>NC_090933.1:18549349-23767914 GCF_040938575.1 Ambystoma mexicanum | reverse complement strand
AGGGACGAGTTCCCGGAACAGTAGATTTGCTCCAATCCGCAGCTTTCTAAAAAGCAAGTGTGCTGGGCTTTCGTAGTGATTTGACTTGTTGGGCTATTTTGTGCTTTTTCCACGTATCATTGGGCTATTTTGAGCTACTTTGTTGGTATACACCACTGATACTTGCTCTATTGGTACTTTAACACAGATTAAAAATAAATACTAGCCAAAACAATAAATACAACTCGCAAGAAAGGAACTAGGAAAATGCAGGTGCAGCACTGTATATATGATGGGAAGACATGAGGCACAATCTACGTGCCACCGTCGGTCATATTGGAATAATGTTTAGTTTAGATTAGATATATGAAACCTATGCATCCCTCAGATAATGCTGAATCATATAACTCCATATTGGAGTCTATAACCTCCCGCACCAGCATTTTCATAATCCTTCGATTGCAGCAGCTTAGTTCAGTGGCTTCCTTTTTAAATGGTAAGCGTCCCTCTACACCTGGTTCCTCGCCTCACATAGCTCTTAGCACGGCTCTTTTCTTGGAGCGGTGGTTGCGCAGAGCCTACCCAACCTGCTATTCTTTTTAAAGCTATGTGCAGTAATAGCCACTGCGCCATTCTCTAGCACAATGCTGTGGTCTCCTGACTCAGTGCAACATGCTACTCTTCAACTTATTGGCTGTGTTGCAGGGAGTTATAAGCACGCAGCACACGGGATTACAAGAGCAGTATTTATTCTACACGAGCGTAGAGAGCAGCAGACACCTCTGCCGAGCTCCTCTCCAGCTGAACTTGTGATCCAGAACCACATGAGGTTCTGGAACACCTTACAGAACATAGCACATCTTCCCCCTAAACAGGGAATAAACAACACCATAGTGGAACACAAACAAAATACAAATTCAACAATGAACAATGGCAACTTCATCATGACAATAATTAATATTGTTGCTGTAGATGGAAATATATATTGACACCATTGAACTTGAAATTAAACACAAAGGGAATCCTTAAACTTAAAGGACATTTTCTTAACTCTTCCACTTTCATACCCCCATCCAGCACTGTTTTCTCACAAAAACTCTCTACTTATTCATTCACACCTCTCCCTTCTTCACCTCCTTCACTGCCTCCCACATCTCCATGCGTAGTGCCAACCTGCCTTTGACCATACTTTTCCAGGGTCAACAACCACCACACTATTCCTCACTGCTGCTTTTCGGACCCTATAATTTTCTCTCTAAGCATTTGATACCATATCTGGGATTCTTAATAAGAATTCAATCTCCAACCACCCATTCACGTACCTTTACTTTGAAATGTTCATCAAACATTTCTTTATATTGACCCTGCACCTCCTCCACCTACGTTATCACCTCCTTCCTATTGACATTCACACTGCACGACAACTGTATTCATCCCGGGCACAATTCTGTACCCAGTTGACGCCCCTTCAATGAGACAAAAGGGACACATTTGTGACTGAGTGAGGTATAACACAATAACTCCACACCATGTTCTTCAACACATCACTCCACAATAACCCAACCTCATTGCCAGTTGAATACCACCCTTAAGGAATCTATTTACCCGTTCTACCAGCCCATTTGCCCAAGTGTGGTATAATGCTGTGCGTGTGTGTTTAATAGCAAACTGCATCAAGAATGTCCCCATGGTGTCTGAACAGAACTGCACACCATTATCAGTTACAATTTCTGTGGTAAATACCTCATGAAAGAAAACCTCTTGAAAAAACGTTACCAACTCTACAGTAAGTGCTTCTCTTACTCCTTTCCACTCTATTCACTTTGAGTGGTAATCCACCAAAACCAAAATGAACTTCATACCTTCACCCAGCCCCTGAATGGGACCCATTAAATCCACGGGCAATTTTTGCCAAGGTTCCTCAGGCACTTGTACAGGCCAAAGTGATGTCTCACACACCGCTTTGCTCTTGTCACTTGCCAAACACATTTTGTGCTGCCTTGTCTTCCTATCCACTCCGCCATCCATTCCTGGGCACCAATAACTGTGTCTCAGCATCCTTTTCATACTGTTGATTCCACAATGCCCTTGATGAGCAATTTCTATCAGTTTGTCCCTAAAACCCTCAGAGGGAACCACTTTTTGTCCCCTCCTGAGTGTTCCCCCGACAAGCACAACTCATCCCTCATCTCATAAAGCAATCACACTTCCTGTCCACATCATGCCTGCAAGGCCAATCTTCCACTGTCCAATCTGTCACCTTGCTAAGCACTGCGTCATCCCTCTCTGCCAACCTCCATTACTCTTCATTCAAAGCACCCTGCTCAATACTGGCAACAATAATTTCTTCTTCCTTCCCTACTACCTGATCCCCTTCATTACCACAATCCACTGGGAGGCGAGAAAGACAGTCCGCCACCACATTCTCCATACCAGGCATCTGAAAATCATAATTTTGTAATCCTAATACCCATTGGATTATATATTAGCTGATTTAATGTTCTTAATTTCATGTTCTATAAATGACAACCCCTGGTTTAAGTTGTTTGTGACACAAACATGGGATTCAAAAAATCCATATTAATAGTCAAGTTTGTCTTTGGAACACTCTTTCCGATCCCATGTGAACGTGGCTAGAAAATATTGATTAATTCTTATTCATAGACAGACTCTTATTTAGTCAGAGTTGGACTCTGGCATACAATTCTCTCGGGCTCCAATGTAAAAGTGGCCCACAGTTGCAAATGGAAATTCATTCCTTTTGTGAAAGACTGAGTAGTACACTAGGTGGAGGTTTTCGATAAAATGTGATGCAAATTTTGCATTTTAAAGAGTGTTTCTTCAGGAACACTGGCCAAAACTACAAGGCACATGGTGAAGTGCCTTATCAAACCGGCCCACATGGCCCAAAAAGTATCCCACTTCGACACAAAAAACCGGCCCATACTAGCATTTCGTGTTTTTGGATCAGGCATTGCCCTATTGCCCCATAGGCCAGTCTGGGCCTGTATGCAGTGGTAACAGGATCGTTGAATTCAGATATATGTGGCAAAAAGGAAGAACAAAAGAGAAACAGGGCAGCCAGTGAGACCGGGAGAGTGAACAGGGTGTGGCAGCTGGAAGGCAGTAGGGCGCAGCAGTTCTGATTCTGTAAGCACTGTGTAAAGCGATGGATTGACAAGTCTGTAAGAATTGTGCAAAGGCTGTGTTGCCTGACTCTTCAGCCTGAAGGAACAGTCTGCCTGAGGGATACCTATGTTGCCCAAAGTGTGACACTGCAAGATATGTGTAGGCCGAGGGCTAGATCTGCTGTATGAAATGGTTGTAACATGAGAGGTAGCCCTGCTGCCTGAACCTGTACAGTCTGTGAACCCCCAGGACAGCTCCCTTGTCTAAAACCTTAATCTGTGGGTTCTCTGGAACCCGCTGGTTAGCCATGATGCTTGAGGATGTTAGAGAGCTGTACAATGGAGATAAGCTGTAATGTGCGCAGGTCCCAGCACATCAAGGAGCCCCAGAACCACCAGCAGGTTGAGGAAGCCTTGCATTGTTGAGTCTAAGGGGCATATTTGAGCAGCAATGGGTTATTTGGGCAGCTTCACAAACATGGGGTATAGTAAGCAACCCCCTTCCATATATGACAGCACACACTAGCCTGGTGTATTATCACCCTGGCATGGCTCAGCAGTGCCACAGGCAGAATGGCAAGTCCAATCATGTGTGCAGCATCCTGGGATAGGTAAGCAGTGCCCTGAGCTGAGAAACACTCCTACTGGATGCCACAATGTATATGAAGACAGGCCCCTATAACATTATGGGCCTCATTACGAGGTAGGAGGTAGCCATGGAGCTATTAGCACCATGGCTACCCCCTTACCGCATTCCGGGACCGGGTTCGGGTTCCCGAAATAGGGACTTACCGGGTCATTCCAACCTTGGAGGACCCGGTAACTCCCCATTCCGGGAACCATTCCCCATTCCCATTCGAGCCCCCATAGGGCTCAACGGGAATGGGGATGGAGCTAATAACGGTACCACAATTTGCGGTACCGTTATTAGCTCTGAAATCCCTTAAGGGTCCCATCCTTAACACCTGGTCAGACCAGGCGTTAAGGAAGGGGCCCGCTAAGGGACCTCGGAATAGGGTGGTAAGGGATTACCGGCACCAGTGTCCTTACCGGTGCCGGTAATTCCTTACCACCTACCTCGTAATGAGGCCCTATGTCAGAAAGATACAGCTTCTTCCATGCTGCAAATATACTTTGTTTCAGAAAAGCCTTGTGGGAAATAACCACCTTGCGCCCATCACACCTGGATAGAGTCACAGTCTGGGGGTTTGTATGTACACCTCACCATCTCATAGTTTGCCAGCCACCACTGGTCCTAATATTAATGGCAAGGCCCCTTGTAGCTCCCAAGTCCCCTTTCTTTGGAGGGCCCCCGTCATTATTGTATTGTTTTTAGTCAGAGAATGAGCATGCTCCTGGTTTCAGCCCCTGACTTTTAATAGAAAGTTTGGGTTTGACCAGCATTGCAATGTCAGGAAACCCTCTTGAAAACCTGAAAAGATTGAGAGCTCTGTAAACCTGTTTACCGACTAAAGGCAAAGGGCTCGGTGAACAAGGTTGGTGGAGGGCCTGAGTGAGCAGGTCACAGGGGGAAGCTGAGGGCAGGCCAAGTTAATGTTTTGAAGGTTCAACAATGATGAACTTTAGGGAAAAGATTTTATGTTTTTGATTCTTTTATGTTTACTATTGGAGTTGTGTGTTTAGGGATTTAACTCTCGCTGGAAAAGGATTGGTAACCTTGCCAGGTTTTTCTGACATAAAATGATTTGCCCTCGATCACTCACTCTGTTTTGTGGGGTGCATTTAAAGGCCCCAATAAGAAGTCCCTTTCACATGAACAGCAGGATTTTAAACACTGAACCTTAAAATGGCTTGCCCTGTGTTTCTTTTTCAAGTAACTTTTTGAAGAGCCATGTGGGAAAGGGGCCTACCTGTCATTGACAAAAGAAGGAGGAATCAAAGATCCCTTTCACATGGAAAACAGGATTTTTAAACAGTGACACAAAAATAGCTTGCATAGGTTTGTGCAAGTGACAGCAGTTTAAATGTGAAAATGTATCACAGCTTACAGATAAATGTCATGGAAAAGACATGATATGCGGGTTGACAAAAAGGAATGTATATCATACTTCACATACAAAACACCAACAACATTGGAAAAGCAACTTTGGAAAAATGTCAGCCCAATACAAATATTTTGCTGGCTGTGAGAAACTTCACAAGGATATCTTGCACAGCCAGTCTGGATGTTACATCTCCCATCTAATTACAAACCTCAATAAAGTGTCCTGCTGAAGGTGCCGAAATGTAGGGTTCTCCAGACTGGCTGGCTCTGAAGGCAGGGACTGCAGGAGATGTTCCGTTTGGCTGGAGCATGACCACTATGTGTGAAAATGGGGGCAACAACTTCAAAGAGCAGGCTTCCAACACAAAGAGACTGATTAAAAGAAACTCTGGGTACAGGCTGACCCAGTGAAAACAAATGGCCGGAAGCCAGGAGAATGGCCATTTGTCCCACATGAAGATTCACAATTAATTTAAAAGTACTATTATAATTTAGGCTTTTTTCTCAGCAATCATCAGGTGGATTTTCTTCAGCTATGTACCATTTTTTAGGTTGTTTCCAGGCAACTTTGGAGATATAAAATTACTCTAAGTGCAATTTAGGGAACTGTAATGGCCAGTTAAGCTAGGTTTCTGGCTGATCTGAACATGTTCCAAATATGAGAGTTGGTGGGCAGGTGGAGAATAAAATTTGGGATATGGATAATGACTTACATATTCATAACTTATGCTTTTTATGGAAATGGCAGAAAGGTGCCACATGGTCGTGCAACATAGTACAGACCTGTTTGTAGGCGTATTGAAATCCCCATGATTAGCTGAAGCAAAAAATATGTATATTATGGCAGTTGCTAGTTGTGATACATAACTAGTTTTTGCCAAAATAAATTGAAAGGAGAACATGTGGCGATTGCAAATGGGAATTGCCATATGTTGCTCCAGCCCACTAAGCCAATCATGACTTGGAGACTGGGTTTGGGAGGAGAGAGAAGGTTAACTGTCCAATCCTAGTGGTGTGAATTATTGGAGTGTACTTCCCCAAGATTGTAAAATTGGTGGTGTCATCACTGCTATACAAGGGGACTGCACTAGGAGGAAAGGGGCACAGGGACAGACAAATAAGGAGGACTGCTGAAACTTACCATCATACAGCTGTAAGAAAACACCACAGGAGATTTCTGAGAATGTATTTGGGTGGAGCTGTCTCTTTCCAGGAAGGCCTCAAAGCTGACTGGGTCCTATGGTGGAGAGCAGGAGGCCATCTTTGAGAGAGGAGTGACCAAACCCCTTCCCTATTGTTCCATAGTGTCCTGAGATGGAGCTGGCTTTCCTGAACTTAAAACAGAGGCTCTCTATGTAAGTACAACTGAGCCCTGGGAGACAAAACAGTGGGGGGGTCTGCTTGCCTTGAATCCTTTCCCTTTATAGTGGGTCGGGGGCAGGGGCAAAATTGTGCAGATCCTTAGCCTATTTGACCAAACATATTAATTTAACTAAATCCCCATTTGGCGGAACACTACAGGGTGAATTTTGTTAAAATTCATAATTAACAAAGTTCACTTCCCAGTGTGCTCTCAAAACTATAGCCTATAATTTAATTGAGTAATCCTTTTTGTCCGGCTGACCCAGACTTATTTAAGGAAGAGGGGTGTCTTAAATCAGTCCAGCCTTTTAATCCAGCTTCCCCAAGACAGGCCTTTCAGTGCAGGGAGAGTTTGAAATCCAAAATTCCCCAAATCATTCCAATGTGTCTGTCTGACTTCCCCAACACAGACCAAAGAAGGGGGTCTGAGAAACAAACAGCTAAATCACCCTTTGTTTATTTTAAAGCAAAAATGTAGGCGAAATTATAATTGCCATAGGTATTTGTACCAATCTTGAAATCCTACTACTAGCCTTTTAAGCCCGCAGGAAAATCAAAATTTCACAACACTACATGATAATTGCTTTCATTATTGATCAGTGTAATTCTTTTTTGAAGTGAAATTTGCAGAAAGTGCAAAATTGTGATGGTGTTCTTTTCAACTCACTTTTGTAATTTATTGATGCTGAGAGGAGTTGATTGTGTTGTGCCACGGCTAAAGTGGTGTTTGACATTTTTGTGCTCATTTCTATTACTTTTATTTAAATAAATACCAACATAAAATAAATACCAATATATTTCCTGTAAACCGGCCTGGTTCTTGGATCATTCTTAACTCAGTGGAGAGGGATCCAAGGGGCATGATATGTGTTTGAAGTAGGGTTGAATAAAATAATCTGTTAAACAGTTTGTTGCATCACACCTTAAGAGGGGCAGGAAGGAAAGCCCTGTGTTAAGGGTGGCTTCTCAATAAACCGTTACAGTTTAACTAGGAAATCTGCTTTCTCCTTCCATCCTCTCACCCTCTACTTCCATACACTACTCTCTTCAGCTTTCTTAAACCCATCCACCCTCACACCTTCCATCCACTACTCTGTTCAGCTTTATTAAATCCCTCCACCTTCACACCTTCCATCCAATACTCTTTTCCCTTCCAGTCAAGAGCCTGAGAGGTGGATCCAAACAAAAAAAGCAATGTTTCTTTCTTATATCACATTTCATGCCAGAGACCAGCCTCATAGCACGTACAGAGTATCCTGCGCTGCTCAGTGTAGTCTTATTTCAAAGACAAGCGCATTGCACCGAGCTATCCTCCCAGCCCTAACCAAACACTAAAAATAAAAGGTATGTACCTTTTCTTCCACTTATATACATTAATTGAAATAGAGACAACCGGTAGGAACCTTGAGCAAAAAGGGATAGCAATAATCAAGAGAAGTAGCATAGAAACTTCAATCAACTGATCCTCCCACCCATCTGTTCTCCCCTTTCTCTCCCATCTGCTACCTCTTCACTTTCCACCCCATTCACCACCACTTTCATGCAATCTATTCACACCCACCGTGTCATCTTGGCCTAGCTGGGGATTCGCAAGGATGATGCCTTTCCCATAAGTGGGCTGAACACCGATGCCCTCAGACCCTCCTCCAACTCTGGTTTAATCTCCTCCAGCAATGCCCCTAAACACTGTAACCACTCCCAGAAGGCTGCAGGGAAGGGATTGTGGGGTTGTGAAAAGGAATCCCCACCCAAAATATTGAATGATGGATTGGGGCATTTTGACGCACAAAAAACATTTCGCAGTATGTTAATGTATTTTATTGCTGCATTTTTGCAGCACTTTTTATTGCCTTGAGGGTGGGAGGCTGGGCTTGGATGAAGGAAAGAAATCCAGGGTGCAAGAGTAATAGCAACTAGAAATGTAAGCAAGATTCACAGGGAAATCCACCCATTTGGAAACAACAAAAGCTTCTTTGTATTGTGAATATGAATTATCACTAATATTAAATAGGAACAACACTAGTTTAGTAAAGCATGCGCAAGGCTGAAGTTAATCACTTCTTTTTTTAATATTTATTTTTCAAAAAGTTCACATCATAGAAATATATGTACAGTAATATAACATCATGCAATAATCATAGCAAAACCAACAAAACCATATACATCAGAAACACCCCCCCTCCGGATGGAGTCACAATACAATCAATAAACAGGTCCAATACAATAAAAGAAATGTGCCCCAAATCTTATTAAACAATGTATTTTTCTTTGCTCTCTGATACAACACTCTCTCCATATCCGCTAGAGAATGAATCTCTGCAATCCAATCCTCAATAATAACTGGGGTAGATGCTTTCCAATGTCTCAAAATTAGTTTCTTCCCCACCATTGCCCCTTGAAAGATCCACTTCTTCTGAGAAGTGGTCAGGTCATCCCACAAATCCCCACAACCCAGTACTATGGTATGAAAATCCATATGAACCTTCTCTTCAAGAATCTTTTCACAGATCTGGTCAAATTCAAACCACAAACCTTGCACCCTTGAGCACTCCCACAACATATGCTCAAAAGTGCCTACCTCTTGTAAACATGCCCAACATTCAGAGCTGTCACTCATTCCTCTTTTCATCATTCTCTCAGGTGTCCAGTACGTTCTATTCAATATCTTAATTTGACGCTTCAGCCAGACTCAGAGAGCACAATTTCACATTCTCACAAATACGCATCCAATCATCCTCCGCAAAATCTTCACCAACTCTCCGATTCCAATCCAATCTCAAAGCATCATTAGCCTTATAGTTCGACACAATCAGTCTATAAACATAGCTCACTAGACCACATCCACTCACCCCAGGCTCCCACCCAAACATGTCTATATTGATCCTCCTTTCCAAATCCACATCCCCACCGCTCTCCTGATCTTTCTATAGTCTGCCAAACAAAAAGTAGGAATTTCAAACCTCAGCCGAAGCTCTCTAGCTGACATCCAATTCAAACCATTGAATAGATCTCCAATCCAATGCACCCCAGCCAGGTACCATTCATGCCAAAACAAATATTTTCCATCATGTATAGTACTTGGATTCAGCCAGATTGAAGCACTCGGATCTTTCAATGCAGTGAAACCCAAACTCTCACTCAAGGCAATCCATGAATTCCGCAAGCTCCTAGTCAGTGGGTCTTCCATCTTTGTTTGATGTGGCTTACTGGTCAACAGAGCCCTAGGCGATAATGGGCCTATATGGCTAGACTCTGCACATATCCAATCATCATATTCTGATTCGAGAAAGTTAAATACATTTTGTGACATAAAAGCCAGATGGTATGCTCTGAAATTAGGGACTCTCAGCCCAACTTTAGACAAAGGCAATTGCAATTTGCTAATTTTCAAACGAGGTGGCTTATTATCCCACAAGAAGTCCTGCATGAGTCTATCCAACTCTCGCCAAAAATGTTTCTCAATATCTAATGGGATCATACTCAGTATGAAGTTCACTCTAGGAGTTGACACCATTTTTAAAGCATTCACTTTCCCCCAAAGGGAAAGATGCAACAAGCACCACCTTTCCAAATCAGATTTAAAAGTAGTGCACACCATATTCATATTTTCTCTCACAAAATCAGTAACATTTGGCAAAATCCATACCGCCAAGTATAACAGTTTTTCAGCGCACCACTTAAAGCCCAACCGTGTAATAAATTGTCTATCACACAACAGGACCTATGGTAAATCCTCTGATTTTGCCCAATTTATCTTGTATCCAGAGCACTGGTGAAAGGCTTCTAGAATGTTCACGACAACGGGCACAGACTCACCAAGGTTCTTGAGAACTAATAACAAGTCATCAGCGTACAACCAAATTTTTTGTAGCATCCCTCAGCATCTAATGCCTTGTAAACCTTCCTCATTTCTCAATGTTATAGCCAAATGTTCAATACCAAGTACGAACAGCAAAGGAGACAGCGCGCAACCTTGTCTCATGCCACGTTCTAATTCAAATGCTCTAGACTTCTGACCATTCGTCTTGACATCAGCCGTTGGCCTGGTATATAGCAGTTTAATCCAGGAGCAAAACTGTACCCCGAAACCCATCCTTTCCAGCACCTTAAACATAAAATGCCAATTAACTCTATCGAATGCCTTTTCGGCATCCAGTGACAGGACAGCCGAGTCCTCTGACAACTCTGATGCCTTTGTGATAGTGCATAGCAATTTCCGCATGTTACTAGATGTCATCCTACCTTTAACAAAACCAGATTGATTCTCATCTATCAGCTTTGGCAGAAGATTTTACATTATCAGGGCAAGAATCTTGGCCAGAATCTTATTGTCCACATTAATCAAACTAATCGGTCTATAGTTCAGCGCCAGTGATTCATCCCGGTCTTTCTTTAGGAAGACTGAAATAGTTGCGTGTCTAGTCGTGACCGGAAGTATTCCTTTAGTCTTGGAGGTCTTATACATATCCATCAATAATGTCAATGCAGAGCAAGGCAACCACTTATAGAACTCTACTGGCAATCCATCTGGCCCGGAGACCTACCAACGTTCAATTTTGATATTGCTAATTTGACCTCATTCTCGTGATAGTTTCCTCCAGTAAGGTAGCCTCTTCCTCTGAAATTACTGGGACCTGAATCTTCTCCAGAAAGTCTCCATCAATATGCGGTTTATTTTTATAGATTTCCTCATAAAACTTTCTGAAAACATCATTTATACCCTCTGGAGTGTATGTGATTTGACCAGTAGAGTCTGCAATAGATGTGATCGAGCGCTCAGACTCTCTCAGCCTCAATCTATACGCTAACCAGCGATCACACTTCTCCCCATGTTCAAAATAAGAGCATTTTTGATGGAAATACTTCTTATCCACCCGATTAGATATTAACGTTTTCAACTCTTTTTTCAACCTGTTTAATTCGGGAAGCAATTCCACTCTCACAGGATCCCCCATCAAAACCCCTGATACATCTTTAATCTTTAACTCAAGTTCTTTTTGTGAATTGTCCCATTTTTTTTCAACCCACTCGCCAGACTTATAAACCTCGAACAGTGGACTTAAATGCTTCCCAAACCATGTCAGGTTCAACTTCTCCATTACAATTCTCCTCTAAAAAAAGTTTATTGCAGTTGCAATTTTGTCCATCTCTGCTAGATTGTCCAACAAGATGGTATTTAGCCTCCATGATTTTTGTCTACACACAGTGTAACTCCACTTCAAATCCACTGAAACATGAGCATGGTCAGTCAATACAATACTACCAATACTACTTGTTTTGTAGTTTTGTAGCATGTCCCCTGACAGCAATACCATATAAATTCTGGAATATGTAGCATGTGCACCAGAATAAAAACTATATTCCCTCAATGAAAGATTTTGAATCCTCCCACAGTCTTTCAGATTGTGTTCCTCCATCAGTCCGTTTAGTGCCCGAGACTGCATGTCGATCCTCCTGCAGTGTCTAGTATTACTCCTATCCAAAGCAAAATTAATGACTGTATTGAAATCCCCTCTCAAGATTATGTTACTAGACTTTAGATCCTGGAGAGTTTGAGCCACCTTTCTGAAAAAAGTACCATCATCCGATGTTGCTGCATAAATATTACAAAATGTCACATCTTTGCCTTGAATATTTTTTAAGATAGCAACCATTCTACCCTCCTTATCGCCTATTTCTTTGACAACCTTGATCGGTGCATGCTTTCTGATCAGAATAACCACCCCTCTAGACCTTGATTCAAAGGATGAACCATATGCTCTCCCAACCCAGCCTTTTTTTAAACCATCCAAATCTGTTTTCAAAAGGTGTGTCTCCTGGGGAAAATAGACATATCTTTCAAATCATTCAAATAAGACAATACTTTCCGTTTTTTCTGTACATTGTTCAGACCATTCACATTCCACGATATAACTCGTAATTGATCACCCATTTTAACACACAGAATATCCACCCCCACCCAATTAAAAAAAGACCTATGCAATGGACCCTGATATGCATTTGTGACCCCAACCGAATACCCAAACCCCTCCTTCTGAAACGGATGCAAAACAACAATAACAGCGTAAATGAAAAAATTCTAAAACACATTCCAAGAAATCCAACACCCTGGACTCCTCTCCCAAATAACTTGAACACCCCAATAAGTCCCCTAACACCAAAAGAGGGACCCACAAAATAACAATCCGGTAATAAGTCCTTAATCACTTCTAATGTTTCTGGATTCCAGCTGAGAAGGCAGAGTAAGATTACATGATTTGCCCAGGATAACACTCTTTGGTTAAGTGGTGAAGCTGGGATTTTGGCCTAGTCTGAAATGTAGGTACCTGACCACATATCTTCCCAACTGAAGGTGTAATGCATATTTAATGTTTGAGCTTGAAGACCTACCATAATACTCTGTTTTAAAGATACGACTTTAAAACGGCATAACTCACACAATAAATCAACATGACAATATATAAATCACTGTGGAAACATGTTCCATCCTGGATGAAAACCTACAGGTTTTAGTATGGAAAGGAATGTAAACATAAAGAAAAAATCACACACATCCGCAGACAACAACAAATGGTCTAAAACAGAGCAGCAATGGTTTTTCTAGGCCTGAAACAGCAAGGCCACTGAACCTTAGCATCAAGATCCGCCAATGGATTCTTGCTCAACTAGGAGTCAACTTCCAGCTTCTCTCCCGTGGCACTGATCATTCTGGGGCATAGTACTACTGCTCTAAACGTGCTGGGCTTTCAGGATACCACTGGTTAATATTTATCTGATGCATTTGCCTGCAATGATTCTAAATGTATGCACATTTTTGCTCATGAATATTAATGAGGGATATCCTGAAAACCCATCAGGTTTCTGGCGCTCGAGGCCCGGAGTTGGACAATCCTGGTAGAGGAAGAAAAGGCATAGCGGTATAAGAGTGGTGATGCTCAGCCTCAAACAGTGGAATAGATATCCAAATGATCTGATGGTGGAAACTGCTAAAACCACTCCTTTCATAGACCCTCCCACAGATCAAAATTGGGAGAATTACTTGTATACGGCAGTCTAAGGCCCTATCACTAACTTCTCATGGACTTGAATGCTGTCCTCTCGTCTTAGCTTAAAACTCTGCCTCTGCACACACCCTGTTCTTGCTTGCTACACATTTTGTTACCCTTGGCACTCCAGACATCGGTTTGGCCTGCATGATGCAGCCCTACAAACCAATAATCAAATGTTTTAACAAATATAGACCAGCTGCTACCCTTCTGCAGTATAGAAATGGTGACTTCTGAATATGTGAAATAAAGTTTGTAAACCGCCAAGCTTTAGCAGTACTTGTGCATTGCAATAATGAGGTGCACTGTTGCATCGCTCACCTCTGCATGATCTGATTTCACGTGCCAATTTGCAGGTCTTTGGGGGGGGGAGTTCTGTTGCAATATTTAACCCATTTGGCTGGCTTGGGATCACCCCGTAGTACATTCGGTCATGCATACACTAGACAGGGTGTCGACAGTCGTCAATGAAAACATAGGGAATGCCTATATGTATTATGGGTTCACAGCGCACCAGACCCATGGACTTCATATAGGTGTAGGTTCTCAGCGCACCAGACCCATGGACTTCATATAGGTGTAGGTTCATAGCGTACCAGACCCATGGACTTCATATAGGTGTAGGTTCATAGCCCGCCAGACCCATGGACTTCATATAGGTCTAGGTTCATAGCCCGCCAGACCCATGGACTTCATATAGGTCTAGGTTCACAGCGCACCAGACCCATGGACTTCATATAGGTGTAGGTTCATAGCCCGCCAGACCCATGGACTTCATATATGTGTAGGTTCATAGCCCGCCAGACCCATGGACTTCATGTAGGTGTAGGTTCGTAGTCCGCCAGACCCATGGACTTCATGTAGGTGTAGGTTCGTAGTCCACCAGACCCATGGACTTCATGTAGGTGTAGGTTCATAGCGCACCAGACTCATGGACTTCATGTAGGTGTAGGTTCATAGTCCGCCAGACCCATGGTCTTCATGTAGGTGTAGGTTCATAGCGCACCAGACCCATGGACTTCATGTAGGTGTAGGTTCATAGCGTACCAGACCAATGGACTTCATGTAGGTGTAGGTTCATAGCGTACCAGACCCATGGACTTCATTTAGGTGTAGGTTCATAGCCCGCCAGGCCCATGGACTTCATGTAGGTGTAGGTTCATAGCGCACCAGACCCATGGACTTCATGTAGGTGTAGGTTCATAGCGTACCAGACCAATGGACTTCATGTAGGTGTAGGTTCATAGCGTACCAGACCAATGGACTTCATGTAGGTGTAGGTTCATAGCGTACCAGACCAATGGACTTCATGTAGGTGTAGGTTCATAGCGTACCAGACCCATGGACTTCATGTAGGTGTAGGTTCGTAGTCCACCAGACCCATGGACTTCATGTAGGTGTAGGTTCATAGCGCACCAGACCCATGGACTTCATGTAGGTGTAGGTTCATAGTCCGCCAGACCCATGGTCTTCATGTAGGTGTAGGTTCATAGCGCACCAGGCCCATGGACTTCATGTAGGTGTAGGTTCATAGCGTACCAGACCAATGGACTTCATGTAGGTGTAGGTTCATAGCGTACCAGACCAATGGACTTCATGTAGGTGTAGGTTCATAGCGCACCAGACCCATGGACTTCATGTAGGTGTAGGTTCATAGGGTACCAGACCAATGGACTTCATGTAGGTGTAGGTTCATAGCGTACCAGACCCATGGACTTCATTTAGGTGTAGGTTCATAGCCCGCCAGGCCCATGGACTTCATGTAGGTGTAGGTTCATAGCGCACCAGACCCATGGACTTCATGTAGGTGTAGGTTCATAGCGTACCAGACCAATGGACTTCATGTAGGTGTAGGTTCATAGCGTACCAGACCAATGGACTTCATGTAGGTGTAGGTTCATAGCGTACCAGACCAATGGACTTCATGTAGGTGTAGGTTCATAGCGTACCAGACCCATGGACTTCATGTAGGTGTAGGTTCGTAGTCCACCAGACCCATGGACTTCATGTAGGTGTAGGTTCATAGCGCACCAGACCCATGGACTTCATGTTCATAGTCCGCCAGACCCATGGTCTTCATGTAGGTGTAGGTTCATAGCGCACCAGACCCATGGACTTCATGTAGGTGTAGGTTCATAGCGTACCAGACCAATGGACTTCATGTAGGTGTAGGTTCATAGCGTACCAGACCAATGGACTTCATGTAGGTGTAGGTTCATAGCGTACCAGATCAATGGACTTCATGTAGGTGTAGGTTCATAGCGTACCAGACCCATGGACTTCATTTAGGTGTAGGTTCATAGCCCGCCAGGCCCATGGACTTCATGTATTGTGTAGTACACAAGGCATTATTTTTTACTATGTGGGGCCACTCTCCTTGCGTGAACTCCTAAACGTGAAGTGTCCTAAGCCCTGATTTCTATCCGCAACCCCTAACCTATATCCGGTTAGGATGTTACAGAGGAAACGCTCTTTAGTTTTGGCTGATTGGCTTCTCCACCAACAGCGAAGTTATGTTGCTGAGTAGTAAAGGGGCTGAGGAGATCGACTGGACTAAGTTTTGCACTCCACAGCATTGCATTGTGCTCTGTGTGTATCCTCCTGCATGTCAAGAAAGTGTTGCCGCTCACCGGCTAACACCATGCGGAAGCATCCCAACCGCGTGCAACGAAGTGAACCGGGCGGCAGTGCATTTCCCTGGCTCTAAGAGCAGATGGGAGTGCTGCGGCCCACTGGAGAAGTTAGTACACTGGCATGCTGTAGATTTCACCCAGAATGAGGCAGAGGGAGAGAGGGGAAGCCACAGTCAAGACCCCCCAAGCATAAGCCGTCTCCATTCACGTGGCAAGTTCCCCTGTGAAAGACAGGCAAGGCTGGGACTGCAGGATGGGCTTGAGCACTTTCCAGCACATTCTAGCACCTATCTCTCCACATTTGATTTTGGCAACCTTAGCAGCAGTCTTTCTGTCCATCGCTCATCCTGCAGCTCGGATAGCAATGAAACATTCTCCCCTCCTTTCTTCCTGAGCTTGCTTTGTATGCACAATGCCCGTGTTCTTTTCAGGGCCCATGACTGCACGATCCGAATCTCGCAAATGTTATTTGTTCATGCGTCTGCGGGAATGTTAGTAATATTAGGACCTACATCCTACAACTCTAGCCCCCTTGATTTGCCCCCATACTATATGTTAGTACCCAATGTCACCCCCCTGTGTTGTTCCCAATGCTAAAACCCAATGTCACACTAAACACAGCATGTGCGGCACAAATTCATTAGCTCATAGCCCTTTCTACAGGAACAAGGGAGAGTCTGGAGTGCACTCTGGTGCTCGACTCCCCTCACATATACTGCCACAATGGTGTAGCCAGGCACAGGATCCCTTGGCGAGCCAATAATGCTGGGGGAGGGCATACCTTGGCATTTGATGGAAATCAAGGCAAGGGGTGTGAGTATTTGGACATGTTATTGGAGTCCTGGCAATGGGGGAGTAACTAGACATGTTATTACAGTTCTGGCAATGGGGAAGTAACTGGACATGTTATTGCAGTTCTGGCAATGGGGGAGTATATGGACAGTTGATGGAACCCCTTCAAACAGTGTGAGCCCCTCTTCCTTTGGCAGCACGAGAGAAGGAATCTGGCCATGTGATGGCAATGCCTTGCCACAGTGTTAGTGCCTATCATTGGAGGCTTCCTATTGGACACTTGTGTCAGTGCAACAGCTTTTTTTGGCGATACCTTGTCTGTGATGTGCATTAATTAGCATGTGATGGCAATCCATGGGAATGGTGTAAGTACTTGGGCATTTAATGGCAATCCCTGGTAATAATGTGAGTCGGCGGTGGCCTGAGCCCAATACCTTCTATCATCCCACAGCTCAGTAACCCACCGTTTCTCTTTCCACCTTGCATTACCTGTCTCACACCCACACACTGGACCCAACCCAACAACAACAACCACTCCTCCAGAAATGCCCACCCACCCATCCTCACTCTCAGGGAAGCTACACTGAAAGTGAACCGAGCAGGGCTCCTGCAGCTGGTGCTCTCCTCTGGATGATTGGGCAGCTAGTATTTTCACCACAACTCACTAGAAACGTAACGGCCCACACAAAATGGGTTCTTCTTATCTGCACTCATGAACGCTTCAAGTTCTGCACCTTGCCTCTCCCTCTCCTCCCTCTAAATTCCCTTCCACCTCTGAAAGAACAGATCACCAGGACGCCACCAAAACCGCAGATGAGTCTCTATATAGGTCATAACCTTACGTGTCCATTGCCTGGCAATCCCTGTCAATTATCTGAGTATCTTGCTCCTTAGTTACAAAATCTGGCAGTGGGGCGAGTACCTGGCTACCTGACGCAATACATGGGAAACAATGGGAAAGTCTGGAGTTTTAAAACAGTACCTCTATCAGTGTTAGTACCTAGGCACTTCATGGAAATACTACCCAGGCACATGTAGCAATACCTGGCAAGTGATGTGAGTGCATGGGTATATGATGGCAATCTGGGCTTTAAGTGGGCCGAGGTTAGCCGGGGCAGACTGCCGGCAGGCTCAGCAATATGTTTCTGGGTCTCGGCCCTGCCCGGACCCTCTAATGTCCACTGGCAGCCCTGGCCGCTAGAGGACAAGGTTTTTTTATAAAACCTGAAGTTCTCGCTCATGTATGAGAGCTGCAGGCTTCAGAAAAAAATGCCTTTTATCTATAATGGTGGTGCCAACACCTGTGAGGCATCTCTTTAATCAAGAGATGCCTGTGGGCCGGGGCCACCATTATAGAAGAGAATGGGAGCATCAGGCTTTAGGAAAAAAAGGCCTCTGCTTCCAACAGCCTCGCCTTTTCAGGCTTAATGGTGCTGCTGCCCCGGGGGGGGGGGGGGTGATCTCTACAAAGGGCTGCCTGGCTCATACCGGTACATGTTGCATGGTCTGAGTATCAGAGCACATAACGGCAATGCCTGGCAAATGAGGGCAGTACCTGGGCACATGATGGCAATAGTTGGCAAAAGTTGAATGTACAATGCCTATACAAAACCTCAAACTATTGGCTTTGTGAATACGTGTTCTGTGATGTGTAGTAAAGGACTGCATCCCTGTGTCCTGGCGAGTGGGTGGCAAGCAGGTCAGGTCTTTGTGGTATGGGCATGAGGCAAGAGGGAGTGATTTCAAAGAAGGAACTGTTAGGATGTTCTGGGTTGAGAAGTGGTAAGTATGAGGTGCGCATGTGCAGTTAGTTTCCACACTAGCCTTTGGCGACCCGCGGGAAGGCGAGCAGAGAACACTCGGCAGCCTCGAGGCGCGGGGGAGGGGAAACTGATTTTAGGGGTACACGTAACTGGATTCAGGACGTGGGTCCCCACTCAGACTGTGCGAGTTTATTATCTTTGATATCATTATCTTTGATTGTTGTGGACACGGGGCGGTGGAAAATGATCAAAACAGAAAGCCCGCTGAAACAGTACTTTGTTCTCTTTTTGATGTCTTTTGCCGAACTGTTTATAATCGCGCAGCAATTATATATGTTAAACGTGGCTTGCAGCTGTTTGCTATAAAAGGAAAGCCCGAAATAAACCCTGGACAGCTACAAAACAATTATGATTTTAATAACGCTCTATTGTTTTGTTTAGCTGTTTAAGTTGAAATCACTACACAAGAAACATCACTACTATATTATTTTAATGGACCATTTGATTCCAGCTGATAAACAGGAAAAGATTGTAAAATGCCACGGTGACATTCAACCAATCGATAGCGCGAAAGGCTGCGGGTGATGGTTGCTGGCGGAAGGATCTGCGCGCTGCTCAGAGCGAGGGCGCGCAGCTGGGTGGCGGGGCCCAGTGCGTCGCCATGTGCGGCCGCGGAGCCATCAAAGACGCGCGAGGGAGAAACGCCTCAACTGGAAGTGGCGCGCTCCGCTGAGGGCCCACTTGTCCATTTCGCTGTTGGTTAAGTGAACGTGTCACCGGGGGAGGCACGTTTCCCATTTAGACCCAGAAAGGAGTGCCGCGCGCCAGGCACACTCTGTGCGTGCGCCTGTTTTCTATCATGCGTGCGCCTGTGTGTGGGCACGTGGAGTGCACAGTGCTTTAAGTGGCATAAGAAATAGGGGGCTGGGAAAGGGAGGGGACTAGAAGAAAAGTAACATATTGTGGGCGGGGCCTGAGAAAAGCATGGCTTTAAGGTGCAACAACAGGACTGGATGTGAACGAAATGAAAGAAAAATAGGGAAATGCATGGCCCAATCCATCGGTTCTTAAGTATTCATTTTATTAAATAATTTTGATGACAGGACTGTAATATATGTAGCAAAAGCTAAACGATGTATTCTCTATATTACGTTTCCCTGAATAGTATTGCGCACTGATCTTCCGCCAAGTGTTGGAACCTGATGATGTGACTCTAAACATGGGCGATAGTGGTATCTGGCGGGCAGTAACTGCATTGCCACCAACATTTTCGTACAGGAAAGTCTGGCGCGGGGGTAGAAGCGAGCGTGTATTATTTGGGTGCCTGTGTTTACACGTGTCTGTTACGTGCGCCGGTCACTGTATTCTGGCATTTCCTTTCCCCGTGTGGTGATAATCTGTTTAGAGTTGGTGCAAGTCACGCCGTTTGAAGAAATCAGCAACGGTGACCTTTTTCTTGATTGTTCGACACAGCAGGTCTATCGCCCTCCAATTTCTCGAAGATAGAGCGCCCTTTTCGAAGAATGCCAACCCGGCAGGTGGAGGTAATTGTGGGCACTTATGTCATGTAATAGCGCTTATTAAAGGCATCACAGTCCTGCACGAGCTTCTGTCAACTGAAGGCAGACTCCACACCGTGTTGAGCAAGAAGGGTTTTTGTATGAAGGTTATATGTGGCCGCATGCTATTGTCCACGTGTCTAGTACGTTTTGGAGTAAGGTGTGTGTTCTGAGCGGCCTGTGTGGGTGTGGGAGTGCACGGCAGGGAGCCGCGCTGCGGGTGCGCAGAGGGCTCCAGAACCGCGGCAAAGGCTGCTCGGGGAGCAAGAGCAGACCCTCCTCCCCACACACACACACACACACACACACCTCGCCCACATTTTCAATGGCGACCCATTTCGTTAAACTCTAAAATGTCCGCCAGATATAAATGGTATTCTTTGAAATTAGCACTGTTCATGAAATGTCCCGCCAGCTGCTGAGGTACAACGTGCTCGCTTTAGATAGGACTGCTTCGTTCGTTCGAATTATTGCATGTGAATTTGCGGGAAACCCCGCAGCGTGTTATCCACAGTTTAAGCTGCAGCATGGCAGGCGCCAACATTTTGCTCCCAGTCATTCCGACGTTGCTGGGTGCTCCTCGGAAAAAGGAGCTCTCTCTGGGGCTACGGAGCCCGTAAGAAAACCGAGGCGTGTGTGCTTAGTTTTCCAAGCAGCCACCCCTCTTTCTTAAAGGGGATCTCGACACGTGTTAGCAAATCGCACGCGCAGTCGTCCCAATACCGGAAATCTCGAAACGGGAATCTATGAAAAGGAACGCAGATTCATTGGGACGAGGGTGTATTTCGAGTACACATTTGGGTTGTTTCCAGGAACGTTGGGGTTGTTTGTACACTCGTTGGGGCTGTTTCCAGAACCAGTGGTGTTTTGTGTAGAATCATTGGGGTTGAGGGTGCATTTCCAGCATCATAGTGAATGAGTGTGTTTCTCCAGATTCATTGGTTTGAGGGAGTACCTGCATAATCATTGGGATGTAGGGTAGTGCTCCAACATCATTGTAGTCGAGGGTGTATTCACAGAATTACTGAGTATGAGGGCATTGCTCCAAAATCCTTTATGATACGTGTGTATCGCCATAGTCATTGGGGTTCAGAGTGTATTTCAAGAATGTGGGGGCTTGAAGGAGCTTTCGTAATTTTTTTTTGGGGGGGGGGCGTTGGTGCATTCCCAGATTCATTGGCTTTTAGGTGCTTTTTCTTAATCATCAGTGTTGAGTATCTATTCCCAGAATCATTGGAGTTGAGTGTGCATTTCCAGATGCATTGCGACAAAGTTTTTGTTGTCATAATCATTGTGGTTTTCGGTGTAGTTCCATAATTATTGGGGCTGAGGGTATTTCACTGGAATCGTTGTATTTGAGGGAGTATTTACATAATCATTGGAGTTTAGGGTGCCCTAATTTCCCATGGTTCTGCAAATCAGAACCATGGGAAATTAGGGTGTTTTGGCAGGGTTATTGGGGCTAGGGGTCAAGTCCCAGAAGCATTACCTTGGAGAGTCATGGCTTGGGGGTGTTTTCCGTTATTATTCCTGTTCAAGATCTGTTCCCATTATCATTGGCGTTCGGTGTATATTTCTGAAATCACAGAGACGGAGGGTGTTTTTCGGGAATTATTACTATTCAGGTTATTATTTCCACACTCCCTGGGGTTGGGGAATTACTTACAGAATCTTCGTTTAGTTTATGTGTATATGCCCAGAATTATCGCTGGGTTAAGGGTGTATTTCCTCTCCGTAAACTACTTTGCTTTTTACATAGAGGATGCATACACCTAACCGCGGAATGCTTTCACATACCACGATGAAACAGCAATACATACATCCATATTCTGGTAAAACTCTCTCACACGGACACAGACAGACACAATTAATGTGCATACCAATTTAAATTCCGATGCAACATTTACAATCCCTCTTAAAATGAAAGATCGGTTTAACTGGTGTCCTACCTGGAAGACGTGTAGGGCACAAAGGATGCAGGCAACGCAGGCTTCTATGAGCGATCTCCCTCCTGGCTCTTTTCTCTTTTTTAGCTGTCTTCACAAAGTGAGAATACGCGTTTGGGGGTCGGAAGGGGGTCGATCGCCAGTGGGCTTGGATCTGGCTGGGTCCATGCCCCTCTGCACGGACGGTCGCTCGAGGCTTGCTGCTGACACGGGGCAGGGCAGTGTCTCTGCTCCCCCTCGGTACACCTCTGGGCTAGATAGGGAGGTGGGCACTGGTTGGCTTATGCAGCCAGCACCTCCGTAGCAAAGCACTGCCTGCTGCTGGGAGGAGTGGGAGGTGGCCAACACCCCTCTGTTAGGTTCCCTGCCAGTGTGAGGAGGAACCGATGTAAGGGGGCTCGGTCTGCCACTCCACATTGTGTGTTCGTCTCAACCCAACCCTACATATGCATTGAGGTTTCCAGACCCCCCCCCCCCCCCTCACCCTCCCCCAACTCTCTCCCGCACCCTTGTGTTTTAGCATATCCCAGCTCCGCCTTTGGGAGTTGGGATGTAAGCGCCTGCTCCTCAGCGTTCACGCCCCAGCCCCTCTTTAGACAGCACAGGAGTAGCATCGGCTCCGCCACATACAGCAACCTCCGACCTCCCCACCACACACCGTATAAATCAGACCTCCGGCTGCCACTAGGTCTGGGGCGCTACTCAGCTGCTGTTCGTTTGGGAGCAGTTCAGTGCGAGTTTATCGCCCGGCTGCAGAAGAGGTTCAGCACCAAAGACAGCTCCCTGCACTGTCTGCAGGGCAGGATCAAGTGTAACTTGTGGAAAAGGGATGGGGTGCCCCCCCCCGCTCCCCACACACCAAGTCTGGGTGGGACGCTTGAGGTGTGGACATGGGGGTGCGCCTCCCTCTCAAAACCTGGTGTGGCGTGCTTGAGGCAGGGGGATTCGTGTCTACGGCATTTTAAAACTCGGCACACGCCCTCATAACGGGCGTATTGGGACCCACGGCATCCAGGGGTATCCGTGCAATGTAGACAGATGACAGCCGTTCGTGGGTCCCCAGATCACGGTAGCCTTTGCTGCGCTCGGCGGGATGAACGGCCGATTGAATCTGCGGCGACAGGCGCCTGTGACCAGTGACGCAGCCATAAGCCCCGCGAACCACGTATCCGGTTCATTCTGCTTGGGTTTTATCTGGAGTTTACAACATTATGTTTATCATTTGCCAGCAGTGTTCCTTGCCCTTGATATATACGGCACTATTCACCCTTGCATTTAGCGCACCCGTTTTCGTTTGTGCCATTTCACTCCGCGTGGGATTTGATCACACCTGTTAAGGTAGCTAGTTTTAGTTGCCTGCCCGCACACTCTTTCTACCCACCCCCAGCCGCGACTCTTTGCCAAATTACCCAGTCACTGCCTTGTTTAATTGCCAGTTCATTTATTTGACATTAGATGATTTTAAAATCTATCGGCCTCAAGCGAGTAAAGGCTATTTGGCAAATCTAGTTTGATTGACATACACTGGGCGGTGGTTTATTTTTGATCTGGATATAACTTGCAGAAGTCAGTCCGTTTTAGAATCAAACGTACGTATACAGTCAGCTGGTATATTGCATGAATTCGTATTATCATTATTATTAAGGCGCCTTTTTCGTTTT
This sequence comes from Ambystoma mexicanum, assembly GCF_040938575.1. Classification (NCBI taxonomy): domain Eukaryota; kingdom Metazoa; phylum Chordata; class Amphibia; order Caudata; family Ambystomatidae; genus Ambystoma; species Ambystoma mexicanum. The sequence continues at coordinate 23,744,040 of NC_090933.1, read as the reverse complement.
TCGTTTACAAATGTGTGATGACCTCGTCCCATGCACCTATTAAAGAGAGAATTTCCCAATCAGGCAGGAAAGTAACAGCATACATACATTCCGTGGGTTTAAAGGGAACCCCCAATGTAGGTGGCCCAAACACTGCGAATGCATTGAAATTCGGTTAGATACGAATACACTTTTTTGAAATGTACAGATCTTCCGACTTTTTTTGTAATGAAGGACATTTTTTGACTTCAATGTGAAATGGAGTTGAGCACCGGCGGGCACTGCCCTGTTCGGTTAAGCAGGCTCTAAATAAGCAGAAATAAGAAAACGCAGAAACTCCTCGATGTCCAGATTGCCTGTGTGTCACACACAGGGCTTTAAGTGTGCCGGGGCTAGTCGTGGCAGAGCCGCTAATTCGCCGAAAAATATTTCTGAGATCTGGGCCAATACATTTTTTCTAAAGCCTGAAGCATTCGCTCATGCGGAGAGATTCAGGCCTTGGAAAATAAGTTATTTTCTTCTATAATGATGACGCTGGCCCGCACCGGTCATCCCTCTAAGAGATGCGCGGAAGATGGCACAACCATTATGGAAAAAAGACGGGCTGCTAGAAGCCATGGCTTTTTTCCCTAAAGCCTGAATCTCTCGCTCAGTTGCGAGACATTCAGGCTTTAGGAATAAAGGGTTTGCCTTCTAGTTACCTCATCTTTTCCCTAATGGTGGCACCAACCCCCACCATGCATCCCTTTTACTGAGAGTTGCAGCGATCACCGTTAGTTAAAGAGATGTCTGTTGATGGTCGGTGCCATATTTAAAGAAGAAAAGTTGTGGTGCCGACCCCTGCCAGTCTTCCCCTTTAGGGGAGAGATGCACATCACTCTTGCTGCCTGGGAGAGAGGGAAAGGATCACTAAAAAAAAGGGATGCGAAGCAGGAGTCACTGGCACTTACTTAAGCCGCTTACTGCCCATTAGGCTATGCCCACTTTTTAGGCCAACCCCCCTTACAGGTCCCCTCCTCAATTTCACATGCCACTTAAAGCACTGATCACTCCTCAGATGGCCCCCATGGTTATCATGTGCACACCTGCTCAGCTCGCACTCAGCCCAGTGTATCGGCAATATGATGCCCAGGGCCATCAACAACAATGCAGCCTGCAGCTCAAGCCCATAGCACCCTCTCCACGCCGGCACACAAGCACTACCCAGGAACATGCCCAACCCCAGTGCAGCCATCATGCCTACAGGCACAAATATAGCAGCAGGTGAAGCTTCCGCAGTCATGGGCCCGCCAAAAGCAACTGAGGATGCAGACTTCCCTCTCAGTCAATGGCCGGCCATACTCGGGCCGCGCCTCCCACACCCCAAACCTCGCATGGCATCATTCCCCTGAACGTTCCACTGGGAAAGGGCCAGGGCACGGAAGGAATTATGCCACACAGCATTCTAATGCGACACGTGACCAGTTCTCTTATACTCCTCCCAGTTTCCCTCTCTCCACGGGCTCCAATGTTCTCACTTTGTCCTGTGGCTTTTTCTTGCCCGGTCTCCCTTACACTTCCATGCGTGTATCCTTGTCTCGCCTCCATCTCCCAGAATGCCCCTTCTCCACATCCCCATGCTATGCCCCTTTCTCTTATCTATCCCATTCGTTCCCACCTTTTCTTTAGTCCTACTCTCACCTTTATGTCTCCCCTCCACTCTCCTCTCACTTCTATCTCTCCAGGTCTGACTCTCATCTCGACCTCAATCTACGCCACTATCAACTTGTATCCCAGGTTCCCCCGGCCCCATTTCACTAATGTTTAGACTCCCTGCTGCTTAATTTGCTTGTTCCAGTCTCCCACATCCAACTCGATCTATTTCTCACTCGCTCCCATTGATCCTCTCGTGATCTCACCATGTTCTCTCAGGTTTCCTTGCTCCTTCACCAGCCCGTCCCCGCCATTGTCTTTGCTGCATGTGCGTCTCAATGCCCGCTTCTCTCCCTTGATTTCCATCGATTCCCCCATCGCTCATGCCGCATCTCTTCTAGACTCCCCTTTCCTCCCATCTGAACCCTGTGCATTTGTCCTTCATCTCGCACTCTTTCTTTGTCTCCTGCTTGCTTTTTCCTGGGTCACTTCTATTGAACTTTATTATCTGCTGCTAGCTTTCGCTCCCTCTCTTCCCTCGTAATTTATTTTTCTTCATTCTCCCTTACTTTTGTTTCCCACTTTCCTTTGCTGTAAACCCTGCCTCTGCCTGATTTCTTTCTTTCTTTCTTTCTTACATGACACTCATTGATATGTTATGATATGTTATGATATGATAGGTAATTTATAACACGCTTAATACCCAGAGGTTTCTGAGAGAAGACCAGGGGATTGAACCTGTGTTGCTCTGTGTCATCTTGCTTCCAAGGCGAGCATGTTGCCCCTGAGCTATCCTCCATTTCTTTTCCATCCCATGTGTGTTTTCCCCTTTTACCATTTCTTTTATTTAATTCTTGCATTCTTCTTCAATTTCGTTATATGTTTTCTCCATGAAATCCTTTTTTTCATGCTTTCATTTTCTTTGCCCTTGCGTCTCCCGGCCCTTACCTCATCCTACCTTTCTTCCCCTCTTGCCCACACTAATCTCCTGCAATTCGACCACCTCCTTCTCCCTTCCACTCTGTCTTTGACCCAAGTCTTTATTGTATATTGCTTTGATTGTCTGACAATCCAAAGCCCCCCCCCTGTCTTCACCTCTCAGGTTGGTGACCCCCATGTGCGCCTGGGACGGTGCATGTGGGATGAGGGTCACATCTTGCTTAAGCCCACGAGGTCCATCGAAGTTGAGGGCACGCAGTTTGACAAAGACGTGCAAAACTGTAGGATATTTCATGAGACATGCAGCTAAATGGCCATGCTGCCTCTGTTTGGGAAGGGGGAGCAGAGTAGATTTTGCAAGCTACACTCTTCTGCCTGCTGTCAATGTGGGCTGATTATTCCTTCTCTGGCTTTCCCTGATGGTGGGACGCCCCCACTCTATCTCCCAGGCAGCAGACGGCTTTGCCCGCCTCTAGAAATGGCATTGCATGCTCTGCTGGGCACTGTACTTGGCATTTGTTAAAGAACCTCACACAGACCAGTGAAGGACCATCACCGGAGCAGACGCTGTTTCACTGCTTCACGGATTTGATAGCAATTAGCACACCCATGCGCCCTGTCGGCTTACTGCGCATAACCCGCAGCAGTTAAAGGTGCTAACACTAGCGGACACACAGTAGGTAAGTACTGTGCTCCTTTATATGGCCATTCTGATGCTGGCAGGTCACTCGGTACATCGGATTCTGCCCTGATGTTTGTACATAAGGGATTTGGGAACTCTGTGCTGGCTTTGCCTCCTTGCTTCCTTCCTGTTGCTTAAATGGGGACTGATTCATAGCTTCCACAAAAGGGAAGAGTTCTGTTTCTGTGTAATAGCAGACAGGCCCCTGCAGTAGCTGCCCAGAGCGGCCCAGCAGAGAGCAAATTGAGACCAGCTGCATGCTCAGTTAACCGCCACATTCAAGTTAAGGATCACTGACGATTACAAGGCTGACGCTGTCCCAGAGCCTAATAGAATTATTCGGAGAAGCTGCTGGTCCTATCATCATTAGCAGGCCTGTCATTATCACAGGTCTATTATTGCCAGCTTCAATTCTACACTATTTTTCAGAGCACCCACATGCAGTTGCACGCAGCTGCTTTACGCAGGCTGATTTCTGGCTGTATTAGTTGTCATAAAGGTCCATTACGAAGTCAATTCCTGGTATGATTATAGCTCTAATTGCCAGAGTTAGGGCTGTACGCAGCCAGCAATCGCCTGCTAGGCCGAGATGGCCACCCCGAGCGAAGTAAGTGCCTCCATGAAAGATTAGGGCTCCTTCAGGCCATTTACCCTCAACCCCCAGCAACAGCATTTATTGCTACTACTTGTGACAATTCGCAAGGTATCGTCACTTCTCCCCAAGAGAGAGCCCTTTCCCATGAGGTTAGGGAGGTGCGACTGCTACCGAACAGTACCCCTAGGCATGGCATAATGTTCGAGAACCTTGTGGGTGGCAGAAGATGTGGAACCATGCAGAGATGGAGTTTCAAATCCTGTTGGGTGACCAGGGATGCCAAAGAGCATAGGATGCCGGCAAAGTGCTGAGGGAGTTATCTGTGGGTACAGCTTATGCAGACCCAAACACAAAGCAGGAAGTGAGAGTCGACCAGACCAGTAGAGCGTGGAGCTGCGTGGTGCTGGAGAATCAGAGAAGGGAAGCCAGAAGAGCCAGAGAGACACACCCCAGTCCTAGGAAACCTAATGCCACACTGAAGTCCCAAGGAAGGTAACTGGAATGTAGGAAGTCAAAGAGAGACAGGAGGAGAGGCTATACACCAGCCCAGTAGCAACAATCAAACTATTAGGAAGGGCGCAGCGTGCATCCAAGAAGAACTTCCTCATCACAATGGCAAAAATAAGCCCGCTGACCACCAGAGAAGGGGGAGGAACCCCAACACAATGTTAAGGATGATAACCGGGCGACACACTCCAGACCAGGACTCTTTCCCTTAGCCTACGATGTAGCGCTCAATTAGAATACTTTTTCTTTATTTCCTAAGAATTCAGATTGAACTGGCAGCCAACCCGCCTCACACCCCCTTTACAAATGCCCCGGGTCACAATGGATCATGAACCAGGCCAGTGGGTGGTAATACAATATGTATTTATTTCAAATTCAAAGAAAATCACGCAATTTGAATATTGGGCAGCAATCACCAATGGGGTGATAATTACAACGTAAACTGATGAAATACACTTGGTTGACCTTCTACTAGAACATATCCAAAGCACAGATGAATAGGAGCAATTTTACAGTTTGGGTAGATAGCACCTGAGTTACGATTTCCCCCGGCAATGCTCCTTCAAACCCCAACTAATCAAATTTTGAGTGGATAGAAAGGAGCAGAGATACTAGGCAGCAAACAGAATTAAAATCCAACCTTCCCTCACAAAATGGGAGGCACAATCGGTTGCAATTGCATAAATGACACTCGGAATTGGTAAATAATGAATTTAAATGTGCGGTTGAATAAATGAGGTAAATATGAGTTATCACAGTATCAGGGATATAATAACAGTAGTAACTGCAAGGCAATGTACCAACAAAGGGCATACAATTCAAAAATCAACTTTGAAGTGACAACACAGTGCAGCCAGCATCACAGGCACAGAATTTGCATTTGCTAAATTGCACAGGTTTAAATGTCAAAAGCGGTTTGAAAAACGAGTGAAATAGACAGAATTGGAATGCAGTTTTTATGCTGGGTTATAGATGCACGTCACAGGGATACTATAAAAGTGAAAGAGTGACTCTAGCTAAATAACTGGATGAGATCTTCAAGGTGAAAGGAAATTCGGTTTTAAAATAAAAACAGTCAGAATAGAAAATCGGTTTAAAAAGGAAAGGACAAGTTTCACTTAAACTAGATTTAGTGGCTAGATTGTTAAAGAAAGACACGGTACGCTCCAAGGTTAATTTGCAAAGTTAACCTTTTCACCCTGCGTTCAGCTCTATGTGGGAATTAATTAAATTATTCGAAATATGACTAAGGACTTATGCAAGACAGAAATGAATGGAAGAATTGCGCTAACACTAGAAAATCAAGGAACCGAATACACAGAGGATTCAGACTATCTTCAACAAGTTACCAGGTTATGGATGGGATTACTTAGAAGGTTGAACAAAGACAAGGTATTAAGATGGGGTAGGCTATGTGTTGCTATGGGATGGGGTAATACTCACAATCAGGGCTTGAGTTTGGGATTTTGGGACAGCAACCAAGTTTCTGGACAGCAAGGCAGTATCTGGTCACTGGTTACAGCGGTGGGCTGTCCTAACAGAAAACAGCTGGGCAAAGGTCTGGTCATGGCAATTTGGCATGCAGGTAGTGGGGCAAAAAGCCAGTCTGGTCAATGGATACTCTCAAAAAGGGTACCACAGCTTTTCCCCCTTTCTCCCTGATTTAGTGGGATTTTGTTATGGGGTTTAGTTCTGAAGGGTGGTTCTGCCTGGATAGGGTCAGCTATGCTCTGGCCTGGCAGTAGAATCTGAATCTTGCAGAGTGAATGTGGAATGTCTGGATACGCAGGCGCTGGAAAAATCAGAAGAGCGTGTCCTTGTCTCTGTGAGCCTCTACCTTTTATAAGGTGGGTGACATCACAGGATTTATTGTTGGGCAGAACTAAGCTAGACCTACCCCGAAGAATCGGATAGTTCAGCCTATGTTATGTCGCCTCTTCCTTAGGGTCAGATTGAACTGAAGGAGGGGATTGAATTTTATGGGGTGTGTTTTTTATGAGGTACAAAGCCACTCCCCAGTCATGTTTGCCATCAAATCAGTTCTGACATAAATTGCACCTTTTTATAGTTGTAGCACTTTCACAAATCATACAGGCTATAAAAATGATTTCTTTGTCTATTAAAGAAGAGTCAATACACATAGATGAGTGATCCACAATGTTCCTATAAAAGCATCCATATTTTTGTTTTAGGGAATGTTGAGCCTTTAAAAATACATCCGCTCAAGAGGAAAACAATCAATATTTGGAATTGGAATCTCATCCATCATTGTCTGAAAGCTTGGTTAGCAGTTGAGGACCATTAAGCATAACCATTAAAGTGAGTACTACCTCTCACTTTCAACCAACCTATCATCTTCATACAATATGTATATACCTCACACATTGTATGTCTTGCATTTTAGGGCACAATAGCAATAGTGACTCAAAATGAGTATTTGAGAACAATGAATGAACAAATGGGAAATGTTTAAAACCTAAAAGACACTTTGGTGACAGTAATCCGAAGGGAATTATTGAGAATAGTGAATGAACATTTGGAATTGTTTGTATAATTAAGGATCTTCACCATTGCAAAGATACACACTTTATTGACCAGCAAACCTCCTGAAGAACCGTTGACGACACAGAACAGGGAAACACGTGTTGAGGATGAGCACTCAAGTGGAACTATCAGACAATTAGTGAACCCTAACTAAATTGTTTGCGAACTAAGAGGACTAAAGTGGAATCATCAGACGATTAGTGAACCCTAATTAAATCGTTTGAGGACTAAAGTGGAATTATCAGACAGACAATTAGTGAACTCTAACTAAATTGTTTGAACACCATAGTGGAATTATCCGATATTAAGTGAATTTCAACTATAGAGTTTAAGAAGTCAAGTGAGGACCAAAGTGGAATTATCTGACAATCAGTGAACTTTAAGACAATTAGTGCACTTTATCTATATTGTCCAAAGAAAGTACTATACGGAGCACTATTTTTCTTGAAAATTAATAAAACTTTGTAACCTTGAAGACTTGCATTGTATTCATTTAAGAAAGAGCGCAACCCAAAGACTCCATTTTCTTTTGTATGTTCACAAAAGCCCAGGCCAGCCTCTGAGCAAGTCTAGGGTGCAGCTCTTTCTTGTGTCTCCACACAACATATCATTTTTACAAACATCATTGGGGCGCGCCAGCACTCTTTAAGAGGCTGACAACTTTTTTCTTCATGTGTACATATTATCATAAGGCATGTTAGTATTGAATTTCAAAGTGCACCATTTACACTTCCTTAGAATATTCAATTTTCTGTCATTTCCATCCCCAACATGCTAGTGAAAGCTACCACGTCTTAATTTAAAGCCCCAAAAATTGCATTTAAACTGTAAAAACTTTACATTCCTGCGTAGTCAGGTTGCAGAGATAAACGTCTTAAAGTTTATTAATAAAATAGTCTTTTGAGCCAGATGGCCAGCATTGTCTCCCAAATAAGGTGTGGAATTTCAAATAAGTGTTATTTGAAATTCCACACCTAAGTGTCCTGGAACTCTAATGCAACAGACTCCAGCCCAGGCGCAAAGTCTGACGAGCATGTGATATGCTTCCTCTTGGTCCATTCAGAGTTTCCAATGTGCTGGCCCCTTTGGGGGAAGGCAAATCCTGTTGCCAGCAGACAAATGTCCTTTGAAGCCAAGCAGGAAAACCTGTTTTGCTGGTTCCCCAGTACAGCAAATGCATTTATTTATGTATTTATATATTTCCTGGGCCAAAAAGCAAAGCTGTTGGAATAAAACATTATATCAGATTTTTTTAAAAAAAACTCATATTTCTATGCAAGGACAAGGCCTTAGCTCCACATTTCACTTTTAAACATTTTGTTTGCAAAAACACATTTTACAAGTAGTTTAATTCTGCTGGGATGTCACTTACAAATGCGGCCTTCTTACTTCCATTTTCTGAATCTTTCCAAAGCCCCAGTCATGTTTCTAATGCACAAGCATCTGTCCAAAGAAGATATTTTGTAGCAAAAAGTAAAGTGTTTTTCAGTACGTTTGGGAATAAAGTTCTTTGTCATTTCACAATTCTTGCCTGACACAGCCCGTCATTCAGTGAAAAATGCTTTCTTTTAACGGAGCACAACCTGAATATGGCTGGGCATAGCTGGGTATCACTGGATCAGAATTGTGTATTGTTGAACAGATGAAAAAGAGCATCAGGCTCCATCATTTTAGTGCAAAATATTTCCTTTTTCATTGGAAATTTTGGAGCGAGCAGCCAAGCAGCATTGCATTTCAATGCTCTTCTTTGGTGGACATCAGGAAACACACTGGTAGCCTTTCTTGGTGTGTTCCCGGTCCATCTTGCCCCATATGTGCTTAGCAAAGACAGAGCAGACATTATTTTGGTGACTGCAAAACACAGTTTTTAAGGCAAGGCGATAGTGGCCAACAGCGCCAGCGCAGCCATTCTGCTGGAACTGCTGAAGTGCAGATTGGTGATGAAGGGGAATTCTGCTGGGTGGGTAAATGTGCCCCACAACAAGCCATCGAGCATCCAAGGAGACCTTCCTCCTTTCAGTGGCAGCAATAAGACCACTGACCACCAGAGAAGGGTCTGGGACCCCAACACAAGTGCACCGAACATGTGAGGAGAACCTCCCAATCACAGTGGCTACAACAAGCCCACTGGCCACCAGAGAAAGGTCTGGTGCCTTGACACAAGTGCATCAAGCATCAGAGGAGAACTTCCTCATCGCAGTGGCAGCGACAAGCCCACTGAACACCAAAGAAGGGTCTGGGACCCTGACCTAAGTTTATTAAGTATCACAGGAAAGTATCCTTGTTGCAGTGGCAAGGAAAAGTCCACTTAGGCCCAGAGAAGGACTTGGGACTACCAGAGGAACCACTGCCACGGGTGGCGTTTACAAGATCTCACAACCTGCGAGAACATCTGGTTCACTCCCAGTTCATTAAAGAAACTCCACGAGCAGGCCTGTGGAACCTACGCACCATAGATAGCCCCTACCCGTGCAGGTCATGTACCACCTGCCATTTCATGAAAAAAATTCAGAATTTCCAAATTGGAACTAAAACTTAGACCCTTAAAAACCTAATGAATTGTAAATCCAACCAGGTGGTCTACTGTATTGAGTGCCCGTGTGGTTATCGATATGTGGCCCAAACTATGTGCAGTGTGAACATTCGGATCTCAGAACATCGGTCAAGAATCCGATGCAATAATTTAACTTCACTATCTGGAGGCCTGCCATTCACCAGATGATTTGGTCTGGTGGGTCTTGGAGAAAGTGAAGGTGGGTCCAATGCACGAAGACACCTGCTGGATCTGCAATGCAGGTGGATACACAAGCTGGACACAGTAAGTAATGGACTTAATGAGCAGTCCCAATCCCCCTTTTTTCTAACTTGATGGCTTCCGGCTTCTACCTAGGGCAATATCATTTTTGCACCCGAGTGGGTGACATTCTCACACACTTTAGGTGACTTGCTCCAGGTGTACCCTGGTTTGCACACATTGAACAGCAAGAATTTGTTTGACTTCTTCATTGTGTGAACTTACTACATATGTTAGCGCACTGCGCCCAGCATTATGACCCAGAGGTCTTTACTTACATACATGCACCTTCAGGTAGAACCTAACACCTACAAGTGTGGCCCAGATGTTCCACACACATACATTCCTCTTTACATTCACATTGTAGCGGTCCTTCATCCCAGTGGATGTTTTTTACTACCAGCAATTCATCTGCATCACCACTGGTGCCGTTAGGCACCTACAGGCATTTTTTATGTCTCAGCAAATCATATACTGTGGGACGGCCAACATTGGACTGGCCACACGTTTAACTTTTTAGTTTCTACACCTTACTGTTGAGCACGAGGAGGTGGAGTTGCTCCCGGCCCATCTGTCTTATTACGCCATCTAGTATCTCTGTTGCACATACACAGAGGATTACACATGCATTCCCCTGCCAACACAGGCTGGGTTATGTTAGGCCAGATCAGTGCGGTGCTACTTCACAGCTCTGTACATACACTTCTGATTGGTCCATTCCAACACACCACTCAGCATGGCTTTGGGCTACATTCCCATTGGGCCACTCACGCCACACCCTGACTCTCTGGCCTCCCCCATCTCCTAGCGACTCCAACTTCAGTTACGGATCTCCCAGTCAACGTGGATGTCGTGCTTTGTCTGCAACAAAGTTTACGTCTGCACCAGTTTCATTATCACCTTTGCATGAGCAGCTGTAAGGATTTACCTGGCACTCTGGGACTGATAACCGGATCGCGTTCTCCCTGACGTTTCTTTACAAAGATAGGTGACGTTTGAAGGCTCGCAAATTATATTCAAGGTAATCACTAGGCAGATGTTTTCTGTTTTTTGTTTCTTACTGACCGTATTTACACAGTCGAGCCGCACCGATGTATTCATGCTTCAGTGCCCTAGGCCATACAGTTCCTCTAACATGAAGTTGTGTCCCCTCGTGTCCCCTTCCTTTTTCTTCTCATGCCCCAACTAGGCACGGAACCGAGGGGACCTCGAGGACAAGCTTGGGTGATCCATCTAACTGGACGCACGCATCATACCACAGAGAATGGCTACTTTATTTCAGCAGCCCAAGGCTTTACTCACATACTATGTAAGAAGTACTAAATCACTTTCAGACACGACTAGCTCCTCTTTTCTTTCCTGGTCATTTTCTGTCCCATTTCTGACACTTTGTATTTGTTGTATTTTCTACCTTCCCGCAATGTACCCCTCCACCCACCCTATTTTTTAATTTTTTTACGAGCAGGACGGGTTCTAACATAGCCAGTCAGTACAGCACTAGCCCAGATTGGTTTTGGGTTCTCCTCTTGAGACTCATGTGAGCCTGCAAAGCACAGGCTTCACCGCACCGGTGGGGGGCAGCATTGAAAAAAGGGAGTCTACAACCCCCATGGTAAGTGTACCTTTACCGTGAGCGGGTCTGTTCATTGCCAGCTAAATTACCTTCGTAAACATTTTATGCATGTTTCATGCTTTTATTGCCTACACATACATACAGCCCACTAATTGTTCTCAACCTGTGTATGCATACCCAACAGGATCTTCAAACTACGCCCTGAGGAAGGCGGCTCTATTTCCATTCCTGCTGCCAAAACTTGACAAGACAAGGGGAGACTGGTGGTCTATTTGTTATGATCAAGCTTACCTACTATGGACATTGCTTTTCTCCAGTTTTCGACATTTGGTTAACCCTTGGCCGCGTCAGCTGACCCATTTGGAGCACACTTCCCAAAAAACAAATTGTTACTGAAATACAGCATTATTGGGAGTGTACTTGAAGTTACCTGTAATCAGTGTTGATTTGTGTGCTTCACACCAGACAACACTCATCTAGTCACTATTGTTAAAATTTAGATACAACTGTATCTTTTAACAACCGGAAGTGGGACAATATTTATTCCAGCTATGACACTTTCGGAAGATGACAACACAGAATGATAATTCTTTCTTGGTGAAATTAAGTCAAGAATCTTTAGCAATACATTGATCTTTTTTTGTAAATAGCTTCTTTTGATCCTCGTTTCACTCCTTCATTTCTACTGACCTGACTTGGTCAATCACACCTTTTCGGCAATGGGTCTTTTTCTTTCATTACCTTGGACCGATACTTTTCCTTTGCTTTCTTCAGAACCTTAGTGTGGCCCCTCCACACTTCACTTCACAGTCACATACTTAATTTATAAGGCATGCACATTGCATTGGAGTCATTTCTTTCCTGTCGAATGCATACAACAATTTCATGAATTGTGCTTTTTCATTGTGTGTTTTTCATTGTCTGTTGAATCATTAGAAAAATAATAATTTATGTTTTATTAATTCACCTTGGTCGTTTGTGTTGATGTGTTATTTTGGCATATAATTTTAGCGCTTAGATCCATTAATTATCAAAACTACTAGGTTTCAAATTATTAACCAGTTGGGTACCACTGTCGGCAGCAGTCTCTTCTCTTTTGCTGTAAGTATAAGTATATTAAGCATCGGAGGAAAGCATCCTCGTCGCAGTGGCAAGGAAAAGTCCACTTAGGCCCGGAGAAGGACTTGGGACTTTGCCAATACCAGGAGAAGGGAGTAATACTCCAGGTTCTGAAAGTGAGAGAAACTGAAATTGCTTTTGATCAAGAGACGCCAGCAGAAGGGAATCATTCCCCCTGGCTTTGGTGGGAACTATATTGGAGTGTGCGACCCAATACCAGGAGAAGGGAGTCATTCCCCCGGTTCCAGAAGTTGGCTACTGCAAAGGTTTGTTGGAACCACAAGCCACAGGAAGGGAGGCATTCCTGCTGGCATCCTTTTTACCAAATAACATTTCTGGGAGATACCAGGAGAAGGGAGTAATTTGCTTGGAGAAGGAACTTTCTGTTGACGTATTCTTTAGTTGTAGTGTAAGGGATAGAAGTAGGTTGCAACACAGGAATATGAAGTTTGATTTCAGCTGACATTCTGGCAGATTCTTTAGTACTAGGTTGTGGCAGGGAAACCCCTCTTAGAAGATAGGGATAGTGAGGCTTTTCTTTTCCTAATGAATATAAGTTTTTATCAACCAAAATACCACCCTTGTGTCCGCATCCTTCTTCGACATCCTTACATATGGTGTTAGGAGTGGAATTCAGACTCAACTGATATAAATTAAGGAACCCCAAGAAGTATATGGCCAAAGCAGGAATAGACCTACCACACATAAGATCCCTAGTAATAAAACCCAGTTTGAGACAAGCACCCACCTCATTCCCCTTCAAGACCACCTTTACTTCCTACCTACCAGGCAGTACAGACAGCGGAGAGGACCCTGAGGAATCTACCCAAGGGACCTCAGAGATATTAAAAGGGGGGACATCCCCTATAGAAATCACTGGCCCACCTTTCAACTATTCAAGGGCCCCAAGTGAATCTTCAAAGTCCCTTTCTTCCTATGGTACAGAATCCTTGGACGGGTCAGAAGAAAACAAGAAAGGGTCAACCCAGGTAGATGTATAGGGCTCTCCTCCCAGTAGCTGGAAAAACTCAAATAAAACCCAGAATCCACTTCCTTCCCCTTTGTCAAACTCATTGGAGGAGTCCAAAAGGGAAAAGGAAGAGGAAGAGAGTTCAGGGGATTGGGAGGATGTGACAACCTCTAACGACTCCCTAAAGTCAAGGTCAACGAAAGAGGAGAAGAGAGACAAGCAGAGAAAGACAAGCCCTGGAGAAAAGAAACTACCAGACTCTCCTACCCAATTGCCCAATCTACCCATGATGAATCCAATTGAGGGATGACTCGACTGCCTGATCAACCATCAAATCCAGGCTGACATAAGATTCCAGGAGTCCACGAGGGGCTGGACAAAATAGCATCCAGCCAGCTAAGACCAGTCATACTGCACAGGATTCTTCAGCCTTATCGAGAGGGTGAGGACTTGGAGAATTTAAAATTCTTTTTTGAAAGGCTGGCACAACAGTTTCACTGGGGTGAAGGGAGCAAGACCTGCTACCTCATTCCCCTACCACTCCAAGTTCCGGGAGATCAGGCTAAACCCTACAGACACTGCGCTGTAATTAGGGCACAGGATACAAAATACGCTGTTACAGTCGTTAGGCAAGAAAACCCTACCAGAAGTAATGGAGGCATTGGCATTAGAACAACTAATTGTGAGGTTAAATGCAGCCCCAAGACAAAAGTAAATTGCATTTGGCCGTCTGAGGCCTAAAAGTGCAGAAATACTTTCCTGTAATTGGAAAGGACACTGCGGACTGGCAGAGAAAGATCTTTACTATAGAAAGTGTTGAAAATTATGTGTTTCAACAACTTTCCTAATCATATTGACCATATCAAAAAGAAGTTATCCAATGAAACACACAATAATCGTGATGGGGCAGAGCACTGAGGGAAGAAGCATCAGTTATAGTTCACCCAGGGTGTTAAACAGTTGTTTTGTTGTATTCTGGGCCAAGAGGTTATGTTTAGCTTTAGAAATATTTTTTAGAATGGTTTCATTGCTATAAACTGAATGGCATAATAGTGAAGTCTCTGTTTCCCCTCAGCTTTACTTTTTTTGCAATTCACACAGTGTAAAATGAGGATGTGACATTCATGTATTGGATCTAATGTGGATTCATTTTAAAGTGTGCAATTATTTTCGAAAGCAGTGGAGAGTTTGTTGTGAAATTGTCTAAAGGCCAACTATGAGTGCCTGATCACAAGTTGGGCAGTATCCCGGCTGGGATACCGCCCAACTTTATTAGCGTTAGCACCCACTCGTCCGGCGGTATTACCGCCGGATCAGCAGTTGGGTGCAAACTGTTAGTCCCCATTCCCCATTGGATCAATTTCGGTGCAATTATGGCACAGTAATTGCGCCGAAAAAGGGAATTTTTCCGCCATGTTTACCACCAGCTCTGAGCTGGGGGTAAATACGCCAGACTCAAAATTGGGCAAACCCTTAACTGCAGCGGTAACACTGTTACCGCCACATTTAAGGGCTACTGTCCAGCTCGTGATGAGGCCTAGCTGGTTCAAGTGTATGATTTAGTTGGTATCAGGTAATATTATCCCCACCAAAAATATCGCTGTATATATGGTCGTTTGGAACGGCCAATGGGCGATATTTTTGGGGGGATAATTTTTGGGGTTTTTGGGAGCGGTGGTTGCAGGGGTGTCCCCCACTCCTTTAAAAATAATGCGTGGGTTGCGGGGGTGTCCCCTGCTGGTTCCATGCCTTAATATCACTGCAAAAATATGGCTTTATTTTTGTATGGCAATATTTTTGCGGGGATATTAACACATGGAACCATTTAGTTCAGCTACAGAAGTAAATAGAGTAGCTGGCTTTATTAATACCCACATTTTGCTGATAGATACTATATTGCTCCTTGGTTTTGAATGTCCCTGGTGTAGAGATAAAGCAAATTTGAGACAGAAATAATCAGACCAGACTATTGGTATGGATGGTAAGGTTTCAAAAATAAAGCCAAGGGATGACATTGCGAATACACCATCTAAAGGATGACTTGGTGTGCCACATGTTTCTTTTTTATAAAGAAAGCCGAATGGTGGGGAGTGATAAGGCATGCCCCCAAGCCAGGGCAACTAAAAAGAGGAGACACAGATAAATATACTGGATGAAAATGTTGGATTTACACTCTTGGACAATTAAATAACAAATAACCCTTAGGTATACAGAAGCCACTTTGTTTTTCATAAAAGCCTTAAAACCTGACTATTAACTCAGAATTCTGTATAAGGTCCCATTAGACTGACACACTCACAACTCCATTCCTATATATGTAAGATAAAGGAAGAAAGAAAGAGAAAGAGAAAGAGAGAGAGATAGAGAGAGTCAGAGAGAGACAGAGAGAGAGATAGAGAGAGAGACACACACTTTGGTATGTGTGTACATTTCTGATCTCAATCGTTTTTTTAATGTATGCCTGTTTATGGATAAGAACTCTACAGAACTGTGTGGAGGCAGGGAGGAAACTAGATTTAATTAATGGCTGCATGTCAGTGTGCCATATTTTAGTGGCCATCCAAATACTTGTTGTTTGCAAAATCTTAGAATTCTTTTTAGACAAGAGAGTGCATTCAGTAGCTGCAACAGAGGTCACTGTTTTCTGTTGCCAGACTAAAGACTATTTGTGTAGAATAAGTCTTATATTTCTTTGTAACCAATAGGAGATTATATTTAGTGGCACTAGGTGAGTGTGTCATCTATTGTGGTCAGAGAAAATATTAGCTGAATATATTCACTGGCTTTATGAGGCTTACCTATTTCAGTACTAGTTAGGAGAGAATCCTAGTAACTGAATAATTTGCATGACATAAATGCACGTAAAAGTTGTTGTCAGTGTGAGGAAAATAACAAAGCATAATTGTTTGGGGGTAAGCAGGAGATTAAATTACATGAGTAGGTTGTAAAATAGTTTTTCAACGTTTAGATAAAAGAGGGCTTCAGTGTCTCTTACTGCACTTGTCTGTCTTTATGGGGCCAAGCCAAATAATAGTTGACTGAAGACCCTGCATGACAAACACATGTGACATTTCTTTTCAGTGTGAAGAAAATAACACCACATAATTATTTGGAAGAAGGACTGAGATTAGATTACATTCAGTGGCTGTAAATTGGTCTGTCGTTTTTTTAGTGGGCAGATCAAATATTTGTTGTTTGAAAAGTTGCAAACAATAAATCGTAGTATTCTTTTTAGGCAGGGGAGTGCATTCATTTTCTGTAAGTGAATCTGAAATGTGTCATCATATATCTGGCTATGGGGAATTGAGAATATTGTGTTTGAACATGTCCAGAACACCCAACAGTGCCAGGGAGAGAGGAAGAATGTAGAGGAAGTTCACTCTAAAGCAGAAACTAGGGTTACAATATCTGGCAGAGAAAAGTGCATAGATTCAAGATGGAGGATTTTCCAGTCTTCCCCTTTACAACCCACATCCATGTATGATGAGTCTAAGGATGATAATGACGACGAAGAAGATGACCATTTAAGCCAAGCCTGCACTGTATGATTTTGAAAACCAGTGGTACAGTAGAGGAAAAGGAGGTGTATAATACCACAGTTGCAGAAGAAGGTGGGAAGGACAAAGCTACTATCCCCTTTGAACATCACTTTTCAGAGACAATCAGTCAATATTGAATGTGCAAAACATCAGCATATTGCAGACTCACTTCTGCCAGCTGCTGCCCTGCAGCCACCAAAAAAGTCCAATGTGTGCAAGGTCTTCATTCTACAAGAAAAAGAATGACAGCATCTGGCCATCCGTAATATGTCAAATAAAACTGGTGTAGGAGTAAGTCTGGGGCCCAGTTGGGTACATTTCTATGCAATGTTATGTGATATAATACCATGCATAGGACTGCAATGAATCCAAAAGAACTCTACTGGAGCCCTGTTACCAGTAGCCCATAACTAACCACTCACAGTCCATGCCTGCAGCCTAGAAATGTCTCTAGTGGTTGACTGCCATGGTAGTGGCAGACTGGATATAGATGCCATTAGCATTTGTGCTAATACTGTTGTGTTCCTGAGGTCCATTACTGCCATTTACAACCAGAGAAATGCACAGAGAGCAAACAGGGTACACAGTGGTAAGTATAGCATTATACGACTTATCCCTGTAAAACGAGAGCTGCAAAAACGTGAATTTTTGGTTACTCCAGTCCCTGCTACATGAAAGCAAGACAACCGTAATCACAGACGTTTCAATTGCACACATTTTCCTTTGGTGCATTTTGGTGATCTACAGCATTAGCTGCTTTCTTGTGCTTTCCTAGAATTGTAACCCTCTAAAACGTTTCTTTAGAAAACATTGTATCAGCACAAGGCAATCAATGACAGCAAGGTAGCAAATCTGCTGAATTAACCAAGTATGATGTTCAAGCAGTTTCACTAATGTATCATTGTGTTATATCACTGTATCCCCTCTTCAAAGTCTATCAGCACAGTAATATTTATATTGATTATTTGGGGACTTGCTACATTTTCCAAACATCTCCACCATATTAAATACAGATTGTTCTTTCTTCCTATCATGAGAGGAGGTTGAGCAATTCATCAGGCCCATTTCTAGGGTTCACCTTTTGCAAGAAAAATGCAAATATGTACAGTAAGAACAGGTACAATGTAATCTGCTTTCTGCCTGCCTTCTGAGAGCTTCCATGACAACACACTATTTTCACCCCAGAGACCACTTGGGTGACAACCTGGTCACTGTACACGAGGAATTCCACCTCTTCTCCGCTATTCTCAAACAAATCCTGGTGACGTTTACACATAGGACATTGTCAACTACCACCCTGAAGGGTGGGTTGGTTCTGTGCAGTAATAAATGAAAAACAGTAACATCCACACCTGAAGAAAGGGGGCATAGGACCCCGAAACGCGTAGTGTTATGTATTGAAAATTGTATTCAAAGCAATATGATAGAAATATTGTTAGATCAATACAGGAATGTTACTGGGTTATGTTCAAGTCTATTTATGTTTCTTTGAGAATTTAATGTTATTTTCATATGCACTTTTATGGAAATGAATGGTGTAATTTTTTTAATTTGGTATTTATCGCTTAAAATGCATAAAATTGAAGATATATGCAAGCAATATGAATGTCTTTTTTACATTTCTATTTTCAATTAGAGAGTCATAAAGCAATCTAATGAACCAACATAACTATCATTTACTATTGTGGAGAAGAGGTGGAATGCCTTGTGTAGAGTGACCAGGTTGTCACCCCAGTGGTCTCTGGGGGGAAAATAGTGTTATGTTTCCAATTCTTCTTTTAGTAGCGAGAGATTTTTTACCTGGAACACCAGAAATATAACTGAATAAATTGAGTTTTTTCTTCAATTCAACGATTCAGTAAAATATAGAAGTACCTAGTTGTGCACCGAAGTTTAGATTTTTTTTATTAAGGCTTCTATGACAATGTCACAGGTACACAAAGCACTACGTGGATCAACATCTGGTTCATTAATTTGATTCTGATCTGGAAAAGCTCCTTTAATTCTGATTAACTCCTTAACGCAACACTGTTTTGTTTGTATAATACACAGTGCATTAAATTAAATATATGCAGGTCTGAGACAGAACACATGACATTTGGGAGTTAGTATAGATCACCATGTGCTTGCCGCTATCATTCGGCCAGAAGAAAACTTTGAAGTAGGATGGGAATATTGTACATGGCCAGAGGAAAGGCATCTTTGTGAAAAGTCCAGACCCACGTCTGTGTAATAAGAAAAGTTAGTTTGTTGTTAGAATTACTGTTAGTCATGAGTGTAATATTGCTGTTTTTTTCACTTTTAGTAACTCCATCACTAATCTTTGTGAAAAAAGAATTCTTCCACAGTGGACTAGAGAATGTTATTTGGTGCTTTTGAGTTCTTTTAAATATTGTTTATACAATAAAACATTTTATTTTTGTGCATTAAACATTGAGCACATAACTTTTCCTGCAGGAAGAACACGTTTTAAATGGCGTATGACTAAGCAAGAATGATGATGATAGATGTTTGGTTGGAGTCACGATAAACACATGTGTATCCCACAGGTGTTCTTTCTTCTAGATTTCATCCTGGTAGAGGGAGGCACTAGTCCGGGGCCCACCTTTTTTAGGTAGCGTTATTGGCTGCCAGTGAGTCCCATTGTATCTTGTGGGGCTACCGAATAGGGAAGCCTGTATTCAGTTCTGGCCACAAGTAATGCTGGGTGGAGTTTCACCTACCCTTAGTGATTAAGTACTGTTTTCTCTGAGTGTCTGAAAAACTGCTAACATTTGAATACCCTCTTCATCCCCTGAATTGGAACACATGCAGATACTTTCATTGTATGAAACAACACAGTTATCAGTTATACACATTGTATACTGTATGGCTGTTGCAGCTTTCATAGCCAGAAATGCAGGACCCGAAACACTTAGAGACCAAATGGAGTTTGAGAGGTAGACTTCCAAACATCACATTTGCTTTCTTAAGTTCAAAATGTGGCTCTGCATATTCTTTGTTGAGTGTAGCAGTGTGGTCTGCATATATAATCTAGGAGAACTGGAATTAGCTGTGAAGTGTATTGGTTCTCCACAACGATTTTATTCAAAGTCTCATAACCTATCAAGGCATAAAATAAGCAGTGTTCCGTAGTATTTTGCTATGCAATTTACTACACAATTCTGTAGGTTTGCTAAATAAATTAGCACTTGTAGGTTTGCTAAATAAATTAGCACTTGTGTAGCAAAGCTAGATGTTTAACTTCCCCCATTCACAGATCGTACTGCATTCGTTCACAGATCATACTGCATTCATCGCTTGCCTTCAGGGCTCCCTCCACCCTCACTTCTCTGTTTACTGCAATTTCA
Organism: Ambystoma mexicanum; assembly: GCF_040938575.1. NCBI lineage: Eukaryota > Metazoa > Chordata > Amphibia > Caudata > Ambystomatidae > Ambystoma > Ambystoma mexicanum. Next base: position 23,723,817 of record NC_090933.1, on the reverse strand, counting down.
AAAGGGCTAATGGAGAGAGAGAGAGTGCAGCAGTCTCCACTACTCTTTTGTGACAAAGGCCTGTGTTAGTATGCAAGCATTTTTTTCTTTTTCAAATAATTTCATACCAGAAGTGATCGGGATAATACCTTTTACTAAGCTAACAGTATCCTGTCTGCCAAAGACAAGAATGTGTTAACCTTATTTATTTTTTAAATGTAGTCATCCAGTTCCATTTCTAAACATGTAATTTGTTACATAATGCATAATTGCAGTATTGCTACTGTAAAACACTGCATTGTCTCCATGCTTTACAGTCAAGTGTAGGTTAGTTTATCTAAATATCATAGTGTCAACTATATTTCATTTTGTTGGGGAAAATGCATAATTTTGAGGAATGGATACTTTTGAAAATGTATATGATCAAACGCCCAAATGCTTTTGATGGCAAACCGTGTTCTGTAACCTGTTGTTTACATGCAGCTTGCAACTGCTGCTCAACTCACAAGCTGATCCAGTACTCCTTGACATTCTGTCTCTTATCACCCTGTTGCTTTATACCAGCTACCCTGAATGTGAGATGGCTGCTAACTACTATATTCCACCTAGTTTGCCCAGTTCATTGCCTGCTACAACATCCAATCTGCTTAGTCTCATACTTTCTTTCCTCTTACATAATGAATAGACAAAGCTAACTAGATGTTTGATCAGAGCAGTGATCAATAGTTCCATCCATTCTGTACACTATAGATCTACTGCACTACCATCACTGTAGTTAGCCTCCAGAGCTCGCTTTGCTCTAGGATTATGATTACATTATAAATTGTTATCTGCAGTAGAGGGAGCTAGTCACACTGTTTTCAGAGACTTTTTACCATATCTATGTGTGTCCATTCATGTAGTTGCCCTTTTACAGACACTCATCCAGAGCTCGCAAAGTATTTTTCACCCACTCACATAATCAAGTAGATTGTAAGAAGGGTCAATACCGTTTGCTGGGGATGTTTGAAAATATTATTTTACTTTGTTTGCAGTAAATGTCAAATAAATGTTTCACTGTCAAGGGTTGGCCTCTGGGTGGCAGCAGTGTGCCAAACTAAAGTGGGATTGTGGTGACAGGCACCATTTTACATAAAGCACATTTAAATATGTTGGCATCCATTGCCATGGGTCTAATGCATTACTCTGCAGGTCTAGTGGAATTCTAAAGAACTTGGAAGGTCTGACTTATCTCACTAATGTCTTAATTCAGTGGTACACAAAACTGATGTACTGTTGTTCATTTTTATTTGCATTCTACAAGTAACCTCTGGTGGCATGAACAATATTAGTGCAACATTGCTAATCAAATGGGTTTGTTTACTAATCAAGACAATCTTAATGAGCAAACTCGGCTAATCAGTTTTGGAAAACAAATGTAGGCCTTGACTTATGCATTTCCTTCAGTTTCCAGATTACTCAGGAATGATAATGATTGAGGACGAAACTAGCGAGTTGGAAGGTTTCAAATGATTATCCTTGTCTACCAATAAAGCATAAATCCTTATGTATGGAAAAAGTGTCCCATTCATAAAATTGGTTCTACAATAAAAAGACCTGCAAACAGATGAGGTCACAGCTGCCATCTTGCTGAAACATACGGCCCTGATATTGCCCAGAAAGTTTAGCACCCACATTTACATAAACTATGCTATTTGCTCAACCTGCCAAGTAATACGCTCGATTGGAGGCTGCAGTGGTAAAGTTACTTGATTTAGATAATGTTTTAAACACCATACCCAGCAATATTCTGAATTAAATGTTATGGATTTAGTGTTCGGTTGGTTATTCGAAAGTGGACAACTTCGTGGTAATTCACTTTGATGCATTTAGTTCTTCAGGAAGTAACTGAAATAGGTACATTGGAGGTAAGAGGAATAAGGGTGGGTGTGGTGAGAGGGTTGGTGAGTATAGGGTTATGGGGAGAAACTCCCCAATTATATAAAAAATTGAGAAAACAATTGAATTAAATACATCGAAGTGAATTGCCACAGAGTAATTCACTTCAATGAAACAATGCAGACCCATGGATTGTAGTGTCCAATCAATTATGGTGCTATGTGTTGCTAACTATGGCATGCCGACCATTAACATGGGCTGCAAAGCTGCAATTAAATCAAAGCTCAGTGATTCGTTATGATCCTGGCATTGTAACCTTAAAGATACTCTGAGTGTTGATGAGTCCTGAGATTAACAACGACCCATCCATCGATTTTACAACTTTTATTGCACTGCGATACCCAATTCTTTCCAAATACACTATTTCAGTGAAATTGCTTGGTACAACCATATTTTCATAGCTAACACATAATGAAGTAGTTACTTTATTTGTAAGGTAGCTGGAATGGAGACAAGTGGGAACACCACTGATGGTTGTTTGCAATTCTAAGGGTCTCATTACAAGTTTGCCGGAATCCTGCTGGTAATTCCAGTGGAATACTGGCAAACTGCCCCTACAGTTGCCACTGCCAGAAATCCCAGATTACGGGATATTCCAGGTGGTGTAAACGCAGGTAAATCCCAATTCCTTGTAGTCCCATATGACCCCATGTAAGGGATTGACAAAATTACCAGCATTTTTTTACCGGTGGTGGCTGGCAAACTTGTGTTTCCGTGGTCCGGTAAAATTGCCGGTGCTGGAATAACCAGCAATTTGACTGGCAATTTTTCAGGACCGTTGAAACTGTAATGAGGCCTTTGCATGAGGCTGCCTCAGAGCATGCGCTTGACAGTGTGGTCCCTACAGCGGTTGGGCTAGCTTGTTTTCCTGATATGCTTGAGTTTGAGGATTGCATGGGTACAATTTGGACAAAATATCCCTTATCCTGCAATACAAGTACAGCTTGCTCTTACAACACATGTCTAGAGTTGCAGGTCTTTGCCTTCACAAACTTCACAAAGTTTACACTAAAACCTTGCAACCTATGGAAATGGTGCCAATAAATACCTGTAAATTGGGCTTTGCCGGGTATTTAAATACATATGTGCTATATTAACGTGACAAATGGTGCTCTCGACATGCTGCTTTATTTTCCCTCTGCAAATAGCTGTAGCCGAAGGTCAAATTCTGCAAAGATATAACTACCAAAACCAAGGAAATGGCTGCAGAGATCCTTTGGTCTGCTGAGTGACCCACATGCTTCCTTCATACAAAACACGTGCAAATACTCATTACATTTAGTAAAACTAATTTGTTGATTTTTGAAGATTTATTTTTACTTTTTTAGGAGGAAGGGATGGGGCAGCAGAGAAGGCCGATTTCACAAAAAAATCATTTAATTTAATAATTGAAATGTACACTTTGTGCATGTGCAGAATGTTACACACAAAAGACAACAGACGAGGCTGTAGGGACAGCCAGAGAGGGGGATGGCTTGCTGAACCTCGGACCCAACATGTGGTGGCATGGGGAAGTGGCAGAGGATGGACAGACTGGAGCTGCTCAAACTGGATGCCATTTTTTGTTGAGCCATTTTCTTTGTTTAGTGTGATAGCAGGTTAGCCACTGCCAGGACCTTTGTTTTTAGTAGTCTTGGATGTGGGGCAGTGTATAACAATCAATACATATTGTATACAGTTGTTAAACATGTTTTACTGTGTTTGAGAAGTAACAAAGGTTAACCATATGTTTTTGTTTTTTTTAATTGCGTGCAATTGTAAGAAGTTAGAAAAATATATATGAATAGTACTTACGACATTTAGAAATTACTATTCTTTTGTAAATTTATTATCAATGCACTTGTGTGCCTTCATTTAAAAAAGTAAATATGTTTTTATTTATTATTTTTGATTATTTGTTTACTTTCTAAATTCGTTTTAATATTACTTTTATTTATTTTGTATTATTTTTTTAATTAGAGCTATTCTTTTTTAACCTTGTTCCTTCGTTTACATTCAAATTTTATTTTTCATTTATTAGTATGTTTTACATTATATTGATTGGACTTGGCTATTACATCTGAGATTATGTAGTCTTCATTGTTCATTATTGTTTCTATTAATCTTGATTCTTTGGGTTTATTAGCAATTTTCTTTTTTCTTATTAATTAATTAGTATTTTGTATTACTCTTCGTCGGTTATTTATTGTTTGTGTTAGTTTTCTAACTACTATTGCTTATAATTCTAATGAATAACTATGCAGATTAATATTCCTTTTACTTTGGATTAGGCGACATAGTTAGGGGCCTGCCACCGTCATGGAGGGCTTCGGACCCTCCTAACATGGAAAGGGGGGCTAGCTGGGTGCAAGTAAGGGCCAGTCTGTCTCATAGGTAAGATGGGGAGTTGGGTGCAGGGAGCCAGTCCTTAAACCCCCCTCAACTGCATGAATTTGAATGTCAGTACCACCCACTGTGACATGATGCCTCCCACTACTGTTTCTTGCCAGTGTTCTCTGTTTTTGGTTTCAGAACCCCAACTCCCAGAATGCACGTAGGAGCAACCGAGAAAACGCAGAAAGGAATCAGTGGAACGTAATCACGAACAAGAATGGATTGGAGTTCTTGTTATCAAACAGAGATGAGAAACCAAACACTGATCCCCCAACACGATGGACCCCAGCGAATGTTGGGTCTGGAGACAATAAAATGGTAGTGTGGAGAGACTTCAGGATGTCATAGCCCGCTGGCAACCTGGTCCTCTCTGCAAAGCCTCCCGCTACTGGAAACTGCCTTGGTGTCTCATGGAACACAGCGCGGCAGAAGGACTACACCTCTCAGCAGGTGCTGCTGCAGCAGACAGAGAGAACGCTGAATGTGTTACACAAGCACGTTTATGTGTCACCCTGAAATAAAGAGGATCAGATCACGGACTGCTTCACTTTTCAACAAGCTACAGCAGTTGTGTACCACGTCCTACATTTCTTCCGCCATCATTAGTGTTCCTCGACTCGACCTTGGCCCGCTGCCTTGCGGATTCTTCTCTTTCTTTTCTTGTCGGCTCGGGCCTCTTTACTTTGAACTGCATTCCTGGTGCTGAACCATGGATTGCTTTGCCCTTTCCCTTGGATTACTGGAACTTTTAGCTGCTTAACTGGTGCTGAAGCCTGTATTGGCTTTTAAATTGCCGTGTTCTTTCCCTTGGATTACTGGAACTTTTAGCTGTTTAACTGGTGCTGAAGCCTGTATTGGCTTTTAGATTGCCGTGTTCTTTCCCTTGGATTACTGGAACTTTGAACTGCTTACCTGGTGCTGGACCATGGATTACTTTTGGATTGCCTTGTTTTTTCCCTTGGATTGTTGGAACTGTGGATTGCTTTACTGGTTTTCGGAATGTGGACTGCCCCTGGATTGTTGGCTTCTTTCCTTGAATACCTGGAACCTCCTTCCCTGATCTGGCTAGTCGCTCTGGTCTGACCTGAGTGTTCATTACTTCCTGCAGCTGGCCTCCTTACCCCTTTCGTTTCCTGTGATTCCAGCCTCAGGGAAGAAGCCTGGGATTTACTAATTATATAGTATCCATACTTGGAGTAGTGCCTAATCCATTGTATTTCCTCCCCTACAGTTTGCAGGAACCATCTGGTTCACCACCAGATCTTTCGCTCAATGCTGTGTTTGTCCAGGCCTTTTGGAGTACTGTAGTATTGGGAGGAAGACCCATATGCTTCTCCTGCCAGGGTCCCACGTTACTGTTCAGATGGGAATACCAGTAGTACCCTGCTTGAGTATGTCACACGGGAACAGGAGAGAGAGGGATGTTCGCCCCAAACCAAATTGGCAACAAAACTCACCAGCATCTGAATGAAGCCACAGGGAAAACGACCCGCCTGTGCACCTGGCTGCTTTTCTGCAAACAGAAATTGGATAGGGGGTGGGGCTTAGAAGGTTTTTGAAAGCCTTGTACGTGTTTTACTAGGTCCCTGGGGAAAACACAGGCACAGATTGGGCTACAGAGTCAGGTGAACACTGGAACCAGTGGAAGTGTCAGAAGAGCAAGGAAAAGAGCACTATAATAACAGAGTGAATATAAGACAGAGTTTGAGTTTGCGGGTGAGGTCAGGAGGTGTGGAGGAGGACCCAGATATCAGGCGGAGCACAGATGTCGGAGTGGAGTGCTGAAGTGTTCATGGTAGAGTTGGAGCAGAGTGCAGGTGAGGTACTGATTGTGAGAAGGATTGGTTCTAGTCCTATGTATTGTAGTGGGAGCGGGTATGTATAAGGTAATTGAGAAACAGAGAAAGATATATATATGTGTATATATATATATATACATACAAACACTGAAATATTAACTTTGCGACTTGGAACACACAGGGCTTTAGCCACCTATTAAGTAAGTCAGGATCTATGGCTACCCTGGTGTGTTTTGATTTTTTCATGTTACAAGAAACCTGGCTCGATAGCTCCCTACAAGTCGGGGGATACTATATTTCTCAAACCATGACCAAAAAAGGGCCCAAGGGAAGGTCATTTGAGGGGCTTATAATTGGAATTGGCCACAGCTTTTGCTCGCGCCAGTTGGTGAGCACTCTGGCTGCTGATAATGTGCTGGCAGTTGAAGTATGGCAGAGTGGGTGCGAGAGTGAGTGGAATATCCTGTTGATAACGTATATATACCTCCTAGTACACAATCATTGGATGCTGTCCAAACAGCCCTTTAAGAGTTCTTGTTATATGGCGATGAGAATTGAGGTGAATATATTATTATATTGGGCGATGACTTGAATGCTAAATGTACAGATACCCTTACTTGTGCTGCGTATCCTAACATTGCTACAATGTCCCATGATTTTGGAAATCACAGGGGTAAGGATTGGGTTAATTTCTTTCACCAATGGAACTAGTCTGTGCTAAATGGGAGATCCCACAGGGACCTTCCTGGGAAGTATACTTGGCGGGGGAATGAGTGTGAAGCCACATTACATTATTACTTTGGTAATGACGCCTGTCTCCTTGTGACAAAGGAACTAAGGGTTATCCCAATGGTATTTAGTGACTATAATCCTGTAATACTGAGTATTAATCTTCAGCACACAAGGCTAATGGGCAGTGGGTGTACTGATGTTAGTGTCAACTATGCGGGTAATCGTACATCTTGGTCTGAAAGCCATTTACAAAAAATGGCTGCCTGGCTCTCTGATTTGCAAGATGATGATTTTATAGCCTTGGGACATATGAATAGCGATGCGATTGAGGAATGGATTAGTACCTTTATGACCAAAATCGCTACTACAGGTAATAAAATACAGGGCATAACATGTGATAAATCATTACGTGTACATGATGTTGCTATCAGAGATGCAAAGCGAGACATGTGGAAGGAAATACGCCTAGTACGCAGCACAGGCTTGACTACTTTGGGATCGGCCAAGCGCGTGGATGCCATTAAGAAGCATTACTATAGCTGGCTCAGAAGGTGAAGTGTTCCACCCTTAATGCCAGATGGAAAACAAAAATTCTGTACTTAGTAGTGCTTACTCCAGGAATGTTTGGAGTGAGCTATGTAAAGCTAAGAGAGATCAAAGCAAACAACTAATTAATTCCATAAGCGAATTAGACTGGGTGGAATACATTCATGATGTGAGACTACTGTGGATTCTCAACCAGTATAAATGGTTGGTGGATGGCCGCTGAATTTTGCTGAAGAGGATATCCACCAGATTATCATTAATCTTAAAAACTCCAGGGCGCCTGGTCCTAATGGATTGGCCAACGCAGTATTAAAATAAAATCCTGATATATGGGCCCACATATTAAGAATTTTATTTGACAAAGTGTGTCTGACACAGCAAATATCTGTGTCATGGCAGCAGTCCATCATCCTTCCAGTTTACAAGAGAGATGGGCTTTTGCCAGAAAACTATAGTCTCCTCTCTTTGTTGAATGTTACAGGGAAGATTTTCTCCACTCTACTTTTGAGGGAGTTACAGACATCCTTTGCACACCGGGTTTCAACCCGGCAGTGGTACCACACACAACCTAAGACTATTGGACTTAATTAATTAATATTGGATTCATTAGAAGAACACTGGTATCTGGGCGATGTACATTATACCTGATGTTTGTCAACTTTAAAGCGGCATTCAACAGTGTCAATAGAAACCTGTTGTGGAATAATAAACTGCGTGATTATGGCTGTCCAAAATGGATCATTAATGCTTTAAAAGCAGGAGACAGGGGTCGTTTGTGTTTCATTTTTTCTTTGAATGCTTTAAAAGGACTACACATTAACACTTAGGACCAGATACGAATGAATGAGGAAGGTGGATTATCTATGGCAATTTCTATAGGCAGGGTGGTGAAGCAAGGTTGTACATTGGCCCCCTTGCTATATAATTTGTTTACAGAGGACTTGCCAATTAGTATTTTGACAAAACATGGTTGTTGCCCTAAAGTCGGGCACAGCATTGTTCCTTGCATGATGTATGCTGATGATTTGGTGATGATGAAGCATACTTATATGGGAGCCAAAGCAATGTTTGAATCATTGATTAAATATGCTGCAGCTAAAGAAATGCACATAAATTTGGATAAAAATAAGATTATGGCTATCTCTTGGCAAGACTACGCTTGGCAAGGTGGACTACGTAGTATCCCATCCCTACCTGGGCCTAGAGATGAGTGGTAGTTGGGTTTACGAGAGTATAGTGGCTATTAAGAAAACGAAGGCCCTTCGTATGACCCAGCTAATATGCAATTTTGCTAAGAATATTGCTGGGTTCTCACTAGAGGGAATCCTTATACTCTATAGGCAATGCTTCAACCTGAAGGTGTTATATTGTTTGGAAGCATTGGCTATGAGAGACTTCAAATGGGTTTGTCATATTGAAGAAGCCTTTTGGAAACTTATCCTAAGGCTGACTATATCTACCCCTATAAAATACCTAAGATTAGAGCTGGGACTGGTATCACTCTGAAGTAAATTGTTTATTAGAAGAATCCTGTTACATATTAAAATTAACACACACCCTAAATGTAAACTGCTCGAATTATTGGATAGAGGCGCCATGCCTGCTACCTGCCGAGGCAGAGATCAGTTTGACATACTGGCAATGAGCTTATATAATGATATTGGCTGGTGCCCTGATTTTACTTGAGGGACTAATTATCAAACCCTGAAATGCACATTTAAACATAAAGTTAAACAATGGGATTGGGCCAGTAACTATTTCCATTTAGAGTATCTCAAAAGTCATGAGTATGTATCCAGAGTGGTCCATAACTATTTGAAACCTATCGGTTCAGAGCTTTCAGTTAAGAATGCATATAAAACAATTACCGGCATATGAATCTGTGGGAACTCGCTTGTGGTTCCCCTTAAAGAGAGATGTTGCTGTCTGTGCAAAAAGTCTGGAGGGTTAGAGACGGCAACACATTTCTTGTTGATGTTCGGAATTGAGCTCTGAATATATGAAGATTTTGGGTGACATGGTTTATTGCTATGATTCTATAAAAGAGGACTCATTCTGGGACTATTGTTTTAACACGGACACAGAGTAGTCATTTTGCACTATATCGATTGTGGACTGGTATAAATAAGCGATTGGCAATTGAGAAGTAATTTCTTGACTTATGGCGGTATATTGTTATTTTGTGATGTTTTAACTAGGGTAATGTTTAGCTTACTATAATTTTTAAATTGCAAATGTTTTAATTGCTAATAATTTATGGTTTTCACCATTGAACAATTAAATAATGGACTTGTCTGACCTTATTAGTGATTATTGACTGCCTAGTCTATAATTATTAAAATCCCAAAGATGAAAAGTTGCATTGTGGCCGCACATGCCAAATATGTATATTGTAAATGTGGTTATGTTATGAAATGTTATGTAACGAATTGTTTTTAATAATGTGATATGTTTTAAATTCTTTTAAAACTGTAAACAAATAAATAAAAATGTAAAATTAAAAATAGATAGACTAAGTATAGGCAGAAGGAGCAAGAGAGTGAAAATGAGAGTGAGAGAGTGGATGGTAGGCAGGTGTGGGGAGAGTGCAAGAAGGTTGTGGAAGAAGTGGTGAGGACAGATTTAAGAAGGAGGGCGTACTTTGTAGACATAAGTAGAGAGAGTGTGGTAAGATTAGGAAACAGAGATGTAGATAGAGGAGATGGGTAAAGAGTAGCGAGAAGAGGAGTCTGCAGGGGGAAAGGAAAGTGTGCAAACAAGAGTAGAGAAGAGAGAAGGGATAGAAAATCAAGGGATGCAGAGAGAGAAAAGGATAGGTGTGAGTAAAGAACAGCGAAGGGAAGCTGTGGAAATAGGAGGAACAAAAGAGATAGTGGGAAGGTGACTGAAGGGATTGAGGAACAACAGGAGAGGGAGAGGGATTGTAGAATAGAGAAAGTAGTAAGATCTTGGAGCAGAATGAAAGGGAGTGACTGAGGGAGAGATTGAACCAGAGCATCTGATATTGGCACTTTTTCTCAGTAAGACGTATTGACAACCCTACAGAGTGTTAGGCTAGGACATCTTTAGAAATCCCTGGTGGAAGTCAGATAGATAGGGCTGTTGTATTTAGGCCCTCACTACCAGCGTGCACAAGATATTAGGTGTTACTAATCTTTACTTGCCAATATGGGCAGTAGGGAATCCTGGGCTAGTGTGATGGAAAACCCACTAGAGGAAGAGAGGGGATGCCTGTTAAGGATTTCAATCAGGCAATACACCCTATTGTCAGCCTAGTATGCAGTGCGCAAATGAAATACTTATTTTATTGTGTCTATAGGTTCAATATTCTGAGTGATATACCACTCATATCACACCCCTTCTCAAAATACCCCCAGGTCACAATGGACCAGGAATCAGGCTGGTTGGTAAAGGTAATATTTATTTATTTATTTATTTACTTACTTACTTATTTGTTTAAAATTCAAATCAAACATATGTTTTAATATATGGGGCAGCAATCACCTATGTGGTGACAATACAAATAAGAAAGTAGGTAAGGCAGTTGAATTCACTTTTAGCAACACAAAATATAAAACACAGAGAAAAGAACAGTTTTGGCTTGTTTGAAAGATAGCGCTTAAATTAAGATTTCCCCCTGCAAATTTCTCAACTCACAAATAAGCAATTCTACACAGATGCAAGGAAACAGCAGGTGTTCAGGAATAAAGAACAATGTACAGGATTTGAATACAATTTCCCCACCCCAAACAAGAGAGAAAAACGTTTTGGAATTCTTACACTTTTAAAATGACACTCGAAAATGGCTGAGGAAAACAATGAAAAGTGTGCAAAGTCCTTAAATCAATATAACCTCCTATGGGAGTAACATGGGAAAGATGCCAACAATCATAAGCATGAGTATGAGCAACAGTAAACACTTTGAATCTTAAATAGAAGTTTGGAAATAATTGAACTTGAAAATCACACGTGTGAACTTTTTGCAGAAATGCGAATTCCCACCTAAAATTCATGAAACGTTTAAGAAAAACGGGTGAAATACACTGTTTTCGGATTTTGTGTTGGGATGTAGCTAAAGGTCTTATGTTTAAGTCAGAGTTTAAATGAAGTCTCTAGCTATTGAATTGAGGGAGGCTGCTTGTAACCCTTCACGTGGCGCATACAAGTTTTCTTTATGGGAATTACTTTATTTAATCAAAATCACTAATGACTTATGGTCTAGTAAAACACAAATGAAGATAAGATCGGTGATAACACTAAGAATCACAAACAGGGTCGCAAGAATGATTCTGACAATATCATAGTTCTGAAGGGAAATATAGGATGGTTTATAGATTGGGATAGGACAAGGCAAGGCAAGATTTGCTATGGTTTACTATGATTCCTACTAATACTTACAGTCCATTTAATTTAAGATTTTGGACCGTCAAGGGCTCTGGTCATCCATGGATCGGATCTAAAGGACAGCAGGGCACATCTGGTGAAATTGGGTCAGCTGGGCGGTTCTGGTCACCTGGACTGGTACCTTGGACTGGACTGCACTGGACTGCGCTGGTTACTGGAGACCGGAGATCAGTGAGTTGGTGAGTTTGTAGCAGGCAAGCAGTAATGGTAGCAAGCCAGACTGGATCAATTGCTTCCCTTAAGTTTTGGGATTGCTTCAGAATTTGGGTCTAGCTGAAAGAGAGTTCAGCAATGCTGAGGCCTTGGCTTTGTAAAGAAATCTGGAATCAGGAACAAAGATGGAGAATTCAGGAACAGGGCACCACACAGAAATCAGGATGGAGTCAGGAATCAGTATGTCTGTGTGTTGTGAGGTTCCCTTATTTATCATGCCAAATGACATCACCAAAGTTTATGGTAGGGGCAGACTTACTACCCACACACACAAGGCTATGATTGGGCAAGAGCACAGTCCCCACCTTGCTCTTTGCTGGTTGGATGACAGAAAGGGATGCCCTGTTTTGTGATGTGATCTGGAACCTCCCATAGGTATTGGGACCAAAATCTAACTTTCCCACAAATACATATTTATGTAGTTATGCCCTCTAAGAAAATTGGATACATAAATTACATATTTCGTGGGTCACATTCTAATCAAACTCCCAAGTCGTGGGACCTGGTGTAGTATTTCTGTTGAATTTTGGCAATTTGAACCATAAAAGGTTTTGCCTAACATTTCCCAATTCTGTATATATAGGCACAATTACCCCTAGAATATGGGTGCATAATATAATATTTGCAACATTAATAGTTTCTGCACAATTGGTCATTCTTCATAACTTCAGTTCCTTACACAGTAAGAAATTCTACCAAGTTTTCAAATGAGTAGCAAAAATTCTGATTTAGATGTATGTACTTTTCACTCTTTTTCTTATTCTTGCTGCCAAGTTAAATGTCTTGAAGTTCAGTGGCAAAATAAGCATTTTAAACCCAAAAATCACATGTCAGTTTATTTTTCTTTCTTCTCAAGTGTAACCAAATGTCAAATCCTTTGAAGTTGAATAAGGGACCTCTCCCTGGAGGGTGGAGCTTCCTGTCCCTCCCCTGGAAGGGTGAGTGTCCAAGTCTGCCATTGTCTCCGCCTGGGGCACAGACGAATGTCTAATGGGGTCCTTTGTCATGAGTATGCGAGGCCTCCGAGCAGCAATTAGCCTTTCCTGTCAGCAGTGGAGGTGTCAATCTTTCTCAGGCACAGAGTAGGGTTGTTTTTTTCAAATAGTTGATTAACCCACTAGGCTTAGCTTTAAGTTTCACCTAAATCTTTCATTTAAACATATAAAATTAACACAGTTTATGGGTGGATTTTTTAACATTAGCAATCCTTTCCTTTGACATTCTTAAAGAATTAAGCCTTTAAACAAGAACATAGTTTAAAACAGGCGATTTTGCCTTTCATTCATGAAAAAGCACATTAAACTGATCTCTTTAAATCCGAATTTCGTCTGCAGCAAATATTCATTTTAGTCTGCATTAGTTCTTCCCTTGAGTGCTGGAATGGTTTGCAGTATGGATGCATGTATCATGCCTTTGTTTAGAGTTTCTCTCTGCACAGTTGATTCTGATATTTGTTGCAAAGTTTAACCATGGAAAATGAAAACAAGGGTTCCTGGGTTGCTTTTATAAAGCCACTGTTGCCAGAAGCTGTCATTAAATGAGGCCTGGTTCCTCTGAGCCACACTGGATACTCCTGGGCATTGCAGGTCCCTTTTAATCTCAATGATTCAGGAGAAATGAATGTATCTAGCACCAAAAACAGCACTTTTTAAGGTTGAAAAACTAACATTTTAAAAGGCATTTTTGGTTTTCAGCATAATAATGCTCTTTATTTCTTTGGCTTAATGTTGAATGTGGCAGAGCCCACTGGCATGCTCCTGCAGTGAGAACTCTGTTTTCAAACCCCCTGACTGTGTGTGGCCGGGTGTGCAGCCTTTTTCTGGTTGTGATCCAAATGTAGTTTTGAAGATTTTGGCACGCACAGGAGTGAGTGTGGTCATTTTGGGCTGTTTTCTTCACCATTTCAATACAGTGATGTAGTGGGGCACATTGGAATGGGTCAAAATATCCCACAGAAGCCTTCGCTGATGAAGCTTTCTTTGCTATTCAAGTAAACTCGGGCAAGGACAGACTCCTTCCCATCATTTAACTGAATCGGGAGGAAGAGCTTTTCGTCCTTCTTTAGAATGCCAGCTACACTTGGTGCTGGTTTGTTATCAATTTTGGCTATGGAATTGGGATTTTCAGAGTATTTCCTTCCAGTGTGAGAAGGAAGATTGAGTTGCAGAAATGGAGAGGAGTTCTCATCACCAGTTTGTTGTCCCACAGCAATTATGGTAACGTCAGGTATTTCGTTATTTTGAAGATAAAACTTAATTTGATCTGGTTTTTGTTCAACCGTATGGCATGTGCCATTTAGACTAACATGGTTGACACTCTGTTTTAATTTGATTGGCCTGCGTGTCTGGGTCCAGAGTACCTTATTCACACAGTCTATTAGGGGAGACAACCTACAGAGGGTGTCATTCCCTAATAGACAGGGGGTTCCCTCTGGCACCACGACTACGACCGGGTTCTTCATCTTGTGTCACCCAATTTTAATTTCCAGCTCTGCATACCTCTAGACAGGAATTTCCCTCCTGTCGAAGTTCTGGAGTTGTCCAGGAAAAGGGGTGAGAGGGATCTGGTATCTCTCCCCCCTTCCTGAATTCAGCTGATCAAAGATCCTCTTTGACAACAGAGTTGCTTGGGATCCAGTGCCCACCAGTGCTGGGATTGCACATCACCCTTACACTTGGACAGCATAGAATCTACCTTCTTCCTCCTCCAATGGGCAAAGGTAATGGGCATTCTTGGTAAGCTGGGTGGTCAGTTTCCTTATTTCCGACTCCGACACCGGAATAGTTGGGTCAAGAGTCGGTGTTGGAGTTGGGGAATATGACAAATAATTTTGACACACATTTGGGGAGTTTCAGGCTCCTCTATTTCTGATCCTGGGCTGCCTCCCCTTTTAGAGGCAGTCAACAGAAGTGGTTGGTGAGGTTTGGGGTTCCTATTCTGCTGGTTCTGGCTGCTCAACCCCACTAAGTGGAGGTCCCCAGAATGGAGTTGGGTAGTTTGGGAATCTGAACAGGAAATTTCACCCTCAGGGATTCGAGGAGTCTCAGGCTCCTCCTTTTCTGATTCTGGGCTCCCCCCCTTTTTGAAGACAGTCACCAGAATGGCTTTGGGGAGCTGGGGAATCTTCTTTCTCTGATTCTGCCCCCCTTTTTGGAGGCAGTCACCAGAATAGGATTGGGCATGATCCTGTGTGGGAGCTTGGGGATCTGCAAAAAAAATATGGCAGATGGATATTGGGGGAGTTCTAGGCTCCCCTGGTTCTGATTCTGGGCTGCCCCCCTTTTTGGAGGCAGTCCCCGGAATAGGTTTGGGCAAGGTGATTTTCAAAATTATCCTTCTGAGGTTCAATGATGGGCGATCTTAACTCAGTCCCACATTCACCCAGTCTACATTAGGATCTCTCGGGACCCATTTTTCTCTGGGAGGAGTTCCCCCCATCCCCAAAGGAGAATATATTTTTCCCAGAGTCCTCTGAGGACCCCTCTCCTTCAAATTGGAGGACATTAACCTCCTCCACAAAATGGGTCTTTTTAGGTCCTTTATTTCTCCTACCCACCCTCTGTTTCTTGGGTTGCAGACTTTCGGGGGCAGAAGATTTTGATTCCGGTTCCTGGGTCTCCAGGGGCTTTTCACAGGTGGAGAAGGAATCTTCCTTTAAGGCTTTACATGCCCCTTCCCCTGTGCCTTCTCCCTTGGAACCGGTGAGTTATCGGGGTTCTCTCCCAGTCATTGTTCTGGAGTACCTTGAGCAGGCATGTTCATTTGAGTGTTCTGCTGAGCCCTCAACATGCGACCCAGATCCTGGGACAAGTTCTGGACCTGACGCTCCAGTTGGGACACCCGCTCTGGCTGGTACGGGGGTCTCTGGTCCATTCTCGGTGACTCACGGCAGGGGTAGCTATCCCTTCTCCCATAGTACCTGGGGTTTGGAAAATTGGGGTAACCCTCCACCCTTGGCCTCCCCTCTCCCGGATTGGGCTGTCTGGGCTCAGGAAAGTGGGGAAAGAAACGGGGGTTGTTTTGTAGGTTGAATTTTGAGGGTACCGGGGAAAGAAACTCAACCCGGTATTTGGGGGATTACTGCCCTCCTGGGGAAAGTTAGGAGGGAAGTTTCCTGGGTTTGTACCTACCTGGTTGGATTCCCCCCTTGGACTGGGGGAGTCCACACATGCCCCAGGGTGGGTTTGTTGTCATTGTATCGGGAGCTAATGTAATCAGGGGAGTTAGGGGTCCCATTTGTGGGATTACCTCCCTGACTACCTGTCTGGGATTGGCCCGAAGGCCTTCTGGTTCTTTGGCTGGATGGATTCTGTACAGGTATATTTTTACACCCCCCCCATCTCCAGTCCAGTGATCTGTTCTTGTGAAAGTCCCTCACCAGCTGAGTCATGATGTATTTGGGGAGTGCATGGAAAAAGGTGTTGATGAACTACCTACTATCTGTGCGCACCCCCCTGGTGGTCTGCGAAAAGGCACGTTTGAGTTCCTGCGCAAATTCTTGTGGGGCCTGATCTTCCCCACACTGCAGATTGAAGGCCCCCTTGCGGGCCTCTTGGGTGTTTCTATGGACAGAGAAGTGTTTTAAGATGGCCACCCTGTAGGTGGACCATCTTGAGTGGTCCTGATCCTCCAGTCCCGCAAAGAAGCTGGAGTACTCAGGGGAGAATGTCCATTTCACATATTGGATGCAATTCTGACTATCTTTCAGATGAAAAGTGCCCATCATCTGTTCATATAAGTCAAGTTGTTCCCAGACTGAATACTTGGCATTTTTATGACAGGGAGTTATAACACTCCTAATGGCCTTGATCTGCTTAAGGGGATCTTTTTGCATAGCCCTCTTGATTCTGTTTGCCTTTTTGGTCTTAGTCACCTGAGTCCACTTGTCCTCTGACTCAAAGGCACTACTACTGGAGGTGACTTCCTGATCCTCTAGGCCCTCCCTGATTCTGCGAGCTTGAGAAGGGCTTGCAGAATGTGGGGGCATAGTTTCCCTATTCCAGTGGTGCTCAGAAGAGTCTTCTAACTTTCCCCTGCTCCCAGGATTGGCGGAGTACCCCCCCAAAGCCCACCTGGGATGAGGTCTTTAGGATACTTGGGCTTGATTTCCTGGAGTTCCCCACCAAATTTAACAAACTGATCTTTTGGAAGGTGGTAGTTTTGTGGATCCAGTTCCCTGACTCTCCCCTCATAGGAGTCTTCCTGATCAGAGGTGTTAGCCCTAACATTTGGGGATCTGTACAGTGATGCCCGTCCATCAATTTCTGGGAAGCGCTGATCTTTCAGTCCCATCTTACCAATTCTGTTGAAGTCTACCATCCCCATGGCCCCTGGTTCATATGTGCCAGTGGACATGAAGGTGGCAGAGTTCATGGTACTGAAGGGGTTAGAGTCCCTGAGTACAGGAGTCCTGATGTGATGCTCAGGGGTTGCTCTGTCCCTCTCTACCTTTTTTCTTTAAGCCCCTATTCCCTGATGAAATGCAAAAATCTGAGCCTTTTGTTCCTCCATCAAGGCCTTACTGGTCTCAATGACTATGTGTTTGTGGAGCACATCATTCTTTTCACAGAGAGCCTCATTGTCTCTCTGTGCTTCCTCCCTGGACTGGGAATACTGGGCCACTGTCTGCTGCAGGAGACTCACCTCCTGAGTTTTAGCATCATGGGTCTGGGTGTTCTTTTCTAGAGCATTCTTCACCCGCCTGGTGTGCTCTAGTAGCTTCTCATATTCTGTTTTTAATTCAGTGAGCTCCTGGAGGGCCAGCTTTCTTCCCTCTAGCTTGGTTTTCAATTGGCTTGCTTCCTGGCCTAAGGTGTCCCTCTCCTGACTTAGGGTGCCCTTCTGTTCAGCCAGGTCGTCCCTTTGTTTTTTGAATATATTGGATTTCTGGCGCTCCTCATCAAATTATTTAAAAGTGGAGGTCTTTAAAAATTAATTTATTATTTTCCTCTTTCAAGGTTTCTGTTTAGTTTTGTAGGGTAACTATCTGTTCTGCGCGTGCTCTATTATAATTTAATTGTTGTGCCAGCTTCTGCTGACTATGTTGCAGAGAGTCAACCCGTTCCTGACACTCCTCTTTCAGTGCCTGTAATTTGGTGTCTTGCTCTGCATTCTCTTGCTGTAGGAGAGCCAGATCTTCTTTTAAATTTGTGACATGCTATCTAGATTCTGTCTCTAATTCTTGGTTCTTCTGTAGCATTTGTCCTGCAGAGTCTAGATCAGTCTGGATTCTTTCTAGTGTTTCCACTTGATTCTTTGCCAGAACTATGTTTTCAGCATGCTTTTCCTGCATTACTCCTATGTGGAGGTACATGTAAGGCGCTATTCTGGCAATTTTACTCTACTCCTCTTTCACTTTTGGGGCCATGTACAATTCACTAAGAGCTTGGTGTAATGGGCCCTTGTCCTGACATGTATCCAGGTCTATGGCAGTGACCTGTTCTTTGGTTTCCTGCAGCCAGACATGTTCATTCTGTTCTGGCCACTCATCCCTGACAAACAGTTTGTGCAGGGGGTGTTCCCTAGCCATATTGATTTCTACCGGGATCGCCATTTTGGAACTATCAATTTCTTCATGAATTATTTCAGGGTTGATTTACTTTTACTTTTACAAACAGGCCTGATTTTGGAGTATTTGTTTTGAGAGGTGCTTGTACAGTGTAGCACAGTGCACCAACCCAGCAAGGCTTCTCTACCCTGCAGGCTAGTCTGCTGTGTTAGACTGTCACGGGTGGTAACTTGAATTCAAAATCACGACACAAGCCTACAAATCTGTTAAGGATTTCAATCAGACAATACACCCTGGTCTCAGCCTAGTATGCAGTGCGCAAATGAAATACTTATTTTATTGTGTTTATAGGTTCAATATTCTTAGTGATATACCACTCATATCACACCCCTCCTCAAAATACCCCCAGGTCACAATGGACCAGGAATCAGGCTGGTTGGTAAAGGTAATATTTATATATTTAAAATCCAAATCAAGCATATGTTTGAATATACGGGGCAGCAATTACCAATGTGGTGACAATACAAATAAGAAAGTAGGTAAGGCAGTTGAATTCACTTTTAGCAACACAAAATATAAAGCACAGAGAAAAGAACAGTTTTGGCATGTTTGAAAGATAGCGCTTAAGTTAATATTTCCCCCTGCAAATTTCTCAACTCACAAACAAGCAATCTACACAGATGCAAGGGAACAGTAGGTATTCAGGAATAAAGAACAATGTACAGGATTTGAATACAATCTTCCATCCCCAAACAAGAGAGAAAAACGTTTTGGAATTCTTACACTTTTAAAATGACACTCAAAAATGGCTGAGCAAAACAATGAAAAGTGTGCAAAGTCCTTAAATCAATATAACTTCCTATGGGAGCAACATAGGAAAGATGCCAACAATCATAAGCTTTAGTATGAGCCACAGTAAACACTTTGAATCTTAAATGGAAGTTTGGAAATAATTGAACTTAAAATCACACGTGTAAACCTTTGCAGAAATGCGAATTCCTGCCTAAAATTCACTAAATGGTTTTTAAGAAAAATGGGTGAAATACCGCTTGTAACCCTTCACGTGGCGGAAATGCCGTTTTCTTTATGGGAATTACTTTATTTAATCAAAATCACTAATGCCTTAGGGTCTAGTAAAACACAAATGAAGATAAGATTGGTGCTAACACTAGGAATAACAAACAGGGTCGCAAGTATGGTTCTGACAATATTATAGGTCCTGAAGGGAAATATAGGATGGTTTATATTGGGATAGGACAAGGCAAGGCTAGATATGCTATGGTTTACTATTAATACTTACAGTCCATTGTAATTTAAGATTTTGGACCGTCAAGGGCTCTGGTCATCCACGGATCAGGTCTAAAGGCCAGCAGGGCACATCTGGTGAAATTCGGGCTACTGGACTGGCACCTCGGACTGGACTGCACTGGTTACTGGCGACCGGAGATCAGTAGGATGGCGAGTTTGTAGCAGGGAAGCAGTAATGGTAGCAAGCCAGACTGGATCAATTGCTCCCTTAAGTTTTGGGATTGCTTCAGAATTTGGGCCTAGCTGAAAAAGAGTTCAGCAATGCTGAGGCCTTGGCTTTGTAAAGAAATCTGGAATCAGGAACAAAGACGGATAATTCATGATCAGGGCACCATGCAGAAATCAGGATGGAGTCAGGAATCAGTGTGTCTGTGTGTTGTGAGGTTCCCTTATTTATCATGCCAAATGACATTACCAAAGTTTATGGTAGGGGCAGACTTACTACCCACACACACAAGGCTATGATTGGGCAAAAGCACAGTTCCCTCCTTGCTCTTTGCTGGTTGGATGACACAAAGGGATGACAGAAGGGGATGTCCTAGTTATTGGGACCAAAATCTAACTTTCCCTCAAATACATATTTATGTAGTTATGCCCTTTAAGAAAATTGGATGCATAAATTACATAAATTACATATTTCATATTTCGTGGGTCACATTCTAATCCAACTCCCAAGTTGGTGGGACCTGGTTTAGTATTTCTGTTTTTTTGGAAATTTGAACCATAAAAGGTTTGGCCTAACATTTCCCAATTCTGTACATATAGGCGCAATTACCCCTAGAATATGGGTACATAATATTATATTTGTAACATTAATAGTTTCTGTGCAATTTGTCATTCTTCATAACTACAGTTCCTTATGCAGTAAGAAATTCTACCAAGTTTTCAAATGAGTAGCAAAAATTCAGATTTAGATATATGTACTTTTCACTGTTTTTCTTATTCTTACTGCCAAGTTAAATGTCTTGAATTTCAGTGGCAAAATAAGCATTTTAAACCCAAAAATCACATGTCAGTTTTTTTTCTTTCTTCCCAAGTGTAACCAATTGTCAAATCCTTTGAAGTTGAATAAGAGGCCTCTCCCTGGAGGGTGGAGCTTCCTGCCCCTCCCCTGGAAGGTTGAGTCTCCAAGCCTGCCATTGTCTCCACCTGGGGCACAGACGAATGTCTAATGAGGTCCTTTGTCATGAGTATGCGAGGCCTCCGAGCAGCAATTAGCCTTTCCTGCCAGCAGTGGAGGTGTCAACCTTTCTCAGGCTCAGAGCAGGGTTGTTTTTTTTCAAATAGTTGATTAGCCCAGACTAGCCTTAGCCTTAAGTTTCACCTAAATCTTTCATTTAAACATATAAAATTAACACATTAGCAATCCTTTGACATTCTTAAAGTATTAAGCCTTTAAACAAGAACATACTTTAAAACAGGCGATTTTGCCTTTCATTCATGAAAAAGCACATTAAACTGATCTCTTTAAATCCGATTTTCGTCTGCAGCAAATACACATTTTAGTCAGCATTAGTTCTTCCCTTGAGTGCTGGAATGGTTAGCAGCATGCATACATGTATCATGCCTTTGTTTAGAGTTTCTCTCTGCACAGCTGATTCTGATATTTGTTGCAAAGTTTAGCAGCTTTTTTCCCACATGGAAAATGAAAACAAGTGTTCCTGGGTTGCTTTCATAAAGATACTGTTGCCAGGAGCTGTCATTAAATGAGGCCCGGTTCCTCTGAGCCACACTAGATGGTCCTGGGCATTGCAGGTCCCTTTTAATCTCAATGATTCAGTAGAAATGAATAGATCTAGTGCCAAAAACAGCACCTTTTAAGGTTGAAAAGCTAACATTTTAAAAGGCATTTTTGGTTTTCATCACAATGATGCTGTTTCTTTCCTTGTAACAAACAAGAGAATACATGCCAGTTGTATTCATCACAAAAGCATTATTCATCCCTATCTGTCGCTCAATAAGAACTGATGTATCCCTATAGGTGAAGAGTACTTTCTAAAAGGGATAGACTAAGAGGAAACATTCCTGTCTAGAACCCCTCTATCGTCTGTATGACTAAATGTAATGAAACATGATTGTTGCAAAAGAAATCGCCACTGTCCAATAGAACCACAATCGGAAGTGGAATGAAAACAAACTGCAACATTAGCTGGAGTGCAGCTGATTCATATTTAAGTAATACAGTCAACAGTAGAGATATGCTTTATTTAATCTACCCTCCGTGGATTGTCTAAATCAAAGAGAACTAAGGTGACTACTGCATAATACATATGTCAGGAATTGATAACACTTCCCTTAGCTCCTCCTCACCTGTCTCCTTGAATGACCCTTCTTGTCTCTCCAAGTCCTTTTTCCTTCTAGGCTTCCTTACTTCTTTAGTCTTCCTTTCTTTTTTTGATGTAAATAGGGATGCGCTCCCTCGGTGGCCACCATGACTGGGAGAAAACCCAGGTCCTAAGGACTCCCGAGGAGCACACTCCTTAAAACAGGGAAAAAGCCAATAGCAGAAAAAACTCTGTGTATTGGTATAGTGGTGTTCTTCTTGAGAGAGTTCGAATGAAGTAGCAGAAGTGTAAGCAACAGCAATCCAGGAAAATATCTTGAGGCAAAGTCCAGCAAAGTCTATAAACTTTACAATTGGCTGAGATTGATGAATCCTTGCAGTCTCTTAGAAATGGTAGGAGAAACCAGTTCGTAGGCAGCAGCTCCTCTCAAGTGCCAACCAGGGAAAAAGATCCAAAAATGGACTGGCAATATAATGCAGAAAGGAGAGTGTGTACAGAATGGAGGAAAATGGTAACAGAGCCGGTAGCGGTTGTACAGAGGAGACTAGAAAGAAAATGACAGAGTCTTGCCGAGCCGAAGGAAAGAGGAGTCAGTATAAAAAAAGCCCAAAGATAGGTAAGAGAAAGATGGAAGTAAAGTAGATGGAAAGTTAGAAAGAAAAATACAGAAGAGTAGTTTACCTAAATCATCTGCGAGCCGAGCTATAGTCAAAAAGAAGTAGCATTACTAAAAAGGAAGAAAAACACTACGGTGCGTGAAAGTAAAGAGAAAGTAATCCAAAGCGTAAATACCTTAGAAGAAGTTCACTCCCAGCGTGCGTGAAAGCAGAAATAGGAATACTAGTAACTAAAAGTAAACAGAGCACGAAAGCAAGTAAAGCGAGTCTCTGTGGAACGGAGACTAGCAGCGTCGGGTAGGATAGACGATACAATGCACCGGAATAAGGGTCTGAATGTGTTAAATGATTTCTGGCAGCTATCTTGGAAATTAACTAGACTGTCAACATGGAACATTACGTATCCATGTTAGGAGTATCTCCATTTCTGCCATATCTTCCGGGGTTGATGCACGACAACATACAAACATGGTTAAAAACATTACTATGTATTCCTTCATCTGGGTATCATAAGCCTAAAGGATATCCCACATCAATGATCGACGGGTTTCAGTGACTGATGAATGCTTTTGCCTTCATCAGGACCAGCAATTATTCAAGCTATTGTGAGGGTCTTATGGGCTTCTCTTTTGATCAATATTTGTCAAGTGGTCATCAAGATTATCCACGAGGGAACATAAAGCGGTATTGATAATCTATATCTCTCGGCATTTAGAAACCATTAATCCATAAAAAAGGCACAACTCAGAAATGATTATCTACAGATGTGTTACCTTAATGTTTGTTGCAATACTGATTGTAGGTTGAGGCTCATCGGCGCCTCAATTCTCTGGGGAGGATAAACAGAATGGTCAGTATTAATTAGAAATAAAGCCCAGAATATTGCGGCACAAGACCAACCAAATGGACTAGGCCATTCGTGGACATCGTTAGGATTTGACTGGGCTCATGTTATCGTGGATAGCTGCTCAGTGGGGCTTACCTGCAGACTGTTCAGAGTGTTCCCAGTCACCGCGATTCTCATTACCACTGATGGACCATGGCTTATTCAAATGAATAAAGTAGAAGAATGGATTTGAGCCTTCTCCTATTTGCCCTATCATATGACTTCTCACATGTTTCCAATTTGTGTAGTATGGATCCATTCCATTGCCACAATCGGTGTCATGCTGGAATGGTGTGTCCTGCAGTACCCCATATAGACAGAACTTTCAGAATGGACCAGTGTATTAATGAAACCGTGGAGTCACAATCCCCCTTGGACTGCTATTTCATGCTCTTATCTATGCAAAGGATTCTGATTATATCGTCCAGAAGTTATTCTACATAGCTATTGGCCATTGGCCACAGACCCAACAGAACAGCTGTACAGATCGATTGCTCCGATTATGAAGGAATCAGAGGCAGAAGGATATATTAGCCCCAAAGAGGCTGAATTCCTGACTCAAAAATTTCCAAGAACACCTGCACTTCATGCATTACCAAAACTTCACAAGGGTCCACTCCTCCCCTGCATCCCCCCAGACATCTGATAGTGTCAGGACTCGGGTCTCTGTTGGAACCACTATCACAATATGTAGAATTGTTCAATCGTGATGAGGTCAAGTTATTATAAACACTGACATTCAGCCAGGCTCACCAGTTTTTGGTGACGTGACACTCGACAGAGTCGTTGTGCATGAAAATTCCATAAGAGGCCACTTTACTGGTAGTTTAATCATTACCACAGAATCATGACACTCACAACGAGGCCCGCACTATTTTCATACTACAACTGGCAGAAATTGCTCTCACAAAAAACGTTTTTATATACAAAAACGTCTTCTAGAAACAGATATTGGGGATGGTCATTGGCTCTGGGAATGCGGGGGCAGTGCCTATCTCTGCACCGTAAGGGCACACTGACCCTCTTCTGCCCCCTCAGCAGAGATGCAACATCCCTAGAGTACACTCCTCCAGTCTTTGTCACCTGCGGCTCCGACAGCGTGTTTCCTCGGCACTCCCTGTCTACTGTCACTATGGCCACCACTGGGCCCCATGTCAATGCAGGCCTCTCCTGGGGTGTCCTGCTTCATTCAGGCATCCTGGCTTGCCTTGCCTTCTCCCAGTCTACAGTTTAGCTCTAGGGTTTTTCAGCCACAAATACACAACCAACCAAGGGGAAAAGGCAACTACAACTGACGTTATTTTCAAAGGATGTTTCACCGACACAACGCTCCTCTAGCTTGCAATAATTTTGAGTTCCCCGCTCTAGCTCCTGGATGGGGGATCCAGGACAGTATTTAGTGATTTTAGTCTTCAGATACTGAAGACCTGAGAGTCCCAATAAGCCTGGTGGATTGGGCACAGATATTTGAAATTGATAAAGACATCTACAGGTAGCCAATGGAGGGTCTTATATGCTGAAGTCATGTAATCCTTCGGCCTCAAACCTAGGATCATCATCGCTACCTTGCTTTAGAGGATTTGGATCTGGTGGATGGGCCTTTAGGAAATTAGTGGCTGAGGAAGTGCCAAAACTATCCTTGATAGCACCAAGGGCTCTCATTACTTCCACTTTGTGGGACATATTCAGGAGTAGGAAAATGTGACTAAGCATATGTAAGCGAAATGTGATTTTCTTATTAAGTCTTGAATATGGCAGGAGAAAATGAAGAAGCTATAAAAGATAACCCGTAGGTTTTTTCCTGACATACAGGTGATGACCAATCAAAAGAAGGGGAGAGGGTTATGAAGCCCGTATGGATAATCAATATCTTGGAGGAGTTATGACAGCAATTATTATCGATCACCCAATCCTGGATATGGGCGTGGCATGATCAGATGAGCTGGGAGTCTGCTGCTGCCTCATCCAATTTGAAGACAATTTGGGTCTCATCTACAGAGGTTTGGAAGGTGGTAGAGAAAGGAGCGATGAGGTCAGAGAGGGATTTAAGATAGGTAATAAACAGCCCTGGGGAATAGAGGATACCACAGTTGCAGACAGAGGATCTGGTAACGAACGATAAAGAACAGACTTGCAGTATGCCATTGCCAATAAAGGAGAAGGTCAAGTTAAGAGTAATGGTTGTCTAGCTTCCCCGAGAAATGGCTGTTTACAATTTAATCAACAGTGTTTGAGAATCATAGGGTTTTCAGAGGGTTTCTTCAGGAGAGGTATGGTTCTGGTGTTTTCAGAGCCAAGGGAAGCTGCCATGTCTCAACCTGTTGGCTAGTTTTGCAATGGAGGCAGATAAGGTGCTAATGTTGGAACGGATGGTGTATGTTGGGCAAGGAATTATGTGTTATGAGGAGTCTCTCATATTGGAGACAGATGTAATCATGTCTGCACAGTGACTTCTCTGACTGAGTTAAATACCGCTTGGCAGTGTGTGTGATGGGGTAAAGTGATAGGGCATCTTGAATGCTGGCTTGGTTTGTTTTTACTTTGTTTATGAAGAAAATTGCCATATTGTCTGCTAGGTCTCGTGAACTAGGATCTATCAGCTGCCATGGCTTCAATAGGGTCGCTTAGTTTCTTGCAGATGCGGAAGACCTTGGGTGCAGTGTTGGTAGCCTGAGGATTTCGGTCGAAATAAAAGGCATGTCTGAGGGAGGCCAATTTGTCTTCAGTGTTAAGATTACCTCATCATTGGCATTGAAGCTCTCTGCTCATCTTTTTACAAAGGGAAAGTTTGAAAGTTTGTTGTCATATCATTGAATGAGTTTCTGTGCTAGTTTCCTCTTTTTTTGATGACTGCTGCCAACTGGTCTAATAAAAATCTGTTAGGAATTTGGGTTGGCTTAATAGTATTTGACATGCTGAAAAGGGCTTTCAGTGTACTTTTGCAAAGTGTAAATGACATTTGTCTTATAAGGTGTAAATAGTTTGTTACTTTCCCACATGTTCCCGTAGCTTTCATTAGTATGAATTTATATACCAATAGTATATACAAAAATAGGGAATATAGACGTGCTAGCCTTTTCAGAAACCTGGCTCCATGCAGCCTCAGGCCCAGCTCTTTCCTTCGCTCTTCCCCAAAACTACACCATCTTCCGCAAAGACAGAGCAGATGGAAGAGGAGGTGGGGTAGCCATCATAGCCAAAGACTCCCTAACCATTAGAGACACCAATGCCCACACTTTCAATCTGGAGACCTATACTCAATCAAACTCACCCTCTCGCACACAGCCACTGTAACAATTCACCTCATATACTGCCCTCCCGGTCCCATAATTTCTTTTGATGATGATATCTCCGCCATCATCACAGCCAACTCCAAACTGACCTCCAAAAGCCTCCACAACACCACCGACCCCAATGCCCACTCTCTAGCTAACACCATGGACACAGCCGGGTTCATAAAACGTATCACGCTTCCTACACATAACAAAGGCTGCATCCTAGACTGGCTTGCGGACCTAAACTACAACATCTCTATCCTATACAATGTACTCTGCCATTGGTCTGATCACAACATCATTACCTTCCAAATACCCACGCAGACAAGGTACTTTAAACCACCCCACTGCCCACAATACAAACTAGGAATTCTAGGAATATCATACATGCAAGCATTCTACATTTCCTGAATCCGCTCTGAGAGCAAATCACACATATCACTGACCCTACTATCCTAGTCGCTTGCAACAACCAAACCTTGACCACTGCCATCAATGCAGTCTCACCACTAACCAATCGGAAAGCCAAACCCTGCACCCACGTCAACACATGGTTTACCCCGGACCAAAAAATCCACTGCAAATCGAAAACCTCGTGGAGAAACAACCCTAACCATCTAAACAAAATCCAATTTGCATCCACTACTAAAGCCTACAAGACTGCCATCCTCAAAGCTAAAAGCTTCACATACAATGCTAGAATTGCTAAAGCAAATTCAAGCACTAGAGAACACTTCAGTATACTCTGCGAGCTTGAATTACCAGCCCCACCTAACACCAACTTCACCAAAGACACTGACTGGTGCCTAAACATCCAATCTGCCCTAATAGATAAGATCTCTATGCTTCAACATAAAATCCAGCATAAGAAAAACACATTGTGTTAGGCAGAATCATATGCAGTACCCTTTGGGAACACCACACACAATTAAGACTACAAGTGACAGTACAAATTCATTTTTGGTACAAGCCTGTACTACACAGTAAAGTGGTAGTGATGGCTGAGCAGCCAGGCTTATCTCAAGAGTAAAGTGAGCAGTACCAATAGTTACACAAAGGACAGCAATTACTATGGTTCAAGCAAACACTGACTCAAGGTTTATGAGTAAAAGAATATACATTTATTTACACATCAGTTGTAAAATAATTCACCAAAGTAAAGCAGTAGAAAAATCACACTCTTAATATACTACACACCACCCAATAGATTCTGGACAAGTTAAGCTAAAAAAATGAAGTGTGAGCAAAATGGCACTCCAGTAATTTAAAAGGGAGGGAAAGACAAGGTTTGAGAAAAGTTGAGTAGCACCAACAAGTAAGTAAGCAGGGCAATATAGAAAAAGTAACTACAGTGAGGAAATCAAATCAAGAGGCCTGTGCCAAAGTCAATGGACCAAAGTCTTTGCAGAGGATCACACAGTTCAGGGTAGTTCACGGTTGAGTCTTTGCCAAGAGTTCAGAACGAAGTTGGTCGGATGAAAAGTTACTTTAAAGAGTAGAGAAGGACAAGTCCTCGGATTGACGAAAGATTTCAAACACTTTCACTGCTGTCGGGCGGAACAAACAACCGGGTTTGAACAACACCTTAAATGAAGAAGAAGGCTGTAGCTGAGGCAGACATTCCTGGCAGGTGCTGCAGGCTCGCGGTTCCTGAAGCGACTGTTGGACTGACATGAAGTAGGAAGACTGGATGTCCTGTAATGCCCAGGGAGGAAACCAGCAGCAGAGCAAAGCAACAAATAAAAGGTACACTCCTTAAAACCCAAGCAGGGTCCGGTCCTCCTGGCTATCCGGTTCACTGTAGCTGTGCACAGCAAATTCGACCAGAGGGGGGAGGCCTGGCTTGTAGTTTGGTGAACTGGCTGGGCCCACCAGCTCAAGGGGAGAAGATTCCTTGCAGATCTTCCCTGTCGTCGAAGTTTGGAGATTCGGACCCGCAGCGGGGCTTCACCGGGAGGTTCAGTCGTGGTAGAGGTCCTCTTCTGTCAGCTTCTCTTCGGTTCTCTCGATCCAGTGGCGACTCTGCCTTCTCAGTCCCAGAGACCTGCTTTTTATGCAGTTTTCCCCCATTCACACAGCCTGGCTGTCAATCACACAGCAGGTGGCTGTCCCAGAGTGCGACTTGGGTCTCCAAGGAGACCCTGTGCAGGGAGTCTCAAACCCCTCCCTCACATCATGTCCCTCTCAGACATTCAGGCGCCTAAGGAGGGCTTCTGTGCAGAAGCCCGCCAAAGGACGGCAAACAAAGGTACCAAACCTGGTTTAGCACGCAGAGTAAAACATGAGAAAGACCTTTACAAAAAGAAATGGTGAATAAACCCAGCCAGAACCAAATAAAAGTAAATGTGGTCAAGCGGATTTAAGTTCGAGGCTACTAATTTAGCCTAAAACAGTACCAATGCTATTTAAATAGACCACGGTAGGAAAAATAGGGTAGATACCACTGCCACCAGCCAAATCTTAAATAGAGGGGAACAAAATAATGTTCCATGAGAAACAGACAAAAAGAGATAACTATTAACCCTTTCCAGAGAACTCTATGTAAGATAGGTTGTACTGAGTCTGTGAATTTAAAAAGACTAATAAAGTCAATGGCAACTTTACATGTTCTGGGAGACAGTAGTCCATCCCAGAAAATTGAGTTTACAGTGGGAAGTCTGAAAAAAACAACCCTGTGTCACTGCACTAAAGGTGATGTGTAACACACAGTAAAAAGATGATGCCTATGGAGTAGGTGAGGCTCCACAGTCTATGAACACAAAAATATTAAACACAAACAGCAAAACACATGTAAGAGTGGGGAAAAAAGGCTCATACTCTTACCAGGTGAAAAAAATAAATCCTAGAAATCCAGCAAAGCTGCTGAGGGTCTCAGTAGGTAAGGTAAATTAGCCATTCTGGAGAATTCTCCCTAACACATTGCCCACCCCCAAACATCTTCCCGACCTGAAACCAAACCCAACACTGCTCTTTTCAGTTCAAACTTGTCTCAGTCAATGCTGTCCACACAATAAAAAAGGGACTGTAGCCCTGCAGATGTCAAGGAGACATCTGCCCTGCCCCAGTTATCAAAGATTGTGCAGAAGTGCTAGCACTATTTATTTCCTCCCTCATCAATGCCTCTTTCGCCACAGGCATTGTGCCAGTCAATCTAAAATACGCCTGGGTACTACTGCTCCTGAAAAAACCGACACTAGACCCTGACATCCCAACCAACTACCGTCCCATTACCACTGTACTATTCCTTCAGAAAATACTGGACAGAACAGCATATCTGCAGATCCAACATCACTAGGAATCCACCAACCTGCTAGGCTTGCAACAATCTGGCTTCAGGCCAGGTTACGGGACCGTAACCGCCCTAATAGACCTAAACAAACAGCTTGATGAAGCTAAAGAAGGAGGAAAACTTCCCCTCCTTCTATTGCTAGATTTCTTGGCCGGCTTCGATTTAGCGGATCACCAAATATTGTGCAAGCCTCTTCTAACCTCAGCCCAATTCTCTTCCAAAAGCCACCTCATGGATCACCTCATTCTTATCAAACAGAACAATGAGTGTCTTCTGTACTACCACCTCAGCCCCCCCCCCAAACCCTTGTTCCCTGTGGTGTTCTTCAAGGATCCTGAGTATCACCGACCCTGTACAATATATTTTTAGATTTATTTTTTCTTTTTATTTGGGTTTTGGTGTTCACAGTACACTGTACAATAGCTTTACGAAGCCACTGTTTGACCTTCCTAACGCCCAAAGAATCTCCTACATTAACTAGGCAGATGACACGCAGCTCCTCCTAGCCTTGACAGGCGACTACGCCACAGAATCAGCCTCTTTGAAAAAAGTGTACCAAACCATTCAAACATGGATGGCAGCACACATGGTCTGCCTCAATGACGATAAAACTGAGCTGCGCATAGTCGAGTCTCTGATCTTACTAAACAAACTTGATTTAGCAAACAAATCCTTTCAGATCAACAGCATTACTATTCAAGTAGCCAATCATGTCAAAACTCTCGGGGTGTACCTAGACTCTACACTCTCACTATCCAGACAAGTCAACGCTATCGCCTCATCTGCAGCATACATCACTAAACTTATCTGTGCTTGTTGCCCATTCCTTTCACCAGAAAGCTGTCTCACCATTGCAAGTGCTCTGATTGGTTCAAGACTGGACTATTGCAACACCCTTTTCGCAGGCACCTCATCTGGAAACCTAAATAAACTACAGATCATACAAAACAATGTCTCAAGAGCTACCCAGAACATTGCAAAAAAAAAAAAAGATCATATCTCGTGGCCAGAAGAAATTCTCAATGGCTCCCCATCAAAGAACGCAAACGCTTCAAAACTCTAGCCATAACCGACAAATGTTTGTCTAACTCTGCTCCAAGATACCTCAACTCTAAATTCTCAAAAGCCTCAAACACCAGGCTTACTCGTTCTACCCACACGTATTGTCTCAACACCCCGAGATTCTTGCTCCAAAGAGCTGGAGGAACAAGCTTCCCTTTCATCGCTGCCAAGAACTGGAACAATCTCCCGCCAGCACTAAGACTTGAACATTCCTACTGGTCATTCCATAAGCGCCTTAAAACCCTGCTTTTCTCTTCAAACACACAATGTTGACCTTCATCTCGTCGCTCTATCCAACATTTTCATGCCACACTTTAAGTAACTTAAGGTGTCATTGATTTCTTGTTTCCTTGTACAGGGCATTCCTGACCTTCCTTCTGTACCTCTGCACCTTGATGCCCCCGGACCTAGCATGCACTACAAATACCAAAATAAATAAATCAAATAAATAAATATCTATTGATATAGGTTTGTTTAGTGCTGTTGGTTACCTTTGCTTTGATATGTGTGAATTGTAAAACAGATCTGTTAACAAAAAGAATTGTTTAATTCCTTAAACGATATTTGAAGTCCTAAAAAATCTTGAAAATGTAAAGATTTTTATTATTTTTTTATATTGGTCATTATCATTACAGACCTCCTCTCATAGGAAGTTTAAAATATTGTGTACCACAACTCTCACCAGAATAAGATTGAAACGTTAAAATAAAATTGCTAGTGCATGTCATTGGTGGTTATTAATGGGGGTGAATGGGTGCTTTGGTGTATGCTGGACAATGACATGTGAAATGGTATTGCGTTGTGTTGTGTGAGGGGTCTGAAATGTGAGGCAGACCATGTTGTAAAGTTTTCTCACTACCCCTACCCTGATAAGGATTTCCCTGAATAAAACAAACTAAAGGAAAAATATTAACAAAGGATATCTTCCCCTCACACTTACACATACAACAAATAAACGAGGAAACACATTGCAGTTCAAAACAATAATGAATGAGTTCATAAAGTAACCAAAGTCTCTTTTCAAAACCTGGGCAAACTCCCCTTCCCCGGGTTTTATAAGTGATTCTACGTCACAGTTCAAAAAGAGACCACGAGGAAAACGTGATTAGCAACGAAGTTCCAAAATAGTCTGATCTAAGTTCAACTTGTGAACAGAAAGTTCCAACACATAGGTAAGAGATTCTTCTTCTTCTCTGAACAGGTTTTCAGTTTGTTAATAGAAAAGTTCCTCTTGGTCAGGATGATTTGCCACTTCAACAACTCCAGAAACTATAACTTCTCCACAACAGCCTTGCTTTGCGTTTCCTCCAGTATCACCAAAACAAACATTGGGCCTCATTACAAGTCTGCCAGCCGGAATTAAGGGTGCTGGTAGCAATGTACTGGCACCCTTTGCGGACTGGTAGACCAAAATTGTACCTGCAGGTGCCATTGCGGGCGGCAGGGCTGAACAGCCGGGCGCAACGGCCTTGGTAGGCACAGTTGTCATGCAAGCACTCGGGCCACCAGGACTTGCTATGTCCCAGTGTCACTGGGATCTCATGCAGCGGAAACAGTGTTGGAGTAAGGCAACAACAAACCGGTAGCACCGGCGGGTTACAGCCGGACTTGTAATGAGGTCCAATGTCTCGTTTAGAACTGCGTTGTAGCTCTTCTCCAGCTTATAATTGGCCTGCTTCCTTGCCAAGCCTATTATCACAATGTTTCTTTTTAGGACCAGCTTGTAGCCCTTCTACAACTTTCGCTATCCCTGCTTCCTTGTCAGGCCTATTATTTATTTATTTTATTGAATATTTATACGGAGCACTATACAGCAAAAGGGGTTTCCTGGTGCAACAAGACAGGAAAGGGGGGGGAACAAACGAGAAACAAAAATAACTGTTTTACTACGCCTTGTGACATTTGGATAGTGGAAGTGCACTAATAAGAAGTGCAGTGATAGGATCTCCCTTTACCTCTCCCCTGGTTTTGACAATCCGTGGGTCTCCCAACGTGTACCAGATGTTGTATTCAATATCGGCACGTAGTTTCAAAGTTTACATCCCTTCATTAGCCCGCTTCTGCTGTTTGTAATATTGGCCAGTTTGTGTTTGTCTTATTGTAATTGTAACAGTTTATTTGTACACAAGTGTTTCAAAGTGCTTCAAGGTGGGAAGGAAACAAAGAGATATTTTATTTTTTTATTATTATTTATTTGTTTTGTTTTAAATGAAAAACCTTTACAAAAAAGAAAGAAATCTCCTTCGTACACAGACAAAGAGTAGAAACCCAATGTAAAAACCAAAGATGACCAGAGTTAACCAAGGGTGACCTAGCTGAGACCTAAGGGGGCTCTCATTTTGCTCTTACGGCTAGCTCGTACCTGTTGAGCTCAAAAGTATGGAGCATAATTTCTTGGCCTGCGATCAGTCTGTCCCAGAACAGGTCACACATTAAGCTCTTCTTTTTCGCCACAAACCTTCTGAGCAACAACAATCTTGTTTCCCATGTACCCCCGCACTCCATTAACAGATGTTTGAGGGATTGATGGCTTGGGGGATTGCAATGTCTACAAAGTTTAATAGCTTTGTCACCGTGGTTTCTTCTAGCCAGTACTTCTCCTGAATATGCGATGTTGAGTCGTAATCTCATAAAGTTACTTCTTATGGCTCTATCTGGATCCTTTTGGAGGTAACGAGGAAGAGAACCCAATTTTCTATCTACTTTCAGAAAAAGGTTTGGAGGTTTAAGGTTTCTTACTCTGTCGATGGTAGTGATCCAATCTTTTGTTTCCAAAAGCTTTTTTACTTTCATTTTGTTGCAGATAAGGATTTCTGGCGTTGTTTCAAGCCTGATCAAAATGCTTCCCACTTTCTTCTTCAGACCGTTGAGTTGCTTTGATTTTGCTTTTTTGAGATGTTCATTTACATCAAAGTAAAGAGTGGACTGACCAGCTGTTATTATTTCGCGATACTGGGAAAGGAGTTTCCAATCAGCTCGACAGTCCAGTGAGGTCAGACCCAACTCGAATCTGAGGCTCACTAGTGGGGTACACATGGGGAGGTTTAGTGATTTTTTCCACAGAAGCCCCTCGACCTTGTCCCAATTATAATGCCAGAGCAGGGGCTTTGCTTCTAGTCCATATAAGAGAACCGGAAGCAAAGAGATATCATCGTCATTCTTAGAACTTGAAGATTCCGAATTATCTAACAGTAATAACTAGCATACTTTTCCAGGGGATTTTCACTAGTATAAGTGCGTGATAAAGAGTGGGGGAAAAAAAGGAGGGGAAGCGGGAGAGGAACATACAAGACAAAGAAGGTTTGTCATCTGTATCCCTAAGCATGCAGGTATGACAAGCTAGTGAGGGGAGGTAGAGGGGGACTGGACAGACAAAACATGCTACCCTAGTACATTCAAGGTCGTACAAGGGCACAGGCAGAAGTGCAAGGGAGGGGAGAGGGACAAGAGCACCCAGTCCATCGGGGGCCAGAGATAAGTGCAGAGTGGGTGCCACTCTCATGGAATGTATTCTGAGTGCAGTAATGCAGGGCAGAGTGCGGAGTCCCGGAGGCAAGTGTGGGACTGGCAGGACCTTAGAGGCACTGGAGGTGCACCAGGCGACCAGTCAGCTGACTGAGCAGATTGGGGAAGAGAGCGATGGAGGGAAACAGAAGAGAAACGAGAGAGGTTAGCAAGGGAGAGGGAGCGAGAAAAAGGAAGAGGAAAGTCTTGAGTAGTTTCCGGAAACTTAAAGAGGTTTGGCTCAAGATAGAGAGCGGCAGGTAAGCTTTCCAGAGGGAGGCACATGCAGAGGAAAAGGATCTACCCCCAAATCTCCATTTGGAAAAATGTCTCACCCACAGAGAGTTGGAGGAGGCTGAGCAGAGGGCGCTGGATGCAGAGTATCTAGGAAGAATAGCTTTATAAATGCTTATAAATATTAAAAATACAAAAAGCATTGTAGATAGTGGGAGCCCCGACCCCAGAAAGCCTTGTGGACTCTTCAGAGGGACTTGAACTT
Source organism: Ambystoma mexicanum (assembly GCF_040938575.1). Classification (NCBI taxonomy): domain Eukaryota; kingdom Metazoa; phylum Chordata; class Amphibia; order Caudata; family Ambystomatidae; genus Ambystoma; species Ambystoma mexicanum. The sequence goes on along the minus strand of NC_090933.1, from coordinate 23,688,600 downwards.
GATCCTTGCAGCCACAGGGAGCCAGGGGAGGGATTTCAGTGCCAGTGAGATTCGGTCCCTTGGCTTGAGGTGAAGGATAAGTCTTGCAGTGCTGTTCTGGATAATTTGAAGGGGCCGGAGAGTAGAGGTAGGAAGATTGAGAAAGAGACTATTACAGTAGTCCAACCTGGAGAGAACCAGTGCTCTGGAGACAGTGAGCCTCTGGGGGAAGGTGAGAAAATGTAGAATACCTTTGAGGAGGTGCAGCTGGTAGTGGGACTTTCTGGACATGTCAGAGATGTGAGAAGAGAAGGAGGGAATAGAGTCGATGATGACCCCCAGATTTGTTGCATCAATAGTGGGTGAGGATGCAGGACCAAGGGTGGTCGGCCAGAGTGAAAGTGGGAAAACAGGAGCAGGGGTCCCAATGAGGACGATCTCTGTCTTACTGACATTAAGGCAGAGACAACTGTGCCTACATTATTGTTTTGAACGAGTTGTGGACAGTCAGGGATGAGTGAGGAGGAGGAAGAGGCCGAGGGTAGCCTGAAGGCGAGCTGAGTGTCATCCACATAATGAAAGTTGGAGGTGAAGGCAGAGATCATGTGGGCCAAAGAGGCCATGTAGATATGGAAAAACCAGGGGGATAGATTAGATCCCTGGGGGACACCACAAGTAGAGAGTGTGATAGCGGAGAGAAAGGAACTAAGTTCTACTTGGGAAAGACGGTCAGAGAGAAAGGATGCTAGCCACAGCAGGGTCTGATTAGTGATGCCCAGAGTCTCATGCAGACGGGAGATCAGGATGTTGTGGTTAACCATATGAAGAAGAAGAGGGCAGGTCGAGAAGAATGAGGACATAGGGAGAGCTACATTAAAGGTTTGAGAGCAGGTGTTCACGGGTGTTCTGAAGAGCAGTTTCCATGCCTCTGGATGCTCTGAAGCCAGACTGATGGTCATGGAAACAACCAACAGTTTCAGCATGGAGGGTAAGGTGAGAGATAGCCAACTTCTCCAGGAGTTTGCCCAGGATAGGAGTGATGGAGATCGGGCGATAGTTAGCTGGAATAGTAAGGTCGGCAGAGGGTTTTTTAAGAAGAGGGTGCACAAGAGAGTGCTTGAGAGAAGTGTGAAAGACTCCAGTGTTAAAGCATACGTTTCAAAGATCTGCCACGGCTGGAGCAAGTGAGTCAATGTTGTCCTTGATCGTTTTGGAGGGGCAGGCATCCACCTGTTTGGAAGAAGGACCAGACTTGTCTAGAGACCCCCTTAGGTGCAACAGGGACTGGGAGGAGAGAAGAAGGGGAGTGGACAAGGTGGCCAAGGGGGGCCAAGGAGATGATGGTGCACGAGTCGGTGCAGAGAAGAGAGAAGACAGGATGTACTGTGTTTTGGCTGTGAAATGTGCAGCCAGGGCAGAGCAAAGGGCCTGGGTCGGTGCGGTAGAGAAAAAGGCTGCAGTAGATTTCGCCAGTTCCTTACAGACTTTGAAAAGTTCAGCCGTGTTGTCGGATGCCACAGAGATGCAGGCTTGAATATGAACTCTTTTTTTTTGGACTGGATGCAGAGTATATATTGCCTTTGCAGAAGACGGCAGGCCAGCTTGTCAGAGGGTGTGCCACCCTTATTTCCAGCCTTTCTTGACTTGGGCAATGCTTATTGACACCGCCTCTTAAGTTGTCCCCACAGTTGGTTGGGGATTCCAAAAACTCCCATTTTCAAGATTACAGTCATTTGGCATTTGTTCATTAAGTGTTAGCTGCTTCTACCAAGCTAAATAAGCCTCAATAGCTTGGGAACCGCTTTTACTCTTCTGCAAGTACTGCTTCTGTTGTTTAGATAATGTTTGGTATTCAAAATCAGCATGTGAGTTACTTTTATACACATGCAAGTGCAGCTCTGCACTGGTTCTGCTAATACATGAGTGCCTCTCTCTTGCACACCTGCTTCCGCCTGCAAACAGGGACAGAGCGCTCTGGGGTCACTCATCAGTCTCGATGTGTGCCTTTGCTCCCCTCGTGGTCTGCAGGACTTCTGTTTCTCCGACTCTTCACGATGCAGCAAACTTCTCCAGTCAACCTGTCTTCCTTCGTGCCACTTTGAATTGGAGCACTGTTAGGAAAGATTTCCATTTATGTGTAATTTTCCCTCTAGTTGTTAACCCCACAACCTTTTTCTGTTGTCTGACCATCCTAGCTTGACTATTGCCAGTGGAGCCCTGCACTCTGCTTGGCTTTTGCTCATTTTGTTATGGGGAAACTGACATGCCCTTAAGGCAGTACTGGGAGACTTTGTTTCCCTTAGTCTTTCACTTTGTTGCTATTCTTTAGCAACATTTTATCAGTGCACAAAGTACCTTACAGTACAGTGCGATGGGGTCTTCTTTTCATTTTTAAGGCCCTAGACATCCTCAAAGGATTTTTCGGTGAATGTACAAATGTGCGTTGGACAGAGCTGGTGGCAGCTGTTACTTTTCATATATTTTTTACCCTTTAATATGGTCCATAACGTGTTTACCATGTTTGGCCCAGGACAGTGGCCAGTGCCTAAAATAGCCATGCCACGAAGTTCTTTGTTCTGTCCTTTGGAAATCATGTCCCTTTGCCTTCTCCAGGTCGAGCAGACCCTGGAAATTCCTTATTTGGTCATGCAGCCCCCTGTGCAACACAAAGCTTTCACAAGCTTCTGCATGCCTTGTGTGTGTGCCTCCAGGATGTGGGCTGTACTGTCTAGTGCCAATAGACATCCTGGTTGCCAGGATGTCTGGTGTGGTGGGAATGACTGGGACCACTGTGGTCCGTGATTGGTCCATGTCTGGGATGACTGTATGTGAGCAGAACCCAGTTCCTGTTCCTAGACCAACCAGTGAACTGACCAGCTTGCACGGGACCTTTGCGTGGAACAGCTGCCGTCTCGAGTTGACACTTGAGCATTTGGAGACTAAAAGCTCTGGGTATGAGGCACTCTCCCACCGAGTTTCGTACACCTAGCATTACTGGGTCTGGAATTAGGAGATTACGCCTGAGCCTGAGCACACTTGGTCACTGTGTCACCCAGCTGTGCTGACAAACTTCGTGGGTGTCTTGCTGCTGTGCCCCCCTGTGCCCTCAGACTTGCTGAAGCGGAAGTGGCCTGATCTCTTCATCAGGAGTGGAGAAATCACCACTGTCCGCCACAGAATCATCCCTGGAATGCAGCCCCTGAAAGCCGCAGAGCCGCGCAACTGCAGGATTTAAACCTGCAACCGAAGTGGACTTGACTGCTGAAGTTTAGCCCGGAATGCGCTGAGGGTCAGTGACTACTTGCAACCCTTACTGGTGGTCCCTGGTGCATCCATCCATTTTTACGCATGAGTGTCCCCTGAGGGCCACTCTCCTTTATCGAGGTAGCCTGTGCTACCAAGCTATTCCCAACTCTTGGATCCTGTTTGGCCCTCTTGGGAAGATCCTCCTTGAATAGTGGGAACTTATTCTTCACTGCCTCACCCACCTTCCTAAGTCGCTACATCCCCTGCAAGAGACCCCGTTTTGCCTCAACCACAACATCAAGTGCACCAGCACCTAAAGTAATTTTGAGCACAAGGCTCCACTCATCTTAGGGATTGAACTGCCTCTCAGTTATGGTTTGAAAAGTGAAGGACTGCCTAAATGATATTTGCACTGTATGCTCCCTCTCTTTACAGATTGTGGACCCTTACTGTGTTTTATTTCTTTAGGCCATTGGTGACGGTATTTATGTTTAATAGCAGTGTTGTGTTGGTTTAGTTATTACTGCTGAGATTTGATTTGTGCATGATTTAAAAGGCCTTTAATAAATGTATATGTATTTTTGTTATATACACCTGTCTGAGAGTAATTTATAGTGTCATTTACTGCGTGTGCTCATTATGGGTTTTCGATCACCCTCAGCCCTCCTGAGACCTAGTCTTGACCACCGCCAATGCTACCTTCATTGGTCTGGCTTGTCCAGAAGGTTATCCTGTTCCAAGAAACTAGGCTGGCTTTCTGAACCTCTGGTCACCAGGTCAGAGTTCAGAAATCCATCTTAACAAGTGCTGCTTGCTCCGGAGGCCTTCTTGTGTACACCAACCACCAGCAACAGCCTTGAGGCTTACAGGTGCACACCAGCCACCCGTAACAGCCACCTACATGCTTCCCGCTGCGAGACCTCTGCACTTCAGATTTCTGGGGAAACAGACCCTCTCAGGACTAGCAGCTGGAATCTGCCCTGCAATGGTTCTGGCATACTCTCCTTTCTCCAGCTTCTATTTGGGCTGCCAACTCGAACCACATGCTTTCTGTTTCTGACTTCCTCTGCTCTTTACCAGCACAGTCAGGCCTTTTAAGCCTCTCAGTCTCCCTCAGGTGTGGTCATCTATATTTATGGTCTGACCAATCTTGGCAAATTGTGCTCCTTCAGTACTTTTACTCCTCCCAGTACTAAGGGAATTCTGGGACTTGAAGTCCCTAAAGGAAAAATTAGGTTTACTTACTTCTAGTATTTTACAATAAGCCATAAGAAGAGTGGGGCTTCTAGGAAAGGTAAACAAGGGGTTTTTCCGTTCCTCCTGACCTGCTTCCCCCTCATGTGATCCTCCTGCAGTACACCACGCCTAGTGTTGGGATCAGGAAGTGTCTGCCTTTCCCTGACCACATGAGAAGGGTCGCATACCAGGTTTTCTGGGGGAAGCATTGCTGATTGATCACAGTCGATAGTAGAGGAAGTCTTCAGTATAACCCTATCAACATCACCTCATATTCTCATGTATGTTGAAAAGGCCCTTTTGCTTTTAAAATGATGTTGCAGGTTACTTCGTATTGTTGTGATTAGTATACATAGGCTACCTACAAATCATATATTGTATTGGCCACCAATTAGCAAAGTGATTTTATTTTGATTTTAAATTATATATAGTTTTTGTAGATGGAATTTGCCATGCAACAGCAAATTTGGATGTTTCTTCCCCCCTTTTACTGTGATTGACAGTGCTAGTGCTGGACTTTTTTGAGTTAATATCTAAAGAACATTGCCAACTTGTAACAGTTAAACTGTAACAATACCACATTTTGGTTCGGTATCAGCTATTTGTAAACATTTTTGAAACCTTTGGACTTCAGCAAGTCTAAATGTAAAATAATCTATACTACATACCATAATAACGTTACAGTGCAAAGTGGAAATTCATATCTTTTCATTGTAGTGTTATTGGGGTCAATTGGTATAGTATGTGATGTTGTTACATGTCAAATGTGATAAAGTACATTGTCAGGTGTCACAACATACACATTGATGCATACTTGCTTAAGTTTGCATTGGCACACCATATAAATCACTGAAGTCATAGCCTTTGCATCCATGTGGTGTTTGATGTCAAAATAGTACAACACCCATGAGCGAATCTTCCCATTAGGTATACCCCAGATAATGGTTGTAGGTGAACATGTGGTGGATGTAGATCCCCTTTTTTAAGAGCAATTAAATGCTCCTCAAATTTAAGTCTGAAGCAAAACCTTTGTGTCAGCCGGTATCTTTTTACAGATTCCTAAATGGTGTAGACTTACTTCAATTTTACAGCTTTTTGAATTCAAGACTTGTCCTTTTTGCTTAATATCACTTTGAGATTTTTACTTCCATCACTGTTAATATACTTGTTACTCATGACCTCTCCTTTATTATTCACTTTTCTCTTGCTTTTATATTTTCACATAGATCTTTGTGAGAACACCCAGAATCCTTCTGCCATGACAGAATCCCATAACAACCACAGGGATTGAAACATGTAGGGCTGTCCTTTCCCGAACATTAAAAGGATTGCTCGCTCAGGACCGTGTTCAACTGTTTTAAAAACACCTTTTTGTAAATAAAATCTATGTATGTCTTTTGTCCTTGTAATACATTGCCTTGCCTTTGGCATTGTATATATCTCTAGACAGACACTCATGTGTAAATAGGGTGTTTCTTTGTTTTCATTTCTCCACATCTTCATTTGAATTAAATGTTTGTTTGATGCCAAGGTGCTGCGATTGATTGTGTAGATGTATTGTATGAAGCTCTGATGCACAAAAATGTCGCAAAGCCTTTTCTCTAAAAAGAAATAGGTCAGTTTTGGATGACGGGGCTACTTGTGGTCTTGCTTAAAATATCTGGGATGCCCTTCCACCCACACATTCCCAGGACTAGCCTTGTATGTCTCTTTTTTATAGTGACATATGTCACATTTGTGATGATTTGTCAATACTAATCAACTTTTTCATGCCATACAAAAGTTTGAAGCTATGCATCGAGAATATATTGGAAAATGAGACACTATAACATATTAAGTTTGTAGTAGTTGACATTGCAATGAGCCATGTATAGGAGGCACTGTTAAATATAGACAAGACAACATTCAGAACATTATTTGTACTTTAGACATCATAGGATAGCCTCAATTCCGATCACGGACGGCCATTTATGTACTTCACGTTACAAAGGGGCACCTGTGCCTATGACTCTAGCAGTAAGAGAATGCCCGATAATGTACATTATGTATTATAGACAATCGATTAACAATATGAAAACTCTTCTTTACATCAAGCAAACATTCCCATGCGTACATGCGGATGCTTCAACAAATTCTGAGTACACAGGGCCATTTCCAATTTGGTAGGTGTTTGTGGTCAGGGTGACTAGGACAGTGTAGGACATGGTGGATTAGTGGGTGGCAGGAGCAGATTAATAACATTCTTCTGACACATGCTTGTTCTGCTGCATTCTCTGTTTAAATAAAGAACATGTAAAAGGTATGTTAACAATACATATATTTACTTTTAAATATATTTTTGTGTTTTAATTCAAAAATACAAATACAAGTTGAGTAGTAAGGATCCACTTAATTTCACCTGCTTCACTTGTTATCATGTATAGGCCTGTGAATGGCTATTCTTTGGCAGGGCTTTGCACTGTCATGGATGCTGGTGATGTAAGATGTCATGTAACATCATGACACATACATTGAGGCATTGTGCATTCATATAATATATTACTTCTTATGAAACGTTGTACACATGCACATTCAAACTAAGATACAAGTATGATGATACAAACCTCACAAAGGTGGAGCGCTTGGAAGGGTTATGGCCCTCAAGACAGATCATGGGAACCTAGTGAGAACATTCATGCACCACGTCTAATTAGAACGTTTCATCAAAACTTTCCAAACAAGCCTGGACCAGGCAGGAGAATCACCTTAGGAGGGGCCTTGGGGGGGGGAGTGCTGACACGACCCGTGACCCAGAACCTCACTGGCATGGTCACATGCCAGGTAGGGTTAGGGCTTGGGTTTCATTTCGTCCCTATCAGGACCACCTTCTACTAACAAGTCTTTTAGTTCACGATAGTCATTGGGGTCAAATACTTCAGGCATCGCCACCTCCTCGTCAGGCCTGGGCGATTGACCAACTTCCTCCACCGCAGTGGTAGGCAAGCTTGGGGGAATATTCTCTTTCCCTCGACTTGACTTGTTTACTCCTTTCGCCTTGGGATTCCCCTTCGGCTGGGGCGGCGTATTGGTCTTGGCCAATGCTGCCCGTGTTTGAGACCGTGTGTAGGGTCTTTCGGCAGTGTCTCCTACGAGCCCTAAAGCTCTGAGATCATTGCCTAACAAGACCTTTCCTGGGACATTTCTCTGAATGCTCACTGGAATCCTGACTGCTGTACCATTTAAAGTAAGATTTACAGGTATTACTGGGAACATACGGAGTGGGCCGTCAGCCAATTTAGTTGGCATCAGAGTAGCTCTGGCAACTTCCTCTGAGTCTACCAAGGTAGAATCCACTACAGTTCGACTGCACCCACTATCCATAAGAGCTGGAGTATCTACTCATTGATCAGCACACTGTATTTAAAGTAGTGCTTGGTATTATCTGGAATCCTAGCATAAGCCTCTGCAACTTTAGGCTCCCAGGAACCCAGGGAAACTAAAACTACCTCAGCTTCTATCCTGCTGGGAAATGAGTCTGAGGAGAAGGATGCTCCTGTAATCTCTTCTTCCTCGTAGGAGGCGAAGGCCAGATTAGCGGAGTGGACCCCCCAAAGGTTTAACCTTACACCGGGGATCCTCCTTCACGTGGTCAGTTGCTCCACAAGCAAAACAAGATCCATTGGGTCTGTTTACATAGGGAGGCTTATTGTAACCAGAGTTCTGTTTTCGGAGGCTGACCACCACTACCCTGTGAGTTCTCTTGTGTCTTACCCTTATTTTTCTTTTTGTGGCCCTTTTGAGAAGAAGATTTATCAGATTCTCCTCCCTCCTTATCTTTGGACTTTTTCCCTTCCTCCTGCTTACCAGGATGAGTTTTGTCCTATGGGACACTCGATGTGACACCCATAAGTCTGCTGCAATGGCCAGCTTCTTAGGATCTATCTCCTTTGAATCGGCCAAATGCTGCTTAAGCTCCGGGGAAGAAGATGCAAAAATGTGTTCCAGCATGACACGATTTATCATGCCTTCAAAGGTTTGTCATGCCTTATAACCTTCGACCCAGCCAGTTAAGTTTTTTAAGGATTCGGTTACATAAGATACCCAAGTACCACCTTCTTTTTTCTTGTGCTCTCGGAATCGTTTTAAATATTGGGCCGGAGTCTTTCCAAACTTTAAAATGAGAGTTTGCTTTAACATTGCAAAATCAGCTCGCTCAGCCTTTGACATTTCCATAATGGCACTACAGCAAGAATGGGGCAGTCTGCTGAGTAACCAGGCAATCTTATCAGCATTGTCAACTTCTTGATCTTCACATGCATACTCAAACCTATTCTGCCAGTCCATAATGTCATTCCTTTCCTCATACACACTGAGCAGATCTTTCGGAAACCGTGGATGAGAGGAGGCCCCAGACCCATGTCCAGGACCCTTGGACCCATTTGCAACCTGAAGCTTGGCCAGTTCCAACTGGTGATTCCTGTCTTAGTGTTTTTCTGCCTGTTCGATTTTTAGTTTGGCTATGCTGAACTCAAGCTCCTTCTGCCTAAACCGCAGCTCTTGCTTCTTGAATTCAAGCATAGCCTCCCCATCAGCACTGGCAGAGGAAATAGACATCTCATCCTCCCTGCCCTCGTGGTCGCGGTGGATCAGTGCAGCGGCAGAACCGTCGGTTCTACCAGTGAGAGCAGCCCCACCTCCTTCCGCACTGTCCTCAGAAGTTATAGCGTCAAGCTGCGCTTCTTGCCACGCCACGATTCTTTGGATCATATCCAATTTCGTGCCTTGAGAGGAAACACCTCTCTCCGCACACATCTTTTTCAATGTTTCTGATTTGGAAGCATTTAAAGTTAACAAGGTATTTGTTTCCATACTGTTAGATAGGACTATGGCCTTTTTAAAGTTAAACTATAACAATTCACTACGTGTCCTGGTAGGAATAACTTGAAATGCCTTAGTTCGTGCGCAACACCGGATACCTTCAGTCGTATCCCACCGTTGTACACCAATTTGTTAAGACAGATTTCTGAACTCTGTCCTGGCGGCACAGAAGTTCAGAAGGCCATCCTAATTACTTGGAACAGGGTAACCTCTGGACAAGCCAGACCAATCAGGGTAGCGATCGCGGCGGTCAAGACTAGGTCTCAAGAGGGGTGAGGGTGACTGAAAGCCCGCAATGAGCACACACAGGACACTTACAAACTACTCCAAACAGGTGTTATATAAAAAATATATACACATTTATTCCAAGGCCTTTGCAATAATGACCGTAGCGAGAAATCACAATACAACTCTAGTAAACCAACAGATACCAAACCAATACAATATATATACAAATACAAACGAGTCTAAAGCGTTAGATGCACGAAATGTGTAGTCCACCTAGAAGGGAAGGAAAACAGGCAGTGCGAAATAATGCTTAGACCCAGTCCGCCTTCAGAGGGACCTAACTAAAAGGAAGTCCGAGCCCTATGAAGAGTGGAGCCTTGTGCTCAAAAGTACCTGCACACGCTGGTGCCCACGAGCAAAAAGGGGAGTCTCTTTGAGGGAATCAGGCAGTTCAGTTTAGTGCACAAATGAAGAAGAACAGAGTTCCGCGACTCAAGCGCAGCCTCCACTGTGGGCAGAAGCAGAGCGCGAGTACGGAAAGGCGTGCTGTTTTGACACAGCGGGGAAAAGCTATGGGCTCCTGCAGGAGGGCGACCAGTTCCTAGCTATGCTACTCACCGGTCCCCGATGCAAGCAGACCCAGGCTTCTCCGCGTCAGTTTCAGTGCTGGCAGGTTCAGGAGAGCAGGGGACGTCTCGTCGTCGTGTAGATTCTGCAGCAGCTAGTTGAGTTACAGATGTCCCAAACGAACTGAACCCGCACAGTTTGTTACCACAGCAGGGCAACGGAGCGGCCGTGTGTATCTCAGCCAAATGTACACTACTCACTTCAGACCTGGGAACGCCAAGTGTACGAATCGTGTGAGAGTGACAAGGACTAGAAATACTACACAACCTGGCGGCGGTTACAGAGCAAGACTCCTGTGTAGGCTAGTCAGTCTGCTGGATGGCCCAGAGACACTTCCGAAGGCTTACGTGCAGGAGATGGTGAAGATGCAGAGAATAGCTGTCCCCGCTATTCCAATGGTCGAAGTACCAGTACAGGCCTTCTGGTTCAATCAGAGGTAAAAAGGGTTTCACAAGGCGACAGCAGTGCAGAGGAGCAGTCCTTCAGCGGGTCACCAGCGATTCCTCAGTTCAGCCTTGTGGTTGCAGGATACTTGGCTCCTGCATTCCTTCGTTCGTTAGAACTCAGGAGATCGACATGGTAGTGGCGTTTACAGCCCCCTCTTATCAACGGTTCCCTTCACGCCAAAACGGAGGGGGTCCAATGGGAGATCCGCTCATCAACACTCACACCATACGTGGACCTATCATGGACCACGGTGGTCCCAGGCATTCACACCACCCTAGACTCTCTGGCACCAAGGATGTGTATTGGGACCAGACATCCCAGCCCACATCCTGGAGGCACACACAAGGCCTGTAGAAGCCCATGAAAGCATCTGTGTTTCGCGGGAAAGTACATGCCCAAATAATGAAGGCCCCGGGTCGGCTCGACCTGGGGAAGGTGAAGGGAGCAAGACGGTCAGCAGACAGGACAAAGGAGCCTCGTGGTCTGGCCATTTTCGGAGCCAGGCCACCATTTTGGGCTAAGCGCGAGAAACGTGCTGAAAACGCCAAAAGGAGCTCAAAACACAAGAAACGATCGCTGCCACCATTCCCGTCTGTGATTCACTTGCACTGATCAGTTACAATCCAAAATGAGTATCTAGGGCCTGTAGAAGGCTAGAGAACCAAGAGAGCAGTAACTTAGCTTACAGTGCCCTCTTGTGTCATGTTGCACGAAAGCCGCAACATGATAAAGAAACTACGGAAAACAGCGTTTCCCGGTACTGACTGTCTTAAGGGCATGTCAGTTTCCCTGTAAGAATGGAGCGAAAGCCCAGAGGAGTGCGGCAGAAGGCTGCACTTCTCTGGCAAAGTCTAGACCATGGTGAAAAACAACAGCAAAAAGTTTAGGGGTTGCCACATGGAAGGAAAATTACCCACAATTACGAAATCTTTCCTAACAACGGGTGATTCACCCGCTAGTTCTGGAGAGCGCTATCGTGCCCCTAGTGTGTCATCAGTGCCTTCTATACCCAGTGACATACACTCAGGTAATGCTATTCCTATGCTCAAGTCTTTTGCATTACCAACTCCTCGGCCCAACAGACCTCATGTTGCTGATGATGCCGTTCATACGTTGCTCATGATCCAACCCGCTCTAACGGCAATTAACACTGCTGTTTATGCAAACTATTTGAAACATTGGATGCTAAAGTAACTCAGCAATCCAACCAATTTGAGGAATTAATGAAATGGCTCTCCATGCAACAACTCATCAAAGTGTCCCAAAGTACTGAAAAAATTGAAGAGTCTATTATCATGCTACCTGGTGTTGTGGTCCCACACAATGAAACCTCTTGTCCTGCCCCATTACTAACGTCCCCTGCAGTACAGGTTGTGCCTGTTGTGCTAGCACCATGTCCACTTCCACCTATATCGGGCATCATAGGTCTTGAGCCTACTTCATCCCATCCCAGGAGTCAACCAGCAGTCATGGAACCTATGAGTCAAACAATGGGTAACCAGATTGGGATAACATTGGTCCCCCAATCTACATTGAGTAGTAAATAGGGTCCTAGTCTGCAACCTAAACCCACAAGTAGAAATCCCAAATCCAGAAAGAATACCAAGAAAATATTGATACCCATCAAAAAAACAAAAAACATGATTGGCGCAAGAACTCAAAAAAGCACACTGTCCACTTTTTTTTTAAAGCGCTTGGTAAATCTTCTTCTGCAGGAGACATTCGCCTCACCAGTGCTTCGTCCCCTGTGAGGGATGAACAGTTGATATCCAGAGGAGCAACTGCACCGCCCTGTCCAAAATTGCCCTTTTTAGAGAGTCAAAATGCACCCAGTGTCCCTATGTCACCTCTGACTCAATTGGTAAATGCCCTATGTAAATCACAAAAATCTTCTGCCCCATTTTTTCCTACAGCCAAGCTCAGTACGTCTGTTCATAGTCAGAACCCTGTAATTCCTGTGTCTTGTTTACAAACTCGTATACCATTGCAAGTCCCCCCTGCATCCATTCCATCATCTAAATCAGTCTCTTTTGCACCTCTGCCACAAACAATTCCTTCTCTGAATGTCCCAATGCAATAAATCCTCACAGATGAACTTAAAAAAAAGAGTTGATGAATATTTATCGGCCAAAATGGTGGATACAACTGTTCCCTTCAATTCTGTTTCTGCCCCCCATAGTGTTGAACAAAGCTGTAACCAGCACAAGTTTGGCGAACACCCACAGCCCCTCAGAGTAGCCCCTCATGATGCCCCGACTCCTAGACAGAGAGAGAATGTTGATTTCTCTACTGCCTTTAATAAGGAGAAATGGACATCAAGTAAAACTGAAAAACGATGGCAATCACGACACACTCACCCACCAAGGGCTAAATTCTATACTTTAATTCTCAAATGTAGAGAAGGCAACCATCCGATATATGATCTCAATCGAAGGAGTGTCCTAAACATATTTGGGGACATAGAAGAATTATGTAACATTACGACAGATGATATTGATCAAGTAGAATTTCTTTATCGACTCACCACTTACAATAGTACGACTCTGGATCCCATCAGGGATTGTTTTTCAATCGATCTGGCATAATAAAATGGTTCTTTTTGACTTGGGATTCCTATTGGCAGAAGACCCAGAAATTGCTCACACAACTCCCAAAAGATCTATTGTGATACCGAAAATCTATCAAGGTAAACAAAGCGACTCTCGGGAAGCCTGGCCATTTGAATCCTCTAGACAATAACCATTAAAAAGTGATAATACAAGTCAAATAAATGTTGTAAGTTGGAATACTAGGGGGCATAAGCATTTAATTGTCTCTTTTAGTTATAATTCTGCTCATCATCACATCATAGCATTTCAAGAAATTTGGCTTATAACACCACCACTATGGGACAATTATGAAATGGCCCTTATTCCAGCCATTCCGACTGGAGGTAGACCCTCCTCAGGCCTCCTTGTGGCAGTCAGTATTACAAAGGGCTTCTCAATTGCTCCATGGGCTTCTGTTGGAGCACATATCCAACTAGTTTGAATCTCAAATAACAATTTGATTTTTGCCCTAGTCAATATCTATCGTAACCCGAACAGCATGTCTGATGATATCTTTTTCGAGGGCCTCCTTGACATGTTTCATATCATTTTAATGGACAAAATGATCACCTATACCTTTGTCCTAGGTGATCTAAATCTTAATTGCTTGAAAGTGGGTTCACAAAGCAAAGGGGTTCGCAAATGGTTATCTATCATGAACAAACGCAACTACCATATGGTTAATGGCTCAGTAAAGGGTGATTTCCCCCCGCATTACACCTGGCATCGTGGACAAACAGTGTCATTGACTACATATATGTTGACTCCAACTTAAGCTCACTTACTGAACTTTTTACTGTAAAAGATCATCCAAACAGTGATCACTGTATGCTGATTCTTCAGCTTAAATTGAAACCTCTGTCTTTATGCCGAGATCGATATAACATCAAAAACTTGATAGTTAATAGCTCACGTACTCACTTAAAATGGTCAGCGAGTTCCTTGTACCAATTTGAGCAATTAATTGCGGTTAAATCCTATCATCATGGTGCTAATGAATACACTGACATGTTACAGACATTTGCTCAAATGGTAGTTATTCCTCAGACCAATGTTGTCAAACACACTCATGTCTTTGATGCTATCATCTCTAAAAAGAAGGCAGAGTTTAGGATGTTAAAAAGGCAAATCCTACAGTCTGACTCTGCCAATAAGAGGCAGGCCTTAAAGACAGCTAAATGTCGATATAAGAACTGGCTTTGTGGCCAAAAATCCATACTCTTTTAACATGATAGCGAAGTGATGGCTTTCGCCATGCAAAATAAAAACTCAGCAAGCATGTGGTCTCTTTTGAACAATCACACCTGCCACCAGCAAGCAGATGCACAACATAACGGCGTTCCTGAGCATGTGTGGATCAAGCATTTCTCCACCCTATATGCTGATCCCCAATATGAAAATTTCAAGTATACTTTGTTATCCAAAGCATCTTGGAAATTAGAAGCCTCAGAAGAAGTTATTCACGACATCATTAAGAAACTAAGCTCCTCGAGAGCCGAGGGTCCTGATGGTTTATCAAACCATATGTTTAAGACACATCCATCCAGATGGGCCCACATTTTGTCCATGACTTTTAGAGACATTTTGACCACTCGTGTCATTCCACCTTCTTGGAAGACATAAATAATAATTCCTGTATTTAAAAAGGGTGACCGAACTGTCCCGGAAAATTATCGACCGATTGCGTTGTTAGACGCCCCTGGTAAAATCTTCACAAAACTGGTCCTTTGCAATTTTAATACCTGGACAGGAATTAATCACCATCACGACACAAATCAAACAGGATTCATGGCTGGCATGGGCACCAACATTAATCTGTTGACTTTAAATGCTTTAAAAGCCCAATGCCATGAAATTAAGCAACACGTTTTTTTTGCTTTTATTGATTTAAATGCCGCTTTTGATTCTGTAAGTCGTTACCTCTTATTACAAAAGCTTGTAAGAGATAACTGCCCAACAACTTTAATTTACATTATTTATTTATTACAACATGCCACTTCTATTCAAATACGCATCACTTTAGATGGCATTCTAATGGAAAAAATTCACCCTCATCGTGGTCTCAAGCAAGGATGCTCATTAGCATCTGCAGTGTTTAATTATTATATCCACGATGTGAAAATTCCGTTAGGTTATGTCATCTCAGATTTTCCAAAATTGAATGGTCAACAAGTACAATCCTTGATGTATGCTGACGACCTCGTTCTAATTTCTAGAACTCAGGTCGGGCTACAACGGTTATTGAGTGCATTTCAAGAATATGTCAAACTTAATGAACTTTCCATTAATCTGACTAAATCGCAAATTGTCCAGTATTCCCCCAAACGTGCGAGACCACTGACATACATGTGGACCATTGGTGCAACTCCTATTAGTGTGGTACCAAATTACTGTTATTTAGGTACCGTTTTTGATGGACAGCAAGGAGCACACAGGCAGATCGAGAGAGTGGAGGCCAAGTTGACATCAGCCATCTCCCAGACACGCATTATAATGCATAAATATGGCAAGTTTTCTATTCTACCAGCTTGGCACTTCTGGACTAAAAAAATAGTCCCTATCCTTTTATATGGCCTTGAACCCTTCCCTGTGGCCGCCAAGTTTAAATCCACACAATGGGAAGCAATTTATTGGTGTAGAATTCTCCACCTTCCCCGATGTACTCCAATAGCGTGGATCAGATACGGACTTGGCCTACTATCCCTCGAAGCCCAATATAGTTGGCGTATGTGTGCTCTATTTAGGAAGTGTCTGATGGCACCAAACGACAATACACTGCTTGAAACTCTTTCGCAATATCTTTTTTCAAAGAAACAATCCAAGTTCACCTTGAATTGGCTTGATAACGTATATATAACATTAGCAACAGCAGAAATCTCAATCAATTTGTTGGTGCATAATCCAGATAAAGCGAAATCTAAAATCTATCAAACTGATTGGATCAAAACCTGTGAATTGTGTCGAACATATCGTGACGGCAATGATGCACGCTTTCCCCCAAAAAAACGAAGTATTCTGCCCAAGTATCTCATGCGTGCTCCTTCTCCGCAGTTCTGGAGTGGAATACTCCGCTTTCAATTCAATTTGTGGCTAACACGCGATATCAAAGTAAGACGAGGAGCATGTAAACCTGACCAAAATGTATGTCGTTTCTGTCAAGATAAAACCAAGGGTGAGACTCTTGCACATCTGTTGACAGAGTGTAGAGTGTTGTTACCACAGAGACCAACAGTGTTCACCAGACATTGCCAATATTTGGGAAACATTTCGCAATGCGAATGCTGGGCAGCTTTACTAGGTTGTAACAATCTAGCAGTTCAAATTGCAGCCGTAAACTTTTTAACTAGTCTCAACTTGGAGGGGGATAACCTTGATTAATCTCCTTGCGTATGTTAAATCATCAAATCTAAATGTGCACATAGATAATCTAGAGTTTCCATCGATTTACATACTTGGCATGTATTGTAATTTCCACTTATCGTAAATCATATTTCAATCCTTATCAATCAATCACATGAAATGGTAAAGAATGAGTTCCTCTTGTTTCTTTAATGCCTTTAGAAATGTTTTTTGTTTGGTTTTGTGGTTTCTTGGCTCTTTGGTTTTTTGGTCTATTACCTCTCTTGTCTACGTTGTAACTGTTGTAGTTTGTCGCAAACAATTGTTTGTCATTTATGCTTTAATGATTAGTGTTGTTTAATGATTCGTTTTCAAATTTGTGATTATTTTGTCATATGTTTTGTAATCATTTCATTTTTGAAAGGTTGATTAAATTCAACCATATCAAATAGTAAAAAAAGAAAATATCAGGTGAGCGTAACACTAAGTCTATTTACTGCAGCGATTTCAGGAGCTGGAAATAAAGTAGTACTGTCATTATGCCCCATAGAAGAGGAGAGCACCATATGTAATATACTGAGGGATTTAGTCAAACCAGATTTTTCAGAGAATGCCCCTCCATGTGAGCAGCTGACAGTACGTGCGGGAAGATCCTCACACTCCCCCACCTGATCCCCTGCCGATAATCCAATGAATTCTTAGTGGGTTGAATAGGTAAATTACAAATCCCCCCTCTCGATAATCTCTGCGTGGGACATTCTTGACACACCCACAATACCCATTATATTCTTATAGGCAGCATTAAAGATATTAACCACCCCGTTGGCCACAACCTTCTTGCACATAAATATAGCACCATTAAGATCTATCCCGACTCTACTCAGTGACTGGCTTAAGTAGTCCTTCTAGTATTCATGTTGACTTTGAACTATCAGCAGTATTTTTTTTTATTAGCATTTGTTTAAAAATGATACCTTACAGCTATTCATCAACGCATGTACCTCACTAAAACATGAACCAAAATCAAAATAAGTTATCACAAGAAATAATATAAAGAGAAAAGAAAAAAAAAACTCATCATGAAATAAAAGTGTTTCCAATCCTCGAGGGGGTCATAGCCCCCCCTTATTGAGTTTTTTCAAAAGAAATTCACAGCTCAAGAGAGCCATAGATGTTAATTGGCTAAAACTCAAGAATGCCAGTAAAGCCAGTGTTAATGAAAGTTGATCCCCTTGTAGCAAAACAGACCACCATTAATCAATATTCAGCGTTGCACTACGCAACAAAATTGTTCCCATACACCAAGTTCTTTGATATGATGGGTTATTTATAACGTGCTTAATACCTAGAGGTCTCTAAGCGCGGACCCGGGGATCAAACCTGTGTTGCTCCGTGTTGTCTTGCTTCCAAGGCGAGCACGTTGCCACTGAGCTATCCTCCCGAGACACTTTCCAATTTTAACTCTGGGCATTCTAAAGTCAGGTGAAATAAAGTTTCTCACTGAGTTTTACTTAGTCTGCATTCATAATGCCTAGTATTTGACCCTTTTCTTGGTTCTGTGATTTCTCGAGTTGGCTTTAAATTTAGGCAAAAACGCAAAAATTGGCTTCTTAAGTGTGGACTTGGAAATATTTCAAGGTATCTTAGTGGTTTCCCTCTGGGTCTATGATCCAACCCCTTGTGGCCATTATGTTTGAATTTTCTAACAAATTCTCGCGTGTTGATCCAGTCTTGATCCAATAGTTTATGTTACAACTTTGCCGGATTTCTCACGAGAGAGTCTTTCGGAAGAGCCCAGCTCATGCTCATTCTGCAGATGTTCAGGCAGCTCTTGCAAATATACTCTAACATCTTTGTCCACAGGCGGCTGAATATCCCATTGTTACGACCTGACATCCGAAGCAACATTCCACTTTAGCAATTAATCTGAGGAACTGGAGTCCACTTGTGGACTAAATACTTTTAGATTCCTCAGAAATTTGTGAGACATAGTGTTGTTGGTCTTTTTTGACTTAATGTTCATGGATTTCTTATCATGTTTTTTTGGCCCCTTGATCTGAATAGCCGGGGGCACAGAATCCTGTTGCGTTTCCATGATGTCCATAATGAGCTCAGACCCCATCGCACTATTAGTCTACTCTTTTCTCAGCTCCTCCACCTAAGCAGTTTGACAGCTTTTGGATTCCTTATCAAGTGCAAAAGATGCCATTTCACTTTGTTCCGATGGGGTCCCACCCTTGGTCTCCTGGCGGACCAATCAATTAAGGGTGTCCAATACAACAATGGTCAATTGCGACTTCTTCCCCTCTACTCATATGATGTCACCATACTCCCTGATGGAGAAATATGAGTATTCTCATCTGATGGTAAGCGCAAGGGTGGGTAAGTTGAATTATTTCCCTCTCTTGAGGGCCCCATAAGTAAGGATCTCCTGTGTTAACTTGGATAGATCATTCAACAAAACAGCTTCACTTCTGAATATATTTTCTGATAAGAAGTTAATGCACAATTTACTGCCACTTTGCTTGAAGGGTTTGTATCAACTATTTGAGATTGTCTAAGTAGCGATGTGCAACCACTTCTTGTGTGTGATCTAGGAGATGATTCAAAAGAGCTGGTGCTGTCTTCACTATCCCTATCCGTGAAGATCAGAGGCGTATTTAAATTAAAATCACTTCCCCTCCCCACAATTAGACTAGCATCAATGTCCAGCAAATCAGTATCAGAAATTGAATGCATTTTCTCAATATAGTCCACTGCCACATTTTCTCTTACGGAAGAAGGACCCTCATCTCCATCATTAATTGTTCTCTCTTTGAGAACACGTTGAAAAAAGAAGCAGGTTTTGGGGCTACTTTCTTTTTGTCTAACTTGGACATAATGCATTCATTAGTCAATGGAATGATATTCTCGATAGGTGAAGTTGGAAGGGGTGGCCCGAGCTATTTCAAGTTGATTCACCATTTCAGTGATGTTACCTTCTTTGACTGCCATTTGAGATTTACTTCTCAGGTCGCACATAAATTAAACAAATTCAGTTTCCAAATATCTCACAGACGTAACTAGGGTCAGACATCAGACTGACCCAAAAGCAGGAAGGAATTGAACGTGACCCCAGTGCAGTGGCATCACTATGCTTCAACTGCTGAGCTTCGGGAGTTTTAAAGCCCCCTTTCTCTCCATGTACGCTCTTCTACCGCCAATCTGAAACCATCAGAAGTAGATGAGGGACACCCAGTAGTTCTAGCTTCAGCCTCTCCCAAAAGTTATCCACAGGTCCTTTCATTGCCTGCTGGATCATGAGACCGTCAATGAAGAAAGCTGCCACCTCTGCTTCAAATGTGCCACTTCCACATGATGTTTGGCTTTTTAATAATGCCATGTAAACGGATCATCTCTTTTTTTCTGTTGAACTGTGCATGTTAAGGCTTTAAAAATAAAAAGTTACAGATTGATATCAATAGCTGACATAACCCATTTATGTGATTCCCATTAGCTTAGCACAGATGACAAACGTATGGCTGCGCCCATGTCAAAGTTCACATTTGATGTGCTTTTGGTCCCTTTGGATTCTTTGTCTCTCAAACCAGGCGTATCCACCATGTGGCCACTTCCCGATTTAGGGGACCATTTATTGGGCTTTGTCGGAATGCAAAGATGTATATATATAAGAAACGTTATTAAGGCAGAGCATGGGATGCTTTTGTTATGCTAAGCCTAATGCAGGTCTTTGACGAAAAATAAAGAGGTCTGTTTTTGCCAGCTGGCCCATCTCCTGATCACCCTGGGCCTTCAGTGTAGTTGTGTTTCCCCCAGGTAATTTGCACCTAACAAGCAAAACAAGTTTATGCAAAACCAAATATAGGACTATAGTATTTTGTAACACAGATAGCCCAAAGTATAATTTTCTAAAATATTGAAGGCTTAGGTGACTCTTGTGCATTTACAATATGCAAGTCTTCATTTACTGTTGTATTTCAGTGATCGTTCTTGCATTCATTTATGGAAAATAACAATATATTTGGCAGTTATCATACTGTTGAGATTTAAAGAAACATTTGGCATTCAGTGTGTCATGGCAACATTTTCTAGGTAAATGTATAAAGAGGCGCAACTTCTCGGTGTAATTTCACTTTGTGTTTCATCATGTGCAAACTCAATAAATGTTGTTCTGAAAAATGGCTTCCAGTAGAATCTGCTCCACTTGTCATAAATAGCAGATTATGCAAAGAAATGTGCATAGGTGCTTCACTGGGTCTGTATTTCTTGTTTGTAGAGTTTAGTAAAGTACATTGCATTACTAGTGCTGTAAATTACCATACTTTTTGTTCATGGGTAGAGAAAAGGTCACCATGTAGAAATACAGCATTGCATCATTTCAGCATTATGCACTCTGATTCTGCTAGTCTCGATTTCCCTTCATTACCCCCTATAGTCCTGCACAGACAGCGCACATTAGAACATCTTCAATGACATCTCTTTTCATATGAGGCCACAAACGGCCCTTACAGAGGAGTTCCCTTGACTTATCTTGTCTATAAGTCCTGAGTCATGACTTATGGAGAGGATATCCAAGGGAGGGCAGTGTCTTTGATTCCAAATGAGGGGAGCCTGTCTAGGAGGATGGTGTGATCAATGGTATCGAAGGCAGCGAAGAGGTCAAGAAGGATGAGTACAGTGTTGGAGATGGGCCAGTAGTTCTGGGGTAGTGGGTCGAGTGTAGGTTTTTTGAGGAGGGGTTTCATGTAAGAGGTTTTTAGAGCTTCTGTGAAGGTTCCAGGTATTAGGGAGGGGTTGGGGATTGAGCATGCGATACAGCCTGCACAGGTTGAGGCTAAGATGTTTTGGCGGCGGGTGGGCGGGCAGGTGTCCTCAAGGGAGCTTGATGGGCGACTCTGTGCTAGGAACTCCTGGTGTGAGATTGGAGAGAAAGAGGTGAAGGTTTGTATCAAAGGGGGTTTTGACGGGGGTCAGGCTGTGGATGGGTAAAGGGCGGGTGCATGTGTTGCAATTTAGAGATGATGGCAGAGTGTCTGTTGATAGTGACATTGTCAAAGTGTTCTGATATGTTGTCACAGAGGGATTGGGAGCGGTGGGGGTTAGAGCAGGCCAGGGAGTTGCATTTGGAAATGATTCTATGCAGTTCCTTGCTTGGGTTGAGAGAGTCTAAGATTATGTTCCAATAGAATGTTTCCTTGTTTTTTCTGATTTCCAATCTATATGCTCCAGTTAGTCTTGCTAGGGTGCTTTTGTTCTGGGCCGTAGGGGTGGGTCTCCAAGTCCATTCCAGATGGGGCTTGGGGATGGTTAGTGATTTGAGGTTGGCGGTGTACCACCTGGGTGGGAGTCCTGATCTCTCAGAGGTCCGTTTTATTGGGGTGAAGGGTGTAAGAGCATTTGAGAGCCTGAGGTCAAAGAGTTTGATGGTGCGTGGGTCTTCCTGGAGGAAGAGTGTTGGGAGAGAGTCGAGGAGGGAGTTGGCTAGATCTGAGGTGATAATTACCTTTTTCCATAGTGGAGTAAGAGGTGTGGAGGTTGGTGGTGGTTTGGCATGGCCTTGGGCAAGGGCTGCAGTGGTCAGTGGTAGGGAGAAGAACATTGCTGAGTGATCTGTTTATGATAGTGGTGTGGCGGTAATGTGGATATGTTTGTGGTGCTGAAGATCACATCCAGTGTGTGTCCTCCAGTGTGGGTGGGTGTGGAGATGCGTTGGGTCAGGTTGAAGGCTTCTAGGTTGTCTGTGAGAGATTGAGTCTGGAGTAATGCTGAATAGGAATGCAAGCTTTACATGTTCCTTTTAAGTGTGCCTTTGTTTTACTGGATATCTTATTGTGTGCAAGGGCATAACACTCTTATATATACTGTAATATCCATCTTGCAACGCTTGCCTTGCTCATGGAGCACCCTTCTTGTCCAATTTTTAAAGTCAATAAAAACGTGCTTGTTTTTTTAAATAGCTTGTGTTCTGTTCACGTAGAACATCAAACCCTATGACTCGATCTCTCACAGACTAGGCATGATTAATTCACTTTTATTTAAACAATAACTGCCCTCTTCAGTGCCTGCTCATGTCTGCGAAGAGTTATAGGGGAAAGCATTTTTGCCCTTTTCATGTACAGTTCAATGTATCCTTAACCACAGAGTTGTAAATGTGACTCTGTATTATACAAAACCGAAAAAAGCTTCAGAAAGACTATTAATAGCATTGAAGTACAAATTAGCAGTGTTGGCCCTTGGTGGGAGTTTGGAAGTAGATCCATTGGCAAATAAGTGCCCTAGAACTACTTGGGTGACTCAAGAGTACCATCTTGTCTGTATATTTATACAGTAGTATTTGTGAATGTGTGTACAGAACCCAAGTTGTAGCTTTACATATTGAGTCTGGAGTGATGCTGAATAGGAATGCAAGCTTTGCATGTTCCTTTTAAGTGTGATTTTGATCTAGTGGATATCTTATTATGTGCAAGGGCATAACACTCTTATATATACTGTAATATCCATCTTGCAACGCTTGCCTTGCTCATGGAGCACCCTTCTTGTCCAATTTTTAAAGTCAATAAAAAGGTGCTTGTTTTTTTAAAATAGCTTGTGTTCTGTTCATGGAGAACATGACGGTTGTTTTGAACATCTAGGGCCTTATTACAAGTTTGCCTGTAATTCCTGCCCCAACCTTTCCCACTGTCTGATATCCTGAAATTACCGGGATATTACAGGCAGCGGAAAGGGCAATAAATCACCCTCCATAGACGTGACTCCATGGAGGGGATTGCCGGAATTACTGTCAATTTTACTGAACCGGCAAAACTGCAATGAGGCCCCTAGTCGAGGTAAAGCTAGTAAAACATATGTGTTTCAGTGGATTAGTTGACGATTAATTTCTAGATGAATTTGGGGAGTATAATAAGTGTGTGCAAAGGGCGTCTTTATGGCTATGTTAGGTCTCAAAATGTTAATCTACTGACATATTGCAGCTCATTTACTCTTTGGATTGAGGTAACTACAATTAAGAAGGTGACCTGGTAAGCGCCAATTGGGCCCATGGGTGGTAGCATACGTTAATGTAATACATTGTTGAGATCCCAAGATCTTGGTGAGGTGGACAATGTTGGGTTTATTCTCTCATTAATGCTTTCCATGAATGCTTGCACCACTGGAAGGTTCCACCTTGTAATCTTATATTGCAATGTGAAATATGCAGCAAATGTAACCAAGTCGACCTTGATGGAGTTGTCACTAGGCCATTATCTAGAAGGTATAGTATGTATTTGATAACATCTGACTCAGTAAATCCTATCGGGTTTTTTGCCTTTTAAGCCAAATTACATATATTTTCCATTTATTTAAACAGAAAGTCTGTGCGTGTTTTCATTCTTTTTTTATGGTGTTCATACATTGTTGATGTTATTCTAAATGGCCAACTCTGGTTTAGGTGCCAAGTCACCTAATTCATGATGTGAGTTTTTATGTTGGTGATGGGAGGTTAGAAAGTTTGGATTAAAAGTAACAGGTTCCACTGTCATTTACAGTAGGTATGGACACTGCATCTTCCTTACCCATTTTGGTGCAAGGAAAAAGTATGTCTACTTTTGTGTTTCAGTTTTTTTGCCATTCTATCGCTTACTGGGGTTGGGGGAAAAGTGGAGACATATATCCTTGTCAACCATAGTGTTATGATTCATGTTCATACTTAACACATAGGGCATTGGTTGGGAACCTTGCTATGGGTACCTAAATATGTTATGTTAGGTTGATTTATACTGCGCACTGCTACCAGCCAAGGGCAGTCTCCTGGCGATATGAAGATTTTGCATTCGGCAGTTGCACTTGCAGCAAATACATATATGTTGGAGCTTCCCCATTTTTTTAAAGTATGTTTGAGCACACTTGTGTTCACTTCCCACTCAAGTTCATGCAGCGCGTGGTGGGTGAGGTGACCTGCTAGACAGTTGTCTATGCTGGCACATGTGCCAAATGAGCTGTGTTAGAGAACATTTTTGTTGTAGTGTCCGTTATTACGAGTACATGTTGAACTTGTATCTGTGTGTGTAAACTGTGAAACTCGAGCTATTTTGTCATGAAGCCCATGTATTTCCTGATGTGTCCACCTCAACTGGATAGTGTAGGTTACTAAATGGGCTCTCTACCCTCCAGTCATGGAAGGATCTGCTATAATAGTTACCTGTAAAACTGTATTCATGAAGGCGCATCCTGTGTTCATGGTTGGTGTGCTCTACTATTTGAATGCATGGACAACCTTTTGTGTTGCTATCACTGGTTCCTCCAAACCCCCATATTCCGTGACTATTGTGCATTGGACTGGTCTCGTGTGTGGCCTCGAATGTGTTACCAAGAGAATGCATTATGCCATCATCCCCCAACATCTTCATCAACTTTCACACTGCCATATATTAACGGATGACAAAGGGAAAATTCTGCAAAGCAAACAAGTTTGGAATCCTTCCTACTTACAATGATTGAATATCCTAGGCAGGATAATCGTCAGTTGCACGTGCCTTTTGAACTATTCCCTGTTATCGGCCATTCATCCAGGTAAGTACAGATGTAGATCATTTGTCTGCGTGCTGTGACCATGGGCAGTACCTCTGTGACTAGATCTGGTGCTGATGATATACCAGTAGAAAACGCTTTTACTTGGTAGTGTAGAGAACCTACCTGGTACATCAATCTGATGGCCTGGCTCTTGTTCTTCTAGAATTTGGATTGATGCCATTGCCTCAGGACTGCAATGACATTCTGGCACAAGCATGCGCCTCTTCCACGAGAGCAAATGGAAGCGTTTTTCCAATTGGTGCTCATATGGGGGCTAACCCCTCTGACCATGCAACCATATGACATCTTGCCTTACTTGCTGTCCTTAGCCCAATCTGGGTTAGCGCATGCATTCATAGAAGTACACCTTGCGGCATTATCCCGTTACACCCGTTCCTCTTGCTTGTCAAAGAGTTACCGAAAGGTATTTTTCATGCTTTCCCACCTACCAGGCCTCTGGCTCCATCTTGGGAGCTGAACGGGGTCTTAAAAAAGGCTCATGTGTCCTCCTTTTGAGCCCCTATATAGCACTTCACTCAAGTTTCTCCCCAGGAAGGTGGCCTCTTAGTCACCATCACCTCAGCACGCAGAGTAGGCGAAATCAAGGCTCTCTCTTGCAAGAGACCTTTATTTACCTTCCACAAGTCCAAGGTGGACCTACACACTAATCCATCCTTTGTGCTAAACGTTCCATCTGCTTTCCACCTAAATGAACCATTTGTGTTACGAGTCTTCTCATGGCTACCCGGAATACCAGGCAGAGCGAGCCCAACCCTCCTTAGATGTGCTATGTGCTTTGAAATACTATATTACCTGTACTGAATCCTATCGGAAAACCTCTGAACTATTTCTGGCATTAGGTCCCTCTGTTGTAGGGAAGGCTCTATCCAACTGGTCCATTGGCAGGTGGATTTCATCCTGCATTTCGTTTTGTCATCTACAAGCTGGCAGGGCTCTTCCAGGCGACCCAGGGTGCATTCTACCACAGCGGTAGCTGCCACAACAGTGTTCCTAGCTGGGGTGCCCCTCCTTGACGTTTGCTGGGCCGTGACCTGGAGGTCTGTTTACACCTTTACCAGTTTTTACTGCATCAACAGGTATTCTGCGGATGAGTCCAATGTGGGCCAGGTGGTTCTGCGGAACCTATTTACATAAGGGTGATGTCTCCTGTGGTAAGCTTTGCTACAAGGAGGTTTCCTCCTCCCAGTATTTATTAGTACTGCTTTGTAATCTATTCACAGTATGTGAATCCATGAAAGATCCAAAGCCAGAGAAGGAATACATTACTTACCTGTACAACTACCAGTCATATCTGTTCTCAAGCATTGGTATCTTTCATAGATCGACATGCAACCCACCCGACTACCCCAATTGGCTCAATTTGCCACTTTACATGCACAATGCCAAAAAATGAAGATGTCCTCTATGGGTGGGGATAAAGGAGTTGTTCTGATTGGCTGTGGGCAGTATGAGCCAAAAATGACTATGCTAAACTGCTCTATATTAACCAAGATTCCCAGCTCGTCCACCACAGAGACCAGCACACTTTCTTCCCTCGTCCTGGACGGAAACCAGACTGTGAAGGGTGGAACAATAGAGATTCCTCAAGAAAAGAGCTGAGGAGTGGACAGACCAAATATTCCAAAAGCTTCATAAGAAATGGCAGAAGAGAGATGGGCCGGAAATTAGCAAGAACAGAGGGTCGAAGGAATGCTTCTTCAGAAGAGGGATCACACTAGCATGCTTGAGAGAGGCAGGAATCTGACCAGCTAGAAAATAAATATTAGTTGCTGTCAGTAACAGAGGGACAATATGAGGGAGAATATCTTTAAGGATGTCCAAGGTAATAGGGTCTCTGAGAGAAGCTGATTTTGGCTTGGAGGAGGCCACTTCAATATATTCAGCAGTAAGAATGGGGAATACTGACCAGGACATAGTGCAGGCCATTGTCCAATCAGGTGTAAGCGGAGTGAACAAACGTCCTCAAACTCAAAGAATGAAGGCTGGCACACATTTTTTCAATCTTCTCCACAAAGAAGTGGGACAGAGAGCCACAGAGATTCTGAGAGGAGACGATAGGTTCAGAGGGGGCAGAAGTCAGAGGGGAGTGCACATTAAACAGTTCTTTAGAATGATTCATGAAAGCTTCAACATGTAATGAAATAAAGCCCATTTAGTGGCGAAGATTGATTTATGTATGCAGTGAAGGCTCACTGAAAGACACATTTAGCATCCAAATCATATTTAAGGCACCATGTTTGCTCAGGTTCCCCGTGCACTAGGATGAGGTCATATAATACATCAAAATACCAGGGTTCAGAAGGCCAAGCTCTTGGTTTGGAGTATTTGAGGGGGGCAAGCAGATCGGCCACTGAAACGAAAGTGGAGGACAGGGCTTCCAGGTCCAAGGAGGGCGAGTCGGCATGGCAGGCTACAATCTGCCTAATAATCTCCTCTTTAGGCACCATCTGTCAACCACGACTGCAGGCAGGCTGAGATCAAGAGGGAGGCTTGACAAATGTAAGCTCCCAGGAGAATTGGACGATGAAATGATTCAACCTTCAACCAGGTGACAGGAGGAGCCTTGGGCACAGGGGCAAATATGAGATCCAGACTATTCCCTAGCTTATGTGTAGGATAGCAAACTAGCTGAGCAAATGATAGTTCATTCATAGATGCCAAGACATTCTGAATTTTAGTGTCCGTGAGATCATTAATTTTGAGATTGAAGTCACTGACAATCATGAGATGGGGGTGCCGAAGATGGAGATCGGCTGCCAAATCAAGAAAGACATTGGTGAAAGCGGGGCCATACCCGGGTGGGCGATACACAACCAGAAAGTGGATGGTACAATGAAGTGCCAGTGTAAAACAGACCAATAGTGCGTCCGACTGAATATGGACGTTTAAAGTTAGCAATGTGCCCGAAAAATGAGAATTAAAAATGATGGCCATACCGCCACTAAAGCATGGAGGGGGCGATTGCAGTGAAGAAATGTAAAGGCTGCAGGTAGAAGTAGCACCAGAGAAGGGCCAGCGGCGTCACCTAACCATGTTTTGGTGACACACATAAAATCAGGGCAGTGGTCAGAAAAAGACCACCCAAGCCGGCCTCGTCACGGACGGGCACAGATGGGCTGGACTTAGAAGCAACTTCTGTGTGAGTCCGCTGCACTTGTCCGCTGTGCTTCCGGCCCACGGACACCCTATCTAGACAAATAGTATTGCAGAGGCCATTTCAAACTCCACTGCCGAGCCGACAGGGAAGAAAGACTGCTGTGAGTACAGGCGAGAAATAAACACACATACCGACTGGGAGCAAGACCCCAGGGCACTCAGGAGGCCAGGCACGCCCCTACCACCTAGCTCAGCATATAAGGAGACATAGTTAAGGTAAAAACCATCAAAGGAATGAACTAAATGAAAATAAAGTCAGAGTGAATGCGAAAATCAAATCTGAAAATGAAGCATCCAGTCACCCGCTGAAGCCCGGAGCCATAAAAGGAAAAGAAACAGAATATTAAATAAACATGAAAAAGTAAAACAATTAAAAGTAAATGACACAGCAGAGTGCCATAAGACGCCAAAATAAGGCAAAACGCAGATGAGACTAACCACCGTGCCTGCAAGCAGTTATCTGGACAGAATGGCCATGGCATTAGCCACTTTGATGGTAGTGGCAGCCGTTGTGATCGCTCTTTTTCCCCAACACATCGAGACGTCTTCGTTCCTTGTATGAAGGGACTGAACAGGAAGAGGACGGGTTGGCAGAGCTCTTGCAAGATGCTGCAGACACCACGGAGTCAGGCATAGACTGAGTTTAGAGTCATGTGGGGGTCAAGTCTGGGACCCTATATTTTGTATCAAATCTTTCCTTCTTAGGTTGTCTTGTGTGGAAGGATTGATCATTGTCAGCAAGACATCTTCCCAGATGTCGTCAAGCAGAGGAATAGCAATTACTGCTTTGCAGTGCTGTTCTCTGCATTGCTAAAGCAAGCTGTCTTTTCTTCTGCTCCTCCAGTGTTAATCTGAACATTTTAGTAGCCCTATTCATCAAGGCGTGAAAAGAACCTATTTCGTCCAAGGGAAAGTCTTGCAGGGGAACATTGTCAAGTTCACCGTCTGCTGGGATGATATTGTCAAACAAATCTGTATCTGTTGTCCCCAGGGACATTGTCATCATCTGTGTCTGTGTTGTTCAGCTGTGTTGGCACAGACGGGCGGTGTTCCCTCGTAAGATGTGGAGCGGAGATACCCCACTGACACTTGGTTGAGGTGTAGAAAGGTCAGGCAACCTAGGCTGCAGCTCTGACACCATGGTCTCTAGGTGAGGTTATGGGCACTAGTAGTGTTGTCCTGGGTAGAGGAACCTGAGTAGGAGGTCCTTTAGGTGGAGGCATGGCCTTTGTAGGGCTGGAGGGAATATCCTTCATCATAGTCTCCACATCGTTGTAAAAAACTGATGCTGGGCCCTCCAAGTTTGCAGACTGTAGTATCTGTGGGACCGTGGGTGACTGCACCTTGTCCATGACTAGCACAAGGGCCAGTGGGAATGGTCTAACACAGCGGTATTAAAACTGTGGGTCGTGGCCTGGGGGCCGTGAGAGGCTGCATGAAATGTAAAATATTGTTTTTCTTTAGATTGGAAGAAATGGGCAGGGGCGGCTCACATGGTCGGGCTGAAGCAGGGGGGGAATAGAGGCGGGCACACATCTCTGATATTAAACATCTACCTGGAACGGTCATGTGTATGCACATCAGTTGGTTTGGCTTGTACATGCATCATTTAGTTTGACATATATATTGCTTGGTTTGCCCTGATTGTATATTTTTTTTAGTTTGGCCTGTTGTAGGTATGTGGTTTACCGTGTTTATACCTCAATTGATGTACATATATGGTAGAAACGGAATGGCTCTAGAAATGGAATTGACCTTGCTGAGCTCTATTATTTCTTGTGCATTGGGGTGAGATTCATGAGTCGCAAGATCACAGGAGCTGTTGAGGTTTAGCCAAAACCTCAGGTAACAAGTAGAAAAAGGGGGTTGTTCTCCTGGCTATCTTGCTTTTGCGATTTAAAGAAATTGTTCTTCCACACGGATTGCTGCCATACACTCTCGCTTTAATTTGTGCAAGTGGTAGGTTTGTCTTCAATTTGTAGGTATACAGGTAGTACATCTGGGGCTCTTACATCCCCTAATTGTCAGCCAGGCTGACAATTAGGGGATGTAAGAGCCCCAGATGTACTACCTGTATACCTACAAATTGTGTACATGTATGGTTTGCTGTGTGTACACACCGCGTGGTCTGGCCAGACAGCTTAAACTTCTATGGCACCGTTATTTAAGCCAATGTGCTTATTGTTCTACCCCCGTCGCTACAGTATTCAGCAGACCTGCGCCTCCACTGATGGTGGCTCTGCGCCGTCCTGCTCCCAGAAGCAGTTACTTTGTACCTTTATTGCTGAGTTCGTTCTGTGCCGCGCTGAAACCTGGAGGGTTAGGGAGAAGTGAATCCCTAGCAGGTCCACGTTCTGCTGAAGCCACCTCGGCTCCTGTCCTCAACGACACTCCAGCTAAGTGCCAATGTTAATGAGTATCTTTCTCTTGCTGTGAGGACGGCAATGGCACTGCTCCTTCAAGTGCTGGGACAGCAGGGGAAAGAAGACTGGGGGCTACCTGCCCTCCTCAGATAGAGGCCAGAATTGGCCTGAGGGCAGGCAGCCCCCTTTAAAGCATCAAAGGCCCTTTGTTCCCCATCCATTCAGATGGGAGCAGGGCCTTTGGTGTGGGGGTGTCAGGGGCAGGGAGTGGCTGCTGTCACCTTCTGGCAGTTTGGGCGCCCAGAAGTCTGGGCCCCTTTTGTTTCTGGGGCTGGTGGCCCACCCTGTACACCCACATGCTGGTGGGGCGGTGAGTGCTGTCCCCTGCCACTTCAGTGCCATGGAAGGTGAGCAGAGCGGAGGCACAGAGGCCGGGGCCCTGGCTCCGGCTGGACTCATGCAGCAGCAACGTGTGTGCTAAGGTTGTACGGGATGGTTGATTTCCCACATCCCATACCACTCTATTTTTAGTAAATCGTCGGCCTGGGTTTCCAGTTTCTCTAACGTTCAGGGGCAAAACAACATGATTCGTTATTTATTTGGCCAGGTAAAAATAAATGCATGCTCGAGGAATGTGCCCTGTGCTGCAGATAGCCCAGGAGCAGAGGCTACGTTGACAAAACCGGCCTCTGCACATCCGTGTGTTTCTGCTGTCACTTGAGATCAATAGGTTGCGCAGTGTGGAGCGGGTGAAGGGTGGTGGGAGACACTAGTGCACAAGGCACAACTTGTGTTTGAACAGGACCTCAGTGGCTTTGCCAATGCTGTTTTTAATAGGACTTCAGCAAAGGACACGCAGAGTGCTTATAAATTGGGTGCCTGAAGGGCTGCAGCAAATGAATGTTGTAATGTGAGCTCCGCAAATGGCACATTTAAAGCCCCAGAACGAGGTAGGACAAATGTTGCATTAATTAAGTGGTCAAAAACTAAAGTCATATTTTAGCTTAGTTTCCACCTTAGTAAGAGGATGAACACATGTGAATGCCAGTAACAGCACGACAAACATATATATTTCCATCATTACTGACTATATAATGAATTTCTTTATGCATACACCACAGTACCAGCTATTCTCAATACAAGCTGCTGTAAAATACACCATCACACTTGCACACCTAAGAATAATGGACCACCATTAGTATGTAAAACCTAATGCTTTTGTCATATTTTGGTGCACATTTTGGAGGCCATTTTCCCAAAAATTTCGCAGGGGAGAACCCCCCTACACCTCCCCTGGGTGGTGTGGGCTCGCGCAATGTGCACGCTCGCTCAAAAATCGACCTAGGAAATTTACTCAAATTCATGCCCCACCAGCTTTCAAACTCACCAGCCGCCACTGAAAACAATCCAGTGTGCTTGTGTATGGACATCACACATTTCGCAGCTATCTCTATAAAAATAAATAACACCAACACAGAGGGGCGGGGCAGGGAGGTCCCGAACAATTTATTGTTTGCTCACTGGGCCTTGGCATAAAAAGTTTGAAGACCACTAGTCTAGCTAGTCGTGGAAGCCTCACTAAGGCAGACAGCTGAGCTGATGGCCAGGGACGTAATTTCACCAAAATGCCTGGGGTAGCAGGAGTGACATCACACCACTCTTGACCTCTGAAGAAGTGATGTCATCTAACCCCACCCTGACGTGACATCACAGGGAGTGATGGAACACAACATTTCACCTCTTGACAAAACAGGAAGTGGCATCACATAGCATTGTTTCTAAGTACACTATGAAAAATATGGGTACAGTATCAATGTAAAGTTATATACATTGCATACAAGAATGGATCACCATATGTATCTTTAATATCAGTGCATATAGACCCATATTACCAAATTACTGTGAATGCAAGCAGACGTCCAAGTCCAAATGATGTGTTATTATATAGCACTTACGCTTAAGAGCTTCATATGGAACAAATATACATACAATATCACCCAACCTGTGTTGGTACTCATTTATCAACCTCAGCAGGAAGAAAGGCTAAATTGACCTTGTGCGGAGTCGAACCTGCATATCACACTCACATTGCAGCAATGAGCACTCTACCCACTGAGCTATGTTACCGGCTATAGCTACCAGAAAACCAGCAACTCTAGAAACAAAGAGCCACATGCTGCTGGCTCCAGCCCAAGAGCCTCAATAAAAGAAAGGGGTGGGGGTTCTAATTTGTTTTTAGGGGTAGCAAGGGAGACATCAGGGGTTGCATTTGCGACAAATGCCGACCCCTAAATGACGTCCCTGCTGATGGCATGAATGAGGTCAGCGACAGAAAAGTATCTTTCTCCTCCCTCAGCCTACATCATACACACACCCCAACTCCTGGTCCTATCAAAAGACAGTGGGCGTGTTGGTGGGAGGTGACGGGAGTGTGCTAGCCAATCTTTACTGTGGAAATGATGATAATGTAGGAGTCATCAAGCCTATAAGAAGTCAATTTTGCATTATAACAAGACTGTTTCACTTTATTCCTGAAGATAGTCTACTGCATGGCTCTTGCGAGGAACAACTAGCAGATAAGCCTCAATCCTTGCATTGGAGACAGAACCTGATTATAGGAGCCAGAGGGAGCCTGCGTGCAGGAGAAAATCATTGACTGAAGCCCTTGACCAGATCCTTGCTCACTGTGCTTAGAGAGGCTCAGCTTCACCTCACTGATGATGCCCAACAAGGCTGAAACACGTGTATGGGGTTGCTGATGGTACTCTTGTTCAGAGAGGAATTGCCATAGCATTTCGGTGCTGGACTGCCCTTGTGGGCGGGACAAAGACTGATATGCAAATGGATATTTCCCATCTGTGAAGGTACAGTGAGCAAAAAGCAATGGCTGCACACTCTCAATGTGGTTAATAACCACTGA
Source organism: Ambystoma mexicanum (assembly GCF_040938575.1). Lineage (NCBI taxonomy): Eukaryota > Metazoa > Chordata > Amphibia > Caudata > Ambystomatidae > Ambystoma > Ambystoma mexicanum. The sequence continues at coordinate 23,655,043 of NC_090933.1, read as the reverse complement.
ACAGGTTGTCATGCCTTGTTCTTTCGAGAGAGGGGCGCCTGCTACCTTTTTTGTATTTTTGAAAGGAACTTGGGGTTGGTCACCCTAGGTTACCTGGGGGCAACCAGACGTGGACTCCTTGCTCACTGTGCTTAGAGAGGCTCAGCTTCACCTCACTGATGATGCCCAACAAAGCTGAAACACATGTATGGGGTTGCTGATGGTACTCTTGTTCAGAGAGGAATTGCCATAGCATTTCGGTGCTGGACTGCCCTTGTGGGCGGGACAAAGACTGATATGCAAATGGATATTTCCCATCTGTGAAGGTACAGTGAGCAAAAAGCAATGGCTGCGAACTCTCAATGTGGTTAATAACCACTGAACAGGTTATCATGCCTTGTTTCGAGAGAGGGGCGCCTGCTACCTTTTTTGTATTTTTGAAAGGAACTTGGGGTTGGTCACCCTAGGTTACCTGGGGGCAACCAGACGTGGACTCCTTGCTCACTGTGCTTAGAGAGGCTCAGCTTCACCTCACTGATGATGCCCAACGTGGCTGAAACACGTGTATGGGGTTGCTGATGGTACTCTTGTTCAGAGAGGAATTGCCATAGCATTTCAGTGCTGGACTGCCCTTGTGGGCGGGACAAAGACTGATATGCAAATGGATATTTCCCATCTGTGAAGGTACAGTGAGCAAAAAGCAATGGCTGCGAACTCTCAATGTGGTTAATAACCACTGAACAGGTTATCATGCCTTGTTCTTTCGAGAGAGGGGCGCCTGCTACCTTTTTTGTAACCTTGACCAGATCTCTGCTGTCCTCAGAGGAGCTCTGCTGTTTTCCCCTGACCAAGGCCTCCCATGTAAGTGGACTAATCAAAAAGCCATCATTTGTGGGGGGGTGAGGGGGGGGGGACTGACAGCCTTAATCTCCATCTCGCATTGTGGGTATGAGGGTGGTATTAGGAAGACCCTTGGCACATTGTATTAAATCCAATTCCAATTAATTCCACTACAGAAAATCACCCTATCCAGTTAAACTGAATTGTGTTTGGAACAGCCAGCCTTAATCCTTTCCATTCAATTGTGAGGAGGGGAAGCTGTGTAGATCCTTAGCGTATTGAATTGAAGTTAAATCAATTAATTCCCATACAGAAAATCACGGGATGAGTGTTGTTAGAATTGGAAACTAACCAAAGTTCATGCCCAGTGTGTTAGAGCCAGTATAGACAAAGTATTTGGATGAATATCTTTCTGAAACCACTGTCTTCTGTACCGAACGTCCATAATCCCAAAATAAGTAACCCTAAAACGTTGCTATTCAAGTGAATTTAGAGGGTGCAAATCAAAATTCCCTATTTATTCCCTTGCATCCCAAACCAGAATTACTAAGCATTGCTTCTCATTTGAATGTGTTGAAAAACTGTTTCCCCATTTGAGTTCCTTTTCTGAACCTTACCTTTCAAATAAAAGATTTTCCCATTCTGTTTCTTTCTCAAACATTGCTGCTTCCAAATCAAGCCAAAACTAGGTTTTCATTGTATTGTGAATGTTTTCTATTGGTTAATTTGCAATTAATTCTAATGTAAGTTGTGACTGCATATTACAAAATTGTACTTGTGTTATTTTAAGAACGGAAAGCAATTTGGAGTTGTGATATTGTGTGGTGGCACAGCATTGGTGGTTGATGTTGGTTGCTAGTCTCCGTCTCCTTTGTCAAACCTTAAATAAATATATATTCTTACTGTACACAGGTCTGGTTCCTAGCTCATTGGGGCTATGGTGGGTGTTTGTTGGGGTGGTGTGAGACGGGTTGGAGGCCTCACTAAAGTTGAATCTGTATAAGCGCTTTGGGTGCGCGCCACCTTGCTTGGGTGAAAGCAAGTCCCTGAGTTGAGAGTGACGGCATGATTAATCGCGACATAGGGCCCAGCCTTCTTCCACAGACCTAAGCATACTACCTATTAATACATGTCCCATCTTCTTCAATTGCCTTGCCAAATTTCCAGTGATCACCTTCCTATTTAATTACATTATTTCATATATCCAAATCTATTATTCGCATATCCTGCCTATGCAAGCCATCACAGCACCTTAATGTTTCCTCATTATCCTGCCCAGCTGGCTTTCGTGCTACTAATCTCGGCAGCTTCATCAGGAAAGGACCAATTGCCAAGTCAACCAGCGACAAAGGCCCAGCATGAACTGTTAGAGCAGGAGCAATTAAGTTTCTCTAGAAGGCCCTGTTAAACCCCTGGGAGGAAAGGAGACCTTCAAAGAGAGGATAGAAGGGTGATGGAATGCCTGAAACAACATATACCAGGTCGCATGTTCAATTAAGCAGTGGTATCATGAAGATACTTTTGAGGAAGACATTCCACAGTTCCAGCAAGGCTGCCAGAAAAACACTAGAACAAGAAATTCAACCAGACCTACTGTTGGGTTCAAAGCTGCCAGTCACATAAGGTTTGTGTTGACGTCTTAATTAAGCAACGTACATAAGCCCCTGCTCCAGGCTGCCCACTTCTCTACGCCGCCGTCGATCACTCTTCTGGAATCACACTTCTTGTTTCTCTATCAACATCTATGTAGTCATGGAGCAGGTGCACAAACATAACATAGCAAGAGATACAACACATGCATTCTAGGTTAAGAAAACAAACATTAAACACAAAATATATTTACATATCTTCAACATAGGACAAGCTCTTGAGGTAGAGAATGAAAACATGAATGACAGTAGGTGACTGACATCTTTATGGGGGATTTAAAAAAAAAGTGTCATAGAAAGAGAATACAACAATGGATTCCAAGGGTAGGATTTGCTCAATTTCTTTTACTTTTGTAGGCCAGATGGTGATGCCTGTCTGTTAGCAGGTGACCAGTTCCACTTACCATTCCAACTGAGGGTGGTTGGACACTTTGGGCTTCCTAGCCTACAATTCTGCAGGGCAGAGGTGCTTCGATGTCTGAGGACCAAAGGGGCACATAGAGAGTCACTTCAAGATGGTAACTGTGTGCGGTTACTGTGTTTGCTGTTTCAGCAGCACTCACTTCTTCCTTCAGCTGCTCCTGTCTTTTTGTTCCCTGGTCATTTTCCCTGAGCATAACAAGGCTAAGAGTAGAGGTTGTAAGGATATTTGGCATGTTACAGCACAAGTAGCATTACAGCACTACTGCACAAGTAGCATTACAGCACTACTGCACAAGTAGCATTTTTTTTTTGCAGCACCACCACAAGGGTGCGGTGCATTGCTATATGGGTTAGCAGATTAACAAGGAAAGACAGGCTATTCAGTCAAAAAACGATTTTAATATATAAGATGCAAAGCTATTTTACAGTTAAAAGCACACGTGTTCATTTAAAAATGCACACTATTTTTCACCTGAAATGCCTATATTGCTAGAGACACATTTGAAAATTAACAGCTAACATATTAACAATTAACCTGACTAATAAAACCTTATTTTAATATAACCCACTAATAAAATGTGTTCTCTACTGCAGAATTAGGCATACTTTGAAAACCATTTAAATGAGTGTGCAGATTTTTCTCTTCTCTGCCTGATTATCCGTGTTGTTGTGCACAGTAACGGCAGGAAGGAGGAAGTCAGATTTGCAACAATTGCAAATGTATAAGCGAAGCTATTGTTGAAAAGTAGGAGGATGAGAGATGATGGATTTCATTGGAACACGTCATAAAGAGGGCTGAGAGGAAAGTTTTAGTGGGCAGTAGCAGGGAAAAAGACAGGCAGACATCTTTCTGCACTACGGGGGAGAAGACCTGGCTGTGGGGGTGTCCTGCTGCAGTCGAGACTGGGGAAAGCTGAAAGAATTACCTTTCCACTGGCAGAGGCAGTCCTATCTGAAAAAGCTGAGAATTCCAGGCAATGACCCCGGCTTGAGAAGGCAAGCGTTCCTTTTTATTGGAGTTACGCCAAGAGAGCCACATTCACAGAGAGAAGAATCTGAACAGATAAGGTAATTACCTAACTGGGGGAGCTGTGTGTGTGCACGAAAGTATGCAGTCAGTTTAGAAAAATGAAAGTCCCGTGCGTGTCTTTATCAAGTGCTAATGTTGCAATTTAAGTTCTGTTCTTCGCCACTATAATTGCAGTGTGTCATTGAAAATGCTTTGATTGTTCCCTTTTATTGCTGTAAAAATGAGATCATGCCTAAATGCAAATTTTATAATACAGAAAATATTTGAAAACAGACGGGTGGTTTATTTTCTATTTACCATTACAATGCCAATGATGTGGGGAGATTTTTAAAAAGTGCAATGGTCATTTTAAGACAGATGTGTGTATGTCAGAATCAGTATGAATAATTGTGAGTGACTGTAGTATAACTTGTTGGAGGTACATGAGCCAACGGGAAGAGAGACTCTCTGAACATAGCTCCCTACCGTATATAAGGTAGTGGAAATTACCACAAGACTACCACATATAGCTCTCTATCGTAAATAAGTCAGTGAGTTTGCCCATGGTGGCGCACCAACACTATCCCTGGAAATTGTGGTTTCCCTAGAATGCAGGTCTGAGGTCTCTCTAGTGATCACACGAAAAATCTAAGCGAAGATAAGGGATTCTGGACATTGGGGCCACAAATAAAACAAGGGAATTATGCTCACAAAAATACCACCAACCACGTATACCAAATATGCAGGTCTGGGTGCTGAAATAATGCATGTCCATTGTATTATTGTTGCACATGGCCAAATCTGAATACAAAGAGTGATTATTGCTAAGTTATTTCTCGGCGGTAATAAAATACCGTCAGGCCCCAAATCTCCACAAAATACCCTACATATTTATGGTGCGTTGCAGGCCGGGAAAGTGATCATAGAGTACCTACTGGGCGTGGCAAGCGTGTCTCACACTGCCATTTGCACATTAAAGGGAACCCATTTTATAATAGCAGTGTGCCACTAAAAACGAATTTCAGAATGTCACAAAGGGAAACCACATTCTCAGATCTAGTGCAATATTTAGAGGCAAAGTTATTTGCACATGGGAATTGGTCTTCGAACAGTACCTTAGAATGGAGTAACCGCATTCAGGGTGAGGTGCAGAAAGAAAAACTAGACAATATTTTTGCAGAAGGCAGCATAATTCAGGTCTGCCTTACAAGATTATTGAATGCAGCCGATAAAAGTGCAGAGAAAGACTGTTTAATACGGCTATGCGGCAAAATATGGTTTATTTTAAACAAGTCACTGCGAATGCAAGAGAATGATACTCAGCTAATTAACAGGTTAAAGACTGAATTAGATGGGGCAAGTAAAAATCAGGAAATGTTGAGAGCAGAATTGGATGTATGCCAAAAAGACATGCAATTAAAATGCAGAGACTTTGATACTCAGTTATCCAAAAGCAAGAAACAATTTGAAGATAGTGAGCAAGAATTGACACACTTAAAAGCCTTAGTGGATCACATTAGGCAGGATAAAGATGAGGTTGTTTCAGAAATGCAGATTTTACAAAAAGAACATTGCGAAAAAGAAGGTGATCTCCAGAGTGTAGAACAAGAAATGATTAAAATGATTCAAGAAAGAGACAAGAGAAATAAAGAGTTCAATGAATGCCAAATGCAAATGTGCGATATGCAGGAGGCAATTAATAAAATGAGTGATGAAAATAATTATTTGCATGATGAAGCCAACAGACTCCTTAAAAAGTGTAAGGACTTAGAACAGCAAATGTGCATTCCCAGGTCACAGGAGAGGCGGCAGGGTACCACATTCAATGGAGTGGAGGTGAATTCTAGCTCTGCCCAAAGAGCTAGTGCCCCAGTGACTGGGCCGGTGACTGAACTTGGTTGCAGCGCCCTTGGGGGATTTGATACTCCCATTGGGGGCAGCCACCAATCTCATACACCTGAAAACAGGATTGAATCACAAAATAGTGCAATTCCATGCATTGCAACAAGTAGCCCCATAAAAATAATGAAATCCATTAAAGCCCTGATCAAACCATTTAAAAAGGGAGGTGAATGCTGCATTGAGGATCACTTAGAAGCGGTGCATGACATTTTTAAAGCGCTCCAGATACCTAAGGAACAGTACAGACAATATTTTCATTTAACTTTAGATGCCCCGACGGCCAGCATCATAAGGGGATTAAATGAACAGCAGAATATGACATGGCTGGAGTTTGAAAAAGAAATTAGGCGCCATTTTTCTCCTTTTCAGTCATTGCAGGAGGCAAAGAAAGTTGCGTACACTATTACTGCTGGACCTAATACATCACCTCGCCAATTTTTACAAGACTTAAAAAGAGCATTCTCTCGCTTTGATGTATCTTTTGACTCAAATTCCAATGAGTTTAAAACCGCATACTTCTATGGGCTACAGAAAGACATCATATCCCAATTGGTCCGTGAATTTGACCGTGACAAGTCCCTTGAATGGATTGTACATCAAAGCACCAAGCTATATGAGGTACTCTATTGTCAGGGTAGAGAAAGTGATAAAATGAAAGATACCAGGCCTAAATCTAAAGAACCCTCAGCCACAGTAATGGAAATCAGGTCAGCCAAAATGTCCCTTGAGTCTGCTCAAAGCCAAGGTAAAAATAATGTGACACCTGAACAAAGGGGTAATCAACAAAGATCGCCATTTACTGTACCAATGTTCCAATCACATGATCCTAGTAATAGAGAGAGCTACATCAGCCCTAGATATTTAGGAGATAGACCCCGGGTAAGATACCGGTCTGATATGGCAGGTATGAACAATAACCAGAGACAAAATCAAGATCAAAGAAATGATGGTCCCTACCAGTCATTGGGGACACAGAGCAGATTTGATCCCAGCACCATGATATATGGTAATCAGGATAGGCCCCGATATGTGGATCGATTTACTGATAATGGAAATCAATATAGGGGCCAGTACCCACAATCTGAGAGACAGGACATGAGGCAAAACGTGAACTACAGTCCACGCCAGTACAATGATTCCCCACCAGGGGACTATAATCAAAGGATGGGTGCAAACCGCTCCCCTCCACAAATGAATCAAGAATTCAGAAACCATCCCAACCGGTATCAATCACCTGAGAGGTATCAGAATAGATCCAATCAGGGGGAAAACAACCAATATCGACCTAGGCCACAGAAAGAGGATCCTAGAGAGGTGGAAAGGTTCCAATGCCTTGAGGCCCAAGTGAAAATGTTAGCTGAGCAAATAGGAAAGCTCTATACAGCGCAAAAACAACCTTCCAAAGAGGGGGCTGATGGCCATAGCAATGACCGGGGGGCTTCCGAAAAGTGACTAAGTACTCATGATAACTGCAGTGTCAAAATGACAGATTGCTCTGATATAATTTTGCATAACGACTCTGAGATGTCTAATGGATTAAAAATGAAAGTACCAGTAAATGAAATTGTGACAGAAAGTGCAAATACTTCTAAAAAAGAGGTACGGTTTAACTTAGAGCTAAATAAAACAGTAAAGGTTTGCACAAATGAAAAAGAAACATTAGGAATTCCAAAAGAACAAAGGGACAGATTTAAGAAAATTGACTCATGCATGGGGAATACCAGTGAACAGGGAGTAAGTGGGGATGCCATAGCTCCTTCCCTGGGCAAGCAAAACAATTACCAAACACAGACAGAAAAAGGAAATACTCACAAGGAGGGTACAAGTCAATCACCTGAAAAATTCTTTGAGCCACATATTTTTGAAGAGGCTGAAAGGGCTGGTATTACACTAAATGATCACAAATGCACAGAATTAAAAAATGACAAATTGCTGAATGATGTTGTGACACATGTTCAGTTGGAAGGTTGTAATGTGGTCTCTGATGTTACCCAGATGGATGGGCGAACAGTGGCCACACTCCAAAAAACCTCTGAACATGGAGAAATGAATAAAATATCTCGCACAGAAATGGGTAAAAAGGAGGGAAAAATGTCTTTTCATTTACCAATGTGCTTAGCCAAAAGTGAAAAAGACCTGAGAAAGGTGAGCCCTGAAATCAGTAAGAATTCACATTTCTTATGTGTATTAGAGGAAGTTGAGGACAGATATTATGCACCCATCACTGTAGAAGAAAAATGCCACACCTTTGCTATGATTGACACTGGCGCACAGGCCACAATTATGTCCAAGGAGCTGGTAAAGAGTATCAATGAAGGGAGGCCTCCACAGAGTCAGATCACAGTGAAGGCAAATCAAGGCCCAGTGCATAACTTTAATGGGGAGGAGGTGCCCATCATAGGTGTAACTGAGGTTGACATAAAAATAGGAAAGCACAGAATGAAACAAGAGGTATTGATCACATCTATTTGTGAAATTCCATTTCTGATGGGGACAGATTGCCTGAAAAGATTGTCTCCTCTCATAGATGGGGTGAATGGAGTGCTGTGGTCCTTAACCAAAAAACCATTGAGGCCTAAGAAACTAAAATCACAAAACAGCAATATAAAAGAATGTCACACCGTTGCCAAAACAAATGATGCTGTGGAGGTATATCTCCAGAATAGCTGCATACCTAGTGTCACTGTTATATTAAGGTGTCAAGACAAAGATCAGAGCGACAATGAAAAACTACCTGTACAAATATACTTGGACCCAAGGAAAGATTGGCAGACTGCCATAGACGAACACACATTGCGTTTCTATTTAAAAGAGAATACATGCAAACAGAATATTGTTCCTAAAACAGATTCAGAAAAACACATTACCACTCTGGCAGAGATACACATGGAAGATGAGCAACCATGGGTTCACGCTGGTATAAATGATTATCTTAAAACAATAAAAGCCACTTTAGCGCTTGAACATGAAAGGAGTTTCATTAATGAGAAATTGTTGCAAAAAATTATGGAGAGGGAAGAAATCCCAAAATTTAGGATTAAAAACCAATATGTTTCTGGGTTGGACAGTCCAGACTTTGAAAACCGAATTACAGGCAGATGCATGCTTAAAATTAGCATTGGGCAGAAAGCAATTTACCATAATGTATGGATAGTGAGTGGAGCACAAAATGAATTTTACATGGGCAATGACATCATGCACAGAATGTGTATGGTGTTAGATTTCCTTAATCAAAAAATATGGTCACGCCTAGGTGGGCCGGCGCCTGAATTTGGAGACAAAAGAAGGGCTTATCATTGTGCACAACTAGTTCCTTATGCAGTCGAATTACAGATGAGGAAAAATACTATTGTTCCTGCATTTACAAAACAGTTTGCAATAACACTGAAATGCAAAAATGGACAGCAGATGAAAGGCTCTGATGCATTTGTATGCCTGAATGAATCCATAAAACAGCAAGGCCTGGATTATGAATACATTCCATTGGTAGACATTGGTGAGGGATCTGTAAAAATCATGGTGAATAATAAAGGTTGTCAGGATATTCATTTAGAGGAAAACTCCCCATTAGGAATGGCCATACAAAAATCACATTATACGGCAGATTTAAATAACATGGTGATTGGGAATATTCCTGAAAAATATGTAGATGCCAAGGGCGAGTTGCCAGAACACCTGGACTCTCAGCCCAAAGGAATGTTTAAAATTCATTCTGTGTATCCTTATGATTCAAATGAGACAGTGTGCTGCCATCAAGAGGATTGCATAATATTTAATTTAAATGAAAATGAAACAGGAAATCAGCCCATTGAAGTGGAAGCTGATATGCCAAAATATTTGAAAGTGGCAGCTCTACAAAAAGACACAGCCACACAGTTAGAGGAAAGCGCTGAGATTCCTTTACCAGAAGAGTTTCCAGAATTTTCCAGAATGGTAGAAGAGCAGATCTCCTTAGCGGATGCATGTAACAGCGATGAGGATCGACGCACTCTGAGGGAAATATTTATGGAGTTCAAGGATGTATTTGCAAAAGATGCTTATGATTGTGGTTTAACTGATTTACATGTGGCCACACTACCAGAAGGTTGTAGCAGAAATCCAGTGTTTGTACGCCAGTATAGACTACCGCTGGCATGTTTAGAATCATTGGCAGAGATTATTAAAAATTTGGAATCACGGGGAATAATTAGGCCCATTCATAGCACATCCAATACGCCTATTTTAGGTGTGTTAAAGCCAAATGGTCAATGGCGGCTGTGTGCAGACTTAAGAGAGTTAAATAAAAGAGTACCAATATCTAGATGGCCACTACCATTCATTGATCAGGGCCTAGCTCAGATACATGGTTCAAATGTATTTACCACGTTAGATCTCACATCTGGATATTGGTGTGTGCCATTGGCAGAGGAGATACAACACCTATTTTCCTTTACATTTGACAGGACTCAATATGCCTGGCTTAGAGCTCCGTTCGGGTACATCAATAGTGGGAGTGAATTTGGCATATTTTTGAGAAAGGCCATGCCGGATGCAGCGGAAAGAGGGACAATAGTTTATGTGGATGATGTCTTGATAAAAAATGAAAACCTTAAGAGCCATTTTGATGAAATAAGACATGTGCTTGGCCAATTGCAGAAAGCAGGCGCCAAAGTATCTTTGCAAAAAGCACAATGGTGCAAGAAAAAAGTGAACTTTCTAGGGCATGAAGTGACTGAACATGGGCTAAATCCACAAAGGAAGAAAATAGAGGCCATACAAAGATTAAAAGATCCTAAAAATGTGAAAGGAGTAAAAAGTTTATTAGGGATGACAGGCTATAACAGAAAGTTCATTGAGAATTATGCAGAAATCACTCAACCATTGACTAAACTGCTTAAACTAAATACTCCCTGGAGATGGGAAAGAGAGCAATCTGATGCAGTGGCTAGATTGAAGGAATGTCTTGTAAAGGCACCATGTTTAGCATACCCCATAAAGGATAGGGATTTCTTTATAGAAATAGGCTTTTCTGAACATTGTATGTCAGCAGTGTTATCACAAAAACACGATTTGAATCACAAAACCATTGCATATGCAAGTAAGGCATTTTCCCAAGTTGAAATGAAATTTAATGAATGTGAGAAGGCCCTATTAACCACTGTGTGGGCGCTACAACATTTTCGCCCCATTGTTCAGGGAGAAAAGGTGATTATTGAAACAAATCATCAACCTTTGCAATTTTTAGAAAGTAAAAGAATTAGATCAGGCAATCTAGCGCAATCCAGAATCACTTCATGGACGCTGGCATTACAAGGTTTTCCCGTAGAAGTAAGATATGGACAAAATAAAAAGAGCCCAATTGCTCAAGGGTTAGCTGACTTACATGACTGTGCAGCTGAACAAATAACAAATGAAATGGATGTGGAAGCTAGTTTACAGGAATTTGAACAATCACCACACAAAGCTTTTGATGAAAAAACATGCAAGGATTTGCCAACTGTATATGTGGATGGTTGTGCTTTTCACATTGAAAATGACAGTAATAAACAATTAGTGGCAGGAATAGGAAATGTCTGGTTGAAATGTGAAGGCGTTCCTAGTATAGGGATGAGGATTGGAGATAGGAGCAGTCAGGTAGCGGAATTGGCAGCCATCTATAAAGCAATTGCTACTGCAGTTGATAAAAAGTTCAGTGAAATTGTCCTGGTGACTGATTCTGACTATGCACGGAATAGCTTTGTGGAGTATTTGCCTGGTTGGAAAGCAAGAGGCATGGTTACATACAACAAAAAGCCACTTAAACATGGAAAAATGATACAAGCCATAGACAAATTGGTGTCAGAAAATAATTTAACAATATACTGGAGAAAAATTCGTGGGCATTTAAAAACACCAGGAGAGGATAAGGAGGGAAATGATAAGGCAGACCATCTGGCTAAGATTGGGGCTGTGATGGGAGAATTGCTACCTATTGATTATTTAATGGGTGAAATACAAATTGATGCAGTCACACGGTCTAAAGCACCAAAGGAGGTAGATCAACCGGTGGTGCAGTGGAGTCATGACACGCCAGACCAAGATTTGATTGAGGCACAAAAGAATGATCAAATTTTGGGAATCTATTATAATCATTTGATGGATCCTGAACAAAATCCTTTAACAGAAAATGATTGTATGGGAAAAGAAGAGTTGAGGGTGTTATTAAAGAACAAAACACGAATTAGATTACAGGATGGACTCATGATTAGAGAGTCCATAACAGGGCAAATACAGTGGGTAGTACCCCTTTCATTCAGAGGACTAATGCTACACCATGCACATGATGCCATAACTGCAGGCCATAGAGGTTCACAAAAGACATTAGAAATACTAAAAGATTATGCTTACTGGCCACATATGTCCCAAGATGTGGAATTATATACTAGAGGATGTCTAGTATGCGCCCAATTTAAACCTGCTTCACCAATGCATAGAGCACCATTGATGAAAAGAGGCCTAACTCTCCCATGGTCAGATTTGCAAATAGACTATGTAGGTCCTTTAAAAAGGTCGAGCAGGGGACACCGCTATATTTTGAGTGTGGTATGTTTGATGTCAAAATGGATTGAGTGCATTCCCGCACCAGATTGTAGTGCGCAAACAGCAGCCACATTGCTGGTGAACCATGTGTTCTCAAGGTTTGGGTTGCCACAAAGAATTGAGTCAGACAGAGGAAGTCACTTCACAAGTACTCTAATGAGCAAGGTATGGCAAATACTAGGTGTGAAAAGGAAACTACATATCGCATATCGGGCGGCGTCTTCAGGTACAGTTGAAAGAAGCAATAGGTCTGTTGTGGACATTTTAAAGAAATTTGTGGCAGAAGCAGGTTCCAGCTGGGATTTGCGTTTACCATTGGTTTTGATGGCAATCAGGTCGACTCCTGCCAAAGCATCAGGTGTTAGCCCCCATGAGGTCTTAACAGGTAGGAAAATGGTGTTACCACAACACCTACTATACAGAACACATGAGCAAACTCTAGTGAGTGCATCCACAGTTCATGAATATATTGATGAACTGAGGAGGCATTTGCAACATGCATTTGCTTTTGTGCAGAGAAATCTGGAAAGAGCTGCTGACAGTGCTAAGTCATATTATGACAAAAAGACATCAGTAAAGGAATACAATGTAGGGGATCAGGTGTACAAGTTCCATTTTGGAAAAAGTAAACAGAAAAATTCTAAATTTCTGGCAGCCTGGCAGGGGCCATTTCAAATTATAGATAAAGTCTCTCCTGTAGTGTATAAAATTTTGAAAAATGAAGGTGAAACAGCAATAGAGCAGTTTGTCCATGTAAATCAAATCAAACCATGCCATCCCAGACATGAGATCAGGCAGCTTGAGCATGTGGAAACGGATAGAGTCCATTGAGAAAATAAATGGGTGTAATCAGGAGGCAGTGACAAAGAAGTTAAAAAAAAAAGTTGATTGTTATGATGGCACATAAACACTGTAATATATGTGAAAATATATAATATAAATAAATAAATAAATAAATATATAATATAAATAAATAAATAAATAAATGCACATATAACGGAAGCTCGTGGTTGGTGTACAGAGAGAAAGTGTATTAAATATTGAATGCTGTTTTATATGTGTTTGTTTTCTTTTAACTTGTGTTTAATTTCAGAAAAAAGAAAAAAAAAAAGAAGTATTTTTACCAAGCATGTTTTATTTTTGGCAAAAAGGTGGAAATTAGTATTGTGCTATGTACTTAATCTGTTTATTTTCTATTTTGATTTAGACAATTAACATTATTTGATCGGAGGTTCCGGGATCAGAGGCCACGGGAGACGATGGAGTCCTGGAGTCCCCTGGATGAAGACCAAAAGATGCCTGCCTCCAGGTGGAGGTGAAGACAAAATAACCGGAATACCAAAAGAGATGAATACTGTGGATTCAAGATTGCCAAGATGAAAGAGTACTCGAATGAACCGAATAACATCGCTGGTCGGGACATACCAAAAGAGACAAAGCAAAAGTTCCGGCATATGAAGTTCCACGTATTTATTATTTTAATTATTTATTTTAACTTGTTATATTACTTATTTGTTTTAGTTAGTTGTTTTATTTCATTGTTTTTAATTGACTTGGAAAATTTAAACTTAAAGTAATGCCACTTCCACTGAGAAGGCAAATGTGGAACATTTTATGAACTGATGGACTCAGATGAAATGTTAATTGCAAATTTTCATTGATGCACATGAATATTCATTTTGTTGGATTGCTATATTGTAAAAATAAAAATAGAACAAGTTGTTTTTAGGAATTGGCTTGGATTATAGCCAAGTTCTAAAAACAAAAGGAGGGTATATGTAAGGATATTTGGCATGTTACAGCACAAGTAGCATTACAGCACTACTGCACAAGTAGCATTACAGCACTACTGCACAAGTAGCATTTTTTTTTTGCAGCACCACCACAAGGGTGCGGTGCATTGCTATATGGGTTAGCAGATTAACAAGGAAAGACAGGCTATTCAGTCAAAAAACGATTTTAATATATAAGATGCAAAGCTATTTTACAGTTAAAAGCACACGTGTTCATTTAAAAATGCACACTATTTTTCACCTGAAATGCCTATATTGCTAGAGACACATTTGAAAATTAACAGCTAACATATTAACAATTAACCTGACTAATAAAACCTTATTTTAATATAACCCACTAATAAAATGTGTTCTCTACTGCAGAATTAGGCATACTTTGAAAACCATTTAAATGAGTGTGCAGATTTTTCTCTTCTCTGCCTGATTATCCGTGTTGTTGTGCACAGTAACGGCAGGAAGGAGGAAGTCAGATTTGCAACAATTGCAAATGTATAAGCGAAGCTATTGTTGAAAAGTAGGAGGATGAGAGATGATGGATTTCATTGGAACACGTCATAAAGAGGGCTGAGAGGAAAGTTTTAGTGGGCAGTAGCAGGGAAAAAGACAGGCAGACATCTTTCTGCACTACGGGGGAGAAGACCTGGCTGTGGGGGTGTCCTGCTGCAGTCGAGACTGGGGAAAGCTGAAAGAATTACCTTTCCACTGGCAGAGGCAGTCCTATCTGAAAAAGCTGAGAATTCCAGGCAATGACCCCGGCTTGAGAAGGCAAGCGTTCCTTTTTATTGGAGTTACGCCAAGAGAGCCACATTCACAGAGAGAAGAATCTGAACAGATAAGGTAATTACCTAACTGGGGGAGCTGTGTGTGTGCACGAAAGTATGCAGTCAGTTTAGAAAAATGAAAGTCCCGTGCGTGTCTTTATCAAGTGCTAATGTTGCAATTTAAGTTCTGTTCTTCGCCACTATAATTGCAGTGTGTCATTGAAAATGCTTTGATTGTTCCCTTTTATTGCTGTAAAAATGAGATCATGCCTAAATGCAAATTTTATAATACAGAAAATATTTGAAAACAGACGGGTGGTTTATTTTCTATTTACCATTACAATGCCAATGATGTGGGGAGATTTTTAAAAAGTGCAATGGTCATTTTAAGACAGATGTGTGTATGTCAGAATCAGTATGAATAATTGTGAGTGACTGTAGTATAACTTGTTGGAGGTACATGAGCCAACGGGAAGAGAGACTCTCTGAACATAGCTCCCTACCGTATATAAGGTAGTGGAAATTACCACAAGACTACCACATATAGCTCTCTATCGTAAATAAGTCAGTGAGTTTGCCCATGGTGGCGCACCAACACTATCCCTGGAAATTGTGGTTTCCCTAGAATGCAGGTCTGAGGTCTCTCTAGTGATCACACGAAAAATCTAAGCGAAGATAAGGGATTCTGGACATTGGGGCCACAAATAAAACAAGGGAATTATGCTCACAAAAATACCACCAACCACGTATACCAAATATGCAGGTCTGGGTGCTGAAATAATGCATGTCCATTGTATTATTGTTGCACATGGCCAAATCTGAATACAAAGAGTGATTATTGCTAAGTTATTTCTCGGCGGTAATAAAATACCGTCAGGCCCCAAATCTCCACAAAATCACTCATCGGTATCACAATGTCACTTAACTTAGAAGAACCTTCACGTAATTAAACACAATCCAGGTGCTCCCTAGTCGATCTGTACTACCAGATCTGAATATTATGTGAAAGTTAGACACCTTGAAAAATCAAGGTACAACCAAGGGCACACACAATAACTAACAAGTTATAAATGTCAATTAACTCAATAAATCATGCGTATTAACTCAACTTTTTGTTTATATTGATTTTGCATATTAATCAAATTTGCACAGTATACAATGTCTGTCAGCAAAAAAATAATACAATATAATTTCACATAAACATATTCATGACCACTCGTCATATATCTCCTTAAGAGTTTCAAAGAAAAAAGAAGAAAAAAAAAATCTGAAAAACCACGACATTTCTGTTTACTTTCACAGGTGAATTCATATTCATGGGTAATAAACCCCTTCCCCTCTTGTTATCCAAGTAATCTGATATGTTATTGTCTTATGTACATATCCTTTTACTACACGTTTTGGGCTTACAGTAGCCCTTCTTCAGGTAAAGATTATTTGGATTGTCCTTTAAGGATTATAAAGTAATCAAAATTGTTCCTTTGTAAAGGTTTGTTTCATTCACACTCTTTGGATTCAGAATATCTTCTAATCAGTACGTCTAATCAGTACATCAGCCGCATCTGTACGCAAACCAGTGGCTTAGTAGGGCCACTTTTTGTTCTTAAGTGTTACTCTGTCCTTTTTAGAAACCTGTAAAGAGACGTGTCTTAGTTATCACTTTTGCTAGGTATCTTTAGCATATAGAGCCTGGAGTTTGTGTGGGAATAGGCGCAAAAATATGCGCTGGGTCCCACTACAAACTCCTCCTTTAGAATGGTTCTGATCTCTACTTCTTGCGATTCTATACTCACTTGAGTTTATGCCTTTGCCAGCTCCAAGTGTATTAGTATGAGCAGGGTCATATGCAGCGCAGGAATCGGAAATGACATACGTAGATCTCATTAAGTATCCCATTAAGTGTTTATCAAGTATATATTTGCAATATCCTTGCTGTTATCAAAAGCGTACCTGGGAAATTCGTTTGAATTAGGACCCTTCCTGGAAGATTTTTTCGCTCGTGGTGCATCAGCTGTTATGCTTTCAATGTTGTATGCAACGACACTAGGTTATGAAGCTTTCCCCATAGTGGGACTCCATCTAGCATAAATAGTAAACATGTAACTTAGGTTAATGGTTAAAGTGTATAACTATTTTCTCACTGCAGTGTACTTCTGCCCATATCCCCTTACCTTTCATCGCTGCGCGGGTCGTAATATCTCTGAAAAGCCACTGTCTCAGTACCCCTCTGTCTCCTCTCACTTCCGTAATATGAGAGCTCCTCTCTCATTCAGTATTCTCTCTCGTGGGCGTGTTTCCCATAGAGGTAATGCGCGGGGCAATGCTTCTGAGCTAATTTTATTCACTTCCTGTTTGTCTATACAGACCCTGCTAGTAGATTGCAGTGATTTCAATCCGCCATCTTAGGTGAGCATGTTTGTTATGTAAGCAGCCTCATAGAGGGGATGAAGCCTGCATTTAGCAATAATGTTATTCACTTCCTGTTTGTCTATACAGACCCTGTTAGTCAGTTTCAGTGATTTCAGTCCGCCAGCTTAGGCGAGTGTATTTGGTATGTAAACAGCCTCATAGTGGGGGTGAAGGCTGCATTTAGTAATATTGTTGTGTGCAAGTCACCTTCTTTCAAGTTAGTGACACTGTTTTCGAAAAAAACAATTACGTTTTGATGACCCCATTCAAGATATCACTAATTGACCCTATTTCGTATTTAAAGTACAGTGCTTTTTCAGCATTTATTCATGTACACAGTACTCCAGTTGTGGGTCTAAATTCCATAAGAACCTTACTCTCGAGTCTTCTATGTAGCTTACTTTCCTATTGGACTAGTTAGTACCTCTCACCTCAGACTGGTCTTTTGTGTAAGTATATACCTTGGAGTGGGAGAGTGCCGAAGAGGGACAGACCCCTTTGGTAGGAAAAGGTAATACAGGGCATGTAGTAGGCTATCATTGACATTCCTTTTACTTGATAATGTGATTCCTGTTCTGAGGCAGATCTCAAAATGCATTCTTTGCTCCAGACCACCACTTGTGTGACAATCCCTTGACCATGCATCATATAGCCGTGGGTTCTGCAGCTAGAGGGCTGTAGTTTGTGCCAAAAAAATATGCTAAATCGCTATTGAAAAGTTTATACCTTGAAACTAATTGGTGTTAAGGAATGGCACTGGTTTGCAGGGCTGATCTCCTCTGAATCACTGGAGTTGTTCCTTCTCCCCATTAACTAGTAGAGGACACATGGGTGTATTTCTGTAGAGTCAGTGATCATTAAGACTCTTGCTCTTTTTGAATTTTGGCTGCAGATACCAGTGGTAGGCAGTGTTACACTGAGTGGACAGAGAACCAATAAACGATCATAGGAAGACAAAAAAGACTGCCTAAATATTTCTGCCCAAAAAAAATATACTAATTGAAATAATTTCCAAACTGTATCAACAAACTAAGCATACATTAGGTTACATTACCTCAAAATGGACGCCGAGAGACACTGTCCTAAGCTTTGCCTACATAAATGCTAGAGCAACAGCCTTTTCTATTTTCACAGCATTGTGTTTGCTTTGGAGAAACTATATATTGAAGTTCTAAGGCCCTTCTCTGTTAAATGAAGGCAACCAATAAGCTCAGATGCACAGCATATGGGAGCACAAAGCTGGATTCCAATTTGTCACAGGCAAAGAAAGGACAACGATACAAGTGTGCCCTGGGATCATTTCCACCTGCATGGAGTATGTGGTTTAGAATGAAAGTGGCATTTTGAAAGCGAAGGGGCATAAAGGTGGGCAGGTACTAGGCCCTCGTTCAGTGCATATGAAATGACAACTAACCATAAGCCTAAAGAAGATAGATTTGGTTTTAAACTACTGAACAACATTTAAATAAAATGAATGTAGGCGTTAACACAGGCCAGAACGTGCTTTCTCCATGCTCCTGGAATCTTGAATGGAAAATAAATGACTTTGGAGTTCCTTGCAGAGACACACCCTTCTGTAGAATGTAATTCACTTGCTTTCAGACAATAGGTTTTGGCTAATAACATTTACTTATGATACAGTGCAAGTGGAAAAGAAGTATTTTTTACATCCAAAAACAACCATCTTGTGGATCCTCTATTAAAAGTACAATTAATAACACAGACACAGTGAGGCTGTTTTTTTTTATTTGGTTTTACAATGAAAAGTCACTGGAAGTCAGCCACGTGAAAAGAAAAGTCCAACGCGCAGATAAAATGTGAAGTCAATGTTACAAAAGGATACAACTTATAAGAAACCTCATTTATCATTATCAAATACTGTCACCACTGCCCCTGATGCGCCAGGAGATCAGCAACACTCATTGCATAAAAAGGAACATTTTAATGTTATTGTTTCTTGGCTCAGTGCAGGTGATGGCGCTTTTCAGGGCTTTTCTAATAAGACATGTTAAATTCAGCTACAATTGGCAGAAAGAAAATAATTTGATCATGGTATTTCCTGTAACATTTTCATTATGAATCTTATATTGTTCTCTTGAACCACCTCCTCTCCCCAGACAGTTCTCAAACTATCGAAAATTGGTCCTTTGTCAAACAAAATTATGAGTTATATGTTTTAGAGCCTATATAGGTGGGTTTCTACAAAGTAGATCATTATAGAACTGAAAACCTACTGGCCAGGATTCAGTAAGAATATGGTTTACTTTAATTCAAAGTGAAGCATGCCAATTATTTCAAAGAACGTATGATAATGACTTTATTGATCTCAATGTAATAAAAAATGCATCAGAAGATTTATTTTGTGCACGGGGTGCCGGTTGCAAGCTTCAACAAAATAACATTTATCAATTCGCAATTGGCCCATTGTGTCTATAGCTTTAAAAGGTAAGAAAAAAAAAAACAAGCCCAACCATTACAAAGAATCTTACTTTGAGTGACAATTGAAGATTACATTGTTAAATCAAATCCTGCATTCACATACCAAGATAGAAGGCTTATAATTTTTCTAACTTTTAGAGATCAAAAACAAAACCATCATCTTCCCGTCCTGAGCAAAAACAAAAGCAAGAAAGAACTAGGTTTGAATGCACAAAACCTATCACAGAAAAGCAACAATAGAAAAATACATTCAGCAACATAACAATTTCCTTCAATTTTAACTCTTCTTTTATGTACCCACAACTTGTGGGTTTTTGAATGTGTTGCCATTAGTACTAATAATGACGCTTAGCTGTACTGCTGTGCAGAAAACCTGTTGAAGCATGTTCATTTGCTGCCAAATGTAGCTACAGAATGCATTATGAATTTCCTAAAGTGAAAGAAGTTGTGGTACAACATTACATTATTTTGCTATTAACACATCTCTCCACCCTCTCACACGAGCAGAGGTGGTATTTTCTGGCTAACTTCTGACCTGTTCCAAAACACTGTGCTCCAAGAATATTGTGGCGCCTTTTATACTAAACCCTCCTGAACAACAGCTTTTAAGATTGCACTTGCACAAGACAAAGCAATTATTTGGCATTCTGCCATTGAGTGATCTCACCTTGTCCAAGCTTTCACAAACGTAACACTCAAGAGAACCGGGTAAGGGAAGGAAAATACCATTTTAACCCTATCACGAGAGAGGTGGACATTGCATGATTGTTCACAGCAAAAGAAGCTTCAGCAAACTAAGTAAGCAACCACTTATTCAAAGCGCAATATATGGTTGAAGCAAATGATGACAACAGTACAAGTAATCAGCAAGAACCTGTGTGCCAAAAGTACTTGGATGAGGGCAATACTTTTTAGAGCTTTGATTTTCTACGTAAAGCCTTAAATACAAACTTCCTACTTGTCAAAAATCAACTATTGAATACTGTTGAACAATGGAAAAATACTTGAGACAATAAAATGAAATATTCTTGTAATCAATACAGAAATGGGTTGACTAGTCCGTGATTGAACAGAACAACGATAAACCACAATAGAAATTGAAATCAGTGACATAGGAAATAACTTGAAAGACTAAACAAATAACCCCCTGTGGAAAAACAATAGTGACGATTCTTTCAAAATACTTTCAATTTGTCAGACATCTCAACTACGATTATATAGCTGAAATCACAGGTGATTCTCCTTTGCAAAAGTTTAAACCAAGGGCAATCAGCCGAATAGAAAATCTCTTGTAGCATTGGCCTGAATAAAAACAGAGTTCTCTCAAACATGATAACAAAAGTTGAATCACTCGCAACATGTCTGGGAAACATGGCTCTTGCCGGTGTGGTGGATACACCCACCTGGCTATGAGCATTCTAAATGCAGTGCCACACAAAACAGCTCAACACACAATGCTTTGAAAATGGTCACTGCGGCTTATGAACCTGTAACAGCACACAAATCTAAAATCCAAGAATGGAAGCCAGGCCAGTAGGGTCTGCCTTACTCTCTCCCACATTGCAGGACATGGTCCCTCCATTACTGTGCGTTATGATGTAGCATGGACCTGTGGGGAAGGCTGCTACAGCATCAGGCTTGAGATGCGAGATCAGCAAGCATATTCTACTATTGGTTCAATTTTCATTTACCGTAAGCTTAAAAAATGATTTCTAAGCGTTAAATTATGAAGTGATTGCATGACTCAATTGTATTTTTTTCTAAGATCAGCAAAGTCTCATACAATCCACTACATCAGTTGTTGTATCATTATATATTTTAGGTGTTGGTAATCTTACTATAGTTTTTAGGCTTAAAATATTCTGTTTTGAGTCTGCAGGGCAGTATTCATTGGCGCGATAGAAAAAGTAGAATTTCCAAATAATAACAATCTCAATTTATAACAGTTATTACTACCACATATGCATTGCTACATGTTCTAAATTCATACAAAATAGGCAGTATGGGTGACTGCTTATATCTACTTTCTGAAACGTATTTAATGTGCTTGAAACTCAAAGCATAAAAGTACTTAGTGCTCCTCCCAAAAGCAATACAAAGAAAAAAAACTCTTAACCCTTACAATGATGCACAACGTAACATTGCACCACATTTCATTCACACATTACTTAAAAATATTAAGGATAGTTTTACATGTGTTCATTTCATCACTATTGTCTAAAATCTTCACCACTCAATTTTCTCAACCACTTGACTTAAGGTTTCCAAATTAGAATAAGCTGCCTCACTCAACCCTCCTGAAAGATAACCGAGAAGAATTTGGAAACACCAGTTACTTGATAAATTATGTAATGCAATGAAACGGTGGTTAATGTGAATGTGTGGGCTTGCGTACTATAGCTAGAAACTGTGAGAGAGCTATCAAAGTCCATTATTAACCACACTTTCTTTTCGTAACATTAACAGTGTTAAAATGGTGCAGTAGCCAAGATCACGATTCTTTGTCCTTAGCCACAGAAAATATGAATTTAAAAGAGAAGTGGTGAATTTCAATAATTTGAATGCCCGTCTGCCACAGCCAATGTTTAGCAAAAGAAGTGAACATTTGGAAAAAAGGAATTAAAAAAATGCAATCATCTTGTAATTTAAAATAGAGTATATTAAAATTCATGCTGCTGTGTTACAGTATCTTAAAGATTTTAATAGACAGGATTTGCCCATCTAGGATACCCAAAGAACATATGCATCATTCTTCCCAAGGTCGTCCTCTATGTCATAATCTGTGATGTAACCATGCTGTGGTATGGGGAGCAAGGGAAGATTTGGTTGTGCAGTATGCTATGTAGCCTTGATATATATATATATATATATAGCTATAAGCTTGCTGCCACTTGACTGGACCCCTGTTATTATAAAAACCTCAAATAGTACATGTCACTGCAGAAGCAGGGAGAAGGGTGTATTCAAAGCTCAAGTGCCTTCACTTATCTTCAAGTAGTTTATTTCTTCAACCCTGTTTTTCCTTTCTCAGAGTGTGCTCACAGCATTGTTACCCAGACAGCTTTGACAAATAGCTTTTGCTTTGGCTACTCGCTCTTTCTATGGCAGAAGACCAAGACAAGATCACTAACATTATGATAGGAAAGCCCTGCCTACCTTTGTGTTAAACATGTTTTTCCAAGGATTTAAGCAAACTACACTTTCTACTTTGGAAAAATAGATCTCTTTGGATGAGTAACTAAATCTAAGAACATAGAAAAACACTATTTCCCCTTCAAGTAACAGATTTGTTTTCCAACGTGAATAACATTTTCAAATTTCTGCTGAACAGGACCCTGGGTCTGAATCATAGTGTGGTTCTCGTCCCATTTCATCTCTGAATTTCAAAGACTTGACTCCTCACATCCGGATCTCAGCTATCCCTCACCCTCAAAGTACACAGGCAGGATTGAAGAGCGAGTCTCAAGCTGTACCGTGACTCATAGGGGGTTCAAAGGGTTGTGCAAAGACCCATCAAACAGAGGATGTCAAATCTCCTAAAGGGTCTATAACCATCACATCAAGGTACATTACATGTCTAAAAAACAATCGCATTACAGGTCAAGAATGTACAGTAGTTACAATTGCAGATTTGAAAGCAGAATAAAAACAGTTCAACTCTTGGAGCCCAGCTACAAGCATGTGATGTGTAACAGGATCCCAGTACAGTACAATGTGTACCACAGTGGTTGTGTAAAGGAAGCCTGTGGAAGTAAGAACATGTTGTTTGATTCAGGGAACAGTAATGCGCTAAAAGAACAGTGAAATAATGCACACATTTTTGTGCTGATGTCTAACAGCATTATCTCGGGTTTTGGTTAGGGGCATACAAGTGTGTCTTCATGTGCATGCTGTGAATACCTAGAACACTCAAATTACCCTTGCTAAGCATGTTAGAATAGTCATAAATACCTATCAGTACTGGACCAATTTCAAAATATCAGCCAAACATTATAGCTGCTATGACAACCTATGAATTGGCAAACCTCGGTTCTTGTAATAAAACAACTTCATCTAATAAAAGTTCACAATGACAACTAAGTAATGCAAAAGAATAAGAATACCTAAATATACAATAGACAATTGTGGAATGTGGAACTTTAGTGCATGCTACACATTACCCAGATTTACAACAAAAAAACCAAAATAAATAGAATCGGTCCAATTGTGTTCCACAAAACAACAAACTACTGGTGCTACGTTTGGTTTTGTGCTGCACAAAATGGCTGAGGACCTTTTGCGCAAGAGAGTGTTTCCCAATATATGCATTCGGAGCGTGGCACCTGGAGTTGATCCAGGGAAGACTTTACGGTGAGGCTGCCTGCCTAAGTGGATGCCTCTAATGATGCAAAACCACAAAATGTGATTTTTCTTTTTTTTTAAGGCAAGCCAAAATAAAGTGTCATGCCTTTACTTGATTCTTCAGAAAATCACAACCCTAGTGTTAACACAGGAAACAAATTTAAAATATTATACATTGAGTGCTCCTCACACTCGCATATAGTCTATATATTCAGACTTGAGGAAGTAAGCCAACACTGACGAGTGCGCAGGTTACCTGAATCAACCAACAAAATGGCGTGCTAAGTTGGTAGAATTTAACTGAAAACAGTCAATTGTTTGAGCTCGTCAGAAGGCAGGCCCACTTTGCTGCAGTGCACGTAGCTAGCAATGAGTCTGCAATTTCGTGGTAGCTGCTGTTTTATTCTGGTTTAGGATGGTTTGCAGGAATAGTAACACTTGTAAATCTTTCCTCTCGGACACCTATGCTGTTGGGGGTAAATGCAAGAATGCACCCCGAAAGTCTGTGCAAAACAATGGTCAAGGTATTTGCTAAACTTCGAAAATAAAAACAGATCAACCTGAGCAAAGTGAGTGCCTTTCAAAACTGCATCAAACTACTAAAGAGTAAAAACCAATAGGATGCGTACAGTTTTGTATACAGATAAAATACTAATCACCAAAGTGCACAAAACGCCACAGTAGTTGTATAGTATTACCCAGTGTACATGCACACTGTAAGACACCGTGTACAGTACTGGAAGCGAAAGAACAGATTATAAATAGGTGTCCGTCTTTCTCTGAATTACAAAGACAATATGTAGAGCATTCACATTCTTGGCTTTCAAAAGACACTTAAAAAAGTAAATGCAAAAACGTCCCGATCTCTAATATGAAAATAATGATAAATTAACAATTTACGCAAGTGTAAAAGGTAGTAAACTCTCACAAAAGGTTACATACAATATATTGTCATGTACATTTTGAGCAACTATGTTCAAAGCCTAAGAAAAGACCAACACCTCTCACCAGGAGAGGTAAAAAAATGCAAGTGTTTCTGTGATCAGTTCAGTTTCTTCATCAATGGGTTCCTTTCTTCTTCTTCAGGGCTGAAGTCGGTACAGAACCCATTGGGTGTCTGAGCGGATGGGGTGTGCAGGCAACTATCATAAGCCGTTGGCTCAGGGTAGAGGTACTCTTCTGCAAAGTCTGGGTGTATTTCTGCAAACTTGTAGAAGTGAGCTAGAAAATAAGAAAATAACTTGTCAGGAGTGGCAAGGAGCTTGACTTCCATGCACATTATTACTTGACTTTTTTCGATGCACAGCCAAAATAAGTAATGCTTATAAACTGGTCATTGTCTTAACTCCTGCTTTAATGTGATAACTGCAAAAAAAGGAAGAAAAAAAAACGTGTTCGTCTGTCACTTGGTCATTCAAAGCAATTGTCTCTTCTGCCTTTTTCTGATACCCCCAATTCCTTCTTTTTTGTTTCCTCAAATGTTACTTTTCTTTTTGCTTCAAAAGAATAATTGCATTATTTATGCAAACTCATTGTTACATTTTCCAAATGTTTATTTAAAGCGTATAGTAACCCATTCTCTCAAACCTTTATTCCCTCAAAATTCAGAAGCTCTGAACACAAAATTCAGCAGTAGGAACAAGAGATAACTTGCAGAAGATAGGAAACCCATCTAGTGATAAGTATTCTCAAATTAAAGGCATTGTCTAGTAAAACATTTTATTTAAAAAATAGATAGGCAACATAAAAAAAATACTAGCATTCTCTTTTTTAAAACTTCCTATGTAAAATTTTGAGCTATTCAAGCTCAAAATTCGCAAAAGCAAGCACATGGGCGCATCCATTTTGTGAAATGGAGGCCCTCCTGTGCTGGCTTTTGCTTTTGCGGCACTAATGAAGGAAAAGCCAGCCAGCTGTAGTAAACAAAAGCTACCGCTGGGTGGCTTTCCCTTCATTAGTGCTGTACGGGGAGGACGGGGACCGGAGACCAGAGCAGGAAAGCTGCAGCTGAATCTCGGTAAGTGCTGTTTATTTTTTTAAAAAAATAAGCACTAGCTGTGTTTTTTTTTCTCAGTTGTCCGGGCTGGAGGAGCCCGGAAAACTTAGAAATAAAACCGCAGCTTTAAAAACGTATTTATGTTTGCGGTCGCTTTTGAAGCGACCGCAAACATAAATCCAACGTTATTGTGTTGGAAAACGCTGCGGTTTTTCTTTCCAAGTTTCTCATGTTGGAGCCCGAGAAACTCGGAAAGAAAAACCACATCGTTTTCCAACACAACCGCGTTGTTTCTGCCTGAATCTGCTTTCCCATTTGGGGCTATCGGGCTCCCCACGGGGAGCCCGAGAGCCCCAAATGGGAAATCAGCTGTAGGTAGAAACACTACGCGGCATGTAAACATAACCGCGTTGTGTTTCTGCCTGCTGTGGCTTTCACTTTGGGTCTCCGGTGCTCCCCTGGGAGCACCGGAGACCCAAAGTGATAGCCACAGCAGGCAGAAACACAACACGGTTGTGTTGGAAAACGCTGCAGGTTTTCTTTCCGAGTTTCTCAGGCTCCTCCGAGCCGGAGGAGCCTGAGAAACTTGGAAAGAAAAACCGCAGCGTTTTCCAACACAAAAACGTTGTATTTATGTTTGCGGTCGCTTCAAAAGCGACTGCAAACATAAATACAACATTTTTAAAGCTGCGGTTTTATTTCTAAGTTTTCCGGGCTCCTCCAGCCCGGAAAACATAGAAAAAAAACGCAGCTAGTGCTTATTTTCTAAAAAAAAATAAATAGCACTTACCGAGATTCAGCTGCAGCTTTCCTGCTCTGGTCTCCGGTCCCCGTCCTCCCCGTACAGCACTAATGAAGGGAAAGCCACCCAGCGGTAGCTTTTGTTTACTACAGCTGGCTGGCTTTTCCTTCATTAGTGCCGCAAAAGCAAAAGCCAGCACAGGAGGGCCTCCATTTCACAAAATGGATGCGCCCATGTGCTTGCTTTTGCGAATTTTGAGCTTGAATAGCTCAGAATTTTACATAGGAAGTTTTAAAAAAGCGAATGCTAGTATTTTTTTTATGTTGCCTATCTATTTTTTAAATAAAAAATTTTACTAGACCATGCCTTTAATTCAGAGTCAAATCCATTGCCCTCCATTGGAAGGATGGAATAGCCCTTCTTGGTTTGCAACAAATGGTGGCACTGTTCATGTTCTCGCCAGCATGGGCAGTTACATCATTTTAGAAGATTAGGGACAGTTTTGAGCATGCGGGAAGGTAGCAATTTATTTTTATTCCTCGAGAGGAAAACCATCTATGTAAAAGATACTTGCGAGTAGCACTCATTTTGCAACTAGGTATCTTTAAGTGATTTAAATGCTATACAATATTATGCCAGCTTGCAGCTGAGGAGGAACAGTCCTTCTAAAATGCTAAAATAGACGTTAGGAGTCCACAGGTACACTATCTGTTTTCAAACCTATTCCAGAGCTAGTGGGGTGAGGGTGTTGGGGAGGGGCAGTCCCTGAACCCTCTAAATGAACCTTGTTTGCCAAGACGTATCACTTTCACTCATCCAGTACCAAGCACTCTTGATTCTGGCCAGAGTTTTCTTTTCTGAACTGCAAAGACCAACATGCCGTGCCATACAGAGTCAGTCCTGGCTACCGCTAGTGAGAACCAGTGCCTTTTTTACTGCTTTTTGAGCTGTGCTGTCTGTCCTATACAAGTCTGGCGAACTGTCTGCAAGACTCAACAACTTCCCTATCAACTTCCAGGGCTCCTGCGCCCCTCCTACACAGGCAACATTACTCACCATAGGTTAAATTGAGTGGGATATGAATATGCAAGCCGGCAAAGAAAACAAACTGCTAAATTTGCTGTTCACCAAAAGGGTGCAGGGCTAAGAGGAGCTTATGTACCTTTATACCACAGCAGCCCATCCGCGGAGAAAAGGGCATAATTTGATTGGGCTGCGGGGTCATGTGGAACATGGAGACAATGTGAGGGATAGGGAAGGCCAACAACATGAAATCAAAGGTATAAAAGACCCATGGGTGCCACATAGAGTAAATACTGTTTGGGTGAGGCCGGGGAGGGTGGAGGCGGACCAAGAGACCAGGAAAAGGATGGAAGATGGAGTGAAGCACTATAGAGGAAAAGGAGGACAGAGGATTGGCCTGAGAGGAGTACTTATAGAAATTCTTGTCTTGGCAAAGGATAGGCCAAGAAGGTCTCCACCAGCTCCACAGGCGATTCAAAATAACCACAAGCACAGGACAATCCTGCAGAGGATCGTTAAGAGTTGGATGGCTGGCTTACATTCAGAAAATTCGAGACCCAATGGTGGGGTGATACCAAAAGGTACCTAGGACAAGAAGCAGACGAATGATACTCAACAAGGAAGACATCTCAATGAAAAAAAGAAGTACAAGACACATACAAATCCCAAGCACTGAGTGACTCAATTTTCCACCAGGCAGATGAAGCCATGAGGTTAAAGGGTAGGATGGAGGACCAATGTCTTCAAAGTGCAATTTATTTCTTTGGTTCCTTAGTTTTCTTTTGTTTTATTAAAGACCCTTTGCATCTGGCCTCAAGCCATATGTTGATCCATTGGCCCATTATAAAACACACAAACACCACCTGATTCACATCTGGCAGCAGTGGTGCCCATGTCACTGAGAAAGAGCTATACCTTTTGCCCTATGATGGGTTTTGTGAGATTTCCAAATCCAAGCAAGAGCAATTTCAAAAGATGAGGAATTGGTCAGTGGACGGTATTGTGACAAATCTTTGGATGTTGCCCCTTCCATGAGGCCAGGGCGG
The DNA here is from genome assembly GCF_040938575.1 of Ambystoma mexicanum. NCBI lineage: Eukaryota > Metazoa > Chordata > Amphibia > Caudata > Ambystomatidae > Ambystoma > Ambystoma mexicanum. The sequence continues at coordinate 23,626,133 of NC_090933.1, read as the reverse complement.
TGAGGCTGCTACCCGATAGTCCCCCTGGGCTTCGTGCTTAGCGGGTGGATCTCATGGGGAGGGATCCACCCTATGAGACTAGGAACGACTATCTGGGGTGAATGTGGTAATGCACACCCCAAAATACTTTCCCTAATGTACTCCTACCCTGTTGTCCCATGTATCACTGTCAAGTCTAAAAGGAGTAAAATACTGGGATGAGGAAGAACCCAAGATCTCAGGGAGATTACCTTGATGGACATTGGGATGAGGAGGAAGATTCAAAGTCGTCAAGAAGGAAGAGGAACCGAAGAATCTTTTCGGGATGCTACCCAGAAGGCGGAAGCATCGGCAGTCGGTCTGTGATGGAAGGACCGAGCGGAGCACACCAGAAACAGGCTGACTACGTGCCATGTAGAGGATGCGCAACCAGCAGAGCAGGACACGCTGCAGAGCCACCACCACCGCAGCACCCACAGAATGGAGAGCGCAGAACGGGACGCGAGAGTGGCCAAAGGGGTGTCCCTTTACGGTCTGCAATCGGCAGACAGGACAGAGAGCTGGAGAAACAGGAATCAGGTGGAAGTAAGCCACCAAACCATTCAGACATGGAGAGTCTCCAGCCACCCAGCTTTCATCGCTGCAGAACTGCCACAGCCAGCGAGGAACCCATAAGAGAAATCGAATGCAGGAAACTGAACAGAGCAGCAGGCGGGCTGCATGCGGACATGGAAGAACCAGCAACAAACCCAGGGGTACCAGGGTTTTTGGGAGAAGCTCAAGAAACAGAGTCTGGGACCCGTTTAGAGATACAGAGACTGCCTTTAGTAAATGGAGCCAAGAGAATGCCTGGCAGGATAGTGAACCAGGCACATCAGCAGCAATCTGAGGAACTAAGAAGGATCTGGGACCCACCACCAGGGAGAAGGAGAGCACTAACCCTCTCCCGTATCGCAGTAACCAGTCAGCGAGTAAACCAGGTATGCCTGAGCAGGAGAAGATAAACAAATCGGGCCTGGGACCCTCACCCGCAGTGTATAAACCATAGAGGGAAGCAAGGGGAAGGGAGGCATTCCCACTGGTATTGGTGAATTGTGCAAATATATGAGTCAATGCCCTGGCATTACAAACTGCACAGAAAAGCTGAATACGGACCCGGGGAAGAGAGTCGATCCCCCAACCTTTATGGGCTGTGGCAAAGAATCTATGCGCCATGGCAAAAGATTCTAAAGAGACCAGCGGAAGGAATACCCCTTGTACTGGGTACCAGAAAACCAAGAGAGGTCAGGGGAAGGAGGACATACCCCTTGACTGTGTGTCTCATGAAGCAAAGGGAGTCATTCCCTGGACACTGCAGAACCAAGATACCTGGAGAAGGGGGGCATTCTCCAGGAACCCGATAGTGGAATTATGGGCAATAGGGAATGATGTTTGAGTTGGAACATTTACCTCTTGATATATATTAAGAACTTTGAAATAGCACATAAAGGCAAGAAAAGTTTAGATAGGATGCTAGTGGTTTGCTTATATAATCCGCCAGGGGCAGAGATGATGTAATTAATACTAGAAGCATTACACAAACTACTTGCAAACTGGTTAATAGTCCAAGATAACTCTGAGGTTTGTGTGATGGAAGACTTTAATGCGCATATGCTGGGGGGAGAAGTGAGTATGAATAACCCGAAACTGCATTCAAAATGTGTAATGATACATGATAAGGAGGATGGGGAAGGGCAAGACTGGGTGCAATTTTTTCAAAATTGGGAATTTGAGATGATTAATGGACGTACTGATAGTGATCATCCAGGTAAGCATACATGGAGTATTGGTTCATCGATCAGTACATTAGATTACATCTTTGTCTCTCCAAGTTTATTATATGTTGTGGATGTTATGGCTGTGGTACAAAACAAATGGAGCGATCATGCCATGTTGGCGTGCTCTTTTGATACTCCTGTTGCCGAGATCCCATGGCATGATAAGGGCAATGTTAAGATGAACCATGCGGGCACTAGAATACGATGGTCTGATATTAATATACAATGAGTAATGGAAGCCCTAATGAAGAGTGTCTACCTGACTTTGATGCATTCAATATGATGTCCATGAATGAGGTTGAGGAATGGATTCTCCTGTTCTCTGGCAAACATGCAACAATGCTGAGTAGAGCAATGGACAGCGACCAGGGGAATCCTCCTATATATGATAGTTACATCAGGGATGCAAAAAGATCCTTAAGGGCGGATATGCGTCGAGCGAAGAAATCTAGCTCGACGTGGGAAACACATAGCCTGATTATCAAGAGACTAAAGAATAGATATAGGGCTAATATTAAGGCCAAGAGAAGCGCTGATCGTAATAAAAATTGGCAGAGACTAGTCCAGACTATTTGCTCGAGGAAAATGTCATACATCTGGGCATTATTGAATGAAGCCAGGGGGAACAAGATAAAACAAACAGTTAACCCCATTGGTAGTGCTGAGTGGATTAGGTTTTTGGAAAATCGTAATGTACTTATTGATTCTGAGGAAACGATGCAGTTAAGCGAAGTACCACCCGACTCTACAATTGACATATCATATAACTCTATTTTGGCAGAGATTAAATTATTGAAATCGTCTAGAGCCCCAGGTCCCAACTGCCTGGTGAACATTGTAATTAAGAGTCATCCCGATTTTTGGGCCAATCTACTCAACATCCTATTTAAGAAGCTTTTGAGTGAAGGTAAAGTTCTGAGTTCTTGGCAAACAGAAATTTTAATCCCGATCTTTAAAAGAGGAACTTGTATGGATCCTAATAATTATCTATGCTTGACACTACAGGCAAACTATTTGCCTTGTTAATATTGAAAAAATTGCAAGAATGGGTGGACAAAGCGAATATACTATGTAAGTTTCAATGTGGATTTAGACAAGGCTATTCCACTTCTCATCACCTTTTGGTTATGGATATAATGCGAAGTAGGGCGCGGCAGAGTGGGCAACCCCCCCCTGTACGTGCTATACGTCGACTTTAAGGCAGCATTTGATTCTATTCCAAGAGAGAGATTGTGGAAGAAGTTGGAAATGTTAGGCTGCCCAGTTGACCTTTTATACTATCTTAGGTTATTACATCAGAACACCAAGGTGAGATTAAAATTAGATCTGCAAGGTCACATGACAGAAGAGGTCTCACAAAATAGAGGAGTTAAACATGGGTGCGTTACTGCCCCTGTTGTGTACAATTTATACGTACACGATATACCACAGGTGATAGCCTTGGCTAGTAACTGTCCTCCGAAGATTGGTAAAGATCCTTGTCTGGTTCTTGCATATGCAGACGACCTAGTAGTATTTGATCACACTATAAGAGGGTTACGCCGATCAGCTCGGGCTCTCTGGGACTACTCTGAAAGAAATGGCCTTATTGTCAATATAGAAAAAACTCACGTGATAAGATATACAAATACAAGAACTACACGTGTTAAGCTCTATATTGACAACATCGAAATCACATATGTTCCGGTTTATAGATATCTCGGGATTGAGTTCGAACCTTCAGGTAATTACCTCATATTTAAGCGTAACCGTATTATAAGAGCAGCCCAAATCACAGCCCTCTTTAAAAGTTTTACAATAAGTCAGGGGGGCTATACGCTATGGGGATCACGACATTTATACATCCAAGTCTTGTCCCCTATGATGGTGTATGGATTGGAAGTACTTTAACAGATGGAGCTAAACTGGTTGCAGCTAATTGAGGGAAAATATTGGTGCAGGGTATTGGGTCTCACGACATATATCCCAATGGCTCTCTTATGACTTGAGCTTGGGTTGATATCGTTGAAAGCATTGGTTTTGAAAAAGAGAGCAGGATTGTATCTAAAAATGGTGAAAGGAGCAGGTAATGCCTTATTGAGGGCAGTTGCTCAAGAATTTAATAAAGAAAGCTCCACATGCCAATGGGTAAATCAAATGGAACAATTCGTGAGGGATGTTTGTTGGACACATCGGGTAGGTCCCTTCACGGAGAAAAAGCAGGTCGCATTAGGAAGACGAGTAGAATTATGTGATTGGTTGGAGAATTATGAGCACCTCCGCAAACTTAAATCATATCATTTTGTGCAATTCAGATTATATACGTTTAAGAAGCCACAACAATACTTGATGCTATGTCCCTCAAATAGATTAAGACGTTTTATTCTTTTATTAAGACTAGAACATCTCCCCACTAAGGTGATCACATGGGTGTTAGATAAGACTGCTAAAGAACTGCAATTTTGTCGCCTTTGTAAGAATAGGGATATCCCGGAGACTGCCAAACATGTCCTGACCGAATGCTATGAAATGAGAGATGTAATAGAATATCATTTGGGAAGGTATGTACATACGAATGATACGATCAAGGAGAGGTCCTTTTGGAACCATTGTGTCAACACTGAAAGCATGCGTCTGTTAACTGCAATTTACAATATTTGGTTGAAAGTGGAAACACAATTGGGCATTTTCTTGTGAGGTCAGACATGATATATTAGCCGAGGCCAGCGTAAGTTGTATTATATTGGTATGAATGGCTGGCATGAGTATGAAGAATGAGGTCTAATACGCAACTTGATATAATAGGATCATTCGGTTAAGATATTGGCATACGATGATTAATACCAGGAATCGATAGAACTGTATTTTAGTAATGTAGGATGATTAATGGTTGGATTTTTGGTAATAAGTGTATTTTACCAATGTATGAATTTTGTCTGATTTTATGTCTTTTTTATATGCTGATGTATTTGTGTAAAGTTTATTTTTTAAACTAAATCACATTAAAGATATTATTATTATTATTATTAAGAACTTTACAACACCACAAACTGGAACTTTGTTTTGCATCCCTGAGAGGAACAGAGACCTGGAGAAGGGAGTCATTCTCACAGGAGAGGTTCCCACTGGCACTTGGAACTTTAGAACATTGTCTAGAGCAAGGAGTCATTCCGCTGGACCAAGAAGACCCTTTTCCTCTGTATTCTTAGTTACAAGTGTGAGGGATAGATGTAGGAATTTTGACACAACAGTGGTGAAGTGGGAGAATGGAAGACCAGGCTCCCGTCCTTCGCCTCTCGCGCATGGCCTAGAGGGTCACGACCCAAACACCCGCCACGAGAAGAGTTTGTCCATTTGCCAGACGACCAGATACCCTGGTACAGGAACATACGGATGTGTCCATCTGCCTGCCCAACAGCCCGCACTGGCCATGCCGACACCTGCGGCACGGATCAACTAGACTAAAATCTACACGTCGTTAGAGATGCCATGACGACCTAGACAACGGGAAGCACATCTGTACAAATGTACACACTGGACATTCCCACACCAACCTACACGAAGAATATACTCAGTGCTATGACGTAGGCGACAGGCATATTCACGGACGTGCATCTTTATTATTTTTACGTAGGCTTTCAGAATGCAGAAACGCAAGACGCGTCATGAACTCTTCTACTAGCTTGCTCACGCTTCTCTTGAAACCAGTTACCGCCATGAGAAGTATAATGAAGACAATACTGGTCATGAAATTATATGCTCCTATAACCTAAAGCACCTGTACACCAAACGGACAACTTATGCACCAGGCCCAAGGAGGCCTCAAACAAGAGCTCCCGTGGACATTAACAAGGCAAGAGTCAGTTGCTGATCCTGCAGAATGAGCTTGGCGAAGCAACCAGCCAAGGTCGCAATGTTGCAAACCTACGTTCCAAGAGTAAATCATCAAAGGCACGATGTTGCAACCTCGTACTCCACGCACCAACGTTAAAGTCACCCCGACAAATTAAACCAGACGCGCAGTAGAAAAACAATATTAATTGTGCAGAATTCTGCCTCTTTCACGGTCCCTCCCCACGTGACCAAGCCGAACCTGACGAGATGCCAAACCCAGGAGAACAGAGACGTCTGGATCCCTCGCTACGAGACACTGGCAGATACACTTGAAAGGCTCAATGGACATCTGCAACAGTGGGAGCGGTCCCCCGTCCAGCTATGAATAAGTCCTCACATTGTCTGCATGTACCCATAGTGAAACATTGTTACAACTTACAGGTACACCGAGAGCTGGGAACGACGGTGGTCCCAGGCTGGGAAGCTCATGGGCGCACCAATCAGAACATGGGGCTCTTATCACTGACGCCAGCAAATTTAGCCAATCCTCAGGAGTCTTCATGTAACAATTCTCATGTATCTAATTGTAGGGACAACCCAGATATACCACCTGACTACACCTTGTCCACTAATATCATTTTCTATATGTGTGCTATACTAACCCTACCACTCGAACACCCAATTAAGAGTGGCGATAGGTTTTTTTGTTAACTTTCTGAAGTGACGCAAGTAGCGCGTCATAATACCGTAAAAAGGGCCTGCGAGCCCCACGATTGTGTGTGTGTCAGGACGAACGCGTACGCTCCTTGACCCATCCCTGCCGTTTTGTCTAATAAACAGCAGAGTCACCTTGCTCCTTGTGTGCGTCTCATACTCTATCTCATCTCATCTGGGATATACACGGGAGGAGTTGGGGCCTCCCTGCCTGGAGGTCCGCGGACGGCCCGGCCGACCCCGGCAGAATTTCCCCCCGACAAGTTGGAGGCACTGCTGAGATCTGTTTAAGATCGACTTTTTATTTTTACTTTTTCCAGGCACTCCCGTTGCGAGGAGGCCCGGCGGCGCGGCCCCCTCTGCCGTTGCCCCCTTCTGAGGACTACAGGACCATCGCGGAGCTGCGAGAAGACCGGACAGCGCAATCCGGATATTGGCCCTCGGGAGCCGGTTGAGAAGTATCCCGCCCGCGGTTGGCGAGTGTCCAGACGTGGTCCAGACGAGGGGAGGTGGCGAGCCGCTTGGAGGGGTGCACGCAGTCGAGCGGCCCTGCATCGAGAGAACTTGGTGAGCATGACACGCACAACGAGCAATGCGAAATTGTGAGGGAGGGGGAGGGAGTAAATAAGGGAGGAGGGAGGTATTGTACAGATGCGCGGCGAAGGTTTAACAACTGAGTGTTGCTAATGGAATGAATAGGTGACGAGACGAGTGCGAGAGCAGTCGGCTACGTCACGCAAAAAGAGGGGGGCGGAGCACGAAAACATCACGTGTGGCCGCTCGTAGACACTGATTGGCCTAAATCGCGACTAACGTGTAGGGGTGGGTGTGTGTGGTTTCCTACGATTTGACATTTATTGATCAATGAGTAGATGAGGTTCCCTATTGTTCGAGCAAGAAACTCGATAGGTAGATGACGAGGTTCCCTATTGTTCGAGCAAGAAACTCGATAGGTAGATGACGTTTCCCTGTAGGCGGTAGCTAGTTACATAGTTGCCCAATACGGAAGAGAATTGGCTGGTTAAGCCCTCCTGTTGAGGGGCGTATCACACGCGAGGCGACGCAGCGTGCGCAGTCCGGTTATATTATTGATGAGATTACCTTGTTCCAGGAGAGACAGGAAGACAGCTGTAGGGTTAGCGGGGTAGATTGCAAGTGTATTTTGAACTTAAAAAACATAATAAGAATGTACCAGTAGCTCGAAGAAATCGGTGACGTCACCAGTAGGAATTTAATAGGATATCGCGAGCACAAGGAACTTTGGGTTTGAGAGTGATGGGGAAGAGAAACATGATAAAGGAGCGGATACGGAGGTAAACGATAAACGAGTGGATCGAAAGAGGAGAAGGGGAAAGGGGCGTGGCTGCGCACGGAGAACGCCGGCCACGGCAAGTGTAAAAGGGGGAGGAGAACGGGGAAACAGGACGACTGTATAAGATCGTCGTAAGGGGTACGCAGCCGCGGGGGGCTGCGTGCGCTTCGGCCGCAGGGGGCCGTAGGGGAAGGAATATAATATAACATCATACATATATACATATATATTTGTTTTATTATTATTTTTTTTTATTATTATTGCATAATTTGTCAAAGGATTGTCGTAAGTCCCCACACTAGCGGGGCAAGGTAAGCAATACAAGGTTGTATATTGTAAACTGCTAGTAAAGGGAAGGGTAACAAGGGGAGTGCCACTATGTCATATGGGAGAGGGTCGGGAGGGTGGGGGAACACCCTCACTACCCCACTACAACACATATGCACCACACTGCCACCACATAGGGAGAAATTAATTAAGTACAGCATAGAGTGGACCCAGGGGACGGACAACAAAATGTTAACATCATGGCCGCCTAATGGTAGTTTCGATCCATATGCCCAACATTCACTGCTAAACCATCTGCACAATACATACAAGGGGAAGAAGTTGGCAAACCATGTGGAGGTGTTTAACTTATGGAGGATGTTCCAGGGGTCCCGACCAGGACAAAATGGAATGTTCACTATGGGGGAAACACCGGAAGAAAAGGAGATTAAGAAAGAAGGAACGGATGGGGAAAAGGGGTGTGAAAGGACAAAGAATACGGGGAATGAAGGAGAGGGAGGAGAAAAGATTGATAAATTAGACAACATAAAAAAGGAACCGAGCAACGAGATACCCATAACACCGGGAGTGAAAACAGGGGGAGAAGGGTTGTACCCTTTAAGAGAATTAGGAGAAATAGAAGGACAGTTAAGGGCGGCTGAAGGATACTCGAACCCGGCATACAGCCCTCCACCATATGTGGTTCATAGGAAGATGACAGTGGGGGAGGGGAGGATTGGAGAAGAGCAGATTGTAGAGATAGGACATGATGAGTGGGTAGCTGCACAGATATTATTAAAATTACGGGGCTCACTAACGGGAGAAGAGAGGGAGGCAGTAAAGAGAACAGACGAGGATAGTACAAGGGAGAGTGAGATGAAGGGGGAGGAGCTATTACGACAAAGAGAAGAGATTTTGGAGGAAAAATTGGCAAAGCTAAGGGATGAGCAGAACGAATTAATAAAACAGCTTGAGAAGGAGGAAAAGGAGAGAGTGAGGAAAAGGAAAGAGGGTAAAGACAAATTGGACAAATTAAGGGAACGAAATGAGGAGCAAAGGATAGAAGCTGAAAGGGTAAAAGCAGCAGCAGACAGGGTGTCAAGAGTAGTGTTGAGAGAAAAAAAGAAGGAAGAACAAGATAAAGAAAGGGAAATGGAAATATGGAGGAGGAGGGTAGTATCAGAGGCAGCTAAGAAATATGAAGAGGGGAAAGAACTAGAAAGAGAAAGGGTGAAATGGGAAAGGAAGAAAGAGGATGAAAGAATATTGGAACAGATGAGCAACAAAGTAATGGAGGAACTAAAAAGGAAAAGAGAGGAAAATAGTAGGGAGATGGAGGAGAGGAGTGAAGGGGAAAGAGAAGGGAGTAATAGGGAGAGTGAAAAATGGGGGGATGTATATAGAAGTAGAGAAGTAGCAACAACATCGACACCAGGGGGAGCAGTTGGTAACAAAGGAAGAGGAGAAATGGAGCTAATAGACTTAGAAAAAGTAACAGTAAAAGGGAAAAAGGCAGAGTGGGGGATACCATTTATGACTGATTTTTGCAGTGAGGAGGAAGAAGGAGTAGAGAGGGGAGGAAGAAAGAGTGAAAGGGAAAGCTTAGATAAGCTGTACCTCACTAGAACAAACATAGACCCGCCATGGATCAGTAAGAGAAGGGAGGAGCTAGAACGAAGTGAGGAGAGGGTGCACCAACTAGTGGAAAAACAAACCCATGAAGCCACACTATCACCATCTCCATCACGCCCTCCCCCATCGCACCCTACATGCTCAACCGCCACACGCTCGCTGCGCACAATAAAGCTTGCGCCCTTCATGGACGAATTGACTCCCTATGCATGTCGGCTTAGAGACCTCCCTAGCCGCAGGCAAGACAGACAAATAAACATACCCATATTAAACACAGGAAATGACGAAAAAAGGGGAAAGGAAGAAGAGTGAGGTAGGAGCAGGGGTAGTAAGGAAGAATTTGAAGTGGTAAAGGAAACGGGGGAAGAGGAGGGGTGTGAGGACTCAATATTATGGAGCGTAAAGGGTGACACAAGACACAACTTAATGCCACTGTTGGAGAGAGGAGGGGTTAGACCGCAGTATGTACCTTGGAAGCATACGGATAAAGAAAATATAAAATGTAGGCTCCCATCACTAAGTGGAGGTGCGGGTAAGTGGATATATGAAATGGAAAAACACACCGCAGGACAGAAACTAGCAGTAGGAGATGTGAAGGGCCTGTTAATATCAATATTAGGGGATAGAGCGGACGACATCTGGAAGAGAGCAGGATTCCATGGGGTAACAATAACGAACACATCGCATGATGGGGCGCCATTTGCAAACTGCAGGCATGCGTTATGGCAGGCACTGAGAGTACAGTACCCAGACACATCAGACATAGGAGCAATTACTTCCCGTAAAATGCGTGAGAATGAGGATCCTGTTGATTATATCCAGGATATTCAAGAGAAGTGGCGCATGGAAACTAGAGAACAATGGGATAAAACACCAGCCATATTTTATCATATACTAGTACAAGGGCTCCCAGAAGGAGTTCAGAAACAACTAAAGAAAGTAGTGGGAATGGAAGCAAAACCGTGGCCAGAAATACAGCTGACTATAGTGCATCACTGCAGGATATGGCAAGGAAAAATGAAACAAAAGGAAGAGGACAGGAAAACAGAAGAGGCCAAACTAGTACAGAAAAAACTTACTAAATACACTATGGAAGGGGCACTAATAACTACGCCCACACCAATGGCCCAAAGCCCCACACAAGTAGTGGCTGCACAAGATCCAGCTCAAATAGCACCCCCACAAAGTATAACACAGCAAGTGCCGCCACTGCAATTACACGCACCAAACGTGGGAGGAGGGTACCCAATGCAAGGAGCTGGGTATTATAGTTATAACAGAGGGAGAGGAGGATTTATGAGAGGGAGAGGATACGGATATAATACCCAACAGCAGGTGGGGGGACGAAATCCCTACCCCACAGGGCAACCGGTATACCAGGACAACACAGGGAGCTTCCCATGGCAGAGTAGGGAACCACCCGTGTGTTGGAGTTGTGGATTATTAGGACACATGTCACGTACGTGTAGGGTCAGGCCAGGAACACCAGCATGGAATGAACAGGCACAACCTAGGCCATCACAAGAACAGCAGGGCATACAACAACAACAAATAACGCAACAACAGCCACAAACATATTCACTGCCACAACAACAAGTAGCGCTAACACAGCAACCCCAAACTGAACAAACGCAATTGGGTAGGGTGACGGTCTTGGGACACAACCCTTACACAGGGAATGGCCAATCATTGTACCCCCAATAGGACAGCCCACAGACGGCCTTGGTGTGTCCCATCCTGTCAGTAACACCTAATAGTGCGGAGGAGCCACGCATAGAGGTAACGATAGGTGACAAAAAGTTATCATTCCTTGTTGACACCGGGGCAACCCGGTCTTGCATAAGGGAAGGTAAATTTAAGATGTCAGGCGAAGCCATGAACACCCAAGGATTTTCTGGGGCTAAAGGGTTGGTTCCTTTTACTGATAACGTTCCTTTATCTATCGGAGATTATGATCTGTCAGTTCCACTTTTGTATTATAGTGCCTCACCAGTAAATATACTGGGGAGGGACATAATGAATAGGTTAAATATGACAATATCCTTTATTGTTTATTTGTTTGTTTGTTTATTTATTTATTGTGCGCACCAGACCCTAGGGTAGCAGGGCGCAAGAGAACAAGGAGGTTTACAGCTTAGTTAACGTTTACAGGTTACAGATTAGTTAACGTTACAGGTTACAGGCATAGTGGACATTTCGAATCTGCAGGGTAGGGCAAGTGCAAGTGCAGATAAGGCGTAGCTAAACAGTCAAATCTATGGCGATCAAACAGTAAAAGCAGGTTAGTACAAACATTATAAGAAGACGTTACGTATAAAGTGACATACGCTATGTCGCATTCTCAATAAGCCATTTTATGGTGTTCTTTCTGAAGTTATGATCTTGAGTCTTTACAGAGGATGGTATAATTTGCTCTACTCCAGGGATTAACATGCTAGCAGCACGACAGATTATGCAAGCATACTGCGGACAGACAGCGATTAGGGCGGAACCAGTAGATGGCGAGCTATTCCAGTATGGAACAGACATGGCATTTGCATGGATGCCAGGGATAGAAGGGAAAATATGGAGGAGGCCAGCAGCGTATCGGTTCCGACCAGAAACACCTGTTAATGAACAAGAAGGAAAGGTGTTTGTAATGGACATTGAGAGCATTATTGCAACAGCTGAGTATATTGCTGTGCACGCCCAAGACAAAGAAGGAAGAGCATGGAGGGCAGTGATAGCACTAGCAGAAGGATGTAGGTTGACCCAGGTGTCAGATGAGGAGCTGTTCTCAGAAGAAAAGGAGGAGGGGGAAATGGTGTTCATGATGAGTGTAGAAATATGGCTAAGAGTGGCTCACAAACAAATAGCACAGAAAATTGCGATGGCACTTGAGGCACCTGCATGCACCCCAGTCCCTTTCTTTAAGGAGGATATGTCAAAGGTGCCCAAATCATTATGGACCATTAGCCCTTATGACGTAGGATGCATAAAAAGCATAGGGGGTGTACGGATAAAATTGAAAAAAGGTGCCATACTACCAAGAGTAAAGCAGTACCCACTGTCAAAAGAGGCAGATGAGGGCATATATGAAACTATAACGGCCCTTATAAACAATGGCATATTGGTCCCCTCAGAATCACCATGTAACACGGCTGTGTACCCAGTGCGCAAGGCTAAAGGAGGGTCTTGGCGCTTCATACAGGACCTCAGGCCCTTGAACAACATAGTAGAAGCAGAATATCCAGTAACAGCAAACCCGGCCACAATATTGTGTGGCATCCCAGCAGAAGCATCACGATTTACAGTAATAGACCTTAAAAATGCATTTTTCTCAATACCATTACACCCCGACTCACAAGATTTGACAAGTTTCACTTACCGAAATACAAAATGGAAACATACCAGGTTACCACAGGGGTATTGTGAATCACCCTCAATTTTCAATAGAGTAATACAGATGGATTTGGGTAACGTTGAGGTGGAAAGCACAGTGTTACAGTATGTGGATGACATAATAATTTGCAGTATAAATGAAAGTAAATGTAGAGAGGACTCCTTAAAAATGTTGACTATATTGGCTGAAAAGGGGTACAAGGTAGACATGGAAAAAATACAATACTGTCAGGAACAGGTACTTTATATTGGCCAACTGATATCACAACATGGAAGAAAAATTGCACCACAAAGAGCACAGGCCATCTCAAGCACTCCCATGCCACAGACTGTGAGAGAACTGCAGCAATTTCTGGGGCTGTGCAACTACTGTAGAGCATGGGTATTTGATTACAGTTCATACATAGGACCCCTGCTTGAGGGTTTGAAGGAAGCAAATAAAGGGGAGAAAAAGTTGGGGTGGACTATGGAAATGAGGGAGGCATTTGACGAATTGAAGGACGCGATATCAACAGCTCCAGTACTGGCATCCCCAGACTATGAGCGACGCTTTTTTATATTTTCACATTGCGACTCAGCAGTAATGAAAGCAGTATTGGCCCAAAAAACAAGCATGGGCTATAAACCAGTAGCCTTTTACAGCGGTCACTTAGACCCCGTGATATTAGGCCACTTCCCTTGCGAACAAGGTCTCGCTGCAGCTGCTTTTGCAGTAGAAAAAGCATCAGCGATAACCATGGGGTGTCCAACTACACTGTTTGTGGAACATGCACTATTTGCAATATTGAATAAACCCAAGTCCACACTAACGACACAAAGGGCATCAGGTTATGAGATCATTTTGTCTAGGGCTGAACTAGCGATTGTTAGATGTAGCACTGTTAACCCTGCAAGGTTCCTAGCAGAAATAATTGAGGAGGGAGATTACGCCCACGACTGCACCGAACTAAATGAAATATATTCATGTACTAGAAAAGTTGAAGAAAATGAACTAGAGGGAGGTGAGCTTTTGTTTATTGATGGGTCATCAACTATTGATCAAGGAGATGGGATACGGAGGACTGGGGCAGCAGTGGTAAAAATGATGGAGGCGCCGGTGTGTGTGGCTATGAAGTGTGTACAGTTACCACAGCATTACTCTGCTCAAGCCGCAGAACTAGTTGCACTAATATTAGCATTAAAGGAAAGTTTTAACAAACGTGTAACAATATATTCCGACAGTGCATATGTTACATCCACTGTTCACTCAGGGCTATCAAAATGGAGAAGAAGAGGGTTTAGGAGAGCTGATGGCACTCCAGTGCAACATGCCCTCTTGTTGGCTGAATTAATTGAAGTAATAAACGACCCCCAAGAGCTAGCCCTAGTAAAATGCACCGCACACACCAATGGTGAAGACCACGTCTCAAAAGGGAATGCAGCAGCAGACGCACATGCGAAATATGCTGCATACTTTGGTGAGATATGGAACCCCACAGACTCACAGAGAGGGAGAGGGAGGGGAATGGCTAGGGAGATGTTAATAAGAGAAGGGTACACCCATCTCCCAGCCACACAGATTATGGAATTACAAGCGGCTGCACCAATGGCCGAAAAGGAAATATGGGTAAAAAGAGGATGTACAATGTCACCAACCGACGCACTATGGCGCCAGGGTGGTACTGGGAAAGTTGTAATACCATTGGCACTTTTAAATACCGCCCTGAGCCAATTACATCACCCAGCCCATAACAGGCAAGGAAATAATTGCAGCACGAATTAGAGAAGATTGGTTCTGTCCCGAGTTGAATTCCCATGTGTCAAATTTTATCAGCAATTGTCTCACATGTCAACAGTTTACGGCCGGTCATACCCTAAAAGTGATAAGAGGTACCATACCCCGGCCAGAAGGACCTTTTCGGCACCTTCACATTGACTATGTTGATATGATCAACATATGTCAAGGTAATAGGTATATGATTGTAGTAGTATGCCCATTTTCTAGGTGGATTGAAGCAGGGCCCTGTTCACACCCAGATGCATTTAGAGCAGCCAAATTTCTAGTAAGGGAGGTCTTCCCCAGGTGGGGAGTGTGCGAGGTGTTAAGATCAGACAACGGCCCGCATTTCGCAAACGAAATGTTCCAACATATCACAGCCCTGCTGAGCATAAAGCACAAATTTGCATGTGCATATCACCCACAGGCTAACGGTGTATGTGAACGCCTGAATGGCTTATTGAAGGAGGCAGTTGCAAAGATACAACAAACAACAAAGAAAAGTTGGTTGTATTGCCTTCCGTTAGTCTTATTCGAATTAAGGAACAGGCCAGGGTCCCACCACCACCTCACCCCACACGAGGTGGTTACTGGACGTCAAATGCGCCTTCCCCTAACGCCAACGTCAAGGGCATTCACTGACCACGAAAGTTCAGCGAGTGTACTAGGTGATGAAATGTATCAATATGTGTCGTCTTTGATTACTAGTGTTGTGTTTGTGTCTCAACAGCTCGAGCGCACACGGGGCGGGTCCACCAGAAATCAAGAAGAAGGCGCCAGTACAGAATTAGAAAAAGAGAACTTGTGCAAACTTGCCAAAGGTGACCACGTGCTACTTCGCAATTTCAATAGGAAGTGGAACGACAAAAGGTTCACCGGCCCACATCTGGTAGAAGACGTATCGCCAAGAGCAGTAAAACTAAAGGACAAGCGTGCCTGGAACCACCTACATGATGTAAAGATATATAAACTGCAGACCCGCCCCAGCGCCAACGACAGGTCCATTGGAAGAACAGCAACAACATCCCCGACGGCGGAAGGAAGTTCTACCACAGACAACGACCCAATTCACTACCCAGCTACCCCAGAGACAACAACTGACGAAGAAAGGGGTGATCCCTACACTGCCCACCCCATGGTCACACGTTCAAAGAGTAAAAATACTTCCGCCATCTGAGCGCAAAAAACCCCCCCCGCCCATTGACTCCCAAGGACAGTTGTAACTTAAACTGAAAGCCACTGGCCGCACAAATACACATGTAAACACGTGAATGTTCTCTTTTTCTCTCGCACATACAGGAACTGCGTATTATTGTATAATTGCAATTTAAACTGAATGTTCTCTCGCACAAATACACATGTAAACACGTGAATGTTCTCTTTTTTCTCTCGCACATACAGGAACTGCGTATTATTGTATTGTTAAGTAGAGAGCTAATTAACAAGTCCACTGTCCAGGCGTAGATGGTACTCCCAGACGATAATTACCCAGAAGAATTGTCACACCAATTTGTATACGAAATAAAAAGGCCAACATACCTAAAAAGAAGAAGGGTACGTGTCTACTACACAGCCTTTCTCCTGGCCATAGAATATTACATGCCCCACCTCCGCCCATACTTGCCGGTCCTAAGAGACCGATCACTTAGAGTAGCGTGGGAGCAGCTCTTCGCCTGGGCACTGAATGATTATTTGATAGGGAGAGCTTAAATAAAACAAAACTAACATCTAAAAACGAGCATTTCTGAGAATTTTTAGGCGGGCAACTTTTAACGTCGCAAGAATACGCTGCCAGGACTGCAGCAAGGTAAGAGCAAAATGCCGGTGAAATTAGCAGTTGTAATAAAAATAATAGGGATTTTG
Source organism: Ambystoma mexicanum (assembly GCF_040938575.1). Lineage (NCBI taxonomy): Eukaryota > Metazoa > Chordata > Amphibia > Caudata > Ambystomatidae > Ambystoma > Ambystoma mexicanum. The sequence goes on along the minus strand of NC_090933.1, from coordinate 23,609,599 downwards.
ATGATCACCGGATTTTTGGCTGCCTCTGTCTGGCAGTACAGCTGTGCTATCAATTTTATTGCTGCACCCAAACCTAATATACCCCCGTTCCTTGCTGCAACAGGTGTTACGTCAGGTGGTAGTAGTAACATTGCACCCAAGCAAAATAGAGTTAAACGCAGCACATACTCAGACAATAAAGGTATTGATAATTATGTACAAGATTCAGCACACGTCACAAACAACATATGGTACCAACACATGACCAGCATTGGTAAGCAGACAACTGAGGATAGCTGCTACGTCTGCTCATTAATACCATACGCCATGAGTGCTTCACGAACATTTGTTGCCACAGAAATAAATGAGAAGATAGCGCAGTGCATAATATACTTGGCACTGTTCCAGACGAAAGGAAGATTCCAAGGAACTGTAGTGCACATGACATGGAAAACACGAGACTCATACCCATATGAAAACAACTTCCTCAAGACCTACTTGAGTTATCACAAGACCAGTTTACATGCTGAAGCATTCAAATATATAACAAGTGGCCCTGCAAAAGGAGAAACACAGAAAGTAACACTGCAGTATTTACCATGTGATTGGTACGCCACTGAAGTTCCGGGTAAACAAGGATGCTGGGAGAGGCCGCTACTGACGATAACAGGAAAGGTGTATCTGGACAACAGCTGGGAGATAGGAGTGATTGGCAGCAACATGGTAACAAAAGAAACTATCTCAACCATCGAGACACACAATCACTGATGTTGGACGACGTGGATCAAGTATGTACCAATGCTCACGTGGGTAGAAGAAGATGAAGACCCAATAACGATACTACCGTTGACTGCGCCCAAGGTATGCTACCAGCATAAAGGAGAGGTGGACGTAGGATATAACACCAATTGTGCAAGTGTGACGGAGTTACCTGAGGGGGGAGCGGGAACAGCAGTAATAATGGACCATTATTGGGCCTGTGGAGAAAAGGCATACCATACGCTGCCTCCCCTGTGGAATGGTGTGTGCACAATGGTATACGTCAATGTGCCATCACTAGTGGTACCTAAGAAGCATGTCAATGTGGCGAAATTTCCTAGAATGAATGAAGGGGATAAGAGAAGAAAGAGATCTGCACCACTTCGGGAGGAGCAAGGGAACAGGACCAACAGCAATGACACTGTCCTAAATAGAAGAAAAAGACAAGGAGAGCCGCTGACAGGAAATTACCTGTGGGGAAGGTCGGAAACGGCACTAACATCAATACCGCCAGAACACAGACTATTTAGCAGAGCAGCAATGTTCTTCTCCTCAATAATACACCCGGGACTACAGGCTTACGCAAACGCAAAATGGCTCCATAACTAGATGGGAACTAATGATGACCATCAATTCTACAGTAAATGGGTTCAACGCAATAAAAGAGGAGCTGCGAGCTGTAAGGATGGTAGCACTCCAGAACAGATATGTATTGGACCTTCTCACAGCAATGGAAGGAGGAGTTTGTGCAAAGATAGGACAATCATGCTGCACGTTCATACCTGCCAATGATGCTGACAATGGTACACTGACAGAAGCAGTTTCGCAATTGGCCCAGATGCACTCCAAAATGATGGATGAAAGCAACGGTGTGAACAAGGATGAGAGCTGGTTTTCACTGTTATGGTCATGGATGCCATCTTGGCTGTCAGATGGACTGAAAATAATAGTGGGCTGTACTATATTGGCTGGAGCTACCCTGATCATAATTAGATTTTGGAAGGCACGGAAGGCACGCACTACTGACGAGTTGCTGGAAATGGTGGGAATGCACCCCTTGATGCCAACAGATGACGGCCAGCATACAGGTGTAATAATACAGGAGAGGGAGAAGCTGCGCACCCAAATAATCACCAACCATCTAGACCCACCATCCGTGAAGATCGAGAACCCAAGAAACCCCAGGAGCTACATAGGAAGATGGGTATACTGTACTCCTGGAGGTACCTGTGAATATATGTATTGGTCCTTTGAAGATCATGTAAACCACTATGGACATCTCGGAGGACATCTTGGAGGAATAACTAAGATATGGCGAGTAAGAGGAGATAACGAGAAGGATATGTTTGTGGTCGACAAGTCGACCAGAGGGGGGACTGAAGTGGGAGAATGGAAGTGGGAGAATGGAAGACCAGGCTCCCGTCCTTCGCCTCTCGCGCATGGCCTAGAGGGTCACGACCCAAACACCCGCCACGAGAAGAGTTTGTCCATTTGCCAGACGACCAGATACCCTGGTACAGGAACATACGGATGTGTCCATCTGCCTGCCCAACAGCCCGCACTGGCCATGCCGACACCTGCGGCACGGATCAACTAGACTAAAATCTACACGTCGTTAGAGATGCCATGACGACCTAGACAACGGGAAGCACATCTGTACAAATGTACACACTGGACATTCCCACACCAACCTACACGAAGAATATACTCAGTGCTATGACGTAGGCGACAGGCATATTCACGGACGTGCATCTTTATTATTTTTACGTAGGCTTTCAGAATGCAGAAACGCAAGACGCGTCATGAACTCTTCTACTAGCTTGCTCACGCTTCTCTTGAAACCAGTTACCGCCATGAGAAGTATAATGAAGACAATACTGGTCATGAAATTATATGCTCCTATAACCTAAAGCACCTGTACACCAAACAGACAACTTATGCACCAGGCCCAAGGAGGCCTCAAACAAGAGCTCCCGTGGACATTAACAAGGCAAGAGTCAGTTGCTGATCCTGCAGAATGAGCTTGGCGAAGCAACCAGCCAAGGTCGCAATGTTGCAAACCTACGTTCCAAGAGCAAATCATCAAAGGCACGATGTTGCAACCTCGTACTCCACGCACCAACGTTAAAGTCACCCCGACAAATTAAACCAGACGCGCAGTAGAAAAACAATATTAATTGTGCAGAATTCTGCCTCTTTCACGGTCCCTCCCCACGTGACCAAGCCGAACCTGACGAGATGCCAAACCCAGGAGAACAGAGGCGTCTGGATCCCTCGCTACGAGACACTGGCAGATACACTTGAAAGGCTCAATGGACATCTGCAACAGTGGGAGCGGTCCCCCGTCCAGCTATGAATAAGTCCTCACATTGTCTGCATGTACCCATAGTGAAACATTGTTACAACTTACAGGTACACCGAGAGCTGGGAACGACGGTGGTCCCAGGCTGGGAAGCTCACGGGCGCACCAATCAGAACATGGGGCTCTTATCACTGACGCCAGCAAATTTAGCCAATCCTCAGGAGTCTTCATGTAACAATTCTCATGTATCTAATTGTAGGGACAACCCAGATATACCACCTGACTACACCTTGTCCACTAATATCATTTTCTATATGTGTGCTATACTAACCCTACCACTCGAACACCCAATTAAGAGTGGCGATAGGTTTTTTTGTTAACTTTCTGAAGTGACGCAAGTAGCGCGTCATAATACCGTAAAAAGGGCCTGCGAGCCCCACGATTGTGTGTGTGTCAGGACGAACGCGTACGCTCCTTGACCCATCCCTGCCGTTTTGTCTAATAAACAGCAGAGTCACCTTGCTCCTTGTGTGCGTCTCATACTCTATCTCATCTCATCTGGGATATACACGGGAGGAGTTGGGGCCTCCCTGCCTGGAGGTCCGCGGACGGCCCGGCCGACCCCGGCAGAATTTCCCCCCGACAGTGGACTCTTGTTTCACTTGGACATTCTGACAGTATCCGTAGTTCCTCTTTATTTTACTAAATAAAAGTCTATTTCAACAATCATGCCACCTGTGTATCAGTATCCTCCTTCTGCACCCTTAAATAGCGTGTCAGAGTGGGATCTGACCTAGTTGACACAAACTGGGAATCCTAAAATTCACTAAGTTAAGTGACCAAGCCTCCAACCCATCTCTTGCTACTACAGAATCTATAGGGTTTGACATCCCCTGCAGTCGTGGCATAACAATTGAACCTGGAGAGAGAAAGAGCGAGAGAGAAAGAGAGAGAAAAAGAGAAAGAGAGAAAAAGAAAGAGAAAGAGAGAGAGAAAGAGAGAGAGAGAGAAAGAGAAAGAGAGAAAGAGTAAGAGAGAGAGAGAAAGCTCATTCCCACTGACCTTGGCAGCCCACAAGGGTACGGCAGGGGAGGCATGGTATCACAAGTATGAGACTGACACAAAAGGCACAATTTATAAAAACTTTAATAAAAAGTTTCTGGGTTTGGAAAAACTACTAGGATATGAGCAGTCTCGACCATAAAATAATAAATAAAGCAGTCGTAGTTGAGTCAGTCAAATCAAAATGCCCTATACCAACAGAAACCTAATGCCTGCCCTATCTCGTATTGAAGTGGGAGAATGGGAGAAAAAGCTCCCCCCAATTTCCTCGCGACCATGGCCCAAAGGATCGCGGCCTAGACACCCACCACGAGATGAATTTGCCTACCTACCAGACGACCGAATACCCTGGTTCAAGAACATACGGATATGCCCACCAGCCTGCCCTACTCAAGCCGACACCTGCGGCATGGATGAACTCGACTAAGACCTCAACAACAAGCACCCACATCGTTAGAGATGCCATGACGACCTAGCCAACTGCCAAGAACACACGTGCCACCATGCACACTGGACACTCACACACCAACCCACACGAAGAATATAATCAGTGCTATGACGTAGGTGACGGATACACCCACTGACGCGCATCTTTATTATTTTTCACATAGGTTTTCCGAAATGCAGAAACGCAAGACGCACAAAGCACTCGTTTACACGCTTGCTGATGCTTCTCCCAACCCTTGCATCGTGATGAAAATATAACGAAGACATGATACTGCCTATGAAGCCATGTCGCACCGCAACACAGGTGCCGTGCATTACACATCCCCACCTATGAACCAGGCCCAAGTAGGCCGCAAGCAAGAGCCGCCATGAACACTGAACGAGCAAGAGTACAAGTGCTGACCATGCAGAACGAGCCCAGCGAGAGTGGACAGCCAAGGGAGCAATGTTGCAACTCATATGCTACCAGCCGACGCCAAGGTCACACCTGTAAGCAAAGCCAAGCACGCAGAAGCAAATACAACTTTAAATGTGCAGAATTCTGCCTCAGCCACGGTCTCTCCTCACGTGACCAAGCCAACCTGACAAGGTGCCAGACCCACGAGGGAGAAGTCGCCTGGGTCCCACGTCTGGGACACAGGCTGCAACAATGAAATGACCCAATGGACACCTAAAGCGATGGGAATGGTCTGCTCTCAGGCCTATGAGCAAATCCGCGCATTGTCTGCACAAACACATAGTTACATATTGTTGCTAGTGACAGGTACACCGCGAGCTGGGAACAATGATGGTCCCAGGCTGGGGGGCTCGTGAGTGGACCAATCAGAACATGGGGGCACTCATCACTGACGCCACTAACATTAGCCAATCATTAGGGGTCTTCGTGTAACAATTTTCAAGTATCTAATAGAAGGGACAACCCAAGTATACCACCTGACTGAACCTCAACCACTAATAATGTTCTCTATATGTATGCTATACTAACCCTACCACTCGAGGAACCAATCCAGAGTGGCGATAGGTTTTTCGCTAACTTTCCCAGGTGACGCAAGTAGCGCGTCATACTGAGGCAAAAAGGGCCTGCGAGCCCCACGAACTTTGAGAGTCTGGACGGACGCGTACGATCCTAGACCCATCCCTGCCGTTGTTCAATAAACAGCAGAACCACCTTGCTTCTTGCGTGTGTCTCATTCATTTTTGGGGAACACGGGAGGAGTTGGGGCCTCCCAGCCCGGAGGTCCGCAGATGGCCCAGCCGACCCCGGGAGAAACACCTAGACAGTATACAAAAAGTGTATGAAGGAGAATTTGTATGCAAAGGAAAAATCAGTGTTCAAATATAAAGAATAAATGTGGCAGAGTCAGCTCTCCTCCCCACGTTAGACAGCACGGAGTAAGATGGCCCCCGTAGACATGATGACACACTGAGCAAGGTGGAACACGAGAAGGAGCATAACTTACGAGGAGAAGGCAAACCTACTGGAGCAGAGCAACAGAACAAGGGATGAGAGCAAAGGGTCGAGATCCCCGGAGTTCTCTGCAAGAGATCGTGGCCTTCAAAAGGAAGCGAAAGACACGTGGAGAAGGCTGTATCCAAACAAGAAGGCTGCATTGTGTTTTGAGGATGCCAGCGACCCTCGGGGTGAACGGCAGATTTGGGGAGGCAAGTCCAAGCCTGTGGTACTTATCCTGACTCGTGAATTGAAAAACTGTAAAGACAAGAAAGAAACGCACACAGCCAGTGAGTTGGCAAGCAAATGGATGAGACGCGAAGAAAGGAAGACCTGTGAATGAACTTTGAAGTAAGGATAGCTGTGACACCAGCAATACCGAGTAACTGAGTGGTACGGCGAAAGGAAGCCCACTCGAACGTTTCTGTGAAAGGTGAAATGTTTGTAGTGATAAAGTGAATGAACTGTATGAGTGAAGTGATCAAAATTAACCCTGAGAAAAGGGGAGAGTAAAAAGGTGAACATTGAACTTTGGTGTTCATGACATAGAACTACCCAGACCAATAAGCGCTGTGGCAAACAATTGTGTGAGCTGAAAGGAAAGTCGAACTGGTCCTGCAGAGGTCTGTAGTAAAAGTCACACTCATTCGAAAGTCTGACATCAGGAAACGGTCCGAGCCCAACGGAGGGAGACTGGAGGTGTAATAAGTTAGGGGAAAGAAACCCGCCTAAAGGATGTGAATTAAGCTTGGGGAAGGGACCCGCTTCAAGTGTTTTTGAACTTTTGCTTTAAGAGGTCTGAGCCCGACAGAGGGGGACCGACGTGAACTTTTTCTTGAACTGTGTTTTGAAAGCTGGAAAGCGAGACTTTAACGTGGAATGCCAGGCATGCCTCGATCCATGTTTTGAACAACCTGTGTGTTAAGAACCTGAGTCAGAGTGTGTCATCCTGTCTACGGGGATCGCCTTACTCTGTGCTGTCTAACGTGGGGAGGAGAGCTGACTGGTATCAGATTTATGCACTTAAAGTCAAGTGCTTGAATTTGCCTGACCCGATTAGCGGGACATGTCTAATGTGATATGTTAGGGTTAGCCTCTTTTAATCAGTCACTCTCTTCCTCTGCCCATTGTTTGTGCAGAAAGGGGGGGGTGAAGTTGCGACATTGGAAAATCCTATGAAATAGGATGGGTTAGGTTTACAGGAAAGGGGGGAATATTGCATCTCACAATCGGTCACCTCACCCCTACGCCCTGAAGACCCCTCACCCAAGGTGATCCTTCAGCACTGTTCCAACCTACAGGATATGGACACAAAGGCGATGTCCATGCCCGGGCCATCTGAGAGAGATATCCCAGAGGACTAGTAGGTGAGACACCCTTTGGTTTCTCACAGTACACACATGCAGTTGGTCTCCAAATCGAGGCTCGATTGGAAGCATGGGCATGGGCTATATTTAATGGCAGGGGTGGTAGACCCAGATTACAGAGGAGACATTAAGATCTTCTCTCCAGAATAATGCCAAACATGCTAATCCTGTAAGAACCAAGGAGAATATTGCTCAAGGAATTCTCGAGAAGGCACGGTTTCCCAAACTCCTAGAAGTATCAGAGTTAGACTCCACTGAGAGGGGGTAACTGTTTTGGAGAAGCGGACAAACATCCAGACCCCAAACCTAGAGTCACCTAAACTAAGTATTTAGGAGTGGGAAGTGGAGGCAATCCCATACTTGGTGCTCGCCCAAAGCCATGATCCTGTATTGGCTGAAACCTTCATTACATCTGAAGAGGAGGGCCGAAAGAAAGATGGTCCATTTCTTTTTTGTAGACCAGGTCTACTATTTAGGGGTGACACCAGCAGAGAGGGAACCCCTTGATCCCAGAAGTCACTGCAGTGTTGTGTTGGAGATTGCCCATGCCCACCTTACCTCAGGACATTGGGAACAGCAAAAACCCAGGGACAACTGGTGAGTCGATTCTATTGGCCAGGAATATACTCTATCAAACATTTTGTTATGATTTGCTCCCTGTGCCACGACTGCCCCACATAACGCTCCTCCTGACCCTTTACAACCTTTACCAATTATAGATATCCCCTTTTCCAGAATAGGGATGGATATTGTAGGACCATAACCATCGTCCAAACTCGGGAACAAGTATATCCTAGACATACTATATTATGCTAAGCGTTACCGTGAGGCCTTTCAGATGTGAAGAAACACGGATTCTTAAACATATTATTCCCTTCCCGTCACAGGTATGTTTCCAGAAAGGGATATTGCCAGACCAGGGAACAACCTTCACAAGTAAAATCATAGCAGAGGTCAAACAAATTCTTCAAATTAAAACTTTGCGGACATCCATATACCATCCTCAGACAGATGATCTAGTTGAGCTCTTTAATAAAAGACTCAAGACAATTCTTAGGAAGCTAGTAGAAGCTGATGTTGGACAGAATTGGGATATGATGGCACGTTGGGCCTGCTTTTGCTATAAGGAAGTCTCCACTAAGCTTCCCTCGGTTTCTCACCCTTTGAACTGCTTTATGGGTGTGATCCCAGAGATGTCCTGGACATATTAAGGGGAACCTGGGACGAGAGGGAAGGGGCTATCTTACTGTTGTCCCTAACTGCCCAGTGGATTAAAGAACATATGGCTGTAGTCCAGGAGATAGTCCACACTCACTTAACCAAAGCCCAAGAACATCAGAAGGTGTAATATGACAAAGGATCTGTCACTCAAACCCTTTCTATTGGACAAAAGGTCCTAGTACTTCTGCCTACCTCTGAATACAAAATGTTATTTAGCTGGCACTGACCATATGAAGTGTTGGAACAGAATGGCTCTTGTAACTATCGCATTTCAACATTGCAACATAGGTTGCACTTTATGAATCCTCCTCTGTGGTAATGGCCAGTCTCCTGTCTGAAGAGACCAACAATCCAATTTGGTACCAACAGACTTTCCCTCTTCCCAACAACAAGACAGTCTGGATCTCTTAGATCAGTTCACTGATGTCTTTAGCTCTAAAGCTGGGAGAGTGAAGGGGATTTACCATCATATATGTACTACCCATGCCCCCCGGGAAAGTCAACCTCAGGCCATACCAAATACCTGAAGTCCAAAAAGAAATAGGCAGTCCCACAAGTGGTGGAGAAAATGCTAAAAACGGACATTATCGAAATCATCACAGAGTCAATGTGCTCGCCAATAGTCCTAGTGGCAAAATCTGATCAATCGTGGAGGTTTTGCAGAGACTTTAGAAAACTCAATGCCATGTCCCAGTTTGATAATTATCCGATGCACCGGATAATTATCAAACTGTGCATGGCTGTCGATCGACTGGGCATGGCCATTTACCTCTATACGATTGATCTTACCAAGGTTTTCAAGGTACAGGTTGGATCAAACGCCTACAGGAGCCGGGGGACTCTGTATAGGTATGGGCTATAAGAGCCGACAGATTTCCATAAAGAATTTGGCATTTAACCTTTGAAAAAGTGTAGTAGAAGCAGCTTACACAATGTGACTGTCCCTTGTTCCATGCAATGATCCCAGAGAACAGTGAATCCTCCCCATAAGGCTCAAGTCCCCACAAAATGTAGGAGGGTGTAGGGCCTGAGCCGCTTAGTTGCTCCCCCACCTGTGAGAAACCTGAAGGTGTTTTACCCGCTAGTCCCCGGGGATCTGTCATCCAGGTGGCCAGGACACGGCCATCGCTTTCGGATCCAGTACCTGGGGGTGGACCAGTGCGGGAGGATCACCTGGGTGAGGGGTCCTCAGGAAGTAGACATGGGACACTGGATGGCGAGACGCGGTATCCCCTTCCCTTTAACACTTTCTCACGAACAGCTCATTGTGAGAGAAAACGGACTAACACCCGAGCTGTATACCCGACATGTCCCAATACAATGGTCAGGTAATTACTGATAATTACACACATCTGACTTCCATCACGCTTCCTCACACAGATAAAAGGCAGAGCACGAAAGCACACTCTGAGCAAGGCAAAGCGCACGAGGAAGCAGCAGTTCCAAGATGGCAGTTTTATACAAGGCGAAACATGGCAAAACCAAAGAGGATTACAAGGAGGGAAGTGCCCTTGACCTTTTCAACGAAAGACTGTTACTTTCGTGAACCTTCGAGAATAGGAAACGTAAGACCAGGAATCGAGGCTGAAGAATCCTGCATTGTGTGTCGGAGGTACCCAGGGCTCTCCCGCGTCGATGGGCAAGGTGCGGATAATCGTTTTCCGCCATGGTACTATCCTTGGGTCTTACAACAAACAGCGCCAGTGAAGTCAGCATAGCCGGTGAATTTGAATGTCTCTGTTAGGTATCCAGCGGAAAGGTGGCCAATGTGAAAAAGAATTGTGAAATCGAAGAGGACCTGCAACGGGTCAAGCAAAAACCATGTGCACATTCGGAAGTCTACGATAGTTGATGAACTTGTGTATGAAGTTGGTCCGAGCCCGGCGGCAGGAGATCCGCTGAAAGCTTTTGGTTAAAGCAAGTTTGTGAAAAGTTATGAACATTGTGTTAAAAGGAATCTGAGCCCGACCAGAGGGGGATCCGAGATCTGAGCCCGACAGAGGGGGATCCAGGGTGAACCGTGAGTCACGTGAGAAATAATACTTAACGTGAAATTAGATGCATAAATAAAGTATGAACATTGTGTTGAAAGGATCTGAGCCCGGCTAACGGGGATCCGAAGTGAATAACAAATCGCCTAAGAAATTGAGTACTTGTGATAATCTGGAAAAGGAAAAGAATGTATTGTTTGTTTGTCGCATCAGGCCCTCTGAATAAAGAGACTTTAAAAGCCAAAGAAACGTTGGCACGGAAGGCCGCAATGCTAATGATTGAACTGTATCCACGTGCTAGGAAAGCCAGAGACTGTGCTAAGATAGACTGTGCTGCCTTGTCCCATGCTGAAAACGTGGGGAAGGGAGGCCAACAGCCTGAACATTCTGACATATCATTTTGTGAATACTTCTTTCATTTTCGTAACATTGTTTCCCACACTATTTGTATGCTGAGGTAGGATTGGAACTAGGTTTATTAGTATAGGCCCTTTTATTTTGACATGCCGCCATTAGGACTGCGTTATTATTTGATGGTCATAGCTTGCTACCATCTGTTGATTTAGGATTAGATAGGTGTTATTTTCAAACCCTTTTTGAAGTCCAAGAAACGCCCTTGAATTGTAATCACTTTGGTCACTTGCGTCCGTCTTACTGTTGATACCATGCCTTCCTTACACACCTCACCTCACACACCTTAAGGGCCAGGCAGGGGACATCTTCATATCTCATTGAGTCTAAAACATTGTGTAGCTCAAGAAGAGAAATTACAGAAGGCGTACCTTATTGAATAACAGGGTTTGCTGTTGCTTCAAATTGGTGCTATCAGGATGCATCACATACAGAAAGAGGATGGTATGGCAATACGTAAGATTCAAATCACAAGTTTGGAGGGTAGCAATCAAAATTGATATTGACAGCCTATAGTGCCAATCGGTGGCGGTGAGCAATAAGTTGCAGCAGAAGTCTTTTTGGGAGTGTCTGTCACACCTGGGTGTATTTCAAAACACAGAACATTCCTCTGTGGTCTCCCAAGAGGCAATGTTGTTGGGGTTACAATTAGAGCTTAGTTTTAAGTCAATACCTTTTAAAATCACAACTGTTTCCTTGTGATATCAGTTGAAGATCTTACATGCTAAACAAGAGTCTTACAATTGAGGCCCTCCGATATTTGGGTACATTGTGAAAGGGCTATAAAATGGTGGTGGGTAGTAGTACATAAATAAGGATTTTCAGACATAGAGCTCTCAAGCAATGCAAGATAAAATAACCTATGAAGCAGCAAATCAATTGCTCATAATGTCTGCTGCTCCTTGAATGAAAACATCAATGATACTATTCATATTGCACTGACAATGGTCATAACCATTATTTCTGTGCCAGTCCTCTACTCGAACAAAGAAAGGAGATTACACTAACCAAACAAACACACTTTAAAGAAAGATCATCTCTGTAAAGATGATTTGTTTCCTCCATCAGACCTAGAAAAAATAAAGACTAAGCTGCTGACTACAGTGTTTCTTTCCTTCCCGAAGACTTAACACACTACCTGGTCGATATGGTACCTCCAAGCTGAAAACCTTCATGCCAATCTGAAGGTAAGTTCACATTACCAACTAAACAAAAAGCCACATTTTAGCTTTTTAGATTTAAAGCTTGGAAGATTGAGGGTCACGTCAATACAAAGAAACTAAGTAATCCAACCTAGAGTTCACATTTTGTTCCTATCGCAACAGACTGCATATTTCTTAGCATATAAAAGAAAACAGGATTCAATGTAGAGAAATAGAAGTAAACTGCCTTACTTAATGCTTGATCAGAGGTATTATTTCATGACAGAGTCAAACAGGACTCCATCATTCTTAAACTTTGCAGAACAGGGGGTCCTTGAAAAACCAAAAAGAGGTAAAAATCTCCAATTAGCTGTTCAGTTTCAAAATTATGGAGGTTTTGGCTAATGGCTGGCAATTGTAACCATCAAGCTTGGCAGGGCACTTCGAAAAGAGGACAGACAAATGAATATCATTTTCATAACCATGTTAATCTAAAAAAATGCATGCAGACTTGGGTATTTCACTTGCTAGTTAGCAACATACTGACATAAATGTTTTGGTCACGTAGCAGCATGAGAAGACTTTGGGCCTCATTCCGAGTACGGCGCTAACCAATGGCGCTATTAACGCCTTGGTTGACGCCGTACCCGGACCGGCAGCGCCTTGGTGGTTGGCGGAATTACCGCCCCATTCCAAGGTTGGCGGGGCGGTAATTCCCCAATCCCCATTTACCCTTCCCCATTCCCATTCTTGCCCCATAGGGCATAATGGGAGTGGGGAAGGCGTCAATTACGCCACCGTAAATTACGGTGGCGTAATTAACATCAAGGTCCCTTAGCGCCATGGTATTTAACGCCTGCTTAAAGCAGGTGTTAAAAGCACCATGGCGCTAAGGGAACTCGGAGTATGGCGGTAAGGGATTACCGCCACCGCTCTCGTTAGCGGTGGCCGCTATCCCTTACCGCCATACTCGGAATGAGGCCCTTTGTCATAAGTCAAACGAGAAGTCTCCAAAGTTGTGGGTGGTATAACTGATAGGCTGCATTGGTGCCTTTCTTTCAGAACGCTGCAGATTCACCACTCGTTTGAAGAATAGGGGGCTTGGGTGTCTCATGTGGAGGTTTTAAGAATTCAAGAGTTCTGCGCCCATCAATGATATGGTGTTTCCCACGGGGTTTCTATTTTCATCTGCCTGCCCACAATTCAGACCTGAATCCATTTCTGCCTGGAGTTGGAATGGGTCACTAGGGCCTTCCATCATACCTGCCTCGCTCAGCGGCATTATCAGCTGATCATCATCATCTCCATTGACACTTGTCCGCCTGATTGCCTGGCCACTTCCTCATCTGGGGCAAGCCCCCAGTGCTGGCAGACGATCGCCGGCCCCCTCAAAGGGCATCCTAAAAAAGTCAGGGTATCTTCCTGTCTGGGCCAGGGAGGGTCCCCATCAGCCGGATCGCGATGCCTGTGAGCCGGCAGGCGATCGTTGGCCACCTTAAGGGCAGCATTATAAAACGTGTGTTGGAGCACTTCTCTGACCTTTCCATCTTGGCAGCATTTCCATCTGCTTGCCCACAATTCAGACCTGAATTAGTTTCTGCCTGCAGTCGAAATGGGTCGCAAGGGCCTTCCATCATAGCCGCCTCGCTCAGTGGCATTATCAGCTGATCATCTCCATTGATGCTGGCTCGCCTGACTGTCTGGCCACTTCCTCATCTGAGGAAAACCCCCAGACCCTGCAGGCGATCTCAGGCCCCCTCAAAGGGCATCCTAAAAAGGTCAAGATCTCTCCCTGTCTGGGCCAGGAAGGGCCCCCACCAGCCGGATCCCGATGCCTGTGTACCTCTTCGACCACCATTGGGTAAGCCCTCCTCCCAAATCTGTCACGACCCACATCCAAAAACCCCTCTGGCAAGCCAATGGGCCAGGAGAGGTTTTGGCTCCAGGCTCATACACAGTGAAGACATGTGTTTGGGGAACTACTTTATTTTGAAGCTGCCAGCCAACATGGAGGCATCCACATAGTTTGGCTCCTAGGAACCAAGCTATGCGGTATAGTGTTTGGTTGTGGTAGCCTAGGAACTACTTTACCTGGACTACTTTATTGAAACTATTAAACCACACCCGACTTGGATAACACGCTTCGTTACATTGCAATCCTGCAACGTGACATTCACCGTGTCCAGCTATACCCGCGAACCTCAGAGAAACAGCACCTGTAAGGAGACAAAAGGAACATTGTTAGCAGCAGCATCTTACCTGCAATTTTCATCTTTCGCTGCCCACAGCTCCTGCAAACAGCTTCTTAGGATCAACACGTCTCCCGGACCGATGGATCTGCAAAAAGGAAAGAAACAAGGCATTAGAGACATTACAACATAACGAACTGTGCCGAAAATCTTACCTAGCAGGTCGCCCCTCGACCAGCATCACCTCGGAATTCCACACCCTGGGTGAACACCACGATCTATGGGAAAAGAAAACAGGTTAGCAAAGGCAAGGCATCACTGTGCTGCGCATAGCGCCTACTTACCGCATCATCACGCTCATTACAAGCCATCATTTACCGGCGAGACCCAATTCAGCCAATGCACCACACTGGACTTCCGCACATCTAAGGAAGAGAAAGACATTATTAAACCAAGAAAGGCATGCAGGAATAACAACAATATACAACAGCAATAAGACCTACCTGAAAGACTTCAAACGGGCCAGCATCAGTGAAGTAACTAGATTGCATCCGCCCACAAAGGACAACGTGCCCCTGCCAAGAAGGCAGGACGGAGAGCACACCTGAATCAACAATAAGGTGAGGAGAGGCCCCAGAGGGGCTCAAGGCATACGGGGTGGTGGGAGGCCAATTACCCCCAGTTGGCCAGTCTTGAACATAGCCCTCCTGTATTACAGGCAGAACCTCCCCCACTGGCCACATCTGGGAACCACAGAGAAGGATATCAGTGTCCATACAGCTGGGTGGCATCCCCGTGGATACCAGGTGAGCGTAACAGAATGCAAAGCCTGCCAAACCAATCCACCTGGGCGCCATGGAGACATCAGAATTAGACCAATTGGCCCAATTGTTAGGGGAACTTCGTGCCGAGGTTCATTCTGCCCGACAAGAGACTAATGCCCTCCGGAGAGACCTGTTAGTGACCAAAGAGCGCACTGAAGAGATTAGCAGGCCATACTTAAAATCACAGGCAGGACAGACGCCTCTACCTGGAAGCAATCCAACGATGCAAAACCCCACCATACCATCCACTACCTCCACTCCTGTACAGATCATGTTACCGGGAACAGTTCCTCTGGCACCACCGGAGAGGTTTGCTGGCGACCCATGGAAGTATGCAGCTTTCATGAATCAGTGTCGCCTTCACTTTCTTTGCAGGCCTGGAGCATTCCCAAATGACCAAGCTCGGGTAGCCTTTGTTTTATCATACCTGAGTGGTAGCGCAGCAGATTGGTCGGTGCCATTGGTGACCCATGATGATCCTTTGTTACATGACTTTGGGGGGTTTCAGAGGGAAACGGAAAAGCTTTTTGCTCGCCATACCCGAGAACAAGCAGTAGACAATGAACTCCTTTCCCTCCGACAGGAGAATCAGGACTTGTTAACGTACATTGCTACTTTCAACAGATTCGTTGCCGAAGCTAAATGGCCTGAAAACAAAAGAACCACATTGTTTCATCGGGGCTTACGAGGCAAATTAAAAGATGTTCTAGCCCAAGTGGTTGATCCTCCCAGATACTGCTCTGAATTAATAAATTTGGTCGTGCAACTAGACCACCGGTTGCAAGACTGAAAAGCAGACCGTATCAAAATGGACCCTCGGGCCGTGTATGTTCGACCAAGAGACAACGCAACTCAAGTGCAAGAAAACACTGTGGAGCCCATGCAACTCGGAGGGGTACAACCACCACTAACAAAACAAGAGCGAGATAAAAGAAGACAACAACAACTATGTCTGTATTGCGGAAAACCAGGGCATTTCTTGAAGGACTGCCCAGTAAAACCCCCAAGGAAGATCGTCGGGGCCACAGAAAAAGATGAAGAGAAGGAATCGAAATCAGAAAACTACCCAGCTCGGCAAACGTAGAGGTCAGTTTGTCGAGTGAGAGGAAAGTCACTGACTTCACACTTTGCAATACCAGTGATCTTAATTAACAACCAACGGTCGTCAAGAATGCATGCCGTTGAAGCATACATCGACAGCGGAGCAGTTGGGAATTATATAGCTCAAGAGCTAGCAGCAGAAATGGGGCTTCCCCTATGTTCCAAGACAACTACAGATAAGGTAACCACGGTGGATGGGACAGAAATTGCTTCCGGACCCGTAACCCAATCCACAGCCGAGGTAATCTTGCTGTGCCAGGATGGACATCGGGAACTTATTTCGTAAGATCTCATCAAGGCACCGCAATTCCAGCTACTTCTAGTGATGCCATGGTTAGTTGCTGACAACCCTTTGATTGACTTGCGGGCATGGAAATTAACCTTCCCCAGCGACTGCTCCCCAGCCTGTTATTATCAAGAACAGAAACCTGGCTTCAGTATCTCTACGACTCCCGGAGCGACGGCATCAACCCTGGCAGTACCTAATACCTTGCTTAAGGAATACCACAATTTCCAGGATGTATTCCAGAAGGACCAAGCAAACACGCTGCCGCCGCACAGGCCCTATGACTGTCAGATTGACCTTGTTCCAGATGCACAAGTCCCTTGTGGCAGAATCTATGCTCTTACAGAACCTGAAAACCTTCATCTGAAGTCTTATTTAGACCAGTACCTTGCAAACGGATTCATCCGTGCAACGAAGTCCCCTGCAGCCTGTCCTTTGTTCTTCGTACCGAAAAAAGAAGGGGATTTAAGAACCTGTATTGACTACAGCGCATTAAACCAGATCACTGTGAAGAACCGTTACCCCTTGCCACTTATCCCTGAAATGCTGGACCAGGTCAAAGATGCCCAGATATACACCAAATTGGACCTTCGAGGAGCGTACCACCTGGTCCGAGTCAGAAGCGGAGACGAATGGAAAACTGCTTTCCGTACCAAATACGGTTTGTACGAATATCAAGTCATGCCCTTTGGGTTATGGAACGCTCCTGCAGCATTTCAATATTTCATCAATGACGTCTTGAGAGAATTAATGTCTGCGCCCTAGTGTACATAGATGATATCTTAGTGTACTCAACCTCAAAACAAGATCATATCAAGCACGTTTGTTCAGTCCTCACCCAGCTCCGTGAACATCGTTTATATGCAAAGCCTGAAAAGTGTTTTTTTCACGTCACTGAAGTTAAGTTTCTTGGTTTTATCCTTACTCCAGGAGGCATCAGGATGGACGTACATAAAGTAGACGCCATTTTGAAATGGCCATCACCAACGTCATTGAAAGGGGTACAAAGCATGTTGGGCTTTGCAAACCTCTATGGCCGGTTCATACCAGACTTTTCTCTGGTTGTACACCCGATCACTGTATTGTTAGGAAAAAACAATAAATATTTGCCTGGACCGAAGAAGCAGAAAAAGCTTTTCAGGAACTCAAGAAACCGGCCAGCTACACCCAGTGGCCTTCTGGTCAAAAAAATTCTCACCTCCGGAGATTAATTACACCATCACTGACAAAGAACTCTTGGCTATCAAATCCGCCTTTAAGGCCTGGCGGCACTACCTTCTGGGGGCCAGACACACCATTACAGTTATCACAGACCACCGAAACCTGCAATATCTTAATACAGCTAAAGCCCAGTCCTCACGTCAATTGCTTTGGGCCCTTTTCTTCGCCAAATATGATCATGTCATCACGTTTCGACCAGGGGTCAAGAATGGAAAAGCTGATGCACTATCTCATATGGGCACTGATGACATAGTATATACGACTCCAGACCCAATACTCATTATACCTGAAGACAAACTCTTGGGCCTCACGACAGCCTTAACTCAAGTAGAACTGAGAAACGAGATTCAACGGACCATGAATTCTGATGCTTTCCTTGCATGGCAAGCGCAAGTGGAACAATATTCCATCAAAGACCACTTACCCTTTTTTAAGGATCGTCTGTATGTACCCACCAAGGAGTTACAACAACATATCATTTCAGGTTATCACGATTCACTGATCGAAGGGCACCCTGGGATCACCAAGACTCTAGCTAAGGTAAAACAGAACTTCTGGTGGCCTGCCTGGCGTAAAGACATCGTCTAATATATTCAGTCCTGCGGAGTCTGCGCACAAAATAAGTCGCAAAAACAAAAACCATCCTGTCTTCTACAACCTTTAGACATTCCTCCCACTCCATGGCACACTCTTTCCCTCGACTTCATCACTGACCTACCTCCCAGTCATGGGTTTATGGGTTTAACACCATTCTTGTAGTCGTGGACTTATTCTCAAAGATGGCACACTTTATTCCGCTCAAAGGCCTCCCAGACGCATCCACTTTAGCCAAAGTATTCCTGGAAGGTATTGTTAAACTACATGGCTTCCCATCAGTCCTGATCTCCGATCGAGGTAGCCAGTTCGTCTACAACTTCTGGAGAAAGTGTTAGGCAATGGCGCAGATTGACGTCCGGCTATCTACCAGTCATCACCCCTAAACGGACGATCAAACCGAGAGGACCAATCAGACTCTCGAGCAGTATTTACGGTGCATGTTGAACCATGAACAAAGAAACTGGAAAGACTTACTATGGATAGCCGAGTATGCATATAACAATTTCTTGCATTCAAGTACGGGACAAACACCCTTTTATACCCTTTATGGTAGACACCCACGTACCTCTGAACTGGATCTCCCAGCCAGTTTGGAAATGCCAGCTGTGAAAACTCTTCACACACCATCGCTCAGGCTTTCAAAAAGGCCAAAGAACATCTTATTCTCACCAAGGAATCAACACCGGAAGAAAGCCCCTGACTATCAGGTAGAAGACAAGGTTTGGTTGGCCGCTAGATTCGTACCCATCAAGGGAACCCAGACCATTCAACCCAGGTACTTAGGGCCTTATACCATCAAGGCAATTATCAATCCAGAGGCCGTCAAACTAGATTTACCACCTAACCTACAAATCCATCCGGTATTTCATGTGTCCCTTTTAAAGCCAATGCAGCCCGGGAAACGGATTGGGACACCACCAAAGCCCATACTTGTTGACGGAGAACCAGAATTCAAAGTCAGAGGTATCCTGGATTCCAAGTATTCTAGGGGCAAGCTATACTATCTAATCGATTGGAAGGGATTTGGACCCCAAGATAGATCCTGGGAACCCTGTGAGAACATTCATGCACCACGTCTGATCAAAAAATATCATCGAAACTTCCCAACTAAACCTGGGCCGCACAGAAGAAACACATGAGAGGGGCCTTAGGGGGGGTGGGGGGGAGTGCTGTCATGACCCACATCCAAAAACCCCTCTGGCAAGCCCATGGGCCAGGAGAGGTCTTGGCTCGGGTCTCCAATAAACCTAGGCATCCACTGCCTAGGCCCTCTTGGAGCCAGTCCTGGCGCCTATGGTGCCACGCTCATACACAGTGAAGACATGTGTTTGGGGAACTACTTTATTTTGAAGCTGCCAGCCAATATGGAGACATCCACATAGCTTGGCTCCTAGGAACCAAGCTATGCGGTATAGTGTTTTGGGTGTGGTAGCCTAGGAACTACTTTACCTGGACTACTTTCTTGAAACTATTTAAACCACACCCGACTTGGATAACACGCTTGGCGTTACTTTGCAATCCTGCAACGTGACGTTCACTGTGTCCAGCTATACCCGCGAACCTCGGAGAAACAGCACCTGTAAGGACACAAAAGGAACATTGTTAGCAGCAGCATCTTACCAGCATCTTACCTGCAATTTTCATCTTTAGCTGCCCACAGCTCCTGCAAACAGCTTCCTAGGATCAACACGTCTCCCGGACCGACGGATCTGCAAAAAGGAAAGAAACAAGGTATTAGAGACATTACAACATAACAAACTGTGCCGAAAAGCTTACCTAGCAGGTCGCCCCCGACCAGCATTACCTTGGAATTCCACACCCTGGGTGAACACTGCGATCTATGGGAAAAGAAAAGAAAACAGGTTAGCAAAGGCAAGGCATCACTGTGCTGCTCATAGCACTTAACGCATCATAGCGCTCATTACACGCCATCATTTACCGGCGAGACCCAATTCAGCCAATGCCCCACACTGGACTTCCGCACATCTAAGCAAGAGAAAGAGACATTATTAAACCAAGAAAGGCATGCAGGAACAACAACAATATACAACAGCAATAAGACCTACCTGAAAGACTTCAAACGGGCCGGCATCAGTGAAGTAACTAGATCGCATCTGCCCACAAAAATCAACAATAAGGTGAGGAGAGTCCCCATAGGGGCTGAAGGCATACGGGGTGGTGAGAGGCTAATTACCCCAATTGGCCAGTCTTGAACATAGCCCTCCTGTATTACAGGCAGAACCTCCCCCACTGGCCACATCTGAGAACCGCAGAGAAGGATACCAGTGTCCATACGGCTGGGTGGCGTCCCCGTGGATACCAGGTGGGCGTAACAAAATCTCCATGTGCTACAGTGTTTGTTTACTCATGACCCAAGGGGGTTACCCAGATAGTGCTCTGCTTATGCCCAAGGCTCACACCTTGATCACAAGTTGCATTCATCTCATCTTGTGCCTCTGCATCTTCTCTCGCCCCCAGGACCTCCCGGTCTGTGTGCACTTTATCCTCCTGTACAAAACCACTCACCTGCATGTGTGCCTTTTTTACTCCTTGCTGGACTGCCCTCTCTTTGTGTGCCTTCCAGGCTATGCTGTCCATCTTTTCTCGCAACTCCCCAACCTCACCTGACTCACCTCGGGAACCACAGAATCCTACCCCATTCTTCACTAGCTGCCAACACCAGCTGTACTTTGCATGCCCTCTACCCATCTAGGGCAATTACTGAGCATCTCTACTTCTGCTGGCATGTTATCAAAGTATGCTCACTGCCATATGTGGGATTGTTGTTGTTTCTACCAGTCCCCCCATTGCTGTCTGTGAATATTTAAAAGTATGTTTCTCCACCTGCCTTACGCTTTAACTGTATGCTTTCTGTGATTATTGTGGAAATCAAATCTAGGCACTTCTTTTCTGATATAGGTGCCATTTTATGTCACAGATTTCCCCCTTTCTCACCTGACTTCGATGTTTGCTGGAATTCTTTGAAGGAGTCTTCTTGCGTACGGATTGGGTTTTGTACAAGCCAGAGCGAGCGCCTTCTGGTTCCAGTGTGCGTTCAGCGTTCAACGTCCAGGGGTACTTGGAATCTCCGGGAAGTCCAGGAAACAAGGGAGGTGTACAAGGAGGCGGTACACGAGATCTGGGAATCAAGGCAGAATAAGGAGGAAGGAAAGGTAGAGGGGGAATCGAGGGTCCGGGAACCAGGAAACAAGAGATTAGTTACAGCGAACTACGGAGCACACGTCTAGCCACTACAAGCGGTAGCGTTGTGACGCGCGGGGCTGCCGGGGCATGGTCTCTTTATAGAATGTGCTACGTCCGACGTGGAGGCTGGTGGAGAGTGTTCCACGTTAGACGGCCATGTTGGAAGTACTAAGGAGTGCAAGCCCCATTGCATCAGGGACCAGGAAGTCCAAAAGGGACGCGTTCTATGGATCATGACAGCATGCCTCCTCCGAAAACCTGTCCCACCAGGTTTGCCAGGGTGTATGAGATGATATCTTCTGAGCAATCGAGGGGTATTCAGATTTGAAAATGGTTCCCAAGTTCTTTCACTAGGAGGATATCCTTTCCACTCAACCAGGTATTGAAGTTGACCCCGTTTATACCTGGAGTCGCATATTCTGCATACTTCATATTCCAGCTGGTCGTCCACAACCACGGCGTTGGGTCTGAAGGACTTCCGGGAGGACTGGACGTAAGGTTTTAATAAAGAAGTCTGAAAAACTGGATGAATCTTCTTCCAGGAGTCTGGCATTTCGAGCCGGAATGTCAATGGGTTTATGATTTCCTTTATGGAAAAGGGGCCATAGTACCGGGGAGCCCATTTGTTTGGTCGTAGATGTCGAGGCAGTAATTTCGAGGACGCCAGACCTTATCACCCACTGCATAAGAAGGTCCTGGTCTTCTCTTGGAGTCCGCATAATGCTTGGTGTGAGTTCGGGCCCTTTCTAAGTGTTCTTTGGCTTCCTTGTGTACGTTGATGAGAGTTACAATCCAGGAGTCGACTGTTGCTACTGATGTGGGACGTGGGAGAATGGAAGGTAGAACCAAAGGGTGGAATCCTTGGCTGCAAAAAAAGGGCTTGTCTTGACTGCTGAGTGATCAGAATTGTTGTAGGCGAATTCAGCCACAGGTATTAACAGTGACCAATCGTCCTGTACCTTGGTGGTGAAACAACGAAGATATTGCTCCAGGGTCTGGTTCACACGTTGGGTAGCCCCGTTAGTCTGTGGATGAGAACCTGAAGAGAGGGCACGTTGGATTCCTAGTATACGGCATAAGTGTTTCCAGAATTGAGAGATATATTGAGGTCCTCTGTCTGATACGATCTTGGAAGGGAGTCCATGAAGTCAAAATATGTGTTCCAGGAAGATGCCAGCGAGTTCTGAAGAAGATGGTAACTTGTATAATGGTGTAAAATGAGCTAATTGGGTGAATAAATCAATGGTGACCATGATAGTCGTGTAACCTCTGGAAGGTGGTAATTCCACAATAAAGTCCATAGCGATGAATTTCCAGGGCCTTGTCGGTAGCGTAGGTTGAAGTAGGAGACCCGCCGGTCTCTTGTTATCCTGCTTGTTTTGATTGCAGACTGCACAGGCTTGAATGTACAGTTGAACATCATTTTTCATTTTTGGCCACCAAAATTGTCTTTGTATTAGACGGAGGGTGTTGGTGATGCCACGATGCCCTGAGTGAAGGGTATCGTGACAGAGGTTTATTATCCGTTGTTGTAGTTTCTGTGTGGGAATGACCAGGCCATTATCCTTGAACAGATATCCGTCCCATGTTCTAAGATTCCATCGATTCTTCCCTGTAAAGTCCTTCCAGATCTCAGAGGACTGGGTTTGCATCCGAATGTCTTCTAGGAGGCTGATTGCTTGGGCTACAAAAATTGTGCGGGGAAACCTCTTCGGGAAGGATCGATCTTCAAGAGTTTCGTAGTCGGGACGTCGGGATAAGGCGTCAGCAATTATGTTCTGTGATCCAGGGACATGATGGATGTCGAACTGGTACTGGGCAAAGAAGAAGGCCCACAGGCTCGACGAGTGTTCCTACATTCCAGAGACTGCAGAACCTGAAGATTTCGATGGTTGTTACGGACCTGAACAGGATGTTTTGCTCCCAGAAGTAGATGACGCCATTCTGTGAAGGCTTGACGGATGGCTAACGGCTCCTTTTCCAAGACGGAATAATGGGTCTCGCTGGGAGTCAGGGTTCGTGAAAGATAAGCAATGGGATGTTCTAAATTGTCCTCGAATTCCTGTTTTAGCACTGCTCCTATGGCATAGTTAGAGGCATCCATCTCCACTAGGAAAGGTCGATTAATATCAGGTTGAGCCAGGATGGGGGCTTGTGTAAACTCTGCTTTCAATCGTTGGAATGCTTTATCTTGGGCTGATGTCCAGAGAAAGGGATTATCTTACTTCAACAATGTAATGATCGGTTGGACTATCTAAGAAAAGGAAGGTATGAATTTCCGGTAAAAGTTGGCAAGTCCCAGGAAGGATTGAATCTGTTTCACGGTAGTGGGAACAGGCCAGGATAGTATGGCTTTTACCTTTGAGTGGTCCATTCCAATTCCTTCTGGACTAAGGACAAATCCTAGATAGTTAACAGTAGAGACATGAAAAAGGCATTTCTTTGGTTTAGCTAGGAGCTTGTGTTCACGTAGTCGTTGTAAGACTGCCTTAACATGTTCTTCATGCCTTTGATGGTCCTTGGAGTATTTCAAGATATTGTCCAGGTAAACTATGACGAAGAAGAACAGCATGTCGGAAAACACCCTGTCCATGAAACGTTGGAAGAGCGCTGGGGCATTAGCGAGTCCAAAGGGCATGTCCAGGTATTCAAAGTGACCAAATGGTGTTCTAAAGGCTATTTTCCATTCGTCTCCTTCCCTAATACGGATCAGATGGTAGGCACCACTGAGATCCAATTTCGTGAAAACTACAGCTCCTCTCACCGCTTCCAGGATATCTGAGATCAAGGGCAATGGGTAGTGGTCCTTGAGGGTGCATTGATTTAACCCACGATAATCAAGACAAGGTCTAAACTCTTTAGTGTCTTTCTTGGGAACAAAAAATAACGAAGCTCCAACTGGAGATTTGGATGGTCGTATGGTGCTGTTTTCAAGGTTGGTATCCAAGTATTCTCGGAGGGCCCTCTTTTCTGGTTCGGCTAAAATGAACATCTTTCCAAAAGGAATCACTGCTGAGGGTTCGGTATCAATAGCGCAGTCTTCAGGTCTGTGGGGGGGTAGGGCCTGAACTATGGCAGTTGAAAACACGTCAGTGTAATCCTGATAGGCCCTAGGAACCTGGATGATATTTGAAACCATGAATGGGCCTTGCTGGTCTGTTGGTGTGCTTTTGGAAGATGTCGACGAGGAATCCAGGAATAGACAGTGAGACATGCAATACTCTGAACCAAGAAACAAGGATCCTGCTGCCCAGTTGATGTATGGGTTGTGCTTCTGTAACCAGGGCATACCCAATACCATTGGGTAATGAGCTGACTTTATGATGTCAAATTTGATCACCTCTCGATGATGGTTTATCGAGAGCTGGATCTCTTTGGTCTGTAGTATTATGGGTCCTGAGGAAAGAGGCCTTCCGTCGATAGCCTCCACAGGTTGCATGATGCCTCGAGTTTCACATGGAATGTGGTGGTTAAAAACCCAATCTTGGTCTATGAATAGCCCCATGGCTCCACAATCCACCAAAGCCAAAATGGGATAGGTTTCATTCTTGGATGGCGATAGAAAGGCCTGTAATATCACTAGATTGTTCTGTCTAGGAGAGTTCAAGGATGGAATAGATGTGGAGCAAACATCTCTCTCCCGAAGCCTTGCTCCATCTAGGATGGGGAGCTGGCATTTCCCGAACGCCGAGGAGGGGCTGGAGGACACTCTCTAACTAGATGTTTATCCGAGGCACAATACATACATAACCCTGTGTGGATCCTTCGCATCCTTTCTTGCGGGGATATGGGTCCACGGAAAGCCCCTAGTTGCATGGGTTCTGGTTTATTTACAGAGGCAGGAATAGGGTCAGACTTCGAGGAGGTCTCTATGGGAATTTTCTGGAAGGGCATCTTGGTTTTCTTCTTCTCTGCCTTCCTTTCCTGGATACGAAAGTCTATCTGCATAGCGAGGTCCATAAGGGCCTGGAATGAACCTGGGCGAGCCACTCTAGCTAGTTCATCTTTGATGTCTTCATTTAGCCCTCTTCGAAAAAGAGTAAAGCATGTTTCTGAGGTCCAATCCGCTCCTTTAGCCAATTGTTTAAAGCGTGTTACATAGGTAAGCATGTCCTGGGAACCTTGTTGGAAATCAAGTAGACGTTCCTGGACGCTATAGACCTGTTCTGGGCGGTCAAACATGGTTTTAAGAGCCTGTAGAAATCTGTCGTAGTCATACAGGAGGGCATCTCCAGAATTGACCAAAGGTGTGGCCCAGGATAGTGCATTACCGGAAAGGTGCGAAATTATAAAGCCCACCTTAGCCCTGGGGGTAGAAAAGTAGTAGGGCTTAAAGGTAAAGTGTACTAAACAAGAGTCAAGGAATCCACAAATCGTTTTTGCAGACCCATCGTATTTATCAACTATGCCGCCCAGTAGTACGCTTTCCTTTGTAGCGGAATCACGGGACAAAACTAATTGTTTTAATGCGGCATTCTCCGCTTTCAGATTCTGCACCTCGGTCATTAATTCTTGCATGCCGTGCATGAGATCCTGAACGGCCGCCTCCATGTCCGTTTCGACTTCGGTCGTTTGGCGTCTCAATCTGTCACAGATTTCCCCCTTTCTCACCTGACTTCGATGTTTGCTGGAATTCTTGGAAGGAGTCTTCTTGCGTACGGATCGGGTTTTGTACAAGCCTAAGCGAGCATCTTCTGGTTCCAGCGTGCATTCAGCGTTCAACGTCCAGGGGTACTTGGAATCTCCGGGAAGTCCAGGAAACGAGGGAGGTGTACTCGGAGGCGGTACACGAGATCCGGGAATCAAGGCAGTATAAGGAGGAAGGAAAGGTAGAGGGGGAATCGAGGGTCTGGGAACCAGGAAACAAGAGATTAGTTACAGCGAACTAGAGAGCACACGTCTAGCCACTACAAGCGGTAGCGTTGAGACGCGCTGGGCCGCGGGGGCGTGGTCTCTTTATAGAATGTGCTACGTCTGACGTGGAGGCTGGTGGAGAGCGTTCCACGTTAGACGGCCATGTTGGAAGTATTAAGGAGTGCAAGCCCTGTTGTGTCAGGCACCAGGAAGTCCAAAAGGGACGGGTTCTATGGATCATGACATTATCCTGCTAGCTCTGCTTAAAAGGTGCTTTTCAACTGCAGTGTTTTAAATTCGAATCTAGGTGTCATTTTAACCTGCTAGCTCTGCTTAAAAGGTGCTTTCTAAATGGCCGCCTTACTCAAAACAGCATTTTGACTATATTTCAGATCTAGGGTTTTTCTGATATCTGCTGCCCTGTTGAAACGTTGATACTGTGTGTACATCGGTTTTTCACCTTGGTATTCTTAAATCTGTTGCCCTTGACTAATCTCATCTCTAAGGTCCTTACTCATCTACCTGTCAGCTGCTAGGCTGCCTGGCGAGTTCACACATGCACTGTGCAGCTCTCCTGTCTGACTCTTGTCCTCCCTCCTCCTCCACCCACATGATGCTCTATCGCCCACATCTATTCTAACTGCTACTCTATCTCCTATCCTACTTCTCTCATGAAGTCTGGAAGAAAAAAGATTAAAAAAGCTCTCCTGGTCTCTAAACCAGGCCTACCCATTGCTGACAATTGCATCAATGCTACTTCCAGAAGACTATTACTGACCTCCTCTTTTCTGTCCCTTCGCCGGACCTATTGACTCACTCACTTGGTCTCCACTCGCTCACCTTTATCCTCTTTACCAATTAATGATGGCACTAGATGGGAAGTAGTCATGCATACTTTTCATCCTCTAGGTGCATCATTAATGTCTATCATAATGGCACTATCATGGCGATGGTTCTCAACCCACACTTCTTCTTGACCGGTGGCCTGCCCACTCATTCCTTTCCTCCCTCCTCTCTATCCCCTGCACCACCACAGAGAGTACCACGCCCCTATACCACTCCTTGGAAAACCTTTAAAGGTGTTAATCAGCTTCACTTAGCTACTCTGAATGCTTGTGCAGCTGTCAAAAACTCTGTCTGACTTTGGCCTCAATGTCCTCGCCCTTACCGAGAAGTAGTTCAATGCCAGTTCTGTCACTGCCCTCGCCACTCTCCTTCCTGGGGGCTACAAACTCCTCTCCAAACCCAGGCCCAACCAGCCTGCAGGTGGAGTGGGCTTGGCTTTCTGTGAGTGGGACCCTGTTTCTATCATACCTACTCAATCCAAAACCTCTTGAATGCCTCGTCTGTAGGCGTGGGGTCTCTTCTACTATCTCTAACTCTTGCTACCATCTACAGGCCCACTGGTCCTATCCCTCTACTTCTCTGAATGGGCTGACCTCACCTCCTCCATCTTGACCTCTACTTCCAAACTACTCCTGCTCAGTGACTGACATCCACCTTGACTCTCCTGAATCAGCCACCTCACAGTTCCGGGACTCACTCTCTCTTACTATTCTTCCTTTCGGTCCGACCCACTCAGTCTGACACACTCTGGACATCCGTCTCTCGAACCCGTTCACCAATTCCCTCTCCTGGTCCGACCACACTCTTCTCTTCCCATTTGGGAGCCCTCTGTCTGAGCAGCCTTCCGCACTGCCAGCCTTCTTCACCTTCATTTGACCGATGAAGCAAGTGCCAGTCGCTGCTTTTGCCTCCACTTTCATCCCCCCTCCCACCACTGCATCTGACTCCCCACTGACACTGTCATTGCTAACCTTCATCTTTGCCCCTGTCATGAGAATCCGCCTGAAGCCTGCCTGCATCCAAGTGCAACTGTTGGTATGACGCTGTTCTAGCTTCTCTGAAACGTGAATGCAGAGTTGCTTAACAGAAGTGGCAGACCTCCGGTTCATACTCGGACAAACAGGCCTGCCGCCAGCTACAAAGGCAATATCGTTTCTCTATCCACTCCAAGAAAGGGCCCACATCCAAGCCTGCATCACTGGAGCCACTAACAAGGCTGAACCTTTCAAAATCTGAAATGAACTCGCCAATCCAACTGCCGTCACCACCTCTCTCATTCCTTTCCAGGCTCTCTGCACCAATTTGGCCTCCCATTTCATATCTTAAACTCAGGACATCCTGTCATCACTCTCCACAACCCCCATCTCCACTGCCACTCCTGCTCCCCTGCCTCCATTGGCTCCCCTCACTCAGCCCCCACACTCCATTCCCTCTTGCTCATAGTACCTGATGAGTTCTCTTAAATTGTCCGCTCTACGATGGTCTCATCCAAACAGTTGCTCCCCTGCACTTCTAGAACATTAAGGACAACAGCTACCCTTTCGCTCCAGCTCTTGACTACTTCTGCAACCACTCATTAGACAATGACTCTTTCCCTCAAGCACTCCCTTGTGCACCCTCTCTTAAAAAAGCCATCTCCTGACCCCTTCTGCCCAGCTAACTCTCGCCCTATCTCCACCCCCACCCCCTTCCTGGGTAAACTCTTGGAGAAGCTGGTCCTCCCGTAACCGACCCTCCACACTGAACTTGTTGGGTGCTTCCATGACCATCAATCTGGATTCCGGGAATCCAGAGGCACGGAAACCGTTCTCCTGAACACCCGTGAAAACATGCTTGCAAATCTTGACTCAAACTCTCCTGCTGTTCTCATTCTCCTTGATCTCTCTTCTGCATTTGATATGATCAACCATTCTATCCTCATAAAACGATGCTGTGATAGCCTCGGCATCATGGACAAAGCACTGGAATGGCTGACTTCTTTCCTCACTAACTGCCATTCCCAGTTGCAACTGGGCCCTTTCTCCTCTGCCACCACACTCTTTACCTGTGGCGTATCCCAGAGCTCCATCTTATCGCTGTGGCTCTTCAATATCTATCTCACCCCTCTTTTGCACCTGATCTCCTCCTTCTGTCCAGTGTTAGCCTAATGACACACAGCTTACCTTAAAACGTCCCTCTGCTACCTCCTCCCTCATCCCCGACCGCTATCCAGGCATGGTGTGCAGCTAACAAGCTCTGTCTTATGCCTTTGAGACAGAGATCCTTCTCATTGGGATGCCGGTGCCCTGTTTTCTCCCTACCCTCTGGCTGCCCTCTTGGGGCCTCTACCCTCACCATCCTGAGAGGCCAAATACCTTGGGGGCCTTCGACTCCACTCTCTCCTTCACCCCTCATATCTTGGACCTTGCAAGAAGGCCCACTTCCAGCTTCACCTCCATAGAGGAATTTTCCCTTTCCTCACCTTAGCCAGAGGTTCAATGTCAACAGAGCTATGTTCCTCTCTAGGCTGAACTACTGCAACAGCTTCTTCCTCAATCTATTCCTTTCCTCCTTTTGCCCCCTTCCGCTAATCCAGAACTGGGCTGCAACACTTGACCTTGGCCTCAAGCCCAGGGACTGCATCTCTCCAGCCCTAAAATCTCTCCACTGGATCCCTGTGGCCGTGAGCATCAAATTCAAGACCCTCTGCATCATCCACAAGGTTTTCTGGGGACTGGGACCACGCTATCTCCAGCTTCCCTCCCTAAATACTCCCCTGCTAGAGACCTCTGCTCCTCAAATGCTTCTCCAAGCAGAGAGTGGGGGGCAGACCTCTCTCTTCGTCAGGTGCCTCCTTTGGGAAACAGCCTCCGTGCCCCTCACAGACTTAAGCCGGACCTCCTTAAGATCCAGAAACTTCTCAAACCTCTGCTTTTCTCTACCTCTTTCCCTTCCTCACTAAACACCCACTGCCGCTGAGACTGGTAGCGTGGTCCTCATCACACAGAATACCAGGCCCTCCACCCAGTCGGCAACAGCATGCAACCCCCATCAGCAGTGCCCCCTGCGGACGCCCCTGCTTGGCAGCTGTGTATCCCCACCCTTGGGACTTGTCTACCCTAATACTTAGCTGAGGCCTCCTCTCTTGCCCACCTTGGCACCTCCCTTCCGGCCCCCACTAGCACTTCTCCATTCCTTGCTCCCCCCACCAGCCACCTGTCCCTATCTCCTTCACTTCTATTCTATAGAATTTTTGTATAGCGCCAACTCGCTATACAACTTGCATGCCTCAGTGCGCTCTTCACAACCTTTGCACATCCATGTCACAAGGCTTAGTAGGATCACGATTGTATGTTTTGCCAATGTTATATACTCACTTGTTCCCTCCCCACTTTGCTTTGTGGTGCCTTGAAACACCATTCTGTTGTACTGGCGCCTAACAAATGCTCAACAAATAAATAAATATGGTTTGGTCGATCATATTTGTGTGGGCTGACCATTGGTTCATTACAGGGTTCTGCAATAGTGAATAACTGCTTGGAGACATTTTGTGCCATTGCTCCAAATGCTTTGTAGGTGCAGCAATAAATCTTGAATGAGATGCTTTGGTCTAAAGGCAGCTATTGTGATGTGGTCCAATTTCCACAAGTTCAAGCAGAGCATTGCAGCTTGATTTGATATTCTTTGACATTTCTGTATCTCTTTGTTTGGGCTCCAGTGTAGATGCTGTCCCAGGTATCCACTCATTGCGTAACTACATCTCTGCATATGTGTTGGGCAATAGGCTTGCAGCCAGCCTATTCCCCACAACACATAGGGGCTGGTGTGAGAACTCCACGGGGCTACAGAGAGAAATAAACAGTCATGAAGATGGCGAGAGATATCTAGGAAACTTGGAAGAGAAAGAGATTTGGGATTTGTGGAGATAGATACCCAGCAAGATGGGAAACGAGTCCCAAGTGCTTAGAGGGAGTGGGGCAGGAGATTAGGGAGATACAGGTTCACACAGTTGGAAAAGAAAGGCAGCAAAGTTTGCAGAGGTGTTTAAGGATAATTTGGCAAGAGAAGTTGAGGGGGAGGTGTTAAAAGAGACAACAGTGGTGGTGCTGAAGAAGTCAGCCCTTGATATAGAATTTCCTCAGGAAGATGTTCTTAATAGAGAGAAGGTGGTGAACAGGAAGGAGACAATTAAATAGAAGTGTGAACAGAGTGTACCGGTGAAGTGGAGAATCATCAGGAGAGGCGAGGAGTAAAGGAAAATCATGGGGCGAATGTAAGAGGAGGCAGCAGAGAGGATAGAATTGGAAAGGGGGAGGAATGACCCCAAAGGAAAACACAAAGCAGAATGCAGATAAAGCTATAAAGATGGATGGTCGCACAGTTATGACCTTGTGGCAGGATGTCGAGGAGGCGAGAGGTTGGATTGGAAGGATATATAGAACAAGGATACTAGGAGAGGTGGTGATGAGTGGCCTAGGGAGGACCATGTCAATACTTTAGGGTAGCCTCTATTCTACCTATGGTGCCGGGGATTAGTTTGATGCCAGCTTCCGTGTGACGCCAGCTACAGAATGAACCATCAGGCTCCAATACAGACTTGAGATGTGGGAGGAAGCCTCACCACTATACGGGTAACTGTAAATTACACTACCAAGGAGATTACCAGATACACATTCTTGTTTCAGTCCATAGCAAAGTCTGAGAAAAACAAGTTACATACCCCTGGTAACGTTCTTTCGACTGGATGTTCCTCCCATGTATTCCTTATCTTTGATCTTTCCAATACTCAGCTTTGCTGCTTCGGAATTTATTTTTCAGCAGGGGGTGCTGTGCGTCGATTCCTGTTGACTCTATGTCCCTCGAAGGCCTCTGTCTCCATGTCGACGTCATCGCTGGTATATGTAGCACGTGCAGGGCTGTAGGCCTCAGTTCGGTTTTTTACGAGTGAAGCATTTATCTTGTGTCCGACAGTTACTACCCCTGAGAGAGCATAGACTGCAACCTCAAGGGAAATTCTACTGCGGGGTATGTTGGGAGGGGTGATAAGGAATACGTGGGACGAACATCCAGTTGAAAGAACATTACCAGGGTAAGTAACTTTGATAAACTCCCAAAGCAGTTTAAGTAATTTGGAGTAGGGAGTAGAATTTAGTATGACAGGAATTTTTTATGGTTGTGTATGCACTGAATGCAACACTGCTTTGCCAAATGCAGATTCTTGACCTGAAGACGAGTCTAAACAATGTTTAGTGAAGGTGTGTACAAAATACCATGTGGCAGCTGCACATATATCCCTTATTGGAACTCCCCTCTGTAAAGCAGAAGACGTTGCCCCTGGTCGAATTAGCTCTTTGGTGTTCTGGAGGATCTTTCCCCGCAAGTTTGCAGCATTGCGATATTGCTAGTATAAACCATCTGGATAGGGTTCGTTTGGTAATAGCCAACCCCAATTTGTGACCTGAATAGCCCACAAATAACTGGTCATTCTGTCTTAACTTTGTCATTCTTGCAATGTAAATACTCCGTGCACATCTAGGGTGAAGCCAGCCAGTGAAGCCTTTCCTCTTCCTTCCCAGGATGCGGAGGATGATATGGGGATGGTAACATTATCTTCTGAGTGAGCTGAAACTTGGCCGATTTTGGAGAGAAAAGTTGGCTTCACTTTTAGTACCACTTTGTCTTTATAAAAGATAGTGTAAGGAGGCTTGCAGGATACAGCCTGTAGCTCACTTACCCTTCGGGCAGATGCAATTGCTACTAAAAAGATGTGTTTTAGAGTTAGTAGCCTCAAAGGACAGGAGTGTAAAGTCTCGAAAGGCGCTCCCATCAAAAATTTAAGTTGTTATCCCAAAGTGGGACTTGAAACGGGATTGGTGGGAAAACATTTGTAAGTCCCTTTAAGAATTGTACTATCAGAGGTATCTTAAAGTAAGAGACTTTCCCTGAAGTGCGCTTAAAAATAGAAAGCGCCGCCAAATATCCCTTGATGGTACTAATCTGGAGCCCCAGATTTGCTAGGTGTATTAAAAGGATAACACCATCGGTATATTACATGTAAAAGGGTCAACATTCTTATCCCTACATCAGCTACAGGACTTATTCCAGCAGCAGCAGTACAAAGATTTAGTTGCTGGCCGAAACCAAAATCTCCATTATGTCATCCGGGAGGTCCCAATCCTTATATCTCAGCCTCTCAGAAACCATGTGTGAAGGCTGAGCGTCCCGATATCTGGATGGAGAACCCGACCCTCCTCTCGCGAGAGAAGGTCCTCTCTTTGTGGAAGACGAATCGGAGGGCAGATTGACATGTCCAGAAGGTCAGCATACATTTTCCTCCTGGCCCAATCCGGGGAAACTAGGATCATAATTTCCTGAACTTTCTCAAACTCCTGATTACGTGAGGAATCACAGGGACTGGAGGAAAAGCTTACAGGAGTAGAAATTCCCATTCCACGACGAACGCCTCTCCTAGAGCTACTCTTGGGGGAAATTCCCTTGAGCAGTACAGTTCGCACTTCCAGTTAATACCGGTCACGAACAGATCCACTTGAGGAGTTCCCCAAAGGGTGAAGATCTCTTGAAGGACTTCCTGAGCTAGTTCCCACTCGTGGGAGACCCTGCTCTGCCTGCTGAGAGCATCCACGGTTGTGTTATTCTCTCCGGCTAGATGAACTGCTGACAGATTCCTTCTTGTATTGCCCAGTACCAGAGCTGCATTGCTTCTCCGCACAGTGGTAGTGACCCTACACCTCCTCTCTTGTTGAGTTAATACATGGCCACTGTGTTGTCTGTCATTATCAGGTCATTCTTTTCCTGTCCAGATGCCAGTAAGGCCCTCAGCTTTGAAAGTTTGATATGTAGTTTGGACTCTGATGGAGACCGACTGCCAATTGTCAGATAGTTGGTATGGGCTCTGCACTCGTGAGTGAGTCGTCCGTCACTACTGTCATCTCCGGCCATGGTTGCGAAAAAGGTTCTCCTTTCAGGATGTTTTCACGACAGGACAACCAGCGAAGATCCAGTGAGACTCTACTTGGGATTTGTAGGAGGTCTGACATCCTTCCTGAGAATTGTGACGACTGAGTCCTGAGAGCCCATTGAAGAGATCTCATTCTCAGGCGAGCCTCTGGCACCAGAAAAATACAGGATGCCATGAGGCCGAGCAACCTTAGAAAATTGAAGGCCGGTAGACGCTGGCCATTCTGTAATTTGGTCACCATCTGCAGAATGTCTTCAGCCATCACCTCTGGCAGCGAGGTTTTTCCCAGGAATGCATCCAGGACTGCTCTGATGAGTCTTTGGGATGGTATCATGTGGGACTTCTGTAGTTGAGGGAGAAGTCCAGTCTGTGAAGGGAGTGGCAGGTGTAGCTGAGATGATCGAAGGCCTATTCTGCAGAACTGGCCCTGATCTATCAATCGTCTAGGTAGGGAAAAACATGAATTCCACCCCTTCTGAGACTCGCTGCCACAACCATCATGAGTTTGGTGAAAAACCTTGGGGTGGAGGTCAGCCCAAATGGCAGAACTCGAAACTGATAATGAGTACCGCCAATGGCGAACCTCAGGTACTGTCTGTGCTTGAGATGGATCGGCACATAAAAGTAAGCATCCTGAAGGTCCAAAGATACCATCCAATCCTGAAGCAGGAGGGCCTGAAGGATCGGAGAAAGGGTTACCATCGTGAACTTGTCCTTCCTAAGGAAGGACGAGATGGGCCTCAATCCTCCGTTCTCCTTAGGGATTAGAAAATACGGGGAGTACCAACCCTTGTTCCTCTATGCTACAGGTACTGGTTCTATAGCACCTTTTTCTAGCAGTGTTAAAACCTCCTGCATAAAGAGCGGATCTGTAACTTTCAAACCGTTGTTCTGTGGTGGATGACTGAGGTTTTTGCAGAAAAGGAAGGCAGTGACCCTGGACAACTGTTTCCAATGCCCAAGCATCTGAAGTAATAGTAATAGTAATTCTGTCAGATTCTGTGACAATCTGCCTCCTACTGCAGTCTTGTGAAAGAAGACATCAGAGGGGTTTTGGTGCGGTTGACCCAGTGGCTGAAGGTAAGGCAGCCGCTGCTGTTGTTGTCTTAGTATTTCTTTCCAGTCCACCACAGGGCAATCTTCTTTGTCCTCTTTGAGTTGGCTCTCCTCTGCCCCTTCCAAATGTGGATTAGTGGTGAAAGAACCTACCCCTCCAGGGTGTACTCGTGGGGCAGTTGGGAGGTTGTCTGATTGCAGCACCAAGGCATTTGGCTGCCGCCTTCGAAGTTTTCAGCTTCTCCAAATGCTTAGTTCCCAAATAAATGAGTGCCTTCTGAGGGCATGTTGAGAAGCCTGGGTTGTACATCTGGGGCAAATCCTGACTTTCTCAACCAGGCAAATCTGTGCATTACTGTACTTGCCGCCAAAGCTCTGCTGATACTGTCAGAGTCGAGACCAGTCTGGAGGGATTCACACATTGCATCTTTCCCATCCTTGACAATATTTAGGAATCTGTCTCGCTCTTCCCCTTCAGGGATATGGTCAGCTGCCATAGAAGTGCAATCCCAAAAGGTGTGTGTAAACCTTGCTAACGTGCACGTAGCATTGGCCGATTTCAAGGCCATACTCCCTGCTTGTCGTCCCTATTCTGAGGTATTCTAGGATAGGCATTTTGCTTACCCATGGAGGTGGCCGCCTGAACCACCAGACTTTCCGGTGTTGGGTGCTTGGACAGATAAAATGGGTCAGAGCTTGAAACTCTGTACTTTGCTGTCAACTTCTTACTGACAGCCAGAATTACACCTGGTGCTTCCCAGTTAGCAGTCACACGCCTTTGTAAGGGTTGATGAAAAGGTACAATTGGGTCATTTTGTGGCCCTCTGTCCAAGATATCGGTAAGATCGTCTTGTTCAAATACTGTTGTAGGTCTTGACCATCCCATGTACTCCATTAAGCCTTGACATCAGTTGCCTGTATGTCACTGCTGCGTGGTCACCTGGGCCTGCCCTGCCAAATGCAACCTCTGGTGAGGCGCCTATTCCACTAGCCACATGAAGGCATTCCTGTAGTTTTTTCATGCGTGAATCTTCTGAAATCAATGCTTCAGGCACTGATGGTGTTCCATATTGTAACCCGAAAGGTCTTGCTTCATCAAACGATTCTTCTGCATCGTCATAACTAGAAGAGAGGGATTTGAAAAAATCAGAACGTGGCAAAGGCATGTATGACTTTTCTAGTGTAGTTGCCATGATATTTGTGGTCAGGGGAGCCGAAATCGTTGAGACCGTCGAGATCGACAGCTTCGACGACTGCGTCAATGGTTTTGACGGTTGCACCGATGTCGGCATATGTGGCGTCGAGGAGGTCAACGCTTGAAGCGTAGAAGGCTTCTCCAAAGTTATAGGCGCCGATGACGCACCTTTTAACCCTCATAGTATTGATTCTTTCGGCGTTGTTGGCTCAGTCCTCAAGGGGACTTTGTCTCGACTCGAGGGATTTTTTTTATTGCTCTCGAGTCTTATCCGCCGGGTCCGAAGATGCATGGCTCTTGTGCTTACAAGGTCTTTCGACCAGAGCATGAGTTTTGGGTGTAGCCGAGGAGGGCAAGGCCACGTTCTCGAACACATTTAACATCTGTAATCGAAACTTACCACTAGGCCAGTGAACTAGATTTAGTGGGGCAAACGACCCGTTCCGGTGAGCAACATGTAGACAAGGAAGATGGCGATCTATGGCGCCATTTCTTTCAGTGACTAGAGGTCGACGATGGTGTGAACCACTTTGTAACCGGGAACGTTTGCCATTTCTTTAATGAGGAGAAACAGTTTGACTCGTCTGAGGTTTTTTGCTTTCTTGATGGAGTGGAAGGGGACTTTTGGGTCCTACCTGCCACCAGCTTCCCTCTACGCTCTCTCAAGACCTTGGCAGTCTTTACAGTCAGATGACGGGTGAGTTAACAACAGGCACCACAAGCAGATCCGTCATGGACATCTTCACACCGCAGTCACAGCATTTTTTTTAAGCTGGATCTCGGCGTGGTCGGCGCCGAAGACGAAGCCATTGTTATTCTACTCGAAGAATGTAATGATATTTCTCAGAGAAGTATCAAAGATAGTCCTGCCAAGGAACGAGGCGTACCTCATCCGAAGCGCAAGTGCAGAAAAACAGAACTGAGGCAAACGGGTGCTGCGCGAGCTACATATACCAGCAGTAACGTCGACATCGAGTCGGAGGCCTTCTAGGGACATCTAGCTGAGAGGCATCGGTGCACAGTGGCCCCTGCTGGAAAATAAATTCCCAAGCAGCAAAGCTGGATATTGGAATTATGTAAGATGAGGAATACAAGGGAGGACGCTATCTATTCGGAACATATTTCTCTGGCAATCTGTTTGACACACTAAGCAAATCTCCCCACATTTGGTTTTATGTAAAACTACCATAAATGACCGGAACCAGGTACTACAAGAATTGAAAGAACTTTTGCAGGCTCTATTAGAGCCCACAATGGCCGTTCTGTGAGGATGCCTTTCTTATTTAAATTGGTTTGGAAATCTTCCAGACTGTCCAATCCACCTATGTGTGCGTGTGCCTACTCTGTGTGAGTGTTTGGAAGGCCAGCCTTGACTGACACGCCACCAAAATGTGACTGCTGTGTGCCTTTGTGTCTGCTTTAGTGGCTGGACATGCCCTGCTGTGAAAATTTCCATCCGCTGCCAGGCTTGGCAACGCCTTGTTGACCTCTTCTGCTATTTCCCTGTGTCTTTCACTGCTGGAACCACCAGCCTTCAGTAATGGATCATTTGTGTCTGTAGCCTTGGTGCTCAGTCTTGAGCACCTGCTGCCTTGTGGTGTCCTTTGTGGGATGCACTGGGATGCCTTTTTTGAAGCTAGAAGATGGAATTATTTGCAGCGATAAACAGTTATTATTCACTTTGTAAAAAGTGAAGCTCAGATAGGGAGTAATATATTATGTACATTATTCTTCTTTCTAAAAATGCTACATCCATTTCAGTACTTAAAAAAGGGTGGAGCTAGAAGTATGGTGTGTATTCACATTTTGAGTAACTAAATACTAAATAAAGAAATATTAAAAGGAATATGGGAAGTTTGTTTAGCGTTCGAACAATATTAGCATCATATTAAATCCCAACAACATTTAAATACAAAATTAAAAAACAACTTTATTTAAATTACATTTTTCACATTACACTGCTAATGAGTGCAAGGTTGGTATAGAAAGTGTGTAACCAAATTGCATATTTTGTGTACCCTTACCAGAAGGAAATAGATAACTCTTCACTCTGAATTTGAGTGTGGTTTCTCATTTGTTTCAAATTTGGCAGCTTTTGGTTTCTTTAAAGCCACCTTTAAAGCCGCCTGTGACCACTGCTGTTCCCCTTCACCCATTTCATCAAGCTGTGGTGTCCTCTATGCCATGGATCATCTTCCAGCTCCCAGTAGCCCCCCGCCTTTATGTGGGCTCATTGTCCTTGTTCTGGTATCCCTGAGCATGCTGCTTCTACTAACTGGAGACTTCAAGAACTGCTAGCTGGAATACATTCTGATGTCAAAACCCATCTGTGGATCTGAGCTGTATGGACTGTTTCCACTGCAGTCAGGTATGTACGTAGGTGTCCTTGGGTCTCATTGACATCTACCTCTAGGGTCTTCAAGCTCAGGTGCAGTGGCTGTTTATGCTCCCATTACTGCGGCCATAATCGGGAGAGATCGGGAACCTCACCCTGCAACCCTCCTTCTCGGATTCTGGATCTGTGCTCTGGAACTCCAAAACTCCTGAGTGAGGTGGTGGCTGCTGTCCCTGTACCTGCAGGCTGTAAGCCTACGTTACCTATGTTTGACCTAAAACCGTGTGCAACTTGGCCCCTGCCCTGGTAACCCTAACCTTGGATCCCTGCAAGTAACAGGGGACAGCCAGAGAACCTTACTCTGAACCCTCTCCACAACAAAGAGGTTGAAGTCCCCTCTAGATAGACCCAACTCCCTAGTAATAGGAAACAAACATTTGTCAAGCTCAGTACCCTGGCCTTAACAGGCACAGATGGGATCCCCTCTCACCATAGGGTTGGAGGCATACCAGTGAGAAATACAGTGTCAGACCTGTGTCACTCCTACCCCAGAGGAGGATGGTGACATTTGGGAGGGACCCAGTTCATGTATCCACAACATGTGGCAACTTGTATCAGTGTATTTAACGGGTGCATTTATAGACCACACTTTCACTCTGAGGTATCGTGGCACTTTTGGCAGATAACAGATTTATCTGTGCAGTACCAAATAACATCACCCTATGCCTGTGGCCCAAATTGCTGGCAGAGTTTTGGCTTTTCATTGCAGCAACTTAATAAAGCATGCAGGTGAACACCCACAAGGATATAACTGACACAAACCCACCTAAGTGCCAGGGAAGAAGAACAACAAAGATAGCAGCATTACCCTGAGCTGTGCACTACAGGCCAGCCCAGGATAATGGCACTTAAACCACCAGGGCCTTGGAATAGAGTGAAGGTATCTCAAGCAGTCTGTATTTACTTCACAGGAACCGTTTCTCAATTCCCGGACATGAACATGGAAACTGTGCAATGTGGGTTGCCATTCCAGCTATATTGCGGCCCTGTGCGGGGAAAAGGGGCTTGGCTTAACCTGCCTTTTAAAACATTTGTTAATACTGATCCTTCATAGGTGGGGAAGATGGGGCCAGATAGGCCAGGGGCATCAGACCAGCCAGAGCATAGGGAGCGGGATAAAGGAAACTAAGTAGGAAGGTATGGATTGTTCGGGTGAGGCCGGAGAAGGTGGAAGTGGTAGACCAAGCGACCTGAAGAAGGAAGGACCATGAAGCAGATTGGGAAAGAGAATCAAGTATGTTTAAAAGAGGAAGTGTAGCGAGTGAATGTGAAGTGATTGTGTGAGTGAAAGAGGGTATTTCAGTAGAAAAGGTGGTGGAGTAGTATTTGCAGTGTGGAGCAGGAGGTAGTATTAGGGAGGAAGTATAGGGAAGAGAGAGAGAGAAAGAAGAGAGAAAGAAAGAAAGAGAAAGAAAGAAAGAACGAGAAAAGAAGAGAAAGCGAGGAGCCCTGGAAATTCTAATAACAAACCTTGAATCAGCTCTGAGACTTGGGGTATTTCTTGAGCCATTTGTTAACAATCAGTTTCATCGACATGGTACAGTAACCGTCCTTAGTTGAAAGGAAAAGATATACACTGTGCAAGCTAGTCCGGCCCGACCCAGATACAATGTGGTCAGGATGCAGTTTTGGAACGCGCCCTTAACCACAAGTGATCACATAGCACAAGAGATCATCCATTAGCTCCCAGAGCTCACACTGTCCACAACGTTGCAAGTTTGCAGCTTTCTGATCACAGAGTTAAGTGTTTTATACAACGTTACCAATCTCCTGGCAGAGTTGTTCAATGCCGATGCAAATTCATCTAGAGTCGACATTCGCTACATATTCAGAGGGTTTAGAAAGCTGAACAAAATATCTTCAAGCATATTATTCACGCAATGCGGAAACAAGGGACCCGAGCCCTGCACAGGCAGCATTAGAGAGTGGTAGTAGGGTGAGGCCAGGTGCTTCCAAAAGCAGCAAACAATATCAACCGAGCCCAAGACACAGGTGCAGACCCTCACCAAAGGTTCAAGCCAGCGGGACAGGGGAGAACACTATAAAACATAGAGACCTCACTCAGACAGTTAGTTACACGAGGTTGTGGCAAGTGATTGAGGAGCATTTAAGAGTGATATGAGGAGTGTTAAGAAGGGGCTGGAGAACGGAAAAGGCCAAGGGGGAAGACAAGTAGATTATAAGATCCAGAGGGGAACATGATAAAGAGGAGGAGGTGACAACATTAGGAGACAAAGTTGGTAAGAACAGGACATGATAACATCAAGAAGTGGCAGTGGTACAGAAGAAGAGGTGGCGAGAACATCTGGAGGTGAGTAGAGAGGGGGGGCAACATCAGCCAATGAGGAGGAGGTAGTAATATTCAGAGGGTGAGAAGGGGTAATCCAAACTGGTGAGAGCAAGAGTGAGGAGAGGGATAAAGGGAAACCCCTAATCAGCAAGAATAGGAAGGCACAAGGAAGCAGAGTTGATCAAAGGTAGGCTGAGGCGGCAGGAGAGGGGACGAGACCCAGGAACAGAGGCCTGAGGATGAATAGTCAAGGCAACCAAAAGTACCTTTTTAGAAGATACTGTGATTTTATATTCTTTCAGAATAATAAATCACCAAATTTCACTGGGAACGTATTGTCTATTATAGCTAAAGTGATTTTGAGTCAAATGGTTGCACTGGGTTGTGCATGAATTGGATCTGAGTCTCTAATCGATTCAGTACTCTAGCGCCTTTATACCTTTGCACCTAGTGCACACAAATGAGGAGCATAATTACACCATATTTTAATTTCAAGATTTTGCCTTACTAGGCTCGAACAGAGTGCAGGGGATAGGAGTATCATTACAGTTAGGATTCTTATTATTTTCTAATATATTATCAGATTTCTGACTGTCATGATGTACCTAATTGTTTTAACCCCTTTTCCCCCCTTCTGTTCACCTGTACTGCGTGTAGCATTCCACTGTTAATATTTGGCTTTTCCCACTTGGTTTGGAGAGAGTGAGATCATTTAACTCCCTTTCTGTTTTTGCTTATTTTCAATGTTTTTGCTCAATTACTTTAGTGCTTCTTTTTCTTCGTTTTCACCTATGCAATACTTACAATAAGTAACATATATTTCACAGTATATTATGTGTAGTGTAAATTGTGCAGGTTTATCAGCCTAATTATTCATTGATACCAGCTCATCCCCAACAGCTAAGCAGACTCCTCTGTCACACTACCACTGAGAGAGTTCTGGAAAAACTTGGGACACCCTGTTCAGGTACTACTAGTTTGTTTTCTGAAAATAATCCAAACCGAAGATACTAAAAAGTCATGGCTCACTGTGTTAAAGGATGACAAGCGATCCAAAGCCCGGCTTTCAATACTTTTGTCTAAACGACAAGAGCCTTTTTGTTTCCCTGTGTCCAAAAAGCCAACCTCAAAAGGAGTATATACAAAATATAATGAGATAATATTTCTCAATTGGCTTAGGAAGAAGGGAAAGAATGGTAATTGGCTCAAAATGTATTACCTCTGTAGTGTCTGCTGAAGGCCTCAATTACACCTTGGAAACAAGCAGTATATGGTATTGCCACCTAGGTGTAAGCACTAGTAGATCCGCTGGGCAGTTGGTGGGGTTATATCCTATTGAGCCCTGAGTGATGACACTGGTGTTAAGGCCCAAATACAAATGATAAATGATTCCCTGCAGTGACTAATGTACTCCTAGTTCATAGTCCCCTTTCCTCCATACTGTATGGACATCCCTCGCAAGGGATGGGAGACAGAACCTTTTTCACCAGAAAAATCACCTTCCCTATTAAATTTAGATGCGTGTGGGGGCATGATCCATGGAGCATGAGCTCCCCAGACTCTGCCCACTGGCGCCACTCCACCGTCCCCTTTGATGCGTAGACAATATTATCATTGCATAAGCACACCAGTTCTGTTAGAGGCAGGACGGATGGACCTATGGAGGAAAGGGGACTACAGACTAGGAGTACGTTAGTCACTACGGTGAGTAACTCATAATTACTCCTACGTCCCATCCCTGTTCCTCCATACTGTATGGGCGATTACAACTGAATGTAGCCCCAGGGTGGAGAGTTGCCCCTCCTAAGAAAACAAGTTCCATAAACTGCATGACCAAATTCTGCATCTGATCTGGTGCTGGCATCCAAGCAGTAGTGCTTGCAGAAGTCGGAGGGAGTAGTGCACGTGGCTGCCTTGCTGATAACCTGCCACGGAACATGTCTTTGGCAAGCTACCGACTTGGCCTCAGCTCTTATAGCGTAGGCATGCATTTTTGCTCATAGTGGCCTGTGCTGCCCTTCATAAGCCTCCTTGATGGCCATAACCATCCACCTTGCTATGGAAGCCTCAGAGGCCTGACAGCCTGGTTTTGACCCCCCAAAGGTGACAAAGAGGGCGTCTGATTTGCCGAAGCCCTTGGTTCTTTCCAGGTAGAATTTTAAAGCATGTCCGACATCTAGAGAGGGCAGTACCCTCTGAGTGTCATCTTAAGGGTTCGCGAAGAAGAACAAGTTACTCTCTTACCTGGTAACGTTCTTTCGATGGGATGGTTCGACGACGTATTCCATATCTATGACAGTAATCACCAAGGCTGTGCTGCTTCAGAAAATCTTTCGGTGTCCGTCCTGTGTCGATGACGTCGATACGCCGTCCTTGAGGGCCTCCGTCGAGCCGACGTCACCGGTGTTATAAGTAGGACGCACGACGCCCGTAGCCTCAGTTGTAGTTTTTTCCCCAGAACGTGTGGCACCAATCTACTGCCAGTATGACCACAGAAAGACTTGCGGAAACGTAAGCTGCAATCGCATACGAAATCCTGTAGTGGGGTACGCAGGGAGGGAGCGATATGGAATACGTCGTCGGACCATCCCATCGAAAGAACATTACCAGGTAAGAGAGTAACTTGTTCTTCGAGGGGATTGGGTCCTCTGACGTATTCCATATCTCTGACAGACTCCCAAAGCAGTACCAAAGTAAGGAGGTCGGAAAAGAATTTAGAATATACCAATTTAGAATGTCCAATCAAATTGCAGAGTAAAGGACCGCCTTGCCAAAGGCCAGATCCTGCCCATGGGAAGAATCTAGGGAGTAGTGACGTACAGAAGTATGGACCGAAGCCCAAGTGGCTGCTTCAAGATGTAACAAATAGGAACACCCCTCTGCAGAGCAGTAGAGGCAGCCGTACCCCTGGCCGAATGGGCCCGTAAACCTACCGGAGGGTCCTTACCCGCCAGGCGGTAACATTCAGAAATTGCCAAGATAATCCATCTAGACAAAGTCTGCTTAGTCACAGCTTGTCCCAAACGCCTTCCAGCGTAACCAATAAAGGGCTGATCGTCCGCCCTGACCCGGGACATGCGTGAAATGTAGAAACTTAAAGCTCTCCTAGGATCCAGCCTATGGAGCCTCTCCTCTTTCTTACCAGGATGTGGAGGAGGAGGCTTAAATGAAATTCCGACACCACCTTCGGAAGAAAGGAAGGACAAACTCTAAGGACAACTCTGTCCTTATGAAACACAGTGAAGGGTGGCTTAACTGAAAGTGCCTGTAACTCACTCACTCTGCGAGTGAAAGTGACCGCAACTAAAAATACAGTTTTAAGGGTTAACAGTCTCAAAGGACAAGAATGCAAAGGCTCAAATGGAGCACCCATTGGAAACTTGAGGACAAGGTTTAAATCCCAACCGGGCACCTGGAAAGGTGACCGAGGGAACACATTAGTGAGCCCTTTCAGAAACTGAGAAATTAAAGGAATTTTAAAATAAGAACACTCCTCAGACAAGCACTTAAATATAGACAGCGCCGCCAGGTAACCTTTAACGGTACCCACTTGCAAGCCCCTGTGGGCTAAAGAAAGCAAAAAAGACAGAACCACAGGAATGTCACATGAAGAAGGATCCACATTCTGAACCCTGCACAAGTCGCAGAACTTTCTCCAACGGCAACGATTCAGGGACGTGTGGCCGAAAGAAACACCTCCATCACGTCTTCAGGGAGGTCCAAATCCTTATAGCTCAACCTTTCAGAAGCCAAGCATGAAGGTTGAGGGATCTGACCTCTGGATGGAGAACCTGACCCCCCCTCCCGCG
The DNA here is from genome assembly GCF_040938575.1 of Ambystoma mexicanum. Taxonomy (NCBI): domain Eukaryota; kingdom Metazoa; phylum Chordata; class Amphibia; order Caudata; family Ambystomatidae; genus Ambystoma; species Ambystoma mexicanum. The sequence goes on along the minus strand of NC_090933.1, from coordinate 23,564,643 downwards.
AGGGCAGATCGTCTCGGTAGGGAAGACGACGTGGAGGGCAGATGGACAAGTCGAGAAGGTCCGGGTACCACGTCCTCTAGGCCCATGCCGGAGCAATGAGGATCATCCGGGAACCGAACCTCTGTAACACTTGTGGGATGACGGGGACTGGAGGAAACGCATACAGCAGTGGGAAGGACCACTCCACTACAAACACGTTTCCCAAGGCTCCTCTTGGAGGAAATTCCTGCGAGCAGAACCTTTCGCACTTCTGGTTGGCACTGGAGGCGAAGAGATCCACTTGAGGGGTCCGTCACAATCGACACCTCCCGGCAGGGTAGCCAAAACAGAGCCCCCCTCATCAGATTGCCTTCGACGGCCCACCACAGAAGGTCCTGGGCAACCGATGCCGGCACCTGAACTGGCTCCGACATCCTGTCGGAGGACTGTGACCATTAGAGCTTGAGAGCCCATTGTAAAGATCTCATCCGCAACCTGGCCTCTGGCACCAGAAGAATGCAGGATGCCATGAGGCCAAGCAACCTCAAGAACTCGGACACTGGGAGACTCTGGGCATATTGAAACTTGTGCACCATCTGCTGAATGTGGTTATCCCTCACCTGGGGAGGAAACCACTGCCCCAGGGACGTGTCGAGCACTGCTCCGATGTACTGGAGCCGCTTAGTTGGCGTCAAGTGGGACTTCTTTAAGTTGAGGGAGAAGCCCAGCTTGTGAAGGGAGTGGCAGGTGACGGACAGATGATCCAGGACTTGCTCTGGAGAGCGCGCCCTGATCAACCAATCGTCCAGGTAGGGGTAGACGTGAATCCCCCCTTTCCTGAGATACACTGCCACCACCACCATGAGCTTGGTGAAAAACCTCGGGCAGAGGTCAATCCGAACGGCAGGACCCAAAACTGAAAGTGCGAGTCGCCAACCGTGAACCTCAGGTACTTCTTGTGCTTGGGATGGATCGGCACATGAAAATAAGCGTCCTTGAGGTCGAGAGACACCAACCAGTCCTAAAGTTGAAGGTCCTGGAGGATGGGTCTCAATCCCCCGTCTTTCTTCGAAAATCAAAAAATAAGGGGAATACCATCCATTGTTCCACTCCACTACAGGCACCAGTTCTATGGTGCCTTTCTCCAGCAGGGATTGAATTTCCTGCACAAGCAGCGGATCCGGACTCTTCAAAGAGAGATTCCCTAGTGGATTGTCGTGAGGCCTCTGCCGGAAAGGAAGACAGTAGCCGTGGGCTATGATCTCCAGAATCCACACATCTGAAGTAATGGCACGCCATTCTACAAGATGCTGCGCCAGCCTTCCCCCAACCGGAGAAGCCTGGGCCTCATGACTGAGCTGAAGCAGCTGCGGCAGTGCCTGAGGGCAAAGAGGCAACTGCTTGCGCGGCCTTGGCACCTCGAGTACCTTGTTTTCCACCTCTGACACTCCTACGGTTGCCCCTTTGACTTGCAGCTCCTCTCGATTTACTAAAGGATGAGTAATATCGAAAGGAACCTCCCCTCCATTGCTGTCACCTAGGACAAAAAGGCGGAGGTTGGTGAACTGCAGCGTCCAACAACTTCACTGCAGCTTTGGAGGACTGCAACCTCTCAAGACTCTCGTCAGCCTTGTTGCCAAAAAGATGTTCACCATCAAAGGGCATGTTGAGGAGCCGGACTTGCACATCAGGAGCAAAACCTGACTTCCGCAACCACGCAAACCTGCGTATTACGGTGCTTGCCACCATGGACCGGCTGACGCAATCAACCATGTCCAGACCCGACTGAATGGATTCACACATGGCATCCTTGCCATCCTGCACAATAGCAAGGAAACCATCCCGTTCCTCCCCTTCGGGAATATGATCAGCCGCTAAGGAAATACAGTTCCACAGAGTGTGCGTGAAACGAGACAAGGCACAAACGGAGTTTGCAGCCTGAAGCGCCATACCCCCAGAAGAAAATACCTTCTTCGCCCAGCCGTCAAAACGTTTGTCGTCCCTATCAGGAGGGTTGGTAGGGTATGACGCCTGCTTTGCTGGGGCCGTAGCCGCCTGCACCACCAAACTCTCCGGAGTAGGGTGCGTGGTCAAGTAGCAGGGGTCGCCACTGGCTGGGCGATATTTCTTCGGCAAGGACTTGCTCACTGCCGGGAGACTCTCTGGAGAAGTCCAAGCCGCAGCCACCCTTCTCTGCAAGGCCATATAGAATGGCAGCACCGGGTCAGTTGGAGGACCTTGGTCCAGGATATCAGTCAGGTCATCCTGCTGAAAATCCCCAGGGGGGGGCAGACCACCCCAGGTAATCCGTCACTCTCGACATGAGGTGCCGGTAGGAGGATTCGGCATGCGTGCCAGGCTCCGGCCTACCAAACTCCACCTCTGGAGAGTTGTCTGGACCACTGGCGTCGTGCAGCTACTGACGCAGGTCCTCAAGTAGATTACGACCAGAAACAATGTCATCAGGAACCTCTGCAGAAACCTCACCTTCCTCAGACCCCTCATCCACCTCAGAAATATAATCCTTAGGTTGGAAGGAGGGTACAGAAAAAGGCACAAAGACATGTTTAGCCTTGGCCAGTGCCTTCCTGGGGGGTGCCACCGTGCCACGGGGCACCTCCGACAAAGCCACCTCGAAAGGGGTTGAGGGCATTGATGGAATCAGCGTCGACAGCTTCGACGGCGGCGACACAGGCCTCGAGGGCGGAGCCCCGAGTGTGTCTCTCGACAGCCTGGGCGCCAATGGCGTCGACTTCTTCCTCGGAGGCGGGGCCTCGAGAGAGTCCGTCAATGACCTCGGCGGCGCCGCCGGCGGCGTCGATGTCTTCCTCGAAGACTTCACAGGTTCTCGCGGTCTCGAGGGCGTCGAGGACCGGGACCTGGAACTGGCATGTCTAGAGCGACCATCCTTGTCTGACCGGGACCTCGAAGGCGCCCGGTGGTCGCGACGACTGCTCGAGCCTAAAGGCGGATGAGCAGTGTCTCTAGCGCGGCCACGACTGGCATCCTCAGATGGCGGAGACGGACCGGAGCCCTATGATTGAATCCCATTCATCAGGAGTGGAATGCTTGTTGGGACAAGCAACCATCCGATGGGCGGAGTCCTCGGAAGCGGATGGGGAAGGCGACCTGTGGCAGCACTTCCTGGAGTGCCTCGAAGAGGCAGAGGAATGGCGGGATCGACTCCCAGACGGAGAACCCCCGGACTCATGACGACGATGTGGCGAGTCACCCCTCAAATCGTCCCTCGAAAGACCAGTGGAACGCGACTTTCGGGGTTTGGCCACCTTACCGACCGACAGCTTCTTCTTACGCTCCTGGAAGGCCTTCGATGTGAGCGATTGGCAGTCGACACAGTCGTCTGTATCATGGTCCTCCCCGAGGCAAGCGTTGTGCGTATCCATCAGAGACATCTTGGACCCGCACACCCGACACTTCTTAAACCCGGACCCCGGGGTGGGAGAAGCCGAAGACATCATACAATCTCAATGAAGAAACAGGTTCGAAGAACCGAAAGAACAGGATTCAGTAGAATCGAGGTGCGCCGAGATCTCCGAAGCGAACACGTTTGCGGAAAAAACAGAACTGAGGCTCCGGGCGTCGTGTGTCCTACTTATAACATCCAGTGACTTCGGCTCGATGGAGGCCCTCGAGGATGGCGTATCAACGTTATCGATGCAGGATGCAGAAAGATTTTCCAAAGCAGCACAGCTGTGGTGATTACTGTCATAGATCTGGAATACGTCAGAGGACCCAATCCCCTCGAAAATTGGTAACACTAGCTCCTCATTTAAGTGAAAAGAGGAGACAACCTTAGGTAAGAATGCAGGGTGCGTTCTGAGCACCACCTTGTCCTTATTTGAAGCCACTAGCACCTGGATCTCACCGATTCGGCGTGCTGTGGTAAGGCCCACTAGGAGGGCCGTTTTAATGGTTACTAGCCTGATGTTCGCGGACGCCATCGGCTCGAATGGTTTATGGGCCATGGCGCCCAGGACCACATTGAGGTCTCACACCAGCTGCAGTTTCTTGATAGGTGGATGTAGTCTAGTTCGGCCTTTTAAGTGCCCCTTAACCACCAGATTTGAGGATGAGAATTCCTCCTCCTGAGAGTTCTTGTAAGCTCCTATGGCAACCGGATAAGTGCGGCATGTGTCTACTTGCACTCCTGGGTGTGCAAGGAGTGCCGAGAAGGCAAGCACGCCGTCCAACCTGCAAGTAAAAGGATCAAATGCCTTTGACACTGCCCAGTGACAGAACTTGGTACACTTGCTTTTGTACTGGCTCCTGGTGGTGTCACTCCTAACCCCCTGTATAATGGTCAGGTTAGCCTGTGACAGGTGCAGATGCTTTAGGGATACCTGCTCAGGATCCAGGCTGCGAGGGCTAACTTCTGAGGGAGGGGTGGATGACTGTGCCCCTCTGCTGAGAGAGTAGGTGTGCTGGGCCCAGCGGGAGGTGTATGGGGACCTGGTCAGACAGCCTGAGCAACTCAGAGAACCAGAGTCGTGCTGGCCACCATGGGGCTATCAGGATGATCCAAAGGTTCCCCGACTCCCTGATCCTGCACCAGATGAGTGGGGGAAAAGCGTAAGTAGTCATGTTCCACTGGATCTGCATTGCGTCGCCCAGTGAACCACTGGCTTACTCCTGCCAGGAGGCAAACTGGGGGTACCTCCTGCTGGCACTGGTGGCGAAGAGGTCCACCTGCAGATGAGCCCACCTGTTGAAGATCCCCTGAAGGACCTGCTTGTTCAACTGCCATTCGTAGTTGTCCGCACCCAGCCTACTGAGCCGGTCCGCTCTAGGTTGGACTCCGCTGGGAGGGGGGAATGCTGACAGGTGGATGTTTTTCACCAGAGCCCACTGCCAAATGTCGACCGCCAGTCTGCAGAGGGGAGGGGACAGGGTGCCACCCTGCTTGTTGATGTAATACATGCAGTGGAGCTGTCTGTTCGAATGAGAATCGCCCTGTCGGTGATAGGTAGAATCACAAAAGGAGTTTGATGGAATGCAGCAGAATGTAAACAGTCTGAAAATACCGAAATTTACAACTGGTCAAAGACCAAGATGCGTTCAGGTTGAAAGAGGATGCAAAGAAGGAACAGTCAGGTCCTCAGGAACTGACCAGAAACGGAGAAGAAAGGAATAAGCTAGTAGAGCGTGAGAGAACATACAAGCTGAACTAGTAGAGGCAGCAAAATGTAGGGATGAGAAAGAGGTTATTCTCCAGAATGAAAAGCACCATGAACATGCACACAGCATACAAGGCACACAGAGGGAGAATGAATCAATTCAGCATGAGGTGCAGGAAACAAAAGATGGCTTTATAGCTCAGAGCAGGGTGCTGGACGCTAATCAGGCCTTGGTGTCAGAATTAAAAAGCCAGCTCTCTGACTACCAACAGGAAATAGGGCAAGAGAGACATATGCAAGAGTCTCACCAAGGAAGTTTAAAATTATAAAGAGGCCCTAAGGCACCCTGACAAATCACGATATGGGGCATGGGCCACTGATAAAGGTGAGGCGCTCCTCCCAGCGGGGGCCTAATTCTAATCATTTACAACCTCTCATGTACAAATGGGAACAGACCTCATGCATGACACCCATCAAGAACAGGGTGACATGAGGCAGTTAGACTTACCAAGACTGATCCGGAAGGCCAGTCCCTGTCTGGTATTGATGAGAATTCATCTCTACCACACGGAAGGGTAGGTGGCCGGACCAGTGTATCTTGGGAGGTCAAAAGGAATCTCGGGAGTAATTCTGACCCAGAAACCTCCAATGGTGACAATATTAGGGAGTTAGACTTGCAGAACATAAGAATGACTTGCAGAACATAAGGAAACAAATAGACCACCTGGCCTGCTTCGCTGGAAGAGAAAAGCCAGGAAGAGCATATTAAAGACCTGCATCCATTTGAGTATATTGGAGGGTGGGGGGGTTTCCCCAGATTACCTGAAAGGAGGTTAGAAGAGACTGAGTGTAATCCTGGGCCAAAAAGTAACTACCAGGAAAGTGACCATGAGAGCTTACTACGGTCCAGGCAAGAGGAGTCCAAATCCTATGACTCTGGAAGATATTCCCGATCTCAGAGATATGGAGCGCCTAGAGGAATGGAGTACACATAGTAGCTCTGAGTCAGAAAATGAATAGACTCTGGTGTGGAGGAAGAAAAAGACAGGGAAACAGAGCAACACTTTTATGAAAGACCCAATAAGACAAATAAAGGCCATAAAGAGCTTCCTGACCACATACCATAAGAATGTCAAGTATTTGGTATGGGAGCACTTGGAACTTTATGAGCAGATGATAGCATCATTCCAGATCAGAAATGACGTGAATTGCAGAACATTTGCTAAATTGACTCTCACCTGAGTACTCCAGTTTCTTTGCAGGACAGAAGGACCATGATCCACATAAATGGTCCACCTATAAGGTGGCCATTTTAAAACATTTCTCCTCGCACAGAAACCCACAGGAGGCCCGTAAGGCTGCACATAATTTGCAATGTTGGGGGGATCAGGAGCCTAGGGAGTTTGTGCAGGAGCTAAAGCATATATTTGCTCAGAATTCCCAGCGAGTGAGCACACATAGCAGGGCGTTTGTGACCACATATTTCCATGAGCTCCCAAAATACATAATTACTCAGCTTGTGCGCGACTTTCATGAGCACAGGACCCTGGAATGTGTAATTGAACAAGCCTCCAGGATCTATGCAGCCCAAAAGCCCACCGAGAATACCCCCCCACCCAAAGCCCCTGAGCCGTTTTACGCACCTGGTGCTGTGAAGGTGGAAGAGGTGAGAACTACCACACCCCTGGACCTGGAGAAGGAGGAGTCTAAAAGTAACCCTCCTGTCAACAAGAAAAATGATAAGCAGAAGGACCCCCTCAACCAGGCCCTATCGAATAGTAGTCAGGCAGGGGCCCAGAACAATGATCCCTCGGATCCTGCCACCTATTTAAGCCCTATGTACAAGGGTACCAAGCCAATCCTGGGTATTTATGCACTCAACCGGCCCAGCGGGGGGGGAGGGGGCAAAGTACTGCCCAGGAACTTCCCTCCAAACTACCATCAGGAGAGTATCACTGCACTTTCTGATCTAAACTTTTTCAACAGATAATTTACAAAATAATCCTCCTCTTTCTGCTCGATTCCAGGACAATAGGTCCCTGAATACAGGAGAAGGGAGATTCAGGATTGACAATTATGGGGTAACTTTCCAGTACCCAAGCTACTCTGGGAGAAGGGACAGTTACCCTTTTCGGGAGCATCAGAGGTATGTCTCGACACCTCCCTGCAACCCAGAAAAGGTCTTGCAGCTGGAGCAACAGGTCTAGCAACTGACAGCCGACCTGGGCGCATGCTGATGGCTCAGTCCAACTCTCAACCTAACCCTGCTTCCCAGAATGCCCCAACACACAGGGCTAATGGCCCGTGGGGGAAATGACGGGAGGAAAAATCCGACAAACCACAGGTTCCTGAAGAGGGGGCCTGGGTTGAGGGGAGATGCTAAGCACACCCAGACAGAACCCCTAGAAAACTCTCAGACTGAAAGTGACTCTTCTACCCCCGAAATGTTAGAAACCAGAGAGCAAAGAGTAAGTAGGAGAGGCCAAAGAAGAACCTACTTTGTGCAAGAGCTTAAGATGATCTCTTTTGAAAGAGAAAAGTCCCTGGAGGACTCAGTTAAGCAAATCTTCTCTTTCAGGAATGGGGTTAAAGATGGGTCCCAAAAGACTGAGTGGGACAGGGTAAATATGGAGACTGAACCAAAACAATAAAATATTCAACCCTCTAAATTTGAGCCAGACAAGGAAGAAATGGAGGTGTTCTTTCCCCAAACAGGTTCTGAGAAAAGCCTACAGGAAAAGGGAGACAGCAAAGAATCGAGGAAGAAAAAGGATTCCCCAAATCCGCCCATTGTTAGTTGTAAAAGTTTCTTTACAGATTCCTGACCTCCAACCCGGAAAATCGCCCGAGATCACAGTGTGTCAGATTTCAATGTCAAGAAAATGATCACTGAGCTGGCAAATGACTCAAACTTTCTTTTCACCCCGGAGAACAAAGGCAGATTTTATGCACCGGTCAGGGTGCAGTGTCAGTGTGAATTATCACCTCTGGTGGATACTGGATCCGAAGCCACCCTACTTTCCAAAAAGGCCTTTGACCAACTAATCTCGGGATGGGGAGGGCCACCAAATTCCCCTCACACCACTTTCCTGATAACTCCAAAATTTTGACGGGAATTACATTTCTGTAGGACTGCACATCTGGAAATCAAAATCGGCATAACTGATTAAAACATCTGGTGATAGTCGTGAATCCAGAGGGCACAACTTGTTTAATGGGGAACTATCTCCTGAGGAGGTTATCACCTCTGATCTACTGTGTAAACAAGGTCCGCTGGGCCCAGAGTAACCGGCCTATGAAATTTAAAATGAGCACCAATTATGTAAGCTTGAATGGTACCTGTTATTTAATTGATCGGCTTTGAGAAAGTAGAACTCCATTTCAAGAATAACCAAGCCCCAGACATCACTGTCATCTCTCTGTAGGAGAACAAACTGTTCATGGGAACTCTTCTGCATTCTTAAATCAATCTTCTTCCAAGTTTTAAGTGGCTATCCACACTGGAAGGGAACACTAAGATTTGACACCAGTTCAAAATCAGAGGAAACCTTGAGTCCAGTAAAAAACCTGATAAGGAAGAAACCGCTCAAAGCCTGACGGACATTCAGAAAAAGTGGGAACAGTTGGTTTTCCCCATTCAGTTAAATGAGGGGGAAGAGCCGCTGCTTGCCAGAGTATGTCTGAATAATGGAAGGAGCTTCATCAGCAAAGAATTACTCAGGAAACTTCCAAAAGATCAGACCATTCCCATATTCAAATTGATTGACAAATGGGAAGTAGGTCTGGAAACTCCCAAATCCAAACATCTCCTGCCTAGCAGGTGTATGCAAAAAATTTGAATTGGTAACAAAAGCATACAGCATAATTGTTGGGTCATGAGAAATGCAGTGACATTCTTAACCGATTCACAATCAATTTGGACCTAAGTAATGATAAAGCCTGGTCACGACTGGAGGAAAACCCCATGGGCTTTGACAACACAGAAAAAGCATTCCGGTCAGCTCAATTGCTGCATTATGGGGTTGACGTTCAGGTGCGAAAAGAGGTTATTATCCCAGGACAATTGCTTACTATTCCCCTCAAAATTAAGTGAGGACCGAACCTCAAACATCAGGATGCCTATATAAATATAAATTCACATCACCAACAACAAGGTTTGTATTTAAATCTGACGCTGCTAGTAGACCTATAACCCGACACCATTTGAATATTGGTGGATAACAGCAACCCTTGAAGTATCACTTCTGGCGCAGACACCTTTCTTGGAATGGCGGTTGATGTCCAACATTATTCTATTGATTTAGGTAAATTAAATCATGGGACCAATCCCAAACAACGCTTTCTGCAACGTTATTCCACCAGGAAAGATTTTTTACTAGGCATAGGGGAATTTCATGATGTACTCTTTCTGCCCTTACAGGGTGGACCAGGTGACCTGTGACATCAGGAGGGAGGAGATAATGTTCAAAGTCAAGGACCACTACCTCGAATCCCTAGAACCGACTAGCCAGGTCATCACCATCAAAAGATCTTTCCACCCAACTGGAGGATAACACTGAAATTGCCAAGCCCAAGGTCTTTCCAGGTTTCAAGCAGATGGTCAAGAAAATGATCAATCTGGCTGATGGCTGTGAGACCGAGGAGCAAAGACAAAAGCTGAAGCAGGTCTTCTTGGAATTCCAAGGTATCTTTTCAGTGGACTCGTACGACTGGGGATGCACACCCATTCATTCAACTACCATTCCCATGGACCCCCAGTTTGTTCCAGTATTTGTGAAACAATACTGGTTACCTCTTGCGCCCATGGAATCACTCAGAGATTAAGAATTTAGAATCCTGTGGGATAATTCATCCGATCCACAGTACCTTCAACAATCCGGTACTGGGGATACTCAAACCTAACGGCCAATAAAAACTCCCTCAGGTCTATGTGCAGACCTGAGGGAGTTGAACAAACAGGTGCACATGTCAAGATGGCCACTTCCCTACATCGATGAAGAGCTGGCCCAGATCCAAGCAGAAAAGGTGTACACCGCCACTGACCTGACCAACAGCTTCTGGACAGTACCCGCGAGTGGGGAATACCAGTACAAGCTTGCCTTTACCTTTGTGGACCCGAACCCCATTTGGATACAAACTCCGGCAAGGAGTTCATCATCTTTCTAGATAAGGCCATACCCGACTTGGGCGAAAGGGGAAACCTCGCCTATGTAGATGATGGTCTGATCAAGAGCTCATATGTGGACGAACATATAGCAGAAATACGCTATGCTCTAACACAGTTGCAAAAGCTGGAGCAAAACTGTCCTATCAGAAGCCCATTGGTGCAAGACCCGAATGAACGTCTTAGGACACGAGATCACCCACGAGGGTCTTAAAACTCAGGTGAAGAAGGTGGCAGCCTTAATGAAATTAAAAGGCCCTATCACTCTGAGAATTAAGAAGCCTTCTTGGACTCACTATTTATAGTCAGAAGTGCATTGAAGACTACGCAGAGGTCACTCAACCCTTGGTCCATTTATTAAAGGCCGGAATCAAGTGGGAGTGGGGTGCGGAACAAGCCAGAGCAGTTAAACAACTCAAAATAAGCCTTTCACAGGCTCCTTGTTTGGCTTGCCCCATGAAGAACGACAAAGTGACAGAATCCAGGTGGGGAATGTTAGTAATTCCTGAATTATTTCCTAGATTCTGCCCATGGAGGTCAGATAAGACCAAAATAAGAAGAGTCCCCTAGCGCAAGGATTGGCTGACTTGCATGATTGTGCTGAAGAAAACTGTCTTGAGGATGAAAGTCTAATGACCGACAACAACATGGAGGCGTACTTAACTTCCACCACACAAGGCTATGAAGAAGACACGTGTCCGAGGATACCCACAGTTAAGGTGGATGGGTGCTCCTACCATGTTGATAACAATGTGGACAAAACTAGTGGCTGGCATTGGGAATGCCTAGGTAAATGATACCCCGGAACCCTCTGCTGGTTACAAAATAGGACCCTGAAGTAGTCAGGTTGCAGAGTTGATGGCCGTTCATCAAGCCATCCTCACTGCAGTGCACCACCTACTCATTGAATGGTCCTAGGTCCCATTTTCGCTTTTTGCAGGTCGCCTAACAAAAAGACTGTTTCTTTTTCAGACCATTTTAGGCAGCCTGCAAATAGCAAAAATATCCACTGGCATTGCCCCTAACCTCACCCTCTCTGCAATGAGGACTACTAAATCGGGGGTTCCAGCCCCCTGAACTCCCCTTCCTCACCCACTGCACATCCTTCCCCACCCCTGACATTCCATTCCCAAAAACACAAACACATGCAGCAACACTTGCCTGTTCTCCCATGCCTGTCAGCCCCTGCGCACACTCATGCGCGGCAGGGGCTTGACAGTTTGATTTAGAAACACGGCTATGTGCGGTTACAGAGCAGTCTTTCTAAATCGATCTTTGAATTCAGGTTACTGAAAACTATCTGTTCACTTTGTACCCACTGAACTAGTCATAATCACTGACTCGGATTATGTCAGGAATGGGTTTCTGAAGCACCTGATTAACTGGAAGCATCGAGGCATGCTTTGTGCCAACAATAAACTCCAAAACATGCCAAACTGGAGACCTCCAATGAGATGACCATCTATTGGAAGAAGCGAAGAGGTAATTCCAAAATAAAAGGGCCAGATAAGACTGGGAATTACCTGGCTGACCAGCTGGCTAAAACCGGAGCCCTGCAGGGGGATTTAGTATAAAAAGAATCCCTGCTGGGGGAAATACAAGTTGCCGCTGTCAGCATGTCGCAAACACGTGCCAATAGTGCACTCTCGACTGGCCAATTTAGAAAAGATACCCTTGATACAGATTTGATTACTGCACAGAAACAGGACCTAATCATTGGAACATTCTATCAACATATTGAAGACCCTGTGAGTTTTCCTCTAACAGAGTCGAATTATACCAGTAAAGAGGATCTCCAGGTGTTGATTTATTTATTGGACCTCTGTATGGCACCTATACACAAGTGTTTCCAGGTACCACAAGACAAAAAGGGGGACGGGGACAGGAAAAAAAACAGCAGTAACTGTTGTACTAGACCTTGTGACATTCTTACTGTGCAAATGCAAAGTACAAAGAAATGCAGGGGCGGGTGAAAATAGGGGGAAAGCACTAAGAGGGGGTGAAGTGCAGGAGTGGGATCCCAGGGGGGATGAGCAAGTGCAAGGGGAGCCAAAGGGTAAGTTTGAGCAGGAGGGCAAGTGCGATGGACAGGGTGAATTCAGGGTAGTCTGGGTACAGTGCCCAAAGGCAAGTGCTGTTAGGAATGCTGGGAAAGACTGGTCAAAGATGGCCGGGGGCCCAGGAGCAACCTGGCACCAGTCACAGCAGCAGAGGGAGATTAGCACGGGAGGGGGAGAAGGAAGGAGAAGAAGAGGAAAGTCTTGATAAGTTTCCAGAACTTAAGAATATCTGGCTCAAGTCTGAGGGGGTAGGGGGGCCATTCCAGAGAGAGGCTTCTGCCGAAGAAAGGGATTTACCTCCCTCTCTCTGCTTGGAAAAACATATGACCTGTAGAGAGTTGGAGCTAGAGGACCGAAAAGAAAACTGGATATAGAGATGTCCCAGGCCTCAGACAGCCTTACGGATGATGCAAAGGGTCTTGAATGTCATCCTTATGGTCACCGGGAGCCAGTGGAGAGATATTAGTGCTGGAGCGATGCACTCCCTGGGCTTGAGGTCAAGGATAAGTCTTGAAGCCCTACTCTGGATTAGTTGAAGAGGGTGAAGGAAAGGAAAAGGGTGAAGGAAAGAAAGAGGGGTGTTGTAATGGTCCAGCCAAGAGAGAACCAGAGCTCTGGAGACTATGAGCTTTTGAGGGAAGGTGAGGAAAGTGAGAATGCCTCTGAGGAGGGGAAGCTGAAAGTCAGACTTCTTGGCAAGGTCTGTGATGTCCGGGGAGAAGGAGAGAGAAGAGTCAAAGATTACCCTAAGGAGTGTGGCCAGAGAGATGGAGGGCAAGAGGCAGCAGGTGTCCCAATGAGAAGACTCTCTGTTTTACTGGCATGGATGCAGAGATCATTAGCAGAGCACCATGCTCGAATAGCAATCAGGAATGAGAGAGGAAGGAGAGGAGGCAGAAGGGCGCTTAAAGGAGAGCTGGGTGTCGTCAGCATTGAACTGGAAGTGAGGAGAGAAGGTGGAGATTAAGTGGGCTAGAGGGGCAAGGTAGATATTGAAGCACCATGGCGATAGGATAGAGCCCTGAGGGATGCCACATGTAGAGAGTGAGGTGGAAGTTAGGAAAGGGTCCAAATGCAGTTGGGACGGTGGGTTTAAAAAAGGAAGGTCAGTCACGCCAGTGTCCAGTTTGTGATGCCAATGGGACCCCGCACCAATTCTTTTTTTTTTTTAAATCTATTTTTTTCAGCAAAATATTTTCAGCAAAAAAGCAGCTAAAAAAAACGGGGGATAAATTTACATAAAACCGGCACAGAGACGATTTATGAGGATGGCTTGATTGACTGTGTCAAAGGCAGATGAAAGATCGAGAATGATCAGAACAGAAGGATAGTTAGAATCCAGGTTTGAGAGCAGGTCTTCAAGGGTGTTCGGGAGTGCAGTTTCCGTGACTCTGGATGCTCTGAAGCCAGAGTGGTGGTTGTAGAGGCAACCACCGGTGTGATGGGTTAGTTTGGAGATGATCAACTTCTACATGAATTTGCCCAAGAAAGGGGAGATACAGATAGGGTGATAGTTACCCGGCATGAAGGGTCTGCAGACAGCTTTTTTAGGAGAGGGTGCACAAGAGTGTGCTTAAGGGGTTGTTTGAAAGAGCATGTGGCAAAGGAGTGGCTACGCAGGTCAGTGAGAGAAGGGGCGCGGGAGGAGAGGTTGTCCTTGATGATTCTGGAAGAGCAGGGGAGCACCTGTTTGGAGGAGACTTTCATAGAGCGGACTCTAGAGATTTCATCCAGTGCAATGGGAGGGAAGGAGAGTGTGGGTGGGGGGCAAGGTAGGCAGGAGAAGTGCGGGTAGGGGAGTCGAGGACAGTGCAGACAGGATGTCCTAACTTTTGGAGGAGAGGTAGGAGGCCAGTGCAGTGCAGAGGGACTGGAAGGCAAGAGGAGAGGAGGTGACTGCAGTGGATTGGCAAGTTCCTTGCAGATTTTGAAAAGTTCAGCCGTGTTATTGGTGGCCCTAGAGATGTAGGCTTGGACATGAGCCTGCTGCTTGGAGAGGATGGTAAGATGATATTGCCTTTGGAGCAGGCAGCAGGCCAGTTTGTTAGAGTATGTACCGGAGGCCTGCCACTTCTGCACGGCAGCTTTGCACTTGCGTTTCAAAGCTGCCAAGTCGGACTCATACCAAGAGTTGCATTTGGCGGCAGGCTTCATACGGATCCTCATGGCAGGGGCAAGGATATCCACAGTGTTGGAGATGGAGAGATGGGGGTTAGACAGTGTCGAGTCAGGGGTAGCGGAAGGAGGAGGGATGAAAGTGGTGGCGAATGCAGCGACTGACACAAGCTTCAACGGTCGAATGACGGAGAAGGAGGCTGGCAGTGCAGGCAGAGGCATCATCAGGAAGCTCAAGGTGGGAAGGGAAGAGAGCGTGGTCACACCAGGAGACAGGAGTAGTTAGAGTGTTTGAGAGAGGGATGACCGTTGAGATGAAGCACCCAGGGTGTGTCTGGCTAAGGGCCAGAGTGGAGGGTAGCCAAGTGTAGCTGGTTGCCCCTTTAAATGACTTCTGAGGAGGGCTGGGGGGGTATAGGGGTGGGGTACCACAGACAGATGGGGGAGAAAGCAGGCAGTGGGGCTGCAGAAGGAAGGGGGTATTGAAATGAGATGGTAGATGCCTGTCAAGGAGGAGGAGGAGGTTGGGCTGAGAGCCTTGGGCCCTGATAGTGCCATTACGATAGACATTGATGAAGCAGGTGGATGATGAGAAGTGAACTAAGAGCACTTCCCCATCTGGAACCACCATTAATGGGAGAGGAGGAGAAGAGACCATATGGGGAGTCCATAGGTCAGGAGAAGGAACAGCAAAGAGAATGTTAGTGACATTCTGTTTGGAGGTAGCATTGACATGGGTGTCTGCAATGGTTAGACCTGGGCTGGAGACCAGAGAGCCTTCTTAATGTCTTCCTTCCAGATTTCGAGAGAGTGGGAGGATAGGTAATAGAGAAGCAGTTAGAATAGATAGGAGAGATGGAGAGAACCATAGGGAAGGAGGGTGATATCGGGGGGTGCAAAGGAGGGACAGGGACAGAGCTGCACAGGCATGACAGAATTCACCAGGAGGCGCAGTAGCCAAACAGAGCAGAAGAACAGCACTACAACAGTGTCCCAGTGAGGGCAGCAGAGCAAGGGGTACAAGAAATGAGGTTCGGATATACAGGATGAACAGCAGGGCACAGACGTTTCGAACAGAAAAAAGAACAGAATTAAAAAACAGTGAGCCCAGGGAAAGCCAGGGGTACTTTCGTGTAAGGTACTAACATGCAGCTGGAAAACAAATGTGCAGATTTAATGGCAGGGCTAGTTTCGATTTTCAAGTAAAGCACTAAAATAAAGCAGAGAAACCAGTTAAGCCACAGGTTAAGACACACAGATTCAGGCTGCATAAAACAATAGAGGTAGAGCGGCACTGGGCTGGGGACGGCCAGTGAGAGAGCAGGTGATGGCACCCCAAGCGGAGGGATAGAACAAGTGGGGCGCAAGTGGTCAAGGATGATGCAGGCTTACCCGTGGTGCGTGAAGGTAGACACAAGGCAGATGCGGGCAGAATTCAGGAACATGGCAGGGGCCTGGACAGGGCCAGACAGGAGGTCCTTACTGAGGACCTTGACAGGGGGCCGGTCCCCCGATTGGATCTTCAGTGTAAATGCAGGCCAAACAATGAGGAGCCTCAAGAGGGCAAGGCAGGCACTCCGGTGCATAATTCAGGTGGCGGCCATGTTGGACTGAATCATCAATGCAGGGAAACGAATAGCCCAACTGGGCTTGTGGAGGGAAGGGTGAAACACAGGTGCCAATCGATGGTGAAACGCTGCCGAAATAAAAAATAGAAGGCCAGTGTAAAAGCAAATGATTTTGAGCGCTCACCGTCCCACACGAGGTAGAAAGTACTGCATCAACCCAGAATGCCCATCAGTCTTACCTCGCAAGATGAGGCTATGTATCTGCTCTTGCTGACATGCAGAGGAAATTGTCCCATTGATGTTCATCTGTGCTGGCTGAGGAAATAAAGTTTTACAAGATGTTCTGGATCCAAGACTGTTTGTTGATAAGGAGAGCCCTGTCTGGCTGTGATCTCTGGGTGGTACCTACCTCATTTCGAAGCCTCATGTTGAGCAACACCCATGACGCTGCTACAGCTGGTCATAGGGGGGTTTTACACGACATTAGAAATCTTGTGTGAGGTTGCCTACTGGCATTTAATTACTTTATTATGACAAGGGGCACATCCAATTGGCTATCTTGTTACACTAGGTGAGAATGATGTATCATTACACTTGTTTTGCTACTTTCCTTTTGAATATATGTATTCAGTCACATCCTGTAGATTCTGTTTTTACATAGAGTGGGAACACCAATGAGAGCATTCACATCAATTTAAATTGTAGAAATCTGCAACATTGCATTTAGCCTCTGCTTGTTAGAATTCAGATCACATCAGAGTGACTATGTTTGCAACATACTGAAAGTGTTCTTTTGTACGATATATTTTTTCCCAGTCCAATAAGGCTCAGGAAGAAGAGGAATTGTCCTCGAAACGCGTCAGCCGTTGAGATTGGAGGTGTGGGCAGCTTTGCCTACACAAGCTGTCACCCAAGGGCGATGCTCAAAGTCTGACATACAGTCAGATCTTGAGACTTAAAAGGATCATTTCAGACCCAGAGGTTCTCGACACAGAATGTTCTACCTTGATAGGAAAATTTGAATCAAGGGGATACCCCTCAGATATCCTCATTGAAGCAAAACGAAGGTCCAACGAAGTCACAAAGGATCAATTACTTATCCCTAAAGTTAAGAACAAAGAAACACCTCTTTTGTTTATCACTAAATTCTCCAGACAAAGTTTTCAGATCAGCAAAACCATCAGGAAGCACTGGAGTATTCTGCACAATGATCCCATACTACTTAAGTTGTTCCCAAGGGCACCAATGATGGCGTTCAAAAGAGGATGTAACTTGTGGGATAAATTGGTGAGAGCAGAGAGACCGCTTAAGGATAAACAACTCTTTTTGAAAACTAAGAAGGGTACATTCCTGTGCCTAAGCTGTACCCACTGTAACAACATTGTTAAAGGTGACACTATCTCTCACCCGCACACTGGGAAGAAGATCAAATTGAGAGACTTTGCAACATGTCCATCTACAGGTGTGATTTATTCGATCAAATGTCTGTGTGGTAAATTGCTTATAGGACAGACCATGAGACCCGTCAAGGAAAGATGGACAGAGCATACATCAAACATAAGGTGCAAGAGCATGAAATCACCTGTAGCAAGGCACTTTGTCGATCAACACCACACCATCACACAAATTAAATTTCAAGTAGCAGAGGTTGTTAAACGCCCACAGAGGGGAGGAAATTAACAATCCCTATTGTCTCAGAGAGGGAAGCATTGGAGACATCTTCTCGATACAGTACACCCCATGGGTCTCAATAAGTAGTTCTCATTGAATTGCTTAATTTAGACACAATACTGAGTGGCTAACTAGCCCTTCCCGACTGGAATTGGATCCCAGTGTTAAGGGATGGCCTCAACACATTATTCGAATAAGTGGGATATGGCTTAACACCAATGAAACAGATCTACCCTTACAACTATAACTTTGGAATTCTTGCTAAATCTATTGATTTAGCTAATTATGGGAATTTAAGAAAATAAACGAGGATTCTCATTCGTTTAGAAGATGTGATTCTTGTCATTTACTGTTTATTTGGTTTCCAAAGCCATTCCATTTGACATGCATTTGAGAATTATGTATCATTATGCTTGTTTTGCTACTTTCCGTTTGGATATATGTATTCAGTCACATCCTGTAGATTCTGTTCTTACATAGAGTGGGAACACCAATGCGAGCATTCACATCAATTTAAATTGTAGAAATCTGCAACATTGCATTTAGACTCTGCTTGCTAGAATTCAGATCCCATCAAAGTGACTATGTTTGCAACATACTGAAAGTGTTCTTTTGTATGATATTTTTTTTTCCACAGTCCAATAAGGCTCAGGAAGAAGAGGAATTGTCCTCGAAATGCGTCAGCCATTGAGACTGGACGTGTGGACAGCTTTGCCTATACATTTTGTATTATTAAAAATGTGATTTTTTTACAAAAAAAATACTGGTCAACATGTTTCGATTGTAATTCCTTGGAGAGTCATTTGATTCACTAAATGTTAAATTGAATTAGAAACCGTTTTTTTACAGTATTGGATTGTGTGCAGGAGACTGGAGGGTTCTATCTTCGGATCCCCTTTTTTTCATTTCTGTATTTGTGATGGCTCTGTGCCAGGACCTCAGTTCCTACACTGCATCTTGAATTTGGTTTAAGTATATTTAATTGGTCATGCAGAAAAATACATCCTTGAACACTGGTGTGCACCAATAACCCTTGCTTTTAGACATGGGCCAGGCTCTCAACACTTACCTAAAGGGGTGTTGTGTGTGTGTGCTCAATTTCAACTCAGTTCACACACAAAGCTCACCTACAAAAAAAGGGGAATTACACTGCCTTAGTCAGGTTTGCAAGTAGATTTCATTGGGCCAGTGATTCGCACCTCTAGAGGAACCAAGTACATATTGACTGTGGCATGCTTGTTTACAAAGTGGGAAGAAAGTCTTTTGGGCCGTTGGTAAACAGGTGCAAGTGGATCTAGGTCACCTGACCTAAGCATCACCAACATGCTTAGGCCTGCCTCTTCCTTTCTGCTCTTAACTCTTAGATCAAGGGCTTCTCTTGCCCGGGCGTACGAAGCGAAGTGCAGATGAAGAAAAGGGCTATTCCCACTATCATCAGGCAATGGAAACTTCTCTGGTGCTGGGGTGAGGACAGGTGCTCCGTGGCACAGTAAGTTGTGCATTTGTAAATGTGTTATTCTCACGCTGCAGCGCGTGTGTGCCCGCCCCCCTTCCTTTGTCCTGGATGCTTCCCTGTTTGTTGGCCCTCCCCCCTCCACTCCCTCCCTACCCTCGCTCCCATTGGTTGACTTGGCAGCCCCCTCGGTCAAGGACCAGAGGCCAAGGTCAGCTCTAGTGCTGTCTGCCGGTGTCCGCCGTGGTAGCACGTAGCCTGCAGCCGTCGACCTGCTGTACCCGTCAGGTAAGTCAAATCTGGGTGTGTTGTATTGTGCTGTGCTAAAAAACGCGCCCCCCCCCCTCTGGGAAAGTCGCATCTGGGTGTTTTTGCATTCCAGTAACTGTGGCATTGTTGCTGTTCTCTCTTAGGCTCCCACCTAGACTCCCCCACCCCCGGAAGGCATGCTGCTCATAGTTGTGAGTTACTTGTGCCCCTCCTGCGTCTTCCTTTGTTGTGAGCCTGGCCCCCTACTGCTCCCCCTGCGCATTCATAGTTGTGTGCCACAGGGCTGAGCGTCACTCTCTTCTCTCACCCCCTTCTCCTCCACCTACCTCCTTCGCACCCCCTGTGGTGCTCTCTGTCTCTCCCATCTTCTCTAACTGCTATTCCATCTCTTAACCTATCCCTCTCATTAAGTCTGGAAGGAAGATGTTCAAGAGGGACATCCTGGTTCTCCATCAACCAAGGACTCCCTATTGCCGATACCTACACCAGTGCTTCCTCCAGACAGACTCTCACGGACATCCTCTTTGTCGTACCCTCTCCAGACCTATGGACCTTTCAAATGGCCGAACAGTTTATGTAGATGAACGATCGAATGATAGAATGAATGGAATGACTAATAAAACCAAATAAAGGACCAGGCGAAATGTGTGAACAGACGAAGCCGATTGAACAGACTGAGTGAGTAAAACGGATAGAATAAACGGTTCAGATGTGCGCTCAATCTCAAACACCTACTGAAAACCACCATATCACATCACCATGCTTACTCTCTTCTATACACCACCACTCAACTAGAACACAGCGATACTATGACACATTCGGTATAGCTGTTCTCATACAAACACCTGCCACATACTCCCCATAATCCTAACTAAACACAACTGGCTGTACACCCGCCAGCCTAGACGTTCTCCTCAGGCCTAACACAGCCAGAATCAGTCTCTGTATCACCCTGCCAGAACGAACACATACTCCTGATCTCCCAACCGCCACACCTATCGCTAAGAAGCAGCTATCATAAGAGTGCCACACCAGCTGCACACATACCCGGTGCTCACACACACCGTATGACTCTCTCTCTCTCTCTCCTGACTTGAACTACGGTTCCCGAGAGCGTTCAACCTACCAGCGCCTTGAGATCATACCAATGGTACATAAGACGCTATATAAATGCAAAGTAATATAACATATGGTCTCTCTTCTCTCTCCTTTCTCCTCCTCTCCCATTAATGGTGGCACTAGGCAGGGGGTTCTCTTGGCCCCCTTCGACTCCTCCAAGACCATAACTAATATCTATCTGTACAGCACCATCTTCGTTAATGGGCCTCAGCCCAATCTCCTTTTTTGATGGACATTTCCCACGTCTTACCTTCCTCCCTTCTCCTGCTACTCCTTCTGCCACCCTCATCTTCCTCCTTTAACACCTCCACAGGGTGCTCCTCAAGCCTGTAACCCTCCAGGGAAATCTTCCAAATTTGGCAACCTGCTCCACATCACTATCCTCAATACTCGCTCTGCTGTCAAACATTCCTATGACACAGATGTCAGGTGACAGATCACCTCCTCGAAGAACTCGACCTAGATGTCCTTGCTCTCACCGAGACATGGTTTATGGCCAGTTCTGTCACAAGGTTTGACACTCTCCTCCCTGTGAGCTACAAGATCCTCTCTGAACCCAGATACAACCGTCCTGGGGGTGGAATAGCTCTGATCTTTCTGGAATGGGTCCCTGCCTCCGTCATCCCTACGCAGGCCTACTCCTCCTGTTAATGCCTGGTCTGCAGGCGGTCTATCCCTCCTGGTCACTCTCCAACTGTGGCCACCATCTACAGGCCACCTAGCCAGGTCATCCTCTTCCTCTCAAAACGGGCTGACTTCTCCTCTTCTCTCCTTGCCTCTACTTCTCAACTTCTCCTTGGAGATCTCAACATCCACCTGGATGCTTCTAATCCTTCCTCTGGGCTTTTCCCCAACCTGTGTGACACCCTCTCTCTTTCCATTCTGCCCTATGGCCTAACACACACTGCCGGACATACTTTTATGTTCTCATTACCTCAGCTATCCACCCTCTCGCCACTCTTCTCTTGGACTGACCACTTTCCTCCCATCTGAAACTCTCTATCCCTCAGGCAAAGCCCCACAACCCCCCCAGCATTGCCACCTACCTTCTAGGTCATTCGACCCATGAAGCATCTGTCAGTGGATGCCTTTGCCTCTACTTTCTCTGCTCCGCCCACTCATGCGGCTGACTCACGCCCTGACACAGCCCTTTCTGATCTGCATCTTTCTATTTCCAACACTCTGGATATCCTTGCCCCGTCATGGAAATCTGGCTGAAGCCTATCTCCAAGTGTGACGCTTGGTATGATTCCGACCACGCCATCCTGAAATGGAAGTGCAGGGTGGCTGAGAGGAAGTGGAGAGCTTCGGGTGCATCCTCTGAAATTGGCCTGCCGCCTGCTCCAAAGGCAAAACAGACTATGCCCTGTCAAAGAAGAGAGCACACATTCAAGTCTGCGTCTCTGCAGCCTCCAACAACATGGCCGAACTCCTTAAAATCTGCAAGGAACTGGCCAATCCTGTTGCTGTCTCTACCTCTCCTGTTCCCTCCCAGGCCATCTGTATGCTCTGGCCTCTCACTTCTCTGCTAAAATGAAGGACATTCTGTCCTCCATCTCCTCTTCCTCTCTCGGCCCTCCTTTGGCCATCTCTCCCTCTCCTCCTCCTTTCTCACTGACAACACCTGACAAGGTTCCTTGACAAGTCAGATCTATGAAAGTGACATCTAAACAGGTGCTCCCCTCTTCCTCCTTAACCATTAAGGACCATATTGACACCCTCCTTGCTCCAGCCTTGGTCGATTTCTGCAATCACTCTTTCGCCACTGGAACTTTTCCCCTCTGCCCTTAAGCACTCCCTTGTGCATCCCTCCCTCAAGAAGCCATCTGCCGATACTACCTGCCCGGCAAACAATCGCCCAATCTCCATCACCCCTTTCCTGGGCAACATCTTGGAACAGCTGCCCATCTCCTAGCTTACTTTCCACATTGAATCTGTTGGTTGTCTCCATGACCATCAGTCTGGCATCAGAGCTGCCAGAGGCACAGAAACTGCTCCCCTGAAGATCTGCTCTCTAACCTTGATTCCAGCATTCCTCCTTCTGTCCTCATATTCCTTGATTTTACCTCTGCTTTCGACACGGTCAACCACGCTATCCTGATCAATCGACTCCATGTGAACCTGCGCGTCACGGTTCAGGCCCATGAGTGGCTGACCTCCTTCCCCTTGAACCGTCCCTCCCAGGTCCAACTTGGTTGCTTTCTCTCCACCACCTCTCTACCTGTGGCATTCTCCAGGGCTCTATCCTCTCATCCTGGTTTTTCAACCTCTACTTGGCCCCTTTGGCCCTCCTGATCTCTACCTTCTCCTCCAACTTTCAATGTTATGCGGATGACACTCAGCTTTCTTTCAGGCTCCTCTCCACTCTCGCTCATTCCTGTCTATCTGCGATTCAGGATTGGTGCGCAACCAACGACCTCTGCTTTAATGCCTGTAAGACAGAGATTCATCTCATTGGGACCTCTGCCCCTGCTTTCTCTCTCTGGTAGCCCGCCGTGGGCCCTCTTCCTTCGCCTTACTCCGAGGCAGAAAATCTTAGTGTCATCTTCCACTCCACACTCTCTTTCTCTCCTCACATCTCGGACGTTGCCAAGAAGTCTCACTACCAGTTGCACCTCCTCAATGGGACTCTTCCCTTTCTCACTTTCCCCCAGAAGCTCACCGTCTCCAGAGCCCTGGTTCTCTCTAGACTGGACTACTGGACCAGCCTCTTTCTCAATCTGCTTTCCTCTACTCTCCGCAACTAATCTAGAACAGGCCTCCGAGACTTATCCTTGGCCTCAAGCCCAAGCACTGTATCTCTCCAGCCCTGAAATCTCTCCACTGGCTCCCTGTGGCTGCAAGGATCAAGTTCAAGACCCTTTGCATTGTCCACAAGGCTTTCTTGGGCCGGGGCCCGCACTACATACAGCGCTCTCTTCCAAAATACTTTCCCTCTCGGGCCCTTCCCTCATCTACCTCCAACTCTCTAAGGGTTAGATGCTTCTCCAGGCAGAGAGTGAGGGGTAGATCTCTCTACTCTGCAGGTGCCTCCCTCTGGAATGGCCTCCCTGTCTCTCTCAAACTTGAGCCAGAACACCTGAAGTTCCAGAAGCAGCTCAAAACATTATTGTCCTCTGCTTTATCTCTCTTCCTCCCCTGCTGACCTACCTGTCTGCTGTACCGACTGGTTGCTTGGCTACCCTCGGAGCCTCACTGGGTACCAGGGTCTTTCTTGATCAGTCACCCTTGCATTGCCTATGGGCCTACCACACAATTAGGGGTTGTAACTGTAACTTTACAGTCCCTTGTTCTCCTTGCACTACCCAGAGCCGCGCTGCCTTGGCTGAATTTACTCAGAGCATTGCTGGCCTGTTTTCCCCTCCCCTCTCCCTTTCCCAATGCACTTCTCGTTCTCGCACTTGCACAATCTGAAAGGCCTAGTAAGATCGTTTGTCTTGTCCTCCCTCTGTCGTCCCTCCCTTGTTTTGTCGCACCTATAAACACTTGTGTAAAGGAGTGTTCTAAATGACTTATCATATCATATCTTCCAGACCCAAATTGTAAGGCAGAGACGGGTGCTGCATTAATGATCATCCCCATCTTCTTTTGTTTTGGGCTCCCGCAAAGGATTGAGTCAGACACGTGTTTCAGCCTTGATGGGTGTCATAAGTTTCCTAGGGTCATCCAGACATGGACCGCTTGCTCATTGTGCTCAGCGAGGCACAGCTCCACCTCACTGTCTGGGGTTACTGTTGGTACTCTTGTTCAGGAGAGAATTGCCATAGCATTTCAGTGCTGGGCTGCCCAAGTGGGCAGGACAAAGACTGATATGCAAATAGATATTTTCCTTCTGTGAAAGGCACAGCGAGCTAAAGTGTGGCTGCAGTCTCTCGAGTGGGTACCTTCCCAAAGAACAGGTCATTAAGCTGTGTTCGTTCGCGCAGAGGGTAACATATGACTTTTTTATTGTGTCTTTTTAAACAATCCATTGTGGACATTCCTCTGTTGGGTTCAATCTTGACATCACAATGTTCTCAGAGTTGTCATGCTTCACCCTGTTCTGCAGGCATCCCTCAGGCGGGTTCACGATTGCCAATTATACACTTTGCTCTGCTTTATCACAATACAGGAATGACTTCCCTTAGCTTCCTTTTGTTCATCAATCAAAGACTTTCGACTGCACAAGCGGTTTTACTAGACCCTTGTCTGACCACTTTGACCGTCTGTGAGGCTCTCCTAGGCCTTGTGGTATCAGTAGTTTCAAACATAGAAGGGGGTATGGGCCAGCCAGAGTCTTTCGAATGAGCACCCACGTGGTGCCGGACCACTCTGCAGCTGGTCTTTCCCCTGCACTTTCAACAGTTCTTTGATTCCCCTTATTTTGCCACTTTTGTTCAACACAGTTCAGTTTCTTTATCGAGTCTCTCTCTGTCTCACTGGCTTTGATGAATCACTTGGCTTTCTCTTGTCTCTGGAGTCAAGGACGGTACCATGGTAGCAGGCGTCTCTTCCTGCCTTGATTTTTAGCGTAGAAAGGCTTTGTGTACCGTTGACATCTTTTGCAGCACACTCGGGCTATTGTTTGCGGTCTTATATTTCCTTTTAAGGAGGCTTCACATGTCTGGGTTGAACAGGGCAAGGGCTCTTCTCTCCTTGTGCCTTCGGTTCCCGCAGTCTTTCGTCTCCTCTTGAACTGCCATCAGGAATAGCTGCCTTGCGGTCCGCCTTGCTCGTAGTGTGCTCTTGTGCTCCACCTTTTATCCCTGCAGGGAAGGGAAAGGACCGTCAGGTGTTTGTGGTTATTATCAATTGCCTGACCCTTGTGTTGGGACATGTCAGGTAAACGGCTCCAGTATTAGTATGTCGTCTTTCGTGGTGCTAGAAAATGTGTCGGAAAAGGTGGGTGGGGGAGCAGAGCTTCTGAATATCCTACGAAGTATGATGGGGAAAAGGGGTCATAAGAAAGGGGCCACCACGTCTCACCCAGCAGTGTCCCACCTCCATTCCCCAAAGACCCCCCCCCATCCAGGTGATCCTCCCTCACTAGTCCACCCCCAGGAACTGGATCCAAAAGCGATGGCCGTGTCCTGACCACCTGGATGACAGATCCCCGGGGACTAGTCAGGGAGACAACATCAGGTTTCTCACATGCCTTTCCTCCATGCGATGTGGCCGTATTTGTTTCACAAGGGAACCGGGAAAGGAAATCTACGTTTCCATGGTCTTTTTCTTTTCGGTGTACCACAGTGAAACAATAGGGGTGTAGCTCTAGAAACCATTGCATGACCCGAGGGTTGGAGTCTTTGCATTGGCTAATCCAAACTAGGGGTGAGTGATCTGTAATGAGTGTGAACTTTTGTCCTAATAGGTAATATCTAAGTTGGATAATGGCCCACTCGATGGCCAGGTCCTCTAGTTCCACCACAAAGTAATTTCTTTCACGTGGGAACAGCTTGCGACTAGTAAATATGGGGTGTTCTAATTCATCGCAAACCTGGGACAGGATTGCTCCTGACCCTATAATGGAGGCATCAGCCTGTAATATAAACTCTTCAGAGAAGTCGACTACCTTCAGGATTGAGTTCTGGCACAGAGTTTGTTTTAAGGTGTTATAACATATCATCCTCGTCATTCCAATGGAGTTTCTGGGGTTCGGCATTCTTGAGTTTATCTGTTTGCCGGGCGATTTTGTCTGAAAAGTTAGGGATAAACCTATGGTAATATCCTATTAACCTGTGAAAGGCTCTAAGATCTCTTTTGGTCTTGGGGGCTGGTGTACCGAAGACGGTTTTTACCTTCTCATGTTGGGGCTGTACATTCGCATTCCCTACAAAAAGGCCCAAGTATTTTACGGCTGACTGGGCTAATCTGCACTTAGCTGGATTAGTAGTTAGGCCAGCCCCTCGGAGGACTTTCAGGATGGTATACAGATGGAAGAGATGGTCCTCCAAGGACTTACTATAAATGACAGTATCGTCAATATAAGCTCCACAGAAATCGGAAAAGGGTTGTAGAATTGTATCCATGAGGTGTTGGAAAGGGGCTGGTGCACCGTGTAGGCCAACAGGAAGGACTTTGAATTGAAACAGTCCTAGAGGCATTGAAAACACAGTCTTTTCATATCTGGTCCATATACAGGAACGTGCCATTACTCTTAGGTTATAACTAGGGTAGATACAAATGTGGCTGCTCCTAGTTTATCAATTAGGTCATCGATGCGTGGCATACGATAGGCATTGAAGGCCCCAATGGCTTTAATTTGACGGACGTCTATGCAGAATCTCCAGGAATGGTCAGGTTTAGCGACCAACACGATAGGCGAGGACCATGGACTTGCCGAAGGCTCGATATTAGCTCTCCACATTGTGTTCACTTCTTCAATCACTATCAGTTTACGGGCCTCTGGGAGTCTATAGGGTTTAAAATGAACCACTTTACACTTAGGTCTTCTAATAGAGTTGCATGTGCCCTTTACTCTCCCTGGTTTTTCTGAAAATACATTGGGAAATTAGATGATTATATCTTTTAGATCTTCTTGTTGTTGGTTGGATAGCTCGGGAGGAATTAAATCAACGTTATCTATCTCATCGGGAACCAGGCAGGCTAGTACTTTGGCATGGGTGGCTGACGGGTTCTCTTTCCACTCTTTCAAGAGATTTATGTGATACAAATGGACCTTTTGCTTTCTGTCCGGTTGGGCTACCTTATAAGTACAGGTTCCCGTTCATTCTACGATCTCATAGGATCCGAGCACTTGGAGACAAGTTTGTTTTCTGAAGTGGGTAAGAGGACCAGTACTTTCTGTCCAAAGGAAAATGATCTTAAGCTCACCTTTTTGTCATAAGTGGATTTTGTTGGCTCTGGGCCTTTTCCATATGAGTACAAACTAGATCTCGAACCAATTTCATATGTTCTCGCATTCTGGTGGCGGTTTGCGAGAGGAGAATGGCTGCCTCTTCTCCTTCTTAGGTTTCCTGGAGCATGTCCAGGACATCTCTAGGCTCTTTACCATAGAGCAGTACAAAAGGAGAGAAACCTGTAGAGGCCTGAGGGGTTTTCCTTACTGCAAATAGTGCCCACCGGATCATTCGGTCCCAGTCTTTCCCATCCTTATCTACCAATTTTCGTAAAATTCGCTTCAGAGTTTTATTGAATCTTTCTACCAAGCCATAGGTTTGGGGATGGTACACAGAAGTTCACAAGGTGGTGATATGGATAGCTCTTTGACTTCTGCCATAAGCTTACTCATAAAATTTGAACCCTAGTCTGTTATTATTTCCTTGGGAACGTCGACTCTGGAGAAAGGATTTTCTGTGTGGTATTATTTCGCATTGGTAATGCCTCCGGATATCGGGACGCTTTGTCTACAATCACAAGGACATATTTGTTGCCCAATCTAGATGTTTCTAGAGGCCCAATTAAGTC
Organism: Ambystoma mexicanum; assembly: GCF_040938575.1. Classification (NCBI taxonomy): domain Eukaryota; kingdom Metazoa; phylum Chordata; class Amphibia; order Caudata; family Ambystomatidae; genus Ambystoma; species Ambystoma mexicanum. The sequence goes on along the minus strand of NC_090933.1, from coordinate 23,536,702 downwards.
CCTCCAGATTGTTGAAAAGGGGACTTCTATGATGAACAGATTCAGAGAGGCAGGTAATGGGATGTGCATGCTGGTCGTTTGACATATTTAGCACATTGTTTTTTATTTTTAATGTTTTATTGGTTTCAGAATCAAAAAACAAACAAGTTGTTTACAAGATACAAATAAACCTTTAACATATAAACATATCCATTTAATCCATATTTAAAAAAATAAAAAGACTGAACAGAGACCGAAGAAAACTAAAAATAGGATTGTTATAGCGTCCAATCGCCCCTTCATGCCCCTTCATTTCACACGTTTGGATAAAGGTCTTTATATCGGCGTGGATAGCTGGCCAGTAAAACTGCCCACTAATATGTGCCTGGGATTTAGATTGTTCTAAATGCCCCCCGGTAATATGGGAATGTGTGCTTGCCAGCACAACCTTTCAGTGGCACGAAGGTATTACCAACTGTGTTTTTACTAAGCCTTTCGTAGATGTCGCTCTTCTATAAAGTAATCCTTGTTTTAAGAAGAAAAAGGGGCTTCCTTTCTCTAAGCCTTCTCCTTTTGGAGTTACTTGTAGAAAAGCTTCAGTGAAAGCAGTATCATTTTGCTGGGTGAAAGGCTGGGTCAGGATAGATGGTAGGCTCTTCTTCCTTCTTTTCTTTGATGTTAGGAGATTTATCAGCTTCCCCAAAGACTAAGCTACCTCTTTCTGTTTCATCTGGTTCACTTTCTTTAAACTGAGGAAATGGAGCTCTTTCCAAAATTCCTTGGGCAATTTGAGCTCCATGACGTATTTCAAAAGGGTTCTCACCATGATTCTCTAAGAGAACCTTTACATCTCCCCGGTAGTCGGGATCGATAACCCCTGCTATGACGTCTATCCCGAACTTCCACGATAGGCCAAACTATTGCCAATCCTTGCAGCTGAGCACAAAAACAAAGTGTGGGATAGAGTTTCACAAGAAAAGAGAGGTGTCCATAAATGATAAGTCAGGATTTTGTAGCCAGAGGGGGTCTCCCTTCCCCAGGTTCTTAGCACGGGACAAGGCGGGACTGCAGAGCACAGCACACTTTTGGGGGACCTCAGCACGAGGCTACAATTACTTTCACTGGTATTGGGACTTTCGGTGGTTAAGACTCTTTTCTACAAAAACTCTCTGCCTCTGAGGACCTGATGTGTTCAAAATCATAAGACAAAAAGTTCCTTCAGTGTTTACATTGGGTGATGACTTTTTACACCTGGACCCCCCCCCCTCTTCCGGACTCAGAACCCTCTCGAATGTTAGCCTCCCTCCGACGGGTTCACTACGACTTTTATTTACCAGTTTTTACCTGTTGCATTCACAAGTCTCAATGTCTTTTTAAACAATCCACTGCGGACATCCCTCTGTTGGGTTCACTCTTGTCATCACAATGTTCGAGGGGTTGTCATGCTTCACCCCGTTCTGTAGGCATCCCTTTGCCGGGTTCATGATTGCCAATTATACACTTCGCTCTGCTTCATCACGATACCAGATTTACTTCCCTTAGCTTCCTTTTGTTCATGGGTCAAAGACTTTCGACTGTTCAAGGGGTTTTACACGACCCTTGTATGACCACTTTGACCGTCTCTGTGTGGCTCTCCTAGGGCCTTCTGGCAAGAGTAGTATCATCAAAAATAAAAGGGGGAGGGCCAGCCAGAGTCTTTCGAATGAGCACCCACGTGGTGCCGGACCACTCTGCAGCTGATCTGTCCCCTGCACTTTAAACAGTTCTTCGATTCCCCTTATTTTGCCACTTTTAAATTTTGTTCAATACAGTTTGCTTTCTTTATTGGGTCTCCCTCTGTCTAACTGTTGACATCTGTTACAGCACACTCAGGCTATTGTTCTCAGTCTTATGTTTTGTTTTACGGAAGCTTCACATGTCTGGGTTGAAAAGGGCAAGGGCTCTGCTTCCCCCATCTTTCGTCTCCTCTTGAACTGCCGTACTGCAATAGCTGCCTTGTCATGCGGTCTGCCTTGCCCATAGTGTGCTCTCGTGCTCCACCTTTTATCTCTGTGGGGAAGGGAAAGGGCCATCAGGTTTGTGTGGTTATTACAATTGCCTGACTTTGCCTGAGCCTTGTGTTGAGACATGTCAGGTAAACGGCTCTGTTATTAGTCTGTTGTCTTTCGTGGTGCAAGAAAGCATTTGTGTCGGAAAAGGAGGTGAAAGGGGTAGAGCTTATGAATATCCTACAAGCTAGGATGGGGTAAAGGTGTCATAAGAAAGGGGGTATCGCGTCTCATCCATCGGTGTCCCACTTCCACTCCCCGAAGACCCCACAGCCACGTGATCCGCCCACACTAGTCCACCCCCAGGAACTGGATCCAATAGCAATGGCCGTGCCCTGGCCACCTGGATGACAGATCCTTTGGGACTAGTCCGGGAGACACCTTCAGGTTGCTAACACCCCTTTCCTAATCCTGATGTATCCTACCTCCCCTCTACGGTCATAGGATATTGTCATGCATGTCCTGCCCTACTCCAAGACCTTCCATCAAAAACCCCAGGGCAGCAAGGCCCCTTTTCTAACTCTAATACTGACTTATCCTCCCATTCCTTGAATTTTCTAAACTACTGTGAGATCCTTTCCTTCCCTGCTTACCTCATTTACCGAAGATACCAGAGTGAAAGAACTAGAACCACCGTCCTGTCCTAAGCCACACCATCTTCATCACCCTACCCCCTCCACACCCCACCCCATGTACCATCTAAGTACTGTGACCAAGAAGAGAGAGTCAGGAACACCACTATGGTACTGGGACAAAGAATATGTGATCAGAGGCACACCAACATACTGAATGGACATGTCTCATTAACAAGGCCAGGCAAGATTAGGCAATTGAAATAAAGTATGCCCATCTGCAGCCTGTTGAGCACTCAGGATAGTATAAAAAGCACCCAAGCACTCAGTGGTTAGAACGATTGGCGAGGAAAGTTGATAAACTGTGGCTTCCTGGGACCAGCTGAGGAAATCCAAGACACAGATGCCGAGGGCTTGCACGAGGGAGCATCCTATAATAGAGTGGGCAGAAGCCTGCCACTTCATTTGCGGAAAAGGGTCGGGAAAAAGGAGGCGGGAGGTGTGCTAATCCCTTTTTATGTGAATGCCAAGTGCTCATTCCCCTGGGCTGAGTCGGAGACCCAGGATTGTCTGAGAGGCAGGTGGGAAGACCCTGACCTCTGGCTACAAGGACGCTATTAGTAAAAAGAAGGCAAGACAACCGGAGAGGCAAGTGATGTGAAAGCCTGGTGTGAGAGCAAGATAAAATCTCATCGCTGACCTATGTATTTGAAAGACCCGTCGGGTGAAACTGACAAAGAAGATCTACTGATACAAAGTAACAGAGTGGCCGCGTGCAGGAGTACATGTTGTCGAAAGACTCTAGCTGAATAGGAAGCTCCTGTGAATAAAGGGGAGCTGTGCGCAGTGCTGAAGACCGAGGAAAATAGAGATCCGAAAAGTGGGAGCTGTGCAAAATATCTCTTCTACAAGAATAAAATTGAAGTGAAAAAGTAAGACTCCTACCTAATAACTTACAGCTGAAGGAAGCACCAAAGACTCGGAAAAAACAGGACAATCAGTTCAAATTTACCCCAGTCTCCACCCACAAAGTGGAAAATTTAATAGCCTCACTTAAACCATCTAGATGCCAAGGGGACACCTGCCCAGCATCAATAATCAAAGAGGCAGCCAGGGATTTAGCACCTTTCATTATCACTTTAATGAATTCCTCTTTCAACGCGTGTATAGTCCCAACCAATCTTAAAGATGCTTGGGTTCTTCCCCTATTAAAGAAACCCAATCTAGACCCCAGCATCCCGACTAATTACAGACCGATAACAACGGTCCCATTTCTCTTGAAAATCTTAGAAAAGGCAGCATACCTCAAATTCAAACTTACCTGCAGGCTAAAAATGTGTTAGGACTCCGCCAATCAGGCATCAGACCGAGCAACGGTACTGAATCTGCTTCTTATACAATTGATCCATGAGAGTGTTCTCACCTACGTCATCAGCAGAGCCAGTACCGGTAACCGATGGAGTACTCCAGGGATCTTACGTCTCCACCACAATGTACAATATATTCACTAAGACTCTGTTTGATGACCTTGATAATCTGGGTCTCCCCTTCACAAACTATGCCGATGACACTCAGATTCTCATTCCCATTTCAGGTGATTATGACATTGATGTGGCACGGATTAACAAAATATAACTTACTATTCAAGCCTGTATGGCCGCACACTGTCTCTGTCTTAATGATGATAAAACAGAGCTCCTGCTCATTGGCTCGCCAGGCAGACATAACAAACTTAGCAACCAGGTGAAGACATTCGACATTGAAGGTATAAACATCAAAGTTTCCAAAGAGGTAAAAACCTTAGGCTTCTACCTGGACACAGCGTTGAATTTGAACAAACAAGTCAATGCAACTGCCTCAGCAACAAGTTATACATGTAAAATTATCAATGCATGTAAACCGTTTCTCTCCACTGATAGCTGCATTATATTAGCAAGAGCTCTTATTCTGTCAAAATTAGACTATTGTAACACACTCTATTTAGGATCGAGCAAACGTAATATTAACAAACTGCAAACACTGCAGAATAATGCCTTAAGAACTGTGTTAAGTATCCCAAGAATGCAGCACATTTCGAACGCCAGACGTTCTACTAAATGGCTCGCTATTAAGGATAGAATCAAATTCAAATTCTTATGCCTCACCCATAAATGTCTATCCAAACTGGCCCATAAATACTTAGTGGATAAATTCTCCAACCACACATCGGAATGTCCCACCAGAACCTTGCATGCCAATTGCCTTAAGGTTCCGAAATATAAGCTTAAGAAAGCAGGGGGAAGCAGCTTCCCAGTCATGGCAGCGCAGCTGTGGAATTCCCTTCCTGCAGCCCTAAGAGCAGTCCCTTCTCATTCCATGTTTAGGAAAGAAACTAAAACGGGGCTTTTCTCCCTCAATGTAGAATTAATGTCACAGCTAACATTATGTTCATATGCGGAACACTCTGCATGCCTATTTATTTTGTAAAATAACCTTGTATTACCGACCCACATATGTATGTAATGTAATGTAATTCTCTGAAATGTCATTTACCCATATGCGATTCAATGTTGTAAATAATTGCTACTATCTTGTTTATTGTGTAACCTGTTTGAGTAACCATGTGATCTGTGATGCGCCCAGATACCCCAAGGTTTGGTGCACTATATAAATAAATAAACAAACACCGAAGGGCAAGCAACATTCCAGAAAGTAAAGGAAAAGAGACTTTCCTCTAATACAAATGCATTAAGAAGCATTGGGATGGCTCACCGGCAGGGGTCTGATCCAGGAGGGCCCACAAGGAGGACAGGAGTAAAATGTAATCCTTACAGCTCATGGAAAAAAGGGTGAAACATAATAAAGCACATTGGCAAAGCATTGAGGTAGCCACCAGGTGGAAGATTGATCCAGGCTGGCTGCAGAGACCCCACTATAAAGCATTGGGGTGGCCACCAGACGGGAGAAGGATCCAGGAGGGCCACAGAGACCCCACAACAAGGAAAAAGAGGATGCAAGTAAAATGTAGGGCACCTGGTTGCGCGACCTCTAATAGGTGGAGCGTACAGTCAGACAACTGCGCCATGACCGGGGGAGCCCAAGCTGAAAGGAAGTTGAATTGAACTTTGGCCTTCAACAGGAGGAAACATTGAACCAGTTGAGCATTTGTGAGCTGGAGAACAATGAAGGGGGTCTTGCTCGGGGAGAGGGAAGCCTGAGAGACCTGTTGCAGAGGTACATCCTGATAAGAAAAAGGTACTGTGAACTTTTGTCAAGCCAATCTGAATTACCAAGTGAATCCTGAGAACCTGTGGAACTTTCTAAACCTGAGTGGCAACTTTACTTTGAACATTACCAGAGTGTCTTGGACCTGGCGACACGGGCTACGGAAGAGCTCCACTGTCAGATTAACTTTATTTTGAACACTATTGAATTGACCAAATCCCATATACTCTTTTTCTATAGAAGCGAGGGCAAGCATAAGTTTCGATATAGACAGAATTTTGTTTTGGACTGACAAGACTTCCCTTAGTTTGCTTTCCTTTTGGGAACATTGCCAACTTAGAGTTAGGGCAGGTTAGGCATGATACCACCCTGACAATTGAGAATAAAGGTTTTCAAACTGTGTTTCTCTTGCCTGTGTCGTCTCCTGATACCATGCCGGTCTCACATTAGAGACCATGAGGTGTGAAAGATCTATTTTTATTTTCCTAAGAACCTTCAACTCCAAGAGGGAAGGAAGGACATGTGCATGTGATTCTAAGCAGTTACAAGCATCAGAAATATGATTACAATGAGTAATGTATCCCTTGTGAAGCTTGTGGGTCTGCTGAGAATCACATGCTTTGTATAGATTAGCAAGCAGTACTTGTAGAAGGAGGTGAGTTGTTTGAAGGTAGTGCTGAAAAAAGATGTTTCAGCACTGCTTATCCCACCTGTTTATCACCCTTGGAATGTGTGCCCAGACAGTAATGTTGGGTAAAGGTGTGTACTGAACTCCAAGTAGAAGCCTTGCAAATGGCATTTAGGGGTAAATTTGCTATGAAGGCTAGAGTTTCCCCTGTGCCTCGAGTTGAGTGTGCTCTAGGCTTAAATGGCAATGTTCTCTTAGGAAGAGAATGACAAAGTTGGATGCAGTTAAGAATCCATTTGGAAATTGCTGCTTTAGAGATGGGGTCTTCCTCGCTTCTCTTTCAGTGGCTACAGATACAAAGAAACTATCTGTTTTTCTGATGGGCTTTGTCTTTTGAAGGTAGAACATGACAGATCTGCATACATGTAGTGTATGAAGGCTCTTTTCTGCTGCGTTTGTTGGGTTTTGGAAAAACACAGGCAGCTCTATAGTTTGATTCATATGAAATTTTGATATGTAATTTGGCGAACATCGAGGATGGGTGCATAGCAACACCTTGTCTTTGTGCATAACTACAAAGGGATCTTGTACTGACAGAGCCTGTAGTTCACTAACCCTTCTGATACAGATAACGGCTATAAAGAAGGCAGTTTTGTTGTAAAATGTTTAAGGCCTGCCTTGTGCAATGGCTCGAAGGGGGGGGCCCCCATGAGCCTTGGGAGTACAATATTGAGGTCCCAGCCTGGAGTAGGATTAGACATCGGGGGTACAGCTTTTTAACACCCTCCATGAAGGCTTCAATTACGGGCACCTTCCACCACAACATTTCACTTTGAGATGTAGTGTAAGTGGAGAGAGCCACTAGGTGTACTTTGAGCGAGTTAAAGACTAATCCTGAGTTAAGTAGATAAAGAAGGTAGTTGACTATATTGGATTGAGAGACAGTGTCTTGCACCATAACACAAAATGTTTCCATTTATTAAAGTAGCAGTGTCGTGTGTTAGGTTTGCGCGCTTCCTTGAGTATTTCCATGCACCTCAGGAGCCAACCTGCTAAGTTCAGCTTCTAAGGGCATGGGTGAAGCATTGTTCCTCGATCCTGAGTTAACAGACTGTCCGGACAAAGTAGTTTCATAGAAAGACACAGGGACATCATTTGCAGGTGGGAGAACCAGGTCTCTACATGGGAGCTATTAGGATCAGTGTTACTTGTTCCTGGTGTAGCTTGTGGACTATTTTGTTGAGATGAGGTTTTGGTGGGGGCGTGATGTTGTGGGACCTTTGCCTACCAGTTCCCCGCTCCCCCGGGATGGAACAGGGCTTGCCCCATTGGCTTCCTCAGGCCGTACTCTAGCATACCATGCAGATTCCCAATTCTGCCCCCCCCCCCCTGCAAAAGTAAGCGCTCAATATGGGATTGGATTAAAGGCGCTATAGGAGTTGTTTTCCCTAGATTGGCATGGCTGTGAACAGAGCTGACCTCCAATCTCTCTCCCTCCTCCTTGATCATGTTGCTAACAATACCGCATTAGCCCTTGCTGCTCTAAATACTGAGGAGTTAGTGCTCAGGACTATGGCACTTCAGAACAGAATGGCGCTAGATTACATCCTAGCCTTCCAGCAAAATTGTTGGGCAAGAATGCTGTACATTCCACCCGATAACTCCTCCCAGGTATTAGACATGACTCACCTCAGAGATATTGGGTCTAGTCTCCATGCCACTAATGGAGCAGCCTGGTCCTTATTGTACCTCTCACCATGCTGAATGCATGATTTTTGTCTGCTTCATTGCTGTGCTCAGCAAGCCTCACATATGACCAGAGACACCAAACTGATGATCCTGAAGTGGTCAAAGACCAAGTGGGGATAGAACGGGCACTTCAGGGTGACATTTCAGGCCTCATGGCTATAGACATGGATGGTCAGGTTACTGTGTACTCCAATGTGTAATGTATGTGTTTCAAGTGCTTCTCAGTTTTTCGCATTTACTTTTTCTACCGTGCTGTATTATTTAGAGTATGAATGTACGCGCATGACCTGTTGGGTTCTTTCTGTGTTATGTTTTTGTGGTCTACACCCTTGTTAGGGTATGACCAAGCAGGAGATTGTTGTGGCAGAATATCTACATGCTTTCACTAGGCCCATTCTGTGTAAGCCATTACTATATGATGCACACAATCCAGGCTGGCAGATCTCACTGAGCTCTAGCAACCAGATGTCACACGTTTCTGTTTTCTTCTTCTACCATGACCTTATTTGGTATTTAGTTATGGTTGTGTTATTTCCCATATAGTATATGCAAAAGCTATGCTAGCTGAACGCAAGTTACGAAAGGGTAGAAACCGTAAGGCCTAACTGCTGCTTAGAAGCCATATGTTGTAAGAAACCGTTACCATAATGCAAACTGTCTGGTAGCGCCCACCTGGAATTGGCCCAATGTCACTTTAAATTGATCCTTTTATATAGTCGCCTGGGAAATCCACACAGATAGTCATGGCAATTCCTTGAGACTTGTTGTGAAACACTCTCCAAAGCTCAGCTATCATTTGTCTCCAATAATATACAATACATGGTTATCACTAAGCCTGGTTCAGTCTCTTTCTTTTGTATTATTCATATTACTCATGCAAACCATTTGTCCTTCGGTTGTATGGCAACCAGCAGCTCAAATGGAAACAGCACCATGCACGACGACAGCAGCAGCATATGGGAAGAGGCAGCTTTACACGGACTACAGGAAGTTAATAAGCTGCTCGATGCAAGCAACATTTAATGACCATACACGTTTAATCATCAACCTATCTCTGGTCCTCATCCAATGCTCCGTAGTTGCAGAGAAACTGTCCTTTATGTCAGTCTTCGGAAAAACAAAACAAAGGAACAAATGGACATCCTTTAATATGCTGTACGACTATATTGGGGTGCTTCCCAAAACTCTTAATATCCGCTGGCATCCGTCCGTCAGAAGAACCTTGAATTTTCAGCCCAACTAGCTCACAAATATTTCAAAATTATACCATTTGGTATAACGAATCTCAGCTCATGTATTGCTTTATAAAGGTTTGCCCTTAAAGCAAAAACACAATTTATTGGATGAGGGGCACCCGCTTGCAAAGGCTGTCCCTCATATAGGTTCCCTGATTGTAAAACCATGTCCATGTGCCACATTCAATAAGAGGAAATAAGAACCCACTGACCCTCCACACACCAACAGACACAGCCCCTCCTCCCCCAACATAAGCACACACTGAAAATACCAATGCTCATATGCCACACTGCTACCAGCACTGGACCATCCCCAGGTGCCCTCTTTTGACAATACCATCAGGTTCTTACTCTTCATTAGGAAGGTTTTAGCAAAGCTTAGCTTTACTAAAAATGTTAACGCTTGCCAATTCTTTTATGTTTCGTACATGTGCATCTGAATCAACAGATAGGGATAGAAAATATGTCAAAGCAATGTTAGGAATACTGAGCGCAAAGAATTCAATGTATACTTTTCACTTTTGCACAATGGTGTATGGTACATACCAAATGTAATTTTTCCATTTTCTTCATCATCTATTGCTCTAAAAAGATCTGTTACGTCGAGCTCTGACACACCCAACGCTGTTTTCAGAATACAACTTAAGTCTTCTTCTGATATGGTTTTATCTTTTTCGGACTCGTACATCTATGGAAAAGAAAGTATTGTCAGGGAAAACTAACCAGCCGGTTTTCTCTTGGCTCTTAATATGTTCATTCATTTAATAGCTAAAATGTAGAATGCAGTGAATCGCTCTTTTTTGCAGTTCTGCCACTGGCGGGTAAGACCAAGAAATTAGGGTGAGGTGAACGTTTGAGTGGAGTTCTAACAATGGCCCCGATTAATCAAATAAAAAAGTGCACACTTTAATTTCGATACACAGCAGTTTGACCAAGATAAATCCACTCCACTTTTCCAGAACCCAAATGAAGGCTGCTTTCCATTTGGTGGAAACTTCTACATGACTCTGGAAAAACGACTGAATTTTAAAGTACAATTTTCTTCACTGGTTATCAAAGCCAGAGAACTGAAGTCCTAAACTGAGATCTTTCATTTCTTCAAAATGAGTGTAATGTCTTGGACGCAAAAAGTTTTTTTTAAGAGCATGAATGCATAATGTGTCAGCAAAACCAACATATAAACAAAACATTTTTAAAAAATCATTCTGGCCCTCCACAGCCAGAAATGAAGTGGGCAATGCTACGATGAGCAACATGATTTTGAACCCACCTCAATTTTTTTTCCTTGAAGGTTTCCAGACTGCCCTTTGTAGCATGTGCAGAACACATGTCCAATAGCTTTCTCAATTATCGAACATGAATGTTAATGTAGGGTAATCAGTTTTTCAATCGTTTTAATAGTTTCAACCAGATCCCATGGATACATTTTAGGAACAAAAACTTAAGTGTATAACTAATGTAATAAAACAAAGAAATGTACAAAGCATAAACTTCTATTTGATCAACAAGAATCTCAAGAATTGTGTTTTTATATTTGCATGTAATTTTATGGATTTTAATCGAAATATACACAGTGACCTACTGATGTGCAATAAAATAGTAGTAGTGGTCTCTAGGATCAAATTCACACTGAATCTGAAAGGGAGAAGACCCCAAATGCATGACTTGCTCAGTTTCACTATTGTGTCAATAATCCCCGAGCCGGCAGGCCATTGCTACCTAAGGTAATGCCCCTGGTACCCATAGTTATAGGCCCGAGTGTAGCCAGGGCCTTAACGAAGGCCCCAGGCATTACCATTAAGCCGTAGTGGCATGCCGGTGAGGGGTTTATCGCCATTAGTATTCCAGGGTTTTCAGCCCCGGGATACCAATGGTGTTATATTTTTCAATCGGCATTTGTTTTGCCATTTGAAAAGGTGGCTGCTGCAGTACGCGTTAGTTCTAGAAAGACTAGAACGCGCGTACTGTTTTATTACTACAGATCAACAGGACGCCATTTTGTGCCAAGTTGATCCGTAGTAATGAATGGGGAGGTGAGTGAGGAGGCTTTGAGACCCGGCGCGAGATGCACGCTGATGCGTAAACGGAATTACACTGTGGTAAGGCTTGCAATTGAGCCAATCCACGTTCAGTGTTTTCCGTAGCATCGGTGCGCCTGGTACTAATGGATAATATTAGGAATGAAGAGCTGATATTGACTGAGATGTAACGGAAGTATCAGTGGAATGTGAGCTTTACGCTTTTCCCATACAATCTTTCTTTTATCCGAGAGTGTGTGGCGACAAGTGGGAAATCTCACATGCATGAGGCTTGTAGGGACCAAATCGTAGTCCTCTCATGAGTATTCTACAGAGAATGCAGGAGCAGCTCTACACCACACTAGTTTCTTAAAAGGTTCGCTTTACACATATCAGGGTTAATGCCTCATATCTTTGGTGGGAGTTTGTCCTCTTCAAGTCGCCTGGTTTTCCATTGAGCGTTTACATCTGTTTGTGGTAAAGTATCCATGTTTTGTTAACTTGAGTACCAAAAATGGACATCGACAAAGCACAGAAGAAGGGTCATTGGTAGACCCATAAGTTCATACATACTTGCAAACTTGTGTTGCTAGTTGAACTACCAAATCTCTCGCTCTGTTATGGATTTACAGAGCACTAACAGCCAATGGTATACAAGTGATGTGTGAATGCTCACCAACAGCGTCCTGGAGAGCATACATGTTAAAGGTGTTAATGAGAGCCTGGAAAACAAGGTTTTGTTTACTCTTTATAAAAGGTCAAAAGGGCAGATCGATTCAGTTTGCAATTCCTGTGAGCATTTTCTCCAACATTGTGCAGCTGTGTAAGCCAGGCATTTCCCACTGATCGGTTGGGACCCAAACCATACTTTCTAATTGTAGCGAGGGGGTCTACCAAGCACCTTATTGGGAGACAGGCGTAGGTGAGTACACAATATGCTTATTATAGAACTCTACTGAACCACCTCTTACCTGTCTCCAACCCTACTTGCGTGGGTCCAAGACCACCCCGTTGAGCACCCAGTGTGATGTGGACGAGGAATGAGCAAAGACTAGGGCAGGGTTGGCCCTAGGGAAAAAGACACTAGGTTAAAGTAACTAGCACACAAAAAGAAAGGCTGGCAAACGAGTGCTGGTGTACGGTTCTTTTAGTTGGTGTATGTTTACTTATACATTTCTCTTCTGGTACATCAGCAGGGGTTGGAGAGGTTTTTTTTAATTTTTTTTAAGAGAAGGGGAACTTGATAAAACACTATATACAATTAAATTAACCCTAAGCAGCTGTGAATCTTAAAAACACCGTAATAAATAAAAAATAAAACCTTTAAAATAGTTCTTTAAAAATTGTCAAAATATACAAAATCCATACAGGGCACTCTACAACAACGATGTATAAAAACGCCTTACTTAGTATACAACCTGGCCAGGGCTGTCTCAAGGTCTTTGCTGCTGATCACTCTTGATATTCTTCTCTCTTGAGCGCTCTTGTGGTGGTTCAATTGTGGCATACAGACAGTGGCATGCAACAGCAGCAGCAATGTGTGGGAGCCCCAAAGACTTTACATGTGCTGGGCTGCGTATGCAAGGTTCAGCCCAGCAAACAGATGCAGCGTGGTGAGCCCCACAACTTTCTTACACCTGGGCTATGTCTGCAAGGTGTGGCCCAGGAAGTCTCGGTGGGCCACCCGATAGGGGGCCGGACCCTTCTATTTTATATAGACCAGGAGGGCTAACACCATTGGGTGCTAGCTGCTGTGGGAGCACCTGTAATTGTAAAGGCCCGGGGCATGACGGTCTATGGGCCACCTGGGTGGTGGCAATGCACAAAAGGCGCTTACCTGCTTGTCACGGGAGCACCAGCATGAAGGCAAGGCAGTGCCCGTGAATGGTGCAGAGTGCCCCTGAACCCTTAGGGGATTGTCACCATTAAACACAGCACTCTGCTTGCACCTGCTATTTGTCTTTCTTTTAAGAGTAATGGAACCCTTCCTTTACTCCAATTTTCTTTTCTTTTTACAGATGCTCGGCACGGCTATCGTCCCGGAGATCTGATCCTTTGTTTACTTTTTTGTTGGGTTACATGCTCCACCCCCACCCCACCGTTGAACTATTCTCGGCCCTGAGGATAGCCTTACCCTGTTCTATGAATTTATCAATCCATGATCATCATGGACAGGCCACTGGTTGCCACTTAGTACCCTGAGTCTCAGGCACCTCCCACAGTAGCCCTGAACTCCCAGGAACCTAGTCTAAAGAAGGAGGAACTGAAGAATGAAGAATGAGAGGAATGGGCAATGGGAACCTCAAACTGGACCCCTGGTAAATCATAGGTTAACTTAATAACAGGTCTGCTCTCCGTGGTGGTACGACAGAGAGCAGGCGGGCCTGAACTAGGGTTTCCTCCTGACCCGGTAGTGTGCACTATACCAAGTCAGGGTCCCCATCTTCCAGCAGAGGAACAGATAAGGGTTTCTATACCACATCCAACGTAGTAGGGGCGATTGGAACAGGATCTGTATTAGACTCTGATGGAACACTCTCAGGTTGGGGTTTAGGTTCCCTAGGAGGGGGATCGGTCTCCGTCGATGTAGGGACCCACACTAGTGTCTATTTAATCATTGTTCTGGGTAGACGCCAGCTGATAGCCCTTGGCGTCAGCTTCACTGGTTTCTGGCTGACCTTCTGATGGTCTTGTGGACTCAGTAGCTTAAGAAGCTTCTGGGGACTGAGCCTTTGAAGGATTTTGTTACCAGCACCTTGGCCGGTTCTTCATCTGTCACCTCGGGTGTCAGCTCAACCTCATCCCAAAATGGGAGCAGGTGGTTCAGTCCAAGTTCTTGATGTTCCTTGGCTGTCCCTCCTCTTGCAGTCGGTAGACGGAGCACTCCTGACGGATGCAATATGATGAAAGGTTGAGACTCCCACGTGTTGCCTAGCTTGTTGCATCCTCTTTTCCCCAGGCGATCAGCACACGATCGCCAGCTTGAAGTGCATGGAACAGACCTTGCCATCGTAGCAGCATTTATTTCCTCCTGCTGTTTTCTCCGCGGCAGTCTGGGCAAGCTTATGAGATTGCTCCAATTGACGCTTGAGCTGTTTTACATAGCTGGCGTAGTTCTTGCTGCCTGTTACATCTGCGTACACTCCAAAACACATGTCTACAGGCAACCAGGCATCCCTTCCAAACATCAAGAAATACTGTGTAAACCCGGTGGCATCGTTCTTTTGTTCAGTTGTAAGCATGGGTCAAGGTGGCCACATGCTGTCTCCATCTGTTCTTCTCTGTCCTCAGGAAGCCAAGCATTACCTAAGAGGGTTCGATTGAACCTCTCCACTTGGGCATCCTAGAGGGTTATGTGCAGTTGTATTTTTTTTTTATGCCAATCAGCTGCAGCATCTGCTTAATGAGCGTTAATTCAAAATCTGGTCCCTGGTCGGCATAAATCCTGGCCAGCCAACCATAGTGCACAAAGTATTTTTCCCACTACACTGCAATGGTGGTGGCACATTGATCTTTGGTTGGAAATGCTGTCACCACAGGATATTCTGTACACCTCGCCGGTCCATCTTAAGCTTGAGGAAGTGGATTCAAATGAGGTCCAAGTGCCCATAACTCTGCAATGGATGAAGATAGGCTGCAGGACGACCTGCAGTCTTCCTGGTGATACACCTGGCACAGTGCTGGCAATAATACTCAACATCTGCCCCTAATCTGGGCCAGAAAAACCTTGAGCAGACCAACTAGAAGGTTCCGTCTCTGCCAAGATGTCCGAGCTGATCGTGGTGTGCATACAATACAGTTCAGCAGAATCTTGGTGGCAACACCAGACGATGTCACAGCCGGTCTGATACTGGAAATGCTTTGGAGGGACAGGGCCTCCTTGTCCTACTACTTTCCTGTATGCATTTTCTGGTAGGTTTTCTACCACGGGCCTCTATCAGTGCAGATCTTCATCTTTATCTTTTGGTGACCAATACCCATGGGCTACCACTATGGCACCCAGGAGTTGGGGTACACCTTGGTATCCCTTGTGTGCATGTTGGGGCACCTGTGTGCTGCACAGAGCAGGGTATGCGCTGGTGGTAGTTACATGCTGACTTTGTAGTGGCTCTGGGCAGTGGCTCTGGGTCTCCACCATTTTGGGACACGCAGGTCCTGCCATAGGAATCAATGGATTCCTGAACAAAGGCAAGATAGCCACTGAAAGCCTCATGGCTTCCTGCCTTTTCTTCCTGTTTCTCAAAGTCCTGAGAAGCCCAGGCTCGGTCTCTCTTCCCCTGATTGAATTTTGGTTGGAAGGACCATACATGGATCTCTGTCTGCCCCTGCTAGACTGGTAGGAGCCTTCCCAGAGACTGTCTGTTTTGGTTACACCCTAGGGATGGGACCGGAATGAATGGAAGGAGAGTCAATTCACATTCTGTTTTGTGGGTGTCTGGTTTTGGTTGTGTGCCACAATGCATGTGGGTCCTGCCCGAGCCAGCCCTGTCTGAAAATGGACTGAATACAGTGTTTCCTCTGAAAGGCTGAGAGTTGCCCCCAATACACATCCACTGTTTTCCAGGTCTGGTTTTGGACGAATGACCTGAATACCTGTGAGCCTGATTGGGTGCTGCATGATGAATGCACTTGTGTATGATTGGCTGACTGAGCCTAGCTCAACCTGAGTGAATGGGGGAGTTGTGTATAACAGAAGACCCCTCACTTACCTCTGTGTCAGAAGCTTGGAGATTTCCTGGAGGCTTGTATCCTGAATGTAGCTGGAGGATGTACTGTTGCTGCAACTCTTCACAAGATCCAAAGACTGCAGTGCTGATTCAAGGACTGATCAAGAGAGGACCTGGACAGGCAACCCCTTGCCTTAACTATGAGGGGACATTGTGCAGCTGCTGTTCTTCACCCAAAGCCAGTCCCGAGTGCCTGCTGTCCTGCAGAGTTAACTTTGTAGGTCCAGAAGAAGAGTGACTGGGCATCTTGAGCACACAAGTCTGCAGTGTCGTCCTGTGTCCGGAGGCTGTCTGTGAGGAGAGGAAAACCAGGTTGTTGTTCATCACCCAGAAGAGGGGGTACCCTGGGACAGTGCTGCTCGACACCCAGAGCTTGACAAGTTCCAACCAACCAAAGAAATCTTCAATTGGCATTGCAGACAACACTTGTCCACTTTCCCATGGCTGAGTAAGGCCAAGGTCGCCGCCTGCCATTCTGAAATGGAGAATGAGTCCAGAGGGTACATACTTGGTGGTGGCCTGCAGAGAAGTCCAGTGCTCAAGTCTAATTCGCCAGAAGCCATCCTGTCATCCGTGCTGTGGCTATAGCACCAAAGAACCGAGCAGCAGCCAACCATGAAATACCGAAACCAGATACCGACTTCTTTCACTGAACCCGTCGCCACAGGGTCTTGCTGCAGTCCACAGTGAGTTTCATCTTCGTCGGTCATCCACACCCGGCATAGCAGCCCGACCAAGGAGACCACTGTGACAGACCTTCACTGCTGCCTTTCTGACCCTGCTGGGTTTCCTGCTCCTGCTCAACAGCAATGACCCTGCGACGACGTCTTCTAGAGGAGTTCCATCATTGAGGGGCTTCATTGAGTAAAGCCGAGAGTCTCCACCACTTCGTCTTCTAATACACCCAAGGTACTGTTACAAGGAAGAGGGTCTTTCTCTCAGGGTCCAATCCAGGGGTCTCAGATTCGTCTTGGGCCTAGTTCCCCTGTTGATTCCCAGGCACAAAATTGCATTTTACCCTGAAAAGTATTCTGCCAGTGTTCTAGAGTAGTCTGCCTGCATCTTGACAAATAGGGTTTTAATGAACAGTGTTCAGTAATGTTGTTGCTTTCTATTCCAATGACCTGCTGGTTCATTATTATTGAAGGTACGAATAACTGCGGTACCACAAAGTATTGTACATATTGTGTTAACTATAGAAGTAGAGGGTATTAAGTAGTCTTATTCATTTGTATAGATTCACCTAAAACTATTGTTATCAAATAAAATAACTGTTAGCAGATACAATAGTGTGCAGACATTCCATTGTGGGGGCTCAGGGAAACACTATACGTAAGAAGCAACGTGCATCACCTCCCTTGAGCCTCAGCCTTGGTTGCTCGACCATTGCTACCGTTTGAGAAACTTGGCTGGGGTGCCTCTGTGCCTCTACCCCAACCATATAGAGGGTAGTATCACAGACACCCTTCTTCAGTCTTTACAGGCGGTCTCCAACATTGCTTTACTTGCAGAGGACTCCACCCTTCTGCACACCCTTCTAGCATTGCAGTTTGCTTGGTGTCATGAGAGAGGTCTCTGGACATATTCACTCCTGTAGTCTTGGCTTTCAGGAATGGAGCAATGTCAGGATCCGCTAGCTGTGACATACGGATCTCATTTCAGGTCAGACGCGGTAGCTCAGATACCTCCACACTGGTGATGTTGCAGTAGACGGCAAGTACCGCCTCTGAGGATCCCAAGCAATCCACACTCCTGGCTTTGCCTGGCTATTACCGACTTGCAGCCTGGTAGATAGCTCTGATGCCTGCTGAAGACAACTCCTTCCATGAAGCAGACCCAGCTGTACCATATGGCTGAGCATGAGGACTCAGAGAGGGCATTGGCATTAATGTTAATGAACCCAGGTCCTTATTGTAAACTGAAATTGTATGTGGACAGTGCAGCGATCCATCAGTGTCCTGTAGCATACAGCTTTGCCAACTTCAACATGTATGTCAGGGGCTTGAGGTAAGCTTGGAACTGCTCTGTAACGGCCCACTTCAATGCCAAAAATTCCAACTTGTGGACTGGGTAGTTCTTCTCTGCAATGTGCAGGCCTCAGCTGGCAAAAGCAACCAGTCTCAGCTTACTGTTGGTCTCCGTGTAGAGAACAGCCCCCAATCCTTCTAGACACGTGACCATGTGCAAGGTGTAAGGCAACTGAGGATCCACGTAGGCCAGGACTGGTGCTCTGGTGAGGGCCCGCTTGACCTCCTCAAAGTCCTGCTGGCAGGGGTCAGTCCACCACTCACCAAAGGGCCCCCGTGGATGTAATAAAAGGATTGCAGATTTGACTGTATTCCTCCGGCTCCTCTGGGTAGCTGAGTATCCTTTGGTGACGTCCACAAGTGTTGGGCGATGTTGGCATATCCCGCGATGAACCTTCTATAGTAGTTACAGAATCCCAGGAAACAAACACCTTGAGGTTCTAAGGTCTTGGCCAGGTGAGGAGGGTGTCCATCTTTGCCGAATCCATGGCGATGCCATCCGCCAAGATGATGCGTCCGATGTACTGGATGCTCATCCGGCCAAAAATTGGCACTTGTCCACACTGACCTTTAGACCCTGCTCCTGCAGGTGATCCAGCCCCTTCATGAGCCTCCTGTTGTGTTCTTCAAGGGTCCTCTCGAACACAATGATGTATTCCAGGTAAACAGGTACCTCCCAGGAGGTTCAAGTTGCTGACTGTCTTTTCCATGAGGCGCTGGAAAGTCGCTGGTGTACCAGAGAGCCCCTGAAACCTCCGGACAAACTTGTAAAATCCTAATGGACAGATGAAAGCCGTCTTTTATAGATTCACCGGATACATCAGGATATGATAATAGCCACTCCACACGTCCAGAACCAAAAACCACATACTCACCGTCAGGCAGCCCAATGCCTCAACCACCCGGAGCGTGGTTTACTGGTCTGGAATAGTGCAGGTGTTATGTCTACGGTAGTCGATGCACATCCCTGTTTTTCTTCCGGGCAACGACAATGCGAGAAGCATAGGGGATCCTGGATAATCTCTGCCTGCAGAAGATCATCCGGATGGCGACGTACATCCTCCACGTTTCCTGGGGCCAGGTGTCATGACTGCTCCGACACCCGGATCTGGTGTTCGATGCCACGGGCCTTACCAATGTCCTAGGTGCTCGTTGAGAATATCTCGAGCGTGCAGGGCAAGCTGCTCCTTCAGAGGGTCCTTGTCCCTTTCCGAGACCGGGTAGTCACCAAAGTCCAAGGTCTTTGGATCCAACGCCGCCCCAGATGTGCTGGTGGCAACACTCGCTGGGCTACAGAAGCACTCAGGTAGAACTGTGTGATGTGGGCGCATCCTGGTAAGCAGGTGGTCACATTAATGACTATTACTTTGACGAACTTCAGACCCATGCCATCTGTGGCCACGAGGATCCGCTATACTAGTAAACCCCCTGGGAGCTCCCCATATTTTGGTGCTTCCATCACCAGACGTCTTGGTCGTTCCGCCCCACTGAGTCACACTCTGCCAGGAACAATCACTGTGGCGTTTGCCAGGATTTTGTCTGTCCGAACCAGGTGGTGCAAAGATCTCTGATGGGCCCATCAGGTGGAGCTCCCATATCTCTCTGCAAGTATGCCTGTTGGCACATGGCGTGCATGGACAATGTGTTGGCATATCATGGTCTAGCCATCTCCCGATATAATTCTGCTAGTGCATCTAACATCTAGGAATTATTTCCAATCGCCACCAGTGTTTTATTTACATTTTATTTTATTGGTCATTTGTAAAGCGCCTATACACAGAGACAGTGTTTCAAAGCGCTTCAAGGCAGGGAAGAGAACATGGGGAAAATGCAGTAAAGAACATTCTTACTGGGCCTTGGGTCATTCAGAATGAGCAAGTGCTATAAGTGTTAAAATGGGACAGACACAGAACAACAAAAAAAACAGAAAAACAGAGTATTTCAGAGAGTGCAAGTGCTGTGACATAAATGAAGGAAAGAAGGGGAGGGGCATGGAAAAGGGGAAAGGACAGATAAGATGACAAGATAGAGAAGTTCAGACAGGTTAACAGTACGCAAGGGATCCAAGATGCAAAAGCACATCAAAATCTATATTTCCCACAGAGCATTGAATGGCAGAGCAAATGGTGCTTGTAACGTTGGTAGGCACACCAAAATTTGAATTTCCAAACAATTAGGTGCAACTGCTAAGCAGAGGTTGCAAGGGAGACGAAGGGAGAAAAGGAAGGGTGAAGAAACAGAAAATGTTCGTACTAGGCCCGGCAGCATTTCACAGAGTGCAAAGTGCTGTGACATAAATTGTGGGGATAGGGAAAAGAGGGGTTGGGGGGGGGGGGGGGGGGGGGGAGTATGGCAGAGGAGAGACAGGGAAAGATGTGAGCGGAGATAGCCGAGATAAGCAGAGGAGGGTCCAAGGGGCATCGGGGGTAAGCAGACCAAGAGAATAAGGGGACAGCCATAGGCAAAGCAATGCATGGATGGAACACACCTAGAATCGAATTCGCCACAGTCACAGCAATGCAGTACAAAATACGAAATGGATGGGACACCTAGATTCACCCCCGGATCTTCACTCCGACTGCAGCAGACCACAGCCAGTTTGCCGACTCAAGCTACATCACTTGGAAATTGCCGTCTGACCTGAATGTACTCCGGATATTTGCACAGGTTGTCTTCCACACCAAGAAGGTTCCGTCCAGCCAAGGGCTCTAGTAGGATATGCGCCAGATGTTTTCTGGAGAACGGCTCAGAGCTATGGTCACCTGTGAGCCGCTATCCAGAAGCGCTTGTACCTGTTGTCTAGCAATGGCAATTGTCATGGTGGCTGGTGGTCCAAAAACCCTGTGGGGTATTGCCCATGATGTTTGGGTGTAGCGCTTGCTGGCAGTTTGACTACAGGTGTTCTTCCTCGCTGATGGACTAGCTGGTCTGGATGGATGCAGATTCCCACCGGTGGTGTCACTGCAGCCTTGTGCCCGTCTGGTGATGCAGACTTGGTTGTCTCTACTCGGTCGGAGCGTATTAGTATTGAGGATTCAGGTGCTCTGCTTCCTGGTCCTTGTTGTTGTTTCCCACCATTGCTTTTGGTGGAGTATTCAAGGCCTAAGACCTTGCTGCAACTTGGTTTTAATCCGGCGGGTTTGTGCACTTATGGAAGGTGTGGCCCTCCTGTCCACACCTGTGGCAGAACCGGCAAGGCTGGAGTGGTGCGGTATGCCATTGGTTCACTTGGGGCTGTTTGGCTCTTGAGCGTGGTGAAGGAGGGTGTGTTCTCTCTCTAGGGATGGCGGTGTAGAGCCTCTTCCACGCTCTGGCGGACTGGATGTTTTTACAGTGGGTTGGTTGGCGGGCACCATCTGCAGCTGCATCGCATGGATGGTTTGGCGCTACTCCTCCCCTTGATGTCTCAGGTCACAGTACGTATCTCTCGGACCAGTTCATCAAAGGGTGGTGGTTTCTGGCCCGCTCTCCGAGTCGTAGATCCAGAACCATCAGTGGTAGCGATTTGGCTCTGCACATGACCTATTGCAGCCTGACCAGTTTCAAACTGCTTGGCTCAACCTCCTTATGTGGTAATGGCAGCTATAGAATCAGCCCAGTCCCAGCCAGATAGTCTGAGAGTCGTTCACCCTGTTGGAGGCAGGTGGCACAGTATTTCACAATCATCTCCACACCCGACTCCGTGGCTCCAAACACTCCATTCAGCTTGTACAGGATATCCTTCGCTCTGAGGTCTGGATGACCCATCGCAGGACTGTGCAGACTCTCAATGATGTGACGTCTCTTCTTCCAGTCTGAAGCTCTAGTCATGTATCAGCTGGGTAGTCTGATCCGCCAAAAGTTGGTAATCTTCTTCACCCCTCAGGGGTAGGTTTCTCCCCGGAAAACGGTCTCAGGCGGACATAGGGGCCATGCTCAGAAGGTGTCACAATAGCATTGTGTAGCATGTCCTTTAAGGCATCCACCATGGAGGAAGCAATCAGTTGAGGCCTCTATCCTCTGTTGTAGCACTGGCGTGTTTTTTAGACCCTGGTAAAATAGGGGTGCTTAGGGGCATAGCCATTATGGAACCTACACGGAGTGCTGCAGGATGACTGGGCTCAGTGCTGGGCAAGGAAGGAATTGGGTGAAGCATAGATGGTGTGACAGGTGCACTAGCCTGCAAGCCCTGTCCATGTGGTCAATGCCCAGAGAGGAAATGACACCCATGGAGGGTAAAGGGCAATGTCTCAGGGTTGACTTCCTTAGACCCGTAGCAGACCAGGAGGTGTACCCAGGCATTTGACATGCCCAGTGAGGGACTCTAGGGACTCAGTCAACCTGAGCACCTGATGTAGAGGTGAGCTCCAAGGGACGTCACCTATGGTAAAGCAGTGATCAGGCTTAATCCCCTCACCCTCAGCCCAGCTAGCTACCTGAAGTCGATCCATGAGGATTTTCCCTGTGTCAGATAGGGTGGTAAAAATAAAGAACACAATGATTATAATTAGTTCCACAAATCTCTATCCAAAACTTGTACAAAAAATGGTTGACTTGAAAAAAAAAATTGAAACTTACACTAGCAAACTGTACACTACCCTGTGAAGGAAAAAAGGTAGGTATAAGTTAAGTAGGTAGGATATGGCGGATAGAAGCAGGTCAAAGGTGTTATCAGTAGTGGTTTCACAAAATCTAGCAGGTGGACGGGTCTACCACACATCTTAGTGAAAGACAGGTGTAAGCGGACACAGAAGGAACAAGTTACTTACCTGTAACTGTTGTTCTCCAGCATGGGTCTGGCATGGATTCACATGCTCTTGAATATTCCCCGTCGTCAGGCTGGGAATCCTCGGTAAAGAAAAAAATCAGTATCAGTTTCGTTTCTGATCTGTCTTTCTTAGTAGTAACCAATCACTGATCTCTGGGTCATACTGCCCCCAGCAAATGACTGCCCTCTCCCTAAGCCCCGCCTCAGGCAGCCATCCTCAGATTTGGTAGCACGCCAAGTGGCAGTATGACCAAGTGAAGAGCCCCAGAGGGGTAGGTGGGAGGGTTCGCATGTGAATCCATGCCAGACCCATGCTGGAGAACAACAGTTACAGGTAAGTAACTTGTTCCTTCTCCAGCATGGGGTCTGGCATGGATTCACATGCTCATAAATAAAAGAATACATAGCAGTATACACATGCACAACCACGGGAGGTGGCAACAGGCTCAACATTAATCTATACAACAACTCAACATTAAGCATCTCTTACCTCCTCACCAGGCTCACCTTAAGCGAACAGGTTGCGCAGCACTGCTTGGCCGACCCTGGACTCCTCCCTCGAGTCCCGATCGACGCAGTAGAATCTTGTGAAGGTGTGAGTCGACCTCCACGTAGCAGCCCTGCAGATGTCCAGCAGGGGCACACCAGACAGGAACGCCGTGGTAGCAGCGATCGCTCTGGTCGAATGGGCTCTCGGACGGCCGGGCAGCAGTCGGTTTTCCAACCGTGACAATGCATGATGCAGCCGGAGAGCCATCTGGAAATGGAAGTCTTCGAGAGAGCCTTCGCTTGATTCACAGACCCAAAGTTCACGAATAGCTGCGACGTCTTCCGAAAACTCTTCGTGCGGTCCACGTAGAACTTCAGCACTCTAGCTACATCCAGCGAGTGCAAAGTCCTCTCGGCCGGCGTCGAAGGCGACGGGAAGAAAACTGGTAACACCAAGGGCTCGTTGAGGTGGAAGTCCGACGGCACCTTGGGCATGAAGGAGGGGTGCGTCCTAAGCACTACCCTTGTGTCATGAAAAGTCAAGTATGCAGGCTTGCAAGATAGGGCCTGAATCTCTCCCACTCGTCGTGCAGAAGTGATGGCCACGAGGAACACTGTCTTCCATGACAGGAACTTCAAGGGCGCCCAATGCATAGGCTCGGATGGGGCTCCCATGAGCCTGATCAGCACCACATTAAGTTCCCACGCCGGGGCCGGAGCCTTCACCGGCGGGAATGATCGGAATAGTCCCTTCATAAATTCCTTTACCGGGCAATGAGACCACAAGGACGCCCGTCCCGTAGTCCTGGTATATCGGGAGATGGCAGCCAGATGTATTTTTATGGAGGCGTGAGCCAGTCCAGCTTTGGCCAGCGACAGCAAGTACAGCAGCACTTGAGGGGCCGTAATCTGCAGAGGGTTAATCTCCTGTGCACGGCACCAGACAGAGAACCTCTTCCATTTATGACCGTAACACTTGATAGTTGAGGACGCCCTGGCCTTTGGAAGAACCTCTCTGCAATCAGCCGGGATATCGTACCCTCCAAACTCTAGCGCTGCAGGAGCCAGGCCTGCAAGTTCAGCGACTGTGGGTCGTGGTGTAGAATGGCGCCTCCTTCTCTGGAGAGAAGATCCGCGTCCGCCGGCAGCCTGACTGACGGGGACGTTGACAAGTCCAGAAGGTCTGGGAACCAGATCTGCCTCGGCCACGCCGGTGCGACGAGGATCATCCTGCAACTGGACTTCTTGAGCTGGCTGATGAGGCGGAGCAGCAACGGCAATGGAGGGAACGCGTATAGAAACAGGCCGTCCCAAGGGAACGAGAAAGCATCGCCCATGCTCCTCGGCTGTGGGAACCTGCTGGCGAACCTCTGGCACTTGGAGTTCGTTGCCGTCGCGAACAGGTCAATCTGGGGTTTGCCCCATCGTTGGAAGAGTCGATCCACTTGATCCTGGCGCAGTTCCCACTCGTGGCACGAGCGCAGCTCCCTGCTGAGTGAGTCGGCGATGGTGTTTTTTATTCCTGCCAGGTGGAAGGGAACCAGAAACATCCCCTGGGCGATGGCCCAGTGCCACAGATCCTGGGCCTCCTTGGATAGGGCTGGGGATCTGGTGCCCCCCTGCTTACGTATGTAGAACATGGTGGTGGTGTTGTTGGTGAAGATCCTCACCACTTTGTCCTTGAGGGACGGGAGGAACGACTTGAGCGCCCACAACATTGCACGGAGTTCCAAGATGTTGATGTGAAGAGACCTCTCCTCCGGGAGACAAGGGCCTCTTGCGTGGAGATCTCAGGTGTGGGCCCCCAACCCTCCAGAGAGGCGTCCATAGTCACAGTCTCCTGAAATGCCGGGGTCTGAAAGTCCGTGCCCGTCGTGAAGGTAGCCCGGGTGCCCCACCATAGGATCGCCCGACAGAACTCCTCGTTGAGGGGGATCCTGTCCTCGAAGCTGCCCCCCGCCTGAAACCAGTGGGCGTCGAGGAACTCCTGTAGCGGACGCATCCGAAGTCTGCAAAGGGGTACAAGGTAGATGCAGGAGGACATCATCCCGAGAAGGGACTTGATGGACCTCACCCTGGCCACGTCCGTGGCTAACAGGCGCCGCACCTTGCCCAGGATGGTTTTGGTCCTCTCCTCTGAAGGGGAGGCCAATTGCTCCACTGTATCGAGCTTCGCCCCCAAAAACAGTGCTACTTGCGACGGAACCAGGTGGGATTTGGGGTAGTTGATGGAGAACCCCAGCTCCGTGAGCAACCGGACGGTCCTCGCCGTATGATAGACGGCGAGTTCCCTTGACCTTGCTCGGATT
Organism: Ambystoma mexicanum; assembly: GCF_040938575.1. Lineage (NCBI taxonomy): Eukaryota > Metazoa > Chordata > Amphibia > Caudata > Ambystomatidae > Ambystoma > Ambystoma mexicanum. The sequence goes on along the minus strand of NC_090933.1, from coordinate 23,510,970 downwards.
AGCCAGTCGTCCAGGTAGGAGTAGACGTGGATCCCCTGCAGGCGCAGCCGCGCCGCCACTGGTGCCAGGCACTTGAAAACCCTGGGTGCCGACTTTAATCCAAACGGTAGGGCTCTGAATTGGTAGTGGCGTCCTTGAACCACGAACCTGAGGAACTTCCTGTGCCTTTTTAGAATGGGGATGTGGAAGTAAGCATCCTCCAGGTCCAGCGACGATAGGAAGTCGCCTTCCTCCAGCTGTCCCAGTACGTGCTGGAGGGTGACCATCCTGAATTTCTGCGCCTTGATGTATTTGTTTAACCGACGCAGGTCTAGGATGGGGCACCAACCGCCTGTCTTCTTTCTGACGAGTAAGTACCTTCAGTATAGTCCGGAGCCCCGAAGCCTCCTGGGGACAAGCTCGATGGCACCTTTCTTGAGCATCGCCTTTCCCTCCAACAGCAGTTGAGGGACGTGATTCTCCTTCCTGGCCATGGGAGGAATGCGAGGGCACTTCTTTAGGAGTTCCAGCAACTGCCCGTTGGCCAGGGTGTCCAACACCCAACGATCGGTGGAGATGGACTCCCACACCCTGACGAACTTCGTCAGTCGGCCTCCCACTGGGGTGCTTCGGTGGGGGCCCGACCACACAGTCTTGCTTTGAAGCGGCCTTGCCGCCTTGGCCCCCTTGGCGACGACGGCGGGAACCCCCTTGCTTGCCGCCACCTCTGTAGGCCTCCTGGGAAGAGGAGCGGCCCGCCTGGCAGTAGGTGGAGGAGCCACCGCTGGATCCTTTGGAGGCACCCTGCCTGCCTCCAGAGCTCCGAAAGGGCCGTCGCTGCTGAAGCACCCCAAGGGCCTAGGCCGTCTCTGAGTCACTCTTGATGGCCTGTAGAGACTCATCCACCGCCTTACCAAAGAGGTTTCTGCCGTCGAACGGCATGTCCAACACTCTGGTCTGTACGTCCTGGCGAAAGTCTGTCGCCTTGAGCCATCCTCGTCGTCGGAGGCAAACTCCGCTGCCCAGTTGGCGAAATCCAGTATCGGCAGTGTCCGTTGCCACCGTAATGGCGTGATCCGACGCCACCTCGCCCTCCTGCAGAATTTCTAGGGCCTCCGCCCTTTTGTCATCAGGCAGGAAATCTAGCAGGGGAGCTATCTTGAACCAAAGCTCCCTGTCGTAGCGGGCCACGATCGCTAAGGCATTGGCCGCCTTAATCGTTGTTGCCGCCGACGAGATGACTTGTCGTCCCATAGAGTCCTTCTTCTTAGCCGCTGCCGAGACGACTGAGTGCGGCGTGGGCTGTGCCCTGAGGCACAAGGGGGCGGCATTGGGGACTCTGTACTTCTTCTCGTGCCTGTCCCTCTTGGCGGTGTCGTGGCAGGGTTCTTGAGGACAGCAAGCCCCTGGTCCCAGATGTCATCGAGTAAAGGCACCGCGAGGACCGCCTTCCTCTTAGCCTCTCGTCGTTGGTACAGAAACCCCTCCTTTTTCTGTTCTTCAGGGCAGAGCTGGAAGAGCTCGGATGCCCTGGTTATATCGTGGAAAGAGCCAACCTCGTCGGCTGGGGATGCCAGCGGGGGTGGTGGGGGTGAAGACGGAATGTCTGCTGTGTCATCGCCACTGTCATCGTCCGTCCCCGTATCCGTCGCCGTATCCTCTCCCGGCGAGGGGGATGAGGGGTCCACCGTTCTCGCAGGCACGAAGGGCGGAGCGGGGTGGACTCTCCTCCGCTTGTTCGGAGGGCTTCCCGACGGACCTGGTTCTGGCTCCTCCGTCGGGGTGCGTGGTAATCTCGTCCTTATCTCGGTACATAAGGATTGGATTGCCAACAAAATCGCTGCCGAGCTATCCTGGGGCTCAGGCAATGGCTGCGACGGACGGGATGGCCGGTCCACTGGGCCCCGTTCATCGTCCTCGTCGCTATCTTCGATCACGTCAGCAGGGACCGTCCCCTGGGATCAAACCTTCTCGAACATCTCGTTGAGGTTTATGAACTTTTCGTTCAGGCTCCTCTCGGTCTCCACCAGTTCCTCCTCAGAGGCTGATTCTGAGTCTGTAACGGCCACCGGTCCCCCCCTCTTTTACTGCCGGGGGCTTCACGGGGGTCTTAGCAATGGGCTGAAAAGAGGATTCCCTCGGCGGCGGCAGGGATACTCTGGGCCCAGAGGCCGTTTCCATTGGCGTAGTCTCAGCCGGCTCCGCCAGGGTCGCAGAGACCACTTCGGTAGAGGCCTTAGCCAGGTGGATCAAGGCCCTCACCACCTTAGTTGCGTCCTGGGCCTTCACCTTGGGGGGAGGGTCAACGCCTCGCTCCCCCTTCGAGATCGAGCGGGTCCGCTCCAGCGGCCTACCCGGGTTCTCGGACTTCCTCTTCCCCGAACCAGAGCACTGGCTCGTGGTCGAACGTGCCAGGGAAGTAGCGCCCTGCTTGGCAACCGAAGAGCCCGAGGGTTCGGCGCTCCCGGAGCCCGTGGACGTGCGGTGCTTGGCCTTCTGTTGGGTCCCAGTCGCCGGGGACTTGCGGTGCTTGGCCTTCTGTTGGGTCCCAGTCGCCGGGGCGCCCTCAAAGGACTTAGAAGCCCGCTCAGACTTCTTCTTCGCCTTCTTACTTGATGTGCCCTTCTCCAGCCAGGTGGCGAGGCGGGAACGACGATCTTGTTTGGTCTGTTCCGAAAGGTTCTTGCATAATGCACAGTCCTTCTCCACGTGCGTCTTGTCCCCATGGAGGCAGTAGAGACATCGGGAATGCTCGTCCTCCTTGAAAACGTTATATAATCCACATCCAGGGCAGTTCCTGAACAGCTTGGATCCGGGCGTCGAGCTCCCTTTGTCCTGGGCCATGTCCGTTGAGGTAGGCCGCAGATCTTCAGGAATCCTCCAAGAAGTGTAAACTCGACGAAAACTTCACCCTTGAGGGGCATAGAAGAATTCCGAAACGGGTCCCCGTTATCGGAAGTAGAAACGGTGGAGCTTGAGGCTTGATTAAACCAAAAAAATGAGAAATTCTCCTGAAAAAACGTGAAAACGCAGTAAAAAACTCGAGAGCTAAACACGAGGACTCCCAACACTTGAGCGTGCCGTAAAAATCTGAGGATGGCTGCCAGAGGCGGGGCTTAGGGAGAGGGCAGTCGTTGGCTAGGGGCAGTATGACCCAGAGATCAGTGATTGGTTACTACTAAGAAAGACAGATCAGAAACGAAACCGATACTGATTTTTTTCTTTACCGAGGATTCCCAGCCTGGCGACGGGGAATATTCATGAGCATGTGAATCCATGCCAGACCCCATGCTGGAGAACGTACTTAATTATACCTCTACTGTAGATTTGACCAGCCACTTAACTGTCACCAACCCCTGCTTACCTGGGTCCAAGATCACCCCGGTGAGCCTCCGCTGTGATGTGGAGGAGGAATGAGCAACTATTATGGCAGGATACCCTAATGCCACGAAGGAAAAAGACACTATGTTAAAGTAACTGACCCACAAAGTGAAAGACAGAAAGGAATGCTGGTGTACTATTTTATATTTTATACCTTTCTCTGCCGGTACACCAGGGTTTTGTGAGGTTATTTTAAGAAAAGTAGAAATCACAAGACACTATTTAAAATTAAATTAACCCCAAGCAGCTGCGAATGTAAAAACCACATTAATCAATATGTTTCTGCTGAAGCTCAGGACAAACCAGCTGCCGACATTGATGAACCTTGGGCCAGTTTAGAACATTGCCCATAAGGAGTCGGATGTGCAAAAGTAATAGCATGCTGGAATCTGCCAAACATTTGCTTACCGAATGTGTAGGGTTAGAATCAGCTATTATAGCGATCCTTGGGTGTTTTGTACACAATATTGAGGCTATTAAATCAGACCCATTCTGGACATACTGTTTGAATATTATGAATGGTAAGATGCATTTTGCACTGTTAAGATTGTGGCAAATGATTCTAAAAATGTTGCCAAGTATACAACCCTAATGACACATGTAATAGATGACAGTTGCTTATCAGGTTGGGTGGTCCATCAATGTCGGCATGAGAAGTGATTACGGGAGATTTTTTAATATGTAAGCTGGTTCTTAAAGATTTATTATTTATGATATTAAGATTTATTGATCTGAACTGTGTCATATTTAGGGATAAAACGTTTGTAGATGAACTACAGTGCTGATATAACGGTTTTGACGATATGGTTCTATAATGATCATATGAGTGTTAATATGCAGTACTATTTGCATTGTTGTATTTTATTTGTATTGCAGGATTGTTTATTCATGTAAATGTATTTAATTTGTTTAATGAATGTTTGTAAAAGTTTAATTACTAATACAAATAAATTAAATAAATAAATAAAAATAAAAATAGCCCTTTAAAATAGTTCTTTAAAAACAAGGCATGAATTATTTGGCCAATTATATTTTTCTTGATTAGCAAACAAACCAATTTGATTAGCAATGCTGTACTAATATTTGTATCCAAGACACATAATTGGCAACAATAGATAAGCCTTGTGTACCGCTGAAATAAGACTTTAGTGAAAGGAGTCCGGCCTTGCAATGTTCTTTAAAATTCTGCTACACTTGCAGGTCGAGTAACTTAGTTTACCTACTCGACCTAACAGACATGCACCCGACCCATGGCAACGGATGACAACAAATTTAAATGAGCATTCTGTAAATTGGTGCATGTCACCACAAACCCACTTTGTTTAGCACACTGCCACTCAGAGTCCAGCCATGCACAGTGAAACTTGTATGTGACATTTACTGCAAACAAAGTAAATGTTATATGAAAATTTAAAACATGCCCTGCAAACGGTACTCACACTTCATAAAATCTACTCGACTATTTGAGTGGGTGAAAAGACTTCGTAAGCCCTGAATGAGTGTCTGTAAGATGTAAGGTTAGCTGCATGAATGGACACAAATAAATAGATATGATAAAAAGGCTCTATAAGCGGTTTGGCCAGCTCGCTCGTGCAGGTGCTACTATATAATGTTGTCATAATTGTAGAGCAAAGCAAGCTCGGGAGGCGAACTACAGTGTATGGTGGTGCACTAGATCTGTTGATTTAAAATACTGGATGGAGCTATTGATCACTACTTTGCATAAACATCTCGTTAGCTTTGTGTATTCATTATGTAAGAGGAAAGAAAGTAAGACACTAAGCAGAGTGGGTAGGGTAGCAGGCAGAGAACTGGGAAAACTATGGGGAATATTGTAGTTTGCGGCCATCGCACTTTCAGGGTAGCTGGTATAAAGCAACAGGGTGAAAAGATAGAATGTCAGGGAGTAAGGGATCAGCTCATGGGTTGAGCACCAGTTGCACAGATTTATGCAACCAGCAAGTAATAGACCCAGGTTTGCCATCAAAAGCAGGTGTGATCATATACATTTTCAAAAATGTTCACTCGTCAATATGATGCATCTTCCACAACAACATTAAACGTGGTTTGACAGTATAAGATTTAGATACACTAACCTAAACTTTACTGTAAAGCATGGTGGTAATGCAGTGTTTTACAGCATCAATAATGTAAATATTTACTATGTAACATCTTACGTTTTTAGGAATGGAATTGCAAGACTGTATTTTAAAAAATAATATAAAGGTAACACATAGACAATATGTAATTAGCTAATAAAAGTATCATCCCAATTACTTCTGGTTTGCAATTATTTGAAAATGTATTCTTGCCTAGCACTCCCACACAGGCCTTTGGTGCTTAAGAGTGGATGAGATGATTACTGCTGAACTCTCTCTCCATTAGCCCCTTTGAACGTGCAGTGAACAGAGAAAAGAGGGTAAAGAGAGCCCCCGGGGGCTAAGGAGGTTTGCAGGGCGAGCTGTGCTTCCATTGACCAGAGTAACTTAAAAAGCTAGCTTTGCTACATAAGTGTCAATTTGATTAGCAAACCTACAGAATTGCATAGAAATTGTGTATGCAACACTGCTTATTTTATGCCTTGGAAAATGGTAAACAGTCTCTAAAAAGTATATACAAAGTCTATCCAGTGCACTGTACAAATAACTATATAAAACCCCCTTACTTCGTAGACAACCTGGCCAGGGTTGTCTAGAGGTCTTTGCTGCTGCTCTCTCTTGATGTTCTTCTATCCTGCGCTCTCTTGTGATGGTTCACTTGTTGCGACAGACCGACAGCAGCAGGCAAAAGCAGTAGAAATGTGTGGGGGACCCATGGTCTTTACATGGGCTAGGATGCATATGCAGGGTACAGCCCAGAAATCAGATGCAGCGTGGAGCGCCCCACAACTTTTTTACACCTGGGCCACGACTGCCAGATGTGGCCCAGGGAGTCTTAGTGGGCAACTTGACAGGCAGCCGGACACTTCCATTTTATACAGCCCAGGAGGGCTAACACCTTTGGGGGCTCCCCGCTGTGGGGAGTGCCAGTAATTATAAAGGCCTGGGGACCCAACGGTCTATGGGCCACCTGCTTGTCAGGGGAGTGCCAGCATGAATGTTCGGGCAGTGGCGGAGAACAGCACGGAGCAGAGCACCTCTGAACCCTTAGGGGGTTGTCACCATTGGATCCAGAGCTCTGCATGGGACTGTAATGTTTTTTTTCTTTTTAAGAGTAAAGGAACCCTTGCGCGAACATGTGTGAGGGGCCTTTAATTTTCTTTTCTTTTTCATTTATGGATCCATGGAGCTGTTGCTATGCTGGGAATCGGACTGTTTATTTACTTTTTCGTTTAACCCAGGAAGTAGAGAATACTCTCGCTTTAACCGACTCCAATTCTGCATCACGTTTGACTATTGACTCACTGCTTTGCAGTAGGGACATCTACCCAGAGCCTCATGCTACGTCCATGAAAAATTGGGGTCTAAGGTATGTAAGGAAGGCATGGTATCAAACAGTAAAGACAGACACAAGTGATCACAGTTCAAGGGTGTTTATTGAACTTAAAATGGGTTGGTTGAACGCCTATCTAACCCTAAAGCTAAAGATGGGAGCAAGCTACAGCCATCAAAAAATAACACAGTCCTAGTGGAGTCTCTGTCAAAATAAAAGTGTCTATACTAAAACCTATTGCCAATCCTTACTTCTAAATACAAATGGTGTGGGAAACAGTGTTATGCAAAAAGAAAAGTGTTCAAGGAATAATGTGTCAGGCTAGTGAGCAGTTGGCTTCCCTTCCACATGTTTTCAGCACGGGATAAGGCAGCACGCTCGAGCATCGTACACAACCTAGCTTATCGGCCACGAGGATGCAGTTCAAAATATAAGCATCAGGGCCTTCTGCGCCAAAGTCGCTTTAACATTCAAAGTCTCTTGGTCTTGGTCGTTGCTCCCCACTGAGTCACACTCTGCCAGGAACAATCACTGTGGCGTTTGCCAGGATTTTGTCTGTCCGAACCAGGTGGTGCAAAGATCTCTGATGGGCCCATCAGGTGGAGCTCCCATATCTTTCTCTGCAAGTATGCCTGTTAGCACATGGCGTGCAAGGACAATGTGTTGGCATATCATGGTCTAGCCATCTCCCGATATAATTCTGCTAGTGCATCAAACATCTAGGAATTATTTCCAATCACCACCAGTGTTTTATTTACATTTTATTTTATTGGTCATTTGTATAGCGCCTATACACAGACAGTGTTTCAAAGCACTTCAAGGCAGGGAAGAGAACATGGGGAAAATGCAGTAAAGAACATTCTTACCGGGCCTTGGGTCATTCAGAATGAGCAAGTGCTATAAGTGTTAAAATGGGACAGACACAGAACAAAAAAAAAACAGAAAAACAGTATTTCAGAGAGTGCAAGTGATGTGACATAAATGAAGGAAAGAAGGGGAGGGGCATGGGAAAGGACAGATAAGATAACAAGATAGAGAAGTTCAGACAGGTAAACAGTAGGCAAGGGATCCAAGATGCAAAAGCACATCAAAATCTATATTTCCCACAGAGCATTGAATGGCAGCACAAATGGTGGATGTAACCTGGGCAGGCACACCAAAATTCGAATTGCCAAATAATTATGTGCAACTGCTAAGCAGGGGGTGGAAGGGAGACGAAGGGGGAAAAGGAAGGGTGAAGACAAACAGAAAATGTTCGTACTAGGCCCGGCAGCATTTCACAGAGTGCAAAGTGCTGTGACATAAATTGTGGGGATAGGGAAAGGGGGGGGGGGTATGGCAGAGGAGAGACAGGGAAAGATGTGAGCGGAGATAGTCGAGATAAGCAGAGGAGGGTCCAAGGGGCATCAGGGGTAAGCAGACCAAGAGAATAAGGGGACAGCCATAGGCAAAGCAATGCATTGATGGAACACACCTAGAATTGAATTCGCCACAGTCACAGCAATGCAGTACAAAATACAAAATGGATGGACACCTAGATTCACACCCGGATCTTCACTCCGACTGCAGCAGACCACAGCCAGTTTGCTGACTCAAGCTACATCACTTGGAAACTGCCGTCTGACCCGAATGTACCCGGATATTTGCACGGGTTGTCTCGCACACCAAGAAGGTTCCGTCCAACCAAGGGCTCTAGTGGGATATGCGCCAGATGTTTTTTGTAGAACGGCTCAGGCTATGGTCACCTGTGAGCCGCTATCCAGAAGCGCTTATACCTGTTGTCAAGCAATAGCAATTGTCATGGTGGCTGGTGGTCCAACAAGCCTGTGGGGTATTGCCCATGATGTTTAGGTGCAGCGCTTGCTGGCAGTTTGACTACAGGTGTTCTTCCTCGCTGATGGACTAGCTGGTCTGGATGGATGCAGATTCCCACCGGTGGTGTCACTGCAGCCTTGTGCCCGTCTGGTGATGCAGACTTGGTTGTCTCTACTCGGTCGGAGCGTATTAGTATTGAGGATTCAGGTGCTCCGCTTCCTGGTCCTTGGTAGCGTTTCCCACCATTGCTTGTGTTGGAGTATTCAAGGCCTAGGACCTTGCTGCAACTTGGTTTTAATCCAGTGGGTTTGTGCACTTATGGAAGGTGTGGCCCTCCTGTCCACACCTGTGGCAGAACCGGCAAGGCTGGAGTGGTGCGGTATGCCATTGGTTCACTTGGGGCTGTTTGGCTCTTGAGCGTGGTGAAGGAGGGTGTGTTCTCTCTCTAGGGATGGCGGTGTAGAGCCTCTTCCACGCTCTGGCGGCCTGGATGTTATTACAGTGGGTTGCTTGGCTGGCACCATCTGCAGCTGCATCGCATGGATGGTTTGGCGCAACTCCTCCCCTTGATGTCTCAGGTCAGAGTACGTATCTCTCGGACCAGTTCATCAAAGGGTGGTGGTTTCTGGCCCGTTCTCTGAGTCGTAGCTCCAGAAGCATCAGTGGTAGCGATTTGGCTCTGCACATGACCTGTTGCAGCCTGACCAGTTTCAGACTGCTTGGCTCAACCTCCTTACGTGGTAATGGCAGCTATAGAATCAGCCCAGTCCCAGCCAGATAGTCAGAGTCGTTCACCCTGTTGGAGGCAGGTGGCACAGAATTTCACAATCAGCTCCACGCCTGACTCCATGGCTCCAAACACTCCATTCAGCTTGTACAGGATATCCTTCGCTCTGAGGTCTGGATGACTCATCGCAGGACTGTGCAGACTCTCAATGATGCTCTTCTCCCAGTCTGAAGCTCTAGTCATGTATCACCTGGGTAGTCTGATCCGCCAAAAGTTGGTAATCATCTTCACCCATCAGGGTAGGTTTCTCCCCGGATGCAGTTCAAAATATAAGCATCAGGGCCTTCTGCGCCAAAGTCTCTTTACCATTCAAAGTCTCTTATTACAAATGGCCCGATGCATCAAACAAACATCAAAGTTCCATACTTCTTAGGATTTTCACATTCACTGTTCGCCGGCTTTGCCAATTCACTATTCACCACAGGTCTACCTCTGTTGGGCTCAGACCCTCTTTAACACACTGTTCACAACTGGTCTCCCTCGTTTGGGCTCAGAACCCTTTAATTGCAATGCCTGCAATCATTCACAGCTTTTCCTCTTTTTATCAAAAATCAAAGACTTTCGATTGTGCGATGGGTTTTGCTTAAACCGTCGCAGGACCACTTCGATTCACAGTTCTTTTCTCATTCTCTTCTTTTAACTTTTACTACTGCCACTTCTTGGCTGATACCTCACAGAGACCTTCGATTGAGCACCCTCACTGTGCCAGACCACTCTGTCAATGGTATTGTGTCTTTCCTTTTCAAAGTTCAAACATTAATCCGCAATTTAGTTTTATTTGTGTCTTTCATCACATGCGTTTGACAATGTTTGTTCCTGTGCTTGTTATACAATGTTGCTGCTGGCAACCTTGACTTCAACACAGACCGTCTTTTATCGGCCTCCCCATTTACCAGCTGTGTTTATCTTTTTGGTGCTACTTTGTTCTTGGAGCCAAGGACGGTACCACAACGTCTGCTGCTCCTCCGCAACTCGGTCAGTTAGGCAGAAGTACCTCCAGTATCTCCGACACACAATGCATGACTCTTCCCTTTGGTTTCCTGGTCTTAAGCTTTCTAATCTGAAGGGTTCTTCAAAGTTACTGTTTCTTTCCGGAAAGGTCAATGGTATTTCCCTCCTTGCAAACCCTTCTTGGTTTGCCGTCATTCTCCCCTCGTTCAGCTGCAGTCTTGAAACTGCGATTCCTTTGTGTGCTTTGCCTCACTCAGTGTGCCCCCGTGCTCTGCATTTTATCCATGTGGAGAAGCCTAATGGAAGTCAGGTGTGAGTGATTGTCAATAATTGCTTGACCTCACCTGACCTCGCCTGACCATAGTATTGGGACATGTCAGGTACACTACTCGGGTGTGAGTCTGTTTTCTTCCAGAGTGTGCTCTGTGTGTGAAAGTGTTCTTGAAGGGAAATGGGGGGCTGGGGGTCATAGGGGGGGGGACAAAGTTCCCACGTATCCTACCTGGTAGGATGGGGTAAAGGTGTTAAGAGGGGCAATACTGCGTCTTGCCATCCAGTGTCCCACTCCCCAAAGACTCCTCACCCAGGTGATCCTCCCACACTGATCCACCCCCAGCATCTTGATCCAAAGGTGATGTCCGTGCCCTGGCCACCTGAGAGAGAGATCCGCTGGGACTAGCGGGTGGGACACCTTCTGCTTTATCACAGGTCCCTCATCAACAGTCTCCAGAACCATCCCACAAAACCTTTCCTCCAGGCTGTATCCTTCCATTCCCCTAAATAACCCTAAAAACTGCCCTTTTCACTCTCCAGCCATGCTCTCAAGAGTCAGGATTACTGCTCCAGCCTATTCCTGTGTCTTCCTCTTAAACTCTTTTACCCCACATAAGGTACTTAACTTTCCCACTCACACTTCATATCCTATGATTCTCCCCACTTCCGAACACGGCTTCCATGTAGGATGGCTGCACATATCTGCTCAGTCTTTAAATGTTTCCGTCTAGCCTAAAAGCCCACATGCTGTCCTCTTCTCCAACTCATTTCTTCACACTCTGAAATCCCTAGCCAAAGCTCACTTTTCCCTATCCTCACTGGACTACCTCCCTTGTTGTTCCTCAACCCTACTAGCCCACCCTCTAATGGAACTCCCCATCGCCATCACACGCACCGCCCACCCCCGCCCATTTCGAGGTATCAAAACTACCCTAAATAGAAATCTACTCCTTTGATCGATCCCCCAAGCCAGCAGTTCACGTTTCTATCTTCCCCTAACACATCGTCCTCGATCTCATGTGTAAAGAGGCATATATTAGAACATCGCAGCAGAGGAGCATTCACACGTAAACGAGCTTGCTGTGAGGGATAGGGTATAAGCATGACCTCCATAGGGAGCATTTTTTTTTTTTTTACAGGATGTTATTTGTTTACAGCAAACCAAGTCCACTGACGATCAATGCAAAGGCCTTGTAAAAGGTAGATTTAAGGGTTTGTTGGCACTATTCATACAAAACAACTGCTTTCTTAAACCAGTCAGAATTAAGAAGAAATTGTTTCTGCAATGCAAAATAGGTAATTGCGACCATTTATTTGCCTCTCAAAAAATCTGATAAGGCTTTGGTGAGTAGAAGGGACCTCGACAAGGGTTTAGACATGCAGAAGGATGACAAAATACTTCTCATCCGGGATTGTAATGCAGTTAAGCTAACTTTAACAGGTTGGACGATGATTCTACTTATTTCTAAATAGGGTTGGAGACAAGGGGAAATCATTATGGGGGTCATTTTCTACTGAGTGGGGTGCTCTCCATTTCATTTTAGTGCTTTTCTAAGGCATCTGAGAGCAGCAAACTTGAGTTTAGATATCCGCTTGGTCTTCCTCTTCCGTCTTGGAAGAGCACAGTTTTACGCCCTGCATGAGATTTCCAATTAAATCTGCCTCGCATTTACATCTGGTAAATAGCAGGCAGATTATACTGGAATACATTCTGAAAAGCTGACTATAAAGCTTAATTGGCAGGCAGCGTTTTATTTTTGTTATATCGGAGAATAAAAGTGAAGAGTAAAGGCTATTTCGCCTTGATTTTACTTACACAATTCTGCTCTGCTTTGACTGTTTAATATTGCACAGAGGGGACCAGCAAATAAAGTGTAAGCAGTGCTGGTCCCATGCATGCCATAAGCATATAGTACAAAATGGCCCTCTATAATATCACATAATGCTCTTTTACTCCTGGAAGAGCAACTAGTAACCAGCGTCTTGAATGCATACATATGTATATAGTCCTCCTCATGCCCAACGCTGATTTTATATTGATGTGGCGAGCAGTATTTATAAATGAGGGGATCACAATTTCTTCCAATAGTTGGAAGTACACAAAAGGATTTTAGCATACTGAAAGACAAGCAGTCCACAAAAAGTAGTCCATAACTGAAGATGTTTTTCCTGCTCTCAAGTTACAACGGCTAGGGAATCCACCAGAAATTGCTGTTAAGTATATTAACAATTAAAAGCAGCTATCATAATCCTGTTCAGACGCTCAGTGGGAGTACAGTTTAATATATTAGCATCACCACCCAACATATCTTTTGTTAATTTGGCTTGGGTGGGAGTTTAGAGGTAGATGGTGTGGCCGCATATGAGCACTGGTGATGGGGAATGTGGCATTTCATTGGTTTAGACTGAAATTTGAAACCCAACCACTAGCAAATTGGAGCATTATATGATGGTGCATTTATAGATCACAGCGGCACCTCCCTCTCTCCTTAATTCACGGACAAGTCACAGAACGGCAAAATCAGGGGGCGATGCAGATCCTGAATAGTCATCCTGTGGAAACTCAACTTTTCTGTCATGATGAGAATGTTGCCGTTATTTTGATGCAGTAGCCACTTGCTCTTTTCAGTACTGATTTGAGCATATACATTTGCTCCATCACTTCAGGATTTTGAAATGTCTATTAGTGTTTAGGATGTCTTTTTTGGGAGGGCTCCAGTTTAGATATTCAGGTTCCATACATTTCATTTTAAGGTACAGGCATTTGGATTCCAAAACTTTGGTTTTCTTTTGGTTTGAATCATTTAGAGCTTTGTTCATTCTAGGTGGGGTTACAGTTGGTTCTCATTGGAGTCTTCTTTTGTAGTGAAAGAGGTCTGTTGTGAAGCAATCTTGGCTACCAGGTGTCCCAGTGGCAAGCTACTGTCCCAACCTCAACAGTCTGCCTTGTCCTGGGAATCCTAAAGTAGATTATGGGTGCAACAGACTTTATGGAGTGGAGAAAGGCAGGTCCAGAGTTTTAAAAGTTCTGAGTGATGGACACTGGGAATTCTTACTGTAGGGCTTGCAGATTTAAATGAGTTTTCTAATAAGATCAATAAAGGCTTATATCTTGAATAGTTTCTTTCTTGGCTTTCAAATTAATATTTTCAGCATGTCTTTGTAAACCACACGTTAATCTGAAGGTTGCTGTACATTAGGATAGAATTATATTAACATAGGCTCTGGCCTGGCTGAGCTCTTTTCTCTATGATCGACCCTGACAGGTACAACTTGGGTCCTTCCTATCTTCTATCTCCCTCTCCACATGTGGTGTCCCCCGGGGGTCTACCCTCTCGCCCTGGCTTTTCAACCAATACCTGCCAACTCTCGCTTACTGCATCTTAATGTTCTGCTCAAATTTCCAGTGCTATGCTGACGACACCCAACTCTTTTTCAGGCTTCCTTCAGCCTCCTCCTCTCCTTCCCTCATCTCAGATTGTCTAATCGCCATTCAAAATTGGTGTGCCGCCAAGGATCTTTGTCTAAATGCCAACAAGACTGAGATCCTCCTTATTAGTACACCATCTCCATCCTTTCCGCTCACTCTCTGGCCGGCCTCCCTTGCCCCTCCTCCCACCCCCACCTGCGTGGCTAAGAACCTCGGGGTTATCTTTGACTCTACACTTTCCTTCTCCACACACATCTCTGATGTCTCCAAAAAATGAAACGTTTTACTTCACCTCCTTAGGAGGTACTCTGCCTTTCTTCTCCTTCCCGCAAAAGCTTACCGTTTCCCAAACTCTGGTTCTTTCCAGACTGGATTACTGTAACAGCCTATTTCTAAATCTACCTGCCTCCACTCTCTGTCCTCTACAACTAATCCAGAACAGGACTGCGAGACTTGTCCTTGGCCTCAAGCCTTGGGATTGTGTCTCTCCAGCTTTGAAATCCCTTCAGTGGCTCCCAGTGGATGCAAGGATTAAATTTAAAACCCTCTGCATTGTCCACAAGGCTTTCTGGGGCCTGGGTCCAAAATACCTTCAACTATCCCTCTGTAAATACCTCCCCTCTTGTGCCCTTTGCTCCTCTACTTCTAACTCCCTCAGGGTTGGTCATTTTGCAAAAAAAGAACAAACTGGGGGTAGATCTCGGTCTTCGGCTGGTGCCTTCCTTTGTAACAGCCTCCCGGCCAACTTGAAACTTGAGGAAAAACATCTTTGGTTCCGGTAACTTGTCAAGATCGTCCTCTTTGCCTCTGCCTTTGCCTTTGCCCCCCTTCGCCCCTGTTGATCTGTTTCTTCTCTTGGCATGTGCGCATAGCCACCCTCTGTTCTTTTGGGCCCAGGTACCTGCTCACCCTGCCACCCTCCTGCACTGCCTCGAGGCGACCATCTGCACTAGGGTTCTGTATCTATACCCATACAGTCCCCCTCCCACGTTTCTTCTGCACTTATCAGATATACCTTTCTGACTAACCTTCACCTGCCACTTGCAGGCTGCACTAGGTTTATCACCCTTATTTATTCTATTTTAATATTTATGTTTTCTCTCCTTTGCCTCGCACTTTCCACTCCACCCCCGTTCCATGCACTTTTCCCCCATTTTCCTTTCCCATACACTTGCGCTTTCTTAAATGTCACTGGGCCTAGTAAGATCGCTGTTTTTCTGTTTTTATCTCCCTTGTTCGCCTCCCTTTTTGCCTGGTCGCACTCTGAAACACTTTTGTACGAGCGCAATATAAATAAAATATCATTTAATTTCATATGTTTAAGTTCAAGCAATTACATTACTTTATACACAAAAGTAATCACACTTTCCTGGAATCCTGTTTGGTAGAATATAGGTGATAAAGAGTTTCTGGTTGATTAGAAAATGTGATTATTGGCTGTTGATCATCGGTACAGTTTTATTATAGCAACAGAAAATGCACATACTCTGATTTTGCAGCCATTTCTTCTTGTTTTTAAAAGGAACATGCAGGATGATTTGTATTAAATTATTTGGAGATCAGTACTTGCCTTAAATGCCAACTGAATTGTTTTTAATGTTTTTGAAGGTCGACAGACTACTGACAGGGCAATCACATATTCTCGAAGATCAATTGTTCCTTCATTGTTCTGTAAGAAAAAGCACAATTGAAATGATCCATTTCGATTCACTGCATCCAATAACTGGAGCCAAGCAGCTGTCAAAGAATAAATGGTCCTTACGGAAATTGAAATACATGAAATGGACAGTTGTCTAATTGTTTGTTAGATTTAAATGAGCTGTGTGTTTGAAAGTTCAGAAGACGATACATTTTGATAACTATGTGAAAAGATATTGTTTATGCCTTTAATAACATCTTTAAAAAGAAATGTTAAATTATTACTATCAACGTCCAATAATGTAAAATAGAACAACTGAATTCATTCATAAATAAAAATATATATGCCTACTATTTTATCAAAACGCAAAGTAGGGCACTCCATAGTCACTGAGAAATTAGAAGATAGCAGAGCAACCATCTTGTTTCTGTTGCAAGTTAAACTGAACCTGAAGGGGCCACACTCAAGGTTACCACTTTGAAGAATTTTTTAAAGGGAATTAAAAGCAGAGCAAGAAAGATTAACTTTCTATAGGTCTGCGTTATTCTCCTTAGATTTATTAGTTTTTCCCCTCCCTAGGTTCATACAATAGTGTCCATAAATGTTTAAGCATATCCTATGAGATAATTGACCTGCACTCAGGATGATAGTTCACAGTCCGAGAGAAGGGTTACAATTTATGCTAAGGTCAATAATACAAATACGGTGCCTTCTCCACCATTCTTTGAAGCTATTAGGTATTGTTTAATAGCTTAACCCTTGAGTGTTTGTGCTGAGGGACCCAGAATGCTGGGAACAAACAAACAAAATAAAGATTATCTGGGGAGAATGGGCACAGGGACTTTCTGCCCCCGACCCCCAATTCAGATTTTATTTATTGGATATTTGTAAGGTGCCTATACAAAAAAACGGGGGGGGGGGGGCAAGGGAGAAAACAATAACGGTCTTACTAGGCCTTGTGACATTCGGATTGTGCAAGTACAGTAAGAAGAGGTGAGAAGGGGGGGGGGGTAGTGAGGATGGGTGGAGGGGGGAGTGCCAGTCTGCGCGATATGCAAATTGCTAGGGTTGTAAGGTAAGAGCAGGGTAAAGAGGAGAGAATGCAAGTCAAAGGGGGGTGGAAGAAAAAGAGGGCCACAGGGGCTAGGTGAGTGCTAAGGGGAGGCCAGGAGGACAAGTGCCAGGGATTATATTGGGTGCAAGTCCACATGCTAAGTGCAAGGTGGGGGTTGGACTAGGCAGGGGGCTGGTGCTCTGTAGAACTCAGAGGGAACCAGGCAACCAGTCACTGCAGCAGGCAGGGGAGGGAGAGAGGAAAGAAAGACGAGAAAAGAAGGGTCTTGCGGAGCTTCCGGAACTTAAGATACGCTCAAGGCTGTGAGGGGCAGGGAAACATTCCAGAGGGAGTCTCCTGCGGAGGTGAGGGATTCACCCCCCCCCCACACTCCGCTTAGAGAAACGGCTGATCTGCAGAGAGCTGGAGATAGAGGACCAAAGAGCTGTTGCAGAGAGAGAGAGTGAGAGAGAGAGAGAGAGCGAGAGAGCGAGAGAGCGAGAGAGAGAAAGAAAGAAATAAAGAAATGTAGTAGGGTACCAGGCCCCGGAAAGCCTTGTAGATGATGCAGAGGGGTCTTGAACTTGATCCTAGCAGCAACTGGGCGCCAGTGGAGAGATTTTAGAGCTGTAGAATGCAGTCCCTGGGCATGAGGCCAAGGATAAGTCTTGCAGTCTTACTCTGGTTGAAGGGGGCAAAGGGAGGATAAAGGAAGATTGAGGAAGAGGCTTTTGCAGTAGTCAAGCCTAGAGAGGACCAGAGCTCTGCAGACAATGAGTTTTTGGTGGAAGTTGAGGAAAGGAAGGATGCTTCTGAGGCAGTGCAGCTGATGGTGAGCCTTCTTGGCAAGGTCTGCAATGTGAGGATAGGAGGAGAGAGAGGAGTCAAAGAGGACACCAAGATGTTTTGCCTCATAAGAGGGTGAGGGGAAGGGCCCCATAGAGAGTGGCCAGAGAGTAGGAGGGAAAGAGGGAGCTGAGGTCACAATGAGAAGGATCTCAGCCTTACTGGCATTAAGACAGAGATCCCTGGCAGCACACCATGCCTGAATAACAGTCAGTCAGTCAGGGATGAGAGAGGAGGAAAAAGAGGCAATAGAGGGAAGCTTGAAGGAGAGCTGTGTGTCATCTACATAACACTGAGTAGAGAAGGAGGAAATCAGATGGGCCAGCGGGGCAAGGTAGATGTTGAAGAGCCACAAGGAGAGGATGGAGCCTTGAGAGACGCAGCAGGTGGAAAAAGTGATAAGGGCAGTTGAAGCTGGGAAGGCTGGTCAGAGAGGAAGGAGGTCAACCAGTTAAGTGCCAGGCCCGTAATGCCAAGGGTACCACAGAGCCAATTTGTCAGGATACATACATACACTTTGTTGCAAAACTATTCCACCTTTTTAGCAATTTATATACACACACACAAACGCACACACATGAGCGCGCACGCGCATTAAGAGCACATACATTTTTTTTATTGTGGTTGGTTTGTCCAAACCTTTCACAAATATAAATACAAATAATCATGCAAAGTACAATAAAATAAGAGATGAGAACATTTAAAAACATCAAGTAGAAAAATCCACATCTAAGATGTTGTGTATAAAATTTACCGCAACTGTTACAAAAGAAACATTTCCATTTAATATTCAGATCCAAAAGTCTTTCTGAAAGAGGGAGAATTCATTAGGTACAAAAGATTTAAAATAAATAACACGTAGATCATGCAACATTAAACAATCAATGAAAAAATGAACCAGAGTTTTTATATCCTTATGACAAAATCTACAAAGTTTCTGCGCAAGGTAACTCCTGCCTACATCTTATAATCTCCCTTGTTCGATTTAAATTTAATTTGAAACGAAGTAAAGCCATCAACAATTTCCTATCAGGAAATGTGGGCAAGTATTTAGGCAGAATTCTACTTGCTTTATTTATTTCAACCGGATAAGCGAAAAGCTTATATTCACACACATTAGTGCGTGTTTGAACACAATCTTCTAACTGCAATTTCCTCCTAATTACTAATGGATTGACCGTCAATTCTTCAGGAGATGCATTTACAGAGATAAGCATCACAGAACATTCCCGGATCCAACCATTAAAAGTGGTGGAAATCCCTGGATGCATAAGATTGAGTAAGTCTATATATACAGAGTTTGAGGGAGGGTCCAGAATATTGCTGTAGAGTGCCAATTTCCTCAAATTAATATTCTATTGGATCATAAAAAGACCTAGCTCTTATCTTATAACTGTCATATTGGGACAGAGTTTGGAAGATTCAAACCCTTTTTTCCAAAATAAAGACTCAACTCTCACCCAGTTTATTCTAGGTTTTGAAGGTAATACTTCTGTGACATATATGCTTTTCGGAATGACCCGAGTTATACAATCTAACTCCAGCTAACAGTGAAAATCTACCATATTTCCCATGAATCCTCTTCCTCTGGGATGCCAAAGCCATTGCGGACAGGCATATCTTATCCATTCTGTCCTTTTGATTAATCACAGCATCAATAGTAAACCCAAAATATTGCCAGTGAGCCACTAGATAGAACACCACAATTTATTTGTACAGAATAATAATAATGGTGGGTTTGGCCGTGTTCATATTTAAATTATTCCCCTTCATAAACGTCTCTAAAGAATTTAAACAATGCTCAAGGCCTATTGGGGTCTGATCCATAAGTAATAGATCATGCACATAAGCTAGGTACTGTACTTGTAAATTGGCAGGACGAGTAGGGAATGCATACGCCCGAGCCAATGCAGGGGCAAGATCGGGATAGGTTTGGAAAGCCCATCCTCAAGATTCAGACGTACTTGTAAGTGTGTGTGTGTGTGTGTGTGTGTGGAGATCTCTCAAAAGGGCAATTAAGTGGGCATGACATTGCCAATTTGTTAACTTTTTCCAAAGAAGTTCCCTATTAACTGGATCAAAAGCTGGCATAAGGTCAATAAATGCCAAATATACAGGACGACCCGATTGATAAAACTTCATTCTGTATTAGGAAAATAATTAAACCATTAAGCAAGGTACTGAGCCTTTTCTAAATCGATCTGGTGCTTTATCTACAATTGCACTATTCCATTGGTTTAATTACTCCAAAATAATTGTGTAAACAAATTTTGCAGGAAGAATCAATCAGTGCAATGGGTAGATAGTTTCCAGGCTCTAACCTATGCACTTTCTTGGAATAAGATATGAGAGCTTCCATGAACTAGACAACAAACCTCTAGTGATAAGTGTATCTCATAAACCTGCTAAAATCATGCTCCAAACCCCTGTGATCCCCTTCAAAATAATATTTGGAATTCAGTCTGGTCTCGGAGCGCTCGAAGATTTTGAATTCATTATTGATACAGTGTCCTCCGCAGAAAGAGCATTTAAATAGTTGTATATACATTTAGGATTCACACTATGAAAGAGTACACTGCAATATCAAGTAGAATGAAAAGCATTAATGAGGTCAATGGGCAGGCACAACTCATGGCAGAACTCTTAGAATGAAGGTATTTACTGCCACGTCTAGTGGCAACATTTACAACAAACCTGATAGGTTACCACACAGTCCAACATTTGAACATGGATAGTGTCAAGTCTTATTTTAAATCATGCTTGGCTTTTATCTTTAAAAACTGAAGCCATGTAAAGAAAACAAATATTGCACAATGAAGAGATAGTTTCCCCATCATTCACACAATTTTCTTACAAATTGAAGGTAGCGAATGCTATTACAAAAATGTCCACCAGATAGTTCAGCTTCAGTTTCTGTAATGCAAATATGTGATAACTCCATTTAGGCCTGATATACACATGCCATCCATTCTACTGTAAAAGGAAATGAGCCTCATTCCACTTCTTCTGTTACACATTTCAATCATTGTCACAATTCTTGTATTTAGCCAAAGCACTAGATGCAAGAGGTTGAGATTTAAGATACATCAAATTGATATCATGCGTGAACAGCAGATTTCTTTTTAATACATGTCTCATATATTTGATGCCATCGTTTAGTTAAATACCATCACAATACAGTGCGTTAAAGCAGCCGAATTGTAGTATTGCGCATGTTACAAAAATCACAAAATGAAATCGATTTTAAATTCAGTAGTTTGGCAGCAACAATTAACAACAAAATTGGTACAATTAGCCTTTTTGTGTACAACAATATTTCAAACTATCACATATGCCAAGAACTATCTATAATAGGAAATATCCAATGGTAATGTGAACAGCAACTATCCAATACTGAATATTTATTTTAATTCAGGGGGGTACTTTTGAATGGATATGGCCCAAGTGAGGATCATCCACTTTCAGTTCGGATTTGTGGCAGCTCAAATTTCTCCTAAATCCAGAAAAATGCAAGAAATGGGGTACAATTTGACATCGTCATGTATACAGAGGAAGCAATTATCTTAGAGTGGACCTATTTGGAAGCTCTCTGCATATATTCATTGATGCTTAACTGGATCTCTATTAGATGCCACAAATCCTTTTTGCCCTAGATTTAGTTTTAGGGAAGGTACTTTTCTGCCAGGAACATGCGTTGGTGGTGGATCGTGTGATTGGAACATTTGAAATGTGGGATGAACTGGGCACCGGTGTGGGTGGAGTAAAATGTGCATTTTGCCAGGTGGCTAAGCACAAAGCTTGGACCCGAAACCTATACAGGCAGGTTAAAACAATACATAGCTTACATAGCTTAAGCATTCGCGACATGAGGCATGAAACAAAACATTCCTCCCTCCTCCCCCAGTTCCTAAATTCCTTCCTCCCGTCTCCGCTGGGGATCCCCATCCCGTACAGTTCTCCTGGCTAATTGGGGCTTGAATGTCAGGTCCGGGAAGTTTTGGTCAAAGTCTAAGACTGGACCCCAAATATTATGAAAGCGCTGTAGAAGGCCTGCCCTGGCAGCTGTCGCCTTCTCAGCGATCAAGAAGTCCCAGATTTTCACCCACCAGAAGGGCATGAGGGGACCTTCCGCTGTTTTCCAGGTGCGGGCTATCACATTTCTGCCCGCCAGTAAGCATTGGGATAACAGCTTGGCTTTAGGTCCCGACTGTGGAGGGTTTTGACCCATGTGGAATCATTAGACGGGGTAAAGATGGGGATTAAGCTGTCGCTGCCCATCATTTTGCCCCAGAACAAAAATAAATAATTGGAGTGGGTAAAGATGGGGATGCGCTGTCGCCGCCCATCATTTCATCCCAGAATCCAGGAGAGCTGCGCAGTTGTGCGCACACCAAAATGGTTACCTAACTTGCCACCCACCAGTGTAAAGAAAGGTCTTTGTTAACAAAATCCACTGTTACTGATGTCAAAAAGTTGCTGAAATCGTGACTCATTGGACCACTTTAAAGATTCAACCCTTTTTGTGGGGTTCCACATAACCATCTTACTGTAAGGAGCCCCATCAAAACAATGTTAAGCAAGGATTTACTACCATGTAAGAACCATTCCTGTTTAGAATGCATTAATCCAAGAAAATCCCAAAATTGCATGCAGTACCAACAAAATCCTCAAGGGGGCGCTGGCGGTCTAAACTCTGACAGGAGAATTGAGTGCAGTTGCTGACAAAGGGATTTGACTCAGCTGACTTCAAAGGCTGCATTTTAATTAAAAATTAGCCACATGCTGTTCCCAGAGGCCTGAAGCCTGGGAAACCCTATCACCTCAAGAGCTTCACACCAGGAGTTAGAATCTCACATGACCTCTTGATTGATAGAAGGCAGACTGGCTGGGAGCTTCCCAGAGACCACACAAAGGACCCTTTCCTCTGAAAGGAATATGTTAATTCTGAAATGTTTAATGTCAACAAAGCCCTGCCTGCCCAGAGGACTGACCCACCCAAGTCTTGGAGGCGGACCTCAACACTCTGAGGACTGAATTGGAAGTAAAATATATATTTTACAAAAACACTGATAACTCTTTGTAATCAAATGACAGAAATGTATAACTTTGAGAGCTTTAATTTAAAAAATGTACCTTTAATTCAAGACTAAACTCGAATTTGTGTGATGTTCTGGGGCAAAACCCCATTGTTTATTAATATTACAGACTCCCTGTTTCAGCTAGACAAACGAAAATGCATTGGTATGTGGGTAGATATGTGAGGAACAGTTGTATAAAATTTAATGAAGATCCAATGTTGTTTAGCACATTAAAAAGTGCTAGAAGTTGCCATTTGTGAATGCAAGCTCCCAGGAAGAGCAGAGTTTGAACAGGGGATACCTCCTGTAATGCATGATGGGTGCATATGATTTAAAAACAATATGTACCTCTGCAAATATGTATTTGTTTCAAATCTAGATTTGTGTGTAAGTTGACAGGAGGAGTGGACTTTCTGCAGGCTGTAAAATGACATCACGCTGACTCACAGTTCATTCCCCAATCAAATGATAAATGGAAGTTTGACCAATTAGAAGCTGAGAGAGAGGTAGGGTCAGTGATGCTAGAACACACCCACATTCTAAACACATAAAAGCAGACAGACAGGACAGATAGGGACTTTCCAAATCCATCTGCAGCGGGACGCTCTGCCGGAAAAATCCATACTTACCTCCACACAACATCCAGAGATCCAGACTTCAAATTCATCAATCTATCCAGAACTAAGAGACCAGACCAGAGAGAAAGCAGTGCTGTACTAAGAGACCAGACCAGAGGGAGAAAGCAGTGCTGTGCCCAGAGAGTGACCAGAGCCCAGTCTAAAACCCTGACCAGATCCATGGCGAGGCCCATTTCACCCAAGAATATAGTGTGAGTACCTAGAAAACTGTGCAGAACCAATCTCCTAGTTAAAATCATATAATTCAATCTATTTAACCTAAGTAGAACTGCCTCCTAACTGTCACCTGTCATTTTAGCTGCAAAAGCTGCACGTGTCTTTTTGAACTTTAAAATTTCGAATCTGAAAAACGACCTTTATTCAATCGTTCATATCTCCGCAACCGTTTGTGCTAGAGACTTGCAATAACTTTTATTTAAAAGCTTAGAATCGTAGCTTTGAATCGCACCAAGAACCGCATTCCTACCCCTTATAGTTTTACCGCAATCGCGGAACACGCATCCGCGAATTTTACCGCGATTTGCAATTTCTTCACATGTAAAAACTGCTGCTGCTTGCCTTCCATTTGCCAGAAATTCGTTTGACCTGCTAACTATCCCTGCATCATTGCTAGTGTGAGCCTGGACTAATATTAACTAGATACCACTCACCCTGAACCTCTGTAAGGGAATTAAAAGCGTTTAGCATATTTCTCATCCATTGCTAGCACATATCAAAGCATTTGGGCCTGTGTTTTCAAAACTCCTATCTGTTTTCTGTTGTCTAAGCTTGCTGGATTGAACTGATTACATTGATTGCATTTCTGAGAACTGTGTGCTTTCCTCCCATTCCCTTGCATTGCATAAAGAGGGGGGGAGTGAATAGCCAGAGAAAAGTGATTACATTGTTTGGTTGAAATCATATTGAGTATTTTCTGTACTGCATTCATTGAATATTGCATCCACCTGAGCTTACATAAAGCATCCTCTACCACATTATACTTTTGTTCCTATTTACCAGTGTGTTACCTTATCCATTCATGTCAACTCATTAGTGATTATAAGAAGTGTGCTAGTGCCAGATTCTCCGTTGTTGATCTTTATCATATCAGATTAAGTGTGCTATTCAATTATTAATTTATTATAAAGTGGGATATATATACCTATTGTTTAAATTATCAAATAAACCTTTTAACTTGCAAAACAGAACTACTTCTTGGCTCAGTGCGGTCAGGGGGATTCCAAGAGAGGGGTGTTATATAAGGGTAGTCATCCAGAACGCATGAACTGGACCTAAAGATATATCAATAAGGGTTTTCATTCAGTATTCTAGACTAGGCGTTAACTTAGCTGTAGTGCTGAATTGAATCCTCTTACAAAGTGGGGGCTCGTATCCGGGATTCTGGGTTAGAATACCACTTGTGCAGCTTAATACAGTGTGCTAACTGACGGGATACATACATCCAGTCGGATCACCACGCTGCATTACGCTGTGAAGCATTCCTCAAAAGGGACACTCCAAGAAAAGTTCTGTTCTGCAAAACTAAAATACTAACTTCTGTAAGTCAGGACAGAGACCAATCTCTAGAATGACGACCTTGGTGGATATGAAAATAGCCAGAGAGCACTTCTTACATAAGTTATTTGTGAGAGGTGAGTGGACTCACCAGGACCAAACAGTCTGGTTGCAGGCCATCATGCAACAGGTCACGGAAACAGGGTCAGATATATATAGAGATCAGGGTCCATTACACGTGGCCCTGAGTGAACTATATATGGCTCCTAAGGCCAAAGATGAGCACGACAAGATTGTTAGGATAGCGGCATATTTATATTTATACATGGGAGCCATACAGAATAAATGTGCTGAAGGCCATGATCTGGCAAAAAGGCAACAGATGGCGTTAGAGAAGGCCCAATCTGATCTGGACTCTTCTGAGCAAAGGCTGCACAGAAGCCAGGAGTCAGAAAATGAGACCAGACAGTACATCACTAAAATAAAGGAGGATATGGATGTGCTGCAAAAGGAAAAGTCAGAACAGGATACCAGATTTCTGGCCTTGCAGAAGGAACACCAAGAAGGTTTGGACTCCCTACTGCAAAGCCAGAAAAAGCTGGAGCAACAGCTAGACTTCAATAGGGCATGTGCTGAGCAGGTAGTCACCCTGCAAGGCCACCTAGATAGAGTGAAGGAGGAGAGCAATAAACTGATTCTGAAAGACCTGGATACCCAGGCAGAGTTTGATCAGGAGCGCCAGAAAGCTGGTGCCTTCCAAAGGCAAAGGGACGACCTGGCGGCACAAATGCAGGCTCTTAGTCAGGAAAGAGACGCCTTAGGCCAGGAAGTCTGCCATTTAAAAAGAAAAATGGAAGAAAATCACCTGGCCCACCAGGGGCTGGGTGATCTCCAAAAAGAAAACCAGAACTTGGTAGAGCACACCAGAAGGGTGGAAGATGCTCTAGCAAGAAAGGAGCAGGCCAATAGGGACATTGCCCAGGAGGTAAACCTCCTGCAGCAAAGACTGGCCCAGTTCTCCAGGACCAACCAGGAAGCACAGAGGGAGAATGAGGCCCTCTGTCAACACAATGATAGGCTCCAGCAACAGGTAGCGATGCAGGAGAAACTGATAGAGTCGAGTAAGGCCTTAACAGAGGAACTGAAAGCACAAATGCAGGCTCTTGCATTGCAACAGGGAGCAGGGGCGGATAGAGATGAGGTCCGCTGGGAAAGAGAGATTCCTGACCATAACCGCAGGAGCCCTAACACCAGGGGCCTTCATTTTCCCCAGTCCCTGGACTCTGCCACCCCCATGTCCCCTGGCGCACATGAGCACAGGGCCACAGGGATGGCAGATTACTATCCAGCCAGAAGCATGGGGCTCATAGGCCAGTACCATCCAGGAATGGAGGGGTGGGCATCCGGGTATGGGCACCCAAGTACAATACAGTTCAGTGGGGAACCCCAGGAGAGTAGGCCCATTAAGGGCATCCTGAAAACCTCTGCCCAGTTAGGTCAGTGGAGGGGGTACCCATCAAATCCTGGCAGCAAGGAGGAATCTGAAGACTCCTCTGAACTGCGCAGGACACAGGAGACCAGGTCCCCACATTCTGCCAGCCATTCCCAGGCTCGCAGAATCCGGGAAAACCTGGAAGAACAGACGGGAACCTCTGGGAGCAGTGCCTCTGAGTCCGAGGAAGAATGGACAAGGGTTACCCGAACCAAAAAGGCCAATAAGGCAAAAAGGGCCTTGCTTAAGGACCCCTTCAAGCAGATTAAGGCGATCAGGAGCGTCATCACGCCTTACCATAAGAACGCTAAGTATTCTGTTTGGGAGCACTTAGAGTTGTTTGAACAAATGATGGAGACTTTCCATTTGAAGGACAGCCAAAGCTGTATTCAATATGTAAAGTGGACATTCTCCCCGGAATACTCCAGTTTCTTTGCGGGGCTGGAGGACCAAAATCATTTAAGATGGTCCACATATAAGGCGGCCATCCTGAAACATTTTTCTGTTCACAGAAATCCTCAAGAGGCTCGCAAGGCGGCCTACAATTTGCAATGTGGGGAGGATCAGGCCCCACGAGAATTTGTGCAGGAGTTAAAGCGTGCGTTTGCGCAAACCACCAGAAGGGTGCGCACAGATAGTAGAGAGTTTGTCAATACATTTTTCCATGCCTTGCCCAAATATATAATGACCCAGCTCGTGAGAGATTTTCATGAGAAAAGATCTTTAGACTGGGTCATTGAACAGGCTACCCGGATCTATGAGGTGCAGAAGCCCATAGAAAATAAAAGCAATGCCCAGAAAAACCCCAAAGCCAACAGCACCCCTGCTGCTGTCAAGGTGGCAGAGGTAAAGGTCACCCCCGTTTTGGATCTGGAGATGGGGGGGCCTAAAAACCTACCTGCACCTAATAATGCTAGGCCCAGAAGGTCCTCGGGCCAGTCACAGACAGGGAGCCAGGGAGGCAGCCCCACAAATGGGGTCCCTCGCTCTCCTGACTATGTAAGTCCTCGCTACAAAGGTAACAGACCCATCCTGGGTTATGTGTGGACTCCTCCAGCCCAAGGGGGGGGGATCCAGACAAGCACCTAACCCAGGGAACTTCCCTCCAAACTTCCCACAGGAGGGCAGAAATTTACCAAACCCTGGGCAGAACTTTTTCCCCAGATATCCACCCGACTTTCAGCCCCAAAACCATCCATCCTTCTTTCCCCAATTCCCTGAGCCCAGACCACTGAATCCGGGAGAGGGGAGGCCAAGGGTGGAGGGGTACCCAAATCTTCCCAACCCGGGGTATTACCAGAGGAGGGATAGCTACCCTTCCCGGGATCAGCCCAGGGGAGAAAACAGGGCCCCGTATCAGCCTGAGCGGGTTTCCCAGTTAGAGCGCCAGGTTCAAAACATGGCGCGGGATATGGGTGACATACTGAGGGCTCAGCAGAACCCTCAGATTAGCATGCCGGCGCAGAACGCACCCAACTCTGGACCTGGTGCTCCAGAACAATGACGGGGGCAGCACCCCGATAACTCACCGGTTCCCAGGGAGGAGGCACAAGGGGAAGGGGGGTGTAAAGCCTTGGAGGAAGCTTCCTTCCTCACTTGTAAACAGCCCCTAGAAACCCAGGAACCGGAAACAAAATCTCTTGCCCCTGAAAGTCTGCCTCCTAAGGAGCAGAGGGGGGGTAGGAGAAACAAAAGACCCAAACAGACTCAGTTTGGGGAGGAGGTACAGATCTTCCAATTTGAGGGAGAGGGATCCACAGAGGATCCTGGGAAAAGGATCTTCTCCTTCAGAGAGGGGGGAACTCCTCCCAAAGAAAAATGGGTCCCTAGGGATGCAAATCTAGACTGGGGAGATGTGGAGACTGAGCTACCGCCGCCCACCATCTCATCCCAGAACCAACAGCAAGAAAATCCCCTGGTTCAAAACCATCCTGGGGACTGCCTCCAAAAAGGGGGGGGCAGCCCAGAACCGGAACCAGGGGAACCCACAATGGCTCTGATCTCCAGTTGCCAACTGTTTCTTTCAGATTCCCAAGACTCTCCACAGAATTCTGCCCAAAATTCTTCTCTAGCGATGTCCAAAACCAGAAAATTAGCCCACCAGTTGTCCAAAAATGTGCATTATCTGTGCCCCCTTGAGGAGAAGGAGGGAAGATATTATGCCCCGGTACAAGTACAGGGGCAGGGTACAATCTCGGCACTGGTGGACACTGGATCTCAAGCTACCCTTCTGTCTAGAAGGGCCTTTGACGAACTGAATGCAGGAAGGGGAGAGAATTACCAAATTCCTCTCACCTCTCTTCCGGGACAACTACAGAACTTTGACGGGAAGGAAATTCCCGTTGAGGGGACGGCAGATTTGGACATTAAAATTGGGCGACATAAGTTGAAACACCCGGTCATAGTTGTGACCCCAGAGGGCACCCCTTGTTTACTAGGGAATGACCTCCTGAGAAGGTTGTCACCCCTAATAGATTGCGTAAACAAGGTCCTCTGGACCCAGACTAGCCGACCAATAAAATTAAAACAGAGTGTCAACCATGTTAGTTTAAACGGCACATGCCACATGGTTGAACAAAAATCTGACCAAGTAGAATTTCACTTCCAGAACAACCAAATTCCAGACGTGACAGTAATAGCAGTAGGACAACAGACTGGTGATGGGGGGTCCTCTCTATTTCTGAAAATTAACCTTCCTTCCAGTCTAAGGTGGTATTCCACGCTGGAAGGAAACACTCTGAAATTCTATACCAATCCACAATCTGAAACTCCCACTCCTATAGTCCAGAAAGATGTGAAATCAGCTCAAAGCCTGGCTGATATTCAGCAAATTGAAGAGCAGTTGTTCATCCCTTTTCAGTTAAATGATGGGAAGGACTCTGTTCTCGCTCGAGTGTGTGTAAACAACGGTAAGAGCTTCATCAGCGAAGCCATGTTCCGCCAACTCCCAAAAGATCCAGCCATTCCCACCTTCAAACTGATAGACAAATGGGAAATGGACCTGGAAGCACCTAATTCCAAACATCTCCTGCCAAGCAGGTGTATGCTCAAAATCTCCATTGGCAACAAGAGCATAGTCCATAATTGTTGGGTCGTGCGAGACGTCCCTGCCGCCTTTTACTTAGGCAGTGACATTCTCAATCGCTTTGCCATTAGTTTGGACCTAATAAACTTCAAAGCTTGGTCCCGATTAGCGGATAATCCCATGACCTTTGATGATCCAGAAAAAGCATTTAGGTCAGCTCAATTGCTACCTTATGCAGTTGAAATTCAGGTTAAAGAGGAAGTCACCATCCCAGAAAGGACCCGACAATTCTCCCTGGAAGAGAAAGTAAAAAGGGGACAAGAGTTGAAAAACCCTGATGCTTACATACATCTAAATGCTTCTCTCCAACAGCAAGGGTTGGGGGTAAACCCAACACCATTAGTCAACATAGAACATGACACCATTCTAATAGAGGTGGATAACAGCGACTTAAAGAGTATTACTCTAGCCGCAGGCACCATTATTGGAATGGCGGTTGATGACCGACATTTTTCCATGGATTTAGGTAACGAACTGTTAGGACCAATCCCCAAGGACTGCGTTGACAGTGACAGTGAGGACCACGCAACACCAGACAGGATTTTTACCCGGCATGGGGGGAACTTCCTGGTGTACACTTCCTGCCCCTATGGTAAGGAAGATGTGACTTGTGACTTCAGGAGGGATGAGGTGATTTTCCAGGTCCATGAGGGCTGCCTTTCCCACCTGAAGCCTCCAGTCCAAATCAGCACTCTGACCAGGGACTTCTCCACCCAGCTGGAGGAGGCCGCGGAAATAGCCAAACCAGAAGTCTTTCCAGGCTTCAGGCAGATGGTGGAAGAGAGAGTCAACCTAGCTGATGCCTGTGTGACTCTGGAACAAAAGCAAAAGTTGAAACAAGTTTTCTTGGATTTCCAAGATCTCTTTGCGGTAGACTCATATGACTGTGGTCGCACTGACATCCACACAACAACAATCCCCAAGGACCCTGGCATGACTCCTGTGTTTGTGAAGCAATATCGCTTGCCTCTCGCATCAATGGAGTCCCTTACTGAAATAATTAAGAACCTTGAGTCCCGGGGAATAATCCGTCCAGTCCACAGCACCTTCAATAATCCGGTGCTGGGAATATTGAAGCCAAACGGCCAGTGGAGACTCTGCGCCGACCTCAGGGAGCTCAACAAACGGGTCCATACTTCCCGATGGCCACTGCCCTACATTGACCAAGGGCTGGCCCAGATCCAGGGGTCACAGGTATTCACTGCAATAGACCTGACCAATGGGTACTGGACCGTGCCTGTCAGTAGGGAGGACCAATACAAACTGGCTTTTACCTTTGGGGGCCAGCAGTACACATGGACCCGGACTCCCTTCGGATACCTTAACTCCGGTAATGAGTTCAATATTTTTCTACACAAGGCCATGCCCGACTTGGGTGCAAGGGGTAACCTGGCTTATGTAGATGATGTCCTCATCAAAAGCTCAACTGTTGAGGAACACATAGCGGAGATCCGTTATGTTCTGACACAGTTGAGGGCCGCCGGAGCAAAACTTTCCTTTCAGAAAGCACAGTGGTGTAGAACCCGTGTTAATTTCTTGGGGCATGAGATTACTCCTCAGGGTCTCTGTCCCCAGGAAAAGAAAGTGGAAGCACTTCAGAAACTGAAAGACCCCACAACTCTGCGGGAACTAAGGAGCCTCCTTGGACTGACTAATTACAGCAGAAAGTTCATTGAGGGCTACGCAGAGATCACCAGACCCCTGATTCATCTCCTGAAGGGGGGGGTCAAGTGGGAATGGGGTCCAGAACAAGCCGAGGCAGTAAAACAACTCAAAAGAAGCCTCTCACAAGCGCCTTGCCTAGCTTACCCTGTCAGAAACAAGGAGTTCTTCCTGGAGACGGGGTTCTCTAATACGTGCTTGACGGCAGTATTATATCAAAAGCATGACAAGGTCAATAAAGTAATCTCCTATGCGAGCAAAACTTTATCCTCTGTGGAGGAAAAATTCAACGATTGTGAGAAGGCACTCCTGGCAACGGTGTGGGCATTGAAGAATTACCGCCCGTTTATCCAGGGGGAACACATCATAGTGGAGACTCCACACCAGCCTCTGCAATATCTCCAAAGTGACAGAATCCGGGCCGGAAATGTGAGTAATTCCCGAATTACTTCCTGGATTCTGTCAATGCAAGGCTTTCCTGTGGAGGTCAGATATGGCCAAAACAAGAAGAGTCCCCTCGCGCAAGGTCTGGCTGACTTGCATGATTGTGCCAGAGAAAACTGTCTCGAGGACGAAAGTCTAAAAATAAAGGACAACATGGAGGCATACCTTAATTCCCCCCACAAAGTCTTTGAAGAAGACAAGTGTGAGGGAATGCCCACTGTGTATGTGGATGGATGCTCTTACCATGTCGACAACAACGGGGAGAAAGAACTGGTGGCCGGCGTAGGGAATGCATGGGTGAATGAGTCCCCAGAACCCTCCGCTGGATACAAAATTGGTCCCCGAAGTAGTCAGGTAGCAGAATTGATGGCTGTGCATCAGGCCATCCTCACTGCTGTCCAGCATCAACTCCACGAACTGGTCATAATCACAGATTCGGATTATGTACGGAACGGGTTCGTGGAGCACCTGGTTAATTGGAAGACCAGAGGCATGGTATGTGCTAACAACAAACCCTTGAAACATGGGAAGTTGATCCAAAACATTGATGATCTGGTCACATCGAATGGGATGACCATCTACTGGAAAAAGATCAAGGGTCATTCCAAAGTAGAGGGACCAGACAAAACTGGAAATGACTTAGCTGATCAGTTGGCCAAAACCGGGGCCATCCAAGGGGATCTAATTGAGATTGAGTCCCTGTTGGGGGAAATCCAGGTCACCGCTATCACTAGGTCCCAGACAAATGCTCACAACGACCTCTCAATTGCACAATGGAGTAAGGAGACCCCTGATGCTGATTTGATTACTGCTCAGAAGGGGGATCCAATAATTGGTAAATTTTACCAGCACCTTGAGGACCCTGAGAACTTTCCCCTGACGGATACCGATTACATTGGGAAAGAGGACCTAAGAGTGTTGATGAAATGTCCAAAAATGTTCCGAATCCAAGACGGTTTGCTGGTAAGGAAATCCAAAGCTGGCCACGATCAGTGGGTGGTTCCTACCTCATTCCGAAGCCTGATGTTAAGTCACGCCCATGATGCGGCCACCGCCGGTCATAGGGGGTTTCACACAACATTGGAAATCTTAAGAGAGGTTGCATACTGGCCACACATGGGCCAGGACCTCAACCAATATTTGAAGGGTTGTCTTGTGTGTGCACAATTTCAGCCATCATCCCTCACGCACCGGGCGCCTTTACAAAAGAGGGGAATGACACTGCCATGGTCAGATTTACAAATCGACTTTGTAGGCCCTGTGATTCGCTCGGCTAGGGGGAATAAGTACATGTTGACTGTGACATGCTTGTTTACCAAGTGGGTGGAATGTCTCCCAGCCCCAAACTGCAAGGCAGAAACTGCAGCTGCCTTGATGATTAACCACATCTTTTCCCGTTTTGGTCTACCTCAAAGGATTGAGTCAGACAGAGGTAGCCACTTCACCAGTGAAGTAATGACAAAGATGTGGGAGATACTGGGGGTCAAAAGGAAGTTGCATATTGCTTACCGGCCAGCTTCTTCTGGGGCAGTAGAGAGATATAACCGGACAATTGTGAGCATATTAAAGAAGTTTGTGGCAGATTCTGGGCCAAGTTGGGATATCCGATTACCTCTGGTCCTAATGGCTATCAGATCTACCCCTTCATCTGCAACCAAAATGTCACCATTTGAGTTGATGACTGGGCGCAAGATGGTGCTTCCTCAGCATTTGCTCTACAGGACCCAAGAGCAGACACTGATAAATGCCTCCACTACTCATGAGTATGTAGAGAATTTAAGGAAACACCTCCAACATGCTTTTGCTTATGCTCAGCGGAATCTAGAAAGATCGGCTGATAGCATGAAGACCCACTATGACCTGAAAACTTCCAGGAAGGAATATCAGGTGGGGGACCGGGTCTATCTATACAACTTCCAAAGAAACCAGGCCAAGCAGCGCAAATTTTTGCCTACATGGAAGGGACCCTTTGAGATCATCGACAAGATCTCCCCTGTGGCCTACAAAATCCACATCCCCAAAGGTGGTTCGGCAGAGGGGGAAGACAAGTGGGTCCACATAAACCAGTTGAAATGTTGCCATCCCAGGCACACTCTGCAACAACTGGAGGAATCCTCTGAAATCCTAGCGGGTACTGTCTCAGACTAATTCAGTTCCAACCATAAAACATACCACATCTAGTCTCTAAAATATTGTGATTTGCATGAAACTGGCTCTTAGTTATACTGTTTTTATTTTTTCAAAATAAGAATGTAATGTTTCGTGATGATAAAATGCATATGCTGCCCCACTATCTCAACAGTGGTGGAAAGACGTCTATGAGTAGGTATTGCCGCTCTTCCTTTGTCGTCCTAGGAGAAAGAAGACCTGGAGACGGGCCAAGGAGGACGATCCGGAGACCGGGAGCAGAGACGCAACGGGCCCGGGGTACCGCCCAATCTTCCCATCAGGACCGGCGAGGAGAACTGATCGATCTGACCGGATGGAGAGGAAGATGCTGAACTGTGCCGTCTACAGAATTGGAAGAAGATAATGTGGACATACCAGCGCCAGGGTTCAAAACCTCCCTTGCAACCGACTCCCCCTCGACTCAAGTCAAAGCGCAGTCGGGCGGGGGGGTTTGTGGAGGGTTTTGACCCATGTGGAATCATTAGACGGGGTAAAGATGGGGATTAAGCTGTCGCTGCCCATCATTTTGCCCCAGAACAAAAATAAATAATTGGAGTGGGTAAAGATGGGGATGCGCTGTCGCCGCCCATCATTTCATCCCAGAATCCAGGAGAGCTGCGCAGTTGTGCGCACACCAAAATGGTTACCTATCTTGCCACCCACCAGTGTAAAGAAAGGTCTTTGTTAACAAAATCCACTGTTACTGATGTCAAAAAGTTGCTGAAATCGTGACTCATTGGACCACTTTAAAGATTCAACCCTTTTTGTGGGGTTCCACATAACCATCTTACTGTAAGGAGCCCCATCAAAACAATGTTAAGCAAGGATTTACTACCATGTAAGAACCATTCCTGTTTAGAATGCATTAATCCAAGAAAATCCCAAAATTGCATGCAGTACCAACAAAATCCTCAAGGGGGCGCTGGCGGTCTAAACTCTGACAGGAGAATTGAGTGCAGTTGCTGACAAAGGGATTTGACTCAGCTGACTTCAAAGGCTGCATTTTAATTAAAAATTAGCCACATGCTGTTCCCAGAGGCCTGAAGCCTGGGAAACCCTATCACCTCAAGAGCTTCACACCAGGAGTTAGAATCTCACATGACCTCTTGATTGATAGAAGGCAGACTGGCTGGGAGCTTCCCAGAGACCACACAAAGGACCCTTTCCTCTGAAAGGAATATGTTAATTCTGAAATGTTTAATGTCAACAAAGCCCTGCCTGCCCAGAGGACTGACCCACCCAAGTCTTGGAGGCGGACCTCAACACTCTGAGGACTGAATTGGAAGTAAAATATATATTTTACAAAAACACTGATAACTCTTTGTAATCAAATGACAGAAATGTATAACTTTGAGAGCTTTAATTTAAAAAATGTACCTTTAATTCAAGACTAAACTCGAATTTGTGTGATGTTCTGGGGCAAAACCCCATTGTTTATTAATATTACAGACTCCCTGTTTCAGCTAGACAAACGAAAATGCATTGGTATGTGGGTAGATATGTGAGGAACAGTTGTATAAAATTTAATGAAGATCCAATGTTGTTTAGCACATTAAAAAGTGCTAGAAGTTGCCATTTGTGAATGCAAGCTCCCAGGAAGAGCAGAGTTTGAACAGGGGATACCTCCTGTAATGCATGATGGGTGCATATGATTTAAAAACAATATGTACCTCTGCAAATATGTATTTGTTTCAAATCTAGATTTGTGTGTAAGTTGACAGGAGGAGTGGACTTTCTGCAGGCTGTAAAATGACATCACGCTGACTCACAGTTCATTCCCCAATCAAATGATAAATGGAAGTTTGACCAATTAGAAGCTGAGAGAGAGGTAGGGTCAGTGATGCTAGAACACACCCACATTCTAAACACATAAAAGCAGACAGACAGGACAGATAGGGACTTTCCAAATCCATCTGCAGCGGGACGCTCTGCCGGAAAAATCCATACTTACCTCCACACAACATCCAGAGATCCAGACTTCAAATTCATCAATCTATCCAGAACTAAGAGACCAGACCAGAGAGAAAGCAGTGCTGTACTAAGAGACCAGACCAGAGGGAGAAAGCAGTGCTGTGCCCAGAGAGTGACCAGAGCCCAGTCTAAAACCCTGACCAGATCCATGGCGAGGCCCATTTCACCCAAGAATATAGTGTGAGTACCTAGAAAACTGTGCAGAACCAATCTCCTAGTTAAAATCATATAATTCAATCTATTTAACCTAAGTAGAACTGCCTCCTAACTGTCACCTGTCATTTTAGCTGCAAAAGCTGCACGTGTCTTTTTGAACTTTAAAATTTCGAATCTGAAAAACGACCTTTATTCAATCGTTCATATCTCCGCAACCGTTTGTGCTAGAGACTTGCAATAACTTTTATTTAAAAGCTTAGAATCGTAGCTTTGAATCGCACCAAGAACCGCATTCCTACCCCTTATAGTTTTACCGCAATCGCGGAACACGCATCCGCGAATTTTAACGCGATTTGCAATTTCTTCACATGTAAAAACTGCTGCTGCTTGCCTTCCATTTGCCAGAAATTCGTTTGACCTGCTAACTATCCCTGCATCATTGCTAGTGTGAGCCTGGACTAATATTAACTAGATACCACTCACCCTGAACCTCTGTAAGGGAATTAAAAGCGTTTAGCATATTTCTCATCCATTGCTAGCACATATCAAAGCATTTGGGCCTGTGTTTTCAAAACTCCTATCTGTTTTCTGTTGTCTAAGCTTGCTGGATTGAACTGATTACATTGATTGCATTTCTGAGAACTGTGTGCTTTCCTCCCATTCCCTTGCATTGCATAAAGAGGGGGGGAGTGAATAGCCAGAGAAAAGTGATTACATTGTTTGGTTGAAATCATATTGAGTATTTTCTGTACTGCATTCATTGAATATTGCATCCACCTGAGCTTACATAAAGCATCCTCTACCACATTATACTTTTGTTCCTATTTACCAGTGTGTTACCTTATCCATTCATGTCAACTCATTAGTGATTATAAGAAGTGTGCTAGTGCCAGATTCTCCGTTGTTGATCTTTATCATATCAGATTAAGTGTGCTATTCAATTATTAATTTATTATAAAGTGGGATATATATACCTATTGTTTAAATTATCAAATAAACCTTTTAACTTGCAAAACAGAACTACTTCTTGGCTCAGTGGGGTCAGGGGGATTCCAAGAGAGGGGTGTTATATAAGGGTAGTCATCCAGAACGCATGAACTGGACCTAAAGATATATCAATAAGGGTTTTCATTCAGTATTCTAGACTAGGCGTTAACTTAGCTGTAGTGCTGAATTGAATCCTCTTACACGACCTTGGGTATATTCCAGGAATCGGCGCTCCAAGGAGAATGGGTTCGGGGTCTAGTGGCAGCTGCACCTGAGTGATGTCTGCAATGTCGCTAGGCATTGTTTCCAAAAGGCTTGAGTCTTGGGGCAGGACCACCACATATGGAAGAAGGAGCCTATTTGGCCGCATTGTCTCCAGCAGTGTGGGTCGAGTGTGGGATTCATGTGATGGTGTGGGCCCGGGCCCGGGACCAGATATCACCCCAATGTTGGTCCTCAATAGGATGGCCCAATTACGCTTTCCATTGGGCCATATACCGGGTGTTGGAAATTAGGAAATCCGTTTGGAGGCATTTGTATAGAGTCGAGATTCTCCCTCATGGCGGGAGCTCAGTAAGAGTCAGTTCAATGGCTGTGGGGGGGGGGGGGGGCTGACAGCTACCTGGCGGGTCTGTGGATGAGTGCACCAGTGGCACAGCTGGATGTATGTGAATCTGTACTTTTCTTGAATCTTAAAGAGTTCTTTACAGCACTCAAAGGTACAGGGTTGGCCCACTTCGAAGAGTTGCCCTAGGGTCTCCAGGCCTCCCGCAATCTAGGGCCCAAAGTTCCGGGTAGACAGTCCAGGTGAAAAGGTCGGGTTCATAAACACCGGGGAGAGGGGGCTGAGCCCCGCCGGTATCCACTTTTGTTTCAACGCTTTGTCTCAGATCGAGATGGTATGTTTGGTGGTCGCCAGGAGTTCCCGCCACCGTCGCCGTTCCGGAGGAGGGATATGTGGGAGAAAGCGTAGTGGGAGAGGAAGCTGAGCCTGTTCAAGCTCCACCCATCTGGGGCGGTTAGTGAGTATCTGCCACGATTGGATACAGGCCAGCTGAGCCGCCATCTGGTATTTCTGTAGGTCTGCGACCCCGAGGCCACCGAGCTTTGCGCTGCCCATCATCGTGGACTTAGGGATTTTGGCTTTTTTCCCCCTCCAGATGAACTGCAGCATTTTATTCTGTAAGTTTTGGAGGGCTGGCGTCGGAATTGGTACCGGAAGCGAGGAACACGCATAAAGGAATCTCGGTAGCAAGTTCATTTTACAAGCTGTGATGCGGACCATTAGCGAGATCTCCTGTGCCGCCCAACGCTTTAAGTCTGCCTCTAGGTCCGTGAATAGTGGAGGGAAGTTAGCCCGATAGACCTCGCTTGGGTTAGCTGGGATCTGGACTCCCAAGTAGCTGATTCCCCTGGTTGTCCACTGTAAGGGGCACAGCGGGATCAGGGCCTCTCGGTCCTCCGGAGACAGGCCCAACCCATGGCAGCTGACTTCTGGAAATTGATGGCGAAACCCGTGACCTTTCCATAGCTCGCTATCTCAGCCAGAGCCTGAGGAAGGGAGGAACGGGGCTCTGTGACGGTCAGAAGGACATTGTCTGCATAAAGGGCCAGTTTATGGTGCGCTGTGCCCGATTGGAAGCCTTTGATTGCAGGGTTCAGCCTGATCTGTTGGGCGAACGGTTCCATAATTAGTGCGAAGAGGTGAGGCGACAGTGGACTCCGCAGGTTAAGCTGATAGGGGAGGAAAGGGTGCCATTGACTCTGAGAAAGGTTTTGGGCGCATTATAGTTAGCCATTGCCATATTGCAGAATTATGGGCCAAATCCAAAGGCCTCGAGGGTGATCCTTATAAAGGTCCAGTCTACTTTGTCGAATGCCTTGATTGCGTCCAGGGCCAGAAGCACCAACTCTCGGGAGTCTCGGAAGGCAAGTTCCACCAGGTCCAAGGCCCTACGGATATTGTCGGCCATGGAGCGCTGTTTGAGGAAGCCACTCTGATCAGCGCCGATTATCTCCGGCAGAAACTGGGACAGTCGAGTTTCTAGAATTTTACAGTATATATTAGCATCTATATTGAGCAGTGCGATAGGTCTATATAACGCAGGGTTCTTCGGATCGCTTCCAGGTTTAGGCAGCAACACAGTAATTGATTCCTGCATGGACAGGGTTATAGTGCCCGTGGTCCTAAACAAATTAAACAGCTGTACCAGAGGCACTAATAATTGAGGTTTGAATATCTTATAGAACCTAGTCGTATATACATCCGGGCCCGGGGCCTGGGATTTAAGGGCTTTTATCGCCTCATCCACTTCCTCGTCGGTGATCGGCACCTCCAGAGCATCATGCGCTGCTCTTTTTAGTCGCGGAAGCGCTGCTTTCTGTAGATATTCCCTCTGTTCTTTCATGTCCTGTACCGGGGCGGTCATCACCTGGGTCAGGTGGGCCGTCGCGAGCCGTAGTTTGTCTTGGTCAGCATATTGGATTTTGCCGTGTTGATCCCGCAGGCCCACAATCGTGTTATTCCTCTTCGCCTTGGCAAGTTTGGCCACCAGTAATTTGTTTGCTTTATTGTTCTTAGCATATTAGAACTGTTTGGCTTTTGCCATTTGGCGGGCAGTGTGTTCAGCGTAGTGGGCCTCAATCTTTTTTTGCACTATCCGGATAGCTCGCTCAGTCTTAGGGGTCCAGCCCTTCTCCATATGAGTCCTTTCTGCTTTTTCGAGTTCTTCCTCCAAGCTCTGGCGAGTTTGTCGTTTATGTCTGTGATAGGCCACTCCCTGCGCAATCGGTTCCCCCCCACACCACTGCCTTCATTGCGTCCCAGTTGTTGGCGGAAGAGGTGTCCTCTCCTTAAAGTTGTTGGTCGCGATCGCGTCCCCGAGAGGCATCTCGTTAAGAATCTGGTCATATAGCATCCATCTGCGCTGTTGGGTATTAGGTGGTCCCTGCACTCTGATTTCCAGGGTCACCAGGCCATGGTCGGACAAGATTCTGGAGCCAATTGTCACATCGTTGGTGAACGTGAAGATCTGTGGAGATACTAGGAGAAGATCTATCCTGGAGAACGTTCTGTGGACATAAGAATAAAAGGAAAAATCTTTTTCGGACGGGTGGAGTACCCTCCATGAGTCCACCACCCCTAGAGTTCTGAATAATTGCAGGAGAGCCAGGGCGGTTGCGAGGTCCCCGGCAGAGGGCGGGTGTGATTAGTCTTTCATGGGGTCCGGGACCCCATTGAAATCACCACCAATCACTATTTGGCCCTCCAGGAAGGGTGAGAGTTGTACTTAGCGATTCATAGAAAAGCGTCTGGCCTGAGTTTGGCGTGTATACTGAGATCATGGAGTACAAGTGTCCCAGCAGCAAACATTTCACTGCCAAGAACCGCCCCTCTGGGCAGCTTATCGAGTCCAGAATTTGAGGGTTCAGCCCCTTCCCGAATAGAATTGCCGTGCCACCCCTCTTTGAGTTCCCAGATGCAAAAAGTTGTTTCGGAAAGTTTCGGGAGCGTAGGCGGACGTGGTCCGCTGGCAGCAGGTGGGTCTCCTGTTGCATAGCTACTGCTGCATTGTCATTCTGAAGTTTCTGTAGGATGGACTTGCGTTTGGCAGGTGAATTCAGACCCCTAACATCCAGGGAGACAAATCTCAGAGTCTGATGTTCCAGAACCAGCTCCGGAGTCGCCGACAAGTTCTGAGGAAGGGGAGGAGGCGTAGGAGGATGAGCCATCATGTAGCTGAGTGTGTGGCCATTCATCAACCTGCCTGTGGGGTTTTTGCTCGGACCGCCAACGGGAGGTCCGAGATTTAACTGGGGGGTGGCAGACCTTTTGTGGGTCTAAAACCCCCCCTGGCCAACAGGGCCAAATAACAGTGTGTAGCCAACATGGCCAAAGTTATAAAGAGTCTAGGTGAATAGTTCCAAGGACTCATACGTGGATTGTGCCTTGGAACTGGGCATGAACCGCGGAATGATGCCCGCTGCAATAGGGATGAAGCTCAACTGAGTTCCTGTAGGTGCTGAACTGCTCCAAGGTGCCGGGCTGGTGAGCCGGGGTGGAAAGAGCTGGTGAGTCCATCGTCGGACCATGCCCGGTTATTTCCTTTTCCGGAATCTCGGCACTCTCCACCAGGAATTTTGTGTGAGGTTAGGGGAAGCCACAGGGTTCAAGTCAGCCGTCGTCTCTATGGCTGGTGGAGGCGAAGGCCTGGAGGCGTCCGGGCGCAAGATATCTTCAGCATCTTCCAGGTGGCTAATTTTCCTTAGTGAGCCCTTGTAGGAGAATTGCAAGGCCGTGGGGAAGAGCCATCTGTAACGGATTTTTTGGGCTTGGAGAAGAGTGGATAACGGGCGGAGGGCTCGCCTCTTCTGGAGGGTAAGAGGAGATCTTGATAAATCTGGAGGGAGGCCCCCTGGAATGTGATCTCATCTTTGGAGCGACTTATAGCCGAGATGGTTTCTTTCGTGGTAAAAAAGTGCAACCTGGTGAGGACATCGGGTGGGCCGTCTGACTCCACTCCGCGACGGGGGTTCAGCCTGTGGGTGCAGTCCAGGAGAAGCTGCCAGTCCTCAAGGTTGGGGAGGAGAGTCTGAAAGAAGAGGCCCACGTATTCAGCCAACTCCTTGTCTAGGATCGAGGCAGGAACCCCCCCGAATCCGGAGGTTGTTGCGCCGGGCCCTATTTTCCAGGTCCTCCTGCTTATATTCTAGGATGTCGTACTTGTCTTGCAGAAGTCTAATTGAACGCTGGACCTCGATTAGGGTGGAGGTATGGTCTTGGGTGCGATCCTCAACCACACCCAACCTCTGTTCCACCTCCGAGACCCTTTTGTCCGTACTCTCTAGCTTGGTAGGTCTGCCATACAAGACCGGAATTCTGATTTGATATCAGCCATAAATTCACGGATATCTTCTTTGGTCGCTAAAGGTCCCTTGTTGTCCAGAGATTCCCGTGGAGCTAAGGAGCAAGGGATCTGTTTCTTCGCTTTGTCGGATGACATTAACATTGTTGCTATATCCGAGGTCTTGGTGGATTTCTGTTGCTTGGACATTGCGTTGCTTGTTGGTGGCGGGACAGTGGCTGCAAGGAGCACCGCAACAGTGAAAGCGAACTGCTGCGGGAGCTGCCCGAGGACCCCCAAAGCCCTGCAAGAGGCTAAGGTGTGTACGGGTTATAAGATCATTCCTCGGGTAGCAGGGCCATGGGCCGGAGAGCCCCAGGAAAAGTTCAGGGAGAGGAGCATATGGGTCAGGCCCACCTTTAACTGGAGTCTGGGTCCCTTTGGGATGGTGCAGGGTTTCCAGGCTGGCGCTGGTTGTGCTAATTGTGCATTCAAAGAGGCTGCGAGGCGCGATGAAGTGTTCTCCAGGGGCTCGTATGCAAGACCCCTGCCGCCAACCGCTGCCTGGGAGGTGGGTCTCCTGCCCCCACTCCAAATGTGGCCCTCCATAGCTCCCCCCAGGAGTCGTGTCACCTCCGGGGGCTGTTGAGTGTGTCCATAGGCTGGTGGAAAGGTCCCACCGGGAGAACAACCAATGCAGCGGGGGGGGGGGGAGGTTGTAGCTGCAGGATGGTGTGGGAGGAGGAAGAGGAGAGGGGGGTGGGAACACAAAGCGGGGGCCAGATCAGGATGCAAGAGCGCCCCCGATTAGGGCACTGGCGATGCAGG
This sequence comes from Ambystoma mexicanum, assembly GCF_040938575.1. Classification (NCBI taxonomy): domain Eukaryota; kingdom Metazoa; phylum Chordata; class Amphibia; order Caudata; family Ambystomatidae; genus Ambystoma; species Ambystoma mexicanum. The sequence goes on along the minus strand of NC_090933.1, from coordinate 23,468,535 downwards.
GCTCCAGCCCCTCAGGTGGCCGCCAGAGTAATGCGTAGTTGCCGCCGAGGGCTCCACGGCCGGCAGGCCTCACCTTCCCCCAGCCACAAGGGACCCTCCAGCATAGCTCCAAAGCGGCCTCTTCCCAGGCCGGTGCGTCCGCTGTCCCCCTGCGGAGACGGAGCCCCTCAGAAGCGGGAGCGGGTCTGCCTCTCAGGTGGTCCACCTTAGCTGGGGGTCTCCCACCAGGCTCCAGTGCGGCCGTCTTCGCCGTCTCACCTCCCCCGGGTCGGGTTCTGTGCAGCTGGTTCTTCCTGGGTCTGGGCAGCCTCCCGCGGGTAGATGGAATCGGTCCGCGCCTCCCGCCTGGAAGTTCGTCCTTTCCGGCGTGCGAGTTATGGGGAGGTATGCTTCTGTGTCCCAGCTGCATACACGCTCATTCGCACGCCCACCATCTTGGATTCCCTGGGTGGCGGAGGGTGCCGGGATTCGGACGGCGATTTTAGGCGTAGTGCTCCATCATCAGCTGTTCATCATCGAGCCGCTTGTGCCCCAACAGTTCCGATCCTCATAGGTGGGGTCAGTAGTTCATTTGGGCTACAGGAACCGCATATATTTAGCCACAGCAGCGGGCTATCCACGGGCGGCTTTAGAGGAGCGTCTGCTCCAAGCCACGCCCCCCGTGTTCATGTTGTTTATTCTATGCAATTTCAATGGAACGCTACGGTTTGGCCTGTTTTGTTGAGTTGGATAGGTCCTCTGAAAGAAACCTGGATAATGCAGATTCTTAGTTGGCAAGGCTGGGTGTAATTTTGGACAATCTTAGAAACCTAAAGTGAGAGCCTACAGTGTCACATCAACTGTATTTTACTTCTGTTTGTATGTATATTGAAAATGAAAAATGCTTTAACAAGAAGCACTGTCCTGAAGACTGGAACAAACCCACTGTGTGCTTTACAAATCTTTACAAAGTCTGAAATAGTAAATACATTAAAACAGTAAATAATGGTAGCCCAGGACAGATTTCAAATACATTTTTAATAATTGTAGTATTTACAGACATGTGCAATGGCGCAATCCAGAGAGGACAGTGATTGGAGAGAATTGGGGACTAGGTGTGGGTGTCACTTTGAGACTGGATAGCCCTTGTGGGAAGGAAGGCAGTTTCTAAGAAAGATCTTGAAGCCAGCCACAAGGTTTTTCTCCCCTCTCCCTCCCCCGCACCTCCCCCCTCCGCCGACATGGACCAAAGTTTATGGAGAGACTTTTTCCCAGGTCAGAATGCTTCGAAGTCCATCCACATACATGCCAATATGACCAATTCCAAAGTGACAATTTTCTTGGCTTTCTCTTACTTGTAGACCTGTTTTTTTAATGGTGGAAACCAAGACTACAAGGACTAGACTACCATCTTCCCCCACATGGAATAGAGCATATATATGAAACTGCTCCTCTTTTGTTTTTTCCAATTTGAAGTTAAGGGGTAGGGATTCGTCAGAGACTACCTTCTAATGTTGTGTTAGTCCTGTTTCGGTTAGGAATACGATGTCTATTCCTCACCGAAAATGATGAGTTAGTAAATATCTTTGTGGTGTGTTTGGACGTAGATTTGGTGTTGACAAAGGGATCGAAATTCAGTTCGGATAAGAAGGAGCTAAAATCAGCTCCTGGGCATCCAGCATTAATCACTGAGCAGGATCTACCACTGTGGAACTAGAAGCTAGAACAAAATATTCCACAAACTTTCAACCACAAGAGATGCAAATGTCTGTCATTTATAAACCCCTTAAGACAATCTATATGATGTTTAAAGCTTAATACTGATTTATAGATTGTCTCAAGCACATAGTGTTAATGTCACATAAGCATGTTTGTTCTGCATTAAATGGCCTGGGGTAGCCAAAAGTAACTCTTGGTAGCTGTTGGTATCAAGTTAACCAGGCTCTGCTAGACTACAAGCAGGAGGTAAATAGCTCCCAGCTTCCCTCAATTTCGAACCCTGGACTAGTTTGCAGTGAAACCTTTTGTTTTTTGTGTTTTGTCGTTTGAATCTGGCATTGGTAATTTGGCTTGGTATTGTTAGTCTTTCATCTTGATTCTCCATTGGGTTTTGCTGTGCAGGTGGTATAGTACACTTTTGTTGCTTCTATTTAATTGTTGAGTCGATTTAGAAGATTGCATTTTGTGTTGATGTGTTCTTTGGAGTGGGCTGTCTGATCGTGCTGATTCTTTATGTCTGGCCATTTTTTGTGATGAATCGTGTGTTGAATTTACTTGGTTCATTTGTGCATCTTCTGTGCATTTCAAGCCTGTCTGCTGTGTTTTTCTGCATTCCTCTGTAGGGGTTTGGGATGTTTATGGATGGATGTGCGAGCGGGTAGTAGGTGGATAAGTAGCGCAAATAAAAGTGATTTTGGTCATGGTCTGGCAACGGGTTTCCCTTCCAGAGAGCAGTTAGATGTATTGTTTCTTGGTGTTAGTTGGCTCTTTGGCATGATGATTTGAGATGGTTGGTGGTCTTCCTTCTAGTTTGTTCTTTCATGGTGCCTTCTTGTATGTCAATCTTTCAGGATATAAGGCATTTTCTGATATTTTTGTGGTTTGGTTGCGGGCTTGTTAGGTGTAGGTTTCTTGTTTGTCTTTGGGTGTGGTCTTCCAATTAGGTTAGTGGTCCAGGCCTTTCCTGATGGGTTGTCTGGTTCTCCACAGCTATTTATTGTGTGATGTCCAGTCGCACAGGTTTAATAGGTGGTAGGTTCTTTTCTTTGGTTAATATTCCTTTTTATATCACTGGGGCAGAATATGGCATGGCATAATATCGCAGGAGCAAGATGTCCCAGGGGCCGAGTGTCCCAGGAGTTGACGGTTGCTGCTGCAGAGCTTTACTGCAGCAGTCGCCTCAAAGTGGTAAAGCTTGAAACAGCGAGGTCTCACAATGGCTAATTCTCAGAGTGACATGTCCTCATAGAGGCCGGGCCTCATATGCACAAAACTCTGTAATGGCGAAACCTCACAGTGGTGAATGCTTCACCATGGTGGAAGGTTTATGGTGGCAGGATCCCATATTGTCACGGCTTCATAATGGCAATAGTTCACAGTGTTGAACGCCTCCCTGTAGTGGTTGTCTCACAGTCACAAAGCCAGGTGGTGTAGGATTCTAAAAATTAAGTGGCAAAGTTCAAAGCAGGAAAGATTCACAAGCGCAAAATTCACTGTGGCAAGGTTCACAGTGGTAAAATTGGAAGAGGAACAATTCAGAATGACAAAATTCACAGTGGTAAAATGTAAAGAGGCAAAACCTCACTGTAGCAAATTTCAAAGTGGCAATCCAAATTCAAAGTGGCAAGAACTCACAGTGTCAAAACCTCACAGCGGCAAAATTCAGGGTGGCAAAATTCACAGTGGTGGTAAAATTCAAAGTGGCAAAATTCCAAGTGTCAAAACCTCACTTTCTCGCAGTCACAAAGCCTTGTGGTGGGTGAATCTCAGAATTCACATTGGCAAAGTTCCAAGCAGCAAAACTCACAGCGGTAAAACTTAGAGGTTGTAAAATTCACTGTGGCAAGGCTAAACAGTGGTAAAATTGGAAGCAGCAAAATTCAGTATTACAAAATTCACAGTGAAAAAAACAGACCGTGGCAAAATTCAAGGTGACAAGAACTCACAATTCCAAAACCTCCCAGTGGTAAAATTCCCAGTGGCAAAAATCGAGATGCAAGATTCAAAATGTCAAAATTCACAGTGGCAAAACCTAATGGTGGTAAAACCGCATAGTGGCAAAATTCAATGGGGCAACCTCTGAAGTCCTGCCTGGCTCCTGCATGGACTTCCCAACTGCTCCGAATAGCAGGCTACTAAGACATTATACTGGATATTCTTTGATCAAGCTATAAATATTTAAAAGTTATTGTCTGGCAGTGCACCAGATGTAATAAAGTGAGAATTTAAAAACTGATTTGCAGACCAGATGTGTAGACCAAAACAGAGAAGATGGATATAGAAGACCAGGAAAGAATTGCCTCTACCTACCTTCCTATAATGTCATGATGGTTTGACAGAGGTGATTAAATGAGGGCCTGAAGGGATATGAATGTGGTGTACAACACTATACAATGATGGTGTTGAAACAAGCACGCAGGTGCGTTTGAACAGCACCCTACTGTGCAATATAACGTTTTTTCAAGAAAAACAGCCCCTGAAGAATTTCAGTTGATTAGTTCTTTAGCGGAAGAGGAATGAAACATGTTGGGCAGGCTTAGATCTGCATTAGATATGTGATATGCATTTTTATAAGAGATTAGATTTGGAATATTAAATGAATGAGTATAGCACACCGCACTTTAGGAATGCATGCATACGAGTGTAGCGCGAACAGCATATGAAGAGTTATGCTTTATAGGTTCTCACTGTCACAAATATTGTTGTGCCTGATGGTTTTAGGAAATAAAGTTAGAGTGTACAACCTTGAACAGTGGAACATTGATTTTTTTACTGAGGTGTTTAGGCACTGGACATATGGCATTTGTTAAATTTGATACATTTAATAAATGTATGCAATACTAACACAGGAGGTGCATTGATTGTTTCATACATATTGGTTGTTTTGTTTATAGGTGTGTGGGCAAACAATATGGATGTTTGATAAATGTGTTCCCCTTGGTTGGTGGTCCCTTGTTAACGTATTATGATCTCTCTATCCCTCAAGAGAGAATGTGTTCGTGCAGCTGGTTCTGATGTTGGCATTTGAAGTATAATTGGCCGAGGTGTTTTGAAAAAGTGGGTCTCTCTTCTGTATTTATTTCATTTATTTGGAGGACATGAGTCTCGAAAAAAGACACATATAGAGTATGAAACATTAGGCTGGGTAGTACTGTCGTAAGGTGCCTTACAAAAGAAATTACATGCATTGGATGGTTGATGCACCTGGGGTGAAGTGAGCCAGAACAGCCCATAAACTAGGTACAGAGTTGAACATTTACTCTGACATTAGGGGAGGGATGATGGGACAAGTACTCTGCACTGGTGGAAGGCAGGGACGATTCAGAGGGTGGGATATGGTGTGCAGTGGTGTGGGTGTTCCTTTAAGATGTAAGCAGTGGGAGTTTGATTGAAAATACAAATGAGTGAATGGGGATGTTGCCTTTAATATAAGGGGGTGGGGGTTCCAGTGGAAAGAGCAAGGAGGGTGAAGGAGCAAAAGTGAAAGGGTTTACGGAGGATGAAGAGGAGGGACAGATACATTGGGGTGCTAGACCAAAAAGTTCAGGGAAAGGAGGAGTGAAAATGTGAGGATGCAAAGTAGGGGTTTGGGGTCCTCTTCACACAATAACCCTCGGTTTAGCATTTGGTCTTGGGGTAATAACAATGGTATCTGGTGCAGGGCTTGCAGGTCGTGAAGTTAATATAATCCCAGGTCAGTGTAATTTGATAGGTGTTGAAAGAAATTAGAAAATATAATGGAATACTACAGTACATCTTATATACAAGGTTATTTTATGTTGAGGCTCAAACAACATGCATTCTTGCCTGTACCCTTTTTGACCGTGGATGTTGTGGCCTATGTTGTTGGCAAGGCATCTAAGGAATTTTAGGCTCCTGGTCTTGTTAGCAAAAGAAGGTGGTTTTAGGCAGCTTTCATCCTTAGCTATATAAAGCAGCTCTATGTTGATGGTAACAAAGCTCAAATCTGAAAGATGGTGTGAAGGAATGAGAGCATCATAACCACTGTCTCAAAATGTGCAGATTCACAATCATTTGGCTGATAACTTCCAGCAACCTGTGTGGCCCACTATGGGCACTGGGTCTTCCTCTAGAATGCACTCAAAAAGAGGTCTAGGGGGCAGCAGAAACTCTGAACCAGAAGAAATGAAGGAACATGACTCATGGGCTCCTGTCCTTACTTGGTTGATTTAGGAGAGATTTTATCTCAAAAGCAACCTAGAAGGTTGTGGGGACATTAAAGGTCCAACCTATCACTCATTCTAATTCATTCCACATTAAACCAATTACTTATTTTGGCCTCGCCTAACACTCTCATGCTGATTGGTCTCAGATCTATGTCTCTGTTACAGGTGTGCATTAACAATTTGAGCCTCTGAATATCTGAATATTTGCTGATGTGCCCTGGAAACTACCATTCTTGTGCTAGCTGAAAGACAGTTTTACTTGGTTCAAGGTTCCATTAGACAAACACCTTAGATGCACACCACTACTTTCTTCGGTTCCATTAATCGAGATAAGTTACATGGTCAAAGTAGAAAAAGTCTCAAAAGATGCTAATCTGGTACATTGGGAATACATCTTTTCCTACTTGGTAGGTGCTCAATGTTTAATGACCCATCCCAATCCTATTTCCTCCTGACCCTGATTTCAAAGTCGGGAGAGTTTAGCGTGGATTTGTTAGTTAAGTCCAAATCCACAAGAAATTTGAGGGCAGAGGAGTGCAGATTTAATAGAAATACAATGTTTGTGTCCGACACGTAACCCTTACAGATCAAAGTCAATAATTAATTTTGGGTTTCTGCAGCTAAAAGTATCTTCCGATAGAGCAAGGTTCTTTGGACTAGCCATAGCGTACCCGATCAGACTAGGCCGTACTCCAGTCTCAGAACTTCTACCGGAACAGAATTTGGCAGCTTTACAATCTAGCGCATTATTTTTCCCTCGATGTTCCTCAGCCACTGAATGTATTTATGGTCGAGCACAGATAGCCTGTATAGAATGCTTGGGGCAATACTAACTCTATAGATCTCCAACATGGTCTCAATATTGTACCCCCCGGCCCCTTTCTTGGCTATCTAATGTTTGATGACAGTCCATTTTCTCCAAATGTTTGGGGCAATGGCCTCCCCAAAATAGGGGATAGTCGGTGTGGTGCAGATAGGTAAACCCAGATACACATATTCCTTTGTCGATTGAAGGCAAGTGCCATTCATCGCCCAAGTGAATCCTTGTTGCTCTTTATGCAGATTTGTGTCACCAAATGAGATTACCTTGGTCTTTGAAGTGTTTCTAATCATAAAGATAGTTTTTTGTGTAGCTAAGACGCGCTGCGATATAACTCATATTAGTCTTCAACAGTCTATCTATTAGTATGGTGTTGTCTGCATAGGCCAGCCAAGAGACTGGCCTATCATTAATTTTGGGTGGAAAGTTTCTGGCAGTGTTAATATGTTTCTCCAGATCGGCTGCGTAGAGATTGTAGAGCATGGGTCCTAAAATGCAGCCTTGTTTAAGGCTGCAATTTGTTTGCCTGTAGCCAGCGAGTTCACCAAGAGCACTTGGTCGAACAGTTACCAATGTATTCATGTAGAGAGATTGAATAAAGTACATCAGCTGTTGATCTATTCCCCATTTCTCCAATTTTTCCCAAAGGAGTTTTCAAGGGCTTTGCTGTAATCTATGAAGCAGCAATAGAGTTTATGTCCTCGAAGGGCTTCCGCCCAGAGGTATTGCAAAGCACAGAGATTTGTCAAAGTGTAATGTTCTTTTCTAAACCCCGTCTGACATACATGTAGGAGCTTCTTTTCCGTAGCCCAAGAAGTTAGTTTCTTGAGTAGGATTGAGGCAAACATTTTCCGAGGGGTATCCATCAGTGCCAGTGATCTATAATTTGATGGATCAAGCCTGTCCCCTCTTAAAAACAGGTATCAGTATCAACTTTTACCAACTCTCCGGAATTACACTGGTTCTTTCAATAGTGCGTAACACGTTGTATAAAGTATTTGCCCAGCATTGTGGATTTGATTTAAAGAAGATGTTGGGGACACCATCCGGCCCAGGGGCACGGCAGTTTCCAGGTTAATTATTAGCACCAAATCCTCAGTCAAAAGCCTGGGATGAATTTTTCACATGTTTAATGCAGGCTCTCGAAACAGTTTCATCAGCCATGGCATCAAAGTATAATTAATTGATGAAAGCACACCAGTAAGCCTTGGAGAAATGATTTCACTTCTTTGCAGATATGGGAGATAGAAATGTATTATAGCAGGGCCAGATGTATGGCTATCATTAGATTTAAGAAGGCCAGCTAAGTAAAGCCAATTTACATTATTTGTCTAGTGCTAATGTTAACGTAGCCCTTTGCTGTACTTCATCTCCAAATTCAGGTTTTGACACTCCTTTTTTGACTTGGATAGGAGACAATTGTCTCTGATCTCCGCTCTTAATCTCTGGCACTGCTGCTTTCCGTGATGAATAACATCAAACAGGGGAGCATGAACATGTTTTGATTTCACATGGGGATTAGTTCTACCGCCCAGAGACCAATGGGGCGATGTTAGCAAACAATGTTTTCAAAGACCAATTGTGGTATCCTGGATATTGTGTTGATTGTATGTGTGAGAGTAGGGGCCTTGTGGAATGCTCATGTGGAGAGCTTGGAGTGTTGGGGCACCTGGGAGTTCCACATGTTACAGTTGGGGACTTGGAGCTGGGCAGGGTACCAGGGTGGAGGCTTGTGATCTTCTCGCCTACTTCTTACCTGAACTATGTAACCAAGAAGCAATAAAGTATGTTCCTGTTTATACTTGCATGGGTCAGCCTGGTTCCTGCTCCTTGTACATCACTGGCCAAAGGCACATAAGCAAAGTACATCAAATGGCGATGAGGATTACTTGGACCTGGAGGAAGTTGGGTGTAGGAGAGAAGGAGAAGTCATGGAGAAGCAATGCCAGCTTTAAAAAAGTGTTTTCTGGTTAGAGGTCGATGAATGCAGCTGTTGCCAAAGAAGGAGATGGATGCAGCAAACGGGCATCAGACAAACCATGGAGGCCCATCCATGGGACTAGAGGAGAAGCTGGGTCTTGGTGGAAGTTTGGGGGCCCAGTGGCAGTGGAAATGTGCCATGTCCCATGTGCTGGTGGCCCGAGCGCTGTTGAGCTCATCTGGAGTGGAGGATCCTGGGACTTGTGGTCCATTTAGAAAAAACACTTCATTTGAGGTACTGAAAAAAAAAAAAAAGAAAATAAAAATGCATGTGGGAGTTTTGGAGGGTCCATGGGGGGCCGTGGGTGGCACGTGACCATCGTGCTCCCTGCGTTCCAGCTGTGCCGTCGGCTGGAACGCATGGAAAAATGCCCCTACACTATTGTTCCAGAGTTCGGCAAAAGGGAACCGCATTAGAGGAGAGGCCCTTAAGCCGTGAGCCAACGTGATGACGTGCATTGAGGAAGCACGTGATTTCCATCAGAGTTGAGACGAGAGGTATTCATTTGATTTGTGGGACAAACCGGAGGTGCAGTGAAGGCGGATGGTGTCTGCGTCTGCAGTGTTTTTATTGTACTGGAGGTTCACAATCCGGTCGCCTGTTTGTGTTATGTTATGTTACTTTGCATTCATATAGCGCCTTATATACCATTGGTATGGTCTGAAGGCGCTGGTAGGTTGAACGCCCTTGGAAACCGAAGTTCAAGTCAGTAGAGAGAGTAGAGGGAGTCAAAGGTGCGTGTGAGCACCGGATATGTGTGCAGCTGGAGTGGCATTCGTGTAATAGCTGCTTCTTAGCGGTAGGTGTAGTGGTTGAGAGGTCAATAGTATGTGTTCGTTCTGGCAGGAATTATCCAGACCGATCGTGGCTGCGTTAGGCCCGAGGAGAATGCTTGGCTGGGGGGTGAGTAACCAGCAGTGTTTAGTTAGAGTGATGGGGAGTATGAGGCAGATGTTGGTATGAGAACAGCTATACCGAATGGTGTCATAGTATCGCTGTGTTCTATTTGAGTGGTGGTGTAGAAAAGAGAGTAAGCGTGGAGATGTGAATATGGTGGTTTACTGTAGGTGCTAGAGATCGCGCCCACTCCAATAGTTCCATGAACTTCATCCGTTCCATGTACTCCGACTGTTCCGTGCATTACAACCGTTTCAAGCACTCAGACCGTTCCTTTCAATGCTCTTTCAGACGTTCCATGCCCTCCAAACCATTTCATGTACGTCCCGCCATTCTGTGCACTCAATCCGCTCGGTGCACTCCAACCCGTTTCATGCCCTCCCGTTTGTTCCATGCACTCCCATCCGTTCCGTGCACTCCCATCCGTTCCATGTACTTCAACCATTTTATGCACTACTCCTTTCATTCGTTCTACCCAAGTTATCCTTACTCCATGCATCATCCATCCACATACATCATCTTTGCACGTTCCATTCACTTAACTAATTGCACCCACTTCACTCGTTCCACCCACTTCACTAGTTCCCCCCCACTTCGCCGGTTCCAAACACATCATCCGTTCATTCACCTACTTCATCCGTTCTACCATTTCACCCGTTCCACGTCAGTTCATCCGTTCCATCCACACACCTCACCCGTTCCATCCACGCCCTTCACCCGTTCCATCCACGCCCTTCACCCAATATAGGGCATTCACTTCACCCGCTCACCCTATGTAGGGTAGACTTTCAAGACTTTGGCACTGTGACGTTATTAGGAACATTGTCAAATCCTGCTATGCCAGAGTGGTGGTGTTATATACACTTCTAGAATCAACTTTGTACCGAGAGGACATTAGGCACACTTAAAATTCAACCAAGGCACGCTCATACTTGCCCTTTAAGACAATCTCTGTAAAGAGGCTATTGGGCACGCTTCTAGATTCACAGCGAGGCTATGGGGTCACTTTTAAATTCAACTTTTCGCAAAGAGGCTATTGGGACCACTTCTAAATTCAACTTTCACAGGGAGGCTATTGAGCGTACTTCTTAATTCACAGAGAGGCTAATTGGGCACACTTCTAAATTCACAGAGCGGCTACTGGGCACTGAGCACCCTTCTAGATTCAGCGAGGCTGTTGGGCATACTTCTATAATCACAGAGAGGCTATTGGCACACTTCTAAATTCAGCTTATACATGCACTTCTAAATTCAACTTTTCACAGAGCGGCTACTGGTCACCCTTCTAGATTCAGCAAGGGTGTTGGGCACACTTCTAGAATCACAGAGAGGCTATTGGGCACACTTCTGAATTCAGCTTCTAAATGCACTTCTAAATTCAACTTTAACAGAGGCTATTGGGCACACTTCTAGATTCACAGCGAGGCTATTGGGTACACTTTAAATTCCTTTTCACAAGGCGGCTACTGGGGACCCTTCAAAATTCAACTTTCAGAGAGGCTATAGGGCACACTTCTAGATTCACAGCGAGGCTAGTGGGCACATTTCTAAATTCAACTTCTAAATGCGCTTCTAAATTTCACTTTTCACAGATAGGCTATTGGGCGCCTTCTAGATTCACATTGAGGCTATTGGGTACACTTTTAAATTCAGCTTTTCACAAAGAGGCTAGGCTATTGGGCACACTTCTAAATTCAACTTCTAAATTCAACTTTTCACGGAGAGGCTATTGGGGACACTTCTAGATTCATCTTCTAAATGCACTTCTAAATTTAACTTTTCACAAATAGGCTATTGGGGACACTTCTAAATTCAGCATTTCACAAAGAGGCTATTCGGGACACTTCAAAATTCAACTTTCACAGCAAGGCTATTGGGCACACTTCAAGATTCACAGCGGGGCTATTGGACACATTTCTAAATTCAACTTCTAAATGCGCTTCTAAATTCCACTTTTCACAGATAGGCTATTGGGCACACTTCTAAATCTGTCTTTTCGCAAAGAGGCTATTTGGCACACTTTTAAATTCCGCTTTCACAGTGAGGCTATTGGGCACACTTCTAAATTCATCTTCTAAATTCATCTTCTAAATTCAACTTTTCAAAAAGAGGCTATTGGGAACACTTCTGAATTCAACTTTACACAAAGAGGCTATTGGGGACACTTCTAAATTCAGCATTTCACAAAGAGGCTATTGGGGACACTTCTGAATACAACTTTTCACAAAGAGGCTATTGGGGACACTTCTAAATTCAACTTTTCACAAAGAGGCTATTGGGGACACTTCTAAATTCAACTTTTCACAAAGAGGCTATTGGGGACACTTCTAAATTCAACTTTTCACAAAGAGGCTATTGGGGACACTTCTAAATTCAACTTGTCACAGCAAGAGCAGGAAGCAACACAACACAGTACTCCATAAAATCTTATGGCTATAATGGCATTCTCAGGAGTTTGCGTGTAAGAGGTGTACACGTTTTCTTCATGTATTGACATTTCTTGTACTTAGATTATGCAAGTATTTGGTACTTTGAGCAACTTGTTGGAGTTATATTTGAGAAGTGGCTGCCGTTTTAGATTGCTTTTGCCTGCGTTGTTTGAACGTTACGAGCATAATCATCATAATGGGCAATTGGAATGTGATGACTTTTGGCTGAGTTACTAGCACGTATAATATTTTGGGCAGATATTTTGGGCGGACATTGACACCAGGTGCCTCAAGACAAGAAGTTGTATAAAATAATAATGCATTTTAAACTGTTTTATAAGGTTATTGCTGAACACCGTCATCGTGTTTGAGTTTATGGAGTTTAATGCAGATTAATGCGGTGAGATGCATGGGGTGTTGTGTGCAGTGTGGATTTTATGGGCACTGTATAAGGGAGATGCATTCAGTACTATTTGCCCTGTTTTAGATAGGCACATAATTTGTTGGAGAAATTGTGACGCACATTTTTTTTTCTTATACAGATGTAACTTTTACCGTAAAGGACTTTGGTGGCATAATGTAGCATTTTTAAATGAAGTTGAAGTTTGATACACAGTATTGGGAGTTAAAATGCAGTAATGTTCTAATCATTGGAGGAAAATGTATATAATGTGTTTTTGGGGAACCATTGATAATTTTTATGCTTAATGTGAAGTGCACCTTGGGTAATGCAAATTTTGGGAAAAGCAAATTTTGGAAAATTAACATTTTGGGAAATGCAGATTTTTGTGTGTGTTTTGCACGTGTTGAGGTTGTAGTGTGACTGTGGGTTGAAGCTTGCGTATGTGAGCGTAAGTAGTTATGAGAATGTGATGCAAGGGTGCGCACAGGAGGCAGCAGGTTCTGCAGTTGTAGTGCATTTATGTGGTAGTTGTAGTATGTGTGTGAGAGGTAGCACGTGTTTTGTAGTGGTGTGCGTGCAGATGTTGACGTGTGGAAATGTACACGTTATGTAGTAGATGCACATTTTTGGGAGTTGAAGTTATGGGGTTGGCTTATACACCCTGGCCAGGTGCATTTGCAGTAGTATCAAAACTTTCTGTAGGAACCCCAAGTTTTTTTGGAGGAGGTTGGACACTCAAGGAGGAGTGCGCCAGTATTTTAACTTTGAGTTAAGTAGTAGTGATTGACTCTAAGGCATGGGGCCCATTTTTGAGGTTTGTTGTTATTTTTCATCACAGGTGTGCGTATGTAATCTGGGGTTGGAGGTTGTGTGTGCGTTGTGGGTTACCGCACGACATTTTCTCTATGTTGATGTTGGAGTTGATGTTAGGAGCAATGTCTATTCTCTTAAGTTTTTTTCTGTAGTGCCAGGCGGTGCATTTGGGGCGTTTTATGCACGCCAGTTTGATTTTAGTTTTGAATTGTAGTGTGAAAGGTGTCCAGTCAAAGGATTGAAAACAAAAGGATCGAATACAATAGTTGAGGACACATTTGTACTAATAACCTTAGTTTCGAATAGTCATTTGCGAGAATCATTTTCGAACAATATATCTAATATTAATAATAGAGACATTCATTGGTTTAGTAATAATAATGGTTTTATTTTAACATTGATGTAATATTGAGTTTATTTTAATACTGTTTTCCAATGTATTTAATATATTTGCATGTGTATATGATTATAAACTGTATAAATATATAAATAATAACATTTGCAATTTTTTAAAATATATATATTAAACATTTCAACTTTTTAAACTTTTCAAACTGGTATACTTTTCAAACTGTAGATGGCGGTGTTAGATTACTTTTTCTATTATTCAAGTTTTGTTTATGTTTCCAGAGTCCAACGTATGACGACCCACGTTCATACATTCTTACGTGGTCGCCATTTTGCGAGTTCCTTTGGTTTAGGACGGGTTCCTATGCGTACGCGCTCTCGATTTTTTTATGGATTTTTTTTTCATGCTGGAGCGTTTTATTTTCTACAGAGGTGGGTTTTTGGATTTTTTCTTTTTTTTTTTTTTCGGGGAATGGATTTTTTCTACGCCTGGATGGATGCTTCATTTTGGATTAACGATTCCTGATCACTTGGATTTTTTCTGCATGGATTTCCTTTTTTTATGGCTTTTTTTTTCTTGGAATGGTTTTTATTTTAACTTTTGGATGGATTTTGGATTCTGATTATGGATTTCTGATCCTACAGATTGGTTCATTATGGATTTATTGGATTTTGGTACTTTACTTGTATTGCAGATACAGTGATTTGGGTGAGTTTTTGTTTATTCATTTTAACATTTCAAGTTATAAGAAATGGCTTCTAAATACTGCATTGATTCCACTGACTCAAAATTGTTCACTATGCTTGCTATTCTCTCATCGTAATCCCGGTATTTCTTTTTTTTTGTTTATGAGTGTTTTCAAGCGAAATAGTTTGTGCGGTTTTTTATTTCCGTGTTGTTTGCTCCATTTTAAGGTGTTTTAGGAAATGCCACAAGTTTGGGTTATTTACATTGAATTCTTGGTTTATTTTGCCTTGCCAACCCTCCTGAATATTGTTCGTTCTTGGCCAGTTTTCCTTTAGGTGCTCGGTAACAGTTCCAAATTGAAACTGGATATGTGGCTCTTCTCCTTGTTCCTTTTCTAGTAAGTTGCCCTATCTATGTGTTTTCTAAATAATCCAATAAATCAGCTAATTCGTCCTCATTTATTGTGAAATATGGCGTTGCAATCAATGTTTCATTATATGTAATCGCTTTGTCCTCTTGTACAAATTCCAATGCAAATATTTGTTTCATTTGGTGCTGGAAATCACTGTTTTCAATGTATTTTGTTCTTAGGCCTAACTTTTGTATTTTTCACCATATTGCTTTTCTGAAATGAAAAAAAAACATCCTTGTACATGAGTTTGGGTACGTTGTTTGAAAACCTTTCAGTTGACCCTGGTCAAAGTCCAAGATTATCGTATTCGGTGTTTTGTCTGGTATTGCCTCCTTGATTTTCGTAAATACGCACCTGTATAGTTCTTCGGTTTTGCCTGGCATTAACACATACATTAAAGGTATTACTGTTCTATTGATTGTACCATGAATGCTATAAAATTGATGAAAGGGTTCTGGACAGGATTTATACGTTGCATCTCTGTGCCATATCGTTGAATTTCCTAGATGTGTCAAATTAGAATCAGTAGTAAAAATCAATATTTTTTCATCTTTAATCTCCAATGTCGCAAACAGAAATGATTCCCCATTTTTAGTTTTTGGTAAAATATCAGGTACATTTATGTCAAGATAGGTTTGTGGTGCCATTGGCAGGTTTTCTTTCTGCTGTTTTTGTCTATTTATGCTTCTTTTTAGTAGTTTGTGTTCAGCATCTGGGCTGCTACATGGAGCGGAATTTTTCCATACGTTCTGTTCACTATTGAGCTACTTGCTTCATTACGATTTTCTTCTGCATTTTTTTAAATTTCATTTATCGACTTTTTAATTATTATCACTGTAGTATCAGGCATATGGTTGTGTTCTCCTGTACATCTTATATTTTCACCTTCTGTGATCGCTCTTCCTGTACACTGTAATTTTCTATATTCGGTACATTTCCAATAAGTGGATTCTTTGTGTGTTATTTCTCTACACTAATTGGGTTCCTCCCATTTGAGATTGTATATACTCAATTTTCACACTCATCATGTATCTGAAACAGCAAAATGTATCGTTAATCATTGTTTGCTGACTCTAATGTGTGTCTTTTACTATTATTTCATTAGTTTTATGCTTTTTGCTTACCTGATGATTTCAGTCACGTAAAACGATTATCGTGTCAGCTGGTGTTTCCTAGTCACTTTCTCTCACGCACTGACAGTTTGTTTTCAACTGTCACCTGTGCTTATTCTCTCTATACAAGGTTCTTTACTCTTTGTTCCTACCTATTGTTTTAACCCTTTATTGATCGAGTTTTCAAGTACTATTTTGTTTAATCTTCGATACTTTTTTTTCGACCAAATTAATTTTTACATGTTTTCTAACAGATGTCGAAACTTTGACTTTCGATCCTTTTGTTTCGATCCTTTTGTTTTTCAGCTTTGTTTTCGGTCCTATCATCTATAACCAGAGGGCACGAGGATTTGTAGGCCAGTGGTTGTTATTGTGAAGTTGTGGTCAATTTTAGATCAGGTAGGATCCACACACTGGCATGGGTTTTACTGAGTTTTGTGTTTCAGTTGAATTAATTAAATGTTGATTGAGAGTTTTCTGAACACACCACTGAATTTTTCCATCTTTTGTGGGGTTTCTGATTTGGATTTTGCAAATTTTGGAGTTTGCAATATACCACTGCTTTTCATTCTGGTAGTGTTTTGGTTGTGGTTGTGTTTCATAATTTTGTGGTCTTGATGTTGTGTGTCACTTTTACTAGATTTCACATCCTTTTTCATGTTTTCTTTGGGGGAGAAGGGATGAGGCATGTTTGTTGGGTAAATGTTTGAGTGTATGGAATCATTGTTGGCATGTTTAGGACAATTGTTTTAGCCACTGTGTAAGTTTACAAGATCGTGGCTACACTCATTTTGGAAGGTGCGTTTGCCTCACTTGGAGGCGTGGTTTGTGCTCAGGTGTGGCAGACCTGAGGCCAGGGGTGGCAGTCCTGGCGGAAGGTGTTTTAGATTAGGAGTGTCTTGGTTTGTGGTTTAGTTTTGTTCGGCCATTTATGGCAAGGTTCATGCTTGGTGGTGGCGTCACCGAGACCCTTGTGTGGCAGGCCAGGGTAGAAGGAGTTGTAGGGTCTTGTGTTGTAGTCCTAGAATGATTGTGGGGCGTTATGTTTTCTTGTGGTTGTTTAAAGGGGGTGATGTGTGGTATCCTGGATGTTATGTTGATTGTATGTGCGAGTGTAGGGGCCTTGTGGAATGCTCATGTGGAGCTTGGAGTGTTGGGGCACCTGGGAGTTCCACGTGTTACAGTTGGGGACTTTGAGCTGGGCAAAGAACCAGGGTGGAGGCTTGTGATCTGCTCTCCTACTTGTTACCTGAACTATGTAACCAAGAAGCAATAAAGTATGTTCCTGTTTATACTTACCTGGGTCAGCCTGGTTCCTCCCGCTCCTTGTACATTACTGGCCCAGGGCACATCTTGCAGGAAGCAGGATACATGACCAATCTTCATTAATCATCTTGGTTTCGATCTGACATGTATTTGTGACCAAAACATTTGTTAACGAACTGACGCCAAGGCCGGACCATATTACTTGTGTACCATCCCGGTTGAAATTAATCCCAAAGTTGTGCCGAGTCACCTTTCTCAAGGTGACATTTCCAAATAAACTCAGCAGGGCGTGATCGCTGGTTTCCTTGATATTTATCGTCACCCGCTACAATCTTCAAACAGGGCGGCATCTGAGCAAACAATTGATATGGGAATAGTTTCTTACCTGTAACTCCATTTCTCCAGCATTGGTATCTTTCATGGATTCACATGCTTTGAATATTCCCCGTCGTCAGGCTGGGAATCCCCGGTACATTATATAGACCCTTTCCCGTAGGAAAACTTTTTCGACACTTGTGTCCTATCCACCTCGTTTTGTATCATGCGTGCCCGTACCGTCAGGACGTCATGATATAAATACAGGCCCCGCCCCCGCGCTCCCTCAGATTTCGGCCCCCAAAGTAGTGGGGGAACCGGTTTGCATGATCAGGGGAGGCAGGTGGGCGCATGTGAATCCATGAAAGATACCAATGCTGGAGAAATGGAGTTACAGGTAAGAAACTATTCCCTTCTCCAGCATTGGATCTTTCATGGATTCACATGCTTTGAATAGATTACATAGCAGTACCACCCCCAAGAGGAGGCGTGCATGCAAACCCATATACTTTCTTCGCAAAGGCCGTTCCCTATGATCATGTATACATCAGTAATAGTTAACATAGGAAAAACAAACCACATACAGTCATAAATTCCACAGGATGCAACCCCGCAGCCGGGGCTTACCTTATTGGAATAGGTGTCGAAGCACCGCTTGTCCCATCCGTGTCTTCGGCATGTTGCTGCGACAGGCAGTAATGGCGGGTAAAGGTGTGTGTAGCCGCCCAGGTAGCCGCCATGCAGATGTCCCCTAGAGGGACTCCGGCCCACAGTGCCGTCGACGATGCCGCTGCTCTAGTTGAATGAGCTCTTGGCCGTCGTAGAAGAGGCTTTCCTGCCCTGGAATGGCAGTACGAAATGGTAGATGACACCCATCTTGATAGTCCTTGCTTTGAAATGGCTTTTCCTCTAGCACCCAAACCATAGGCCACGAACAGCTGTCTCGTTTCTCTGAACGGTTGCGTACGATGAAGATAAAACTTGAGAGCCCTTTTTACATCTAATGTGTGTAGCATGCGCTCCGCTCCCGAGCATGGCTCCGGAAAAAACGTAGGTAACACAATAGAGGAGTGTTTATGGAACACCGAAGGAGCCTTTGGTATGAACTGTGGGTTAGTGGCTAGGACTACCTTGGTCTGGAAAAATCGTAAGTATGGTGGGTCTACCATTAGAGCCTGAACTTCTGAAATACGTCGGGCTGAAGTGATGGCCACCAGGAAGGCCAATTTCCACGACAGAAACTTTAGAGACGATGATGACATTGGCTCAAAAGGAGGTTTCATAAGAGACGTTAAGACCAGATTGAGGCTCCACTCCGGTGGAAATTTCTTCTCTGGAGGGAAACTCCGAAAGAGGCCTTTAATGAAGTGCTTAATCAGGCGGTCGCTGAACAATGGTGCCGAGTGCCGTCGACGAGTAAACCTGGAAATGGCTGCGAGGTGTACCTTTATTGACGACACCGACAGGCCCTTTTGAGCTAAGAACAGCAAGTATGGAAGGAGCTGTTCCGGCTTAATCGATTGCGGGGCCAAACCTGGTTGATCCTCACACCATTGACAGAAACTTTTCCATTTGTACGCGTATGAGGCGTTTGTGGAAGGTGCTCTTGCCGCTTGCAGGATACGCCGACAGTCCTCCGGAATCGTTAGCCGACCAAATTCGGCGAAGTCAGGAGCCAGGCCGTCAACTGGAGGCTGTCCGGGTCGTGATGCCAAACGACACCCTCCTGTCGAGACAGAAGGTCGGGGGTCTTCTGGAATCTCATTGGTTCCGCCGCCGCTAAGTGTAGTAGGTCTGAAAACCACACCTGTCTGGCCCAGTATGGGGCCACCAGAATTACCCGACATGGGTACCTGAGGATCCATTGCAACGTCCTCCGGACAAGGGGAAATGGAGGGAATGCGTACAGGAATTTGTTTGTCCATGGGAATGAGAACGCATCCCCCAGTGAGCCCTGCTGAGGCCATCTGCTTGCGTACTGATGGCATTTTTTGTTGTTCTTCGTTGCAAACAGGTCTATGGAAGGGTGTCCCCATTCCTTGAATACTTGTTGAAGTTGTTGGTCGTTCAGCACCCATTCGTGAACTTCGTTCATTTCTCTGCTGAGGGCATCGGCTTCCACGTTTCTCACTCCTGGTAGGTGGAACGCTAAGATTTGCATGTTGTGTTGCAGGGCCCAATGCCAGATTTTCTGTGCCTCCGTCGATAGGGACCTGGAACGTGTCCCTCCTTGTTTCCTCAAGTAGAACATCGTAGTGGTGTTGTCCGTCATGACACGCACCACCGAGTCCTTCAGCTGAGGAAGAAAAGACTTCAGAGCCCATCGCACTGCTCTCAGTTCCAGCAGGTTGATATGCAGGGAGGACTCCTGCAAAGACCACTGGCCTTGTACCTGTAACGTATCCAGATGAGCTCCCCATCCGCTCAGCGATGCATCCGTCACCACCGTCTTTTGGAACTCTGGTTCCAGTAGAGGCATTCCTTTCGTTAGATGAGTAGACACTTTCCACCAGCCGAGTGCTTGAACTAGTTGTTCGTCGACGACCAGTCTGTCGGACCAGCGACCTCTGCTCTGCGCCCAACGGTCCGCTAGAAATTCCTGGCAAGGCCTCATAAACAGACAGCAGTTGTTTATCAACGGAATGCAGGACGACATGGTCCCTAGCAGGGACATGTACTTGCGCACTGAGACCTTGGAACCGCCTCTCCATTCCGACGCCTTGTTTAGAAGTTTCTGAATTCTTTCGCTGGATGGTTTCACCAGGCTTGTGTGTGTATGAAACTCCGCTCCTAGAAAGACCAAGGTCCTCGAAGGCTCTACGGAGGACTTGTTGAAGTTTATTGCGAAGCCCAGTTCCTGTAAGATGGACATTGTGGCTCGTAGACTGTCTCGTGTTTGTTCCTTGGATGAACCTCTGACCAGCCAGTCGTCTAGATATGGATAGACATGATGACCATCCTTCCTTAAATGGGCCGCTATAGGGGCCAAGCACTTGGTGAACGTCCTGGGGGAGGACTTGAGCCCGAACGGGAGGACCTTGAACTGAAAATGCTTTCTCCCGACGACGAATCTTAAATATCTCCTGTGTCGTGGGCGTATTGGGATGTGAAAATAAGCATCTTGAAGGTCTAGTGATGATAGATAATCCATGGGTTGCACCGACCTGATAACCTCTTGGAGCTTTAGCATTTTGAATTTGAGGCTCTTTAGCCACTTGTTGAGTACCCTCAGGTCGAGAATGGGCCTCCATTTGCCGTTTGGCTTTTTGACAACAAAGAACCTGGAATAAACTCCTTGTCCTTCCTGTGCCACAGGAACTCTTTCTACCGCCCCTTTTCGCAACATAAGCGCCGCCTCTTGTCGTAGGATTCGGAGGTGGGGCTGTGTCGAGAATAAAGGGGGAAGACGCAGAGGTTTGTCTTTGAATTGCAGCGCATGACCCATGCGAATCGTGTCTAGGACCCATCGATCTGTGGTGATGCATTTCCATCGGTCGAAGTGATGAGAGACTCGACCCCCCAGGACGTTCCGAAGGCCGTCATTGGTTGCTGGATTGCTTGTTCTTCGTCGACGACGGACCTGAGCCTCGCCGCCTGGAGGCTTGATAGTCCCTGCTTCTACGTGCCGACTGGGACGCTCGTCTAAACCCTTGTGAAGAGTACGAGGGCCTGTTAAATCCACGGTCCCTCGAGGCTCCAAAGCGGGAGTTTCCAGAAGCACCCCTGAAGGGGCGAAAAGAGCGAACATTTCTACCCGTTTGAAGGGCGCCGAGGGACCTAGCAGTATCCGTGTCTTCTTTCATCCCTTTCAGCGCTTCATCAACCTTTTCGCCAAACAGGTGTTCCCCTTCGCATGGCATGTCCAGGACTTTGTACTGTACTTCAGGACGGAAAGTAGTACATTTGAGCCACGCTTGTCGACGAAGCACTACTCCATGGTTGATTTGTTTGAAACCAGACTCTGCTAGGTCAACTGCGATATTAATAGCGTGGTTCGAGGCCTCTTCGCCATCCCGCACCAGTAACATAGCTGCTTTCCGGTGTTCGTCTGGCAGGTGTTCTAGGATAGGGGCTAGTTTGTGCCACATTTCCCTATCATATCGTGACACGATCGCTAAGGAATTGGCTGCTCTTACTGTCGTCGCTCCGACCGAGAGCACCTTTTTTCCAAAGGCGTCCTGCCTTCTAGCCTCGCTTTCAGGTGGCGTTGAACATTTTTGCTGGACCCTGGCCTTCCTAGCCGCTGCCGCCGACACCACCGAGTCAGACAGAGGCTGTGATGTTAGACATTTCGGAGTGGACTCCGGAGCTTTAAAGTTTTTCTCGATCCGTCCCTTTATGGCTGGCTCCGAGAACGGATGGCGCATCGTCTTGAGACCTTCTTGCCACACGTGGTCAAGGATTGGGATGGCAAATACCGATTTTCTCCTTTGACCCATATGGTCAAAAAGGAAACAGTCTTTCTTCTGCTCCTCAGGAATCAAGCCGAATTCGGAACAAGCTTTCCCCATCATTGCATGGAAGGCTCCCACATCATCAGGGGGAGATGGCTGTGTCTGGCTCCTCGTAGACTCCAACTCTACATCCGAATTCCATGTCGGGTCCCTCGACGATGACAGGGAGATGTCTGACCCGGAGACATCCAGTATAGAGTCGGACTCCGACAACTCACCCTCCTCCTGAGCTCGAGGACGATCTTTTACCGCCTGGGGAGCCGATGGGTGTTTCGTCGTCGAGCGAGCCGTACAAGTTTGCTCGTCGACGGAAGGTACAGACAAAAGTGACGATGACGTCCCAGGTTGAGGGAACTGCGTATCCAGCCGCTGCAGGAGCTTCTGGAGAGTATTAAGCACATCCAGAGACAAAACCGTTTGGGGGGTCAGTAACGTGGATGATATAGGTACCATACCCCCGCTCGCACTCGTCGCCGTCGACGTGGAAGGGCGTAAGCCTAAATCCGATGGCTGCAGAACCATGTCACCTTCCCCTTCCGCCGAGCAGGCCGTGTCTGGCTGCAGTAAGACCTCAGGGGGGATCGGGTCATAGACCTCAGGCAGCCAGGCCATAGACTGAGTCTCCGTCGACGAAGGAATCCCAACCGCTGCTGCTTGAGCGGAAATAGGCATCGTCAATGACACCGAGGTCGACGAGCCGGTCGTCAAGCCCTTAAACTTAGTCGTTGATTTCGATGCCGATTTCCCGGCTGAAGCTTCTCGACTCATGGAAGACCTGGGACAGTCCCCTGAGGAGGATTTTGACAGCGCTAGCCTCTCCGTCTTAGATGATGAGGAGGAAGAGGAGGGCTTTTTATGTGATGAGGAGGATCCAGCATGTTTCCCCTTATGCTTGTCCTCAGCGCGAATTTCTGCTGGCCGTACCTTCTTCGATGGAGGCTCCGACTTGCTCCTGGAGGCCGTGGAGCCAACTTCCGAAGCCGGGTAGGCACCCGCTCCGTCATTAAGCCAGTCGACCAGCCTTCTTTTACGGTCCTTAAGGGTTTTTTGGGAGAAACCCTGGCATATCTCACATGTATCCGCCGTGTGGTGCGGGTGGAGACAGTAGATACAGTCCATGTGGCCGTCTCCTTCATAAACCTTTTTTAGGCCACAGGTTGCACACGGGCGAAATAACGCCTTTCCAGACATAATTCTCCAGAATTTGAACTTCGCCGAAGCGAAACAGACAAAACAACCTAGTTTTCACTAGTAGTAAAACACGAGGATCCCACTACTTTGAAAGACGGTTGAAATCTGAGGGAGCGCGGGGGCGGGGCCTGTATTTATATCATGACGTCCTGACGGTACGGGCACGCATGATCCAAAACGAGGTGGATAGGACGCATAAGCGTCGAAAAAGTTTTCCTACGGGAAAGGGTCTATATAATGTACCGGGGATTCCCAGCCTGACGACGGGGAATATTCAAAGCATGTGAATCCATGAAAGATCCAATGCTGGAGAAGGGAGGAATACTGGCCATTTGATCATGTATGCGTCGGCGTATAATGATCCACAGATGTTTTAGAGAAGGGACACAACCTCAATTCGTTCTTAAACATAAATTGATTCCAATTTCTGTCTTAAATTCCCTTAGAGCCAGAACGTAGGTGTAAATCCCTAACATTAAGGACTCCGGCAAAAAATATGTAGACATTTGGGAAGTCGTTGTGCCAAGCAGCAATAATGTTGCCTACAAACTTTTGTATGTACCTTGAGTGAAGACCGGGGGGTTGGTGGGGGTCATAGACATAGCGTATTAAAACCCTAAGCACAGAGTTACAGGAGGCGTGGAACATTGCTGATAAAACATAGGGAGAACTTAGAGAGCCCAGAGACAATGCCAAGCTGTATCTCGTTCTGGGAAGGAGTAGCTGGCTGAACTAATATCTGGAACCCATCAATTTTAAAGGTATTACAAGGTCATGTCTCCTGCAATACGAATACAATCAGCTGCCAAGATAGCCGCCACCCACAGAGGATTCTGGGAAAATGATCTATATCCTAGCTTATTCCAGGACATCCAATTAAGACAATTGGACTATACAGTCTGTCAATTGGTAGCTGCCCCAGTGTAGTCTGGTGCCCAGGAGAACTTATCCGGCACGGCCATGGTAGCATGGCTGTTTCTAGGCGTGATTCACATGGTACAGGACCGTGCGATATATGGTAAGTCAAGCCCGAGGCACCCACAGGATATCTACAATCTGCAGGCGTACTTTGATCTAAGTTATTTGCCTTACAGCAGGTTGTGATAATGAACCCCATGTGCTCAAGATGAAAAGCATTAATTTTCAATAAAGCCACTATCAATGGGGAACTGAACTCAATAAGGGCCCAGTTCCTGTGGTTGCCCATACAGGGAAGCTCAATTGTTAGTATGTCTGCAGTGACAATAACACCAAAAGCTTAAATTCTATTAAATAATTTCATTAAGTGTGTGTAATTCAGAAATGGTCCGATCTCAGTTGGGTCTATTTCTTCTAGTATGACCCATTTTCCAAGAAATCTATTTTAGGAAGCAGTTTTTTGATGCTGGCATAAGACTAGGAGGGGTAGACCACATCATTTTGCTTTACGCAGATTATGTCCTTATATATGTTAGAGACCCACACCTCAACGTACCCATCATGCTGGAAGTCCTGGACAACTACTCCAGAGTATCTGGGATCCAATTCAATAAGTCGAAATCCTGCATGTTCCCCCTGGCGGCCCTGAAACACGTAGAAACGGAGGCACTTCTGAAGGTAGGGATAAAATGGCAAACCACCAAATTCAGATACCAAGGAATCCAGATAATGCACACCCCCACACTGATGCATGAACACAACACAAAGGCAGCACTTCCGACTCTACGCAGGTCCATGAACTTCTGGTCGCGACTCCCCCTGTCGATGATGGGAAGGGCCTCAATAGTTAAGATGATTGTTTTACCGCGATTCCTGTATGGGTTCCAAAACGTACACTATTATATCAAAAAACCCTTTTTTCGACTACTGGAGTACTAATAAAAGAGTTCATATGGGGAGAAAATAGGCACAAAATAGCACTGTCGACACTAACCCTGCCATACGCTAGGAGCGGCATTCAGCTTCCTAATTTAGAAAAATATTAGCTAGCAGCCCAACTCAGCTTTATAACTAAATGGCTTTCAGACGAACCTACCGATGAAAACCCCCTACTACAGACGATGAGCCTCCCTCACCACCTGAAAGAACTGGTCTGGGTACCATCGAAGTTGCTGGGAGAAACACCTCACATAGTCACCCTGGGGAGGGACGTCTGGCGCAGAGCGAGGACACTCACTCATACGCAGAGGGCCTACTCACCAGAGGTCCCTATACACAGAGGTCCCTATACACAGCGGCCACCGACATGAAACAAATCATATCATGGGAAAGGGAAGGGGTCTAAACTTGGGGAGATTTCTACGAGGAAGGTACGTACCTTCAGGGAATTTGCCACGCTGCAGGACAGAGAAGGCATACACCCGGGACAGTTCTTCTGGTACCAGAAGGTCCGCGCCATGGCACAAAGCAAATGGGAAACATGGCCCGAAGAACCGGACACTGAACCACTATTAACGCTGCTATACAACATGGGGGAGGGATGCAGACCAATATCCCAAATATATAGGCAACTGAGCGATACACCTAACCCCCGAAGCATGGACATGAAAAGAAAGTGGGAAATAGATATAGGCAGGGAAATGACAGAGGGGGAGTGGAACAGAGCGCTTACATTCCCCAAGGAGGTGTCGAGAAACCACCGGTTCCGGCAAATACAGATGAATGTACTGCATCGAACCTACCTAACCCCGAAACGGATAGCCAAATTTAGCAAGCAAATGCAGTCAAACTGCACCTGGTGCAAGAAGGAGGAAGCAGACCTAATCCACATGATGTGGGAATGCCCCAAAACAAAGACACTTTGGGAAAAGGTGAAACAGACATGTGAGAAAGCAGGTATGACCAAATACAAATGGACACCGGAGGAGTGCTTGCTAGGAACCTACCCCAGATTAGCCAAGATAAAGCACACAGTCAGACTTATGGACATAACGTGCATATTAACCAAACGAACCATAGCCATGTCCTGGAAAAAACAGCCGGACCACAATATAAAGCATGGCATGGAGAAACTGAACGATGGCTCCTGGCTGAGACCAAGGCCTGGGAAGAAAGCATGGCCAGATCAACCGATGAGTCCAGCAGAGCCCTGGAAGCATGGAAAGACCTTACTAGACATATGTTTCTCCCCTCCGACGACAAGCCCCCCTGAGCCAACGGCCTGGAACGAACATACCCGCAAGCCAGACAGGGAGACCCGATGAGAGCTAATGAGAGACGCTACGGGCCTCTGGGAAGCATCCCCCCACACCCTGCGAGCAACCCGATTGCCCTCTTCCGAACACCCCTCCCCCCCGGGGATGAGAGAAGCTGAACTACGTGAACATAGTAAGGAGACAGTTGTTACTGTTTGTAAAGTTAAAATTAAAATGTATTTTACTTGAACACGAATAAGGCACAACATGGAAATATGTAACCGATGTTATTGAAAACGCCAATAAACAAATGTTAAAATAAATGACTCATTTTCCAAGACCGGAAATGTTTTGCAGTAAGAAATCCCAATTGATAGTTATGGGTCGTATGTCCCTCTTAGTTGACTGGTGGGAGTGGTGGATGTCTAAGGAAATCTTGCCAGAAGAATAATGTATAGTGCTCGGATCAATTTGTAGAACTTGCCCAGGTTGTCATTTGGCATAGGTTTCAGTTGGTGTGCACCGGACACTCGATACCTCTCCCAAAGATGAATATTTTTGCTGGGGCAACATAACAGCCTCAACAGACTGCAGCCATCGATCAATGGGGCCCTGCAAATAAGTGTGACAAATGGTTCCATCGGGTTAAGTATTGGTGACTAATGTCCTTGACTCAGGAGGGGTGGGCGGTGCACATGCCGAGGCTAGGCCCTTGGTCAAGGCTAAGCGTCCTTTGCCTTCACCCTGTTTTTACTGGATTTTTATTACCAGTTAATGGCAGCTGGGAGAGCATTAAAATGTTGAGGTGGTTTACCAAAAGGGACTTGTCCTGCAGATGAATGAGGTGGGAAATAGATCTCTTAGAAGTCCCATTTGGGGTCTTCCCTCAGGGCTGCTCCCTGAAGAGTCCAGACTCTGGCCTTTGTATTTATTGCGTAAGTGCCAAATTTGTGCCAGTGATGCTTTCTGTAGTGCAGGTCTATTTGTGCCAGTGATGCTTTCTGTAGTGCAGGTCTGTGGGAGTGTTTTCACCACCTGAGTCTCTGAGACCAATTACCATATTTAATAAATAATTATTATTATCCAATGTAAAAGATGAGGATTGAACCATAGAATCTATGTTTGCAGAGGAATTTATCACAATTGTTTGCTGCTCGGAAATAGTCTCCAGCTGTTTGATTTCTGTAACAAGTATTGGTTCACTTGAGGGACCTGGACATTCCTCCACTCTAGGCTTTTGTAAGATGTGATATGTTTTTATGAGCACACCGCTCTTACACAGGACTCCTGGATCTCTTACCAGCTCCATTTGTCACACTGCAGAGTCCAGGGGCCTCATTACGACCCAGGCGGTAAGTTACCGCCTGGGTCGTACCTTTACCGCCATGGCGTAAACTACGTTTTAGCCATGGTGGTTGGCGGATTTACCGCCCCATTCCAAGGTGAGTGGGGCGGTAAATCCCCATTTCCCATTTACCCTTCCCCATTCCCATTTTTGCCCCATAGGGCATAATGGGAGTGGGGAAGGAGATAATTACGCCACCGTAAATTACGGTGCCGTAATTATCTCCAAGGTCCCTTAGCGCCATGGATTTTAACGCCTGCAAAAAGCAGGCGTTAAACTCACCATGGCGCTAAGGGACCTTGTAATCAGGCGTTAAGGGTCGGCGCCGTTTACGGCGCCGTAAACCCCTTAACGCCTCGGTTGGAATGAGGCCCCATATCTCTTAAATAAGGAGTGCTTCATAGAGAAAAGGTGTGTTCAATGGAGGAGAAGATATAAAGCACGGGAGATTAGTACCTCTCACCTCTATCCACAGGACACCTCACTCCGGCGGCTGCTGCGTGCACTGCTGCGCTGTTTCCTGCTTATAAGATGCCTGCTCCATGAGTCATAGGTGAGAGCACCAGATCACGGAGCCAGGGAGGGAGAAGCAATCAATACAGGAAAAACCCGGCTTACAATGTCCATGCACAGGAAAAAACAAAAGAAGGTGGCAATGAGGAGCTATCTGGGCTGTATCCTGCAGCACACCAGATCCTACGTCACTCCACCGACGGCCGTGCAGGATAATCTCAGGAGGTGGCAAGAAAGAAAAAAACAAGATGAGGCTGGGAAGCAGGAGTAAGCCAGAAACACTGAGCTCCCAGATAGAGCAGACAGTAATACGAGGGCTCAATTGCCCAAGGCAGGGGATAGGGGAGAGAGATCGATTTGAAGTGGTTAAATCCATGCTGGGAGAGTGAAGGGGCACAAGGTGTGGCATTGGGATGGCTAAAAGAAGGCAGGGAGGAGGGACAGAGGGGAGACTTCAGGACCCTAGTGAACAGAGGTTATACACCACTCACACTCCTCCTGGGGCACTCTAGCAAAAACCCATTTTGCTCTCTCCACAACTGGCACCAGTCCTACTACGACTCACCGGAGAGAAAGTAACAGCTACAGAACCGATGTGAACCATGGTCATGTTCTAACATCACCTGCAGGCAGGCTGGACAACATTTCTTCTTTTGTGAAAAAATAACCAAATAGACCATTTCGGGAACAAAACCGAAAATCTAGTGAATTGTGAAATGCGGATTTGGGTTGACAGCAATTGTCCTGACCTTTTATGCTTGATTGTCTTTGCTTTTTTGGCCCGAGGAGAAGGTCTTTGGATTTTTTTCGGGCAAACCTAAGAAAGGGACAAAGTTGTATAAGGAGAAGGTCCAAGAGAGGGGGGATTATGTTGAAGTCCAGTCCTAGACTCAAAACTATTGGATTTTGAAATGTTGTCCTCAGTTATTGAAAACTCATCAGAATAAACTCCTTTAATACCCAACCCAGGGTGGTCTGGTCGGCTGATCCATGTCCACGGGCTGTATTACATGCCAACTAAGCTGCAATGGACTGAGCATTAAGAATGTATTGCTTTTAAAACACTATGTGTTTTGAGTAAATATTGTAGTTTTATGGGACCTTGCTTGGGCATTACATTTATTTTGATACTTGCTGAACATTTTTTGCTTGGAATATTCTGCTACTAATCCACATCACGGAAGAGGATTGACTGCCCTCAGCCCATGATACCATTATAGAAGCTAAGGAGGCAAGCTAACCGCTTGTGCCTACTTTGGGCCCAACACATTATTTCTGATGCTTATATCTGCTTAGATTCACATGCTGTGCATAGGCCAACATCTAGTGGAAGCTGCAGAGTATTACAGTTTGTTTTTCGAAATTCGAAAAGGGGCGTCGAACTAGGGCGTGCCAATAATACTATCCCTAGTGTGACGTCCACTGTACCCATGATCCCTAATGCGTGTAGGACCCTCAGATTGTATTTTGTCTGACATGAGGTAGCATGAGTACAAAGTATCCAAGCAGATAAGATAGATGAGACTACAAGCATCCATGCACCTTCTCTCGGAGGGGAGGAAGGGCGGGCGCATGTGAATCTAAGCAGATAGAAGCATCAGAAATATGATTACGGTGAGTAATTTATCCCTTCTGAGGCTTGTGGAATCTGCTTAGATCACATGCTGTGCATAGATTGGTGGGATGTGAGAAGGGTCATGAGTGAACAAATGTTTTAGAACCGCTTGTCCAACTTGAATATCTGTCTTGGAATGAGTGTCAATGCAGTAGTGCTGAGTAAAGGTGTGAATAGACCTCCATGTAGCTGCTTTGCAAATGGTGGCAAGGGGTACATTTATAATGAAAGCCAGAGTGGCCCCAGTACCTCTTGTAGAGTGGGCCCTCAGAGTAAAAGGCAGTGCTTTATATGAAAGGGAGTAGCACAGTTGGATACATCCGACTATCCGTTTCGAGATGGCACATTTAGAGACACGATTTCCTTCGCTGCCTAGAGCTACGGAAACGAACAGATCTGTCTTACTTAGTGGTCTGGTCTTGTCCACGTAGTAGAGGACCGCTCTCCTCACATCTAGTGTGTGGAGTTTCACCTAAACAGAGCTTTTGGGTTCTTGGAAGATGGCCGGTAGCTCAATGGACTGGTTAACATGGAATTTTGAAATTAACTTAGGTGAAAACTTAGGGTGAGTGTGTAAAACCAGTTTATCTTTATGAACAGTAAAGAAAGGATCCTGCACTGATAGAGCCTGAATTTCACTGACCCTTCTTATGAATGTAATGGCTACTAAGAAGGCTGTTTTATAAGTCAGGTGTTTGAGACTAGCTTTATGCATGGGTTCGAATGGAGGTCCCATGAGTTTAGCAAGCACCACATTAAGCTCCCAACCTGGTGGTGAGTTAGAAATTGGAGGGTGGAGTCTCTTTACCCCTTCCATAAAGGTTTTCACCACTGGTACTTTCCACCATGACACCTTGTTATGGGAGGTGGTGTAGGCTGACAGCGCCGCCAGGTGTACCTTGAGTGAATTAAATACTAACCCTGCATCCAGTAGGTGGAGCATATAGGTGACAATATTGGAAGGAATACAATCAATTGGGTTGATTTGTTTATTCTGGCACCAAATAACAAATATTTTCCATTTATCAAAGTAACAGTGTCTCTTGTTAGGTTTTCTAGACTCTTTCAAGATGTCCATGCATTTCTGGGGTAAATTGAGATGGCCAAACTCTATGACTACAGGAGCCATGCTGCCAAGTTCATTGAGTTGGGTTGAGGATGCACGGTTTGTCCTTCGTGCTGTGAGAGTAGATTGTACCAGCACAGGAGTTTGATGGGGTCGCACACCGCCAGCTTACATAGGTGTGGAAACCATGGTTGTCTTACCCACATAGGAGCAACTAGGAGGAGCGTCATCGATTCCCTGTGTATCTTGTTGACCACCTTCCTCATCACACGGGTTGGTGGAAAAGCATAGGCAAACATCCCTGACCAATTCAACCATAGAGCGTTCCCCTTGGAGCCTGGCTGGGGAAACCTGGATGCAAAGTCTGGGCATTGACTGTTTTCGCTTGTGGCCAACCGGTTTGTAGTGGGGAAACGCCACCGAGAGAAGAGATCTCCTACGACTTCTTCGTGTAGTTGCCATTCGTGTTCCTCTGGGAGGGGATCTCTGCTCAAAGCATCCGCTAGTTGATTGAGATCCCCTGGAACATGTTGGGATGACAGGTAAATGTTCCGTCTGAGTGCCCATTTCCAAATTTTCTGGGCAAGCTTGGACAGATTTGGCGAACTAGTGCCCCCTTGTTTGTTTAAGTAAAACATTGCTGTCGTGCTGTCTGTTAGGATCTGCACTGACAGGTTGGATAGGAGGGGTTTGAATGCCCAAAGCGCTCTGAAGGCCGCCAGAAGTTCTAGCAGATTGATGTTATTCTGAGCCACTGTGTGAGACCAGAGACCCTGAGCTGTGTGGTGAAGGTGGTGAGCCCCCCACCCTGACAGGGATGCGTCTGTTGTGATGACAGCTTGTATTTCTGGATCGTAAAAGGGTTTCTCCTTTGTAAGATTCTCTCTTGTACACCAGCGAAGACTCTGTACTAGTGTTGGTGAAACGACCACTAGATGGTCCCACTGACCACTTGCCTGAGACCACTGTTTCGCCAACCATTCTTGCATGTGGCGCAGGCGCACGTGGGAAACCAGGTAAATGCACAATGCCATCATGCCTAGCAAACGCATCGCTTTGCGAACCCTTATCTGGCGACCGGACTGATAGAGCAATTTGCAGCAACAGGTTACAAATTCTTTCCTCTGACAGAAAGGCCAACCCCTCTTGGGTGTTTAGGACAGCTCCAAGGAACTGTTTTGAGGTGCTTGCACCAGGCTTGTATTTTTCTCGTTGATTGAGATGCCCAATTGGAAGAGGAGGTTGATTGTTCTTTGAATGTTCGATCTGCAAATTACACGGGTTTCCTCTGTGATGAGCCAGTCATCCAGGTAAGGGTACACCGGGATTGCCTCCCTGTGTAGGTGCACCGCCACCACCGCCAGTACCTTGGTGAATACCCTTGGAGCCAAGGCTATTCCAGAGGGCAGCACCTTGAACTGGTAGTGCTGTCTGTCTACCTTGAAACGTAAGAAACTTCTGTGCACTGGGAACATGGAAATATGAAAATAGGCATCTTTCATATCCAATGTTGCCATGTAATCTCCTCTTTTTAGTAGGGGTATTACTTCCTGGAGTGTATGCATGCAGACTTTTTGTGGCTTGACATACTTGTTTGCAGGGCGCAAGTCTAATACTGGGCGCATCGTTAGATTTTTTTTTGGCAAAAGGAAGTAGGTTGAATAAATACCCTTGTTTACCTGGTTGCCCGGGACAAGTTCTATTGCGTCCTTTGCAAGAAGAACGACAATCTCCTCGAGGAGGATTCTTTGGTGCTCCAAGGAGTGTGACTTCTGTCTTGGAGGATGGTCGTGGGGGCGTTCCAGTAGCTCTATAGAGTATCCCGCGGACACTGTGGACAGCACCCATCTGTCCGAAGTGATCCCTTCCCATGCGTGGGTGAAGATGGAAATGCGCCCCCCTACTGGGGATGCATGGGAAGGGACCCGGAGCCGAACGTCACCGTTTATTGGGAGGCGTAGCGCCTCTACCTGGGCAGCCTCTCCCCCTACCGCAGCCCCTCTTTTGACCTCTGGTGAAACCCTGGGTAGCCTGTTGATTGCCGCCCCATGAGGTTCCTTGATTTTGATAGTAATTTGACCCTCTCTGGGAGTTTTGGCCGCGAAAGCGACGAAAATTATTGTTATTTCCCCTTTGACCTGGGGGCTTATTTGTTAGTTGGCCGAGGGACTTTAAGGTTTCGTATTCATCCTTAGCCGTCTTGAGTGCCTCCTCCACTGCTTTCCCAAATAGGGCGTTCGGTTCTACTGGCATGTCTATGAGGGTGGCTTGGGTGTCGGGCTTAAACCCTGATTGTCGTAGCCAAGCATGGCGTTTAATAACTGTGCCTTCTGCTATTAGTCTCCCTGCATTATATGGTGCATCGAAGTTTGCTTTTAAAATGCATCCAGACACAGATCTTCCGTCTGATGCAATTTGGGCCAACTGGCTCTTTAGAGGTTCGGGTGCAGAGGCAATGAGGGCAGCTACTTCTTCCCATTGGTGGCAGTTGTAGCTTGCTAACAGAGTGGTGTTGTTGGCAATGCGTGCGTGGTATGCTGACGTGGATGCCACCTTCCTCCCCAGAGCATATATTCTCTTGCTCTCTTTGTCCAGGGGTGCTTCAGAAGAAGCTAGTGGTGTTTGCGCCCTCTTTCTGGTGGTCATTACCACCAATGAGTCGGGTTTTAACTGACCCCTTATCTATAATGGATCGGAGGGAGCGGCCCTAAATAATTGTTCAACTCGTGGATTAACTGCCCCAGTTACATTAGGGGTTACCAGAGAAGGATCGATTCTGCACTGGATCGATTTTAAAATGGGGATAGTTTAAGCAATGGATTTCCTGTCCCCTAGAATTTCTTCTGCAAAATCTCTCTCTTCTTGGACAACCTGAGTGTCAATTTGAAAATGGGCTGCAGCTTTAGCTAAAACCTCATTAATTAAAGGCTGATTGTCAGCCGATGAGTCATTCACAGGGGGATCTTTGGGAATAGGGGAGTCAAGACTATAGGCTTCTGCCTCGTCTTCCTCTTCCTGGTCCTCATCGACCCCATAGTAATCGATCACTGCCTGGTCTTCCAGCATTTGTACCTCTGACTCCTCACCATATGGCTGGTAAGGCTCAATTATAGAAGGGTCTGAAATCGAACCCTTAACTGGAGTCTCAGAACGGAGCCTCTTAGTAGGAGGTTGAGGGTCCTTGGATCCCGAAGGGGCAGATGTAGCTGGAGTACTATGATAGCCATGAAAGTAATTTGGGTCCTTTTCGTAGAAATCTACGAAAAAGAACATCCTCCTCATCACTCTATCAAGGTCTTCAGAGTCCCATTGCTTGGAACTGGGGATAACGCTCTCCTGTTGTGGTACTTCACTTATCTCGGTTACCCGAGTAGTGGGAGGAACAGACTTTCCCTTGGTGACAGGGTCAGGAACTTTGGATTTTTCCTTGTGTTTCCTCCTTCTGAACCTGATGTTCAGAAGCTTTTTTATATTGTTTTCCCCTTTTCCTACGCGTAGAGGAATGTTTACCTGACCCTTTGGGCTTTCCTGAATGTTTCGATGCCTGGCGTTGAGATTCGGAGGTGGTGCCACGAGATTCGGCAGTCTTGGAAGAGGGGCGTTGAATCTCGGAAGCAGACGTCGACCGTACTACAGAAGTAGACGTTGAACGTGCTACTTGGGGGAAGAGGTCGGATTCGTCTTCTGACTACAGTACCTCAGGGACCTATGGGTAGTGTGGCACTCTTAGCAACTATGGACGGTTGCTGTGTGTCATGAGGCAACCGTGACCTGGAACGCCCAGAGGACACCGAATCGTCAGACCGCTCTCTTTGTGCCTTCTTCTGCCGATCACTCGACATACATGTCAAATCTCGGCTGGGGTTAGTGTGTTTGGTGGAAGAGATGTGTGTTGCACTCTTGCCGCAAGGTATTGTCCCCATAACTGAACCGCCGGTCAGTCCTCCGAGGTCAGGGGCTTGCACGTGGGTGCCCGACGACACCCCTGTGCCCTCGCCATCCGATAAGGTGGTGTTGCTGCCATCGCTGAAGGAACCCACTGCGTCCATGGCCTCTAGCTGCCTGGCGTAGTGGGCCCAACGCTTGGTCGCACGGTCCTTGAGTGTCTTGGCTTTGAAGAGCTTACAAGCTCTACAATTAGCCTCGGGATGGGCTTGTGGAAGACACAAGTTACACGTATTGTGTTTGTCTACCCAGAGAAACTTACAGTTACACTTGGACAGAATTTAAAGGGAGTACTCTCCATATGTCACTATTTGGCAGCGCGCGGGTATATGTAGGAAACGAGTGTGTGTGTGTGTGACCACCACCCACTCTCCCTACTTGTAGAGGGCCGAGGCCACAGGCCTTCCGAGGCCCAAAATCTGTTGTGTAGTCTCAACGGCTGTTCTTCCTCGGTCTCGAGTACCGACGTCGATCTTCAGCGATCTTCGACGCAGGGTTGGAGAACGGGGATTTTTTGTAATTATAAGGTAAATGGCTAAAGCAAAGGGAACTCCGCGATATGCCAGGACAAGTATTGCAGAAAAAAACAATCTGAGGGTCCTACACGCGTGAAGGATCATGGCTACCGTGGACGTCACACTAGGGATAGTATTACTGGCAAGCCCTAGTTCGACGCCCCTTTTGCAGTTTCGAAAAACAAACTAATACTCTGCAGCTTCCACTAGATGTCGGCCTATGCACAGCATGTAATCTAAGCAGATTTCACAAGCCTCAGAAATATATATATAAAATGCATCTAAGGGAAATCAGTAGCATCCCAGAATATATATATATTCTGGGATGCTACTGATTTCCCCTAGATGCATTTTTCCACATGCCTTGTGAGGACTGCGGGTATGTGCAGGTCATCTGTGATATCATGAGCAAAGCATTACGGGAGAGGAGTTAGGGTTGATTTGCCAACCACAAATGGTCAATTTCTGTGGTCTTTTAGTTTTGCATTGCAACTGTAACACCATTTTAAATAATGTGTTTGAAGCAAAAGGCAGGGTTCGAAATTGCCAGGATCTAGGGGCAATTTAACTCTGGGTTAGCTTGAAACCAACAGATACCAGGAACTTCTTTTGACTCCTGGGGCAAGTGATGCCATACAAACCTAGTCATGTGATATTGATAAATAACACACTTAAGGGACATTTAGAGCATATTCGATAACATTAAATGGACTCTGTGGATTGATGGCAGAGCTCCAAATAGGAATTTTAGATGAGGAAACCTTATTCCCTATTGTGGGTAGTTGGGATATGCAGATTCTTTGGGGGTATATTTTTGGGCAAGTAAAAAACCATTTTAAAAACAAACATTTGAATTTTAAGTCCAATCTTGTAGCTACACATTCCCCTAATGAAAAAGGATGTTTATCATACCCGCTGTCAGTCAAGAGAAAATTAAGTTCTGATAAAATAAAGTTAACAGAAAAGCCTTTCAGAAAGAGTGTGGGAGGCACCATTCACAAATGTATGACTCATGTGGATTGCAAATCTTTCTCGCTGCCATGATGAAAAGCATACCCCCAGAAAAGTGTGAAATGTGAATAGTAGTGTGTCCTTACGAACATTTTCAACAGTGTAAAAGTGAATTTCAGACAAACTATTTCCAGGGCTTCTTCAATAAAATGGAGAGACTGGCGTACCAGTGCTGAAGACAAGGCTGAGAACCAAACAAGAACTGTGCCTTATATAAAAGACAAGGCCCAGACCTTTAGTATTTTGCCACCAAAAGAACTCAAACAGGTTGCAGAAATTTGAAGAACATAAGACTAATACAATTCAAGGAATTCATAACAAGTACTATGTTCCTGGATTTCCAGTATAGAAGGAAAATCCACTTGTGCATTACAAACCAGTCAGTTGCTTTAAATGATCCCTTTTCACATGGTTAATTTTTAACCAACATAATGTAAAATGTACCATAAAGAAAAAAGCACTTAAAATTACATTTTGTTCTTCCTTGCATGTGTTTCACTTCAAATCACTCTGTGTATTATTTAAAACACAAAGTGAATAGGCCTGGACATATTGCTGTTGTAGCTTGGGGTTACTTGAAACAGTCAGAAATTCACCTCACACCAACAGCCCATACCTTAGCCATTCAGGTACAAGGTCATGATCAGGGGCCCAAGACTTGTTTACTTGAAGTAACAATGACATGACCAGCAAGGCTTGCTCAAACTGGTTTTACAGGCATAAGTCATAAGATCATGTTTACTCCAAGAGAAAAGCACATTTGAGTTTGCTATAGCAGTGTTATGGAAAAAAGCCCATTTATCATGAATGAACAGTGGCATCTGCAGGCGGAATTCAGTATTTGTTTTATTTTCAAAAACTGAATAGAAAGCAAAAGTATGTTATTTTTAATCAAAACAAATTCTTTGAAAAATCATCTCTCTATGAGCGAAGTTATTATAAACAGGAGATTAGTTGCAAATTGTAGATATAAAATGTGTTTTAACCTCATAAAAAATCTCTATGGTGGGTCATGGAAAGATTTAGCGAAAAACAGGAAAAACACTTATCTCTTGAAATATTTAACACACCACAATCTATTGCCCGTGATCGTGCAAACAATCTGAGAATAGTGACTTTATTAATCTCACACTTTGACATCCAAAGTTATGTCCCAAAAACAAAATTGCCATTTTTACCTTAGGGCGGAGTTTCACCCCTTTGTTTGCAATCAAGCAACTGTGGTAAACCACAACTAGGCACAGGGCTGTGGAGGAGTCAAAAGGTATATAATGGCATGCTTACAGAATAGAGTGATTAATTCATTAATATGGGGAAATAAACATTGACGATTTTTGGAACATAACTGGAGAGAGATGGACGGGGAGAACTGAGATCTGGTGATTGATTGGAAGGCAGATTGGAGAGATGACAAGACCTAGGTTGCAAGCAGCCAGCAGAGCAAGGCTCCAGAGATCAATGATTTTCCCGACATGAGAATCCAGATTTAGAAAGGTAAATAAAACCCCAATCTAACTCCAAACTGTCCCTATTGACTGTCCATGGTAAAATCCCAGAATCAAAGGAGCTGGAGGAAAAGGGAATGCTAAACTGATAAACATTGATATGCAGTTTTAGACATAATGAATGCCCCTTCTGTCTTATTAACAATTAATATAAAGTGAAATGTAATTTTCTTAAAATCCAATGTATTTCTGTATAGAGAGGTACAACTTAAAACGCACAGCATTTTAGTGCAATTTAAATGCAGAGTAATTTTTTAAGATTAATCACGGTTAAATAAAATCCATGCCTCATGCCAGTACAGAATTACACAGGCCATAGTGCAGTAGCGACACACTATCGTCGCCTCTAATACCATGCGATAAGCGATATTTGTGAAACAGAAATAAACAGAGAATTCATTGTATTCCTAGAAAATTATGTAAAGTGTTAACTCCTGCCATATCTTGATGTGCACTAGCAGACTTGTGTGTAATGTGACAGTGCAAGGTTGCTCTAAAATTGTAAATGTT
This sequence comes from Ambystoma mexicanum, assembly GCF_040938575.1. NCBI lineage: Eukaryota > Metazoa > Chordata > Amphibia > Caudata > Ambystomatidae > Ambystoma > Ambystoma mexicanum. The sequence continues at coordinate 23,430,383 of NC_090933.1, read as the reverse complement.
TACAACCGCAGCCCAAACACGCTGAGCTGAAGGAAAAATTCAATAGGAATAGTCTGGAAGCAGTCCACCCACACATGTGTATTTAAAGTTACACACACACACACTCTGAAAGTTATCTGCACAAGTTCAGAGAAAGCTGCACAAACATTCTAAAAATAACACATCTGTTCATAAAAATTATTTTTCCAATTCAATCCTTTAAGAGTCAGTTGTAATCTGTTCTTGCCTACATTTAAAGGATCTTCACATGGCCAATACTGTCACAATCCCACACATATACCCAAAGGCACTCTGTATTGGCCACAAGGCACTGATTCCCAGAGGCAGAAGTAAGGAGGGTGATCATATCAGTGTTTTAAGATCTATTTTGATTAATGTGTTATTATTTGGGTTGGTCATTAAGTGGACACTTCAATCTTGTACCCCCTAATTTACAATCCCACCCAACAATTCTGGCCAAGAAACAGGCGGTTTGCTCAAAACTCAGATTTCTCTGAAAAACAGAATTAAAAGTTGTCCTCACACTTTATGCACACAATATTACACAATAGCAAGAAGCTAGTCTAAATCAAAAACGATCCTGCCTGCATGAAAATCACTGTTCCTCACACACATGCATCCATTTTCATAATCAATTCTACATATATTTTACGTCTGAATAACGCTAGACATTCTAGTTGCAATGCTACTGCTTGTTGGTCAGAATCTCAAAATCCATGACTTCACAAAAAAATTTTTTAAATTACACAAAGTCACATTTACAAATGATAATATGTGGATACGTCCAGCTCCTTAAATTGCGCTAATCATAGGGATTGACATAGGGATTGACTTGATAATTTAGACTAGTCAAGTAATTGTGCAACAGAACACTCCACGGTTACCAAGGCTTATACTTGCTGATGCCCTAAATCATCAAACTCAACATAGGTCAGCAATAGTACATGACCTATGTAGAGAAATACATGTTGGCCATTTTATTTGCTTTTGAATAACACAGAACTATATAGAAAACAAGTTTAGAATTGTAGCGAAGGAAGGTATAGGTATACCATTTTCGGCAATGTTAATTTCATTAGCACTCATACAGTAGTAAACATTTCTTATACCTTCTCATAAGCATGTATGCAACAGCTATGTAACTAACTTTCTTTTTAATAATTTAACTGTAATAAACTACCTGCACACTAAATTCAAGTAACAATTGATTGAACATTTACAAATGAATCAAATACTTTGCTTTCCCTAATGACACCAGTAATTCATAGAATCAGAGAACTGTTGCAGGTCTCACTATTTCCATGTATATCTGGTGATGCGGGCTGCACATGTGGGTGCAGTTTAAAATAGGCTTACAGCAGCGAGTATTAGAATTCTAGAGGTTTTGGGTTAGAGATGTGTCATGATTCCTGCCCCTCTTGTCCCCAGCCCTCCAAGATGTCAGGCTGGAGCCAGGCCACGATCATCTACATGGCCCTCAAGGGCCTCTCCATCCCTCCAAAGACTCACTTGGAGTCAGACTTGGCGCTTGTGGCACCAGACTCACTCACTCCCATAGGATAACATTGGGGATTGGACTTGTAATGCATTGATGGGACAAGATGGATGCCCCCATATATTTCGGTTCCCAGAACTGCATGTGCGGTCTAGTCTTTTGGGTGTGGTTCAGCCCAGAGGCACCTGGGATACCCAGAGACTATTTAAGCCACACCCAGGCTGAGAAGCATGCTTTGCGTTTTCTGCACCTGCAGCGTGACACTCACCGTGTTCGGATCGGTCTCCAGTGGGCCTGCATCTTTCTTCTGCGCTCAGCTCCTGCAAGAACAAGAACACTGTTAGGAACAGCCTTACTTTGCAGCCCTTCTGCCCATCATTCAATGCTCCTTGTGAAGTGCTGGCATCTTCGGCGGCGTCATTCCCATCCCGGCACGTCGCTTCCTAATGAAGAGGAAAAGAACAGAGAAAAGGCATTAGTAAGCATTTTACAGCTCTTCGCTTATTTTTTTTCAAATACAGTACGAGCTTCAAACGCTTACCTGAATCCCAGCCGCTCTGGGGGAACTGTGTCTCCGGAACTTCTCATCCATCTGCGAGGGGGAAAAAATACTCCAGGTTAGCGTGGAAACATCTAGAGGTGCCGCATACCGCGCTTACTCACTGCATTTGTTCATCATTGCCGGCATCCACGCTGACAATGTTGCGGAACCTAAAAGACATAGAAAAAGCACTCAGTTCAATAAAAATACGAAAAGGGTGCATCGCGCATTGCGCTCTCACTCACCTTCAGCGCCACTCATCTCAGCAGCAAGCCACCATCCCTGGACGCCGGCCATCATCTAAGAAGGAAAGGAACGAAGTTAGAGAACTATTCAAAGACTCATTATACTTACCAGTCGGACTCTCGCCAGTGAAGTAACTAGGCACCAACGAGCCTGCATCAATCAACGCGCCCCTGCGCTGAAAGCAGAACGGAGAGCACACCATCCAAGAAAACAAGGTGAGCTGTGGATCAAAGGGAAGGGTTGAACCGCGGGGAGGAAGGGGTTCAAGCACACAAAGACAATAGGGAGTTAAACTCTACCAATCCTGTGTTTCAGGCCCAGTCGCCAGTCGGATAGCCTCCAGGGAAGGGTTCAAGGTCGTAAGAGGCCAGGACTGGCTGAGTGACGTCCCCGTGGATACCAGGTGAGCGTTACAAGATGTCATGTTTTCAATTTAGGATCAGCAGACTATTTTGTCTCTCCCACCCAACCTGAAAAAATGGTTTTCTGATTGTACTGAACACACAAATACATCTCCTCCTTTCAAATCACAGTGCAATTATAGAGATATGGGTTAATGGGATTTACATTTGTACTATTTTATTACAATAGAAATGACTCCTTTTAACTTGCTCTCATTTTTTAATGTAGTTTAAGTAACTACGGCCTTCATATAACATATTATCAAACTGATCCTCATTAGACCATGGTACGGCACACTTTGAGCCATGGTCTAATGTCGACTATCTGTGAAAAACACTTTGGGTACTTTTTAAATATCCCTTATAAAATGCTACACTTGTTCCCTGTTTTACACAGTGCGCAGAAAAAGCATTTTAGCTTTTCATTTGTATGTAATCTCTCTCAGCTTCAAATACAATGAGAAGTATTTATCTCACAATCACAAACTACAACATCCTATTCCCTTTCTTATGAATACCATTAATTAGACCCTGTACATTGTGCCCAGCAGTGCCATATGCTATACATGCGGTCAACCCTCACTAGGCTTTGAATATGATGGGAAGCACTGTTGCATTCCATGCAGAGCATCAATATTTTTCTATTTGGAATGGGAGCCCCATAGTGGCAAACACAACCACAATTCCCTTGACCACAGAAAGTTAGAGCAATATTTCTAAGAGACTCATCAATTATGTTTGGGGAGGTGTTTATATTCACTTTGAAATCTTTCTTTTAAGGTACAGAGTCAAGATGGGCCTTCATGAGTTTCCAAAATAACTCCTGGTCAGGTTTTCATCACTCTTAGAAAGCAAGTTTGCTCCAGGTTAAGTTGGTTCAGGGCCCGTCATAGGCAAGGCCTCATTTTCCAGATGGTTCCCAGATTCATCATTTATCTAACCCGGTCAAGTGTTCTTAACTGCAACTTTTCCAGAGACAAAATAATCTACACTGTGCTCAAACGATTTTTAAAAAGTCCAAAAAGCCCCAATTTATGTCATAATTATGTCACACTGTGTGACTGGACAAGTTCTTCCATTGGCCTCATAGTTTAGTCACTCCTATTGGCTACACACCCCAATATTCAATTCATGGGATGATAATGTATATGCTTGTGATCAGAAAAGGAAGGGGGCCAAAAAATACTCCAAATACTTTTGACAGCAATTTCCTTTTTATTTTCATATTTTTTTAAGACAGCAATATGTGAACTCAATGAAACTAAAATTAGTGGAATGTGTGCTTTCACAAAAATGGTTGGATATGCAATACACCTATCTGGCATATTGCTTCATAAATTTATGATTTGTCATAAAATGTATAGCAATGCTAATTTTGTGGCTAAACAAAGAGGAGAGTCTTAGCTTCAGAACGGTTCCAGCTGCATAGTTCAAAGTCATATCGTTCAACCGTTATAGGTCATACTCACTTTTGCATATGCAGCAATGGTAAATATCTGCTGTTATAAAACAAAAGGAAAGATACATGCCTACACTTGCCCTGTGATTCAATTTAGAGTCTTGAGGAAGGAACTTGACTTGAATAACCAGCCCTTTGTGAGGCCTTTATTAATTAGAGTCAGCTGACCGGGCTCTTTGGTTTGCATTAGACCAATGCACATGTTGGGTGTTACAGTGATGGGTGATTTAACATGTCATGTTAATTGCAATGAAACGGTTTGAAGCTGACCATCAAAATGAACAGACTTGTACCAGCAAATATGAATCCCTCCATAGATTGAATTCTATTTTCATGGAATGTTAGAATATTTTTCCAAGACTCACCCATGGAAAACTCCCAAAGGTGGTAGGGATTCTGCCAATTATAACCTGGGTCAACTTGAAGTCAGCAAAATTTCAGGCCGACTCAAATACAACCAAAAAAACAACACAACAGAATCACTGCTTGCCTGCATATTTACACGATCATACATTATACATATCCCCAATAGGCAATTGCAATGAAATGACAATTTAGGTTTTCTCTGATGTAAAATTTTGTATCTGCATTTAGTTCATTTCTTCCAGGTACAGTAAAAAGGTGCTCCTTTGAAAAAACAGGGCACATCTTATAAAGTCACAGGATAATTTATTTTACTTTTCTCACTTTAAAGTTTATTTCTTATAATACAGGCTGTGTTCTTCAGCTAACAGGATTTTGTTTTTTGACATACTCTGGCCTCTTCGCACTTTTAAAAATATAGTTCAATTTTAAACTGAAACATTCTGCATATCCAGTGTTAACTGGACATTGGCAATTATCTAGTCTTTGGGCTTTTGGTGGAATGACCTCAAAGGCCCAATGTTTTAAGGGCTAACTCTCAGGTGTGCAAATGATTACCTGCATGTAAGGAAAAAGGTGTTGCAAGCCGGCTCAGGATTGTGTTCCCCTGCAAAAAAGGGCAAAATACTACATTTCCCATGAGCCTTTGGGTGTCTGTTGGGCCAGCGCACCCACAGGGTCAGAGCGCTATTTGTCACTCCCCGGTCCGTGCTGCCTGTTGGTGATTGTTGGAGTGGCAGGCACGGGCTGGAGGAGAGCAGGTGTTCTTGGAGGTCGTTGGACAGGACCCGGGCCATGCAGTGAGTTGGCGTGCTTCTAAAGGGCTCCGTTCCTCATTGGGGCACGGAGCAGATTACGGCGGTGTGTTCCGTCCAACGCAGGATTTAGCTTTGCCTGGTGTGGAGCCGGCAAGCTCTCCCCAGGCCTCAAGTGCTACGGGGAGTGTGAGGGTGAATGGTGTGAACATCTATTCATGGCTATGAAGCTACTCGCACAGGGTGTTCTCTGGGTATCATATCCGCACGCTGTAAAAACTTTTAACACGTGTACGTGACCGCACGTGTTTTCCTGCAGAAAGGAGTCCCATGAACTCACACTGGGCAAACCGCAGGAAGCGGACTCCTAACGCTCTGAACATTAGAAAGTCTGGGCATTTTTCATATTAAGAGCGTGAGGCGCTTATGTTTGTTTGTGGCTGCTTGCTCTTGTCCATTTTCATGTTTGTCGCAAGCCACTTATGTGCAATGCATTTCAATGAGTAACACTTCACCTGATGACACGGCAGGAGGGGTTGGAGTTCCCCAAATGGAAATACCACGCTATTGCAAGATATGTCTGTTGCCTTGTGCTTTTGTCCATTTCATGTTATACACTGCTGCAGTTATCTATGGCCATCAATGACTCATTATGTGCTTATGTTTGTTTCTGGCAGGGAATGAACAAGTGAGGAATACATGAGTGGGAAGCTATATCTTAATCAAGAAGGGTGTTAGCTAGTGTCAGGATATGATAGAAGGTGCTACTCAGGTCTAAGCAAGTGTGTGCTTAACAGGTTGTTCTTTTCCCTATGTTCCCTATAGCTATGTTTTTCAAGAACCCTAAACCTCCTTCCGGTGACCCTAACACCCCCTACCTATCCACAACCTCTCCCTAACCCTCTTCCCTCTCATTGGCTGCTTCGTGGTACCTGTATATGCTAAAATCAGATGCCCGTGCCAACCAAGGTAGGAGGGGTCAACTACATTTGGCTTCCATGGCTAGGAAGGAGTTGTGTGATACTCCAGGGGTGTGACACTGCATCCTGCAGGTTTGTCATGGTAGTAATAGGCACAAATCATAACTAATATGAATAACCTTTATGGTGCCTCTCTCACTTAAACTAAGAACAATATCCACTGGTCTTTTATTCTCCCTGCACTGAGCCATATGCCTTACACTTAAAAGGAGCAGCACAAATCATAGTTTTTTGGCATCGCTTTGCTTTAGGGAAATAGTCTTGGATTCTATTTCCCTTAACAGTGCAAGAAGCAATATGTTTATTCTGGCCAGAAGCATTTTTGTAACACAATTGGTTATACTAATCAAGCATAAGGATAAGGCTTTTGCAGTTGGTTTTTTAAACCACATTTTAAAAAAACATGTTTTAAAATGCAGCCTGAGTAACAACAATAAGTGCCCAATCTATATGCCATAAAAATAGAAAAGGGAAAAGTAGAGCAGGGCAGAAGAGTCGGGTGCCACTGTGCCAGGAGTTTCTCAGATGCCATTGACTCACTGGCAAGTAAGCAGCAACCTCATTGAAGCAGCATAGAATGCTCAGGACAATTTCAAACAACAGCATTCAGGTGATAGTAACAGGATTCCCGATTCCCCAATGCATATATCAATACAATGTTTGTACTGAACCCTAGAAGTAAAGGCACTAAGGGCAGAAGCCCAGAGAGCTGTGCTCCATTGGAACACCAGATCTGAGTTTGCAGAGTCTGAATAGATCAACCAAATAAAAAACAGCACAATTGCAATACTGTCAGACTAGCTGTCATTTTATTTTGTACTTCAAGCATATCACGATATACAAAGAACATGTTTGGCATTTACTGATTTTGTGCTCCAGGTTTCCAGCAGTTCACTACACATACACAACTTTTTGTAACATAAATAATCACTGGATCAATTGATGTTGTAGACACTCTGCTTTATTAAGAGCTTCCGAGTTTTCAGGCTTAATTACTGTATTAAATATTCTAATATTAAGAACAATCATGGGGCCCATTATCAAGTGCAATAACCAGGACATAGATTGAGATTTGGGAGCTTTTTTGATCCTCCCTTGAGCTACTTTCTGATCTACCAGGTCAATATGTGTCCTACAAACATAACTGTGTGATATCAATGTTATGTGTTGGGGAATATGTACAAAGGAGCATTGTGACATTAACCAGATAGACAGAGCCCTTTCTTGAGTCACAAGCTGCTCGCTGGTCAGCTTTCAGCCAGTGCAGCTTGACAGCATTGTGCATGGCATCTCACACGTTCAAAGGTCCCTTACTCTAGCTCCTCCATCTAGCATTACGAGTATGCTTATGGCTGCCGCCGAGTTGTCAGCTGCTGACATTAGGGATAGCCGTAGAGTGGTTTGTAGGGTGGTGCTAGCAGGAGAGTTGTGGTGCCACTGTAACTGCCCTGCACTGTATATTTCTTACGGGGGCTGGCGAGAGGAGCGCAGGGAGTACCGGGCTTGTTGTGATTGTTGGAGTACCGGTGGGCCATTGTGTAGATGCCCTTTTTGTCAAATTTACTTTGCCTTCCCCCTGGTTTGGTGCATGGTCCAGTGGCAATTTGTGCAACCTGTAGGAGTTCGATTATCCCTCCTGTAACCTTATCCTCCTGGCTACTACCTCAATTACACGACGGTTAGTGTGGCTACCTGCTTGATCTGAGGCCGCCAGTTACAGCGTGGGGGTGGTTGCAGAAAAGGTCGGTGTACTAGGGGAACATCAGTGAGGTGAGGTGGTTTCTACCTGGTTGAATGGTGTCCCCCATCTGATAGTAATGCCTTCCGCTAGAGCCAAAGGAACTTATGTCCTTAAAGCCCACCATGTTATGTGCAACCCCTGTGTCTAAGAGCCGCTTAAGGGAGGTACTGGCATTGAGTTTGCAGTTGGATGACTCTGGTTGGTTGCAGGACAGCTCCAGGGTCAGTGGGGAATTAACAACAGAGTTTCCTGTCAACTATAAAGACCACAGGTGCTCATCTGAGAATATGCGACTGAAAGCCATGTCTAAAGGTTGTGCGGTCCAATGTCAACCTTCACAGTTACTGCTTCATCTACAGTGGAAAGCATCAAAACAACTATCTTGGAGCCTCTTCATCATGCTCCATCGGAACAACTCCATCTTTTCCATCAGATTAGCCCTGCGCAATGGCTTTGAGTAAAAGAAAGGATAACAGGGGAGCTTAACCAATGTAAAAACTTCAGACTTATGTTCTTGGGTAGATCTGCTGGTCAAGTCTGCATTGCAATTTCACCCTGATAAAGCAGATAACCTCTGCCAAATGGACCAGATTTCAAATCAGGTAAATCAGAGCTCTCAAACCATCCAATGTGAACTCAGTTGCCTGGCCCCTGTTGGCAAAAATCAATCCTTAGATGGTAAGGGCACAAATACCTTGGATACCAGGGATAACTCATTTCAGACGACTTCTTATTTAATGAATATGGTACAACTTTCGGATGAAAAATTCATGAAACAGCAAGAAGTGACTTCCCAGCTACGACTACAGACACGCCTATCATAATTGGTGAGAAAGTTCAATTCTCAATGTCAACTTTGCGGGTCGGAGCAGGAGAGCTGGTCCAAGCATCTGTACATCCTGCTCAACAGGATAATACAAACCCTAAACAGGATTCCCTCAGGAGTTTGTGTATTGGCAAAACGTGTACGAATCTAATTATCGACGACTCCTTAAAAAGGACTGATGGGACATAGAAACTTTCTTATCACGAATGTAGAGGCACCAGCAGGGTATGAGCATAGGGAAGCGTTGAGGAATAAGGGGCTGTCTTGGTTATGTCAGAAAACTGGAACAGGTGTCATAAGAGTTTCAGAATTTAAGATCATTTGGAGGATTATAATTGATCATTGGTGCACCCGGAACAGCAGGAATTGTATATTGGTAGGGTGCAGTAAAAGCAACCTTACATCTTTTTTGTCCATCTGCAACAATCTCCCGAGAGCCTCATCTGACTTAAATTTAATAGTTTACCGTATGTTGCATCATAGTACTGTTGTATTTGCGGCATACGGACCTTCTGTGGTTCTTTTATGCCTTTATTTGTTTGTCTTGTTTTATGTTTGCGCTCTGAGACCTTTGGGCATGTGGTGCATTATAAAAAGTCAATAATAAGTCATATGTAATTAATAAAGGTCTGCAGTTTGAATCTCATGTCAAAGTTAGAATTACACATATTTCGAGTTCAAAACAACAGAGCAGCCCTGATTTCTGGACACAGTGGAGTAAAGAAGAGACATAGGGATCAGGATCCCATGCTCTGCTTGGCCAGCCCTACCCTGAGGGTGGGATGAATCATCTTGAACCCAAAGGAGGTTCTCAGAGATAAACTGGGAGATGGATGGCAGCAAATAACCACCTGGAGATGGGGGTGGAAATTGCTTGAATGTATTTTAAACAAATATTATCTAACAAACACATCCACCCTAAAGTGGACATGCTTAATAACAGATAAATATGTTCAAATATGTTGCCTCTGATTTTGTGATGTTATAAAGGAATACTGCCTCCTGCCTCGTTCCTCTATTTGGTCACGGAACTCCTTGCTGACTTGCCATATCCTTATAATGTACGGTATGGTCTACTTTACCCAGATATTAATCAAATAATCATGAAACCCAGTGTAGTAGTATTTCTACAGATACTAAGTGTAACGGCAACAACACCAGTGATATACTGCTTGCAGAATTAGTATTTTTTTAGTAGTAATTCTAGTACTGCTGCGATATCACTCGTTTTAAGGGCAGAGACTAACATAATAGTCATAGTAGTACTGGCTATAGTATGCAAGTAGTGTTTGTTGAAAGCCTTCTAGTCATATGTTATATTTTCAGCACAGTTGAACTGTGGCAACTTAGTATCCATATGGATATGGCAATAATGGCATCGGTGAAGGGGTGTACTGTGCGGTAATGGCCAGCCATGCTAAGGCAATGGCTCCCCATCCTGTGGCAAAGGCCTAACCAAAATGTGGGTTTTTGGTGGCCCACTACGATATGGTAACAACAACACCCAGCGGCAATTGTCCCCATTAGCACCCCTGGAGTGTATGCACAATAATAATAATAATAATAATAATAAAATAATAGAATGGAAAGGAAAGGTGTTTTGGTGAGCAAAAAGAAACAAAATGAGAAGTGCAGCAGTGAGGGGGTGAATCTGCCTGAAGTTTCTGGCACCCCATTAATTTGTCGGAGTGGGCAGGGTAACAGACAGTGGGTGAGCTTCCTAGAGCACTGAAGAGGAGACAACTGAGGAGGGACAGAAGAGAGTGGGTGAGGAAACGTGGCATTGACTGCGACAGTGGAGTGGGGGTGAGACAGGAGGGAGCAGACCGTGCCACAGCATGCCAGCCTATACGAAGGGAGAACAGGCTTATACTGGAAAATGCAGCCCACGTTACCAGCAAGCGGATTGGCCTCTCTTCATTCTAGGAGTGATAATGAATTTTAGATGTGGGTACACAAAGGCTTTTCATCCATTTGTGAATCTGGGGTGCACATACATTAAGCCAGACACAAACCAAACATGTGACCTTTTTGAGGCAAATGTGCAAGTTGCAGGTCAATGTATTTGCATACACCAGCCTCGCAGTGTGGTTAGTTAACGACAGCAACTTTGGGTGAATACCTCGGTCTCCTTGATGCATCCATACAAGATCACTAGAAAAGGTCATATGGTGCACCACGTAACCCCATTGCACCAGATATTACCCATCAAAGTTGGGAGACAAAAAAGACGCTGTGCATGCCATAATCAACCATTGATGACACAGGCAAACTCTGCTAAACTGCTAATGTGTGAACTGGGCTCATACCTTTTCACTATAGAACATTTTATTAAAACAGATGCTTGCGAAATTTGCAGACATTAGGTTCAAGTCTCAGGTTTAATGTATTAGTTGTGTTTTGTAAAAGATAGCAGCATCTAGTGGCAACACCACCTGAAACATCGAAATTGGATTTTCCATGCAGGCTTCCCACACAGAGCTCTTGTCATGATTATGCGTAGGGATCATAAACTGATGTCTGTGTAGAACTCGATTACAGTGGACTGTGCCCACTGTCTTGTACCAGGAAAAAGAAGGTTGGGTCCGTTGGAATCAATGGCACAATGACAGCACAATGGAATCAATGGCCATGTTTGCCATGGTGGGCGTCATGACAGCACCTCCACCTTTCGAGCTCACTGGCGATTCATCACTGTGGTGTAAAGAACAGGAATCAGGGTTCTGCCCAAGTTCTCTAACCTTTAACATGAATGCAACAAAGCATCAGTATCTGGCTGAATATGTCGAAATGGCACTGACACCCAATGGATGGGCTACCTCAACTCAATTCTCCCGGCTCATAGGTATAATTATCAGAATAGGAAACAATTAAGGAAGTAGCCATGGAATGGGAGAGGACTACAAAAAGAAACGAAATAGCCACACTGAGTTCAAAAATGGGTATTGTACATGTTGACCGTATCTAAACGGTCGCACGTACAAAAAGTTCTAAAAATGCTACCACCAAAGGTTTGAACACCTGTGAGGTATAGTGAGATTGGTGTTGTGGGGGACAACCCCGCAGCACACCCGCGGAAAGAAAAGAAAAGAAAAGGACCCTGCGGCGCCGGTTCCCGATCATGGAAGTGAAAGGGAACTGGTGCCGCAGGGACGCAGCGTGAAGGAAAACGTAAGTGGGATTGGTTTATGTTGAGGGTGCGGGGTGTGTCATGGGTTTGTTGTGGGTGGGGGGTCTGGGTATGTATGTGTGTTCGCATGAGAAAGTTACAAACTTTTGGTGGTTCGCACCTTTCTCATGCAAACTTTCCGGCCACGGGCAAATCAGCCACGGTCGGATCACGTAGATCCAAAAAATGTATCACAGTGCAAGCAAACAAGGGTCCTACTGCATACTGTATGCAAAATCAGCCCCTTTGGGCTGATAAGAACGGGTCTATTAAAGTGGATGCGATTAGTTTAAGAAAATAAATGCCATCTCCTGGCACTAGAAATGTACGGTCGAAAATCTCTCTAAAACTGGACGAGAACTACCACTAATCTTATCCTATGTCAGTCTCTGATCTCTGGTCTAGCCTTCCCTGACACTGCTGCCAGGCGGCTCTCTCATGCAAACCGTTAACCAGTTAAAGTCAATCAGCCATACATTTTTCCAGATTATTTGTTCAAAAGAACTTTGGAGAAGCTGATCTCGATAATCGGTTTTTAATTATTGTTAGAATGCCGCCGCTTTCTGGCAGTGAAACAATCCCCGTGTTTGGAGATCCCGTGGAGAGGTTAGTGTGTATAGCAGAAGTAATATTCTCATGCACAAATGTGAATCCAAAAGTATGCCAAGAAACCGCAGGTGAAGTGTTGTTCGACCTAACGTTAATACACAAGACATTTCTTTGAAAAATGAAATATTCGTTGAGGAGTTTCAGTGTTTTCCCATTTACCTCCATATGAAGTGTTGGAAGTGCTTGCTTTTCAGGAAAGAAGATTTCAACGGAAATAAACACATTTACGAGATTGTCCAGGAAAGATAGGAATGCCTTCTCATTGCCATTCTTACCTCGTCAAAAAGAGCAAACAAGTCTTCTAATATTTCTGAGACCGCAACTTCGAGATACGTAGCAAACTCTTTCAGACTTATTCGCTCGCCTTTCCTTTTTCTGGCGCTCGCTGAATATTTATCAAGTTCTTTCTCCAGCTTTTCTGGTTTCAGCCTATTCAAAGTAAAGCAACGTGTCATGACTTAGAATAAACCTTTGGAAACAATACATGTTTTTTCTGGGACTGGGCATAGTGTAATCCAGTCAGGCTGTCGGGTTATCCACGATGGAGACGGCTAGAACATTGGGCATAACATGACTTTCAGTGAAGAGGAGCTCTAGGTCTGTTGATCATTCCGAAAGCCTGACTGGATTATACAACTCGGTGGGACGATGAGGCCCGCCCTCTTTGTCCCAGGTGCAAGCAATAACATTAAAGTTATTGAGGCAGGGTTCATAGAAAGCCAAAAAGGACAATTATAGGCAGTAATGTATTTATTTTAAAAAAGGCAGCAGGGCAGGCCAGACATTGAAGCACCACAAATACATTGTGGGTGTGCACGGTTTGTAACAAATCATTCCTAAACTGATTAATGCAAACCTTTTACACACACTGCGAATTTGGTGGATTTGCCTGACAGAGCAGTGGCATGGATCGTCATTTCTTAATCTGCTCCCAGAGTATGAGCCATCAAACAAACTCAGCAGCGTCTCCTCGCATGAGATTTAGATACAGGTGCAGATGGTTTTGATTCCCATGGAATCTGCATGGTTTTTGGAACTGCAAAAGCAGGAGGATTCCATAGGAAGGTATATAATTCCCCTCAACATGTACAGACGTGGCATTTAAGATTGTTTGCATGAATGGTTGTAAACACAGAGAAACAGCAGCCCACCGGCATTTCCGTGCAAGTTTAAAACCTCCACATGCAAAGAATGGGGACTGCGTTCACTGAAGTCCATAGTAGGCAGTCTCCTACTTACTATTTTTTGGGAGATCTATGGTGTAAGAGAAAAGGGTTTGTGTATAGCTTCACAATTCATAGGCAGAATTGTATTAATCAATTAATATGACCTTACAGAATGGTACACAAGCACACTTTCCTTCTGCCATTACAAAACACCGATGTACAAGTCTAGCGTTCCATTTCCACACAATCCCATATTGTACATGTCACTGTTTCATGTTCATCATGTTTTCGGGGCCTGATTTACAAAAGCCTTTTTAAATGTGAAAGCCCCATTGAAAAACGCTCTGTAAATCAGGCATTTAGTATCTGTTACTTCTGAAACATATTTGTCTGCGTCTCCGTTTTTTAATATTCTATTGTGCCAGGTGTCGCTCAGTAGATTGTAGCCGTGCTTTCTCTTTAAAGCCGCAGACAAATGCATTGGCAGTTCGCGCCATGAATGCCTTTTAGCAAAGCTCCTGAAGCTACTTTAATAAATGCAATGTTCAGCCTTCCATACACAGGATAAAAGCACACTCTGTCCATCCTATTCAGAATCATAGAGTAATATGGAGCATTTTCGAGGATGGAGAGTACTCAAGCGACTCCAGACGTTTGAGTTAAGGCTGCATTTATAAATAAAACTGCTGATTAAAATGCTATTGGAAGCAACGCATGATGCGCACAGTAACACTATCCTAGCACACTGGCACCACTTACTGAAAGATGCTCAAACATGATTATGACAACCCAAAGGCAGGAGAGTGAATCAACACATTTAAATGATGCAGGTAGCTCAGCTGTGCAAAAGAAGTTGAAATTACCCAGGGCAATTTAGGCAGATCAGAAGCATTCACGACCTAGAAAAAAAACAAAGTATTCTCACCCAAGACTTCTCACAAGTTTTGCAAACTCTAAAAGGGAAGTGTTCGAGGGGAGGCGCAGCTGTCCTTCGGCCAATGCCAGCTGGCAATCTTCAAACGTATAGTCTGTGACAGAGACTCCCAAAGCCCTTCAAGTAAAGAAGACAGTTAGGCTAGCGTAATATTACTTTGAACAACCATACCAAAAGTAGTGGAATTCCATGTGTGCACAATTGCTAACGGAGTTGTGAAAGCATCAAAGAACATATACACATATGAAACAAAACTGGAATTATCTGTGCAAAAAGTTCGTAACAGTGACTGCTGGGATAAAGTAAAGTGCCTCCACTGCCTGCATTGCTTCCTAAACTGCTGGGTGAATCATGAACTATCTATCACCTTTTAATTCAATATTGATGCAAACTAAAGAAAGAAAGGACCAGCCACTTGAAAATATTTTATAACTCACTGCCCTTTAAGAGGTATTTCCAAAAGTACCACAAGCGGTAACAAATAAAGTTACTCCAAGTGTTATTTCTGGAAATCCTGCTAATTAGTAGTTTCCCACCAGGCTAGTAGTAACAGATGCATATTTCCCCGAATACTGCATGCGGTATTTCTGAAAATAAGCATTTCTTTTAATTCCTGTCCAGCTTCGCTTTGATGATGCTAGTATACTGTAGCAGTTCTTAAGCAAACGGTATAATATTTTGTAAAACTACAAAAGATACATTCTGACCTTTTTATACATTGCATGGCGAAGGTGGGCATCAGAGATTGCTAATTTTACACCTCTTTCGATTGTCCCCAAAATGATATTTTGAGGTGGCACTTCCATTCAGTTCAGGAAACCAAGTTTCAAAAACGTCAAAAAGGAGTCATTTCTGAGATACAAAGAGTTACTTGGTCTCTTAAACAAATCTCAATCAAAACCCTGTCATCGGGCATTATCCATGCACCACTTGTGTGGCCTATAAATTCTCCAAAAAAACGACTTCTTTCTTCATGCAACAAAAAAATTGGGACCTTCATACCTTTACGACCTGTAAAAGTAAAAACGTAATCTATGCAAATCGGTGCCCATGTAAAAAAATGTACATTGGAAAAACTACCCGGGAAGTCAGTACCTGGATCAATGAGCACCGTTCTTAATTAAAAACTCGCAACCTAAATGCCCCGATGGTGATCCATTATGTAGATATGGGTCACAAAGCGGAGCAAATGGAATGGTTTTGTGTAGAAAAGGTTTTTTGGTCATAATCCCACACAAATTCTAAAAAATGTAGCCTACAAAGAAGAACTATGGATCTTTTGACTCAGGGGTTGAATACTCTGGAACCTCGGCATTCAGGCACATAACATCTTTAATTGGCCTACCTTTCAGATACCCTTGGAAGGTATCACCTTGTACACATGTTGTAGTCCCATCTAATTACCACACATGAATTGGGTCACTATTTGCTCACACACATATATCCTTGGGTGGGTTGCATTGTATGCATATATTGGGCTAAGCAGTCGTTTAGGCATATACATGTTTGGTCGGCCTGTATTGAATATGTTATAAATGGATGGCCGTTGTGTCACTTTCAATGCCTCCCAACAAAAACCTTTTGGAGGTACAGCTGTGGCAAAGATGAGTCGGAGGATAGCCCACATCATTTACAACGCCATCCATGAAGACACTGTTCACTTATACTGAATATATGTCATTCATGCCGTCACGCTGAGTTGTAGGACGATTTTATGAATACGCTGAACAGCGTTATTCATATTATCAAACAAACTGACTGGATGTAAAATTATTTCACAATTTAAGCCTCTCGATTTAGTCTGAGCATTTACGCTCGTTTTCGGGGCAGAGCGACTTGTTTACATTTAAGCAACGCGGTGTAGCATCGTCATGTGGTAAACGTGCGAGTCAGATGTACTAAAAATCACGTGCTTCAAGAGTTTGCTGCTGTCCTATTAACGCGGTGCAGCATAACCACGTGAGAGGGTTATACGTGCCTTTAATACGCAAAAACAACTGCGGGTTTAGATGCGCATTGATGCTCTCCAGAGTAGGTCTGAGAATATCCGAGTGCTTTGCTGGACTCGCGGACCCCTGTTCCCGCTCTTGCAGTGGTCGCCAACTTCAGCGGTCGCCATTCTAAGGTAAGCGGCTTGTTACACAGAAATCGGGCACACAAGTGGTCTTATGCCTTCACTGATAGCCTCACTGCAACGAGGTGTACATAGGATATTTTGCCTTCCTTTTCTATTATGAATTATTGCACCGTCAATATTAACATTCTTGGTGTTGCTGTTAGATGTCTAATTTTTGTTCATTAAAACAATCAGTGGAAACTTTTCGATTTGTAGCTATCACCACATGACATGCCAATTCTGTTAAAACTATCCTTGGAATACAATTATTCATTAGCTCCTCCCTTTTCTTCTTCTTTTTCTTTGTCTCTTAGACGTCAAAACGTTCAGGTTCCACCTCTCCTGACATATGGATACTGATAGACATCATTTGTGGTGTGCGACCATTCCAACCTGCACCACCCCAGTACCCGGATTCCCTGGGTAAAACAATATTTAACTTGACTATTGAGGTTTTTCTCTTTTAAATCTTTTTGATCCTGTAGTCTTATTGGCAAATATGCCTTTTCATACCTTCTTGGCCGAGGTTCCTGACATTATTGTTTAAACACCTTCACAGATTGGTGCATTGTATCCAGCCATCTGCCATGCAGGATCCCCCATCTGAACATTGCCAAATGGTATGACAGTGCATCCAGTCCCATATACACATAAAAAAACAATGGATTGATTCTTGTTGCTGTTGTTAAGGTTAGTCTGTAGTGTCTTCAAGAGTAATTCCAACACTACTATTTGGGCTCTTTCCTTCCTTTGACCTTTGGTGTGTGCCTATCTTCTCCATCACATCTGACCTACTTATAGTCATGATTCACGCCCTCCTTGTCCAGGGACACTGATTTTTCACGGTAGCATGTAGGGTGTCCTGACCCACGTTTAAGCTACCCTGCTACAACATTTGGTGCTGTGGGCTTAGGAAATTCAAGATGGCGGAAAACCCACATGTGCGCCGAAATCCAGGAAAGCTGCGCAGTTGTGCGCACACCAAAATGGTTACCTAACTTGCCACCCACCAGGGTAAAGAAAGGTCTTTGTTAACAAAATCCACTTTTACTGATGTCAAAAAGTTGCTGAAATCGTGACTCATTGGACCACTTTAAAGATTCAACCCTTTTTGTGGGGTTCCACATAACCATCTTACTGTAAGGAGCCCCATCAAAACAATGTTAAGCAAGGATTTACTACCATGTAAGAACCATTCCTGTTTAGAATGCATTAATCCAAGAAAATCCCAAAATTGCATGCAGTACCAACAAAATCCTCAAGGGGGCGCTGGCGGTCTAAACTCTGACAGGAGAATTGAGTGCAGTTGCTGACTTCAAAGGCTGCATTTTAATTAAAAATTAGCCACATGCTGTTCCCAGAGGCCTGAAGCCTGGGAAACCCTATCACCTCAAGAGCTTCACACCAGGAGTTAGAATCTCACATGACCTCTTGATTGATAGAAGGCAGACTGGCTGGGAGCTTCCCAGAGACCACACAAAGGACCCTTTCCTCTGAAAGGAATATGTTAATTTTGTCTGTTTAATGTCAACAAAGCCCTGCCTGCCCAGAGGACTGACCCACCCAAGTCTTGGAGGCGGACTTCAACACTCTGAGGACTGAATTGAAAGGAAAATATATATTTTACAAAAACACTGATAACTCTTTGTAATCAAATGACAGAAATGTATAACTTTGAGAGCTTTAATTTAAAAAATGTACCTTTAATTCAAGACTAAACTCGAATTTGTGTGATGTTCTGGGGCAAAACCCCATTGTTTATTAATATTACAGACTCCCTGTTTCAGCTAGACAAACGAAAATGCATTGGTATGTGGGTAGATATGTGAGGAACAGTTGTATAAAATTTAATGAAGATCCAATGTTGTTTAGCACATTAAAAAGTGCTAGAAGTTGCCATTTGTGAATGCAAGCTCCTAGAAACAGCAGATTTGGGACAGAGTATACCTCATGTGATAGGTGACATGGGTATGTAATTTCAAACAACTGTGTAACTCTGAAGTATGTATTTTGATCATATATAGATTTGGGTGCACAGATAAGGGAGGTTCTTCAAGAGATCATAAATGGCTGACATCACTCTGACACAACTTAGTTCGCCAATCAGGGGACGAATGAAAGTTTGACCAATTAGAAGCTGAGAGAGAGGTAGGGTCAGTGATGCTAGAACACACCCACATTCTAAACACATAAAAGCAGACAGACAGGACAGATAGAGACTTTCCAAATCCATCTGCAGCGGGACGCTCTGCCGGAAAAATCCATACTTACCTCCATCAACCTCCAGAAAGCCAAACTAGAGACTTCAATCTATCCAGAACTAAGAGACCAGACCAGCAGAGAGAGCTGACCCAGATCACTGTGAAGTGCAGAGGCCAGACCAGACCAGACCAGAGTCCAGTCTAAAACCCTGACCAGATCCGTGATGAGGCCCATTTCACTCAAGAATATAGTGTGAGTACCCAGCAGAACTGTGTAGAACCAATCTCTTAGTTTAAATTCATCTAATTCAATCTATTTAACCTAAGTAGAACTGCCTCCTAGCTGTCACCTGTCATTTCTAGTTGCAAGCTGCACTTGTCATTTTGAGCTTTTGAAATTTGCAAACCCAAAAACGACCTTTATTAAATCGCTCATATCTCCGCGACCGTTTGGGCTAGAGACTTGCAGTAACTTTCCTCTGATAGCTTAGAATCGTAGCTTTGAATCGCACCAAGAACCGCATTCCTACCCCTTATAGTTTTACCGCAATCGCGGAACACGCATCCGCGAATTTTACCGCAATTTGCAATTTCTTCACATGTAAAAACTGCTGCTGTTTGCTTTCCATTTGCCAGAAATTCGTTTAACCTGCTAACTATCCCTGCATCATTGCTAGTGTGAGCCTGGACTAATATTAACTAGATACCACTCACCCTGAACCTCTGTAAGGGAATTAAAAGCGTTTAGCATATTTTTTTTAATTCATTGCCAGCACATATCAAAGCAATTTGGGCCTGTGATTTCAAAACTCCTATCTGTTTTCTGTTGTCTAAGCTTGCTGGATTGAACTGATTACATTGATTGCATTTCTGAGAACTGTGTGCTTCCTTCCATTTCCTTGCATTGCATAAAGAGGGGGGGAGTGAATAGCCAGAGAAAAGTGATTACATTGTTTGGTTGAAATCCTATTGAGTATTTTCTGTACTGCATTCATTGAATATTGCATCCACCTGAGCTTACATAAAGCATCCTCTACCACATTATACTTTTGTTCCTATTTACCAGTGTGCTATCTTATCCATTTCCTGTCAACTCATTAGTGATTATAAAGAAGTGTGCTAGTGCCAGATTCTCCATTGTTAATCTTTATCATATCAGATTAAGGGTGATATTCAAGTATTAATTTATTATAAAGTGTGATATATCTATTTTAAATTATCAAATAAACCTTTTAAACTTGCAAAACAGAACTACTTCTTGGCTCAGTGGGGTCAGGGGGATTCCAAGAGAGGGGTGTTATATAGGGGTAGTCATCCAGAACGCATGAACTGGACCTAAAGATATATCAATAAGGGTTTTCATTCAGTATTATAGACTAGGCGTTGACTTAGCTGTAGTGTTGAATTGAATCCTCTTACAAATTGGGGGCTCGAGCCGAGACGTTGGGTTAGATTTACCATTGTGCAGCTTAATACAGTGTGCTAACTGACGGGATACATACATCCGGTCGGATCACCACGCTGCATTACGCTGTGAAGCATTCCTCAAAAGGGACACTCCAAGAAAAGTTCTGTTCTGCAAAACTAAAATACTAACTTCTGTAAGTCAGGACAGAGACCAATCTCTAGAATGACGACCTTGGTAGATATGAAAATAGCCAGAGAGCACTTCTTACACAAACTATTTGTGAGAGGTGAATGGACTCACCAGGACCAAACAGTCTGGTTGCAGGCCATCACGCAACAGGTCACTGAAACAGGGTCAGATATATATAGAGATCAGGGTCCATTACACGTGGCCCTGAGTGAACTATATATGGCTCCTAAGGCCAAAGATGAGCACGACAAGATTGTTAGGATAGCGGCATATTTATATTTATACATGGGAGCCATACAGAATAAATGTGCTGAAGGCCATGATCTGGCAAAAAGGCAACAGATGGCGTTAGAGAAGGCCCAATCTGATCTGGACTCTTCTGAGCAAAGGCTGCACAGAAGCCAGGAGTCAGAAAATGAGACCAGACAGTACATCACTAAAATAAAGGAGGATATGGATGTGCTGCAAAAGGAAAAGTCAGAACAGGATACCAGATTTCTGGCCTTGCAGAAGGAACACCAAGAAGGTTTGGACTCCCTACTGCAAAGCCAGAAAAAGCTGGAGCAACAGCTAGACTTCAATAGGGCATGTGCTGAGCAGGTAGTCACCCTGCAAGGCCACCTAGATAGAGTGAAGGAGGAGAGCAATAAACTGATTCTGAAAGACCTGGATACCCAGGCAGAGTTTGATCAGGAGCGCCAGAAAGCTGGTGCCTTCCAAAGGCAAAGGGACGACCTGGCGGCACAAATGCAGGCTCTTAGTCAGGAAAGAGACGCCTTAGGCCAGGAAGTCTGCCATTTAAAAAGAAACATGGAAGAAAATCACCTGGCCCACCAGGGGCTGGGTGATCTCCAAAAAGAAAACCAGAACTTGGTGGAGCACACCAGAAGGGTGGAAGATGCTCTAGCAAGAAAGGAGCAGGCCAATAGGGACATTGCCCAGGAGGTAAACCTCCTGCAGCAAAGACTGGCCCAGTTCTCCAGGACCAACCAGGAAGCACAGAGGGAGAATGAGGCCCTCTGTCAACACAATGATAGGCTCCAGCAACAGGTAGCGATGCAGGAGAAACTGATAGAGTCGAGTAAGGCCTTAACAGAGGAACTGAAAGCACAAATGCAGGCTCTTGCATTGCAACAGGGAGCAGGGGCGGATAGAGATGAGGTCCGCTGGGAAAGAGAGATTCCTGACCATAACCGCAGGAGCCCTAACACCAGGGGCCTTCATCTCCCCCAGTCCCTGGACTCTACCACCCCCATGTCCCCTGGCGCACATGAGCACAGGGCCGCAGGGATGGCAGATTACTATCCAGCTAAGAGTATGGGGCTCATAGGCCAGTACCACTCAGGAATGGAGGGGTGGGCATCCGGGTATGGGCACCCAAGTACAGTACAGTTCAATGGGGAACCCCAGGAGAGTAGGCCCATTAAGGGCATCCTGAAAACCTCTGCCCAGTTAGGTCAGTGGAGGGGGTACCCATCAAATCCTGGCAGCAAGGAGGAATCTGAAGACTCCTCTGAACTGCGCAGGACACAGGAGACCAGGTCCCCACATTCTGCCAGCCATTCCCAGGCTCGCAGAATCCGGGAAAACCTGGAAGAACAGACGGGAACCTCTGGGAGCAGTGCCTCTGAGTCCGAGGAAGAATGGACAAGGGTTACCCGAACCAAAAAGGCCAATAAGGCAAAAAGGGCCTTGCTTAAGGACCCCTTAAAGCAGATTAAGGCGATCAGGAGCGTCATCACGCCTTACCATAAGAACGCTAAGTATTCTGTTTGGGAGCACTTAGAGTTGTTTGAACAAATGATGGAGACTTTCCATTTGAAGGACAGCCAAAGCTGTATTCAATATGTAAAGTGGACATTCTCCCCGGAATACTCCAGTTTCTTTGCGGGGCTGGAGGACCAAAATCATTTAAGATGGTCCACATATAAGGCGGCCATCCTGAAACATTTTTCTGTTCACAGAAATCCTCAAGAGGCTCGCAAGGCGGCCTACAATTTGCAATGTGGGGAGGATCAGGCCCCACGAGAATTTGTGCAGGAGTTAAAGCGTGCTTTTGCGCAAACCACCAGAAGGGTGCGCACAGATAGTAGAGAGTTTGTCAATACGTTTTTCCATGCCTTGCCCAAATATATAATGACCCAGCTCGTGAGAGATTTTCATGAGAAAAGATCTTTAGACTGGGTCATTGAACAGGCTACCCGGATCTATGAGGTGCAGAAGCCCATAGAAAACAAAAGTAATGCCCAGAAAAACCCCAAAGCCAACAGCACCCCTGCTGCTGCCAAGGTGGCAGAGGTAAAGGTTACCCCCGTTTTGGATTTGGAGATGGGGGGGCCTAAAAACCTGCCTGCACCTAATAATGCTAGGCCCAGGAGGTCCTCGGGTCAGTCACAGACAGGGAGCCAAGGAGGCAGCCCCACAAATGGGGTCCCTCGCTCTCCTGATTATGTAAGTCCCCGTTACAAGGGAAATCGACCCATCCTGGGTTATGTGTGGACTCCTCCAGCCCAAGGGGGGGGATCCAGACAAGCACCTAACCCAGGGAACTTCCCTCCAAACTTCCCACAGGAGGGCAGAAATTTACCAAACCCTGGGCAGAACTTTTTCCCCAGATATCCACCCGACTTTCAGCCCCAAAACCATCCATCCTTCTTTCCCCAATTCCCTGAGCCCAGACCACTGAATCCGGGAGAGGGGAGGCCAAGGGTGGAGGGGTACCCAAATCTTCCCAACCCGGGGTATTACCAGAGGAGGGACAGCTACCCTTCCCGGGATCAGCCCAGGGGAGAAAACAGGGCCCCGTATCAGCCTGAGCGGGTTTCCCAGTTAGAGCGCCAGGTTCAAAACATGGCGCGGGATCTGGGTCACATACTGAGGGCTCAGCAGAACCCTCAGATCGGCATGCCAGCGCAGAACGCACCCAACTCTGGACCTGGTGCTCCAGAACAATGACGGGGGCAGCACCCCGATAACTCACCGGTTCCCAGGGAGGAGGCACAAAGGGAAGGGGGGTGTAAAGCCTTGGAGGAAGCTTCCTTCCTCACTTGTAAACAGCCCCTGGAAACCCAGGAACCGGAAACAAAATCTCTTGCCCCTGAAAGTCTGCCTCCTAAGGAGCAGAGGGGGGGTAGGAGAAACAAAAGACCCAAACAGACTCAGTTTGAGGAGGAGGTACAGATCTTCCAATTTGAGGGAGAGGGATCCTCAGAGGATCCTGAGAGAAGGATCTTCTCCTTCAGAGAGGGGGGAACTCCTCCCAAAGAAAAATGGGTCCCTAGGGATGCAAATCCAGACTGGGGAGATGTGGAGACTGAGCTACCGCCGCCCACTATCTCATCCCAGAACAAACAGCAAGAAAACCCCCTGGTTCAAACCCATCCTGGTGACTGCCCCCAAAAAGGGGGGGGCGGCCCAGAACCAGAACCAGGGGAACCCACAATGGCTCTGATCTCCAGTTGCCAACTTTTTCTTTCAGATTCCCAAGGCTCTCCACAGAATTCTGCCCAAAATTCTTCTCTCGCGATGTCCAAAACCAGAAAATTAGCCCACCAGTTGTCCAAAAATGTACATTATCTGTGCCCCCTTGAGGAGAAGGAGGGAAGATATTATGCCCCGGTACAAGTACAGGGGCAGGGTACAATCTTGGCACTGGTGGACACTGGATCTCAAGCTACCCTTCTGTCCAGAAGGGCCTTTGATGAACTGAATGCAGGAAGGGGAGAGAATTACCAAATTCCTCTCACCTCTCTTCCTGGACAACTGCAGAACTTTGACGGGAAGGAAATTCCCGTCGAGGGGACGGCAGACTTGGACATTAAAATTGGGCGACATAAGTTGAAACACCCGGTCATAGTTGTGACCCCAGAGGGCACCCCTTGTTTACTAGGGAATGACCTCCTGAGGAGGTTGTCACCCTTAATAGATTGCGTAAACAAGGTCCTCTGGACCCAGACTAGCCGACCAATAAAATTAAAACAGAGTGTTAACCATGTTAGTTTAAACGGCACCTGCCACATGGTTGAACAAAAATCTGACCAAGTAGAATTTCACTTCCAGAACAACCAGATTCCAGACGTGACAGTAATAGCAGTAGGACAACAGACTGGTGATGGGGGGTCCTCTCTATTTCTGAAAATCAACCTTCCTTCCAGTCTAAAGTGGTATTCCACGCTGGAAGGAAAGACTCTGAAATTCTATACCAATCCACAATCTGAAACTCCCACTCCTATAGTCCAGAAAGATGTGAAATCAGCTCAAAGCCTGGCTGATATTCAGCAAATTGAAGAGCAGTTGTTCATCCCTGTTCAGTTAAATGATGGGAAGGACTCTGTTCTCGCTCGAGTGTGCGTGAACAATGGTAAGAGCTTCATCAGCGAAGCCATGTTTCGCCAACTCCCAAAAGATCCAGCCATTCCCACCTTCAAACTGATAGACAAATGGGAAATGGACCTGGAAGCACCTAATTCCAAACATCTCCTGCCAAGCAGGTGTATGCTCAAAATCTCCATTGGCAACAAGAGCATAGTCCACAATTGTTGGGTCGTGCGAGACGTCCCTGCCGCCTTTTACTTAGGCAGTGACATTCTCAATCGCTTTGCCATTAGTTTGGACCTAATAAACTTCAAAGCTTGGTCCCGATTAGCGGATAATCCCATGGGCTTTGATGATCCAGAAAAAGCATTTAGGTCAGCTCAATTACTACCTTATGCAGTTGAAATTCAGATTAAAGAGGAAGTCACCATCCCAGAAAGGACCCGACAATTCTCCCTGGAAGTGAAAGTTAAAAGGGGACAAGAGTTGAAAAACCCTGATGCTTACATACATCTAAATGCTTCTCTCCAACAGCAAGGGTTGGGGGTAAACCCAACACCATTAGTCAACATAGAACATGACACCATTCCAATAGAGGTGGATAACAGCGACTTAAAGAGTATTACTCTAGCCGCAGGCACCATTATTGGAAT
Organism: Ambystoma mexicanum; assembly: GCF_040938575.1. Taxonomy (NCBI): domain Eukaryota; kingdom Metazoa; phylum Chordata; class Amphibia; order Caudata; family Ambystomatidae; genus Ambystoma; species Ambystoma mexicanum. The sequence continues at coordinate 23,404,817 of NC_090933.1, read as the reverse complement.
GGCGGTTGATGACCGACATTTTTCCATCGACTTAGTAAATGAACTGTTAGGACCAATCCCCAAGGACTGTTTTGACAGTGACAGTGAGGACAATACAACACCAGACAGGATCTTTACCCGGCATGGGGGGAACTTCCTGGTGTACACTTCCTGCCCCTATGGTAAGGAAGATGTGACTTGTGACTTCAGGAGGGATGAGGTGATTTTCCAGGTCCATGAGGGCTGCCTTTCCCACCTGAAGCCTCCAGTCCAAATCAGCACTCTGACCAGGGACTTCTCCACCCAGCTGGAGGAGGCCGCTGAAATAGCCAAACCAGAAGTCTTTCCAGGCTTCAGGCAGATGGTGGAAGAGAGAGTCAACCTAGCTGATGCCTGTGTGACTCTGGAACAAAAGCAAAATTTGAAACAAGTTTTCTTGGATTTCCAAGATCTCTTTGCGGTAGACTCGTATGACTGTGGTCGCACCGACATCCACACAACAACAATCCCCACGGACCCTGGCATGACTCCTGTGTTTGTGAAGCAATATCGCTTGCCTCTCGCATCAATGGAGTCCCTTACTGAAATAATTAAGAACCTTGAGTCCCGGGGAATAATCCGTCCAGTCCACAGCACCTTCAATAATCCGGTGCTGGGAATATTGAAGCCAAACGGCCAGTGGAGACTCTGCGCCGACCTCAGGGAGCTCAACAAACGGGTCCATACTTCCCGATGGCCTCTGCCCTACATTGACCAAGGGCTGGCCCAGATTCAGGGGTCACAGGTATTCACTGCAATAGACCTGACCAATGGATACTGGACTGTGCCTGTCAGTAGGGAGGACCAATACAAACTGGCTTTTACCTTTGGGGGCCAGCAGTACACATGGACCCGGACTCCCTTCGGATACCTCAACTCCGGCAATGAATTCAACATTTTTCTACACAAGGCCATGCCCGACTTGGGTGCAAGGGGTAACCTGGCTTATGTAGATGATGTCCTCATCAAAAGCTCAACTGTTGAGGAACACATAGCGGAGATCCGTTATGTTCTGACACAGTTGAGGGCCGCCGGAGCAAAACTTTCCTTTCAGAAAGCACAGTGGTGTAGAACCCGTGTTAATTTCTTGGGGCATGAGATTACTCCTCAGGGTCTCTGTCCCCAGGAAAAGAAAGTGGAAGCACTTCAGAAACTGAAAGACCCCACAACTCTGCGGGAACTAAGGAGCCTCCTTGGACTGACTAATTACAGCAGAAAGTTCATTGAGGGCTACGCAGAGATCACCAGACCCCTGATTCATCTCCTGAAGGGGGGGGTCAAGTGGGAATGGGGTCCAGAACAAGCCGAGGCAGTAAAACAACTCAAAAGAAGCCTCTCACAAGCGCCTTGCCTAGCTTACCCTGTCAGAAACAAGGAGTTCTTCCTGGAGACAGGGTTCTCTAATACGTGCTTGACGGCAGTATTATACCAAAAGCATGACAAGGTCAATAAAGTAATCTCCTATGCGAGCAAAACTTTATCCTCTGTGGAGGAAAAATTCAACGATTGTGAGAAGGCACTCCTGGCAACGGTGTGGGCATTGAAGAATTACCGCCCGTTTATCCAGGGGGAACACATCATAGTGGAGACTCCACACCAGCCTCTGCAATATCTCCAAAGTGACAGAATCCGGGCCGGAAATGTGAGTAATTCCCGAATCACTTCCTGGATTCTGTCAATGCAAGGCTTTCCTGTGGAGGTCAGATATGGCCAAAACAAGAAGAGTCCCCTCGCGCAAGTTCTGGCTGACTTGCATGATTGTGCCAGAGAAAACTGTCTCGAGGACGAAAGTCTGAAAATCAAGGACAACACGGAGGCATACCTTAATTCCCCACACAAAGTCTTTGAAGAGGACAAGTGTGAGGGAATGCCCACTGTCTATGTGGATGGATGCTCTTACCATGTTGACAACAACGGGGAGAAAGAACTGGTGGCCGGCGTAGGGAATGCATGGGTGAATGAGTCCCCAGAACCCTCCGCTGGATACAAAATTGGTCCCCGAAGTAGTCAGGTGGCAGAATTGATGGCTGTGCATCAGGCCATCCTCACTGCTGTCCAGCATCAACTCCACGAACTGGTCATAATCACAGATTCGGATTATGTACGGAACGGGTTCGTGGAGCACCTGGTTAATTGGAAAACCAGAGGCATGTTATGTGCTAACAACAAACCCTTGAAACATGGGAAGTTAGGAAACACCTCCAACATGCTTTTGCTTATGCTCAGCGGAATCTAGAAAGATCGACTGATAGCATGAAGACCCATTATGACCTGAAAACTTCCAGGAAGGAATATCAGGTGGGAGACCGGGTCTATCTATACAACTTCCAAAGGAACCAGGCCAAGCAGCGCAAATTTTTGCCTACATGGAAGGGACCCTTCGAGATCATAGACAAAATCTCCCCTGTGGCCTACAAAATCCACATCCCCAAAGGCGGTTCGGCAGAGGGGGAAGACAAGTGGGTCCACATAAACCAGTTGAAATGTTGCCATCCCAGGCACACTCTGCAACAACTGGAGGAATCCTCTGGAATCCTAGCGGGTACTGTATCAGACTAATTCAGTTCCAATCATAAAACCTACCACATCTAGTCTCTAAAATATTGTGATTACATGAAACTGTCTCTAGTGATGCTGTTTTTTTTTTTCAAAATAAGAATGTAATATTTCGTTACGATGAAATGCATATGCTGCCCCACTATCTCAACAGTGGTGGAAAAAAAAAAATCGTCTATGAGTAGATATTGCCGCTCTTCCTTTATCATCCTAGGAGAGATGAAACCATGAAGGATGACCAAGAAGGACGATCCGGAGACCGGGAGCAAAGACACAACGGGCCCGGGGTACCGCCCAATCTTCCCATCAGGACCGGCGAGGAGAACTGATCGATCTGACCGGATGGAGAAGAAGATGCTGAACTGTGCCATCTACAGAAGAGGAAGAAGATTATGCGGACAGACCGGTGCGTGGGTCAAAACCCTTGGGCACGCGACTCCCCATCGACCCAAACTCAAAGTGCAGTCACGTGGGGGGGCTTGTAGGGTGTCCTGACCCACGTTTAAGCTACCCTGCTACAACATTTGGTGCTGTGGGCTTAGGAAATTCAAGATGGCGGAAAACCCACATGTGCGCCGAAATCCAGGAAAGCTGCGCAGTTGTGCGCACACCAAAATGGTTACCTAACTTGCCACCCACCAGGGTAAAGAAAGGTCTTTGTTAACAAAATCCACTTTTACTGATGTCAAAAAGTTGCTGAAATCGTGACTCATTGGACCACTTTAAAGATTCAACCCTTTTTGTGGGGTTCCACATAACCATCTTACTGTAAGGAGCCCCATCAAAACAATGTTAAGCAAGGATTTACTACCATGTAAGAACCATTCCTGTTTAGAATGCATTAATCCAAGAAAATCCCAAAATTGCATGCAGTACAAACAAAATCCTCAAGGGGGCGCTGGCGGTCTAAACTCTGACAGGAGAATTGAGTGCAGTTGCTGACAAAGGGATTTGACTCAGCTGACTTCAAAGGCTGCATTTTAATTAAAAATTAGCCACATGCTGTTCCCAGAGGCCTGAAGCCTGGGAAACCCTATCACCTCAAGAGCTTCACACCAGGAGTTAGAATCTCACATGACCTCTTGATTGATAGAAGGCAGACTGGCTGGGAGCTTCCCAGAGACCACACAAAGGACCCTTTCCTCTGAAAGGAATATGTTAATTTTGTCTGTTTAATGTCAACAAAGCCCTGCCTGCCCAGAGGACTGACCCACCCAAGTCTTGGAGGCGGACTTCAACACTCTGAGGACTGAATTGAAAGGAAAATATATATTTTACAAAAACACTGATAACTCTTTGTAATCAAATGACAGAAATGTATAACTTTGAGAGCTTTAATTTAAAAAATGTACCTTTAATTCAAGACTAAACTCGAATTTGTGTGATGTTCTGGGGCAAAACCCCATTGTTTATTAATATTACAGACTCCCTGTTTCAGCTAGACAAACGAAAATGCATTGGTATGTGGGTAGATATGTGAGGAACAGTTGTATAAAATTTAATGAAGATCCAATGTTGTTTAGCACATTAAAAAGTGCTAGAAGTTGCCATTTGTGAATGCAAGCTCCTAGAAACAGCAGATTTGGGACAGAGTATACCTCATGTGATAGGTGACATGGGTATGTAATTTCAAACAACTGTGTAACTCTGAAGTATGTATTTTGATCATATATAGATTTGGGTGCACAGATGATAAGGGAGGTTCTTCAAGAGATCATAAATGGCTGACATCACTCTGACACAACTTAGTTCGCCAATCAGGGGACGAATGAAAGTTTGACCAATTAGAAGCTGAGAGAGAGGTAGGGTCAGTGATGCTAGAACACACCCACATTCTAAACACATAAAAGCAGACAGACAGGACAGATAGAGACTTTCCAAATCCATCTGCAGCGGGACGCTCTGCCGGAAAAATCCATACTTACCTCCATCAACCTCCAGAAAGCCAAACTAGAGACTTCAATCTATCCAGAACTAAGAGACCAGACCAGCAGAGAGAGCTGACCCAGATCACTGTGAAGTGCAGAGGCCAGACCAGACCAGACCAGAGTCCAGTCTAAAACCCTGACCAGATCCGTGATGAGGCCCATTTCACTCAAGAATATAGTGTGAGTACCCAGCAGAACTGTGTAGAACCAATCTCTTAGTTTAAATTCATCTAATTCAATCTATTTAACCTAAGTAGAACTGCCTCCTAGCTGTCACCTGTCATTTCTAGTTGCAAGCTGCACTTGTCATTTTGAGCTTTTGAAATTTGCAAACCCAAAAACGACCTTTATTAAATCGCTCATATCTCCGCGACCGTTTGGGCTAGAGACTTGCAGTAACTTTCCTCTGATAGCTTAGAATCGTAGCTTTGAATCGCACCAAGAACCGCATTCCTACCCCTTATAGTTTTACCGCAATCGCGGAACACGCATCTGCGAATTTTACCGCAATTTGCAATTTCTTCACATGTAAAAACTGCTGCTGTTTGCTTTCCATTTGCCAGAAATTCGTTTAACCTGCTAACTATCCCTGCATCATTGCTAGTGTGAGCCTGGACTAATATTAACTAGATACCACTCACCCTGAACCTCTGTAAGGGAATTAAAAGCGTTTAGCATATTTTTTTTAATTCATTGCCAGCACATATCAAAGCAATTTGGGCCTGTGATTTCAAAACTCCTATCTGTTTTCTGTTGTCTAAGCTTGCTGGATTGAACTGATTACATTGATTGCATTTCTGAGAACTGTGTGCTTCCTTCCATTTCCTTGCATTGCATAAAGAGGGGGGGAGTGAATAGCCAGAGAAAAGTGATTACATTGTTTGGTTGAAATCCTATTGAGTATTTTCTGTACTGCATTCATTGAATATTGCATCCACCTGAGCTTACATAAAGCATCCTCTACCACATTATACTTTTGTTCCTATTTACCAGTGTGCTATCTTATCCATTTCCTGTCAACTCATTAGTGATTATAAAGAAGTGTGCTAGTGCCAGATTCTCCATTGTTAATCTTTATCATATCAGATTAAGGGTGATATTCAAGTATTAATTTATTATAAAGTGTGATATATCTATTTTAAATTATCAAATAAACCTTTTAAACTTGCAAAACAGAACTACTTCTTGGCTCAGTGGGGTCAGGGGGATTCCAAGAGAGGGGTGTTATATAGGGGTAGTCATCCAGAACGCATGAACTGGACCTAAAGATATATCAATAAGGGTTTTCATTCAGTATTATAGACTAGGCGTTGACTTAGCTGTAGTGTTGAATTGAATCCTCTTACAAGCACTCCCTGCATGATGCCCATGGTTTACCCCAGATATATATATTTGGGGGCAGTAGCAGGACAACAGTAGATTATTCTATTTCTGAAACTGAGCACTGCAAAGATATGCATTTGCACTTCCTTTACGTCTTTTTTTCCCTTTTTTTCTATTACCCCTTTATTTATATAGGGAATTTATGGTGTTATGTTTGTTTTGTTTGTAGACAACTATTTGTAATCTCCTGATGAAGACGTAACAAAAACAATGTTAATACGTCGAAACCGGTAGAGAAAGCCAGGATACGGCCGCTTGTGAAGATATCTCCCCTCCTTTTCTGACCTTTCCCAATTGCTGACCACTTATAAAAATTCATTTGGCCACGCACTATATGTTGTTTTGCACAAAAACTTTTTGTACAATAATTGAAGTGTTGATGAAGTGTTATATTTGTTATATTTATCGTGTACTTATTGATGTTGTGTATGAATGGTTTAATGGATGTTGTACGGATGTGGATGAATGCATGAATGATCTAATAGGATGACTTTTATGGAATTATGATGTTTTTAAATGTATTCCTGCTATGTTAAATAAATAACTGCTTGAGTGCAGATTAAATCGTGATTAAACTCACAGAGAAAATGTATTAGGCATAATAAAACCCTTTATACGTCCTTTTCAAATTGTTTCCTCTGGATTTTCTTTCTGAGATAAACCAACTCTTAAACAAATCAACATTATTTTGAAGAATATTCGATTTCTTCACTAAAGTTTAAAAAAGATACAAAATAAATTTAATTATACATACATACCATATTTCATGCAACCAATTTGGTTAGTAAAAAATGATAAGTTACTCACTGTAGTGAATAAACTTACTCCTAAGTACATAGTCCCCTTTCCTCCATAATCTATGGCTGTCCCTCGCTAGGGAAGGTAGACAGAACCTTTTTCACCAGAAAAAATCTTTTTCCCCTTTAAATCTAGAGGCGTGGCCCTGGGAGCATGCGCTCCACTGACTCCGCCCACCGGCGCCAGTCCTCAGTCCCCATTGACGCATTGACAATATTACCATTGCCTAATTACATCAGTTTTATTAGGGGGGAGGAGGGTGGGACGTATGGAGGAAAGGGGACTATGGACTAGGAGTACGTAAGTCACTACGGTGAGCAACTTATAATTATGCCTACGTCCCGTCCCCTTTCCTCCATGCTGTATGGGCGATTACAACTGAATGTATACCCAGGGTGGAGAGGTGACCCTCCTTAAGAAAACAAGTTCCTTAATACTGCCTACCCAAATGCCATGTCTGACCTGGAGCCAGCAACTAAACAGTAGTGCTTGCAGAAGGCCGAAGGAGTGGCACACGTGGCCACCCTGCTGATGACCTGCCACAGAATGTGCCTCTGGAACGCAACTGCCGTGGCCTTGGCTCCAATAGCATAGGCATTCATGTTTCGCCGGAAGCAGTTTCTGCTGCCCCTCATAAGCCTCCTTGATGGCCGCGACCATCCACCATGCTATAGAGTCCTATGAAGCCTGATATCCTGGCCATGACCCAACGAAGGTGACAAAGAGAGCCTCCAATGTGCAGAAGCTCTTAGTCCTGTCCAGCTAGAATTTCAGAGTGGGCCTGACATCCAGACAGTACAAGACCCTCTGAGCTTCGTCCTTAGGGTCAGCGAAGAAAGTAGGTAACACTATCTCCTCATTTAGGTGAAACGAAGAGACTACCTTAGGCAAAAACGCGGGCTGCGTTCTTGGGACCACCTTGTCTCTATGAAAGGTAGTGTAAGGTTCTGAAGGCACCAGTGCCTGGATTTTGCTGAGCCTGTGTGCAGATGCAATACCCACCAATAGGGATGTCTTAATGGCGACTAGCCTTATGTCCGCAGATGCCATTGGCCTAAAAGGCTTGTGCGGCAAGGCGCCCAACACTTTGTTGAGATCCCACGCAGGGTGTAGCTTCTTGATAAGCGGGTCGAGCATGGTGAGGCCTGCAAATGTCTTTCAACCACTGGGTTAGAGGATGAGAAGACCTTCTCCTCAGAGTTCCGGTAGGCTCTGATGGCCGACAGATAGATGCAGCATGTCTCTTATCTGCACCCAGACTGTGCTAGGTGCACAGAGAAGGATAGCACATTGTCCAATGTGCAAGTAAGAGGATCAACTTCCTTTGATTCCGCCCAGTGGCAAAACTTAGTCCAGTGTACTGGCTCCTAGTAGCATTGCTTTATAGCACCCGATAGGATGTCTAGGTTAGACCTGTGACAGACGTAGGTGCTTTAGTGTGGCTTGCTCAGGAACTATGCTGCAAGGGCTAACGTCTGCAGGCGGGGTGGATGACTCTGCCTTCCTGCTGTGATAGAAGTTTAGCTGGTCCCAATGGAAGGTGAATCGGCGGATGGTGCGAAAGGCCGAGCAGTTCCGAGAATCATGGCCTTGCAGGCCACCACAGAACTATCAGAATAATGGTGAGGTGTCGTGACTCCCTTATCTTGCAGATCACCTTGTGGTTCAGGGGTTTGGGAGGAAATGCATAGGCGTTCATGCTGTCCCACTGTAGCCGAATGGCGTTGCCCAGGGAGCCTAGACCCTGTCCCTGCCAGGATGCAAACTGAGGGCACTTCCTGTTGTGCCAGGTGACGAACAGATCCACCTAGGGCTGCCCCCATCTGCTGAAGATCCACTGAAGCACCTGATCGTTCAATTGCCACTTGTTATTGTCCACCCCCAACCTGCTGAGCCTGTCCACCTCCAGGTTTGACTCCCCCGGGTGTTGACCAGAGCCCATTCCCACATGTTGGCTGCCAGGGTGCATAGAGGGGGAGCCCTGGTGCCACCCTGCTTGCTGATGTAATACATGCTGGTGGAGTGGTCTGTTTGCATGAGGATCGTCTTGCTGCTGAGTGCCATAAAGGCTTTGAGAGCCAGCCAGATGGCCTTCCGCTCTAGCCAGTTTATATGGGCCTCCTGTTCCTGAAGAGACTAAACTCTGTGGACACGGTGGTTGTCCAGGGTAGCTACCCAGACCTCCATGGAAGAGTCTGTGGTGATGGTAACCTGCGAAGCTGGTTGAAAATGGTCTGCCTATCCTCAAGTTGCAGTCCGTGCTCCACCAGACAAGGTCCTGGTGGAGAAAGTTTTGTTTTGCGGACTAGTTCCGCCTGGAACCCCTCTCCTGACTCCATGAGTCTGCGAAGTACAGCTGTAATCTTCTCATTTTGAGCCTTGTGTAAGGCACTGCCAGTAGACATGTCGCCATGATACCCAGAAGGTGCTGGAACCACCATGATGACGTTGCTGCTCTGTTTAGAAAATGACTTGTGGCCCCCCTGATGGCTGTGATCTTGTCCTCCAGGGAAAAACTCTTGGAGCTTGTGTCCTAGATGAGGCCCAGGAAAGCAAGGCTGTGTGTCGGCTGCAGCTGTGACTTCTTGAGATTGATGGAAAATCCCAATTTGTGTAGCGTATTCATGAGTGCGGAGGAGGTGTGGGGGACCACCTCTGGGGAACTCGCCCTGACGAGTCAGACATCTAGGTACAGGTAGACATGGTGGCCCTGAGCACTGAGGAGGGCTGCCACTGCGTTCATCAGCCTGGTGAAGACTCAGGCAGCTGAACTGAGGCCAAAGGGTAGAACCTTGTATTGGAAATGGAAGCCTGAACTTCTGGGTTTTCTTCCACTGCCTGACTCTCTATGAGCAATCGAATTTCCGCCAACAGAGTAGTTGTCCCAATCTGTGGGAGTGGAGGGGAGGAGGGGAGGAAAGAGGAGAGGGAGGAACTGGTAGGTGGTAATCCAGGACAAGCCTGTCCCCCACCGGAGACATGTGGACCCAGAGGGGAATGTCATGCCTTCTTTCCCTCGGAGGCTAGGCAGGGGGACTGAAATAATCCCTTATTGCCCGCCTTGTGTTGTTTGCACAGTGCTGACTCAGAGAACGGTCTGGCTGCCTGGACCTTCGCTCCTGGAAGCCCCGGAAGCCGCCAAATGCAGAGGACGACTGGGGCTTGGAGTAGAGTGAGGCCGCAGCAATAACTGACGAGTGTGGCTAAGGGTGTGCTGACAGCCAGAGTGGATCCCCGCCAATTGCCTGTACTTGGCGTTGAGGCGCCGATTGGTAGGCTATGCCAAATGGGGTTTAAACCATCCCTTTCCGGCCAAGGCGACTACATCCTTTTGCATCGGGATCGCTGTTCTGGCTGCAGGGCGTAGAGTGAGGACCTCGGCCATGACCCCTGCCTCAGGATGCTCAACCTTGGGTTGTGGAAACCCCAAGTATTCGGCCTAACCTGGAAGTCATTCATGGAAGGCCGTGGCTGAAGATGGATTGTCGGAGTCCTCCTCGTTGGTGTCCACCACGGTGTCTGGCTGGTCTGGTGCCGGAGGAGGAGGAGGAGTGCTGGGCGCTGAAGGCTGCGTGGTGGAGACCGGAGCCAGAGGCGACTGTGGAGCCTAGTGTGGAACTATTGACGGAGTAGCGGGCGGCTGCTGGAGCCTGTGCGTACTGATCCTTGTTGGTTGCGGGGTACATCTGCCCTGCAGCGCTGAAGGATAAGCTGTAGGTCACATACCTGGCGAAGACCAGTCCCACCTGGACACTCGATTTCCTACCTGCTCCCTGAATGGGGGTGGTGTCGGTTGAGCAGCCATTTTGTCTGGCGCAGCAGCCATTTTGTCAGGCTGCATGCCACATGTCTGAGTCATGGTGCTTGCCTCGCTGGGCCCGGCCTCCTCCTGGACTCTTTGATGTGGAACTTGAGGCCTACCCTGCACCTTAGGACGAGGCCTGGTAGGCATAGTGCCCTTGGCTGTATCACTGGTAGTGCTGCGTACAGGCACCCCTCAGACATTTGTCCGGTAATAGGCTGTAGCCCCTCGGGTGGACACCCAGTAAAAGAACCTTGCGGTCCCTCAGCACTGTTTACAGAAGGATCTAGTGACTCCTCGGCCTGGCGGCCAGTAGATGAAAGAGCCTTGGTACCTGTTCTGGTGTTAGAACCTAAAAGGTCCCTCCCACTCGGCTGCTTCCTGGGAAAGGAGTCGGCCTTGTGGGGTGCAATGAAAAAAGCGCCCTACCTTGGGCCTTGACTTGTGTTTGATGAAGTTCTTCAAGTCCTCTGGAGGAGACTTCTTGAAGAGCTCCCTCCACCGAGCTAACCTGTTCTCCAGAGCATGCAGTGTAAGCGTGTCACAACCCTCCCATCCGTGTTCGGGGCCAATGCAGCAGAGGCAAAGAGCGTGGGGGTCGGACATAGGGAAGAGCCCTATCACAGGCTGAACACCTGCTGAAGCCCGATGACATTGACATGAGCTGGGGAGGAGAGTGGCACCAGAGGACTGAGCACCTAATTAAATACAAAAGACAGTATCCGGGTAAGATCGCATGGAATTACAAGGCCGAAGCCAAACCTAGGCGTGCTCCTGTCGACGTGGAAAAAAAAAGGACTGGGGAGTGGCGCCGGTGGGCAGAGTCAGGGGAGTGCATGCTCCCAGGGCCGCACCCCTGTGCGCCTCTAAATGTAAAGTGGAAGATGATTTTTCTTCTGGTGAAAAAGCTTTTGTCTCCAGTCCCTAGCGAGGGACGCCCATACAGTATGGAGGAAAGGGGACGGGAGAGTATGTACATAGGGTCTATCTTCTAACATAGTTTTTCTTGCAGCCAGAGGGTTTTCATATACAAATATACGGTGTAAGTAGTATGCCTCTCTTAAAGGTAATCTATGGAAAATAGCAATCATCACATGCTTAATGGCCTATGCGCTATATAAAACGTGATTATACAAAAGGGCAACAAAAGGAAAAATATATTTAAAATCCTTACCGGGAACATTATTACAAATGCATTTATCATTTAAAACATCTGATTTGCCCCATTTCAATATATTTGTTACCAAATGCAGGGAGTTTGTTCTCATTCTATACACCACTGACCCCTGCCTCTGGTTATTAAACCAAAGCAAATATGGTTTGTAGGTTAAGCAATGTTCAATCAGAATTAAAAAGCCAATGAATGTTTAGCCAATTCCTTCTCTTCACGGATATTATCACGTTGGCTACAAAAATGATATCATTTCTTTAATAAAACCGGGTTCTAAGTAAGGGTCCACAAAAAGATAAGCATAGCCAAGATTTGTTAGTAGCTTTTTACTTTGCACAACCATAAAATGGTACCAATTCTCAGTATTTCCATTCATTTAAAAGAGAACTAGTAAGTGTTAAATGTGTATTCCTTTAAACACTGAGCCGTAGTAACACAGGGCTAAGCTCAATCATATCCATAAATTGGCCTTAAGGTATATTCTTGGTGGATAGTGTGACAATGTAATGCTTTTGACAATGTCAACAGGTGCCAAAGACCCAAGAGATGGTGTGGGGGAACCTCTGCCCCTGCCTCTTCCATGTATGTACATTTGTTCCTTTGTCTCAGCCCAAATACCCATTAGCTTCTGTCCTGACCAGTTCTCTTTCACTAATATTTCAGGTGGTTCCCAGGAGGTAGCAACAAATACAGAAAAGATGGGACAAGTACCACAATGCACCATGGCCCAAGAGCTCGCCTGGGACAGACTCATTCTATGGGAAACCAAACACCTACCACAGACTGCCCAGATCTTCTAAAGCAGAGCAGGGAAAAGGCGATGGGAGAGCTAGAAGCAGCTGAGCAAATTACAGCCCTAGGGGAGACAAGAGAACCCTCCAAAAAAGCATTTGTGCACATTAACTTACTACAGCCGGGAGGGGAAGAGGGGGCAAATGATGCAGGAGTCCACATGGCAGGCTGGAGGAAAATGCAGGCTGGAAAGAGATCGGGACTAGGGTTCCTTCTCAAGACTTCCATGCCATCAGCACCATACTGGCTTGGGGAATTGAAACAAATCTCTTCTTTTCCGATACTAAACAATGAATATACAGTATTTTGCACCATAATATAGACAGCAAGATCACACCATGTGAGCTGTGCAACTCACTGCTAGGAGTCAAAAACTCGGACATGGCACCAGAACTTATGTAAATGTTGGCACATTACAGGACAGCGAGGAGGCTGTTCAGGTGTATATTGTAGGGCGGCAGTCACCGCCCTATAGTTAAGGTGATATAATTTTCTGGTTTCCTAACCAAGTCAATTACTTAAAATGTCTGACTTCCAAGGTTAATTTGGCTGATATTTTCCACACAAATGTTTTTATCACATGCTCCCCCCATTGCAAATTTTGGGACAGATTTGGTAAGAAATTAAAAAGTTAAAGCAAAAAAATGCTGTTTTTGCCCTACTTCCATTTATTTTACCATACAGAAAATAAAAAAAATCGTCATTTTGTCAAGCCGAAGCACAAAAACTGCTCGATTAAATTAGAATGATATGGGAAGCCACCTGCTCTAAAAAAAAAGAAATAGCTATACCTCCCCGTGGTGCTTGCAGCAGAGTCTGGGAGGCTTTTCAGAAATACTATTGCCAATAAAATTTGACTTGTGTGATAGATTTGGATGAAATTTTCAAAACAAAGTTTGTTAAGGGTCCCCACCCCAAACTTTAAGAAAAATACGTTATAAAATGGAAAAGTTATAAAAAAAGGAAAACATCAGTTTTCATCCCATTTTCCCAAGCGAAAAAGTGTAGTTTTTGAACAGCTGCAGAGCGAAACCCAGGGGATTTGCACCAAAAAAACTACTTGGGCAGAATGCGTTCATGTAATATCCTTGACTGGTTTGGGGTAAATCCATCCAGTAGTTTTTAAAAAATTCAACAGAGATGGGGATGCCCAGTGTTCCTTAAAATATATATTATATATATATACACATACATACAGTGGCCTTGTTGCTTTGCAGCAGAGGGTTTTTAGTATGAAAAGCCAGCATATTTTTTTTTTTGCTCGATGCAAGTGATTCCTGCAATATTACTGGGAGAAGCAGTAAATGAAGGAAAAAAAAATAATACCGCTATTTGGAGCAGGAAAAAGGATGCCAAACTTTGGAATGAACTCACCAACGACTTCACAGAATTAATAACGTTCTCCACATCAGAAAGGGACCTAAAACTATTCTGTTTATGTAGTCACTCCTAGGGAAACACTGATTGTTTTGAACCACAGGGCTTACATGGCCTGGGCATAGGAGCAGTACAAATACCAATAGCAATCACATCAGACTAGAGGTCGGGAGTGGGAAAGAAGACACCATGTGAAGATGGGGATAGGTGGTGGAGCCAGTTACGGGCAGAAAACTTGGGAAGACTGCATTAATTTCACGAGATTACAGCGGCAACACTGCGAGACGCGCTCAGGAAAAAATGTGCGTTACATGAAGCAATGAGTGATACGGGGTAATGGGAGAAGGTTAGTGAGGGAAAAAGCAATTGAGTGGAGTGAGGGGGACCTGGAGAAAAGAAGGGGGACACGTGTGCCTGTGAGGATGTGGAAGACTTTGCAATTCTGGACAATTTTTCCCCATCATCATGGGAATCAGCAACCCGCCACTCTACCGCAGGAATTTCTGTTATTGGAAATGATTAGTGTACAATGATCACAGGAATAAGGAGTTAGAAAACGAAAGGGTTTAACATCTGCAGTGCCTACATTTACTGGGCTGGGAGCAATGGGTGCTTGGTAACAAATTAATGGTGTGGCATGGCCAGGATCTATGGCTAGTGGGCTCAAAAGAAAGATATCGGTGGGACACGTACAGAGGCCACAGCTTAAGGCCATAGCTAGTGAGACCTCAAGGAACTATGCAACATGTTTTGCCGTAGCCACTGACATTGGATGAAGGCCAGGGCTAGTGGGGCAAAAAGAAAACTATTGGTACAACATGTACACAGTGTTCATTGCTAGTGGGCCCTGAAGAAACTAAGATATTGCAAAACCCTTGAAATTCAGTGAAAACCCATTTGTTAAGAGAGTTAAGGTGAAGATTTAATGCAACAAAACCCATGAAATTCAGCACTCACATTTTAATTAAGTACACCACACTCACAGGCAGGCCATTAACTATAGACTCGTTTAGAAACTCCACCGATCTTGTGACTCACTTAACAGCCACCATGCAGTCTGCCATCGAGATTCTTGCCCCACTAAGGACAAAAAAGATAAAAATACCGAAAACAGAACTCCTGGCACAATGATACCATTATTCAATTAAGACACAAAAAGAGCATCTAAAAGGGAATGGTATTAAACACCCTTCTCCCCAAACCCTTACGCTCTATAAACAGTCTGAAAACGTTCAAGACAGCTATCATTGAGGCTAAATCCACCAGCTTCAACGATAGGATATCTAATGCTAAATCCAGCACTAGCCAACTTATTAAAATTTTGAAAGAATTCAAAGGCAAATCCACAGGGAATCAAACATATAACAGGACTCAGCCTGGTTTTAGGAGATCCACAATGAATTCTCATCCAAAATCACAGGACATCAGCGGACCATACTTGCCCAACAAGGAAGTCTTATAGGCACTGGGAAGCCTCAACACCCGCCCCCCAGATCGGCCAACCTCCAAGATGAGAATAGGTCTCCTAAATTTGACTTCAAACAGTGCACTGAATCCGAAATTCGCAACATAATCTCAGACATGCATCTTCAAAGGCTGCCTTGATGTGCTGGTCTCCTGGACAACCAGGCTAGTCTCTCTCTCGTTCAGGTTAGGGAAGGCAAGTTCCCGCTCTCACTAAAAGAGGCGTGGATCACGTAACTTTTGAAAAAGAGCAACTTGGATCCATCGGTAGCCAAGAAATTCAACCAATAACAAATGTGCCTTTCATGTAAAAGATCATGATTAAGGTGGCATACATACAGTTTCAGGAATGTATAAAAAATAATAACATCTGGGCTCCCACCAATCGGGCTTTAGAGCCAGGCATGGTACTGAAACTGCCATGCTGGATCTTAAATCCAACCTCACCAGCATTGTGGACAGAGGTCAGCCAGCATTATTCATGCTTCTGGATCTCTGAGCAGCCTTTGATCTGTTCGACCACTCCTTGTTGGTGGCCAGATTAAAAGTCAATGCCTGCTGCGCCAGTCTGGCTGCTCAATGGATTTCCTCCTTCCTGGGGCCACAGACACCCAGAGTGGCAACAGAACAGGCCTCCTCCACCCCAGCTGCCATGACCTGTGGAGTCCCACAGGGTACCTGTATTGACCCCACACTGTTTAATATTTACAGTAGGCCCCTACTTAGCCTCCTGGACCACCTGGGTGTGCAATATACCAACGATGCTGACTCCCAGGTCGTCTTCGAGCAGTCAGGGTACTAGCTTCAGGAATCTCCTGTCATCAACACTCTACGGGGCATGGCATGGATGGCCGCAAATTCCCTAGCCCTCAACAGGGTTAAGAATGAACACCTAATCGTACCCTTGGGAAAGAGACTAAATGAAGTTTTCATCGAGTACGAGAGCTTTACCATCGCTGGAAGATCACTCACAGTGGTTAAGAGCATCAAGACGCTGGTCTATCTTGACGAGAGCTTACCATGAGGCTGCAGGTCTCGCACATCGGGCCACGTGCGGCTAGGTTACCAAACTTCTCAACCACGTACTCCCCTACATCTCCACCAGAAGCAGTTTCCTACTAACCACTGCACTTATCAACACCAGGTTAGACTGCTGTACTTATCGACACCAGGTTAGACTGCTGTAACAGCCTGCTCGTCGTTGCATCTCAATGCAACATCAAATCGCTTCACGTCTCTCAGAATGGCGTTGTTTGAGCGATTCATGGTCTATCCAGACGAGACCATATCACTACCACCAGGGCAGCCCTCCACTGGCTGCCGATAAAGCACGATCACACAGAAGCTCCTCACCCTATCCTATAAATCCTGGACCGACTCTGCCCCCAAATACATATCAGACCGCCTGAAGGCGAGTTGGCGCATCCTGTGGTCTAAAAACAAACTTAAGCGGATGCAACCCAGGTTTAAATTGGTCAGATTCAGCATACTAGCTTCGATGTTCAGGCACGTACAGCATGGAATAGTCTTCCACTGTGCATGAGAACAGCAGGCACCATTACTGAATTTAATAGAATGGTTAAGACCCACTGTTCAACCTCAAACCAGGCTGAATGATATTCCTTTATTCTGTGCTCCAACCCCCCGCACTGATCTCTGTTTTTTTGTTGTCCTGTCTTGTCTCCGTCCTCTGTGCGCCCTAAAGCCTATGGCGCTTTACAAGAATTAAAATAAATAAAATAGTAAATGCATCACATTAACCAAACAGTGATATGGGGAAATGGCCAGGAGAGGGCCATGGAGGAAAAAACTATTGAGAGCAGTGGGGGTAGCATAGAAAGAGGAGTGGACACTTGGGGAGTCTGAAGACAGGGAAGAGTTATAGATTTTCTAGAATTATTGGGGGAGTCCCACAGGCATGGGTAGTTTAATGCCGCTGCATGTGGCGTTTGTTGCCATTATCAGAGAAATCATGCAGGAATGGGGATAGAATGAAAACATTAACAGGCCGATTCATGGAATAAATGTGCGCCGAAAATTCCGGCGCAGAGGGGCCTATACGTGCGCTGCGCCGAAAAATAGCGAAAAGCGCAGGGAAACCAGCGCACGTCGATTCATGGAAGTCCGTGCGTAAGAAAAGCATAGGACGTGCGCTGAAAAAGTGCGCGGCGCACGCCGGCGCACAGGTCAACCAACGGCGTGCGCCACGGCCACTGCGCTATCACTCCGAGCGCAGCGCACAGCTCTAAAGTAGGCGGAACACAGGGCGGGACACTCGGAATGGGGAATAAAATGGGGCACAACACTCGGAATGGGGAAGAATGTGGGCGGCACGGGGAAGTACAGGAGGCAAGTGCGCGGAACGCCCACACGCTCTCCGGCAACACGTATTCATGGATTCGAACAGGGCAAAACAGCGCTCGATCAAACCAGCGCACAAGCCCAAAAACGTACGCCACAAGTAAGCAGGCGGTAGCGTCCCGACGCACTCAACGAAAGTGCGCCAAAACCTGCGCCAACAAATACCACCCACATACAGCAATGGGCCATACCGTGACCCCAAAGGACTAATGATGTGCAAAGGTGTACGCCATTTACACGGACACCCACTGTTCAAAAATTCGCGCGTGTGTGTACAACGGGTTGCGCGAGAAGTCACTCGCGCGATTGCCCTGGGTACGTGTATCCCGGGGTGCGGGGAAGTCCCACACGCGATTGCCCTGGCCACGTCGATACCAGGGGTGCGTGTGAAGTTCCACACGCGAAAAGCCAGGGTACGTCATTTACAGGGGTGCGCGGGAAGTTTCACACGCGAAAAGCTAGGCTACGGGAATTCCAGGGGTGCGCGTGAAATCCTACATGCGAAAAACTAGGGTACGTCATTTACAGGGGTGCGCGGGAAGTTTCACACGCGAAAAGCTAGGCTACGGGAATTCCAGGGGTGCGCGTGAAATCCTACACGCGAAAAACTAGGGTACGTCATTTACAGGGGTGCGCGGGAAGTCCCACACGCGATTACAGCAGGGTACGTGTATTTCAGGGGTGCGCGGGAAGTTCCACACGCGATTACAGCAGGGTACGTGTATTTCAGGGGTGCGCGGGAAGTTCCACACGCGAATAGCCTGGCCGCGTGTATTTCAGGGGTGCGCGGGAAGTTCCACACGCGAATAGGCTGGGCGCGTGTATTTCAGGGGTGCGCGGGAAGTTCCACACGCGAATAGCCTGGGCGCGTGTATTTCAGGGGCGCGCGGGAAGTTCCACACGCGAATAGCCTGGGCGCGTGTATTTCAGGGGCGCGCGGGAATTTCCACACGCGAATAGGCTGGGCGCGTGTATTTCAGGGGTGCGCGGGAAGTTCCACACGCGAATAGCCTGGGCGCGTGTATTTCAGGGGTGCGCGGGAAGTTCCACACGCGAATAGCCTGGGCGCGTGTATTTCAGGGGTGCGCGGCAATTTCCACACGCGAATAGGCTGGGCGCGTGTATTTCAGGGGTGCGTGGGAATTTCCACACGCGAATAGGCTGGGCGCGTGTATTTCAGGGGTGCGCGGGAAGTTCCACACGCGAATAGCCTGGGCGCGTGTATTTCAGGGGTGCGCGGGAAGTTCCACACGCGAATAGCCTGGGCGCGTGTATTTCAGGGGTGCGCGGGAATTTCCACACGCGAATAGGCTGGGCGCGTGTATTTCAGGGGTGCGCGGGAATTATCACACGCGATTTGGCTTGGTACGTGTATTACAGGGGTGCGTGCGAAGTTACACACGCGATTAGGCTGGGTGGGTCCTGTCACCCTCGACGGCCCCTGCAGGCAGCCCACAAAACAGGGGACTACCCTGCACACCTGCTCATGTCTCCCACCACCCCCACCCCCCCAGTCACCAGGGGTACCCTCCACCAGGCCCCCACTCATGTCTCCCACCACCCCCACCCCCCACCATCCAGGGGCACCCTCCACCAGGCCCCCACTCATGTCTCCCACCACCCCCACCCCCCAGCAGTGCAGGGGCAGGCTCCACCAGGCCCCCACCCATGCCTCCCACCACCCCCACCCCCCCAGTCACCAGGGGCACCCTCCACCAGGCCCCCAACCATGTCTCCCACCACCCCCACCCCCCACCATCCAGGGGCACCCTCCACCAGGCCCCCACTCATGTCTCCCACCACCCCCACCCCCCAGCAGTGCAGGGGCAGGCTCCACCAGGCCCCCACCCATGCCTCCCACCACCCCCACCCCCCCGCCACCAGGGGCACCCTCCACCAGGCCCCCACTCATGTCTCCCACCACCCCCACCCCCCACCATCCAGGGGCACCCTCCACCAGGCCCCCACTCATGTCTCCCACCACCCCCACCCCCCCAGTCACCAGGGGCACCCTCCACCAGGCCCCCAACCATGTCTCCCACCACCCCCACCCCCCACCATCCAGGGGCACCCTCCACCAGGCCCCCACTCATGTCACCCACCACCCCCACCCCCCCAGTCACCAGGGGCAGCCTCCACCAGGCCCCCAACCATGTCTCCCACCACCCCCACCCCCCAGTCACCAGGGGCACCCTCCACCAGGCCCCCAACCATGTCTCCCACCACCCCCACCCCCCCAGTCACCAGGGGCACCCTCCACCAGGCCCCCACTCATGTCACCCACCACCCCCACCCCCCCAGTCACCAGGGGCACCCTCCACCCGGCCCCCAACCATGTCTCCCACCACCCCCACCCCCCAGTCACCAGGGGCACCCTCCACCAGGCCCCCAACCATGTCTCCCACCACCCCCACCCCCCAGTCACCAGGGGCACCCACCACCAGGCCCCCAACCATGTCTCCCACCACCCCCACCCCCCAGTCACCAGGGGCACCCTCCACCAGGCCCCCAACCATGTCTCCCACCACCCCCACCCCCCAGCAGTGCAGGGGCAGCCTCCACCAGGCCCACACTCATGTCTCCCACCACCCCCACCCCCCCAGTCACCAGGGGCACCCTCCACCAGGCCCCCACTCATGTCTCCCACCACCCCCACCCCCCACCATCCAGGGGCACCCTCCACCAGGCCCCCACTCATGTCACCCACCACCCCCACCCCCCCAGTCACCAGGGGCACCCTCCACCAGGCCCCCACTCATGTCTCCCACCACCCCCACCCCCCCAGTCACCAGGGGCACCCTCCACCAGGCCCCCAACCATGTCTCCCACCACCCCCACCCCCCAGTCACCAGGGGCACCCTCCACCAGGCCCCCAACCATGTCTCCCACCACCCCCACCCCCCCAGTCACCAGGGGCACCCTCCACCAGGCCCCCAACCATGTCTCCCACCACCCCCACCCCCCAGTCACCAGGGGCACCCTCCACCAGGCCCCCAACCATGTCTCCCACCACCCCCACCCCCCAGCAGTGCAGGGGCAGCCTCCACCAGGCCCACACTCATGTCTCCCACCACCCCCACCCCCCCAGTCACCAGGGGCACCCTCCACCAGGCCCCCACTCATGTCTCCCACCACCCCCACCCCCCACCATCCAGGGGCACCCTCCACCAGGCCCCCACTCATGTCTCCCACCACCCCCACCCCCCAGCAGTGCAGGGGCAGGCTCCACCAGGCCCCCACCCATGCCTCCCACCACCCCCACCCCCCCGCCACCAGGGGCACCCTCCACCAGGCCCCCACTCATGTCTCCCACCACCCCCACCCCCCACCATCCAGGGGCACCCTCCACCAGGCCCCCACTCATGTCTCCCACCACCCCCACCCCCCCAGTCACCAGGGGCACCCTCCACCAGGCCCCCAACCATGTCTCCCACCACCCCCACCCCCCCAGTCACCAGGGGCACCCTCCACCAGGCCCCCACTCATGTCACCCACCACCCCCACCCCCCCAGTCACCAGGGGCAGCCTCCACCAGGCCCCCAACCATGTCTCCCACCACCCCCACCCCCCCAGTCACCAGGGGCACCCTCCACCCGGCCCCCAACCATGTCTCCCACCACCCCCACCCCCCAGTCACCAGGGGCACCCTCCACCAGGCCCCCAACCATGTCTCCCACCACCCCCACCCCCCAGTCACCAGGGGCACCCTCCACCAGGCCCCCAACCATGTCTCCCACCACCCCCACCCCCCACCATCCAGGGGCACCCTCCACCAGGCCCCCACTCATGTCACCCACCACCCCCACCCCCCCAGTCACCAGGGGCACCCTCCACCAGGCCCCCACTCATGTCTCCCACCACCCCCACCCCCCAGCAGTGCAGGGGCAGCCTCCACCAGGCCCACACTCATGTCTCCCACCACCCCCACCCCCCCAGTCACCAGGGGCACCCTCCACCAGGCCCCCACTCATGTCTCCCACCACCCCCACCATCCAGGGGCACCCTCCACCAGGCCCCCACTCATGTCACCCACCACCCCCACCCCCCCAGTCACCAGGGGCACCCTCCACCAGGCCCCCACTCATGTCTCCCACCACCCCCACCCCCCAGCAGTGCAGGGGCAGCCTCCACCAGGCCCACACTCATGTCTCCCACCACCCCCACCCCCCCAGTCACCAGGGGCACCCTCCACCAGGCCCCCACTCATGTCACCCACCACCCCCACCCCCCCAGTCACCAGGGGCAGCCTCCACCAGGCCCCCAACCATGTCACCCACCACCCCCACCCCCCCAGTCACCAGGGGCACCCTCCACCAGGCCCCCACTCATGTCACCCACCACCCCCACCCCCCAGCAGTGCAGGGGCAGCCTCCACCAGGCCCCCACTCATGTCTCCCACCACCCCCACCCCCCAGCAGTGCAGGGGCAGCCTCCACCAGGCCCACACTCATGTCTCCCACCACCCCCACCCCCCCAGTCACCAGGGGCACCCTCCACCAGGCCCCCACTCATGTCACCCACCACCCCCACCCCCCCAGTCACCAGGGGCAGCCTCCACCAGGCCCCCAACCATGTCACCCACCACCCCCACCCCCCCAGTCACCAGGGGCACCCTCCACCAGGCCCCCACTCATGTCTCCCACCACCCCCACCCCCCCAGTCACCAGGGGCACCCTCCACCAGGCCCCCACTCATGTCACCCACCACCCCCACCCCCCCAGTCACCAGGGGCAGCCTCCACCAGGCCCCCAACCATGTCTCCCACCACCCCCACCCCCCAGTCACCAGGGGCACCCTCCACCAGGCCCCCAACCATGTCTCCCACCACCCCCACCCCCCAGCAGTGCAGGGGCAGCCTCCACCAGGCCCACACTCATGTCTCCCACCACCCCCACCCCCCCAGTCACCAGGGGCACCCTCCACCAGGCCCCCACTCATGTCTCCCACCACCCCCACCCCCCACCATCCAGGGGCACCCTCCACCAGGCCCCCACTCATGTCACCCACCACCCCCACCCCCCCAGTCACCAGGGGCACCCTCCACCAGGCCCCCACTCATGTCTCCCACCATCCCCACCCCCCCAGTCACCAGGGGCACCCTCCACCAGGCCCCCACTCATGTCACCCACCACCCCCACCCCCCCAGTCACCAGGGGCACCCTCCACCAGGCCCCCAACCATGTCTCCCACCACCCCCACCCCCCAGTCACCAGGGGCACCCTCCACCAGGCCCCCAACCATGTCTCCCACCACCCCCACCCCCCAGTCACCAGGGGCACCCTCCACCAGGCCCCCAACCATGTCTCCCACCACCCCCACCCCCCAGTCACCAGGGGCACCCTCCACCAGGCCCCCACTCATGTCTCCCACCACCCCCACCCCCCAGCAGTGCAGGGGCAGCCTCCACCAGGCCCACACTCATGTCTCCCACCACCCCCACCCCCCCAGTCACCAGGGGCACCCTCCACCAGGCCCCCACTCATGTCTCCCACCACCCCCACCCCCCACCAACCAGGGGCACCCTCCACCAGGCCCCCACTCATGTCACCCACCACCCCCACCCCCCCAGTCACCAGGGGCACCCTCCACCAGGCCCCCACTCATGTCTCCCACCACCCCCACCCCCCCAGTCACCAGGGGCACCCTCCACCAGGCCCCCACTCATGTCACCCACCACCCCCACCCCCCCAGTCACCAGGGGCACCCTCCACCAGGCCCCCAACCATGTCTCCCACCACCCCCACCCCCCAGCACTGTGGGGAACCTGCCAGCAGGCCCCCACACATGTCCCCGTGGCCCCAGGTCCTGACGATACACTATCATGGCAGTAATGGCCAGCATACCCAGCACAAACACCCAGGCAAGGATTGCATCCACCCACATAGTGAATGCAATCACATGACACAACCCCAATGCCAAGTATGCAAAAGAACACATGTCCGTCACACACACATACACAATGGGTGCAAGTGAATGTCAAAACCCATATCATGACATGTAACAAACCAATGAGAAAATAACACAAGTGTAAGAAAATATAAAAAATGTATTAAATACCAAAAATAAGTGAAATTTTCAAACATACAACGATGTGGCTAAGTAAATAAATGGTCCATGTCCGAGAACAAAAGTGATAAACAAAAAAACAAAGGAAAAAAAAATTAAAATGAATTTGTCCAAAGCAATATCATGTAATAGGAAATTAATGAAAAACCATTACGTCATGGTGAAAACAATAAGAAATTAAAAAAATGTATCTCCCAAAAAAACAAACTATATACAGGAATGTTCCAGGGTCCATGAGCCCAACACCAAAAATGAAACCTACCACTAACTAATGAAAAATATATGTACAAAAAAGTGGCCATTGTCCGAGCGGTCCAAAATAATAAAAATAAATAAAGGAAACCTAGCACTAACTAAATAACTATATACAAAGGCAGCGGGCAAGTCCTGCGGCTCACTTGGTGATGTTGCTGGCCAGGGCATCATCGAACTCCATGTCGATGTCCTGGAGGCGGGACTCTGTCCTGGCCCCGAGGTCTCGGAGGGACAACCCCATGTCCACCTCAAACTCCCTGCGAGCTTCCTCGAGGCACTCAGCCCGCCTCAATGCCCGACGCATGGAGAACTCCGCCCTGACCATGGTGAGCCGCTCCTCTTCCGCCCGCTGCCGCTCCGCACCTATCCGCTGGCCATACTCCTCCCACACGGAACACACCACCATCCCAGGGTTGCCCTGCCCTCCGGCCGATGCCTGCCCCTCGGATCTTGATGGCCCCGAGCCATGATGCCTCCCACGTCGAGCCCGCTGCTGCCTCCGACGCCACTGCCTCTGCCAGCACGACGGCATCCAGGCTGATGGAAACCACCGACGCCGTCGTGCACGTGCCCTGCCCGATGATGCCGTCACATCTTCCATCTGCTGGGGTCCACTTGCTGTGTTGTCCACCCCTGCTGGACCTCCGACTCCCAACTGTGGCAGGGATGGGATCCCCACCGAGCTGGCTGCATTGGTCGGGGCAGGTCCACAGGGGGCCCTGGTGGCATCTGGGCCGGAAGACGGCAAGGAGAACGACCGGTGGATAGCCTGCACAGAGGAGGAGAGGGCCGTCAGATTGGCCAACACATGCAGGAAACCCCCGAACATGGCCGATCCCAATTGGGCCACGTCGGCACGGTGCACTTCGTGATGACGTGCGTGCTCCTCCCGGGAAGCACGCACGTCATCACGAATCACAGCCGTGCGCATCGCGACCCCAATCAGGACCTTCTCCACGCGGCCAGGGGTTACCACGTCCGCAGGTGGAGGGGAGTCAGGTGACATGGACATCCCCTCTACCTGCGGACGGGCCTGGGACGGGGCATCCCTGCTGGTGCATGGTGGTGCACTCACAGGGTCAGGGACAGTGACATGCACAGGCCCCTCCACGGTGACCTGTGCTGCCTCCTGCCCCTGGACTGCACCACTTGCACCAGCAGGGATGCTCCCACCAGGCCCCATGTGTGCACCAGTGTCGGCCTCCTCCTCCTCTGTGCAAACCACCAACCTGGATGGCTCCTCACCGTCTCCCGCCGTAGCAGGCCCCTGTGGGGGCTCACCCACCCCTTCCGCTGCAGCCGTGGGGGCATCCCCGCCGCCTTGCTCCACAGCGCCGTCTCCGCCCTCTTCTTCACTAGCCGCTGCGTAGAGGGAGACAAAGGACACAAGCATCAGGCTACTGTACAATGGTCCCCTAGACAGGAAGCAATAGCAGATGAGCACCACTGTCAAAGTACACTTCCATCATGTCCCTCCACAACACATGGGTCAGTCCAGGCAAAACACACACAGTAACAGGCATGGTGCATGCCATGGACATTTCCATGCATGTCCAATGGACTCTAGAAACATTCAATGATATGTAACTCACATGCATCATGGCTCATGCATATCACATGCACACACTTCACCTCAGTCACATCCATCTGGCCCCAAACACACCGAACACAGGCGAAACAAGGGTAAGTTGGGTGCGTCACTGAATCTGTGCATTGTCACACACATGTGTCATGCATCCATGGCATGCACAAGTCACAGACACGCAGGTCAGGCACACAGACATGGCTACCATATATGTACCTGGCATCAGCACCCATCCTTCACCCCCATCCATGTCCAGGTACAGAGACTGGCATGCTCTCATGTCCAAAATCTGCATAGGGCTCCCCATGCCGCATTTCAACACATGCAACAACCATGTGGGTCACACATCACTGGTCGCACATGCATTACCATGATGTCCCTGCACACATACATGCATACATGGCCCATGGCACACATACAGGCAAGTATCATAGAACCAGCACACCGCAACATGCCCTGTCTCACACAGTAATACTTGGACACATACCGCTCAACTCCAGACGGGCCTCCCTCTCAAGGACCTGGGCATGGAGCGCTGGGCGGACGCGTTCCAGGACCCTCTTCTGGATGGAACTCATGCGGCCCCGGCCCCCCTCCACGAGGCGCCGGGCCTTCACAAGGGTCCTGGACCTCAAGTCCTCCCAGCGCTTCTTGATCTTCTGGACGTTGCGGGTTGCCACCCCCTCCGCGTTGATGGCAACCACACAGTCGGCCCAGATCCTCTCCCGTCCTTCCTTGCTGGCGCGGGACGATCCAAAGAGGGCATCATACTGCCCCAGGACATGCTCCACCAGGACACCAACTTCGGTGGCAGTGAAGCTGGTGCCCCTCTGCCCATCTGGCCTGGGGTTGCCACTGGTGCCAGATGTGGAAGTGCCCGACATGGCAACCCCAGAGGCAGGTGTGGGTGGGCAACTGGGTCCTGGGGCTGGGCTGTGGAGCGATGTAATCCCAGTTGGGAGTCTTCAGTTCCAGCAGGGGTGGACACAGCAACTGGACCCCTGCAGATGGCTGATGTGCAGGCACCAAATGGCAGGGCACGGTGGCAGCAGGCAGGCAGGCAGGCAGGCAGGCAGCAGCAGATAGCACGTGGGAGGCTGCTCGGGGCACTGGGGGGCAGTAACTCGGCCTTCTGGGCAGGAGCGTGGTGTTCCGTGTGTTTTCGGGTGGCCAGCTTGATACGGAGTGATTTGGCACGTGAAAATCCTGCACGTCAGCGTGAAATCCGAGGAAAGGCCCTTAGCGCGTAAGCGCGTCAGCACGCATACGCGATTCTATTGGACCAGAGTCCCTCAGCGCGTAAGCGCGTCTGACGTGACCCGCACGGGCGTTCCCCACTCAGCACGTGATGACGGAACACACGTGGAAATACTGCACGTCAGAGTGTCATCGCGTGATTGGCCTATGTACGTGTATTTCATTGCGTGTAATTGGACAAAAGTGCGCGTACACGCGATTGGCCTATGTACGTGTATTTAATGGGTGCGCGGCCACTTACACACGCAAGTACGTCAGCGAACCTGTATCCCGTGGTGCGTGTGAATTTCCACACGCTATTGGACTGGGAACTGGATTCCAGGGGTGCGCGGGTCACACGCTCGCCTAGAACACGCGCAAAGCATAAAATTGCGGACTTTAACAATAACAAGCTCAGACGCCAGGATGAACATACCGTTCCTAGCAGCAGTGGCAGTGGGCTACCAAAGGAGAAGGAGGAGGATAGTCAGGGCCAGAATATTCACACCCAGAACCAGCCTTTTCGGGATGCCTGATGACCAGGTGTATGGGAGGTACAGGTTTCCACCACACATCATACTGGACCTGGTGAGTGAGTGGGAGGATGACCTCACATCACCCACCCTGTGCTCCCAAGCACTCAGCCCCCTGGAGAAGGTCCTCAATGTACTGCACTTCTTAGCCACTGGATCATTTCAGCGGACAAGTGCCATAGTGGGTGGGGTGTCACAGGCCACCCAGTCACGCTGCCTACACCAGGTCTTGAACATCATGTCTGCACGCCCATCAGTCCGCAGGCACATATACCTGCCCAGAACACCTGCAGAAGGGCATGCTGCCGCCCTGGATTTTTACGGAGTGGCACGATTCCCCAAAGTGCTAGGTGCCATCGACTGCACCCATGTGGCTCTATGTCCCCCCAGGGCATCAGAGCACATCTATAGGAACCGCAAGCACTGGCATTCCATCAACGTGCAGGTAGTATGTAATGCCAAGGGAATCATCACCTCAGTATATGCCAACTATCCCGGGTCCACCCACGACAGCTTCATTTACCGAATGTCCACCCTATGCCGGGACATAGATGCTGGGCGGCATGGCGATACATGGCTGCTTGGTGAGTATGTATTCCACTGCACATGCATGCATGTTGGATACTGAGCAAGGTCACAACCCCACCAATGATACCAATCACCACCTCCACAGGGTACAGTGCCTACCCTCTCAGCCCCCACATGATGACGCCAATTCGGAACCCCACCACGCCACCCCAGGTAAGATATAACACAGCCCACATTACAACCAGGGGCATAGTGGAGCGCACATTCGGAGTGCTAAAGTCACGCTTTCGCTCCCTTGACCGTTCTGGCGGGCAGCTGTTATACGCTCCCCCAGTAGTGTGCAGGATCATAGTGGCAGCATGTGTCCTGCACAACGTTGCAACACGCCGGGGCCTGGCCGTGGACATGGTGGTGGCCCCACATCCCCAACCACATGCACAGCCGCTGCGCATGGGAGGGGAAAGGGCACGGGGGGAGGCAGCCCGTACACAGCTAGTGGCTAATTACTTCACATAGAAATCACACCCCTGTGGAGTGCACACTGCCCTGGCACATTCCATCTGACAATCAATGATGACTCAACCTGACACTGATCCTGAATGTCTGGAGAATGAACCGGGAATACCATGTCAGCCTGAGATTGTTCACCTGGAAGTGTCACAATGTGTGCATCCCTACCCACACAGACACCACCAATGCAGTTTTGTGAAGTTACACATTGAAGCAGCTAAAATGAATACCCACTTGCAAAATGCAACAAGAGGACAGTGCCATGTCAGCCAACCCAACCCCAGCACCGCCACACGACACACCGTGCCATGTCATGCTAATTGCAGGTAAACAAAGTAATCCCCACAACATGACATCAGTCTCACTATGTACAGTGGCACTATTAGAAACCTGCAACACCTGAAATGCTCACAGCAATGCCGGACCAACAACATACTTGAGCACGTAGTACCATTAACATGACATCACAAATGTTACATATTAGTAGTCTCACCACCTGGAAATGCCTGCACTCCCACCACTACCAACTGTGCAGTGTTGTCGCCATGTAGAGTTGTAGGTGCACTGCTGCCAACATGGTCCCCATCTCCAGACTAGAGGTCCTTGTGTGGACATGAGGAAGGGACCTGCAAATTGGGAGGTAGACACAGAAGAAGAGTTACACATCAATGCAACATGCAGTGTACAACACAACAGCAATATGCACTATGAATGTATACACAGTATTGACTACAGACTGGCCACACAGCTCATGGGAGTCCAACGTCACTGTGTAATTCACTGTCACTTGGGCACACCCTTTGCAAGCCCATGGAAACGGGAAGCAGGAGGGGTGTGTGTGACTCAAACCCAAGCATCTGAACCAAATACATTACAAGCCTGCATGTGCCCAGCCACAATGCAGCGTATGCCCACAGGAACCACGGAAGCCAACAGATCGAAGCCAACAGATCGAAGCCAACAGATCGAAGCCAACAGATCGAAGCCAACAGATTGTCCCAAAAGAAATTGGGAATAAAAGAAATCAAAATGAAAATAAAAATAAGAAACAATCAAAAATGGCCATTGATGGGCCCGGGGGGGTTGGGGAGGCCACCCAGGAGGTCCGAGGACAGGATGCACACCAGAACCCACCTGCGTGGATCCTGGGAAGATAAAACACCTCCATGGGCTCATGGCCCACACGGCTACCCTATTGTGGAAGTATCACTGCTGTCGCTATTATCACCCTGTGCAGCTGCATCCGGAGGTGGTTGCACTATGGGAGGCAGCCCACGCAAGGCCCTAGTCTGCTCCTCCATGGCTGCAAGCATGCGGGTGTGGTAGGTCTGGTTCTGGAGGATGAGTGTGCGGAGGTCCCCATGCAACAACTCACGGGATGCCCGGACCTCCGCCCTCGTTGCCTGCATCTCAGCTGAGAGCGTACGGGTGAGACGCTCCAGCTGCTGTTCTGTCCTTTGGTGTGTTGAAGCCTCAAGCTCAACAAGAGTCGTCCTGAGGTGAAGGAGCTCCTGCCTCAGGGCTTCCCTGTGGCCCTGGGACTCAATGGAGATGGCCTCCTGCAGAGTCGCCAGTGCCGCCCGCCTGTCCCTGTTGGACCCCAACATGTCCTCCCTGTGTGACTGGCAGATGGAGTCGGTTGCCTGCTCTAGTCGCTCCATCAGCCTTTCTGGGGGGACAATGGAAGTGGCCACCCTATCCATGGCCTGAGCCATCATCTCGGATGATGCAGCCTGTTGGGTAGCCATACCGTAAATGGATTGCTCCCATGCGGTATTGCCGGGTGGCGTACGGCCACCACGTCGGCGGGCACCACACCTGTCTGGGGCAAGGCGAACTGCGCCTTGCTGTGCCGGCACTGCCTGAGGCTGCAGGACTGCATTCCCCCTCTGATCTGCTGGCCCAGGAACAGGATCAGATGTCGCAGAGTGTGACCCTGCATCCGTAACCACCGAAGGCGTAGCTGCCAACACTGACATCCCCATGGAGGGTACTGACCCTGGTGCAGGTGGGTGAGACAGAACAGAATCCCTCCCTGGAACACTCACCTGCGACGGCACGTAGGTCTCATCCGAATCAACACCTGAGTACAGCTCGGGGGAGGTGCAGCCAGAGACACCCCTTGAGAGCACGACCTGCAGCACTTGTGGGTTCTCCCCCACCACCACACCACGTCCCTCACTGGTGGTTGGTCGGCCCTGGGACACCTCCTGGGTCTGCACCATCTCCACAACCCCAGCAGTATCAGGTGCGTCTTCCCCTGCAAAGACATGAAAACAAAGAAATGGAAACAGGCATTAGCACCATGGCACACATTGAGGGCTGAGAAGCAAGAGAACCAGTACTTGATTGACACATGTCCCACATTACTAAAACCCTCCCATGCATGCACCCTCACTGCGTATGAAGTGCAGGCAAATGGCACACACTGATGACACCAAGATGGAAGATGAACACATTTTCTGCATGCTGCCTGGCAGTGGCATCACACATTGGCCTGTGATTGGCAGGTGAAACACACATGCCATCACACAGATGGCATGTACCATTGCTATTGAGTGAAGATGGAGAGGAGGGCAGCACCTATTCATTCAGTCCAGTTCCCGTATGTAATAGCTTTTCTAATTCTTACAGGTCAGATTTTTCACCTGGAGCTGCCAGTCTGAAATGGTCAAATTGCACAGGGACATGTGTGTACAAATGATATCCAGGTAACAAAGTCACTCCACTTTACCATACCCATGTCAGACATGTGACTAGTGGATAGCGACATGCCTAGTGAAAGTGGTGGAATGCAAACAAACTGACTGAATGAACAGTGAAAAAGAAGCAAATATGTTGTGTCAAGGTGACACTTCAAGGGCAACTGGCGTGCAGTTGTGCTAGATGTCTACTGTTGGCAGAAGGGATACTGCTATGGCCAAATGCAGCTGCGCAGGAAGGATTGCATGAAGCACATGGCTGACCCATACGACTCAGGCGCACACACTCTCACCTGGCAACCGAACAGAAGCCCTCACACACACACCATGCACATGGATGACACACACATGCATGTGCGCTCACCGGACAATGCCTCGTAATCAGCCAGATCTCCCACGCCTTGGATCTGTTCCTCCGTGACGTAGGTCCCAGCGACTGACTCATGTGGAGTGAGTTCCATGTCTACTACTGGAGACCCACCTCCAGTCACTAGAGTTGCGGCATGACTTGAGGCCAGCTTACTCTTTGCCCTGCGCTTTAGGTCATTCCAGCGCTTATAGCAATCATTGGCTGTGCGCCTCACGATTCCAAGGGCACTTACGATGTCCGCAACGGTCTGCCAGTGTGCCTGGCGTTGTGCAGGTGTGGTCTTGGATCCTGCAACAATGACCATCTCGTTGTCATGTGCGGACACATACTCGACAAGTGCATTCAGTTCGTCATCCGTGAAGCTGGGCTTCCTGGACGGGCCGGACTGTGTAGCCGTGTCTGGGGCATCAGCCAGTGCGGGACGAGCACTCTTCCTCTTCCGCTTGGAAGGTGGTGGTGATCCTGAGTGTCCTGCGCCGCTCTGGACACTAGGGGCAGGGGCCCTGGTGGACTCTGTATCAGGAGTGTGGGATTGCACACTCAGCATGGGAGTTGGTGCAGGCATTGGCTCTAGTGTGATGGTGTCAGGGGGAATGTCAGCAGCATGGACTAGGACCGACACTGTCCTGGCTGGGTGTGTGAGGGCTGGGGTGGATGGAGCCGCAGCTGCCCCTGCAGCCTCTCCGCCCTGCCTCCTTGGTGCAGCAGATGACCTTGCTGCCCCAGATCCATGTGGCATGATGGCATCAACGTGCACCAGCGCACGTGTCGTAGCCCTGCTGACCTGGAAGTCAGCCATGGAGTCAGCCAGGTCTGGTGCCACAATGGGCTGGTCCAACAAGGGCTGAGCATGGATGGTGTCAGCCACTTCAGCCTCAACGGGAGGGGGGGAGGGTGCCCTTGACTGGTCCTCCACACATGGGGGGACAGGCTCACCCTGCAAGTAACGACCACGTCCCCTACCGGATCCACCACGGCCACCACTTGTGGCTCTTCCACCTTTGCCACCCTTACGGAATCCTCGCCTCCCAGCCATGGCACTGATATTAATGTGCGTATGGGAGTGGCTGTAGACAATTGTCCTGGGCAATTGGGGGTCAAAGGGGTTGGGTACCAGATGGTAATTGTACCCTAGTGCTCTAGCACGGCTGATTGTAACCCCTGGGGAAAGATGACGGGTCACGCACAGGAGGCCCAAAAAAGGGAGATGACGTGCACGCAACCCCTCCTAGACCACGTGTGCAGAAAGAAAAACCTGCACTACGCTGTGGCACCCAGTAACACAAGAATGAACGTATGCGTGTCACACGCAGCCTAGAATGACCTCTGAAGGGGTAGGCTACACACGGGGCAAGCACAGAAGTTGGATACGTGCGTGACTCACCGTCTGCCAGGTAAAAGAGCGTGAAAAATGAGCGCGTTTGGCTGGCTAAACCCCCGCCAAAAGAAGATGTGTACGCTGTCTGAGAAGACAGGACAACAGTAGAAGGGGACACTGTTTGAGGGAACAGGCCCAGGTAAACCAGTAAAAGAGAAAAAAGAGAAAAAGCTGTCAGAGGTAACAGGGAATACGAACTGGAAACGCCGTGAAGTAAATCGCGTGTGAAAGGACAAGAAGTACAGAATTCACCCACTCGCTCTCCACGAAAAGCACGTACAAGGAAATGGTGTTCTACATGTACCTTATATACAGGCCCACACGTACAGCGTCACTTACGCGGCGTGTACGTTCACCAATCACACGCTTTGTCACTCCTGCGTGTAGATCCATTTTCACCAATCACACGCTTTGTCACTTCTGCGTGTAGATCCATTTTCACCAATCACACGCTTTGTCACTTCTACGTGTAGATCCATTTTCACCAATCACACGCTTTGACACTGGGACGTGTCACGCAACAATTTCCTGCACGTGCAGGTGACTATAGGCGCGCATATGCTGTTGACGGGTTTACGCGCTAAGGGCCTTTGCTGACGTGTGGGAGAGACCACGCTCCTGGCCAGGAGGCCAAATTACTGCCCCCCAGAGCCCTGAGCACGCTCCCACCTGCCATCTGCTGCTGCCTGACTGCCTGCTGGCCACGTGCCCCACAGTGCTGGTGGGTGGGGGTGTTGGGAGACATGGGTGGGGGCCTGGTGGAGGCTGCCCCTGGTGGCGGGGGGGTGGGGGTGGTGGGAGGCATGGGTGGGGGCCTGGTGGAGGCTGCCCCTGGTGGCGGGGGGGTGGGGGTGGTGGGAGACATGGGTGGGGGCCTGGTGGAGGCTGCCCCTGGTGGCGGGGGGGTGGGGGTGGTGGGAGACATGGGTGGGGGCCTGGTGGAGGCTGCCCGTGCACTGCTGGGGGTTGGGGGTGGTGGGAGACATGGGTGGGGGCCTGGTGGAGGGTGCCCCTGTTGGCGGGGGGTGGGGGTGGTGGGAGAAATGGGTGGGGGCCTGGTGGAGGCTGCCCCTGCACTGCTGGGGGTTGGGGGTGGTGGGAGGCATGGGTGGGGGCCTGGTGGAGGCTGCCCCTGGTGGCGGGGGGGTGGGGGTGGTGGGAGACATGGGTGGGGGCCTGGTGGAGGCTGCCCGTGCACTGCTGGGGGTTGGGGGTGGTGGGAGGCATGGGTGGGGGCCTGGTGGAGGCTGCCCCTGCACTGCTGGGGGTTGGGGGTGGTGGGAGGCATGGGTGGGGGCCTGGTGGAGGCTGCCCCTGGTGGCGGGAGGGTGGGGGTGGTGGGAGACATGGGTGGGGGCCTGGTGGAGGCTGCCCCTGGTGGCGGGGGGGTGGGGGTGGTGGGAGGCATGGGTGGGGGCCTGGTGGAGGCTGCCCCTGCACTGCTGGGGGTTGGGGGTGGTGGGAGGCATGGGTGGGGGCCTGGTGGAGGCTGCCCCTGGTGGCGGGGGGGTGGGGGTGGTGGGAGACATGGGTGGGGGCCTGGTGGAGGCTGCCCCTGCACTGCTGGGGGTTGGGGGTGGTGGGAGGCATGGGTGGGGGCCTGGTGGAGGCTGCCCCTGCACTGCTGGGGGTTGGGGGTGGTGGGAGGCATGGGTGGGGGCCTGGTGGAGGCTGCCCCTGGTGGCGGGTGGTGGGGGTGGTGGGAGACATGGGCGGGGGCGTGGTGGAGGCTGCCCCTGCACTGCTGGGGGTTGGGGGTGGTGGGAGGCATGGGTGGGGGCCTGGTGGAGGCTGCCCCTGCACTGCTGGGGGTTGGGGGTGGTGGGAGACATGGGTGGGGGCCTGGTGGAGGCTGCCCCTGGTGGCGGGGGGGTGGGGGTGGTTGTAGACATGGGTGGGGGCGTGGTGGAGGCTGCCCCTGCACTGCTGGGGGTTGGGGGTGGTGGGAGGCATGGGTGGGGGCCTGGTGGAGGCTGCCCCTGCACTGCTGGGGGTTGGGGGTTGGGGGTGGTGGGAGACATGGGTGGGGGCCTGGTGGAGGGTGCCCCTGGTGGCGGGGGGGTGGGGGTGGTGGGAGAAATGGGTGGGGGCCTGGTGGAGGCTGCCCCTGCACTGCTGGGGGTTGGGGGTGGTCGGAGGCATGGGTGGGGGCCTGGTGGAGGCTGCCCCTGCACTGCTGGGGGTTGGGGGTGGTGGGAGGCATGGGTGGGGGCCTGGTGGAGGCTGCCCCTGGTGGCGGGGGGGTGGGGGTGGTGGGAGACATGGGTGGGGGCCTGGTGGAGGCTGCCCCTGCACTGCTGGGGGTTGGGGGTGGTGGGAGGCATGGGTGGGGGCCTGGTGGAGGCTGCCCCTGCACTGCTGGGGGTTGGGGGTGGTGGGAGGCATGGGTGGGGGCCGGGTGGAGGCTGCCCATGCACTGCTGGGGGGTGGGGGTGCAGGGGGACATGAGCAGGTGTGCAGGGTAGTCCCCTGTTTTGTAGGCTGCCTGCAGGGGCCGTGGAGGGTGTACAGGGAACACCTGTGAGGACCCACCCAGCCTAATCGCGTGTGACTTCCCACGCACCCCTGTAATACACGTACCCAGCCAAATCGCGTGTGATGATTCCCACGCACCCCTGTAATACACGTACCCAGCCAAATCGCGTGTGATAATTCCTGCGCACCCCTGTAATACACGTACCCTGGCTAATCTCGTGTTGAACTTCCCGCATACCCCTGTAATACACGTACCCTGGCCAATCGCATGTTAAACTTCCCGCGTACCCCTGTAATACACGTACCCTGGCTAATCGCGTGTTAAACTTCCCGCGTACCCCTGTAATACACGTACCCTGGCTAATCGCATGTTAAACTTCCCGCATACCCCTGTAATACACGTACCCTGGCTAATCGCGTGTTAAACTTCCCGCGTGCCCCTGTAATACACGTACCCTGGCTAATCGCATGTTAAACTTACCGCATACCCCTGTAATACACGTACCCTGGCTAATCGCGTGTTAAACTTCCCGCGTACCCCTGTAATACACGTACCCTGGCTAATCGCATGTTAAACTTCCCGCATACCCCTGTAATACACGTACCCTGGCTAATCGCGTGTTAAACTTCCCGCGTACCCCTGTAATACACGTACCCTGGCTAATCGCATGTTAAACTTACCGCATACCCCTGTAATACACGTACCCTGGCTAATCGCGTGTTATACTTCCCGCGTACCCCTGTAATACACGTACCCTGGCTAATCGCGTGTATAACTTCACGCGTACCCCTGATATGCACGTTACCCGCTTTGCGTTCCTTGTTTGGCAGCCCTGTAAACTGGTCCATGGTTAGCGCAGCCCTTTGCGATGATTTGGCGATTTTGATGGCTTTTCCTTGCGCGAGGGCGTTCTTGGGGGCGTTACTGGCGCTGCTGCAGGGTCGCTGCGATACTCTGCGCCACGGCTGGTTTGGGAGCCTAAAATCCATGAATACGCTGTGCGCCGGATTCGGTTTTGGCGCACGCGGCTGGCGCAGACTATCGCACGCGCACGCTGTGCGCCAGCCGCGTGCGCTACTTGTGCGCTGAATTCTATGAATTACCCTGTTTTTTTTTAGACCTGCCGTGTTCATATCTCCTAGGCAGGGGGCAATGGATCTCTGCCCGAAGGTCATGGCTAGTGGGTCTCAAAGAAACCTATTGGTGCAACACAAAACCATTGAAATTTGGTGAAAAAACTTTAGTTAGGAGACAGTTAAGGTGTTCTGTGTAAGTATTAAATATGTACATATATGTTATGTTAAAAAACAGGGTTGTCATTTCAAAATGTAATTAATCAAACCAGTGACATCAGTGACGTCATGTATGATGTAATTAGTAATATCACCAGTGATTCATCATTGGGTTCATACACTGTGCAACAGGGGGTACATTATTAAGGTGGACTTGCACAAAATGAGATTGCTGAATTTCAGGGGTCTTGTAGTGTTAAATCTGATCATCCCCAACTCTCTCTTCTCTTAACCAAGATTTTTTTTTCACTGAATATATATATTATATATTTATTCAATGAAAACACTTTAGTTAATGAACAGCAACAAAAACACGTAAATTCAAAACACTGGGGAACCCAAAACTGGCTTAACTTGGCGTGTTGCAGTTGATCTCCCCTATAATACTACATCCCTTATAATGCCATTTTCTGTGGCATTGTGAATCACTTCTCCTCTAATAAATATGTCCTCTTGGGCTTTGCAATGGCAACACGCTGAGTTCAGCTGGTCCCGAGTTCCCCAATGCCTTAAATTTCCTGGGTTTTATTGCAATGATCTTACCTTAACTGATCATTAACTAAAGGATTTTTCATTGAATTTCAGTTTATTTTTTATTCCATAGATTTTTTCTGCACCACTGCCAATGGTCAGTGGCCACGGTCGTGTCCACTGTATACTTGAGAACACTACCAGACCAGTAGCCATGGCCAATGATTTTTCACCTCCGAACCTTTACTTTTAATAATTTTCTTGCCATAAACGCAGATATAATTATAATTACGGTTTAATTTATTTACTTCTGGGGGTCTTTTTCCAGGTGTTCAGAAATGTGCATAATCTGTGTTTATCAGGGTTTTCCCGTGTGCCCCCTTCAAACAATCACAGAACAGTTTTTTCCAGTGTAAACACAAGAACATTCTTTAATTGTTTTACTGCGTGCATAAGTAGGGCAATATTTCTCATGACCGTCTTCAAGAAAAACATGCCCAGGTTTAAGAGGTTAACCTTGAAATCCACCCTTATCCACCCTAGTGCAACCATCGCTAAAAGAAGTTCCTCAATCAGACTGATTTTTACCTGTTTTGACAGTGGTATTGTTATGTATAAAAGATGGCAGGCTTTGAGAGCTCACAATGTTTTTTTAGGCAATGTGCAGTAAGATGAAATTATTTGTCAAGGATCACACACTTTGGTTAAGCAGCTGTTAGGGAAAATTCTCTCTTTAGGCTGAATTTCCTAACCTAGCGAGTCCCCCAGCAGCTTTGCTGGATTTCTGGAGTTTGTTTTTTCCTCCTGCCAAGAGTGAGACTCTTTTTCTCCCACTCTTGGACATGATTTATGGTGTTCCTTTGACTGTTAATGTGTTTTCTGGGCTATGGGGTCCTTTCTCCATAGGGTCTCATGTGTTTTTATTATGTGTGTTACACAGCACCCTCCGTGCAGTAACACAGGGGTGTCATAGTGATCCCCCACCATAGACTCCCTACCCTGGGACGGACTACTGCCTCCCAGGGCATGTAAAGTCACCATTGGCTTTACTAGTCCCAAATTATTAACAGAAAACAGTACAAACCATCATATTGTGGACGTACTGGTTGGGGCAATTCGATTGCCCCAGGGTCTGTTAGTCGAGGGGGCACGTCTCCGTCCCCCCCTGATCGAGTTTTGGCTGGTGGCAGTGGAAACTACTTTTTATATTCAACCACGAATATTTTCTTATGGGATTTTACCATTGTTCGAGGCTACCAACTTTAATTATTTAATTCTCATAGCCTCGAACATACCGCCGGTTTATTTAATTAATATTAATTAGCCGGTTGGTATTTTTTGCCAGAACTCGATTGTAAAATGGCGTCTGTGTTCTCTTCTGTGACTCCAACCCAAGTCGAGCCCTTTATCCCACTTTTTGTCGGGCTTCTCCACAGAAGCCTCCAAAATTGGTGCCACTCTGTCTGGGTACCACAGGGGGTGTGGGAGGGGGTTTAGGCACCCTGGACTTAGTTACCTTGGTAACTCAAGTCGCACTCTTGTGTGATTGGCCCAAGTGGTGAGCCCCCGGCTCACCACTTAGCATGTTTGATTGACAGCTAGGCTGAGTGAGTGGGGGTATACTGCATAAAAGCAGGGCTTTGGGGACTGGAACTTCAGAAGTCGCCACAGGACCTAAGAATCTGACGAGGGAGAAGCTGAGCCGACCTACCACAACGACACCACCGGTGGAGCCCTGCGGAACCGACTCACCACTTCCCGACAACAGAGAAGATCTCCCGGCTGGAGAAGCCTGTTCCCGACTGGTGGGCACAACCAGTTTCACCTTCCTTCTTCGCAAACCTCAGACCGGTTTGTCGTCGAACTGCCCGTGCCAAGCACCCCGGCGGCTGGATAGCCACTCACCACTGAACCGCGAATCAACGGACCGCTCCTTGTACCTGAGAAACTCTGCGGCTGGTTTCTTCCCTGGCAGTGCAACGGACTCCTGTCTTCCTCCACGACGAGATCCTCTCTTTCCCCGGATGAAGCACCGACTTGCATCCGCTGCCAGGAACAACTGCCCCCGCTGGAGTCTTCTCACCACTTTAAGGTACCGTGCCCGCCAGGCCTCCCTTTCTAAAGATTGCTACAAGGTAATAATAACTCCTTAACCTTCTGGACTGGGCTGGCCGCCTTGACCCTCTAAGTGGCCCCTTTCTTTGGTCCAACTCCTTTTTGAACCTCTACAAGACTTTTGTGCACTGCAACCGTGTGACCTTGGACACATTTCGTTTCGATCCTCTTAAAGCGGATCCGGCCTACTGACTCTGAATTCACGGTTTGACTTTGCCTTCCTCTCTTGTTATGTTCTTGTAAAAAGTATTGGGATCGGTTTCAATTTGTTCTCTGCTTTTCTCTCCCTTTTAAAAACGAACTATTAGAGTGCCATCTACGTAAGCGCTTACCGCTGTCTGAAAATAAGTGGGGCTTTACTTAAGACTTGTCTAATATTCTTTTAAGGGAGAGTATATCTTTTAGTGACCCTGTTTGTGAATTGCTTACTATTAGTGCCTGTGTGTTTTTCTAGATGTGGTTTTAAATAAATAATTATATCTCTTTTGCACCAAGCCCTGGTCAGTGTTTACTTGTTCTATTGTGTTCTCTTGACCTATTGTGAATACTCTGTATACTGCCTAACTCTTCTTGAGGGAAGTCTGACTGCTCAGCCACAGCAACCAAGTGAATCTGTGTGGTACAGACTGCTACCAAGTGGGTTTACTGCCAAGCACCTGCAGTCTTAAATCTTTTGCAGTGGTCCCAGAGGGAACTGCACAGGTTTCTGCCTAACACTAGTGTACAGCTGTGGGATTTGTATTGAGTATACACTTTAGAGTGCTTGTTGAACACTTTAGGACAACTAACCACAGAGCTTAGCACTAAGAAGTTGATTTTGTAACTATGTTTGCTATGGAGAGTTATACCCTAGAATCATTGTCTGCCAAAACTGCTGATTGCTTAAAAGTATTGTGTAGTCATAGGAATCTCTCTGAGAAGGGCAAGAAATTGGAACTTATAGAAAGATTGTTAGAAAACCAAAGTATGGGTGGTACAGAGGAATCTACCCCCCACAGCAAATGTAGAAAACAGTGATTGTATTGATCTGAATCAAAGTCTTGATAATGAGTCAGAAGAGGAAAGTGAACCTAAGTTAGCCACTCTGAGCCTCTGTCTGCCTTACCTACTGTACCTACTGGGCCTATACCAGGTCCCACATGTAACCCTGCTTATTTTGAACTTGAAAAAATGAAGCTTGAATTAGAGTACAAACGTTTTATTGCTCAATCTGAAAGGAACCAAGAGCTAGAGTTCAGAAGAATGAATGCCCAGGCTGAGCAGAGGCAAGCTGAGTTAAGACTCCGAGAAATAGAGCTTAATCATTAACTAGAAATGAAAAAGTTGTCTGTGGAAAATGCTTCTCTCTCCTCTGGTTCTTCTAGGAGTTCCAGTCCCAAAAGACCCCAGATCCCTAAGGGATTAGTGGGTATGTATGAACCTAGATTGGATGTGTTGGATTGGTTGAAAATGTTTGAGTATAATCATGGGCTCCAGGACATCACAGGGAATGAGTTACTTCCCTGGTTGTTCTCTAGGCTTCCCCCTGTTGCAACTGATGTGGTAATGGAGTTGGGGGAGGTGGATAAGAAGGATTATGAATGTGTGAAACTAGCTTTGATAGGGTACTGGGAAGGGGTCTTCCCAAACCTAGCTAAGAGGTTTAGGACCCTCAAAAAGCATGATGGTACCCCTTGGGCTACCTGGGTGAGTGAAAGTTTGAAAAACTTAGAGGGATGGATTACGGGTTACAGAGTTAACCCTTATGAAGGAATGAAGAATCTTGTAATGTTGGAGTCAATTTATGATGCCTGCTCTCCTGAGCTCAGACAGCACTTGGCTGATTCAAAGGAATTAGATTCCAGGAAGTTAGCTAAGGCTGCTGACTTGTGGGTTGCCAACAGGGCCACTCACAAGGATTCTGGGGCTACTCCGAAAAAGGATGAGGGAAAACAGCCGAAAAAGGACTCCAAGAGAATTCTAATAATTCCAATTCCAAAGAGGGCCCCAAACAGAACCAAAAGGGTAAGCCACCAGGGAAACCAAATCAGGCTAGTGTACCTCCTGGTGCCAAACCAGAAGGAGGTCAGAACAAGCCACCATTCCAGAAAGCATTTGGTAAATGCTTTGTTTGTGGCTCTACTGACCATGTGAAAGGAGATCCCAGATGTAAGGGTAAACCTTCAGGGGTCCAACTTGTCTCCTTAGCCTTCGCTCTGAGGAGGAAGTCCAAATGGCAAGTGGAAACTTTCTATTGCTGGCTGATGAACCCATTGGAGTCTCAGCTAGTGTTTCTTTAGTGTCTCTGGGTCTGTGGGAACAGCAGAACTTCGATGTCTATAATTCTATCCCAGATAATACTAAAGAGTATTAGAAGGACAGTGTCCAGGTGAATGGTCAGGAGACTCCTGCCATTAGGGACACTGGGGCCAGCATAACTGTGGTGGACAAATCATTTTTTCAGGCGGAGGATGTTGCTAAGGCACCCAAACGCCTCACCAAGTTAGCTGGAGGGCCTGTGCAGATGCTTCCCCAATTACCAGTTCTCATCCAGTGTAATGACATGACGGTGAAGATACCTGTCGGCATACAAAGTGAGGTGCCAGGAAGGGTTCTGCTGGGTAATGACTTGAAAACTCTTGGAGTAGTGTCACATACCCCCAGACCACCTAGTAAAAGGTTACAGGAGCTCACCAGACCTGCAAGGGAGAGAACCATGAGAGGTACTCCCAAGGAGATGATGATGAAAGAGATCACTCCTGCTCCACTGGAGATGTCAGCTGCTGTCTCTAAGAAACTAGAAGAAAAAGGGAAACCTAAAACTTCTAAAAAGAACCTCACAGCCAGCACTCCAGTGCAGCCAACAAGGACTTCCCTTAGGTTGTCCAAAGGTACACCAGCTGAGGCTGAGAGGGAGGTACAACCCTGTGTAGTTGAACTAGACTCTGAAGAAGAGCTAGTGGAAGGCCAGTAACTCATTGGAGATCTGGAACCTGTTGACCATCCTGAGCTGCAGTCTTTACTGGCAGAAGGTGGACCCAACAGGGCAGACTTCAGTAAGGGACAGAGAGAATGTCCAACTCTGGAAGGTCTTCGCCACCAGGCAGATGCTCAGGCTGTAGGGCAAGAGCCTGGGAAATATAGGTTACACAGGGAAGATGGCCTCTTCTACAGTGAACCGACCCAGTCTGCACCTGGGGACAACAAACGACTTGTAGTACCCCAAGAGAACAGACCACAGTTCTTGCAGTTAGCCCATGAGATTCCTTTGGCTGGTCACTTGAGTTTCAAGAAGACTAAGGAAAGGCTCTCTCTCTACTTTTATTGGCCAAAGATGGGGGCTGAGGTAGATAAATAGTGCAGGAGCTGCCACACCTGCCAGACTTCTGGTAAGGTTGGATCCAAGAATGCGGCACCTTTAGTGCCTCTCCCTGTAGTGGGAGTCCCATTTGAGAGAGAAGGGATTGACATTGTTGGTCCCCTTGATCCTCCAACTTCCTCAGGCAACAGGTTTATACTTGTTGTAGTAGACCATGCTACTAGATACCCTGAGGCAATACCTAGGAGGACTGTTACAGCTCCGGCTGTGGCTAAGGCCCTCCTTGGTATTTTTACCAGGGTTGGGTTTCCTAAGGAAGTAATCTCTGACATGGGGTCAAATTTTATGTCCCACTACATGAAAGCCATGTGGAAAACCTGCGGAGTTACTTACAAGTTCTCAACCGCATACCACCCTCAGACAAATGGGCTGGTTGAAAGGTTCAACAGAACCATGAAGAGCATGATAGGTGCTTTAGAGGACCCCCTTAAAAGAAAGTGGGAACTTCTACTGCCATGCCTTCTCTTTGCTTATAGAGAAGTCCCTCAGGAGGGAGTAGGTTATTCTCCCTTTGAACTTCTCTATGGTCATCCGGTCAGTGGTCCATTGGCCCTGATCAAGGAGGGGTTGGAGAGTGCTCCTTCCCCCAAGCCAGTCAGAGTGACTGACTATGTGATAGGTCTCCGGAGGAGAATGTCACAAATGATGGCAGAAGCAAGTGATAACTTGAAAGCTGGACAAGCATTGGTCAAGCACTGGCATGACCAAAAGGCTAACATGGTCAAGTTTACTCAGGACCAGCTAGTTCTCGTTATGATTCCAACAAGGCAGAGGGCCTTGCAAGACAAATGGATGGGACCCTTCAAAGTTGAGGGTAAACTTGGAGAGCTCAACTATCTGGTGGACTTGGGCAACCCCAAGGAGGCTCCAACAGTCTTCAACACCAACAGACTAAAAGCGTATGTCTCCAGACCGGATGTAGGAGCTTTGCTTCTAGAATCATCAGTGGAAGAAGGAGAGTGAAGCACTTCCTGATCTTCTCAGAGGCTTACCTTTAGACAAAAAGATTGAAGGAGTAAATCTCTCTTCAAACCTGACACCTGAGCAACAGGAAGAGTGCAAATCTATGTTAAATCAGTTTGCCTCTCTGTTCTCACTTTCACCAGGCTTGACCCCTTGGGGGCAGCATGACATACTCACTGGTGACTGTCTGCCAGTCAAAAGCAGAGGATATCTAATGTCAGGAAATGTAAGAACCCACATCAAAGGTGAGGTCAACAAGATGCTTGATCTCGGGGTAATAGAGCCCTCTACTAGTCCATGGTCTAGCCCAGTTGTGTTAGTACCAAAGGCAGGATCTAAAGAACTCAGATCCTGTGTGGATTACAGAGCTCTTAATGCAGTCACTAAGACTGATGCCCACCCTTTGCCAAGGACAGATGAGTTGGTGAATAGACTTCGTGCAGCCAAGTTCCTCAGCACATATGACTTGACGTCAGGCTATTGGCAAATAGCCCTGACAGACCATGCCAAGGAGAAAACTGCATTTTCTACCCCAGTTGGCTTATACCAGTTTAAGGTTATGCCTTTTGGATTGAAAAATGCACCTGCTACGTTTCAAAGGATGGTAAACCAGGTTCTGAATGGGATGGAGGACTTCTGCATGGCATACTTGGATGACATAGCAGTGTTCAGCAATTCCTGGGAAGAACATGTGGACCACCTGAGATATGTTTTGCAGGCTCTTGGAAAGGCCAATCTGACCATAAAGGCAAGTAAATGCCAGATTGGACAGAGTAAAGTGGTCTACCTTGGACATGAGGTAGGGGGTGGAGAAATAAGGCCTTTGCCCAGTAAGATTGAAGCTGTGCCAAATTGGACAACATCTACTACTCAGACCCAGGTGAGAGTCTTCTTAGGTCTCACTGGGTATTACAGGAATTTCATTGAGAACTATGGGTCCATAGCTTCTCCACTGAATGTCATCTCCTCTCCTAAATTCCCTAAAAAGGTTAGGTGGAATGAGGAATGCAATCACGCTTTTGAAACCCTGAAAAAGGCTAATTGCCAAGCCCCAGTACTCAGAGCTCCTGACTATCACCAA
This sequence comes from Ambystoma mexicanum, assembly GCF_040938575.1. Classification (NCBI taxonomy): domain Eukaryota; kingdom Metazoa; phylum Chordata; class Amphibia; order Caudata; family Ambystomatidae; genus Ambystoma; species Ambystoma mexicanum. The sequence goes on along the minus strand of NC_090933.1, from coordinate 23,360,248 downwards.
ACTTTCATTGTGCAAACAGATGCTTCAAATGTAGGAATAAGTGCAGTCCTCAGTCAACTGGATGGGAAAGGTAGGGAGCACCCCATTTGCGTCATCAGTAGAAAACTGAAGGATCCTGAAACAAGGTGGGCAACCATTGAACGAGAGTGTTTTGCTATTGTGTGGGCTCTGAAGAAGTTTAGGCCATACTTGTATGGTTCTACTTTTGTCATTCAGACTGACCACCAACTCTTGAGATGGTTAATGCAAATGAAAGGGGAAAACCCAAAACTATTGAGATGGTCAATCTGCCTGCAAGGGTTTGATTTCTCCATTGAGCACAGGTCAGGGTGTCACCACCAAAATGCTGATAGTCTCTCTAGGATATATGTCATCGACTAGAGGTATGAGATTCATCCAGGAGTGGATTAAATCCTCCTGTCCCTTAGTCTGGGGGGGGCTAGTGTTAGGGAGAATGCTCTCTTTAGGCTGAATTTCCTAACCTAGTGAGTCCCCCAGCAGCTTTGCTGGATTTCTGGAGTTTGTTTTTTTCCTCCTGCCAAGAGTGAGACTCTTTTTCTCCCACTCTTGGACATGATTTATGGTGTTCCTTTGACTGTTAATGTGTTTTCTGGGCTATGGGGTCCTTTACTCCATAGGGTCTCATGTGCTTTTATTATGTGTTACACAGCACCCTCCGTGCAGTAACACAGGGGTGTCATAGTGACCCCCCACCATAGACTCTCCACCCTGGGACTGACTACTGTCTCCCAGGGCATGTAAAGTCACCATTGGCTTTACTAGTCCCCAATTATTAACAGAAACCAGTACAAACCATCATATTGTGGATGTACTGTACAATTCGATTGCCCCGGGGTCTGTTAGTCGAGGGGGCACGTCTCCGTCCCCCCTGATAGAGTTTTGGCTGGTGGCAGTGGAAACTACTTTTTATAATCAACCGCAAATATTTTCCTATGGGATTTTCCCATTGTTCGAGGCTACCAACTTTAATTATTTAATTCTCATAGCCCCGAACATACCGCCGGTTTATTTAATTAATATTAATTCGCCGGTTGGTATTTTTTGCCCGAACTCGATTCTAAAATGGCGTCTGTGTTCTCTTCTGTGACTCCAACCCAAGTCAAGCCCCTTGTTCCACTTTTTGGCAGGCTTCAAAAGTGGAGCCACTCTGTCTGGGTACCACAGGGGGCGTGGGAGGGGGTTTAGGCACCCTGGACTGAGTTACCTTGGTAACTCAAGTCGCACTCTTGTGTGATTGGCCCAAGTGGTGAGCCGGCCGGCTCACCACTTAGCATGTTTGATTGACAGCTAGGCTGAGTGAATGGGGGTATGCTGCATAAAAGCAGGGCTTTGGGGACTGGAACTTCAGAAGTTGCCACAGGACCTGAGAATCCGACGAGGGAGAAGCTGAGCCGACCTACCACAACGACACCACCGGTGGAGCCCTGCGGAACCGACTCACCACTTCCCGACGACAGAGAAGATCTCCCGGCTGGAGAGGCTTCTTCCCCCGACTGGTGGGCACAACCAGTTGCACCTTCCTTCTTCGCACCTCAGACCGGTTTGTGGTCGAAATGCCCGTGCCAAGCACCCCGGCGGCCGGATAGCCACTCACCACTGAACGGACCGCTCCTTGTACCTGAAAAACTCTGCGGCTGGTTTCTTCCCTGGCAGTGCAATGGACTCCTGTCTTCCTCCACAATGAGATCCTCTCTTCCCCCGGACGAAGCACCGACTTGCATCCGCTGCCAGGAACAACTGCCCCCGCTGGAGTCTTCTCACCACTTTAAGGTACCGTGTCCGCCAGGCCTCCCTTTCTAAAGATTGCTACAAGGTAATAATAACTCCTTAACCTTCTGGACTGGGATGGCTGCCTTGACCCTCTAACTGGTCCCTTTCTTTGGTCAAAATCCTTTCTGGACCTCTACAAGACTTTTGTGCACTGCAACCGTGTGACCTTGGACACATTTAGTTTCGATCCTCTTAAAGCAGATACGGCCTACTGACTCTGAATTCACGGTTTTACTTTGCCTTCCTCTCTTGTTATGTTCTTGTAAAAAGTGTTGGGATCTGTTTAATTTGTTCTATGCTTTTATCTCCCTTTTAAAAACAAACTTTTAGAGTGCCATCTACATTAAGCACTCGCTGCTGTCTGAAAATAAGTGGGGCTTTACTTAAGACTTGTCTAATATTCTTTTAAAGGAGTGTATATCTTTTAGTGACTGTGTTTGTGAATTGCTTACTATTAGTGCCTGTGTGTTTTTCTAGATGTGGTTTTAAATAAATAATTATATCTCTTTTGCACCAAGCCCTGGTCAGTGTTTACTTGTTCTATTGTGTTCTCTTGACCTATTGTGAATACTCTGTATACTAACTCTTCTTGAGGGAAGTCTGACTGCTCAGCCACAGCTACCAAGTGAATCTGTGTGGTACAGACTGCTACCAAGTGGGTCTACTGCCAAACACCTGTAGTCTTAAATCTTTTGCAGTGGTCCCAGAGGGAACTGCACAGGTTTCTGCCTAACAGCAGCGTGCTTCAAACACCTTGTTTTACGGCCCGTCTCTGGATGACTGTTGTGATACAAAGCACAACCACAACTAACCACATTTAAGCAGTGTGTAAAAGGGAAAAAATGACCGGCAGCAAGAATAACAATTTTGCCCCCATATCGAAAATCAAAAACATCCACCCATGAATATACGCACAGTAAGTGAACATATATCTTAAAGTGAAATATACAAAGGTAGTTCAATTGACCTTTCCCTTACGCAAGACAGAATAGAACTGGACTTCTAAAAAATGAAGGGGCATGGCCATGATGGCAGGCTGAGTGGACGAGGCTGGTGATGGCTACCATCCAGATGTGGGACAAAAGTGCCCAGAAACCGCCAATCTGTCTCGAAATTAGATGGAGAGAATATTGCAGTGACAATGCAACCTGGCTGGTGTGTTATTGTGGCACAGGAGCTGGCCAAAGGGGCGAAACTGGCTTGAGACAGAGTAACACCAGAGTAATAGCGCCCATGGAGGCTGGCGGACCAGGCAGAGACTGAGCCCCTAGGCGGGGGAGAGTGGTGAGCAGAGGTGCGCTCTGGCACAGCAGGGCCGAACCATGGTGTGCGGCAGCCAGTGGAGTAACTTTGCTGAAAATGTTGGGGGGGGAGGGACATGACATCTGAAGAAAGGTTGGCACAGCAAAATGAATGGGGACAAAATGGTGGGCCATGAAAGTTGGGGGGGGACAAACACCCCTGTCCCCCCCTGCGATCACACCCATGGCGGCAGCAGTGAAGAGCAGAACCGTGGGAACGAACATCCCGCAACATGGGTGTCTATCCTTGCAAGAGGAGCAGCAGGGATTCCATAATAGCGGCTGGCGAGCGTGGCAGGACCCGAGACCCCTGGGCGGTGAGAAGCGGAGTGCAGCACGGGAGAGAGGCACTGAACAGAGCTGTGGGACAGTGCTGGGACCCACGGTGGAATGCAGTGGAGCAGTCGAACAAGAAAGCCGAGGTGCAGAGGTGATGGAAGGTGGCTGCAGCAGAGACACGCAACATGGCAGATTAGGAGGCATGGGGAGCGAGACTGCAGAGGCCCTGCACAGGAGCATGGAGACAGCGCAACACCACGGGGGAGAGAGGAGATCACAGTGAGGACGCCCTGCACATCTGGATCCCCTGTGCTTGTGGAGGACAGCTAGGAGTGGTGGGCAGACGCTGCTCATGACCAATGCTGGGAGTCAATCTAGAGGGCAGTCTTTGGGGGCCAAATGGCAAGCAGAGCAGAAGGAAGAGGTGTCTCACCCGCTAGTCCCTGGGGATCTGTCATCCAGGTGGCCAGGACACTGCCATCGCTTTTGGATCCAGTTCCTGGGGGTAAACGGATCACCTGGGTGAGGGGTCTTTGGGAGCGTGGGACACAGGATGGCGAGACACTGCATCCCCCTTTGTGTAACACCTTTACCAGGTAGGATACTCAGGAACTCAGCCCTCCACCCCTTTTCCAACACAAACACTTTCTCAGGACTGCTCACTGTGAGAGAAAACGGACTAACACCCGAGCCGTATACATGACATGTCTCAATACAATGGTCAGGAAGGGTCAGGCAATTACTGATCATTACACACACCTGACTTCCATCACACTTCCCCACACGGGTAAAAGGCGGAGCATGAAAGCATACAAGGAAGCAGCAGTTCCAAGATCGCAGTTCAATACAAGGCGAAAGACGTCAAGACCAAAGAGGGTTGCAAGGAGGGAAGTGCCCTTGACCTTTTCAACGAAAGACTATTACTTTCATGAACTTTCGAGCAGAAGAAACTAAGACCCTGAATCAAGGCTGAAGAATCCAGCATGGTCTGTCGGAGGAACCCAGGGCTCTCCTGCGTCGATAGTCAAGGCAGGGAGAATCGCTTGCCGTTGTGGTTCTGTCTTTGGCTACTACAACAAAGCAGAACCAGTGAAGTCTGCACAGCCGGTGAGTTGGGGAGAATGAAACCATACTGGTCTGTGTTGAAGCCAAGGATGCAAGCAGCAACATTGTATATTGAAAAGTGAAGAGAGCAGTGTATGAAGCATATGTGGCAAGCAACGCAAACATAATTAAACAGCAGATGAGTGATTGAACTTTGAAGCCAAGATACGATACTATAGAAAGAGTGGTCCGGCACCACATGGGTGCTCATTCGAAAGTCTCCGTTATGTATCCAACTGAAAGCTGGTAAATGTTACAAGGAAAGGAATTGTGAAATCGAAGTGGTCCGCAACGGGTCAAGCAAAACCCAGAGCAGATCCGAAAGTCTTCAATAGTAAGAAGATAAAGAAAGTAAATGAAGTTAATCAGAAACCGGCAGAGTGAGCTCACCTAAGAGCCTTTGTTAAAGCAAGTTACATGTGAAATTGGTATGAACCCGGTGGAGGGAGACTAATTGTGTTAAAAGAGATCTGAGACCGGCTGAGGGGGATCAGGGGTGAATAGTGAATCGCCTAAGCAATTGAGTACTTATAAAAATCTGAAAGAGGAAAATAACTTATTGTTTATTTGTTGTATCAGGCCCTCCGAATGAAGAGACTTTGAAAGGCAAAGAGACTTGGGCACAAAAGGCCCTGATGCTAATGATTGAACTGTATCCTCGTGCTAAAGCCAGAGACTGTGTTAAGCTCGAGTGAATCACCTCATCTGATGCTGAAAACGTGGGGAAGGCAGGACAATGGCTTGAACAACCCAACATGTCATTTTATGAACACTTCCTTTTTTGTAACATTGTTTCCCACACTATTTGTATTTAGAGGTAAGGATTGGCAATATGTCCATTAGTATAGGCCCTTTTATTTTGCCAGGACACCACTAGGACTGCGTTATTTGATGGTCGTAGCTTGCTCCCATCTGTAGATTTAGGATTAGATGGGCGTTTTTCAAACCCTTTTTTAAGTTCAATAAACACCCTTGAACTGTGGTCACTTGTGTGTCTTACTGTTGATACCATGCCTTCCTTACAGCGCCAACACTGCCAAGACACCTGAAGAGGAGCAGGGGAGCACAAAGAGTGGCACATGTGACAATCGAGTTGAGGAAGCGCGAGGCCAGAACTACCCCCCACCCCCCATTGGCGGATCGTGCTGTGCAGGGTACAGAAAAGTAACTGCGAGTACATAGGTGGCCGAGTGACTGAAGCCTCTGCAAGTGAGGGGACAATACAAGGAACAGGAGAGGCCTGAGTTGGTGGTGGGTCCGGAGAAACAGGCATGAAGGATGTGGGTGCATGGGATGCTGCTGCTCACTGATGGCCGGCAACCAATGTCGCAGTAAACACAAGGTGAATGATCCACGTGCAGCAGAATTCCAGGGTTGGGGGCCAGTGAATGTGGGGCTCCTTGGACACGCATGGGCTAAGAGACCCTGGGGAAGAGCTGAGTTTGGTGGCAGTGAGTGGCCGGGCACACATATTCGTGAGTAAATGAGACCGAAGAAGAGGGGTCAGCCATGGAAGATCAGAGAGTGGGAAAAGCACTGAGCGGGCGCCGCCAGGCAGTCAACAATTCAATTCCAATACCAGGACAGCGGGGCGGGGGAGTGGAGAAATGCAGCTCACGAAGGAGGACCTGGACTCGGCACTGGCTAGATTTAAAAGTGATAACAGAAACAGCCAAGAAGGACCGTCCTCTAGCTATAGCAGTGAATGGGAAGGAGCTTGAGGGACTGGGGGAAAGGGTGATGGACATGGAGGGCCAGTTAACGGCCGTGGTGAAGATCCCAGACCTCTCGCAGCAGGCGCAGGCAGCAGAGGAGATGTTAACAGTGCTGGAGGAGAAGTGTGAAGATCTGGAAAACAGGTCAGGGAGGGAAATATTAGAATAAAAGTTGCACCGGGTGGGTGGAAACAGGAACGACCAGGGTGCACGACCTAGAACAAGTGACATTGGCCAAGCGAAAAGTATTTAGAGTGATCACGGAGGAACTCATAAGGAAGAACATGAGATAACGGTCGCTCTTCCCGAGGAGGCTGCAGGTCAGGATGGGGAATGAGGAAAGGATCATAAACAGTGCGTAAGGGGGTCTGAAGGTGTTGGGGATGGGTCAGCAGGATGAGAAGGTCACTAGTGAAGGATCACTGAGGCGACCCATGAACAGCCGGGAGGGGTGGACTACGAAGGCCAAGAAGAAGACATGATGGTGTAACCGTCTATAGGGGGCAGCCATAGGACTTTGTTGGCAGGCATGGTGCCAGGTGGAGAACACTGATCAAGAAGGGCACCAGGGCCATTTGCAGCAATGCGATGTTTGAACTTAGAGTTTTAATGTGGTTACAGAGGTTATGGGGCGGGAGCGAGTGAAAGATTTAATTGGGGAGGGACGGGTCGAGTTGGTAAAAGTCCACCAATGGAGGTCATGCGAAGAGCCTGGACGGAGGTTCCAGGGTTACCTAATATGTTCATAAGGGGGTCAGGTCGAAGCATGGTGGATCAGCTTCTGGGGGAGTGGGTTGGTAACGGATGAGGAGGTCAAGCGGGGAGAGTTTGTGACAGGGCAGGACTACACAGCCCAAACATGACAAAGCTCAGGCTAGAAGCGTGGAACCATAGGGGGCTGAATAGCTCAAACAAGAGATTTAAGATACTGAGAAATATTGCCAAGAGAGGGACCCACATTGTATGTTTACAGGAAACTTATCTCAAGAGGAAGGATGCAAAAAGGCTGTATAGTAAGGAATTCCCCACTGAACTTCACACCCATGCTAAGAATAAGCAGGCTGGAGAAGTGATTTTGCTCGATAGAGAGGTCACCTTGGAAGCAGTGCAGGTGCGGTGGGATCTGCAGGGGAGATTTGTGATGATGAAGGGAAAACTGAAGGGCCAGATATACAGGAAAGTATCAGTATACACACCCAAGTATACACACCTAACAAGGGACAGTTTCTCAACGCATGGCTGGATGAGTTGGAGGTATTTGGGGAGTGAGAGGGGATTTATAGCGGGAGATTTCAATCTAGCTTTCAGTGTGGGGTGAGACAGGTGTGGAGGGGTACAGGGACATGCAACTGGGGTGATGTCAAAGCACATGCAGGACCGGCTGGCTGGGATGGGGTTGCTTGATGTGTGGCGGATAGACCACCCACAGGAGAGGGATTATTAATTTAACTAAGCTGTGTATAGAAAGTATTCAGGAATAGATTTATATTGATGATAAAAGGAATGCTAGCAGCGAGCCACAGAGTTACAATCGGGTCTATTCCACTTTCGGATCACGCCCCTGTGGCATTGGAATGGAAGGAAGGCACCGCCAAAACACAGAATAGGGCCTGGCGGCTAGAGGACTATCTGATGAGAGAGAAAGTGGGAGAGATCGATAAAATACATGTAAGCTGTTAGAGACCCGGGGGTGTCGGGTAGCAAAAGGTGGGATGGGTTAAAGGATCACATTAGAAACAATATAACTGACTAACTGGATAACTAACTGGATCTTCGGGAGGAGAGTAGGAGGGAAGAAAGGGAGCTGGAGGAAGAGATAGCAAGGGTTGGGGCAGTGCACAAGGAGTCTCAGTTGGTGCGGCTAGCTAGGCAGCTGGCGCAAATAAAGGGGCATCTACAACACCTAAGCAATAGGTCAGCGGAGAGCGCCCTATTATGGTGTAAACCGCTTTTCTACGAGCAGGGGCACAAAGTGGGCACTAGTGTAGCGAGGCAGCATAGAGCAAGGGAGCAGAGGGGAGGGATGTTACCGACACAGGGAGGTAAAGGGCAGTTGGAGACTTCTTTTGCAGACCTGTACAGCGAGGAGCCGTGCGATAAACTGGGGGGTGGAAAGGGCTGCTGAGATATTGAGTGAGCAGAGGAAATTCTTAGAGGCGCCGATAATGAGGTAGGAGGTTTGGAAGGCAAGTGGCAGGTTGAAGCTCCACAAAAGCTCACGGACGGGCAGCCTTACAGCAATATTCTGTAAGACTTTTAGCAAACTAGTGGATCTGTTTAATGAGTTCCAGGAAAAGCGGTCGATATTTATGTCTATGGGCATGGCCCATATTATTTTGATTCGAAAGCTGGGCAAAGATGCACAGCTATGCTCTTCATATTGGCCAATAGGACTTATCAATCAAAAGGCAAAGTTCTACATTCAAGTCCTGGTGGTGAGGCCGGAGTGGGTATTACCTTGCCTGATCGTACAAGAACAATCAAGCTTCATACAGGGGAGGAACACGTTTGATAATGTAAGGAGAATACTCCACATTGTGGACAAAGCCACCAGGGTAGGAGTCAGGGTCCCAGCGCTTCTCTTCGCACTCTATGCCGAAAAGTCATTTGACAGGGTCAACTGGAGATACATGTTTAAGGTGCTACGAATGATGGGAGTGGGGCCATGCTTGTCGAGGATGGTTCAGGCGTACTACCAGCATCCAGTGGCTAGGGTGAAGGTAAACGGTGGGCTTACTAAACCCTTCCTTATCACAAGGGGAACCAAGCAGGGGTGCCCCTTGCCCCCCCCTCCTATTTGCTATGATGATGGGACCCGTTGCGCACAAAATCAGAAGCAATGAGGCAATTCAAGGGGAACAACGGGATAACGCTCAACATAAGATAGGGATGTTCGTGGACGACATCAACACAGTCACTAAAGGAGACTATGGGGGAAATTAACAGGTTCTCTAAGGTATCGGGGTTCAGAATAAATTTTGTTAAGTCTGAAATCGTCGGTGGGGACAAGGGACACCTTAAAATTCAAACCTCATTTTGGTGATCTGGGGGTTCAGGGAGATACTTGGGGGTTAATGTGACTGCGAACACCAAAGCACTATATAAAGCAAACTCCTCCCCCTGCCCCCTTGCTGGGCCAGGTCAGGAAACATTTGCAGAGATGGAAGGGACTTTATGTGTCATGGTTAGGTCGAATAGCGATAGTCAAAATGACTGTGCTTCCTAGACTTTTGTATTTAGTCCAGAGCCTGCCTTCTGCTTCTCCCAGAGCAGTGTTGAATGGGGTACAAGACGAGATCATGAGATTTGTGTGGAACAAGAAGAATTCACCTATCAGAAGGGGTGTCCTGTGCAAACCCAAAATGCTGGGGGAAGCGGGGATGCCCAAACATAACGCTGTATTTTCAGGCGGCACAGCTGCGCGCTCAGGCAGAGTGGGGAAGGCAGGGTGTTATGAAACATTGGGTGCAGATAGAACAGGCGGTAGCAGGTGAGCGCATGTCATAGATGAAGTGGGACGGCAGGCCCGCAGGGCTCAGGGAAAACCCTATTACAAGGTGCAAGCTACAGACTTGGGATAGGGTGAACAGACTATATAGTTTATCACTGTAGCCATTGCTGAGAACACCTTTATTTGGGAATCCATCCTTCATTCCAGGTGTAGAGCATGGCAGGATTGCAAGATGGATAGAGCAGGCTGAGGGAGCTTTGGGATCTACATGAAGGGGCGTGCGTCGACATTTGAAGAGTGCACTGCAGAGTTCGGGCTATGCAAGGGAGACCTCTTATCAACAGCTCAAACATTGGGTGGGCACATCCACTTTGAGGCATGGGGCAGCACGAGAGCTAAGAGTGGGAAAGGGCAATCACAGATAGTGTGACAAACACAGGGTGGATTTCAACTCTGTACAAAATATTAACCAGGGTAGCAGAGCACAGTCCGCTACAGATTAGGGGCAAATAGGAAGAAGATGTAAATAGGCAACTTTTAGAAGAGGAGTGGGATCAGGCAACTCGAGGGGCGTTTGGTCCATTTACATGGGTGTAAAAATTCGGAATTACAAAACAAACTCCTACACAGATGTCATTATACACCACAGAAGTTACATAAAATGATAGGCTCTAACTCCCTGCTATGCTGGCAAGACTGTGGGATGGAGTGGGCGGTGAAGCATATTTGGTGGGGAAGCCTCCAACTGAAACACTTAAGGGTTGGGGAGATCTTGGACATAAGCGTTGAGTTCGATCTAGCTCTGGTGATGTTGAATATATATGCAGCCGGACGTGTTGCGCTTAGGGGGAAGAGAGGAGTGCTCTGCGCGAACCGGATGCTAGCAGCTAAGAGATGCATTGCTAGGATGTGGCAGAGGAGAGACGCCCTCCATTGCACAATGGTATTATGATATACGGGATCTCATTAGTATGGAGAAAGGGACTGCAATCATATATGATGATTTGGCACAGTTTGGGAAAGTTTGGACTCCATAGACTATGCTTTGAAAGATGCAAATCGGTTTTATTTCCCCATGAGACTACAATTAATGGACATTCTTTCAGAAGAAGAAGAGTAAATGGGTGACAGAAGGCTGATGGAGGTTGTTGGCTGTTTTGTGTGACCTATACATGAAAGGAGGGGTATGGGAGATTTCAATTGCTTGAAAAGGTCGAAACGATATGATGCAGGTGTTGAAAGAAAATGTTGAATAGATAAGAACATTACGGTTATGCGTTTGCTTTATATTTTTGTAATGTATGTGGCACATTGTATGATGGATGAAATGTTGTCAAGAACTCTTGTTAATTAAGATTTGGTTGAACAAAAAAATAAATAAATAATGAACACCAGAAAAAAAAAGACTCAGAGTAAATGTTCCAATAAACACGCTGGCATACTTACCTTTTAAACCCGACAATCTCTAGTGAAATATTCCCTGGAAAACAAAATACCAATAAGAAACAAGTGCTTGTGGTTGTGTGGGTAAGCGTCTGCACTGGTAACATGACAACCCAAGTAAAATCCTGGTGCACAAATACTTGAGCAAGCTTGTAAACCTCAAAAAAATAATAAGAGGTTGTATCCATTGTCTGAAAAAAGTTACGCTGTGCACCTATGTGTGTCCTTTACTTGTGCCCTGAAAAGCAGCCACAATCAGTGGACAATAACTGCACCAGTGTCCAGGATTGCAAACTCTCTTGCCACATCCTGGGCAAATACTCATGACTTACTTGCCCTCTCATTATTTCCCCTCCACACCCCATGCATGGCTTTCAGCAATACTCTTGAAATAAGGCGGGGTCTGCTAATTTCCCCTAATACAAGCAAGAGGAACTGGGTCAGGGGAAATCCTCCACACTAAAAACGGGAGAGTCCAAAAATGTGTTTATTGAAAGCTTTCGAAACAGGGATCAGGTTATGGACAACGCATGATTTTCCAATAATTTCTCGTTGGTTACAGGCTTGTCATGGACTTCTAAAAATAAAAATAAAAAAAAAAAAAACTCCAACTATACGGCAGCCAGACTGCTCCTTAAACTACCCCGAAGAGAACACATCACACCAGCGCTGAAAACATCTTCAATGGCTACCCATAAAACAGCTAATCAAGTTCAAATCAATGTGCATAAAGCACAGAGCAATATACAATAAAGGCACAGAGTTCCTTAGGAAAGAAAGTAAACATACATCACACAACAAGGCCACTCAGATCCAGCAGCAACATCTGTTTGGAACCAAAACCATATAACAAAATAAAATCCAGACGATCCTCTTTCTCTCACCTAGCCCCAAAAACCTGGAACGAGCTACCAAAGAACATACGCAACACAAGAGATCACCTCCTATTCAGAAAGCTCCTCCAATCATGGCTCTTCCTCCCATAACTAGAAAGAATGCCTGTAGGTGCGATATACAGCTGAAACGTTGCTGAGAGAGGAAACATATCCCCCTAAGTTATCACCCATCAACAGAAGGGAAGTAAAATCTACGGCATATCAATTTACCAATTGAAAGATAGATAATCCACAGTCATACCAAAGAACGATCGCAGATCGATCAGGATGGAAGGTTAAGGATGACTTATAACACCTTGGACCACAAAGTAAACACAGGCAGCAATGAACCACCAACAGTAACTAGACCATTTTGCTTAAAAGAATTAGGCATACAACCTGCATTGAAAGTCGAGAACAGTAAATAAATCTCCAAAGCGTATGTCGTTTGGGGGTCTGAGGATACATGAATTAGTTTCCCAGGCCTCATTCAGTTTTCCAGAGGTCTTCTTGATGTACGTGGGTGAGAGAAGGTCTCTTGAACTGTAGAAAGGGACAACTGGCTTTCAGGATTCACTAAGGAAACGGCTTTGCAGGGTGCAAAGAAGGATCCATTTCGGTCCTTGTACAAGAACAGAAGTGAGCAAGGAAATCCCCACAGATTCTTTTATCTTTGAACCACAAAGTTACCTCGTTGACATACATGGCCATGGTGGAGGAAGAGTATTTTTCTTTACTTACAGCACATTTCCCCCTCATACACCCTGGAGTCGAATGTGTTCAAACGGAAACCCAGGAAGATCAGGTCTTGGGAGACCATCATGGAAGATTTCCGCCAGTTCACAGACAGCCCAAGGTGGAACAGGAGCTGGAGGAGATACTGGAGATTGCTCAAAGCCGTCAGAGGACAAGGGCTGGCCAGGAGCCAATAGTCCATGTACGGATATACATGAACACCCTGTAGCCGAAGGAAAGCTGCAATTATCGACCTCATCTTCGTATGGACGCGCTGCGCCGAGCTGAGACTAAACGGGAGCACACAGAACTGTAAGTGCTCCCCTCCCAAGGAGAACCGCAGATACTTTCGATGCAGTCTCCATATCAGGATGTGCATATACGTGTCCTGAAGGTCTACTACACTGAGCCAGTCGCCCTTCCAAAGAGGACTTTATTTGGCACGGTGTGATCATATTGAATTTCTCTTGGGGAAGAGAAAGGTTGAACTGCGAAAGGTCGAGGATGGTGCGCAGCCCAGCCTGTTTGGGTTTGGGCACCGTGAACAATCAAGAGTAGAAGCCCTCCCCTTGCTCCCTGAGGGGAACAGGTTCCACCGCCCTTGGGTCTAGAAGCTTCTGAACCTCGGCTCTGAGGGAGGGTGTCCCTATCTGTTGGAAAGGAGGGTTGAAGGGTGGGGTAGGGGCAAGCGAAAGCCTGAGCAATGACAAAACCCACCATGCGACCGACAAAAAATATAATTTTGCAGATTTGTCGGCAGGGAGACTACCTGCTCCTGGAGAGGAGGCTGATGGGCGAGAGAAAAACTGACCATGTTGTTGTTTTCGATGGGTGCTGCCAACCAGAGGTACAGTTCTGCACACCCGGCAGTCCGAAACCCTCTGAAACCCGAAAAGGATCGAGACTGAGACCCTGACCTCTGTGTATAAGGGGCCTTAGCTGGGACCGACAAAGATTTGGTGGTTTGGGTGCTCGCCTTAGTCTTTGTAAGTTCGTGATCTTAGAGGAATTAAAAATGTCTCGTCATCGAAGGTAAGGTCCAGAACTTTATCTTGCACCTCTTTCAAAAAATGTGTCGCATCGAGCCACGCTTGGCGGGGGAGTCAATTCCCACCATCAGGCCTTGAGCCGAGGTATCCACATCATGTGCCGCAGTTTCCAGGAGATCTTGTGCCAAAACCCTGGCTTCGGCCTTGAAGTCATGTAGCCTATCCATAGGAATGCACTCCTGGAAATCAGCCAACTCCTTCCACAGGATCAGCTTGGTATTTGCTTGGCGAAGTTGCAGGATGAGTTGGCAAATATTTTCTTGCCCAAGGCGTCCAGAATTTTGTCTTCCTTGGAGGGAATCTGACCCGCAGCCGTAGAGGTCACAGAGGCTGGCTTGGATTGAAGCATGGCCACAGCTACCACCGTCGAGGAAGGGAGCGGACAAGACGCCAAGGCTATCTCCTCAGAGGTGTGAAGCCTCTAATGGGTGTCGATTCTCTTATTGATATGCTGCCTGGTGTTCGGCTTATCCTAGACTTTACAGACTTCAGCCAAAACGTACTTCTGGGAAGAACAGGCCAGTACGCTCTTGTGGGGACAAGGTAAATGCTCCTGAAAGCACCCCTTCCTTCGGAGTGGGTGCCTCAGGTACTGGAATGTCGAGGAGGGCCATCATATCCAGAACCCGGTCATGGAATGCTCTGACAGAGCGGGGCTGCTCATCGCTATCCAAATCTGCTTCAGGGTCGTCCAGCGAATTGGGAGCAGACAGCTGGGCCGCCACAGGTTTTTAAAGTGCTATCCCGCCACACTGGTGTCTTCTCTATGGGAGACAGCGGGAGTTGGGGAGGAAGTGCTGGAGGCAGACCGATAGGAAGAGGTAGTACCACCACAGGAGCCGCCGGAGCTGCCGGAGCTGCCGGGGTGGAAGGTGGAGCCGGAGGGTTAGGGTATAGACCCTTAAAGTACTCTTTCATAGGTTCAGAATGCATGAGCCTCTGAAATTTCCCGAAAAATACATCCTCTGATGAAGGTTTAGGCGCTGGGGTAGGCAGAGGTCTCTCCTATGAGGCATACCCCCCAAACGCAATGAGGATGGTTGCCAGGAAGGCCCACCACCAAACGGGTCCGCATAGACCAGTGGGGCAGAAGTAGTCGGAAGCAAGACAGTATGTGGCAGCAGCATCCGAGCACGCCAGTCATAAGGGCGGAACAGAATTTTACATTCCACCTGAGGTGAAAAAGGCTGCTCAGCCCCAAAATTAAGATTCCCAGCACCAGCTGTCAAGAACGTAGGTGTAAGGGAAGAATCCAAAATGGCCGCCGTGGACCATAAGGGTTGGGCCACCATTTTGCCGATGCCTGAAGGGAACAGAATCAAAGGAGTAGATGAGGCAATAGTCTCCTCAGGCTGGCCAGGGAACTTATGTAACATCTTAGCCTTAACACAAGGATCCTCGGCAGAGCCAGTACTTGGGGGTTTCAGATGTTTACTTGACATCTTGGAGGTTGCCCCAACAATAGCCTCCAGGGGAGGAACCTTGGCAGAGCCGGTAACAGAGGAGTTACGGTGCATGACCACCCTCTTTGCCCCCTCGAGAGAACCAGTATCACCGCGATGAGCGCGGGAAAGCTGTGGAATGTAAGTGACTTCAATGCAGCACTCCAACTAAGTCAATGCCTAGTCTGGGATGCCTAATGGAAGCCCTTTAATTATATATTTTTATGTCAAAGTTCTTTAAATCTGGATGATGAACCCTTATATAACGCCCCTCTTTGAATCCCCCTGACCTCACTGAGCCAAGAAGTAGGTTTGTTTTGCAAATTAAAAGATTTATTTGAAGAATTAAACAATATATATATCACACTTTTATGAACAAAATAATATTTGAATAGCACACTTATGAATATGGATGGTAATCAACAATGGGTAATATTACAAAATTAACAATCCCTTTAATCACTTAGGAGAATGAATATGGAGGATACTGTAGCAGAGAATACTTTATGTGATTCAAGGAAATGCAATAATGGGAAAGAATGCAACACAGAAATAGACTCGATATGATTTCAATCAAAAGATAATATGGTCACTTTATCCCCTGTGACTACTCACTCCCCCCCTGTGCAATATGAAGAGATGGAAATGAGGGTACACAGGTTTCAGGAATATAATCAAGAAGGCAGTTCAATTCCAGTTGCCCCAGCAAGCTTAGAGAAACAGGTAGGATTTTAAAACAGGCAAAAATACTTTTGAATGGGATTGCAGTGAAAGTGAAGATATGCTAAATTGATTTTAATTCACTAAAGGAGATTCAGCACTAGTGAGAATTACTTTGGATTGGTACAGGTCAACACTAGCAATGATTCATTAATGATTATCACATTGAAAACGAATTTCAGCAGTTGAAAACAAGAAACTGCTATTTTGACAGAAAATGAAATTTAACCAAATTTCAATTCGCAGCAATCATTCTGCGTGCGTAAATCGCAATTACGGAAAAACAGTTAAATTTCGCTTCTAGGACGTGCGGTTCAAAAGTTAGAGGTTTTTGTGAAGGTAGATTTTCAGAAATAGAATCAAGATTTCAGAAATGACAGATCGCGCTATACAGATTTGGAATCAACAGAATGGACACAAGATTCTATAATGCAGTTCTGGACAGGTTAAAATGGTTTTAAGAGGATTACTTTAAACTAAGAGATTGGTTATGGACAGTTCTAGACTAGATACTCACTCCTAGGCTTTGGAATGGAATGGGCCTCATCACAGATCTGCTCAAGGGTTTGGACTTCACTCTCGCCACTGGACGGTCTCAGGCACTGGGTTCTGCTCACAGCACGGCCTCTGATCTGGGTCTGACAGGTTCTGGATACAGCGCTGCTTTCTGGGTTTGGATCTTGGTTCTAGCACAGGGTTCTTAGCTAGAAGCAAATAGCACAGCCGGCTGTTGAAGGTGAGAATCAGGTTGCTAGATTCTGAGGCCTTCTGAAAACAGTTCAGCTTTTGGGATTGGGCCTTTGCTTCAGGGTTCTAGAGCTTGGTTCTAGAGTCTGGTCTCTGGATCGATCTGGATTCTGGAGTCTTCCGGCAGGGTGCTGCGCAAGAAATCAGTTGAAGAGTGGAAAGAGAGTGCCTTTCTGGGTCTCAGCAGTCCTTATTTATGTGTTTCCAAAGTGGGTGGGATGGCTGATTCTACATGCCCAACCCTCTAAGGATTTGATAGGTTCGAGGATTTCCTGTCCCTTACTGGAGAAAGGATCAGCCTGTCAGAATGAGTCAGAGTGATGCTGCGTTTATGGCTTAGCTGAAATCCCTCCCCTTTGCTTTTACAGAGAAAATCGATTTTTCCCAAACACATATTTCCCAGATACACAAGTTGTTCATAATACATATACACATCACTGATTAATTAAGGCATGTCTCTGTTCAAGTCCAATGTTCCTACGAGCTTGGGTTCAGAAATGACCACTTATTTGCGCTTTTGGTGAGTTTCCCAATATTGGTTCTGCACCAAATTTGATACATGCATGCAGATCCATTCTGGGCATATTACTTTAAGTTCTTATGTTCATAGCAACAACACTGCAGCTACAATATTAATAAATTCCGGGCATTGGTCTCAGAACATCACACGGCGTCCAGCTTAGTCTTAAATTGTGAGTGATTTCTTCATTTTAACCGTCTCAAATTTTTACATTTTTGTCAGCTTGGTACACTGTGTTATAAGCATGTTATGAACCATATATTTTTCTGAATCCACAATGGTTTGTCTCCGCCCCCATATCTGGCTGCCTCAGAGGTCACATGTCCTGTCTCTCCCAGAGCAGTTGTTGACCAGTTACACCCAAATCAGCATATTCCTATTCATCCCAAATAATCAATTGTCTTCACTGAGAGCAACATGCCAGGGTGCCTTGGCTAGTTCCTGTTCACACCAGTCTGTCAATCTCTTGGCCAAGGGCAGAAGGAAGCTTCTTTTGTCCAGGGAAAAGGTGTGGAATCTGTTTGATCCCAGTCTGGGAACCTTTTTAACTCTGCAACTAATGTCTACAAATTGTCTTTTCTTACAATATAACCCACATTTTTAATACATACATTAAACAATTGCTTCCTTCAAGTCATTTCAGAATATAGTTTTAAATTGTCTCCACCCCTTAGCAAGTCTTTCTTTGGCATAGTTTGGGGTTCCATGTTCAACTTTACACAAAGAAATGGTTTTAAAACGCCGGCTTTCTGGTAGAGGTGAGCAACGGTAGTACACCCATTTTTGACAGCTGTCTTTCTATCAGTATCTTTAAAAAGGGATTTTTCTCTGATACCATAGGAGTCTTGCTGATATTGTATTGATGTGGATTCTTGCAGTAGAGAAATGTGGACCACCCAACAAGAAGGTTGTATCTTTTCGGTGGTTTTGTGAGCCATGATTTTAGCAATTTTTGACAATCGGGGAAACTGATTTTTTTTAAACTAGCTGTGTTTCTTTTGCCATCAGCATTGCTATTTCCAAGTGGTTTCAGGCTACTTTGTGGGTAGCCCAATGGTGGTTTTCGGCAGTGGTCTCCTGTGCTCACTAAGATAGGCAAAAGTGGATGGTGGCCTGTTTTTCAGGTTTTCACTGTGCATTTTCTGGTGATTTTGAGCGAGCAGCATGCTTTCCAGTGGCCATTCTGATGTTTCTGCTGCCAGCAATGCACAGTGATGTTGCAGGGCTTGGATGAGTGGGTTGATACATTGCACAGGAATCACCCTTACAGACAAGACCTTAGGAACAGGTCTCTCGGTTTTGTCAGCACCGACCTTTGCCTCAAAAAGAGGAACCTCGGGTTTCGACCCGGTATGTGTAGCTTCCTCGTGAGGGGCCTCAAGCTGTGGCTTGGTACAGCAAGCTCCAGAAAAGGAGGCCTTAGGGCGTGCCCTGTTGTCTGTATGGAAAGCTACAGGAACGGAGACCTCAGAGCGAGCCCCGGTGTCCAAAGCCACAGATGAACTGGGCTGCGTTTAGCACCTGACGGGTGAACCTCAGAACGTGTTCCAGTCTTGGCAGGTCCGTTGTGGGAACCCTTCAAGAAAACTCGAATACGCCTATTGGGCCTGCGAGGCACCTCAGGAGAAATCCTGGTGGTAGAGCTGCTCGAGCCCCTCCCGGACCGAGAAGACCCCGGGAAGGAACGTCGATGAAAAGCTGAAGATGAGGTGGAGGAACATGCTGAAAGACGTCCTCCCACCGAAGAAGATGGTGTTGGAGTGCCCGGACAGAAAGTGAATCACAGTAGAAGCACGAATCCCAGCGTTGGCCCGGCCTGAGACACTTTAAGCATAGAGAATGTGGATCTGACCAAGCGAAGCAACGTTTGCATGAAGTACAGGACACAAATCCCAGACGCTCTGGCATAAATAGAGGACTAAGCGACTACAGAACTAGAGCAGGAGAAGAGGACAAGGAGAACACGAAAACATTCTTCCTGGTGATGCAAGTGCGTACAGCTCCGAAAGCTGGGAGAAAAGGACTGAAGGACGATGCGGAGCTCAGGAGGGCGGGGTTACGGCCACGTGCAGTACCCCGTGTAAAAAGAGAAGGACAAACATTTTTCAATTTTGATGCTTTTTATCAAAAGTGCTTCGGTCCTGAAGGACGGAATGTCCCACAAGTATGGAGGAAAGGGGACGGGACGTAGGAGTATTATACATATACAATGAAACAGTGGGTTTGCAGAGCCTTTTCACTCACAGAGCAGATAATAATCCATTTATCACCAATAAACTGAGTTTCAAAACCAAAGAGCCTCAAGGGACTGGTCTGTTACTGGACATGAAAAAAATCACAACCATACTTCCTTGACCCAAGGTGCTCCTTATACATTTCCCTCACAGTCCAAACCTGCTAGAAATCCAGGTTATGCAGGATTCCGATTCTACAATAATAAATGACAGAGAATCAAATCTTCCTGCTTAACATCCAATCTTCTCTAATTCCAAAAATATTTGGAGGTATATTCTTGTTGGCGCTGACAGAATGAAAAATGCAAAAAGAAAGAAAAATCAAAGAAAGCTGCCATATTCACAGAGCGATTACCTTACGGGAGATGGTGCAACTTTTGCCATCAGAGACACTTGAGCACAATACAACATGGTGCCATACTTACTCTGCCATTATACGTCTCACGTTGATTGCATACAATGCTGGGTTTTTCTTTTCCTCTTCGGAGGGTGTATAGATTGGGAGAAACTGTATACAAAAAGACTTAATTACAGCAACAGCTTCAACATGCTTTAAAGAGTTCATTAACATGATTAGCCTTTCAGTAAAACTCTTGAATACGTGACCATTTTGACTTTTTACAATTTTCCTGCAATTTACTTAGCAGTACAATCATACCTAAAACAAACATTTGGTGGCACTGAGCACATTGCATAAGTCTTTAAAGTTAGACAGACTTGGTTCAAAGATTCTTAACTGTATCAAAGAATTTGCCATTTGTTGGTTTCTGTTTGGCCGTTTGACGAATCTGAACAATTCGTCCCTTCTCCCCAGAGGGGAGCCACCCCCTTTGAGGCTAGGGAGGTGAGCCTGCTACGCAAGATGGGAGTGACTCCCCTATAAGGGACTAACTCCTACTCGAACAGGAATATCCCAGTCAAAACGACCTTTTCTGCATATATGGATGCTGAAAAAACGGTTTTATTCCCGGTTAGAACTATGAATCACAACGGTCCTTCTGCTACCCTATGGGCTTCAGGTAACGGTGAGACTGCTACCCTATGGGCTTCAGGTAACGGTAAGAATTGCCCAAGTGCCATAGTTGTGGAAGATGGACATCATTTAATTTATTCTAATGGTGTATAAGACACAAGCATTTTGTGAATGGGGAGTAAACTCCCACAGTGAGAGGAGAGCAAGTGCTATGCAGAGGCGAGCCGAGCCCCTGGAGCACATATGTCGTGGAGGGGCGGATCTATGTTGAGCCGCATAGCCAGCAGTGATGAAAAGAACAAGTATCCCACCAGCTGGAGGCTGGACGGCAAATGCATTAACTGAGCAAGAGGCTCTGGTTAAGGCGAGATGGAGGTCGGAAAGACAACCGTCTTCCCGGGTGGCGTGACCACTGAGGAGCAGTTGTTGGCCTGGCATGAAGCAACCAACCCTGGTACCCGAGAGGAGAGGAGCCCGAAATCACGAGCTCCTGCCAACAGGCTTCTTTCCCACCACGAGAGTCACCGACAGGGAAAGGAATGCTATGGACCTGTGGAGGCGAGGGAGATGCATGGTTGCAGGATTCAAGGAACACAGAAACTGAGGCAGTTATGAAAGCCAAAGCAATTGTAATGGGCACATGGCCCCATTGATCCAGAAAGCAAACAATACGAATATTGTACTGACTTGACAAGCACCCTTAGAATGTCCTTTTTTTAGGTAGGGAATGTCACTCATAGTGATAGAGTTAGTTAGGCATATCAGTTTTATTTAAATTAAAAACATGAATCATGACCACATGCAGTCCGAGTCCTCCTTCTGGTACACCACAGTGGGTTTAGAATCACTGATCGAGTTTTGTGGCCAATGCACTGGTATTAGAACACCAAATCCACTTTGCCTTATAACAGAATATTTCCCTCTTTTCAACTTTATAATTTCAGAAGATTACCTTTATTTTTAAGTTTAGCTTGTCAATTTGACACTAAACTTCTATTTTCAGGTAGACCAATAACATGAATGGATGCTTTGGCTTTTTGGATATTTGATCACAACCTGCCCGGGGGGTCGGGGGGGGGGGGGGTTTGGTAGCACGCGGGTCTAATGCAACTTAAAGATTGTCACACTTTGAGGACTCAACATGGAGACCGAAGAAAACATTCTAAGATGATGCAAACAGTGATTTATTTACTCTTAAATCTTTTTATTTTGAACCCCTGGGAACAAAATCAAATATAATACATTATATTAATATAAATAAAGATCTCAAGTCATTCACAAGGGTCAGTGATTAAATGCATTCATCTTTTTGAAGTTAAAGAAACCCCCAAAATGTTACTTTATAGCAAACTCCAGACAAGATGGTGGGTATGAGCAGTGTTCCTCATAGGTCTGTGCTGCACATCCTCCTCTTACATATGCCTTGTCAAAACAAAACCCTTCCTGAAGATGCCTTATGCCTAGAATGCACTACCACAGACCCACTAATGAATATGCCCAGATGGCCCTTTCCGCCACTTTCTCAACCGCGGGCAAGGATGACAGCAAGACGTTGCACTTCATATAAACATACACCTTTTGCCCTACCTTTTGCTACAAAACCATTATATTAAAAAAAGACAGTCACAAGGGGGCACGGATGGGGTGGTGTTCAAACATCCTCAAGTGTGATACTCGTCGGAAGCCTGTATCTTAATTTCTTCCTGAGCTCTTTGAGCTCTACCTTCCAGCCTGTGGTCAATGATGCTGGAGCCGGAAACAGAATCCTGCTATCCAAACATTTGGTATATTTGATGGTATTGGCCAGCATGGATATTGTTAAAGGCATTCTTGTATAAAGAGATGGGCAGCAGTAAATAAAAAGACTATCATTTGTGATCCCAGTTTAGGGACAGGAAAGGGGCAGAACGTGCTTTCGGGAAACATGAGAGACCCTACTGCTACGGCTTAGGCTTCAAAACAAAGATGCAGGAACATATTCTTGTGTTGCTTTTCCTTATATTTTACAATGGTTTCATAGCCAATACTTACATTAATTGATTCAGCGCCTTTCAGTACTGTGTACAATTGGTGCCAATTTGGACACATTCTGATACAACATCGCATCAGTAGGTACAGAGCATTTTTGTCTTCTATTTTGTAACCAGAATGGTCCTTCGGCACATGTATGCAGTTCTATCTAGGGTCCGAATCTGTTGGCCTGTTTTAATAACATATGGTAATCCCCAGGTTTGGTTTAACATGGCTTGTCAGAAACGTTCCCATGTCTACCTTAGGCCTTTGCTCTGCGATAACTTTGGTATTACCATGAAGTGCATGTTACTCACATGTCTTGCATTTTACATTGTCTGTTTTTTTCTCCAAATTGATGACAGCTCCTTTATTCATTCTTATCCTATATATGCTGTGTAAATGTAAAGACGCTCTACAGTTTACCAGTTTCCACTGAGGGTCCCTTGCTTTCCACCACAAGAATCCTTGTGTCAAACCTCTGCATTCTTGCCTCTATCGCAACACCACCAACCATCATCAGAAGACTAATAGCACTGATAATAATGTCCGTGGAGATGCCATTAGCACCCTTTCACATTCTCAAAGGCCAGTCATGTCCTCTATGCTGACCAACTCGCACTACGTAGAACCATGTGGGCTGGAGAAACAACGTTGGGAGAAACCTCTGTTTCGGAGTTGCAGTTTGCCTTTCTTTTTGACAATGCATGGCTTGTGTATTTGGTCCGCCGTTTGTAGTGTTCCACCCATCCTCTTACTGCAGGCTGTCTGTCCTGCTGCCACGAGAGGAGGTGAGGGATTTAGCCTCTTCAAAGTGATCCTGCCGCCCTCTGGTGTGTACTAGGTCTTGTTCACTCCAGGACCAGAATAGGTTCTCTACAATTGGCCCTGATACTCCTCACTTGGGGGTTCCAACAAGCCTGGTCAACACTCATCTGTCACCACTGCCCATTCTGCTTACTTGAAAACTCGCCCGCTCACAACAAAATGTGACCTGCGATCTCAGGTTTTCCTTCTGTTGCTCAGAACATCAGACTCCTGTCCACCAACCAAATCTAAATGCTTTAAAACTTTGCCTGTAATTGTATTTGGTAAAGTCATTTGTTTACTCAGCACTGAAGTAGCTCACTAACATACCCATAAAAATAAAGCAGCGCTGGTGGGCTGAGTTTCACTGGGAATGTTCTCCACTATAACTGGGAGCATTTTAGATACTATGTTTTGCTTATTCTTGTTTCAGTCCTTATCATTTATTGACACTCAGTCTAGTGGCACATTCCAGTTACTAAATTAAACTGCACACGAGCACTACACCTAGGTAGTGATTGTTCTAATTTTGATTAAAAATAGTACCATTCATCCTTGATTTCCAGCCAATTGGTGGCCATTTTTTGAATGGGTATTTCAATTTTAGGCATGTAAGCTAGCGGCTGTAGACCTATGTAACAGCGAAGGGCCATGCAAAACAAACACTGTATACGTGACAAAGCCAAATAGGAACATTTCATTCTCTGTGTGAAATAGCAATTGCAGCCTTATGACCACTTTTCATGTTCTCGAGCAAGTGATAGAGTTTGGAATAAGACATCACCATGATCTTGCAGCTGTCACAATATCTGGCATAAAACGTCTCCATATGGAAGTAGATTATCTCACAGTGAAGTCTTGATGCTTACCCTAGGCATGGAGTGTGGGAGCGAGATATTTCACAGGCGTATTACAACAGAAATGGTGGCGGTGCCAAGCTTTTCACTGAGAAGGTTGTCGGTCTCCATTTCTGTTGTAGAGGTATGGCTTTATGCCATTAAGGTGAGCGACTTGCATTGCAACAGTCCCTCAATACATTTCAACAGTGCCCTATGGTCTTCAAAGGATATGCCCCCGTCATGGCCTTTGTTAAGATGGGCTTCCAAAATCAAGCCTGGTGGTGGATTTTGGGAGACCATAGTATTATGGTGAATAGGGAAGACACTGAAGTCTAGCCACACTCAGTCAAGGAAGGTAGCAGAGCGGTAAGGCTTAAAATCGGGAGGGGTGTGAGAGTGGTCTAGGGCAACAAAGAAATATATACAATGATTAATTAGGCCTTTAAAATACAACTAAGAAATGAAACCTCTAGGCAAATACTTTCACGCACTTACTATAAAACACATATATACATTCACTGTTGTGTGAAAATAGAAAATCATGATTCAAAACCAGTGCAAAACTGGTAAGTAGGCGAATGCATAAAACACATACTTTAGAACACTAAAACAATTCCCTATTACTTAATAAGTCCAGGTCTGAGATGGATTGGGGTCCACAGTCCTAAAGCCATCACTTCCAATCGATCCACTTTTCAGGTATGTTAATTAGTGATTGGACAATGCCCGTTGTTGCGAGTTCCAAAACGTTAAGGAAAGTTCATGTAAGTAACTCTCTCAATCTCACAACACTAGGATAGGCCCAGGACGGGATCCCTGACTAGACCACCACTGATCTAAGTCTGAAAGGAGTTAGATATGCACAGGACTTTAAGCCCATGTAACCCCAAGGACGATGGGGGGAGGGGGGAGAACAGCTGTGTTAAGTTACCCCCTTACTCGGATTTCTCCAAAGACCACTGCTGAGGTTCCGGTTTTGAACACGTTCTGTGCTTGGCCCAGCCAAGGAAAACAGGGGTCACTGTGCAGAGGTCAATTTCAGGTGTAGTGTTTATTTTTGGTCGGTTGGGGTACCCACATCTTGGTTCCATGCACCTTGGTTGGAACACCCTTGTGAAGGAAAGAAGATTTCTGTGGAGCAGGCACCCTACGGACACCTACAGAGAGTGAAGTAGACAGGCTGCAATGGAAGACCCCAATATCAGTTGGAGACAGGCGATCTTCAATGGACAAACAAAATAAAAAGGAGTCCCTACATGGCTTCTATTGGGACTAGAAGGCTGAAAATGCAGAGCAGGCGCTTGTAACACAAGCTGAAGAGTCTTTATTTTCCTAGAATGCACTCAAAATGCAATGGCTGCAGCTAGGTAACCCAGGAGGGAGCTAGTCCATCTACCGGGTAGACCAGAGACACTTCCGAAGGATTGGAAGCATGGTTCCTCGAGCAGGGGCTGTAAGACTGGTTGTTCCCACCAGAACAGGGAGAAAAGCACAGACAAGAGCCTCTGAGATCAGGCAAAAGTGCAGGGCTTCACCAGGACTTCAATGAAGTTGATGCTGGTCAGCTACAAAGGTCGTAAGGGTTAAACACCTTTCTAGGGGTCTTGGCTCCAACAATGATCTGTACAATCGGTGCAGGAGTCATCCTTTTATTGTAGATTTAGACTGGGAGCTTGTCAAGGCGCACCAATGGTAACGATATGCATCATTCAAAATGACTGGATAGCCACTGAGACAGGCATGATATCAAGAGAGGACAAACAACTATTTAAGTTTCAAATAATTTTTTATTTCAATGTCAGGATGGTGTAAGGCCTAGCAAGCCCTAATACTAAGGTAGGGATTTCTTCTTCCTAAAGAAAAATAAAGGAACTCTCTCTGTAAGACCAAATAAAAAAGTCTGTGTGTCAAAACCTATGCATATCCTCACATCTAGAAAAACATGGTGTGGGGCTTTATCCAACAAAATTGTGTTAAAAAATAAATTCTTAGCTGTTCTTAGCTCATAGTTCTTCTTGGGTTCCCTTCCCGAACTTCAAAATAGTTTATACAAAAAGGAGGTCTTTAGGCTCCCTTCCCCAAGACAGCATTTCTTAGTTCTTTTTTAACTCTCAGGGTTCCCATTCCCAAGATGTCACTGCAGTACTTGTAATGTGTCATAATCTGTGCTTGGGGCCTGAATAAGAGTATGTTTTGTTATGAGAGTGTGATATCATTGTGGAACCTGGGAGGTGTCTGGGGATTCTGAGAATGGCAGTTGGTGCTGCTGCTTTGGATGGGAAAGGATGTCCCGGTATTTTCTCTAGGATCTTCTCTACTTGTTATCTGGGATGTGGCAATAAACTCATGTACATATAATTTACCTGGGTCAGGTACTTCAGTTATATCACTGGCGACGAAGATGGGATGCTGCTGGGAAGGAGCAGCTGTTTGAGTAATACCACCTTCCAGTGGTGACATCTGTTTCCATAGTCCAGATCCTGCCTGTCAGCGGAGGTTGGCTGGTGGGTCTCTGCTTGCAGGGCGGTGGCAGAGGGCAGCAAAGGTGCGGCATCGGTGTACAGGAAAAGAGCTGTGGAGGTACAAGGATCAACAGTCCAGTGGTCCCTATCTTACCAGGCAGGACAGCAGGGATCGTCATCCCAGGCGAGCTGTCAGGAGGCGGAGGTTGTCGCTGCTAGCGAGGCAAGGGTAGGCCTGTGCGGAGTGTTGGTGGCCCGGATGATCACTGGTTAGGGACCGGCCGGTTTGGTGCTGCCAGAGGCTGAGGCGATGGATGTCGGAGAGCGCCAGTTTGATGTGGCGCAGTTGCGGTGGCCATGCTCAGGAGGGAGTCGTTGGATGCTCCATGGTGTCCTGGATGCGGGCTGTATTCTTGCTGAGTTGCAGGCCCGTTGTGGACATGTCGGACTTTATGGGGCAGCCGAGCGGGCTGTAATGGTGGTTCAGGAGCAGCGGTCGGGAGGCGCTGGGCTGCTGGAGCCAATGCTGGAGTCCGGAGGTGTTCGATGCTTGGAGCCGGCACAGGGAATGACGACGTCAGTTAGCAGCGAACATGCGTTGCAACAAAAGCAGGTGGAACGCAACGTTGCAGGTGAAGGCGGCGTTCAGTCAGAACGCAGCACGGGCACTGAGTGCGGGCCCGCAGACTTTTCTGGCATCTCCAAGGAAGCCGGGATCACTCGTTGGTGTGAAGCAGCATTTTGCAGGGGCGACAGGCAGGAAGCCGGGAACACTCGTGTGGAGCAGCATGTTGCACGGGTGACAGGAATGAGAAACGGCGCCCGAATGACCGTGGGCGGTCCAAAAGTGTTTGGTGCATTATCGGATCTACAATGGTGTGGTTTGGAGCACAGCACAGGAATGGGTGGTTGGTGTGATGGTGCTAATGGACGGTACAATGAGGTCTGGAGCGGAGTACAGCAACCATGTGCGGAAAGCACGAGGGACAGTTTAGGGAGGTTCCGGCCGGGAACAAGAAGTTGAGGCGTGCCAAGGGACAGAATCTGCTATGGAAATGCTGCATCAAGTGCCGTGCTTTGACCTGAACCTGAGAGAGTTGGATACAGACTTTTGGGGTCTTTACAGGATGAATGCATGCACTGAGGTGGAGATCTAATCAGAGGTAGGCTTTGGGGGAGGCCAGTTTTGTTTAAATGCTGTTGTGTATATGTTGTGGCCTCAGGGGTTAGTAAATGTATTGGTTTGGACCTGGGTCATGTTTGTTAAAGGCCTGTGTTGTTGAATTGTGGATTGTTGTTTACATGTGGTAGCCTGTTTTGGTTAGGACTCCTTCATGGGTTGATTTGTGAACTGGTGGTGCAGGGTCTTTGAATTTTGCAGTGAAGTATGTTATTTTCTTTTACAGGATGGGGTGGTCTAGACATTTCTGCTATGTTGACTTATTGTTTTTTTTAATTATTATTTATTTGCACCGTGGACTTGAGGGTGTGGGGTGCAGCGCTGGACTGTAGCGCAATTGACATATGGTTAAGGGTATGTCTAATTGCATTTTATGTGGGGACTCAATTTCTGTTTTTGCTTTATCTGTTTGTGTGTATTGTGTTGTTCATAGGGGAGATTTCCCCTGGTAATCTCTGAGGTGGCCATGTGGGCTCTGGAGAAAGTGGGGAAGTGATGCTTATTTTTGGGTGACAGTTTGTTGCTGTTTGGCGGTTGACAGTGGGGTGCTGTCTGTCTGTGTTATAGTTAGGTGCTTCCTGGTTTAGGGCAGTGGGGTGCTGTCTAGGTTAAGGGGCGGTTAGGTGCCGCCTAGGTTAAGGACAGTGAGGTGTTGTTTAAGTTGTGCTGCTTGGGTCAAGGGGCAGTGAGGGGATATTTGCTTTTGGCGGGTAAGGGGCAATGATGTGCTGTCAATATGCAGGTTAAGTGCCGGGGAGGTGCTATCTAGGTTATGGGGCAGTTGGGTACTGCCCAGGTTAAGGAAAGTGAGATGCTGTCTAGGGTGTGCTGTCTAGGTTAAGGGGCAGTTAGGTGTTGTATAGGTTAAGAGGCAGTTAGGTGCTGTCTAGGTAGGTTATGGGGGTAGTGTGATGATGTCTGGCAGTAGGTAAGGAGTTTTGTTTTTGAATTTGTGGGCCAGAGGTTTGGAGTGTGAGTTGGACATAAACGTGGTGGCCACATGTTTGTGTGGGGAGTTTAAGAGTTGAGTGGGTTAGTTTTGCAGTTGTGGTGCGCGGGGTCTCCACCGGGGAAGGATATGTTGTAAGGTTTGTTCCATTCTTTTTGTTCATCAGCAGGTTTTGTAGCTGGTGTGGGGGTTCAGGTTTTGGGGTGGTCTGTGGTTTTGTTTTAGTTTATCTTGGGATTTCCAATTAAGATGTTGGCTAGATTTTTGTGGTGTGGCAGTTTGTTTCAGTGGTAGGCATTTCTGAACTAGTGTAAGCCGCATACTTCTCTTTTGACGATTGGGTGTTCTTCCGTCTTTGTGGGTTGTGGTGCAGTGTTGCAATCAAAGTGTTGCGTTTTAGCTTATGCTGTGTTAACTGGTGTAAGGTGGGAGGTGGGTCAATCTTTATTGCAATATGGTGTCAGTGGTAAGGAGGGAACATAAATGGCTCGCCACCCAAGAAAAAATCAATCTTAAATCGGTCTCCCTCAACCACAAATGCCTAAACAAAGCCCCTCGCTACCTAACAGAATGATTCATCAGAAAAATTTCACCAGACCGCCCAGAATAGCCAACCCTAACTGTCTTCAAGTGCCAAGATTCAAACTGTCTACCATTGGAGGGTCCAGTTTCCTAGTTAGGGCCGCGCAACTGTGGAACTCCCTGCCACACACACTTAGATCTGACCAAACATTTATCAAATTTAGAAAGAATACTATTCAATGGCTCATAGAAGAAGACAAGTAACCCTCTCTCCCGACCACACTAATTTGCCTGCATGCAATGTTTGTTCGGACACAGTTTTATTATTATGTAAATATCTGTAAATTATGACTTATTATCTACACTCTTTTACTGTTATCCCTGCGTTATGCTCTCTACCTTCGTCCGGTGTTGTGGATGTAACTTTGCTCCCATCGTCTGTAACTGTTCTATGCGACTTACCTTCTTCCTGCAACGTGGAGACTACCTGTCCTCACCCTTTCCCCTTACTTTTGTAACTAAGCTGTAAGATCTCTTGTGACCTGCACCCTGATACCTCTGGGTCCGGCACGCACAATAAATAAACAAACAAGTGTATAATCTGTGCTTGGGCCTGATTATGGTTATGTTTTGTTATGAGAGTGTGATGTCATTGCGGAACCTGGGAGGTGTCTGGGGATTCTGAGAATGGCAGTTGGTGCTGCTGCTCTGGATGGGAAAGGATGTCCCAGTATTTTCTCTAGGATCTTCTCTACTTGTTATCTGGGATGTGACAATAAACTCATGTACATATAATTTACCTGGCTTAGGTACTTCAGTTATATCATACTGCTTTCATCCACTCAATGTTCAGTACAAGAAAACAATAGGTCTACTTGACCTGCCTTCTACTTTGCATGACCAGCGGTTTCACAGTTCTTCATTAATCTTTTCTAATCTCCTTTCGCTGGTTATCATTTATGGCTCTCTGATAGTTGTCAGACCACACGGTCCACCCATCTCAGATCACGCAACCAGGAATCCTCAGCTTCTCCTTGGCTTGATTTGTGCCATCTGTGAACTTCAGAATGTAGACGTCCCTGGTCTAGGCACAGTTGTCAGACCACATGGTCAACCCATCACAGGTCACGCAACCAGGAGTTCCCTTAACGTTGTTTGGCCCGTCTCCAGGCTTTGCTGCCTCAGGCTTTTGGCTTTTGACACTGGTATGCACTTTGGTTTATTGCAACACACTTCTGTTAATGTAACACTCTTGAACACGCTTGCATCAGTCTTTTGTGTTGCCATACACTTATGGGCTTTTCTCACTCTGATGGTTAGAATACTTAAATGATGGTTCAACATTCCAGATGCTTTTGTTTTATTCACAGTGTAATTTTAAATAGTCTGTCAGTGTTCAATAAGATGTCATCTTATTCACATAGCACTTGTTAACTTCAAATATTTGATCAAGGTTCAGTATGCTGTGATCCCATTTAAATAGCACTGGTTAACTTCAAATCCTCGCTGCTCAAAATACTAAGTTAGTATTTCACTTCTGTTTGGTAGTTAATATACTCCATTAGGAGTTTTAATTCAGTTGGTTATTCAATATAGGTTATTTTCAGTTGGATCGTCACTTGCCTGTGGTCCCAGGAGCACTCCGGTCTCTGCGCCTTCCGACACCGGCACTTCGGTCCTTTGCAGCAACTGCCCCTCTGGTTCTCACTGCGCTCATCCATAGCAGGGAAGCAGACCACCATGTTTGCCAGGCACGTCTCGACCACACTTCTTGGCTTCCAACTCCACAGTAGACATGGACCATGTCTCTCCGGCTCCCAGATAATTCTGCAGCTCCTGCTGCCTCCAGGTCTCAGAATGGGCAGTCTCTGCCTGCCCACCTTCCAGCTTGAAGGCTCCTGGTCCTGCTCAGACCAGCTGCAGGTCCTCTGGGATCGATGCCGGTGTCCTGACGCCTGAGTCTCGTCCCACCACAGCGATTCTTCGACTTCCTCAATTCTGCTCCTCCTTTATAGACATGAGCCCTATTAAGGGGTCTCAGGTGTGAGCTGTTAGCTTGACTTGCCTGACCATACTTAACCCAATTAATGGGACATGCCTGACCTTCAGTATTGGATACCTTTATAACCCTCTTCTTCGTCCCAGTACCAGAGCGGTGTTTGTCATAGGAAGTGGGTATTACTCCTAGCTGCTGCTTCTTCTTAGTACTTGGTGGATATTTTACAGGGTAAAATAGGGCATGAATGGAAATAGCCCATGAAGGCTGAATGAAGGGATGGTAAAGTCAGTGTTAGGAAAGGGGGATACCAGGTCTCGCCCAAGGGCATCCCACTCCCAATCCCCACAGACCATCCACTCAGGTGATCCTCCCTCGCTTGTTCAACCCCAGGGTCAGAATCCAAGAGCAATTGACTTTCCCTGGCCACCTGCGCAGAGGATCCATGGAGATTAGGTGGGAAAATACCCTTTGGTTTCTCACACCACTGGCCACAATATCTGCCGAGCAACAGACATTAAGTCACCTGGATGTGGACTGGAACCAGACAGTCCCAGAGCCCACATCTGGGCTTACACACAGACCGCCACTTTTCCCAGAAAAGCAGCAGCCTTCCCTGGGTGAGTGCTTCCTATATATGGCAATTCCTGACTCAAGAGAGCATGAAGAAAGCCAAACAACAATATGGGCAAAAGAAAGGCAAAAATCATGTGGCACAGCCATCTTAGTGTGTTAGCCATTCTTAGTAGTCATTTGCAGTAATTACAAAGTGCACAATTAAAATGTTCAAAACATGGTATAAAAATATCCGCAGCCACCAGGCCATTATGGACATATTGCAATTGTAACCAAAAAGCCACACTGAAAAACTTAAAAGGACATGAGATGATAGTCTATTTGTATAGCGCCTATACACAATGTGTTTCAAAGCACTTCAAGGCAAGGGAGGGAACAAGGGAAAATGCGACATTCTTACAGGACATAAACAGTAAGTATATGAAATTAACTATCGTACTTGGCCTG
This sequence comes from Ambystoma mexicanum, assembly GCF_040938575.1. Classification (NCBI taxonomy): domain Eukaryota; kingdom Metazoa; phylum Chordata; class Amphibia; order Caudata; family Ambystomatidae; genus Ambystoma; species Ambystoma mexicanum. Next base: position 23,328,081 of record NC_090933.1, on the reverse strand, counting down.
ATGACATTTCAGATAGTGCAAGAGCTAAGACATAGATAAGGGAGGGGGAGAGTGGGAAGGAAATGGAAACAGACAGGTGACTACCGTACTAGGCCCGACAACATTTCTGGTAGAGCCGGAGAAAAACAAAAGGTGAGGGAGAAGGGTGCAGAAAGGGAGCGGAGGAACAAAACAAATGACTATTGTACTAGGCCTGATGACATTTCAGATAGTGCTGGAGGGGGAATGGGGGGGTAAGGGGGGAGGAGATAGACAAGGTTGCTATCATACTAGGTCCAGGAATAATTCTGATAAGAGTAAGTGCATAGAAGTAAGGGGGGGAGGAGGGGGAGATAGGAAAAGGGGTAAAGGGCAAGGAGGAGAGAACAGAGTGTAAGCAGTCAGAAAGAGTGGAGAAGTAAGAGGAGAGAGAATACAAATGCATAAGTGAGTAGTGACACAATGTTGCAAGCCAGGATACAAGATGAAGATGGGAAGATCGCACAATTCAGGGCCACCATGTGTACAAGATGCATAGGAAGTCCAGCATGAGAGTTGAGAAAGGGTGACGCACCTGAATCAATGAAGTCCATAAAAGTCAAATCCAGCATTGGCCAGACGGTGAAACCAGATTGCATCAGGACAGACTCCTGCTGAGGTAGGCTGGACGGAGGGTGGGGGGTCTGTTGGGGGGGTTGGGGAGCAGGGTAGAAGAATCAAGCAAAACAGGCAACACTTGTGTGCGAGAAGGGAGGGGGCACAAGGGAACATCACGGGGGGACCAGAGGGAATGGGGATGGTCTGTAGGGGCAGAGGGCGTAAACACATGTTGGTGCATGTTTACCTGCTGTCTGAGCAGATGGGTCGGGCCATGGGTCTTCCTGGTCCAAACAGGTCCAAACAGGAATTGTCTATTTATTCATCAGCCCTTCGTTTCGGATGCCCGGGCGAGAGACGCCCTTGATCTAAGCGTTAAGAGCAGGAAGGAAGAGGCAGGGCTAAGCAGGTGGGTGGTGCTTAGGCCAGGTGACCTAGATCCACTTGCACCTGCTCCCCATCTGCAAAGGAAAAGAGGCTGAAGGGCTCGTTAAGTAGGGAAAAGGAGCGGCAACCAGGAAGGCACCAGGTGGGTGGGGCTTACAAATTATCCTAACAGACTTCATTTTATGGTGAAGTGTGCAGCTTTAAAAATACAAGAAATCCACTAAGGGAGACAGTCTATCATTACTGATAGTCATGTGGCCTGATCAGTTTCCCCATAAGAATGAGCATAAAGACAAAGTAAGTAACGCAGAAGGCTTTACTTGCCTCCAAAAGCCAATTAAGCAGTCAAAACAAAGTAAAAAGAAAGGGTATCCAATAGAAGCCTATGGGAGGAAAGCAGCAAAAAGAAAATATCTTCTTAGCAGCCTCAAACTGCAGAGCTTGATGCCTTCATTTTCCATCAACATACAGTTATTCCAAGTGTCAACATTAATAGATCCACCCTCACTGCTAAAAGGAGCTTCAACGTCAGCTGAGAAGTGAGCACTTTGAACTTTACTACGTGAACTGGTTTGGACGCCGATTGTGTTCATATAGGAAACATAGCTTTTTAATGGTTGATGGCATTTTAAGTTACCGGGGACAAAGTCCATTTTGATGACTCTCCTTGGGAACTTCAGATTTCCACTATCAGAAGGTGTTTTATCCTTTTAGAAGAAGGCAGACAGAAATGTAAAATTCCTTAATTCAGTTAATGCCTGTGGTGACTTGACCTCCCAGAAGAACACTGGTAAGGATTAAAGAGCGCATTTAGTACCCTCCTTTTCTCTTCTGGAAGTCTGGAAGCAGTGGCCGGGTGCGCATCCTTCAGCAAAGTTCTCATATCATCTACCTAACAGTCTCTTAGAAATTCACGGTCCTCTGGGAAACCGATTATCCAATCCTCCATTGGACATGTGCCCAATGGTCGACAATGCATAGTTTCTTAGGTTGAATCATTGCCAACCATCTTCCTAAAGTGCATGGAGCAAAACGTCACGATCCTAGCTAAATTACCTAATAGCAAAATACATCAGCATAACCAGCGCAGGAATTGGGCTGGTACAAGACAGAGCTGGCAAAGGTTGTCTTGCTGGAGCGCTGCTCCAACTCTGAGGCCCAGGGGCTAGCCAAAGAAACTCCCCAATCTGTTCCCAAGCAAGACTAGAGCACAAAAAAACCTGTGCTTTAGAAAACTTGCATGCACTAGACACCAACGCAGAAAGACAAATCTTCCCAGCCTGTTCAGAGGCTGAACCAAATGGTATATAGGTCTTGTAATTTAACTACCTTTTTTGTTAGGGTATTTTTGACCAATAACAACAAGAGAAGAGCCCAACTTAAACTACTCAAAACACAATTTATTTGAATCACTTTTACAGGCATGTTTGAAATTTAAAATTGTGGGAATTCTTATGTTCCCCAAATGCTCGTTTGCAAATCGTCAGGCTTGGGTTCCAAGTCAAGATACTGAGGGCACGATTCTGAACAAAGTGTTAATTACTGAAAACGTAATTTTAAGGCTTAACAAAACTTTCAGTAATTACCACCTATTCTCATGTCGGATTGTTCAGAGGGAGCACCGAAAGCGCCACTTTCGAAACCTGTGCACCGGTTGCTTGGACTGGTTGGAAACTAAACTGGCAACCAGCCATTTTGGAAACCGTAATTTAGCATGTTATTCTGATGTCACTTCTCCACATTAGCCACACTGTAAAATGATCGTAGATATACAGCAACTCCTTTGGTGACGCTCTGCTTTCTGCAGTTTTGCTATTGTGAAGGAGTGACGATAAGAGGATATTAGCATCCAAATTGTAGCGCTAAGGTTGACAAATATCACTTGTTACTCCAGCTGCAATCCCTGTAAACTTTCCGCCTTTCATTGTAACTTGTACTGCAAAGATGCTCCTTCTGCACTCCTTAATGTTTCTGTTTGTAAAGTGCGCTGCGACCGGCAAATTGGCTTCATACCACACTTCTGGCTCCATCCGGACTCAACACACAGCACGTGCGCTTCCTGGGACAGAAAGGATGCCAGGAGGGTGTTCTCGGCAGCACTTTCGTTACATTGGGATTTTCATGCCATTTAACAAAAATGCTGCCGTGAACCACGCTGCCCATAAAGTCCAAATACAACCGATTTCATACGGTCTACGACACTGTTGTGCACTGCGCGGACGCCCAGGACCACTTCAGAATAGGCGTGGTAACCTGGGCATCACGAAAAGGCACAGTAAAGCGTGCTCTTTCTCTCTGCACCTCGATGAGAATCGGGCCCAGTGTGCGACTTGGCATGATTGCACCGACAGAGGGCCCGATTCTATTTGAGGTGTAGTGAGCATGATTAATAGCATGTTTCTCTTTGTTTTTTCCGGACTCCAAGGCACCACGCTTATTCTGAAGTGGGCCTGGGCATCAGCGCAGTGCACAATAGTGCACTGTCTGCAATCCGCCTCTTTTCTGAGTAAAGGGGCGGATTGTAAGTCTCGGCAGCATTCTTATTAAATAGCATGAAAATCATAATTTCACGAAAGTGCCGCTGAGAACACCTGCTGGCATCAGTTAGCTCTCTCCAAATCTGGAAACCACCAGACTGCTGTGAGAATGCCTGTCCTCTACCCCTACCCTTCCAATCACTCCCCTGGCATGTAAGTACCAAACCTACATCTGCATTGTAATCACCTAAAAATGAATGCAGGTGCTAACACTGAAATGCTTTACGTCACCAGGCACAGGTTAGGGTCACATAAAATTATAAGTTACTCACCGTAGTGACTAACATACTCTTAGTCCCCTTTCCTCCATATTGCATGGGCGTCCCTTCCTAGGGACGAGATACTGAACCTTTTTCACCAGAAAAACCTTCTTCCCCTTTAAATTTAGAGGCACGCAGGGGTGTGGCCCTAGAAGCATGTGCTACCCTGACTCAGCCCACCAGCACCACTCCTCAGTCCCCATTGATGCATCGACAATATTTAACATTGCCTAATGACACCAGTATTATTAGGGGGGAGTATGGTGGGACGTATGGAGGAAAGGGGACTAATGACTAAGAGTATGTTAGTCACTACAGTGAGTAACTTATAATAACTCTTAAGTCCCATCCCCTTTCCTCCATACTGCATGGGAGATTACAACTGAATGTAGCCCCAGTGTGGAGAGGAGACCCTCCTTAAGCAAACAAGTTCCTTAGACCCGCCTGTCTGAAAGCCGCGTCTGACTTAGAGCCGGCGTCCAAACAGGAATGCTTGCAGAAAGATGAAGGGGTGGCCCAAGTGGCTGCGCTGCTTAGGACCTGCCATGGAACCTGTATCTGGTATGCGACGGCTGTGGCCTTGGCTCTGACCGCGTGAGCGTGCTGTCATGCATAGAGAGTTGCGTGAGAGGTCACGCGTCCTGCATTTAGTGAAAAAAAGAAGGGAAAACAATCGATTAAAGAACACTGGCATACAGGGTTTATTAGCACAAAGCCCTGCTCGCCGCGGTGAATGGAAGTTATCTTGGAAGCTAAGGCATCCGTTGCTAAGGAGACGCAATGTTCACCTGAGATCACAACGTTAGTCATGTGATTTTGGTTATTTAACCACGCCTTCGCAAGGGTCCAGTGCTTCTGATTGAGCATTTCTGTGGCGTTCGGTTTCTAGCCTCTGTTTTTGTGTTTTGATTACGTTCGTGCTTTGACCCGGTTTTTGGAATTATTCTTGCATCTGGATTGTCCTTGTCTGTTTAGGTAATTAACTCTGTTTTCCTGGTTTTCGGACCCTCGCTATGGCCCCTGGACTTCGTCTGGTATTTCCCCTTGTTTTTGGTACTGCTTGCTTGGTTTATTGACCCGCACTGAATTTTGGACTCCTTTTCTCTTGTTAACGTTTTTTGCTGCTTTGTTCAAGTACTTACCTTCAGCATCTGTAGTTTGGGACTGCCTCTGCTGTGCCGTGGGACAGCCTCTGCTGCGCCCTGGGACAGCCTCCGCTGCGCCCTGGGACAGCCTCCGCTGCATCGCGGAAGTTCTCTGCTGCATCGCGAGAGATTCTCGGCTGGAACACAGAACTCAGACTACCTCCGCGCTCTTTGGACAATCCTGAGCCGTATTGGTTTTCAACTGCAGAACACCTCAAGTTTTCATTTTAGCCAACTATCTCTTTGGAAGTGTTTTCGCACTTCATGAGCCTGACGAATGGAAATCTTCGGGTAAGAGGATCTAGTCAAAGTGTATCTATAATTATCTTTCACCAATTCGCTGTGAATAGTAGTATCATTAGTGCCTAATTCTTTTGCAGAAAAAGAAAACTAGTGGATATCACCTTAGACGTATTTTGTGGCTACTCTTCATAGTTTGTCATTGCTATTCAGGCTAGTTGAATTTATGGAAAGGAACTGCATTGTGAAGCCTTAGTCAGTATTGTCCTAAACTTATCTTGTTTGTTGTTTGCTCCCTACAGCCACGGGGTCTCGGTGGGAATCCAATCCAATCTTTCAATTAATAGATCACTTTGTATGTGTATTATGTCATTCAGAGTGATACATTAGTGGGAAGAATTCTTCTTCTACACTACGGGGTCAAGTTTCAGAAGTGGAATTCTGACATAATCAGAAGCCATTATAATGGATCCCAACAAGACCCAGGCTAATTTACTTCAGTTAGTGGCCGACCTAAGATCCGACATGGCTAATGCTCATGCCACTACCCAGCAACAGATCCTAGAATTACAAACTGCCATACAACCGCTTCCCCAAGTGGCCCCAGTGGTACCTAATGCCCCGGTTATAGAACCCGCACAAGCGGAGGCAGGTCCAGTTTACATCACTTCACAATTTCCTCTGGCCCCTCCAGAGAGATTTAATGGAGACCCAAAGAACTTCAGGACATTCTTGAATCAATGTCGCTTACATTTTCTGTGCCGACTTGGTTCTTTTCCTGATTCTGCCACTAAGGCTGCATTTTTGTTGTTGCACCTAGGTGGCACAGCTGCAGCATGAGCGAATCCCTTTCTGGAAGAGGGTAGGCCTTTATTGTTTGACTGCGATGCCTTGATTGAGGCCATGGGCAAGGTGTTTGATACCCGATACAAGGCTCAAGTCATGGAGCTGGAATTGTTGATTCTACAACAAGGGGATTTGACTCTTCTAGCCTATTTAGCCAAATTCAACCGAATTGGCTGCTGAGACAGGGTGGCCTGGTGATAAAAAGGCATCACTTTTTTACAAGGGGTTTTCAGATGCATTAAAGGACACGCTGGCTATGGTACCAGTAGTTCCTGTCACCTTTCCAGAACTACTTGAAGTAGTTCTTCAGATAGATGCGCGCAAAGCCGCAAGAAAAGGGGAAAAAAGGGGTCTCGTACCCGAACTCCGCATTAGTCCGGCGGCGACTACGGTGCATCTGAACCAATGCAAATTGGTGCGGCTACACGGGGTCCCCTTTCTCCAGAAGAAAGAGACCACAGGAAAAAAAAACTATTTATGTTTTTACTGTGGGTCTTCAGAGCACCTATTAAAAGCATGTTCAAAGAAATCTACCAAGAAACAGGGAAACTTGAAAGCTCGGCATGAGAGGAGTCCAATTGCCGAGCAGTAATGTTTCTATGGACTCTACAGCTAATCAACCTATAGCTACACAAGTAAGCTTTAGGTTACCTCAAGGCAGGGTCGTTCATGCCATAGCTATATTGGATTCCGGAGCTACCGAAAACTATATCGACACCTCCTATGCCAAGTATTTGGAGTTGTGTATTGTGGAAAAAGAAACCCCTGTGATGGTCAATGCAGTTGATGGTTCCACCCTGATATCTGGTATGGTGGTTCAACAGACCGATGACCTGGTTATGGAGACAGGATTAGGACATTCTGAAAACATATATTTTGATCTGATCTGTGCACCACAATTCAAAGTTATTCTGGGAATACCGTGGCTTCGTTTGCATAATCCTTCTATTGACTGGCACACAGGCGCCATTGGATTTCTGTCAGAATACTATGAGACTAAGTGTTGCACCAGAACGACCCCAGCGAATAACCCTTGCCGTCTTTTGATGGATACAGCGTCTACCATTGGGGCTGTTTTGGTAGGCGATTTGCCCAATGAATATTCTGAATTTAGGGATGTGTTTGATGAAGGGGGAGGTCCTGTATTACCCCCTCACAGACCATACGACTGTCCCATTGATTTGGTTCCTGTGGCTAAAATCCCATCTGGACGAATATATTCTCTTACCCATAAGGAGGATGTTATCCTTAAAGACTATATTGAGCAGTCCCTAAAATATGGTTTCATACGTCCCTCTCGGTCGCCTGAAGCATCTCCTTTGTGCTTTGTGCCCAAGAAGGAGGGAGACCTCCGTCCATGTATGAATTATAGGGCCTTTAATGCCATCACTGTACGCAACCAGTATCCCATACCTCTCATTTCTGTACTTCTGGATCAGTTGGGGTCATCTGTCATCTTTACCAAATTAGATCTCCGTGGGGCTTATAATCTGGTTAGAATCCACAGCGGAGACGAGTGGAAGACTGCCTTCAAAACCAAGTATGGTCTATTTGAGTATAGTCTCAAGCCGTTTGGGCTCTGCAATGCGCCGGCTACATTTCAGTACTTTATCAATGATATATTCCATGATATGATGGACCAGTTTCTAGTGGTGTATCTAGATGACATACTAATATATTCTGCATTTTATGATTTACACGTAAATCATGTTACCCGTGTCTTACAGAGGCTTTGTGATAACAGTTTGTATGCAAAACTAGAGAAGTGTATCTTTCATGTTTCAGAAGTGGAATTTTTGGTATACGAAATAACCAGTAGAGGAGTGCAAATGAGTACGTCTAAGGTTAAGGTAGTTCTGGATTGGCCGATACCCACGACATTAAAAGCCTTACAGTCCTTTCTAGGCTTCGCAAACTTTTATAGGAGGTTTATTAAAAATTTCTCCTCCTTGGTCGCACCATTGACCGCTTTAATGAGTAGCAAAACGCCATTCATTTGGGATGAGACCTGTGATCAAGCCTTCCGGCGTCTCAAAGCAGCTTTTACCAGCGCACCAGTACTTCAACATCCAAATCCACATCTACCTTTTGTGGTAGAAGCAGACGCATCCAATGTCACCCTTGGTGCCATTCTGTCTCGAGTATGTCCAGAAACAAAGGGACTACATCCGGTGGCGTTCCATTCAAGAAAACTAACTTCATATGAAAGGAACTATACGATCACCGAAAGGGAGCTACTGACATTACGCGACTCGTTCATTACTTGGCGGCATCACTTATTGGGTTCAGTCTTTCCTGTTCAGGTATTCACTGATCATAAAAATGTGCTAGCTTTACAGTCGGTAAAATGTTCTACAGCTAGACATGCTAGGTGGCATGAGTTCTTTTCCATGTTTAATTTCACCATTACCTATTGGCCTGGTTCACTGCATACGAAAGCTGATGCCCTCTCACATATCCATGGAGAGACATCCCCGCCCAGATCGGATGGACCACTTCCATTACCACACCAGGTAGTCTGTAGTTGCATCCTCCAACCTACATTGTGTAAAGATTTACAGGAGTGGGTAAAAAACAACCCCGCAGAATCTGTTAAACTCAATCTTGAAATAAGAAACGGCTTGCCCCATATCAAAGGTCTATTGTTCCTTCCGGATGATGAAACGTGGAAAAAGGCTATCCAATGGTGCCATGATTCAAGGTTGGCTGCTCATCCGGGAAATAAAAAGACCGTTGATCTCTTACAGAGTTGGTACTGGTGGCCTTCTATGGTTAAGGATGTTGCCTTACATATTGCTCATTGCAACGTATGCGCCCAGTGCAAAAACTCAAATACGAAACCTGTTGGGCTTTTACGCTCTATGCCGATCCCTGAGTATCCTTGGTACATGATCTCGATGGACTTCGTGGTCGATTTACCTCCTGTCTCTGGTTATGACACTATATGGGTAATCATCGACTATTTTACCAAGATGGCATTATTTGTACCATGTCAAGGCTTGACTTCCGCCCCAAGACTGGCGGATCGGTTTATTAAGAACGTATTCCGTTCTTTTGGGCTTCCCTCAGTTATCATCACAGATAGAGGTTTGCAGTTTACTTCTCACTTCTGGAGATCACTCACTGCTTCCTTTGGCATTGATGAAAGATATTCCAGCGCTTACCACCCTCAAACCGACGGGCAAATGGAACGTCTAAGCTCCACCATGGAACAATATCTTCGGTGCCTGACGCATCAGTACCACGATACATGGGTGTCACTACTCCCCATGGCTGAATTTGCGTATAATAACTCAATGCACACGTCTACGCGATCTTCCCCATTTTTTGCTATGTTCGGTCGACATCCTAGGTCCCTGCCTGTCTCTCCCGTCTTACCTGCACGCCATCCGGCAGCCTCTTCTTGCATCCAACACATGTGTTCAGTTCATGCTCAGGTGAAGGAACATCTTAAGTCTGCTCAGGTTAACACCAAGAGATTCGCGGATGCCCACCGTTCCCCGGCCCCCGATTACGTGGTGGGTGGAAAGGTTTGGTTGTCGACTAAGAATCTGCGGCTGCCGGGTAGGAAGACGCTTCTTCCACGTTTTGTGGGCCCATATGTGATTACGGCTGTGATCAATCCACTGGTGGTACGTTTGTGTCTTCCTGCCAAATGGAAGGTACATCCTGTTTTTCATGTTTCTCTCGTTAAACCTTATCTACCAGATACTGTTCTCCCTTCGCATCCTCCTCCTGTCATGGTTCTAGGGGAAGAGGAGTATGAAGTTCATAGGATTCTGAACACCAAAGTCGTTAAGGGAGTCAGGATGTATTATGTGGACTGGAAAGGTTATGGCCCGGAGGAGAGGACCTGGGAACCCGTCCAGCATTTTCATGCTCCCGTTTGATTTCGGACTTTTGGGCCTCAAGGAGACAGGGTCTGCCTATTGGGAGGGGAACTGTCATGCATAGACTGTTGCGTGAGAGGTCACGCGTCCTGCATTTAGTGAAAATAAGAAGGGAAAACAATCGATTAAAGAACATTGGCATACAGGGTTTATTAGCACGAAGCCATGCTCGCCGCGGTGAATGGAAGTTACCTTGGAAGCTAAGGGATCCGTTGCTAAGGAGATGCAACGTTCACCTGAGATCACGATGTTAGTCATGTGATTTTGGTTATTTAACCACGCCCTCGCAAGTGTCCAGTGCTTCTGATCAAGCATTTTCTGTGGCCTTCGGTTTCTAGCCTCTGTTCGTGTGTTTTCATTACGTTCGTTCTTTGACCCGGTTTTTGGAATTATTCTTGCATCTGGATTGTCCTTGTCTGTTTAGGTAATTAACTCTGTTTTCCTGGTTTTCGGACCCTCGCTATCACCCCTGGACTTCGTCTGGTATTTCCCCTTGTTTTTGGTACTGCTTGCTTGGTTTATTAACCCGGACTGAATTTTGGACTCCTTTTCTCTTGTTAACGTTTTTTGCTGCTTTGTTCAAGTACTTACCTTCAGGATCTGTAGTTCGGGACTGCCTCTGCCGTGAGACAGCCTCCGCTGCGCCGTGGGACAGCCTCTGCTGCGCCGTGGGACAGTCTCCGCTGCATCGCGGAAGTTCTCTGCTGCATCGCGAGAGATTCTCGGCTGGAACACAGAACTCAGACTACCTCCGCGCTCTTTAGACAATCCTGAGCCATATTGGTTTTCAACTGCAGAACACCAAGTTTTCATCTTAGCCAACTATCTCTTTGGAAGTGTTTTCGCACTTCATGAGCCTGACGAATGGAAATCTTCGGGTAAGAGGATCTAGTCAAAGTGTATCTATAATTATCGATCACCAATTCGCTGTGAATAGTAGTATCATTAGTGCCTAATTCTTTTGCAGAAAAAGAAAACTAGTGGATATCGCCTTAGACGTATTTTGTGGCTACTCTTCATAGTTTGTCATTGCTATTCAGGTTAGTTGAATTTACGGAAAGGAACTGCATTGTGAAGCCTTAGTCAGTATTGTCCTAAACTTATCTTGTTTGTTGTTTGCTCCCTACAGCCACGAGGTCTCGGTGGGAATCCAATCCAATCTTTCAATTAATAGATCACTTTGTATGTGTATTCCGTCATTCAGAGTGATACATTAGTGGGAAGAATTCTTCTTCTACACTACGGGGTCAAGTTTCAGAAGTGGAATTCTGACACGTGCATGTTGGCCGGCAGCGTCTTGTGCTACCCCTCATAGGCTTCTTTGATGGCCACGACCATCCACCTTGCAATGGAAGCCTTGGATGCCCCTATACCCAGGTCTGGAGCCACCAAAGGTGACAAAAAGTGCAGACTTGCGGAAGCTCCTGGTCCTGTTCAGATATAATTTCAGAGCGCATATGACATCCTGACAGTGCAAGACTCTGAGCCTCGTCCTAGGACCATTTCCTCGTTCAGATGGAACGCGGAGGATACCTTAGGTAGTACTGCTGGATGAGTGCGCAGGACCACCTTATCCCTGTGGAACGTGATATAGGGATCTGACGACACTAGAGCCTGGGTGTCGCTGACTCTGGATCTCGCTGACTCTGCGAGCGGATGTGAGACCTACAAATAGAGCTGTCTTGATGGTGACCGGCCTGATGTCCACGGACGCATTGGCTCGAAGGGTTTGTGCGCCAGGGCGCCCAAAACCACATTGAGGTCCCACACAGGGTGTGGCCTTTATGCTTTACCCGCCCACCTAGACAGGTCCGCCAGATGTTTAGAAAGCACATCGTCCAGTGTGCACAATTGATTTCCTTAGAATCCGCCCAGTGACAAAACCTGCTCCATTTACTCCTGTATTGCCTCCTAGTGGTGTTTGCTCCTAGTGCGCTGGATGATCTCCAGGTTAGCCCAAGATAGGTTCAGGTGCTTTAGGGTGACCTGCTCAGGAACTATGCTGCAACGGCAAGCTTCTGAGGAGCGGGGTGGAGAACCCTGCCCCCTGCTGGGACAGGAGTTGTGCTGGGCCCAACGGAAAGTGAATGGGTGGTTGGTCCGAGAGGATGAGCAATTTGGAGAACCACTATCTCACCGGCCACCAGGGCACTATCACTATGATGCTGAGGAGGCAAGCCTCCTTTATCTTTTGGAGTACCCTGGGGATCAGGGGAGTGGCTGGAAAGGCATAGGCTGTCATGCCCTCCCAGTGGATCTGCATGGCGTTGCCCAGGGAGCCGGGGCCTAGTCCCTGCCAAGACGCAAACTGATAGCACTTCCTGTTCCTCCAGGAGGCAAATGGATCTACTTGAGTATGCCCCATGTGTTGAAAATCACCTGCAGTACCTTGTCATTCAATTGCCACTCGTAATTGTCCGCTCCCAGCCTACCGAGTCTGTCCCCCTCCACGTTGGATTCCCCCCGGGAGGTGGACCGCCATGAGGTAGATGTGTTCCAGGGCCCATTCCCACATGCTGACCGCTATGTTGCACAGCGGAGGGGACCTGGTACCCCCCTGCTTGTTGACATAGAACATGCTGGTGGAGTTGTCGGTCTGGATAAGGAAGGCCCTGAGGGCTAGCCCAATGGCTCTGAGCTCCAGCCAGTTGATATGAGACTCCTGCTCCTTCAGGGTCCAGACTCCATGGACGCTGTGGCTGTCCAGAGTGGCTCCCCAGCCCTCTAGGTAGGAGTCCGAAGTAATGGTGACCTGCGGAGTAGGCTGCCGGAATGGCCTGCCTGTCCATAGATTGCAGTCCTTGGACCACCACGTGAGGTCCGAGTGGAGAGAAGGCAGTATGCTGACCAGCTCCGCTTGGGAGCCCCTCTCCTGATTCCGTGAGGCTGCGAAGCGCAGCTCCAGTATCCTTATCCAGAGCCTTGTGTGTGGCATGGCCAAGAGGATCGCTGCCATGCTACCCAGTACGTGCTGGTACCACCAAGCCCAAGTGACTGATCTGGTAAGGAAGTGCGTAGTGGCCCTCTTGATGGCCGTAATCTTATACTACGAGGGAAATAACTTCTCGGAGCTTGTATCCCAGATAAGGCCCAGGAAGGTGAGGCTCTGCGTGGGCTGCAGCTGAGACTTCTTGAGGTTGATGGTAAACCCCAGGTCATGGAGTGTACTCATGAGCGCAGATGTGGTGTGGACAACCCCCTACGGGGATCTTGCCCTGACGAGCCAGTCGTCCAGGTAGACATGGTGTTCCTGGGCCCTGAGGAGGGCTGCCACTGCATTCATGAGTCTGGTGAACACCCTGGGGGCTGAGTTGAGGCCAAATGGTAGCACCATGTACTGGAAATGACAGCCCATGATCCTGAAGCATAGGAAGGAGCGATGGGGCTGCCAAATCGGGACATGTAGGTAAGCGTCCTTCAGATCCAGGAGCACATCCAATCTCCCTTGTCTAGTGTGTTTGCAATGAGTGCTGGCTTAACCATCTTGAATTTTTGGAGAGGTAGGGAGAGGCTGAGGGTGGAGAGGTCCAACATAACTCTCGGGCCAGCTTGGTTCTTCTTTTGTATGGCGAAAATCCTGGAATAGAAGCCTAATCCTCTCTGGCAGGCTGGTACTTCTTCCACTGCCTGGCTCTCGATGAGCGACTGGATCTCCGCCACCAGAGTTGCCGTCCCAACCTGTGGGAGGGGAGGAAGGAGGAGAGGGAGATATAGGTAGGCGGCAATCCGTGGATACTACGAGAGGATCCATGGGTCTGCAAAGTTCTGGCGCCAAAACTGCATGTGAGGCTAGCCTTCCCCCCACTGGAGACATGTGGACCCAGAGGGATGCATCATGCCTTTGTGCTCTCTGAGGCTGCTGCTGAGGAGGGGGACTGAAACAAGCCCTTGACCCCCCCCACACCTCCCAACTGCTTTTTGTTGCTTGCGCCGGTGCTGGCTCGGCGAGCGGTCAGGTTGTCACGACCTCTGTTCCTGGAATCCCCGGAACCCGAAAAACACCCGCCCCTTATCGGTGCGTTGATGCGACTTGGTGTACGCCTTGGCCGTGGCTTTCGTAAGAATAGATAGAGACTTCACGGTTTGTGAGCTGTTGTTCTTATCCAATTCCTCATTAGTGGTAGAGTGGAAGAGGTCATTACCCTCGAAAAGAAGGTCCAATATGCGATCCTGGAATTCGAGGTTAAACTTAGTAGCCCGAAGCCAAGCCGTCCTTCTTATGTACGTGCCGATGAAGATGGCACAGGCAAGAGGTATCGATGTGGGCCACTGTGGACTCCATGATGTCCTGCGCTACCAGCCTGGAGTCTCCTAGACCAGCCTTGAAGCGTACTTGGCTCTGCACTGGAAGTTCCGGAAAGAAGTCTGCCATTTCCCACCACAACCTCTGGTTACCGGCTGCCAACATGGCATCCGCGTTGGCTTGACGCAGGTGCAGGGAGGCGTTGGATCACAGCTTTTTCCCGTACTCGTCCAAGATCTTCTCCTCCTTTCCTAGCAGCAACGAGGATGAGGTGGCCGTGGACTACTGAGGCTTAGAGTAGAGTGGCATCACAGCGATCACCGACGAGTGCGCCTGGTGGTGCGTTGAAAGCAAGAGTGTAGCGTTCAGCAAGTATGTCTATATAGAGTCTCTATCTAGCTCCGTCATACATATCTCTGCCAGGCGGACGTCTCATCTCTCCGAGCGAGAAGGATCCAGCATACTATCGATAACCACATTGGAAGGACTCTTGATCCTTTACATGGTTCCTGCACCATTTGAACACCATTATTCCACTTTGTGTTCCTAATATATAAACGCACAATAGTGCTTACAATGGAAACTTAAACAAAAAAATGGACAAATCTTTCTGATGAAATACTCTCCTCCTGTAGAACCACCGTGACCATGCGGTGGGGAAACACGTGTCGAGGTTCAAAGGATCAATCAGGCATCTTTGCATTGTCCCCAACAGGACTCTCCCTTTACACAAAGCCTCAAAAGGACTCTTCATCAACATCGAGCCAATTGCTCTTCAATATTACTCCAACAACAACCAAGGACATAAATCCTCATCAACACTAATAAGGACCACAAGAGAACAACAACAAAGGACATAATTCCTTATGAACACTAATAAGGACCAGAAGAGAACTTTTCTCACTATTTCGCCACACTCTTGAAATAGTGTTTATCACAATTAAGTGAAACTAACTTAATATAAACCAATTTGTGTTGTTACATACTCTGACTCAAGAGTAATATGAATATTCAAAGGTTTGGATCTTACTTCAACAATTGACATCAAGATAATATTGAATAGTGACTAACATTTTCGGTTTTATTTTGGAAGTGCATTTAACTTAATTTTTGATTTACGAGTGTTTGCATTTTTTCAAAGGAATTCAAACTTCTTGTATGATCGCAAACCCACTCAAATGTTTGGTTTTTTTTGCTACTCCTTTGTGAAACAGAGAAGCGCCACAGTAGGGCTTTGTCTTTCAGCATATCTCTGCCAATGCCCACACTTTTAGACTTTTAATCTTAGCAAGATCTAATGTTCGGACATCAAGAGCAACAAAAATGTGTGAATTGTAACCTTACTTTTTGAAGAAAAAGGCATTAAAAGAGAAATTATAATTGGAGCAAAAATCTTCTGCTACACCTGGCGTGATTAAATTTCAATCTGGAGCCCGTGGCCTCGTGACAAAAGGCAGACGTCCCCTTCCTCTTTAAACATACAGTCACAGCGATCATCTCTGCTCGGCGTTGTTTGAGGAAGAAGGTACATGTGCAGGGAGGCAAAAGTCACCAGAGGGACGATAGATGCATGAACACCCAACTCCTGCAGGTGGCTGCCACACGGATGCCCGTTTCCTTAGAAAGCATCGCTTAGCTCCTTTCTTCTTAAGAGACCATCATTTCAATTTTTATAAACGGCTAACTGGAAGGCTGATCGCTCATTTTGGGGGAGGAGGGAGATGAGATAAGGTCTTGATAGTGAAGGTGGGTCCGCTGGTCTCGCCATGTTTCAGTGAAGGCAGTCGAAAAATGTATGCATGTGCAGTCCTCCCTGCATTTTGTCCAATGAAGGAGTAAAGTAAGAACATTCCATATACATTTTCATACCACCACCCCTCCCCCCAAAAGGCACTTCAACGAATGTCCAGTTTAAAGTTACTTCATTTATCAACCTAAGGAGGAAGAAACGAGTGCTTGCCATGCTGGCATTTTAATCAGTGGTCTACAGGCTACAGAGTTGTCTGTGGCAGGTGCACTAATCTAGTGATCTACATTGGCGGGATAGAACTTGTGGCGTGCAGGTGAGAAAGTGAGCTCTGCGGGCAGCTATTAAACTCCCAGTGCCATCTTGCGGGACAGGTTCTTGTATTTACCACTTTTTATTTTATTCTGTTTTTTTGAATCAATGGATTGTAGTACATTTCTTGGCTACTGAAATAATATGTTTAACCACCATCTTTTGAGACTACTCCACTTCTCATTACAGGTGGATTGGCAACATATAAGAAATCGAGTAATGGGCCTATCCGAGCCAAGAAAATAAGGGCAAGGGGTCTGAACAAGTGACAAAACAATTTTTGAGGGTGGATATTTAGAAGTACCTTGAGGAGCCTAAATATCGCAAGTAACCAAGGAAATTCTTTAAGTAGGTGTGGTCTGCGTACTCCCAAAGGAAGGTCCCGACAGACGCAGTGAGTTTCTTTAACTTGCATAAAAGAGGAAACATCTATTAAAACGGTTTGCTAAAAATAATATAGTAAATCGCCATTAAAACAAATTTACTAAAATTAATGAAACAAAAATGCATCCAATCAAATTAAATCAATATAGGTTTTAAACCTTGTAAAATGGTTCATAGTGTTACAAGTACCTGATTTGCAGGCATGCAAGGAAGGTCCAAATGTCCTATTCCAATACAGTAAAGCATAGCACCTGCTTCAGAGAACTGCCCGTTACATGCTACGGGCACAGAGGCCAACACAGCATAAGAAATGTGGACCCACTCGCAAAAACCCGCCATCAAAACTAAAACAGAATGCTAAAATTTAATTGCCCATACACAAAACACACCTTTGAAAACGTCTTTTTGGTCGAAGGTGTGTTTTAGCAGCGCTCTGCAGGGACCAGTGACTTACTAAAGGGCCCCACTGGTTACTTTTTGTGCTTCAATGTTTCCAGGCACTGAAGGTTCGTTAAGATTGATTTCTAGAATCTGGCCTGGTAGATGGATTTTAGGAGGCCATCCTCGTTAAAGTGAACTGGGTGGGAACTCAGAGTTTAGTCAAGAGTCAATCAGGGCAGAAATGGAAAGCAGTTGAGACTTAATCTCAGGAGAATGTGAGTGGGAGGTCAGGGGCTCTCAAAGAGTGAACACAGTTGGGTACACAATAATTCGATTTTGACAGAAAAGTAGAAAAATACAGTTAATTATTATTGGCCTTATGAACACACTGGAAAAGGAACCCAACACGCAGTATTATCGCACAACACCCTATAATACAAATATACACGGTAACCATAGGTTCAAACATACATCAAATAACTTAATCAGCAAAGCAGGTATTTCAGATACTGTAAATGATGGAAAGAGATCACAATACAATGTCTTAACTTAATTCCAAACCCTAAAATGAATGGGTCCTTGTGCCCAAAAGTCAAAGGAGCCACACAATGTTTCTCACCATTATGATGTCTCTGTAGATAGGATTCAATAGGCTTGTATTGTAGTGATAGAGTTCTACAACAATTTTATCAGGAGTAAATAAGAGATTTTCTTTCTTCGAGAGCCAAGGCCAACCCAGGTCAAATGAGCAAAGGTAATTGGAATGGAATTAGGAGTCAAAGAGACTTGTTCCCAATGTTATCCTATGGAGGACGGGAGGTGTGAGGGGCAAGACACACTGATGCTTTTTTACCCCTCCCAACCCCCTCCATCCCCCGACTCAGATTTTCCCAGATTACTTTTTGGATCTTCTTAGGGGTTCTGGGGGATCGATCTTCTGCCATTTGCGCCAGTGAGAGGTGCCCAGGAGTTGAAGATTTGAGGATTCTTCCGGTTGAATGGAAATGCAAGATACAACCATTTTTGGAGAAGAAATGCAAAATCCACTTATGCAGACCTCTGCAGGACACTTGACTAATAGGCGACAACAGGCATCTTTCCAAATTCGGTCACGGCAGCTGTTCCAGGATAGGTTTGCACGAAAGTGGAAAGCGGAAATTCTGGTAGACGGCTACTTGTGGCACAAGCTGGCCACCACCAAAGTTGCCGACTTGAACGCAGAGCGACGAAACTGCTGGCGAGAAAACCCACGAGAGAGCTTGTCAGTCTGCTGGGCAATCCAGAGACACTTCCCAAAGGCTCTGAAGGACTGGATCCTTGAGAAGGAATCAAGACTAGTTGGTCCCACTAGTTCAAGGGCTGAAGCATCGGCCACAGTCTTCGGAGATCAGGAAGAGGAGCAGGGCTTCACCAGGCTGGTTACTGGAAGAGAGACTGATCCACTCCAGGAGTTACCTTCAGATCTTCAGCAAGCTGCTCTTCGTGGGATTCTTGGCTTCAATGACGATCTGAAGAAATCGTTGCAGAGGTCTTCCTTCTTATCGGAAATCCAAGCTGGAAGCAAGTCCAAGCCCGCCAATGATAAGGATCTGCACTATTCAAACAACCAGTCGGTATCCAATCAGGTTTCACATTTGCCCCACACCCAGACTTTCTGGCACAACAGATGTAGATTGGAACTAGACAGTTCATGCCCCCTTCTGGGCCACACACACACACACACACACAAAGGCTCACTAAGCCCGTGAAAGCCACATCTTTCCCAGGCAAGTATATGACCTTATAAGGACTTTCCTGACCTGAGAGGGCAGGAAGAAGGCCAAACTACAATATGGCCAAAGAACAAGCAAAGAACTTTTGGCATGGCCATTTTAGGGCACTAGCTACATTTGGTACTCATACATGTTCCGGGAATGTGTTTACCAAAAATAATGCAAAAATGGTAAACATGTAAATGCTGCCACCAACTTGTCTTTAGCCACATATAAAAGTAACAAAAAGAGACACATGTAAAAAGCTAGGGTGTTACAAATGTATCCCAATTGCATTGTGTAATGTGAAATAGTACAATAATTCAAAAAGGCAAACAGTTTCACAGTACTGATAGTCTGAAGGACTGGCCTGTTTCCCCATAACAATGAGCAAAAGGCAACGGAAGTGAAGCTGAAAGCTTTACTTCCCTCCAAAAAGTCAGGACAATATAAAAACAGAGCCACAAGAATTGGGTTCCACAGGAAACTATGGAAGAAAAGTAGCAAAAATGAATCTTCGCTAACAAGGTACAATCCTGCTACACCGATGGAGGCAGCAGAATCTCAGGAGCAAACATGGGTGAACCTGCCAGTTGTCACCAGGTCCCAACAACAGACAGTAGCCAGTCAGAATTTAATAAGTTGCTAGGGCCCGAACCACTTAAATTCCTGTAAGAAAACACACCAATCTGTACCTCAATTGCACTTATTTGAATACACAAACATATTAGATTTTCACATGTTTGACTTATCCACACTTTAAAAAAAACCTTTTTACTGACCTCAATTTCCACATAATTGTGAAACTGGCACAGGCTCAGCCAGAGAATGTCCAGCCTGAAAGACAACATCATATGGAGAAATTCCATTAACAAGCAATGGCACTGATAAGCAATCACATCAAAGCTGGCATGAATGTGGCTGGCTGGAAAAGTCAAACTTCGAGCAGTACTGACCTAATCCCCCTCAATGCCACCAAGGGAGGCCTGTGCCATCTTTCTTGCTCAGCCAGCTGTGTGGCTGTGAGAGAAGGGTGTGAGGTTTGCATCAGTAGAAGAAAGGATAAAAGGCATAGATGAGGTAGAGTGGGTTAGACAGAAGCCCTTCTCTCTCCTTATCCGTCTGTCAGATGGTCTGAGGGGAAGGAGTGGCATATTTGTGACAAAACACAATTTGGATAAAAAGTAATGATATTTTAAGTGCAAAACAAAGCACTGTGGATAGTGATAAAATGTATTTTGATAGGAAACATTTTGCATAGAAATTTAGCTTTTTAGGATTCGCCATGAGCTTTCTAGCAGAATATGAATATCACAAACAATAAAACATTTTTTTGATAATCAATGGGTTTTATATTAGAATTAAGTTAACAATTTAGGACAAAAGAGGGGTATTTTGGGAACTTTGCATCCAATCCCCACTGAAAAACACTCCTGGTTTGATCAAAAAGAATCTTTTTTTCAAATATTGCCCTAATCTGCACATATGTAACACAGTATTTCAAATAAAGACCAATTTACACCTCACCATGGAATAGCCATCCAATCAAATTTCAAGAAAACAACCTACTAGCCTTTGTGGCAGCTCAAACATTTACACTTGGTGAAGGACTTCCTGACTAGAGAAACTATGAGCCCTTCAGTCATGTTCGCAAAAACGCAAAAGCACTACAGAGTCCTCAACAAAGACTTCAATGACTTTCTTCACATGGAAGGACTTTCAATAAAGAAAAAATAGAAGCTCATTGCCACAGAACAGAGGTGGAAGAAAGGCCCAAGCTCTCCCCTTAGTGTGGAGCAATATGAAAAAAAACATGGGCAAAGGTATCTAAAAAATATTTACCTTGGTGGTCGTCTCATAATCGTTACATCATTTATTTACACTATACCATACTTTTGGGACCCTGATCAAACTTGTCAGATGCAAACTGATCACCTTACGATTGTCCTGGCACTCTACATCTGAGGGCAGTAAACACATTCAAATTTTGGACAGCAATATTGCCTATCGTAAATTCAATATGCAAGTCAGAAATTGTACAACATATACTATTCTGCGGCTCATCAGTTGCAAACCTCCGGATTGGCATTCAGTCTGTAAAACCGCTTGCCATTCTGCGAGGTACAGCTCTGAAGACAAATGAGGATCCATGGAACTTCAAATCAAAGGCTTTCTTATCCTTCATTATGGCCCTTATTCTGCTGTGGAATGAGACGGGAAAATGTGTCCTAAACGACATTCCCTCTTTATAAACTCAAATACATGGTTCCCAGAAAACAAAGCCTCCCGCAAGGAGATCAGATGCAGTGCGTAACAATGAACATGCCTTGTTTGACTCATACCACCCGCATGTATCCAAACCTTCGCTCACTTCTAAGACATTTTTTCAATAAGAGGCCAAGCTTACTTTATCCTGAAACTATAAGGTGTTTTTTTTTGGGAGATATTTTGTTCGTCGTTATCTACCGTTTCCCTCAATCAAATAATAAGTAACACTCATAAGATTTCACCAACTACATAGTTGTACTTCTCTCAGGCTCACTTCTTCGTTTACATCATTCCTTTCTGTTATTACAGCGATTTCTAGCTTAGATGTCCTCATTGTACTTAACATCATGTTTAACTTTTTTGCCACTATCTTAATATTTTTGCATGAGCACATTGCATTGCTTTTCTCTGCATGCAGGTATGCATCCTCCTTTTATTTCTTATAGAACAAAAACACTTTCAGAGAATCTTTCAAGATAGCCGCCGGTGAATAAGGGCGTGAAGTCCATTCCTCCGCTCCGAAAATTTAGCAGACCGCGTATATGAGATTCGGGTGCCGGTCGGGCATGAGGAAGAACACGGGAGCCAGATAAACTAAGGGTATACCCCGGAATCAAGTAATTGGAACTTCCAGCCCTGCCCCACCCCCGAGAAAGGTGCGGCCAGGGAAGGAACAGGGATACGCCAAAGTGAAAATGTGGCGCGCCTGCTTGCGGCGGACAAGGCAAAAGAAGGTGAGAAGTCAGAGCCGAGGCAAGCGAAGAGGCAGCCCTTAACAGAGCAGCGCTGCAGGCGCACACCGCATGAAAGCTTAGTGTCGGGGACAGCGAGGGCACACCCCTCTGAAGGCAAAAACAGAATATTGAGGACAGCGCCCCTTCGCCAAGAAC
Organism: Ambystoma mexicanum; assembly: GCF_040938575.1. Classification (NCBI taxonomy): domain Eukaryota; kingdom Metazoa; phylum Chordata; class Amphibia; order Caudata; family Ambystomatidae; genus Ambystoma; species Ambystoma mexicanum. The sequence goes on along the minus strand of NC_090933.1, from coordinate 23,306,224 downwards.
AATTGTGACCAGATTAAAGGACTTTCCCCAGTGGCTTAGACGTAGCACAAAGATCGTTGGAGGAGCTAAAACCTAGCGGCATGAGGCTCGAGTGGAGGGATGGAACAAGTTACTTACCTACCTGTAACTGTTGTTCTCCAGCATGGGTCTGGCATGGAGTCACATGCTCATGAATCTTCCCCGTCATCAGAATGGGTTTCCTCGGTAAAGAAAAAAATCAGTTTCAGTTTCATTTCTGAACTGTCTTTCTACTCGTAACAAATCACTGGTCTCTGGGTCATACTGCCCCCAGCCAATGACTGCCCTCTACCTAAGCACCTCCTCTGGCAGCCATCTGCAGATTTTTACCGCACGTTCAAGTGTTGGGAGTCCCTGTGCTATAGCTCTCGAGCTTTTACTGCGTTTAGCGATTTTTCAAAGAGTTTAATTTTCGGAATTTTCTACGCCCCTCAAGGGCGAAGTTTTCATCGAGCTACGCTTCTTTGAGCATTCCAGAAGACCTTGAGGCTTACCCCGTGGACATGGCCCAGGACAAAGGAAGCTCGACACCCGGATCCAAGCTGTTCAGGAACTGCCCCGGATGTGGATTGCAGAAAGTGTTCACCGACACCCTCAACCACGAGCCTGGATCTGTCTCTGGGAAGAGAAAATCGGAGAACCCGGGTAAGCTTCTGGAGAAGCCCCGGTCGATCCCGACGGAAGTAGCTAAGGGGGAGCGGGGCGGTGACCCTCCCCCAAGGTGAAGGCCTCAAGCGCGCCCAAAGTCAAGAAGGCCTTGATTCACCCGGCTAAGGCCTCTATCGAGGGAGTCGTGGCAGCACTGGCGAAGCCTGTGGAGGCTCCCCCAGTGGAGGCGACCTCGGGGCCCAGAGTTCCCCTGCCACCGCGGAGGGAATCCTCTTTTCAGCCCATCGATAAGACCCCCGTGAGAACCCCAGTGGAAAAGAGGGGGGGCGGTGGCCATAATGGACACGGATAAAGCCTCTGAGGCGGAGCTGGCTGGAGTCGTGAAGATCCTCAACAAGAAGTTCAAGGAGGTCCGGTCCCACGGGAGGGATCTCGACGAGGTGGAGGAAGAGAGCGATGGCGGTGCCGATGAGGTTTCCGTGGAGGCGGAGGATTTCACTCCCCAACCGTCGCGCCCGTCGCAGCCGGTACCCGAGCCACGGGACAACTCGGGAGCCATCTTAATGGTGATCCAGGCCTTATGTACGGAGATAAGGACGAGGTTGCCCTTACCCACAATGGACGATCCAGGAGAGCCTGGCCTGTTGGGGGGCCCTGCAAGCAAGCGGAGGAGAGTTCACCCCCCCCCACCCCTCCAGCCTTCGCGGTCCTCACAGCCTTCATCTCCTGCCCCTGATCCTAGGTAGGACATGGGTACAAAGAAGGCCACAATGGGGACGGATGACGACGGTGGTGACAATGGGATGGGCCCTCCATCGCCACCCCCTCGGACCTCCCCGCCCGACGAAATTGGCTCCTTTCACACCATGATTGCCAGGGCATCCAAGCTCTTCGAGCTCTGCCCCGAAGAAGAGAAGAAGGAAGGTTTCCTCTATCAACGGCGTGAGGCCAAAAGGAAGACGGTCTTCTCGGTCCAGTTACTTTACGACATCTGGGACGAGGGGCTGTTGCTCCTGAAGAACCCATCCACAACCCCAACCAAGAGAGACCCGTACGAGAAGAAGTCCCGGATTCTCCCCCTCTGTGCCTTAGGGTGCAGCCCATCCCGGATTCGGTCGTCTCGCCGGCGGCCAAGAATAAGGCGGCGGGGGCTACGGCTTCGACTTCAACCTCCCCCCAGACGGTGAGGGGAAGAAACTGGACGCCATGGGGCGACGGGTCATCTCGTCGTTGGCGGCGATTAAAGCGTCCAACGATATAGCGATTGTGGCCCACTATGACAGGGAGCTTTGGTTTAAGATAGTTCCTCTGCTGGACTTCTTCCCGGACGACAAGAGGGAGGAGGCCCTGGAGATCCTGCAGGAGGACGAGGTGGCGTCGGACCACGCCATAACTGTGGCCACCGGCATTGCCTGACACCGGTTTCCGTCAGTTGGGCAACAGTGTTTGTCTTCGACGGCGTGGTTGGCTCAATGCGACCGATTTCCGCCAGGACATGCAAACCAGAGTTTTGAACATGCCCTTCGACGGGAATAACCTGTTTGGGAAGACAGTGGACGAATCACTGCAGGCCATCAAGGCCGACACAGAGACGGCCCCGGCCATGGGGGTTTTGCAGCAAAGACGGCCGCCCTTTCGGAACTCCAGAGGCAAGCAAGGTGCCTTCAAAGGATTCGGCAGTGGCTTCTCGATGTACCACCAGGCGGCACACTCATCGTCGCAGGTCTACAGAGGATGCGGCAAGTCAGGAGGATTTTGTCGTCGTCACCAAGGAGGCCAAAGCGGCAAGGCTGCTGCTAAGCAGGACTGAACCGGCCATAGCGCCGGGCCCCCACATGAGCACCCCGGTGGGAGGCCGGATGGCGAAGTTTGTCAAAGTGTGAGAGTCCATCTCCACCGACCGATAGGTGCTGGATGCCCTGGCCCACGGGCACACTCAAGATTTTAAAGAAGTGCCCCCGCATTCCACCCGTGGCCAGGAAGGAAAACCACGTGCCACAACTGCTGCTGGAAGTAAGGGCGATGCTGAAGAAAGGAGCCATTAAGCTCGTCCGAAAGAGGCCCCAGGGCCCCGGAGTGTACCCTCGATACTTCCTTGTAAGAAAGAAGACCGGCGGTTGGCGACCCAACCTGGACCTTCGTCATTTAAACAAGTACATCAAGGCCCAGAAGTTCCGGATGGTCACCCTCAAGCACGTGCTGGGGCAGCTGGAGGAAGGCGACTTCCTATCGTCGCTGGACTTTGAGGATGCCTACTTACTTTCACATCCCCATTCTAAAAGGACATCGAAAGTTTCTCAGATAGGTAGTCCAAGGACGGCACTACCAGTTCAAGGCCCTTCCTTTCGGATTGAAGTCGGCGCCCAGGGTATTCACCATGTGCCTAGCATCAGTGGCTGCGCCTGCAGGGGATCCAAGTCTATCCCTACCTGGACGATTGGCTCATCCGACCAAAGACAAGAGATCTCGCAGTCAGGCACACAGCGAAGACCATCCAACTGCTCACGGACCTGGGATTCTCCATCAACTTCGCCAAATCCCACCTGGTTCCGTTGCAGGTCGCACTGTTTCTGGGACTGTTGCAGCAGTCCAGCCTTGAGAGAACCAGGGATATGGAGACAGTGAGCCGCTGGGGGAAGGTGGGAAAATAAAGAGTACCTCTCAGGAGTTTCAGCTGGTAGTTGGACTTCTTAGAGCTGTGCAAAATGTGAGTGGAGAAGGAAAGAGTGGAATCGAAGATTACCAAGGTTTTTTGCCTCGCAGGTGGGTGCGGGCGCAGGGCCAAGGGAGGCCAGCCAAAGCGAGAGCTGGAAAACGGGAACAAGAGTCCCAATGCGCACAATCTCATTCTTACTGGCGTTGAGGCAGAGGTCTTTCGCAGCACACCAAGACTGAATTGCGGACAGTAAGATATGAGCGAGGTAGAGGAGGTTGCTGAGGGTAGCCTGAAGGAGAGTTGCGTGTCATCTGCATTACACTGGAAGTTATAGATGAAAGAGGCAATCACAGGTGCCAACGTAGCCATGTAGACTGTTAGGGAGAATTCTTATAAATGTGCCAATTCCCTCTACCTTAGAGCCCTCCAGCTATTTTGCTAAACTTTGAAGCTTTGAACGTTTTAATTCTGTTTGTTTTCTGTGTGATTATTTCTTTTGGTTATGGAGTTTCAGACAATTCCATAGGCATCATCATTTTGTATGTGTGTCACACAGCACCCTCAGTGCAGCGACACAGGTATGTCTTTTTAGACTTCCAAAATGTTTAAATACATTCTCTGGGATAAACTACTGTTTCCCAGAGAATGTAAGGTTACATTGACTTTACTAGTATTTTTAAATTCCTAGACCCAGCACACACTATCTTCCTATAGAGTGCTGGAGGGGTTACCTAGTATCGCTTAGGTCTAGAAACTCATGTAGCAGTCAAATGCTACCCTTTTCTATCTAGCTTGTGTGCTTGATGACAGCTACTTGAATCGAAGTAACTCCATTTTGTCAGCGTTTTCCGATGACCCCGTGCACTGCAGGAGTCCCCCAACGTTCTCCCTCTTTTCCCCATGACTGAGGATCAGGAACAGTGAGATCTGCAGGAACTGCCAGGAACCAATGTCTTCGGCTGCATCTTTTGCTTCATATTAAGGTACTGTGCCAACCCGATTGACAGAACGCCTCTCTCGCAGTGAAAGTTCATGGAACTTTCCCAACTTGCAGGCCTAATCAGCTTGTGATCCAACAGATGATTCTTTTTCGTACAAACTACTTTTGAGAACATTGGCAAAGACTTTAACATTTGCTCTTTCCTATGCAAGACACTAGTCCAATTACTTTGGCCTAGGCCTATTGAACTGAATTGAGTCCTCTAGTGAACATAAACTATTTGCACTGCCTAAGAAAGTATTTGTGATCTATTCTATTAACTTGTGCCTTTTTATTCCAATTGAAAGTAACTGAAATGCCATTTTTCTCCTATTTCAGGGGAGCCTAATTTACTCAGAAACGTATTGGTTTGGTATTGAAGTATATTTGTGTATAGTATTAAGTTGCCTCCTTCTAGTGAATGTTTTCTAAATTATTGTGTAATAAATTAGTAAGTGTTTTACCAAGAAACATCGAGTGTAACTGTCTACTTGAACCACTGTGATTGTAAGACCTCTGTGTAACATCCTTGTGCTGCTCACATTCTCTCTTGAGATAAGCCTGGCTGCTCAGCTCGCTACCATAAATTGTGCAGTACCGACTTATACCAAAGGTTGGTTTTTGCTTACCCCTGTAGTCCTAATTGTATGCGGTGGTCCCAGAGGGTACTGCATGCAATTCTGCCTAACATAGACCTTGAAGAACCAGGGCGAAAGGATAGAGCCCTGGGGAACGCCACAGGTTGAGAGAGTGATAGAAGAAAGAAATGACCCAAGTTCCACCTGGGATGGGCAGTCGGAGAGGAAGGAGGTTAACCACGCCAGAGCCTGACCTGTGATTCCCAGGGTGTCGCAGAGACATGTGATCAGGGTGTTGTGGTTCACTGTGTCAAAGGCAGAGGTGAGATTGAGAATTATGAGGACAGAGGGAGTGTTAGTGTTGAGATTTGAGATCAAGTCTTCAGAGGTGTTCAGGAGAGCAGTTTCCGTGCCTCTGTATGCTCCAAGACTAGACTGATTATCGTGGAGGAAACCAGCAGATTCAGTGTGACAAATATATCTATAGGGTAATAATTTGATTACAAAAGCAAACATTTCTAAATATACATATTCAAGGTTATGTCATAATATAGGAGGATTAAATTCCCCTGTGAAGCGGAAAAAGGTGGAAGCTATATTTAAAAAGGAAAGAGTGGACATCATTATGTTTTAGGAAACACACATTATGAAGGTGGACAAATTAGTGGGGACATTTTGTTTCTTTTGTAGAATATATCAATCCAACACAGCTGGGAAGACCCTGGGGGTAATGATAGGATTTAGAGACACATTAAGGGCATCCGTGGTACGATATAAAGCAGACAAGGAAGGAAGATATCTTATTGTTGTTGCAAATGGAGTACAAACTAATCACCCTGGCAACAGTGTACGCGCCTAATACAGGACAGGGGACATTCTTGCAGATGGTTGTAAGTAACCTGGAGGATTTAGCGGGAGAAACAGAGGGCTCAGATAGAAGGAGATCTAGAGATCCAAATGCGAGAAACACTATATAGCTGGAATTGAATAGTCAGCTGAATATTTTACAGACTCTAAGAGCAGAGACATCCTTACTCATAACTAAACAAAGATATTATGTTTGCGCTAATAAAGCTGATAAATTGCTGGCTTGACAATTGAAGGGAATGGAGGCTGCGATGCTGGTACAGCGAATATCGCAGTCAGACGGGTCAATAGTAAATGAGATTGAGGAAATAATCAAAACTTTTGCTCAATTCTATGAAACACTATACGCGTCAAGTCACCCCGATTATCAAGAGATACAACGCTACATAGGTGAGATGAACATTCCCAAAATAATACTGACGAGGCGGGAGGATCTAGACAGGGAAATTAGCGAGGAGGAGGTCATGGTGGCAATAAGAGTGTTACCAATAAATAAAGCACTGCGACCAGACAGGTTTCCGGCTGATTTTTGTAAGAAATATGCGAGGCAGTTGATCCCGGAATTAATGGAATTATTTAACATGATAGGGGTCAAAGGGGCTGACACACCAACTATGTCGGAGGCGAAGGTGCTGGTTATTCGAAAACCAGGGAAAGAACCGACGAAATTCGGCCGTTATAGACCCATTGCCTTACTAAATATCAATGAGAAGCCATTTACTAGCATTTTGGCAGCGAGATTGGCTCAGCTTCTACCCGAGTTGATACATACAGACAAATCAGGGCTTATATTGGAAAGAGAGACTTTGGATAACATTAGAAAGGTAACCCATTTAATTGAAAAAACGAATTTAAAACAGATCCCTGCAGTTTTAGCGTCTTTAGATGCCAAAAAGGCGTTTGATCATGTGGAATGGCCTTTTTTATTTATCACAATCGAACAGATGGGAATGGGGAACAAGTTTATCCAGATGGTATGGGCTAATTAGCAAGCTCCCATGATAAGGTTGCCGATTAACAAACAAGTTTCTCATAGCATAGAAATAGGTAGGGGCACACAGCAGGGGTGCCCATTATCGCCACTTTTATATTTATTTATTTTATTTATTTATATAGCGCGCAAGCAGCCCAGGGGCATTGAGGCGCTGTTACTTGCAAGAACTTAGTTACACAGGTACAGGCATGGTAGCGGTCGTTGACACATTGTGAATACTACAAAACATCATACTGTTACAGATATTGCACATAGTCATTATATTACAACTTGTGCAACGGGTCATAAGATAAGTATTCATGTTGATGTGTGTTAGGCAGAAACCTGTGCAGTTCCCTCTGGGACCACTGCAAAAGATTTAAGACTACAGGTGGCTGGCAGTAAACCCAATTGGTAGCAGTCTGTACCACCAAGATTTACCTGGTAGCTGTGGCTGAGCAGTCAGACTTCTCTCAAGAAGAGAGGATCTCATAGGGGAGGATAGCAGGAGTCCGTTGCACTGCCAGAGAAGAAACCAGCCGCAGAGTTCTCAATTAAAAGGAGCGGTACTTTTATTCGCGGTCCAGTGGTAAGTGGCTATCCGGTTGCCGGGGTGCTTGGCACGAGAAATTCGACCACAGGATGTCCTGGGATGCGAGAAGGGCAGGTAAACTGGTTGTGCCCACCAGTCAGGGGAAGGAGACTCTCCAGCCGGGAGATCTCCTCTGTCGTTGGGAAGGGGTGAGTCGGTTCAGCAGGGCTCCACCGGCGGTGTCGTCGTAGCAGGCCAGCTCAGCTTCTCCCTCGTCAGATTTTCAGGTCCTGTGCCGACTTCTGAAGTTCCAGTCCCAAAAGCCCTGCTTTTATGCAGCACACCCGCATTCACTCAGCCTAGCTGTCAATCAAACATGCTAAGGGGTGAGCCGGCCGGCTCACCACTTGGGCCAATCACACAAGAGTGCGACTTGAGTTACCAAGGTAACTCAGTCCAGGGTGCCTAAACCCCCTCCCGCACCCCCTGTGGTACCCAGACAGAGTGGCACCACTTTTGGAGGCTTCTGTGGAGAAGCCAGCCAAAAAGTGGAACAAAGGGCTCGACCTTTGGTTTGGAGTTACAGAGGCGAACACAAACGCCATTTTAAAACCGAGTTCTGGCAGAAAATACCAACCGGTGAATTCATATTAAATGAATAAACCGGCTGTATGTTAGAGGCTATGTTAAAAAGTATTAGCCTCGAACAATGGGAAAATCCCATAGAGATATATTTGCGGTTGAATATAAAAAGTAGTATCCACTGCCACCAGCCAAAACTCGACGAGTGGGGACGGGACAGTGCCCCCTCGAATAACAGACCCAGGGGCAATCGAATTGCCCCTACCAGTACGTCCACAATATGATGGTTTGTACTGGTTCTGTTAGTAATTTGGGACTAGTAAAGCCAATGGTGACTTTACATGCCCTGGGAGACAGTAGTCGGTCCCAGGGTATGGAGTCTATGGTGGGGGGTCACGATGACACCCCAGTGTTACTGCACGGAGGGTGCTGTGTAACACATACAAAAACATATGAGACCCTATGGAGTAAAAGACCCCACAGCCCATGAAACACATTAACATTCAAAAGAACACCATTAATCATGTCCAAGAGTGGGAAGGAAAAAGAGTCTCACTCTTGGCAGGAGAAAAAAACAAACTCCAGAAATCCAGCAAAGTTGCTGGGAGACTCACTAGGTTAGGAAATTCAGCCTAAACAGAGAATTCTCCCTAACAATGTGTAGGGCATTATGTGAAGAGGATGGTTCTCAAGGCTTTGCGGAAGGTGGTGAGCGAGGCCTCACCTCGGATAGTGGGAGGTAGGGCATTCCAGTGAGTGGGTGAGAGATAAGGGAAGCTGGATCCGGCCGCTCTGGCTCTTTTAACTAATGGCACAGAGAGCATGTTGGTATACGGTGATCTGATTGGCCTTGTAGTGGAGACGGGGTGGATCCTTTATGAAAGGTAGGCAGGAGCAGTGAGGTACATGCTCTTGTGGGTCAGTGTCAGGGCTTTGAAGATGATCCTTTCCTTTATTGGGAGCCAGTGGGCTAATTTTCGGGCCTCAGAGATGTGTTCTCTTTTAGCAATGCCTTGGGATGCCCGTAGAGCATTGTTCTGTATGACTTGTAGTCTCTCTAGGGATTTATTGGAGGTTCCTAGAAAGAGTACATTGCAATAGTCTAGCCTAGAACCAGTGATGGCTCTGGCTATGTTGGTGCAACTGCGTTGATTAGTTTGGCATGATAGGCAGCTGCGGAGGCTATTGCGTTGACTTGTCTATCCATGGATAGGCTGGAATCCAGGTAGACTCCAAGAGTTTTGACAGAATCTGAGACAGGAATTTTGATGGTGTCAATGGTGAAGTGTCTAGATTTTTTAGTGTGTCAGGGGAACCTACCAGGAGGAGTTCAGTCTTGTCAGAGTTGAGGCATAGTCCATTTTCTCAAAAATAACTAGAGAACAACAAAGTCAGAGGCAAAAGACTAGTAATGATGTATACTAGTTCTCTGTATGTGTTGTTTTCCATTTTAAAATGTGCCTAAAGTTCAGGGCTCCACTTGGTATATGTTAATTTGAACTTAAAGGTGGACCACACTGAAGTCATTTGTGACATCGGGTTTGTTTAGATTCATGGTTAATGAAGTTTGTAAAACCAGGAATTGTCACTTGCACTTTGTTTTCGGTGTTGTGTGTTTTTTTTTTAAAAGGATGTATTAATTGTTGTGCTTTATTTTAAAGGATTGTGTTATGAAACTGAATAAATTTTGCTATTTTTTATAACGAGACTGAATAAATTTTGATATACTTTGTAGTACATTTTTTTTTTTTAAGAGTGTGGTTTACTGGCAAGGGGAATCTGACTTTGTTGTTCTCTAGTTTTTTGATTTTGGTTACCCTTAGACAAAGTTTATAGGAAAGGGTGCTTCCTTTAATTAATATTTATAGTCCATTGTCTGCCATCCAGGCTTGGATGGTGTTGTAGAGGTTGTTGAGGGTCAGGTAGTCAGTGTCAAAGTTCCCAGTGAGGGTGAGGAGGATCTGAGTGTCATCGGCGTAGTTGGTGTAGGAGATGCCCATAGCATTGAGGATGAGGAAGAGGGGTCGCGTGAAGATGATAGAGAGGGTGGGGGAGAGGCAGGAGCCTTGGGGCACCCCACAGAGTATGATGGTTGGTGAGGCGGAGGCTAGATCAGAGAATACTTGCATGGCTCTGTCTTGTAAGAAGGAGGTGACCCATGCTGTGGCCTCTGGGGAGAATTTGGCAGTAGAGGAGAGGTGGTGGCATAGGACACAATGATCTACGGGGTCGAAGGCCGCGGATGGATCAAGGAGTAGGAGAAGTGCTGGTTTACCCATGTCTCTAGCATCATCCATCTGGTTTTTCAAGTCAAGTAGGGCGGTGCCATATATCTGGAACCATTTTTACATAGAATCAGAGAGAGTGGGACAATACAGGGTATCCCATTTGGGATGAGGAGCACAAGACTCCGGCCTTCACAGATGATAGGTTGTTGACACTATTAGAACCAGAACCATCAATACCAGCATTGTTGGAAGAATTGGCCGACACTGAACGGGTGGCAGGTCTCGAGATCAATATGGGGAAAACAGAGCTTTTGGCATTAGGACAATCCACACAACAGAAGGAGGCATGTTCCTCCTATTCTCCGTTTATGGTGGCGGATAGTTATATCAGATACTTAAAGGTTAACATAAGAAAGAGGGTTTCCCCAACTGTTTGATAATAACTAACCACAATTATTGCAGACGGTGAAGGAGGATTTAGGAAAATGGACTCCGCTATGGCTAGGAAAGAAAGCTACCATGAAGATGGTGACTCTTCTGAGGATACTCTGCATTTCAAGCTATCGCAGTTAAAATTCTGTTGTCTTATTTTAAGGCATTGAATAAGGAGGTTACAAAATGGCACTTCAAACGTTGATGGCACCCAGAAAAAGTGGGGGAGACGGCCTTGGCTAAAAATGGATAGGGCGGTGGCTGGGTGTCCGCTGGAAGGTGTATTGTGGCTATACAGACAAGATAGGCCTCCAAATACGCAGGCTAGTCAGGTACTTGCAGTGGTATTTCATATTTGGGATCGGATAATAGATAAAAGGTGCCTTGAACACACGCCCATCTCCATTTACTCCATTATTTGGGAATCCACAGTTCTACCCAGGGACGATGCACGGTACGTTTAAACAACGGCAGAAAGCTGGATGTACTAAGATGCGTGACATGACGCAAGGAGGGGACATTTATTCTTTTGAGCAATGCAAACTGTTAGTTGGCCTCTTGGAAAAAGATAGGTTGGAGTATTATCAACTGAGACATTCGCTAGCTGGATCCGGGGGCGAGTAGCAGCTGGGAGGGAGCTAACTGCATTTGAGAAATGTATTACCACTCATACAGGAAATAGACAAATGGTGGGGGGTAAACATGTTTAACAGAAAATGTTAATAAAAATATATTTTAAAAAATAAACACTCTCAATACATAAATCAACGTTTAATGATAAAACCTAAGTGGAAGGCCATTTGAAGGTGCAAAATATACAAGAATGCCTACATTACACATTTTGAACAAAAGTGGAATTTCTCCAAAAAATAGTTACCAAGCAACATACACTGTTCTTCAATTATGGAGAGGGATAACAACTTGGGAGAGACTTAGTGCGTTGCTATTGTCCAGTTGTTAGTTGGAATGACAGCCCTAAAAGAAATTGATGACCAATGTTAATCTATTGCAGCTCATACCGGATTTTTAATAAAAAGGGTACGCCCATCAATACTCAACTGCAATAAAAATACTCCACTAATATAACTAACAACCTACTTGTGTCAAAGAGTACAAAAATAGCAGAATTATGTTCTGGACCATCCCCTCACCCTTGCTCCCCAACAACCCATAACCACAATCCACCACCTGGGGTCATGCCCTTCCTTCACTTCTCCCGCCAATGATTTTTACAACTGAAATACAAAGACTGAAAGAAAAAAACGCATCTTAAACAAGGACCATTACTTACAGTCCCCCACAGCATACATCCTCCCCTTTCTAATCAGCCACCATTCACACCCCTTTAGGAACATTTCAAAGTCTAAAGCTAACCCACTCACCCACCCATTACCTACAGTCTCAGCTGCAGCAATTTCAAATTAATTGGTTGCATACATACAGAAGACTAATGCTGATCCCTGCAGGTTCGGGAATAGGCTTTAGGTCCCAAGCAGGCTAGTGGAGGCGACTCTACGGCCTAAGGGGTGGCCACCATTACGGGTCACATCTAGGTGGACATATTTTTTATTATTTATTTTCTTTGTTTTTCATGTTGGGCTATGGGCGAGTCCCTATCCCAGGAAGCGTTACATGCAGAAGGAGCACACCCTTCATTAAGATTCTAAGGGCCAGACAGCAGCTCCCCCTTCTGTCTTGCTGTGGTTCACAGCACACAATTTGCTCTCTGTGCTGTCCTGCCGTTTTGGGGGCTGCGAAGTGATGCGGCTCTGCGGCAGCCTGCTTTCAGCGTGGTGATATCAGTGTGATGCTTTAGTTACGTCAGGTAACGCGCAAAGGCAGCAGTAGAGGCTATCTGGGGCTCACTTTGTTTCTAGGAACGAAAGGCTCTAGCGGTGGTCGGGAGGCAGAGGATGCTCCTTCATGTCCGTTTACGAAATGCGGCATAATTGTGTCCTTTCGCGTGAAACAAATATGGTATTTTGGCCAGATTGTGATGAAAATATAAATAAATGCAGCTCTTTAACAGCCCGTTGCATCAAGTTTTTATATATTGGTGTTGTAACCCCACGTGTGTACCCCTACCCCTAGTGAAATAAGAAACAACTCAGTGACTGCAAGATCGCTCAATGGGAGTACCCAATAAGGGGGCAGAACAAAACAAACTTGCTCTTCTGCCATCTAGGAACGGCTCTCAGCCGCCAAAAATTATGGATGTGATGGCCGATTTTACCAAAATGTAGAGAAACTTCAAATCCTGTAGTTCCCAACCTCTTCTTACAGGCGAGTTGTGATGCCTGCTGAGTGTGCCAGCGAGGAGCAGAATTCCAGCTACCACTGGCGCTCTTAAAGCCGTGACTGCTTTTAAGATTCCTTTCTAGCGAAATAGCTGTCTGTGAACTATACAGTTATTATTTGATAAAGAACATACTATGGTAGTAGGTTTATTTTGTGCAATATCGGAGAGCAAGAATTTGCGTGTTTGCACTTATTTGAAATCGCAAAAAGGATTTTAAATTGACTGTAAACTGCTAATATTTTTGCGACACATTCTAAGGCTCACAAGTGTTTTATTTACCCAAACATTCAACATTTATGCACCCACAATTGGAAAATACATAGCACTAGAATAAGCGAGGCTCCAATCATTACATGGGGTAACTGTATGGCTATTTACGTATTAGCGGTCGTGAAACTTCTCAGTGATTTGCAATATCGTTTTGTACATATGATAGGACGTACACTATTACCTATATAATCGCAATCGGATGGGAATCTAAAAACAGAAATTGTCCTGGGCACGATGGAAACATGTGTATTATTGAATGTTTGGGATTATTTGTTTTTCAACTGCCACTGCGAAACACAAACGGCCACTAGATGGCAGTAGCATATAGCTCAATGAAATTACATTCAACGAAGGTAATTCTTTAGGATTCCCAATCTGAAGATATAACTCACCCTATAGTCTTCCCCGTGTCCCACAACCCATTATTATGCCAAAAAAAAGACCTATTCAGAGGACAACTCAAGGCTCCCTGAAATCGAATAAGTGGGCCCGATAGATGAACTAACTGTACAAGATTTGGAGGCAAACACTCTTTTACCTCGGGAAAACGGCAACGCGTTTCTCTGCACAGGCTAAATACGCGCGAACATTACCAAAACGTTGAACAATGTTGATTGAAATAGTGGCAGTGATAAATAAGATGAACTCACTAGTCATCCAAAAATGTCAGATTCCAACAATCTTGCGCGCTCTGTTTTTTTGTGAGGGAGTATGAGGAACAGGTTGGATATCATCACTCAGACCGGATTAATAACACTAAGGCTCGGTATCGCGTTGTTTTGCTGACAGGTGTTTTTATCAAAGTCATTTTCAACTAAAAAATGACTTTGAAAAAACGAATCGAAATACATAGGAGGTAATGGGTTAAAAGCGGTAGGGAAGGGTTTGGGGAGGGATTATAGCATAGGGAAGGGTGGGGATTCAGATGGGGGTGGCAAGGAGCCCAAAAATACATTTGATGAGTTTTTTTTTTTAAGTAATGAAACAGTTGTCGGCAAAGGGACGCGGAAACTTAAGGCTCCAATTCACAAAAGGTTTGTGGCTACTGAGGAGGTGTGTCATACACAACCTCCACAAAACCTCATTTACTCTGCGGAGCGGACGTGGAGTGGCAGTCTTGCTGCTCTAAACTCTTCAAAAGTCTGACGTTCCTATCTACTGGCTACTGAGAAGGTGTGTCTTACACAACCTCCACAAAACCTCATTTACTCCGCGGAGCAGACGCAGCGTGGCGGAGAGTGGCAGTCTTGCCATCTTGGCTGCCACGGCCGCAGATCCCTCCAACACCGTTGACCTTGGTACCTTGAAGCCCGGCAAAGAAGAAGAAGACCACCCCGGCTGTAAAAACAAGCAGCCTAATGCGCAGAAGGGGTCTCGTAGCACAAGTGGATCTGGATCAGGGAAGACCCTAGTAAGGCTCCTAGAACCCACCCCCGAGGAAACAACTAGCCCGCAAACGGAGCGTGGGGGCTTCAAAAACTCAAGTGGATCATGTGTGGAGAAAGTACCAAATTCATCTCCAAAGAGTGGACCAAGAGGCTAAAACGCCCCCATCCAGGCTGAAGTGGCTGCTCCTATCCTGAAGGAGTGGGATCCAAACTCAGTAGGATTCCATCGTATAGCTATTATAGTCTTCTTGAGGACAGACCTCACCTGGAATCTACTGAGGGCAGACCCATTTTTGTGTGTGAATAATTGCCCCCCACCTCCCAGTTTATGGCCCCGGGCCTCCCATCCGGGTGGGCCCGGGTGTAAAGGAAAGGCTGAACGGCTTGAGCGGGAGAGGAGGGGCCTGGAGGCGCCCAAAGCAGGTGAAAAACTCCCAGCGGACGAGGGAGCACCAAACTCTCCTGACTCCTCCCACAGCGCTCCTCTCGACACAGGGAGGGAACAGAAGCATCAGAGAAAAAAAATCACTACTGTTTCCACAAGCACAATTCCGGTGCCCTGCCCACGCAGTCCCCAGAGTCGCCCAAGTGTGTCATGAAGAAGGTCTTACCTGCGGATAAGAAAACCTTCTTGCCGCTATCTGCTTCAAGAAAGGCCAGAGCCTTGCCCCCCCCCACCCAAGGGGAGACAAGCCAAGAGACCCGACCTACCAGCAATCCCCAAAACTTAATCAGGATCACTGCAACAATTCACAGTGACCCAACAAATGAAGGATCACCACCCTTGCCTTGTCAGCCATCAATATCCACTGAAGAATGAAGTTCTCCAAGAACGCTCCAATCAAAAGGGGCCAATAACTTGCAACAGCTCGACCTAGAAGAAATCCCAAAAAAGTCAAACTCCCAAAGTAAGAAGCGACGGTGGAAACAGATGGACTCCCCGACAAAAGGAAAAAAGCGCCAATTCAAATTAAAAGGCCAAATGAAAACCAGCAGACAGAAATTGAGCACAGCACAGAAACACACTTCAGCCAAAACTGGCTGGACGAAACCTAGTAAAAAGATCTGGGAGCCGGACTCTGGCAAACCATCTGCTTTAAGTCTAGTGAAAGACTTTCAATTCATTCACACCTCTATCTTCAGGAAGAACTCACAGATGCAGAAATTCTTGAGGTGGTAAAGGTATGCCAGCCACCAGACAAACACAGAAAAATGGGCCAATCCGCTGAGAAATCACCCACACCAATAACACTGTGCAGCACTCAACAAGGATTGGAGCAGCTGACACAAAGAACAGAGAGAGAAGACGGATTGTTAACACCTCCCTCACAAACTAGTGTGACGCCCACGGGCCTAGTGTCTCCACTTGCCCCACCCTCAAAAACATCGAAGCAACTTCCTCCCGACCCATGGGAGGCCTCAGCGCTGCTAACACCACCACCAAAATCGGACCCACAAAGCAGGGAGAAATTGGCTTCACCAGCCCTCCCTCCCTACGAAGGAACCCCCACATCAGAGTCCGAACTTGAATCAAATGCCCCGCCAAAGGAGTCCCGAGCCCCAGAAAAGGACCTAGAAGAAGAAGCCAAGTCCTTGAACACGCAGTCTGCAGGCCGTCAGACCCCAACCTCCAGGGTCACCAGCCACTGGACCTCTAGAGGTAAACACCCGGCTGGCGAACCGCGAGAAAAACTAAACCGAAAATTAAGCCTAGAGTACGAACGGCGAAGCTCGTCAGACTCTTTTCAGGGGCTTCCTGTCCAAAAACAGCTGGCCCAAGAAATCCACCACTCTACATCACCTACTAAAAATGACACCCAATCTCCAGGAACATCAAAGGAGACACTAGGAAAAAGAAAAGCCATTCTATCCGGTATCCAGTTACATTTTCGAAAACACATTTTCGAAATGCCATTTTGTCAAAAGAAAAATATTCTGAATGTATTCTTTATTTTTGTTTCGTTAGTAAAAAAAAGTGTCAATAAAAAAAAACCGGGGGGGTTTTGGTGGAACCCCCGATTTAAAAAATAAACATTCAACTTTTTTTTCCGGCATTTTTGTGTCGGCAAAATGGCATTTCGAAAATGTGGCGTTCGAAAATGTCACTATATACCATTCTATCCATCATGTCGGCAGTCACCATTGCTTTGGCTCTGTTCACCAAGCTATATGAATCCATCAACGAGACCTTGAAGGACCACACCACCATCCAAGCAATGATACATACGTAACTAATTTATTTGGAGGGATACATCACAGCACTCGAATGCCTAAAGATGACCAACGTTAGCTCGAATTTGCTGGGAAATCTATGCCAACAGAAAGAAGTTCTGCTACCGCCGACAAATGCTCATGTCAACTTAAACGCCACCACCACCATGTCCAATAAAACCACAACTCTGTCCACTTCACCAGAGAAAGCTACAACTACCGGTGCGGATTGTACCTCCCAGAGTTCAATAGAAACCCGCCGGCCAGAGACCAGTGATGTCATCCTCATCGTCTAAGAACAGCCAAACAAAGGGGCCCCTAAATCGCTAAGGAGAGACAGCCAGGATCAGGCCTATTCGAACTTTTCATCATCAAAAGAGAGCCAGGATGAAAACCCCAAACCACCACACAAGGCAGCATGCACATCAAGGACCGAAACAAAGTCTGCAAAACCCCAGTGTCGTGCAAACCACTCAACTAACGTGAACTTATACTACCGATTCCGAAGATCAACTGTACCCATAACTCACCTAAAACAACAGAAGATTTCTTAGCATCTGACCACCTGATGAACATAAGCCAACATATCGAGGTCGACCAGGAACTCCCCTCTACGAGTCAGAAGCAGGTAGAAACTGAAGTCCGAAACGCAAACATGTGCCAAGCGACGTTCTCCCCAAACCAGAGCGCAGAGGAAACCGAGGACTCAGGCTCTCCTTTCCTCACGCTTGAGGACCGACGGATCAAATTACGCATCATCAATAAAGAGAGACCAAGCGAACAATCCCCGACCAGACAAGTCTCCTTTACTAATATAAACAACAGGTCGCCACCGCCTCACAAGACCTCTCAGCCTCGAAAACACTCCGACCATAATCAGAATGCTACGAAGCTCCAAGGAGAAAAATCACCTAAAAGCAACAAGCAGACAAGAAGGAGTCAAAATAACACCCCGGGCAAATTAAAACACTAAACCTTCCACTTTAAGTCCAAAACAGAGGCTTACCACAAGACGCCAGGAAGACCAGAGAAAACCACATGGGCACTAAAAATAGAACAGAGCCCAGAAAACTATGATGAAATTATCCTGAACAGAAGAGGAGTCCTAGCCCTATTCAGCCTTATTCCAGCCCTTGGACTGATCAAATCAGAGGAGTTGAAGATTGTGGACCCAAGTAACAGCCACCACAAAGCAAAGACCTACTTGCATTTTCTGTCAACGAGGGTGACGACTAATAAGGCAAGAGTCCTATGACCTCCGAAAACTGGGCTACATACTTACGGCATACTTCAACAATCAGAAACCATGGTCCTTGATTATCGGAACCATGGAGCAAACGAAACAAGCCAGGATCTCCAAACTTCTCCTCCAAAAACTCACAGAAGTCTAGCCACAGGGAGGAAAACATCCCCAAAAATAGAACTAGAGAAAAAGTTCACATGAAAGAGAGAAGAGAACCAAAATCTCATACCATATTCCAAACAGAAACTGATGCGCAACGAACACCATGTGTAGACGACTGAAGAATCTGCAAATCAGATCAAACATTCCGTCCCCGAGGTTAAGAAAGAGGCAGGCCGTCAAAGCCGTAAAGAGACCGCCCAAACCTCAAAACTGCAAAGTTCCCGCACGCAACAATTGGAGGCTCCAAGTGCCCCTGAAAAACCAGGAGACAAAGGACCAACTCAACAAGGCCTATGGTCATGGCTGCCAAAGGCCTTGGCACTAAACCGTAAGAAATAGCAATTCGAAGGTCGGCCAAATGAGAAAAGAGACTACTCCTCAGCCGACATACCCTCAAATGATCTAAAACTATGCTCTTGGAATACAAGAGGCCACCACCATCTGGCTGTCCATGGAGACGTGAATCTGGCTTCTTTCGACATCATCGATCTCCAAGAAACTTGGCTTACAGACAAACCAGTCCTGGACGGCTACGATCTTGTCTTGGCCCCAGCAAGAAAAGGCCTACTTGGTCGCCCTTCATCTGGCCTGCTCACTGCGTGCCGCAAGGGAAAAGGCCCCACGATAAAAGACACCCTCCAGTTGAACCTATCACTCTTGATAGTCCTTCTGGACTGGGTCCAGACGACAACATCCACTTCCTCACCCTCGCACACACCCATCATAATTCTTAACACTTACTAGAACCCAGCGGCCATGTAAGTGCGAGTAAGTATCTCGACATGCTGGAGAAAGCGATTAATGACATCCAGGCAACTTACCAGGTGTCGTCCTTCTTAATCTGTGGCAACCTGAATGTGTCATGTAAAACCGCCCACAACAGCAAGGGGAAATCCAACAAACCTACAGCGACCACCCAGAGAGGCCACTTATGGCCTCGAGAGACATGCTCAATCTCGATTCTATGTTTGAAAATGAAAACCGTCTACCAACATGGGAGCAGGGAGAATTGCGAGGCACCATAGACACAAGGATACAATTGAATAGGTCAAGAGAAAATCACCTTTGCACTCTCCTTATACAGACACTCAATTTGTGGTACCCTATTGGGGAATATTTTGAAATTTTATATGAGGTACAGTAAAATGCATTGGTTGATAAATTAGATTTTTCACCACATTTTTCTTAAACAAACATACAGAACGTAAAATCCAAAATCATCTCACTCTGCCAAAAAATTAACTGCCCCTCTAGCTCCCCCTCTTCTCCTCCCCCCTCTCCTCCCTCTTCCACTATGTCTGTCTTCTCACCTGTCTCTGCTTTGGATGTCTCCTCCCTCCTTTCCAAAGCCCACCCCACATCCGCTCCCTCTGACTCTCTCCCCTCCGTTCTCATCCCCAAAATCTACCCTCTTCTTATCCCATACCTTACCACTTTCTTTAACTCCTGCCTCTCCTCTTCTACCTTTCCCTCAGCCTTCAAACACGCAACAATTATTCCTATCCTAAAGAAACCCTCTGCTGATCCACTTCTCACCTCTAACTACAGACCTATCTCCCTTCTACCTTTCCTTTCTAAATTCCTTGAGCGTCTCGCTTATTCTCAACTCTCTTCTTTTGTCTCTTCCTCCTCTCTCCTTCCTCCCTTTCAATCTGGTTTCCGACCTAAACATTCCACTGAAACCGCTCTCACTTCTATCCTCAACTCTCTCCTCTCTGCTCGGCATGCCAAGCAATCATCCATCCTTATTCTCTTTGATCTCTGCAGCTTTTGACACCGTTGATCACCCATTCCTCCTACACACTCTCTCCTCCTTTGGTTTCCAGGGCCCTGTTCTGAATTGGCTATCTTCCTACCTCTCTTCTCATTCCTTTACCCTCTCATTGGGGGGGGGGGGGTCAGACCTCTTCTTCCTTCCCTCTAATATACGGTGTTCCACAAGGCTCTGTACTTGGTCCTTTCCTCTTCTCTCTTTATACCTCACTCATCGCCCCCGTTATCTCCTCCTTTGATATCTCCCATCACTTTTACGCTGATGATACTCAACTCTTTCTCTCTTTCTCCTCCTTCACACCTGACCTCCATCTCAAACTCTCCTCCTGTCTCACAGCTATCAAGAACTGGATGTCCTCCCACTTCCTCTCTCTTAACACTGATAAAACTGAAGTCCTTTTCTTCCCTTCTAACTCACTTCCTCCTCACTCTCCTACCCCATTCATACACTTTCCCCCCCTCCAACCTCCCTATCTCCTCCCATGCTCGTAATCTAGGCGTTATATTTGACTCCACTCTCTCCTTTTCACAACACATTTCACTTACCTCTCGCTCCTGCCGTTACCACCTATACAACATTCGCAAAATCCGTCCCTCCCTCACATTCCATGCGACCAAACTCCTTATCTCCTCTCTCATCTTTTCCCGACTATTCTACTGCTCCCCTTTATTCTTTGGACTCCCAGCTTGCCCCCCTTAAATCCATTTACCACTCTGCTGTTCGTACTCTTTGTCTCCTGACCTCCCGTGATTCCATCTCCTCCTCGCTCTCTCATCTTCGTTGGCTACCTTTCCACTTACAGTTAAAATTCGGCTTTCTCTGCCTTGTTTTCAAATCCTTATATGGTCTTGCTCCTCCTCATCTCTCCTCCCTTCTCACATTTTACTCCCCCTCACGCTCTCTTCGTTCTGCTGACCATTTCCTCCTTACTGGACCTCCTTCCCCTTGTGCTTCCTCCCGGTTCCGCTCCTTCCAACTCCTTGCTCCTCTTCACTGGAACTCACTCCCTCCCTCTCTCAATCTGCTCTTCCACGACCCTTCCCTCATTTCGCACGTCCCTTAAATCCCTTCTCCTCCACTCTCCTCCTTGAAGACCTCCCTATTCTCTCTTCCCCCTCCCTCCCTCCCTCTTCTAACTCCTCTATCCCCACTCCCTTCTCATTCTCCCACCTTTCTATTCTTCACTTGTTCTATCCTTCTCTGTTCCCCCTCACCAATCCTACTCCCTCTCCACTTCCCCTCCCCCCCAGTTAATTGCTTTTTGCACTGTTTTGTTGTCGAATGATTCATTATGTAATTTTGCTCCCAATGTTTATTGTTTTTCACTGTATGAGTTGTTCCATTGTACAGCGCCTTGGTGTAAAGCGCTCTATAAATAAACATATCAATCAATCACCACCCCCCTGCAACCATTACATCAGTGCAGGAGCCCCCCACATCGAGGTGACACAGGGCAGAACCAGCCCCACCCGAAAAGACCCTTACTATCAAACCTCCAGCTACCTGCCAAGGCTTGCCCGGACCCCCCCCCCCCCCGACAGGAACGCCACAGAGGGCTGGGGAACCTCGGCTGCCCTGGGCCACACTAGGGGCGGCTGTACACCCAGCAAAACTAATGAGGTACACCATAGACCGGAGCACCGACACCGACATATAGCACCACCATTCGAAGACAATCACAGGGATTCGAACTATCACGGCGGGGCCGACAATTCAGGGCCCTGGGACCCCCCTCGAGGATATCCGGAGGAGGTTAATACCACATGAACTGGAGGGAAAATCTTGCGAAGTACCAGTTCACCCCAAGAAATCACACAATGGAAACTGGTCCCACCACCGCACAGCCCCCAGACATGAACGCCATGCAGTGCAACATCCAAATGATCCTCGAGGAGATCAGGGGTATGAGGACAGACATGGGGGCTAAGCTGGCTGACCTTACGACCAAGGTTTCCACACTAGAGGACCGAATGGAGGGGGTCGAAAATAACCATCAGCGGACCTCCTTGAAGCACAAATATATGTCAGATTTAAGGCGCTGCAGCGCTGCAAGGAAGATCTCCGGCTCAAGGTCGATGATATGGAAAACCGGGAGAGGAGAAATAACCTAAGAATCATCGGCCTTGAGGAGATGGAAGGAGAGACCCCTGTGGGTCTGGAAAACAAAATCCAGGACATCATTAGAATTGTCCTCGGATCGGACTCAGGCAAAACTCTCCTGCTCGACAGGGTCCACCGGGCCTTGCGGCAAGGGCCCCCGCTCGGTCCTAGCAAGATTTCATTACTATAGGGACAAAGCTAGGGTGCTGGAGAGGGCAAGAACCTTACGGGACATTCAGCACGGGAATTCCAGGGTGACAATATACCAGGACCTCTCTGCCCTCACACTCCAGATGAGAAAGAAATGCAGCTCTATCTCCAGATGGCTACAAGAGAAGGGGGTACGATATCGCTGGGGTCATCCATTCTACCTAGCGTTCGAATGGCAGGGCCAGAGATACCAGCTAGTCACAGAAGTAGACATTCAAAGGGCCGCAGAGGACCTCATGGGTGACCACGCGAGATCATCTACAGATCAAACTGGAACCGACGGAGACCAAAGCCGTGCCCCTCGGGGCCCAGACCCCAAACAGGGGAAGCTAAAAGTCAAAGGCTCACGCAAATTCCGGAAGATCAGACACACCTCAACAGATCGGGGGGACCCTACATGATAACATAAGTAGCATCTGAGGCTTAATCAATGCCTTGGCTGTCCACAAGGAGCATCAGAAATTCCTTCATTTTGTGGACACTCAACATGCCAAGGCTCAATCTATGTTCTCTTATAACCCTCGGGCATCTGAGGACCTCGTTGGGCATTATATGTTTTCCCCACACCAAGCGGGAAGTTCTTTGTTTAAACGACCTAGGTCGGAGTTGAAAAGTTGCCCATTTTGGGGCTGTTTTCTAGTTTTATAATGGGACACTTGGTGTTTCTCCTCAGAGATGTGTTGGTGCCCAGGGACTCCGAGTTGCGATATGTGCTGAGGGGGTCTGGCGAAGCTGCCCACGGGCCTGAGCTGCAGGGGGGTGGGGGCGCCCCCACTGGATCCTCACCACTGGTGCTAGAAGGCAAACACATAGCGGAGAATGGCATGACGTAAGGTTTCATATAAAAAAATTCTGTTTCTTGGGAGGGGTAGTGACACTGGCGGTTCGTTGCTCGCTTCAACCCCTCCAGGGGAGCAGGCGGCGAACGCCCTACAAAACGGGTAAGGGAAAGTGAAGGAGGGAGGGGGGATGGAGTTTTTGTCGGGGTTCAGGGGAAGAGGGGAATCCAGCTCAAGTCACGGACACAGGTTTTGCAACAGGCTTTAAGTAGTGAACACTCAAAAGGGTTCAGAGAGCACAATACAAATGATGAAAATGATTGAGGGGAAAATAGGCACGCTGAACGTCAAGGGCCTCAACTCCCAGAACAAAAGGTCCTTAACAAGTAACATGTTAAGCAAACAACGCTCAACAGTCCTTTTCCTGCAGGAAACTCACTACAAGCAAGGAAAGGAATCGAAAATAAAAGGGAAAGAGATCGGTAGCAACTACTGGGCCTCTCACAGGATCTTTAAGAAGGAGGGGGTGGGCATTCTCCTGGGCAGGACGTTTAATCTCACGGGAGTAGAAACCAAGCGGGGCTTCGGGGGCCGGTTCCTGGGTATTAAGGGAAACTATGAGGGGGAATGTATCACTCTAGCCACTTTATATGCACCCAACTCGGGACAAATACCTTTCCTTACCCAAATCCTCAATCTCATGGACAAATGAGCGGAAGAGGCCATGATACTGGACGGGGCTTTAAACCTGATACTGGATCCCCATCTAGGTCTGCGAAGGGAGGGATGCCCAAAGTGATCTCCAAAGACAATGTAGCCATGCAAACTTTGCTGAGGGAACACTATTGGGTGGACGTCTGGTGTGCAGTGCATCCAGGCCAGGGTGGTTACACCTTTTTCTCCCCCCTGCACTGTACCTATACCAGAATTGATCTTCTGTTGGTTTCCGAAGAGGGGAACGGGGTGGTGTCACAACCAAAAGTAGAAGCCATAACATGGTCTGACCATTAACTGCTTATAGCCAACTGGTCTCTACCCATCTTCCCAAGATCCTCCCGATGGCGATGCAACGACACACTCCTCCGGGACCCCGTATTTCGGGACTTCATGAGGAAAGAAATGTTGGCCTACTTTGAGATAAACGATAACGGTGAGACCGATATGTCTATGGTGTGGGAGGCTGCAAAAGCAACCTTCAGGGGCCTCCTTATTGCAGAGGGCTCAAGGCGCAAACGAGAAAGGGGCCTAATTGAAAAGAAGATCCGCACGGAATTGGGTGGGCTGCATGCTAAGCTAGGCCTCCCAGGGGTAGACCGGGGGGCTCTCCTGGAAGAGATGCAGGGCAAAAGGCCAGAACTCCACACGGTCCTCATAGGGGAAGTCATTAAGAAAATGCGATACACCAAGCAAAGGTACTACAAACGAGGGGACAGAGTTGGGACCCTACTAGCATAAAGAGCTAGAGGCTGTAGAATCGAGAGAGGAGTTGCTCGTCTTAAGGACGGAAATGGAGGGACCTGTGGGGGCAGGGAAGAAATAGCAGAATGTTTCGCTGACTACTACAGCAAACTCTAATCCAGACAGGCAGGTGAATCACTAGATGATATCCGCACCTATCTGGCAGAACACCCCCTGTCTAGGCTATCAGAAGCAGAACTAGAGGCCTTGAAGGAGGAGATATCGGAGGAGGAGGTGGAGGGCGCCATCAAGAGGCTGAAAACAGGAAAGGCCCCAGGGGGTGACGGCTATACGGCCGATTTCTATAAACAGACCCAATCCGTTCTGCTCAAGCCACTGGCCAAATTATTTAATCAGATTAAGAGCCGAGACTCAATCCCCACCGACATTCCTACAGGCCCTCATCACTAATACCTAAACCCGGTAAGGACCAGATGGAATGTGGGTCCCATAGACCTATCTCGCTCCTCAACCTGGACGCCAAGATCTTCGCAAGGATCCTGGCCTCCAGATTAGAACGCTGCATCCCTCGCTTGATACACCCCGACCAAGCGGGATTTGTCTAAAACAGACAGGGTTCTGATAATATGCGAAAAACTCTTCATGTGCTCACCTCCAGGGTGGTTCGCAATGAGGGCACACTCCTACTGGCCCTTGACGTGGAGAAAGCTTTTGATAGGGTCAGTTGGGCTTTCATGGGGGAGGTCTTCACAACTTTGGGAATGGGCCCGAGGTGGCTCGGTTGGATGTCCGCGCTCTACTCCTCTCCTTCCACCAGAGTGGTGGCTAATGGGACGGAGTCGAGAATGTTCCCCCTTGAGCGCTGCACACGACAGGGATGCCCTCTGTCCCCGCTAATTTATGCACTTGTGATGGAACCATGGCCGATCTCTGTCCGCAAGGATGAAGCTATCAGGGGGTTACAGATAGACACACATTGTAAAATATGCCTCTTCGCAGATGATGCACTGCTCTACATTACAAAGCCGCCCCAGACAGTCCCCAGGTTCCTAGAGGGTCTCTCTCGCTATGGGGAACTGTCAGGGTATAAGGTCAACCTCAAGAAATCGGTGGCATTTATAGGGGGAAACCTCCCGGATCCAGAAGTAACCTATGTTGGTGGGCTCCCCTTTAGTCTCCGAGAGGTGGGATTCCGGTACCTGGGGGTCCAGATCACACGTGACCCCGAAGACCTATACCTGGCTAACTTTCCCCCCTCTGGGCCGCAATCAGAAAAGATATAGAGAGGTGGGCAAGGTCGGGTCTCTCTTGGATGGCACACCTTAATCTTATAAAAATGGTTATCTTCCCCAAGTTCCTGTTCCTTTTCCAAATGCTCCCAGTGCTGATCCCCAAGAAATTCTTCGTGGTAGCGAAGCGAGTCCTTCTCAACTTCCTATGGTTGGGCAAAAAACATAGGATTTCTCATGAGGTATTAACCAGGCCAAATGAGGAAGGCGGGGCAGGATACCCCGACTTAGAAACATACCACAGGACCTCCCAGCTGAGGGTCCTGGTTGACCACTTCACTCCAGGTACTGAAAAACAATGGTGGCCATGGATAACAGGGTTCTTGCACTCGTCACAATAGAGGAATGCTCTGGGTCCCTAGGAAGAACATCCCTAGAAGTGTTTTGAACCACCCAGTCCTAAAAGTATTGTGGTCCCTGTGGAGGGAGGGAGGCTACTATAGCTGGCTCACGACCTGGCCCTCTCCATTGAGCTGCATCTGGGCCCCCCCCTTCTTAGCCAAGATAGCCGAGCCAGCGGCATACCAATTGTGGTTTGAAGCTGGCCTTAGTAGGACTGGCCATCTCTGCATAGGGGGCACGTTCCTACCCCTGAGAGACTTAGAGGAGGCCCTTGGAATAGGCACTCTATCCCCCTTCCGCTATCTTCAACTCAAAGGGGTCCTCACCATTGTGGGGGGACACTCTTAGGAGGGACCTCACAGACTTCGAGAGGCGGCTCCTCTCTGCCAGGGGCTCCAAGGGGATAATATCCTGCCTCTACAAACCCTTTCTGCTCTCCGCCCCAAGAGACCCACTACCGGCACACACGCAGTGGGAGAGGGGCCTGGGAGAGGAAATTGATGATGAACGATTGGCAGCAATGTGCAGGCGGGCCAACCGGTCCACGGCCTCGCTTCAATATCACCACCAGGCCCTCAAGGTTTTGCACCGCTGACACTACCCCCCACAGAGGATTGCTAGAATGAGGCCAGGATATGACCCACACTGCTGGAAATGCAGAATAGCGAAGGGAGATTATATCCATATGTGGTGGGGGTGCCCAGTGGTCCAGAAGTATTGGGGAGAGGTATTAACCTGGATCAAAGGAGTGGACTGGGTCGAACGATCCTCCTGCCCCTGGCTTCTCCTTTTTGGTATAGACTCTGGTGATGACCACAAAAACACCCAAGACCATATGCTACAGATCATGCTGGTGGCAGCTAGATTCTGTCTGGCACAGAAATGGAAAAACCCCGGAAAACCGGGGGGAGAAGCATGGGTCACCAAAGTGCCTGCTATCTATGACATGGAATTCCGTACTCATCTACTTGACGAGGCTAAGTCCAACATCAAAGAAATAAGACTGCCCTTCTTCGATAAATACGGTCGACCCGACTAAAGCGAAGCACCCTCCACAGGAGCTCCTCTCCAGAGGAAGACTGGCTGCCACCCAGTAACTCAACTTGCTTGCGAACCTTTCAAAACTTGGCTCATGACTTTGGCATGCAAAATAATACATCATGTTAACACTGCAATGCCCTTCACGAACCCCCTAAGCAGACAGCAAATGATACTTTGAACTGGAGGTGGGAGGGGGGAGAGACAAGGGAGGCTCGGGGGGCTTCTGTTATAATTATTCTCTTTGTTAATCTTTGCTCTGCAATGCTATGTGATGTTATAACATATGCGATATTCAATAAAATATGATTGTCAAAAAAAAAATCATCCAACAGAATGGGCAACCCTCTTAGGCAAAATATTCACAAGATGCGCGGAACAGAAATCCATCCCATCCACCTGGACAGAGGCAACAATTGTACCAATCAACAAGAAGGAAATCACCAGCGACCCATCAAAATATCGGCCAATAGCTCTCTTAGATTGCATTGGGAAAGTCTTCGGAGCACTATTACTGAAAAGATTCCAGGAATGGGCAAAAAAATGCTCCCTGCAATGACATTTTCCAGTCAGGATTTAAAAGAAATGCAGGCACAACAGCTAACATTTTAGCAATGAGCACTCTCAAAGGCAAGGTCCTAGAGGGAGAACCGAGAATATTCGTGGCCTTTATCGACTAACTCAAGCTTTCGACCAGGTCGACAGAACAGAACACGCGTCTGGTCGAAATTAGTAGAGTGGAACTGCCCGAAAGATTCTCTTGCCCATAAAGGCCCTACACACAGGCACAACGCTTTGAGTGCGCTTTACCTAACAAGGGAGTCTTTCCTCAGAAATACCCACTGCAAGAGGGGTTAAGTAAGAATGCCCCCTTGCACAAGCTCTTTTTCTAGCCTATATGGGTGAATGTGGAAGACTCCACCAGAGCGTTTGCACCAAAACTGGCCTGCACCAAAATCTGTCGACTCTTGTACGCGGACGATCTTATCCTCCTTGACCAAAGCCAATAGGTCTCCAGAGGCAGCTCAACAGCCTATTGCGCTACATCACTGAAAATAACCTGGGAATTAACAAAGACAAAAACTAAAATAATGATCTCCGAAAAGGCTCCGAAAAAGAAAACAGAAAAACTACGGTGGTATCTGGAAGAGAGTGAGATATAGAACGTCAAAGAATTCAAATATTTCGGCATAATCCTGGACAGTTCCAAAACAGGAAAGCGCGATGCAGGAAAACCTAGAATGCAAAATAAAAAAAGCTGGCTGCCCAACGAACGGCAGTCGACCTGACGTTCGGCTGATTTTCAACCATCCCAGCCATTGAATTCTACAAAATGAAAGTTGTTCCAACCATCACGTACGGAGCTGAGGCGATGCCAATAATACCAAAAAAAATCTGGCCGAAGTTGGAAGCTCACTTCTGGAGGACAGTCTTGTCTCTTCCTAAATCTACACCGATGCCTTTAATCCGGGGAGAATTAAGTCTTCTGTCCCTATTGGGAACAATAAATGTCAACTCTATGCTGCTATACCGAAAATGCCTAATCCAAAATAGTCAATCAATATATGCATTGATAGGAACAGAAATGCAAGGTAAAACTGGCATACTACTATCCTCTTGGAAGAACGACAACAAGTCCCTACTGAATTCAATTGCCTGCAATGAAGAGGACCTGATTACAAACCCGGTCAGAGTAATACAAAAACTCAAAACTCTGGACTGGTGCACGACTCTAGATCCAGCAGCAGCAAATAAACTAACAACACACTTACCTAGCTACAAGGCTACATAGCCAAATTTCCAAGCAGACCGGCACGCAATTATCTTTTAAGGGTCAGACTGAATCTATTGGAAATAAATGAAATCCTGGAAATACGAGGTCTCTCTGTGACCAGCGAATGCAGACTCTGTGGAAGGAACAAGTTACTTACCTGTAACTGTTGTTCTCCAGCATGGGTCTGGCATGGAATCACAAGCTCATGAATATTCCCCGTCGTCAGGCTGGGAATCCTCGATAAAGATAAAATCAGTATCAGTTTCATTTCTGATCTGTCTTTCTTAGTAGTAACCAATCACTGATCTCTGGGTCATACTGCCCCCAGCCAATGACTGCCCTCTCCCTAAGCCCCGCCCCTGGCAGCCATCCTCAGATTTGGTAGCACGCCAAGTGGCAGTATGACCAAGTGAAGAGCCGCAGAGGGGTAGGTGGGAGGGTTCGTATGTGAATCCATGCCAGACCCATGCTGGAGAACAACAGTTACAGGTAAGTAACTTGTTCCTTCTCCAGCATGGGGTCTGGCATGGATTCACATGCTCATGAATAAAAGAATACATAGCAGTATACACATGCACAACCACGGGAGGTGGCAACAGGCTCAACATTAAGCAATACAACAACTCAACATTAAACATCTCTTACTTCCTCACCAGGCTCACCTTAGGCGAACAGGTTGCGCAGCACTCCTTGGCCGACCCTGGACTCCTCCCTGGAGTCCCAATCGACACAGTAGAATCTTGTGAAGGTGTGCGTTGACCTCCATGTAGCAGCCCTGCAGATGTCCAGCAGCGGCACACCAGAGAGAAACGCCGTGGTAGCAGCGATCGCTCTGGTCGAATGGGCACTCGGACGGCCGGGCAGCGGTCGGTTTGCCAACCAGTGACAATGCATAATGCAGCCGGAGAGCCATCTGGAAATGGAAGTCTTCGAGAGAGCCTTCCCTTGATTCACAGACCTAAAGTTCAAACAGTTGTGACGTCTTCCGAAAACTCTTTGTGCGGTCCACGTAGAACTTCAGCGCTCTAGGTACATCCAGCGAGTGCAAAGTCGATCTCGTCCTGCGTCGAAGGCGACGGAAAGAAAATTGGTAACACCAAGGGCTCGTTGAGGTGGAAGTCCGACGGCACCTTGGGCATGAAGGAGGGGTGCGTCCTCAGCACCACCCTCTTGTCATGAAAAGTCAAGTATGGAGGCTTGCAAGATAGGGCCTGAATCTCTCCCACTCGTCATGCAGAGGTGATAGCCACGAGGAACGCTGTCTTCCATGACAGGAACTTCAAAGGCGCCGAATGCATAGGCTCGAATGGGGCCCCCCCAAGAGCCTGGTCAGCACCACATTAAGTTCCCATGCCAGGGCAGGGGCCTTCACCTGCGGGAATGATCGGAATAGTCCCTTCATAAATTCCTTTACCAAGCGATGAGACCACAAGGACGCCCGTCCCGTAGTCGTGGTATATCGGGAGATGGCAGCCAGATGTATTTTTATGGAGGTGTGAGCCAGTCCAGCTTTGGCCAGCGACAGTAAGTACGGCAGCACTTGAGGGGCCGTAATCCGCAGAGGGTTAATCTTCTGTGTATGGCACCAGACAGAGAACCTCTTCCATTTATGACAGTAACACTCTGGTCTGGACGTCCTGGCGAAAGTCTGTCGCCTTGAGCCATCCTCATCGTCTGAGGCAAACTCTGTTGCCCAGTTGGCGAAATCCGGTATCGGCAATGTCCGTTGCCACCGTAATGGCGTGATCCGACGCCACCTCGCCCTCCTGCAGAATCTCTAGGGCCTCAGCCCTTTTGTCATCCGGCAGGAAATCTAACAGGGGAACTATCTTGAAACAGAGCTCCCTGTCATAGCGGGCCACGATCGCCAAGGCATTGGCCGCCTTAATCGTCGTCGCCGCCGACGAGATGACTTCTCTTCCCATAGAGTCCAACTTCTTACCCTCGCTGTCCGGCGGGGAGGTGGAAGTTGAAGCCGGCGCGCCCGCTGCCTTCTTCTTAGCCGCTGTGGAGACGACCGAGTCCGGCGTGGGCTGGGCCCTGAGGCACAAGGGGGCGGCATCGGGGACTCGGTACTTCTTCTTGTACCTGTCCCTCTTCGCGGGTGTTGTGGCAGGTTTCTTGAGGATAGCAAGCCCCTCGTCCCAGATGTCGTTGAGTAAAGGCACCGTGAGGACCGTCTTCCTCTTAGCCTCTCGTCGCTGGTACAGAAACCCCTCCTTTTTCTGTTGTTCAGGGCAGAGCTGGAAGAGCTCGGATGCCCTGGTTATCATGGCGTGGAAAGAGCCAACCTCGTCAGCTGGGGACGCCCGCGGGAGAGGCGACGACGGGGTGTCCGCCGTGTCATCGTCGTCCGTCGCCGTATCCTCTCCCGGCGAGTGGGATAAGGGGTCCGCCGGTCTCACAGGCACAAAGGGCGGAGCAGGGTGGACTCTCCTCCACTTGTTCGGAGGGCTTCCCGACGGGCCTGGTTCTGGCTCCTCCGTCGGGGTGCGTGGTAACCTCGACCTTAACTCGGTACATAAGGATTGGATTGCCAAAAAAATGGCCGCCGAGCTATCCTGGGGCTCGGGCAATGGCTGCGACAGACGGGATGGCCACTCCCGTGGGCCCCGTTCGTCGTCCTCGTCGCTATCAACGATCACGTCAGTAGGGACCGTCCCCTGTGATCAAACCTTCTCAAACCTCTCGTTGAGGTTTATGAACCTCTCGTTGAGGCCTATGGACCTTTCGTTGAGGCCCCTCTCGGTCTCCACCAGTTTCTCCTCAGAGGCAGATTTCGAGTCTGTAACGGCCACCGCCCCCCCCCCCCTCTTTTTCAGCCGGGGGTTTCACGGGGGTCTTAGCGATGGGCTGGAAAGAGGATTCCCTCCGCGGCGGCAGGGATACTCTGGGCCCAGAGGCCGTTTCCATTGGCGTAGTATCAGCCGGCTCCGCCGGGGTCGCAGAGACCACTTCGGTAGAGGCCTTAGCCGAGTGGATCAAGGCCCTCACCACCTTAGGTGCGTCCTGGGCCTTCACCTTGGGGGGGGGGTCAATGCCTCGCTCCCCCTTCGAGATCGACCAGGTCCACTCCAGCGGTCTACCCGGGTTCTCGGACTTCCTCTTCCCCAACCCAGAGCGCTGGCTCGTGGTCGAACGTGCCGGGGAAGTAGCGCCCTGCTTGGCAACCGAAGAGCCCGACCTTTCGGCACTCCCGGAGCCCGCGGACTCGCGGAGCTTGGCCTTCTGTTGGGCCCCGTCGCTGGGGCTCCCTCAAAGGACTTAGAAGCCCGCTCAGACGACTTCTTCGCCTTCTCACTTGCTGTGTTCTCCAGCCAGGTGGCGAGGCGGGAACAACGATCTTGTTTGGTCCGTTCCGAAAGGTTCTTGCAAAACGCACAGTCCTTCTCCACGTTTGTCTTGTCCCCATGGAGGCAGTAGAGACATTGCGAATGCTCGTCCTCCTTGAAAAAGTTATATAATCCGCATCAAGGGCAGTTCCTGAACAGCTTGGATCCGGGCGTCAAGCTCTCTTTGTCCTGGGCCATGTCTTGAGGTAGGCCGCAGATCTTCCAGAATCCTCCAATAAGTGTAAACTCGACGAAAACTTCACCCTTGTGGGGCGTAGAAGAATTCCGAAACGGGTCCCCATTATCGGAAGTAGAAACGGTGGAGCTTGAGGCTTGATTAAACCGAAAAAATTAGAAATTCTCCTGAAAAAACGTGAAAACGCAGTAAAAAACTTGAGAGCTAAACACGAGGACTCCCAACACTTGAGCGTGCTGTAAAAATATGAGGATGGCTGCCATGGGCGGGGCTTGGGGAGAGGGCAGTCATTGGCTGGGGGCAGTATGACCCAGAGATCAGTGATTGGTTACTACTAAGAAAGACAGATCAGAAACGAAACTGATACTGATTTTTTCTTTACCGAGGATTCCCAGCCTGACGACGGGGAAAATTCATGAGCATGTGAATCCATGCCAGACCCCATGCTGGAGAAAAGAAAAAGACAATTCGCCACCTGCTCTTGTCTTGCCCAAAAAACCAGATGATTAGATCTGCACACCTCAAACAATTCCAGACAGACGACCAACAGATGGACGAAGAACAATGATGGCACAGAATGATTGGCGGAGACAGAGCGGCCTGGCAAATAGCGTCAATAAAAATCCTTCAACATACTCTTGCAACGATGCCTTGATCCCAGGGCAGAGTCAGCCAAACCAGATGGCAACTCTAACGTATACTGCCGCTCTTCTTGTTTCATCCAGTAGGATCCTCCTTAACAGACAACAGACTTCATTAAACGAACGATCTGGTGTTGTTCTCAATTCACAAGTGCAGCCATCACTTATATGGAAATAAGATGCAGAGTATTTAGAAGGGAGCTCGGTCACTATGCGAAGCATCAGAAATATCGAGGTAAGCAGAATTGTAATAAACACCCAGGAATGGCATGGGTCTTTACAAATTAAAGGGGTCTTGATCCTCAGAGGGGGGGCCCAGCAACAGCCCCCATGCTGCCAGTCCGCAGTCTTTTAACATAGCAATATATTCCTTTCTCCATTTTCATTCTCAGGCTTAAAATGTGCACTTTGCAGTGCTTGCATTACAAGCAGTATTTCCTGGAGCCTTTACGGTCATCAATTCCCACAGGATATACATAAGTGTCATCACCTCATTGCCTTCTAAAACTGGGTCCTCCACATCAGCCACTTGCTGACAAAGAAGGGTTTACAGCTCTTCAGTGGGCATTTAGTGCTTAGGATCCCTGATGGCTGCAGTCTCGTGATACTCGGGCAGCTATTAACCTTATAATTTTTCCATTAATTGAACTGCCAGATGAGGCATGCATGAATTGCCACGCCCACCCAATGATAAATAATGGAAATGCAGACCACCCCGTTCAGTGGGACAACACTTCTGGAAAAGGAGACACTGGCATTCATTCAAAGAGCAGATAGTGTGTGGTGCCAATAATATCATCATGATCGTCAAGAACGCCCATTGCCATTCCAGCAGCGACAGCTTCATCCACCCTCCAATCAGATGGCAGCACAATTTAAGGGTCGATGGTATGAAAACACCTGGTTGTTCTGTGAAATTGCATGTAAAAATGTGACACATCCACATCTCCCACACTTCTAAAGGAACATGTGACACAGCGTGCCAATCCCCAACATGGACCACCTATAAAGAACACCCAAGTACACATTATGGGAATCCAAAGACCAGGGGTTAACCATGATACATTTCAGCACTCTTGAAGACCTATTTCGGTCTGAAATCACGTATTTGGTCCAGGGTCCCCTCCGGTAACATTTTATTCTTTCTAAGTTGACGATGCTCTGCTTTGGTTGACTTTGGACGAGTGCTGCAGGTGAAAGAGGACTGGGCATTGACTGGATTCATGAGTGATTAATCAACAACCGAAAGCTAAGCCGGGAGGAAGTCAGTGGAGCTCTACTCATTCCTCACTCCAGCCTCGTGTGTGCGATTCACCACTAGTCTCACAGATGAGCTCCAAACGCAGCATAGAGAATTGTACACTGTACGCTTTTCTCAAAGTAAGCCAGCAGACTATTTGTTCATTTGTTTGAAGATGGACTGTAGCCATTTCTAACAAGATAGTGGCCTTTTTCTCCTTGTTTATTCTTTGGTGCAGTCATTTTCCTTAATATTGATGTCATGCTAATTGGTTATTTGTAATGAAGCGACAGTACAGTTTGGGAACAGCAGTACTGTTGCTGGGTTGAAGCAAATGCCAATTTGTTTGTAGCAGTGTGTCGCAAGCTATGTTAGTCAATGGTCAGTCAGCAGGTAAGGCATTTACAGGACACCATACACTAAAGAGAGTGAAATGAACACCCAACTCATGTCATAAATGATTAATGCCTTCTTTGTAATACAGTATTAAGCACATATTCCTTATATGCTTTTCTCCATCCTATATATGGGGTCCGGGTACTCACCCTTTTATCATTTCTGAGATATTACCTTATGAATCGCCCATCTCATCCCTCTTCCTGCAGCCAAACCACAACCCTATTATTAAACTCAGGGTACCAAATGGGCAAACTGTATTTCTGTATGTAGTTAGTGGAGTCTCGGCCGCCCTTCAGGCGTAGTGCTTTCATGCATGGAGTGGTGGTGAACCTGCACCATTCTTTGCACCAGTGGAACAACTGCCCTGTTCCATGCTGTTAATTTATGGGCATGGGGGCAGGGGGTGGTGCACACACCATCAGAGGACTGTGTTGGTGGTTTTATGACCTCTGTATATAAATCACTGCAGGAGATCACCCGGGTGCTATGTACTCTACTCCCAGGTCAAAGATGCCATTTTGCAACAAAAACAGATAATCCAATACAGATCTTTGTTCAATGATGAAATATTCAAACTGATGATTGTTAGGAAAGATTCACATTTATGTGAAGTTTTCCCTTCAGTTGTATACCTCCCAACTTTGTGTTGCTATTTAAACACCATAGTCTGACTTTGCCAGTGGAGCACAACCTTCAGCTGCACTCCCCTGGGCTTTTTGCTCACTTTGTTACGGAGAAACGGACATGTCCTGAAAAGACAGTGAGTACTGGGAGACTTTGTTTCCCTTATTCCTTTCCAATGTTGCAACTTTTCTGCAACATGTTATAAGTGCACAATGTACCTTGCAGTACAGTGGCCTTGGTCTTCCTGTCATTTCCAACGTAAGCTGCAATCGCAAAAGAAATTCCGCAGCGGGGAAGGCAGGGAGGGAGCGATATGGAATACGTCGTCGGACCATCCCATTGAAAGAACGTTACCAGGTAAGAAAGTAACTTGTTCTTCGAGGGGATTGGGTCCTCCGACATATTCCATATCTATGACAGACTCCCAAAGCAGTACCAGAGCAAAGAGGAGGGAAAGAATTTAGAATCAAAATTTAGAATTGCCAATCAAATAGCAGAGCAAAGGACCGCCTTGCCAAAGGCCAGATCCTGTCCTCGGATGGAATCGAGGGAATAGTGACGCACATATGTATGTACAGAAGCCCAGGTGGCTGCATCACAGATGTTGCGAATAGGAACACCCCTCTGCAGGGCAGTAGATGCAGCCATACCCCTGGTAGAATGGGCCCGCAAGCCAGCCGGCGGGTCCTTGCCCGCCAAGCGGTAACACTCCGAGATGGCCAAAATAATCCAGCGAGACAAAGTCTGTTTCGTCACAGCCTGTCCTAAACGCTTTCCAGCGTAACCAATAAAGAGTTGATCGTACACTCTGACCCGGGACATGCGTGAAACATAAAAGCTTAAAGCTCTCCTAGGATCAAGCCTAAGGAGCCTCTCCTCTTCCTTACCAGGATGCGGAGGAGGATAGAATGCCGGAAGAACAACCTTCTGGGCCAAATGAAATTCCGAAACCACCTTCGGAAGAAAAGAAGGACGAACTCTAAGGACAACCCTGTCCTTGTGAAACACAGTGAAGGGTGGCTTAACTGAAAGTGCCTGTAACTCACTCACTCTGCGAGCGGAAGTAACCGCAACCAAAAACACAGTTTTCAGAGTAAACAGCCTCAAAGGGCAAGAATGCAAAGGCTCAAACGGAGCACCCATAAGAAACTTAAGAACAAGGTTTAAATCTCAACTGGGCACCAGAAAAGGTGACGGAGGGAACACATTAGTGAGCCCTTTCAGAAACTGTGAAATTAAAGGGATTTTAAAGTAGAACACTCTTCAGACGAGCGCTTAAAGATGGACACCGCCGCCAGGTAACCTTTAATGGTACCCACTTCCAAGCCCCTGTGGGCCAAAGAAAGTAAAAAGGACAGAACCATGGGGATGTCACATGCAAAAGGATCCACATTCTGAACTCTGCACCAGTCGCAGAACTTACGGCAACGGTACAGAGACTTTGTTGCTGGCCGTCGGGCCGAGAGCAACACCTCCATCACGTCTTCAGGGAGGTCCCAATCCCTAAACCTCAACCTTTCAGAAGCCAAGCGTGAAGGTTGAGGAATCTGACCTCTGGATGGAGAACCTGACCCCCCTCCCGTGAGAGCAGATCGTCTCGGTAGGGAAGACGACGTGGAGGGCAGATGGACAAGTCGAGAAGGTCCGGGTACCACGTTCTCCGAGCCCACGCCAGAGCAATGAGGATCATCCGGGAACCAAACTTCCGTAACCTCCCCAGCACTTGCGGGATGACGGGGACTGGAGGAAACGCGTACAGCAGCGGGAATGACCACTTCACCACGAACACGTCTCCTAAGGCTCCTTTTGGAGGAAATTCCTGCGAGCAGAACCTTTCGCACTTCCGGTTGACACTGGAGGTGAAGAGATCCACTTGAGGGGTCCCCCAAAGGGCGAAGATCTCCAGGAGAATCTCCTGAGCCAACTCCCACTCGTGAGAGATCGTGCTCTGCCTGCTCAGAGCGTCCGCCGTCACGTTTTCGTCTCCGGCCAGATGAACTGCCGAGATCGAAACTTCCTGCTGGATGGCCCAGAACTCGAGCTGCATCGCCTCCCTGCACAGAGGAAGTGACCCTGCCCCCCCCTTTTTGTTGAGGTAGTGCATGGCCACTGTGTTGTCCGTCAGGATCAGGACATTCTTTCCTCGCACAGTCGGCAGAAAAGCCTTCAGGGCTAGCCTGACGGCCCTCAGCTCCAACAGATTGATATGGAGTCTGGACTCTGACGGAGACCAACGACCGCTGACTGTCAGCTCGTTGGCATGAGCTTCCCATCCCGTGAGGGATGCATCCGTCATGATCGTCACCTCCGGCCAGGGAAGCCAAAATGGAGCCCCCTTCATCAAGTTGCCTTCGACGGCCCACCACAGAAGGTCCCAGGCGACCGAGGGCGGCACCTGAACCGGGTCCGACATCCTGCCGGAGGACTGCGACCATTGCATCTTGAGTGCCCACTGCAAAGATCTCATCCGCAGGCGAGCCTCTGGCACTAGAAGAATGCAGGATGCCATGAGGCCGAGCAACCTCAAGAACTCGAACGCTGGGAGCATCTGGGCATGCTGAAACTTGTGCACCATCTGCTGAATGTGAAGAGCCCTCACCTGGGGAGGAAAACACTGCCCCAGGGAAGTGTCGAGCACTGCTCCGATGTACTGGAGCCGCTGTTTTGGCGTCAAATGAGACTTCTTTAAATTGAGGGAGAAGCCCAGCCTGTGAAGGGAGTGGCAGGTGACGGACAGATGATCCAGGACTTGCTCGGGAGAGCTCCCCCTGATC
The DNA here is from genome assembly GCF_040938575.1 of Ambystoma mexicanum. Classification (NCBI taxonomy): domain Eukaryota; kingdom Metazoa; phylum Chordata; class Amphibia; order Caudata; family Ambystomatidae; genus Ambystoma; species Ambystoma mexicanum. The sequence continues at coordinate 23,268,266 of NC_090933.1, read as the reverse complement.
AACCAATAGTCCAGGTAGGGGTAGACGTGAATCCCCCCTTTCCTGAGATGCGCTACCACCACCACCATGAGCGGGGCAGAGGTCAATCCGAACGGTAGGACCTGAAACTGAAAGTGCGAGTCGCCAACCGCGAACCTCAGGTACTTCTTGTTCTTGAGATGGATCGGCACATGGAAGTAAGCATCCTTGAGGTCGAGAGACACCAACCAGTCCTGAAGCTGAAGAGCCTGGAGGACTTGAGAGAGAGTAACCATCTTGAACTTGTCCTTCCTGAGGAGTTTGTTCAAACCGCGCAAGTCCATGATGGGTCTCAATCCCCCGTCTTTCTTCGAAATCAAAAAATAAGGGGAATACCATCCCTTGTTCCTCTCTGCTACAGGCACCAGTTCTATGGCGCCTTTCTCCAGCAGGGCTTGAATTTCCTGCGCAAGGAGCGGATCCGGACTCTGCAAAGAGAGGTTCCCCGATGGATTGTCGCGAGGCCTCTGCCGAAAGGGAAGACAGTACCCGTCAGTTATGATCTCCAGAACCCACACATCTGAAGTAATGGCTCGCCACTCTACAAGATGCTGCGCCAGCCTTCCCCCAACCGGCGAACCATGGGACATGGCCTCATGACTGAGTGGTAGCGGCTGCGGCGTTACCCGAGGGCAAAGAGGCAACTGCCCGAGCGGCCTTGGCACCACGGGTACCCTGTCGTCCACCTCTGGTACCCCTGCGTTGGCCTCTTTGACTGCCAACTCCTCTCGCTTTACTGAAGGAAGAGTAATAGCGAACCACCTCTCCATTGCTGTCCCCTAGGGCGAAAAGGCGGAGGTTGGCGAACTGATGCGCCCAACGACTTCGCTGCAGCTTTGGAGGTCTGCAACCTCTCAAGGCTCTCGTCAGCCTTGCTGCCAAAAAGGTGTTCACCGTCAAAGAGCATGTTGAGGAGCCGGGACTGCACATCAGGAGCAAACCCCGACTTCCACAACCACGCAAACCTGCGTATCACGGTGCTCGCCGCCATGGACCTGCTGACGCATTCAGCCATGTCCAAACCCGACTGAACAGACTCACACATGGCATCCTTACCATCCTGGACCAAAGCAAGGAAACCATCCCGTTCGTCCCCTTCGGGAATATGTTCAGCCGCTAATGCAACACAGTTCCACAGAGTGTGTGTGAAACGAGACAAGGCACAAATGGAGTTGGCCGCCTGAAGCGCCATACCACCAGAAGAAAACACTTTCTTCGCCCAGCCATCAAAATGTTTGTCGTCCCTATCAGGAGGGATGGTAGGGTACGACGCCTGCTTTGCCGGGGCCGTGGCCGCCTGCACCACCAAACTCTCCGGAGTGGGGTGCCTGGTCAAGTAGCAGGGGTCGCTACTGGCTGGACGGTATTTTCACGACAAGGACCTGCCCACCGCCGGGAGACTCTCCGGAGCAGTCCAAGCCGCCGCCACCCTTCTCTGTAGAGCCATATGAAACGGCAGTACCGGGTGAGTTGGGGGACCAACATCAAGGATGTCCGTGAGATCATCCTGCACAAACTCCCCTGGGGAAGCAGACCATCCCAAGTACTCGTAAACCCTAGCCATAAGGCGCCGGTACGAGGAATCGGCATGAGAGCCAGGCTCAGGCCTACAAAACTCCACCTCCGGAGAGGTGTCCAGTCTACTGGCATCATGCAGTGACTGCCTCAAATAGTCAAACTGACTATGGCCCGAGACCATTTCATCTGGAACCTGACTAGGCACCAGGCCATCAGAATCTGCATCCACCTCCAAAATATATTCCAGGTGGCGAAAAGAAGGCACCCGAGAGTGCTTGCTCATAACCAGAGCCTTCCTAGGGGTTTCCCCCGTGCCACGGGGTACCTCCGACACCCCGGCCTCGAAAGGCATCGAGGGCGTCGAGTGAATCGGCACCGGTGTCGAGAGAACAGGCATTGGCGCCGAGAGGATCGGCGTCGAGTAAATCGGCGTCAACATCAGATGCAGCGCCACCAGCATCGACTGCGTCGACACAGTCCTCGAAGCCGGAGCTCCGAGCGCGTCTTTCGACGACCTGAGTGTCGACGGCTTCGACGACTTCCTCGGAGCCGGAGCCTCGAGAAAGCGCGTCGACGCCCTCGACGCCTCAGACGTCGACGTCTTCCTTGAAGACATCACAGGTGCACACGGTCTCGAACGCGTTGAGGACCGAGACCTGCAACGGGTACTTCGAGAACGAGTCCCCTTGTCTGAAAGGGACCTCTCCCGTGACTTGTGCCGACCACTCTTGCGAGCGGTGTCTCTCGACCTCTCACGACCGACCCCACTCAGGGGCGCGGACGGCTTAGTACCCTGCGACTCGAGAATCGCCAGCATTTTCTTCCCGAAGGAAGCCCATTCCTCTGACGTCGCACGGCTGGTGGGGTAAGCGACGTGCCGGGCAGAGTCCTCAGAAGAGGACCTGGAAGACGATCGCTGTCGGTGCTTAAGAGAATGCCACGAAGAGGCCGAGGAGTGGCGAGACCGACTCCTAGAAGGAGACCCACGAGACTTCCGACGATGACATGGAGAGTTACATCTCGAATCATCCGTCGAAAGCCCCGCAGACTTCGACTTCCGGGGCTTGGACACCTGACCTACCGACAACTTCTTCTTACGTTCACGTAAGGCTTTGGACGTGAGCGACTGGCAGTCGATACAGTAATCTGTGTCGTGGGCCTCCCCGAGGCACCAGAGGCAGGCGTTGTGCGAGTCTGTCACCGACATCTTGGACCCACACTCCCTGCACTTCTTGAAGCCCGGACGCGGGGTCAAAGACGAAGTAGAAGACATCTTCACACGAAGGAATTTCTCACAAAAACGAACAGGTTCGAAGAACCGAGAAGAACAGAACTCCAAAGAGTCGAGGGGTTAACCGAGATTCACGAAGCAACGCGTTAGCGGAAAAAACAGAACTGAGGCTATGGGCGTCGTGTGTCCTACTTATCACATCAGATGACGTCGGACGTCGGAGGAGGTCCTCGACGACGGTGCATCGACGTCATTGACGCAGTACGCAGACGCCGAAACAAGTTTCCGAAGCAGCACAGCTGTGGTGATTACCGGTCATAGATATAGAATACGTCGGAGGACCCAATCCCCTCGAACCGCGTTTACCGCGGTTGGCACAGAAAGGTGGCCTGGCTCCAAAATGGCCATGCCACAAGGTTGTCGTTTCCTTTGGCCATCTTGCCCCTTCACATTCGCCAGGTCGAGCCGACCCGAGTCAGTCAGTCCTTATTTGGGCATGCATTTCCCAGCGAAGCGCCAAGCTTTCGCGGGCTTCTGCATGCCTTGTGTGTGTGGCCCCAGGATGTGGGCTGGGCTGTCTGGTTACACTCCACATCCTGGGTGGCAGAGGTTTTGGTGTGCGGTGAATGACTGGGACAACCATGGTCTGTGATTTTTCCACATCTGGTGTGCTTGTATGTGAGCAGATTGCCCATCGGTCCCTCTTTGTTTTGGCGCGAAGGAGATTCTGGATAAGAGAGGGCTCCAAACACCCATATCAGGTCGATCTTTGGAGTTCTCACTGAATGAAGGATAGAATCCAAGTATCCTGAAACCAAGAAGCCGAGACAAGGAACCACTGGTGACCTGCTGGAGAGCTTGGCACCCTGAGCCCGCTGTTGTCCTACTGGACCACTCTGCATCTGATCAAACTAGAAAGTCTGCGAAGACGCTTTGACCCATTAGAATAGTGTGACCAACTATTCTCGGCACCTTCATCAAACCCTGCAAGTAAGCCTTCTCGGAAGTGTCCCTGGGCCAACCAGTGGGCTGACCAGCTTGCACAGGACCTTTGCTCTGACGCTGCCGGCCTTTTGAGGAGACGCTTGAAACTTGGTAGATCACAAGCTCTGTGTTCACGGCACTCTCACACCGAATTTTGTACACTTGGCATTCCGAGGTCTGGAGTAAAGAGAGAGCGCCCGAACAAGAGTGCCTGTGGTTAACGTGCCGCCCAGCCGTGGTGAGTAACTTCGCTGGTGCCTTGCTAGTAGGCTTCAGGGCACATTCCAGTGCCCCTCTGTGCCCTGAAGCCTACTACAGTGAAACCGGCCTGATCCATCCACCAGGAGCAGAGAAATCGCCACTGTCCCTCTGGGGAATAAACGCTGTAACTTCACAGCTGAAAGCCACAGAGCAGAACAACTGCTACATTTGAACATGCAACCGAAGTGGACTCGACTGCCCAAGTTTGGTCGAGAGTGCGCCGGGGGTCGGTGAGTACTTACAACCCTTACCGGTGACCCCTAGTGCATCCATACACTTTTATGCCCAAGTGTCCCCTGAGGGCACTCTCCTTCCACAGATAGCCTGAGCTATCGAACCATTCCCAACTCCTGGAACCTGTTCTGGCCTTTTGGGGAGCCCCTTCACGGATAGTGGGAACTTATTCTGCATCTCCTCACCAACCTTCGTGAGCTGCTACAGGCCCTATAAGAGACCCTGTTTTCCCCCTTCTGCACTACCATGTGCGCCAGCATTGCAAGTACATTTGAGCAACAGGCTCCACTCTTCATAGGCACTGGATTGCCTTTTAGTTAGAATTGTGAATACTGCAGAATCGCCTAAAGACTATTTGCACTGCTTGCTCCCTTTCCTTTTTAGGGTGTGGACCCATTTCGTGTAAATAACCCTTTAGGCCACTTGGTCTTGTATATATGTATTTTAGTAGGACTATGTTAGTTTAAAAGTATTACTGTTGATTATTGCTGTCTGTTGAACTTCAAAGGACTTGAATATATGGACTTATATTTTTAATATAGATACAGCTGGCTGGGAGTGATTTGTAGTGTCCTTTACTCCGTGTGCTCATTGAGGCCTTTCAACCACCCTCACCCCTCCTGAGACCTAGTCTTGACCGCCGCCAATGCTACCTTAATTTGTCTGGCTTGTACAGAAGGTTACCCTGTTCTAAGAAACTAGGCTGGCCTTCTGAACCTCCGCACACCAGGTCAGAGTTCAGAAATCCATCTTAATGAATCAAAATGCTTTCATATACATTGTAAAGAAGTGAGGCAAACAGAAAACAAATGGGATGCTAATGCATTTCGGACATTTCATTCCATCACCAGGGCTGAATCTGTAACACCCCTCGCTAAATACAGAAATAGAATCAGCACCAAATGTGTAAAGTTGATCCTGCGTGTCCGCAACCGCAGATGGAATAGCATCTGCTTATAATGTTGAGCCAGAAACCTTGTGGTGAAAATCCTGGTAGGTGGAGAGGTTGGTTCAGGATTTTCACCAGCAGGTTTCAGGCTCAACATTATAAGCAGATGCTTTTTTATCCATGGTTGCGGACACACAGACCTACTTTACACATGGTACTGGTCCAGATTTTATTGTGATGATTCTATTTCTGCAACAAGGAATGCACGAGCATCATAAGTAGGCCACGATGAGTCACACATTCGACACAGTGAGACTTCCTGTCACAAGCCATCATGCAAAGCATTCACATGACCGGGCAAGTTCAAACACTCATAGTTGCATAATTGCCCATCTCCATGCAGTGCTTGATTCTTTGCAAATAAGTCTTTAACAAGTCGCACAGAGGACACTAACAGAAGCATCTCATCTTAAGGTTTTTTATTTTTGTTGCTGTATCTGGAGGGTTAAAATGTAATCTTCGTAAATGTATCACCTTCTCCCTGGGTTAGTGCCCAGGCCAAGCTTGCAGTCTATCACCTTTTGGAGCTACTCCCATTGGCTTTTCCACCTCGTCTTTTTTCCTTGGTCAGACCCACCTTTTCCTGGATGGTGTTTGGCTTTTCCTTTCTGTAATTTGTCCTTGGTTAGTCCTACTCTACTACCAAAGGGGATGCCATACTTGTATGGCTTCCAGCCTCTCATTGCCCAAAGCTCCTATTTCTCATGTTATTGCTTTGTTCCTCTCCCCGACTTTGGGCATCTTAATTTTGCTCTGTTGGGTGTCCTGTACCCTCTTCCAACCCCTGACTCAACTCTTAGCCTTTTCCCCTGACTTGCTCTCTCGTTGGTCTCTGCTACCACCTGCATTTGTCCTTTGCCCTTCGAGTTTGGCCTTTCATTTTTACCAGACTCTGCTCCCTTTCTTTTCCTTGTTTTTAAAATCACCTTTTTTCAAAAATGGGGTTTCTCCCATATTCTCTGTGTTTTCCTTCCAAGGCAGGATTATTGCAGTGGATCCCACCATAAACCAGTCTTTCCATCCAGAGTGTTCCTTGCACTGTTTCTTCTCCGCCCTCGGTTTAACCACTTAGAAAGATTTTATGACCTTGTTCTTCCTCTCTTCTCAGACTTTCTCCTTCACTTCTCTGTTGGTTTCCTGCCCTTTCGACTCCTCCTCATCAACTGTCACAACTAACTCACTTTCCTTCTCAGCTTTTCCTACTGGGGACCCATTCTTTCATACTCGCAGTCTCGCAGAGGCTTCTTCCGCCACCTCTCTTCCTTCATTTGGTATTTTCTTTCCCTTTGTTTTTCTCCTAGACCGCCCTCTTTTCTCTTTGCCTTTTCTGTGTCTCTTGTCTCAACTCTCCTGGGAAATGCCCTTATATTTTCCTGCCACCTTCACTTCTCATTTTGTTCTTTCCCTTTATCTTTACCATCTTCCTGTATCTTCTCTCTTTCCAACTCAGGACACGGCACCCAGAGGGTGCAGTAAAACTGGGATCCATTTCTTGAAGCCCACTGCTACAGCAAAGAGCTTGCCTGGTAACATTTACACTCTTCCTAATAATTCATGTATCCAAAAGTTTGGACAGATGTAAACATTTTTATACAGATATACCTATAATGGTGTAAAATACTTTTTCTAGACAAACTTTAACTCATAGGGTGATACTATTATGAAAACATCACCTTCCAAAGCTGTGCAGTACAGTGGAAAATCCACCTTTTTAGTTCGAAGAAAAAATATTTCCTTCATTTTGTTCCATCTTTCATGACAGTTAAAGCCTATAATGACAGTATGTAAGTCTATTTCTGTCTGACTCTCCATTCATTTGTATATATTTATGTACTCTTGGATCCCCCTCGCACAGAGTCACGCAGGAAAATTGTTTGTCCTTCAGATTTCCCCAATGAAGAATAGGTCTTATGCTTTCGGTCCTGGTTGGCATTTGTTTAAAATGGGCGGTAGGCTATTCATAGGGCACAACTCACCACGGAGGTGCCTAAAAGTTTGTGTGTATATCTTTAAAATGCACATTAGCTAAAAGTGATGTGGATACAATGTACAAATGTTACACTCATATGACTTGTAACCCCTTACTAGTAAGTGATTACCTACACAAAAACAGAATGTGGGCGCTATTAAAAACCCAAGGAGCGAACATGTTAGGATAAAAGCTTGTGAAGGAATGTATTGCCACAGAGAGATACTCTTAAGGATTCGTAGCTAGCCCCCTACCCCCAGATATGTGCAGGCACTATGGAATTACCGCTCATCTGGTGAGGACAAATAAGGACAGATGGATTATGCTGTGCCCCGTCCCTGTCTGCCAAGGCGTAGTGTCAGGAGCGCTTAAAAGAGGTTAAATGACCTTAAGGGGGTTACAAGTGTGCAATACGTGGCCGGTAGGCCAACATACTACCCCTCCAAGGACTTTAGTGCAGTGCCACACTGCAGCTCTTGTGACTACTGGTTCGGTGTCGTGGAGCAGAGAGCAAATAGGGCTCCGATTATGCTGTGTTTACGATCTGAAGATCCCACCCCTTGTCCTTCTCCCAGCCCCTTAGAACATTCTTAATTGCCGATGAAGTTCTAGAGAAAGGACCAGGGTTGGGAGCTCCCCTTGCCATTTCGAAGACCCTTTCAACCCTTGAAATGCAGAATTTACAGGCAAGGGCTTGAGTAGGGGCTTTGATAGAACAGAGGTGGGGCTCTTCTCGAGTACAGCGCAGGGCACCAGGTAAGTTATAGATGTACTTTAGTGTCCAGTTCTACACTGTACACAGGAAGAAACGCAGAAACAAACACTGGCCCATCCACTCCAGCTCAGCTCACTCTCTCACCAACTGTCCCCTAGAATCCCCACACTCGCAGCGCACTATTCCACATTCTAATAGTTCTGCAGGCACCAGCACATTACTACACTTCTCCCACCGGTTAGTCATACCATAAACCAAAAGAGGAACCACATACGCAGCAACACAGTGCCCAGCAAGTGGAAGAAAGGCGCTGGAAGGAAAATGATTAACAGAAGCAGACACCAACTAGAATAACACCCTGCACTACAGCATAGTGCTCATGCACACAAAATGCACCATGAAGTACCCAAAACAAAATCGGCACCTACACATGAATAGTTGCAAAAACAACATCAAAACGGATGGACTCAACAGGATGCACCCTGAGCTGCAGATTTGAAAACTGCAAACGCCCCAAAGACAACTCTGAAACCGTAACCATAAACCCTAACTGGCAGAAAAAAAATAAACCAGAAAGTGCTAAGGCAAGAATGAGTGATGTACACCAGCACCCAATGTAACCCACCTCCTACGATGGATAAGCATGCAGATGGCCAACACCAATTGCAAGAAATGTACGCCTCCACAGAACACAACACTTACGCAAACACTGCAAATATAGACACCCCATACCATACACCAGGCACAGTAGTATAAACGTGCCTAACGGTGGGAACGCGCCAAGACAACAACAAATAATCACCCTATCCAAAAGAACAACACCCTTTCGTGAATATAACGAAAACAACCAACTCTGGCTGCAACCAACAGCTAATAATACTCACTCTAACGAACAGCTTAACGCCACACACAACCCGGACTGCAACCAATAGCCAACACTAGTTGTAACCAACAGCTTAAACTCTGTATACTCACCAGACACCACACCATGACTGTAACCAACAGTCAAAACACTGAACTCACCACACGACTGTAACCAACAGCCCAAAACTCACTACAGACCACTTAACAGTCAAAACTCCCAACTGTAACCAACAGCCTACACCCACCACACACCACGACTGTAACCAACAGTCCGAAATTCACTACATTTGCCCACACACAACTGTAACCAACAGTCTAAACTGGCTGTACCCAGCAGCCTAAAATCACCACACAGAACCCCTCCAACTGTAACCTCAAACTCCGCTATCCCACCAATAACGCTACTACTTTTCCTATCATACTCTCTATGTCAACTGTCTCAACTCTGCCAAACGTACTTATTTCGCTGACCTTCTCCATACTCAATCTACTCACCCTCAACGTCTCTTTCAAATGCTAACTCGGCTACTTTCTCCTCCTTTACCTGATCCTTCCATTAACTCACCCTTATCAGCATCTGACCTTGCAAACTTCTTTTCTTCTAAAGTTCTCTCTCTACGCCAGGAAATTCTACTGTCACCCTCTTACAACCCCCTCCTTCACCACCTCTACACCTCCTAACACTATCTCTAACTTCATCCCTGTCTCTGATTCCGAGGTGGTTCTCCTCTTAGCCAATTTTCACCCCACCGCTGCCCCCACTGACCCTATTCTTTCCTCCCTCATTCCTAAAATCTACCCATTGCTGGTACCCTTTCTTACCCCTTTCCTCAATATTTGTCTCTCCACTTCTACCATCCCCTCTGCTTTCAGACTTGCCATCATTACCCCTATTAAAAAATAAAAAACCCTGCTAATCCCCTTCTTGTCTCAAACGTTCATCCTATATCTCGCTTACCCTTTCTAGCTAAACGCCTTGAGCGTCTTGTTTATTCTCAAATCTTCTCTTCCTCCCACCCAGTCTGGCTTCCGCTCCCATTACTGCACTGAAACAGCCCTGACTTGTGTGATTAACTCTTTTCACAGCTCGTTACTTTAAGCACCCACCAAACCATCACAACACCAAAAATGACTGTCCTCCCGAGACACCCAACCATGCCAGTCTTCTGATAGTGGGAGGGCTTTCAACTGTACACAGAAGCCCGAGAGATCTGAGTGAAGTCCCCTCAAGTTGGCCACCAATTCACTGCACCTTCGAAAAACTCCTCACACGACTGTTTACCAACGGTACAGATGGGACAGGTCACCTCGCCCACAGTAACGCCGGAATCACAGCGCCTCCTTTTTTCAATATTAGTGCTACATTCCATTGATGTAGAATCCACAGGACTCTATTTCTGTCTATTTACGCCTTTTCCATCATTACGGCTTTGCCCTGTGTTGCCGGGCCCAGTGATATGCTTTACACCGTTAATACATTCCAGAACAGCATTATCCGAAGTCCTCTTGGGAGATGTGTTACATTACAACGTGACGTTGTGTTGCGTTCCAACCCTCCCCGCTGGGACACTCCTTGTGGTCTTGGTGATGTTGCCAAGGACTCTCCTCTGACACTGGACAAAGCAACTTCTAAGTCTTATTAATTTTCAGCAATCGGACAGCAGCCCAAAGACATAGCTTGCTTAATGAACTCTCCTCTCACCTCGGGCTGCGCTGTCCGGCACACAGCTTGCCAGTTAACTCCAAGAAAGGGTTCCAAGCACGGCCAGCAGCACCCATTCCTTCTTGAATGGGCATCGAGTACCGCAGAGGCAGTGTCTGCAGGGGACAAACTTTTCCTGTGCCGCCGAAGCCACAGAACACCTCCGCACTTTGACAGCGGGAATGCTGCCTGTTCCAGGGACACTGCAACGTCCCACTTAAGGCTGCCTACTCCACCTGGACTACAGGCACTTTGCGCTATTCTCACTCTCTGTTAGTGGCAACACCTACATGCACCACTAGGCCGGCAAGGTACTGGTGGTATTGTGGATGGGACTCTTCGGGGGCAGCGTCTTCCATGCCCTGCTCCTCCACAGCACCAGCTTGAGGTCCAGGCAAAGGAATCCTCATTGCCAGTGATATAATGTAGGTGGGGCTCTTCTCTAGAGTACAGCGCAGGACACCAGGTAAGTTATAGGTGTAATTTATTGTTCAGTTGTACACTTAGCACACTTGTAATGCAGGAAGAAACACTGGCCCAACCACTCCAGCTCAGCTCACTCTCTCACTGTCTCCTAGAATCCCCACACTCAAAGCACAACATTCCGCCCCACCATTCCACATTCCATTAGTTCCACAGGCACCAGCACATTACTATGGGCTGCTTTGTGTCTAGTGCAGCAGATTCAAGAGTGAAATGGCCGCTACTGGAATTGCTGAGAAGCACAGCACCATGTTCAAATCGCTGGATCCTTTCACCGACCATGCTGTGGCATTTAACACAGCCCCACAAGATCACACTTGGGTAAAGGGAGGCCAGCAATAACTGAATCATACGACTTCAACCACGAAGTAATCAGAACATGAACCAGCATGCAAAGTTTCCTGAAGAAATATGTGTTGTAAAGGAATGCAAGTAATGGAGAATACAATCACACTTAATAGTCTGGATATGGGATTTTAAAGTCAAACAAATGAAAGCCTACTGCTTCCTGTACATACTAATCTTCCAGGTAGATATTACACCCAAGTCCATTGCCAAGTACTCTGCACAGGCACTGGTAGATCTGAACTCTGCCAACAAGATTGGCAACCCATGCCCCTTTCACTGGGACTACAGCTGGGAGTGTCACAAAGATGTTGGTGGCAAAAGTTATGGGTGTGATCGGCTGTACTGCCCACATGGTGTCGAGTGGTGGTAAGCTCCCTAAAAGCACAGAACTGAGAGTGGGGCAGCCGCATGAGGGCCGGGCTAAAAAGGACATTTTTTTTTCGACTACACGTATGTCTACATGGATGAAAACACTAGGGGATGTACTATTAGTCCTTCTCTAGTCTGTGATGAAGAGAATGCTGGACACTTGTCCCACTGGACTAGAGGCTCATTGCAAAACACCAGTAAATCCTGCAATGTATAATAAGAGGTGGCGGAGATGTCTGGATGGTCGACAGCTGCAAATATCCTCAGTTTAACGAGGAAGCACATACATAGCACTCTAGGCATTCTTCATTGAAAAAGTTAAGTCAACAGAAAATTCCAAAGGATAACATTGAATTCTCGCAGTACAAATTCTTATTTGTGCAGAAGATATGAAAGAAGCTGTGTTTCATTTACTATGAAAATCGTTTTAAATAGAGGATAGAACATGAAGAATAACTGGAAAAGGGAGTGGCCTGGGATTGGGAATACCTCAAGGACTGCCCAATCAACACAAAATGTACATGCTACGCCACACCCGACAGGTCAAACGGCAGAGACATAACGAGGTCTGTACAGAAAACGTAACGAAAATTAGCAGGTGTGTGTCTTTAGCAAAGTATGCCTTATCAAAGCGCATATTAAACCTGTTTACTTTCATGCTCGGTCATCCACATAATGCCGCAATGGCAAAACATTGTATTGCTGGAGTGCCGTTCCATGTAGCACCGAGGACCAAATCCCCCCCCCCAAACTGAGAAAGCTTTCTGCCACCGACAGCCGCGAGTCTCCTGAACGTTGTGCGTTGTGCGTTTGGCTATTCAATGCGTGCGATGATTTAACAAACTGCATCTGAGAGTCCCTTAGCACAAATAATGATATAAAGCCCTCCGTGTTGCACGACGCGCAAGCGGAACAAATACGCATTGAGACTTCCGAAACCTCAGTGCGCACGTCTACAAACAGTTTAACTATGGGACGTTTTGCACAGCCACTATTAACAGTTCAGTCTTAAATGCAGGGCCTGCAATTTCAACCCGTTACTACCAAATCACAGATGAAACGACGAGGGAGCCTCAACTATTTCTGGGAAGCGGGTGGGGTAGGTGGAACATGTTTTTTAAATAACATTTGGCCTACACAGTCCCCCCCCCCCCCGCCCCCTCAAACCTAAGCAGATCATTTATAGCAGTTAACAACGATATTGTACCAATACATTCAAATGACATGACTTTGTTAATGACACATTAAGAAGAATTTATAAGAGAATATAGTTTGCTTTTGCGATTTCGGACAATCCGGGTGACCGCCGGGCGTCATTACCCCCCGGCCCCCTCCACCCACCCCCACGGCCACGCCAGCTCGGGGGAGACTTTGAAAGACTCCCTCCCCCGAGCTGGCGTGGTGGGAGAAGGCGCAGAGGCCGCCCTATGGAAATTAAATGCCCCCGCTCTCAGGAGCAGGATGCGTTTAATAACAATAAGGTGCTGAGGCCTTTGCATCACTGCCTACTGAAAAATATGCCCCCTGCATGACATTAGGTGCGTGGAGGCATATTTTGGATTTGCTGCCCAGGGCACAGCCGCTGCTTATGGTGAATAAATGACATTAATGTGTTTTGAGATTAACGTTGGTCAGTGAGCAAGAGGCTTCCGCCTCCGGAATTCTGGGTACTGTACCCGCTCCAACAACCCTGAGCGCACTCCACAGACGTAAAGCCCCTTCTAAGTATGGAAGAAAAATTCGCTTTTTAGGGCTCATATTTTGCGGCCGTAATGTTGCAGGTCCAGTTGTGGCAGTGCATTAGATTGCAACGTGAATCAATGCTGCGTTCCCAGGGGCGGGAGGTTGTGGTTTCCAGTTATATTGTAATGGACTGCAATGTGTGAATATCCGAAAGCTTAGCGAAACCACAGATTACATTTCCGTTTTAGCAAACTAAACAGGACATAAGTGTTTCCAATGTACACACGATGGACTACATTGTAAAGCGACAGAGATAGCACAGTTCCATCCTGAAAGTGGTATCGACCTTTGGGGCAATATTACTGGTCACAAGAGTGGTCTGCCAAGACCATTAAGTGCACATCACATGTGTAAACAAATGGAGACAGGCATAAAATATAAAAATTTAACAAATATCGTAAATAACAGAATGTGCTAGTTTTTGTTTTGGCACTAGTGGACGCTTAATTGCCAATTACAGGAATAATACTATAAATATAGGGTTTGTGGAATCAAAATGATGTTGATGATTTCGTATTTTTGCAAGACTAGATGTATTATTTTAAGAGCACTAGTGTGGCGCATCGTACACCCGAAGGCATCATGGCACTGCAATAACAGCCAGGGTGTCAGCTGGAGAAGAAATCAATTGAAGAGGATTCAAAAGACAACCAAAGGAAAAATGATCCTTAGTGGCATTTGGCATCCAAGGAAGAGCATTCCAATGCTTAGCTGCAACCACAGAGAAGCCACGACAACCCACCCGTGTGAATCAGACCTGAGGAACCTGGATAAAAAGATAATCTTAAAACTGCAGGGGGGCAATTAGGCACATATGTGCAGAATTTAAGATGTAAATATTCCGGCCTAGACCCCTATAAAGCCCGATGTACTATACACATGGCCTTGAACTGGACTCTGCGCAATAGGAAGCCACAGCAGAAATCCAAGTACAGATGAAATATGGTTACGGAAATTAAGTATGGGGTACCAGCGTAGCTGCTGCATTTTGCAGAAGCTGGAGGTGATGCACTAAATAAAGTGGTTAAGCCAAAAAGAGAATTATGGTAGTCAATTGTGCTAAGCACAAGCAAAGCTACTGCAGGGGCATGAACCCTAGAGGCAAGAAAAGGCAGCACTTTCCACAAAACCTTGAGCTTATGATGACCCAATTTGCACACTGACACAATTTATGCTTCAAGACACAGGCATCACCTAAATCCCTAACAGATGCCACAGGTGTGGGGGACAAGCCCAACAATATGTGTCAGAAAGAGGGTGTCCACAGAGAAAAAGCAGAGGGAGGGCCCACCACCAGAACCTCTGACTTGTTCCTGTTCAACTTCAGTCAGTTGTCACTCACCCACTGACCACGGCCTCCAGGCACCTGCACAGCTGAGAGGCTGGACCAGGGGAAGACAGGTCCAGCCGAAGGATTATCTGGGTATCACCAGCATATGAGTAGCACCGGATACCGTGAGAGTTGGTGAGCTCAACCACCAAAGGCTGGATGTATATGTTGAATAAAATGGGTGACAAGGCAGACCCCTTAGGAATACCATACGATAGTGGAAGAGGAGAAGAAGAAGAAAAAGGAGGGAGTAACAGAGATTGGGCCCGGTCCAATAGAAACGCCCTGAACCAGCACAGGAGCTGCTCAGCAATCCCTGCCCTGGTCAGGCGAAAAAGCAGGAAGGAGTGGTCAATAGTATCAAAGGCTGCCGATAGGTCTAATAAGATCAGTGCCCCCCACTCCTCCCTGATCAGCGAGACGCGCTAGGTTATCTACACCAGACACCCGCACGCTCTCTGTGCCACAGCCGGGGCGGAAGAACGATTGAAAAGGATCGAAAAATTGGGAAGACATTTTTTTTATTAGCAAAAGGTTAAAAAAAATATCAAAGGTTACAGCTTTAAGAAAATCAATGTACAAAGAGAAAAAGAAGCAAAATCAAGAAACTAATCAAAAACCCAATAAAAAAAATATTGAAGTCAATGCAAAGAAATACAAAACCATTTTGCCCCTTTGAAATTTCATAAAATCGAAAACAATTCTAAAATCATTCACAAACAAGTCATCCGATTAAAATGTTGAATATTCAATATTCAATAAACAATACTCCACTTGCTTTTTTTTAGCCACAAAGTCTTTCTCAACCCTGTCGCAGAGCGAAACCTCACCGGAAGCTATTTCTTAACTGCTATCAAGTCGAATAGTTGTTTCAAAGAGGCAACCAGAGCTAAAGTCAAGGAAATCTGAGAGCTCAACATCAGCTTTCTCCACCAATCATCAGCAGACATAGTTGAACATTTGGTGAAGAACTTTGCAGGCAAGGGTAAGGTGTATTAATGATTCGCTATTACCTTCACAGAGCCTACATTGGTAGTCCAGTACAGCTGCTGGCTTCCGACTCTCCTTAGTGGGGAACAAGTTCAACCTCACCCGCAGAAAATTGGGCCGCTTATGCCTGCATGGGAATTTCACTATATATTGAGGCAGTGAGCCCCTTGCTCTGATGTCCTTAAAGTTGTTCCAATAGAGTTTTGAATTGGCTCTTTCACCCAGAGCTTGAATCCAATCAAGGTCATACAACTTTCTCTTAGCCCTCGCTGGGTGTGACCATAATGACTCCTTGGATTCACCTAAAACTCCCAGAGTATCTTTACAGAGTGAACTCCAAGTGTAGAGGAGAGCATCAGTGGGCATTAACATTGCTGAGCCGATTGGCCCCAGACCTCCGATCAACGCTGCAGCGCAACATTTCCTGTAAAGTGAAAGAGTTTTCCAAATCGTGATTGATTAGAGGGAAGTCAACCCCAATTCTACCCTGATGATCTGAATAGGCACACAGGTTAGGCAGACCTAAAACCTTCCTCCAAAATAAACCTAGTTTATCCCACACTAAACCAGAAAGCGAAAAAGACGTTTGTGCCCCATATGTTAGAATTGGTATCCCTTTTAGGCAGAAAAACTCAATCACTGGGATCAGGGAAACTGTGCAGTAGCGCCTCTGGATGATACAAGCTTGGGCAGCTAAATTCTTCGTCTTGCTCCACAAACATAATTCCCTTTGATTATCGGCTGCACTGTCATTTAGACACATCCCCAGGTACGTAAGGGCCGATACTTCCATTATTATTTCTCCTTTTATGTACCAGGCGTTGCCCTGGCCTCTTTTCTTCTTCTTCTTGCAGCCAAAGGTAAGTAGCCTTGATTTATTGACATTTATTTTTAGCCCATTCAACTCCACGTACTTCCCCAGGGCATCCAGCTGCCTTTGGAGGCCCACCTGCGTTTGGTCCCCCCAATATGTACCCCCCCCCCCCCAAGGTAGGTGGAAAACATCTGACAAACTCAAACGCAGACTCAATGTCCGAAATAAACAGATTGAAAAAGCCAGGTGCCAACGGGCAGCCTTGATTCAACCGATTGTAGGTTGGGATCTAATCAGTCATGAGCATCTCTCGATCGAATCTCACTCGTAGAGAAGTTTGGCTGTGTAGTGCTTTCAAGTCTCATCTAATATCCAGCGGGCAGCCCCAGGCTTCCAGTTTTGTCCACGGCTATTGGAGATCTATCATATCGAAAGCCTGTGCTACATCGGTTGAAGCCACATGTAGTTTGAGTCCATACTTCACCTTTGCCTTTAGGATATTTAGGAGAAATATATTCGCTGAGGTCCCTACACCCTTAATAAAACCTGTTTTCCAGGGATCATTGTGGGCAGTAATTGTCACCCAGTTGTTCAAGGCTTTCAGAAGTAGCAATCCAAAAATCTTACCACTTACATCTAAAAGGGCGATGAGCCTATAGTTGCCTGGATTCACCCTATCACCCTTTTTATAAATTGGAATAATAGGTGAGCATGTCCAAGATGACGGGATTTTCCTTGCTCTTTTGATTTGATCGAACTAGAACCACAATTTCTTTGCCCATAAATCCGGATCCTCTCTTAGGTGCAAGTGCGTCATCCCATCAGGGCCTGCCGCTCTTGAATTGCTGGCCCTAAGTATATAGTCCCGAATTTCAGTTCAAGTCATAGAAAAGAACCAAGCCCCCCCCCCCAGACCAGGATCCTCTCGAGGCTGTTGATTTTTAGGGCCTGCAAATATCATCTCAAAGTGGGTCTTCCAGTATTCAGCTGGTATAGGGATTAGCAGAAGAGCATCTTGAGGTGCAGGGAGATAGTTGATGACTCGCCACATCTCTGCTGTATTTTTGGAGGAAATGAAACACAGCATTAATTCCGCATCCAGTTGGAGCATCTGATGTTTATGACTTTTGAGCCAGTTCTTGAAAGCTTGTTTAAGATGTCTAGAGCTTTCTCTGGCCTCAACAGTTTGACTTCTGGCATTTGCTCTTAATTTCTTGTTCAGTGCCTTTTCCCTGGACGCAACCTCTAAATTGTATTTATGGCATGCCGAAAACCCAGGTTTATTAGTCATAAAGGACAATACATCATACGCTCTAAGAGCCATGGTCACCTGAGATATAGATTGGGGAGCATCAATCCTAGGGGTAGCTAGAAGCAGCGGAGTTATCACCCTCAGCCTGTTTCTTCCTGGAGCAATTTCCAGGGTACCAGGTTGCCGGGTGTAGATCTTTTATGCCCATTTGGCTGCAGTTATTAATATGATTTTATGATCGCTCCTGTCTGACTCCCATACTACCAGATTAATTAATTGAAAGAAGAGGGATTCAGAGGTGAATACATAGTCCAAAACCTTGCTTCAAGGCTCCTTTTCCATGTGGTTTTCGGTGTAGAGTCCTCTAAAATATGCCCATTCACCAGAAGGATATTTCATTTCTCCCTTTCAACACAGAGCCAACGGAAACAAGCCTTCGATGAGAGTAGAAGCCCCATCGAAACAATGAATGTTCAGGTCACCACACAAAAGGACCTCCAAGTTAGAATGAGTGGCTCTTGCTTCATCAAATAGCGGCACAACTGTTTTCACAAACGTTTCTCTCCACTTTGATGCCACATTGCAAAAAAGGTTGATCATCATACACTTCTTGGAAATTCCAAGTAGAGAGGGGCCCAGCGATAAAATTGTTGCCTCAATCAGAGGTGAAGGTTGGAATTCAGCTATGATCACATTACCACTTTCCGCTCTAAGGGCTATTAAGAGAGCAGACATCAGTCTACCGTTGAGACCTTTTGAAGCAGGGTTTAGGCTCACAGTGAACCCTTCTAGAAGGGGTTGGGACCTCAGCCACGTCTCCAGGAGGCAGACAATATCTAGCTCATGTAGGTTTGGGATGCCCTCACCAAACAGAGGCAAAAAACCACGTGTTACAACTGCTCATTTTTACGTAATCCTTTGTGACGTGTGGCTGTTGAACCCCAACACCCCCAACCATCCCTGCGCTATGAACGGCCATTTCCATTGGCCAGGGCACCCGCCAACCAACTCCAATCCTCACTTGCCAGATTATGGCGTGTCACCGGCTGCTCTCTGATCCTTGTTAACATTAGGGTTAAGGTCTGTAGGGCGATTATTAGACCGTACATTAAGTGACAGAGAAGAATGCCTTGAGGGCTGACTTTCCTCAGTTAACCTCTTTTTTGATAGTCCTAGCCTAGCATTAAAGCTTTGGGCCCTCTTAACCCCTTGATGGACTTTTCTCGGATACTCTTGATAAAAATTGAGCAGGCTTGAACTACCCCCCTTTGGTTCTGATAACCTGAAGCCCAATGGTAGTAGCTTTGCCCTATCAGTTAGTTAAGTATCTTTCTTGGATGCTGATGACAGATGTAATAATATTTTGTCCAACTGGTAGTCGTCTGGGAATTCCACTAATAGTAGGTCTTTAGATTTAATTTGGTTGTATGCTGGTATGGTGCTCAAGAGGCGCATAACATTTGCTCTGTTCAGATTTAAGTTGTCCTCGATGATAAGTATTCTCTCCAACAAGAGTCTGAGGTCTTTTGTATCACTCTTAGAGCTTCTAAGTTGCCTCTCAAAAGTGCGGCTGTCAACCTTGGCCCACCCAGGGGCCATCTTAACCTGACAGAATTACAGTGGGCTTCTTAGGATTGTCGCGAGCTTCGCTAGAGCTTTTATACGCAGTTATAGACAACACTCTTTCCTCTTCAAGTGTTTTGAAGCTCGAACCAACCAGGGGGCTGCCTTCTGCTGACTGCACATTGGGCTGGTCCTTGTCTTGAATCTTGTCTGCCAGGGTGTCGAGGTAGCTGTACTTCCCAAGACACTCCAAGGAGAAGGTAACTCTAGGGGTCGGTTTTCCAGAAAAAGCAGGAGGACCCCCCCTTTGGATGCTCGGCCGACTGCCTCTCTTAAAATCTCGGGCCGAATGAGTGATCTGCTTATACTATCTTCTCACATTCTCCCATTGGGATTGCTCACTCCCAAAACTCACTTGCTCCTCATCCTCCATGGAGTAAGTAGAAATATTAATGAAGTCTATTGACTGGTCATCGAGGGAGGTGTCCACCAGCTTTGGATCACAAGTTTGACTCCTTGACACAGGGGCGGCGGGGATTTATCAGACACCAATACACTGCGGACCATTGTAATGACCGGGCCTGTTCGTCTAGCTAATACAATTGGAAGAATATTCCTAATAGTGTGCCTAATTCTTCCTGCTCCTTCAGGTATTGATGGGTCACTTTGCATTGGCCTCGGGCCTTGCGCTTTATCACATTCTTTTCTTTGGCAAGCTGCCTCTTCAAAGCCTGTCTCCTAGATTGCAGCAACTTGCTATTAATCCTCTCGCTCTCTGATAATTGCAAGAATATGTCATATTTCTTTTTACAAAGAGGAGGCTCTGTAGATCCGATATGTTCGAGCTCCTTCGACCCCCACCCCTTTGTTCCAACAGTGGTATAAGAGGAGTGATCGTGGGTGATAGCGGCAGGACTGCCTGTGGTTGGGCCACTGCAAAACGATCTACTTCACCCCTAGACTCTTGAATCTCATTTAAGGGCTGCAAAGGGGTTGACATAGATATGTTATATGATATTTTATTTATATCGCGCTCATACACAGGTGTTTTAGAGCGCGACATGGCAAGGGAGGGGGAAAACAGGGGAGAACAAAACAATGATATTGCTAAGCCCAGTGACATTGAGAACGCGCAAGTGCATTGGAGAGGGGGAGGGGGAAAAGTGCAAGGGGGGGAGAAAAAGGAGAGTGCGGAGCAAGGTGACACAGATAAATAATAATAAATTGATAAATAAGGCAACAAACAATGGTAGTGCATCCAGCAAGTGGCTAGTGCTGGTATTAAGGCGGCAGACTGAGTATGTCTGATAAGTGCTGGAAGAAAGAGAGAGGGGGCACCTGCATGGGTACAGATACAGACCCCAGTGGAAGGGGTGACCCGGAGGCAGTGCGGGAGGGTGGCAGGGTGAGCGGGTACCTCGGCCTGGAGGACAGAGGGTGGCCAGGTGCACGGTGCCGAAGGAGGCCAGAAAATCAGCAGGGGAGAGGGGAGGGACAAAGAGGGAGGTCTTGATGTGCTTCCAGAACCGGAGAGGGTTCTCCTCGAGTTTTAGTGTGGCAGGGAAACTGTTCCAGAGGGAGGCCCCAGCTGAAGACAGAAAAACGTCTGACACTGAGTGAGTTAGAGGTAGAGGAGCGGAGAGCTCGAGAGAGAGGGTGTATTTGCAGAGGGATAGCTGAAGGCATGTTGGATCCAGTCCCCAGAAAGCCTTGTGGAAAATGCAGAGGGTTTTGAATTTAATTATTGCATCCACAGGGAGCCGATAGGTGAGATTTCAGAGCTGGAGAGATACAATCCCAGGGCTTGAGGCCAAGGACAAGTCTTGCAGTCCTGATCTGGGTAAGTTGCAAAGGGTGGAGAGTAGAGGCAGGTAGAAAGAAGGGAGGGAGCGGAGAGGAAGAAAGGAAATGGAAAGCATGAAAACAGAAAGTAGCAAAAAGGATAGACAAAAAGCCAGAAAAGAAGCAAGCGAAGAAAGAAAGGAAAGAAATAAAGGACGAACATGTAAAGCTTTTAATATTCAAATCTGCAGACCAACTGCACATCCCTACGACCACAAGGTGGCGATCAGTCGCCACTTTTCCATTACAAATAATACATTTCATGCAGTACAACAGGACAATCACGTAAGGATGATCAGTTTACCGGTCGCTCCATTTTGAACGTACATCAGACATATAACGACTTGGATGGGAAGCTATAGGTGCTGTACATATGGGATGCACGCAGAGCATTTCAAGAAAGGGTGCAGGGGTGGCAGAGGAGCTGGGTGGATGTATACGGGGAGCAGGGGATAGTGTTAGGGAGAATTCTCATAAATGGCCGATTTCCCTTACCTAAAGAGTCCCCCAGCAGCTTTGCTGGATTTCTAAGATTTATATTTTTCACCTGGTAAGAGTGTGAGCCTTTCTCCCACTCTTACATGGGTTTTGCTGTGTGTATTCTTACTGTTTGTGTGATCTTGGGCACTGGAGCCTCACCTACTCCAGGTGCACCACCTTGTGTGTGTGTTACACAGCACCGTCAGTGCAGTGATACAGGGCTGTCTTTGAGACTTCCCACTGACTCCATTTTTCTGGGGCTGACTCCTGTCCCCCAGAAACATCTAAAGTTGCCATTCACTTTATATAGTCATTTTAAACCACAGACCCAGTACACCCCATCTTACATGTAGTATTGGAAAGGGTTAACTCTTATCCCTTTTTGTCTGTGCCTCTTGGAGCCTTGTTTCGCTCCCTTAACATTAAGACTTGGCTGGTGGCAGTGATAACTACCCTAACTTTCCTACCGCGATTATATTATGTAAACGTGGTATTAGGCTATTATAGTAGCCTTGAACATAAACCTGCTTGACCAAATACATTTTATTTTGGCTCCGGCTGGGTTTTTTCAGCATTTCTTTTTGTTAAAGTCTTTCTTGTGTTTTACTCTGCGCACCAAACCGGGGATGATTCCTTTGTTCGCTGTCTTTTCGCGGGCTTCTGCACAGAAGCCCTCCTTAAGGCGCCCGATAGTCTAGAGGGGCAGGATGTGAGGGAGGGATCTTCGGACCCCTGCCGTGGGTTGCCTTAGCAACCCAAGTTGCACTCTTGTCTGATTGGCTAAGGGGACTGGCCTTGCCAGGCCAGGCACCCTGCTGTGTGATTGACAGCCAGGCTGTATGAATGGGGGAAAACTGCATAAAAAGCAGGTCTCTGGAACTGGAAGAGCAGAGTCGCCACTGAAACGAAAGAACCAACAAGGAATTGGAAGAAGAGGACCTCTACCATGACTGAACCGCCTGGTGAAGCCCTGCTGCAGGCCGAATCTCCAAATCCGACGACAGAGAAGATCCTCCAGGAAACTTCTTCCCTTGAGCTGGTGGGACCAACCAGTTCACCCAAACTGCAAGCCAGGACCCCTCCTCTGGTCGAATTCGATGTACAGAGCTACAGTGGGCCAGATAGCCAGGAAGGTCGGACCCTGCTTGGGTTTTAAGGAGCACACCTTTTATTCGTTGTTTTGCTCTGCTGCTGGTTTCTTCCCTAGGTGGCGCAGGACCCTCCAGCCTTCCTACTTCGTGTCAGTCCGACAGTCGCTTCAGGAACCGTGAACCTGCAGGAACCACCGGGAATGTCCGCCTCAGCTACAGCTCCCTCTCCATTTTAAAGGTACTGTGCAAATCCAGTTGTCTGTTTCGGTCAGCCGCGGTGAAAGTGTTTGAAATCTTTCTCCAATCCGAGGGCTTGTCCTTCTCTTCTAAATAACTTTTCTACCAACCCACCTCAACCAGAATCTGTGCCACAAACTTTACCGCGTACTACCCTGAACTGTTTTATCTTGAGCAAAAGACTTTTGTTCTATGGATCTTGGCCCTAAGCCTTTTCTATCTGATCTCCTCACTGTAGTCTCTCTGGTTCCACTGCCCCGATTACTTACCTGTTGGTTTTGCCTAATTTCTAATAACTTTGGCTTTCCCTCCCTTTTAAATTGCTGGAGTGCCATTTTGCTCCCACTTCATTTGTGAGCTTAACTTATCTGGAATTTAAGGGAAATGGTGTGGTGTATTTATGATTGTGATTTTTGACTTGCTTAGAAAGGTGAACTGTTATACAACTGATAAATAAATATATATTCTTTTACTTAGAAACCTTGAGTCAGTGTTTGCCTGAATCATAGTAATTGCTGTCCTTTGTGTAACTATTTGTACTGCTCACTTACTCTTGAGATAAGTCTGGCTGCTCCGCTACTGCCATCACTATAACTGTGTATACAGGCTTGTACCAAAGGTGAAATTGCACTGTCACTTTTAGTCTTAATTGTGTGTAGCGTTCCTAAAGGGTACTGCATATAATTCTGCCTAACAGGGGAGCAGAGAAAGGGGGCTCTCCACAGAGGGAGGATTAGGGTTGAGTAAAGTGATCAGTGATTGGTGAAATGTTAATTAAGGAGTAGGGTCTTCAGGTCCTTCCTGAAGTGCAGGATGAAGAAGGCCAGTCTTATCTGCATTGGTAAATTGCTCCAGTCAAAGCTGTTCAACAGCACCCAAGAAATCAAACAGTCAGGAGGGAGGAAACAAATGAGTCAACTACTATATAACTAAGAGATTACTAAAACAATTGTTCCTAGCATATCGTTTACAAAGTATTCGAAAGATTTTGGCCGTCCAATTCTTGGATACTGAATTATTGTCTTATCACCGCCGTTGTATTCGTGCTCAAAATTCTCGACCATGTCGCTTAAACTCAAGTCGAACACTTTCTAGAAGCCAACCATCAGCCTGGTTCATGACAGGTTGGGGTTCCGACCTAAGCACAGCACCGAAACCGCTCTGTTGGACCTCAAAAGGCAAATGGACAGCATCCGAGATGCCGTGAATCTTGCCATACTCTTCCTATTTGATCCATCCACTGCCTTTGACCTTGTCGACCACGATTTACCCTGCCAACATCTGGGTTCCCACTTCTGCTTCTCCGCTGACGCCATTGCCTGGTTGAAATCCTTCCATGGAGATCGCACTAAGAATTTGCATTGGAAATTTGGCAGCCAACCCCATCCCATCACCATTGGGTGTTCCCCAAGGCTCCTGTCTGTCCCCCACTCTCTACTTTTATTTATTTTATTTATTTTTTCATTTGTTAAACGGCCATACCCTGGGGTATCACGGCATGGTTACAGACGGCTTGGCATTGTTAATACATTTGTGCATAGCAAAGAATACATAATTATTTAGAAAATTGATAATACCTTATGCTCATGGTGAGAAATTACATGTTCAACGGGATGGTATAGTGCTAAAATTGGTTAATAACCAGGTTTTTAGCAGTTTTTTTAAGCTAGTGAAGGATGTCTCTTTTTTGATGTTGGTAAGGAGGGAGTTCCAATGCTTATGGGCAAGGACATAGAAGCTGCTGCCCCAGCTCTAGTATTTTTGTAATGGGGATCACTAGGAGTAGATTGTCATTGGATATGAGTGATTTAGTGGTTTCTTTTTTGTGTATAGCATTGTTAAGGTAGATAGGGGCTTTTTTGGCCAGACATTTGTGTGTGATGCAAAGTGATTTGAAGATAATTCTGGCTTTAATGGGTAGCCAATGGGTATCCTTCCTGATCTTGGCGATGTGTTCACATTTTTTTATTCCTAGTGCTGCTCTTAGGACTTTATTTTGCATGAATTGCAATTTGCTGAGATTGGAGTTGGATGTGCCCAAGAGTAATACATTACAGTAATCCAACTTAGATAGGACCAGAGCTCTAGCCATGGTGAGCCAATTGGTGGGTGTCAGAAATTGTCTGCTTAGTGAGATTAATTTAGTTGTATATGCTGTGGAGGAGGAGAGGGTGCTTATGTGTTTGGTCATAGTGAGGTTGGCATCTAGGAATATGCCTAAAGTTTTTACGTGTTTGAGTACTGGTATTAATGTGCCGTCGATGTTGATGGCGGCGTAGTCGGCATGTAGAGCGACTATTTTAGATTGGGATCCCACAATGAGAAGTTCTATCTTCTCATCGATGAGACAGAGGCTGTTCGGGGCCATCCAATTTTGGATAATGGCGTACATTTTGTTAATGGTCAGTGTGTCCAGATCATAATTACTCGATAGGGATATGAGGATCTGGGTGTCAACTGCAAAATTAGTGTAGAGGACACCCATATCGTCTAATGCCGAGAAGAGTAACTTTGTGTGAGCATTATAGAGTGTAGGAGAGAGGCAGGATCCTTGGGGTACCCCGATGAGGGCTGGTATAGGATCAGCTGCTTCTTTGCTTATGGAAACTCTGGAGGTATGTTCGGCTAAGAAGGATTTAACCCACAAGGTGGCATCTTTAGAGAAGTTGAAGTCATTGGCTAGTGAGCTACACAGTTTATCGTGGTCCAGAGGGTCGAAAGCTGCAGATAGTTCTAGCAGAAGTAGTATGCAGAGTTTCCTTGAGTCTCTAATAGTGTCCATCTGGTTTTTGAGATCCAGAAGACATGCATTACTCACCGTAATAGCATTTCTGATGATTGTATCTGCTTAGATTCACTTGCTGTGCATATGGTCCGACACCCAGTGGTAACCGCGGAGTATTGCATCTTGTCTTTTGGGGACCGAAAGGGGACGTCGGCATAGGCATGTCTGTAACACTATCCCTATCGTGACGTGTGTAGTACCCAAAATCCCTCACGCGCCGAGGTCCCTCCGATTGTATTTTTTCTGCCATGAGGGTGCCCAAGGCTACAGTGAGTGAGTACATAAAGAGAGAAAGTAGTAAGACGTCTATGTTCCTTCCACCCCGAGCGGGGAGGTAGGGAGGGCGCATGTGAATCTGAGCAGATACAATCATCAGAAATGCTATTACGGTGAGTAATGCATGTCTTCTGATGCTTGTTAATCTGCTTAGAATTACATTCTGTGCATAGTCTAGCGAGCAGTACCCGGAGTTGGAGGTGGGTTGTGAGAAGGAACAGTAGAGAAAAGATGTCTTAGTACTGCTTGTCCCACCTGAGAATTAGACCTAGAATGAGTGTCTAGGCAATAGTGTTTTGTAAAGGTGTGTACAGAACTCCAGGTGGCCGCTTTGCAAATGGGACTCAAGAGGAACATTTGCAATGAATGCTATGGATGCCCCAGTGATATGATATATGATATGATATGGTATTTGTAACGCGCCTATACACAAGTGTTTCAAGGCGCGACGAGGCAGGGAGGGAGGGAAACAAGGGGAAGACAGACAAACGATCCTACTAGGCCAGGTGTCATTCAGATCGGGCAAGTGCAGAGGTAAGGGGAAAAGGGGAAAGTGCAGGGGGAGGAGGTGGGGGGGGAAAGTGCAGTACACGGTAAGTAGCCTAATAAAATAATAAATAATAAATAAAAGGGCCAGCTGGTGGCAAGTGCGAGGTAAGTGCAGAGCAAGTGCTAGGAAGGGGGCTGTAGGGATACAGTGACAGTCCCACAGTGCAGGGGGAGCCAGGGAGGCAGTGCAAGTGGAGAGTGGCTGGGCCCTGGACCGAGGTCGCTGAGAGTGGCCAAGATGCAGGTTTAGTGCAGAATTTCAGTGGGGAGTTAGGCAGGTTTAGCAGGGGAGAGGGAGAGAGAAGGCAGAAGCGAAGAGGAAGGTTTTGAGGTGCTTCCGGAACCGGAGATGGTTCTCCTCAAGTTTCAGGGTGGCAGGAAGGCTGTTCCAGAGGGAGGCCCCTGCTGCGGAGAGAGATCTACCCCCAGCTCGTTGCTTCGAGAAGCGGCTGACCATGAGGGAGTTGGAGACGGATGAGCGAAGGGCTCGTGAAGGAAGATATTTAGGAAGAGAGAGTTGAAGGTATTTAGGCCCCAGGCCCCAGAAGGCCTTGTGGACAATGCAGAGGGTTTTGAACTTAATCCTCGCAGCCACTGGGAGCCAGTGAAGAGATTTCAGTCCTGGAGAGATACGGTCCCTGGGCTTGAGGCCAAGGACAAGTCTCGCAGTTCTGTTCTGGATAAGTTGCAGAGGGCGGAGAGTGGAGGCAGGCAGATTAAGATAGAGGCTGTTACAGTAATCCAGCCTTGAGAGAACCAGGGCTCGGGAGACAGTGAGCTTCTGGGGGAAGGAGAGGAAGGGAAGAATACCTCTGAGGAGGTGCAGCTGGTAGTGTGACTTCTTAGAGACGTCAGATATATGAGGAGAGAAGGAGAGTGTGGAGTCGAAGATGACCCCAAGGTTTTTAGCCTTGCAGGTAGGGGCAGGAAGGGGGCCAAGGGAGGCCGGCCAGAGAGCTGCAGGGAAGGAGGGAGTGGGTGTGCCGATGAGTAGAATCTCAGTCTTACTGGCATTAAGGCAGAGGTCATTGGCGGCACACCATTCCTGGATAGCAGACAGACAGTCGGAGATGAAGGAAGAAGAGGAGGAGGCCGAGGGTAGCCTGAAAATGAGCTGGGTATCGTCCGCATAGCACTGGAAGTGGGGGCAGAGAGCGGCGATGCGGTGGGCAAGGAGTGCCAGATACTGGTTGAAAAGCCAGGGAGAGAGGTTGGATCCCTGGGGGACACCACAGGTGGAGAAAAAGATGTCGGAGAGGAAGGAGCCCATTTGGACCTGGGAGGGTCGACCGGAAAGGAAAGAGGTCAGCCATGCCAGAGCCTGACCGGTGATACCCAGGTTATCACGGAGACGGTTGAGCAGGATGGAATGGTTGACAGTGTCAAAGGCAGAGGAGAGATCGAGCAGAATGAGAACACAGGGAGTGCCTCGAGTAGAGTGTGCTCTAGGCTTGAAGGGCAGTTCTCTCTTAGCATGAGTGTAACAGTGTGATGCATTTGACAATCCACCTTGAGATAGTCGATTTAGAGACCGGATCCCCTTCTCTACCAGCTGCTACAGAAACAAAGACTTGTTTAGTCTTCCTTAGTGGTTTAGTTCTTTCCAGATAAAACACGACTGCCCTGCGCACGTCTACTGTGTGAAGGATTCTTTCGGCCATGTTAGTAGGGTTCTGGAAGAAAGTGGGTCATCGATTGACTGATTCACAAGGAACTTTGAAATGAATTTAGGCACAAACCTGAGATGTGTGCGCAGAACTACCTTATCTTTGTGGACTGTCACAAAGGAGTCTAAAAGCGAAAGAGCCTGTAGTTCGCTAACCCTTCTGATAGAAGTGATAGCCACTAGGAAGGCTGTCTTATAAGTCAGGTCTTTCAGACTTGCTTTACGCATAGGCTCGAAAGGAGCTCCCATGAGCCTGGTTAAAACCACATTCAGATCCCATCCAGGGGCTGGGTGAGTGACGGGAGGATAGATCCGCTTAACCCCTTCCATGAAGGCTTTAATCACGGGTATCTTCCACCACAATACCTTTTGCTGCAATGTGGTGTAGGCTGACAGAGAAGCCAGATGAACCTTTAGGGAATTGAAGACTAACCCAGAGTCCAACAGGTGGGTTAGATGCAACACAATGTGTGAGGGTGAGCAATCGATGGGATTGATGCTCTTGGAATTGCACCAGATGACAAAACGTTTCCATTTGCTGGCATAGCAATAACGTGTATTAGGTTTCCTCGCTTCCCCGAGTATGTCCATGCATCTCTGAGGGAGTTGCAGGTGTCCAAACTCTATGATCTCAGGGGCCAGGCTGCTAAGTGGGCATGGATGTAGGGTCTCCCCCCTGTCCTGACACAACATGTTGTAAGGGCAGGGCAGCTTGACTGGTGGGGAGAGGGACATTTCCATCAGGTGAGCGAACCAGGGTTTGCGGGCCCACATGGGGGCCACCAGTATCATGGTAACTGGTTCCTGGTACATCTTGTGCAATATCTTGTTGAGACGGGGAGTCGGGGGGGAAAAGCGTAGAAAAATTTCCACGACCCAGTTATCCAGAGACCGTTCCCCTTGGATCGGTTCTGGGAGTACCTGGAGGCGTAGTCTAGGCATTGGGCGTTCTCCTGAGTAGCGAACAGGTCGATCTCTGCGTAACCCCATTCTGCGAAGACGTTGGACACAATGTCTTCATGCAGTCGCCATTCGTATTCTTCTGGCAGAGGAAAATCTCTGCTGAGTACGTCTGCCAGAAGATCGAGTTCCCCTGGAACATGTTGGGACAACAAAAGCATCTTGTGTTTGAGAGCCCATATCCAAATGTTTTGGGACAGCTTGGATAGCCCCGGAGAGTGAGTGCCCCCCTGTTTGTTCAGGTAATACATTGCTGTAGTGCTGTCAATTAGGATCAGCACTGTCTTCCTTTTAGTTGCAGCTGAAAGGCTTTCAATGCTTTGAACACTAATGATAGCTCCAGTAGGTTTATATGCTTGCACGCTACTTGAGGGGACCACACTCGGTGTGCTGACTGCTGAAGCAGGTGAGCCCCCCACCCCGTGAGAGATGCGTCTGTAGTGACAGTGGCTTCCACTGCAGGGGTGGTGAAGGTCTTCCCCTTCAAGAGGTTTTCTCTTGACAACTACCAGATCTTCCCATTGTCTGCTGGCCTGACACCACTGGCTGTTGATTAAACAAAACCAACAAGGTTACTCACACTGTAGACAGTCCTGACTTCTGTCAAAAATGTAGAATTTAAATCTCCATATCAATTTCAGGCTAGTGCTTGCAAAAACCAGTCACTGAGGATAAACCAAAGAAGAAGTCTGGAGGGTGCTAACAATAAATTTATTGTTGATCACTAGATCAACTGTTGAGCCACTCTTGCATGGGACGCATGCACAGCCACGCGTGAGGAACCAAGTATATACATGACGCCATCATCCCTAGCAAACACATGGCTTTGCGTACCGTTGCCTCCCGACTGCCTACATATTGAGGAATCTGAGAGAGCATGTTCTGAACCCTCTCACTGGAGAAGACAAGACCGTCTTCCGTCCAAATTAGCGCTCCGAGAAATTGTTTTACTTGGCTGGGGACTAAGATGGATTTCTTTTCATTGATTGAAAAACCCAGGCTGAAGAGATCTACTGTTTTTTGGGTGTTCGAAAAACAAGCGTCGAACGAGTCCCCTGTAATGAGCCAGTCGTCGAGGTAAGGGTGAACTGGGACTGATAGTCTGCGCAGGTGTGCTGCTGCCATTGCCAGGACTTTGGTGAACACCCTTGGCGCCGAGGCAATGCCGAAGGGGAGTACCTTGAATTGGTAGTGTTTGTCCTGGATCATGAACCTTAGGTATTTTCTGTGCGCTGGCAACATTGAAATATGAAAGCATGCATCTTTCATGTCCAATGCTGCCATGTAGTCCCCCTGTTTCAGCAATGGGATCACCTCCTGCAGGGTTATCTAGCAAAACTTCTGGGGTTTTATAAACTTGTTCGCTGGGTGCAGATCTAGAACAGGACGCATGGTGAGATCCTTTTTGGGTACAAGGAAGTACACTGAATAAATACCTTTGTTTACCTGAAGAATAGGGACGGCTTCTATGGCGTCCTTTCCCAGCAGTGCTTCCACCTCTTGGATCAGGATCTCCAAATGGTCTGTGAAAGGCACCATGAGCGCGGCGGTCGGAACTGTGGAGGTTGGGCAAATTCCACGCAATAACCGTGGGCAACCATCTTTAAGACCCACTGGTCGGAAGTTATCCCCTCCCATGCCTTGAGGAAAGATGTTAATCACCCCCCGACCCGGGAGACATGGGAGGGGACCTGGACTTGATGGTCATTTCTGACCAGAGGCTGTGGCTCCTCTGGGATTGGGGCCTCTGCCTCTACCTTTGCCGCGTTTCTGACCCCTTGCGGGATAGTAAGTGGGGCTTCCAGATGTTTGATTTGTGTTGGAAGTTACCCATGCCGTAGTTGTTTTGACCAGCACAGGCTTGTCCTCGAAAGGACCACCAAGAGTTATTACCCCTCTGGGATGAGGGTTTCTGTGTAATTTGGTGCACAGACCTTATAGTCTCATGCTCCTTCTTGGCTGTCTCCAACGCTTCATCCACTACTTTCCCGAAGAGGTTAGTCTCCTCAATGGGTTTATTAATTAGGGAGGCCGGAGTCTCAGATCTAAATCCCGATATATGCAGCCATGCGTGTCTTTTCAGAAGAGTCCCTTGTGCAAGAGACTTGCCTGCTGTTTCTGCAGTGGCCAGGGTGTTCTTCACCACATTCTGGTTAACAAGTCTTCCCTCTGCAACAATGGCGAGATGCTTTGTCCTGGTGGGTTCAGGAACCTCCTGGAGGCCTTCCTGGAGCAAGTTCTGTTGGGCATCAGCATAGCTTGCTAATAACGTAGTATTATTAGCAACCCGAATGGTGTACGCAGCTGCTGACGTGACACGTTTGCCCAGGGCATACAACCTTTTAAACTCCTTGTCAGGTGGTGATTCTCCCGTGGCAAGGGCTACCCCTGCCCTCTTTCGAGTGGTAGTCACTACCAGTGAGTCTGGGATGGCGTGCCCTTTTATATACATAGGGTCGGAGGGAGAAGGGCGAAATAATTTTTCGACTCTCAGGTTCACAGCCCGTGTCTGAGCAGGTTTGACCAACGAGGGAGCTGCCCATCTTTTAACAGAGTTAAGGAGGGGGATGGATTGACTCGCCAGAGGTTTTTCCTTAATAATGTCCTCCACGAAATCCTGCTCAGGTACCGCCTCTTCAGTGGCAATTTTGAAGTATTCAGCTGCTTTTTTCAACATGAAGTTGAAAGCCATTTGGTCATCCACAGGGGAGGCCTGGCAAGCTGGGGTAGACGGAGGAGAGTCTAGGCACAAAATATCAGTGTCCTGATCATGCTGTGTCCAAGGGTCTTGAACTTCCTGCTGGGTTTCCTCCCAGTTGTCCATCGCATCCTGTTGATCTTCCTCATAATTTTCGAGAAAAGAGGCTTCCTCGTCTTCATTATAGATGTCTGTATGTTTGTCCATATGGAACACGTCTTCTTGTTGGAAAATAAGAGACTGGACTTCTTGCATTTGGGGGTTAGGGTCTATCCGAGCCCTCTACGGGGGAGGATGATCAAGAGAACCCATAATCTGCTCCAGCCGATCCATATAACCCTCAAACTTTTCTGTAGTCCATTTAGAGGACCCAAACGGGCCTACACGAGGAGAAACAACGTTCTCCGCACTGTGGCGTCGTGAGGAACCTCTCAGTGTGTCGGAGAGAGGCTCTTGGCTATCTACGCAAGTGTCATCGGAATCGGGGCCCAAATCCGCCAAAATCTTTTCCGCGGCTTGGCCCATCACTTTAGGCGGAACCGGAATAAGGCCCACCGCCGCTGCGATTCTTCCGATGCTACTTTGGATAGTCACCGAATCATCATGGGACAAAGGCTCTGATGATTTGTCAGCAGTAGAAATACCGTCCATGGCACCAGGAGGCCTAGCGGTCGGTTTTTGGGGTAGAGACCTAGCCATAGTTTTCGGGCCTACTGAGGCCTTGGAAATCGTCGAAGCGTCAGGCTCCCTAACTCTGTCGCGTGTAGATTTAGGAGTAGCGCCCTTGGTTTGTTTTGATTGCCCAGTCGCAATACGCTGCTGCGGGGAAGGCTTTGGATCTGAACGACCCGAGGGAACCGGCGAAGTTTTTGGCGGCCCCATAGGCGCTTTTGCCTTTTTCGATAAAGGCATCGAAATTGGCGTAGGGGTTGTGTGCTTAGTGCGATGCGCTTGTACGCCCCTGTCGCCGGGTGTAGTCCCTGTAGCAAGGCCAGAGTCGAGCCTGGAAGGGTCGGGGATGGGCATGGCAGACCTAAAAGTGTCCGCCTCCACGTCTATAACATCCGCGTTGGACGCTTGGTCATCCGAAGTACCCCCGTCACTTTCGGCTGGCGTGGCGGTGGGGGAAGGAGGCTCCACACGTGACATGCCGTACGTGGCCCACCGCTTTACACAGCGCTCCTTAAGGGTCTTGGGCTGAAGGAGTTTGCACGCCGCACACCGCTTCTCGTCGTGCTCTAGGGGGAGACAGGCGTTACACGTCCTGTGTTCGTCCTTCCAAGGATATCTGACCCTACGCTTAGGGCAGAATCTAAAAAGAGTCCTTTCCATAGCAAAAGGGAAGGATGACCAGACCAAAAGGGAAAAGAGGGGAAAGGAGGAAAGACATACTAAACAATATGGCCACCCCGACCCCACTCTCCCTACTGTATAGGTCGGCCAGAGGGCCCGACCACGTGGAAAAATCCAGCCGCTGGATCTTAGGCGCCGAAATCCACAGCCATAGACGATTCCCCCGTATTCTTTGTTGAAGATGTTCTTATTTGCGAAATGACTTAACGGGGAATAAACCGACAATTCGGCAAGATAAACAATGTCTCTAGTAAGAGCTCCGCTAAAGGGCGACCAGTTATCTGGGTGGAAAAAAACAATCTGAGGGACCTCGGCGCGTGAGGGATTTTGGGTACTACACACGTCACGATAGGGATAGTGTTACAGACACGCCTATGCCGACGTCCCCTTTCGGTCCCCGAAAGACAAGATGCAATACTCTGCGGTTACCACTGGATGTCGGACCATATGCACAGCATGTGAATCTAAGCAGATTAACAAGCACCAGAAGGGCTGTTTCAGTGCTATGATTTGATCTGAAACCGGACTGTCTGGTACCAAAGAGCTGGTTTTGTTTGAGGTGTGTGTATGTAATTGTGTCAATAATATTATGTAAAAATGGGACTGTTATTGGGCGATAATTAGTAGGCACTGTGGGGTCCAGTGTCATCTTTTTTTTTTTTAGAAGTGGGGTGACCCAGGCTTCTTTGATGCTGGCTGGGACTGTGTTAGTGTTGGACGAGGCATTGACAAAGTTGGTAATGGTGGGGGTGAGGGTGGAAGCACATGCTTTGATTAGTTTGGCTGGGACGTTGTCCCCTTTGCAGTTGGAAGCTTTTAGCTTAGAGATAGTATCAAGTACTAGTTCTTGAGTAACCGGGGTAAAGTGGAAAGATGCGCTGGTGTTTACAATAGGGGTGGTGCTAGGGTTAGATGTTAGTGCATTTTTGTCTGCAAAGGCAATTATTTTGGTAGCTATTTTGTTTTGTAACAGTGCAATTTTAGCAGCTAACGCATCTTGAATAGTGGTGCACCATACTTTGCTGGAGTTGGCTACTGTCGTTGCTGGGGTGGGATTTTCTAATTCTCTAAGGATAGACAAAAGTTCTTTAGAGTCAGATGTGGTATTGCTAATGCGAGTGTGGTAGGCATTGGCTTTGTGGATGATAATGGCCGTTTTATAGATTTTGCTGGTATCCTTAAAGGCGTTGGCAGAGTCAGAGGTAGGATGTTTATTGTGGGTCTGTTGAAGGGAATGTTTGGTTCTTCTTAGCGAAACTAGTTCTTCATGAAACCAAAAGGGTGTTTTTTTTCGGCACAATGAGTTTTGGTAGTTATTGGCGCTACTTTGTCAATAGGAAGGGAGAGGCAATTATGGTAGTAGTCGGCGAGGGTACTAGGGTCCTTGCTGGTGACCAAATTGGTTTCTAATGTTTTGTTGAGAATGGGGTCAAAGTTCTCTACGGTAAGCTTTCTGGGGTTTCTGGCTTCGTAGGTATCCAATACTTTGGTCTTATGGGGGCTGGGTTCATCGTTCATTAGAGTGAATTCTATGCAGAGGTGGTCTGTCCAACTGAGGGGAGTAATGGCGTCAAAAGATAGTCTGGAATTAAGTGAGAGGATCCAATCAAGTGTTCTACCTTTGATATGCGTAGGACCATTAACCAGTTGGATGAAATTCATGTCTTTAAGCACTGAATATAGGGCTTCAGCTTTGTGGTCCTGGTCATCATTGAAGCCAAGATTCAGGTCCCCAAGGATGATACATTTAGTATTGGGTTTGATGAGAGGAGCAAGAAGCAGAGTATTATCTGCTTCAGGGTGGCTGTTGGAGCTGGGTGTTCTGTAGATCAGCACAATATTAATCATAGTTTTTTCATTCACAGAGAGTTTACCTAACAGGAAGTTTGTACCCTGCAATGTTTTCGATAGCACAGGATCTTAGTTTTAAATTACTCTTGACAATGATGGCTACACCGACTCCTGTGGTGTGGGTTCTGTCGGTCCTGAGGATGGTGTAGTCAGGTGAGATGGCTAGAGCTAACAGTGGTCCATATGCTTGATGAAGCCAGGATTCTATGAGTACTAGTAGGTCTAGGCTTTGTTCAGTGATTAAGTCATGGATTTCGATAGCGTGAGATCCTAGTGAGCGGGCGTTGATGAGGGCTCCTTTGAAGCAAGTAGGTGGCTTGGCTTCAGCTGCAGTCTTGGGCGTCTGTGGCAGAGAGGTATTGGGAGTTTTTTTCACGATTGTGGCAATGGGTAGCTTGTACTTCTTGTTTTGCTGGAGGTCATTGGACTTTGGTAGATTGGGAGTCACGGGAGTGTGGCTACAAGAGAGGTGGAGTAGTTTGGTGCGTGATCTTAGTCGAAGGGTCCCCTCATTCCCCCCAATAGGGCAAACATTGGGACTAACTGTGAAGGTGGGGCTGAGCGAGGGGTTTACTTTATGGTCCATGGGGGTGGACTCTTGAGTGGACCTATTGGTGTTTGGGCTAGGTCTATGGGAATGATCAGGGATCGGAGGGAAGGGTGAAGTGGGAGGAAGAAATGGCGTGGGGCAGGGTATGGGTTAGTGTCTGGGGCATGCCAATCTGGATAGGCCATTACTAAATCCCAGGAAGTGGCTGCCTGTACATAGAGTACTATCTTGGATAAGGCTGAAAGGAAACATCACGATAAGTATCCAGTCTAGCATAGCTGTGTTCAAAGTGGCTTATGGCTAGGGGGGCAGGAACAGAGTACAATTGGTCATCAAGCAATGGGCAGGTACGCAGTACAAATGGTCATTAGACAATGGGCAGGTACTGAGTACAAATGGTCATCTAACAGTGGGCAAGTACTTAGTACAGATGGTCATCGGAACAAAGGGCAGGTACGAGTAAAGTGGTCATCAAAAAGTGGGCAAATACTGAGTACAGGTGGTCATCAAACAGTAGGCAAATACTGAGTACAGGTGGTCATCAAACAGTAGGCAAATACTGGGTACAATAAATCGGGTCCAGGTAGGGTATAGTATGGCGCAGATGTTGCCTGAGACTATAGGTGTGTAGTGGAGTTTAGTGCAGGCTGAGCGGAATTAGGGTGACTAAGGAACATGTTGTGCAAGACATAATGAAGAGGTTTTGTGAAGTATCTCTGGAGTGCAGCTACAAATGAATAAGGTGTGGTTCTTAGTCTATATAGTTCGTGGAGACAAATCAGGGGCTGCTTGGTTGGGTAGGATTCATCGTAGATATGTTTTTACTGAAGTCGTACTTACAGTAAGCGATGTAGAAGTTGGGCCGCCTCCGGCGCAGACAGGCAGAACCTTTAGTGTGGCCCTTGGTGTTTAGGCGGACTCACGCCTTCCGGTGACCCAGCGTCACTGAAGGAGGACAGAGGAGCCTATCAGAATCGGGGCGCATTGCCTAGCAACGCAGTAAACATTGTGGTGGCAGCCATGTTTAGGATCTCCTTGTGGTAAATGGCGATCTCAAAGCGGATTAGGCATCTGGGTGCGTGTGGATGACACGATGGGGCATTCTAAGCAGAGAGGCTTTAGGATGGAGGCATGCTAGGTGGCAATGCTTACCCAGGGCTAGAGGAACAGGCACAGACAGGATGGCACTGTTGAGGTTCCAGCTCCAGCAGGGTTTGGCATCAATAGCAGGGGGCTCCTGCCCTCCTGAAGGCGATCAGGGTGTGCAGCGCAGAGAGGCAGCACCCTTAGTGTGGCCCTTGGTGTTTAGGCAGGCTGACGCCTTCCGGTGACTCAGCGTCACGGAAGAAGGATGGAGCCGCCCATTAGAATTGGGGCACGTTGTCTAGCAACGCGGTAATCATTGTGGCAGTGGCCATGTTTAGGATCTCCCCATGGTAAATGGCGATCTCAAAGCTGATTAGGCATCTGTGTGCGTGAGGATGGGGCACTCTAAGTTGAGAGGCTTTAGGATGGGGGCATGCTAGGTGGCTTTGCTTACCCAGGGCTAGAGGCACAGCACAGACAGGATGGCTCAGTTGAGGTTCCCGCTCTAGCAGGGTTTGGCATCAGTAGCAGGGGGCTCCTGGCCTCCTGAAGGTGATCGAGGTGTGCAGCGCTACAACACTAATTATAAGCCACTCTTTAATATTATTGACTCCCTTGATATCACATACACTAACTTTGCCGATGATGCTCAGATTTGCATCCCCATCACTGACTACCACTCTGAGGATACTGTCGGCATCAACAAAATCTATGCCACCATCCAAAATTGAATGACCACCCACAATCTTTTATTGTCCGATAAGACCAAACTCCTCATTGCCGGCTCCCCTTTCCGCCTCAACAAGCTCTCCACGTCCTAGTCTATTACTATCCTTATTGATTGCATCGCAATCTCTGTCATCAAACATGTTAAAACCCTAGGGGCCCACCTGGACGCAGAATATCACTTATCTAAACAAATGAATGCCCTAGCCTCATCCACGGTGTACACAGCTAAGCTCACCTCCCACTGCAGACAATTCCTGTGCCTAACCAACTGCCTTATGCTCGGCAGAGCTCTTATCAGCAAGCTTGGCCACTGTCATGTCCTCCTCACCGGTATGTCCTCAACCAACCTCTCCAAGCTGCAACTCCTCCAAAACAAAGCCTTTTGCACAGCTTCGGGCCTGCACCGCTCCGGCCAAATCAAAGCCGCCAGAAGAGAAGCCCACTGGCTACCTGTCAAAGCTTGCATTGAGTTCAAACCCTGACTTTGGCACATTGCTGCATCTATAATGCACCACCCACCTACCTTAGCAGGAACCTCTTGCTGAAACAACATGCACAAAGCTCTCTGCGCCTCCTGGAGTATGTTATTGGCCACTCCCAGATTCAAAAAGTCGAGAGATGGAGGGGTCAGCTTTGCTGTCACTGCATCCTCACTCTGGAATTCCCTGCCACCTTGCATCACCTTCAAGAAACTAATCAAGACCTGTATTTTTAACAAATATGATTAACATTCCTTTTTCCAATCCACCCACTCCTCCCATGTACCTCCTGATTACCTGAAGCCCTTTCTGATGTTGTACAAACGCCTTGGGTCTGGGCATTACAAATATGTTCTGTTATGTTATTTTGCATTTATATAGCGCCTTATGTACCATTGGTATGTTCTCAAGGCGCTGGTAGGTTGAACGCCCTCAGGAACCGAAGTTCAAGTCAGTAGAGAGAGAGAGAGAGAGTCATAAGGTGCGTGTGAGCACCGGAATGTGTGTGCAGCAGGTGTGGCATTTGTGTGATAGCTGCTTCTTAGCGGTAGTTGTGGTGGTTGGGAGATCATGAGTATGTGTTTGTTCTGGCAGATTGTTATCCAGACCGATTTTGGCTGTGTTAGGCCTGAGCAGAACGCCTATGCTGGAGGGTGTGTAACCAGCTGTGTTTAGTTAGGATGATGGGGAGTATGAGGCAAGTGATGGTATGAGAACAGCCATACCGAATGGTGTCATAGTACCGCTGTGTTCTAGATGAGTGGTGGTGTAAGGACGAGAGTAAGCGTGGAGATGAGATATGGTGGTTTACCTTAAGTGCTTGAGATCAAGCGCACTCCAATAGTTCCATGCATTCCAACCGTTCAATGTACACTGACCATTCCATGCATTCCGACCGTTATACCCACTTCACCCATTTCGTCCACACACTTCATTCGTTCCACCCACTCCACCCGTTCCACCCACTCCTCCCGTTCCACCCAGATAATCCGTTCCACCCCAATCCTTCACCCGTTCCACCCAGATACTTCACCCGTTCCATCCAAAATAAATGAATGTAAACAAATGACAAACATTTACCGCTTCATAAAATGAAACATTGATTTACTAGAAATGCATTTTAATTACATGACAACTATAGTGAAATATCCTTCTATATTACATGCTATTTACATATGGATGCAGAAGCAAACGAAGAAAGAAAGACAGAATAACAGAAATCAAATGACAGTGGTTGGCAGTGACCAAAGCAGAACCTTCATAACAGGCCTGGAGTTAATCAAAGGTAACTGCCTAACAATGTTCCATCTATGCCAGAGGGACATTCTCATACAAGTAGTATAGCTCAGTGGCAACTGGCTCGTCTTGGAAGCAAGACGACGCAGAGTAACACAGGTTTGAATCCCGCATTCACGCTTGGAAACCACTTTGGTATTCAGCGTGTTATAAAAAAAAAACGATTAAAATTAAAGTACTCAGCAGGTCTCAAGTAAATTGAAGAGACCTCCTGTGGTGGTGACAGTCACATTCAAAGCTTTATGTAATGTGACGCAGGGTCAATGTCAATCTGTAGTAAATGATCCAAGATACTACAGCACCAATGTTTGTAGACGTTTCGGCAAAGGGTGCATTACAAATTTGCCTTCGTCGGGGCCAATTGAATCTGCAAGACCCTGTCCATGAAGGAGAAAAATGAATAAGGGAATCTTTAAAAACATGAACGTGGGGTGGGGTTTCTAAAGACTGCCTAAAAAGAAAATGTATGTACAAATATATAATGAACTAACTCACCAGGAGTAGGTAGAGAGGTTTCTAATGATTAGAATACTGGTATGGGGATGGCTCCGAAGAGTATCGCATGTCCTCTGAAATAGTGGAGGATGAAGGTGTGAGAAGTTAGGGCCAATAGATGGGGAACCCAAGATGCCAACATCAAGTGCTAGGGGGGTAAGTACCACCATGCGTGTTTACCTGTAATAGAAGAAACACTGTGACCAGGAAAAATTGTACACAGAAAAGTGCAGTAGGTAAGTACCCGGCTGCTATATTGTACACTTACCCAGTATGTGTCTGTGCGGCCATACCCGAGGCAGGAGTGTACATAAAGCAGATGGAAATTTCACAGGTAGCAACACTAAGTATATGATGGCCAAGCTGCCACACCAGCCAACGGCGGAGAAGATAAAATGCTTTGCGTTGGCCGTGCTGACGCCACGGACTGGATGATGTAAGGTTGGGATGCGTCATCAAAAGAAAAGATGAAACAAGAAATATAGATATACCCCAGCACCTGTAGACTAAAGGCTGTCAAAACATACAAATCTGGTAGTTTACACATTTTAATTCAAGACACCGATAACTACGCATAATTGAGGAAGGACCCCACCGAAGAAATAAAGCAGATTATTTCTGAGACCACGCTGTTTGGATACCAAAGACACTGGATACCCAAGCATTAATTTGGATTTCTAAATAACCTTGAGGCTCTATTCCAACACGTGTTGGCATCGAGTGTTTGGACAATCATAAAACAACGCGAAAAACTTCACTTTGTTGAATTTTTTTAATTAGAGACTCCGAATATATATTCATGTAGGTCTAACTGAGATTGTATAGGCCTATGTTAAATTGACTTGGGTCTTAAGGGGCACATGGAATAGTCTCACTGTTGCATTTTACATTTATGACTTCGGGCGTAGGCCATTCACTTGATCCATGCTAGCATCCTCCTCTCCTTGTGAAGTGCGATAACATATTATTTAGGTTACCTATTAGACATTGGGAGGTAGCTTGATGTGATAACAGCCCACTCAGCTTAGTATAGGATTTCTAAACAACTCTCAAGAGCACACACCATTTTATGGCATACCAAATATTCATAAAGTGCAATTCTTGTTGGCTTTGTGTCCACTCCTGTCTTGGTGATGGTCACACAGAGACTTACTGAGTAAAAGTATGAGATAACAGCCGGGTACTTGCCAACTGCACTTCTCTTCTCAGCATTTTTATGCCACAATGTTCTCTGTTCTGCAAGTTTATTAACCTTAGAGAATTTTTCCTGGTGACTGTATTCTACCATTCCAGGTAAACACGCAAGGTGCTAGCCCCTAGCACTTGGTGTTGGTGTCTTCACTTCCCTATATATTGGCCTTCACTTCTCACACCTTCGTTATCCACTATTTCAGAGGACAGGAGATACTCTTCGGAGAAACCCCCATTCCAGTGTTCTAATTATTAGATACCTCCTGCGGAAAGTGTGTGTGTTGCCTCTCTACCTACTCCCTCTGCTGAGTAAATTCTATGTGTATATTTGTGTATACATGTACTTTTTAGGTAGTCTTTAGAAACCTCCCTCCTCATTTTCTATGATTTTCTTATTAATTTTTTCCCTTCACAGACAAGGTGTTGCAGATTCAACTGATCCTGAAGAAGGCAAATTTATAATGCACCCTTCGCCGAAACGTCTACAAACATTGGTCTTGTAGTATCTTAGATAGTTTATTACAGGTTGACACTGACCATGGGTCACATTACATCAAGCTATGAATGTTAATATCTCCACCACAGAAGGTCCCTCCCATTTGCTTGAGACCAGCTGAGCAGTTGTATGGGAATGTCCCTCTAGCATAGTTGGAACATGGTTAGTCCGTTATCTTGAATAACCCAGGACCATTTATGAAGGTTGTGCTTTGGTCACTTATTCTGTCATTCTTTCTTAATTTGATTCTGCATCCATATGTAAATAGAATCTAACATAGATGAATGATGTCATAATGATGTCATTATATTTGTCTCATGTGATTAAAATGCATTTCAAGTAAATCAATGTTTCATTTTAGGAAGCAGAAAGTGTATATTGTAATTTGTGTACATATACGTTAATGAAACTTTGGCTCCAGTAGTTTTGTTTGACTGCCAAAATTCGGTATCCAAGAAGTGGATGGACACAATCTATTGAATAAGTTGTAAATGATACAATAGGAACAATTGTTTGATTATGGGTTTTCCCCCAGTTCCTAGTAAGTAAGCACATATAACTAAGATTACATACACTAGCCAATAGTGGAACAAGCAGCTAGAACCAATCAGGTACTTAGTCAAGAATGCAATTGAGGCCTGAATCTCCACAACTCACCATCATAAGACACAAGTCAACACCATTCCATCAGAAAAGGCCAGAATGGGATAAGGAGAAACATGGCACAGATCGCGTGCAACCGCTCTCTGTCTCCACTGTGAACCCTCCCCACCAAAATGTTGAATTTGAAACCATGTCTTCCACCACAACTGAAATCTTGCATGTCCACCAAGGTAAACCCTACCGGGCAAGTATAAAACTGTCACCCACAGAGACTTGATTGTGCAAGACCCTTTTGAAACAACATCACTCAACAGTCATAAAATGGAACGGAGATCAGCAAGAATCCACCATCCTGGCTCATACCAAAAACCACAGGGCCTCTTCTTTCTACTCAATGGCAGATTGGAACCCTACCCATTTAGCCTAACCTTTTAACTCCAAACAAGAACCTCCCCTAACTACAGTGCCTTCGGCCAACTAACCGAATCACCTTTCCCTTGTGCGTTACATAAACCCCTAACACGCACAGCAGCCTTACATCTGTAAGCAAGCAGCACCACCACATTAAGTCCTGTAGAGCCACTTGGAGCCTGCAGCATTTTTAGTGCTAGTATATGCTCTTCCTCCCCACCCCCACACTAAAAGGCTAGAATGGCGTCCGAGCGCAGGCAGACAACAGATCTTGGATGTGCTCCTCTGGACAAAGCACCAAAGTGTCACAGCTGCAAATCATATAGAATCATACTGGCACACAGGACTGGTACTTCTACTTGGCACCTAGCAGCACCCACATGTTTCGCTTCTGCCTCGCTCTTCACTGCCCACAAATCTTACTCTCCCCCCCACTTTACATCAGAACCATGCGCCAAGAGGCCACCAAAATGGGTGAAATGCACTATAGGAGATCACATTACATTTCATTACAATTTACCTTTGTGATATTTAAACATCAAGTAGGATATACAGTTCCAATTATGCACTTTTATAATTATGAGTTCTATTGATGGACAGTTTAGGAATCTTTAAAAAGTGTATTTAAAAAGGTATATTTCAGACGCTAAGTAACTATCCTTCTCAGTTTCCTGAAATTCTGATCAGATATTTTATTTTTCCAAACTAGAACAGCACTGGTGATGATGGGAGCAGGAAAGGGGATGAGTGGGTGAGTGAGAAACTGAAGCAGTGTGATTCATACAGCTCATTGGGCAGCCAATAGAACTAACTAGTGTAAAGGCCAGTCTGGCCATAATGTAATCACCCTAATTCTAGTTAGCGTATCGCCCTAGTGGTCTCATAGGTG
This sequence comes from Ambystoma mexicanum, assembly GCF_040938575.1. Classification (NCBI taxonomy): domain Eukaryota; kingdom Metazoa; phylum Chordata; class Amphibia; order Caudata; family Ambystomatidae; genus Ambystoma; species Ambystoma mexicanum. Next base: position 23,224,916 of record NC_090933.1, on the reverse strand, counting down.
CAGGGGCCGGCCCGGAGAACTATATACACCTGGTTACAATACATAATTCCAGATCTGGGTTTCGAGTAGGAAAAGGGAAACGCCCTGTCTGTGAGAAGAGGGTACAGGCACTGTTATTGATAAAAAAAGGTTTGGAAGAACAAGGAGATGCGAGAGTCACGTCGAACACATTGTACACTAATTACAGGATTAAACTAATGGAACAAGAGACAGTGAAGACGGATGTACTTACGCTCCAGGTCCTTGCCACGTCCAAGTAATGGTGTCCTAGAAAGCAACAGAAAACAAAGTGAACGAATGCTCCCCACTTCGGACCTATGCCAGCCTGCAGGCTGCTCGGCAGGCATGCATTCTGCAATCTGCCAGTTAACAAACGCAGGTCAGTGATTTGTTCTGCAAACACATTTCACACTGAAAACAGAAATCAGAAAGCAGAGCTGTCCACGAGCACTGCATTAGAAAGCTTCTCCTGGGCGATTAATTGTAGCGCTGACATGTTAATATGATTTTTCGCGGACAGAAAACAGCATTCCATTAAAATTCCTGTCCTCAGTGTTCTCAATCTGGCCCTTGCCTACATTAGGGCAGACTTTCACCGCATGGTGACATTAGACAGGATGTACGTTTCAGGAAGTGGTGCATTCATACAAAGCAGGTTACACATGCTAGGCTTCTGCTCATCAGGAATCCACAGTGTGTGTGCAGCCTTTTTCCTCAGAAAATCAGAGATACCAACAGTTAACAGTAGCTCCGGGGGTCATTTGAGAATTGAAGACGACTTACACCCAGTGTGCGTATTTGGGTTAATTGGATATACCCAACAATCAACCTAAACAATGTGCTCTAAACCCAAAACACTGAGTGAGGACAAATGCACCAGAGTCAGAAGGAACATTCACTGTGGCATACCTTTTTTGTAATCGCTTTTAATGGACTAGATAGGTGTATTTGGCCAGAGTTGACAGTGCCTTAGTTCACTGCGACGTGCCATTAGTTCGACAGGTGGGCACCTCCTCTTATGTGTCACTCAGTAGAAGGGTGAACAGTGCTGTACTTTCGACTTACCCTCTTTAATCTGTCTGCTATAAATTGTAGATGGGGGTCATGTCTGGCCAAATGTGCAGTGTAGCCCACGAAGGCGGCCTACAGCCATGTGGAGGCTCGGAGCGGGGATGGCTTTGATCCTCCTCATTGGCTGAGGGTCTGCCACGCCCCCCCGCCGGGGACAAAGGCATGGAATCCATCGATTCCCGGACGGGTAATGCCCCGGCGAGGGCCAATCAGAATGGTCCTTTCATTCTGATTCGCCCTCGCCAGGTACTAATGGGCAATAGGTGGGCGAGTTTCCACCAACTGCATTGTCAAGGAAAAGCAGTGGCTCAAAATGATGGGCTTCTTTCAAACTTCATGCATATCTGTTGTCTGGTCATGAACTGATCTTAGTAAGGACTGTGTTGAGGAAGTATGGGTTCCAAGTGAAAATAGCATTTAAAAAATACAGTCACAAAAACATTGAAGTGAAGTGAATAAAGCTGTGTGACAGTGACCCTGTCAGGGAGTTAGGGGAACACCATCCTAATCTGGGGTAGAAGGCCTGTCACGACATAAACCAGAGCCAGTGTTACCCCATGGGGCAGAGGGGAGTGAGTTGGGTGGCCCCAGTCCCTGAACCCCATAACTGTGCCAACAGATTGCACCCCAGGTGGGAAGCATCCCCGACCCGACCTGTGATCTCATGCATGTGTCATGGGCTGAGCAGCGGGAGTGGGGACTATGAGTTAACAAAATTGTCGATGCTGGCATCTGCTGAATTTCATGAACCTCAGAAAACAGCAATAAGAGGGTCAAGCTCGAACAGGCCTGGTTGTGTTAGTCTGCTTTTGCTCTTCTTTTTTACTAACAATGACCCGTTTGCTGCTGTGACTCAGGTCAGAGAATCGACAATGTCAGATCTACACTAATGTCGTTCGTATGACCTCAAACATTTAGCCACTCTTAAAAGGTGATGAACTGGTCTTGAACTCATGCTTGTGAACTCTCAACATTCTTAAATGTTTCCTTCGTGATCACTCATTTTATCTCCCAACAGCACCATGAAACTGTAAGAATCGCAAAGAAAAACGAGGTCTACCATCCCAACATAAAAACAAAAACAATCAAATTCTTAAAGGGTGGAAGGCAACCTTTTCTTGGGACTCGTTAAGTTTACTTTTTGAAAATTACTAGTCGCGTGCTGCTTGCACATTGTGCAGTGTATAGACAAATTTCATTTCAAGGGACTTGGAGTACTGCGGGTATTAGCGGAAGCATCTGCAGTGTACCCCAAGCGTAGGGCGCTTTGCCCTCCACCCTCACCCCCCAGCCTTGCAGCCCTGCACTTTTTCACATTCTCCTTTATGGTAAAGAACATTGTCCCGAGCTTGGCAGAGAAATGGACTATGCAGAAGGAGCTGCCTCCACAAGGTGTGTTTAGCTGCTGGTGTATCAAATGCAGAAATGGGTGGCATCAAGAGCCCCACGTTCTGAAACACCTTTTGTACACCGGTTGGTCACACGACAGAAATGTGAGCAGGTGATTCCCCAACACTTGAACCATTATTTAGAGACCTGGCTTTGATTAATGTGGCGTTAGCTAGTCATGGCCATTTCCCAGCGTTTGTGTTAAAGGAGATCGGAAGCTGCATGGTGCAGGGTATTTTAAAGGCCATGAATTGATGCTACAGCATGTCGCCCCCAATAGAACAAAGAAAGTGAAGCATGCATCCTGCAAGTCTGGGTATTTGCATTATACGGATGACGGGCCAACCGTCCACGGAGACGGTTTCTACTATAGTTGCCGAGTCGCTTTCCCAAGCCAGCTGCTGTGCAGACTTCGCTCAGCTTTTGGTCCAGCGCCTGCATCCATCCTTCACACCATCATTCACAAGGCACGTTCGTGTAGGTGTTTATCTCGTTAGACTAGCGTGATTGCTATTCCAAATAAAAGAAGCACAACGACAAAGAGTATAAGAGGGAATAAGTTACTTACCTGTAACTGTTGTTCTCCAGCATGGGGTCTGGCATGGATTCACATGCTCACGAATACAAGAATACATAGCAGTACACACATGCACAACCACAAGAGGTGGCAAGGCTCAACATTAAGCATCTCTTACCTCCTCACCAGGCCCACCTTCAGGCAAACAGGTTGTGCAGGACTGCTTGGCTGACTCTGGACTCCTCCCTGGAGTCCCGGTCGACGCAGTAGAATCTCGTGAAGTTGTGCGTCGACCTCCACGTAGCAGCCCTGCAGATGTCCAGCAGGGGCACACCAGACAGAACGCCGTGGCAGCAGCGATCGCTCTGGTTGAGTGGGCTCTCGGACGGCCGGGCAACGGTCGGTTTGCCAACCGGTGACAGTGCATGATGCAGCCGGAGAGCCATCTGGAAATGGAAGCCTTCGAGAGGGCCTTCCCTTGGTTCACAGGTCCAAAATTCACAAACAGCTGTGATGTCTTCCGAAGGTCCTTCGTGCGGTCCACGTAGAACTTCAGCGCTCTAGCCACATCCAGCGAGTGCAAAGTCCTCTCAGACGGCGACGAAGGCGACGGGAAGAAAACAGGTAGCAGCAAGGGCTCGTTGAGATGGAAGTCGGACGGCACCTTGGGCATGAAGGAGGGGTGCGTCCTCAGCACTACCTTCATCTGATGGAATGTCAGGTATGGCGGTTTACACGAGAGGGCCTATATCTCACCCACTCGGCGTGCGGGGGTGATGGCCACAAGAAATGCAGTCTTCCACGACAAGAACTTCAACGGTGCCACATGCAGAGGCTCGAATGGTGGCCCCATGAGTCTGGCCAGCACTATGTTGAGCTCCCACACCGGGGCCGGGGCCTTCACCGGCTGGAACGATCGGAACAGTCCTTTCATGAATTCCTTCACCAGGTGATGGGACCACAGAGATGATTGTCCCGGAGTTGTGGTGTAGCGGGAGATAGCCGCCAGATGGATTTTGATGAAAGAATGTGCCAGCCCGCCTGGGCCAGCGATAGCAAGTACGGCAGCACTTGAGGGGCCGTAATTCGTAGAGGGTTAATCTTCTGTGCACGGCCCCAGACAGAGAACCTCTTCCATTTATGTCCATAGCACTTGAGAGTCGATGACGCCCTGGCTTTCGCAAGTACCTCCTTGCAGTCTGCCGGGATATCGTACCCTCCAAACTCTAGTTCTGCAGGAGCCAGGCCTGCAGGTTCAAGGATCCTGGGTCGTGATGGAGGATGGTGCCTCCTTCCCATGAGAGAACATCCCCGTCCGTCGGAAGTTTGACCGGAGGGGAGGCTGACATGTCCAGAAGGTCCGGGAACCAGATCTGCCTCGTCCATGCCAGTGCGACGAGGATCATCCTGCACCGGGACCGTCTGAGTTGACTGATGAGTCGTAGCAGCAATGGCAACGGGGGGGAACGCACACAGGAACAGGCCATCCCAGGGCAATGAGAAGGCATCGCCCATGCTCCCCGGCTGGGGAAACCTGCTGGCGAACCTCCGGCACTTGGCGTTTGTCGCTGTTGCGAATAAGTATATCTGGCGATTGCCCCATCATCGGAATAGGGGATCCACCTGATCCTGCCGAAGTTCCCACTCGTGGCACGAGCGTAGCTCCCTGCTGAGCGAGTCGGCAATGGTGTTCTTTATTCCTGCCAGATGGAAGGGTACCAGGAACATCCCTTGGGCGAGGGCCCAGTGCCACAGGTCCTGTGCTTCCTTGGACAGGGCTTGGGATGGCCCCTTTGCTTCCGGATGTAGAACATTGTGGTGGTGTTGTCGGTGAAGATCCTTACCACTTTGCCCTTGAGGGATGGGAGGAATTACCCAAGTGCCCAGAACACGGCTCGGAGCTCCAGGACATTGATGTGTAGCGATCTCGCCTCTGGGCGCCAGAGGCCTCTTGCATGGAGATCGCCAGAGTGCTCTCCCCATCCCTCCAGGGAGGCGTCCGTCGTCACCGTTTCCTGATGCGCCGGGGTCTGGAAGTCCATGCCCACCGCTAGGTGCACGCAGTTGCCCCACCACCGGATCGCTTATCAGAAAGTCTCATTGAGAGAGATCCTGTATTCGAAGCTGCCCACCGCTTGCCTCCAACGGGCGTCTGGGAACTCCTGTAGGGGTCGCATCCGCAGCCTGCATAGGCGCACAAGGTAGATGCACGAGGACATCATGCCAAGTAGGGACTTGATGGACCTCACCCTAGCCACGTCCATGGTCAACAGCCGTTGTACCTTGCCCAAGATGGCTTTCGTCCTCTCCTCCGAAGGGGAAGCCGATCGCGCCACTGTGTCGAGGTGGGATTTCGCAAAGTTGATCAAGAATCCCAAATCCGTGAGAAGTTGGACGGTCTTCGCTGTGTGATTGACGGTGAGTTCTCTTGACCTTGCTCGGATGAGCCAATCGTCCAAGTAGGGGTAGACGTGGATCCCCTGCAGGTGCAGCCGCGTCGCCACTGGTGCTAGGCACTTGGTGAACACCCTGGGCGCCGACTACAATCCGAAAGGAAGGGCCTTGAACTGATAGTGTCGCCCTTGGACCACAAATCGCAGGAATTTTCGATGGAAGTAGGCATCCTATAAGTTCAGCGACGATAGGAAGTAGCCTTCCTCCAGCTGTCCCAGCACGTGCTGGAGGTTGACCATCCGGAACTTCTGTGACTTGATATACTTGTTTAGAAGACAAAGGTCCAGGATGGGTCGCCACTCGCCGGTCTTCTTTCGGACGAGGATGTATCGCGAGTACACTCCGGTGCCCCGCAGCCTCTTTGTGACGAGTTCTATGGCATCTTTTCTTAACATCGCTCGTACCTCCAGAAGTAGTTGTGGGACATGGTTTTCCTTTCTAGCCATGGGTGGAATACGGGGACACCTCTTTCAGAATTCTAGGGTGTGCCCACGGGCCAGGGCATGTAGCACCCAGCGGTCGGTGGAGATGGACTCCCACACGCTGACAAATTTTGCCAGCCGGCCTCCCACTGGGGTACTTCGGTGGGTGCCCGACGCCACGGCCGGTTCAGTCCTGTTTCGCTGTGGCCTGTCATGATCTCTGCTTCCAAAAGATCAGGACTTGCCCGACTCCCTTGGAAGCAGACCCATAACCCCGGTTCCGAGTGCCAGCCAGTCCCAATTGGGACCTTTTGGACCCTGTCCTGGCGCCAGTGGCACCAGGCTCATAAAGATGCCCAGTCCCAGCGCTGGAAGCGCCGGGCTCATAATGCTTGGGTGGACTTACCTGCAGCAGACCATGCTGCTTACTTACCTGCCAGTTGAACCCCTGATCCTCTTCTGTTTGGGACTACTTTTCCTGTTGGGTGGGGCAGGAGCCACTCCCTAGGTTCAGAACACTGGAACTCTTCTGGAAAGCAGGAACTCTTTTCTTACATAGGCGTGGCTGTGGAAGGAGACACCTAAGCACTACAGGAGGCTATTTAAACCACACCCGATGGATGAATCTTGCTTTGCGTTATTCTGCATTCTCTGCAGCAGAACGCTCATCGTGTCTTCTGCTTCTGATCCTGGGCCTAAGGGAACAAAGGCTTACCATCCTGGAATCCAGTCTTCAGCAGCACCTGTAAAGACAAAGAAAGAACAGGTTAGCACTACGGTCTTCAGTGGCAGCGCATCTCTTACCTGGTCCATCGGCTGTCACCAACGCCTCGCGCTGCATTCCGGCATCTGAAAGACAAAGGCTTACCTACTCTTCGCATGCTCCGGAGGTCTTCGCTCTGCATTCCGGCATCTGAAAGACAAAAGCTTACCAGCTCTTCGCACGCTCCGGAGGCCTTCGGCGCTGCATCCCGCATCTGAAAGACAAAAGAAGGTGCGTTTAAAGACATTGGGCAACTTTATTACTCACATGCCATTACTCCTTCCCACGCCGAATCCAGTGGGTATTCCAGCACCTTTCAGCTTCTCTACAGCTCCGAACTTGTACCTGCAAGATAAAAGGGACAGTTAGTGCGCATCGTGAAGCAGGCTACAAGCGCTTACTTACGTGCTTCCAGGCGCTTCTATTCCTCACGTGGGTTCGATCCTCAACTCTCATCAGCCCGCCATCCGCCATCGCCGGAATCCTGCAAAACAAGAGATATCATTACAAAAGACTTTTAAGACATTTGAAGTGCCCAGAACTTACCGTTCGTGCAGTTAACGACGGACAGCAGTCCTCTGAGGTCAAGAGGCCTGCAGCCTTATCCAGTGAAGAAACTGGTTACGGCACCCTGCCCCGAGGCAGATGGAGAGCTCGGCGTTCACTTACCTAAGGTGAGGGCGTTAACCTTTGGGGTTCTACAGGAGAAGAGAAAGGGAAGAGGAGAGAGGCACCCAATAACCCCAGTTCATTAATCCCATATTTTCTATCTGCAGACATCTTACTCTTCGAGTCAGACATACAGTGCACAGAGGTCCAGCCCAAAGAGCCAACCGTGTGTTACACATCACCTTTGAAGATACGGCATTCACCCAGTCAAGACCGGCGCCTCTGCGGGAATCAGGTGAGCGTTACAGGCCTTGCCGCCTTGGCTCCTGGGCGACGACGACAGGATCCTCCTGTCTTGCCGCATCCTCTGTAGGCCTCCTGCGATGAGGAGTGGGCCGCTTGGCGGTACGACGAGGAACTGCCGCCAAATCCTTTGGAGGCACCTTGTTTGCCTCCGAAGCTCCGAAAGGACAGCCGTCGCTGTTGAAGAACACCCACTGTCTTGCCGAACAGGTTGTTCCCGTCAAAGGGCATGTCCAGAACCCTGGTCTGCATGTCCTGACGGAAGTCGGTGGCCTTGAGCCAACCACGCCGGCAAAGGCAAATGCTGTTGCCCATCTGACGAAAGCCGGTGTTGGCGATGTCCGACGCCACCGTGATGCCGTGTCCGAAGCCACCTCGCCTTCCTGTAGGATCTCCAGGGCCTCAGCCCTCTTGTCATCCGGGAGGAAGTCTAGCAGGGGATTGATCTTGAACCAAAGCGCCCTGTGGTAGTGAGCCACGATTGCGAGGGTTTTGGCCGCTTTGATCGTCGCCGCTGCCGACGAGATGACCCGTCGTCCCATGGCATCCAGCTTCTTCCCCTCGCCGCCCAGTGGGGATATTGAAGTTGACGTCGTTGCCCCCGCCGCTTTCTTCTTGGCCGCCGCGGAGAACACCGAATCCGGGGACAGCTGTGCCCTGAGACACATAGGGGCGGACTCCGGGACCTGGCACTTCTTCTCATACCGGTCCCTCCTAGCAGGAGCCGTGGACGGGTTCTTCAGGAGCACCAGCCCCTCGTCCCAGATGTCATCCAGTAACGGGATTGAGAGGACAGTCTTCCTCTTGGCCTCCCGCCGTTGGTAGAGGAAACCTTCGTTCTTCTGTTCTTCAGGGCAGAGCTGGAAGAGCCCAGATACCCTGGCGATCATGGTGTGGAAGGAGCCAATTTCGTAGGAGGGTGGGGGGAGGCCCGAGGAGGTGGTGAAGGGAGGTCCATTCCGTCATCACCACCGTCATCGTCCGTCCCCGTCGTTGCCGTCTCTGTTTCCGTCTCATCCCTCGGAGGAGGGGATGGGGGTGAAGGCTGGAAGGTGGAGGAGGATGGACTTGTCTCCGCTTGTTAGGCAGGCTCCCTGACGGAACAGGCCTTGCTGGGTCGTCGGTGGGGGGTAAGGGCATCCTTGTCCTTATCTCCGTGCACAGGTTCTGTATCGCCATCAGGATAGCTCCTGAGTTGTCCTGCGGTAAGGGTACCAGCTGCAACGGGACCGACGGGGCGCGGGTCCTCCGCGGTCCTATCTTCCTCATTGGCCCCCGTGTTGCTCTCCTTGTCGGCCTCGTCGGGATCCTTCCTGTGGGCCCCGGATTCCTCCAACTTCTTGTCCAGGATCCTTTGCACGCTCGCCAACTCATCCTCAAAGGTGGTATCCGTGTCCGTTAAGGCTATCGCGCCCCCCCTTCTTTCTCCTGCTGGGGTTTCACGGGGAGTCTTCTCGATAGGCAGAAAAGATGATTCCCTCCGGGTTGGCAGGGAAACTCTAGCCCCTGAAGTCGTCTCCACTGGGAAAGCCTCCGCAGGTATCGCCAGGGCCGCCACGACTCCCTCAATCGAGGCCTTAGCCGGGTGAATCAGGGCCTTCACGACCCTAGGTGTGCCTGGGGCCTTCACCTTGGGGGAGGGACACCGCCTCGCTCCCCCTCGGCTGAATCCGTCGGGATCGACCAGGACTTCTCCCGAAGCTTACCCAGGTTCTCCGTTGGCTCGTGGTTGATGGCGTCGGTGATAAAGCGCCCTGCCTGGCAGCCGAGGAGCCCGACCGATCGGTACTCTTGGTGCACGCAGACTCACCGTGCTTAGCCTTTTGTTGGGCCCCCGTCGCCTGAGCGCCCTCGAAGGTCTTAGAAGACCGCTCGGATTTCTTCCTCTTCTCACCCGCTACTGGGCTCTTCCCCTGCAGCCAGTTGGCGAGTCGAAAACGACGATCCTTCATCGTCCATTCAGACATGTTCTTACAAAACGCACAGACCTTCTCCACATGCGATTTGTCATTGTGAAGACACTAGAGGCACAGAGAGTGCTCATCCTCCTTAAAGACGTTCTGAAGCACGCATCCAGGGCAGCTCCTGAACAGCTAGGCTCCAACGGGTGTCATGCTTCCCTTGTCCTGGGCCATGTCCACACGGGGTAGGCCTCAAAGATCTTCTGGAATCCTCCGAGAAGTGGAAACACGGCGAATAAATGACCTTGAGGGGCGTAGAAAAATTCCAAGAACAGACCTCTGTTGATCGGAAGTGAAGACGGTGGAGATTGAGGCTCGATTGACCATAAACTCTTCGAAAAAGCGCAAAACGCAGTAAAAGCTCGAGAGCTACAGCACGAGGACTCCCAACACTTGAACATGCGGTAAAAATCTGAAGATGGCTGCCAAAGGAGGGCCTTAGGTAGAGGGCAGTCATTGGTTGGGGGCAGTATGACCCAGAGACCAGTGATTGTTTACTAGTAGAAAAACAGTTCAGAAACGAAATTGAAACAGATTTTTTCTTTACCGAGGATTCCCAGCCGGACGACGTGGAATATTCATGAGCATGTGAATCCATGCCAGACCCCATGCCTGAGAAAGAGTGGTTCCAAGAATGGAAAGAGTGTTGTTGTGATTGTGAGACTGTATGCGAGAGAGTGGTAGCAGAGAAGGGTGCAGAGGAGAAGTGTGAGAGTATAGAGAGTGGGAGGTGATTATGTAGTGTTAGAGTATAAAGGGGGAAGGAGGCCTTAGAGTGAGAGTGTTATAGAGAGACAGAGGAAGGAGTTGTAGAGGGGGAGAATGCAGGTGAGAATTTGCAGTTAGTGTAAGAGGGAGTTGATAGAGAACCAAAAAGGGAAGAAGGATTGCAAGAAGACAAGAGAACAGAAGAGAGAAGAGGGGGAGGTTAGAGAGGAGGATAGAGAGGAGGATATCTAGGAGACAGAGGAGACAGTGAGGGAGAAGGTGCGACAAGAGAGGCAGTATGAGGAAAAAGGGGCTTAGTGAGAAGAGAGGCAAGATCAGGTATAGGAACAAAAGGGGTGGAGAGACAGAGAGAGAATGAGAGGATATACACATACTTGCCAACCCTACCAATTTAGGCGGCAGGATACCGCTTTTTAAGCAGTCCTACCGACACCTGATTTAGTGGCAACAAATTAGGATTTTTTTTAACAGCATGATCAGCATCCTCTGGTGTAGGGGGTTGGGGGAGGGGGGGGGGGGGAGAGGCCGAGCCGGGAGACCACCCGGGCTCCATGCCGCCCAAGGGGCCATTAGCCCCACCACACCAGCTTGGGGGAGTCTTTCAAGGGCTCCCCCAAGCTGGCGTAGCAGGAAAAGGCACGCCATGCAGGCTTTTGATGTAAAAGGCGCCCATGGCAGCTGGCTAAATGCGCCCCTCCGCCGCGGGTGCCTTTGACAAAAGGCACCATTAGCCCCCCACCATGCCAGCTCGGGGGAGTCTTTCAAGGGCTCCCCCGAGCTGGCGTGGTGGCAGGCGCCTCATTGTCATTTAATGCACCCGCGGCGGCGGGCTCATTCAATGACAATGAGCTGCTGACGCGCCCTATTCCAATCATTTCCTCCTCGCCGGACAATTTTTGAAACTTTAAGATTTCCTACAGATTTTTGGTCACAGAATGTTGGCATGTATGTATACAGACACCATTCAGAACATTAGTTGCACCATTCTTGCAGGACTTTTTTAATAGGTTACCCATAGGAAGCACTGGAGGAAGTTAAATAAGGCCTTGGCCTTTGAGCCTTCCTAAAAAAGAGAGGCTAGCTTAGCCTAGACAGTAGGAGTCACCGAGATAAAGAAACCACGCTAAACGTGGGTGTTCAAGAAGAGTGGGTTAGGGTGGAAAAAGCCCACAGGAGTTTCAGAGACCACCGGGAAAAGGTCCACTTGCAATCTTGAGAAGTTCGGAAACCCCATTTTGAATAAAAACCTTTCAACCATCTATCGGACTCTGGAGATTTGTAAAGCTACCCATGAAAGCTAACTAAAAATCTATGTTGCCTAGTGAAGAAAGGGATAAAAGCAAAGGCAGAAAAGTAAAAGTAAATGGTTAAAAGTAAACAACATAGTATATGTGCGGTTGGTAGAAGCGGAAGGGTGGTGTTGAATAGGGCCTGTCCCATCAAGAGATTTTTTTTTTTAAAGCATTGGCAAAAACTGAAATGTTTGGTAGAAAGGGATTATATTAAAGACTAATGTCACATAAAAGAGAATAAAGATGCAGCTGTAACTTATTTTGGATTTAGTGGGGTTTATCTTGACAAGATGAACCCTATTCTTCCCCTCATGTACTGAAGCTACCCTGCATTCTGTATAAATAATTACTGTTTTACTAAAGGCATTTTCTAAATGCGGACAAAACACAGGACCAATGAGGTCGAAATTACTCCATACCTGGATCGAGCGACCTAGTAACTGGATTATCTGGTTCAAACCAGGACACACCAGAAGTTTAAAAAAATGTTTTTACATTTGGAAAACTATGTTATAGAATATAAATAAAAAAGGTAAACCAAAATCAAGGGCTTGTACTCTTATGACACATCTCGCTAATGTATAACAGCATTACCTTACCTCTAGTACATTATGAATAGCAGACAACTGCAAAGACTTGAGTTTTGAGCAACTATCCAGGCACATAGATCTTGAGGTGGATTGTGACAAAACGTGAGGCTTATACTGGTCATTATGTGCCATATTTTTGAGGTTGCACATTGGTGGTTTAACTGCATTGGAAATTGGATAGTGTTGTGAATATATAGCTATGCAAGGTACACAACTGCCTCAAATCTGTGTGTGACCTGCAGTCAAAGGATTGAATCTTAACCTTCCAAAATCAAAACATTGGGGACTGTTGCAATGGTTAATAACAACACCTCAAATTATTAAGATTAGGAGCCAATGGAACCCAGCATGTTGTGCAATATAACTATGTTACATTACCATAAATGAATCCTCCTAATGTCGTTATGTGATTTTGATTTTTATTTATGGCTATCCACAGACAAAAACTATTGCAAGATGGTCAGGCCAGAACTAAGTACAGTAAGAATTTCCTCAAACATATTTATGTGGAAGTTCGTATTTTGAAGCTCTTCCGGATACAGTCATTAAAAGCAGAGATTGCAATTCCAATAGGAAACTAAGCCAACTGGAATAAGCACAAAAGAAACATGCTCAACATTCCGAATGAACGCAGATGTTTACATGTTCAATCACATATTACAATGTAAGCACACGTTTGTAACTTTCCTTTAATCGGGCGTCATATGTTGTTTTCCATAAAGGTGATATCTCATCTCTAAGGTTTGGAGGCAAAAAAAGATAAAAACCAGGATCATCATGTTTTGTTTTTTAGTTTTGAAGCCCAAACTATACATTTTTTCTTCAGAATGTATAAAGCAAAGATTACATGTACAGACTTTTATGGTACAGAGCTTGGTAAAAAGGATACCTTGGAAAGTAACTACCTTTTCTTGGGTCTACCAAGACCAGCACCCACTGATGAGTGACAAATAAGAACTAATTTGATGCTGTTAAGTACCTGGCTGAACGCAAAGGCAGAATTAACTCATGTTATTTTCATTGATTTGTGGGGTGAGGCACAATCTGTAAAAATTCAACGGATTACATTTGAAAAAAAAAACAGTTTGACATGTTGCCACTGAATTGTTTACCCAAAGGTTTGGTAAATTAAATAAAACCCCATAAAACACCATGTTTGGAGGTGTACGTAAATAGTAGAATCTGTTAAACCCTCAAATAGAGCGCCCATCATCATTTCATTGCCTGGATGATCGCAGGATTTTTCACCAATTGTAAGCATCAGTATTTGATTACAAGTTTACAATTTAATTTTCTGTACATTAATGCAAGACACATTCATGGAAATCAAAAGATGTGGAGGATCATTTTGGTCTTATTTTGTTTTAATATGCTGGAATCGCAAATACACTTTTTATTCTTTTGTCCAGCATATACTTCTAAGGAAGTCAACGTTAATCTCACATATTAAGAGGCCACAATGTACAGACTTCTCTGCATTGTTATTATTGAACTCGTGCCAAAACATGCCAATTACGGGTGACAAAGAACTTTTTGAAACATGCAAAGCATTTTATTTTAGCATGTCAAACTGTATGGTGATTATTTACTTACATGGTACTAGCAAAAAGTACCCCTTCTCCGAATGGGTTATGTGGACAGACATGAAAACACGCATCAATCATTGAAAATCAATGATCCTGTAGGTTGCTGTTGCGATTCACTTATCACTTGATGTGCTTTGCACGCTGAAGTTAACTGCACTGAGAATGGGCTTGTGTGGCAGACGTTGAGGGGAGGCGAGAGTTGGTGTGCTGCTGCATACTGGGACCTACTCTGCTCTCTCCCCAACTGTTGCCTCACCCTGGCATGGTGCAGTTTGTTGCAGTGCAAATGTCCCAGAAACTATGCATTCTAGGATTGAGGATCAGTCCTTCGACCACATTGAGGTTTCGCTGATTTTAGCAAAGTATCTCATGTGTGAAGGTGCTGAAATTTGAGGAAAGGGGTGGGGTGTCCAATGGTCATGTAGCCAGTAATGTCCGGAAGCACTTGGCGGGTAACTATGCATAATTTAATGTAGATTGGTGAAACAGTGTGGAATTGTATGCAGAACAATGCTCCGCCAAGGCACAAACCCACAAACAAATGTTGACTTGTGCTGAAATCCGGGGAAAGAGGTGGGGTGTCCACAGGTCACGTAGCCAGTAATGTCCAGAGGGTTCTAACAGATAACTACGCAAATATGCAAACTTTGGTGCAAATTTGAGAAATGGCGTGCAATTGTATAAGGAACAATGCTTCGTCAAGCCACAAACCCAGCCATAAATCCACAAATGTTCACTTTTACAAATAGATAGATTTTCACTGTATTTTTACGCCATATATTTTATTGTATTGTTTTATCTTGTTTTTTGTTTTGCTTTTATGGAAATAAATTACAAAATAAAGGATTAATGATGATGTTGATGAACACCATCTCTGTCAAAACCAGACAGTCCTTATCACAACCCTCTCTTTGCCTGAAGCCAATTTGCAACCAGACTTTCCTCACAAGAGCACAGTCTGTAGGAGGATGAGAAAGCACCTAACAGACTAGGGGCTTGAGTGAAAAGGCAGGAGCAGCAGCAACAGAGCTAGAGGAAACAACAATAAGAGCTCTTTTAGTGCTTTGTTCAAATATATCAACCGTATCAGGCACCACCCCCCTTTTTCCCCACTCTTACCTGCTCTGTGAAGAACAAGACCCGTAACCTACTTGACCACAATGGAGGAAATGGAATGAAGAACCAAATAATGAAGTTAAAAGAAAAGTCCCGTAATCCCAATGGAAAAGCCGACAAGAGTTTGTGTTGTACTGCAGAGCGTCCTGGTATTAGTGTAAGGAGTGACTGAAGAAGAAAACAGGAGAGCGTCCACAGTAGTCACTTAGGTACCCACGGTAAACAACCCTCGTGATTCAGCAAAGCGTCCCAAGGAGTAGGCAAGTGAGTCCGTGTATGAGGGTGTGGAAGAAGGGACAAAATAGACAAAGGGCAGAGGAGAAAAGAAAGGAAACTTGAAGGGGAGCAGAATGCAGGTAAGTAACGGGTCCAGGCGGAAAATGGGAGGTACTGGGCCAGGTGTCGGAAGCGATATGCTGGGTTGCAGAGTTCCGGGAATGCGACGTAACCAAAACGGTAGGCAGAAGGAATCCAGGTAAAGTGAGCCGCGTCGGGGGTAACAGGAATCAATCCGAAGGGGCCAAAAAAACAGAAATCGGGGACGGTTCCAAGAGGTAATTCCGAAGTAACAGGCCAAGGAGTCAAAAACAGGATTCAATAAACAACGAGATTGCCAAAAACCTGATGCTACAAAACTGGCAGACAACTCAGTTAAGGAGCACCCGTTCCGTGCGCGCAACAAGAATAAGTACTATTCGCATACAGACACGAAGAAATGTCCGTGCGTGTCACTTGACCATAGCACCTGACTCGAGTACTACCGCGGAATGCTGGATGCTGCAGTCCGCACAGAACCGCTGTGTTTTCGGCGTTACGTTAAACACCAAGGAATCCTCCAAGTACTTGGAGGGGCAATTGCAAGTCTTTGTGAGATGACATAAGGCTGATTCACGACAATCTCCCATAAGTGGAGGCTGTTACAGATCAATCACTTGTAAATAGAAGGTTTACACAGTTCTATTCAAATAAATCAGTACATTTCTGCTTACTAATCAGTTAAAAAACAAATTGGTGGATTACATGAAATTAAAGTTACATATGATGTATAGATATTTATTTGACTGACTTCTATTGAATCTTCTATATACACAGCCAATGGGCAACCTTTTTAAAATAATTTCTCAGAAAAATGGAAGCATGCATTACATTCCAGGATTCAAAAAAATACCCTCTTAATTTGTCAATCAATACATGCTACAAAGTTTACATCCTCTACCACCATACCATGCAGTGTCTTTTAGAATTTTATAGCAAACTCTACATGGTCCACATAGCCGATGACTGGTAGTACGTTTTATCCCAAGAGGTAGGTAATTTTATGATAAACAATGTCACCTCCACATTACTTACCGGTCATCTTCATTACACTCTTACTTCCTCATCCCATTACTGATCTCAAATATATGTGCGATCATCTGTGATGGGATCCTGATGCCATTTCGCAAATATTCAAACCCTCCTTCAGACCTTCCCCTGTTGGGGAGGAGGAACCAGACAGTGCCCATGCTATCAGTCCTTCTCCTGAAGATAGCCAACCTCCACCACTCTAAGGCAATGCTGATCCTGTGAGGGAGGGGTTAAGTAATGGGATGAAAAAGAAAGAGGAGTAGTAATAAAGACTACTGTAAAGTAATCTGGACATTACCTCCCCATCTACTTTGTCATACCATTCCTTACTTCAAAGAGGATGAGCCCAAGCAGAAGACCATTGCTTTGAGTCAAACTACAAGAAAATCTGACAAGAGGTTAATCTGCTATGTGTTAAACAGCAAAATGACAGTTGTACAGCAGAATTCAGAAAAATAGTAATAAAGTCCAACATCTAACATTAAGTACCCACCCTATATATGTCCAACACCAAAAAACCATTGACAGGAGCCCAGACTGCAGACATACCTCTGGTGGATTATCTCTGGATTGTCTGGGCTGAAAGGTATGTTAATTAAATGGTTGATTTACCCCATCTTGCCACAGTGCCTATGAAAAGCATCTTGCCTTTACTGATTAAAGCTAATATGTATATTACGAATATCATGCTGTCAGACTTGGCTTGATCTGCACTACTCTTAACAGGCAACAGAGGCAAATACTTCTGGTGAGGATGAGTAAGGAAATTAAGATGGCAAACACATGCTTTCCATATTTGTAGTGAAAAGGAGAAACTACCATGGGCATACATCGAGGTCATACTGTTAAAAACAAGTGGTGTGGAAAACTCTTAAGGGGAAAGCACGAAAAAACACCCAAGTTCCCCAAATGCTCAAGTAATGTAATATCAAATGGAAAAGAAAATTAGGGACAGACGCTTTTGAGAGATCTTTGACCAAGGTACAAAACTGGCACTCGACACTGGCCTGTGGCTAATATTTGACTCTATAGATCTGTAGTGGCAAGTGACTTTGCATGGCTGGCTAATAGCTTGCAACTTGACATTTCTACCCTAGCTTTCACAGAGGTTTAAAAAGGCAGGATCTTAAAGAACCGTATCTTAGGAAGGAATAGGGCTGGATGAACAGACAGCCCTAGAAATGAAGTCAAACAAATTCAACAAGTTGAATATACATCTGACTGATTTTTTTCAATGAAACAATATTGAATTCTTTACATATGGCAACAGTGTGCACGAGAGGTTAAGGCTCAGCAGAATCAAAATATTTTTTCACAGCCTTCAGTTTGATTTCCAGAAGCCAAAATCCATTTGAATTAATAAACAGATTTTGCTGCTTTATTTAATTTTCGTGAAGCCCTAGCAGATCTCCCTTTCCTACTATGACCCTTTTTAACATTCAGAATACCGGGGCTGATGTGGACTGTTCAGGAGGTTTAGTCTAAGAAGGTGAAATGTTATTAAGAGTACCCTAAAGACGTTCATAATATTGGTCTAAAGGATCAGGGCTCAGAACCTTAACCCATATAAACTCCAGGAACATATTACACTGCATTTACAAGAAGACCTGGAACATAAATAAACCAGTGAGTCTCTGAGGGGTTAATTGCCAAAAGAGATGAGGAACAATTGCTAACTTAAATCCCACCTCTAAGACAATTTCTTTTTACTGAGAATTAAAGCATTTAACGATGTGCCAGTGGTTAGACTAGTTGTAAGCAGGAGCTCAATGGCAAAATCAAAAACTAGTTGATGTGGCCAGGGGCTCCAGATATGTCTATTTGTGGAACAGGTTAAACAAGTGCATGCTTTGAATTAAACGACAGAGAAAATCATCAAATGGGACCATTTCATAGATGGTATTTTCATGTCCTAGGCAGGCCCGGAAAACAAATTGAAAGAATATGTTCACCATGTCAATAGGAAGGATTTTGCTTCTTGGTACACCCTACTATGTGAACAAAGGGATATTAATTATCTGGCTTTAATCACCTACATAGAAAAGAACAAACTCAAAACCAAAACTTGTTCGCAAATAATCTGATGCAAATTCCACTTTGCTGGTCTATAGTTGCCACAGACGAGTTATTAAACGCAGCATCCATTTAGTGGAATTTATTAGGTTAAAACTGAATTGTAGCATCAGTTTAGAATATGGAAAGGAATGTCAAGCTATAGAGAAAATTGTCAGACACAAATTGAGTTAAAGAAAGTTAATCAGGAAGCGCACACACACGGTATCGCCGTTAACAGTTATAATTATAGAAGAAAAACAAAGAGCAGACAATCAAAGAAGTTCATATAGTCCAATTGTTAAACTTCGCAAAATGCTGACATCAGACAAAGTCTTGGCACCAAACCACAGATATACACAAGAGCTAATATTCTTGAGAACAAGCTATCATCTAGCCAAGTGTGCAGAATCAGAAAACCTACAATTAGGTGGTGAGACGAGGATCTAAAGGATTTCATTAGATGAGGTCAGTGTAGCAGGTGCACATATGCATTGGACAAGACCAAACATCACAGAGAAGTGTTTAATAGGGAAATTGAAATCCAGTATTTCATTAACTGTAAGACAAATGTTACGTACCAGTAAATGTCTTTCTGTAGCTTGCACCTGCTTAGAATCCCATGATTTACATAGGCCACCATCTACTGGTTATATTTTGGTTTTGTGAATTATAAAAATGGGCATCCACAGGGGCATACTTGTAATACTATCCCTACTCTACGTGTATGTGTACTCATGATCCTTCATGCGTCGATGTCCTTGGATTTGTTTGTTTCCTGGGCAGTTTCTGTCAAAGCAGATTCCAGCTACAGAAATACGACTACTGGTCTGGTAAGTAATGTTTGTCTCCTGGAGCATGTGAATCTGCTTAGATTTACATGCTTTGCATAGATTAGCAAGCAGTATTTGAGGCAGGAGAACTGAAGTGCTGGAAGAGAATAGCATCTTAATATTGCCTGAGCCACCTGTGGGTCTGACTTTGAATGTGTGTCCACAAAATATAGTTCTGTGAAGGTATGTACTAAACTCCTGCTTTGCAAATGGCTTCCATTGGGACGTTTAGGAGGAAAGCAAGGGTTGCTCCTGTACTTTTTGTTGAATGGACCCTTGGTGTAAATGCAATGATTTGTTGGCTATGGAATAGCACACCTGAATACATCTAACAATCCACCTAGCAATTGTTGCTTTGGTGACAGCATCCCCTTCCCTCCCGGTAGCTATGGGCATGAAAGAATTGCTGTGTTTTAAGTATGTCCTTTGTTTTGTCAAAGTAGTACTTGCTTCTCTAATGATATTCATACTTCTGGTGGGGAGATATATGACTGAACTCTATGATCTCAGAAGCCATACTTCTAACTTAGTCATCTGAGGTGTCTGGTGTTTACTTGTTTATTTTTGTGTATTAATAGATCTTGGATTAGGAAAAGCTTGATAGGTGGGCACAGAGACATGTGCAGTAGTCTTGAGTACCATGTCTGCCGTGCCCACATTGGTGCAATTAGTGTCATGGGTAAGTTCTCTTGGTGCATAATGTGAATTAACTTGCAGAAGAGTGGCGTCGGGGGAAAAGCGTATGAAAATATCCCTGACCTGCCCATCATAGTGTGTTGCCTAGAGAGCCTGATTGTGGGAACATGGACGTGTAGTTATGGAATCTTTTGTTTTCATTTATTGCGAATAGGTCTACTGTTGGATGACCCCATGTTGCAAAGATCTGTTTGAGTGTATTGGTGTGTTGAGTTCCCTTTCATGATAAAGTATCAGGACCATGATGAACGGGTCTGCCAGACTGTCGTGTACCCCTGTAACATGTTGTGCTTGCATGGTGGTAGGTCTTCTGTTTTGTTGACAACTTCCTGTGTGCTGTGAGGTGCAGACAGTGTGCTCCCCACCCTGCTAGAGATGCACCTGTTGCTGTGATTTGTGGCAGTGGAGAAATGAATGATCTTCCTATGTTCATGTTGCATACTGACCACAACAGACGACGTTTGATAACAGTTTGCGAGACTACCACTAGATCTTCTCATTGGTCTGTCTTTTGTGACCATTGTTCCACCAGCCACTACTGTATCATTCACATTCTGAGACGTGCATGGGGTATTATGGAGATGCATGATGCAATAATTCCTAGGTGTCTCATAACTTAGCATCTGGTCTGCTTTGAACAGGGGAATGAGTGATTGTAAAGCTTGCACCTCTTTGTCGTAATGGGTATGCCGTTGCAGTTTGTGTGTTTAATTCTGCCCTAAGGAATACCTTTTCCTTGCTTGGGGTGAGGCTTGACATCTTTTCATTGATTGAGAAATCTAGATTGTGCACAGGTTCACGGTGTGATGTGTGTGTGTGTGTGTGTGTGTGTGGGGCACTCTTGTGCGTCCCTTCCTGTTAATAACCAAGCTTCCAGGTAGGGGTCCACTTGGATTGCCTTGCAGCGTTGTTCTGCTGCGACCACAGCTAGCATCTTGGTGAATACAAGTGGTACTGATGGAATTCCAAAAGGAAGGACTTGAATTGGTAGTGTTTGTTTAGTATCTTGAATTCGAGTTACTTTCAAAGACCTTGAAACATTGCAACATGAAAGCATGCATCTTTTAAATCTAATGTGGTCATGTAAATCCCCTCCTTTAGGAGTGGTATGTCCTCCTGAAGGGTTATCATTCTGAATTGTTGCGGTTTTACGTATTTGTTTGAGGGTCTTAAATCTAGTACTGGCCTCATAGTTTTGACCGTCTTGTGGGATTAGAAAGTAAACCAAGTAGATTCCAGCAGTTACCTGGTTTCTTG
The DNA here is from genome assembly GCF_040938575.1 of Ambystoma mexicanum. Classification (NCBI taxonomy): domain Eukaryota; kingdom Metazoa; phylum Chordata; class Amphibia; order Caudata; family Ambystomatidae; genus Ambystoma; species Ambystoma mexicanum. The sequence continues at coordinate 23,203,929 of NC_090933.1, read as the reverse complement.
GTACTTATTCTATTGCTCCCTTTGGGATGAGTGCTTGGATCTACCCTTTTTGGAACTTTTGGTGTTTCTGTGGTATAATTATTGTTCTCGGTTGTTGATAGCATGGCTTTTTTATCACTACATGCAATAACACTCGTTTACTGTGCTTAGTACGAACTTGACTGAAGTTATTCCCTCTCAAGTGTGGGTATATGATGTTATGTAACCACCCACTGGGGTTGCACGGCAGAGGGCCTTTGCTTGGCAGTCACTTTGCGATGGGAGTCAAGTCTCTAGTGGCTTGACCTCTGCCACACCCTCGTCCTCTGCAGGGATGTCGTGCAGCCGAGCATCCACTATTCTCCTGAGTGTAGCTACTTTGGTAACTCGGGTACCCTGTTGCGTAATCTAATGCCTTGTTGTATGGGTAAATGAATAGGCTTAAAAGTGCCGCTTGCCTCTGAATCATACCCTTTGTTGAAAGGGTTTGCCCGATATTTGGCCTTGGTCCCGTAATGTCTAGTAGCCTTTCTTAGCCTTTTCTAGTGCAACATCCATTGCTGGGCCAAAGAGAATGTTGTTCTCTGGTGGTTTGTCCATCAAGTTGGCTTGTGTGTCGGGTTTAAACCCAAAGCATCTTTATGATGCGAGACTCTGCTACTATTCTTCCTGCCATGTTTGCATTGGTAAAGTTTTTCCCTTAAGCTATGATCTTTAGCAGGGCTGTTCTTCTGGGTTCTGCAACCTGGCTGGTGAGCGGTTATATCTCATGCCATTGGTCTCTGATGTACCTCGCTGTGAGTGCTGTGACGTTGGCGGTTCTGACCTCATGGGCTGCTGATATGGTAATCCTCAATCCAAAAGAGTACAGTTTTACTCAACTTGTCGAGGGGATATTCGCTGTTGGATAGGGGTTGGTTGTCACTAAAGACTCTACAATTTGATGGCCACTTCTGTATAGGGAATTGGTAGACACTTTTCAATCCTTGGGTTCACCAGTTTAGTCTGTGCTGGACTGAATAAGGATGGGGTGACCCTCGTAGTTATACTCTTTAGTAAGGCAATGGATTGAGAGACTGATCTTCTTTCCTCGAGGATGTCCTCAATTAAGTCAGTTTCCTCCAGATGTTCTTTCGTCTGGATATTCGATGTTGTCGCTGCTCCCTTTAGCAGGTCTGCGTATAAGACTTAGTCCTCTGTAAGAGAGGATGAGATTGCGGGTTTTACCTCATCTGGGGATGCAAGAGTATATTCCTCTGGGTCCAATTCGTTTTCCTCTTCATCCCCCCCCAAAATCTCTTTCAGCTTTAAGTATATGTGCTCTTCCAACAGCTCCCCCACCACTTCCTAAAGTTGTTCAGGTTGGGGGGTACTTTCTTCTTTCTCTTGGGACTGTATTCCAAGCACTGTTCTCCATTCTCTTTTTTCGGGAACTGTCACAGAACTCTATAAAGGATCCCATCTTTTCCATGAGGAAATTGAAACTTTCACTCCATGCAAGGGTTTCCCTATGAGGCAGACTGGTGTGCGTCTAAGAGAACATTTTCCTCCTCAAAATTTGACCCTCTAGACAGGGTGCTCCCTTTTTTCTGCGTAGCTGAAGAAAGTGTGCCTTTCCCATCTGTGGATAAGGTTTCCTACCCTCTGAATGTTAAGGGTGTGATTTTTGGGATTTAGGCACCACTGTGTCTCTTTATGACTTTTGTTCGAGTGTTGTGGTTGTTTTTTTTAGGTACAGATGGGGATTGTTTGGATGTGGTCCAATGTTTGTGTGTACCCCCACCCTCTTCCATCAGTGTCACAGTTTTGTGCGCCTAGGTGGCATATGTTTTAGTCATGATGTGTGTTGAGCCTACGTGAGTTTTCAGCGTGGCGGTCAATAGTTCAGACAAGTGTTTTGTTCGATGCTCGTCTGATTTTCCTTTGGGCTTGGGGTCAATTGCAGCCTTCTGGACTCCAGTAGTTTGTCTCTACAGCACGACCCGACATCGTCCGTGCAAAGCTGGGGGCTGGCTGCGAGGAAACTGTTTGGGTTTCCTCAGTTTCTTGCTCTTTAGTGTTGTTCTCAAAACCAATGCCTGCTTCATGTGCCTCAAGATCTTTTGCGGTAGCAGCAGATTCAGCCAGTATTTTTTAGGATGCATGGTGTAGGCTCTTCACCCCCTCGCTCAAGGCTCTTAACGTTTCTGGTCTAAAAAGCCTCCAGGCTTGTCACCAAGGATCGTCATCCCTCGAAAGGCAGTTACTACACACTTGTGTGTCCCCTTCTAGGGAAATTTTGTATTGCACCTATGGCAGCATTTAAATGGCTTTCTCCATTAAGTAGCGAGGATGCATGCATGCTATTATGTGCCCCACTTAGGAGAGCCATAATGCTTGTTTTCCCCCCTCCCCCCACAGTGGGATTTATATTGTGCAATTGGAGGGGAGTTGGTTCCTGGCTACCAGCATTGACTACAACTACCAGAATTCCCTGAGGCCAAAATTGACACTAAATCGGCAACACCTGAACAGACTGCCTTACTGAAGATTGCAAGAGGCATGAAAGCACTTGGAGGAGAAGAGCAATTGAACTGCAGAAGGTACATAAAGCTGGGAAGTAGAATGCGTGCCTCACGCCCTCTTTTTTCTGAATGCTATTATGTGTAGGTGTATGCCAATGGGGAGGGGTTATAAGGGCATTCTCTAAAATAAGTGTGCAAAGCATACAATTTTCAAACATTGGTTAGCAAGAGTTTGCGAATTAAAATGTTCTTTATTAGTAAAAATACTTATTTCATTAGCAATTTTGACTAGTATTTGTGATGTCACCAGACGATATTTGTACCAAAACCATGAAATGAGCAACAGTACAACATTTTTGCATACACCTCTGAAGACCTCAGTGAGATGAGTGGCCATCAAATGCAAAGGTTAGCTGCATGAAAAACCCCAAATTAAATAAATATATCTGACAAAATGGCTCTGTGCAGCAGGGTTCAGTAGATGTTGCAAAGGGCAGTGTCACAAATACAGTATGCTTGCCCAATCATTTGTTGTGAAGGAAAAGGTTCAAAAGGTTTCATAAACCAAAAACCTCAAAATGTTAAAGAAAATTCATAATGGAGATTAAATATCTTGCTGGCTATTGATATCAACTATTTTCAATATACCTTTAAATACCTTGCTCGCGGGAGGGCATGGCCAGTAACTGCCCTAATGCCTAGCCAAATAGGCCCAAGTGCAGCATTCCAGCCCTGCACACCCACAAAAAAAATATTCATTGCTATTAGCACTCTGAGCCATTATCTGGGGGTGCAGATACATTTGTGTTTGTTTTTAAGGTAACCAGGTTTAGCGCAATTGAGGCTTCCTTTAACAAGCAATTACATATATGCCAGCGATTGGAAGCAACTATTTTAAGGTGCTGGAAGTGGGCAAAGCAGTGTGCAAACAAGTTGGCAGGGGACTCTATTGGGACAGAGGGTTGATGTGCGGCATTCCAGTGGAGAATTAGCTTTGGGCATCGCCTCCAAGGAGAAGGTGAATGCTGGGAAGCAGTGAAGCAGTCATGCATGAAATGTGGAGTGTATGAGCTACCAGAAGTAAGGCTCAGACTCAAGGGTGGCATTTGGTGCATAGACTTTTATTGATCAGGAAAGGTTGGGAAAAATGCCTCTATGCCTAGAACAAAGATTTCCCTGCCTCAAAAGAACTAGTGAAAACAGCCAGAATGCCCAGTAAAAATGCTGTCCCAATCACGTCCCCAAAACCTAGATCTGTCCCTCACACTAAAAACTAACAATGGTGCAAGGGGGATACTCCTTTCCCCTAGACTTAAAAAGGTAAAATGTCTTTCCAATCTCTTCACATTAAAAACAAAAGGATTCTCCAGAAATACAACACAACACGTTCCTCAGTCCCAGGGTTCTAAACCCCTTTGATTCCAACCTTTTATTTGGGTGTGAATCCCAGAATTGCAATATTCGAGTGGCCTTGTTCTACTCTCCTGCCAAGGCCCAAATGATCTCATATGTTCTCTTTGTTTCATGTATACGGCCTCAAGCCCACGTTATTTCTGATTCAGTCCCAAATCATTATATCCTCAGTTTCACATTTGGGTGCAGGTCTCAGACTCGCAATCGAACCTTTGGTTCGTTTGGTTTACTCTCCTGCCAAAAGTAGTGTTCTTTGTTCCCAATCTTGCTTTCATGCGGAGTCTCTGACTCCCTTATACTTTCTGCTTTATATGGGTGCAGGTCCCAGACTCAATTGTTGTCTGTAATTGCCTGGTTCCCTCTCCTACCAAGCTAAGTTTTCACTGTTCATTTATTCACTTGTCATGCATTTATCAATGACTGGGGTGTCTACCCTGTTGCTTCTACGTATTTCTTTTAATGCATTAGTCCACAATACCTTCTGACCCTCTTTCGGTCCTTTCTGTGCTACAACTCGCTTTCTGGGACCTCCTGTCAAGCCCCACCAGTCTGCATACCTTTGTTTTCGGTTTGCCTCTTCTGTGTGGCGGGATTCTGTCTAGCCTTCGACTTTATCTCAGTTCAGTTCATCTGCGGCGTCCCACGTCCTTCTTGCGGTCTGCTTTCGCCTCAGCATTGCTGTGGACATGGTAAAATGCTCCCGTGCCTTTACGATAAGTGAGCTTCAGAGCAGCCAGCTCTCTGTCTACGTTCGTTCTCTCTCCAACAGCCAACGGCATCTTGTCTTGCATCTCTGTGCACTGCTTTCCAGCTGACAGCTTTGCTTTCCCAGTCACTGCTACTCGGAGGGATTCTTCTCTGTGCTACAAAAGTGAGTTGTTCTAAACCAATCTGATTTGTTGAAGAACTAGACTGGTCACTTTGGTTTACCCGAGTGATCTTCATCCTTGCAGTGCTCTTCCTCATTTCAGTACATGGTTTCAGATGTAATAAATCAACATTAGCTCTTTAGTCTGCATGACTAAGCTAGCTGGATTGGTTTCATAATAAAACCTATAAGTACTATAAGGGCAGGTGGGAGGGAGATTTAACTCCTGAAAAGGGGATGAAGGACATTCAGCTGGGTTATACCGCATCTCCTGAAGATTATCGTCCCTAGTCCCATAAAGGGTTTCCCTTCCCAGGTGATCCTCCCATGCACCGCCTCTAATGGGATAATTGTACTGTCAATGCAGTGTCGTGGCCCCCTAGGAAATGTATCCCCCTAGAGAAGAGAACATCCTCAGATTCGTCACAGTGGCCATTTGCAGAATGCACCTGTAGTTCCTGGCCTTCTGGTTAGTCAGCTCTCTCCCTCAGGTGGTATTATAAAATGCAGTCATAATCCTAGAGCAAAGCAAGCTATGGACGTCAACTACTATGCATGGAATTGCAGTACATTTGTAAATGTACAGACGGGATGGATCTGTTGAACGCTACTTTGCGTAAACATCTAGTTAACTTTATGTATTCATTATATAAGAGGAGAGAAATTAAGCAGAGTGGATGGCATAGCAGGCAGAGAACAGGACAAACTAGGTGGAATTATTTAGTGTGTATTCACTTTCAAGCAAGCTGGTATAAAGCAACAAGGTGATGAGATAACATGTCAAGAAATTGTGGATCAGCTCTTGATTTGAGCACCAGTAGCACAGATGTATTAACTAGCAGGCCACAGAACTAGGTTTTCCTACAAAATAATTTGGCCATGTGACAATGTACATTTTCAAAAGTGTTCACTCGTCAATATGAAAATGAAATGCAGTCGAGACTGGTACTTCGATACACTGATCTAAACTCAACTGAAACACTAAGACAGTGTGGGGGGGAGGGAGAGAGAGAGAGAAAGTGAGAGAGAGATAGAGAGATAGAGAGAGAGAAAGAGAGGGGGGAGAGAGAGAAAGTGAGAGAAAAAGAAAGAGGGAGAAAGAGCGAGAAAGAGGGAGAAAGAGCGAGAAAGAGCGAGAAAGAGCGAGAAAGAGCGAGAAAGAGCGAGAAAGAGCGAGAAAGAGGGAGAAAGAGGGAGAAAGAAGGAGAAAGAAGGAGAAAGAGAGAGAAAGAGAGAGAGAGAGAGAGAGAGAGAGAGAGAGAGAGAGGGAGAGGGAGAGGGAGAGGGAGAGGGAGAGGGAGAGGGAGAGGGAGAGGGAGAGGGAGAGGGAGAGGGAGAGGTCAGTGCGAGTCCACCACTGCAGGGCTTCTGCCAGTGACCGGGAGATAAGAACCGTGTCAGACCAGGAGCCATGGACCAGAGACCACCTGGAAGCGAGAAACTCCTGTACCGGCCGCATTAACAGCCGTCAATTCAGTATGAGCGGGATGCAGAATGCCATGGTGCCGAGAACAGACATGTATACACGGATCGTGACCGCCGATCCCAGTACAAATGAGCCCGCCATGGACAACAGCTTCTGTATCCTCTCCAGCGACGGCTTCACCAGATTGAGCTGCATATGGAAATGAGCCCCTGGAAAAACGAAGTCCCTGGAGGGCGTCGGACAGGATTTGGCGAAGTTGACTGCAAAGGCCAGAGGCCGCAACAGGAGCATAGCTGCTTGGAGAGATTCCAACATCCGCTGATGAGCCGCCCCCCCTGAACAGCTAGTCATTCAGGTATGGATAAACATGGTGTCCCTTCCTGTGCAGGTAAACCGCCACCAGTGTCAGGCATTTGGTGAACGTCCTGGGAGCTGACTTTAGGCCTAAGGGGAGAACCCGAAACTGGTAATGCTCGTTGCCGACCATAAACCGCAGAAACTTGTATTGTTTGGGGTGCATTGGGATGTGGAAATATGCATACTCAAGATCTGACGACACCAGAAATTCCCACGGCTGAACCGTCCGAATGACGTCTTGCAACGTTAGCATTCTGAACTTTTGGCGTTTCATATTTTTCTTTAGCGGCCTTAGGTCAAGAATGGGGCGCCATTTCCCATTCGGCTTTATGATGACAAAAAAACGGGAGTAAGTTCCTTGTCCTCTTTCCGACGCCGGGACCCTCTTTATACCCCCCTTTCTGTAGCATCAGGCGCACCTCCTGCCGCAAGACCTGTAAATACCGCTGCAATGTTTCCACCGGTGAAATAGGGAGTTGTCGATGCCTGAAGTCCAACGAGTGGCCGTATTGGACTGCATCCAGCACCCATCGGTCCGTCGTAGTCAAACACCACTCGTCAAAATGTTGCGCCACCCTCCCACCAAGTCAACTGCCCATGTGGCAGTCATTGTTGAGGCTTGGCTGACTGCCTCTGAGTGGAGGAGGAGGAGGAACCCCTATTCCGCTGACCCTGATAGTCCTTGCTCCGTTGAGCTTACTGGAAAGACCGTCGGAAACCATGGGAGGAATAGCTAGAGCAACCATATCCCTTGTCGTGAGATGCTGCAAACCTGGCGTTCCACTGAGGCACCCCTAAATGAGCAAAAGGGTGAAATGACTGCCTGCCCTGCTGAGTCGTCAGGGACCTTGCCGTGTCAGAGTCTTCTTTCATGTTCTTCAGTGCCTCATTAATCTTTTCCCCAAACAACTGCTCCCCTTCGCACGGCATGCCCACCACCTTGTGCTAGACTTCTGGTCGGAAATCAGTACAGCGCAGTCACCCCTGCCGCCAGAGAACAACACCATTATTAATCTGCTTGAACCCGGATTCTACCAGGTCCACCGCAATGTTAATGCTATAATTGGAGGCCTCCTCCCCCTCACGAACCAACAGCATCGCCTTCTTCCGAAGTTGCTCAGGCAGGTGGTCCAACAGCATAGTAAATCTATGCCACATCTCGCGGTCATATCGCACCATGATCGGCAACGAGTTAGCTGCCTTGACCGTAGTAGCACCCACCATGAGCACCTTCTTTCCAAAAAGCATCCAGCTTACGGCCCTCATTTTACGGGGGAGTCACACACTTGTGCTGGCTATGCGCCTTCCGACTATCCGCCGCCGACACCACCGACTGCGGAGTGGGCTGCGACGTTAGGCACTTTGGCGTTGACTCCGGTGCTGTAAACGTCTTCTCTAAGCGGCCCGCAGGTTTTGTGAATTGATGGAGAATAGTGCGAAGCCTTCATTTCCACAAATGGTCCAAAATGGGGATAGAGAAGACTGTATCGCCTCTTCCCCATATGATCAAACAAAAAACAGTATTTCCTCTCCTCTTCCAGAGTGAGGCCATACTCATGGCAACCCTTTGCCATCACTGCATGAAAGGCACCAATGTCATCCAGCGCGGAAGGCTGTGCCGGGCTACTCTGAGCATCCACCTCCTGATCAATATCCCAGGTATCCGCCCGCATGGGCGATGACAAGACCATTGAGTGTCCTGTGGAACGCTATCCGTCTCAGACTCCACCAGTTCCCCTTCCTCCTGATCCCTACGAGGAGGGCTGTACCCCCTAGGAGACGGAACCGGAGTCCAAACCGGGGGAGACCGTCTTGGATGAGACCCTCCATGACGAGGGGCTTCTGAAACCTCCTTCTGACGAGGAAGAGCTGGCAAGTCCTGCCCTGACTCCCGTCCCAAGGGAACCACCGGGCTTGATTAACTGGGAGGCGGACATCCAACTGTCCCAGAAGCGACTGCAGCGCTGCAAGCACCTGCATCGATAGCACCAAGTGCAGATTATCCAGTGGAAATTGAGGCAAGACCGCACCCAAGCCTCCTGACGTGGATGGCACCACCTTCCACTCCTCCTCCGGACCCGAGTCAAAAGTCATAGGTTGGGGGCATAGGTGTAAATCCTGAGCCTGACTGCCATGGCATCTCACCAGAAGGTAACGGACCCACATCGGCCACTAGCGGCACAGAGGACTTCAGCAGTTTCACTCCTGTTGCAGGTGCTGTTGATGAGGCAGTTGTCACCATAATGGGCGTCAGCAAGGCCACCGACGGGGCCGGCGTTTGCAAGGCCGCCGACGGGACCAGCGTTTGCAAGGCCGCCGACGGGACCAGCGTTTGCAAGGCCGCCGACGGGACCAGCGTTTGCAAGGCCGCCGACGGGACCAGCGTTTGCAAGGCCGCCGACGGGACCAGCGTTTGCAAGGCCGCCGACGGGACCAGCGTTTGCAAGGCTGTCAACAGGGTCCCAGGTATCAAAACTGTCTTTTGTTGAGGGTACCTCGTCGAGGCGGATGTAGACGGTGGAACTGATGATGATACCTTAGCCGTTGGTACGGATTTCGTCAAAGCGGGCTGCCTGGCCGTGGACCTGCAGCAGTCTTTTAGATATTGATATTTTATTTCTATTGCGCTAATACACAAGTGTTTCAGAGCGTGACAAGGCAAGGGAGGGGAGGGGAACAGGGAAGAACAAAACAATGATCTTAGTAGGCCCAGTGACATTGAGAATGCGCAAGTGCATGGGAGAGGGGGACGTGAAAAGTGCATGGAAGGGGAGAGAAGTGGAAAGTGCAGAGCAAAGGAGAAACAGATAAATAATAATAAATAAATAATAAAGGCAACAAACAGTGGTAGTGCAGCCAGAAAATGGCAGTGCTGGGTTTAAGGCAGCAGACAGGGTAGGTCTGATAAGTGTATGGAGAAAAAAGGGTGGGTAAATGTATGGGTACAGATACAAACTCCAGTGCAAGGGGTGGCCCGAAGGCAGTGCGGGAGGGTGACAGGGTGAGTAGGTACCTGGGCCGGGAGGACAGAGGGTGGCCAGGTGCACGGTGCAAAGAATGAACAGATCAGCAGGGGAGAGGGGCAGGGAAGGCAGAAGCAAAGAGGAAGGTCTTGAGGAGCTTCCGGAACCAGAGATGGTTCTCTTAGGTTTTAGAGTGGCAGGGAGGCTGTTCCAGAGGGTGGCCCCAGCCGAAAACAGATCTACACCCAGCTTGTTTCTTTGAAAAATGACTGATCCTGAGAGAGGTAGAGGAGCGAAGAGCTCAAGAGGGGAGGTATTTGCACAGGGATAGCTGAAGGTATTTTGGACCCAGTCCCCACAAAGCCTTGTGGACAATGCAGAAAGCCTTGTGGACAATGCAGAGGGTTTTGAATTTAATCCTTGCATCCACTGGGAGCCAATGGAGAGATTTCAGAGCTGGAGCGATACAATCCCAGGGCTTGAGGCCAAGGACAAGTCTCGCAGTCCTGTTCTGGATTAGTTGCAGAAGGCGGAGAGTAGAGGCAGATAGATTTAGAAAGAGGCTGTTACAATAATCCAACCTAGAAAGAACCAGAGCTTGGGAAACCATGATCTTCTGCGGGAAGGATAGGAAAAGGCAGAGTACCAATGAGGAGGTGCAGTAGGAAGTTTGACTTTTTAGAGACATCAGAGATGTGGGCACAGAAGGAAACGGTGGAGTCAAAGATCACCCTGAGGTTCTTAGCCTCGCAGGTGGGGGTAGGAGGAGGGCCAAGGGAGGCTGCCAGAGACTGAGGGGAAAAGATGGTGAAGGTGTGCCGATGAGTAGGATCTCCGTCTTGCTGGCATTCAAAGATCATTGGCGGCACACCAATCTTGAATGGCAGTTAGGCAATCAGAGATGGAGTGGAGGTGGCCGAGGGTAGCCTGAAAATGAGTTGAGTGTCGTCAGCATAGCACTGGAAATTTGAGCAGAAAATGGCAATGCAGTGGGCGAGTTTCCAGGTATTGGTTGAAAAGCCAGGGCGAGAGGTTAGACCCCTGGGGAACACCACAGGTAGAGAGGAAGATGTATGATAGGAAGGACCCAAGTTGGACCTGTGAGGGTCGATCAGAGAGGAAAGATGTGCCTCATGGCCCAAAGATGAGTGTCGTCTGTCCTTCAAAGACAACTTTTATCGACGAGGAGGACGAATGCAATCTCAATTTATCCTTGTCTGAAGTCAAAGAATTGTGCGATGGTTCTGGCAATTTCTCCTGCAGGGACCCCACATTTTTCAGCTTATCAGCCCTCGATGCAGGTGTGTCTTGAGAGGGGGGGCCCCCAAATCCTTACTCTTGGGCACCAGTTGCGCCATGGAAGACTCGCCGCCTTTTTTCAACTCTGACACAAACCAGGCCATATGCTGCTTCTTAGGTGCTGACTCAGCCGACAGTACCCTCTGGTGCGAAGGCGACCTCTGGGCCGAAGGAGTAGAGGACTTGCCCCTGTGGGCCAAGCCCACCTCCGAAGCCGGATAGGTCCCTTAGTTCAACCAGCAAATCAACCGCCAGTTACGGTCCTTGAGCGTCTTCTGTGAGAACCCCCGCAAATGCCACAGTTCTCCACAGAGTGATTGGGGTACAGGCAGTACAAACAGTCTGCATGTCCTTCCCCTTCATAAATGTTTTTGAGGCCGCAGGTCTCACCCGGCCGAAGTAACGACTTCTTCGGGCCCACAGATGACATAATGGGCCTGAAAAACAAAGGAGCAGTGAAGCGTAGGACAAATATAAAGCAATTCTCAAGAGAGAATACGAGGTGAAACCAACAGTTTGGAGAGGGTTGAAAATCTGAAGGGAAGCTGCGACGCCCGGGCTTTTTATACTGGATGTCCTATTGGTGCAGCCTAAAGCACCCATAAAGACATCGATAGGACACTAAAAGTGTCAAAGTTTTCCATAGGAAAACCACTATATTATAGTTACTGAGGTGTCCCAGCCGGACAACGGGAAATATTCACAGCATGCGATTCCATGAAAGATCCAATGCTGGAGAAAGCAGTTTTCAGTGCATTGGCAAAAGGACCATCTACATGACAACGTTAAACTAGAGTTCTTTGTTATAATCTACCAACAGGAAAAGGAGGAGACAGAGAGGGGATACTGCACCATCAAAGAAAGGATAAACTAATATTTAAACTGAGAATGATATTATGGCAATAAGCCCTGAACCGGCGGGCCATTACCGCATAAGGTAATGCCCCTGGTGCCCATAGTTACAGGCCTGAGCGTAGCAAGGGCCTTAACGAAAGCCCTGGCCCGCCGGCGAGGAGATTACTGCCATTAGTACCCCGGCCCGTTAGACCGGGGTGCTAATGGGTTTTTGAAATGGCCACTGCGGAAAGGAAACAGTTTTCTCTTTCATGGCGCCCATAGTAAACTAAGAAAATGGCCGCCGTGGAAGGGAGCAGTGTAGTCCCTGCTCCCATTCCATGGCGGCCATTGAAGTAACTTAAAAAAAAGTAAACAAAAAATCCCTGCCATGGAAAAGGAAAAAGGTACTACACGTAGTTCCTACTCCCTTTCCATGGCGGCCATTCCGGAACGAAAATGCTGTCGAGATGGGAGCAAGCTGCACGCTGTTGCGTTATTGGGATTACCATGCAGTATTCTCGGAATCCAACCAACCACAGGTAAGTGTTTTTCTTTTCTTTTGTGTGCGTGTTCTAATGTACAGTATAATCAAAGATCATGAATTAAACATTTCTTTGCATTTTTTCTTTTTTTAAACATATTTATGTTTACTGTACACAAAGTACATTTACACAAATCACAAAACATTTTCTACATAAAATATATAAAACAAGACACCATAAAAAAAGAACCAAATATGACAAAGAACACAAAGAAACAAATTATTTACATATCTTCCCGTAACATTTAGGACCAATAGTTTCGCCACTGATTCTATTTAGAATGCTTCCAATAAAATTAGAATTCACACACTTTCATTAAGTCTCGAAGACCTTTCTGTGTTACTTTGTCTTTTTCTGTAAACATTTGCATTAGCATTTTAACCAGCACTAACAAAAGTGAAATTGGAGAGCTAGTCATCAGTCTGTGCCACAACTTATCTGTAAGGACTGCCGATGTTGAGTGAATAAATCTCCCAAGAGTGCGCGCTCTATGATCAAGGAAGGCAGGGCATAACATTACCAGATGGAACAGTTTCTCGATTGAATCCGATCCGCACATTCTACAGGTGCGTTGTTCCCGCACAACTCCCAGTTTTGGACCTACAACTTCCAATGTAGGTAGACAATTTAGCCTAAATTGTAGGTACCAGTCACAATGTTTAGAGCATGGAAATTTTGCCAAATACAATATCTAAACTAATTTGATGGTTAATAACATGCATCTTTTCCTCCATACAGTTTTAATTGAGCAAGATCAGACATATCAGTACATCTATCCAATGTTTTTATTTTATTTATAACAGCGATTTCAGACTCTATTTCATTTATGTCCAACATAATGTGGAAATTCTCATATCTTATCTTAAATTTTTTCAGGAAGGGATTTGTGTCTTGTATCATTAGGGCCTTAAGGTAAAACCCAATTGAATGTACACCTGCTTGATTTAAACCGTCCACTAAGGATGTCCTGCTAATATACTGAGACCACCAAGATGCAAGACACAGCTCCAATCTAATGACACTTATTGGGACAGAATTTGGAAGACCCAAGACCTCTTTCCATATTTACCCTTCCAGTGCATCGAAAAACATACTGTCTTTGATGTTCATCAGTTCACACCCATAAAAGACAATTGGGGAAACTAAGTCTGTAGAGCTCAATCAATGGAACGAGGGAATACAAACATAATTTACGTTTTGTTACTTTTAGCATTGATATGCATGACAATTTTTTCTTCGATTCTAGCCACTTGTTTTTTGCGCTGTTTTTAAATCGCTATCTCAAACCCCAAGTAACGAATGGAGTCCACTTTCTGCATGGTAGCATTATTCAGCGTCCAAGAGTACCGTTTGCTCTTTCTTCTACTTGTACTAACCATAACACACGATTTGTTTGTATTGATTTCAAGGGAATTTGCTCTAAAGTTAGACTGAATCCCCAAAAGTTGCCTTTGGAGGCCTGTTTCCGTGTAATCCATTAGCAGGATGTCGTCTGCAAAAGCGATACACCTCAACTTCAGCCCTGCCCATGTTGGAACCAGGCCTCCCCACTCTTTGCTACTGTGCCACAAGTCTGCCAAGTATAGGTTCAATAGGGTGGGGGCCAACACACACCCCTGTCAGACCCCTTTTTTCAATTTTATCTTCCTCGACAGGTCTCCTAGAGTATTTAAACCAAACTCTTGTCGCATTACCAGAGTACAACAACTGCACCACGCTAAGAAGAGATGGCTCAATTCCCCACCCAAACAGCTTCTCCCATAGCCTAGAGGCATCAAATTTGTCAAAAATGGATGACAGTTAAATAACCGCAACATATAGGGTACGACCTGAATGCGGTCCCAACAGACCTTCCAGGCAAGACCGCTGCTGAATCGATTGTTTTTTTCCGCCCAGATCATTAATTCCTTACGCACTGTATTTGCGAACACCTTTGACGATGTATCCTTTAATGAAATGAGTCTTTAACTGGATGGCTCAGTTCTATTTCCTTTTTAAAAATTGGAACAAGAATTGAGTCAGCCCACGAAGACGGACGAATATTCTTTTGGGTTACATGTGTAAACAGATGGAAGAGAATATCAGCCCAGAGTATTGGATTTTCTTTGAAGATACTGCTCATAACCCCATCAGGACTACTCGCTCTTGAATTCTTTTATTTCCCAATCTCAATGTCTGTTAGACCAAAAACAATCGATTAAGATGGAGTGGTAGATTGGAGTATGTTCATTTGACCCTTCCTATTTACATCATATTTGTTAGAGAAAAACTTAAACCACTCCGCTTCACTCACTCCTGTGGCATGTGTAGCTACTTGTGATTAGTTCTTGTGGTTAAGAGTCCACCAAATAGCTTGTGTATCTTTTTGCCGAATCTTATATAAGATATCCTGTTTATTACCATTATGTTTTTGCATGTTATATAATTTACACCAATTACTATATTTTTGTTTTTGAACTTTTTTCCTGTCTGCATTCTCTACCAACATCCAATCTCTAAGTTTGAGAAAAGTCCTAATTTCCCTGCGCATTATGCATTTGTGTTTCTAAATCTCCATCATATTTTTCTCTATTAGGATGGAAGGCAATATTTAATTTGTTCGGTGGTCCATTTGCTCTCGGTTTCTTCAATCTATCTAATAATTTAGGAACATTTTCTGGGAGAGATTGCTTGCATTCCTCTCCACTGTTCAGTGTACTCAACATTTCAATAATTTCGAATGAACTTCAGTAGGATTGTGACAATATTGGGCCACCCAGTTTCCTTGGTTCGAGACCACTAGTGAATTCTTTAGTGGTGGCTCGCTGACTGCCTGAAGCCCATCTATATCCAGAGATATTTGCAACCTTGCATGATCACTCATCTTGGTTTTGATGATTTCCAATACACTCTAGCTCAACGTTTTTAACAAAAATGTAGTCAATCACAGAGGCTGCAAAAACATTAGACCACGTTGCAGTGTCTCTAAAGAGACCTCAATTTAACAGGTTTGTTTGTATTAAGGCCCACATTGATAGAAATCTCGACCAGCTCCTAACTTAGCCTTCCCTTCCATATAAGTTGTGGGTAAAATTATCTTATCCCCATCTAGATCATCCCAATCAAAATCCTCAACTAAACATTGACAGTTGAAGTCACCTGCTATAACAATATGGCCTTGGGGATGTTCAGATAACCATGACACCAAAAGGTCTTCTATTTCATTCATAACCGCTTTGTGGGTGATATTCAGTGTGTTGAAGTAGATATTGATCATGAGGGCCAACAGAACACATGGAATTTCCCTTGTGTCTATGATCATCATGACCAATAACTTCTCAGACTTAGTAGTGATTTCACTTACCGACAAGGTTTTAGTTGCCCTTATCGCTGTTAAAAGCCCTCCCATTGGTCTCCCTCTATATCCATTTTTTTGCCGGTTTTAGCATAATCGAAAACCCGTCCCAAACAGGCATCATCCTCAGCCATGTTTCCTGTAAAAGAATGATATTAAATTGTTCCCACCTCTCATTTATATTATCATTTAGGAAAGAATTATATCCTCTACAATTCCAACTGAGGATGTGCCAAGTCTCAGACAAGGCTTGTTCTGCTTCGAGTTGTGGCAGTAAGGGTGGAGGCAAGCCAACCCCAATTTGAACCTTCCTGATTGTTAATGGTTTCTCCTTGGTAGACAGCGTCATAATGACAGGTAACTTATCGTAGATTTCCCTGGATCATGCACCATCTTTTCGTGTTGCCCGTGCGTAGTAACATTTGTAACCCTGTAGAAGAATTTCTTCCTGTTGTTCTATTACCAATTTTTCCACCATTTTTGAATGGAAGTGGACCGCACATTTCCCCAAATTGTCACAGTCGAATCGGTGAACATACTTAATATCTGCCGATGATATAGTCTGTAAATGTGGGATGGACATCTAGACATGGAGGAGTCTGCTTCTATTCAGAGAGACATTACCGTCTCCTTCACGTACAGATTCAAAGATCAGAAAGTACTCTGTTGCTTGTCGAAACAGACCCCTATTGTTTATCTCTCGAGAGCCAATTTTTGATGTTAAGCATCCTCCTTGATTGCTTTGTTTGTCCTTGTAGTCGCTCCGATTGTACTTAACACGGACTTTCCCTTGGGAACTATTCCCGCTGATTCGAAACAGCCCTTGGTGGGCCTTACTGAGGACGGCAATACTACACCACTGTAAACCCAAATTGGGGCTCAGGAATATTGTGACCAATACATGTGCCATCTGGCATAAAATCACTGATAAACTGAACGTCAAAATCCTATATTCGCCATTATTACCGGCCATGCACATGGCTGGGATGGAGATCATGAGGGAGTGAGCGTACTTAATAGACCAGTAGGTTTGGAGTGGGAATGCTCAGGTATTACTACCACAAAGGGAAATTCCTGTCTGTAGAACAATTTAGAGAGAGCGGGCTCCAACCCCCTTGATCTTTTCATGTAGTTTCGGATAAGGAATGAGTTTAAGGCACCTTGAAAAACCTGTATATAGGCGTGTTATAAATGCCATATCATAAGGCGACATTTGCCACCTTCCCTGATCAACCGCTGCTACCCAGGATGGATCAGGGCCAGGATGAAGGTCGCCTGATTTCCAGTCAGTATAATAGACTGATGTCTGATACTCCATGGGAGCAGGAGGTTCCTAGACGGAGATGGATGGTGGGGAGGGCGGGGGGGTTGTAAGAGTGAGTCTATGGGGAGAGATTTGTGATGATGACTGGAAATACATATTGCACCAAACTAAGAAGGTTTCTCTAAACACTAGACTTAAACTGATACTGTTATACTTTGTGTATCAAGCATATCCCACCCCAGCAAAACTGCACAGAAATTACCCTGAATTACCAAATGCCTGCAAAAGGTTCAAAACCAGTCCGCCAGACTGCTTATTTAGCCTGAGGTGGCCCCTGATTGGCAGGTTCTCAGCAGAGGTTCTCGCCAAGATCTCCTTCATTGTCGGGGAACAGGTTGGAATGGTGTCACTTGTGGTTCTGCTAGGGTGTAGGGTGTACAAGAGCTTTGCCCAAGCATGCACAGTATTGCTGGGCTACTTCTAGTACCGACTCACAGAAGGTTGGCCATGGCATAGTGGAAGAGCCCCCCCACCCACCCCAGGGGTTGGCATGGCTGTAAGAAGTAGCCTATTGTTATCATGTGGAAGTGGAATGTATACATACCATGCCTCTGCACCACCGGCCCCCGGAAGTCTGGGGACCAACTGTTCAATATCTGTTGGCATGCCCAGACTTGACTCCTGATGGTGCAAATTAATAGAATGTTCTGCATGTTTCCATTAATTATGATAACCCTTAGAGTTAACTTTTGAGATAATGGGCCGTATTCTCTATGCTCCAATGTTACTGTTTTGGGTTTATGAAAATGCAATAAACAAATTACAAAAAATAAAGAAAAATAAGTCCACTGGAATTCCATCAGGACCGACAGCTTGCGAGGAACTCAACCGCCTAATTAAGCAGATTATATCATAATGGAGACAACAAATGGGGTTTTCCTCAAGAAAATCTCCTGAACCCTCTCCGACCAGCATAGAGTACATCTTGGTAAGAAAAATCTTCCATGCTACTTCCCCTTTAGTGTTAATTTATAAATTGGCTCGAGGGAGATACTTAAAGGAAATTAGGTGCCTGAAGCTTTTGGTAGTACTAGACACAAGGGTATTTAACATTTCCTCCCAGTTGTTTTAGTACCTAATCCTATTATGGGATGGTAACCAATGTTTATATTTTTGTTTCATTACTTTTTGTTGCCCCAAGGAATGTAAGGTGTTATTATGCCACAATTAACTAAGACTGTTTTAAAATCTTCTTTGTGTGCTAATTCCTTATCGAAATTATGACATCCACGAAATGGGACCGTAACTGGATACCCTTTATCCCTTATAAATGAGCTCACTATTGTATCAAGATTTTTAAAAACAGTGGTAAAATGTATTCGATTCAAGTGATATGCGATTTTAAATTCATTATCACCTTATCTGAGCATGTAATTCTGTTTTACTTCCCATTTACCTTTAAATTGGGTAGTTGTGTTGGACATAAGGCAGTCTGCATTAGAATCACCTGCCACCATGACTTCTCCCATTGAATCCTTAGACCAAGAGTATAACATTTCCGAAAGACCCCTTCACAGCTTTTTTGGTATTAATTGCACAAGGATTCAAGCAAACTTGATAAATAAGTAATCCAATGTTGCCTTTGTATCCTCGGACTTATCCGAAAGTTGTAATGACAACATATCTCTAGATGGATAGAGCAACTGTTCACAGCATAAATTACACAAAGATTTAATTGCTTTGACTATACCCCCAAACGGTCATCCCATATCTCTTTTGATGGACGGAATATGAACAGCTGTAACAGTCCCCATTTGGTTGGTCAGATAGCCAGGTCTCTTGAAGTGAAAGGCTATCACACTGAACCCCAAATAATTATTTAATATTTTTGTTGAATCAATACATTTGTGTTCCCCTTCGAATTCTATGAAATAATTAGAGATGGGGCTAGTTCAGTTTCTTTTATTTTAACTGCGAATTTAAGACTTCTGTTAGCTCTGTCCAATTTCTCTATTCTTCAACTTTCGCTTTGCTTACTTGGAGATTCGTCACCTTTCTAGGAATTGTAGAACAACTTTTACCTATATGAATCTGCAATGCGGTGTCCATGCTCTACGTGTTAGATAGTATTTCTTCTCGATGCCAGTTCATCCAACCGATTCTGATGTTGCCCTAGAGGCCCATGAATATCATAACCCAAAATGAGGAAGGCTTGCGCCTCTTCCACTAATAGGGAGGTTGTCAACCTCTAATATAAATGTACCATAAACAGATCAGTTCTATTCTCCCATTTGAATTCAACCTGTTTGATGTCATTAGAGGCAATTATACTCAGTCTGGTAATGTCCTTAAGTAGCAGTGGAATATATTGCCTATTCAAGATTACTTTATGTTCTGCTTAAAATAAACACTAAAAACAGAGTTGGGGAGAATTAGAACTTTTGACCAACTTCGATTGTATTCTCTAATTAGGCAGTGGTACCCATGCATCATTCACTTGTTTTCTGTTCAGAAAGTTATTTTTGTTTCCAGGGTTTTAAACTCTTCTTTTTTGTTACGAAAGTCTCTGCAGTCCTTCTTGACCAACTCGTCCTGCTCAGTGGCAGAGGACATGTTGGTTACTTGCCCTTGTTGATCTATTTGACTGACAGATGGTAGAGGCCTCTGGCTTAACTGCTTTGGACTAGCAAACCCAGTTTGAGTTTTATCCACAATGATCCTCAGTATAAGTGGATAGTAATCGAAGATTCAGATCTTCCTCCTCATCAGCCACTTCTTTACCAGCGAGTAACAATGTGAAATTGAGGCCTTGGGATTCTTCTACTTATTTTGTTAATTTTTCTCTTGCTCCCATTATTAACCCTCTATCTGTAACTTCAATATCCACGTTCATCAAGGGCTGCTTAATCTTTTTCTGTTTTTGTTTTCTGCTTGATCTTAGTCTGGGCTTTTGTCTGGACCGCCTCTATTACAGAGCATTTTAATCTGTGGAGAAATTTCCTGGAACCCCTATTTCTTTGCCGTGATGACGTTTTTCATGCGTCTTGATTTTTTTGATGAAATATTAGTCTCTGTGATCGCTTTCAGCTTTTAGTCCACAAGCTTTGTCTTGCCATCTATGGCTCTAATAATAAACAAAGACTGTTATCAGTCTTCCACTAAAAGTGGGACAGTATCCTTCTTTCTGAAGGTAGGTTCACCCCAAGCGAGATCTCCGGTAGACGGCATCTCCCCCTTAGATCCCATCGTATGGGATACTCTCAACTGAATTGGCACATATAGATCCTTCCAAAAAGCATATTTTGAAGATCATATTATTCAGCAATAATGTTTGCCCTTTAAATATCTCATGGATGTTTTTATACAATTCAACTAGAGAGTTATGGTCAACGTTTAATGCATAAGTAAAGAGTATCCATTATTCGCTGTATTGTCAATCTGCTCTTAAAGGTTCGCAGAATGGAGTGCGGAGATGATGGTTCAAATGAGGCTGATGTGTATGTCGGAGAATAGAAACCTAAGTTTGAAGACAGAGTTAACTTAGACTCTGGGTTGGCCACTCTATCACCATTACCACAACCCACGATTCTCTTATCTTTCTGCAATGATGGGCATCTATATTAGTACCAATCTCATTGTCTCCCCTTAGTGAAGAGTGGGTTTAGGCAGACACCCCATCGTCACCCAACATTTCAGGGATACTGTCATGCATCATGGCCACACGCCCACTAGACGCCGCACAGCACATCCAATCCCAACATCCGGTGCACATGTAGGACGGGGGCCGCGTGAGCAGCTTGGGGTCCATACCTTACATCACAACAGAAGTCACACTCGGTCCCGGTTGTATCCATTTCTGCATTGGCAACTGCCGTGGCGCATAAAGTCAGGGAGTCACGTTCACTTCCGGATCACGTGACAAGGAGATCCCGATCACGTGATTCTGCTTTGGGTCATGTGACTAGGAACCAAACGGTAGAAAAGCAGAGTTCCTGTGACCACACATCACTTCATAGCTGTTCTTCACGACTGTTTGGCGTTTGCTCTTCAATCTTGATTCTTGGATTACTCGAACTCAGACCTCGAACTACGGACTCCTTTTGGCTTTCCCTTTGGATTTGGCACTTTTTCTTGTAGATATCTGGGTGTTTTGACCTCAGGACCGTCATACCGGACTTCTTTTGGTTGTTCCCTGGATTGATTTTTACTTCTCATGTATTTACGTATAACCACGTCTTCCATTCTGAGTAAAATAATGAAAAACCATGGCCAAAAAACCTCTATGGATCAACCTGTCCCTAGGATCCACTTCAGCAATCTAAGACACTTCCCACCCCTGTCACTCCTACTGTTGGGAGATACAAGAAGCAGGAGTAAAAATACCACCAAGGAATATAAGATATAAGAGACCCCAGCAGAAAAGGTCTTTTTTTTTTTTAAGGATGCTCATCATTTCTGGTTGGACCCAACATTGGTGATAGCCTAGCTCATAAAAGCCAAAGGATGTGCGTTTATTAAGTTAGCTATGGGTGCAAAATCAATAGAACAACGGTTTCCCGACTCAAAATAACGGTCCTGAAAAGATGCTTTCTAGCTTCCACAATGACAAAGATTCAGGAAAAAATGTATCTGGCTGTACATTACTCTGAAGGAAATCCTCACAGCAAACTCAAAAAATACCTTAAATTCCATTTCCCAGAAATGGAGTTAAGTAGATACAAGAACTGCCTGTTATATTTATCCAGAAACCAGCTCTGACCTTTTCCATTGTGAGAAACTCCCAGCACTTGCCTTCTGACTAGGTCTTATTTAGAGACAAAAATGGGATAGTGTGTGCCTAGCTGCATCTTCCAATCCTTACAAAGGCTTCACAGGTAAGGCTAGCACCTTGAGATTTATTTATTTTATCGTTTGCTTGTTAGGCAGTTATACAATAAGAACATACTGTTTCAAAGCAGCCACAGGGTGGGAGCGAGGGTAGGAAATACATTATAACACAATATTGAAGAGAAGGGGGAGAGGGACGAGCCTACTATGCTTTGCGAGTATAGCAGAGGGGTTAAGTGGAGGGTTCAAATGTGGGCTTGTGAATGGAGAGCCGTCATTAACCTCCAAATGATTTGCTGCGGCTACGCCAGCTCATTGGCGTTCTAACCTCCTCTACTGAGCAACTGCATGGAGTGTGGGCATCCACCTAAACTTGGTGTTCCGCTGATCTGCCTGCTTCTGGCATGTTACCTATCCCAGACACAAGCCCTGTAGGATAAAAGTCCTTACCCTTGCTGGAATCCTTATCCTCAGCAAGCATGCCAGTGCTAATTCTTGCAAAGAATGAAGGGCTAGCTTCGTGCTGATATGTGGTTTTGTAGTGCCCCACTTGCAATAAAAAGCTTCCTTTTCTAGATGCTTTCCAGTTTTTATTTTTGTATTGCAGATTGAAAGAAATATCTGAGACCTGACAAATACAAATAGCTACTCAGAACCATCAGCAAAACCTGTTGAACAAAAATTCAGCCCACGTGGCAAATGGACCACACTGACAGTCACCGAAAAAATCTGCGTCAGCAGCCACTGGCAAGGGTGGAGAAAAAACATTGGTGCCAGAGCTAAAGCCACTGGCAAAAGATGCAACCTGAGCGACACCCAGAGGAGCAGAGCAGTGTCATCGGAAAACAACAGTGAGCACCCTCGCTTAAAGAACGACCTCTTAGACAACCAGGGACCAGATGGGAAGACAAATCCTCTCCCTCCAAAGAACCTTGCCTTACCTTAATAAAAACGGGGACATTTCCGTACTGGGCCACCATTGAGTTTGCTTGTGGCTTAAACCCATTTTGAAATACAACCTTTGTGGGTGGGGATGACGGGATCAAATTGGCCGTGGAAAATGCACCGGTTACCACAAAGGGTGGGATGTAAAAAGGGGCAACAGTAAGCAAGTAGTGTGGGTTGTTTGGTTGAGGTCAGAGGAAGAGAAGGAGGCCGACCAAGAGACCAGCAGGAGGAAACAGGAAGAGGCCCGCTGCGGAGGACATTATTTAAGAAGGTGCAATATTGATGTAATGAGTACAAGGGTAGTGCAGTTTAAGAGAGCAGGTTAGTGTGGCGAGTGTGTATGAAAGTACAGTAAGGGATGCCAGTCAATTGAATGAAACAGAGAAAGAGGAGGGTGTTAGTGTAGTTGATGAGTGGAGGGGGGAATAAAAGTTCATAGGAGAGGGTAGTAGAGGTAGGAGGAGAGTAGCAGTGGGAGGAGAGTATTAGTCTGGAGGAGTAGAGTAGCAATGCAGAGGAGGGGAGTAATAGTGCAGAGAAAGGTAATTGGTAGTGAAGAGGAGGAGTAGTGGAAAGGTAATATCAAAGAGTGGAAGAAAAATCAGGATGCGTGAAAGAGTGAAGGGGCATCAGGGAGGAGTGAGCAGGAGGTAGGCAGAGAAGAGCTACAGATGAAAAGGAGAGCGAGAGAGAACAGCCTTAGACCCCACAAATGAAACAAATTAAAAACCCTTGACTGAACAGTTTCTAAAGAATCAGTGATTTCTGTGCCATAAAGGAAAAATAACCAAATTCAGTTTTACAGTTTCAATTAAATATAAGATTCTAAATGTAACTTCCTCAAGGGACTGTGATAAATCCAGGGAATTCGGCCCCTCCCCTCAACCCCCCACCCCCTGGGGACAGGGCATCTCACTGGGGGTGACTCCCCTGTTAGAGGAAAGGAAATCGCTAAACAAGGATATCCTCCCTTGTCTCAGGAAGCTAACAGTTGTGTTGGATATATAGGTCTTAACTTGTACAATAACTTACAGCATCCTATTGAAAGGGCTGGTATGGCTCAGACCCTTTTCAGGCACCGTTCTCAACTACAAAAACTCAACCAGCATTGGACAAGGAGCGAAGACAAGCTAACAGAGCTGCAGAGGAGGAGAGCCCTCCTCCTAGGAGGTGTGGAAGAGGGAAGCATATCCGATCGATCTGAGGCCCAGACTGCGGAACGCTCCACAATCCGGCTGGAGAAGCCCAGCCCATGAGAATCTCAGCTGGAGAATGCCTGAGAGCCAGTGACACAATGCGGCCAAACAGCAAAGCCCAGCACGAAGACAGCGGGGAGCTAGCATTTGCGCCAGCATACAGAGAACACCTGGTGGAAGCTGGTAGAGAGAAACTCAGTCAGCCTATGTGAACGCTTACTCAGAGGAGTACTGTGCAGTATAGGGATATATGGCATTAATTCATTATAATTTTCAATAGAAGCAAGACAATGGGTGCAAAGGCAGATGAGTGTTTTCAATGGAAGCAGTCAAATGGGCGCAAATGCAGAGGACAGTGTTTTGAAAGCAGCCACTACAAAATGTGTGGAGATGCAATAGAAGCAGCCAGTAAAATGGGTGCAAAACCTCTAGCAGATTAGGGATACAGGTCAGCATTTTAATGGTATTAGTCTGATTGCAGAAAAGAGATAGGAAATTATATGAGGCAGGTGAAATGCCACATGGAGTCATTAGAACAGTGAATTAGGCCTGCAATGGCAAAGCAGAGTGTATGCAGAAAAGACAGTGGGTTCAAAGTGCACTATACACAAATTATGAGCATTCCCATCTGTGTAAAATTGCATTGTGAAAATAACCCATATTAACTAATTAACTTCCCTATTAATAGTACCCAATAACTAAGTAGCTCTCCTGATTAACATTTCAATTTCAATAAACACGGATGAAAATCCTGTGATTTTCCTCTCTCTTTCTCTTCATGGAAGGAGATGCACGATAAAAAAAATAAAAAAATCAATGAACTGTCTTTTGTACAAATTCTGAAGCTTCTTTTGTTTGAGCAGGAAATAAGTAGATAAATACATGCTCTCATGTGTGATTGGACAGTGGATTCAGGAGTCTAGGAGGTGTCCAGATACTTCACAGGGGAGGCAGCTCTGTTTTTGATTGACAGGCAGATTGATCAAATAGGGGGTTGAACCGAAAGGCTGGCCTTTTTCCTTTCTGGCGTTGCAGTCTGCAGGAGGGAGTTCAGAGAGAGTCGACGCCCTGGCGTTGAAGTTTGCCAGGATCCCAAACCTGACTCCGGGGACGCGAATGGGCAGTACGGGGGCTGTAACACTTCAGCACAGATAAACCACGGCAGAAAGATATTGTCCCAGGCGAAGCGCAGGAGTCTCATAACTCATTGTAAGTTAAATAAAAAATGAGGAGCGTGGTTTGAATGTGGTTCTTATCAGTCAGCCCAGGAGGTTATTTTTAAAACAACAACAATGTTCTGCGAGTTCTTTTACATGCGCTAATTGAGAAAAGGACAGAATGCCACATTTATAAATGTTTTCCATGAACTGCAATGCTTGTTGATATTTCTTTTAGGTAACCGCAGCAGTGTTGATGTGGGTAAGATTTGGGGGAATACATTGTTGCCAATTGAATTATGCTTTTATTGTAAATTACATGATATTTAACAGATTTATAGAGTGTATGAAGACTGACTCGGTGTAAGGATATTTTTTTAATGTCTCCAATGGTTATCTCATTTAGGCGAGATAAATAGGAGGCTCTGGTGTTTGCACCAGAGTGATAAAATATTTACCACTTTATTTACCGCAGGAGGTAAAGTCAGAGAAAAAGGGGAAATATAAATGCAAGCTATAAAGTTTGTGTGTTGGGATGAATGTGTTCCACCCTGCATGCTGCTGGGGAACAGCGCCCTCCAAGGGCATAAGCTGGTGACGTAGATAAGTCATTGGCACAATCTATATGCGATTCTTGACATTATTTATGATCTTACTCGGTTCCTATAAATGTGCTAATTCTGTGTACATGCTTACAGTCAGCCCGAAGTGTATCATAGTTATGAAAGGGAGAAGGTTTGTCTTTTGATATGGGGTAGTGTAAACCATTTGCTCACCACTAAATTACCACCAAAATGAGGTAATGCCAATTTACCACCCAAAATACCACAATACTAATTTACCGCCAAATTAGGTAATAGCCCCAAAGACAAAACCTCTTACAACAGAGACATAAGGTACGCAGTCGCACTAGGGAGCCGGGTGGAAAGGCCAATCCAGACCCCAAGAATAGGTGAGACAAACCAGACCCCCAAGGCCAGGCCGGGCAAAAACAACCAAAACCCCAAGGCCATGCCGGGCGAAAGCAACCAAAACCCCAAGGCCATGCTGGGCGAAAGCAACCAAAACCCCAAGGCCATGCCGGGCGAAAGCAACCAAAACCCCAAGGTATGCCGGGCGAAAGCAACCAAACCCCAAGGCCATGCTGGGCGAAAGCAACCAAACCCCTCCAAAGCCGGGCAAGAGCAACCAAACCCCTGCCAAGGCCGGGCAAGAGCAACCAAACTCCGCCAAGGCCGAGCAAGAGCAACCAAACCCATCGAAGGCCAGGCACGAGCAACCAAACCCATCAAAGGTCAGGCACGAGCAACCAAACCCCTCAAAGGCCAGGCACGAGCAACCAAACCCATCAAAGGCCGGGCCAGGGGAGAACAACCAAACCCCCAAAGCCAGGTGAAGAGAGGGTCCCTGCAATGCCCCTCTCACCCCCATGAACGTGACGGCCCGAAGAGTCAAAAACGCACAAAGCCACTCACTATTGGAAGGACCAAACACGACTAACCTATGGAAAACATAACATGGTATAGATATGTAGAAATCATAGTATAAGTATAATGGAAATTACACAGAGGCCACAAGCCGCAGGACGAGAGAAAGCAGAAACAGGCTGCACAAAACAGCAGTCCAGGGGTCGAAGCCAAGGTCAGAGACAAGCAACACATTCCAAACCTAAAATGACAAGGGGCCATCTGCAGAAAAAACAAATAAATCCTCATAAATTGCAGACCAGAAGAGCTTGATTTTGTGGTCCTCAACTAAGTGATGAAGCCGAGCTAGATAATGGTCGTTCACGGTGGGTAGACAAACGGTTCTCAGCCACACAGACATGAAGTGAAACATGGGCGTGTTAACAACGTGGCAACATTGAGGGCACCCTCACAGGCAAAAGTGGTAGGACTAACAGATACATTGGGAACACATGGTCATTCTCATCACCTTGAAGAGGTGCACAGAGCACCGAGAACAGAGCTCGGCCCCAGGCCTGGGAAGACCAGTTCCAGCCAATCAGGGGATAGCAATCCAGGGGTGTATGGCAGAGGGCAAGGGCCAATGGTAATCCTGCGACCCTGCAACAAAGTAATAGATAGTATCTTGGGAAAGAGGCAGGCCAGCCACCTGACACACGAGGGCCAATCAACCAGGCTCTATAGGGGTTATCCATAAGGGATACCACTCTGATCACCCAAACAAAAAGAGTGGTATGTTTTTCAGGGAAGGGCATTTCGTGACGCAAGACGACCACAAAACGGCTCGACACGGGCTTGCGAGGTGTGATTCTGAGAATGCTTGAATGTCCTGTATTATCCCTGTCAGTTTTTGTAATAAACAACACTTCTAACTTGCCCTTGGCTGAGTACTGCAGCTGTTACTGAGTGAGGGTTGTTGGACCCTGAGAGCTGAACGGGTAAGCTTGTAGACCTCTGCCATACCTAAGCCAACACGGGCAAGAGCAACCAAATTCCCCCCCCCCCCCAATGTCGGGCGAGAGACACCAAACCTCCAGGGCCGGGCGAGAGCCACCAAACTTCCAGGGCCGGGCGAGAGCAACCCAAACCAAAGGCCGGATGAGAGGAACCAAACCCACAAGGCCGATAGAGAGGACCCGAGACCACAGCGAGGAGTAAAAATCAGTAGGTAGCTGAGTGGTTAAAGCACCATGAGATTCTCTGGTGGGGAGCCCAAAGAGCGTACAAGGTGGGGACTTATGAACGAGGGGATTCCCAAGGGAGGACGAGGACTGAGACAAAGTACCTGGCAACCCAGGGGGTAAGACTAACCAAAGATGATACGCAACCCGGGGTGGAAGAGGCATGTGGTGCCTTTATTTTAACTCTGCAAAAGGGCAGGAAACCATTTTTCTGACAGAGACATCATGGAGGGGTCAGAAGCTAGCCACCATTCTTTTGTTTAGGCAAAGGCCCTGATTGTACCCTTTGTTAAAGTTAGGTTATTTTCTGTTTACAGTGGTAGGAACAGGAATGCAGCTAGAAAATGTTTTCTGGATATCAGACTATGATTTGTAGGATATCCTGACGAGCACTCATTAAGACTCTTTTCTTTAAGGGTCATGCAGAGAGACATAGAGACAGGTTAGGGTGTTGGCTTTCAATTAAAGAAATACTCTACCCCAAATGCCACCTTGTCCGCCTCCTGCTCCTGACTTACCACAGCATCCACTTTCTGCTGCTGCTGTTGGATGAATGTGTTTTACAACTAATCAAAAAACTAAGAATTGTTTAAACTAGCCGACAGAGTGGCTTGGACAGATCAGAGAACTTAAAACAAAAACAAACACCCATTGCGAAATGTCCACACATCTATCAGCCATGTTTAAAAAGAGCATGGATGTCCACAAAGGTACGATCCTGAATGAAACCAGCCAGGCTTGTGAAGCTAGTGTCAACTATTCGGATTGTGAGACTGTATGTTTAACACAGCGTCAGGTAGCAATAAGGTTGTGTTGACTGAGTGATTAACCAAGTCGGACATTAAATGTCAGCCAGCCAAAAGCACCCACTCTCAGGGCTGTTTATTTCACAGTAATAAGCACATTAGGAGAGACGCGACTCGGAATTGCAACCTACAGGATCGTTGATTTTAAACAATTGATGGGGTGTTATGTCTGTCTACAGAACCGGCGAGGAGTACGGGTACTTTTTCCTAGTCAAGAATAAAGCTACATTTATATAATTCTTGTTTTCTGCACACCTCTGAATTGCAATATTTTACATTAAATATATTTTATCTAATATAAACATTGAACGTAACAAGCTTTGCGTTATTTTATAATTGCATTGGTGAAGCTGAGAATTAAACTCTGATATTGCACATCTATCCACCAAATTAAATGTACTGAAAAGAATTACAACGAATTATCGGTAGCCCACAGAGTTTTGCGGCTTTAAGTAACGTGCCAAAAACGTAATAAACTCCATTGCTTACATTTCCCAAGCCTGCTTCCAGAAACAACACTGTGGCTTTCTAAAAGCCCCCGACCCTACTACCTCCAACCACGCGTGCCGATTTATAGCACAAAAGGTACAACTTGAATTACCTTCATGCACATTTTCGAGGCAAAATTTAAACATGTGTCCGAAAATGTGTCTCTGGTACTGTTGAATATTAGTGACGAGCCAGTGGGGTACCTGTCAAAGGTGATAAACGCGATTCTTTCAAGCATTGGATGGCCAAAGAGTAATCAGGGAAGGTAATGTGGCATCTCGTGACATTTGGAAATTAACTGAATCTCTAAAATCAAAAACAAGCTCTACATGTATGCGTTGTTATGCTTTCGAAGGAGGCTGCACAGTTGAAGGCATGCAGAATGGAACTAAGTCCCAATTTCATACAGATGCTGCAACCGAACGTGCTAGGATATTACTTTGTAAAGACAAAATAGAAGTGCCTTTTTCAAAATGGGAGCTTTTTTCATGAAAACCATCAGTACAACGTTGCCGATGACTGGGATAATTGATACGCATGAAAGAAAAGAACGAGAAAATATCCTAGTGTATATTGAGGGATTTTGCACATTAAAAGTCATGATTCTGTGGTTTGGCTATCTGGCAATCTATGGCAATTCATTACTACTGTGAGCAAATGGCCACTTGTAAATTCCAGGAAGAGAAGCCATGGATTTATAATATGATACTGATTAACTCATTAGAACAGTTACTAATTTGAAATTACTGATGAAACCAGTCTTCAAAACATAATCTGATAGCATTAGATCTGTTCCTGCGATTTGATCTTTATATAAGTCAATCATATTGTTTCGGTTGAAAAACAAAAAGGAAGAAATTAACAAAATGGAAAATTAACCTGCATCTAATGGTTGGCACAGGCACACATTTTAGGGATGTAAAGGAGCTTCATTGATGGTTGCAAGACAGACCACCCTTTTATTTGTGGATTACTGATTCAGCAGTGCTATGTTCAGTGTTCGCAGTAGTGTGATGCAAAAGGAAATGTAAGTGTTCCTAAATCTTTGAAAGTGCACCATAAAATACAAAGGTCGGCTATATTTCTCAAATAACTCCTCCATAGATTTTCGAGAGGTCTGTGAACCCAGGTCTGAAGTGGCACTGTTTTTCAAGTGCTGCGAAAATCAAAGACCACTACCGTTATTTTTAGCACATCAAATTTCAGGTGGGCACTTACCATTTTGTTTGGATAGCGTAAAACCACTGGCTGCACTGGAACCCCAGGGATGAATGCTCCTGGAAAATACAAATAAAAAATAAAACATTTTTATCACGTCATGGGAAAGACAACCACAGATGACTTAAAACAATTCCTTAAGGTAAAGTGAAGTCAAGTCTTAGTATACAAAATAACGTACCCGCAAATCTATAATACAAGTCTCTCACAGTTCAGCAAAGAGTTATGCAGGCCTATTAAAAACGATGCAGCAGGCCAAGCGACCCATGAGATTCTCAGAACTTATTTAGCATAGAAGTTGAATATTCTCTATAATACCCAAATAAAAAAAACGCACCCCCTTTTAAAGGAGGCAGTATGTGGCTTGATGGTAGGACATGAAAAAAGTCAGTGAATCAAAACCAAAACTGGTGACGCCTTGTTCATAGTAAATACGACTGCATATTAAGTCAAATCATCATAAATACATTTATGTGTACAAAGGACATCTTCACTCCCAAAACGGAATCTTCATCAGGCAATCCTTTAATAACATTTTTATCGTGTTTTCCCAATTGAGGAAGGAGAATAAACAGCCAGTGCAGTTCAGATCATTGGGTCCAATTTCAGGGCCGATTCTATAAGAGAATACATACACCTGTATCCAGGCTATCACCTGGATAATAAATAAAACATAAAATAACAGCTCCTGATACCACTAACTGTTAGGTGTTTGGCTCATATTACTGCTATGACCCAATATATAATATGTATAATGTTCAATTTGTATATATGCACCATTGTAACTTTACCTTGTATGTTCAAAATGTATTAATGCACATAACTGTCTATTCTATGCCTTGTAACCATTACTAACCTTAGCGCCCAATTACCTCCGGGTCAGGTGCGCAATATAAATAAAATAAACAAACAAACCTCAGTCAGGGTTCTGTATAAACCACCAATATTACAGCTTTATACTTTTCTATTCCAGAGTGTCTCCCTGGAATTCCAGAGTGTATCCCTGCAGAAGTACATCGAGCACCCATTTTTCTGTGGAGATCTTTCGTCATTGATTGACAAATTGTGATAACCGGCCTCCCACTGAGGCGCTCAAGTGGGGACATGGGTGCGGTGCCGGTTCAGGCCTGCTTCGGCGTCTGCAGCCTGACAGGGGGCGTTTAACGACACAGGCTGCAGCAGGCCTGGGAGCGTCCCCTATAAACCTCCTCGGTGGAAGAGCGGGAGGACTGACGATAAGGAAGGGGTGTGGGGGTGAGGATCTCCTTTGATGACTTAGCGACCCTCCCCTTAGTGAATCAAAAGGACGGCCTCCTCTGCTGAAGGGTGCCCAAAGAATGTGCCGTCTCAGTGTCATCGACCGCCTTCCCAAACAAGTGGTTGCCATCGAACAGCATGTCGATAACCTTGGTCTGCACATCCGTGCTGAAGTTGGTGGCCTTAAGACAACCCTGGCGGCGGAGGGCCACATCATGGCCCATCTGGAGAAAGCCAGAGTCCGCGATGCCGACGGCGACCGTGATTGTGTGGTAGGAAGCCACCTCCCCTTCCTGGAACAGGGCTAGGGCTTCGGCTTTCTTATCAGGGAGGAAGTCGAGGATGGGCCCCAACTCATACCATAACTTCTTTTCATACCTTGACAGGATGGTGAGGGCATTGGCGGCCTTGATCGTTGAAGCTGCCGTTCGTTGAGAAGATGTGTTTTCCCGCTGCGTCCAGCCTTTTACCCTCTTCGTCCAGAGGAACCATACATGAAGAAGAGGGGTTGGATGGCCTGTTCCTAGTGGTGTCCGAAACCACAGAGTCTGGCGAGAGTGGTGATCTGAGGAACCTTGGGGCAGAGTCTGGAACCGAGTACTTCTCCAACCCGTTATGCTTAGCATGAGTGGTATTAGGGGCCTTCATGACCGCTAAGCCATCCTCCCATATGTCATCCAACAGGGGTATTGAGACTATGGTATTCCTGGAGGACTCCCGCCATTCCAAAAGGTAACCTTCCTTTCCGGTACCAGGTTGAATAGCTTGGCAGCCTTAGATATCGTCGAGTGAAATGTACCAATCTCGTCCGGCAGAGAGGCCCTGGCGGACACAATGACATACTGGCATTTCCCATCCTCTTGGAGGTAATCGTCGAAATCATCTGCGTGTGTATCTGTGTGTGTACCGGTTGTGACTGCACTGGCCGAGGGGTAGCAGGGGCCCTATGAGGCAGAGTCAGCTGAGCCCGAGAATGTCTCAAAGGGCTCCTTGCTGGAACAGGGCAGTCGCTGCTGTATTTCAGCCACCAGTGTGTGCAAGGTGGTCAAGATGTCCAAGGACATGTCCCTGGGGGCAGGAGCAGAAGCGGGGCCTGAGCCCTGTGGAGGGATAAATGAATGGGAAGGCCCGCAGGCCAGTGACCACTGATGTGGCATAGGCAGAATGGGGTCAGGTTCCCCTTGGTCCCCTTCCTGATCCAGAGGTGGAGAGGGGTAAAGAGAGTATAGTAGAGGTTGGGGCGAGTGGTAGGGGAGTGTGAGCAGGGCACCATAACCCTGGTGGGAGAGCAGGGCACCATACTCCTAGCTGGAGAGTAGAGGGTAGTGTTGGATAGATTTTAAAAGAGTGAAAAGTGAAGAGAAGGGAATAGAGAGGATCTGTATGAGGAAAGAAGAGTGAAGTGAGAGTGTGTACATCAGAGGGATGGTAGAGGGATTGAGGGTAGAGGGAAGACAACGGGGAGAGAGAGAAAGAGAAAAAGAGAAAAAGAAAGAGAGAGAAAGAGAGAGAGAGAAAGAGAGAGAGAGAGAGAGAAAAATAGCGAGAGAGAAAAATAGCGGGAGGAGTAAAATCAGGGAGAGGAGTAAAAGTAGAAACTAAGAGGGGGAGACTAAAGCAGAGCAACTGATATTGGCACTTTTCCTATTAATCTACATTGGCAACCCTGAATTGTGTTAGGCTAGGTTATCTTTAGAAACTCCCCAGAGGGAGCCAGAAAGATAAGGCTTGCCTTTAGACCCTCACTGAGAGTTAGCACTAAACAGTGTTACCCATCTCGAGTTGCAAATTTGGGGAATAGAGAAGCCTGTGCTAATGAGGTGGGAAGCACATGGTAGGATGAGAGAGGGTCACCACAGACCAATCCGCTCATATTAAAGTTGAAAAAGCTGCACATCTTAAGTTGTTTAAAGGTAATGCCTTGAACTGTTTCTTGAATTCTTGGTATTCTTAAAGCCATCTGTGACAAAACTGGAAGTGTGTGGACATGGAGTTGCTCCTCACCCCCACATACATACCACTTAATAACACTTTGTACCACCCCAGAACAAGGCGACAAAAGGCGTGGCAGGATTACTAAGGAGGTTTTCTGCATTTTATACCTCTGTCTAGAAGAAGGGCAAGGTTGGAAAGAATCCACAAGGGTTCTTTTGTGGGGCTGTTACAAGCAGGCCCGAGTTGTAGACCGACATGTATTACACCACCAGATAATTAGGCAGGGCCACCAAGCCAAGCAGATCTGCATGGTTAAATGAAGACGTTGTGCTAATTGTAGCCTTGGGGACAAAAAGAAAAAGCCAGCAGGCAGTGCAAAATTAATGGCTTACATTTATGCTCATGCTCTGGATGCACCTGCCTGTGAAGTTGCGCAAAGTACCCTGGAAAATCCTCTTTACCACTGTACCAAAAATAACGGCACCATTCAATAAGTTATTCCATGGACTGAAAAGCTATTTGACAACACAAATGTTGGAGGGCCTTGCTAGGCAGTAGTCTGCATCCATCACAGCAACATGCAAACTAAGATGTAATTGGTGGAAGCTGGTGCAGATCGCACATGAAGTGTTTAATGCACTTTAAACATCGTTCACAAGGTAGCACCAAACAGTAACTTTTTCCATGAGTTCTGGCCTCATAAAATGTGAGGACACAATCACTACATAAAGGGGTGACATTGTTCCCAAAGCATTGAAGCAAAGAGGAAGAACAAATCCAGATTGAGAGAAGACAAAAGCAGGTATTTCGGGATCTGGATGCTATAAATGAGTTGCTAATGCGATGATAACCTATGAATGATATAAAAAAAAATACCCTGCCTATGTACAATTCTCATGGACATGGTTATGCAATTAGTAAACGGTAAGAAGGGATCTCAAAGAACCCCTGTTATTGATTGGGCTATACCCTTGCCAAGCAATAACCACCTTGCTGATGCCCACAATAGTACATTTATTTTAAACCTATGTGTCAAGCTCTGGTAGACAAGATATATTGGTCACCCTCTGTCTGGCTCAGTGTTACAGGAAACTAACAAATCAGTTTGAGCAGTGTAACCATGACAGAATAGTTGTTGAACAACATTGCAGCTGGATGAAATTAGTAAGAGGATGTTAAATTTCAATGTGTCTGTACCTGAATTCCGATTAAAAGAAAAGAAATTGTAGCAGTTTTAAGACGGCTAGGCCTTATAACCCTTCCACCAGCCTATTAGTACCCTAGAAGGGGCACTAGCCAATCAGGATGCTCGAACCTGCCGGATTCGCCTGTAAAAGCCTGCATTCCGAGCAGGCCGAAGGCTGCAGGCCAGTGCCCCCTTCCCAACTTCTCCTTCCCGTCCACGCTCCCCCTGACCTATTAGCACCTGCATAGATTCTACTCGGCTGCTAAGAGTGTTTTTATAAAAAAAAAAAAAAGAAACCTTGCGGCGCTATAAGGTGGGGGGTCAAATTCGCCTGCCTATGTTTTCTTTGTTGATGACGTGACAGTCATCAATAAAGAAAACAAGCTTAAAAAATACAACGCCGCACATGACCACAAGGTAATTTTCCTTTCTTTAAAAAATGGAACACCATTAGTACCCGCATAGCAAGCTACACAGGTGCTAATGGCCATAGTGACTGTACCAGGTAGTTACATCCCAGGGTCCTCTTTAAAGACCCTCTCTTCGATCAGACGTATTAACTCAGGCCCCTTGTTATTAAGGCCTTAGTATTGTTAGAGAGAACACCATTATGAAATACAAATACGCTTGCTGACTGGAGGAGGATCCACTTCGTTACACAAAAGGGAGATGTAGCCACACGCTTGCTAACTGAAACACAAGCTCTGCAACGGTTGCAGCACTATGTCTGCACACGTTGCTAATGTCTGCACACGTTGCTAATGTCTACACACGTTGCTAATGTCTACACACGTTGCTAATTTACAGTTCATCATGAGCTGACCTAACATCTAATAGAATACTGCTAAGTACTTGCAAGTTGAATTGGGATCATAGTGCATAGCTGGGCTGATATCTTGGTAAAAGCAGTATTATAAGAGCCCAGAAATTGGCTGCTTACAAATAAGGGATTCATTGTATTAATTGGAAGACGTGAAATTATTGTTAATGACGTCAAACATACTTTTGCTGTACTCATTGGTTGCAATGTAGTGAAAAATCTAAATGCGATAATAAACTGGGGGTTGAGAGTATGCAGGATCAGTATTGTCTGAAGGGCCTGTTGGTTTATGTTTCCTGCGTCCACCTCATAAATGATGCTATTAAATATCTACTGACCCAACTACACATACATTGGATTCTTCAGCCTGAATTTGCATCTGCATAGACCCCACCACCTTAATATATAGGCTGAACACCTGAAAACCAAGTAACTACCACAGCAAACACTTGCATGAAATGAAACTAAAGACTTAGGCAGCTCCACAGCCACATGCAAGCCTCCTCCGTTATCACAGAAGACACACGATCAATGGAATTAAAGGCCACTAACAAGTCCAACATGCCCAAACAAAGGTACCCAAAACAGCCCCTTTTTAAAGAATAGAAATGATAATCTATTAAACATGGTATAGAAACCGCTAAATGAGTGAAATCAAAGCCACATTTTGCCGACATGAACATAACAGCCCCATACAGGATGACAACTTTCATGCACTCCTTCCACAAGGAGGAGGCTGGGTCTAGGTTGGTAGGAGGTCAAGATAATGTTCGGTTTATATTTTTAGGCGTTCTCTCAAGACTTATCTCTTTTAGAACGTTGTGATTTACAAATGCTGATAAGATAAGACTACACGCAATGGAAACTCGTAAAAGGGAGTAGTTTGAATCTTAGAACACATTTTTAGCAGGGGTTGTCTAAGCACATGGAGTCGAGAATGTGCAAAATAATGTTAGGTGCAGAGGGGGAAACTGCTACATACACCATAAGTACTTTATGACTTCAAAGGATTTGACCAAAAAATGTAATATCACTTATTTATAACTCTGATGACCGACGCTATATTTGTGAAAGAGCTCTTGTGCTTTGCTCTTGAGGAAGCCTTTAAAATCCAAGTCTGAACGGCAATCCAATCAGTCTTGGTGTCAACAAGGCACACAGATAAAAACCACTTTACAAGAGGACATCATCATGATGCACTGGAGCATCGGAATAGCCCAAAACTAGAAGTCATAACTTTCCTCCAAACTCTGGTTTCAATGGCATGAGCAAGTGTACTGTAAAGATAAAAGTCGCATCTTTGCAATAAGAAGTCCAACTGTTGGCCACTGGTGACCTATGAGAGCAAGGACCTTCAATGGATTACTTTTGTTTGGCATTAGCACCCTGTTCCAAGGGCTGGAGCAGGAGGGTGGAGGGGTCAGGGGAGGTATAACGGCCCCGGGCCATTACCCCCCTTGCAGCTCTTGGAAAGGGGCGTTAACTCCATTAGCACCCCGGGTTACCAAAGCAGTAACCCAGGGTGCGAAAAAACCCAAAAATGTATTTTCATTCTTTGAACGGGAGGCCACGGGCGTCCTGTTCAATGAATGAAAATACTGATCCAAAATGGCCTCTATACGGAGTCCCTCTTCTATTACCATTGCAGACGGAAAAGGGAGAAGGGAAGCAGCTGCAGCGGCCACCACAACAATTAGGTAAGTGCCAGGGGGATGGGGGGGTGTTGGGAAATGAAAAAAAGGGTGGGAGGGGAACATGGCGGCTCGCGGCAGCCTGTGAGTTCTATGGAACACGGGCTGAGATCAGATATTTCAGCCTGCGATCCGCGGAACCCGATTGGCTGAGCCCTCCGCCCATGTGCTAATGAGAAATATTTCTTTTTCAGGAGACTTGCATGCCTGTGCCAGATTTAAGATGAAACACACCAAATTGGACACCGCCTAGAATGACAAACAGGGGTACAACTGTCATGGGAATGTCAATGTATTTGTACTTACTAAAGGGCAGTTCTTTGCCATTCCCATGGCCTCTTGTGGCTTTGGATCCGACAAGTAAAAGGTAGGAGTTATAGGTAAGTTAGTGGGAACAGATCAAAGCTTACTATTAGATCTTTTTTGAAAGGCAGTCTGGGATTGACAGAAGCCTGTGCTCAGCTCTGCATGTTGTATGCATTAGGGTCTCACTTGGTGTTGGTTTTCAGGAAGATGGGGTGGCAGAAGAGCATGGCAGTAGTTGGATCTGTAAAGTTTCATTAGCATAACATGTTGTATAATGCGACGATCCTTCAGATAGTGTCACTTATTCCCCAGGGGGGAGACCCTTTCCGCGAGGTTAGGGAGGTGCAGCCGCTGACCAATTGTTTCCCTAGGGGTGGCAATATGCGGCAGGACCTTAACGAGAGGAACTCCCCCTCCTGAGGACAAGGATGCAAATCAGGGACACGCCCCCTTCAACTCCCAACCCCATAAAGGTAGTGACATCACCCAAACCTTTTTTTTCTAGAATTATATCAGAAACCATGTATTATTGTGCTTGGTCAGACAATCTTAACGTGATGAGTGCAGGGACGAGGAAGAACTTGAGAATGATACAATCAAGCAGGAAAAACGCTCGACCATCTGTTGTCAATGGTAATGAAGTTATGCCACAGCGGGCCCTGCTATATCAAGATGCGAGAAACAAACGACGGGGGAAGTGAGATGAGAGGAAGATACAGTAGGAAAGCGAGATTGAGGTCAAAACAGAGGTAGAAGCAGAAGAAAGACTCAAGAGGGACGTGGAGGGTGTGGTTCAAGAGTGCAAAAGAAAGTCTTGCAAGCAGACTAGTTGTTGGCAGTAGTGGAATCAGAAGCAGAAAGGGGTGAAAGCGTCCCATACGGAGGCAGAACGCCAAACGTTATACAAGTGAAGCCTGGTGGTGAGACAAAGGCGCAGAAAGAGAAGAACCGGCACAACGCTCCGGCAAAACAAACGTATGTTAGTTTTGAGAGACCCGAAAAGCATTGTACCCATCGGCGGGAACCGGCTCAACGGAAGGGTGGAGATTGGGTTGTGGTGGCGTGACCTGTAGTGGGTGGACCATGCAGACTGACAACTTCAATGAGACTGCTAACCAGAGCCTTTTGCAAAGTCGCATAAATGGGCTTAAAAGCATCTAAGTGGTGGTGGCTGAACGACCCGCACAGAAGAGACGGTCATGCCCATTACCAACATCAGAACAACCAGCAGTTCAGGGACAATAAACAAGCGCCCAATGAGAGAAATACTATATATAGTCGCTAGATCCCAGGCAGAACGGGTGAAGCATCCTGACTCCAAAACCAGGCAATGGGGAAGTACGGGAGGGGGCCAAGGCAAAGCTAAGAGAGCCTTGGAAAATGGGCAACAGCAAACAAGTACAAAGAGCAGTTAACTAACAGACAGATAACACTCACCTCAGTTGTTATGAATTGAGTCAGTCTTCAACTCAGACAGCAACTCCGCCGAAGGATCAGAAACCTTTCCAGGGGTCTTCTGGAGAATCAGTGGCAAGCACAGAGTTCTCGAGGGGGACTTTTGAGGACAACATTCGACAAAGATGTAACATCCTAAAACACATGGGAAATACAGGTCCTCCTGCACAAACCCAGAATCATCAACGGCTGGTCTTCTGAGCAAAAACTAATCACCCTCTATCAAAAGGATATTCCAGCCTTATGATTGGTTGACACCAGATGCTGTCAAGAGTCTAGTCCTTTCAATCCAAGTAGTCAACACTTCCTTTTGCAATAAGAAAAAACGATTGCCTTTGTCGTTGACTTTTTTTTTTTTTTTTTTAAGCTTACAATCCGGCCCTTCCTTTTGGAAAGTAACCTTGTAACATCCAGGAATCAAGAATGCTCGAGACTGTAAAGTTGAACAAACCAAGAAAGGGTATTACCCGAATTGTTAGTTTACAATTGTTCGAATTAACAATTGACCGATTTTAAAGGGTCACAATTGACCTTTTCACAATTGACCGAATATATATATATATATATATATATATATATATATATATATATATATATATAGCGAATTGTGAAGGTCAATTGTAACATATATGCGGGGGCAACATATATATATATATATATATATATATACATATATATGGGTGGGGGGATGCGGGGGGTTTCCCCCCCCGCATATATGTTACAATTGACCTTCACAATTCGGTAAATTGTGAAAAGGTCAATTGTAATTCGAGCAATTGTATCTCAAACAATTCGTATACAACCTAAGAAAGTAGTGAATCACTTTGAAACAACTCCCTGACCAGCTCCTCTAAGGAGAGTCAGGAGGAACTCAAGGAGCATCTACATCATCCCAGTGGGGGCAGAATGAAGAAAGCAGAATACGCGAGAACACATTGAAAGAACTGCAAGATTTGTAGAGAGAACTACAGTATTTATTTAATTTATTTTTTACATGTCTTAAGCACACTAAACCTGAGGGCATCAAGGCGCTGGATACAAGACATGTTACATTCCAACTCGCAATTAGGCAGCAAACATTGCAGCACTGTGCGTTTGAACAGCCAATTGACAACTCAAGATGAGCATCGATCAAACCACACATAAAAGTGAAGAGGAAAGTCTTCAGCTGTTTCCTGAAGGACAATCAAGACTGACCTGATCTTAGTTTGAGAGGTACAGTTTCAACATTTTGGGGCAATGACCGGGATGCTCAGTATGCCTGGATCTCTTCCTCTTGAATCTGGGGATTGTAAACTGGTGGGCGTAGTAGGAACAGGTAGGTATGACACCTTCTACTTTTTTTTTCATTTTTGAGAGAGGTATCTGGCGGCAGTATTTAACAGGCCTTTATGCGTAATGGCCATAGTTTTGAAGATCATTCTTTCTTGAATATGTAGCCAGTGTACCAGTGTGCATTCTTTCTTGCAGCAGAGAACATCCCACTTGGAAATTCTTAAGATTGCTCTGAGGGTATTGTTTTGGATGACCTGTAGTTTGATGATTTATGAAGGGGAACCAGCAAATAGTTCATTACAATAGCCTAGCCGGGAACATATTAGTGCCCGGGCTAATGTCATGCAGCTGTCAGTGGAGAGGAAAGGTCTACAGGCGTTGATCAACTTGGAGGTGTGTGCTGCAGAAGAGGCAATGGCATGAACCTGCTTCGTAAGTGACAAGGTGCCATCCAACTGTACCCCTAGGGTCTTGATGTATTTGGAGACTAGGATGATGTTGCCTTCAATGTGGAAAGATTTGTAGGCACAATCAAGTTTGTTGAGGGATTGGTGTGTGCCTATGAGAAGGATCTCCGTCTTGCCATAGTTTAGGCAGAGATGATGACAGCCCTCCAGGCTTGAATCGTCTGAAAAATTGTTGAATGGAAAGTAGGTCAGAAGAGTAGTTTCCCGTAAGGGGTAGAAGGATCTGCATATCGTCCGCATAGTTTGTGTAGGATATGCCAGAATGGTCCAACAGGTCGAATAAAGTCTTTGTAAAGACATTGTAAAGCGTGGCGGAAATGCAAGATCCCTGAGGGACACTGCATCTGACTTGGGTGGGGGCGGCTGAGGCTGAAAAGACCCTCATAGTTCTGTCTGGAAGGAAGGAGGAGATTCATGAGATAGCCTCTGGGGAAAAATGGGCTGCTGAGGCGAGGTGTTGGCAAAGGATTTGGTGATCTACCAAGTCAAAAGGCGGCAGACAGGTCTAGTAGTAGGAGAAGGGCTACATTCCCAAATTCTTTAATTTCATCCATTTGTTTTTTTATGTCCAATAGTGCGGTTTCTGTGTCACGTTGTGAAGCAGCAGCGCCTCGGCTGGTGCCGCGGCGGCCGCGGCGTGAAGCCGACCCGCACGAGTCGGGAGGCGCTGTCGCGTCCGCGGCCAGAGAGGCCAGAGAGGGGAAAGGGAAACCCGCGGAGACTAGCCGCGCGGCTAAAGCCGCTACGGGGGGACACGGCGGGGCCACGCAGGAAGCCGCTATGTGCAGCCGCGGCGGGGCCGCTCGTCTCTCACCTGTTCGCCCCAGTCCGGGGGGTGGGGAGCATTGTTCACGGCGACGACGGGATACGGGGGAGCAGCGCCCGGCTCGCTGGCCCCGTGCTGCTCATGACGCTGCCAGAGCTGCACGTTGCTGGGGGGGGGGAGGGCCCAGCCTCAGGACGCGTCCATACGCGTCGCGGCCACAACCGCATGGCCAATACCACCGCCCTCCACCACCAGGGGAACGGGGCCAACACCACCGCCCTCCACCACCAGGGGATCGGGAAGAACGACACCCTGGGACGGCAACCCTTAAGAGAGGAGGGACCATGTCCCAGGGACCAATAAGAAGGGGGTTAACTCAAACCCTCAGGGATTGGTGGGGGCTTGATACCTCCACCTGTGATAAAAGA
The DNA here is from genome assembly GCF_040938575.1 of Ambystoma mexicanum. Lineage (NCBI taxonomy): Eukaryota > Metazoa > Chordata > Amphibia > Caudata > Ambystomatidae > Ambystoma > Ambystoma mexicanum. The sequence continues at coordinate 23,162,269 of NC_090933.1, read as the reverse complement.
GCACCCAGGGAGACTAACGGGTTGTTCTCATTACACAGGAGACGGGGAGGAGAGAGGAGAGCGAACCAGAGTGGTGGGCCTATCCGGACAGCGGCTCGAGATAGGACCAAGCCAGGCCCAGTACCGTGGTATTATAGGAGGACAAGATACCGGTGAAGTTAACCGGGAGGACATAAGATTTTTCTTTCAGCATCTGCTGCCTTAAACCCAGAATAAATATTGTTTTAGCACGTGTCTGTCTCCGACTATAATTCCACCCTTCACACTGGCGACGAAGGTGGGATTTTTGACAGCGCGATGGAATCGTTAATAAAGACCTTGTCTGAGGGCCAACAACAATTGCAACAGATGCTACAACTGCATTCCCAACAAGCAGCTGCGGATCGGCAAGCCTTTCAACAAGCCATACAGCTGCAGGGCTCTATATTGACCACCGCACAGGACAACCAGCATGAGGCCATGTCCCGTCTCACCGATGCAGTGGCCAGCACTAGAAACCAACCACTGGTGCCCCCGGCCCTCCTACAAAAATATAAGGACGGAGAGGATCCCGCCTTCTTCTTTACTAGTTTCGAACGTATAGCCAGAAACGCACAGTGGCCTCCTGACCGGTGGGGTCAGTACGTCGCCCCCCTACTGTCCGGGGTGATGCAGGGCGCCTATCAGGCGGTAAATCCCAACGGCAACACGCCGTACGGAGAGATCAAGGCTGCCGTACTAGACCGCTTGGGCTTGGACGACGAGGCATACCGGATCCGACTGAGGGAAACCAGGCTCAGGACCGGGGAGAATCCACGCCAGCTGTACTATAGGATAAAGGACCTGGCAGAGAAGTGGTTGTTGGCTCCAAACCCCGCTAACCAATCCCTAATCGATAAAATAATTCTGGAACAATTCGTCGAAGCCCTGCCCGGCCAGATGCAAAAATGGGTTAGGCAGCACCATCAACCCACCCTGACCGAGGCCGTGGATATTGCATCGGCATACCAGAAGGCAGGCCACTTCCGACTACCAGCTACAGGGGTATCGGCCCGCTTCGCCATCCCGATATCCGACCCCCACATGATTAGGGGTAACCGAGCCTTACCCATAAGATGGAGACCTCCCGATGAGAACAACAGGAGACCCGAAGACAAGAGACCAGGAAACGAGGAGAAGGCCCCAGCACCGACCCCTAGCTACAAGCAACCGCAGTGCTATGAGTGCAACGAGTGGGGCCACATAGCCCGGTTTTGTCCCAGAAGAAGAACAGTCGAACCCATGGACATCGGCTATCTGACCCCGATGGACGAGAACGGTGTCCCAGGACCATATGTGGTGGACGTTCGAGTCGACGGCAGACCATCACGTGCCCTTTTGGACAGCGGCAGCAGGCAGACCGCCATTTCACCAACCGTGAGTAACGCTCCCTGCTTACCTAACGTAACTGTACCTATCCGATGCATTCATGGGGACACCAAATGTTATCCGATGAAGGATGTAGTGATTGACTTGAATGAAACCTCTTCTCCCTTGAGGGTTGCCGTCCTACCTTGTCTCCCAACCCCGGTGGTAATTGGGACCGACCTCCCCGGTTTCGGTCGGACATTAAGGGACACCAGGGAGGGGCAGTCCCCGTCCAAAACCGATCTGGCAGGAACCGACCCCGTCTCCCAGGAACCCCCACCCGGGCGAAAGAGGAGGACCCGGATGGCATGGTGTCAGGCCAGTTACATGACCCGACCTATTGACTGGAAGCTAGAAGACAACGAAGACACCATAAGGGGCGAGACCCTGACTGACCCCACCCTACGAGTGGCCAGAGAAAGAGCCGCCCGGGAAGGGGAACCCAACATCGCCAGAGGCCCAGGGTTTCTACTGCGACAAGGTCTCCTATACCGAAGGTATAAGGGTGACGATGACGCCATGAAGGAACAACTGGTGCTACCAAAGAGCCACCGACTTATAGTGCTACAACTGGCCCACAACCATCCCTGTGGAGGTCACATGGCCTCTCTTAAAACCCAACAAAACCTACTAAAGAGGTTTTACTGGCCCGGCATTTATGGAGAAGTTGCCCAACACTGCAAGAACTGCCCCACCTGCCAATTGACTAGCGGGGTTCTACCCGCAAAGGCACCACTACAGAAAATGCCCCTCATTGCGATTCCATTCCAGAGGATCGGCATGGACATAGTGGGACCCCTGGAACCAGCCAGCCGGGGTTATAGATACTTACTGGTCGTAGTCGACTACGCTACTCGATACCCCGAGGCCTTTCCCCTAAAGGGAACATCGGCCCGGTTGTTATGCGACCAGCTGATTCCATTCTTTGCCCGAGTAGGGATTCCCTCCGAGATAATCACCGACCAGGGGACCAATTTTATGTCGACCCTCTTAAAACAAGTATGTGGACAGTTCCAGATCAACCAGTTGAGAACCTCAGTATATCATCCCCAGACTGATGGACTGGTAGAACGTTATAATCAAACGATCAAGAAGATGCTAAGAAGGGTGACGGGACCAGATGGAAAAAACTGGGATCGGGTGATTCCCCTAGTGTTAATGGTGTTAAGAGACACCCCCCAGTCATCCACCGGTTTCTCTCCCTTCGAGCTCTTGTTTGGGAGACAACCTCGAACAATACTAGACCTGGTTAAAGAGGAATGGGAAACCACAGAAGAAGTATCTTTAACCGAGTATACAGAGGAATTAAAGGAACACCTAACCGCCCTACGTACCCTGGCCCAAGATAACCTTGGACGTGCCCAAACAATTCAAGAAAGAAACTATAACAAGGGGAGTCGTATGAGAACCTTTAACCCAGGGGACCAGGTATTGGTACTCCTGCCCACCAGCACCAATAAACTGTTGGCTAGATGGAGAGGGCCGTACAAGGTCACTGAAGTACTAAGCCCAGTAACCTACCGGGTACACCAGCCTGATCGCACCACCCCTGAAAAGGTCTATCATATCAACCTTCTAAAAAAATGGAATGAGCCTCTTCTGAGCGCCTTTGTATGTATCGAGGAAGCCAAACCGGACGAGATCCCGAACACCGTTCCTGATACCCTAAATTCAGTCAATTGGGGAGACACCCTAACCCTCGAAATGAAGACGGACATCAGGAACCGGTTGTCCCCTTTTGCTGATGCCTTCTCCGCCTTACCTGGAAGAACCGATGTACTTGAGCATGTTATCAAAACAGATCCCGGACCACCTGTGAGGCTTAGACCCTACCGGATACCCGAAGCCAGGCGAACCATCATCAATTCCGAAGTGGACGAGATGCTAAGGATGGACATCATCGAGCCTTCGGTCAGCGTTTGGTCATCACCCATAGTGCTTGTCCCTAAACCGGATGGCTCGGTTCGTTTCTGTATGGACTACAGACAATTGAACGCGGTGTCCCGATACGAAGCCTATCCGATGCCTCGGATGGACGAACTCCTGGAGGGCCTGGGAGCAGCCTGTTTCTTAAGCACTCTCGATTTAACCAAGGGATATTGGCAAATACCCCTTCGCTCCCAGGACAGGGAGAAAACTGCCTTTTCCACCCCACGAGGATTATATCAGTATAAAGTCCTACCCTTTGGTCTTCACGGGGCTCCCGCCACATTCCAGAGATTGATGGACATCATACTGAGACCGCATACTGGATACGCCGCTGCCTACCTGGACGATATTGTGGTATACAGCCAATCCTGGGAATCGCATCTGAACCATCTGGAACAAGTAGTGGCTGATTTACAGAAGGCAGGCCTACATATCAACCCCAGGAAGACCACGATGGGAACCAATGAAACCAAATATCTGGGCCACATAGTAGGTGGGGGAGTGCTGAAACCACAGTTATCCAAAACACAGGCTATCCAAGATATACCGACTCCTACCAACAGGAAACAAATACGAGCTTTCCTGGGATTGATCGGGTATTACAGAAGATTTATCCCTGACTTCTCCTCGATAGCCGCTCCCTTGACGGACGCATTGAGACTCAAGGGGAATCCCAACCTGACCAACGACCCGAAGGCCTTGAACGCCATAGCACACCTAAAACAAAGGATCACGTCCAACCCGGTCCTCTGTTGCCCGAACTTCCAGAAACATTTCTTTTTACAAACGGACGCCTCAAACCAGGGCCTGGGAGCTGTGTTATCGCAGAGGAATGGAGAAGACCTGCAACCGGTGTGCTTCATCAGTCGGAAACTATTGCCCCATGAAGCGGCTTACTCAACCATTGAGAAGGAGTGTCTGGCCATCAAGTGGGCTGTTGACTCGCTCCGGTACTATCTGTTGGGTCGCCGGTTCACTCTGTACACAGACCATGCACCCCTCCAGTGGCTGGCCCAACACAAGGACACGAACCAGAGGGTCCTACGCTGGTTTCTCTCCCTTCAGCCTTTTGATTTCGTCACATTGCACAGGCCTGCCAGGTTTCAGCTGGTGGCTGACTATCTGTCTAGGTGTTCACCCTGGCCCGAACGGCCTGGGATTGGGGTGGGGATGTGTGAAGCAGCAGCGCCTCGGCTGGTGCCGCGGCGGCCGCGGCGTGAAGCCGACCCGCACGAGTCGGGAGGCGCTGTCGCGTCCGCGGCCAGAGAGGCCAGAGAGGGGAAAGGGAAACCCGCGGAGACTAGCCGCGCGGCTAAAGCCGCTACGGGGGGACACGGCGGGGCCACGCAGGAAGCCGCTATGTGCAGCCGCGGCGGGGCCGCTCGTCTCTCACCTGTTCGCCCCAGTCCGGGGGGTGGGGAGCATTGTTCACGGCGACGACGGGATACGGGGGAGCAGCGCCCGGCTCGCTGGCCCCGTGCTGCTCATGACGCTGCCAGAGCTGCACGTTGCTGGGGGGGGGAGGGCCCAGCCTCAGGACGCGTCCATATGCGTCGCGGCCACAACCGCATGGCCAATACCACCGCCCTCCACCACCAGGGGAACGGGGCCAACACCACCGCCCTCCACCACCAGGGGATCGGGAAGAACGACACGCTGGGACGGCAACCCTTAAGAGAGGAGGGACCATGTCCCAGGGACCAATAAGAAGGGGGTTAACTCAAACCCTCAGGGATTGGTGGGGGCTTGATACCTCCACCTGTGATAAAAGAGCACCCAGGGAGACTAACGGGTTGTTCTCATTACACAGGAGACGGGGAGGAGAGAGGAGAGCGAACCAGAGTGGTGGGCCTATCCGGACAGCGGCTCGAGATAGGACCAAGCCAGGCCCAGTACCGTGGTATTATAGGAGGACAAGATACCGGTGAAGTTAACCGGGAGGACATAAGATTTTTCTTTCAGCATCTGCTGCCTTAAACCCAGAATAAATATTGTTTTAGCACGTGTCTGTCTCCGACTATAATTCCACCCTTCACACACGTCCAGGCTGGAAGCCAGACCTGTACAGCCCCAGCAAGTTACTGGATTCCAGGAAGTCTTGGATATGTAGGTATGCTACACAGTCCAGGATTTCTAAGAGAAAGGGGATGGTAGTAATGGGCCTGTAATTGGAAGGCATGTCTGGGTCTAGCATTTATTTATTTTTTTAAACAAAGGGAGGACCCAAGCCTCCTTAAGGCTAGATGGTACTTAACAGGCAGAGAATGAGGCATTGATAAGAGTTGTATTGAAGAGTGAGAGGGGTTTGGCGCAATCTTTGATGACCGAGGCTAGACAGGTGTCACCTTGGCAATAGGAGGGTATAAGGCTTTTATAATCTGGGAGACCACGGTTTCTGATACTGTTTTGAAGTGAAAGAGGGGAGCAGTATTGCTTACAGTTGTATATTCGCATTGTGTTGAGGCTTGGCGGTCAGTATTCAGTAACATTAGTTTACTCGTAATCTCTTTTGGAGCATGTCTATTTTCCCTATAGTGCATTTTGGATATTAAAACACCACACACTATCCTTGAGCTGACGAGAGCTTGATTTTGCATTAGCAATCCTGTTGTTGAAGGTAGTACTTTATTCCAGAATTATCTCCTTTTTGAAAGCTCTAGCTGCAACTGAGAAGCTGGCATCATTGCTTTCAGATGTTACTTACTTGTAACTATTGTTCTCCAGCACGGGTCTGGCATGGATTCACATGCTCATGAATATTCCCTGTTGTCAGGTTGTGAAGCCTCGGTAAAAGAAAAAACTGTTTCACTTTCACTTTAAAACTGTATTTCTCATCTAAACCAATCCCTGTCCTCTGAGTCATACTGCCCCCATTCAATGACAGTCCTATCTCTAAGCTCCACCCATGGTGGCCATCTTCAGATTTGGTGAGCACAAAGTGACAGTATGAACCAAAAGCCACAGGGGGAAAGGTGGGAGGGTTTGCATGTGAATTCATGCCGGACCCATTCTGGAGAACCATAGTTACAGTAAGTAACTTAAACCTTCTCCATCATGGGGTCTGGCATGGATTAACATGCTCATGAATGAAGATTACATAACATTACACATACCCAACCACGGGAGGTGGCAAGACACAACAGAAGTAATGAACACCCACCCCTGGAACAGACTCACCTCAAGCGAACAGGTTGCTTAGTACTGCCTGGCCAACTCAGGACTACTCCCTGGAATCCCGGTCAATTCAGTAGAACCTTGTGAAGGTGTGCATGGACCTCCCCGTAGCAGCCCTGCAGATGTCGAGCAGGGGCATGCCAGAGAGAAACGCTGTCGGCATGGATGCACCTCGATAGAGGCATGAGCCAGTCCCACTTTGGACAAGGAAAGCAAGTATGGTAGAAGTAGCAGAGCCGTGACACGCAGAGGGGTAATCTTCTGCGTCCGGCACCACACAGAGAAGGGTTTTAGTCCGTAGCACTTCAAAGTTGACGAAGCTCTGGCCAAGATGTCCTTGCATAACTCGGGTAAAGCATAACCCCCAAACTCTAGGGCTGCAGGAGCCATGCCCTCAGATTCAGAGATGCCGGGTATGATGCAGAATCGCCTCCCCCTTCTGTGGCAAGATGATCTGGGGACAGCGGTAGCTGGATGGATGGGACCACTGACAGACATAGTAACCCTGGATACCAGATTTCCCTCAGCCATGCCGGGGTGGCAAGTATTCCCTAAAATGGCTGTGTGTCCATCACCCCAAAGCGATATGCAGAACAGGCCTACAAAACCCCTCGTACAGCTGCCCTTAAGGGGACCCGTAGAATGAGATTCACCACATCCCTCATCTAACCTAGCACATAGCCATCATCTCAACATGCAAGAAGTAGAAATCTAAACATATGCAAATTAAAGGCGCCAACTGGCACTTAACAAGTCCATGCCATATTCTCTAACATTTTCCATTGTTGGCCTATCCTGTGGCGAAAACATGGTTAGAATAGCACCTAAATGACATATGCGCTGTATTCAAAAATAATTCTGTTGTGTAAGGTTACCCTAACAGAGGCCATGACTTGGATCCAATGCACACCACACTCACCACCAGCCAAACTGGCCTCGCATTACTGCTAATCTCTAGTTGACTAAAACGTAAATCTGAACGTTAAATAAATGCCAAAATGGTCACCCTAAAACCCATAGCTCCTCCCAACACACAATGTTTCCTTGGCCCACACAGTACCTTACGCAGAAGTTACTTTGCCCCCAGACAGTAACTTTAAGACAGTGATTCAGTGACACGCCATTTGGCACTGGGCCAGCGACACTATACCTGGGCCAATAAGTAATCATGTGCTCTTCTTGATGCCCCGGCCACAGCTTCCCCTGAACTAGTCTGTTCACAACAGAATCTTTCAGCAGGCTGCAACTGTTACAGTACTCCAACAGGACCTCCCAACCTGAAAATGCAGCATTCTAAACTTCACTGTTGGTTCGGAATAGCCAAATCCCTTAAGTTTCATGACATCATAATTTGTGCTCCTCTTCTCAAGAACAACTGAGCTGGGCACACGCTCCCTCATGAGCACTGTGTGCCCCCCAATGCCACGGCTCTGCGATGGAGGCAACGTCATTCCAGCTCCACTTAATAACTTCTGCCACCGCACAGAGTGTCCATGCGTTGGAATAACACTCCAACGGCACAGAACATTTCTACGCTCTGCTGGAAATAGAGCAGCTCTGACAAGGACACAGACATTGTGCCCCTCTACTCCATGCTGTCTTCTACTCCGCGGTCTGCAGCCTCCACTCAGCAATGAGCAAGGAGGTCTCCTGACACCTCCTCCATGACGACTGCATCCTGATGGGAACACTATTGCAAACAGTGGTGCACTGCCACAGATGAAAATGAAGGTAAGGATGCATACTATCCAGCAGCCCCTCGCGCTCTGACCTCATACCAGTAACACAACCAAATTCGCTCTTCCTTCTGCGCCAAGAGTCAGGTCTCCTCAATTTCCAAAAAGATTGATCCCTTGTCAGCTCTATATGAAGGCCAAAAACTAACTTGCTGCATCAAGTACAGGCGCTTGTCTTGGAGGTAAGATAAGCATCATGCTGAAAAGAAGCAAGAGTGCAAGGAGTTCAGAACCACTTAAAGCATTTATTCCATCAACTGCAAATTTTGGAAGTTCCATTTCAGCACAAATTATCCCTGGTCTCTAGCTAAGATTTTAATTTCTACCAGTTCACATCCATCAAGTGCAGTCTTGACTTCTCTCTTGGTAAGCCCTAATGACATTCAGACCATATCTACAAATTGTATAGTTGCATTTCTTCTTATGTTTTCCCTTTTACCTGCTGCCTATTGGTTACATTACAAAAAGATATTTTTGCATGTACAAAAACGCTGTTGCCATTAAGGGGGTAGGGTTGATTTGAATGAAATGTAAAAAAAAATGAATCAACATTTATCAGATCCATCGCTACCTCCTGTAAAATGTCAGAGTAATGTACCAGCTTAGGGAGAATAGTGATCTGTATGACTCTGATTCTGCCCATCCAGCAAATCGATAACCCTTGCCATTTCTTTTGGTGTTTGAGTCTCTCAGTCTCATCCTGAATCTCGCTCTCTGTCTCAATCTCTTTCTCTCAATTCAGGGTTCAAAATTATGATTTGATTAACAGGAGCTAAAACAAGCTCCTGGGTATTGGGCATTACCCAGTAGGCAGGCGCTACCACTGGGGAGTCAGGAGCTAGTGCATAGCACACCTCAAATGTATACTTGCATAACACCAGTTACCCTGGGGAGCCAAAAGTATCTCTTAGTAGCTGTCTTTGTCATATCAACCAAGTTTTCATAGGCTTGAAGCAGGAGCTAAATAGCTCCCAGCAATTTCGAACCCTGCAGTCACTCTCCCATTCTCTGAAACCCCACCCTTTCTCTCAGCGTCCGTCTTTCTCCCCTTTCTTTCTGTCTCTCTTCTTTCTCCCAATCGCCTTCTTGTTCCCTCGGTTGCTGTCTAGCTCCGGCAACCGTCTCTCTATTGCTCCCTTTCGTTCCCTCAGACTCTCTCTCACTCCCTTCGTTTCAGATATTATTCTCCACCCAAGCCAGTACTGCCCACCAGCTATTCACATTTCCCCAAATCACGTTAGTCTGAGCTTACATACTCAATGCAATGAAAAGGGGTGAAAGTGGGCATATTGCAAGGGACATTATTAAAGAATAGTCTCTTTCCACATGAAAGTGTTCGTAAAGAAGTATGCCCTTCTCTTACTGCTCAACATCAGGGCAAATGACATTGAAATGCAGGTGTTTAAAAAGCGTTTCTAAATCAAATGTATAACTTCAGGTTTGACTTGGGTAGCAGACTAAATCAAATAGGTAACAGACTCTTATTTTAATGTAAACAGAAACTTCACTTTTAATGAATGTTAAGATTGTAAAGATTGGTCGTTCACCATTAGATCAAATCTTCACAAGCTGATGTGTGGATGCTGGTACCCTTGAATCCAAAATGCATTTTGACATTCTAATATCTTTTCTTATTTCTCAAGTGTTCCAAAGGAGTACCAGCCTCCTGTTTCCAGAAAGCCATGCCCTTGTTGGTAAAGGACTCTGCAGTTTGGTCTGGAGTGCAGGACTCTGTATAACATTGAGCAGCATATCCCTCAGGCTTGTCTTTCGGTTTGCTCTGCGATCTCAGACACGATATCCTGGCATGCAGTCAGTCTGGGCTGGATAAGGCAATCTGTCTGAGAATTAGGACTCGAAATTCTTGCAGCTGTGTTTTAAATCAGGCTTTGGTTTCACAGTTAGCTAAGGGTTCCAGTCCCACGGGTTACCAATTCAACCAGAATCTTAGACCTTCTCTACCACCAAGATGCCTCAAGCCTCCCTCTTCAGGTCCCAATGGGCAGCTTTACTATGATGCCTGTGGCTCCACTGTTGTGGTCTCGTAGCCCAGGGTCTATATGTTTCTCTCTCTACTCTCAGCTTCACTCCCTTCAGGTGCATTTTTATGGACTCCCCCTTTCACAGACTATTGCAATGCCAGTTATGTCTTTTTTCCTCTTTCATGCTCCTTGGTCAGAACATGTTTTGGAACACTGCTTGGTTACCGTGAGGTATTTATCTTGCTCTCGTTCTACCCTCCCAGTTTTGCAGTATTTCTCTGGTCTCTTCCAGGTCAGCAGGGGTTCTCTCCTTGTCCTCTTCCGAGCTGAAGAATTCAGTTTCAGACGTTCAACGCCACTCTGAAGTCTACCTTGCTTATTGGATTCCCCATGGTGTTTTTACCCAAGAAGATAGTCTTTGGCAGATATCACCTCTACTGTGCTGTGTGCAGCTTCTGCAATGCAGGAAGAGGACCATTATGCGCTCTCTCCTCTTGCCACGTGTCTCTTGTAGCAGCAGTCCTTGGTAAGTCCGGCCAGATCAATTAAATAACTGCAGCCAGGGATAACAGACAGTCGAGAGTAACTCGTCAGACATTCGAGGCTAACTTATCACACTTGATTTAGATGTTCTGTGTAGGCTAGGGTCTGTGAGATTGTACGATTATATACTGAAAAGAATTAAGCAGTTTATAAAAAGCAGAAATATTGACTTTAATTGTGCTCAAGTTTGAAATCCATTTTAAAGCTGCAATTCATGCAGAAGCTGACATTTATTGCATAAGTGTTCAGATGACATAACAAATCAAAGGTTTTGATAATGAAAAGATTAAGGCTGCCCTCATCCGCTTATCTACTCAGCTGTCAGCAAATCAACAGATGCAGTAGATTTACTGACTGCCCCGAAAAAAACAAAAAACTCTGAGCATTTATATCATCCATAATCTACATCTGAAGTCAGCACTCCAACCCGAGCAATTCAATCGCCAGTGGCTACAATATCTCTCAACTCATAGGCTTGCTGGCTCTCACCCACCAAGCCCATTACACGCCCATATAAGTGAAAGCGCTTCTCCCGCCAAACGAAAACCGGGTTCAGCCACTCCGGGGCCACACCAGGTTGGAAGCTATGGGCTAGTGTCAATTTTGAGGACTGCCATGTTTAAGTGAATGATCATGTTTGAAATGCGGATGTGCTGGCTGCAGCTAGAGGTCACGCAGCACTCATTCCTCACTTACACAGGATCACAGCCCAGGATTGAAAAGCATGAGAGCAGCAGCCTGCCCACACACAGCAGCCGGCTAGCAAGAATGAACCCTGAGAAAAGACACTGCCCAAGGCAAAGTAACGTGTCTACCCCCCATTTGACCTGGCCAGACCTCATTACTACGCTGCAGCTACCCGTGGCACACACTTCCGTGACCTAAGCAAACACATATGCAACAGGATCAAGAGCAGTGTATTCTGGCTTTCTGCCACTTTGCTCTGAAAGGACTACGGACATGTTCAAGAAAGAATGAAAAAAACAGGCATGGGGGAATGCCAAGCAGTATCACAACAAAGAAAACAAATAGAATTTTAAAAGCAATTATTCTTAAAGAAGGAGCGCCAGGTGCCACCACTAGTAGCCTAATTAAAAAATCAATGCGATTACAGAAATATTTCCGACTGATGCCTGGCGCCTTTGATAGTGCCGTACATTGCATAATGTTTTGACCCGGTCCTGCTCTGGTCACTCAATAGAACTGCAATGCTGCTGAAGAATGGAACGAAATGCTATAAATTAATGATAACTGCTGCAAATTGCTTTGGGTTGCCTTCCATTCCATAATTTTTCAGGTTATGGTGCCTTTACAAAAAGGGAAACCCCATATAGAAATTGATGCTGGGTCCAAACTGAAAACAGGCTGTCCATGTTAAAATGCTGGGTCACGTCACATCCCTTGTGCGCAAGTTGCAAGAATGAACAAACTGTTATCAACCTAAAAGGATGTCATTGGCGAGATGTAGCTTAGACCTCTAGGCAGAGTGAGCACTTGGCCTACATCTGGGTATACCCGTCACACAGCGAGTAACTAATTTATGCAACATTATAGTGACAGATGGGAAGGATTGGAATTAGTCCAAACCACAGGTAATTGCTCTGGGCAACCTCCTATTTCATTCCCCTTTCTGTACCATTGTATGGGAGAGGGAAAAACGCATGTAAATCACTCTTCACCTCACCTCAATAGGGGCAGTCCAGGCAGAAATGCTAGGTTACATCCCTTTTTTAGGAGATACCAAAAAATACCACGTTGCTGTTTTGACCAACACCCACAGTGTCATATCGCCCAGAACTCCTTCCTCTGGGCATCCCCTAAGACAAAACCACGAGGGCCTACACGTGGGAAGAAGCTCTCTGCACCATGGGTCGGCACCCCTTCATTAACGTGAGGCAGAGTGTGAGAAGACTGGCAACTGGTTGGTCCAGGCGGCAGGGAAGGCAAAAGATAGTAGCCCGGAACTGGTGTGATAAAAGGACAGCAGAAAAAAGGAGATGGGGGAGACTGAATGGGTAGTAAGTATATCAAGGAGAAGAAGGCAGTAAAAAGGTTATGACAAGGTTTTTAACATTATTTAATGAAAATTACAGGGAAAACGATGTATTTTTGGGACAGGAATACGTACAAAACTTTAACATTGCTTTACAGTGTGGAGGACCAGTATGGGTGACATGATGTGGATATAAGACCAGGTGATGCAGGGGAGGTAGAAAAATGAACGAGGGACAAGGACAGTAGAGCATGATATAGGAATAGTATAGTGGAGGAAGTGCTACATTTAACGATGAAGGGGTGAGGGATAAGTGCGGTGGGGTTGTCAGAGAGGTAGGGGGAAGAGGGGAACAGGGATATGTGGTGGCGTACAATGCTATGCAAGTGGTTCTTCAGAAAGGTGGAGAGTTAAGGGGTTGGATTTAAATACAGAGTGGAAGTATTGCAGAGAGGGAAAGGAAGAGCATCCCTCAATAAGGAGCGAGGAGAGGAAGAGAGCCGAAATGAGAGGGAGCGCAAAGGGCATGACAGATGGCAAGGAGGTGAGCCAAGGATGATGGTAGGGAGCGAGCGGCAGAGATGGGAGTGAGATAGTCCAATAGGTAGGGTGGGGCAAGTCTGTGTATAGTTTTAAAGATGATTAGTTTATACTCTGCCCTCCGTCTCATAGATATCCAGTCTGACGATGGGCTGGAGAGGTGGGGGTGAAGCGGGGAAGGTTGAAGAGTGTACAGACAGTACATTTTAGGACTTTCTCAAGAGGTAAAAAAGCACAGTTGGTAAGGCCGTAGAGTAGATTGGCCCCATAGTCTGATCAAGAGTACTAAAGAGGAGATTAGTTGCTTAGCAGTGTTGAAGGGAAGAAGGGGACTTACTTTTCTGATGAGATTTTCTGGACGCAGTGGCCGATTTGTAGATAAAGTTGAGAGATGGGTCAAAGATGACACCAAAGTTACGAGCAGAAGCAGATTAGGGAAGGTAGTCAGGAGACGACAGATGGGGCGAGGAAGAGATGGCCTGTTTGGATGGGAAGTAGAGACTTCAGTCTTAATGTATTTAGGCATGAATGAGTGATATCCCATCCAGTATTTGATGGCAGAGACACACACATTTTTGACCGTAGCTCCTCAGTTAAAGGAGAGAAAGATCTGAGTATTATCTGCAGAGAGTTGATAAAAGAAGCCAAAGGAGGGAATCAAGAGAAGTGGACCCAGGACTGACCCTCAGGGGAACACCAACAGTGAGTGGGGAGGTAAGGCTATTTCAGGACACCTGGAAGAGTCCAGGGTGAGATAGGAAGCAAACCAATTGAGGGCCTTGTCCCTGATGCCAAGGAGAAATAGTGTTGAGAGAAGGGCAGAATGGTTGACGGTATCGAAGGCAGCAGAGCTGTTGAGAAGAATAAATATAGATGAGCGGTGAGCATAACAGATGTAGTTCTGACATTGAGGAGAGCTGACTAAGAAGAGTGTAAAGGTCGGAAGCCAGATTGAAGAGGATCCCATAGGCTGTGTGTCAAGGAACTCAGTGAGACAGTTGAATACAACACTATAGGATTTTGGAATAGTAAGGTAGAAGACAGGATGAAAGATGGCAGGACAGTTTGGATCCAGGCCAGGTTTCTTAAGGATAGGGATGATCAGTCCTAAAGATAAAGGGTGTTTCAGACACTTCTACACCCTAAAAGTAGGCAAATACTTCCAAGAAATTTAAATGGGGAGTAAAAATACTCCCAAGAAAAAACAAGGAACAGACATTTTAGGACCTTTTGCCCCTGCATTCACCCAAAAAGCTCCATGGATATGTTTGGACCAGTAGTGCATGTGGTACCAAGAGGAGAGCATTACTATTAGTACTGCCTGATCAGAAGAAGTAAACCTGTATCTTTTACTGTACATGATTAACAAGGTGCAAAGAAATAATGATTACAGAAACATTTCAGTTTCCTGTTTAATAATTGTTACTTGCTTATAAAATACTCCCATTGGGAAATATACATTATGTTTTACTCCCCAAAAAATAATTTCACTCTCAAATTTAAAAAATAGGGAGTAAAATACTCCCACTTCAAAATCTTATCTGAAGCACTAGGGAAGACAGTAGCGACTTGTAGGAGGATGGAAAAGTAGAACTCTCAAAAGAGGAGTTGAAGAGAGAAGTAAGATAGGGAGCAACACTGCATGTTTTGAGTTTTACTATGTGTTGGGACAGAGGGTCTCAGGGTGCACATGTAGTGTCAGCCCTGGGGAGAAGGTCAAGAATCTCATCAGGGTTGCAGGGCTAGAAGATAATTTGCTATAGTATTTTGAATGTTGGAAATGTTTTAAGCAGGGTAGATTGTTAGCAGAAAGACTGGAAGAGATTGAGGAGGATTTAGGAGGTGAGAGAATTGAGTTCAGAGACTTTTGGAGGCACTTAGGTTGAGAGAATGGAGACAAAATTAAAGATGAACGTCTGGCAAATCCGAGAGCAGAGAAGTGGTTTTGAAGAGCAGTCAGGTAGTTGGAGATTCGATTTGTGTACATAGGTTTGCCAAGTGTGAATGTTCTTCCTCATTGTTGTTTTCAGGGTGCAGATGGCAGGTGTAATTCAAGGCTGTTGAGGGGAGGGTTTAGGAGTGAATGCAGTAAGAGAGAAGTGAAGGGAGTGTTAAGAGCAGCGTTAAAGTTAGTGTTGGCTTTATCAGTGCATGGAGCAGTGAATTTTGCATTGGAGGAGAGACAGTGGTGTAGGTCAGAGAGGTAGACAGGGAATTTCTAGGAGGGACACTTGCTCTTGGTAATGGAAGAGGTAGATGGAAAGAGTGGCGAGGAAGTAGGAGTGGAAATTGAGGCAAAGACGGAATGATCAGAGGGAGGAGGAGTGGTGGAGATATTAGAGGCGGAGAGTTGAGAGGAGATAAGAACAAGGTCAAGGGAATCACCATTTGAAATGGTGGGCAGACAGAGTGGACTGAAGAGAGTAAGTGGTTAAGGAGAAGAGAGCTAAAGCCAGTGGATATAGTAGTGGAGATAGAAGGATGATTAAAGTCACCAGTGACTTTGAGGTGATGATGGGGTGGAAGGGAGTCAATTAGTTGGGAGAGGTAGTCAAACTGACCAGCGGGACAGGGTGGCAGATAAATATATTAAATATGAATGCCATAGAGAGCACTGATTGTGCAGATGGTGTATTCTAAAGAGGGAGAAATAGCAGTAGATAGGGGAGTAGGAGAGATAGGAAGATGGAAGATGCAAACAGTCCTACACCAGCACCCCTACCAGTTGGACTGGGAGAGTGGGTGAAGGTGTAGGCATGGTCATGAAGGGCAGCAAGGGTTGCAGAGTCTGAGGGAGAAATCCAGGTTTCTGTCAGGGTAATGAGGTCAAGCGAGGGAGAATGGGAAAGAAGGAAGTCCAAGGTAAAGGAAGTTTTATTACAGTCAGATTGTCTATTCCAAAGAGCAATATAAAGAGTGAGATGTAGAAGCATAATGATGTTGAAGAGAGGTGCTAGGGGTAGATGTGAAGAGGAAATGTGATGAAAGTTAGGGTTGGAGGTTTTGTGACTAGAGAATAGGCCACTGAGAAGAGGGGTGGCTTCAAGGAAAAGAGATGATAGGGATAGGAAGATAGTTTAAATGCTTTTGAGCAGAGGAGAATTATTAAAGAAGTAGAAGAGAAAATATGAGATAGTAAGAGCAGTGCATGGTGAGGGTGGGGCTGAGCAAAGACGTAATTGGTACTCACAAGCAAGTAGCCGAACACAGCAAAGCAAATTCTTAAAGGCAAAGAGGCTAGTGGAAAGGCTGGAGGTTGGCCCTTAGTGGTTTGCCCTTTGGTGGGTTGCCCGAGGCTGAGGATGCCACACTCAGATTAGCAGCCGGAGATGGTGGAGAGCCAGGCTGCCTATGCAGGTAGCCTCTGGCAGATGGAATGAGTGCCACTGCTGCTATTGTTATGAGCTCTGTGTTGCGCTCAACCCAGTAGAAGTCCCTCTTGAAGTGGAGAAACCTTTCTAAGATGGCAGTTTTGGGTCAGAGGTCATGTGCGTAGTCAGTAGATCAATCCCGGATGCTCTCTGTAGGTTCCTGAACTAAGGCAGGTGGAATGAGTGCCTCTAGTGCTGTTATGAGCATAGTGTAGCTCTTAGCCCAGCTGAAGCAGCTCTCAGCCCAGTTGAAGAAGTTTGAGAACAAACAGGCCAAATAGCATTGGGACTAGAGCACTGAGAGACAGCTGTGCTGCTCCTCTGCTGCTCCCACCCAACACTTCTAGGCAGGGGACGGCAGTTTTGTTGCCTATTTCCGGCATCCCAGCTGCCATGGAGACAACAGAACACTGCAGGGAGACCATGCGTGTGGAAAACTGCCAACAATAGCATGTCCCTCCTTATCATGGCAATGCCATTTACTACCAGTGTCCGCCTGGCCACCGGATTACTCAAACACTAGGAGGTGGGAATCCACTGCATCAATCTTCTGTGATGAAACTGAGGATACAGTTGTCATGCATATGTTCAGCAGGTGAGTAAGAGCTGGGATCAGTGAACCAGGCGACAAACCCTCCTGTGGCACAGCACGCAGGCGTGACAACAAAAAAACCAACACCAATTCTCCCCAAAAAGACGGGCAAAACCAATCATTCTGGCTTCACAAAGGAGGAGTATAAGCCGATTTAGTCATTTGGGAAGTTAACAAATATATTGTACCCTCTACATTTAGAAATCCAGACCTACCATATTAATGTAAGCCCTCTAGATAATTATTCTAGAAACCAATCTGTGGCTCTACAGGGACATCCAATTACCTGCTGATAAATAGCATCCATATTCATGGACATTCAAAAAGGTAAGCCTACAGCCTGCAGTTCAACAACATCTGTTCCCCAAAAAAGAATATCAGACCACATAGTATTTGCCCTCATTCTCATTTCGATTAAAAGGTACAATAAGATTTTAGTCAATGTATGACAACTGCTAGAGGGTGGAAACGTTAGTGTGTAAAGTACATAAGGATTTCAGTACTGGAAATATGCAGGGATTTTCCTTAAAAAGGATAATGTTCCCATTTTTTAAGTAGGACCATGGGAAAGCCCTATCCTACTCAGGACATGTGCAGATCACTGGGAACAAAAGCACCTGGGACTGGCTGTGAAGTTGTAAGACTGCAGGGTTCGCAGAATCTACTAGCCCACTAGCATTGGTGAGTCGCAAATAATTTCCATCCCTATGAGCGTAATACCTCCCAGAACCAGGAGCTTATGTTTAATTCCAAACTCCCTTCAGGGGGTTGAAGGTCAGAGCTTAAAACATGCAACTTTCTTATCGCTTCGAAAATCGTAGGGGAGGAGTCACTTACAAATTCGCAACATGCTGATCCCATGATTTTGCAAACTCCCCGACGATCAACCAGGATTACATCAAGAGCCATTCTATTTTGGAGTGTCATCAATCTAATTCCTTTTTCCTCCAATGTCATATTGTATAATATATCTGTTCCATTTATTGTTTTCTCTAATATTCTGGACAGTTGTCTTATATTATAGGAGTTTATTGCTTGGCCCCAAAATGGTATGAATGATGTTGCTATGTCCTCTGCGGTCAAACCTCCTTCCTCATTTCGCCGTGGTCTTGACCTGGCCAATTTTGCTATATCAGCTGTTCTTGAAAGGAATACTCCTGGGAACAAAAATTCCAAGTAACAAGTACCTCCCCAGTTTCTAGGTAACCAGGGTACGCTTTTTCTCCACATATAAAATAAACAGGATCACCTACATAAACTGGCTCTACCTCCTTATCAAGGAATGCTATATTCATACATCTAGTGAATGTCCCCACCGAATAGGAACCCTTTTTTCTCAGGCAAAAGCGGGCAGAGCGTGGACTGTAATTTACTGTATAGGAGGGGGGCACTGTATCTTTATTTCCTTCTGGGTTCATATGAAACGTGATTACAGATGATTTATAGGGCACAAATAGTCTGTCTTGTGGCATCACTACTGGTGTGATCAGCTGTGCTTTGTGAAATATAGAACAACCTACAGGTTTCATAATAATCTCTTCGAATTCATTCATATTTGTTCTAATTGACCAGTTTCACTTTCATTCCATTTCCCATAATATAAAGCACTGAAGGATGCGTAACATGCAGAACTCAATGGCAACGGGTGCACATACCACCCAATTCCTTTCCCACCATGCTGCGGCAAGGGGGCACATACCCAGCAATTATTCTTTCTCAATATTGAGTGAGTCATATTCATTATTAGCAGTAATGTGTTATTCCCATAACCTTCCCTGTGTCTTTCTTCCATTGGGGACAGAGTGTAAGTAATTACATGAACCGAGCTTTCAGTAGTGGAGATGTTTCCAACAGGCAAGAGTACTTCTAAGGGGTGTATTTCTTCCAAGTACCATAATACCAGTACTGTCATTATTGGGGCTAATATACTCATTACGCACATCACTATCGTTAAGATCAGCATACAATTTTTTCGGCAATTCTTTTTGTGTAACCTTCCAGTCTCTATATTTAACTCATTATCAGCAGTGGTGCAGGAGAGGGCAAAAGCTGGTTCCGGCATTTTTCTCTTGCTTTTCATCTTCTCCACCAATGTTCGTCGTGAATGTCTCTTCTCGCTGCACTCATTTGAATGTCAATAAGTTCAGTAAATGTCAACAGTCTGTTCTGCCAGTTCTTAGCAGCCTGGATTGCTATACGTTGGGCAAGATCTCTGTGCATCTGCACATTGCTCAAAGAACTCCAGAGCAGTTATCAATTGCCTTCGTACCATGTGAGCCCCTCTTGTCCGTAAGGGGTGATCTGCACATGGATTTTTTTTTTAGCACCGAGGAGCCTCGCTCTTGGGCTGTCCGATTTGCACAACCCTCACGCCGCTCTCCTCTAGGCCTCCGGTTCCTACTTCATCCGCAATAGGAAACAGAGACAACAAAGATCAAAAGAAATGAAGATTTGATCAGTCCTTCTTCCGGATGCACAAATTATACCGCCTTGCTCCTGGTATCGTGTGATCAATGAATAGTGCGGGTGCACTTCCAGACTCGAGCTCGGAGTCAACCTGTGGCGCAATGAGAGATGATGGTGGGCGCCAAAGTGGTACACGTTTTGTGTCGGCCAGCAATGATGCAGGTTCTGCTGGACAACGTTGGGGCACTCTTTGCCCTTCCTCTTTTACAGCAATCTTTTCAGGCTTCATTCCAGGCTTATTTTCAGGATCAGACAGATTTTGTGGCGAAGAACTGGCAACAGTTTCTTTCGTTTCTGGGACCGCTGTCTCTTTCTGGTCGTCTCGATCAGGCAGTTTCTCGGACGGTGATTGGACCTTTTTAGCGTGCGTTGCGTGTATTCACGCTTTCCTTCCATCCACACGGATGGCGGTCTGCATTGTTAAAGATATCTGGTAGGGTCCACGCCATCTGGGTGCAAGTGATGTTTTTCTTTCAAAATTCTTGATCAGAACCCATTCTCCGGGTTCCAGTGAATGCCCCGGACCAGTGTTTCTGATTGGTAGAGCCTCTTGCACCGGCTGATGAATCAACGCAATTTTTGAATTAACAGATTACAATAAATGCTGAGCACAGGGTATTCAAGCTCCCTTAGCCGCTTTGGCTGCGGTGCACACCAAACATTCGCCGGCCTCCCCACCACTATCTTGTTTGGGGAGAGCCCGGTTCTTGCCTGCACAGATGTGCGCATGCACAGTAATGCTAGCGCTAATGCATATACCCAGCTCAACTTGTTTCCTGCAAAAATGTTGCTTATTTTGGCCTTCAAAATGCCATTGTGGCGTACAAAAAGACCGGCACTCATGGGGTATCTGTAACGCTCACCTGATTCCCGCAGAGGCGCCGGTCTTGACTGGGTGAATGCCGTATCTTCAAAGGTGATGTGTAACACACGGTTGGCTCTTTGGGCTGGACCTCTGTGCACTGTATGTCTGACTCGAAGAGTAAGATGTCTGCAGATAGAAAATATGGGATTAATGAACTGGGGTTATTGGGTGCCTCTATCCTCTTCCCTTTTATCTTGCAGGTACAAGTTCGGAGCTTTAGAGAAGCTGAAGGGTGCTGGAATACCCACTGGATTCGGCGTGGGAAGGAGTAATGGCACGTGAGTAATAAAGTTGCCCAATGTCTTTAAACGCACCTTCTTTTGTCTTTCAGATGCGGGATGCAGCGCCGAAGGCCTTCGGAGCGTGCAAAGAGCTGGTAAGCTTTTGTCTTTCAGATGCCGGAATGCAGTGCGAAGACCTCCGGAGCCTGCGAAGAGTAGATAAGCCTTTGTCTTTCAGATGCCGGAATGCAGCGCGAGGCGTTGGTGACAGCCGATGGACCAGGTAAGAGATGCGCTGCCACTGAAGACCGTAGTGCTAACCTGTTCTTTCTTTGTCTTTACAGGTGCTGCTGAAGACTGGATTCCAGGATGGTAAGCCTTTGTTCCCTTAGGCCCAGGATAAGAAGCAGAAGACACGATGAGCGTTCTGCTGCAGAGAATGCAGAATAACACAAAGCAAGATTCATCCATCGGGTGTGGTTTAAATAGCCTCCTGTAGTGCTTAGGTGTCTCCTTCCACAGCCACGCCTAGGTAAGAAAAGAGTTCCTGCTTTCCAGAAGAGTTCCAGTGTTCTGAACCTAGGGAGTGGCTCCTGCCCCACCCAACAGGAAAAGTAGTCCCAAACAGAAGAGGATCAGGGGTTCAACTGGCAGGTAAGTAAGCAGCATGGTCTGCTGCAGGTAAGTCCAACCAAGCATTATGAGCCCGGCGCTTCCAGCGCTGGGACTGGGCATCTTTATGAGCCTGGTGCCACTGGCGCCAGGACAGGGTCCAAAAGGTCCCAATTGGGACTGGCTGGCACTCGGAACCGGGGTTATGGGTCTGCTTCCAAGGGAGTCGGGCAAGTCATGATCTTTTGGAAGCAGAGATCATGACAGTATCTAGAACAAAGGAATCTCTTGTCAATCTGGAGACCTGCGCAAATCTGTAATATCACTGCGCCCACAAAATGCAGACCATTATCTGACCATATGACACGGGGCAGACCAAACCGGGAGAAATACTCTTTTAACATTACTTTTGCAGTGCTCATCGTGGTGCAGTCTTTTAATGGATATGCTTCAACCCACTTACTGAATGCACATATAACCACTAGGACATACTTCAAGTTTTGGCATATCTATGAAATCAAAATGGATTACCTCAAATGGCACAGAGGGAGGGCCGAAACTGCCTGTTGGAGTCACCGTTCCCTTCCCCACATTGTGTTGTAGGCACGTGATACAATTTTGGACCAGCCTCTCAGCATTTTTCTTTATGTGTGTGTTCTCCCATACTGTAGCTAGATGCTGAACTATCTTCTTGGCACAAATGTGTGTAGGGCTGTGGGCCATCGTGACCATTGCAGTTACATAAGAGTTGGGCAGCATCCAATTTTTACTTCTCTTGTCTACCCAGCAACCTTCTAGATCTAATTCAGCAGAGCTGTCAGCCCACCCTCGTATTTCATCAGCAGTGGCCTCTGCCTGCATCTCTTTGACAGTAGCAATTCCATCTTCTATCATGCAGGGCACTTACTCAAACTGTACTGTCAATATTTTGGTATTCAAATCAGTGGCAGTTTGCTTCGCAATCCTGTCTGCAAATGCGTTTCCCTCTCCCACTTTACATGTTACTTTTTTATGCGCCTTGCATTTCACTATTGCTAGGCGCTTCGGACACGCAAGTGCAGACGGTAACCGCACAATCAAAGGGTCATGTTGAATTCTGGCCCCATGTGATGTCAAGAAACCCCTCTCAGCCCAGAGTCAACCAAAGTTATGAACCACCGCAAAGGCGTATTGGCTGTCAGTATATATGTTTACATTCAAATTTTCAGATCTCTCACAGGCTCTGGTTAAAGCTATCTCCGCGGCTTGTGCAGAGTTGTAGGGGATTATTTTACTCTCTACAATACTCTTCAACGTAGTGATAGCATAGGCAGCAGTTGATGTTCCATCAGGTAATTTAAAACAGGAGCTGTCACAAAACAGTGCTCCATCTGGCTCTTTTTGTGGGGTATCTGTTAAATAAATTCTTCCTTTCGTTTCTTCCTCAGTAACCATTCAACAATCAAGGGGAGGCGATTAATTCTCACCCATGTCTTTCGTGGGCAGTGGCATTAATTCTGCAGGTTTCAAAGCGCTACACCTCATAATTTGGATGTGTGGCACAAAAAGGACAATTTTTGTATCTAGTCAATCTAGCAGAGGAGAGGTGTTGCGTCTGCGTTCTATTTACTAGAACGTCTATGGCATGTGGCACCATCAAAATTAAGGTGTGCCCCAATACCATTCCTTCAGTTTGATTCACAGACGCAGCAGCCGCTGCAACAGCTCGCAAACAACGTGGTAGTGCACACGCTACAGGGTCCAGCGCAGAAGAAAAATAGCCACATAGCCTATTTCTTCCACCTTGTTCCTGTGTCAAAACAGCCAACGAACAGCCCTCATTTTCATGTACAAACAACCTGAACATGTTCTCATAATTTGGTGTGCCCAAAACTGGAGCAGAACACAATGTTGTTTTGAGCAGATCAAATGCTCTCTGACAATCTTCATTCCACTGCAAGGGCATCACAGCATCCTTTTTCGTCAATGCCACCATTGGCTTCACAATCAATGCAAAGTTTACAATCCACTGCCAGCAATAGGAACCCATGCCTATTATAGCTCTGACTCCTTTCTGTGTCTTTGGAATAGGCATACCAGAAATACTCTCTATTCTCTCTGGCGTCAGTATTCTCCCCTCTCTCGAAAGTAGGTAGCCTAAATAAGCCACCTCCTTTCGACAATATTGGAATTTTTTTAAGCTTGCTTTGTGTCCATGCGCTGCTAAATGTGTCAATGAGACAGTACCTTTTTTTACAAATCTCTTCTATATCAGCAGCGATTAATAGGTCATCTCTATACTGTAACAATACACAACTGGTCGGTAATTCTAGCATATCTAGCTGTTCTTTCAATGCTCTGCTGTAAATACTCGGACTCTCTGTGTAGCCCTGTGGAATGCACGTGAATGTAAAGGATTGTCCTCTTAATGTGAAGGCAAACAGATATCTACTTTCCTTGTGTACTGGAATACTGAAGAAGGCATTTTTCAAATCAATAACACTAAAGTACTCTGCCGAGGCAGGAATCATTGTCAAAATTGTGGTGACGTCTGGAACCAATGGGAATTGAGGATCTATTACCTTCTTTAGTGCGCGCAGATCAATTATGAAACAATATGGTGCCTCATTACCTCCTTTCTTATACACTGGGAGAATGGGACTGTTACAAGTACTGCCTGTAAGCTCTTCATTCGCCCCCAATTTTACCAAATCGGAAACAATACTTTTCAATCCTTTCTCTCCTTCTGCTGAAATGTGTACTGTGGAATACGCGGTAACGTTACTCCTTTTAGAGCAATATCTACTGGCTCTATCTTCAAGCATCCCACATCATTGTCATTCATTGCCCATATACAAGTTGGCACTTCACTCAATTCTCCTGGCAAAGGTTTGGACAGAAACTCAGATACTGGTACATTCTGTGGCAAAATTGTCAAGAACACTCCATCTGGAGTGCAATGGATAACTGCACTCAGATTTTTCAATAGATTTAACCCCAAAAGGTTTTCCCCACAATTTTCTGTTAAGAGAAATGGACAATATTCAGTGAATGGACCTAATGTCACTGCTACTGGTTGGGACACTGGATTGATCACTGGGGTACCTGCAAACCCTACTGAAATATTTCTTTGCCCTGACAGTGGTATCTCCGGAACCAAGGGATGGTCTATCAAGCACTTTTGTGCCCCCGTATCTACGAGAAAGCTATGCTCTCTATTCCCAACTTTCATTTCTACGTAGGGTCCTTTTTGATTCACGGGAAGAGACACTGGTTCCGAACCCTGTCTTGGGCTGTCCTATTGAGGAAATAACACATCATCCGATGTGTAATCGCTACTATTACTATAGTACTTATTTGATTGGGTATCAAAAATGTTCCCGCCCCTTCCTCTATTTCCACTTTGCGTGTTCTGTTGGCTCTGATTCTGGGTAAAAGCAGTCTGATTCTGAGCTTGGTTCTGATTCTGGGTACCATTTCCTTGGCTATTTTGGTGCTGCTGCATGTGGTTTCTATTCTGCCCATTTGATCCTGGATGCCCCCTATGCTGTCTTCTCTGGCCATACCCATTTCTATTTTGTAAATGTGGACACTGCGCTCGCCAGTGACCTTCCTCTCTGCAGTACGCACACTGATTTAGTCCCAGAGGTCCTCCATGCATGTTCGAATTACCTCTGCCTTGTGCGTTTACTCTCCCTCTATTGTGACTCGCCACTTGCTGAAGTAGGACCCTTGTTTTCAAATTCACCCTATCTTTCACCTCTTTCTCTTTATTCACTCTGTTCTCATAATATTGGGCCATATGCAATACTTCGCTCAACGTTTTTGCTTGCCATGCACTTTCTCATGTCATTATCAGGTTTTGGATTGGAGGTATTAACCCTCTCACATACTTATCGACAAATAGTCTTTTATCTGCTTCTGTACTTACATCCCGTCCACTAAAATCTGTAAATACTTCCTCAAATCTATTAAAATAATCTGTAGCTAACTCATCCTTGCCCTGAACGCATGCAGTCAATTTGTCCCATATAATTCTTTTTTCTGGAACAATTTCTTTCAATTTTTGTATTATCCATGCTGGTAATGCTGCCATATTTGCCAATGGTTTTCCCCCTGCTTCTCTATTCTCATCTTCCGCTACTAAATTTGCCCAAGTGACGCCGTAGGCCACCTCATCATCCACTTTTCTTATTTGCTTCCATATGTCTGCTGGCAGAACTACTGGGAATATTAGATCTATATCATCCATAGTGAACATGGACGATTTCAAATAGGACTATTTCCTTATTGAATCCCGCCGGATTCTTTCTTATATCGGGAATCGTCTGTTTTATGTTATTCACTTCCTGTCTGGAGAAGGGGACATGCACATATTGTGCTGTACAATGGGCTTCTGTTACTCGTGCTGGTTGGTTGCCTGCTGCAGGAATCTCTACCTTAGGCACGAAAGTAGGTGGGACTTCTCTCATGGGAAATACCACACTCACTGTTCCTCTCCCTTCTCTCATATGCAAAACTATTCCTAAATCAAGCGATAAGGCTGTCTCTCCTGTTCCCCGTTCTAGTGCTCTCTTGTATACTGCCAATATTTCAGGGGGGCTGGCTTTCTTCTCATCTATGTCTTTGTCTATCAAATATTCAACCATTGTCTGAAGTGCTTTTCTTTTCATTGGCAAGTGGTATTCATCAAATATCTCATGTATTTCCATTGTCGGAATACTAGGATCTGAAATCCATCTGAACGCCTTTTAGTTTATCCCCCGTTTGTCTTGGCGACGACGGAAATCGCCGCTCTACATATGGTGTCGCCACCTCTCTCCTAATATCTTTACTCCTCTTCCCCGGTGTGGCAAACATTTCAGCATATTCGTCATCCAGTTCATTCTTAAATTCAAAAAGCCAGTTTACATGCTCCCTTAATTCTTCATCTCTCTCTCTACAACGGGCTAATGCATTCAAATCCAACAACTGTTGCGGCAGTAGCCTTCCAATTGTTTCCATCTCCCCGTTAAATATTCCCCCATGCATTCCAACGATACCTGTCTTTCATTGCTCCTCCTGAAATCATACATCGAAGCTAGCATTGACGTTTCATCATTCCCGTTTATATACATCTCTGCCTGTTCTTGCAACTCTCGCTTTCTCTCCTGGCTGATCGCACTACGGGTCACTCTAGCACATCCACTTTGTCTGGTCCCCTCTCTCGTTTTAATGAGTTCAAGTTCAATTATTGGAGGGGCAGATGGGACAGAAACAATCTCTTGGGGGGAGGTGCGGATGGGACAACGGGAATGGGAAGTGACTGTTGCAGCGCTGGCTGGCTAATGGGAGGCGCTGATTGTGTGGTCTGTGGCTGTGCTGGGATTTGATCAGTAGGGAGGGGCTGAGCAACTGGAGGGGGCTGAGCAATAGTCACTGGTGCACTCTTTTTAGTCTCTCCCCTTGGGCCTCGCTTTGTATCAGTCAATATTTTATTTATCAATTCATCTGATGAATGCGACTCTTGGTGTGGGTATATTGTATCTATACTGAACTGACCACGTCTCTTTGATTTTCTCAAACTATCATTCCACTCCTCCTCCTCTTTTTCTTTCACTCTTTCTGCTTTCGACTTATGCCTGCGCACGCTTTTCTCTCTACTTTTCCAACAAAGTATAGCTTCCCTTCTCCAGTCCCTAAGGATATCAAATGCTGCAGGACGTGTTTTCTTTTTCATCAACACCTTCTCCAGGTAATCTATCCTCAATCTCAAAACTCCCATGATTCGGCCACTGCAGATCTTCCTCTTTTCCGGTTTGCCTATGCCAATTCTCACAAAACATTATCGCCCTTACACCATACTTAACATACATAACATACATCTCATACGCCGGCGACCCCTCGGGTGGCGCGACCTGGCCAGTTTCCAAAGATTGTCTACCGCAGCGGAAAAATCCCGCTAAGGTGGACAATACCCCAGGCATGTTTTAACCTTACCCTCGGCTAATCAACCTTACACTGGGTGTTTGATTTTGCAAAATGAACTCTCAACCAATATCAGGATTACTTTGAATCGGGGCATGACTCACCTGATCAGTCAAATCGTCTTTCAAGATGCGATTCGTCTGTATACTGACGCAACCAATAATCGTTGTGTCTGCGTATCTTGGCTCACTCTGCCTCGTTTTGGGACCCTCGCCCCCTTGTTCTCTGGCCGGGCACGTCGATCAGGGATCAATTGTGTGCAGATCTGCAATGTCTCTCATTACTTTCACAGGGGCGCCCCGAACACCTCTTGATCTCGACTCGATCATCCCATCCTTGCTGTTCTCTCTGCCTTCCTTATTTTACAGCGTACACAATGGAGCAAGTGGGGGAGGGTCCCTATTCGGGTGCCATCTTGAAGGGGCCCCTGAGGGACCCTCGCGTATGGAAACAAGGCACAATCACCACACACGAACTGATACGCCAGACACAAGGTTGTATTCCCAAAAGCTAGGGTTTATTGCAAAGCAAATAGTCTCAGTTGGCCAACTGGGTCCCATGCCTCGCGACGTGTGTTTCCAGATCCCAGAGGACGCAAGAGAGAATCGTACAACAGTTACATATATACAAAACATGATTTTACAATAAGTGGTGACACATTCAATACCACCCAAAATGTATTTCCTTTGAATTGGGTATGATGATTGACAATTGTTACGAGTATGACACCTTCAGACATTTATTTAGCAACAGTTTGCAATTTCATGAGCCTGCAGACAATTTTTTGTTATAAGAACACACTGCTTCTGTTCTCTGCAAGCAAGCTGCGTGCAGTGGAGAGACACATTCCAGGCCTCGCTATCTCCTAGTTT
The DNA here is from genome assembly GCF_040938575.1 of Ambystoma mexicanum. NCBI lineage: Eukaryota > Metazoa > Chordata > Amphibia > Caudata > Ambystomatidae > Ambystoma > Ambystoma mexicanum. The sequence continues at coordinate 23,134,041 of NC_090933.1, read as the reverse complement.
CTATTTGTGTACTAGGGGTCAACCTGCTCTCCAGGGCTCTACAGGGCTCAGGAAAGGGGGGCCGCAAAGAAGAGCATAATTCAAGCCATTTAATGTTCGCTTCTAACATTTGTACTTTATTAACGAGACTAGCTGGCACCCGTGTACTAATTAAAATGCCTCACTGCTTACTTCCAAGGACTTGTGAGGATTGAGACCGGGCATTTCAGTCTGGGTTGCTGTGTTATGTTTCAACAAGTCTCTCGCATCCTTGCGTTATGCATGAACAATAATGTATTAGTGGAGCAGAATAGGTTTTCAGCAAAGTAATTTTAACAGAAAGCAAAAGGCAAACGTTAGAAAACAAAATGGCGATTTCAGTCACTTCAAAATGGCCGCACTTTAGTCAAGCTTATGGCTATATATTTCTAATACTAAACACATGAGGCGGTTGGTCTTCGGCCAACAAAGTACATTGCCTCATGATTGAGGGGTGTCTACTTTTTCTGGACTGACAGGCGAGTACCATTTGCATGATACTCGACCTTGCTGCAGAGTATGGGGATGCTAGAAACATTCTCCATGTACTGCAAACACACTGTTTACAGTAAATGGCAAATAAAAGTTTCACTGTGCATGCTTTGAGCATTGCAGCAAATTAACAAGTTACTTTCTTACCTGGTAACATTCTTTCGATGGGATGTTCCGACGAAGTATTCCACATCTATGACAGGTAATCACCACAGCTGTGCTGCTTCAGACATTTTTTCGGTGTCTTCGTCCTGCATCGATGACATCGATACGCTGTCCTCGAGGGCCTCCGTCGAGCCGACATCACCGGATGTTATAAGTAGGACGCACGACGCCCGTAGCCTCAGTTGTAGTTTTTTTCCCCAGAACATGTGGCACCAATCGTCTGCCAGAATGACTACAGAAAGCCTTGCGGAAACGTAAACTGCAATTGCATAAGAAATTCTGTAGAGGGGCAGGCTGGGAGGGTTCGATGTGGAATACGTCATTGGAACATCCCATCGAAAGAACGTTACCAGGTAAGAAACTAACTTGTTCTTTGAGAGGATTGGTTCCTCCGACGTATTCCACATCTATGACAGACTCCGAAAGCAGTACCAACGTATGGAGGTGGGAAAAGAATTTAGAATTTTAGAATGCCCAATCAAATTGCAGAATAGAGGACTGCCTTACCAAAGGCCAAATCTTGCCCATGGATAGAATCCAGGGAGTAGTGTCTGACAAAAGTATGGACAGAGGCCCATGTGGCTGCTTCACAAATGTTACGAATGGGAACACCCCTCTGCAGAGCAGAAGAGGCAGCCACACCCCTAGTAGAATGGGCCCGTGAGCCTACCGGAGGGTCCTTACCCACCAAGGGTAACATTCAGAGATTGTCAAGATAATCCATGTAGACAAAGTCTGCTTTGTAACAGCTTGTCCCAAACGCCTTCCAGCGTATCCTACAAATAGCTGATCATCCACTCTGACCCGGGACATGCGTGAGATGTAGAAACTTAAAGCTCTCCTAGGATCCAACCTATGGAGCCTCTCCTCTTCCTCACCAGGATGCGGAGGAGGATAGAATGCATGCCGGAAAAATGATCTTCTGGCTCAAATGAAATTCCGACACAACCTTCGGAAGAAAAGAAGGACGCACCCTAAGGACAACCCTGTCCTTATGGAACACCGTGAAAGGTGGCTTAGCGGATAGTGCCTGCAACTCACTCACTCTGCGAGCGGAAGTAACCGCAACTAAAAATACAGTTTTAAAGGTCAACAGTTTTTAAGGACAAGAATGTAAAGGCTCAAACAGAGCCCCCATTAGGAATTTTAGAACCAGGTTCAAATCCCAACCGGGCACCTGGAAATATGACGGTGGGAACACATTAGTGAGCCCTTTCAGAAACTGAGAAATCAAAGGAATTTTAAAATAAGAACACTCCTCAGCTGAGCGCTTAAATATGGACAGCGCCATCAGGTAACCTTTAATGGTACCCACTTGCAGGCCCTTGTGGGCTAACGAAAGCAAAAAAGATCCATATTCTTAACCCTGCACCAGTCTCAGAACTTTCTCCAATGGAAACGGTACAGGGACTTTGTTGCGGGCCTTCTGGCCGAGAGCAACACCTCCATCACATCTTCAGGGAGGTCCCAATCCTTATACCTCAACCTTTCAGAAGCCAAGCATGAAGGTTGAGAGAGTTGACCTCTGGATGTAGAACCTGACCCCCCCCTCCCGTGAGAGCAGATCATCTTGGTAGTGAAGACGGCGTGGAGGGCAGATGGACATGTCGAGAAGGTCCGGGTACCACGTTCTCCTGGCCCATGCCGGAGCAATGAGGATCATTCGGGAACCGAACCTCCGTAACCTCCGCAGCACTTGCGGAATGACGGGGACTGGAGGAAACGCATACAGCAGTGGGAAGGACCACTCCACTACGAACGCGTCCCCTAAGGCTCCTCTTGGAGGAAATTCCCGCAAGCAGAATCTTTCGCACTTCCGGTTGACACTGGTGGCGAACAGATCCACTTGTGGGGTCCCCCAAAGGGCAAAGATCTCCAGGAGAATCTCCTGAGCCAGCTCCCACTCGTGAGAGCCCGTGCTCTGCCTGGTCAGAGCGTCTGCCACCTCGTTTTCGTCTCTGGCCAGATGAACTGCTGAGATCGAAATTTCCTGCTGGATGGCCCAGAACCAGAGCTGCATCATCTCTCTGCACAGAGGGAGAGACTCTGCCCCCCCCCCCCGCTTTTTGTTGAGGTAGTGCATGGCCACTGTATTGTCCGGCAGAATTAGGACATTCTTCCCCCGCACAGACGGCAGAAAAGCCTTTAGGGCTAGCTTGACAGCCCTCAGCTCCAACAGATTGATATGGAGTCTGGACTCCCGACGGAGACCAACGACCGCTGACTGTCAACTCGTTGGCCCGAGCTCTCCATCTCGTGAGGGATGCGTCCGTCACAATCGTCACCTCCGGCCAGGCTAGCCAAAATGGAGCCCCCTTCATCAGATTGCCGTCGACGGCCCACCACAGAAGATCCTGGGCGACCGAGGGCGGCACCTGAACGGGATCCGACATCCTGCCGGAGGACTGTGACCACTGCATCTTGAGAGCCCACTGCAGAGATCTCATCCCCAGCCTAGCCTCTGGCACCAGGCGAATGCAGGATGCCATGAGGCCGAGCAACCTCAAGAACTCGAATGCCGGGAGACTCTGGGCACGTTGAAACTTGTCCACCATCTGCAGAATGTGAGAGATGTGTCGAGCACTGCTCCGATGTACTGGGTCCGCTGAGTAGGTGTCAGGGACTTCTTTAAGTTGAGGGAGAAGCCCAGCCTGTGAAGGGAGTGGCAAGTGACTGACAGATGATCCAGGACTGGCTTGGGAGAGCGCGCCCTGATCAAACAATCGTCCAGGTAGGGGTAGACGGGAATCCCCCCCCTTTCCTGAGATACGATGCCACCACCACCATGAGCTTGGTGAAGACCCTCGGGCGGAGGCCAATCTGAACGGCAGGACCCCAAACGGAAAGTGCAAGTCACCAACCGCGAACCTCAGGTACTGCTTGTGCTTGGGATGAATCGGCACATGAAAGTAAGCCTCCTTGAGGTCAAGAGACACAACTAGTCTTGAAGTTGAAGGGCCTGGAGGACTTGAGAAAGAGTAACCATCTTGAACTTGTCCTTCCTGAGGAGCTTGTTCAAACCACGCAAGTCCATGATGGGTCTCAATCCCCCGTCTTTTTTCGGGATCAAAAAATATGGGGAATACCATCCCTTGTTCCTCTCCGCTACAGGCACCAGTTCTATGGTGCCTTTCTCCAGCAGGGATTTGATTTCCTGCGCAAGGAGCGGATCCGTACTCTTCAAAGAGAGATTCCCTGGTGGATGTCGTGAGGCCTCTGCCAGAAAGGAAGACAGTAGCCTTGGGCCATTATCTCCAGAACCCACACATCTGAAGTAATGGCACACCATTCTACAAGATGCTGCACCAGCCTTCCCCCAAACGGTGAACCATGGGATATGGCCTCATGACTGAGCTGAAGCGGCTGCGGCAATGCCTGAGGGCAAAGAAGCAACTGCCCGAGTGGCCTTGGCACCTCTAGTACCCTGTTTTCCACCTTTGGTACTCCTACATTGGCCCCTTTGACTTGCAGCTCCCCTCGATCTACCAAAGGTAGAGTAGTATCGAAAGGAACCTCCCCTACATTGCTGTCCCCTAGGACGAAAAGGTGGAGGTTGGTGATCTGCAGCACTCAACGACTTTGCTGCAGCTTTGGAGGTCTGCAACCTCTCAAGGCTCTCGTCAGCCTTGCTGCCAAAAAGATGGTCACCATCAAAGGGCATGTTGAGAAGCCGGGCTTGTACATCAGGAGCAAACCCTGACTTTCGCAACCACGCAAATCTCACAACCACGCAAATCTGCGCATCACGGCGATCGCCGCCATGGACCAGCTGACACAGTCCGCCACATCCAGACCCGATTGAACGGTTTCACACATGGCATCCTTGTCATCTTGTACAAGGGCAAGAAAGCCATCCCGTTCCTCCCCTTCGGGAATATTTTCAGCTGCCAAAGATGCACAATTCCACAGAGTGTGAGTGAAACGTGCTAAAGCACACACAGAGTTGGCTGCCTTCAAAGCCATACCCCCTGAAGAAAATACTTTCTTCGCCCAACCGTCAAAATGTTTGTCATCCCTATCAGGAGAGATGGTAGGGTACGACACCTGCTTTGCTGGGGCCATAGCTGCCTGCACCACCAAACTCTCTGGAGTGGGGTGCAAAGTCAAGTAGCCGGGGTCGCCACTGGCTGGACGGTATTTTTTTGGCAACGACTTATTCACCGCCGGGAGACTCTCCGGAGCCGTCCAAGCCGCCGCCAGCCTTCTTTGTAAGGCCATATGAAATGGCAGTACTGGGTCAGTTGGTGGACCTTGGTCCAAGATATCCGGCAGGCCATCCTGCAGAAAATCCACTGGTGGCGCAGACCACCCCAAGTACTCTGTCACCCTCGACATGAGACGCCGGTATGAAGACTCGGCGTGCGTGCCAGGCTCAGGCCTACCAAACTCAATCTCCGGAGAGGTGTCCAGATCACTGGCGTCGTGCAAAGACTGACGCAGGTCTTCCATCTGGCTATGACCAGACAATAGTTCGTCAGGAACCTCATCCAGAACCAAACCATCATCAGACCCTTCATCCACTTCAGAGATGTAATCCAGAGGCTGGAATAAATCCCTGGATGAGGGTACAGAAAGGTTCAAATACAGGCCTCACCGACTTCTTCAGGGCCTTCCTCTGAGTTTCCACCGATGCACGGGGTTCCTCCGGTAAAGCCTCCTCAAAAGCGGTCGAGGGCGTCAACGGAATCGGCGTTGAGCGTGGCGCCGATGGCTTTGACACAGGCTTCGAGGCCGGAGCCCCGAGCGTGTTCAATGGCCTCACGCCGATGGCATCGATGACTTCCTCAGAGGCGGAGCCTCGAGAGAGCCCCTCGACAGACATGGCGCCGATGGCATCGATGTCTTCTTAGAAGACCTCACAGGCTCCAACGGTCTCGATGGCGTCGAGGACCGGGACCTGGAACGGGCATGTCTAGAGCGATCGACCTTGTCCGATCGGGACCTCGATGGCTCCCGATGACCGCGCCGACCGCCCGATCTTGAAGGCGTGCGAGCGGCAGCCCTTCCGCATTCCTTGCCCGCTTCTTTCAAAGGCGTGGACAGAACAGAGCCCTGCGATTCAAAAATCGCCATCATCTCCTTGCGAAATGCGTCCCATTATGCCAGAGATGAATGCTTGTTAGGACAAGCTACCCGCGGTCTGGTGGAGTCCTCGGACGAGGACAGGGAAGGCGACTGGTGACGGCGCTTCCGCGAGTGCCTAGAAGAAGCAGAGGAATGGCAGGAAGCACTCCAGGACCGAGACCCTCTGGACTTACACCGACGCGGAGTCTCGCCCCTCGAATCATTGGTTGCAAGCCCAGCGGATTTCAACTTTCGGGGTTTGGAAACCCTACCTACAGATAGCTTCTTCTTCCGCTCCCGCAAGGCCTTAGACGTCAAAGACTGGCAATCGTCACAGTCATCGGTAGCGTGGTCCTCGCCGAGGCACCAGAGGCAGATGTCGTGTGGGTCCGTAAGCGACATCTTGGAACCGCAGTCCCGACACTTCTTGAAACCCGACCGCGGGGTAGAAGGAGATGAAGACATGATACCTTCACAAACACCAAGTTCGAAAAACCGACAGAAACAGAAGAACCGAGGCGCGCTGAGATCTCTGAAGCAAAAACTTTCGCAGAAAAAAACGGAACTGAGGCTACGGGCGTTGCGTGTCCCACTTATAACATCCGGTGACATCGGCTCGACAGAGGCCCTCGGGGACAGCGTATCAACGTCATCGACGCAGAACGCAGACGGCGAACATTTTTCCAAAGCAGCACAGCCGTGGTGATTACCTGTCATAGATGTGGAATATGTCAGAGGAACCAATCCCCTCGAAATGAAGCATACTTAAAGCGACATGCACCAGTTTACAAACCGCATTGGTAAATATTTTGTGCCAAGTCCCCTTGGGGCAAGTGCATTTCCCTTGGGCGAGTATGTAAACTAAGGAACTCGCCCTACAGGTCTAGTGGGATTTCTAATAATGTGTTATGCCTGGACTGTTGCCTGCGACATGACCAAAGGCAGAAGACTTCCATTTGTATCAGGTAGGTACTCCAGATGCTTGTCGCAGCTGAAGGAGAACAAAATAAAGTACCAGGACTTGAACCTTACGATAGAACCTACCGCTGATGACAGTATGGAGAGGAGATGTTTGACTAAAGCCATTGGTAAATCTGCAGGGGATTGGTGGGAGCTTAATTATACAACAGTATTTCCAACAGGTCCAAATCAGTTCATATGTTGAGATACATAGCAATGACACCTTGGGGCATGTGGAAGGTCTCTGTATCACTGGGCATCTTCTGTGATACAGACCAGGTTTCACAGTAATCCCTCTACTCAAATGTACTCAATCTCATCACCAACTGTCCTGCCTACCATCTTGGCCAAGCAGTTATTGGTTGGTGCATCAGTCTATTAGAGATTCACCCACAAGATATGCATTACTTACCGTAAAAGCATTGCTGATGATTGTATATGCTTAGATTCACATGCTGTGCATATAGTCTGACATCCAGTGGTAACTGCAGAGTATTGTATCTTGTCTTTCGAGGATCGGAAGGGTACATCGACCTGGGCATGTCTGTAACACTATCCCTAACATGATGTGTAGTGTACCCAAGATCACTCACGCGTTGAGGTTCCACCGATTGGATTTCTTCTGCCATGAGGAGCCCAATGACTATCGTGAGTGAGTACATAAGAGAGAGACAGTAGTAAGATGTCATATGTTCCTTCCACCCGAGTGGGGAGAAAGGGTGTGCGCGTGTGAATCTAAGCAGATACAATCATTAGAAATGCTTTTATGGTAAGTAATGCATATCTTCTGATGCTTGTTAATCTGCTTAGAATTACATGCTGTGCATAGACTAGCGAGCAGTACCCGAAGTTGGAGGTGGGTTGTGAGAAGGAAAAGTAGTGAAAAGATGTCTTAGTACTTCTTGTCCCACCTGAGAATCAGACCTAGAATGAGTGTCTAGGCAATAGTGTTTTGTAAAGGTGTGTACAGCACTCCAGGTTGCCGCTTTGCAAATGGACTCTAGGGGAATATTTGCATTGAAAGCTATGGAAGCTCTAGTGCCTCCAGTAGAATGTGCTCTATGCTTGAAGGGCAGTTCTCTCTAAGCAAGAGTGTAACACAGTGTGATGCAATTGACAATCCACCTAGGGATGGCCGATTTAGAGACAGGATCTCCCTCTATACCAGCTGCCACTGAAATGAAAAACTGGTTTGTCTTTCTTAGTGGTCTAGTTCTTGCCAGGTAAAGCATGACTGCCCTGCGTACATCATGTGTGTAGGCTTCTTTCGGCCACGTTAGTGGGGTTCTGGAAAAAAGTCGGTAGTTTGATTTATTGGTTCACATGGAACTTGGAAATAAATGTAGGCGCAAATCGAGGGTGAGTGCACAGAACCACCATATCTCTGTGGACTGTAACAAAAGGGTCTAGAACTGAAACGGCCTGTAGTTCAGATCATTGAGGTATGCCTTGTGCCTAGGCTCAAAAGGAGACCCGATAAATCTTGTCAATGCCACATTTAGGTCCCATCCAGGAGCCTAGTTAGAAATGGGGGGATTAATCCTTTTAACCTGTTCCATGAAAACCTTAATAACTGGTATTTTCCACCACAACAACTTCTGTTGTGACGTAGTGTAGGCTGAGAGGGCAGCTAAGTGAACTTTCAGCGAATTAAAAACCAGGCCCGAGTCTAGTAAATGAGTCCGGTACAATACAATGTGTGTAGGAGAGCAGTCAATTGGGTTGACGCCCTTGGATTTGCACCACATAACAAAGTGATTCCATTTACTGGAGTAGCAAATTCGAGTGTTAGGTTTCCTGGCCTCCCTAAGTATGCCCATGCATCTCTGAGGAAGTTGGAGATGCCCGAACTATGACCTCAGGAGCCAGGCCATTAAGTTCAGAGTTTGCGGGCATGGGTGCAGTGTTTCCCCGTTGTCCTGAGATAGCATGTTGTATGGGCAAGGCAGTTTCATTGGAGCAGATAGGGTCATCTCCATCAGGTGAGAGAACCAGGGTTGGCGTGCCCACATGGGGGCCACCAATATCATGGCGACTGGTTCCTGGTGCATCTTGTGCACTATCTTGAGTAGGGGAGTCGGGGGGAAAAGTGTAAACAAATTACCCTGACCGTGTTATCCAGAGACCGTTCCTCTTGGATAGGTTCTGGGGGTACCTGGAGGCGTAATCTTGGCATTAAGTGTTCTCCAGAGTTGCGAACAAGTCGATCTCTGGGAAGCCCCATTGTGCGAAAACGTTGAAGACGGGGTCTTCGTGTAGTTGCCATTTGTACTCTACAGGCAGTGGGAAGTCTCTGCTAAGCACGTCTGCTAGAAAATTGAGTTCCCCTGGAACGTGTTGGGACAACAGGAAAATCCTGTGAGAGTCCATATCCAAATGTTCTGGGACTGCTTGGATAGACCTGGAGAGTGTGTGCCCTCTTGCTTCTTGATTCTTCATGTAGTACATGGCCGTGGTGCGGTCTGTGAGGATCAGGACTGTCTTCCCCTGCAGCTGTGTCTGAAAGGCTTTCAGTCTTTTGATTATGGCTAATAGCTCCAACAGATTTATGTGGTTGGATGATACTTCTGGGGACCACACGCTGTGTGCCATCTGCTGATGCGTCAGTCGTGAGAGTGGCTTCTACTGTGGGGTTGGTGAAGGCCTTTCCCTTCAAGAGGTTTTCCCTCAACCACCACTGCAGAGAGAGAACGAGGGCTGGCGAGACGACCACTAAATTGTCCCACTGTCCGCTCCCAGGCACCACTTGCTGTTGAGCCACTCTTGCATGGGACGCATGCGTAGGTGCGCATGAGGAACTAAGTAAATAAAGGATGCCATCATTCCTAACAGTCGCATGGCTTTACGTACCATTACCTCTCGAGCGGCTACATACTGAGGGATCTGAAACAGCATTTTTTTAACCCTCTCATTGCAGGGGAAGGCTAGGCCATCTTCTGTTCGATTTAGAGCCCCTAAAAACTGCTTGACCTGACTGGGGTCTAGGCTAGATTTCTTTTCGTTGATGGAGAATCCCAGGCTGGGATTACCGGTATGGGTAAACTGGGACGGAGTCCCTCCGCAGGTGTGATGCTGCCACTGCCAGTACCTTCATAAACACCCTTGGTGCTGAGGCAATCCCGAAGGGGAGAACTCTGAACTGATGGTGCTTGTCCTCTATCATGAACCTTAGGTATTTTTGGTGCGCCGGCAACATTGAAATATGAAAGTATGCATCATAGAGGCGCAAGTCTAGCACAGTACGCATGGTGGGATCATTTTTGGGTACAAGGAAGTATATTGAATGAATACCCTTGTTTACCTGTAGAAGAGAGACGACTTCTATGGCGCCCTTTTCCTGCTGGATCTCGACCTCTTGCAGCAGGATGCGTAAGTGTTCTGGCATCAGGCGTCTTGATTTTGGCAGTTTGAATTGAGGTGGTTGGCAGGACTCTATGCAGTACCCGTGGGCGACGGTCCTAAGCACCCACTAATCTATTATCCCCTATCCGCATCTCAGGGTCATTTCTGACCCAAGGCCGGGGAGCCTCTGGGGGTGGAATTCCAGCCCCTACCCTATCCCCGGCGTTGTCCTCTAGCTGGATACGTGGTGGTGGTGCTATTCTTTCCTGACCCACACTGGTTCTGAAGGGAGCGAGATTGCCCACGAAAGGAACAACGAGAGCTTCCACCCTCCCTGTTGTGAAGGCCTCTGGGTAATCTGGTTTAAGGTCTTGAGAGTCTCATGTTCTTTTTTGGCTGTCTCAATTGCCTCATCCACGGCTTTACCGAAGAAGTTGGTCTCCTCAACCGGCTTATTTATTAAGAATGCTTGGGTTTCAGGCTTAAACCCAGAGTTTCTTATCCAGGCATGCCGTTTAAGAAGGGTGCTCTGGGCCAAGGTGTTTCCCGCTGTTTCGGCAGCATCCAGAGTTTCCTTAAGAATGGTGCGATTGACTTGCTTGCCTTCCGATACAATCGCAAGCAGACAAGCCTGCGCTGGTTCAGGGACCTCTTGAAGCAGGTTCCACTGTACATATGAATAGCTAGCAAACAGTGCGGTTTTGTTGGCTATTCGGATGGAGAATGCTGCAGCAGTCGTAACCCTCTTCCCAGTGCGTACAACTTTTTGCATTCTTTATCAGATGGTGCCTCAACCGTAGATGGGAGGACACCCGCCCTTTTCTTCGTTGTCGTAATTACCAGGGAATTCCGGAGTGGCATGCCCCCTAATCTAAAGGGGGTCTGTAGGAGAAGGGTGAAACAACTTCTCAACCCTGGGATTAACCGCCCTGGTGTGAGCTGGTGTTAAAAATGAATGAGCCAGATGTCTCTTAATAGAGTTCAGTAATGGAATTGCCTGACTAGCAGGAGGCTTTTCCTTTAGTATATCTTCTACAAAATCGTAATGCGGCATAGCTTTCTGTGTGGCGATTTGGAAAAGCTCAACAGCCTTCTTTAAGATGGCATTAAACGCCATCTGATCATCCACAGGTGAGGCTTGACGGGCAGGTTTGGTAGGAGGGGAATCCATACAGGGAGCGTTAGGGTCCCGGGTAGGAGAAGGGGACGCCCACGGTTGATTATCAACCGGATGGCTGTCTTCCCAACCCTCCATGGGATCAGCAGGATCATCAGTAGGGTCTCAAAAGGGATCATCATCATCATGTACGTAGGGATTTATAGGAACCTCATCAGTAAGGTCATAAATATTTTCTTCCTGAGGATCCTCAAAGGTCCTCTGAAACTTGGCCATAGGCTTATAAAGCAAACTTCTCCAGTCTGTTCATGCACCCCTCAAACGTCTCTCTCTGGTCCATGATGATGAACGAGGAGTCCAGGGGAGGAAAGGGTTCTTCCTGACGATTTTCCTCTCTTGAACATTGAGATTTTTCCACCTAAAGTCTTGGATAAAGACAAAGTGTTCTCAGCATACTCCGGGCGTTCGAGGCTCCGGGCTTTGCGACGTGTATTTGGATGCGTCTTTAAGCCGCTACTTCTATTTCAACGCATCTTTTGACTGTTCTTTAAGTTTCACCGCCGAAGCGATCCTTGCGATACTAACGCTGATGCCCGGAGTTACTGGAGTTACAGGGAGGTGTGTAGGAAGAGCTGGTGGCTGCGCGGTAGTTTTCGGTGCAACTGGGGACTTAAGCGGTGTCAGCGCTTTCTTTTGATGTGTCTCAACGGTCGCATGCGTTTTGGTGCTAGTGCCCTCATTGTTGGATTGCCCGGACACATGCCGCTGTCACGGGTGCGGGGAGGGCTGCCGAGCAGGATCAGTGGGCAGCGCTGAAATATATAACGTGTCCGTTGGCGCTTTGGAGCGCTTTAACTGTACCGACGAAGCAGAACTGTGTGCTTTGAGTGGGAATCGGGTGTGTCCTTGTCGCCGGGATGTACAGTCCCCATAGCAGGACTCACGTCGTGCCCATCGGGCTGGGGACGAACGCTGCAGAGCGAGAACTCTCCGCTGTTACATCAATGGCTTCCAAAGTGGAGCCTTAGTCATTGCTAACCTCTTCGTCATACTCGGCGGCTGCGGCGCCACGGGATTTACTCTCGGCCTGCGAAATACCGTAAGACGCCCACAGCTTCAAACAGTGCTCCTTAATAGTCTTGGGACGGAGGAGCTTACAAGCCTCACAGGACGCCTCGTAATCGAGGGGAAGACAATTATTGCACTGGCGGTGCTGGTCTTTCCACTGATATTTTGCCTTACAAGAAGGACAAAATCTAAATGGAGTCCTGTCCATAGCGCAGGACAGGGCTTTAAGTGGGCCGGGGCCTGCCGGGGCTGGGCCCCGGCAGGCTCCGAAATTTCGTTTTGAGGCGGGGCCCTGCCGGGGCCCAGTAATCTCCCCTGGCAGCTCCGGCCACTACACGAAAAGGCATTTTTTTCTACAGCCTGAAGCGCTCGCTCGTTTGCGAGAGCTTCAGGCTACAGAAAAAAATGCCTTTCAGCCATAATGGTGGCGCCGCACCTGCGAGGCATCCCTTTAATCCAGAGATTACCGTCGGCCGGCACCACCATTATGGAAAAAACGTGAGGCAGCTGAAAGCAGAGGCCTTGCTTTCTAAATACTGGAGCTGCCGCGCATTCGCGAGAGTTTCAGTATTTAGGAAAAAGGCCTCTGCTTCCAGTGGCCTCACCCTTTCAGCCTTAATGGTGGTGCTGCCCCTCCCCAGCTGGCGAGGGGCAGCACCACCATTAAGGCTGAATAGGCAGGCGCTGTCCCCTGCCAGGCAAGCCTACACAAAATAAATGCAGAGATCAGCACCCTCTCCCCATAGGGGAGAGGGTGCTAATCTCTACGAAAGGCTGCCTGGCAGGGGTGGCAGTAGCCCACTGAGCCCGGGCTCGTTAAGGGGGCGTGGCCTAACGGGCCATCAAGACCCCCGCTGTTAGGCCACGCCCCCTCGATGAGCCCCGGCTCGATTTGTAGTGCCACTTAAGGCACTGGCGCAGGATTATGATAGCAATGACAAACCCAAGGGAACAAAGAGAAGGGGAAAAGGAAAGGCATTCTTGAAAAGAATATGACCACCCTGACCCCACTCTCCCTACTGTACAGGCCAGCCAGAAGGCCCGGCCATGTGGTTGGCAGCGCCGACCAGATCAACAGTCATCGAAGTTCCGTAAGTCAGCAGTCTTTGGCGGTGTCACAGGAATCAACCGTCGAGAGGAGTGACCATAAGAACAAAACGACCTAAGGTTGAGAACATAACAATAACGCAATGTTTTATGGAGAGCTCTGCATTACGGCGAAAAAAAAACAATCTGAGGGACCTCGACACGTGAGGGATGTTGGGTACACTACACGTCACGTTAAGGATAGTGTTACAGGCACGCCCATGTCGACGGCCCCTTTCGATCCTTGAAAGACGAGATGCAATACTCTGCGATTACCACTGGATGTCAGACTATATGCACAGCATGTGATTCTAAGCAGATTAACAAGCATCAGAAACATATATTTCCTTTTTGAATATCTTTATTTTTCTTTGGAAACAAGAGAGATTTGTATAACGTCGTACAATCAGAATATCCATTGAACATTAGATATTACATTCATTGTACCTTCCAAGTTGACTGACAATCAATTGCATCGCCATTTCGATTTTCTTTCTTATTCAATACCTACTGAACTAATAAAATCCACCCGAGGACCATTGGGTAGCTAGCTTAACAGTAGCTAACATTCAGAACTTCAAAATAAAGGCTTAAGTATTGCGAGAATAGCATACAGCACAGCAGGAAAGTGAAAGGGAAGGACGACAAAAGGAAAATATAAAAAAGGGAATGCAATTTCCTTTTTGAATGAAAGATTGAGGACGTGTGCCATAACCACGAATTACAAGTAGCAGGCAAAACCGTGTTTGTAAACCACATCATCTCTACTCTACTACTCTAGTAAATGTTTTCAGTGTCCATGGCAGTGCTGTTAAGGCCAGATGCAAAGGGAACAAGCATTACTGATGCTAAGAGGCGAACCCTGTCGATAGTGAAACCAGTCCTATTAAGATCTAAACACCTGACCTGCGAGGTTGTTAAAGGTCCATTGTCCTCTGATACAAGTGTGGCATTGTTGCCTGAAGCTGGAAGAGTGGCAATACAGCTTCAGGGTTGTTACTGGAACCAGGAAGATGTGAACAAAGCTGGGGAAAGGAGCTGGGTGCTTGTAAAAGTCATGCAGAAGAAGCAGTGGCATTGAGGCAGATGGAAGAGGCAGAGAGGCTGCCCTTTTCATGGAGTACAGGAAAGAAGATTGCCTGGCCTACCTGTAGAGGTTGCAGTGTCTTGTGTTTATATGCCTAATTATTCTGAAGTATAATGTTGTATAAGAGGAAGCAGAAGTACCTGAACTGTGGTGATGTCTAAACTGTCATAGGATGTCGCATTGAGGTTGGTTGCAGTAGTAGCATACTGAGCGATAACAGTAGTAGATCAGTGGTTGTCAAGAGGAAAGCAACAACCCAAAGAGAAGCATCCTGACAATTATAATAAGTGTACTGCAGAGGTATTCATTGTAAAGTCATAGAAGAAGTTGTTGTTGACCTAATCTGTGAAATGTGGCAATTAATCTTGGAAAGAAGACGTGCAGGATTACATTGGTGCTATTTTCTTGGCTGAAATTGGAAGGGGATCTTTTCAACTGAAAGCTGAAGAAGCGTTACTAGTGGATGTTTGTTAAATAAACCTTTGTGTTGACTTGGAACTCACAAGAACGGGCTCAAGAATTTTCTTTTCACTTTCCCATTTGGAATTGACGTTGGAAAACTCTGGGGAAGGGCTTTACCCAAAACAGGTGACAATCATTCAAAATACTGTTTAAATGATGTACATTCTTTTGTGTCGTTTAATGATTTCCTTTGAATGTTTTGTTGTTTAGTGTGACAGCCAGTTTTTTATGTTTGGAGTTATTCCCTTAGCTTTTAGACCAGTTAGGGAATTCTATTATAGAGTAGGAATAGCAAGGATGTATTTGCCAAATTGTTCTTTAATAAAAGACCTCAATTTGAGAAAAACACAAGCAGTTGCCTGCCTCGCATTACTGAACCCTCGCCGGTCATTGGCACTCTTGTTCTCAACTTTTTATGTGGGTGTGGGTCCCAGACATGCAAGATGTGAACTGCTTGGTTAACTCTTCTAGAAGCTGTTGTCCTGTCATTGACTATCTCTCTTCCTCTTACAGGGTTCCAGATCATTTTAACTCTCATTCCTTTAGGCCTTTGCCTTTCACATGGGTGCGGGTCCCAGACTCACAATGTAGGTTGTATTTGCCTGGTTTACTCTCCTGCCAAGCATACAACTCCGCCTTGTTGGCTTCTTCTTCAATGAATGTCCCAGACCACTTACTTATTCTTGGTGTGCGGGTCCCAGACGTGCAATTTGTTGTCGTATCTGTTTGGTTCACTCTCCGGCCAAAAATACAATTCCTCTCTTGATTATTCTCGGGGTCCCACACCCTCTTATTGTTTGGGGTCCCTGACCCACTTATACTTTCACTTCCACATGCGTGCAGGCGCCAGACTCTCAGTCTCTTCTCAAGGTCTCAGACCATCTCGTCTCTAACTTCTCGCCTCACCCCCTTGCTTATCCTGACCTCCAACATCTCTCGTCTAACCTGCTTACCTGTTAGCTTCTTTGTTGTAGGTGAGAGCATTTACCGAGCAGCTGCATTGCTTCCCGATGCTCTGGTAGTGTTTGGGTTGAGCACCTGGGTCTGCAGTGGCCCTGCCTATGTCGGACCCATGCCCGGCTGCACCTCCCTGCTCGCATGTGTTTTGCGGGGCCTGTGGTGCCCAGAGGTTAGTTTCAGTAGCACTGAAAGCAGCCCTTCGAGCATGGACCAGGTTTCAGTTCTCCTTTTCCTCTGTGCACAGCTTCCCATTCAGCTCTCGTCCGCTCGCCCAGTGCATGGCTCCTGCAGTTCCTCCTCCTCGGATAGTTTTCCATTTGTGTTGCAGCTAAGCTCATTTTGAATTCCTGTGCTTGTTTGCCGCTTTAGTTTGGGCCAGTGACATCCTGTGAGAAGCTAGACCACTTACACTGATCCTTCAAAGTGATCCTCGTACTCTCGGTCATCTTCTGCTTCACAGTACTTCTTTTAAAACCAGATGCAAAGCACTTAGTTGGTATTTCAGTCTTGTTAAGTGTATTAGTCTGACTTCTTTGACAATAGAACATATTGGCTCTGGCTAATGAGGGGGGAAAGAGACCTACTAATGGAGAAGGGGTTGACTGTTCCGAAGCAGGGGCATACCGCTTCTCCTGATAATGGGCGTCCCTAATCCCATAGGGGGCTGTCATCCCCATGTGATCCTCCCTCTGTACACCACCCCAGGATGATTACTGTACTGTGGACTTCCCACCCTGGCCCCCTGAGAAAGATCCCCCCCCCCCCTCCTATGGAAGAAGAGACGACATGCTCAGATTCATCACAAAGCCCAGACCAGCTATTTGAGTGCCATATGTATTCATGGCGGCCTGGAAATCTCCACTTCAGCAAATGAGACTATAGGCAAAATGCTGCCTTCCTTGATTTGCCTGGAACAAGGGTGTCACCCCTCCTCAGACAAAGGAGCTCCCTCCAGGGAACTGTGCTTCAAAGGGGCACTCCCATAAAAGCCGCCTCACACCAGCATGTCCACCATAGAGGGCCTTTGAAGTTATAAGGAATTGGAACCAAGTGGTGTAAGAGCAGCCATAGTGGTAAGGGTGAAGCTGTGAAAGGGTGCCAGCATCTTGCTTTTCTGTTGGGACTGTTCTCCTTCCCATCTCCTCCATTTTCTGCAGGGCAAATCACTCTGGGTATGATGCAATAAGGCCAGTGTCCCTGGTTACAGCAACAGGGATTGGACACCTTACACCAGCATTGCCTTTGTCCAATCCTGTGTGACAATGTGTCTTCATAAGGAAAGTGTCTCCCACTCCTTCCTTTATTCATTTTGCAGCAGACTATAAAGAGACACTGTCTCAAAGTCCAAAGGTGTTCATTTAGAATTACAAACAGGATAGGTGCACTTCTTGTGGCAAAGGTATCTGGGCATAGCAGGTGGGAACTTTGACGCTAGGCCAAGCCCCGTATGTCTGGTCTATCCAGCCTTGTCCACCACCTCCCTAACCCAGACGTCTCTAGTGGGGATGTTAGTAGCTCTTAGATTGGTAATCCCTGACTTTCACTTCCTGGAATGTAAGTGTTTTCCCTAAGACATTGGCTACCTGACTCCCTAGGTATCTTCTAACTGTCCCGCTCCTACCCCGCGTTGTGTTCAGGAATTAGGACGGGTACCCTCTTCCGGCTGGTGTCATGCTCACTTCTTTCACACATGCTCATACCTGACCTTTTACTATACTGGTCCCATTAAGATGCCCCCCCACACCACGTCACTGTCCCTCTGATCTCTCACTCCACCTTTCCGCTGCCACACTTTGATCTTACTTTTCTTACTCCTATTCTTATTATCGCTCATACCTTTATCTATCCCATTACCGCAGTTATCTTCTTTTGCTTCCTTCTCACTCTACTTCTTTGCCATTTGCTCGTTTTTTTGTTGCACACTTACCAATAAATACTCCGCTTCGCCCACTCCATGTTGCTCTTCTCTTCCTCTACTACTGTTCCTACTCTGCAACTACGACTATCCATTTACTTCCCTGAAACACTTAAGGATATGGTGCCCTGATCACCCCTTCGATAGCCCCTATTCAGACACTCAGGGATATGGTGCCCTGCTCAACCCTCTACTACCAATGACCACTCTACTAGATACCTTCACTCACTATTCTGCTACTCCCGCTGCTTACAATCTTTACTTCTAACTACCGCTACTACCTCAGCCGCTACTACCACTACAGCTCTGCTACTTCTACTCAAAATCTACTTGCACCCTCCACTCTCACACACACACACCTCAGTATAATAGCCTCCACACTTCCTTGGTCTCTTGAGCATCTCATGCAAGTAACAGCGCCTCAATGCCCCTGGGCTGCTTGCGCGCTATACAAATTTAAATAAATAAAAAATCCTCCACTGCTGCCTGTCCTCACCCAACTAACCGACACTAAAGCATTCACAAAGACTTAAATACCACAACCCCTCCCAGGATTGGCCACCTACCTTAAACAAACGCTTTCCTGGCTCCAGCGGATGTGACAGGGAAAACCATCTGAGGGCTTAAAATGGGTGGCAAGTCCCACCCTGAAGGGGTCCAGGGACGTTGGAGGTGAAGGAACAAGTTACTTACCTGTAAATGTTGTTCTCCAGCATGGGTCTGGCATGGATTCACATGCTCATGAATAGTCCCCGTCGTCAGGCCGGGAATCCTCGGTATAGAAAAAAATCAGTATCAGTTTCGTTTCTGATCTGTCTTTCTTAGTAGTAACCAATCACTGGTCTCTGGGTCATACTGCCCCCAGCCAATGACTGCCCTCTCCCTAAGCCCCGCCTCTGGCAGCCATCCTCAGATTTGGTAGCAGTATGACCAAGTGAAGAGCCGCAGAGGGGTGTATGCGGGAGGGTTCGCATGTGAATCCATGCCAGACCCATGCTGGAGAACAACAGTTACAGGTAAGTAACTTGTTCCTTCTCCAGCATGGGGTCTGGCATGGATTCACATGCTCATGAATAAGAGAATACATAGCAGTACACACATGCACAACCACGGGAGGTGGCAACAGGCTCAACATTAAGCAATACAACAATTCAACATTAAGCATCTCTTACCTCCTCACCAGGCTCACCTTAGGCGAACAGGTTGCGCAGCACTGCTTGGCTGACCCTGGACTCCTCCCTGGAGTCCCGATCGACGCAGTAGAATCTTGTGAAGGTGTGCGTCGACCTCCATGTCGCAGCCCTGCAGATGTCCAGCAGGGGCACACCAGACAGGAACGCCATGGTAGCAGCGATCGCTCTGGTCGAATGGGCTCTCGGATGGCCGGGCAGCGGTCGGTTTGCCAACCGGTGACAGTACATGATGCAGCCGGAGAACCATCTGGAAATGGAAGTCTTCGAGAGAGCCTTCCCTTGATTCACAAACAGCTGTGACGTCTTCCGAAAACTCTTCGTGCGGTCTACGTAGAACTTCAGCGCACTAGCTACATCCAGCGAGTGCAAAGTCCTCTCGGCCGGCGACGAAGGCGACGGGAAGAAAACTGGCAATACCAAGGGCTTGTTGAGGTGGAAGTGCGACGGCACCTTGGGCATAAAGGAGGGGTGCGTCCTCAGCACCACCCTCGTGTCATGAAAAGTCAACTATGGAGGCTCGTCGTGCAGAGGTGATGGCCACGAGGAAAGCTGTCTTCCATGACAGGAACTTCAAAGGCGCCGAATGCATAGGCTCGAATGGGGCCCCCATGAGCCTGGTCAGCACCACATTATGCTCCCACGCCGGGGCAGGAGCCTTCACCGGCGGGAATGATCGGAATAGTCCCTTCATCACCTCTTTCACCAGGCGATGAGGCCACAAGGACGCCCGTCCCGCAGTCCTGGTATATCGGGAGATTGCAGCCAGATGTATTTTTGATGGAGGCGTGAGCCAGTCCAGCTTTGGCCAGCGACAGTAGGTACGGCAGTACTTGAGGGGCCGTAATCCGCAGAGGGTTAATATTCTGTGCATGGCACCAGACAGAGAACCTCTTCCATTTATGTCCGTAGCACTTGAGAGTTGAGGACGCCCTGGCCTTTGCAAGAACACCTCTGCAGTCAGCCGGGATATCGTACCCTCCAAACTCTAGTGCTGCAGGAGCCAGGCCTGCAAGTTCAGTGACTCCGGGTTGTGGTGAAGAATGGCGCCTCCTTCTCTGGAGAGAAGGTCTGCGTCCGTCGGCAGCTTGACTGGTGTGGACGTTGACAAGTCCAGAAG
Organism: Ambystoma mexicanum; assembly: GCF_040938575.1. Lineage (NCBI taxonomy): Eukaryota > Metazoa > Chordata > Amphibia > Caudata > Ambystomatidae > Ambystoma > Ambystoma mexicanum. Next base: position 23,113,995 of record NC_090933.1, on the reverse strand, counting down.
GTCCGGGAACCAGATCTGTCTCGGCCACGCTGGTGCGACGAGGATCATCCTGCACCGGGACCTCTTGAGCTGGTTGATGAGCCGGAGCAGCGACAGCAGCGGAGGGAACGCATAAAGAAATAGGCCGTCCCAGGGGAACGAGAAAGAATCGCCCATGCTCCTCGGCTGGGGGAACCTGCTGGCGAACCTCTGGCACTTGGAATTCGTCGCCGTCGCGAAGAGATCGATTTGGGGTTCGCCCCATCGTCGGAAGAGTCGATCCACATGATCCTGGCGTAGTTCCCACTCGTAGCACGAGCGCAGCTCCCTGCTGAGTGAGTCGGCGATCGTGTTTTTTATTCCTGCCAGATGAAGAGGCACCAGAAACATCCGTTGGGCGACGGCCCAATGCCACAGATCATGGGCTTCCTTGGATAGGGCCGGGGACCTGGTCCCGCCCTGCTTCCGGATGTAGAACATCGTGGTGGTGTTGTCGGTGAAGATCCTCACCACCTTGCCCTTGAGGGACAGAAGAAAGGACCTGAGGGCCCAGAACACTGCGCGGAGCTCCAAGATGTTGATGTGGAGTGACTTCTCCTCCGGGAGCCAAAGGCCTCTCGCGTGAAGATCTCCGGAGTGCGCTCCCCAACCTTCCAGGGAGGCATCCGTCGTCACCGTCACCTGGTGAGCTGGGGTCTGAAAGTCCGTGCCCGCCGACAGATGGGAGCGGGTACCCCACCACCGGATCGCCTGACGGAACGTCTCGTTGAGAGGGATCCTGTCCTCGAAGCTGCCCGTCGACTGGACCCAGCGGGCGTCGAGGAACTCTTGTAAGGGGCGCATCCGAAGCCTGCAAAGTCGCACCAGATAAATGCAGGACGACATCATCCCGAGGAGGGGCTTGATAGATCTTACCCTGGCCATGTCCGTGGCCAGCAGACGCTGCACCTTGCCCAGAATGGTCCTGGTCCTTTCCTCCGACGGCGAGGTCAGCCGCGCCACTGTGTCGAGCTTGGCTCCCAGAAACTGGGCAACTTGCGACGGAACCAGGTGGGATTTTGGAAAGTTGATGGAGAATCCCAGGTCCGTGAGCAGCTGGACGGTCTTCGCAGTGTGCTCCAAGGCGAGCTCCCTTGTCCTTGCCCGGATGAGCCAGTCGTCCAGGTAGGGGTAGACATGGATCCCCTGTAGGCGCAGCCGCGCCGCCACCGGTGCGAGGCACTTGGTGAACACCCTGGGTGCCGACTTCAATCCGAACGGGAGGGCCTTGAACTGGTAGTGCCGTCCTTGGACCACGAACCTGAGGAATTTTCGGTGGCTTTTTAGAATGGGGATGTGGGAGTACGCATCCTCCAAGTCCAACAACGACAGGAAATCGCCCTCCTCCAGCTGTCCCAGCACGTGTTGGAGGGTGACCATATGGAACTTCTGTCCCTTGATGTACTTGTTCAGTCGACGCAGGTCCAGGATGAGGCACCATCCGCTGTCTTCTTTTTTACGAGCAAGTACCTTGAGTAAACTCCGGAGCCCCGAAGCCTCTTTGGGACGAGCTCTATGGCACCCTTCTTGAGCATCGCCCTTACTTCCAACAGTAGTAGAGGGACATGATTTTCCTTCCTGGCCACGGGTGGAACGCGAGGGCACTTCGTCTGAAACTCGAGGGCATGCCCTTGGGCCAGAGAGTCCAGCACCCAACGGTCGGTGGAGATGGACTCCCACACGCTGACGAACCTCGGCAGCCGGCCTCCCACCGGGGTGCTTCGGCGGGGCCCGACCCCATGGTCGGTTCAATCTTGTTTGGAGGCCGCCTTGCCTCCTTGACCTCCCTGTCGACGACGACGGGCACCACCTGACTTGCTGCGTCCCTTGTAGGCATCCTGGGACGAACATCTTGCCGCTTGGCGGTACGTGGAGGAGCTCCGAAAGGACGGCCGTCGTTGTTGGAGCACTCCCAGTGCCCAGGCAATCTCTGTGTCTGTCTTGATGGCCTGAAGGGACTCATCAACCGCCTTCCCGAACAGGTTGTTCCCGTCGAAGGGCATGTCCAAAACCTTGGTTTGTACGCCCTGGCGGAAATCCGTGGCCTTGAGCCATCCTCGTCGTCTTGAGCAAACGCTGTTGCCCAACTGACGGAAACCGGTGTCGGCGATGGTGTCCAGACATTTGGTCGACCTAAAACTGGTCGAATGACATTTGGTCGATGCAATTTGGTCGAAAACCAAATGGTCAATTTTTTTTTTTTTTTAATTATATATTTATTTTTCGGGTTTTCGTTTTTTACAAAAATGGGTTTTTAGAAAAAAAAAAAGGGGGTTGGGGGGGGACCCCCAAAAAAAAAAAAAAAAAAAAGGGGGTGAAAATAAAAAAAAAAAAAATTCGACCATTTGGTTTTCGACCAAATTGGTTCGACCATTTGTCTGGTCGACCAATTTTTTTCGACCAAATGTCTGGTAACCGTCGGCGATGTCTGTTGCCACTGTGATGGCATGGTCCGAAGCAATCTCACCTTCCTGTAGGATTTCAAGGGCCTCAGCCCTTTTGGCGTCCGGAAGGAAGTCCAACAGAGGGGCCATTTTGAACCACAACTCCATGTCGTAGCGAGCTACGATAGCCAGGGCGTTGGCCACCTTGATAGTTGTCGCTGCGGATGAGATGATCCGTCGTCCCATCGTGTCCAGCTTCCTGCCCTCGCCGTCCGGCGGGGTAGTTGATGTCGAGGCCGATGCCCCCCCAGCTTTCTTCTTTGCCGCCGCCAAGACGACCAAATCCGGAATAGGTTGCGCCTGAAGGCACAAGGGCCCCTCATCCCAGATGTCTTCAAGAAGCGGTACGGTGAAGAGGGCGTGGCCAGCGAGCGTGAGATGAGGACCTGATCCCTCAGAGCTCCCGAAGCCGCCAGCCAAATCCTGTGAATATCCTACAATTCGGGCACTACAGAACCTGAAATAACACCCATACGCAGCGGAACCGCAGATGCTTAAGCCGCTGTATTTTTTAACCGAACCGCAGCAGCATTCCGGAGAAATTGGTCCGGGAACCTGCGACGGCGACGACTGGCAAGATGGCCGCCGGAGCTGCGGACTAAACGTAACACGGCACCAAGCTGAGGCAGACAGACGTCCTGCACTGTCAGTGCCTGGGGCGGCCGTCCGTGAACGCTGTGGAGAGCAGGAGACATGTCCGAGGACACCTTCCAAGGGCGACGATCTGCACAGGAGGGGGCCACCCGTGAGGGTGAAGGTAAGCGAGTCCCGCTGCTAACGGACACATCCTGACGCGAGCTGCCGGGCTCCCATGGGCAACAGCGCGCGTACATCCGGATTCCGCGGACGTGCTATCTCGCCGGTGGCGTGCCCCGGTGAGTGCAGCGCTGCAATCATATAAAAGATCCCGGAGACCAGGTCAAACCATGCCCCACCCCGCGTGACACTGATAGAAGCCAGCTGCATTAAGGAGGGGGAGAAACCTCTCGCAGTCCGGCAGGTGCTGTCTGAACCCAGGAGCAGACTGGGGCAACTGTAACGCGGCGCCTGTGCGAAACAGTCTAACTCACAGCACTAATCATACAATACTGGAAACGTGAGGTGCCCACCAGCGCACACTACGAGTGCAGCGACTAGAGTGCCTGCAAACCTGGGGATAGCTGAAGATAGGCGACCAAAACACACGGCAGACCAACTGGTCAGCAGCGCCGTAACTCTAGACCAAAAGAGACAGACAAGTAGACATTAGACATTACTACAACATATGTACAGAGTGTTCGTGACAACTGTAAGCAAATCGGAAAAAAACAAATAACAGGACCAACAAAAGGGGGCGATCTTCAAACACGCGACCCAACCCACCCATCAATTGTTGGACGCCAACACATCCCAGCAGTTCCAGGAAAAGGTACCGCACCTACTTGCCCTTCACAGCGTCCCTGTGAGTCCTGGCGCACACTGTGCAAAACCCCTCCCCCCATTGAGCATGCAACCACTACACGCACTACAGGGTTTAAAATCTTACAAGAAACGACTGAGTGGGGCTGCCCAGTCACAGACCACTATCCACTGTCCAACATGGTGAAAGATAAGGCAAGAGCTATGACAACGCAGAGCAAAATAGAATATACGACCCCCGCCCAAGCCCCCCACACCAGAACAAGCCAAAACGAGCGAAACACTAGATGAAGAGGAGAACATTTAGCTGGAAGATGTCATGAATGCCATAGCAAACTCGAGAACTTCCATGGAAAAGAAAATGGACGGCATCAGCGCAGAGGTGTCATTATTACGCCATGACCTCCAAAAGCTCACAGCCCGTACTGGTGAAGCCGAAGGTCGGATACCCGAAACAGAAGACAATTTAAGGACTGTGAACCAGCAAATGTCAGGAGCACTAGCTCGCCTCAAAGCACTGGAAGAAAGGGTGGAAGAGGGAGAGGGCAGGGCAAGACGAAATAACATTCGGATCCTCGGTCTGCCGGAAAAAACGGAAGGAGCAAGCATGGAACTGTTCCTAGAACAATGGCTTGCAGATCTCTTTGCTTCCAAGACCTTGTCAAACTTTTCTCAATTGAACGGGCCCACCGAATGCCAACTGGCAGGCTAATTCCGGGTGCCCCACTCCGCACAGTGATTGCGGAACTCCTGAACTATAGAGACCGGGATGCAATACTCCAAATGGCCAGAACCAAGGGCACTATAACATTCAACGGCTCCAAGATAGGTTTTTTTCCCAGACTTTACCAGGGAGGTCCAAAAAGCTAGACAATCCTTTGGCCCTCTGAAAAAACGTCTCCAAACCCTCAACATAAAATACGGACTCCTATTCCCAGCACAGCTGAAAATATACTTTAACGGAACAACTGTGCACTTCACAGACTCAGCTGAAGCATGGAATGGGGCGGAAAAACACCTGGAGGACGACTGGAGGCCGGATGGGAGACAAGGTAATGGCAGGAATCACCCGAGACGAGACAGAGCACCTCCTGAGCGCCCACAACAACAACCGCAAGAACAGCCAAACAGGGACAATGACTGAAAAGAAGAATAAGGTACCCACTCACAAATTACGCATTAAGAGCCAGCACCACGCTGTGATATCATGTTAACAACAAGCTAACTGTGAACCCGATGCCTGTATAACTAGCGGCCCGGGCCGCGTAACCCCCACTGTTGGAACAAGACAACCTAAGACTAAGTACAGCTGTACTACTTGGGGAATAGTTACTAGTTAATGAGTTGACTGTCCTTTGACAGTGTTTTGTATTTGTATGTTCGGGCGACAGGTACTTCAAGTTGGAGTGGAGTATAGGGAGGGGGAAGAAGGGGAAAGTTTTTATGTTGTTTTGTTAGCTCGGATCTATAGCATGTCCAAACACCGACCCAAACATGACCCTTTGTACATTACACCCTGCTGCAACAGGTATCAGGAACCTATTCCCGACAGATGCACCAAGGGGAGGCAACTCTCCTGACCAAAGTATCCTGTATGCTCTCCAGCGGGAAGTTTTAGATGACACATCCACAAACACACCCACCATTGCCTGACCGCCCCAGGCCCCTTAGGCTGCTCACCTGGAACGTAAACGGAATGGGCTCTGGGATTAAGAGACGTCTGATTAAGCAATTGTTGAATAGACATTCTCCCGATCTGGCCCTCTTATCAGAGACCCACTTAGCAGGAACACAATGCACCCTTTTCCAGCGAACAAACTACCGGGCCGCATTCCATGCGGGGTACACAATGGGATCCAGGGGCAGCCTTATCCTTATACACAAGAGGCTCCCGTTCTCCCCACAAGTCGTGGAATTGGACCCACAAGGTCGCCATGTACTCATCCTGGGTTCGCTCTGGGGAGAAACAATGGCCATTGTATCAATATATTCCCCACCCGGACTGGGCTAGGGCTTATTGGAGGATATCACCACTCTCCTGGGGCAACACCACCCAGACTGATGGATCCTGGGGGGAGACTTTAATGACGTCATGTGCAATACCATGGATCGTACCCACCTTAGAGGGCGTAACCCGAATGCTCCCACGAAACTCTCTAACTTTGTGTCCGCCCTAGGCCTCCAGGATGTGTGGCGGGAGTTACATCCCCAAAGCAGAGGTTATTCATTCCATTCCGGAGCCCATGGCTCCCTCTCCAGACTCGACTATCTCCTCGTACCGAATACAGACCTACATAGGGTGATATCCACAGAATTCCTCCCTCGTGGAATCCTGGACCACCCCCCCCTAATAACAAATATGAACACAGGCCACGACCCCCCCTAGAGCATGGAGACTAAACAACTACCACCTTGGGTTCCCAGAATTGGTGGACCACCTCACGGAGGTGTCCGATGAATATTTCGACGTAAACGAACTAGCAGTGGATGACCCAGTAGTGGTGTGGGAGGCTTATAAAACGGTGCTGCGTGGGGAAATAATCTCCTGGGTAGAGAACAAAAAGAGGGAGAGACTCCAAAAAATAGAAGCGGAGGCTGAAATGATCCAGGCCGAAAACGCGCATGCTCTTGACCCTACCCCGCAGACTCAAAGGTCCCTCAAATTAACCACAGAGTCCCTGAGAAATATTATGCTGGATAATGCCAAGCAAGCCCACTGGGACACCAGAGCAAGGATATACGAACTGGGGGACAAGGCAGGGAAAATGCTGGCCTGGCTGGAGAGGAGGGAGGAGGGAAGGCGTCATGTCCGGGAAATTGTTGCCCCGAATGGTGTCGGGTACCAGACGGATGCTGAAATAGCAGAGGCCTTTGCCCAGTTCTATGCGGAACTCTACCGAGTCCCGACAACACCATTCGACCCGACCCTACTAGACGAAGTAACACTCCCAGCACTGACGGAACAACAGAGCGAGGAGCTGGACTCGGATCTCTCTGAATCTGAAATAGCCGAAGCCCTAGCGCAACTTCAAACAGGGAAAACACCAGGTCCTAATGGATTCCCGGCCGAGACCTGGAAAAAGCTTGGAGGGCATAAAATAGCAACCCCCCTCTACAGGATGTTCCTCAGCGCCCGCGACCAAGGCACCCTCCCACCTGACCTATGTAAAGCCACCATTGTGGTCATTCCCAAACCCGATAAACCCCCGGAACTGTGCGCCTCTTACCGGCCTCTCTCTTTAATTAACAGTGAAGCCAAAGTTCTTGCCAACCGACTGCAGACAGTAGCCCATACCTTGATCCACCCGGACCAATGTGGCTTGATGCCACACAAATCAACTCGTATGAATCTGCGTCGGCTCCCCTTGGCGCTAGAGCGGGCCCCGATCATTGATACCCCCCTTGCTATGTTGGCAATAGATTTCGAAAAGGCCTTCGACTCGGTCAGGTGGGACTGTCTCTGAGAGGTCATGAGACGTATGGGGTTCGGAGACAGCTTCTTGAGATGGGTAAAATTACTCTACACTAACATTCAGGCGGAGGTCAGGGTGAATGGTTGGCCATCCCGGTCCCTTCCACTGGGAAGGGGCACGAGACAGGGTTGTCCCCTTTCTCCCCTTCTCTTTGCCCTGGCAATTGAACCTCTTGCCCTTTGGCTTTGCCAAAATGCTGCATGGACAGGGCTCAGATGGCCTGAAGGACATGAGGACTGCATGTCCTTGTACGCGGATGACCTCCTGATTTACCTGGGGGACCCAGCTCGATCCTGCCCCAGGGTGACACAGATGCTTACCCGTTTCGGAGAACTTAGTGGGCTTAAAATGAATTGGGGAAAATCAGTTCTCTTCCCGCTGAAGGGCAATGTGCAGGTTGACCCCCAGGAATGCCCGTACCGAATGGAACTGCAAGGTTTCCGATACTTAGGGATCTGGGTGACTGCAAGCCTGACTGAATACACAATACACAATCTCCAACCGGTCCTTGACCGCTTTGTCAATGACGTCCACCACTGGCGGCTTCTCCCTCTCACGCCATGGGAAGAGCCGCACTCTTTAAGATGATGACTCTCCCAAGGTTTCTCTATGTCTTACAGAATGCTCCGTTAAAGATCCCAGACACCGACTTTAAACGGGTTGAATCCCTCTTTCGGGAACTAATATGGTGGGAGGCCAGCCAAGGATAGCGCTAACCACGCTCCAAAGATCGATCTGGGAGGGTGGGATAGGGGCTCCCCGCCTCCAAACCTATTACTGGGCTGCACAGTTGGCAGTGGTCAACGACCTGCTTCATGGAGATAGGGAACTCCCCCACATCAAGGCCGAGGTTGCGGCCATGCATGATACCGACCCATGGCAACTGCTACACCAAATTCTTCCGAGACCCCTGTTAAGCAGAAACCTGTGCAGTTCCCTTAGGGACCACTGCAAAAGATTTAAGACTACAGGTGTTTGCAGTAAACCCACTTGGTAGCAGTCTGTACCACCCAGATTTACCTGGTAGCTGTGGCTGAGCAGTCAGACTTCCCTCAAGAAGACTTAGGCAGTATGCAAAGTATACAAAATAGGCACTCAGATACAACAATACAAGCAAACACTGACCAGAGCTTTGGTATCAAAGTATATAATTATTTATTTAAAAACACAGATTGAAAACACTCCAGCACTCTTATTGTAAAATATTCTAAACACAGTTACTATTGTAATATATACACCCCTTTTTCCTTATCAGATAAGTCACAGTAAAACGCCACTTATTTTCATACAGAGGTGAGCGCTTAACTAGATTGCACTCCAATAAGTTTGTGAGAAAGGGAGGGAAAAAGACAGAATATGGAAAGGTACACCACTCTAAGATTCAGGAACAATATAAGCAAGGCATAAGAGCAAATGTCACTGGTGAGCCAAAGTCCAAAGGCTGGGCCCACTCTTAGAGAGAGCAGAGTACAAATGCGCCCAAGATCACAGTTACACTGGGCTTAGAAAGTCTTGCAGAGGGTTCAAAAAGAGCTTAGAGAGGCTTAGGAAAGTTTAGCCAGGGTGTCCCAGGCTAACCCAGGTTCGAAAGCCGGGGGCTAAATCTACCCCGTACAGTCGGTAGCAAGGGAAGCCAGGCGGGACACGGTACCTTAAGTGGGAAGGATCCTCCAGCGGTGGCAGTTGTTCCTGGTGGTGTGTGCAAGTTGCGTCGTCGTCCAGGGGAAGAGAAGATCTCGACTTGGAGGAAAGTTGAAGGTCGTTGCACTACCAGGGCAGAAACCAGACGCAGAGTTTTCCGGTTAAAGGTGGTACCTTTGTTTCGCAGTCGTGGTAAAACGTGGTATCCCGGTTGCCGGGGTGCTTGGCAGGGGCAAGGCGGCCACGAGGTACATCAGGAAAGCGAAAAGACAGTGAAACTGGTTATCCCCACCAGTCAAAGGAAGAAGACTCTCCGGCGGGAGATCTCCTCCGTCGTTGGGAAAAGTGGTGAGGCAGTCCAGCAGGGCTCCACCGGTAGTGATGTCGTGGCAGGTCGGCTCAGCTTCTCCCTCATTGGATTCTTAGGTCCTGTGGCGACTTCTAAAGTTCCAGTCCCCAAAGCCCTGCTTTTATGCAGCAAACCCCCATTCACTCAGCCTAGCTGTCACTCAAACATGTTAAGTGGTGAGCCGGCCGGCTCACCACTTGGGCCAATCAGGATGGAGTGCGACTTGAATTGCCTAGGCAACTCAGTCCAGGGTGCCTAAATTTCCCTCCACCCCTCCTTAGTACCCCAGACAGAGTGGCACCACTTTAGAGGGCTTCTGTGGAGAAGCCCGCAAAAAAGTGGAACAAAGGGCTCGACTTGGGTTGGAGTCACAGAAGAGAACACAAACGCCATTTTAGAATCAAGTTTTGGCAAAAAATACCAACCGGAGAATTAATATTAATTAAATAAACCGGCGGTATGTTCGAGGCTACCGTAAATAATTAAATAAAGGTAGTAGCCTAAAACAATGGGAAATCCCATAGGAAAATATTCGCGGTTGAATATAAAAAGTAGTATCCTCTGCCACCTGCCAAAACTCGATCAGGGGGGACGGAGACGTGCCCCCTCGACTAACAGACCCTGGGGCAATCAAATTGCCCCAGCCAGTGCGTCCACAACATGATGGTTTGTACTGGTTCTGTTCAGAATTTAAGACTAGTAAAGTCAATGGTGACTTTACATGCCCTGGGAGACACTAGTCAGTCCCAGGGTATGGAGTCTATACTGGGGGGGTCACTATGACACCCCTGTGTCACTGCACTGAGGATGCTGTGTAACACACATCACAAAAACACATGAAGCCCTATGGGGTAAAAGACCACATAGCCCATTAAACACTTCTAGATTCAAAGAAACACACTCAAATCATGTCCAAGAGTGAGGGTAAGAGAGTCTCACTCTTGGCAGGAGGAAAAAATAAACCCCAAAAATCCAGCAATGCTGCTGGGGGACTCACCAGGTTAGGAAATTCAGCCTAAACAGAATTCTCCCTAACAACCTCCCCCACCAACGACCATGTCTCATATTATTGCTGTTTGGAAGCAGGCGCACAAATTCGTAGGGTGGGAACATAGCGTGTCTACGGCACAACCCCTGTGGAGAAACTGCAATCTGCCCGAGATAGGGAAACTTCAACCATGGCCCCGATGGGTAAGGGCCGGGATTCTGAGAGTCGGGGATATTCTTGAGGAGGGGGATATAGCCTCGTTTGAAGTCATCCAGCAAAAATTCCAACTCCCGGGCACTGAACGATATCACTATGTACAGCTGGCCCACGCCCTAAGAAACCACATACCTGTAGGCACCAATGTCCCGGACTATACACCAATAGAGTGCAATATACTGCCAGCTTTCATCCCCACCAAATGCACCTCCATCCTATATAATGCTATTACATCCTTTGCTACGCCCGAACCCATGACCCTGAAAGCCAAATGGGAGGTGGATGTAGGGGTAATAGATCCAGAAGACTGGATCCAAGTACTAATGCACCCAAGGGAGGTGGCCATCTCTTCTAGGATTCGGCTGGTCCAATTAAAGATCCTGCACAGGGTCTATTATCCGAGGATGATACTATATAGGTGGGAGAGAGCCTCAAACCCGAACTGTCTCCGATGCGGAGAGGAAGAAGGGACCTTCTTTCACATCCTTTGGGCATGCCCCCGAATCCGTACCTTCTGGACTGAATGCTGTACTGTACTTAGCAACGTCTTGGCGTGCCGTATACCACTGGACCCAAAGACTCATTTTGGGTGCTCTGGATGAAATTGCACTTAATAAATGGGGTAAACTGCTCTTGAATACGGCAGCGGGACTGATGAAGTGCAACATAGCGCAAAAATGGGGAGCCCCAGAGTCCCCAACGATGGAGCAATGGGCAACAGACATGAACATTTGTGCAAGTATAGAACATAGAGTATATACTGCCAAAGCGGATAAGATATGGGGGAGCTGGGAAGAGGACGGACCTTAGATCCTGTTGTATGCAGTTAGGGGGATATGGTTTAATCGCACTAAAGACCCGGGGTAATGTCATGAGTGATTGATAATTGATCTGTTCACGTTTGAATTTTGAAAGGACATGCTAGTCCACACATGCTGTTGTGTTGATGAGAATGTAAAACAATAAAAAATGTTTTATCCAAAAAAAAAAAAAAAAAACGGTACGGCGAGGACCGTCTTCCTTTTAGCCTCGCGCCGTTGGTAAAGGAACCCTTCCTTCTTCTTCTCTTCTGGGCAGAGATGGAAGAGCTTGGATGCCCTGGAAATCATGGCATGAAAGGATCCAATCTCGTCGGGCGGGGACGCCCGAGCAGGGGGCAACGGGGGACACGTCCCGTCGTCGCCTCCGTCGTCATCTGTACCTGTTGTAGCCGTGTCCGTGCCTGTATCATCCCCGTGGGTAGTAGACCGGGGGGAAGGCAGAGCAGGCCGTAGAGGTGGCGTAGGATGCGTCCTCCTCCTCTTATGCGGTGGACTTTCCGAAGGTCCTGGCTCCGGTTCCCCTGTCGGGTCTGGCTCAGGTACCTCCGTCAGGGGGAGGGGCAACCTTGTCCTTATCTCCGAGCATAAGGACTGAATCGCTGACAAAATGGCTGCCGAAGTGTCCTGCGGCGCCTGAAACGACGGGCGCGAGGGCTCTTGAGGAGCCTCGTCGGCGACACCGTCGCTCTCGTCGTCGCCCTCGTCGGGATCCCTCCCGATGGGCTGGGCCTCTTCCACGACTTCCATGAGCTCTTCTTCAGAGGTCGTGTCCGTATCCACGATGGCCACCAGCCCCTGCCCCACCTTTTCCAACGAGGACTTCGTGGGGGTCTTCTCAATGGGCCTGAAAGACGACTCCCTCTGCGGTGGCAGGGAGACCCTGGGTCCTGAGGTCGCCTCCACTGGTGTAGCCTCCACAGGCTGAGCCAGGGCCGCGGCGACATCCTTAATCGAGGTCTTAGCAGGGTGAATTAAGGCCATCGTCGGCTTCTGTACGCCTGGGGCCTTCACCTTGGGGGGAGGGTCCGAGCCTCACTCCCCCTCTGCCGGAATCTTCGAGATCGACCGGGGCCTCTCAAGAAGCTTCGCTGGGTTCTCAGACTTCATCTTACCCGAGCCAGAGCGTTGGCTCGTGGTTGATGGCGCCGGGGAGGATGCGCCCTGCCTGGCAGCCAAGGAGCCCGACCGTTTGGCGCTCCCGGTGCCCGCGGACTCGCGGTGCTTAGCCTTTTGTTGGGCCCCCTTCGCCGGGGCGCCCTCACAGGACTTAGAAGACCGTTCTGACTTATTTTTCTTCTTCTCGTCTGACGGGCTCTTCCCTTGCAGCCAGTTGGCGAGACTGAGGTGGCGATCCTTCATGGTCCGCTCCGACATGTTCCCACAAAACGCACAGTCCTTCTCCGTGTGCGTCTTGTCCTCATGGAGACAGAGGCATAACGAATGCTCGTCCTCCTTGAAAACATTCTGAAGCTGGCATCCAGGGCAGGTCCTGAACAGCTTCCCGGGCGTCGAGCTTCCTTTCTCCTGGGCCATGTCCGGGGTAGGCCTCAGAACTTCTGGAATCCTCCAAAAGCGTAACTCGACGAAATCTTCACCCTTGAGGGGCGTAGAAAACTCCGTAACAGATCCCCGTTGATCGGATGTAGAAACGATGGAGCTTGAGGCTCTATTTAACCGAAAAATGAGAAAAATCTGAAAAAAAACAAACGCAGCAAAAGCTCGAGAGCTACATCACGAGGACTCCCAACACTTGAACGTGCGGTAAAAATCTGAGTATGGCTGCCAGATGCGGGGCTTAGAGAGAGGGCAGTCATTGGCTGGGGGCAGTATGACCCAGAGACCATTGATTGGTTACTACTAAGAAAGACAGATCAGAAACGGCCTGACGACGGGGAATATTCATGAGCATGTGAATCCATGCCAGACCCCATGCTGGAGAAAGCCTCCATCGGCCTTTAAAAATAATCTCAACATCCCTGGTGGTGTAGTGGGTGATGGGTAAGGTCTTGCAGGCCTTTACATAATAAATATTTGCCTGGTGGTTTAGTGGAGGCTTGTCCCCATGCAGGCTTCATTGTTGGTGTCAGTGTTGCGGCACCCCTTAGTTCTCTGCATCCCTTGGCCGGGTCCTCCAGCGATGAGTGGCTGGTGTTGTGCCGCTTATGGCACTGCTTGTTTTTTTTTGTAGACTGCTGCTCCTCGCGGTCCAATGTGGAGTCCTTCATCTGCTGGCGTCTTCTTCAAATGGTGCTGCCGCCACCTGTGCAGGTAAGGTGGCATGGTGAGAGGGCCTGCCTGCATTCAGGCACCCTAATCAGGTTGGGGTGGGCACCACCGGCACCACCGCCACCCCCCACGGCACTGCCCGACAGGGCCACAACGCTGGCCCTGTCACAAAGGCAAGAAGAATTCACTGCCTCTATTGGGAGCACAGCACATTCCAGTGAGATGAAGATGGAAGACATCCAAGGCAGAGGAGAGCTCTGTCCCCTAACCATTGTCAGGCGGAATTGCTGTTTGGACTAAGGCCTGCCCCACTGCAGCTGCATTGAAACCAGGCTCTGCACTGGAGGTTAAAGATCCACTGCAGGTGCCAGCCAGGCTCACTGGAGTGCAAGTGCAGAACAAAGGGACTAGCTTTGTCCTTGAGCCCCTGGATTGTGGCTCCCAGCAGCCAGAAAGCCCAAGAGCAGCTGCAATCCTGTTCACATGTTTGACACCCTTCATACCGACAAAGCCTGTGGCGCTGCTTTTGGCATTGCATGACCTCCAACTGCTTGACTGCATCTTCAGACCGGTTCAATGCCATTTTGCACCAGTAGTCCTTTTCACTGCTTAAGCCCGGACACCAGCTCATCACGGCGTAAGCCTTCGACTTGCCGCATTTTTTAGTACTGTACCAAAGTCTCGACCCGAACATCGATTTGATCTGCTGAAAGCCATCATGTGAAGTGTCAACTCAACCCAGCAGTAACATCCTCTGGAACCGACTTGATCGTCAATCTGAACCGGTTGTGCACTTCGAACCACACAGCAATTATCGCAGACATGAACTATACTATGCCGACTCAATGTCAGCGCGCTGCCTAGATCAACCTGACCTGCTACATCTCAAATGCAGTTTAACCACGAGGAAAGCGCAGAGAAGTTCAATGCAATGCTATCATACCACCTAACACCAATAATAAGGTACTGTCAAGAGGCCCTGACCCCCCCTGGTCCACTTTTGGGACCACAGTTTCTTATAAGCCCACTTTTAATCATCCTTTTCTTGAAATACATATCCTTTGTACAGTGACATTGCTGCAACTGCATGCCTGATCACCCCGTCTCAAGTAGCCAGGGTGCACACCAGTTCTGCATTATCTGTAAGTTATTTATTTTTTTTATTGCTGATTAATACCAATGGATTGTGATAAAATATGGCTTTGAAGTTACAAGAGAATTCAAACAGTAGTCATGGAATTTTAGATTGGGTACAGTGTCTCAATCCACATAGACAATTGGGTTATGTGCACACCCACCCGCTTTTTCCTTGTGCACCATAAAGCAACTATAGAGTGTGCTGTTGTCAGGACTGTGCCTCAATTCAGTCATAAGTGAAACATTTCGCAGACAAAACAGAATGAAACAAAGTATCATACCTAGAGGTCCTTGAAAGTTGAGTAAGAGGTCCTCTCACAGTCTCCATAGGACCCACAGAAACCAATGGCGAAAATGGTGGACAGCATGAGGCTTTGGAATCAGCAAATAACAAATGGGCATGCTGCAGTGATCCAGGGACCTTCTGGTGGTCTTTGTGGCTTATCTTCTGCTGTTTCTTTCAGTTCTTTCTTGCATGGGCTCTACTTCTTTGGGGGCTCCCTGTTTTTGGAAACTTTTGTAATTGCCTGCATTTATTTAAGCCATTAAAAGGTCAAGGAGTCTTTTTGCCCTGTTCCAAGCTGAGACATGACTCCCTGTCAGAAGCTAAAGATGCTACTAGTTGTGAGCCCAAGGGGATGCTTCCTGCAAAGAAACTGAGGCAGGACATGCTCTGAGCTTGATACACTACTCCACAATATAGAATGGATATTGGATACGCTGTATGCTAGGACACTTATGTGGTGACGCGCTGCTAAGTAAGGATACACTCGCTCACTAAGGTTCACCGGATTACTTCCTGCTTTCTGTGCATCCGGTTAAAAGCCGGGCCCAGCATGCCACAGACTTGCTCGCTATGCTTCCCTTAACCAAACGATTCACTGCTTCATAGAAAAGGCCCACATTCTATCATGCAGCTACAATTTCTTGCAAATGACTAATGTGGAAACACTGATTTATACTGCGCTCATTGGCACAAAATGATTTTTTCCTTTTCAGAATACTAACGAGAAATGAAACCTGGGGACTGGGCAGAGATGCATTCTATTCACACTGATTGATAGCAATGGCGTTGCAGAATACTTTGAGCGAATGCCTTGTAAAAAACTGTTTGGTGGAACGAACCAGGAGTGAGCAGCTGATATAACATTTCCCACACTCAACGTTTACATTAAAAAAAAACGTAGGTATGGAAATTCAGATAATGTGGGCTCAGTTCTGGTCATTTGCATGCAATTCTTTTTTTGTTTACAATTTGGCACCATTTGAGCGGATTATGAACCCAGAGTGTGTCCTTTCGAAAATGTGTTGCATTTTAAACAAACTTCCAATGGGGGCCAGCTGCCATGGACAGAAACACAATTTGAAAAGTCAGAAATGCGGGTTTAGTGTGAAAGTGGCAGAAAATTGCTGGTTTCATGTGGACATCTTACTTTAATTAGCTGTGATTGCTCCCATGGGAGAACTGGTGGAAACTAAATCCATGTTTGCGATTACCCCTCGTTTAATTTATTGCTTGAACATTCGTCATACAAACACATTGTTACTGGCTTACGGAGTTAAGGCAACATGATGAGTGTATTGAGGGGTTAATTAGTGCTGGCAGTATGGATTGTTTTTTTTTCTTTTTTCTTACAGTTGCATAGAATCTTTTACTGGAATACTGGCCTGTGCAGCCCCAATGGGCATGTTTTCCTACAGCGGCATGCTATTTTTTTCCTGGCATTATGGACAAAGCCAACAGGAGTTAGTTTGAAATGGGGATACTGGGACATTTTTAGCAGAACCAGCATGGACAGGTTTTCTTTGTGTCATTAATGGCGTCATGGGAAAAGAAAACAGGAGTATGTTCTTATGTGGGAACACTGGCATGTATTGGTGCAGCCAGCATGGTAATTAATGTATAGGCATAGCCAGCATACTTTTTTACACTGGCAAAAAAAATGGCATATATTGTGGACTAAGGCATTATGAAAATGTGTTGGAAAATGCTCCTGTGCACTGTTGGTGACTTGGCATCTACTGGAATTGTTCATTTCTGACCCTACATAACTGATTGTAAACCGTGTGGCTTTGTATCCATTTTTTTTTGTTGCAAAAAGCGTGCAGTATAAAGCACAATTTTACCCATTATTTTAAAATGTTCTCAGGTGAAACCCCGGCCCCCCGCCACCACAGACCGAGTCTTGTTTGGTATGGGCTCTCTCATGCTTGTTCACTAAAACATTAATGGAAAATTCATATGCCCCTCCAATTAGTTCACCAGCTGACATTGAATTCTGGTCATCCATTTATAAAGGCAAGTACTACTACACAAAAAAAAAACAACTAAATGCAAAGCAGTACAGAATACTTCCAGTAATTTTACCAGATATTATGAGACATTGTTGCCAGGGTGACCAAGGTTGCGTCAAATGCAATGTCGACTGTCCTTTCTGGAAAGATAGACTAGAGAAATTAGCAGCTGCTGACATGCGCGCCCAATCTCCAAGTCGCAGGTTTGAACCCAATTAGCCTGGCACACTTTTGATAACAATTAAAGAGGTGCAGTTGATTTTCAGTAACCAACTGGGCTTCAAAGCTGCAGGCCTGTGGTAGAAATGACAGCCTTTTCTCCGGAGAGCGTGCAGCGATTGTGTGATAACTGCATTACTGTTAGTCTCCACCTCTGCTTGGGTGTTTAATTTGAGACTAAAGTTGCCAGCATGCATGTCTGACACTCGCCCTCAGGTTTTTTTTACCCCTCATGAAAATATTGTCCAATGTTACTCTGATCCTTTCCATCCAGACGGATGCCCTGGCATTCACATTTCAGAGTCGTCAGAGCATGACCATACGGATGTAGTTTGAAATCTGAAGGTATGTAGAACAATTCCCACAACGAAATCACTTGTATTCAGCCATTTCTCAAACAAGGTTGTCCAGTAGCCCAGCGTTTCAAAAACATGCACAGGAATGTACACATAAGCATTCAAGTACTGACTCTATATTGTTTCTAAATAATATTTTTTTTTAAAGAAAATCAGCAAGATTTTTAGCCAGCAGCGACCTCGTTTTTCCATGGAAGCAGAGTGCAAAAGCCTTAGAAGCAAGGACTCCTCCTCCTAGAATGTATTGGGATAAAGCTAGGCTTTAATACTGCACAAATCACAACCACTGCAATTCCACAGTGACTAGTCTTGTCTGTGGAGAGTGGTACACTGTGTCGCCCACCAGGGGTATACAGACCTTAAACCACTTGTCCATTTGTCGACAACACAAAAAGAGCTTATACGTCTGAATGTATCGTGTATACACAGATGTGACCCCACCAAAACCATTGAAAGACATAATAAATATATACAATTCAGACAATATTGACTAATAGACAGCAGACACTTGTGCTTCCGATTCATATATCAGCAGCACATGGCAGAAAACTGTAGAATTGTTCTTTTTTTTAACAACAACGAAACCTGGTCAGTGGTACAATGAATGTACATTATGGAATTGTAAACAAAAGTCCTTATACGACCTAGCCCGAAATGTTTCAATCCCCCTATGTTGTGGGATCTTCCTCAGGGCAAATTACATATTTGAATGTGTGCGTATAAAACCAGTAGATCAGAGGGCAATTACAAAGAAGTGTGAAAACATTTAAGAAAAGGAGTGAATGTGCACTAATCAGTTTTATTTTGGTGAAAGAAAAGGTCATTCTTTAACTTAACTTTTTTATTGAGCTATATTGTGGATTCCAAAAAATGCAATGTTTTGTGGTTCCCATAATGTATCTAAGAAGTCGATTCGGACCTACTAAGAACCAAAATTAAATAAAACCAGTATTTTTAAATAAACTCACTACATGTGTATGCTGAACCTAAAAACGGAATGAAAACCAATTAGTATGATAATTGTATCACCTTATTTTAAGGGAAGATTATTCAGAGCGTTGTGCAGGGGCTGCATACAAATAAAATAAAATATGAGTTGGCTAAACGCTTGTGAGAGGCTAAAGTAAATTCAGTGAAGGATGTAGATTTCAAAATGTATATACATACTTGGAGGGAGTATGTGTTCCTCACTGAACCTGCAGGGACTACTTTCCGCCTTCTGAGAGGGAAAGTTTGGGATGCGAGATAAGTGAGGAAAAACTAGAAAGCTGTACCTTCAGTTAAATGGAACTCTTCAGCACCATCCTGTGTTGGTAAGGGATATTGTTTGTTTATTATTTATAGTGTGCGCCACACCCTGAATTACCTGGGCGCATTACAAGGATATGCAGTTTCATGGGTAGACACAGAACATATACAATAGGCAATACAAGAAGAAATATAGTAATTTACAAATAGGAAACTGAGTATTTACAGTAAAGGTTATGTACAAATGAGGCAGGTGGTGACAGTGTGAACTCGGTATTTACAGTCCATGTAGGTGGATCGGATAGTATTATACAGAGTTCAATTAAGGAGGGCTGATGGGACTAGTAGGGTGAAACATTGGGGATGAGCCAGTTCATGTCTTTCCTAAATTTATGGAAGGACTGTCAGATCTAAGTGTTGTGGGGAGTGAGTTCCAGAGTTGGGCTGCTAAGACTGGGAAACTACTGCCGCCTGCTTTTTTAAGTTTTTATCTAGGTATATGTAAACAACCCGAGTTGGAAGATCTAGTGAGTCGGGCACAATGGGTTTTGGAGAATTTGTCTATAAGGTACTGAGGGGATGAGTTATTGAGACATTTATGAGTTAAGGATGCTGTTTTAAATTGAATTCTTTCCTTCATAGAGAGCCAGTTGTTGTCAATTCTGGTTGAAAAGATGTGTTGACTACGTGTAATATTCAAGGCTGTTCCAAGTGCATTATTCTGTAGGATCTGTAGTTTCTTAATGATGGGTTTATTAGCACCTAAGTATAGCGCATTACAATAGTGAATTTTGGATAGTACTAAGGAACTAGCCAAAGTAATACAGCTTTTTGTGGAAAGGAAAGGTTTGCAGGCACAAATTAGTTTACGGGTATATGCTGTTGCCGAAGCTGTAGCGCTAACCTGTTTGCGCATATTCAAAAAGGAGTCTAGGTAGAAGCCTAGTGTTTTTACTTTATTGGCGACCTTGATATTATTTCCATCGATATTAAAGGCGCTGTATTGATCGTCCAGTTTATTAATATTGATAGGAGTGGCTAGGAGGAGCAACTTCATCATTCAGGCATAGATCGCGTGTGGCCATCCAAGCCTGAATGATGAGATAGATTCTGTTTATGAGGGCCAGGTCTTTATCATAGTCACCTGTTAGTGGTTTAAGTCTGGGTGGCATCTGCGTAATTCGTGTAGGTGACACCCAGATAGTCCAGATCATCAAACAGTGGTTTGGTGAACTCATTATACATGGTAGGTGATACACACGATCATTGTGGGACTCCACAAGATATGGGGATCGGGTCAACTGCAGCCGACGCAGAAAAGACTCATGGACCTATTGTTTAAGAAGGAATTGATCTATGCTGTTGCTTCTGTTGAGAAGTGAGCTGCTGTGGAAAGGTGCTAGCACAGAACCTTGTGATCAACCAGATCAAAGACAGCCGACAAATCCAGCAAGAGCAGGAGGGCTGAACTTCCTTCATCTTTCAGATCGTTGATCTGGATCTTTAGGTCAACCAAGGCTGTTTCTGTACCGTGTTGGGGCCTGAAGCCTGATTGACGGAAGCCAAGTAGCTTATTGGTCTCTAGATAGTTTTGTATCTGATTATAGGCTGCTTTGTCTATAATCTTTAACAGGAATGGGACTGTTGTGATATGTCTAAAATTGGTAGGTATGCTAGGGTCAAGAGGTGTTTTTTTTAAAAGAGGGAGCACCCATGAGTTCTTCAAATTAGTAGGTAGAGTGCATGTATAGAAGGAGGCATTGATTAGAGAGGTGATGAAAGGGGCGAGTATGCTCGCTGCTTCCTTTAGGACGATGGCTGGGCATGCGTCCCCTTGACAATTTGACGGTTTGAGGGAGGCTATAATTTTTTTTACCTCTTGTGAGGATACTGAAGTGAATTTAAATCTTTGAGTTGGTTTGGGGAGATTAGGGCTTTGTTTCCGGTTGGGTGATTCAAGTTCTCTGAGAATTGTGAAGAGTTCTCTTGTACTAGAATTAGCTTTATCAATCCGTTTATTGTAAGTATCACGTTTAACTAATGGAATTTCTTCTTTGTAGTTAGACGTGATTTTTAAGAGAGTATCTTTATTGGCTGTAGATGGTTTGTTTTTCCAGGTGGTTTCGCATTTCCTTTTTTCTTTTCTTAGCTCTTTAAGTTTGGGGTGAACCATGCGTTCAGGTGAGCAGTAGGATTGCTTTTACGTATTTTTAATGGTGCTATACAATCAATGGCTTTGGTGATCGTTTTGTTGTATAGCTCCACTAATTCTTCTGGGTCAGCAAAGGTTGATGATTTCAGCAAGGGTTCAAGAAAAGGCTTGAGGTGATCTACTGTCATGTTTTTCTTGTTTCTAGTTGGCAAGGAGGGAGCAATACCATTCAACTTGATAGGAGGTATACAGTCTTGCAGATTGAGTGGTCCGTTTATGATAGTGGTTCAATAGAAGTTATGTTAGTTGTACAATTAAGGTCTGCTACCCAGTCAAGGATTCTTACTTTATCAGCAGTGGGTGAGAGGACTCTCTGAGTGAGGCCTAATTTAGACAGGGAGTTAGCCAAAAGCAGAGAGGAGTGATCAGTAGGGTCATTAAATCCTAAAGAAGTCACCTAATAAGAGGATTTGCAAGGATGGTTTGGTATTGGCAGAGATAACTATATAGATTTCTTCTTCGAAGGAGCCTAAAGGTCCCGGGGCCCTGTAGATTAGATGCATGGTTAAGGTATGCGAGGTGGAGATGGGTAGTTTCACTGTCAATAATTCACATGAGATGGTGGGGTCGTGTGGGACAATTCTGAGTCCTATATGTACTGAGTGCAAGGCATGTAAAGTAAGGAGTTTGATGGGTGCTAGCTTGGAATGGAGTCCTAAGGCGGTAATGCTAGATAATGCTAGATAGCATGCTTACTAGAGTGTCTCAATGTTTTCTTTTTTTATTCAATCATGTGGTTATAATACAAACCTTTAGCCAATTTAATACATCAGAAACATACATTATAAAAGAGCCATTTGTAGAACAAAAGCAGAAATATACAAATACAATTATGCTCTAAAATATAAAACTTTCAAATCAAATTTGCGAGATTAAAATCACTATTACATTGGATAAAAATACATAATCTACACATTCAATATATTTTAAACAGTTATTTGATGTAGTGCTACCTTCCATACATAATAGGCAGCCGCTGTCATTACAATATTCTCTGCACCGTATAATGTATTTCAAAATTGATCCCCCTCAATTGACAACAAACTAGTGTAATAATATGATGGAAGGGCCTGGCATTGTGTTAAAAGAGGACTTGCCGTCTCAATATGGGCATTACAAAGTCTAGAGGTTCTTTTGCTTCGTGCCAATTTACACTAACTCTGTATGTTCGAGTCGGGAGTATATAAAAACGTGGATACAATATGAATCTGCATATATTAGCAGGCAGCAATTTAGTTACATTGGGAGTGAATCCCGATGAAAACCTTATGCCTGGTATATGTAATTATTACTTACGTACTGAATATTGGCCACACATTTGAAATTACTGTTCTTTTTAAGATACATGAGGCATTGGGCAAGTCCGATAGGTCATCTATATCAATATACAAGTTGGACAGAAACTCCAAAGCAGTCTGTTTAAGATGAACAAGGAATTTATTAGAGGTACCCTCCTTATAGAGTCTGGCCATATACACATTCTCAACCTTCACCGGCGCATGGAATATTGCAAGAAATAGTTTGCACCGCTGGAGTAGCAAAAGAGAGCGAATGGATAGTACACCAAGTTCACAACGAAGGGCCTCCACAGGAACAGAGGAGGGAACCCCTAAAATAGATCTTAGCAATTTGGCTTCTATTCTATTAATCCATTTCATCATAGAATTAGAATGAATAGCAGAACCATACAGGATCATGGGATAATACTTCTGCTGTATATTTCAACCATTCCCTCCACATTGTTCCCTCCTCTATTGCATATAAATCTCCTGATTATGAGCCATTTTTTCATTGTTTTGGTATACATATGATCTCCATGCATTTGTAATGTCGGTGATTTACAAATAAGAACAGATAGCAGCCTACTACTTCCAACACATTTCCCTCATAACATCAATTAAACCTATGTCTCGGTTTCCTTCTTTTACCAAATACCAATATCTTCGTTTTAATACTATTAACACATAGGTCATTGGCCTGAGCATTTGCTGGCAAAGCGTCCAGTGATCGTTGTAGACCAATTGGGGTACGGTCCAATATGACCGTATCTTCGGCATATCCAATCCAAGATACTGGTACTGTACCAATACGTGGGGGAAAATGATATGCTGCTTCAATACAGGCACACATCTGCCACACACAAATTATATAAAAATGGGGCCAGACCACAGCCCTGTTTCAAAACCCGTATTGGTTGGGATGTCCCTCAGTGACTTCACCCTGTTGATTAGTGGAAAGAGGCCAGTAATGAGAATTTGTTGGTAAAGATTCCATTGCCCAGAATTCTGGATCAGCTTTAAAGATTATATTTCCAATCATGTCAGCGCATGGGGCTCTTGAGCCATTTAAGGCTTTAATAATGAGCCTTATCATCTATCTCAAATTCCATAGAAAAAAGTATGCTATAAATATAGGGATTTAAAGGCTGGTTGGAGATGGGCTTATTATAGAATGCCAGAATGGCTTCCGTCCAGCATGTCACATTGATGGTATCGATTTCATTTCCGCTCATACCGTTGGTAAACGATCTAAACATTGACCAAAACATTCTATCGTCATTACTACGAAGTTGAAAGACATTTCTAATCAACATTATTCTTAGAGAATTTGTGATTTCTGCACCAATTTTTATATCTAGTTGATAAGAGGGCCAATGGCCTCTTTCTCTCTCGGGCTATGATATTCAGATTTGTTAATATGGTTACAATTTTTTCGATAATTTCACAGCAATATCAAAATTGTTAGCATGTACAATGGATTGGGCAGTCCCCCCCATGAGACAGGTACAGCTGACTGTTTAAAAAACACATAATATTAGTGAAATCCCAACATTGTTTGGAGAGCCGTTGTGTAAGTATGAGATGATTACCCTCAACAAAATTACTAACTGCTTCAACAGTGTCTCAATGCGATTTAAGCAAACGAGAATGCATTTCAATGCAAGGACATAAACCAGAGTCATTCAAACAATTGAACACATGATTGGCTAGTGATACGTACAAAAAGAAATCGAAAACATTGACCTGATCTAACGAGGAGCTTCATTGTACATAGAAAACGAACTGCAACCAAGAGAAAGCAATGTGAATCATAAAAATGTCTAAAGGCCTTATAACAAAAGACATCTTTCATTAAGACCAATCAAATGTGCGTTCGTTTTGACAATCTGTGGCTGGTCTAGCCTGCTGTCTCAAAGCCTCCTGAAAGAAAATGAGCAAGGGGAAGATAAGAGGTTGGAAAAGTGGAAAGTATATGCTACGGAGGAAGGATGGGATGCTTTGTGATATCATGGGTGCTTATAAGTCCTATTAGGAGGGCCAAAGTTCTGCAAAAGAGGGGTATATGTCCTTAATTGTTGTTATAATTGGTGTTGTCAAGGCAGATTTGGAAAACTAGGTTAGTGCAAAATGTACATTTTGATCCTTGAGGGTCTCAAAAGTGTGCTCGAGCAATACTCGAAGTTTGGTGGCTTATTTGCTCTGGCATCTCTGTATGTTGTATTCCAGGTCAAACTCCAAAACATTAAGGGCCTGATTCAAAGAACGTTTTCCTATGGGATTGCGCCATTATAAAACACTTCCATGAATCAGGCTCTAATTGTGGGACTGCCAAACTGTGCCAAGACGAGAATAGACTGTTACCAACAACATTCGCCTTTATTCACAAAGTAAGGGAATGGAGTGGGCACACTAATTTGATAAACTGGAAAAAGCCTAGCATCTTCATCCCAAAATGTTTATAGTTTCTTCTGTGTCATGTCATGCTAAAGTTTATTTTAGTTCACAGTAGAACGTTGTGGTGGCCTTACCTGGAATAATGGTATAGTGAGGTAGTGTACCCTAAACTCCCTTTCAGGCTGTGATTATTAGAAAGTGTGAAAGCAGATATACAACAAATAGGTTAGGTAGGGAGAGAGGGTACAGATGCCTGTTGTGGAAAGTCATAATCAGGAGCTGGGCAAGATGACATTTTGTATAAGGTACTTTAATTATATATTTTGCAATTTATATAGTGCACCAAGCCCAAGGGCTTATTTTTTGTTATTTGCACACAAAAACCTATACTATCGCTAAACTTCTCAGCCCTACTCTTAAAGAAAGGAGGAGTCAATAGGGTGCTCGCCAGGATATCTAACAAAAGATAATCCAAGTCCACGGACCAGGAAAAAACCTAGCCTAACACAATTCCTGTCCCTACCACTATCAAACTAAACACCACCTTAATTAACAAAAAGTACCATAAGGGTCCTCTACCCAAATGGTCGAAGCATGACTGGTTTATGACCCCACTGTAATGTGAATTAGAAGAAAAAGACTTCTTGCCCGATGTACAGTTCGACTTCAAGGCACAAGCAAAGGTGGGGGAGGATAGCTCAGGGGCAATGGCAGGATAGCTCAGGGGCAACATGGAAGCAAGACGACACATACCACCACAGGTTCAATCCCTGGTCTGCACTTAGAAACTTCTGGGTATTAAGCGCGGCATAAATAACCAATCATATCGTATCAAATGTCTTTCCCAGTTCAGCCTCCTGGGTTTAAATCTTAGTCCTTGGTTAGTCTCTCTTTCTCCCTCAAAGGTCAGGGACTTTGGTCTATCCTCTGCCATTCTTCTTCTTTGAGCCCCTCCTGACTCATAAGCCCAGACCAATCTTTCTTCATGGGTTGCTCTACATGGAACTTTGTGGTGTTTTCCACAGCTCACTGCTTTCTGGATTCTTCCCCTCACCAGGGTATCGGGGTTCATGTTCCTCCGTGTGATTTGGTTTCTCTCAACCCATCCTGGGGTTGACTCTATCTCTGGTTTTAGGGCCTGTTGGCTTTCACTCCCCACTTGTGGCTCATACCCCGGATTTGTTCTCAACCCCTCTTGGTGCTTCATGGTTCACACTCCAGCTTGGGTTCGCTTTGCTCTTACCCCAGATTTACCCCGGATTTAGGTCTGGTTGCCGTCACCCTCGCTTGGAATTTTGTGACGCCCACTCCAGTTTGGGCTTGTTTGAGTTTTTTCCACCCTCCCCCTTCCTCCCAGAAAGAGCTGTCCATCTTCTCCTTTCTCCGAGTGCTCCTCCGGGTCGTTGTTCAGGTCGAGCCATCCAATTTCTCCAATGCAGCTTCTTCTGGCAGATCTGCATGTCACTGAGCTTACGGTCCCTTCTCGCTGCCGGATGTTCCATGCACTTGCCTCTCCTTAACTCTGTCAAGGACATCTCTCTGCCTTTGCCACTCCGCAAGTGTTACTCGCATCTGTAGCTCCTTCGGCTACTCTGTCTCTGGTTCACTGCTGATTCGTCTCTTCTATGGCATACAAAGAGGAGGTGGAGACTGCCCATTTTCCATATAGGGTGAAGGGTCCGAAACCATACCATTCACCGGCGTGCTCTTCTTGTTATGCGAGAGCAGGAGCAAGCTTTAGCTGCCAGATGAACCTGAGCTCAGAGGCACCGGGAGCTGGTGCAATCCCTGGCAGACTTTTGCTCACCTGTGTGCAGTGTCCTTGTGCTCCAGTGTGGCTATGTGAGAGGATAAAGAAGGGAAAACACTGCTGCAGTGGAACATTGCCATTTTCTAATGTTTCCGTGGAGATTTCAGCTCACACATGATGTACAGCGGGTGAGGTTTATGCAAAGCACTGAACCACGAAAGCCTTGTTAGTAGTTTAAACTAAGGCTTGCTGTAGAGTCCCGTTTGTTTTCACTACTTTGATTTTTTGAGGGGAAAAGTAGTGAAAATAAAGGACAACAGCTTTGGATAGCAGTAGTCCTGGGTGTGCAATCGCAAGAACTGCGGCACAAAGATACCATGTATATGTAATGCTTTACCAAGGTGAACAACACACCAATGTACCAAGCATAATGGAAACAAAACAAGCTTCTGAAACCTCTCCCCACCTTAGCAGCTTCGTTGCCCCTTACACAACGGCCGTTGTTGTAAAAGAACTTTCAGAAGGATGCACTGGTTATGTATGAGGAAGCAGCTGACCAACACCTGGCCCCCCCACCCTCCTCATGAGTATCTTCATGAACTATGTAAACAAGCTAAGCTCGCTCAGCCAGCTCTAAAGTGACTGTTCAATGTAACCATTTTCTGGTTAAATAATACAGAATTAAACAAAACATGATGCGCACACCAGTCAATGCTCACTCTTTAATGCACAAACCCATCTATTGTTACTCCACAGAATGCCTTATTATGCAATCAACATCAGTGGTCAGAGGTTTACCCACATAGCTGGCCAGAATTTACACTGGTCGTGCGGGACACGGCACACTGCTTTAGAAATCACACTATGCACAAGGTTATAACCCATTAACTTTATAAAAATGAATTATTTACTTTGGAGACCACTGTGAAATGCTTTTATCAGCAGGATAACATGCACGCGAACTACCCCATGCCTTCAATAACAAATCATTTTAAAAAGATATTAAGGTGTCAACATCAATAAGGATAGCAGAGCTACGTGCAGGTTACGTTGGAGTGAGGCCACATTCTTTTTTATTGTAGCGAACTGATGGACCACTGCCAAAGCAAATGTCACAGGAAGACTTTGCAGTGAATGGCTCTGTGTTGACACGGTGCTGATAAGATTACATTACAACGCATTCGCAAAAACATAAAAGGTGTCCTTCAGATTAAGAGGCCTATTTGTAAGCCATCACTGCCATCAACGCAGTGGGCAGGAGAGGCCTGTCATCAGATTTCTAGCGCTCCGAGGGTTCATCTTTGGCGTGTGGTCCCCTTAGGAGGGACAGAACAGAAACCAATATCATGATATTTCAGCTCGGTGACTAAAACCGTCATGTACCATCCCACCCACAGGATGGTGTCAAGCGAGTGCTAGACTTGGCAAGAGCTGCCAACCTCCTTCAAAAAACACTACAACAGTATACAAAGAAAAGATAGACAACAACGAAGCTCAATTGCCTGGCTGACACGTGGGTGGAGATAATCAACCAACCAATGTAGAGTTGCCATGTGCAAAATAACAATACATTGTCCAGGGCAAGCAGAGTGTGCAAAGGTGGCATTTGACCATACCCTAAACAACAATACGATTGATGGAAGGCACATTATCCTATCAACAAAGAGGGGTTTCTTACTAAACCTACTCTATAATTGTCAACCCTATAGATTAGGACAGAACAAGTTACTTACCTGTAACTGTTGTTCTCCAGCATGGGTCTGGCATGGATTCACATGCCCATGAATATTCCCCGTCGTCAGGCAGGGACTCCTCAGTAAAGGAAAAAATCAGTTTCGTTTCTGAACTGTCTTTTTCCTAATAACCAATCACTGGTCTCTGGGTCATACTGCCCCCAGCCAATGACTGCCTTCTACCCAAGCCCCTCCTCTGGCAGCCATCTTCAGATTTGGTAGCACGTAAAGTGGCAGTAGGACCAAGAGAAGAGCCGCAGAGGGGTAGGAGGGAGGGTTCGCATGTGAATCCATGCCAGACCCATGCTGGAGAACAACAGTTACAGGTAAGTAACTTGTTCCTTCTCCAGCATGGGGTCTGGCATGGATTCACATGCTCATGAATACAAGAATACATAGCAGTACACACATGCACAACCACAGGAGGTGGCAAGGCTCAACATTAAGCATTTACAACAACTCAACATTATATAATTATACAATGCCAGCCACTCCGCCATCATGAACATGGCACTCTGGAACGCCAGATCCATCTGCAACAAAACCACAGCAGTTCTTGACTTATTCTTTCGCTTCAACCTTCATTTCCTCTGCCTAACTGAAACCTGGATTCCCCCCATAACACCTCTGTCCCTGCTTCCTTAACCACATCCTCTTCCTCCTTTCACACCCCTCGCACTACTGGCTGTGGCGGAGGCGTTGGCCTCCTCTACCACCCTAAGTACATCTCCTCCTCCTCACCATCTCTCCCTTCCTTTGAATTCCTTTACAAATCTTTCTCCTCTCCCCACCCTATTTCCTTCCTGATCATCTATCGTCCCCCTGGCCCTCTCTCTTCCTTCTATGAAGACCTTGATCACCTCCTCTCGCTTATCTCTCCCTCCCCCTCTCCTCTATCAGTGCTTGGTGACTTTAATCTTCATCTTCCTTCTCCCCCTCAATCCTCTCCCCTCTTCCCCATCCTTGACTCCTACCTCCTTTCCCCCCCTTCCTTCCTCCCCCACTCACTCCTCTGGCTCCACCCTTGACCTCATCTTCAATTTTTCCTACCCCTCTTCCCCAGACTCTTCTCTTCATGTCTATCTCTCCGATCACGCCTTACTTTCTTTCTCCCCTTCCACACTCCTCTGCTGCTAATCCCTCCCCTCCAATCTACTCACAGCGTGACTTTCGTAACTTCGACCCTACCCTCTTTATTGACACTTACTCTTCTTCTCTTCCAACTCTCCAAGACTTCTCTTTATTATCTGCAAATGATGCTCTATCCTCCCTTTCCTCCTCGATCTCCTCCGCCCTTGATCAACTTTACCCCCTTTCTCTCTTCCGTCCAACCCGGAAAGCCTCTCAACTTTGGCTTACTCCTCATCTCCTCTCTATGCGGCGCCTTCTCCGACCCTCGCCGTATCTTCCAAACTCTCTCTCGACTTCTCTCTCCTCCCACTCCTGATCCCTCCTCCAATTCCACACTCTCTCCTTCTGACTTTGCTAACTTCTTCTCCTCCAAAATTCTCACCCTTTGGCAAAAAATCAACACCCCCTCTGATTTCCCCTCTCCTCCTCCCCTCTCCCCTCGCCTCCCTCATCCTTCATGTCCATCTTCTCACCCCTCTCCCCTTCCGAAGTCTACGCCCTTCTATCCAAAGCCCACCCCATGTTCGCCCCAACTGGCCCTCTCCCTTCCCTCCTTATCCCTAAGATTTACCCTCTTCTTATCCCCTACCTTACCTCCTTCTTCAACATCTGCCTCTCCTCAGCAACCTTTCCCTCTGCTTTCAAGCATGCTACGATTATTCCTATTCTGAAGAAACCTTGTGCTGATCCACTTCTCACCTCTAACTTCAGACTCATCTCTCTTCTCCCATTCCTCTCTAAGCTTCTTGAGCGCCTTGCCTACTCTCAGCTCGCATCCTTTGTCACTACTTTCTCTCTCCTACCACCCTCCCAATCTGGCTTCCGTCCCAAAAATTCCACTGAAACTGCTCTCACCTCTATCCTTAACTCCCTCTTCTCTGCTCGCCACGCCAAGCAATCCTCTATCCTTATTCTCCTCGATCTCTCTGCAGCCTTTGACACCGTCGATCATCCCCCTCCTTCTCCACACCCTTTCCTCCTTCGGGTTCAAAGCCTCTGTTCTCAACTGGTTATACTCTTACCTCTCTTCCCGTTCCTTTACTGTATCCTGGGGCGGCCTGACCTCTCCTACCTATCCTCTTGATTACGGAGTACCCCAAGGTTCAGTGCTTGGTCCTTTCCTCTTCTCTCTTTACACCTCCCTCATTGCCCCTGTTGTCTCCTCGTTTGGCAACTCCCACCATTTCTATGCCGACAACACTCAACTCTTTCTCTTTCTCCTCCTTCTCAACTGACCACCAAAAACTCTCTTCCTGCCTTACTGCCATTAAGAACTGGATGTCCTCCCGCTTTCTCTCTCTTAACACTGACAAGACCGAAGTCCTATTCTTTCACTCCAACTCTCTTCCCCATCCCTCTCCTCCCCCATTCATTCACTTTCTTCCCTCTAATCTCCCAATCTCTCTCCAAGCTCATAATTTAGGCGTTCGACTCTTCTCTCTCCTTCTCCCAACATATTTCCCTCACTTCTCGCACCTGTCGCTACCACCTCTTCAATATTCGCAAAATCCGTCCCTCCCTCACTTTCCACGGTACCAAACTCTTAATCTCCTCCCTCATCTTCTCCCACCTCTTCTATTGCTCTTCCCTACTCTGGACTACCTACATTTCATCTTTCCCCCCCTTAAATCCATCTACCATTCTGCTGTTCGTACCCTATATCTCCTTACCTCCTGTGACTCCATCTCTACTCCGCTCTCTTACCTTGGCTGGCTACCATTTCACTCCCAACTTAAATTTCACTTTCTCTGCCTTGTCTTCAAATCCCACCATGGTGTCTCTCCCCCTTATCTCTCCTCCCTTCTCTCTTTCTACTCTCCCTCCCGTTCCCGTGGATCCGCTGACCATTTTCTTCTCACTGTGCCTCCTCCAGTTTCCACTCCTTCCAACTCCTAGCGCCTCTGCACTGGAACTCCCTTCCTCTCGCAATCCGCTCCACCCGGACCTTCTCCTCATTCCGCACTTCCCTTAAATCTCTCCTCCTCCATTCTCCTCCTTGAAACCCCCTCCCGCCTCTGCATCCCCTCCCTCCTTATTCTTTCCCTTGACTATCTCTCTCCCACTTCCCCTCTCTCTCCCTTCCCTTTCCCTCCTCCAACTCATCACCACCCCTCCCCCTACCCAGTCCCACTCCCCTATTCCCCCTTTCCCCTTCAGTTAATTGCTCTTTTCACTGTTTTGTTGAATGATTCATATTGTAATTTAGCTTACACCGTTATATTGTTTGTTTTTATGTATTAAGTTGTTCCACTTTACAGCGCCTTGGTGTAAGGCGCTTTATAAATCAATAAATACAAATACAAACATTAAGCAACACTTACCCCCTCACCAGGCCCACCTTCAGGCGAACAGGTTGCGCAGCACTGCCTGGCCAACTCTGGACTCCTCCCTGGAATTCCGGTCGACGCAGTAGAATCTCGTGAAGGTGTGCGTCGACCTCCACGTAGCAGTCCTGCAGATGTCCAGCAAGGGCACACCAGACAGGAACACTGTGGTAGCAGCGATCGCTCTGGTTGAATCGGCTCTCGGACAGCCGGGCAACGGTCGGTTTGCCAACTGATGACAGTGCATGATGCAGCCTGAGAGCCATCTGGAAATGGAAGACTTCGAGAGGGCCTCCCCTTGGTTCACAAGTCCAATTTCACAAACAGCTGTGATGTCTTCCGAAGGCTCTTCGTGCGGTCCACAGAGAACTTCAGCGCTCTAGCCACATGCAGTGAGTGCAAAGTCCTCTCGGGCCGGTGACGAAGACGGGAAGAAAACGGGTAGCACCAAGGGCTCGTTGAGATGGAAGTCCGATGGCACCTTGGGCATGAAGGAGGGGTGCGTCCTCAGCACCACCCTTGTCTAGTGGAATGTCAGGTAGGGTGGTTTACAGGAGAGGGCCTGGATCTCTCCCACTCGTCATGCAGAGGTGATGGCCACAAGAAACGCTGTCTTCCACGATAGGAATTTCAACGGTGCCAAATGCAGAGGCTCGAACGGTGGCCCCATGAGCCTGTTCAGCACCACGTTGAGCTCCCACGCCGGGGTCAGAGCCTTCACTGGCGGGAATGATAGCAACAGTCCTTTCATAAATTCCTTCACCAGGCGATGAAACCACAGAGTTGATCGCCCCGGAGTTCTGGTGTAGCAGGAAATCGCCCCAAGATGCATTTTGATGGAGACATGAGCTAGCCCCGCCTTGGCCAGCGACAGTAGGTACGGCAGCACTTGAGGGGCCGTAATTCGCAGAGGTTAATCTTCTGTGCACAGCACCAGACAGAGAACCTCTTCCATTTGTGTCCATAGCACTTGAGGGTCGAGGACGCCCTGGCCTTTGCAAGCATCTTCTTGCAGTCCGCCGGGATATCTTACCCTCCAAACTCTAGTGCTGCAGGAGCCAGGCCTGCAAGTTCAGCGACCCCGGGTCGTGGTGGAGGATGGCGCCTCCTTCTCTGGCGAGAAGATCCGCGTCCATCGGCAGTTTGACGGGGGCGGGGGGAACACTGACATGTCCAGAAGGTCCGGGAACCAGATCTGCCTTGGCCACGCCAGTGCAACGAGGATCATCCTGCACCGGGACCGTCTGAGTTGATTGATGAGTTGCAGCAGCAACGGCAACGATGGGAACGCATACAGGAACAGGCCATCCGAGGGGAATGAGAAGGCATCGCCCATGCTCCCCAGCTGGGGAAACCTGCTGGCGAACCTCCGGCACTTGGTGTTCGTCCCCGTTGCATTTAGGTCGATTTGGCGATTGCCCCATCATTGGAATAGTAGATCCACTTGATCCTGCCGCAGTTCCCACTCGTGGCACGAGCGCAGCTCCCTGCTGAGTGAGTCGGCGATGGTGTTTTTTATTCCTGCCAGATGGAAGGGTACCAGAACCATCCATTGGGCGAAGGCCCAGTGCCACAGATCCTGGGCTTCCTTGGATAGGGCTGGGGATCTGGTGCCTCCCTGCTTCCGGATATAGAACATTGTGGTGGTGTTGTCGGTGAAGATCCTTATCACCTTGCCCTTGAGGGACGGAAGGAAAGACCTGAGGGCCCAGAACACAGCTCGGAGCTCCAGGACATTGATGTGTAGTGGCGTCTCCTCCGGAAGCCAAAGGCCTCTTGCGTGGAGATCTCCGGTGTGCACTCCCCATCCCTCCAGGGCGGCGTCCGTCGTCACCGTCTCTTGGTGTGCAGGGTCTGGAAGTCCATACTCGCCACCAGATGTGCGCGGGTGCCCCACGACCGGATCGCTTGGCGGAAGGTCTCGTTGAGCGATATCCTGTCTTCGAAGCTACCCGCCGCTTGCTTCCAATGGGCGTTGAGGAACTCTTGCAGTGGACGCATCCGCAGCCTGCACAGACGCACTAGGTAGATGCACGAGGACATCATGCCAAGCAGGGACTTGATGGACCTCACCCTGGCCACGTCCATGGCCGACAGCTGTTGCACCGTGCCCAGGATGGCCTTCGTCCTTTCCTCCGACTGAGAAGCCAATCATGCCACTGTGTCAAGCCTGGCTCCCAGGAACAGGGCGACTTGCGACGGTACCAAGTCGGATTTCACAAAGTTGATTGAGAATCCCAGATCTGTGAGCAGTTTGATGGTCTTCGCTGTGTGCACGATGGCAAGTTCTCTTTTCTTTGCTCGGATGAGTCAATCGTCCAGGTAAGGGTAGACGTGGATCCCCTGCAGGCGCAGCCGCGCCGCCACTGGTGCTAGGCACTTGGTGAACACCCTGGGCGCTGACTTCAATCCAAAGGGAAGGGCCTTGAACTGACAGTGTCACCCTTGGACCACGAATCGCAGGAACTTTCAATGTCCCTTTAGAATGGGGATGTGAAAGTAGGCATCCTCCAAGTCCAGCTACGATAAGAAGTCGCCTTCCTCCAGCTGTCCCAGTACGTGCTGGAGGGTGACCATCCGGAACTTGATGAACTTGTTCAGACGACAAAGGTCCAGGATAGGTCACCAGCCGCCGGTCTTCTTTCTTATGAGGAACACTCCAGAGCCCCAGAGCCTCTTTGGGACGAGCTTGATGGCTCCTTTCTTCAGCATCACCCTTACTTCCAGCAGCAGTTGAGGGATGTGGTTTCCTTGCTGGACGCGGGTGGAATGCCGATACACTTCCTTAAAAAAAGAGTGTGCCCGCGGGCCAGGGCATCCAGCACCCAATGGTCAGTGGAGATGGACTCCCACACGCTGACGAACTTTGCCAGCCAGCCTCCCAACGGGGTGCTCAGGTGGGGGCCCGATGCTATAGCCGGTTCATTCCTGGTTGGCAGCGGCCTTGCCGCCTTGGCCTCTTTGGCGACGACGACGAGATCCTCCTGTCTTGCCGCGTCCTCTGTAGGCCTCCTGTGACGAGGAGCGGGCTGCCTGGCAGTACGTCGAGGGGCCGCCGCTGAATCCTTTGGAGGCACCTTGCTTGCCTCTGGAGTTCCGAAAGGGCGGCCGTCGTCGAACACCCAAGGCCCGAGCCGTCTCGGTGTCGGCCTTGATGGCCTGCAGTGACTCGTCCACTGTCTTGCCAAACAGGTTGTTCCCGTCAAAAGGCATTTCCAGAACCCCGGTCTTTATGTCTTGGCAGAAATCGGTTGTCTTGAGCCAACCACGCCGGCGAAGGCAAACACTGTTGCCCATCTGGTAAAAACCGGTGTCAGCAATGTCCGTGGCCACCGTTGTGGCGTGGTCCGATGCCACTTCGCCTTCCTGTAGGATCTCCAGTGCCTCAGCCCTCTTGTTGTCCGGGAGGAAGTCCAGCAGGGGAGCGATCTTAAACCACAGCTCCCTGCCGTAGCGTGCCACAATCGCGAGGGCGTTGGCCACTTTAATCAGCGTTGTCGCGACGAGATGATCCGTCGTC
This sequence comes from Ambystoma mexicanum, assembly GCF_040938575.1. Lineage (NCBI taxonomy): Eukaryota > Metazoa > Chordata > Amphibia > Caudata > Ambystomatidae > Ambystoma > Ambystoma mexicanum. The sequence goes on along the minus strand of NC_090933.1, from coordinate 23,078,822 downwards.
CCATGGCGTCCAGTTTCTTCCCCTTGTGGTCCGAAGGGGATGTTGAAGTTGAAGCCGTCGCCCCCACCGCCTTCTTCATGGCCGCCACAGAGACGACCAAATCCGGGAATGGCTGTGCCCTAAGGCACATGGGGGTGGAGTCCGGGACCCGGCACTTCTTCTTGTACCGGTTCCTCTTAGCAGGAGCCGTGGACAGGTTCTTAAGGGGCGTCACTCCCTTGTCCCAGATGTCGTCCAGCCAAGGAACTGAGAGGAACCCCTTCCTTTTTCTGTTCTTCGGAGCAGAGCTGGAAAAGCTCGGATGCCCTAGCGATCATGGCGTGGAAAGAGCCAATTTCATCAGGCGGGGAGGCCCGAACGGGAGGTGATGGAGGGTGCATTCCGTCATCACAACCATCGTCATCCGTTCCCGTCGTAGCCGTCTCCGTTCCTGTATCATCCCTCGGTCCCGGGGAGAGGGATGACGGCTGTGAAGGCCGTGAAGGCTGGAAGGGAGGGGGTGGATGAATTCTTCTCCGTTTGCTTGGAGGGCTTTCCGACGATCCGGGTTCCGTCGGGGGTAAGGGCAACCTAGTCCTCATCTCCGTACACAAGGCCTGAATCGCCATCAAGATTGCTCCGGAGTTGTTTTGTGGCATAGGCACCGGCTGTGACGGGAGCGACGGTTGGAGAGTAGAATCCTCTGTTCCCTCCATGGCTCGTGGCTCCTCATCTGCACCGCCGTCGCTTTCTGCGTCCGCCTCGTGGGTATTTCTCCCGTGGGACCGGACCTCCTCAAACTTCTTGTTCAGGATCTTTGCAACGCCAGCCAGCTCCTCTTCAGAGGTATGTGTGTCTGTAATGGCCACCGGGGCCCCCCCTCTTTTTCTGCCCAGGGTTTCACGGGGGTCTTATCAATGGGCTGAAAAGAGGATTCCCTCTGCAGTGGCAGGGAAACTCTAGGCCCAGGGTTTGCCTCCACTGGGGAAGCCTCTGCAGGCTTTGCCAGAGCTGCCATGACTCCCTCGATCGAGGACTTAGCTGGGTGAATCAGTGCCTTCACGACCTTGGGCGCGCCTGAGGCCTTCACCTTGGGGGAGGGACCCCGCCTCGTTCTCCCTCGGCTGTCTCCGTCGGGATCGACCGGGACTTCTCCTGAAGTTTACCTGAGTTCTCCGATTTCCTCTTCCCCGAGCCAGAGCGTTGGCTCGTGGTTGATGGCGTCGGTGAAAGTGCGCCCTGCCTGGCAGCCGAGGAGCCCGCAGACTCATGGTGCTTTGCCTTTTGTTGGGCCCTCATTGCCGGAGCGCCATCTAAGGTCTTAGAAGACCGCTCAGACTTCTTCTCACCTGCTGGGCTCTTCCCTTCCAGCCAGTTGGAGAGTCGGATCTGACGATCCTTCATAGTCCATTCGGACATGCTTGTGCAAAACGCACAGTCCTTCTCCACAAACGTTTTGTCTTCGTGAAGGCAGTAGAGGCATCGGGAATGCTCATCCTCCTTGAAGACATTCTGTAGTCCGCATCCAGGGCAGTTCCTGAAAAGCTTGGATCCGGGCGTCTAGTTTCCTTTGTCCTGGGCCATGTCCATGCGGGGTAGGCCTCAAAGATCTTCCAGAATCCTCCAAGAAGCGAAACTTCGACAAAAACTTTGCCCTTGAGGGGCGTAGGAAATTCCAAAACGGGTCCCCGTTGGTCGGAAGTAGAAACGGTGGAGCTTGAGGTTCGACTGACCAAAATAAAGCGGTTAAACTCTTTGAAAAGTCACAAAACGCAGTAAAAGCTCAAGAGCTATAGCACGAGGAATCCCACCACTTGAATGTGCGGTACAAATCTGAAGATGGCTGCCAGAGGAGGGGCTTAGGTAGAGGGCAGTCATTGGCTGTGGGCAGTATGACCCAGAGATCAGTGATTGGTTAGTAGGAGAAAGAGAGTTCAGAAACAAAACTGAAACTGATTTTTCTTTACTAATGCCAGACCCCATGCTGGGCAAAGTAGGCTACTGTTTTTCAAGTAGTCCTACCGCCTACAGAATTTAGCTAACTCAGAAGTGGTTAAATTTGTGCCCCAAGCTCTTGTTTGACATGTCTGTGATCAGTAGGGTGCCAACAGAAGTGGGGGTTTGGAGGTGGAGGGGTTGCAGCTTGCACCAATGCACTGGTGGCGAGATTTGGAAAATGTTGGTGCAGTCCAGGACTTTCATAGCTGTTAACGCTGTGAGAGCTGCCAGGAGGACCCTGCAAGTGGTAGAAAGTGTCCAGGCATCTCACCCCACTGGCATCCTGGCAGCAAATCCAACACACTTGTTTTTCTCAAGAATTGCCCTGCTAATGCGCATCAGTTTAAATAATGGCGGCAGGCTCCCACCTACCACAGTTGTGGGTCTTGCTGAATTGACCTGCTCACCTTTAGAGTCGTCATGAGCAGGACAAAATGAAAATGGTAAACAGCAACAAAGTCCTCACAATTACGTTTCAAACATTCCTTTGTCAGCAGTGCCTTTCTTATATGTGACTGTTTAGGCAATTGGAATGGTGAAGGGACATTCCCAACTGAAAGACACCACACACCTCCATTTACCTACCAAATGTGTGCCTGTCTCCCACACAATTAAAGTGAGTGGCACAATAAGGCTCCCTTTTAAAGACTACTATGCCCCCATAATGTGCACTACTACGAGTGCAAAAAAATAGTGTGCTTTATGCAGATAGTAAAACGTTCTTAATATCACGCATAATATCCAACTGGTAGTTTGCGACAAATAATCTCTGACCAGATTATCGAATGATAATTTCTTTTAGTATGCATATTTTTCATTCTGGGACTTGTAGTTTTCAATTCAAGATGTGGGAAATAAAGCTACAATGATATTGTTTTGGCTTAACATGTTTTCCGGTTGTTTCACTATGTGATTTGTTTGTTTTGCAAGTAAATACGATTAGAGAGTATTATTGCAATCCTGGAAAGACAAAACTTAAATATTTGTACCAAGTAAAGCTTGTAAAGTATGTAGTTAAGTGCCTAAATTACAGAGTGGGTTAAAATCCCCCCTTTACTGCCTAACTGAAGTATGTGAACCAAGGCAAGAAATTAAATCTCACCTTTTTTTTAAATGCATAAATTGGAGTCCTTAGAAGTGATTATTTTCACAGTAACACAAAAATAGACTGCCTTGCAATGAGGCAGATTCAACGATGAGAAGGAAATACTACTCTCTCCTGCTCCTTTGGCAGTAGCTTAGCATTGCATTATTATTGTACTGGCCGCCCCCAGTTCCATATTACTTGATGTGACAGGCAGATATATATATATAGTCTCACAAGCGAGTCAGTGAACCAAAGATTCTAGTATGACGGAATGATGCAGCAGAACCAACATCAATTTTCGTTCCTTTTGTTGCCCATCACCAACATTGTTTGGCCATCGAAAGAATTGTACACAGGCGAATTAATGAAACTCGTTGCTATGCCCTATTATGCTATGTAACAGTCTTGTATAGCACACCTTTCACCATTTTGATTGTTTCTTGGAGCTTCATCGTCAGCAAGAAGTCGGTTAGTGGACTGAAGTAGGAGCCAGGGCTGCCGGACAAAGTTGCTTTGTTGCAATGTTGCAATGTTGATGTGTGCAGATCTGAATAGATAGGGCCGTCTGTGGCATGGAAGTTGTAGGTATTTTATGAGCTTTCTAGGGCAGTCATTAATGTGACCTCCAGGTTGCTAACGTTAACTGCTTGTGTGGTTGCCTGTGGTTTCTGCCAGAACATTGTTTAAGGAGTATGGATAGTTGTATTTTTACATCTGTGGTGGGTTAGTGTTGCTTAGGGAAATTAAGTGTAGAAACACATCTTTGGGTGCTGTAGAATCTTATTGTGTGAACTGTGTTTCAGTGCGGAAGAGGTTTGTCAACGTGCAGAGTCAGTAAGGGTGGGTGATAGGATGATTTTGAGGCGTTTATTATCACATGTTGCCCAACACAGAAACCAAACTCCTATGCAGTGGGATGTCATGGAACTATTGCCCTAGCAAGGTGGCCTGGAGCTCTCTGGTAACAAGTACCAGGAACTCCTTCCTCACCAACCAAATGTAAAGAACATACTTAACACATCCAACACCAAGGATCCAGCCTCTCCCTACTCCTCTTCAACATCTACATGCCCCCTACTGAAACTCATTGAAACCCATGGACTGACCACCTACAACTTCGCAGTCACCCACTCGTCTTCAAGATAACCACAACTCAAGACCCAAACACCACCCTCAACAAATGCCTCGCAGACCTACACCTGGATGACGATCAACAATCTCAAACTAAATCCAAACAAAACAGAAATAATGATTCTCTCCTCCCCAGAAGATAACTCACCAAACACACATGAGCCGGCCGGCATGCATGGGAACTGAACCAGAGGCATCCACTGTGATAAAAAACCTGGGACGACTCATGGATAATGGACTCTCACTAGAAACATGAGTCAATGCAATAGCAAATAAATGTATCTACCTCCAGCGACTAATAAGAGGGATACTCCCTTACCTAACCTTCCCACACAGAACCCCTGCAATCATCTCCCTGGTACTAACAAGAACAGACTACGGAAACAACCTGTACCCTGGAATGACAGAACGCCTCATAAAAAAAACTCCACAATACTACTCCCAAGACTAAACAGAAGAGACCACATCACACCAGCCCCGAGAAGCCTACACTGGCTTCCAGTAAAAAAATGCATATTATCTTCAAAGCCGTCTGCATTGCGCACAAATCACTAAACGGACAAGGAGCTGAATTTCTCCAAGCCAAAATCATCCGCTACCAACCAGGAAGAACCCTCAGATCAAGCATTGACGTCCAAATCCAAAAGAAAAACTACGAGAAAAGGAAGTTCGGGGGAACCGCATTCGAACATTTGATATCGTAACTATGAACACTCGTTACCAAAAGGGAAGAATGACAGAAATCACCTAACTTTCAGAAAATGACTGAAAACCTGGCTATTCAATTCGCAGACAAGTATAAAAAAACGGGCATCTCCCATAACTTACAACCCGGACGCAAGGCAATCATGGGACTGTACAGATCCAGAAAAAGAGTAAAACGAGCACTAATTACTAAACACCCAATGCTCCCTGCTCCGCTTCCACATACCTCCCATTTACCACATACGCCTAAAGGTCTAGCCATACTACACCCAAAACACACAAACCACTCCTCAACCGCCAGAACAAACAGTCACAAAAAAACCTCTAGATACAAGCCCAGGGCACACAATCCAAGCACACTCAAAGCCAACATGCACAAATGGAAGTTGCATCTGGTTCTGCAAACAAACAAAAAACAGCACAACCTCTTATGCTATACCTCTTCCCTCACTAACCTACCCCACCCACTTTCTTACAGTGCCACGTGAGCGTCTGGAGACCATGCAAATGGTAGAGGTGCAGGGTATAAATCAACATAACATGGTGTGGGTGGGCTCTGGAGTGGAAGCGCATCAGCCATATACGCATGCAGAGAGAGGACCTGGCTCTCTTTCTGGGTTGCCTGCACTGGTGTGCTTAACATGTGCATGGGGGGAGAGATGCTGAAGAGGCCCTTTAGCAGGTAACCCTTTTCCCGGTCTATCCTTAACCCTTTTTCCCCATCTGTTCTTCACCCTCTCCCACTTTCCCTCCTCTTGTTCCTCTTTCCCCCCTAACCTGCTCTATTTTTCCACTGGTCGGCCTCACAGCCATCTCTGCCCCTGCTCTTTTCTACGTTTCGTTCTCTCTCCCTCTTCCTCTTTCACTCTTCCTTCTTTCGCCCTCTTTCTTTCACCCCTGCTCTTCTCTTTCTCCTCTTTCCGTGCCCCTCTCTTTTGCTCTTTTCTCATTCCCTTTCTCTCTTTCACTTTCTCATTCTCTTTCTTTCCCCTTCTCTCAGGCCTCACCCTCTCAACCAGCCCCTTCTCTTCCCCAACCTACTGCCTCCCCACTGCCCTATTTAACTCCTTGCTCCCCACTATCTCTCTCATCGCTCCACAACTGCCCATTCTTTATTCTCTCCCCCTCAGCAGTCTCTCACTCCCTCGCCCTCTTTCCTCCTTCCCAGCAGCCCCAAACACAGCTTTTCCCTCTCCAACCCTTCCCTTTTCCCCTTGGTGTCCCTTCTTCACAACTCCTTGCTTCCAAGGCTACCCCCCCAGGCCCTGGGTCCCATGAGTGTGCCTAACATACTCTGCCAGAAATAGGTTCAATTCTCTGCCGGAAATAAATCTTACCTGAATAAAGACTTAAGTGCAGTCATTTGGTGCTCACACTCTTCGGTGTAGCCTGCTTGTTATTGCCAGAAGGAGGACCCAGTCTACCTGCATACACAATGCACCCTCACTGTGTCTGTTAATCACTGACCAAAAACTCTGGCTCTGCAATGAATCTGCAGATCCCTCACTAAACCCCTGCCTAAAGTCTCCTCCCAGGTGGCCAGGGAAAGGCAGACACTTCCTGATCCGGACCTTGGGGATGGTGTACTGTGGGAGGATCAACTGGGAGGAGACAAGGCCCAGGGCGTTAGGAAGATGTGGAGGAGACACAGTATTTATCTCTAAAAGGGAAGAACCTTTTTAAAAGGTGTCAAGACAGGTAATGGCTTATTGTCGTGATGATATATCTGAGCCACCCATTAAGCCTATTGATATGGGTAAAGCTGGTGTGATATCTTTAAATACCCCCAAGGAAGGAAAGACCATTTGAGATTTCTAAGGTTAAAAAATCAGCCTTACTCACAGAGGTATGGCGATAGGAAACCTATAAATAATGGCTTGAATTAACTGCCTTATCCTTTATAAGTAAACTCTACTTATTTTCCCTTAAATACATTTAGGAGAAATACATCTACAATTAAAAATAGAAGCTGATGAGAAAACCTAATTTTGTTGAGAGACTACTAGTCCCATAATTCCCCAAGTACTGGGATGAGCAAGAGAGCTCCGGAGCTATGTTGCAGGCGTAGTCAGCTTGTTAATTGTAAAGGTTATATACTGCACACTTGCCACCTGCATGGTTTTTTTGGCGCTCAGGCGGATCTTTAATGCAAGTGGGCCAGGTGGGTGGTTAGTAGGATTGAGCGGACAAAGAGCAATAGAGCTGTGATGTGCTGTTGGCAGCGTCAGTTCGGAAACATTGTTCACTGAACATAAATGCGATTTTCCGAAGTTGGTCGCCATGTGGTGTTGTGCAAGATTATTTGCAGTTGGTTTTGTTGTTGCGATGTTGTGAAGTCTGTGCGGATTTCAGTGCTGTAGAGGTCTGGTTGTGTTAGGTTCAGCATTTGAGAGATGTATGCAGACGAATGAATCTTTAGTACAGGTTGTTGGAGAGGATCCTGAAAATCCACCTAAGTGCATCACATTTACAACCCCTGAAAATCCACCCAAATGCATCACATTGCCTACCTATGAATTCCGTCTTAGGTATATGAAATTAGGTAGAAACCCATACATCTGACCATAAGCTATTAGATATTAAGATAATATGCCTGAGCCACACTTACCTTGCCAGTCGCTGCTGGTTGACGGCAGCAGGCCTCATAGGCGAACACAGGCAAACACAGCCTGAAGCTGACCGTTTCCTTGGGGCCCTTAGCATGGGGCTGATTGGGTTGCCGTACTAATAAAGGATCTCAGCAGCCTATAGGGGCTGCAGGGAGAGCTAGTGGCTGGAGACATTACAAGCCAGGAAGCGGGTAAGAAGAGCAAAAGAACGCTGAAAATAAAGAAACAAATACAAAGGAAGAGGAGAAAAAAGTGCATTTAAAGGGGGTCGGGGGACACGGGGGAGAAGGGATGCCCACTCACCTGACCAACATCTGAGTGGAGCAGTGAGGTTTAAAAGGCCCCATCAGGTGCAGGCCATTATATGGAGGTGTGGCTGGAGTAGTAGCCGAGCAAGAGCACATTGTTGGCAATCCAGGCGAAGTTGATGGAAAGAAGGCACTCCCGGGCTTTAACTAAGCAGATTTCAGTTGCCTGTCCTGAGAGGGTCCTGTTCCCTGTAAATCTGAAGTGCAGAGGTTGAGCAGCGGAAAGCGTGTAGGAAGACTGCTTTTCTCCATGTCAACCTGATTGCAGAGATTGCACAGCAGGAAGCCTGCTGAACACCGTGGCTGAAAGATGGTGTATAGCCGAGGGTCCTCGGAGCGAGGTGAGCTCCACAACTGCGTGGAGAGAACAAAGACACCTTCACAGAGGAAGGGTGTGTGTTCATAAAAAGCCAGAAGCAGTCAAAGCCCAGCAGCATGCAAAGGGAACAAGACAGAAGCCGGTGTGTGTTACCGTGCGTTCTGATCCCTTGTGCGAACAAAGGCAGGCAACTGCATCCAAGCAGAGTCACTTACGTGCGAGTTAAAGCAGTATTAAACTAACCGTTGATTGTCGGACACTGTGAAGTTATAAAAGTAGCACTCGCAGATACTTGTAATTCTTTAAATGCACTCATGTAAAGAGTGAAGACACACTGAATCACGTTAATTGACTTCTAAAACTTCTGTAAACAGGGAAAAGATTGGTCACGTATGCTTAAAAGTGATTCTGAGGTAAAGGTTAACTGAAGAGTCAATTGTGAAGAAGTTGAAGAGAATAGAACACTGAAGTTAAATGACTGAACATTGATACGTATGAGTTCTAGAGAACACGCATTGCCCAAGCCAAGACTGATACACACAGTGCCCAAACCAAGAGTGACCAAGAGTGAAACAAGCATTGCCCAAGCCAAGAGTTGTTTAAGCATTGTCTAAAGCCAAAAGAGACTGACAACAAGGCCTACAATTAAACTACTTTGGTTGGCAGAAAGTAAAAGAGGCAAATGCAGGACTGTAACAAGGTGAAGCTTGCTGTTTGCGATTGTTCTCTAAAAATAGATATAACTCACACTGCTAAAGCCAAGAAGAGGAAAGGCAGAATTACATACTTAAGAGCATTTTGGTTGATGAGGTGGTGAAAAGAGACTGCCCTTCTGGGAAGTAGATGTTCTGAAGAAGAGTGCCTTGCTTAATTGGAAGTGTTAAAACACACTAAAGTGAACATTGTCTTTTCTGAAAAGTTTTTCAAAGTCGCAAATATACAAACTACTGAAGTTGTGGTGAATGTTGATGTTGCAGAAAGAAAATGGCAAAGAGGCTGCCCTTCTGAAAGGTGAACTTTCAGAGGAAGAGTGCCTTGCCTACAGGAAGGTGTTGAGGCACACCTGTTGTGAATATTGTCTTTTCTGGAAAGTTTCTAAAAATCATAAAGTTGCAAACTGTTGAAGCTGTGGTAAAACCTTTGGTTGTCAGTAGATTTAAAACTTCAAAAGCACAGTTGAATGAGGAACACTATGGGGCAGGCGAGTAGACCCCGCATGGCGAATCCTTGCAGAAGTTAAGAGTTATCCAAGAGGAAGCAGTGGTGCTGTGAAGGCATCCCGACAAAGATATACACTGTGATACATAATGCTATAAAGAAAGACTTGAGAAGTGCTAACAAGAAGCTGTGTTTCTTCTGACTTGCCAGAAGTTGTGTTTCTTTGAATCTGACAAGGAACTGTAATTCTTCTTTGACATTTAGAAGTGGTGGCAAAACATTGTGACCAGGAACATCATTAATGCTATTTGATGAACTAGAAATTGTTATTCAAGGAAGAAGTGAAATCTTTCTGTTGGTTGAACTTTGGTTAACAGAACTTTCTTTTTACAAAATGAAGGAGTCACTTTTTTGTAAACCTTGGTTTTCCTTGTTTCTGTTTGTTAAACGTTGGAACTGAATCTGGGGAAGAGAAAGTACGCCCAGGTTACAAAGAAAGACTGAATACATTGGAAATACAGTTGATATTTGTTGTGAATTGCCATATATTTTCTTGTGTATTTTATGTTCAAGTGTGAGGGACAGATATCCTTTGTTAGAGTGCTTCCTTTAGTTTTTGATAGGCAGTGAAATCCTTGTCAGGGTCGGAATAATGAGGCGTTTAATGAAAACTTAATTTAATAAAATGGCATATTTTGAGAAATTATCCAAAAGTTGTCCGCCTCACATTTCTGACCCTTTACAGTCTCCCACAAATCTTTCCCCCATTTTGGCCTTCATCCCAAGTCCACAATAGTGAAAGAAGTTGTTGTCCCCAGACCTCTACCACTGTGCAGGGGCCCACCTTTCGCAGGTATTCTGGGGTCTGTGATGAATGCAGAGAATGTGCCCCTTCTCTCCAAGGGGGATCCCCGACCATGTGAGGCTAAGGAGGTGAGCCTGCTCTGCAACACCTTCCCTAGGGGTTGAGGCAAGTGGGACCTTACCCAGAGTGCCCCTCGGGGGACAAGGACTCCCATGCCTATGAGGAGCCCCCCAACCCATTTACCTTTATGGCATATATAGGACTATCGGAAATAAAGAACAGTATGAAATCCAGAGATTTGACTGAAGATAAAGCCAAAATATGTTATCACGATCAAGAAAGAGACTGTCGCTTAAGGAGAAACTTCTATTTAACTGAGACGAGTAGACTGGAAAGGAAGGACACACCGAGGAGTGGCGAAGCAGAGTGAGTGCATAAGCAGTGGAAGCCCCCCAATAGTGTGACAGCTGAAAGAGGTGGAAGTAGGGAGAGCCTCAGAGCCCGAAACTTTCAGAAGTGGTTGGAACGTGAGAAACCCAGCCTTCACATGGACTGGAAAGCTTAGGAGATCGGAATCCAAGTCCTGGAGGTGGCGTGACCATGACAGCTTCGTGGTGGGCAGTGCGTCCATCCAACAAAGTAGAACCACCACACTGAGTGAACAGCGAGGCGGCCGGTTCCCCGCAGTCAGACCTGGTAGCTCAGTAGGAGAAGACCAAGAATGGCACGCCGGCAGAGCTCAAGAGGGAGCGCACCAGAGCCAAAGAGGAGAACCTGAGCGAGTGCCGGTTCCGGGAACATTTCCCTACCAATCCAGAGGTAACAGGAAGTATGGGAGGCGGCCAGGGAATCTTTAGCCACCTGGAAAAACATGTCCCAATGAAATTGAACAGAGACGAGAAACTAGAATTATAAAACTGTGAGAAAGAGAATCCTGATTAAACCTACAAGAGAGACTATTTAACATTGACTACAAATACCCTGGGAAAAGGGGAACATATCCAATAGAGCAAGAATTGCTGAGTGGAGAATATCAGAAAGAGAATTCTCCGAGTATGAAGTGAAGGCCAGTAGAGCCCGTTAAGGAGGAACGCTAAGTAAGCCATCTCAGGAAGGAAGAACATTCATCACCAAGAAACCCTATCCCAGCTAAGAAGTTATATGTCGGAAGAATCCAAAAGGTATTGCAGGCTGGATAAAAGGATAAGGCAGAGGGCAAAATCCAATTGAACATTGTTCAGAGAAAAGAGAATTAGCCTAAAAAAACGTACTGAAGGTGGTACAAGAACTTGTAGAGAAGGTGAGGAGAGTCTATTTAAAAATTGCCTACTAAAAGACTCTGAGAAGAGAGTCGGGAGAAGGAAGCAATTGTCCCGACTTCATTGGTTATAATAGTGGTAGGCTCAGGTAGAACTCGTTTTTGGACAGCTATTTTTTGTTTGGAGATTTTTTGACGAATGACACATCAAACAATGATAAATGTTCAATATTCACTAAAGTGTCTTTCATAGAAGAGTTATAGCTCCTGAAAACTGGTAGCTGCAATAGCTAACAAAATGTCCTGAGATGTGCACTTCATTAGAGGTATTGCTATTTTTGCAGAACGTATTGCTATTTTTTACAATGTACTGGCTAATTTGTACAAACGTGCTGCAGCCAGGAGACAGCCCTTTTGGGCTCTGTAAGAGCGGACTTAATGGTGTTGAAGTAAGTACTATGATGTAGGTATAGCCATTTTGTACATTTGGAAAGTGATTTTGCACAATCAGGTTGCTGCTATGATATAGCCTATTCGATTGAAATTGAAACCATCTAAATAATTGTTTCTGTACATAACAGTTTTGTATAAAATGGGAATAAAGCTTGCAATTAGAAAGTTGAACTTGTTAACATGATGGGTCTATAACGTGCACTGTAATGGTAGCTGCTGTTATCTTGCATAAAGGAGGAATTGAGTTCCACAATGGTTTTGCTGTTAAGAGATGGCGCTTTGGGGCGAAATTGTAGGTTGTATTTTCGGATGCTGCCAAGCGATAGCCCACTAGGGCGAAATTGAAGTTTAATTTACAAGGCCAGGATTAGTGGATAAGAATGCATTCATGTTTGGAGTTCTGAGTACAGAAACTCAGGCTGTAGCCACTGATAAATCATGAAATAATGCATTGGTGAGAATGAACAGAATGGTAAAATACTCAATTTTGAAATAGTCGATTTTTAAACTGGCTTAACAGTATTGGTTCCTGAGTGGTTTTAAACATTTTATAATTATGATGGAATAATTGAAACGAAAATATATAACAAATGTATTTTGCACAGAAGTAAGAAGCTTACATTGTTAAAATGGCAGCCAGATTTGGACAGCAGAAGCTAGGATGTAGCTTGAGGTCATGAGACAGACTAGAAGTAAATGGCAATAGGGACCATCTTAATGAAAGAAGGCTATGCAGTTCTGAGAAGTTGATTGCCTGATGAAGTCTCTGCAAGGGAGACGGAACGCATGGTGCAATGTTTACAGCCTGAGCAACGTTGTATTCGCGCAGTAAATCCAAGCTGGATTATGCCTGTTATTTTAATGAAAAGATTTTGGTGAATACATTTCAACTTTTTGCACTTTCAGATCGAGTGCTGGAGTGTTTTTGGTATTGGTTCAAGGCAGTGTTTAAATGACAAGACCGGCCTGCCAATTCATAAGTGTTTGTGTCTTTAGCAGGTTGACTCTGACCGCACTTTACAGCACCCATACAAAGTAGTCTCAGCGTCTTTGAGAAACCCTATCCATTGTTTGTCATTGTATGTGATCAAGCAACAAGTTGTTACGAAACGTGTCATATTGGCTTTCGTTGTATTTGCTGAGGGACCCACAATAAAGGACTGTGTGTTGCCAAAGGATTGGATTCCTGTCATGTTGTGCGTGGTGGTGGAGTGCATCTGGAACGTGCACATCACAGTTTTTATATAAAATCGCCCAGAAATAAAAAGCCATCATTTATTTTTTGCTCGATGCAAGTAATTCCCGCAATATTTCCAGGACAATACAGAAATGAATGAACTCAAAACGAGATTTGGAGGAGGGAAGGATGCCACCAAACTTTGAAATTAACTCCCCCACAACCTTACAGAGTCTAATTAGGTTATCATCAGAAAGAAAACGTGTTAATTTAGTCACTCCTAGGGGAACACAGATTGTTTTGAACGACAGCGCTCATATGGCCTGCCCGTAGGCTTTATATCAATACCAAAGCAATCACATAACACTAGAGGTCAGGAGTGGGAAATAAGGCACTATATGAAGTTGGGGATTTGGGTGATGGGCTGGGGAGCCAGTCACAGGTAGAACATTTTCGAATTATTAGGGTGAAGACCGTGGGAACCTCACGAGATTACTGCGGCAACATCACAAGATGCACTCGGGAAAAAAATGTGCATGACACAAAGCGATGAGTAATAGGGGGTAATGGAGCGGTTTAGTGAGGGAAAAGGCAATAGAGTGGTGTGAGGGGCGTGGAGAATCTGAGGGTATTCCCCCAGGTACATGGTCTGGGACCCTTCACATGTGGCCAGGCAAAGGCAGGTGCTCACTGATCCCGACCCTCGGGGTAGTGTACTGCGGGAGGATAACATGGGGGGGTGGCCATGAAGACTGCAAGGAACCCCTTTTTAACTTTCCCTGTAACCCCACCCTTCCAATTGCCTTTTGCCAACTCAAGGAAGAAGAAGGAACAAGTTACTTATCTGTAACTGTTGTTCTCCAACATGGGTCTGGCATGGATTCACATGCTCATGCATATTCCCCGTCATCAGGCTGGGAATCCTCGGGAAAAGAAAAAACAGTTTTAGTTTCATTTGTAAACTGTCTTTCTCCTATAAGCCAAACACTGAGCTCTGGGTCATATTTCCCCCTAGCCAATGACGGCCATCTACCTAAGCGCCTCCCTTGGCAGCCATCTTCAGATTTGGTAGCACGTAAAGGGGCAGTAGGACCAAGGAAAGAGCCACAGAGGGGCAGGCGGGAGGGGTCCCATGTGAATCCATGCCAGACCCATGCTTGAGAACAACGGTTACAGGTAAATAACTTGTTCCTTCTCCAGCATGGGGTTGGTCATGGATTCACATGCTCATGAGTAAAGAATACATAGCAGTGCATGCACCACGGGAGGTGGCAAGGCTCAACAGAAGCAATCTCTTACCTCCTCACCAGGCTCAATTTCAAGCGTAAAAGTTGAGCAGCACCGCTTGGCCGACTCTGGACTCCTCCCTGGTGTCCCCATAGACGTAGTAGAATTTCTTGAAGGTGTGCGTCGATCTCCACGTAGCAGTCCTGCAAATGTCCTTTGTAACATGAGGGATAGCCTGTGGTTGGGCAGGACGTGAAGGCTAGATAGATATTTTGTACAGGGGGGTGGTCCTGTCCTCAAACATTTGTACTACAGTGGATTATTGTAGTGACAATTTAAGCACATCTCCATATTAAAGTTAACACATCTACATAAGTATGCATCATTGGAGGAAAGTACAAATCCAAGTACTGGAAAAAACAATTTCAGTGACCTTTATTAATTAGGTCGCCAGTTCAGGCATTGGCGATTCAATGTAAATAAAGAAAAATTAAACATAGAAAAATAAATAACATTTTTTGAAAATAAACCTTGTCACCAACTCTGAGTTATCTAGAACGAGGGTACATATATTACAAATATTTAGTACATATTTAAATAGCATTACTTGTCCAGTGGTGACAGGTAGTCACTCAATGTAGCCTGTTTAGTCAATACAGTACAGAATTCAAAGGTGACTTTTTAGAAATGTACCAACAGTTCAACAAAACAGTACATTTGCAAAGTTCGTATAGTGGGTTACCTCCACACTCCTATACTAGTGCTGTGTTGTATTGTATTGCAGTGTTGCCAAGTATTACATCATATTTGCCAACCTAGTGATGTGTTATCACAGTCACAACCAAATAGCAGACCCTATTTTTAGGTTCCTTTAAAGCACAGTGCTGTGCAAATGTTGGTTGCGACTGTGATAACACATCACTAGGTTGTCAAATATGATGTAATACTTGGCAACACTGCAATACAACACAGCACTAGTATAGGAGTGTGGAGGTAAAACACTATACGAACTTTGCAAATGTACTGTAGGAGGATGACTTGGCCTGGGATCACCTGGGCCTTCCCAGGCAGGTCGGCCATCTTGGCATTCTCCTTCATGGGTAGCTCGGACACCTTGCCCTGTTTGGCCTTCTCCGGTGTCTCCTGCAGCTTCCCTGGGGTAGATGACTTCCTCTTGGATCAGGCAGGGGCTGGAGATCGAGGCAGACGGAGATGATGAACGCGCCCTGACCGTTACGGGACCCGCTTGCGCGGTGACCCAGACGGAAGCGGTCTTGAAGTGCTTGGCCTTGTGTTGGGCCCCACAGATGGAGTGCCCTCAAAGGATTTAGGAGCCTGCTCAGGTTGACTGGATCCGGAAGATGCATGCCCCTGTGAATCACCCAGGGTAGAGGCCCTGGTCTTGAGCCACGCTGCCAACCGAGCATGTCGATCCTTCCTTGTGGGCTTGGTGAAGCCACAGCAGATCTCACAAGCTTCTTTATGCGCCGGGTATAGACCATACAGGCACTGGGAAGGCTGGTCACCCGAAAAAACACTCTGCAAACCTCAGCTGGTGCACAGCTTGAAGAGGGACTTCTGCTCCGACATGATCAGGCACGCTATAGGCCTGAAGACTTCTGGAAGCTTCCAAGAAGAACACTCAATGATTTCTGCCCTTGAGGGTCTATGAAAGATGCATAAAAACTGGTCCCTGTTAATTGGAAGGGTATGCAATGGAGCACAAAGGCTCAACTAAACCAAAAACAGTTTTCCTAGCAAAAAAAGAGAAAACACACAGAAAGCTCAAAGAGCGAAACGCGAGGACTCCCAACACTTTAACGTACAGTAAAAATCTGAAGATGGCTGCTAGGGGAGAGTCTTAGGTAGAGGGCAGTCATTGGCTGGGGGCATTAATTGGCTGGGGGCAGTATGACCCAGAGCTCAGTGATTAGTTTATAGGAGAAAGTTTAGAAACAAAACTGAAACAGCCCGACAACGGGGAACTAAATGTCCCGGAATCTCTCAGGAACTGTGATGAAGACGTGGGCTGAAGAGGCATGTAGAGCTAACGAACAGGCAGGCAAGCCTGAAAGTCTGTTGCAAGGCCAGGCAATCAACTCTAAGGGCCTGTACCTGAAGCCAATTAACCCACCCGAGGGGCATAAAAGGCTGCTGCAGGAATGAGCAGTAGAAAGAAGGTAGACCACGAGCTGGAAGGTTGGCAGCAGTAGAAGAAGAAGCAGAGCACGAGGCTGGCAGATTACTAGGAAGTGTGACCACAGAAGGGATGCCAGAGCGAAGGAAGAGCAGATTTCACCAGCAGGCTCTGAGTTGGTCCTGTGCTCACAGACCCTACTTTGCGGTGGCTGCATTTGAAGAGACTGGGAGAAAAAAGCAGTTTTTCCAGGTGTGCCTCATTGCTGTGAATGCAGAGCTGAAGTTGTGCATCCACCCGAGTCTGTGTGCAGAAACAAGCCGAGAGAAGCTGGAGAAAAGAGAGTTTCCATTGTTGAGGACAGAACCCAGACACTGTGCTGCAGAGGAGTGTGGGTCCCAAGAGAGCCAGTAGCAGTAGAAGCAGAATTAAGAAAGTCGGTAAGTGAAAGCCGCCCACAAACACTGTGACTTTGGAGCAGATTAGTGAAGCGCCGTACTCCCAAAGCACAAGAATTATCTTGCCGGTAACTGTAGCCAGTTGTATATACACTTGTGGTGAAGTTGGAGTGGGTGAATTTGTTCGCAATTGTGGGAAGTCAATAACAAAGGGAATTTGTATCACGTGTTTTCAGCACAAGTTAAAGTGCCCACATAAGAAGAAAATCATTCTTTTCCCATTGTTGCCTTTAAAACTATTACCGGGATGTTGCATGTCTCTTATTAAGCAGGACAACGTTATTGGTAAATGGTCAAAAAGTAGTAATTGACTTTGCCAAAGTGTTACAAGAATATTTTACAAGAAAGAGAGGAGGTGGGTGTGGTAAGAGGGATGACAGGGTGGATTTTACTTTTGTAATTAAGTAGTAGGAGGTAAAAGCATCAGTCAAGAGATTAAGAATGAAAGGAAGTAATCTTTTGGGGAGGATAGCATAGCTTGGAGGGCAGTATAAAGCTTTTGAAGCTTTAAGCAAAAAGATAAAATCAGTAACATAAGAGGATTTGGTAGAGCTTAAAGCAGTAGTAAGGACAAAGAGAAGAGTCTTTATAGGTAGTGAGAAGGGTGAGGGGTGAGCTTTATGCTAGTGGTGTAGATGAAGCTGCATGGGTGTCTTCAGTTTTTGGATGGCCGTGGAGATCCAAGCTTGAGGGTGAGTTTGAGGGAAGGAGGGAGCAGGATAGTGGTAGTCTAATTAGGTGAAAAGCGTTTTGTTGATCCCTGTTAAGGCAAGTTCAATAGAGAGGTCTTAAGGGAAGGCATAACTTTCAGATGATACAGGAAGGAGGGCTGAATGTAAGGGGAGATGGACAGTGAAGTGAATGCAGGAACAATCAGAGGGGAAGGGGTGGTTCTCCATGTGACTAGCCAAGTTGTGAACCTGATGTAACAGTGATGGGCAAAGGCCCAATACAACTTGCCAAATGTGAATATAGCTGTAATTTGGTTTGTTCTGCATATCATGATTTCGTTATTTCTTGTGTTGAAATTTAGTATATTCTGATTTATCCAAACACTAGTTTGCGGATGAATCAGCATTAGACATTCAATACATCCATGAGTCGCCACTTATGTGAACAGAATCAATTTGTGATGTTATCCTAATTTTCCATCCATCAGGATCTGCGTATGATCCGCACAGGTGTAGACAAAATCTCAAAATGTAGGAGCTTGAACAGAGGTTGGGTATACAAACTAAAATTTGGAATTAACAGAACAGATTATTGGGAGACACTGCCATTCAATTTGTAGCTTTTCGATCAAAAGGGTGTAAAAGGCAATTGTTTGGGTCCAATTAGGTAGGAACGATTCTACCTATCTTAAGTTCAGGTAAAGAATCCAAAGCAAACAATGCCCCAAGAAGACATTCTCATCAACTGTGTTGAATACTGCTTACGGGTCCAAACGCATCAGGATATGGACACCGATCACATATACTAACCTCTGTTTAATTCAAGCATGACAACAACCACCGTCTTTGCTCCCATCTCAGCTCAGAAACTGGCCTGGTTTGTCATCGAGAATGGATTGTTGTTCCACCAAAAAGTTTATCGCCAAAGAGACTGGTTTCTTGTAACTTTTCAATAAATGTTTGATGAGAGAAGGAAACGTTGGTGGGTCATTGGAATAAAAGGAAGCCTTCTACAAGGCAGGAAGATCTTACCAAATCTTCCATTCAAGCAAAACAATTCCTAAGATAATGGATAAGTTGATAAAGAATTGGGGAGTGTCTGACAGAAGGCACACTTAAATCTTTAAAGATGTGGGCAGGACCGATGTCTTTGGGCAGTTGAGATGGTTTCACCTTAGCCAAAGGAGATTTATTGAAAGAAATATGAAAATGTGTTATATTTGTAACAAACTGTGTAATAAGCATCTTGATGGTTGCCATGGAATAAAAAAATGTCAATTTGAATGTTGTCTAATTTTGAATAGAAAAACATACTTTCTTCTTTATAATGAGAGGTTGTCACAGATAGCCTCAAGAACAAGCCAATTCCCAGAGGCGGTTCAAGTATTTTTATTGGTAACCTGCCAGTGACAGTACCTTTCTATCTAACATAGGGATGGGCAATCCCACCCTAACACAGGTTTCCCTCAACCCCAGACTGGTACTTGTGATCAGTAACCCCTACTATCTTAAAGCTATCTGACTTTATGTTATCTCCTAAAGTCAAATGACTTCTCTATCTAGACTACTTCTGGGAACAATCTAGGTGAAAACTATTAGGGACCCAGTTGAATATTACCTTACACTGGCTGAGGGCACTCGTCTGGTCTACTATGCCCTACTACTACTTTCCATGGATATTACAGTCCCTCACCCTTACACTTTCTATTCTCTCCTCCTCCCTTCCTACTCTACCCACCATTATTTCTATCTCTCTACATCACTTCCTCACCTGTCCCTCTAATGATCTTCCTCCTGCTACTCTCCTCCTCCCTCCAATCTTACATGCTCCTACTCACTCTCTCTACTGCCTTCTCTGCTCGCACCTCACTACTAATCTCTGTCCTTCTCAACTATTATTCCCACTTCTACAATGTAACTCCTCCCACCTACACGTGTTTACTACTCCTGCTCCACTCAACCTTCTCCACAATCACCCTCCTTGTACTCAGTCACGCTTTACTCACTCCCTATTCTACTACCACCACCACGTGTAATCGGCAGCACACTTCTCCCATTCTGCGGTCACATGGATTCAATCCTTCCTGGATAATAGGACCATGCGGGTCTTCTCACCCCTAGCAGCGGCTGACCCTATTCCCATTACTTGCGGTGTCCCACAAGGCTCCTGTGTCTCACCTACCTTGTATAATATATTTACAAAGCCCCTATTCGACAAGCTGGACAATCTGGGTGTCACCTACACGAACTACGCAGATGACACCCAGATACTCCTCACCCTATCCGGTAATTACAACGCGGACGCTAAATGGATCAATGAAGTCTTCTCCATCATTCAGGCATGGATGGCCACACATGGCCTCTGCCTGAATGATGATAAGACCGAACTGCTTCTTGTCGGCTCACCTAATACTATCCGGAAACTCTGCCCCAGCTACACCAGCTTTACCATTGACGGCAACACCTTACCCATTGCCAAGAGTGTAAAAACCCTCGGTTTCAATTTAGACACAAATATCAACCTAGCCAAACAAATTAATATGACCGCCTCAGCCACTGCCTACACTGGTAAATTGATCAGGGCCTGCAGGCCATTGATCTCCCCTAACAACTGCCTCACTTTAGCCAGAGCACTCATTCAATCTAAATTGGACTATTGTAACAGCCTTTATGTAGGCGCCAACAAAACAGTAATCAACAAACTGCAAGTCTTACAAAATAACGCACTCCGTGCCGCCCTAAATATTCCTAGAAGAGAACATATCTCCACTACAAGAATTGCTTGCAATTGGCTCTCCATCCAACAAAAACTCGACCTAAAAACCTTATGCCTTACATACAAAGCTCTTAACCATCTAGCCCCACCCTATCTCACTAACAAATTTACATTAAGACAGAACACTAGAACCACTAGATCCTCTAACACACTACAACTGACGGTGCCCAAATACTCCCTCAAAAGAGCTGGTGGATCCAGCTTCCCAACTCTGGCCTCACAACTTTGGAACACTGTTCTACTGGATATCAAATCCACACCTACCTTCCAACCCTTCAGAACTAAGGTCATCACCTGGTTACTCAACAAATAACCAACCATGTTTGTATACATTCCTAATGTACAAATGTTTCTTATTATGCACTAACTGTCTTTCTGTTTACTCTGCCTCATTACTACTGTACTATTGTTCCCTACTGCTGCCTGTAACTTGATGCTCAAAGCGCACATATACCCCTGGGTCAAGAGCGCTATACAAATAAATAAACAAACAAACAAACCAAATTTTTCACACCCACTCGCAACACAGTCAAATTTCTTTGTCACCAACCAATATCTTGCCTTCTCTATAAACCATCTCTGCACTGCTTTCCATCATTCCTACTTCTGGTCCATTTGCCTTCTACCAACACCTACACAAACTTCACCAAAACAACCCACACCTGCCTGTTTCCAGCTGTTTCGTATATCTTTCCCCCTCCCATTCCCATTGCCCTTGCCATTCTGGTTCCAAGGCCATTTGTGCCCAGACGTCTCCTCCTAGGAGCTGTTACAGACATTGGAAAACATAAAAGGGGCGTCTAAGCCCATCCCTTTCTCCCATGCAAGACAGCTGTGGACATTCAATGCCCGCCCACCATCAACAATGCAGCTCTTGTGAGGGTGCAAGTCCTTTACAAGACAGTCTTTGTTAAAGAGCCGCTCCACAGCTTAGGTGACAATAAACAGTTGTTTTTCCCTGAACGGCAGAAAGTCTGTGTCACGCCACCCCTCTGCGGCTGCTCTGCCGATGAGTGCGTTTGTTGTATAGGGCAGATGGCAGCCTTCTGCACAAATGCTGACACTTGGCCTGGTGTGTTTTGTGTCACGCAACGGTTTTATGCTGTAGTGCTGCCAGTTGGGGTGTGCCGACACTGTGTTACCATGGAGAGGTTCATCTGGGCTGTTGCTTCTTTGTTTCATTGCCCAAGCAGCTGGTATTCGTAGTTTTCTGAAACAAACTGCCCAGCATTTGGAAATGGAGGTATGGAGTGACTAATAGTGGTACCATTTTAAATCACAGAGGCACATAAAGAAGAGACAGAGACTGCCCCGCTCCCTCCTCCAACTGTCATCTTACCCCTATGAGGCAGGACTGAATGTGGCTTCCACCCTGGTTGGCCTCCAAACGCAGACTGAGAGGGGTCCCCATCCCTTCTTGACAGATTAGGCTACTGACCCAGTCACACACAACACAGAGCTAACAGATGTTTTAGTTTGTCTAAGGTAGTGAACATCGGTTTTGAAACATTATTTGATGTGAATCTAGCTGTTTGTTCCATCCCAGCACTTCTTGCCAGTAGATGCGAACTTTGGGCAGTCCCACCACATATGCCAATAATCGGCGTCCATCCCATATTGTCGCAAGCATCTTGGGTTGGAGGTCTGAAATATTTTGGATAGCCTGTGGGGGTCATACTGCCATCTATGGAGTAGCTTTATAGCGTGTAGCTTGTACTAGGCTGCAATTGATATTCTGGATGGCTTTTCACAGATCCTGTCCCAAGCCTTCTGATCAAATTCTCTACCAAAGTCTTTTTCCCCATCTCTCTTTAAGGCGGGAGCTTGAAGTTTGTTTCTTGTAGATCAGGGCGCTGTACATGCGTGATATTAGGCGTTTGTTTGTGCTGGTCGTGTCCAAGATCAGCTCGAAGGGAGTGAGCTTTGCGTGTTGGCCTTCCACTCGTTCCTTGATAGTACACCTTTCAGTCGCAGATACAAGAAGAGTAGGATTGGGTGCAGTTGGACAGCCTCCTATAGTTCTGTAATAGATATGAACTTTCTGTTTCTCCATAGCTGTCCAACTCTCTCAAGTCCAGCGTCAACCCAGGCCTGGTATCTGGCGTGTTCAGGGATTTCTTCCCTGATCCCAGGGGACCAAAGATGGCTCAGAGGAGAAGTCCACATGGTGACTCCGGACATTCCCTTTCCCTTCTTCCATATGTTCCACACTGTGCCCAGTATTGGGTGGACACGCAGTCGTCTTATGAATTTCGATCTGGGGACCCAGAGCCATTCTGCGAGAGTTGCAGGTGTTAGGTTGTTGTTATCTAACTGGACCCACTGGAGGTCCTTTCTGTCCCGCATGTGCAGAATAAGGATTCTGAGTTGTGTCGCCTGATAGTATCGCTCTATATCTGGGAGACCCACTCTTCCCTGGTCCTTCGGTAGTATCAAGGTTTCGTGAAAGTATCCTGGGTTTCTTTCCATTCCACAAGAATTCCGATATGGCCTTCTTAACTTGTTTGAAAAAGTGGTCAGGGATTATGATGGGCAGTGCCTGGAAGGGATATCGGAAGCGTGGGAGGCTCACCATCTTGATAGCATTTTGGCGACTCATCCAGGAGATTGTTTTCCATTTCATGAGGTCTGCTTTGAGAGCGTCGATGAGCTGCGTAAAGTTTGCGTCGTACAGGTGTTCGAGGTCTCTTGTCAGATTGATCCCCAAGTATCTCAATGTTGGTCCTCCGATAGTCAGTCCAAGGCACTCAAGATCTATTTGCTGATCTGGGGAAGGTTTGCAGACCGGGAAGAGGATGGATTTGACAAATTTAGTTCTGCAATTGATTCCCTGTTTTATTGTCCAAAGTTTCCCATTCTCATCTTAAAATGTAAACTTATTAATTGAGCACGCGACAAGGGAACACGAGAGAGCAGTAGATGGAATTGAGACAGTTAAAAAAGAAATCACTGCAATGCAATCCAACGAAGCAACCAGAGCCAAAAAATATGAGAAAATGTATGAACTACTTCAAGTATATCAAGATGAGGTCAAGATTAGAAAATTAACAAAATGCTATTGTGATGAACGCGACTACAAGATCGAGTGTATACTTTCCAGACTAAGTATGATTTGAGTTCCAGACCTTCTTCCAAAAATTCAACTCCCAATATGTCATCGGTAGTTTTGATGCTGATTCAGAACAGGAAAATCAAACAGTCAGTTTTCAATTACCACCAAACACGAATATTCAGAATCCCGCACAAGGAGGAGAGGAAGGAGGGGGTAGAAAACAGCGACAACCCAGAAACCCCAAGAATGAACAAAAGACAAACAAGGGCCAGTTCGAAGGAGGCGAGCGGGGCCAAATAACGGATGATTTAGTTCCGAATCTTTCCAATAGAGATATTCCAAGAGACAAAAGGAGACTTTTGAATAAGGGTTTATCATTTGCACGCTCATGTGATTTCAGTCAAGTGGATATACATATTGATTTGTTCAAATTTATACGAAAGTTAAAATTAAAAAATATATTTGCAACCAAACCACCTAGCGATTACAAAACCACGGAACCACCAATACCTATCAATGACTACTCAATCCAAGACATTGAAGATACTTTTTTGGTTCGATCATTGGCAGAAGTTGAACAGTTTGCGGTCATCCACCTTTTGGATGATTTAAGAATCAAACCAAACATACTTACATCTAAAGAATTGAAAATTAAATCCAAATTTGTGCCTCAATTACTGGCTGACAATGTAATTGATACTTTCTATAAAACAGTTTCTCAGGAATTGTACCATTTGAATGAACAAAGAAGGAAACACTCAAAAAGAACAAGATTCAACAATGATAACTTGACACCTGGAGAACAATTAGCACTCAAAACATTCAAAATGGATACACAAATAGTAATCAAGGAAGCAGATAAAGGGGGCAACATTGTTATAATGAAAAGAGAGGATTATCTTACAATGGCATCACAACACCTTTCTACCTGCGGGTTTTACAAGATACGAACTGATAATTATAAACCAGAAGCTTTGAAAATGGTTGAAGAATGCATTCATATTTGGCACAGAAAAGGCTTAATCACAGATGATGAACAAATATATTTATCAGTGTACGAACCAGTGACCCCGACTATGTATTTCCTTCAGAAAATAGAGAAATCCTATGATACCATACCGGAAGGTCGCCCAATGAGTGTGATTGGGTGGGTTACAGAGAACATATCTGAGTATTTAGACTCTATCCTCAAGCCAAGGGTCAGTCTATTGCAGTAATTTCTGCAGGATTCTACAAGCCTTATACAGAGACTACACAACTTCACATGGTAGGACACATTCTTCCTAGCCACCCTAGATGTAAAGGCCCTTTACACCTCTATTCAACATAAATGAGCAACTATTACAATTGAGTATACTTTCAGGAATGACTGCATTTTATTACAACCAAATCCAAATGCTCAAAGAAATGTTGCAACTAACTTTGGACCTTAATGTATTTACTTTTGATAATTGTATATACCAGCAAACCAAAGGGGTGGCCATGGGCACTAAATATGCTCCTGCCCATGCCAATCTCTTTATGGGTATGCTGGAAGATAATGTGGTCTACAAAGAACCTTATTTTGTGAATAGAATAAAAATGTGGATTCGCTATATCGATGATGTCTTCTGTATCATTGATGGGGGTACAGAGGACTTTCAGGTCTTTGTGAAATCATTAAACAAAAATTGTTCAGATATTCAATTTGTAGGGGAGTGCGATACCCATATAATCAATTTCTTGGATCTTACTATACATACTGAGGGGCAAAAATTACAGACCTGGACATTTAGGAAGCCGACAGAAGTCAATTCCACGCATCATGCGAGCAGTTATCATCCCCCAACTATTCACAACATACCATTGGGCGAGTACATCAGAGCGAGACGCAATTGCCAAGAAGAGACGAAATTTGAAGCGGAATGCTCCTTTTTGCGGTATCGTTTCAAGAATAGAGGATACTCACCTAAATATGTCAAATCTGCATATAAGACCACCAAGCTAATGAAACATGATACTTTACAACACAAACCTGAGACAATTTCAGACAAACCCATGGGGCCTGGTTTCATTACGCAATATTGCACAGATCATCAGAGAATCCTAAAAGTACTCAAGAGGCATTGGTACCTATTGAAACTTGATGAGCACATTAGACCTACAAGAAAGCAAGAACACTTACGATAATACTCAGTCCATCTTTATTACCGGATACTAAAAGTGATAATCAGACCACTTGGTTACACAAGAAAGAGAGTGGTTTTAGAAAATGTGGCATGTGCTCCCAATGTAAATATGCATATGAGTAAATTACACAATTTAAAGATGAGAATGGGAAACCTTGGACAATAAAACAGGGAATCAATTGCAGAACTAAATTTGTCATCTATGGTATCATTTGTGTATGTAACGAGGTTTATATTGGGAGTACTAAAAGAGAATTAAGAGTAAGAATACGTGATCATCTGGCCAAAATTGGTAGTCAAGATCCATCTTTTCCTTTAGCTGATCATTGGCAAAATTAGCATCAAATGCATAATAAATCTGAGATAAGATTTATAGGTCTCCAACATGTCACCCTTAACAAAAGAGGAGGTGACCGGTTAAAATCATTAAGACGTGCTATTTGTTTTTTAATGCAACTGTAACAGGTCTCAATAGTGATAATGAGATGGTGTCATTCCTGTAGTAGTAGCCAATTGTAACCCTCCTGTCAATTAACATTTTACTGAATTGGTCCAGTAGATTAACCTCCTGGCTGAGTAATCACACACTAGGGTGCATACAATCATGATCATGATTTTTCTTCTTTTTTCTTGGGACTTGAACCCGTATCAATTTCTTTATTCATGGTCTTATGTCGATTGAATTATTTATAATTTTCATGCAGGATTTTGCAATGAGAGCTGTAGATCTAACACAGCTCGACTGAATCTTATTTGCATACTCGAGTTATGTAGGGTGTAAGCACCTCTTGAGCACCAGGTATTTTAAAATTCTGGGGTTGGTCACTCTAAGTTACCTGGGGGCAACCAGACGTGGACTCCCTGCTCACTGTGCTTAGAGAGGCACAGCTTCACCTCACTGATGATGCCCAACAAGGCTGAAACACGTGTATGGGGTTGCTGGTGGTACTCTTGTTCGGAGAGGAATTGCCATAGCATTTCGGTGCTGGACTGCCCATGTGGGCGGGACAAAGACTGATATGCAAATGGATATTTCCCATCTGTGAAAGGTACAGTGAGCAAAAAGCATGCGCTGCAAACTCTCACCTCAGAACAGGTTATCATGCCTTGTTCTTTCTGGAGAGGAGCGCCTGCTACCTTTTTTTGAAATATTTTAAAATTCTATTCACTAGACATGGCATGAGGACACAACCTTTTCAAATGTAGAGATTGTTTCCTCTTGAATGCAATTAAGGGACAATATTTATTCATTTACTATCAATTCATGCGCTATTGTTGAAGGCTATTGGTAAATTAAATGTCAACATATATACGGTCGGGCTTGGTGCAATACATCTGGCAGACCGCAATGTATATTTTCTTGCACTGCAATCATATAGTGTCCAGACAATATTACCATTTGAAGCGACAAACGGTTATCTGGCAATGGAATTTGTAATATATATGCCGTCGGGCATGGGGAACTTACTTTTGGCAGACCGCACCGTATTGTCAGAAGTTACGAGCGGCTAAACAGCATATTATTTCCATAACAGTGGTCAGGCAGTTGTGGCCACTAAAATTAAGAGCAGCTTTTCTAGACTTATTAGAGGACATCCAAACGCAAAATGTACGTACCGGCTAAGATTTCCTTTTCAACACCGGAAGAGTTACGTTTTTTATTTTGGAGTATTAGGCACTAAAGGAGTGAACATACAAGTTAATTAAGTTTATTTGGGATTCGGAATAACATGAAGAAACATCAGATTGGCATGGCTTTATCACCATTTAGTAAAGGCAGCCATTTTTCCAGTGACTGGGCGATTGGATGTGTGTGTGCACCATGGCAATGCGGGACTACGTTGCCATGGTGACCATACATCTACCCACTTTTTAAAATGGCGTTGGCCGACGGGAACCTGTTTTCAGCCGATGCGTGCAATTCAAGACAAAAGGGTAAGTTTGCTTTCATTCTTAGCAATCCCAGTCTGAATTCTATCTAGCGATCGGATTTGGGTGTACTAGTTCAACACATCTTTGTACTATTACTTGGTTTCCAGAATATGGCGATCCATAGCATATTGTGTTTGAAATGACATACGGACCAGACTTAGCCAGTTTGCTCTGTACTAGAATGCTGAGTGATCATTAGTGTTTCGAAGGCTCTTCACACCCTACCATGTTTCAGATGACTATTGTATATGGACTTTTGTACAATGATATATCTTTTTAAGAATAGCAAGAGGTAACTAACTCCAAAATTTCTATGGATGCTATATAGCGTAGCAACATGTTTTTTTAGGTACATTTGTTAATTTGGCAATATGCAAAACATTCCGATTACAGATTTTTGGACTTGGGGATTTGACCCCGCTGTTACTTACCTGGCAACAGTCGTATGGATTTTTCACGTTATCCACGGGTACGAAAACCTGTGGGGGGTTGTTATATACACTACGCTTGAATTAGATTTGAGAATCACATACATCAACATTTGAACTAATGGATTTCTGTTTATGTTTTTTCTCCTGTGTTTATTGTAATGCACTATTATTGGACTTGTTTGTTCCTATTCAATCCTCCCCTTCGCCAACCCTCATTTTTCTGTCTACTATCTTATTGTTTGTATCACCTTCTCAATTTAGGAGGATGTTGCAACAATGATTGTACAAATGATGATTATTCACATACACTATTCTATTTTTCTTTCTTCTATGTATTTCATGGATTACTTTGTGTAATTTCTTAATCAATAAGTTTTTATGCACAATAATAGCCCAGATTTGGAAAAGGCTCAGTCGAGCCGAAACCTGTGTAATCAATTTAAAGTGGGCAAAAAAACTTTTGGTTTGATTGACCATTAAAATTAAGCATACATATTGTCAATGGCGCCGAGTCCTGGAGTTTTCTCTTTTTGTACTACATATTTGGCTGACGGTTAGGCTTTATTACCGTCCTAATCCAGTGACCTGCGACATTTACAGTACCTGTTGGATTTTCATTACTTTGTGGTCATTATTTACACACTTCATATGATAAATTATAAGGGATTTTAAGGAGTCGCCTGGCAGAGCAACTTGCAATAAAGCCTTCTTAAAATTTAGATGGTGTATATTCAAGTGCCACCGTAACACCAAGTGTAGTGGTGGATTTTGTGGACCTATTGTATCCAGGTGGTGCAGTATCTACCATCTTTTTTTCTATTATTATACGGGAGCCATGGCTTTGTAATATAGAGTATATATACATCAGAATATGTGACTAGAGCATAAAGTTTGTGCCAGTGTTTCACAGTCGAGCATGCATTAATAAAATACCATGTAACTATTGTTGGTAAGGAGGTCTCCAAAGAGGATCTTATGATTTATAAAATAAACAAGATTGGCTTTTAATATTCTGATTCACACATTATAACACAATCAAACTAGCATCATTGATGTCATTAGTAAAACAACATTTTGCACACATTCCAACATACCACATTCACTTCCAAATGTGGAAGTCCAGACCAGGTTTTTCTTTGCATTCTGAGACTTGTAGTCCTGGATTTCCTTGTCATAAATCTAGAACTACTAGTCACAGGATGCAAAGGAAAAGAAGGACAGGACCAGCATATCCCAAATGGAATAAGACACGTTAGCATGTATGATGAAGGGGATAAAAATGCTTTATTAGGTATACCTGATATTAGTTAAAAGTGTGATTTTGAATATCGATCACCATGTAGATAGTCCACTTTAAGATGGCTACCATGTTGTTTTGTAGCTATTAGGTAGGCCTGAGATATGGCGATCACATGACATGTTTTACCACACCGTTGACAGGTTATTCACACATATGATCCCCAGAAAGGACCATTCGCTCTCCTACTTCTAGTTCCATGACACAGACATCACATGGACTACAGCATAGAGTTACATTACCTTACTTGACCCCATCCCCTTGACGCCAAATGCATGACCATGTCACAGTACAAATACAATTACGTCACAAAATAGATATGTGGGACCAAGAAGTACACACCACGGCTAGGTATTCAAAGATAAAGATTTTTATTAGGAACTCTATTCCGGTTGGGCCAACTTAAACAGGGTCTTCCCCCCCAAAGAAATCAAAAAACATATGATGGCCTTCTTTCACACATCTTTTATGCCATTTTTCTGATTCTCAGGACAAGTGTTCAGGCATTCCAGTCTCAGCCATCGCCTGTTCCAACGTCCCAGATGAGATACCTCTTTCCACTCCAATAATACAGGCTCCAGGATGTCCTGGGCCCTTCTGCTCCTTTGAGCCTGGGTACACGCTTTTCAGTATCCTGTATCTCATAACAAATACACTCCATGTTCCGCAGGGCCATTGGAGTTCTCTTACAGATGTAATTTGAGTGTCAGAAGGACCAATCCCCATGTAACGATATATTTAGAGACTATCCTTGTATATCATTTGTCTGATTCATTCTGGCCCTGTCCATGACACTTATAGAGCCATGTAGATCCCTTCTCCTGTGCCACCAATAAGCCAACGACCAGGTCGGGTTACAGACAGAATATATATTTATTGAATATTGTTACCTGGCGAGTGTCAGATTGTAAAACGTAATCAGATTGGCCCTCGCCAGGTCGTAACCAGCCCCACAAAGACTTCACTTACTTGCTCCCGATGTCCACCGCATACCGCAAAGTTTGTTCCATTTCTTTGACTGGCCGACATTTAAAGGAAGAAGGGACCGGTTGTCCATTTGCTCCATTCCATGAAACCCATTTTCTGGGTTTACTTTTTTTTCATATCTTTTTCATGTCCGCCATGGAAAGGGAGAAGGAACTACGTGTTGTCCCTTCTCCCTGATCCATGGAGGCAATTTTTTTCTTCCATTGAGTTACCAAACTGTATCCTGGCAGTTTCCCAACTCAAGAAAACATACTATTAGTATCACAGTACAACATGTTGGGATACCAATACCAATAATACACGGGTGGGGGGGCATTACCAGGTCCGGTAATGCCGGCGCTTCGATAAGGCCTTAGCGAATGTCCCAGTAATGCCACCCCTACCCATGTAATATTGCTTAAGTATGTCCAATTAATATATGTACCAAAAGATTACACACGCCACCTTCTCTGTGGCACAAACAAAGCTTCAATACAGAAACTCACTTTTTTGGAATTTCACTTTTGGGTCTCATGTTCAGGAAAACAGGCCAGAAAAACAATCCAACCCTCTTGTCCCACAGAAACCACATAATGTCAAATAATACAGTGGAACATTACAAAAATCATCAACTTTGCAATCCTTTTCTGAAGTTGGATTTAAACAAAAGCGCCACTGTTGATTTGTATAAAACACTTTCTACCACTCAGTGTGCTTGACTTATAAACTCCCTGCGCACATGCCAAACTAGCAATGTGAAAGCACATCAAACATTGAAAAATAGAACTTCTATCTGAAAGGAAGGCCTGGTATCAGAGTTAGACAGACACAAATGATCACAGTTTAAGCGTGTTTATTGAACTTTCGCAAAGGTGTGATAAAACGCCTATCTAAACCTAAATTTACAGATGGGAGCAAGCTTACGACCATCAATAATAAGGCAGTCCTAGTGGAGTCTTGACAAAACAAAAGGGCCTATACTACAAAAACCTATTGCCAATCCTTACCACTAATTTACAAATGATGTGGGGTAATGTTGATGAAAAAGAATGAAGTGTTCACAAAAGGATAAGTCAAGATGTTTAGGCTGTTGGCCTCCCTTCCCCACATTTTCAGCACGGGACAAGGCTGTACACTCGAGCATAGCACACTCTC
The DNA here is from genome assembly GCF_040938575.1 of Ambystoma mexicanum. NCBI lineage: Eukaryota > Metazoa > Chordata > Amphibia > Caudata > Ambystomatidae > Ambystoma > Ambystoma mexicanum. The sequence continues at coordinate 23,047,565 of NC_090933.1, read as the reverse complement.
GAGCTTCTGTGGCACGAGGACACAGTTCCATTACCAACATCAGGGCCTTCTGCGCCCAAGTCTCTTAAGTTATCAAAGTCTCTTGATTCAGAGGGCTTGAACCACCAAACTAACAAAAAGTTCCTTTACAAGTACTCAAGTTAGGCGATTCACTTCACCCTGGATCCCCCCTCAGCCGGGCTCATATCCCTTTTCTATCCCAATCTTTACTTTGGATCCCCCTCTTACGGGCTCAGATCCTCCTCTCCAATGCCTATAGAATATCTTTTCTCGGTGACTAGCCGTTCACCCCGGATCCCCCTCAGCCAGCCTGAGATCCCTTTTTCACAATTAGTCTCCCTCAGCCGGGCTCGGACCGATTGTAGTTTGCATTAGCTATTGAATGTGCACAGAGTTTTGCTTCACCTTTTGTAGGACCACTTTGATTTCACAGTTCATAATTTTAAACTGTTAGTTGGATACCCAACAGATCCCTTTGAATGAGCATCCACGTGGTGCCGGACCACTCTGTATATGGTATCTATCTTGGCTTCAAAAGTACAGTTTCTCCTTGGATGTTCAATTATATTCACATCACTCATCACACACGTCTCACACTCTGTTCTTTGCAGATTTCTTCAAACAATGTTGCCGCTTTTAACCTTGGTTCTAACACAGATCAAACTGCTACCAGTCTCCCTGACTTACCGGCTGTGTGGACTTTGCTGGTGCTGCTTTGTTGTAGAAGCCAAGGACAGTACTGCGGTAGCAATCGCTCCTCCCCGCCTTGTCTATTGATGCGGGAGGACCCCGTGTACCTTCAACACACAATACACCTTTCTTCAGTGTTAATTCCCGGTCTTATGTTTCTAATCCTAGAGGGCTAAGTAGCGGTTCTTCTATGAAAAGGTCAAGGGTACTTCCCTCCTTGCAACCATCTCTGGTCTTGCCGTCTTTCTCCTCGTATTAAACTGCCATCTTGGAACTGCTCTTTCCTCATGTGTTTGCCTTGCTCAGAGTGTGCTTTTGTGCTCTGCCTTTTATCCATGTGGGGATGTGGGTTTGGAATTCAGATGTAAGTATCAGTAATTGCCTGACTCTGCCTGACCCTTGCTTTGGGACGTGTCGGGTATACAGCTCGGGTGTTAGTCTGTTTTCTCTCACAGTGAGCTGTCCGTGAGAAAGAAAGTCTGTGTTGGGGGAAGAGGGGGGGGTTGAGTTCCTAAGTATCCTAACTGGTAGGATGAGAAAGATGTTCCAGGTAAGGGGATACAGCATCTCAACATCTGGCATCCCACTCCCCAAAGACTCCTCATCCAGGTGATCGTCCCACACTCGTCCATCCCCAGGAACTGGATCCTAAAATGATGGCCGTGTCCTGGCAACCTGGATGACAGATCGCCGGGGACAAGCTGGTGAGACACCTTCTGGTCTCAAAGTTTTAAATATCTCATAACAAACGGCATGCTCATTTTTATTTTTTTAAACCGTTCTATTGTCAGTCCCTGAAAGTTTTGCACACAATTGTTTTGCCTTTGCTGAATTGCATTCTGGGATCTGTAGACTCACAGTCAAAATGGGGGAATGCCACAATTGTACACTTTTGCCTTACATAGTTCTATAAGGATTAATATATTTGAGTGACACTATGGTATCTGCACTTTTGAAGTTAGCTTTATAAAGCAGAGTATTGTTGAAAGACATGGGGATGAGGAAGGAAAATGATGAGAGGGCAAGTAAGTCATGAGTATTTGCCTACGACATGGCAAGAGAGTTTGCAATCCTGGACACTGGTGCAGTTATTTTCCTGATTGTAGTTGCTTTTCAGGGCAACAGTAAAGGACACATGTGGGTAGACAGCCTAACATTTTTTTTCAGAGCGAAGCTGCAACTCCTTGGATTTTTTTGAGGTTGGTAAGCTTGCTCAAGTATTTGGATACCAGGATTTTTCTCAGGTTGTCATGTTCTCAGTGCAGACGCTTAGCCACAAGACCACAAGCACTTGTTTCATATTGGGATTTTGTTTTCCATGGAATATTTCACTACAGATTGCTGGGTTTTAAAGGTGAGGACCTTTTGTACTTTGCCAGCAGATTTAATGAAAGATTTCCTCTCTCAAGTTATTTTTATTGTGTTCATTACTTTTTTTAAACATCAAATGCTATTTTGTCTAACGCATTTTCTTCTAAGGAGAAGGTCAACTGAACTACATTTGTATATTTCACTTTAAAATATGTGGTCACTTACTGTGTGTATATTCATGGGGGCCAGCTTTTGATTTTCGCTATGGGAGAAAAAGTACCTGGGCATATGTTATTCTTGCAGCCAATTATTTTTTACCCATTGCTGTGCTGCTTAAATGCAGGTAGTTGGGATTGTGTGATGTATCACAACATTCACCAAGAGACCTGCCATGAAAAAAGTGTGTGATCCTCCACAAATAGTTTAATCACACAGGGCATTAACTAAAAACATTGGGACTTCTCAAAGCCTGCAATGTTTGATATAGAATTAAAAAGATGATATTTGTAAAGCTACAGTGACATTGAGGGTGGTAAAATCACTGGGGGCCCAGGTCTCCCATCCATGAAGTAACCAGAACTGACCCTGCTTAGCTTCAAACAGAGGAAAAGGCCAGCCCCGTCAGGCCATGGTGCCTAATAAATGAGGTAAAGTTACAAGACCACTTATAGCAACATGGCCTGAGGGAGCTGGCCCCTTCCTCAATTTGAAGCTGAGCAGTCATGTGCATATATTCATGGGTACCAGCTTTTGATTTTCGCTATGGGTGCAGAAAGTACCTGGGCATACGTTATGGTTTCAGCCAGTCATCCCCCCCCCCCCGATTCCGCGCTATTTCAATGTGCTCAGTAGGGGTTGTGTGATGTATCACAACAGTCACCAAGAAACTGTCCATAAAACAAGGGGTGTGGAGCACGTGACAGAACATTTCAGCATGGCCAGTTAGGTGCACACTGTTATGGCGTGACCATTTTGCCGCAGTTTGTTTGGGCGAGCCCGCTTATACACAGCCAGTTGGGGCAGGGACCTTTCGGCACAAGGATGTTTTGGTGTGAGAGGTCGCAGTTGGCGCCAAATGAACCTGCAGTCACTTTGCATTTTGTACATCTCGGATCAAGGATGTTTTGCCGCGAGATGTCCCAATTGGCAATAACCTGCAGGCAATTTGCATTTTGTAATGTGGATTAAATGTGAAGATTTATTTACTGTAACATTATGAAACACGATGGGACATGTATTGCACCGTTGTTGCAGAATTGAACACATATTAAACATTAAACACATTTATTTACTGCAACATTATAAAATGCATGCAACTATCCCGCACAAACAATTTTATACTAGGTACACACACACACATGCGTGCTCACATCAAATGCACACACACACACACTGCATGCACACCCTCACAGAACACATGCACACCCTCATACCACACATTCCCCCTTACACTGCACATATTTTCAAAAAGGGGACTACACTGTCTCTGGACAACATTATAAAACAGATAAAATGAAATAGATGAAATCACATTTATGCTGGACGCTGCTATCAAGAGAACTCTGGACTTAAGGAGTTCGAGAAGCAGCACTTAACCATTTTGCTGCAATGATGTAATTCTTTGAATTTTCACAAGTTTCATACCTAGCCTTTTATTATTGAACATATTAAATTATAGGCTATGTATGAAATGTATGCCCCATGAAGCACCAAGCCATTACGGTCTAGTGGTTAAATGCTGGGCCTTGGAACTCTGACAGACCAGGGTTCAAGGCTGTATGTTTTTTAATTTAATTTAATTAAAAGAAAAGCAATGCAAGTGGTAGGTGGCGAGGTATGTTGCAATACATTCCTGTGATCTTATTCAGAATGAGGGCATTTAGACGTGGCTACAATGTCAGCCACGTCCAAACATCCCTTGCGTCAAAATAACAGCACTGGAATGGCTTTTGCACTGAAAAGGGTACACAGAAAATGTGCGCTGCAGGGGAATGGGCATGCCAAATTGGCTCGTGCCAAAATGATGGCGCCGAAAAGGGGTGTACCGCTTGGAGAACGGTGCTTAACCAAAGTGTGTGCTCCATGGCAAATAAAGTAATCTTACTGCGCGTTGCCTAAAAACATTGACTTCTCAAATCCTGCAATCCGAAAGACATGGCCAGTGGTCTGGTGGTGTTTTAAAATGGACAGTAGACACGGCCAAAGGCCATGCCCACTGACCATGGCCGAAGACCATGCTAGTAGTCTGGAAACGTTCTAAAATCTATGCAATAACAAAACCCTTGAAATTTAGGGAAAAAACGTTAGTTGCAGGTATGTCAAGGTGAGAACCTAATGCAACAAAACCCCTGAAATTCAGCTAAAGCCACCTTAACTTCACGCCCCCTGTTGCGCAAGCTATTACCACAATGATGACATCACAGATCATATCACTGATGACCTCACAAATTACATGTTGCATGAGCACACTGATGACATTAAAAATCACAACACTGATGCCATCACTGGTGACAACATTAATTATATTACAACAATAACTGGCCTTAAGCATTGCCTTCAGCCATGTGCATGGCCAAATATATTTTAACACATGAATGGGTGCTAGTCATGGCCTTCAGTTATGGAAAGTGGTGACAACCTTCAACCATGGGCACTGAATATTTTAAAACACTAACAATCTACCAACCATAGATTTTGGCCTTTACCAGTGGTACATCTTTCAATAGCTTTTCAAAAATGCAATAAGCGATGGCCTTCAGCCATGCCCACTGTATATTATATACAATAGCCAGCCACTAGCCATGGTCTTCAACACAATACTAGCCAGTGGCCACAGTTTTCAGCTAGGCGGACAGTATATTCTAACATATTACTGGTCACTAGCTATGGCCTTTATCCATGGCCACTGACTAAAGCTTTGAATGTTTCCCACTGTATGTTTGAAAACAGTGAAGGGCTAATGACTTTTAACATTGATATTTTTGAACAGTAACCGACCACTAGCTATGGTCTTTGGTACTGGCCAGTTACCCCAGCCTTTGTTAAGGCCAATTCTATGGCCAGAATTGTTATTGAGGTAATCAAACATTTCATGAGCTAACTTATAAATTATGTTATGTCTTATTCCATTTTTGATGTAATCAGTTATATTCAATGTAACTTGTGTTGTCACCAGTGATGGCATCAGTGATGTGATTTGTAATGTCATCGTGTTCTCATACAACATGTAATTAGGGATGTCATCAGTGATGTGATCTGTGATGTCATCATTGTGGTCATAGGCTGCGCAACTGGGGGCGCCAAGTTAAGGTGGCTTTAGTTGATTTTCAGAGGTTTCGTTGCATTAAGTTCTCACCTTAACATCCCTGCAACTAAAGATTTTTCCTTGAATATATATATATATATATATAATGTTGATCCAAAAGAAAACGGGACAATACCTTAATGGGGCAACATTCCTAAGCAACTCCAACCCATCCTGCAACAAGAAGAACGTCTGAGGGAAGTTTTTCCCCAAAATGCCCTTCCTTGGTTTCAGTCAACGAGCTAATCTGAAGGGAATGATGGTCAGAAGCAAACTACACACAAATCGTACAGATTATGGAACTGCACCTTGCAGAAACAAAAGATGCCCAACCTGTCTGCATGTCAACATTTCAGACACAATCAAGATACCTCACACGGGGCAGGACTTCCAAATTATGGGACGGTTTACATGTGCATCCAGCAATATTGTTTACTTGATTATGTGCATGAAATGTGCCTACTATGTTGGGGAAACTAGTCAACCTCTACATAAACGCATGCACCTCCATAGTCAAAGCGTGAAGTGAAGTTATAACGAGAGTCCAGTGGGTGAGAATTTTTCAGAAGCTAATCATACCCTTGATGATCTCAAGATTGCTGTGCTCCGGGGTAATTTAAGGACTGACAAACCCAGAAAGAACTATGCATTCAAATGCATGCACAAGTCCATCTGCCGATGCAACGCAAGGATAATATACCAAGTGCCCAAAATGACAAGAAGACTGGTTTAAGAGGTACATCTAAATGTATTCCTCCAAACCATGCATGTCCAGAAGAGATAATGGCCTTTGAGAACCTTGTTATTCGCCAATCCCTAGAAGTACTTTGTAAACATAACCGCCAGTCAGACAACCTCACAAAAGAAGAACGTGTGAGACGTTGTAGCCTTATGCAAGAATGTACAGATTACTCTAAAACCGGCAGATAAGGGCAGAGGGATTGTGCTTCTTGATACCAACAAATATGAATTCGATTGAGAGTGCCTGCTGGCCAATACAGTTTCATATAAAAAACTGCCCGAAGACCCTACATAGCGGAAAAGAGAGGAAATCTAGAGTCAATTTACACATGCACACAACCAAGAATGGATCTGTGACTATGAACAACCTTCCTTACAAAAGAACATCCTAAAATACCTGCCTTTTATATCTTACCTAAGGTAGATGAAAACTTGATGAATTCCCCCAGGGAGGCCAATTGGCAGCTGCTGACTCAATTCTGGAACCACCATCGGTCTATACCGAATTCTTCTTGAAGCCGTTTGTGGCCTCCATGACATATTATGTGAAGGATTCCACTCATATGATCAACACTCTAATTACAATACCCAGAGGGCAGAATGACATTCTAGTGACATTTGATGTGGAATCCCTATATACCTCGATTCCCAAACAGGAATGCTTGGACATTTTGCTTACTACTCTGGATGCACGGAGCACCCCACTGAGACCACCTTGTTTTTTGTTGAATGTGCCAGATTGGCTGTGTCGGAAAATGTCTATCTACAAGAAACAACTTTACCAAAAGAGGAAAGGGGTTTGTATGGCTACCACATTTGCCCCAGACGTGGCCAATTTACATATGGCACATTTTGAAACCCAATACACGTTTTCGATTTATAACCCCTGGGCCAAAAACATCCTGATATGGAAACGTTACATTGATGACGTTTTTTGTATCTGATCTGGAGCTGAAAACGATCTACAGCATTTTCTGAGATGGCTAAATAACTTTGCGATGGATGTTGACCATCTACGGGTGAGATTCTTAGACCTGACTATTTACAAAAGTGATGAGGGGTATGCCAGCACCCTATACAGGAAGCCATTGGATAGAAATGGGTCACTACACTTCACTATCTTCCACCCGGCAGGTCTTAAATTAAACCTCCCTTACAGTCTGTTTTTAAGAATCCAGAGAAATTGTAGCACACAAGAAGATCTTATGAGAGATGCAGAACATCTGAAGAAAAGATTTACAGACTGAGGGTAACTCAGAAAAACCATAAGACATAAAAGAGGGCCTAAAATACAAATAGAGAAGTGTCTATTACAAAACAAAAAAGAGACAAACAATAGACTGGTATGTGTCACTACTTTTGGCACAATGAGTAACCAGATCAAAAGAATAATACAAAAAAATTGGTATCTGATCAAATATCCAGGCACCTTGAACAAAAAATCTGTTTGCATTTAGGAAAAATTACATTTTGAGACAAAAACTGGTCCAAACGTATAAAACAGCACAAGAAAATTAAGGAATTTTACCACTGTGGGGCTTACATCGGGTAAAGGGTAAGCCCCACAGTGGTAAAATGTAACTTTACTGTCTCAAAGAAATGGTTTGAACATGGGACAGTCAAATGGAAACTGAGGGCCCACGCAAACAGTAAGAGAAAATGTGTGATTTATATAATAGAATGTCTCTTCAAAATGCTATATGTTGGCAAGACCATTCGAAAGGTGAGAGAATTTTGGAGCATCGTTCCTGTATAAGAAAACAGTTGTCTCAAAAGCCATTAGTGAAAAAGAATCTAGGACATACTGACCGCGACCTAATATGGTTCATGGTACAGGTTTCTGAAACCTCATCCCAGAGGGGGCGATATTGCAGCTCAATTATACAAACTTGAGCAACGGTGGATCTATAATCTGAACACTGTGAAAAATGGCCTTAATATTTCAGTCGAGTGGAAGAACCTTATTTTTGTTTGACTATTTGACAAATAATACTGCGTCAAGTGTACTATGCAACAGGAATTGTAGGGGCTCTATAAAATAACCTAGGGAAGAGAATATGTCCTTTCTACCTGCCTACTAATGTGTGGAACAAGGGCACTGTAATCAGCATTGTAGCTGTTGTGATGCAATGTGTTTGTGTAATTCTTTTGTGTAATGATGCAGGTCTCTGTATATACGGGTGTATATTACTGCACCTTTTTTTGGTAGCTGAAAGACTACTGTGATATATGTGCAACATTGATCTAATCATATACGGGCGCCATGTTCTCAGTGATTTTTCTGATGGTAGCATCCAAGAAACCCAGTTTACTTGCTGACCAATCTGTGGGTACCATTACCAGTGCCGGGTAATTAGAATTTTAGCCATTGTGATGTACAATATTGCTGGTCATGGTGTAATGTCACGGTGTAATGATGCATTTTCTGTAGACTACCGCCCCACATGTGAAGTTGCGATTAATGTGGCATAGGCTCTGCACATTTTCGCGCATTCACACATGGACGCCAGGGGTTGAGTGAGGTGCCTTTGTGATGGTAAAATACTCCTCACACAAATGTCCCCCTCTTTGTCCCCCTCCTCAGTTTTTGCCCGTAGGCACACGGCGGGTCTGGATAAGGAGGCACGGCAGCGTCTATTTATCACATTTAGATAAACACGGTTTTAGCGACACTGTTTTAGCGATTTATTATAGTGTAAAACCACTATTGCAGCAAAAGACGTTTGGGCATAGTGTATACTATAACTCTTACCTGGGGGTCTAGTGTACATGGCAGAGTTGCAGTTTCAAGATGGCCCCTATATTCTCGCTTAGGATTAAATAGCCCTGATTTGTTGCGAGCGGTTGCTCAGCAACAGGGTTCCGACACCACAGCACAATGCTGGAGGACTTGCAAGTACATCAGTCCTCAGAAAGAATGCAGCGCACATCGAGAGAATCTTTTGTACTGAATCTATTGGGGTTTCGGGCCGGGTGACATTCCTGGGACTCACTGCCCCCATCTTTTGTCCTAAGTATCGGAACTCGCCCTGATCAGATTCAAATACACAGACAGGGTCCAGCCCTTCTTATTCCAGATTGGGTAAGATTTTTAAGCTTTTTAGATTTATTGAATTCATCTCATTACCTTTCAGCGCAATTAATCAGCTATATTAGGCAACTTACACAGGCATTTTGTTTAGCATACAGCCCCTTTTTAAGGCCATCCTCCAATGGAAGTACCCTCGAACACTGGTTAGTTTTAACTGTGTGACGGTGCATGCTATGAAAAGGTAGGACTTTTGCCTTTACCCATTCTTCCATTTTTCACGACGTGTATATTACACTGCAGCATTAAGTGGATAAGACTTACAGGGATGTATTTTCTTTGTATACAGCTCGCCTGTAGGCACCTCCATATTTTGTACTTCACTCTAACATGGGGTGTTCCTCCTCCTGGTGATTTTGCTAGGCTACTATTTCAAAAGGTAGGAAGCCGCTCCATGTTTTGTCCCCTGAAGTTGATTCTTAGACACATTTAGACGTCCTTTCAGAAGTTATATGTCACTGCCTCTTATTTTATTTCCCTTGTAGACACAATACACATTTGTACTTTAGAAATTGTATTTCGTCCTGATGCAGGCCACAAACTTGTGACATCGCAGTTGGGTGAAGAGACGGCCGAAACACACTGTGTCGACCTTTTACATACAGCTACAAACAGCACTGCTTAAGCTAGGGCAGGTTAAATATAAAGAAAAAAGAAACTGAAAAGGGACACTTGAAAACACCAGAGTCCGGAAATTGTGTCTGTAACAGATATATGTTGTCATGATTGTATAAAACATTGTATGAAGGCCTTGTTTTTGTCTAATTTATGTGTACAAATGAATTGTTCTTAAAGTAAAATATGTGCTATCCTGGTACAGAATAAAAAACAGACGTTTTTATGAGAAATTTAAATATTCTATGGTACTAGTGTGAATTCCTAGAGGTGGGGAGTGTGACATAATCGCCTTGGCGATAGTTGTTTTGTTTTGCCAGGGTGCTTGAACAGACATCGTGGTTTCGTGAGTGACTATTCCAACCAACAGACTTTCACCTTTTTCACTGAGCGATACAGGGATCACAACATCCAGACCCAACAGTTTCCACCATTTATTCCAAAGCCATTAACAGACATTCAACTAGCACTGCTCTGCTCCAGCGCCACCAGCCTCTACAAAGCAATGAATTGTTGTCAAACTCCCTCCAACCCAGCCCCATCTGTCAAAAGCTTTCCATGGCCCTTGCCCCTAGTCAAACCCCAGCCTTTCCTCTTGATTGGGATAGAACACAATCCTGATATGGTATTTGACACAAGGTTACCACACTGGGCTCCACGGGTCACAGCCCTAACACAAACTGGTTGTATATCCCCTCTTTCAGACCTCTAGAGGCACACGCCTGATATGTTGAGGACTGTGCTACCACTGATCTTGTAAAGGCACTGACCTGACATACTGAGTGTCAACTGGACTGCACATACAATGACTGACACCTAACCAACCCCTCCTGCCCTACTGAGGGCACACTAACAGGGTGGGCTGTGTTTGTCATTTCTTTTCCATGCTCTCCACTTTGCCCTATTTAACACAGTGTACCATTTAGGCCTTGAAGATTGCAATGTGTGGGCGAGTTGAACATCCACATGCCCTTCTGAGCAAAACTACAAATCAGGTACAGACAGGCACAGATAACCGGGTATCTCCAGGAGGGGCTATGAAAACTGTAATGCTGTGATGTTTTTCAAATGCTTCATTTAATCTCTGCCTAAGGTCCATGAAAGCTTGCAAATATGCAAAATAAATGACTGTTAGCCTAATTAAGGTATTGACTCGGTTTCTTCTGTATCAACGAACTTAAGATGTATCTGGCGTCTACACGATGTTGCATGTGCGAACAATAGATGTTTGTGGATAACTCGAACAGTTCTCAATGTAACATTTTCAAACCAGATATCTAATTGATTAAACTATCACCTCCCTGAATCTCTGCTTTTTGACAGTTTCTGTGGAGTTGATTTTAGGTTATTAATTTTGTTCCCGAGGTTGAAATTCAGGAGGAAATCAACAAAATCTGATCTTCAATGTAATGTCAAAATAATTACCTATATGCATATTCTGTTCGAATGACAAATTAGGTTTCCCTTCCTTCGCTCAGGTAAAGCCATAAGAATCTGCTTTCTTTGTTGACTCAGGCTGGTGTAAATCACTTAACATTTGTTTATGTTAATGTCAATGTTAAAGGACATTTGTACCATGCACTATCACCACCGGAGTGGTCCCCTGGCACTCTGGCGGCTCTGAAAGAGCGAGGGATGGTGAGTTAGTGGTAGGAGTCTGGAAAAGTGCAGGAGTGCAGTGATGTGCTGTTGGCGGCCTCAGCCCGGTGGGTCCGTTGGGTGGGCCTGGGGTGTTTGCAGCAGCTAGTCGTCGTGTACTATTGTGCGAGTCTATGTGTGTTTTTTGTTTTGTTGTTGCAGTGTAGTGAAGTTTGTGCGGTTTGTTGTGCTGTAGGTTTGTGGTTGTGTTTGGTTTGGAGTTTGAGAGGTGTATGCAGAGGAGGAAATTATTAGTAGAATTGGTTAGTTGCCATCTCTATCCTGAATTGAAGAATTGGCCTTGCGTAATCTCTCCAGATGGGGTGATGGGCACCCTGTGTCACAGGTTAGGTCTGGTCTGTATAGTCAAAGGCTGGGATAATGGATGCTAAAGTGTTCTTGTATCACTGTCCAGATGGGTTTCTTGGCTCAGCCGACAATATTGATAGCAGCCCATGCCCCCAGTCAGCCCAGAGAGGGACCACATCATTTCTTGAATTTTGGGGATTTTACAGTGTTAACACTCATCAATGGCGACCTTTGTGTTGACCGAGCTACACCAATAAATTCCTCAGTCGTGCATGAATACAACTTCATCTCTGGCCTCGATACTTCAAAGGGACAGTCTTTCAGATGGAGGTCACCGTTTTTAAATTTTACGAGGCAAGTCTATACACTGACACACGACTTCTGTGCTCTGAACAATAGAAACACTTGCTTTCCAATCTGCCAGAGATACTCTTCATGCAAGGCCTTTTTAATATCTTGCATCATGCCATCAATGTTCATATTTATAGTCTCATATGCACATATATATGTATATTGTTCTTAGGTGCAAAAGTGCCAATGTTCTGCTTCACGTTATAATATATCTTTAAAAGAAGTTTCACTGGTACACAATTCCTTACCTTCCAAGTCGCAAATATCTTTATTTTTCCATGCTGTTCTTTTTTGTGAAAAGTGCCTTTCATTTTTTTCAATCTTCACAAGGCCCACCATTTCTAGGGCGTGTCTGCTTTATAAAAGGACACAGGGTTTTCATGTTTTGCAATTTGAAAATGAACTGCTGGGCTTTTTGTTCATCAGTCACATCTGGTAATGTATCTTGATGCACAATTAGCCTTTAAGTTCATTTGATCCTGCTGCCACTACACCCCACACCTACTAGCCTTTCCTCTTGACGCTTAACCCCCATCTCCTCTATAATTTTTTACTAGGCTTCCTGCCCCCCACTGTGACCACCTCCCAGCAGTTAGACCTGCACCTCTGAAACCTACTATCTCTAGCTGACTAACTTCCTTCCAGCCCTCTGTCTTTCTTTTCAATACCTTGATAAATTCACATCTCTTTTCTCTAGTGCTTTCTTTTTTCTCATCCACTCTTCATCAACTCTTGGCCCATCTACCTCCCTCTACTCCTCTAAAGATGTCTGGACCCCCGTTTCCTAGCTCAGCTACCTCCTCCTGCGAATACTTCACTGCCTTCTTACTTACACATTGGCCTGCACCCGCCATTTTCCTTCTCTCTTGATCTTGCTACCTTCTTCCCTTCTGGTCTAATCAACTTTTTGACCACCTTCTCCTTATTGCCCAATACCTCCACTCCCTTAACTATTGCAGCCACCTTCCACTCCACTTCGGGTCGTACGGTATCCCTCCATGCTTCCAAAGTTACTCCTTCCTTCCACTGCATTCCAGGTTTTATTTCCTTCCACTTTCCCTCTGCTCTTGCTTCCTCTTGTCACTCTACTCATGGTTTTATTGTCTCCCTCTTGATGTGAATTCACTGCTTCCTCTTTTACCCTTCGTAAGAATTAACTCTTACCACTTCTTTTGTGTCTTCTAGAGGCCACCACCTCCTCTCTCCTGCTATGACCTCTCCAGCTCTCCTCTGCAGCAGTCTCCAGGCTCCAGCCTTCTCCAAACATAGGCTGTCTGCTCCTGTCAGCAACTACACTGGACAGGGTAGCCTGGAATATTTAGTAACATGCCCTCTACCCCTTATTGGAACTAATGTTGAAGGTATTCATCTGTGAGCAACAAGGGTGTGAGGGTTGGGTTTGGTTAGGCTTTCTCACCACTTACTAATGGATCAGAATGAGGCTGAGGGCGCTGGGCTAAACATACAAGAGTGCTGGTGGCCATTTTGAAGCTGTGTGCATGGAGATCTTGAGTTATTCATAATGGGCTTGGGGTTATAACCACATCTAGGCATAGATGGCAAATGTCCAAAATCATGCTTGAGTGATTAAGGTTCTCTCACCTCCAAATTGATACCTAGCTGAGGGAATAACACAAGGAAAATCACAAGGAGAGAGTAGTAGGGAGGGGACAAATGATTAAGACTTCTAGGGGATTTAAGAGTGCTCTTTGGGCTAGAAAGCATTATTTCTATTTTTTCGAGACTTAAATTAAGTCCATTTGTGGCATCCAATTCTGGTCTTCCAGCTCGCTGCAAAATTTGGAATTCTAGAATAGATTTTAGTGTTGGCTGCGTAAGAATGGAAGAGAAGCTTATATTTCTTATACATAATCATGAGAGGTTGAATATATATTGTAAGAAACTTGAGGGTGTCCTCACATCTACTCCCCTTGGATCACCTCAGTTGGCCAGGGAAAGGCCATCACTATTGGATCCTGACCCTGGGGGCGGAGAAGTGAGGGCGGATCTCCTGGATGGAGGGTCCTTAGGGACTGTGGAGAGGACGGCCCTGAAGGAGATGCAGTACTTCCCCCTTCCAATTCCATAATGAACCCATAGTTCACGAAGACTTTGTGGGATGTTGTTACCCCCATTTCCTTTGGTAAGAGTAGCATCAGGATGAATGACAAGCCTTGAACACGCGGAAGGAGAGTGAAAAAGAGGAAGGGGCCCACAGCTGGACATGGTATCCCCCTTTCCCTATTGACGACCAACCTAACCATCGTTTATTGACTATTGTAAGCCAGATCCCCTCATTTCCCCATATGTGACAAAAGCGTTGTGAAGGTCAGGCATGTCCTCTTCATCATAGTCAGGCAAGCTCAATTGAGAAAGCACACCTGCAACCTATTTAAGGGTTGCAAGTGTATACAGTGGGAAGTAGAGAACACCACAGGGAGTGACGGAGAGGCCTGTTTGGGGGTGGACCAACAAGGGACCTTGTTTGAGTGGAGGCGAGCCGTTAGAGGGAACTGTTGTGAGTCGGTCTGCCGTTTGCAGAACGCTGGGAACTGCAGAGAGAGGTGGTCTCACAAACCATGGGAGATGGGGCTGCTTGGGACAGACTCAAGGCAGAGAAATGAGCGGTGTGGAGAGGCCATCCCTTTCCGTTTAAATGAAAGTGCTTGTTCTCCTGTTTTGTTAAGCAGACACAGGAGTGTCCTAGGGGCAGAAGTTGGCCCGCTAACATGAGAAGCAGAGGTTTGTGTGCTCCGCGTTGCTGAGAGAGTTATCGATGGGACCAGCGAATTTCTAACAGATGAGAAACCCAGTATAACTTGGTAATTGAGGGCATTAGCAGAAACATTTCCATTGTTGAAGTTTGAGAAGGAATACTTTGTATCGGAGTGGTCACGTGTCTCGGAGAGAACGTTTTTTAAATTCTCCAGTTGTTTGGAACAGTTTAGCAAAGCAAATGCCTATTGAATAACAAACTGAAGGGCAAACATAAAAATGAAATGCCATGAATGCATATTGATCGCTGAATTAAATGAAATCATGAAGTTAAGCATATTAATTGCGGAATGGAATAAAACTTTATGGGCCAAGCAAATAAAGAACAGCCAAGCTACCTATGTGAAAAAAAATTATGGGAAAAAGGTGACAGAGTCAAAAGAAGGTGAGGGGCGAACAAAATACCATCAAAGTGAATGTTTATGAGTGAATGCAGAGCAGCAAGGCCAAAGACTGGCAAGAGGTGTGTGACACGTGAGGGCAGAGCCACGAGCCTGACGAGGAAAAGCCAGAGAAGTGTAAACCTGCACATAAAAGGCAAGAGGCTGATAAAGACGAACTAGTGAAGGTGACTTGGTGCACAGGAGCTAGTACCAAAGAACCTGTATGGGCTGAAGAGCCAGGGATCCTGGTTGTGCGACCTGTGATTGGTGGACCGTTCGGTCCAACAACTGCGCATAGACCAATGAGCCCTGAATGGTGAAAACCAAGGACAATGTGGTGGTGAAGTTAAAGACTTGGGGAAGGGAACCCCGAGACTTGAACTACACTTGTTGTCTTGAGAATGGAGCCTTTTAGACCTTTCTGTGTTTGAACTATGTTGCTTGGAACTTGGGGAAGGGAACCCCAATGATTCTTTTGAACTGTATCACTTTGAACTGGAGAAAAGTAATCTTGTGACTTTTGTAGAACTATCTTACAACTCGTGAAGGGGAGATGAAAGACAGCTGTGTGCTGGAGGAAGCTCAGAACTTTGAGATAAAACACAATTTATTTTATTATGGACATCCCTACACATTGTTTAGCTTTAGTTGTGAGGGCAAGTATAGGTTTTGGACGCAGACAGAACTTTGGATTGAACTCTTTGACTCAGACTTTCCTTAGTTTCATTCAGGAAGGGAAATCCCACCTTAGCATAGGACAAGTAAGGCATCCCACTACAATTCTGACATTTGATTTAATAAAGTAGTTTATTTTGAACTTTAGTGCTGTGTCTTGCTTCATGATGCCTTCACAATAA
This sequence comes from Ambystoma mexicanum, assembly GCF_040938575.1. NCBI lineage: Eukaryota > Metazoa > Chordata > Amphibia > Caudata > Ambystomatidae > Ambystoma > Ambystoma mexicanum. The sequence goes on along the minus strand of NC_090933.1, from coordinate 23,031,503 downwards.
ACAGGGCTCGAAAGTAAGATTTGATGAGGAGGAGCTAAAACCATCTCCTGGCTGTTGAGCATCCCTCAGTAGGCAGGAGCTACCGCAGGGGAAACAGGAGCAAGTACCCAGCGCAACACAAATATTACATCCCCATGAGATGCACAATTTAACTTTTTGCCAATTATGTATGCTCCATTATGCTTAAATATGTACTAGATGTGTCCTCATTTGTTTTTATTAACATCATATACTCAAGGTTAATGTCACATATGCACGACTGTAATGCTCGGTTTAGCCTATGGAGCCAAAAGTACCTCCTGGAAGCTGTTGGTTTCAAGATAACCAGGCTCTCCTAAGCTTGAAGCAGGTGCTACATAGCTCCTAGCTGACAGCAATTGCACACACTGGATATGTAGTGAATAACAGAGGGGGCAGGCGACATTCCTGGGCAACTCCAAAAAGCACATGACGAGCATCTGGACAATAAGGGCCTAGCCATACTTTTTGTTAACTATTGGACAGAAAAGATTCAACTAAGCCCAAGAATCATTTGACAGGGCGACCAAGTACTTAAAACGCTGCCAAGAGATGGATCATAATCAAGGCAGAGAGAAGACCATGATCTGCCGCAGGCAAAACGTTATCCCACATTCTAAGGAGTGCTGTCTCCATCCCCTGCTGATGGGCATTTTATAGTCCATGGAATTACACAAAATCTAAAAGTTGTACGGATATCACCTTTTCCAGTAATTTGGAAATGCAGGGTAGATTGGCATTGGCTGGTAATTACTCGTGCAAAATTTGGTTAGGGAGAGATTATTCACAGTAATAAATGGTGTGGCAAGTATATATGCATGTTGGTAAAGCATCGATCTCCTCACAAGTCCATTTGAAAGTCAGAACAAGGGTATGAATTAAAATGTCTGATGTGGGTGATAAACGGAAAGAATAAGCTGAAGTGGTGTTCCTGAAAGGGACCTAGAGACTGCGGACTAGGGAAATGTTGGTTTGCATTTCTTCAATTTTCCCCCACAAAAAAGTTAAAGTTGTTAGTAGCTTGAAAAGAAGGGTCGAATGAATTTAGCAAAAAAATCAGGATTATGCAGTGAAGCAACCATTTTAAACAATGAATTTGGTTTATTGATAGCTAAGTTACTTTTACTGGAAAATAGGCAGATTTCGCACAAATAATAGCCTGCTTATATACATGAAGGTCAGATTTAACTGAGAACAAAATATCATTAGACCTCGATTTGCTCCATATTTTTCTTTTTTTCAATATAGCTTTTTTATAATTGAAGAGAGAGGCCGGACAAGCTGCTTCTGTTGAGGATATGCTGCTGTTGGGAAGGCTGTTTTTGGGGTGGGGGTGCGCGGGGGGGAGAGGCACGCTCTATTCATTTTTAGTTTTTCCCCTGAGAATTTTGCTCCTTTAAGAGCTTTCCTATGGTCTCCCAGTTGTTGGCGTAAATTAATGACCCTGATCTATTCCAGATTTCTCAGTTGAAGAAAAGGGCACTGTGGGATATATGTAGTTCATCTGAGGGTGGTTTGCCCATACACTTGGCTTTTGGGTCCCGAGACTGGTTTTCTGAGGTCTTCCCTGGCTTAAGTGACCTCACCCGGTATTTTGCCAAATTTACCCTCACATCTGTCCTCGATTCCACTTCCTAGATTCGGTCGGGGTTTCGTTTCTGTTCCTGTGGGGCAATATACCAGGGTGCAAAATGTGCACTCGCCATTGATTGGCTAGTGATATTACACTGTTGGCGAGTAAGAAATGGTGTGGTGTGTGTACGGATAGAATTGAGTTGGCAAGTGACTTTGATGGCTAGCTAGTAGCTTGCAATTTGAAATGGTGCCCTCCTAACGGGCTTGGCTCGGTTTACAATCCCCCCGGATCTCCCGCGTCAACCTGTTCATGGTCATCAGATGAAGTTCCACACATAAACTGCAAAGAAAAAAAGGTCCGAGTTTGTTTTCAGCACCATTTGTCTATGCTCAGCATTGGTTCTAGGGTTGGGCAAACTGGCCCAAATCATACGAAACTTCAAATAAGTACAAATGATGTGTACCCTTTTGCACTGAAACTAAAAAAAAGTGTAATCCCAATTTATTGTCTCAAAATGTGCCAATGTTTTCAGTTTCCACTTAATTTATTCCTATTTAAGTTTGTTATTATATTGGTTTTATTTAAATTCATAGCTATTCAACCAGATTTCAACTAATGGCCAATGGTTTCAGCTGGTCCGAAATATGTCAAACCCAAATTAATGCTCGGTTGGAATATCCTCATGAGCCAGCTCTCAATTCGACTGAGTTTAAAGATATTTTAGTAATTCGAACCATGATTCGCGCACCCACCCACCCACAATGATTTCCCTGTGATCATTTTTGTGCATGGAAAAGAAATCTATTCTATGCTTAACTTTGGTGCCATCTTAGCGACTGTTCACAAGCCTTTTGCAGGGCCGTTTCTATCGGCATGGTCGAGAGGGGTGGAAAGGAAGAGAACGAAAATCTCCTGTTTCCACACAACTCTATCCCTTTTTGCTCTAGTATGAAATGCGATTACTCGAAACACTATCTTAAAAGCAAACTCGCCTTCGACGCCCCAGCTATTCCTGACCTTGCCTCGCCTTGTTTTCACATCGTGACAGGTTTAAAATGTCTGAAAAGCGGGAAAAAGGAGACAGGAATGTACCACATCAGAAACAGTCTTTACCAATCATGTCTTTGCAGTAAGCCGACAGAACAATCAGATACCCTTCTGGGAAGTGCTCATGCCTATTTTCCATTGATCTAGTGTCCACATGTTTCGAGGCCTCCCGACAAAACCCTTTGTGCGTCAATCAACCAAAACGTGTCCTCGTCCATTCCTTCCGATGGTCAAAAACCCCATCTGCCACGCCACAGCCGAGCGCCGTCAATGAGCTGCTTATTTGTCTGTCCCCTAATGCATACCTTTTCCTTGCTGTCCTCACTGTTCCCAGAAGGTCCTGTTAAGTGAATCTTTAATTTACTGTATTCATCGTTTCCATCGCTTCTGTTCCATTCCCAAGAGAGCAGTGTTAATTAACAACCAAGCACAGTGACATTTTGCACAGCATGAGTAATTGGTGTGTAATTTTCAGTCTTCATAAAAGCGCCACAGTGGACAGCAGTCATTTCTTGGGAGAGCAGTCCAAATAGAGCGTCCCTTTAAAATATGTGTGCCTCTAGAAGGTGGTACAATTCCTTGCTGCTCCAGTGCACATTTTTAAAAAAGATGGCCCTTCTGCAATACTACTTGCAGGAGCGAGCTGGAGCTTCATATCGTCAGCGAGGTATTACGGGACGGCTCCCCTGGTTTAAATGTTTGAAGAAAAAAAATACAGATTTACTGCAATATGGAGTAACCCTACTACAATGGGATCAGATTATAAAAACGGTGATTAATGCCTACGAACAGTGGCACTTTAAAGAATGACGTAAATCATGTGCTGATAAGAAAAGTAGTTGCACAATTTTTAGAGATTAAATGTAATTTTACTCTAAAAGAAAATACCAGGATATCGCTGATCAGAAAACTGAAGAAGACCTTGATGGTCAAACTGTTATTGGGAATATTGCCTGTTCAGCAATTTTTTTTTGTGGCTGAAATGTTGGCCAGTCGGGCAAGTGCAAAAAGTGCATTATTTGGGAAGTGGGTGCACAGCTTTTTTTTATGTAGCCGTCCATTATATAACAACTCTGGAAGGCTTTATTTAAGAACGTTGTTTCTCTACAATAAAATGAGGCCCATTATAGAAGCATAGAGGCTGGTGTAAAGGACCACAGATGAAAAAAAGCATAAATGCAAGTATGAAATACCCAGGGGTTGCCTGGACGATTCGCATAAAAAATGTAAACTCGATTGTATGCCTTTTTAGGACTATCTTTTAGCCTGTGTTATGTTCTGAATTTTATTAAAGCAAATATTTTATTTAATGTACAGCTTTTCATATGGCTTTCAAAATTGTTAAAGTGGAACATGTTTATTTGATATGTATTGTGAATAATGGTGTATAGATTTGTCATTTTTATGGCTAGGCCGAAATAGAATTGGGTTGATACTGTCACAAACATACCAACTGCCTCAGGGAGTGGATGGAGGGTATGTGAGTGAGCAAGATCAGCAACAGTAGCATCAAGATATTGGTGCACAGGGTGCCAGCATTCTGGACCCTTGTATGCCAAATGCCAATGTGTATGCATTGTTCCTAAAAGAAACCTTGAAGTCAAGGCAAGGCTTCACATCTCCCCTAAAACTACAAATTAGAGACCCGCCAGAAAATTGAAGGTTTCGCACTTCTAGAGGTCTGATGATTTGTTTCCTTCACTGATCTCTGGTTCAGGATTCCTGTCCCTAGCTTCTCATTGGAGACACCGATCTGTGTGATTCACGTCCATCTTACAGCAATCTTCCCATACCTACCTCCAGGCTCTTGCTCGGACACCGCCAGTCTGATGCTGAACCAGACAATGCCATTTTACAGTTTTTAAGCAGACGGCACAACTCTGGTTTACACAGACTCTGACACCCCCACTGCTGAAACAGCCATACAGCCCAGGTTCGATTCTACTGGTTTCTTTCAATGCATTTTATTTAGAACAACACATTTCAAATTAGGACTTTTACCAATACTTTAAATCACTGTTTTTGCCCTGGGGTCTGCATTTTTAAATGTCTGTATTTCGCAGACATGTTATGCAGGGAAAACATTTTGTACTTGCTTCCATGATACCATCAGATCTGCCTTGTCCCATAGCTGCTCCTCCCTTCTTCACAGACTGCTAGAGGACAGGACCCCGCCATCCTGCACCCAGCTGCCACCCCTCTTACTTAGGCTTGCCTTCTCCCTCTGAGCTACGTTCACGTTGTGGCTCCTCTCAGCTCAGCACGCCTTAAACCCCAGTGTGCTGCGTTCCCACACCTCATGTACGTTGTACCACTGCCTGGTTTCCGGCCTGTCCCCTTTGAGCGCTCTGCTGAGTAATTACCCTCATTTCGTAATGTGTGAATTTCGAATGATCATAATCATTCGCATTCGTATGCACTGTGGAAAAGCTACGCTTGTAACATTGGGTTCGAAGAAGCAACATATTCCTCCACGGTTATGTCGCCATCTGGTTATCCTGGTTCCATCTTCAGTCTGACTGCATCAGTAGGCTTTAGTGGAGACCTTCCCACTACATCCACGGAGAAGTAGAATTAAGCCCTTGCACTCCACTAACTTCCTTTTAATATTTAAAGGAACAGGCCATCACAAACAGGATAGTCCCTTTTCTTGCTTCTAGCCTCGTATAGTTTCTTGTCCTCATGCCTTTGCTGCTTTCTGACAGTTGTGTGCTGTGTGTCTCTAGCTACTCATCAAAACCAGGGATGCCTTGTGAAACGGACAGCATTTTCCTGGCAACCTCTCTCCAGGCTCAAGCGTGCATCCCACAGAGATTCAAAGGCACCCCAACGCAGCAAACACAAATAATGTTGGAAAATTGAACACTGATAGAAAATGTTTGGAAAATTGATTAAGTACATGTCTAGTTTTGTATTTACCTGATCCTCTTCCAGAGTTTTTTTCTTTTCTGTGTTTCTTTTTGGGTCATTTTGAAAATCCAACTACATCTATTCTGAAAGAGATGTAGGACTCATACCTAACCTGATGCCGGGTTTGTTGCTCATAAAGTTCCCTAGAGAAACCAGACTATTGCTGAATTTGCTTTATTCACCAATTTCTTGAGCTAATTCATTTGTACACTGCATGGTCTCATTTATAACCACAATTAATCTCTTTAGCACTAAATTATTGATTTGTTGCCAGAAATGTAACCATACAATTCAAATACATCCAATTAAGAAACAACAATACAAATAATTGTAATATATTTGATACATATATAAAAACATTTCATCCAACTAGATTTATTACCTAAAGTAATAAAAGGAATTGATTGGACCGCATTTTGCCTACGATGCCAAGCTCTCCACTCGATTTGCTCCGAGACAGCTTTTGTCATTTCTTCATCAGATCCTCTGCAATAATGATAAGGGTTCTGATACCAGAACTGCAAAACATGGGTAGCAAACACTGGAGATCTGATCGACAAATAAAATGGGGAAGGAAACAGGAAAGTGGATTTGCATTTCCATTTGCTGCAGTTCGTTTGGTAAGTGCATATTGCTTATATCTGCCCATCACATTCATCTACCAATGAGATCAACAAAAGTGTATGTAAACGAAATTTGGGACAAAGGGAGGGGACGGGGGGTTATCAAACCGAAGTACTGCTCACATCCTAAATAGGATTTGACCATTAAATAATCTGTGGACAGTCGTGAGACTAGCAGTTTGTCACTTAAACTATAAGTACTCACTTTCTTTTCACCAAAGCCTTGTGCCTCTTTTCAGATCTTTTCTGGATAAAACCACAAATTAGGCAAGCCGATATATAGAAATAACATTTTTACATGCAACAACCACTCTCTGGGGTACATTTTTGGAAATAAAATAACATTTCCCTATTCCCAAGCATGGCTGCCAGCCCTACTTTGTTCTCATCAAATGTAAGGCATAGCTAATTGAATGTTCACCCAGCAGCTTGTTAAACATTATAATTGATCATGAAGCGGCAGCAAAATGTGCGGTTACCTTCCTTACTTGGGGTAACCCATGTACGGCTTCAAGTAAACCAAGATAATCATACATGTCAACTACTTCTAGAAGGATACCAACTATCTCAAATTCAGGAGGTTTGAAGTTTGTCCAGCGCACTATTAACTCATTTGTTGTCACTGTGTCGACTATGAAACCTAGATTAATACAGCAAATGTGGAATACGCCAAGACGACGTTTCCGCGAATTTCCGGTCCTAGCCACAATGACTGCAATTGTCTGCAGAAACCAGTACTGGCCATGGTTCCCTCCACATTATTGGAGCATCCACTCTATTTGAGACTAACTCTCCCACAATTCCAGCTATATATGAATTTAACAGAATGGAGGCAATCACACAGCTTTGCCTGATCCCCTGTTAATTTAAAATAATTCAGTCGTTTCACCCAAAGAGCCAAATCTTGCACAGGCAATATTTGATGATTACAGTAGTTTGATGGTCTCTTGTCAAGTTTTTCAACATACCCTTAGTTGTTAATATTTTGTAACGTTTCTTCTTGTTTACAAAATCAAAGGATACACTTGCATCTACAGGTACAAGATAAAGCGTGCCTTTTTTAGGAAAACATATTTTTGCACATAAAAAACAGATGAAACAGTGGGCAGGTGTATCCCGGCCTTTCCTGAAGCCTGCCTGTGGTTCTGAGAGCAAATTACTAGCTTCAACAATTGTCTCAAATTTCTTCACTATTAGTTTGCCAAAGATTTTACCTAAACTATCTAAAAGAGACAGCCCTATAATTTGCTGTATTAGATATAGCATCCTTTTGGACGATCAGTACAATTAATGCAGATATCCAGGATACAAGCACATCGACACCCATCAACACTGCTCTAGAAATACTGTACGAAATTGGACCCCACAGCTTTACATCTTTTTGTTCCAAGTCTCCAGAGAATACTGTCCAGCTCCGGTGCCGCTTTACATGGCCTCTTCCACTTCCCCTGGGTTAAACTTGTTTCTTTTTTCAATTAAACTGAATTCCAGCAGTAGTTAGGCACTTCTACCCATGGGATTTCAAGTGCTATGGGCCAACCGCAGAAGAAAGATGGAAATATTTCACTATTTCACAAATGCTGTTCAAACAAAGTTTTTTACTCTCTTTCTGAATTGCAGATTATTAGTGATTTCCCTGATGCTCAGCGGATGACTATTCCAAGGTTTCGATCGTAGGACCGTACAAGACTTGCCAAAACCCTTTTTAATAAAAATCTTGGAACAAACTGAGTAGCCCGCAATAATGATATCAGCAGTCTGGCTGAGCTATGCCATACACATTGTCATCTCTCAAAGAAGGGAGGTACCATAGACAGCCTAATGCATTACTACCAGACGGTTACATTTGAATTAGATTCTGGTAAGGTAGGAAGCCAGTGTAGTCTACTAAAGGCTGGTGTGAGATGACTCCCCTAGCACTCTTTACAACAATGTGGGCTGCCCTGGTTTGCAATATTTGCAGACAATGAACATCTTGCTTTGTGGAACCTACAAATAGGCTATTACAATAATTAAGTGTAGAGCATATCACATCACTAGCCCAGTGAGATTACAATAGCCAAGGTCTAATTTGCCTGTGAACCATGAGACAGTAATTCATGGCACTTATTATGACTCCCCCCCAAATGCTTTATGTTTTGCTTTTTTGTTGTTCTGTCCATGTGAGCACCCTGAGACCGTTGGGTGAGAGTTGCGCTATACAAGAAAACATTTAGTTAGTTATGAGGTTACTGATTAGGGGTGCCATGAATAGAGGGTAGTCCAAATACAGGCTCAGCGATTTTACCTGATCCAGTAATTGAATAGGGCAGTGGGACAGTTTAATTTCCTGTGGCGTGACCATTTCCTTCCAATGCATCGGGAATCAATAGTTCAGGTTTTGCTTGGTTTAATCCCAGCTTGTTGTTGGACATCAAATTAGATCTTGAAAAGGTAGATTGAATAAAGTCTGTTGCGCCGTAAGCACCAAACCAGCTGAAAAACAATCTGGGTTTCGTCCATATAATCCGAGCTCTACCAAAACATCACGCAGAAGCTTTGCATAAATGTTTAACAAGGGGAGATGAAAGATCCCTGAGGAAAGCATGCGGTTAGAATCTAAGAGTCAGACAAATACTCGCCAATCTTTACTCTGGAAGATCTATTAGACAAAAAAATATGCAAACCATAGAAGAGCATTATTTGAAGCTGCAGCAACCTAAATCAAGCGTTTCAACAATATCATGCTTCAGTGTGTCAAATGACACAGACTAATAGAGTAGTATTAGAATACACATATGTCCTTCAGCTGACATTTTAAAGAGAATATTTTTCCAATCAATTGAAACCGCTTCTGTACTTCTGAATGGGCAAACTCAGATGCTCTGTCGCCCAAAAGCTGCTCTGACTCCAGGTAACTCTGAAGTTCTATTTTTACTACCTTATCTAGAATCTTTAGTAAGAACGGCTTGTTTGAAATTAACTTGTTGGCACAGATTTCCTGATCCAACATCGGTTTCCACAGAAGGGGTGTGATCCAGGATTGCTTGGTCTCCGGTGTGGATACTGCCACGCCCCCAGCAGCATATAATCACCTACGATTGTCTGCATTGGTGAAGCCGAGCTGCGGGAAAGGGTGCCTGTTGTAAGCCGCAGGCTGTTTGAAACCGGATGCTTAGCTGGAAAACCCCATAGCTCTTCGAGGAGGCAACTCTCCTACTCTTCCGGATAATATGTTGGATTGCAACACAGACATTTATTTATTGTCCAGCTGAACCATTTGAGGAGGAGAGGAGCAGGCAGGACCTTGGCTCACCAGACCCTTGTTGAGTGGTTATACTGGCCCAAGTGTATCACCACTATGGCCAAGAGGAAAGCAGAAGGGCAAACCTCATGGGAGACACAAAATAAAATCCTCAGGATGTTTAAGCCACTCAAAGAGGAGAACAGCTTGATTTCAGAAATAAAAGTCCTGCTTTCAGACTAGGGACTGATGCGCCTGGTGGGCTTGCAAATTATTGACCGACAGTGAGAGAATCCAAGGGAGAAGCCCAGCAGGATAAGGACCCTGTCACAGTTATTACTGATATAAGTGAAGTTGATTTAATAACATTCTGTGAACTACAACCACCTGAACTACCAAAGTCTTATTCTAAGACAGCGGGCATCTTATGGACCTGCAAGGAGGATCGTCTGGCCCCGCATGAAACTACCCACAAGACTGTGCAAGAAGAAGGAAGGAACTTTGAATTTACTGGGATTGTAAACAGCTCTGCATTAGGTGCCAGTAGTACTAGCATTCTTGAGACTCATGGGCAGGAGGCATACAAGGCTGCTTCCACTTCGAAGCAACAGGTTGGTGCAGATGGTTCTGTTTGTAATATATTCGTGCTAACCCATGCTGTGGCAATGGTGGCGAGTCTCTGGAGTCACCCTCTGGGGTTAAACCAAACACTAAGACTGATATTCTGATTGATCTTACAAACCGATTTGAATGTTTAACCAAGGGCTCTGCTACAGAAGTAGTGGGGAAAGGCTTTGGAGGCTCCTACTTTGGAACTAGTCTCCCTTCCTAAATAGGGAAAGGTTGGGGGAAAATAGCCGCAACATAAGAACAAGGGTGTGCATCACCCTTCTCTAAGGGGGAAGTCGACCAAAGAGGTGGCCATTCAGACCTGCTTGGACGACAGGCTCACGTTTGATTTTGCCGATTGTAGCTGTATATCATCAAAAATAATAAGAATTTTCCTTGATCTCAAGGAGATCATTGTTCTGAAACTAGATGGCCGTATGCCGCATGAATGTGCTGGCTAGGGTTCTTAGGGAAATTAAGAGGTTTCTGTGATTCCCCGAGGTCTGGGGGGCATCAAAGGTCCCAGTGTCAGCAACGTGTCCAGTCAATGATCCTCTTCAAGTCTATGGGACCGGTTGCAAGGCCTCTCGTTTAAGAGATACCCCTGGAGTTGGGAGCGGGGGGAGCCTAAGGTTCCTTATAAAGTTTGCCCCCATACCCTGCTATTCTTTCCCCAATCAGTTCTTAGAGGCAGGGCTTAAATCCCCTAAATGTCTACCCCTCCCCTCCCCCCCCCCGTTATCAGGCTCCAACCTGATTGCCCTAGGAAAGGCGAGGGGGATATGATCTATTTGGTGGTAGCAGTAGCACTTCGAACAATGATTCCAACTCCTCAGTGGTATTGCTGAATGTCCCTCGGTTAGCACAGGGCATGCAGGAAGATACAGATTCCATAAAAAACAAGTGTATACATTGGATCCGTCATGTCAAGGGGTGCCTCTCCATGTCTCTCCATGATCAGAGGAGACATAGTATGCTGCTCGTACCCCGTTCTGACTACGATCATATTGTTGTTGTATTTTCATCTAGGCGTTTGGCTAAAGGGCTGCTGGCAACTGGTTACAGATGTTACCAGAATGGGTCAGTTATCACTACCTTAAGATGTACCTCTTTTCTCCAGAATCTACTGGCAACAGTCACAAACCCCTCCGCTGGTGGCTCTCATCCATCTATTCGGGGTTTTAACCTTCTCTGCTGGAATATTGCGGCGTTGGTTAGACTATTGAATGTTCCAGAGTGGATTACCTTTGTCTGTGGTTTTAATGTCATCGCCCTTCAGGAGACTTGGGCAGTCAATCTAATTATGCTTCAAGGTTACCAGTGTTTTCAGATTCTTGCAAAGAGTAGACCTAGTGGTGGCCTTTTGGTCTGGGTTGAGGTGACATGACCTCCAAATATTTATTAGAACAATCAATGAAGAATCATTCTGCTTTTTTAATATTTATAAAATGCCAACGCGTTTGCAGGGTTTAGTTACCCTGGAGTGCCTTCCGGACCTGATGACTAATAAACTTGCCCAACCTCCCATGCATATTTACACTTTAGTGGTAAGGGATTTAATCTCCAGCTGGAACCACTGAAAGATCTAGAGGGGGTGTGGGATGACAAGATATGGCATGGGATATTCCTAATCCAAATTCACCTTATTCCCATAGAATATATGGTTTAGCAGTGGAATCTGCATGAATTATGTTTAATTTGAAGCTAAGAGCATGCAACAGAAGATTTGCTAGTGACCAACCAGCCAAATGGACCTGTAAAGTTCACAACGGGAATTCACTTATTGATTACATTTTCGTTTAAGCAGCTAACTGGGAGAAAGTGAGAGAGTTTGAGATCTTAGAACAGTCAGAAAGCGACCATTTGCCTCTATTTGTTTGCATCCTGGATGCACAGCAGATAGAGATTAGTGATCACGCACATTAGTGGAAGCTGCCCGTCAATCAAACCATGTGCTGGAATCTCAGGTGGAGCCGACATCGACTATATGGATCAACTCGATTAGACAGCAACCACAAAATGCACCATCGCTAGAGATGCCATGACGAATAGCCAGCGGACAAGAACACACGTGCCACCAAGCACATTGGTCATACACACACCAATCCACAAGAAGAACATACTCAGTGCGATGACGTACAGGACCACTTACACTCACACATGCATTGTGGTTATTTTTCACATAGGCCAACTACAGCACCGCAGAAACGCAAGAAGAGCTCGTGTACATGCTTGCAGACGCTTCCTCGCCACTAAAACCATGATGATGTATCCCTATATATGGACTAATGCATATGAATCTCTGTCGCCCCTCGTGACCCCCATATCAAATGCTCATAATTCTGCTCCAGCCACGGTCTCAACACGTGACCAGGTCGACCTGATACGATGCCAAGCCCCAAGGACCAGAGAAGCGCTGGGGTCTCACGTCTGGGGCACAGACTGCAACAATGAAGTGACAAATTGGACAGCGATGGGAAAAACATGCACACCAGCTAATAGTGAGACCGGTCCATTGTCCGCCACTGAAACATAGTCATACTTTGTTGCCAGCACCAGGTACACCGCGAGCTGGGAACAGTGGTGGTCCCAGGCTTGGGGGCTCGTGGGTGGACCAATCAGAATATGAGGCGTTCACCATTGACGCCACTATAGTTTAGCCAATCACTAATTGTCTCCTTGTAAGAATTCTCTTGTAGCAATTATTTGGTACGGCCACCACCTGACCCTTCCTCCACCACTAACAGTTTCCTCTATATGTGCTTATAGTGACCTTACCACTCGGGGAGCCAACCTGAGAATGCGTTAGGTTTTGGGGCTAGTTTTCCCAGGTGACGCACGTAGTCGCGTCATGCAGCTAGAAAAAGGGCCTGCAAGCCCAACATTAATGAGATGTCTCCCGGACGGATGCCTTTGACCTGAGAGCTCGTCCCTGTCTGTTTTATGCAATAAACAACAGTAACTATTTGCTCTTGTGTGTGTGTCTCATACTCCTTTGGGACGCGGGAGGAGTTGGGGCCTTCCCAACCCCAGAGGTCCGTGGACGGCCCTGCCGGCCCCCGATAAATTACCCCGACAAGTTGGCACTGCTGAGATCTGCTGAGATTGAGGGCGATCACAGCGAGGCTGTTGCCCCCTTTGGAGGACTACAGGACCATCGCGGAACTGCGAGACGACAAGACAGCGCAATCCGGAGATTGGCCGTCGGGAGCCGAATTGAGAAGTATCCCGCCTGTGGTTGGCCAGTGTCCAGGCGTGGTCCAGATGAGGGGAGGCGGCGAGCTGATTGGGAGGGGTGCCCGCAGTCGAGCGGCACCGGCAGGCGAGAGCTCGATTTGAGTATGGCACACACAACCAGCAATACAATGTTGTGCGGGAGGGGGGAGGAATTGTAATTAGCGTGGCGGGTGGCTCTTACAGTGTGTTAAGAAGAGATTTTGGTAATTGGGCGGCGATCAATGTGTAAGGTGTGGCAGGGTCCGGCACGAGGGCCATCCCCTCTAGTGTTACAGAGCAGATTGGGTGGGGCTTCAAGCACCCACGTGTGACTGGCAAATCGCGCTGATAGGTCGAGATCGCGGACACCTGTATGAAGGGGTGTGGTATTCCTATGAGTTGGCGTTGTAGATCAATGAATAGATGAGGATTCCTATTGATTGAGTGTTTTAGCTCTGTAAATAGATGACATATTCCCGCAGGAGGTAGCTAGATTGTTTCTCAGTGTGGAAGATAATTGGCTGGTTAAGCTCCCCTAAAGAGGGGGCGTATCACATGCGAGGCGACGCAGCGTGCGCAGTCCGATTGTAATAAAGTAATTGATGAATACTCCACTCCAGAAGTGGTGGGAAGAGAGCTGTGGGGATAACGGGGAATAACATTGTTAAGTATCACGCGCATACATTTTTTGCTGTAATTGTACGTACCGGTAACCCCTTGTAGTAGTTGGTGACATCACCCATAGGGCTGGCATAGGATACTGCAGTCTTTTTCATCCAAGAGTAATCGGGGCAGGGATACGCGGTAAGGGAGAGGTGAAGGAGGAGAGGCAGCCGCGCACAGAGAACGCCGGCACGTACTCAACAAGGGGGGGGTCGCACAAGAAGGTGGTGCGGCTGGCGGGAGAGGGACACTGCGCAGGCGGTGAGGGCAGAGGAGAAGGGGGAGGAGTTGGAAGCACATTGCAGGTGCACCAAGTAGCGGCGGCACAGGAAAGGCGGGCAGCTCAAAAGCTCGCCGCGCGGGGCACGCAACCGCAGGGGGCTTTGTGCGCCACAGGTCGAAGGGGGCCCAAGCTCCGGAAGGAGAAGCATAAAAGAAGGTGACATTGCTGTAAAGATCAAGAGAGCGGTGGCGCTCGGCACAAAAGTATTGAAATAAAAAATAGCTTTTCCTTGCTGCGGAAAGTCGGAAGACCCCAATTTATGGGGCCAGGTAACGGTGGTATTGAGAAAGTGAAGTTATAAAATGTCTACGTATTATGGGATAGGGGCAGGGTTAGGTTTCAGGGCCAGCACCTTAACAACACCACTCAAACATATCTGTGCAACACTAATACCACACAGAGATAAAATAGTAAAGTACAGTATTGAATGGACCCAAGCGACAAACAACAAAATAAGGATACCATGGCCGCCCAACGGCAGTTTTGACATGCTGTTAGCGTATCTACATAACACATAAGGGGAAGAAATTAGCGAGCCACCTAGAAGTTTTTGACCTCTGGAAAATGTTCCAGGGGTGCGCACCAGGGGTACCAGGGATGTTCACTGTGCAAGGTGTAAAGGAAAAAAAGGTGAGCGGAGAGGGCGGGTGCAGCACGCCCCAAGCCTCCCACCTCCCAGTGTTGAGGAAAGTGAGGAAGAATCAGAAGGATCGTTCCCAGTTGCAGAGGTAAAAAAGGAAGGTGAGGAAGAGACACCCATAACTAAAGAATTAAAGATGGAAACAGAAGGGCTGTATCCAATGAGAGAGTTGAGGGAAGCTACACGATCACACTTAACAGCAGCTGAAGGATACTTCTACCCTGCATACAGCCCACCACCATACGCACCAGCAGACAGCTACCAAAAGGGGCTGGGTGCGAGGAGTGCAGCAGACACGAAACCAACACAGGTAAGCACCAGGGACGAAAAAAGAGCACAAATAGACTTAGCAAGTATAGGACCAGACAAATGATAGCAGCACAGGTGCTACTGAAGCTTCGAGGGACGTTAACAGGGGAATAGGAAGAAGTGGTAAAGAAGGTAGGTAAACAAGAGACAGAATACACACAGAGAGGGTGCGGGGTAAGTACAAAGGAGGAAGGAAGAATGACACAGGAGGAAGAGGAGGTGCTGGCGGCGAAATTAGCAGAACTAAGGGAAGCACGGAGCGTGCTGATCAGACAGTTCGAGCAGAAAAGGAAGGAGAAGAGGAAGGAAAGTAAGGTGGACAAGGCGGGATTAAAACAGCAAGAGGAATAACAAAGGAAAAGAGAAGAGGACCGCATAAGGGGGATTGCAGAAAGAGTGGCACGCATGGAGCAGCGGGAGGTCAGGAGAAAAGAAGAGGAACGAGAAGAAAATGACAGGGAGATGGGACTATGAAGGAAGAAGATTATATCGGAGAGCGCACGAAAGTACGAGGAGGGGAGGATTATAGAAAGTATACTGGCAATGGAGGGTGGAATATGGCGCAACAAGGAGGAAGAGGAAAGGGTATTAGAACAGGTAAGCAACGGAATAATGAATCAGCTTTGTAGAGCAAGAGCGGAGGTAGGTGGTGAAGTGAGCCAGCAAAGCAATACAGCGCTAGGAGAGACGCGCAAGGAACATGGGGCCAAGACATACGCATGCAGCAATAAGGAGGCAACAACACCGGCACATGGGGGCGCAGAGAAGACAAGTGAGTGCACAGACAGACTTAGGGACTGCCACAGGGGGGGAAAACACCCAAGCACAGGGTTGACATTCTCAGATGGATTTTGCAGTGAGGAGGAGGAGGGATCCTGCAGAGGACGAAGTGATGGAAGTGGGGAGGGGCTAAGCAAATTATACATAACACGCACTGACTGCGGGTCATCGTGGGAATGTGAGACACGGGAAGAAGAAAACACTAGAAGGGAAAACAAAAGGCAACTAAAACAAAGAACACCACAGCCACTGAAACCGCTAGCACAACACACACCATATGTTAATAGACTCAAGAGACCTCCCAGGATGCAGAATGGAAGAATCAGCTGATACACACAGGAAGGGTCAAGTGGGTCAACAGAGAAAGAACAAAAGCATAGGAGGTGATAAAGTAACAACACATTACTGACTTTATTGAGGAACTTTCTGACATGGAAAAGGACAGCGAATACACTCATACATCCCCACACGGATGGACGCTAGGGGAGGTGAAGGAGTACACTCTAATGCCATTACTAGAGAGAGGGGGAGCAAGGCCATAATATGTCCCATGGAAACATGCAGACAAAGATCATCAAATGCAGGCTTCCATCTTTTGAGTGGAGGGGCTGGGAAATGGATATATGAAATGGAAAAACAAACAGCAGGGCAAGATATAGCAGTGGGCGATGTAAAGGGGTTGTTAATTTCAATACTGAGTGACGCAGCAGATGACATTTGGAAGATGGCGGGTTTCCCAAGGGTGACGATAAGTGACATCACATGATGGGGCGCCATTTGCAAATTGCAGACATGCACTATGGCAGGCACGAATGAAGATCCTGTTGATTACATCCAGGAAATTCAGGAGAAGTGGCGCCTGAAAACGTGGGAACCGTGGGACAAAACACTAGCAATCTTTTACCACATACTGATTCAAGGCCTCCCAGAACCAGTACAGAGACAATAAAAGAAATTGGTAGGAATGGAAGCAAAGGGATGGCCAGAGATACAGTTGACAATAGTGCACCATTGTAGGCTATGGCAAGAAAAGATGAAACAGAAAGAGGAAGACAGAAAGGCAGAGGAGGCGAAACTGGTCCAAAAGAAACTGTCCAAATATGCCATGGAAGGTGCGCTAATAACAGGCCCCTCCCAGGTCACTCCGGCACCAGACACTACACAACAACAAACAGCATCACTACAGCAAGCACAAATTATGACGCAGCAAATGCCACCACCCCTGCCATACACAGCCCAACACCAATACGCCGCACAGATGGGGGGTGGATACACACAGATGGGAAACGGTTACACAAACAACTACAGTCGGAGGGGTGGGCAAGCGAGGGGTTGGGGATTTGGACCAGCAGCACCACCACAAGGAGGAGGGTTCCGGGGGCACAACCAATATGGACATCAGGGTTACTTAGACAGCACTGGAGGATACATGTGGCAAGCACAGGAGCTGCCAATGTGCTGGACATGTGGGTTAGTAGGACACATATCACGCACATGCAGAGCAAGACCGGCACAGGCAGGGTGGGGAGAGCAAGGGCAACAGGGTTACAATGGGGGAAAACAACTATACCAACAACAACAGCCACAGCCGGTGACAGAAACACAAATACAACAACAACAACAAGCACCACCTTAGCAGCAACTACAAACATACATGCCACAACAACCAAAAGTGCAGTACCAGCAAGCACAACAGCAGGCACAACAGCAAGCGGCCACAAAACAACAGCAACATGTCGAGACAGTACAACAGCTCACACAAATACAGGACAATAAAGTACTACTCGCAAACACACCAATACAACAGACACAGTTGGGGAGGGTGACAATATTGGGCCACAAACCATACACAGGGAGCCGACAGTCCCTATACCGCAATAGGACAGCCCACAGACGTCTTTGATGTGTCCCATCCTATCGGTAACACCTAACCCTGCGGAGGATCCATGCATAAAGGTGGCGATAATTGACAAAACGTTTTCTTTTCTAGTTGACACAGGGGCCACTAGGTCCTGTATTAGGGAAGGGAAGTTCAACTTGTCAGGCGAAGCCATGCACACTTAAGGATTCTCTGGGGCCCGAGGGCTGGTTCCTTTTACTGATAGCATCTCCTTATCTGTTGGAGATCACGACTTCTCTCTACCACTGCTACACTCAAAACAATCGCCAGTAAACATACTAGGGAGAGACATGAGCAGACTGAACATGGCTATATCCTTCACTGACAAGGGAATAAAGTGCTCCACACCAGGCATACACATGCTCACAGCACGACACATACTCCAGGCTTACTGTGGCAAGACAATGGTGAGGGCAGAACTAGTGGACGGGGACCTCTTCCAATATGGAACAGACATGGCAATAGCATGGCTACCAGGAAATGAGTGCAAGGTGTGGAGGAGACCAGCAGCTTACCTTTTCAGACTGGAAACACCCACCAGTGAAGAGGAAGGGGCAATAATATCAGCAGACAGAGAGTATTGTGGCAACCACAGACTACATTGCAGTACACGCCCAGGATGGGGAAGGGAAAGCGTGGAGAGCAGTAATAGCACTAGCAGAAGGATGCAGGCTAACGCAGGTGTCAGATGAGGAGCTGTTCAACGGCCTCCTAAAAGAATAGCAAAGATCCAACAACCAACCAAAAAGAGTTGGCTGTACTGCCTCCCTTTGGCCTTGTTTGAGTTGAGAAAAAGACCAGGGTCGGACCACCACCTCACACCCCACGAGGTGGTGACCAGACGTCAAATGCACCTTCCACTCACACCACCATCAAGAGCAACAACTGACTGCCACACAACAAGTACTGTTTTTGGTGACGAAATGCACGTGTATGTCTCTTCCTTGGTTACTAGTGCCGCTTTTATCTCTCAACAGATCCAATGGACACAGGGCGGGTGGAAGAACAACCAACAAGGAGAAGCAACCAACGAGGAACAGGAACAGACTGTACAGTGGACAGTGAAAGAGGGAGACCAGGTGCTCCTGAAAAATTACTGTCGAACATTGAACAATCCTAGATTCACAGGTCCACACTTGGTGGAAAAGGTAGACCCTAGAGCAATACAATTGAAGGGTAAGGATGTGTGGACACACATCCACGACATCAAGCCCAACAAAGCACAGACCCTCCCTCACCTCAGCGAGGGGGGCCAACGCTTCAGCAACGACAACTGACAACAACGACAGTACAGACACCGGTTACCCCAAAGGACGTAAATGACTAACCACCCATAGCTCACCCTATGATCACGAGATCCCAGGCAAAGAAAATAATTTAGCTACAAGTAACTCACACCAGCCACCAATTAATGAAGAACATTGTCAAAACAGTCTGCAATATACACCACACTGTGTAAACACGTGCATGCTCTCTTCTCTTTTTGTCTCGCACATGCAGGTATTGCGCATTGCAATTGTGTATTTAACAAAAGAAAAGGAACACACGTCACTGAAGCATACGTCACTGCCCAGGGGTAAATGCTACCCGCGGGCGATAACACCCCAGAAGCACTGTCGCACCAGTTTGTATACGTTATAAAACAGCCAAAATACTTAAGACGAAGGAGAATACGTGTATATTATAACACGTTCCTTATGATAATAGTACAATCAATTCCACATCTCCACGCAGCACTCCCCGCCCTAAGAGATAGGACGGTAAGGAAATCGTGGGAAGAGCTTTTTGCCGGGGCATTGAACGATTACTTGATACGTAGGGCTTGAATAAAAGTACTAACAATAATAACGCATATTTTGAGAGATTTTCAGGCAGGCACCTATATCATCTAAAGTAAAGGTGCTGCAGGACCACAGCAAAGGTAAGAGAGACATGCCAGTGATAATAGCAACTGTAATAAAAATGTTAGGGATATTCGTCACCACTGGTCTGATTACTGCCGCTGTCTGGCAGGCCTACTATGCTTTCTATGTGATGGCATCTTCCTCTACTAACATTCCCCCTACCATGGCTGCAAGGAGCATGGTGTCAGGTGGTACAAGTAGCACCGGGTCAAACATGAGGTATAAATGTAGTGTCTCCATTGATGTACATGGGGTGGACACTTACCTCACAGAATCCACACACGTTTCCAACAACATGTGGTATAAGCACATGTCCAAAATTGGTAAGGACACGACAAAGGACAACTGCTATGTGTGCTTGTTGATCCCATACGCCAGGATCGCCTCAAGAACGTTCGTGGCTACTGAAGTACCTGCAATAACTACTGAATGCTTGTTATATCTAGCATTGTTCCAAACACGTGGATGAGTTCAAGGGAAAAGAGCAACACTAAGATGGAAATCAAGGTCAATCTACCCCTATGAAGATAACTTCATCAAAACACTACCAATGTATGACGAATCGTGGCAGCAGACCAAAGGGCTCAAGTACATAGCAGATGGACCCGACAAAGGAGAGACAGAAGAAGTTACACTGAATTACCTACAATGCGAGTGGTACGCAAAAGAAGTTGCAGGTGAACCAGGATGCTGGGAAAGGCCACTAATATTAAGATATGGCAAGGTATACACGAAAGGCGGATGGGTGGATGGAGTTGTAGGACATAGAATGCTGACTTTGGCAAAGTCACCAGTAATGACAGTGCAAGAAGAAAATGACAAATGCTACAAGGAATGGACAAAGAGTGCAGCACTGGTGACATGGTTAGATAGAGAGGGGAAACCCATAACAATACTTCCACTCACAGCACCAACACTGTGTTACCAGCATGATGGAGAAGTCGATCTCGGAGCAAATGAAGGTTGCAAGAGAATGATAAAGCTTCCTGAGGGGGGTGCAGGAACAGCAGTCTGATGGACCACTATTGGGCCTGCAGAGCATAGGCATACAACAGCTTGCCACCGTTGTGGAATGGAGCGTGCACTATGGTACACATCAACGTACCATCAGTTGTAGTACCGTAAAAACACGTCAACATGGAGAACTTCCCTAAGATGGACGAAGGGAATAAAAGGAAGAAAAGATCACTGAAGATGGTAACAAGCAAGCAACGGAACGACACTACACACTTATCCAGAGTAAAAAGACAAGGAGAACCACTGACAGGAAACTACCTGTGGAGAAAGTCAGAAACAGCTCTGAGTGTCATTCCACCAGCACACAGGCTATTTAGCAGAGCGGCAATGTTCTTTTCCTCCATTGTACATCCAGGGGTGCAGGCATATGCAAATGCGAAGTGGCTCCAGATAACAAGATGGAAGCTAATGATGACAATCAACTCCACAGTTAATGGATTCAACGCGATAAAGGAAGAACCAAAGGCAATCAGGATGGTGGCCCTACAGAACAGATATGTGCTGGACCTCCTGACAGCAACATAAGGTGTTTGCGCAAAAATTGGGAGCTTGTGTTGCACTTTTATTCCTGCCAATGACGAGGACAACGGTACGCTATCTGAGGCAGTTTCACAGCTGGCCAAGATGGAAGAAGCAAAGGGAGTGAAAAAGGACGGTAGCTGGTTCTCTTACTGGATGCCATCATGGCTCTCAGTCGTCTTAAGGTTGTGGCAGGAGGCATAATTTTAGGAATGGCTTTTCTGATGGGGATAAAGGTATGGAAGGAAAGTTCAAAGCGTACTGCTGAAGAAATGATCGGCATGGACGTCCTAATGCCAGCTGAAGACGACCAACACACAAACGTCATTATTAAGGACCATGAACGGCTGCGCCAGCAGATAGTAGAAGCAGACTTGTATCCACCATCAATAAAGGTTGAGAACCCAAGGAACCCGAAAAGCTATGTTGGAAAATGGGTTTATTGCAAACCCGGTGGCGGATGTGTTTATATGTACTGGTCATTTGAAGATCATGTGGACCGGAACAGACACTTGGCAGGAATAACAAAGGTATGGCGAGTACGAGGAGACAAGAGAGTGGATAATTTTGTGGTCGACAAGTCGACCAAAGGGGGGACTGAAAACGGAAAATGGGACGATCCCTTCCTCCGATTGTCATCCAGACCATGGCCTAGGACTTCACGACCCAAGCACCCACTGCGAGAGGAATTCGACCCACTCACGGCCGCCCCAGATGGCAAGATCCACTGTGGTCACGCCCCACACAGCCAGGGAAGCTGCCTGTCAAACCACGTGCTGGAACCTCAGGTGGAGTTGACATCGACCATATGGATCAATTCGATTAGACAGCAACCACAAAATACCGCCATCATTAGAGATGCCATGACGACATAGCCAGTGGACAAGAACACACGTGTCACCAAGCACATTGGTCATACACACACCAATCCACACGAAGAACATACTCAGTGCTATGACGTAGAGCACCACTTACACTCGCACATGCATCGTTATTTTTCACATAGGCCAACTACAGCACCGCAGAAACGCAAGACGCCAGAAGAGCTTGTGTACATGCTTGCAGACGCTTCCTCACCACTAAAACCATGAAGATGTAACCCTGTATATGGACTAATGCATATGAATCTCTGTCGCCCCTCGCGACCCCCATATTATGGACTATGTACCGCCACCCATAAGCTAGGCCAAGGTAGGCCGCAAAGTCATAGTCCCCAGGCCGGAGCAGCTCAGACAAAGCTGCAAGGTGCAGATCACGCAGAACGAGCCCCGACGAGAGCCCACAGCCAAGGCTGCAATGTTGCAATCTATATGCCGCGCTCCCCGTGCCAAGGTTACACCTGCCACTACTAAACGCTCCTCAGAGCCGAAATACAAATCAAATGCTCATAACTCTGCTCCAGCCACGGTCTCAACACGTGACCAGGCCGACCTGATATGATGCCAAGCCCCAAGGACCAGAGAAGCGCTGGGGTCTCAAGTCTGGGACACTGACTGCAACAATGAAGTGACAAATTGGACACCGACAGTGATGGGTAAGACATGTGCACCAGCTAATAGTCAGACCTGTCCATTGTCTGCCACTGACACATAGTCATACTTTGTTGCCAGCACCAGGTACACCGTGAGCTGGGAACAGCGATGGTCCCAGACTTGGGGGCTCACGGGTGGACCAATCAGAATACGAGGGGCTCGCCATTGATGCCACTATAGTTTAGACAATCACTAATTGTCCTCTTGTAGCAATTATTTGGGACGGCCAAGCGTACCACCTGACCCTTCCTCCACCACTAACAGCTTCCCCTATATGTGCCCATACTGACCTTACCACTCAGGGAGCCAACCCGAGATGGCGTTAGGTTTTGGGGCTAGTTTTCCCAGGTGACGCATGTAGTCGCATCATACAGCTAGAAAAAGGGCCTGAGAGCCCCAACGAGATGTCTCCCGGATGCCTGTGACTGGAGAGCTCATCCCTGTCTGTTTTACGCAATAAACAGCAGTAACTCTTTGCTCTTGTGGGTCTCTTACTCCTTTGGGATGCAGGAGGAGTTTGGGCCTCCCCAACCCTGGAGGTCCGCGGACGGCCCTGCCGGCCCACCGGAAATTATCCCGACATACCCTACACCCCCCCTCCTATAAATGGTCACCAAAGGCGGGCTTCCATTGCCCACACCCGCAGGGCCTTGACACTTTGCTCCTTGTCCTGGGAGGCCATTGCCCAAGAGTCCTGAAC
Source organism: Ambystoma mexicanum (assembly GCF_040938575.1). Taxonomy (NCBI): domain Eukaryota; kingdom Metazoa; phylum Chordata; class Amphibia; order Caudata; family Ambystomatidae; genus Ambystoma; species Ambystoma mexicanum. Next base: position 23,008,034 of record NC_090933.1, on the reverse strand, counting down.
ATAGGGGTGGCGATTCTACCCCTGCATCGAAGCCAATTGACCATAACATCCGTCCAACCTGACGGGGTGCACTGGAACAGATTGCATCCTACCCGGTAGGGACATAAACATCTGTGCCTGCTCTCCCTCGAATAGGTGGACCAACCCCTGTGCCCCTGTGAGGGGGAGGAGGGGATACCAAGAAGGAGAGGCAGACAACTTGGACCCCGGAATGGCCGACCCTGCTGGTGATACCAGGAGATCCTCACAACATTACGCCAAGCTTGTGGCCCCCCCAGGTAACACGTGGCACAACATGTTCAAATCTGCCCTCGAGCCACGCTGTGGCAGCACTTATTCCTTCGCATTCATCCATAGCCGCTCTGCCAGCTCCGGTGGGCTGGGCAACCGGTGTCACGCATAATACGGCCATTGACACATTGAATCTACCAGGAGACTGATACAGGCACCGGCACCAGGATCCCCCGCCCCTCTCTCCAAGCTCACGTAAACAAGCACAATGGTCAAAGACAAGGCTAAAAGGCAGGCCCTGTAATGTAAAATGGACCTCTTCACGGTCGGAGTTCCACTTCGACCCACAACACAAAGCCTGGGAGGCGAAGAACCGACCGACAGAACCCAAGATTCTGCCATCTCTCTCACAGACATCATGAAGGCAATGAGGGACTTAAGGACATCACTAGAACTGAAGATGGAGGGCCTATCTGCAGAAGTGTCCTTCCTCCGCCAGAACCTCATTACCTAGCGTCAAGGGTGTGGGAGTCGGAACAAAGAATCTCGAAAACAGAGGACACGGTCCGATAAATGGAGAAGCGGCTTGCTGCAATCTCTAAAAAGGTTGATCAACTCGAATAGGAAGACAGTGAGAGAAGGGCGCGAGGGAACAACCTAAGGATTCAAGGGATCCCCGAAAAAGAAGAGGGCCCAGTGTTTAACTTTTTCTCGAGGGCTGGCTCGCCCACCTCTTCGCCCTCAAAAAACATTCCAAGTTCTTTTCAATAGAATGGGCACAAAGGGTCCCTGCTGGACGCCCTGTCCCCGGCCCCCCACCACGGACGATCATTGCACTGCTCCTAAACAACCGGGACAGGGACGCCATCCTCCAGATGGCCCGTGCCACCGGCCCCGTCACCTACAATGGATACCGCATCAGCTTTAACCCGGATTACACTATAGAGGTACAGAAGGCCCGGCAATCCTTTGACTCTGTAAAGAGAAACTGCAGTCGCTGTCGATTAAATATATGTGCTTTTCTTCCCGGCGCTGCTGAAAGTCCACCATGAAGGGACCACACACCTGTTCCATACACCCAAAGAGGCATGGGAATGGCTGGAGACTCAAATCCTCAATGGAACTGGGCTGCAACTATCTCTGCAAGGAACAACTGGGCGGAGGCCAAGTACGGAACAGTCTCCACCATCCATAACCCCAGCGGACCTAGAGCCAGGGGCAGCATTGGATTGTGGGGAGAGAACCACAGAGAATGGGTGAACACAACCACACCACCGCCCATGAGCCGCAACAGACCACTATCCAAGGGGGTTTGACATAGGCGGCGGCTGCCTACATGAGGTGAACTTCACTACTACAGTCAGGGTTACAGCTCCATAATGATTTATGTTCGAGTTATGCGCCCAGTTGGTGCTTGGTTTGGGTTACAGGTGCTTCTGGTTGGGGGTAAGTGCGGGGTGGGGGGAAGGGGAAGACTTTCTTCTTCACGAAAGTCATTGAAGCAATCAGTCTCACCATTCAGGAATGGGGGTGGGTCTGGTTATGTTAGGCTGCAGCAAGGTATGGAATAAAGTTGAAGCGGGTGAACAGTGCACATCGGGGCAATTGGGGTCCCAGACTGGAACTAGGGGGGAACCCCTCCTCCCCCCATGGCAAAGCAACCACCCCGCTCATAACGTCAATGGGCCGGGTTCCGGGGTGAAAAGGCGGCTAGTCCTCCAACAATTGAACAGTCACTCACCAGACATCGCACTCTTGACCAAGACACATTTTATAGGCACAGAATCTAAGTTCTTCAAGAGATCCAATTTCGCAACCACCTTTCATGCGGGGTTCTCCAGTGGGTCTCTGGGTACCATGATCCTCATACACAAGCTGGTCCCATTCCAATTGAAAGGGATCCACACGGACTGGAGGGGGCCCTAGGAGGTGGTCACTGGCAACATTGGGAGGGCCTCCTCGGGGATCATAGCGGTATATGGCCCTCCCCCACACTAACCCTAGAACTCCTTAAAGACCTCCAGGACGCAATGCTTGGGTAAACAGGTAGACATCTGGGTACTGGGGTGAGACTTCAATGAAGTGATGGATTTGCTTAAGGATAGAACTCACGTGGGCAACAGGAACCCCGGAACACAAACCAAGCTCCATTCCTTCACTTTGGCACTTGGCTGGTTGGATGCATGGCACACTCTACATCCCACGGACTACGGATACTCCTTTTTCAACGCCCACTAATCCATGTCCTGTATAGATTATTTCTTTGTCCCCAATGATATGTCACACACTCTTAAATCCGCCACCTATCTAGCCACAGGTATCTCGGACCATTCCCCCCCACTTCTACTCACTATGAAACAGACCTGAACCAAGCCCCGGCCCTCCTGGAGACTCAACGCATACTATCTGGGGATCCCAGAGGTGAATGAGGGCCTTGTGCAGAAGACAACTGAATACTTTTCCCTGGACAAAGGTTCAGTAGCCAGGCCCATTACACTCTGGGAGGGGTACAAGGCAGTGCTCCGGGGGGAGGCCCTCTGTCTGGTCATGGCACATTGCCTGCAACAAGTGCGAGAGATACTGATACAGAGGAGGCCACAGTGAGGGCGGAGGAAGAGTTTCTCACCCCAGGACACCAGAGTCTAAAGTGGCGATGATAATGGCCCAAGAAATATTTAAGAACCTGGCACTAGACAATGCCAGCACTGCTCACTGGACCATGCGCAGTCCGGTCTACGCCACTGGGGACAAAGCCGGCTGGAAAGAAGGGGAAATAGCCGGGGACATGTCGGGGCCATCCAAGGGGTTAAAGGAGATCTACTTCAGGAGGACGCAGACATGGAGAATGTTTTTGCTGCCTTCTTTGAGAGTCTCGATGCCTCCAGAGAGGCCACACCCGGAGGGGCGACCCCGCACTACCTGGACTCTATTGAGCTCCCAGGCTCTCTGGGAGCCAGAACGGAATGTTGGAGGCAGAGATCACGGAGGAGGAGGTGGCTGCGGACCTGTCCCAGCTCAATCCGGGAAAACTCTGGGACTGAACGGCTTCCCGGTGGAAACCTGGCAGCGAATGGGCGATGCAGTGGTGGACACATGCACCGCATGTTGCTGCGCTCTCGGGCAGATGAGATGCTCCCACATGACCTGAGGCAGGCCACCATAGTATTAATTCCCAAACCCAGAAAGCCCCCATACATCTGCGCCTCATACAGACCGATCACGCTCACTGGGGAGGCCAAAATTCAAGCCCGGGTACTGGCCAACAGATTGCTGGGGGTTATTCAATCTTTAGTACACCCGGACCAATGCAGGTTCATGCCGGCAAAATCCACCAGGATGAATCTGCGCAGGGTTCACTTTGCAATTGGTCAAGCCTGCGGTGATCAAGGAGCAACTTGCTCTACTCGGAGTAGACTTTGAAAAAGCCTTTGACTCTGTGGGGTGGACTGCCCTATGGAATATCATGGACTGCGTGGGGTTCGTGCCTAACTTTATGTTGTGGGTTAAGATACTGTACAGCACCCCAGAAGCGGTGGTGCAAGTGAACAGGATCTCCTCCAGACCCTTTGTCCTGGGCAGGGGAACCAGGCAGGGATGCCCCTTCTTCCCACTCCTATTCATACTGGCCATAGAGCCTCTTGCAATCCTGCTTAGGACTTCCCATGGGTGGTCTGGGTGTGTGTGGCCCTGGAGGCGGACCGGGTCTCACTATATGCCAACGACCTGCTCATCTATATGAGCAACCCTAGAGTCTTGTGCCCTGAAGTCAACGGAATCCTCACTGAATACCAGGAGTTCTGTGGGCTCAAAGTTAACACAAGACAATTTTTTTCCCACTCCAGGGAGGGGCTATTGCGATCCCGCAGAACTGTTCTTACTCGGTCTCCATCCAGAGCTTTGTCTACCTGGGCATCCGAATGGCCCCAAAGTCTGACTAATTTCTTCGGCTTAACCTCCAACCAGTGGTGAGCAGATTTGATGCGGATGTCACCCACTGGCAAACCCTCCCGGTAGGCTTGCTGGGGAAGACCACCCTCTTCAAAATGCTCTACCTCCCGAGGTTCCTTTATGTCCCGTAGAATGCTCCTACCCATGCCCCCACACGACCTAACCATAGACTCTACCCTCCGGAAACTCCTTTGGGGCGGGAAGCAACCCCACATCACTCTGACCATGCTACAGCGGTCAGTCGGGGAGGGGGGTTTGGGCATACACTATCTTAGGGCTTACTACTGGGCAGCACAGCTAGGGGTCATGAATGACTGGCTCCACACAGACCCGGCTCTGCCACATATTGTGAACGAGATCAGATGCATGGGCGGAAGAACGCCCCTCCAGGTCCTATACAGACCGGACACTGCAGTTACTGACCTGCCTGGGATGATAGGCCTAATATTCACGATGTGGGTGGAGGCGCTCCAACACATTGGGTGGAGAGGGCGGCCGACAGTGGATCAACCTCAGTGTGTGGAGGCATTGATGTTCCCACGTGAAATCGGTATAGACGCCAAACGTAGGCTTATACAGTATAAAATACTCCACCAGGCCTACCATCCCCAGGCCACAATGGCTAAATGGGGGTTGGTGGAAGATGCTGACTACTTGAAATGCCAAAGGGTGGCGGGCACCTTCTACCATAGAAGATGGTGCTGGCGCCCCCCAACATTTCCTCCCTCCTCTCATTTTACTCCCCCTCCCGCTCTCTCCGCTCAGCAAACCCCATGTGCCTCCTCACGCTTCCGCTCCTTCCAACTCGTGGCCCCCCTACACTGGAACTCCCTCCCGCTCTCCATCCGCTCCACCCCTACCTACTCATCCTTCCGCCACTCCCTGAAAGCCCATCTTCTTCACTCCCCCCCTGACTTCCCTTCCCTCCCCCTCCCGCCCTTGACCCCCTCCTTTCCCCCCAACCTCTCTCCTTGCCCTCTGACCTTAATTTGGTAACAAATACTACTGAAGGGCAATGAGGACACCAGATCACTCCCCCTTCTCCTCCACCCCTCCCCCTACCTCAAATCCTACACCGTAAATCCCTTCACCACACCCTCTCTCCCCCTTGTAAATAGTTCTACTTATTGTTCTAATTACGTGTTTATGTTTGTAAATATGCTTCTCTCACTTTTGTACCTGTTATATTGTAAAGCGCTTTGGCTTAAAGCGCTATATAAATTCAATTAACAAACCATATGCTGTGGGAATACGAGGTCATACATGAATTCTGGTGTAAGTGTATTAACGAAATCAATGAGGTCTTAGACACTCCGGTTCCACTGGAACCCAAATTGGCACTGTTGGGGACCTGGGGGGACTAAGATCACACATAAGCTGAAAAAACGTTCCTTGCGGTTGCAAGGGGCCTAATTAAAAGACTTGTTGCCACCACGTAGGGAGCGCCAGAATGCCCAACCCTAAGTAGACGGACTAACAAAATGGAGAGATGCGTGTCCCTGGAGAAATGTATATACACTGCCAGGGGCTGCCCTGGTACATTCTTGTAGGTGGAGGGTAAATGGACCAGAACTGAATGATAAGGTGCCAATTATGGGTATCTGACTGGGGGACACAGATGCTGCCGTTCTGGACCCCAACTCTCTCCGTCAATGCTCCCCGCTTCTTCCTTCCACAGACTGGAAATGCCCACATGAACTGTATTGCGAATTGGCCTTGCTTGTTTTCTTTGAACTTTTTAATTTTGCTTCCCTGTTTTAGTTTGGTGTCTTGAACACTATTCAGCTCGTTGTACATGTTTGGAGTGATGGGTATACTCGTCCTTACTTGTTGTAAACCAATAAAAATAATTTATTAAAAAATAATGATGCTCTTATCAGGGCACCTGTATTGTGTAAAATACTCAATCCCATCTTGTTACAGGGGGAGAATTCCTGACTCCTAGCATAAGGCGGTGATTGTTCCCATCTATAAGAAAGGTGGAAGGGACAGTATGTCGAACTATAGGCCTATCTCTCTGCTAGATGGTACTGGAGAGCTGTTTGGAAAGGTTATGCTAAACCACTTGCAAGCAGGGGTGGATAGCAATAATATCATTATCGACCTTCAGGCAGGTTTTAGGAGGGGCAGAGGTACGGTGGACCAATGTTTCATGTTATTTTTGATAATCCAAGAGTACACTGCCATGTGGAAAAATGAATGTGTATCTGTTACTTCTGGACCTAAAAACAACCTTTGATTCAGTGTCGAGAAAATATCTGTAGCAGATACTTCTAGTATGCACGGCCACATCGTATTTGATTTCCATAATATTGAAGCTTTATTCAGACACCAAAGCTTGTGTCCGCTATGAGCTGGGTGGTGTGCTAACAAGTAATTTTGATGTTGATCTGGGCATTAGGCAGTGTTGTGTCCACGCCCCAATTTTATTTAACATCTATAAGAAGGAAATTATTTATTCACTGGTAAAGGGGAGGGGGAATCAGGACGCCCCCAAAATAACCTTATTAGACTTCCAGCCCTATTTTATGCAGACGATGAGGTTTTGATTGCCACCACACAGCACAGTCTACAGAAATCTCTGGCTATCTTCCTCAGTAAGTGTAAGGATTTACAACTGGAACTGAATGCCGGCGAGGCCAAATCGATGGTGTTCAGACCCCAATACTCGAAGCACATATCAATCAGGATGGAGGTGGAGGGTGTTTCAATAGAACAGGTTGATTCCTTTCATTATTTGGGAGTGAGATTCCAGAAGTGTCTGGGATGGGTGACCAAGGTAGACAAAGCTGCTCTTACTCTGGAAAAATTCAGTGGAGCCGTCTTGTCTTTCTTTAAGTGACATGGGAGCGGTGCTATTTCCCCAGCGCTGAATCTCTACAAGGCGAGCGTTGGCAACAGCATTGTATGGAGCGGAGCTTTGGGGATATGCAAATGCCAGGAAGTTGGTTACAGGAGAGCATACATTGCGTAAGAAATTCCTGCTACTTCCTTTAAATGACCCAACAGCACTGGTCCACCAAGAATATGGCACAACTTCAGTTAGTGCAGAAGTTATGAGTAAACCAGTTTTCTTAGGGCCAAATTATGGACTCAACCAGGCTTGAGTCAGTGCAGGGATGACATTTTAAATCTTTTATCTCTGGATGGGGTTGGGGGTGTGGGGGAGGGTAGTTGGAAATGGCTTGCCCATGTCAAAGATATGCACCACCAACGGAATGCAGCTGAGAGTAAACCCTCAGTCCATGTCCCTGTCAAATTTTGGTGACTTAAAAGTGTCATCTAGGACATGGCGCTGGAACAGCTCATGCCAGATGTAAATTGAAGTGGAGTCATGAGTATTCTGAACAAGGGTCAGCGACGGGCTTTAAACTCTATCTCTCCCGCCTAAGAACAATTAGTGTATGTCCGGTTTAGGCTGGGTATTTTCCCAGTCACAACCTTTACCAAACATAGAGGAAATATGTATCTGGCTCATGCCCAATGTGTGGTGCTGCAATTGAAACAATGTCTCATTTTTTGTTAATTTGTCCCTCGACCATTCGGCTGAGGGGTATGTATCCGAGGCCTATTTTGCAGGATGCTGGTACCCACACTTAAGATCCACTATGTTTTTCTTGATGCAGTCTTCTCTTACACCAGTGGTATTTGCCACTGGTCGTTATATCCACGGAGCTTGGTTGCAGAGAAAAAGGGCACCGAATTAACTTTCCGTGTATATTACCATTTTTAAGTCGTGTATTCAAAGTTTTAGTATGCTATTTGTATCAGTGTTACTGTGTTTTAATATGTATGCATCTGGCATTTAGTCGTTTACTTTTTGTAATGGTTTTTGGAATATGCAAATTGTTATTTTTTATCTCAAATTGTGTTTTGTATGATTGTACTGCTCACGTCATTTTGTATGAACCTGAAGACAATGTCGAATAAAAGGAATATGATGAATGCTGTACTGAAGTATGACAATGCATTACTTACCGTAAAAGCATTTCTGATGGTTGTATCTGCTTAGATTCACATGCTGTGCATAGTCCGACATCCAGTAGTCACCGCGGAGTATTGCATTTTGTTTTTTGTAGTCGAAAAGGGGACGTCGACAAGGCGTGTCTGTAACACTATCCCTATAGTGACGTGCAGTGTACCCACAATCCCTCACGCGTCGAGGTCCCTCTGTTTGTATTTTTTCTGCCCTGAGGGAGCCTTCTATACGTGAGTGAGTACAGAAAATAGAGAGAGAGAGATGTAGAAAGATGTCGATGTTCCTTCCATCCGAGCGGGGAGGAAGGGTGGGCGCATGTGAATCTAAGCAGATACAACCATCAGAAATGCTTTTACAGTAAGTAATGCATTGTCTTCAGATGCTTGTTAATCTGCTTAGAATCGCATGCTGTGCATAGACTAGCGAGCAGTACCCGGAGTTGGAGGTGAGTTGTGAGAAGGAACAGTAGAGAAAAGATGTCTTAATACTGCTTGTCCCACCTGGGAATCAGATCTAGAGTGAGCATCTAGACCGTAGTCTTTTGTAAAGGTGTGTACAGAACTCCAGGTTGCAGCATTGCAAATGGACTCGAGGGGAACGTTTGCAATGAATGCTATGGATGCCCCAGTGCCTCGAGTAGAGTGTGCTCTTGGCTTGAAGGGTTGTTCTCTCTTAGCAAGAGTGTAACAGAGAGTGATGCATTGAACAATCCATCTAGATATAGTGGACTTTGAGACTGCATCTCCTCCTCTTCCTGCTGCCACCGAGACAAAGAACTGATTAGTCTTTCTCAGTGGCCTGGTCCTTTCCATATAAAACATGACCGCTCTGCGCGCATCGAGTGTATGCAGGCTCCTTTCTCCCGAATTGGAAGGGTTTTGAAAGAACATTGGTAGTTCTATTGACTGGTTGACATGGAATTTCGATATGAATTTCGGTGCAAACCTTGGGTATGTGCGTAGAACCACCTTATCTTTGTGAACTGTTACGAAGGGGTCTAGAATAGAAAGAGCCTGTAGTTCATTTACTCTCCTAATGGAGGTGATAGCTATTAGGAAAGCAGTCTTAAGAGTGAGGTCTTTAAGAGTTGCCTTGTGCATGGCATGGGTTCAAAGGGTGAGCCCATGAGCCTGGCAAGTACCACATTAAGGTCCCAGCCTGGAGCTGGGTTTGCTATCAGAGGGTGTATTCTCTTTACCCCCTCCAAGAAGGCTTTAATAACTGGGACTTTCCACCATGACACCTTAAGTTGAGAGGTGGTGTATGCAGAAAGTGCCGCTAGATGGACTTTAATAGAATTGAACACTAGACCCGAGTCCAGTAAATGGGTCAGGTAAAGGACAATTTGTGTGGGAGAGCAGTGGACTGGGTTGATGCCCTTACCTCTACACCAGATGACAAATCTCTTCCACTTGCTAGAATAGCAGTGACGAGTGTTGGGTTTTCTAGCTTCTCTGAGAATGTCCATACATCTCTGAGGGAGTTGTAAATGGCCGAATTCTATGACCTCAGGAGCCAGGCACCTAAGTTCAAGTTCTGTGGGCATGGGTGTAGTATCTTGCCCCTGTCCTGTGACAGCAAGTTGTATGGGCAGGGCAGTTTTACTGGTGGGGATAGGGACATCTCCATCAGGTGCGCAAACCATGGTTGGCGGGCCCACATCGGGGCTATCAGAATCATGGTGACTGATTCTTGGCGCATCCTGTGCACTATTTTGTTCAGCAGAGGAGTCGGGGGAAAAGCGTAAACAAATTTCCCTGACCATGGTATCCAGAGACCGTTCCTCTTGGAGCGATTCTGTGGGTAGCTGGAGGTGTAATCTAGGCATTGTGAGTTCTCCAGAGTTGCGAAGAGGTCTATTTCTGGGAAGCCCCATTGTGTGAAGATGTCGAAGGCGATGTCTTCGTGTAATTGCCATTCGTACTCTGAGGGCCGAGGAAAGTCTCTGCTGAGTTCGTCTGCTATCAGATTGAGTTCCTCTGGTACATGTTGTGACAATAGGAACATCTGTCCGAGAGCCCACTTCCAGATGTTCTGGGACAGCTTGGACAGTCCTGGAGAGCAAGTGCCCCCTTGCTTGTTGAGGTAGTACATGGCTGTGCTGCTGTCTGTGAGGACCATCACTGTCTTCCCTTGTAGGTGTGTCTGGAAGGCTTTTAGTGCCTTGAACACCGCAAGTAGTTCTAATAAGTTTATGTGTTTAGATGCTACGCTCGGAGTCCAGACTCCGTGAGCAGTCTGATGGGATAGGTGAGCCCCCCATCCTGTGAGGGATGCGTCTGTGGTTAGAGTGGCTTCCACTGCGGGGGTGGCGAATGGTTTCCCTATTACCAGGTTTTCCTTCGACCACCACCGTAGCAAGAGAACCAAGGCCTGCGAGACCACCACTAGATCGTCCCATTGTCCGCTGGCCTGACACCACTGGCTGTTGAGCCACTCTTGCATTGGGCGCATGCGCAGGCGCGCGTGAGGTACCAAATAATATGACGCCATCATTCCAAGCAAGCGCATTGCTTTGCGTACCGTCACCTCTCGACCGGCCACATATTGAGGGATCTGAAAAAGCATATTTTGGACCCTCTCGTTGGAGGGGAAGACGAGGCCGTCCCTTGTTCCAATTAGAGCCCCTAGGAATTGTTTTACTTGGCTGGGCTCTAAGCTGGACTTTTTCTCGTTGATGGAGAAGCCCAGTTGGAACAAAAGGTCTACTGTCTTCTGGGTGTTTGAGAAGCATGTCTCGTAGGACTCCCCTGTTATGAGCCAATCGTCGAGGTAAGGGTATACTGGTATGGACAACCTGCGCAGGTGGGCCGCTGCCACTGCCAGTACCTTCGTGAATGCCCTTGGTGCAGACGCTATGCCGAAGGGTAGCACTCTGAACTGGTAGTGTTTGCCCTCTATCATGAACCTGAGGTATTTTCTGTGCGCTGGCAACATTAAAATATGAAAGTATGCATCTTTCATGTCTAGTGTTGTCATGTAGTCCCCCCTGAGATAGCAGGGTAATTACCTCCTGTAATGTTACCATACAAAATTTCTGAGGTTTTACAAATTTGTTCGTTGGGCGCAGATCTAGTACAGGGCGCATGGTTAGGTCCTTTTTGGGTACAAGGAAGTACACTGAATAAATACCTTCCATTACCTGAGATAGGGGCACGACTTCTATTGCTCCTTTCTGTAGCAGCTGTTCTACTTCTTGCAGGAGGATGACGAGGTGGTCTGGAGACAGGCGCCTTCCCCTTGGAGGTCTGTAGGTGGGGGACCGATTGAACTCTATACAGTACCCGTGGGCTACGGTTGATAATACCTACCGGTCTGATGTTATTCCCTCCGATGCTGATAGGAATGATGTTATCCGGCCCCCAACCGGAGACGCATGGGAGGGGACCCAGACTTTCGGGTCATTTGGTGTTACTTGCCGGGGTGCCTCTGGGGCTAGAGCCCCGGCCTCTGCCCTTGCCGCGGCGTTGTCCTCTTTGGTTATATTGGTTACTGGAACCCTGATTAGAGGGCCAGTTGCCCGAGGTGTATTGCTGTTGCTGCTGCTGCTGTTGGCGTTGGCCACGAAAAAAGCGCTCGTTTCCAAATCCTCGCCTGTTTGGAGGCTTTGAGATTTGGTCTAAGGTTTTTATGGTGTCGAATTCCTTCTTCGCATTTTCCAGCGCGTCGTCCACTGCCCTTCCAAAGAGATTAGACTCTTCTATTGGCTTATTAATGAGTGACGCCTGCGTTTCTGCCTTGAAACCGGAATTGCGAAGCCAGACGTGCCGCTTCAGTAGAATTCCCTGCACCAAAGAGCGGCCAGCAGTTTCTGCCGCGTCAAGAGTGTTTTTAATGATGCTCTGGTTGACCAGAGCTCCTTCTGTAACTGTAGCCAAAAGGCGTGTTCTTAGAGGTTCAGGGGCTTCTTCGATGTCCTGTTTGAGTTTTCCCCATTGAGCATCGGCATAGCTTGCCAACAATGTATTATTATTGGCAATTCTAATTGAAAACGCTGCTGAAGCGGAAATTCTTTTGCCCAGGGCATAACGTTTTTTCCCCTCCTTGTCTGGGGGTGCCTCGCTAATTGACATTGGAACCCCAGCCCTCTTCCTTGTGTTAGTAACCACTAAGGAGTCTGGGACTGAGTGACCCGTGATATATAATGGGTCTGACTGAGAGGGTGAGAACAATTTCTCTATTCTTGGATTGACCCCTCTTACCAGCGCGGGGGTGGACAGCGATGGGTTGAGTCATCTTTTAACTGAGGCGAGGATAGGGATGGTTTGACTAGTGGGAGGTTATTCCTTAATAATCTTTTCGACAAAATCAGTATCTGGGGTGACCTCCCCAGTTTCTACTTCAAAATGCGCTGCTGCCTTCCTCAGTAGCGCATTGAAGGTGGGCGGATCGTCTACTGGAGATGGGTTCCTGACCGGTGTGGTCTGAGGAGAAGAAATGTCTATCATTTCAGGGTCTGTAGACCCTGATGGTGACTGCCAGGGCTGTGCGCCACCTTCACCTGGGTCCTCCCCGTAGCTCTCTTCACTTACATGAAAACCTTCTTCCTCCTGTAGGTCTTCATTATACAGAAACTCATCCTCTTTCTGGAAGTGAGGATCCTCTTCAGTGAGGTCGTAAGAGTCCATGTCTTCCTGTAGGGGGTTAAAGTGCTTCGGGTATTTAGCCCTTGGCCCCTCCTGGGGTACCTCCCTTGGCCTCTTGGGTGTCCTATTTTCTGGGATGGCCATGAACCTGTCTAGCTTGTCCATACATGACTGGAACCTCTCTACAGTCCAGTAAGGTAGGCCAGAGCGGTCTGGGAGTGAAAAGGGAGGTTCCTCTCCTTGCAGTTGCTTAGTTCTGTCCCATAGCATCGAAGATAACGTCCCTTCGCCTTCTGAGAAACCTTCTCGCTGGTTAGGGTCTTCTGTCGACGGTGGGAGCTGTCCCAGCCTACCCTCCGGCGTCCTTGGCATTTCTTTGGCCCTGTGAGCGGTTTGCGACGTGTTATCCGCCGTCCGTCTCTGGCCGTCCTTCGAAGCTATATGCGCGAGGCTTTCGGAGAGCAGTTTCTCCGTCGAGGGATCACGCGCCGTCGCGCTAGGCAGTCTCGAATCTTTACTGGCGACATGCGCACTCTTGCGAGGCACGTCGCCTGAGGATTTGGGGTTAGCGCCCTTATTTATAGAAAGCCCAGTCGCCGGTGGCGGGGAGGGCTTGCGACCCTTACGGTCGGCGGAAGGTGCCGGTGGACCCGACGCTTCTGTTGACGCTATGGCTGCCCTCGTCTTCGACGAATGCGTGCCATGGGGTATGTGCTTGTGTGTTTTTCTGTGTTCGTCCTTGTCGCCGGGGTGTTAATCCCCATAAGCGGGGCGTCAGCCTGGCTTGTCGGGGCCGGGGACGGACGACGACGACGAGCGGGAACACTCCTTCGAGAGGTCTACAACCTCCGTAGCGGAGGTCGTGTAATCACTTTCCTCGTCACATTCGGCGACGGCGGCAGCTGGCGAGGAGTCAGACCTAGACATCGCATAGGCTGCCCACCTTTTGACCCTGCCGTCTTTTAATGTTTTGGGTTTCAGTAACTTACAGGCTGCACAGCCATCCTCTTTGTGATCGAGGGGCAAGCAACGGTTACACCGTTTGTGCTTGTCCTTCCAGGTAAATTTGCCCTTGCAGCGCAGGCAAAACCTAAAGGGCGCCCTCTCCATAGCTGAGGATATGAAATGTGATCACGACCTCGAAAGAGAGGGAGGGGAAAGAGAAAGGCATTCTTAGATTGAAACAAAGAAATGACCACACAACCCCGCTCTCCCTACTGTGTTAGGCCAGCGAGGCCCGGCCACATGTTCGGCAGCGCCAAAGGATCTCCTCCGCTCGTCCCTCCGTCGAAGATCTTGCTCGGTGGAGAACGCTTCAATGTCGAAGGGGGGAGGGGAGATCTATGTATATGGTATTATATAGTAAACGACCAAGGTCGAGGAATTATTTCGCAATGTCTCACGAGGAGCTCCGCATAAAGGCGACCAATAACTGGGCGGAAAAAAAACAATCTGAGGGACCTCGACGCGTGAGGGATTGTGGGTACACTGCACATCACTATAGGGATAGTGTTACAGACACGCCTTGTCAACGTCCCCTTTTCGACTACGAAAAACAAAATGCAATACTCCGCGGTGACCATTGGATGTCGGACTATGCACAGCATGTGATTCTAAGCAGATTAACAAGCATCAGAAACATTTATAATCTACGACATTGTGACCAACAGTGCCCACACATTCCATAATAATCTGCGCACAGCATGGATCTCTGAGTGGATTAGTCGGGATAAGGGCACGAGTGAGATTCTTGATATCAGACATTGTCATTAGTATTGTTACTTTCTTGGTACAGACACTTAGTGAAGCAAGGATACCCATCTGACTGGGGGATAACACTGTACAAGCTAGCACAGTGATTATACATTACCATATTCAATCCTGGAGGAATACTTCTCACAGACTCTAGGCTGTGTGAAATGAAACGCCAGAATCCTTTCCCATCACCATAGTTAACATAGAATTGTAGCGCTTCCCATTTTGTATATGCAAAGTCGATTTCTTTGCCACAAGTTGTTTATACTATCGTTTAATGACCCATATTTCATTCCCTACAGGGGTTTGTTATTCGCACTAATTTGCACCGTTTTCTCTTAGTTTCCAAGTATTCCCTATCAAAGCATGATGATTTGGAATAATAGCCCAGCCTCATTCTTTTGACCTGCTGAACAAAATAAGGCAGCATCTTCATGCACCAGCAGTTTGTATTGTTTAACTACTCCACTCTGCATTAGTCTCGGTTTAATTTCAATCTGTGACGGTGCCTTTTTGTATTACCGAATTCAGACCCCATCTTCTATGAAATTAGTTCATCTGATCTGACATTTATGATTCACAATAAGGGGGTTCAGAAACATTAGGATATGGATCTTCTCGCCCTATATCAAAATAAAAAGCACAACAAAGTGGCTCATGATGGCTCTCTGTGCAGTGAACCAATTCCATGTATCTCACCGGTTCCATGACATTTCATCGCGGGATGTTTTTTCGCAGGCTTTTTTACCGCCATTTTTTTTACGAAAAAACCCAATCGAATTTTTTTGCGGCAAAAAAACCTGACGAAAAAACATCCTGCGATGAAAGGACGTTGTACCATCTCACCATGATGCACGTTACGAACATCCATCAGGAAGTAATATATTGTGCATCTTCCGCTTTCAAAGACAAATTAATATCATTCCTTCCATATAATACTTCCATCCTTTCCTGCTCTGCTTTCCCTTGAATTTCCTGATCGGCCATAGCACGGCCACAGTTTAGCATAGGGCGCTCCAGCATTGGCACGTACGAGAGGCAGCACATGCATAGCACAGAGCTGAGTTATATATGTGTTATGCTTAAATAAAGGAGTCTGTGCATCATCACTGGATCCTACTGCAGTTTTTCTTCCTCTATCCAAAGAGTTTCAATTACTGTCTTCCAGCCCCCCACCCCATCCAGGACGCTATAAATATATACTTCTAATATGTAAATGTCTACCCACATTTATCACACATCAGGCACTCCCTGCCTTATTTATGAGATCGCCATATTCAAATGTTTCATTTGGCTGGTATTCTTGGCTCAAAGTCTGCAAGGCCAAAAATGTATAACAACGTGAAATTAAGAATACACACCAAATGTAGAAAATCTGCAAAAGGGCAGGATGCACTTTATATTCCGTTTCCTCACTGTAGGCTTTGGATGTATCAACTATGCGCAAATGGGGGACAGATGAAACCATCTCCATCACCCTCTCTCAAACCTTGCCACCCCATTCTGTCTGCAACCCACATTCCGTCAATTTCTGGGGCCCATTAGTGCAATGGGTTACAAGAGTAGTGTGCAATGCCAATAAGGGGCCCCCTTCCTGTGAGGCAAAAAACCAGGTGGCATCTTCAACTCCTCACTCTGCTGACCTTGCCAAGAAAGCTCCCTTTCACCTCTACCACCTCAGAGGCATTCTCCCTTTCCTCGCCTTCCCCCAGAAACTCAAATCTCTGGAGCTCTGGTTCTCTCTAGGCTGGACTACTGTAATAGCCTCTTCCTCAATCTGCCCCTTTCCTCCCTCTGCCCTCTCCAACTAATCCAGACTAGGAATGCAAGACTTATCCTTGGCCTCAAGCCAAGGATCATATTTCTCCAGCCCTAAAATCTCTACATTGGCTAAAGTGGCTGCAAGGATCACATTCAAGACCCTCTGAATCATCCACAAGGCTTTCTGCGGGCCTAGAACCGTGCTATATTCAACTTTCTCTCACTAAATATCTCCCTGCTAGAGCCCTTTGGTCCTCTAGCTCAAAACAGGTCTGATGTTTCTCCAAGCAGCGAGTGGGGTTGGGGGGTAGATCTCTTTCTTCGGCAGGAGCCTCCCTCTGGAATGGCCTCCCTGCCCATCTCAGACTTGAGCCAGATCTCCTCCAAGACCTTCCTCTTCTCCTCCTTCCATCTCTCCCCCTCCTAACCTAGCACTTACTCAGGGGGCCCCTTTACCTTCCTGCTCTCCATTACCCCCCCTCCGTCCCCCGCACTCTCTACTTGCTGCACTGGCACGATCCGAATGTCACAAGACCTAGGACAGGTATTTTGTTATCTTCCTCTGTTTCCTCCTTCCCCCTTGTCTTGTGGTGTCTGGAAATACTTTCTGCTGTATAAGCGCCATACAAATGTCCAATAAATAAATACAATAATTCAATAAATACATGGGCTGCAATACTTTATACTTCTGTAAGCACAATGCTTTTTCTGCAACTACAAAGGATTTTCCACTGTATTTTATAAGTGCCCGCGCAATTGAGCATGTACAAAATGCATCTGCTCAAACATACAGTAATTCATATGCGGCGGGGCAAGGGCGCGGTGTTTGGCGGCCTCCTCGGATCCTCCACAGCCATTTCCTGGCTCCCGCTTCTCAGGCCACGCCCCCTTAGAACGTAAATACTCCACCACGGCACGCAGCATTGAAGCCGGCGGCGGGGCAAAGGCGCAGTGTTTGCCAGCCTCCATGGATCCTCCTCAGCTGTTTCCTGGCTCCCGCTTCTCAGGCCACGCCCCCTTGGAACGTAATTACTCCACGACGGCCCTGCAGAGGTGAAGCCCACGGCAGGGCAAGGGCGCAGTGTTTGGCACGCAGGTGTTTGGCGCTTGAGGTGGGAGGCATGACCCGATTAGGCTATCAAAGCAGAGAAAGTAAGTGTTTGTGACTGCATTTGTGACTGTTTGGCAGGGGGAGAAAAGACATTGTTGATTTTGGCTAGGATACCTTGGTTCTTGATCTTGGGCAGCCTGCCATGTCTTTATCAAAGTCTATAAAGTGTCCTCAGGCTCACCGCTGGCACTTTGGACACTGATCTCTGTGCGCTTTCAGAGCTTGGAACTGAACATGACCACTTAGAATTCCCTAGATCCCATCCTGCGTTCAATGGCCAGCTGACCTTGGGACCTGACACAAGATCCGCTTACCGCAGAACCTGCACCGGACGGCTTTCGCTGTCCTACTTGATGCTTAAGCGGCCGTCCTCACGGCAACAGCACACCCCACTGCAATGGCAACATTAATGTTTGGTTGGGTGTTATTGATGGCTGGCCCCAGTTGGACCATGGCAGGGGCACATCCCCGTTGGATGTTGTCCTTCGTCATCTTCTGTTTCACCAGCATTGGAGGCAGGGGGATCTACTCTGCAAGTTGGGGTGGACAGTGAGGGTGGGGGGGGTTTGTTGGGGATTGGAGAAGTGTTACGGTAATAGGCGGAGGCGGATTGGCAGACCACATAACATTGGGGCATCCGCATCGGAGAAGACTTTGTCTCGCATCTGGTTGATGACAACAGTGGTGGGATGTACATTAGACTTCTGTGATGCCTATAACTGCGATGTCTAGTGACCCGTGGGGATTGAGCAACCGTGTTGGGGTTCCGGAGGTTGTGGCACACGTCAATAGGCATGGGCGCAAATGCTACCTATGCAAGAAACGCACCCCATGGGCTTTATTTAAGTGTATCTTATTTAGATCATTAAAATGCCTGCAACGATAATGTCCTGGAATGTGCGGGGCCTAAGTAATTATACCAAGGGTCGCAAGATTTTGGCATATGCCAGCAGGCACGGCTGCAAAATTCTGCTCCTGCAGGAGACACACTCCACGGGCCCACTGGCTAAGAGTATAGCGCCAACCTGGGGACCTCACAGATATTTCACCTCATACTCCACTGGTGCCAGAGGAATGTTGACCTTGATCCATAAATCACTTATGTTTGTTCTCCACAAGAGCTACATTGACCCTGAGGGAAGATACACAGTGTTGTACTGCGCCATTGCCAACAGTGACCATCTTCCGGTGAATACCTATGGCCCCAATGTTGACTCTCCCGAATGATGATCAGGTGGTATCCATATTACTAGGGTACGTGGGGGTGTAGATCATCTGGGGTGGGGATATGAACTTCATTCTTGATACCATGATGGCTAGGACTAGCTCAGCCTCCAGGCCCCTGCCAGGCGCAGCGCGTAGACTCCTGACCCACTGCGCGACACTCGACATTCATGATGCATGGAGGACATTACATCCGCAAGCGCGGGAGTTCACCTACTACTCATCAGTGCATGACACAGTTCTTCCAGGATCGATCTGTTCTTACTGTCCGGCCCTATTCTGGGCAGGGTGGTGGAAACATGCATATTTGCATGCACACTGTCTGACCACTCACCGATTTCGATATCCCTAGAACTAGGAATTCTGGCTCCCACCATCAACACATGGCACTTCAAGCCGGCCGCTCTGCAAGACATTGTGTTTAGGACAGACATCCTTGCTGATATTCAGTCCTACTTTGAGCACAATTTGCCACAGCCCACCACCCTGGGGGTCCGCTGGGATGCCTTCAAGGCCTTCATTAGGGGGGCGTCCATCTCTAGGGAGTCGGGAGTCCTTAAAACCATAAGAGCTGCCCTATCCCGCACTGAAACTAAATTATGGGACCTGGAGCGAGCCCACCCGTCCTCCACTGACCCTGGAGTCCTTTCCCAGATCAGCGAGGAGCTCAAGATCTTCAATGAGCAGGCCAATAGGGAGGTCCAGTACTTCAGCCGCCCACAGGCAGCACGGAAATACGGCGAGGGCGACAGACCAGGCAAAACACTGACCACCCTGGCGAGGGGGAGTGGGGTCAATCCCAAATTACTTGTGTTATCTTGTGTTAAGGACAGACAGTGGTCCAATCAGCATATCCTTGAGGTCTTCACAGGCTTCTACTCTGAATTATACTCTCAGCCCCCCGAACACGGTGACTCCCAGATGCGGGAGCTTCTGGAACAGATTCCCACCACCATCGTCTCCCCCGCTACGAGAGACCAGTTAGACTCCCCGTTACACTGGATGAGATAGTGGAGGCTATCTCTAGTCTCCTAAAAGGAAAGGCGCAGGGCCCTGAAGGGCAGACGGCGGAGTTCTATCAGGAGCATGTGGCTATACTGGCCCCGAGTTGCTCGGGGTGTGGAACGAGTCTCTCTGGCTGGGATCCCTTCCCCCGACATTACGCGAGGCCGTTATTACGGTTCTGCTCAAGCCTGGTAAGCATGCCGATGATTGTGGATCATATCGGCCCCTTTCACTTATGAACCTGGATACAAAAATCTTTGTCAAGGTGATTGCTAATCGCTTCCTACCTGTTATGCCATACATGGTGCACGACGACCAATCAGGTTTTGTGCCTGGGAGATCCACATCATATATCAGGAGGCTTCTTAACGTGCTGGCACGAATCAATCAGGATGTGAGTGCAGTTGCGGTCACCCTAGATGCCCAGAAGGCCTTTGATATGGTGTCTTGGATGTACATGTGGTTGGTCTTGGAGACCATGGACATTGGGCCTAGGATGATTGCATATATTAAACTGCTGTACACCTCTCCGGTTGCCAGGGTCCGTGTCAACTTTCAAACGTCCGCCTTGTTCCCTCTCTTCAGAGGCACCCGCCAGGGATGCCCGTTCTCCCCGATCCTGTTTGCACTGGCCATTGAGCCTATGGTGGACTTTGTCAGGGAGCGCCACTCACGCAAAGGGATACGGCTACAGGGTACGCCCGAAATTATCTCTATGCAGACAACGTACTACTGTTCGTCAGAGACCCAGACCTCCACCTTGACCCTATTCTGCGTGACATCACCGTTTTGGTACCTCCTCTGGATTCACCATCAATTATACCAAATCCGAACTCTTCCCCCTCACGGGCTCCACTATTCAACCTGCCATGGAGTACCCGCTCCGTTGGTCTCTGGACGGGATTAAATATCTGGGAATTCAGGTGTCCCTGACCAAAGAAGCTCTCTTAACTAACAATTACCTGGCCGCAGCAGAACTGGCGGAGTCCAAGATAGTGCGCTGGCGCTCTCTCCCGTTGTCACTGGTGGGTAGATTATCACTGGTTAAAATGATTTTGCTCCCCAAACTGCTGTACACATTCACGAATGTCCCCATATGGCCCGGCAAGAAGTACTTTGCAGATTTACACAAGCTGCACGCTCAGTTCCTGTGGCATTCTGGTGCGGTGCGAAAAAATGGGCTGCCATGACTTTTCCCTACGAGAAAGGTGGGTTTACTGCTCCTGACCTGATGCGCTACTGGATCGCACAGGCGCAGTTTGCCACCTACTGGTACCCTGGGCCCCTCCCTCGCCCGCATCTCAAGCTAGAAACCCTTGCAGCTTCTGCCACCAATATAATGACCTTAATCCTACATCAACAATATGAGCCAGGCTCACCTATAGACCCAGTCCAAACTACCATATCGGCCTGGAGGTGGATATTTGCTGCAGGTGTTGAGCGGATATTTGCTGCAGGTGTTGAATGCCCATACTACAAGTGGCTCCCCGTCTGGCAGTTCCCCAGATTGGAACCCACAAATGACATGGCCTTGGCACGACATTGGCAGTCCCTGGGTTATCTGGCCCTAACGGACTTCTACCCGGATGGGCTATTCATAACACCACAGACTTGGAAACCAGGCCACTCGGGTTCACCAATGGAACTGCTGCAATATTACAGACTCTGCACTGCATTCTGCGACACGTGGCCTGAGTTTCCCAACGAGCCCCCGACTCCCCTGGGATTTCATACATCGCCAACTTGGGTGGGGCCCGCGGGGTGGTATCATAACTATACAAACTCCTTCTCACAACTGCCACACCGTAGCTCTCTAGGGTGCGGGATGATTGGGCCTCTGAACTGGAGGTAGAACTCACGGACCAGCTATGGGGGAAAATGTGCTCCCACACTAATAGGGTCTCCCTGAATTTTCGATACCACACTATACAGTATAAACTGCTGAACAGGCTCTACTACACCCTGTGCAGGCTCTCCAAGTTCGCCCGCTCCGACCCACGGCTATGTCCTCGCTGTGGTGCGGAGGATGCGGGCCACTTGCACATGTTCTGGGACTGCCTGCGGCTAACCCCATTCTGGGAGGAAATCCTGAGAACGTTGACAGAAATCTGCGATACTGTTATTGAGCCTGACCCATTGGGTGTACTATTTGGGGCCTGGGGGGATGAGGGAGCCAGAGGGGCTGCTAAATTCTTAAATGTGTGCTGTGTAATTGCCAAAAAATGTGTCTTACAGAACTGGAAGTGCTCTGCCCCTCCTACCTTCCGGAAATGGCTGAACTTATTGACTTGGTCTCGGAACTGCGAGGAGGAATACATTAGCACCCTCCCGGCACGGTCCCGGCCTAAAAATATTTGGACTGCCTTTAATAGTTATCTTAAAGGCCTGGACGCCGTCTCCTCGATGGATAACTCACCGTAATTATTGCTACTGCGTGCCTTGACACCTGATGCTCTGTAGTGCTGCGATCTCCATGTTATTACTTCTCACTATTCATATGTGCCACTGTACTCTGTTAAATATCCGGATTGTCTTTGTATAGCTGCTCCGATGTGTGTGTATGTCATTTGCCTCTGCCAACAAAAAAAAAGTTAAAAAAAAGTCTATAAAGTGTCATGGCGTACCAAGGCAACCCTCCACCATTTCACCATTCACCTTGCATCTAGTCTGCCCCGAGCCTGCCCGCCAAGATACTGGGTGCAAATCTGAGCGAAAGGTCCTGGTTGTCAAGAAGCAGAGACAACAGGGAGCGCTAGCCAAAGCAAAAGCAAATGCAAAAGTCCCCACCTCGGGCACAAGTCACATTGATTCTGCACTGGGGGGACGGGGGGGACTATCAAGCTACCCCGCCCCCCTGGTGCTGAAAGCAGAAGTCCACCAACACATAAGTGACAGCAAAGAAGACTGAAGGGCCGCAAGAAGGGGCCTTTGGATGGATATGTGGATGTGGAGTTTCAATCACTGGCAGCCAGGGTGGTCTGTATGACATACACAGGGGAGGGGGCTGTACAGCAAACAAGGAGCCACTAACAACCGAAGGAGCCACCAAAGGTGGATGGCCAATTCTGGGAAGGCCTTCGGACATATAACAAGATTTGGATGGTCTGCTGTCCAGCCCACCTCCTTTTGTAGCAGAGCTTCGTATTCCCATTTCGACACCCAGTGCCCCTAACATGTTTCCTGCATCTGGCCAAACTTGCTTTGGGCCAGAGGGGGAATCTGTCTTGCCCACAGCTCCTGCCAGGAGATGTCTATCTTCTAGCCCCTCCCCTGCAACCTCCAGCCTGATCTTCACCCAGCTTTGGATTTTATCCCGGCTTATGGTTTCAACCCTGGCTCAAGTATGGATGTGGCCCGGTCACTTTTACCCCCGATTTTCTGCCTATTGAGGATGGACTGACTATTGACGCTCCCATGCTTAACATTCCTTTCTGTTCCGTAAGCACATAAGCACGTGAGCCTTTGTTACCATGAAGTTCATCATCCAGACCCTATCTCTGCCTTTCTTCACTCAGGGCCCCCAAGCCACAATGCTGTGGAACCAGCATCGATGTAGGAACAGCTACCGACCCCCTGTCCATACACCTAGGGGGTGCAATTGCAGTCAGGTGCTGGTGGAGTTAGCAGTAATTAGAAATATGCTCTCAACCCTCATTGAATCTCGGGGGAGGGAGGGAGAGCCCTCCAACCTATCAACTGCATGCAAGGGGCCCCCTGATTCACTTCTGGTACACCCCTTGGTACAGGTTTCCCAGAGACCAGTGATTACAGATCTAAAAATTGCATGTCCTAGCCTGGTGCCTGGGAACCCAGAACTGGCAATTGTAAAAATACCTGTGTAAGGAGAGCCAAGACCAGTGAGCCTAATAGGGTGCCCGATTTTAAGGAAATGCCCATCGCCCGGTGAGACTGTGCCACTAAACAAGCGGCCCCAAAATGCCACAGCTCAGGGGAGAAGAGTGCTGACGGCTGTTGGTGTAGGGGGGGGGGTACATTCCAGCCCCATGCTCAAGGTCGGTCAAGACATACTATTGGGTATCTTCACAGGGTACCCAAAATCGCCAGAGATGAGCAGGAATCAAGGCATGTCCTTTTAAATAAAAGCTAATAATGGCTACGGTCCATAAGAGGGTGTGCTTTTGTGTACAGGGAATCCATGGTGGGATGTCGAAGAGTACCAAGCATGGCCAAACAGTCTTGTGACATTGTGGAACTGGCTTTCTGGGAATGGAGAGTGGAAAAAGAGGTCCTGGGAAAAAGAGAGGGGGCTGGATGGACACCCAGGAGTGGGATATTTATCAGCCCACATTTGCACCCAGGTTCTGGGCGTTTTACGAGGTCAACCATGAGCAGCTCCCCCCTCTCTGGTGCTAACCTTACTCCTCTGGGAGGAGATTGGACAGGCCCCATGGGGGATAGGACCCCGTAATGGGTGATATCCGGAAGGAGATGGGGCTCTATGGATTATTATTTTCTCCCCTCCAGTAACTTTTTGATCTGCTGTATTATGTTTTGGTCCATTGATTGTAATTGCTTTTGTGTGGTGTGTTTCTTTTTGTGTTTGATGGATCTTTGAATCCGAATAAACATATTGACTGACTGACACATGGTAATTAGGTGAAATGTTTTCCTGCAGTTAAATAACCTGATGAAAACTAGGAGGGGCGTACATTTTTCTTTTCTGCAGAAATTTGAAATGGCAAGGTCTCTGTGTTAATGAGACATATTTCAAATTGAAAAAAAATCACATACAAAAAGGAAAACTGACAAATGAAAACACGGCAGGACTTGTTAACACGCTGAAAGTGCAAAAACACCATAGGTATATAGAACTAGATTTGGTTTTCTTCCTACTGCTCTTGCAATTTACGTACATGTAGCTATCAAAATTATGCAGGCCCACAACTCTCTCGCAACACATCTTGGAGTCCGTTTTTGGAGTGATTAAGGCATGATAGCAAACCGAAACCTCTATCTAGGGCAGAGGATCTAATCTGCAGTAAGCATTTAAATCGAACATAATCCTGCAATAATGGCAATAACCTGATGTTTCCGTTGAAAGAGGGGAATTAGGCTTCCCGTGGGAACTCCGGGTAAACTGTTCAAGTGCAATGGCCGGATAGCAAAGGGGCTTAGCAAACTAAACCAACAGAGTACAGGGGGGTGACACAGCTGCAGTCTCATTCTGGAAACAGGTCTTATAATATTGACTCAATGTACAAATGCCTAGGAGACACAGGTATTCAAGATGTGGGTTATAATAAGTTAGTTTATTTATAACGCGCTTAATACCCAGAGGTTTCTAAGCGCGGACTCAGGGATCCAACCTGTGGTGTTGTGTCGTCTTGCTTCCAAGTCGAGCACATTGCCCCTGAGCTATCCTCCCGAGACGTTCGTATCATAAACACACTTCTTTAAAATATGCACATTCAGGGGATGTACCAGCCCCTGCAAGGGGGGGCGGTCGAGGGACGTCCCACATAGCGTGGGTGCCCCTCTGGCAGACCCTCCTCCCCCTACGGAGGTTCCTACCCCTTCCGCTGGATCCGAGTCGGGGCGGCTGTCCCCAGGGCGGGCATTTCTGGCCAGCCCTGGGGACAGCCTACAAATAGGAGGAAGACTGCAAGAACGGTCTCTTTGCAGTCCTCCTCCGTCAAATTACGGTGCCAGCCTCGCCGGGTTTGTTTGGTGTAGCGACAAACCCAGCCGGGTTTTCATCGATTTTTGGTGAGTATGGGGGGCTTGGTTGGATGGGAGGGCCCGTGTTGCTGGGGCCTGCAGGGGCTTGTATGCTTGTTTGGCCACGGTGGGGGCCGGGATGGAGGTTCTTTTTGGTGCGGGGTGTGTTGCGGAGCCGGGCCATGTTGCGACTGCTTTGGTGCAGGGAAAGCCATGCTTTTGTTTTCGTCATTGAGGGGTTTTGTTTTATGCACGTGTCTATCTTATTCGGGGCCTCCGAGCACCATGTGTGGTTGGCTAGTATAAGAATGTGTTTGAATTTAGAATGTTGCGCCATGCAGTCGCTGTGTGCGCGCTCCCCAGGGCCAATGGTCATGAGGGGTGCTGGAGTTGGGGTCGGGTGTGGGAGATCCAGCATCCCTTTGTTTGTCACCAGCACGCGGCACGGACCACTTGGTAAGGGTGGGGGTGTGATTTGCTATGGCGGTTGCACGTGGTTTTGGTGGCCCAAGCCTATGTACGAAACGCGGTCCCCAGGGAGTTCGTAATCGAGAGGACTAAGCCAGATTGTATGACTGTGTATCCGTCTTCAGGGTGAGTATTGAGGCATTGTAGGGGAGGGCACGGGTCCGTGCTGCCTCGATATTCTTTTGTCCACGCGACACATACCTTAGCTGGCGCGGGATGGTCGGGGTGGATTGCTGAATCGAGAAGTCAGGGCTCCAGGGAATGCAGTGGTTTGGTGGGCGCCAGCTGGAGCAGCTAACAGGGCGACCCAGGTACGGGTCTTGAGCTTCTTTGACTGCTCCCCCTGTGGCTAGGGGCCGCCACGTTGTTTGGATGGGCAGAGACACACGGCAGCGGGTCCCTTGCAAGACTACACCTGGGCAACCAGGCCTGGGATGGATGCACCGTTGATGGGAGTGGTTTCCTTTTGTTTAGTGTTAAGCATGCAGCATGGGCCGCTTCCTCATAAGCATTGTGTCGTTCGGCTTGTTAACAGCCACCTGTAAAGTGAACAATTGGGTCATGGTCGGTCGTCGGCATACCGCGGGGACCGTTGGTGATATGCTCTGTAAGGCGCACGTTGTTTTAAAATGCCTGAACCGTTCTTTAATTGCAGGGTGAACGTCGATGAAGTGGGTAAATGAAATGCATTATGTTCTGATTATATACAATGTGGGCCGGGAGGGAATGTATGTATATCAAGATATATATGAAGTCCTTGGTGTCTTGCATGTAATGTATTGACCCACGCTGCGGTGTAGAGGTTGGTCAAATGAGAGTTTACATCTGGTTTGTCAAACCGTGGGGTGGGGATTCAAGATTCGAGTATGCTGTTGAATAATAGAAACAGATTAGACTGCCGCGTGGTGCCGATATGGGGGTAGAAAGGAATTTTTAACACAACATGATTCAAATGTTTGTAAGGTACCATGTTTTGTTATCACACGGTGGTCCATGTGTTATCTACCCCATGTTTGGAGTTACTGCAAATTAACTGTACGCCCAGGGGTCGCGCAGGTTTCCGTGCCCGGGGCCTGCTGCTTCGTGGCCTCGACGCCGGCAGAGATAGAGGCACTGATATATTGGGAGAGGTTTGTGGGGTGAGTTGTAATAGGGTTAATTTATGCATTCTGCTTACTTCTGATGCTTTGGACCGCGGTGCAGGGGCGGGGAAAGCATTGCAAGGGAGGCAGCAGTTTTTATGCCTGTAAATGATAAACTATGGGGCGGGGGAAGGTGCTTCAATGATGGGAAGAGAGATGCAGCACCTTTTTTAGATTAAAAGGGGGAAACGACCGTACAGGGCAGGAGAATGTCGCAAGTTATGCATCTTGTTTGTAATTTTTAAAAATGTTGTATTTTGGAAAGTTAGGGCCATTAGTTGGTCGCAAGTGTACGCCCGACTTGAACTGTCCGGGTGTAGAAAGGATTTCACGTGGTGTGGAGGTAAGTGTGGCAAAGGGGAAGGAATAGGCCTGTGGCTTGTGGTGTCGGATGGGAGAGGCCTGTGTTTGTGAACGATCCTCCCCCCACCCACTTGCCCCTTGGGTATTGGGGTTGGGTTTTGCTCAGGGAGGGAGCGATACAGCGGGCAGTAAAGGGGTTCGCTGCCGCTGGAGGATGAGGGATGTACAATGTAAACAATGATCGCATTTACATGATAAGTAATTTATAACGCGCCTATGCACAAGTGTTCCAAGGTTATGGGGGCGAAGGGTGACAATTAGCACGTAATGTGGTTGATACTGCGACAAAGTGTTTTTGAAAACATATGAGAATAACAATTTTCAATTTTGTGCCAAAAACAGGTTGATAAGTCAGCTGAAAAGGACAACTTTTTAGGGTGCAAGAGGTACAGTGGACAGCGCTCATCGCATCGGTAAGGTGTTTTTGTGATCAGAATATATTAGGCTAAAAACAGCAGCACAGAAGGTCTGCGTAAACAATCAGGTGCAGGTGTGGGAAAAGGGGAAGCAGTGGGTCAGAGCCAAGAAGTTGGGAGGTTTAAATTTCGGAGAATATCTTAATCCCCGGCTGGTTAGTATTTATAGCAGTAAGGAGCAGGAAACAATCAGTTTAAGCAGCTGAAAGTGAGGAAGGAAATGTATGGTAATTTATCTGTTCTTAATTTTCACCCAGCTCCAGGTTTTTTTGTAGAAATGTCTCAGATGGGGTCACCGGACCCGTTTTCAGGGGTAGAGATAGATTTGGACACATCGGCCAATGAATTTGACAAGGCAGCCAGGTTGTTCGCACGATTCCAGGAACAAATGTGGGTGAGAGGAAAGGACTGTGCGGAAAAAAAAATGCTGAGCGAAGGACAAGGGCCACTTCCCCGCCAGAGCACTGTGCAAGCACAAGTTCACGCTGTTCCAGACACCCCCCCGTTCACGGAAATACCGCCGGCAAGTGTCCGGGCTCCTAAGAGGGCACCAAGCACAAGGCAAGTGGCACAAGTTCCGGGCAGCACATCCAAAGACAAACATGGAGGGGATGGCTTTCAGGAAAGAGTGTTGGCAGCTGGTGGCGTGGACCAGGCACTCTGGGAAATGGGGGAGCGATCGCTCACGCCAGGCGTCAGATCCCGGTACCAGCAGGGCTATGGTAAATTCATCAACATGATTGAGAACAAGGTCATTATGGGCAGTTGTCTGGAGGGACAGGTACAGGCATTTGTGGTATGGGCGCATGGTAACGGTAAGACCAGGAGCTGGGCAGCTGCCCAGCTGGCTGCCATAGCATTCCACTGCAGACTGAAGGGATTGGGCAAGCCAACAGGGGAGTGTAGGGTTTGCATGGCTGTGAAGGGAAGGGGCCGGGCGGAGGGGCCTAAGCGGGACAGCAGGAAGCCAGTTAACTTAGATTTGATGAATAAGCTAATTGAGGCATTACCAGGAATATGTTTTGATGGATTTGAGGCAGCTTCAGGGCCACATTTTCACTGGCATTTTTTGGTGCCTTTAGGATCAGCGAACTAGTGGCAACAAGGAAAGGTGATGTTTCGGGCAGGGCGTTTGCAGTGGGGGATGTGCAAATCTGTCCAGAGGCACAGATTGGAATATGCAAAAGTAAGACGGATCAGGCGGGGAAGGGGAAGACAGTGGTGCTCCACCAATGCAACCATAACAGCAGCTGTCCAGTGCGTTTGTTAAAGAGGTACCTGACCATAAGGCCCCAACAGCCGTGTATGCTACTGGTGCACCAAAGCGGTTCACCACTGACTAACTACCAGTTTAGAAAGGTCCTGTCTACAACGTTGGAGGATCTATGGATGAGGGAACAGGGCTAGTCATCCCACAGCTTTCGCATAGGGGCTGCCACGGCGGCATTTTTACAGGGCATTCCAGCACCCGATATCATGAGGATTGGGAGATGGTAGTCAAACAGGTTTCAGCTTTATGTAAGACCTCAGGGGGCTGCGGAACACCCAGCAGCAGGGACGTAGGTTTGCCGCAGCCATGAGAGAACTGGATTACTGCATGATACACTGATTTATGTTTTTCTTAACAATGCCTTTTTTCTTAACTCTTTGAAACTTTTTTTCCCTCAGAGGACACAGTATGGATTGTGGGACATTCCTTTGTAACATGGGCAGAGGTCGCAGCCGAGCAATGGCACTTGGGTTCCAACCTAGGGATGGATCAGAATAAAATCGTTTGGTTAGGAACATCAGGAATGCGATGGCACTCTTTTGCCGGCCGTCCACAGGCAGTTACAATGGAGGCCTGCTCCTAGGGTGCTAGTGGTCCATTTGGGTGGCAATGACCTCGCAACCATGGGAAGGGGGCGATTATGGGCACAGATCCAAGTGGGTTTACGAGCACTCGCTCAGGAGTTACTGGGGACGGAAGGGATATGGTCTGAATTGGTACCCAGGCTGCAATGGCGCGGGGGTAAATCACAGAGGGCCATGGAGAAATCTAGGCGCAGGCTCAATAAAAGCATTTAAAGGTTTATGCTAGCAAAGGGCTTTGGCTTTATGAGGCACACATTGCTAAACTCACTACCTTCACACTATATTGCTGACGGCGTGCATCTGTCAGAGAAGGGATACAACTTGTTCCTTACAGCCATCTTGGGCACCCTCTTGAAGGTCGGGTGTAAATAAGTGTGATGGTAAATTGGTAAGTTTTTGGAGCATGGGGGCATTACGAGTAGCAGGGGGGCGCACCCCAAAGCGTGGCAGAGTTTGGGGCAGTCCTAGCCGGGGAGGAGTTTGCCACGGCTTAAACTGTGGGCGGTTTCCCGATGGCCCTACCCGAGCCAAAGTCGGAATGAGGGGCATTGGATCCCTATGGACACTGGAGAATCCTCAACTTTATGTGCAGTGCCCCGAGGGAGAAGCACTCTGTGCACCAATCTGGCGCAAATGTCTGGTGCCTGGCGACATGCATGGAGGCAGCAAGGGGACACCGGCACAGTCAGAAGTTTTGCCCCACTTTTTGGGGGCTAGGCGTTTTGTGGTATAGATGGTCATGAACCATGGTGCTTTGGGGCTGGGATTGCCCCCTTTGTATTGTATGCTCCAATAAACTGTGTTTCCAAAATGTAAAATGTTATTGGATTATTATTCACTGCTCAGGTTTTGGTTTCCAAGAGATGTCATCTTTACACGACAAGGGGCGTGGGGAGGATGGCCAATGGGGGCTAACGCCGCTATGTAGGAGTGCCCGTTTTAGGATATTGCACTTCAGTAGCAAGACAGCCAAACAACGCATTACTTTTTGATTGTAATCGTTGATACGGCTGAGGCAAAAATAGAAAAAGAACCAGCATGAGCATTGTCTCCGATTTCAAGAAGAAAGAAAATACAAGCTGTAAATCCTAAGAATGGGTAATTAACTAAACTAACTCCAGACGTAGTGTGTGGGGAGGTAAGGGCTTGAAGGCGTACTGAATGGTGATTGTAAAACACTGAAATAGTCATGTTAGTTTAGTCCATTGGTTTTTATAACTGGGTACTTTTCTTTTCCACCCCCGGCTGCATAGACCATTCTGCAGGGACTGTGATGCCTCTGTATCAGACTGGCTATGAAGATGAATGGAAAATGGCCAGCAATTCACTGTTTAAGAAAGTTACTCGAAACCAAACGGCGGTGGGTTGAAATTAGATCACTTCTTCACCACTGTATATTTCCATAGGTAGCAATCTTGACCCCCACCTTGAAGGAAATCGGTCAAAAAAGGGAGAACAAAAAGATAAATCAGTCTTAATTCAACAAGTCTTATCACAGACAGTAGGCCAAGCTATTTTTTTCTTTCTGCTTCTGAATCTTCTTCAGACCCAGAATTTCCCCTACGTCCCCCAATATGAGCCAGGACAATATGCGGTCAGGTTCCAGAGTCTCACAAAGTGTTCCCTTTCATGGCATTAATTAAATCATATAAGGGACTCTATGAATAATCCTTACAATCACAGACATTGAAACTCTAGACAACCGGCTCCCTTTGAGCATATCTCAAATCAATTGGAAACGTGTTCAGTTGTGCCCTACATGAGGAGGTTTGCAAAAAACATGGAGCAGAACACCCTCACCAATCTACTGTAGTGACCTAAAATGTGATGCTGCTTAAGAATTTGAGGAAAGCACTATGCCGTCTCTAAAAATGAGGCAAACACCCTATGAGAGACATCTCCAACTCTTGGTGCTTTGGTTATGACAAACACCTGGTCATTCTTACGCCTTTTACCAGAATTCTAGACCCAGTGCCATGGTTGACCCAGATGTGCCTGCTTTATAATAAAAATGTATCATAAACTTTGTGAAATAGCCCTATTTGAAGCGTGCGCTTTGGAATATTGGTTTGTTTTATTAATAGAAAAACTGATCTAGCATAGGCAGGGACCACCCATAGGGATAAGGAATGTTAGACCTTCTAATTTTACTTTAATAAAATATAGTGAAACATGTCCTCGAAGTGTCAACGTTCTTCTTGACTCGTCACATCACCCAGTTCTGGATTTATTCTACCTGGCAAATGGCGTGAGTACAGTAAGTGGACATACAATGTAAATTGCTGGTAAATACTGCAACTCGGAATAGGACAGCAATGACTGCCAGGGAATACGTTGTTATTGCTCAATCAAAACAGACAAAACTAGCAGCTAAGGACATGTTCTCCAATTACCAATTTTCCTCCATGTACCTTAACTCATCATCATCATCATCCATGTTTTGACCTTAGTCTACATACACCAAATACACACACAGCAGCAGCCCATCTGCGTGAGCACCTCTGCAATCGTACTCACTGATCTCCACTTTGACAACCATTCCACATGCACCACCTACAGCAACAGCCCAGAACCCATTTGCAAACAGAGCTAAATATCACAATTAGAGGATCCCTAATTTCAACACAAACTCTGTGTGCCCAATCTAAACTCGGCTAGAATCTTACTAGCATATGTATTTGAAGTGAATTGAAATTTTATTTATATCGCGCTCATACACAAGTGATTGAGAGCAACAAGGCAAGGGAGGGGAGGGGAACAAGTGAGAACAAAACGATCTTACTAGGCCCAGTGACTCTGAGAACGCGCAAGTGCATGGGAGAGGGAAAAGGGGAAAAGTGCATGCAAGGGGGGAGAGGTGGAAAGTGCAGAGCAAAGGAATACAGATAAATAATAAATAAATAAGAAGCCACAAACAGTGGTAGTGCGGGCAGTAGGTGGCAAGTGCTAGGTTTAAGGCAACAGACAGAATGACCCTGATAAGTGTAGAATAAAAGGGCAGGGGGGGCATTATGGTTACAGATAAGCCCCCAGTGCAAGAGATTGCCTGGAGGCAGTGCGGGTGGGTGGCAAGGTGAGCGAGTACCTGGGCCAGGAAGTCAGAATGTATGACTGGTGCACAGTGCCAGGAGAGAGCAGATCAGCAGGGGAGAGGAGGGGCAAAGACAGAAGCAAAGATTAAGGTCTTGATGTGCTTCCGGAACCGGAGAGGGTTTTCCTCAAGTTTGAGAGTGGCAGGGAGGCTGTTCCAGAGGGAGGCCCCAGCCGAAGACAAAGATCTACCCCGAGCTTGTTTCTTTGAAAAACGACTGACCCTGAGGGAGTCCGAGGTAGAGGAGCGAAGAGCTTAAGAGGGAAGGTATATACAGAGGGACAGCTGAAGGTGGTTTATATTGATAATACCGAACTTAAAAATCTCGAAAAAAAAAATCTCGAAAAAAAGGCCAAAAAAAAATCTAATTTTTTTTAATGGTTTTTTTCGAAATGGGGGGGGGTTCCCCCCCAACCCCCCTTTTTTCTATTTTTTTTTTATTTTAACCCCTTTTTTTTTACTTACCTGACCCAAAAAATACATATATAAAAAATATATATAAAAAAAAAAAGATTTATTTTTCGGCCTTTTTTTTCGAGATTTTTGTTATTCGAGATTTTTTTTTCTGCCTTTTGACCGACCACCGCTGAAGGTATATTGGACCCAGGCCGCAGAAAGCCTTGTGGACAGTGCAAAGGATTTTGAATTTTATCCCTGCAGCCACTGGGAGCCAGTGGAGAGATTTCAGGGCTGGAGAGATACGAACCCAGGGTTGAAGCCAAGGACAAGTCTTGCAGTCCTGTACTGGATAAGTTGTAAAGGGCGGAGAGTAGAAGCAGGTAGATTTAGAAAGAGGCTGTTACAATAGTCCAACCTAGAGAGAACATGGGCTTGAGAGACAGTGAGCTTCTGGGGGAAGGAGAGGAAAGGCAGAATACCTCTGAGGAGGTGCAGTAGGAAGTTTGACTTTTTAGACATCAGAGATGTGGGCAGAGAAGGAAAGCGTGGAGTCAAAGATGACCCTGAGGTTCTTAGCCTCACAGGTAGGGGTAGGAGGATGGCCAAGGGAGGCCGGCCAGAGAGTGAGAGGAAAGGAGGGTGTGCCGATGAGGAGGATGTCCGTCTTGCTGGCATTCAGGCAGAGATCGTTGGTGGCATACCAATCCTGAATGGCAGATAGGCAATCAGAGATGAGAGAAGGAGAGGAGGTGGCCGAGGGAAGCCTGAAAATGAGTCGAGTGTCAGCGTAGCACAAAGTGGGAGCAGAAAATGCTGATGCGGTGAGCGAGAGTTGCCAGATATTGGTTGAAAATCCAGGGTGAGAGGTTAGACCCCTGGGGAACACACAGGTAGAAAGGGAGATAGATGAAAGGAAAGACCCAAGTTGGACCTGGGAGGGTCGATCAGAGAGGAAAGAGATGTACCAGGCAAGAGCTTGATCAGTGATACCCAGGTTGTCACGAAGACAGTTGAGCAGGATGGAATGGTTGACCGTGTCAAAGCAGAAGAGAGATCAAGTAAGATGAGGACAGAGGGGCTGTTAGAGTCAAAGTTGGAGAGCAGATCTTCACATTCTCAGCCCACTCGTGTCCACCACGCCCTCAACCCAACCCCTATCCAAACACCAAGCCAGAGGAGCCCTGATGGCGAGCCGACCATCCTAAGACCCCTGCTCTTACCATCCCCTCCACTCACCCACCATCACCATGACCGTACCCCCGGGCCCCCCCAACAAACAGCCCGCCCTGCCTCCAAGGCACACCCAGCAATTCCACCACAACCTCCCGCTTCCTCTCATCAACTCCCCTAAACATCCTCCCGCGACCCCACTCCTTCCCCTCTCTAAAAACTGCACGTCACCCTGGCAAGAACAGTTGCCACATCCCTTTCCCCATATGAACCCCCTACTCTCTCTCAACTGCAACAAAAACCCTGAAAAGGAAACGCACCTGGTCTCCCTCAATCTCTCATTAATCCTTGCCATTCCTGTCTCGACCCACCACCTCAATCTTCCATTCTCAATCACCACCACCCTCCCCCACTTCCTCACCCTGCCTCAAACCCCTCTCCCCTGACTTTGCACCCAGCACAACTGGAACTCCCAACCCCCTACACCCAATTTTCGAATCAACTGACCCAATTCCAACCAACCTCACACACCCGTCCAACCCAACCCCTTAACCCCCACAACCAGCACCTCGACCGCCCGCCTACTCTTCCCATCGACTACCGACCATCCCCCCCTCATTGTAAAGGATACACCCTGGATTCCATCTTCAGCTCCCACGACCAGATACATCTAAACCCCCACACCCCTGTCATCTGGTCTGATCACTTCATTGTCCCTTTCAGCATTCGCCCACCTGCCCCTCCTCCCCGTACCCGAACCAGAACCTCCAAATCTGCCCAAATGCTGGAAGAAACTAAAAATCCTTCTCAACCTTGCTGACGTGCTCCTCCAGTCTGCCCCCTACCTCTGGACGCAATGTAAGCTTAACCCCCAACGCCTTTGACACATGGCTCAACACCTCACTTATCCTGCTCATGCCCACTTGCCACTCATCCGCTCGCCATGGCCCATTTCCAAGATGGTTTACACCAGAACTGAAGACTGCAAAACAAATATATAAATCTCTCGAACGCAAATGGCAGAAAGATGAAAATACCCTGAGCAGATCCACCGTAGCCCAGCTCCACCGCCGCTACAAAGCCGAAATCCGGAAAGCAAAAAAAGCCCATTACAACTCTTGAATCCTCAACTGTAGAAACCCCAGCAAAGAACTCCACAAAATCATATCTGAATTCACCAAATCATCATGTACCACCACACAATCAACCCTCTCTCAATCACTCTGCAACTCACTCTCTCTCCACTTCTACACCACTGCTCTCGAAAGAACAAATTCCCTAATCAACAATCATCCGGCAGCCACCGCACAATCCACACACCCCACTGGCCAACCCTCTGCCTGCAACTACAACCTACCCGACTTTCGACTCGTTCACACCGATATCAACTGACCAATTTACCAAACTTCTCTCCACCTGGAAACTATTCGGCTCCCCGCTAGACCCCTGCCCAGCCTCAACCCTCAAAGAAATATTTGCATCCACCTGCGCAGGAGAATACGCGAGAACTATCATAAACGAGTCTCTCCTCGGGAATTTTTCCCCGATGCGTTCAAAACTGCTCACGTCAAACCCCTCCTAAAAAAAACATGCCTCGACCCTCTCAACCCCAAAAACTACTGCCCATCTCAAACACCACGTTCCTTGCTAAACTCATAGATCGCACCACTTACTTCCAACTAAAAGCCTTTGTTGAAGCAAACAATCTCCTAGACCCCGCTCAATCAGGACTCAGACCCCAACACGGAACCAAAACCACCCTGACCTCAATCTGGGATGACCTTAAAAAAACATGCAGACTCTGCGGGATGCGCTGCACTAATCCTTCTCGACCTATCCGCCGCCTTTGACACAATCAACCACTCGATCCTCCTCGACCGCCTCCACTCCCTAGGCCTGGGAATCCGTGGAAACGCTCTCAAGCAGATAGCATCCTTCCTTAACAATAGGAAACAACTAACCCTCCTCTCCTCCTTTCTCTCCACCGCCCGACCAGTCAATACCAGAGTTCCACAAGGAGCGTGCCTATCAGCCCTCCTGTTCAACCTCTACATGTCCACCCTCCCCCAAATAATCCACTTGCACAATATCCTGCGCTACAACTACGCAGACAACACCCAACTAATCCTAAAACTCATTAACTCAAAACCCAACTGCCAGCCCGACCTCGCTGCCTGCCTATTTGACATTGATCACTGGATGACTACAAACCCCCTCCTTTTAAACCCCACCAAAACTGAAATCATGTGTGCCAACACCGAAATTCTTCCTCACCCTCTACCCTGGCCATCATCCATGGGCAATCCCCAGAAATCCTCTACCTCAGTAAAAAACCTTGGATGCACGCTCGACTCTGACCTAACCCTATTGCACCAAGTCAACAACGTCTCTAAGTCCTGCCACTACCACCTCAAAATTCTTAGGCAAATTTTTCCATACCTCTCCTTTCCCAACAGACTTCCCGCGGTCCAATCAATTGTAATGTCAAGACCGGACTATGCTAACTCCCTCTACCTCGGAATCCAAGCATACCACATGACTAAACTACAAAGAGCACACAATGCTGCAGCCAAACTACTACAAGCACTTGGCCAAAGCTCCCCAGCTCTCAAAACACTCCACTGGCTCCCGGTTGGATGAAGGGTGACCTCCAAACCTTATGCATCTCGCACCGAGCAATGCACAAAAATGGACCTCAATACCTTCAGGACAAGCTAAGACCCTACTGTTAGCAAAGATTTCTTAATTGTGGGTAATTTTCCTTCCATGTGGCAACCCCTAAACTTTTTGCTGTTTTCACCATGATCTAGACTTTGCCAGAGAAGTGCAGCCTTCTGCCGCACTCCTCTGGGCTTTCGTTCCATTCTTATGGGGAAACTGACATGCCCTTAAGACAGTCAGTACCGGGAAACGTTTTCCGTAGTTTCTTTATCATGTTGCAGCTTTCGCGCAACATGGCACAAGAGGGCACTGTAAGCTAAGTTACTGCTCTCTTGGGTCTCTAGTCTTCTACAGGCCCTAGATACTCTCTTTGGATTGTAAATGAACGGTGCAAGTGAATCACTGATGGGACTGGTGGCAGCGATTGTTTCTTGTGTTTTTGAGCTCCTTTTGGCGTTTTAAGCGCGTTTCTCGCGCTTAGCCCAAAATGGTGGCCTGGCTCCCAAAATGGCCAGACCCCGAGGCTCTTTGTCCTGTCCGCTGACCGTCTTGCCCCCTTCACCTCCCCCAGGTCGAGCCGACCCGGGGCCTTCCTTATTTGGGCATGTACTTTCCCGCGAAACACAGTTGCTTTCGCGGGCTTCTACAGGCCTTGTGTGTGCCTCCAGGATGGGGGCTGGGATGTCTGGTCCCAATACACATCCTGGGCGCCAGAGAGTCTAGGGTGGTGTGAATGCCTGGGACCCCCGTGGTCCGTGATAAGGTCCACATATGGTGTGAGTGTTTTATGAGCGGATCTCCCATTGGGTCCCCTCCATTTTGGTGCGAAGGGAACCGTGGGATAAGAGGGGGCTGGAAACGCCACTACCATGTCAATCTCCTGAGTTCTCACGAACAAAGGAATACAGGAGCCAAGTATCCTGCAACCACGAGGCTGAACCGAGGAATCGCTGGTGACCCGCTGAAGGACTGCTCCCCTGCACTGCTGTCGCCTTGTGAAACCTTTTCTACCACGGATCGAACGAGAAGGCCTGTACTGGTACTTCGACCCTTGGAATAGTGGGGACAACTATTCTCGGCATCTTCACCATCTCCTGCACGTAAGCCTTCGGAAGTGTCTCTGGGCCATCCAGCAGACTGACCAGCCTACCCAGGAGTTTTGCTCTGTAACCGCCGTCAGGTTGTGTTGTATTACAAGTCCTTGTCACTCTCACACGATTTGTACACTTGGCATTCCCAGGTCTGACGTGAGTAGTGTACATTTGGCTGAAATACACACGGCCGCTCCGTTGCCCTGCGGTGGCAACAAACTGTGTGGGTTCACTGCGTTTGGGACGTCCTCAACTCAACTTCTGCTGCTGCGGAATCTACACGATGACGAGACGTCCCCTGATCCTATCTGAACCTGCCAGCACTTAAACTGACGTGGAGAAGCCTGGGTCTGCTTGCATCGGGGACCGGTGAGTAGCATCGCTAGGAACTGGTCGCCCTCCTGCAGGAGCCCATAGCTTTTCCTCGCTGTGTCTAACAGCACGCCTTTCCGTACTCGCGATCTGCTTCTACCCACAGTGGAGGCTGCGCTTGAGTCGCGGAGCTCTGTTCATCTTCATTTGTTCACCGAACTAAACTGCCTGATTCCCTCAACGAGACTCCCCTTTTTGCCCGTTGGCACCAGCGTGTGCACTTTTAAGCACAAGGCTCCACTCTTCGTAGGGCTTGGACTTCCTTTTAGTTAGGTGCCTCTGAAGGCAGACTGGGTCTAATTATTATTTGCACTGCCTGTTTTCCTCCCCATCTAGGTGGTCTACACATTTCGTGCGTCTAACTCGTTAGACTCGTTTGTATTTGTATATATATTGTATTGGTTTGGTATGTGTTGGGAGTTTTATTGTGATTTCTCGCTACGGTCAATGTTACAAAGGCCTTGTAATAAATGTGTATATATTTTTAATATAACACCTGCTTGGAGTAATTTTTAAGTGTCCTTACTTTGTGTGCTCATTGCGGGCTTTCAGTCACCCTCACCCCTCTTGAAACCTAGTCTTGACCGCCGCGATCGCTACCCTGATTGGTCTGGCTTGTCCAGAGGTTACCCTGTTCCAAGAAACTAGGCTGGCATTCTGAACCTCTGCCCCTCCCGGACAGAGTTCAGAAATCCGTTTTAACACCTACCATCCATCGTGCACTCTAAGATCAAACTCTGCCTGCCTCCTAATGATACCAAACACCAACTCAGTCAAGTTAGGTGGATCATCATTCTCAGCCTTGGCCCCCACCTTGTGGAACTCACTTCCGACTCACCGAAGACCTCATGTCTTTCCGCAAATTACTGAAAACGTGGCTCTTCCCTTAAAATCGACTCTTAGCACAAACAGAACAAACAAACACAATAGACAGAAACCAAGGTTGTTGAATCAAAAATAACAATCCAGCATAGAGAACGGAGGGAGTGGATAGGAACGATAGGAAAAGGTCTCTCTGAGACCTAACAGATAAAACCTCTACCTGTAAGGGAGGAGCCAATGTGGAACAAGTTGACCATTATTATTATTATTGCAAGAGGTCAGCACTAGAGGGGCCGTACATAGCGGAAGCCATCGCTGCAGCGCAGACTACAAGTAGCCTGGTGGCAGGACCACAACATGGGGGGAGAGAGTTGGGAGTCCACAGAACTCTGTCGATTTCGGGAGCAGTGGAATCCCCGAGCACCAACCCCTCATGACCAGAGAGACCAAGCCACGACCAAGACTGCAGACCGCCGTGCCCGAAACAAGGTGCCTGGACAAAGCAGAAGGCGACCGAAGAACCGACAAGTGCGCTTCCTAGACAGAACGAGTGGTCTCCTCCCCAAACGGCAGACACTGTGGAAAAGTAGGGATGCGGTTCCCAAGAAGGAGAGTGTAGGGCAGCAGAGCTCCAACTCTAAAGTCAGAACACTAAGAACGTGGATCAACTATCAATGGGGTCTGGTGGGGCTATAGAAAATCAAAGATTGAGAGAAAACCCAAATGGGGTTAAAGAGAACTTAATACCCCGAGGACGGCTATCCAAAACCCAAGTGTAGGCAGAACTCTCTGATGGGGCAACGCTAAACTGAACTAGGGGTTATCGAATAACCACAAGAAAGAATAACACTCCCAGGGGGTGAAAGCAAGAAACATAACCCACAAGAGATTACAGAATACCAACAAGAGAGAACATTCC
Organism: Ambystoma mexicanum; assembly: GCF_040938575.1. NCBI lineage: Eukaryota > Metazoa > Chordata > Amphibia > Caudata > Ambystomatidae > Ambystoma > Ambystoma mexicanum. Next base: position 22,967,987 of record NC_090933.1, on the reverse strand, counting down.
AAGGGCATGAAAGCAAGCCCAATAAACCATACAACAGTTTACTGAAATTACAAAAGAGCGGCACTCTGAGGGGATGGATCTGGCCTGCGAAGTCAAATTGCAGAATAAGAGAATAACTACTTGGTTTCAGTAAGATTTAGTTAAAAGGGGTCAGGCGTCCTCTCATGTGGAGGAAAATAAGGGACTTGGATTTTGAACTGAAGGAATAGTCTTCTGCCAGACGCTCCAAGAAGGAACCCAAAGACAACTGGACTTTACCAGTAGGCAAAGTCCTAAGAGAGACGCACACAGAGGGGGTCAATCACCAACCAGCACAATCCAAGATGGAGGAGTAGGGACACTTCATAAGGCCAGCTTTTGTTTTTCTTTATTATTGGTAGCGTCAGTTAGCGTGATAGTATAAGTGTAGAGGGAGGATGAGGTTTACACTTTTGTAGGACATTCTGAGAAGCACCTTTTTATTTTATTTTTAGACAAGGGACCCTTCATCATAGTAATAGGGCTAGTAAAGGCATTTTCTCTTTTTTTTTAAATAAAGTGAATCGGTTGGAACCATGTCTAGTTGTCCATCTCCTATTTCTGATCTACCACAGCACCAAGAGGCCAAAAAAGAGAAGACCTGTGATACATGACCAAGTTACACTGCGTTATCTGTCAAATGGTCCAGATGGCAATAACTAATGGTGAAAATTACCTGGCATATGATAACTGTGGGGAAATGATGTACTTGGTTACATAACTGCAATGGATGGTAAATGGTGTGTTGAACTATCATACAGTGTCAAAACATGGCACCTGTATCTGAGAATATGATGACAATTGACAATTGTGAGAGTATCACAGTATACAATGTCAGTAGCTGGTAAATGATAGCAACACCTGGCATATGGTGTGAGCATTTAGTCATATGATGTCAATACCTGGAACACAATATGAAAAATAGGCCATATATTGCCAATACCTGCTAATCGGATTCACTAATTCGTATACAACGCAAGTGCCGTGTCATAAAACGGACAAAGCGTTTGTCAATATCTGCCATATGATCTAAGAGCATGGCCGTATAAGGACAATACTTCTTTTTTTATGTCAAATCGGTCATATTCTATGGGTAGATGGCCAACTGATGGCAGTACCTGTCAATTATGCCAGGATCTAGGCATATGATGGCAACAGCTAGTTTAAGGTGGTAATGCTTTCGGTATCATATGAGTACCTATTGTTGTCATACCTAGCAAATAGGATAGAACATGAGCAAAAGATGGCAATAGCAGGTAAAAGATGCAATTACCTGGACACATGATGACAATGCTTGCCAAATGGTCTAGTTTATGGGCATATGATAGGAACAACACAGAAAATAGTTTCCCTTTACAAAAGGTCAAAACTATTTGCTCTATCAATACTTCCTTTTCTATTTGTCACACTTAACATACAGGTAGAAACATTTATTTATTTGTATTTATATATAATGGGAACAGTGCTCATTTGATCGTAAACGTACTTGCAAACATATTCCGAGCGAGCGTCTTACACTGGGGTGAGTGACAACCTGACCAGTTTGTGGTGGGGAGTAAATAGAACATTTACTGGGGACAATACGTGGGTGGACTTGCATAGATGAAGGACAATCAACGTTAGACATTTTTAAGTGCAGGTAGGCGGTATAGACAGCTATTTTAGGGATGTAACCATTATGGATGAAGTGCTAGAGTGGAGGCAGAGACAGTGAGGGACATACGCAGGTTACAGGCGAGGGGAAAAGGTTAGCTTGAAGGCAGATGAGAGGTAGGTTAACAGAGTAACTCGGTGGTGAGGAGGTAGGATTTCAATTTGGCTTTGAACAAATCATTGTGGAATGAAAAACTGTTTGCACTTTGGTGTAAAAAGTAAAGAGTATGGTTTAATTTGGTCTGTAAAATAACATTTGTCAAAAAATACATTTTGAATCTTCCGAGTGCATAGTCAACCAAAATTCCGAACATGTCAAAATGCAAATATGTGAAATTCTTACCAGGCTTGAAGGTAATGAGGCAGGATCTGTTGGTACAGGTTCCCTCCGGAAATATCATTACCTTGAAAGAAGAAACAGAGCATTTGATTCCTGGTGTGTGTGGCTTCAGTGTAATTATACTCCACTTTATTGATTTAGATCCAGGTAATAGTGTTCCTTTAGATGTGTAGTTTGCAAATATTATAGCTTATTTCATACAAACAGAAAATTAATAGATGAGAAAATGAAAATATAACTTACTTTGAGCACCTGCTATTTTCTGGAAATTGGGCCAACTTATTGAAATCTCTGGCCTCAACAAAAATGGAGATATGAACATACGGATGTAAAAGTTAATTTAGGAAAAATTGTACAATCTGGGAGCGCTGTGGAAAATAAAATAACAGGCTGTTGCAGTGTCCTGATACATACCACTGTATTTTCAGAACGTTTGTTCATTTCAATGGACTCGCCTGTCTCCCGGATTTTGTCTCCTCATTCACCGTTTATTTTTTATTTAATTGGTTATTTGTAAGTGCCTATACAACAAATGGTGTTTCAAGGCAGGGGAAGGGGACAAGAGAGAAAGATACAATAACGGTCCTACTAGGCCGTGACATTCGGATCGTGCAACTGCAGAACAAGAAGTGTGTGGGAGCAGGGGACTCGGGGCGGGGGCTGTGGGGGGATAGGGAGGGGTGCTGGACTGTGCAAAAAGCAAAGTGCTACGGTGGGAAGGGAAAAGGGGGGGGCAGGCAACATTCAAGAGCTAAGGGGAGGCCAGAAGGCAAGTGCCAAGGATGCAGAGGAGAGGCTCAACTTAAGTGTGGGGAAGGGGGGGGGCTGGAGCCCTGTAGTGATCAGAGGGAGCCAGGCAGCCAGAATGTCCTTTTCTCCTTCTTCATTCTGAAGAAGGAGAAAAGGAAAGTCTTGAGGAGATTCTGGAATTTAAGGAGATCCCGCTCAAGCCGGAGAGGGGCAGGGAGACAATTCTGGAGGGAGGCTTGTGCCGAGAAGAGTCTGATTTGCAGAGAGTTGGAGCTAGCAGAGAGAAGGGCTCTGGCAGGGAGGTTTTTAGCGAGAGAGTTGGATGTAGCAGGGTCCCAGGCCCCAGAAAGCCTGGTGGATGAGGCAGAGAGTCTTGAATTGGATCCTAGCAGCAACCGGGAGCCAATGGAGAGAAATTAGGGCTGGAGAGATGCAGTTCATGCGCTTGAGACCAAGGATAAGTCTTGCAGTCCTATTATGGATTAGTTTAAGGGGGCAGAAGGAAGATTGAGGAAGAGGCTGTTGCAGTAGTCAAGCCTAGAGAGGACCAGTGCTCTGGAGTCATTGAGTCTCTGGGGCGAAGGTGAGGAAAGGGAGAATGCCTCTGAGGAGGTGCAGCGGATAATGGGCCTTCTTGGCAAGGTCCGTAATGTGGGGAGAGAAGACGACAGAGGAGTCAAAGATAACGCATAGGTTTGTTGCCTCACAAGAGTGAGGGGAGGGGACCCATAGAGGGTGGCCAAAGCGAGGGAGGGAAGGAAGGTCAAAGCTGGAGTCACAATGAGAAGTAGCTCAGTCTTACTGGCATTAAGGCAGAGATCATTTGCAGCGCACCATGACTGAAGAGCAGCCAGACAGGCAGGGATGAGAGAGGAGGAAGTGGAGGAGGAGCAAAGCTTTAAGGAGGGCTGTGTGTCGTCTGCATAAATAACCCTGGAAGTGAGGAGGGAAGGAGGAGATCAAGTCGGCCAAAGGGGCAAGGTAGATGTTGAAAAGCCACGGTGAGAGGATAGAGCCTTGAGGGATGCCACAGCAGGAGAATGATGGGGGTGGAGAAAAAGGGCCCAGTTGAACCTGGGAAGGTCAGTCGGAGGGGAAGGAGGTCAACCAGTCCAGTGCCAGGCCTGTGTTACCAAGGGTGTCATGGAGCCCATTTGTCAGGGTGGCATGATTGACTGTGTCGAAGGCAGAGGAAAGATCCAATAAGGATGGAGAGTTGGAGTCAAGATTCACGGTTGTTCAGTTGAGCAGTTTCCTTGCCCCTGACAGCTCTGAAGCCAGACTGGTGGTCATGGAGACAACCAACAGATTCAATGTGTTGGGTCAGTTGGGAGATGACCAGCTTCTCCAGGAGCTTACCCACGAAGGGGGTAATGGAGATAGGGCAGTAGTTAGCGGGGCAGGAGGGGTCAGAAGAGGGCTTTTTTAGGAGGGTATGCACAAGGGAGTACTTGAGGGGGAAGGGAAGGTGCTCTGTGTCAAAGAATTCAAGTGTCGTCGAATGGCCCTGATTTTCTCTTAATCTTTAAGAAAAATGTTTGGGAAAACATGGTACATATATATTGAATTTAGCAACAAAGTACTTCTTATGTGTCTAAAACACAATAGTTAATAAAGTTTTTATTCTATACCAAAAATAGCTATGTATTAACGCAGGAAATAAATATGCAATTTCAATCCCTTTTCAAATGGGGTTGCAACTACTGTGACAAGGCAGTCTTCCTGAGGCCTGTGCCTGCCGCCTGGGAACTACAAGAGCTCCACTTGGAGTACCCCAAGTCCCCATGGGTCAGAAAACATTTTGAAATGCAAGCACATAGGCCTAAGAGAGCGGGAATCTCTCTTTGGCCAGAACAACTCTCTGGACATGGGTAAGAGACATGATCACTTTATGTGAACCAAAAGAAAACTTGGTAACCACCCAAACAATGGGTTTGCTACTTTCTTCCTTTGAGGCAAAACCAATTTATTTTGTTACTCCTCTTATGCTAAGGTTCTCCTGATGCTCTACTACTAGCTTCACTTGTGATCGTAGGTTCCCCCCCCCCCCCCCTGAGTAGAATTTTCTCCACTCCACTAAGACATTTGTCAGGCTGCAATGATTATGATTCTCTCCCAAAGCCAAGGTTAACTTGGAGGATGCAAAACTTTTTAGTTGTCGCTGGTAGCTTTGTACTGACCACAAGTATGTGGGCTAGAACCCCAAGTAGGTTTCTCGCAAGGCTTTAGGTCAAGGTGCTGAGCAGACTCTCCTGTAAGCCTCGCCTGTTCTAAAGGGTGTCTCACTTAACTTTACTGCCTCATGTTCAGTAGCTCTCACTGTCACAATATATATGGTCTATTGTTTGGCCACCTCACGTTCTAACTCTGGAACGCTATACTAACACCTTCATAGTTCAGTAGGCTTCTGCATCTTTTTATGGATCAGCTTTGGTAATCATTTTTTAAAAAGCGTGCTGTTGGAAGTTAATTCCCCATTAGATTCGATGTTCGCAATCAATGCCTACTGTAGCGGAGGCATTGAATCACAAGTATGACACAAATGTTACAATTTGTAAAACCTTTACTGATTCTGGGTTTGGAAAAACTACTTTGCACTATAACTAAGATGGGAGCAGTCTCAACCATCAAACCATAAACAAAACAGTCCTAGTGGAGTCAGTCAAATCAAAATGGCTTATGCTAACAAAAACCTAATGCCTGCCCTATCTTTTGTACAAAAAGTTCATAAAGGAGAAAGGTATGTAAAAAGAAAAATCTGTGTTCAAAAGAATAAATGTGGCTGAATCAGCTCTCCTCCCCACGTTTGACCACACGTAGTAAGGCGGTCTCTGTAGGCAGGATGACACAGTCTAACTTGGGTTTTCAACACGAAACCGTTCCAAACAAACCTGAATCGCGGCACGACTGGCCTTCCATGTTAAAGTCTCTCTTTCCAGACTTGCAGATAATGTTTCAACAGAAGGTTCATATAGGTCCCCCATTTCGTACTACTGCTGTCCAATTGCGCCCATACAGTTTTCCCACCTATAAGAAAAGGGATTTGGTATTTTGTTTCAGCCCCACTGTAGAGGAAAATATAGGGTTTTTTTGGTGACTTTATCCCTTCGAAGGGGGCTTTCCTTTTGTTCCTTTCTTTTTTTTAACTGATGGGTCACGAGATCGGGTATAAAGAATCTTATCACATGAAGATTCAATTGTATCCTTTCTATTTAATTTGTCTTGATCAGGGTTGTCTGACCATGGGGTAGTGAGGTCTATTACATCCGGGGGGGGGGGGCACTGTTGGGCAACATGTCCAAGTTTCCCACTAGAATAACAGGGTGGTGGTTCTTTTGGTTCCTCTCTTCCTCCGTCTAACAGATTCAACTTCTTCTGGGTACACCTTTTAGAGGAGTGACTTAGCTCATCACAAAACCAACATTCTAGTTCTGGTCGATTTCCAATGGGAAATGCATATTCTTGCCAGGTGGGATCATCTTCGTCTGAGCCCATCATCTGAAGATAAATCCTCCCCTTTCTTTCCCCTGTTTTCCTTGTCAGTGGAGATAAGTGGTAGTTTCACTAAAATACTCTTCCCTCTCCATCTCAATGGGGTTGGTTACATCCTCAGAGTTGTTTTTTAGGATAGTAATGCAAGGCGAAATTTAGATTTGGGAGAGGTCCAAGGAGGTTTCTCTCACTGAGATTCTACTTTCTTAATTTCCTCTAAAAATAGGGTTAATTCTGAATACATTGGAGGAACATCCAGTCAAAAGAACATAACCAGGGGAAAGTTACTTGTTCTTCGAATGGATTGTGTCCTCAACGTATTCCTCATCTTTGACAGACTTCCAAAGCAGTACGCATGAGTGGAGGAGGGTGAAGAATTTAGATATTAAGAATTTTAAAGTGCAGAGTACAGTACTGCCTTATCAAAAGCGACATCTTGAGCATGGAAAGTATCCAGAGAATAATGCTTGGTGAACGTGTGCATTGATAACCACATTGCAATCACAGATGTTCTTAATAGGGACACCCCTTTGAAGGGCTGTCGATGTAGCCATGCCCCTGGTGTAATGAGCCCGTAAACCCTCAGGAGGGTCTTTGCATGCCAGTCTAGCATTCAGATATGGTGAGGATGATCCATCTAGACGAGGTCTGTTTGGAAACAGCCTGGCCCAGCTTTTGTCCTATATACCCTATAAAGAGCTAGTCGTTCACTCTCAATTTTGACATTCTGGAAATGTAAAAGCTTAACAATCTCCTAGGGCTCAACCTATGAAACCTTTCCTCTTCCTTACTAGGATGAGGTGGAGGATAGAAGGCCGGTAGCACCATTTTCTGACTTAAATGAAAGTCTGAAACTACCTTAGGCAAGAAGGAGGGTTTTACCCTTAACACAACCCTGTCCTTGTGGAATACAGCAAAGAGTAGCTTGGAAAAAGTGCCTGCAATTTGCTCACTCTTCTGGCTGATGATATAGCAACGAACAGAATTGTCTTTAAGGTTTAAAACCTTAACTGACACGTGTGCACAGGTTCAAATGGGGCACACATCAGAAATTTCAAAACCAGGTTGAGGTCCCGAACCGGAACCTGAAAAGGCGATGGAGGGAACACATTTGTGAGCTCTTTCAGAAATGGAGTCACCAGTGGGATCTTGAAATAGGAGCATTCCTCTGAGGAGTGCTTAAAGATTGATAGCGCTGCCGAGTAGGCCTTAATGATGCCAACCTGAAGAACTTCATGTGCTAATGAAAGCAAGGAGGACAATACATCCAGAGTTCTTTTCTCTGCACCAGTCGCAAAACGTATTCCAATGGCAATGGTACAGAGATTTTGTTGCTGGCCTTCTGGCCGAAAGCAACCCCAATCCTTGTTTCTTAGCCTTTCAGAAACCAAGCGTGAAGGTTGAGAGTGTTGACCTCTGGATGGAGAACCCGACCCTCCTCTTGCAAGAGGGGGTCCTCTCTTTGTGAAAGATGCATCGGAGGACAGATGGACATGTCCAGAAGGTGCGGGCACTACGTTCTCTTGGCCCAATCTGGGGCAATTAGGATCAAGTTTCTCATGAACCTTCTCAACCTCCTGATTATATGAGGAATGACGGGGACTTGCGTAACGTGTACAGTAGTGGGAACTCCCAATGCACCATGAACGTGTCTCCTAGAGCTTCTCTAGCAGGAAATTCCCTTGAACAGTACTGCTCGCTCCTCCGGTTGACACCGTTCACAAAGAGATCGACTTGAGGGGTTCCCCAAAGGGCAAAGATCTCTTGAAGGACTTCCTGAACTAGTTCCCACTCGTGGGGGACTGTGCTCTGCCTGCTCAGAGCGTCTGCCGCTGTGTTATCCTCTCCGGCTAGGTGAACTGCTGATAGGAAGATTCCTTATCTAATTGCCCAGTACCAGAGCTGCATTGCCTCTCTGCACAGTGGTAGTGACCATACCCCTCAGGGTTGCCAAAAGGGTTCTCTCTTCAGAATATTTTCCTCCCATGCCCACCACAGAAGATCCTGTGAGACGCTGGTTGGAATCTGAAGTCGGTCCGACATCTTTCCTGAGAATTGGGACCATTGTGTTCTGATAGCCCACTGAAGGGATCTCATTCTCAGGCGGGCCACCAGCACCAGAAAAATGTAGGATGCCATAAGGCTGAGCAACCTTGGGTGGTGAGCTCTTTCCCAAGGATGGATGTATCTATCACAGCCTGATGTATTGGAGCTTTTGGGAAGGTGTCATATGTGACATCTTGTAATTGAGGGAGAAGCCCAGTTTGTGAAGAGTGTGGCAGGTAACGTTGAGATGATCCAGGGATTGTTCGGGAGAACGCGCCCTGATCAGCCATCCGTCTAGGTAGGGGTAGATGTGAATCCCCCCTCGCCTGAGACTCGCTGCCACCACCGCCGTCAGTTTGGTGAAAATCCTTGGGGCGGAGGTCAACCCGAATGGCAGGACTCGAAATTGATAGTGCGAGGTGCCAACTGCAAACCTCAGGTATTTCCTGTGCTTGAGATGGATTGGCAAATGAAAATAAGCATCCTGAAGGTTCAATGACACCAACCAATCCTGGAGTTGGAGGGCCTGAAGGATCTGAGAAAGTGTGACCATCCTGAATTTGTCCTTCCTGTCTCAAGTCCAAGATGGGTCTCAGTCCTCTGCCCTTTTTGGGAATAAAAAAATGTGGGGAATACCAACACGTGTTCCTCTCTGCTACAGACACTGGTTCTATATCCCCTTTCTCTAGCAGGGTCAAAATGTCCTGCTTAAGGAGCGGATCTGGAATCCTCAAAGAGTGTTTCCCTGGTGGATTGGTCTGAGGCTTCTTTATAAAAGGAAGGCAGTAACCGTGGGCTATTGTTTCCAGAGCCCAAGCATCTGAAGTAATGTCTCGCCATTCTTCTAGATGCTGAGACCGTATGCCCCCCACTGGTGAGTTGTGAATCAAGCCATCAGAGTGGTTTTAAAGTGGCTGTTCCAGAGGCCGATGGTAAAGAGGCTGCTGCTTGAGTTGGCTTGGCACCTCTACCTTGTCCGCCACAAGGACATTTCCATTACCCTCTGACTGGCCATTCCTCTCGCTCTTTCAAATGAGGAGGGTTGTATTCTTTCGGGAATATGCTCTGCCGCATAGAAATACACTCCCAAAGAGTATGCGAAAATTTTTCAAGGGGACAAGTGGAGTTGGCAGATTTTAATGCCATGCTCCCTGCAGAAAATACCTTTCGCGCCCACCGATCTACGCGCTTATTGTCCCTATCAGGAGGGATGGTAGGGTACCTTGCTTGTTTTGAGGTAGCCATAGCTGCCTAGACCACCAGACTCTCGGGAGTGGGGTGTTTTGACAGGTAGCCGGGGTCGCTACTGGTGGGGGGGTATTTCTTAGTAAGATTTTAGTCAACTGCCGGATTAGTTTCTGGAGTCTACCAATTCCTGGCCATCCTTTTTTGCAGTGCCACATGGAAAGGTAAAACTGGATCAGTAGGCGGACCCTTGTCCAGAAAGTCGGTCAGATGTCAGATCATCCTGACCATATGGTTCTGGTGGTCTAGACCAACCAAAGTATTCAACAACCTTAGACATGAGCTGTCTGTACAAGGAGTCGGCATGCTCCCCTGGTTCTGGCTTGCAAAACTCCAGCTCAGGAGAGGTGTCAATGCCACTAGCATCTGCAAATTGTCAGAGATCTTGCATCTTACTCTACTCTGAAATAAGGCATTCACGCACATTTTGTGTACCGTACTGGAGCCCAAAAGAGGCATCCTCCTCACCTGAACACTCTTCCCAACGCTCTTCCTCCTCAAAAATGGACACGAGGGACTTGAAAAATCCCTTTTCATTAGAGGAGTATATATCTTCTCTGGTTTAGAAGCCAGAGGCTTCGATGTTGTGGAAGGCGTTGACCGTCTTAGCCAGTGCTTTTTCCGATGGGTCACTAGGCACTAGTGGCTGAGATGGCAAAAGTGGCGCAGCTGGAGTCGACAATTTTGGCATCAATGACAACAGTGGCGTTGATCGCTGAATAGGTGTCGAGGGCCCGATGGGTGTCACCATAGTCAACGGCGTGGAGGGCTTCAAGGCGCTGACAACCTCTATCTCCCCCCATTTCTCGAGTGATCCTTCGATTTCTTTTCCGGTCGAGGGCTCTCGATGTGGATCACGCCATTTACCATGGCTCAAGTGCATGCGAGTTTTAGGCCGAGACCTCTCCTTTCCGGCTTCCATAGAAGGCTCGGTCGAAGCATGATGCTGTTTTTCAAAGATTTTCAGCATTTCCACACAGAAAGCTTCCCATTCTGTGGGTGTAGACTTTATGGACGGGTATGCCACCCTCTCGGGTAAAGCGTCTGACAAAGGCATGGATGAAGGCGACCGAGTGGTGGGAACCACTCCTAGACCTATAGCACTTGGGCCTTCTTACTCCGAGGAGAGTCACCTCTCGACTCAGCGGCCGAAGGCCTAGCAGGTCGGAACTTAGGGGGCTTGGAAACCTTTCCTACCTGAACGTTACCCTTTCACTCCCTCAAGACCTTTCCCATCATGGACTGACACTTGGAACATATATCTGTATAGTGGCCCTCTCCGAGGCACCACAGGCAGACTTGATGCAGGTCGGTTATAGACATCTTCGAGCCGCAGTCTACATTTTTGGAAACCGGTCCGATGTGTCGACGGTGTAGATGACGAAGACATATCGAGTTGTTTTAGAAGAAGCTATTGAGAAATATACTTCAGAAGTATGAGGCACGCTGAGTTTCTCACGAAGCAAACATGTTTGCGGAAAAACAGAACTGAGGCCAACGTGTGCCACGCGTGCTACTTTAACCTCCGATGACATCACACTTGACAGAGGCCTTCGAGGGACATCAACTCAACGCCATAGATGCTGGGCAACCTCTGCCGAAAAATGATTCCAAAGTAAGCAGCCAAAGCTGGACATTACATGTCAAAGATGAGGAATACCTTGGAGGACACAATCCATTTGAACACATTTTTCTACATGTGGGTGACAGCATGAAGAACCCTCTGTCTGACATCTTGCACCAGGCATTCTCTAGATGGATTTTATTGAACTTCAGACAAGTGTTAAATTAGCCAACCTGACACACTCTTTCTTTGTATTATTAGTCCCATAGAATTTAGAAATCACTTATGGGAGCCGGTGCCACTTCTCTGTTTCCGGGGGCTCATTCCAGATATCTATACTCTTGCAGAAAACACCCAAAGCGATCCTCTTGCACAGGCTGGATTAATATACAGGGCCATGTGCTTTGACTTATCTTTGTCAAGCCTCCTAAACACAAAACAAGCAACCTTCAGAACATCTTCTGTGACAATGTGATCTGATGCTCCCTGACAAACTAGTAATTTACCTTCTATCCATGGGGCTGACTAAATATAGGACAGTATCAAATTTTACAGTCTTCCAACAGATGGCTGCTATGTAGTCATGAGTGGTTTTTTATACAGTATTTCATCTCAGATCCAAGTATCTTCTCAGTATGGTAAGAATAGGAGTACCATTATCCACTGTATTCATCTTGGAAAGAAGTGCTAAATCAGCTGTGACAGATTCAAACATTTCCTGCTATTGTATCGGCTACATACAACATGGTGGATGAAACAGAAGGTTTTTGGCTATTTGACTGTCTCTAGATTTAACTGTTAAAAAATAACAAAAACACCTATATTGGGACATGTTATGCAAATAGGTTTCAAAGCGAATAGAAGAAAGCAAATAAATCCCTGTGCAGTCACAGACAAATGGAACTATTTTTTTTTCAAACAGAAGAGGTAATAATATACAATAAATTACCTGTGGCCATTTTCCATTGGAATGAGCCCGTCTCCTTATTTCTTCCACAGTTTTTTTACGTGAATCTTGATCTGACCGGGATACAAAGACTGGTCGAATGTAGTTGATTAGAGCTGAAGGGTAAACAAAAAATTAAAAAAGGGAAGTTGAAATAGACGTGAATCAGGTTTTTTAAAGATTCCCTTCCAAAGAGAAGCAGAATATCCTCATGCAAATTTAAGTACTAATGTGTTCACCCATTTACAGGGACTAGGGTTTTCTACAGTTGTATGATGTCCCTATCAAATATCTCAATGTACATATTTGAATACAGGTTTTAATTGGCCTCTTACAAATCATTCTGGCATAATTTAGTTCCCTTTCATCATTTCTCTTATAGCCCCGTTTTAAAATACAATTAAACAAGACTTTGACATTGGAATGGTTTAAGTGGTGTACATTCTTCAGTGCTAATCTGAAGTAAAATGAAAGTGACAGATTTGTATAATATAACAAACATATACATGCCAATTATTTAAGGATAAATCTATGTTTTATCATTCCTGGGTGCAGCATGATAGAAGGGTGCAAATGAGTACAGTGAGCATGAGTAGGCCAGTGGTGGATGGGGATGGGCTCCCACGAGCTGGCGTGATTCTTAACGTGCAGCTTCCCTTTCTTATATATATAGATTGCTGAACAGGGTGGGATGTAAAAATGAAGACTGGTCCATGTGGAAACTGATGATACTGGATAAGCAGTGCTTAATTTGTAAGAAAATAAGTGCCAGGGCCCTAATATTTTCGAGCACGACTGTTACACATTAGACAGCTCCGTACTGTGTCAACATATTTGTGGTTAAAGCTGCAAATCCAACCAGTTAATTGAGGATGATGGATCTACTGTGCGACTTACAGATATCAATCGACATAACATTAGTTGTGCATTGAAATAAACTAAATGTTTAAGTGTTTCATTAAAACGCATCATCGTTAACCTTTTGCTCCGATCCAATCGGTGGCAAGTCGAACATCCTAACCATCAATCCACAGAAAAAAGAGCAAGCATGGTAAATGGATGGACAACTGCAGGCAAAATAAACTGATGAACTTGCCTATCAAACACTGCATCAAGATAGTCTTATGTAGGTTGTGACTCATAACAGGAACTCCTCTTCGATACTGGCCTTTTCACCGATCATGGCCCTGTGTTAGGGCTGCTGGCTGGGGACTGTCCCGTTGTCAACCCATCCTGATGGTTATTAAAGTAGAGAATTTGCAGCAATGTCAGTGGAGCAGTGTGCGAACATGGCCAGCGTCAGTGCCCAGCATTGTGACCGTACAACTCATTGTTATTCATGAAACTGGATAAATCGCTCTGCCAACCTGGGTCATAAGGTTCATGAATAACAATGAGCTAGCCCATTCAGAACTCAAAATTAAGGTTCAAAGAACCGGAGCTAAAACCAGCTCCGGGTGTCCGGCATCACCCAGTAAGCAGGAGCTACTACTGCTAAGTAACCAGATGAGGGTACATTGTGCACCACAAATCTGAGATGCACAGTAACGTTTTGGCTATTATGTATGATCCATTATGTTTCAATGTGTTGAAAATGTGTCCCTAGTTCTCTATTAATATTTTCAAACATTCAAAGTTAATGTCAGATATGCATGGTTGTAAGACACTACTTGGACTGGGGAGCCAAAAGTAGCTCCTGGTAGCTGTTGGTTTCAAGGTAACTAGGCTCTCCTATTGTGAAGGTAGGAGCTAAATAGCCCCTACCTCCACAATTCGAATACCTCCACAATTTCGAACCTTGCACTGTTATATTACTATAAATGACTGAGTTCCAGTTAAAATAATACATTTACCAAAACATAATCAAGCTGGAATCAGCAATAAGTGCAGGGGCTCCGATTTAAGTGCCAGGGCTGAGCCCTAGCAAGCCCCTCCTGCCCACGCCCAACAACTAAGCACTGCTGATAAGCAAATGACATACTTCAATCGTATTTGGTATAGTAGATATTGTGCTATGAAAACCATGGAAGGAATCTGGAAACACATGCATCAATAAGGGGTCATTTGGCAACACGATAAGATTAGGTAAGTGGAAGCAGGAGTTCAAAAATTCTTGTAAAGATGCAATAACAGACTCTGTAAGGCATTTTCCCTGAAAAGAGGAATTTGCAGTACCAGGACAAATCTTTTTTAAGCACCTCTGGGCACAGGGTATGGGTGAGAAATACAGAGGAAAGCATTTAATAAAAAGGCAATCTTAGCAAGCTTGTTTATTGAAGGAAACAGGAATGACAATGGGCCTCATTACAACTCACCTGGTATGGAAACAACGGTAGCGGTAAACACGCCACCACCGTTGTGTCCATACCGGGTGATCACGACTCCTACAGGCGAAGGCGTCAATCCCGCCAGGTCTGGCCTGGCGGGTTTAACACCGCCCGCCTGCAGGCAGACGAGGAAACACCGGCACCATCACGAGATGGTGTCGGTGTTTATTATCCCCATTCCCATTGAGTCCTATGGGAATGGTGATTTACACCATTCCACCTCCGGTATTCCCGAGTCACCGGGGTTGTAATGCCCCGCTAATTCCTGGAATGGTAATACGAGTCCGGCGGTAACCAGGCGGTTTTACCGCCTCAGTTACCCCCGGCCTCGTAATGAGGCCCAATGTATAGAATGCAAAAGATATTTCAGGAAATAAAATTGACAGATGAGTTAGGCAAGTGGGGTGATGGACGGAAAAGAGAAAGAACTGGAATAGTAGTTAACCCATTAAGTAGTTAACTCCCAAGTCTGATTTCTAGATGGGCAGTATTTGGACCAAATTACCATTATGAACATTATATAATGGCATTTCTTTTTCTCACAAAGCTGATGCCTGCTAGATTGTTGTGGATGAGAAAACAGCTCTGTTCTGCATGGCTAAAATGTGGAACAGACAGAAAAGATTAGGACCATAGGTGTTGGCAGTGTGAACGTGTAAATGGAGAATGGCTAGAATTTGAGAAAAATTCAATTAATGGTAAGGGAAACAAAAGGATTAACTATTGCATTTTTGGTGCGGTCAATACTAGCGCTAAAATTGGAAAGCCGAGCACCGTTAATTCTGAGGGTTTGTGTAAATATATATATTTTTTTAAAATGTGTGTTAAGATGGATTTCTGAACTGGTGGGCAGATGTTCAGATGGCAAGCCTAGTTTCTTGGAACAGGGTAACCTTCTGGACAAGCCAGACCAATCAAGGTAGCATTGGCGGCAGTGAAGACTAGGTCTCAGGAGGGGCGAGGGTGACTGAAAGACCTCAATGAGCTCACAGAGCAAAGGACACTTACAAATCACTCCGTCAGGTGTATATATATATATTAAAAATACAAATACATTTATTTCAAGGCCTTTGAGTTTCAACACACAAATCAAATCACAGTAATACTTTTAAGCCAACACCATCCTATCTAAATACATATATACAAGACCAATGGAGTCTAAAGGGTTAAGGCACGAAATGGGACCACAACCTAAAAAGGGAAGGAAACGGGCAGTGCAAATAGTCTTTAGTCCCTTCTTCATCCAACTCACTCCTAACTAAGAGGCAGTCCAACCCCTAAGGAGAGTGGAGCCTATTGCTCAAATGTACTTGCACTGCTGACCCACGCATTAGTTCAAATGGGCAAAACCGGGTCTCTTCAAGGGTCTGTAGCATCTCAGGAAGGTGGGTGAGGTGATGAAGAACAGGTTCCCACTATTTGAGGAGGGCCGCCACTTGAGGGCAGAGTCGGTTCCAAGAGTTGAGAATAGTTTGCTAGTTCGCACTAGCAGTTCCAAGGAGAGGGGCCCTCAGAGGCCCTTGCATATAAATGGATGGATGCGCTAGGGGCCACCAGTTAGGGTTGCGATTACTCACCGAGCCATGGCGCACTCCGGACCAAACTTCGGCAGTCGAGTCCACTTCGGTTGCAGGTTGAAATGCAGCAATCTTGCAGCTCTGCAGCTTTTAGCGACAAAGTTACAGCATTGATTCCCCTACGAGACAGTGGTGATTTCTCTGCTCCTGGTGGATGGATCAGGCCAGTTCCGCTGCAGCAGGCTTCAGGGCTCAGAGGACCACAGCTGCAATGAACTTGAAAAGTTTGTCACCACGGCTTGGCGACACGGCAACCGCGTAAACGCTGGTTCGGACACACTCACTTTACTCCAAACCTGGGAACGGCAAGTGTACGAAATTCAGAGTGAGAGTGCCATGAACAGAGAGCTTGCGATGTGCCAAGTTTTGAGGGCCTCCTCGAAAGGGCGGCGGTATCACAGCCCAATGATTGCGCAAGCTGGTCAGTCCACTGGATGGCCCAGGGACACTTCCGAGAAGGCTTACTTGCAGGGTAAAATGAAGGTGCAGAGAATACTTGGTCCCACTATTCCAATGGGTCTAAGCACCTTCGCAGACCTTCCAGGACGATCAGATGCAGAGGGGTCGAGCGGGACGACAGCAGACTCAGTGTGCCAAGCCTTCCAGCTGTTCCTCGACACGGCTTATTAGTTTCAGGATACTTGGATCCTATCCTTCGTTCATTGAGAACTCCAGAGATCGACATGGTATGGGTGTTTGGGGCCTTCTCTTATCCAGAATCTCCTTCGCGCCCAACAAAGAGGACCCAATGGGAGATCTGCTCACATACAGGCATACCATACGTGGACCAATCATGGCCCACGCTGGTCCCAGGCATTCACAGCACGCCAGACTCTCTGGCACCCAGAATGTGTATTGGAACCAGACGTCCCATCCCACATCCTGGAGGCGCACACACACAAGGTATGCAGAAGCCCGCGAAAGCTTGGCGCTTTGTGGGAAAATGCATGCCCAAATAAAGACTGACCCGAGTCCGGTTGACCTGGGGAAGGTGAAGGGGCAAGATGGCCAAAGGACAGGACAAAAAAACCTTGTGGCGTGGCCAATTTGGAGCCAGGCCACCTAACCATGCCAAACGCGGTAATCCCAGTTTACCTGGCAAGAACGGGTTAAAAATATGGTAAATGATAAGCTGCCACCAGCCCTGTCCAAGGCACATCTGCACTTCTAAAAAATCCTTTGAGAGTATCTAGGGCCTTTGGAAATGACTAGGCCCAAGTGCACTGTACTGTAAGGTACATTGTACACTTGTTGTTTGTTGCAGAAAAGTTGCAACATGGACAAGGAATAAGTCTCCCAGTACTGACTGTCTTTAAGGGCATGTCAGTTTCCCCATAAAGAGTGAGCGAAAAGCACTGGGGAGTGCAGCAAAAGGCTCTGGTAAAGTCAGACTATTGTGTTCAGACATCAGCAAAAATTTGGGGGGTACACAACTGGAGGGAAAAAATTGCACATAAATAGGAATCGTTTGGGAAAGATTTACCACACGTGGCTGTATTATTTCAAATGGCGAATTTTCCACACTTGGATTGAATAATTGGGGAAATGTTGACTACACCAAATAAGTTGTCTGCTCGATTTCAGATTTTTGGTTCGAATATACTTTGTAACTTTTATTAATTTGTTATTGCTTGGGAATGTATCATGATTCCTCTGGTAAAAATGCCCTGTTCATCACAATCTTGTGAAACGTCACAGGGAGGTTTGGGTTAAAATACGTTTTGGCTTCCCGCTCCTCAATTTTTCAGCAACTCATTTTAGTGGCACGGACACAGAACAAGGAAGCAATATATGAAATGTTCCATTATTATCATTTTAAAAGGAAAAATGTCACAACCCTGTATTTCATCATTTGCAATACCATGTAATAAGATGATAACTGATAGAACCTTATAGTATAACTGAAGGCAAAGCCGAGGGTGAATATCTGGGGTCAGGAACAATAACAATTGCTGCATCACTCTCCACCAAGTAAAAAAGGTTTGATAAAAAGAGAAGATGAGCACGTGATCAGAACCTTGCCGTGAGCATTATCTGGGTGTATTGTTTGCTAAGAGAGACATTGAATACTGAGCCGGCACGCTGGGACAGAAACATCAAGCTTTGTAACAGTAGTAACGGCCCTATGCGGACCCCTTGTTTTCAATTGCTCACCAACATTCCAAGGTAATAATTAAGCAATAAACCTGATGAGAGGGCATTACCGGTCAGGTAATGGCACATGCCCTGAGTTGGAGGCCTGAACGAGGCAAGGGTCTTAGCATGGGCCCAGGCACCATTACCTGACCGTTAGTTCCGGCCCATTAAGTGTTTATAGGAATTAGCATGGTTAGGATGCTAATAGCCGAATTTTAAGTTGGAAAATGGTGTAGTGCCATTTCTCAACTTTTTATTTTAAAAAAAGCTACAAAACAATATGGCCGCCATGGAGAGAAAGAACTATATGTAGACAATTCTCCCTTTCCATGGTGGCCATTGCCACGTCGAAGAAGAGCCGAAGCAGCAAGTGTAATGTGATGTGTCCAGGGAGATCGTCGCCTCTCTCTACGAATGAACCCCCCCCCCCCATTGGGGACCTTGGAGGTGAGCCCCTACACTCCGCCTAGTGAACATGGTAAGCAGGATCCCTTTGGCAGAGACTCCCCTTTATGCCACAGGAAAACCACAGAGAGGGATACAAGCCACTATCCTCCCCACTGCCCCCCCCCAGACAATAACATCTTTATTGGTTGTACAGGGGGTTAAGTGGTATGATAACACCACACACCCTTTAATCATGGCTGATTCGGCTCCTGACACTACATTTGTGCCATGTCCATAAAGGTGGCAGGGAGGGGAGTATACTAGCCCCCTGGAGAAGCGTCTGGGGAAGAAAAATCTGAAGAGAGAGTCTTGAGGTCCCAGGGAGTTAAACGGCTTCAAGGAGCCAGAGGAGGTGTGGTCGGCAAGAGAGCAAAAACGTCAGTCTGGGAGTGCAGCTCTGCGATGTGTTCTGGGAAAGTGGATCAAGGCATGGCCAATGAAAGACTGTAGCAGACGGAATAAATTACGAAATTGGGGACAAAGCACCACAGCGTGCAAAACCTAAATATGGCAGAGAAGCTTCCTAATTGACCATGTCCCAAGCGAGCGGGTGACGCAGAGCCTAGTTGAAGAGTCACGGGAGTGGCTCAGCGAAGAGAGGAGAGCCGAACCAACTCAATGCCCTTCCGAGCAATCAAATGCTAGGCGGCCCCACTGGAGAGAGATAGGTGGGTGGAGGAGCAAGGAAGAGAAGGAAAAGCCCCAGAGTGAAGAGAGGCTGAAAGAAACCCAGCATGGAGAGCAAGAAGAAATGGGTAACTCCAGGTTGGGGAGCAGGACAACCCCAGCTCCGGGAGAGAGGAAATGCCAGAATGGAATTAACAGAGTGAGAACACTGCTGAACTCTAAAATATGCAGGGAACTAGCCAACCCTTCTGCATTCTCCTCCCTCCCCTCTGCAATGCACTGGCCACACACTTCACCACTAAAACTCTGGGCACCAGGAGCACCCTTGCTACCCACTAGCCCAAACCCCCTCTCCCACCTCCGTGCCTCCTACCCTCCTCCTTCCCCTCTCTCCTCCTTCTCTCCTGTCACGCCTGATGAGGTCACCAGAGTTGTCCACTCTATGAAAGTCTCCTCCCAACAGGTTTCCCCTTGCTCTTCCAGAACCATCAAGGACAAAATTGCCTCTCTTGCCCCCGTTCTTGCCGATTTCTGCAACCACTCCTTTGCTAATGGATCTTTCTCCTCCTCCCTCAAGCACTCCCTTATGCACCCCTCCTGAAAATAAATCTTCAGCAGACTCCACTTGTACAGCTATCTACCGCCTTATTTCCATCACCCCCCTCCTGGAGAAGATGGCCTTCCCCCAACTCACCTCACACACTGAACTTATTGGTGGTCTCAACAACCATCAATCTGGATTCCAAGCATCCAGAGGCACAGCAATTTCTCTTCTGAACACCTGTGATGAACTGCTTGCATCCCTTGATACCAACTCTCCGACTGGCCTCAATTCTACTTCATCTCTCCTCTGCCTTTCACACAGTCAAGCATTACATCCTCAAGAAATAGCTCCATGACACCCTGGATATCTCAGAGCGGGCCCTGGATTGGCTGACCTCTTTCCTAACTGACCGTCCATCCCAGGTTATTCTTGGCACCTTCTCCTCACCTTCCTCCTTCTCCACTTGTGGTGTCCGTCAGGGCTTCAATCTCTCCCCCTGGCTCTTCAACACTTACCTTGCTCCGCTGTCACGCACCATTTCCTCCTTCTCCCCCAACGTCCAGTGGTACGCAGATGACACTCAACTCTTCTTCAAACCTTCTGCTGACTCTCTTGCTTCTTCCATCATCCTGGACTGCATATCTGCCATCCAGTCCTGGTGCACTTCCCATGATCTCTGCCTCAACGCCAACAAGACAGAGATCCTTCCTATTAGGACCTCCTGCTCCCTCTTTCTTCCCCTCACTCTGGCCATCCTCTATGGGCTCTCCCCCTTCTCCTTCATCCCAAGCCAGAAACCTTGGAGTCATCTTAGACTCCTCTCTCCTTCCTCTCACATCCAGGACATTTAAAAGAAGTCCAACTTTTAACACTTTCTTCTCAAAGGAATTCACTCTTTTCTCACTTTCCCCCAGAAGCTCAATGTTACCTGAGCTCTAGTTGTCCGCTGGGCTTGACTATCACGTAAAATAGTAAAAAGAGACCGTAATTCCTTAACAATCCACAAAGAGGCCTGTGCTGGAGGGCCTGCATAACATTCTAGCATCCAAGAACTGTATCCCTTGACTCTAAACATAGGCTAGGGCCTAGGATAAAGAAGGATAGGGTTGGGGGGGCAGCAGCTATCCCTTTCTGTGGGTAGCTTCCTAAAGTATTTGTTCTGTTTTGTTGCGTTCTGTTAGTAGATGGGGAAAGTGATTAGGTTAGGATTTCGGACAGTGGCTTTGAGACATATTGACCTCCTGATGAACACCCTTTAGGTATTCTGTTTTAGAATAGGGTTTGAGCTGTAGAGTTTGGGAAAGAGTAAATTGGATAGAGAAAAAACTCTTGACACATGCCCCGTTGTCCGAGTCCTGATTCTGATCCATCACAGTAACTGGAACCGGAGAGCTGCAGGTAAGTGGGTAGGGGTTGGTGGAGTGAGGGGAGTAGTTGGAGAAGGTGGAAGTGGCATGGGGTGAGGGGAGGGGTGCAGAGAACCAAGGGCTTACCCATCCGGAGGGCAAGATGGCAGCATCCTGCTTCTGAGAAGGTGCTGAACACGGGAAATGCCATGGAGGTATGGCCGCATTCTGGACTGGCTGGTGGGCCCCATGGCACCACAAGCCAGGTGCTAATTAAGCTCTGTAGACACCCCACCCAAAGGTCTTACTGAGAATGATGTGCCCTTAAAACTGAGTTAAAAGTATGAACAGAGTGACAGCATATAACAAAATATGCAGGCGCATAACTTCTGGAATGGCTTGAGGGAGGGGACTATAAAGCTATTATAATCCACATCACTTTAAATGCTATTTACCATGGTATAAGGTCCTCCAGATGTTCTGAAGTATAACTCCCAGGATTTGCAGCCAATGTCAATAGTCAATGGTGAAGGAGTCGAAAGCCAGAATATCTGGAGAGGTACATATTAAGCAACCATGCATGGCATGTAGTATGTACAAGTTGTTAGGACATAAAGCCGCCTAGACTTCCATAGGGGATTGGCAGCAAGTACTGCTGTGCCACTGGGACCCATAGAATGAAGCTTTCTATACAATCTGCGGGCTGCACTGGATTGTATAGCCACAGATTGTCAAACAACGCTCTTTGAACGTTGCAAGGGTTATCTTGAACGATAAATAATGGACGAAAGCATCTTATGTGGAAGTTCGATTTGCTGCATGCTATGTTGGGTCTTCTTGTCCTGCAGAAGTAGCTCCTGCTCATTGGGTGATGCCATATCCAAGAACTACTTTGGTGACTGCTCAAATGGTTATTTCAATCCCTTCCAAATAAAAGGGCAGAGGTCTTTATGGTCAGTGTTTTGGATCGTTTATAATCCTACCTGTAACTGTGACCTGACTTTTCATGTAAACCAAACGGATACATTTTTTGTGTTCTGCCCGTTTTGCAGGGCACTGTGCCGAAAGTGGCTAATAGCCTATTACTTGCAGGCAGTAAAGGTTGCCTTGGTTTTGGGTATACTGGCTATCTGCAAGGTGTTATTCAGAGATTATGCTCTTGTGGAAAGCATAGAGGCTAAAATTGGATTTTTGGTATGTGTTTTTTCCCAGACCCACACCCCCCTTATTGCCCCCCCCCCACACTTTATATGTGTATTTTTATTTGCTACTAAGGATTTGATTTTTAATTCTAAGAATGTGTATGCTGGATGTTTCTTCTCCTTGGATAACTGTACAAACAATGGCGGTAGCAATTTAGTGTTTTGATTGATTGATGGTGAGAAAGACATGGCCTAAGCACCAACCACCCATTAGTGCGCACATAGGGAATTGAAGGAATGAGGTGGACTTTCACATCCTCACAATTTGGCCTTAATGCATCCACCCGACAATTATTCTAAAGCTGTGGGAATTCAGGGCTGCAATCTGCTTTGCAAACATACATTTTCACTCCAAGTCGTCACTGCAGTGGTACTTACACTAGCTGTTTTTTGTGCTCATTTGTGCCATTCAGCATATACATCCATGGGGCTAATGGCTAGAAAAGAAAGTAATGCACTGATCACGTTCTCGTAACAATAATATAAAGTCCATTGATCAGGAACACAGTATTCGTCAATGTTTTCCATCCTCTTTAAGTAGAAGGACTGCAGTCGTGGGCACTGAGCAGGCTCACGGTTCTGCTCATTATTCACAGAGTGCATGTATGCTACTATGATGATGGCCTTCCGAACATGAGGAGGTGGAGGGCAGCAGGCCGCATTTCTCTAAAGGCCATTCATTGTGTGTGGGACTGAGTTGGTTTTCATTGACAAGGCGCATTCAATAGCAAAGAAAAGGGCACAGTTCGTGGGGACAATAGAATGTGTGTCTGCGAACACAGACTGCTCATCTGTTCTCGTTGATCAGAGCACGATTGCACGGACACAGTGCGCGTGCCTCCCTTGGCTCATAAGGGGACAACAGAGAATAAAGGATAACAATGCACTGACCATATCTGTGGCTATCACGATTCAATGGGAGAGGATGCTGTGCCAAAGGTGGCACCAGAGGATAGGTAGGTGACAGAGAGCAGGGCTGGCATTCGGGGCAGCAGCGCCCTGGTCGAATTGGCACCCCTGCCCGCACCCCTGGTCAACAGGGGGTGGGGAAGGATGTGACACTTTTTTAACCAGGAGAATGTTGTGTATAGGGCGCATCAGCACCCTATTGTTATTAAATGCCCTCTGCCGCTGCGGGTGCATTTAATAACAAAGGGGCACCTGCAGTGCCTTCTGCCACTACACCAGCTCGGGGGGAGTCCTTCAAAGAATCCCCCGAGCTGGTGTAGTGAGGGTTAATGGCGCCCTGGGGGGGGGGGGGCGGATGTAGCTCCATGGGCGGTCGCTCGGCCCGCCCCCGCACCCATAAGGCCAGCTCTGACAGAGAGAGTGCTAAGATTACATGGTAGACAAGATGATCTGGAGGATTTGCACAAAAGACTTCATATGGAAGCTAGGCTCTTACCCAGGCGAGTTCTGAGACAAAACCATTATTAAAATGTGGAGCTGAACCATTTCTTTAAAGCATTTTCCGATAAGACCACTGCTATCATCAAGCTAAGATTCAAAGAGAACGAGGGATGCAGAAGCAAGGAAAGCTGCTAAAAGTAATCAACAATGATCAAAGCAAAGCCAAAGAAAAATCTTGTAAAAAAGGTGATACAGCAGCCAATATTTCTGGCTATCCAGGGTTAATTCTTCGATAGGGTTCTAGTGGGACAGAGTACAAGAGAAAGCATGAAATACAGGTGGTAACTAGAGAAAGATCTGGTGTTTAAGGTGTGAACAATGGATGGGTCAGCTGAACCGCTTACAGAAAGTTCCGTCTTTAACTAGTTGGACTACGTATGTTTAGAACAGGGGTACTCAAACATGTTGCATGTTCCCAAATCTTTGGTTTAATCTTTTCCAAGGGCCACACATTGATAACTGGCTAGTGCCAAAAATACAAAGCCCGCAAAAATGCTAATACCTCCATTGTAATGACAGCAAGGGATTCAAGTCTTGAACAATAACGTGCTATTCTGACTAACAATTTGATATTCTTAAAAGCACATTGAGAAAGGCCACAGATGGCCTTGAGGAATTCAAAAGACCCGCAGAGGATTCACAGGTTTTTATCAACAAGTCATTTAAGTCTGCCTTATACAGGGTATGAGTGTGTATTGTAATGTATCCAAGGGCTGTTCTTCTATTGATATTGATATTTTATTTCTATCGCACTTGTACCCAAGTGTTTTGTAGAGCACGACAAGAAAAGGGAGGGTAACAGGGGAGAACAAAACAGCGATCTTACTAGGCCCAGTGACATTGAGAACGTGCAAGTGCATGGAAGAGGGGGAGGGGAAGTGCATGGAATGGGGAGAAGTGGAAAGTGTGAAGCAGAGGAGAAACAGATAAATAACAATAAATAAATAATAAAGGCAACAAACAGTCTTAGTGCAGCCAGCAATTTGAAAGTGCTAGGTTTAAGGCAGCAGACAGGGTAGGTCTGATAAGTGCAGGATGAAAAAGGGGGGGCTGTGTGGATACAGATACAGACCCCAGTGCAAAGGGTGGCACGGAGGCAGTGCAGGAGGGTGGCAGGGTGAGCAGGTACCTGGGCCCGGAGAACAGTGGGTGGCCAGGTGCACGGTGCCAAGAGAGAACAGATCAGCAGGGGAGAGGGGGAGCGAAGGCAGAAGAAAAGATGAAGGTCTTGAGGTGCTTCTGGAACCGGAGATGGTTCTCCTCAAGTTTTAGAGTGGCAGGGAGGCTGTTCCAGAGGGAGGCCCCAACCGAAGACAGATCTACCCCCAGCTTGTTTCTTTGAAAAATTACTGACCCTGAGGGAGTCGGAGGTAGAGGAGCAAAGAGCTCAAGAGAGGAGGTATT
This sequence comes from Ambystoma mexicanum, assembly GCF_040938575.1. NCBI lineage: Eukaryota > Metazoa > Chordata > Amphibia > Caudata > Ambystomatidae > Ambystoma > Ambystoma mexicanum. Next base: position 22,942,913 of record NC_090933.1, on the reverse strand, counting down.
TGCGGAGGGATAGCTGAAGGTATTTTGGACCCAGGCCCCAAAAAGCCTTGTGGACAATGCAGAGGGTTTTGAATTTAATCCTTGCATCCACTGGGAGCCAATGGAGAGATTTCGAGCTGGAGAGATACGATCCCAGGGCTTGAGGCCAAGGACAAGCCTCGCAGTCCTGTTCTGGATTAGTTGCAGAGGGCGGAGTGTAGAGGCAGGTAGATTTAGAAAGAGGCTGTTACAATAGTCCAAGCTAGAGAGAACCAGAGCTTGGGATACCATGAGCTTCTGGGGGAAGGAGATGAAAGGCAGAGTACCTCTGAGGTGGTGCAGTTGGAAATTTGACTTTTTAGAGACCTCAGAGATGTGGGCGGAGAAGGAAAGGGTGGAGTCAAAGATGACCCCAAGGTTCTTTGCCTCGCAGGTGGGGGTAGGAGGAGGGCCAAGGGAGGCCGGCCAGAGAGTGAGGGGAAAGGATAGTGAAGGTGTGCCGATGAGGAGGATCTCCGTCATGCTTGCATTCAGACAAAGATCATTGGCGGCACACCAATCTTGAATGGCAGTTAGGCAATCACAGATGAGAGAGGGAGAGGAGGTGGCAGAGGGCAGCCTGAAAATGAGTTGAGTGTCATCAGCGTAGCACTGGAAATTTGAGCAGAAAGTGGCAATGCAGTGGGCGAGAGTTGCCAGGTATTGGTTGAAAAGCCAGTGCGAGAGGTTAGATCCCTGGGGAATACCACAGGTAGAGAAGAAGATAGATAAAAGGAAGGACCCAAGTTGGACCTGGGAGGGTCGATCTGAGAGGAAAGAGGTCAGCCAGGCCAGAGCCTGATCAGTGATACCCAGGTTTTCATGGAGACGGTTGAGCGGGATGGTATGGTTGACCGTGACGAAGGCAGAAGAGAGATCGAGGAGGATGAGGAGAGAGGGAATGTTAGAGTTAAGGTTGGAGAGCAGATCTTCATGGATGTTCAGGAGAGCAGTTTCCATGCTTCTGGCAGCTCTGAAGCCAGACTGGTGGTCATCTAGACAGCCAACAGAATTGGAATGAAGGTTAAGCTGAGAGATGGCCAACTTTTCAAGGAGTTTGCCAAGAAAGGGAATAATGGAAATTGGGCGATAATTAGCTGGACAAGAAGGATCCTCTGTGGGTTTCGTGAGAAGAGGATGCACAAGGAGTGCTTCAGAGGGAAGGGGAAGGATTCTGAGGCAAAGGAGCAGTTGCAAAATTAAGCAAGGGCTGGAGCGAGGGTGCCAATGTGGTCCTTGATGGTTTTAGAGGAACAGGGATGAACCGGTTTTGACGAGGCTTTCATAGATCAGACTTGTCTAGCGACCTTGTCAGGAGAGAAAAGGACGAGAAGGATGGTGGGGGGGGATGGCTAAAGGAGGGTCAGCAAGCAAAGATGGGGACGGGAGAGGAGGGATGTGGGTGGAAAGGGTGGACAGGATGTCCTGGTTTTTTTTAATGAAGTGAGAGGCAAGGGCATTGCAAAGAGCCTGGGAGGCAACAGGAGGGGTAGGGACTGTGGCAGGGTTGGCCAGCTCCTTGCAGATTTTAAAGAGTTCGGCCAAGTTGTTAGATGCCGCAGAGACACAAGCTTGAATGTGGACTCTTTTCTTGGTGAGGACAGAGTCGGTATTGCCTTTGTAGCAGAAGACAGGCCAGTTTGTCAGAGGATGAACAGGAAGTCCTCCATTTCTTCTCAGCCGCCCTACACTTTTGTTTAAGTGTAGCTAGGTCACAGTCATACCAGGAATTGGACTTGGCTTTGGACTTCAAACAGATCCTCATGACAGGGGCAAGAGCATCAAGTGTATCAGAAATTGAAGAGTAGAGCAGAGACAGGGCTGTGTCAGGATGTGAGACACATCTAGCTGGTCTTTATGTCTTCAGTGGACTCCTTCCACCCCAATTCAGGCTTCTATGTCACAAGGTCAGAATAAGAACTATAGATCAGAAACAGCTATATGCCACAGTAATGAAACCTGATTGGCTCATGCCTGCCTGCTGTGTGCTTCTCCATGTTCGGCAGCATGGATTCTGCTCTCCGGTTCCCGCAAACTCCAGGAAGTCCTCCTCTCATGGTTTCTACGCAGCGGACCAAGCAGGTTGGCTCCTTAGTCTCCCTTGCAGCAAAGTAGTCCCTCTGTCAGGACCGAGAGGACGAGGCTTCACCAGGCAGCATCTCCCACCTGTCAGCTACTTAAGGTTTTCAAATGTCCCAGCACCAATTATGCGCTCGCAACCACTAGAGAGCACCTTGTGCTTCTCGCCTTTACTAATCCTCATTACTCCATTCAACTTTCTCGTCGCAGTACTTTCACTTGCATGGAAATGGTAGTCAGTTATTGGTAACTTATGTATAAAACATTGGAAGGTATTCTTAGTAGCTCCCATAGTAGCCATTATGCCCCGGGGAATAGAAGGGAGATGCCATGTCTCATGTGATTATGTCATATCACCTCTTTGAAGGTCACCTCCCCCATGTGGTCCTCCTTCATATTGCCGCCCACAGGATCAGGAAGCGGCTACCGTCCCCTCGCCAGATGAGGAAAGGTTTCCACAGGGAAAGAAGTGATGACATCATCAGATTCATCGCACCTCCTACCTTTTCCTTTTACAACTCCTCCCTCTACCTTCATTCTACCAGTCACTTCCACATCTAATACACTCACATCCACTCTCCTCTACGCTCACTCTTACTCAACCTTTTCACCCTTTACTACCTCTCAGATCGCCCCACACGCTCTCAAAACCAAAGCTTGGACAGACAGACAGACAGACAGACAGACAGACAACCTATCCAACTGCACCATAGACATTCCAGCCCGACTCTCCACCTTTCATCCTCATTTTGGTCTCTTAGTCTACCAACAAACCTCCTGACCTCACCTCAACACACCACATACTCTTTAGATTTCACTGGTTCATTTAGACCTTTGGTTTCAGTTTTTTTCTCCCTCTCTCCCAGTGTCTATGCTTTGCACCGGACCTTCAGGCACAATTTGTGGCTGTACCCTCCCACCCTCCTCCTGTGGTTGGACACTGCATTGCAATCATCAAAAATCCCTTGTAGTCCAATCCCTTTTTGGCTGCGTCTCAGGGTGCAAGGAAGATTCCCCCGGACTACCAGAAGGGACCCCTAACTCAATACACGAAAAACCCTCCTCCTCCTCACCTGTGTGAAAGTCCTCCGAAGAGTCCTCCGAAGATATGGTTCTTCGTTCCCTCCAAGCGGTCTCTGGCTTTTTTGTGCAGCTCTTAGGGCGAGCTCGACTGGAGGCCACCTTGCCAATAGATAGACTGCTTGGCAGAGGGACCCCCAGGGAGCAAACCCAATTACCAGGGAAAAGCCAAGCTAAAAAACCCCCTGGTGCAGCTTGAGTGCAATGGTGACAGCTGCTTCGTGATAAGGATACTCCGCTGCCGGAAGAAAGGTTGGTCGATGTGTAGGGGCTGAAGATTTCTGAAAGCTGACGAGGGGTGTAACCTAAGTAATGGCTCCGTGGAGAAGGGAACTGCCAGGAAGAGCAGGCACTGGAAGCAAGGAGGCAAGTAAACAAGGCGAGTGGGGAGCAAAACCAGGAAGCTGGGAAGGCACACAGGTAGGAGCGGGGAAAAAGGAAAGAGGGAGAGCGGGGAAGAACTAGAAGAGGCGAGGCAGGAACAAACGCCGAAAGTACCAGGCGACTGGAACAACGGCATCAGCGTTAGGACCCAAAGAGACGAGGGTTGCAACACATCGATACGTCGCCATGGAGGAGTCCAGGTAGGGCCGGCGCGATGACGCACAGCAACAACAAGAAAGACTAGACCATCGCTGTTGTTCCCGCGGCGGCCGTCAGCATACCCTCCATGTCTTCCACAGCCGCCACTGTCCTCACGTCATGACACTGCGGCACATTTAACAGTTTTTGTTGTGTGCCCCCTGGACGTTGGGTCAGTACGCTGCTGGTTTCAGGAGGCTGCAGTGGGTACTACTTCCCTTCCTTAACAGGCGCTGGGTTGTTAGATTTTGACTGGAAGTCATTGGTTTTCTTCTGGCAGCCAAAAGGGAAATGGCATCCAGAAACTAGGAGTCCCCTGCACACCTTTGTACTGTTACAAGAACCAGTCATGACTTATGGGAGTAGAGAGTTCAACTGTCTCAAAAAAAGACATTTAGTAAAAGAAATCAACAAAATTCCATAGGTAAGTATTACGAGTCCTATTCTTTTGTAAAATCTTTTTGTTTGTTTGTTAGTGGAGGCTCAACGCATTTTGGGAAAAATATTTCATCAGGAGCAAATAGTTACATCGATTAAAGAGAAATAATATTAAATCATCACTTTGTTCCATCACAAAGCAATTCAAAAATAACGTCTGAAGAGGTATTCTCAGTACACATTTCAAAGGAAAGCCACAAAATCATAGGAGAAAAGATATATTCAAAAAAATAAAATGTGTATCAGCATGGTTAGCATGGCCTCATGTAGAACATAGAAGTTATTCCAAATGTTATTCAAAACAGTAAGAAAAATGACAACTGGAAATTTAGCAATATGAGTCCAAAGTGAGATATAATGGAAAAAAAGGTAGTCTGTGAAGTTCCCAACAGAGTTAAGGACAATACCTGATTAAGTAGAATCAATCTGCATGGAGTCAACACTGACCTAATAGCTAGATGTTGATGCACTTCACAGGAGGGTGGCGGTAAGAAGAACCAGTCTGTGAGGATCTAGTATAACAAAATACTACTGTTAATCTAGCAAGTAGGTGGGATAGTTCAAGGGCACCTAATTTACCAAAGTTATGCGGCAAGTTGAGACAGCATGCGTCTGGGTGAAAAAGCAACCACATGTGAGGAGAAGGGTAAATATATGAGAAAATGTCCAGATTGACGTTGTGGCATGACAATGTCATCCCGTGAAGAGTGTGGTGACATCACAGCAAGCCGTGATCCAGACGAATAGTGGGTTAGCAAAAACATTGTAGCTGTGGTAAGCACAAAAGATAGAAATATATGGATAGTTCAGAAATAAATAAAGTGTAAATAAGTGAAAAAAATGGGTAGGAAACATCTATGTGCTTCATTCCCAATTTGGGTAGTAAAGGAGTAAAAAATGGTACATGGAATCAGATCAGAACAGGCCAAAATATATTCTCACCAAAGTAATGAGACAAATTAACAATTGAAACACATTTGTAGAGACTCATTACTGGTGTAAAAACGGTATTCAATAATATGTTAGGGCAAAAAAAGAATGGTAAAACATTTGTGAATGTTATTGGGCAAAGTCAAGTATGGGATAGAGCCAGAAATAACAACACGTGCATACATACATACCTACAATAAGTCACAAGGTATTGTACACAACAGGTCAAATGATATATTCTTACTCTAGAATCATAAGGAAAACTAAGTCAAAATACACGTATAGAGACCGGTCAATAGTGCATCTATAAACAGTATTCAATAGTAAATTAGTCTAGAGAGAATGGTAAAACATTTGGGAATGTTAAGGGACATAGCTGAGATGCAGACATACATCTAGATGAGAAATTCAGCATATGTGAGAAGACAAAGATATTCTTCAGATGCAGCAATGTAGCTAATTTATTTATTCTTCGAGGTGATAATGTGTCAGGGAGATATCTCTGCTTGGAATAATCTTGACTGTCTCCACCTCTGAGGGGATATGTAACACTTCTAAAATGATTAATATAATTTGAGCGATATTGTGGCTCTTCAAGGAAACGGGTGATTTAGGATTACGTCCCTGTATGTTGGATTTGGGTTCAATTCACATTTCACATGTCCTCCTGGTAGTTTTACCCAAGTAAAGCAGTCTACATGAACACTTTATGGCATAGATTACGTTTGAGATGTTGCGATCAATCTGATTGTGGCACCGTTTAATGTTTTATTGAGTTTCCTTTAATTCTGTTGTTGCAGTTACTGCAGTTCAAAGATGGAAAAGTGCTAGTTTTCTGATTTCCAAGGAATCGTGTTAGCCATTGGACGTTCCGCTTTAATCAATCTTTCCCTTAAATGTTGCCCTATCATGTAGGCCATCATGGGTGGCTTAGAAAAAGGTTGTGATATTTGGGGGTCAAAGTATAATAATAACTTCCAATTTTTCTTGATAATCCGCGCAAGTTCTGTTTCGAAAAAAGAACAAAATGTGTAACAATGGAATGTTTGTATCCTTCAACTTGGGTTTAAGCAGATCAAGCCTATTAATGATGGAAGCTTACGAATGTGCTTAAGTGATTATTTATAAAGGGCAACCGCTAGATCTATATCAGTTATTAAAAATATCACGCTCTGCTTTGTCCCAGGATCAGCGTTGATCCTCTTGAGTCCCAAAAACTGGCTGTATGGGAGGCTTTCAACCATAGAACAGGGGTGAAAACTGACAAAATGTAATACATTATTGACATCTGTGGACTTTGTGGTTTTAAAACTGTCATCCGAAAGGTAAACCTCAACAGGAAGAAAGTGAGGAGAGGGCGAACCTACTTCAAGGGAGAATTTAATCCAAGAATGACTAGAGTTGACATATTCTAAAAACAGGTCAAGTTCTGACCTTGTTCTGGTCCAGATTCTGAAAATATCATCCATATATAGTTGAGGATATGATCTTTTCAGACCAACTCGAATGATTTGGAAGATTGATTCTTTTACAGTGATGCATGAACATATTTGCTTAAGATGGAGCCATGACTGTAACCCATCAACATTACAGAGGCCTGTAAATAGAAAGTACCACTATCCCTTAAAAAGTTTTTAAACAGAATAGTATGCAGTAATTCTATACCAAACGGTTTGTTCGCTGGAAAAATCTCTTCATGAAGTATTGCCCATTCAGTGCTTCAATTCCTTCAAATTTGGGATGGACGTTTACAGGCTATGAACATTCATTATAAGAATTATTCAATATGATGGAATATCTTTGAGTACCCCCAGACAATCTATAAAATGAATTGTGTTACGTAGATATGTACTGGCCTTTTGTACTATGGGTTGTAGAAACCCATATCTTGTATCTCACTCCTGACCCTTCTCTGGTCACCGCCTCTGCCCTCCCGTATCCCGATGACTTGTTGCTGCTCCTCTTGCAAGAGTATATTGTAAAGTTTTAACACAGAGCACTACTTAAGCCCAGCCTCCACGCAGTACTTGCCTATGTGCTTCAGTACACTGGTAATGTACTGGCTTTGCAGCTACTTCAAATACTAACTGTAGCACTGAACACTGCTATAAATCTACTGTATTGAAAGTCTGCTGCGCACCATCATTGATATATATACTGCATGCTTCAAACTTATGCTGCCAACTACGCTCCCTGCCTATATAGGCCATATGTTCCTACACTGTAACAAGTGTATAGTGCTGACGTATGGCTCTCTAGGCAAGTTATCACATGCTGACCAAAAACGCTTTCTTGACTAATCCACTGATAGCCAATACCTCAGCTATACCTACATTTTAATTGGGTATTAGCTTCTCGTTGCAAAGTTGATTAACATAAATAAATGTAAACCGGACCCTAGATAGCAATTGCAAAGTTGATTTTAAACATCCTTGGTAAAGTCGATTCTAGAAAACCTTGCAAATTGATGTTAGCTATTCTTTACTAATTGAATCTGAAAACTGATGTTAGCTATTCTAGACTAAGTTGAGTCTAGGCACTCCATGCAATTTGTTGTTAGCTACTCTATGCAAAGTGGATTCTAGGTACTCTATGTAAAGCTGATTCTAGGCACCCATACACAGTTGAGGTTAGCTATTCTTTACTAATTGAATCTGCAAATTGATGTTAGCTACCCTACACTAAGGTGAATCTGGGCACTCCATGCAAACTGATGTTAGCTATTCTAGACTAAGCTCAGTCCCAAGAACTCCATCCAATTTGTTGTTAGCTACTCTATGCTAAGTAGATTCTAGGCACTTTATGTATCGATCTTTAGTTATGCCAGGCACTGTCGATATTTACTAGGCACAAGCTCTTCCTGCAAACTCGTTCCTAGCCTTGCCATGCTAACTGCCCAGGTACTCAATATATAGTCTCCCACCTTCCTATACAAACTGATTCTAGTCACTCCGGTTACTTGACTCTAGCCATTTTGCGTAAACCAATCCAAACCCTAGGCATCTACTGCCACACAATGCACCCCAGCACCTCTCTATTGGTATCTGTAGCCCTGCTCCTCACACACCTAACATTGGCAACCATGAACCAATCCAAAAACGCACCATGCCCTACCAGGACCAGAAATACTAGACTTCGGTCTAGACTCTCCCCCCTACACGAACACAAACCACCTAACAAAATATACCTAAATCGACAGATCAGCCCTAAAAATGCACCCAAAAACTGGCCACAACTTAAGTCTCAAGTAGCCGTCTCAGCTACACTGAACGGCCCTACCTTACCATCCATGAACTCTAAACTCCTACCCAAAACTACCACTGTAGTATGAGCTCTAATAAATGCCAGATCGGCTGTGGCCCATGCCATAGATATAACAGATATCTTAACGTCAGAAAATCTTGATCTCCTAGCAGTGACAGAAACCTGGCTACATGATGCAGCAGGCCCAGTGCAGTACTTGGCTATACCAAAAGAGTACCAACTCCTAAGATTGGACAGACCTAATGGGTCCAGAGGAGGCGGACTAGCCATTATCGCCAAACCTAATCTAGAATTAAGAATTTCTACAATGCCACCACTAAAATCCTGTGAACTACTATCAGTTAAACAGGACATTTCCCCATGTCGCACTCTCAACATTTACCTTAAATATAGACCTCCAGGACCCCTAGGCTCGTTCGAGGATGATAATTCTAGCTTGCTAGTAATACGAAAGATTCCTCTCAAATAATGCTCCTAGGCGACCTTAGCCTAGGACTAAATGACCCTGATGATAAACAAGCCCAAGCCATAACTGCCATGCTTAACGAACATGGGCTATCCCAATAAGTCTTCGCCCCTACCCATGACAAAGGCAGGACCCTGGAATGGGTAGCCATGGCAAACTGCCCAACTAAGATCACTAAATCACACCTCTACCCTGGACTGACCACTCCATGATTGCTTTCAATCTAATACTCAAGAAAGAAGCAAACAAAACCAAAATAATGGCACCCCCACTCCCTACCAGATCAAGGAAAAATATCACGACAAACATCCTACCTGGTCTCCTCCCAGTGATGAACGCCATACCAAGCAACTCCGACCCAGATATGCTAGTAGACATTTAGAATGAAACTATGACTAAGATTCGAGACTCCATCGCCCCACTTAAGAACTGCAAAAGCAAACAACAGGCGCACCTGAACACTTGGTTCACCCCCCATTTAAAAGAACTTAAAATGGAAAAAAGGAAGCTAGAAACCATTTGGCAACACACACCCTCATAAGAAAACAAATTATAATTCAAACTCTCGGCCACTAAATACAAAAATGAAATCATTCAAACCAAAAAAAAGAAATCTATAATGAAAGAATGTCCAAAGCAGGCTCCAACACTAAGGAATTATTTGTTATCCTACGCGAATTAGAATCCCCCATACCCCCACCGGATAATTTACCTAAAGATAAACAATGGTGTACCAACATTCAAAACGCTCGAGCAAACAAAATTAAAAACTCTTCAAACTAAAATTGATTAAAAAAAGCTTTGCTCACAATAACAGAAACCCCCACCACCCCGCAGCCGAGTAACAAACAATCTAACCTAGAACCATTCAAATTCTCCAAAATCTCCATTCTGGAAACAGAAAAAATCATTGCCTCACTAAAACCATCTAAATGCAAAGGTGATATCTGCCCGCCCAAATAATCAAGGATGCAGCTAGAGAACTGGCCCCTTTCATCTCCAAACTCATTAATGCATCCTTCAAATCCAACTCCGTCCCAAGCAGTCTTAAAGAGTCCTGGGTACTACCCCTTATCAAAAAACAAACCTTAGACCCCTCCATACCCATACCCACTAATTATAGACCAATCACGACGGTCCCTTTTCTCTTGAAGGTAATCGACAAAGTGGCCTATATACAAATCCAAAAATACCTTGAGACTAACCAACTATTAGGCTCACGCCAATCTGGGTTCAGACCCCAGGACGGCACGGAGACAGCACTAATAGACCTTAAAGCCCAAATTGATTAACCCAATGATAAAGGAAACACAGCTATGCTACTCCTCCCTGACCTGTCGGAGGCCTTTGATCTGGTGGACCACACAGTTTTATGCAAACACCTTGAAACGGCAGCCCACTTCTCAAGTGAAGCTATAGCTTGGGTCCGTTCATTTCTTAACAATAGAAGCATGAGTGTCTTCTCCATGGCAGCATCCGCAGACCCGGTCCTAACCACATGCGGGGTCCCCCAAGGATCATGTGTCTCACCCACCATGTACAACATATTCACTAAGCCCTTATTTGACAAATTGGACAGGCTGGGTGTCACCTATAAAAATTACGCAGATGACACTCCAAGCAATTTCACGTCAGATACAGCCTTAGTGAATGAGATTTACTCCCTCATTCAGGCATGGATGGCCACCCATGGCCTCTGCCTGAATGACGATAAAACAGAGATCCTGATCCTTGGCTCAGCTAACATTCAACCTAAAAAAACTTGACAACTCTAGTGCCTTTAACATTGATGGTAATATTATTAAAGTTGCCAAAGAAGTGAAGACACTAGGTTTTTACCTAGACTCCACATTATCCCTAAGAAAACAAGTAAACTCCCTGTCCTCCTCCACCGCCTATACTGGCAAACTTATCAAAGCTTGCAGACCCTTCCTCTCACCAGTGAGTTGTATTATCCTAGCCAACGCTTTGATCCTGTCTAAATTAGACTACTGCAATGCTCTTTATGCAGGTGCTAATAAGTATATCACTGACAAACTACAAACGCTGCAAAACAACGCGCTAAGAACGGAGTTCAACTTCCCATCCAGAGAGCATATATCGCACCTAGAAGAAACCAAAACTGGCTATAAATTACTGATCAGATTCTCTTTAAAATGGTCACCCTCGCCTTCAAATGCCTAAACAATGCAGCCCCCCACTATCTAACGGAAATAATAACTAGGAAATCATTCTCACGACCAACCAGAATAGCTAACTCCTACTGTCTCCAAAAAACAGGTGGTAATAGCTTCCCTGTAAAAGCAGCCCAGCACTGGAACGCTTTACCAGTTGAGTTAAGAAGTGAGGAATCATATAACCGCTTTAGGCGCAACACCCGCTCTTGGCTACTACTCAATGATCGATAACTCACTGCCCTACCTCCTCGCTCCCACCTCCTTCTCAGGCTACAACAATCTAGTAACCGCAAGCACACTGTGCTCCTGTATATATCTGTACCATGTAAATTGTAACTATATATATGTACATATGTATATACCTCATGCATGTCAATTGTAACCAAGCTATAAGTAATCTTGATACACTGTGCGCCCAGCTACCTAAGGGTTTGGGTGACCTACAAATAAACAAACAATGTGCCGCACTTGACGATCTGTTAGAGGCTGCGGATAAAGGAGGGTCAACGGTTTTGTTGATGTTAGACCTCTCTGCAGCCTTTGACACTGTGAACCATCGGAAAATGGCACAACGTATTGGGCAGGTGGGAAAGGCGTCTAAACAGGTGATAAACTGGTTTGAATCCTTTCATAAGGATAGAAGTTAGAGGGTAATATTGGATGGCTTTATCTCTCAACTGGTCGATTTGGAATGTGGGTTACCACAAGGTTCCTCCTTATCCCCTCTTATTTTTAACTTGTACTTTCACCCGGTTTTCAAAATATTCCAGAAGTATGGCTTGCGATTTCATTCATATGCGGATGATACTCAGTTATACATGGAAATCCAGAACATTGAAGACGCTTTTGAGAGTATCAACATGTGTTTGGAAGAACTTAAGGAATGGATGACGGACAGCCATTTGCAACTAACTGCAGCCAAGACTGAAGTGGTACTGTTTGGCCCAAAGAATAAAATGCTGTCTGAGAGACAGAATCCCCACCACTGATCCTTGGGGAACAACTTCAGTATTCTAAAAAGATTAAAAACTTGGGCTGTTAGTGGCAGGAAAATTTAGGTAGTGAGACACAGGTGGGGGCAAAAGTGAAATCAGTCTATTATGCACTGCAATCACTATGGAATGTGCTACCCTATATTCCTCAGGAGGATAGGGCAGTTGTGGTGGGGGCGATGACTAACCCCCACCTGGACTACTGCAATAGCTTATTAGCAGGATCCCACAAAAGCAAATTGCCTGACTCCAAAGAGCCCAAAATGCGTCAGAGTGATAGGAAACCTTGGCAAACGAGACCCTGTATCATCAATGCGAAGATCCCTCCACTGGTTGATGGTGGAGGAAAGAATTAAATTCAAAATGGCCTGCTTGGTCTATAAAGGTCTGGCGCCTGTTACCTAGCTGAAGACATTATGGTATATCATCCTGAAGGAATTTGTGTTTGGAAGACAAACCTTTGACTTGTATTCCACGGACCAAATGTATCTCAAGAGGAGATAGAAGCTTTGGAGCTTTTGGCCCCAAGGTCTGGAATCAGCTCCCTCTAGAGATTAGGATGTGTGAATCCCTTGACCTCTTTAGAAAGAGATTAAAAACTTTCCTATTTAAATAAAGGAAACTCGAACATAACTATAATGTTGGGTCCCTACACATCTGGAATCTCTTTTTTAGTGACCATCTGCACCCAAATACGGTTTACTCTGTCTGGTGCGCGTAATAAATCATTCAAAATCAAAATCAATGTAGGTAGCTATGCATCTTATGTAAACCATAGAAGACCGTTATTATAGTGTGATGCTGGGAATGCATCGGAGGGACAGGGCCTCTGTATCCTTGTCCTTTACTGCTTTTTACTGTGTGTTCCGTCATGTTTTCCATGCAGGTGTTTGTGTGGGACTCCTGGCTGTGCAGCTCTCTTTTGGTTTGGTGAACAGACCCATGGGATACCCTTATGGCACCCATGGGTAGGGGTGCAACCCTGTGCCCCTAGTGTATGTTTTTGGGCACCTGTGTGTGACCCACAGAGCAAGGTATGGGCTGGTGGCAGCACCGTTCTGAAATGACTGGTGCCCCGAGCGTCCTCCATTTTGGGATGCCCAGGCCCTGTCATTGGAATCGGTAGATTCCGGATAGAGACAAAATGGTCCCCATGGCCTCTTGCCTTCCATCACCTGTTACCTTGATCTTCCCGAAGTCCCGGGAAGCCCTGCCTCTGTCCCTTCCCCCTGACTGGCTGTTGGATGGAAGTTCCATATATGGTAGTGTGGGGGGAAGTGCCGACCAGACTGGCTGGAGCCTTCTCAATGACCGTATGTTGTGGGTACGCCTGTGGGTGGAACCTGGGTGGAGTGTGTGACGAATACGGGTTCTATGTTGTGGGTGTCCAGTATCTGGTGTTTGCCACAATCACTCAGACAGCCCTGCCCGAAACCGGTATGAATGCAGTATGCAGAGTTGAATGGCTCGGTACTTGTCCCAATACACGTAACTTGTTGTGAGTGTCTGGAGAGAAGTGAATGGCCTGAATGCACTGTGTGCCTGATTGGCTGCCTGCCTGCATGAATGCCCTTAGTCGTGATTGGATGCTTTAGTGTGACCCAGCGGAATGAATGGGAGATCAACAGTATATCTGGGGACCTCTCACTGCTAGGAAGGGTGCTCAGAAGCTGAAGTCCACTACAACGAGTAACTGGAGTAACTGAAGCTTGACCTTGAAGGCCTGCTGGTCGAGAAGAATTGCTGTTGCTCTCCTTCACAATCTGAAAGTGGCTGTGCCTCCAAGGACTGACCCAGAGAGGACCTGGTAAGGCACCCTCTTCCCGAGCTACGAGGGACCATCGTGCACCAGCTGATCTTTGCCAAAGCTCCCTGGTAGACAGACCTTAGACAGGCTGCGGACCTGATACGGGGACTGCTGCGGACCTCCAAGGAGAAGTGCCCAGACTGTTGTCCGCCACTGTCGACGACTGCCGTCGCCGACCGGAGCCTCCATGCTCCCGTTTTGCTTAAGAACTTCATTTGATCCAAGGACGCTCTCGTCCACATAGTCGCCGCTGTATCCTGCTGGAGAAGGCCTGACCATCGACGCACCGAGGAGTATCGACCGGTGGGTTTCCCGCCACCCAAAGACCACAGAGACGCTGATGACTCGATGCCCTTGCTGTGCCACAGTTCTTCAAACTCTTTGCGGTCCAGAACTATCGACACTGAGGTGCCCCGCACGCCTCTTCCTTGCAGGACGTTTACGCTTCCCCATCAACGAGCACCGCTAGGAACGACGCGGCCACTTCACCATCGTAGCTCAACCTGTTCTCCATTGGACATTCGATGACCCATGACTCCTGCTGAAAGGGAGGACACTCAAGAAGGGCCGTCGATTCCCCGACGAGGAACGCTACAACGCCAGGTACTTTGGGGTTGGAGAACTATTGGAAAGTCTAGTGTGAACAATATATGGACTGGGCTTGCATCTTTCTTCTAAAGGTTGCCCAGGTGGGGGGATCTCCACACAGAACTGTGTCTAGGTAGCGGGACCAGTATTCTGCCAATGGTTCAACCATCTTGCTTTCCTTCCTCTCTCTACTGCTGGTTTCCTCTTTATTTGATCTGTGTGTCATTCTGACCGTATGCACTTTAATGAGATCTGATAATGTTAGTGGTACCACTTTAGAACTGTATATATTTGCCATTGTTGATTTTCGGAGTACAAAGTGAGTTATCGTGATAGTGTACGTGAGCTTGAATATTAATTATATAAAGACTGTTTTAACCAATACAGTATATGGACATTCCTTTGTGGGTGCTTGGGGACTACATTGTACTTAAGAACCAGCCTGCATCACCTCCCGAGAAGCTAGGCCTTGATTGCTCGACCACGAAACCAATAATAGAGAATCTTGGCAGGGGTTTTCTGTGCCTCTCCTCTACCATGTAGAGAGCGGAAGTACAGACCACACCCCTCCAGTGCGGTTCTTTACATATAGGGAATTTGCTCATGAGGAACCCTTTAGATCTTGTCGTAATCCATTTATTCTCTTCAGCCTTACCTAGAGTGTTTTTGATGATCAAACTAAAATGTGTTGGGTCACAATCTAGTTTAGTGTATTTAGATTCATCCATTAACTGTGTAAGACATCTCATTGGTAAAGCTAGTGTCCACCACAACAATAGCTCCATCTTTACCAACAGGAGGTTGATCTTTAATGATTCATCCCTTGCTAACTTGTCAATAGTCATGATTAAATTCCTTTTGATATTGTAGGATGTATGTCTGTAGTAATTTATATATGCTTTAAATAACTGATAATCTTCGATTCAAACATGTTAAGGGCTGTGTTATCAATCACTGGATTAAGGGTACACTTTGGACGTATTTATCTCTAGATAGTCCAATGTGGTTGTTTCGTCATTCATTGATACTGAGTCGAAGAACATTAGTATTCTCATTTTAGGGAGTCATTCATAGATGCAAACTCTTTCAGTAAAGAAATTGGTGTTATAGGTAGGTACAAAAGAAAGACCTTGGTGAAGTAAGCTAAGTTGTTGCATATTAACAGTCTTATCGGAGAGGTTAACCACTAGATTATCTGTATTCAGATTTTCGGGTTTGACCGTAGATTCTTTTTTCCCCATTTCTTGTGTTTTTATTCGGTCTAAAACAGATGAGGCCAAGGAAGTGGTTAGATCATTTAGGTGAATAGTTGCTGATTAAAGTAAATCACTAGAAGAGGTTTCATCTAGATGTCCTGTTGAACCAGTGACCCCCATGAGTTCGATTGTCACTATTCCCTGAGCTGCTATCGCTACTCGGATCAGTGTTACCCTGTTTGTTCGGTCTATTACGATCCCAGTTAATTATTTTTGTCTGATAATGTTCCTGCCAATTACAGACTATATCATGCAAATAGTCCAAGATATCTTGCCTGATCTTTCTCTGTTCAAAAACCTTTCGATATGAAACTATTTGCAATGAATATCCTCAAGATTCCTACCAATTTCTTCACCACAGTTACACTTCATCGATTGATTTCTGAACTATCAACATTTTTTGATCATTTGCACCTGTGATTCTACTTTTCTTATCACATCTACAATGTTTTTACTACCCAATATTCTCCCAGAGCGCAGCCTTCTGTGGTGACCTCACCACGGTCCTCACTTGATGACATTACGCCACAACATCATTCTGGCCATTTTATCATATTTACCCTTCTTTACACAGGGGGTTGCTTTTTCACCTAGACAGACGCTGTCTCAACTTGCTGCATAACTTGAGGAAAGTTGGGTGTCCTTGAACTGTCCCACCTTCTTGATAGAATAACTAATATTATGATAAACTGGATTTTCACAGATTGGTTCTTCTTACCTCTAGCTTCTTGTGAAATATATCAACCTCTGGCTATTGGGTCAGTTTTGATTCCATGCAGATTGATTCTACTTTATCAGGTAGTGTCCTTAACTTTGCTGGGAACTTCATTGACTACCTTTTTTCATTATATCTCACTTTGGACTCCTATTCCTACATATCATATCAAGAATATTTGTTTACTATGGTAGTTGTCATTTTTCTTACTTTTTTAATACAATTTCGAATTAACTTCTATGTTCTACATGAGGTCACACTACCTTGACTGATTAATATTTTATTTTTCTCAATATATCTTTTCTCCAATGAATGTGTGGCTTTCTTTTGAAATGTGTAAATGGGATACATCTTCTGGAAATGTTATTTTTGAATACTTTTGTGATACAACTAATAATAATGGCGGTCAAGTGGCACAGCGAGTAGAGCGCTCACTTTGACATCCGTGCAGAGCCTGCTAACGCAGGTTCGAATCCCGGTAGGGCCAAACTCAGCCTTTCATCCTTCCGAGGTCGATAAATGAGTACCACACACCGTGGGTAATAATAAGCAGCGCTCAGATACCCGAGGGTTCGTAGCGCTATATAAATGCCAAATTAATTATTATTATTATTAGTATTAATAACAAATAATAACTTTAATAATTGAACAAATAATAACAACTCTAATAATTGAACAGAATGATGATTTAATATTATTTCTGTTATATCGATGTAACCATTTTCTCCTAATGAAGGGGACGCTTTTCCCAAAAAGCATTGATCTGCAACTAACAAATAAGATTTTAAGTCCTCATACTTATCTATGGAATTTTGAAGGTTTCTCTTACTCATAGGTATTTTCTTTGAGACAGTTGAACTCTCTACCCATACAAACTACTTGGCTGGTTCTTGTACCAGTACCAAGGTGTACAGGGGACAGGGGTAACAGTGTCCTCTTGTTTGTGCCCACAACCTATGTTTCAACGTTGTTTTACCTCCCCTGCACCCAAATTTGCATTAAGTCATTCATTATTTTTTTTCCTAGATATTGACTACATAGTGGTCAATTCGAACAGTTTAGCATTTTGCTGTAGCTTTGCTTGTTCTCAGGGTTGCACAATTAGTTCTGTGCACCCATCTGTTTACTATTTCTTTTTCAAGAATCAACGACTTGACTGAAAACATGCAACTACATTAGCGTTTTCTGAGGAAGAAGCCAACAGAAATATTTCAATTATAAGTGATATCGACAAATCACCATTCTCAAATGAGAATCCCATTAAACTACTTACCCAACTAGAACATCTAATCAGGAGGTAGCTATCACAAAAAGGACATGCTTCCACTCTAACACAATACTATGCATTTTAAAGAATACCGGAGGGGGTTGCATTTTATTTGCCCTAAACTCTGCAAAGATAGAATGGATTTCATACGTAAATGGGAACCAATTCTTACTAAGTGTTCCCTTGACTTGATTCTCTTGACCAAAGAGGAACTATCTAAATCCCTTTCCTCGCATAGATGACCTTAACACACAGTTACCCTCCAATCAGAAACTGAAGTTCAAACAATACTGGAGGATATTATTTGCAAATTAGATTAATGTCCAAAAGATATTGAACAGTGATAGATCTGCAAATTCAGGCGAGATACCATGGAGTAGTTACATGACAGTCTACATTGGCAGGAACATTATAAGGCAAAAAACAAACTGGTATTCTAATAGAACAAAAAAACAAGGTAGCACTGATATGAGTAGTGATAGCAGCTCAGAGAATAGAGACAATCAAATTGATAGGGACACTGATTCAACAGGACAGATGGAGGGAACAGCTTCCAGTGATTTACTTCAATCAGCATGGGTTCCCCTAACTTATACAACCACTTCCTCGACCTTGTATTTTTTTAGACTGAACGAAAAGACAATTAGAAGCCAAAAGAAATCTAAGGTCAAAGGGATGAAATAGTTAACATCTGCAGTCAGGCTCTTAATACTTGACAACTTACCTTATTTAACAGAGGTCTTTCTTTTGTACCAACCTAGAACACCAATTTCTTTACTAAAAGCATTTTCCTCTATAGATTACTCTGTAAAATGAGAATACAGATGTTCTTTTCTTGCATTCCGTACCAATGAATGATGATAAAGACACCATATTGGACTATATAGAGATAGGTCCAAAGAATACCTTTAATACAATGATTAACACAGCCCTTAACATGTTTGAATCTAAAGTTCTCAATTATTTAAAGCATATAAATGACAACAGACTAACATCCTACAATATCAAAGGGAATGAACTCATGATTATTGACATGTCAGTAAGCAATGGATCACTAATGATCAAACCTGCTGTTAAAGTTGGAACTATTGTTGTAATGGAAACTAGCTTTTTCAATGAGTTGTCTTACACTGTTATTGGAGGAATCTACACACACTAAACTAGATTGTTACCCAATGCAAGATATTTGTTTGATCATCAAAAACATTCTAGGTAAGCCTGTAGAGAATGAATGGATTACAGCAAGAACTGAAGAGTTCCTCATGAGCAAATACTCTATAATAACGGTCTTCTATGGTTTCCAGAATATACACAATTACCACAGATGCTCTCCATTTAGACCGATTGCTAACAGATGAAAGATAATATCGTTCCTATGATATTGATCGTTTCTACAACCCATAGTACAAAAGGCCAGTGCATAGCTATGGGACAGTTCACTTTATAAATTGCCTGGCGGTACCCAAAAATATATTCCATAACATTACATTCTTTTTAGAATGAATGTACAGAGCCAGTAAACTTCCATCCCCCATATTGAGGAAATTGAAGCAGTCGAATGGGCATTACTTCATGAAGAGATTTTTCCAGCGGACAAGCCATTTGTTATAGTATTAATACATATTATATTCTCTTTAACAACTTTTTAAGGTATAGTGATACTTTCTATTTACAGGCTTCTGGAATGTTGATGGGTTCCAGCCATGGCCCCATTGTATGCAAACATTTTCATGTATCACTTTGAAAGAACCAATATTCTTGATAATTCAAGATGGTCTGAAAAGATAAAATCCTGAAAACGGTATATCGATTATATTTTCGGGATCTGGGCCAGAACAAGATCAGAACTTTAGCTGTTTTTAACCTGTCAACCCTGTTCACTCTAGGATTAAATTCACCCTTTAAGTAAGCATGCCTTCGCTTCACTTTCTTAATGTTGAGGTGTGTCATTTGGATGACGGCTTTGAAACCACGAAATTGCGGAAGTCCACAAAAGTTATTAATTCATTACTTTTTGACAGTTTTCAACCTTGTTCTATTGTGAAAAGCCCCTCAACAGCCAATTTTTTTAATTGAAGGGGATCGTCACTGATCCTGTGACTTACGAAGCAGAGTGTGATATTTTGAGTAACAGATCTAGATCTAGGGGCTACTCTTCAGAAATAATCAATGAAGCACGCTCTAAAGCTTCCAACATTTGTAGGTGTGACCTGCTTAAAGCCCAGTGGAACGATACAAATATTCTATTGTTACACATTTCCTCCTTTTCGTAATAGAGCTCACAGATAGCAAGGATTATCAAGAAAAATTGAAATTGTTACATTTTGACCCTCAACTGTCACAAACTTTTCCTAAGTCACCCAAGATGGCCTATAAGAGGGCAACCTATAAGGGACAGATGGATTAAAGCGGGAAGTATACTGGCTTATACACTGGCAGTTTTCCCTGTTTGATCTGCAGTAACGGCAACAACATAATTAAAAGGAAACTCAATACAACATCCCTAAACAAAAGGTTATAGAATTAGGTTGAAACATTCCACCACTTGCAACACCTCAAACATGATCTACGCCATTAAGTGCCCATGTAGTCTGATTTATGTGGGTCAAACTACCAGGACGACACCTGAAAGGTTGAACACAAATCCACAAATCCAACATAAGGTGACGCAGCCGCAAATCACCTGTTGCCAGACACCTCCTTTAGAAGAGCCTCAATATCGCTTAAATTAGAATAATCATTTTAGAAGTGTTACATATCCCCTCCAGAGGTGGAGGTATAGTCAAAACAAACACCATCCTAAACAGAGATCTATTGGATTAATCTACATGACACATTATCACCCAGAGGTATGAACCAAGAATTTAGCCTACATTGCTACACCTGAAGAATATTTTTGTATTCCCACATATACTGCATTTCTCATCTAGATGTAGAACGTCTGCACCTCATACTGGACTGTGTCCCTTAACATTCCCAAATGTTTTACCATTCTCTCTGGACTAAACTATTGAATACCATTTATATATACTCTATTGATAAGTCTCTATAAATGTATTTATTTTTTATTGAGCAATTGTATAAATACAAACATTTAGCCAATTCATTAATAACACACAGTAATAGCAAAATAACAGAATAGGACAAAAACAAAAATGTAAAAATGTCATACAGACAAAGTTATATAATCTATGTGTTAGACATGTTTAGATTTGATGTTTGGTGCAAAGACACCTTCCAAATATAATAAGCAGCTCCTGTTATAACAATGGACTCAGCACTGAATAGTGTGTTCCAAAATTGATTTCCCGCTATAGCTGTAATGTCATGCACAAACTCCTTATAGCCAGCACAATAAGATGCCAAAGGGCCCGACACTGTGTCGACAAGTGACGTGCAGTTTCAATATGAGCACTACATAAAAGACAAAGTCTGTGACAGCGAGATAATTTAAACCATCTCCCTGTATGTTCCTGCGTTGGGAGTATAGTACATTGCAAGTACACTATAAACCAGCGAAATTAGCAAGAAGGATTTTGTCAATTAAGTACGAAGCCGTCCTTGACCAAATCTTTGCATGGAATACATCTGATACATAGATTGTTTACTGAACTACTGCATATTTGCCACAGGTTCGGCCTTAAAATGTTTCCTTTTTAAAACAAGACAAAACTTGGGCATCCCCAGTAATTCATACATATTGATATTAAGATTGCCCATATATTCAAGCGCATTCATTTTCAACTGCTCAAGAAATACATTAACAGTAGTTTCCTTATATAATCAGGCCATCTAACTATAGACATTCTCAGATTGAATAGGTGCAGAACTTATCTTCATAAACAGTTTACATATCTGAAGTAGCCATAGTGAGCAGATTGATTGAATACTGAGTTCACATCGAATAGCCTCGACAGGAACAGAAGTGGGCACACCTAAAATTGAGCGTAACAGCCAGGACTCCAGGCTGTACATCCATTTAACCATGTATGTGGGAAGGATGGGAGAACCATACATAATCATAGGGAATTTGTATTTTGATTTGGTCTTCTTTATGATTCTAGGGTAAGAATATATTTTGACCTGTTTTGTACCATACTTTGAGATGGATTACATGTGTGAATATATGCACACACAGTTGTTTTTGCTCCATCTCATACTTGACTTTGCCCATTA
This sequence comes from Ambystoma mexicanum, assembly GCF_040938575.1. Classification (NCBI taxonomy): domain Eukaryota; kingdom Metazoa; phylum Chordata; class Amphibia; order Caudata; family Ambystomatidae; genus Ambystoma; species Ambystoma mexicanum. Next base: position 22,921,078 of record NC_090933.1, on the reverse strand, counting down.
ACATTCCCAAATGTTTAATCATTTTTATTTTTGGACTAATTTATTATTGATTACTGTTTTTTACACCAGTAATGGGTTTAGTTTCGCTCATGACTTTGGTGAGAATATATTTTGGCCTGTTCTGATTGCATATACCATTCTTTTTACTTGCTTTACTAGTCAGATTGTGAATGAAGCGCATATAAATTTCCTACTCATTTTTTTCACTTTGTTCCACTTTATCTGTTGATTTCTGAGCTATCCATTTTTTCTATAATTTGTGCCTAAGATTCTACTTTTCTTACCACATCTACAATGTTTTTACAAACCCACTATTCTCCCAGATAACGGCTTGCCATGATGACGTCACCACACTCCTCACCTGACGACGGTGCATGCCACAACGTAATTCGGGCAATTTTCTCATATATTTACCCGTCTTTAAATGCAGGTTAACTCAGTATATGGTGCAGGCTTTGTTAAGCTCAAACAGCTAAAGAAAGTCCTCCCGTTTTTTTCAGATACATTTCATGCTCAAGTAGTGGTAGCATGTGTTAATGGGAGTCTGGATTATTGTAATGCTGTTTACCTGGCACAGCCTGCCTTTCTTATGCAGCGCCTGCAGGTGCTACAAAATGCAGCAGCCTACCTTTTCGCCCAGACACACGCTGTCTGAACTTGCTGCATAATTTGGTGTAGGTTAAGTGTTCTTGAACTGTCCCACCATCTTGATAGATTAACTGTAGTATTTCGTAATACTGGATCTTCACAGACTGGTTCTTCTCACCTCAAGCTTCTTGTGAAATACATCAACATCCATCTGTATGGAGTCGGTTTTGACTCCATACAGATGGATTCTAGTTAATGAGGTGTAATCCTCCACTCTGTTGGAAACTTCATAGACTAACCTTTTCCATTATATCTCACTTTGTACTCCTATTCCTACATTTCTTCTATTCTCTCTACAGACATATCTAGAAGATTCGTTAACTCTAGTGTCATTTTTCTTACCTTTTTAATACAATGTTCGATTAATTCCCATGTTCTACATGAGGCCACACTACCTTTACTGATGTACTTATTAATGTGTGGCATTCTTTTGAAATACCTCTCCTTGAGATGTTATTTTGAATTCTTTTGTGATAGAACCCTCGAACGTCATAATTGATCAGAGTGATGATTTAATATTATTTTTGTTTAATAGATGTAACTATTTGCTCCGGATGAAGGGAATGCTTTTCGTGAAAATCCTTGAGCCTCAACTAAGAAATTGAAGTACACACTTATCTATGAAATTTTGAAGAATGATTTTACAAATATGTCCTTTCTTTGAGATAATTGAACTCTCTACTCAGAAAAGTCTTGACCGGTTCCTGTAACAGTACAAAGATCTGCAGGGGTATCCTAGTTTCTGGATACCATTTCCCCCCTATTTGTGCTGAGAGCCAACGTGGCAAGGCTGTTTCACCTCTCCTCCACCCAAATTAGCATTACGTCATTAATTCATTTTGTACCTAGCTATTGACTACTTGGTGTGCATTCGAACTGTGTGACATTTCATTCTGCAGCCTGCAAGACTTATTCGGTCTGGCACTGCACTTTAGTACGGTTAGAAATGCAAATAGGCAAAGAGAACAAGAGTAATCTGGCAACAATGGAGTAAGCATGACACTAAGACTTTAGACTACACACTAAGCAGGGTGATGTAAGAGATAAGCTAAAAAACTGCCTGGAAGCAGCCCGAGTCTAGATGGAGTCAAATTGGCTCAGGTTCAATGGTGGGAAGACGGATTCTGATTTCGGGCCCGACAGGGGCTGCTGATGGATGGTCCGATGCTTTTTGGCCTGCATCATAGGGCCTGTTACCTAAGCCTTTCAAGACGGTTTGTAATTTAGGTGTAAAGCTTTCGGAACATCTGTCTATGGAGGTGCCGGTTAACTCAGTATATGGTGCAGGCTTTGTTAAGCTGAAACAGCTAAAGAAAGTCCTCCCGTTTTTTTCAGAAACATTTCATGCTCAAGTAGAGGTAGCATGTGTTAATGGGAGTCTAGATTATTGTAATGCTGTTTACCTGGCACAGGCTTTCTTATGCAGCGCCTGTAGGTGCTACAAAATGCAGCAGTGGGTTTGGTTACCCACTTGCCGACCAGAGCAGGTTTAACGAAGGCTAGACAATTTCTCCATTGGCTCCTGGTAGAAGCTCGGGTACTGTTTAAAGTGCTTTGCATTATGCATCGTGAATGAGGTGGAAATGGATGCTTAGCCGTCGGGAGAAACTGGTTAGAAATAGCCCAGTGCGTTCTTTGAGATCCTCAAATGTAGCAGTCCTTCTGAAACCAAAGTACAGGAAACAATGTTTGAGTGGCCAGGCCTTTTCTGTGGCCGGAACCAGGCTTTGGAATTCATTGCCTGAAAATTAGAGAAAAATTGACATTTCTTATCCTTCAAAAAGCATCTCAAAATGTTTCTCTTTAGATGAAGCTCCGAGATACTTACCCCCCCCCCCCCTTTGACACCTGGGTTTCGTTTACAACTATCCTAACTATCAGTTGTTTGAGTGCCATGATGCCCTGAGTGATAGAGCGCTATACAAATACATTGATCGTTTGATTGGGTGATCAAAAGTGGTACCAGCAAGTACATTCGGTTACATGGGATTTCATCGAATCTCAAAACAACTAATGAAATTTCAAAAGAATACAAAACTAATTTCTTTTTTTTGTTGTTTTGGGCGGGGTCCACCCCAAAACGTCCCTTATGTTTTTTACTAGTACTTTTCCCCCACCCCAAAACCACTATTCCCACTCCCAACCCAATTTCTAGTTTTTTCCCAAATTAGTTATTTTTATTTGTCTTTGTATTCGTTGTAATTTCATTAGTTATTTTATATTCGATATAATCACTGCATACTGTACATTCAAGGAACATTCAGGGACTGCCCCCCCCTCACTGACCCCTGGTAGGCCTCCTAGTAGTAGGTGGAGAAAGGTAGCGATAGATATGGAAGAGAGAAGGGTGCATTAATATTGGAGGAACAAGAAGGAGGAGAAAAGTTTGGAGGAGGAAAAGCAAAAGGTCGAAGAATAGGAAAGGGAAGACCGGAGGGAACAGGACATGAGAGTAGGCAGTGGGTACCTGCAAAACTCTGCCTTTCAGAGAGTTCAGCATAAACACATCGGTCTGATGTCCTTGCATATCGTTTGCAAATACTTACTATGACAAGTTGCAAATATTGCCTGGAAATTATTGGATTTTGGGACTCAGACTGTTTTGGCTTCATTTGCAATCATTATTTCTTTTTTCGAAGACACATTGATCTTTAACAACTGGGAGTGTAAAAAGTAAACTACCTTTTTCATCTGAACTCAAAGGTCCCAACGGAAGAGCCAAAAAGGCAATGCTAAATTTAATGGAACTTTACATGGTTTGGAATCTATACAGGTACCATGCAGTTTATACTAGTTGGGAATCACTTCTCAATGGCCCAGACATCTCACTCCACCAATACACGGATGATATACAACTATACCTTACCAGTCAATGGTACTGAGCAGTGAGGACATCTCACACCTCAGGAATTACCTCACTTCTATTTAAGCCTAAAAGACAAGCATATACCAGAAAGCCAATCCCATAAAGATGAAATTCATATTACCCAGATACTCATCTATGTACTGGAACACTCGAGGATGGCTAAACGAAATGCCCCTTGATAGATTCACAGCTTATCTGGCCCAGACTGTTGGACCACTCTGGTTCACTATAAGCAATACTCTCTCCTTCCAACAACATATAACCAAACAATGCCAAACCACTGAGCACCATTTAACCTGCCTACGAAAGATACAATTCTTTCCACCCGAGAACGTCAGCACTGCAGTTCATGCCCTGTTAACTGCTCACATCGATATGGGAAACACCCTTCCAACTGGCATTCTAGCGATGCACATGGCCCCACTTAGAGTGCCCAACATGTTGCGTTCCAACTTATAATGGGAAACAGGAAATTCAGCCACATTTCCCTCATCCTAAGGGAGAAGGCCTGGCGTCCCATTACAACTAGAATACTCTTTATAACTTCTTGTATTACTTATAATGTTACCACTGTTCACACACCTGCCTTCCCAAATGCAGAGCCCTCTGGCTCAGGTGGGTCACGTTACTCCAGGAGCAAGGCCATCGCTAGGATTGAGATCAAATTGGCATGCAAGGAAAATAAAAAAGTTAACAGGCCTGCTACTGCCCTGTCTACTCTGTACACCATTCCGGTGGCAATCCTGGCTGCTTCAATTCTGCTGTAGTTCATAAAAGGAATTTAAAACCTTACTCTGCAGTCAACATCTTCTGCATCACATTCCACCCCCATGGCTGCAACATCTCATGTCACACAATGCAACACTCCCTCCTTACCTCTTAAGTTACCTTCTATGAGATGTATATCGCTCAGTGGTCATGGCTAGAGTCACGCTATATAAAACCTCAAATACAAATACATTCCAACAGAAGGGTGACATTGGAGCCTGAGAAGATGCCCTCTTTTGTTTTGCTGTACTCAAGTGGCCACTGGAGCCAGCAGTATCGGCCAAGCACCGAGCAGGGATGTCGATGTGTGCCATGCTACGCCTGACCTGGGCGCAGGCATATTGCGGAAATGCGATCCCGCGTTCCCACATGCAGACGTTGTTAGCTTGCCACAGCCCTATGGCAACCGACGCCACTACCATGTCAAAGTCTCATTTTGTTAGCAGCGTTCACTGGAAACCTGTGTCTTAACATGGTTGCAGTTTGACATGTTTCCAGCAATGCGAGAGATCTCCTCTGGTATTGTTGGAATCCTGTTTCCAAGCCTTCATTCCTGTTTGCCTCCTGCCTCCAGTCCGGTCTGGTCCCTAGGCTTTAGTGCCGTTTCACTTCCTGCTTCCAGTCTTGCCTTTTCTCCATCTTTTGCCTACCTTGTCTCTTCCCCAATTCTACCATGTTTCAATCTGAACTCCAATCCTTTTGACTTTTCCTCATGTACTCTTATGTTCTTCGCCCTGTTGCCTTTGGTCCCCAATTACTGCCTCGACTACCAGCCTGCTTGGTTCCTGCTTGTAGCCTGTCTTGCCTGCTCTGGACATTCCATCATTGCCTCTCTGCTACAGTGCTCGCACTGTCCCTGCACAATGTAAATTACTGAGAGGCTGTCCTGTGGTGTAGGAAGGTGAGTCCGACCAATTTCCATTAGCCAATCTCAGGGAATAGTGTAGGCCTGGTCCCCTGCACCCATTCCACCCTGCTGCTACTAAATCAGCCTAGACACCAGCAAGAAGTTAACAGTATCACAAAAACTGGTACCCGACACTGGAGAGTGGCACAGCTTGACAGAAGATGACCCAGCACCGGAGAGAGGCACAGCTTGACAGAAGAGAGGAGGAGAAAGGCGAGTGCAGAACCCAAATTGGCCAAGTCAAAAGGTCCAGATATTGAAAGAATGACAAGCCAGGGAGGGAGGGAGCAAAGCAGAATCTGAGTTGGCCAGGGCAGGAGGATGAATCAATAGCAGGAGTACAGTATTAGACAGGCTAGCTTGAGCTTTCAAGCTGGCATAGCAGGCCTGCTGAGAACCTGTTCCAGCGACTGCCAAGGGTGCTATACTCCAAAGGAGGAGAAGCGAGCAGGGCTCTAGATCCCCTAGAGATATGAGGCAAGCCACTATACCACCCCACAGAGTGTGAAGCAAGTGGCGTGCTATATCGGCAAGAGAGGTGAAGTCAGCAGAGGCACTATATCCACAAGAGTGTGAAGAGAGCATGATGCTATAGTCTCAATAGCATATTGTGAGATTAAAGCCAGCTGGTGCTCCTACCCAGACCTTGGTGGCAGGTGCAATGCAAGCAGCCTGAAACAAAGAAACCTGCATTGATGATCTAGATGGGGGCTAGGAAAAGACTACCCAGAAATAGAGAGAGAGAGAGAGCATGTGAGAGAGAAAAAGAATGTGAGAGAAATATAGGAAGAGTGGTACAAAGAGAAAGCAGTAAATAGAGTGGTACATAGAGAGAGCGGTACACAGAACAGAGGTACAGAGGGGGTACAGAGAGAGCAGGGTACAGAGAGAGAGCGGGATACAGAGAGAGGGTGGGGTACAGAGAGAGAGCGGGGTACAGAGAGAGAGCGGGGTACAGAGGGAGAATGAGAGAGGGAGAACGTGCTTGAGAGAGTGCGAGTGTGGACACGACGGGTAACTATCCATGTGAGGTCAAGCTAATATTCTGGAGACAACACAAGGTGAAGGCAAAAACACAGATCTGTACAGGGGCACTGTAGGCTCCCATAGACCGATGTGAGAAACCTGTAGGCGTCTACCTAGCTAGTCCCCGGGGATCTGTCATCCAGGCGGCCAAGACATAGCTATTGGATCTAGTTCCTGGGGGTGGACCAATGAGGGAGGATCTCCTGGATGGAGGGTCCTCGGGTGTGGGAGACCGACAGGTGAGACATGGTATCCCCCTTCCTTCTACACCTTTTCCCCATCCTCTCACAGAGGGCATTCCAAGCCACTGCCCCTCCCCTTTCTAACTCTAACACTTTGCACAATACTAAGGACAACGGGCTAACGCCACAGCTGTTTACCTGACATGGCCCAATACAAGGGTCAGGCAAAGTCAGGCAATTGATCAGAATTACACACACCAGACAGCCCTTTCCCTTCCCCACAGAAATAAAAGGTGGAGCCAGAGAGCACAGTACAAACAAGGCAAGCATGGAAGACAGCACGAGGAGGCAGCTACCCTGTGGCAATTCAAGAGAACGCGAATGGCGGCAGGAATCGAGAGGGTGGCGATGAGAGAAGTGACCTTGCCCTCTTCGTCCCAGACCCGCAGAACTTTCGTGGAAGAGAGCCTAAGAATGCAAACAATAGCACAAATGTCCTGCAGCAGATGTCAACAGTACACGGGGCAAGCTTATGCCGATAAGCAGGAGTGAGGGAAGCTCCCACGCCCCTGTTTCTGGCCTCGACTCAAGAGAAGCCGAAAGCCAAGCAGTTAATCACAGCCAGTGAATCGAGGGTAGAACTGATAAGAACCGGGTTGTGTTGAGTGAAAATCCCAAAATTACATGTTTTTGAACCAAAGCTGATGAACTTTGAATGCATTGTTAATAGTGTGAAGGGGAGACTAGCTGCAGAGGAAAAGCGGCACCACGTGGGTGCTAATTCGAGAGACTCTGGTCGAGCCCCATAGGAGAGAAACTGCAAGTCACAGAAGGCCGTAGGAGGGCCAGCAAAAAAAGGTCAAAGTGGTCATATAGAGGGTCAAGCAAAGACTTGATCTACCAACAGTGTGAGAGAAAGGGAAGTGAATCCCGCAGTGAGAGAAAACATTGAGAAGCCTAGGGAAAAGAATTCCTACAAAAGGCAAGAGGGGTCAGAGCCCGACCGAGTGAGGTCCTGGGGTGAAGCCATCACCCAAAGTTGACCGATATATTTCGGAATATGGTTCAGAAGGGTAAGCACCCAGAAGAGAGGGACCCAGGGGTGAACCCATCACCCAGTGAGCATTGGAAAAGAACTTTGTTAAAGGAACTTTTGTTTTGTTGTTTGAACATGTCATGTCCTCGAAGGAAAGAGATTGTCAAGTGAAACGAGACTTGGCCATTGACGGCTCTGATAACTGAAAACTCGAGGGTTAAAAGCTGAACTATCAGAACTATCAAAAGCCAGAGACTGTGTCCTGAGAGCTACCACTGGAACGGGCATCTCATGCTGGAGAAGCCCAGGACTGTAATGTGCTTCAAGCTCCCATCTTTCCCAGTGTCCAAAACATGGGGAAGGGAGACCCAGGCTACTACATCATGAGGTTATTTAAGAACACTTCTTTATTTTCTTGACAACTATCCCACACCCCTTTTGGTATTAGTTGTCAGGTTTGGCAATAGGTTTCTTAGTATAGGCCCCTTTTATTTTGACACAATGCCACTAGGACTGCCTCATATTCATTTGATAGTTGACACTTGCTCCCATCTTAGATTTAGGTTTAGATTAGGTGCATTTCCAACCTGCATACAGCATTTCACTGTTCAATAAACACGCTTGAACTGTGATCACTTGTGTCTGTCTTACTTGTTGTCACCATGAGTTCCTTGCACTGAGGACATTGTCCTAGCTGTGGAAACACAGGAGCTTGGAGATGTAGACTATGGGACTGGAATTTGCCCTCAAAGACATGGAGTATAGTATTCAGATCTTTTTGAATTCCATCCTAACACAGTTTAGTATAGAGAGCTTTCTTGGTTATCTAATCCCATAGGTACCATAGGCGTTCACCTCACCCTACCCATATCTTGAATCTTGCGAGTAGGATTTAGGAGTCTCAGGAACGTGAAGCTGAGACGGGTTTACCCAAAAGGGCGACAGGTCCTTCTGTTACGAGGGATAGCTCTATTATTACCTCAAGTCCAGGACTGTATAGGAGAGATTGCTGGTGTTGGGAAGAGACTCCGTTTATCCTTTGAATTTTGACAAACATGAACAGGATAGCCATCTGGTTTGTTGTTTCCGACTACCTTCCTTACTTTAGTTGTAAATAATCTTCGGTGAAGTGTATCTTTTGAATCAGAATGTTCTGTTCCGCCCTCATCACGTGCCATTGAGAAAACATACACAGCAGAGAACAGCTATTTTAGAAAATGAGTTACTGCAGCATTTGGAAAAATACATATGTGAATCACTCCCACATACTGAAAAACCGCCTAGTGAAAAAATGGCAAATATGTAGAAAAATGCATTAGGGTCAAAAATGGTAATGTTCACTGGATCAATATTGAAAGTCGAAAAATATGCTGGGAAAATTTGTAAGACTTAGCAGGATTTCAATGTTTAATTTTGGAGCTAGAGTTAGAACAATTTTGTAATGTCTAGAGCTATTATTTGCCTAATTATAAGGGGGAGGGGGAATGATGTGCGGATATTTGGATGTTATATTATGAAATTAATAAACCGTGTCGGAGCCCCTCTACTGAGAATGAACATGGCAAAATAACCTGTTCCCTGGGTAGGTTCCCACTCAGGAGGGTCTAGAACCACGATTTATCATACTGTACCTTTCACAGAGAAGAAATATCCATTCCCACTAGTCTGGTTCCACACACCTGAGCAGTGCAGCACCGAAATGCTATATAATTCTACCCTGAAAAAAAGACTAGAAACCACAGACTCATGTTATCCACACTCTTCTCAATATTAGGATGATGGTGTTGGCAATTATGTAGCAATAGGAAGAACGTCGACACCGGGGATACTGTGTACTCATTGGCATAGTGGGGCCCACACAGCACACATGGTGCAGCGGGCCCGCGACCCCAGGTCCAGAAGGTGGGGAGGCCAAACCCATCCCTCACCCATCAGGGAACACAGACCAGCATACAATAAAAAGATGGGACTTAGACTCCTGCTTTATGTCTTTTGCCTATTGTAACAGTTCAAGGTGAAAGAATAGTATGATAGTACCTGGGAACCAGCAGGGCAGGACAGCTAATGGAAGTAAAGTGGGATGATAAAAGGAGACCCTGGAAGCAGGAAGTTGTGGGTTTTTCGTGTGAAGTCAGAGGAGGCGGAATGTCAGATTTACTGGATAGCCAGGGTACTCTAGGAGCCACAGTGTCAATTAAACCTTGAAGGAAATAATCTCTCTCTTGTATAAGTCAAGCTGGGGTGAGGAAGATTCCTTACAGGCAAGTGCGATTTATAATCTGCACCCCTGACAATAGCTGTCACACGTATCCAGCTTAGGAGCTGCACAGGATGAGCAGCAGAAAAGTGGTATTGTAGCAGCTGAGATGTACAAGGAGTTCTTGGTAATACGAGGTAAGAAACTTTAAGTACCTGAAATCAGCTCTAGCCTTGTTCACAGCACTTGGAGAACACAGAGCCCTGTTGCTTCACAGAGAAACTATCACAATAAACATTACATGAGATGTAACGGGTTTCCCCATATGTCTCTCAGTGCTCTTCGACTAGTCTCAGAAAACCGGTATATACTACAGGATTTGAAAGTGAGGGGAGCTGGGAACTACTTAGCTCCTGCTTCTAGCATAGTAGAGCCTGGTTAGCTTGAAACCAAGAGCTACCAGCAGCTACTTTTGGCTCCTAGGGCCAACTGGTACTTTCCAAACATGTAAATATTACATCAACTTTGAGAATGTTTTCAAAGAAGAATTAGAACACATCTATTATACAAAATGGACACAAAAATAAAGGCGCATTTCTGGTAGCTCCTAGTTCCCCTGCTGTAGTTCCTGCCTACAGGGTGATGCCCGACACCCAGGAGCTGGTTTTAGATTGAATCTCAATTTTGAACCTTGTGTTAACACTACCCGAGTGCTTAATATCAGGCCAGCGAAGTAAGCACTGCTTGGGTGCTTAATATCAGGCCAGTAATGCAAAATAGAAAAATAAGGAAGTTTCGGACGCAACATAAGCATGCAAAGAACAGGCAAACCCATACCCTTACCTGAACAAAGTACCTAACCTAGGATTATGAAGGAACCAGATAACAGTATAGCCTCGGGCAGTTGTGCGATGGTTCAGTCTAGACTTCTCCTTTGTTTTATTGCATGTAAATCCTGATTTGCGAATGTTGCCTCCCGCTACTTCTGACAGCCATCACAAATGAGAAGCTTAGATGACTGTTGTCTGTTTCTCACTGCCATCTTGAGCGAGAGAACGTAACTAGACTGGACTTAGCAAAGGACAGAGCGGTGGCCATCTTGGAAAGGGCAGCTAAATGGATGGTCTAATGTAATAACAGGGTGATTGATACCTTTGTGTCCACATCGGTTCCCAACACCTACCAGGGAGGAGGGGAGTCATATTCCTGATGTACCCAACACTGAAGCAGACTAAGGGATCAGGCAGAGGAAATAAGGTCCAGAAGTGCATGGAGGCAGATTATTTAGGCAGTTTGCTGCTTGGTCAGATAAAGTTGAATGAGCTTGTATATGGGTGTAGTGGCAGGTGATGTTAGGGGGTGAGTGAGTGTCTGAAAGAGTGAAGGAGGGAGTGTTTGAGTAAGTGGGGGTGGGTAGCTTAGTAGCAGTATTGGGAGATGAATAATATTTGGCAGAGGGAAGAGTAGTAGTGGTGAGGAGAGGGGAGAAAAAGTAGTAGCAAGTCAGATCAGAGGGTGGAGGTAGGCCATAGTGAGAGGAACATCAGAAGGATGAAGGAGGAAGGAGGAAGAGCCAGGGGGAGAGAGGAGAGACGGTCAGTGAAGGAGAGTAGGAGGAGGAGGAACGGAGAGTGACAGATTTAGGGAGAGGAATACCAGAGCGCAAAAAGGCAAGATCAAGTGGGACCAATGTCAGTGAAGCACACACCTTGAATTACATCACATTGGGAAGTGATTCAACAGGAACCCCTATATTGTTACTCACAGTATCTATAGATGAGACATTTGCCTTTCGGCCATCATGTTGTGTTGGATACCATTGAGTTGGTAGGGATTACGGATCTCTAATGACCAGCCTGTGTTTCTGTGATGTCAGGTTAGCGAGGGACTGCTACAGAGAGGGGCACGGCTCTTGAAACCTTTTTGTACAAATCAGAATAAGAACCCTGGAACTGTCTCTGGGAGTTTGTGTGTTCTTGCGGCCATATGTGACCCACAAGACACAGAATAACTGGAGTCACAGGTGACAACTTTAGACCTACAATTATCCCCTCAGCAGGGCAAATCTGGCAGGAATAGGGGTCACACTGTAAACCCCAAGAGGTACATGTTGTCACATTCCCATGCATTTCATTATATGTTGTAGCTGTCAAGAGATGGTTCTTTGACATCAGAGTGTTTCTGCTAAACAGAGGATGTATTAAAGCTACTATTAAAAAGGACGTCAAGTTCACTTGGATAAAAAGTAGGTGTCACACAATTAATTAATGGCAACTCACCTGAAATATTTCACTCGTCGGGATTACACTTTAGAGAATTTGCTTCCAACCCAGTAGAGGCAAACAGATGGTGAGGGATTACAGATCATTGTCAGGGTTGCTTTTGAATGGGACTTAAATATGTGCGTCATTGGCATCATTTTGAGACTGCAGACAGGGCCTCCAGTGGACTGACATTTACACTGAACACAAGACTGGAGATGAATCGACCATGTTTGACATCATACAGGATGTAGCCTGCAGGTGAGACGCAGGAAATCATGCTCACCTGCACATCCTGCTCGTCAGGAAATGGACGATCCATTCAATAACAATTGTACCAATCAGAACTAGATCCAAAAGGCAACCCAACAACTTAGCATGATAATCCATACCAAAGGACTCTGGCAAGTCCCACGTGATGAGAATGAAATACAGCCTCTGTTCATGGCCATCAGAAAATCACCACCCGGCTGAACTCTTTCAAACATTTTTTCCAGATGGCTGAAATGGGAGGACGGAGTGCAGACTTCTCTCTAGATCACCTTATGATTTGTCCAATGTGGGGCAAAAAACAAAATCACCTTTTTCCACAGATACTCAAGAGGGCAAAAATTAAGGTTAACTTATGATCCTTGGAGAAGAGTCTTCCATTTTGCCAGTGCCAGTATCTGCACTTAAGGACTCTATCCCAATCATCTTTGGGACCTGACAACCACGTCTTGGGGTTGAAGTTGCAGGTGATTCACAACCAGGATTCTCTCAATGTACCCAGAAGATGGATAGTTTCACAAGCAACCTGTATTCTTGTCGCAATGCACCACTCCTCAGATACACCCTCAACCAAGCAGGTTTATCCTCAAATCGGAGAAACACCACAAGGTTAGCCAACTGGTTTGGTATTGAGGCAGGGGGACCTCACCCCACTCACTGCATCATCTGCTTATCCAAATAGCTGTTAGATAAGGCATATAAATTGAAGGTTAATTTCTTCATCACTTCAGATACCCGCAATTACTACTTGCTCGAGGAAAAGACACATGCAAGAGTCACATACTCTTTGTGGATGAAAATTATAATATTTTTTCTCTCTAGAGTGTCCTTCCAAGTAAGATTTCAACATGGGCTCAGTGGACAATCAAGATGGGAGGTTAGAGGGCAATCAAATCAAGTCATAGCTAAGGACCAGTCCCCAATCCAGCCACCACACACATATCCAACTGTTCCCATCACAATAACCGATTCCAAATCTGCCCTTTAAATTGCTCCAGTCTTAAGAAGAAGCTGGGTTACAAAAGTGGCGAGGTGCTGAGCAAGCTATGGTCAATACCTGCAGCTAGCTGGTAAAGGCTCTGTTATATAGGGCTGAAGGAAGAGTTAGGGGGGTGACTGAAGAATCCTACGGGTCCATCAATGAAACCCTGCCTAAAGTCTCCTACCAGGTGGCCAGGGGAATGCAAACACTTCCTGATTGCAACCCTGTGGGTACAGGGCCCAGGGTGGGGAGGAGACTCCATGGGATGAGACACAGTACTTTTCCTCTGACAGGATGACTCTTCCCAGTGTACCTAAAGAGGCAATGGCGTATTGTCATCTTAATGTTTCTAAACCTCACATTAAATCTAAGGTTGTGAACCCTAAGGTTATGAAATCTGAGCGAACTTTAGATTTTTGGGGTATCACAAATTAAATACCTTACTCAATCCCAATGATACAATGCAAAAGAGTATTGAAATGTCTTCAATAATCCATCTTCCTCTGTAACATCTCATTCTCAAAGCCCCTCTCTTAAAAACTTTAAGGGAATAAAATCTACCCTTGAAAGTAATTCAAATATTGGAAAAACTATTGTTGTTAAAAGAAGCTACAAGTCCCAGAATCCTAGAAGGACTGAGACGAGGAAGTGGGCTAAAAAGGCATGCAGATGAAGCAGTCAGGAAATTAAGCCTAGTAGCCACTGCAGTAGTCAGGCAATTGAGGACAATAGCCCACATCTGAAAATTATTGCTGAACCTGTGAGGCATAAAAGGCTCCCTCAGATGCAGGCACAAGGAAAGAGTGGAAGGAGCGGAACGTTGGGTGGACTGCAGGCTGCAGCAGTAGAAGCAGATAGAAAGCATGAGGTTTGCAAATCACACAGAAGTGGAAGAACACGAGGGACGATGGAACACGGAGACAGCAGTTTTCATCTGCAAGTTCTAAGAGAGTCCAGTTCTCCCAAAGTCTGAAGTGCAGAGGCTGCACAGCCGAAGACGTGCACGGGAAACAGTTTTCCCCATATGAGCCTGATTGCCATGAATGCCGAGCTGCGGACGTGCAGGAGACCAAGGCAAGAAGCAAGTGATGAGCAGAGGGTCTTTAGAACAAAATAAATCCCAAATTGAGTGGCTGGACCGTAGACAACTCTTCAGGAGAAGGGTGTGGGTCCCCAGCAAGCCAGAAGCAGAAGTTGTAGTGGAAGTCGGGAAAGCAGTCCAACCCGCAAAGCAAGTGTCTCAGAAGCCGGTGAGTGAAGCACAGCATTTCAACACATTGTGCAAGCTTTGCTGGTAACTGTATCCAGCTCCTTATTGACTTGTGTATGATGTTAATCAAGCATAAGTTGTTTGTTGCATTCAACGTTTTGTTAACAATGGGAACGTAGCACTCACGTATACCATGAAAGACCTGCTAATCACGTGAGAAGCTTAAGTACTAAAATCCATTGTTCTCATATTAAAAGACTGTTGTTGTTTAACCGTGTGGTCATGTGTCGTTAATTAGGGAAAAGGAATGCTGACAGAACATTTACCGAATACCCTACACCAACTATTTTAACTTAATTTAATTGGTGGAAGTCCATAATCTGGCCAAACATATTGTTAGGCAGAATCCTGTGCAGTGCCCCTAGGGACCACTACACACAATTAAGACTACAAGTTGTAGTACAATTTCACCTTTGGTACAAACCTGTACTACACAGAAAAAGTGGTAGCAGTGGCTGAGCAGCCAGACTTATCTCAGGAGCAAATGAGCAGTAATAGAGATTATACAAAGGACTACAATTACTGTGACTCAAGAAAACACTGACTCACGGTTTCTGGTTAAAAAGTAGAAGTACTTTTATTTTTAAACCATCTGTTCACAAAACACTTCACTTCTATTAAATTAAAACCACACTCCAAATATACTACACACAACCAATTCCCCTTGTGCAGATCTATTCAAGGTAGGTACATTAGGATTTGACAGACCAGTGTTGTGAAACAAAGACATTACCGTGGGTTAATACGTGATCACTTTTTGACAGTAATGACAGTTCGGTCATATGAAAGAAAGGCGAACCCGCGAGAAGAAATGTTACCTTAGTCAAACACACTTAGCACATGAATTAACACAAGAGAATAGGGGGATAAAAATCATAGGCAATACTTTTGACAAGGCAAAAAGAATCAGAGGATACTTTCTAAAACGTAGATAAAAGTCAATAGGCCTGCGCCAGTGTCAAATGGAACAGGGGTCTTGTTGTCGAGGATCACAAGGTTAGAACCGTTCACGATTCGAGATTGCCAGGAGTACTTAGATATTGCCAAAAGGGAAGCAAAAGTTATAAGAGTGAAGGATGACAAGGACAAGCCTTTGGTGAGGAAAAAGGGTTCACCCCAGTTCCTCGAAGTTGGACACAGTACCTTATTCGTTTGAAGAAAAGCTGGTGCTATGGCAGTTGCTCCTGGTAGTTCCTGCAGACTCACGGTTCCTAGAGCTTCAGTCGTGGGGACAAGAAGGACATCTGGGGTGATCTGCACTACCCATGGATGAGGCCAGCAGCAGCGAAGCAACGGTGAATAAAAGGTGCGCTCCTTTAAAACAGGAGAGGCTCTTGAGATGGCTATCCGGACCACTACAGCTGTGTGCAGCGATTTCGACCAAGAAGAGGATCCTCTGGCTATGGAAGGTGAGCTGGTTGATCCCACCAGGCTCAAGGGAAGATGACTCCAGACTGGATCTTCTCTGCTGTTGAAGGGTAGATAGCTCAGGACTGCAGCAAGGCTTCACCGGGACTCGGGAGTTGCAGCAGCCGTCTTCTTCTCCGCTTCTCTTCGGTTCTTGCCGTTCCAGTGGTGACTCTGACTTCCAGCCCAAGAGTCCTGCCTTTTATGCCAAAATCCCCCATTCACACAGCCTGGCTGTCAATCACACAGCAGGGGGGGGGGTGTCCAGCCTGGACAACCACCTCAGCCAATGGACACAAAGTGTGACTTGGGTCTCCAAGGAGACCCTGTGCAGGGGGGTGACTAAACCCCTCCCTCACATTCAGCCCACCTAGACACCCAGACGCCAAAGGAGGGCTTCTGGACAGAACCCGCAAAGGTCGGCAAACAAAGAAGGCAAACATGGTTTGGCGCGAAAAGTAAAACACAAGAAGGACTTTAACAAAAAGAAATGGCGATAAAACCCGACCAGAGCCAAAATAAAAAGTATTTGGTCAAGCGGGTTTATGTTCAAGGCTAATACAATAGCCTAAAACAGTACCACGTTTATATACTACAATCGCGGTAGAAAAGATAGGGTAGGTACCACTGCCACCAGTCAAGTCTTAGTGTTAAGGGAGCGAAACAAAGCTCCAAGAGGCGCAGACAAAAAGGAGTAGGAATTAACCCTTTCCAATACTCCATGTAAGATGGGGTGTATTGGGTCTGCAGTTTAAATGACTACATAAAAAATGGCAACTTTACCTGTTTCTGGGGGACAGCAGTCAGCCCCAGAAAAATGAGTCAGTGGGAAGTCTTAGAGACAACCCTGTGTCACTGCACTGAAGGTGCTGTGTAACACACAAAAAGTTGGGCTCATGGAGAGCCCAAGATCACACAAAAAGCAGAAATACACATGGCAAAACACACGCAAGAGTGGGAAAAAGGTTCACACTCTTAACAGGTGGAACAAATAAGCCCGAGAAATCCAGCAAAGCTGCTGAGGGACTCACAAGGTAAGGGAAATTAGCCATGAATGAGAATTCTCCCTAACACATATTGAGGTTAGTTATGCTGTGACGTGAAACATGGCTAGCCGAGTTTAGGAGAGAACCACCTTAAGGGAAGGGGAAGAAGCCAAGGACAATGAGGAGGAAGAGGAGGGTCTTTTAGAGCACGGGAACAGAAACCTGTAAAAGGAAATAAAAGATGGTTGAAGAGCTCCCTGTCTGTGTGTGTAAATGTGAATGGTGTGTGGGGCTCAGGCAAGTGGGGCACCAATGAAGAGAAGCCATAACAAGTTACAAGCAAAATGACCTTTCACCCACCAAGGCGTTGACAAACTGGATATGCCTAGTTTGGAGTTTCATCCTATTTTCTATGAATAGAAAGGCAGAATGAGTAAAACATTCTTTAAATTATTTTTTACAGCCCGACACACACACACACACACAGCTAGTTACGTTTATTGAACTGATCTTAAACTCGTGTGGCTTTGCCCCATTAGTGGAATTTCATTTCCGTACTGCATTATGAGCCAGGCTGGTTACTTAAGTGCACTGGTAGCAGGACGATGCTGTGAAACATGGGTTCAATACACTGTCAGGCACGCTCCGCCCAGCATCCTCCCAGGGTTGATGAATTGAGAAGCACAGTTGGTAATCATGGTGACAGTGATTATGAAAATACCGTAAAACTGGACGGTTCGATATGAATCGCTACATAAATCATCAAATTAGTATCTTCATGGATATCATGCCCTAGTTAGGTGTCAAGTTTTGCGTGTACCCATTTAAACCTCACGTGAATCAGCTACGTGTCAAGGAACTCGCATTAAAAAGAGCCATCTCGCCACAATAGCCGGTTATCGCAGTTTGGCAATCGCAGAAGGATTGTTTTGAACAAGGGCCCACTGAGCACTTCAACCACACAACACAATTAAAGTGGCTAGTCAGGTTTTTGCAGTCTGCTACCGTGTGAAACACTGCGTATCGCTGATGAAAAAAACAAGTCACCAGTCTCATTGAAGTCGTAATGATCAGGAGGTCACATTGCCAAGATCCACAAAGTTGATATTATTTTCTATTAACTGCACAGGAGGTTAACTCTGTAGAGAGGGCTATGATGCATGCAGGGCACCGACATCAAAAGCCAGTCCTAACAACAATAAAGTGGTGCAACCACATTAGTACACAAGTGACTTCAGCAACACAAGGACGGTGCTTTATTATACAAAAGGCTATTGTACTCTGAAAAGGAATCTTTCAATAACTACTTAAGCACAGATGAAAATGCTATTGGACTTTTTTTGCTATAGTTATTAATTGTAACTTCAGAAAAACTTCTGCATTCGTGCTAACTATGAATTGACTCAACAAGTGCAACCAATAACCGTTCAAAGACTAACTATTCCAAAAATGTGGCTCATTGTAGTGGTATGTTATGTTAACAGTGTTTTTAGAGCGCACAATGTACACGGCAAACGGTTTTTGTCCACTGGCTTAAAATCACCTTTTGGTCACACAGGATAACAGTGTTGATGAAAACTGGGGTCATGCGATCAAATTAATGTGTACCCACCACCAACCGTGCTACAGAATGCATAATACTGCTGAATGGGCCAAGAAAATAGCAGGAATGCCAGGAAATAGTGCATTTCAGCTGTCATATCCCCTAACGACTAGCCCTTTGACGAATGACAGAAAATGGGAAGACGATATATGATTTAATTAAATTTAAAACAGATAGTTAAAAAAAAGTAGGATGGGTTGTATTTTAATACATTGGGGAAAGGAATTATTTACGGACGACTCCGAAGCCAAAACCTAAAGAACTAAAAGCAATATTCTGCCTCAAGAGCACGAGGCCAAGGCTGTACCAGCCAGGACAGTAGTGTAGACAAGGAAGTATCTTTATTTATGTTACACATAATTAGCAAGTGGCAGGTTAAGAGATCGCATCTAATCTGTACTGTCACTTTCAGAATTCGCACATGCTTGCATTTTGCTTTCCGCATTCCATTCGGCATGCCACTGGTGTGGCAGGAACACTGATACATACCCAGGTCTGTGGGATACTATGCAACTCCCTTCCTAAAATAAACGGATAGAAGCCAACGCCGAAGCAATATGCAAACACCAAACAAGCCACTTTGTCAGAGCCTTCAATAGCGTACAATCAGAATAAAGAAAGGAAACAATCCTTACACACACTGCCAAGAAAACACAATTGCTGTGTAGAAAAATAATTGCACCATTAAGAGCGAGCAAACCAAACAAACAACAAGCAGTGCTCCTTTATGAAACCAACAAGACGAAGCATCGAAATCCCGAGGAAGTTAAGCAACCATACCAACAAGAGAAGGCTGAGCATACTTCCCTATGAGGATCAAAAAGGACAGACCCACCATAGGAGAGACTTTTTTTGAGATGGGATGAAGGTTACTCAAAACATGTCCTAGGTGGTTCACATGATCCTCCCAGGAGTGGCTGAAGACTGCAATGTCATCCAAGTATGCCATGCAGAAGTCCTCCATCCCATCTAGAACTTGGTTCACTATCCTTTGGAATGTAGCAGGTGCATTTTTTAATCCAAAAGGCATGACCTTAAATTGGTACAAGCCAACTGGGTGGAAAATGCAGTTTTCTCCTTGGCATGGTCCGTCAAGGCTATTTGCCAATAGCCTGACGTAAGGTCAAACGTGCTGAGGTACTTGGCTGCACCAAGTTTATCCACCAGCTCATCTGTCCTGGGTAAAGGGTGGGCATCAGTCTTGGTGACTGCATTAAGAGCTCTATAGTCCACACAGAATCTCAAGTCTTTGGATCCTGCCTTTGGTACTAACACAACTGGGCTAGACCATGGACTAGTAGAGGATTCTATTACCCCGATATCAAGCATCTTCTTGACCTCCCCCTTGATATGGGTTCTCACATTTTCTGACATTCGGTATCCTCTGCTTTTGACTGGCAGACAGTCACCAGTGAGTATCTCGTGCTGTCCCCAAGGGGTCAAGCCTGGTGAGTGAGAACAGGGAGGCAAACTGATTTAACATAGATTTGCACTCCTCTTGTTGCTCAGGTGTCAGATCTGAAGAGAGATTGACTCCTTCAATTTTTTCATCTAAAGGTACACCTCTGAGGAGATCAGGGAGAGACTCACTCTCTTCTTCCTCTGCTGCTGAAGCTAGAAGCAAGGCTCCTACGTCAGGTCTGGAGATGTACGCTTTCAGTCGGTTGGTGTGGAAGACTCTAGGAGCTTCCCTGGGTCTGCCCAGATCCACCAGATAGTTGACCTCTCCATGTTTTCCTACAACTTTGAAGGGTCCCATCCATTTGTCTTGCAAGGCCCTCTGCCTTGTTGGGAGCATAACGAGAACTAGCTGGTCTTGAGTGAACTCAACCATGTTAGCCTTTTGATCATGCCAATGCTTGACCAAAGCTTGTCCAGCTTTTAGGTTATCACTAGCTTCTGCCATCATGTGTGACATTCTCCTTCGGAGACCTATCACATAGTCAGTCACTCTGACTGGCTTGAGGGGAGGAGCGCCTTCCAATCCTTCCTTAATCAGGGCAAATGGACCTCTGACCGATGGCCATAGAGAAGTTCAAAGGGAGAATAACCTACTCCCTCCTGAGGGACTTCTCTATAAGCAAAGAGAAGGCATGGCAGTTGAAGGTCCCACTTTCTTTTCAGAGGTTCCTCTAAAGCACCTATCATGCTCTTCATGGTTCTGTTAAATCTGTCCACCAGCCCATTGGTTTGGGGGTGGTAGGCGGTTGAGAACTTGTAAGTAACTCCACAGGTTTTCCACATGGCTTTCATGTAGTGGGACATAAAGTTTGACCCCCTGTCGGATATTACTTCCTTAGGAAACCCAACCCTGGTAAAAATACCAAGGAGGGCCTTAGCCACAGCCGGAGCTGTAACAGTTCTCATAGGTGTTGCCTCAGGGTATCAGTAGCATGGTCTACTACAACAAGGATAAACCTGTTTCCTGAGGAGGTAGGGGGATCAAGGGGACCAACAATGTCAATCCCAACCCTCTCAAATGGGACTCCCACAACTGGGAGAGGCACTAATGGTGCCACATTCTTGGCGCCAACCTTACCAGAAGTTTGGCAGGTATGGCAGCTCTTGCAGAACTTATCTACTTCGGCCCCCATTTTTGGCCAGTAGAAGTAGAGTGAGAGCCTTTCCTTGGTCTTCTTGAAACTCAAGTGACCAGCCAAAGGAATCTCGTGGGCTAAGTGCAAGAACTGTTGTCTGTTTTCTTGAGGTACTACAAGGCGTTTGTAGTCTCCAGGTTCAGACTCGGTTGGTTCACTGTAGAAGAGGCCATCTTCCCAGTGCAACCTATACTTCCCAGGCTCTTGCCCATCAGCCTGAGCAGCTGCCTCTTGGCGGAGACCCTCCAGAGTTGGACATTCTCTTTGTCCCTTACGGAGAGCTGCTCTGCTGGGTCCACCTTCTGCCAGTAACGACTGCAGCTCGGGGTGGTCCCCATGGTCTAGATCTCCAATAAGTTCTTGGCCTCCCACTAGCTCTTCTTCAGAGTCTAGTTCAACCATACAGGGATGTACCTCCCTCTGAGCCTCAGCTGGAGGTGGAGTTACAGGTGTAACTGTTGGAAGCACTGGAGTGCTTGCTGCGGACTTCTTCCTAGGAGTCTTGGGTTGCCCCTTTGCTCCTGATCTGGTAGTTACTGCAGTGAGTTGCTCCAGTGGTAAAGGAGTGATCTCTGTCATCATCTCCTGAGATAACCCTCTCAGGGTTTTCTCTCTTGCAGGTTTTGTGAGCTCCTGTAACCTTTTACTAGGTGGTCTGGGGGTATGTGACAACTCCAAGAGCTTTTAGGTCATTACCCAACAGTACCCTACCTGGCACTTCACATTGTACACTGACAGGTATTTTTACAGCCATGTCATTACACTGGATGAGAACTGGTAACTGGGGACACATCTGCACAGGCCCTCCAGCTAACTTGGTGAGGCATTTGTGTGCCTTAGCAACATCCTCTGCCTTGAAAAATGATTCATCCACCACAGTTATGCTGGCCCCAGTGTCCCTAATGGCAGGAGTCTCCTGACCATTTACCTGGACACTGTCTTTATAATACTCTTTAGTATTATCTGGGATAGAATTATACACATCTAAATTCTGTTGTTCCCACAACCCCAGAGAGACTAAAGAAACACTGGCTGAGACTCCAATGGGTTCATCAGCCAGCAGTAGAAAGTTTCCACTTGCCATAGGGACTTCCTCTTCTGGAGAGAAGGCTAAGGAGGCAAGTTGGATCCCTGAAGGTTTACCCTTGCATCTGGGATCTCCTTTCACATGGTCAGTAGAGCCACAAACAAAGCATTTACCAAATGCCTTCTGGAATGGAGGCTTGTTCTAACCTCCCTCTGGTTTGGCACCAGAGGAGACACTACTCTCCTGTGGTTTCCTTGGTGGCTTACCCTTCTGGTTTTGTTTGGGGCCCTCTTTGGAATTTGCAGTATTAGAATTCTCTTTGGAGTCCTTATTAGGCTGTTTCCCCTCATCCCTTTTCTGAGTTACCCCAGAATCCTTGTGAGTGGCCCTGTTGGAAACCCACAAGTCAGCAGCCTTAGCTAGCTTTCGGGAATCTAATTCCTTTGAATTAGCCAAGTGCTGTCTGAGCTCAGGAGAGCAGGCATCATAAATTGACTCCAACATAAAAAGATTCTTCATACCTTCATAAGTGTTCACCTTGTAACCCTTAATCCATCCCTCTAAGTTTTTCAACCCTTCACTCACCCAGGTAGCCCAAGGGGTACCATCATGCTTTTTGAGGGTTCTAAACCTCTTAAGATACTGGGAAGGGGTCTTCCCAAACCTAGCTATCAAAGCTAGTTTTACACATTCATACTCTTTCCTATCCTCCTCCCCAACTCCATTACCACATCAGTTGCAACAGGGGGAAGCCTAGAGAACAACCAGGTGAGTAAGTCATTTCCTGTGATGTTCTGGAGCCCATGATTATGTTCAAACAGAGACAACCAATCCAACACATCCAACTTAGGCTCATACATACCAACCAATTCTTTAGGCATCCGGGGTCTTTTAGGACTGGAACTTCTAGAGGAGCCAGAGAGAGAAGCATTTTCGACAGATAATTTCTTCATTTCTAGCTCATGCTTGAGCTCCATTTCCCTTAGCCTTAGTTTTTGATTCATTTCCTGATGTCTCTGTTTAGCCAGAGTATTCAGCCTCGTGAACTCTAGTTCAAGTTTCATTTTCTCTAATTCGAGATATTGAGGACTTAGTGTGGGACTTGGTAAAGGCCCAGTAGGTACAGCAGGTAGAGCAGACAGAGGCCTGCGGGGGACAGTCACAGCAGCCTCACCCTCCTCTTTTGACTCTTCCTGAAGATTATCAACATTTGGATCAATATCAATTTATATACTGTTATCTACATTTTCTGGCATGTTAGGTTCCTCAGACCCATCATCCAGACTTTGGTTAGCTAACAACCTTTCTATTAACTCCATTTTTTTGCCTTTAGTCAGGAGGTTCTTATGCTTACACAATACAATCAGCAGTTTTTGTAGCAAGGGACTCTTGACTATAAGTTTCCATAGTTGACATGTTAGAAAGATTACTTTTTCAGTGCTAAGCTTTGTGGTTAGTTGCACTAAGGTATCCTAAAGCACTCTAAAGTGTACACTCAATACAAATCCCACCGCTGTACACCAGTGTTAGGCAGAAACCTGTGCAGTTCCCTTAGGGAACACTGCAAAAGATTTAAGACTACAGGTGTTGGCAGTAAACCCACTTGGTAGCAGTCTGTACCACCCAGATTTACCTGGTAGCTGTGGCTGAGCAGTCAGACTTCCCTCAAGAAGAGTTAGGCAGTATGCAAAGTATACACAATAGGCACTCAGATACAATAATACAAGCAAACACTGACCAGAGCTTTGGTATCAAAGTATATAATTATTTATTTAAAAACACACAGTTGAAACACTCCAGCACTCTTATTGTAAAATATCCCAAACACAGTTACTATTATGATATATACACCCCTTTTTCCCTATTAAATAAATCACAGTAAAACACCACTTATTTTCATACAGAGGTGAGCGCTTAACTAGATTGCACTCTAATAAGTTTGTGAGAAAGGGAGGGAAAAAGACAGAATATGAAGAGGTACACTAGTCTATGATTCAGGAACACTGTTAGCAAGGCAGAGAGCAAAAAGTCACTGGTGAGCCAAAGTCCAAAGGCTGGGCCCACTCTTAGAGAGAGCAGAGCACAAATGCGCCCAAGATCACACAGTTACACTAGGCTAAAAAGTCTTGCAGAGGGTTCAAAAAGAGTTTAGAGAGGCTTAGAAAAGTTTAGCCAAGGTGTCCCAGGCTAACCCAGGTTCGAAAGCCGGGGGCTAAATCTACCCGGTACAGTCGGTAGCAAGGAAAGCCAGGCGGGACACGGTACCTTAAGTGGGAAGGATCCTCCAGCGGTGGCAGTTGTTCCTGGTACTGGATGCAAGTTGCGTCTTCGTCCAGGGGAAGAGAAGATCTCGACTTGGAGGAAAGATGAAGGTCGTTGCACTACCAGGGAAGAAACCAGCCGCTGAGTTTTCCGGTTATAGGTGGTACCTTGGTTTCGCGGTCGTGGTAAAACGTGGTATTCCGGTTGCCGGGATGCTTGGCACGAGCAAGGCGGCCACGAGGTACGTCGGGAAAGCGAAAAGACGGTGAAACTGGTTATCCCCAAAAGTCAAAGGAAGAAGACTCTCCGGCGGGAGATCTCCTCTGTCGTTGGGAAAAGTGGTGAGGCAGTCCAGCAGGACTCCACCGGTGGTGGTGTCGTGGCAGGTCGGCTCAGCTTCTCCCTCGTCGGATTCTTAGGTCCTGTGGCGACTTCTGAAATTCCAGTCCCCAACGCCCTGCTTTTATGCAGCAAACCCCCATTCACTCAGCCTAGCTGTCACTCAAACATGCTAAGTGGTGAGCCGGCCAGCTCACCACTTGGGCCAATCAGGATGGAGTGCGACTTGAGTGGTCTATGCAACTCAGTCCAGGGTGCCTAAATTTCCCTCCACCTCTCCTAAGTACCCCAGACATAGTGGCACCACTTTGGAGGGCTTCTGTGGAGAAGCCCGCCAAAAAGTGGAACAAAGGGCTCGACTTGGGTTGGAGTCACAGAAGAGAACACAAACGCCATTTTAGAATCAAGTTTTGGCGAAAAATACCAACCCGAGAATTAATATTAATTAAATAAACCGACGGTATGTTCGAGGCTACCGTAAATAATTAAATAAAGATAGTAGCCTAAAACAATGGGAAATCCAATAGGAAAATATTTGCGGTTGAATATAAAAAGTAGTATCCACTGCCACCAGCCAAAACCCGATCAGGGGGGACGGAGACGTGCCCCCTCGACTAACAGACCCTGGGGCAATCGAATTGCCCCAGCCAGTATGTCCACAATATGATGGTTTGTACTGGTTCTGTTCAGAATTTAAGACTAGTAAAGTCAATGGTGACTTTACATGCCCTGGGAGACAATAGTCAGTCCCAGGGTATGGAGTCTATACTGGGGGGTCACTGAGACACCCCTTTGTCACTGCACTGAGGGTGCTGTGTAACACACATCACAAAAACACATGAAACCCTCTGGAGTAAAAGACCCCATAGCCTATTAAACACTTCTAGGTTCAAAGAAACACACTCAAATCATGTCCAAGAGTGAGGGTAAAAGCGTCTCACTCTTGGCAGGAGAAAGAAATAAACCCCAAAAATCCAGCAAAGCTGCTGGGGGACTCACTAGGTTAGGAAATTCAGCCTAAACAGAGAATTCTCCCTAACACTCAACACGTGTTTCCCCATTGAGTGTACCAATGGTTCATCAGGAGAAAGAGTGGTTTCTAACAGGAGAAAGTAAAGAAAATATAAATAAATATTAAATAATAAACAGGTCTGTTTGTGTGTCCATAATTCGTTTTATCCTAATTCGTTGTATTAGGATCTTTCATGGCAAACAATAATATTGTTTTAGAAAAGTTCTGACTCGCCCTGTTCTTGCTTCCAAAATTCTTATTTCTGTGTAATTTGAGTAGTTCCTTAATTTCTCTTGTTGATACAACTTCAGTTTTGAAACAAAAGATTTTTTTCCCACTATGTAGCTTCCTTAGGTTTTTTTCTATTCATTTAAGGTCATGATATTTAAGTAGCTAAATGGAAAGAGAAGACTAAGGAGAGTATTATAAAGTGACCCAGCATTCCCACTCCTTCCACAGAATACTGAAACGAGGTGAAGGAGAAAGGACAGGAACTAACTGGACAAGAGATCACCCCGAAGACGGACCGAACGTGTAAGAAGGGCATAGACATGGAGCAATTACTTCTATAGCTACATGGAAGATGATGTGAGTAACCAAACATGACTAGCTAGTGGTAAGAATGCCTACCAGTGTGTAACATACCCTAATATGAGCTCACCTACTTGCCTGCGCGCATACAGCCACTTGGCATATTAAGAATGAGGATCATCGCATCCACAGACACACCTGTACGAAATGAATGTGTGTAACCAAATTATGCAATGTCCAAATGTTTGCAATGTAGATGACCTTGAATACATGGAGCATTAGTAACCATAAATAAAAACGTACAGCAAGAATGAGCACCGCATAAGTACATCATGCCCTCAGCATTGCAGAAGAATAGCACATGAATCAACCGTCTATAGCTGCACGCAGTGTTACCCTCGTTCCGGAAAGGCGGAATGACGAATTAATCATTCATATGCGCAGATTGTTTGACAAATTGCTAGAAAAGATATCATGTAATGTAGGCTGTGGTGTATAGCCACCCTTCTGCCACAATTGGTGCCCGCATTGTGCGTGGATGTAAGAAAAAAGGGGAGTTGGGTTCATTAGTGCAACAGTGGGAGAGGAATGTGTGAAACTTGTGTTGTTGCTCGGTTCAGGTTAAAGTACCCAATCCCAGTTCTGGAGTGCCAATCTGCTTTCTTTGTGTTTGGCAGAGATACTTGTAGTAGGTTATTCATAGATCTGATATGTTACAACTCTTTAGGTCTGGTTAGGTACTGATCTGAGAGAATGTGATGGGGTTTAAGAGGGGAGCTTTGTTGTGGTTTGGTTAGGATTGATGTGCAAATGGTAGGCCTGTGGCGCCTGTCTGTGGGGGTGCTTGTGTGTGTAGTGTAAAGTCGTAGGAGATCTTAGCGAGAGGTCAGTTAGTCGGGTGGAAAGGAGGAGTGGTTCTTAAAAGGCAAAACAACCTGCAACACTGCACTCATACTGCTGGCCACTCCCAGATAGGTCTTCTTTCTCACAAAGCCATCTGTCAATCCCATTATCTCTGCTTCTGTCTCTGATAAATTGTATCCCTTGAGGAACAAAAACAAGCATCTGCAAGTTGACAGATGAAGGAAAGGGGCTGTCTGGAAACTCTAGATATTACCAAGAGCTACCTGCTAAGGGTTATGAGAGGCAAAAAGCTTAGGTGGAAGAGCTACCTGCTAAGGGTTATGAGAGGCAAAAAGCCTAGGTGGAAGAGCTACCTGCTAAGGGTTATGAGAGGCAAAAAGCTTAGGTGGAAGAGCTACCTGCTAAGGGTTATGAGAGGCAAAAAGCTTAGGTGGAAGAGCTACCTGCTAAGGGTTATGAGAGGCAAAACGCTTAGGTGGAAGAGCTACCTGCTAAGGGTTATGAGAGGCAAAAAGCTTAGGTGGAAGAGCTACCTGCTAAGGGTTATGAGAGGCAAAAAGCTTAGGTGGAAGAGCTACCTGCTAAGGGGTATGAGAGGCAAAAAGCTTAGGTGGAAGAGCTGCTTGAAATTGTAGGACTACATCACCCATTTCACTTTCTTTAGAATGTTGGTTGGCAAGCTGAGAGATGCCTCAAGCCTCCCTTTAGCATGCTGAGGTGCTATGCTTGGTGGCCTTCTAGGACTTTTCCCCATCAAGGCAAGGCGTTTAACAGGCATTGTTCAGACGAGGGGCCAGAAACCCTTCTCATTTCACCCAGAGTTCTATTCTGCTGCCTCCCACATATAGCATACCATCCCATCAGTCTAGCACTCCAGAATATATGACTGGGGAGGGGACACAGGCCACAGTCAAGCAAAACATTGAGGGTAGGATAGGGTACCACCACTAACCCACCTACTACAAAATGTTTTTAAAAAGCCTTGAAACAAACCATATATAGCCTTGCACAACAAACATATGATGGCTACCAACCGAAAATGACACCTTCGCCCAGGGACTGGTATAAACCGAACTGAAGCTACCAACAGCACAACACAGTTTTCTTTCTCTTTTCTCCTGCTAAGTCCTACTAACTTACACCCCCTTACCATCTTGCTTTACAAATCCGCCAGTGCGCCAAAGGGACCATGCAGATGGTGACAGTGCGTGGTATAAGAACCTTGAACATAACATACCATGTATCCCACAATGCTTATCGGTATGACCCATACACAGTAGAGTCAATGTCCTGTTTCAGCAGAGCGACCTCTCCCTCGCATTTGCGTAATTAATGTGCTGCTGTAGATAATATGGTAAAAGGTGATCTAGAGTCTACTAGAGACTGAAGGCGGTTGTCATCTATTGACAGTAGCATTATCGGTTGTCTGTAGGGCCCATATTCATCTCTTTTAAAAGTCTGGACATGGACTATCATCGTGGAGAAGTCACTCTGTTTTCGGTAAGCACATTCACCTTGGACTTTAATAACTCTGGAATGTGACAGTTCCTCTGCATTCTCGGGTAAAGTGTCCTCTTTGGTTGCACTTGCGACAAAATACTATCATTGCAGGACATTCTCTGTCCATTGCAAAATGGACCACCATAGTGCACCAGAAACAGATCATGCTATTGTTCCAGGAGTGTTTTGCGAAGCCCATTGCAGTCCCTTGCTTTTTTGCCCCTCCATGTTCCGTCCGTTGCATCCCTCCAACAGCTAATACAACCTCTTCTTCATGTGGGGCAATGTCTTTACTTCCTTATCAGTTGTGCCCACTGCACCAGATATTACACATTTGGCACATTCTTTGCTTAGTTCTATGTGTCTACCAATAGCCAAATCAGTGTGGGATTTTGAGCTTGTCGTAAACACTCCTGTATTTTGGGATTGGAAATACATAATACCAACTAGGTTTGAACATACACGTCTCCACTCCCGTGAAGTTTTAAGTAGTCAATAAGGTCCACAAATCCACCACATACGAATCCACACTTTCTGATGGACCTTGCTTGCAGGAAAATAATGTGTCTTTATCTAGATCAATGTTAGTACTGTGGCAGTATTGCTCCACTAGTGTTCTCATTGCTTGTCCGTGCATTGTTAAACGAGATGCACAACCTCCATCTTCCATTACTGAATCTGGTAAGTGCTTTATTATCCGCACTGTTTCCTTCCCTATGCAGTTCATCAAGGTGACATGTTTTCTTTCATCCAATGTGTCTGTGCCAATGGCCAGTAAATAGAATCTGAACAGGTATTTCCACTCCTTCCACCGGACAGTTGGTTTGCCTGGATTCTCTAAAAATGTGCTACACCTGAATTTGCCATGGTTCGGTTTGGTTCCAGGTGGCTGCAGACTCTTTCCACCCAACTGCTGTGTATAGTCCAGGACTGCCTTTGCTCACAATATTATTCCCCTCTGGAGACAGAATTGCAGGTGGTAGTGGATGCCAGTTTGATGATTTATTTTTTAGGGATTTGAAGGTGTCACTCTATTCCTATGAAGATAGCTGCAAATTGATTGTGCGTTCCTCTCTGCACTCCCTTTCCCACTGCATCCATATACGCGAACTCGCTCAGCATTACCACAGTGAATTGATTGTAACTCGCTCCTGGGCTCGCTGTCCCTTCAAGGTACGTCTGTGCACTCTACATTCTCATTGTCCTGGTAACCCGTTCTGCCTCCCAATTTTCTAAGCTGCTATGGGTTTGTCCCCCATTGCACCCGCCTTCTGTCAGAATTCTTTTTCCTGGCTTTACCCTGGGTGCAAGTCTAGACGCAACAGGTGTCATTGCAGACACATTCTTGCCATGAATTTCTTCCCGCCGGGGTCCACGAGTGCATGGGTCCACTCGTCACCAATGTTACAGTGATGAGACCACGCTGAATCAGGATTCAGGCAAGTTTGTTCATACAAGAAACCCAGCCAGGAAATCCCAGGACCACCAGCCCCCTGGTGTCTTTTCTCCTCTTCCCAACGCGCTACATTTCTCGAATTCCATGCATCTAGCAGCTAGGACCTCAGCGCACGCATCGCAACAAGCTGTCGGCCAAAACATTACTGGATTAGTTCTGATATGCTAGCTTTTTAATTCAAAGGAAACATTTACACCCCTCCAATTTACAAACGAACCAGCTGCAACTGCTGTACACTGTGATGGCGTTATCAGAGCGGGGCATGGAAGCCCATGAAGACTGCTAGTTAAGTCTTGCTACTGTAAGGAAGGCATGGTTCAAAAGCACGACAGACAATAAAGCACAGTTCAATGGTGTTTATTGAACTTTCACATGGGTTAGGAAAATGCCTATCTAAACCTAAATCTAAAGATGGGAGCAAGCTACGGCCAACAAACAATAAATAACGCTGCAAGTCTTGTCAAATCAAAATGGCCTACACTAAAAAAAAAAACGATTGCCAAACCTTACTCTAAAGAAAAAAAGGGGTGAGAGATAATGCAGTGTGTAAAGAACATTGTGTAATAAAGAAAAAGGTCCAGGTAACGTGGCAGTTCAGCATTGCTTAACCTTCCCTGCCCCACGTTTCAGCATGGGATAAGGCAGAACAATGTAGCCTGCAGCACACCGACTTCTCTGACACAAGGAGGCAGGCTCTAAGGCATACCAGAGTCTTCCAGGACAGTCTCTTTCTACCTTAAAGTCTCTCGGTCGCTAAATGCCTTGGTCAACACAAAAATGTTTAACTTAAAGTTCTCTTCTCTTTACTTGTTTCACTGTACCAAAGTCTCGGGTGGCTTGTCCACCCCGGGACTCTGTCGGGTTCGGACCCCAGGTCTCCTTCCGCCGGGTTCGGAGCCTCCTCCTTTCAGAACATGGTAGGTCCACTCAGTCGGGCTCAGACCTTATTTTTCAACTCAAGTAACTTTTCTTCAACTTCTCACAAGTGCAGGCTCCCCTCTATCGGGCGTAAACCTGTGTTCCACTCTTTCAGCTTTCTTACGAGTTTACAAGTTCAAAGACTTTCGACTTTGCAAAGGATTTTTTCTATAACATTTAGAGGACCACTTCAATAACTTTAAACTTAAGGATTTCACATTCACTTCTCTCAGAGATACTCTTGCCAGAGACCTTCGTCTGGGCAAGCATGGGTGCCGGACCACTCTGCACTAGCGTATCACTCTTTTATTCAAGTTAAAAGGATATTCACATTTCACCCTCTGGCCTTCACTCGCGTCTCTCAATTAGACGATTCACCAAACAGTTCATCTTGCTACATTGTCGCAGCTCCAACCTTCACTTCAATGCAGGCCGGTATTGAACAGTTGCCTCCAACTCACCTGTTGCAGTGAGTTTCTTTTATCAGTGGCTTTGTTCCTTGAGCCAATGACAACACTCTGGCAGCTGCAGCTCCTCTCTGCCTCGGTTAGACATTCAGGAGGGCCACACACTCTCACACGCTGTAAAGCAATTCCCGGTCTTTCCTCTCAGCTTTGCTCACGCTGTTGGCCAGTTTTCAAGAGTCAATCGATCAAGGGCTTCTCCCTCCTCACGTCCCCTTTCCGATCTGCTGTCTCTCTTTCTCCATTCAGCCGCCATCTCAGAAGATCTGCTACTTCTTGCTTTTTGCCTCGCTCACAGTGTTCTCACATTCTCCGCCATTTATCCATGTAGGGAAGTCTAACAGGAATCAGATGCGAGTTGTTACTGGCAATTGGCTGACTCTGCCTGACCCTGATGTTGGGACATGGCAAATGGGATGGCTGTGTGCGAGTGTCTTCCCCCTGAGCACAGGGTCCACGTAGATTTTAGTGTGTAGGAAAGGGGGGAGGTAAGGTTTCCAGATAACACGTGGGATAGGAAGGGGTAAAGGGGTAATAGGGAAGGGGATACCGCGTCTCGGCATTGGGTGTCCCACTCCCACTCCCCAAGGATCCCCCATCCAGGTGATCCTCCCGCACTGGTCCAACCCCGGGGTCTGGATCCAATAGCAATGGCTGTGCCCTGCCCACCTGGATGACAGATACGTGAGGACTGGTAAGTGAGACACCCTCTGGTTTCTCACACTAC
This sequence comes from Ambystoma mexicanum, assembly GCF_040938575.1. Lineage (NCBI taxonomy): Eukaryota > Metazoa > Chordata > Amphibia > Caudata > Ambystomatidae > Ambystoma > Ambystoma mexicanum. The sequence continues at coordinate 22,888,972 of NC_090933.1, read as the reverse complement.
CTTTTCTGACCATGCACTGAACTAGAGCATTCCACTGTCACACCAGGCACACAGATGCAAGCCCAGACATACAGGGTACTACACTAAGAAGAGTGTTGGTGACATTCTGAATATATCCGTGCAGTCCAATGCAACTTGGGGTATAGTACGTTGCTACTCAGTGCGGCTTCGATAAGCACCACACTGTTTGCTCCTGATTTTAGCACCATTTTGTCGTTTTCTTTTCTCAGTGAGGTTCATGATGTGAAGTCATAGCGGTCCTGTGCTGGTTGCGGTTTCCTCTTTGCAGTTACTACTGCGCATCTGGATCAGCTTTTGCCACTGCTGTCATGTTCTGCATGTCCATCCATTGATGTAGGTCTTCTGGATTGTCAAAGAAAAGTGTGCGGCCCTTATGGATCCCCTTCAGCCTGGCTGGGTACAACAGCACATATCTCTGGCTAGCCTCCCTCGGTCTCTGCTTAACAGCTATGAAGCTCATTCGCTGTTTCTGAACCTGCAGGGTGTAGTCTGGGTACGCCGTTATCGTGGTCGACATAGGTTGAATTATCCACCCTTTTCGAAAGTGCTCGAGGATCCTTTCTCTATCACGGTAGTTCAGGATCCTGGCTATTATTGGCCTCGGCTGGGCCCTTGATGGTGGCTTCCACGTCAGTTCCCTGTGCGCCCTTTCCACTGTGAAGCATTGGCTGAGAGCCCCTGGTCCAATTTCTTGCTGCAGCAGGATTTCAATAAACTTAGTCGGATTTACACCCTCTTCTCCTTATGGGAGCCCAATAATGTGTACATTGTTGCATCTGGCGCTGCCCTCAGCGTCCTCCGCTCTGTCCTCCAGATTACGCACTTGTTGACACAGTACCCTTACTTCTTCTGTGGTGTCTTTGAGGCCACTCGCGCTCTCCAGCACCAATTTTTCTAGCGTTGCTGTACGTTCCACAAGGGCCCTTACATCTTGTCGCAGCAGGGACACGTCAATGCTAATGGCATCTATTTTTGCTTCTAGAGACTCGTTCAGCAATGCTATGGCCGCAAGGATCTGCTGGTCACCTTCCACAAGCTTCTGCTCCTTTTGAGGTGTTGAGGTTGCTTGTGTGGGACTCTCCATGGAGGGCGTAGTCTTGGTATATACCTCCAGGTTAAGTTGTTTTCCTTTGCTCTACTGATGTTTGGACGCCATGACTGATCTTCGCCCCTTGTCCTGCACTTGTATCGGCGTCTATCAGTTGCACTGCTTGCCACACTTCCAATGCAGGCGACTTGGGCTATGTCCGCCACCCTCTTCCTGGAATGTCTGGCGTACTGCCAGGTGTTGCCTATCCATCCGACGAGCACACCTACAGTCCGCTTTGCTGTGTTGTACTTGGTAGCGGGGCAGCTGCATTTCGCCCAACACTGACTGTCAAAGGTCTGAAGTGCACATCAACGTCTCTGACGTGAGCCACCCTTTGTTCAGTTCTGGACTACTCGGCCCCTTTATTCCACCCTATGGCCGCTGGTCCACGCTGATACAGATCCCGGAGGCTTGATGTTGTGGGCCCTCCAGTTTCTGTGCTTAGGTCGTCGTAGCTGGGGGCACTTCCTGGTGCCGCCGGGTATGTTCCCAATTCCTTGTACCATTTTGGCTGAGCAGTAGCAGTTTCCCACCCATGTAACTGCACACTGGCCTGAGGTTTGGTGCTTATTGTAGGCCTCTTGGCTGTGAGTTCTCCACCAGGGCCCCTTACAACTTATTCTCCGGGGCTTCCGTTTCCAACCCCCACCTAACCACAGCTACAGTATTAAGTCCCCTTCTTATGGCCCAGCCCACGCAGGTGTTCTTGCGATTATCGTACTCATTTGGCGCAGGTGAGAGTCTTGACTGGAAAATACTCTAGCCCCCCGGAGTCGCACTACTGGATGCACCCTTTAGTATGTCAGCACAGGGAGCGTGCATGCAAGCCCTTACGGTGCACGTGGTCTTGTATGTCGTGCCAGCCCAAGTCCTTCCTTCTTCCACTGGGTTGCAGTAGCACCCTGTTCGGGCACCCCAGACGATGCAAACCCTCCGGCTCCTTATGGGCCGATGTTAGGCCCCCGGTAACCACTCTTGCCTGCAAACCTCAGCATGCTTGTGTCTGTTCTTCAGGTCTGGCGGACACCAGGCACGTTACTCCGCTCTTCTCTTGCGATTCACTGTGTTGCTGCATCTTCCCATGTTCCTCCACCATACACGTCTCGCATCGCGGCCATCCTCCTGGGGATCCGACCCTCCAGCTACCCGTCACCTTTCCTTCAGGTGCTGCTGCCTCTGTACTCTCACACTGATAATTCTGGCTTGGGAATACACGCTGGCGTTCACTCTGATGCATTGGGTTACTGTTTCCTTCGGTCCTCGCTGCCAGCCTTTGTGCTCCTCTTCTGGACCACGTCGCCTGCCCATGCCTGCTCCCCACACACAGCTCACCAGTGTTTGGCTTTCCATGGAATACCAGTGGCAAAGCAGTGCCCGGTCCTCGGTGGCAACCCTCTCCTCACCAGCGCTTGCTCTTCTTCAGGCTGCGTTGCGCACCGAGCCAACAGTGCTGCGCAACGTTCCCTTTGTCTCTCGCAGCCATCTTGACACACTCAATGCGGGTCGCAGCTCAGATTTAGTGCCGCTCCGATCCTTTAAACAGAACACCTCAAGTGCTCACATACTGCACATCTGCGCACGCTGGGTTCACCCACATGGTGCTGCAAAGTAAGTTCTAGGCCCACAGAAAGCATCCTATTTGGTGTATAAGCCTGTAAGCATCACAAGAGCTCCGCAGGACACGTCTTATTCCATGGCTATGTAGCCACACCCCCAATCTAGATGGTTGTTAGGTTTACAAGGATATGATTTTTGTGTCCGTTATCTTCTGGGTAAGAGAAATTCAGTAGCAGACTGCCTTTCGAGAATGCTTGTAGAGACTGTAGTGCAAGGGAAATGTCCCAATGTGCAAGAGTCAGTGGTGATGAGCATTGAGACAGGGGCAATAAGTGAAGACGAATGGGAGAATGCAACTGAAAATGGCATTGTATTGAAATCATTTATAGAATGGACGGTTATTGGATACCCCGACAGGGAGGTGTTAGAAAGTGTGAACCTTTTTTTGAGGTGAAAGATGAATTATCGTTAGTAGGAACTAGAATAAGGAGGGGAGTGAAATGTATTCCTCCAGAAAATATAAAGAAAAGGTTTATTGAACTGGCAAATCACGGTCATTTAGGAATTAATGGCACAAAGAGAAGTTTACAACAGAGTTACTGGTGACCAGCCAAGGACAAGTTAGTTGACAGTGAAGTAAGCGACTGTGCAGAGTGTGCTTTGAGGGATAAAAGCAAGGTTGTATGGGAGACCCCTTTAATCCCAGTAGAAGTACCGCCCAAACCCTGGTAATGAGTGGCAGTGGATGTTATGGGCTCCATTCAAGGTTTGGGGGAAGATACCAAAATGTTTGTCATGATAGATTACCAATCCAAATAGGTGTAGTGGACAGGTGTGAGGGAGGTCACCACAATTAATTAATCAGATTCTTAGAAAATGTTTTCTTCAGAGAAGGGTTCCAAGTACGGTTGTGACAGATATGGAGTACAATTTACATTGGAAATGATGGACATTTTTGTGTGAGTACAGTATTAAACATGTGAAGACGGCTCTATATCACCCCAGGGCAAATGGCCTAGTCGAGAAAGTAAATAGATTTGTCAAAGAAGGGATTCAATTTGCATTGAGTGCGGGTTTACCATGGAAAATTGTACTGAGTCAATTGTTATGTGGTTATTGCACCACAACACATTACGCAACAAAAGTTTCTACATTTGTTTCATTGAAAGGACGTGAGCCAGGGACCAAAGTGTGTCCAGGGTGGATGGGAGTGGCAACACCTGTGTAGGTGGATTGTGAGGAAGTGATGAAAGTAATCCAAAGAGGACAAGAGAACTATAAAAGAGTGTTTGATGACTCACATGGGGTGAAAGAGCATAAATGGTCAGTTGGAAACATGGATTGGATAAAAAATCCTCGCATGGGACCAAAATGTCAGGAGAGTAAGTTATTAGGGCCGAAGAATATTTCTGCTGGGGGTTGGCAATTATTGAAGGGGGTGAACTGTGGTCCAAAGGAAGGCTGGCGGGGAGCAGTGAGGGGGAATAGAATGATCGGTTTGGAATTAATAATACTCTGGACTTGGGAATTGATGATCCAGGACAGGAATGTGGTGTTGGCGTTCCAGTTGGAACTAGAATGAGTTGTAGGGAAAGAAGAATGTCAAACTGCTTGAAAAATGTCATTCATTAGCTCACTGTTGCTCACTGTTTCTGTTATGTACGGATTGCTGGAAACTTCAAAGGTTTTCTATTGCGATATGTTGGGGAAAACCTCACAAATGTTAAAATTCCAAAACTATCATAGAATGCTTCATCATTATGCACGAACTATTACCTTACAATTTAAATTATTAGGATTCGGTGGGGGCGGGGGGCTAGGTTATGTCTGGAAGTTACCCTGTTCTAGCTCCCTGTAATTATTTCACATGGAATACATTAGTGTTCTGTACCCCATTCGACTATGGAGTGTCTTAGAGCTTCTTACAGTGTTTGAGTTCAAAAAGAGTACAGCTTTTGTGTGGAGTCAGTGGAACATGCTGCGGCTCTGCTGTGGGCTTCATTAAAGGAGCTTAACCAATTTACCCGACTGGTGTCATCTTTACATCAGCCATTGTTGAACCATGGAAAGAGAAAAAAAAAGGTGAGCTAATCAAAAACGGTGTCAGTTTGCTATCACTTTTGAAAATGTGGCAATGTCCACTCTTCTATAATAACAATCGGTTGTAACTAATGTTGTATATTATGCAGTTTCCTCCGATAGGACCTGCAGAACTGTATATGCTGTAATAAGAAGTGATGTATGTCACTTCAGAAGAGGACTGTGCAGCTGAAGGATTTGCTTTGCTGCAGCTACAATGAAAGTCCCTTGAAACCTCTATGCGGATCCAACTTGTTCATAACACAATATTGTTTTATATAGCATTTCCTCCTAGATCCTCACAATTGTTTTACGCTTTAATAATAGGTGTCATTACGACCCACGTGAATCGTTCCCTCCACAGCACCTGATGTGCCTGGAGCAGTGTGAGCCAGCCAAAGAAAACACATTCACCTTTTCGCAGTTACCACTTCCCACAGTGTCGCATGTGTTAAAGCAGCCGACACATTTTCCTTTGTACAAAATGGGCATCATTTAGATAGACATTCAGGAAGAGTTGACATACTTACTTCCCCAGACAGGAATATTCTTGCTTTCCGCTTTCATCACAATGGATGCCATTGTCATGGTTACTGGAATTGCATCGAAGTACGAGGAATGTGGAGCCAAAGTGAGAATTGGTGCCTCGGCCGGTGGGGCAATCTTGCCTTTTACAGTCACCCAGTGGAATCCACCAGCAAACCACATAACTCTCATGATGACCTTTAGCGCAATATCCAAAAACCTGCAATCAATAGGAAAGAATTACTTAAGAACATTATATAAACAGTCCACTGTATAGAGATTGCGAGTGTGCGGGCAATAGAGTGCAGGAGAGAAAGCGCCGGCGAGAGGGCGGGCGCGCGAAGGAGTGGGTGGGCATGCGGGGGAGAGGGCGGGCGCGCAAGGGAGAGGACAGGCGCAGGAGGGTGTGCACGTGGGAGGGAGTGTGTGTGTGTATACCAACATGCCCCATTCCAATTGGGGGATGGCGGTTCAGGCCTTATTGCATTTTGGGATTTGTAGTCCTGAATTTCAGTGAGTCAGTCATAAAAACTTTATTTCGGGATATACCCAAAAAAAGTATATCATAAAATTGTACACAGTTCATCAAAACACATGAAAGGCATCCTACAAATTCATCTATATTATCACAAATAAATACTATAATAAAGGTGAAGTGAGAAAATGCGACACCCCAATTCATGTGCATGTCCCTGTGTAGTAATAGCTTGTGGGACACTAATAACGCGATACATATGTGAACTCACGCGAGACGCCAATTTGGCTGAGTTTCTTTTTAAGCAGGAGACTCCAACCTATCTATGCTCCAAGCCGAAAGGGACAGGTCTGAATAAGTTAAGATCAACCATATTTGCAGCTGGCAACTACTTTTATCATATCTTACGTGGGCAAGATACAAGCAACAAAAGGACAGTACACTTAACCATCAATATACCTGCTGGACAACTGTCTTTTCTCAACAGAAATGAGCAATCGTGTTTACAAGCCCAAACTTGTAAAAGAGTGACAATAGGACGAAACATGTGTTGGCACTTGTAATTGTGTAACCCACCTAAGGACTTTGGATTGTGGAATAAACAGTTCAACTTCATTTAGAGTTTTACCTACTTTTATTATGCAGAAAGGCAACAACTACCAGGAATGCTTAGACACATCTGTAGCCAAGATATATTATAATTAGTGACCCACGAGCTATTACTACACAGGGACATGCGCATGGATTGGGGTGTCGCATTTTGTCATGTTATATGTTGATAGGCTGTTGGGAAGCCTATATACACCTACCCAAGTAGAAGTCCACACAATATCCCATTGGTCCGAAGCCCAGCTGAATAGTTTGCCCCACAATTTTCGTTCATAATAAAAAATAAGACGAACAAAATATCATATTTGCCTGCTTTTAACAAAGCTTCCAGCAGTTCATGCACGCATTAGTTTCGGCCAATTCGGAAAGAACCTCAGCATTGCACATCATTTTACATAAACCAAAGACACCCTAAGTCTGGTAATTATAAAAACATTGGATACAGCCACCTCCTCCATAGCAATGCATATTTCGGACATTCCGGCAGAAACCATTTCTTCTGCTACAGGACAAAAGAGAAAATAGTTTGCATAGTAACGTGACCATCTGTGGGTGTACTCGGCCACCGTGAATTAATTCAGTCAAAATTTGGTGCATTATCTATTCAAATTTGGATACTTTTAATTCCGGTAACTTCTTGAACCTTGGTTAGTTTTCAATATGGTATAAGCTGGGAACCATATTGCCTCAATTTCATTTATATGTTTCCCAGTACAAGGTGTATGCCTTACTTTCACGTCCCGAATTTATTCTATAATTTCGATGTCTTTAAGCAATAGGTGTAGAGGGTCTATTTTATATAGCAAAACGGGGATGTGCTTAAACCAGTTGCAACATTTGCACCACGGAGAGTTGAGAACAACAAATGGAATTTCATTATTAGTGGCCAAATAATCAATTTTGTGTAAACCCAGCCAGTATAGAAGGGGTTTTCATTGGGCTTCAGACTATGGATTTCAATCGTGTTTCCAAGAGCAATTGAATTGTAAGGGTGCTAGTCGGTAAACCCAAGGTTTGCTTCACAAAAATATTTTCCACTGTTATAAGACTGCCATTGAGAGGCAATTCCACAAATAGAATTCAGCTGCCAACTTGATTATAAATCCAGGACTACAAATACCACAGGGACAGGACAGCAACATCTCTGAAGAAGGGAATCCAACATACAGAGCACCTGTTCACGAGCAACAAATCTATGTAGTGGGAAGGAAAATGGATTTGTCCATCACCATCTACAAACCGTGCATGCTTCACAAGCGCTTACCCAACATAATGAGATGAAACTTTGCTAACGAGGAAGTGCCCACAAGAACATGGGTGGGTATACACGGTAGACAGTCCCAAGTTGGAAGACAACGTTTTCAAAGCTGGGTCTAGCCTCCACGCCTGTTACTAACATCAGCGCACATGACAGCTGAGCCATGACCAGACCAATGGCAAACCCTGGTGAATAACAAGACACATGTGTAAACCCTGAGGCCAGGCCTAAAAGAGGGGAAGGGGCAGACCAGTGATAAAAGAAACTACCAAGAAGGAAGCATTGTACTGATTTTCGAGCAAGTGACGAAAAACGTTTGAGCAAATTGGCATTAGGAGAGAGGGCCTTGAGGAGGAGAGGAGTGGAGAACAAGACACAGGAAAGTAGAACATTGTAAGCAAGAGGAGCGAAAAGTGAGAATACCAGATGTTGGAAGGAGAAGAACAGCAAAGGTTGGCCAGAGGAAAACTAGTGGTGGTCGGAAAGATTCATCCAGAGGCCGTTGGAGACAAGGAGGAGGGGGAGAGGACTAGTAATGTTTGACCTAGTCAGAGGAGGAAGGTACAAACGAGCACACATTCCCCAATGCAGAGGTGGGTAGGGGGTGAAGCCCCAATCTAGAGCATCTGAGCCCACAGCAGAAGGCGTAACAAGTATTTGGTGGGTCCACGGGGAGGGCCAGGACCAATGCAGCATCAGCTCAGAGGGTATAGTGAAAATGCATGGAAGGGAGGTGATAAGACCCTCAGAAGCTCCTCTGTGGAAAATGGGTCCGGAAAGATGGGGAGGAAGAACATCAGCAATACATGATGAATGAAATAAAGGAAAAATGTTAATTGCAGGTGAACTAACAGAATAAAGTTGACCCACCCCTATTACATCACCACTCATTCTGCTTCGTTTTTTTCATCCCTTTACCAACATGTGTGCTATTCCCCAATTGCATATGGCTTTGCTACTACTTGTAGGACTACGGCATCGTTTGAGCAGGTGTTCTATGGACTGAACTAGAAAGTGCTGACCAAAAGGGTTTACCGTGCCAACGACAAAGGCATTGGTGTAGTGAAATAAACCAAAACTTTGTAGCCCAAGCTCCAGGGTTGAGGAAGAGACACATTTTTAAAATTAACCTATTTTCTGCAGGAACGTCTTGTTAATGGCTTTCTGATGGTGGTGCAGAATGTTGGGAGAGGCTGAATCTCAGGATAGGATCTGGGCAGTGAGGCCAGATCTGTCCATTGAAAGTGAAGGCTTCCTGGACACAGCTGCCAGAAGCAGCCCAGATGGCCCCCTTCAGACCCTGAGTGTGGCAGAAAGTGACAAACTGAACTCCCTAGGCTCCAAGCTCAATGCCTTTAGCTGCAAACACTGGATAGACCGCTACAGGCTCATTGTGGGGAGTGAGTATCCAGAGTGAAGGCTCGAGGCGAATCCATTGGAAGAAGTATGCTGTAGAGAGAATATAATACCTTTGAGGAAGTGGTAAGGACCATGCAACATTAACATACTTTGGACATCAGAAGCGAAGGGCTGTGGCATTGCAGCCCAGTGCCTGTGGTATCTCTGGCTTCTGCCGTCATAACACCTTCAGTCCCTCCACTGGGGAGAGTGCAGACAAGTTACCCAATGTTGAGCATCTAAATAGATATAATATATAAATGATTGCCCTTCAAGTATAGTTAGTTTGAAGAGCGCCTGCTCTAGGTGCATTTATATTCAAGAATGGCACTGCTCATCCATTTTCATGAGTCTATATTGAGCCAACAGTAGGCAGTTGCCTGTATCTATATGCCTCTGCCGCGGCTCTTGCAAAATAAGACACAGATTATTAGTGAGCAGCAGAATTGTGCAGTACAAATTATTGATTTTAAATACAATTCTGCATAACCACGTCCTTTTTGGCAACATCCTGCACCATTTAGTTCTTTTTTTTCTCAATAAATCCAAACACTAACTCGTGCACTAACTCTATCCTGGGTCTCGGTTGATGGCCCTTTATTTTACGCTCATTCTATCCCTTAACTGAGCAACCAAGCTAATGCAAATTTAAAGTCTGTCATCCAAATGTTTATCAACCCTAGTATTAGCCTCACGTTATGGCACTTCATTTGTGGTGAATCATGTCAGCCTTGCAGACTACAGGAAATTGTGTTACACTGTGTGCTAACAGTGCTGATAATGGTTCTTCGTGCGTGAAGATTGCTTTTTGTCAATACAACATTTTATATTATGCCATGAAGTTAGTGGGCAGAGTTCTTTTCTGTTAGTTCAAGTAGATTAACGAAAACACTTGAACTGCAGATATGGCAGGATGTTTATCGATTTTTCAAGGATCGAGTAAGGCATTATATACCAAATTCTGACTGAATTAACCAGACAATGAGACCTAAAACTCTGTACAAAAGAAAGAGTGAGAACGGGGGTGTTGGGTTGGGGGGTGGTGCCTTGTGAAGAAGGGCGAATTCTTAACCAAGAGCAAGGAAGGAGCGGTTGAAGGCCATTTGGGCTAATGCAAAGGGATCTCCTGCCATGAAAGCCCTACATCCTTCCGTGTTATAGGAATGGTCACTATGCTTATCAGGGATCGTAATAGTGGGGGGCCCTGTAAATATGCTTGTAGAATCTGGGCACCGGTACACATCGGTCCTGAAAGAAAAAAACTGGATGCTGAGGCCGAGCAGGAATACAAATTGCAGGCAAGTAATATACAATTTAAAAGCTTCCTGTGGGGATGCCAACAAAGTCATGTGATTTGTAGAAGACACCATTTCATATAAAGGAATGGAAATCGGAGGAAGAATACATGTGGTGAGGAGTGTCGATTTCCTCCTAGCGTGGCACTACCATGGTAAACTAGGGATTGAATTGGGTGGATGGTGCCCTTGGTTTGTGAGTTCTAAAGCCAAATGGTCCAAAGCCTTTGATTCATCACCTGCATACCACCAGATTGGTGATACTAGTAGTCCAGACCTACAACTTCCTTCATTACTCCTCTGGGGGCCTAACATTTCCGCAGGCATCGACAGTCTTTCAGAGGTAAGGGGGTGTGGGGCTTTCAAGGGTGAGTTTTGTTTAGGACAACATAATGATGGTGTACGCAGAGTGAGAAGGAGCAGGACAATATCGTGCACAGATGCTGAAGATTCTGGAAGGTGCGGTTCAGACTGAACAGACTAAAATGCCTGATCAAGTTGGATCAGGATTCTTACCTGCAAAATGTGATCACTAGGGAGGGAATTCACACCTGTCCCAGACAAGGAGGAAACCAAGTTGAAAGTAGAGGTTACAACCACCAAAGAGCAACTTCGGTTTTTTTTGGACTGCTATATTTCTCACAAATCTGCACCATTACGTGCCCTTCTCAAGCTGGATGCACGGCTCTGTTGGGTCCTCTTTCCAGTCACGTAAGGAAAAGATAGCATATGCCCCTATTCTCTACTGATTTGATCCCTGTGCTAAGCCTTTTCTGACAGTTGGTTATTGTGTCTATGGCTTGCAGGCTGTATTGAGCCAAGTCTCAGTGGGGTCCAATATTTCCGTTGCCTTTGCAGCCAGAACTCTGGGTGGAAGAGAACATTCTTCTATCATAGAGAAATTGGCATTAGCATGCTGTGGGGCATCAGGTAAATTTTGCTTTGTGACCATACCCTTCCAACACCCCTTTTCCACCCAGGGATCCGGTCTATTGACCCAGCGTATTGCAAGATGCCTTACAAAAATACAACGTCACTGTAAACTATGTTCCAGGTAAAGAAAACTCAGTTGCTGATCGTCTCGATCCCCTTCTGCTATCGGCATGTCATGCAACAAAGGTGAAAAGGAGTGGGTGGCCAGTGCAAGCGACACCATACATGCCATAGTAGACAAACAGAATAGTGTGCATGAATTGGACAAGGATGAAGAGTTGGTTGAGATTACGGACTGTATTGTTAATGGGTGGAATACAGAAAAGTCCCAAAATATCAGCATTCTTCAAGTTCAAAGAGGAGTTGTGTAGGAACGAGTTTGGTCTGTTCCATGGAGACCACCTAGTTCCCCCAGTGTGTTTGGGACATACTCTTGTGGAACTGGTCCATCGTGGTAACCTTGGTCATAGTCTCACCAAAAAGAAGTTGACATCAAGTTTTGGTGGCCAGGCATGGCCTGCCTAGTCGAAAGGTGTGTGAACAACTGTAGCGAATGTTCAGACCATGGCAAAGACTACAGAATGGCCACACCAGAATTGATACCATTTGATGCTCCCGAGCTAGCATGGGACAACTTAAGCATTGAAATCATTAGTCCTTTGGGGATACTGGCCAGGCTGAAAGTGTGGGATATTACTTGGGGATAAAGCCCCCGAAAAGGTTTGAGCTATTCTGTTGATAATGCCAACTTAGTGCCCCAGGAACCCCCCTTATGTTCCCACACACCCACCTCGCCTCGTCTTGACCTTCAATAGACCTCTCTATGCTTTTAATCTGGTGGGATGACCACTGTAACCCACCCTCATAACATCTCATTGACTCTGGGTCACCATCCCCACTCTCAACGTAATGACCCATCAGCGCTGCAATGCCTGCCCACTACGGCTAACTTTACTGGGAATGATGCTGTAGAAGCATACTGCCCTCTATGTCTGCCCCCTCGAACGGCCATGTGCAAAGTATTATGCACACTCTGCCTCCTGTAATATTTTTGGGGGGACGGTTTCCAGTGTGACGCTCATTTCCAAACAGTCACTGTGAACCTTTCATACACTTCTATTAATTGTGTTAAAATATTTTGATTGTTGCATCCCATAAATGTATCCTTGATCAGTTCACCAACAGTGTGAGTATTGTATAACCTTTCCTGATTGTGTCAGCCTGTTAGGGAAATTTTTCACACAAGTGCTAAAATCCCTCTACCTTAGAGCCCTCCAGCTCTTTGGCTATATATTTGGGCTTTGTACTTTTCATTTTCATGTGTTTTTACTTTTGTGTTCTTTGGTTATGGAGTTTTAAAACAACTCCACGGGCATCATCTGTTTCTGTATGTCACACAGCACCTTCAGTGCAGTGGCACAGGGATGTCTTTCAGACTTCCCAAGGTTTAAATACCTTCTCTGGGACTGACTACTGTCGCCCAGAGCATGTAAAATTAAATGGACTTTACTAGTCTCTTTAAATGTACTGACCCAGCACACCCTATCTTACTATAGAGTGCTGGAGGGGTTGCCTACCTCCCCCTGAGTCAAAAAACTCATGTAACAGTCAAATGTTACCTTTTCCTACTTTAAATGGCTGGTGGCAGTGGTTTAGATCAATTACCGTGATTTTTCCCGATCGCTAACAACGATAGCTAAAAATCGGGTCAGCTATGTTTTTCAATATGGTGCCCCAGACATGTCTGTAAAAACAGACTCCAGTCATCTTTTTTCGCCATTTCTTTAAGGAAAAGTCCTTCTTGTGTTTGTCTCTGCACGCCAAACCAGGTTTGGTCCCTTTGTTCGTTGGCCTTTGGCGGGCTTCAGTGCTAAAGCCCTCCTGTGGCACCCGAGTGTCTGGGGTGGACAGGATGTGAGGGAGGTGCTTAGTCTCCTAGGGGACCTGAATGCACTTGTGTGATTGGCCGGCTGACTGCCCAGCAAGGACAGCCACCCTGCTGTGTGAGTGACAGCCAGGCTGGGATGAATTGAGAAAAACTGTTTAAAAGCAGGCACTTGGACTTGGAAAGCAGAGTCGACCACTGGAACGAAAGAACCGAAGACGAGCTGAAGGAAGAGGAATGCTGCAACTCCTGGATGACCGGTGAAGCCCTGCTGCAGGTCCGAATTGCCCGAAACTCCATCGACAGAGAAGCCCTTCAAGGTTAACTTCTTCCCTTGAGTTTTGTGGGAACAACCAACTCGTAAGCCACCTGGACACCGTCCACATCTGGTCGAATTTTCATCAGAGTGCTGTTGAAAACCGGATAGCCAGAGGGAAGGAAACAAGCTCGCAGACTTTAAGGCACTCACACCTTAAACAGACATCTTGCTAAGCTTTTGGCCTCATCCCTGGGCAGTGCAGGAACCTCCAGACATCCTTCTTGTCCCCAAGACTGAAGCTCAGGAACAGCAAGATCTGCTCGAACTGCCAGGAACATTCTAAGGAGCAGAGGCGCCCAGGAAATTAGCCCTCTCCATTTATATACCCAGGGAGTATTGTGGGAATATATATGTTGCTTGATATATGTATTGCACCTTTCTGCCATTGTTATGGCTTCAAAGTGATGTGGGCTGTATGGCCTTTCAGTAGATAGTCTAAATATACATGACAAGAAAAGAGCATTAATTGCATGCAAACAGTATTCACAAGTTCAAGCAAATTTTCAATTAGTTGGAGAGATGACTAGTGATATCCGTAGTATGAAGAGCATTCGGGGGCAGCATGGATTGCAACTGGTGGACCGAATATTTAATAGGACTCTGTTGGATTCGATTGAGCAAATCGTTAGAGGTGGAACGAGTCTAGATCAAATCACTGTAAACTAAACAAAGCAGCAAAAGCTGTACAATTCTCCTGACATGAGATGCCTCAGCTACAGCTCTTCTTCAATACAAAGGTACTGTGAAAACGCGGTCCGGAAATCTTTTCGGCCATTGCGAAAGTTCATGGAAACTTTCTCAACTTTGAAGGCTTGTCCTTCCCTAAACATTCGTCAAACTTTTCACTTAGCCAACTCTTCTAAACTCTGTGGCAAAGACTTAACCGGTTACAGAACTGTGCTATCCTATACAAAGACTCTGAACCATTGACTTTGGCCCAGGCCTATGAACTGAATTGCTGTTTGTAATTTATTGAAACCGTTTGCCCTGCCTATGCACATATTTGTGCTGTCCTTTCTTATAACCTTGTCCTTTTACCCCTTTTTAAAGTATCTGAAGTGCCATTTTGCCCCCACTTCAGGGGAGCTAAACTTGTTCACTTACTTATTGGTTGGGGATTTGTACTTTAATAGTGTGTGATATTGAGCTGCTCTTGCTAGTGTAATGTTTTCAAACTGACTGTGTAAATAAATGTATATTCTTTTACCAAGAAACCTTGAGTAAGTGTTTGTTTGAATCACTGTAATTGATGGTCCTTTGTGTAACTTGTTCTACTGCTCACTTTACTCTTGAGATAAGTCTGGCTGCTCAGCCATCGCTACCACTTTACTGTGTAGTATGGGCTTGTACCAAAGGTGAACTTGTACTTACACTTGTAGTCTTAATTATGTGTAGTGTTCCCAAAGGATACTGCACATGATTCTGCCTAACACACCCTTGCACTGATTGTTCCATTCCTAATGTTAACGCTGCACATGTTGCTCCTGCAGGAACTGCATTGTGTGCGTCACTCATTCATGGTTAAAACCTAAAGATTGCTCCAAAAACATTGATTGCCCAATAATTGTTAATCTCACCTTTCTCCTGATTGCATCTCAGGCAGTGATGGCTGAAATTCCATATATTGCTGCATCCCATATATTGCTGTGTGATAGCTGCACCCTTTATGTCTACTCCATTGACTGCAGCTTGTCCGTTGCTCCATAAACACTACTTTTGGACTAACTCGACTACAGTGTCAGTGATGGCTGCTCCTTTTACAGGGCGCCAAGTACTTCCAGCTCCATCATGCCCACCTAAACTGCTTCCAATTTCCCTATTTTCCAAGTGTCCCCATTAGAACAGCTTTACACAGCCTCTCAAACAGTCTTCACGACTATAACGTGAGCCATTATGAGCAGATTCTAAGCAGCAGAGGTGCCCAGGAAATTAGCCCTCTACATTTACATACCCAGGGAGTATGGGGGGAATATATGGGATACATTACTCACCGTAATCGTATTTCTGATGCTTGTATCTGCTTAGATTCACATGCTGTGCATAGGCCGACATCTAGTGGAAGCTGCGGAGTATTACAGTTTGTTTTTCGAAAATCGAAAAAGGGCGTCGACACAGGGCGTGCCAGTAATACTATCCCTAGTGTGACGTCCACTGTACCCATGATCCCTCACGCGTCTAGGATCCCCAGATTGTGTTTTTCCTGACATGAGGTAGCATGAGGAGTAGCGTGAGTACAGAAGTCCAAGCAGATAGACAGAAAGGTAAGACTACAAGCAACCATGCGCCTTCTCTCGGAGGGGAGGAAGGGTGGGTCGCATGTGAATCTAAGCAGATACAAGCATCAGAAATACGATTACGGTGAGTAATGTATCCCTTCTGAGGCTTGTGGAATCTGCTTAGATCACATGCTGTGCATAGATTAGCGAGCAGTACCAGAAGAAGGAGGTGGGATGTGAGAAGGGTCATAAGCAAACAGGTGTCTTAGAACCGCTTGTCCCACTTGTGTATCTGTCTTGGAATGAGTGTCAATGCAGTAATGCTGAGTAAAAGTGTGAATAGAGCTCCAAGTAGCTGCTTTGCAAATGGTGTCGAGGGGAACATTTGCAGTGAAAGCCAGAGTGGCCCCAATGCCTCTAGTAGAGTGGGCCCTTGGCGTAAAAGGCAGAGTCTTTTCAGAAAGAGAGTAACACAGCTGTATACAGTTGATAATCCACTTAGAGATAGCGCCCTTAGAGACGCGATCCCCCTCTCTGCCTGTAGCTACGGAGACAAACAGTTGATCTGTTTTCCTTAGCGGTCTGGTTTTATTTACATAGTATAAGACCGCCCTACGCACATCTAGGGTGTGTAGTTTCACCTCAGCCGAGCTTTGTGGGTTTTGGAAGAAAGCCGGAAGCTCGATGGACTGGTTTACATGGAACTTGGATATGAATTTTGGTGAGAACCTAGGGTGTGTGCGTAAAACCAGTTTGTCCTTGTGGATAGTAAAGAAAGGATCTTGCACTGACAGAGCCTGAATTTCACTGACCCTTCTTATGGAGGTAATGGCTACTAAGAAGGCCGTTTTATAAGTCAGGTGTTTGAGACTACTTTTATGCATGGGTTCGAAGGGGGGGCCCATGAGCTTAGCTAGCACCACATTGAGGTCCCATCCTGGCGGTGGGTTCGAAATAGGAGGGTGAAGTCTCTTTACTCCTTCCATGAAGGCTTTAACCACTGGTACTTTCCACCACGAGACCCTGTTATGGGATGTGGTGTAAGCCGAGAGGGCTGCCAGGTGTACTTTCAGAGAGTTAAAAACCAACCCTGCATCCAGCAGGTGGAGCATGTATGTTACAACGTTGGAAGGAGTGCAATCAACCGGGTTGATTTGTTTATTCTGGCACCAGATAACAAATCTTTTCCACTTGTCAAAGTAACAGTGTCTTGTATTAGGTTTCCTGGACTCTTTTAGAATGTCCATACACCTCTGTGGTAATTTGAGATGTCCAAACTCTATGACTTCAGGAGCCATGCTGCTAGGTTCATAGAGTTGGGTTCCTGATGCACTGTTTGACCTTGTTGCTGGGACAGAAGGTTGTACCAGGCTGGGAGTCTGATGGGCTCGCACACCGCCATCCTGCGTAGGTGTGGAAACCATGGTTGTCTCGCCCACATGGGAGCAACTAGGATGAGCGTCATTGATTCCTTGTTCATCTTGTACACCACCTTCCTGATGAGAGGAGTTGGTGGAAAAGCGTACGCAAACATCCCTGACCAGTTCATCCACAGGGCATTCCCCTGGGAGTCCGTTTGGGGGAACCTGGATGCAAATACTGGGCATTGTTTGTTTTCGCTTGTGGCGAATAGGTCTATAGTGGGGAAACCCCACTGAGAGAAGAGATCTTCTACTACGTCTCTGTGAAGGACCCATTCGTGTTCTTTTGGGAGGGAGTCTCTGCTTAGAGCATCCGCTAGGGAATTGAGCTCCCCTGGAACATGTTGCGATGACAGGAAGATGTTCCGTCTGAGTGCCCATATCCATATTTTCTGAGCAAGCTTGGACAGATTTGGCGAACGAGTCCCTCCTTGCTTGTTCAGATAGAACATGGCTGTCGTGCTGTCCGTCCTGATCTGCACCGACAAGTTCAGTAGATGGGGCTCGAACGCCTGCAGCGCTCGGAATACTGCCAGAAGCTCTAGCAGATTTATGTGGTTCTTGGCTACTGAGTGAGACCAGAGACCCTGAGCTGTGTGGTGGAGAAGGTGAGCTCCCCACCCAGTCAGGCATGCATCTGTAGTCACCACTGCCTGTATTTCGGGTTCGTAAAAGGGTTTCCCCATTGCGAGATTCTGTCTTGTCCACCAGTGTAGGCTCTGTACGAGTGTTGGCGAAACGACCACTAGATCGTCCCACTGACCACTTGCCTGAGACCACTGTTTCGCCAACCATTCCTGCATGGGACGCATGCGCAGACGCGCGTGGGGGACCAGGTAAATGCATGACGCCATCATGCCCAGTAACCGCATAGCTTTGCGTACTGTTATCTGTTGACCTGACTGATAATGCGGAATTTGCAGAAGTATATTCCGAATTCTTTCTTCCGAAGGGAAGGTCAATTCTTTCTGAGTATCTAGGATAGCTCCTAGAAACTGTTTTGAGGTGCTTGGCACCAGACTTGACTTTTTCTCGTTGATAGAGAAGCCTAATTCGTGGAGGAGGTCGATAGTCCTCTGAATGTTTGATCTGCAGATTCCTGGGGTTTCCCCCGTTATGAGCCAGTCGTCCAGATAAGGGTACACTGGGATTGCCTCCCTGCGTAGGTGTGCAGCTGCCACCGCCAGTACCTTGGTGAATACCCTTGGTGCTGAAGCTATCCCGAAGGGCAGTACCTTGAATTGGTAGTGGCGACTGTCCACCTTGAAGCGCAAGTATTTTCTGTGCGCCGGGAGCATGGAAATATGAAAATAGGCATCTTTCATATCCAAGGTTGCCATGTAATCCCCCTTTTTTAGGAGTGGGATTACCTCTTGTAGCGTGGTCATACGGAATTTTTGGGGCTTGACATACTTGTTGGCAGGCCGTAAGTCCAATACTGGGCGCATTGTTAAATCTTTCTTTGGCACAAGGAAGTAAGTTGAATAGATACCCTTGTTTACCTGGTGTCCTGGGACGAGTTCTATCGCGTCCTTTAGGAGCAGATTGTAGATTTCCTCGAGGAGGATCTTTTGATGTTCTAAAGAGTGGACTTTTTGTCTTGGAGGGTGGTTTCGGGGACATTGCAGTAGTTCTATACAGTACCCCTTGGATACCGTCGACAGCACCCATCTGTCGGATGTTATCCCTTCCCATGCCTGGGTGAAGCTGGATATTCGTCCCCCTACTGGGGTTGCATGGGAAGGGACCCTGAAATGAGCGTCACTGCTTTGGTGGAGGCGTGCCGCCTCCTTTACTGGGGCTGCCTCTGCCTCTACCACGTCCTCTTCTACTAGCCCTACCATACCCTTGGGTAGACTGTTGTGAGTTGGTGTTCCACTGTGTACCCTGGGTGTGGGAATAGTTATTTCCTCTATTGGAATTTTGGCCGCGGGGGCGACGAAAATTGCCGTTCCCTCTTTGGTTAGGTGGTTTTGTAGTTAACTGGCCAAGGGATTTGAGGGTGTCGAATTCCTCCTTAGCGTTTTTTAGTGCGTCCTCGACTGCCTTTCCAAACAGGAGATCACTTTCCACTGGTTTGTCTAAGAGTGCAGCTTGTGTTTCTGCTCTGAATCCCGACTGCCTCAACCAAGCATGTCTTTTGATGACAGTCCCCTCTGCAATAATTCTCCCCGCATTGTCTGCGGCGTCTAAAGTTGCTTTTAAAATGCAGCCTGAGACGTTTCTTCCCTCTGCACAAATGCGAGATAGCTGGCTCTTAAGGGGTTCGGGAGCGGAATCTATTAGTGCTGCCACTTCTTCCCACTGATGGCAGTTGTAGCTGGCCAACAGTGTGGTGGAATTCGCGATTCTGGTTTGGTAGGCTGCCGTGGAAGCTACTTTTCTACCAAAACCATAGAGTTTTTTACTTTCCTTGTCGGGGGGAGCCTCCGAGGAAGATAATGGGGTTCCAGCTCTCTTGCGGGTGTTAGTTACGACTAGAGAGTCTGGCTTAAGTTGGCCTCTAATATATAGAGGGTCCGACTGGGCTGCTTTAAACAGCTTCTCTACTCTAGGGTTTACAGGTCTTGTCAGGTTTGGGTTGACAAGGGATGGTGCTATTCTGCGTTGAATAGATTTCAGGATGGGAATGGTCTGGGCTACTGTCTTCCTTTCCCCTATTAGTTCTTCCGCGAAGTCTCTCTCTTCTTGGACACCTTGTGTGTCTATGTGGAAGTGGTTAGCTGCCCGAGAGAGCAGTTCATTCAGTAGGGGCTGATTATCTATTGGGGAATCAGACACTGGGGCTTCCCTTTCGACTGGTGAGTCCATTCTGAAAATATCTGGGCTATTTTCTGGCTCATCCTCGTCTTCGTCCTCCCCGTAATAATCTGACACTGCGAGATCTTCTGGTGTCTCAAAATCCTGGCCCTCTATAAGGGAAGAGTCTCCTTGGCCTGTAGGGAAAAGGCAAGAATAGGGTTGGACCTCGAAGGGGTCTGAAGCCTCTAAAGGTGTCTCGACCCGGGGCCTTTTATTTGAAGGGATAGGGTCCCTTGAACCTGAGGGAGAAGATTCCTGAGGGTTTAAAGCTAGTAGTTGGTCAGGGTGTCTTTCGAAGAAATTTGCTAAGGAGGACATCCTTGACATTACTCTGTCAATGTCCTCGCATGACCAGAGTTTTGAGCTTGGGGTGACCTTGCTGGAACTCTCTATGGACTGTCCCTGAGAAGACTTGGACGGGGAAGTCAGTTCTATTGTTGTGGAGGATTGTAAGGTTTGTTTCCTTTGTTGCTTACCCCCTTCCCCGTGAGTGGAAGTGTGTTTACCATTTCCCTTATTTTTCGACACCTGGCGTCGAGGATCGGAGGTGGAATCCCTGTGTTTCAAACTAGGCTTCGAAACTGGGCCCTCCTTACTCCCAAGTGATGTGCCCTTTCCCTGGGATGCAGGCTGGGGATGGAAGTCGTGTTCGTCTCCGGACGAGTGATCTTCCGTGATGTTAATGGGCGAGGCACTATGTGCAAGTGTGGAGGCTTGCCTGACGTCGTGCGGCGACCTCGACCGGGACCGCCCAGAGGACGTCCTTTCGGACCGCTCCTTCTGTGCCTCTTTCCGAGGTTTCGACGACGTCGAATCTCGGGTGGCTTTTTTGTGTTTAGCGTGTGTATGTGTAACGCTCTTGTCGCCGGGGGACTTCCCCATAGTCGCCGGGACGGACGACCTTCCGAGGCCGGGGACGTGCGTTAGGCTGTCTTTCGACGCCTTGTTGCCCTCGCCGTCCGAAAGTCCGGCGTCGCTGCCGTCGCTGAAGGTACCCTCCGCCTCCATAGCTGCTAGCTTGGCGTGGTGGGCCCAACGCTTGGTGGAGCGGTCCTTAAGAGTTTTGGTCTTAAACCTGCTACAGGCCCTGCAACCCGCCTCGGGGTGGTCTCTGGGCAGGCAAAGGTTGCACGTAGCGTGCTTATCTACCCAAGGGTATTTCTTATTACACTTGGGGCAAAACTGAAAGGGCGTACCCTCCATACGCGCCTGTGGGCAGCGGGCAAGTGTGTGTAGGTAAGAAGGTGTCTATAACCGAGTGTGGAAGTGTACCACCCCCCACTCTCCCTACTTGTAGGGCCGAGGCCAGCGGCCCAGGCCCGAGCCGAGGCGGAAGCCTCAAGGCCCAATCCGTCGGGTTTCGACGTTGATCTCCTCCCCGGTTCGGCGTCGAGATGCTGATCGACGTAAGGGTGACAAAACGGGGCAAATTAGATTTAGTTTTAAGTGCAAATATGGCAAAGCCAGGGAACTCCGATGAAGTGCTTCCGACCAGAATGGCGGAAAAAAACAATCTGGGGATCCTAGACGCGTGAGGGATCATGGGTACAGTGGACGTCACACTAGGGATAGTATTACTGGCACGCCCTGTGTCGACGCCCTTTTTCGATTTTCGAAAAACAAACTGTAATACTCCGCAGCTTCCACTAGATGTCGGCCTATGCACAGCATGTGATCTAAGCAGATTCCACAAGCCTCAGAAGTAATGTTACTTGATATATGTATTGCACCTTTCTGCCATTGTTATGGCTTCGAAGTGATGTGGGCTGTATGGCCTTTCAGTAGATAGTCTAAATATACATGACAAGAAAAGAGCATTAATTGCATGCAAACAGTATTCACAAGTTCAAGCATATTTTCAATTAGTTGGAGAAATGACTAGTGTAGTAACATTAGAATATCGTAGTATGAAGAGAATTTGGGGGCAGCATGGATTGCAACTGGTGGACCCAAATATTTAATGGGACTCTGTTGGATTTGACTGAGCAAATCGTTAGAGGTGGAACAGGTCTAGATTAAATCATTGTAAACGAAACAAAGCAGCAAAAGTTGTACAATTCTCTTGACATGAGATGCCAGTTGGGGGAAACCTGGGACAACCATTGCCAAGAGACATTGAATAAAAAGTTAACAGACAGCTTGAACAAACCCTCACATAGGGTATGTCAGCATGGGGGAAATTGATACAAGTAATAACTGAAGTCAACTTGTGTCATCGAAAAAGTACAATTGTGAGATACTTAAGAGGAAGTTGCAGAGAAAACCGATAAGAGCATCGGGGAGTGAACCTAAATGGAAAGAGATACCTGGCAGGAGAGGGCACCAGGGGTTCTGTGTGAGACAAAAAGAGGAGATTCCTGGCAGGAAAGTAAACCAAGATAACAAAGGTTTTCAGTTGAGAGGCTGTCTGGCAGGAGAGTGTACCAGGAACCCCACTTGGAACTGGTTTGCTGAAGACAAAGTTTGTCATATTAAGTTATTTCAATTGAACGTTTTGGCAACAAGAGACTTTGAAAAGACTTGTCTTTTGCCATACTTTCATCACTATTGGAGAAAATACATTTGTTTGACCATTCTGAAAAGTAGGAAAGACTTTTCTTTGCCACATTCCAACCAGTGTTGCTGAAAAGACATTCTGTTTTACCATCCTGAAAGACTAGGATAAACTTCCTCTTTGTTATATTCCAACCAGGGTTGTGAAAGACGCATTTGTTTTGACATCCGGTGGAAAGTATTAGCTACAAGACAGTTCCATTGCCTTTAAGAAACTGGTTTTGAAACAGAACATTTAGAACAATTTTCCTGAAATAATCCAGGTGAAGGGATCCAACCGCTGAACACAAGGACTGTTTTGGTTGAAGTCATATGCAAGTTGTTGCACGTTTTGGTTGAATTGAAGTTAAAAAAACATTTACCCTGCACTTTTTGATTGTATATGTTAGTGTGAGGGTTAGATTTAGTTTGGGCACAGGTCAGCCTACTTTAGTTTTAGTTTCATAGGAAAGGGCATTCATTTTAGGATGGGGAAAGTTAGGCATTTATCCAAACACCTTTCTGTTAATAAAATGGTTGTTGAGAACAGAACCACTTTGTGTCTGCCTCTCATTTCTGACCCCTCACACACTCCTTCAATCTTCCTCTTATCAATACTTTTGGCAGATGACTTATTATAATTCTGTATGTTCCTCCTCATCTTGGTATTAAGACTTAAATGAGAAAAGGAGGGAAATATTGCAGGGAATATTGCAGTTATAAATGAAAGTGCTTTTAGGTTGGTTTGATTTCTTAGTTTCAAAGATTAGGGGTTTAGGGAGTTCCATCACAGAACGGGAGCCCTTGTCCCCATGAGGGGAGTCTCTCCCCGCGAGGTCACACATTCCCCTTCCCCTAGAGGGATTGTTGCATAGGCTCATCTCCCTAGGCTCACAGGAAAGGCTCCCCCACTGGTGAGAAGTGACGAGCTCCCATGAATCGTCACAGCCTCCACACTATTGCAGCCATTTTAGATTCACGTAACAAAGAAATGCCCTGCAGGCCCTCATTACAATGGTGACCTGTATATAAAAGTCCATGAATACTCTACAACAAGGCTGTGTTTACTTGGTTAGAATGGAAATAAAGTATATGCCACCTATGATCAAGGCCTTTCGGAGTCTCCAATTTGAGAGCGCAGTGCAGGCAAGACCAGATGAGGCTAGAAATCATGAATGTGACAACCACTCCTGACTGGGTGGCTCCCAAATGTTCATCTTCTAAATTCTTCCCCATGTGTTCTATGGCTTTCCCCAAGTCTTCTCAGGTGCTCTTGATCGTTATGGCCTGGCTGCCATTTTGATATCAGCAAGCAGAGAAATAATTATCCCAGTGATCAGCTACACTAGCTTCTCCCATAGCCACTACAATGGTGCTTAGACTCATTACAGACAAAGTCATCATGAACAAAGTTACTCATTTACAACTGTTCCTGAGCTTTACCTTTACATCCCCCATCACAAGGGCCCACTTACTAGAAGCAATCCTGTTGATATTGTTCTACTCTGATGAAAAAATGAAGGAGTGTCTGTGTTTCTGAAAATGTCCGCTGGTGTATGGGTGGTGAAACGACAAAGTGGCAAACCGATTGGGCACAATGTACCAGGCAACAACCTGCCAACCTTGGAGTTTTGGGTTTTAGGAGAATCGCTATGCATTAAGTTCACAGGTGATGGCATATGACAGTGTGCAGTTTTGTAGGGGCTTTGCAGAGTCCCATACACAGCCTCCAGGTGGCTCTTCACTCTGCTGGTAGGCATCCCAGTTTGTTGTGCTGAAATGCATTCTTCCCTTCTTGAACAGGTCTAAAAGAGTGCAGGTGACAGCCATGGCGATATCACATCTGACTACAGAAACAGCCTAATCCTGGGGCGGGCTGAATGCCTAACTCACCATCTCAAGATCCATCATCACCAGGAAGCCAACCTGCGGCTCAGTGTTAGATCTTGGGACTACATCAGACATTTTGATATCCTCACATGCTACCCAGCGGGTGCCTGAAGAACCTTCAAAGCCTCTTGGGACTCCGGCCCGGCACTCCTTAAACAGAAGATGAATTGCCCCATGACATCAAAGACTATGGTCAGTATTCCCGACTTTTTCAACCAACCATTTGGCCAAATTACATTGTGCAGCATTTCTACAGAAAAATAGATAGATGGTGGGTTTGAGTTAGATATATAGAAAGGGGGTTGAGGGTATGCGAGTGGGGATGCAAGGGGTTTCCCCCTGCATTTCGTGGTAAGAAAAACGGTAAAGAAAATAATTCAGCAACATGTAATTCGGCCAAATAAATTGGAGAAAACCTCACAGATCGTTGTTGTGATCCTAAGGAAAAATAGACTTATAGGGAGACCACTTGAAGCCACTTTAGCTGCCCCTTGCAACAATCCATCCCTGCACTCAGCTTTGAAGAAAAAGAAGCTTTGAAGAAAGCCACTTGCAGTTTAGGAAGACCCCATAAGGAAAAAGTTACTTACCTGTAACTGTTGTTCTCCAGCATCGGTCTGGCATGGATTCACATGCTCATGAACATTCCCCGTCGTCAGGCTGGGAATCTCGGTAAAGAAAAAAATCAGTTTCAGTTTAGTTTCTAAACTGTCTTTCTACCAGTAACCAATCACTGGTCTCTGGGTCATACTGCCCTCAGCCAATGACTGCCCTCTACCCAAGCCCCTACTCTGGCAGCCATCTTCAGATTTGGTAGCACGTAAAGTGGCAGCAGGACCAAGAGAAGAGCCGCAGACAGGTTGGAGGGAGGGATTTGCATGTAAATCCATGCCAGACCCATGCTGGAGAACAACAGTTACAGGTAAGTAACTTGTTCCTTCTCCAGCATGGGGTCTGGCATGGATTCACATGCTCATGAATGCAAGAATACATAGCAGTACACACATGCACAACCGCGGGAGGTGGCAAGGCTCAACATTAAGCATTTCAACAACTCAACATTAAGCATCTCTTACATCCTCACCAAGCTCACCTTCGAGCGAACAGGTTTGCGCAGTACTGCTTGGCCGACTCTGGACTCCTCCCTGGAATCCCAGTCGACGCAGTAGAATATCGTGAAGGTGCGAGTCGACCTCCATGTAGCAGCCCTGCAGATGTCCAGCAGGGGCACACCAGACAGGAACGCCGTGGTAGCAGGGATTGCTCCGGTTGAATGGGCTCTCGGACGGCCGGGCAACGGTCGGTTTGCCAACTGGTGACAGTGCATGATGCAGCCGGAGAGCCATCTAGAAATGGAAGCCTTCGAGAGGGCCTTCCCTTGGTTCATAGGTCCAAAGTTCACAAACAGCTGTGATGTCTTCCGAAAACTCTTTGTGCGGTCCACGTAGAACTTCAGTGCTCTAGCCACATCCGCGAGTGCAAAGTCCTCTCAGCCGGCGACAAAGGCGACGGGAAGAAAACAGGTAACACCAAGGGCTCATTGAGATGGAAGTCCGACAGCACCTTGGGCATGAAGGAGGGGTGCGTCCTCAGCACTACCCTCTTGTCATGGAATGTCAGGTACAGAGGTTTACAGGAGAGGGCCTGGATCTCTCCCTCTCACCGTGCGGAGGTGATGGCCACAATAAACGACAGGAATTTCAATGGTGCCGAATGCAGAGGCTCGAATGGAGGGCCCATGAGTCTGGTCAGCACCACGTTGAGCTCCCATGCCGGGGCCAGGGCCTTCACCGGTGGGAAAGAGCGGAACAGTTTTTTCTTGAATCCTTCACAAGGCGGTGAGAACACAGCGATGACCGCCCCAGAGTTCTGGTGTAGCGGGAGATAGCCGCCAGATGGATCTTTATGGAGGCATTTGCCAGCCCCGCCTTGGCCAGCGATAGCAGGTACGGCAGCACTTGAGGGGTCGTAATCCGTATAGGGTTGATCTTCTGTGCACAGCACCAGCCAGCAAACCTCTTCCATTTACGCATGTAGCACTTAAGAGTCGAGGATGCCCTAGCCTTTGCAAGGACCTCCTTGCAGTCTGCCGAGATATCGTAGCCTCCGAACTCTAGTGCTACAGGAGCCAGGCCTGCAGGTTCAGCGATCCCAGGTCGTGATGCAGGATGGCGCCTCCTTCCCTGGCGTGAAGATCCGCGTCCGTCGGCAGTTTGACTGGGGGGGGGACGCTGACAAGTCCAGAAGGTCTGGGAACCATATCTGCCTCGGCCACACCAGTACGACGAGGATTATCCTGCACCGGAACCGTCTGAGTTGACTGATTCGCAGAAGCAACGGCAACGGTGGGAACGCATACAGGAACAGGCCATCACAGGGGAAGGAGACTGCATCGCCCATGCTCCCCGGCTGGGGAAACCTGCTGGCGAACCTCCAGCACTTGGTGTTCATCGCCATCGCAAATAGATCTATCTGCGGATTGCCCCATCGTCGGAATAGCAGATCCACTTGATCCTGCCGGAGTTCCCACTCGTGGCAAGAACGCAGCTCTCTGCTGAGCGAGTCGGCGATGGTGTTCTTTACTCCTGCCAGGTGGAAGGGTATGAGGAACATCCCATGGGCAACAGCCCAGTGCCACAGATCCTGCGCTTCCTTGGATAGGGCTGGGGATATGGTGCCCCCTTGCTTCCGGATATAGAACATCGTTGGTGGTGTTGTCGGTGAAGACCCTCACCACCTTGCCCTTGAGGGACGGGAGGAATGACCCGAGGGCCCAGAACACGTCTCAGAGCTCCGGGACATTGATGTGTAGTGACCTCTCCTCCGGGAGCCAAAGGCCTCTTGCGTGGAGATCTCTGGTGTGCGCTCCTCATCCTTCCAGGGAGGCGTCCGTCGTCACCGTCTCCTGATGTGTCAGGTTCTGGAAGTCCATACCTGCCGCTAGATGCACACGGTTGCCCCACCACCGGATTGCTTGGCGGAACGTCTGGTTGAGGGAGATCTTGTCTTTGAAGCTGCCCGCTGCTTGCATCCAACGGGCGTCGAGCAACTCCTGCAGTGGTCGCAACCTGCATAGGGGCACGAGGTAGATGCACAATGACATCATGCTGATTAGGGACTTGCTGGACCTCACCCTGGCCGTGTCCATGTTCAACAGCCGTTGTACCTTGCCCAGGATGGCCTTCTTCCTTTCCTCCAACGGCGAAGCCAATCACGCCACTGTGTCCAGTCTGGCTCCCAGGAACAGGGCGTTTTGCGACGGTACCAAATGGGATTTCACGAAGTTGATCGAGACTCCCAGATCCGTGAGCAGTTGGACAGTCTTCGCTGTGTGATCGACAGTGAGTTCCCTTGACTTTTCTCGGATGAGCCAATCGTCCAGGTAGGGGTATACATCAATCCCCTGCAGGCGCAGCCGTGCTGCCACCGGTGCCAGGCACTTGGTGAAGACTCTGGGCGCCAACTTCAATCCGAAGGGCAGGGCCTGGAACTGGTAGTGTCACCCTTGGACCACGAACCGTAGGAACTTTCGATGTCCTTTGAGTATGGGGATGTGGAAGTAGGGGTCCTCCAAGTCCAGCGACGATAGGAAGTTGCCCTCCTCCAGCCGTCCCAGCACGTGCTGCAGGGTGAACATCCGGAATTTCTGGGACTTGATGTATTTGTTTAGAAAGAATGGGTTACCAACCGCTGGTCTTCTTTCGGACGAGGAAGTACAGCGGGTGTACTCCTGAGCCCGGGAGCCTCTTCGGGACAAATTCTATCACGCCCTTTTTCAGCATTGCTCGTACCTCCAGAAGTAGCTGTGGCATGTGGTTTTCCTTCCTGGCCACAGGTGGTAGATGGGGACACTTTCCTTGGAATTCCAGAGTGTGCCGTGGGCCAGTGCGTCCAGCACCCAATGGTCGGTGGATATGGACTCACACGCACTGATGAATTTCGCCAGCCAGTCTCCTACCGGGGTGCTTGGGTGGGGGCCCGACATCACGGCTGGTTCAATCTTGCTTCGCCAAGGCCTTGCCGCCTTGGCGGCAACGATGACCTCCAGCCTTGCTGCAGCCTCTGTAGGCCTCTTGCGACGATGAGCAGGCCGCTTGGCGGTACAACGAGGAACCACCACCAAATCCTTTGGAGGCACCTTGAGACTTGCCTCCGCGGGTCCGAAAGGTCGGCCATCGTTGATGGAGAGAACCCAAAGCCTGGGCCGTCTCGGTGTCCGCCTTGATGGCCTGCAGTGACTTGTCCACTGCTTTGCCGAACAGGTTGTTCCCGTCGAAGGGCATGTCCAGTACCCTGGTCTGAACATCCTGACGGAAGTCGGTGGCCTTGTGCCAACCGCGTCGGCGAAGGCAAATGCTGTTGCCCATCTGTCGAAACCCGTTGTCGGTGATGTCTGTGGTCACCATGATGGCGTGGTCCGACGCCACCTCACCTTCCTGTAGGATTTCAAGGGCCTCTGCCCTCTTATCTGGCAGGAAGTCCAGGAGGGGAGTGATCTTAAACCACAGCTCCCTGTTGTAGCGAGCCACGAACACAAGGGCGTTGGCCGCTTTGATGGTCATCGCCACCAACGAGATGACTCATCGTCCCATGGCATCCAGCTTCTTCCCCTTGCCGTCTGCGGGGGGGCCCTGGCAGGGGGTGATGGGAGATCCGTCCCGTTGTCACCACCATCGTCTTCGTCCGGCCCCGTCTCCATTCCCGTATCATCCGTCTGTGGAGGGGAAGGAGGTGAAGGCTGGAAAGGAGGGGGAGGATGAATTTGCCGCCTCTTGTTCGGTGGGCTTCCCGATGGTCCAGGCGCTTCTGGCTCGTACGCGGGGGGTAAGGGCAACCTTGTCCTTATCTCCGTACACAGGGTCTGGATAGCCATCAAGATTGCTCCTGAGTTGTCCTCGGCATCGGTTGTGACGGGAGGACGGCTGGGGTGTGGGGTCCTCCATCTCCTCCACGGCCCTTGGCTCCTCATCGGCTCCACTGTTGCTCTCTACGTCCGCCTCGTCGGGATCCCTCCCATAGGACCGGACTTCCTCGAACCTCTTTTCCAGGATGTGTGCAACGCCAGCCAGCTCATCTTCGGAGGTGGTGTCTGTGTCCGTTATGGCTACTGTGTCGCCCCCCAGCCCCCTCTTTCTCCTCTCGGGGTTTCACAGGTGTCTTCTCGATAAGCTGAAAAGATGATTCCCTCTGGGGTGGCAGGGAAACTCTAGGCCGGGCAGTCGTCTCCACTGGAGTAGCCTCCACAGGCTTTGTCAGGGCCACCACGACTCCTTCGATCGAGGCCTTAGAAGGGTGAACAAGGGCCTTTGCGACCTTGGGCACGCCTGAGGCCTTCACCTTGGGCGGGAAGGGTCGCTGCCTCGCTCCCCCCCCTCGGCTGTCACCGTCGGGATCGACCGGGGCTTCTCCCGACGCTTACCCGGGTTCTCAGACTTCCTCTTCACCGAGCCAGAGCGTTAGCTCGTGGTTGATGGCTTCGGTGACATGGCGCCCTGCCTGGCAGCCAAGCAGCCCGAACCATCGGCGCTCCCGGTGCCCGCAGACTCACGGTGCTTTGCCTTTTGTTGGGCCCCCATCGCCGGAGCGCCCTCAAAGGTCTTAAAAGACCGCTCGAACTTCTTCCTCTTCCCACCTGCTGCTGGGCTCTTCCCCTCCAGCGTGTTGGTGAGTCGGACACGACGATCCTTCATTGTCCGTTCGGACATGTTCTTACAAAACGCACAGTCCTTTTCCATGAGTAAATTGTTGTAGTGAAGCCAGTAGAGGCACCGGGAGTGCTCATCTTCCTTGAAGACATTCTGCTATCCACATCCCGGGCAGCTCCTGAACAGCTTGGATACAACAGGCGTCGTGTTTCCTTTGTCCTGGGCCATGACCACGCGGGGTAGGCCTCAAATATCTTCCGGAATCCTCCAACAAGTGAAAACTCAACAAAAATTCACCCTTGAGGGGCATAGAAAAATTCCGGAAAGGGTCCCCGTTGATCGGAAGTAGAATCGGTGGAGCTTGAGGCTCGATTGACCGAAAATATAAGAGTAAACTCTTCGAAAAAACACAAAACGCAGTAAAAGCTCGAGAGCTATAGCACAAGGACTCCCAACACTTGAACGCGCAGTAAAAATCTGAAGATGGCTGCCAGAGGAGGGGCTTGGGTAGAGGGCAGTCATTGGCTGGGGTCAGTATGACCCAGAGACCAGTGATTGGTCATTAGTAGAAAGACAGTTCAGAAACGAAACTGAAACTGATTTCTTTCTTTACTGAGGATTCCCAGCCTGACAGCGGGGAATATTCATGAGCATGTGAATCCATGCCAGACCCCATGCTGGAGAAATATGTGTCTTTAAAAAGTATTTTGCTTTGAATTCTTGGGCCCCCGCACCTCCATATAGCATCTGTGTTGCTTCCACTCCTCCCCTGCCACCTCCAGTCTCCAAACCATCAGGGTCTTGCGCTTACTCTTTGCACTTCATGTATGCACATATTTTACATTCTCTTGTTGATTCCTGTAGCATTCCCCCCCCCCCGAGCCCCCATCACCCTCACATGTTGATGATCTGAAGAGGACAAAACAGTTGAATACATCTTGAGTAAAGCCTGAGCAAGATATAACTGTTTACTACTGACAAATCCAGATCTAAAGGGCAGACGGTAAATGCGAAAAGCCCACTATAGACAAAACAGAATGCACGTCAAGGAAATGCTGAAACCTATTAAACAATCCAAAAGTCCATACTCCTAGAACAACACACTGGCCCCATTACAGCAATTCTAAGACTCAATATCCACCCACTTTACCAACAAAACTGAAGAGGGGAAATCAGAATATGCCTTCCATCCCGAAAGACTCCCCCAACCGGAAGAAGCACCAACGACAACATGGCTGTCGATCATACGAGCTCATAGCAATTCCCACTGCTCCCACGATGGAGAACTACCATGAAAGGTACCCTGTAAGCACACCCTACAACCCTGCAGTAATACGACCTTTACCCAGAATGGATGAAGAGACAAGACACAGCTGGAAACCGCTACATGGACAGAATCGACGACATAGCCACGTTAAACAGGAAGCAAACGTGCAATCCGCACATCCGGGACAGACACACACACCCAACCTACACGAAGATCACAGGAGTACATTCTATGAGTTAAAGGACAGTGACATACATACTGTCTGCACATTTATTATTTTGCCACTTAGGCTTGTTGCAGCAACGCTGGAACGCAAGAAGCAAGAAGAGCTCATGTACATGCTTGCTGATGCCTACATGCAACTAACCCTATGGCATGACAGGAGCACTTGAGGGACCCGACAAGCTATGATATACACTAACCCATGGTCACCATGGAACACACATACTAGAAGCCAGACTAGGCCTTAGGCACTGCCGAGGCCACAATGTTGCAAACTACATTCCACACGCAAAACCAAGGTGACACCGGCAGCAGCAAGGAATATTCCATGCAAAATACAGACTAATTTGAAGCAATTGAGCTAGCAAAAGTGGTCTCCAAAGACGTGACCCGGCAAAGCTGATACTGGGCCAGGACTCTGAGGCTATGAAGGAGCAGCCGTCCCAGGACCAGACAGTGGTCTGCAACAAAATCGCTACTCTCCAGTTACTCTTGTACAATGGGAATGGAATGCTCTCATGGCATTAGTCTTCTACACACTGTTGTAAACACTAACAACATACATGTATTGCAAACAGGTGTCTCGCGGGTTTGGAGCAGAGTTTGTCCCAAGCTTGGGGGCCCACGACCTGACCAATCAGAACGCTTGGGTCTAGGGGCAGATATCAGGGGTTACTTACCAATCACCGGGCTTGCTCACTGTAACCTTTTCAGAGTAGCAATTTTTCGGAGATGATCCAAGCACACCACCTGACGCAGCTTTGTCCACCAATATCACTCCTCCATAGGCTCCCATATGGGTAATACCAATCAGTGACCTATCGTGAGTGGCAATAGGTTTTCTAGGTAGAGCCTAATGAGTGACGCAGTTTGTGATGTCACAAGGTATGAAAACTGGCCTGCGAGCCAGAATTCTCAGAGGTGCCTGGACTTCCCTCCACGCATATGACCCTGTGTGTTTCTTGTCTGTAATAAACAGCAGTGAGACCTTTGCTACTTGTGTGGATCTCGACTTCTTTGGGACAAGGGAAGGAGTTTGGGCCTTCCGTGAGCTGGTTGTCTTCGGACTCCTAGCAAGAGTCTGCCTGCCTTGGGGTCCCCCCTAACAAAATCTTACAAAGTTAAGACAACTTACAACTAAGGGACAGTATATCCATGTTGAAACACAAAACAAAACCAGCACACCTGGGATCCCGGAAGCTTTATGCCCCTTCACCATGCAGAAACCCATGAACATAGTCAATTCCAGGAACCTAGCAAAATCTCCACAGGACCTATGCCAACATAACATCTACAAAGCAATAAAATAACTGCCAGGTATTGCCTACTTCTTCCAATCACTTCTTAACTGGACCATAGAACAGAAACTGTTCTGCATGCCTTCAAACCTGCATACACCAAGTCTCTTAAAGCTTAAAGCAAATCCTGACGCCCCTGTGCGCTACCAGCCTATCTCCAACACTCCCTTATACAGCAAAAAAGCCTACAGAAATTCACTTGCCAACAACTTTGGGCCGAAGTGGAGTACAGCATCATATACAGGACACGACATGGATTCAGATAAATGAGGGGAACAGGATCACCCTCTCATCCATATGGGATACACAGAAAAATCATGCTCTTGGATATTGTGGCTGCATTTAACACCATTATCCACAAGATCACCCTAAAAATAGGATTGGAGGGCCCCACAGTGTTGGAATGACGTCTCTTTTCCCACAGGACAGGCACAACGTACGTGAATCTTTTCAAATCCACATCTCCCACAATATCACCAGCGGGGAACCAAAAGACTCCAACAAACTGTCCCCTTTTTCTTCAATATACAATGACCACACCTTTGAAATTATTAACAGCCCAGGTCTCAACTGACACAGTTATGTCAATGATATAAAGATTCAAATTCTAGAAGCAAGAATTTAAAACGCATTCGAGACAACCTCAATAATCTAAAACCAGTCTGAGGTTAAAATGCTTCTCCCTGGCTCAGCTGTCTGGTCTGCTGCTGGCCCAGACGATTTGTAGCCCACCTCTGCCACAATGGCTCGATCAGTGTCCAATGTTCTCACTTTTAGCCCACACCATTTACAGTGCGTTGTTCATAAACAACATTTTCTAGTCTTAAGTGTAAACTTTTAAAATGAATATTTTGTGACATGAATACTGAACGTGTGCAATTTCGAGGAAAGGGTGAGCTGCAGTCTTGCATGGGGAGTATTGTAGCCGGAATCACAACACACGAGCAAAAAAGCCCTGGCGGTGTGGTGTGTTGGCACCCCGGACCACAACTCCCATGAGGCCTTGGTACACGTGCATAATGCACGTGCAAGATTGTGGAGACCTTGATAAGCTCCTCCCCGGCCCATGCTGCTTGCTGGCGATTTTCGGTGGATTTCCGGCACGGGCCAGGAGCGGCAAGCACAGCATGCCCAGGTGGTGAGGACCACAGCAGAAGCAACTGTTTGGAGCAGGAGGCATAAGGTCTGTTTTTCCTTCGCTCTCTGGCTGCCTGCGCTCCCCGCTGATATGCAGGAGTGGTGAGCGGCTTAGTCAGCTGTTCTACATTGAACGCCAGTATCGCTTCGCCTGGGTAGGTGCCGGGACGACGCCCCAGGCCTCAGTTAAGTGACAACTACAGCGAATACTGTTGGGGGCATTGTGCTCCCAGCAAAGACGAACTATTGGACTGGTTGTGGGTCTAGCCACCATAGACATTTCATGCAGCCCAATATGAATGGGCTATATGAATGCTTATATGTGCACATGTCAATGTGGCTATGTTTAATGCTTCTTGTTTTGTACGTCCTTGCTGGATTCCATTGCCAGTAACGCTTATATGTGTAAAGGTAAGTGCACCTTCATGATCATACCTCTATGTTTGTGATACAGGGTATTAGACAACTGATATCAGGTCCGAGTCAAAGTTTGCCATGTGCTATATTTGTTCCATGCGTTTGCTAAATGTGCTTATTGTTTGTTGCTTACATCGCTTTGATTTACATGAGGGATACTACCATGGTGCTCCACACTCCTAATTAAGAAAGGGTGTGCTCCTTGATTAAGAGGGGAACGTTTCTGTTTAAGGACAGATATATCTTAATACAATTCATAGCGTCAGGGCTGAATGGTGTATGGAAAAAGGGGCCTACAAAGATAGTGTCCAACAAGGTATACGTGTTTATTTTACCCTCGATTCCCCACACCCTAATCCAACCAGCGTTCGCTAACCTTCTTTCCCATTTCCCTAAACTTCCCATCCCTATCCACAAATTCTGCCTAACCCTCTTCCCCCATTGGCTGCCTCAAATTACCCTTTATCTCAAAATCAGGAACCTGTGCCAACCAAGGTGGGAGAATCGACTATCATTCGGCTTTCTTGGTCAGGAAAGAGTTGTGAGATGTCCCCAATGTCTCTGGGTAGACTCACTGGTGTACTGAAGCATCTATGACCCGTGGCATGCTGCTGCGGTGAAGCTCCTGCTCTCGGGCGGCCTCCCTTGCAGTGCAGACTTCCTACCAACTCTTCGGACAGCTCCGCTTTCACCCAACAACACGACCGATGCTCCTCTGCACAACCACGCTCCCAGTAGCCACGCTGTGGCTGCCGGCTCTTCGGCAGTTCCCTCTCCCTGCCTGCAGTCGGTTCTGCTTCTCTCGTCCCTGGCATTTCCCTCTCCTTTGAGCCTCTTATTTATTTAGATTTTTTTAATACATCTTTACTGTGATCAAAAGATGCATCAGCCAAACGGCTTGAAAAGCAAGCGACAAATATAACAATCTGATCACCAATTTTATAACAGAGTACGAAAGAAGAGAAGAAGAACAGGATAAAGATGAGCCCACGTCTCCCCCCACATCCCACCGTCAATCCCCTCGTGGGCTTGGCCGCTATCGCAAACTTATCCAGTGAGACTTGAGAGCACGCTTTGTCCACCAGGGGTGTACGGCTAGCTTTATAGCAGAGTCCAAGCTTGTAGGTTAGGTTACAGGATAGATATGGTTCTGTCAAGGTTGCTGATTCACAGTAGACATGTCTGTGCTGGGTTTCGGGAGAGCTTTAGGTGCGTGAACTAAAACTTTGCTTCATCCTTCTCCCAACAGTGGGGCTGAGCTGCTTGACCCTCATTGAGATACTCCAGGAACGGAAGCGATTGCTGGTCTATGTGTGTGGGTCTCCATCATGA
Source organism: Ambystoma mexicanum (assembly GCF_040938575.1). Taxonomy (NCBI): domain Eukaryota; kingdom Metazoa; phylum Chordata; class Amphibia; order Caudata; family Ambystomatidae; genus Ambystoma; species Ambystoma mexicanum. The sequence goes on along the minus strand of NC_090933.1, from coordinate 22,853,349 downwards.
GGGCTGTTAGGCTTTCCATGTCATAAATTTCTTCAGCTTTGCTCAGCCAGTCTGATTTTGTAGGGAGGGAGGACACTTTACACTCGATCGTAACAGACACGGGCAACTAATAGCAAGTTTCTTGGCATGTGTGGGAGAAGCAGATATCTGTCTTCAATCTTTTCAATTCCGAAGAGGACAGAGAGGAGTTAAGTCTCTGTGAATTCCTTCAATCTCGTGGATCCACCCCAGAATCTCTTTCCAGAACAGCTGAATCCGTGGACAGCTCCACCATTGATGCCAATATGTGCACACCTGTGTGCACCCTCTCCAGCAGTACGGGAGGAGGACATTGTACATTTTTGCTAAGCGTTGCAGGGTTAGGTGCCATTGAGTCAAAATTCTGCATCTTATATTGCATCGAGATAGAGGACTTCTAGACCGCCCTATATATTGATATTTTATTTCTATCGTACACAAGTGTTTCAGAGCGCGACAAGGCAAGGGAGGGGAACAGGAGAGAACAAAACCGCGATCTTACTAGGCCCAGTGACATTGAGAACGCGCAAGTGCATGGGAGTGGGGGGGGGGGGGGGAACCGCATGGAAGGGGGGAGAAGTGGAAAGTGCGAACAGACGAGAAACAGATAAATAATAAATAAATAAATAATAAAGGCAACAAATAGTGGTAGTGCAGCCAGCAATTTGCAAGTGTTAGGTTTAAGGCAGCAGACAGGGTAGGTCTGATAAGTGCAGGAAGAAAAAGGGGGGGCTGTATGGGTACAGATACAGACCCCAGTGCAAGAGGTGGCCCGGAGGCAATGCGGGAGGGTGGCAGGGTGAGCAGGTACCTGGTCCCGGAGGACAGAGTGTGGCCAGGTGCACGGTGCCAAGAGAACAGATCAGCAGGGGAGAGGGGGAGCGAAGGCAGAAGAAAAAAGGAAGGTCTTGAGGTGCTTCCGGGACCAGAGATGGTTCTCCTCAAGTTTTAGAGTGGCAGGGAGGCTGTTCCAGACGGAGGCCCCAGCCGAAGACAGATCAACCGACTGACCCTAAGGGAGTTCGAGGTAGAGGAGCAAAGAGCTTGAGAGGGGAGGTATTTGCGGAGGGATAGCTGAAGGTATTTTGGACCCAGGCCCCAGAAAGCCTTGTGAACAATGCAGAAGGTTTTGAATGTAATCCTTGCATCCACCGTGAGCCAATGGAGAGATTTGAGAGATGGAGAGATACGATTCCAGGGCTTGAGGCCAAGCACAAGTCTTGCAGTCCTGTTCTGGATTAGTTGCGGAGAGTAGAGGCAGGTAGATTTAGAAAGAGGCTGTTACAATAGTCCAACCTAGAGAGAACCAGAGCTTGGGATACCATGAGCTTCTGGGGGGAGGAGAGGAAAGGCAGAATATCTCTGAGGAGGTGCAGTAGGAAGTTTGACTTTTTAGAGGCTTCAGATATGTGGGCGGAGAAGGAATGGCTGGACTCAAAGATGACCCCCGAGGTTCTTAGAAGGAGGGCCAAGGGAAGCCGGCGGAGAGTGAGGGGAAAGGATGCTGAAAGTGTGCCGAGGTGGAGGATCTCAGTCTATATAGAATCCCCGCCTGCTTGGTTCTCCTCCCAGCCCAATTCATAGTTCCACTTGGCTTTAGTACTTGGAGGGGAGAGGTGGCCCCTGTCCATGAGCGCCCTATACATGGAGGCTATGAGCCCTTTGGTACCAGAGTGCGTATTCAGTATTTTTTCAAATGGTGTTAGAGGACGCTTTAGCATGTCTTTCAATTTACGGTCCGTAATGACTCCCTTCAGCTGCAGGTATGGCAGAGGATTAATAGTCAGGCCTTGTTGAACCTCTTCGAGTTCTCTTTTGGTCAAGAACGAGCCGTCCCTCCACATTTGCCCTGCCCCGACTAGTCCCTGTTCATATTGGGGCTGAAACCGGAGGGGCTCCAGGATAGCATCTCTAATTGGTGGGGCCCAGATGCAGCTAAGTGGTGACGGCCATGTTGGGACTCCCACCATACCCGGGTTTCTTCTACCCAATAGTGGCCAGAGTGCCCGGGGTTCTCCCTTGCCCTGCGCAGGATGGCTTCCCCGAGGAGCCCACAGCCATTCCCCAATGGTGACTGGGGCAAACAGACCATTTTCCAAAGTGACCCATTGTTTGCTTTTGGATTCACAAATGTGGTCACCAAGAACAAGAACACGAAGCTGGGTGGTTGCATAGTATGTGTGGAGTCTGGGTAGGCAATGCCTCCCTTTTCCTTTGCTAGGATAAGAGTGTTGGATGCAATGCGCGGTCTTTTATTATCCCAAAGGAATGCCAGCAGGGTTTTTTAGCGCGTGCTCAGGAAGGCACTAGGGAGTACAATGGGAAGAGATTGGAAAAAGAAGAGGAGTCATGGCAGGATGATCATTTTAAAATCACTGAGTTTACCTGCCCAGGAGAGGTTGAGCTTGCCCCATCTGTCCAGGTCTTGTTGGATCGCTGACCACAGTGTTTTATAGTTGGACTGATACAGCTCTTGAAGGTTCCTCATGATCAGTATACCTAAATATCTAATGCTTGTTTGCGTGACTCGGTGGCCCTACGTCTGTGGGTGCGGTGCAGGTGCATCGTTTTATTCCTGTTTATGCGAAACCCTGATTGTGCTCCGTATTCCTCTATGTCTTACATGAGTGCTGGAATCGAGTGTTCGGGATGGGATACATAGGCCAGCACGTCATCCGCAAACAGCGCTAGCTTGTATTCTACACCATATCCGAGGAGCCCTCAGATCTTTGAGTTTCGCCTAATGTTTTGAGCCAGCGGCTCCATGACTAGAACGTATACAAGCGGGGAAAGGGAACACCTCTGTCTAGTACCCGTGGTTAACGTAAACTGCTTTGAAGCGATTCCATTTACCACCACCTTAGCTTGAGTATTCCGATATAGAGTCTGGGCTCCCCTGACCCAGTTTGGGCCCAGACCTGCTCTGCGCAGGACCTCCGACATGAACCTCCACTCTACTCGGTGAAAGGCCTTTTCGGCATCGACCGTTATCAATGAGGGTCCTTTTTCCGTACTTGGGATGGAAGCCACGAGGTCCAGAGTTTGCGGACATTATCCGAACCTTGCCTACCGGCGACATAACCAGCGACATAACCAGCCTGGTCGTTGTGTATCAGACGGGGGGAGAACAGCGCCTAACCTTTTGGCCAAGATGCTAGCGTAGACCTTTGCATCAACATTCAACAGTGAGATAGGCCTATAAGAGCTACAGTCCATCCTGTCTTTCCCCCTCCTTCGGTATCACTATAATTCTTGCCTCTGTGAAGGAAGGGGGGGGCTGAACTGGACTCTAAGACACTGTTAAAGAGCAAAGCGGGGAACGATATCAGAGCGCCTTTAAATCTCTTGTAATAGGCTGGGGTAAATCTATCTGATCCCGGTGCTGAACCCGCCTTCAGGGCGGAGATGGCATGATCAACCTCTTCTGTGGAAAATGGGCCATTCAGCCTATCTCAGTCCTCGTTGGTCAGTGCGGGGGACACTACTGGACAGGTATTCCTCACTGTTCTCAGGGATGAGGGCGGTGTTGGATTTGTAAAGCTGCTCATAAAATTGGGCAAATCTGCCTGGGTTGTCTACCGGGTTTGTCAGCATCGAATCAGAGGAAGTCTTGACCTTCAGGACCGCCCTATCCGCTCTCTCCCTTCTGAGCCTAGCTGCTAGGAGTGTGTGTGCCTTATCCCCTTTCTCAAAATATTTTTGCTTAACAAATTGCAGGCTAGACAATGCCTTGCTTTCCCAAATCTCTTAGTTCTTTTCTGAGGGCTCTAATCTCGGCGCTCGTCTCAGTAAGGTCACCTTCCTCCCTAGGAAGGGCCCTTTCTTTTTCAGTAATTAATCGTTTGACTTGGGTCTCTCTTAGCAGTTTCAATCTTTTGACTGAGGACCCTTGCCCCATAGTTAAGCCTCTTATTGTAGCTTTTGCAGCCTCCCAAACGGTTTGGGTGGAGGTCTCACCTGTGTTTCTCTCAAAGAAGCTGTGTATCTCTTCGTCTAGGGTTTCCCGGAAGAGCCTATCTTTAAATAATGTATCATTGCATGTTATCTTTTATCTACCAATATGTTCCGCCCCAGGTCTTAGCCAACTGCGACCATGTCATGGTCCGACCAACCCATCACTTCAATTGTTGCTTCTGTGATCAAGTGTTCTAGGCACCCTTCTAAAAATATATAATCAATGCGGGAGAAGGTTCGGTAGGGTGGTGAATAAAATGTGTAGGCTTTGCTTTGTGGGTGTGGGTGTGTGGACCTCCATGCATCTACGAGGTGGTGCGCTGCAAAGAGCTGCTGAAAGGCTCCATTGTCTGGGGGTGGGGGGGCAAGCTCCTGCGCGATATGACCGCCAATCTACGTTTGGATTTGTTATTTGATTAAAATCTCTGCCACAGATAACAGCCCTCCCCTCCCCCCCTCTAGGGTCATCAGAAAATCTTTGCAGAAAGATAGCTGCTGAGCATTGGGGGCATACACTGAACACAGCGTGATTGCTGTGGAATCAATGGACCCTTGTATAATGAGAAATGCACCCTTTGGGTCTCTGCGCAGACGCGTAATTTGGAGACCCAGGGAGGCCTGGTACAACATGCCCACCCCTCCTTTCTTCTGAGGCTCTGATGCCCATAATGATTCCCCTATGCCTCCCCCTCTGACTTCTTCAAATTCTCCCAGCTGCTTATATTTTGTTTCTTGGACAAATAGTATGTCGAGGTTAGCTAATCTGAAAGTGCCTCTAAGCATGTCCCTTTTTTCAGACGAGTTTAATCCTTTTACATTGAGGGAACCTATTCGAATTGGGTCAACCCCCATCATCTCTAACAGGCTTGTCACCAGCTTTCCGGCGTGTTTCATTGGTGGACGTGCCCTCAGCATTTTCACTTTCCTTGATGATTCTCTCATGGACTGCCAGCTACGGTCAACCCACCCCATCCCCCCCAACCCCCAAGAAAATTGAAGATGGAAAGAAAGAAGGAAGAATGAGAAAACATTCAACTGTGTTCTCTTCAACTGCAGAGACGCCCCGGGTGTTAAAATAGGGCCACACAATGGGTGTCGTCCCTAGGAGACTCTGGCTCCCCCTCATTTTGAAATGCAAGTCTTAAGCTGTCGCTCTGTGTCGACTGTCAATGATGCCCAGCCCGGCTTCAGTTTAAATTGATTCTAGTTTGCGTAATCTGCCCATCTCGATCCCGGTAGGGGGGTTTTCAGTCTTTGAAACTTCTTGCCTCCTCTGGTCTTGCTTTTTTGTCGCCAGGGTCCTGAGGGCGTTCTTGCATGCTCCGACGATGAGGGGGCTTCTTCCCATTCAGTTGCACTTGACCCCGCTTGTAGGCTACTAAGGACTCCCTCCGACCTCCTCCCTCGAGGTAACATTGTATTCTTCATTTGCGTATGAAAATATCAAGGCGAATGGGTGATTCCACCTATATCTTGTGCTCCTTTCTCTTAGCCATAGGGTGAGAGGACGGCACGCTCTTCTCTGTGCTAGGGTGGCGGCTGAGAGACCCTGGTATATCCTTACTTTGGAGTCCTCAAAGTCAATTACTTGCAACTCTCGCGCCTTCTGGAGGATATCCAGTTTATGCTTGTAATGGGGACATCTCGCCAGGACTGATCTCGGTCAACTGGGGGGGCCGCCGGCTCTATGGACTCTCTCAAATTCCAGTTGAGGGGAGATTAGAGAGGGAAGTATGGAAGCTATGAGGGCTTTGATTCTTCTTTCTAGGGATGCAGGGGTCTCATTTGGGGATTCCTTGAGGCCCTGTATCCTTATATTCGCCCTTCTTTCCCGATTCTCCAAATTATCGACCTTTGCTTTCAGATCCCAGTTCATCTGTTCAAGCTCTTGGAAACAGTCCTCCGTCCTCATTTCAATTATATCTGCCGACTGCTGGTAATTCTCCAGAGCCTCGACCTTATCCTCCATCTTATGAATCTTGTCCTGTAACACGCTGACCGTCGTGGTCATGCTTGTCCTGAAAGCACGGATTTCTCCCAGCAGAAGAATGTCAGCTTTGGTTGATAGTTACCCCCTTAGATTGCGGTGTCGTCTTGGGGCATAGGAGAAGCCATGTTTGTGGACTCCCTGCGGAATTTCTGCAACTTTTCAACTGTACAGGGGCCCGTGTTCTATTGCTTATAGAGTGTGCGTTGTGCATTGCTGTAGGGACTTTGCGAATGCTCCTTGTTAAAAGGAGGCGTATCACTGTAGGTTGCTGCCCCCGGGCGAATGCGCCTCTAAAATTGCAGGCAGGGTTTTGGACTGCTCAGTGCGATCTTGATCTTGCTCTCCTTACCTCGCGGCTGGGCTTAATGGAACCCGGAGGAACCTTGTGTGTGCATCTACTTCAGGCGGGCGGGATTGTTACACCAGGCTGTCCGCCGTACTACTGTGCAAGCGCCCCGGAGGTATCCTCTGCTGAATCACCAAGGCTGCGTTGGAGCTGCGGGCAAGCCGACTGCCACCACCACGCTGCTGTCATGAACCGTCGCCTGCGTCCCTTTTGGACCTCATGGTCCCTGACCCATTGAGCACTGAATGCAGTAACTGTCCCAACACGGTAGTCGAATACGAATCGCAGCTTGCCTGCCTTTACGTTACACGCTCGACACACTAGTCAACAGACACCCCCCGCGGCTCTGCGTGTCTCAACGCTACTCTCACTGTAGCTGGACGTGTACTGCCGGAGTTCGCTCGGGGCTAATCTCCTGAATTCTACATCCCGGTTCCTCAATTCCTCCTCCTTTCCTTTCACACTTCAATCTTTAGCAAACTTTCCTGGATTTCGCCGGCGCTCAAGTCACGGCTTACGTGCCTCCGCGTGCAGGCATTGTTCCTCCCTGGTTCCGTCCTGGACAATCTGAATGAAGCACGCTGGAATCCAAAGACCCGCGCATGGGCTTATACAAATCCCGGACCGTGCGAAAGAAGTCACAAAAGAAGGTCACAAGCAAACAGAAAAAACAGGTGAGAAGGGGAGAGACTTTTGACAGATTGAGACACCTAAAAATCGATACGGATACAGGGATGTAAGCCGTGGTTCATGACCTCACGCGAGGCATGCAGGAACTCACCACAGAAGTTCAAAACCTTAAAGCGGAGAACGCTGCCTTAAAGCAGCTCGTATTGTCTCGTGATTCTGCCACTAAGGAAAGTGTGTTATTGGGCGGAGTGGTGAACAAATATAATGGTTCTCCAAAGACCCTTCGTGCCTTCCTTGATTCATGCTTGGTGCATTTCATCTTCAAGCCCTACTACTTTTTCACCCCTGGAGCAAAGGTGGGGTTTATGATATCACACCTCACTGGCAACGCATTAACCTGGGCAACTCCCCTAGTCAATTCGGGTGACGCCCTCCTGGACGATTACAATGGATTCATGGAAGCCGTAAAGGCCATGTTTGATCGTCCTGAGCAGGTTTACAGCGCTCAAGAACATCTACTTGATTTTCGACAAGGATCCCAGGATATGCTTACCTATGTCATCTGTTTCAAACAACTTATGAAGGAAGCTGATTGGTCCCAAGAGGCTAGCTTAACTCTCTTTCGCAGAGGCTTGAATGAAGAAATAAAGGACGAGCTAACCAGGGTAGACCACTCATAGATCAAGATTGGGTCACAACTCATCATATTCCATGTGAAACACAAGAGACTATGCAGCCTGTTGAAGCTATTGATGGAAGACCACTATCTTCAGGACCCATAACCCTTCAAAACCAAGGAGCTTCTTTTCTCCATAAACCACCATCAAGAGAGGATTTCATTTGATATTATAAGATCTGCCCACTATCCAATGGTTTTAGGTATGCCCTGGTTAAAGAAGCACATTCCTTATATCAATTGGGCAGCAGGCTCTCTATTTCCTGGTTCAGAACATTGTATGTCTCACCATTTGTCCCTGAACACCTTACCAAAGCCCTCTGAAGACTTCCAAGAAAATCAACAAATATCAGTCACAGTCTCTAACATCATCCAGATTCCCAGGGCCTATCAGGCATACACAGATGTGTTCTCAACAGCCATAGTTCAAGCTCTACCACCCCACAGACCTGAAGATTGTGCCATCGATACCGAACCCTCAGCAGTAATTCCAATTGGAAGAATGTTTATCTTGTCAGAACCTGAAAAGAGGGCCCTCTGGGAATATCTGGATACCAATCTGGAAAACGGAACTATTCGACCATCCAAGTCCCCGGCGGGCACCTCCCTATTTTTTGTTCCCAAGAAGGATTCCAAGGAGCTTAGGCCATGTCTCAATTACCGTGGCCTTAACCAACGCACTCTCAAGGACCGTTATCCATTGCCTCTCATCTCAGACATCCTGGAAGCAGTCAGAGGTGCTGTCATCTTCACAAAACTAGACCTCAGGGGCGCCTATCATCTTATTCGTATAAGATTCAGCATTTCAACGATTAAAGTCAGAGTTCACACAAGCTCCCATCTTGCTCACACTGACACGGACAGACCCTTCATTGTCCAAACTGATGCTTCCAACTACGCCATTGGGGCAGTCCTGAAACAGGAACTTGGGAGACAAACTAGAACACTCCATTGTCTATCTCTCCCGCACTTTGACTCCCAGTGAAACCCATTATTCCGTCCTGGAGAAGGAATTGTTAGCCGTCCGTCAGGCCTTCACTGATTGGCGTCATCTCCTTCTGGGAGCCAAACACCCGGTTCAAGTCCGCACAGACCATCGGAATCTCCAAGTCCTACAATCCCTAGAATGTAGAAACAGTCACCAAACCTGCTGGGCCTTCTTTTTTGCCCAATACCAATTCCAAATCCAACACTTCCCTGGAACACACAACATTATAGCCGATGCTTTATCCAGACGTCCCGACTATGAACCCCTTGAGGATCGGACCTTTCCTAAGATGTTTCCCCACACAATATTTGTTGCCCAAGCAATTACCCTCCTAGAGGATATTCATATTCAAACCCAGTCCTCTGAACCTTGGAAGGAGTTTAAGAGAAACAATCGATGGCATCTCAAAACAAAGGACGGATACCTCCTCAAGGACAATCGCTTGGTCATTCCCACTACTGGACTGAGAAAAGATAACAAGCATATGTCATGATACTTTCCATTCAGGACACCGTGGCATCACCAACACTCTCCATCTAATACAAAGACCGTTTTGGTGGCCAAAGATGAAGGATGATATCAAGACCCATATCCAGACATGTGCAGACTGCAATCAGAACAAACATGATAAAAGACCAGCAGGTCTCCTGCTCCAACCGGCAATATCAACAAGCCCCTGGGAAATCATTGCCACAGATTTCATCGTGGAACTACCCTCTTCCACAGGCTACACAACTATAATGGTTACCATTGATTTGTTCACTCATATGGCTCATTTTACACCTTTATACAAACTGCCATCCTCATCTGAACTTGCTGGAGTTTTCCTGGAACACATATTCTGGCTTCATGGTCTACCTTCCAAGATCATTTCTGATAGAGGGCCCCAGTACATATCCCAGTTCTGGAAACAGTTATGTTGTATACTGGGAATCCAGCGTGCCTTGTCTTTGAGTTATCATCCACAGAACAATGGAGCTACTGAGCGAGTAAATCAAACTCTGGAACAATATCTTTGTTGCTTCGCCACCAAGGTCCAGGATGATTGGTCACTCTTAATACCTTTGGCCGAATTTGCATACAACAATTCGGATCATTCAGCTATCAAAACCAGTCCCTTTTTCTGTAGTCAAGGATTTCATCCTTCAGTCCTACCGTTCATACATCCACATCCAACCCCAGTTCCTACGGTTGATTCCTGGATTGAAACACTAATCAATGTGCACAAAGAAGCTAAAGAAAACCTAGAAAGGGCCCGAAGAGACAAACATTATGCTGACTCCAAAAGAAGACCAGGACCTTCCTATTCAATAGGCGATCAGGTCTGGTTATCCTCAAAATTCCTCTGCGTCACCTAGAACCAAAGGAATTGGCTCCCAGGTATTACGGTCCCTTTTCTATAAAAGAAATCATCAATCCAGTGGCCTTTTGATTCCGACTACCAGAATCATGGAAAAGGATCCACCCAGTCTTCCATACTTCTCTGTTGAAGCCATATTTTCAACCCTCTCGAACTTCTCCAAGATCTACTCCAGTGATTGTCAATGACCAACTCGAATACGAGGTCTCCAGAATTTGTGATTCTAGGTACCGACGTGGTCAGCTGCAATATTTGGTCGAATGGAAGGGATATCCACCTAGTGAGCGCACCTGGGAACCCATATCAAACATGAATGCCCCTAGGCTGATTCGAAGATACCACCTTATCCATCCAGGCAAACCCAGAGAAGCTGGGTTTCAGAGGAGGCATGCTGTCATGAACCGTCGCCTGCGTCCCTTTTGGACCTCATGGTCTCTGACCCATAGAGGACTGAATGCAGTAACCCTCCCAACATGGCCGTCGAATACGAATCACAGCTTGCCAGCCTTTACGTTACACGCTCGGCACACTACTAAACAGACACACCCCTGCGGCTCTGCGTGTCTCAACGCTACTGCTCACCGTAGCTGGATGTGTACTGCCGGAGTTTCCTCGGGGCTAATCTCCTGAATTCTATATCCCGGTTCCTTGATTCCTCCTCCTTTCCTTTCACCCTTCAATCTTTACTGAACTTTCCTGGATTTAGCCCGCGCTGGAGTCACGGCTTCCGTGCCTCCGTGCACGGATATGGTTCCTTCCTGGTACCATCCTGGACAATCTGAATGAAGCACGCTGGAATCCGAAGACCCGCACACAGACTTATACAAATCCCGGACCGTGCGAAAGAAGTCAAAAAAGAAGGTCGCAAGCAAACAGGAAAAACAGGTGAGAAGGGGAGAGACTTGTGACAGCTGTACCTGTGCCGTTCCCTACTCCGGGGGAGGCAATCTGGGCTCTGTTGCAGGCAAAGAGCTGTCTTTTCCCTTGTCGGGTGCAGGGGAGCACAAGAGCAGACGCGCAGGCCGAGGGGCAGGCAGTGCTCAACCCTCCCGCGGAGCACATCGCTCAACTCTTGGGGGACCAGGAAAGGCCGGAGGCAAGCCGTCACAGCCCCCCCCCGAGCACTCCCACGACAAACGCTGCTGCTGGAGTCTATTCAGGGCCAGAGCTCTGTCTGGGGGCTCCCCGTTCACGCTGCAAGAGCCTCCACCGCCCCGGAAACCCAATGCAGAATTGTCCGTGCCACTCGACTGGTCTTTAGGTCGGTCGCAGTAATGTCCAGCGCCCTCAGGCAACTCGGTGACTACACCGCACTCCTCTCCTCTCCAGAGGGCCTCCGGGCACGTCAGGGGAGGCAACTTCGCCAGCAGCGTTTACCGGGTAGAACAGTCCGATTTTAACCAGGGCACTTACCAGCGGTGCAGGACCCCTTCTCCTACAACGATGTCAGATGTCTGTAGTTTGCGGGCTCAGCAAACTTCTGGAATTCACTCTACTACCATAGGTTCTTCTGGAGCTGAGCTCTCAGGCTTCCATGTAGCCTGCGCCCCCTGGTGGTCGGCCGGCCTCTTATTTTTAAAGCAAACACCATTTTTAAATATCCCGCTCACTTGGACCTCCTCAAAACAACTAGACTGCATGTTTAATTTGGGTTTTCTCTTGACCCGCATTAACTCCTTCCTCGTCCTCAGTACCAGAGGCTTTCTGGGAGTTTGAGATCATAGAGTTTGTGACTTCCAATGTGATATTGTTCAAAACTTCTGTTCAGAGAACGATTAGAGACAGGAGATGTTAAAGGTGTATTATATGTGTGGGATGACTGAAATGGCAGTATGCCATCAGAAATGTAGGTATCATAGGGATTTCTTAAGGAGGGAGGAAAAAAATACCACGTCTCTCCCAATAGAGTTACCACCTCCCGCCGGCAGTCGTGCTCTCCCACATGGTCCTCACTCATAATACCGACCCTAGGGTCAGGATGGGGTAGCGGCTGCCATTCCCAATGTGGGAGTAGACCACCACCGGAGAATCAGTGATGACGCTGCAGAATTCATCACACAACCCTATCTAATATTCGATCAAAGTGAGGCAATAGCTACTCTGAAAAGTGTACCAAATCTCAAGAGGCCAGGAATGGTTCTTTCACCTCTCCCTGCATGTGTGCAAGTTTGATCCCTCATTTTGAGCTCCTATCCTTTCAGGGTGGTTTAATGCAATAAGTTGGGATTTGGTTATCCCCACTAGCTGTAAATCTTCGATTTTTGTGCCAATCTTTAAGAAGGGGCGACCACAGTAACCAGTCTAGCCATCACCTATTTCCCTTTTGAATGCAGTTTGGGAAACGTCTGTGCTCTAGAATTCTGACTTGGGTAAAGGTACGCTACCTACTCTCTGCCATTTATTGTGGGTTTGGAAAAGGCCTAGGGACTACCAAACAGGATCTAAATTTGCTTTTGTTCACTAGAAAATATACTGTTGGCTATAAAACACCTATATACTTGACATTTATGGACTTGTGCAGTGTGTTTGACTGCGTGAAAAGGACCCCCAAAGCATTACAAAGATTAGTTGATATCTTTACCTCCTTTATGGAGACAATGGATGGGTCTATTAACATATCCAAATCCAAGGTGACAGCGCTCTGCACTAGAATGAAATTGATTTATGTTATAATTTTCAAGGAGGTAAGCATTAAATGGGTCTACTCTTAAACGTTACTTGGGTATATTTCTCAGGCGCGCTTGAATGGGCAAGCCATGTGAAAAATTATGTTGCAGGGATGAGTCAGTACAATGGTGCTCTGTTTTATTTTGCCCGTTACAGAGAGAGCATGCCAACTAAAGCCATATTGTCAGAGTATAGGGCAGGGTGAGTGGAAATGGCAACCTATGGAGGAGGCATATAGGGCTACAACAATGTCCAGCTATTAGCCATTGTGGAAACTGCTTTCCTAGGTAGGGTTTTGAGGGTACCACAGTGTGCTTCGATGTATTCCATTCATGTGGAATTGGGGTCCTACAAGTGACTGACTAAATTAAAAGCAGGCCTCTGATGCTGTGATACTCTATTTGGACGAATTCCTCAGCTGGCTAAACGCGCAGGATACTCACTGAACTTCTTAGTAGTGCGGATGGGTTGAGAGTAGAGTGGTTAAGGTATGTGTAGTTAGAAGTAACTCGCACTGGTTTGGAATCATGGTCTAGTGATCCGCACCATGTAGGTCAAAACTGGAAGTCCCTCTTGAAGGAACATTATTTTGTTCATCAGAGAGGACCGCGAGTTATGCAAACCAACGTTTGGGCATACCTACCTATTGACCACCTCATGCGGATTCCCATCTACATTGGATAATACACTTGCACTCCCGCTCACTCATTACAAACTTTAGTTTGGGTCTGCTTCCACTAAAAACATTGTCCATTAAGTGTAAAGGAGCCATAGTTACTGATGATAAATGTATTTGTGGGTCTAATACAGCAGAAGACGCAATGTGTTAAGATGGATTTCTGAACTCTGTCCTGGTGGCGCAGAAGTTCAGAAGGCCAACCTAATTACTTGGAACAGGGTAACCTCTGGACGAGCCAGACCAATCAAGGTAGCGATCGCGGCGGTCAAGACTAGGTCTCAAGAGGGGTGAGGGTGACTGAAAGCCCGCAATGAGCACACAAAGCAAGATCACTTACAAACTACTCCAAACAGTTGTTATATTAAAAATATATACACATTTATTTCAAGGCCTTTAAAACAATGACCGTAGTGAGAAAATCACAATATAACGATAGTAAACCAACACATACCATATCAACACAATATATATACAAATACAACAAGTCTCAAGCGTTATATGCACGAAATGTGTAGTCCACCTAAAAGGGAGGGAAAACAGGCAGTGCGCAATAATGCTTAGACCCAGTTCGCCTTCAGAGGCACCTAACTAAATGGAAGTCCGAGCCCTGCGAAGAGTGGAGCCTTGTGCTCAAAAGTACCTGCACGCGCTGGTGCCAACGGGCAAAAGGAGAAGCTCTTCGAGGGAAATCAGGCAGTTCAGTTTAGTGCACAAAAGAAGAAGAACAAGTTCCGCGACTCAAGCGCAGCCTCCACAGTGGGCAGAAGCAGAGCGCGAGTACGGAAAAGGGTGCTGTTTGACACAGCGGGGAAAAGCAATGGGCTCCTGCAGGAGGGCGACCAGATCCTAGCTATGCTACTCACCGGTCTCCGATGCAAGCAGACCCAGGCTTCTCCGCGTCAGTTTCAGCAGCTGGCAGGTTCAGAAGAGCAGGGAACGCCTTGTTGTCGTGTTGAGTAAAAAGACGTCCCAATCGAAGAAACCCGCACAGTTTGTTACCACAGCAGGGCAACGGAGCGGCCGTGTGTATCTGAGCCAAATGTACACTACTCACTTCAGACCTGGGAACGCCAAGTGTACGAAGCGTGTGAGAGGGACAAGGACTCGAAATACTACACAACCTGGCGGCGGTTACAGAGCAAGACTCCCGTGTAAGCTGGTCAGTCAGCTAGGTGGCCCAGAGACGCTTCCGAAGGCTTACTGGCAGGAGATGGTGAAGATGCCGAGAATAGCTGTTCACACTATTCCAGGCCTTCTGGTTCGATCAAAGGTGAAAAGGGTTTCACAAGGCGACAGCAGTGCAGAGGAGAAGTCCTTCAGCGGGTCACCAGCGATTCCTCGGTCCAGCCTCTTGGTTGCAGGATACTTGGCTCCTGTATTCCTTTGTTCGTGAGAACTCAGGAGATCGACATGGTAGTGGTGTTTCCAGCCCCCTCTTATCCACGGTTCCCTTCGCGCCAAAACGGAGGGGACCCAATGGGAGATCCGCTCATCAACACTCACACCATTCGTGGACCAATCACGGACCACAGTGGTCCCAGGCATTCACACCACCCTAGACTCTCTGGCACCCAGGATGTGTATTGGGACCAGACATCCCAGCCCACATCCTGGAGGCACACACAAGACATGTAGAAGCCCGCGAAAGCATCCGTATTTCGCGGGAAAGTACATGCCCAAATAAGGAAGGCCCCGGGTCGGCTCGACCTGGGGAAGGTGAAGGGAGCAAGACGGTCAGCGGACAGGACAAAGGAGCCTTGTGGTCTGGCCATTTTGGGAGCCAGGCCACCATTTTGGGTTAAGCGCGAGAAACGCGCTTAGAACGCCAAAAGGAGCTCAAAACACAAGAAACGATCGCTGCCACCATTCCCGTCCCTGAATCACTTGCACCGATCAGATACAATCCTAAACGAGTATCTAGGGCCTGTAGAAGGCTAGAGACCCAAGAGAGCTGTAACTTAGCTTACAGTGCCCTCTTGTGTCATGTTGCACGAAAGCCGCAACATGATAAAAGAAACTACGGGAAACAGCGTTCCCCGGTACTGACTGTCTTAAGGGCATGTCAGTTTCCCCGTAAGAAAGGAGCGAAAGCCCAGAGGAGTGCGGCAGAAGGCTGCACTTCTCTGGCAAAGTCAAGAACAAGGTGAAAAACAACAGCAAAAAGTTTAGGGGTTGCCACATGGAAGGAAAATTACCTACAATTACTAAATCTTCCTAACACAATGCACTTTAGGCTCGTTTGTAATTTTTTAAATGTTTACGTAGCAGGACACTTTTCCCGGTACTGAGCACAACGCACTTTAGGCAGTGTTGTCCTGCCCTAATATGTCTAGCTATGTGTAATACTCCAGTGCTGTGTTGGTCTGAGAAAGGTTTATAAGGAATGCTTTTAAGGGCAAAAAACGCCACAGATGAATACACTGAGGTTTTGGAATCTGATGTTTTTTACTACCATGTGAGCTGTGAAATCAATTTTTATTGTTGCGATGCTTGCTATGAATACTTTATCATGCACGCTTTTATCGACATTTTGCATTTTCCCCCGAAAAAAAGCGAGTTGAATTGAATTATGACAATGTGAAATAGACGACAAATGTATTTCGTCCACTTTAAAGAGACACGAGAGAGCTGCATTTCAGCTTGCCACTGCTAGAATCCCAAACCCGAGGTATACCATCAACGACAAACCAGGCAAGTTCTGCTTTATTTTCCCAACCATATCATAAGGTGACCAGTAAATAGTCTTTAATGGTGCAAGTGAACATCTGTTACAGGAAAAAGAGGGTGACTATTAGCAGGTGATACGTGACACGCTGTCATCATCAGATGATACTAGCAACATAAAGGGATTACTTGAGTCATGCAGCCCTTGTCACCATTTCTACTTAGTCAGACGTGCCAGTGAGGGGACTTTGCTGGCAAGAAGAGGCAGACGAACCCGTCCATTTCTCAAGTCATCGCATTCACTCGATGTAGAGTATGTAAGTAACAAGTACTTGAATTAAAGACAAGTGAGACAGAAAAAAAGCAAAGACTCGAAAACTCTTAAGCACATTAGATTCCCAGCTCGTACCATCTCCCTGCTCTCCCTGCTACTTTATCCTTGGATACAAAGTTACATTTCTGGTAGGAAGTGAAGGTTTTGCTGTGCTCTATGACGCGGGAGTGTTACCCTGCTTCTACTGCCTGCCAGAGCAAGCCTACAGTCTCTTGAGGTGGCAGCCTTTGGCAAGATCGTTTAATATTAAATTTTTATTTTCTGTTGAAAAAGACAAATTACAGATCAATTAACAAATACATTCAGGACATTATTGCAAGGACAGTTCTCAAAAAGAAACACGCAATCTCTTGTTAAGATGCCCCAGAACAAGCAGTTCAAAAGAAGCCTATCTAAAACATCACTTGGAAGCAGCATACATATGGGAAGAAGACCACTGGTGGCACAGACTGATCAGTGGGGACAATTTCGCTTTGGCAGTAGCAACTGCAAACATTTCAAAGTGTATAGGCCTACAACAAGAAACAGGACAACAGGCCAAAGAGTCAACGACTAGAACACAGGGACTAACTGAAGACTAAACATAAGAAACTTCACAGGGAAAAGGGATAAACAAATCATGTTTTGTATGAATTGTTTAAGAGCAATTGAATTCAAATAAAATAAAAAATAAACACTATCAGAAGAAAATAGCCTCTCTTGGTTTTGTGTGCGTGTTGATTTTATGAAAGGCAAATGGTATTCGACCTGTGCAATTCGGTTGGTTATGCAAAGCCAATTTAATAAAATTGACAAACTTTGGTAAAAGTCACTGTGTTACAAAACCATGTATCTGCAGCAAAAAGCACTGGAAATAAATACCACCATATGAGTATGGTGCAGTTCCGACGGCTCGGACACTCCAAGCAGGGCTATAAAAACTGGGCAGCAGCGTCCAGCATGCAATCGATTTACCATCCTCAATATCGAATATGTGTTAAAGTCAGGCGATGTGGCCAGGTAGCCACACTGGACAAAGTATTGAGGCTCAAATCCTGACTTTACCACTGGGTAGTACTCTGAGAACATAGACCATCTTATTTCCCTATACAATAAGTACACAGTGCTGTCTTCATTGAAAAGATTTGCCTTTGAACATTCCGGTGGGATTCTTTAGCCCGTTCCCTGCTATTCTTTTTATGCCGTTCCTTCACAGTGGAAGGGGTCCTAAATGGGAGAGATTTGACCAATTGTTGCAGGCCTCTCACAAGCTTATTTCAGGTCTGTTTATTGGACACAAAATAGGTTTTCTATTTTTCTGGAATCTCGACTATTCTTCACATCACAAAGAATGTAATACACCCTTCAGTGCGCATACATTTACTGCGAATACAAAAATGTCGAATTTCGACATCCAAATTTCACCCCAAATATATATGTGGGGTGGGATAAAGTAAATAATACATATGGATGGGGGGATGCAGGGTGTCTCCCCCACATATATATGGGGTGAAAAGTGGGGTGGCGGAACGAAATTTGACATTTTAGTAATTTGCAGTAAAATATTTGCAGTGATCACATAAATCCACAAAGAACAATCTTCAGTATTGGTTAAACAATGACTAAGTAGGTGACATTACAACAAAGTTTCCTTTGCTGTGTGCATTTATATTTTTACAGTAGATGGGTTTGTGGCAGGGAGGCAGATGTACACTAATGGTACTCTAATGCCCCACTGCCCTATGTGACCTAGCGACGATTTACCTCAGCACAGGGGCAACCCACATACACCTTTAAAGTGCTAGGTGAGGAGAAGAGATAACAGCGGTGGTGTCTCGCACTGCTAGATGAATTAGAAATGTGAGGAACAAACACAGGCCCTGAAATATGGCAGTCAAAAGGGGAACCCAGCTCCAGAGGTGATCAGAGGCAATGCGAGCAGTTGAAGAGCCCCATAGTAACCTGAATCCTTCCCTGGCTTGGGGAAGTAGAGCGGTGCACAGTCCACAGAGAATTGAAGAAAGCCCAAGAAAGGAGAAGACCACCGCTACAGTTGGAACCAATCCTTACCCAGGGGAAGTCACGAGGTGCACCATACGCAGAGAATTGAGGGACCTCCAAGAAACGCTCTTACCAGGGCAGAGGGAAGCAGCACTGCACCAGGTCCATGACGGACCACACCAACATACCCGCAGCCACAGAAGGCGAGAATCTTGTGGAGAAAATCAGCAGCAAACCCTCTCCCCACTGGAAAATTATGAGCGTGACCGTTTCATTAAGAGCACCAGGAGAAAGAACATGACCCTGATGGCGCAGACATAATTCAGGCCCAATCGGTCCAGGAATATGCCTGGAATCAGACCTCGGGTGAGACATATAGTTGCCACACTCCTAGGGCACAGAGGAGACGCAGAGGAGCAATCTCGTCTCAGACAACAGGAGGCAAAACCCCACCGGGTCGCAGACGCAACAGCTCCAGTGAATGTTGCAACATGACAGAAGCGGAGAGTGTTTACCGGCAAAAGGAAAATGTTGAACGTAACAAACCTGCTAGACCGCTTCCGAAAAATATAGTGAACAAATTCTAGACACAAAAAGCAACCATATTATGTTTAAGGAACTCCCTAGATCAATATTTAAACAGGAGAGTAAATTAAGCAAAAGGGAGCTGACTAAACACACTTGGCAATGCACTTAGGTGCCCACCCCTTCTCTGGGCCTTCAAAATAATGCAAAACACTCGAAACATAAATTAGCACTAACAATCCTAGAAAAATTGCTGCGAACACACAAAAAACTGAGGCAGGCATTCTGCAGGAAATCTAGAGAGTTGGAACAAAACAACCAATCCAGGAGCAATAGAATTTTCTCAAAACGTCCATGTGCATAAATCGGGTAAAACAGGTATGGAGACATTCGTAGACCAATCAAAAAAACTCAGTAACAGGCAAAAGAAGAGGAAGAGTGTGGACCAACAAAACAAGGAGAGACAAACACTGACATTTAAACTTGTATCATTGCACTCTGAACCTACGGCAGCAGTAAAAGCAAACGGACAACAGCAAAGACATTTCAGTGCTAGGGGTGAATTTGATTGAAAATGTAGTCTCACATCTTGAAACCACCATTCCAGTGAACTCTGAAGAGATGGGTAGGTCCAAGAAGCAACAGCATCCCTTCAGCCAAAGATTGAGGATCTAGAAAATAGATCGAGAAGAGAATCTATAGAGTGCACTTCCTGAAGGAGGGGGCAGAATTGACCAACATTATTGAATGCACGAAGTCTCTGTTCCTTCAGATATTGGGGTCCGCAAAAGTCTAATACTTGATGGAGTGCACAGAGAAGCAGGGGCGTAGGAGACAGATAAAATCTGGGGGGGACAGGGGACATCTTGGGGACTTTGATTTATTTATTTATTTATTTGTTTTAGTCAAAGAACTCGACCTTTCACAAAATTATAATTAAAATAGCAGTACGTATTAAATTACCAATATCACTGTATAAAACAAAAGAAAAGAAGAAAAGAAGACAGAAGAAAATTAAAGGATGCTGCAGCAAAGAACATGTCTTTGTATGTTGCATTTCTGGATTTTTCATCTGACTATGAGCTCATGGTAAGAGAGGAAATAATTACTTCCAGTGGGCCACAGCTAGGACGCCAGCTCGTTAAGAGGCAGATCACCTGTAAGTAGACTCCTGGCAAATAAAGGAGTTAAAGCCTTTTCTAACAACTGCAAGTTGCTACTTTTTTGTGTGGGGCAAGGAGACAAGTGTGTCTCTTCGAATGGAAAGATGGGGGTTTCACAGAAAGAGGAAATCTTGTTTGTACCTCTTAGTAGCCCTGTTATGGGAGTAGAGGGACCAGGTGTGTAATGTTGCTGCTTTGACTGTCCTCCGGGTGGGGTACAGCAAACAAGGAGGATGAGTGATCGCAAGCCCACCCCCTTATAAGCACTCCCCAGGTCCGAGGCCGGATGTGTCGGACCCAGGGAATGCCTAGTAGGTGGGGTGTATGTGGACCCAGGAGGGTGGGCAGAGGGGCAGCCCGCTATGTGGGCTGCCCCTCTAGCGCCCCTGCGAGGTCCAGGCCAGCCTCTCACGATGAGTCTGGTCCCTCTTATTCCATCTCATGCTGGCTTCAGAGCCTAGCCTTTCTTTGCCTTTGTTATTCTGAATGCAGAGCTGAACTCTGTTCCTTTCTCGTTTAACATTTGCTGCAAAGCCTGATCTATTTGATTCTCTCATATGTTACTAGGACGGCAGAGCATGGGTCCTCTGCCCTGTTACACTATTCAAAGAGCCCCTCTGCCCTTTCTTTGCCTCTCCCTTGTCTCACTGCTTGCTTGCTTGATACATACCTTGTTGCTTGAACACTCAACATATTCTCCCTAACACAGCAAAGGCAGCTGCAGTCTGTCTTAACTTCTATTTGTTACGTGTCTTGAATTGGCCTCTTATCTCCGCTTTTCTGTCTGCAGGGGAAAGGCATTTGCCAGTCACTGCCATGATGGTTCTACCTGGCCATAAGAGGGCAACAGATAGCCAATACTGGAAGAACATGGGCATATTATGCCAGAGGCTGGCAGCTGCCTTCCTAATGCCTACACAATTCAGTGGATGAACAAACGCGAGAGCACACATATTGCTTATAAAGGAAGGGGATGATGTCACACTAGGTTAAGACATTTTGATAACGCCAGGAGCTAATTTCCAGCTGCAATTAAGCGATTACCTTTTAGACTTTTGGCTTTAAATAACGTTAGTATCACCTGGAAAGCACAGAGGTTGCTCAACAGGGTTCCTGGAGCACGAGGGGTACCCTACTCGTGGGCATGGATGATTGGAGGGCATTCTTGCCCTGTTTTGGAGCCTGGCCCCTACAGCCATGATGGGGGAGGGGCTTATTAATTTTGGTTGTACGTACCCTTTGAGGGTGGGCAGACATTGCCTCCTGCTTTAGCCCACTAACAGCTCTGCTTTGCAACTTTATCACACATACCTGTCAGGTGGCATGTAACTCAATGCTACTAATGTTATCAGCCTCAGAAGTCTGGAATCCTTTGCCACATCAACTATGGTACAGGCTTGCCACCTGAGACTTACCCATTTCTGAGTCGGCATCTGTCACCCTGTGGAGAAGATACACACAGAAAGAGCAGGGCACAGTGCGCTTGTGGGTTTTCCACACTTCTTCCTCTGGGTGGGCACAATTCACTCCGCAGAGAAAGTGGCACATGCTTGGCAACATTCTCCCACTTTGACAATGTCACCCAAAGAGCGAAATTGGCCATTTGAAACACCCCTGTCGACTTATTATTGCGCAATCCACACTGATGGGTTTCAGCACCTGCTTAACGCGAGATGGCAATTAAGAGCATTTGCCAACGCACTCAAGAAGCAAAGGACAACCGCTTACCAGCGACATGCCATGCTCACTCATTCTTATCACGAATTGTCATGTATCTGGGGTCATGTTAAATGTATTTATTCATTTATTTCATGTGTAGCATCACGCAAAACCCCCAAGCATCAAGGCGCAAAGTAAACTGCATGGAGTGGACCACTTCCATTGGCGCACGTTTTTACTTTTCCGCCACAAAATGGAAGATTTTAGCATAAAAGGCAGGTGAAATCACATTGCTTTTCCACTTTGGAAGAGTGTAAATACCTCACGCAATTAGCAATTGCTGGCGGAATTGACAATGGCTCCCTCTGGACTCTGCCCACTTTTGCCAGGTTTCATTTCCAAGCAGATACCAGAGAATCCCTTTCCTTATTTCCAGCATGAGAATCCATGCTGGCAGTAAGGCTGCATTTGTCTGGTGGAGCGGGAAATACAGGGGATCCTGGTGTGTCCACTCGGCTCCCGAACTCCACCCAGAAAATGCACGAAAATCTGGCCAGTTAGAAAAAGCGACAGTAATAGTGTTTTCCACCACTTTTTCTGAACCAATTGACCTGGAAAATGCTGTGTTGCATCGGAAACTGAATGTATTCACTCTGCCTATTATCCCACCGGAAGATTAAGCCAGGTGCTGAACACAGGTGTTACATATTCCTGTGCACAATCTGCATTTGGAGAATTAACTAACTGAGCTACCTTACAAATGATATCTCCTCTGGGGCTTTACTGTCTTAACCCCTTAACTGCCATGGGTATTTTCCCCCAGTGCCAAGGCCTTTTTTGGTGATTTCGGTATGTCGCCATTCAATCCCTTGTAACTTCTTTGTTACATGAGATATCTCAGCCAAAGTTGGCCCTTTTTTTTCCACATGTAGGCGGTCGTAACGCCACCCAGGAATCCTAGTTTGCTGTAGGGGGGTGAGAGAAAATAACCAAAAAGGAGAATGGGTTTTTTTCAGAAAATGCCAATAAAATGTTGTACAAAGAAGCCTGTTGTGGTTTCCTTGTAAGAGCTAGGAACAAATGGTTTGCATTTTCCAGGCTTTCAAGAACAGATTGAGTGGAAACCAAAATAACATATTTGGATATGCTAATCAGGCGTTTTGTGAGTGGTAGGCGATTTTGGCATTTTTTGTCCAATAGGACATGCGTGGACGGAATGGAAGAAAAGGGTACGAAAGCTGAATGGGAAGCCAGAAAGGCATGCATTTCTAAAAAGTAGACAATATTCCAAGTTTAGGAAGGGGTGATTTGCACAGGTCAGGCAACAACTATGTAGGGAAAGATTCCATAGTTTGGGGGGAAATCGGGAAAATGACAGAAAGAAAAACACAATTTCCGCACATTTCACTCTGGTCACTCACTGAAACACGCAGCCAACAACACACGGCCTACCTTCCCGCGTTCCCACAGGTTTCCTGATGAAAACGGTACCTCATGTGTGGGTGTACCTACCTGGGTGCAAAGGGAAAAGCCTAAAACACTGGTAACCCCAAGTCTTTTCGCACAGCAGATTTTCAGGAATTTTGCTCATGTGGACAACCTACAGATTTGGGCCTAGAGTGTCGAAGCCACGAAGGAAAACAGGGAACCCCATCCATTTCCAAAAAGAAGACACCCATGGGAATCCACAGAGGTCTGACGCGCGAATCGCCCCATAATTTATGACCCACAATCCCTGGCAAATTCTGAAATTTAGTGGAAAAAACACAATTTTCACTTTGTCTGGGATTGTGGGTAATAAATTCTGGGGCGATTCAATCAAGTCAGACCTCTGTGGATTCCCACGGGTGTCTTCTTTTCGGAAATGCATGGGTTACCCTGTTTTCCTTCATGGCTTTGACACCCTAGGCCCAAATCTGTAGGTTGTCTCCCCAAACCCTTTGTGGGTTACCAGTGGTTTATCCTTTTCCATTTGCGCCCTGGTAGGTGCACCCACACATGTGAGGTACCGTTTACATTGGGACACCTGTGGGAACGCGGGAAGGTAGGACATGTGGTGTTGGCAGCGTGTTTTGGTGGGTGGCAAGAGAGAAATGTCTGAAAATTGTAGTTTTTTTCACCAAATTTCAGACTTTGCAGGGGATTGTGGGTAATACATTCTGGGGCGATTCGCGCAAATCAGACCTCTGTGGATTCCCAAAGGTGTCCTCTTTTTGGAAATGCATGGGGTTCCCTGATTTCCTTGGTGGCTTCGACACCCTAGGCCCAAATCTGTATCTTGTCCACATGAGCAAATTCTGCTCTGCCAAAAGGCTTGGGGTTACCAGTGGGTTAACCTTTTCCCTTTGAGCCCAGGTAGGTGCACCCAAACATGTGAGGTACCGTTTTTGTTGGGACACCTGTGGGAACGCAGGATGGTAGGAGATGTGTTGTTGGTGGTGGTTTTCAGTGGGTGGCCAGAGTGAAATGTCTGAAAATTGTGGTTTTTTTCCACCACATTTTAGAGAAATTTCCCTCTACCCACCCACCGAAACACGCCGCCAAAAACAGACGTCCTACCTTCCCGCGTTCCCACAGGTGTCACGACAAAAACAGTACCTCACATGTGTGGATGCGCCTGACTCGGCACAAAGGGAAAAGGCTAAACCACTGGTAACCCCAAGCCTTTTGGCAAAGCAGATTTTGCTCATGTGGACAACCTACAGATTTGGGCCTAGGGTGTCGAAGCCACGAAGGAAAACAGAGAACCCCATGCATTTCCGAAAAGAAGACACCTGTGGGCACCCCCCTTTCCACTAAAAATATCCATGGTGGTTTAGTGACTCCCACACCCACCCAAAACAAGTTTTAATTTGTTTTATTTTTGTTGTGCCCTTTCCTGGGGGCAGATGGGCACATGTGTGTGGCCATCTGCCCCCCGGGGGGGCAAAATGTACTACCCCAGGCTTGTGGGGTGGCTCTGCCAATATTTGCAGTGGGCCCCCCCACACCAAATGGATGGGGGCATCTCATGTACCCCTTCCTACGGGCCGAATTCTGCCCCCAGGGAAGGCTACATAAGGTGCCCCCATCCACTTAGGGTGGGGGTAGAGGGCCACCCCCCTTTCAAGCACAAAAAATCCGGGTGGTCTAGTGGGCCCCCACCCAAAACAAGTTATATTATATATATATTAGTTTTGCCCTTCCCTAGGGGCAGATGGCACATGTGTGTGACCATGTGCCCCCAGGGGGGTAGCAAAACGTACTGCCCCAGGCTTGGGGGGCGGGGTGGCTCTGCCAATATTTGCAGTGGCCTCTCCCCTCACCCCAAATGGATGGGGGCATCTCAGGTACCCCTACCTAGGGGCAGAAATCTGCCCGCAGGGAGGGCTACATAAGGTGCTCCTCATCCACTTAGGGTGGGGGGAGAGGGCCACCCCCTTGCAAAAATCACTGGTGGCTAGTGGTCCCACTCGAACCCACCCCACCCAAAACTATGTTTTAAAAAAATATTTTATTTTGTTTGCCCCCCTTCCCTGGGGGCAGATGATCACCCATCTGCCCCAGGGTATTGCCCCCATGCTTTGGGGGACAGGAGGGAGAGGGCAGCTTACATAGTAAGCAGCCCTTCCCCTCACTTCAAAAACAGATCCCTGCACGACACACCAAACACATATTCTGGGGGGGATAAATGACATTACACCCCCCCCACTTAAAATTGTGGGGGGGATTTGTCCCCCCCCTGTCCCTCCCATGTCCTACGCCCATGCAGAGAAGGTCCTCAATAAATGAACACAAATGAACCACAGAGAGAAATTATGAAATTCCATGACTATCTGGATTAAAGAAGAAGTATTGGGAACAGCACGTAAAATTTAAGGTATCGTCTTTTTTAACAGTAAAATCCAGGTCTTTCACGATACAACACCAGCAACCCTATTAAGAAGAACACTTACGATTACTCGGGGAACTGAATAACAGAAGGATCAAGTACAAATAGAGGTACCCTTTCGACATCCAGTTTGGACACTGAAGGATTAGTTAAAACAATCATGAGGATAACAAGCTGCTGGGAATGACTCTAGCTGGGGTAGAGAAAGACCAGCACAGGAAAAGGAGAGAGAGCAAGATCTACTCCTCTTCTGGCAAGTCATGATAGGTCAAAGAGAAACCGCTCCATAGTTGTATCATACACTTGAAGACCATCTCAAAGTGAGAGACTGATGCAACGTGGAAACATTCTAGCTGGGGTAAAAAAAAAAATTTTTAAAAATCACAAAGTTCCTGAAAGAAACTCTAGAGGTTTAATATTGGCTTCACACTTGCCCTTTGCTAAACACTCCAATCAAAAAGGAACACCATGATATGGAGAAGGTCTACAGAAGGATTCCATGAAGTGATAGATTGTCACATAGGGGAGGGAGAGAAAACCTAGAGCAAGCTCTCTGGAAGGAGAGGATATATGTTAGGGCTCAGGGGAATTTATGGTTTTTATGCAGTTGTCATCCTTTTTAAGAGAATCAAGACAGACCCGAAAGAACTAGAAATCGTAACTAAAAGCAGAGAAGTTATAAGGTAGAGACATCAAAGACAATTAAAAAGTGCTTATTCACAAATGTCTGACCATAATTCAAGAGGTTTGTGCAAGAAATTGTTTGGTAAAGATTAAAGGCCTCAACTCACCAACTAAGAGAACCCAATTATGCAGAGATGTGACAAGAAGGGGGTACATGTGCTGGCATTGCAGGAGACATTCTCCTGATAACAGACCTAGCAAAGATGAGACATAGGACTTAGCCATTCCAATTCTCATCAGAAACTAAAAAGACAGGGGTAGCTCTATTATTTCATACCAAGTCCCTGTTCAATCTGGACTAACAGAAGAAATATAAGGAAGGGGGATACATAAAAGTGAAAGACAAGACAAGATAACAGCCCTACACCTTTGCCTCCGACTTGCCAAACTTTAATCAAAACCAACTTATGCAATGAGTCATAAATGTTGTCAAGCTTTTTTGCTGAGGTGAAATGTATGAAAGCAGGAGATATGAATATTGTCATGTTAACAGAATTAGATTGATCAGCACAGCAAGGAGGTCAATGAACAGGTACAGCATCACTTACAATGAAACATAGAACATAGAACACAATTTGTTGGATGTAAAGACATACATCACAATTGAATGACAACCTGTTAAAATGTCTATAATCGCCAACAATGCTTTGAAATGTTTGTCCACCCTCCAAAAATCATGCAATGCCCAACTCACTTTCCCTTCACTTACAATCCTCAGCTAGCGTAAGCACAGGGAAAACTTTGTGCAGTTGTATTGATATTTATTTCAGCGCACGAACCCGGAGGAACCTAGGAGCTAGTTACAGAAAGTGCGAAGTACAGTAGTGAAGTGCCAAAGCATGCATAACTGTTACAGACACAATAGGTGTGTGGGGGCATGCAGACATGCATAAAGGACAAAGTAGGTGTGTGTGCAAACTGGCAAAGTCTCGCCTCATAGTATAGGGTGCTACATCAGACATGCAGACAGGTATGTGAAAAACAGGTAGTTGCTGGCAAGATAGGTTACATGTACATCACTAGGTGGCCAGGTAGAGCCACAGCACATAGCTCTTGGCGTTGTACAGGACAGTATAAGGTGCATAATTACTTTAAGTCCATAATCTAGCAGGGATGAGTGACATCCAGTAACATAGCTAGAGAGTCTCACTGTCCAGCTCTGCTCTTGCACTGATTTTATGCCATGCCCCTATGTAATCTGCCACTCACATGATCATTACACCTTCCCTCCTCAGACTGCCTGCATGCAGCTCTCACCCCCAATTCGCAGCTCCTCCTAGTTATGCAACTCTCACTCGGCAGAACATTTGCACTTCCCTTTCCCTCAGGTTTTACTGCCCACATCATCAGAAACCTACAACATCTCTTCCTTACTTTCCACCCAGTTCAGGACCTTTCTTTTATTCCAGATCCTCTGCCTTCCCCATAACCCTACAGTCTGCAACCCCTCACCAAATAAGAACATGGTCAGTGTCAACACAGTCGGGTTACAGTTCATTTCAACATGAACATCCTCTAAAGCGCTGGTCCCAATTTCTTCTCTCAAATAAATTTAGGAAGTACAGTCCACCATCTTGGTTACTTTCTTGATTAATGCTACACCAGGGGTGGAGACTTTGGTTTGCAGGCTAATGGGCATGAATCAGGGGTTGTTCCCTCTAGGAGTCAGTGTCACCAGTGAATACCTGGTGTTGAGTGCACATTCTTAGGCATGTTCTCGACGCAGGCACACTATCGGCTAAGCT
This sequence comes from Ambystoma mexicanum, assembly GCF_040938575.1. Taxonomy (NCBI): domain Eukaryota; kingdom Metazoa; phylum Chordata; class Amphibia; order Caudata; family Ambystomatidae; genus Ambystoma; species Ambystoma mexicanum. The sequence continues at coordinate 22,825,416 of NC_090933.1, read as the reverse complement.
GGGAACCTAATTATATGCTTAGCAATAAGTATCCTACCTTCTACTACACATGTAGTACATCACCTTTCGAGGTGCATCCCTATTGATTTTACACATCTTACAGCTTACACCGTAGCCCCCAGATACATTTACCAGTACATTTTCCTACCCTATCACAACGTTATCATTTAAGAACATTAAAATCTGACTTTTGTGAATGGGCGGCCCTCCACAAAGAACCATGCCGACTCGTAGTTCAAGTCCAAAGCAGTTTATTGGATCTTTACCATCATTTTAGGGTAGGGAATTTCGGTTGTTCTCAGGACTAAGCGGGTCCTTGGGAATTGGTAGGAGGTCTGTCCCAGTCTATCTCAACTTTTGCTCACCTCCTAGCCCAGGTGACCTTATCAGAATGTTATTACTGAATGGTAACACCGTCTGTTTCTTTCCGACTTAGATTAATAGTGGTTTTCCCTGATTCAATGGCTGTCTCCCTATGGGTCTTCTAGGCTTTCCCTAACCTAGACCACTTAGTAGTCTCAGGGAGGTAATATGGTGCCTTCTTCCACCCGGTGTCACTCTCACACCCGTTCGTACTTGAGCCTTCACTATGCTGGTTTCTTCAGTTGCTCTTTTCCCACCACAGCACTGTCCCTCAAATCTCTCACTCCACCTTTCCTCCTCCACACGTTGATCTTAGTTCTTTTCCTACTCCTGTTCTTATTATCGCTCGTACCACAAACTACCCCTTTACCCCCATGATCTTCTCTTCCCTCTTTCCTCTCACCGTACTTCCTTGCCTCTTGCTAGTCTTCTTGATGTAATCTGTCTCATCTATGCTGATAGTTACTCCTATTCTCCCACTTAGCATTGCACTTAATATTATGTTGCTCCTACGGTTTCTACTCCATACTTAACCTGTGCTATGACCTTTCTACTACCACTCTACTGATTATTTTACTCACTAACACTCTAGTGCCTACTCCAGTACATCTCACTAAGACTTAATGTTGTCCACTACCAGCAATTACTAACTCCTACTACCAACCACCACTCTACTACTCCCAAAACTACTACCACCTCCTCCATCACTACTGCCCTGCTACTACTACCTCTACTCCTCACCCTTTCTACTCACTCACAAATACTCTACAGACCCGCCCCTCTCTTCAATAGCTTCCACACTCCGGTTGCTCGCGTCTCTTCTGGCCTTTTGGATGACCTCCACCAACTCATGTCCTCACCCAACTAACCCACATTCAGCCACTCACATACACTTACTTAAATACCACTCCCAGGATTGGGGACTTACCCTGTCCAGTCCACTTACATTGCTTACAGCAGCGTGCAAGGGGAAGTCTTTGGGGAGGCTGGAATAGCGTGCAAGCCCACCCCTTCTTCATGCTGCATTTCTGCCATGGAACCTGTACAGGCTCCCATAGACCGGTTGTCCTTCCAGGTCTCTAAAATATTCCTGCGGTTTCAGTGGGTGAGCATGGCCTCTGGGGCTTTTTCTCCATATAGGTCCCGTAGGGATATTGGAAGAACAAGGCCCCTTTGGGAGCCTTGTACTTAATAAAAAAGCCTCCCTGGTGGGCTAGTGGACTCCATACAGCCTGGTACTGTCGTGGCCAGTGTTAAGATTGCCACACCCCACAATTCCTTTTTTCTGGCATGTGTCCTTGCGAGGCAAAGTGTTTTGATGCTCACTGCACCTAGTGGCACATCTTCAGCTGCTCCTTTTTCTGGCTGCTCTGCGTGGCAGTTCCTCCACGCCAGCATTCCCGGGCAGACGCAGGCAACATCATAGGTAAGGTCGGGTGGGGTGGGGTGGTCGGGGCCCACCCACAGATGCAGGCACCTTGGATGTGGCCCCTTCTTCCCCGACAGGGTCCGTTTTCAGGCCCTGTTGCACTATTTATTTCATATTCAGTAAATCCCACTGTGAACTTAAGCTAATGCATAGCCTAGAGAAATTAACATCACAGCACTTAACTCCATCATGCCTCTGCTTCCCCTCCACCACTTTCCTCATTTTTCTCCATGCATACATCAATACACGGCCAACAATTAGCGCCAACTGCTCTGTCAGCTGGCTTGGCAAAACCAGTGCCCTCCCTTAATAAAGGGGCGGTGTTTCTTTAAATCTACCTGGAAAGCCTCCTCACTACTAGGGGGGCTTGAGCATCTCTCAAATCCATCACACAACCAATCACTAACATCATCTATTATCATGCTTTGGCACATCTAGATTCTGGCTTCCCAGTAAAGCTCTGCTTGAGAGTTGTACGTCCCTGGACTCCTCTGGTGAATACAGATAACCTCAGTTATGACGCATGCATCCCTACTTTCGCAACAATATACCACAAACCCTCCTGTTTGTATTTTCCTGACAAATCTGTTTGTTGTATTGTTCACTGCCGCTTTCCTATTGCCCCCATCCCCAACTTTACATTCTGCCATTAACTCCTTCCCTAACACTACTCTTAAATATCCAGGCTCAGGTCTAGCAACACCCTTGCGAGGGTCAGAATATGTTAACATTAGGACAAGGCTAGTGTGATGATTCATGGGATCATATCACTTCTCCCCAGGGTGAAACCCATCCCCGTGAGGCTAGGGAGATGACCCTGCTATGCAACATACCCCTTAGGGGTGGCAAAAAGCGGGACCTCACAGGGAGAGACTCACCCTCATGCAGACAAATACTCATGTTCCATGATGGAACGCCATAACCCTCTTGCCCTTGTGTCCCTGAAATCTATAAAGTCTTCTGAGAAACCCTCAAAGCACTACTGTACGTTATAGCAATGCTTCTTCCTTTCATCCTGTAAATATTGCTACCACCAAGATAAGGAAGACTAAAATGGACAGTCTGCTCTCTAGTCATTCTCAGGGAGTGCTGTGAAGAAGATGAATTGAGTTCTATAAACTACTCTTTTGGCAAGTACAGAAGGTACCGAGAAGCGGTGTACTCAAGGAGGCATAAAGAATATCCAATGGACAGAAACAAAGCACTGACACTTCACTGGGGAGGAACCAACTTAATGTAACTAAAACATAGAAAGGACCCAATGAGAGGCAAAGCAGGTGTGAAACCTGGCAAACCTGGGAAGTTCAAACCTGGGAGCAAGAAGCAACGCTGGGGAAGCAAACCTTCTGTCGGGAGGATACTGACTGCAGATGATTCTTTTCAGGCTAACTTCAAGCAGGCCTAGCTGGAAGCTGGAAACCGATAGATGGTGGTGTGACCTCCAGGAGGTGGACTGAATGGTCCATTAAGTGTGCCGAAAACATCTGTCTTGGGACCCCATGGAGCCCAAGCATAGCAGCAGGGAGCAGAAGCAGAGAGAGCATACCTTGGGAGTGCATCAACCAGACACCACAGGAAGAACCAGTGAAATGGCTCAAACAACAAAGAGGTAACAGAGGTCATGGGTGAACCGGTAGGGGTTTTGGGAAGGGTGCTGAAGTTAAAGAAGACATCAGGAGTAATCTCCCTCGTCTCTGTAATTGTATCAAGATTATTGAAAAGAGAAATACTCAGGGGAAATCTCCCTCGTCTCAGTACTTACACTAGAATACCAAATGGCAAGAAAGCCTCAGGAGTAAACTCCCTCATCTCAGCAATTGTAATAAAAGTATTGAAGGGAAAGAAAGCCTCAGAAGTAATCTCCATCTACTGAGTTGCGACAGATGTATCAAGTGTGAATATTACATCACTAGTGATCTTCCTCTCATCAGTTGTGTTAAGAGAACTTATCAGGAGTACTCTCCGTCAACACTCTAGCACCAAAAGAGACATTTCAGCTAGAGTGTCACAAGCATAATCTCCTTTGTCAGAGTGTCAGGAGAAGTCAGGGACACTATGCAAACAGCTGTTCTTGTTTTTCACCGGCAAGAGGAGGGGAAAGCAAGAAGAGAAATAACTGTGTTGGAAACAAATGAAGTGTAACTTTTAAATAAGCCCTAAAAGTAGCCTGGAAAGAAGTGCAAAGGTTAATAAAAACGGTTGCAGGGAACTGTCCGAAGTTAGCCAACAGCTGAACCAACTGAACCAGCAGCAGGAACAGAGTTGTAATCAGGATTGAGTAACAAGTGGGGCCTGAAGCTAATGTAGTTGGGCCCACGGCAGTGACATTAAAACCTGTAAATTAAAAAGGCTTAGTGGGCTTTTAAAGATTTTGGGTGAGCTTTGCCTGCTCCAGGTCCACGCAGTCTACGCCTATGAGAAGGGAGTCATTTTCCTAGTTCTTTCACCTAAATTGTTGAATCAAAAACTAAGGCAAAAGGTTACTAAACAGCAAGTCGACCCGGAGGAGATAGCAGTTGTGAACTGTGTTTGGGACCTGAACTGTGGGACCAGGAGAAGGAAGTCATTCTTCTGCTATTTTGCACAAGTGCAGAACTTGAATTTTTATCAGACAGGATTGGAAATACGCTCATGGGTTGATCCCCTTGCACCAGGACAAGAGAATCAGTCTCCTGGAGCCGTTTATGTTAATGTCTTTTGTTTGTGGTAGGGCTAGAGTAGGTTAGTTTGGACAGAGGATGGATACAGAGTTTGACAACCACTCTGACAACGAGCAACCAAGTACTTTTTTAGTTAGGTAGGCAAAACCTTTTAGGGATAGGGGAAGATGGACCTTTTTCATTATTATTTATATAGAGGTCGTTGTAAAAATGCCACTCCGTTGTCCGAATCCTTACTCCAGCATGCCACACTAGGCACCGTAAAACCAATACTGGATAACTTAACATAGCCAAAGTAATTCACAATATTTAACTCCACCCCTCCCCCTGTGTACATTTCAAAAGGCTGTAGGTCCATCAATCTCCATCCGAGAGGTCCTTGAACTTGTCATAAAAGAGCATCATATAGCAAAGGTAAAGTGTGAAGAGTCTTTGCTTCACCACTTCCAAAGGCTTCATTTGTTCTTTAATCGCTTGGAGTCTGGACAAGGCAGGAGCAAAATGCTCCCATAAGATATAGGTCCCTGTCTCTTGGGGTCCTGTCAAAGGGCATCATGTCCTTGAAAAACAAGAGCTGCATCACCATTGCTCTTTATGGTGCCCCTGGGGGTGGTCTCACATCAGGAACCCATTTCACCAATTTATCCTCGCAGAGATCGTCCCAGGAACGCCTCAGCCTGGATAACTGCTGTAGACGAGGGAGGTGTGAACTGATATTCCCACAGAAATTGATATAGGGCCTGATTCAGTTTCTCTCCTTGGCCCTCAGCAATTCTGAATAACTTGTTCAGTGTCAGCATGAAATATTCTGCGTACTGACTGGCTTGGGCTGAAGAGGGGTAATTCATTGATGAATTCCCCAATTTGCCAGGAACACCTAAAAGGCCCCACTTTGAAAAGGATGACCATTGTCTGCCTTTAGATGTTGGGGAAACCATGGGTGGCAAATTTCTTTTCAAACACAGGAATAACTTAACAGGTTGCAGTGCAGGCAATAAGCTCAATCTCCGGCTACCTGGATTAATTAATCATCAACTACCACCAGGAAAGGTCGATCTGCACCTTTTGATCCAAAAACCATTACACATTGCCAAGGTTTACAGCTTCTCTATGGCAATCAAACGGGGGGACCTTGCAGAGCAGCCTATGATGCCTGCCCCCATATAGACTGCTCAATGGGGTCTTCCAACGGTGGTAACCATACCTTTTGCCACAGTCTTGTCGTTGCTGCACCTTGATGACCATGAAGTGCTAGTTGAAATATTCTTCTACCACAGCTGTCGGGATGGCGATTAGGGAGTCTCTTAACAGAAACCCATCAGGGGCTAGGATCAGTGCGTCTTTCACAGACTCAGCTCCTATTGGGATTATTGGGTATAAGACTGCCGGTTTGTCAACTTCTATCCGAGATAACCTTGAACTTGGCATAAAAAAAAAATCATATACCAAAGGTCAAGCATGCAGAGTCTCATCTTCACCGCTTCAAGAGGCTTCCTTCGTTGCGGAATTTTGAGTGAAGTCTGGAAAAGGCAGGAGCAAAATGCTGCCATAAAATATAGGACCAGGTCTCTTGGCCTCCTGTAAAAGGGCATGCCTGTCCCTGAAAACAAGAGCTGCATCCCACTGCTTTCTATGGTTCCTCTGGAGATGGTCTCACACCAGGAACCCACTGCACCAATTTGTCCTTGCAGACATGATTTGATTGTTCATTTATATAACGCCTATACACAATATGTTTCAAAGCGCTTCAAGGCAACGGAGGGAACAAGGCAAAATACAAATACATTTTTACAGGCCATGAACAGTAAGGATGTGAAATTAACTATTGTACTCCGCCTGAAGACAGATAGTGCTAGAGCTAAGACATGGATAAGGAAGGAAGGGGGAGAGTGGGAAGGAAATTGAAACAGGCTGGCAACTATCGTACTAGGCCTGACGACATTTCAGATAGTGCTGGAGGGGTGGGGGAGGGAAAAAAACAAGTAAGGGGAGGGGGGAGGAGAGACGAGATTGCTTTCATACTAGTTCCAGGGACAATTCTGATAGAGTAAGTGCATAGAAGAAAATAAGGGGAGGAGGGGAGGAGATAGGAAGAGGGAGAAAGGGAGAGGAGGAGAGAACAGAGTAAGCAGTCAAAAAGAGTGGAGAAGCAAGAGGGGAGAGTGACTACAATTGCAGATGTCAATAGTAACACAATGTTGCAAGCCTTGATACAAGATGAAAATGGGGGAACAGCAGGATTCAGGGCCACCATGAGAAAGGGTGACGCACCGTGAATCAATGAAGTCCATAAAAGTCAAATCCAGCATTGGCCCCAAGACAGCGATTGTGAAACCAGAATGTATCAGGACAGACTCCGGCAGAAGTAGGCTGGAGGGGGAGGGGGAGCAAGGTAGAATAAGAATCAAGCATCTTCCCATGCGTGCATCAACCATGGCCCTTACTGTAAATAAGTGAGGTGTGGACTGATATTCCTGCAGAAATTGATATAGGGCCAGATACAGTTTCTCTCCTTGGCCCCGTGCAATTATGAATAACTTGTTCAGGGTATGCATGAAACATTCTGCATCCTGATTGGTATGGGATCAAAGAGGGTAATTCATTGATTATTAATTCCTGATCTGCCAGGAACACCTGAAACTTCCCACTTTGAAATGGAGACCCATTGTCTGGCTTTAGATGTTCATGGAAACCATGGGTGGCAAATATCTTTTCCAACACAGGAATAACTTAACAGGTTGAAGTGGAGGCAACAAACGCAACCCTCCAGGTACCTGGACCAATCTTCGACTACCACCACAAAATGTCCATCTGCACCCGTGGATCCAAAAACAATGCTTACATATTCACAAGGTGTACAGCTTCTCTGTGGCACTCAAATGGAGGGACCTTGCAGAGCCGGCAATGATTCCTGCCACTGTATGCACTGCTGGACATATTTATCAATGGGGTCTTCCAACAGTGGGAACCATAACTGTTGGCAGTCTTGTCTTTGCCGCACCTTGGTGAACATGATGTGCTAGTTGAACTTCTCTTTGTAATAGAGCGGTCAAGTTGACGATAACTGAGTCCTTCAACAGAAACCCGCGGATGGTGCTACAATTTCTATCAAGGGCACTGACTTTGTAGCACTGCTGCTTCTGTAACCATGTTTATATGTCGTTACATTTCGTGTTCATTTGTGCAGTTTTGAGCTTGTGCATAAGGGCGGCAAGACAGTCAGCCACGTTGTCCCCTTCAGGTTTGTGCGTACGCAAGGGTCACATTATATTCCTGCAGCTGTAACATCCATTCTCAGTCCTCATTGGAGGAGGAAAGGAAGAACCAGTCATTATGGGCACTATCGGCTTACGGTTCATGATGAAAGATATGGGCTTGCCATGTATGTATACATGGTAATGTTGACAGCTCCACAGAATGGCAAAAGCCTCCCATTCAATCTTTGTACCTCTGCTCAGTCTGTGACAGAACACAACCAGCATATTTCTACTGGGCAAATCTGTCATCTGCGGTCCATCTGCACGGGCACCGACTGTTCCTCGGTCATATAGACTGGCATTCACCACTATCTCAGACTGCCTTGTTGGGTCGTAGAATGCCATTGCAACATTTGACATAAGGCCATTTTAGTGTCTTGGAATGCAGATTCCACAAGAGCCGTCCAAACACATGTGCAGTGCAGGTGAACTGGACAGGGCAACACAGTGCCAAATCTGCTCAATTGACCATTGAGCCAAACCACGCAAAATCATGTACTGTTTCAAGCACTTCTGTCCCCAATCACATGATTTCTTCCCGCTAAATGAAGCGCACAGAAACTAACTTGTTATGGATTCCAAAACCGCATTAACCCCTCCACTTATCAACAAGCTATCTTTCATTCCTAAAAGTGCCATGGAGAAGTACTGTGCACCATTACTTCTAGAATCCTGGTCGCAGAGCAACATCTTAGTGTGCAATACTACTCAGAACCGGATTGCTGTTCTACACTTGACTTGCAGGCACACAGCTTCACGTAGCTTTATTTCCACAGTGCAGAACGTATTTTAACCTTAACAACGCCAAGGCCTTCTTTACTCCCTCTTTTGTTCGCCCCTCCCCTACCTCCATCACGTCGCGAGGACAACGATAGCCGAGAAAGAGAAGCTAATTGATTCGGAAAACCAACTTATTCCAAGAAGTGCACTGAACCTTTCTGACATGCATGGCTGGGAGTCTGAATTTCACCTACTTGGCTGCAACCTGATCAGGTCATCTCTTGTATCTAACAGGGGCACAGAGTGCCTGTGATACAGAGTAAGGGTGCAGGGGGAAATGTGTGCGTGTTACATTTCAGTAAGTGCGTGTTATTGGGTTCTGAAATTAAAAAAAACGAAACTATTCACTTACAACCGATTTCATACCACTGTTAGTGGGACCACTAGAAAACGGATGCAGGCTAGGATTACTTTCTGCACCTTTGTTTTCCTGATGGACCACAATATGAGAGTCCGTGCCACATCTTGCATTGTGGGGCTGGGGGATATATTCTACTCATTACTGCTTGCAGTAAATACTGTTAAGAGAGTCACTGAAGGTAAAACATGCAGCTTTTGAAAATGTGCATGCTCAATTTTGGTATCCCATAAGAATCCTTTTCCCACTGGCTTGATGTATGGAAGGTTATTAGGTACAGTATCAGAATATACTTCTACCATACCATGTAAAATACTGCCCAGTGAAGTCAGTAATGACCCCGGTCCATTACTTTGGAAGGGAGAAGGCGGCATCTATAATGGCAATCTATTCACATCGTCTTTGCCATCCTATTGCACATATTTTCTCATGTGTGCACAAATGCCATGGCGCATCACTTTTCATATGTGGAAACCTTTTTTTTAAAAGGTTGAGTCTTTTCCGATTTGTACCTTATTGTATCTAACACCTGCAAAGTGGTCAATAAATAATCACCACAACGGTAAAAAGGGCTTTCTAAGGCAGCCCTTAGATGACCAAATATTGGAAACAAGAGGCCCCTAAATCGGTAGGAGTTGGTTCTAAAACAACGGTTTAAAATTTTTGGAAATGCCCCTAATTTGTCCCAAAAGCATCAGCTTGTCGTTTTCAGAAAACACAAAAAAATGTCCTACAGATTCAAGTTGCTATTTCAAGTATACGAGGTCATTTTGTCCTCCAAACATGTTTGCCGCTGTATTATAGGGGGTGCCGCCTCACACTATAATTTTGCTCGAACATTAACTTGTAATTTTTAGCAAGCACTTACTTACTCTTGCCAAAATAGGCTGAAACCTGCGCATGTTACCATATATATTAATGTTTTCTCTTTGTAGTATACTCCCATCATTGCCAGTGTGGCACCCACATTTCATCACACCAGACCACCCAAGGGATTGCATTGGTTCCTGTTTTGGGCAAGCAGGAGCAGTGCTGGGAAACACCAACATCTGTGTAACTGCCGGAGGATCCTGCCACAAAAGCATCTCCACAAAAAGCCACAGTACTTTGTGCTGATCGATGAAGTGGGTCCCAGTATGCTAAAGAGTTTGTTACCTCTATACCACTTTTTAGGTCACCATGGCTAACCCCTGTACCTATTTGGAAAATTACTTTCAAAGCTTAAATGGCAATATTTTGAGAGGTTTAGGGTTGTCATTTGAGAAGATTGCACTAGATCATATTTTCAATGCGAGAAACTGCTGACCGCCATCACTAATGTTTCCAATAAAATAAAATGATATAGAAGAGTCCGAACCTATTAACTTCCCAAGTGTCATTTACTGTACGCTCATTTCCTGGAACTATATGCTACATTTAAGACCTTACTGGTGATCTGCAGCAGGACTCTCCAGGGGTGCAATCACAGGCTCAGATGGGACAATTTTTTAGAATGTTCCCAAAGGGCACAAAAGAGAGTGTGTTTATCTTTTAGCTTTAGGAACAACTGTGCGATCTAATGAAATCGCCTACAAGTTTTGAACAAAAGCCACCAAAAATGGCTTATCCATTAATACGACTGAAGCAATAATGAAATCTCAATATGGATGCAAAAAGAGAGTAAAGAAACATTGCTGCACATTGTGAGCTTTCACTGAAGACTGTTGTAGAGGAATACAAGGTAAAATTCCTCTGGCCATACTACATGATGCTGAAATATGGGGTCTCAAACACTATTCCAACATAGAGAAGCTAGAAGAACGGGCTGTCACACTAATCTCCCTATAGAATACATCTGTGCAGAATTTGGAATTATCAGCTTAACCAGCTTGTTGAAAGTAAAACTCTTTACCCTACATTGGAAACTAGCACATGCTGCTCCGGATTCCCTACTGCACACCACATATCGCTAGCTAACGTTAATTTTCCCAGGGTTCTTGAGTAATACTTACGTTAGGAATTCTCGATAAAGAAATAAGCACCTGGAACCATTATATCAATGTTAACACTAGGGATGCTTCGTTTTTTGAGATTCAAATCTGACCTTTGAAGACAAATGTATGATGTAGACTGATCAAATCAGAAGTAATTTGGCAAGCAAATCCATGAGCACAGAACACATACTTTATTACCCCATCACTCACGATACTCCATTATATCTTAAGAAATTCCCAGTGAATTACATAACAAAGGAACACTTAACAGTAACATTTAACAATGTGAATACAATGGAGGTCAGGGGAGCTAGGGAAGTAATTCCTCAGAACAATAGGTATGTTAGACTTTGCAGGAATTTGGCATTGGAGACTAATAGGCATCTAATGATGACATGCAATAGTCTACTTAACATTCAAACTCGGCTGCACCCACATGTGGGATTGCTTTTAAAATGCACGAGATTAGTGAAGTAGTGTAGCACAGATACTTAAAGGGTAACAACCTTCTTTTAATTTACCATATCACTCGGATGTGGTTCAACATCCAAGTAATTTTAGACCAATTTTAAATAAGTTTCGATGTACTGCATCGATTTATATGTCGCCAGACCTAGTATGGTAGTTTATTGTTCTGTATGTCCTCCCCCCCCCAACCTCTCCACACTCCTCAACATGCACTTGTACTATCTGACAAGTCGTTTGGCCCAGTACATAAGCTTATTGATTGTATGCCGTTTCGTTCTCACCTCCCCCCCACTTCTTTCCTTCACCTCTTGTCATGCACTTGCAATATTAGAAATGCCTCAGGCCTAGTATGCTAGTTAATTTTGTTAGATCATTCGGAAACTTGAAGGCCTAAGAATTACTACTGTATGCCTTGCCACCTTCCCGCTTTGAAGCGCTTCACTTGTGTATAAGCGCTTCACAAATAAACAATTACATCCTCAGATTTAATCACGTTTATGGTAATTACAAATGTATGTACTGAGTGTCATTTTATATTGTAACCTCATATTATGAAATGCTGATGCTTTCACTGATTGAACTGTAACGCATTTAATTCGTCATTTTGCATGTGATATTTATATATGTATGTGTGGTTTTACATTCGAATCTTATAGTATAAAAGCCGTAATGAGCAAATATACTGAATATATTTTGTTTTTAAAAGTATCAACTTTTTAGCACCCTCATTGCTGGCTCCGATCAGGTTGTCGTAAACATCTTCATGTTACCCTGCCTATGCAAGCCACCTGCCCATGCTCCTAAATTCACGGCCAAATAAAAGAAAATGGTCATCATTTATATGGCTTATGGTCACCTTTACTGCAGGGAGAACTCCCCATCAATCACTTGACATGCAACCACTTCGATGTCGTGAGATTAGACTCTTAGCCAACCCTATCGTCGCATAGAAAAGGGTATTACTTGGATTTGTCGAGAAAAATGCAGCACAGATTGATTAAACTGAACCGAAAAGCCTTTCGGTCAGAGTGAGGTGCGCACCATTCACAAAATGATGCTCTCTATTGCATTGCACATCTTACACGTGGCCATGATGAAAAGGGTGCCACTGTAAAATGCGGGATGTAAATTATAGTTTGTGCACCTGAGAATATTTATCAACAGAGAAAGTACATTTCAAAAGACGGCAGCCATTTCTAATGCCTTCTTATTGAATCTAGAGACTGGCTTGTCAATATCTAAGGACAGGCTGAGAAGCAAACAGGAACGGTCTACATGTAAAGGCACAAATAACCTAATTTCACATGTTAAAGGCACAAATGGAAATGGTACATATCTTCAACTACTGCCACATCTAAAGGTAAACATGTAGAAAGATGCAAAGGGAAGTCAGAACTGTGCCACATCAAAAATAATTAAATGGGTTGCAGAACTTTAATTGAAGAACATAACACAAATAAAGCAGTCTGGGATTTCATCACAGTGTTATGTTACAGGATCTCAAGCATAAAAGGAAAATCCACTTGAGTAGTATAATAACCAGTCATTTGCTATAAGTGAATTTGCAATATTTTTCCTTTTCTCTAAAATAATGCAAACTGTAAGATATAAATGAAGCATAATTTAAAGTTCCTTTTTATTTTACTATGCATGAACTTCCCTCTGAATAACACTGTATGAGCCAAGTGTTTGGTGGCGGTTGGCAGGAAACCCTTCTTGTAGCTCTATTTGGATTATTTATCTACAGCTTATCAGCAGTTACATTTCGTGGTCGCTGTTACTGTAAGAAGACATTGCGCCCGCGCTAAGTGTGGCCGCGAAGTGTGGGCCACAAGTTTGGTGTTCGGGGTAATTCAGTCGATTTCTGGCTGATGTTAGGCCCTGGCAGAAGACACCACGCAGTGGAGCAGATCCAACAGCAATCAAAGTATTGCTCCGCACCACCTTCGGGAAAGTCGACCAGCAAAAAGTAAGTGAAAAACACATTGTACTGTGCACAGGCAATGGTGAATGATTAAAAAGAACTGACCTGCCGCATTTTCCATGCATGCAGCGAGAGTGATCTTTGTGAAAGATATTTTTGCAACAGGGTTAAAAAAAACGGTGAATCAGGGCGTGTGTGAGATGACTGCGGGTCTTTGTTACCTTTCAGCCTCATTAAGAACATTACTGTGCAACTCGACAGTTATTTAACTTTACAGGGAATACAGTGCTGTCAAAGCGACTGTTGGTTTCTGACACCTTTGAGCCTTACCCAGACCCCCATATCAACGACACAGCGAATCCGGCAATTTTTTTAATCATAAGGAATTGGCTGTATGTGAGGTGACTGCGGATCCTGGTACCTTTGAGCCTCACTAAGAATTTTTATTTTCCATTTTCTTTTATTGTCCTTTATTTGTATCCGCCTAAACTCTCAGCGAGTATGGTGGTGTCAGAAGTAAAAAGAACCAATTGCTGGGGGAAATGGACCCTGGACAAATGGGAGACTTAAGTCCTGACCCATATGCTGTGGCCAATGCCAAGTGTTTTTCGTCCCTAGCGGCCAGTGCTCATAAAGAATCTAATTAACATCTACAAACCTGCTACAAGTGAAGCTACAGACCCCCTGACAAAAAACTGGGAAGCTTTGGAAGTGGGGGGGTTGTAGCGACAATGTTATACACCATGACAAACCAGCAAGGAACCGAAGGTGAATCCCCCGTCAGCAAGGAACAGAAGGTGAATCTCCCGTCCGCACAGAGGATCATCAGCTAGTGCACAGACTATCCATCATCTGGCGATTAATAATGAAGCGGACCTGGTATCAGACATTTCGACGAGGGGGAATGGATAGTCTCTGGGGTGGATACAACTTTTTAGAGATGTAAAACTTCACATCATGGTTTTCTTTTCTCCCAAGAGTAGCAATGTATCATCACAAGTCCTTATATTTCTGTAAGCTAAAGGTGTCCTACACAATGTCCTGACTTTTGCTACTGAAATTCTCTTGTAAGAGGAAGTATTATAATGCCTGTGAGGAACCAGTAATGAGACACGGACACAGAGGACTCAGTGAATGCTATACACTTTTATTCAAAATAAAAGGGGTTGGTAAATGCCTCACTGTCCCTGCTCTGGGAGATATTTCCCTACCTCAACCAAAAACTAATGGTCTGTCCTGTGTCATTTTAAAAGTAACTCTAAAATGCTATGGGTATAGGTTTGGCCTTGAAAGTTCACAAATGTTCAAAGTCCCAAAAGAAAAGGATAACTCCAACAATATTTTTTACAAACAGATAGTGTTCACAGTTCCAGGGGATGACTCCCTTCCCCAGGTTTATTTCCACCACAAACAATAGACCAACAAGAATACCCAAGTTCTTTATAGCCCAAGAGGGCAACTCCCTCCCTTGGTATTTGTAATTCACTTCACAGACTTGGTTTTGCTTGGCATACTCTCCTGCTAGGGCTTTCTTTGACAGTTCACTTATTTCACAATCCAAAGCGCATGGGTCTTTTTTAGGATTCTCTTTACACACTTGGCTTTGCCTGGTATACTCTCCTGCCAGGGTTTTCTCATATAACACAACTCTCTCTCAATATCGGTACGGGTCCAAGACTTGCAGTTTCTCAGGCCACAACCTTTTCCCATGCATTTAGCATCCAACAGGTTAGAGACCCTTCTTACAACAGTGTCTCTCTTCCAGGGCTTTTTTCCCTTACTATGCAGCCTTTGAACTCTTTTCCCAGAGCGCAGCAGTCATCCCAAAGCGCCCCGGCATCCCACTTTCCCCAGCTGTGCTCATCGGTTGTGTTTGGCTGCTTCGTTCTTCCTACCATGAATGCTGCAGTTCACCAGTCGATTGGGAGAACGCTCCGTCTCTTTTCCGCTCTCTGCCTGGTCACCAAGGTTGGCAGGCAGCCTCTTGCAGCTCTTCCGTACCTTCCCCGCAGGGACACCGGCAATCCCTTAGCGTCAGGCAGCAGTTCTTGTCTCTCTCTCTCTCTCTCTCTCTCTCTCTGTCTATCTCTCGCTCTATTTTTTTTTAAAAAATGTCCTGGTACTGTGTGTCCTCTTCCAATAACTACAGCGCATTGTGGGCTTCCATGCTCTAGTGATCTTCATAGCTCCATTCCCCCTCCTCCTTCCAGTAATTATAAGAGATTCATATGTATGGAAGTAATAGTTCATTTTTGTCATTGTATTTTCAGGATATTGAGGAATACCATCAGCAAGTCTAGTAGGTTGTTGAAGGTGGTTACCACAATATTACATCAAGGCATGAGCAATGGAGTTGGTTTCCCTAAAAGGAAAAGGGGAATACCATGCCTCATCTGATGATGCCCGTCTCCTCCTCTGAGTGTCGCCTCCCCCTATGCGGTCCTCCCTCATATAGCCGCCCTCAGGGTCAGGATCAGATGGCGGCTGCCGTCCCCTGAACACATGGGAAGCGGCTCCCTCTGGGAAAGGAGTGATGGCATCATCAGATTCATCATATGCCCTTAAATGTTTGCAAATGTTGGTCAGGATTAGTAAGTAAAAACCTCCTCAGTAAATGTATTCAATGATCGAGCAATAATACTTATGCAAAAAGTTGATTTAATAAATAACTGAATTAGTGCAAGTTCAATAACAATTGGAAAGGATATCTAACCTATGTCATCTTTTTCTATTTACATCTCTTCCTAATTGGGGCATCCACTGGACCGGGGAAATGCCAGAGCCACATTGGAGTAAGGAAGCTAGCTACACACACATTTCAGTTGCTCCCTGGTTCTGGAGGTGACCCCTATGTGGCCAATCCCTCCCCCCCCCATGAAGCATGATTCTGCTTCACGGGACCTGTGGACAACCCATAGGATAGCTCCAAACCCACCCCAAAAGTTCCGAATGTGCAATGGAGACACATTGGCGGGAATTTCTCACTTCCACGAATGTAGGTGCCCATGACACACCTCAAGGGATATTTAAACCGGATTCATAAACCCCTGAATAAGGCAGAGCTTATTGCTGACATCTAAAGGTTTTGGTCTCAGATCTTGCACAAGACATTTGCTGGAGCACAATTGCCCATATTAAAAAAGGGCTGATCAATGGTCGTCGAAAGGAATGGGGCAGAAACAAATAAGTAACATAAGTGAATTTGAATGCATTTATATTTTTCTTGCATGCTACACTGATGAAATAAAATAAATGTAGTCCCCTGTATCATTTTCACTTTGGACATTTCATCTTGTTAAGCGCAGATCACGATTGAGGGTGAACAGTCCATTCTAATGTATTCTGGCACAAGCGGCCTGCAGTTGACCGACTCATTTGCATTGCAAACTGCCCCTAATCAATGTGCATTCGTAGAGAATGGGGCGAGGGGTTGAGGTTAGCTTGCACCTCAGCATTTAGTCTGACATAAATGGCTGGGGAAAGTGGTACGGCTTCAGCTGAAGAGCAATTTTGAAGATGTTGATGCCATGCAGACCTGTGTGCATTCTAAGTGTGGATTGTTTCAATGAACAGTATATGGGGTGCCTTCCCAACCACCTCACAAGCACAGGATGCCCGTGATGGTTTTAGCAAATGGCAATAATGCCCATACATTCTGGGACATGTGGTTAATCAATTAACTAATACTTTGTCTAAAATAAACTTTGCACCGAGCCCTTCTACATAAGCATTGCCCCAAAACACAAGATGCCAACCCACTGATTGTGCTGCTCCACTACAGCACACTGTATCAGAGAAAACCATATAATAAACACTTCAATCACATTTTTTTTGTTGCATTTGGCTATTGAACAAGCCTTAAGCCATAAACAATAACAGATACAAAAAATGGTTTACATTTCATATAATAAAAACCACACTGAACCAAAACAAATTTGCATCAATAAAATTTAGCAATATATTTTTTACAATTCATGAATATCAAGACATCCTTAGTCAACTTAAAACATCTTTTGTCTTAAGTCCAGGGGTAAGCCTATCAACCAAAACAGCTCACTATTTCGACCCCCATCTTTGCAAGTACAGGAGCCTCATTGAGAGAACCATCAACCACATTTAGGTTTGTTTCAACTTGATCATATTGGAGTAAGGTGCCCAAGTCATAACCACTGATTCTGCCGTGAATAATGTATTCCAAAATTGACCAAAACGTATGTGGTCAATACAACTAACCATTGTGTGCTATAGCCCTTAACATAGTTCACCATGGGGGACGAGCAGGCTGTTAGTAGGTGGCAGCTTATTTCCTCTGCCTCCTTACAGAAGGGGCACACCCTCTTCTTATCTGGTATCCGACTCACTGCACCCTTAAATTCTTCAGTGGAGAGGATGTTCAATCTTAGATAAGGTACAAATCGGTTGAGGCCTGGGGAGCAGAGTTTGGTCAAATATGTTCGGGGGTGCTCGGCATATAGCCGTGTGAGGCAAAGACTCTATACATTTTCTTTTCTGCCAGCTTTTCAAAGTTCTTTACTATGTCCCATTGCCTCGACTTCCTTTTTATCAGCAACTCAGTGCTGGGGCAATAGGAGAGAGACTCATTGGCGAGCTCAAGGTCTGCAAGATGATTCATGGCAGTTACCATCGTTCTAATAGGAATTTGTTGTGTGTAGCCTCCTCGTATCCTTTCCCCATTAGCGCCATTAATTCATTTTTGTACGCTGGATGGAATCTCAATTTCAAGTACAGAAGTGTTCTTTGGACTAGCCATTGTGATTCTAGAGAGGCCAGACCATATTCCATGCAAAGCACTTCCACCGGGACGGATTGTGGCAAGTTAATAAATGAGCACAATATTCGTCCCTCGGCCGCCATAAGCCAATGCACATGCTTGTGTTTTAAGAATGACAGGCCATACAGCAGTCCCGGGGCAATGCTGACTTTATAAATCTCTGACATTGCCCTAATGTTATGTCCCCCTTACCTTGCGATGTAATGTTTCATAACTGACAATTTTTTTGAGACCTTCAGTAATATGACCTCCCCAAAATAGGTGTTTGAAGGTTCAGCGCAAATAGAAAAACCCAGGTAGGTGTAGTCCTTAGTTGTTTGGACTACCACCTCATGGGCCTTCCAGATTAAATCGCTTTTTCCCTTTGTTTGCATCGCCCAGGCACAGTACTTTAGTTTTGGAGAGGTTTACAATCATGAAATTGTTTTTTGCATAGGAGAGGAGAGCCGTGATACATCGTTGGAGTCCTATTGGAGTTCTATCCAAAAGTAGGGTGTCATCCGTGTAGGCCAACCAAAAGACCGGCCTTCCATTACATTTTTGGGGACATTTCTGACTGCCTTGCGATGTCCCACCAAGTCTGCGACATATAGGTTATACAAAATAGGGGCAAAGGCACACCCCTGTTCCAAACCTCGGTTTGTTAATCTATAGTTGGCAAATCTGAAACTTAAGTGTTGGTATAGAGGGCTTTTATGAAGAAAAGCAGTTGCAGATCAATCCCGCTTTGTTGCAGCTTATTCCAGAGCAATGCCCTAGATCCTTGATCGAAGGCTTTGCTGTAATCAATGAAACCGCTGTATAACGTCTGACCATGGTGTGCTTCAGCCATTAGGTACTGCATAGCGCATAAGCTATTAAGGGTGAAGTGTTTTTTCCTAAAACCCGTCTGAAAGGGGCGCAGTAATCGTTTATCCTGGGCCCAGGATGTTAGTTTCTTAAGAATCATTGTAGCAAAGATTTTTTTGCGATGTGTCCATCAGCACCAATAACCTATAACTGACTGGATCTAACCTGCCGCCCTTTTTGAAAACCCGAATCAGGATAGATTTCATCCAACTTTCCGGTACCCTGGCCATTTTCTCCACCACCACAAAGACGTCATATAGCACTTTTGCCCACTGCTGAGGGTTTGATTTAAAGAGGATGTTGGGAACACCATCAGGGCCAGGGGCCCAAAATGGTTTTAGTCCTTTAATGATGCTAATTAATTCATCTTCATCCATGCCCAATGTTGTTTCCTTACTATGCCTCATATATTCTCTGCTTGCTGTAGGGGTGGATGAGAGATCATATTAGAGCTAATCAACGTAGCCACACCACACCTTCTCAGTGATGGGATTAGATTCCTTTGCTGTGTTGGGGGCGAGAAATTTGTTGCATCGGGCCCAGAATTTGTGGTTATCATTTGATTTAAGTAGATCCATTATCATTAACAGAGTGCCTATGTTGTCGAAACCAGTTCCTATACCAAGTCTCCAAGTTAATAATTTGGGCTCTTTTCCCCACTCTCTGATATGCATAGGTTATTTCTGATTTCAGCCCGCTGGGTCCAATGAATCCGTCTCTTGTAATGGCTCGCCACATCAAATAGCGGGCTACAATTTGTTACTAGAACCAGTTTAGGGTTTAGCGTACGATTAGCACAGGTACGATTTTTGCAAATAGTTCCTCCAGGGACCACCCCTCATGCCTGATCTCTGCTTCGACCTCTGTCAGGTTTAGGGCAAGAAAGTTATTTTCGACCTCAATCTTTGAGCATGACCATATGATCAGAGTGCCCCGTTGGTTAACGGTTATCCCCAGATTACGCTAGTAGATTGATCTCTGTGCATAGTTTTGGGTGACCCAACTCAATAATGCGTGATCACTTAAATCTGTCGGTATGATCGCGATCTTGCCGTTTTCTCCTAGTAATACCTCATCCATACAGACAATCTATGTGATTTGAGGGGGCCATTTAACCATGTATTGTAAGAACAACGGGGAATAAAAGCAAATAAACTAGGAACAATAAATGCTAAAATCTTTCCCCAGTATTCCACACTTATTTCCTGAATGCTGTATATGAAAACAGGTTCACTGAATGCATTCAAAGTAACATTGGTGGAGTTGATCAAAACCTGACACCCAGTTATTGTAGGGTTCTACCAGTGGAGGCATTCTCACAGATTACAATGTGCAGCTCATGTTCGAACCTTGGTCTCCAATTCATTTCGGGTGCACCAGGAAGGCACACAGCTCCACAGCCATTGATGATGCGGAGAACAATAGGAGCTTGAACACTTATGTGCTTGAAAGCATGCCTACTTCAAACAATGCAGCTGCAGTTAGGGTCAGCATACCAGGATGTGTCTACTACGACCCTGGGTTGAAGGACAAGTAGCCAACTAGCAATGAAATGATACACACTTGACGTAGCATGCTGAGATGCGGTTTATCAGAGTTATATTATGCCCAAAATAGTGCTTAGTTTTGCAGAAGTAAAAAAAAGGTGTGATAAGTACAGAAAGTACAGAAAGGTAAGTTCAGCCATCCAATGCCAGGAATAGCATAATTTGACCACATTTAGTGGTGCATCCCCTTAAAGCACCAGCCACTGCTATGAACAATGCCATATGTCCTGGCAAACCTTTAAACCACTTCCAAATGTTAGGTGCTGCCGCACATACATTGGTCTAGCGTTTCCTATACATGTACAGCTGCCAAATAGTAGTAACTCATTCATATATCCAGGTCCAGACCCACCTGCACATGCAGCAAGTCATATCCTCATGTACAGTCTATGTACCAGAAACAGTTTCATATGCCTTCCACAGGTTGGAGCGTACACACCCATGAACTGCCTCATGGGCCATAGTATGCTGCCACCCCACATCAAAAAATATTCATCTCCTATACAACCATTGTCGCTTCACTGGATGCCTTGCTTCCTGCATGTTGCTCCACTCTGGGATGTTGTGGGTCCTTAAAACCAGAGACTCTGTGCCATCCTTGTTGTGGCATCAGATTCCTGTGTCATCCTTGTTGTGGCATCAGATTCCTGTGTCATCCTTGTTGTGGCATCAGATTCCTGTGTTAGCAGGGAGAATCGTAGGCAGTATTTCTTTTTGTGCACGGACCTTGGTCCGAGAGACAAGGAGGATACATGTTGTGTTCTATAACCCTATGCAAATCCTGGGCTGCTATCTGATAAAAAATAAATAGTTGCGTGTGCATTGTTGACTTTGTACCAAAGCCAGCACACAAAAGGTACCCTGAAAACATGGGCACATTGTGGAGGCAAAGTAGATCAGGTTGGGGCTGGCTGACCCCCCATATAACGCGGCTTGCCACTGATTCTGTGGTATATTGTCAAATGATGAGATGTTTATTTAGACATCAAAGTAGGAACCTATATACAGCGTTGTTTCTGGAGGATTGATTTGGAAACTACTCCGTTTCCTCCTTCAACTTTTTAACTGGGACACGTGGGCAGCTTTATTAACGGGTGCCACGAGGGCCTGGATGTCCACGTCCTCACCATTCCATGTGCAAGTCTGAGGATGTATAGGTCTTTGCCTTAAAGCTGAAGCAGTTAATTGACTTGATGTCTCTATATTGCTCCAATGCATCTGAACAGTTCTCCTTCAAGGAATTATGCTTCCACAGCTCTAGATGGACTTAAAAAGGGTATTAACTATTCAGGGTTCGAAATTGAGGCTAAATAGCTCCTGCCTGTAGCCTGGAAGAGCCTGCAATTATTGTTACTGCACTTGCACCATCCGAAGTGGCACAATTATTGTTTTCTTCACTGTTCATCCCACCCCCTTTTTTTGTCTTGCAGCGTTTTGAAACACTATTTGCTGTATAGGCAACTATATAAATATCTAATAAATAAAATAAATACAAATCAAACTACGTGCTTTTGGGAAGATATATAAATAAACATCAGGACACATCCATACAAGATTGAAAGCATAATGGGTCGTAAATAAGGTACATTATACGTTTCCATCTAATGTCTAAATTAGCTTTGCGGAATGCTATGTACTAGCTCTTCGTTCCCCAATGGTAGCTCCTGGTCACCGATTAATGCTGGATACCCAGGAGCTGCATTTTGTTCCTGCTTATCAAACCTTTATTTCGATCCCTCAAGCAAAACAGCTATGTTTTAATTATGTTTAGGTCAAAACCCAAAGAAGTCTGAGAATGCTAAAAAGAGATTCCCTTACTTGACCAGACCACACCATCAGTACTCGTCTCACTTCTTGACATGAAGTAGATCATTGATCACATCAGCCATGCCACATGCACTGTGATGTCTAGGAAGTGCATCTGCCTTTGAATATGTAGTACAGTTGTACTTGAAACACTTCACTTTATGATATTCACACTGCAAACATGGCCAGTTTGGCAACACTATTGCGACTGATTATCATTATTTAGCATAATAAAATCCTTTGTAAGGTATTTATTGGAAATAGGACTGTATATCCGCAGTTTACTATTACTACCAAAATGTACTTCCTGGAGAATAAAGACTGAAGGCTAATGGATTATTAGAGTTATGGAGCTGCCCATCACCCTGGTTATACAATTAAATGTGTCATTCAAGAAACTTACGTTCTCCACCAAGAAAGAGGCTTCTCAAGGTCCTCCTCCGTGCGCCCCATTGCAGCCACAAATGCAAACGGCCAGGCAAGTAGCATCATAAATGCAGCAAAGAACAGTCGTATGGGGAAAAGGGTCACCGTCATGAAGGCAAGCTGCAAAGAGAGAATCATTCAATGACTTCAATTGGCTGTTTGCTCAAGGTTCTGAAATAGACTTTACATTTGACCAATTAACCAATTCATACGTTAAATTTAGTTTATTTGTTTTACTTAAGCATTTCAGAAATTCAATTATTTCACATGCCCAGAGGTAGCAAGTGTGGCAATTTTGGTCATGCTAAAAACGAATTTCCTATAATACTACAAAATGTTTTGAATAACGTTTGAAACACGAAAAAGTACATTTAAAAAAGTATATAAAATCCCAGCACTTACACAATTAAAATCAGCAGCAACATCGAACTGAAACTTAAGTTTTAAATTCCCTCCAGGAAAAATAAAACTACTGTGAGAATATAAACCAATTAAAAGCTCCTCAACGTTCTCTTCCAGATCAGTTTAGGAATAGAACAGTTCCAAAGAGGAGCATTAGCTCATCAGTGAAGGTAAGGATTTCTTTGCCACCCTAACCTCCTTACTCCAAGCAGTGGTCTGAGCTATGCATGGCGATACCTGCGGTCAAAGAAACAAAAGGTGAAAGATCTAGATAGTGGTTTCCAACATATTCATGCCACATGGGCAATAGCCCTCTGAGGCTGGTACATTCTGACAGGCCCCTATAAAATTCAACAGTGGTCGTTGGCCAAATCTAAGTGGTCCTGAGTTATAGAGCCTGGAATGGTGACACAGGGCGAGGCCGCGCCTGTCGAACGCACACGGCCATGCTCTGAGAGCCAAAGGAGGAACAGGGAGCACCCGCCACCTGAGAAGCAGACAACTGGTGTACTAATATACTGTCTCATGCTTCCGCAGGAAAACCACAGGAAGAGAGGGCAAGCTGCGCCCAACGTGCAATACCAGGAACAGAAGTGGTGTTGAGTTGGCCAAACTCCCTGAATCTCCCGAAGAGCTCCACCCAGGGAACAGAGGTACGTGGTGGTTCTGAGGAACTGGGAGAGGAGAGGCCAGGTCCAACAAGACCCCAAGGAAGGGTGAGAGACCAGGGACCCCATGGTGAGGTGTGAGAAACCAGGTTTCAGGGTGGGGTCAGAGACCCAAGGCAGGGTCAGAGAAAACAGACCCCAAGATGGGGCGGGGGAAAGCAGAACCCAAGGCGGGGTGGGGGAAAGCAGACCCCAAGGCGGGGTGGGGGAAAGCAGACCCCAAGGCGGGGTGGGGGAAAGCAGACCCCAAGGCGGGGTGGGGGAAAGCAGACCCCAGGTGAGGTGAAAGGTACTGAAACCCAAAGTGGACCAAAGTCTAATAACTACATAACAGGAGAGAATGCCAGGATCTTTCTTGGGAAAGAATACAATAAGAGTCAAAGTGGGAGACATGGGCCAAACATCCTCACGTGAGGCCAAAGAGGAGACACATTAACTAGGCTTAATTGAACAGTGCAGACAAGAGAAGGTTGTAGAGCAATTCAGCCTACTGGCTTAGACTGTGCACTGGTGCAGGGGTGCCCCTGTTAACAAAGGCGCAACAGGGTGGAGGTCAGAAGCCAACCACCATTCATTTGCTCAGGGCAAAGGCCCAAGTGTGTACCTTTGTTACATTTGTGTCTCTTTTATAGTGCTAGAGGCAGAACTCAGGTAAGCATTGGTTTCTGGAACAAGGGACTTTCTTGTTTTGTAAATGACATCCTGACGAGAACCCTCTTTTTTTTCTTCTTAGAGTAGGGCCAAGAATCCTAGACTGAGGCACAGCATTGGCCTCATGCTGTAGAATGAACAAAGTTTCAACCAGAATGCCACCATGTTCATCTCCTGATTCTGATCTACCACAAACCTGAATAAGCTTCTTGGTAATAAAATGACGTCTGGCCGCTAGCCACTTTATCTTCCAGTGCCCACAAACTTCCCATGACTGTTCCTCACTAACTGCAAGAAACTGCTCATTATTAAGCTTGGCTCGTGCCAATCCTCACGCAACCCAAACTTTGAAAGACGGGTTTTAAACCTGTTCAGCCCTGACATCACTACTGCCCTTTCCAATGAGAAGAGGACCGTTATGGCTTATTAATATACTGAGCTCCGTTATGGAACCACATTTTCCCCCAAAGCAGCATGGTCAGGGTCCGCTCCATCAAATCACCTGCCGGGATAATGCCAGTTATACTGCAAAGGCAGTTTTAAAGGGCTCCCTTCACCTAAAATCTTCCTCAAAAAGGCACATTCTGCGTTGCCTAGGTACAGACACGTTTATCCTACAAAACACCTGCTGCATAACTTGCCCATATTACAGCCTTAACCTGGAAAACATTAACGGCCAGAAAAATCAAAGCACACCCGTTGCATGGTGCTGAAGCATCGCACCAGCCCTGGCATATCATCTCCTACAAACATTGTCTTCATTGAAAAGGGTTGCCAGCTGGTCCTAGAGAAAAACCTGTTCAAATGGAATTCTCTGAAACACCCGGTGGAGTACTCCGCCCCTTCTTGGATTCTTTCGCTGGTCGTGAACTTTGATGTCCTGTGTTTAATTGTAGGCACATGTCACTGCAACATATTTTCAAAGCAGATATAATCATGGCGGTTCCCGTCCTTTGGAAGAGAACCTGGTCATCTGCAAGGATGTGTGCGTGCACCGCTCTCTGGCATGTTGTGTGCATCACCTGACAAAGCGTTCACCGCCTCGATTATGTTCAGACTGAACAACAACGGGTTGAGTAAACAGCCCAGCCCAACTCCTTTCTGAGCGGGTAACTGACGCGAGACATCCCCTCCGAGTGCCAAAACTTACACTTGTCCCATTCAATGAGCATGGGTCCCCGACAGTGTTCAGAAGCGCCGCCTACAACCCCCATCCCTGTAACAGACGTTCCCAAGGTATCAACAAATACAGTATTCCGGATTGAGCAAAACATGTTATTTACTAAGTCCGAGCTTTTCAAAATAAAAACCTTTCAGTGGAAATACTCATTTTAAAAAACTCTTCTTACAAAATTCTTTCTCCTTATAACGGTGTGTATTTAAGCCAATAGAACGACGTTTACAGTAAAATTATCTAAAATCGTTTTTTTTCCAATAAATCATATACAGCCATTGGAATTTGAGATGATGCATATTTCAAAAAAACTATTCCTGAAGTGGCCTGAAGGGTCGGCAAAGCAATGGGCTGCACGCTAACGTAATTGCAGAGTAAATGTAGGATGATGGCTTAATAAATGTAAGGGTTGCTATTTGTTAATGCTATCTGTAACATGTCAAATGCCGAGTTTGGAGTCTGCTAGTGGGTAACTGTTGGCAGCCTGTTGACTTTGGTGTTGTGTAACCACGAGAGAGCAGCAGTATCTTGTTTAAGCAACAGGGGACCAATTAGTGCACTATCAGATGTTGCGATCTTGTGCAGTAGGACTAGATCATGTGACTGTAGCTGCTTGGTTGTTGTGTTTGAAAGGAACAGTTTCAATAAACAGAGTTCTGGGTACTTCTGCTCACGATCCCCGAATGACAACCCCCGTCGACTGGTAGGTACAGCGAAGAAAGGTAGTGTCCAGGGTACTTCTCTTCAAGTGGGAACAAGTAGACCAGCACCAGATTGCAGGGTCTGCATCGGTGTCATTTGACACAACCGTGCAGTTATTGTCCAATGGTGGTAATATGCACTCAGTATTTGTATTGTATTTATTTGGTATATATAGCGCTTTACACCAAAGTGCTGCCGCTGAGTCAATGCTGCCAAGTGAAATGCACATGGCATTTTTCAAGTCTTCTGAGCCAGTGAGCAACAGGGGCTCAAAACGCCTTTACTGATACTAGCAGTCCCACCTAGATATCACGGGTGATGTTGACTCTTTTTTAATCCCCAAGGAGGATAGCTCTTCAGTATAATTGCCATTTACAGGTTATATTCGTTTGTTGGCGAGGAGTCACACCCTCCTCCAATTAACAGTGCCGTAGAATACGCATTAGGGTTTAAGTGATGCACGAAAGGGAAGGGTTCTTAAGCATTACTGGACCCATTTATTGTGACAGGGTCAGGGTTCTGACCTGGTTAAGAAGAGATGGGTACTCCAATCAACGTGGGGCAGGAGGCCTATCAGGATCTTAATCAGAGCCAGTCCTACCCTAGAGGCGGGGTCCCTTCTACCTGTGCCAGGCTATGTGAATCAAGTACTCTATTTCCTTGCCTTATACTGGTTATGCCAAATGCTGGACAGTTTCTGTTTGTCTCATAGGACTACATCACCTAGAAGGCCTGGCGGTAGACAGCAATCTGCCCACAGGGAGAGAGCTAGAGAGGAAGAGCAAACCAACAATCCAGATGCTCGGATTACTCCCGATACAAACTTTAAAAATAACTATGACTTAACGAGCTGCCCCTCTCAAAAATGGTTGAGCATACAAACCTTGAGCAGGCCACCAATCCCAAATGACAAAGCACCAGCAAATGGGAATTGGGTGCATCTTAAAACTAGTTATATGCGTTTATCTATTTGTGACTGGGCCCCAGGGGAGTAAGACGACAGCGGTTGGCCTGGTAAAACACCAGAGTGAACCAATGGAAAGGGGAGGATAAAAAGGGGCATAGGAAACAAGACCGTGTGGGTTATCGGGGTGAGATCAAGAGAGAATGAAGATCAAAAGGCCAAGCATGGGGAAGGATGGCGCAGAGGAGCGTAGAGGAGGATTGCTAAAACCGTGTACACGGTGAGATATTGGTTGGTGGAAGAAAGTGGTAGTTGGGTATGAGTGTTTGCAAGGCGAGTGAGACCAAGAGAGGGAGAGTAGGTGATGAAGGAGAGTGAAAGGTAAGGTGACTGGGAGAGTGAAAGGAGGGTGACTATAGGAAAACTCCCCCAACAAACTCTGTCTCCCAAAGACCACTTGGAGTTAAGACTCTATAAAACTATCCCTTGGTATACAGGTCCCCAAACTCATAGTGCAAGTCTGGACTACCCAAAGGATTTGTAGAATGGCAGAGCAGCCAGGCTTATTTTATGAAGAGGATGTGAGATGTGGGTAAGCACAATGAACCCAGCCAATACATTAGCCCAAAAAAACTCTTACACACTAAATGTTATAATATAATATACATTTATTTTATATATCCAAGGCAAGGTAGGTAAATACTATTTGAGACTAACCAATACACATAGAAAATAATACTTTTTTTCAAAAACGAGTTGCTTGCGCTTACAATTGTTACAGAAAATGACAGTAATGCAGGGTTTGAAATTAAGAACAGATTTAGGAGCTAAAAGCAGCACATGGGTATCTTGTGTTAACCAGTGACCAGGCGCTAACACTGAGGAACAAGGAGATGGTACCTAGCGTTTCGCAAATCTAACCTCCACATAAGATGCAAACGTATCATTTTGTCCATTATAGATTGTCCCAAACGCGCATAGTTAAATTCACAAAGGTGTGTTTGTTTGGAACCATTTGGCCAGGGGAGCCAAATGTAGCTCCTGGTAGCTGTTGGTATCAAGCTAACCAGGCTCTTTTAGGCCTCAAGCAGGAGCTAACTAGCTCGCAGCACGCTTCCATTTCGAACCCTGGTAATGAGACTCTACTGTTTAAATAATAGTGGCACGCACCCACATTTGTTTAAGTGAAATGCCAGTTTCATTAATTTACAAAGTCACTCAGTCTATAGGACAGAAAAGGAGGGTTATTCAATGCTAGTAGCAGTGATTTACTTCTTAGCAACACATTTCAAGGATCCTAATGCTTTAGCAGTCCAATCCCCAACTACTTACGAGTTCATCAAAGTCAGTGTAGGATGGGAGCAAAAGTCTTATGCAGCAGCAGATAATGCAAAGTTCCACTTAAGTTACTTTAAATAAAATGCTTTAGTTAGATAATTTATAAGGACCCGGCAAAGGACTCCCAAATGCCCTTATCAAGAAATGCTTCTTTCTCCTGCGAGCGGCTAAAAGGATCCCACCATTCCTCTCATTCACCAACAAAACAACTACCGTCATCGCTCTCATCATGTCCAGATTAGACTACGCCAATAGCTTATATCTAGGCATGCCTGAACGACTCATAAGTAAACTCCAAAGCATACAAAATGTGGCGGCCAGACTGCTCCTTAAACTACCTCGAAGAGAACAAATCACACCAGCACTGAAAACGCTACACTGCTACCCATCAAACAGCAGATCTAGTTCTAATCAATGTGCATAACAACCCATTAACAAGGCGCAGGGTTTCTTAGAAGAAAAATAAACATACATCACACTGCAAGGCCACTCAGATCCAGTAGCAACATCCGCTTGGAACCCAAAATCATACATCAAAAGAAAACTCGGATGATCCTCTTTCTCTCACCTCGCACCAAAAACCTGGAACGAACTACCAAAGAACATAGGGAACACAAGAGACTCCCTACAATTCAGGAAACTCCGTAGCCAAACCATGTGCCAGGCGGCAGGCTAACAAATTAACAACAAAGAGGGTGCGCAGATGACCTACGGTCCTGATACCAATACTTCTGAACCTAATGAAACACAAGAGAACCCCTACAATTCAGGAAACTCCTCAAATCCTGGCTCTTCACCCCATAACTAGCAAGAATGCCCATAAGGGCAAACACAGCAGAACTAGGCTGAGAGTGGAACCTATCCTTTATTCCCTAAGCCTCAACCCTTAATAGAAGGATAAACTGATCTACAACATATCCACTTATCAATTTAAAGTTAGACCACCTAGAATCAGACCAATAAACATCCTCAGATCAATCGGGAAGGAAGGCAAGGTATGACCAAGCATTTCACCTTGGCCCACATTGTAAACACAGGCAGCAATGGACCACACACAGTAAATGGATAGGAAGGTGCGGGAATGATAATATACCACCACTACCTAAGTAGGGATATTGCTTGCTCAACTGGGTGTACTAAGCTCAACAGCTTAGCTGGGGACCAGCCTCGCCATTGCCCTAGAAACTAGACAGTCAAGAAGGGAAAAGTAAGAATATACCTACCGAATGAACCACCAACAATAAATAGATAGGAAGGAGCGGCGGATGATAATATAACACCACTATCAAACTAGGGGATAATGCTCGCCCAACCAGATGTACTAAGCTCAAATAATTTAGCTGGGAACCAGCCACGCCACCGCCCTAGAAACTAGACAGTCTGGAAAGAAAGAGAAAGAATATAACTACCCAGTATGACAACCAGACACAAAACAAAATCTACAAGGATTAAGAGACCTATAACCCACTAACCAAAACCTCAAATTTCTGCATACTTAACTCACACAAAAACCGACAACCATCTCTCTCGCAGCAAACTGCAAGCACTTCACCACACTGCAACAACAAACAATCAACACATAGATCGCAACAACAGCACACGAGGACTTGCTTCGATCCTATATTCACACCCAAACTGAAACTGAACTGAAGCTTCCAACAGGAAATCACCTCTCACTTTCCTACCCCTTCTACACCCACTAACCCAACCCCACGTCTTTGTTTACAGATCCGCCTGAGCGCCTGGAGACCAACTCTGTTGGTGACAGTGCGCTATATCAATACCTTTAACATTAAAAGAACACAGGCTGTTAAGCGTGTGCAAGAAGCATGGGTACACACCCAAACACCTGGTATCACACTCCAGGCATACTGGAGCAACTATTCGGCTTGAGGTAAGTTCTACCTTGAGCCCCACAGTTCTCCAAGGTGGTTGACGAGAATGCAGCTGGATCCTTTCCTGTGCAGCACTGAAAGACCGGTCTTGCGATTCTTCAGTCTGGTCACGAAAGGAAGGACTCCGAATGGGAGGTCACAACATCAGTCGAGAGAAAGGAGCCTCAGCAAGGATTTCTTCGGTCTCCCGCGTAGGCCTGGGTTTCTGTGCCTTTTTATCAGCTCCAACAATGAATGGTTACCGCCCGGTCGATCTTCCACGATTCCGCAATCCTGCACTCTGGTGAGGGGACTTTGATGAGTGGGATCTTGCCTCTGGAGGTCCAACTGGAGCTCACCAAAGTTCTGGGAGGATTTGTTCATGCAAAGCCATTGCACTGAAAATGGGTCAGAGGTTCCCCTGGTGTTCACTGTTTGCAGCTCTGGAAGGTCACAGCACCTCGGGGATGGTACGAACTGCAGTTTGTCTTGGGGCTGGTTGATCCCCACCAACCAAAGGGAAGGAGGAGTTCTCTTTGGAGCTCCTCTGTCAATAACAGAAACAGGGTCAGGACAGAAGTGGTCCCTTCAAGGTTACTGAAATGGTATGCAGGCGTCTCTGGTCGTATTCAGCTTTGGATCTTCTGTTCCAGTGGTCAACGTCCCTTCTGCCTCAGGAACCTTACCTTCTATTAGTATTTCCCATTCGCTCCTCTGCAAACTCTCTACAGTTTACAGAAAGGAGTGGGTGGATGTCCAATCAGGACAGCTAGCCTCCCAGTGTGAACTGGTTCCATTCAGGCACATCGGCAGACAAAGGAGCGGGGAGTGTTAAACTCTTCCCCTGCTTCCTGTCCTCACAGACACACTGGAGCCTAGGCAGGGACACAAAGGGTTCCCGCCAAAGGCAAAACTCTCATTCAGACCACCTCCTTCCAGAATGGTAAAAAGGCTAACAAAGGACAACCGCACAAGAAATGGCAAAAAAAGAAAGGAGCCACCATGTTAGAACATAGGTGAGCCTTTTATGCATAATCTAGGCTGTGAATACAGTCTGCGGTAGAAAATACCCCAAATTTGGTAGAATACGTCCACTGCCACCAGCCAGAACTATAGGGTTGTGACTAACCAAAAAAGTCACAGTAGCAGAGAGAAGGGGGATACTAGGTGTCCCCTTTGCACTCCACATAATGTGGTGTGTGCTAATCTCTACTAAGATAACATTTTAGGAACAATACAAAGTACCCCCCTTTCCTTAAGAACAGTAGTTCTTAGAGACAATGAAAGAATATCAAAGGAGAACCCAAAGGGTCCCCAGCAACACAGCACATAGGGTGCTGCAAAAGTGAAACACTGATGCCTTTTAGAGATATGGAGGAAAGCAAGACTCCATGAAATAGGGCAAAACAGAAAGAACAAAGTTCCCATGGTTAGAGCAAGTAAGAATGAATTGGGTGGGACTCCCCATTCAGCAGAACAAAAAGGGTCCAGAAGTCCAGCAAAAGTGCTGGGGGTCTCACTAGGAGATACATCTCCCTAACAGTATGGGTGGAGTGTAGAGCAGTAGTGTGGACAGAAGCAAGTACCACTGTGGAGAGGGGAGAGTGGTAGTGTGGAGAGAAGTGTTCGTATAGTAGAGATCGGCATAAGAGAACATTGATGGAAAAGAGAAGCTGAGATAAAGGAGAATGGGAGGAAGAGCGGGGAGAAGAAGGATAGAACATCAGGTAAGAAGAAAACAAGAGCGTGTTTGGAAGGCTTGGCTTTCTCTACTATATTATTGTGGGAGCCAGGATGGATTCACCTAGATTGTTCCAGAGTGAGAAAGAAAGTGTTTGCCCTTAAGCCATCGTGACCAGCTAGTCAATTGTTAGTAGGGGTTACCAATCCCTAATGCCCACCCTTGGATTTAGGGACGTAGACTAGGGATAGACCAGCCCAGGGGCGACGAAAAAGAGAGGAAGGCACATCCCTTAGCGAGTCCTTTATACAATATTTCAATAAAAACCCTTGAACTATCTTCAAGGATTGTTATGTTCTTGAGGCCATCTGTGACATGCTATGTGACACTGCAGTAAACGAAACATACAGTAGATTTGTCATGCGCACGTACATGGCTATCCAACTGTTAAGATTGGTATTATGGGTACTTTGCGTTTCTTTAATTGTGACAGAACAAATTCCCTTATATCCTCACTACAAAATGGTACAGTCATTTTCACTCAAGTGTGTGCTTGCAGTGTTGAAAGACTATCAGAATTTATATTCTTTTATCAGAATACTGAAACGAATTCAATGATCTTCCCAAAAATATCGATTTCACATGTTAGGGTTGCTACAAAGATATCCGATGACCACATTTGACTCTGTTTCTAAAAATATTCAAATATCATACGTAACACAATTGTAGGTCTTTCATCCGGCCCGGTGAGTGTTAGCCTGTAAACCGCATATTGGGACTTGTTTTGGCTTTTAGTGCCCCTGGCCCCCACTCTTGCTTGTTTGCCCCGTGAAATCCCCTCCCGCAACCCCTGCTTCGTAGCTGTTCCTCCTCCCACCTCCCATCCCGCCCATCGCGCTCTGATTGGTCCATTGGCAGTGTTGTGGGAAGTGTAGCTTCCGTAGCTGCACCAAGGCCTCCATTTGGAATTTCATCCGGCCCGGTGAGCGTTAGCCTGTAATCCGCATATTGGGACTTGTTTTGGCTTTTAGTGCCCCTGGCCCCCACTCTTGCCTGTTTGCCCAGTGAAATCCCCTCCCGCAACCCCCGCTTCCTAACTGTTCCTCCTACTGCCTCCCATCCCACCCAGGTGAGTTGCCCACCACCGCCGCCAAATAGTGTTTAAGTGCCCCTCGACCCCAAAGTGCTCCGCCGATCCCCAGCCCTTCCCCCCCCCCCCACCCTCGCCGCTTCCCAGCCTCCTGGTCCACTCCCTCCCGCCTCCAGACCCGCCCCTGTGCCCGGATTGGTCCTTTGACAATATCACCCAGGCCATTACCGACCTTTTGCCATCGAGACGAGAACAAGTGATTGTGCGCCCAGGTCTGTGTGCTGCCACCTAATTTGTATATCATTTGGTAAAATCTGCATGCCTAAAGCCCCTTGCGCCCCATGTTTCTCTCCCCTTCCCTCTCCGCTCCTTCTTCCTAATTCCATGAGCCCTCCCGCCTCCCAGCCCGCCCACCCCTGCTCCGATTGGTCCAGACGAGAGGATTCCCCTCCATTACCAGTCTCCCAGGGGAGCCCTCTGCCCGGCAGCCAATCGGCTAAGGACCAGAGGCAAAGGACGACTCCTACAGAGATGACTCCAGATCGTATCTGCAGGTATCCGCAGGAGAAGCAAGAAGGCAACAACGAGTAAGTGTGGCAAGGGCGGGGACTGAAGCAATTACTTCATGCCATACTACCCTACCAATCAACCCCAGAAGCTAATCTGTTACAGAGTAGTTTGCATTGAGAAACTGTCCTATAGCATATCTGTAGCATAAATGCATTTAGAAAGTGCTCCCTATAGCATATCTGTGGCATAATTGGATTTAGAAAGTGTTCCCTATAGCATATCTGTGGCATAATTGCATTTAGAAACTCTGTACTATAGCATATCTGTGGCATAATTTCATTTAGAAACTTTGTCCTTTAGCATATCTGTGGCATAATTGCATTTAAAAAGTGTTCCCTATAGCATATCTGTGGCATAATTGCATTTTGAAAGTTTGAAGTGTGCCTAATAGCAGGCCCTGGTTGAATTAATAAGTGTGCCTCATATATCCACTCTAAGCAAAATTGAATTTTGAAGTGTGCCCAATAGCGTGCCTTGCTTGCATTTAGAAACGTCCCTAATATCCTCTCTAAGCTAAATTGAATTTAGAAGTGTGCCTAATAAGCGTGCCCAGGCTGAAGTTAGAAGTGTGCCTAATATCCTCTCTATGCAAAGTTGAATTTAAATGAGTGTCTACTACAGTGCCTTGCTTGCATTTAGAAGTGCGCCTAATAGCGTGCATTGTTTGAATTTTGAAGCATCCCTAATATCCTCTCTAAACAAAATTGAATTTGAAGCGTGCCTAACAACGTGCCCTGGTTGAATTTATAAGTGTGCCTAATACCCTCACTCCGGGCAAAATTGCATTTAGAAGTGTGCCTAATATTATCTCTGTACCGTTGAATTTAGAATTTTGCCTAATATCGTCTCTATGTAGAGTTGCATTTAAAAGTGTGCTCTGCTTAAAGTTAGAAGTGTGCCTAAATATCCTCTCTGGGCAAAGTTAAATTAAGAAGTGTGCCTAATAGCGTGCCCTGATTGAATTTAGAAGTGTGCCTAATATCCGCTCTGGGCAAAATTGTATTTGGTTGCCTAAATATCCTCTCTGGGCAAAGTTTGAATTTAGAAGTGTGCCCAATATCCCCTCCAGTGCAAAGTTGAATTTAGAAGGGTGACTAATATCCTCCCTATACAAAAGTTGAATTTAGAAACAGACATAACATCACTTTGGCATAGCGTGATTTAGACAGTGTCCCTAATAACGTAACTGTGCCAAAGTCTAGAAAGTCTGACCTATAGCAAACCTGTGGCACAATTGCATTTAGAAAGCCTGCCCTATAGCTCATCTATGTCATAATTTCAATCAGAAACTGTGCCCTATAGCATACCTGTGTCATAATTGCATCTGAAAGTTGCACCTAGAAAGTCTACCCAATAGCGTATCTGTATCAGGACTGCAATTAGAAAGTCCTCCTAAATTGCACTTAAAGTCCACCTAAAAACATATCTGTGACGTTGTTACAGTTGAATCTCTCACCGAATAGCATCCCTGTATTCCAGCTTGCTAGAAGAAAGTCTACCCAACAGCGTAACTGTGCTGTAGTTGCAACTAAAGAGGCCGCTGAACAGCATATCCTAAGGTCTAGCTACACTTCAAAACCACCTAAAGACATATCTGCAGCCTAGTCTACAATTAGTACATTAAAACCTAGAATAAGTGAATGATATCACCCTGCTTAGTTGAACCCAGAAAACATACATCTCATCCAGTGATATAGCTGAACTAATATAAACGGTAATTTACATCTGAAACTGTACCTAATAGCAGGTACTGCCGTGGTACTGTTAATCACAGATAGAGTCAGCAATTAACATCCGGTATTATAGCTATAGTGGCATGGTGTGAACAATATCTTCCAACCTAAGTATGTCACAGCTACTAACCATGAGTGCACCCAATCCACCAAGGTATGCCGGAAACGACCCCCGTGCACCACCTCTGCCCTCCGGCCACCACGGCCTCCTGTCCCCCCATCCCCAAATCATCCCACCCTCCACCACATCCCCTACCTATCCCCTTTCCAAACACCAAGCCAGAGGGGCACAATGGCGAGCCAACCACCCTAAATCCACTGCTCCTCCGAACCCCCCCACTGATCAGTCTACTTTGATCATACTCGCTCCCCTCACTAACATACCGGTCACATCCTGCCCAGAAATCATGCACCCCCTGCTTTTCCCATTAACCCCCACATCATCCCACCCGACCACACCCCTTCCCCTCTCTAAAAACTGCACAACTAGCCCTAGTAAGAACAGAAGCCTCCTCCCTCTCCCCCTCACACCCCCCTACCCTATCACACACAACAATCGCAACAAAGACACTAAAGAGGAAACGTACCTGGTCCCCCTCAATCTCTCAGCACTCATCGCCTCCCCTGTCTCGAACCACCACCTCATCCCTCCAATCACCTCCCTCCCCCCACGCCTCACCCTGCCTGAAACCCCTCTCTGTCAATTTCTCATCGGCTGCAACTGAAACCCCTTACCCCCCCACACCCCATCTTCAAAATCCCCCGTGCCAAACCCAATCACCCTAACACACGTGTCCATCCATTTCCACCCGAAACCCCCCAACTTTTGTGTTCGCCCACTTTTTCCATCCATCATCAACCACCCCACCCCTCTCGCCCTCCAGTTTCCACCCTCTCCGCCCCATCCCCCCATCGCTGCAGCTCCGACACCAACCTCACCGACCGAAGTGAATTGCATCCTATTTAATGCCCGATCCGTAGCAAAAAACAGACAGCATCTTTGACCTCCTCGCCTCTGACAAACCAGACCTGGTCTTCATCACTGAAACCTGGTTCTCTGACGACTTCGCCCCTATCGCCAACGAAGACCCCCACCCCCCCTCCGACTACTCCCTCATCCCACTGAACCATCCCTCTAGAGGAGGAATAGCATTCGTCTTCAAGTCTCACTTCCACACCTCAATCATCGACAACCAACCTTCCATTGCTTCCTGCAAATCACTCCTCATTAAACTATCCCTTTCCCCTTCGTTCTCACACAGCTTCTTAATAATCTACAGACACCCTGGCTATGATAGACAATTCCCAAACAACCTCTGCGACTTCATTGCAACCCTTCAACTAAACCATCCCAACCTCACCCTTCTAGAAGATTTCAACATATGGCTGGACATCCCCACCAACACTATGACACATTCTCTGGTTGACGGCCTAGACGCGATTAACTTCCAACCCCACATAAACGGCCCGACTCACTATAAAGGACACATTCTTGATGCCATCTTCAGCTCCCACAACCTGATTCATCTAACCCCCCCCCCTCCCACCCCCATCATCTGGTCCGATCACTTCATTATATCGCCATTCACTCACCCAACCCGCTTCCTGTACCCGAACCTGAACCTCTGAATCTACGCAAATGCTGGAAAAAACTAATAATCCTTCCTGACCTAGCCGACGCACTCCTCCAGTCTCCTCCACCTACCTGCCAACCCAATAATCAACTAACCCCCAATGCCTTTGACTCATGGCTCAACACCCCACTAATGCGGCTCACACCCTCGTGCAAACCATCAGCCCGCCGTGGCCTGTTCCCTAGATGGTTCACACCTGAATTGAAGACCACTAAACAACTGTATAAATACCTAGAACGCAAATGGCGGAAAGACAAAACCCACCCTGAGCAGATCCAACTTGGCCGGCACCTTCATCAATACAAGGCCGAAATCCAGAAAGCAAAAAAAGCCCATTACAACTCCCGAATCCTAAACTGTAAAAACCCCAGCAAAGAACTTCACAAAATCATCACCGAATTCACCAAACCATCATGCACCACCACAGTCTCGACCCCCTCCCAATCACTGTGCAACTCACTCTCTCTCCACTTTTACACCACAGCACTCGAAAGAACAAACACTCTAACCAACAAACTAGCTCTCTTTCACCCACCAGGCAATCCACCCCCCACACCGGCAAACCCACCGCCCCCGACCAATACCCAACCAACGTTCGACTCCTTTAATCCATTATCCCCCGACCAATTTCTCAAACTTCTCTCGGCCTGTAAACCATCCGGCTCTCCGCTAGACCCTTGCCCGGCCACAACCCGCAAAGAAATTTTCGCTTCTACCTGCACAGGAGAACACACAAGATCCATCATAAAAGACTGCCTTTCCTCTGGAATTTTTCCTGACGCATACAAAACGGTTCATGTCAAACCTCTAATAAAAAAACCTTCCCTCTACTCTCTCTAACCCAAAGACTAGCGCCCCATATCAAACACCAGGTTCCTTGCCAAACTCAAACTGCCTACTCCCAACTAAATGCCTTTGTTGAAGCCAACAATCTCCTAGACCCCGCAAAATCAGGTTTCAGAGCCCGACACGGAACTGAAACCACCCTAACCTCAATCTGGGATGACCTTAAAAACACGGCAGACTCCGCGGGATGTGCCGCGTTAATCCTTCTTGACCTATCTGCCGCCTTCGACACAATCAATCACTCAATCCTCCTTGACCACCTACACTCTCTAGGAATTCGTGGAACCGCTCTCAAATGGATAGCTTTGTTCCTCAAAGATAGGTACCAAATAACACTACTCTCCACCTATTCCCCCCCAAGCCCGTCCAGTCGACACGCGAGTCCTGCAAGGAGCATGCCTATCAGCCTTCCTGTTCAATCTCTACATGACCCCCCTGCCACGAATAATTTGTTGACATAACATCCTGTGTTACAACTACGCTGATGACACTCAACTAATTCTAAAAATCCTGAACTCAACAAAACTGCCGACCTGACCTTGCTGCCTGCCTCCTCCACATAGAGCTCTTGATGACCACAAACCACCTCTTGTTAAACCCCTCCAAAACCAAAATCATGTTATGTGGCAACTCTGAACTTCTTCCACACCCACTACCCTGGCCATCTGCCATGGGCAACTCACCAACTCCCTCTAATTCAGTAAAAAACTTTGGATGCACCTTAGACTCTGACCCAACACTTTCACGCCAAGTCAACAACATGTCAAAGTCCTGCCACTACCACCTTAAAACTCTTAGGCGCATCTTTCCCTACCTCTCATTTTCCAACAGACTCTCCGCGGTCCAATCAATTGTTATATCAAGATTGGACTATGCTAACCCCCTCTACCTCAGAGTCCACGCATACCAACTGAATAAACTACAAAGAGCACAAAACGCTGCAGCCAAACTGCTACTAGCGCTCGGCCCGAGAGATTACATCTCCCCAGCCCTCAAAACTCTGCACTGGCTTCCGGTTGCCCGAAGGGTGACCTTCAGAACCTTTTGCGTTTCTCACCGAGCACTGCATAAAACTGGACCTCAATATATTCAAGACCAACTAAAACCCCATCACCCTCCACGTACTCTAAAATCAAGCTCAGCCGGCCTCCTAGTCATACCTAAAACAAACTCAGTCAGGTTAGGCGGATCATCATTCTCAGCCTTGTCCCCCACGCTGTGGAACACACTCCCACCCAACATCTGCCTCACTGAAGACCTCATGTCTTTCCGCAAATTACTGAAAACTTGGCTCTTCCCCTAAAACCGACCCGTACTCAAACCAATCTCAATCTGAATAACAGCATCTCAATGGAAGCACCTCAAAAAAACTGCTAGATCTTAATAATAATAATAATAATAATAAGACAAATAATACAACATCATGATCCAAGCAAGAAATCGACAAAATAACCGCTAATGTAAAAATAAAAGGACAAACAGAATAGAATGAGTAAAGTAGATCAAATCAATGAAATGGATAAAAAGAATAAATCGCATGAAAACAGTAATGCAGTTGAAATTAATGAAGTGGATGTAATGATTGCATTGGATGAAAGGGACGAAATGAATAAAGAGAATCAGATAAAAGATGAATACAGGAGACTGATGAGTGCACAGACAGATAGCATGGAATGTAGGAGCGTATGGCATAAATGGAAAGTACAGGAGGAGTGGAGTACATGAGACGGTTGTAGTGCATGAGACAGATTGAGAGCATGGAACGGATGGAGTGTGTACGACAAGTGACATGGGCTGAACCGATAATGAACGAAGTGAGTGGAGCGGATAAAGTCAGTATACTGGATGAAGCACGTATAGCGGATGAGGGCGCTGAGTGGATGAATGCGTTGAGCGGATGAATGCGTTGAGCAGACGAGTGCGTAGAGCTGACGAGTGCGTAGAGCAGACGAGTGCGTAGAGCAGACGAGTGCGTAGAGCAGACGAGTGCGTAGAGCAGACGAGTGCGTAGAGCAGACGAGTGCGTAGAGCAGACGAGTGCGTGAACGGATGAATGAGGGGAGCGGAGGTGTGCGTGGAGCGGATGAGTACGCAGAGCGGATGTGTGAGTAGAGCGATGTGTGAGTAGAGCGATGTGTGAGTAGAGCGATGTGTGAAGATATGTGAGTGGAGCGGGCAAGTGCGTAGAGCTGACGAGTGCGCAAATGATGAATGATGGCATGGAGTGGATGAGAGCATGGAACAGATAAGAGCGTGGTGCAGATGTAGGTTGTGGTGCGAAGATACATTGTGTGAGTGGTTAATAGAGTGGAGCGGATGTATGCTGTCGAACAGATTTAGGGTGTTGAAAGGATATAGGGCGTGAGGGTCTCGAACGGACGTAAAAAGTGGTTGGAAGGAATGGATATAGTAAAGGGAGGAAACAGGTAGTGGGTAGCAGGAACAGAGATGGATCTGGAAGAACGGGCTATGTCTATAGATGTGATGTGTAAAGTATGAGGAAGGAACGGGTGAAGTGTGTGGACAAAATGGGTCAAATATATTGAATAGAATGATTGAAGCATTTGGATGGAACGGGTGAAGTGGATCGATTAAATGAAAAATGTAATTAGAACGAAGGAAGTATGGAAGTATGGGGTTGGAACAAGTGTAGTATGTGAGTGGAACGAATAAACTGGGTGGAACCGATGAACCGGATGACTCAGTAGAAACGACAACGAATGGAGTACATGGAACTATCAGAGTAGGCCCGATCTCAAACACTTAATGTAAACCACCATATCACATCTCCACGCTTACTCTCGTCTTTACACCACCACGAAACTAGAACACAGCAATACTATGACACCATTCGGTATAGCTGTTCTCATACCATAATCTGCCTCATACTCCCCATCACTCTAACTAAACACTGCTGGTTACACACCCTCCAGCCTAGGCGTTCTCT
The DNA here is from genome assembly GCF_040938575.1 of Ambystoma mexicanum. Lineage (NCBI taxonomy): Eukaryota > Metazoa > Chordata > Amphibia > Caudata > Ambystomatidae > Ambystoma > Ambystoma mexicanum. The sequence continues at coordinate 22,784,570 of NC_090933.1, read as the reverse complement.
TCAGGCCTAATGCAGCCAGAATCGGTCTGGATAAGAACCGGCCAGAACTAACACATACTCCTGATCTTCCAACCATCACACCTACCGCTAAGAAGCAAACGAATGCCACACCAGCTGCACACATATCCGGTGCTCACACGCACCCTTGACTCTCTAAACTCTCTCTACTGACCTGAACTTCGGTTCCCGAGGGCGTTCAACCTACCAGCGCCTTGAGACCACACCATTGGTACATAAGGCGCTATATAAATGCAAAGTAACATAACAATCAAAACACAATTTCTAAAGCACAATGTGCTGTGGAAAAGCTTACTATAGTAAATTACAGTTTTGCAAATATAGGCGTTTTACTTATAAAATTAAAGATCTAGGAACGAACGCTGCAGCCTTGAAACTGGCCGTCACAAATATCAGAGGGATGATGCATGCTGTATGTTGCTGATCCCTTCCTGCAACCCCTTGCTGGTCTGCTAAATGCCAGCCTGAAAAATGCCTTACATATCAGCTGGACACTTCTTTTTCGGAGATTTCCCAACATGCATCCCCTTGTTTCCACTTCTCTCTGTCCAAGAGCACATGCCGTCTTTCCCACACCACAAACGCACCCATACCCTGTTGCAGGCGCCTCTCTCCCAGGCACCGTTTGCCATTCCCCCACCACAGGTCTTTCTGCTCGCCTTTGTTGTACTGGAATATCCAGGCATGCAGGCTGCAGTGCTGTGCTGCATGCCAGTGCCCTCCTTTGGGGATTCTGTACACTGGTGTTTGATAGCCAACGAGGAGATGAAATACGAAAATCAGATAAAAGTGGGAGTGCGCCCTCATTAAGTCGCCATCTTCTAAAACGGGCTAGGTCTGTAAATTAAACTCTTAACACATTAGCTAGCTGACAGTATTATCTACGTGGGTAACCTGTGGTTGTCGTAGGAGAGTTCAATGCACTTCGGGGACAGAGTTGTAAGATTATATTTTGCTAAAAGTGGGGTGTGAAAGCTTACCCAGATCGGTCAACTCAAAAAAGTTAACTCCAATTTTTTCTAGAAATTAGAAAAATCAAAACCAGGGCCCCATCTTAATCCCTCCCACAGAAACCCTAGTCACTATCTACATTTTCAAGGGTCCCACATTTAGCTCTGCTTAAAGGGGAGCTCTAGTCATCTCTTCATTGTCCACCGTTTAGAAATAGAATTTGGAATGGCTCTCTGTGAGCTGTCGGGTACTGACGAGGAGCTACAGCATGGTGTGCACAGGTCTTTCAAGTCCCAGTTTAACCAAATGTCTGCCTTAGATCTGCTGGAGGGCAAGGGAACTGTATGATCCATGACTTGCAAGCTATAGACTGGTCATGGAAGATGGTAGGGGAAGTCATCAAGTGGCCAAGAGGACATTTAGAGGTTTTCTCAGTGCTGTTTTAAGCCTCCAAGTGAACCAAGCCTCCAAAGCACCCTGATGCCTGCGGGCGGCCGGCGCTGTATAAGATGATATACAATACAACCAGTGGGATACACATAATTTTCAATTAAATTACAAGGACATGCTCCCACTGGGATGCACATATTTTTCTATTAAATTAAAAGGACATGCTCTCCCACTTAACTACTTTACACCTGATGGTCGCCCACACCCTAGGATAGCTCTCAGTTACCCAGCACTTGGATGGCCACGTCCTCACAGCACAAGCTTTAATTTCTGAGAAAAAAGGACAGTGCTAAGGTAGAAGGGTAATCCCAGTGGAAGAAAGCCATTTCACAAATGCCACCTTGTTGCATTCCAACACCGACCCCTTCTCCGGAGGATGACTCTCCTTCGTTCACAATAGAGCATTTACACCTGCAGCGCCTGTGCCAACAAAAACGTCACGTTACCAAATCACCCAAGATCTCACCAGTACACCTCCTCTCGCAATCTATGCATTATCACAGACACACTATTTAGAAGAATTTAGTGCCAATAAACTATCAAAATTGCAGAATTCACACAAGTCCCACTTGACATTGCATTATGTATGTAATCCCATGCACTTGGAACATGCGTGGAAAAACCATATTACCAACACATCCTCAAAAAGAGACCAATAAAAGAAGTAGGGTACAAGTCGAGGGTACACATGGATGGACGGTGTACACCAAGTTTGTTTATTGGAAGGCTTATGCCATTACTTGCTTCGGAGTTTGAGAGCCCGAGAGTCAAATGAAGAGATGAAATCTAATCTGTTTTTTTTTAAATTTGTTTATCAATGTTCTCAATGAGCCACAAGACAAATCTAATACGTTTTCAGCAATTCGGCTTGCAGACTAGGTGGGGTCCATTTGAGATTACATCCACCTCCCTAGCCCAGTCTCCCTACTCCAGCAGTTCAAATTGCAAGGCCAGTTTATGTAGCCAGGATACCCCTGCTGTCTGGTATATTCCGATCCTCAAGGGTCTAAAAGTCTGTGGCCTTATCTCTCTGGATCCCTCAGGGACTTGTTAGGTGACCAAGCCGGGTAGTCTGATTGCCATGGCACCTTTTTCTTCAAATATCAATCTCTCAACCTTTTCCTCACCATTCTCTCTCTATGCTTCCTCACCAATACTCTTTCTATGCCTGTCTCCTCTCTTCTCCACCCTCCTCTGTCAGCCTACCACCCCCCCCCCCACGCAACCACAGTCTCCTGGTCTTATCAATCATTCTCCTGTCTCCACCCTCCTGATCTCTCCCCTCCCTACAGTTCACCACCTGGTCGTTTTTCTCACCACTGATCTTTTTGGTCCGCACCAGCTGTTACTCCAAACACTACCCATGCCTCTACTCTCCTCTACCTTCCTAACTCTCTCCCCTCGTTTTTACTCTCTTTCTCACACACACACTACTACTCTTAAACACCTCCTGTTCGCCCTCTAAAATGACCTAAAATCACTATCACAATCAATTGGTACTACTCCCTCAGCCCCAACACCTTACGTTCTCACTTCCCAAATAACTCCTCCAAGTCTTCCTGCATCTGCTACACACTCCTCTCTGGTCTCTTCATGTTGTCGCTCGGACAATATCACCCAAACACTTCTCACCATCTACTGACTCAGTTGGCTTTTTAGAGTCCTCCCCATCCTGCCTAGAAGCTTCTCTCTGATCCCACTACTTATCCGAGTCACCAGCTTGCCTGGGCCAATCTCTGTCTGAGATATCCTCTTGTAGGCTGGGATTTCCCCTGGAAGCATACAGACCTTTAGCGCTATCCTCCTTTCCAGCTCTATCTTTGACAGGCAGTCAATGTGGTTGTTTGTTCTCGGATTCTCCTCTTCACTCAGTAAGTCAGTGATCCAATAGGGTTTGGGGAGTGTTCCTAGGTCTCCCCTCTTCTGGGACAGTCTCGTTATTTCCTGCTCTGCTGCGGTTGCCCCAGTGTTCCCCTGTGGCCAAGCTGCATTTTGTGGAGTAGGTTTTGGCTCTCCCATTTGACTCCTGAATGAGGAAGCAGAAGCCATTCCTATTTGAGCAACTGGTTTGTTAATCCTGTTCCAGGCCGGGTCTTGTCCATTGGACCCAGGTGTATTGGGGTCCTTGGAGATTTTAACCAAGCAGTCCTGCTTCCCCGGAACTATTATCCATCCCAGGTATCTGACAAGTCTGGGGCATTCTTTTCACTGCAGTCTCTCGAGAACCACCTGGAATAAAAGAAAGACCTAGCAAGGACAGAGGGTGATATGCTTCCGGTCAGAGACACCGAAAACAGTGCATATTTTACTTAAAGATATGTTCACTTCTGTGACATCACTTCCTATTGTCTATATTAGTGAGTCTCCCACGCTAAAATTCTTTTTTTAGGGCTTGTGCCCTGAAAAGAAGTGGACCAACAGTCAAAAACGCCACACTTCTGAAAGAGTTGTGATTGCAATTCTGAATCCGATGCTACTTTTGCTTTATCGAGGTTCGTGCTCCTGACGGGCTAGCTTGTTCATATCAGACTTAGCTGGCCTTCAGATGCGCAGCCTATATGTCATTCTGGAATGAAAGAAATACATTTTATTTCGGCTTTCTCTATCTATACTGTATGAAACTTAACTTGCACTTCGCCCTTTCAAGAGAGTTGTGCGAAAATAGAGTTTTATCACAAACCTATACCACAGACAAACAAAATCTAAAAGTTTGTCTCTCTCTGAGTCCAACTCTACTAACTTCCCACTAGACCGGAATTAAAATCAACCCCTATGAATAGCTGTTCCACAGCACATGAACCCTTCAATGCTGCCAAAGCTGCTGAATACGGCCTAGTGATAAAACAAAAGACAAAAGGTGGCACTGACTGTGCAGAGGCAAAGCACTCCACTGGCAAGCAACCCTTCCATTCGAGTTCCAACGATATAATTAGGCACGACTGCGCAGGTACAGCCAGATCCCAGTGGCTAGTGTGCCCTAATTGCAAAGAATGCCAATGCGACCAGGGTTTGCGGGATGGCTGCACACACCACCACTCCCACAAAACTGACGTTAGCATGCAAAGGGTTGGACTCCATAGCAAATTATGTGTGGGGCAGATTAAAGAGTGGAACGATCAAATAGACGACTAGCACTGGACTGGAAACGTGGACACAACGTAAAAATGAAAATGTAGTACTGCCTGGATAACATTTTGCATGCAAGAAGTGGTGGCACGTTAAAGAGACTAGCTTGTTTTCCACATCAATAACTTTTCCAATTTGCCACCACGGGCCTCAATACGCTCCAAACTCAAAACTTGCACTCGCAACTAGCTAGTCTCGTGACGAGTGAGAAACAGTATGCTACGCGTATGTGGAGAATTGAGGGGGCAAGTAACTTTTTATGCCTGGGTAGTAGATTGCAATTATACATTGTTACCACTGTTTAGGGTTATGCTATTGGTTTAATTGCAAACAAAAAAGACAAAAAAAGTTGCGATTATACGAAATAGCACAGCAGTGGAATTCATATAATTGAACGTTTTAGAAGAAACGCCCTTTTCAGATTCCATATTGTGGCCCTATTGGGGCTGAGGGATGGGCAGTGCACCGGCTCCAGGATGTTCGTGTGCTTCAACGTGGGGATGTGTAATGGCCGAGCAGTAGTGAAGGGGGAAGGTCAGGATCATGGGTGGTCCCTGGTTTAAGAGTAGGACTACCTGTAGTCGGTTTGAAAAGATTAAATGTGCCAGTGGAGCCCAGTGAAAGTGTCCCTTATTGAAGACAATGCAGACAACGAAATATATATTTATTGAAAACTGCAAATTGTATGGTTAAGTTATTCTTGGTATTGTATAATAACTGCTCCTATATGGGAAAACACAAGAAGTTGTGAAAACGGTATACCAAACTGATTTTTTTAAAGAAAATTTGAAAATGAAACAAGTATGTTCTCTCCATTTCTCTTCCATCATGGTCCACTATTCATGCCAATTCTACTTTTGATGGGATGGTTTTTCATACTTGGCATCTTTCCCAACACCATCCAATGTCAAGATACGTATGTGAGTTAAGGACTCATTTCAGAGGTGCCTCACAGGTTTTCAATCCCCACAGTGCTGGATTAGTCATTCATCGGCCTCGGCATCGTAGAGAGCCTCGAACCAGAAGGAATCAGTCATAGAGAGACGTTTCAAAATGTGCTTCTTTATATTGACCTCCATTAGAGTAGACCTCTACTTTCTGGATAGCCTTCCCCCGTGCCCCTACTACACCTTTTATTTCCTTCATGAACTCATATCTTCCAAATTTCACTTTTTCATTGTTGCATCGCTCCAAAGTGGAATTTGTTTGAATTCATGGCGACTGACTTTTGGTATTCATAATCGCACTTTTGATTACCTTATTATGTTCTGCTAAGAAGTGCCAAGAGGAACAGTGATATTCTACTTAAGGATGAGCGAAAATCCCATTTGCAGTACCACATATCGGTATGGCAGATTTTGCACAAAATCCTGGTCTTCTGCCATTCCGACCAAAGTACAGAATTTGAGTTTTGACCACATCTGGCTCTCAGATTGACCAAAATACTACCCAATATGAAAAGTCAAAAATTCCCACCAATAAAGATATGCAGATGCTTTTCAGCGGCCAGAACATTTGGTGCGTCTTGATTGACCAACATCGCCCCCAATGATTTGTGATTAATCTGTGGAAAACATTTTCATATCAGTATATTTTTCACAAAAAAAAAACAAAACAGTATTTATCCAACTGGAAAGAGCTGATAAAGACCAACCCTGGCAGTTTTTCTGGTTTGCTGCCTGGGATATCCCTGTACAAAAAGAATGGAATCCGTGATGAATCCTGCAGAGTCATCACTAATCCCCAGCCTAAAGTCTCCTCCCTTGTGGCCAGCGGAAGGCAGCCGCTACCTGGTCCGGACCCTGGGGGTGGTATTCTGAGAATGGATCACAAGAGAGATGACTGTCGGGGAGCGGTGATGGGTCCAACGAGGGAGATGCAGTATCCTTCCCTTGACTGCAGAGAAGAAATACTAATACCATAGTTTCTAATTGCCTTTTGTCATTCTTCCAAACCTTTTAAATATAAGGTCTTAAAATCCACTTCTGTTAAACATCTTTAGCAGAACTTTATTTATCCGTTACATATGTATAACCCCTTTCAAACTTATTTGACCACTGATGTTTATAGTGATTGTTATGTTGATAAAAGTGTTCAACAAAAGAACTTTATGTTCAGCATACTTTGCACATATCCTACCTAATAGGGTATCCGACTGGCTATTGATGCAGTGCACTAAGCGCCAATGTGCCATGCTATGTCAGATATCTTACATTTAAATTGCCTGAAATCTAGGTGTTACCAGCTAGCAACATTACCCTATCCCAAACTGAGGTGCTTCTCAATGTGTCGCAGCTAATTCGCTCAGTTCTACTCAGGTGTTACCTTAATGTATCTTAGCCTTATTGTGTTATGCTAACCTAGGTGCCACACCAACGTACATCGGTTTAACCAGTGTTAACCAAGCCAACTCCCTGGTCACCCAACACTCCTGCCACTACTACTGAGCATGTGTCCATTAATTACTAATTTGCTTGCCTGCATCTTGATCCTTTTCAACATTGCACTACGGCCTAGCATGGCTCCTCAGCTACCCCAGCTACCTAACATGCTATACTCAGCTACGCCTAATACCAAGTGCTCATACCCAAATATAAATGACCCTCAAACACTGCAATTTACCAGTCTCCCTCGCTCTACTATCGATCGGAACCTAGGACTCAGAGCCAGATTAGCCAAAATCTATGAGCCCCTCGCCCGCTCACTGGCAACCCCACAGAAGTCCAAAACTCTACCTAGCTCTTCTACTAAAAAATCCAATTTGCCCCAAAACTTCAACCCTAGAGCCTCACTCAACTCCCCCACTCAGGCTACCCCTGATTCAATACAGGACAAGCGCCACACCACTACCGTTAAAAATACAACCAGCCCCAAAATAAAGGGAGCCTTGATTAACGCCAGATCATTAGTAGCTCACGCTACAGAAATTGCTGATTTGATCCTCAAAGAAGACCTTGACCTTCTTGCCATTACTGAGACCTGGCTACACCCAGCAGCAGGCCCCATGCTTATGTTGGCTATCCCGGATAATTACTCTATCCTGAGACAAGACCGTTCCAATTCGAGAGGAGGAGGTGTTGCCATCAATCACAAATGTAGTCTTACCATGAGACTAGAAACACCTACCAATGTGCTATCATGCAAAACACTCTCAGTCAAAGTCCCACTTACTAACACCCAAACTCTCAACATCCATTTGATCTACCGCCCGCCAGGCCCCATTGGCACCTTTGATGAAGATATTAACACTATCCTCTCCAGTAACCTTACAAGCTCTACCCAAGTTCTCACCCTGGGCGAATTTAATATGGGTTACAATGATCCTGAAGACCATTCCGCCAGCACTATAGTCAATACTTTTTCGGAACTAGGTTTCACGCAAAGAAGCATGTCATCTACACACTCCAAAGGCAGAACACTCGATTGGGTGGCTGATTACAACTGTCTAGCGAACATTACAAACATCTCACCACTAGCCTGGACCGACCACCACCTGGTCTTGTTGCTGCTTTCTACCGACAGACCCCCACCCGTTATCAGAGCCCCACCTACCCTCACAAGAAACAAGAAGAATATGACAGCTGAAAGACTCATCCCCAACCTACTCCCTAGACTCAACACACTCCCTGACAACCTGGACCCAGAGACCCTGGTCGAAGAATATAATAAGATCATGGCCACCTCACTGAACCCAATTGCCCCCCTTAAACTGAGACCAAGCAAACCGAATACGCACTTAAACAAATGGTAGACACCATTCCTTAAAAATTTAAGACAGCAAAAAAGGAACTGTGAGCCCACTTGGAAAAAATCCCCCTCAGCCGCAAATAAACTCAAACTCTCCAAACTAGCCACACTTTACAAAAAAGAAATTTACCTGGCTAAACAAACCTCCTATGACTCTCGCATATCCCAAGCGAAATGAAACATGAAGGAACTATTCTCCGTCCTTAAAGAAGTACAAACCCCCATAGTACCTCCTGACACATGTACCAAAGACAAAAACAGGTGCTCAGAAATCCAAAGCGCCCTAGCAAACAAAATTGCGACCCTCCAAAGTAAAATCGCCCGTAAAAAAGTATCCCTCAATGACACTCTCCCTTCAAAAACACCAGATAAACCCACACTTACAGATCTTACTCGCTTCAACTTCTCTAAAGTCTCGATTCTTGAAGTAGAAAAAATCATCCTGTCTCTGAAACCCTCCAACTGTCAGGGAGACCTATGCCCGGCACAGTTTATCAAGGATGCCGCCTGTGACCTCTCCCACTTCATCACGAAACGAATTAGTGCCTCCTTCACCACTGGGTCCATCCCCACCAATCTGAAACAATCTTGGGTACTTCCACTATTAAAAAAACCCACACTTGAACCAGCCACGCCCACAAATTACAGACCTATTACGACCGTTCCCTTTTTACAAAAAATCCTGGACAAGGTTGCCTATGTACAAATTCAGAAGTACCTGGAAGAACACCATCTACTAGGTTCCAGACAATCAGGGTTCCGTCCTCTACATGGGACTAAAACTGCTCTCATTGACCTGAAAGCTCAGATCGATACGCTTAGAGACAACAGCCAAGTTGCCCTACTCCACCTCCTCGATCTGTCTGCAGCTTTCGACCTGGTCGATCACTCTGTCCTCTGCACACATCTCCACACATCAGCTCATTTCTCTACTGAGGCCATCACCTGGATTACCTCTTTTCTCAAAGGTAGGACCATCAGGGTCTTCTCACCCACGGTGGCGGCAGACCCCATACCAATCACTTGTGGCGTCCCACAGGGCTACTGTGTCTCCCCCACTTTGTACTACATATTTACCAAGCCCCTTTTCGATGATTTGGATCATCTCGGTATCACCTACACTAACTATGCAGATGATACCCAGATCCTCCTTCCACTTTCTGGAGATTATGGAAAGGATTTGGCCTTGCTAAATAGGGTGTACAACATAATCCAGGCATGGATGGCCATGCATGGACTATGCCTGAATGATGATAAAACGGAACTTATGATCCTAGGCTGTATGCCTAGTTTAAAGAAACTTGGCCCTGCCTACAACTCTTTCATGATCGATGGTAACAACATCAAGGTTGGACAAGAGGTCAAAACTTTGGGTTTTCACATGGACTCTAATTTCTCCTTCAAAAGACATGTGAGCTCCCCGACTTCCTCCACGGCCTATACGTGTAAATTAATCCACACAGCCAAACCATTTCTGTCTGAAACTAGTTGCCTTACCCTCGCTAGAGCCCTTATACTGTCCCGCCTGGACTAATGTAAAGCCCTCTATCTGGGGTCCTCCAAGACTACCACTAGCAAACTACAAACTTTGCAGAATAATGCTCTTAGAGCGGCTTTGGGCATCTCCAGAAGAGAGCACATCTCAGGATTTAGTCAACAGAACTGGCTCTCCATCAACTACAAAAATCTCTTAAAAACTGCATCGCTCACTCACAAATCCCTAAATAACGCTGCACCTACTTATCTGATCAACAGATTCCATAGACAGTCCTCCCTGAGACCTACCAGAACTGCTTACAAAGACTGCGTCTCTGTCCCTAACTTTAAACGTGCCACCATAGGGAGAAACAGCTTCCCAGTGAAAGCAGCCAAACTGTGGAACTCCTTACCACCTAATCTCAGAGTGGACCTGCCCTATCAGAACTTCCGATCCAAAGTAGTTTCCTGGCTGAAAACATAGGCCATCAAGGATACTCCACTGCCAGGCTGTGCCCTTTTCATGCTACCTGCACACAATGTAACCATGTGTGCCCTTTGTTCATATGTATATAATATCCATGTACTACTTTGTTGATATGTATATAATATCGTTGTACCTTACTGTCTCATTGTATACCCTATGACCTGTAACCACGCTTCGCATATTCTTGTAAAGGCTTCGCCCCGATACCCCCGGGTACGCTCACGCATTATAAATAATAATAAAACAAACAAACTTAAAAACACTGTAATGTTCCTTTGGACTCCAATTCCCAGAAATCCTTAAGTACTGGGACGAAGAAGAGGAGAACATGTGGTCTAGCTGCTTTACAATCATTAGACTAAGAGACATTTAAATCCATGCATGACCTGCGGGAAGAGGAAAATGAAGGAGCAGCTGGAGCAAGATGCAGAGTATTTGGAGTGGGAAGCAGAGTCGCAGATAGAGACAGAAGCCTGGAAGAAGCACAGTTGAGGGAGAGGAGAGTTCCCGGACTGCCTCTTGTCACTATGGTGTACCAGAGTGGCAGGAAACTCGGAGGTGGCTGACAGGCTCCCAACAAGTACCACAAAGGCACTTGCAGCCAGAGAGTTTGTCAGCCGCACTGTCAAACTGAAAGGCAGCAAACTTACCGGCAAGGGAACGTGAGGCCGGCAAATAAGCCGAGGGTGGGTCTGCAGGTCACAGAAGCCATTTCCGAAGTAACGCTGTATGGCGAAAACGTGCCGCGGGTAAGAGACGCCAGGAGATACCAGTGAGAGTGGTAACCCCAGGGCGTTCCGACAGGCACATGGACCAGTAAAGGGAGGTTTAGAATACCGACAAAATAGACACCCTGATAAGAGCCTTAAGCCAAAAACCGTTACAAAGAGAAACAAGGAGGCAAGAGTTCAAGAGTTGTACAATTCTCCTGGCATGAGTTGTCAGTTGGGGGAAACCTGGAACAAGCATTGCCAAGAACCAAGACACATTGTACGATAGGTTGACAGAAGGAGTTTGAACAAACCCTCATATTGGGGATGCTATTATGGGGGAAGTTGGTGCAAGTTATAACTTAAGTCAAAAAAAGTTATATTACTGAAGTACAATTGTGTGCTACTTAAGAGAAACTTGAACGTTGTGGAGAAACCAGATAAGAGCATTATGTAGTGAACCTCTTGGACAAGATACCTTGCAGGAGAGTACACCAGTGGATCTTTGTGAGGCAAGAGGGGGATATTCCTGGCAGGAGAGTAAACCAGGATATCCAGAGTTTCAGTTGAACATTCGTGGCAGGGGAGTACAGTGTTGAAAAATGTTCTATGAAGTCTTTTGTTGAAAGCCAAACATTTTACTTTGCCATCCTAAAAACCGTAAAATACTTTTGTTCCATATGCTGCAACTTGTGTTACAGAAAAAATACTTGCTCTGCCATCCTAAAGACTGTCAAAGACTCTTCTCCAATACAAGTCAAACTGTATGACAGAAAAAACATTTTGATTTGCGACCTTATGTCATGCAAATAATCAACCCTACTAAAACCTCACCCCTCTGCATACACCTCTCAAACTCTAAACACAACCATACCTCTAAAACCACAGCAACCCCCACGCACATCACTACACTCCAACAACAAACAAACCACACATAACCTTAAACAGCAGCACACGACGGATACCGACCGGATACCAAACCAAAGAGCTCTGAACGGTGTTAACGGAACTGAAGCTGCCAACAGCACATCACAGCTCCCTTGCTCTTTCTGCAAACTTTGTCCCACTAACGTACCCCTACCCACCCACTTTTGTTTTTTCAGATCCACCAGGGGTACCACTCCAGTGGTGATGGTGTGCGGTATAAATATCCTTTAACACCAACATCTTGGGGAAGATACCAGTGGAAAAGAACCATTGTCATTATCCTTGTTGAACTTTGATGAAAGAGCATTTTTGCTTTTTCCTGAAACAGTCCAGGGGAAGGGAAGCAAAATCCTGGAGACAAGAATTGCTTTGTGGAAATTGTATACAGATGGTCTTGCATAATTTGGTGAAAGTACAGTCTATTGGACCTTTTTCATACTGTGTATGTTAGTGTGAGGGACAGAGGTAATTTGGACAAAAGATCACTTTGCTTTAGTTTGGTTTTATCGGTAGAAACATCCTCGTTTGGCTAGGGCAAGATAGGCCTTTTTCCAACCCCATTTTCTATAATAAATATGTTGAGAACCCTACACCTTTGTGCCCGCCTCGCATAACTGACCCTTTACAAACACCACACCACTACCACACTTTGCATCTCTCGTTTCTGCATGCATGCATGCATGCTTCATGTGCTGTTCATGCAGTTGCAGATCAAGTTCAGGTACAATGTACTTATGGATATAATCCATAACCTTGCAATATATAAGAATTAAAAATTATTAAAAGGCACTGCATCCCACCAGCTGATCCATTGCTTAAAGGCTTTGTGCATGAAACTCTTCCCCACATCTTCATGGCTCTTCCCTAGGACATTTCCTTTGACCAGTTGAAGGGTGACTGAAATTTACAAATAAGAAAAAAACAGCATAGTCCACTCTTTGCAGAGTAACTTTAAAACTACTAAGAGATTCCCATGCCCCAGCAAGATCTTCGAACAAAGAAGATGCATGTTCATAGACTGATTATAGTCTTTTGTGATCTCATCAGTCTGCAGGTTTTGCCCATCTCATACCACTGAGACAGCTACACATAAGCCATTCTACAACACCCTCCAGGCAAATGACTGGGGTGGGGTGGGCTGGGTTTGAGGGGGTGGGGGTGGTCTTAAAGTAGTGGGATGCCGGTCCACATGCTACTGGTTAGCTCTGTCGCATGTGCTGCAGTGCATCAAGGGGCCCTCCTTTCTTTCTATTGCCTCTGCGTGCAAGGGCTTGGGGAGCCAGGGCCTTGAAGTGATTTCAAAGATCTCTCTGTAAAGCTGACAGGTGCACAGTGCTACTTTACTACTCGTCACTTTTTTCTTGTTCCTACATTTCCTTTATTTTTTTTATTTTTTTTTTTAAACATGCCTTTACTGTGTTCGTTCCTAGAGTTTAGGGTGAACTGCTGGGGGAGTGGATGCGCAGTGGTGCAATATTAAAAACAGAACCGGACTTCAATCAAAACACAAGTTATGAAGCGTTATGATTGTTTGCAAGAGCTTAATTTTGATATATGTACAACATAACATGCATATACTTTCAGGTCAGGTTCAAGCTTTGTCAAGGACAGATCAGCCATATACCAGGCTGTCTAAGCACGCAGCACCCTTGTGACCCACCATCACTTTCATGCGTTGTGCAATTTATGTGCTCACGAGACTGGATATTCTAGATTGTGCCTAGTCTGCACGGTGTCTCAACATAGAGAAAGCTGGAAAGCTATGAAGTGCACAGAATGAACTCTCAATGGTTTCATTGCAAAACCATTCGTTTTTTCCTTCTTGATTTCAGGAAAGATCACAAAATAAAAGGCAGCACAATTCACCTCTTCCACATCCCCTATGTTACACGATGACACTCGTTAACTTTCAGTTTCCAAGGGTACATAAAATACAAAGAGGATCTGAACAGCTATGTTTAAAACTCTTCAAACGACTTCATATCTTTCGGGAGTCCAGAATGTGCAACTTTTTCTGCAGAAGTGCGGATGGGGAAGTTCGTATCTGCATACGAGGGCAGGGATGCAAATAGTTAGAAGCCAGCAGTATGTGTATGGATGTTTAACAGCTGTGCTAACATGCCACTGTTACCATGTATAAAACACAGCCAGTGGTCAAAATGTCAAACAGCGCCAGTCCTGCTGAAACCGGGCTGCAGGCGGCGAGCCCTTGGATGAGAAGCATCTATAATGAGGCGGGAAAAAACGCTTCATACAGCCAAAACAATAAACGCATTTCCAAAAAAGGAACGAGAAATGACCCAAGGCAAAAAATGCAGGAAAAGTGATTTGCAACTCATGGACATGATTTCAGGTTCAAGTTCACGTTGTCCATGTGGCTGAACGTTGGTTGAATCTGTAAAAGCGGAGGAAAGGGTGGGTTTAGGAGAATATGTGCAGTGGCTACTGGTACTCGCTGCAAGACGGGCACACCAAGACCCCAATGAGGCCCGAGATGGGTTCCTCCACACGCCTCCCTGAATAACCGCAGAGACAATAAAGTGGCAAGATCGCAAATGAGTTTAAGAAAATCGTGATGCGACCTGTTGCAAGCCAGTCAACCAGCACCAATCTCGTACAATCTCGCACATTACGTGTTCGACAATTCCTGCCTGCACCTCGGCTTGGAACGAGGACTTCAAAGCCTTCTAGCCTGGTGGCATTGCCCAATGCCCGTTTGCGCAACGCTGTAGTTCTGGGGAAACCAAGTTCCAATATCAATAGCGTGCTTCTTCCCACAGCCAGTTTCCCAAATACCAGGTTAAAATTTCAGGGAACAGTCGAATCGCATTTAACTAAGTGCCTAGCTAAATGTCACAATATATGTTAAATCTTTCACTGTTAATAAGTGCACAGCAGAATCATTATTACAACAATGAAATAATAACGTTGGGGGCCAGAGGAGGAAGTGGACAACCCTGCTTCAGATTAAGTAACTGGTAAAATATACCCAGAGACAACTAAACTGGCCGCCCTGGACTAGTACTGTGGTATTCAAACGTGTTGAGGCTCTGCCCCATCCAGTTCCCTCGAGTAGAAAAAGCATTTCCTGGGCAACCAGATGCCGTATCTGCTTGTATTTTCTATTGAAATCAGTCATTGTATTCCTTATTGAAGATCCTTGCGGCCCCCCTCCCCGCTATCCTTTGGGCCCCCACAGAGGGGCCAACCCTACAGTTTAAAGACCACTGGCCTAGTGTATTCTTGAGTTGTAGCCTTGCTTCACTTCAACGTGACTAATCAGACTTGTAACATGGTGTCAAAAAGTGAGACTCACTTGGTAGCTCGAGACTTGATTGAGGTAAGATTGGAGGACTGGCGAACAACGCCTTAATACAGAAGCAAAGGAGGAGGGGAAAAGTCACGGGAGAAGAGCAAGGCATTTAGGCTTATTCTTCTGAAGGTGCCTTGAGAACTTGTGTTGGTTATGAAAGCGAATACCAAAACAAATTCTACAGAACTAGAACTTGTCAGTCCTTGTGTAAACCCTCACCCCTGTGAAATGCTTAAATGATTTTCAACTTAATTTTCTAAATGCTTTATCCTCCTGTAATGAAAACAGCAAAACACTATAAAAATAATCCACTGCTGTGACAGAGTATCAAAATGCAGATTTTCTTCCCTCCCCCCCAAAAGCGGGAAGAGTCAGGACAGGGTGTCAAGTATTTTTCTAGTTCTAGGGGAATTAGTATTAGTAGGGTCTCCATTTTCTATGCTCCCATCAAGCCTACCTTGCCCCTTCTTGTCATGCTGCTCATAGGGACAACAGAGCAGGCGAAAAGGGAAAGTGCATACACAACAAAAATGTAAATTGGTAGCTCTCAACTACGGGATGTATGCCGCCTTTGGGTTCCAAGAGAGATGATAGACAGCTCAAGTGTTGCTGTCACTGTCTATTAGATGCTCCTTAGAGCCCCTGGGTCGACTACAGACCCGCAGATAAATTATCCGAATGTATGGTTTCCCTTATGGAAAAAACTAGTGAGCTAGATCATCCAGACATACTTGTTGAGGAATACAATAGAGAAATGACAAGCCTGCTGGATGATGTTGCCCCTATGAAGCCTAAAACAACTAGGCCAACTATTCATCAGCAAAAATGGTTTACACTGAAGTGACAAAATTAAAAGCCAGTAAAAGACGTGCAGAGGATATCTGGCTCAAAGATCAAAATATAAATAATGAAGTAGCTTGGAAATCTCATGAAAATGCATATAAAGAAAAAATCATGGAATCCAAGTGCACCTACTATAATGACCAGATTGAAACAGCAGGAAATTAAACAAATGAGCTTTTCTGTCTTTTCAGGTCATGGGAAAAACCAGAAGTATTAAATCATAACATTACACCCACTTAAGAGGACAGTACTAGAACACAGAAGGCCTTTGCAAATAAATTGTTATGTGCCCAAAATCAAATTAGGAAAGAACTAGAGTCAAAATCCAGACATAGACCCCCCCCCCATTTCCAGGAGTGCTGAAATTAGTCATATGACTGATCATAAGCCATCCACGAACAAAGAGCTGGAATCAACCCCTAGAGGATTCAAATTTCCAGAGAATTCAGTCTCCGAAATTGTGGGCATTATGAGAACTATGAACTGACTAGCTGTCCGGGGGATCTTATCCCCCTTCTAAGATAATGTTGGACCCTTTGGACATCTTTGCACTGTTTTTATGCAGATTTGTCAATGCCTCATTTAAGTATAGTACTGTTCCACAAGCTATCAAAGCAGTAGCAGTCCCCTAAAAAAAGGCAGGCTTAGATCCTAAGGATGCTGCAAACCTTCGGCCTATCATGAACACCCTGTTCTTCCTCAAGTTGGTTAATAAGGTGGCTACAACCCATCTCCAACTCGACATTGAAAACACAGGTCGGTTACACGAAGACAATCGGGTTGCCATCGCTTTCATGGCACAGAGAGTGCCCTGGTGGACCTTCAGACTCACATGCTGACATTAGTGGAGAAAAGTAGATCCGGGCTGTTGAGAATATTGGATCTCAGTGCGGCTTTTGATCTACTGGACCATGAGATACTATGAGATACTATTGAAGTGGCTGCAAGACACGGGTGGACTTGTCGGCAAGACGATAAATTGGGTCAGATCCTTTTTGGAGGGCAGAAGATCTAGGGTATATTGGGGAGACTCATCCTCCGAGGTGGAGACCATTATGTGTGGTGTCCCGCAGGGAGCATGCTTATCCCCTTTGTTCTTCAACATTTACATATTACCTCTATGTAGAGAACTGGAAAGACTGGGCTTTTTCCTTCACAAATTCTGCCGACGGCTTCCGTTTGTCAATGGAGTTATCAGGAGACTCTCAGGAAGATAAGTACAAACTAAACAAGGTTTACTGAGTCATAAAAAAACGGTATGACCACAAACTGGTTGTGCCTAAATGCCGGTAAAACGGAACTCATGATATATGGGTCCAAGAAGTCTAAAGAGACCTTCGCTCCCACCTTCTCTAGTTTCCTGGTGGAGGACAGCCATATAGTAGTGGTCAATAAGGTAAAAGACCCTGGGTGCATATTCGGAGGCTTCCTTGGATGCAGGGGCTCAAGTGGATGCAATCAAAAAGAACTCAATATTATCTGAGAGTATTGAGACAGGTGGCTCTGTTAATTACCAAAAACAACTGAGCCAAGTTAGTAAGGGCCGTTATCCTTCCACGCTTGGATTACTGCAATGCCCTGTTGGGGGGTACTAGCTGGGAAGATATTTTCAGATTGCAAAAATCCAGAATGCGTCTGTTCGTATTGTTTACGGTATGAACCAACAACTTATGCCAGAAAGGAGTTGCACTGGCTGCCTATATCAGCCCGGATCTCCTTCAAAATACTGACTGTCAAAAATGTATGTATGGGGCAGCTACCAGCTATTTAAAGGAAAGGGTTACTATATACCAGCCCACCAAAAACCTTTGATCAACCTCTGCCCAGCTCCTACAAGTGGCAAGGACGAAGAGAGCACATGGAAATGGATGCTCCTTCCCAGTGCTTGTATCAAAGGCATGGAACAATCTGCCTATTGTGCTCAGAGAAGAAACCAATCATCTGGCTTGTACAAAGTTCTTGAAAACGATACTGTTTATTTAATCATCGGCCATCCTCACTGTCCTCTTTCTGCTTGTGAGTGAGCGCCTAGATGCCGTAGGGTTTTGGCGCTATAGAAATGTCATAACATACCAGTTAATTGCCCGCCCCCCCCCCCCCATCTTTAATTGTATAGAAAACTTTCTTGGTATTGAGTTGAAACCTTTAAGAATTGTGTTGATTGATTGATTGATTTGTAGTAAACATTACAGGAAGAAGGCTGTGCATACCTTTATAGTGCTGCCCTGTGTGACAAAGTCCCTTGCGTAACAATGGTGGTGGATGGTTGGGTCAACAAGGGGGTTGGGTGCAACCACCGACATCATTATGCTGGTCACAGAGATGGCATGGGAGGAGCCCCTGGCTACCCCACCTTGCCACTAACAGTAGGTAGGGGATCGCCACAAAATGATCAAAGGGTGTGGTCTCTTAAGGGGTGCACTCAATTGTAACTGGCGAGAGAGCAGCAATATCCCGGATAATAATAGTGGAAGTTTGATGGGCACCTTAAAATACACTGCGGATACATCTGCTGTCAAGGGATTGGAAGATGGGCAATAATGTATTAAGTCCACAGAACAGCACTAGGTGTCGGTTTCCAAAATTAACTAATCTTTTATAATGTGCTTAATACCAGAGTCCATTCTGTAAGCACATGAGCAAGATTTGAACCTGTGTTGCACAGCAGTGTCTTGCTTCCAAGGCAAACGTGTTTCTCAAGAGCTATTCGCCCAGACCAGAGTGACATTTCTAGCTTGCCACAAGAACCAAGAGAAACTCAGTGCAGTCCACTTGAGGAAAAATCTGCAATTCCTCCCGAATAACTGACATACCTGGAATCAAGTATGTACTAGGCCAGCAAGAGAGCACAGGTGATGGGATCACTACCACTGCATGTGCTCATAAAAAGATTCAAAATGGTGGTGGAAATCTTTATCAGCTTACACCATAGGAAGAAGGTGCAGGGCCCAGACGAGGAAGTGCATAAGGCCAACCCATCACACAACATACCACAGACAAACATACTTCAGACATGCTAGTCAAAGGAAGGATGCAGACGTTTGTCTGGGTCTACATAAAGGGAGATAGAACTCCAGAGAATGTGGGTGTTTGGGGTAGGAGTACACTGATTTTTTGGCGGCGGCTGAAAGAAGGGACTTAGTTGTCGTGTTAGTGGACAGAGGAGAGAGGAAGGAAAGGAGAGGAGAAGACCATCAATTGCTGGATGAAAATGCAGGAGTACAGTGAAAGGAAAAGAGAAACATCAGGTGCTGTATAAAAGAGGAGATGTATTAGAGAAGTGCATTAACAGGAACACCAATTAATTAAGTAGGAAGGAGGTAGAGAAAGGCAAGAGGAGAGGAAATATCAAGAAGAAGTGGAGAGATGCCATGAAGGAAAAGGAGGAGCGTTAGAACACCCAGGGTTAGAGAGCAGAGGAGGAGGAGAAAAATAGGGAGATGGGGGAGAATAAGGATTGAGTAGAGGAGGGACACCAGAAGAAAACAAGTACAGGAGAGTGTGAGAAGACAGAGGGGCACATTAAGGCCAAGTGGAGGGGGAAGAGCCAAAGGGGAAAGAGGCTAAGCCTGAAACCAAAATGAGGGAGTCTGCAGTGGGTGGACATATTTATTTATTTGCCATTTGTTAGGCGCTTCTACAATAAGTAAAATGTGTTTCAAAGCACCCACAGGGCAACAGGCAGGCAACATGGGATAGAAAACAATTAATACCCTGGAAGATAATGACGAACCGACTAGGCCTTGTGAGCATTCAAAGTGTGCAAGTGCAGAGAGAAGAGAGGGGCGTAAGTGCTGGAGAGCCGTGAGTGAGCAGCAGGTGTAAGTGCCCAGAGTAATAAGTGCTAAGGAACAATCATCTGTAAAAAATAAATGGGTAAGTGCAGGCCTACAGTTGCGAAGGCCAGTAAGTGCCACAGCAAGTGCTGTGTGTAGTGAGACATGGCAGAGTGCCAAGAAGGTGCAGACAACATCAGAGTGGATAAAAAGAAAAGGAATTACATACAAGGAGGCCCTCAAGGTACAAGCATGTGCAAGGGCTTTAGGGAGGAGCGGGAGATCAAACTGTTGTGCCAGAGAAATAAGACCATGGGTAGAAGAGGTGGTGTGAGACCTATGGAGAAGCCAGTGAAAGGTTAGGGACGACCTTCCCTCTGCCTACAAGTGAGCGTGCCTGCCAACAAACATCTATGGCCAGCTACCCAACATCCCAGGAAAAAAGGACACTGCTGGACTGTAGAGACCAGGAGAAGATCTCCCCACAGTACCCGAGCCACCAAAAGATAATCCAAGAAAAGAGAAAGATCAAGAAAAACGGGAATCTAAAGACTTCGTGATAGGGAAGGCCCAGAAAGATTCCCAAGTAGATGTAGTTAGGAGAGACTACGTTTTGAGTTTCTTAAATTCATCTTCAACCAGCTGACCCACTTATTTGGCTGACGTCTGAGTACATGTGTCAAGCCACTGGTAAAGAGCAAGATCCAGGCTTGATATGGAACTGGAGGACGTTTGCTTACATTTTTTTGTCTTGCGTTTTCCACCCACTGACACAGTATGCCATCTTAAAACTTGCCTAAACAAAGGAGGGAGGAAGGGAGAGAAGGTTGGGTCACCTTAAAAATGCAGTTTCACATGGGGTGGGTGGTGAGGGGGAGGCGCTCAAATCCCCGGCCAAGATGGTGGCTCACTAGTGAGCTTTGAGTCACCAGCCATGTAGAATTAATGAATCCTTGGACATTGCAGAATTGTTTCTGTGCAAACCGAACCAGCAGACAGAGTCACAGCACATTCATTGGACACCATCTTTGGGAGTACTCCCTGGCATGCCCCTGCGGCCAGCCCAGGGACCGGAGTAGATGTTGTGGGGAATGGGAGCAGGCAGGGCGGTGTCAGAGCCGGGCTGCATTATAATCAAAGCTGTTGGTGCAGTGCACAGCCCCCAGGCAGGCACAGAGGCAGAGGCCACGAGCAATGACGGTTGACAGGAGAGCACTAAATGCTGGGCAGCCTTCCCCAGGTGAGGGAGTGAGGTGGAGCCAAAGTGGTTGACTGCCGTGGTGCTAACGGGCAGCGAGTTGGCACCAGCCTCTGGATCCTGAACACTTTACCCTCCTCAGTGGCTTGGAAGAGATGGAGCCTGGAGTGTTGCACCAAAACGGTGGAGCGCTACCAGCACTGAAAAAAGCAGGGGGGGCAGCGCAGCCTCCCGGACTCAACTCTTGAACAGCTGTGCGAGGGGGGTGCCTCTTAAAGCAACCAGCAAGTGGGGTGGTGCACACATTCTAGGCTCTCTCCAGCAGATCCCCATCGGGGAAGTCACGGACGTGTGTGCCTCTATAAGGTCAAAAAGGTTTGAAAAGTAGATGGCAGAAGGAGCGATAAACACCAGCATAGATTCCCTTTTGAGGTTAGCTACACATCAAAGAAACAAAAAATGTCAGCAGCCACAGACCCAGAACGTGAATGAATGTGAGGGCAGATCTGCACGGGAGGACACAGACTCCTCTACTGAAATTAGATCAAGGCCAGGATAGGCAGACTGGACCAAAAAACTGATACATTCACATCAAAGTCAATATACTGAAAATGAGGCTGGACAAACACGGGCGAGACTAGACAAGGTAGACACCAGAGTATAATATCTAGGAGAAATATCAACATCCTCCTCCGCACAACTCAAGAAGATGGAGGACACCCTCAAGGCGATTGCAGCAAAGAATGAAGACCTTGAGAAGCGCACCCATAGGAACAACATCAGTTTTGTTGGAGTAGGAGAGCCACAAGTCCAGGGCTCTATTGAGGCATTTGTGGAACACATGTGTAGAGAGTTCTTGTGCAAGGTCAGCTTTCCCCTCTGGTCATAGTGGAGAGAGCCCATAGAATCCCTATCATCAAACCAGGCGAACCATACAAGGCACACAATCACAATGATCCCCAATTACCCAGACTGTGACTCCATTTTAAGAATAGGAGGGAAAAATGGGACCTGTGCTACAAAAGCAACGGCATTCACATCTTCACAAATTTCTGTACAGTGGTCCAGGAAATCCATTATTGGGGTAAAGCGCATGTTGCGAGAGGGGGACATTAAATACTCATTGTTGTTCCCCCCCGCAGGCTGCGATTCGCACTATGAGGGGAAGGTCCACCTTTTTTCATACATCGGAGTTAGTGAGTGAATTCATAGACAAGCTGTGACCGGATAGGTCTCACAGTGTCCTCAGGAACACTCAGGCAGGCACCACTTGATAGAGCAAAACGCTGCCAGTACAAAGGTGCCGATTTTTGGTCCCCATCGATGCGCCTTCTTCATCCAGGCTACAACTGTGAAGCTATGGCTGTTCGGAGTTCATGCATGCTGTTTGGTTCAGTTTGCGGAAATGCACAATTAGTGTCCCACATTGGCTTATTATATAAAAATCAGCTTGGTGCAATGGTTGGTTCGAGTGACTCCTTGCATGATCCGATAAGATGTTGTTGGAAGTTAGAGGGAGTGGGGTGGGGAGAATGTTCGGGCATGTTGGGGTTGCCCGTTGGGATGGGATTGGGAGGGATCCAGCTTGGGGAGGTTTTTATTCCACTGTTCATGTAAGCCGCAAAGCATTTAGAGAAATGGTAGACTGCAAATTAGGATGGCTATTTTGCAAAGCAAGGGTAATACCGTGGGGAAAACATTCTGATATTCCTAGGGTGATGTGTCAGGGTTACAAGAGTAACACAGGTGCAACCAACTCATCATGGTGGGTCAGTCCCTTTGGGCGGCTGGGGGTAAACATGAAGAACTACATGTTGATTAGTAATCAGAAGATAATTAAATTGGCCACCTGGAATGTCAGGGGCCCAGTTCACCACACAAAGGCCTCACATCCTACAGTACTGAAAGGGGGCCCCTAGGGGTCCCTTACGTCTATGGAAACAAGGCGAGTCACCACACACGATAGATAAGCCAGACACAAGGTTGTATTCCCAAAGCTAGGGTTTATTGCAAAGCAAAAGTCTCAGTTGGCCAACTCTGTCTCACGCCCCGCGACGTGAACCTCTAGATCTCGAGAGACGCAAGAGAGTGAATTACGTACATCAGTTACATATATACAAAATGCATATCAAACAATCAGCTACGACATGTTTAACACCCCCTTCATTGGGTTTCTTTGAACTTGGTGTGATGATGGACACTTTCGACAACTATGACACCTTCAAATATCTATTCTAGTAACAATTTGCAATTTGTGAGTGCGGAGGCATCTTTCAGTTGTTGAACGGAACACAGCACTTCTGTTCTTGGAAGCGAGCTACATACGGGGAAGAGTTGCATTCCAGACCTTGCTATCTATGAGGTGCTATTCGTGTCCTGGGAGCCGACACGCTCTAACAGGGCTCAGCAAAGGGGGCCGTAAGAAGAGCATAATTCAAGCCTTTAGCTGATTTATTCTAACATATTCTACTTATAACGAGACTGGCTGGCAGCTACGAAGTGATTAAATGCCCTGCAGCTCTGCTTCAAGGCTACATTCGGGAGGGAGCCGGGCATTCTTCCTGGCGCTGCCTATGTTGTGTTTCAACAAACTTTTGTTATCCTCGCGGCCCTGCGGCCTTGTCCTTTCACGTGCAGACAACAATGTTTTACAGTCGAGCAGTGTAAGCAAAAAATGTACTGCGAAGCAATAAGAACAGAAAGCAATGAGCAATGGTTAGGAAACAAAATGGCGATTCTCGTTACATCAAAATGGCCGTTAATTGGCAAACTTGGAAACCTATATTCTGTCACATCGTGCATGAGATGGTTGGCTCACGGCCATCAAAATACGTTTGCGGTCACATATGAGATGTATCCATTTTTCTAGACTGTCAGTACATGGAAAGATAAATGTGGCATTCCTGCAGGAAACGCACCCATCAGCCACCTCAAAATTAAAATGTGTAGTGGGTGTGCCACAGATGATATTCATCCAGTTCATCGTACACTTTGGGTGTGTCGATACTGATCCATCATTCATTGGGCTTCAGGCTCCAAGAGTCATCAAGAGATGAGGAGGGGAAGCTCGTGATGGTCAGGGGACACATTCATGATCTCTCAGTTACCTTAATTTCATGCTATGGCCACAACACTGATATCTCAGTGTTCTATAACTAGGTACTAGGCCAGCTATCCAGGACAGAGGATACCATGTTTATTTTGAGTGGGGACTTTAACACTGTTCGGGAGCCTATTTAAGACAGGTCCTCCACAAACATGCCTCGAAAAACGAGCTGCCCATGAAAAAATAAAGCAGATGTGTCACACATACGACCCCATCAGATATAGGGAGAGTCCATCATCCTGGGGGGCGCATTTTTCACCTTTCTCTCCTGGGTACACAACACTGCCACACAAATCAATTACATCCTAACTTCTACAACTGCAACTTCTGAGGGCACAGGCTGGAAATTCAAATCGGATGGTATTTAAAACGGACCTCCGTGAAAAAATGACATTCATTGCCAATAGCATTCGGTCGGTTGATTCCAGTTCAACACTATGGGGGCATGTAAGTGCTTCATCCGTGGAATATGCATATCTAAAGAAGCTGCCATGTTGTGCGCGATAAGGGTGGGTCTGAGCAAAAAAAGTACACATTTTAAGAGGTGGAGAAAAGGTACACTAACAGGGTTGACAATGCAATACTGGCAGAAACCCAAATGGAAAAGGGACCATTCAGGGAAAACAAAGAGTAAGGCAATACGGGTAGGAACAGACTCTGGGAGCATTGCTGCCCACGCTGATCACGATGGAGAAGAAAACCATTATTAAGGCCACTGAAGATGTCAAAGGCGCCGCATCAATTCAAAGTCGGAGACATCTCGAAAGTATTTGTACATTTCTATTAAGAACTGTACACCCCAAAGGACTAGGCCAGAAACACAAATATTCCAATATCTGGAAGATATAGGGTTGTTCTGGCTGTCTCCAGGCGACTCAGAGTCCCTAAATGGAAACAAGAAGCGAGAGGAAATATTTTAGACGATGAACAGCCTGGCAACCAGGACAGATGGAATCACAGTGAAGTTCTAGAAAGCCTATGAGAGCATCCGAGCTCTGCATCTCCTGAATGTTTACCAGGAGGCCATTGACAAAGGTGTCATGCCCCAAACTATGAGAGAAGCCACCTTTGTCAGTCTTTTAAAACCTTAGAAGAAACAGACGAATTTTCTTCATGTAGGCCTATATCTGTAATAAACTTGGATAATACTGGCAAATAGATTTCTCCCCTAGTTGAAAAGTCTGCCAATCTCCCCAAGTCAGAATTTATACCAGAGACAAGTACATAATATGGCCTAGGACGACTTTTTGGATTACTGAATCCGTCAAGCAAGAGGTGCCGGCAATAGCAGTATTGCTGAAAGCCAAGAAGGCATTGGATTCAATAGAGTGGTCGTGCTTGTTTGCAATTTTGGGTAGGTGGAGCTTGGCAACTGTTTTGTTTCACTAGTGGTGATCTTCTAAAAATCCCCAAAAGACAGGATAAACATAAATGAGCAGCTGTCAGCGGCCTTTCCTCTGGGCAGGGGAACATATCAGGGGTGCCCATCGAGCCCTTGGCCACACGACAGATCAATTGGTATACCATTATATAACCATAAATTGATAATTTCGTTGTACGCTGGCGACATGGTCCTATTTATAAAGAACCCCCAAGAAAACATGCATGGGTCAGAGGTGCTTTCTTGATAGAAATCAGAAATAAAGACCAATTGAGGAGTTTTGTGTTGGGCCCTTTCTTGATCTTATGTTCCCTTTGTGACATGGGATTGCTCCGTATGCAAGAAGTTCCATCAGGCAGAATGGCTTGATGCAAGAGTTCGGACGTCAAGGCAGGGGAGATCTGGTCTTGTTATACCGTGGGTCACTCTAGACACGTGCCTTTTAAACGTTTTTTTAGCCAAGTCCCACTTTAGTAATGTTTTCTGAATGAGGGCCTCAACCAGCAAATGGGATTTGCTCATCAGGTGTTAGGAGGAGGAATGAAGAATGTTGCTGGTTGCTGTTACAAAGATCACTTGGTCCTGGTCACAAAGCAAGTTGCATGGCAAAAAGAATCTTTCCCTATGCCTTCACACAACAGCCAAATCAATAGTTTTCCCAGGAAGAGATCAGTGTAGTGGGGAGGGCAAGGGCACATGCTTTTTAGGACCTCCGTGATATTAATTCGTGGCATTTTGCTTAGTGGGAGGATAAAGAATGAGTCCAAGAAGAGGGACACTGCACAAATAAGTGAGAGTTTAAATGTACACATAAGTGAGTTTAAATGTAGGTCTATGTGACAGTAGCGGTTGGATCAAAGGCTGGTTCGGGTATAGTAGAGTTGTTTCATTGCAGGTCAATGGGAGGTAGCATTGGTCCTAACTTGGCATCGGCAAAAGGGTTGTCACCAAGGGTGAAACTGATCACAATTTCACCTTGTGGTTTTGGATTAATGAATGATGCCTCCTCGTCTTCCCTTTATTCACTGGGCTTTGCTGTTCCGGTCTATCCCCTAGCAACCATTCCCCTTTCCTTGTCCTTTAAATTATTGTTCTCAAGCAGTCTAAGTCTACTAGCACTCCTTCACCTGTTCAGTTTGTACTCTATCTCTGTCCACTCTACCCTTCATGTTCGCTCACTTTCCCTCTAGCAATCTTCGTTCCTGGTAAAATGAATTCCTCCTCCTGATCGATCAGCTTGTCACCTCCCCCTATTCCGACTCTTACCTCTTCCTCAAAGTTTGTCTGTTCTCATGTTACTTCTCTCCTATCACTACCTCTCATCTTCCCTCTCAGCTGTATCTTGTTGTCCCTTTTTTGTTCTTTTGTTTGGTCGCTTATTTGTCTCTCCCTCAGAATATGTGATGTACTTCTGTCTCTTGGTCCTCTCCCCGGTTCTCTTTTGTGCTCTCCTGCCTTCTACTCTCTCAATGTTCTTACTATTCGCTTTTATCGCCATGTTTTTTCTCTTTCCCAGTCCAGTGGTCTTTCATTGCACTTCCTAACTTCTCTTTCAACTCATTAAATGTTCTTATTCTCTCTCTCTCTCCTCTTTACTTTCTTCTATGGATGCATTGGCATTGACTTTTTCCACTTTACCCCTTCCATTATATTACGTTATTTCTCGACTCCAATTATACATCTAATCCCCGTTCTCTTTTTCCTTTGAGTTAGCACTCTCTCCTTTCCCATTATTTTTCTTCATAGACTATCCTCTCAGCCCTTCCCTCCTATGTCTAATGTCACAAATGGCTTCAGAACACAGCAATTTCCAAAGACTGCTCAAGAGTTTTTATTTTCAGAATATACAAGGGGCTCACTAAGGGCCATCCCGCCTCCTTCGCTCGCCCAGTGAAGGCCATTCCCTACCCAGCCCAGCCACCACTCAACCCCAGGATTGTGAGTAGAGATCAGAAACATCCACCATCTATGAATCGGTCTTGTCTGGAAGTGATGACCTAAAGGCAAACACTTTATCTAAGCTTCCTCAAGGGACAACCTATGTGGTCCCTGATCTAAGTTCACAATGTGGTATAAAGTAAGGTCTGGTGCCATCTTGGTCTTTTCCTTACACTCCCTGGTATTCCTCTATCTATGTCGTGCTCCTTTTCCTTCTTCTATCTATATATATATAGAGACAGACAGACACAGACACAGACACAGACACACACACACCTCTTCTATCCCTCCTATGTGCCTCTATCTGCCTGCACCCTCTCCTATTTTACTCTCCTCTACCTCACACCTCAACACCAATACTAGTCCCGTCTCTCCTAACAACTACTCTCCCCTTCCCTCAATACTACTACTCTCTCTTCCCACAGTCACCCCTCCTTTAACTTCCCTAGTCACCTTCACATTCAATCGCTATTCTCTGTTCAATAGTCTCACTCACTCACCTTGCAGACCCACTCAAACCCTTGCACCATTTCTCCCACTATCGAATGCCTCACCTTGCACATTCCTTCAGCAATTCTCCTACATTCTCCTTAGCTCACCCAAATAACCCACACCATACCGTTTCCTGTGCCCAGTTTATCCTCTTCCTTCCTTCCTCCTCTATTGGCTATTTTCCTCAGATGGTTCTCCGGGCCAACTGCTGTCTGTTCTTTTCCCTGTGTAGGTATTACAGGAAATAAAACAAAAAAGGGTCTCAAGCCCAACTCCTTTTCCATACATTGGCCGACCAGTTTCAAGCAATGGTGGCCTGATGCATTCAAGGTCCCAGTTCCTGGGAGGGCTTAATAGCAGGTTTGCGATGCCTGTTTGAGTTGTACTCACCTTTGAGGGTGCTCCACTGCACCCTCAGAGGTGAGTACATTATCCTTAAGCCTGGGACCATTGCTTGAGTGTTCAGCGCACTTGCTAGTGCCAAACTCTTGCTGGTGCAGGTTGCATAGTGGAAGGGATCCCTCTGTGCCTGGTCTGCTTTCTGCCGTCTCTCTAAGGACCCGTTTGCTTGCTGACTATTCCACCACTAAGCCTGCTGGAAATCCCTGTGGCAAACAGAAAGAAATTGACAGAAACCGGCACTGCAGATATGGGGTGATCAACAGTAGTACTTTTTTTTAAAAAAATGCCGGCACATGAAGGTGGAATAGGGATTGGTTGCGTGTCCCTCCCAACTCCCACACCCGGCCTCTTGGGCAGGACTAGAAATCCCTGTGGCAGACCTCTCACGCCAGATTGGGGGGGGGGGTTAGGTCTCTGAGCCCGTCACACTACTTACCCCTAGAAAGCACAGAGACACACTGCTCAATCCTTCCCTAGGAACAAACAAAAAAAAGACACTCAGTCCTAATGGCCCCTCTCCTGCAGAACAACCAGCAGAATAAAGAGCCCAGACACAGAGCGCTTTCCCTTCTTCCTTCCAAAATCCAGTTCAGGTACCCAAAGATCTCATCCCAATCAACATCAGATGAAGGGCCCTGACAAACAAACCCGCGCTCCCGAGTCCCCCAGCACACATATATATATTCTCCACCACAAGAACCCAGAAGAGCACCCCTGGCTCATCACTCTCGCTTTGAGCAGCACACACAATCTGTTCCTTCTATCTGAAATACACACCTGTCCCGTCTTCTCTTTACATCTCTCAGGAGGTATGGTCAATCCTTTTTCCGCCACTCACATTATTTTTCACCTTACCCTTTCAGTTATCTCTTTCTCGTCTCCACTTGTGTTCTTATCATTTTAGCTTTTCTAATCCAGACTTGGGAAGAGGGTAGGCGCTTCCCGGTGTTTATGGCTGCAACTGTGCCCCTTCCACTGACCCTGATGCCATGGGCACATGTAGGGGCCTCAGGGTGAAATTCTGCTCTGGCAGGAATTACGCCTGCGTGGCAGTAAACTGTTTGGGAGTTTTATGCCGCTTAGCCCTATGGATGTGGTGCCAGGCACCTGTAGAGGAGGCTAGGGGGCATTATTTGGAACTGGCTCGAAATTTGGTAGGTTGTTAGCAGCTAAAGGAAGAGGCCTTTGGAGTGATCCGGGGGTGACATAATTTCTACAAGTACAAGTTAAAGGTGTCCTCTGTAGTAGCTCTTGTACTTGGGAGTCGAGTCCAATCTACAGACTGCTGGTATATCCATACACAAAGAATTGTTTAAACAACTTCTTGAGAAGAATTAAAAGCCAATGGAAGCCTGCGACAGGGACAGCTCCAATAGCACGTAGCCCTTGCTCCCTTAGGCACACACCACCTCCCATACCTCAGCCCCACTCAATCTGCAAATACCACAACACAGAATACTCCGATGATGGAGTGCCTTTTGGAAGGGAGACATGGACTAACAGTGCAAGGTGGGCTCTAGATAAGGTGGTGAGCTACGAGTCACTATTTTAAGATATTGGGAGTAAAATGATTTTAGGGAGTAAAAACGTAGTCCTCAATCCCGAATGATGTGTTTTAAGCAATTTGCAAAATATATTTTAAGGAACAAACGTAAAAGAAAAATAATCTTGTAATTCAAATATTGTTTGTGGCTAGAAATTTCCAGAAATGTATGGAATAATGTTTTGTTTTTTGGTCAGCTGATGTCGAGCAGCACTATACCAGTGGTTCTTCGTGGGAATAAATGAATAACAAAGTGACACACAGATTAATAATTGTGGATAGGGAATGACTGACAGGTATAGCTCATGCACATGAATCAATCAATTTCCGCACAGCATCACTTTATTCAGAAAAAACGATCAGGCCAATCACCCGTCAACCCTTCCTATTGATTGCCTCCCAGGGAAAACACCAAACCTGAATTTAAAAACATTGCCGAGGGCGGCACATTGTACCTCTGAAGAGACTTATTCTAACTGCATGACATGTATACAACCCATTGGCACATGGATTCCATTAGAGACCTCTGCACAGCCAATCAGAATGCTTGGAGTGCAGTTTATCTCTGGTAAAGATCCCAGTGCAAACATTTTGACCTGAGCAGCAGCCTACAATCCTTCACTTCCCTTTTTAGTTACAGGACTCCATGTGCCAATAGCCTTATAAACAGAGGGAGGGATCTTGATTAGTTGTGATAATGACCCTTCGCAAATGTATATTCCTCTACTTTGCCTCGGGAAGTAACTTGGTGTGATAACCTACAATAATGGGACCTCCCTTGGCCTACAAGCCTACGTTATCTTCCAGCCCCAGTGGATGTTTACACCGTAGCCATATTTTTATGTGACCCCAGTACAATCCGCTTGTGCAATAATACTAGACAATTATATCCACTCTAAGCAACTCATTTGCTTTAAAAAGAACACAAGCGGACAAAATTCTCATACCCAGAGTAAAAATAATATTCAGCTACAAGTCACACAAGATTGACACCAAAACATCACCATTACAGTCAGTTATTTCTCAATCCATATAACAAAGTGTATTCCGTGCCAATCATAGGTCAACATTGTAATTGTTTAGTTGTAAAACACTTATACACAAGTGAAGTGCTTCAAAGCGCTTGAAGGCAGGAATGAAACAAGGGGATATCGTCATCATTATTATGCCTTGAAGAGTCTGAATGATCTAACAACAATAAATAGCATAAGGGGCGGGGGAGGGAGGAACACAGAAGACAAAAAGTTGCTTAACAATGCGCCTGTGCATGCAGGCACAGCCAGCTAGGGAGGGGAGATGGAGAAGAACATGACAAACATGCTAAGCCTAGTACAGAAGTGCGAGGGAGGGTGGGTGTGCCCTGTCCAGAAGGGGCCAGGATTAAGTGCAGAGTGGGTGCCACTCTCTTGGAATGTATTTCGAGTGCAGTAATGCAAGGCAGAGTGTGGGGACACAAAGGCAAGTGCAGGACTGGCGGGGGAGCCTGGGACCTGTGAGGCTCTGGAGATGCACCAGGCGATCAGTCAGCTGACTGAACAGGTTGGGGATGAGAAGGAAGGAGGGAATCAGGAGAGAGGAGGATAGCAAGGGAGAGAGAAAGAGAAAGAGGAAAAGAGAAAGGAGGGAAAGAGCAAGCAATTAGAATTATAAATGTGAGATGGGAGAAATGGCAGGAACAACCATTCAAATTATAAAGAAAGATAATACAAATAACTAGTTGTTAGCCATACAGGGTAAATACATTCAAGGAGAAAGAATCCTAGCCACCACTCGCTGAAACAAGTAACACCACCGCATTGCAGATTTAATGATCACCAGATAAGAAACTAACATTTCTACTGACACGGTGGTCTTGATCCTAAAATTATATTCATTAATGTTTTATTTGCGTACCCAAAGAAGATGCAAGCATTGGTAATGCTTCAGATTAGCGTTCTTACTATACAATTCATTATACATGGGATCTCAAGTTGCTAATGGTGTAACAAGACTTGCAGGTGCTCTGTTGCTTTTCAGTTTTGGCTATTAGGTGGCACTTGAAAGCCTAAACTATTGCATTGTAGTATACATAGAAGATGAGATGTGAGTAAGGACATACAGCTTGTGGGTGTTGTTTGGTCATATATACCCACCAATCCCAATGGGACCCCGCCCTCTTCCACCCACACACATTACCGGCAACCCGGCCAAAAACGCATCCTATTGGAATCTTTGAACTAGTTCAATCAGACAGTGACCACAAACTTTGTGCTGTATGGGCCTCAGTGTCATTTGTAAGCAGTCTTCTCAGAGTTAAATGCGCCTGTAAATGACCCCCTGATGTCAAACAAATGTCCTAACCAAGTGCGCCTTCAGGCACTTGATTTAGAAGCATGGACGTCCTGTTAAAAACAAGCATTGGCAAAGGCAATAGTTGTTGTTTGTGTATAGATGTTATACAGCCATTTGTCAGGCTCTGCTATCATATGCACAGGAGAGCTCATATCATTTTCTAACTGTTGACATCTTTTGGCCAAGTATTACCATTATGCCAGTGTTCAGCAAACGCCTCTCTCCGGTCTAAACAAACGGCATAATTGTTGGCTTTGCAACTGCCTTTTCGACTGGTGTCTGAGTTGTCGCAGTTTTTATTTGTTGCTCATCTTTGAGAATCCATTGATTATTCATAATGTCTTTCCCTTGTCGGCTCATATTTGAAGCACTGCAAGGGGACGCGTGGAGATAGTTTTTCACCAGTCCTACACGTCACAGCGTTGGCAGATCTGGTCTTCCTCTGCTTTGCAAGACTGCCTGTGCCAGCCCCTCTCAATTTTTAGACCGAGGTCCATGCTGCGATCTTTTCTCTAGTTTTTCTTTACTCTAACTAGGGTGTACCTTCTGTTTGCTGTAGCATTTAGCTCTGCTTTGTGTACGTTTCCGGGCTTAAAAGTCGGTTTTGGATCTCCCTTTTCCTTCTGCAATTGGGTCTAAAGTGGGTAAATTTACACCATTTGTGTAAAACTGTCCAAAACACTGGTATCAATTATCTAATTAGTAATAAAGATTAATAATTGGCTGAAGGTTTGTATTTAACCAAATGCTAATAAAAAATGTAATCTAATTATGGGGTAACTAAAACGGTGTTACATTGAATCATTTAGGTTGCTTTAAGTGACGCACCATTTCACCCTTTTTATAAGCAGCGCTGCCGAGGTAATCTGACAAATCAATAACACATCCCTTCAATGGGCGCTTTGTCCTTTGCTCCATGCGTCTGTTATATAAACCCCAGGTGATTGGAGGGTGGGGGTGAAGCATGGAAAAAAGCAGGGGTGAAACATGGAAAAAAGCAGAACTATTCACGTTCAATTACCCACATAGGCATGCATGTGGATCAGAACTCAAAGGCACAAGCTTAACTCATAGTGCCAGTGAGCTATAGGGCAGATATCAAATCAAATTGGTCAAGAATGCCTCTCTAGAAGGACCCAATGTCCATGCAACCTACCAAATGGTTGCAACTCTAGGAAGCCCATTTGGGGCCGAGACATAACCTAGAACATATCAGCAAGCCCTGTTGAGCACTGCACTCCTGTCAGGACCGGAGTTACCTAGCCCCCATTACAGACTAAGATCCCCACCCCTGCTCATTAATAATTCTGCACAACAAAGTGATCCAGTAGAACAACCCATCACATCACACACATGCTGCAGACCAAGCACTTTAGTTAGTTATAAAGCTATTTACTGGTTAAACTCAAAGTGAGTAAGTAGTACAAACTTCCATTTGAATATTAGATGCCATTTTGAAAATAGGATTGTTGAACAAAGAATCTGGGTCTGCTCCTTACTTCAGCAGTCTAGATTCTTCTCGTCTCCTTTCCTGCCCAACCCTCAGATCCTAGATTAGAAAATTACGACCATTTTGGCATCAAAGAAAATAAAATCAAATCAGACACACCCTCCATTTTTCACATCAGTCCACTCATACGCAAACGCGACCACAGCTGCACAGACAAGGCCACCAAGGTCCCGTCAACACTTCCTTGCTCTATTCCACGCCCCCTCGAGTAGACGAAGTAGAGTTCGATTTGAAAGGGATTTACACTGTGGACCATTGGCTAGAATTCCCAATACAGAGCACCACATAGCTACTCGCAACCGATATTTCACTAAGGACATCAGCAATTTGATCAGTATGAAATAAAAAAAATGCGTTATGCAGAAATGAACACTTCAGACACCCCGCAGTGTGAATAGGCCATAATGCCAGATGTGCACTTTACAAATGGAGATAGACATGAAAATAAATCAATTTTGTCTACAGATGTACCCGTAACACAATCATACTACATGCAACAATTGTTAACACGTAGCTGAAAAGCGGCCAAAGCATTCGTTCAAATTCTATCATAATCAGGTCTTCGAAAAAAAGAGAGATTATAAGAAAATGGCAGCAGAAAACGGGTGTAAGAAAAAAGGGGTAGCGAATTAAAACCCAAACTTGTGGATAGTGCACTAAAAAAGAACACAAACTCAGATGAAGTGAGACCCCCCCACGGCATGCATGTGAGGATTATTCAGATCCGTTGCCTTCCTATTTATTTTTTTGCATAGAACCTAAACAGCTTTATAACCACTTTGGTAACTTGAAACTAAGTCCAGCTCTGGCAAGGTCTATGCAGACTTCTACTCTTTCAAATGCACACAAAGACATGCTGCTAGGAGATATTAACTATGGCTGCAAAACACTCTGGATAAAAAGAATGGTACATCTATCTATTCTATATTATAGGGCGGCCACCCTATAGTTCAGGAGAGTCGGAAACGCGTAGGAACCCCTCAAAATTCTATTCTTAATAACCTTAGATTCGAGTAACGGATTTGGCTGAAATTTCGAAAGCGATTAAAAGTCTGTGAGGCCCCCCAGACGCAAAGTTTCGTAAATATTAGTTAAAACAATGAAAGTTAATAAGCGTAACTTTTTTCTCTCCAAAAGTGCAATTTTTTTTTTCATAGACAAAAAAAGTCAAGTTATGCCAAAGGGCAAAGCCTAAACCACTGGACGGATTTGGACCTGGTCCTAAATAACTTGGTCACAAAGCGTTGAATGGCGATCCTTTTGTAGTTTGGGGTTATTCCGTGCAGTGGTTATTTTAAAATTTGACGAAGGGGGTGCACCCGTCCCCACACAAATTATAGTTATATCTCGCATGGTGCATTGCAGGATCATGGTTTTCAGAAATGAAACTACCGCCATCATGTTTTTCTCTCGATGGGAGAGCTATTCACGGCTATAGCCGAGGTTATGGGAAAATGAAACCAAGTAAAAAGCTATTTGTAGGTCAAAAAACATACAAATGTTGTCAAGGTAGATGTGAGGGGATGGCCAGAGGACACCAAGTGAAATTTGGGAGTTGGAGGGGACAAAGGGACGGAGTTTTCAGCACACAGCTTTCCGTAGCCTCGGCTATAGCCACGAATAGCTGTCATCTCGATGCAAACTGCATCACAGAAGCAGCGTTTGTTCTGGGGTGAAGGGGAGTGGACTGAGGAGGTGAGGAGGCCATCTGGGGAGTGGGGGAGCTGGCACAGATGAAGGAGCAATTGGTGAGGGCCTGGGTTGGCAGTGAAGCATTTTCGTTCTGCCATTTTGACAATATTCGCTGCAATATTCGAGGCTACAAAAAGACAACAGATTGCCGCGGGTATGTGTAGTTCGGTATGCGCAGCTGTATAGTTTGGGGTCTCGGCGTTTTATATTTTTTTGAAAGTTCTTTGTTTAGGTATAGTCTCGTCAGGGGTGAAACATCCCTGGCCATTGCAGTTACAGGGTCTTTTATTTTGGATGTGTTTTTTTCAGACTTTTGAGCTTGTGATACTTGGAGAGAAATAGAAGAAAATAGTCGAACTAAATGATTATGAAAAGGAGGAATTGTAGTGTAGTTTTAGATGTACAATAGAATGTATTTTAGGGTGTGTATTTTCTATTATGGTTTTTTATTGTGTGGCTGTGGAATGCTAGCCTACCTAGTTTATTGTTACATATTTTTATTATTTTTCAGTTATTTCATATAAGTACATGAGCATTGTTGTTCTGTACTGATTATTCAAGTTGTATAGTAGTATAAAAGTTAAAGTCAGTTCCCTTCTCAACTAACATTTTGTAACCGCGGCTATGATAAAAAAGTCAATGTGTAGTCAAGAGAGGTGCTATATTTGTGGAATGGTAGAAGTTAATCGCTGAATATCTGATTACCTGTAATTCTAATTTCTTGTTTTAAGTGGCAATTCCCCCCTTTTTTCTAAAAATATTATATATACATATATGTTGCTTTTTATTTGAATTCCCATTGTTAATGGTTTCATTCTTAAGTGTTTTCGGCCTGTATTCTATCGCACTTTTTCGGTCCACCGAAATGGCCCTTTTGTAACCTTTTAAGTAACAAAAATAGATCAAATTTAACACAGACTGCAAAAATATATTACAATATCTATTGTAACTTATTTTTTGCAGTTTCATTAATTCAAATCTTTCAATTATTTGTTTATTTCTGTGGTCACACTTAACAGGGGTAGTATTTTAGCTCTAAAAAAAACAACAAAAAAAAAAGCACTCGAGTTGTTGCTCATGTTAGGTTTGCACGTAAAATCTTGCAATTCATTGGTTGATGCTGAAGCTGCGGCTACAAATAATATTTAAAAAATATGCAACTTTGTGCATAGAATAACAAACCCCCTGAAATATAAGGAAAAATGTGTAGTTGCAGGGACGAGGTGAGAACGTAATGCAACAAAACCCCAGAAGTTCCTCTAAAGCCACCTTAACTTTGTGCCCCCTGTTGCGCAGTCTATGACCACAATGTTGACAACACACATGACATCAGTGACCACATCACTAATTACATGCTCTAGGATGCCATCACTCAGCGTCAATCATCACTGGGCAATGGCTAGGAGCAAGTGCATATTTTGCACCCTGCCAGAAATACCCAAAAGCAAGTGCATTTATTAACCACCATACGAATTGTGCCCGAGGCAGAGGATGAAAAAGGAAAACGTGGAAAGACTAAAAGCCAACAAAAGAGATGACTTCACTTGAAAGCGAATGAAATGAAAGTCTGACATGAAAGCAAGGATAGCCTGAGTTGAATGCACACAAACTGAGAGCAACCCTGGACAACAGGGGAATAAAAATGCATTGTTATTATGGGAGAAAAAGATGGGCAATGAAGAAACCTAAAGAAAAAGAAACAAAGATCAAATTAAATCTACAGATAGTGTGTTTTATCCTTAATGCACCTGTAACATCCAGTCATATATTCTGTACTCTAGTGTCAGATTTTGATAGCCCAGTTCTACAGTTTCTGCTATGCATGTATCACCACTCATTTTGGTGCATTTACATTCATTTTTAGGCATTCCTTAATGTCCAGGATAAAAATTAATAGTTGTAATACAAACATGATAAGAATCTGGGTTATTACAATGTAATGGCCGATGGCAATTTAAGATATTATCACTGTTGACATTGCTTTCCCAGTGATAGGAGCCACCGATAAAAGATATTCATTTACCCAGACCTAAATAATACTTTATTTATTGGTGGTATGAACCCTCAACACCTAATTGTTCTCTTAGGATTGATGGGTTTGTAGACTCAGAATGTAGACTCCACAACATGAAAAGGTAGTGCCAAGACACTCAAGTGGGATTTATAGATGGCTCTTCTGCCATTTACATGACCTCATGGTGCTGACGACAGTTTCAGGTGAACGCTGATAAACTGGGGCTATGTCGGTGATTTAACGTTACATTAAACGACTTTTGTACACATCAAATAGGTCTGAAAATTCTGTGAAGTAAGTAGTTCTGGTAGGAGATCTGGTACTTCCAGGGCTTCATTGATACCCTGTATGTCTGGGTTTGTTTGTTGAAGTAATATAGGAATGTGTATAGTATTCCCGAGTACTCCTGTCGAGAGCGATTGCTGGCGCACAAGCCTGTGGAAGAGCAGCATAGTCTAATTTTGTTTAGCAGGGGAAGTGTGCAGTCATAGCAATAGGGGGAGAAGGAGAAACTCCGGCATCAGAAAGCCCACCTCAAATGCCCATCTTCCCATAGTTTGTGGATGCCATGTCCGAGTGTCTGGGCATCCACATGCTAGCGCCTGGAGGGATGAACTCCTTCCCAGTCATGGGGAGAGCATGCTGTGGTCCAGATCTCTGACAATAGTGAGGTCTCCAGTCATTCCCTCGTGCGCTAGCCTGTTTTTTTGTGTTGAGGCACCAAGTCCCTTGGGTTCAAAATCAACAAGCACCTCACCTTCAAACACCACATAGCCAGGAAGACTCAAACGGCTTGGTATCAACTATGCTGTGAAAAATCAAGTCCTGCTTCTCCAAAAACAACTTCAGATCGGCTGTCCAAGCCTTGAACCTCTCCCACCTGGATGGTGGCAATGCCCTTTTGGAAAGTCTCCCGGCGACTATCCTGGCACCCCTGAGTTATGTCGTGCAGGCTGCAGCATGACCCAAAGGACTACGCTGCAAGCCCATATCAACTTCAAATACTATTGCATCATCTATAAGGCTGTTCCCCAGATGTCTCCAAGCTACCTCACTGAGTGCATCTACGGAAGCCTGCAATCCACCAGCAGTAAATACATGTGCAGACATGCCAGTGCACGAAGGGAAGTACCAAAAGACAGGCCGCCTCTGTGTATGTCCCAAGGCTTTGGAACCTCTGCACTGTCATCAGATTTGCCCATCGCTTCTACAGTCCCAGAAAGAACTCAATACCTTCCTCTTCAAGGAAAGCTTACTGCCTAATACCTTAGATCCCCACACCCTTTACTCCCCACCCTGCTACAGAGTCAGTAATCTGCTCCCCACTGTTTCCTCACGTGGTTGCTTGTAAATCCCTTGCTGCCAATTGCCCACACTCCCCAGTTTGTTTCCTGCTCCCTTTTGCTCTGCGTCCCTCACTGTGTTGGTCGCCCCTATGATTGTAAAGTGCTCTGTTGCTTCCTGAAGCTAGGACTGTGCTAACAAAAAACCCCAATAATAATAAAGAAGCTGCTGTGCTATCATAGCGTAGCTAGCACACTCACGGGAGGTACCAAACGGTGGGTTTTTTACCATAGCAGTAAACTGCAGAACTAGCGATTATGGTCCATAGAACAAACATTTTAAGATATTTTAAAGTTGCCCATGAGAAGCAGTGGATCAGGCTCCCTTCTTCCACCAGTCTTTTGCTACCTATCACACCTACCCCACACTCGTCCAACTGCTCCTACACCAATGGTCTGAAAGAACCCAAACGCCAGGCAGCAAATCATCTTGCGGTCCTGCTTTTGGTCTACAGCAGACTTACAGGCCAATCAATTAATAGGGGAGCTGCATGGTTCTGGTAGCCCAAATGGGACAGATAACCTCAGTAAAAGTGACGTTAAGCACACATGAGCTTCCAGAATCTCACGTCTGCAGAAGTGCATCAGAAAACTAAGGTTCAGAGACTAGGCCTTCTCCTGGGGTCCTAGCATGTGGAGTGACTCCTTGTTGAGCAGTGTGGCCCTTTTTGCAAGTGGTTTTAACATTTGAAGAAGAACTTTGACTTCGGCAGAGATCACCATGGACACTGTACATTGTCCCACCAGGCGTGGGTGGGGGGGATTTGGGGAGGATGCTCCTACTATCCAGCATCACCTGCGATGTTCCATAGGGTACCCTCTTCAACAGCAGCAGGTCAGGGATCGTTATTAGATGAACTACCACAGAAGCTGGCAACATCTGAACTACGCATGTGCCGTGGGGAGTGCACTGTGTCATAGCGTGCCCTTACTTTAGCCACAAACTCTTTGCTTTTGTGGCATGCCAGAGGAGAAAAGCGTACACTTGGTTTTGAGGCAATACGCCGGCAGGCTGCACGGAGGCCTGTTGGCCCATGTCAAGCAGCGCTCTCCTCTTGTGGAGCAAACCAACTTCTTTGCGGGGTCACAAGGCTTATGTCCGAAACAGAACGTGTTGGCCTCTGCATGTCTTCCAATTGTGGAAGAGCTGCTAACTCTATATGACATGCCACACCTTTGTACCATGCAGTATTAGTAGTTACAACGACCACAAAAAATCCTTAAAATCATTTCCATCTTTTGCAGGCACTTTGCAGCAGCAACAGGGGGCAAGACATTTGCTGACCAACAAGCGCTTTCCCTTACCTAACTTGCAAACGCTTGACTGGCCCAGGTGAGGGCACTACATCTCTGCATCCGAGTAAGCTGAACGGCTAGAGTGTTTTCTCAATTTATCAAAGCAGCATGCAAACAATTAAACGCAGTGTATTCCGAATGTGTTTCTTTACCACGATTTCTTGACTTGGAAACGTTTCGCTTTTTTCTACATAAGTGATGTTTAGATAGGAGCAGGCAGGGGTTCTGTCTTTTTCCGCTTAAAACACCACACTTTTGGAATTTTATTTTATAGTTTTTGCGTTTTACCACGATATTTTTTGTCGAATCTCGTGAATGCCCCCCGGACCCCTCTAACCCTCCTTTAAAAGAGACGTCTTAATAGTTTATGGTCACCGAGGCAGTTTGGTTTAATTTCAGACTGTATTCTTCCACACTTCACTTGTACGCACTCGCCCTTCCAAGTGTAAGCCTTTAATCTTGGCCTGCGCAATCTCAAAGGCGAGTGCCCGGGGTAACATGCAGTCATTGTCACCAAAATTGAGCGGTCCAGTTTCATTCCAGGCTCAGTGCCTAATTGATCCGGTATTTCAGAAAATCCCAGATGCTGACTTTTTAATTGAGGTCGTTAAACCGTAGAGATTCACGGGCATGGGGTTATGGTCACAATAACCCTGTGATTTCCACAGCAGCCCCTGAGATCTCACGACTCTTAACCTACAGGTTATCCATTGCAAGCGCACACTGCGGATGAGACACAGGCACTATGTTCAGCCCCCCCTGCAGCAGATCACGGCAAGCACCAATTCCCAGACCTTCGCTGTCAGAGCAAGGGAAGGCCTGCCATCATCAAGCGGCAGCCATGGGTGCCCTATCCCGACACCCCCATTGCGATTGTTGGCTGGCGTAATCGGTGAAGCCTTGAACCACTTCACCCAATATCTGAGTGAGTTATGTGCCAGGTAAAAAGTAGCACTGCACGACAAAAACCAGCAGGGTAACTCAATGCAGACAATAAGGAAATGTGCAGTCTTCCATCATGTGTATATGTTATGATTGTGCAACAGACTGAGTGATTATTGTGGGTTTTGGCTCTGCTAGCTTTTAACATGATTTTGCTCAGTTGTTCCTGCATAACCGTCACAGCATCCGTCTGGAGTATGATTGCAGCAAAATGTTATATATATATATGGATACATTACTCACCGTAATCGTATTTCTGATGCTTGTATCTGCTTAGATTCACATGCTGTGCATAGGCCGACATCTAGTGGAAGCTGCGGAGTATTACAGTTTGTTTTTCGAAACTCGAAAATGGGCGTCGACACAGGCGTGCCAGTAATACTATCCCTAGTGTGACGTCCACTGTACCCAAGATCCCTCACGCGTCTAGGATCCTCAGATTGTATTTCTTCTGACATGAGGTAGCATGAGGAGTAGCGTGAGTACAGATAATCCAAGCAGATAGACAGAAAGGTAAGACTACAAGCAATCATGCGCCTTCTCTCGGAGGGGAGGAAGGGAGGGTCGCATGTGAATCTAAGCAGATACAATCATCAGAAATATGATTACAGTAAGTAATGTATCCCTTCTGAGGCTTGTGGAATCTGCTTAGATCACATGCTGTGCATAGATTAGCGAGCAGTATCAGAAGAAAGAGGTGGGAAGTGAGAAGGGTCATGAGCAAATAAGTGTCTTAGAACCGCTTGTCCCACTTGTGTATCTGCCTTGGAATGGGTGTCAATGCAGTAATGCCGAGTAAAAGTGTGAATAGAGCTCCAAGTAGCTGCTTTGCAAATGGTGTCAAGGGGTACATTTGCAATGAAAGCCAGAGTGGCCCCAATGCCTCTAGTAGAGTGGGCCCTTGGCGTAAAAGGCAGAGTCTTTTCAGAGAGTGAGTAACACAGCTGGATACAGTTAATAATCCACTTCGAGATGGCACCTTTAGAGACGCGATCCCCCTCTCTGCCTGTAGCTACGGAGACAAACAGTTGATCTGTTTTCCTTAGCGGTCTTGTTTTATTTACATAGTAGAGGACCGCCCTACGCACATCTAGGGTGTGTAGTTTCACCTCAGCCGAGCTTTGCGGGTTCTGGAAGAAAGCCGGAAGCTCGATGGACTGGTTTACATGGAATTTTGATATAAATTTAGGTGAGAACCTAGGGTGTGGGCGTAAAACCAGTTTGTCTTTATGGATAGTAAAGAAGGGATCCTGCACTGACAGAGCCTGAATTTCACTGACCCTTCTTATAGAAGTAATAGCTACTAAGAAGGCCGTTTTATAAGTCAGGTGTTTGAGACTGCTTTTATGCATGGGTTCGAAAGGGGGGCCCATGAGCTTGGCTAGCACCACATTAAGGTCCCACCCTGGTGGTGGGTTTGAAATAGGAGGGTGAAGTCTCTTTACTCCTTCCATGAAGGCTTTAACTACTGGTACTTTCCACCACAACACCTTGCTATGGGAAGTGGTGTAAGCCGAGAGGGCTGCCAGGTGTACTTTCAGTGAGTTAAAAACCAATCCTGCATCTAGCAGGTGGAGCATGTATGTAACAATAGTGGAAGGAGTGCAATCAACTGGGTTGATTTGTCTACTCTGGCACCAGATAACGAACCTCTTCCACTTGTCAAAGTAACAGTGCCTTGTGTTTGGTTTCCTAGATTCCTTTAGGATGTCCATACACCTCTGTGGCAAATTGAGGTGTCCGAACTCTATGACCTCAGGAGCTATGCTGCCAGGTTCATTGAGTTAGGTTGCTGGTGCACTGTTTGACCTTGGTGCTGGGACAGTAGGTTGTACCAGGCTGGAAGTTTGATGGGCTCGCACACCGCCATCCTGCGTAGGTGTGGGAACCACGGTTGTCTTGCCCACATGGGAGCAACTAGGACGAGTGTCATCGATTCCCTGTTCATCTTGTTCACCACTTTCCTGATGAGAGGAGTTGGTGGAAAAGCGTACGCAAACATCCCTGACCAGTTCATCCACAGGGCGTTCCCCTGGGAGTCTGGTTGGGGGAACCTCGATGCAAATCCTGGGCATTGTCTGTTTTCGCTTGTGGCGAATAAGTCTATAGTGGGGAAACCCCACTGAGAGAAGAGCTCTTCTACGACCTCTCTGTGAAGAACCCATTCGTGTTCCTCTGGGAGGGAGTCTCTGCTCAGCGCATCCGCTAGGGAATTGAGCTCCCCTGGAACATGTTGTGATGACAGGAATATGTTCCGTCTGAGTGCCCATATCCAGATTTTCTGGGCAAGCTTGGACAGATTTGGCGAGCGAGTCCCTCCTTGCTTGTTCAGGTAGAACATGGCTGTAGTGCTGTCCGTCCGGATTTGCACTGACAGGTTTAGTAGATGGGGCTCGAACGCCTGAAGCGCTCTGAATCCTGCCAGAAGCTCTAGCAGGTTGATGTGGTTCTTGGCCACTGAGTGAGACCAGAGACCCTGAGCTGTGTGGTGGAGATGGTGAGCTCCCAACCCCGTCAGACATGCATCTGTAGTGACTACTGCCTGTACTTCGGGATCGTAAAAGGGTTTCCCCTGTGCGAGATTCTCTCTTGTCCACCAGTGAAGGCTTTGTACCAGTGTTGGCGAAATGACCACTAGATCGTCCCACTGACCACTTGCCTGAGACCACTGTTTCGCCAACCATTCCTGCATGAGACGCATGCGCAGGCGTGCGTGGGGGACCAGGTAAATGCATGACGCCATCATGCCCAGTAAACGCATTGCTTTGCGTACCGTTATTTGTTGACCGGACTGATAATGCGGAATTTGCAGTAGTATATTCCGAATTCTTTCTTCTGAAGGAAAGGTCAACCGGGTATCCAGGATTGCTCCTAGGAATTGTTTTGAAGTGCTTGGCACCATGCTTGACTTCTTTTCGTTGATTGAGAAGCCTAACTCGTGTAGGAGGTCGATAGTCCTTTGAATGTTTGTCCTGCAAATTCCTGGGGTTTACCCCGTTATGAGCCAGTCGTCCAGATAAGGGTACACTGGGATTGCCTCCCTGCGTAGGTGTGCAGCCACCACCGCCAGTACCTTGGTGAATACCCTTGGTGCTGAAGCTATCCCGAAGGGCAGTACCTTGAATTGGTAGTGGCGACTGTCCACCTTGAAGCGCAAGTACTTTCTGTGCGCTGGGAACATGGAAATATGAAAATAAGCATCTTTCTTATCCAAGGTTGCCCCCCTTTTTTAGGAGGGGGATTACCTCTTGTAGCATGGTCATACGAAATTTTTGGGGCTTGACATACTTGTTGGCAGGCCGTAAGTCCAATACTGGGCGCATTGTCAAGTCTTTCTTTGGCACAAGGAAGTAAGTTGAATAAATACCCTTGTTTACCTAGTGTCCCGGGACGAGTTCTATCGCGTCCTTTTGTAGAAGAATGGCGATCTCCTCGAGGAGAATCTTCTGATGTTCTAAGGAGTGTACTCTTTGTCGTGGAGGATGGTTCCAGGGACGCTGCAGTAGCTCTATACAATATCCTGTGGATACTGTTGACAGCACCCATCTGTCTGATGTGATCCCTTCCCAAGCCTGGGTGAAGTTTGAAATGCGTCCCCCTACTGGGGTTGCGTGAGAAGGGACCCTGAACTGAGCGTCACTGCTTTGGTGGAGGCGTGCCGCCTCCCTTGCTGGGGCTGCCTCTGCCTTTACCACGACCTCTCCTATTACCTCTGCCGTAACCCTGGGTAGACTGTTGGTTGTTGTTCCACTGTGTACCCTGCCCCTGGGAATAGTT
Source organism: Ambystoma mexicanum (assembly GCF_040938575.1). Taxonomy (NCBI): domain Eukaryota; kingdom Metazoa; phylum Chordata; class Amphibia; order Caudata; family Ambystomatidae; genus Ambystoma; species Ambystoma mexicanum. The sequence goes on along the minus strand of NC_090933.1, from coordinate 22,739,781 downwards.
CGATCCTCTCTGGGAATTTTGGCCGCGTGGGCGACGAAAATTACTATTCCCTCTCTGGTTAGGGGGTTTATTGGCCAACTGGCCAAGGGACTTGAGTGTCTCGTATTCGTCCTTGGCATTTTTCAGTGCGTCTTCGACCGCCTTACCAAGCAACAGATCGGCTTCCACCGGTTTGTCCAACAATGATGCCTGTGTTTCTGCCTTAAAACCAGACTGCCGTAACCACGCATGTCTCTTGATAACAGTACCTTCTGCTATCAATCTGCCTGCATTGTCCGCGGCGTCGAAGGTTGCTTTCAAAATGCAACCAGACACGGCTATACCCTCTGCGGAAATTCGAGCTAATTGTCCCTTTAACGGTTCAGGAGCAGAGGCTATGAGAGCCGCGACTTCTTCCCACTGATGGCAGTTGTAGCTGGCCAACAGGGTGGTGGAGTTAGCAATCCTTGCTTGATAGGCGGACGTTGAGGCTACCTTCCTGCCGAAACCGTATAGTTTTTTGCTCTCCTTGTCGGGAGGAGCTTCTGACGAAGACAAGGGTGTCCTAGCCCTCTTACGAGTGTTGGTGACAACTAGGGAGTCTGGCTTCAGATGTCCTCTTATATAGAGAGGGTCAGACTGTGCCGCCCTAAAAAGTTTTTCAACCCTGGGATTGACTGCTCTGGTGAGGTTTGGGTTCACCAGGGACGGATCTATTCTCCGCTGAATGGATTTAAGGATAGGGATGTCTGGGCAACAGGCCTCCTTTCTCCCACTAACTCCCTGCGAAGTCCCTTTCCTCCTGTACACCGTGGGTGTCAATGTGGAAATGTTCTGCTGCGCGAGCGAGAACCTCATTTAGGAGGGGTTGGTTATCGACCGGGGAGTCGGTAACCGGGGCTTCGTTCTCTACCGGGGAACCTACTCTGTATGTTTCCGGGTCATCCTCTTCTTCTTACTGGTCCTCATCATCCCCATAGTAGCATGTCCCGGTTTGCTCTTCTATCATACCAAATTCTTGGTCTCCACAAAAGGAAGCCTCTCCTTGATACCGTGAGTATGGTGTTGCGTAAGGTTGTACCTCGAAGGGTTCAGACCTCATCGGGGTTTCAAACCGGGCCTTCTTACTCGGGGGGATAGGATCAGTAGAGCCTGAGGGTGTGGCCCCTTGTGGATCATACGAGAGGAAATGTTCTGGATTTTTATCATAAAAATCAGCCAAAGAAGACATTCTTGACATGACCCTATCTATGTCTTCACTGGACCATTTTTTGGAACTGGGAATGACTCTCTCAGCAAGTCTATGTGATTTATCTTGAGTTGCTTTGCTGGTTGTGGACCTATCAGCAGACCTGGGCTTGTCTGTCTGTTTAGGGGGGGTGGAGTGTTTCACAGGTGTGGAAGAATGTACAGGTAGTTTCTTCTGCTGTTTTCCCCCCTCCCCGTGCGTAGAAAAATGTTTTCCCTGTCCCTTAGTGGCTCCGGAGTTTTTCGACGCCTGGCGTCGAGGATCGGGAGAGGTGTCCCTGTCCTTCGAGCGTGGGGCCTCGCTGGCTTTACTTGCGGGCTCCGACTCCTGGAGCGCGGCCTGGGGGTGGAAGTCGTCTTCGTCTTCCGACGATCGAACTTCTGTTAGCCTAGGGAGCGAGGCACTCTTGGTAAGAGTGGATGATTGCCTGGAGTCATGCGGCGATCTTGATCGAGAGCGCCCAGAGGACACCGAATTGGACCGTTCTGTCTGTGCCTCTTTCCGAGAACTCGACGTCGTCGAGTCTCGGTTGGACTTAGTGTGTTTAGTGTGTGTAGTATGTGAAGCGCTTGTGTCGCCGGGGGTCTTCCCCATAGCCGCCCTGCCGGACGACCTTCGGAGGTCGGGGACCTGCGCTCGGCTGTCTTTCGACGCCGTAATGCCCAGGCCGTCCGAAAGTACGGCGTCGCTGCCATCGCTGAAGGCGCCCTCCGCTGCCATGGCCGCCTGCCTGCCTGCCTGCCCACCACGCCTGCCTGGCGTGGTGGGCCCAACGCTTCGTCGAACGGTCCTTAAGTGTCTTAGGTTTAAACCTACTACACGCTCTGCAGTTCGCTTCGGGGTGGTCCCTCGGCAAGCAGAGATTGCACGTGGCGTGCCTGTCGACCCAAGGGTATTTGCGATTACACTTGGGGCAGAATTGAAAAGGGGTACCCTCCATACGCACCTTGAGGCAGCGGGCTGTTAAGTGTAGGAAATGTATAAGGTGTACCTATATACCAAGAGTGTAGAGTATGTCCCACCCCCCACTCTCCCTACTTGCAGGGCCGAGGCCAGCGGCCTACCAGGCCCGGGCCGAGGCCAGCGGCCTACCAGGCCCGGGCCGAGGCCAGCGGCCTACCAGGCCCGGGCCGAGGCCAGCGGCCTTCCGAGGCCCAAATCCGTCGTGCAGCAGCCGACGGTCGATTTCTTCTCCAGCCGGCGTCGAGTGTCGAAGTTCGACGTTGGGGTGGGGAAGGATGTCAATAGATTATTATTTTAAATTTTAGCAAAAGTATGGCTAAGGCCAGGGGACTCCGCAAAATGCTTCCGACCAGTATGGCGGAAAAAAACAATCTGAGGATCCTAGACGCGTGAGGGATCTTGGGTACAGTGGACGTCACACTAGGGATAGTATTACTGGCACGCCTGTGTCGACGCCCATTTTCGAGTTTCGAAAAACAAACTGTAATACTCCGCAGCTTCCACTAGATGTCGGCCTATGCACAGCATGTGATCTAAGCAGATTTCACAAGCCTCAGAAATATATACAGTTGTGAATTACTGGGGAGAGTAAGGCAGGTACCAACTTTGCTGGTGCCTTTATCTGCATGTAAACTAGTAGTGAGTGCCAGGTGAGATTGACCCCTTTTAGCTCTAGAGGTGATGTGAAGCCATATAAACACGTCTGCAGCATTACCTCTATCTGGGACCATGTTTGAAGGAACATTAGAGCACATCTAGAAGACATTTAAAGTATAATGGTCTATATGTAACAGACACAAAGTTATAGTTTGCAAACTTTTGTGACCACCATATTACAGTTATGTTTGTTTGGGTGAAGTTTAAATAAACAAAGGCAGCACATTCTGTCCATGTGGTCATTGGCCAAACATCTTGCTTAATATATGACGTTGCATGGCTACGAACTGGCAGGGGGAATCGCTCTTCTGCTCAACCATCATATTGGTGAAGAAGTAGCACTTACATTTCTCTTCAATGATGGAGCTTTGTGATATCACAATAATGTATACAGTGGGTGGGTTAATAACGGCCACACATCTGGCAGCTCCGAGCAACATCCAAGGGGTTCTCTCTTCCCTGGACTCCTACAGTCCACTAGGAGGCCAGTTGTGACTTTTGCAGGACCATGTAGAGATGTTGTAGTGGGTCTCATCTCCCAGCTACCCGAGAAACATGCTTTCACACTAGCAATCGAATATGACATGAGACCTGTGTTTGCAAAGCACAGACCCACGCATTGTCAATTGCATCTGTCAAAATTCATTTTTTCAAGCATTTGTAAGTGTCATTGTTACCAAACAATACAAAATCTCTGGTTTAGTCACATCAAATCAAATGCTCTAAGCTTGGTCCATGCAGGCCGAGGCCTGAGGTCGTGCATGTGCTATATTTTATTGCTACAGATTTGAAGCCTCTGCACTCTCCAAACTCAGCAGGGTCAAACTTTTACCTGGGCTTGCCCGGTGGTGCGGGCGCTGCAGTCCTCTTCTCAGTCCGCCCATTGCGCCGCTAGTGGTAGAGGCTACGTGGCATTGACTAGAGGCACTTGCTAGGGGTTAACACTAACTGAATCCCAGCCCGATATGGGCCTGCATATCAGAGCACCCCACAACAGCACACATGCACTACATGCCCAGTGGCCCGGGCCTCTACATTCAAGAGCAGAGCAAGATGCTGCCCATACTCACCAAGCTGAACCAAAAGCAGGCCGCCACTGGTACCTTGAATGCCTCGATGCCTAAACAGTGGTAGGCCTCTTCAGTTTACCTCTCTATTGCTGGTTGTTTTAAAGGAACAGCTGCATTACAAGATTTCGGATGTTTGGGGCAGCAGGCAGGCTTGGCCATCCCAAATGCCATCACCTTCGGTGCAAGAATGAATGAAAATAAACAAGCCTGGCCACCACCACTCATGGTGCAGAATTTATTATGGTGAACAGAACACTTTGTACAGGAGAAGCGTAGCACTGTAGCCGTGCGATCTCCCATTTGAGTAAGAACCTGGCATGTAAAGTTGATGCAGCCCTTAAGCGCTTCAACATCATATGGCAGCAGAATACTCGAAGCAGTAAAATCGCTTCATACCGCATTCAAAGCATTTTTTCCACAGGGCCAAAAGGATACAATGGAACGTCCTAACTTGATGACTTGAGTATTGCAATCGGGAAAAGCTTGATGAAAAACAGCATTGAAATCTTGGTGTAATTTCAGGAAGGTCTTGAGAACCTTCCGTAACTTAAGGAGATCCGGCTCAATTTGGAGATGGGCAGGGAGGCCGTTCCAGAGGTAGGCTCCTGCCGAAGAAAGATCTATCCCCCCCACTCTCTGCTTAGAAAAACATCTGATATGCAGAGAGTTGGAGCCAGAGGACAGAAGGACTCTAGCAGGGAAGTATTTAGAGAGAGAAAGTTGGATGTAGCGAGACCCCAGGCCCCAGAAAGCCTTGTGGATGATGCAGAGGGTCTTGAATTTGATCCTTGCAGCCACTGGGAGCCAGTGGAGAGCTTTCAGAGCTGGAGAGATGCGGTCCCTGGGTTTGAGGACAAGGATAAGTCTTGCATTCCTATTCTGGATTAGTTGAAGAGGCCGGAGGGAGGAAAGAGGCAGATTAAGGAAGCCGCTGTTGCAGTAATCCAGTCTGGAGAGAAGCAGAGCTCTGGAGACATTGAGTTTCTGGGGGAAGGTGAGGAAAAGGGAGAACGCCTCTGAAGAGGTGAAGCTGAAAGTGGGACTTTTTGGCAAGATCAGAGATAGAAGGAGAAAAGGAGAGAGAGAGTAGTCGAAGATGAGACCCATGTTTTTTGCCTCCCACAAGGGCGACAGGAAGGGGCCAGAGAGTAGGAGGGAAGGATGGGTCAGGAGTCCCAATGAGAAGGATCTCAGTCTTAAGGCGGAGAACATTAGCAGCACACCATGCCTGAATAGCAGTCGGAGAGTCAAGAGTGAGAGAGGAAGGAGAGGAGGTAGAGGAGGGAAGCTTAAAGGAGAGCTGTGCATCATCAGCGTAACACTGGAAATGAGGAGAGAAAGTGGACCAGAGGGGCCCTCTAAGACGCTGCATGAAGGGAGTGAGGTGGAGGAGAGAAAAAGAGCCTGGTTGCACTTGGAAGGGCCGATTCAAAAGGGAACAGGTCAACCAATCTAGTGCGAGGTCCGTAATGCCCTGGGTATCATGTAGCCGATTTATGAGGGTGGAATGATTGACTGTGTCAAAGGCAGACGACTGGTCGAGGAGGATGAGAACAGAAGGGGAATTAAAGTCAAAGTTTGAGAGCAAGGCATCATGGGTGTTCAGGAGAGCAGTTTCTGTGCCTCTGGCTGCTCTGAAGCCAGACTGCTGATCATGAAGACAGCCAACAGATTCAGTGTGAAGGATCAGATGGGAGATAACCAACTTCTCCTAGAGTTTGCCCAAGAAGGGGCTAGTGGAGATAGGGCAGTAGTTAGCCAGGCAGGAAGGGTCTGCAGACAGCTTTATGGGTTTGTAAATGTCCATCACCTACTTTACCATTTGCTCTATTCTGCGTTTCCCTTTTGTCCCCATATTCGACCATAACCTCTGCCTCTTTTCTTTCCTCTACTCTAGTATAATTTTCTCTTTGCCCCTCCTTTTCCTGCCTCTCTGCCCTCTGCCCTGCCTCCTGCTGATCACAACGATAGCTCAGTCAGCGAAACCCTCCAGAAATCAAGGCCCTTTTATCCAGCCAAGTAGTGGATAGGGACACACCTAATTCAATCAGTTCCAGGTGCAGCTTGCTGTGGAGACAGACATAGGTGGCCAGAGTGACGAATCATGCGCATGGCTTCAGGTCCAAAATGAAGCTGGCATGCAAGAACAGACTTTTCATTCTCTGGAAAACTAGAAGCCAGAGAACTTACTGAAGGTCCAAGTAGGGACCGACTGAAAAGTGGGGGCGTGACCAATGCATGGTGGACTCGGGAGTCCCTTAACAAAGCCGAGACCACTTAAAGGCATCACGGAGCATGATGAATGAAGAGGAAGTGAGGAGCAAACAAGCCAACCTGACATTCACCGAAGACCACCCCTTGAAGACTGCAAGTCCGGCAATGCAATCCCTAAGAAGGAAAGGTAACAGGGAGCGCGGCAGACTCAAAAGTAACAAGTGCCACATTTATACATGCCCCAGTAAGTACCAAGTATTGGAAGTGTTTGATAAGACTAGCAATTATTATTGGAACAGCTATGCTCATCCCAGTAAGAGACAAATGGTGGAACAAAGTGAGAAGAATAATTGGAACACCCTACACGTCCCAGTAAGAACAGACCAGTAGAGAAGAGTGATAATCATTAGTGGAACCCTCCTACTCATCATAGTAAGAATGAAGTGGTGGAGAAAGAGTTATAATCATTAGTGGAACCCTCCTACTCATCCCAGTAAGAAGGAAGTGATGGAGAAAGAGTGAGAATCATTAATGGAACATTCTAACTCATCCCAGTAACTACCAAGTGTTGGAGGAGAGTGAGAATCATTATGGGAACAGTCCCACTTGGCCTAGCCAGGTTAAAGAGGGAGAATGTCTCAAGTTTAACGACAAGAAAAGAGAACAATATCAAAAGGGGGAAACAAAGTTTCCTGTTATGCCCCCCTGATGGGCATAACATTCTAACCACACCTCCACTTGCCATGCACAAGGGATCCAGGTCTTGTTGAAGGCTCCAATGCTGGGATCTCTGGCTGGAGGTGTTGCCGGACACACTTTTAGCCAATGCCCCTTCAACCTTTTTCAAGATATGGTCTGCCCCGGGCCATGCGACTCCCGATCAGCAGCAACTAAGATAAGCTATGCATGCATGTTTTGGGGTCAGATACTGGACTTTAGCTGAGGAATTTAAAAGTTGTACCAAAGCTCAAAACAAGAAATTACGTTGCTCCTACGAGTCATCAGGCTTTTTAGATCATGCCTATGACTGTCACAGTATGGTGGCAACCATTGTCCCACCTTCTATTCAGGGGAAATTGGCAAAAGCAGTGTCCCTCCATTCATGAAACTAGGCAGATCTCTAGGCCATTTTGATGTCTCTATAGGAGTTTGTGAGTCTCGTTCTAAAAACTAGCATTCAAGTAAAGACAGACAATGGAAACAGCAAAAGCATATGTAAACAAGGGAGGTTGTAAATGTTGCATAATCTTAGATCTCTAGCACAGCTTTGAGATTTTTCCAACACTAGACCACCTGCTAGGGCTTTTGTTTCATCCAGGGGTTTTACAGGACCTCTAGAAAACTCGAGTTGGAGCATTTGATGTTGGTGCCTCTTAACCAACGTGCTTTCTGAATGAAGTATCTTGTACAAAACTAATGGGAATTGTGTTCTCATTTCGCTTTCTTTCTTTGGAGTTCCCTAATTGGGGGGAGTTTGTATTAGGCCCAATCTTTTTCTTTCAAAAAAGGGCCTCTTGCATAAGAACGACACAAGCACTACTCTGTGGAAAAGATGCATTTAAAGGATGTTGCTAGAGTTAACCAAATATACCTAGACAGTATCTGTGCTTTGCGAACATCCAACTACCTCAGTCACCATTAATGAATGCTGCAAGGGGAAGAAGCAATTGTATGCAACCCTCTTCAGATGATTGAAAACGACAATGTCCTCCACTTAGGGCCAGGCAAACCCCTTATTTTTCCCTCTGCACTTTAAAATCACTGATATCTAGATTCATGGCCGAGGGAAGTAATCATGTTTTGTTATGTATACTTCTAGAGAGCAGCATTCGCCCTCACTAACCAGAGCAAACAGAGGGAATAGAATCTAAAGCAGATGAGTCTTCAGCAGTCGGTGGAAGGACAAATGGTTTTCAGCAGCCTGCAGGAGGAACGGGAGGGAGTTCCAGGCCTTGGCTGCAGCAACCAAGAAAGCCCACCCTCCTACACAAGAGCGTTTCACACAAGGGACCCGTATAGTGAGGGATGACTGAGAGCAGAGCACTCTAGGAGGAACATAGGGGCAACACCTCTCCTGGATATATTTGGCTCCTACTTTATAGAAGGTTCTATGGATAATGCATAAAGATTTAAATAAGATACACTTGTCGATAGGTAGCCAGTACAGCTGGCAAAGACATGGGGACATGTGCGAGCCAAATTGAGGATGTGGCACAGGGCTCTCAGAATATACTAGCCCACTAGCATTGGCGAGTAGTTTTTATGAAGGACGAGTACCATTTGCATGATGATCAAGCTTGCTGGCGAGTTTGGGATGTTAGAACCGTATTTTTCATTTACTGCAAACACAATGTTTGCAGTAAATGGAAAATACAAGCTTCACTGTGCATGCCTGACAGCATTGCACCAAATATGAAGTGTGCTTATGGCGGCATGAACCATTTTACAAAAAGTACTGGTAAATATGTTGTCACCAGTCACCTTGGGGCAAGTGCATTTCTCTTAGGTCAAGTATGTAAATTAAGGAACTCGCCCTGCAGGTCTAGTGGGATGTTTAAGAAATTGCAAGGCCTGTTGCACCACCCTTGCTGCCAAATTTTGTAGTAGCTGAAGTTGACTGATTAGATATACAGGTTGCACTAAATACAAAGAGTTACAATAATCAGTACCACGCAAAACTAGTGGGGACACCACTGGAGCATGAAAATGAGCAGGGATGTAGGGAAGAATCTTACAAAGAACCTGCAGATTGAAAAGTCCAGTTTGGCAAACAGTTGCAACCTGATCTTTCCTTGATAGACAAGCCGAGATTTTAACAGCTAGATCTTTCACCACAAATGTGTACAAAAGGAGGTACTGTCCTGGCTGTAACAGTCTAAGCTAATTGCAACTTATTCAAATGCAAATAAAATCTGTTGTGTATTCACTACCTATTTGTGGCACTATTTATGCATATCTATAGGTAGGCGTACATAAAAGACAATACTTATACACATGCGCTTACTTTTTCCTCTTTTTGAGGAGAGGTACAGCTTTTATTAAATTGCTGCCCTCATCTATTCAAGCATTTGTTTTATGCAAATACAATATAGAAGGGTGCAGTCCTTCAACACATTTAGCAATAAAAAATGAATAGGAACTAAATGACAAACATTGCATAGAATCAAACAATTTAATACAAGAGTATGCTGCATAGTGGCTACTCTGGAGAGAGATATGTATACAAACTGTTTCTAATACATTCTTTTCTCCTCATTATACGACATAAAATTTTAGTCAGGATTAAACACGTTTTCCTAACCCAAATTAGAGCTAACATGACTTTGTTATTCCTCTAAAATGATAACCTTGGATAGGTCTAACATAGCCAGGCTAAAGGGTGTCCAAAGTAATGGATCGACGTGACTGAAATAAATCAAAAGAAGAAATAAAAGGACCCCCTTCCACCAGATTGGTGGATGGGTCCCAGGACGTTTCGGCTTTCAGTGGGTCACAGCCTTCTTCATGGAGCCAAGGTAAGGTATCCCCTGTAAAGAGTGAAGGAAAACTAAGGTTACTAAACCTGATGAGTTTAAAAATGCAAAAACAAGGGAAGGGTAAAAGTGAAGGATAAAGGGTATGTAAGGCGCAGTGGATAAAATGCCTTGTACAATATCAAATGTATGCAAAAAGGAAAGGACTCCATGAGTTTAAAAACTCTAATTTTCTCACGTACTGACCTTTCACATGACTGGGTCCTAGGTGGAGGCCCAATGGCTAAATATGTATGGGGTCCGGTATGATCCTCATCTGGGTCAAGGTGAATTAACCTCGGAGCGTGAAGCTGGGTAGAGAGGAAAAGCAAAGAAATGCTGTAGTAAGCAAAGGTTCCCTAGCTTGTGAGAAGACATCAGCAAGCTCTGAAGTCGGGCATTACACTGGGAAAGCCAAACAGTACCTTGGTGTTGTGGGAAATTCAGATGGAGATCTGTGAATCCCTTCTGTTCTGGGAAGTTGGAATTTTTAAAATTCGTGCTGGAAGCGTCTAGTGCGGTGTCGCTGCGAGCTACTTGGAAGAATCTTTGACAAAATGATGTACCTGTGTAAGTACCTGTGTCAATAGTTAAAGAAGTGGAAAGCGGTCCGCCACGGGCGCATGGAATACCTGCAGGCTGTAGGATACACGAGTCGTCAGCGTGTGTGTTCAGGAGCTGGAAACAGCACGTAATGGAGCTGTGTCTCGAAATGGCAAGTGCGCATGTGTGGAAAAGGGGAAACTGTATTTCAGCGCATGCGTGTATGGAGTCATGGCAACGAGATGTTTATGCCAGTCGGCACGTCCCTGTCGAGTCAAATCTCCCGAGAATAGCGGGGGAAGGGAGCTGGTGGATGCTGACCGCCGCGAGGGGCCGTAAATGTGAGTAAATGCTGTAAACTGCCGAGCCCCAGGTAGCAATATAGTGTAGGCAACTGTCTGGGGCACAGTGCATGAGGAAGTGCCTATGGATTCCTACGTGAAGGAATGTCTATTGACGAAGGGCCCTTGCCAAGTGTACACCAGTGGCGCCATGGGCACAATACATTAAGAAGAGCCTATGTGACTATGGGCTTATCAGTTAAGTCAGGACTATAAGATTGTAGAGCCCTCCACCTGTGTACATCAACTAACTGAGCTAGTGACAGTGGATTGGCACAGAGGCCAGTCTAAATTGGCGGGGGCTCACAGTAAGAAGTAAAGATGGCTTTGTAGAAGGATCTAAAATAGGTGTTCTGAGGTTGTGCCTCATTAAGTCTCGTGGAAATAGATTGCAATTTGTACATCCACCATGATTCTTTGAAATTTAAAGAATTAGTGATGTTATTGGTGTTGTACACTTTGTCTACCACCCACCAGGTGAAATCGTCTGTACCGTGCTGGAATTAAAAAAAAAGCGGAACCAAGGGTGCTGAGAGCATCTTGCAGTGGATTCTGGATCGGTGTTCAACAATTCTTTTGTGTACCGGTCTCGAGGTTTGTCCCACATATCGTAGTCCGCAGGGACATTCAATGATGTAGATCACGTTGCATGATTTACAGTTAGAAAAATGCTGTAGTTTCCATTCCTTGCTGCCTATGTAAAAGGAATTCATTTTTTTAGTCAGTTTACATACTGCGCAATTACCACAGGGATGATGGCCGTTAATTTCGCTGAGGTTCCATAGATTAGACCTGGTTTTATTTTTGCTCATTCTGGCATGGGTGAGCATGTCCTTCAGATTTTTAGATCTTTTCAATGCCATTCTGGGAATGGGTTCATGGGGCAAACTGAGCAGTATAAGTGGCCAGAATTTTCTTATTAATCCTTTCAGTTTGGTAGTGCTAGGTCCAAATGTGGTGACACATGCCATGATGTTTTCTTTCTGGGTATCCTGGGTTTTGGGCGAGAGATCTTTCACCACTGCTACCGGGGGAAGGGCAAGGGCCAAGTGTGGATGGCGAGAAATCAGGTGTCCACAAAAAAAAAAGAGGGAGAGCCTACCACCACAACCTCTATTTTTTCTGTGTTCAACTTTGGCTGGTTGTCGGTCATCCACCCTCCCATGGCCTGAAGGTAGCCCCTCAGCCGGACAGCCATCTCGGAAGAAGAGATATCGAGCCGCAGAATAATCTGTGTGTCGTCGCATAGGAGTAGCACATGAAACCGTGGGAGAGGATAAGTCTCACAAGTGGCTCATCTATCACAGACGCTTGCTGTGCTGCCACCTGTGCCCCCAACACTTCTTTTGCACTGCATTTTGCATATTTCAGATGCTGCAGGAGCTTGCTTTCGGAGAGCAGTTTGCCATTCTACGGGAAATTGAAATGTGCCATTTTCATTTTTGCATGGTTTTTTTTTTTGTTTACTGATTAATATGTGAGACGACCAGTAGGTTTTATGAGGTTTCAGAAATGTGAGGCGAACAACTTGGTAAAGGTTTTTCACAAGATGCCATTTTATGAACTCGAAAGGGTTTGACAAACGCATCACTATCACTAAACGAATGAGGATTTCCCAGCCTATCAAATAAACTAAAGAAAACACTAACAAAAGGAATCTGTCCCTCACACTTAAGCCTATATCAAACTCATAAAGGGAATATATGGCATTTCAATTACAACAGAAATAACAGTTACATTCAACATAAACTTAATAGCTGTATATCCTTGTTACCTGGTTGGATCCCCCCTAACCCATATTCAAAGCAGTATTTTCAATTAACAGTTCAAATAGAAAAGTTTGGGTTTGTAACCAAGTTCTGACTATAAAGTTCCTATCACTCCAAAATTCTTTCACTTGGGACTTTTACCAACGGTTTAATTAAATGTCAAGTCTCCATCTCTCCACTTATATAACAGTTCAACACAACTTCTTCACAAGGAGCAAAACACTTCCACAGTTCATTTCTATCAACAAAAATGTTTTGTCGGGATGATTCCACAATTGTTCATGACACACTTTAGTGGTCTTGCCACTTCTTCTTAGCAACTTTAACCACAATACAATACTTCAATGATTTATTCCGATCCACTAACCTGCCAGGACTACCACTACAAAGTCCCTATTGTGGTATAATCGCCTGCCAGGACAAACTAAACTCCTAACACTACTACAAGTACTTCTGTGGTAAAGTTTACTTCAAACAGTTTGATCAAGTCTTTTGACTTTCAACAACATCAGTATTTACACTACCACTTCTGGGAAGACAGGATATGCATTAGTGCTGTTTATTCCACTTGTGTAATTGCCATATGCAATACAGGCTATGTCCCTCTCCTACTGAATGTTTTCTATCAGGAGGGCTTTCTTCCGGCCACTCTTGTTTTCCCTCTTTTACACCCAACAAATGTTGACCATATCTCTGTCACACTTGCTCTTCTTTGGCTAAGACAATGCTTGTTGAGGTTCTTTTCAACTGTTGTCTCTTTCCCACGTTGGCAATAAGGGTTACAATTAGCTTGCGTCAGTATTGTCTTTGGAAACAATGGTTAATTTTAACTTCCTTTAGTATTGCCCTCTTTTAGCTTTGGCAATTACTTTGACCTTTAAAAGTACAATTATAACCTTTTATGTTGACAAAGTTCTTATTCTGCAACTTTAACTTCTTAAAATCAGTTTGGTATTCACAATTAATCTTAATGGCCAGCAGGCGAATACAGAGTGTGCCGGGGTTACCCAATAGTAGTAAACTCGCTAGTTGCTGCATACACATCTGCTTGCTCTGCTGCCACAGTGCCTTCTGCTTCCTCTGCCTCCTCCTGCACAGCAACCTGCATTGGTTCAGTTTAAATGGAACGCAGCGGTCAGCAAAGAAGTGTTCCTGACCCCAGGAACAGTCCGGTACCTGCCTGCCACCAGAGCACAACTGCGGGGGAATGCATTTTACAATAATGCTTCCCGCTGTGCAACCTGTGCGTTCACGGCCATCAAAGGGAGTGGGTGGGGGGGCTTTTCATCACAGCGCTTCCCGCCACGCAACCTGTGCATTCACAGCCATCCCAGTTAGAGAATCTCTTGGGGCTGTCATCCATTCTGTAGATAGCGGCGACTCTGGCTTCTGTTTTCCTTCTTCTGCTACCAATGCAACGTGGAGTCTCTGCAGCCACGCCACCTCCCAATTGTTATGGCCGGCACCTGAGGGGGTTTTATATATTTAAAATTCCCGCTCAGGTGTGGGTCATTAGAAACACTAGACTGCACTTTGCAGTCTAGTGCCTCTGAATCCCTCTTCCTCAAAGTACTTTGGGCACTATGGGACTTAAGTCCCCAACGTTCAGATTAATGCTTTTCTTCTGAATATTGTCTGCAATTTTACTCACTTTACTCTAATCATTAATTACATCTTCAAAAAGAGTTTTAAAAGGACTCAATGGTTGGTCAGTAATTTCCTGTTGATTACAATGGCTTTCATTACCATAAATGTGGGCAACTTAATGAAGGGAAGTCTTACTCTTGATATTCAGATTTAAGGGAGAATCAGACTCGTACTCATAAGAAGGATTAATATTCAGTTTCCTATGTTGATTATGGCAGTTTTGACAGCCAACAAGAAGGGTAGTTTTGGGAAGGAAAACATCACTCTGGCAACAAGGCAATACATATTCTGGCACCATAGAACTCTCCCTCTCTAAATGCATGGCGGTTTTGGAAATACGAGCAAGCAATGCTCGAATCTAGAGAAGGAGACCGCCAGGCACACACACACAGCACGCGATTACAGACTTAAACTTGCCCTTTAAAATACAGTCAACACTCTCCACCATGTTACTAATGGGAGTAAAAACAGCATGTTTTCTTTACTTCAACATTTCCTTATCTCACCTTACAGATTCCCAAATAGTTTGGAGTTTGGCACTCACCAACTCGTTTTCATCTATCAGTTTCAATAAGATCTTATCGACAAAGTGCGGTCAAGGAATTCCAAATAGGTTCTCTAGGAATACCATCCTAAAGGATTTTCTGTCACACTGCATTTGGATTGGACAATAAAAGCTAGCCACATGAGAATCAGCCTTAATCTAGGGTTATCAGTTATAAAAGGTTGATTCAATTCGCTATGGATTAGAAAAAGAGGCGCTGAGCATGCAAGGTTCAGGAGACACCTAAAAAGGCACCCTCCTGTAGATGTATAGTGTAAACCCGCTCCAGTTCCCAGAGTGCTGTACCACAAAGCACTATCGCCTACAGTTTTGCCTAGTAACTCCACATAGTGGTTGATATACCAACGAGTTTAATATGCTGATGATAGTGCCACATTCCTAGGTCATAGATTGGATTCGTTTGTTTGCACGAGCACTTCCGTAGTCCAAATGGCATCAAAGATATTCATTAAAAAAGAATTCCAGAAACCTATGTTAACTTAAAAAGATCAGCCGTGATAGCATCCGACCTGGGCTTTTATGAGCCGCCTGAATGTTGATAGCATTAGTTACTTCTTTTAATGTAAATTCTGAATGAGAGCACTGCTTAGCTACTGTGAAACAATTCGTATAATTGGAAGAATATTCATAATCATGCCCACAGTGTTATAAACTTTCCGATAATGGTCTGCCAAGGCTGAAGGAATGATATTCGATTCCCAATGTTTATAAGAGGAGTTATCCGAAGACCGGGATACTAATTTCCAGAATTTGCAAGAATTATTTGTTCGAGCAACATTTCCTATCTCTTAAGCTTTCACTAATCTACTGTGAAGTTAAGATTTCTGTTTGGCTAATAATACAGGTAGAAATTATCCAGAAGACCACCAACTTTCAATAGACATCTTGTTTTGCAAAAACAAATATCCGATCTCAGACTTGTTCAACAAGAAGAGAACCAAGAAGGATTACTCGCATTTATCCTATGGTTGACTAATTTTATTTATTTTTATTTTATGGTTTAAAGCGGAAACTTAGCTCGAGATCAGCAGAGAGCTGTGCAGGATGTGGGTGGCCAGCATATGGGTTGGCATCGTAACATTAGTACAGCACTGTGAGTTACGGTCTGTGTGTCGGTCATGTGCATCCATTGGGATTAGGACTTGGTCAGGTGCTCCTGAAAAAGCCACGTTTAGAAAGGTTTGCTGAATTTGAGCATTAGGGGGGCATTCCGAGCCAATAACGGGATTGTGTTCCAAAAAGTGGGCGTGTGACTAATTGAAATTCTGTACCCAGCTTTGCTGTTACACTCTTACCCAATCTCCTCCTTCCTTGCACTTACAAGATCCATATGGCCAAGGACTGAAGAATCTGCAACGCCCCACCCCGCCCCCCAACACCCCCGATTTTATTGGAGTTGCATAAAGTGAGCGGTATGCAACTGGTGCCTCATAAATGCACAATAAATAACATCCTCGTTGGGGCTGTTCGGTTTGATGATCCTGACTTGCCTGTGAATGGTGGTGGCAAGACATTGCTTAATGCCATCATAGTAAATGAAGTAAGTGAAAAAAGCGAGAGGGAAGCCAATCCACCAATTCACAGCGCAATGAATAAACTATCTGTCAAAAGAAAAACATTTCAGTGGTGTGTGTTGGCACATAAAAAGTGAACACAGAAAATGTCGAAAAACCTGCTTTTGTATACACCATCTGCCCACAGCCTTTCTTTCCCCATCACGTCCTCTAGTAGCTTTCAAATTCCAAGAAACAGAAAGCCGGCATCAACCAGAATGTGCTACTGCTGTAGTCGTCAATGTACGATCACTATTATTCAAGGTCAGCTAAGGTTTGCGACAGCATCTACGCATTTAACATATCAATAAAGGCTTTGGATTTATTATTTTTCCGGCAAGTACATGGTTTTGTATTGCTGCAAGTGAACACAGGGCAGCTCAGGAGCACTGCGCTCGCCTTCGTAACACATCAATGGCATATAACATGGGCTTGATTTCATGCCCCGCGCCCAGAAGTTAGAAGAGGAGTGAGGCATGGTGTGCAATATAAATGAGCCGTGCAATACACGTCGTCAGTTCTTCAGCTGTGAACTACAGGTTTATATGTCAGCAGCAGCAATGAAAACGAATGGTTGGCAGCATCCATGAAAGGAGAGGGTGGTCGAAGGGCAAGCTCAGGGCGGGGTGGTTTCTGCTGCAGTGAGTAAAAACGCCCATTGCCACCAACACCAATTTTCACCTTTAATGGCAATACAAGAGTAGTGGCCGCAGGGTGAATAAGCACACTGTCACAAGTGCCTGCTGAACCGCCTGCCCAAGGCTCCCGCCCCCCCTGTGGAGGCCGGTTTCCACGATTCTACCTTGCAATTCAATACATTCACACCTTTAAAACTATACTATTTGTTTTTATTTATTTGGCAGAAGGAGAGATGCCATTATACAAAAGGGCGTAACATTAAGCAGAACAATGGCAATATTAGGTTGCTTCACAAACAAACAGGTGGATAATGAAGGAGATGTGGATAGATGAAGGGTCATCATAGTGGCAAAAATGAAACAGGACATCAAAGACCCCACTACATATGGGCAGCATATGACCAGAAATGACCTAAAGAAAACACTTTTACAAGAATAGGCGGTATATACAACTCACACTTGATATACACAAATCAATGACTATGTAAATATATGGGGCGCTGGGGCGTGGCTTGGAGCGCCATCAATGTTGTCGCTCCCTTGAGGCCGCCCGTGGGATGCCCGCCGCTGCCGTCAAATTCTGGCGGGTCTGATCGAGCTTCCGAGTCGCCAATGCCATCTATGGCGATCGGAACCGATATGGCACAACCTGGCCCAAGATGACCTCTGAACGCGGGAGCGTTCTTCTAGAACTTAGCGGCCGAATCTCTCCCCCGTCACCATCCAAAGAAACCAAGATGGCGGCCTCGCCAGAACTCCGCAGCATATTACGCATCTGGTGGTGACGGGGCTCTGGAGCGCCGAAGGAGAGGAGCGGACAGACCCGCCAACACGGAGACAGTCGGATCATATCAGGGTTGCCCGGAGTGCACGTGGGAGCTTCCTCGGGGGCTGCTGCATGGAGCCCCCTCCCTCCTCGCTACCTGGCAGGGCCCGGGGCCTAGACGCACACATCAAGGGAGTGATGGGATCTTCCCCTCCCCCGCTCTGAAGCTCGATTCCGGCCCCCCGCCCAACATCAGCCAGCGGCACCACGGACTCACACACGGAAGGCGCACAAAGGGATCACGGACCCCCCCCCCCCAGCGATCGACATACGGTGAGGACGAGGGGGAAAATACGGAGGCCGCGAGATAATCCCTCCTACCCAGAGAAGCCTCGACCTCGCGGACCATACCGCAGCAACACACCCCCTCCCTCCACGCACTGATGGGTCGTCCTGCTCCGGTCCCACTGAGATCATCCCTGCACTAGCACTTCCTGGGGCGCCCCGGCCCACTCATCCAGCCAGCGACCTAGACCACTGCGGGATCACGGCTACTCCCACCGGCTTCTCGCTCACACTCTTGCGCTTGGACACCCCTGGGCGGCTGGCGCCGAAAGCACATGACCTCCCACCCCTACAACGCACTAAACTCTGCGGACCTGGAGGGTGCCGAGTGCCGTCTCCCACAGTTTTGGTTCCCGCTGCAACTCTTCCAGCCAAGTCCGCCCAACACGATCATCATGTCCAGGCAAACAAAGGTTAGCAAGGGCGCAGATATTTCCACCATGCTTACTGCATTGGATAAAAGCAAGAAGCAAGAGCCCCCTAAACTTACCCCACAGAAACCGCAGGACGACGGGGGAGCCCTCGCTACCAAAGGGGACCCGATAGCCTTCATGGCGGACATTAAGTCGGAGTTTCACTCATGCCTCTCAGAACTCACCACCAAAGTCGAACAGACAGACCAAAGGGTTACAGAGGTCGAACAGAGGCTCGGAGAAATCGAAGACCACTCTCGGGATCATACTACCACTCTAGGGGAAATGCAAAGAGCCATTGACACCCTGCATCACAAATGCGAGATCCTGGAGTTTAAACATGAGGACCTTGAAAATAGGGCGCGCCGCAACAACCTTCGCATTCGGGGAGTCCCAACCTCCGTTCCTGACAACAAGCTAGCGGACTACGTGGGACGCTTCTTCGAGGCCCTCCTCCCGGACCTGGATAAATCTCACCTCTTGCTAGACCGGACCCACAGACTCCGCCCGCGCCGAGGGGCAGACTCGGACCCTCCCCCCCAGATGTCATCACCAGGGTCCACTTTTTCACAACTAAAGAGGTGATTTCGGCGATTAGCCGCCAAGGGGAGGAAATCACCTTCCAGAGCACGCCACTTCAAATTTACCAGGACCTCTCACCACTCACCCTTCAGAAAGGAAGAGCACTCCGACCCCTGGCATTGTTCCTCCAGGAGCAGCAAGTCCGCTATAGATGGTTGTTTCCAACGCCTCTACAATTAACATATAAAGACACCCTACGCCGGATTAGTCATTTGGAGGATGCAGAGAGAATCATGCATCCAATCTCGCCCCAGGAACTTTCGACGCCAAACCCGGAGGGATCTGAGGACTCTGGGCCGCTTCCCTCCACAAAACCTAAACGTTCGCCATGGTCGTCAACTCAGCGGAGCAACAGAAAGATTAACAATGGCGCTCCCGCGCCCCTAGGTTCCAACAGCATCTTTCCTTGGTCTCTTCTAACCTGACCTAAATATGGATCCGCCATCTAACGCTTAGACTGATGTGCTCTGAAGGCGGAGATGGCGGACCATTCCACGGTTCATACCCACTCCAAGGATACTTTCCAACTTTCGTTCCTTGGAAACCCACAGTACTCGATACGCGATGGGACAGTTGGCCCTGTTGGCCCTGTTGGCCAAGGGTACGCCCGTACTCACAATGTCGGTCTACCCGCCAGTTAAAGTTGCGGCCCCACGTTGGGGCTCCGCGTTAAAACCTCAAGTGCAGGATGGTATCACGAGGTCGCACGACAAACATGGCAGCTGAATCACCGGCTCACAACCCCCCCCCCCCCCAACCCAAGAGACAGAGAATGGGACACCACTGGACCACCAGGCTCTGTGAATCCTCTCCTTAAATGTTAATGGACTGAACTCCCCTAACAAACGAAAGGCAATTCTATTAAAACTCCAGGACAAAGACGCTGCGATAGCTATGCTCTAAGAGACTCACTTGCTGCCGGCGGACGTGATCCGGCTTCGCTCTCTGCTATTCCCGCTTCAATTCTTTGCCTCTGGAACAAGCAAAAAGGGAGGCACGGCGATCCTCTTTAGGAAAGACTTGAACCCGCAAATCCAGGAAACGAAAATATGCCCGGAAGGCCGATACACAGCAGTCAAATGCCTCCTGATGGGAGACCTATACACCCTCATCTCGGTGTATGCCCCTAACACGGGACAATCACACTTCTATGACTTCCTGGGCACGACGCTCGCTAGTTTTGTGGAGGGCCAAACGATCGTTGGAAGGGACTTCAATGGGGTTCCCGATCCTACTAAAGACCGGTCACACCCCCCCGACTCCAAGCGATTTCGCCCAGGCACTCAGCCTCCTCCGGCTATTCAGGTCCTTGAAGATAATAGACTCATGGCGGGTGTTTCACCCCGACGAAAGAGACTACTCCTTCTACTCGTTCGTCCACCGCACCTTCTCAAGGATCTACCTGTTCCTGATCTCCCCGCAAACCTTCCCCTCTGTCAAAGAGGTTTCCATCGGCACGAGAGCCATATCCGACCACGCTCCAGTGATCCTGAAACTCCGGGTTCAGAACCCCAACCTCAATAACCCACGTAAATGCTCTTTATATGGCCCGATCCTCAATGACATGGCTACGAGAGACAAGATCGCAACGGGGATAAGAAATTTCTTTGACGAAAACCCAGCCTCTGACACTTCGCTAGCGAATAATTGGGATGCCATGAAGGCAGTAATCAGGGGTTCCCTGATTGCTCAAGGAGCGGCCTACCATCAGAACAGATGCCAGACCCGGATAGCTCTAGAGGATGAGCTAAGAGAGGCCGAGGCAATCCATAAGGAAAAAGGCTGGTCCCCTAAAACGCAACGGATTATACGAACAGCGAGGAAAAAGCTAGAAGCCCACTATGCGGAACAAACCGCTCTACTGATGGCGAAGGCCAAACAATCATACTACGCGAAGGGCAACAAGGCGAACAGGTTCCTGGTGGCCAAACTAGCCAAGCGGAGACGCATCAACACGGTCGCGGGTCTGCGTGATTCCAAGGGGGTCGCATGGCACTCAGAGCCCGAAAAGCAATGGCTCGCAACAGACTACCTGACCCAAATCATGAAGGCAACCCCACGGAACCTACCGCAACAGATGGAATATCTGCAGAAGGCAGCAGTGCCCTGTCTCGCCGATACAGCGAGAGACGAATTGGAGAAGCCCATTAGAGGGGAGGAGGTTGAGGAGGCCATTAAATCGCTTAAAACACAAGCCCCAGGACCAGACGGCTTTTCAACCAGGTTCTATAAACTATTCAGGCCTCAACTGACCACCCACCTGGTGACCCTGTTCAACTCCTTCAGGGAAACAGGATCAGTCACCCCATCGATGCAGGAATCAACCACCATTCTCCTGCCCAAACCAGGAAAGGACCCAAGGAGTCTGACCTCCTATAGACCGATTGCACTCTTAAACATCGATGCAAACATATATTCAAAAATTCTGGCAAACCGATTGAATCGCGTCCTCCCGAAGATCATCCACCCCGATCAAGCAAGCTTCATCCTCCACCGGTCAGCAGGCGACAACATACGGAGAACCTTGAACCTGGTAGACCTTGCCTCCCGGAACTCCCAGAAACTAGTCTTAGTGGCTCTGGACGCAGCCAAGGCATTTGATTGGGTAGATTGGACTTTTATGAAACACACCCTAGAGGCCTTCGGCTTTGGGTCAACTTTCCAAACGATGGTTCTAGCCAACTATAATAGCCCTAGCACTAGCCTGAGAATCAACGGACACAGCTCAGCTCCGATCCCCCTGTCATGCGGAACCCGGCAGGGCTGCCCGCTGTCGCCCTTACTCTTAGCACTCACCATGGAGCCTTTGGCTCAAAGGATTAGGGGAATCGACCAAATCAAAAGGGCTACAGAGCGGCCCCATGCAACACAAAATCGCCCTATATGCAGACAATGTTCTACTCACGATCACAGAGACCCACTCATCATTGAAACATGTGATACGAGAACTTACCACCTATGGGGAGGTCTCAGGCTTTACTATAAACTTCGACAAATCCTCGGCTCTGGGCATCGGCCTCACCCCAGCAGAACGGGAGCCACCGACTGCGATGTGCCCGATGACATGGGTGAAGAAGGCCATCCCCTACCTAGGGGTCCACATCCCGGCTAACCCAAGAGACGCATACAAAGCCAACTTCCCCCGGCTACTGAAAGAACTGGAAAGCGACTAGAAACGGTGGGAGACCCAAGAGATCTCACTGCTGGGGCGTATCACAGCATGTAAGATGAACCTACTTCCGAGGTTCCTATACGCCTGCGCCTCCCTTCCAGTAGCGATTCCCACACCAACCCTCAGGGATATCCAAAGGAAAATGCTGAAATTCATCTGGAAAGGTAAGAGCGAGAATCCCTCTCAGAACGATGCTGGGGGGCTCCAAGCTAGGAGGACTGGGGGTCCCGGACTTGCAGGCCTATAGAGTGGCAGCACAACTAGCACAGGTTCAGGCATGGCAAAATATAACAAACCGCCCTAGATGGGTAGAGCTGGAACAATCACAAGTGCCCCTACCCTTGCGATTTCTGCCACACATCCCGCCCCCCCCCCCCAGAACACACTGGGGAGACCTCCTTCTATCCACTAAACATACCCTTAGCTCCTGGGACTGGGCGCTAAAGCAAAAGGGAGTGCCAAGAGGACTGAGCCCACGCTCCCTGGTCTTCCATAACCCATCCTTCGCACCCGGAGTGAATCCCCGCAATTTTCGGAACTGGATAAAGGGCGGGCTGGAGACGATAGACCAGCTATATATGGGAGGGATACCCCTCACTTTCGACCAATGTAAGGAGAAGTTCCAACTCCAGGAAAGGGACAGATTCACTTACATCCAGCTACGTCACTGGTGCCCACACCCCCAAAATCTGCAAGCAGCAACACGCCCGCCCACCGCCTTGGAACTCACACTGGGGGACCTTCCAACCCGGGGCAGGGTATCCACCCTATATAGGCGCTTTTTAAGCGACTTCCTGTCCACAAAGACCCGCTGTATGGCCCAGTGGGAGGTGGACCTGGGTCATCCAATAGAGGACCAAACCTGGGTGGACATGTGGACCAGAACACATACCTCTTCCACCTGCATTACCAACAGGGAATGTGCGTACAAGGTGCTGCTGCGGTGGTATTACCCCCCCTTCGACTTCACCACATGAACCCACAAGTGGATCATGCCTGCTGGAGAGGATGTGGCCACCCAGGCTCCTTTTTCCACATGTGGTGGGCTTGCCCAAAGATTCAACAGTCGAGACCATCATGCAAATTACGGGAACAGCGATTCCTCTGGAACCTGAACCAGTTTTGCTGGGAGCCCCGATCCCCGCGATCTACCCGCGCTCCGGGACGGGATCAAAACTATTGACACACTGCCTATTGGCGGGGAAAACGGTGTTGGCCCGGGCCTGGAAATCCCCAGAAGGCCCTCACATAGCCCAATGGTGGACATTCTGATCGCAGAGAAGGTGACGGCAGCACAGGCGGGAACTCTCCATCGCTTCCAGAATATCTGGGGCCCAGTGCTTGAATACGACCAGCGCTTCCCCGCCCGGACCTATAAACCGATCAGGGCCCATGGATCCTGAAAAACCAAGAGAACCCTGAGGAAGACACAAACACTAAGGCGCGAACTGGGTAACCCAGGAGGGAAAATTCTGCCTCCAAAACTGAGGGGTGGAGTGGCCAGAGGGAGGTGGGAGGGAGGAAGCCTGGTGGGGGGAATAAGGACTGGGGATCAACATGCCTGGAAAAGCATTGCTTGTAATGTGTGTATTTACCATCCTGCCTTGATTTAAAATAAACAAAGTAAAAAAAAAAATATATGGGGGGCTTAGGGCTTGGGAACATGGAATAGGCGAGGTAGAGTATACTATTACACCCACAGGGGACACCAGTTTGAACCACGGTTGCAAATAGCTAGCAACCTTACTCTTATATCTCCGAACCTGTGGCGTGCAAGCCATACATTATTAGGACAACTATACATTAAAACTTCATTGAATCACTTGTCACAAAACATTAGATCACATTAGCTCTATAACGTATTGTATTTTTTATTGAAAATTATGATTTAAATGGATATATTAAAAAATGCTTAATATTTCATAAAACTTACATATTTTCACCAATATATGAATGCAATTCAAATAATTACCAACACCCTGAGTGTGACATGTTCCAAATACATATATCCAACCCGAGTACCATTAAATGACATTACTCTCATCTATGATCAACATTATATGCAGTCTCTCCTATGTCTTAAAATGGTTCTGCTTCCATCCATCAGCTAGACTCTGTAGTCCACATTCTATGTTCTTAACTCTCATAAGATGGTTCTGCTTCCATCTCTGATCGGAGCCCTACATGCAAAGGTAGCCACTTGGTCCTTCCCTGCGCTCAGTGCTTGGACATTCATCGAGGGTGATTGTTATTTTGAAGGAAATTTTGGAAAGTAGAATCTTGCATTCTGGGAATATTTTGTTGTGTGACAAGATATTCAATGTGGTTTTAATTCAGAGTGGGCCTGATCATATATGACTTGCATTCCACACTTTTTGCGATCGGTCGGAAGGAGCACTCCTCCAGGGAAAGGAGCTAGAGTTGGAGAGCATGAATGAATGATACAAAGGTGGTTATATCGGTTAGGGCATAGTTACCAGCATTCCAGTGAAAACCTGGGCAAGAAGAGGGAAGTGGCGGTAACGGGGGGCAGGGACATCGAGGTGGAGGAGGGTTTTCAATCGGAGAAAGTGGGGTGGGAACTTCTAAGGAATGGAGTGGGCTAGGTAATGGAGATAAGCCATGAAAGATTTTAACAATTAGCAGCAGGAACGGAAATAGGCATTGGTGTACATAAGTAGAGTTCTGCTTATAGCAAACAGCATGTTTGTCAAAGTAAGAGCACTTAAAACACTGTTTATTCACACGACCGGACGAGCAAGGTTTCAGCTTTGTGAAATACCGAAAGTGGTGTTCACCAAAACGTTTGACGTGTTGAACCTCTCCCCAATAAACATGCATCTGTGAGTTGCTTTTTTGGGGAAACACGCATGCCTTGCCTTTCTTCTCCTCAGTCTTACGATGCTGCCTTCTATAGAACTGCTGTTTTTCGCACAGCATAAGAAGGCCGAGGGAGGGGAGCACACGGTGGCTACAAGTAAACCAAAGAAATAAGCACATAACTGCCCCGCCACTGCTTGCCCACACCCGGCCTCAGCGCCTTAGTCCTGGCCAGTCAAGATAAGCAAGTATCAGGAACAGACAGCTCTTTAGAAAGCACACGTTTCCTAACATAACCTTTAGCGTGATCGTCTCTGAATCGAGACATGTGCTTGGAAATGTGTAGCTTTTTTTGGCATAGCAATAGGGCTGACCAACGCACCAATGCTCTCAGGTTCACCACAAGAGATGCTCCGATTCAAGTACCACCTTAACTCCCATCATTTTCTGAGGGCTCCTTCTCACACACAGCAGAGTTCACCAAGGGACTTTTGAACCCTCTATACACTTTCCAGAGCAATTGCATCCAATTTCAGTGGCTGATCTGAGTTATTTTTAATGGACGGCCCCACCCCCTCAAGTCCCATCAAGAAAGCAGTCACGTCAGCCAGGTCTTGCTATTTGAAATAGTCTAGTATAGGCGGCTACGTTTCCACTGCATTGGCGGGTGCCTCTGGAATCACACGCAAGGGTGCAGCTGCTCATACACGTTGCTAAGCCAGAGCGCTCGTTACATGCAACCCAGACTCATTAGGAATCACCGTACCCTGCATCTGTCCCCATTTGATGGCCTGAGGGTAGAAAGCCGGAGCATCCCTTGGAGAATCAGTCGAGGTCCTGTACCAGTAGAGATCAGAGTTTGGGGTTCACAATTATGCCACTTAGTGGAACATGCCTTCTAACGCACTAGTGGCAACCATGAAGTTCCCAGTTTCAATCAGGCAGGTGGTGCAATATTATAGTTATTTTTGGCAGTTGTACTTGGTTGGTAGTTGGTTGGTTTTCTGAACCTAAGGCAGCCTGTCGACCCTTTTGTTTGACGAGATCAAGCACAGTCAATGGGCGGGAAATTGGGCAAGCATGAGTTGTTCCCATCACAAAGGGACTCTCAGAGCAAACATGTAGTTTCTGGTGCTCATAGAAGGTTTTGATACGCACATCTACAGGACATCATAGCATCGGTCCAATGCAGCGAGCACTGAATAGGGGGCTCCATATGTGGCTCCAGAATTACCACCACTTGTGGCTAGCAGTGCACTAACAGGTGACTTGTTCTTTCCGACTTTGATCTATTCATTTATCCCTGTCCTCATCGCACATGGGAGATGCTTCCTGTTCTCTTGTCACCTGTGCAATGTCGGCTTTATTTACCAACGCCCTCCAGCATCCACTGACCACCCCACAGCGATAAGTGAGAAACAATCCAGATCAGTGCAAAGACAACCACCAGCAGGAGGAGGAGGAGTCAATCAAAGAAACAGCCTTTCTAGTTAACGCAGAGAGAATGGGGGAGCTCGCCACAAGTTGCACGAATGGCAAACAAAATAGATGTGATCTCAAAAACCAAACGCCATTAAATGAAACTCCTCTGCAGGCTTTTTTTTTTTTTTTTTACTGAATACTTACTCTCGGCCCTACAGATAAAGCCACTTTTACTCCATGAAAATGGGCAAATAATCCCCAAAAATAAAAATATGGCGTAAAAATACTTCCAACAAAAAATGGGGAAACGACACACACAAGGTGCATGTCCCCCGTTTTTACCCACACAGCTCCATCCATGGATATGTGTGGACCAGTGGTACACACAGTGCCACAGGAAGAAACAATTATCACTGCCTGATCTGTAGAGGTAAACGTGCATCTTTCAATGCGCATAAATGATTAGATGACAAGAAGTATTTATTAAGAAAGGAAATTCTGTTTCACAGTTAAACTTTTTTTACTCGTGTATAACAATACTCCCATTAGGAATGGGACATACTTTTTTACTCCCTAAAAAATCATTTTACTCCCAACTTTATAGGGAGTTAAATACTCCCTCTTCAAAATCTTATCTGGAGCTCTGCTTACTCTGGCTCCACTGGGCCTACCCGACTGTGAGTTTTCCGGACTACAAATGTTAGTCTTTTTTTAAGTTTCAGTTTCACTTGAATAGTAATGCCTTGCTCATGTGATGGATCTTTTTCACACGGTTTTTAATGTTGAACATCTGATTTTATAGAAATCTGGAGCACATTCTTTTCGGATTGTAAAGTGGTTGCGCACAACTTTTTTCTTGTGCAGTTTACAAGTGAATTCTAAATGAATGGCATTTATTGAACGAACCATACCGTACAGAGGATAACTGGCACCGCCATAGCATCATAGACAATACCACTAAAATATGAAATATTTTACTAAACAAGTTATTTCATCGTGTGTTATTTACTGACAGCAGAACGTGCTAACCAGAATTGGATTCATCAGCTTTGCAATTTTAAATGTACATGCAGGCGACCTCCCTCCCATCATTCCTTCCACCCCTGAAAAATCCCTCGCCAGCCATAGTGAGGGCTCCAGCAGCCTCATGAAGGCTACATCTGTCAGTAGAGGAGTGAGCATAAAGGCTTGAAACAGCATCACGAGGCAGCACGGGGGTGACTAGAAAGAACCCCCTCAGTCCTTTGATGGACCTCCTTCCTGAATTCAAAAAATAAATCATTCTGGATGCATCCAGGCCGTGCCCCTTGATGAAACACTGTCCATCTGAAGCTCAGGGTACGACCCACACCCTTTATTAGTCCTGTCTCCCAGTCATGTTTCTCATAAGGCATTGATTGTAATTGCTGGAACCCATTTAGTTTGTACCGCTTGCCTAGAAGAACCTGGTTCGCGTGCCAGCAGTAGCGACTTTTGACTCTACAGTTAACTGGCGCCACCCATGTAACATTACATCGGTGTGCTTGGTAATTTGGACATAGGTGCATTAGGAGACCTCCAGAACACTATTAAAGCATATTGGATCATATGTAACCGAGAAAAGTTACACTTTGAATCTCGTAGAGAGGCTCTACTGGAAGCAGGCTACGCATTTACTCCTGGTTTCCAGTGCTAGGCTCCTGCCCCCATAGCCAGGTGCGGTTTCTAACATTTGGTCTTAAATCTTCCTTTCAATCCCTATATGGTGATCTCAATTGTCGTACTACCCAAATGTGTTAAATATTTATTTTCCTACTTTAAAAATCCAGTAAACCAAATGCCAAACCAGCATCAGTGAAATGTCCCTCCCCTGGTCCCCCTGGTTCTTATTGCGGATATTCTTCCTTTCTCTTTGTGTTGCTGTACGGCATTCATAGTCGTCTGACGGTAGCATCCTTGGGCCTGAACTTCCCATTTGTCAGAGGCTATCCCTTAAAGTCAAGGGACAGAAAATTATTGTGAAATACAACTGCGCGTTCAGACTGGAGCATTCATTGAAAATCTGTGCTTTCTGTCCTCGGAAGTTGTTATAGTGATCTCAAGCTCATGAATAGGTTACACAACACATCAGTCATCAATTTGGAATCACCGGAGCGACAATTTCAAGGACTGTGACACTGAGTAGATATATAGATATTGTGGACAAAAAGCGGCCAGCTCAAGGCTCATCTAAGCTGCCTAGTGCCCTGAAAGCTGCATAACTGACAACTTCATTAAATCCTTCAGCTCGGATTGCCTTTGCACAATACTTGGTTTTTATAAAGCACTTCATACCCCCGCTTTTAATGTTTTGTATCCTTCAAAGTAACAGTCCTACAAACATATAGTAATCCATTTACAGATCTCTGCCGCAGAGAAATAAAAAAGGTACAGCTGGTTCTATCAGGAAGAAAATTTGCAGCATGCATGGTGTACATAGATTTCAGCATCCCAGTTACATGATTGGTATAGCAGTCTGCATCGCCAGATAGCATTGGAAGTCTATTGCTTGCAATACTCATGTGATCAGGTATGCAGTCACAGCCCATTAAAATACTGAAGAATAGGGGAGTGACTTTTGCACCAGGAAAAGTGGGTGTGTACCGACAGTGACATTCTCATGTTAATATTAATTAGAATTAAGAATTCATACAGAAATTCAGTACATTAGTTTCAAAATTCTATAAAGCTAATGATGCTTTGGAGATGGACCGTTTGAGATACTTAACCACTGCATCGCTTCCCATAGGATGAACTAAACGCCCACTTTAGTGCAAAGATATCTGAGCTGGAAGTTAAAAGGGCCATTGAATGCCTCAAGACTTTTCAAATCCATGGGACTAAATGTGTTCACTGGCACATTTAAGAGAGCCTTTGCACATGTAGGCTTCTGCAGTCAACCCTTCACTTCCAATTCCCTGAATAAGGGAGTGGGAGTCTCACCCTCAATGGAGGAATCATAAATTGTACTAAAGACACCCGGGAAAAGACAATGCTGTAAGGCCTAAAGACCCATAGCATTAATTATTGTCGTTTCAAAACCTTATTACAAATTCTTGATTACGTATGACTGGTCATCCACCGCATTGAGAAAGCTCAAAGAAAAACATTCCCATTCTTTTTTGTCTCCCATAGACGCTGAGGTGTCGGATGGTGTTAGCGGCCGTTCTTCTTTAACAATTTTGGTCCTGGGATTCTGAGATTCTTTCATCTCAACATTTCAAGAGAGCACGCTTATTGTTGAACAGTAAATCTTCCCAACCATTTTCTCTGACTGCATGCACTGAACAAGGATACCCACCTGTATCCATTCTCCTGAACATTCTGGAAATGGCGGTCTACTGTCAACTCTCTAGTTTTATTCATTCTCACATTCTTCTTCCTATCTGGTTTCAGACCTTTTCATTCGATGGAAACTGAACTTAATTTCTTAAACTCTCTTCTTATGGCTCAACACTCTAAACTGTCTACTGTGTTGGTGTTATTGGATCTTTCAGCTGCTTTCCCCAGCATCGATCATTCTATCCTTCTTTCTATTCTTTCCACATTAGGGATTTCAGGTGTCATTCATCAATGGTTTTCGTCGCTCTCAAATCGCACATATGCACAGCCCTAGGCAGGTTAATAATCTACTCTACCTCTACACTCTGGTGTTCCCTAGGGCTCATTTCTAGGTCCCCTATTCTTTCTTTTATACACTTTCTCGCTTTCCAAAATGTTTCCTTCCTTTGTATTATCTTGGCAACTCTATGCAGATGATACTAAGATTTTCCTCTGAGTCCATCCATTTTTCCCTTTCTTCCTTTCCTTCACCCCTTCATTCCTGGATGCTTTGGCACTCACTACACCTTAGCCCATCTAAAACCAAGGTTTTGTTTTTTTCCTTCATCTCCCTCGATGTCTGCGCCATCTAATCCAATTTTCTTCCCCCTCCTTTTCTTCCCTTTTCTTTCAGCTGCTCGGAATTTGGGGTCACTTTTGATCCTTTGTGCACATTTTGTACTCATATCTCAGCTTTGTCTAAATTCTGTCGCTTTGCTTTAAACATTTCTAAAATGTGTCCCTTTTTAACTTTTCATGCTACAAAAAAAATTCTGATTTGTTCTCTGGTCTTTTCCCTCTTCAATTAATGCACTTTTGGTAGGGCTTCCAGCTTATGCTTTAGTTCCTCTCAAGTCTATCTTTAAGGTTTCTTTTCATCTCCTTTTTCATCTTTGCCTCGTTTTTCTATTCTACCCAATCTTACTTCACTCCTCTGGCTTACAGTCCACTATCAGATCTGGTTTCATTTTCTTTGTCTTGTTTATAAATGTCTACCTGGTCTTGCCCCTTTTTATTGATCTTCACTTGTTTCTCTATATGCTCCTTGCGTTCCGCTTCTTCATTTTATCTATCCGTACCGCGCCACCCTGTGCCCAATCCCGTTTTCAAGCTTTTTATTTGTTAGCCCCTTGACACTGGAATACTCTACCACTGCATATATGTGTTCTGCCCCCACTTTGGCACTCTTCCCCACCGGACATAAGGACCACTTCCTCTCGCTTTACTTCCTCTTGACTCTTGTTTTCTTGGTTATTTTATGTGCATTATGCATTTTTGCACTGTAATAGTGCTTAAATAACCGTGTGCTTCAATGCTATTTTAGAGTCTTGTCTATTTCCCCCGTAGTGGAAGCTAGCAATAATCTTTACCATTTTTAAAAAGGAGGATCGAGGGAGGCTGCACTTGTATAGGCCAATATCACTGTTGGATACACCTTTTAAAATATTTGGCAGAGTGTTGTTGGGGCGCTTGGAAGCTTGGATCTCTGCTCATTCCATCTTGTCACACATACAGTTTGTATTTAGACCTGGTGTAAGCACAGGCCCTAAATCTCCATTTGCTGTTAGCGCACTTGGTTTACATCAAGGGTGAAGCTGTCTTCCTGGTGTTCATGGACTCTAGCACCGCATTTGATAAAGTAAACCGGTAGAACTGGTGGGCAGTGCTTGGGTCCATGAACTGCTCAAGGGAGGCTAAAGGCGATCCTATGGGGGAATCAGGCCTGTGTGCACTATGGGGAATTGCAGGCAATGTACAAACTTTTTAGGTTAAAATTGGGGTTCACATGGGTTGTGTATTGGCCCTCGTTCTATTTACTCCTTGTATTAATGGTTTGCACAAAGCACTAGTGGACTCCAGGTTGATTATCCCAGAGTGGGTAGCAAGGCTTTTCCGATCCTGTCCTACGCGGATACTGTTTTCATTGCCCGCACTCCAAAAGCTGATCAAGGAATATACAGATTTTAGGAATGCCTTGGGATCTCAAGATAAACACCTCCAAATCCGCAATCCTGGCCTGTGCAAAGAGAAAAAAAGGTTGCGAAAACGAACAAGATGGTATGTAATGGGGCAGTTATTCGGAGGGTTCAGGAATTGGATTATTTAGAAATGTGATTTTCTTCTGTGGCATCTAGCTCAGGCCACATACATAAACAGAAGAACAAGATGAGTCAATCATTGGGTGGATTATCACGCTTTATTGCCATGTGTAAAGGTCAACCGCTCCACATGAGTTAAAATGTTTATGAGGCACAGACCAAAGCAGCATCAAATTATGACTAAGGGGTTGTGCAAATTTGTCAGTATTGCAGACCCCAGCTAATACATTCTTTAAACGGTTACAGGGCCTCCCAGGGTGAGCCCCAAGTTCTGCAGTCCATTTTCCCGCCCTTGCACAAAAATCTTTCAGCTTTCTGGTTAAACAGCGCAAGTCCAGAGAACTCTAGATCAATGCTAAAAGATCACACAGCCATTGGCAGTGTTGAATCTATACAGCAATATCATATTATAAGCCATAAAACGCCTGATCGTTGGCCGATTACTAGAGCTTTCTTTAACAGCTTAATGCTGAGAGCCAACTCACTCAGATGTATCGAGCTGTCCCTTG
Source organism: Ambystoma mexicanum (assembly GCF_040938575.1). Lineage (NCBI taxonomy): Eukaryota > Metazoa > Chordata > Amphibia > Caudata > Ambystomatidae > Ambystoma > Ambystoma mexicanum. The sequence continues at coordinate 22,707,614 of NC_090933.1, read as the reverse complement.
TGCAGGGATGCAGTAGATGATCATGAACCATGCACATGGGTGATGTTTAGTCCCGCCTATGGTCCCATTAATTTTAGACATGTCACACAGCTTTATATCATCTCCTTTAAGCTAATTCACTGTATTTGGCTTGGGCCCTTTTCATTTATTTTTTTAAAGGCTTTGATTGTGAGGAACTCTGGTTGATCTTCTACTTTGATTGGATGTGTACTTACTTGGGCTTTGCACGAACACTTACATTTTAATTGATGTCATGAAATGTATTGTTTTATTAACAATGTGACTCATTTAACTAGTTTTTTTATGGAATTTTATTGTGTGTGTATATGTGTTTGGTTAATGTTTTTATTTGAATAAACTTATCAAATATCAAAAAGAAATAACGTATTTGAAGTCTTCGGCTACTGGGATAAGATTAAATAATACAATTAAAAAGGGATCCTCTTTGCTGGGTCGATCCACAAAATGAAAGTAGAAAGTTATCCGCTAAAATATTCATGACAATAGGTCATTTGGAGAGGGCAGGATAGCCGGAGTTTTTTTGATTTTCAAATAAAATGATGTAAGCAATTCTGTTTATGAACAGGTGGTTTTTAAATTAGGCCCCATTTCATCATCCTACATACAAAAAATCAATGCGCACTCAGCATTCAACGATCTAATGTGCATTCCTGACAACTGTTGCAACACAAAGTTCCAAAAGACAAAGGTAGCTTTTTAATCGGCTTTACATCAGTTTCAAAACATAATTGTGTACTGTAGTCAGCCTGCCGGCACATTGAATACAATCCATCTATGGTTATGACATGGTTACACAGCCATAGCATTTGGATGTCACATTAGTGTCGGCTTGGTGAGCAGTGCTGCAGTTATTACAGGGCTGATGTGTATTAGATGTCTGTCTCTACAACAGCCATGAAGGACCCAGCCCAGGAAGCTGCTCCAGTTGATACAATGGAGGAAGTATAAAACCACACTTCAAGGCATACCCCCCCCCCAGCTCTGAAAACCAGTGTCAAAAACCATCCTTACACAACAAAAACTCTCACACCAGGGAGCCCATTACTAAAGTCCTTTTGAAATAAGCCTACATATGAAGGGTGTGAAATTAGAGTAGGCCAGATGAGAGGGTTTGGCCAGAAAAGGGTTCCACCTCCTTTAATTCTGCTTCTTCCCCCAAACATCCTGTCCCCTACCCACTTCCTGCAAACAAAGCACCCTTGGTATAGCATAAGAGGCCAAAGGGCACTTGTCATAGCATCCTGGATTTGAACCTTAACAGCAAGCTTGCTTTGGCCCAATCCATTGTAAACCCTTGCTCTTAGGCAAGATATCTTTGTACGTCAAGAATAATTCAGCCCCCTCCCGACAGTCTATTCCAAAGTCCTCTGCCATAGAAGACGGCGCTTCCAAGGAAAATGAAAGCTCTTCTCCTTACCCACCTCAGGGGCACTTTTGGGTTTGTACTGCTGTGGACCAAGGCGTCTCTGCTGTCTGTGCACTGGAACTGGGTCCTGCTCAGTGTAGTTGTAGGGCCCCCCTTTATGTGCCAAATTAGCTTCGTGGAGTGGACTGAAGAAAGAAAGGACCCACCTTGCCCCGGAAGACCCTGAATGTGGCCTCCTCCCCACAACTCAGAAGCAGCCAATACAGAACTCAAGGTGCTGTTTTCAGTACACTGTAACCTTTGAACCATTTACCTGTTCCTTCAAGCAGTCTCAGAGCAGACCCAATACAGTGAGGCGCATCGCCACCACAAGCTGCTTAGGAAGCCTCTGAATCACTGCCTCCCAAGTGCCAACTCGACCCTCATCTTGGGAGGATAGCTTAGGGGCAATGCAGGTTCGATCCCTGGGTCAGTGCTTAGAAACCTCTGGGTATTAAGCGTGTTAAATAACCCATCATATCATAACAGAAGCCTCATCTCAACCCAACTCTAAAGCCAATGCGACTCAGTTAATGCATCATTTCAACCAGACTTTAACGCCGATTCAAATTGTTGGGAACCCTCGATTCGACCCATCTGAAGCACAGAGTCTATCCACAGAGCCCAGTCTTGAAGCCAACTCGCCACTGGAACAATTTGACCGGTCTGTCTTGACACCTGCTCAACTGAGCACGGCTTCTGGATGCTTTTCTGTAATGCTCTCGAGCACTCCAGACAAGAAATAAAGGTATTTGAAGAGGTCCTGTCCCTGCAGCCCAACTTAAAGGACCTAGCTGACTTTAAAGTCTCTTTTCTTTACCTTTTAAAGACATATCCTGAACATTCATATTTCTGCTCAAATAAAATTGCCTTCACCCCGTTCTTCACCCAGAGAGCCTCTTTAAGTCTGCATTCTCCAGGTTTCCTTTCCAACGATTGGCCTTTAGTGTTTTTGATTGTGTGCATTGCTAGTTTCTAGTAAAGTACCCATTTATCCTAGAACCTTGGGCATTCTTTCATTTTGGAACCACCATAGTTTTGGTTTGTGTGGCAACTGTATCAGCTCACAGTCCTCGCAAAGAGTATAGCCTGTGCTTGACACACATTACCAAAAGAGGCAAAGGAGGTACACACTTGTCAGGCTGTACCCGTTTCACCTTTATGATTGGGTGCACTGCTGATTAAGTAATAGTTTGGGAATGAGTAGGCGGTTTAACCACTCCTATTCTTGTACACCTGCACAACAGTAGTCATTTCATCACAGGATAAAATTAAACAATAACATTAAATGATACCCTTTGGCGACTTCAAAAAAACATTTTTGCGGCTGACATTGTACTTTCATTACATTAATCAACACATGAAAAACAATTCCTGCTCTAGTGAGTGTACCAGTAAATTACGAAAGAGTTGCAGGCTTCCAGATATAAGCAAAGAAGTCTAAGATCCAAGTCTAAGATCCACCAACCTCTCTCTCACAGGTGACCAGCGCAATTGGTATTGCACAGAGACACCCTCTGAATGAGTGACATTGCAATTTCAATATTTAGGGATCAATCTATCAAGATCAATGGGCACTATGTATGCTGCAACTTAACCAACTTAAAACAAGCCCCTCAACTGGGAATCCTGTGGATATGTCATGGCTGAAACAACTGGACAAAAAAATTGTAGTGCTACCCACATTTTTATATCACTTCTTGGCAAAACAGGTGAGCGTGTGCATTTGGGCCCCCTGCACTCCATTTTAGTATAATGGCGCAGCATTTCTCCAGCGAGACCCATGCGGCCTCGGAACCTGCAGTTCCAGTATCCCCCTTCCCAGTCCAGCCTCCAGCGCCCTCCCCCTGGCCCTTATTAGTCCTCCCCTCCTTATCCTGACTTGGCCTGGGCGGCCCTTGCGGCTAAGGGCCCGAGGCAAATGGCGGCTCCAACTGAGGCGGCTCAAGATTGTGTCTGCAGGTGTCAGTAGGGGAGGCCAGCGACCAGCCATCAACCAGCAACAACCATCAAGATAATTGGGCCTACGTGGAAAGTAGAGCAACTACTCTGCTCCCGAAGCCCTGCCACTCAACCTACTCTCAGAAGATAGACCGGGATGCCAATACTAACCAGCTTAATAGCTTCACATAACTATGAATATTAGCCACTGCTTTATCTAGACAGGACTGTAAATGTTTGCCTGAGTCGCTTCTCGACAGGCTTGTGATTGGTAGCCAATGCCACATTTAGAGAGAACCATGAATATTAGCCACTGCCACATCTAGACGGGACTGTGAATGTTTGCTTACGTCAGCTCTAGACAGGATTGTGAATACTAGCTTGCGTCGCCTCCAGACAGGATTGTAAATGTTACCAGTGCCACATTTAGAGAGAACTGTGAATATTAGCCATTGCCACATCTAGACAGGATTGTGAATATTAGCTTGCATCACATCTAAACAGGACAGTAAATGTTTGCTTGCGTTGCCTCCAGACAGGACTGTGAATGTTAACCAGTGCCTTTTCGAGAGAGAACTCTGAATACTAGCCATTGCCACATCTAGACAGGATTGACTAACCCAAGCTCAAATCTCTGCATACCTAGCACAAAAATCCACACAACCATCTTCTCGCTCAGAAAACTGCACACACTTCCCCGCACCGCAACAACAAACACATAAACCGCACCAACAGAACACAAGGTCTTGCATCAATCCGATATTCACACCAAAACTCAGCGCACAGTGAAACCCGAACTGAAGCTGCCAACAGCACAACACTTTCTCACTTTCCTACTCCCTCTTCACCCGACTAACCCACCCAGCCTTCCTGTTTGCATATCTGCTGAGCGTCTGGTCACCAATAGCGATTGGTGACAGTGCTCGGTACAAATACATTTAACATTTAACTTCCAGGCCCTCCCTATTAAAATACAATGAGCTGATCCTTGAAGTTAAGAGTGGCTCTTAATTCTATTTGCAGGGAGGAAAAATCTTGATTTGCTGGCAAAATCATAAAAGTACTAAGGGACAAGGGGGTCTTCTGGCACTTCCAGACTTGGAGCATACTGCAATGCTTCACAATGGCACATCTCCTTCAAATAGTTCTAGGGCTGCTCTGGCAAGGTTTGGGCTAGGGCTGCTCTGGCAAGGTTTGGGCTCACATGATTCACGTTAATGTGGAGTCTTCCCTTTAAAGGATATTGTTGACTTTCAAAAAAAGATGGACCAAAAAAGCTTACACCAGCTCTATGATTAGCACTCTATGGAATTCGTACGACCTGCCGCTTAGGAAATATAATTTACCTACGTTTACCTCTCTCCAACTCCTATTCACATGAATACAAATTCAAGATCTGGGAAAATGTTCAACCAATAGAAAGGCGGGGTTGGGTGGATGCATCCATGTAGGTCATATGTTTAAGAGGCAGGAAATCAAACCACTCTCCACTTGTAAGGACTTTAAGATCACAGAAAATTATAGACTCCAGTATCTCGAATTATGGCAAATGAGTACTTACCCCAAAAACAAGGTTGCAGCAACATGCACACACACTCTCCATTTGCGAAATAATTTGTACAGCAACATGCGTATACAATACACCTAATTACCCATTTTACAAAATCAACGTAGCCGGAAAATGTAATCAATGGCGTTCTATGACCAAATGGGCTGCTATTCAGCACAAATAGATTACGGAGGAGAATTGGGATCCCCTTCGCCAGCATTGCACAAAACTCAATAAGTCTCTGCAGTCCTGGGAGGCAGCCATAATAATACATCTTACTCCATATCATTTGCATACAATGTACCCAGTTTATTAGGCAGATCCTGGAGAGAATGTGGCCCCAAAGGGTATGTCCTGCACATATGGTGGACTTGACCAAAATGTAGGATTTATTGGAAAGGGATCCTGGCATCCATAAATACTACTATGGGATTTGAGGTACCAGAAGATCCTGGTTTGCTAATACTGCAGGCCTAGTTGATCTGTATGGCAGAGGGATATTTTCTCTTCAACCTGCCTCATCGACTGTAATGTTCATTGCTTGTTGGTCGAAGAAGGAGGAATCCCAAACACAATCTAGCTACAGAGGTTATGGTACACTATGGCGGTGGACAAATTACATATGGCAGTGGACAAATTACATATGCCGTACTAGAGGTGCATAGAGGTTCCACAAGACTCGGCAATCTATCATTATTTATTTCACCGCAGACTATGTGTAACTCCCTTGGCTCCATCAACCACAGTATTTTCTTTTTACTGGTTGAGTGAACCCTGGGGCAACAAAGGAAAAAGCCATTAAGATTGACACACTTTTTTTTTTCTTTCTTTCCCCATCTCCCCCTTTCACCTTTCACCTTTACGTAGGATCATCGTCTCATTCAGGTTGGTAATGTATTAAAGTTTAATTATTAGAGATTTGAAAAAAATATCTAAGCATGGAGTGATTAGTGTTTTTCTAAAAACTGTAAAATCAGGTCTTGCCGAATGCATTTTTGACGCATTCTTTTGCTATTTTTTTTTTTTTAACCACAAACCAGTAGATGGTAAATTGAGGTAAGGTACATATTGGGGTGGGCAAGGGAAATGGGTGAAAATAAGTTCAGCAAACCTTCATAGAGCCTAAAATGAGGGTGCAAAATAAAGCCGACATGACAGACGCTCTTTAGGGCACAGTTTATGACCGTCCATGTCACCAAGTGTTTTTTCGGGAAGTGTGGCAACTTTCAGTTCTAATTTTTAGAGAGCAAACAAAGCAAGGCAGACATTTAAAACAGTAGGAAGTACTTGCGTGTTATCAGTAACAAAAAAAAACGTACATTAACGTGTCTTTAAACAACACCAACCACTTCCCTCAATACAAAAAATCCACCAACAAATTAGAAATGACTTTGATGATGTAGTTCTGAAACTGTATGACAAGTTTCACATCGAGCATGGTATGTGTTTAGTTAACCAACACTGTAAGGCCATCCGTGATTCATATAAATATATGAACAATCGATTAAGGTAATCGATGAATTAGACAGGGGGAAAAGAACATCTAAGATCTCACAACTGATTGATTTTGTAATATGTGGCATCTGTTATTGCATTTAAAGGCATAGACAGATGGATATTACATTAAGATGGTGCCATAGACAGTGGGTTATTCTTACCCAGGGGTAAACATTTCAAGTTTCAAGCTACTAGCCAGGCATAAAAAGTTAGTTGCCTCATCATTTCTCCACATACACACAGCACACCATCATATGACACCATGTCTTACTCGCCAGGAGTTAATTATCGCTGGCCAGTGGCAAATTAGTCCATGCACATTTTGAGAACTGTTTAACTGTAGTAGTCCTGGCCAAAACAATGAGCTCTAGTATTTAAATGGAAACAATTGGCACTTTCAAATGGAAGGCTCAATTGCAGGTGCAGTCCTTTTATCTTGGGCAAATGCCACAGAAACATTGCTCTTGTGGTCCACAAAAGGGAAAGGAAAAAAGCATGAATGGTCAGCCACATGTTACAGTGCATCCTTTTATCTTTGACCAGGAGTATATTCTGGGTTCTTGTCCTCTATGGAGAGGAAAGATAGCAATCGACCCTCGGGGTAGAAGGCTTCATGACAATACAGTCTTGCGAGCATGGCCAAGCTGTACATTGTGAGGTATTTTCCATGGGAATGAGTAGAATCTGCACACGGAGGTGAAGGGATGCAATGCAGCGCAGCTGTGTGATCTTTGGGGAACAGTATTTTATGCGCGCTTGTGGTCAAAACAAGGGAAGGAACACAACCAGCACATCAGTCAGTAATGGCTATAGCGGGATTCATTAGAGTGCATCATTATGATCTTGTGGAAACTAAACCGAGACCTTGGGTTGCAAGCAGGGGGAGTAATTGAAGTATTAGCACTGGAAAGTGAATGTGAACATTAGCCTTTTGAACTTTGTCGAGCAGAATACTCTTAGCTCTCAGGCTCCATTATGAAACATGATCCAAAACTCTGCAGCAGTCATTCTTCCTGTGTGGATTTCCTCCTCAACCTCATCCACATTCCCAATTACCCCTTCTGTAAATGGTGCCCAGCTCCTCCGGTCATCGGGTTGACCCAGAGAGAGGTATTGGAGAAGGCTCAAGACTCCTGGGCTTGCATGTTGAGCAGAGGTAGGTTGCGGTCACTTAATCTGCACCTGTTCTCTTCTTAGTCTGTAGCTAATATCACAAGATGTCTTCCCAAAGCGGCTCACATTTACCCCTCTCAGAAAATTACGCAAGCAAAGTCTTCCAGACCCACTAGAGTGGCTTATGCTCACCGTCTCCCCCAACCCAAATTCAAATGGGCAAAAGCAGGTTGCTCAAGCTTCCCACCTATTGAAGCAAAACAATGGAATTTACACCCCATGATCACTAAAAACGTGGCTGTTTGCTTAGTGGTCATTCAGTTTCAGTCTGATCTACTGTCCTTATGTACATTTCATATTGAGTAACTAATTTATGTAAGAGCGCCTGGATGCCTTTCAGTTTAGTGCGCTTTATAAAAATGGAAAAAAATAAATAAAATGGCCCCCACCACCGTTTGAATTTGAAGATATTAAGTTGGAGCATTGTTTTTGATACCGTAGACCACCCCACCCTGCTAGCCCGTCTGGCGTTTGCTATATTTCGGCGGTCAAGAGCTTGCCTGGTTTACTTCCTTCCTGGCCGATCAAACTCAAATTCTCTCACTTTCACCTTTCCTTTCGGGTTCGTCGGGTCTTGGATGAGGGGTTCTGCCAGGCTGTGCCTTGTCTACCACCCTTTTCAACATCTATATTTGGCCTCTTGTGCGTCTCATCCGCTCCTTCGGCATCAGGTGCTACTCCTATGCTGACGACACTCTGGATCAGGCTGAGTTGTCGTCATGCCTGCATCGGTGCCTGTCTGCCGTGGGGGTTTGGATGAACCACAATTGGCTGAAGCTCAATGGAGACAAGACGGAGGTGGTGGTGGTCTTTCCCCCTCTTCCCCTCCCCCCACCTCTCCCAACTCCTCACTTTGGGTTTCCTCCTTCTTGCCGTCCTCCCTTGGCCCTCTTCCGACCCCGGTGGCTAAGGTAAAGAATTTTGGTGTGATCATTTATGCTACCCTTTCTATGGGGGCACATGTCTTGGTGGTCTGTCAAGCAGGCTATTTCCACCTCAAGTTACTAAGAAAGGTGCTTCCTTTCATTCCTTTGAACCTGCAACCGCCAGTGGTGGCTACCTTGGTACTGAGGCATCTGGACTCCTGCAACCGCCAGTGGTGGCAACCTTGGTACTGAGGCATCTGGACTTTTGCAATTCATTATTTCTGAGCCAGCCTAAGGGCATGGTCCAGCGGCTTCAGTGCCTGCAAAATATGGCCACCTGGGTGGCTACAGGCTCTCCTTACGGGGCCCATATTTCGCCAATGTTGCGTTCCTTGCACTGGCTGCCTGATGCCCAGTCCATTGGGTTCAAGACTCTTTGCTTGGTACATCGTGCCTTGCTCAATCAAGGGGCTAAATAGCTGTGCGTTAAATGTACTTGCCATCTCCTCGCTTGGTCATTACAATCGGCCTCTGCGGGCCGGCTGTGTATTCCTTCATTTCGCCACTCCCGCATTGGAGGCCCAGCTTTCTCAGTGGTCGCTGCTCAATTTTTGAATGATCTTCCACTGACACTGAAAAACTTGTCAAAATTCCCACATTTTACCATTTCTTTGTGGTCTGCCAGGAAAGGGGAGATCCATTTCGGTTGCTACCAGATTTGGCAAAGAATGGTGCTTGCATTGAGCACAGAACACGTTTTCCCTGGATCTTGGAATGTGGCCTTTCTTGGACCTGGATTGAGCTTTTCTTTTGATACCCAGATAATTATTAAGAGGATATGTCACTTGGTATCTAAATTGGGGAGGATACTTTCATATAGTTTTTAAGCAAAGCCACTGTAGGTTTGTGGAGAGGACCGGCAGCACTCGTTGCAGAGCTCTAAATACTGTAGAGCTCTGAACACAATAAGCAGAAAGTCTCATACATTCCATTGAACCCCATACAAAGTGTAAAGTTTTGGATTCTGCCACACATGCAGAGGACATTCGGAAGTCATCCACTCTACTCGAAATAGTATGAGAGCAGCAAGTGGGCACATCTCCCTCTATAAAGTCACTATGGGAGAAACACTGGTAAAATAACATTTTGCTTTAGTGTGCATTTTAACAAAACAAACTATCAGAGATTACCTTGCTGCAGGTTATCCATTTAAACCTTTACACAGAACATCCTGCACCAGCTAGAGGATATACAGCAGATCAGAACTTGTATGAAGCCTGCAACGAGGATGCATAAAAACGCCTGGTAATTTCATGCTTTCGCCAAAATTTCTGTCAAGATTTTAGAAACATACCACCAACTCCCCAGGTTTGTCATCTTGGCTCAGAGAAAGCGGAAAATGAATGCAAGTTGAAATTTGTAACGCCTGTGCACTGGTCACCAGGAAAATGAATAGCTATGCTCTCTACGCTTGCCAGCTCACCCCACCACATTCACAGGTTTTGAGAGAGAACGTGTATATGGGATGGAAACGCATGATTCCTGTAACCAGTTTTGCAGCATGTGGGCATTTAGACTTAATGCGCTAAGCCACACTTGGGATCATGCTGCATGAATTTCCATGCGTTCCTGCCATTGGTATGGCATCATATCCCCTGCAGACGTGTCTAGGAATTCTCCAATGAGCAGCTCAGGGTTCTTGAATACCACAGTCGGTGAGGTGTGATGTTTATCATGCTTGATGAGAAACAACAGTACCACCTGTACTTATTTCAAGATATTCACCAGGAAATTGAATTAAACTTGGTCTCCTTAGTGTTCTGACTGCAGTTCCATCCAGGCTGGTCTGCTCAGTCTCTAATTTATGGACATTTAAATTACAAACAGAATAAGCCTATGCAAGCAATCAGTCATCTAAACAGTTATAATTGGATCCTAATTAACTCATTACTCTTCATGAAGTTCATGTGTGAAATGGAGTTAAGAGGCAGTGGCCATCTGCAAGCTGACAGGGTCTATCTCCTGAGGGGATATAAGAGCCAGACTCTAAGTCTTGACCATGCTTCATAAAGTAGCCTAGCAGATTATGAAAAATGTGTGGTGTACGATTTCTAAAATAATCTAGAAGTACATAAATACATAAATATGTTTTCGCAATTGCTGTATCCCCAAGGTTCAGACAACGTTGGCTCTCCAGATGCTGAACACTACAGTTCCAATCAACCCAAGCCAGCCTAGTGAGTAGTATCTGAGCCTGGGAGTAATAGTCACAAGTATGCAGAGAGCTACAGGTCGCAGAGCCCATATCATGCCAGTGGAATATGAAAGTCATACTCCACTGGCGTCCCTCCACAGCAGTGGACAACAGAATAATCTCTGCTTCCTGGGTCACCCATGTTGTGAGATTTGGAAAGGGTAGCTGGTTGCCATGGGGATCAGCAAAGGAGGTGGAAAAGAGGTGCAGGAGAGGGCCATGCACAACATCAACATGTAGAAGTGCGACTATCAATAGCTTGGTTGATTTGACCAAACGGTCCCCAGGAATGACGTAGACCACTCTAGATTCATGCTGCTTAGACTACAATCTAGCTACAATTCTGTATACTGAGATCCAATACAGCAACTAGAAAATGCTGTAAGGTTACTTTTTCTCCACAATGTGTTGCTTTCTGGTGATTAAGGATCAAATAATTAAAAACTCAGGAAGGACAATGCACGAGGCTGCTTGAAAACTAGAAAGTGAAATTAACAAGGGAGTTTATATCTTCAATCGCCAAAAGGACAGAAAGCGCACAAAAAAAGACATACCACACAGTGAGCAAGGTACCAGACGCATTGTCTGTTGGAACAGCATCAGCAGAGGAGTACTGTAGGGGACAGGTGCGGGAGGATTGCTTGTTTGGTGTTTCACATACATCACAGTAAAGGGTGCAAGAAGACAGAGTTGCAGGTATAGGAATGCAACAGAAACTTTAATCCCAAAAGGCCAACTAGGTAAATCACAAGTCTTTGGATAATTTCCATTGGTCTATCAAAAGAATTAAACTGTCGATCTGTAAAAACATTACTTCTTAATAGGTTTTTTTCTTCAGGGATATTCATGGAGATGCATTTGCAGCACATGGAAGTAGATACTGTAAACAACAAACGACTAAGGGTAAGGAATTCTGGCCAGTGACAGACCATGAAGAAATAAGAAACTCTAGAAAATGTGACACCAATTAATTACCGGGTAAACAACCTCATTTCATTTGAGTCAAGAAACTAACAAGCAGTTGACTAAAACAATTTGAAGGCATCCAAATTAAAACTGCCCAGGGTAGACCGAAAACTACTGGCGCTTCTGGTTTCAAACAAAGAGGAAAATAGTTGCCACACAACCACATAGTTATTGTTGTGCAAGATTATCATAAACATAAGGGTTTGGATTAGCAATGTGGGTATAATTAGTGCACGAATTTCAACCATGCACTAATTTCAACAGAGCCGCAGATCTCAATAGGGAAGGTAAACACACATATAAATGATGGCAGTGTGCAGCTTAAGTGTGATTTGGGGCTGATGTGAGGAACTGATGAGAACCATTCCAAACCAAAGAAGGGGTAATTTGGAGTTTAGCAGTGTAGTGTAGTCACTAACCATTAACCTGACTAATACTAATCCACTACCGCTAACCTTAAACTAAACTATTAGTAATTAGAATGGGGTTGCTTAAGCCACAGTCCACACTGCGGGCCATGGGTGAAAAGGGACCATTTACAGTGATGTGGGTTAATAAATGCAGTGTATGTGGCAGACAGAATGCATTTTGTAAAAACTCTTTTGTTAAAACCGGAATGCAGAGAGGAAGCAGAGGATGAAAATGTTGCAGATTCATCCGAGTTTGTAAAAGAGTGTTGTATAAAGGTGAAAGCAGAAAGGGTTATGGAAAGTTACTGTGGATTGGCTAAAAGGGGAGGTGTTCGATTGATGATCTCACGGAGGAGGCAGGGAAATAGGTGGTGAAATCATATACTTTCTTTACAAAAAAGTATAAGCTGAGGGACAGAAGCAAAGAGGGTTTATAACCCAGAGAAGAAAGAAAAGGGGGTTGGAGAAGACGAGTGAAGGCAAGCAGAGAATCAAATACAGAAAAAAATGAAAAAAGAGAAGGGTGCTGTTCGATAGCTGTACTGGGAGACTGCAGCCAGTTTCAGTGAAGAAAGGAGGGAGACGGGCAAAGTCCTTGCTGGACTCCTGCAGGCAATTAAAAAGGGAGAGACAGCCTGCGTCCCGCCGTGCAGACAAACTTACACCGATTTCTTGGTAAGCATAAGTACCAAATAAAGAGAAATATCCTATTAGAGATAACCTACCCTAATTAGTGAAATGTCAGATTAGGCACGCCAAGGGAAAAACCATTTCTTCTTCATTCACTAGAGAACAAGTGTATTTTCCTGTACGGAGATGGCCACTTATTGAAATGGGGAGTTTGCTGCATTTCTAAACAAACAGTTATGTTTCAAGGTTGCATATAAAAATGCATGTGCTCTGCCAAGTTTGCTAAAGGAGAGGCCATTTTCGATGGGCATGGAGGAGAGCTTTTCGTCTGGTGTGGAAGAAGCAAGTGGAATTGATGCTAAAATAACTGCACATATAAACGCACTGCATTGACAAGTTGCTAATTTAATTTTGCATTTATTAAGCGCACAAAACCCAGAGGCATCAAGGCGCTGCTTCGATACTATTGTGAAATCAGTATTCCCTGCCAAGCTAAAATATGATTTTTCTCAATGTTTTACATGCATCTAATGAACATGCATTGTGATTTTGCTCTGTTTTTTGTATGGTCTGCAGAAAATGTATAAAGTGAATTACAGAATCACAGAAGCTGCATATGGTTGGTTATTGTGTGATTTGTTTATTTGGGTGATGCATGGAGTGTGAAGCCTTTTGCATCTGGTACAGTTAGTGGCAGAATTAGTGTTCCTGGTTTAAAAATTATGAAATAATGGATGTCATCATAACACACTATACCAAAGGTTTGAAAATTAAAAAGCAAAACAAATTTGTTAGAGATTAAATGGACTACAAATTCAAAAGAGTTTATACCTTTGAAAAACATCAACCACTAGGAACTACAAACCAATACTCCAGAATCAGCCTAGAATACCTACACCCCTACAAGTTTTGCCCCAATCATCGGACGTAGAGTCAACTAGTGACAGAGACCAAGAAACGGCCACAACCTCATCTTCACTATCGACAACGATACAAGAACTTAGTTCCTCTTCTTCTTTTTTAGAAGAATAAAAAAAACACAAATTCAAGGAACATTCGACAACTTCAACAATCACGAAATCAACAGAGACAAGGCACACAGCAATATCCCCCTACTGGAGGAGGGGGAGGAGGGACAGGGTCAGCCGCTCCAAGTCTCACATCAAGCAACAAAGGCATGCAAACAAGATCAAAAAAATCAATTTCCCAACAGGAGAACCTAATAGTTAACCTCACCAATTTTAGCTCACACCAGATCTTGTTACAGCTCTCAACAAAGGTTTCTTCTTTTGCCAAACCAATTCATCAGACTACTTCACAACCAACATAGACCTTTTCAATTTTTGCAGAAGACAAATTAAAACAGTATTTCTCTAATATGGCAACCCGAAACAAGTTACAGACCCAAGACATTCCTTCAGTACTATCAGTAGGACATATTGAAGATACAGTAAATCTGTAAATTTATACCATTCACTCAATAACAGATGATTTTAATATCACAATGGGTCTATCAGATGAAACTAACTTAAGACCAAAATCGCAGTTCATCCCACACCTAGCGATGGATAATGCCATTGACATGTTTTTCAAAGCAGTACAACAGGACCTAAGAAGTGAATATCTGTCAGGCATTAAACCAAAAATTCCACACAATGTATCATTACAGCAGAAAATCAACCTTAGCAGAGTTGAGGCAAAACTCAAATGTAACAGTAAAAATAGTTGATAAAGGAGGCAACATCGTCCTAATCAACACCACAGATTATGTGAAACTGCCACTTGAACTTCTAAATGATGAACTATGCTATGAGAAACTAACTGACAATCCACTACCAAAACTTGTACAGGTTTGGAAAATCATGAGCACCCATTGGGAAGAGATAGGCCTGCTAACGGAAGAAGAGTATGACATCATGAATAATCCATTCACAGCAACAATCCATTTAATTCCTAAAATACATAAGCCTTATCCGACTTTACCATCTTGCAGACCAATCATCAATAGTATAGGATCGCTTACAGAATCAATTTCACAATACATAGAGAGACATTCGCAACGGTTAGCTGCAGGTCTTTCGTCATTTATACAAGATACTAAAAATGTGATTCAACAACTTGAACTGGTCAAATGGGAGGAAAACTACAGGCTAGTCAAACTAGACATTTCCGCCCTTTACCCAAGTATTCTACACAACAAGGGTGTTGATTCAGGGGCGTGGCTAACTAGCCATGGAATAGGAGGTGCTCCGGGATGAGCTCCTGATGATCCGACGACATTTTATCAATTTACGCTTCTGAAACCGGCACGCATGCTTTGAATTTATAGGAATGTGCTTTGGAATGCATGGGCTACAGGAATCCTGAAGGAGAAGGGAGCCGGGCTGGCGGATCAAGAGAAAAATGAACTTTTCGATCGCTGCCGGAAGTTACTTTGTTGCCAAAATGGCGGCGCACAAAGGAAATGCTGAGGTGAAATGAAACAAACTCGTTTCGTTGTATCGAGCGCTTTCAGGCAGCTGCCTGCGCCCGGAGACGGAGTGCTTCATTTTATTTCATTTCGGTTCGTGTGCCTCATGGACATTTTATGTTCTGGTGCAGTTATATGGCTTTTGCTGCAACAAGCAACCCCCGGGTGGCTAGGGGGCACACACGGTGCGGCCGGACCCTGTGACGTGCGAAATTGGAAAGCACCGCAGCGATCGCGGAGGGAAGACGATTGACGGGTCCTGGACCCCGCATTGCAGGGGCGGGGCACGTGTGCGCATCTGCCAGGGACGTCCTGCTGCCCATAAGCGGAGCGGCTGCCGTTAAGGAACGAACTCGGCGCCGGCCTTCGTGAAGAGGGACCGCGCTCGCGAACGAAGGACAGTTGGCAGCACAGAAGAAAAGGGCCGCCCGCGGGATGGAATAGTGCTACATGGATACAGAATAGCACGGCAGTGCCGAGTGGCGAAGAAGGCACTGCAGACTGCAGAGGTCGGGCCCCGCTGCATAGTTCATGAGATAACTGTGACAAAGTGCTGCCGGATACGCGCAAATAAGCCTGCATTTGCGTATCCCCTAAGGTGGTGACCATCAAAAGCGTAATATTAGTTGCAGAAGTTGCTGCCAAGGCGGGACACGTATGCGGAATAACCTTATACGGAAAGACCTGTGCGAAGAGGTCAGTGCAGTGCACGTGGGCGCACCACTAATAAAATCACAGTGGAGCTCCGAATTAAGCTGGGTGCTGATAGCTACATGCAAGCGACATCATTCACGGAAGATACCCAACTCACATGGCACATGTGCCTAGGTAACTCGACCATGGAGGCCTAGGTCACTGTAAGGGAATACGTGGGAAGCCGCAAACCATTTGCATGGCGGTTGCATGATGCGCATGCAGACAACATCAGTGGATATGGACCCTAACATCGGGCAAAACCTGTGAATCTTACAACAACACTGACCTGGTACTACCCACGTACAGACGGTGACATGTCGGTGAAAACTGCTAAATCTAAGCTCAAACAATCTACAATGGAAGTCTTCACAAAGACGCAAAAGACCCCTACTATGGTAGCACAGAGCAAGGATGCGGCTTGCACAGAGGAAGCCCCGGAGGGAGACAAACAACAGATCCTTGAGGCTATAACGGAGCTGAGCACGAAATGGGGCCTGGCAATGGCAGACTTACGGGTAGCCCTGGAAGCTAAGATTGATGCTGTGGGGACTGAACTCACTCTGTTCAGGCAAAACGTTAGAGCGCTCGCTGACAGAACCAGTGGCTTGGAAAGCGCAGTAAATACCAGCACGGAGGTTAGCACTGGCAATGCCAAAGAGGTCCACATGCTGAAACAACAGGTTGCCAACCTTGAAAATAGAGTGGAAGAAGCGGAAGGGAGGACGAGAAGAACAAGTTACTTCTTACCTTGTAACGTTCTTTCGATGGGATGTTCCTCCGACGTATTCCTTATCTATGATATTTGTATCTCCAGCTTGCTGGCCTCGGAAAACATTTTTCCCCAGTAGAGGGCGCTGTGCGTCGACGTCCGTCGAGTAGGTGCTCCTCGACGGCCACCGTATTGACGCCGACGTCATCATGCCTATAAATGGTCACGCGCAGCGTCCGTTGCTCAGTTTCGTTTTGTAGAGCAAAGTAGTTTTTGTATGAATGGTTACTACCCTTGAAGGAGCGTAAGCTGCAACCACAAGGGAAATGTTACTGCGGGGATGGATGGGAGGGGCGATAAGGAATACGTCAGAGGAACATCCCATCGAAAGAACGTTACAAGGTAAGAAGTAACTTGTTCTTCGAAGGGATTGTGTCCTCCGACGTATTCCTTATCTACGATAGACTCCCATAGCAGTGGTATGTGATTGGAGGCGGGAGTAAGAGATGCCATATTACCCTTTAAGAATGAACAGAGTGTAACACAGCTTTGCCAAATCTAGTCTCTTGACTAGAGGAGGAATCCAGGCTATAAAATTTGGTAAAGGTATGTGCGGACGACCATGTGGCAGCCGCACATATGTCTCTAATTGGTACCCCTCATTGAAGAGCTGAGGATGCTGCGATACCCCTGGTCAAATGAGCCCTTAGATTTTGAGGGGGCTCTTTCCCTGCCAGTTTGTAGCATTCCAGAACGGCTAAAATAATCCATCTGGAGATGGTTTGTTTGGTTATTGGTAATCCCAACTTATGTCCTGCGTAACCTACGAAGAGTTGGTCTGCTTGTCTAATTTTAGCAAGTCTACTAATATAAAAACTCAAGGCTCGCTTAGGGTCCAGCCTGTGCAGTCTCTCTTCCTCTTTCCCCGGATGGGGAGGACGATAGAATGAAGGTAGAGTAATCTTCTGAGTAATGTGAAATTCCGAAACTACCTTTGGGAGGAAGTTAGGGTTCACCTGTAGAACTACAGTGTCCTTGTGAAAAGTTGTATGA
Organism: Ambystoma mexicanum; assembly: GCF_040938575.1. NCBI lineage: Eukaryota > Metazoa > Chordata > Amphibia > Caudata > Ambystomatidae > Ambystoma > Ambystoma mexicanum. The sequence continues at coordinate 22,689,974 of NC_090933.1, read as the reverse complement.
GGAGGTTTACATGATAGGGCTTGTATCTCGCTAACCCTTCTAGCAGATGTTAATGCTACCAATAAAACAGTTTTGAGGGTGAGAAACTTCAATGAACAAGAGTGGAGTGGTTCAAAGGGAGCACCCTTTAGGAAGTTTAAAACTAGATTTAAGTCCCATAAGGGAACTTGGAATGGTCTTGGAGGGTAAACATTAGTTAGACCTTTCAGGTATTGTATTACCAATGGAATTTTGAAATACGATGGCTCCTCTGCAGTGTGCTTAAAGATCGATAGCGCTGCGAGATAGCCCTTAATAGTGCCAACTTGAAGGCCTGAATTTGCCAAATAAAGTAAGAAGGATAACACCGCAGGTGTACCACATGAAAAGGGTTCGATATTCTTTTCTCTGCACCAGCTGCAAAATTTATTCCAACGGCAGCGGTATAGAGTTTTAGTTGCTGGTCTTCTGGCCGAAAGCAACACCTCCATGACATCATCTGGAAGGTCCCAATCCTTGTACCTCAACCTTTCAGATACCAAGCGTGAAGGTTGAGGGTCTTGATGGCTGGATGGAGAACCTGACCTCCCTTCTGCGAGAGAAGATCCTCTCTGTACGGTAGACGAATTGGAGGACAGATGGACATGTCCAGAAGGTCCGGGTACCACGTTTTCCTGGCCCAATCCGGGGCAATTAGGATCATGGTCTTCCGAAACCTTCTCAACCTCCTGATCATTTGAGGAATGACAGGGACCGGAGGAAACGCGTACAGAAGTAGGAACTCCCAGTCCACTATGAACGCGTCTCCTAGAGCTCCTCTCGGGGGAAATTCCCTTGAGCAAAATCTGTCGCACTTCCTGTTGATACTGGTGGCGAACAGATCCACTTGAGGGATTCCCCAAAGGGTGAAGATCTCTTGAAGGACTTCCTGAGCTATCTCCAATTCGTGGGAGACTGTGTTCTGCCTGCTCAGAGCGTACGCTGTCAAGTTCTTCACTCCGGCTAGGTGAATTGCCGATAGAGATTCCTTCCTGAATTGACCAAAACCAGAGCTGCATCGCCTCTCTGCACAGTGGCAGTGACCCTACGCCTCCTCTTTTGTTGAGGTAGTGCATGGCCACTGTATTGTCCGTCATTATCAGGACGTTTCTCCCCCATACCAACGGCAGAAAAGCCTTCAGTGCCAGTCTGATGGCTCTCGACTCCGATGGAATCTTCCTTTTCTTCAAAAACTGAAGTTAAGGGGGGATGGTCTGGTCTGTGAAATGGTATAAAACCCATCTCTAAGGCAAAGGGAGCCATCATCAGAGGCCTTGAAAAGGTCGATGTCGTCGACGCCGATGTAAAAATCCTCGAAGGCGCCGACAAAGGCGTCGAGAAAACTGGAAGAGGCCTCAAAGAACTCGAGAGGATCGGAATCCTGCTCGAGGATGTCGACGTTCTCGACGTCGTGTCGGAGACTCTCGGTGTAACCGTTGGCTGTGGAGTAGCCGTGGGTTTTTCTTTTATCGGCGTCGATGACGGCGGCGTCGACTCGATCGACGGATGCGTCGAAGAACCCTTCGATAACAGCGTCGATGGCGCCGATCTATGCTTCGAAAGGGCTTTCGACGATGGCGTCGAAGATGCTTTACTTCCCGATGGCTCATGGCGCTTTCGGGTCGACTCTTTCGCCGGGTGCTTCGACTCGCGGCGTTTAGATTTTTTGGCCTTTTCACCCAGGGTATCACCCTCAGCTGACTTCGAGGGGGTCGAGGCCGCTTCCTCGAAGACGCTTAACATCTTTTTTCTGAATTCCTTGAGAGCTGTGTTTTGTGGGGCAATTTACTCTTTCAGGGGAACTAGAAGACGATCTTCTTCGTCTCTTTTTCGAGTGTCTAGACCTCGACGAGTGGTGGGAGCCACTTCGAGACCTAGACCGAGAATGCTTGCGACGGTGAGGAGACGAATGTCTCGACTCTACCGTGGAAACTTTCGAGGAAGTTAAAACTGACTTACCTCTCTCGAGCTTCCACTTACGCTCCTTCAAGGCTTTCACCGTCATGGATAGGCATTCCTCACACTCCGAACACTGGTGTTCGATTCCCAGACACCACAAACGGATCCTGTGAGGATCCGTCAACGACATTTTCTTCCCGCAGTCTCGGCATTTTTTGAAACCGGACCGAGGAGTCGTCGGAGGAGGAAGCCATCGAGTACGAGTTGGTTTTCTAGAGGAAATATGAATATATATCGACTGACGAACTGAGCAACGGTATTCCGAGGCACACGAAGCACGGAAAAACGGAACTGAGCAACGGACGCTGCGCGTGGCCATTTATAGGCATGATGACGTCGGCGTCGATACGGTGGCCGTCGAGGAGCACCTACTCGACGGACGTCGACGCACAGCACCCTCTACTGGGAAAAAAAATGTCCGAGGCCAGAAAGCTGGAGATACAAATATCATAGATAAGGAATACGTCGGAGGACACGATCCCTTCGAAGAAACAACATACGCGTGGTTGGCCTGCCAGAGGGAGAAGAAGGCCACGACCCTATGAACTACGTTGAGAACATGATCATTCAAGAGATTGGAGCAGACAAACTATCAGAGGGGTTTACGGTGGAACGGGAGCATCGTGCATTGATGAGGAAACCACAACCTGGGGGCTCCACCGAGACCGATCATTGCTAGGATTTTTAATTATAGGGACAGGGAGAAGATCCTAGAACTTTTTCGTAAAGGCGGAACAATCGGGAGAGCATCTGCTACCGTCACTGCATACCCAGATTATACGATGCTAGTACAGAGGGAGAGATACAACTATGTGACTGTCAAAAGGAGGCTCCGCGAGGCAGGCATTAAATACATGCTCTTGTACCCGGCGAAACTTTAAGTGTTGCAACAAGGGTGTTGATTCCATCTATTACTTTCTCAGAACCAGATCAGTTTCCTTCCACCAACAAACCCTAATGCTCACGGAAATGTTGAATTTCACCTTACACAACAATGTTTTCATTATCAACAACAAACCTTACTATCAACAGCAGGGAACAGCTATGGGGGCAAAATCTGCACCTTTCTACGTATTTTATCTACGCAAATTTATACATGGGTCACTTTGAGATTGAATACACCTGGCAACACTCTGCATTTACTACTAAAAATAATATAATATACTGGGGAAGGTATATTGACAATATACTGATAATTTGAATGGTACCCAACAACAAGAATTCTACAGTAACCTCAATGCAAATGATTACAATTTAAAATTTACTTTACAAGAAAGCACAACTGCAACAGACTGAGTATCTGCACCTGTACATAGCAAATAACGCCATCCACACATTCTTTGTCAAACCTACAGCAGTTAACAGCATTCTTCTTGCTACCAGTAACCATCCAAATCACGTAAGAATAAAAAACAATTGCACAAACAACCTGGAATTTGAGAAAACGCCAAATAATCTATCCGCAAACACAAAGCAAGAGGTTACAACAAGCATCTTACGAAAACATTCCACAAGAATTACGGAAAAGAGCAGACCTGCTCATCAACAAACCGAAATCCATAACATCCGATACAAACAAGGTACGTTTTTATGACTAATTATAGTTCAAGTATTAGGGGTGTACCGAATAGTGAAATTACTATTCGGACGAATACCGAATAGTTAGCAAAACTATTTGGCCAAAGCCGAATAGTGAGCCGAATATTTGGTTTTTTAAATACATTGTCCAGCACATGAGAAATACTGCTTCACAAGACCGTAATGAGCATGTGAATGCGCGCATCATGGATGCACACATTCAGCTGCCCTTTTTCAACCCCATTTGAGCATTTGCACAACCAAAAGAGGCCCTAGAAATAATTTTTAAATTGGCCCCATATTACACATTTTCAGCAAGCCTAACCCTTTTCCTATGGGAAAATTTGGCCAATACTGCGATGCGCCGCAACGGAGGGGGTGGGAGGGGGCATGGGAGAACAGCACGGGACAATGGAGGGGTTCGGGTACATGGCAGAACATCACGGGACAATGGAGGGGGTGGGGGGACATGGGAGAACATCGCGGGACAACAGAGGGGGTGGGGGGCATGGCAGAACATCGCGGGACAATGGAGGGGGTGGGGGGACATGGGAGAAATCGCGGGACAACAGAGGGGCTAGGGGGGCACCATAAAAATAAAAAATAAAAGCATTGCAGGGATCCTGCTAGGATCGGACTCCAAGTGGCTTGCTCTGTCCCACTATCTCTCTCCTGCTTATCCTATCTCCAACCTCTTTTACTCTCTCTCTCTTCCTTACACTCTGTCTTCCTCTCTGCCTGTCTCTCTCGCCCTCTAGGTGCCTCTCTCTCTCCATCTATCCCTTTCTCTCTCCATACCTCTGTCTCCCTCTCTCTCACACACTATTTTAATCTCTCTCTCTCTCTCTCTCTCTCTCTCTGCCTGCCTGCCTATCTGCCTATCTGTGCTTTACTCCATCCCCCCCTTCCCCATCTCTCTCTATCTCTACCCCTCTTCCTCTGCCGCTCGCTCTGCCCGGCCCCTCATGTACCTCCTTTGCAAGCAATGCACTTCACAGCCTGTATTTCTCGTATTGCCCCATGCTCACTAGGACGGTTTTACTGTGATGGTTTTAAAGGAAGACGTGCCCTGGGCGAGGGTACGCTTAGCCTTTGCTTTTATAATGCCAGCCTTTTGCTTTGTGTGCATGCCAGCTCATCTCTGCCCTTTGCCTAGCACCGTGCCAACCTTTGGAGCTTTAGTTGAAGGCTCCAAGCATCCCTGACACACATCACTTCCCAGAGCTAGACATGCTTCCATGCTGCTATTTGTTTGCTAAATCAAAGAAATGGGATAAGCCTCGAACTTTAAAATAGGACTACAACTTGGCAGTGACATTGGTAGCATTGCAGGGCAGAGTTATGCGATGTACTCTTGTGGGCAGTGACTACATATTCTAGAATGCTAATGCAGGTCGAAAGCTGTTTTCCCAAATGCAAGCCATGCCATTGTATTGCAAGTAAACGCAGTTCAAACTGTGCCAGTGCATTCTTCTTTCACCATGTTATTGGGGGGTGGTGGGGGGGTGGTGCATGTAGGGGCCCACTCTGAGAAGTAATCCAAATGAGCAGTTCTAGTCAGAAATTCCATGGGTAGGAGGCGTGGTCCTTCCAGATCCCCTGACCCCGTACTCTCCATCCCACCACTGTTGCCCTAACACACTGCTTGCTAAAAGGTACTCCAGTTGTTTCTGGTCGCAGCATAAAAAATGAAAAAACACTGTTGCTGAGTTTTTTTTAAGGTTAAAAGCAGAGTGAAAGCAGCAGCGACACAGGCGTTCCCTGTGGTTGGGCATGGCATGGTACTTTAGAAAGGTGATACTGGTGTTTTATTCCCCATACCCCCCCTCACCTCCCTCCCCCTATACCCCCCCCGCAGGGTGCCACAGCACATAGAATGGCACAGACATGGAGAGTACGCTTTATCAGAAGAGCTGGACTCGCAACACACTTATACATTTTTTATAAATATACGAACAAAAGATGCCGCCTCGATGTCCATCTTTCTTCTGGTCGTCTTCTTCCAGTCTCGGCCTCGGTGCAGGGTATTTTCCTTGTGCTGCTTGCAGCAGCCAGTAAGCTATCAGCTTACTGGCTACTGCTGCTTTTCCCACTGTCCTACTTTCTAGGATTGGCTATCGTCTCTCACATTGAGAGACGATTGCCAAATTGCCAATCATAGAAAGAGGACTTAAAAAAAATGTTTTTTTTTTTTTGGTAACTTCGGCTTCGAGCAAGTATTCCAGGAACCTTCGGCCAAAACCGAATAGCTGATTTTCAGCTGAAATTCGGCCGAATACTTACTCGAAGCCGAAGTTCGGTACAGTCCTATCAAGTATACAGTCAATCAGAAACATTGTGTTTAAACATTGGAACATTTTAAGATTAAATGCAGATCTGCAAATTGATTTGGACAATACACCCCGTTTGACATTCAGGAAAGCAAAAAACCTAAAAAAGATTAAGTCCTTCACATTTTACAACAAAACAACATGACAAAGGTCTTCCCCAAATGTGGACACACAAAACATTACAAGGACATTTCAAGTGTGGAAACTGCCAAGTATGCTCATTCCAAGAGAATGGCAAGAAAAACATCTGGATGCCCAATGGCGCAATTCGCAAAATCAATGGTTTCATAAACTGCAATAGAAAATATGTGGTGTACGGGATCCAATGTACCTGTTCCAAAATGTATATAGGCAGCACCATTCGATCCTAAAAAATCAGAATTGGAGAACATATGAGATCAATCAGAAACTAAGTTTTTACTTTTTCCTTTGGCTTACCATTTTCAGCAATATCACAACAATGAATCTATGGAAAATATGAGATTTTTTTGGGCTTGAGAAATTACATACACCCCATAGAGGGGGTAACAAAGAGAAGATACTTAGACACAAAGAAGCATCATGGATTTTGTTTGATGGACACTTGTTTCACAGGGCTAAATGCAGATATGGAAATGCATCATGTTTGTGATCAATTTGCATGTATCTCTAACTGTCTCAATAGTTTAATTATAATCAGTAAATTAATTTATTATCCTTTATTTTTCATTGCATCTCATCGGCAAAGTTATCATTTTGTCCCAATGCACAGCATGCTCAGCCTCTATTTCAATAAAATCTACTGAATGTCTTAGCAAAAAAGTGTTCAACGTAATACCCTAATCAGATCAATAGATCAAGTAAGCAAGAAGTAGTCTATATTTTTATTAAAACATACGCTGCTACTCAAAGTACAACACAACTCATACCACACAACATTTAAAGCTACTCAGACCCTTAACTAGATGACAACTATTAGCAAATCTGTAGTTTATTAAACATAACCATAACTGTGGTAGAGGCTCTATCAGCGCATTTTTTCTCAAATATACAATAAGCGCCCACACACTAGTGTTTTGTGCATCCCAAAGCAAAATGGAGGACACGCGATGACGCAGTCACGTTTAATTAACGTGACTGCGTTATCGCGTCCATTCAAATAGCGTCCATTTTAATTTGCCCGCAGTCGTCAGGCCGCATTGGAAAATTCCTTATCGAATAAAACTCAGGTAAGCGAGACAGGGAACAGATATTTAGTTTCAAATAAATAAGACTTTGCACACTCAAGTCATGACATGGAGTCATTCAGTAATTTAACCTAGAATAAGCACTATTATCATATAAAGTTTCATATTGATGTCTTAGCATAAATATGTTGCATATCCAAGCAAGTACAATACGACTTTCAACTAGCTAAATAGGGATGCATTTATTGATTTATCCTAGAATGAAGATTATGTCGATGAGTCTCATCAAGCAATTCAAAATGAGAGATATAATTGATGAGCAACAACCTTAAAACCATATATTCATCGTCAATAGTAAGTATAACTAATCCATAACTCGAGTCACTATTGAACCAGGAATTCTAAAAAACAGAATAATTTTTAGTAAAAGGTCGACTAGCATATATTTACACAAAAATAGATCTATTTTGTTCTAGGCCAGCACTACTTTATATCTGCTTTCTAACCCTCCTGAAGAACCATCTTTATATACGAGATGGAAAACACATGTCGAGGGAACCAGAGGGAATCGGACAAGAGTAATTGAATGTAATTAAAGTTTTGGAGACACAGAGACAATTCTGTATCGCAGAGAGGACAAGCGAGTTTTTGATTTAAAAAGGCATCAGATATGAGGAACTGAATGAATTAAGTTTTGAAGAAATTGAGAAACAAACATCCCAGTGGGAAGAAGCCCATAAATGTTTTAATGGGATTGAGAGACCATATCATATCCCTAAAGACTAACAGTCGTGAGGTTTTATTTTCAATGAATGCAGACTTTATTTAAGACAAGTCACAAAGGGACAGAGATTACACCCTTTCAATATTAATTTTGCGAATAAATTAAATCAGTTTGGCGCAACATATCGGATCTGTCTCTTAATTTGTCAAGTGTTCCTGGTTTAGGACTAGGTTTGGCATAGCGTTAATAGGTTGCATCTAAAGACAAAAAGGTATAATCATGAGCTTGTTCCTCATGCTTTAACAACAGAGAAAAAGAGGTACATTGTGCACATTGTTGCATGCTCCTGCAGATGGTGGAAGTGACAGAGATGAACAAGTTACTTTCTTACCTCGTAACGTTCTTTCAATGGGATGGTCCGACGACGTATTCCATATCTATGACAGGTAATGTCCACAGCTGTGCTGCTTCTGAAAATCTTCGGCGTCTGCGTCCTACGTCGATGACATTGATGCGCCATCCCCGAGGACCTGCTCTGACGGCCGACGTCACCCGATGTGTTAAGTAGGATGGACGACGCCCATAGCCTCAGTTCTAGTTTTTTCCCCCAGAACGTTTGCCGCCAGTTTTCTGCCAGTCAGACACACAAGGCCTTGCGGAATGCAAGCTGCAATCGCAAAAGAAATTCTGCAGCGGGGAAGGTAGGGAGGGAGCCATCCCATCGAAAGAACGTTATCAGGTAAGAAAGTAACTTGTTCTTCGCGGGGATTGGGTCCTCCGACGTATTCCATATCTATGACAGACTCCCAAAGCAGTACCAAGCAAGGAGGTGGGAAAAGAATTTAGAACACAAATCTAGCATGCCCAATCAAATTGCAGAATAAAGGACTGCCTTGCCAAAGGCCAGATCCTGCCCTCGGATGGAATCCAGGGAGTAGTTCCGTACAAAAGTATGTACTGAAGCCTAGGTGGCTGCATCACAGATGTGACGAATAGGAACACCCCTCTGCAGGGCAGTAGACGCAGCCACTCCCCTGGTAGAATGGGCCCGCAAGCCAGCCGGAGGGTCCTTATCCGCCAAGCGGTAACACTCGGAGATAGCTAAAATAATCCAACGAGACAGTCTGTTTCGTCACAGCTTGTCCCAAATGCTTTCCAGCGTAACCAATGAAAAGTTGATCGTCCACTCTGACCTGGGACATGCACGAAATATAAAAGCTCAACGCTCTCCTAGGATCAAGCCTATGGAGCCTCTCCTGTGGAGGAGGATAGAACGCCGCAAGAACAACCTTCTGGCTCAAGTGAAATTCCGAAACCACCTTTGGAAGAAAAGAAGGACGAACTCTAAGGACAACCCTGTCCTTATGAAACACAGTGAAGGGTGGCTTAACTGAAATTGCCTGTAACTCACTCACTCTGCGAGCGGAAGTAACCGCAACCAAAAACACAGTTTTCAGAGTTAACAGCCTCAAAGGGCAAGAATGCAAAGGCTCAAACGGAGCACCCATAAGAAACTTAAGAACAGGGTTCAAATCCCAACTGGGCACCAGAAAAGGTGACAGAGGGAACACATTAGTGAGCCCTTTCAAAAACTGAGAAATTAAAGGAATTTTAAAATAGGAACATTCTTCAGACGAGCGCTTAAATATGGACAGCGCCGCCAGATAACCTTTAATAGTCCCCACTTGCAAGCCCCTGTGGGCCAAGGAAAGCAAAAAAAGACAGAAATATGGGAATGTCACATTCAAAAGGATCCACATTCTTAACTCTGCACCAGTCGCAGAACTTTCTCCAATGGCAACGGTACAGAGACTTTGTTGCCGGCTGCCTGGCCGAGAGCAACACCTCCATCACGTCTTCAGGGAGGTCCCAATCCTTATACCTCAAACTTTCAGAAGCCAAGCGTGAAGGTTGAGGGATCTGACCTCTGGATGGAGAACCTGACACCCCCTCCCGTGAGAGCAGATCGTCTCGGTAGGGAAGACGACGTGGAGGGCAGATGGACAAGTCGAGAAGGTCCGGGTACCACATCCTCTGGGCCCACGCCGGAGCAATGAGGATCATCCGGGAACCGAACCCCCGTAACCTCCGCAGTATTTGCGGGATGACGGGGACTGGAGGAAATGCGTACAGCAGTGGGAATGACCACTCCACCACAAACGTGTCTCCTAAGGCTCCTTTTGGAGGAAATTCCCACAAGCAGAACCTTTCGCATTTCCGCTTGACACTGGAAGCGAAGAGATCCACTTGAGGGGTCCCCCAAAGGGCAAAGATCTCCAGGAGAATCTCCTGAGCCAGCTCCCACTCATGAGAGATCGTGCTCTGCCTGCTCAGAGAATCCGCCGCCTCGTTGTCGTCTCCGGCCAGATGAACAGCCGAGATCGAAACTTCCTGCTGGATGGCCCAGAACTCAAGCTGCATCGCCTCCCTGCACAGGGGAAGTGACCCTGCTCCCCCCTTTTTGTTGAGGTAGTGCAGGGCCACCGTGTTGTCCGTTAGAATCAGGACACTTTCCTCGCACAGTCGTCAGAAAAGCCTTCAGGGCAAGCCCGACGGCCGTCAGCTCCAACAGATTGATATGGAGTCTGGACTCCGACGGAGACCAAAGACCGCTGACTGTCAACTCGTTGGCATGAGCTCCCCATCCTGTGAGGGATGTGTCCGTCACGATCATCACCTCCGGCCAGGGCAGCCAAAATGGGACCCCCTTCATCAGATTGCCTTCGACAGCCCACCACAGAAGGTCCTGGCGACCGAGGGCGGCACCCGAACAGGGTCCGACAGCCTGCCGGAGGACTGAAACCACTGGAGTTTGAGTGCCCACAGCAAAGATCTCATCTGCAGACGAGCCTCTGGCACCAGAAGAATGCAGGATGCCATGAGGCCGAGCAGTCTCAAGAACTCGGACGCTGGGAGATTCTGGGCAAGTTGAAACTTGTGCACCATCTGCTGAATATGAAGAGCCCTCACCTGGGGAGGAAAACACTACCACAGGGATGTGTCGAGCACTGCTCCGATGTACTGGAGCCGCTGCGTTGGTGTCAAATGGGACTTCTTTAAATTGAGGGAGAAGCCCAGCTTGTGAAGGGAGTGGCAGGTGACGGACAGATGATCCAGGACTTGCTCGGGAGAGCTCCCCTGATCAACCAATCGTCCAGGTAGGGGTAGACGTGAATCCCCCCCTTTCCTGAGATGCGCTGCCACCACCACCATGAGCTTGGTGAAAACCCTGCGGGCGGAGGTCAATCCGAACAGCAGGACCCGAAACTGAAAGTGTGAGTCGCGAACCTCAGGTACTTCATGTGCTTGGGATGGATCGGCACATGGAAGTACGCGTCCTTGAGGTCGAGAGACACCAACCAGTACTGAAGTTGAAGGCCCTGGAGGACTTGAGAGAGAGAGTAACCATCTTGAACTTTTCCTTCCTGAAGAGTTTGTTCAAACCGCGCAAGTCCCTGATGGGTCTCAATCCCCCCGTCTTTCTTCGAAATCAAAAAATAAGGGGAATACCATCCCTTGTTCCTCTCCGCTACAGGCACCAGTTCTATGGTGCCTTTCTCCAGCAGGGCTTGAATTTCCTGCACAAGGAGCGGATCCAGACTCTTCAAAGAGAGGTTCCCAGGTGGATTGTCGTGAGGCCTCTGCCGAAAGGGAAGACAGTAGCCGTGGGTTATGATCTCCAGAACCCACACATCTGAAGTAATGGCTCGCCACTCTACAAGATGCTGCGCCAGCCTTCCCCCAACCGGCGAACCATGGGACCTGGCCTCATAACTGAGTGGTAGCGGCTGCGGTCTTGCCTGAGGGCAAAGAGGCAACTGCCCGAGAGGCCTTGGCACCTCGAGTACCCTTGTTTCCACCTCTGGCACACTTACGGTGGCCTCTTTGACTGCTAGCTCCTCTCGCTTTACTGAAGGACGAGTAATAGCGAAAGGAACCTCCCCTCCATTGCTGTCCCCTAGGACGAAAAGGCGGAGGTTGTCAAACTGCAGCGGTCAACGACTTTGCTGCAGCTTTGAAGGTCTGCAACCTCTCAAGGCTCTCGTCAGCCTTGCTGCCAAAAAGATGTTCACCATCAAAGGGCATGTTGAGGAGCCGGGACTGCACATCAGGAGCGAACCCAGACTTCCGCAACCACACAAACCTGCGTATTACGGTGCTCGCCGCCATGGACTGGCTGACACAATCTGCCATGTCCAAACCCAACTGAACGGCCTCACACATGGCATCCTTGACATCCTGAACCATAGCAAGGAAACCATCCCGTTCGTCCCCTTCGGGAATATGTTCAGCCGCTAATGCAACACAGTTCCACAGAGTGTGTGTGAAACGAGACAAGGCACATATGGAGTTGGCCGCCTGAAGCGCCATACCCCCTGAAGAAAACACTTTCTTCGCCCAGCCGTCAAAACGTTTGTCGTCCCTATCCGGAGGGATGGTAGGATACGACGCCTGCTTTGCCAGGGCCGTAGCCGCCTGCACCACCAAACTCTCCGGAGTGGGGTGCCTGGACAAGTAGCAGGGGTCGCTACTGGCTGGACGGTATTTTCACAACAAAGACTTGACCACTGCTGGGAGACTCTCCGGAGCAGTCCAAGCTGCCGCCACCCTTCTCTGCAGAGCCATATGAAACGGAAATACCTGATCAGTGGGGGGACCAAGATCAAGGATGTCCGTGAGTCAACCCAAGTACTCGGTGACCCGAGACATAAGGCGCCAATATGAAGAATCGGCATGAGTGCCAGGCTCCGGCCTACAAAGCTCCACCTCCGTAGAGGTGTCCAGTCCACTGGCATCATGCAGCGACTGCCTCAGGTCATCAAACTGGCTATGGTCCGAGATAAGTTCATCTGGTACTGTAACCGGAACCAAGCCTTCATCAGAGCCTTCATCACCCTCTGAAATGTACTCCAGGCGGTGAGAGGAAGACATCTGTGGACCAAAGTTGTGCCTGACCTCAGCCAGAGCCTTTCTAGGGGCTAACCCCATGGGGCCCCTCTGACACCACCGCCTCGAAAGGCGTTGAGGGCGTCGAACGAGTCGGCGCCAGCATCGAGAGAATCGGCGTCAAACGAATCGGCGTCGACGTCAGCTGCAGCGCCGCCAGCATCGACGGCGTCGAAACAGGCCTCGAAGCCGGAGCTCCGAGCGTGTCTCTCGATGACATAGGCACTGACAGCGTCGACGACCCCTCAGAGGCGGAGCCTCGAGAGAAATCGTCGACGACCTTGGCGCCACAGGCGTCAATGTCTAGTTCGAAGACGGCACAGGATCAAGCGGTATTGAGCGCGTCGAGGACCAGGACCTGGAACGGGCATGGCGAGAACAGCTACCCTTGTCCGAGCGGGACCTCTCCCGCGAGCCGTGCCGACCACCCGAGCCCGAAGGCGTACGAACGGAGTCCCTCGACCGGTGCCGACCGACCCCACTCGGAGGCGGGGACGGACCGGTGCCCTGCGATTCAAGAATCACTAGCATCTGCTTCCCGAAGGAAGCCCGTTCCTCCAGTGTCGCTTGCATGGTGGGATAAGCGACCCGCCGACGGGCGGAGTCCTCAGAAGAGGACGGGGTAGGCGACCGATGCCGGCGCTTCCGGGAAGGTCTCGAAGAGGCGGAGGAGTGGCGAGACCGACTCCTGGAAGGAGACCCACTGGACTTCTGACGATGATGCGGAGAGTCGCCTCTCGAGTCATCTGTCGAAAGCCCCGTAGACCTCGACTTCCCGGGCTTAGACACCCGACCTACCGACAGCTTCTTCTTACGTTCCCGCAAGGCCTTGGCCGTGAGCGACTGGCAGTCGACACAGTCGTCCGTATCGTGGGCCTCCCCGAGGCACCAGGGGCAGGCGTTGTGCGAGTCTGTGACCGACATCTTGGACCCACACTCCCCGCATTTCTTGAAGCCCGTACGCGGGGTTGAAGACGAAGTAGACATCGCCACGAACAGGTCTAGGCGTACCGAGATTCATGAAGCGAAGACGTTTGCGGAAAAAACGGAACTGAGGCTATGGGCGTCGTGCGTCCTACTCATCACATCGGGTGACGTCAGAGGAGGTCCTCTGGGACGGCGCATCAACGTCATCGACACAGGCACCGAAGATTTTCCGAAGCAGCACAGCTGTGGACATTACCTGTCATAGATATGGAATACGTCGGAGGCCCCAATCCCTTCGAAATTAAAATTCTTACAGCAAGAACAACATTACAGGAGGTGGAAAACATGGAAGGTCCCTTCACTATAAGACTATCAACTCGTCCTGATCAATAAGTAGTTTGTATCTCCTGCGACAATATGGCTCAAGTGAAGCAAATCGGGACAGAAAGGACATGCATACAACTTCCAAGGAAGCCAAATTGAGATTGGTTTACAACTGCACATTCATTTTCTAAAATAATTAATGAATTATGCTTTCGGAATTGAGAGGCACTCATATGTTTGACTAAAAACTCTCCAAAAGAAGGGGAACATCACCACATGTACTTTTTTTCCACCAGTCTCTGACTGCTCATGTCTAGATAATACTATTCTTAATATATTACACTGGATTTTTTGTGCGTTTCTGTTTCTTGTAATATTTCAAAATAAGAGCAGCATCACTTTCGTTTTTGTGTGTGGCCTAATCAATTCTGTACATTTGATAATTGGGTCTATAAAACAATGACACAAAGTGAGAACCCGGAAACTACGGAGCAGCAAGTTGCTTTATCAAAGAAAACTGCTAAGCGTTTTAAAGATGCGAGACACCATAGTCATAGAAGAAACAAGGATTCATATTTGAAGCTTTCGCTTTTCAAACGGCATGTGGTTCAGTTCCATGAACAGAACACTTAGTTTTTGGCTCAAAGGGAAAATGATCATTCAATATGCCACATGGATACCAAATTGGTTAAACGGCAGGATTTGGAGATTACTAATAGAATTATTCGATGTATGCAGTCTCATTCCTGCGTGTTCTGTAATGGGCATTTCTTAAAACGCTTTTAATTTAAGGACCACACCAATAAACACATAGGAGTACAAATGTATCCATACTATTAACTAATGTTCCAAGAGGTGGCCTTAATTAATCAAATTAACCCTTTTGACGCTGATTTGGCACAGTACATAAGCATATTAACATAACATCTAATTTCTTCGTGGCGGGAGTGAAGCCCTGTGCCTCTCCAACTCACAAACACCTTTTTGGTCCTGATACGCACCGTAAATAAATGGAAGGACGCACCACATGACTAACAGCATCGTGACCACCTTAGAAAATGGGTTGGTCACTGGCATATACATGGTTTAGTAGTTGCCTTAATTGCGCTGACTTTTGCCAACAATTAAACAGCAGAAAAATACAAATGACAGCACAATTCAGGGGATGCTTTGACAAATAAAACTGCAAAGCCTCTGCATGTGACTTCAAAACTAAACATGCGTTATATTGCCACAAATGGTAATTGTAATATTAAAACAATAGTAATGAACTGTAGCGTTTCAGGGACCGGATACACAATAATTAAAAGTAATTAAGTTTAACCACTTGAAACTGATTTCCCTGTTAAAAAGGTGATGAAAAGAAAATGTGATGAATCTGTATAAGAACATGACGGGTTAAATCTGAAGGTGAAAGTAAACTGTTCAGTAGCTCCAAAAAAAAGTGTGCACTTGACCATCCAATATTGCTCAGTCGCTATTATTATATGACAGTTCTTACAGAAAAAGCACTTCTATAGTGGAAGAGGTCCCTGCTGTCTGCTGACTTTTTTGCCCCGACCAATGCTCTTTCAGCCAGGCGGGATTAGTTCTTGGCATAAGTAATTGCTTATTTTTGCAAGTGCTAGTAAGAAGGCCCATTTTATTAATTCCATTGTGGGGTCGAGAGACAGGAATGGACACACTATTTGTCTTTTCTTTTCTAACTAAATAGGTCCAACTAACAAGATGGACTTGCTGCCTGCCTTCAGATCGCCACTAGAAACACGCCCAGATTCTGCCAATTCAAATAGATTTTAACGTCATAGAATTTGCCTCGTGGTTCATTCCAAATGCTTCCATACATGCTTTAAAACAGCATTGCACGCTTGTGAAAAGGTGCAAGCGTTCTGAGTACACGACCAAGATGTCAATCAAGCATTCAGTTAGGAAAAGCGAAATGGGTAGCAAATGACTACAACCGTATTTTAAGAGTGGGATTCAGAAGGAGTCGCTATCTTCTTGCTATTCACGTTGCCGCTAAACTTGAGCCATCACACAAAATACTGTAATCTGTAGCATGTGTACTTCAGATAAGCCCAATGTTGTAGTTTGAGCCTGTGAATTCTTCTACTTTCTACTTCAAAATAATGTCATTACATTTCCTCCTTCAGCCTCTCTTGGCCCCCTTCCTGCTCCCACCCGTGAGGCTAAAAACCTCAGCGTCATCTTCAATTCCACACTCGCCTTCTCTCCTCACATCTCTTCTGTCCCTAAGAAGTCACACTACCAGCTGCACCTCCTCAGAGGTATTCTTCCTTTCCTCTCCTTCCCCCAGAAGCTCACTGTCTCCAGAGCTCTGTTTCTCGCTAGGCTGGACTTTTGAAACAGCCTCTTTCTAAATCTGCCTGCTTCTACCCTCCGCCCTCTGCAACTCATCAAAAAACAGAAATGCGAGACGTGTCCTTGGCCTCAAGCCAGGGATCTTGTCTCTCCAGGACTGAAATATCTGCACTGGCTCCCTGTGGCAGCGAGGATTAAGTTCAAAACCCTCTGCATTGTCCATAAGGCCTTCTGGGGCCTGGGGCCTCAATACCTTCAACTCTTTCTTCCTAAATATCTTTCTTCTCAAGCTCTTCGCTCATACAGCCAACTCCATCAGGATCAGTCGCTTCTCCAAGCAACAATTTGGTGGTAGATCTCTTTCCTCTGCAGGGGCCTCCTTCTGGAACAGCCTTCCTGCCTCTCTGAAACTTGAGAAGAACCATCTCTGGTTCCGGAAGCACCTCAAGACCGTCCTCTTTGCTTCTGCTTTCTCTCCTCTGCTCCCCTGGTTGAAACTGAAACTGCATTGGTTTACCTGGCTACCCTCTGATCTCGGGCCCAGGTCCCCTCCTCGCCAGTAGCACACCTGCACTGCCCCCCTGGCAACCCTGCACTCAGGGACTGTTTCTGTATCCCTACAGCCCCCTACCAGTACTTGACACTTGATGTCTGCCTTTATCCTTGCCACCAGCTGGCCGCACTTTTTATTCATCGTCTTATTTATTATCTTTACGGTTACCTTATGTACTGCACTGCGCCATTCCCGTTTTCCCTGCACTTCTCCCCATCCCCCCCTCCCCTGCACTTGCACGATCTCAATGTCACCTGGCCTAGTAAGATCGCTGTCTCCATCTTCCCTCTGTTCCCCCCCTCCCTTTGCCGCGTCACGCCTTGAATCACTTGTGTATAGGCACGTTATAAATGCCATATCATATCACCCAGTAGCTGAAGGAGACCATCATTGCTAACTAACCTAGTGTACCAGGCCTTAATAGGATTTGGGTTTATTTAGAACGGCATCGTTGTTCATTTGGAAGTGTACCTACTGTAATGGCACATCAAAATGAAATGTCATAACGCAATTAAATGAAAGAAGGATGACCTCCCTAAAAGTAAATTGCCAGACGAATGTCACAGAAATACGTTTGGATGGATGTAGGGTACTCTTTGCCAGTTTTTGCATTCACCCTAACTTTGACTCTCATGTATCTGTATACCTGCCGAAGCCCCCCGCACCATGTGGCGTGGCTTTGCCAGATTATACTACTAAAAACCACTTGCTGTAACCTGTATAAGTGATCCCACACTCTTAAGGATACCACTTCACTCCTACTGTAACTAACGCCCTGAGGTCTTGGTGCACTGCTATAAATGGAAAAATAAATAAATAATATAACAGTCTCTGATGGAAGGATGAGCAATCGACCGCCATGTCTATATATCAACATCTTACCCTCTCTAGCTTCAGGTGCATTTTTTGGTATAGTCCAAATATAGTCCTTTTGCCACGGTTTTAGATGAACAGCCTTAAAATGGCTCCCATACCGAATGGAATTGAACAGGTTATACCAAAAGAAAGATGGGAGAATAATTTCTTAAAAATACAACAGAAATATTGGACCCACTCCAAGAATGAGGCTTCAACACCAGCTGGTGCACCCTCTTTAGGCTAAGCGTTGTTGCATTCAGCATCGTGTGGCACTTAAATGATGCCACACTCCACTATTAGGTTTCCTGCTCCACATTTCATCATGAGGAATCCTCTAGGATTTCAGCATCATTCTGAAACCAAGGTTTGGAGCTGCTTCAACACCAGGTTAGTGGTGGCTGGTTGGGGCAAAGGGATTGTCATTTTGGACTGTCGCAGTGTGCACTACATGCAAGTTTGAGACTTGTAGGAGACACTAGGGCAGACGTCTGAAGAAAGGAGGGATGCAGGACCCCGACCCCTCACCTGATGCATGACAAACACTGCTTGCTGCCGCCAACAGCTGTGGTATTGCAAGGCCAAGGTCCGAGCTTGCAAATGGGAACAGCCCTTCAGATATTGAGTGAGGTCTGTGGCAGTTCCCTGCCTGCAAACTAACATACAATGGAAAGACAAGTGTGTGGCTGAGGTCCTTATATGTAAAGCAGTCATATCTCTGAACCAAAAGACCTTCCCTCCCATAATCCATTCATGCCTTTTAAGGCCTACATTCCATTTTCCCCCTACCGGCCAACTACCCTCTAAAAACACCTACCTCCTTAGCCTGCAAATACAAATCCCACACACACAGCCACAACAAGGCCAGCCAGTTGCATATCAAGACTAACCAAGCTTCAACCAAGATCTCGCCTTTGGTCCTATTGTACTCTTCCACATCAGTGTCCAACCATACCCAAGTACTTCAATGCCTCAAACCTTGGGTTCTCCCTTTAGAGAACCTACATCAAAAATTAAATTAAAGGGATCTTTCTGTGGTGTTCATTATGTCACCCCTTTTCCGTACTGTTGCATGCTTGTTGCTCAGTCATTTCACATTTGCTGGGTTCATTTATTAATAACATTGCTGAATCATTTGCATGATTTTATGTCCATGATTTTATTTCCAGATGTTATGAATACTCAGTTTAAAACTATACCTTCTGTAAAGATTAGTCCGGCTGCCACATGTAACAAAGACTGCATCAGAGGCATTCTCAGTGCATTTGGTGTTTTTACATTTGAAATACCTTAATATAGAAAGCATTTGAGTCAGCCAATACGCTCCTTTCATTCCAATGAAATTCACAGAAACAGGTGGCCTAATTGACTCACTGCTGATCAGCGAGAGGTGGCATGGTGCCCACATGCTGCTGAAAGCAATTCCATTGAGAAAAAAAAAATGAATTGCCAGCTGAAGCCCCACTTATCAGGAGCTGGCTGCCAGCAACTATTCCCATTTCTCGCATTCCCTTTCAGTAAGTATTACTTAAACCACAAAAGCAGACAATACAAAAAAATGCTATGCCGGCTCTGCTAGGACTGCCACCATGTTTCTAATATACCAAGACGGCAGCAAAAACGGTATCTACCATCCTGCCATCGCCGCATAATTCTACATTGTTGAACTGTGTTTCCGAAAGCTATCGACCATTCACAAATACAGTACACACAAAAAACGTAACCATCATTACTGGCTCTTTCTAGTCACTAAACATTTTTCTTTTTCAAAATAAAAGCCTATGATGCACTATGGCAGGACCATGAACCTACCTGTTCCCAAAAACATATGACAATTTGTCCTCATGTACTAAGGTGTGGGGTACCCTCAGTGGGTCAAAACTTCAGGCACTAAGTGTCACCCTCTGTGGCTGTAGGAAGTTGAGTGGTCTGGAATCCCCAGAATCTTGCTTTCCCCTCATTGGTGGGTGACCATATTTTCAACAACAACAAAAAAATTAAAGGCAGAGCCAATAACAAAAGTAGGACTAACCTTTGACAGTGGCTGCCAGGACGACACTTCAGGGTCTTAGGCATGCCCCTTGGACATAAACAGCAGGATGCCTGAGACACTCGTTTGACAATGAGTCGCTGTAGCACGATCTGTTTTTGCTACCGCCACTAACTAAAAGGTTTTTATTTGTAAAACACACATTTCTTCTGTGCCCGATTGTGAATTCGTGCACGCTGGCATCTACTGGAAACCCTCTCCCAAAAACCGGGATGTGGTTTTCAAATCAAAAATACTCTCGGGGCAGCGGGGGACCAGAGCACCTAATTCCAACAGCTGCTTACCCTATCCATTGGAAAGTGAACAGAAGAGTGACCAGGGTAAACGATGGAGAATGCAGGGTAAGAAACACTCCTGAAAAATCTGAAAGGTTCAAGTTGAAACAGAGCATGAATTCTGTAGAACATTGGTTACTCATATGCCAAGCTGTAAAACAGTCAGAAACAAACCATAGACCAAGCCACTTCTCCAGGAGCAGGTGATCACAGCCCCTGTATCCGCAGAAAGTATAGAGCTTTGAAAGACCAAGCCAATTCCAGCTAGACAGATAAAAGGGTATTGTCTTGCCTTTGGTCTCTTGTCTGCAACTACTCCAGTGCAGTAGGAGCATATTCATCTCTACTGAAGATTTAAAAGACAGTAAATTGAACTGCAAAGCAATACCTGCCTGGAGTTATTTAAGAGGTAACTCCTGGGGTCACTCAGTATTTAGCTGCTCCTGTACCCCCTTGCCAAAAAAAACATACAGCCAATATCAGTGTTCCAGAAATGCCACAAAACTAAAAAAGGTAAAGTTAGGAAGAGATCTGGAAATAAGAGAATCGTTTTGCAGTGTGAACCGAGAAGCAACATGAGGTTTCATGGTCATCCCTGCTCCACAGAGCAAACAGCCAAAAAGCAGGTAGCAACAAAACAACTCGATGTAGAATACATGAGCAGGAGTATGTGACAAGAGATTCAACATGTGATTGCACCATCTGGACAGGGAAATCTTCTCCAAATAATATAATCCAGTGAGAGTGGTTGGTAAATGTCTTTAATGGCGAACAGCAGACACAGCAAAGCAATATCACAGGACATGACTTCAGGACAGATCCAAACGCACAAATGCCCGTCCCATCAAAACATCAACTTTTATAGAGCTGTTTTCCCATTGCCTTCTATTAAGAGGAGCGCTTAACTTCGCACAATAGGTAGGTTTCCACAGTTCCCTGCCTGGCTGGTCAGATCATCAAAGGGGCATTAAGAAAATTGTCAATTCTCCAACTCTTCTTCGGTGAGAAGGATTTACCCGGTCGCAAATTTGCAATAAATTATAGTTGGAGCAGGTCAGCCTTATATAGTTCCGACTACATTTGAGAAACCTTTAAGTTGCATGCATACTGAAGCGAGTACCAGGGCAGAATACATGGTAATGCTTTCACTAAGCAGGCCTGTTTGTTAATAGATCAATTGAGCCTATTCTATTCATTGCAGCAATATATTTTTTTGCAGTTAATCCCTCTACACATGTACCATGGGGACTAACTCTACTTATGGGTTATACATTATCATACTGTTAGTCTACAGTATACTGATGGCAAATTTTCTACAACAATCTTAACACTGACAGTTCAGACTCTGCGGCTACGATTATTATTTTGGATAGCTTCTATCTAGTTCTACTACATACACTGTAATTACTGGGTACAAGGATTAGCTACAAACTGGACCTATGCGCCTCTCAGATCTCTTGAGTGACTGACTTTGTTTAGCCTATGTTACCTCCCCATGTAATAATGGGGGTAAATTGAGAAAGGAATGGAATACTGTTTAGGAAGCATTTTATTAAGATTAGAGAAGATGCTGAATTGCAAAAAACTAAGGAATACTAAAAGAGGACTGTTAATTAACTGGAAGCATCAAGAATTACCTAAAGTGGATTCACAAACCCACAGGTAGGAGGTGAGACATCCATATAATGGAACTAAAATCAAGCTAAGAGACTATGCCACATGTGACACTAAGTCGGTGATCTATGGATTGAGTTGCCCTTGTGGCATCTTTTACGTAGGACAGACAAACAGAAAAGTCAAAGAAAGATGGCAGGAACATAAAAGTAACATCAGAACCAAAAACAAACACAAGGTCACCAGTGGCACGTCATCTCGACGAGAAGAAACACAGTGTAGCTCAATTGAAGGTAATAGTCCTAGAAGTAGTCAAAAAAGCAACAAGGGGAGGGAATCATACCAAAAGGTTGAACCAGAGAGAAATCTATTGGGTAGAGAGGCTGAGTAGCTTAGCCCCTAGGGGCATGAACGAAGACTACAACCTGGGAGTATTTTTGTGAATATTGTTGTGGATGAATTTTCTAAGCACAGTATTTAATTGAGCTGGAAGAGGGATGCAACATGCAATGCATAAATAACGTTAAGAGAAATCAGAATGTGAGCACACCTTTTCATCTTATAATTACTTACATATTAAATATATGAACTATGAAGGTACGAGATCAGGGTACTGCACAGTACAAAAAGATTTCATGAATCAGGAGGCGAGTATATAGTTGGACATTAGAGAATTAAAGACTAAAGTACATGAACATATATCACCGAACGCCAAGTGGAATCTTCTATTTTTCGTTCCGATAAACGGCAAGATTAGTCACAATTTACTACATGGAATACACTTTCAATTCAGATCTTATTGACAGTGAATCATCATGATCTAGACTTCCATAGTTATTATCACCTCTATAAGCTGGTGACACATGAATATCAACTTGTTGATACTCATTTAGACTACACGAGCGTGACGTCATCACGCCGCCGCGTGATGTCACCACGCAAATGCGTCATCACCGTGACGCTTACATAAACAAAAGCGGCCATTTTGCGGCTCTCTTCTACCGCGGCAGCTTAGCAAGATTAGGAGAACGAACTGAGGTAAGCACTAAAACGCCCCAAAAACCATAGGGAATTCAGAACCATATGCACATAACCATTGAGGACTTAATAGACTGGAGCATGAGTTCTAAACTCAATGAAGAAGTAATTCCATATTCATTCTCTACAGATTCACCATCGGGTGTAAAGGTAACCCACTTAACTAGGAGGACAATTTGAATGCCCCTTACTGGAACAAGGATATATATCATCGGATTATGGTACCGGTTGATCTCCTGAACAAAAATCTTCTCTTTAGAACATTGATTGAAGAATACTGACGTAGGAGAGAGGCTTCTGAGCACCCATTGGTGCATCAGCTGAGGACAGCAAACAGGTAACTCTTGAACCATTGGTATTACACCATGACTCTTATAATCCACATATGGGTTTTTATCACAAGAACCTTTCTGGAGGTGTAAATAATAGTAGGTTCATCCTTATATTTATTCTTTTAACCTTACAGGCCGATTTCACTAGCATAACAGAAACGGTTGCTATAAGAAAGAACACAGGTTATTATGAGATGAAAATGAATGACAGATATAAAACAAGAAAATGTAAATGTAACAGATGAGTGACAATACTCTATTTATTTGTTGTAGATGTGATAACTGCACATGAAAAAGGATAGACAACTCCTGAAGAAGGGGATAGAATACCCCGAAACACGTAGAGACACATAATCTAATATTGGATGTTCAATAAGAAGTATTATTGAAAAGAAAGAAAAACTATCTGATATTACTGATTTGAATTTGTTTATCCATACTATGTTGAAACAAAACATAAGTCAAAAGCTAATACCAATTTCGAAATGCACTTTGTTTGAATAGTAATGAAGATTGGAAAAGAATGTTCTTTTTTACTATAAATTGATTGATGAAATACATCACAAGATTGTTTGATACTACTATTTTTTTTTGTTGAAATTTACGTTCATAATAAGGTTTGAACCTACAAAAAACATATTACTTTTTGGTTGTATTTACAATAAACATTGGGTGTGCAGGGGACGGGAGAGAGCCACAAGGTTGTGGACATCTGTTGTATTGTATCAAATGTGAACTTTCACCAGTTGGAGAAACCTTACCTGTGTGGCAAGTTCAGAATGATTGTACTCATCTATGCCCATTTTGCTCAAACAGATGCATCAATCATACACTTTATACCAGGGTTTCCCAAATATGTACATATCCACTGTACTACATTGGTGCCGCATTTAACAAGGAAGGGATTCACTCAATGTCATGTTTGTATTCTCATAGATCATTTCCGATCCAGCAGTGGCAGAGGCTGGTCATTTATTTTATTTGAGTGTTTCTGTTTTACATCAAACATTTCACAATTTTTACTACAAACAACAAATTATTATATATAATCAATTTACCATGTCAATTCAATCAATAAAATTAAACAGATAGAAAATAATTTTGAGTTCTAAAACACAAATTTAAAATGTTAGAAAATTCAAATAAAGCTATTATTAAAGAAACTTGTGTACGGAAAAATACATTCTGCACCAAACTATCTGACCTATAATATTTTACCTGCTATATACACACAAGTCTTATCTACTTAGTAGCCCTGCATAAATAAAGGTTTAATTATTTGTATACTTTTATTCGTACAAAATTGACAATTCATAGATCGTCCAGGATGACCCCTACAAACTCCAATTTTTTAATGGGTTTCTAGGAGATTCATCTGAAACCCCCCAAAAATGACAATTTTCTTAGAGAAGTTTTCAAGTTAGCAATTTAATAAAAAAATATTTAAATGTTCTTGAGATAGTGCAGATTTTTCTAATTAATTATACTTAAATACTGAACTGTTGCCTTAAAACCGAGGAAGCAGGCGCAAGTATTTGCTATCTCAAACTCTTTTTCCAGAGCATTGTAATAGGTCATGGGGATTTAAATCACAATGCAAATGTAACACAGTTAATCGTATTCTGTTTGTCCCTGAATTTGTAACCTGGGTTCATGGTAATTTTAGCGTTTGATGAGCGGTTGATGTTTTATTCTGCAATTGTATATTTGATCTTACTGTATTTTTATTGTGTGCACTTTCATCGAGGCATTCATCCAAATAAAGTTTTTGATGATGATGATGTATTTCAACTGATGACCAGAAGAGATTACTGCTGCTTTTCTCCAATAAACGAAATCTACTGTCACTAAAACACTGCATCAACCCACTACCCAACCCTACTGCACTCCATCGAAAAAATCTACTGCCAACAACTCTCAACACCAAAAATATCACCATGAGCCGCCAACATAGACCCCAACGCTACAACCAACAAGACAACTACACATCCCATTTTGCAAAACTATAACTACCTGGACAACTTTCAAGACATTCACTATTGAAGACCTCACTGCCACCATAGCATCCTACAAGACATCACACGCAGACATCCTCTCTGCCTCTGTGCTCGAGACACTTTAGAATGGAATGAAGTACTCCTCCTTTACCCGACAACCAACAGCTAACTAACTTCAGGCACTGTTCTCTCAAGACCAAAAAATCCTCACACCTCTCAAGAAATGAACACTGGACTCTTCCAACCTCAGCAACTAGTGCCCCATCATCCATCTTCTCTTTCTAGATAAGATCCTTGAGAAAGCAGTAGCCACGCAACTCCAACACAATGAAGCCAACTACCTCCTTCAGTCCTACCAATCTGGTTTCAGACCTGGAAGCAGCACAGAAACGGCTACCATTATGGGGATCGAAGAAATCATTTAAATCCTTGATGATGGGCATACTTTCCTCCTTGTTCTCCTTGACCTCTCAGCAGTAGTTGACACAGTATACCAACAGACACTTCACTGACAATCTACATCACTGCATGGGGATCAGAGAGATCGTCCTCAGCTGGTTCAAATCCTGCCTTGCTAATTATCACCAGATAGTACAATTGGATTCCTTCCGGATCACCAACTCTGCTCATTACCTTAAATGAATAGTCATAGGCGCCCCTCTGCGAGAACGAACACGGCCCATTGACCTATTGTTTGGGAAGGTACCCACTCGAGAGTCTGCAGCCACACTTCAGCTCACTGTACTTTTCACAGATGGGAAATACCATTTGCATATCAGTCTTTGTCCCGCCCACATGGGCTTGTCAGCACCAAAATGCTATGGCAATTCCCTTCGGAACAAGAGTACCAACAGCAACCCCATACAGGTGTTTCAGCCTTGTTGGGCCTAATCAGTGAGGTGGAGCTGTGCCTCTCTGAGCACAGTGAGCAAGGAGTCCATGTGCTCATAACCTGTCGTGTCCCACAAGAATAAGTCCTTCCCCGTGATCTTCAATCTTAACATGGAAACACTTAGAACCCGTCTCAGTCCACACAACATCAACATCCTCCAAAACGCAGATGACGCGCAGCTCTACCTCAAGATATCCTCGATTGAAGACATCTACTAGCTCAAAGACTGCTTCATTCCAGTTGTGGATGTCCAGTATTTACCCGAGGCTCAACCCCTCCAAGACTGAATTCATATTGCTTACCAACAACATTGAACACCTTGACATCCAGACCTGGCTCACTGCTATGTACTTCGAGAGCTTCACTCCACTGCCTGTACCAAGTCCCTTGGATTAGACATTGGCAGACACCGCTCTTTCAAACAGTACATAGCCAGGAAGACACAAACGGGTTGGTACAAACTTTGTCTCCAGCAGAAAATCAAGCCCTTTATCAAGCCCTTCATCCCAGAGAGATCTGTTGTCCAAGCCTTGGTCCCCTCCCAACTGGATGGTAGCAATGCCCTTTTGGAAGGTTTTTCTGTGGCTATTCTGCACCCCTGAGATGTGTCCTGCATGCTGCAGCACGTCTCAAAGGGCTCTGAAAATTCAAGCACCTCACCTAACCCTCATTAACTGAACTGGCTCCCGATGCAAGCCCGTATCATCTTTAAATCCTGATGCATCATCTACAAGACTGTCACCCTGAAGCCCCCAAGCTACCTCATTGAGAAACTCAGCATCTTATGAAGTCTACAATCCATCAGAAGGACATGTGGAGATTTTAACTCACCGGTGCAGGAAATAAAAGAACCTGAAGACAGGTTGACTCAGACTATGCCTCAAGAATCTTGAACCTCCTCCCGGTTATCAGAAACTCCCCCTCACTTCTGCAATTCAGGAAGGAGATTAAGACTCTCCTCTTCAAGGAATGGCTTCTCCCTAAAACCTAGGTGCACTCCTCTTCACAAAGGACTGGATGATCTCCGGCCCACTGTTTGC
This sequence comes from Ambystoma mexicanum, assembly GCF_040938575.1. Lineage (NCBI taxonomy): Eukaryota > Metazoa > Chordata > Amphibia > Caudata > Ambystomatidae > Ambystoma > Ambystoma mexicanum. The sequence goes on along the minus strand of NC_090933.1, from coordinate 22,663,033 downwards.
TCCCCTGGTTGCTTGTAGATTCCCTTGCTGCCAAAATGACAGCCCTCCCCCTCCCGTTAGCTATACACTCCATAGTTTCTCAGCTTCCCTCACTGTGTTCTTCAACCCATGATTACAAAGCGCCCTGTTGATTCCAGAAGCTAGGTCAGCTCTCAATAAATACCTAATAATAATGCCACTCTGGGAGGACCACTATTATAGAGAATTAGATTTTGAGTTTTGGTGCAAACTTGCCATCTATTTTTGGAAAGAGCCCCAGCACTGGATTACTAAATGGTCTTCAGCCTTCTGGCTGATTCAATTCTACTCACTTTTGTTTGCACTGACTGGCCTGTTGTGCGAGAAAGACATATGATGTAACCCACTCCACCGACAGTGGACAGACTTATGTCCCCGTCATTTTGCATACATCTGTACTAGAAACTGCCATCAAAATTCTCAGCAGTAAGAATGATCTCTAGGTCTGCCAATCAAGATGCACATTTTGCATCAACGTTGAACTTCCTGACTTGAAGAAAATGTGAAACTTCTTATCAAGAGAGGCCACCACAGAACGAAAGCAGAAGCGGAAGTTCTGGGGATGCAGTTTTTCCCGAGAACAACCACTATTGTAGCTTTATTGACAAAAAGCGAAAGCTCAGAATGATATAATCCAACGTGCCTGTCAGCAATGGACATATACATTTTAAACATGTGAAATAATAATTTGCATCATTTAGGACTTGTCTATGTATTGTAGTGGATAGGCTTTCAGAGAATTAACTATTACCTAATGGCCAACAGCAAATCACTCCAATGATGTGATGATTAAAAACATGGGGAAGAATAAAAATGCAACGGAAAAGGAACCTTTCTAATGGTAACAAAGATGATATATTTCCCCCCTTTCAGCTTCTTCTCAGAATCAAGGATTCTACTGGGCTATGTGACTCTCCATATTAGTGAGGCCATTTGGAAAGTGCAAAGACTCAAGGGGCTAGAGGGAGCATCCATATCAATGATGCAACACGTGGAGGCTGCCTACAGATGAACCCCAGAGTCGGTCTCCCCACTCCAACCTCCTTTCCCAAGGTGGCCCTTTGGATGCAGCGAAAAGATCTGGAATATGGGGAGAGTGTTAAACATCATTGCCAGTGGTTCGCAAACTGCAGCGGCAGACGCACAGCATTTGGGATTATGTATTAGAGCAGTCATGTGGCGCGCGAACCTGCTTACATCGGACCACAGATGCTTACCCACTGCCCATGGAATGCAAGGCAGACCCCGAACCGTATACGTGAGTTGACTTACTGGAAAGTCATACTCTAGTGATGCAGGGAGACCATCTGCGAATCCGCCCCAATACCCTTACAGTCCCACCTGAACCCCAAAAAAAGCATCCATGATCATATCATTCAAGCCATTACTGAGAGTGGCAGTGAGGAAAAGGTGCAACATTTGAGAATGAAGAAGAATCAAACAACATGTGGAACCTGGGGGCTCTCGCCAATCCTTTAACCTGGGTCCAATTAGAAAATGGCCACTTCAGTCCAGAACCCCGGCTCCCAACACAATCCAGCCCGTTATTGCATCAACCAAACCAGTTGCAACAGTTTAGCTTAGGCAGTATGAACGGAGGCTGAAATAATATGTCTGGAGTCATGACAGCATTTCACAGAGGTGGTGGGAGTGAAGAGCGTGAAGCAGAGTATTGCACAGTGCTTGGTCCATGACATGTGTGAGACTGCGATAAAGGAACATGGCAGATAAGCAGCTGGGAGCTACTCCTGAGATCCTAGCCAGAGACCACAAGCGTGGCAAGATCGCTTGCTAGCCTGCTCCGAACTACAATCCATATGCTTGAAAGATCTAGTGACCACAGAGTAGAGACTACATAGCCTGTGGTAGGCTCATAGCCAGGAGGATGACGCTTGGCTGTTGGGTAAGGATAACTTAATCATTGCAAATATACATGCAAAGGGGAAGAAATTCCAGCGCTGAATGGTAACCCATGAGGGAAGGGGATTGTCTAGCAAGTGGGGCCTGAAGCTAACATAGTTGGGCACACCGCAGGGACGTTAACATCTGTAAATGGCCACACAGAAATGCTGTGTGGGCATTTATAGATTTTGGGTGAGCCTAGCCCGCTCAGGCCCTACCCTGTCTAAGCCTCTGCCATGAAGGCAACCAAAGACCAGAGTGTCAATATCTGTGCCAGCTAACCAAAGGAAAAGCCACAAAAAGCATGCTGCGATGCTATAACAACCCTGATTGAAAGAAACAAGCCATGCAGGTCCCCATATCCTCTGACCTGTGCGCTTTAAATTAGGTGTTTGTACTTGGACACTGCGTCCTGTTAGAATAGGCCCTTGCACTGGTTCCGTTGCCTCTGCAATCCACCACAGATGGACAAAGGTACCCCTTTTTTATGTTCTGGTCGTATCCCGGGAAGGGTGCTCAGCCAGTACGGTTGCTGGGAATGTGGGAGAAATCTGCCAGTGATCAAGTGTTTGCCCAGCCCACCACACCCTTTCCACGGTTGCTGCCATGTTTTTCCATCTCCCCCTCGCTCCCTTCCTCAACATCCCCCAACCCCAGTGACATTCCACATCCTCCATGTACTTCCCCACTGACTTAGCTGCTGGCCTGGCCTCCTTCAGCTTCCACACTCCCTTGCTGTCAGAGCCACCCTGCCATTGAAATAGAAAAGGGACTTAGCCTCTTTCCTATTTACTATGGTGGTGGCCATCTTGTTTTGATGGGAGATTGTGTGCGTGCAGTATGTGCAGAGCCCATCTTCCATAAAAATAAAAAAATGAACTATGTGCACCCCCAAAGGGAGCCTCAAGATGTGAATTGCTATAATTCCCTTGTTGGGAGGCATAAAAGGCTGATAATGGCCCTGAGCCCTCGCTGAGGCCCTTCCTTCACTTGGGTTTACCTAGGCTCAGGCCATGAAAGGCCATAACTCCAAAAGTAGGCCTGCCAATTCTCTAATGTATGCATTTTACAAATTACATATAAAAACGTTTATCAACTTTGACGTTGTCTATTGTATATTTTTTTATTTTTCATTTTTCATTTTTCATTCTCTATTTCTCTCTGTGTTTGCTCCCCCCCTTCCTGTTCATTAATAAGAGTTGCTAACAAGCACTATTGATAAAATTAATGTTATTGTTGTATGAATACAGTACTACCTTTACGCCCTGAAGACGGCCTAGTAAGGTTGAAACACATGTTGGCGTGACGTAGTTTTCTTTGTGATCAATGAGGCAATTCACAGTTGTATATGTTACTTATTTCATGGTTGTGACAATGCACAGTTATTAAGAAGACATTTACTTTCGGGTTGTGACTATGCACAGTTACTAAGAAGTTTATGTGTTACTACAACAACAGCCATTAAGCAGTTTATGATCAAATATGTATGAATTAAATACTACTTTGATCAGGAATATTTCAAATGTATGAATTGTATACTACTCCCCTTTTTTTGTGGTTTTCACCAGACAGTTGTCTGCATGTCAATACAAAACGTTATTTAACTATTCTGGCTCCAACTTGTAATCTTTTCAATTAAACTAAAGCCCATACCCAAATGTGGAAGAACATTAGGTTTGCTTGAGCGCAGTCTGTAAGGTTAGCACCTCTCATAGACACGAGGATTCTAATATCCCCTCTGTCCTCATCTTACTCGATCTCTCTTCTGCCTTTGACACAGTCAACTATGCCATCCTACTCCATCATCTCTGCGATAACCTGGGTCCCACCGATCAGGCCCTGGCCTGGCTGACCTCGTTCCTCTCTGAACGACTCCCCCAGGTCCAACTTGAGTCTTTCCTTTCCTCAATCTCACTCTCTACCTGTGGTGTTCCCCAGGGGTCTAACCTCTCTACCTGGCTATTCAACCAATACCTGGCACCTCTTGCCCACCGCATTGCTGTTCACTGCTCCAACTTTCAGTGATATGCGGATAACACGCAGCTCTTTTTCAGGCTCCCCTCTGCCACCTCTTCGCCTCTCATCTCCGACTGTGTCTACTATCCAGGAGTGTTGTGCTGCCAACGATCTCTGCCTTCATGCCGGTAAGACAGATTCTCCTCATCGGCACACCTGCACCCTCCTTTCCTGTCACTCTCTGGCCGGCCTTCCTTGGCCCTCTTCCTGCTCCCACCTGTGGTGCTAAGAACCTCAGAGTCATCTTAAACTCCACACTCTCCTTTTCTCCTCACATCTCTGACGTCTCTAATAAGTTAAACTACCAACTGCACCTCCTCAGAGGTGTTCTTCCTTTCCTCTCCTTCCTCCAGAAGCTCATTGTCTCTAGAGCTCAGGTTCTCTCTAGGCTAGACTATTGCAACAGCATCTTTCTAAATCTGCCTGCTTCTACTCTTCCGCCCTCTGCAACTAATCCAGAATAGGACTGCGTGACTTGTCCTTGGCCTCAAGCCCAGTGATCGTATCTCTCCAGCACTGAAATCTCTGTATTGGCTCCCAATGGCTGCAAGGATTAAGTTCAAGACACTCTGCATTGTCCACAAGTCCTTCTGGGGCTTGGGTCCTCAATACTTCAAACTCTCTTTTCGCAAATACCTTCCAACTTGATCTCTTCGCTCCTCCACCTCCAACTCCCTCAGGGTCAGTCGCTTCTCCAAGCAACAAGTTGGTGGTAGATCTATTTCTTCGGATGGGGCCTCCTTCTAAATCAGACTCCCTGCCTCTCTAAAACTTGAGGGGAACCATCTCTGGTTCCGGAAGCACCTCAAGACCTTCCTTTTTGCTTCTGCCTTCTCTCTTCCTCTCCCCTGCTGATTTCCTGTCCGATACTGCATTGGTCACTTGGCCAACCTCTGATTCCGGCCCAGGTGCCTGCCGCTCAGTTGCACACCTGCACTGCCTTCCAGCAAACCTTGCACTTGGGTCTGTATCTGTAACCCTACAGTCCCCCTACCTGAACTTTCGGACACCTGCTGTCTGCACTTACCCTTGCACCTGGCACCTGCTGGCCGCACTTACCCTTGCATCTGGCACCTGCTGGCAGCACTTCTCGTTATTGTTTTGATCCCATGTACAGCACTGCACCCCTTCCCCTTTCCCCTGGCACATTTCCCCTCCCCCCTCCTCTGCACCTGCGCAATCTCAATGTGACTTGGCCAAGTAAGATCGTTGTCTCTGTCCTCCCTCTGTTACCCATTCCTTGCCTCATCGTGCCATGAAACACTGGTGTATAGACGCGTTACAAATGTCATATCATATCATTAATCTCCATCATTACTATTAGATTTTGGATACTGTGCCAGCTGGCAACCAAATTAATCTCGAAGCACATAAACCCTGTCTAAATTAAGGTGCATTATGTCCTGTCCAGGAACAGTAGAACACAAACTTAAGAAGAATTGACTGGAAAAAGGTGAGATATAAGGGGGAGAAGAATTCAAGTAAAAACTGTTGCAGAGCATGAGCAAGTGTGTTAACGGTTGATAGATGGGTGGGGATTGCTGTATTGTAAATATATGTATGTAAAGTCCTGATTTAGCCCCAGGACCAGGAGGTACCCGACGTAGCCAACCCCCCGGCCCCGCACCATGAGGTGAAGCTCTACCAGAATGCAAATTCATGATCTATCCTTTATGAAGTCATGCTTGTTCTTGAACACTGTAAACTTTGTGAGCGCATTTACTGTAACTAGCACCTAGACGCCTCAGGGTTTCGGGCGCTGCTATAAATGGAAAAGTCAGAATGGGTGTGGGAATTAAGATGTGCTTACACTATATTAAGTATAGTCTGAGCATAGCTGACCAGGTTCTTCTAAATGGGTAGATTGTGTCTTTTAAAAGATCTAGATAAATAGGCTGCCCAAGGCCGAGGCCAAACATCCCAAGTTTACGTGTTGCTTATGAGGAAAAAGAAATGAAGGGAAGAGGCAGAAGGAAAGGTGCCATGATGATGCCATCACTGCCCCGTACAGCTGCCGGTCCCCACTATTAAATATCCTCCAAATGAATTTTCAGCAAAAAGCTGCTCCTCCATATCCTTAAAAATATATCATTACTTTGCCTGAGAAAAATAAGTGGGAATTCCACCTGCTGGCATAACACTCCCCAGCTGGTACAGTTTCCTATTAATTTACCCACATACACAGGCCTACATAGAAGCAGCATACCAGCCCCTTTAACTCCCAAAAAAAGAGGCAAATACTCTAAACAAAAAATTAAGAATAAAAATATAACTAACAAAAATAGGAAACCGACATAGGAGCGTGTCGTACACTACAACCCACACTGCATCAAGAACAGAAAATAACTAGTAAGCACTGCATATATTGTTGCTACCATTTTACCAACCAGAAAAACGTTACACTTTTGCAAATTGGATCTCGGAAAAAATAGACTACGTAATAAGGCCATGCAATTGAATATAAAGTGGTCTTAAATAGTAAGTATACCCAAATGTGTGTTAAAATGAGGGGGGTTGGGGGGGGGGAAGAGTATTGGGGCCAAAATGGTACAAAATTCAAAATCATAAGAAAACTCCCACTGCCAAGTGTGCCTTGTCTCACTAAAACAAAACTATGCTTTGTACCATGCTAAAGCCAGCATTAGGTTCATCTGTCGTTAATAGAATATGCTGCATGAGGCATAAACCTAGGAAGGGGCCACCTTGGTTTCAGGTTTGCAGTGAGTGGACCCCCTTTGCCCACTTATGCAGAAGGAGGACAGTGAACGAAAATAATCTAAAATCAAGCTCATTAGTTCTTGGAGCCAACCATGCAGAGATGTGTTGATGAATTATTGAGCTCATTGTAGCTCAGCCAACTATAGGGAATACAGCACCATTATCTCCCAAGTAGAGATGCCAGCAGCTAAACACTCAGCTCAGGCGCGTGGCAGATCTTGGAAAGGCGGGGAGGAGGGGGGAGGATGTTTTTTTTTTAGATTGTTTTTCTTATGGTAGGGTAGGTAGGGTGCAAAATGTGCAGTCGCCACTAGACAATGGGTAATGATAATTGATTCTAGGAGAGTAAGAGGTGTGCTGCCTGTATGTATAGATTGGAGGTGGCGAGTGACTTTATGGCCGACTAGTATCTTGCAACTTGAAATTTTGAATGTCCGGGATAGTCAATGGTTTCATGGCTTTATATTTATAACATTCGATGCAGATGAAACGATCAAATGATAAGATACCAGGGTTTCAATAAAAATAAAAGTGCCTTAAAACTTGTGTTCATTAAAGCCAACAGATAAAAAATATGCACATAACATCCCAGAAACATGTATTCCTCATGCTGAAAATCAAACAGGAAATAATAATCTATATTACATCTAATATTGCAGATATGTCGAAGTAAAATGAAGTGTAAAGGTGGGCACTACGACGTGACTCATATGTTAAACAATAAAAATAAATGATTTTATTCATGAGTAGCTTTCGCCTGGAGCAACCCAGTTATGAGGTGGTCCTATGGCATAAGGACCAAATGGAAATGAGCAAAAAGATAGAGTTAATGTACTCTATCAAAAACTGGTGCTCTCAGTTAACCGCTTCGTGACCATTTCTTGAAATAGTTGCAATAAATTATCACCATAAAAAGGAATTCTGCTTCAAGGAAATGTTTATTCACATCCCTTAACGTAGTTCTTTTTTTGGAATATGTTTATATCATATTCAATGAGGCTGCGCCGAAATTGGCTCAGATAGTGTTTACATATGCCAATGTATTTCGGTTAATGAAACCTTCATCAGGGCGGTACATTAACTCAATGATCTATCAACATTTCAATAAATAATTGTGAACTATCTGAGTCAATTTTGGCGCAGCCTCATTGAATATGATATAAACATATTCCAAAAAAAGAACTACGTTAAGGGATGTGAATAAACATTTCCTTGAAGCAGAATTCCTTTTTATGATGATAATTTAATGCAAATATTTCAAGAAATGGTCACAAAGCGGATTACCTAAATGTGCTGCCCTCTTTAGGTTTAACTGAGATATGACGAAATAAACATTTCCAAAATAATAAGACCGGGTGTTAGAACACAGAGGGCTGTGTGCGCCCCGTCATCTATTAAAAAGGGGTAGCATCTGAAGACCGATGTTGATCTTGCTGACATGTCTCCCTATATTTAAAAAATGTTCTACGCATGCGCTTTAAAATCTCTCACAAAAACTGGGAATTATTATCTGCAACTTCAGATGGCCATTGTACACCCACATGGAAGCTGCATTGACTAAGCCAGAGCAAAGGCTGCACTCCTACAGTGTTGGCGTTGTGTTTTGGGCAGCTACAGAACAATTGCGCAAATTGATATACTTATCTGTCCAGAGGAAAGCACGGTGGATACTCTGGAAACCAGTCTTACATTGACCTCCATGGATCAGTGCACGGTTATACGCATATGCCACTCAATGGTTGGAATTTGAAGAGCTCTTTACGTCCTGCAATGCTATTGCTGTGTATTGCTATTAAAAAATATCTTCAAATAAAGCAAGCACACAGTTCTATGTAAACATGATCCGATCTGAGAAAAAAACAATCGTATCAAAGTTGATTTTTAAACTAGTGCACTTATATATTGAGCCATTTTTTCCTCACAACAATAACATGGTATGTTTTAAAACAAAATAATCAATGCAAATGCACAGGAAAACAAGGACAGCGCTTTCAATACTCAGAGAAAACGGTTTGCTTTTTTTTGTAAAAGCAGAAAAAAAAGGAAGGACATACAAGCGCTAATGTGTGATAAAGTTGGGGAGGCTTTTATGAAAATACAAGCCCCACAATTGATTGCAAGCTTGTATTTAGAGCTTTTTGATAGGTTGGTGAATTTGAACAAGGCAAAATATGAGATCCACAACTAACAGAACCTAAATAAAGATAACAAAAGACATCCTTTTAAGAAAAATCAACACCAATGTATATCCTAATACGGAACAGCTCCAGGTCTTCCACAGAGGTAAAAAACTGCATGTAAATTTAGCATTACCACAGCCAATAATCATGTCTCTGTAAATGTAGGGTGAAACAATTTGTACTTGCTAACCAATCTTAACACCAAATCAAGGCACCTTCCAATCGACCCTAAAAAATTGAAAAATCCTCCATCTACTAAAAAAAAAAACACTCAAGATCACAACAACCTACGTAATTATCTCCCCATCACCCATCTTTCTTTCCTAGATAAGATCATCGAAAAAGCGGTAGCCGCACAACTACAGAAACACATCTACACCAACAATCTCCTCCAAACCATGCAATCCGGGTTCAGACTCACATGCAGCACAGAGAGCAACCATACAGGTGGTTGACTCCTCCCTCAACATCCTCGATGACGGCCACCACTGCCTCCTGGTTCTGCTCGAAATCTCAGCCACTTTTGACACAGTCGATCACCAGGCGCTTACGTCGGCGCATGGGGATCAGCAACCTTGTCCAATGCTGGTTCAAGTCCTACCTCACCAACCGCCAGCAGTTTGTTCAGACAAACTCTACTAGATCACCAATGCTACCAGTCACCTGTGGAGTCGCGCAGGGTTCCATCCTCTGCCCAGTGATCTTCAATGTATGCATGGAGCCAATGAGAGCCCTTCAAACAAACACACAACCAGAAATACGCTCACGATGCACAGCTATTCCTCAAGATCGACTCCATCAAAGACATCCCTAAGCTCAAAACCAGCCTCTCGCTGATCCAGTATTGGATGTGCACTGCATACTTGAAGCTCAGCCCCTCAAGACCGAATTCCTACTCCTCACCAACAACACTGAACACCTAGATATACGGACCTGGCTATCAACCATGAACTCCGAGGGATTCCCTCCTGAGCTCACCTCCTGCGCTAAGTCTCTTGGGTTCCACATCGACAAACACCACTCCTTCAAGACACACATATTTAAGAAAACTCAGACAACTTGATATCAGCTCTCCCTCCTGTGAAAAGTCAAGCCCTTCCTTCCTCTGGGTACCTTTAGATCAACCATTCAATCTCAGGTCCTATCCCACCTTGATGGGGGCAATTCACTCCTCGAAGGCCTCTTGTCATGCTCCCTTATACCCCTAGAAGTGTCCTAAATGCAGCTGCGTGCCTCATCAAGGGTCAACGTAGATACAACCACATCACCCTGGCCTTCATCGACCCTCACTGGCTCCCACTGTATGCACAAATCACCTTCAAGTCTTGCTGCATCATCTATAAGGCAGTCACCAGGCTACCTTGCAGAGAAACTCAGCATCTCCGTCAGACATCGCATCACCAGAAGCCAGGACACATGCAGACTTTAAATCCGGTAATGCCAAAAGGTAAGGACTAGAAAACAAGCCTCCTCTGCTTATGCCCCAAGACTACGTAACCTCTTGAGCATCAACATCAGACTCGCCCCCCACACATCTAGAATTCAGAAAAGAACTCAAGACCCACCTCTTCAAGGAATCTCTCTGCCTTAACACCTAGCGCATGATATCGCTCCTCGCGGCAAGTGAAATGCTAGACGCTGCCCACCCCTCTCCTCCTCGCCACCTGGTACAACTGTGCCTCTCTATCACCACACCCCCGTATATCTGTTCTGTTACCTCTGAAAAGTGCTCCGTTATGTATCTGTATTGTTGTATACCTCTGTAAAGCGCTCCATTGGTTCTGGAAGCCAGGTCCGCGCTCAATAAATACAATAATAATAACCTCGACATTTACAGCTAGACCTATTGGCTTTGCCACTGCTTGTTTATATGTTCCAAGGAATGTTAGACATTGTTGAAATTCGGTGTTGCATCATTGTTTTTTCCAGGAGTGAGACTACTGCAATGGTGGTTTGGCAGATTTGGGTAGTGTATGAAAACTTTTACAAAGGGAGAAAGAAAATGGATAATTGTGCCAATTTTTCAGCAAGCTGTAAACATGGCTACTTGGCATTTCTTGCATACAACCCCTCCCAAATGTGTTTATTAAAAGATTTTCCAGGTGTACAAGTTGCACAGATCACCTTTACTCTTTCCCAGGAGTCTGTTTAGGAGCACATTTACTTGCGTTTCACACCCATTCTCTTCCATCTGTCTGGTCGACTGGATGGACTATCCGAGTGGCCTCTGAACGCTGGACCTTGGTCGCACTGTTGTTCGTGCTGTTGGCTTAACACCCAAATGATTCCTACCCTGCCCCTCGGTCCTGTGTGCAATATCAAAGCCTTATGGTAACAGTGAAAGTATAGTGATATTAGATGGCATAAAAGAAGGGTGTCAAGACGCACTGCATATGGAAGGACGGACAGCTGGCCCCATCTCTCCCCACCCAGTCGATAGCACATCCACCTGCACATATCACACAGTGTAGGGAATCCAGCCTGCAATGGTAGCTCGGGCAATATTTTCCCACCATAGACGCTTGTGTATTATAATACTCTGATGGTCTACACCAGAGCACACCGTATTGTCTTTTGATAGCAAGGTACAAGATGTTTTCAATTTTACCATATTAGTTTGACCACTCCATTCCATTAGCTTTTGCTTAAAACACATTCCTAGTTATTCATTCTATTCTCACCTATGCCACTCTTCGCTCATGCTTGCTAGGCAGATACAGAATTAACATTCTGGAGTTTGATCTGGGGGAATAATGTATAGAATGTATGCTGGTGCAAATAAACCACCTAACTTTCAGGATTACCCAAGCACACTCTCGAGATTCAGATGCCTCCAACATTACATTCATAACCTACAATTCTCAATATATGCGTTGGAAACACAACCCAACTACACTTCAGAACATACCTGTCTCTTTCCTTTTGCAGAGCTACCAAACAGGACTGAAATGCGCTCAGGCTATCACAAAATATTCAACCCCTGCAGCATCTCTCCCTCCCCTTGTTTATAGCATCTTTTTGCCATTTCCTGATCCTCTCATCTTCCTCTCGCTCATTTTCACTTCTCCAGTAGACTATCATCTGTACTATCCTGGTGCAGGCACAGTATGCTACTCCACGGACACACCTAAAATCTCTGAAACTACCAAAGTGGTGATTTAGCCCAGTATAAAAGCAGATTAACTTAACATATTCTAACAGGAATGTACGAGGACGATGCTGATCCAAACAACTGGGGGTAAGAGGTCAGCGCCATCAGAGGTTTCACATGTGTGCTCATGCCACCAACCAAAGCTAGACAAAACTTTTCAGCAAAAAATACAAAAGTTGTTTCAAATGAATTTTAAACTGAAATCAAAAAAAGTGCAGATGACATAATTAACTAACTTTAAATTCAATTCATGGCTTGTGAAGATTCCAACTAAAGACAGCAAGGTAGAATTAAATGAATAATTTCCGGGGAAATAATTTACATGTTGCATTATTTACATGCGCCTTGAGCAGGATCTTCTCAAATTCCAGAAGCTCCTTAAGACTTTCCTCTTTTCCTCCTCCTTCCCTCCGTCCATCCCCTGCTAATCTCACAAGTGCTGTAATGGTGTCCTTGATCCTTCTGCATCTTCTGGAACTTGACTTCCCACACCAATGGTCCCCAGTGCCTGTCTTCCACAGCACTTAGCATCTGCACACCCTCTGCCCTGGAGACTTGCACTTACACATCCCGCAGCCCAGGCCGTGTTGCACTTGATCATTCCTAGTCCTTCATCCATATCTCACCATCGGGCTTGGACTCCCCTGCACTTACCCCATCTTCCTTCTTCCTTTCTGTACTTGCACGTTCTGAATACTCACAAGGCATAGTAGATTCGTCCCTCCTCCTCTGCTCTTACTATTGTTCTGTAATTGTATTTCCCACCCTCACTCCCTGCCCTGTGGGCACTTTGAATTAGTATATTCTTATTGTATAAGCGCCTAACAAGCAAACAATAAAATAAATAAATGGATGTCAGCCACTGTTTTGGCGTTTATCATCCAATTTAAAGGCAAATGGTTCTGCCGGAAATACAAGGCCACAAAAAATAGGAAGCTGCATTTGCTTCAGTTACTAAATGGTGCCTTCATTCAGGGTAGACAAGCAGCACATTAAGTGTGGCAGAAAAAACAAGTGGCACAGAACTGCAGGGTCCAGATTCATTGAAAACATTTGGCATCAAAAGTAACGTGGCAGCCCTTAAAGAAATAAGCTTTCTTTTAACTCGCTATGAGGAAATGGTCATTGCTTTATAGGACAGTGCTATTTTGTACAAGGCTTTATTAACCAAAGACTGACAGTTCTCAATGATGCAACAACTGACCAGATACGTGTTTGACATCCTTACCAATCATCATTGTACGTTACATTACGGGGCATTTGTATTGCGCCTTTTACCTTTGGTATGATGTCAAAACTCAGTGGGTTGAACGCCATCGGGGACCATAGTCCAGGTCAGTGGAGAAAATAGTGTATTAAGTAGTGCTTGTATGCACAGAATAGGTCTGCAGCCAGGGTGGATTAAGTGTTTGGTAGCTGCATTCTAGTGCTAGGTGTAGTGTGGTGGTTTTGTGTGATCAGTAGAAGGTGTAAAACAAGGCCAAATGGATTTGGGTAGCTGCATTCTGGCAGTAGTGGACTTTGTGAATGAGAATGTGTGTGCAGCTAGGCCGATATTTTATGGGGTATAGCTGCGTTCTAAAGATTGTCGAGGTTTTCATGGAGGTGTAAAGGTATGTGTGCAGTTAGACTGAATTAATCGAGGGGTATAGCTGCATTTGTTGGTGCAGAGGAGAGAGTTAGCATAGAGGTGTGAGATTATCATCTGTGTGGAGTGGAGTTAGACCCGATTCCTGATGACCTTCCAGTGACTGTCAAGGTGACATCTCCCAGGCAACCAGATGCCCCTTGATAGAAGCGTGAGCCAGGGAAAGCAGATATGGAAGGAGTTGCAGAGCTGTGATTTGCAGCCTTTCTAAACAAATTGTCCCCATCAAAGGGCTTGTCCACTACCTTGAACTGCACATCCCTGGCGGAAGGCAGAGTCCGTAATTTCCAGCGCCACCATGATGGCACGGTCTCTGGAAAAGGGCCAGGGCTTTGGGCTTCTTTTCTTCCAGTAGGAAGTCTAAAATACACTCCAGCTTATACCAAAGCTCCCTGCTATAGCGAGACAGGATAGCCAGGGCATTGGAAGCCTTGACAATGGAAGCCACAGTGCAAATGATCCGCTTGCCCACTGCAACAAGCTTCTTTCCCCTCCTGGTCGGGAGGCACCATGGAAGAGGACGATGGATTTGATGAGCGCTACCTGGCGGCGGCAGACACCACAGAGTCTGGAGAAGGCGGCAATCTCAAGCACCTGGGGGCCGAGTCCAGGACCCTGTATGGAGGTGCGATACTTGGCATTTCCATCAGAGCCAAACCTTCCTCCCCGACATCGTACAGCAGAGGATTGACATGGCAGTCTTCTGCAAGCACTCCCAGCTTTGAAAGAGAAACCTATTTTTCCTCTTCTAGCCCGGCACCAAACTGAGGAGAGTGGATGCCCTTAAAAACATGGCATGAAGAGAGGCAACCTTGTCTGGTGGCAAAGCCCTGGCGGGCTCGTCAGCACTCAGCAGCTCCCCGTCAGCTGCAACAGTCATCATACTCATTGGTATGAGTAGCCGTAGTGTTCCCATCAGTACAAGTGTCGGTTCCTCTGGAGTCAAAGACCTCTGTGGTGGCGGCTGAAACGTCAGGTTGCCTCTTCATCCCTACAGGGCTCGGTTTACGCCTCGGTGTAGGAGGACTAGGCCTGAGAGGACTTCTGACTGGTGGTCTAGGATGACTGTTTGCTGTATTTCCAAAAGCAAGTTGTCGGGGGTGGGGGGGGGGGTCGCAAGAATGTCCAGTGAAATGTCCCTGGGCACCGGTTGGGATGTAAGCGGAGCAGCTGGCAATGGATGCAGACAAATGTCTCGGAGGGGCAAATGGTTGATCCAGCTCCCCTGGAGATCCCTCTTGGAACATGTGACCAATGACTCCTTCGTGTTATAACATTAGTCCTCGGGCAAGTCCTCATCAGAGCTCATATAAACATGAGGGGGATCTACCCTGAGACGCCACCTGGAGGCATCTTCAGCAGCCTGTGAATAAAGTCTGTTGGAGACAGCAGCTCCCTCAACCTACCCGAAACCTTCGGGAAGGAGGCAACGATGGGCAGCTGCACCCTGACGGGCACATCCGTGGCAGTCATGGTCAGGACGGTCACAGCAGCTGGAGGCTGTGGATGCAGAGCCACTCTCGAACTCTGTTGTGACTGTAGAAACTATTGTCATCGTAGGGTCCCCCCACGCTGAAGTAACAAAGGTTGTGGTGGTAGTTGACAGGACCATCAATGAGGTTGTGGTCCTTGAAGACAAAGCAGTCGAAGTCTTGGAGGATGAAGGTGTCATTGACATGGTTTTCGATGGGCCTCCCTCAGGGCTCTCCTGTCCTTGGCAGAGGATCTGTGCTTCGGAGGGGTCAGGACTTCCTCACGGAAGGCACCCCACCAACCACTAGACTCATTGTGGATGGAGATGGGGAACGGGTCCTTCCCGAACTGGGTCGCACAGCCGCAGCGACCCTAGCGGGGTCAGAAGCATGGTGATTAGCCTTCTTTTGGATCACCTGGGAAGGGGCATCCTCAAAGGACATCGACCTCTTCTCAGAGGAAGCACGCTCAGTGGACTGGCCGGTCCTGAACGAGACATGACTGAGCTCAGAGGTAGAGTCAAAGGGCTTCCCTTCTTGAGCCACGCACCAACCAGTGATATCGGTCCCACTTTGTCTTCACCGGGAATCCAAGCCAGATCTTGCATCCATCCTCATCGTGGTCTAAATGCAGACAGTATAGGCACTGGAGGTGACGATCTTTGAAGACATTCTTCAGGCCCTTAAGAAGCTTCTCTTGCCTGCTTTGGACATGGTTGAGGCGCGAAGTAGGCCCAAGCCTGGGCCTTCTGAAATCATGGGCTTTAAGAGCCGACGATGGAGCTTGATCTACGCCGACAACGGGTCCCATTGTCGGTAGTCAACCGCAACGGTCGACGATGGAAGGATCGAAGGAAAAACTATCAAAACGTATCAAAAGTTACCATGCAATTCACAATTCTCAGGGAGAAACGCGAGAGGACTCCCAACACTGAAACCAAAGGACAGTGATTGGCCATAGAAGAGACAATCAGTCCTTAGGCCAAAGCAAGACCGCTCTCCTTCCACAGAGGATTCCCAGCCTGACGACTGGGAACATCCATAAGCATGTGAATCCATGCCAGACCCCATTCTGGAGAAGGAGAGAGACGATTTGGGAGCGGCCAGATAGAAAAGAGGAGATACATATCAGGGCGAAGTCCCTTATGCCTAGGTTAAAGAGTCTGTCTGTGAGGATGGAGTAGTTAATGGCATCGAAGGCTGCTGAGTGGTAAAAGAGGATTTCAGGATGAGAGCAGCGCAGCACAGCCCTCAGTCTGCTGTCCTTTTCAGGTTGTCCCAGATGGAGACCAGGGAGGATTCAGTTCCATAGAGGGGGACGAAACCAGACTATGCAGGATCAAGAAGGCTGTGGAGAATCCATAGAATTTTTCCTCTCTCCCCAAGGGGTAGCCACCCCCTTTTGGGAGTATGGAGGTGTGCCTGCAAATCGTAACACCCCTTATGAGACAGGGAAATCAGTATCCCCATTGGGGGAGACCCCTCTTAGAAGACAGGAAATCCCTAAATAGGGATACACATTATCCTGCCTTAACTCAGGAATCGAATATCTTTGTTGGTTTTATGGAAGTTAACTTGTAGAATGACTTAGCACTTCCAACATCAATGGCGCATATGGTTCACTCACCATCATCAATCCCAGCATTCTCAACTCAGAATGGAGATAAGCCCACCCCTTGTTGCATGGAGGATAAAGATCCTTTCAGTATTGGACATAGAGAGGAGAGAAGCCCGCAGAGCTGTACGGGAGGGGAGAAGCAAGCACACGCCCTGCAGCCATGCCCACAGAACACTCGCACTTGTCGCTGGGGACAGGATGGGAGAAGCCCAGCCCAGGATAGTCTCCTGCGGTGGATAATGCTGGAGCACCGAACGTGCTGTGCAACATGGAACACATGCTGAAGAACCACAGGAAGACTGCGGGAAGTGAGCACCAGCCCCATCTGACAAGGAACACCCGGAGGAAGCTGGAAGGAAGAAACTGGGTCAGCCTATATGAACGCCTGCCTGGAGGAGCACCGCACGCAGTGCCTCCAGGGAGCCTGAGGAGGGCAGAATGATCAAACTAGACCCCAAGGAGAGGTGAGGGCAATCAGACCCCCTCAAGACAGGGGGACAAACCAAAAGGTGGGAGGTGAGACCAGAGACCCCAGGGAGGAGTAAACACTATGAGGTAGCACAGTGGATAAAACACCAGGAAAACACCAGGAGATTCCCTGAAGGGGAGCCCAAGTAGAGTACCTGGTGTCGACTTACAAAACAGGGGGTTCGAGAAAAAGTGCCTGGCAATCAAGAGAGAGAGAGAGTCTCAGCAAAGAATGATCGACAACCTGGTCAAGGGAGGGTGGAATAGTAATTTAGGTTGTTTAGTTGAATGGAGCAAGAAACCCCTTTCTGACAAAGATATCACAGTGAGGTCAGAAACCAGCCACCATTTTATTGTTTTGGCACAAGGCCCTTTTTAAGCCTTGGTTGAAGTTAAGTTCTTTTTTAGTTTATCGTGGTACGAACAGCAATTTGGTTAGAACAGGTTTCTGGGTGGCACACTTCATTTATTTTGTAGGACATACTGACTAGCACTGTTTTAGACGCCTTTCTTTTCTTTAAGAGTAGGGCAGCGAAACACAGGTACAGCTAAGGTTTTTGGTGTTCAAATAAAGAACTACTTGACCCAAACTGCCACCTTGTTAGTCTCCTCATTCTGACTTACCACAGTTAGCATCCTTGAGAATGGAACATTGGGGCATATTTAACATTCACCATCAATATTAAGGTGGGTTTGCAAAAGAAATCCCATCTACCCGCAAGGTGATGGTAGAATAAGCCATTTCAGGTAACATTCCATGCATGCAGAGCACCATCTGGAACTTCCAACACTGGAAGTTGACTTCCAGATAAGCAATGAACAAAGTCCAAGGGGGAGAGCAGTCAGTCAGAGGAATGGTGCACATGCTGAGGTGCAGGGGGAACCAACACTGGGGCAGGTTAATTCGTTGATCCGTCGGTATTCGACTATTTTTTCCAATGGAAAAGTTAATTCCGTCACCTTTTTTCCCCCCCGAGTTGCTGGAACCTCTGGTCTGTGTGAAGGCTTGTTACAATGCTTTAATTCTTTGAAGATGGCTTTGCTTCTGTCAAAGGCTGCAACAATGGTAATGTAGTTAGCAGCTTTGGTCCCAGGGATCAGAATCCTATGGTTGTCACAGAGAGATTTGAGGTTGTTCAGATCTCCATTGTTACAGTTTTTGTGCCACCGTTTCTCTAGTGCCCTGATTGAGCATTGGTTCGGGGCGAGCTTGGGGTGAGGTGGATGGTGATGTCTTAGCATGGTTGGTATTTATGGGGGCATGAGTGTCCTCCAGTTTCATAGAGTTGTTGAATAATTTTAGGATACCAAGGCAATCAACGTGGCAGGGAAGTTTGCAAGGTTTGAATGAGCTATGCTCAGTTAGGGGGCATTTAGCCTGACCGTTGTGGGCCATGATCGAGTGAGTGGTCGACAGTGGTATGGCAATGTGGTCAGGCTCGTCGAGTGGGATACGGTTTGTGCGTGTGATGGGGGTGATGTAAAAACTAGGTCTAGGGTTTTGCCTTTGTTATGTGTTGTGGAGAGCACAATTGGCTCAAGGTCCATGGATTCAGTTAGTCAGAATAGCATGCTTTCAGTGTAGTGTCAGCGCGAGACTCAGCGATGACAAAATCTCTGAGAAAGAAATTATTACTTTGTTCTAATTTGGTAGAGTACGTTGGATGACGGGGTAAGCCATGTTTAGGTGAAGAGGGAGCCAAATTAGTTGTACAAGATGATGCTGGGGATCTCAGCGGCGTGAGCTGTTAAAGACTCCAATCAAGCATTCCCACTAGGTCAGTGCCTTGTCTGGGATTGCTCAAGGGAAGCCCTTATTTATATATTTTTATGACAAGTTATAATCTGGATGATGAACCCTTGTATCACGCCCCTCTCTGAGAATCCCCCTGACCCAAGAAGTAGGTTTGTTTTGCAAATTGAAAAGGTTTATTTGAAAAATTAAATAGATATATATCACACTTTTATAATAAATTAATATTTGATATCACACTTAGACATATGACAGTAATCAACAATGGATGATGTTATACTAGCACACTGGTTTAATTACTTAGGAGTAGTATAGAGGATAAGGTAGCTGAGAATGCTTTATATGGTACAAGGAAAAGAAGCAACACAGGAATAAACTTGATATGATTTCAGCAAAAGGTAATAGAATCACTTTTCCCCCTTTTGGCAACTCACCCCCCCTTATGCAATAGAAGATGGAAGGGAGAGCACACCGTTCTCAGGAATACAATCACAGTACAATACAAATTCAGTTCCCCCTAGCAAGCTTAGAGAAACAGGGATGATTTTAAACACAGGCAAAGTACTTTAAAGGTGGTATGCAAAGAAGGGAAAAATATGCTAAAGATGATTTTAATTCCCTCTAGAGGTTCAGGGTGAGTGATAGCTTTAAATTAGTTCAGGATCACTTTAGCAATGCTCTATGAATGATTGTCAGGTTGAAAACGAATTTCAGCAAAGGAAAGCAAGAAAAATATTTTTACACGTGGCTGGAATGAAGCAAAATGTCAAATCGGGGCAATTTAGTCGCGTGCGTCGAGCGCAATTACAGAGGAAGTATAAGGAGTGGCAAGTCGGTTTAGAGCTTGCTGGATGCTTATAATCTCAGCTTTAATATAAAAGTTAAATCTCGCTTCTATCACAAACGGTTCAAGAGATACGGACGATTTTGTGAAGGTAGATTTTCAGAAATGAAATTTTAAAGTTTCAGAATGACAGATGACAGTTTTGCAGCTTTAAAATCACAGAAGGACACACAATGCTATGGTGTAGTTCTAGATAGGTTAAAATAGTTTGAATTAGATTATTTTAAACTAAGAGATAGGTTTTGTACAGTTCTGGCCGATTACTCAAGACTATATTTTGTACAGGAATGCGACTTCGTCACGGAACGGGTCAGGATTGGCTGCGGTTCTCTCGCCACTTGGTACTGGTTCTGCGCACAGCGATCTGGGTCAGCTCTCAGCACTGCACAGTTCTGGTCTCTCTGGATCTCTGGTCTCTCTGGAGATTGTGGATTTGAAGTCTGGATTCTCCCGGCAAAGCATCCCGCAAGAAAGTGGAAAGTGAATGTCCCTGTCAGGCTTCCAGTGGCTCTTTTTATGTCTTTAGAAAGTGGGTGTGTGCGTAGCATAACTGAGCCTGCCCCTCTCAACTTATCATTGGCCCAGTTCTCCTCTCTCCTTTGATTGGGGGAACTGAGTTGTGAGTCAAAGTGATGAGGTAGGTTTATGGTCAGAGGATCCTCCCCTTGTCAAATTGCACACAAATCTATTTCTGATCCAAATACATATTTCCCAGATACACAAGTGGTTGACATTACATGTACATATTACAGATTACTTATGGTACATTCTGTTCCAACTCTGATGTTTCTAAGAGCTTGCATTCAAAAATGACAACTTATTTTCATTTTTAGTTTGTTTACCAATATCGGACATTTACCAAAAATGGCACACATGTACACCGCCTTTCTACACATATTCCAGTAACTTTTCATTTTTCCAGGGTGAACCTCGTGTCTGCAATTTACAGAATTCATGGGGTTTTGCCTCAGAACATGGTACAGAGTTCTAACACTCTTAAAATGTGCACAGAAAAATCACAAGAATGATGTTATTTATATAATTTTTACAAGTCTGCACCGCACTATGAATTATCCATCTTTTTAAAATTGTGCTCTGGCCCCGAGGGGTGTGGTTTTCCAAAGCACATGGTGGAATTTCTGGTTTATCCAGTATTTTTATTTATTTTATTTTTACATTTATAAAGCGCTCACACAGCCCGCAGGCATCGAGGCGCTGTTACAGGAATTGTTTGTTTTTCTTAGTTGCGTAATTGTGTTTTTTTTTTTTTGTCTTAGTTACATATTTATAACGCGCTTAAACACCCAGAGGTTTCTAAGCGCGGACCCGGGGATCGAAGCTGTTGTTGCTTCATGTTGTCTTGCTTCCAAGACACGCACGCTGCCGCTGAGCTATCCTTCCCCCAAGCTCAGCTTGCTCACAGATGCAGTGCCCCTCCCTGTTTCATTCCAAGAGGAAGCCATTTACGACCCCCCTAATTTAACATTTGCCTGGGCCAAGGACAGTGCTTTGTTTAGTTTCCTGCAGTCCCCAGGTGCCACTCCCCTAATTCAATCAGAGAGGTGTCATCTCCTTTTGGCAGGGGCAGCAGAATGCAGCCAGGCCTGGGAACACAGCTGCTGATCAAGTTTCAACTCCTGTCGGGGGTAGTTGCCGGGCAGAATTCACTCTCTTCAAGCCAGGCTTCAGCCAAATGTCACTTTGGTTCCCAGTTTTCTACATTCAAACCAAACTTGCAATTTTTGCACATGCAGCTAGAACACTGATTCTAAGTTCAAAACTATGACATTTAACAGTTGCAAACTATGTGACACTCAACAGTAGGTCACTCATTTATTTTAAACATTTAGATTTTAGTGGCTTTCAGTCCAATTTAACTTAGGCTGCTGACATCCACAGCTCAGCCAGTTTCATTATGAACATTATTTTAGGCTCTTTCTTTTCCCAGATTTTGTATGCACACAAGTCTACCTTCTGCCAAATGTCTGCTGGTGTTCATTGAGATTTTTGAATATCTTGCAAAGTTTAAAATAGGCATTGTTAGCTTGCATTTCAGAGAAACAAAGGTGATTTCAAAGCGCTTTTTTTAGCCACCGGCACTGCTGTTTTTCCTTTGGCACACATTTCACTCATGGCACTCCTGGCCCCTCACGCTCACTGGTGGGTGGCAGGTCAGGCGACCATTTTGTTGTGCGCAAAGACTGCGCGGTTCTCCAGGATTCTGGTGCAAATGTGGGCTTTTCCGCCCTCTTGGATTTCCTAAGCCCACAGCACCAAGTGTTGCAGCATAATAGTCCAAACGTGGGTCATGGCACCCAACAGAGCGACTGCTGAGTTACCATTGATAAGCATGAGGGGGCAGGTGCACATGGTGCATGGTTGTTGGATGGGGACAAGGCTCTGCCCTGGGTGCTTGACTGTTTGTACCATAGGGAAGTTGGCGATGGGCTGTGCAGGAAGGAGGCACATGGTGATGTCTTTTTGGGGAGTACTTGTATAGCAACTATTTTGTAGATGAAATGCAGATAGTGGATCTGGCCCTAAGCCGTATCATGAATGCTGCATTAAGGCTCCCAATGCGTCAATGCACAAGCAGAGTGTATTAGGGACATGGGTTTTGGAGGCATGAGTAAGGGAGTGTGAGGATGTGTTGGGTCACAGCATTAGGTATAATTTATGGAGCAACTCGCATGTGACTGCCAAGTGTACTGGAGTGCTAGCTATAACTTATTGGGTCACTCAGGTTTGAGTGCCAAGTGTATTGTGGCGTTGGCTAAAATGCTAGCTGTGGTGTATGCTGGCATATACAGAGTACATTGGAGCCTCACATCTATGTATGCTGGCATGTACAAGGTACATTTAGTTACGAATATGGACATAGGAGCAACGTGCACACATACCTGTTATGATGTATTGCATGCGAGAAAGGGAGTGTTGAGGATATGGTATGTGTGTGTTGTGGGTGGGATGAAACATATGTATAATCAATAAGGAAGGGAGGGAGGCGTGCTGGGTCTGTGCTTTAGTGTATGGTTGGATGGAGAGAGACATGACAAGTGTGAGGTCAGAGTGAATGATGTAATGATAGAATGTGTATGTGAATGTTATGACCTAGGTAGTGTGGGTGGTGGGAGACATGATTCCTGTCCTGTAAGTTATTTGGATTTATTGTAACACTGAATAAATAAGCCTAACAGATAACTTACCTGAAGTGTCCCGTAAGCATCCTTACAACCAAAGTTTCCTAGATGCAGGCACCACAGAGAAAGATGATCCATTCTAAAAAATTAATTCTCCAACTAAGTACAGTGTTTGGCATCGGCAGTGCTCTACATGGCCCCGCCCTCTTAAACACAGCCCTCCATAAGGTCACCTGACAAAGCCTATCCCTTAAACCCAGTTCCAAGTCGGGCTGCCTGCTCCCCACGAACCCTAGACTACAGTGTAGGGTTGCATGCTCCCTAGCACTTCAATGGCAGGCTTCCGGGCCCCAAGAAAAATTAGAAGATGCCTAGGTGTGGCTGACTGCTGGAGCCAACTGCCTGCCTCAAAGAATAATTATCCCAGCGGAACTGGATGAGACAAGTGGTGTGCAAGTCGTCCTACGGTGGGAGTCTCTTTTCTGTGTTTACCTACTGGAGGTGTGGCCGACTGTTGGAGCCGACTGCCTGCTTTCTAAGATTCATTTGCCCTGTGGAACGCACAGCAGGCAAGTTGTCCTACAGTGGTCTTACGAGCGGCTGCGAGGCGCTGCAGATAAGTTGCACCTAAATTCTGGCTCTTAGACTTCCCACTACCCTAATCACCTACCCACCTAACCATCTCCTCCTGAACGTTTTGACCCTACTCCTTCCACCCTAAGCATTCACCTTAATCGTGTTAACCATGCTGAAGCATGGTGCATTATCTACCATCCGGATGTGCACTGCGAAACGCAAGGCTTGGGAACCAGCAGCCCTCACCTCAACAACTCTCCCTCTTGGCCCCAGGGGCGTAACAAGCCCCTCAGCTGCACGGCAGCCGTTCAACCCTGCTGACAGAGAAAGACAACTGAGGGGATGGGGGAGGGCCGAGGTCTCCCTTGAAACTGAAGAAGTTGATGAAACAGCTGGTGGTGGAGCTGTACCAATGCTGTACCAGAGGTCTCCTGTGAGGCGATAGATGGCCTCTACACCCCTCGCTCTATGAAAGGCTGTCAACAGCAGATTGTGGCTTTGAATACACCAGCAAATATTAAGCCCAATGCTAAAGCTAAGGTTAAGACCGAAAGTACTGCTAAAAGGACTATTTCCCAACAACTGAAAGTTGACAAGAGGGTCAAGACACTCATCTTGACCGGATGGTCATATGGGAGGGGAATTCAGGAATTAATTACTAAATGTGATGCTGGTAGCTCTGCTGTGCTTGGGTACTAAAAACATTGGAGCATGTTGTGATGGTAGTCATTACTCCTGGCCTGCGACAAGACGAGGCGCCAGGCATCAGTAACTCATCTCTGACTTTAACCAGCTCACCTACTCACGGCCCCTTTTACCACAGTGCTCTGCCCATAAACCCAGTTGTGGGCACAAGGGTGGACATGAGCGATAAGACACCACTGGGGCTGATTGAGATGGAGCTTGGTAAGTGCATGTAAGTTCTACCCTCCCCAAAGAAGTGCAAACTCGGGATGGCTGTGGGACGCCGATTGCGTCATCATTCACTCCATCCAGGACTCTTTTCTCACTACCATCTTCCTCTCAGCTGTAGAGGTCCTCCCCTAAGCTGTAGAGGGCCCGTCTATGGCTCAGCTTAACGAGGCGGTATTGACGGAACAAACCGCTTCAGCCTCCATAAACACACATTAGGGAAAGTCAAATGGTGGAGCTGAACGAGACCATGCGAGCTCGGTAAGCGAGTCCTCGGCTGTCATGTTCAACATTTTGGAAACCATACTAGACCGCCTTAACTCTAAATGTGATACTATTGCGGTCACTCTGGTGAAGATCCAGGCCCCCTTATCCCATTCAGTGGTCTGCGGTGAAAATTTGTCCAAGGCAGTTGGTGTACTGACCAAGGCTCAAGATAAATGTTCTGCCCTGTTAATGGAGTCAATGAGAAAGGCTGATCAGCTCACTGATGCGCACGATAAAAAGGAGCCACCCAAGAGGGGTCGGGAAGTAAAATTGATATGAAGATGGACACTACTGCATGGCACTTATGAAAAAAGAAGCCCCCCGTTGAAACTAGCGATCATTGATGAAGTTATGACCACAACAACGAAAAAGCCAGCTGCAAATGCAGCTGCTAAGACTGCCTATACAGGAAATAAATCGATGAAACACATTAGTGGAACAGCAATGGCTAGTCTTCATGGGCTGCCCGAAAAGCACACATGTCTCTCCAATTGCGCCATCATAGCACAGAGGCAAATAGAGCAAATACCGGAAAATCATTTGGGAGGAAAGACCAACCATGCTGAAAGGGCCTATTGCAACTCAAGTTCTAACCAAGGCGGAACCCGTAAGGGCCAGCTCAACACCAAGCAAAATGGTGCCCAAAAACGTACTAAGAAGGCAAGGACTTGAAACAATAAAGATAAAGGAGAAACTACATTCAACCTAGAAGAGTTGTTTTAAATGCAACACCCTAAAATCGAGGGTGGGCCAGTGGGTGCCATGGCTGTAGTGTAATGCCACTGTGCAAACCGACCAGAGTAGCTTCTCATCAAATAAAAGCCTAAGCCCGGCTTCCGTAGCATTGGCTTTGCCAGGTAATCCTAAGATTGAGGCACTACAAATCCAGATCATATTTGGGCAAGAAAAGTGTGCCTACGTGAAACGATGTCGGGTCCTAGAGCCATTTCATTCTGTGATCCCTCTTCAATTCATACACACTAATGACATCCTCATCGTAGACATATGTGACTCTGCTTGCAGGGGTGAAACTGCAACCTCTAATGTCTTTTTCTTCACTGAGGGAACATTAGCTCAAGGTTTGGAACATTGTCAAGCACTACTCAAACTGGGCTACGATTCCATGGCAGTTGAGGTCTTTGCTAACAAATTCGTGGATGGGTCTGACAACCGTGAGCAAACAAATAGCCAGCCCATCATAGAACAGGGTAGAACATCCTTAATTAATGACACCGCCCTAGTAACAAAAGGCATGCCAGAAACCACAGTGATGAGGGGCACTGGGCATGGCTGGCCAATCTGGTGGCTCAGCATGGCAGGCCGAGTTCCTAATTCTGGAACGCTGTGCTCTTCCTACTTACTTAACTGGAACACATGGGGTAACTCCCATTTATATGAACACAGAGGATTACTGTCTCACATTGACAAATTTGCTACAATTGCCCTACAGGAGATCAGGCTCATCTTCCCCACTAGTTATAGATGGCTGGAACTTTTTCTTCCTTGGCTTCTCAGGTCCCACGGGGTCGAACCAAAGGGGGTCTTGCACTGGGAGTCAAGAAGGAGATGGGAATTGAGCCAATTCTACATGAATACAAGGATATTTAAGTTGGCAGAATTTCATTTAATTCATGCTCTCAGTGTACCGTCAGCAAGTTTGTGTATGTAATTAACATCTATGACCCGTCTTACAAGTCTTGTCACGCCTGGATATTGAAGTGCGTCAACATGATACTAACTAAGCTGGGGAACAAATATCCGATTTTGATATGTAGGGACTGTAAGAAACTCATGGTGGCAACAGTAAAGACAGACAAAAGTGATCACAGTTCAACAGTGTTCATTAAAACTGTATGCATAGGTGAGAAAAACGCCTAATGTAAAGCTAAATAGAAGATGCGAGCAAGGCTAGACCATCAAATAAGGCAGTCCTAGTGGCGTCTGGTCCAGAAAAAGGGCATATACTTAAACAACAAAAAAGAAAAAACTACACGATTGCCAATCTTTACCGCCAAGTTACAAAATAGTGTCAGATAATGTTCATCAGAAAAGAAAGAAGTGTTCACAAAATAATGGGTCAGGATGATATAGCTGGGGTCTCCCTTGCCCATGTTTTCTAGCACAGGACAAGTCGGGACTTCTGAGCACCATACACAACTGGGCTTCTCCAGAACGAGGTTACAGTACTTTTCAGCAATTTCAGGACCTTCGTTGGCCAAGTCTCTGCCATACAAAGTCTCTTGCCTACAATAAGTGTGATGTGTGGGGAGCGTGGCTACATGGCCACGGGCTAGGATGTGATCCCCATGCGCTCCTGCTGATCCGACCAAAAAAACATACTTTGAGCCTGCAGAGTGCTGCCTTATTGGAACTATCAATACATGAATATGAGAGGCATATGGAGGTAGTGGAGCTGGCGCTAACTGCGCACGAAGTGCTGTATTGTGAACTAAGGAAGATAGCGAGCTTCGGTCGGCGAGAGATACAAAATGGCACTCACGTGAGGACAAAGGGGTGAGCCTTAGGACAGCTGCATTGGCACATCGCGGAACGGCGTCGCTCGCCAATTAAAGTGGATCTGAAACATTGGAGGGGACCTGGATGCAAGTGAACGGCTGTAACAATTATCAAAGCATCGCCGTGAAGTGAAGCAGCGGAAAACGGTGGAGATTCAAACAAGATGGCGCCCTCTCCCACCCAAAGCTCCGTATCTATAGACCGAAAATAAACATAACGCATGCTGGGGCGTGGAGGCTAGAAACAAGAACATTGCTGGTGAAAGGTGCCAATCCCCACGGACATATCAGTGCGGGCGCACATTGGAGGGGCAGAGATCAAAATCTGGTCAATGCACCACATAAAGCAGTATGGACTTTGGTTCCAGGGCAAGGCACAGGTGCTGGCGACTTGCAATTACTCAACCAAGAGTGGGATAATGTCGGTGAGAGGAGATAAAGCGAAGGCTAAACAATCAATGATAGATATATTCTCTAAAACCCGACCACCCCGGCACAGACCCCCGCCAGCGGGTCAGCGGAAGTCACCCCCTTGAGAGATGACGAGGCGATTCTGGCTGCTATCACGGAACTGAAAACTTCATGGGGGACAACAATGGCAGGCTTGAAAGTGGTGCTGGAGACCAAAATAGATGCAGTGGGCATAGAGGTCAATCAACTGCGGCAAGACATGAGGGCGCTAGCGGAGAGGACGACTAGTCTGGAAAGTGCAGTGAAAACCAACGCAGAAACCAGCATCAGCAATGCCAAAGAGGTCCACGTACTAAAGCAGCAAGTCTCGAACCTAGAGAACCGAGCAGAGGAAGCCGAAGGAAGAGCGAGACGTAATAACATACGTGGGGTGGGCCTTCCAGAAGGAGAGGAAGGCCAAGACCCAATGGACTACGTGGAGAGCATGATTATGCTGGAGATTGGGGCCGGCAAGCTCTCTCAAGGATTCGCAATTGAACGCACACAGAGCCTTGATGCGAAGGCCGCAACCAGGGTCCCCACCCCGAGCGATCATAGCGAAAATCCTTAACTATAGAGACCGAGAGAAGATCCTGGAGTTCTTCAGGAAAAGAGGGATGATAAAAAGAGCGGCAGCGACCATAACTGCACACCTATACCAGGCAAGTACAAAGGCAACGCTACAGATTTGTAGCCGTGAAGAGGAGACTACACACAGCTGGCCTTAAATACATGCTTCTGTATCCTGCAAGACTCAAGATAATATATAAGAGCAAAACATATTTCTTCGACACCCCGGAAGAAGCGACAAACTGGCTGGACGCCCAAGGATGCTTGGACGTTGAAGAGGATCAGAGACGAGAGGCACAAGATAAGTGATGTGTGGCAATGCTACGAGTTGCCACGAAAGAGATATAATGGGGGCTACCTTGTGGCATGACATTGATTGCTCAAGATGAGTGATGCTGGACATGCTGAACTGGAATATAGATGGCACTGTTAAATATTGATATTGATATTCCAATGTGATTACTAATGCAGGAGGCACAAACGGGGCGTGACCTACCCCCCGGTAAATAGAGTGAGGAGAAAAGCCACTAGGGCTGAATCACCCCGCTGAGCCCTGAGCGCACGTGCTGTCGGGTTAAGGGCTAGATGCGGGGGTGCCCGAGATCCAGGGATGGAGCTGGGCAACAGTTGGGAGGGTTGGGAAGTAGTGGAGGGGTAGATATTGTGTTTGGGCAAGTTGGGGAAGGGAAAAGGGAGGGTGGGGCGGGTGTTGGGGAGTTGAGTGTGTTGTTTGGAGTTGGGGACCGAGCCTATATGAGTCCACACGCGGGAATAAATGTTTTGAATAGAACCTGCACCGGTAGGTGGGTGAGAGACAGATTGATAAATAATGGGAGAACTCAGAATTGTAACATGGAATGTAAGAGGGCTCAATAGCTATCTGAAGAGGAACAAGGTTATGATGTACCTTGGAAGACAAAAAAATAGATATAGCATTGGTACAGGAAACACACCTCACGCGCGATAAGTTAGAAGTGATCAAAAAAATGGAGTGGAACTATGGTAGGCGCCACATATTCGGCCTATGCCAGAGGTGTGATCACATGGGTGGCGCTGCATGTCCCTTACCAATTGCTACAATCCACGGTGGCAGAGGACGGAAGGATGGTAATGATAAGAGGGCTGGTAGAAAAATTAATAACTATTATTAACACATATGCCCGAACCAAGATACAGCGGGGTATTTTAGGTCTCTGTATAGTAAGATGGGTAGGTGCTTGGGGTGGGGACGGTGGTCTGGGAAGGAGACTTTAATTGAGCGCTGAATCCGAGAATCAATAGTTCGGATAATAAAATAGATAGACTTGCCCCAGCGGCCAGAGCGCTGCAGACACTGCTGATGGACCTGGGGTTTGAAGATGCATGGAGAGCGCAACACATGTCAGAGAGACAATACTCCCATTACTCAGCCTCACAAAATTTGCACACTAGGCTGGATTACATGTTTGTCACGCATGAACTAATGTTGGAAGTAACACTTACAGAATACAAAGCGAGGGTCCTATCGGACCACTCACCGTTGATACTGGAATGGCAACATCAACCCCGGAGAACAAGGATACCGACTTGGAGCCTCCGTGCTGAGGCACTGAGAGATACTATATTTAGAGAAAGCCTACGAGACGATATAGTAAGCTACTCTGAAATTAATACTGGTAGTGTGCAATCCGTTGGTGTGCTGTGGGAGGCCTTTAATGTAGTAGTAAGGGGAATGGCCATAGCGAAATCCAAAGGGCTGCAAGGGGGGATAGTGGCTGAATTACAAGAGGCTGAGGACGAGTTGGAGAAAGCGCTGGGAAGGGGTGGTACCACTGAGGAAGAGAATCTAGAGATACTGGGGCTGCAGCAAAAATGTGTGGCATGCAGGGAGAGACTGTGTAATCTGAATTATAGGAAGTACGTAGAGAGATTGCATGCGGGAGGGGATAAGCCAGGAAGAATGCTGGCATGGCTCTATAAAAATGAAACCCCCAGACCCACAATCAGGACAATTGCGAGAGATGATGGGAGTACGGCGGACACCCAAGAAGCAGCTAATCAAGAATTTGTAGAATATTACCAAACCCTATATGACGATCAAGTGGGGAGTGATCATAGGAGAATAAATGAAATGCTAGAAGACATAGGTCTGCCACAGATTGGTTCGGAAGTACGAGAAGAGCTAGACGCCCTGATCACCCGGGAAGAATTGTAGCAGGTAGTGGTGCAGCTACCCACAAACAAGACCCCGGGAGCCGATGGACTCCCGAGCGAATTTTACAAAAAATATAAAGACAGGGTGCTTCCCCCGCTGTTGGCAATGCTAAATGAGGCGTATGAAAAAGGTAGGCACCCAGAATCCCTGCGAGAGGCAATAATTATACCACTCCGGAAACCTAATAAGCCGGCCAAGGATTGTGGATCATATAGACCATTGTCAATGCTAAATCAGGATAGCAAAATACTCACAGCGGTTCTAGCAAATAGGATGAGAAGAATTATCACCAAACTCATACACCCTGACCAGACTGGGTACGTCCCAGGCAGGAATATTACGAATAACCATAGGCGGCTCCATCGAGTCATTGAGTATGCGAATGAAGAAGAGGGACAGATGGCAACCATATCACTGGACACAATAAAAGCTTTTGATTCAGTAAAATGGCCCTGGGTGTTGGCTGCCTTGACCAGCTATGGGTAAGGGCTGGGGTACCTTAGATGGGTCCAATTGTTATATAGCGCGCCTCTAGCCAGGGTGAAAACAGGAGCGATAATCTCGGAGAGGTGGCAGCTTAGCAGGGGCACTAGACAGGGTTGCCCATGGTCCCCAGTGTTATATATTGTAGCTCTACAGCCACTAGCCATATACCTAAGACACATTATAATGTGATGGGTATCACCATTAAAGCAGAGCCACATTTAATTTCCCTGTATGCAGACGACATACTGTTGTACTTGATATACCCTGAAGAAAACCTCCAATATGAGCTGGAGGTGATGGAACAATTTGTGTGCCTGTCTGGCATAGCAGTAAATCCTAAAAAGTCATGCATGTTCCCGCTGGGCAGATATAAGGGGACCCCGCTACAGCATTTCCCGGTATTGCCAATACCGGGAAGGTAGACACGTTTAGGTACCTTGGAATAGACATCTACCATACGGTGGAGTCAGAGCACCTGCACAACACAGAGAGGGCGGTCAAGGGTATCGAGAGTAGCATGAGGTTCTGGGCGAAGCTTCCTTTGGTGATGATGGGAAGAGGGGCAATGTTAAAAATGGTGGTCTTGCCGAGACTATTGCATTACTTTAGTAATATACCGCATCTGATCCCAAAACAATTCTTTGCCCCATTACATAGCATATGTAGAGATTTCCTATGGAGTGGGACTAGAAACAGAATAGCCCTCTGGAAGCTACAGAATATGCATGAGAAAGGAGGGATAAAACTATGAGGCCTATTACTTAGCGAGTCAATTGCAATATGTAGCAAAATAGTTATCGGAAGAAACAACCTCAGAATCTAGGCTGTTTAGATCAGAAGGCGCACTGTTTTTTCTACAAGAAATTATGTGGCTGCCCAGAGAGAATATGAAAGTGCCCGAAAATGATGTTGCTGGGATGGCACAGGGCCTGTCGGGTAATGGAGAGCCCTTCCCCATGCTCCCCGCGGGTGCCACTTGTGGCACTGGTGGGAAAAGACGCCCAACTAATGAAAATGATTAGGAAGCACTGGGAACCAGTTGGGATAGCAACACTGGGGGATGTATGGCAAGATGGGAAGATTATAGATTGTTAGACTTTGGTAGAGGAAACTGGATTACACAGGGGTCAGTATATTTCATACCACAGGGTGGTGCAGCGGGTTACAGAAACGTGGTCAGAGAATACTGGAAGGCCAACCGGATGCCACCCTAGAGGTTATATACGACATAGCAGAGGGAGGACATGAGATATTCAGACTATATGAGATGGTTATGTCCAAAGTGGGGAAAGAACCAATGCGATTACGACAAGAATGGGAAGAAGAGGTGGGCACCCCTATGACAGATGGGATGTGGTAGAGAGCCCTAAGATATCATAAGAAGGTGTCAAGAAATGCCAGGTTGCAGCAGATACAGTTGTATATCACCTACAGAGCTTACATGACGCCCCAAAGAATAGCTAAATTTGCAAATGCAGGGCAGCAAGCATGCCCTAAATGTAACGAGAATAATGCCGGGATGGTGCACATGTTCTGGGCGTGCCCAGTGATTTAAACTTTCTGGAGGGGAGTGGCGGATAGGCTGAACACAAAAGGGGTTAAGCTAATGATAGAATCGGTCGAAGAACATTCAAGCCTTTTTTCTATTTTAGATTCGCCAATGGCAACATCCGGACAACAAACTTAGTGGACATTGCATTTTTCATCCACAAATTATTTTTTTTCATTCATCAGTTTGTAACACAGTACATGAAAGAGAAATGCTTAAAGAAAGGAGAGGCATCTCCTCACGAGAGGCAAGTAACCGATCTACATCAAAAGAAGAGTATCGGCATACACTGCCTATCGACACCTGTAAATGTTATGTTGAGATTTATAATGCGCTCGGAATATGAGAACCGAAATCATCCTGATACTCCCTTTCCGTTCAAACAAACGTCCAATTACCTGTGGCATTCCCAAGACATCAAATCTCTCGCTACTCCCTTTCAACTGGTATATGACCCATTTGATGAGCACCACAAAATGTTATATGCTCTCATGTTACAGCTATGCGGATGATACACAAACCATATAAAACATGACAACGATGAAAACTTCAACACCACCTTCAGCAACTGCCTCATGCGTATAAGCGAAAAGAGGACAGTCAACTACCTAAAACTTAATGAAAACAGAAATAATGATAGTGTCACAGCAACTGAAACGCCTGGACCATGGACTTTGGAAAAGGATAAAGGAACTACACCATCTAAAAGGATCAATAACCTAGACTATTAATGGACAAAAGACTCACACTGGAAGCTCAACTCACTAGCCAAAAGTGCTTTTACCACCTTCACTTTAGCCGACAGATTATGCCCCACTTCTCCTTGGCGCACAGAGTGCTGGCAGTCGTTTCCCTGCTTCTTTCACAAATAGACTACCCAAACAGCCTTTATGCCTAGGTATACAAGACTACCTCACTAAAATAAGTCTACAGCTCAGAAACACAGCATATAGACTTTTACTCAGACTCAACAATAGGGTACATATTGCACTGGCTCTCCAAGCATTTCACTGGCTACCAATTCAAAAAATACACATACCACTTAGGTCAAGGAACAGTATTCTGCCCCACCATTTCCACTATGGTTGCCAACACTGCAATGGGCTACAAAGAGAAATCACACCCTCAAGACCACGTGAAATTCAGAAAAGGTCTACAAATCTGGCTAAAACACAGAATGCTTACCCTGCACCCATCAAGCAGTGGGACCAGCACTCTCAACAGTCCAGACTTTCATAAACAAACAACCTAAGGCAGGTGTCTGAAACGTGAAGCTCTCCAGTTGTAATGATAATTCAACATCGACTATGCTGACTGGGTCTGATGGGAGTTGAAGTTCAAAACATCTCACAAGCTAAAGGTTGCAACCCCTTGACCTAAGGGAACGCCATACCGGCTCACAAATACAACGCACAAACCTCAGGGACAAGGAGACATCGCATTACCAAAACAGGGTTCAAAATTGTGTCCAGATCCTGGGTCTCACGCATCACCCAGTAGGTAGGAGCTACCACAGGAGAACCAGGAGCTACCAGAGATGCTCCTTTAAGTTTAAATGTGTATTTGATGTGTTCCAATTATTTTTTATTAACAGTCCCAAATACTAAAAGGCCAGGTCGCATTTACATGTTTGGAAGGCACCAGTTTGTCCTAAGAGCCAAAAGTAGCTCTTCGTAGCTCTTGGCTTCAAGGCTCTACTGTGCTAGAAGCAGGAGCTAAATAGCTCCCCTCAATTTCGAAACCTGCAAAACCATAAGAGAATGCCCTCCCTATCCCCAGAATACCTAAACCTGAACAGAAGACATCGCCACAAATCAACCACTAAAGCCAAATGCTGCTCACCATATTGCAATTGACAGCAAGATCAATAATTTGAAAGTGAAAGTACTATAGAAACCTCAAGGAGACTCCCAACCTTTTGACCAACCCTCAATTTCTCTCCACCTAACTAACTCCGCACATACAAATGGCTTAAAGAAAAAAGAAGACCTCTCACAAAACTTTGAACATTCCAAACTACAACTGCCAAACTCTGCCCCTGACCAACACACGCCCATACTTTACGCACAAGGCTGCCCCTTTGAATACAAAGCTTTCAATGTGTCCTGCATTTCTTACCTAGAAACCATACAAGCATGCAGAGCTCAGGGTACTTACGATCTGCAAAGTGGAGTAACCTTGCTCAAAACGTTGGGGGCAGTGTGGGCATGACATCTAAATGAAAGGTGCCCCTGTCTAATGAGTGGGACAAAATGGTGTGCGACAAAAGTTGGGGGGCGAGGGGGAAATACACCTTTGCCCCCCCCCAAAAATTACGCCCATGGATCTGCAACCTGAACATGAACCACAGCAATCCCTTCTTTCCCTCTCACCTCAACTAACCAATTCCACCAGCGCTCTTTCAGACTCACTAGATTGCGTGGCGACCATGCAAATGGCAGCAGTGCAAGGTACAAATCCTAATAACATACGATAACATGTGGCAGGAGTACCAACTAGGATTTACTGGAATAAGAAATAGAAAGACTACACAAGAATTCTAAAATTTTGACTGAAACCATGTTTGGGTAAAATATGCTCCATTGACATACTTTTGGCTCGCTCTGGGTCTTGTCAAATGCAATTGAAACTACGCTCTGTATTGCCTGTGTATTTTCCGAGCACCCATACAGACCCATATGATCTTGGATTTCAAAAGTTGGATATAAACAGGAATTTCAAAGTTAACTGGTTGCAGCAGCTCAGTAGCACCAGGAAGCTGCTGTAGTGCAGGAGGCCAGGGCTATTTGGTACAGCAGTTTAAATCACCTTTCCGAATGGGTAGGTGCTAACCTCAATTGGCTTAACTCATTGACTGGCTCCACAGGACTTGAAATAAAATAAGCACCCGTCACAGTTCTATGGCAAATAGCTGGTTGATCCTTTTTCTGGTAATCCTGAACCTGTCACGGGTCAGCTTCTGAGGCCCAGCACTGAACGGCGGGAGTATACTGCAAGCTGGCGTTTGCCGTGGTGATTGACCCAATGTAGCCACACCGGGCCTAAAGTGCCCAAAAACCTGAGCGCTCACGTGAATTTGTGATGCTGTGATGTCACATTGAAACGCAGTAACGCTAACACAGAAGACCGACTGACCAACAAGGAGCATCACAACTGCGTCTCTGGGCTTCTCAAACCTTGCGAGCGTCTTTGTCTTGCCAGTTTGTTTGTTTTCTCCTGTTTTCTGACCTCGGAACGTTGTGCTGGAACTGCTGTTGGATCTCCCTTGGTTTTGGTGACTATTCTGTTTACGGAGGACTAGGTTGTATACTGGAACTACTCCTGGATTCCCAATATTGTATTCCTGAAGATCTGTGCTCGGAATTTCCTAAGCTTGCTTCCTCGTGCCACCAGGGTAGGTCCTTGCTTGATCCGATTTGTTTTTATTTATTTTTTCTCGTATTGACTCAGTGGTTTCCTGGCCTATTGACTGTTCTTCCTCTCCTCCTGTGTGGATGGCCCTAGGTTCTTAGTACTTAATTCCTCACCCTTAAACCTGAGCATGAACCAATCAGACCCTCCTCCCCCCCCGACTTTAAGCCCCAGAGTTCTTTGCCTATGTATTTATGTCAACACGAGCAGTAACCTAGAGAGGAAAGTCTTTTGTGGTAAAGGTTAACTTCTACTCCCAGCGCCTCTCCAGAGTCGGACCAGCTGAGAGGCCTTGACAGAACTTAAATTATAATTTAACAACCGGTCTAGAAAAATCCTCCTGGTGGGAACAAACCAACTTCATGCGGGGAGACTAATCTGCTTCTGGACGTGATGAATTGTGGATTATATTTTTGCAGATTTTGGAAATGTAGCCAGAAAACAGTTATGGTAAGCAGAAATAAGGGCCAGGTTGAGCAATGGGTACTGTGGAACAGGCCATTGGTTCTCCAGTCCATGGAGTTGGGTCTCTCTCCTGGGCCATACTAGCCCTACCGCACGTACCACTCATCGGTTTACATTAGCCCCACTCACCCACTCATACACCTCACTAAAACACACTTCAAAGTCAGCTCATTCCCACTTTCTAAAAGAGCCTCGAAGCATACCAGTATCACCACACATAACCCTGCCCCTCCACCTCCTCTGTTACCACTCGTCTATCCCGATATTCCTATCCAATCCTGAACATACTTTTTAACTTAATTTTCATGTCTCACCGTTTCATCCTTGGAATGGGGCCAGCACTGAAACACAATTCCAATAAAATATGGTTATTGGATTTTTGAACCCTTTCTAGCAGCACTGCCTACATAGAGGCAACACTGAAAGTTAATGCAGAG
Organism: Ambystoma mexicanum; assembly: GCF_040938575.1. NCBI lineage: Eukaryota > Metazoa > Chordata > Amphibia > Caudata > Ambystomatidae > Ambystoma > Ambystoma mexicanum. The sequence goes on along the minus strand of NC_090933.1, from coordinate 22,626,272 downwards.
TGATAACCCTGTACTAGGACAGAGCCCCACCAATCATTTCAATCTACACAATGGTATCCCACAACCTAGAAACAGTGGCCACACACGAGAACTCATCAGCGACAGTGTTACATAAATGGCAAATGTAGACTTATAAATACTGTGTAACCTACTGTAACAATAGAGATGAAAGTTTCACAACCATGCTGTATGGAAATGCCTGGTTGTGCATCTCAGATGCACTGCATTGAATTATTTTTAAATTATCTAAAAAAAACCACTATGAGAAACATGAACTCAAGTGACTTAGAAGTCGGGACAGAGGCCTCGACTTCTCCCAATAGAACTAGGTATGCGAGTAATGCAAGGAGCAAAATATTAACTTCGGACTAGCCATTGGTTAGTGATAATGGACTCTTGGCAAGTGCATAAACACTTGTTATACATAACTGAGTTGGTGAGTGACTTCTTATGGTGGCTAGTAGCTCGCAAGTTGGAATGTTGACCCTCAGTAATGTATTTACAAATGTCTAAATGCTAAAATACAACAATCAGCATTAAACCAAACTACCAACATTCTTTCAAGAATGGGTATTATCAAACAAGTTTGTATTGCACAGGTTTCAATTTCTCAAGATAAATAGGTTTATTGCAAGCAGTATTTCGAAAGCACAACGGCTCGCCAATCCCAGGGCATTTTGCACTGACAGCTGTCGTGGAGTTGAAAGGTTTTACCGCCAGTTATGGGTTGCACTGGAGAAGATTTTTTAGAATAACTTTAAAATATAAATATTTAATTAAAAAACATTTTTAATTAAATAACACTGCAAATTGCATCGGCAGAATATTTATGCTGTGGTGCAAGAATAAAACACATGGCTAATTCTACACGATCAATCCCAAAATTTCAGAAAAAATGTAATATATATTTTCTTCTCACTTATGTATAAAATTGACAAACTAATAAGAAATGCTTTAGAACTTCTAACGAATGACCGTTACACAAGCATTTATCATCACTCCTTACATGTGTACCCCACAAACTGCGGGACACGGCCAATTGCAGTGCATTCCTTATAAGGAGTGCCCTAGGCCTTGTATTAGAAAACCGATCCATATAGTTATGATGCAAATGCCCTGGGTGAGAAAAAAAGTTAGATTTCCCCAAGTTGCACCTCTCGTCTCTCCTTGTCCCTAGCCAGTAAGAATTGGTGCCGTACCTGACCATGTCTTCATTTGGCGTTAGCCTTGATAAATGTGTTAAGCGATGGAAAATCCAGCTTGATCAACTCTTTTTTAATATAAACCAGCCAAGGACAATTTGAACAAATGTCAGATAGCACCACGTCTTGTACAAACTGCTGTGTCAATTTAAAATTTGTATTTTCCCCCAGTCGAGCCAAATATAAACAGTGAATTGAGAGCTGTCAGGTCGTTACTATAACTAAGGTTAGTTTCCCGATTGAGTAGGAAGGCAAGGAAACTCTTGAGGAAGGCGCAAAGGAACTGGTATTCCTTAGTTTTCACACACATTAACTGGGTCATATTGACCCCAAAAGGTGCCAATCTAAACTGATTTAACGTTACAGATGGAAATTTCACATTTCACTGGCATTCGGCCAATTTTCCTTCCAAAATGAATAAATGGCCCCATCTGTCCTGGCCATTTTTGTAGCCTGGTGTGCAATACGTGCGGACCAATTTAGGTCCTGGGTTACAGTTACAACCAGATAACAAAAAGAATGTACCCACTCCAATGGTCGTTCATTAACCAATACTGGGTGCAGCAGGTGTTTAGGTTTAGGACTACTTGGTTGAAAATATTTGACCTTTTCTAAAGTGACCTACATTTTTTGGGGTGCATTTCTTGGTCGGAAATGCCAGGAAGATGGCCCGGAACCACCCTCCCACTTCCCCCAACCTTAACCTATTCCCTTACCCCTCCCCATATATTTAATTTGACTGAAGAAAAAAGAATAATCCAAAAAAATTCAATCACATCAGAAGGGTCAAATGATTTTCTATCAATTATGCTAATAACAGCATGTATGCTTGCATACGCACATAACCTTTGATTTGGATACATTCAGATTAAGATCCTGTTCGTGCATATAGGCCTTGTAACCATTCACCAACATTTGCAATGCTTTGTGAGTTGGTTCTAGCAATTAGAACCACATCATCGGTGTAGCAAGGCCACACATGTTTTGACTCCCAATTTTGTGGGCTATCTGGCTTCAAATTACTAAATTATATAAATAATAAATAAATAAGGAATTAACAAAGATTAAAAAGTAATAGGGCTAACACACAACCCTGTCAAACCCCAATGGGAAATGCACATTTGGGCGAAAGTTCTCCATGATGACCAAAACAAGCTCTAGCTGATAAAACTCGAGTATTTCAATAAAAGGGGATACAAGTGAGGTATGCATTCCAACATCATATACTAAAACCCAAATGTTTATTGCGGTTGACACAATCAAAGGTTGAGCAGAGGTCCATGAAACCTAAGAAAATCCTTGAGTGAAACCAGTTTACATACTTTTCAAAGATCAGTCTAAAATTAATTACTAAGTCCTTGGTCCCCTACCTTCGCAAAAACAGTATTGAAAGTTTGATAGAATGTTATGCTCCCTTATCCAGTCTAATATCCTACCAACCAACACCAGCCAAACAACTTTGCTGAACTATCAATAAGGGAGATTGGACGATATTAATGAGGACAATATTGCCCTCCCATTTTAAAGAAGAGAACGAATGTTGCTTCTTTCCAGATAGAATGGAAGGCTCGAACTGATAACATAGCATTAAATGGTGCAGTAGAAATCACAGTGCAAATATCTGACGCAGATTTTAATAATTCCATTGGAACTGCATCAGGAACTACTGCCTTGCCACTGGCTAGAGAGACCAAAGCAGTTTTTACCTCGGACATGCAAATAGGCACACAATCCTCATCAGCAGCTCCAAGACATACCATTAGATTGTTCTGCAAATTCCACACCCGATTAATTCTACCTAGTCTCTTATTTTGCAATGATGTGTAATGATCAACTCATCTCTCTGGACCAATAGCTACTGTATGATTTGATGAAGGCAATATGGAGTTCATACCTTCGCCACCTCCTTCCAAAACTCCTTATGGTCACAGGATAGGGTAGCCTGCTCAACCATGGAACACTGTTACCTTTGCAGTTCTTGTTTCCTTACTTTTATAGTATTTTAATCATTCTATCTGGCCCTTACAATCAGGTCTTTATCATGAATGTTTTAATGCAGCAAGAAGTATTAGTTTAGTTAACCCACAGTGTCTATTAAACCCCAGCATCGCTTTAAGCACAGGAGACTACTGCCCTTCTGGCAGAGGTATGAGTGGAGGTAAAAGACTGCTAGGCTCTGGTCAATACACTCCCATGGGCAAGTGTTAATTTTTCTGGGGTATATGACAGATCCAATACATGTTCTATGTCATTGAATGAATTTAAGATATGTGATGATAGGATCCACCATATCCCATTTTAGTGCCCCAACAACCAGTCAAATATGCTTTCACAAAGGCGTTATATTATTTGCCTTTTGCACACTACTAAGATGTCAAGTAATAGTCAGGGGGTCATGGTCACTCTCCACTCTAGGTTTTATTTAAAAATCTTCCACTTTGGCTCTGCCTCACACTTCTACCAGAAAACAGTTATTGGTGGATAAAGATCATAGATTGCATTAGAGGCCACCCAACCTGCAGAGCAGACCACCGTGCTTCAGCACACGTCACTCCACAAGTAAGCCCTGCACGGCTCGCACATGCATTTTCAGAGCTTTGGCTCCCTTCCAATATGGCTGCCACAACCTTCCTTACTGCTTCATTGGATCCATTGCCTGTAATCCTGCCTCTGCAATAGGTGGATTGGTTGGGGTATTGTACTTCTATTCGTCACCAGGGGAGCAGGCATGCAAAGCCGGCACCCTCAAAGGGCCTCCTTCAAGGGCCACGACTATTCCGGCCTGGGCCTTAGCACCATCGAGAGGCCACCCAACCTGCACAGCAGACTACGGTGCTTCAGGACACGACACTCCACAGGTAAGACCTGAGGGCTCACACATGCATTTTTGGAGAGTTGGCTCCATTCAAACATGGCCACTGCAGCCTTCCTTACTGCTTCATGGGACATGATGCCTGTTATACCACCTCTGCAATCAGCGGATTGACTGGGGTATTGTTCTATCCGTCACCAGTGGAGCCGGCAGCTGAAGCCGGCCTCTTCAAGGGGCCTCATTCAAGGGCCATGACTATTCCCGTCTGTTGAGGAAGGCCTCAACACCACCAAGTTCTTAGGTTCTTAAACAGTCTTGCATCTGCTCGCAATGGTATTGCTAAAAAGGTACCCATCCCGCTACACAATCAAACACGCTGATATATTGTAAGCTCATAACCTCACCAATTCTTATCTAGGGGTATACAAGGATTTATTATCTATGTCTTTCGCTCATTGTTCTTCAAACACGGGCCCTACTAACCTTTAGTGTGATCGTTATACCATATAATGATTGCCTCCCTTGGCACACTTGGCTGATGTAGCCCCCCCGCCCCGCTGGGTGCAGCTTTGGAGAGCTTGTGCTCTGCGAACTTAAGCATTACTGGTCCCCTGATTTGCTTGCTGTGTTCCTGCACACCTTTGTGGCTATAATACAGATCCATTAGGCAGAGCTGGGCTTAGCCTCCATTCGGGTGACAAATCTCTTATTCATGGTATCCGACAGTGAACTAGCCATCCAAAATTAATTTTGCTACCTTGTAACTTATATCCGTTTGTAAATGTAACTAGAGCCTAAATGCCTGAGGGTGTTGTGCGCTGCTATAAATGTAAAAATAAATCAAATAGAAGGAAATTATCTGTTTACAGTTGAAATCCAGCTTCTATTATACTAATACAGCGATGTCTACCCGCTGAATTTGCTTTTTATCACTCATTTCTGGTGGTGGAATGCCATAATCTAAGTTCTCCTCTTTTGCCCCATTTTGTTCTAGTGAACAGGGTCCTAATTTTAAGTTAAAATCACACCCATGCCTTTAAACAAGGGTCTAACCGATTATTTTCACTTGCTCTTAATACTTCTATCATACTGGACAGAGGGTCTCCCAGACTTTAGCCATGATGAGAAGGTTCCATGTGATATTATCCCCGCAAAAATGGTCGCCATACAAGAATGAGGCCTTTTTTTGCAGCGATATTACCATATGGAATCTCTGGGGGAAACCCCTGCATACCCCTTTTTTTTTTTAAGGGATTGGGGGACACCACTGCAACCCATGCTCCCATTTACCCCATATAGTGTCCACATAAATGATGACACCCATGCCGTTTCCTGGGGACTATATGTATGGCGACATCATTTATGGGGATAATATTATCGGATACCAATGAGAATTGTAAAAATGTGTTCCACGCCATCCATCCCTACCCTTTATAATAAGATCTACTTGTAACATAAGTGAGATAGAACAGGGTGTATCCACTTGCAAACTTTCTATATTCAACCTTACGCATGTTGCTAAAACCACCTCTATTTCGACCTTTCTTCTTGATAGCAGCGCTAGTAAAAACAATACAAATCCAGGATACACTAGTGGAACAAGCTCTCCGGTTTCCTGAATTAAAATTGCATTATGCGGTGTGATAAAGTCTACAAAATCTTGCTTCATTATAGTCTTCCTGCCAGTTTCTTGTGCAGATGTGCTGAAACAACTGCACAATGGCAGTATGGTTTCATGTCTTAGTTACTGGGCATTGCGTAGGGGTGTAGAGCCTAGGTGGGTTCGTAACAATTTTGCGAGTTATACTGTCGTGTGCGTACAGGAGGTGATATGTGATTTTGGTTTATTGTAAAACTACGCAAGTGGGTTTGCAGTGGAATATGAAAACATAGTTTAACTGAAATACAATAGCAAAAAACAATAATAGTTGAAGCTATGAATGAACAGTAAATTCAACTGTTTGATGGTGAGGAAGGCAGCTTCAGAAAACACCTCAAAGCATAGGTTTATCAGTTAAGTGCAGCTCAATTCAATAGAGATGCGCTGAATCGGAGGAAGAAACTGGGGAGTGTACTCAAATGGGGGCAATGAAAGCTAAACGAGTAGGTGCAGTGCACACGTGTTTGACAACAGCAGCCGTCAAGTTGCAATTTCTGATCCGGTGTAGGATTCAGGTTCTAGGAGCGAGTAATTATTTTCCAGATTTAAGCAGGCATGAGGGAGTGCCACAGAAATGGAAGGGGAAAAACGGCAGCTACATTCCTGAGTGGAACGGAAGGAAGCAGGTATAGACTCGCAGAAGTGTCTCGCGCAGCACATGCCTCCTCACTGCTTTTTAATTTCGGTCTTTTACTTTTTGCCATGTAACAAGCTCTTTGTCATAAAAGAGAAACTTGGGCAAAATGCTTCGAAAAGCTAGGATGCCTAGCAATACTATCCTTCCTTCAATATTGGTGTTGCATCGTTGTTCTGTTGAGAAGTGGGCAATGAACCCGGGGTTGAGTTAACAAGATGTGAAGAGGGCAAATTACCAGTCTCGTGACCAGCTTTTCAAATGATCTCTCTCCACTTTATTAGTAAACCTTTACGCATTAGAGCTTCGAACAAGCTATGCTGCAATGAACAACATGGATACACGCCGGTGCATTTTCACGCACTGCTTAGTAAATAAATAACTGGATTTGGTTTTTTTTCAATATTGTATTTTAAAATAGTATCCGAGTGTCGGAACAATTCAAATCCTGCCAAACTACAGAACTGCCTTTTTATAAATATTAAAGTGCAAACCCAAACAATCTGTATCACAAAGGCACCACGATGGAGTAAACATCCCAGCTGCAAGACATCCGGCTCAACTGGTTTCGACAATGCCATGACCTCGACAGGGAGGATGTTCTGACGAGCGCGCATTGCATATTAACAGGAACGCAGGGTTTGCATGTATGACTCAACTACAAAGACGAAAATAAATAACTTCTCACTGGACAGTTTAGCAACCAAGCGGCTCACTCACAATCAAAACTCCAATAATACAAAACTAAAATTAAAATAAACTAGTGTTTACTGTTTCTAGTTTAAAGCATGAGTGAGCTTTCTAAGGATTGGGCAGGCTCAATTCTGGGTCCTGGCTGATCTGATTTCTAGTCACACGTCTTTTGTTTATCTTCCTTTTGGGATGCCTGCCATATGCAGCGACAGTCAAGGAACTCCTCTCACCCTCATGCGAGACAAAAAACCTCAGGGTAATCAACTCCTCTACGCACATCACAGACCTTGCCAAGAAGTCCAACTTTCAGCTACCCCTCCTCAGGGACATTCTACCTTTCCTCACTTTCTCACAGAAGCTCAAATCTCCAGAGCTCAGGTTCTCTAGTCTGGACTACTGCAACAACCTCTTCCTCAATCTGCCACTTTACTCCCTTTGGTCCCTTCAAATAATCCAGAAAAGGGATGCAAGACTTGCCCTTTGCCTCAAGCCCAGGGACCGCATCCCTCCAGCCCTAAAATTGCTCCACTGGCTCCCGGTGACCACAAGGATGAAATTCAAGACCCTTTGCATCCTCCACAAGGCTGTCTGGGGTCTGGGACCTCTCTTTATCCCGCTTTCTCACCATAAATACCTCTGTGCTAGAGATCTTCATTCCTCTAGCTACAAACCTCTGCAAGTGAGACGTTTCTCCAAGCAGAGTGGGTGGTAGATCCCTTTCCTCTGCAGGCTTCTCCCTCTGGAACAGCCTCCCTGCCCCTTCCCCCCCCAGAGTTGAGCCAGAACATCTTAAGTTCCAGAAACTTCTGAAGACTTTACTTTTCTCCTCTTCCTTCCCGCTCCCACTTCCATGCTAATGTCCCTCTGCGACTTGTGCCTGGTCCTTTCTGAGTCATACAGGGACTAAACAAATCTAAGGGGTACCTGTAATGCTACTGGTCCTCTAGGTAGGAATCAAATATAACATGGACCGTAGCTGTGAAGATGGAAAGAGGCTTGCTCCCTTAATCATACACAAAACTATACATGTATTTAAAATTGTAAAACCTAAATAGATAATACTGTATTAGCAAAAAGGACACTCCATTACATTTTTCAATTTGAATATAAATTCATACATTTTCACTCCATCTCACATTCACACTTAATCATACAAGGCATTCTACATTTTTCATTGCCTACTGGTTCCATATTCTATCTAACCATATAATCACAAAACAATTAAACTACTTCTTAACCCAGTTCTTTTAATACACATGTAAATCTCAGTTTTATGAGAGATTTAACTCATTGACACGTATTTCAGTTGGCTTCTCGGCTTCCAATATGGCCCACTATTTTTCCAACTTTCTTCAAATGGAACCAATCCTCAGTGCACCAGTGACTCGACAATTAAGCAGTAGAGCCTGTTTAACAAAGGAAGAGGGTGAACAACCTGCCCCTCCTTTTGAATTGCATCAAACCTCACAGTGGTATTGGTGGTATATCTCCTGCAAGGAAAGTCTCGTTTCCGCTGGCTCACTTGCAATGGAGGACGCACAACTATTATTAACCCATTGGTATTGCAGCTCAAAAGACCTTAAAATCACGCAGTGATTGGGTGAACGTTTCCATGGAGGAGGCCAAATGGATCAAAGGCATGCCTGTTAAGACTACATAGTCCAGAATACAGAGTCCCGAATACAGTGTTTACCAAAATATACTGTTTTACATTTTTTTGTTTTTAAGTCTTAATCCCTGCTCTGCCAGAGTTCAAGGACCAGCATTCCACCACTACGCCACAACTGCTTAGTGCTCCATGATGCATATATTTCATACTTAACCTCCAATTTAATATGTCCAATTGTAAAAGGCCAAGTCTGAAACTTGTGAGAATCCAAACAATAATATCATTGTAGCATAATGGTTAAGTGCTGCGTCTCAAACTCGTGCAGGCCAGGGTTCCTGAAGGCAGCGTACCACACAAATTGTTTTTTTTTTCAGTTTTACAATGTTGGCCAGGGACAGTGTAATACATGTTCCTTTCTGTTTCATATTGTTGCAGTAAATAAATGTTTTTCAATTTTAATCCAGATTACAAAATGCAAAGTGCCTGCAGGTTCATGCCAATGGCGACCCTCAGCGCCAAAATCATCATTGCGAAGAGAGGTGCCTGCGCCCAACAGACTGCTTCTAACTTGGCGTACTCAAATGGGACCTGCGGCGAAACGGTTGCCCCCTAATGGCGTGCACCTAACTGGCCGCGCCAAAATGTCCTGTCCCGTGCTCCAAGCCCCTCGTTTTCTGGCTGGTCTCTTGGTGACTGCTGTGATACATGGCACGACCCCCAACTAACCACATTTAAGCATCACGGCACACAGGAAGGAAATGACCGGCTGCCCAGGTACTTTCTGCACCCATGGGGAAAATCAAAAGCTGACACCCAAAATATATTCTCAGTACTGTTTAGCTTTGAAGTGAGTAAGGGGCTGGGCCCCTCAGGCCATGTTGCTCTAAGTGGTCTTGTAACTTTGCCTCACTTATTAGGCACCATGGCCTGAGGGGGCTGTCCTTGTCCTCGTTTTGAATCTAAGCAGGGCCGGTCCTGGTTACTGCATGGATTTGGGACGAGCAATGTTTCACCCTCAACGTCACTGTAGCAGTAAAAATATCTTTTTTTGTTTTTATTATGCATAAAAGATTGCAGGCTTTGAGAACTCACTGTTTTTAGCATATATCCTGTGCGATAAAATGATTTGCTGAGGATCACATACTTTGGCTAAGCAGCATGCTACAAGCCCCTTGTTTTATGGCCGTTCTCTTGGTGACTTGTTATACATCTCACAGCCCCAACTAACCACATTTAAACAGCACGAAAAAGGGAAACAAATGGCCAGGCACTTTTGACCCCATAGCAAAAATCCAAAGCTGGTACTAGGAATATATGCTAAGTGAACATATATCTTAAAGTAAAATATACAAATGTAGTTCAATAGACCTACGCCTTAGATGAAGGTGTGCTAGACAAAATAGCATTGGACTTTAAAAAAAAGGAATGAACACCAGAAAAATAACCTGAAGAAATGTTCCAATAAATATGCTGCATAGGAAAAAATGAGCTCACCTTTTAAATCCAGCAATCTGTCGTCAAATATTCCCTGGAAAGCTAAATCTCAATACGAAACAAGCGATTGTGGTCTTGTGAGTAAGCGTCTGCACTGGGAACATGACAACCTGTGCAAAATCCTAGTAGCCAAATATTTGAGCAAGCTTGCCAATCTCAACAACAAAAAAAAAACACAATTGGTTGGGTCCGCCCTCTGAAAAAAAGTTACGCTGTCCATCCACATGTGTCCTTTACTGGTGCACCAGTGTCCAGGATTGCAAACTCTCTTGTCACATTGTGGGGTAAATACTCATGACTTACTTCCATATCATTATTTCCCCTCCTCACCCCCATGTCTAGCTTTCAAAAATGCTCTGCTGTATAAAGCTAACATGAAAAGTACACGTACCATAGAGTCACTCAAATATATAAATCCTTATAGAACTAGGTTAGGCAAAAATTGTACAACTGTGGCATTATTCCCCAATCTTGACAGACTACAACTACCAGAATGCAATGCAGCAAAAGGCAAAAAATGGTCTCAGAGTGCAAAGCTTTCAAGGACTGACAGTAGTACAGTTAAAAAAAAATAATGTGGATGCCGTGTTTTATGAGATATTTAAAACCGAGAAAACATGAGGCATTTGGGACTGGATTGTCTCCCATCCATGCAGTAACCGGGACCGACCCTGCTTAGTTTCAAAGCAAGAAAGGATCCAGCCCCCTTAGGCCATATTTCTCTAAGTGGTCTTTTAAAAGGGCCTTAGGGCGCTGACCTCTTGCTAGCTTTGAAGCTAAGCATGGTTCGTCTCAGTTACTGACAGGATGAGAAACCCACTGTTGCTGTAAAAATATACATTTTTTAAAAATTATTACTGACTGGGAGAATTCAACTACCAGAATGCAATTCAGCAAAAGGCAAAAAATGGTCTCCAAGTGCAAAACCTTCAAGGACTGACAATAGCACAGTTTACAAAAAATTAATAATTCGGATTCCCGTTGGGTTACCATCCATTCAGTAACCGGGACCGCCCTGCTTAGCTTCAAAGCGGGACTGACCCTGCTTAGCTTTAAAGCAAGCAAAGGGCAGGCCTGCTTCTCCAAGTGGTCTTGTAACTTTGGCTCATTTATCGTGCAACATGGCCCGAGGAGCCTGGCCCCTTCCTCACTTTTGAAGCTTAGCTATAGCTGTCAAAATATCTTTCAAAAAAGTAACCGCTGGTACTGACCTACACATACCCTCCGCTATCTGTAGTCCTTTACAGCCTCGAATATAGCCGCGAATATCGGCAAAAGGGCAGAATTATTTTTTATTTCCTGCCCCCTCCAGTGCCCGCTCCCCCTACTCTGCAGATGGCCTCACCTAGACCCCCTCCAACTCCCAAACTTCACTTTGTGCCCTCTAGCCACCCCCCCCCCAGCAGATAGCTTTTTTCCTGTGTTTCATTTTCCCATAACCTCAGTTATAGCCGCAGATATACCTTGCATCGATAGAAAAACAAGATGGCAGTCGTTTCATTTCTAAAAACCCCTGGTTTTGGGTAAATCCCAGATGTCTATTTTTGGGGAGGGGGCACCCCCTTAATCCATTAAATATTTAAAAGACCACTGCATGGAATAACCTCAAACCATGCATGGATCGGAAAGTCAACACTCCGTGCCCAAGTTGTTTCACACCTGGTCCAAATCCGTCCAGCGGTTTGGGCTGTGCGCTTTGGCAAATATTGACCTTGTTTGTCTATGGGAAAAAGAATGGGAAGTAGGCCGCACTTTTGGCAAAAAAAGAATTGACGCGTAAAAACCTTTCTTTTTTAACAAATCTTTATGAAATTTTGCAGTCTGGGGTGGGGGGGCTGCAGATTTTTAATCACTTTAGAAGTTTTGCCCAAAACCATTACTCGAATCAAAAGTTATTAACAATAGAATTTTGAGGGGTTCCTATGGGAGTCCGACTCACCTTAACTATAGGGCGGCTATTGACGATATATATAGATCATGCATTTCTTACCGTAATAGCATTTCTGATGATTGTATCTGCTTAGATTCACATGCTGTGCATATAATCCAACATCTAGTGGTAACCGCGGAGTATTGCATCTCGTCTTTCGAGGATCAAAAGGGGACGTCGACATAGGCGTGCCTCTAACACTATCCTTAACGTGACGTTTAGTGTACCCAAAATCACTCACGCATCGCAGCCCCTCCTTATTGTATTTTCTCTGCCGCGAGGGAGCCTTATGACTATCGTGAGCGAGTACAGAAAGAGAGAAGAAGTAGTAAGATGTGTTAATGCATGTCTTCTGATCCTTGGAATCTGCTGAGAATCACATGCTGTGCATAGACTAGCGAGCAGCACCAGGAGTTTGTGGTGGGATATGAGAAGGAACAGCAGTGAAAAGATGTCTTGGTACTGCTTGTTCCACCTGAGAATCAGACTTGGAGTGAGTGTCTAGGCAATAGTATTTTGTAAAGGTGTGTACAGAACTTCAGGTTGCCGCTTTGCAAATGGACTAAAAGGAACATTTTCAATGAATGCTATGGAAGACCCAGTGCCCCGAGTAGAGTGTGCTCCAGACTTGAAGGACAGATCTCTCTTGGCAAGTGTGTAACATAGTGTGATGCAATTGACAATCCACCTTGAGATGGCTGATTTAGAGACAGGGACCCCCTTTCTACCAGCCGCCACTGGAACAAAAAACTGGTTAGTTTTCCTTAGCAGTTTAGTTCTTTCCAGATAGAACATGACTGCCCTGCGCACATCCAGTGTTTGTAGGCTTCTTTCTGCCAAGTTAGTGGGGTTCTAGAAGAAATTGGGTAATTCTATTGACTGGTTCACATGGAACTTAGAAATGAATTTGGGCGCAAACCGTGGGTGAGTGCACAGAACCACCTTATCTCTGGGAATTGTGACAAAGGAGTCTAGAATTGAAAGGGCCTGTAGTTCACCGACTCTCCTTATAGAAGGGACAGCCACTAGGAAGGCTGTTTTGTAAGTGAGTGCTTTGAGGCTTGCCTTGTGCATAGGTTCAAAGGGAGACCCCCATAAGTCTGGTTAATATCACATTTAGATCCCATGAAGGAGGCAGTTTAGAAATAGGTGGATGAATTCTTTTAACCCCTTCCATGAAGAGTTAATTACGTGGATCTTCCACCGCAACACCTTTTGGGATTGATGCTCTTGGAATTGCACTAGATGACGAAGCGTTTCCATTTATTGGAGTAGCAATGTCTGGTGTTAGGCTTTCTTGCTTCTCAAAATATATCCATGCATCTCTGGAGGAGGTTGGGGATGCCCGAACTCTATGACTTCAGGAACCAGGCTGTTAAGTTGAGAGTCTGTGGGCATGTATTAAGTGTTTCCTCTGTCACGGTTTTTTCGCCCGTTTGCTTCCACATCATTTGACATCGCTGATAAATTGAAATGCTTCATGTCTACATTGTTTCTAAACGCAATGCACCATTATGTTTTGATTGTATGTAAGCCTTGGCCTGTATACATATGCACATACCCCTGTATGTTGACGTTTTTCTTGATGATCCATCTAGCACTGCGATGCTTTTCTTGATATGTATCTCTACATCACCTATGTCCATCATTGTAATTAGAAACAATCCATGTCCAGATTGTCTTTTACAAGTGTATTGAACTACACCCCTTGATCTCTATGAATGTGACGATTTAAACTCATGCAAGCGACAGACTGTCCTTCACCCACTCCTGCTGGTTCCCCCACTATACATACACACATATGCTTATCCACCGGTTTATTTTTCCAGCCGTCAGATTTCCCCGCCCATACCAACCACCTTTTCAGTGCTCTACCCCAGGCACTTACACGTTAGCTAGATAGCCAAACACGCACCTCTGCACGTACAAACTTTCCCACTGACACACGACTGTCCAACGCGTTTCCTAGTCGCATTTTCAGTTCCCTTGGGCTAGTGGAGCCGCTACTCCCTTAAGCCACTACTCCTTTGAGCAGACGCCACTACACCCCGTGATATCTGTCTCCCATTTTTTACGAGACACCATCACCAAATGCATGCGCGCTAGCTCCCAGCACCACTGCGCATATATACAGCTTTACTTTGTTAGAGGCAGCACAAGCGCCATTTCCAGACGCCATCCCTGCCACAGCCCGCCCTGACTTCTGCAGGTATTCTTCTTGATACGTCCGTTTTCCGGAGGACATGCTATTTCTTATTAGTATTTGCCTCCACCTTTTCAAGCCCTTTACATGCAATCCCTTTTTCTTTTTCACCCTTCTGCAGAGTGCCCCTGGGCGCTCTTCACGGACTGCATCCATGCAGTCGAGCCTGGACGACTTTCCTGCCAGCTGCCACTGACCCAATTCACAACGCTGAGCACTACAAAACACCACCAGGTATATGTATAACCTCCTATCAAGTTGCTTCTTCTCCACAGATCCCTTTATTCTTTTTTTACTTAATTCTTTCTATATCTAATTGCCAATACATCGACGCTCATTCATATTTCTATTTTCTTGCGTGCACAACAGGCCCGCCTGAATCAGAGCACCATTTGAACCTGGGCCTCATCTCTATATCGTCCACACCTGCACCCAATGACCCTCCTGCGCCATCAATTAATGCCCCAAGCGGTCAGATCTTGTTCCCATACGGAATTATGATGAAACCTCACCGGTTCATCCAACTTTCACTCACAGCATTCCCAGCGGTGAGTCTTCCTTTGTTTTTGGAACTATATATATTACGCTGATGCTATTAGCAAGACCACTATGACCCCTTTCTCACATCTTGCTGCCATTTCTAACTTCACTTTTTTCTATTCACCTTTTTTGAAATAGAGTGTTCTCTGACTCTCTTGGCCCCCGAAGAAGGCGTTCACTTATTCTGCCGAAACGTCTGCAGCACACAGACCCAGAACTTGTATGGACTGTTCATTACACTGCACCTATACCCCTAACATCCTACGTAGACCATATATGAGGTCAGACTCCAGCCGGGCACCTGAGACTTATGCCTAATGTCTCCCCTAACTGTATTTCTACCTTCGTGGTTTGATGCATTGGCAAGTTTTATTGAATATTGAATAAAAAACTGCATGTTGAAATTACAAATGGTTTATGTTTTGCTGTAATTACTTTAAACATTTTCACTAGAATATATATTTTGCATTATAACTATGCTGAAAAATGTTACATATGAGTAAGAAATATGTGTTTGTTCACCAATAAGGTTGTTTGTTCAAACAATGGCTGCCCCAACTATATGGGTATCTTAAAGGGTCTAAAAACCAGTTTGCACTTAAATCATTGATGCAAC
Organism: Ambystoma mexicanum; assembly: GCF_040938575.1. Classification (NCBI taxonomy): domain Eukaryota; kingdom Metazoa; phylum Chordata; class Amphibia; order Caudata; family Ambystomatidae; genus Ambystoma; species Ambystoma mexicanum. The sequence continues at coordinate 22,610,879 of NC_090933.1, read as the reverse complement.
TTTTTCGAACTATAGAGGGAAGAACAACCCCCTAGCCACAGTCACGGTTTTATTACACAGCACAGTCCAGCCAGGGACTCCTTCCCAGAAAATGAATGTGGCATACATTAAAGCGCTTTTTATTTTTTAATAACCCACAGGTTCTTTTTCTTTGGGTAGGCCTCCAATCCATCTTGCACCCAACCTCAACGAGCACCCTGTGTCACATTGGACCAGGAATCAGGTGGAGTGCATCAGTAAGATATTTATTAATTTGTTATTTAATGAAAAAGGAAAATCAAACAATTTCACAGCCACCAATGTTGTGGTGACACAAATGCACTAATCTCTACAAAGCAATTAGGTTAAGATATCCTGTTACAATTCACACAACCTTTAATGGCAACACAGAAAAATACCTTATTTTATAAAGAGATAACACCAACAGTTTAGCACTACTCCCCCTGCAACTCCCATTGCCAAACATCAGCTAACTCGATTCCTTTGAGTGGAAGGCAGTGTCAAGGAGTAGGAATAGAGAGAGATAATCGGATTTGGGCTAGAGCCCACCAGCAGAAGATGGGAAGCCAGCAAAGAAAGTTCAAACCCGTTTTTGGAGCAAAATGGTAGAATGGGATTTTGATTATTACTCACAACTGCTAGATGACAGAATGAAAGGGAATTCATATTGTTTACATTTGAGGAGATAGGGCAGCTTAGATAATGCTAATCAGCACACAAGGGCAAAGTAAGAATGAAATGGAAAAAATCGGTTTTGGCAGTAATCAAATGCAAAAGGGCAAATACAGTGGCAAATGGAAATTCGTTTTACACTGGATTTATAATGACAGGCAGCTCAGGTAAGGGGTTTTGCTTATAATAGGAAAATCTGTTTTTAATGAAAGGTACAGAGGCACATAACAGATAGACTTGTAAGCAAACGGGATTGCTCTCAATGGGACTCCAATTTGGGGTTTTAATAGGACAGATGGAAATAGGCATTTGTGGGGTAATGCACACAATATACAGACAAATTCGGTTTTCAGTTACAAGGAGACCAATTCTTTTGAGGCAATACTTTAATGACTATAATAATTAAAGAAAGACACCAGGGACAAGGTGGTTAATTTCAAATTTCAACCATCTTGTACCGTGAATTTCAATGGGGGAATTAATCGATTTACTTAAAAATATGCTAAGGATTTACAAAGACACAGAGATTTACCAAAGGGAATATGCGAACATCTACAGGCTAAACACAGATTCTTCTATGGGAAGGTGGCTGAATTACACTGGCAATGTGGGGTTTTCAATGGGGAATTATTGGGTGCAATTCTACAAAAGGAAGGTCTTATGCAACTTAGGGCTGGTGTTATTTCCTACTTACAAAGTAAGCCTTGGTTTGGGATTCTGAAAAGCCAGCTGGATCTCAGGACACTCGGGACAGCTAGGAAAGGGGGTCTGGTCACTGCACTCTCAAAGATAGTATGGTACAGCCTCCTTCTCTCCGGCCTCCTCCTCCTGTCTCCCGAGATCTTTCAGTGTGTGTGACTTGGTACAGTCCCCCTTATATAGCACAAATGACATGACTCACTTTACAATCTAGGGGGAGTACTCTGTAATCACCCCTACTGCTCGGATAGGACAGTTTACCATTCCCCTCTCCGCCCCCTGGCATGATTGGTTCAAGGGGAGAGAGCACCATCTGTCTGGTTACCTTTATTACTATTCTTGGTTCTCTTGGCCACTTTTTGACAAAAAACAGTTATGTCTCATAACTTCATAATTCTACTAGCCCCTGCTATATGCATCAGATAAGTGGTTTTAATTGGTCATAGGGAATTGGGTAAGCCAATCGCCAACTCTGTACGATGTAGCAAGGCCCGGTGGCACATTTTTGTCCTTTTCACAAAATGTCTAACAGTTATAACTCTGCAATTGAAGAAGCATGTTCCTAGTTTCATTTTCCATCTTTCCACCATTTTCATATTTGTCCCATTTTTAGATCAGCCATAAAAATGTTCTAACTGGCCGTTTCAGTCTCCAAAGTCCTAGAAAAATGCACTCTCTCTTTAAAACCGCTTAGCAATTACATAAAGTGAAATTATATCTCATTCTAATTGCTGCGGAAAATGCCTAAAATGAAATCTGTCCTTTAATGTCAATTGGGAAGATCTGTGCCCCCTCTGTGGGAGGGGCGATTCATCCCCCACTGCCGGTGACTAGAGATTTTTATGACCCCCTCTTTTAAAGTGGTCAGTTTGCTCTTGGTAGTGGGTGCAGGAGGGAGCTCACACCTCCTAGTCAAGATTTAGCCACACTTGCTTTCCTTGAAGTCCCTGAGCCCCTGCCTTCAAGTCTGGCAGAGCAGGGAATTATGACACCCTCAATCACATCACATTTGACTGCCGGATGGTTCACTGGTAGGTGCGACTTCCAGTGGGAAGCGGGGCTTTTATTTGTGAAGTTTCCTGCCTTAGCCCAAACAGTTTTTTCCAGTATGCTATGCCTCTTCAAAGGTGACTGAAGTCTTGTGGATGGAACCATAATGGACATTGCTTTAGTCAACCCCCACAGCATATTTCCCCCACATTCCTGTGCGTGCAGTGCTATCTTTTCACAGTGGCCTTTTAAAGCCTTTTCTTTTTCACACGTATGCAAGCTGGTTTTTTTTTTGTTCATCTAATGTTTGAAATCCTGACTTGTATGTCACAGGATTATTTAATTTCACCCTTTTGAGCAAGTTTGCATTTGCTGTTGGTCCATTGACAATGAGCGGTAGGGCCCCCTTCCACACGGTTCTCTGATTTGACATAAACAAAAGAAACAGCCAAGTTGTTTTTTGTTTGCAGTGTTTCAAGGGCTGCTGTTCAAGTGAAATGGAAAGCAAAAGATGTGTCTGGTTGTAGTGTTGAAATTCTTGCCCCTCATGTGGATAAAAAGTACAAGGCCGTTTTTTGGATACAGTGTATAACTTCTGGTCATTCAGGTGAAATAAAAACAACGCAGGGCCGTTTTTGGGTTAACAGTGTTCAACTGCTTGCCACTCATGAGACAGGGAAAGCAAAGCACAGCAGTTTTTGGTGGCAGTGTTTAAATGTGTTTTTTTCAGGTGAAAGATTTCTGTTTAGGGCCTTTAAATGCACCCCAAACCCCTTTGTCCTGAGATAGCATGTTGTATGGGCAAGGTAGTTTCATCAGAGGAGAGTGACATCTCCATCAGATGGGAGAACCAGGGTTGGCTTGCCCACATTGAGGCCACCAATATCATGGTGACTAGTTCCTGGTGCATCTTGTACACAATCTTGTTGAGTATGGGAGTAAGGGGGGGAGGTGGAAACAACTTTCCCTGACCATGTTTACCAGAGACTGTTCCCCTTGGATCGGTTCTGAGGGTACCTGTAGGTGTAATCTGGGCATTGTGAGTTCTCCAGAGTTGCGAACAAGTCGATCTCTGGGAAGCCGCATTCTGGCCAAACTTTAGAGATGATGTCTATGTGTAGTCACCATTCGTACTGTAACGTTAGTGGGAAGTCACTGCTGAGCACGTCTGCCAGAAGATCGAGTTCCCCTGGAACATGTTGAGACAGTAAGAACATCTTGTGTTTGAGAGCCTACTTCCAAATGTTCTGGGACATTTTGGATAGCCCTGGTGAGTTAGTGCCTCCATGCTTGTTCAGGTAGTACATGTCCGTGGTGCTGTCCATGAGGACCAGTACTGCCTTTCCCTGCAACTGTGTCTGAAAAGCCTTGAGGGCTTTGAACACTGATAACAGCTCCAACAGGTTTATGTGGTTGGATGCTACTGCTGGGGACCAAACGCTGTGCACCGTCTGCTGGAGGCTGAGCCACTCTTGCATGGGGTGCATGCGCAAAACGTGTGTGAGGGACCAGGTACATGCAGGATGCCATCATCCCTATCAGTCGAATGGCCTTGCGTACCGTCACCTCTCGTCTTGTTACATACTGAGGGATCTGAAACAGCAGGTTTTGAACCCTCTCATTGAAGGGGAAGACAAGGCGGTCTTCTGTCCCAATTAGGGCCCCCTGAAATTGCTCGACTTGGCTGGGGTCTAGGCTAGATTTCTTCTTGTTTGTGGAGAATCCCAGGCTGAAGAGTAGGTCTATCGTTTTGTGGGTGAGTTGTCGAGGTAGGGATACTCTGGGATGGATTGCCTGTGCTAGTGAGCTGCTGCAACCAAATAATAATCAAAAATTGACCAACAGACAATGATGACAGGATTCCATATGTATATAGTCAAAAACTTTTGAAACATCCCCTTTGTGTATAGCGGGATACATCTGTGAAATATTTGAATATTAGGAATTTAGGAAATGTTTTATGCATGTTGGTTGGGGTTATAATAGACACCTATGCCATTATACAATTGCTGGTATGAGTATGGTATGTATGAATTATGAATGAAGGCTGAATGGACAAGAACTATAGGAGTTGGGTCTGATCAATTTGATGAATTATTATAATGAAATTAAATGAATATTTTGTCTTGGTAAACGTTTTTGACTATATACATATGGAATCCTGTCATCGTTGTCTATTAGTCAATTTTTGATTATTATTGTGTATATTTACATGGAGGACCATAGACCTATACCAGGTACCCTTTGTGGATCGTTATATTTGAGCTGCTGCAACTGCCAGTACCTTTGTAAACACTATTGGGGCTGAGGCAATCCCGAAGGGGAGGACCTTGAACTGATAGTGTTTGTTCTCTATCGTGAATCTTTGTTATTTCCTTTGTGCCTGCAACATTGAAATACGAAAGTATGAATCTTTCATGTCTAATGTTGCCATGTAATGCCCTTACGTTAGCAGAGGGATTACCTCTTGCAGCGTTACCATCCAAAACTTTTGTGGTATGACCAATTTCTTCATTGCACGCAATTCTAGCACAGGGCACATGGTGAGATTCTTTTTGGGTACAAGGAAGTACACTGAATAAATACCCTAGTTTACCTGTAGAACAGGGATGACTTTGATTGTGCCCTTTTCCTGTAGGATCTTGACCTCTTGCAGCAGGATTCTGAGGTGTTCCGGTTTTAGACGTCTGGACTTCGGTGGTCTGAATCGAGGTGACCTGCTGAACTTGATGCAATAACCGTGGGTGGCAGTCTTGAGCACCCACTGGTCTGTGGTAATCCACTCCGATGCATGTAAGAATTATGTTATACGTGCCGACCGGGGCGGCATGGAAGGGGACCCGGATCTGAGAGTAATTTCTGACTGGAGGCTGGGGAGCCTCTAGGGGTGGCATTGCAACCCCTTACTTTTGTACACCATTGTCCTCTAGGGGATACGGATTTGAGTTTGAGGCAGCAGACCCTTCCCCTGAGAACCATGAGTTACCCGTACCATATTGGTTATGTGGGGAACGAGAACAGGACTGTCCATGAAAGAAACAGCGAGAACTCCCACCCCCCTCCACCCCACCTCCCCTTCTCTGTTGAAAGGGTCTTTGAGTGATCTGGTTCAAAGTTTTCAAAGTCTTGTGTTCTTTCTTAGCAGTTTCGAGCATCTCATCTACAGCCTTGCCAAGCAGGTTAGAATCCTCTACCGGTTTCTTGATGAGAGACGCTTCTGTCTCCAGTTTTAACCGGAGTTCTTCAACCAGGCGTGTTGTTTCAAAAGGGTACTCTGGGCCAGGGTTCTCCCTGTGGTCTCTGCGGCATCCAAGGTCTTTTTAAGGATGTTATGGTTTACCTGCTTACCCTCTGACACAATTGTAAGCAGACGAGAACACACTTGTTCAGGGACCTCCTGCGGCAGGTTCCATTGAACATCACAATAGCTGGCCAGCAGTGTGGTATTATTAGCAATCCGGGTGGAATATACTACCACAGTAGTGATTCGCTTTCCTAGGACATACCGTTTTTTGCATTCCTTGTCCGGTGGTGCCTCACTTGTAGACAACTGCACCCCCCTCCTCTCTTCCTTGTTGTAGTGACCACGACAGAATCTGGGGTGGCATGTCCCCAAATATAGAGAGGGTTTGTAGGGGAGGGGCGAAAATGTTTCTCCACCCATGGGTTCAAAGCCCTGGTCTGTGAAGGTGTTAGTAAAGAAGGGTCGATGCTCCTTTTAATGAAGTTAAGTAAAGGGATAGCCTGCCTGGCAGGAGGCTTCTCCCTTAGAATATCCTCCACAAAATCAGATTCTTGCACCACCTCTTGGGTGGCTATCTGGAAATGTTCGGCTGCTTTTTTCAGAATGGCGTTAAAATGCCAATTTGGTCATCTGTAGGTGATGCCTGACGCAGAGGTGGGGAGGAGGAAGGATCCATGCATATGGTGTCCGGATCCGGGGTAAGAATAGGTGACAGCCAGGGTGGGTTGTCCACTGGTGGCTCATCCCCAGCAATCTGGGGCCTAGACTCTGGGATCCTCAAAGGGATCATCCTCTTGTAAATCGGGGTCAAGAGGAACCTCCTTTTAGATCAAAGACCTCCTCATGAAGAGGGCCAGAGGTTTTCTGGAATTTGGCAACTGAGGAGTAAAGGTCTTCTTCACTAGGCCTTTTAGGCATGAACCTTTCAGAGAAGTCCACTAATTTTGCAAGCCTATTCATACAGCTTTCACATTTTTCCCTGGTCCATAAAGAGGAGCCAGAGGGGTCCAGAGGGGGAAAGGGCTCCTCCTGGGTAATCTACCTGCATAGGACGCCGAGATTTTTCTGAGAGAGTTCCGGATAAGGGCTGGGGACTCTCATAATAGTCATCCTGTCTTTCCCAGTGTGTGGACATGTCTTTCAACTTGTCCTTGGGTTTACTAGCCGCCAAAACTATCTTTGCGAGACTCTCACGGATGTTTGGCACCTCCGAGAGGGGTTTAGGCTGTTCAAGCTGTTTCGACGTAGCCAGAACTTTATGCACTCGACGCCTGTGATGATGGGGGAGCTACCCTCGGCCTGCATCATGGCGTAGGCTGCCCACCACTTAACTCGACGCTCCTTGATTGTTTTAGGATGCAAGAGCTGACAAGACTGACAGGACGCCTCGTGGAGATCGCGAGAGAGACATTTATTGCACCTCCAGTGCCTGTCCTTCCAGGGGTACTTGCCCTAATAGGAAGGGCGACATTTAAATGGTGTCCTAACCATAGCTCAGGTGTATTAAAGCGACAGCAAAACCAAAGGTGAAATGAGAGGGGAGAAGGAAAGACCTTCTTGATAAAGAAAGACCCCCAGACCTCACTCTCCCTACTGTATAGGCCAGCCAGAAGGCCCGGCCACGCGGTCAACAGCGCCGAGGGGAGCGCCAGCCGTCAAAGTCCGTTCTTCCGCTGTCTTCAGCAGTGGTTGAGAAGTAATTGTCAAAGAGGGGACGAATAATATATAAAGGACCAGAGATCGGGAAAGAATATAACTTTGCAATTTGTAAGAGCTTAGCATAAGGCGACGAGCTAGCTGGGTGGAAAAAAAAACTATCTGAGTGACCTAGACACGCAAGGGATTTTGGGTACCCTACACATCACGTTAGGGATAGTGTTACAGGCATGCCCATGTTGACGTCCCCTTTCGTTCCTCGAAAGACAAGATGCAATACTCTGCTGTTACAACTAGATGTCAGACTATATGCACAGCATGTGATTCTAAGCAGATTTACACGGAGCAGGACATTTTGGCGCGGCCGGTTCGGCGCAGGACGATTTGGCGCGGCCAGTTCGGCGCAGGAGCCGGTTCGGCACGGCAGCCCGCACTGAACTGGCCGCACATAAATGTCCTGCTCCGGCATCGTCACTACGAGTTCTTCATGCAGGCACCACAACCACACAGACTACACAGCTGGGCCCGCGAAGGTGGGGGCTGTGCTGCTCGGAGCACTCTGCTCCGGGCAGACCAGCCCCCACCCTCGTGGGCCCGGCAGATCTAATCTGCCCTGTGCAAGGACAGTGCACGCAGAGTAGATTACTCTTTGTGCTCAGTGCTCGCACAGGGCATTTGCTTTTAATGCAAAATTCTGGGTTCCTGTGCCTTTAATTTAAAATGAAACCGCTCTAGAACAGTTTCATTTTAAAATAATGTGGGATGAAGTTGGAACTCGCACTTTCAGTGCACTGCACTGCACGTTTCCCTAAACAGCAGCCGATGGGCACTGGTGTGCGGCGCGCCAAAACATCCCGTCGCAGAACTGGCTGCGGCGAATCGGCACGCTCCAAACCGGCGGCGCTGAAACGGGGTGTACCGGATTCACAAGCATCAGAAATATATATATATATATACACACACACACACTTTTACAAGAGTGTGGGCGCCCCTCCACTAAGGACGAACATGGTTCAGATAACCTGTTCTATGGAGTTTCTTCCACTTAGGAGGGTCTACAACCACGTTTTAGCTCAGCTCACTGCACCCTTCACAGAGAAGACATAGCCATTTGCATATCAGTCATATCATGCATGTTCAAAGAGAAACCTATCTTAACTGACAAAAAAGGACACCTCTTTTGAGGTGGTGATGTTTTTGCAAAAGCTGTTTAAATGTACTGATAGAAAATTATTTACGAATCGTTAGGAGACGCAACTTAGGCAAAACACATGGACTGGAGCAACTCCTATTTCGTTGCTGCGACTGAAAGCTGAATGAGGGGGGCAGGAAGGGAGAGGTTGGAAACAGTGACTCAATGAGCAGGGGATAAGTGCCTAAAGAACAGTTTGATGGATGGTGAGGGGAGGCAACGAGCCTGCCGCAACGCATTTTTAAGGAATGTTTAAATATGACTCAACACGTGACTTAATATTACTCACTTGCGTTACTACTGCCCGAGTGGCCAATTTGCCTGCCTTATTTGATCGGAAATGTGAACTGCTCGTTCCAACCCCCCCCCCTCCACACACACACAAACTCCTATTTCACTTGGTGAAAATGGCGCACAAACATGTGCAACATCGCTCGTTTCAGAGAAAAAAACTCTTGCTATTGGCTTTTACCATAGTGGTGATGTAGGGTAACATGAAATCAGGTGTGCAAACAGGATCCATACTAAATAAGACGTAGCATGCTAACAGAAAGCAAACTAGACGGGAGACCGACATCTGCGCGGTGGGCCCATCAATTCTGCCAATCCCATCCTTAATCTTCTTCACAGACCTTTCCTGCTGAACGTGTAACCAATGTGCACAGAGCGAGAGCACCCAATGAGCCATGCATCTCTTCTAAGCGACTAAACTGTGTTATGTTACAGGCCTTAAAATCCCACAGATTAAAAATGCCACAAACTGCTGATGTGTCTGCTTTGTAACGTGAAGCGTGCACGCAACCTCTGATGGACCTATTGATTTACTGTGCCTTACGCCCGTCATCATTACTGATGGGTGATGTTACAGGAGATGTTATAGTAACATACATGCCAGGTTTCCAACATAAAAGCATTAATTAACGGTACGGCGAAGGAATTTGAAGAGGCAGAAAATTATAGACTGGCAGACTTTTCTCCTTAAAAACGTTTGAGGCACTGGGCACGCACATGATTAGCCCTACATTTTATTTAGAATTTCTTTCTTTAAGGATTTAAATTGTGTTAAAACATGTTTTTTATAAAGTGTGCCTTTTCCGTTTGCCGATATTCTTTCATAAACGAATTCGGTTGCTGCTAGGTACCAGTGAGTGTGCTAATCAAACAGATGAAATACGAAGGGGTCAAAGTGAAGTCTATACGACCGGCATTTTAAGATAACATATATAGTTACTTAGCTCTCTTTTTGCAAATGTGTTGCTTGAGGTTGTACTACTGTATTCCGTGACGGTTCTAGGATTTGCAAGGTCCTGTGTGAAAAAGAAAAGAAAAAGAAAACTGGCATGCACCCCCATCCTGGTACATAAATGAAAAGTGAGTTATATACATTTAATTAAAAAAGGCAAATAACTTTGGGCTCTGCTTCAGAATTGCATTTTTTTTTTAAAATGTAGGCACAAATAAATAAAGCAAACAAAATATGAACCGGGAGTGATGGAATATATAACATAGCTGGTGTGCACCAAGAGATGCCCCAAACTTCCAATACAGATATTAGTGTTGACCAGCATATGCGTGCATACTTTCGTCAAAAAAGGGATGTCCTATGGAAAGAATGTACATTCTGAACAAGTAAGCTATTTTCTTTAAACAGAAAGCCTCCCTCACCAACAGAATGGTACCAAACAGCACTAAAAAAGCCACCAAAATTCCAACACAAAAATAAACAAGCCAGCAGGATCCTGCACTATGCTTGCAAACTAGAACTAATCTTACTTTAAAGCTAAGATCCGGGACTCTTGAAACAAGCAACCCATTCCCTGGGTACCAAAATGTACCAAAGAGGTCTCTCTCAATCACAACCGTCATCCTGGCGTTCAACCTACAAGCAGCACAGAATCAACACTCTCACATAACAGAGATTCTGGAATCAACCTTTGGACGTCATCGACCTGCCACATATGCAATGGTTCACCATTCAATACTCAACCGCCGATAGTTTGAGTTGGGAAATGGGTGACATTGCCCGGTCCTGGTTCCGAACCATCCTCAGAGACTGGTCTTATGAAGTCAAATTAGGCCACTTTCTTTCTGGTAAAACAAACCGATGCAGATACCTCCAAGGATTTTAGTGTTTTCATGCAACCCTCGATTACTATTCTGGAACTCCTCTTTATTAAATTCAATTGCTATGAAGACTAGGTCTAGATTCTGATACACCTGGGCCCATAAAACTACCACTGTCAAAGAAATGAAACCTCCACATCAAGAATCAAAGAGTGGATGACTGCTAGCAGACTCTGCCAAAACAGAGTGTGATGAATTTGAGAATGTCGGCCCTGCCCCTCTGGGGGGAGAACTTTCCCAGTGAGCCAGAGCGGTGCGTCCACAGTACATTAATCCCTGTAGGGGCGGTGAAGAGTGGAAGGATCACCTGGGAAGGGAAGCCCTTTATGGGACCAGGGACGATCATATGCAGGAGATACGGTATAACCCCACTGACAGTCCTTCAACCCCTTTTCAGGAGTTAAATTCCCCTCCTTTTTTATTGTGAAACCAATCCCACTAGTTCATTCATGCATAGTTAAGAGCTAACCAATATTTATGTTGACCTATTGCATCCGAAATCATGTACTGAGATGAGGAAGAGGACTGAAAGGATTAAGATCATTCAGGCAAACCGAAGTGAGCTGACCAGTTCTACAACAAATTGGATTGGTTTAGAACAACTCCTTTTCCCGAATCGGGAATTTTAATGTAGCACAGATGAAAGCCAGATGCGAACCCCTCGAGGTAGAGGTGCCTGGGGAAACAACAGTGTCAGCTGGAAAGCAGTTCATGTATACCAGGGACTGACAGAAACAAGACACAGTTGGCCAGGGAAGGAGAGAGAAATTAAATAGCCAGAGGGCCGGATACTCTGAAAGTCTCTTACTGAAAAGACGCAGGAGCATCTTATCGTGTCCACAGCAACACAGAGGTGAGAGCGGACCATGAGAGAGATGCCGCAGACGAAAAACCAAACCGAGAGCAAGTCCAAGTGCTACCGGGGCCTCAAGATGGAATCCTGCCGCCCAAAAGACGTGAACCATAAATAAAAGGTATGCAAGCTGGTGGGGTTTGGAGAAGCTGGGTGAAGCACAGAAGTACCGAATGAGGGTCAGACAGTATTGTGGACTAATAGATTAAAAGAAATATGGAGAAGCAGTGTGTTACGCTCACCTGGCTCCCACAGAGGCGTCGATCTGGACTGGACTGCTGTGGTCTCCACCAATGTGACGCGTAGGGCCGAGATGATGGACTGGACTGGCCCACCTAGCTTCGTTTGCTTGGCCCGTAGGAATATTCTTCTGGAAGTGGAGAAAGGGAATTAACCACTCGTGGAGTTGAGCGTAAATCCCCCCACCCCGCTGTTCTCCCCACTGATCACCTTGGATGTTCCCTCCTATAAGATGATTTGAAAAGATGAGCTTTCCATCCTGCATTGAGCGCAGGGGCGCGTAGATAACCAGTTGCTTCACTGGCTCGAAGGAATTGGCGAGTTCCAGGACAATATGGACTCCGATATTCCCAGCAAGGCGCCGTAAGGCTGTAGTTCATAAGAGTTCAAATGCCTGACTTTCACTCTTGTCCGATTCCTTGCAGGTTGCAGCTTGACCCTACTGAAGAGTTCCTCGTGGCAACCGGTATTGTTCTGGTAAGGATTTGTATTATCCAACACAGTTCAATAAAATAATGTCCATATGTAACCTGTTGCTTTCTCCCAACAGGCGAGAGAGAAAGTATGAAGTCTCGGGGAATAATGCCTCCAGCGGTAAAATCAGGTAAGTCTTTTGTGGTGAGGAGGGTTCCCCTTGTTAGTCCCTTGTTTCACCTTGCTGTCCTTTTGTTTCCCCTTAGGGGCCGGGTTTCGGCTAGGATGCAGTGGAAGCTGCGCCGACCCGTGATGAAGAATAGTACCCCCGGTGGTCAAATCAGGTAAGTCTATGGGAGTTATTCCTCTGTGTACTCCCTTGGCTCACCTTGCTGTTCTTGTCTTCTCCTTAGGGGCCGGAGTGCGGCGATAACATGCAGGAGGATGCGGTGAAATGTGAAGATGCTGCGAAGGCCGGTGAGTTCAGCGCGGCGCTGCAGCAGGCGAGGCGACGCGCATAAAATAACTTCTTTCTTCCAGCTCGAAGGCGCGATGGATCGAGAATTCAGGTAAGGATCAAAGGTATTGCTCTTGTTCTAACCTTTTCTCCTTCTTTCTCCCTTTTTCTAGGAGCTCCAAACTCGAGGCGGGCGTGGCAGAAGACTGGATGCAGACTTGCAGGCGCGGTGAGCGTTACGCTGCTGGATGCAGAATAACGCAAAGCGTGTGCTGCTCTTCGGGCGTGGTTTAAATAGCACCCAAAGTAGTCTCAGGTAAGTATTCCTCCCCAGCCCCGCCCGAGTAAAAAAAAAAAAAAAAATAGTCCCTAGGTAAAATAGTCCCTTCCAAGCCTCGTTTGGCTTGGAGCTCTTGCAGCATGGTCTGCATCAGGTAAGTTTGCAACATGGTCTGCATCAGGTAAGTTTTAATCTATGAGCCTGGTGCCTATGGCGCCAGGACTGACTCTCCATATGAGCCTGGTGCCACTGACCCAAATAGCCCCTAGCGGGCGTTGTGGGGCTTGCTTGAGGTAACTTGATGCCTGCTTCCGGGGTTGCTGGACTTGGTCTGGGTCCCCGGGGGTAGGCATCATGACACAGTGGGGTAGATACACCAGTCATTAATAAATGCATGAAAAGTGAATACGTGACCAGTGAAAACTTAGCTTGGGAGGAGAGTGAACCAGGCTATTACAGACAATTGCGATTCTCGTGACCGCACCCATATAAATCAGAAAGTATAAGGGAGTCTGAGACTCTGCATGAAAACAAGATTGGAAACAAGGAACACTACGCGTGGCAGGAGAGTAAACCAAATGAACCAAAGGTTCCATTGCGAGTCTGGGTCCGCACCCAAATAAGAGACTAACGATAAAAGGGTCTCAGACCCTAATCAGAACTAACAAGGGCTGGAGATCTATATATGAAACAAAGACAATATATGAGATAACTGGTTCTTGGCAAAAGAGTATACCAAGACCCTGAAAGTATTGCAAGTGTGTGATTCACACCAAAATAAAAAGGTTGGAACCAAGGTGCTTAGAACCCTGTGATTGAGGAACTTGTTGTACTTCTGGAGAATCCTTTGTATTTTGCATGCAAAGAGACTGGGGCGACATTTGACCTTTCTACGTCTAGGGGAAAGGAGCAACCCCCAAAATTGGAATATTTTCTTGAACATTGTTTTGAATCTTTTAGAAGCCCGACTGGCTGAGAACATTTGTGTTGCCTTGATGAACAGTAAAGTGAGATCACCCTTGCACCATTTATTTAGTTCTTCGTGTGAGGGACAGAGATAGGTTTTGGGACGTGACTGGGACAGACTTCATACTTTTGGACATCCTGGCGGTTTTCACTAGTTCTTTTGGGGCAGGCACACCTCTTAGTTTTAGGGATTAAGAGGCCATTTCCCGAACCTTTCTTGATCAATGAAAGTCTCCTCTGTAACCACTGAACCGTGAGACATTAAAGCTCCACACCATGTAAATGTCAATCTAACTGTCTTACCTTCCTTTATTATGTACCACCCTGTATCATGCTCACTGTACCAAAGAACACATAGTCCTGCATGTTTTTTTTCATGTAACTGAGTAATCTTACTGTAACAGCAACACAATGCAGAGGGCAGCCTTGTGCGCTTTATAAATGTAAACAAATAAATATAATTAAAAAATGAAACCCAAAACAGGCCACACTTGTGTCTGAGCTTTACTACTTGTAGCTCACAGGAGATGAAACTGCAGCCATTCCGTTTGGTCACCTGATCAACCCACTTCCATTTCAATGATGAACCATGATGGAACCCTTCATATTCAGACACAAGGGCCAGAAACATGGGTCTTTATTGACTTTGCACTCTCCCTTTGAACCTCAGGGCAACATAATACGAGGAAGGCCAGCTTCTAATAAATAACATCCCACTCCATGAGACCCATCAAATGGCAGTCAGAGCCTTGCCCATATCACATCTCCATTATTCCAGCAGCATACTCAATGTGGTAATAAAAACAAGGTAATACAAAAGTCCTTAAACATTTGTAGAGCATCTAGAACTGCCCAGCTAGACTATGAATAAAAAGAGCTGAGAGCACACTGCTCTGCCCTTGGAAAGCCTTCCCTGGCTTTCTATGAAACAGAGGATCCACATCAAGGTGATCTGCATTATCTACAGGACTTAAAAGGTATTGAAATATCTGTTAAATGATTCACATTTTACGTAACAGCCAGGACCCTTGGATCTTCCAAAATAACATGTGGTTTGCAGAAGCAAATTTAAAAAGAACATTGATGTAAGAAGTCTTGATGCCATAGGCCCATAGCTTTGGAATTACAGTGCAGGGAACTGATGAACCCATCAAAACCAATTGAAGTCCAGGAAAACCCTAAAATGCTACTATTCACCTGAGCCAGCCACAGTACTCCTGCCTCACAAATCAATCATTCTACTAGAAACAGTCCAGCACTTCTTCCCTCTACAATGGCTCCAATCATACTGAAAACTTCACTTTAAGTAATAATAATAGGTTTACGGGCAGAATTTAATGGAAAATGCTTATCGTGATCAATGATGGAGACTCTGGCTTAGCAATGAATGGTGCCTCTCACTGTTGGGTCTATCGCCATCAAATTATTCGCTATTTATTTTGTATTTGTATTTATTATGTTTATATAGCGCTTCTGATGTAACCTTAAACACTTAATGGGGAAGGAACTGGTGAGGGGACTGGAAGGGGGAGGTGGGGTCAAAATTAGGCTTGGGTGACCATGAGCAAAAAAAGCAGCTCCGGGTATCCGGCATTTCCTGTTAGGCAGGAGATATGTCTGGGGAACCAGAACCATAGTTCACAGCAAATCCAACGCGTGCGTAAGATTCAAACTCTAACCTTTTGTCCATTATATATTATCCAATATGGTTTGAAGGTCCCTAAGGTGTGCGCTTTATTCTCTTTTATGCACATTCCCAAACCTACAGTTAATATTACATAGCTATGTTTGTATGGCACCACTTGACTGGGGAATTACATGTAGCTCCAGGTAGCTCTTGGTTTAAAGTTAACGAGGCTCCCCTTGGTTATAACCAGGTGCTAAATATTTCCTGGAAATTTCGAGTCCTGGACAGGTATATCAGAAGGTGACCATTTGTTGACTGAATGGAGAGAGGTCTTCATATCTGTCTTCTCCTTTCCCCTTGTGTGCCCTTTCTCTCTCCATCATCTCCTTCCCCCTGGAGCTTTAAACCAGCTTTCTCACAAAGGGATACATTATGAAGCCCCAATAGATATCAAAATCTAAAGAAACCTATAATTCCTTAACCAGAGAGGATATAATATTTATATTGACATTTGTAAGGTGCAAACCTGGTCGATTAAACTACATCTAGGAGCAAAGAAGCGGCCAAGAGTGTGAAAAATAGGTAAAAGGAAAACAGTACTTACAAAAAATGAAAGCAAACGAAGTTGGAAGTCTTCAAGACCTTGCGAAAAAGAAGGGGGATGTTATATAGTTCAAATAGAGGTGACATGATTTATTAAAATATTCAACTGGGCAAACCTGTTGAGTTATAGGGAGGGGAGGGATAAGAATGGATGGATGAGAGACAGGATTGAAAAGTTCTCATTTTATGCAGTTAAAACATTAATATTGCAGCATTAAGCAGTGGTTCTCATCTTTCTTCAAAATAAGCAGATCTTCAGGGCTAGTCACACATGTCCTCTAAAGCGCAGTAAGAAAGTAGAAACCTTTCCAGCATCTAATAAAGGTAAATGCTTGGACATTTTTCCAGTTTGTAGTTCATGTGCTCAGTAAAGAATGTATGAGGTGACAAGAAAATTAGCAGCCCAAGACAAGGGGCCAGAGATGGCAGAAAATCTAATGACTGTGTTCTGTATTAAATGGCACAACTCGCTGATCCTTGGGAAAATAAAATATGATTTTATGAACCTTTTTCAAAGTACCAATGACCATATGCATCAGAAAGGCCTCGGCCCCTATACCACGGTTTAAAGAGTCCACATTGATCATTTGAGAGACAAAAGAGACTGCATCACATATTGTGATGCAGATATCTTGGATGACATCTATTTCCAAGTGTGACAAGGCCAGTACCGTGGCCTTGACAAGCGAGGACAGGAACCCCTACCAAAAGGAGGCGAGTGGTGTGAGAAACCCGACTGTATTCTCCTACCTACTCTCGCAGGATCTTCCAATCAGGTGGCCAGGGAAAGGCCATTGCTTTAGGATCCCAAACCTGGGGGTGGACAAGAGAGGGAGTATCACCCGAGTGGAGGGTCACGAGGGATTGCGAGAATACCTAATGGTAGACCTGGTATTCACCCATTGCCAATAATACCCCAACCCACTCTCCCTCAGCCTTCATGGGGTATTTTAAATCACACCCCATCTCTCCCTTTCCAACAAACACTGAGACAAGGAAGAGGCAACCAAGATCAATGAGGATTACCAATAGGAAAAGCATTGGGAAGTAAGACAGGGCCTACTACTACCTACCACTAGGCTCTCCCACCAATAGAGTCCGGCAAGGACAGGCACTTTATCCTAACTGTGCACACCTGACTCCACTCGACTCCTTCCTACACTATAAAGGGTGGAGTTCTGCCAGAAGCAGTAAGCGAGCTGGAGATGCTGTCCGGACCAAGGG
Organism: Ambystoma mexicanum; assembly: GCF_040938575.1. Lineage (NCBI taxonomy): Eukaryota > Metazoa > Chordata > Amphibia > Caudata > Ambystomatidae > Ambystoma > Ambystoma mexicanum. The sequence continues at coordinate 22,593,638 of NC_090933.1, read as the reverse complement.
GCAGAGAGGAGCAGGAGCTGAAGCCTGGAGGAGAGCGGTGTGCCGAGATGCTGGCCCAGCGTTTGTGAGGGGCTGCAACGTGGCTAGGGAGCTGTGCCTCCAAGGAGCCAGAGTGAGGCAGCCTGCATCCTGCTGGCGACGTTCAGTGAAGTTGCTTGTTCCCTTGGGAACTGTGCCAGTCCCAAGAGTATCTGAGGGGCCAGTGGAGAGGCCCTGACCCCAACCACTGCGTATCCAGAGGGAGATTGCCTGTCAATACAACGCTGCCCGGTGAGTTTCGTAAAAGTCATAGAAAGAAATTCGGGAGCGTGCGTTTGACTGGAGCGGAGCGGGAGAAAGGCACAGTTTGCGAAAACGCCACGGAGCGGAAAGAGAGAAAGCATATGAAGTATAGAGAGTGCAAGAAATAACAAAAAACTGAAAAAGGAAGAAGGTGCTAGCGGCGCTAAAGAAAGTAAAGCAGAATAAAGGCATGTGCAGTGTGCAAGAGGCATGAGAAACAAGCGTACAGGTGCAAGGGTGCACTTTGAAATAAAGGAAACAAAGGAAAGCAAGAAGGGGTGCAGGAAGCACCTCAAGGTGAAAGGCTGGAAAGAAAGAAATGGATGGGTCCAAGTGTGCACGCTGTAAATAGGAACGTGTGCCAGAAGAACCATACAGAGAAAGTAAAGCAAAGGAAGGTGCAAGTGTGCACGATAAAGCAAAGGAAACAAGGAGAGCAAGAAGGGGTGCAGGAAGCACCTGAAGGTGAAAGGTTAAAAAGGAACAGCAAGGAATAAAGAGAGGGTTTAAAGGTCAGAGTAGTCACGCTTGGGGGGAGCAAAGAGCCCAGCGGTCTCAAAAGTCTTGTATACTGCTACATGCAAGAACTGTAGAGTGAAAGGTACATCCTGACTGGGAGAACTTTGTTTAAAGACGAAAGAGCCCTATGCTTGGGGAAGTAAACCCTGAGAGGCCTAACCAGAGTTGCACAAGAGACATTGTTGAACTGTGTAAAGAGGGGCCTACACTTGGGGAAGGGAACCCTGAGAGGTCTAAGCAGAACTGTGATTTTTTTTTTGTTTACAACTGGAAGTGTCTGAGCTTAGGGAAGAGAACCCCAAGAGACCCAAGGATATTGTGAACTTGTTGATTTGCTACAAGAGCCCTGCGTGGAAGGTTCTAACGGCTCCCCTTTTGAATTGAACTATCGTGCACTGGCAGAACTACATCCATTGTTAAGACTATATGAAACCAGCTGTGGTTTACATTTCGCTTTATTTGAACCATTGTTTTTTTCTTTTTTAAAGACTTCCTAACACATTTTTGTAAAGAGTGAGGGCAAGCATAGGCTTAGACACAGACTTTCAGACATGGACGGCCCTTAGAAACATCAGTTAAGGGAACCAGCCCTTTAGAGTTAGGCATTAGACTAACCCAGGAACCTTAGTAAATACAAGTTTTGAAACTAACATCTTTGAGTCTGTCTCTTTTGATACAATGCCCGTCTCAAAGAGGTCTACCAGGGAGTAATCCTCAGCTAGTCCTACCCCCGAGGTGAGACTGTGGCAATTAAGAGGGATTAAATTCCTGTCCGCCCCCTTGTGCCAGTCTGTTTCTATGCTGTACACAAATGTCTTATAACATGACTCAAACAAATGTTCTCCAGCTCTTCGTTGTTTGTTGCAGGAATCCCAAAGATGTCCCATCGGAAGAGCTACTGAAAGCTAGAATCCTTTCCCTGGAATCCATGCTCCAGGAATTTCACAGATATCCAAAACGCACTGAGAAAACCCACCCAGGTACATCCAGTTTACTGGGAATACCGTGCCAGAGGGGAGAGAATGCAAAACCAGAACAGAAAGTCATGGCAGGCAACAGAGCCACACAGCACCCTACCAAGGTGGTTAAGACCAATCACGAGGGAATACTCTACACAACCAGGGACAGTCTAAAGCAGTGCTGTTCAAAAGTTTTGGGCCGGAGCCCCCTGATCAAAATGTGGGCAGGCTGGGCCCTCCCAAAAATGCCAAATGGACAGTAAGTCAAAAGGGCTAAGAACTGTTGCGCACTGTTGCCATAACCTGCTCCCAGTAGAGTCCTTGGGCTCCCCCACCTGCATGTAAATGGGACTATTACACACAATATTCATTGCAAGCTGAAGAGCAGAAAGTATCTGAGTCTAGAATCTACACTAAAAATAAAAAAATAGATTATTTTTTTTCTTCAGAATGTGGGTGTGTGACCCCTGGACATGAGGCTGGGCCGCGCCCCACAGTTTGAATACCACTTGTCTAAAGGGACACCGACTCTCCCCGCATCAGTACTTACCTGCAGGACCAAGGCTCTGTAACTCCAACTTGAACATTCCCCCTCCTGGTCAGTCATTGCAGTACTGCTGTACATTCGAACAGAAAAGGAGGGCGGGTGGGCTTACCCCATTACTAATAGCATTTAATGTTACTGCACATACAGGGATGGTAAAACTATGCTGGATTGGCCAGGGACAGGGGCCCTATCCAAGAAGGTGAAGGAGGATAACCGGACAGTACAGGAAGAAGGAATAGTGGGTTGTTCAAGTGAGGTCGGTGAAAATGGTGGATCAAGAGACCAGCCTGAGGAAGGAAGGAGCGGCAGATTGTGGAGGTGCATTATGGAGAAGGTGAGGTATTGGATAGTGAGTGCAATTGGTGCTGCAGTACGAGTATGCAGGCTAGTGTGGCAAGTGAGGCTAGAGTAAATAGTTTAAGGAGTGAATGTGAAGTCTAGGATATTGAATGAAACAAGAGAGTCTGAGGAAGGAGTAATAGGTGAAGGCAGAGTTGAAGTGAAGAAGGTAGTAGTGGAGCAGAGGAAGGAGTAGTAGAAGTGGAGAAGGGGTAGGGGAGTTTGTAGGAGTGTGGGGGAAGTGGTAGTATCATGGAGGAATGAATAGGAGAGAAGTGGACGGCAGAGTAGCAGCAGGAAAGGATGGAGGCAAGGCCTAGGAGGAGTGGAAGACATCAAATTGACCGAAGATTTGAGGGAGGGATCAGGAGAGGTGGTTAGAGAGAAGAAAGCAGAGGAAAGGGAAAGATGAGCGAGTGTGTTAGAAGATGGCTGGATCCAACAGGGTGTTTGCAAGGCACAATTCCCAAAGTCTCAGAAGAACACTAACCAATGAATTGAGTAGGAACATTATGAGATTCCTGCAAGAGTTTTGCTAGATATGACAGGCAGCATTTAGGTCCTTATCCCTAGTATAAGCCAGACCTTAGAAAGTAGGTGTCAACAATCACCATCTTCTAACACGCGAAAAGAACCATTGGCTGGGGAAGCGGTGGCCTAAACTGATCAATTGCGGATATAAACGCATACAATTCCCATCCTTAAATAACTAGATTGTTCATATTATCACCATGGTTTTAAAAATGTGCTAAATTACCTCTTATTCTTGCCAAATATATTTGTATAGAACCACTTAGATTGTTTTGGGTGCATTCCTCATTTTGCAATCAGAGCTCAGCACCCGTTACTCACCTGTTCTTTGGCCATGAGGGTTAGTATTAGAATAGGAAACTGGGCCACCAATTATTCCTAAATATAGTCCGATTTCGGAGTTAAAGGGGGTACTGTCACTAAACCAATGTTGAAACATTTCAACATAAAAAACTTCTCCCTCCCTCTTACTCTTGGCGATTTGAAGTGGCATGGTTATGATGTGGCACATTAAAAATATCCAATAACTACATATGCCTACATTTCCAGAAATTACCTGCTCTAGCATCTCTTATGTTACAATTTCCTCTGCAGGTATTCATCTTTCCCAGCCCACTTAAACACACACTGAAGAATTTCAGTGTAAACGTAAGAAGCAACATAAACAGAGAACTGAAGTCATGACTTGGTTACTTCTTGACTTAATAATTACTAGGGTTGCAAATGTGTTTTCTAGTGGATCTATTTCAGTCCAAGCAATCTGCCTGCTCTCGGCTGTTGCACTGTCAAGATACAAATTAAACTTTAAAAATAGACTATAGGCGAATCACATCTTTTCTACCACCCACTCTGTCGCACTTAATCCTGAATATGCCAAAGCTCATTTCCCTAATTTCTTTTTTGTTGGAAGCAGATCTGTGGAATATAGAAGATTTGCCAATACAAGCTACCATAATAAATATATAGTAATAATATCAATACTTTAGCTAAGGAGTACTACCAGTGTGCATGTATACAATGGTGGTGGCTAAGAACTTTGTCAGGACTAGCTCGTAGATTGCAACTTGAATTTTTGCCCCCGGGTGAAAATGGAAAAACAAATACCTATGTTTAGGGTTACATTACAATGTGTGGTGTATCACGAGATTTAGACACTTCTCCCTAGCGGGAGCCTTTCCTTGCAAGGTTAGGGAGGTCAGCCCACTATGCAATAATGCTGCTAGGGGTGGCGGCATATGGGACCTCAGAGGGAGAGACTCCTGTCTGGTGGACAAGGACTCCCGTTCCACAGAGGAACTCTAGAGCCCTCTCTTCTAGAACAACAGTAACATCCAAACTCCAGGGCTATTCATCAAACCAATTTGTTATTGTTATTTAAGACCCAAGATCCAAACTGAGGATCAATGCAGTAAAACTTCTGTGAAGAAGAATGGTGAGCGAGTAATAACGATTACTCAATGGTTGTTAACCAACACTACTGTGACAAAGAAGAATGAACAAACAGTGAAGAGTGATAAACTAAAAGAGAGAAAAGACTATAATCCTCCGCTGGGGAGGGCCCAGCAGCCGATCATAAAAAGAGAATATGGACGACTGTCCAGGTGAATCTAAACCCAGGAGTTTTAAGCCAACCGTATCAGGAGTGCTGATGCAAGAAGCATAGAGGAAGCCAAGAAACAGAGAGAGAAGGAGACGAAAACCCCAGGAGAAAGTCCAGAGCAGTGGCATCACCCAAGAGAGGTGGACTGTTCAGTCGGACAACACCACCAAGACTGCTGGAGCACTGGTGCCACAGAACAGAAACAAAAGGAGTCGGAGAAAGAACCAAATTTATCTTGACTACGAAGGAGGTCCCTATCCTGCAAACAGGTCCAGTGACGCCAACCCGTAGAAAGCAAGTTAACAGCGGGAGACCCGGGAGGGAAGACTGGGATAAAGATTACCCAGGCATACTCACCTGAGTAAGTGGCCTGAAATGAAGAAAAGTGAGAAACAGTATGAAACCTCTAACTCAACTCAGTAATTTAAAAACCGGATAAGAGAATACCTATTGCAATGCCTCTCTCAAGGAGAAAGACCTAGAAACAGATGAGGAGGAACACAATGTTAAGTGTCTTTTCCAAAAGGATTTCAAGAATTACACAAACGCAGGATAAGAACCACAGAGGGATTTAGTATCCCTAGTAATAATCAGAAAGGAGAGACTTTTCAGAGACACTTAAGACATTGCACAAGAATTTCCAAAGCCCAAAACATTGAGAAGTCTACAAAGAGAACTAACAGGGTAGCCAAAGACTAGGTAAAGTCCCTTAGAGGAACTAAATAAATGAATCCAAGAGATAGCTAAAAGTATCCCAAACCTCTCTACTACAGGTGGGGAAGCCTATTCAGGAGAAGGGAGTCATTCTCCTGGTCTTTTGTTATTTTTGTCTTAGTGGTAGAGACAGAGCACCCTAGCTTTGGACAGAGGACAAACCGTTTACTTTGGAATTCACAAAAGGTGAGCACCTTAGTTTGGTTAGGCAGAGAAATGTGTAGATTAGGGAAAGTGAGGTCTTTTCACTTATTTTAATAAAAGTATGTCAAGAATGCCAAAAACTGGTCTTTCTCCTTCTTCTGAACTAACACAAATGGTTATATATTATGGAGAAAATCTTTAAATATAACATTTAATGATCATGTCACAAGGAAGGGGCCTAAAAAGCTCTGGTTAATACAATAAGTCAGACTTTATTAATGTATTCAGCATTTGTGGTGTTTAGTAGATTGTGCTCAAACTGTCAACCTTACATGTTGGCAAAGATTAGTAAAATATCATAGGGCAAGATGTGTTGTACGGTTGCTGTGAATGAGACATAGGTTTAGAGAGCAAGGGCAGTGCACTGTACCTCGAAAGCTTAACTCTCTTCATCCAGAACTAAAAAGAACCCAACAAACCAGGACAATAGTGGAAAGGACAGTTATTTGCAGCAGATGTCTACACATATTCGTCCACATAACTGAAAAGAGCCAAATAAACTACACTTTACACATAGCTTTTACATGGGCGTCTGTTAGGCAGAAACCTGTGCAGTTCCCTCTGGGACCACTTCAAAAGATTTAAGACTACAGGTGTTTGGCAGTAAACCCACTTAGTAGCAGTCTGTACCACACAGATTCACTTGGTAGATGTGGCTGAGCAGTCAGACTTCCCTCAAGAAGAGTTAGGCAGTATACAGAGTATTCACAATAGGTCAAAACAACACAGTAGAACAAGCCAACACTGACCAGAGCTTGGTGTAAAAGAGATATAATTATTTATTTAAAACCACATCTAGTAAAACACACAGGCACTAATATTAAGCAGTTCAGAAACACCGTCACTAAAAGTCTTAAGTAAAGCCCCACTTATTTTCAGACAGCGGTGAGCGCTTAACGCAGACGGCACTCCAATAATTCGTTTTAAAACAGAGGGAAAAGCAGAGTATAAAGTGAAACAGATCCCAACACTTTCACAAGAACACAGCAAGAGAGGAAGGCAGAGTCAAACCGTGAAGTTAGAGTACAGAAGGCCGGATCCACTTTAAGAGGATCAGGACGAAATGTGTCCAAGGTCACACGGTTGAAAAGTACACAAAAGTCTCGAAAAGGTTCAGAAAGATTTGGACCAAAAGAAAGGGACCAGTTAGATGGTCAAGGCGGCCAGCCCAGTCCAGAAGGTTAAGGGATTATTATTACCTTGTAGCAATCTTTAGAAAGGGAGGCCTGGCGGACACAGTACCTTAAAGTGGTGAGAATACTCCAGCGGGGGGCAGTTGTTCTTGGCAGTGGATGCAAGTTGGTGCTTCGTCCGGGGGAAGAGAGGATCTCGTTGGGGAGGAAGACAGGAGTCTGTTGCACTGCCAGGGAAGAAACCAGCCGCGGAGTTCTCAGTTAAAAGGAGCAGTCCTTTTATTCGCGGTCCAGTGGTAAGTGGCTATCTGGTTCCCGGGGTACTTGGCACGGGCAATTCGACCACAAGACGTCCTGGGATGCGAGAAAAAGAAGGTAAACTGGTTGTGCCCACCAGTCAGGGGAAGAAGACTCTCCAGCAGGGAGATCTTCTCTGTCGTCGGGCAGTGGTGAGTCGGTTCCGCAGGGCTCCACCGGTGGTGTCGTAGCAGGTCGGCTCAGCTTCTCCCTCGTCGGATTCTCAGGTCCTGTGGCGACTTCTGAAGTTCCAGTCCCCAAAGCCCTGCTTTTATGCAGCACACCCCCATTCACTCAGCCTAGCTGTCAATCAAACATGCTAAAGTGCGACTTGAGTTACCAAGGCAACTCGGTCCAGGGTGCCTAAACCACCTCCCACACCCCCTGTGGTACCCAGACAGAGTGGCACCACTTTTGGAGGCTTCTGTGGAGAAGCCAGCCAAAAGTGCAACAAAGGGCTCGACTTGGGTTGGAGTCACAGAAGAGAACACAAACGCCATTTTAGAATGGAGTCCTGGCAAAAAATACTAACCGGCGAATTAATATTAAATAAATAAACCAGCGGTGTGTTTGCGGCTATGAGAATTAATTAAAGTTGGTAGCCTCGAACAATGGGAAAATCCCATAGGGATATATTCGCGGTCGATCAGGGGGGACGGAGATGTGCCCCCTCGACTAACAGACCCCGGGGCAATGGAATTGCCCCGACCAGTACATCCACAATATGATGGTTTGTACTGGTTTCTGTTCATAATTTGGGACTAGTAAAGCCAGTGGTGACTTTACATGCCCTGGGGGACAGTAGTCAGTCCCAGGGTATGGAGTCTATGGTGGGGTGTCACTATGGCACCCCTGTGTCACTGCACGGAGGGTGCGGTGTAACACACATAGTAAAAACACATGAGACCCTATGGAGTAAAGGACCCCATAGCCCATAAAACACATTAACAGTCAAAGGAACACCATAAATCATGTCCAAGAGTGGGAGAAAAAGAGTCTCACTCTTGGCAGGAGAAAAAAAAACTCCAGAAATCCAGCAAAGCTGCTGGGGGGGCTCACTAGGTTAGGAAATTCAGCCTAAACTGAGAATTCTCCCTAACACCGTCCATACATTTATGAAATGATCTAGGCAATTGTACCACCAATTCACAGTAAACCCATTGACCAATACCTATTCAACAGCTCCCGTTTTAAAATCGTAGACAATTCATCCCAAAACTCGAGAGAACTCAATCCATTCCACTGAAGAGTCCAAAGTGCATTCTATTTCGAAAGAGTTAAACATAATGTTTCTTAAAGCTCTATTGGCAGGTAAAGTCAAATAGAATGAATTGGCATCCGAACAATATCACACCTCTGAAATGGCGAAAGAAGGCTTCCTCATGAGTTGGTTTGAGTTTGGGGTTGCTGCTGGCCTGTTATGTGCACATTTGGATCAAATATGATTTATCTAGGTCTCCCTGCGCTCAAAATGTTAATATAGTTTTGGGTCAGTTTCATTATTGGTTTTAGTTTTTCTTCCTGGGTTCTTTTGTAGTACAAAAGATGGCCCCATCAAAGCTTCATCCGCTGCCTTTCTCAGGCCAGTGAATGTTCCCCACATTATTTTGGAAGAATGGTGGAGCCGAGGATCCCAGGCAGAAAGAAAAGGAGATATACAGAACTAAAATGATCCTGCAACTTGGAAGAAATTGGGTGCAAGGGCCTTTGCTGCGAAAATGAGCAATGCCCGCTCTACTCCATATGAAAGAGGGGACTGTAACCTTGAAAATTATCCTAAGAAAACCTGCACACCTGAGTATTGTTTTGATTTCTTGTACAACTCAATACGACTCATGATTAAATGATGGTCATCTAAGACAAATGGACTGTGGACAGATTTTGGGAGAATATTCAGGTTTCCTCTTCTTCAAGGTGGAGTGGAACTAGGTTCTACGTTTACATAATCAGGAGATATCAAAATACTGTTACTTCTATGAATTTAGCAGCACCCCAGAGGGAAAACAGCAGGAAATCAGTAACCTGCCAGATGGGGGAATTGGGCTCCCATCATAAAAGGCGAAATTAGTAATACATAAAACCTTCAAATGGTACACAGGATTTCAAAGACAGCCAGTGCAGGTTTAGAGCGCCAGCCAGATTCGCTCACAGTGCCATAAGCTAGGCAGTAGATGCTCAGCTGCATTGCTCAGACTCTGCAAACCGCGCAGAAGTAATTCGAGAAGCCAGAAGTAGGCATTTTCCGAGTAGGCGAATATGGAAATGGTGAAGGCTACCAAAGCACACTGGTCTATTGAGGACAAGATAAATATAGGATGATGTTCCTAAGACGATTGAGTTGGAAGTAGCCTGCTCTGAGCATTTCAGTTCTCTTCAGTTTTGGTGACATCTTCAGTTACACCCCATATATTATTTTAGGTTGGGCCTAAGCAGTAAGGCAGAAGCCCAGAGACACTGGCTATATTTAAGTTTTTCATGCATTGGGGCTAGGTGCCAGAACAAGCAGCTGTGCCCAGAGCACTGAGATGTAACCCACTGGCACACACCCATGCCCCAATGGCACATATCCAAGAGTTGTAATGTAGCATTTCAGTTTATTTCATTTTCTGCACTTTCAATTATTAAGCAGTGCTGCACACTAGTAATGGAGTTCATTTAACTATATTAAGAAAGTCCATGAGATTCAATAATTGAAACAGGAGGATCTAGATGCACAATCAAAAAACAGCAGTGTTTAGCCTGATCGTTGAGGACCCCTCCCCCCATAATCCCATAATTGGAGATTGAAGAGCAAGAAAAGGAGGGGCGTACAAGCATACATATTGGGCAATAGCAAGCACTTACTCATGTACAGCAGATAGGATGTTCATATTGTTGCACTTGCCCTTGCCGATACATTTCCCTTCACTTCCTCTTCCCTGCATTTCATAAAATATATGTACAGCCTACCGCCGACACCATGTACTTACTAGTTAGCCATAACTTTTGAAAGATTCACTAGAATGCCAGATCTAGATTTTTAGATTAGTGTGCCTCAGAACTCAAACTGCCATTCACGGACGAGGCCCACTATTTAAAAACTATGAGTCATTTAGTATTGCCCGAGTTATTGTACAAAGAAGCAGGTGCACAGAGACTTTGCTGTAGAAATATTCTTTTGGGAGTAGGGTTAACACAGAATTGCATACGTCACGTTCCTGTAGAGAAGGAGATGCACACGTCAATCATGGTACACATCCCCTCGCCTCCATCATATTGGAAGAGCTGTAAGAAAGTACTGTGCACGACACCTGGTATCGTCCCAATACCGCATTAAAGATATGAAAAACGTTATGTGCTCAGACAACCCTACCGAATGTACCCTCGAACTGAAGTGGTAGAAGGAAGTCTGCAGACACCATCAGACGTAGAAGAACTATAAGCAAAGTCTGACAGGGCTAAAGTGACGTCATAAAGAGAAGACAACATACTGAAACGACATGCAAATACTCAAAAATGAAAATATAACTGAAGTAACAAAGTAAAAGAACATTTTGAGTATGAAGACATATATACTGAGAAGGTAAGTAAGGAGAGATGCAGAAGATGTATGCTCGCAGAAACGCAAGGTAGATGAGAAATAAAGAAGCTTGCTACAATAGAAAATATAACACAGGTAAAGCAGCCATGTTGAGAAGATGGATGTCGGTTTTGCGTAATAGTAAGCTGAAAACCCCAAGGAGAGAGACCAAGGTTGCAGAACATGACAGGCACTGAAATACAGATTCATGCAAGAACAAAGAATATTTGTTTGGCTAAGGATCAAGGATGCCACAGTGAGAAGTAACTGCGAGGCTAAACCATGTAAGTAAGACATATTTCTCTTAGAACAAGCAAAGGAGTAAACATGTGCAAGTGCCAAGGTGTTGGACAATTAAAATGAAGAAAGCATGTGTAAGAGTAAGGTTCCAGGGGTCAAAGAGTAATTGAATCAAATAGCACTAAATAAAAAGTACAGAATGGAGAAATCATGGTCTCCTGGTGCAAGACCAGAAAACAAGGCCTATTCATAATGCTCAAGACCAAGATAGCAATGTACCCTCACTCCCTTAAAAGGTCAGGAGAAGAGAACAGTCAGCAAGGTCAACTACAAGGAAGAGGCCTTGGCATAGGGTTTAACTGATGAGAAATGGTAAGGCTAATAGTCCAAGTGGGCAGTTGTCTGAAGTTGTTCCCCGCACCTGGGTTTCGTTTTGATTACGTGCTTCTAACGAGCCGAATGTCCAAAATTGGTAGAGGATGCCAATCAATCAGGATTGCCCATGCATTGTTGTAGAAGCCAATCTGCTGCTGCTGTTCTATTATCTGTATTATATGTAGTTAGAGGTTGTTCTAGGCATGCCTACCAAATAAAGGGCAGTCAATGATGTTAACACCACCTAAATAAGCTATAGGTATATATGTTCCCTTAACCAATTCTTTCACCCGATAGGTTTTTATTATTTGCCATGTAGGGTGACATCATAACAGACACATATTTGGGGTATAAAGCCTTTGTGTAATGGAAATGTATTTGAGAGTGAGTAAGCTGCGATTTGTTATGTTTGCCAGACTTCCCTGCGTCATTGAACTGATAATAAAGTAGTACTTTGCCATATTCTTTGAGTCGGTCTGGTTATTTGGGCCTGTAATTAGTAATCCCATCCAGCATTTGATGCACTCCATGCACTACTGCACATTCCCTTCTGTGATTGCATTGTCTAGTTAAAATGATGTTTCTGCTGGCTACTCAAAGGGGTTTCCATAAATGAAGACTCATGTGCTCTAGTAATTTCATCCATCAAATGTTGGTTCTTTTATTGTTTTGCCCAATGGTCTTCTGTCACATCTGATGGATTCAGACAACTCAAAGCCAAGGTCTCTTTTCAGCTGGTTTCATGGGCAAACCAAGAAAAGCAGGCTATTGGGTTTAACTGAGCCCAAGGGGTGGGGTTCAGGAATAGGTACAAATAAATCAGCCTTGACTAGGACTGTGATCCTCCGTTCTTCTCTCCATCCCCTCAAAACAACTCCTCCCCATTGAAAAACAGTACCTCAGTCTTTGGAGTTCTGAGTGACCCACAATTCTTTCTTGGCTTGTGTTGCTCTCGTCAGAAAGTCACATGGGTCCCAATGGGACTTCATGAGTTCCTAGAACCACAATATTTATTGTGGTATTAGGGTTAATCATTGTATTTCCACTTGGTTCTCTGATTTCACTGTTTATTTTTTGTCCTCAAATACAAAGCAATATGCATATGTGATTTTATGTAAGATTTTATGTGCGATTTGAACTGTTTAATACATTGGGCCTCATTACGACCCTGGTGCTAAGTTGTTAACGGCGCCGTAAAAGGCTGCGGCGCCGTTAACCACTTTGCGCCTTACTTCGAGGTCCCTTTGCGGGACCCGACCGGAACGGCTGGTCTAGACCAGCCGTTAAAGTAGGGACCCGCAAAGGGACTCTCGAGGTAAGTACGGTACTGCAATTTGCGGTACTGTACTTACCGCCTTCCCCAGTCCCATTGAGCCCTATGGGGCAAAAATGGAAATGGGGAAGGGCCAATGTTCAATGGGGAATTACCGCCCGCCAACCTTGGAATGGGGTGGCAATTCCCCATTGAACATTGGCGGACTCGTTACAATACCGGCACCAACCATGGTGCTAATAGCGCCATGGTTTTAGCGCCGGTGTTGTAATGAGGGCCATTGTTTTTTAACCTTTCTCAACGAGCATATACATTTAGGCCAATTTTCACAATTCGTTTTTGTCCTTTTAATTGAGCCTATTGCTTGGTTTCCAAGATAGGTTTCCTGAGGTTCCCTCCACTCAGGGCACTGGGCATGTGCTTTATATGATTGACCACCACTCCTAGTGCCATAGTTCATCTTGATCGAGAACAACTTTCAGACTCTCATACTGCTGTTGGACCATGAGATTAACCAATTTTCCTCTCCCTATGTGTGATACAGGCTTGACACCAAAGGGATTATTGTTATAAATCTTCCGCTACCACCTAATCCTTCTCACCACTGTGCAATTCGAATCCCTGCAGACTTTCTGAAGATTTCCTCCCTTCTTCCTTGGACTCATTTACTCCTCACCTCCCTTCCTGCTCCCTCGCGTTTCATGCGGTCCAATTGGCCACACCTTTCCTATCTTTGTCCTCCATAATGTTCCACCATGGAATTTGTTCCTTCAACTCCACTATCAGCCGTTCTCTCCCTCTTCTTCAACTCCTACCTTGCCTTTAAGGATTCTCCTCTCTCATGTCCTTCACTCACCTCTCATTCTTAGCCTCATCTGCATGGTCTCTTTCTCGCTCTCTCCCTCCCCACTATCTATGGTCCTTCTTGTAACTAATTTAATCATTTACCACTTCCTTCATTATTCCCCCTCCCTCATGCTCTTACTCTCTCTTATTCTCTGCCTCACGACCAAACATCTTTACCTCTGCCCTACATTCTCCCACCTCGACTCTAATCTCCTTCTCCTTGTACTCTATTTTTCTTCCACCACTGCTGCTCTTCCCATCTCTCCCTGGTCTCCACTCTTATACCCAGTTCCACTCCTCCCACTACCCTTAGGTTTCCAGATCAACTCCTCTTTCTCTCCCTCCGATCTCACTACCTCCTTCTCTGCCTCCCTTCGTCACTGCACTGCCATGTTCTGAACACCACCTCACTGTCCCTACTTCCAACAGCATAACTGCCCGCCAAATGGGCCTCTTTTGACCTTGCAGGAGCTCTGTTGTGGATTTGTTTAGTGGGCAATTGGGTACAGTTGCAACTGTGGCGCAGGTAAGTTATGAGTTTTGGCCGATGCGAAAAAAAGGACTAAGTGACCGCAGTCAAAAAATTGAAATGGGTACAATATGAATTGTGCACCTCCTTTGCCTAGTAAGCATGGGCAGCAAGCAGGCTATACTTGTCAAGAGTGGTGGCAGTTCTTTGACAAATCAAGGAAATTCATTCTTTATGCCCAGAGGGGAGCCACCCCCCTTTGGTGTTAGGAACCGGAGGAGGTCTTCACTTCCTTTTCCCCAGGATCCTCCTCTTAGGCGGCCAGGGAACGGTCATTACTTTTGGATCCTGATCCTGGGGCTGGATATGCGAGGGAGGATCACCTGGGTGGAGAGAACTTGGGGAGAGGACGTCCTTGGGTGAGACTTGGTATCGCCCCTTTCCCTTTTCACAATGAGCCCTCTATCCCTAAAGACTTTGTAGTGTATTGTAAACCCTTTCCCTCCTTCCAAACTGTCCCCCAGAAACAACACCTTCGTACTGCTCCCTTTATTAAATCAGACAGCTCCAAACACCACTCTGGTACTATGACGAAGAAGAGGGCTATGGAGGCATACCAATGGAACAACCTGGTACTGAGGCGAAAAAAGAGGTCTATGGAGCATACCAATGGAACAATCAGGCATGTCTGCCTAATGGAGTTCTCCATAGTCAGGCAATGGAACTCACCCACACCTGGGGTCATTTAGCACACCTGATGGATATAAAAAATATCTGCTGCCTTCGTAGAAGTGAAACTGGCTGGAGGAAAGGAAGCTGGAGACCCATATGCCGGGGGAAGTGTTGTGCAGGAGGAGGAGATGCTGGAGCCGTGGTTGGCTGTGTGAGGGTCTGAAGGTCCCGTCAGCCTCCGGAGTGGGTCTGCTTTGTGGAAACTGTGGAACTCCCATTGATCCCAGCCGCCATCGATGGAAGCCAGGCGAGCAAGCAGTGCAGTCTATTGAGGCTGCGAAGGAAAGACAACTGCGCCTAGACAGTGTGCCCTACATGGAAGAAGCCAATGAAAGTATGTCTAAAGACGTTTATGAATTGCAACAGAGTGCCAGAATCAATGCGCTGATACAGAAGTAAAAACATGCGACCAATTAATTGCAATGATAAATAGCGATGCTATAAGAGTTGAAATGTAAGTTTATTTCTGTTTTTCTAATTCGCTAGGACTGTTACGCTCACCTGGTCTCTGCGGAGGCGTTGGGGCAGGGTTGCAGCCCTCCCGGTGGTGAGGTCGCTCGGGTCCGACTTCACCCTCTGTGGTGACTGGTGGTAATAGGTGATGCTGCTCGGAACTGCTCCTGTTGATTAGTTTTGGCGAACACTCCGTCCTGCTGCTTCTGGCAGGGGCGCTTGTATGATCTGGACCGAGTTCATTCACTGGTCCCTTGCACGTGGTAGTCCAGTTCTGCTGTGACTAAGCCACTATACTTCAGGTAAGTGTTCCTGTTTGCCTTTATCTTTCCTCGTCTGTTTTTGTTGTATTGTAAAGTTTGTTGTCTTTTATTGCGGTCCGTTCCGCTTTTGAGGTTTGCTCTTTTGCTTTCTTCCCTTGCAGGTGATGTTGCCGGCCCGGCAGAAGCTGCAGAGCTCGAGGCGGCAGCCCGAGGGAAGGAGAACGAAGCTGCAGTGGTACAGTAGCTGGTAAATTGGTAGCTAGGGGGCACGCAGGGTTCAAATGTGGCGCGGCCCTAGGACGGATGCTCTAACCTTTTCTTCTTCTTCACAGGGTCCGAGTTCATGGATGCGGAGCGCGTTGCTGCGGTGTCGGGATCAAGATCACTGGATGTCAGGAGATGAGTCTGCAGATGAAGCGATCAAGCACCGGTTTCCTGTAGGTGAGTATGCAGGAGAACGCCTGGTTTCAAAGGTAAGTAAACTGATCCATGCAGCGTTGAGCGTCAAGTTGCACGCGAGTGCACAGTAACGCGAGGCACCAGCCTTAAGGATGGAGCAGCTTATATAGCTGAGCTTCTGAAGCCACACCCACCAGATTCAGCCTGCCTGCCACACCTGATGAGTCAGCACATGAGGATGTTCTCTGGAATAAAGGCTTTCAGCTCCTGGAAAGTACTTTCAGGGAGCACTCCTGCACTGAAATAAAGTGTTCCTGCTCACATCTCTATATGAGCCTGGCACAAAAGGTGCCAGGAATGAGTCCAGCCAGGGCCCTTGTGTTTATGGGTCCCAAAGGGACATAAGTGAGTCAAGTGACCCATTGCCCCCATCACTAGATGGTGTGGTTTTTGTGTTCTGGGGCCTGTGGCCATGACAAGGACATGCCAACTAATGTTTCGACCTTTGTGGTCTTTTTCAAGGCTAGTCAACAGTGTCTTTGTTCACTAATGGATTGTGCCTCTTAAATCACGATATGTGGAGGGTGCCCATTATCAAAACGCAGATGCCAGCTGATGGTCAAGTCGCCGCATGAGGGACCTGCAAACATGTGCAACCAGGACGAGCTACAATAGAATACAAGATCACACTAACATCAGAACATTGTATCGAACGAGATATTTTTTCAGACATGAAATCGTTAGCATGATGCACATGATGAATCCCTCATTTTGAAATGGGCACCATCCACATATCTTGATTTAAGGGGCGCAATCCATTAGTGGACAAAGACACTGTTGACTAGCCTTGAAAAAGACCACAACGGTCGAAACACGTGTTGGCATGTCCTCACGATTTAGAAAAATTGAAAAGAAACTTTCATTTAAGCTCTCATAGCATCGCTATTTATCATTGCTATTAATTTGTCATAAGTTTTTACTTCTGTATCAGCGCATTGATTCCGAAAGTATACATTACACCAGGCAGGGGATAGCCTAGTATGCTGCAATATGCAGCTGACCATTACATATTTTTTTCAAACATTACATTTGAGCACCTGCGCCCACAACACCTGGTGTACCCCTATATACATAACTAAAGACCCTGAAAAGGGAAATTGAAGTTAAGAAACAGAACTGCCTAAATGAACTCGTACAAGATACTAATCTTAAAGGAACTGGGAAGTGTCCCATATGTGAACAAGTGAAAAGCATTGATGGCAGAGGATATGGGAAGTGTCCCAAAAAATTGTTTTTTGGAAAAGCTGGAAGAGTTGAACTTGGGGAAGGGAACCTTGAGACTTTATGAACTGTGTTGAACTTGGGGTAAGAGGAAGCAGAGTACAAACCAAGAGCTGGAATAAATTCAGAACTTTATTTTGACCACCATCCATTATGATGCAGACATCCCTACACTTTGCATACAGTTAGTTTTGAGGGCAAGTGTAGGTTTTGGACACAGGCAGACTTTTTAATTGGACATCCGGACACTATCCTTAGTTTTCTTTAGGTAGGGAAATCCCACCTTAGCATAAGGCCTTACTCCATCTGACATTTTGAGTTAAATACAACTTTTGAAACTGAATTTGAATAGGTTGTCAGTCAGTCATAATTCCTTTATTTGACATTGTGTCTTCAGGTACATAGCAAAGAATAGAACAATCATAAGAAGTACATTCGAAATAGGATTAAAAACATTCTGAAAAAGTAGTAAAAATGTCAAAACAATAACAGTTTAATACCCCTAACATACATACAATTCCAATTCTATGGCTAAAAAACAATTATAGCATGAACATATATTGTTATTTTAATACCCTTTTCCTCTGTAGCCAGGCTATAAGAATGTATCGGGACGTAGCAAAAACTACAGGTAAATCGGAAGGCTGCATCAAAAAGTACATAAAGCAGATTTGCATATGCAAACAAGCACCTCCTTTAGTATGTGCCTCAAATACTATGCCTTAGTCGAGTAGTCGGAGGGCAAATTAACAAAAAATGAGAGATAGTTTCTTTACCAAGACCACAAATGGGCACGGCTCAGAGTCATGTCCCTTCCATGAGGATGAAAAGGCTGCAACTAGGAGAATACCTAACCTAAAGCGGGCATTCAATGATATTTCATAGGCAGGGGAAATTAAAGTATGTTTTAAACCCCACCCTTAGCTTGTAATTAAGATACTCAGAACTCAGCTTCAACCTGAAGGCGTCTAGCAGAAGCCATTCCGATGTGTGAGAAAGCAAACAGTGTCTCACTATCTACACCCCAGGGATCTCTTTCTCAGGTGGCCAGGGCACGGCCATCGCCTTTTGTTCCAGACCCTGAGAGTGGAAAAATCGTGGGAGGGTCATCTGGGAGTGGGGGTGAGAACTCCAATGGCAAGACGCGGTATCCCCCTCTTCACAATACACCCCTACCCAACACTTCCTCCACCTTTATAGGTTGTTGTAAGTTTTGTCCCTTTGCCCCCTCCCCAATTCCAACAGGTAGCTACATCAAAGGGATGCTTAGGTGAACACACAAAACACCCTATATATCACAACAACAACATTGTTCCCCTTCTTCTGATATTTCTACCACCTTTCGAAAAAAATACAACTTCCACAATTCCGACTTCCACTCTAGAAATCCCATTTACTAAACCACTGGGACGAAGAAGAGGTGAAAGGGAGCTATAAAGATTGCCAAAAGTTGAGCTTTGAAGATTACCCATAGAAACCAAGGCACCAGGGATTCCTAAGGGCAGTTGCCATTTTGTCCCTGTAATGAGGCCAGCCAAGGTCAGGCCTCCCTTTTCAATCATTCCCAACTGAAAACGGTTAAGCCTCCCAGTCAGTATGAAAGGTTGCATAGAATGAGCGAGCTGAGGATGCTGAATGGTGCCCAGAGACCGAGAGGAGAGCATTCAAGCTAGAGAGACGCTGGAAGGAAGGACTGCCTAATTGCTGGGCATGTGAGTACAGGGGACGCTGCAGTGTGGCGAGGGAGTTCTAACTCCAGGGAGCCAAATCAGTGGTAGCTGGGGGTTACCAGGCAGTACCCACACCAGAGCTCCACCCCTGGTCAAAACAGGAAAGCCCATGCCTTTGAGGGGCAGCTGGCGAGTCCCTGACCTCAACAAGTTATCCCCTTTACCCCCCTGCAGCTCCCAACACCCCAAAACGGCTTTTAATGAAAGTGAAATCCGCTGAAACTAAACAGTGTGGCCAAAGCGATCACGTGACATGCATGTGTGTCACATGACCGCAAAGGTTTCCATGAAGCAAGGCGGAAACACTCACGCGTAGAACAACACAATGGGACAGTTGTGAGTGGATGCGGAGGAGGAAGCAGTTCCGTTCTCTAAACGGTAAGATATTGTATGCATGAGAGATGATCTGATATTTTATTTATATCACGCTCATACACAGGTGTTTCAGAGTGCGACAAGGCAATGGAGGGAACAGGGGAGAACAAAACAACGATCTTACTAGGCCCAATGACATTGAGAATGTGCAAGTGCATGGGAGAGGGGGAGGGGGAAAGTGCATGGAAGGGAAGGAGAAAGTGGAAAGTGCAGAGCAAAGGAGAAACAGGATAAATAATAAAATAAATAATAAAATCAGCACAAAGTGGTAGTGCAGCCAAGTGGCAAGTGCTAGGTTTCAGGCAGCAGATCAGGTGGGTCTGATAAGTGCAAGAGGGAAAAAAGGGGGGCTGTATGGGTACAGATACAAACCCTAGTGCAAGGGGTGGCCCGGAGGCAGTGCGGTAGGGTGGCAGGGTGAGCAGAAACCTGGGACCAGAGGACAGAGGGTGTCCCGATTAAAGGTGCCAAGAGTAGGTCAGCAAGGGAAAGGGGGGGGGCGAAGGCAGAAGCAAAGAGGAAGGTCTTGAGGTGCTTCCGGAACCTGAGATGGTTTTCCTCAGGTTTTAGAGTGGCAGGGAGGCTGTTCCAGAGGGAGGCCCCACCAAAGACAGAGATCTACCCCCAGCTCGTTTCTTTGAAAAACGACTGACCCTGAGGGAGTTGGAGGAGGAGGAGCGAAGAGCTCGAGAGGGGAGGTATTTACGGAGGGATAGCTTGTGATATTTTGGACCCAGGCCCCAGAAAGCCTTGTGGACAATGCAGAGGGTTTTAAATGTAATCCTTGCATCCACTGAGAGCCAATGGAGAGATTTCAGAGCTGGAGTGATACGATCCCAGGGCTTGAGGGCAAGGACAAGTCTTGCAGTCCTGTTCTGGATTAGTTGCACAGGGCGGAGAGAAGAGGCAGGTAGATTTAGAAAGAGGCTGTTACAATAATCCAACCTAGAGAGAACCAAAGCTTGGGAGACAGTGAGCCTCTGTTGGAAAGAGAGGAAATGTAGAGTACCTCTGAGGAGGTGCAGTAGGAAGTTTGACTTTTTAGAGACCTCAGAGATGTGGGCAGAGAAGGAAAGTGTAGAATCAAAGATGACCCGAAGGTTCTTCCCCTCGCAGGTGGGCGTAGGAGGAGTGCCGAGGGAGGTCAGCCAGAGTGTGAGGGGAAAGGATGGAGAAGGTGTCCCGATGAGGAGGATTTCAGTCTTGCTGGCGTTCAGACAGAGATCGTTGGCGGAACACTAATCTTGAATGGCAGTAAGGCAATCAGATATGAGAGAAGGAGAGGAGGTGGCCAAGGGTAGCCTGAAGACAAGTGGAGTATCGTCAGCATAGCACTGGAAATTTGAACAGAAAATGGCAATGCAGTGGGAGAGAGTTGCCAAGTACATGTTGAAACGCCAGGGTGAGAGGTTAGATCCCTGGGGAACACCACACGTAGAGAGGGAGATAGCTGATAGGAAGGACCCAAGTTTGACCTGGGAGGGTCGGTCAGAGGGGAAAGAGGTCAGCCAGTCCACAGCCTGATCGGCGATACCGAGGTTATCACTGAGACGGTTGAACAGGGTGGTATATTTGACAGTGTCAAAGGCAGATGAGAGATTGAGTAGGATGAGGACAGAGGGAATGTTAGCATCAAGATTGGAGAGCAGATCCTCACGATGGGCCAGGGAGAAACCCAAGACACGCGCATGAACACCCATGCCATAGCAAAAAGCTATTGTTATGTCGGGTGAAATGGCGAGACTAACATAGTTAAAGAAGGCCCCCCTCACCCCCCGAGTAATAACAGAGACAAAAATAAAATGACAGCCATGTGAGAGTGATTAAGTGCATAAGTTCAATTTACAACAGAACTGCTGTGTTGAATACAGTAGGAAACCTAAGAGTAATATAAATAAACATGATCTAATTTTAAGTCTAAAAACTGGGCTAATACCAGATGTAATAAAATACATGTTGCCTCATTTTCAGATTGGGTCTAATGTCTAGACTGAGAAATCCCCTTAAAAAAAATAAGGCATACTTTAAAAAGAAGGTGCAACAAAATACAAACGTCTTGCTGGCTGACAAAAGAAAAACTAAGAAAATACAGCGCCACACGTGCAGATGAGGCAGCACGAACAAATGTATTATATGGAACCTAGCAACAGGATGTCTATGGCTAAAAGTATAAGTAAAGGTCAAACGAAATATGTTTACATTACAGGTAGACATAAGGCCCCTGAGAAGACCAGAAACCAATAAATGGGATGGTTATAAAAAGCTCAAGTCCCAGATCAGTGTGTTTGTTCTACAGGTCAGTGGACGAAACGGGCACAATATATACAAGCCCAGACTATCTCCAAAAAAGGTTAAATAATAATGTTCTCGACAATGTGTTCTTATACATGTTTTGTAGTGTGAAAATGACCACAAGATTATATGGGTTGTTATTGAATTTCTGAATACAAGAAACTTCACATCCTGCAGAAGGCCTTAAAAAACATCAAACCAACGGCACTAAGGATAGTGCAGTATGGACTATGAAGGCCGAAAAATATGTCAACTACTGATGAAGCGCTAACATCATGCTTCATCTATCTATGTCGGAATACCCTACCATGAGTTTTCCAAAAAATAACGTGCGACTTATTTCTGGCACAAGATTGATAATTGACATACTAGACAAACAGATAACTGTTTTTTCATGTTGTCTTTACTAATGTCAAACATAACTTCCTGTGATGAAATGGACATATTGATTGGATCTATGGCTTAAAGTCACTGTCTAACTCCACTCTTGTATGAACAGTCTTATTTGTTTTTATTGTTTTCTATTAACCTTTTTTATGATTGTCTATGCATTAATAAAAGGTTGAATAATTTGTAAATCTAGGTTGCGTGGAGAGTCTGTCCTACGCTAAACGAAAGGCTAGTGGAAAGTGTGGTTTGTCCTTTTTAACAACTTGGGATTAAAAGAGGAGTAATCAATCTTGAGGTTCTTTGTTGTGTCTAAATTCACTCCCTTTGTTTCAAGTTCGATCCCCCGAAAACAAAATAAATTCAGGGAGTACCCAATTTTTCTTTAGCTTTGTCAAGAAGTCCAAATTAAAACTATGTACTGTGTCTGGAATCCTATTCTGACCCTCACACTTTAAAACTAACTCTAAAGGTCCAAAAGGGTATTATCTCTGATTCTTAAAAGTGCACAAATGTTCCAATCAAACAAGTTAAAATCCATTGAAAAGGTTTCAAATGGACAATGTTCACAGTTCCATTAAATGGCTCCCTTCCCCAGATTCCTTATACTAACGTGTAAAATCCAAAATAAACAATAGTCAAGTTCAATAAAATCCAAGAGGATCACGCTCTCTACTCTTGGCATGTTCACAGTTTATTGAACTTCAATTGGGTTTGAAAAACGCCTATCTAATCCTAAATCTAAAGCTGTGAGCAAGCTATGACCATCAAATAATAATATCGCAGTCATAGTAGAGTATGGTCAAAATAAAAAGGCCTATATGAATAAACCTATTGCCAATCCTTACTTCTAAATAGAAATGGTGTGGGAAACCATGTTATACGAAAGAAAAGTGTTCAAGAAATGATATGTCAGGATAATTAGTTTCACTTCCCCACGTTTTCAGCACAGGACAAGGTGGCACACTGGAGCTTAGCACATACTCTGGCTTTTCTAGCAGTAGGATGCAGTTCAAAATCTTAGTATCTGGACCTAAAGTCTCTTATTTCAGAGAGCCTGATGCGACAAACAAACTTTCAAAATTCCCTTCTCCTATGGATTCTCAGATGTTATTTGTTATGTTATTTGGCATTTATATAGCGCTCTATATATCCTTGGTATGACCTCAAAGCGCTGGTAGGCTGAAAGCCCTCGGAGACCGTAGTCCAGGTCAGTTGAGAGAGGAAGGTGTAGTAGAGTGCATGGGTGCACCAGTGATGTGTGCAGCTGATTCAATTGTCTGATGGTAGCTGCATCCTAGCGGTAGGTGTGGTGGTTTTCACATCAGTTGAATGTGTGCTGTCTGGCGGGTGGACATCCAGACTGGTTCTGGCTGCGTTAGGCCTGAAGGACGCTTATGTGAGCAGCTAGGCCGGTTTGTCATGGGATATAGCTGCGTTTTATTAGAGTGATGAGGTGTCCATGGGGTAGCGATTGCATGTGAGCAGCTAGGCCGAATTGATCAAGGGGGACAGCTGCACTCTGATTGTGTGATGGTGTAGTCCAGAGAGTAAGCATAGCGGTATGTGGAGGGAGTGTTTGGGTGGAGTTAGGATCTTAGGAGATCGATATTCCAGATTTCGGGTGTGGGTCACTTGTAGCAAGTCAATAGGCGTATTCTGTGGTGACATTTCTCTGGATCACATTGAGCGATAAGTCATCAGATGCTTGGTTAGTCGCTACAGAATGATTGTGGTTGGTATTATGGAAAGAGCCATGACTTTAGAGCTTTGCAGAACGGCATATAGTCTTAAGTGTGTCAGATATTAGGGGGAAGCAAGTTCCACAGAGTTGGGGTCAAGGTTGAAAAGGCGGACCCTCCAATCCTGACAACGTTAGCGACTGGAATTACTAGGAGTAGGAGGGCAGAGCTTGATCTTAGGGGGCGAGATGGGAGGTAGGGTTTTAACTTCTCTTGTAGGTATAAATTGGCCAGACTTGTGCACAGCTCGAGGAGTGATGCATAGGGCCTTCAAAGTGGCCCTTCATCCGACTGGGAGTCAGTGGAGTGTTCGGAGAGCTGGATTGATGTGGTCTCAAGGACCTAGGGCAAGGAGCAGTTTTTTGCAGCAGCATTTTGGGCGCTTTGGAACTTGTTGAGTTGGTATGCCGGGGCTCCCAGGTATAGGGAGTTGGCATAGCCCAGTCTCGACATCACATTAGACCTAACTGCGGAAAGTCTATTCGGGAAGGAGAGGTAGGGAAAGATGCATCTGAGAAGTTTGAGGTGGTAGTGACAGCATTTTGACACGTTGTAGATCTGATGAGAGAGGGTTAGGCTTGAGTCCATAATGCAGCCTAGGTTTTTTACTGTGTCAGAGGGGGGAGGGGGGTTGAGGGACAGGGGCCATGGGAGCAGATGAGGTAGAAGGGCAGTGTTGCCGCACACCAAGATTTCAGTTTTAGTGGGGTTTAAGAGGAGGTTTATTGTCATGCATCGGTCAATATCTTGAAGACAGGCTTTGAGGTTGGGTGGGGTTGGTGCCTGAAATGGGGATTCTTAGGATGATTTGGGTATCGTCAGTGTAGTTGTAGCACGAGATGCTGTGCATGCGGATGATTCCAGAAGGGTGGTCATATAGAGGTTGGACAGGAGAGCAGATAGGCATGCGCCTTGCGGTATCCAGTGTTAACCGAGCGAGCAGCAGAGACAAATGAGGAGAGGAGGGTTGTTTGTTTCCTGTTGCTGAGGAAGGAGGTGATCCACTCGAGAGCTCTGCCACGGATACCAAGAGAGTGGAGGCAGTCAAGGAGGATAGAGTGGTTAACCGTGTCAGATGCTGCCGAGAGATGGAGGAGAATTAGTGCAGCGCATCCTTCCGAGTCTGCAGTGACCTTAAGATCATCCCAGATCGATGTCAGAGTGGTTTCAGTTCCATGTCGTTGTCTGAAGCCTGATTGTGCTGGGTCGAGGATGCTGTTGGATTATACAAAGGCATTGAGCTGGTAGTATGCTGTACGGTTAATGAGTTTTGCAAGGAATCTGGTGTTGGAGATTGGTCTGTAGCTTTGGGGTCCAGGGATGCAAACTTCTCTGGTGATTCACTATTCACCCTGCAAGGTTTCCTGGTCTTATGCTTTTTAATCTCTAGGGCTTGTGAAAGTAACGGTCTCTTGTCGGAAAGGTCAAGGGAATTTCCCTCCTTGCGATCCGCTCCTGTTTTGCCATCTTTCTTCTCTTGTTCAGCTGCCGTCTCAAAACTGCTGTTTCCTCGTGTGCTTTGCCTGGCTCATACAACGCCGTCCTCCTCCTTCCCATCTTTATACACCTGGGTCATGGTAAAAAGCTGTAGGTGTGAGTGATGGCCAGTAATTGCCCGACCTCATCTGACCATTGTATAGGGACACATCAGGTATACTGCTTGGGTGTTACTCTGTTTTCTCCCAGAGCAGTCTGTCTGTGTGAAAGTGTTTGTGTAGGAAAGGGGGGGGGGTAGAGTTCCTACATATCCTATCTGACAGGATGGGGTAAAGGTGTTCGACTCCCACTACCCAAAGACCCCTCACCCAGGTGAGCCTCCCGCACTGGTTCACCCCCAGGAACTGGATCGAAAAGCGATGACCGTGCCCTGGCCACCTGGATGAAAGGTCCCCCCAAGGACTAGTGGGCGAGACACCTTCTGCTTTCTCTCACAGACCACCTAGTATCTTCCCTTGCCAGGGTCTTCTTGTCAATTGACAATAGTTTACTATGTCAAAGGCATAGGAATTCCTTGAGATTCTCCATTCCAGATTCATTCTCAAGGGCATGAACCTTCCTGGATATTCTTTTTATTCTATACCTGTACACACACTTGAGTTTGCCTGGTGTACTCTCCAGCCATGACTATTTTATGACAACATTAGCTCACTTCTGGTTTATCCAATTTTGTTGATAATTCTTTTCAATCTTTGTTTCCCCTTTCATAAATGGGTGTGTCGCCCCTTTTCCAAGAGCATTCCCTTTTACTTTTTAGATATGGGTTCAAAAACCTGTTCGTAGTTTGCTTCAGAAATGTGTTAACTTCATCATTAGCCTCCGTTTGTGTCTTTCACCTTATTTTTATGAAGCGTCAGGCAACTCAGTAACCCATCTGCCTTCTCTGGGCTTACTGGTTGCTCTCTGTGATCCCGGACTTCAGTTCCCTACCTTCTGCGTTATTCTCATGGAGCGGCAGACGCTTGCAGGCAACATAGTAATCAGTCGGTCTTCACTGGGCTTACCAGCTGCTTCTTGAGTTCCTTTGCTTGATGTGCGTTCGACATCTGCTGCGCTCTTGCAGTGTTCTTTTCTACGGTGTGCAGTACCCGCTGCCTACTGCACCTCTCCCTCATATTTGGGCTCGCTCCCACTCCATCTCCTATGGCGTGGTTTCCTTCAGCATGGTTCTTGGCATCGGCACAGGTCACGGTGGAGACCTGCGTCTGTAGTTCTCTCCGTTAGCTGTAGCGAATGCCGTTTTAAGCTTCCTGGCACGATTGCATAATCTCCAAAGACTGGACCGCTGTGTTGGTCATCTTTATTATTCCACTGCTCTTTCTTGTCTCAGTTGAGACTGTTTCTTGTATGACTTTGAGGAAGCCGATGCCGGTCTTCAATACTACTCCCTGCCGCTTCCTCATCCCAGTTGTTAGAATATTGTTCTTTGTGGGATGTTGGGAGTATTAACATTAGATCTAGTAAGAGGTTGAGGGAGAGTGCAACAGTATGCCATTAGGCATGTGGAATAGAGGAAATCTCCTTAAAAAGGAATGGGGCTATGTGATTTCCTCCAATGATGTCATCTCTCTGAGGGTCACATCTCCCCAGGTGATCCTGACTCGTATAGCCACCCCAGAGTCAGGATCAGATAGTGGCTGCCACCACCTGGCAACATTAGGAGAGGCTAGCTCAGGGAAAAGAGTGACAACATCATCAGATTCATCACATACCCCTCCCCTAATGGCTCGGAATCCCACCCAAGGTTTCTCGATTAGATTATGACTTGGAGTTTTCTTCCAGAAAAATTGTTTCGCCCTCAGGTTTAGTTTCTCACTCCCAGATAGAGCTTTCTCGCACAAACCCCTCCTCATCTCAGGAATCAAAAGGGGAGTAAGTAATAGAGGAGTTAGTAACTTTTCTCAAAAGGGTTTTGGAAAGTATGTACCAACTATAGTTTCTTCTGGCAACCCTGGAATAATGGCTGAATGGATCCAAGTAGTTTTGCCCTGAACTCAGATTGTTACTAGGGCCCCATGATATTGAGATATTCATATTTTTTTTTTCTCTCTCTTTCTCTCTCTCTTTTCTCTCTCTCTTCTCTCTCTCTCTCTCTCTCTCTCTCTCTCTCTCTCTCTCTCTCTCTCTCTCTCTCTCTCTCTCTCTCTCTCTCTCTCTCTCTCTCTCTCTCTCTCTCTCTCTCTCTCTCTCTCCTCTCTCTCTCTCTTCTCTCTCTCTCTCTCTCTCTCTCTCTCTCTCTCTCTCTCTCTCTCTCTCTCTCTCTCTCTCTCTCTCTCTCTCTCTCTCCTCTCTCTCTCTCTCTCTCTCTCTCTCTCTCTCTCTCTCTCTCTCTCTCTCTCTCTCTCTCTTCTCTCTCTCTCTCTCTCTCTCTCTCTTCTCTCTCTCTCTCTCTCTCTCTCTCTCTCTCTCTCTCTCTCTCTCTCTCTCTCTCTCTCTCTCTACACAAGTTATTCTTACTGTTTTTCTTTCATAACTCTGTGGTTCAAATGCATGTGTGCTCTCCTCTATAAAAGCTGTGTACCTTGAGGGGGAGAGTTTCTGCGCCGATTCTCATTCTGTCGTCCTGTGTATACTGGCTTTGTTGGCATACTTTAAAAGACATTATCACCATCCCACTGGAAGAGTCTTTGGTTGAATTATTCCATGACAAGATTGGTGCACGAGACATTGGATTTGCGCTGCATTGCAGCGAAGTCCATGGGTCACTGGACAAGACTCCCAATGATCCCTGTGGGACCAGGCAAGACGATTTCGCCACTGCGAAAAGCTGGCAGGTGTGACCTGGGATTAGAGGGGAGTAGTCAGAGCGGATGTGGAATTGGAGCAGACTTAAGTCGTGCGTTGGCGAGAGAGTTAATTGCATTGCTATTTGTCATGTTTTGTATATTGTTGTCAGAAACAAGTCGGGGTAGTGCTGGTCTCTGGTAAAAGAATTCTGAAACGTAAAAATCTGGAAATTGTCCCGCTGTCCTAAGACATAGGAGTGAAGGTACTTTACCTAAGAATGAGTTTGATCTGATCAGAAAGAAAGTCAAAAGCGGTTGGCCACCGCAATTAAGAATACTTTTGAAGCAGTACATCAATGCACCCTACTGGCTTAAGATGACATGAGGCCGCTAAACCGGTCAGAGTCCAGAAGTATAGACCAGGAGGTGGACTGAGTGTGTCTTGCATAAGTGCGAAGAAAACATTTTGGATGGGAGCACTGTGCTTGTCCGGCTTAGCCCTTTCTACGATACTTGAAACCCTGTATGTGCAACTCAGTTGCAACCCCAACTTTTTATTCACACTCTTTTCCATCCTAGTACAGGGCTGTAATAGGCTTGGTTTCCTCTGCTTATGCGTCTCGTTTTCGAACCTTCCCTAACCCGGTGTCTGGAAAGATAACGCAGGGCATAGACACTGGATCAGCAGTCATCTGGATATAGGTTTTGCCAACACCTGCGGGAGTAACTGACTTTTCTGTAATGGGGAGGAGCAGAGGTTGTGTGTCACCATTCGAACCTGTGGATAGACGCTACAAAACGTTCAGCTATGAGCCGAACCAACACCGCCAGCCTCGGAACAGTGTAGTGCCCCGGCGCAAGCGAAGTTAGGTAAGGACAAGGTTCTGCAATAAGTCACACCTTTTCTCATCCCTGCGAGAATGGGTTTGAGTCAGTCTAGAGAAGTGCCACGTCCACCTAAAGGAAATTCAGCTCACCTAATGTATGCACACTACTCATCGAAAGCTGCCTGCAAATTCCTGGAATAATGGCATGAGAACACACAGAATGAGTCACCGCGACTAGACACTTCACGCAGAAAGGCTCATTTAACTTAATCAAAATAGCGATTGTGCGCAAGGCGTTGGAGAAGAAAAGATGCACGAGTATACCAACAGGTTTTGGATACCTATCTAGACTAGGACACCGCAGTCACCAAATTTGCCACCAAGACCGGATATCCCTTGTGATCCTGGTGCCATTCAAGCTTCAACTCAGGACTATCACATACCTGGGCTTACAGATATGCCCCAATTGGCAGGGTATAATGGAGCTGAATTATCCCCCCCTCCACCTCCCCGATTATAAATAAGATCCAACACGACCTCCGTAGATGGGCCACATTATTGCTCTCACTAGCGGGCAGGAGTAACGCCTTTAAAATGAACTCCCTCCCAAAACTGTCATACCTAGCCACGCTGTTGCCCATCGCTCTCCCATGAAACCAATGCTCCAAGTCCTAGACAGGGTAAGAAAGTGCGCATCAGGCTCGAGGTCCTGCAGGCGGGTCAGTCAGATGGTAGACTGGCACTCGCGGCTTGGAAAACATACTACATGGCAGCCCAGGTCTGCTGGGCCAAACGCTGGTTGGACCACAAGGCCCAATCCAGCTGGAGATCCGCTGAACTCTCGCTGCTACAGCCGCTGATGCTGCAAGAAATTCTAGCAATCCCAGTTACACGCCTCACCAGTGGGGTGAAACAGCATCCCCTGTTTGGACCCACCCTTATCCAGTGGCATAACATGAGAGTTCTACAAGGATTTCATACACGAGTTGGGCCTAGCATGGATCAGCATGAGGGCTATCCTGTCTATCGGACTAGATCGGAAAATCCTTCAGCTGCAAGACACAATCTGTCTGCGTGTCAGAGTCCTGGATCTGTTTGATAACGGGGCACACCTTTCCTTTACAGAGGCAAGACAGGTTCTGGGCATGGGCGAGGGACACTGGCTCCAATATAGGACCATTTTGGCGGTTATCTCCAAATACACCACTGAGGAGTCCAGACAAGTGACCAACAGCCAGGGAAATAGAAATGGGTCAGAATCTGAACACCTTCCTGAGGCTCCATACATTTTATTCTACCAGCATCCCCCAAATAATGTTGGTCATAACCGCACCATAGCATCTCTCTGGGCAGCGGACCTAGGCACTGACCTCGACATAGGGGACATAAGCGCGTTCTTCGAAGCGATACCCGCAGTTTCATACTGCATCAAAAATAGGGACATTCAATACAAAATCATCCTGTGGCTCTACTACACACCAAAAAAAATGTTCAGGGTGGGAATTACACAATCGATCCACTTCTGGCGCGAATGTGTAGGGCTAGGCACCTTGGGGCATATGCTATGGTCCTGCCCTCGCATCAAGGGCTTTTGGCAATCAATATAGCGTAGGATCAAAGGGATAGGGGGGGCAGATGTTCCTCTGACACCTGGTCAGATGTTATTTGGGGCCCACCACGAGGACTGGCACGAGACACACAAAACATGGGTTCATACATACAGTGCTCTTTGAAGCTTAGAAATCCCTGGTCCTGGCATGGAAAGATCCTCGTCCACCCTCTCTAACCACATGGGAAACCCATTTGACCAAAAATGTGCTACATGGAACACAGGGCCCTTAGGCGACAGGCTAGACCGACCCATGCAGCTAGCTTCCTGGAGACAGCAGAATCATTCTTGGGTTCTACGTCTACACCTAGTGTTTGATTGCACATGAAGGGAGCCATCCACAAATTCGGGAGTACGTGTGGTGGAGGGGGAGACTTTGGGAGGCACGGGGGCAACACTGCCTCTTGCAGCATGGGGGCCCTGAATATATACAGATTGGGTAACCACTTCAGACCCACCACCTATCATAGTTGATGCTACACAGATGAGTAATTTTAGATGTTAGGGGAGGAGAGGTGGAGGGGAGGCAGAAGGGAACGGAGGGAGGGGGCATTTCATTAAACCAATCGGACCAGACATATCACTGAGCGCTACTGATTGCTGACCCATGGCGGTAGATTGACAGCGATCCTCTGTGATACTGTACCAATGTACTGTAAACTATGATGGTTTTGATTAGTTTTCTAACAGCAAAAACAAACCAATCAAAAGAGTTTAACAAAAAATAAAATGAGTTACATTTCCATTCCTAAACGTTTAAGTTGTTACATAATGCATAATTACAGTATTGCTACTGTAAAACACTGCTTGGTCTCTATGGTTTACAGTAAAGTTTAGGTTAGTGTATCTAAATCTCAGAGTCATCTACATTTCATTTTGTTGGAGAAGATGCATCATATTGATGAGTGAACACTTCTGTAAAAGGTACATGATCACACCGCCCAAATGCTTTTGATGGCAAACCTAGTTCTGCAGTCTGATGGTTGTATACAACTATGCAACTAGTGCAGATTCCTTACTGCTTGTCATTGTATCTGATCACCCTTTTGCTTTATACCAGCTACCAAAAATGTAAGATGGGCGCAAACTACAATATTCCACCTAGTTTGCACAGTTCTCTGCCTGCTATGCCTCCACTCTGCTTAGTCTCTTACTTTCTTTCCTCTTAGATAATGAATAGACAAAGTCAACGTGATCAATAGTTCCATCCAATCTATACATCTACAGATCTACTGCACTACCGTACACTGTAGTTAGCCTCCAGAGGTCGTTTGGCTCTACGATTCTGAATATATTTATACATACATTATAAGTATTGGATTTGTCAACATTGGTCTGCCTCCAGAACCTATTTACCAATATGTGCTCCCCCCTGCCACTCCCCCACCCAAGTCTTTTATTCAAAATGTACTCTTGTGGCCAGAGATTTTAACTTACAATTTGAACCATTGAAAGATCTTATAGATCTTTGGGCAGATCCAGATCAGGCATGGAGCAGATCCAGATCAGGCATGGAATATCCTCTCCCTCTAAATGCCTTGGTTCCAATATCATACTCATCGCCTTACTATGGATGTAGCCTGTATTATATCTAACTTGAACTTGAGGGACTGCAATGGGCGATGGTCAAAGGACCAACCAGCGAGAAAAACCTTCCACGGCCACAATGGTAACTCCTTGATAGATTACTTGTTAATTTCTGGGGAAGACTGGGCGAGGCTTGGGGACTTCAAAATTGGTGATCGGTTGGAAAGTGACCATTATCCACTAGTGTTTGAAATCGTAGGAAGCGGGCCCTAGATATTTTAAGATCTAATTATAAAGGGTTAATTTCCATTAAAACGAAACAATTTGGCAATTATTAGATCATGCCCTAAAAATGGGGGACGCTTACCTCTTCTGGAAATTGGTCTCAGGAAAAGAGCTTAAATGGGGAAAGGGACATACACTGTATTATATGTGAAGATACTTGGTGGTAACATTTCTCTAATCTATGATACAGGGACCCAGAAGGACCCTAGTTTGGCTGCTGCAAAGCTTTCCTCTCGCACACGTCTTGTCTTTTACATCAGGGAAGTAGTGTGTGCCCTCAAATCATTAAAAAAACGTTAAAGCTGCCGGTCCGGATCTAGTTCCAGCTGATTTATTTAAAGATGAGGCGATTATTTGGGCACTGGTCCTTTGCTAAATATTTTATGTAATCCTATGCCAGTGGTTCAATACCAATACCATAAAAAAGGCAATAATAATCCCCTTCTATAAAAAGGGAGGCAAGGATCAACCAGCCAACCACCGGCCAATCTCGCTTTTGAATGCGGCCGGTATGCTATTTGGAAAACATTTACTTGGATTATCTACATGACAGGGTCGACTTTGCCACTGTGATTAGTCATCTTCAGGCCGGGTTTTGGCCGAATAGAGGTACCATGGATCACTGTTCATTATTTATGCTTATCCAGAAATACACAGCACTCAATAGAAAATACCTACATGCAGCCTTCCTAGACCCAAGGACTGCTTTTGATTCAGTCTCAAGAAGTTTTGTGGCAGATACAACGCAATCCCCTATCGATTTGGTATCTATCATCTCTTCTCTATATTCTGATAACAAAGCTAGGGTTCATTTTGGATTAGGTGGTGAGATGACAAAGTAGTTGGATTTCACTCTCGGGGTTAGGCAGGGTTGTCCTAGCACCACTCCTTTTTAAATCTATGTACAAGAAATGATTGATGCATTGGTGGAAGGGTGCCAGGACCCTCAAAGGCTGGGCTTAGATAAAAACCCCACCCTCTTTTACGCAGACCATGCCATGCTATGCTATCGGCCACCATGTCCATAGGCCTAAAAAAGGCTCTGTCTATTTTCCAAAACAAGTGTAAGTCTCTCTGCCTAAACCTGAACGCTGATAAATACAAGATGAGGTAAGTTTAGGCTCTAGGAATAGAACCTGCCTGTGCTAAGCTCCATTTGCATTGTGATTGAGTTTTAGCAAGATCATAGGAGTGGTTTCGGGGTTTAGCGTAAGCCCCAGTTTGGTAGGTAGAAAAAAAAGGTCTTTTTACTCCCGGCTATCTTGTTTGGATTATCCGAAATAATTATTTGTAACACTATGGTTAGTACGAAAAAAATCGTTTTTTATTGGTGTTTTCTTGAGTAGTTCATTCAAAAGAAACATTTGTGTTTTAAGAAACACTGTTTGAGACTTGCTGTGCAAGTTTGGTCAGAGACCAGGAAGAAATTCAACCAGGATGCAGAGTTGTGAACAGATGAGTGGTATGCTTCTTGAATCCTAATTCTCCACACATTACCAACCTCCAAGGTTAGGCACATGCCCTGCAATTTGTCAATCCCTTTGGGTACCCGCCGCTGGGCCCCCAACAGTGCAATCTCGGATCTGGTCCATGACTACGTTGAAGTCTCCCACCCAGATTAATAACAAGGGTACGAGCCTTCCCACTTGGATGTCAATCCATTCAAGCGTCTCCGTGGTGTCCTGATTCGGGCCATAGTAGTTGGCCAAGGTCTGTACAGTTTGCCTTGTATGATACCCTGTACCATCAGGCCCTGCCCCTTCCGATCTTTAACTGTAGAGATCATTGGAAACCCAACAGACTTGTGGATAAGTATACACCCCCGGCATATGAAGAGTATGAGGAAAAGTAGTGGTGGCATCCCCAGTCTTTCCTGAATTTGGATTCTACCTCAGTGTTGGATGCATTTCCTGTAAGAACGCTATTCCCACCCGTTATCAGGACTTTACGACACTTGGACGGGCAATTTAAACCTCTCACATTCCATGTGATGTTTCTAAGTGACCCAGTCATTACTTCCCCATGTCAACATCCCTGCCCTGAATCCTCGTAGCCCAACTCAATGAAGTGACACTCGATCCCTCTGTACACCTCCAATACTGCTTCCCCGTTCCTGTAAACTCCCCCATTCATTAATCCTCCCTGATCCATTGTCCCTTTTCCCTTTCCTCATCCCTCCCCCACCAACAACCCCAACATATCCGTAATCTTAACCCCCTCCCTCTCCTCCTGTTGACAACCCCAACCTGTCAGCTTTGTCCCCCACCCACCCACCGAACAGGTTAATGAACTTAAGCTTCCGCTTGAGGGGAAACTCGGTGCCCCGAAATCCACCACACCGTCATTGTGTTACCACTCTTTACAGCGAGTATATTGTCACCCGTTGTTTCCCCATCTGTCTAGGGTTCCATGCAATTGTTCGAGAAAGGCCTTGGCCTCTTCTGGGGTGTGAAAAAAGATTGCGCATCCCTAGTGTTCTATTCTCAGTTTAGTTGGAAACATCATGTCATAGCGTATGTCTCTCTCCTGCAGTCTTTTCTTGACCTCTGTGAAAGTTCTCTGTGATGCTTGTACCATGTCTGAAAAGTCCGGAAAGAGTTTGATGGTGTCTCCCTTGTAAATTACAGTTCCTTTTTCTCTGGCTTTGCGGAGGGCGAGATCCCTGTCACATTAGTTCAGCATTCTGGCTATAATTGGACATGGAGCGGCCCCTGATATTGGCATCTCCCGCTTGGTACTCTGTGTGCTCGTTCCACTATAAACACAGCTGAGAAATCCTCAGTTCTCAAAGCTTCACCTAATATTTCCTCAACCAGGGGGTGCATGAATCTCTGCTCCACTGCTTCAGGAACTCCCACTATTCTTAAATTATTCCTCCTTCCTTGACCTGGATTCAAGATCTTCCTGTTTATCAGCCAATTCTTTCAAGGCCCGTTTTACTTCTGTCAGTTCCCTGGATGTAGATGAGGATTCATCTTCTACCGTGGATAACCGTGCCTCCACATCGTCCAACCTCTATCCATGCTTGTCAAGTTGGACCTGCATGTGGTCCACCTTGCATGTTGGGCTGTTCAACTTCCCGTCTAATGATTGTATGCCATTTTGTAGTTGGTTGAACATTTCTTTGATGTCGCGAAATGCTCCTGAGGTGTTCTGGGTAGACGGCTGACCGTTCCCGTCTGGGGATTCTTCCATTGTCCTATGGTTTTTATGCAAGGGGGTGTCAAATTGCAACTTTGTTGTTTCCCCATTTGCCTGCTTTTGACATTTTGCCAGTTGCCTAGGTAAATCTCACCATCACTTCCCTGGATTTTCCAGCCCGTCAATCGCTTCCAAAGCTAGGCACCAGACACCGTTCCCTATGTCTTCATTTATGTTTGTCTCGTTCACCTCTATAATCTTCCTGTCGATCGCCTTGCACCCCAGAGATATGGCTGCCAAGTGTTCATCTACCACAGTCGGCTGTTCCAGGTAGTCATCTCTGGTGGCGCCTCTATTCCTACCACGATCTCTCTGCTCCCTGTGGGGTTTGCTGTGTCTTTGAGCCCACCAAGCTCAATTACTGCACTGTCTTGCTGAGGGAGTTGACTCTTCCCCTCAGCGCTTATCCACGGGGGTGGTTGGCCCACCACTATATGCCAGCTGGATTGGTGCGTTAGTGGTCACAACTGGGCTGCCCCATGAGGCAATGCTCTTACTTTCCCAGTATGGCAGTGGGGGATGCTGTTATCAGTTCTCCCACTGCCAGTCCCCCCTCTAGAGTGCTGCCCCTAGTGCCACTCTTCCATCTAGACTTGTTAAACCTGCCAGTGGTTGTCCCCGGGACCCTGCATGCACCTTTGTGCCAGTGTGATCGTCCAGCACTTTGCAGTTAACTCACATTCTGCAAGTGTATGCCTCTGTCGGGAGCATCTCCCTCCAGCTGCTGCAGAACCACAGACCCGGTGTCAGTACTCGTGTTCTCCCCTCCACCGGCTTTCCCCATCAGCGTTATCGGCCCAGTGTTTCTCTGCTTACATGATCAGTGATTCTCTGCGAGGGATCCTCTTGCTTCGGAGGCTCTGCTTCTTCCGAGATGGTCGGCAACCTGGGTGCTGGAGTCTATGCTTTCCTCCTGTAAGGGAGTATATTGCTCCCTCCAGGGCAGTGCTACAGCCCACTCCTCCACTACGGGTTCACTGCTGCTGTTCCTCGGTCTCTTCCTGGCAGGGATCAGTCGGCGAGACTCCTCCCCTCATGGCCCTTTTCCTTTTGTTTCCACGCCGAAACCACAGAGCAGGGGCACCCTAGGAGTTGCTCAGTGTGTTTCCCATCATCGGATACAACGGGGACCAATGTTTTACACCTTGTGGCCGAACGCGTTATGCATCCCATCACCAAAGATTGAAGCTTGAGCTGGCCTGGGAACATAAGATTTTGACTGGATTAGAATAGGGGGTTTAGGAGCGCATGGGCTCGCAGCCATCTTGGCCTCACACAGGAAATCTTAACTGAGAGCAGCAGCACAGGCTCCATTTGCCATCCAATCTGCATGTGGATGTAGGCACCTGCACATGGATGTGCTAAGGAGGAGTGGAGTGAAGGACAGTAAAGCAAAAAGAAATTAGTAAAAAAGGTACACCTGGAATGAAATGAAAGAAAAAACGCAGCTGTGTCGCTGGGTAAATATTGCACGTGGGTATTGTTAGCAGGACAGTCTAAAAATTAGGCGAAGGGGATAGAAGCATCATGG
The DNA here is from genome assembly GCF_040938575.1 of Ambystoma mexicanum. Taxonomy (NCBI): domain Eukaryota; kingdom Metazoa; phylum Chordata; class Amphibia; order Caudata; family Ambystomatidae; genus Ambystoma; species Ambystoma mexicanum. The sequence continues at coordinate 22,556,894 of NC_090933.1, read as the reverse complement.
TGCAGGTATGGGTTCTCATGCAGAAAACTCCCCCCACTGTTGAGGGACATAGTGACAATCGTGCCATAAAAATGGATTTGAAGGTGTTTGGTTGTGATGGAGAAAGCAGACAGTGTGGAGGGTGAAAGAAATGTCAGGGTCCTCCCCTGTCTGGGGGAAGTGCAGCAAAGTTTCAGGAGAAAAGATTAGAGCGTGAGCCATAGGAAGCCAGACCAGCAGAGACTAGAGCTGCAGAAGCTTGACTCAATGTCAATTGGCCATGATTCAACTATGCATGCAACAGCAGGTGCCTAAAGGTTCCAAACTTTACAAAGAGTATTAACCGTATAAAGAGAAAATCAATAACCCGTAATATACTGAAGCCGACCACATACTAAAACCCCACATATGTAAAAATGTTCATTAGGACGTCAAATCAGAGCTATTTTAACGATCCTTTACAGCAAAAAAGGGCCAAAGACTATAAGATGTTTCATGCAAAAAGGGGAAACGGTTTGCAAGACAAATGTATTTCACCACTCGATAACTTCATAAATATTTACGGCCTCATAATAATACTTCCTATAGCGTGCACACAGAGATTTGCGAACAAATAAACGGTATGCCCTGTGGTAATCGCTCACGACCAGCAAACGTACTGTAGATTAAATATCGTATGCTCTTCAGGGAAAAAAATGAAACCAGCTAGTCCGGGTTGGCAGGCGTTCCAGAAATAGTGGCTTGTTGTGCTTGTTCTCACCCCCGCTTCAGGCACGAGCCTCATTTCCTTCATTCCAGCACGCCTTACTGTTCGGCGGGTTGAAGCAGATGTCTGAAACATGTGCAGCCTTGACAGCATACATTTCCATCAATGCAATGTGCTGCATTCACCCCATTCACCCTACTGGAATTCTACAAAGTTGCACAACCAGTTTCATCCTGCAGCCGGTCGGACTCTGCCAGAGGTTTTCTTCTTCTTTTCTAATGGCCCACTTTGAGCAGGTCACAGTGTGACCTGCCACTGAGAGCAAAATGAAGGATTGGATGGTTGGTCTTTTGCAATTATTATTGAGGTTCCTTTTGGCATCCTGCACCATCACTCAATTGACCTGTGGTCTTATTACCAAATACAAAATTAACTAGAATTAGCAAACAGTTGCTGTGGAAACGAGCTCTATAATTCGCCATTCTTGCTGGCTGGTGGCTTTCTCCGGGGGCGAGTCCGTTACTCTGCCGGGACCCTTTCCATGCCTTCCACTTGCCACCCACAACCTCGTTGGTTACAACCTATTTCCCTTTCTCTGCATCGCTGCCTTAATACTACAAGGCACCTGTGTTTTAAAAGCCCTCTGATGGTGCTTACAACTCGCCTTGTACGCGTTATGCAGGTGAAAGCTCAATGACAGTGGATCTGTTTGGAAACTCTAATGCGTCATGAAAGTGGAGGTTGTGTACAACGCCATTTGTGAATGGCTTGGCGAATACTGGTTTACTGAGGGAACGTTTTGTGATTAAACAGTAGGTGTGCCCATGAGTGTTACAGGTTATGCAACATGTTCCTCGGGTAAGCAGTGTGGGAAAACCAGTGACACTAGGATGCTGTCAGATTTTGAGAACATGAATTGAGATGACCACATTAGTGGGTTAGTTGCCACGTTCCCTTTTTTATTCAGTCTCCCAGTATCGGCTGGTCTGCGCTCTGTTTGGGGTATTGGCCTCGGAGTATGGAGTGCATTTGCTGGATAAGCCTTACAGGGTATTACTTTCTCAAGAGTTGGGCACAAAGTCTAAACCTTAATGAGCCACTGACAGACAAATATATTGTTTTATATGAGGGAGGCAGGCGAGAGTTTGGTTCATCATTGTCAAGCATATCACACAGCACACACTCAGCCAAAAAAATTCTCCAGTGAAGAGAAGCCAAGAACTATACCAGATGAGACATCATGACAGTCGAAGCTGGCAATTTGATGCTTTTCCAACTTTCCATGTTCAGATGTTAAGGGAAATGTCGATTCCTAAATCACCTGAATATGCTTAGACAACATTGGCCTGAAGTTATTTACAGTACTCAAAATTACTACATCGATCTAGTATACATTTTTTAAATATTTGTCAAGTCCACTAAAACCCAAAAAGTCTATTGGTAGGGTCCAATTCTTAGCCAAATTGTGCATAGTGCTTACTAATCTCCAGTGACCACCTTGGGGTTTAAGGAGTCTGGGATAGGGTGGAGGAAGACCCAGGGAGGAGGAATAAGATGATAAAGAGGAACGGCCCTTAGTTGGACCCTACTAAAATAAAAAATAAAAACCCTTGGGGCCCGATTCAGAGCAATTTCCAATGGGATCGCGCCATTATAAAACTCTTCTGTGAATCAGGCCCTTGGTGCGTTCTTGGGGCCATCTGATAGTGTGCATAAAACCCTTACATTTGTTTTCTGTTCTTAAGTGCAATTTGTTTAGAACTAGAAGATATTTGAGATAGTCTGTACCAGAGATATAACATTTCGATCACTGAACTTGTGGTGGCCACGTGTTTACATGAGGACCATCTTCAAATGATGTCCCTTTCAACCCTCCCCTCCCCCGTCCCCCAGCCCCAGCTCCCGTGATTCAGCTGCCACTGTGATGAGGGCTGTACCAAACTGATTAAACAATGCATTGTTTAACAATTGAATAAATGGGTTTACCTTTAAATATGTATCAAGGATCAATCATGTGTACATCAAATTTGAAAACAGTTTACAATTGGTGCTTGCTTCCTGTATAAAACAGGAATGGCTTTCTAGATTGAGACACATTGGGGTCCCTTCTCATATTTACAAAAATCCAACGCGTCTGCCCACTAAGCTTGCACTACATAAACACCTACATACAAACATATTTCTGTTCTGTTCAAAGCAAAATATTTGTTATGTGTAGATTCGTGGCTATGCTCCACTTAAATTACTATTTCAACAGCTGTTTGACCTAACCTACAGGTCTACAACCTGCGGCTCTCAAGAGGTTTTGAACTACGAGTGCCATAATCACTAATACAGGACTATGCTGGTTAGTCCAAAAACATTAGGAGATCCAAAGATTGCAGAGCCCTTGTATTTGTAGAGCGCACATTCCCCCTCAGAGGGGCCTCTTGGCGCCATTGACAGATAACAGATTTTGTTACCAAATTTAATGGTACTCATTTTATTGACCTCAGGAGGATGAAGGGCCGAGTGCACCAGCTGCGATTCGAACCTGTGACATGAGGTCAGACAGAGGCCCCTGTAGTTGATGCATTAGTCCACTGAGCGACATACCCACTAACAGTCTACAGGTATAGGAGAGCTTACAAGTACTTTCAACCTGGCATTGCTTTCAATCTCTGAAGATAGTTCAACATTTGAAAGCAACAATGCCTGAAAGATTATTGGGTGCAAAAAAGCTTAATTTTGAGCAAAGATGGAAACCACTAGAAGAGGGGTTGCATCCTTTGGGTCTCCCAAATGTTTTTTCGACTAACTCCTCTCATCTCTAATCAGCACAGTAATTGTGAGGAATCCTGGGGGCCATAGTCAAAAACTGCGGAAGAGTCACAGGTTGCAGACCCCTGCATTAGAACATGTTTAATGAAAGAATTATAGTCACCCTTGAAGTTGGATAATGGTCGTAATACTCCTAAGCAGCTTGTATTTGTCCTGACACTAGAACACAGCTGAGGTAATCTACCTCTATACCCAAAATAAGCATTCCACTGAATGTGGCCGTTAACTTCAGGTGGCCAAATAATTAAACACTCCCAGCTCAAGTGTATACGGATAGCTCTTTATCCCAAAAAACCTAGTCCCACTTACTACAACCAACCAAGACAGTTGGGCAACCCAGTGCACCATCCTATGGCATGAAACATGTGCTCTATTGACCCTGCTACTTGGTCTCATGTACAAAGACACTGACAGGGAACATCTCACTAAGAGATTTAGGGCCTCATTATGAGTTGAGCAGTATTCCGGCAATAAATACCACAGGAAATACCTTCTCTCTTCACATCTCTAACAAGTCAAACTATCAGCTGCACCTACTCGGAAGTATTCTTCCTTTTCTCACTTGCCCCTAAACGCTCACAGTCTCCAGAGCTCTGGTCCTCTCTAGGCTGGACTATTGCAACAGCCTCTTTCTAAATCTGCCTGCCTCTACTCTTCGACCTTGACAACTTATCCAGAACAGGATTGCAAGACTTGTCTTGGCCTCAAGCCCAGGGATCGTATCTATCCAGATCTGATAATCTCTTCACTGACTCCCTGTGGCTGCAAGAATCAACTTCAAGACCCTCTGCATAATCCATAAGGCCTTCTGGGGCCTGGGACCGCGCTACCACCAACTTTCTCTTCCAAATCATCTTCCTTCTTGAGCTCTCCGCACATCCACCTCCAACTCTCTCAAGTTCAGACGCTTCTCCAAGCAGAGAGTTTGGGGGCAGATTTATCTCCTCTGCGGGTGCCTGCCTGTGGAACAGCCTCCCTGCCTCTCTTCAAACTTCAGCAAAACAACCTCTGGTTCCGGAAGCAACTCGACAACTTCCTTTTCGCTTCCGCTTTCTCTCTTCCGCTCCCCTGCTGATGCACCAGACTGCTCCGCGCAATGGTCACCCTCTGAACTCGGGCCCAGGCTCCTGCAGGTCCAGTGCCTTCGCACTGCCCCCGGGCTCCCCAGCACTTAAGGGTCTGTGTCTGCAACCCTTCAGGACCTTCTCTCTGCACTTATGAGCCACCCGCTGACTGCACTTGTGAGTTAACTGCACTTCCCTGTGGATTTGCTATGATATATGATTTGGACTCAGGAAGATAATGGGGAAAACCGGGAACCCACTAAAGTGTTTTACACCCCGCACACCAAAGGAGGCAGTCTTGGAGAACACACACCCCTCCCCATTTCATATCCAGTGTGAGAGCAGGAAGCCCAGCCCTTACATGTATATTTAAATAGACAGTGCCCCACCTTCTTCCCACTCCTTCAGGAACACAAGGGAGAAGAGAACTCATGCATCTCTTACAACTGCCACACAAGGGAGACAGAATCATCTGCAGCTGCAGGCTCCATTAAAAGCAAGGGAAATTATACCAGCACTGCACCAGGATTCAAATTCCCATTTTACAGGAGTAAAGTTTAATAAATACCCAGAGCTGTCTGACAAAGGAGGACATCAAAACAAAATTCAGAGAAGGAAATCTCCTCATCCTGAGACAGTGGAACAAACCAGCTTCTTTCCAGCCAGGAGAGAACGAACACACAAACACACGGGCGGTCCAAGATAGTGGCTTCCCTATTTAAACACTTCCCGAATGAACTCAGGGCTACGAAGCATCCTTGCCATGGGGCATGTCCTGGTTTGACAATCAGTCTCTCATATCTTGGTCTTCCACTGCAAGTCTTACAGCCAGCCCATTAATCTACATTTCTGCTCCAGCAATCTTTTTCCTCTTTAACACCACAACTCCCCTTCTCTGTACCGTAAAACTCATGTTCCACTCATAAAATGGGAACTGCCCATTATATAGTGTTTGGATTGACTATTGCTTCCCGCTGAATGGCCAGAGGGGTCATCAGGGAGAGTACAAGAGAGTTGAAAGAAAGGACAAAGTGGGGCCTGAGGTTCTGGAAGGCACCCATCCTCATGTTACACGCTATTGAGGACCTAGCTTAGGGACCACCTAGATTGTTCCCAGAGGGAGATAGTTAGAAAGGGTGGATGCCTTGAGGCCATCACCACTAGACAGGAAGTATTTTAGTAGAGGTTACTGATCTCTAGAGATCATCCTGGGGTTGAGGGACATCAGTGAGGCAACCTCTCGCATTAGAGAAGAGTGTGTCAGCCTTTAGACAGCCCCTTTACAATTTTATTTTTTAAATAAACATAAGCCTTCAAGAGTTGATATATGATATGATAAGGCATTTATAAACACGCCCATACAAAAGTGTTTCAAGGCGCGACGAGGCAAGGAAGGGGGAACAGAGGGAAGACAGACAACGATCCTACTAGGCCAGGTGTCATTCAGATCACGCAAGTGCATGGGAAGGGGGAAGAGGAAAGTGCAGGGGGACGGATGGACAGTGCAGTACATGGAATAATAGAATAAATAACAATAAGTAAGTACGGCCAGCAGGTGGCAAGTGCAGGGGTGAAGGGCAAGTGCAGGCATCATGTCAAGTGCTGGTAGTGGGCCTGAAGGGATACAGAAACAGTCCCCAAGTGCGGGGGTTGCCAGGAAGGCATTGCAGGTGTGCAACTGTCGGGAGAGGGGACCTGGGCCCAAGATCAGAGGGTGGCTAGGTAACCAGTGCAGTTTCAACCAGGAAATCAGCAAGGGAGAGGAGGAGAGAACGCAGAAGCAAAGAGAAAGGTTTTGCTTCCAGAACCGGAGATGGTTCTCCTCAAGTTTCAAGGGGGAATGGAGGCTGTTCCAGAGGGAGGCCCCAGCCGAAGAGAGAGATCTACCACCAACTCGTTGCTTGGAGAAGCGACTGACCCTGGGGGAGTTTGAGGTGGAAGAGCGAAGAGCTCGGGAAGGAAGCGATTTAGGAAGAGAGAGTTGAAGATATTTAGCCCCAGGCCCCAGAAGGCCTTGTGGACAATGCAGAGGGTTTTGAACTTAATCCTTGCAGTCACTGGGAGCCAGTGTAGAGGTATCAGCCCTGGAGAGATACGATCCCATGGCTTGAAGCCAAGGACAAGTCTCGCAGTCCTGTTCTGGATGAGTTGCAGAGGGTGGAGTGTAGAGGCAGGCAAATTTAGAAAGAGGCTGCTGCAATAGTCCAGCCTAGAGAGAACCAGAGCTCTGGAGACTGAGCTTCTGGGGGAAGGAGAAGAATGGAAGAATACCACTGAGGAGATGCAGCTAGTAGTTTACTTCTTAGAGACGTTGGAGATGTGAGGAGAGAAGGAGAGTGTGGACTCGAAGATGACCCCAAGGTTTTTAGCCTCACATCTGGGAGCGGGAGGAGGGCCAGAGAGTGACAGGAAAGGAGGGTGTGAGTGTGCCGATCAGGAGATTCTCAGTCTTACTGGCATTAAGGCATAGATCATTGGCAGCACACCACTCCCGGATGGTGGACAGACCGTCGGAGATGAGAGAGGGAGAAGAGGAGGCCGAGAGTAGCCTGAAAATAAGCATAGTGCTATCCGCATAGCACTGGAATTTGGGGCAGAGAAAGGCAATGCAGTGGGCAAGAAGTGCCAGGTATTGGTTGAAAAGCCAGGGAGAGAGGTTAGACCCCTGCGGAACACCACAGGTAGAGATAAAGATAGTGGAGAGGAAGGAATCAAGTTGAACCTGGGAGGGTCGATCAGAGAGAAAAGAAGACAGCCACGCCAAGGCCTGACCGGTGATCCCCAGGTTATCACGGAGACGGATGAGCAGGGTGGCATGATTGACCGTGTCAAAGGAAGACAGGGGGTGTTGAAATCAAGGTTGGAGAGCAGGTCTTCACAGATGTTCAGGAGAGCAGTTTCTGCGCTTCTGGCAGCTCTGAAGCCATACTGGTGATCATGGAGACAACCAACAGATTCAGTGTGAAGATTGAGCTGGGAGATGGACAGCTTTTCCAAGAGTTTGCCCAGGAAAGGAGTGATGGAGATTGGGCGATAGTTAGCCGAGCAGGATGGGTCGGCAGAGGATTTCTTAAGAAAAGGGTGCACAAGGGAGTGCTACAGAGGGGAAGGGAAGACTCCAGTGGTGAAGGGGTGGTTGCAGAAGTCGGCCAGGGCAGGAGCGAGGGAGTCAATGTGGTCCTTGATGGTTTGGAGGAACAGGGCTGAACCTGTTTTGACGAGACTTTCATAGATCAGACTCGTCTAAAAACCTCGTCAGGGGAGAACAGGGGAAAGGCAGAGAAGGAGGGAGGAGAGGAGGCCGAAGAAGGGCCAGAGGAAGAGCAGGCAGTAGAGGACGGAAGGGGAGAGGAGGAGAGAGAGGACAGGATGTCGTGAGTTTTAGAGATTAAATGAGAAGCCAGTGCTGTGCAGAGGGCCTGGGAAGGGACAGGAGAGGTAGAGACTGCAGCAGGATTGGCCAGTTCCTTGCAGATTTTAAAGAGTTCAGCCGAGTTGTTGAATGCCGCAGAGACGCGGGCTTGGATGTGAGCTCTCTTAGTGCGGACAGAGAGCCGGTATTGCCTTTGGAGCAAGCGGCAGGCCAGTTTGTCAGAGGGTGTACATGAAGCATGCCATTTCCTCTAAGCCACCCTTCACTTGCGTATAAGGGCGACGAGGTCTGAGTCGTACCAGGAGTTGCACTTGGCTTTGGGCTTCAGGCGGATTCTCATGACGGGGTCAAGAATATCAAGGGTATCAGATATAGCTGAGTGGAGCAGCAAGGAAAGGGCTGTGTCAGGGTGGGAGTCCGCCAAAGGGGGTGAGGGGTGGAGAAGCTGGCAGAGAAAGCCTCAACTGGCACATGCTTCATGGGTCGGATGACCGAGAAGGTGCGTGGCAGTGAAGGAAGTGGATTGGCCTGAGGAGTAGAGACAGTGAGATGGGAGGAAAGGAGAAAGTGATCACTCCAGGAGAGAGGAGTGGTAAGAGAGGCAGAGAGGGGAAGGTCTGAGGAGATCAGAACATCCAGAGTGTGCCCTGCAGAGTGAGTTGGGCCAGAGGGGAAGAATAGAGAGAGAGAGAGTCGCAGAGGTTGGGGAAGAGTCCAGAGGGAGGGCAGGAGTTCTCCAGGTGGATGTTTAAATCTCCCAGAAGGAAGAGTTGAGAGGTCGAGACCAGGAGGGAAGAGGAGAGGTCCGCCCATTCAGAGAGGAAGGAGGAGATGTGACGAGGTGGCCGATAGATGGTAGCCACAGTAAGGGAATGGCTAGGAGAAAGAGAGAGAGCGGGCAGACGAGGCATTCAAAAGAGGAGTAGGCCTGCGTAGGAATGACAGAGGCAGGAATCCACTCGGGAAAGATCAGGGCTACACCCCCACCGGAGCGGTTGGGCCTGGGTACGGAGAGGATCTTGTAGCCGTCAGGGAGGAGAGTGTCAAAGCTGGTGACAGAGCTGGCCGTGAACCATGTCTCGGTGAGACCAAGGACATCGAGGTCCAATTCATCCAGAAGGTGGCAGATGTCGGAGGCGTGTTTGACAGCTGAGCGAGAATTAATGATGTGTTCTTTAGGCCATGTATGACACTATCTTATAAGTAATCGAAGCCTCCAAAGGCAGGTAACGTAAGTTCTGTTAAAATTGACCTAACTGGGTTGAATTTCCGATTTTCCTGATGTACGTTTAGATGTGCTGTGGAGAACTATTATTAATGGTGCCAATTCCCCAATTCCCCTCCCACCCCCCACCCCCATCAACAGCTGGAAGATTTTCTGATGGCAAAAAGGATTCTGTTTTTTTTTCTTTTCTTTTTCAATCTATGTAATTGAAAAAGCCCGTTTTCTTGTGTTCTGCAGACAGGCCTTAAAATGATGTGCCCGGTACATAAACAAACCCAAGGATTTTGCAACTTCTGACAAAAACAGGATGAAAGGAACGCCAACTGCATGGCTCTAAACCATTTGCGTCACTTTCTTATTCTTTTCCAATGAAAATGATGCAAACTTTGTTTTTGATGGATTCAGAGAGGCAGATGCATGATATGATATAATGGGTTATTTATAACGTGCTTAATACCCAGAGATTTCTAAGCGCGGACCAAGGGATCGAACCTGTGGTGCTCCGTGCCATCTTGCTTCCAAGGTGAGCACATTGTCCCTGAGCTATCCTACCGAGCTATCCTCCATGCCTTGGCATAGGCCAGGCAACTCTCCAAGCAGTCGACATCAGCCGAACACACGCTTAAATACAATTAAGTGCATCAGCATGATGGTGAAATGATAGGATATGATATGGCATTTATAACGTGCCTATACACAAGTGTTTCAAGGTGCGATGAGGCAAGCGAGGGGAAGCAGAGGGAGAACAAGACAACGATCTTACTAGGCCTAGTGCAATTGAGATTGCACAAGTGCAGGGTAGAGGGGAGGGGAGAAGTGCTAGGGGGAGGGCGGGAGGAGGGGGATGGGCAATTGTCAGACATGGGATAACAAGTAGTGCAGCCAAAAAGGTGGCAAGTGCGAGTATAAAGTGCACACAACAGGGGTCAATAAGTGCACGTAAGGGGACTGTAGGATTGCAGATACAGCCCTCAAGTGCAGGGGATGCCCGGGGGCAGTGCAGGAGTGCAACTGGGAGGGCAGGGACCCAGGCCAGAATTCAAACGGTGACCAGTGCAGTATCAGACAAGAGGTCAGCAGGGAAGAGGGAGAGAGAAGGCAGAAGCAAAGAGGAAGGTCTTGAAGTCCTTCCGGAACCGGAGATGGTTCTGCTCAAGTTTCAGCGAGGCAGGGATGCTGTTCAGAGGGAGGCGCCACCCGAAGAAAGAGATCTGCCCCCAAATTGTTGCTTGGAGAAGCAACTGACCCTCAGGGAGTTGGAGGTGGAGGAGCAAAGAGCTTGAGTTGGAAGATATTTCCGAAGAGGGAGTTGGAGGTATTGTGGTCCGAGGCCCCAGACGGCATTGTGGACAATTCAGAGGGTCTTGAACTTGATCCTTGCTGCCACTGGGAGCCAATGGAGAGATTTCATGGCTGAAGAGATACGATCCATGGGATTGAGGCTAAGGAAAAGTCTTGCAGTCTTGTTCTGAATGAGTTGTAGAGGACGGAGAGTAGAGGCAGGGAGATTTAGAAAGAGGCTGTTGCACTAGTCCAGCCTAGAGAGAACTAGAACTCTGGAGCCAGTGAGCTTCTGGGGGAAGGTGAGGAAAGGAAGAATACCTCTCAGGAGGTGCAACTGGTTTAGTTCTTAGAGAGGTCAGAGATGCGAGGAGAGAAAGAGTGTGGAGGCAAAGATGACTCCGAGGTTCTTTGCCTCATAGTTGGGAGCAGGAAGAGGGCCCAGATTGGACAACCAGAGAGTGACAGGAAAGGAAGGTGCAGGTGTGCTGATGAGGTGGATCGCTGTCGTACGGGCATTAAGGCAGAGATCATTAGCGGCACACCACTCCTGGATTGCAGACAGACAGGCAATCCAGGAGATGAGAGGGAGAATAGGCGGCAGAGGGGAGCCTGAAAGCAAGCTGGGTCCACCCCCAATCACATTACCAGACCTCCCAGCAGCCCCATGTACAGAGTAAATAATAACGGAGACAGAACTGACCACTTTGGCAACCCACAGACTACTTAGAGGGAGGACGACATAAATGATACCATTTTCACAAATTGGGTGGCCTGAAAGAACAGATGAAAACCATTCCAGTACTTTGCGCCCTTTAACCATCCATCCAGTGTCCATATCAGCTTCTTGCGGTAAACCTGATCAAAAGCTGCTGAAAGGTCCAGCAGCACAAAAAGGCACTCCTTGTCACCATCCAGTACCAGAAGCATATCAACCTCCTCCTGGAGAGTTGCTGTTTTGATCTCTGCATTCGTTATTTCCGATGTCTAATCAGTCGACTTGTTTTTCAAGTTCTACAACACGCTGCTTTGTTCCGAGGAATGTCTTAGAAGGAAAACCTTTGACAGTATACACAATTAGGCCGTTTGATGGATTTTTTTTTCTCGTGGGCCCGAAGAGGTAAAATGGGCTAAACCCGGATGTGTAGTGCTGGGTGGATGGTACATTACGTTTATGTATATGATGAATTTACCATTGAGTGTTTACAATATGTATTATGTACTTTCTCAAAATTGACCCCTTTGCTCAAACTGACCCTACAAATAGATGGGTCGCTTTGGCAGCTACTGAATGTATGAGCATTGGACTTGCCACAATTAATTTTTTAAAGGCTTTGAACATGGAATGAAAATTGTGTCGCTGCTCTTAACTCTGCTATGATAAATTTGTTTGCAATCGTTTTATCTTTTCGAAATAATGTATTGAATACTGACATCTTAACTTGTGAATTTATATGAATGTCTATTTTTCTATCTGGAATGTAAACATTGTTTGTTTTTTATCTTTTATGCTTATGAAATTTTTACTATGTATAAATTGAAAAAGTTGATGTAATTTCAACTATATTCAATAATAATAATAAAAAAAAATATGTACCTTCATACATGCACAATGCATTCCGTGTTTAAGTAGACATTTTGACATCTATCCAGTCCTGTGCATCCTCACAAAATGAAATGGTTTCTTGTCCCCCAAAAAATAGCTTTTCCACCATTTCTGTTCTATAATAGGTGGTGGTGCTTTGGAGAGCGGTGCACTAAAGAGGTTGTTCTTAGCAGAGTGCAACCAAATCAAAGTATGTTCTTGTCACTCAGTGTGGGTCACATTCGGGTATGGGTATCTCTTTACTTTTCAAAGGCGAACACATCTTAACTATGTACACTTGACATTAGTGTTTTGTCATAGTAATGATTTCCCATAGTTTATGGCAGCCCAAGTGGTTGCTCAGTAGCGTGCATATTTGCAAGGAAGCCCACCACGTGTTTGACAATGATAGAAAAAACAGACTAGCGTGAATGTTACAACAATCTGGAAGCCAAATTAACATTTAAGCATTGATGGCTGATGAAACAATCCTATTAAACTACAATACCTGGAGTGGCCCAAGAGCACCTACTAATCCAGAGCCGTACATAACGTGGACCAAAAATCCCTAAACCATAGCCAGTAAAGAACAAGAATGGTCCACAAAGACAGTCCCTCAGCCAAAGAAGTAAAAGAACAACTATCATGGACACCTTGACCACATTCCCAGCTAAACCTTTATTGTAAGGAGGGAGTAGCAAGTGGCGCTGGGGACCAAAACCCAGTTTGAAGCTTGCCTTGGGGCAAGGTATGGCGAGAATCCCCAGCTATCTGCCTTCCCCTACATACGGGAGTGCAACATGGGTCCCAATTCTATCTCTGCCTATTGACCAAGCCTGTGATTTCAAGTGCCCGTCAATTATCTTCCCTAGAACAACAGGCAACCCTGCAGTGTCCCCAGTAGGCAGAAAAATACTTCTAGTGGTGCTCCTTACCAGGGAAGACTCAGACAGGCGAGTGATGCATGGTCCCACTAAGGAGCCTTTGCACTGCTGTGTATCCCCAAAGATTCAATTCACAGGGTTTGTTTTACAAGATGGTAGCTGTGTTTTATGAAACTATTGTCCAGCCAAGAAAGGTACCTCCGCACAGTAGCTTTGGCACACAGGTGAAACCCACAAAGCATTAAACCTTCACCAATCACATACAAGAAATACCAAGGCACACAGCTGCAGACTATTACCTAAACCGAGGCCTTAGGGAATGTCAGCCAAACTATAAAATGGCAGTGGGCCGTCAGCGAGTGTGGTGTAGACAAAGGAAGGTGCAAGTGTAAAAAAGAATAGCTAAAAGAAGACGAAGCAGTTTTGAGCGAGAATGGAGACAGGAAGGAGGTGGAGGATTTAGTTGAAAGTTGTAGAGTGGAGAGGCAGGATAGAGATAAGGCGAGGAAGGATGTAAGAGCCAGTTTGGAGGAGCAGGGCGACACAATGACCCTCTTGGGAAAGAAGATGAGGAGGAAAGTGTGGTAGAGGAGGCGTGGAAGGACAGAGGAGGTGTGGAAGGACAAATGAAGCAGAAGGAGCAAAAAGAATCGAGAAGGAAGAGATTAAGAGAGGAGACAAGAAAAAAACAGAGGGTCGACACGAGCAACTGAGATCCTTTTAGTAGGGGTAGAGGCTCGAGCATGTGGCACGGGTTACAAGAGGGGAAAGTAGATAGTGAAGGGAGAGGAGAGTAGGGCTCGTCTAGAGCTCCTAGGTAAGAGCACATGGTGAGACAGTGAAGAGGGGGGGGTGACGGGGTGAGTAGGCAGTCAAATCCCAAAGTCTCCAGCTGGCAAGAGACGAAAGGTGCCCCAAAACTGTTGGAAATTCTGTGGCCTCCTTCTGGACCTGTATACCAAAAGGTGTCTGAATTGTTAAATTCAGTGTGCATCGATTTCCTGGTCAGAGTTCGCAATAAGTGTCTGTTAAATTCCCAAATCTGCAACAAAAAATGCATGATCATTTTAGTTTCTGTAAAAACAGGGTATGGGGGGTCCTTATTTGCCCACCTCTTCCATTGTCTTTATTCAATATTTCATTATTTCTCAAGTATGAGTCATTGTTTCAACTCAACATTTTTCTACACATAGTGACCAACAATAAACATATTCAAGGAAGTAGCGAAAAAGTATTTCGCTTCTATAGATCATCATATATTTAGTGAATCAAAAAACAGTGAGTAGAGAGTTGTGGTCTGCACTTACGGAAAACATAAAACATCCAGTCAAACATATAGAGACATATCAAAAAACGTGTTTCAATGTATGCAATATAACATGAACAACAATACATCACATGTATATACATTGGTACCCTTCGGCTGTAACGTGGTCCATGTATCCATATTCTAAACTACATCCATCATTTATACTGGTTTGTATGGCTTTATGTTCCTAGATGGTATATTATAGGAGAGGGAGATTGTAGAAGGTCTGGGTGTGGCTGAACCTTTAGAAGTAAGAGAGAAAACAAGGAGAGGAGGGGGTTCTTTCCATAGATACTCAATTAGCAAGACGTTCATCCATGTCAGGGTGTTGTTGAAGAGGTTGTGAAAGTCCCTGAAAGACTAAGTGGATTGGTAATGCCTTGAGTGTCCCATAGACTGTTGAACTTTGCTAACAAGGAGAGATTTAAGATACATTTTTGTTTCCAGCAATTTAAATTAGTATTATAGCCTTGCTGGCTATTTCTGTGCATAAAGTCGGTGAAACTTGATGTCGGCCTCCATCCTCTTTCCGTTTCTTGGCAGCACACACATGCCATCACCCATGACAAAATAGGCCATTATACCAATACAAAATTGTCACAGCCATATAGAAAGAGATCCACTTGCATCTCCAGAAAAACATCACTAACAGAGCCATCCATGCACTGGAGCAGCATATTGGTCTGCCATTACCGCGTCAGTGAAAACTTATATTAGTAAGAAGACTTTAAAGCAAAACCACACTGAAACAGGGAGAAAGATTTGCCCGTTTTTGTTGATATGACAAACCATTTTACAGCACCTCCTCAGCATTGAAACCAGCAGGGGCAATTGCATGTTTTTTTATAAGATGCAGAAGAGGAAAGGCTCTTATACACCACTGCTGGGAAATTGTGACACCACCCAAATTATCGGGAGAAAGAAAAAAGCAGCTAGGCCACGAGCCTGCTAATCATAGAGTCAGCACCAAAGACTACTGTTAAGCATTGATGGATGATGTCATATTATGAATGACTAGTTCAAACGAGGTTTAATTCATCATTGATTGTTTAACACTGAGCAACTATCTTTGCAAGTGTTGATTCATACCACATCACCTGTGGCAGTTTCAAGGCGTTCATAAGAACATAACTAACAAAAGGCAGAAATCGTATCTTAATAATAGACAGTCATGGTGATGTTCATAATTAAATTCCTTGCCAGGCTCAGAAGTCTGGAACCAACAATAGTGTAACAGAGGTATGCAAGAAGATTAAAAGGATGCTCATGTTATTAGCCTCATCCTCCACTCCACTCCACTCCACTCCACTCCACTCTCCTACCCAAGCTTCAAGCCAAACACGGATTGGAAACGGGTGCATTTTTGTTAAGGATAGTTCCACACTCGTTGGCATCACTGAAAACTGCACTGGGCACCCTTTGCTGTAGGGGCACAGAGGAAACTATCACAGGTGGATTCAAGAACACACCAACTCTTGAAGACAGTTGCATGGGTTTTAATTAGTCATTTTACTAGCGTCCAACTAGGTCGGTCGGTCTCCATCACTCTCTCGCTGGGTCTCTCTCTCGCTGTGTGTCTCTCTCTCGCTGGCTCTGTCTCTCTCTCGCTGGCTCTGTCTCTCTCTCGCTGGCTCTGTCTCTCTCTCTCTCGCTGGCTCCCCCCTTCTGATCTCCATGCGCCTTCCCCCTCACCTCACCACCCTAGGATCTCTCTCCACCCTAGCTCAGACTTTCCTAAAATCCAAAGTGGTCACTAGAGATTGGCAACCTCAGCTGTCTCTGGCTGGCGAGCAGCGAGTGCCCAAAGGCAAATGTCTTAACCTTCTAACTTCAACCCGGGTTTTTTAGGCAGATCCTAACCTGGGTTCCCAAAAGAAGAATTTAATGTAGTGGTGAATTCCAACCCACCTTGTCTCACTCGATCTTTGCCTTTCACATTGCCAAATTACTCTTGCTGGTCTTTTTTCTGTTCCTTCTACTTTACTCTCTTCTCTTCCTCCCACTTTACTCTTTCCCTCTGCATCTCCATCTCTCTCCTTCCTTTTTGTCTCTCTGATATTATTCCTTCTACTGCTACTCTTCACTCCCTTCCCACTATTCTCCTCCCTGTACATTTACTCCACCCCTCCTCACACAATCACCCTCCTCTCACTCTCCCCAATCACCTTTCTCAATCAGTCTCACACACCCCTACTCTCACACCAAATCTCTCTCACTCACTCGCCTTACACGCATTCTCACACCTAACGTCCATTTTCTCTCACCGACCAATACCTCACATTGGCCACACTCTCTGTAATCCCCTACCATGCTCTGCTCCAAACATCCTTCCTCCGCTTAGTTGCTTTGGGGCATTAGAGTGGTATACCAAGGAGTACTCTCAGAAGCTAACTCGCACATTCAGCTTCCAACCAGATTTGTTTCACTATTCAAACATTTTGCTGCCACCCAATCAGGAATGGTTGCCACATTAAGACCTTGCAGGGCAAAAACAGGTTTTGGATTCAACAGTGAAACCCAGCCATTCTTTCATCAGCCAAGAAGGTAGACCAGTTCTGGGAAAGAGACTACAAGTCACTTTTCCCTGGGAGCCACACAGAGTTACATTGAAGTGAGGCCGTTTGTAAGGGCTCCCCAGGTCACATGGCAGGATTTTCAATATAACACCTCATTATTCACATCCACATAGGACCAACTACTGCTCACAAACTAAAATCACTGCACACACGCGCCCACGGACACGCAAAGAACGCAAAGAAAGAGGAACAACCTGCACAAAAGGAACGACTCCAATATACAGTCTTACAAATACGAGGGCAACTTTTGGCTGCCAGAAACCACCAGTGCCGGCTCAAAACAGGCACAGACCCGCCTCTTGAGATGGAGCCATAATCACGTGTTAAGGTTGGTTTACCCTTCCTGGTGTTCCTTTTTTATCATTATGCAGACTTGTATTTTTTGTTTCAGTGAATGTCAGTTTTTTTTTATTTATTTTTTTACAAAGCACAACACAAAACAAATACAAACAATACTAATACAACTACATCAATGTGTTTTTTGCATAAATGTTGTGCCAAACATATATGGTGGCATTGGGAGTTTTTAGAATTTGCATCCTGGAATGGTGTGCATATTTGTTTAAACGCAAATGCTGAGCCCCACAGGCTGGACAAAGCAAGCCCTCCAGTGTGAAAGACTGCTGGGAAATGAAAGAAATAACAGTTTATTAAAAACACCAAAGTGCAGCTGGGACCGTCAACCGTGCATTTTCAGTATGCTACCATCTCACAATTATTTTACCCAATTTTATATACATCAATAATGTTTTTGTGCGTTTGATTTTCATTTAAAATAAATCAAAATGTTAAAATGCTTTTCGGGTGGGGAAAAATAAAGTAGGTTTACTGCCATTGCAGCTATAAGTAAACTTCCCACACAGCAGATCTGGTTCTATCTTCAAGTTAAGTCATTGAGGTCTTGGCCCTTGCAACAACAGACTACTGGAGTGGAGCCCCCATGCAAGGCCATTAAGTGTGACTTTGGCTAATCCACATTAAGCTACTAGCAGCTTTAGATTCAACCATAGTCTATTATCTGGGGTTGGTGTCCATCCCCAGGTATGCAATGGGTGTTAGCCACACCCTGAATGATGACAAAACAGAACTCATTCTAGGCACCTCCACCAACCTCAAAAAACTCGGAACTAAATATGCATACTTCATAATTGACGGCAACCTCATTAAAGTGGCCCGTGAGGTGAAAACCCTTGGCTTCTATCTCGACTCAACCCTCTCCTTCACCAAACAAGTCAACATGCTGGCTTCCACTACTAGTTACACTTGTAAACTCATCAGAACCGGCAAACCCTTCCTCTCAAACAACAGTTGCATCATCCTGTCCAGAGCCCTCATCCTGTCCAGGCTTGATTATTGTAGCGCCCTTTATATAGGCTCAAACAAAGCAATAGTCAGGAAGATCATAACACTCCAAAACAACGCCCTTAGAGTGGGCATTGGAGTGGCTAGGAGAGATATCTCTGAGATTAGGCGGTAAAAAAATTGGCTCTCGACTAATGACAAAATCAAACTGAAAATTGCGTCCCTCACTCACAAATCCCTGAACAACGCTGCCCCTAGCTATTTGGCCGAGAGGTTCCATAAAAGGACCTCCACCAGACCCTCCAGAATAGCCCACAGCAACTCCCTCCTTATCCCCAGATTTAAACTTTGTAAGGTAGGTGGCAACAGCTTCCCTACTAAAGCGGCCCAGCTCTGGAACTCCCTGCCTCCTGCTATACGAGAAGATCAGACATATCAGAACTTCAGATCTCAATGCACCAACTGGCTCAAATCTTCTGATATCCAACCCCAGCCGTGTGTCTACTAGATTCAAACACTTTTAAGTGGACATTAACGTAATGTAGAACTTCAATGTCCATTGCTACCTGTGACTATTCTGTGCATGTATGTACCTGGTTTGCTAACTTATTCATCTGTGTAACCAAGCTGGGAACCTTCCTGTAACTGTTGGACCCCAATACCCTCGGGTCTGGAGTGTGTTACAAATGAATAAACAAACAAAACCCACAACTGTCATTGAGGAAAAACGTTTTAGCCACAGGTAGTGTGAAAGAGGGCATCATAATTGGTTAGAGCTCACCCATGGGAGAATAGAGGGCCACAGTATGGTCTCAAGCCCGGTCTTTCTCCCAGTTTAGAAAAATGGAAACTCATACTTCAGCAACGTCAGCTGGAAAATCATGACGCGCAGCTCTTCGACCCTTTTGAAGTTCACCCCTTAACTGCGATTTGTCTCCAATATTTTCAAAGTGTAACAGTTTATTGAGAAGCCCCCCTCAACATGGGTAGTCCCTTCCCTACCCACTCAAGTGGTTGTTCAACAAACTGTTTAACAGATTCTTTTTTAGCCCCATCTCAGACACATATCATGCCCCTTGGTACCCTCGCCCCTGAGCTATGAGCCAAGAACCAGGCCGGTGTACGGGAAATATATTGGTATTTATTAAAAATAATAGAAATTAGCATTAAAAAGTCAAAACACCACTTTATCCGTGGCACACACAATCAACTTGTCTTGGCACAAATACAACACAAAATGGAGTTAAAAAGAACAGACAATTCTTTCTGTAAATTTCACTTCACAAAATAATTACACTGATCAATAAAGAAGGCTGTGCGTGGGTAATGTTGTGCGATTTTGTTTTCCTGCAGGCTTAAAAGGCTAGCAGTAGGATTTCAAGATTGGTAAAAAAAATATATGACAATTAGAATTTCGCTCACACTTTTGGTTTAAAATAAACACAGGTTGCTTTCTCGTTTTGTTTTTCAGGCTCCCCCCATCCCCTCTTGCTTTGGTCTAGGTTGGGAAGACAGACAGAAAAATTGGAATGCTTTGGGGAATTTTGGATTTCTGACCCCCTTTACTGAAAGGCCTGTGTTGGGGGAAGCTGGATAAAAAGGGTTGGACTGATTGTAGAACACCCCCTCTTCCTTAAAGAAGTCAGGGTCAGCTGAACAACAAGGATTTACCTAATTAAATTATAGGCTATAGTTTTCAGTGCACACTAGGAAGTGAGCTTTGTTAATTTCAAATTTTAACAAAATTCCCGCCGTAGTGTTCTGCCAAATGGGGAATTCATTAAATATTGTTGGTTACATAGGCTAAGGATCTACACAGCTTTGCCCCTCCATCCCCAACCACTATAAAGGGAAAGGATTCAAAGCGAGCAGACTACCCCCCCCCCACCTTTTGGTTTTCCAGGGCTTAGTTCTTACATACCAAGACTCTGCTTAAGGTTCCGGAAAGCCAGGACACTCTGGAAAGATAGGGCAAGGGTTTGGTCACTCCACTCTCAAAGATGGCCTCCCGATCTCCACCACAGGACCCAATCAGCTTTGAGGCCTTCCTAGAAATAGACCACTCCACCCAGCGGCACCCTCAGCAATCTCCTCTGGTGTCTCCTTACAGCTGTCAGATTGGTAAGTTTTAACAGCCTTCTCTCTGTCCCCCTGTCTTTCTCCTTTTTCTGTCTCCCCGGTTTTTGTCTGTTCCCCTGTCCTCGTGCAGTCCCCTTTTTATAGCAGAAATGACCATCACTAATTTTACAATGTTGGGGAAGTACCCTGCAATAATCCCTGCCACTAGGATTGGACAGTTACTTCTCCTTCTCCTCTGCCCCCCCAGTCAGGATTGGTTTAGGGATTTGGAGCAACATCCATCTATTCCATCTATTCCCATTTGTCATCATCCTTTGTTCTCCTTTCAACTTTTTGTTAAAAACTAGTTATGTATCAAACTTCATAATTGCATGAGCAACTGCCTTACTAAACATATTTTCTGTTTTAGCTGATCATGGAGAATTAGATAAGCCGACTGCCAAATCTGTACGATGTAGTATGGCCATGTGGCACATTTTTGTTGTTTCCATAAAAAGCACAATCGTTCTAAAGATGTAAGTTATTAAACATATCCCTAATTTCATTTTCCACCTTTTCACCAACTCTCACCTTTGGAGCATGTTCAGATCAGCTAGCAACCTAGTCTAACTGGCCATTACAGTTCCCAGAGTCACAAGTAGATGCATTTTATATCCCCAAAATCGCCTGGAAATTACATTAAAAATGGTCTAAAAATTAAATCAATCCACTGTATGGTTGCTGCAGAAAATGCCTAAATGATAGTCTTTCAATTAATTGGGAGTGTTCCTATTCAGCAAATGGGAGGTCTGCCTCGTCCAGCACAGCCATCGGTCTCCCTGGGCCAGCCTGTGACAGAGGTTTTTTAGGAGTCTCTTTGAAGTTGGTAGTGTGCTCTTTGAAGTGGGTGCCCCCATTCTTCACACCTTTTAGTCATGCTCCAGCCAA
The DNA here is from genome assembly GCF_040938575.1 of Ambystoma mexicanum. Classification (NCBI taxonomy): domain Eukaryota; kingdom Metazoa; phylum Chordata; class Amphibia; order Caudata; family Ambystomatidae; genus Ambystoma; species Ambystoma mexicanum. Next base: position 22,535,784 of record NC_090933.1, on the reverse strand, counting down.
GGATGGCTTTCTTTGAAGTCCCTGCTTTCCTACACAGCAGGTTTGGAGAATACTGAATTGTGATGCCTTTAGCAGCACCAAATTTTATTGCGGTGTCCTTAGATGGGAGATGGGACATCCAGGATGAATGTGGGGTTTTCCTTTGTGAAGTTTTCCCTCGGCCAGAAACAGGTTTTCCATGAAGACTAAGCGTCTCTTCAAATGTCACTGGAGTTTTGTGGGTGAAACCTAATATACATTGCTTTTGTCAACCCACACATCATGTTTCGGTTTTCCTAACATTTTTCTGTGAGCAGTAATATTTTTTTCCACTGTGGCTTTCCATGTCACAGGGATCTTTGATTCCTCCTCCTTTTGTAAATGATGCTGCTGCTTGTCCATTGATAATAACAGGTGGGCCGCTTTCTACATGGCTCTTTAACTGTACGTGGAAAAACAATAAGCAAAAGCCAGGACGTTTTTGTTGCAGTGTTTAAAAGCCTGCCATTCATGTGAAACGGACTTCTGTTTGGGGCCTTTAAATGCACCCCACAAATGCCTTTAAAGTGTGCTATTGCTGCCCAGCAAGTATATCATAGATTTAAGGGTGTGCAGGCTAGGGCTCGAGTAGTTGGGCCCCTCCTGTTTTCTTCATCTGGGTTCCCTTTGAGACACTACACACCTTCATGTACACCTCAATAGTCTTTAGAAGGCAGCTATACCCCAAGGAAAGGAGTAAAATAAGCCTAGCTGCACACAATCTCAAACACAAGCTCCACCACCGCCAGAATGCAGACTCCTGGGTCAACAGCCTTGCTGCACACATTCTACTGATCTCACACAACCACCACACCATGCCTAGCATTAGAATGCAGATACTCACCGCGGAAACCGCACAAGCTGCACACATACGGAGTGCTCCCAAGCACTATACACTAGCCCACTCTATCCACTGACCTGGACTACGGGCCCAGAGGGCGTTCAACCCACTGTCCCCAGCACTTTGAGATCATACCAATGGTATATAAGGCGCCATAATGCCCCCTTTTCTATAAAACATTACTGTCACTACCAAAAAATCAAATAATGATGCACGTTGCTGCCAAACTAATCTTTTCTACTTATAGGTGAAATTGATACCAAGGTGGATGACAACCCGGGCGTGTTAATTGAACAAATGTTTACTTGCTGTCCTGAATAGCTAGTTTATTAGAGATATTGACAAACCCATTTCCTATGCCGGCTTTCGGTTGTATGGCTCAACCACTCTGTGCGTCATGGGGAAGGGAAGGGAAGGTGGTTCGTCCATCCATTATATCGAATGGCATGTTATTTTCAAAAGCACGTCCTGAAGACTGGGTATAATATGGAAGTCGTCAATGAAATGTCATCTAATCAGCAAAGCCGAACACTAAAGCACATACTTGGTACAAAACGGTATAGTGCTGAGAACTAAACATCTATCAAAATATATGTTGTGAAGAATGATAGTTAACCCTACTGTAGCATTCCGAATACATAGAACGTGCAATGCATTGCACATTCTACGTATTCCGATGCATATTCTCTTGTTCTAGAGAATCTGCATCTTTGGAAAAGGAAGATAAAACAGAAGGAAGGCTGTGGAGGAGCCAGTGAGGCGTGCCTTCCCTCTCAATAAATGAGAAGTTGTGGATGAACCTGCGTGATTGCCTCGTCTGCTGAACACTACTGGCTGTGCTTCATACCAGCCAAAGGAGTTTGTGCCAGGTCCGTGCTAAAGGGTTCTCAGACCTGGTGATTGTGAGCAGGGCCATTGCCTTTGAGTCAAGAGGTATCTCACACTGTGTGAGCCAAAGGCAGCGCTGTGAGGTGTGAGCTATAAGCAGTGCATTGGACCGGTCAGGCCTTCTTGCACTGGAGCAGGTGCAGTGCAGGGCCATATAGCACATTCTTGCTTGTGAATGCCCAAGACTCCCCAGTGATTTTTGGGTACGGCTGCAGTTTTATGGACTCCCTGTGCAGGAAGTGGAGATAGTCACAAGCTGACCCTACCACTAATACTAAACAACTAAAGACCAGGAGAATGACTCCCTTCTCCTGTGGTTGCTTTCTCTACACGTCTCCATCAATATAGAACCTTCAGATAGTTCTTGGCCATCTCTCATATCTGGATATTTAACTCGGTTATGGGACTTTTCCATGTCCCTGGATTCCCTTTTCCTTTCCATGGTAGGGTCAGTGCAGATTAGCTTTTGACAGAGGACAGACTTTTGCTTTGGAATTACCCATGGACGATAACCACCATATTTAAATCTATTAGGTAGGGAAACCAACATCTTAGGCAAACGGAAGCATTTTCTATTATTTATGAATAGAAGTTACTGGAGTATGGCAACTCCTAGGGTGTCTCCTCCTTCTGACCTGCCACAAAAGATTGCAGATTAGTTAACAGTTTTGTTAAATGGACTGATTGAACATGTTCTGAAACAAATTGCCTCCATGGGCTTTAGTTTGACTGCAACGACTGCATTGAATGATTAATTGCAAGGTTCATATTTAGAAGAGTTGCTGTGCTGAAATGGATTAGCGTTTCATATAATTCTCTCCATAGTCTTGAGTTCCTTGGTCTGAACTGCTACAAATGTGATCAGCTCTCCACAAGACTGTCCAGAGCCGGTTTCTGTATTCGTTTCTGGTTGCACCTCTGATTGAAAGGCATGTGAAGCTAAGGATCTACATGTGAGAGTTGCAGTCAGGACGGGACTATCAGGGGGGAAGTTCCCACTGCTTATGTAGGCTTTGGGCCGAGTTTCCATTCTAATGTGTGGCGTTATATCCATGGTCAACTAAGGAGATGAGCATGGCAGTTTCCAGGTCTCAGTTTCAGCAGGTTCTCCACACCTCAACACACCTCTCTGCACTGCACATAGCAGAGCACCAAATCTCCACTCTCCAGATAACAGGTCTTGTGAAGATATGTAGTCTCAGTATCAGAGCAGTCTCCAGTCTCTCCTGGCTGGTTCAGCATTATGGATCCCTGGGTTATTTTGGCTTTGGGAGACAAACAATGGGGGCTATATTGGTTTAAGGGTACTATATCCATGACAGCATTTTTAGTGTTCAGGAATTGAATAGCATCTGTGCAAATATAAGGCGGAATATGTACTAAAATGTGTGTGTGGCTTCAATAGGCAGGTCATGCAGGTCTCCTGGTGTACCAAGCAATCTCAGGTGTGTGGATCACTTCAAAAAATATACATTTGTAAACTGCAGTGCACAGCAACTACCTCGTCCTTTTGTGCTCCAAATTATCCCTGTAATTTGTATAAGCCTCTATCACCTTGCACATGTAGTATTGGGAGTTTCTCACCAAGGGACTCCATAGACTAGCACCTGCACTGTAATACAAAATATTGCCTTACCTTGCAGATAGGGTTTGCAAGCTGGAGTACTCTGCACAAGGGATAGTTTGTGCTTGACTGTTGGTCTCAAATCACAAGTTTGACCAGCAATCGTAGCCTCCATTTGATCGGGCAGCAAAATGAGTCTGTAAGCCACAATGTGCGCATGCCAGATGGCACTGCATTCACACTGCCATTTGCACTGGAAATACACCAAAACACCGAATACACAAAACCGTATGGCATATTTTCCCGGATTTAGGCTCTACGAAAATCTCGTATAGCTGAGAAATTCGAACAAATGCGCCATACAAACCCATTATAGCGAACAAGGGCAACAGGGACTGCGGGGGGTGTCCCCTGCATACGGGAATAAAGTTACCAGAAAAAGGAAAGAACCCTGCAGCGCCGGTTCCCACACACAGACATGAAGGGAACCAGTGTCGAAGGGAGTCAGCAGCACCCAACATGGTGTGCCGCCAAAAGGTGAGTAAGGGGGAGGGGAGGGGGAGGGGAAGAGGAGTGCATTTCTAGACTATGGGTTGTTTGACTGTAACGGTCAAGTTAGCTACGGTCATATAAACCACAAAATGTTCAGTTACGCTCAATCATTGCGTGGCTTAGTTTCACTATTCTGGTAATAAGTATAGTCTTCCAAGTTAAAGAATGTTATGTTAGGTTATTGGGAGTTATACTGCACTGACATTTGCATGGTCTCCAGGTGCTCTGGCGGATCAAAAAGAGAAGGGCCAGGATAAGGTTAGTAGGGAGAGAGGGAAAACGCAAGATAGATTTGCTGTTGTGTTGGTGAATACAGACCAGAAGTGCCCGGAGCTCTGCATGTAGGTCTGTTTCCAAGTGTCACGTGATGAGAGCACATTGGAATTTGGGTTCAGAAGGGAGCCTTGGGCATCCATGGTGTTAGGATGCATAGGCCAGAACAGTAATGTGTAAGGTGGCTGTAGGGGAACAGTATTCGGTTTGAGGTCTGTTGGAAGGGTTGGAGCCTCAAAGTGACTGCAATTCAGAGGCGGTGCCTTACAAATATACAATAAACAAATAGTATCCATTTGCCATGCGAGTGGCTTAGTTTACATGCATATAGTGTGTTTGAAATTAGAGTTTGAGAATGTTAGTGCAGGAATACTAGTGAAGGACCTAATAAAAAGTATTACTACCTATTAAGCCTAAGCCTTTAATGATACATTCATTTTTAACGTAATGGCATCTAATTGATCAATTTAGTAAAACTATAAGGGCGCGCCTCGTATGTGTTTTAAGGTGTAAAAATAGGTGGAGGATAATCCTGCTCAGTGCACTGTTGCATTCATTATACAGGGGACATGGTGATGAGTAAGACCAGCTTTCTGGTTTCTTTTGGAAAGGACAAGCTCACACTGAACCTTGGTCTGACGATATTTGTTTCACAATTTACTTGCTATACGAAGTGAATCACTTGGAGAACCAATTGCTCAACAACACTCTGTTTCCAGCATACTCAGACACTAACACAACAAGCACGTCTCTCGCCGACACGGCATGAGCACAAATATACCAAAGGTTTTGCGGATAGTGGAGTGCACAGAGCCCTAAAATACCTGCATAAAGTGAACAGGAAAACCTAAAGCAGCGTCGCTGATTGGGAACTTGCCGATGCCAGTTGTAGGGTGTGACCCAGTTGTTGCCATGCACTCCAATTATCTTGAAAGGCCCACTCCCCATCCATGTTGGGCCATTTCTGAAACCTATGCACCATCAAGCTCAAACATCATGCATTGCATACGAGTTTCAGAAAGGTGAGGGGTAGGGGGTGGGATTGAGCAATGTGCTGGGTGTGTGAAGGATGGCAATACAGAAGGTGGGTGTCACAGGAGAATTCCACATTTGTTATGAGACTCCTATACATCAGACCTATTTCTCATGTAACAGTGCAATATCCAAAAGGCATATTGGGCCTCATAACAAGGTGGGTGGTGAGAGTAAAATGCAGCGGTAATTCAGTATACCGCCACATTACTGCACCGCCCAACTAGGAGTTTAGCTTTAAGTTGGTGGATTCACCTCCAGCTATGAGCTTCACATAAATCTTCCACCTTTTTGACAAATTTCAGCGGAATTACCACCGGGGAATTTATCACTGCGATAATTCTGCCGTTAAATAGGGACTAAATCTGCAACAGCCATTTGTTAACCGGCGGTATTATCGCCGGGGTGAGTGGTGGTAACTGTAATTCCAGTTGGTGGTATCCGGTGGATTTACTGCAGAGATACCACCAAATATAACGAGGCCCAATGTGTGGTATGATTTTGCACACTTTTCTCAGTACCACCCCTTTATTTTCATTTTGTTTGGATAGAGGGTATTGAGCACAAAACATTTATTTATTATCCTGGTACCATTACATTAAAGGTAGCAAGGGAATTAACATTTACACCTGTACTTACCAAGGACAGTAAGGGGTGGTCAATGCAAAAAATTGCTAATGATGTCAATGGGATTACTTAATCGAGTTTTTTTTTTGTTTAGCAATTTCGACTAATCAATTTTGAAAAATTAATGTATGCCTTGCCTACTGAACAATAAAATGAATACTTGATAAATCCCATGTTGCATAGCTGAAGGACACATTAATGACGGATTTGACATCGGTGAGTGTCAGAAGAAAAAAAGGCAGAATTAGGTGGTGGGAGATATAGCATAACAAAAACCCTTAAAATTCAGAGTATAAAACTTTAGTTGAAGTTACATTCAGGTGCAGATTTAATTCAACAAAACCCCTGAAATTTGGCAGGTGTTGGATGTTATACCACCTTAACTATGAGAATCCCATTGCGCTGACCCCAAGCATGCCGATATCATCACAAATTACATCACTTAGGAGGAGTTATTAGTTGTAGAAGAACCAACAGTAAATGTTCAACTATAGATAACTATGTGCTTTATATTTCCCTAACCAATTAACAAGAGAGCAGAGGTTTGTAGGTTGATTACTAAATAAGATTTCAGCTATTACATTTTCCGTGTTTAAGACCTTGTCATTCCTAACGCCATTTTTAGAATAAAGCTGGGTTTTCTCATGCACTTGGGGTTACTCTGCTATTGAGTTTTTTTCTCTTTATTGACATATTTGGGCTAATCTTAAAGTTGTTTTTGCTGCAGGTGTAAACTAATGAATGACTGTTGAAATATATAGGCTTCCAGTTCTACGTCATTTACAGCAATAACGTTGTGAGAAAAGCAGCATTACATGGCGTTAACGGTACATCCGTTTGGCGTATTTACTGACAAAATGCTGCAAAACTTATAATGAGGCACTTCGTGTTCAAACCGAGCACCAAATGATGTATTCTGTTCCTAAATATTAGGTCAAGTCAGCTCTTTTATAGAGCCTCATTAAATGTTTGCCAGTATTTGAGCAGTAAATCCTCGGAAATACTGCCAAACACATTTAGAGTTACTGCCACTTGGTCCTGCAGATTGGCCACAGGATTACAAGTGGTGGTAGGCGGTGTACGTCCCAATTTTTTGGAGTCCATAGGAATTTCGGTGGAATTACTGCTGGCACCATTGAGAAGCTGTAAATATTGTTAGGTTACTTTTGCTACTCTTCTGAAGATGAAAGAGAAGGCAATCCCATGCAATACAGCCTTTGCGACTACATGGCTTCTTCTGTGCTCTGTTGGTGTTGGGTAGGGAGGAAGAAAGCCATGGTAAATGTGTGGGGTGACAAATAAAAAACTGAACGAGACACTTCTTGGAAAAAGCAAATAAATCTGCACTCTGCCCCTATTCGCCGTCTTGGAGAATACCTATGGGACGTTCCCACCACTCTACAGCATACAATATGCAATGCCTAATGGACTATATTTTTCGGTGCACAAAGCGTTTTTTTTTCTTAAATTTTCTTTTTTTTTTAAAAAATGTTTAACAGCAAGCTGCAAATCAAACCACCTCCAAGTACCAGTAAGAATTTGACGTGCTGGATTAGGAGAGCTCGAAATTGATGCCCGAAAGTGTAGGTCAGCTCGCTGAATAAGTGTGGACTGCACCGGTTGTTCTCTGGCCAGAGGAGTTCCAAATGCATAGGTGAACTGGCAAGGAGGGTGGGGGACAAATTAAAATATATTTGAAAGCTGCACTGAAAAATGTTTGCCAGAAACTGGTAAAATGAATAGTTCTTAAGTGCAATGAGACAAACAAGAAGCTGAGGGAGCATCCCAGATTTCACAGTACCCAGTTATACGCGGTGCAGCAGCAGTCTGTCCTTGATTACACTATGGCAGCATGTGAGGGATGTGGCAGTCCACCCCCGATTCCACCTCTTCTCTTATACCTTTCAGACTCCTTCCTGTAAAAAGGGAGAACAAAAAAGAAAAAGAAAAGAAAAAAAAGAAGTGATCTGCCTAAGGCAGGGTCCTGTATTTAGAAAATAAAAGTAAATGTTTACCATTAAGGGCAAGTAAGGGGTACACAAGAGACCTCTGCCAGTCTGAAATCCTAGTCAAAATTAATGAATGATTCTAAATGCATTATTATTCATTGCATATGGGTTCCAAGTCAAGGGTTATGTTATACTTTTATGGAATAGGTTTTAACTCATTTAAAAGTTGACAGACGCATCGGACTCAATAATCGCAATTCAACCAGCTTGACTTACTGCAGTGTCATTTGTCAAAAGTCGAAAACCAACAACTGAACCAACCACTCAAACAGCAAATCCCCCGCCCCCCTTCATCTACCTCCAACTGCACTATTTCCCACAGCCAGTCCTATGTCTCTGACTGGAGGAATGAACCTTTGCACTGGATACAAAATATACCCTCAAATTCAATTATTAACTAACACATTTAAATTCAACTAAATTTTTACAAACCAAACCTTCCCATGTCCATGAAATTGGTCTACCCAAAGCCTAAACCAAGAAATCAATCCATGAAATGTGCACACCTGTGGTGCATCCCTGGTCTGCTTCCCATCCTTTTCTCCATCAGCGATTAAAAACTTAACATTCAGCCACAACCATATCAGTGTCAACGGGTGGGCAAATAAACAAAACACTCCTTCAAGCCAAGCTGTGTCCCCCTCCTCATATGCCATCTCTCCCTAGCTGTACTCTAATGCAATAATTTCAGTTTACAAATGGCTCGGCCACCTAATAGCCCAAACTAAAAATAGGTTTAAACCAGGTACTGAACCGGTCACAAAAGTGATGAGACTAGGCACAATTGTAGCAGACTAAATATGTCCCACAAATATGTCAATGCGACAAGCAAACCAACCAAGCAATGTGCTGGGAGGTTCTCCACCAGAGAACATTTCTTGAATAACGTGTTAAAATGGTGCGTTTTAAAAAGCGCACGAAATGAAAAATTGAGTAGAAAGCCAAATATTTTGCACCTGGTTTTGTATTAAAAAATCCAATCGATACACATCACTAACAGTGCGCAGGAGCTTTTCCAATGCATGTTCATGATGCTTTTTCCCCACAAATTCCAGTATATAAACATTTTCATGCTGGCTGTACCAATATATGCCAGTATTCCCATATAGGAACATACTCATGTTTGCTTTGCGTATAGTACTACTAATAATACTATTAGAATCTGCCAATATATGGCAGTATCCCCCGCAAAAGAACATACTGCAGTTGGCTTTGCCATTAAAAAAGAAGGCTCTGTGTAAAATAAAACAAAATGGAATTGTGTGAGATTAGCTGCTACAGAAGTTGTGAAGTTTTGTTTCCACATTCTTCCCCCATACATCTGGAAATGTGTGGAAATATACTTTAAATGAACACCAGTTCTTCTCTGCAAAAAAATGTAACAGTTTTGCCATGCTCCACAAACAGTAGTCCAAACGACCTCTGTTGTGTTAAGTTACAGGCACTATTTTCTAAGCTAGGAAATGGCTTAAAGTCAAAATAGCACGCACAAATGACAGCAGGTGTTGATCTTCCGCCGCGCCCCCCCAGGTTTCCGCTCCGGATAGAGAAAAACACACGTCGAGCCTCCCCCTGCATGTCTATTTGTATTTCTCCATCATTACTCACTGAAACTTTATGTTCACCCTTTCAGTGAAGTTACCTTTCAAGGACCCTGTGTTCTTCATTTGAATAACTTTATTTCGGCATAAAGCCACAGCAAATTAGAAAACATCAAATTACGCAAGTATGAAACGTAACAAATACATTCTCCTTAAAAACAACAGCATTGACTTGGAGATGATCTAAATGAAAACTCCATTGTGGCGCATAGGCGACCAGGTCCATGACTGAAGTACCATGGAATGATCCTGTAGTGGACCGCAAACATGGATATTCTGTGCCGGCGAATGTCACTTAAGGGCCTATTCCGCAACGGGACGACATTCACCTGCAAAATCAAGGTCCTCTAGAAACATGGTTTCACAGGGCTGCTGACTAAGTTCAATTCGGAAGTTACGGTGCTTGGTATGCCTTGTTAAAGTTCAATAAACCCTCAACCATGCCCTGCTCTCTAAAATCAATTCTTATAGAATCAAATATATTGCTTCCATAATAATGAATCCGGTGCAGCACATGATTTGGTCCTGTGTGATGCATAAATAACCCCTCGCAACCCGGATCCAGTGAGTGCACTTATTTAGAAGTGTTTCACTTGGCTCATGATAGTTTTGGGCCAATTTGGGTACCTTATGGAGGTAAAGTGACCCTCCTCCCCTAGGAGCCGTGTGCCTGTTATTATTGGCAATTGGCGTATTGATCCTGGCTCCCCCAAGCTATGTTAAAGCCAGAGGGGGCAGGGGGAGGGCACTAGAAAGCCAAGATGGCCGCATCTCTGTGAGCACTCGTGCGGCCCGAAATTAATCCTATACGTTTTGGAGGATTGCCGCCCTGACCCTGTAACAATCTCCATTGGCAAGGTCTTGGCTTACATGATGGTGTAATCAGAAGCGAAATTGGGGCACCCGTTGCCACAAATCCCACCCCGCGATCCTGTGATCCGGTGCAGCCGGCATGGTCCTGCTAGCCGCCGGGTGCCCGGTGATTCCCTCAAGGCCGTGCTTTGGCCAAGCTGGGAGAAGCAGCCCGGCCCACTCTAACCTGCAGCAGTGGAGCGGAGTCACGCTGGCTGCGCCCGCCCTCACGCAAAAGAAACCACAGCAGAGACCCAGGGATCCGAGCTCGGATAGGGCCCCCCCGCATAGCGCAACTGGTCTACCATGCGGACCTGCGAACGCAGACAAACAACGGCTGTGTCGGGCGCTGGGAGACTGCGGAGGTGACCAGACCGAGCCCTGTGGCGAGGGGAGAGAATAAGCCAGCCCGGCTACAGGCGTCCTCCATACACCTGCTCCCCCCTCAACATCAACGGAGAGCAGCGCCGCCAGACCTGACACAGCGGAGAGGGCGGAGAGTGCGCCTCCCCCCGAACCCGGCGAGAAGGACTTGGCCTGACAGGGAGATCCGAAGATTGGAGGCGGAACACCCCTTTCAGCGCTCCAGCAGAAGCAGCTCCTGCAGTGGACGGCGGAATTCCATAGCCATGAGCGAAAGCCCACTACACCGAGCAGGTACGGCGCACACTGTGATTGCTGTACGCCGCGGCGTGCGCTAGTATACTACACCCATCAGCTGGAGTCGCTGCGCGCCCGATCAGGCAGCCTCAAGAAAGAAGCCCATGGACCCCTATAGCTTTAAACATTACTAGAACAACAAACCATCCTAGCAAGGAAGCAGCAATTTTAGTTACCAAGCCGCAGCATAAACAAAGGGGGCGGGCGGCGGGCGAGAAGAAAAACAGGCCCAAGGGCACAAACACACTGCACGAAGGAGAGGCCCTTTAGCAACAATGCCACAAAGGCTGTGATCATAACCCCAACCTCCAGTAGACTCACAAGACACAACAGGCGGAGAATATCGGCAAATCAAACCAACACCGGTTACCACAGCTACCACCACTTGTCCGGAGTGTCGCCCTCTAACCAAGAGCAGCTGCCACACGGTACATACAACACCGACCCCCTAAATAATAGCAGAGGTTACAACACCTGCGCACAAACGCCGAATACCTTACCTCCCCGGCACAAATAGAATGGAGAAAGCTGACAAATCGCAGAGGAAGCTAAACTTCGAGGCTGGATCAGCCCCCAAGACACCCAGACTGCTGGAGGAACCAGAGCCCCCGATGGACATTGCACACCAGGACGACGAGGGATCCTGCTCTACAGGCATTAAGGAACTCCTTCTCGACCTGAAGGCTGGCATAGGGAGTCTCAATAACAAGATGGATGGCTTCTAAAGTAGTCCTTTTACAACATCACCTGGATATCCATACTGAACGCTTGAATGAGGTAGAACACCGCGTGTCCAATCTCGATGATGGTGCAGTGGCCCTAGTGGCCAGTGACACAACTGGAGACCCAAATGAAAGTGGCTAATGCTCGGAGTGAAGATTTAGAAGGCTGCTCTAGGAGAAATAATATCAGAATTGTCCGAGTGAGAGAACACCAGCTACAAACGAAAATGGAAGACTATGTGGAAGCGTTGTGTACCACTCTTTTCGGTCACAAGGCCCTTTCTCGCCTATTTGTCATCGAGAGAGCTCACAGAATCCCATCAACCAAACCCATTCCGGGACCTCACCCCCCCCCCGACCAATAATTGCAAAATTGCTCAATTACAAAGATCTTGATACAATTCTCAGAGTTGCCAGGGAAAAAGGAGAGCTGTACCACGACAGCGACAGAGTTCATTTTTATCCAGACTTCTCACCAGCGGTTCAGGCTCAGAGGAGATCCTTTGCAGCCATCAGACAAAGGCTCAGCGATAACCAAATATCCTACTCAATGTTCTTTCCGGCACGGCTCAAAATGCAACATGGCGGGAAAGTTCACTTCTTTCAGCCACCCGAAGAAACAAACGCGTACCTAGATCAGGCAGAATGTGGTGTGTCGAACCCCAGCCATTCAGGAGCACAGAGAGAAAGAAACCCGACATAGCCAACCAAGGGCAAGGGCAAAAAACGATTTACAAAGAACAGCAATCTAACCGAAACTAACATTGGAGTTAAGTACTCCATGGTTGCGCAGCTTGGGAAGCCCCTAGTGCCCCTTGCACAGCAAAACGTTACTTCACCAGTTAATTGTTAAAGGGGGGGAAACGAGCGACGAACACGCAGCAATGCGGTTCGCACTCAAAATGGGTAACCAAACGGACGAGTTGGGGGTTGCCCATGTAAGGAAGGTTATGGGAATACGGTCAAGGAAAAGCGCAACCCGACATTCAACCCCCGCCAGTCCTCCACGCAGTCACACAATGCCAAGCTACCTCTACATGCCAATAAGAACACCACCAGCAACCCTCCATGAACACTCCCCAAAATACCTCACAGTCCCACATGAAGAATTATACAAAATGGGCCCAAATAAGAAACCCAGATGCGCAATTCAAAGTCGCCACATGGAATATTAGAGGAGGCAACCTTCCTTCAAAAACAGGGAAAATCCTACAATATTTGAAAAGACATGAGGTGGATGTGGCCATGATCCAAGAAACACATCTCCTCCCAGGAAACAAACATAAATGGGCCCGAAATTGGGGCTGCCACAGGTGCTTCTCCTCGTAATTGTCATACGCCAGAGGAGTGGCTATTCTGATCAGTCGAAGAGCCTGCTTTCGCCCGATAAAGACTGAAAGGGATACCGAAGGTAGATCACTTCTGGTTAGGGGAGTCCTCGCGGGCAAAGAAATTATACTCGTCAACTCCTACGGCCCCAATATAGATGGAGCAAATCATTTTGACTGGGTTCTCAGAGACAGGCTCTGCAACAATTATCTTGTGGGGGGGCAATTTGAACACAACTTTAGACCCCTCAAAAGATAGGTCACGGAACAAGTCTATTCCAATATCCAAAGCCAGCCATCAGGTGCAAGAAATTTGCAGAGCCTATGATCTTGTAGACGTGTGGAGACATAGTAACTGAGAGGAGCGCGACTACACTTTCCACTCGACCGTCCACAATACGAGCTCCCAGATCGACTACCTACTGGTCTCTGCAAGAGGTCCATTCCAGTGGGGAACCTGCCAAATTCTCCCTAAACCCTTCTCAGAGCACGCCACTGTCACCCTCGACTGCAATCCTCCCGTCGCCAAACGGAACCTGCTCCAATGGTGATTTAAGCCAGGATCATTACAGGACCAGGTGTTTGCCTCTGAGCTGCGAGACGAGATTACAATGTTTTTAGAAATCAATCATGGCACAGTTTCCTCAACGGGTACACTCTGGGAAACACTGAAGTGCTTCGTCAGGGGGGGGTGTCTTGCTAAGGAGAATGGAGAATGGCATCCTTAAACTAATTGGATGTGAACTAGCCACTAGTGAAGATCGATTGAAGAGTCTCGAACTCCAGTGCTCCACCACAAACGAACCACACACCCAAGCTGCACTCAAAGAGGAACTGCTGACATTCAGAGCCACGGCAGAACGTGAACTAAAATTCCTAGGTCGAGGTTGACAGATCTGCCAATATGGGGAAGGTGAAAAACCAGGAGCCCTCCTCGCTAGACTGATAGATGCAGACAGGAAGCCAACACTGGTTGGAAGAGTGCGCACTAAACAAGGCACGATAGTACATACAGAAGAGGAAATAACTCGGAGCTTTCTATCAAGAACTATACACCTCTAGACATAACTCCAACTCCGAATCCCTATGCGAGTACCTGAATGACACTGAACTTTAATGGGTAGAGAGGGAACTACGCAAACCCCTCAACGAACCTATTACGACAGAAGAGATCATACAAGCCATCAAAACCCTTCCAAACACCAAAGCCCTTGGGTCTGATGGCTTAACGGGGGAATTTTACAAAGCCTTTGCAAATACATTGGCTCCTCTCCTCGTTGAAGTGTATGATGAGGCGCTGAAAACCGAGTCCCTCCCTCAGACCCTCCGTGAAGCCCATGTAATCCTACTACACAAAACAGGCAAACCCCCCCCCCCCCAAAGAGTGTGCATCATACAGACCGATCCCATGACTTAACCTTGATAATAAGATCCTAGCAAAAATACTGGCCAGTAGGCTGCCCCCCCTGATGCCGGGCTTGGTGCTTGCAGACCAGGCTGGATTTGTGCCTGGGCGCAACACAACTTTCGGCATTAGAAGGTTGTTCAGAGTCATTGGGCGCTTGATCCTACCCACCAGGCCGTCGCAGTCCTGCTCCACGCTGAGAAGGCCTTTGACTCGGTCGAGTGGCCCTGCCTCTTTGCGGTGCTTACACAACTAGGCTTAGGGACCCATTTCATTGAATTAGTCTCCCTTTTGTACACCAACCTCCCAAGCCTCCATCGTCTTGGGAACAACGAAGTCTGCCCCTATTAATCTACAACAGGGCACCAGGCAAGGTTGCCCGCTTTCAACGCTAATATTTGCACTAATAATGGAACCCCTAGCGTCGAATCTGCGGTCCCAATAACTCCATAGAGGTCTTACCATTGGTCCACACAAGCTAATAATATCCCTATATGCGGACGATGTAGCGTTATTTATGCACGACCCCCATTGAAAACCTAAACCCGGGCATGAGGGAAGTAATTCAATTCAGCGCAGTATCTGGCCTGAAAATTAATCATACTAAATCAATCATATTCCCGCTGACTGCAGCCACTAGGGCATTCACAGATTTGCATGGGAGAACTCACATGTATGATATCTGGGGATATTGAGGCCACTAAATTACCAGGACATATTTTGTGACAATTACGAAGCAGTAGTAAAGACACTGCAGGAGAAAGTAATCCGATGGAAGACGCTCCCACTGACCGAGGGGAGGGCCTCGCTGGTTAAAATGGTGATTCTCCCAAAACTCCTGTACTTATTTGCAAATATAACTATTTTAGTACCACAATCCTTCCTGAGGAGAATTAAAAGTTTAGTCCACAAATTACTTTGGACGGGCAAACCAGCGAGGGTGGCCCATTCGACTCTAATACTACTGGTATCCAGTGGAGGTGTAGCACTCCCTGATTTAGAACGATATTACTGGGCAGCTGAGGCGCAATTCCTCATTTATTGGTATACCACGCACTTCGTCAGACCACACGTTCAAATAGAACGAGCCTTAGCAACACCCAATCTACTGAGAGCTGTCATTATCAGTCAACTCCCAGTACCCCACACTATGCTGAACGTAGTTCTCGAGACCTATGGGATCTAGAAAAGGATGGCTCAAAAATACAACATTCAGATTAGATTCTCCCCGCTCTTCCCAATCAAATTCATACCAGGGACTCCCCTAACATCGGAAAGGGTCTTTCATCAGTGGGTTGAGAAACTACAGATAAGCACACTGGGGGATTTATTTAGCGAAGGAACTTTTATAACGTCCCAACAAGCAACACAGAGGGAGCAACACTTCCCTAGACATTTTCCTATACTTCCGACTCCGTTACACCCTGCAGGCACTCTTCCCCACATTCCCACAGCAACCACCAACATGGCAATTATTACATAATGTGATCCAAGCACAGTGCGAGGGCAAGCTAGTCTCATCAATTTACAAATCATTATTAGCCGACACCGTACCTGTTAACACACGCACGAAAACAAGATGGGAAAGGGCCCTCCACGCCTCGATTCCAGACAAGGAATGGGCATACATCCTGAGGCAAACGCAAAAAATAGCTCTGAACTCACCTCAAGCAAATTCATTTTAATTTGCTGCATCAAACGTACTACACCCCTGCTACAAAGTGCCTACAGCAGCTGGAGTTGACAGCGGCATGTGAAAGATGCGGAGCCTCAGCAGCCGACTTTTTCCACCTGGCATGGGACGGCCCCACGCTGACCCCATTCTGGACAGGTCCTGTAGACTGCATCAGCAATAGTGGGGGAAGAGCTACAACCCATCCTGATGGTGGCACTACTCGGGATGACCAAACTGTTATCACCAGCAATAAGGAAACTGGCTGAAGTCCTGGTGACATTAGCTCGCAGGAGAATTGCCATGTCTTGGGGTCGGGGACCAGTCCCGACGGTGGCAAACTGGCTAAAGGACATTCTCTACTGCCAGGATGTAGAAACAGAATTTATCAGGACATTACCCCAACATGTAACTGTTTGAGAGAAAATCTAAAAATAAAGTTTACAAAAAAGAAAAAACATTAGGCAGTCAATCTCACAACATTTAAACTTGTGATAAATGACTCACTTATTTTATTCTTGTCCTTTCAACTGTATTTCGATTGGTTTCCTTCCGATTGTAATCTTAAATGTCTGATAAAGCCAATGCTGGGATAGTTCCCTCCAAGCGGTTAAATCTCTCGATGTCAGGAATTGTCTGCTTAAACCCGTCAATGTCAGTTATGTTTTTAAAGTTTAGAAAAACGTTTTCTGAATTTCTACTAGTTCGTCCTCTCCAAATTTTGTGACAATGATTTACCCGACCGAGATCATTGCCTGGAACTAGCATTTTTGCTTTACAGACACCGGCACAGACTGGATTGAGTGAGCGAAAGGATGACAGAATAACAGCGAGATTGGTGCTGATTGAAAGAATTGTAGGAGTGGTATCCGGTGATTCCATCGAATACATGCAAAAGAATCGAATGCAAAAGCCTTGAAAAATTGATTTTCTTTTGTAGGTAAAGTTTTTTTATTAAAATGGGTTTTAAGGGGTAAAAAAACCAGGGGTACGGAGGACTCCCCCATTAAAAAATAAATGAAGAAAAAAATGGATTTTTTTCGATGCATTTTTTGCGAGGCTTTTGAAATATGGGGAACGCGAGCGCCAAATGTTGTGGGTGCTTAAATAAACTTTAACAGCATGTTCAGACTCAGGGAAAGGTTGTTGGTAACAGGACCAAAGGAAATGCAATCACTTCAGTGGAAAACATAGAATAAATGAGAAGATTACGCTAAGCAGAAAGCAATGAGGGAAGTACAGCAAAAAAAATAAATAAATAAAATAAAAAAAAAGGAAGCCAGTCAGAAAAAGATAAGGTATGGGTACATGATCGACAGACGTTAAAAGAGGATTGGGAACAGAATGACAGAGAAATACGCATGCAAGAATAAAAAGGCTCAAGTTGTCCATAGGCCTCAGACAGAGGCGTCTGCACCCTCCGAGTATTCAGAGGAAGACCCCTTGTTGGAACATTTATTGACTAAATGACCTCTTCTGCCTCCATATAATATGGCTAAAATGCAAACAATTGGCGAAGATAACAACAGACCGTCTACTCAGGGTTCCATACTTCCACAAACTCGGCATGCATGATTCATGTTTTGAAGAATGGATCAGGGCAGGAATGAAGGGACTAGCCCTTGCCTTTAAAGTTATGAAAACTCCGTCCCTGTGGTCAAATAATATATTGGTGCATGAATTATCTGGATTCGTTTTAAAAAAATACAAAGAACATAATGGCAGTCAGAAGGTGTCTTTTGAGGAGTGGCCTTTGCCTGACCAGTATGAGGAGATAGACTGGAAGAGCACAAGTTTTAACTTAAATGAATTGGGGTGTGAACAGGGAATTCGAAACTAACTTGAGTGGCTCACAAATCCCCAGTCTCCACTCACCCTATGAGGGAAGTTCCAGGGTTTAGCCCAGACCATCCAACTCACCATGTACATGTACCATTAAATAGGATGGGGGTGTTGTCGTCAACCAAAGATTTTCCTGAGATCAGAGAGAACCCTGAACAGTGAATTAATCAGACTAACAAAATTATAGGCCCAATAACATCAAGTGCTTACTGACCAACTTTTGTCATGCATATTACCTATCGACATATGGAGACAGTGTAGGAAACAGAATAGTGAAGAACCGTCAATCAAGTGGGAGGCTTTGGAGAAAAAGGAAGCAGTGAATTTTAGAGGAGAAGCAGGGCAATTGCATGGGGACATATTGGCCCTACCCGAGGATATAATTAAAAGAATTGATCAAATAGTGCCCCAGAAACAAATGAACTGGGATAAACTAATGACATGTAGACCGGACGAAGGCGAGTCGGTAGAAAAATACTTTGCAAGGAAGGAAGAGTTTTTCTCTTCTTACAGTGGTTTGGATCTAGGTACCATAGAAGGGCACAAATACTTTTTTTTTTTCACACTTTGAATAAGGACTGCTTCCACACTTGAAAAATGATATACAAACATATGAATTGACATGGCCCATGCAGACTGCAGCTAAAATGGTGACTATGGCCAGATATAATGCAAATAGGTATACAAGAGAAAAGGGTGAAAAAGAAGATTTAAATGTTAATGTTAAAGGATATTGCGCACTATCACCAGAGTGGTCCCCTTGCACTCTGGTTGCTCTGAAAAAGGGCAGGGTGGCGAGTTAGTGGGAATAAGCTGGAAAAGTGCAAGAGAGCAGTGATGTGCTGTTGGCGGCCTCAGCCCGGTGGGTCCGTTGGCTGGGCTTGTGTGTTTTGTGATCGGTAGTCGTGTGTGTGCTGTTGTGCAAGTCTACGTGTGGTTGGTTTTGTTGTTGCAGCGTAGTGAAGTTTGTGCAGATTGTTGTGCTGTAGGCTTGTGGTGGTGTTTGGTTAGAGTTTGCGAGGTGTATGCACAGGGGTGAAATTGTTAGTGGATTGGTTAATTGGCATTGCTGTCCGGAACTGAGGCGCTAATTTTCCGTATTCTCTCCAGGTGGGGTGCGGGTGCATCTCTGCATCTCCGTCCTGATCTGGGGCCGTCCGATACTCACAATCCCTTTCACACATCCACTCACATTCATAACTTTTCCCAAGTTTGACCTCGGCTACCTATGTGACACATGTCTGTATGCGGGGCAGGCAGACATTTGTGCGTCACTTCAAAACTGGCCCAGAGAGCATTCCCGTTCTAGTCGGTGCACAGATTCAGCTACCCAAGGCTACTCCATCAATATGGGGTGGCTGGTTGGCATTCATCATCTTATTCAGTTGTTCATGTAGGCTATTGCTCCCAGCCCCTTCGAGACGTGGCAGATGCCAACGCTTGCAATTATGTTCCGGGGCGGCACCTACCTTCATCCACAATTCGATACGGTCAATGCCCATGTCAATGTCCACAACTTAGTTCAAGTATAGCAAGAGCTAATATTCACACAACTCTGTACAAGTATGCTACCTGGTAGCAATTATGGAGCAGGGGAGGTTGTTAGCTGGAGTTGGCTAGGGATGATGATGATTTCTGTCCTCATGGGCGTCGCTTGTATCCTATTTGACTTAGCACTGTCTCTCTTCTTGTACTAAAAGTTTCTCTAGTCGGTTCTGGGTGTTAATGTCATCCTAAATGTTGTCATCCTTTTCTTTGCGTTTCCCGTTCGGTTGTTTTTATATCATTTTGAACCTGTGATGTTGAAGAGCCAGGTTTTTAGTAAAGATTCTGAATTGTAAGTGGTCTTTGGTGTTTCTCATTTCTTTCAGGATGTTGTTTCAGGTTTTTGCGGCTAGGTGGGAGAAGGAGGAGCCCCCAAGGTTTTTCTTTAGGTATGTTTTTGTTCCAGGTGAGTTTTGTAGCTTGATCGGAGGAGTCTCGTAGGTTTGTTGATTGTTATTTTCTTTTGTAGGAATTCAGCTCATTGTCCGCTACAAGAATTCAGCTCCTTGTCCGCTGATTGCCCTGTGTGTTATGCACATTGTTTTGAAGGTGATGCAGTGTTTGACTGGGAGCCAGTGCAGTGTTTTAGGGCTAGAGTGATGTGGTCTCTTCTGGATAGTTTGAGGAGCGGTCGGGCTGCTGTGTTTTGGATCTGTTGTAGTTTCTTCAGGAGGAATTCTGGTATTCTTAGATAGAGGCTGTTTGCATAGTCAATTCTTGACATGAGGGCGACTATTGTGAGCATCTTGTGGGTGAAGGAGAGCAGAGGTAGGATTCTTCTTGCCGTGTGGAGGAGGAAGAAGCATTTCTTGATTGCATTTATTTGTGGTTCTAAGGTTAGGGTGTTATCCATCGGGACTCCCAGATTTAGTACTACCTTAGATGGAGTTGGAGCGGTTCCTATTTCCGTTGGCCATGGAATGTAGGTGGTGTTCTCTTGGTTTTTGGATATAATCATGATTTCTGTCTTTCCTGGGTTGATTTTCAAGTTGTTGGCGTTCAGACACTTGATTAGGGTTGAGTGATCGGATTCTGTGTCTTCGATTTTGTAGATGATTGGAGTGTCATCCACGTAGTTGTAGCATGTCATTTTATATTTTTTGAAGATTCTGATTACTGGAGTCTGGTAGATGTTGAATTACAGTGGTGATAGTGAGGACCCATGTGGTACTCCACAATCGTTAACTCATGGGGTGGATTTGAAGGGTTTTATCCATATACAGTTTCTGTTCTGTCTGCTAGGAAGGATTTAATCCAGAGTAGTTCCATGTCCGTTATGCCCATGTCTTGTAGTCTTTTGGTTAGGGTGTCATGGCTAACTGAGGTGAAGGTTGCAGATAGGTCGAGCAGAATCAGGGCTTAGGTTGTGTTAGAGTCCGCATTTGTTTTTAGGTCATCCCAGACGGATAGTAGCACTGTTTCTGATCCTCTTGTGCGTCTGAAACCGACTTGTGCTTGGTCTAGCAGGTGGTGTTTTTCTACGTGTTCTTGGGTTAGTTTGTATATGTAGGTTTCAAGGAGTTTTGGTGGGTAGGGAATGTTTGATATTGGCTTGTAGTTGCAGAGGTCTTCTACGTCGCCACTTGTGTTTTTTAGAATCGGTTTGATATATGCTGATTTG
Organism: Ambystoma mexicanum; assembly: GCF_040938575.1. NCBI lineage: Eukaryota > Metazoa > Chordata > Amphibia > Caudata > Ambystomatidae > Ambystoma > Ambystoma mexicanum. Next base: position 22,514,732 of record NC_090933.1, on the reverse strand, counting down.
AAGGCTTTTGGTACAGTTCCTGGTGCTAGTGAGAGATTTAGGAGATTTCTGTAATATTCTGATGGCATTCCTTTTGCAAGAATTGATTTGTAGATGTCAGGGGGGCAGGGATCCATGGGTGATCCTGCTTTCTTGCTGTGTTTTACCAACAGGATGAATGCCTCTGCTGGTAGGATGTTGTTGATTTTGTTCTTGAAATGGTCTGCCAGGTCATTGCAAAGTTTCTCTGAGGGGTCTGGGGTGTTGTCGCAGCCCAGTGGGTTTCTCATTTCTTTAATGATGTTGAACATTTGTTTTTGTTTGTTGGTGGCATTGGTGATTCAGTCATCATAATGCCTTCTCTTCGCCTTTAGTATTTTCTTTTTGCATGCATTTATTTGTTTCTGGAACAGTATTTCTTTTGTCTGGGTTTTATTCTTTCCTCCATTCCAGTTCCATCTTCTTCTTGTCCTTTTTCAAGGTGCTTAGTAGTGCCGTTGCTCTTTTTTTTTAAGGGGTGAATGGTTTTTGGCGAACTTTTCAATTCTATCAGCAATCCATTTGTGTAGTAGCTCCACTTTCCCGTCTAGGTCTGCCAGCTCTAGTTCTATAGTTGAGGGTTTGGTCATCTCCAGTTGTTCGAATAGGTTGCTTGCTTTGATGCTTTTCCAGCTTCTTTTCGTGGTGGTTGTTAGTTTGGGGGGCTGGATGCGGACTTGAGTTGGTAGTCTGATCACGAATGGGATGACACAGCCGGACATTTCACCAGACTGCCCTGAGGAAGGCAGTTCCCTTCTGTGGACTTAGAGGTGCCTCTTCTACTACACCCTCATCATACACTTATTCCACCTCAGTGGGGCAGAGGATTCCTCCTGCTGACTCACAGGCCATACAAGAGGCTGTGGACACATAGCTTTCACAGTCAACAATCTGTGTGTACTGCAGGGGGGGGGAGCAATTCAGAAATGTCTTTGAGGCGGCTGTAAAGGCGCACAAAAAGGACTACCTTTGTTTTTTTAAATCAGGCTCTACATCTTCCCTTGTCCACCTGTCCCTCCTTACAGCGGATGATGCCCTGTTGCCTTCCCCACCCTCCCTCTTACCTCCATCTGCCTCTTGAAAAACAAAAAAAGTTCCATGGGGAACAGCCAAGTTAAAAAATATAATGAAGGAAAATGTTTTAGTCTTGAGCACTCATTTATGCGAGTTAAGAATCGCCAATATTTTCATTGGCATTACATTTAATGCGAATTGATTGATTGATTGATATTTTATTTCTATCGCGCTCGTACACAAGTGTTTCAGAGCGCAACAAGGTAAGGGAGGGGAACAGGGGAGAACAAAACACTGATCTTACTAGGCCCAGTGACATTGAGAACACGCAAGTGCATGGGAGAGGGGGGAGGGGAAAAGTGCATGGAAGGAGGGAGAAGTGGAAAGTGCGAAGCAGAGGGGAAACAGATAAATAACAATAAATAAATAATAAAGGCAACAAACAGTGGTAATACAGCCAGCAATCTGCAAGTGCTAGGTTTAAGGCAGCAGACAGGGTAGGTCTGATAAGTGCAGGAAGAAAAAGGGGGGTATTGGTACAGATACAGAACCCAGTGCAAGGGGTGGCCCGGAGGCAGTGCGGGAGGGTGGCAGGGTGAGCAGGTACCTGGGCCCAAAGGACAGATGGCGGCCAGGTGCACAGTGCCAAGAGAGAACAGATCAGCAGGGGAGAGTGGGAGTGAAGGCAGAGAAAAGAGGAAGGTCTTGAGGTGCTTCCGGAACCGGAGATGGTTCTCAAGTTTTATATATGCATATACTTGTGCATTTACATAGCAGAGAAGAACAAAAAGGTTAAAGAAATAATTCAGTTTTTCCACATTTCTCTGCCATACAAAATATAAAACGTAGTGGAACGTGATTGGGAAGTATTTCAGCCATACTCAAAGCTTTTACACCTCCCATTCACATTACACCACCAAACTCCTTGGCTTCCTCTACTTTTCTGATCTACCAACATCCGTGAACTGAGAATATGTCTGCAAACTTTATGATGTAAAAAGGGGTTTCCACTTTATTGTGCATTCATAAGTTGCTTATACATCAAGTAAATTGGGTTTGAAAGCGCCCACAGGGAGTAACATTAAGTATAACAATGAAAGATAGAGGCGGACCTACTAGGCCTTGTGAGCATTCAGTACATGCAAATGCAGAGCGAGAGAAGGGGTGAGGTAGTGTGGGGTAAATGCTAGGTGTACCAAGAGGGACATTCTAGAGAGTGGTCAGCTGCCAATAATTAAGTGCAGGCCTGTGGTGGCACAGGCAAGTGCTGGGAGCGGGCAGAATCTGAAGGCGATTGTGTGTAGAAGGCCAGGACCCAAGAGGACACACAAGGGCCCTGGTCACCAATCTCAGCAAGTGTGGGGTTTAGCAGATGAGGAAGGGAAGGAGGAGGTGAAAAGCAAGGTCTTGAGGAACTTCTGGAATTTGAGGAGATTTCCAGCTAAAGACGAAGAGGGAGGGGGTGGGGGAGGCTGTTCCATAGAAGGAAGCCTGCTGAGGATCGGCCACCGCCTCACTGTTTAGCGAAGCATTTGACACATAGGGAGTTGGTGCCAGAGGAACGTAAAAATCTGGAGGGAAGAGTATTTTCTGAGAGAAAGTTGTAGATAGAGCTGTCTAAAGCCCCAGACAGCCTTACGGATTATGCAGAGGGTTTTGAATTTGATCCTTGCAGGAGCCAGTGGAGAGTTTTTAGGGCTGGAGAGATGCGGCCCCTGGGCTTGAGGCCAGGGATAAGTATTGCAGCCCTATTCTGGATTAGCTGGAGGGGTCGTAGAGAAGAAGGGGGTACATTAAGGAAAAAGCTCTTGCAGTAGTCTAGCCTAGAGAAAACCAGACCTCTGAGTGTTCTGGGGGAAAGTGAGGAAAGGAAGAATCCCTTTGAGGACGTGGAGTTGAAAGTGGGTATTCTTGGCAAGATACTGAATGTGAGGGAGGAAGGAAAGAAGAGTCAAAGATGACTCCAAGGTTTCTGCCTTTGGATGAGGGAAAAGGGGGAGAGCCCATAGAAGATGGCCAGAGTGAGGGGAAGAAAGAGGGAGCAGGAGTCCCAATAGGAAGGATCTCAGTCTTGCTGGCTTTGAGGCAGAGATCATTGGAAGTACACCAGGAGTGGATGGCAGATAGACAGGAATGATGAAGCAAGTAAAGAGAGGGTCAGAGGGAAGTTTGAAGAAGAGATTATGTCATCTGCATAACACTAAGTTAGGGGAGAAGGTGGAAATGAGGTGTGCAAGCAGAGCAAGATAAGTGTTAAAGAGCCAGCGAGAAAGGTTGTAGCCCTGGGGACACCGCAGGTGGAGGTAGAGGTGGGGAAGGAGAAAGAGTCCAGAATAACCTGGGACAGCCCGTCAATGAGGAAGGAGATCAGGCAGTCCAGTACCCACTCCGAGATACCAAGGGTACCGTGGACCCGTTTTATGAGGATGGAGTGGTGGACCATATGGAATGCAGAGGAGAGATCAAGTATAATGAGAACAACTGGAGAGTTGGAATCCAGATATGCAAGCAGTACCTCATGGGTGTTCAGAAGAGCAGTTTCCGTGCCTCTGGATGCTCAGAATCCAGATTGATGGGTGTGGAGGCAACCAACAAGTCCAGTGTGTTGGGTCAGTTGGGGGGGAAGACCAGCTTCTCCAAGAGTTTCCCAAGGAAGGTGGCAATAGATATGGGGTGGTAGTTGGCTGGATAAGACTGGTCTACCGAAGTTTTTTTTCAGGAGGGGGCTCAAAAGGGAATACTTGATGGAAGAGGAGAAAGATACAGTAGAAAAAGAGTGGTTGCAGAAATCAGCAAGTGCAGGGGCAAGAGAGCCAATATTGTCCTTAATGGTTCAGGAGGAGCAGGGGAAACATGTTTGGAGGAGACCTCTCTGGAGCGGACAACTCTTGTGACCTCATTAGGTGTGCTAGGAGAGAAAGGCAGAGGTGGAGGGGAGGCCATAGGAAGCAGGGGTGGCCATAGGAAGCAGGGGGTTGGGGGAAGGTGGAGCAGGACACAAGGGTGCCCAGGATGTCCTGAATTTTTGCAGTGAAGTGTGTGGTCGTGCGTTGCAGAGGGCCTGGAAGGGAAAAGGTGAGGAGGAGACTGCAGAAGGATTGGCTAGTTCCCCGCAGATTTTGAAGAGTTCAGCCATGTTGTTGTATGCACCAGAGATGGGAGCCTGGATGTGGGCCCTTTTCTTGGCACAGATGGAAAGGATGTATTGCCTTTGCAGCAGACATGCCAGTTTGTCAGAGGGCGAACCTGAGGTCTGCCACTTCCATTCTGCAGCTCTGCACTTGTGTTTCAGGGCTGCATGTTCGGAGTCATACCAGGTGTTCCGCTTGGAGGCATGTTTCAGGCGGATCCTCATGACTGGGGCAAGAATGTCAAGGGTATTGGTAATAGCAAGATGGAGATTACTGAGGGCAGAGTCAGTAGTGGGGAGATGGGGGTGAAAGTAGATTCAAAGGTAGCAGCTGACACTCGTTTCATCGGACGGATGTCTGAACAAGGTTGGCAGGGCTAGGGAAGGTGCAATCAGAGGGCACAGAGGACCCAGGTGAGAGGAAAGGAGAGTGGTCTGACCACGAGAGGGGGGTGATCAGTAGGGAAGAGAGTGAAAGAGTAGTCTGGATGAAGTCATCAAGAGTGTGTCCAGCCGAGGGGGAGAATAGAGATAGAATGAGGTGCAGTGGTCGCGGAAGTGAGTGGATGCTGTGATTGAGTCAAGGTGGATTATGAAATTGCCCACGAGAAGGAGTTTAGAGGTGGTTGAGAGGAGGAGAAATCAGCCCAGTCAGAGAGGAACAGGGTGGTAGAGCAAGGAGGCCTGTAGATAGTGGCAATGGTCAGAGGAGGAGGTGGGAGATATGACCAGCTTGCAAACCAGGCTCTCGAAGGAAGAATAAGGCTGGGTGGGTATGAGGGAAGAAGGACGAGGCTTGGAGATGATCTTATAGCCATCAGGGAGAAGGGAGTCAAAATCAGTGACTGAGCTGGCTTTGATCCACGTCTCTGCAAGAGCAAGGATATCGAGGTCAATGTCTTGAAGGAGAAGGCAGATGTCGGCAGAGTGTATGATGGCAGAATGAGCATTAAGCATGGCTAGATGCAAGAGGTCTCCACCATTGAAGGTTTCCCGAGGAGGGGTACAGGGGCGTGGTACACCAGACAACGGGAAGGGCAAGGAAGAGAGTGGAAGAAGGAGTAGCAGGCATGGAAAGGAAGTTAATGAGGGACAGTAGGCACCGGTCAAAGAGGAATAGGTTGGGTTGAGGACCCTAAACCGAGAAAGTGCCAGTGTGATTTGCATCATCCAGGTGCATCATTAATGCCTAACACGCCAAGAGGACTTTCCATTTAGTGCCACCATTAATGGGTGAGGATGTGAGAGAGAGCGTAGAGATGAAATTAGTCCATAGATATGGAGAGGGGACAGAGAAGAGGATATCAGTTAAGATCTGTCTGGAAGTTGCGCTGACGTAGGTGCCTGTGATAGGTTGACTATGGTTAGTGGTCAGGATGTCATTTTTAAGCTTTTTCTTTCCAGACTCCATGAGAGAGGTGTAAAGACGCCAGTGGGGGGTGTCTGTACTTCCGCTCTCTATATGGTAGAGGAGAGGCACAGAGGACCCCCGCCAAGATTCTCCATTATTCGTACGTGGTCGAGCAGTCAAGGACTAGCTTCTCAGGAGGTGATGCAGGGTGGTTCTTAAGTACAGTGTAGTCCCCAAGGACCCACAAAGGAATGTCCACACACTGTATCGGTTAAAACACAGTCTTTATATAATTAATATTCAATGGTATATACAATATCACGATAACTCACTTTGTACTCCGAAAATCAGCAATGGTAAATATATACAGTTTTAAAGTGGTACCACTAACATTATCAGATCTCATTAAAGTGCAGACGGTCAGAATGACACACAGATCAAAATAAAGAGGAAACCAGCAGTAGAGAGAGGAAGGAAAGCAGGATGGTTCAACAATTGGCAGAATACTGGTCCCGATACCTAGACACAGTTCTGTGAGATCCCCCCACCTGGGCAACCTGTAAAGCAAAGATGCATCACAAGCCCAGTCCATATATTGTTGACACTAGACTTTCCAATAGTTCTGCAACCCCAAAGTACCTTGGCATTGTAGCGTTCCTCGTCAGGGAATCGACAGCCCTTCTTGAGTGCCCCCGCTTTAAGGCAGGATTCACGGGTCGTCGAACGGAGAACAGATCGAGCTACGACGTTGAAGTGGCCGCATCGTTCCTAGCGGTGCTCGTTGACGGGGAAGCGTAAATGTCCTGCAACAGGCGTGTGGGACACCTCGGTGTTGATAGTTCTTGACCGCAAAGAGTTTGAAGAACTGTGGCCAAGCAAGGGCGTCGAGTCGTAGGAGTCTCTGTGGTCTTTGGGTGGTGGGAAACCCACCGGCAGATGCTCCTCAGCGTGTCGACAGTCAGGCCTTCTCCAGCCGGATACAGCAGCGACAATGTGGATGAGAGCGTCCTTGGATCAATTAAGTTCTTAGGGAAACAGGAGCACGGCGGCTCCGGTCGGCAATGGCGGTCGTCGAAAGTGGCGGACAACAGTCCGGGTGCTTCTCTTTGGAGTTCTGCAGCAGTCCTCATATCGGGTCGGCAGCCTGTCGAAGGTCTGTCTACCAGGGAGCTTTGGCAAAGATCTGCTGGTGCACGATGGTCCCTCGTAGCTCGGGAAGAGGGCGACTTACCAGGTCCTCTCTGGATCAGTCCTTGGAGACACAGCAACTTTCAGATGGTGAAGGAGAGCAACAGCAATTCTTCTCTTCCAGCAGGGCTTTAAGGTCAAGCATCAGTTGCAATCCACAGCTGAAGTCCAAACTACGAAGAGTAACTGAACACTTCTGAACACGATTCCTAGTAGTGAGAGGGTTCCCAGATATACTGTTGATCTCCCATTCATTCCGCTGGGTCGCACTGAAATATCCAATCACGACGAAGGGCATTCATGCAGGCAGGCAACCAATCAGGCACACAGTGCATTCAGGCCATTCACTTCTCTCCAGACACTCACAATAAGTTGTGTGTATTGGGACAAGCACCGAGCCATTCAACACTTCATACTGCATTCATACCGGTTTCGGGCAGGGCTGTCTCAGTCTTTGTGTCAACCACCAGATACTAGACACCCACCACATAGAATGCGTATTTGTCACACACTCCATTCACCCAGGTCCCACCCACAGGCGTACCCACAACATACGGTTGTTGGGAAGGCTCCAGCCATTCTGGTCAGCACTTCCCCACACTACCATATATGGAACGTCCACCCAACAGCCAGTCAGGGGGAAGGGACAGAGGAAGGGCTTCCAGGGACTTCGGGAAGATCAAGGTAACAGGCGATGGAAGGCAAGAGGCCATTGGGGCCATTCTGTCTCCATCAGGAATCTACCGATTCCAATGACAGGGCCTGGGCATCCCAAAATGGAGGACGACCAGGGCACCAGTCATTTCTGTACGGATCTGCCACCAGCCCATACCCTGCTCTGTGGGCCACCCACAGGTGCCCAAAAACATACACTAGGGGCACAGGGTTGCGCCCCTACCCATGGGTGCCATAGGGGTATCCCATGGGTCTGTTCAACAAATCAAGAGAGAGCTGCACCGCCAGGAGTCCCACAAAAACTCCTGCGGGGAAAACAAGACAGAACACGATAAAAGTAAAGGACAAGGATACAGAGGCCCTGTCCCTCCGATGCATTTCCAGCATCACAAGAGGGACGATAGGTGATAGTGTAGTAGTTAGAGAAAGTAGGGGAGATAGTGAGTGCCATAGGGGCAGAAGGAAAGTTGGAAGAAAGAGAAAGGACTGCACAGCACAGTCCGAGCACAAACTCACCAGATGGCCTGGTAGGCAAGGCAAACAAGAGAAAAGATGCACTGGGTATACTTTAGTACCGCAGATGGGTGAAGGAATGTTAGAAAACACACACCAGGCTTCGAATCTGCAAAAAAAGACAAAGTGCAATACAAAAATGGGTGCAGAGATGTTAAAAAACACATACGAGGCTTTCAATTTGCAAAAAGAGACAAAATGTGGTGCAAGAAGAATAAGTGAGAAGAAGTATGGCAAAGAAGCTAGAATGGGGTAGGTACACCTATATTCAACAGTTTTTAGGGTTAGTGGAGATTCAATGACATTGTCCCATCACTCACTAGTATTCTGCAGGGTGCGTAGAGTTGCATAAGCCCAAGTTCGAGGTGTGACCAGCTGCATGTCTGGTGGCTGTCCCATGAGGTGCTGCAGGGGCGCAAGAGGAGGGGGGCCCTCTGAGCCCTCCCAGGCCCGAACAGGCACAGACAGGATCCTTTGCTACTTCACTTTATTACTTCTTTTCCGACTATAATATTGACTCTTAAGAGTTTGTTTTTCTTTTCTAAATATGTAGATGTACCATATGTACTAACTGTTTTAATGCATACTCTTCTTTTTCATTTCCTTCACAAAAATTGTTTCACTGCATTCTGAATAATAGAAAAAGCTCATTTCTAACATTTGTTAGATGTCCCCCATCTTTACGAAAAATGTTCACTCTATGTTTTATTTATCTATTTATAGAGCACACCTAACCTGGATGCTGTGAAAATATGCCATTCCTACACCTCCTAAGAATGCACAGCTTTATTAACATTCCACCTTACGTTTTCAATATGTGGACAAATCAAGTTCGATCTCTCCTAAATTTGTCTTTGAGTATCGCAAAAATAATTTACTGTGTGGAAAAAAAGTATCTTTCATGGCAAACTCCAAATATATTCCAGTTACATACCCTAAACTATTGCCTCCACAGTGTACTACTCCTTGCCATGCCACCTCCACTGTTTGTAATCCAAAATGAACAGAGATGCCAAGCTGCTCTGCTCTGCACCCAATGAATCCACAAATCTAACATCCAAACAGGTTTCTTATTCAGGTCCTATTTTCTGCAATTGAAACAAAAATTAAGCACTTGTTACCGTGTCCTCCTCTGCAGTTCAACTTCTCCTCCAAAAAGACAAAGCCTGATTGGCTAATCCTCCTGACGTCGTGGCCATCTGCAGTGTCTGCAGCCTTTGCAGTCCTCTTTCCATGCAAGGCATGATGAAAGGGCCTGGATGGCACATGTGATCTCTCTGCGGACATCAAAACACAGCTGAGCCCCCTTCTTCCCTTTTTACCTTCATCTCTGTAACAGTCCCTAATTGACTACATTCAAACAGTCACACACCCATCCACCAATCACATCCAAAAACACTACATCTAACCCTTCCACCTCAGTTCAAAGGTTCAGATGTACCTTTCAACTCAGAGTGCATTTGTGCTATGCTTCAGAGCCTACCCCATCACAAAGTACAGAGCAAACGTTTACAGATTTCCAATTGCAGATTCAATATCTACATTCCACAATCTACATCCAAGAAGACAATAATTTTCAAAAGTATTTTCTGTACCACCTTTTTAATAATACAACTTGAACAAATGTCTACTGCTGCAAAACATACTTCACCAGCAATTAGTACTTTAGCAACAAAGCAATTCAATAACCTCTATTATCAAAGTACAGTGCAACCTATATTTCCAACTTTTACAAAATAACCTGCCTTGCAGACCTATCATATTACCTCCCTTGAACTTCACTAAAAGTGCAATAGCGTTTGCATGCTACAAAACATGCACCACTGCAGCACCCAGCCCAATAGCCCATTACTACTTGTACAAGTACTTCTACTCCCATAATGAAGGCCATCTCCTACTACATATACCAATTAACAATTCCATAATGAAAAATACCTTAATTATGAACCTACGGTACAACATATATTGTCACCTTTTCTTCATCAAGCATTAGCAGCGCCAACTGTTTTACATTTTTTACAAAGAAGAAAAACACACTTTTCAAACACTCCCACAGCACTATTAACTAGCACTTCATGTGAGCAGGTGCAAAATGCTGAAAGTACATAGCGATCGGATAGTGTCTAGAAAACGGCATTGCCTACACATAAGCCCGAACTGCTGCCTTCAGCAATGCATCTTTATAACACCAATTCACTAAAAAGGCACACATACTGCTTAAAAGAAATCATTTTCTGAAGTCACACCTCTTTACAACACCAATTAAAACATTAACTCTCCAAATACTTTCCTAAAACACTAACATCCACTTAACAACAAACTTACATAGTAATACTTCATTAAAGCAAGCTGAAACAGTTCCAATTACAAGGTGTTTTTAGCAGGTAGGGGCATGAACTGTGTGGCGAATCCTGTAATGATTACCATGGCCATACACAATTAATGGGTGAACAAAAAAACAAACAACAGATAGGAATCGAGAGTCCCTTCTCATATACCATATATCGTTATGTGTACTCTAAATCAACAGTTTTAGCTTACAGATGGCTCTACAGAAACTAAAACTAACCTTCCTTCTCTCAAAACAAAACCACCCCTTCCCATGGCACTATACTATACATACTTCCCTTTAACATACTTTACTACAGGAGCCATCAAACAACTTTATTTATTGCTATATAATGGCTTCTGCTACCATAACAATGACAAGCCCTACTGTGCTTACATCAGTGCACAATTATCATATGTACCAACTACCTTTGTTTTACATATAGAGACAAAATAGAAAATATACGAAAGAAACCTACAGAAGAAAGAACATTTCCATTTCTACAAAGTGAGTACATTAATGTACCATGTAATTCACAATAATTGTAATAACGTAGGTATACTGTGCATTATCCTACATATCCTTTTTTGCTATACATTATTGTATGACATACATACTCATTCCATTGTAGTAATCACAGTTTTCCATTACAGCACAACATTCCTCCTTATTCCATAACATGTCCACTCCCTTATTCACCAACACCTGCACTTTGCAACCCATACCACTACAAACACTTTATCAAACATTACCCATAATGAACACATATTTATTACACACAACACTTCAATTGCAATCTATCATTTACCCAACACCCCAAAGTTCTACAACCAACCTTTCCTAACACAGCTATCATACATGCATCTCTCTGCCTCAGGTTACTCCCACAACAACCTTCTTCTTCATCCCAGTACTGAACATTAAGCTACATCTTCATTCCTACACCCTTCTCCCTCATATACCTTCCCTAGCAACAAATCATTCATTCTTATATTTTCCCATCCTCTTATCATTACTCAAAACAACATATTTTAAATTATCTCCACATCCCACTTCGTCATACCACAGATCAACAAACCTCATATTAAGTATGTATTCCTCTTCCCCATCATAAGACCCATGTAGAATCTACATTATTCAACACCACTCTTTCCAGTGCCCAACATTTGTCTATATATTAACATTTGCAACACTATCCCTCATATAACAGCAATGCATTCCTTCCTCCATCCCCACTTCCTCATACCATTACTAAAAGCACATTACTTTCCATTATCCTCACATCACTCTTCCATATGACACTATACCAGATCTCAACCATCTCTTCATATACAAATGTTTTACTCCATCCTACTACTGAAAATCTATCAGCAAATTTACACTTACAATACCCTCATATGCCTTAAGTAATGCCAATGCATTCCTTGCTCCATTTTCCACTTCCCCAGACCATTACTAAAATCACATTTTGCATAATCCTCACATCCCTCTTCATCATACCACTACACAAGAGGTCTACACCCTCTACAAATATTTCAATCCATACCTCCCACTATCTATCCATTGCTCTTCCACATCCAAGTACACAATTCTACTCTAATTGTATAATCCAACAACTATATCCCTCATCGCAGTACTGAATATTAATTCACATTACTTGCCATACAACTCTTCCTCACCCCTGTACAATTAGACCCACACAACCCTCATCCCAGTATCAGTAGAACACCCACATAATGCTACAACTTTAAAAATACACACTTTCTTTTTTCTAACAGATACAAAACAATACCTTCTAAAACTCAGCTCTGTGGAAAACAAAGAAAAGATTGAGCATTCTCCATTAAAACAATTTATGGAAAGCATGCAAACAAGAGAACAAGTAACTGTGCTTTTGTAAAGTAGAGCAGTCATCACTAACAAAAGTAAAGAAATATGTAGAAAAGAAATTCCAACTCAAAATGAATCTCAAACTAGAACTAGCACTGTCCATGTAGCCACAGTAAATCATTCAAAAAGTTGAATTTTACAAAAGAATTTCCAGAAAGTTTTTTGCAATCTCATTCAAAAAAAATTGTAAAGTCAAGTCACGTTCTGAACTTAATCAATACAGATACCTTTCCCAACTTCTGTGCAGGTGAATGGTTTCACACCAGTTGCACAGAACTATATTTCAGTGAAGAAGCATTTAAACAGCAAACAAATCCAATTGACATAGACAGTAATGGAAGATGTTATGACTAGCAGACACCATTATTGCAAAAGAAAACTATACCTTCCCCAACAAGCTTTTATCCTAGTTCATGTTCACACAAGTCGCCCAGTGCAAAAAGGGACGTGCAGCTCAATGTGCGCAAACAGTTGTTCAAATGTTCACGACAACTTCTCAATCACCATGTCGAAATAAAAGACCAAAGTAGAATCACAATTTTACAAACCATGGACTCCTCCCCAATGCCTATTCACACTGGACTACAAGGATATTTATTAGCGTGTGTTTCAGGAAGTGCTTGTAAAAGCAACTTCCATCATGTTAAAATGCTAACGCAGCATTCTACAATGCAAAACCTTGTGCATAGATTGCACAATGAAAAAAAGTCCCACTCTAGAACTACAATAATTGAATGACAATCTCCTAAATGAACAACCGAAGAACTCTCTGACAAATACAAAACATACAAAGTAAATATTTTGGAACTGGACTAGACTTTGAAAACACAGTTAGCATAGAAACAATAAACCAACAACTTTCCAACACTAACCGCCTTACAAACATATACAAGAAAGAAATAAAGTTTCAAAACAAGTCTGCTGAAATTCCAAAGCGTGTGTTGTTGCAGAACTTTCTATAAGAAAAGAACAAAAATAGTAGCTATGGCCTATGAAATAGAAGACAAAGAGGACTTGCACTGGTTCCAATTAGCTTTAGAGCTAACAATAGAACACATACAATATAACTGATCCTTTAATAGTTTGCACATACTGCAATGCGAAGTGTGATAATAACCCAATGCTATCACAGGCAAAACCTTGCCAACAGCAAAATCTATTTGAGAGTATCATAGTTCAAACAGGACCCCGATTCCAACCTATAATACACCTGTAACCTAAAACTTTCAAATTGCCTGCATCTGAATTGTTGAAAGGCATTTGTGGCCAAGTAGTCTACTTACCATTAGACCTTAATGAAAATGTAGAAACATTAGAACGACCAGTACCACAATCTTTGATTCTACTAGTTAAAGGTGTGCCAACAAAAGATAAAATAAATTGGCAACAACTAATTGACTTGAAGAAGCCCTAGAATATTTTAAACAAAACAATGAATACTACAAAAATATAAATATAGAAGAAAAAGTACAACCCAAATATATCAAGATGCACCACAAACTGGCCAATTTGAACATACTGATCCCATCAATATGGATATTTTAGACCAGTATACAACGTACTCCCTATATTCCAAAGACACCATCGAAGACACATTAGAAACATATCAAATGTACCAAGCCAAATGGTCTCCAATGAGCATACTGGAAAAAGGTTTAGAAGCCTGTCGTTTTCCACAGGAAAAGGAGGAAGACACAATGAAAGACCAATACAAATCATTGCATCAGAATATATCTCTCTCTGAATGTATTCTGAAGAGCCAAGATATCAGAAAAAATGTAGAATACATTTTCAACCTCTTGCTTGAAAGTGAACTAGCAACTCTATGTTGTACACACACTATTAACAGGCACCCATTTTCTAAACATGTCTGCTACTCAACTCGTTCAAAAGATAAAAGACAAAGGTGAAGTCTTGCAATCAAGGATTACAAATCCCTTGGCATATATGTGTGGTACAAATGAATAATGGTCCGATGTCTTGCTGATGCACATGGTTTGTTATTTTTGGTTGTGCAGAATATGCATGGCTTTCCCTGCACTGCAAATCAAATCAAAATAAAGAAGGACCAGATGTAAATAAAAATCCAGAAAACTCCATTCTCTTTATCTGTCAATGTCTTTATGTACCATTGTTTCATTGCCTTGTTACACTTCATCCGTTATATAAATGTTCCTTCATTCAGAGAAGTAGCACACTTCTTTTCGAGATAAGAATATCAATCCACATGCTTTTGTGGAGCAAAAATGCTCCCAAGTTTGGCCAGGACAGTGATGACACTGTTTTACAATTTAGTGAAAAAGATATTACCTGCAAAATCCCTTCAGAAAACATACATAATTACCTACAGACACAAATCATAAATTTCCAAAGACTTAATGGTGGCAAATACTGCAAAAGTCTATACAAAAACAAAGGGAAATAAATCACCAAATGTCGCTTGGGTTTCCCTAGACCAGTTTATGCCAACAATCAAGTAAATGGTTTCAGGTCTTCACTTAGGCACATTGGGAAAGGCAAATCTCCCAAAAACACATACATTAAAAAGACATGGGGCATTCAGGTACATCAAGGATTCCAATCCTGCCATTTCCCTCTTGTGGAATGCCAATATAGACACTGAATGCATTGCAGAATATTCAATAGCCGTTGCAAGATATGTCACAACCTCATCAAAGCTGAGGAGACAGAGCTAAACAACCTTTGGGGTGACATCTCATCCGACAAAAACCCTTCACAAAAATGTAACAGCTTTAGTATCAAAATTCTGTAACACAGAGAATGTGGGTACTCTGAAGCTACATATGGTTTAACCGGTACATCCTTATATGGGAAATCTGAAAACATTCCCGGTCTCAATCTTGGTCCAGCTTCATCGTGGAAAGAGTACTTTAATCCTATCAAGAAATGGAATCAATTGCCACAAATGGTCCCATAAAAAATAATCTGATTGACACATACTATCCAAACAGAAGTAATGCTTTGGAAAACCTGTGCCTCTGATATAGCCCAAAACCATGCCTATAAA
Source organism: Ambystoma mexicanum (assembly GCF_040938575.1). Lineage (NCBI taxonomy): Eukaryota > Metazoa > Chordata > Amphibia > Caudata > Ambystomatidae > Ambystoma > Ambystoma mexicanum. The sequence goes on along the minus strand of NC_090933.1, from coordinate 22,499,596 downwards.
AACAATGTAATGCTAGATGAGACAACTGGCAGATACTCAATGTTCAATGTGAAGGAAGCCCAATAAGGTTTTCAAAACAAACCCAGCCTAAGTAAACATGTAAGCCTAATTAATAATGTAAAGTTATCATTTAAATTTACACAGCACAGATACCTTTATTACATAGCCCTACTGCAACTATTCAAAACTTGGAGAAGAGGAAGAATTGTTAGGTTGCCATGACACATTTGAAACTCCGTTCAAAGCAAATGAAAGCATTTAAAAAAGGAAACTTTTAAACAGTACAAAGAAATGTTGGACAATGAACACTAGCAAGAAGAAGAAGAAATAGAATTAATACTGAATAAAGACACTCCTGAAGGGAATCAATCATCTCCATCTCCTACAGGAATCCAAGAACCACTCATTCAAAATGAAGCAGAAATAGCAATGAATGAGGTAGAAAACACCATGCATCAATCTAAAGGAAATGCATCAGTGCTCAAATCAGAGTTAAATGATCAACAAGTCACCATGTATCTATCTAGACGTCACTGAAGAAACTGAACATGGACTAAAACATGAAGAGAGTACTTGCAGTTGTGTATGTAAGTGGTGAAGCTGTTTCTGGCAAACCCATCTTAATTCAAACAAACAGAAAATGTGTAGAAGACAAAACAAACAACCTTTCAGCTCTTTTAAAGCCCCTCGCAGGTCTAGCTGCTTACAACATAGGAGGTGTAACTTTACACTGCCTACTCCACCTCCCAGTAGAACACCAATGCAAATTAGATTATTACAAATGTCAGCATAACTGCAACTGAGGTACACAGAATTCTATGGCCAATGAATGTCCTCCTAGTAGACAAAGAAAGCATGGTTTCCAACCTAATGCTTGCTTTAATTCATCTAAGAACAAAGAAATCAAAATAACTGACTATGAACAACTCTTCAGAGGAAATCATCCTATTGTTTTTGGAGACATCTACAGTTAACACCAGTCAAAAGGCAGCCCATGTTTAAATCATTAGGAAACAAAGAATGCCATAATACACAGAGCAGCATCAGCAATGTCAAACTGTGGCGTCATTTTTGCTACAGAGAACTTGCACAAAACATGTGTCAGTCTGCAGATCTAATATATGCACACATTTTTTAAAATAGCATTGGAAATGGTATGCTTACTGAAGACGGAAAATCATCCTTGAAAAGTGGAATACATGAGCTGTATGGACAAAACACCTGTCCCTGATGTGATTGAACAATTAAGTCAACAAAAAGAAATCTGCATGCGCTGAATACCAACCCTTGCAAGCTGTAACCAATTCAACAAAACAATGCTGAAAAGAAGAGCTGCAACCCATAGTCCATATCAGCTCCACAGACAAACTAGAAGTGCAAGCAACAGCACGACTAAATATCCTAGAAAAATGTAGCTCAACGTCCTCAGATTTGAATCCTTTGGGTCATTTCGGTATAGATTCTAATTTGCTTCTGCAATTATCAGTTTCATTTTATTTGAATGCTCTGTATGTTTAATATGAATTGATTGACTTTTTAATAATCTAATGTTATATTATTTATTCATGAAGTTGTTTATTTTTGATGTGTGTAAAATGTCAGATTTGTCTTGGCTAATGCACAATAAACAAATAAAAATTATCTCAAATACAGCTCGATTGGAAAAACCATTAACTCTGTGCCTAAACTGCAAAGTTATACTAATACGTAATCTTGACGTAGAACAAAGGTTTAGTCAATGGAGCAACTGGAACAGTTGTTGGCTTCCAAACATATGCAAAAGAAAATATCCAATTTGTCAACATCCATTTTGACAAACTTATAGAAACAAAAATAAAAATTCTCTACACATCAGCACATTTGCTTCTTTTCAAAGTTATGTACATACTGGGAGAACAATTCTCTCAGTCTCTTGCATATGCTGTCACTATTCACACGTCACATGGTCTAACCGTCAACCACGCCTTGGTTGATACTGGCAGTATAGACTTCAAAGAAGGAATGAGATATGTAGCACTTTCACATGCCAGTACACTCAGTGGTCTTGTCTTACTGGACTTTGATGCAAACCAAGTCAACACTGACATTCCTTGCATGCTAGAATACAACAGGCTATGTGCACTGTATATGTCACATCTGGATACGTAACCCGTATCTCCCAAAAAAAAAAAGCTTCAAAAGACAGGTAATACTATGAGAAACCATAAGATCATCCAACAAATCCAGACCAAAAAAAAAAAAAAAAACGAAAACTATTGCAGTACCATCAAAAGAAACAGACAAAATTATCAGGTCTCTAAGTTTAGCAACACAGCTGTAGTAAATTGCTATGCAAATGTAGCAATCAATCTTCAATTCCAATTGCCAATTGTGGCCAGCATTTACTTAAATTACTCATCCCAGTTGTACTTAAAGATGCTCATCCTACACAGAAGTGCCACTAACAACCCTGACACAATCTACAGTATCTCAGGCATAAGACAGGAATTGGAATGATATGCAGGAATGGTTACATTCACCATAAACACACAGAAAAGATCCACAATAATTCTTAATGTACTTACTACAAGTACTAAAAACAAAAAACATCCCTATAAATTAAATCTTACACATTTCATACACGTGGAAACATACATGCACTCTGTGCAACCATGTTTCACAGGAGCAAATACCCAATGAATGATTTGTATATGTATCTATACCAAATTGTACTTCAATTCCATTTCAACATCTTCTCCAAAATGCAAATAATGGCATACTATGCTCTTTTTGCAATTCAGACAATCAATCCAACATATAAAATAGATTCACATGCCAAATAATGATTATTATTTTTTTCAAGATAGAATGCAGATGACACTAAATCCAACTGTAAATTGACCAACTTTACACAAAGCCAAGTGGAAAGAAACACTTCACAACAGTATGCATAATATACTACACTGGTGCCACGACCACTTCAAGCCACTTTATACTGCATATAACAACAAATTGGTTGTTTGAATGTAACAAAACTTCTGTTACTCAAAAACATAGATTACCAGCAAATCTAACAAATGCCTGCTAATATTCCTCAAACCCACATGTACTCATTAAATTGCCCTTAGAATTGACAATTACAATAATATGCAGTTAGAATATGCCAATGGGTATCCAACTACTTTAAACATAAGTAAAAACAGAAAGCTAATATTCCTTAATTGCATTACCCATCACTTAATACACCCATACAACCACTGTAGAAATGAAACAAACGTTAACACAATATTAATTTCAGTGATATTGAATTGTTTTTTTTCAAATCCACCTTGGATTTTTTACCATTGATTACAACCTGTCAATACAATAACAGTGTATCACACACATTTGTTGTAGAAAACATAGTACATACAAGGTACTACTTATGTGGGTCAAAAAAGTAAATGTGTAAAACCTTAATTCATGTTTTGCATGCTATATTCCCTTTTCTTTACAGACAAAAAAGCTAATATTATACCATTCTTACCATGTGAAACAAAGTACACCATTTTACCCATAGCTAGCAGCCACATTCAACACAAGGCATGGTCACAACAATATAGTTAAACCATGCCACAAATAATCTACCAACGTGCATAGCTATAGTTACATTACTTCACAAGAACATCAAAGCAAATCACTGTTCCAACATATTACATAACACCTCCAAGGTCAAATGAAGTCTGCGGACCAATGTTTGTGTTTGCAACGGCCGCAGATGGTAAGAAATGGCTGCAGACACAGCAACAACCCTGCGGCCATTTCTAACTGACAACAGCACTTACAATTTTTCTTTTCTTCACTCCCCCACAACCACTTTCATCCTCAAAACAACCCCAAACAAATTATCCAAAGTGGTTTTCTGCTGCAGTGTCACAGACAAGATGCGTGGCTCATGGATCCAATAGGTCATCCGTTTCAAAAGTTTTACGGAGCTCGCGCTTTTAATTGACCAATCAGAAGGCGCAAATAACATCCACAAACATAACATAGTGCCTGGTTGGCCCAAATGCATCACTGAACTAGGAACGGAGTACGCTGACCGGATGGAGCCATCAATTTCTTTTCATCCACCTTTTCATCATAAAATAATAATAATAATAATAATAATAAATCAACTGCACAGATTAAAAGCAAATTTGCAAAAGCATGCTTTCGGGACCCAGCCACCGCTCCTGCTGCTAGTTTGATCCTAATCCGTGCAGCAGTTTGGGCTCTAGGCACAACCAAAACTTTTTTCCATTCAGGTCTATCCGGATTTCAAACATTTTGGGACATCACCTATAACCCCCACCCTTGACAAAATAGCACAAAACTCGCAAAATAATTCATAAGTGTCTGTACTTTGAAATGGTTTGTGAGGATTCATACAGCGCCAAAGTTATTAGCTGCCCAAAAACTGTTCTTCCTAAGAGTTGAGCAACGTAGTCATAACTACAGGGTCGCTACAACAGACCCTGTAAAAGAATATACATATACGGCAACGTTCACGGCACTATAGTTACATTGACTATTGTATTCCATAGGAAATCCCAAACAATTAATTGCTAGTAACATTTGACTTGTATGATAGATTTTCCTGTAATTTTGCAAACAAAATTTTACTCACAGAACCCCAAGACTGGAGCTTTTGGGAAAGATTGGGTTAAAAAAATAAATAAAATTATTAAGTTAAAAAAAAAAAATCATTTTACCAAAGAAAAAGTCACATTTGCATTCAAACGCACAGCAGGACATGCAGGATGGAATTGGACAAGGTACGAAACAACTTGGAAACAAAGGGTTAATTTGATTTCCAGGAGAGGTCTGGGGTTATTGCGTCCAGTAGTTTTTAAGTGCCCCCCTTCTGCCAAAATTATAGCAAAATCTCCCATGATGCAGTGCAGCAGAGAGGATGACGGGATTTTCAGAATGAAAAAGCAGCCATTTTTCCCCAAAGTTCTATTGCTAATATCTTTTGACTTGCTGGATGGATTTGGATGACATTTTCAAAACAAAACACCATCATTTCACAGTTTTACCCCATTAATTTTCCCATAGAGAAAAAAAGCACTGTATGAACAGCCACAGTGCGGAAAACACTAGGCAGAAACAACTCAGGCACAAAGCGTTGAGTTAGTGGTGTAAATCCATCCAGTAGTTTTTAAAATATTCAACATAGAACGGGTGCCCCCTCCGCCTTAAAACCTTAATATCAATATTGGTGATTTGCAGCAGAGAGGTTAATAACATGTTAGATGGATTTGTATAAAATGTTATAAACAAAGCGATTGTAAAGGGCCCCCTCCAATTGCAATTTTAGGTAGCAATTTGTCAAACAAATGAAAACGTTATTAAGAATGGTGTGAACAGTGTGAAGGGGCCGCAGCATGTATAGCGGCCACAGCCGGGGCCACCCAGTGGTTGTAAAAGAAACATCTTGGGGGAGCATATACAGGACACGGGTGAAGGCTGTGGCCACCGGCCACGGACGAAGGACATGTCTATTGGCTCGTACAAAAAACTATTATAGAACAAAACCGTTGAAATTCACTGAAAAAAAAAAACTTTCAAGTGCAGTTAAGTTAACCAGATGTAATGCCACAAAACCCTTGAAATGTAGGGGATGTGGGAATTCATGGCCAGCTTAACTTGACATGTTCCAGTTGCAAAGTCCATGAGCACATGCATATTTATAAGAGAAGGTATTCGCAATGACATACAAAATGACATTATGGGGGACAGCTGAGTTATGCTGGTCATGACTTCTTACATCTGCTGAATTTCAAGAGTTTTTGTGTGTTAAATCTTGTCAACTTAACTGCACTTTAACTGAAGTTTTTTCAGAATATACATCTCTAGATCTTCGTTAATGATGAAATAAATCACAAATAGAAGGCTCAGATTTTACCATTTATACGTTTTTATTGGCCCCCAAAAAAAGGTATAGAGGAGTGTAGGGACTGTGAACCCGTCCAGTCACTTATAATAAATACAATCAGCATCTTTTTAGAATCGTTAAACATGGGACAGCAAACCAGCCTCCTTTGTTAGAAATGTGTGATCCAGAAGAGTGCGGTATAAGTATTTTACTGGGCTTTGTTGCCTCGTTGACGTGCACTCTTTAGCGATCAACAACTAGATTACTGATCCCATATTGGCCCTTGCGGATATGTTGACTTTTACTCAATAGGAGTAAAGTGGCGCACTCGGTTCTCAAAAATCAGTGAAGGCACCTAGATCACATAAACTTTCTACCAAGTTGTTTAAACATGAACCTATGCTATGGGTCCCATGGCCGACTATAGTTTACAATGTAATTAACACCCAGACCTGCCTGGTACGCGCTTTTGGTTGGGAATTTACATCGTTTAAGAAGGAGAAAGAAGTAACACTGCAAACTAGATAGCTTCAAAAAGGTGTACAGCATTGTGCGCCATCAAAGACTGAAACAGGCGGCTACTGGAAACATGGTTTTAACTCACTAGAAGGCACACTTCCAAAAAGCTACAGAAACCGTTGACCCGGTGTTTTGCCTCCAACGTATTATACAGCAATTAAGATACTTTAAGAAAGTACCAGCTGCACCTCCTCAGAGGTATTCTTCCCTTCCTCTCCTTCCCCCAGAAGCTCACTGTCTCCCGAGCCCTGGTTCTCTCAAGGCTGGACTACTGTAACAGCCTCTATCTTAATCTGCCTGCCTCCACTCTCCGCCCTCTGCAACTTATCCAGAACAGAACTGCGAGACTTGTCCTTGGCCTCAAGCCCAGGGACCGTATCTCTCCAGGACTGAAATCTCTTCACTGGCTCCCAGTGGCTGCGAGGATTAAGTTCAAAACCCTCTGCATTGTCCACAAGGCCTTCTGGGGCTTGGGGCCTAAATACCTTCAACTCTCTCTTCCTAAATATCTTCCTTCACGAGCCCTTCGCTCATCCGTCTCCAACTCCCTCATGGTCAGCCGCTTCTCGAAGCAACGAGCTGGGGGTAGATCTCTCTCCGCAGCAGGGTCCTCCCTCTGGAACAGCCTTCCTGCCTCCCTGAAACTCGAGGAGAACCATCTCCGGTTCCGGAAGCACCTCAAAACCTTCCTCTTCGCTTCTGCCTTCTCTCTCCCTCTCCCCTGCTAAACCTGCTTAACTCCCCACTGAATTCTGCTCTAAACCTGCATCTGGGCCACTCTCAGTGACCTCGGTCCAGGGCCCAGCCACTCTCCACTTGCACTGCCTCCCTGGCTCCCCCTGCACTGTGGGACTGTCACTGTATCCCTACAGCCCCCTTCCCAGCACTTGCTCTGCACTTACCTCGCACTTGCCACCAGCTGGCCCTTTTATTTATTATTTTATTACGCTACTTACCTTGTACTGCACTTTCCCCCCCACCTCCTCCCCCTGCACTTTCTCCTTTTCCCCTTACCTCTGCACTTGCGCGATCTGAATGACACCTGGCCTAGTAGGATCGTTTGTCTGTCTTCCCCTTGTTTCCCTCCCTCCCTGCCTCGTCGCGCCTTGAAACACTTGTGTATAGGCGCGTTACAAATACCATATCATATCAAAGAGGCCCTTTATAATCTTATTATAATAATAATAATTTAGCATTTATATAGCGCTACGAACCCTTGGGTATTTGAGCGCTGCTTATTATTACCCACGGTGTGTGGTGCTCATTTATCGACCTCGGAAGGATGAAAGGCTGAGTTTGGCCCTGCGGGGATTCGAACCTGCGTCAGCAGGCTCTTCATGGATGTCACAGCAAGCACTCAAACTGTGATTGACCACGTGCAACAGCCAGCTCTCTGTAACATCTGGATTCTTTTGAAGGTCCCACTGACCCCGTTTCAAGCAATTAGAAAACGAAATACTGACAATTCCCCAACGGTCAAGAATGCGGGAAGGGTTATGAACTCACAAGACTTTTTCCAATTTAAGTAGTGGTACAGCAGGGCTGCTTCCCTGGCACACCTATTTTGTTTGTACATTGAAGGAGCCGGTTTAAGAGATTACAGCCTTGGAGGCAAATGCCTCCAGGTTGAATGGTGATCCACTGGGAATAACGTTATATGCTGGTGCAGTCATAATTTTTAAGACCACCCCCCCATTGCCCCCGCCCCCAAAGGACTTCTAAAACAGCTAGTAAAATGTCAACAAATCTTCCAGAAGAAGGGCTGAACCAAAAATATAAATATATGCATGGCATGCAAAGTAAGTGAAGTGCTATGGCTCAACTTTTCTCTTGCAGGGCAGTCAATCAAATTGGTGAATAGGTTGGATTATTTGAACTCTGTTTCAGTAGGAAGGAATATGGGAGTTAAAGTAATTAGGCAAATGCCAGGAGACACGGGCAAACCTTACATTTTGAAAGCACTATGGAACACTCGCTATTTCACTTTCATTGGAGGTCTACAGGGCCCAAACAAAATCAGAGGTTTTATATAGTACAGAGCTCTGGGCAATACTCCAATCTTGGCTATTTCAAAGGCGAATAAGCTTTGCCCAAAACTACCCCAAATCTACCACTGCATAAGCAAGTGGAATGTACAGGAATTAAACATGAGGCACATATGAAGTCTGTTTTGTACTGGGAAATACTACAGAGCTCCCAGACACTGGTCAAATATCAGGAGGCCCTGCTGGACATTGTTCAGACTGCTTAGAAGACCATTTGGTTTTGGGTAAGGAAAGTAAATTCTTGCACAATAGGAATTGGCATTGCTGTGGGATAACAAGTTTTTCCTAATAACCACATCTTTGTTGTAGGAGCCTTAAATGTACTGGGTCACTTTGAAACATTGGGAAATAATCAGGAGTCTACCCAGACAGAAATAATGTCTTTAAATCTAAACAGAATTATGACCGAGACTCATCTTAATGAAGATGAACTTTTAAACACGAAAACACTATTAATTTGGCATTAACGCACGGGGAATACATATAGATGTACATACTGTGGGGTCATAAGAAGATGTAGTCTATTTAATATTCTTTTGTCGACTGCAGCCCTACACATAAGAGGTGTATCGGCCACTTTTACTCCCTAAAAAAGGCAAATACTCCCAAAAAATAAAAGCAGGGAGTCAAAATACTCCCAACAAATAACGTGAAATGGACACGTACGAGTGTGTGCCCCTGCTTGCACTCAACACAGCTCCATGGATCCTTTTGGACCAGCAGTGCACGTAATACCACAAGAAGAAATGCAATGATTACTGCCTGACTGGAAGAAGTAAACCATAGGCGCAAATACATAATTATAACAAAACCATTTCCGTTTCCCAGTTGAAAAGGTTTACTCACTTATAAAATAGTCCCATTCGGAATTGGGTTTACATTGTTACTCCCTAAAAAATCATTTTAGTCCCAACTTTGAAAAATAGGGAGTAAAATACTCACACTTCAAAATCATCTGGGCCACTGGCCGAGTGTATAGGTTCATAAGGAACCAGTGACTTAAATCCTGCCTTTAAGCTAATCTGGTTATGACCCTGAGATGCAGATTTCGTACATCAACCAGCAAAGCTCAGAAGGTCTACACAGATAACCATTGCTTCCTAGCATCAAATCTATGGAGAAATGGTCCGTCTCCATAATGAACAGCTACATTTGTAGGTTTTGCTTGTAACAAGTGCAAAACATAAAATTGCTCCTGAAATTATATTATGATTTTACGTTATTGGGTTTTGGGGATTGATGCGCAATTCTTTGAGGAAACTGGCGTATGGTATATTTGTGCGACTTTATTGTATGGTTCACTGATGCACCTAAACAGGGGGAGGGCAGAAATCAAGTTGCAAGCTAGCTATAAAAAGTCCTCGCCCCTTCAATTCTATTCCTAGACAGCACACCCTCTCTTACTCGCCAAAAGTCAAATATCACAAGCCAATGGCTAGTGGAGCATGTACATTTTGAGCCCTGCCCCTAAATATATCTATAATAACCTGCAATAGTTAAATCTGGGGCCTAAAATCCAATACCGCAGTTGGGAGTGATGAATTTGAAAACTGCATAATGACTTATGTTACGCATTTAAACCTTGTGTATGTCCTTTTTAATGCTTTCTTTTGTTCTTTTTGAAGATGACAATATATGCCAGGAAACCTTTGTTTTATGGGGTTTAATTTGCTTTATGCCGCAATAAACCAATGATTATTTTAATGACAATGAAAAAAAGAAATAATGCATCAGTACTTTTTGCTTTGTCATTGTAGAACTGGATTTAAAATATAATTCATGAACTAACTTTATAACATAAAAGCGTTTGTAGCTCATGCATACATTCATATCGAATATTTATAATAGTTCATCAGTTTCAAAAACAATATGTAAACATTGAAAATATGTATAAAATCAAACATAGGTGGGGGGTGTTCGCAGCCAGTGCCACACGCATGGTATACTTATTAACACATGAGCCTGAATCAGACTTGTAAGAGCGGCTACTCGCATACATGTATGTTAATGTCTGAAAAGCATTGGCACATTCTGAAAAGTACCAGCTAAGGGGAGCATATATACATTTCTCTCCATATATTATATACAGTGAATTCTGAAGTGCCTGGCTCTTTCTGAAGTAACTAACCTCAAAGCAGAAACAGTCATGAACGCGTAAGGAATTTCAGGAGGTAAATGCTTTAAGAGGTCCTGTTTTTCCCCAGAGCTTCATTCTTTCCGGCCTGATGGAGGCGCCTGAAGATTATGAAAGTTTGCAAATAAACGAGTGTTGGCCTAACTAAGGTATCAATCTGTTGGTTTCGACCAGCCCTTTTTGTACTACCCTTGGATGACGCGTACAAGCTATATATCATTATGTCATGGGTTTGGTCCCATTATCCCCATTGATGCCACCAAACCAGAAGGTCTCCCATTCCTCGTGTGCCACTTGATCATCCTTGAGGGTCCAGGAAGCAAATCAAGTCCAGTCCCCATTAGCGTGAAGAGTCGCGTCTGGCCGAGTTCCTTCTGCTTCATTCCTACACGGGATGAGGCGCCCATCCCCCGTGTAATCAGTGATGGATTATACCACGCCAGATGGGCTAGTTTAATGTGGAGGAGCGAGAGGGGGGCTAGAAACGGCATTCATTAACACCCACAAATCGGTCATTTCTGCTCATCTTTTCGATGCAACACTGAAATGTCAAGAAAGGACACGCTCCTAACAAATATGCCACAGACAGTGGGTGGTTATACGGAAAACAGTTATTTAATTTAAATTCAGACATTTAGAATTCAAGGTGTAGAAAAAAAATATATATCTGTAACTTGGTGCCTGTCCTGTGTGGGGGTGTATGGACCAACCAACTTTTAGATGTTGCTCTCACAACAAAGAGAGCAATGCTTGACACTTTAAAACGTCCAGTACATTTTCCTCAATCTGCGCAAAATATCATTTTTTGTCCAATTTACTCATTCTAATTTGTGAAACCATGCCAACTTCTGCTTTCCGATTCCCAGTGCCTCCTTCCGAACGCCAAACATCAATCAAATAGGCACTTCCTCTATAAACAGAGGGCATGTCAATCCCGAGGCACAATCAGGGCATGCGCAGAGTATTTTTTTTAAAGATTGGAGGAAATGGGAAGGGGCAGCTCACATGGTCAGCCTGGACCATAAAACGGTCTTAGGCACCAATAAAAAAAAAATGGCCAGCAGTTGCAAATGGATATTCATTCATATATTTACAGACTGTTATAATAGTACCCAAGGGGTTGTTTTTTGTTAAAATGTGAACAAATTGTGATATTTAAAGAATATTTATTCAGCAACAGTGATCAAAACTACTAGCTGCATAGTAGACTCCTCAAACTGGCCCCCATCGGCCAAAAAAGTAGCTAATTTTGACTGGCCTACACTAGCATTTTGCATTTTTGGTACGGTCATCGCCCTATTGCCCTACAGGCCAGTCCAAGCCTGCCGGCTCATCCATAATGGGTGAGGGGGCGTCCACCCACTGGCCACCTCACCCATTGTGGAGGAGCCGAGGAGCCAGCCCAGTGAAACACTGAGCACTCTCTCAGCTGCTTTTTCCAGCTGAGGGAGTGCTCCTGGGCTGGCTGAACTGTCAAAGGGAAACACTGCCTTTGACAGTTCATTTCCCCAGCCTCACATGATCACTGAGCCATGCAACGCTGGGGGTTTTTTGCTTTGTCAGCCTTGAATAGCTCATTGGAAATGCTGGCTGGGGCACTGCATGTGCGAGGGGGTGCTCCTGCGCCTCCTCGCACATACGGGCAGAGCAACCTGGAGCGGGGCATTTTAGCATCCGCGCGCTGGCCCCTGCAGAAGGTACGTTTATGGCGATTTATTTTTTATTTAAATGTATATGGATGTTTGTACGCTTGTGTTATGGGACTGTGGTGGGAGCAGGATGGGCGGGAGCACTGGGATAGTGGTTGGAGTAGAGTGGGGGGAGCCCAAGGTCTTTACTGGGAGCAGGGTATGGTGACGGCACGCAAACGTTCATAGCAATTTCTACATAGTGTCCATCTGGAATTTTTTTGGGGGGGGGGCCCGGCCTGCCCAAACTTTGCTCAGGGGGGCCCAGGCCAAAAAAGTTTGAAGACCACTGCCTTAAATGTTCACATCATCCGCCATCATGCAAAGACACTTTTTGAAGCCAATCATGGCAGTGAGTGTCTTCAAAGCAATGATAAGAAACAAGGTAGGTAGAGTAAACAGAAATAAATAAAATTACTGTTAAGTGACTTTCAGGGTAGTAGTGTGACTGGAAGTAGACTTGGAAACTTAATGGAACCTTCACCAACTGTGACACAGCCATGAAGTCTTTTCTACAAGAGTGTGCCCCAGCAACGTTGCCCACTTCTAACCTCATGTGTAAGCAGCAAAAAACCTGAGCATTTGGGACAGAATGCAAAGCAGGCCACAAGAAAGAAAACAAGAAGTGCCAAAGTTTCCCGCAGGTAAAATATAATTGGGGGGGTGGGAGGGGTGGGTCAGTGACTTATTCTGGAGAAATGCAAACCCTACCAATTGTTCCATTTCTACAAATATTCCAACACTGGTAGGATATTAACTACAAAAGAACATGTCATATCTTGAGCCTGCCACTTGGTAAAGGACATATTGACTGAAGGTACGTGTTACATATTCCAATAACACAAGAGCAATGTAGGGAGGGATCGACCAATCAGAGGGCAGGCAAAGCAACACGCTTGAAAGTCTATCTACACAATCACGATTTTTCTTATTTGACAACATTTCTACTAGGGCCAACAGCCTGGTGTCTATGGAGATAAAGCCCCATAACTAATTCCAGGTGGGTCTGAATCTCCAGTAACCGATACCAGGAGTGGCTTAGCTCCTGGACTGGTGTCATGTTATACTAAACATCTTTTGTAGTGCGCAAGTCACTGCCATAGCATTCTTACAGCACAAAGGCTTATGCAGATAGTAAAGTTGTGCTTCCCCACATGGCATAACCAGACTTATCTGTGGAAGAACGGGTGGTGGGGGTTTAAGGGGGTAAGACAACATAAAGGGAGCAGATAGAGAAGGCTAGAAATTAATTGGCAAACATTTGGAATGGTAGGTGTGTGTGCAATCATTGGTAATCAATCAAATGAAATTCTGGTCAAGAGAAGAGGAAATAACCCACCTCCCCACCCCACGTCCTGGTTAAAATAAAATGTTTCCATGAAGGCAGTTTCAGTGCAATAAATCAGCGCATGGTCACGAGACAGACTTGAGACGTGGGCTAGCATGCTCTTAGAATAATTGCAACCCTGACAAAGTTTTTGTGGTTCAACTCAGCAAATTGTACACTTGCCCACTCTTTGCCACCAAAGTCGTTCCCTTCAAAGCCCTGATCAACTTTTTCCTTTAAGTATTGAATAGAACAATACAGGAGGTTGGTGAAATCAGAGTAGATCACAGGTATCACACGTCTATTCCCTGCAGAGTCTTGACGTTTACACACCACAGATCTGGGAACATATTGGTTTCAAGATAATTAGCAATACTTCCTTTTTTTTTTAAAATGAATGATTCAGAATGAGGTGAAAAATGACAAACGCGAGCTTTAATACTAGCCAGGCCTGAAAGTAACCCGCTCCCAGCAAACTATTCTTAGACACCAAGAGTGAACCATCACAAAGGCCTTCTTTTGGTTCCCCAAGCCGACCGGTGCCCTACAAACATACCCAAGTGGAGTAACTGTGTTTGGGAACGTAAATAAGAAAGGGGCATTGGGGACATCAGGAACACAATAAGAAAAACGGGCCATAAACATAAAAAGTGATAGTTGGCATCTCATGTTGAAGTTTGATTTGAGCACTATGTACAAGACCTTTGTTTAACCAGTAAACTCCAGCTAACTAGATGGTGGCAGATACAGAAACACTGTTTTAGCGTCAACTTAACACATTCCATTTTTATCCCCCAAATGTAAAATGGGCCTCCATCAATGAGTTTGTAGGGTCAGGCACCTCCCACCATAAGACTTAAGCAAATTAGGGTGGAATGTGGCAATAAAAGGTTTAGCAGAGAGGTGCAATAAAAGGCTGCCCCCATGATGAGCAAAGACCAGCTGCTTTGACTGTGTACTTTTGTTTAGGACCTGCAACAATTGTTTTGTAAGGGCATTGGGGGCTTCCTCAATACTGTGCATAATCGCGGGCTACTGATACCCCAGTAATGAAAGACCCAATCACCCTAGGGACTCTCTGCAACAGTTAGCCAACTCAAAACTTCTGCAGCAAAGAGATAACATTGACCACAAAAACGATGCAGCCGGATAACAGATAACATGTTTGTGCCACACTGTCACTGTAACTAATTAATGTTACAAAAGTCATCTACTAGCAGTTTGCTACAAACCTTGGCCCGCCCAGTTACCAACAGAAGAAAAAGGTGTGGACAATTCCGGGAGCCCTGCATTCCCCTTGCCCATTTAAGGGATCCATAACGTAAGCCATTTTATATATGTTATGGGTATTTCTATAGCGGTAAAAACCTACTGGAGCAACTAAGCGTTTAGCACAATACTCATAATGGTGAACTGCCAGCAAAAACAGGAGTTATTTTAAATAGCTTCTATTATTTAAATACCAACTAACGGTTAGTTTAAATCACATTGGGTATGAATGAATTTCTTTATTAAAATTCGGATTTCTTAAAATTCGGATTTCTCCAATAATAAACACAAAAACAGTATTTGGTGCATAGAAATTACTTCATGCAGTAAAAATTGGTTGTTTGCCCCAGTACTTTCTATATCCTAAATGTGGTAAACATCCCAAGCGATCCCAACTCTAATTCAGTGGAATGTTAAAAGCAGGTGATATTTAAAATCCCGCAATTTGACAGGTACCACCATGGTCATGAGTCCCTCGGTGTGTGAATGGAGATCTAACACTGTCACAGTGACCAATTATTGTTACAAAAATAATCTACTAGCAGTTTGCAAAAAAAATGTGCCCAGCTACCAACAGAACAAAAACATGTGGACAATTCTGGGAGCGCCAGGCTATCACCATGGTCACAATGAGTCCCTCTGTCTGTGAAGGGTGATCTTCGAAGTTCCTATTAAACAATCTCACTAGGGCGAATATTTTTTCCTGGCTAACCACACAAGACCAACATGTTCAGCGATGTCTAAAATGTACACGACATGCCAGCTTGAATGTACAAGAAGGCACGGTGGGTCCAACTAGTGAAGTTGACACATTTCCTGACAGGGATACAATGTGACGTTTGGCAGGCTCGTGAAGCGAACTCAGCGTCGCGGCCAGTCACGCCAAGCCCGAGGCCCACGTACTAACACAGGCATCATTATCCCCGGAGGCTGCCCTTGCAGTGCATGGGGAATTCCTAGGCCTCATGAATATGAATAGCTCCCACTCCCCTACCCCCCTCAACAGGCACACACGCAGGGGCCCGAGTCTTCAGCATCTGATGGGCATGTATGCTGCACAGAAGGCCCGCTCTTGTGAATTATGCAAAGAAACCTCATACTCGCCTTCCCTGGATGTCGAGGCACTCACCCAAGGCTCATCAGTGAAGCGTGGGCGTCTCGCTGCTGTCAGGAAAGTGCAGCGATTTGCCATGCAGACCGGCACCTTTGCGACATGTGGCATTGTTCTTACATAAAACACAATGGTGCATGTTTCATTACGAAATCAAATACACTGTAGCATGGCTTTGGTTCACTATAAAGGTTATCACGAGATGTTCAGGTGTCAGGCGCAGTGTTGGTGCAAGGAACTGATTTACCACAGACCAAGAGACAGGTAGGTTTTTATATAAAGCGACGATCGGAAGGGATACGTTTATTATTTGCAGATATACACACAGACGTCGCACACACAGAAGACCTACTTTAGCTTTCTGCAGCGGGGTGAAGCGCAGGTCATGCACAAAGGGGTTCCTGACCGGAGGAGCCAGCTCCTGGCCATGGCGACCTCCCAGCTCCGACGAACACCTCCTAGTCCTGCTGAGCCTCATGACGGACGCGGGTGCTGGTACTCGGATTGGGTAGTGGCGTGAATTGGGAGGCGATAGGGTACAAAAATAATCCCTAAAATCAGCAGCAATAAACGAAATTAGAGGCAGCCAAATTGTGGCAGAGGCTGAATAAATAATAAAAATCAGAACGTAGTATGAGGCGTGCTTTTAGTGTCCAATAATAAAGGGTTGGGGCGTCGTAGAATGGAAGCTCGCAAGACTCGGGGGGGAACGAACCCCCCCTCCTTGTTCAAAGGAGGAGCAGTATGAGATGAGGACAAAAAAGAATGGACCACACTGGCGAGCAGAGACAGCAACAATCACGCAGGCAAGAGGAAGAGGTTTCTCCCCGAGCCGGGGGCGTTTCCAAACTAGGCTCCCTTCAATGATGATTACAAAAAAAAAAGAGTGGTGCGCAGGGCCTGGAGCAGACACGTCCCCTGCGGGGGGAGTGGCGCAACGGGCGTGCTCAACTGCGGCTTGCTGGAAAAGCCCTCTCCCCAGCAGAGAGACGCGGCGCGGGGGGTGTAGGACGGGCTGCAAAGCCCGGGGGATTAACGAGTCTCCCTCTGTCGCGCAGCCTCCTCTCCGTGCTGCTTCTGCTTTCCGTTGTTTTGTTGCTTCCTGTGAAGCTGCCGCCACAGGCTTCAAGGAGGAGAGAGAGCGTGAGAAGTGGGAGGCGGAAGGTCCCCGCTCTGCTAGGAGGAGCGCAGGCGCAACAGGCTGAGGTACCAGCGCCAGTCGCTGGGGGAGGCAGGCTCGGGTCTCCTCGTTTGTTGCGCGCCAGCTGATGTGGATAAACATCGCGCCTTTGCGGGCGCTTGGACAAAGATCCTGTTGGAAAGTCTTTCGCATTGATACGCAGTTCTTCATTGCTCCCCAAACAGCAACGTTATTCAGCATGTCGGAGTTGCCAGGATGTCCGGGACACTATGCACCACTTCACATTATAGGTATTGAGTGATTACAATACACATGTGTAAAGCTGTACATTCACCCAATGATGGCCCAGGTACATACATGAATAACCGTAGACTGGACGTGTATGTGAAAGTTACTTTATTTACTTTCATAAAGACCTTGCTGACAGCTACTGAGGGTAATGCTCTTTATCTACTCAGTTGTTCTACCCTGCGGGGGAGCGGCGTCGCAACAGTCTCTCTCCATGTCGTCTCTCATTCCTCACTCTCTACATCTCGCCTCTCCGGTGCATCCGCTCCCCGTCACAAGCCGTGAGTGTCGCGACGCGGAATGGAGCGCGTGGCAGGATGTTGCGCACTACTACATTGTCCCCAATTGTTCTCATAAAGTTCACCAGAGCAATTGTCAATAAAGTTCATACCGACTGAACCTCTCGGGAACTCTCGTGGTTTTCTCTCCGCCTGAATGTAAGTCTGTATCTTCTCCAAACAGTTCCCCATCTTCTTCGCCTCACCTCTTTTCCACCCTTCTGCTAGGCAGTATTGTTTCTTTGCTAGTTGATGCTTTGAGCTCTTCGCTTATCTTGTGAGGTGAAGCACTGCACATTCTCAACTGGGTGCTTCGGTTACTTGTTTTGGTTCTTCTATTCTGGTAGATTGCTACCCTGGCCATGTTCCACTTCTTTCCTCCTTCGATTGTTGTGGTAAAGGTGAAGATTCAGCACTGCCGGGAGGTGGGGGGCGCCTACCAGTTGTGGGACTGATGGCATTCCTAGGGGTGGGGACATCATTGACAGCTGAAAAGTGTAACTTATGTGCAGTGTGCGCAGGTGGAGCTTTAGAAGTCCATGGGGAAGAGCAGGGTTTGGGTGGCACCCAGTGGGAGATCAGGCAAGGGGGATAGGGATCTGTTAAGATGGATTTCTGAACTCTGTCCTGGCGGCGCAGAAGTTCAGAAGGCCAACCTAATTACTTGGAACAGGGTAACCTCTGGACAAGCCAGACCAATCAGGGTAGCGATCGCGGCGGTCAAGACTAGGTCTCAAGAGGGGTGAGGGTGACTGAAAGCCCTGCAATGAGCACACAAAGCAAGGACACTTACAAACTACTCCAAACAGGTGTTATATTAAAAATATATACACATTTATCCCAAGGCCTTTGCAACAATGACCGTAGCGAGAAATCACAATAAAACTCTACTAAACCAACACATACCAAACCAATACAATATATATATAAATACAAACGAGTCTAAAGCGTTAGATGCACGAAATGTGTAGTCCACCTAGAAGGGGAGGAAAATAGGCAGTGCGAAATAATGATTAGACCCAGTCCGCCTTCAGAGGCACCTAACTAAAAGGAAGTCCAAGCCCTACGAAGAGTGGAGCCTTGTGCTCAAAAGTACCTGCACACGCTGGTGCCAACGGGCAAAAAGGGGAGTCTCTTCGAGGGAATCAGGCAGTTCAGTTCGGTGCACAAATGAAGAAGAACAGAGTTCCGCGACTCAAGCACAGCCTCCACTGTGGGCAGAAGCAGAGCGCGAGTACGGAAAGGCGTGCTGTTTGACACAGCGGGGGAAAGCTATGGGCTCCTGCAGGAGGGCGACCAGTTCCTAGCTATGCTACTCACCGGTCCCCGATGCAAGCAGACCCAGGCTTCTCCGCGTCAGTTTCAGTGCTGGCAGGTTCAGGGGAGCAGGGGACGTCTCGTTGTCGTGTAGATTCTGCAGCAGCAGAGTTGAGTTAAAGATGTCCCAAACGAAGTGAACCCGCACAGTTTGTTACCACAGCAGGGCAACAGCAGGAGCGGCCGTGTGTATCTCAGCCAAATGTACACTACTCACTTCAGACCTGGGAATGCCAAGTGTACGAATCGTGTGAGAGTGACAAGGACTCGAAATACAACACAACCTGGCGGCGGTTACAGAGCAAGACTCTTGGGTAGGCTGGTCAGTCTGCTGGATGGCCCAGAGACACTTCCGAAGGCTTATGTGCAGGAGATGGTGAAGATGCCGAGAATAGCTGTCCCCGCTATTCCAAGGGTCGAAGTACCAGTACAGGCCTTCTGGTTCGATCAGAGGTAGAAAGGGTTTCACAAAGCAAAAGCAGTGCAGAGGAGCAGTCCTTCAGCGGGTCACCAGCGATTCCTCGGTTCAGCCTCGTGGTTGCAGGATACTTGGCTCCTGTATTCCTTTGTTCGTGAGAACTCAGGAGATCGACATGGTAGTGGCGTTTCCAGCCCCCTCTTATCCACGGTTCCCTTCACGCCAAAACGGAGGAGACCCAATGGGAGATCCGCTCATAAAACACTGACACCATACGTGGACCTATCACGGACCACGGTGGTCCCAGGCATTCACACCACACTAGACTCTCTGGCACCCAGGATGTGTAATGGACCAGACATCCCAGCCCACATCCTGGAGGCACACACAAGGCCTGTAGAATCCCACGAAAGCATCTGTGTTTCGCGGGAAAGTACATGCCCAAATAAGGAAGGCCCCGGGTCGGCTCGACCTGGGGAAGGTGAAGGGGGCAAGACGGTCAGCGGACAGGACAAAGGAGCCTCGTGGTCTGGCCATTTTGGGAGCCAGGCCACCATTTTGGGCTAAGCGCAAGAAACGCGCTTAAAACGCCAAAAGGAGCTCAAAAACACAAGAAACGATCGCTGCCACCATTCCCGTCTGTGATTCACTTGCAACGATCAGTTACAATCCAAAAAGAGTATCTAGGGCCTGTAGAAGGCTAGAGACCCAAGAGAGCAGTAACTTATCTTACAGTGCCCTCTTGTGTCATTTTGCACGAAAGCTGCAACATGATAAAGAAACTACGGAAAACAGCGTTTCCCGGTACTGACTGTCTTAAGGACATGTCAGTTTCCCCGTAAGAATGGAGCGAAAGCCCAGAGGAGTGCGGCAGAAGGCTGCACTTCTCTGGCAAAGTCTAGATCATGGTGAAAACAACAGCAAACAGTTTAGGGGTTGCCACATGGAAGGAACATTACCCACAGTTAAGAAATCTTTCCTAACACTCGCTCCTCCCAGACTATGGACAGGGGGAACTAATCCACTCCTGGATGAGTCTCTTGTTCAGGTCAGTTAAACATTCTGGACAACCCATCAGCATTGCTATGTTGGACACCTGGCCTATGCTCAATAGTGAAGTCGAAGCCTTGTAGACTTATGGACCACCTAAGCAACTTTGGAGTCTCTCCCTTCATGTTCATTAGCCACTATGGCCTCAGCTGCCGTAGGGCCCACACAACAGAGAAACATTCTTTCTCCACTGTGGACCATTTGAGCTCTCTGTCCTTAAGCTGACGACTAATAAAACCAATAGGGTGTTCCTTACCCTTCTCATCTACTTGCGATAGTACAGCTCCTATCCCAGTGTCAGAGGCGTCCGTCTGCACAATAAAAGGTCTTTGATAATCAGGGGCCCTGAGGACAGGGGCCTGGCACAAGGAGTCTTTTAAGCCGTTGAAGGCCTTCTCACACTCGTCGGTCCAAGTTACCTTCTTGGGTTTCTTCGGAGTGGTGAGGGCAGTCAGAGGGGCAGCTATGGTGCCATAGTCTGCCACGAAGTTGCGGTAATACCCTGTGAGTCATAAGAAGGCTCTCACTTGGGTCTGTGTAGTGGGGGTAGGCCAGTCTTGTACTGCTTGTACTTTACTGGGAAGAGGCTGTATCCTCCCTCCACCTACTTCATGTCCAAGGTAAACCACTGAGCCTTGTCCAATCTGGCATTTACTAGCCTTTATGGTCAAGTGTGCTTTCTGAAGAGCCTGGAGCACAATCCCGAGGTGTTTCACATGGTCTTCCCAGGTGGCACTGAAAACTGCTATATCGTCCAGATATGCAAGACAGAATTCGTCCAACCCATTCAACACATGATTCACAAGCCTCTGGAAAGTGGCAGGTGCATTTTTCAACCCGAACAGCATTACCCTGAATTGGTAAAGGCCGTCTGGAGTAGAAAACGCTGTCTTCTCCTTGGCATGTTCTGCTAAAGCTATTTGCCAATAGCCAGCAGTGAGGTCAAACGTGCTGAGGTACTTGGAGGCACCCAAAGTATCCACCAGCTCATCTGTTCGAGGCAAGGGGTGTGCATCTGTCTTGGTGACAGCATTCAGAGCCCTGTAATCCACGCAGAACCTCAATTCAGAAGTGCCTGCCTTTGGAACCAAAACCACAGGGCTGGACCAAGGACTACTAGATGGTTCAATCACCCCAAGGTCTAACATCTTGTTGACCTCGGTCTTAATGTAAGACCGTACTTTGTCTGACATCCTGTATCCCCTACTTTTGGTAGGTACACTGTCTCCTGTGTCTGTTATGTTTGCACCAAGGTGTCAAACCAGGCGACTGTGAAAACAGGGGGGAAAACTGCCTAAGCAAACTTTTCACCTCAGCCTGCTGATCAGAAGTCAGGTGAGGGGCCACTCGGACACCCTCAAAGGAGCTATCTGAAGGACCGCTTTGGAACAGGTCGGGGAGAGGTTCAGACTCCTCTTCCTCAACATCTGAAGCCAGTAGCAGTGCTGCGATTTCGACTCTTGGGACGAAAGCCTTCAGCCTATTTACATGAAACACTTTTGGAGCCTGTCCAGGCCTTCCAAGGTCCACTAAATAGTTAACCTCACCCAGGGGCTCCACCACTGTGTAAGGGCCTGACCATTTGTCCTGTAAAGCTCCAGGCCTTATGGGATTCATGATCAGGACTTGCTGACCAGGTGTAAAGTTGATGAGGGAAGCTTTCTGGTCGTACCAATGTTTCACCAGCGCTTGTCCTGCCTTCAATTTATCACTAGCCAAGCCCATCAGAAGTACCATCCGTTTTCTGAGCCCCAGCACATAATCTACTACGTTGGTAGTAACAGGGGGAGTGGGCATCTCCCATCCCTCTTTGACTATGGATAAGGGTCCCCGTACAGGATGACCGAACAGAAGTTCGAAGGGGCTGAAGCCAACACCCTCCTGTGGTACCTCTCGGTAGGCAAACAGTAAGCATGGTAAAAGAAGATCCCATTTTCTTCTCTGAGGTTCTTCCAGAGCCCCAATCATGCTCTTTAACGTTCTGTTGAAACGTTCCACCAGACCATTGGTCTGAGGGTGGTATGCAGAAGAGAACTTGTAGGTGACCCCACATTCTTTCCACATAGCCTGCATATACTTCGACATAAAGTTGCTGCCACGATCCGACACAACTTCTTTAGGGAAGCCAACCCTAGTAAATATGCCAAGTAACGCTTTTGCAACTGAATTGGCAGTTACAGTTTTCAATGGGATGGCCTCAGGATATCTGGTTGCATGGTCCACCAGCACCAGGATAAACCTATTGCCTGAGGATGTTTGCGGGTCAAGGGGACCAACGATGTCGATCCCTACCCTTTCGAATGGTATTCGCACAACTGGGAGTGGTACCAATGGTGCTTGGATTGTCGAACCAACCTTACCAGATAACTGGCAGGAGGCACAACTCCTGCAGTGACTTTCTACTTGCACCCCCATCTTGGGCCAGTAGAAATGCATGGATAACCTTTGCTTGGTCCTCTTAATACCAAGGTGACCAGCAAGGGGCACTTCATGCGCCAACTGCAGGAGGAAGGGTCTTACAGCAAGGGGAACCACCAACCTCCTATGGTCTCCTTCTGTAGACTCCTTGGGCTCACTATACAGGAGGCCACCTTCCCAATAAATCCGATGCGTCCCAGGAGGTTCACCCTCTAGCTGGGAGCAGGCCGGTCTCCTTAGGGCTTCCAGAGATTGGCACTCACGTTGGCCTTTACTGAATTCTTCCCTGTCAGGACCACCCTCTACTAACAAGTCTTTTAGTTCAGGATGATCGTTGGGGTCAAATACTTCAGGCATCGCCACCTCCTCGACAGGCCCGGGCAATTGACCAACTTCCCCCACCGCAGTGGTAGGCGAGCTCGGGGAAATGTTCTCTTTCCCTCGTCTTGACTTGTTTACTCCTTTCGCCTTGGGTTTCCCCTTCGGCTGGGGCGGCTTATTGGTCTTGGCCAATGCTGCCCGTGTTTGAGACCGTGTGCAGGGTCTGTTGGCAGTGTCTCCTACGAGCCCTAAAGCTCTGAGATCATTGCCTAACAAGACCTTTCCTGGGACGTTTCTCTGAATGCTCACTGGAATCCTGACTGCTGTACCATTTAAAGTAAGATTTACAGGTATTACTGGAAACATGCGAGGTGGGCCGTCAGCCAACTTAGTGGGCATCAGAGTAGCTCAGGCAACTTCCTCTGAGTCTACCAAGGTAGAATCCACTACAGTTCGACTGCACCCACTATCCCTAAGAGCTGGAGTATCTACTCCATTGATCAGCACACTGTCTTTAAAGTAGTGCTTGGTATTATCTGGAATCCTAGCATAAGCCTCTGCGACTCTAGGCTCCCAGGAACCCAGGGAAACTAAAACTACCTCAGCTTCTATCCCACTGGGGAAGGAGTCTGAGGAGAAGGATGCTCCTGTAATCTCTTCTTCCTCGTAGGAGGAGAAGGCCAGATTTGTGGAGTGGACCCCCAAAGGTTTAACCTTACACCGGGGATCCCCCTTCGCGTGGTCAGTTGCTCCACAAGCAAAACAAGATCCATTGGGTCTGTTTACATAGGGAGGCTTATTGTAACCAGAGTTCTGTTTCGGAGGCTGAGCTCCACTACCCTGTGAGTTCTCTTGTGTTTTACCCTTATTTTTCTTTTTGTGGCCCTTTTGAGAAGAAGATTTATCAGATTCTCCACCCTCCTTATCTTGGGACTTTTTCCCTTCCTCCTGCTTACCAGGATGAGTTTTGTCCTTATGGGACACTCGATGTGACACCCATAATCTGCTGCAAAGGCCAGCTTCTTAGGATCTATCTCCTTCGAATCGGCCAAATGCTGCTTAAACTCCGGGGAAGAAGATGCAAAAATGTGTTCCAGCATGACAAGATTTATCATGCCTTCAAAGGTATAAACCTTATAACCTTCGACCCAGCCAGTCAAGTTTTTTAAGGATTCGGTTACATAAGATACCCAAGTACCACCTTCTTTTTTCTTGTACTCTCGGAATCGTTTTAAATATTGGGCAGGAGTCTTTCCAAACTTTAAAATGAGAGTTTGCTTTAACATTGCGAAATCAGCTCGCTCAGCCTTCGACATTTCCATAATGGCACTACAGCCAGAATGGGGCAGTCTGCTGAGTAACCAGGCAATCTTATCAGCATTGTCAACTTGTTGAACTTCACATGCATACTCAAATGTATTCAGCCAGTCCATAATGTCATTCCTTTCCTCATACACACTGAGCAGATCTTTCGGAAACCATGGATGAGAGGAGGCCCCAGACCCATGTCCAGGACCCTTGGACCCATTTGCAACCTGAAGCTTGGCCAGTTCCAACTGGTGATCCCTGTCTTTCTGTTTTTCTGCCTGTTCGATTTGTAGTTTGGCTATGCTGAACTCAAGCTCCTTCTGCCTAAACCGCAGCTCTTGCTTCTTGAATTCAAGCATAGCCTCCCCATCAACACTGGCAGAGGAAACATTAGACATCTCATCCTCCCTGTCCTCGTGGTCGCGGTGGATCAGTGCAGCGGCAGAACCGTCGGTTCTACCAGTGAGAGCAGCCCCACCTCCTTCCGCACTGTCCACAGAAGTTATAGCGTCAAGCTGCGCTTCTTGCCACGATTCTTTGGATCATGACCAATTTGGTGCCTTGAGAGGAAACACCTCTCTCCGCACACATCTTTTTCAATGTTTCGGATTTGGAAGCATTTAAAGTTAACAAGGTATTTGTTTCCATACTGTTAGATAGGACTATGGCCTTTTTAAAGTTATACTCTATCAATTCACTACGTGTCCTGGTAGAAATAACTTGAAATGCCTTAGTTCGTGCGCAACACTGGATACCTTCAGTCGTATCCCACCGCTGTACACCAATTTGTTAAGACGGATTTCTGAACTCTGTCCTGGCGGCGCAGAAGTTCAGAAGGCCAACCTAATTACTTGGAACAGGGTAACCTCTGGACAAGCCAGACCAATCAGGGTAGCGATCGCGGCGGTCAAGACTAGGTCTCAAAAGGGGTGAGGGTGACTGAAAGCCCGCAATGAGCACACAAAGCAAGGACACTTACAAACTTCTCCAAACAGGTGTTATATTAAAAATATATACACATTTATTCCAAGGCCTTTGCAACAATGACTGTAGCAAGAAATCACAATAAAACTCTAGTAAACCAACACATACCAAACCAATACAATATATATACAAATACAAACGAGTCTAAAGCGTTAGATGCACGAAATGTGTAGTCCACCTAGAAGGGGAGGAAAACAGTGCGAAATAATGATTAGACCCAGTCCGCCTTCAGAGGCACCTAACTAAAAGGAAGTTCAAGCCCTACGAAGAGTGGAGCCTTGTGCTCAAAAGTACCTGCACACGCTGGTGCCAACTGGCAAAAAGGGGAGTCTCTTTGAGGGAATCAGGCAGTTCAGTTCGGTGCACAAATGAAGAAGAACAGAGTTCCGCGACTCAAGCGCAGCCTCCACTGTGGGCAGAAGCAGAGCGCGAGTACGGAAAGGTGTGCTGTTTGACACAGCGGGGGAAAGCTATGGGATCCTGCAGGAGGGCGACCAGTTCCTAGCTATGCTACTCACTCACTGGTCCCCGATGCAAGCAGACCCAGGCTTCTCCGCGTCAGTTTCAGTGCTGGCAGTGCTGGCAGGTTCAGGGGAGCAGGGGACGTCTCGTCGTCGTGTAGATTCTGCAGCAGCAGAGTTGAGTTAAAGATGTCCCAAACGAAGTGAACCCGCACATTTACCACAGCAGGGCAACGGAGCGGCCGAGTGTATCTCAGCCAAATGTACACTACTCACTTCAGACCTGGGAATGCCAAGTGTACAAATCGTGTGAGAGTGACAAGGACTTGAAATACAACACAACCTGGCGGCGGTTACAGATCAAGACTCCTGGCTAGGCTGGTCAGTCTGCTGGATGGCCCAGAGACACTTCCGAAGGCTTATGTGCAGGAGATGGTGAAGATGCCGAGAATAGCTGTCCCCGCTATTCCAAGGGTCGAAGTACCAGTACAGGCCTTCTGGTTCGATCAGAGGTAGAAAGGGTTTCACAAAGCAAAAGCAGTGCAGAGGAGCAGTCCTTCAGCGGGTCACCAGCGATTCCTCGGTTCAGCCTCGTGGTTGCAGGATACTTGGCTCCTGTATTCCTTTGTTCGTGAGAACTCAGGAGATCGACATGGTAGTGGCGTTTCCAGCCCCCTCTTATCCACGGTTCCCTTCGTGCCAAAACGGAGGGGACCCAATGGGAGATCCGCTCATAAAACACTCACACCGTACGTGGACCTATCACGGACCACGGTGGTCCCAGGCATTCACACCACACTAGACTCTCTGGCACCCAGGATGTGTATTGGGACCAGACATCCCAGCCGACATCCTGGAGGCACACACAAGGCCTGTAGAAGCCTGCGAAAGCATCTGTGTTTCGCGGGAAAGTACATGCCCAAATAAGGAAGGCCCCGGCTCGGCTCGACCTGGGGAAGGTGAAGGGGGCAAGACGGTCAGCGGACAGGACAAAGGAGCCTCGTGGTCTGGCCATTTTGGGAGCCAGACCACCATTTTGGGCTAAGCGCGAGAAACGCGCTTAAAACGCCAAAAAGGAGCTCAAAAACACAAGAAACGATCGCTGCCACCATTCCCGTCCGTGATTCACTTGGACCGATCAGTTACAATCCAAAAAGAGTATCTAGGGCCTGTAGAAGGCTAGAGACCCAAGAGAGCAGTAACTTAGCTTACAGTGCCCTCTTGTGTCATGTTGCACGAAAGCTGCAACATGATAAAGAAGCTACGGAAAACAGCGTTTCCCGGTACTGTCTGTTTTAAGGGCATGTCAGTTTCCCCGTAAGAATGGAGCGAAAGCCCAGAGGAGTGCGGCAGAAGGCTGCACTTCTCTGGCAAAGTCTAGATCATGGTGAAAACAACAGCAAAAAGTTTAGGGGTTGCCACATGGAAGGAAAATTACCCACAATTAAGAAATCTTTCCTAACAGGATCATGGGCAGGGACAAGGGGAAAGAGGTGGTAGTGCAGTATATATAATATGAACCACAGAATAGCCATTTTGGAGTATAGGCTGCAGGTAAATATGTCTCTTTGTCTCTTCACAGCCACAGGCCATGTGTCTTGGGCAGCCATGAATTTCTCGAGTGCTCAGCTACAGCAGTGTGCTGAAGAAATGTTGCAAGTTTACCATCCCCAGAAGACCGTAGTCGCTGGGAAATGGGAACAGCAGATACATTTGTGGTCAGCGAGCCAGGCACAAATATAGGCAAATAGAAGTAATATCACGGTGGGGTAAGCAGTTTCAAATTGCCCCTTGGCAAGTGGACCTGAGAAGTGGGGTGAGCCAGGA
Source organism: Ambystoma mexicanum (assembly GCF_040938575.1). Classification (NCBI taxonomy): domain Eukaryota; kingdom Metazoa; phylum Chordata; class Amphibia; order Caudata; family Ambystomatidae; genus Ambystoma; species Ambystoma mexicanum. The sequence goes on along the minus strand of NC_090933.1, from coordinate 22,471,814 downwards.
GGGGACAAATCAGATGGAGAGTTTGTGTCCCTAGGGTGCAGCAGTGTGTTTTGTCCTTGCTGATGTCTGCGGGCACCTCATTGGTTTAATGCTGTGTGAATGTCTCCCCTTTGCCAAGCTCAGGTTGTCTTGTGTGTCTCATGAGAACTGACCAATGAAATTCCAGTGGTCAGCACAATCACATAATGTTTAATATGTGTAATTTTGTGGCAGTGTGGGAAGATTTGTGACGTCACGAGGTGTGGTGTTGGACAGCGGGGGTGAGGATGGCCTGCTCCAATCATGAGTAGGTACTGTATGGTTAGCTATAGGGGACTGACGTGGTCCTACCAATGAGCTTCATAGGATGAATTAACAGTTACTGCAATTTTGTTAATGCTAATTATGTGAGGAAAACTTTAAAAGTTTGTCCGGAGTAGACTGTCTGGGTGATTTTCCCGCGGGCCGGCGGAGCTGCGGAGGCCCCAACTCCTCCCGCGTCCCAAAAGGAGTATGTGAGACACCCAAGAGCAAGGTAATAACTGCTGTTTATTAGAGTAACGGCAGGGATATGCTCAAACCGTATGCATCAGGAGAGGCTCTCGTCGTTAGTGGGGCTCGCAGGCCTTTTTTCCAGCAGTGTGATGCGCTACCTGCGTCACCTGGGAAGAATCGTCACAAAACCTAACGCCACTTCGGGTTGGTCCCCCGAGTGGTAAGGTTAGTATAGGTGCCTATGGAAGGAAATGTTAGTGGATAAGGACGGTTCAGGTGGTACACTTGGGCTGTCCCTAACAGTTGCTACACCGAAATTGTTACAAGGGGACACCTGGTGTTTGGCTAAGGGCAATGGCGTTAGTGATGTGCCCCTTGTATTCTGATTGGTTCTCCGAGCCCCCAAGCCTGGGACCATCGCCGTTCCTAGCTCGCGGTGTACCTGGCGTTGGCAACAATGTGCAACTATGTGTTTGTGGTGGACAATGGACACGTCTGCTTGAGGTCTGGTGTTCATGTCTTTCCCATCGCTGTAGGTGTCCAACTTGCCGCTTCGTTGTTGCAGACTGTGTCCCAGACGTGGGACCCTGGCGACTTTCTGTCTCGTGAGCTTGGCACCTTGTCAGTTTGGCTTGGTCATGTGTGGAGAGACCGTAGCTGGAGCAGAATTATGAGCATTAGATTTGTTATTGGCCTCTGAGGAGCATTTGGCATTGGCAGGTGTAACCTTGGGGCTGGGAGCGCGGCATGTGGGTTGCAACATTGCAGCCTTGGCTGTGGGCTCTCGCTGGGACTCGTTCTGCATGGTCAGTGCTTTGCTTTTCATCTTGGGAGGATTTTCGTCTGCAAGGCTCCTGCCTGGGGACTCTTGCTTGTGGCCTACTTGGGTCTAGTTTCTGGGTGGCGGTACATAACCCATAATATGGGGGTCGCGGGGTGACAGAATGTCACAAGCAGCATTAGATACTCAAGGTGGCATCTTCATAGGGATAGGTAGCGGGAAAGTATCAGCAAGCATATACATGAGCTCTTCAGGCGTCTTGCGTTTCTGTCGTGCTGTAGAAGGCCTATGTAAAAAATAACAACGATGCATGTCCGTGGGTATGTCAGTCCGCTATGTCATAGCACTGAGTATGTTCTTGGTGTGTGAGCGACCAGTGTGCATGGTGGCACGAGTGTTCTTGTCTGTTGGCTATGTCGTCATGGCATCTCTAACGATGATGATTTTCATGGTTGGTGTCTAATCGAGCTGGTCCATGGCACAGGCGTCGGCTTGACCGGAGCGTACTAGTGGGCATGCTCCTCGTACGTGTATGCCTTTAAAACAGGATACTTTGTCATCTGGTAGGGAAAAGGTTTGGTCGAACTCCTCTTGCGGGGGGGTGCTTAGGCTGCGATCCCCTAGGCCATGGTCTGGATGAGGCTGGGGGGAGGGTATTTTCCCATTTTCCCACTTCAGTCCCCCCTCTTGTCGACCACAAAATTAGCCTTTTCCTTATCTCCACGTACTCTCCATATTTTCGTTATTCCAGCCAGGTGTCCGTAGTGGTTGACATGATCTTCAAATGACCAGTACATATAAACACAGCCACCACCGGGTTTGCAGTATACCCACTTTCCAACATAGCTCTTCCGGTTCCTTGGGTTCTCTACCTTCACAGATGGTGGGTCCAAGTGTGTTTCCAGTAATTGCTTGCGCACCCTTTCTCGTTTCTTTATAATTATGTCTGTGTGCTTGTCATCTTCTGCTGGTAGTAAGGCGTGCATGCCGACCATTTCCATCATTTCATCTGTTGTACGTGCTGTTCTTGCTTTCCATAACCTCATTCCTATCAACACAGCCATTCCCAGTATTATGCACCCAACTATTAGTTTTAGTCCATCTGACAGCCATGATGGCATCCACGACCACAGCAAGGAAAACCAGCTGCCATCTTTCTTCACTCCCTTAGCTTCTTCTTCCATCTTGGGGTGCATCTTGGAAAGTTGTGATACTGCCTCAGTAAGGGTGCCGTTGTCTGCGTCATTTGCTGGTGTGAATGTGCAACATGATTTTCCAATTTTTGCACAAACTCCTCCTTCCATCGCCGTCAGTAGATCCAGCACATATCTATTCTGCAGTGCTACCATTCGTACTGCCCTCAATTCTTCTTTTATTACATTAAATCCATGGACGGTGGAGTTTATTGTCATCATTAGCTCCCATCTTGTTATCTGGAGCCATTTCGCATTCGCATATGCCTGCAGTCCTGGATGTATTATTCATGAGAAGAATATTGCTGCTCTGCTAAACAGTCTGTGTCCAGGTGGAATGTCACTGAGAGCTGTTTCCGATCTTCCCCACAGGTAGTTTCCTGTCAGTGGTTCTCCTTGTCTTTTCACTCTTGACAATGTGTTCGTGTCGTTAATTTCTTTCCCTTCTTCAAACGTCACAGATATTTTCCTCCTTTTATTCCCTTCGTCCATTTTAGGGAAATTCCCCAAGTTGACATCCTTTTGTGGTACCACTAGGGATGGCACATTTATGTGTACCATTGTGCATAGTCCATTCCAAGATGGCGGCAAGCTGTGGTATGCCTTATCTCCGCAGGCCCAATAGTGGTCCATTAAGACCGCTGTACTGGCACCCTCCTTAGTTATCGTCACTATCCTCTTGCAATTGCTGTTCCTTCCGACATGGACGTCTCTGTTGTGTTGATAGCATAGTGTTGGTGCAGTTAGTGGAAGTATTGTTACTGGGTCTTCGTCCTTCTCCAACCATGTTACCAGTCCAGCTGTCTTTATCCAACCATTGAAACACTTGTTGTGTATTTCGTCTATTTGCTATATTTGGTTTCATCAGGGTTACCATCTCGCTCCCCACAACTCCATCTGTCCATCCTTCTTTTGTGTATATTTTCCCATAAATGAGAAGTAGTGGTCTTTCCCAGCACCCCATTTCTCCTGCAACTTCAATTGCGCGCCATTCACATGGTAGGTAATTCAACGTCACTTCCTTCGTCTCTCCTTTATTTGGCCCATCCGTCACGTACTGGAGCCCTTCTGTTAGTAGCCAGTAGTGATTGTACATGTGGAGTGTCTTGATGAAATTATATTCATATGGGTATGTGTCTCTTGTCTTCCATTTTATTATTGCCATTCTCCCTTGAAAACGTCCTTTCGTTTGGAACATGGCCAGGTATATCAGGCATTCTACTGATGTTGCTGGCACTTCAATAGCCACAAATGTTCTGGAGGTGCTCATGGCATATGGGATCAATGAGCACACATAGCAGCTGTCCTTAGTTGTCCCCTTACCAATTTTAGACATGTGCTGATACCACATGTTGTTTGAGATGTGTGCTGAATCTGTAAGATATGTGTCAACCCCATTATTATCACTAGATGTGCTACGTCTACTTCTTCCCCTGTTTATTCTTGTTATGCTTGTACTACCTGACATCGTACCTGTTGCAGCCGTGGTGGGGGGTTCGTTTGTAGGAGGTGCAGCCATAACAGAGTAATCATAGTGTGTCTGCCAGACAGAGGCAGTGAGTAGACCAGTGATAAACAACACACCTATTATTTTTATTACACTAGCTAATATCACCAGCATTTTCCTCTTAGCTTTGCTGCCATCCTGCAGCTTATTATTCTCTATTATATAGATGCCCGCCTGAAAATTTCTAAAAAATGAGCATTAATTTGTATGTTATGTTTATTCAAGCTCTCCCTATCAAGTAGTCGTTTATATAGGGCATTTTCCTCAATTTATCTTGCACTGGTGTATATTTCGATGGCCTGTGTGCAATCATGAGCATAGTTACCATCTTCTACTACCTCTGCTATGAACCTTGTTGGGTTTACATTACTGCATCTTACAATCGTCAGTTCTCGTCTGGATAAAATGATCTCGTAACCTGATCCCCTCTGTGTGTTCAATGTTGATTTGGGTTGTTATGGATGATGATTTTTCTACCGTAAAGGCTGCGGCGGACAGGGTCTGTTCGCAAGGGAAGTGACCTAACATTACAGGGTCCAAGTGTCCGCTGTAAAATGCTACAGGCTTGTGCCCCATGCTTGTTTTCTGTGTCAATACTACCTTCATTACTGCTGAGTCGCAATGTGAGAAGATGAAAAATTGGTGTTCATATTTTGGAGTGGCCAGTACCGGTGCTGTTGAGATAGCGTGTTTCAATTCATCAAATGCCTCTTTCATTTCTCTTGTCCATCCCAACTTCTTATCCCCTTTCTGTGCTTCTCTGAGGGCCTCTAGTAGGGGCCCTACGTATGAGCTGTAGTCAAAAACCCACACCCTGCAGTAGTTGCATAGGCCCAAAAACTGCTGTAACGCTCTTACTGTCTGTATGTGTGGTGTGTTTGTTATTGCTTGTGTCCTTTGTGGTGCAGTGTTCCTTGCATGTTGTGAAATGAGCTGACCAATATAAAGCACCTGTTCCTGTCAGTACTGTAACTTTTCTTTGTCTACCTTGTACCCCTTCCCAGCTAACACTGTGAGCATCTTCACTGAGTCCTTCCTACACCTCTCCTCTGTGGTGCTGCAGATCATTATGTCATCCACATATTGCAGCACCGTGCTCTCCATCTCAATATTGCCCAAATCCATTTGTATCACTCTGTTGAAGATGGATGGTGACTCACAGTACCCTTGTGGCAGTCTTGTGTGTTTCCATTTTGTGTTGCGGTATGTGAAGCTTGTCAGGTCTTGTGAGTCAGGGTGCAGAGATATCGAAAAGAAAGCATTTTTGAGGTCAATCACGGTGAACCGTGATGCCTCTGATGGTATTCCACACAGTATGGTGGCTGGGTTAGCTGCTATGGGGTACTCTGCTTCTACAATGTAGTTCAAAGGTCTCAGGTCCTGGATAAAACTCCAAGAGCCTCCTTTCGCTTTGCGCACAGGGTACACAGCAGTGTTGCGCGGTGAATCTGATGGTACTAGTATACCATTGTTTGTTAAGACTGTTATTGTTTCATATATGCCCTCATCTGCCTCTTTTGATAGTGGGTATTGCTTCACTCTTGGTGGCATTGCTCCTTTGTTCAGTTTTATTTTTACTCCTCCAATGCTTTTGATGCAGCCAACGTGATATGGACTGGTGGTCCACAGGGATGTTGGTACAGTTGCCATGTCTTCCTCGTAAAATGGCACTGGTGTAGGGGCAGGTGCCACTAATGCTATGGCCATTTTTTGTGCCACTTGCTTGTATGTTACTTTCAACGAGATGTTAATGCTTATTCCAAACACCTTTTCTCCCTCTCCATTATCGTCTGAAAAGAGCTCCTCGTCCGATACCTGTGTAAGCCTACACCCCTCTGCCAGTGCTATTACAGCTCTCCAGGCCCTCCCCTCCCTATCCTGGGCATGTACTGCAATGTAGTCTGCAGTAGCTATAATGCTCTCGATGCTTACTGAAATCATTTTCCCTTCTTTTTCATTTGCTGGTGTTTCTGGTCTGAATAGCTAAGCGGCTGGCCTCCTCCAAATTTTGTCCTCAATTCCAGGCAACCTTGCTATTGCCATGTCAGTCCCGTATTGGAAGATGTCTCCATCCACTGGCTCAGCCCGGGCCACTGTTTGGCCACAATAAGCCTGCAATATTTGTCGTGCTGTGAGCATGTTAATGCCTGGTGTAGAGCAAATTATGCCATTCTCCGTGAAGGAGATGGTCATATTCAACTCATGATATCTCTTCCAAGTATGTGTACTGGTGACTGCTCTGAATACAGAAGTGGAAGAGACATGTCGTGATCTCCTATAGATAGGTAGATGTTATCAGTGAAGGGAACCAACCCTCGAGCCCCAGAAAATCCTTGAGTGTGCATAGCTTTGCCTGACATTTTAAACTTCACCTCCCTTATGCAAGACCTAGTTGCCCCGGTGTCAACTAGGAAGGAAACATTTTTTTCACCTATCGCCACCTGTATGCATGGTTCCTCCGCAGTATTAGGTGTTACTGATAGGATGGGACACATCAAAGACATCTGTGGGCTGTCCTATTGTGGATATAGTGACTGACCGCTTCCTGTGTAAGGGTTGGGACCCAATATTGTCACCTTCCCCAGCTGTGTCTGCTGTAGGGGAGCATCAGTTGTTGATACTGCATTGTCCTGTGTTTGTGTGAGCTACTGTACTGGTTGTACTTGATGTTGTTGTGTGGCTATCGCCTTTTGTTGTGGGTTTGAGTATGTTTGTACCTGTATCTGTGGATGTGGTTGTGCCTGCTGTGCCTGTTGTTGTTATATTTGTGGTTGTTGTATGTAGGCCTGTGTTTGTGGCTGGGGCTGTTGCTGTGGCACCTGTTGTTGTGGTATAGATTGCTGTGGTCCTTGCTGTTGTTGGTAACATTGCTGTTCCCCCATAGGCTCTTGCTGCCCTTGATCCCCCATGCAGCTTGTGGGGGGGGGGTCTCATCCTGCAAGTGTGTGACATGTGTCCCACCATGCTACATATCCAACATATTGGTGGTTCTCGGGCCTGCCATGGGAAACCCCCCGTGTTGTCTTGGTACCCCTGTTGTCCATTTGGGTTGTAGCCCTGGAACCCTCCCCCTTGTTGTTGGGCAGGCAGGCCATAACCCCTCCCTCTCATCTGACCACCACTCCCCCTGTAATTGTTTAAATATCTGTTTCCCATCTGCATATTCCCTCCTCCAGTGTATGTCGTGTATGGTGGGGGTAGGGGCATCTTCTGTGTTATTATTTGTACGGGCTGCTATAACTGTGCCACCTGCTGTTGTGTTGTGTCTTGTGCAACCGTGACCTCTGTGGGGGCGGGTGTAGTTATTAGTGCTCCTTAATGATATTTTGATAGTTTCTTCTGTACCAATTTTTCCTCCTCTGCCTTTCTATCTTCCTCCTTTTGTTTCATCTTTTCCTGCCATGTCCTGCAGTGGTGAACTATAGTTAGTTGTATTTCTGGCCATGCCTTAACTTCCATTCCCACTATTTTCTTCAGTTGCTTTTGTACTTGCTCCGGGAGCCCTTGTACTAGTATATGGTAGAAAAGTGCTAGTGTTTTATCCCACGGCTCCCGCGTTTCCAAGTGCCACTTCTCCTGAATCTCCTGGATGTAATCAAAAGGATCTTCATTCTCACACATCTTGCGTGACGTTATTGCTCCTATGTCTGACGTGTCTGGGTACTGAACCCTCAATGCCTGCCACAGCGCATGTCTGCAGTTGGCAAATGGTGCTCCATCATGTCACATGTCTGTTATTGTGACCCTTGGGAATCCCGCCCTTTTCCAAATGTCATCTGCAGCATTCCCCAATATTGATATCAGGAGCCCCTTGACGTCCCCCACCGCTAGTTTTTGCCCCGCAGTGTGTTTTTCCATCTCGTAGATCCATTTCCCAGCTCCTCCACGTAGTGATGGAAGCCTACATTTTATATTTTCTTTGTCGGCATGCTTCCAGGGGACATATTGTGGTCTGGCCCCTCCCCTCCCCTCTCCAGAAGTGGCATTAAAGTGTACTCCCTCACCTCCCCTGGTGTCTGTGTTGTTATGTTGGTGTATTCATCTCCTTCCTCTGTGTCAGGTAGCTCTTCAATGATGTCAATGCTACAATTGTTTGTTCTTTCATCCCCTGCATCCTTCCTTCCTCTCCTGTTACCTTCTTCTCTCAATGTGGGCGTGCTCACCAGTTCTTCCTGCCTGTGTCCTGGGAGGTCCCTTGGTCTGCCGACATATGGGGTGTGCGCAGGGGTTGGTTTCAGTGGGTGTGGTGTCAATGGGTGTGGTGTTACCTCCCTTACCTGTGTTTCTCCTGTGTTTACTCCTTCCCTTCTTTCGCATGCCCATGGTGACTCGCAGTTAGTGCGCATTATGTATAGCTTGTCTAAGCTCTCCATATTGCCATCTCTTCCACTTGTTCCCGAATCTTCCTCGTCCTCGCTGCAAAATCCATCAGGAAATAACAATCCCCACTTTCCACCCACTGTTACCGTCCTTAAATCTATTAAGTCCATTTCCTTGTGCTCACCTCCTTTAACAGCGGTCCCCTGTTTTGACATTGTTGCCAGCTCCAAGTCCTGGCGTGTGTACTTTTTCACTACGTGTTCCACTCTCCTATCTCTTTTCTCCTCTTCCCTCTCTCCCACTACTTCACCTCCTATTTCTGCTAGTTTCCTGTGTAGTTCTTCCAATACCTCTTTAGTCACCTTCGCCAATATCCTCTCTTCTTCTTCCTTTCTCTCCCTTATTCCCCCTTCCCTCTTTAATATGTTCTCTATTACTTTACCTTCTTCGTACTTCTGGGCGCTTTCAGATAGTATCTTCCTTTTCCACATTTCCATTTCCCTCTCTTCCTCCTTCCTTCTCATTTCCCATTGCTCCGCGCGTGCCACCCTCTCTGCTATTGCCCTCATCCGCTCCTCTTCCTTCTTCCTCTCTTCCGTTCGCTCCTTCATCCTCGCCTGCTCCTCCCTATTCTCCTTTGTTTCCTTCTTCCCTTCTCGTGTTTCGTGCTCGAACTGTCTGATCAGTGCGCTTCCTACTTCCCTTAATTCAGCCAACCTTTCCTCCAACATTTCTTCCTCTACCTGTGACAGCCGCCCTTCTCATGTTTTACTCACCTCGGTCCCTGTCTGTGTGTTGTCCATTTCTTCCTTGTTCACTCTCCTCACTGCATCCTCTTCTTCACCTGTTAGTGTCCCCCTGAGCTTCAGGAGTCCCTTTGTTGCTATCCATTCATCTGCTCCTATGTTTGCGATGTTTTCCACAATTCTCTTTCAGCCCCCCGTGCCTGCCTGAATTTTGTTTGAGTCTGTTGTGCCCGTCGCTGCCACCCCCCTCTAGTAGCTATCTGTAGGGGCGTATGGTGGAGGGCTGTACGCGGGGTTTGAGTATCCCTCAACGGTTGTTAACTGTTTTCTGGCTACTTCTCTTAATTCTGTTACTGGGTACAACCCTCCTTCTTCCTTCTTCACTACCTTCACCAGAGGCATATCTTCTGTCCCTTCCTTTTTCACCTTTGCTTCTGATACTGCAACCAATCCTTCTTTCTCCCTCTTGCCCTCTTCTGTGCATAGTGTGTTGCTGTGCGCCGTACCCACGCCCCCTCCGTTCTCCTTCTCCTCTTTAACCTCCTTCTCTTCTTTCCTTCCTTTCTCCTCTGTTGCCCCTTCCACACTAAACATTCCCATTGCCCCTGGCCTGCCTCCTTGGAACATCTTCCATAAGTTAAACATCTCTATAGGGTGAGCTAATTTCTTTCCTTTGTATGTGTTGTGTATGCATGTCAAGAGTGAGTGCGGGGTATATGAATCAAAGCTGCCGTTAGGCGGCCATGGTGTTAGTATTTTGTTATCTGTCCCTTGTGTCCAGTCAATGCTGTACTCATTTTCTCCTTATGTGGTGATAGAGACGTGCAAATGCGCTTACTCTCGTCCCCAACCCGTAGTAGGTAGCCATATTACAATTTGCTTTTTCCCGATATCAACCTCTGTTTTTCTTTTACCAGGCCCCGTAAATTGGGTACTTCCGACTGCCAGCTGAAAAGTAATACAATTGCAAGTGTACAGTTCCTTCTCTTTTATTATTTGTTTTCTTGAATGCTACTATTCTGGCCCCCTGCGGCCGTGGTGCACGAAGCCCCCTGCGGCTGCGTGCCCTGTGTAGCGTGCTTTATAGCTGCCCCACCTTCCTTTCTTCTTCAGACCTCTCCCTCCCGTTTCTCAACCCCTTGTCGAGCGTGACCGGCGTTCTCCGTGCACAGCCACCTCTCCCTTTTTCGCCCCTCCCTTATCGAGTGCTGCCGGCATTCTCCGTGCACGGCCACCTCTTCCCTCGTGGCCCTTCCCTGTCTGAGCACGGCTGGCGTTCTCTGTGCGCGGCCGCCTCTTCTCCCTTGGCCTCTACCTTGTTGCACCCTCTGTCCCCGGCCACCCCTGGGTGGGCACGAGGTAGGACGCGAGGTGTATCGCAGTGCCCTATACAAACCCTACGGGTGACGTCACCAACTTCTGCAATACTCTGTAAGTACAAATTTCAAAACTTCAGAAATGCGTGCTTGTTTTCACACAATTATCCCCATTAACCCTACAGCTGTCTTCTCGCCTCGTCTGGAGCAAGGTAATCCACAATCAATTCACTTAATATAATAGGTCTGCGCACGCTGCGTCGCCTCGCGTGTGATACGCCCCCTCACCAGAGGAGCTTAACCAGCCAATTATCTTCCGCACTCGGTAAACAACCTATCTACCCCCTGCGGGAAAACGTCATCTACTTAACGAGCTTAAACACTCAATTAGTAGGGAACCTCATCTATTCATTCATCTACAGCGTCAATTCATAACAAAACCACACCTTTCCTACACCGGTGCCCGCGATCTGGACAAATCAGTGCCTTCTAACAACCACATGTGGTAGTCTTGAGCTCCACCCAGTTCACTTCGTGACGTGGTAGACGATGGCCCTCGTGCCTGAGCCACTACCACTCACACGTCTTTCGCCACTTATTAATGAAATCTTCTACAACACACTGTAAACGCCTCCCGCCACCCTCATTACAATTCCTTCCCCCTCCCACATAACATTACATTGCTTGTTGGGCGTGTCATACTCACCAAGTCCTCGTGAGCCGGGGACGCTCGACCGTGTGCACCCCTCCAAAGCAGCTCGCCACCTCCCCTCATCTGGACCACGTCTGGACACTCGCCAACCGCGGTCGGGATACTTCTCAAGTTGGCTCCCGAGGGCCAATATCCGGATTGCGCTCTCCGGGTGTCTTGTAGTCCTCAAAAGGGGGCAACGGCAGAGGGGGCCGCGCTGCCTGGTTGCCTCATTGCAAGAGGCTTTGGAATGCTGCCCTCAGGTTCGGTAGACCTCCTCAAATAGATCTCAGCAGTGCCTCCAACTTGTCGGGGTGACTCCCCCCCGAGGCCCAAAAGGAGTATGAGACAAACCCAAGAGCAAGGTAATAACTGCTGTTTATTAGAGTAATGGCAGCGATACGCTCAGACTGTATGCATCCGGAGAGGCTCTCATCGTCAGTGGGGCTCGCAGGCCCTTTTTACAGCAGTGTGACGCACTACCTGCGTCACCTGGGAAGAATCGTCACAAAACCTAACGCCACTTCGGGTTGGTCCCCCGAGTGGTAGGGTTAGTATAGGTGCCTATGGAGGGAAATGTTAGTGGATAACGACGGGTCAGGTGGTACACTTGGGCTGTCCCTAACAGTTGCTACACCGAAATTGTTACAAGGACACACTTGGTGATTGGCTAATGGTAATGGTGTTAGTGATGTATTCTGATTGGTTCTCCCGCGAGCCCCCAAGCCTGGGACCATCGCCGTTCCCAGCTCGCGGTGTACCTGGCGTTGGCAACAATGTGCAACTATGTGTTTGTGGTGGACAATAGACAGGTCTGCTTGAGGTCTGGTGTTCATGTCTTTCACATCGCTGTAGGTGTCCAACTTGCCGCTTCGTTGTTGCAGACTGTGTCCCAGACGTGGGACCCTGGTGACTTTCTGTCTCGTGAGCTTGGCACCTTGTCAGTTCGGCTTGGTCACGTGTGGAGAGATCGTAGCTGGAGCAGAATTATGAGCATTAGATTTGTGTTTCACCTCTGAGGAGCATTTGGCATTGGCAGGTGTAACCTTGGCCCTGGGAGCGCAGCATGTCGGTTACAACATTGCAGCCTTGGCTGTGGGCTCTCGCTGGGACTCGTTCTGCATGGTCAGCGCTTTGCTTTTCGTCTTGGAGGATTTTCGTCTGCAAGGCTCCTGCCTGGGGACCCTTGCTTGTGGCCTACTTGGGCCTATTTTCTGGGTGGCAGTACATAAGCCATAACATGGAGGTCGCGGGGTGACACAATGTCACAAGCAGCATTAGATGCACATGGTGGCGTCTTCATTGGGATAGGTAGCGGGAAAGCATCAGCAAGCATATATATGAGCTCTTCAGGCGTCTTGCGTTTCTGCGGTGCTGTAGAAGGCCTATGTGAAAAATAACAACGATGCATATCCGTGGGTATGTCAGTCCGCTATGTCATAGCACTGAGTATGTTCTTCGTGTGGGTTGGTGTGTGAGCGACCAGTGTGCATGGTGGCACAAGTGTTCTTGTCTGTTGGCTATGTCATCATGGCATCTCTAACGATGATGATTTTCGTGGTTGGTGTCTAATTGAACTGGTCCATGGTGCAGGCGTCGGCTTGACCGGAGCGTACTAGTGGGCATGCTCCTCGTACGTGTATGCCTTTGAAACAGGATACTTTGACATCTGGTAGGGAAGAGGTTTGATCAAACTTCTCTCGCCGGGGGTGTTTAGGCTGCGATCCCCTAAGCCATGGTCTGGAGGAGGCTGGGGGGGAGGGTATTTTCCCATTCTCCCACTTCAAGGCGGCATCGACAGCTCTCTTCATTCAGTTTTTTTCCTTTGTGCTGTTTGAACGGTTCTCTCACAGCTGCGCGTGGGCCTGTAATAAATTGCATCACTTCCTGTTTGGTGTGCGCTCCTTTTTTAATTACTTTGGTGTTCCAGTTGTTATTTGCATTTGGAGGCCCCCTGACATATTTGGAGGCCACAGCAAGATCCTCAGTTCTTTGGCCAGCTGAGGGTATTCCAGCCACCCTGCTGGGGGGCACGGGTCCGGCGAGTGCAGACCAGTCTCACATGCACAACCGAGGAGGCCCTACAGATTTCATTAAGGTCTGCCAGGTCCTGAGCACCGCCATAGCTCAGGTGGAGGGTGAGCCATAGGGAAGGCTCAGTGCCGGGAGGACTTGAGGATCTCTAGGACACATGAGTGTACCCTTGCATGAACGTGCAATACCGTGGTTGCATGCCCACAGAGAGGGGAGGGATCTTTTATGGTGTTTAGGACGCATCCTACTGGGGGAGGACGATCGTCCAAAGTAGTCTTAGAGTTTAGTTCCACCCCTCCAATAGGGAATGGGTGTGTGGCGGACCCATCTGCATTAAAGCAGAAGAGTGCGTAGGAGGTGGCAGACCCCATTAGATGGCAGTTGCGCATATTGCAGCCGATTGTATAGTTGCGTCAATTTTGGGAAGGGGTGTTTATGATTTGTTGATTTGTTGAAGGAGGGTGCGCAATAGGGTATTCTACATTGAGTACATCTGATGTTCTGATTTTTGGTGTCTTGTTGATTTAGTAGTGGTTGGCGTATTTGTTGGTTTATTTTTAGTTGTGCGAGGTGGAAGGTGCAGACGGGGGGCAAATATGACCCTCCATGGCCCCCACATGACTCTTAACACAAAGGCAAGGAAACAACAGATGTGCCTCACTCTTAGGCCCATCACCACAGTCATTGATGTATTGCATGTGTGAGAAACGCTATTCTCTCAGATAGACCTTCAGACCATACCCTATCGATGATTTGGACGATATGGCAATGACATTGATCGAGAAAGTCGACTGACTAAAAATCCAGAAATCAATGACTCATCACTGACATCACGATATAGCTGTGTTTATACATGAAGTACCTGTTCATCCATTCATGAATTTACACAGACATGAACTAGTTTATTGCATATATGCCCAAAGTATATGCTGTGACTCACTTGGGTAGAGGACGGACACATATGCATATCTATATGTTTATATCTTTCACCAAAACTGAAACCGCAAGATGCAAAGTATTCATATTTTTAGCTTGCACATGCTTGACTGCCACTAACAAGGAGAAAACATAAGGAATAACATGGAAGCTTAAGGCCTCCAATGTTAAGGAAGAAGGAGAGGCAAGCTTGAGGCAAAACAGAAAAACTGGCTTGATCACCGCAGCCAGAAACGCTGCACCCAGCCAAGAACAAGTGGAGCTGGGGAAATTCCAATTACCAAGGCGATAAGCTACCTGGCGAAAATCCACCTAAAATCCTTATAATTACAAGCAGGACAGCACTATTTTGTTGTCTCGACACGCGTGACCCAGCTGAATGAGACAATACCCATTTAACCAAGGTACATAGAGAGGGCTGTTCCCATCGAACCAGGGCAGAAGAAGTTGCAAGTGTTGCCTATGGGCTGCTAACTGAATGCACTCCCACTGGCTTAGGTGATCAGAGATGGGAACATTAGGGAACACTTCACACCTCCATGTTCTTTCTCATTGTCTTGAAAAGGTATGATATGATGTGATCTGGCATTTATAATGCCTATACACAAGTGTTTCAAGGCGTGATGCGGCAAGGAAGGGGGAAACAGAGGGAAGACGGAGACAACGATCTTACTAGGCCAGGTGACATTGAGATCAAGCAGGGGGTGGGGAGTGCAGGGGATAGGGTAGGGGGCAGTGCAGTACAAAGGATATCAGTAAAATAAATAAAATAATAAAAAGCCATAAATAAAAAGTGCGGCCAGCCAATGGCAAGTGCAGGGTAAGTGCAGACATCAGGTGTTAAGTGCAAGCAGGGGGCCATATGGATACAGAAACAGCCCCCAAGTGCAAGAGTTGGCAGGGGGGCAATGCAGGTGTGCAACTGGTGGGGGTGACCTGGGCCCGAGATCAGAGGGTAGCCAGGTAACCAGTGCAGTTTCAGTTTCAGCCAGGCAATCAGCAAGGAGAGGAGGAGATAAAGCAGAAGCAAAGAGGAAGGTCTTGAGGTCCTTCCGGAACCAGAGATGGTTCTCCTCAAGTTTCAGAGAAGCAGGCAGGCTGTTCCAGAGGGAGGCCGCAGCCAAAGAAAGAGATCTACCACCAACTCATTGCTTGGAGAAGCAACTGACGCTGAGGGAGTTGGAGGCCGATGAGCAAAGAGCTCGAGAAGGAAGATATTTAGGAAGAGAGAGTTGTAGGTATGGAGGTTGCAGGCCCCAGAAGGCCTTATGGACAATGCAGAGGGTTTTGAACTTAATCCTTGCTGCCACTGGGAGCCAGTGCGGAGATTTCAGTCCTGGAGAGATACAATCCCTAGGCTTGAGGGCAAGGACAAGTCTCGCAGACCTGTTTTGGATGAGTTGCAGAGGGTCGGAGTGTAGAGGCAGGCAGATTTAGAAAGAGGCTGTTGAAGTAGTCCAGCCTAGAGAGAACCAGAGCTCTGGAGACAGTGAGCTTCTGAGGGAAGGAGAGGAAAGGAAGAATACCTCTGAGGTGGTGCAGCTGGTAGTGTGCCTTCTTAGAGATGTCAGAAATGTGAGGAGAGAATGAGAGTGTGGAGTTGAAGATGATCCTGAGGGTTTTAGCCTCACAGGTGGGAGCAGGAAGAGGGCTAAGAGAGGCCGGCCACAGAGTGACAGAAAAGGAGGGAGCAGGTGTGCTGATGAGGAGAATCTTAGTCTTACTGGCATTAAGGCAGAGATCATTGGCGGCACACCACTCCTGGATAGCAGTCAGACAGTCAGAGATGAGAGAAGGAGAAGAGGTGGCGGAAGGGAGACTAAAATGAGATGAGTGTCATCCGCATAGCACTGAAAGTTGGGGCAGAAAGAAGCAATACGGTGGACAAGAAGTGCCAAGTATTGGTTGAACAGCCAGGGAGAGTGCTTATACCCTTGGGGAACACCACAAGTAGAGATGGAGATAGAGGAGAGGAAGGACCCAAGTAGACCTGGGAGGGTCAATCGGAGAGGAAAGAAGTCAGCCAAGCCAAGGCCTGATCGGTGATGCCCAGGTTATCATGGAGATGGTTGAGCAGGATGGCATGGTTGACCGTGTCAAAGGCAGAAGGATCAAGAAGGATGAGGACGCAGGGGGTGTTGAATCGAGGTTAGAGAGCAGGTATTCACGGATTTTCAGGAGAGTAGCTTCTGTGCTTCTGGCAGCTCTGAAGGCAGACTGATGGTCATGGAGACAACCAACAGATTCAGTGTGAAGATTTAGCTGGGAGATGGCCAGCTTTTCCAGGAGTTTGCCCAGGAAAGGAGTGATGGAGTTTGGGTGATAGTTAGCCGGGCAGGACGGGTCAGCACAGGGTTTCTTAAGAAGAGGGTGCACAAGGGAGTGCATCAGGGGGAAAGGGAAGACTCCAGTGGCGATTGGGTGGTTGCAGAAGTCAGCCAGAGTAGGAGCTAGGGTGTCAATGTGGTCCTTGTTGGTTTCGGAGGAACAGGGGTGTATCTGTTTTAATGGGACTTTCATAGATCGAACTTGTCTAGAAATCTTGTCTGGGGAGAACAGAGAAGGAGAGAGGAAGGGTGGCCACAGAAGGGCCAGAGCAAGAGAAGGGACTAGAGGGAGGAGAGGAAGAGAGAGAGGGCAGGATGTCCTGAGTTTTGGAGATGAAATGAGAAGCAGGGCCATGCAGAGGGCCTGGGAGGGGACAGGAGAGGTAGAGACTGCAGCAGGATTGGCCAGCTTCTTGCAGATTTTAAAGAGTTCAGCCGAGTTGTTGGATACCGCAGAGACACAGGTTTGGATGAGGGCTCTCTTCTTGGTGCGGATAGAGAGCCGGTATTGCCTTTGGAGCAGGCAGCAGGCCAGTTTGTCAGAGGATGTACAGAAAGTATGCCATTTCCTCTCAGCCACCCTGCACTTGCGTTTAAGGGTGGCGAGGTCTGAGTCGTACCAGGAGTTGCACTTGGCTTTGGGTTTCAAGCGGATCCTCATGACAGGGGCAAGAACATTAAGCATATCAGATATAGCAGAGTGGAGCATAGAAAGGGCTGTGTCAGCTGAAAGGGAGGGTTGAGAAAGTGACGGCAAAAGCCTCAACTGACACACGCTTCATGGGTTAGATAACCGAGAAGATAGGTGGCAGTGCTGAAGTTGGCTTGGCCTGAGGGGTGGAGAGAGTGAGCTGGGAGGGAAGGAGAAAGTGATCACTCCAAGAAAGAGGAGTTTTGAGAGGGCTAGAAAGGGAAAGGTCTGTAGGCATCAGAACATCCAGAGTGTGCCCTGCAGAGTGAGTTGGGCCAGAGGGGCGGATAGAGAGAGAGAGTTGCAGAGGTTGCAAAAGAGTCCAGAACAAGGACTGGAAGCATCCAGGTGGATGTTAAAGTCTCCAAGGAGGAGGAGTTGAGTGGTCACGACCAGGAGGGAAGAGGAGAGGTCCGCCCACTCAGAGTGGAAGGAGATCTGACCAGGTGGCCGAGAGAGAGAGAGAGCCTGCAGATGAGGTATTCAAAAGAGGAGTAGGTCTGCGTAGGAATGACAGAGGCAGCAATCCACTCAGCGAAGATCAGGGCTAAACACCCTCCGCAGCTATTGGACCTGGGTACGGAGAGGATCTTGTAGCCATCAGGTAGGAGAGTGTCAAAGCTTGTGACAGAGCTGGCCGTGAACCATATCTCGGTGAGACCGAGGACATCCAAATCAAGTTCTTCAAGGAGGCAGCAGATGTCAGAGGAGTGTTTGACAGCTGAGCGAGAGTAGGTGGGTAGAGGAGGGAAGGGGGAGGGGAGAACACTAGGGAAGGACACAGGGAGGGGCCCAAGCAGACGAGACAAGGAGAGGCTAGACAATAGCAGACAATTGAACAAAACTAACAGAGCTCAGACAATAGTCGAACAGTTTGCTGGATGAACGCTTTGCTAAGAAAGCAAGGCCTAAAACAACACACCTAGGTCTGAGAGTCCTGAGTAGTGGGAGAAAGGCCTAGGTTTCACAATGCAATTTAAGTACTTTCACAATGCAATATAAATACCGGAGGAAAAAAAACACACCGAGGTCTGAGAGTCCTGTATGGAGGGAGAAAGGCCTAGGTTCACAATATAATTTAAAAAACTTTCACAATGCAATTTAAGTACGGCCATTAACCGTGGTGTTATCTCAGAGTTGCACAGGCTAATAGTCACAGTATTATTCTGGTGTAGGTAAGGTTGCTATGTGGCAGGGTATTAGGGTAGAGTGTGGCTCTATTCCTAACCCAGGCCACTCCTACCTTACTAGTCACTGCTGTTTGATGGCTGGCCACTGGCTTCGCCTGCTGACACCTGCAGACACGATATGGAGCCGCCCTTTGCCTTGGGACGCTTAGCCACAGGGGCTGCCAGGAAGGGGGCTGTCCTGGGAAGGTCAGTTATGACCAGTGAACTGACCAATCAGGGGAGTGGAGGTGGGATGGGAGGCAGGAGGAGGGAGAAATGAGGAAGTGGGAGTCGGAGGATTTACAGTGGCACAGCGGGGCAGGGTGCTCAAAAAAGGGCACAAGTTTAATTTTCCAAAGGCCTAGGAGGGTCTACAGCATCAAGCACTCACCTGATCAGCCTACACACAAAGAGACGAGCAGGGAGTGCATCCGTACAGTAGTACAGTTTCACAGGGCCAGAAAGGCCAATCAGAGCTGGGGGCGGGATGGGAGGAGGGAGGAATGAGAAAGTGGGAGTCAGGAAGGGATCGGAGGGTTTACAGTGGCACAACGGGGCAGGGGGCTCAAAAAAGGGCACAAGGTACACTCAGCCTGAGAACCGTCTAGGGTCCCAGGGATGAGAGCACACATCCTACCCAATCCAGATTCACCTTTCACGTGGGGATATAATTTGTTGCAAGGGCCAATGGTCTCTCTTGGTAGAATAATACTAGTAGCGGTGGCAATAGGAGGAGCCACTAGATCTGGCTATCCAATTGTATAACTAACCTGCATAGCTTCTAAATGTAGCTCACCCAAACTGACCAATGTACACGGCTGATAGGTTTCGGGAATGGAACCTGAATTTGTGATGTCATACCAGAATAAAACCGGGTGACACACGCTTGGAAGACCAGAGCTCAAAAAGATACTTGTATATCTGGTGTGATCCCTGTCATTCTTGTTTTGCTAATAAAAGACAGTAGCTTTGCCCCGTGACTGAGTCTTCTGTTCTTGTGGCAGTGAGTCTTTGATGGACCCAGGTGTTCTTTGCTGATAATTGGGGTGACTGCTAGAGAGCACTGGCCACAGCTATACAAAGTGGTAGCAGGGATGGGTGCTAGGATTTTTTGGGAAAGAAATGTCTCGTCCCGCCACATGCCCAAGGGACTGT
Organism: Ambystoma mexicanum; assembly: GCF_040938575.1. NCBI lineage: Eukaryota > Metazoa > Chordata > Amphibia > Caudata > Ambystomatidae > Ambystoma > Ambystoma mexicanum. The sequence continues at coordinate 22,452,474 of NC_090933.1, read as the reverse complement.
GTGGCTACCCGCAGAAACCGATACCTAAAGACAAGCATGTATGAAGAGAAGGTCAACAGGTGCTGCATTTGGATGAAAACTCCAGCCTGCTTCCCATGGGACGCCTATCAGACCGGACGGCAGAGTGGCAGGTTGTGGGAGAGTTGGTGTCCGAAAGACCTCAGCGGATCACAGAGTGTAAGTATAGACTCAGCTATATGTCAAATGGGCAGGAAGGATATGTTCTGCTCAATGTTTGTGGTGCAGTTTTGTTTTGTGTAAGGATATCCGTTCTTTAGGCGGTCAGTTTGGGTGATCAGCTTAGATGGTCAGCTTAGCTGCGGATGAAAATACATAAAATAATACAATATATATCATATTTTCCCTGTGAATTAGGCAACACAGCTTGGTTCATGGGTGATTATGTAATGGTTTACCTGGGTATATTGGTTAGCAGAAGAGGCAACCTTATATAGCGGAAGGTGGTTTCCTGATTTAACTTGTTGTCACGCACCCATCCACATCCACATCCACAAGCCCTCCTGTTGCACCCCGTAATTCCATCAATACACGGCAGAGACATAGAGCACAGCAAGTCCCCACACGCACCATTGCACATTCTCACCTTCAGGTTTGCCGACAAGGGGCTGGCCGAACTCAGCGGCGCTGGTTTATGCCTCGCTCTCCATTTCTGCATTGGCGGTTGCCGTGGAGACGCGCCACGGGCATTCCGCGTCTCCGCTGCCGGCGCTTGGACGCTCTTCCTCCACGCGTCCAATCGCGTGTGCGCCAATCACGTGTGTGAGCCACGTGATCACTGGAGCGAGCGTTCAAAAGCAACGCACAAACTCCCATCCGCGCTTCACAGCTGATCTTGGTTGGACTACGGACTACGGACTTGACGCTGCTTTTCTTGATCTTGGATTTTGCCCTTGGATTCTGACCCGCTTTCCCTTTTGTACCTCGCCTGGACCTGCTTCTTTCTAGCTTTGACCTCGGCTACTCCCACGGACTGCTTCTTGGATTTCCCTTGTTTGGTACCTTGTCTTGAACCGCTCCCCCTGGACACAACCTCGGCTTTCCTCCTGGACTGCAATTGGATTGCCCCTTGGTTTAGACTCTGCTCTCTGGATCACGTGCCATATTGTTTGGCTCACAGTACCAGGTTCCGTATCAGGTGGTGATTCCATCCTTCAAGTGCATTGCCAGGCTGCTACCTTGTCGTCAACCCTGCCGGCTCCCTCAGACAAACACCCCACATCAACATTGGTTTCCAAACAACCACTCAGGGTAAGCTCCCTTGTAGATAAACATTAAGGATTGTGTACAGGGTGTATTTGTTATCTAACCTGCGTGTTTGCCTTACAATGGTCGGGGGGACTTCTTCCGACATTCCTGGTTCCGGCTGACGACATTCACCACCTGTGGCCTCAAGGGCTGCTCGAGCAGTATATTGATTGTTTGCTCGAGTGGAACTTGGGGACAGAGGTATCATCGCCTACACGACCATCAAGTCTTGACACTTGTAGGGTATAAATTCAGTCCCAGAATGATATGAACTGAGAGGTCAAACAAGGCCACTACTGCGAGATTAAAGCTGGCTGATAGACGAGACCCATTGGAACATGCAGGCCAGCCCAAAACACTTACATTCCAACATGCAGCCTAGTAAATGTGAAAAGTGGACCTCACTCAACATTAGCAAAATGGGAAGGTGCCCAGGTGAAGAAAGGTGTGCCTTACCACATAATACTGCTCAATGTGCCCAATGGATTCTAAAAGACATGTGTTGCTGTATTTGCTGACTTCATATAAAATGGGAATGGGAGAATAACAAACCGCAGCAAGAAGAATGGTACATGAGACTGCCATATATTAAAATGCTCTGCATTTGGAAAATAAAAAGGAAGAGTGACTTATATCTCATAGCGAAGACAAGTGACATATTTCATTTGAGCACAAACAGAAACAAGCACTTTCCAAAACACGAACGGACATTATTTAAATGGAAAGGCCCACTTGATTGTAAAATGGACACCGGTTTTCCATGTTAAACTGTGGCTCATAAGTGGAAAATTCAGAATAAGCACCTATATCCTTTCAACTGTTAGATTGAGGAAATGTATTTACACATGGAAAGAAGGCCCAAATCCAATGTATAGAAATAAAATGTACGACATGTAAAATACATCTTTTAATTTAAAAAGACACTGCTTTCAGCTTGTGAATGTGATTGTAGTTTGCTTTTGTAGCACCACATTGAACTGCTGGACTGTGTATCTGGATCTTTGACCCAAGCGACCTTTGGGGCGATGCATACCAGGAATGCAGGTCTGTTTCTGCAAAATGCTAAGAAATACCATGTTGGAGATCAAAAACATGGAAGTGGTCAGATAAGGGAATACTGGCTTGACATTTCAGGCTACTGTTACAATCCCAATAAACTGTGCCTCAGCTTCAAACAACCTGAATGGACTAAATTGCCAAGCTGGAATAACATAGAGCCAAGCAGATGTCTAGCTCATGTGACTTTGGAGAAGCGAAACTGCTGGGGTTTCTGAAATGTGAAACTGAAGATTTCTATATTAATGTATTGCTATGGAATAACATGGGACTCAATTTCCTTGATTCAAAGATAATTGCGCATCCCATTAGGCTCATCCCGGACTCGCATTAAGATCACAAAAACCTGTCGGTTCTATGTAAATGTCAACATCACACAATGTGTGTAATTTGAGCTAGAGATAAAAATGGGACTGTGACACTCCTATAAATGACAGAAATCCAAAAATGGTGAGCTGATAGAAAGTAAAATTAATGTGTGTTTTGTGAAATGTGATGTTCATAACTATTAGGGTGTATGGATAAACTGTGAAAAATGATAGCTCACTCAAGGACAGTCATGCCGTGGTGAAAGTAGTGTCCCCAGACCTGGAATAAATTGCTGAATCGAAAAATAAATATTGGGCCTCATTACGAGTCTGTCGGTAACCGCGGCGGTAAAACCATCTAGTTACTGCCGGACTCGTATTACCATTCCGCCTCCGTGATTCCCGGAATTACCGGGGCATTACAACCCCGGTTTTCCGGGAATCACGGAGGCGGAATGGTGTTAATCCCCATTCCCATTGAGTCCTATGGGACTTGATGGGAATGGGGATCATGGAAACACCGGCAGCATCTCGTAATGCTGCCGGTGTTTCCTCGTCCGCCTGCAGGAGTCGGGATCAGGCGGTCCGGAAACAACGGTGGCGGCGGGTTTACCGCCACCGTTATTTCTGGACCGCCTGAGTTATAATGAGGCCCATTGTATGGTGTTTATCTGTAAATTGAAGAAAGTTGTCATGTTGTGACTTTCTGAGAAAGGAAAATGCAACTTTAAATGTCATTTTAAAAAGCTGCATTTCACTCCTCCCCTCCTTATCCATAATCTGGACCTCCTTAAACCCTTCCCCTATCGGCTGGCAGAGGTCAGACTAGAGAGGAGGGGGAGAAAATGAATGTTCAATCCAATGTGTGGGAATAGTCATAATGTGGATGTGTCATAAGTACTATACAAAAGCATTATACCAAAAGAAAAAAGGAGGGACTGGAGAGACAAGACAGAGAGAGAGAGAGAAAGGGATTGGAGAGACAAAGCAGGCAGTTAATGATAGAGAGAGATGAGGGGGAGAAACAGAAACACAGAGAGAAAGAATGAGAAAAGAAAGGCGACTTGTGCTTGGAAGACTGGGAGCCCTGTTTCAGGGGGACAGCCTCCAAACCTGACTGGGCCCTGCAGAAGAATTGCTGAGCTGTCCTTGCACGTGGTGTGAGAAGAATCCTATCTGTCCCCAAGAGAAGGTCCTAAAATGTGGCTGGGATCCTGAGCTAAGAGCAGAGATCTTCCATGTAAGTATCTATATATCCCAAAGCTAAAAAATGTGTCGGGAACTGCCTGCCTTAATCCTTTCCCTTAAATGGTGGGTGGGGGAAAAACTATGTAGACCCTTAGCCCATTTCATTGAAAATAATCTATTCCCCTATAGAGAAGATCATGGGATTATTCTTGTTAACATTTGAAATGACCAAATCTAATTCCCAATGTGTTATAGTCAGTATAGCTGATAAAAAGTAATTGGGTGACCCTTTTTTCCTGTACCCCTAACTTCCTTACAGATGTGGGGTGTCCTGGTCCCAAAACAAGAATCCCCAAAACCCTGCCTTTCATGTGAATGTGGGTGTTTTAAACACATTTTCCCATTGATTTAATTTCCAAAACCCTGCCTTCCAATTAAAAAGCCAAACGAAATTCCCAATATAGTCCCAGTCCATAGAGCTTGCCTTTGAACTGAGGGGTGTGTAAGGAACTCATGGTGGCAAATCTCAGAATCCTCACCCAAGAAGGACGATCCGTTGTCCTTTCGAGCTGTCTTACTTCTCTCCTTCTGTTTGATCTTGGCCTTGTGCTGAAGAAGGTCCTTGTAGAGATAGGGCCTATCCTCCCCTGCCGCCACTGCAACCCCGTGAGATGATACAAGGTAAGTTGCTGCGGCGACAGGATGGGAAGTGTCTTTGGTATTTGAGGGAAAAGCACTCTGGCACAAAAACTCTTGTAAGCAGTTGAGTTACCAAGGGTAGTAGGGTCCTAAGGCATGCATCACTCAGAAAGGGAAGCAGGTGGTTAGCCTTTGTTGGGGAGTGTTGTCCACAATGCCTGAAGTGACAGAAGACTCAGTAGGGTTTAACCTCTTGAGTGGCAGAAGGGCACTGGATGGTACTGCAGCAGGAACTGTGAGAATGCAGCAGCAGCTGTGTGAAAACAGCGTGGGTAGCAAGGAAAGGAGGGACAGAGAAGGGCGAATAATGCCCTAGGCGTGACAAGGCTAAATAATGGATAGAGGTAGGCATTAAGAAAAAGAGAGTGTCAGCGTTCCGGTAAAAATGAACCATTGTAATGACGGGGCTGGTCCACGTATCAGAGCGGATGGAAATGCACACTACGGTAGTGAATGCGGGGTCACAGAACAGGGAGCTCTGGTCGCGAGCCAGCATGGAAACAGAAAGCTGAGTTCTCAAAGCTGGGGCGAAAGCAGCGGATAATGATAGGGTACAGCAACAGAGAGAACGGCGCGAAAGCCGTGAAACAGGGAAAATGCTCTCTTAGGAGCGAGAGCAGTGGTAATCAAGAAGTAGCCAATACAGAGTAGTCCATGGTAATGGCTTAGCATCTTACCCGGGGGCAATGGAGCTGGAGGGTTGCAACGCACCTGCGTTGTAACTCTGTCTGAATAAATGCTTTCCCAGATCCCGGCGGCCATCTTGGGCAAAGATTAGAACGCTGAGCCAGGAAGCGTAATGGCACTCTCGTGCGTGGAGCTGTTTCAGCTGCTTGGAGGGAATGAAACACCCTCAGCGCCAGCATTGCCATAGGGACCACCTTAAGGTTGTGACAGCAACAGTAAAGACAGACACAAGCGATCACAGTTCAAGGGTGTTTATTAAACTGTATATGCGGGTTGGAAAAATGCCTGATCTAAACCTAAACCTAAGATGGGAGCATGCTCCGAACATCAAATGGTAAACAAGGCTGTCCTAGTGGCGTCTTGTCAAATAAAAGGGCCTATACTAAGAAAAACCTATTGCCAATCCTAAAGCTAAATACAAAAAAAGAGTGTGGGATAGGTTTCACAAGAAAGAAAGAAGTGCTCAAAAATAATAGGTCAGGATGCAGTAGTTGGAGTCTCCCTTCCCCACGTTTTTAGCACAGGACATGGCGGAACTCCGGAGCACAGTACACGTTCGAGCTTTCCCAGCAGGAGCTAACAGTTCCGCTCTCAACTATCAGAGCCTTCGGTGGTTAAGTCTCTTTTCTACAAAAAGTCTCTTGCCTCCACGGATCTGATGTGTTGCAAAATAATAAACAAAAGTTCCTTTCTGCTTGCACTTTGGGTGATGCCTTTTCCCCCGTGGATCCCCCTCTTCCGGGCTCAGATCCCTCTCGAATGTCGGCCTGCCTCTGTTGGATTCACTACGGCTTTCAACACAATCTTATCTGTGCCATTCACAAATCTTAATGTCTTTTTAAACAGTTCACTGTGGACAACCTTCTGTCGGGTTCACTCTTGTTAACACACTGTACATTTGAACTTCAGACTTTGCCCCCTGTTCATCGGCATCCCTCTGTTGGGTTCACTCTTGCCAACTTTTATAATTCACACAGATCTTATGATGCAGGATTCACTTCCCTTAGCTTTACCTTAATTTGTCAGTCAAAGACTTTCAACTGTACGGCAGATTTAGTAGACCCCCGTATGACCACATTGACCCTCTTCTTGTGCTGTTCCCAAGGCCTTCTGGTAATGGTATTTTCAACCATAGGGTAATCGGCCAGAGTTTCTCAAGTGAACACCCACGTGGTGGCTGACTCCTTTTCAGCTGGTTTTCCCCTCTAGTTTTTAACCAACGGTTCTTTGTACTTTTGTAAATTAGCCATATTGCTACTTTTGTTCAAACATAGTTTGGTTTGTTATCGGCTCTTCCTACGACTCACCAGCTGTGATGAATCGCTTCTTTCCCTTGTCTCTGGAGTTAAGGCTGGTACCACGGTGGCAATCGTCTCCCCTCGGCTTGGTTATCAGCATAGGAGGGCCTTGTGCACCATTGGCATCTGCTGCAACACATGCTAGCTATTGTTCGCGGTCCTACGATTCTTTCTGTGGAGGTTTCACAGCCCTGCCTCGGAAAGGGCACGGTTGTTTCTCTCCTTGTCACCCTCCCAGTTTGCGCCGTCTTTCTCCTCCTCTTGAGCTGCTCTGCTGAGTTAGGTCTCGTGCTGTCTGCCTTGCTCGTATTGTGCTCTCGTGCTCCAGCTTTTATCCCTGTGGGAGGGGAACGGGCCGTCAGTCAGGTGTGTGTGATTCTGGTCAATTGCCTGACTTTGCCTGACCCTGGCATTGGGACAGGTCAGGTAAATGCCTTTGGTGTAGCAACTGGACGTGGGCTCTGTACTGTTATCTTTCTTGGCCCATGTGTTCTACTTGACTGGCCTGTTCGGTTGCTGCTTTCCCACTGCACAATCTTCTTCTATCTTAACAGCTTTCATGGCTACATTCATTTTGGATGCCATGACATCAGCAAGCTCATGTGATTGGCCAAGCTCCGGAATCCTGGCCAGCGTGATCCCAGGTTCCCTCAGGATCTGTCTCTTCATTTTCATATATTAACAGCCCTGAATCAACTGCTGTCGGACCTCCTCTTCCTCATCAGCCAGGACACACATAAACGCTAGCTGACACAGTCTCCCATGGAAGGCATCAAGTGACTTGCTCTCCCTCTGCTCGGCAGATCTCATCACAAACCTCTCCTAGTCAATGTTGGCCATCATGGTTAAATACTCTCTCAACACAGCCAGCGGCATAGAAGTTATCAGCTGGTCGAAGTGTCTAAAAAACCTTGTGCATAGCTGGGCCAGCAAACTACATAAGAGTAAATGTCTTGGCATGGTCATTTAGCTCCCTCGTGGTATCAAAATATATTTCAAGCCTTTCAATCCAGAGATTCCAACATGCACCTAGACTCAAGGGCGACCCTGAAATGTCAAATTCAACTAATGGGGCAAGGGATCCTTGTTGTCTTGGTGGTCTGCCACCATCTGGGGACTCATCAGCCTCCTCTGCCACGGTGATTGTCTTCAATTACTTTGCTTGTCAAAAGAAAACACTTCCCAGTACTTATTGTATATAGAATGAGACACACACAGTGTCACTCTGGTGTAGAATTCCCAGGGTGCGTGCACTGAGTGTGTTGCTGATAATGAAACAACTTCGAGGTGCACGGGCACTCTGTGAAGAGCTGCAAACTCTGATGACACTCTTGATGTGTCAGTCCCTTTTCATTCCCTGTGTTTCTTTTTTTGTTGTTGTTGAAGGTCCTGTCCTTAGTCCCCATCACACCGATGCTGTAACAGCTGGGCCTGCCGATTTCCCCTGCCAACAGCCAGGCAGGAAAACACTGTAGCACTTGTTCTAATGCACCAACTAAGAGGGCACACGCAACCAGCGGGCGGCTAGGCCCGGGTAACAGCTGCACACATACCGATGATCCGAACAAGTGAGAACACAGACCATAGGTGGATATGTTCATCTGGGCCTGGGTGCCCCATACACTGTAAAAAAAATATTTTCAGAAAATTGAAATCTGGAACAATAAATATACAATTAACTAAATCATTTACTCAAATATAAAAAAAAAACAAATGTTATTGTATTTCATAAAATCACAATGATACAAACAATAACACAACAGACAATAGAGTTATTCAAACTTGAATTCAAGATTCATGTTCATGAGAAGTTAACTCAAATACGCCAACCTGAGTTGTTAGTAACTCATAAATACCTTGTTGTTGAGTCACAAATAACACATTATAACCAGGATGGAATTCACAAAAAATTTCAATTTAATTAGTTGCAAAAATTAGAAGTGCAGAATGTGACAGGGTGTTCCTTGTAGAGTAATGTTATTTACTTCCTTTTCACAATTTCCAAAAGAAAGGATATAATTATACTTCTTTTTCACAGTTTCCAAAAATAATGTTTATATTTTTCCTTTTCACAGTTTCCAAATACCATTCAGTTCAAAATTGTTCAATTAGACAAATCTCTCGGGGGTTACATCACACCTTGTGTAATAATCACTCTTTGTCAAATAACATTTGATTAAGTATTCCACTCAAATAGGCTAATCTCTCAACAAGTGTTTCCCCGTCACCTGTGGCAAAGGTTCATCAGGAGAGAAAAGGGGGTTCTAAGAAGAAAGAAAAGAAAATAGAAAGAAATAAGTGTAAAGATTTATACCTGTTGTTTTTCATGGTCCGTAATTAACACTTGAAAAAAATAAGTAATTTCTAATTTTGCATAAGAATAAAGTTGTTGATTCACCCTGATTCATTGATCAAAAAGATGTTTTTTCCTTTTCTTATTGGTTCCAATTAGTTTATTTAGGATGATACTGAGAGTTACATTTTTCCAATTATTTCAATAAAGATCCTGCACTGGGATCTATCTATAGTAAGTAAGCTTGCCCCAGGGGGAGGAAGGAGGAAAGAAGAAATATATATATATATATATGTGTTTTAGGTATAGTTGGCATGATCCTTTAAATGGCTGTTACTAAGGTACAAAGCCATAAGAAATATTTTTGGCTTGGATAAAGGAGAAGTCTAAGTTAGATCAGACAGAGGTGTTACCTTTTAAAGTTCAAATTCGGTGTATTTCATGATACGCATGCTGTTCTTCTGGTGGATGCACAGATCTCTAATTAATAAGGTCGTTTTTATATGATCCCGGGAAGGCGCAGGCACGTGATGATGTCACATGCAATGCAATGCGGTGGAGCATGAGTGCGTGATGATGTCATACGTTCTGCAACGCGTTGGAGCATCATGACGTCTCCGCATCTCTCCCAAATTTAGCAGCCATGATGGATTTGGCAAAAAAAGATGGAAGGAAATTTATGACCGATAATTTTATACTAACTAAAGAATTTCTTTTTAATTTTTGTTATTTTTATAAAGAGTTGGGTAGTTTTTAGATATCTGGAATTTGATCCTAAAAAATAAGAGTGACAGATATTTATTTTGTCCAATCTCTCTATATATATATTCTGTGAAGTAAATTCAATTTAAAAAAAAATGCGTGTTTAATTTTTGTAATTTATGTAAGGAGTTCAGTGGTTTTTTGGAAACCTGAAATTTGAACTTTAAAAAATATATATAAGAAAGAGTGGCAAACGATTATTAAGTCCTAAAAACCATCTGTATATGTATATTCCATGAAATAAATTCAATTTTTTAGAAGTGTAAATAGTTAGAAGAAGAGTGTGCAGATGGTGAAGAGAAAACATATATATATATATGAACTGTTTTATAGTCAAACAAGCATTATTTAACAAATTCAATTAACAATTTATAACCAATTAAACATCTCTGTATCACAGTTTAATCCTGATACACAAGTGTCCATTATGCAAATCCATTTTGATTCTCTTTTACGTAGAAGGATTTCTTTGTTTTCTCCACTGGGGGGTTGTGAGACATTTTCCAAGCCAAATATTTTTAGATGTCAAAAATTGGATGGTCTTTTAAGACATGAACTGCTAGGGGAGATCTCAGGTGTTGTTTGGGTGTCATTCTCAGGTGTTCAAAGATTCTAACCTTAAGTTTTCTAATTGTACTACCAATGTACGTCCTTCTGCAGATACATTAAATTCTATAAATTACATTTTTTGAGTTACAGTTTATAAATTGTTTGATCAATCTGATTTGTCCATTTGGTAATTTCTTTTTTTGCCATAATCTAAGAGGGGACAAAGTTTACAGTGTCCACATTTATGGATACCCAAAATTGGTTTCCGAAAGAACATTTTGCGAGAGCTCTCATTGGGAACCGGACTGAGGAAGCTTGGGCTGATTAGATTTTTAATTGTTGGAGCTCTTCTGTAACAGATATTTGGTATCATATTCAAGTGCTTTTGTAGACTAGAGTCCGTAAGAAGAATATTCCAATGTTTTATTAAGATTTGCTTCAGTTTTTTTCATTCAGTACTGAATGTAGTGATAAATTTGGTAGTGGTCTCTGTAGTCCGACATTTAGGTTTTTCCGTTAGGAGATAGTCTCTACAGATGAGATCTGCTTTGTTGATAGCTTGTTTCACTATCTTTTGTTCATAACCGCTTTGTTTAAATTTTGTTTGAGTTTTTTGGAGGTTTTCTTGATAAGTCGAGAGTGTGCTACAGTTTCTCTTGATCCTAAGGATCTCCCCATAAGGAATATTGTTGATCGTATGTCTAGGATGATGTGATGTAGCGTAGAGGAGACTGTTCCCAGCTGATAATTTTATGAATAGTTTGGTTTGTATTTTTAAACTTGAATTCAATTCAATCAATTCAAACAGCATGCCCAATCAAACCATATACACAACCAGCTGTTGTGTGTACATAAACAATGTCAACACTGAGGAAAGGGTTGTGAATTTTACAACAGTAAAGCCAAAGCAACACTATTAGCTAAAATTATAATTTGATTTGTAGCCAGGAGAAAACCAAATAGTTCAATTTTTGCTGAGATTGACTTCCTGCTACTCCACAAAGAGCAGCGACTGATTTCGACGTTGAAGTATTAATTGTAAAAATCTTCATCAGGGTAAATTGTAAACCTAAAAACAAATACATATACAAATATATTCACAAAAATGCACAGCCAATTGTTTGATAATTGTATCAAAACAAAATGTAGAAATGACAATCTGGGCCATCTAATTCACATACGGCCAAACAAACATAGCACCAGGCACCTTTATAACATTAGGAAACATGCACAAGAGAAACGCAGGGTCATTAGTACCAAGTGTACCCATCTCATGAGACCTCAAGAAATTATAAAGAACCTTACTGCCACCGCACCATCATACTGTAGAAACATTCCGACCACAACCTCAGTATAATGAAATACACCCAGAAAGTGATAACCCTTCCCCAATAAATAATGCAACCACCACCATTTAAGTATACAGAAGGAATCTACAATCTAAACACACCACTGCACTGGTTACTGGCTTCATCAGAGTTACACAAAGCACAGTCTGTAACCCCATACTCTGCGTCATACAACATGCTAAAACCTCGTCAGCATTATTGTGGTCTGGTGGCATCAGGGGGAAGCCAGTGCGTCTGCATACAAATTAAATACAGACACTCAGGTGAGGGTCTTGAGCTCCACTTGTGCACTGCCTTGCATGATGCCCCTTTTATTGGAGCAGAGCACTGATGTTCACACACTGTCAATCTTAAAGGATCCACATATCGGACCCCTTTCTGACATTCGTATTGGCCTAAGCTCATAACCAGGCCGAACCCCACTCTGATAAACTCATAAACACATCTTTCACCTATCAGGAGATTAATCGTATGCTCCTTCTGCCTGCTGGAGCTTGTGACTCTGTCTCATCTTGTCCCTGTGTTTTTCCCTGTTTAGCTCTGTTCCCCTTCAGCCACTTTCATTCTCTTTCCTCTATACCCTCTATTCTACTACTTTCCTTCACTTCTGACCTTATCTTCTTTTGCTCAATCCTGCTAGCATCAACCCCATCCATGTCAGTGCGTTCACTGTCCTGATACCATGTTAATCATAAGTGGTGCTAAAGTACCACGGTGTGAGGAGTCTGCCCCATCTCTTATTTGGTCCTTATGTATCTCCCTTGCAGTGGGCATTGCTCACTCCTGTAGAACAAACACTAAAGATCATCCAAGAAGTACCCAGTGATCAACATGGGCCCTTGGGCAGATGTGTGCCTTGGTGTGATGCACACCTTAACATGGAAGACCAAAAGTACCTGTATGCAAAGTAATGTTTTCTAAATCTAAATATTTTTAATTTTATTTATTGAACGTTTATTTGGCACCTATACAGCAGAAAGTGTTTCCGGCGTTGCAAGACTAAGGGGGTGGTAGGGGACAGAGTAGAATAAATACAACGATAAACTGTCCTACTAGGCCTTGTGACATTCAGATCGTGCAAGTGCAGCAAAGGAAGTGCAGGTCGGGGTGAGGGGAAGGGCAAGGGGAGGGTAGGGGAGTTAAGGCCTAAAACCACCATTGGGCTACACACACAGTAGCCTGAAACCATTGGGAATGGCAATGCTGATTGCCAAAAAAGCAACTCAGAACTGTGGGGAATTCATTTTCTTAATCCCAAAAATGGTTGCATTACCAGTACTCACCACTATCAGAAAGCCGGCGTTTTAAAACCACCAGACTTTTGTGTAAAACTGCACAAATGAAACAAAACCAGACCAAGGAAAGACTTGCTAAGAGGTGGAAGAATGTAAAACCATATTCTGAAATGACTTGAAGGAAGTCATTATTTAATGTATAGGTACAAATTGTCAGTTTGATTTGAATGTAGAAAACTGGGAACAAAAAGTGACATTTAGCTGAAACCTGGCTTAGTGAAACTGGATTCTGCCTGACAACTACCCCCGACAGGAGAAACCTGTTCAGCCACTCTTCCCAGGCCTAGCTGCATCCTGCTGCCCCTTGCCAAAAGGAGTTGTCACCTCTCTGATTAGATTAGGGGTGGAGCACCTGGGAACTGGAAGGAACAGAACAATGCAACTCCCTTGACTCAGGCAAATGTTATATTGGGGGCGTCGTAAAGTGGCTTCCTCTTAGGGGAAACTGGGAGGGGCAGTGCCTCTGCTAGCAGCTGAGCTTGGGGGAAGTGGATAAACCAGTTATTCCTCCCTGTGATGTGGGAAGCCACACCCCTTTTTGACCAGGGCATAATTTTAAAAAGATAGATAACTCATAGTGCGGACTTGTCAGAATTATATAAGTAATATCATTATTTTTGTGATTTTTCTGTGAACATTTTGAGAGGCGTTAGGACCCTGTGGTGTATTCTGGGGGGTTACTAGCGGAAAAGAGGGTCTCACTCCAAATGTCTGCATGTTAAAAATCTGACACTTCATCAATTCATGTCCATACTCCTTGCACACATGTGTGTAATTTTGGGTAAATGTCCGATATTGCAAAACCAGTTAAAAAGCGCAAAATGTTGTCATTTTTGAATGCAAGCCCCCAGGAAGATCAGAGGAGGACAAGCATGGACCATAAGGAATATATAATGTGCACGTGTAATTTCAACAAATTGTATATCTGGGAAAGATGTATTTGAGTCAAATATAGATTTGTGGGCAAACTGACCAGGGGAGGATCCTCTGACCCATAAACAGACCTCATCATGATGACAATCCATTTCCTTCCCCCAATCATGGGAGAGGGGAGAACTGGGCCAATGACAAGTAGAGAGGGGCAGGCTTAGCTAGGCCCAGGCACACACTAATTTTCAAAACACATAAAAAGAGACTGCTGGGACAGGTAGAGACATTCAATTCCATTTACTGCGGAGCATGCTGGCCGACAACTTCACATCCAGAGATCCAACACTTAGACTTCCAAGCTAAACAGAGACGACAGAACTTTGAACCAAGAAGGCCCACTGCAAGCAAAAGTATTTGTCAGCAGGCCTCAAAATCATTTGCAAACTATTCCACAGCCGGGCGAGCTGTCTAAATTCTTTTGCCAAGAACTCTTGCCAGTACCCAGAAAGCAGTGTTACATCCAGAATCCACTTGATCCGGACCGGAGAACAGAGCAGTATCCAGAACCAGAGGCCGCTGAATCCAGAGAGGCTAGACCAGCAGAGCAGAGCAGAGCTGACCCAAACCGCTGTGAGCAGAACCAATGACCCAGATCGCTGTGAAGTGCCGAGACCAGAACCGGAGTCCAGTCCAAAACCTGACCAGATCCGTGGCGAGGGCCATTCCTGCACAAAATATATTGTGAGTACCTAGCAGAACTGTGCAGAACCAATCTCTTAGTTAAAATAATCCAATCCAAACTATTTCAACCTAAGTAGAACTGCCTGCTAGAAATCGTGTCATCTGTCATTTTTAAGGCTGCACAACTGTCACCTGTCAATTCTGCAGCTGCTAGCTGTCACCTGTCATTTTGAGTTTACTTTAAATCCGAAAAACTACCTTTATTTAATCGTCCGTATCTCTGGAACCGTTTGGGCTAGGAACGAGATTTAACTTTCCTCTGAACGATTAGAATCTACTCCTTATACTTTTGCCGCAATCACGATTCATGCACTCGTGAATTTACCGCGATTTGCGATTTTGGCTCAATTTCTCCACTTGTCAAAATAGCAGCTCCATTCTTTCTTTTGTTAAAATCCGTTTGCAACTTGGTAATAACTCATAGAGCATTGCTAAAGTGAGCCTGAACTAATACCAACACGCATCTTCCACTCACCCTGAATCTCTAGAGGGAATTAAGATCAGTTGGCACATTTTCCCATCCATTGCCATCACATTTAAAAAGCATTTTGGGCCTGTGTTTCAAACTCCTACCTGTTTCCTCTAAGCTTGCTGGGGGGGAACTGAATTTCCTATTGTCTTTGATTGCATTCCTGAGAACTGTGTGCTCCTCTTTCCATCTCCTTCCATTTCTTACATTGCATAGGGGAGAGGGGTGAATTGCCAGAGAAAAAATGATTATCTTATCTTTTGCTAAAATCATATCAAGTATTTCTGTACTGCATTTATTCCTCATTGCTTTTCCCTTGAAATCATAAAAGTATTTTTGCTACTTTATCCATCCTATACTAACTCCTCATTGATTGTAAAGAAGTGTGCTAGTGCCAGATTACCCATTGTTGATCAACATCATATGTCTAAGTGTACTATCAGATATTAATTTATTATAAAGTGTGATATAAATATATTGTTTAAATTCTCAAATAAACCTTTTAATTTGCAAAACAAACCTACTTCTTGGCTCAGTGGGGTCAGGGGGATTCTAAGATGGGGTGTTATACAAGGGTGGTCATCCAGAGTACTGAACTAGACATAAAAATACATTAATAAGGGTTTTCCTCAGCATCCCAGACTAGGCATTGACTTGGCTGTAGTGTTGATTGAATATCGCTTACAAAAGTGGGGGCTCGGAGCCGGGATATTCTGGGTTAGGTTTACCACTTGTGCAGATTAATACAGTGTGCCAACTGACCAGATACACATATCCGGTTAGATCACCACGCTGTTTTACACTGTGAAAGCATCCCTCAAAGGAACGCTCTAAGGAAACGGTCTGTTTTGCAAAATAAAATACAAACTTCTGTAAGTCAGGAAGGAACTCAAATTCCAGAATGACAACCTTGGTAGATATGAAAATAGCCAGAGAGCACTTCTTACATAAGCTATTTGTGAGAGGTGAGTGTACTCATCAGTACCAAACGGTCTGGTTGCAGGCAATCGCGCAACAGGTCACTGAAACAGGGTCAGAGAAATGGAGAGATCAGGGTCCATTACATGTGGCCCTGAGTGAATTATACATGGCTCCTAAAGTTAAAGATGAACACGACAAGATGGTTAGGATAGCGGCATATTTGTATCTATATATGGGAGCCATGCAGGACAAATGTGCTGAAGGCCAAGACCTGGCAAATAGGCAACAGATGGCGTTAGAAAAGGCCCAATCTGACCTGGTCTCTTCTGAGCAGAGGCTGCAGAGGAGCCAGGAGTCAGAAAATGATAGTAGGCAATATATCATTAAAATAAAAAAGGACATGGATATACTGCAAGAGGAAAAGACAGACCAGGATACCAGATTTCTAGCCTTGCAGAAGGAGTACCAAGAAGGTTTGGACTACTCCCTTCTGCAGAGCCAGAAAAAGCTGGAGCAACAACTGGACTTCAACGGGGCATGCACAGAGCTGGTAGCCACCCTGCAAATTCGATTAGACAGAGAGAAAGAGGAAAGCAGTAAATTGATTCTGAAAGACCTGGATACCCAGGCAGAGTTTGATCAGGAGCGCCAGAAAGCTGGTGCCTTCCAAAGGCAAAGGGACGACCTGGTGGCACAGATGCAGGCTCTTAGTCAGGAAAGGGATACCTTAGGCCAGGAAGTCTGCCACTTAAAAAGGAAAATGGAAGAAAATCACCTGGCCCTCCAGGGACTGGGTGACCTCCAAAAAGAACACCAGAACTTGTTAGAGCACACCAGGAGGGTGGAGGATGCTCTGGCAAGAAAGGAGCAGGCCAATAGGGACACAGCTCAGGAGGTAACCCTCCTGCAGCAGAGACTGGCCCAGTACTCCAGGACCAATCAGGAGGCACAGAGAGAAACTGAGGCTCTCTGTCAGCACAATGATAGGCTCCAGCAACAGGTAGCCATGCAGGAGAGACTGATAGTCTAGTAAGGCCTTAACTGAGGAACTGAAAGCGCAGGCTCTTGCATTGCAACAGGAAGCAGGGGCGGATAGAGATGAGGTTCGCTGGGAAAGAGAAACTCCTGAGCATAACCTCAGTTGCCCTAGTACCAGAGGCCTTCATCTCTCCCAGTCCCTGGACTCTGCCACCCCCATGTCCCCTCGCGCACATGAGCCCAGGGCCACGGGGATGGCAGATTACTATCCAGCTAGAAGTATGGGGCTCATAGGCCAGTACCTCCCAGGAATGGATGGGTGGGTATCCGGGTATGGGCACCCAAGCACAGTGCAATTTAGTGGGGAACCCCAGGAGAGTAGGCCCATTAAGGGCATCCTGAAAACCACTGCCCAGTTAGGTCAGTGGGGGGGTACCCAGCAAATCCTGGTAGCAAGGAGGGATCTGAAGACTCCTCTGAGTGTCACAGGACACAGGAGACCAGGTCCCCATATTCTACCAGCCATTCCCAGGCTCGCAGAATCCAGGAAAACCTCTGGGAGCAGTGCTTCTGAGTCAGAGGATGAATGGACCAGGGTTACCCGAACCAAAAAGGCCAATAAGGCAAAAAGGGCCTTGCTTAAGGACCCATTGAAACAAATAAAGGCAATCAGGAGTGTCATCACTCCTTATCATAAGAACGCCAAGTATTCCGTTTGGGAACACTTGGAGCTCTATGAACAAATGATGGAGACTTTCCATTTGAAGGACAGCAGTAGCTGCATCCAGTACGTCAAATGGACATTCTCCCCAGAATACTCCAGTTTCTTTGCGGGGCTGGAGGACCAAAATCATTTAAGATGGTCCACCTATAAGGCGGCCATCTTGAAACATTTTTCTGTTCACAGAAATCCTCAAGAGGCTCGCAAGTCAGCCTACAATTTGCAATGTGGGGAGGATCAGGCCCCACAAGAGTTTGTGCAAGAATTAAAACGTGCTTTTGCGCAGACCACCAGAAGGGTGCGCACGGATAGCAGAGAATTTATCAATACTTTTTTCCATGCCTTACCCAAATACATAATGACCCAGCTCGTGAGAGGTTTTCATGAGAAAAGATCTTTAGACTGGGTCATTGAACAGGCTACCCGGATCTATGAGGTGCAGAAGCCTATCGAAAATAAAAATAACGCGCCGAAAAACCCAAAAACCAACAGCACCCCTGCTGCTGCCAAGGTGGCAGAGGTAAAGGTTGCCCTCGTTTTAGATTTGGAGATGGGGGGCCTAAAAACCTGCCTGCACCAAATAATTCACAGCCCAGAAGGCCCTCGGGTCAGTCACAGACAGGGAGTCGAGGAGGTAGTCCCACAAATGGGGTCCCCGCTCCCCTGACTATGTAAGTCCCCGCTACAAGGGAAACCGACCAATCCTGGGTTATGTGTGGACTCCTCCAGCCCAAGGGGGGGGATCCAGCCAAGCACCTGACGCGGGGAACTTCCCTTCTAACTTCCCCCAGGAGGGCAGAAATTCTCCAAATCCTGGGCAGAACTTTTTCCCCAGGTATCCGCCCAATTTCCAGCCCCAAAATCATCCATCCTTCTTTCCCCAATTCCCTGAGCCCAGGCAGCCTAATCCGGGAGAGGGGAGGCCAAGGGTGGAGGGGTACCAAAATCTTCCCAACCAGGGGTACTACCAGAGAAGGGATAGCTACCCTTCCCAGGATCAGCCCAGGGGAGAAAATAGAGCCCCGTATCAGCCTGAGCGGGTGTCACAACTTGAGCGCCAAGTCCAAAATATGGCACGAGATCTGGGTCACATACTAAGGGCTCAACAGAACCCTCAGATGAGCATGCCACCGCAGAATGCCCCAAACTCTGGACCAGGTGCTCCAGAACAATGACAGGGGCAGCACCCCGATAACCCACCGGTTCGCAGGGAGGAGGCACAAGGGGAAGGGGGGTGTAAAGCCTTGGAGGAAGCCTCCTTCCCAACTTGTAAACAACCCCTGGAAAACCAGGAACCAGAAACAAAATCTCCTACCCCTGAAAGTCTGCCACCCAAGGAGCAGAGAGGAGGTAGGAGAAACAAAGGACCCAAACAGACCCACTTTGTGGAGGAGGTACAGGTCTTCCAATTTGAGGGAGGGGGATCCTCAGAAGATCCTGAGAAAAGGATCTTCTCCTTCAGAGATGGGGAACTCCTCCCAAGGAAAAATGGGTCCCAAGGGATTCCAATCCAGACTGGGGAGATGTGGAGACTGAGCTACCGCCGCCCATCATCATCATCCCAGAACCGACAATACCAAAATCCCAAGGGTCAAACCCATCCTGATGACTGCCTCCAAAAAGGGCGGGGTGGCCCAGAACCGGAACCAGGGGAACCCACAATGGCTCTGATCTCCAGTTGCCAACTTTTTCTTTCAGATTCCCAAGGCTCTCCACAGAATTCTGCCCAAAACTCTTCTCTCGCCATGTTCAAAACCAGAGAGTTAGCCCACCAGTTGTCCAAAAATGTGCATTATCTGTGCCCCCTTGAGGAGAAGGAGGGAAGATACTATCCCCCGGTACAAGTACAGGGGCAGGGTACAATTTTGGCACTGGTGGACACTGGATCCCAAGCTACCCTTCTGTCCAAAAGGGCCTTTGATGAACTAAATGCAGGAAGGGGGGAGAATGACCAAATTCCTCTCACCTCTCTTCCTGGACAACTGCAGAACTTTGACGGGAAGGAAATTCCCGTTGAGGGGACTGCAGACTTGGACATTCAAATTGGGCGACGCAAGGTGAAACACCCGGTCATAGTAGTGACTCCAGAGGGCACCCCTTGTTTACTAGGGAATGACCTCCTGAGAAGGTTGTCACCCCTAATAGATTGTATAAACAAGGTCCTCTGGACCCAGACTAGCCGACCCATAAAATTAAAACAGAGTGTCAACCATGTTAGTTTAAACGGCACCTGCCACATGGTTGAACAAAAATCTGACCAAGTACAATTTCACTTCCAGAACAACCAAACTCCAGACGTGACAGTAATAGCAGTAGGACAACAGACTGGTGATGGGGGGTCCTCTCTATTTCTGAAAATCAACCTTCCTTCCAGTTTAAGGTGGTATTCCACACTGGAAGGAAACACCCTGAAATTCTTTACTAATCCACAATCAGAAACTCCCACTCCTATAGTCCAGAAAGATGTGAAATCAGCTCAGAGCCTGGCTGATATTCAGCAAATTGGAGAGCAGTTGTTCATCCCTGTTCAGTTAAATGATGGGAAGGACTCTGTTCTCGCTTGAGTGTTTGTGAACAACAGTAAGAGCTTCATCAGCAAAGCCATGTTCCGCCTACTCCCAAAAGATCCAGCCATTCCCACATTCAAACTGATAGACAAATGGGAAATGGACCTGGAACCACCTAATTCCAAACATCTCCTGCCAAGCAGGTGTATGCTCAAAATGTCCATTGGCAACAAGAGCATAGTCCATAATTGTTGGGTCGTGCGAGACGTCACTGCCGCCTTTTACTTAGGCAGTGACATTCTCAATCGCTTTGCCATTAGTTTGGACCTAATAAACTTCAAAGCTTGGTCCCGATTAGTGGATAATCCCATGGGCTTTGATGATCCAGAAAAAGCATTTAGGTCAGCTCAATTGCTACCTTATGCAGTTGAAATTCAGCTCAAAGAGGAAGTCACCATCCCAGAAAGGATCCGACAATTCTCCCTGGAAGTGAAAGTTAAAATAGGACAAAAATTGCAAAACCCTGATGCTTATATCCATCTAAATGCTTCTCTCCAACAGCAAGGGTTAGGGGTAAACCCAACACCATTAGTCAATATAGAACATGACACCATTCCAATAGAGGTGGATAACAGCGACTTAAAGAGTATTACTCTAGCCGCAGGCACCATTATTGGAATGGCGATTGATGACCGACATTTCTTCATTGATTTAGGAAATGAACTGTTAGGACCAATCCCCAAGGACTGTTTTGACAGTGACAGTGAGGACAATACAACACCAGACAGGATTTTCACCCGGCATGGGGGGAACTTCCTGGTGTACACTTCTTGCCCTTATGGTAAGGAAGATGTGACTTGTGACTTCAGGAGGGATGAGGTGATTTTCCAGGTCCATGAGGGCTGCCTTTCCCACCTGAAGCCTCCAGTCCAAATCAGCACTCTGACCAGGGACTTCTCCACCCAGCTGGAGGAGGCCGCTGAGATAGTCAAACCAGAAGTCTTTCCAGGCTTCAGGCAGATGGTGGAAGAGAGAGTCAACCTAGCTGATGCCTGTGTGACTCTGGAACAGAAGCAAAAGTTGAAACAAGTTTTCTTGGATTTCCAAGATCTCTTTGCGGTAGACTCATATGACTGTGGTCGCACCGACATCCACACCACAACAATTCCCACGGACCCTGGAATGACTCCAGTGTTTGTGAAGCAATATCGCTTGCCTCTCGCATCCATGGAGTCCCTTACTGAAATAATTAAGAACCTTGAGTCCCGGGGAATAATCCGTCCAGTCCACAGCACTTTCAATAATCCGGTGCTGGGAATATTGAAGCCGAACGGCCAGTGGAGACTCTGCGCCGACCTTAGGGAGCTCAACAAACGGGTCCATACTTCCCGATGGCCTCTGCCCTACATTGACCAAGGGCTGGCCCAGATTCAGGGGTCACAGGTATTCACAGCAATAGACCTGACCAATGGATACTGGACTGTGCCTGTCAGTAGGGAGGACCAATACAAACTGGCTTTTACCTTTGGGGGCCAGCAGTACACATGGACCCGGGCTCCCTTCGGATACCTCAACTCCGGCAATGAATTCAACATTTTCCTACATAAAGCCATGCCCGACCTGGGTGCGAGGGGTAACCTGGCTTATGTAGATGATGTCCTCATCAAAAGTTCATCTGTGGAGGAACACATAGCGGAGATCCATTATGTTCTGACACAGTTGAGGGCTGCCGGAGCAAAACTTTCCTTTCAGAAAGCACAGTGGTGTAGAACCCATGTTAATTTCTTGGGGCATGAGATTACTCCTCAGGGTCTCTGTCCCCAAGAAAAGAAAGTGGAAGCACTCCAGAAACTGAAGAAACTGAAAGACCCCACAACTCTGCGGGAACTAAGGAGCCTCCTTGGAATGACTAATTACAGCAGAAAGTTCATTGAAGGCTACGCAGAGATCACTAGACTCCTGATTCATCTCTTGAAGGGGGGGGTCAAGTGGGAATGGGGTCCAGAACAATTTGAGGCGGTAAGACAACTCAAAGGAAGCCTCTCACAAGCGCCTTGCCTAGTTTACCCTGTCAGAAACAAGGAGTTCTTCCTGGAGACGGGGTTCTCTAATATGTGCTTGACGGCAGTATTATACCAAAAGCATGACAAGGTCAATAAAGTAATCTCCTATGCGAGCAAAACTGTATCCTCTGTGGAGGAAAAATTCAACGATTGTGAGAAGGCACTCCTGGCAACGGTGTGGGCATTGAAGAATTACCGCCCGTTTATCCAGGGGGAACACATCATAGTGGATACTTCACACCATCCTCTGCAATATCTCCAAAGTGACAGAATCCGGGCCGGAAATGTGAGTAATTCCCAAATTACTTCCTGGATTCTGTCAATGCAAGGCTTTCCTGTGGAGGTCAGATATGGCCAAAACAAGAAGAGTCCCCTCGCGCAAGGTCTGGCTGACTTGCATGATTGTGCCAGAGAAAACTGTCTCGAGGACGAAAGTCTAAAAATCAAGGACAACATGGAGGCATACCTTAATTCCCCACACAAAGTCTTTGAAGAAGACAAGTGTGAGGAATGCCCACTGTCTATGTGGATGGATTCTCTTACCATGTTGACAACGACGGGGAGAAAGAACTGGTGGCTGGTGTAGGGAATGCATGGGTGAAGGAGTTCCCAGAACCCTCCGCTGGATACAAAATTGGTCCCCGAAGTAGTCAGGTGGCAGAATTGACGGCTGTGCATCAGGCCATCCTCACTGCTGTCCAACATCAACTCCACGAACTGGTCATAATCACATATTCGGATTATGTACGGAACGGGTTCGTGGAGCACCTAGTTAATTGGAAAACCAGAGGCATGTTATGTGCTAATAACAAACCCTTGAAACATGGGCAGTTAATCCAAAACATTGATGATCTGGTCACATCGAATGGGATGACCATCTACTGGAAAAATATCAAGGGTCATTCCAAAGTAGAGGGACCAGACAAAACTGGAAATGACTTAGCTGATCAGCTGGCCAAAACCGGGGCCATCCAAGGGGATCTAATCGAAATAGAGTCCCTGTTGGGGGAAATCCAGGTCACCGCTATCACTAGGTCCCAGACAAATGCTCACAATGATCTTTCAATTGCACAATGGAGTAAGGAGACCCCTGATGCTGATTTAATTACAGCTCAGAAGGGGGATCCAATTATTGGTAAGTTTTACCAACACCTTGAGGACCCTGAGGACTTTCCCCTGACAGATACCGATTACATTGGGAAAGAGGACCTAAGAGTGTTGATGAAATGTCCAAAAATGTTCCGAATCCAAGACGGTTTGCTGGTAAGGAAATCCAAAGCTGGCCACGATCAGTGGGTGGTTCCTACCTCATTCCGAAGCCTGATGTTAAGTCACGCCCATGATGCGGGCACCGCTGGTCATAGGGGGTTTCACACAACACTGGAAATCTTAAGAGAGGTTGCATACTGGCCACACATGGGGCAGGACCTCGACCAATACTTGAAGGGGTGTCTTGTGTGTGCACAATTTCAGCCATCATCCCTCACACACCGTGCGCCTCTCTAAAAGAGGGGGATGACACTGCCATGGTCAGATTTGCAAATTCACTTTGTAGGCCCTGTAATCCGCTCGTCTAGAGGAAACAAGTACATGTTGACCGTTACATGCTTGTTTACCAAGTGGGTGGAATATCTCCCAGCCCCAAACTGCAAGGCAGAAACAGCAGCTGCCCTGATGATTAACCACATCTTTTCCCGTTTTGGTCTACCTCAAAGGATTGAGTCAGACAGGGGTAGCCACTTCACCAGTGAAGTAATGACAAAGATGTGGGAGATACTGGGGGTTAAAAGGAAGCTACACATTGCTTACAGGCCAGCTTCTTCTGGGGCAGTAGAGAGATACAACCGAACCATTGTGAGCATATTAAAAAAGTTTGTGGCAGATTCTGGGCCAAGTTGGGATATCCGATTACCTCTGGTCCTAATGGCCATCAGATCTACCCCTTCATCTGCAACTAAAATGTCACCATTTGAGTTTATGACTGGACGCAAGATGGTGCTTCCCCAGCATTTGCTCTACAGAACCCAAGAGCAAAAGTTGATAAATGCCTCCACAACTCATGAGTATGTGGAGAATTTAAGGAAACACATTCAGCATGCTTTTGCCTATGCTCAGCGGAATCTAGAAAGATCAGCCGAGAGCATGAAGACCAACTATGATTTAAAAATTACCCGAAAGGAATATAAGGTGGGTGATCGGGTCTATCTATACAATTTCCAAAGGAACCAGGCCAAACAGCGAAAATTCTTGCCTACATGGAAGGGACCGTTTGAAATTATAGACAAGATCTCCCCTGTTGCCTATAAGATCTGCATCCCCAAAGGCAGTCTGGCTTAAGGGGAAGACAAGTGGGTACATACAAATCAGCTAAAGTGTTGCCATCCCAGGCACACTCTGCAACAACTGGAGGAATCCACTGGAATCCCAGAGGGGGCCGCTCCAGAGTAATTTAGTTCCAACCCTAAAATATTCCACATAAAGCATATAAAATTCTGTGATCCTTGTGTATATATATATATATATATATATATATATATATGTTCTTGTCTCCTAATTTGAAAAAGAAAATGTATATGTTCATATCTTCTGATTCATAAAATGTATATGTTCGCCACACCATTAACAGTGGTGAAGAAATGTCTACGAATAGGTATTGCCGCTTTGCTTTATCATCCTAGGAGAGATGAAACCATGGAGACTGACCAAGGAGGATGACGGGGACCGGGAGCAGAGACCCGAGGGGCCTGGGGTACCGCCCAATCCTCCCATCAGGACCAGCAAGGAGAACTGATTGATCAACTGGAGGGAGGAAAAGATCCTGAACTGTGCCATCCATGGAATTGGAAGAAGAGGAGGCGAACATCCCAGATCTTGCGAGTTCCATCAGCGAAAGGACAGAATGGCCATCGCAAGAAGGGGGGGCTTGTGGGATGTTTTTACCCATGCATCCGAGCTCTACCACAAAAACTGTGCCTTACTGGCATGGAAAACATCATGATGGCCAGAACTCCCCAGAGGGTGCACAGGGAAAACATGAAGAATAGGCTGCCACCCATTTTTGCCTATGTTGTGAGCACAGACGGGCACTGCCTAAAACCACCATTGGGCTACACACACAGTAGCCTGAAACCATTGGGAATGGCAATGCTGATTGCCAAAAAAGCAACTCAGAACTGTCGGGAATTCATTTTCTTAATCCCAAAAATGGTTGCATTACCAGTACTCACCACTATCAGAAAGCCGGCGTTTTAAAACCACCAGACTTTTGTGTAAAACTGCACAAATGAAACAAAACCAGACCAAGGAAAGACTTGCTAAGAGGTGGAAGAATGTAAAACCATATTCTGAAATGACTTGAAGGAAGTCATTATTTAATGTATAGGTACAAATTGTCAGTTTGATTTGAATGTAGAAAATTGGGAACAAAAAGTGACATTTAGCTGAAACCTGGCTTAGTGAAACTGTATTCTGCCTGACAACTACCCCCGACAGGAGAAACCTGTTCAGCCACTCTTCCCAGGCCTAGCTGCATCCTGTTGCCCCTTGCCAAAAAGAGTTGTCACCTCTCTGATTAGATTAGGGGTGGAGCACCTGGGAACTGGAAGGAACAGAACAATGCAACTCCCTTGACTCAGGCAAATGTTATATTGGGGGCGTCGTAAAGTGGCTTCCTCTTAGGGGAAACTGGGAGGGGCAGTGCCTCTGCTAGCAGCTGAGCTTGGGGGAAGTGGATAAACCAGTTATTCCACCCTGTGATGTGGGAAGCCACACCCCTTTTTGACCAGGGCATAATTTTAAAAAGATATCATAGTGCGGACTTGTCAGAATTATATAAGTAATATCATTATTTTTGTGATTTTTCTGTGAACATTTTGAGAGGCGTTAGGACCCTGTGGTGTATTCTGGGGGGTTGCTAGTGGAAAATAGGGTCTCACTCCAAATGTCTGCATGTTAAAAATCTGACACTTCATCAATTAATGTCCATACTCCTTGCGCACATGTGTGTAATTTTGGGTAAATGTCTGATATTGCAAAACCAATTAAAAAGCGCAAAATGTTGTCATTTTTGAATGCAAGCCCCCAGGAAGATCAGAGGCGGACAAGCATGGACCATAAGGAATATATAATGTGCACATGTAATTTCAACAAATTGTATATCTGGGAAAGATGTATTTGAATCAAATATAGATTTGTGGGCAAACTGACCAGGGGAGGATCCTCTGACCCATAAACAGACCTCATCATGATGACAATCCATTTCCTTCCCCCAATCATGGGAGAGGGGAGAATTGGGCCAATGACAAGTAGAGAGGGGCAGGTTTAGCTAGGCCCAGGCACACACCCATTTTCAAAACACATAAAAAGAGACTGCTGGGACAGGTAGAGACATTCAATTCCATTTACTGTGGAGCATGCTGGCCGACGACTTCACATCCAGAGATCCAACACTTAGACTTCCAAGCTAAACAGAGACTACAGAACTTTGAACCAAGAAGGCCCACTGCAAGCAAAAGTATTTGTCAGCAGGCCTCAAAATCATTTGCAAACTATTCCACAGCCGGGCGAGCTGTCTGAATTCTTTTGCCAAGAACTCTTGCCAGTACCCAGAAAGCAGTGTTACATCCAGAATCCACTTGATCCGGACCGGAGAGCAGAGCAGTATCCAGAACCAGAGGCCGCTGAATCCAGAGAGGCTAGACCAGCAGAGCAGAGCTGACCCAGACCGCCGTGAGCAGAACCAATGACCCAGATCGCTGTGAAGTGCCGAGACCAGAACCGAAGTCCAGTCCAAAACCTGACCAGATCCGTGGCGAGGCCCATTCCTGCACAAAATATATTGTGAGTACCTAGCAGAACTGTGCAGAACCAATCTCTTAGTTAAAATAATCTAATCCAAACTATTTCAACCTAAGTAGAACTGCCTCCTAGAAATCGTTTCATCTGTCATTTTTAAAGCTGCACAACTGTCACCTGTCAATTCTGCAGCTGCTAGCTGTCACCTGTCATTTTGAGTTTACTTTAAATCCGAAAAACTACCTTTATTTAATCATCCGTATCTCTGGAACCGTTTGGGCTAGGAACGAGATTTAACTTTCCTCTGAACGCTTAGAATCTAAGCTTTCCAACAAGAGCCGACGTGCTACTCCTTATACTTTTGCCGCAATCACGATTCACGCACTCGCGAATTTACCGCGATTTGCGATTTTGGCTCAATTTCTCCACTTGTCAAAATAGCAGCTCCATTCTTTCTTTTGTTAAAATCCGTTTGCAACTTGGTAATAACTCATAGAGCATTGCTAAAGTGAGCCTGAAGTAATACCAACACGCATCTTCCACTCACCCTGAATCTCTAGAGGGAATTAAGATCAGTTGGCACATTTTCCCATCCATTGCCATCACATTTAAAAAGCATTTTGGGCCTGTGTTTCAAACTCCTACCTGTTTCCTCTAAGCTTGCTGGGGGGGAACTGAATTTCGTATTGTCTTTGATTGCATTCCTGAGAACTGTGTGCTCCTCTTTCCATCTCCTTCCATTTCTTACATTGCATAGGGGAGGGGGGTGAATTGCCAGAGAAAAAGTGATTATCTTATCTTTTGCTAAAATCATATCAAGTATTTCTGTACTGCATTTATTCCTCATTGCTTTTCCCTTGAAATCATAAAAGTATTTTTGCTACTTTATCCATCCTATACTAACTCCTCATTGATTGTAAAGAAGTGTGCAAGTGCCAGATTACCCATTGTTGATCAACATCATATGTCTAAGTGTACTATCAGATATTAATTTATTATAAAGTGTGATATAAATATATTGTTTAAATTCTCAAATAAACCTTTTAATTTGCAAAACAAACCTACTTCTTGGCTCAGTGGGGTCAGGGGGATTCTAAGAGGGGGTGTTATACAAGGGTGGTCATCCAGAGTACTGAACTAGACATAAAAATACATTAATAAGGGTTTTCCTCAGCATCCCAGACTAGGCATTGACTTGGCTGTAGTGTTGATTGCATATCGCTTACAGGCATTCCAGCGGGGGCTCCTTCAGAAGAAAGAGATCTTTACCCCACTCTCTGCTTGGACAAGCGACCGGCCTGCAGAGAGTTAGAGCTGGAGGACTGAAGAACTCTGGTAGGGTGGCATTTAGTGAGAGAGAGTTGAATGTAGCACGGTTCCAGGCCCCAGAAAGCCTTGTGGTTGGTGCAGAGGGCCTTGGATTTGATCCTTGCATTCACTGGGATGCCAGTGGAGAGCTATTGGGGCTGGAGAGATGCGGTCCCTGGGCTTGAGGCCAAAGATAAGTCTTGCAGTCCTATTCTGGATTAGTGGAAGAGGGCAAAGGGAGGAAAGTGGTAGATTAAGGAAGAGGCTGTTACAATAGTCCAGCCTGGAGAGGAACAGATCTCTAGAGATGTTGAGTTTCTGAGGGAAGGCGAAGGAAGGGAGAATGCCTCTGAGGAGGTGAATCTCTAAGTGAGCCTTCTTGCCAAGGTCAGCAATATGAGGTGAGAAGGAGAGAGAGGAGTTGAATATGACCCCCAGGTTTTTCGCCTCACAAGACGGTGAGGCGAGGGGTCCCAAGGAGGGGGGGCAGAGAGCAGGGTGGAAGAATGAAGGGGGGACACATGAGAAGAATCTTGGTCTTACTGGCATTGAGACAAAGATCATTAGCAGCACACCATGCCTGAATAGCAGTCAGACAATCAGGAATGAGAGAGGAAGGAGAGGAGGTAGAGGAGGGAAGCTCAAAGGAGAGCTGAGTGCCATCCGCATAACACTGGAAGGGAGGAGAGAAGATGGAGATCAGGTGGGCAAGAGGAGCAGGGTAAATGTTAAAAAGCCACAGTGATAGGATAAAACCCTGAGGGACGTTGCAGGTGGAGAGTGAAGTAGAGGAGATAAAAGGGCCCAGTTGAACTTGGAAGGACCGATTAGAAAGGAAAGAGGACATCCAAGCCAGCACCCAGTCTGTGGTGCTCAGGGTATCATGGATTCAGTTAATGATGGCATGATTGACTGTGTCGAATGCCGAGGACTGATCGAGGAGGATGAGAGCAGAGGGAGAGTTGGAGTCCAGGGTTGAGAGCAGGTCTTCATTGGTGTTCAGGAGAGCCATTCCATACCTCTGGCTGTTCTGAAGCCAGACTGGTGTTCGTGAAGATAGCCAACAGATTCAGTGTGACAGATTATTTGTGGAGCTGACCAACTTCTCCAAGAGTTTTCCCAAAAAGGGGGTTGTGGAGATAGGGCGGTAGTTCGCCGGGCAGGAAGAGTCTGCAGACTGCTTTTTTAGAAGGGAATGCACAAGGGAGTACTTAAGAAGTGATGGGAAGGTGCCATTGCCAAAAGAGTGATTGCAGAACTCAGTAAGATAGGGAAAGAGGCAATTTTTTTGTCCTTGATAGTTCTAGAAGATCAGGGAATCACCTGTTTGGAGAGACCTTCACACAGGAAACAGTCTTGGGGACCTCATCCGGTGCTAGGGACGAGAAGGAGGGATGGAGAGGGAGGGGCCAAGGAAGGCCTAGGTGCAGGTGGGGGGGGGAGTGGGGTGGAGGAGAGTGAGGACAGGATGTCCTGAGTTTTTGTTGAGAAGTGGGATACCAAAGTCATGTAGAAGGCCTGGGAAGGAAGAGGAGAATTAGAGACTGCAGTAGGATTGGCAAGATCCTTACAGATTTTGAAAAGTTCTGCCGTGATATTGGGGACTCCAGAGATGGGTTCTAGGGACGAGAAGGAAGAGCGAAGGAGGGATGGAGAGAGAGGGGCCAAGGAAGGCCTAGGTGTAGGTGGAGGAGGGAGTGGGGTGGAGGAGAGTGAGGACAGGATGTCCTGAGTTTTTGTTGAGAAGTGGGTCACCAAAGTCATCCAGAAGGCCTGGGAAGCAAGAGGAGAAGTAGAGACTGTAGTAAGATTGGCAAGTTCCTTAAAGATTTTGAAAAGTTCTGCCGTGTTACTGGGGGCCCCAGAGATGGGTTCTTGGACATGGGCCTGCGTCTGGGACCGAATAGAGAGTCTGTAATGCCTTTGGACAAGGCGGCAGGCCAGTCTGTCAGAGGAGGTGCATGAAGCCAGCCATTTCTGTTCTGCAACTCTGCACCTGCTTTTCAGCGAGGCTAGGTCGTAATCATACCAACTGCTGCACTTAGGGGCAGGCTTCATGCGGATCCTCAAGGCAGGGACAAGGATGTCAAGGGTGTCAGAGATGGAGAGGTGAACGTTAGCAAGGACTAAGCCTGAATGAGAATCAATAGCAGGGATGGTGGGGGGAATAAAAGAGGCGGCAAAGGCGGCTACTGACACTCGCTTCATCAGCCGGATGACAGAGAAGGAGGCTGGTCGTGCAGGCAGAGGCTTAGCCGGGGAGCCCAGGAGTTCCAGATGGGAGGAGAGGAGAGAGTGATCAGACCAGGAGAGAGGTGTAGTGAGAGGGTTAGAGAGAGAGGTCTAGTGAGAGGGTTAGAGAGAGAGGTCGGCAAAGATGAGTGCATCCAGAGTGTGCTCGGCTGAGTAAGTGGGTCCAGAGGGAAGAATGGTGAGGGAGAAAGAGTTGCATAGGTTTCTGAAGGGTAAAGCTGCATCAGGAGAGTCAATATGGATACTGAAGTCTCTGAGGAGGAGAATCTTAGAGGTAGAGGTCAGGAGAGAGTATGTGGGGTTGGCCCATTCCAATAGGAAGGGGGAGGCCAGTCCAGGGATCCTGTAGATAGTGGTAAGAGGGACAGAAAGGGTAGGAGAGATGCAAAGTTTGCAGACAAGACATTCAAAGGAAGAGCTGGATTGGATATGTATAACAGAGGCAGGGATCCATTCAGGGAAGACAAGTGCCACTCTCCCTCCTGGCCAGTTAGACTTGGACTTGGATAGATTCTTGTAGTCCTCAGGAAGAAGAGTGACACAGCTGGCACTGAACCACATCTCGGTGAGCGCTAGGACGTCATGGTCAAAGTCTTCAAGATGATGAAAGATGTCGGAGGAGCGCTTGACAGCATAGCGAGAATTAAGGGTAGCTAAGTGAAGCTGTTTGCCACCTTTAAAGGTTTTCCGAGGAGGGGTACAGGGATGAGGTACTACCACTGGGGACATGGGGGAGGTAGGGGTGTAGGGAGAAGGGGGGTGACAGGAGAATGAAGTAAGTTAATGACGGATGGAAGATGTCTGGTAAGAAGGAGAAGGTTTCACTGAGAGCCCTGGGCCATGATAGTGCCGTTCAAGTGGACCAATGAAGCACCTGGATGATGGGAAGTGTGCCAAGAGCAGTTCTCATCTGGTTCCACCATTAATGGGTGAGGAAGAGATAGGGGTAAAAGGAAAGCACCCATATGGGGAGCCCATGGGTTTGGGGCGGGAACGACAAAGAGAATGTCAGTAATCGTCTGCCTGGAGAGAGCATTGACATAGGTGGCAGCGATGGGCTGACCTGGATTTGAGACCAGGAGACGCTTTCAAAAGAGAGGTGGGATAGGTAACAGAGTAGCAGTTAGAATACATAGGGGAGATGGAGAGTACAATAGTTAGGGTGGGCAGACGACGTTATGGGGTGATGGGAGCGGTGAGAGGAGAGCTGCACAGTGTATGAGGAGCACACCCAGCGGCCTAGCAGCCAAGCAGGCACATATGAAGGAGGTTCGTTAACACAATATTGTACAAGAGAAGCAGAATTTTAAATACCCAGAATTGAGGATTAGGCATACATGAGAAATGCCAGCAGTATACACAGGGCCACAGTTACAAGGACAGGAACAGGATCACAAATCACATAGGAGGGCAGCACACTAGAGATGCAACAGAACACAGTTAAAAGAGCAGAGAAAATTACATCTTGAGTAATTTTCAGCCAGCACGTTAGAATGCAAGGCCTAAATTGCGGAACAAGAGCAGAGAAATTACAACTGGATTTGATTTTCTCACAACACACTAGAGTGCCACATAATGCAGTTAAAAGAGCAGAGTAAAATACATCAAGATTCGAATTGCTCACAAATACAACTGGATTCGAATTATTTATTTTTATTTATTTGAATAATATACATATGGATGTTAAGCCTTGTATATACAACATACAGCATTTGATGAATACAAACAATGAAATTTAAAGGAATTAAACATAAAAAATACATAGAATGGTAAAGATGTATAAAACGTCTAAAACACAGCGACATAAAACAACATATACATCTCGGTTTACATAACAGGGTCATGTTTATCTGACATAATATTCTAAAATGAGGGTAATAATCAATACTTATCTTTAAAACATATCATAAAATGTGATCATAATTTCCTTACAGTACATTTCCAGTAAAATGTGATCAAATAGGGGATCAAATATATATCATTGCCTTACATAAATATGGCCACAGGGGGAACAAATCAGTACAATCCAGTTGATTGTTGTACATTTTCATAAAATTAATTCTTAGTGGGGCTTAGCCTTCACAATGTAGCAAGATAAGTGTTATACTTTCAATTGTTTGTTTCTACATCACATAAGCGGCAATTACGATTTTCACTAGAGATACCCATTTCACTACCCTTTCATGGATATACCCACATTTCTTCCAATAAAATTGCTTAAAACATTGGCAATGACCATACATTTGGCTTTTATTTCTAGCTAATGTACATTCCAATTCAGCGAAGAATCAACAATTAAGCTGAGATATTTATAGCAGGTTACTCTGTAGGAGAGTACTATTCAAATGGCATACAAAGTTAAATTTCAACTTCTTTGTGGGAGGAAAAATCATTGTCTTACTCTTCAAGATATTCACACTGAGGCCATTTCAGGCGGCATAGATTCCTAATGCAGAGATCATTGCTTGGAGGCCCTTGGGTGTAAGATTGATCAATATCAAGTCATCCGCATAGGCAAGCCAACAGATGAGTTCAATGCCCACTTTCACCGGGCAGTGAGAGATATTCTCAAATTCTTTGTTCAGATCAGATAAATAGAGGTTAAACAAGGTTGCGGCAAGGATGGAGCCTTGTTTAACTTTTCTATTAGAACATATTGAGCTGGACAATTTGCCTCTTCCATCTAATCGTATCCTCATTTTGGTGTCAATGTGAAGTACCATTTGCATACCTAAAAGACCAGCAGGTATCTTCAGCTTAGTTAGTTTCAACCATAGACGACTTCTCAGGATTGAGTTGAAGGCTGCGCTGAAGTCGATAAATGCACAGTGGACTGCTGTCTCTCGCCACTGCTTGGAATACTCTACTACAAATACCATTGTTAGAATGTTCTGACTGGTAGATTACCTTATCAATCCACACAAGAAGCACTCGGGCAAAAACCTTTGCAGGGACATCACGCATGCGATAATTAGCCAGATTATTTTGTGGGGCTTTTTTTAATGAATAGAAACAATGTGGCTTTCACGCCAAGTGGAAGGGAGATTACCAGTTTTGCCAATGTCTTGATATAAAACATATGGGACATTAGCCCATAGCTGAGGTGATGATTTTAGCAAGCCATTACATATACCACCTGGTCCGGCAGCACAGGAATGGTTGAGATGCTCAATCAGGATAATGATGTCAAGGGGAGAGAGATTACATTCCCACCCATCTAAGGCTATAGAAACTTGCTCCACATCAAGAGGTGCAGACCCAAGGGTAAGTTTGATGTGTTCCTACCAGACATCTTCAGTGACACCATTAACAGGCTGGGCGTGTTTAGAACTTTGACGAAGGATTTTCCAAATAGTACCATTATTGTTTTTTTTAGCGAGAGCTGCGATCTTCAACCAACGTGAGTTTTGGATACCAGCTTTATCTCTTGACCCAGATTTGATAGTCTTTGTTCACGTGTTTAATTGCTTTACTAACAGACTCAGATCTATGAGGCCCAAAGGAGGGACACAGCAGGTTATCAATAGCTGCCCTAAGATTTTTATTTGCAGCAGAGATTGTTGGACCAAAATCTATGCGTCTTATGATTGTTTTGCTGCAACGTTCAAAAGGGCCTTTATATTGTCTGAGTTTCTGTATAAATTGGCAGATAGATGTGATTAGGTTGAAAATACAACTAGATTTTATTTATTTATTAACTTATTTATTGTTTATTTGTACAGTGCTTATACACAAGTGAAGTGCTTCAAAGCGCTTCAAGGTGGGAAGGGAGCAAGGGAATACAGTAGTCATTCTTAGGCCTTGCAGTTTCCGAATGATCTAACAAAAAAGTAACTAGCGTACTAGGCCTGACCGCATTTCTCCTAGTGCAAGTGCATGAAGTGTTTCAGGCGCAACCAAACTAGGGAGGGAAGACCAAGTGGGACAGAACATATTAGTCCTAGTAGATTCGGGTTGTGCAAGTGTACAGACGGATGTGTGAGGGGGGAGTAAGTGCGCCCAGTCCAGCAAGGCACCGCGTTAAGTGCAGAGAGGTTACACCTCTCATAGAGCGTATGCTGAAAGTGCAGCAGCCTGAACATGGTGCAGAGGCCCGGTGGCAAGTGCAAAGACTGGCTAGGGAGCCTGGGATCTGTGAGGCTCTGAAGGTGAACCAGGCAACCAGTCAGTAAAAACTGAACAGAGTTAGGAAAGGGAAGGAGGACTGAGGCAGGAGATAAAAAGAGGGGCGGTTAGCCGGGGAGAGGGAGAGAGAGGAGTAAGAGAAGAGGAGTTTCTGGAACTTAAGGTGCTCCGGCTCAAGGCGGAGCGAGGCAGGAAGGCTGTTTCAGAGGGAGGCACCTGCAGAGGATAAAGTTCTACCCCGAATCTCGGCTTAGAAAAATGCCTCATCCGCAAAGAGTTAGAGGAAGACGAGCGGAGGGCTCTAGAAGAAGAGTATTTAGGAATAGAGCGTTGTAGATAGTGCAGGCACCTGCCCCAGAAAGCCTTGTGGACTATGCAGAGGGTCTTGAACTTGATCCTAGCAGCCACAGGGAGCCAGTGAACGGATTTCAGTGTTGGAGAGATGTGGGCACTGGGTTTGAGGCCATGATAAGTCTCATGGTTCTGTTCTGGATGAGTTCTATCGGATAGAGAGTAGAAGTAGGAAGATTGAGAAAGAGGCTGTTGCAGTGGTCTATCCTAGTGAGAACCAGGGCTCTGGTGATGGTGAGCCTTTGGGGGGAAGTGAGAAAAGGTAGAATACCTCTGAGGAGGTGCAGCTGGTAGTGGGACTTTTTGGAGATGTCAGAGATGTGAGAAGAGGAGTCAAAAATGACCCCCTCGACCCCCGATTTTACGCCTGACTAGTGGGTGGTGATTAGTGAGAGATTGAGAATGTGGGAGCAGGGGTCTGAATGAGGATGATCTCTGTCTTACTGTCATTGAGGCATAGATCATTAGCCGCACACCAAGAATGAATTGCGGAAAGACAGTCAGGAATGAGCGAGGAGGAGGAAGCGGCTGAGGGTAGCCTGAACGAGAGCTGCATGTCATCCGCATAACACTGAAAGTTAGAGAAAAGGTAGAGATATTGTGAGCCAGAGGGACCATGTAGAAATTGAAGAACCATCGGGATAGGTTAGATCCCTGGGGGAAACCACAGGTAGAGAGAGTGGTAGAGGAGAGAAAGGGCCCAGGTTCCACCTGGGAAGGATGGTCAGAGAGAAAGGAGGCAAGCCACGCCAGGGCCCGATATGTGATAGCCAGGGTATCACGGAGGCGAGGGATCTGGATGTTGTGGTTTACTGGTTCGAAGGCAGAAGAGAGATTGAGAAGAATGAGGACAGAAGGAGAGTTAGAGTCAAGATTTGAGAGCAGGTCTTCACCGGTGTTCAGAATATAATTATCCATGTCTCTGTATGCTCTAAAGCCAGACTGATGGTCATGGAGACAGCCAACAGATTCAGTGTGGAGGGTAAGTTGTGAGATAGCTAATTTCTCCAGGAGTTTGTCCAGGAAAGGAGTGATAGAGATTGGGCGATAGTTTGCCGGGATAGAAGAGTCAGCAGATGGTTTTTTGAGCAGAGGGTGCACAAGAGAGTTCTTGAGAGAAGTGGGGACAACTCCAGTGGCAAAGGACACGTTGCAGAGGTCATCAAGGCTGGAGCAAGAGAATCAATGTTGTCCTTGATGATTTTAGGAGGGCAAGAGACAACCTGTTTCGAGGAGGCTTTCATAGACCGGACTTGTCTAGAGACCTCCTCAGGTGTGACAGGGGAGAGGGCGGATAGAAAGGGGGTGTCCGTGGGGGGCCTAAGAGATGCTGGTGCAGGGGAAAGAGAGGGCAGGCTGTCCTGTGTTTTGGCAGTGAAGTGTGCAGCCAGTGCCAAGCAAATGGCCTGGGTGGGTGCAGTAGAGGAAGAGGCTGCAGTAGGATTGGCTAGTTCCTTGTAGCACACTAGAATGCCACAGAATGCAATTAGAATAGCAAAGTAAAATACATCAAGATTTGAATTACTCGCAAGTACAACTAGATTCGCATTACTCGCATCACACTAGAATGCCAATGAATGCAGGGAGAAGGAGCAGAGTAAAATACACCTTGATTCGATTTTCTCATAACACACTAGAATGCAAGGGCTAGTTTGCAGTAAAAGGCAGAGTGAAACAACATCGAGATTCGCTTTTCCCACAGTACACTAAAATGCCACTGAATTAAGTTAGAGGAGCAGGGTAAAATACATCTAGATTCGAATTACTCGCAAGTACAACTAGATTCGCATTACTCGCATCACACTAGAATGCCAATGAATGCAGGGAGAAAGAACAGATTAAAATACACCTTGATTCGATTTTCTCATAACACACTAGAATGCAAGGGCTAGATGGCAGTAAAAGGCAGAGTGAAACAACATCGAGATTCGCTTTTCCCACAGTACACTAAAATGCCAGTGAATTAAGTTAGACGAGCAGGGTAAAATACATCTAGATTCGATTTTCTCCCAGCAAACTAGAATGCAAAGTGTAGATTGTAGTTAAAATGCAGAATAAAAATTGCGTCTAGATTCAATTATCCGGCAACAGAAAAAAAAACAGCAGATTAACTAGAGACTGCGGTGCGTATACGTTACTCAGCAAGATGAGGGAGGCGCAGGGCATCATTGGAAGGTAAGTAGTGAGAGATGCATCCAGTCAGGCCGGGGATGCTCCAGGAGGCGGCGGGGGTGGGGCAGGGGGGTCATCAAACAAGGCAGTCAAACATCTGGCAGTAGGAATCGATGAGGGGGGCCAGCAGGGGCTAGTAGAAGAAAGGGCCAGTTCAGCAGCAGTTTAGTCAAGGGTAGGGGGGTAAAGTGCACGTGTAGCTCACCCCACGGTCCAGAGGGAATGTGCACCACAGGGTTATTATGCAAGGAGAAGGAGGATATTCCCACAACGCTGTGCCTCAAGGCTGGATAGTGGGAGGAGGGCGCGACGGCAAGAGGAGGGGAGAGCCCAGACCTAGCAACAGGGTGTGAGCAAGTGTGAAGGCCAGGAGAGAGCCTGTGAATTGAGTGCACGGCAACGCACATACCTTGTGAACCAGCAAAAGGAATTTTGAAAACCATCGGGGTAACCAGGCAAAGCGAAGCCTCTTTAGGTTTGGCAACTTTATTTTCCACCTTTACTCCAAGGTGTGCCAGTTAGTCATTGGCACAGTGGTAAGAAAAGTTTCATTTCCATCGCAGGCCTCTTTCCTATTGATCCTTGTGATGAAGTGGGTGCCCATTCTTCATCATAGAGGGGGGTGTTGTGGCACTATCGACTGGGAAAGATGACTTCCTGAGGGCACCATGTCAGTATGTTGAAACTACTGAAAGGGGAATCCAGAGATCGAAAGACTCTCCTCTGCATTTAAGCGCCACAACAGTACCACAGCAAGTAAACTTCAGCAACCTGAGCGAGCCCCTGCACCCTGGCAGAATGTATCATTAGCAACAAGTGGAGTGTTGGTGAATGGAACCGCCAGAAGAACTCGAGTGGAGCCTTTACCCACACACCCGGGAGTAGAGGTAAGACTTCAGCCTGACTTCACAATCGGCAGGCCTTTTATATCCTATGTGGCAAACACACGTGATCAGCTGCAGGCAATTGCAATCACCGGGAACATATAAAAGGTTTGCTTCTAGGAGACATGCGGTTGAAAAGCCTTTAGAGGAGTTTAAATTCCGTCAGAGGAGGTAAAGAGCCAAGCAAGTGAGACACTGCTCCTGCCTGAGACCTCTCTGTCCCAGTCACTGCTGAAAAATGGTGAGAGCTGCTAAAAGCTGGAGGGAGAGAGGCCAAGCGACAGAGCGGTCAGAGCACCGAGGCTTAGAGGCGAGATCAAGGTTGAGCTTGCAGAGAATTCTGGCCGCTGTAGTCCTGGAGAAAGGACAGTGCATGGTTACAAAGTGTGCTGGGCACGATATTCCTGATGGCAGAGCTAAATGGGCGCTATATCTCTGAAAAACACCCTGCATGTTGGCAGAGCGAGTGGAGCAATATATTCCTGATGGTAGGGCAAGGTGAGTGCTACATGCCTGGAGGCGTGGTGTATGGTAACCAAACGAGCTGGTGCTATATACCTGAGAGCAAGAGTGCTGGTTGCAGAGCGGGTTGAGGGCTATATTCCAAATGCATATAGTGCCCGTGACGGAGCATGCTGGCCCGAATATATCCCTGAGACTGACCAGAGGACCCAGTGCAAGTAGCAGAGTGTTCTGGAAACAACATCACTGAAGGCTTTGGCAGTTGGAGAAAGCAAGACAGTGTGCTAGCCACCCTTTCCCTGAGCAGTGCAACTGAGTGAGCTGTGCACCATATACCAGTGAAGGGAGCGCAATTGGGCACCATCAGAGTGGCAACCGGGTGAGCTGGGCACTACTATACTCATTGGATTGTGAGCTGGGACTTGATCTATGAGGGAAGCAGGGGAGTGTGACCTGGTCACTATATCCCTGAGAAAGATAAATAATGTGCTGGGTACCCTATCTGCCGAAGAAGCAAGTGCCAATGGGCTGGGCACTATACCTGGAGTTAGAGTATGGACGCGTGCTGGGTGGTATATGCCTGAGACTGTGAAGTTAGCCAAGGATTGTCCTGAGCACTCTATCCTTGGACATGGGAAGTAAAGCAAAGAATAGTACTAAAAGTAGTCAAATCACTATTGCGCTATGAGACATCACAAGGTCCCATAGGTAGTTTGTTTCAAATCATCCTGACGATATTACTAAAACAAAACCTGTAGAAATATAACTTCCTTTGTCATGCGCGTTGATCGCTACACCTTCTGTCATCAAGCATAGAGCAGGGTGCCATCCACTAGGAGGGTCGAACTGCAGCATAAAATTGTCTCAGGCACCAATGAAAAAGTGGCCCACAGTTGCAAATTCATTCCTTTTGTGATAGACTGTTTGGTCAAAACTATTAGCCGCATTGTGAAGTAACTAATTGAACTGGCCCACATTGGGCGAAAAAATGGCCACCCTTGACCAGAAAAATCTGTCCCACACTAGAATTGTGCATTTTGGGTTTGGGCATTGCCCTATAGGCCGGTTCAAGCTGGTCCACTAGCATTCCACAAGTCCCCATATCTGCATTGGCTCGCTGTTATCTTGATTTCTGCTGAATATTGATTTTGGCCGGAATCCCAGCACATGACCGCAGTCCTTGTGATTCCTATTGCCTATATTGACAGGAGTACCATTTGAAATTGAGCAACGTTGTGGGTGCATTTACAGGCCCTAAACAGAAATCCCTGTCACCTGAAAAGCTGCATTAAACATTACCACCAAAAACGGCTGTGCTGTGCTTTCCCTGGCACATATGTGGCAAGCATTACAACACCTTTGACCAAGAACTGCTCTGCGTTTGCTTTTATTCCATCTAAATGACAAAAAGTAAAACATTGCATCAAGAACGGCCCTGCATGTGCTTTTATTCCATCTGGATGACAAAAAGTTAAAACATTGCACCAAGAGCGGCCCTGCGTTTGCTCTCTTCCGGCTGAATGACAACAAGTTAAACAGTTCACCAAAAGCGGCCCCTGTGTTGCTCTGATTCCATCTAAATGACAAGGAGTGTACATCCAAAACTGGCTTTGTTTAACTTTTAATCCACATACGGGGCAAGAAATTCAACACTCTACGGGAAACGGCTTTGTTTTCCCTTTCTTGTGAACCGCAAAACTTTCCACACGGCAAAAGAAAAATGACTTTTAAAAGCCACTGAGAAAAGACAGCACAGCTTTAGGGAAATCCGTGTGGGGGGAAGATTGACTCAAGCAAGATACATTATTTTTTCCCCCACAAGACTTCAATCACCTTTAAAGTGGCCCGCAACACCAGACAAACCAGTATGGCTTAAAGCAGGAAACTCCACAGGAAATGCCCCGCTCTCACTGAAAGTCGTACCTAAGAGTGAACTATTCCGCAGTATCCTGTGATGTGATTAAGAGTGACATAATTCCATGCTCTGCCAGACTCTAAGGCAGGGGCTCAGGGAGGAAAAAGAAAGCAAAGTGTGGATGGAGCATGACAGAGGAGGGGTGAGCCCTTCCTGCAACCCCTACTAAAGATGAACTGACAGACTTCAAAGAAGGTCGTAAAAATCTCTAGGCACCGGCTGGGCCAAGGGAAGAAAGTTGGCTGTGGGGAATGAAGCACCGCCCTCCCATGTGTGAAAGATCCTCCAAATTGACATTAAACGATTGATTCATTTTAGGCATTTTCTGCAGCACTTAGAATAAGAAGTAAATTAATTTTTCTGCTACTTTTCCATGTGATTTCCAGGCAGTTGTTTAGAGACTAAGTTCATATTCCTAGGACTTTGTGGACTGAAATGGCCAGTAAAGACTAGTTTCTGGATGATTTAAAAATGTGACAAGCATGAGATTCGATGGAAAGATGGAAAATTAGATTATGTTTGTTTGTTTCTTTATTTGTAGCACGCGCCAGACCCGAAGGTAGCAGGGCACGAGAGCAAGAATACTTTAGCCTTACAGGTTACAGGTTACACGTTGCAAGGTTACACAGTCGCATAAATACACATTAGTACGAATACAGCAGATAGTACATATGCATTACAGGTAAGAAGTCACAATAGAAGGTCAGGGTCCAATTTGGTTGTTAGTCAGTTGGTTGGTAAGGCTGGACTATATCTCATTTTCTTTGAGCCATTTGATAATGTTTAATCTAAAGTGTGGGTATGAATGATCAGACCTTAAAGGTGGGTGGGAGGGACTTCCACAGTTGGGCAGCTTTGACTGGGAAACTATTTCCTCCGATTGTAGTCATTTTGAAATGGGGAACTGATAGGCAGTTTGTGTAGACTGCTCTCGTAGGTCTATATGTAACTCTTCTATTAAATCTCTCTGTCAGGTAGCTCGTTGCTAGGTTGCTGAGGCATTTGAATGTTAGAGATGCAGTTTTAAGTTTAATTTTGTCAACTGTAGAGAGCCAATTGGATTGTCTTCTAGTTGGTGATATATGTTCTCTTTTAGGAGTTCCTAGTGCCGCTCTAAGGGCATTATTTTGCAGTATTTGAATTTTCTGAGTAATGTATTTATTAGACCCCAAATAGAGAGCGTTACAATAATCCAGTTTGGATAGCACACGTGCTCTTGCCAGCGTGGTGCAACTGATTGTAGAGAGGTAAGGTCTTGCTGATCTGATCAGCTTACAAGTATACGCTATGGATGATGCCAGAGCGTTCACTTGTTTTGCAAGGGTGAGGCTAGTGTCGAGGTAAAAACCTAGGGCCTCATTATGACCCTGGCGCTCCCGTAATGAAGGGTGCCGGTACGGGACCGGCACTCTTCATTACACGAGCACCTATTAAGAGGTTCCCTTTGCGGGACCCGGAACAGACGTCTGGTTAAACCAGACGTCCTTTCCGGGTCCCGTGAGGGGAAGAAGGAGCTAATAACGGGCCATTTGTAATGTACCCGTTATTACCTCCCTCCCCATTCCCATTTAGCCCTATGGGGGCTCAAATGGGAATGGGGAATGGTTCCTTCAATGAGGAATTACCGGGTCCTCCAATGTTGGAATGACCCGGTAATTCCCCATTGAAGGAACCCGGTATTGGAGCCCGGTATGGAGGCAGACATGGCGCTAATAGCACCATGGCTACCTCCATACTTGTAATGAGGCCCCTAGTGTTTTCACCTCCTTGGAAACTTTGATTATGTGGCCATCTATGAAAAAGGTTGTGTAGTCTTGGCTGAGTTTTTTAATGTTATGTGTAGTCCCCAGTATGATGAGTTCTGTTATGTCATCATTCAGGCATAAACCATGATGTGCCATCCATGCCTGGATGATGAGGTATATCTTGGTCACCAAGGCCAAATCCTGTGTGTAATCCCCAGAAAGTGGGATGAGAATCTGGGTGTCATCTGCAAAGTTAGTGTAGGTGACACCTAGAAGGTCCAAATCATCAAACAGGGACTTAGTAAAAATGTTATACATGGTAGAGGGAGACCCATAATCCCTGGGGTACACCACACGTGATAGGAGCAGGGTCTGCAGCTGCTGAGGTAGAGAAGACCCTCATGGTTCTCTCACTTAGAAATGATTTGATCCATGCTATAGCTTGGGTCGAGAAATGTGCTGCTGATTCTAGATGATTACAGAGCACTTTGTGATCCACCAGGTCAAACGCTGCTGAGAGGTCCAGAAGGAGAAGCAGGGCAGTTTTTCCTTGGTCTCTCAGCTCGTCAACCTGGGCCTTGAGATCAATAAGTGCTGTTTCAGTGCCGTGCTGTGGTCTGAAACCTGATTGCCTAGTGCCTAGGAGTTGGTGCAGCTCCAGGAATTTCTAAATCTGTAAGTAGGCCATTCTATCTAGAATCTTTGATAGGAATGGCACTGTGGTAATGGGCCTGTAATTTGTGGGTATGGTCGGGTCCAATGATTGCTTCTTAAGTAGGGGAAGGTACCAAGATTCCTTGAGATCGCCCGGCATAGTGCCTGAGGAGAATGAGGAGTTGATAAGTTTAGAGATAAATGGAGATAAGTCTCTAGCAGCCTCCTTTATTACTTGAGCAGGGCAATTATCGCCTCGACAATTTGAGGGTTTATGTGATAAGATTATTTTTCCGACCTCCAGTGTGGAAACTTTGGTGAAATTGAATCTTTGTTCTGGTTTGGTGGTAGTACATGGTTTGTCAGTTTGGGTGGTTGTAGGAGGTAAGTTTAGTTTTTTCTTATCAATTTTAACTTGGAGGGTGGCAATTTTGTCACTAAGGGCCTTCTGAATGTTAGAACACCATATTTTATTCTTAACACAGTTATCAGGTACTGGGATAGTGTTCTGAAATTCCTTTAGTATTGTATTGTATTTACCGAATTCTGCCTCTGGAATTTCCGGGTCACCGGGGTTGTAATGCCCCGGTAATTCCGGGAATCACAGAGGCGGAATGGTAATATGAGTCTGGCGGTAACCGAGCCGGAAAAAACGGCAGGTTACTGCTGGACTCGTAATGAGGCCCATTGTCAGTCTAAGGACAGTCAGATAGAGGAAGATAATAAACATTGTAATTTGGGACCATGTGAGTGATCCAAGAATCGTGCGGCTATGCTAAATAGGTAGAGACACTATGCAGATTGGGCTACGCAGCAACTTAAACATTACATATAGTAAACAGTGTCATGGGCTCATTCAGTTAGAGAGTCTCTAAGTTAGCAGGATATAGTTAGCTGAAAAAATGTCTTGATCATAGTACTAAGCAGTGCAAATAATGGCTGACAGTGTTGGAAACTCACATATATCTACAGGCAGTGGTATTGGTTATCAGCACTAACATTTTGTGTGTAATAAGCATGTTGGCGAACATTCATATTGCAGTAGGTATGTTATAGATTATAGTTATTGAGCGTAGGTTAACCATATTAATACACAAGTGCATTAGTCTCTATGGGGGAGTAGGTGCTCTACTGGTCAGTGATATAGGCTAGTTCAAAATCACAGTATTAGTTTGACAAATTCAGTGATAGATAGTGTAATTCACAGGGGACATGGGGTTGTCTAGGCAAAAAATAGGCAATTTCAAAATAACAGTAGGTAGTTCAGCCGTTCAATGCAGTGATAATATTAAGAAATAAGCTGTTCCAAAATAATAGTAAATAGTTCTGCAACTGCAGTGATAGGTAGTGGGTATGTGATGTGGCTTGAGAGGGAGGCTATAATATATGGCAGCAGGGTAGAGCAGTGATCAAGTAGAAACAGTGTATAATAGTTGGAACTTCAGTAATAAGCACAGGCAAGGCAACACGTACAGTATTACAAAGCAGTAGGGCAATGAAGTGGTACGTCACGGTTTCTCTTAATTACAGTTTCCCAGTTCGCCAATACAAGTATACAGGTTGAGGAGCAGTGTTGAGGCAAAGCCACGCAGTGAAGAGGTAATACAGACTCCCATACAGTCTTCCGGTGTAGATGCAGGGCACAGTGTTTAGGGACGCGAATGCAGTGATAAGCGACGACCATAGAGTGCCAATGGCACAGTACGACGTACTTGCTTGCTCTATAAAGGTGGTCTAAAAGGGTGGCTTTCCTTGCACTGGGCTGGGTAGGGAGTATTTGCAGGTCGGTGTCAGCGATGGAGGGGCGGGGATGAAGCGGACAAACGCAAATGAGTAGGTCGGCGTGCAGAGTGCTTTATAATGCAGTTCAGGGATAGCGGGTGGGGTTCAATGAGGGTCAAAGAAGGGTACCTGAGAGGTCCATTGGTATGCTGGCTGAGTTGAGTTTCCAGAAGAGTGGTGCAGTCGTGGCAGCTCAGATTTCGAAGTATTAGCAGCCAGAGAGATGAGACTACTGGTGATGCTGAAGAGTTGGTAAGGTAACGAGACAGCGGTATGGCAGTTGGCTGGGTCGATCGTCGGCGCACCATCGCGGACAGGCGCAGACAGGCCCTTTCCCTTGGCCCTTCCTAACGGTTTTGGTGTGGGTG
The DNA here is from genome assembly GCF_040938575.1 of Ambystoma mexicanum. Classification (NCBI taxonomy): domain Eukaryota; kingdom Metazoa; phylum Chordata; class Amphibia; order Caudata; family Ambystomatidae; genus Ambystoma; species Ambystoma mexicanum. The sequence goes on along the minus strand of NC_090933.1, from coordinate 22,407,641 downwards.
GGATATAACACCAGGAAGCCAATCAGGTGCTGCGGTGATGAAGCAGGAAGAAAATCTTGTGTGCTGATGTCGTTGTATCAGGCGCCCATTGACCACGTTGTGGCTAATGACGATTTCTAGTGGCAATAGTGTGAAAGTAGGGTTGCAAGCACTGCAAATGCATCGGGTTTCAAGATGCGCAATTTAAAAGCGAGGCAGCGGCAAAACTCTGAAAGTGGTATACAAGCAGCTACTTTTGATGAGACTTCAATTCTCACCCTGTTGGCTGTGCGATCAGCTGTGGGACGGCGGTTCGGGTGAAGGGAAGAGAAGGCTCCTGCCTTCTTCTCCCAGCTGCTGGGCAAAGTGTGAACATGTTTAATATTTTGTGAAGTTATGAACATGTTTAATATTTTGCAGAGTTATAACTGTTATATATTTTATGAAAAGGACAAAAATGCACCAAAGGGCCATGCTACCTCACACAGAGTTGGCAATTGGCTTACCCAATTTGCTATGACCAACTGAAACCGCATATCTATTTCTTATGGCGGTGGCTAGTATAAATATGAAGTTAGGAAACATAGCTGAATTTTGTTAAAAAGTTGACCTGAGAAACAAAGAACTGTAATAAATGCCAAACAGACAGTTGGTGCTCCTTCTCCTTGAATCGGTGATGCCTTGGTTACGGGGAGAGGAATGGTAGATTGTCCTATCAGGGGATAGGGGTAATCATAGAATACTCCCCCTAGATTGTAAATTGAGTGATGTCATTTGGGCTATATAAGGGGGGGACTGTACTAGGTTGAGGGACACACACACACAAGAATGCAGGGAGACAGGAGAAGAAGGACGTAGACGAGGCAGCTGAACCAGGAGAGTACAGAGGCCAGGCCCCATGCCTATCTGTCCAGAGTGTCCGGTAATCCAGCTGGCTTTCCAGAATCCCAAACCAAGGCTAAGTAGCCCAACTAAGTAGCAGAAAATCCCATTGAAACCCTATTCAAAATCTCATTGAGAGCCCCAAATTGCCAGTATAATTCATTCACCTTTCCGTAGAAGAATCTGCATTATCCTGTGTATGTTAGTGTATTCCTTTGATAAATCTTTCAATTGTCTGTATAAATCCTTAGTATTTTTCTCAAGTAAATCAATTAATTCCCCTATAAGGAAATACACGGTGTAAGTTGGTTAAAATTCGAAATTAACCACCTTGTCCCTAGTGTCTTTCTTTAATAATTATAGTCATTAAAGTATTGCCTCAAAAGGATTAGTCTCCTTGTCACTGAAAACCAAATTTGTCTGTGTATTGTGTGCATTACCCCACAAACTCCTAATTTGCTCTGTCCTATTGAAAACCCCAAACCGTAGTCCCATTGAGAGCAATCCTTTTTGCCTAGAATCCTATATGTTATGTGCCTCTATCCTTGTCTTTGAAAACTGATTTCCGATTTTGAAAGCTAAACCCTTTCCTTAGCTACCTGTCATTGTAAATCCCATGTAAAACGAATTTCCATTTGCTGTTGTATTTTTTACTTTTGCATTTGCTTTCTCCCCAAAATCTATTTTCCTACCTCATTTCCACATTGTTCTGTGTACTGATTAGTAGTCCCTAAGATTCCCTATCGCCTCAAGTGTAGATCCGTTATTCTGTCCCACAGCAGTTGTGAGTAGCCGTGTCAATAATAATCCAAGTCTGATTCTGCCATTTTGCTCCAAAAATGGGTTTTCTCTTTATTTTCTGGCTTCGCATCTTGGGGTGGTGGGCTTTATTCCAAATACGATTTCTCTCTCTCTATCCTTATTCCTTTCCACTGCCTTCCGTTCAAAGGAATTAAGTTAGCTGATGTTTGGGGGTGAGTGTTGCAGGGGGAGTGCTAAACCTTGATGCTATCACTTGATTAAAAACTGTTCTTTTTCCTGTTTTGCCATTAAAGATCCTTGTAAACTGTGATGGGATATCTGAAACTAAATGTTCTGAAGGAATCATTGCATTTGTGTTGCAGCATATTAGTGGCTGTTGTATTTTGAATATTTTTTTCTTTTTTATTAAATAATAAATTAATAAATATCTTATAAATACACACCAGCCTGGTTCCTAGTCCATTGTGACACGAGGTGTTTGTGAAGGTTGTGTGTGAGGTGGCTTGGAGGCCTACTCAGAAGGAATCTGTTGTATATTAAAGATAAAAAGCTTTTTTGTTGTCCGCCACATTCATTGTCAGGGAAGGAGTCGCTGACTGGAGTGTGCTGTGTTATAAAACCGTGACAACACGCTCAGTACTTGTAGTTCTGATCTCTTGTTAAGTTGGGTTTCAAAGTAATGGGAAAGGACCTTGAATCGATGTTTGCAGCATCATACTTATACAAGTTACTTCACTCAGCCTGGACCCTTATTACAAATCGATGTCCCAATCTTGCAGCTTTGTTTCTCATACTTTAGAGTCTGACACCAACCTTCAAGCCCCAATAGTTACTAATGAGTCTCTATGGTGGCATTAGTTGGTCATAGAGTGTTTCTACGTGGCCATTTTGTGAGTCTCGGTAGAGTTTGCACTTTGCTGCAGCCCATTGTTGATGAACGTTAGACAAAAGCAGCTTTTAAGACGGATTTCTGAACTCTGACCTGGTGGGCAGAGGTTCAGAAGGCCAGCCTAGTTTCTTGGAACAGGGTAACCTCTGGACAAGCCAGACCAATCAAGGTAGCTATGGCAGGCGGTCAAGACTAATTCTCAGGAGGCGTGAGGGTGACTGAAAGACCTCAATGAGCACATAGACCAAGGACACTTGCAAATTACTCCCAGACTGGTGTATATATCAAAAATACAAACACATTTATTACAAGGCCTGTATAGCTCAACACACAGTAAAAGAATCACAGCACTCCTACCAAACCAACACAACACAATCAATGCAAGATATATACAAGACCATTGGGGTCTAAAGGGTTAAAGGCACGAAATACATTTACAACCTAGAGGGGAAGGAAAATAGGCCATGCAGATAGTCTTTAGTCCCCTTCAATATCAAACACACACCTAACTAAGAGGCAGTCCAAACCCTAACAAGAGAAGAGCCTTATGCTCAATAGTACATGTAGTGCAGGTGCATGCGGTTGTTCCAATGGCCAAAATGGGGTCTCTTCAGGGGTCTCTAGCAGCTCAGGAATGTGGGTGAGGCGATGAAGAATAGATTCCCTCTATTCGGGGAGAGCCTCCACTTGAAGGCAGAGGTGATTCCAAAAATATCGCCATACAAAAATGTTGCCATAATTTTGCGGTGATATTACCCCTTGGAACCTGCGGGGGACACCCCCGCAATCGCCATATATTTTAAAAGGGAGCGGGGGACACCCCCGCAACCCCCCATCCATTTACCACATAAATTATCCCCACCAAAAATATCGCCTATGGCCGTTCCCGACGACCATATGTACGGCGATATTTTTGGTGGGGATAATATTACCTGATACCCACTGAAGCGGGCTTCAAGGGCAAGAGGGTCACAACTGCAGTGCACCTGCAGAGATCGTTGTCACGGCTGGGCAACACGGTAACCGCGTTTGCTCTGGTCCTGGCGCATTCGCTCACTTCAGACCTGGGAATGCCAAGTGTTCAAAATTTGGTGTGAGGGTGCCGGAGACACAGAGCTAGCATTATACCAAGTTTCGAGGGCCTCCTCAAAACGACGGCGGAGAAAGAGCAAAGGTCATGCATAAACTGGTCAGCCCACTGGTTGGCCCAGGGACACTTCTGAGAAGGCTTACTTGCAGGGTTTGTTGAAGGTGCCAAGAATAGTTGGTCCCACTATTCTAATGGGTTGAAGCATCTTTGCAGACCATCTAGGACGACCAGATGCAGAGGGGTCCCACGGGATGACAGTGGGCTCAGGGTGCCAAACCTTCCAGCGGTTCACCAATGGCTCCTCGACTCGGCTTCTTAGTTTCAGGATACTGGGATCCTATCCTTCGTTCAGTAAGAACTCCAGAGATCGACCTGGTATGAGTGTTTTCAGCCTCCTCTTATACAAAGTTCCCTTCGCCCCAAAATGGAGAGGACCAAATGGGAGATCTGCTCACAAACACACACTCCATACGAGGACCAATAACGGACCACGGTGGCCCCAGTGATTCACAGCACTCCAGACTCTCTGTCACCCAGGATGTGTATTGGGGTCAGACACCAAATAAGGACTGACCCGGGTCGGCTCGACCTGGGGAAGGCAAAGAGGCAAGATGGCCAAAGAACAGGATAAAGAATCTTGTGGCATGGCCATTTTGAAGCCTTGCTCACAATTCTTAGAGAGGCACAGCTCCACGCTACTGATGAGGTCCAACCAGACCGAAACATGTGTCTGTGGTTGCTGTTGGTACTCTTGTTCAGAGGAGAATTGCCTAGCATTTCGGTGCTGGACTGCCCCAGGGCAGGACAAAGACTGATATGTTTGGGATATTTCTTCTCAGTGAAAGATAGTGAGCTAAAGACTATGGCTAAGTCTCTCGCAACCAGGACTAATGTCTGGCAGAGGGATTCCCATCACCCCCCTTGTTAATTTGCATATTTAAGTAACTTTGGGTCTCACCCTAAGTTACTTAGGGAATCCAGACGTGGACCCCTTGCTCACTATTCTTAGAGAGGCACAGCTTCACCCTACTGATGAGGTCCAACCAGACCGAAATGCGTGTCTGGGGTTGCTGTTGGTACTCTTGTTCAGAGGAGAATTGCCTAGCATTTCGGTGCTGGACTGCCCCAGGGCAGGACAAAGACTGATATGTTTGGGATATTTCTTCTCTGTGAAAGCTAGTGAGCTAAAGACTCTAGGTAAATCTCTCCTAACCAGGAATAATGTCTGGCAGAGGGACTCCCAGGACCCCAATTTGTTAATTTGCATTTTGAAGCCAGGCCACCTCTTGGTGCCAAACGTGGTTAACGTGGTTTAAATGGCAGGAAAGTGTTAAAATTACATGAAACGCTAAACTGCCAACAGCCCTGTCCATGACACATCTGCATAGTCACCCAAGTGCACTGTACTGTAAGGTAGATTGTGCATTTGTTACATGTTGCAGAAAAGTTGCAACATTGGAAAAGGACTAAGGGAAACAAAGTCTCCCAGTACTGACTGTCTTAAGGGAATGTCAGTTTCGCCATAAAAAGTGAGCGAAAGCCCAGAGGAGTGCAGCAGAAGGCTGTGCTCCCCTGGCAAAGTCAGGCTAATGGTGTATAAACAACAGCAACAAGTATGGGGGTGTACAACTGGAGGGAAAACTACATATAAAATGAAATCTTTCCTAACAGCAGCCACTTCATTTATTTTATTTATTTTTTCATTTATAAAGCGCACAAAACCCATAGGCATTAAGGCGCTGTTACAGGTGTCAGTTCCATATAGCTAGTTGGCAATAGGAAGTAGCATACAGTGTGGATTAACAGTTATATGCAGAGTAGAAATTAACATAAATTGAAATTACATACAGAGAGTAAAGATCCAGGAGGGCAGATCAGGGCTAGGTGCATCAGATTAAGCAAACAGTCAAGTTTTGAGGGCTCTACGTAAAATCCAGTAAGACTCTTCCTCCCTCAGAGCAGGTGGGAGAGAGTTCCACTTTGAATAAGGTGACAATAATGCTTTGTATATCTGGCTTCAAATCCCTGTCTTCCAGTAAATGACTAATTTGCTTGCAAATCTGAGATGGCGGGAAAGTATAAACACTCGCAACCATGGGCCTCATTCCGAGGTTGGTGCTGGTCATGACGCTATTAGCACCATGACTAGCACCATTACTGGTACCGTGCCCGCCCTGGTTCAATGGGGCTTACCAGTCTAGTCCGACCTTTGCGGGACTGGTAAATCCCCATTGAAAATGTCAATCCCCATTCCCATTTGAGCCCCCATAGGGCTCAATGGGAATGGGGAGTGTGCTAATAACGGCACCGTAAATTACGGTGCCGTTATTAGCTCTGAAGTCCCTTTGCGGATCCCGTCCATAACACCTGGTAAAAGCAGGCGTTAAGGACGGGGCCGCAAAGGGACCTCGTAATAGGGCACAAAGGGTTTATTGGCACCGATGTCCTTAACGGTGCCCGGTATCCCTTTGCACACTACTCGGAACGAGGCCCTATGTCTCTGGAAACTGGGCCCTCCCCAGTCACCAGGATGAACCGTGCACGCTGCTCCTGCTGTAATAAGGGAATACATTTCTTTTACATGCAAATAGTGGCCCAGCCTCAATCTTGAATCGAGACACCTTCCTCATCAGTTTGAACCTAGCCCCTGAAACCTCACACACTTTCCACGTGGTGAAAGGTGTCACATGAAGTGTGAGAAAACATGTCGGAAAATAATCAAAAGGAGTTTCTGTGACCTTTAAAGTGGCATGCAGTAATCAATAATTGTGTAAAAGCCTTGCAAAGAGTCCTGATGCTTTCGAAATTGCTCCCAAGTGTCCAGGCAATAAACATAGCGGAAATGTCCAGGAAACACATAATTGCTAAGGAGTGTGCTTCAATTACCCCAAGGTACATCATTGCTAGCTCCTCCCTCACCAAAACATCCGTGGTTGGTGTGTCTTTTTAATTAATTATCTGTACTTACCTTCACTTCTTTCTCCACTTGCTTAGCTATGCTCTAATACTCTATTCCTTCCCTTCACTTTTGTTTTTTGGTTTTGGCGCTTTTTGGTGGTGTAAGCCACCAAATATCACCAAAACATTGGCACTGTAAAGGAGAAAGGGGAGTTTGGGAGCAGTGTATGGTGCTGGCATGGCAACTTGCCTACGCTTGGTGACGAAATGGTCAAAGCACCTGGTGGGCCTTGTTTTTTCAAAGAGGGCTGTGCTACCGCCATTTTTGCTGTGCTTTAATGAGTTCCAAGCAAGTAAAATCGAATACCCTACACTCACGCAGGGATTCCATTTGCTTTGTATACCTGACCCTGCTGGCATGCATTCACAGGTACGGTATGATCTAACATGGTTGTCCTGCTCTCCTACATCTTTTTCGGAGCAGTGTAGTCCGCTTTACTGCTCAGAGTAGAGAACATAAATCAGGAAACACTTTTACTTTGACATCTCCAGAGACTCGGGTCACCGTTACAGAAGTACAGAACATATTACAAGTCTGAGAGCTGCTTTACTCTGGTTTTAAAAAGCCGGTAACAACACATAGACACGGCGAGTGCGGCACTTTTCAGCAGAGAGCAAAGACACATTTCAAGGGTGAATCCCTTTCCTTCTCGAAAAGCCTAATATAAATGTATGCAATCCCTTCTCAACAAAGCTGCCATGATCCTAATGAGGCAAAACCATCACTTATCAGCAGGTCTGCAAAAGTTGTAATAACATGGTAACAGTCCTTCGTAGAAGGGTTGTTAGCTGTGATCTGTTTTCATGGTAGAGTACTGCAGTTTCGTGGTGAAGCAAATATATTCATTTGATGGGACATTCATTGTAATTCTCAGCATACTGTTCTGTCCCACCCCACCTTTTCATACAGTACCAGAACTTCCAAGCTAAGTATGGCTTCCACACTGTGGATGGCCCAGTACCAGCCCTAACTTTCGGATGTGCAATGCATTTTAGAACAGTGTTACAGTACCAGCAGTTTATTCTTATTGGGGCGCAGGGCTTCTGTTCGCTTAATGTCATGGTGTGGGCACTTCCTACTAGGTCTGCTTTACTTGTATAGACACCACTAGAATACCAGAGGAGGGCCATACACTATGTTATGTTTAGTTTAAGGGTTAGTGAGCATTTATTTTAAGCTCAACCCTCTGTACCCCACATTCTCTCGCCCAAAATCCCCACTTTTTCTCCCCACCTCTCTCCCCCACCACCCACCCCACCCCAGTCTCTCTCTCCCACCCACCGTAGACTTCTCTCTCTACCCTCAATACCTTCAACTCTCTATTCCTAAATATCTTCCCTCTCGAGCTCTTCGCTCATCTGCCTCCAACTCCCTCAGGGTCAGTCCCTTCTCCAAGCAACGTGTTGGTGGTAGATCTCTCTCTTCGGCTGGGGCCTCCCTCTGGAACAGCCTCCCTGTCTCCCTGAAACTTGAGGAGAACAATCTTCGGTTCCGGAAGCACTTAAAAACCTTCCTCTTTGCTTCTGCTTTCTCTCCCCCTCTCCTCTGCTGAATACCTGGTTTATACTGAGACCGCACTCGTTACCTGACCACCCATCTGATCTCAGGCCCAAGCCCTGCCAGTTGCACGCCTGCACTGCCTCCCTGGCAACCCCTGCATCCGGGACTGTTTTCTGTATCCCTACAGTCCCCTCACCAGCACTTATGTCTGCACTCACCCTGCACTTGCCACCATCTGACCGTTCTTTTGTTTATCTTGTTATTTTATTATCCCATGTACTGCACTTCCCGTCCCCTTTCCACCGCACCTTTCTTCTTTCCCCCTTCCCTTGCGAGATTTGAATGACACCAGGCATAGTAAGATCAGTGTCTGTCTTCCCTCTGTTCCCCCTCCCTTGCCTCATCGCGCCTTGAAACCCTTGTGTATAGGCGCATTATAAATGCCATATCATTTCCTATCATATCCCTACCCTACCCCCATGCTCTCTACCCAACAACCTATCCCACCACCTCTCTACCCCCACCCTCTGTCTACCACCATCCACCCGCTCTACCTCTCCCTCTCCCCACCTACCCTACCTCCCTCTCTGTACTCCTCTTTCTCTACTCAACCCTATCAGTTCTCTCTTTTCTTCCACCATGCGCCATACCCCCATCTCTCTGACTCCACCCACCCTAAACCCTTTATTCCCCCACCCACCTTACCCTACTCTACCCCCTTTTCCTCCACCCACATAACCCCCTCGCCTTATCCACTCTCATCCTACCTCTCACACTCTCTCTTTATTTCTTACCCTTTCACTCTGACCCATTATCGCTCATATTTCCTCTTTCACATCATCAAAGGCACCCTCTATCAATGGCTTCCTCCCTTGCTCTTTTCCCCTTCTTATTCTGCACCCCTTATCACATTCTCCTTTGAAACTTTGCACTCTCCTCCTTGCACCCAGATACTTATAAATGCAACATGCAAAGAACATCAGTAAACGCCCTAACTATTGGCATTGCCAATGCTTGTCTTATTGGGTATCTGCACATTTCTCACATCATTAGTTTTGTTACTAACTTAAACCTGTGTTACTTGTAGCCTATTTCTGATAAAACACTTCAACCTCCTACTCTGAAATGTGTCCTTTTCTAAAACCTATTGCATCATTCAGCTGTCAGAATAGCCGTTTTATATGTAAACTGTATAACCTGTATATTTAAACTATATTATATTGCTTGTTACGGCTTAAAGTACATTATAAGCACTTCCAATAATTAAAAAGAATCACCCGCAATTTTGCTACATTGTGATTACATAAAATGATTAAACAGGAGTTCAATTAATTCACTTATTCTAGTAATTCCACCTGTATCTTAATTAAATTCCGAAAGTTTAAAACACCCATTCTCATTGGAATCTGGTTAACATTTAAAATTCTGAACCAGAATAGATCTGTTTTTATAAAACTGCTATCGCAAATGCATTTACCTAAATATTGTTGGCAAAGGTAATTGTAGGTAATACAATCAATTGGTGAATGCCTGAGTTTTTCTATCTAAATCTTTATGCTAAGAAATCTGGAGGTTATACTATTTTCCTATCATTCATTACTTTTTACTTCTCAGAGTGTTTAATCAAAACAGCATAAAAACCCTCTTTTATTGGGGAAGGAAATTATATACATGTATCCTCCGTGAAAGGGACAGTGAGCTAAAGACTTGGTTGAGACTCTCCTAGGGGCTATCAACCCAAGAACATGTCAGTGGGCCATGTGCCTGCAGGTAGAGGGACTCCCAGAACCCCCCTTGTTTTGCATATTCAGTAAATTTGGGTTTCACCCTAAATTACCAGGGGAATCCAGACATGGACCCCTCGCTCACTGTTCTTAGAGCGGTAGAGCTCCACCTCACTGATGAGGCCTGACTAGGCTGTAATATGTCTCTGGGGTTGTTGTTGGTCCTCTTGTTCAGAGGAGAATTGCCTAGCATTTTGGTGATGGACTGCCCCAGGGCAGGTCAAAGACTGATATGCAGGGATATTTTCCCTCTGTGAAAGGGACAGTGAGCTAAAGACTTAGTTGAGACTCTCCCCGGGGGCCATAGAACAGGTCAATGGGCTATGTTTGTGCAGGTAGAGGGACTCCCAGAACCCCCTTGTTTTGCATATTAAATAACTTTGGGTTTCACCCTAAGTTAACAGGGGAATCCAGACATCGATCCCTTGCTCACTGTTCTTAGAGAGGCACATCTCCACCTCACTGATGAGGCCCGACTAGACCGAAACACGTGTCTGGAGTTGCTGTTGCTACTCTTGTTGAGAGATGCTTTGCCTAGCATTCCGGTGCAGGAAAGCCCCTGGGCAGGACAAAGACTGATATGCAGGGATATTTCTCCTCTGTGAAAGGGACAGTGAGCTAAAAACTTGGTTGAGACTCTCCCGGGGGCCATCCACCCAAGAACCAAGAACAGGTCAATGGGCGATTTTCGTGCCGGTAGAGGGACTCCCAGAATCCCCCTTGTTTTACATATTAAGTAATTTTGGGTTTCAGTCTAAGTTACCAGGGGAATCCAGACGTGGTCCCCTTGCTCACTTTTCTTAGAGAGGCACATCTCCACCTCACTGATGAGGCCCGACTAGGCTGAAACACGTGTCTGGGGTTGCTGTTGGCACTCTTGTTGAGAGATGCTTTGCCTAGCATTCCGGTGCTGGACTACCCCTGGCCAGAGCAAAGACTGATATGCAGGGATACTTCTCCTCTGTGAAAGGGACAGTGAGATAAAGACTTGGTTGATTCTCTCCCGGGTGCCATTCACCCAAGAATAGGTCAATGGGCCATGTCCGTGCCAGTAGAAGGACTCCCAGAACCCCCTTGTTTTCCATATTAAGTAACTTTGGGTTTCACCCTAAATTACCAGGGGAATCCAGACGTGGACCCCTTGGTCACTGTTCTTAGAGATGCACAGCTACACCTCACCGATGAGGCCCGACTAGGCGGAAGCATGTGTCTGTAATTACTGGTTGTCAGCGATGAATTGCCTAGCATTTTGGTGCTGGACTACCCCTGGGCAGGACAAAAACTGATATTCAGGGATATTTCTCCTCTATGAAAGGGACAGTGAGTGAAAGACTCTGTTGAGACTCTCGCGGGGGCCATCCACCGGTATTACCCAAATTGTTCGTTTACAATTGTTCGAATGAACAATTGACCGAATTTAAAGGGTCACAATTGACCTTTTCACAATTGACGTGTATATATATATATAAATATATATAGGGGTTTTGGGGGGTTTGGCGTTGGCGGGGGGTTGTGGGGGGTTTCCAATAGCATCCAATAGGCCCGTGGAGCCTGCCAGCCCCTCCCCTACTGCTTTAAAAGTAGGTGGAGGCCACTGACGGGTGAAGCCACAGGGCTAAGGCCCAGGGAAAGGGCCACATCCAGAGCTCTCGTCTGCTCTGCTGCGAGAGAAGGATCAGCTGTAGGCCCGAGGATCCCCCCCCCCCACCAGCATCCGAAATGGCACTGGAGTGCATTCGCCCCAACAGCCGTGCATCTGCACCCACGGCACTTGCTGCAAACCACGAGGAGCTCGGCCCCTCCAAAATGACCGTCTGCGCTGCCATAGCAACCAACATCAACAGAGATGGTCGCTGCATCATCACCGCTGCGGCCCGAGCATCCAATAGGCCCGTGGAGCCTGCCAGCCCCTCCCCTACAGCTTTAAAAGTAGATGGAGGCCACCGACAGGCGAAGCCACAGGGCGAAGGCCCAGGGAAAAGGCCACATCCAGAGCTCTCGTCTGCTCTCTGCTGCTCAAAGGTGCGGGTGCGGACTAAAGGTAAGACCCCCTCATTAATTGGTCCACCGCACCGCTAACAATCAGGTTATTATGCCTATGAGCCCGTACAGCAGTCCCGCATGGCCCCCCTATCACACCTCTGCAGAAACGAACGCCTCAGCACGAGGATATCACTCCCCTCAGCCGCTCTGCATGTCCCAGCCATCCTCTGGTGGTCACCGTCCCGGTACTGCCATCCTGTATCCTCCTCCATCCACGCTACGCCAAGTAGGCATCAACCATACCCCCCTGCAGAAAACCGGTTATCATCAACAACCCCCACTAAGGAACCCACTACCCCCATCTTGGCCAAAACTGTACCTGCTGCTGGCAAGACCACTGCCGCTGTATCCGCTAGTGCCACTTGCAATATGAACGCAAGGCACAACATGGCCTTATGTACTGCCACCATTGAATGCAATACGAGGCGTGGTGCATACACCAACCCACCTGTTATGTATGCCACAGCCACGGCCACTGCTGCTACAGTTACACCATCTGCTATGTGTGGCCCACTTGATTTAGGTGCGCCCTGCACTGCCTCTGCTGCTGCCACTGATGCTATTGTTATACCATTTGCTATGTGTGACCCACTTGATTTAGGTGCACCCAGCACTGCCTCTCCTGCTGCCACTGATGCTACTGTTGTACCATTTGCTATGTGTGACCCACTTGATTCAGGTGCGCCCAGTACTGCCTCTGCTGCTGCCACTGGTGCTATTGTTGAACCGCTTGATATGTGCGCTCCCGCCACTGCCAGCGAATTGACCCCCAGCAAACCATCAACACTCAAATGTGCCCTCATCAATGCGCGCTCCCTCCCGGCACACGCCTTAGATATCCACGACCTCCTCTGCAACTCCAACCTTGATCTACTATTGATTTGCGAAACATGGCTCCATGAAGCAGCAGGCCCGGCTCTAGCCATTGCCCTGCTCGATGGTTACACAATTGTCAGGCAAGACCACAATACACAAAAAGGGGGGGGTTGCATTGATAGCTAAACAGTCCATCCCCATCAGAAGGATCCAAGGAGACCCCTCGCATAGTTGTGACTACATGCTCGTCAAAATCAACCCCTCACCAAGCTGCACCATAACCAGCCACCTCACATACCGCCCACCAGGATCAGCGGGAGAATTCCAGGAAGCGCTCCTACACACCATCAGCAACAACCTCAAGAAAACCACCATGTCCATCCTCCTGGGTGACATGAACCTCGGCCTCAATGACCCTTCAGACAGGAATGCTGCTTCGTTCAACAACGCCCTCGCAACACTGGGATTCAAACAAGAAGTGCTAAAACCAACACACAACAAAGGCCGCATCCTGGATTGGATCGCCCAACTGTCAGGTATCGACGCCCATCATCTCTCCCATTCCCTGGTCGGACCACTCCATTATCTACTTCAATATCAACTACTCCAGAACTCCACCCACCGCTCACGAAGCTCTGTTGCTCGCCCTCACCAGGAGCGCCAAGACTACTTCCCTACCTCTTGGTTCCCGAACTCAAACACCCTTTCTCCAACAACCTTGACACTCTCGCAGCATCCTACAACGGCATTATTACCAAGGCCATAGACACTATTGCTCCCTTGGCACACAGGAAAGCTAAACCCACAAAAAAACCAACTCTTGGTTCACTCAGGATCTCCTGAAAATATGCTCATAAAAACGATTGGCTCTCACAGCCTGGCAAACTAACCCCAATGACACCACCAGCCAAGCGTTTAAAGACATCGCCAAACTGTACAAATCCATCATCATTGCTGCCAAAGCCAACTCCTTCAATACCAGGATCGCCAACGCTAAATCAGGATCCAGGGAAATCTTCGCAATCTTCAGAGAATTGGAGTCCCCAACTCCCCCCTCAAACCCCCTGAATAAAGACAAAGAATGGTGAAATGACATCCAAGAAGCCATGCTCAACAAACTGAATACTCTGCAAGAAAAAATCATCAGTCACCAAAAAGCCCTATCGCAACAACTATCCAACCTACACCAGAACACCGCCCCAGCCTGAATCCCAGCCTTCTCGTTCCAGGAGATGACAGAAGAGGAAGTCCTAACCATACTCAACTCCTTCAAACCCTCCAATTGCAAAGGCGACTCATGTCCAGCCCAGCTCATCAAGGACCCTCACTGGTACCATTCTTCACAGCCTTCATCAACGCCTCGTTCAAATCCAACCAAGTGCCATCCTGCCTCAAAGAAGTCTGGGTCCGCCCATTATTGAAAAAACCTTCACTAGACCCCAAGGTACCAGGAAACTATAGGCCCATCACAACAGTTCCCTTCCTTCTCAAGATCCTGGATGAAGCTGCATACATCCAAGTTCAGAACTACCTAGAAGCTCATCACCTACTTGGTCTACGGCAATCTGGCTTCCGCCCAAACCATGGCACAGAAACAGCACTACTGGACCTTAATAACCAAATCGATGACCTAAGAGACGTGGGCAAACCAGCTCTCCTACTTCTACTCGACCACTCAGCGGCATTTGACCTGGTCAATCATGACACCCTCTGCCACCACCTCTCTACAGTGGGCAACTTCGCAGCAGAAGCCACCGCCTGGATAGCATCCTTCCTTAGGGGCAGAGAAATGAAAGTCTTCTCGGACACAGCCTGCGCCCAGCCACATTTAATTGAATGCATATCTCCCACACTGTACAACTTTTTCACAAGGTCATTATTCAAATACCTCGATGCAATGGGCATCACCTACACCAACTATGCGGACTACACTCAAGTCCTCATCCCTCTCACCGGAGACTACGAAGCCGACCAAAAAACCCTCATCTACATTTACTCCACCATCCAAACCTGGATGGCTGAAAACTGGCTCTGCCTCAACAGCGAAAAAACAGAGCTACTCATCATCGGATCACCAGCCACAATCAATAAAATGGGGCCCCAATATGACTCCTTCATCATCGACAACTGTCGCATCTCGGTCTCCAAAGCAGTCAAAACCCTTGGAGTCTACCTCGACTCAAACCTCACCATGGACAGACAGGTCAACGCAATCTCTTCTGCAGCAGCCTACCACTCAAAACTTATCACTGCTGCAAGGCTCTTCCTTTCACAGGAAAACTCCCTCACCATCGCAAGAGCTATCATAGGCTCCTGCCTAGACTACTGCAATGCACTCATACTAGGCCCTTCAGCCTAAAACATTAAAAAACTTCAAACGGTGCAGAACAATGCCCTCAGAGCAGCCACGGGATTCTCAAAAAGAGACCACATCTCAGCCACCAGAAAATCCGTCCACTGGCTTCCGGTCAAGGAACAAATCCTTTTCACATCACTGGCACTCACCCACAAATGTCGACACGACACAGCACCGCGTTACCTTGCTCAGAGATTCTCTGGTCCCCCCTATAACAGACCCACCAGATCTAGCTACACTAACTGCCTAGCAATTCCAAAAAGCATCAGAACCAGAGCAGGTGGCGCTAGCTTCCCAGTCCTTGCCGCCACCAACTGGAACCTATTACCCGCCGAGATCAGAAGCATCAAATCCCACCTGGGCTTCAGGAAAGCAATAAAAACTATGCTGTTTGTATAAACCCCATTTGGGCCCGGTCAACTCTATAACCTCTGTAAAGGCAAAACTTCCTTTTTCCCAGGCTAGGGGTAGATACGATCTCGCTGTAACACCCTCGATCTACCCCTCCCTGCACTGCAACTAAGTCATTTTCTTGCAACAGCGCCCCGATGCCTCTGGGCTGCGTGGCGCTTTACAAATGTAAAAATAAATAAATGTTACAATTGACCTTCACGATTCGTTCAGTTGTGAAAAGGTCAATTATAATTCGAACAGTTGTAAAACGAACAATTCGTATACAACCCATCCACCCAAGAACAGGCCAATGGGCCATGTTCGTGCCAGTAGAGGCACTACCAGAACCCCCCTTGTTTTGCATATATATATTCAATGAAAAAACTTTGTTAAGGGAACGTCATGGTTAAGTTGCACTAATTAAAACCTATGACATTCAATTAAAAAACGTTGTTAAAGGGACGTTTTGGTTACAAGTAAAACCGAAAACTTCCAGAAATTCACCAGTTATCGTAAGCTAAGCAACCATAACTCGCGCCACCACCGTGCACTATTAAGACTAACACCCAGGACATCAAAGATGACATCACAAATGTCATTGATGACATCACTGATGACATCACATATCTGGGCCACTTGTTTTTGTTCACTGACATATATAGGCCAGGTGGTTTTGTTCACTGACAGTCAGAATATTAAAATTGAAAAGGTGTTATATATCTAGACATTAACCTTGTCATATGTTCTTTAAGTACTTTCCTTAGAGTTTGGTCTCAGCTCATGGTGCACATACATGGGGGAATGAGCAGGCCTCAAACACACAATTCATTTGTATACATGAAGATAAACTTTAATGTTATTAACATGTTCTGTTGATGCTGTTTCTTTCTTCCTTACTTTAGTTCCCCTGTATGTGCCTCTGATTTGTATGCATTGTGGTTCTTCATATGTATTGTTTGTACCATCACAAGTGTAGCATTCATTATTGTACTATCCAAAATTACAAGATTATAAATAGTGTTCTTCTATGGTGCATGCTGCAGTCATTGTCTATGTTTATATATGATTAGGTTTCCGTATTAACAACAACACTCCAAAACAGTGATTTTAGATTAGTACATTCTTTAGTAGATTAAGTAGTTCATGATAGGTCTCCTGATCACCCCTGACATCTTGTTACCAACAATATAAACACAACTCCTTGTAGGGACTTTTCATCAAAATGTATTTCACATGTGATCGCATCAGTGATGTCATCAATGACATTTGTGATGTCATCTTTGATGTCCTGGGTGTTAGTCTTAGCAGTGCACGGTGGTGGTGCGAGTTATGGTTGCTTAGCTTACCATAACTGGCGTTTTACTTGTAACCATAACGTCCCTTTAACAAAGTTTTTCATTGAATTTCATAGGTTTTAATTAGTCCAACTTAACCATAACGTCCCTTTAACAACGTTTTTTCATTGAATTTCATAGGTCTTTATTAGTGGAACTTAACCATAACGTCTCCTTAACAAAGTTTTTTTCATTGAATTCATAGGTTTTTATTAGTCCAACTTAACCATAACGTCTCTTTAACAACGTTTTTTCAGTGAATTTCATAGGTCTTTATTAGTGCAACTTAACCATAACGTCCCCTTAACAAAGTTTTTTCATTGAATTTCATAGGTTTTTATTAGTCCAACTAAACCATAATGTGCCATTAACAAAGTTTTTTCATTGAATTTCATAGGTTTTTATTAGCCCAACTTAACCATAGCGTTCCTTTACCAATGATTTTTTCAGTAAATTTCATGGGTTTTTACCAGTGCATGCTATTTTCCTACAACTTTGTAAATTGGACACAAATATTGTTACATTAGGTAAGTATGATATTAGAAAGTTGTAGGAAAATAGCATGCACTGGTAAAACGCCATGTAATTCACTGAAAAAACGTTGTTAAAAGGATGTTATGGTAAAGTTGGACTAATAAAAACCTATGAAATTCAATGAAAAACTTTGTTAAAGGGACGTTATGGTTAAGTTTCATGGATTTGTACCAGTGCATGCTATTTTCTTACAACTTACTAATATCATATTTACCCAATATAACAATATGTGTGTCCAATTTACAAAGTGTCACCTTCTAGAATCATTTTTAACACTTCTATACACTTTTTGCAACTATTTCAACTAGTTTTGCATCCGTAGACGTCTACAAACATCTGACTTCATTGCGGACCTTTTGGACAGTGCCACATGACCATACGCTGGCGCGGCATGATAACGTGTCCGAGAACCCGTCCGCACTTCACAATAAGATCTGTGCTTCGCGGACAGTTCGGAACTGCATTTCCTACTGATCTAGGAACTTTCAACTTCAAAATTTCCCTTGCATAGCACCAACACCTATTCCTACTCATTATCCATTAACAATCTAGTACATAGTACATACTTTTAGCAAAACTGCTATTTATCTTAAAATGGCATCAGCTAATGCTATCCCTCCTCCCCAAGTGACACCACCACTGCTGTAATCAAGGAGCATGAGAAACACTAGCCCCATCTTAGAAATAACATACGTGCAACATTTTCCCCTGTCCACCTGCCCCTCCATATTAGTGTCTGGTGCCTCTTCCCTCATTTCCCTCCCCAACTTTCGTTCTTAGCTCTCCTTCCAAAAACTAAAATACATCCTAAAACAACAAAAGAAATGTTCCTTTAGGAACCACCTTTCACAGTTAAAAAATAGAACTAAAAAAAAACGTATAGACTCCATCTACTTTATATTTCTCAGTAAAGTACATAGACTCAATAAGATTTTCCAAAATTTCCATTTGCATTTTGTGTAATGCTAATGGGAATATTGTGGCGATCATGCCCCGTTGCAGGGACTGGAACGGTGGATACCGGCCAAGCAGCCCAAGTTATCAGCCCAAGCGAAGCGAGGGTGGATAACAAGGTCTCCTGACCATTATCCCCCCATTCCAGCCCCTGTAATGGGGGATTAAGGCCATTAGAAGCCTATGTTCCCAAAGCAGGAACCCGAGTGCAAAAAAAAGGATTTTTCTTCCTACACCGGGATGCCTGCGGCGTCCCCGTCTAGGAAGGAACATCCTTTTCCAAGATGGGCACCATCGAAAGGGAATACGGGCTGCCATACAGGGCCCCTCTTCGCTTTCCATGGCAGCCTGCAGAAGGCGAAAAGAGAACCCTATGACCATATTACCACAAGTTCATTTCCCTTTCCAACCTATCCCAATTTTGAATAACTTTACCACAAAGCCAGTCCCAGGTTGTTATGGCCATTTTAACCCCATGTGTTGTCCCTCGTGGTCATGGCCAGTAGCCAGATTGTCCGCATCATGATCTTATTCCATGACCCGGACAATCTGGCCACTGCCAATGGCCACAGGCTACCCATCAGTCACCAAAGGTATATCACTATTTTTTGTACCTACATTATGACACTTGTCAAAAAATAAAACACGGGCACATTTGCAAAACTATGCTTTCTGGTCCTTGCCAATGCTCCTTACACAAGTTTACTGGAAATCCACCCATGTTTTATTTTTTCAAAAGAGTCAAATGTATGCACATAAAATAGTCATATAACCTATCAATGCAGGGAAGACAGATGGGGAGACCTCCACCTATATGTTGGACATGTGGTATTACAGGTAATTTGGCTCGTAGCTGTAGAAGTCAACGGTTTGTGCGAAATTGTCAATTTTCGAGAGAGGGTCTTCAAACCCGCCTGCATATTCACAGCAGAGTGGAGATGGGCTTGCTCAGAATCAAACAGTGCGACAGACACAAGCGCTGAGAATGCAGCAAAATTTGCAAACGCAGCAAGCAGCAGGGAATCGGCCACAAGGGCAGTCAGAGCATTCACCTATGCAGATACAGCAAAGCACAATCACAGGACAGTTAATGACTCCTAGGATAGGAGGTGTCACTGTAGAGGGAGGGAATCCTTTTACAAGTACAAGAATGAGGCTGTACCCACAATAGGACAGCTCACTGGGAGACCTGATGTGTTCAATACTATCCGTGATGCCTAATCCTCATGAGGAACCAAGGGTAGACGTCAATATGGGAGGCAAACATTTTTAATTTTTAGCAGACACGGGTGCAAAAAACTTGTGTATAAAAGAGGAAACATTTTCAATGTCTGGCAATGCCATGAATACTCAAGGTTTCACAGGCACTACAAGCAGAGTTCCTTTTACTGAAGATTTACCTGTCTCTTTAGGAGAATGTGATATGTCGGTGCCACTGCTATATTCAAGGCAGACACCTGTCAATATATTAGGTCGGGATTTGATGACTACGTTGGTTATGACAATCTCGTTTACTGATAAAGGTATAGTGTGTTCAACACCAGGAATGCATTATTTAAATGTGAGCAAATTTATTATGGCATTCGCAGGACAAGTGACCATGAGAGCAGTCCTGTTGGAACCTGAATTGTTTCAATATGGGGTACGCATTTTGTTGACATGCCTACCAGGCCTAGTAGGCAGAACTATGAGAATACCTGATGAGTTTCTATTCAGTCCAAAGATACCTATGGATGAAGAGGAAGGGCAATTCCTTTAGAATTACAAGCAGCCATAGTGCGAGGACAGATGGCTTTACTTGATGGGAATGATCATGATGGCAGACGAAGGTGCACAGTGATTGACATTGGGGAGGGTTAGAGATTGACTGATGTTACTGATGAGGACATGTTTAGAGATCATCCATCCGATGATGAAGTAATATTTGAAATGAGCATCACTTATTGGGTACGAGCCATCAAACGAGAGGTTCCTCAAAAAATGATGATAGCACAAAAACATCCTGAGTATTTTGAGGAAGACATGGCAAAAGTGCCAGCTTCGTTATGGATTACAGGTCCCTATGGCCTAGGCTTATTGTCTCGAGAGGCAGATGAAGGTATTTTTAAGAGGATTTCCACCATGGTGGATGAAGGCATCTTGGTGATGTCAGAGTCACTGTGTAATAAATCGGTGTACCCGATCAAAAAATATAAGGGGGTGGTCATGGAGGCTAATTCAAGATTTACACCCGATTAACCAGATTGTAGAGGCTGAGTTCCCTCTAGTTCCTAATCCTGCTACAATCTTATGTAATATATCGGTTGAAGCTCGATATTTTACTGTGATTGATTTGAAAAATGTGTTTTTCTCAATCCCCTTACATAAGGACTTGCAGGATCTGACCTCATTTACGTTCAGACAGACTAAGTTAAAAAGCACGAGATAACTCTATGGTATTGTAAGTCTCCTTTGGTTTTTAATAGAATTCTCCAGATAGATTTAAGCAATATTGATCTGGAAAGTGTTGTGTTTCAATACCTAGATGACATTTTAGTTTGCAGCACTTCAGAGGAAGGGTTAAGACGTGATGCTATTCAGTTGATGATTACACTCGCTGAAAAAGGATATAAAGTTGACAAAGAGAAGTTACAGTATTGTCAACAGGAAATATTGTACATAGGTCAGTTGATTTCGCATGAAGGAAAAAAGGTTACTCCTGAGAGAGCTGAAGCTATCTTGAAGACCATGAAGCAACACACGATAAAGCACACGCAACGATTTTTGGGATTATGTAACTATGTCAGAGCATTAGTCTTTGATTATAGCTCATATACAAGGCCTTTATTACAAGCTCTAAGGAAAGCACAGGCAACACAAGAGAACATTGTTTGGACTGAGGAGATGGAAGAAGGGTTTGCGAAATTGAAGAAGGCAATTTGTACAGCTCCAGTTTTAGGGATTTCCAATTATGCTGAGGAATTATTTTTGTTTTCACATACGGATTGTACTGTTATGACGGCAGTCCTCACATAGAGAACCACATTGTGGTACAAGCCCCGTGCGTATTACAGTGGGATTGTGGACCCGGTAATGAGGGGTCATTTTCCGTGTGAACAATCTTTGGTAGCCACCACATTCGCCATTGAGACGGCTGCAAGTATAGTGATTGGATGCTCTATGATGTTGTTTGTTGAGCATGCATTATTTGCCTTCTTGGTGAAACCAAAAGGGACGTTGACTTCTCAAAGGGCTTCTCCCTATGAGGTACTGATATCAAATCTGGCAATTAAAATAGTTTGATGCAAGCTAGTGAATCCTGCCATGTTTGTAGCTGAACCACTGGCAGAGGATGAGCATGCGCACGACTGTTCGAACTATGAAGAGATCCCTAGGTCTTTTGATACACCTAATCTAAATGAAAAAATGTTGGTGATGATGAGTGTGCCTGACCCACATAGCAATCTTTTGAAGACACAATTAATAGAGGTTCAGGGAGAAGCACCTCAAGATGAGAAGGATCTATGGATGTCAAGAGGGTGTTCTTTAAAACCCTCTGAAGCATTGTGGCCACAAGACAGCACTGGTATACCGGTGATGCCTGTTGCCTTATTAAGGGTGGCGTTGGAACAGCTACACTACCCTGCGCACACAACTAGAGAAAACCTTGCTGCAACTTTTGCAGAGGATTGGTTTGTATCACATTTGTTAGAACATGTTGCATTCTATGTAGTGAATTGCATCATTTGTCAAAAGTTCACCACTGGGAACACACTGCGCACAGTTAGAGGAGTTATCCCGAGACCTAATGGCCCTTTTCAGCATTTGCATAACGATTATGTCGACACGCTGCAAGTATGTAATGAGTATAGATACATGATTGTAGTAGTCTATCCCTTTTCACAATGGATTGAAGCTGGTCCATGTACACACCCAGATTCCACTTGTGCAGCACAATTCTTAGTGTGAGAAGTATTTTCTAGATGGGGAATATGTGAAGTATTAAGATCAGATAATGGTCCTCATTTTGTTAACACAGTTTCTGAACAAATTGGCTTGTTGCTTGGTATATAGCACAAGTTTTCCTCGGCTTATCATCCACAAGGAAATGGGATCTGTGAGAGGCTCAATGGCTTGCTTAAATAAAGAATAGCCAAGTTGAAGCTTACCTTGAAGAAAGGGTGGTTGCATTGCCTACCACTGGCATTATATGCATTGAGGAACCAACCAGGTTCGGACCACCATCTCACCCCCCATGAAATAGTAACAGGGAGACGAATGAGAACACCCCTCACACCTCCATCCAGAGTTAGAAGTGATGCCCAGCCAACGTCAGAACTGTTAGGAATGGTGTTAAGTGACTATCTTACGTGTATGACCTCATGTATCTCTGTCATTTGAGGTCAGCTACGGCGAAGAAGGTGTGGGGTAGCACAGAACACTGAAGGAGATGCTTCAAAAAGTGGACTTCAAGAACTATGTGTTCCTAAAGTGTTCCCCGAAGATGCAATCCTAATTCGCAACCATGCGAGCAAAAAGTGGGACAAGCCCTACTTCAATGGTCCTTTTATCGTGGAAGACGTCATGCCATCTGCAGTCAGAGTGCAGGGCAGACTCGCTTGGACTTTTCTAGGTGACATAAAGATCTATGCTGGAGAGACCCCATCATCCGCACCCTTCGGAAGCAAGCATTGGGGAAGAACCTCAGCATGTGCAGACAAGGTCTATGACGAGGTAGAAGGACGCATACACTGTTGAGTAAAGACAAAGAGTTCATTATTTCAAACACTCTTTTCAGTTGGGGAAGAGTTAAGGGAAGATATTTGCTCTTGAGCCACAGGAGTTTGTGACATTGGACTGAGGCATGCTTATGCCTTGATGAGAAGAGAAAATATGCCAGATCTTGATTTTGCTTTCGACAATTGGAAGAGGGTACAGTACCCTGATTCATTTCTCACTGAGTTCCTGTTTGGGTTTGCTCATGGTGGTACCCAATGACAACATTTCACGGATCATTCTTATTTATTTCGATTTTGTATTTCGTGCATACCCTTCACTTGTGGGGAGAACTACTAGCATTCCTGTTTTCTTGCAAGATCCTAAGAATGGCCCAGTTGTGAAAAGATTGCTTATAGTTATCACTGAACAAATTCTTCAGCTTCCTGAATACTGTGGGGAAAGTGCAAATGCTCCTATCAGCTGACAATGCACATATACTGGTGAGTTTGGCATTTTATTACTTGGTTGAAGAGTGTCCACAGCTTGTTGGACGACACACAGATTTCTTAGGGATCCGAGAAATAATGCAGCATTAAATGAGATTTTGAGAGACATCATATTTCAAGTAAATGCTTATTCCGAGAGAACTCTGAGATCTGAATGAGGCTTTTTCTTCGAGGGACAGATCAGGGAATTGCTGGCTCAAAAAGAACTCTTGTTTTTCATGCTGAAAGAAATCATCATGTCAACTAGTGAAAGGCCGATTTGAGGAGTTCACTGGGACTTCGTGTTTATCGTCCAGTAAGGAACCAGCTGATCGAAGACATTTTTCTAATGAAATCCGCAGTTTCCAGAAATCAGTGCATAATGGTGTCATATTAAAGGTTCATTTTTACTTCTTTAGGAAATAAAAATGGGAAGTATTAGTAGCAATATCATCATGCCAGATCCAGAGAGACATCCACGTTGTATAAAAAATCGATGTTGTACACTCTTGTATCGATGCATTATTTATGCTTGTATTCTGTTCATAATAATATTGCTTTCAATCGCTTTGCGAACCTCCTATTGCTTAGATGTGAATGGAGCAAATAATCATGAGAATCTTCCTAAGCAGAAGGAAGGTATAAATGTGGCAACTACTAGGCAGACAAGACCCTATGTAGTTACCCTGTTCCAAAGAATGATGAGGAATCATCTAAGTCTGAGGTAAATGTTACTGACAGTCAGTCACATGCTAAAGGGGTCTTGGAGATTATTGGTGGAAACCAGAGACAGGCTTTACAAGGGAGACAAAAGAAATGGGTGTTGAAAGGTGAACCTACACAGAAAATGTATGTAACCACACCCAGTCCACTGATAAATGTGCCCATGATTGGTCCAGTTAGAATGAGTTATGCTGACATGTTGTATGAGATAATCATGGCAGATCATAAGAGAAGAATATGATCTAAGAGGGATATTGGGGAAGATGAATTTGAGCTAAATGATTACCTGAATAGTACAGCACATTTGGGAAACCACATATGGTATCAACATATGAGGGAAGTAGGAAGAAGAACCTCAAAAGAGGGATGCTTTGTATGTGCACTCCTGCCTTATAGTATGGGGAAGTCTAAGATCTTCATAGATATTGAAATAGATGTCCAGACAGCACATTGTCTTTCTCACATAGCACTTTGCTGAGCAAGAGGCCAGTTTATGGGCCGAGATGCTTATCTCAAATTGGCCACTGAATGGACAGATCCAGATGAAGATGACTATGTCCAGGACGCAAAGACAAGAAACAGAGCTCATAATAAGAATCATGTGATCAGATACGAGAAGCCTGGAGTGAAAGGAGCTGGATGGGAAGTGAACAAAATACTGGAGAGTCCAGGAAAATCTGCAGAAGAAACCCGTAGATGGAAGAACAGAGGCCAAATGCAGAACTGGGGATCAGTGTTATCACCAGATGGATGGGAAGGAGTGGTCATCTGCAGAGCCTCGGTGGTCATTGGTTTCTACAAACCTACCATTAACATAGTGCAGAATGGTTGTAAGCCACTATGGCCAAGACTTGCTAAACTACCGAACTGGGTCGAAGACAGGGGAGGACCCTTACATATAGTGCCTTTGGGGAATGCAAAGTTGTGCTTCAGAAATAATGGCACAAGAAAAGTTGGAGAGAATCAGAAATGTGGTTGAACTGTGGTTGAATCTTAGATGTACCAGGAATGAAACTTGGAACAGCAGTAATCATGGATCACTATTGGGCTTGTGGATCCAAAGTTTATATCCAAAGTATATATGAGGCTACTCAAGGATTGTGGAGGACGATGCTCACTCGTAAATGTTCATGTTCCAGCACTGGTGATTGCGAAAATTGACTTAAACCTTGACAGCTTGCCAAAAGCAGTTGCTCACCAGAGGAAGAAGAGATCTATGGAGCTGGTAAGAAGAATGAAGAGAGAGAACTATTTCTCAGCAAAATCTATAGAGGCTTTCGATGCTATTCCTTATGAGCACAGACTATTTAGCCAGACAGCCTCAGTATTTTCATTGATCTTCATGCCGAGTGTCCAGGTTAGAGCAAATACCAAATGGCTGCAGATTACCAGATGGGAATTGCTACAGACAATCAACACTACTATAAACGGATTCAATGCAATCAAAGAAGATTTGAGAGCCTAGACGAGGCAAGATAACTGTGACTGATGACTCTTCAGAATAGATATGTCCTTGATATGATTACAGCTATGGATGAAGGTGTTTGTGCAAAAATCAGAGAATCATGTTGCACATTCATAACTTCTCATGATGACGAGAATGGAATCTTGATGGAGGCCATAGGTATGCTGGCAAAACTCCACGGCCAGATGATCAATGAAGTAGAAGACATTATTGATGATAGCTGGTTTGGATCACTCTTCCCTTGGGTTCCACAATGGATGGTAGATATTTTTAAGTTCCTTGGAGCTCTGATACTAATGATATTGCTTTCATTTTGCGTGATCAAGATAAAAGTCTCCCAATGCAAGCAGCCAAGAAAGCGATAGGGATGAAGATCATGTTGAACTAGGATGGAAGGCCAAAGACTTGACAGATAAAGAAATCAGAGACTTTGTGAAGGCCAGTATCCATGCACCTGAGGGCATGAAGTTTCTGTAGTCAAAGAATCATAAGAATTACTGGGGAAATTGAACTATTGTAGTCCAAATGGACAATGCAGTCTCATGACATGGAATAAAGATGAGCATGGGAAATCAGAAGGATGTTTGAAAGGAGTCATAAAGATATGGATTCCAAAGGAGCTTTTCTTCAGACCAAGATGTCTGGATGTGAAAGATGATGAGACAGTGGTCGAAAAATCGGCCAGCGGGCGGAGTGTAGAGGAGGAGCGAAGTACCCCCACCTCAACTACCTCACCCATATTGCCTCTATGTTGGGAGACCGGATGTGAGACACGTGCGGTACCAGTGAAAATACTGATATCTAAG
The DNA here is from genome assembly GCF_040938575.1 of Ambystoma mexicanum. NCBI lineage: Eukaryota > Metazoa > Chordata > Amphibia > Caudata > Ambystomatidae > Ambystoma > Ambystoma mexicanum. The sequence goes on along the minus strand of NC_090933.1, from coordinate 22,381,189 downwards.
AGAATCCTGGAGGCAAGGTTCCCATTAGGAAAACCATACCAGCATACAAGAAAATATGATGGGCGTTTGAATGAAATCCCAGAAGAAGCAGAGCAAATGAATGGTCTAGATCAAGGGTGACGTTATGTAGAGCTGAGCTGACGTGCCTAAGAAAGATGCAGAGACTAGAGAATGCAGATATTCTATAAGGCATCAAGAAAGTATCAAGAATAAGTGACATCTTGGGATCAAGGTGTAGAAGCTTATGCCATAAAATGGATGAAGATATCAAGTCAGTTTACATGTGTACCGATGCAAAAGAAACACAAGCAGACATAGTATTCTTGAGGCTAGCTTTACATTGAATAGGTTGCAGCATGCGCCAATATATACATATATGCATAAAAAGTAAATGTTGGATGTTTCCCATACTAGTATAGATTATATATTTAAATGCTCACTAAGAGCTTATCACAGTTGGTGTTAGGTTTTTGTAGTTTGCCACATAGGATGACATTGGTAGTGATGCAGGTCAATGTCAATGATGGAGGGCAGAAGATCTAGGGTACAATGGGGAGACGCATACTCTGATGTAGAAACTATCTTGTGTGGTGTCCCTCAGGGAGCATTTCTATCGCCCCATGCTCTTCAACATTTACATTGTTCCCCTCTGCGGAGAATTGGAAAAGTTAGGCTTTTTCTTTACCAATTATGCAGACGATTTTCAGCTATCTATGGAGCTGTCAGGAGATCACCTGGAGGATCAGCATAAATTAAACGAAGTCTACAGAGTGATAAAGAACTGGATGACATCAAACTGGTTATGCTTGAACGCAGGCAAAACGGAACATATGATTTATGGGCCCAAAAAATCTAGAGAGGCATTAGCTCCTACCTTTGCGAGCTTTATGGTAGAGGACAGCCTTATCAAAGTGGTCGATAAGGTAAAAACTCTGGGTGCATACCTAGAGGCCTCCTTGGAGGCAGGAGCCGAGGTAGAGGCTATTGAAAAAACACCCGATACCATCTGCGAGTATTGAGACAAGTTGCCCCTCTAATTTCTAAAGAAAATCGAGTTAAGTTAGTAAGGGCAGTTATCTTGCCTCGTCTAGACTACTGCCACACCCTATTAGGGGGTGCTAGCAGAGAAGACATCCTCAGACTGCAGAACATTCAGAATAATTCTGTGCGTATAATCCATGGCATGAAAAGGCATGAACCTACCTCTATGGCTAGAAGGGAACTACACTGGCTGCCGATGCAGGCTAGAATTACTTTTAAAGTACTGACTATGTGCCATAAATGCATTTATGGGACGGCCCCTACTTACCTAAGGAACAGGATTACCATACACCAGCCTACAAAAAATCTTCGTTCTACCTCCACCTGCCTCCTACAGGTGGAAAGGACGAAGAGAGCTTGAGGAATTGGACGCTCATTTCCAGTGATTGCATCTAAGGCATGGAACAACTTACCGTCAGGCCTTAGAGAGGAAAGTAACCTCCTATTGTTCCGAAAACCTTTGCAAATGACACTCTTTGTCTAACCCTCGGGTCAACCTCACCGAACCTTCTTCTGCTTTTGTAGGAGCGCTTAGATGCCTGAGGGCTTTGGCGCTTTATAAATGACTTAACATAACATAACATAACAATGATGACGAGTTTTTGATATATAAACTCTGTTTTTTATGAATCTCGTTGAGTAAGAGGATCGAGCAAATTCGTTGATGTTCGTTATGCTCCCTGTTTTAGACAATTACAAATAAAACAGTTATCCTTTTTACCAACTAACTGAGTCATTTTGATTATTGATGTTTGAGTAACTTCTGCATCCCCATCCATCTGCAGGGTAATTGCTACTCATCTTAAATGACTGAGATCATTCAAGTGACTTCGAATGGGACTGTTGATGCCACCGATATTAGGACCCCCTACCATTTTTGGCGTCTTAAATATGCCATTGCCCGGTTCCTTTTAATGTAGCTCTTCAGGCCTCTAACGTTCAGGTAGCTATTTTAAGTTCCCCCATCTTTTTTCTAGGTTCTCACTTTCTCCTTCTACCATGTTATGTGCGCTATCCCACCTCTGTGCATATCTGTAGGCCAACTCCCCTCTAACTACCCCACCACCATTCCCTCCCCCTTCTCAAAAATTCTCAACTTTTGCCAAGCTCCCAATCTGAAGCTCAGGCATCCCTACAGCCCACTCCTATCCCTGCTGAAATGCTGGTATTCGGAGTGCAGCAGAAGAATACCTTACTACTAGTATCCTAAACTATCTAACTAATGTGGGTTATAGAGTGATTCCTTGCTGCCACTCCTATTCGGGTGGAATCAGTGGTTCATGCATTTAGCAATTGTACTGTCAGGCAATATATATTCCCCCCTGTATAGTTATCTTAGTACCATTCTATAATAGCTACTATGCAACTTAAATGTATGTTGTCTTAACATTACAGGTTCACTTATGGCTCCCGCCTCCTGCTTGGTCTTCTTTCTCCGTCGGCACGTTCACTGTGTCCATCCATCTGTTCACGTCTTCCGGAGACTCGAAAAAGACAGCTCAGTCTTTATATAGGACCTTGAGTTTTGCTGGGTACAACAGCATGTATTTGAGATTAGCTGCCTGTTACCTCCTCTTGACTGCCACTTAGTTCATCCGTTGTTTTTGAACCAGAAAAGTGTAATCAGGGTATGCTGTGATGGTCACTGATTCTCGGTTGATCGTACCTCCTTTGCGAACATTTTCTATGATCTTCTCTCTGTCTTTATAGTTTAGGATCTTGGCTATTATCGGACGAGGTGGTGCTCAAGCTGGCGGCTTCCTTGTTAGGGCTATGTGCCCTCTCCACTGTGAAACCTTGGGTGAGTGTTCCCGCTCCTATTTCTTGCAGCAACATGTTTTCAATGAAGCCTGTTGGGTTTGGACCATCTTCCCCTTCCGGAAGCCTGACAATTCTCACATTGTTCATCTGTGCTCATCCTTCCGCTTTCTCTGCTCTGCTTTCGAGATTCCGTACTTGCTGCTGCAATGTGGAGACTTCCTGGAGTTTTCTTTGCAACTGCTCTCGTTCACTTGCATATTCTTCTCTAATGCCCTGTGTGCTATGCTAATGCCCTGACATCCTGCCTTAAAAGGTTCACATCCATGCTGATCGAATCGATTTTTAATTCCATTGCCGTCTTCAGCTCTGCTATAGCCTCAAGTATCTGGCAGTTGCTACTTTCCGGAGCTTCTTCACCTTGCGTCCCCTGTGCTGTTGTGATCGCACTACCTGGTGTTAGTGCAGGTTTGGTGAATGTGTCCATCGAGGATCGTTTCCCCTTACTCTTGTTAAACTTGGATGCCATTGTCGCACTAGGCTGTGCTGCGGTGCCCTCTTCTGTCGAGTCTAATCCTTGTCTGTTTTAGTACTATTTGAGCCATTTGTGGGTGATCATGGCAGTACTGAAAGTGATGCTGTCTTTTTTGAGGAGTCAATTGGCTGTCTGTCGGGCTTGGGATATGTGGTCTGTTCGTGAGATGTTGAGGGCTGCTCTGAGAGCGTTGTTTTGCAGGACTTGGAGTTTCTGGATGTTTTGCTTGCTGGTGCCTAGGTAGAGGGAGTTGCAGTAGTCAATATTTGAAAGTATCAGGGCTCTGGCTAGAATGATACAGTTTGTGATGATAAAAATGGTCTACAAGCAATAATTAGTTTAGTTGTGTAGGCTGAAGAGGACGCTGTGGCCTTAACTTGACGAGAGATAGGGTGGAGTCGAGGTGGAACCCTAATGTTTTGGCATTTTTAGAGACCTTAATGACGTTTCTGTCGATATTGAAAGAGTTGTATTGTGGATTAAGTTTGTTGAGGCGTTGTTTGGTGCCAATGAGTAGAAGCTCGGTTTTGTCATGTTTAGACAAATCCTGTGTTTGGCCATCCAGTCTTGAATTTTTCTATAGATTTCATTTAGGCAGGATGAGTCGTTATCGTAGGAGCCTGAGAGCGTGATGAGGATCTGAGTATCATCAGCGTAGTTGGTGTATGGGACTGACATGTCATCTAGGAGGTCAAATAACATCTTGGTGAAGATGTTATATAGGGTGGGGGAAACGCAAGAGCCTTGGGGTACTCCGCAGGTGATAGGCGAAGGGTCTGCTGAAGACGTGTCAGAAAAGACTCTCATGGATCTTTCGGCTAGGAAGGATTGGATCAATTTTGCTGCGTTAGGAGAGATGGATGCTGATCTGGTAAGGTGTGATGTTAATATGCTGTGGTCGATTAAATCAAAAGCCGCAGAGAGATCAAGCACTAGGAGGAGGCATGGGTGTCATTTGTCCTTGGCCTCATCCATCTGGATCTTCAGGTGTAGTAGTGCTGTCTCAGTGCCATGTTTAGGTCTGAAGTCTGATTGTCGGAGGCCAAGGAGGTTACGGGTTTCGAGGTGGTCCTGGATTTGAATGTATGTTGCTTTGTCAAGGATCTTAAGCAAGAATAGGACGGTTGTGATGGGGTGGTAGTTGGTGGGAATACTTGGGTCTAGCGTGGCTCTTTTGATGAGAGGTTTGACCCAGGTATCTTTGAGGTTCTTAGGTACTGAGCATGAGGCAAAAGAAGAGTTGATGAGATTTGTAACGAAGAGCGCAAAGTCTTTAGCTCCATCTTTAATGATAGATGCTGGGCAGATGTCCCCTTGACATTTCGATGGTTTGAGGCTGGCAATTCTGGATTCTACCTGAGAGATGGTGACCAGAGAGAATTCAAATAGATCCATGTTGTTGGGATGAGGTTTGTGGGTTTGGCTAGTGTTGGCTGTGCCTTTTGTAGTTAGGAGAGTTCTTTTAGTTTCTATTTTAGTCTGGAGTAGGGCTATTTTGTCTAGTAATGCCTTCTGGATATTGGCACACCAGGTGGCATCTTTGTCACAGGTGGTTTGGGGTGGTACGGGCGATTCAATTTCCCTTAAGATGGTGAATAGTTCTTTTACATTGGAGTTGGCATTTTGTATTCTACTGCTAAAGGTGTCGCTTTTGGTTTTGATAATGTTTTTTTTGTATGTGTCAGCAGCTGTCTTGAAGAGGGCTTTGATTTGAGGGATGGGTTTTTCATCCAGTTGGCTTCTGCGGATCTTTTGGATTTCCTCAGGGCTTTCAGTTCTGGAGTGAACCATTTGGTTAGGTGACTAGGTTGTTTGGCTTTTCTGGTTTTGAGGGGCGCTATTTGGTCTAGTGCCAGTGAAGAGGGAAAATGGAGACCAAATCCATGCCCCCGCACCCCAAGCGCCCCAGCGCACCCATGGGTGACAAATATGCTGAAACACACCCACTTCACCAACAGTGCAACTTCTATGCTACATTAGAATCAATGCTGTAATATCAGAATCTACAAACACAAAAATCCCTGTTTAAAGGCTTGCAAATGCCTATATGAACTAACATGGTCTAAATGCACAGTGTAAAGCTATGTTTCAGGAAAATTACAGCTAAGTTCATTTCACTCACTGAACACTGAACACTGGCTGCGGGAGCCTTATCAACATTCCTCGCAAAAGAAGTCCGACCTGCCAAGGCCGCAAGTTCAAGATAAAATTGCTTTCTGCAGACAGACATTTTTTTTATCCACAAATGCGAGTAAACCACGGCAACCCAGTGTGCTTTTTTTTCTTTCTGGGAAAGAAAGACATTTTCTCAAGGACACGCACAACATTGAAACATAACTTGTAACAAGCCAGAGCCCAGGTGCGAACTGCTTGTTCAGCTAAAAAGTTATGGGAACAAAGTCACATTGCAACAAGATTAGAATTAGGTAATGGGGGCTGGCACAGCTAAATCAACCCACTGACGCAGGAGGTTAATATCCAATTATCAGGCTCTCTATAAGGGCTACATATGTAACCCACCACTCTGCAGCCAATAACAGGAGGAGATAGGTTTCTGGGAGCTGATCCAATTCTGTGAGGTCAGCCTGCAGTGTGATTATAAAACTTACTTGCAAGACAGCTCCGGGGGAGACGGCGCCTGAATTCGCGGTGTGCACGATGCTTTGTGTGTTTTTTTGCCTAGAAATAAATGCAGTTTGAAAACATGCTGCTGCCTGCTTGGCACTCTGTTGCATTTCTGGGGGCCATATGGGAGGTGTTGGGGCCTCCCATAGCTGGTGAGGGTATGGCTGCTGGCCCCCCACTGCCCTGGGGTGGGGGGGGGATCCAGCTTCTCCCCGACACCAGTAGTAGGTTCTTGTTGAACAGGTTGACAAGTGATTCCGGGTCTAGCTGTATGGAGGGTGAGAGGTTGAGTATGGGCTGGATGAGAGGGCGGAGAGACTCTAGGGTGATGGCCTTGTTATTTCTGGTTGAGGCCTGGGGAGCTTGTACAATTGCTGGTGTGGGGTGAGCGGGGAAATCTATCTCGAAGTGGATGATGTGATGGTATGCTTGTGACACAATTGATCAGGGATTGCTATGGATTGAAATGAGTGCATGGGGTTGCCCAGAAGACCTCTTGGCCGCAATAAAAGAACTGCACACTGGCACAACAACTAGAGTACGATTAGATCAAACTGGCACCCTGTCATCATCGATCGAAACATTCAAGGGAGTTAAACAGGGCTGTCCCCTGGCAGCTGCAATATTCAGCCTGTTTATATCGGACATTGGCAATTCCATCGAAGCTGTAAAGTCCTTTCTGCCCAAAATGCACAGATCCAGTCTAACGTGGCTTCTTTACGCAGACAAACTCATACTGCTGGACTTAACACCAATTGGCCTGCAAAGAAAAATTAATGCAGTGCAACAATACGTGGTTGAAAATCATCTGCTTATCAACACAAAGAAATGTGATATTCTTGTGCTAAAAAATCTTAAGAGTGGTTGGACAAGAACAACAAAGAGCTCATCCTGGTTTATGGGACAAGAAAAACGACTGATATCCTCAGTGTAAAATATCTTGGTATGACTATCGGTTCCAGTCTCAATGACGATCCATGGATAACGGCGACAAAACGCAAATGCAAACAACTAGCAAATCAAGCTCTAGTGTTAAAGAAGAGATTTGGAAGGTTTTCTCTTAAAGTGGTCCTGCGATTCTACCAACAAAAAGTAATATCAGCACTAAAGCACGGGGCAGAAAACGCCTTGGGTTGCTCATGGGAGGTGTGGACCACACTTGTGAACATCTTCTGGATGAAAGTTCTGGGTATATCAAAAGGAACATCGATGGCTTCAATTCGTTATGAACTATCGCTAATCTCTATCCACGCACAAGTATGATGGAGTCTGTTAGCACTATATCGGAAAACAAAAGTATGCGAACAAATTCCGCAATTTGCAATTTTCCATAATGCCAGCTCGTCAGCCCCAGGTGTCATGGCAATGTGGCTGAAACGATGCAAAAGTCTAATGTCAGATTACAACATCAATCCTGAGCTGCTTCAAGGTAACCCAGAAGCAGCAAAACTAAAGATTTGGCGCTTGGATTGTGAGTTGACATGCTATGAACGGGGGGCATTTAATCTACTGAGTGAAGTTCCACCGGAGGCTCGGGCATTCAACAGCATACAAAAATATATTGAATTATTTCCAGACCCAAATGCCAGGAGGTTGTTCATGTGTCTTCAGTTTAACATGTTTAAAACCAAGGAACGCTTGAGAGCATGGTCAGTTAACGCGAATTTGAATCCTGTGTGCCGATGTTGTACACAGGAAATTGAAACCCTAAAACATTTACTGCTATTCTGCACCAACCTACGTACAGAGAGAACCCGACTTTTGGGCTCTTGTAGCGAGTCCCACCCATCCCTCAATGCAGACGAGTGGTGGCAACAAATGTTCAATGGAACAGACCCGAAACTGATACTGCCATTGACAAACTTTTTTGGCTATTGTCAAGTTAGTCCGACTCGTGATCAGGAGGCCTGGTAGAAGAACTCGAAGAGTAGCCGTAAAACTACAAAGGAACCAATTAGTCGAAAGATGGATCTACTGCCGTAGCTGGAGATGGACACAGACACCGCAGCCAATCAAGGAACACTGTAGTGGGTGTTGACGTACACTGAGAATATGGGCTGTAGGAGGAAAATTGTATATCAGAAGATTCAAGAGATAGAGCGGGAAAGAAAAGTTCAGGAAGTGACAATAAATGACAATAACGCATTTCTATGATGGAGAAATAACAGACAGAGAGACTTACCAATGAGCAGACAGTAGGAAGGCACTACTGAGAAAACTCTGCAAACCCAACCTATCTCTAACTCACGTTGAAACGAGGACGGCTAGTCAGAAATTTGGCAGTCTCTAGTCCCAGACTATCCCGACGAAACAAGGACGCCTAACGACCTGAGCACAGGGTGTCAGTCTCTAGTTTGTGCGCTATTCTCTTGGGTATGCAAATTTACTCAGGAAAGGTGATGATGATGTCACAGTGTAGAGAATTCGGTTGTTGTCCCTTTGGAGCCAGTGTGATGAATCCAAGGTGTTGAAGAAAGGCTTTGTTGGAAGACCGGTGCGAACAGTAGAGGCAGAGCAGGTCAGATCACGTTCCGGGATTCGGCAGCGTGCGGACAGCAATGCAGAACAGAACAGCAGGCAAGGCAGGTCAATAGCGTTCTGAGGTTTGGCAGCGTGCGGACAGTAATGCAGAACAGAACGGCAGGCAAGGCAGGTCAAATAGCGTTCCGGAGCCCGGCAACGTGAAAGCAGTTCAGGAGGTAACAAACAGTAGACAAAGGCAGTTCGATTAGCGTTCCGGGGTTTGGCAATGTGTAAACAATCCAAGTGCAGGTAAACAAGGAAGCAAAAGAGTTCAAGAAACACAGACTGCGGTCAAAAGCCACGAAAAGAACAGGTGCAGTCAAGGGGGTCAAAACATGGGAACGAGAGCTTGCTGTGATTCAGATGAAAATCAGAAGCAGCGAGTACGGCTACCCGGAAGGGTTATAACGGGTAGCCGCGACCTCGTTTGGCTCCTCCTTCGTACAGGGCGGTAGTTTTGTTTGTGGAGAGGACGCCATAGTCGCCATGGCAACATGGCAGCACGGGTTTGGAAAGGGCATTTTGGCTCATCAACAAAGGAACAGAGTTTCCTTCAAACGGGCAAGACCCGTTGTCGAACACTTTGGGCTGGATGTCTTGTGGCAATCTTGACAGTTTCCCACCCCAAAGAAGGCCTCCCTTTCCCGGACCAGAAATCCGCAACCAACCGGGGAGCATGTATATTCACAGCAGGCTCCCAGGTCCTGTCCTCTGGACCAAAACCCTTCCAATCCACTAAGTAAAGACGAACCCCTCTACGAACTTTGGTATCCAGGATGTGGCTTACTTCGTATTCATCACATCCTTGAACGTTGATCGGAGAGGGATGCAAAGGCAACCTAGTGGAAGGAAGAGAAGGTTTCAACAAAGAAACATGAAACACAGGATGGGTATGCCAACTATCCGGCAGATCCAGACGTACTGCAACAGGATTAATGATATCAGTAACCAGATAGGGACCAACAAAGCGTGTCAAAAGGAAACTACGACCTGGAATACGAAGATTCCTAGTTGCCAACCAGACCTTGGAACCCACCCTATATTCGGGCACTGGGAGTCTGTGAGCGTCGGCTTCAGCCTTCTGTTGTAACTTAGCCTTCTGCAAATGTGAAGAAACCTCATCTCGAATTCTAGCCAAGTCCCGTACGCAGGCCCTGGCTGCAGGGCTAGAGGATGACAGGTTTGGCTGCATGGGCAGGGTGCGAGGATGACGCCCATACCTAGCAAAAAAGGGTGATGTTCCAGTAGACGAGTGCACTGAATTATTGTATGCAAACTGCCATTTCCAACAAGGGCAACCAAGATTCCTGGTGTTGCAAGGTAAGACACTGAAGGTATTGTTCTAGAGTGGCATTCAGCCTTTCGGTCTGCCCATCCGTCCGAGGATGGTATGCGGTAGAGAAACGATCTTCGATCCCCAAGGAGGCGGTAAGAGCTCGCCAGAAAACGAGACGTGAATTGTGATCCACAATCCGTTACAATCACACAAGGAAGACCAAACAACCTGAAAACATGGCGCAAAAATAGTTTAGCCAATGCAGGTGCCGTAGGAAGCCCTTTGCAGGGCACAAAAAGGGCCAACTTCGTGAAGTAGTCAATAATGACCCAAACAGTATTGTGGCCTCGATCACATGGCAATTCGGCAATGAAGTCCATTGAGATCATGACCTATGGTTCTCCAGGAGTCGGCAATGGTGGTAAAAGGCCAATGGGTTTGGTTGGAATACTCTTGCATTGAGCACAAATGGCACAAGTGGCTACATATTCCAGAACGTCCTTAGACATTGTTGGCCACCACGACCAGCGTCGTAGTAACTCCAATGTTTTACGACTGCCAGGATGAGCTGAGAACTTGGTCTCATGACACCAGCGCATAGCAGTGGTACGTGTTTCTGAGTCAGGGAGATACACCATTCCATCATGGTAAGGAATGCCATGAACCACAGTCAGATTCAATTCTTGGATGACTTGCGGATTAGAGTTAGCCCATCGCATCAGGGCTAATCGTAAAGGTTTTTGTATTCCACAAGCACATGCTACCTGAGCAGGTCGAAGAACAGTTTGTTCGTCCCCTGACGAGTAAGAAACACCATGTAACCTGGAAAGAGCATCTGCTTTAGAGTGTCGGGAGCCGGGTCTGTAGGTGATATGGAAATGATACATGGAGAAAAACTCATGCCAACGGGCATGTCTAGCGGTAGTACATTTTACCGACTGCAGAGCCAAGAGGTTGTGGTGATCTGTGAAAACCTGAACTGGTAGAGCAGTCCCCAACAGATGGTGACACCATACGAGGAATGCATCCCTATTGGCCAATAGTTCCTTTTCTGTAATAGTATAGTTCGCCTCGTAAGAGGTGAGTTTCCTGGAATGAAAAGCTACCGGATGTAGCTGACCACTGTCTTTGTATTCCTGTGAAAGGATGGCCCTGACCGCAATGTCCGAGGCATCAGCCTCTACCACAAATGGTAGGTCTGGATTAGGATGCATTAAAAAAGGGGCGGAGGTGAACAAGGACTTTAGATGGTCAAAAGCCGTCTGAGCTGCTTTACTCCAACGGAAGGTTTGTTTAGAAATGGTCAAGGAAGTAAGGGGAGCAGCGATACTAGAAAAGGATTTTATGAAACGCCAGTAGAAGTTTGAAAACCCTAAGAAGGATTGTAATTGCTTAAGGGTAGAAGGAACCGGCCATTTCAAAACCGCCTTGACCTTGGTGTTGTTCATTTGTACGCCCTTGTCTGTGATGTAATAACCTAAAACTTCAATTGAGGTAGCATGAAACACACATTTCTCTAACTTTGCGTACAATTGGTTTTCTCTTAATCGTTGGAGGACTGCAGACACATGTTCAATGTGGGTCTGGTACGATGGAGAATAAATGAGGATGTCGTCAAGGTATACCACCACATAAGTGTCCAACATGTCCCGAAAGACATCATTGATGAAATGCTGAAAGGTAGCAGGGGCATTGCATAGCCCAAAGGGCATAACACAATACTCATAGAGACCGTATTTAGTCTTAAATGCGGTCTTCCATTCATCCCCTGAACGCATTCTCACAAGATTGTATGCACCTCTTAGATCAAATTTCGTGAATATCCTGGAACTGCCTAATTGGTCTAAGAGTACCGAAATCAATGGTATTGGGTATTGGTTTCGGACCGTGACTGCATTTAATTCCTGGTAATCAATACAGGGGCGAAGATCCCCTTCTTTCTTTGGTACAAAGAACATAGGTGAGGCCGCAGGAGACCGAGATGGACGGATAAAGCCCGTACTGACGGCCTTATCGATATATTCCTTTAGGATAACATCCTCTTTGGTGGTTAGGGAATATACCCTTACATTAGGTATTTTAGCACCAGGTATTAAATCAATTGGGCAGTCATAGGGTCGGTGGGGTGGTAGAACCTCGGCTCGGCTCCTTTGGCATCGAAAACATCCTGATAAGCCGAATATTCGTGAGGCAAGGACATGACAACAAGAGCACCCACTGCGGATGCAACGTCCATGAGAGTTCGACAAGGACCTTCTTTAGTCATTTGGTGTTTTTTGCAATGACTTTCACAGTACTTAGAGTCAAAGGAAACCGTCCCTTCGATCCAGTCAACAGTAGGGTTGTGTGTTCTGAGCCAAGGTAAACCAAGGATGATTCTGAACTGTGGTGCTGTGATAACATCAAAGGTGATAGTTTCAACATGAGCTGTGAGTGTGGTCATAACCAAGGGCACTGTTTGTTCAGTGACTAAGCCGGACAATAATGAGGTACCATCAACACCATTCACAACCTCTGGTTGGGTTTTGGCCACAAAAGTCACGCCATTCTCACGAGCGTAAGAGAGATCAATATAGTTTCCAGTGGCCCCCGAGTCCAGAATCGGATCACCAAACCAAGAAGAACCAGACATGGGTTGAAAACAGGCATTGAGCGTGACTGGAGAGTATATCATGGAGTCATGGGATGCTGGACTCAGTAGGGGGACCCCATCCACTACCGAGTCAGTGCGTTTCCCGACTGCTTGGGTTTCTTTGGACAAGCCTTCAAAAGATGGTCGGGAGACCCGCAATAGAAAAAAAGATTGTTCAAACTTCTCCTTTCTCTTTCCATGGATGTTAAAGGACCCCGCACAGCACCAATTTGCATAGGCTCAGGTGCATTAGGGGACGCATGAGAAGGGGTGACCAACACAGGCATTGTGCCCCTTTTTTCGCCCTTCCTTTCTGCTCTCCGAGCATCTATCTGGAGGACGAGGTCTAGCAACTCATGGAAGGCCGTAGGCACCACTGGAGCCATAGCAAGGATGTCGTTGATATTATTCGATAAGCCCTTATAGAACAATGAGGCCTTCTTGTCCTCAGGCCAACCTGTTTCGGCTACCAGTTGGTTGAACTTAGCTATATATGATAACAAAGGCGAGTCCCCCTGTTGAATAGCCAGGAGTTCTAGTTCGGTGGCTTGGGTTCTATAGCGAGTATCAAATACCCGACCCATAGCCTCCAGCAAGGCATCACAATCAAAGAGCAGCGGGCTGCCGGCCTCCAATAGGGGGTTAGCCCATGTGACTGCGGTACCGGCTAATTGTGACAAGACAAAGGCTGCCTTTGTAGCCGAGTCAGGAAAGGCCGTGGGGCGACACAAGAAATGCAGGCGACATTGGTTTAAAAAGGTCCGGTAAACTTTAGGGTCGCCATGAAATCGCTCAGGAGGAGCTAATGGGAAATGTGTGGCCATGACCACCGAAGGTTGTACGGCTGGCTGAGGATTCAGAGAGGCAGAACCGGAGGCCACTGCTGGTGAGGGCACTGGCACCATAGAAGGGGCATGTGCTTGTAGTTCGTCAATCCTTGCTTGCGTGGCATTATGAGCGGCCGTGATATCGGTTCTTAATTCAGCGATCAGTTGCATAAGATTGACCAAAGTATCATTAACATACATCTTTCTATTTATATGGCTTCTGATTATGTCAAGTTAGTCCGACTCATGATCAGAAGGCCTGTAGAAGAACTCGAAGAGTAGCCGTTGAGTTCTTCCTACCAATGTGTCCCTTTGTATTTCCAAGTAAAACTACAAAGGAACCAATTAGTCGAAAGATGGATCTACTGCCATAGCTGGAGATGGACACAGACACCGTGGAGCGTAGACAATGCAGCCGATCAAGGAACGCTGTAGTGGGTGTTGACGTACACTGAGAATATGGGCTGTAAGGGGAAAATTGTATAGCAGAAGATTCAAGAGATAGAGCGGGAAAGACAAGTTCAGGAAGTGACAATAAATGACAATAACGAATTTCTATGATGGAGAAATAACAGACAGAGAGACTTACCAATGAGTAGACAGTGGGAAAACACTACTGAGAAAACTCTGCAAACCCAACCTATCCCTAACTCACGACGAAACGAGGATGCCTAGACAGAAATTTGGCAGTCTCTAGTCCCAGACTATCCTGACGAAACGAGGATGCCTAACGACCTGAGCGCAGGGTGTCAGTCTCTAGTTCGCGCGCTATGCTCTTGGGTATGCAGATTCACTCAGGTAAGGTGATGATGATGTCATAGTGTAGAGAATTCAGTTGTTGTCCCTTTGGAGCCGGTGTGATGAATCCGAGGTGTTGAAGAAAGGTTTTGTTGGAAGACCGGTGCGAACAATAGAAGAGGCAGAGCAGGTCAGATCACGTTCCGGGATTCGGCAGAGTGTGGACAGAAATGCAGAACAGAACGGCAGGCAAGGTAGGTCAAATAGCGTTCCGAGGTTTGGCAGCGTGCGGACAGCAATGCAGAACAGAACGGCAGGCAAGGCAGGTCAATAGCGTTCCGAGGTTTGGCAGCGTGCAGACAGTAATGCAGAACAGAACGGCAGACAAAGCATGTCAAATAGCGTTCCGGAGCCCGGCAACGTGAAAGCAGTTCAGGAGGTAACAAACAGTAGACAAAGGCAAGTCGATTAGCGTTCCGGGGTTTGGCAACGTGTAAACAATCCAAGTGCAGGTAAACAAGGAAGCAAAAGAGTTCAAGAAACAGACTGTGGTCAAAAGCCAGGAAAAGAACAGGCGCAGTCAAGGGGGCCAAGACATGGGAACAAGAGCTTGGTGTGATTCAGACGAAAATCAGAAGCAGCGAGTAGGGCTACCCGGAAGCGTTATAACGGGTAGCCGCGACCTCGTTTGGCTCCTCCTCCTTCGTACAGCGCGGTAGTTTTGTTTGTGGAGAGGACGCCATAGTCGCCATGGCAACATGGCAGCACGGGTTTGGAAAGGGCATTTTGGCTCTTTAACAAAGGAATAGAGTTTCCTTAAAACGGGCAAAACCCGTTGTCGAACACTTTGGGCTGGATGTCTTGTGGCAATCTTGACAGCTATAATTGAAAATCGGTTACTGGATTAAGCGTATGACACTCGTGATGTGTTACTCGAAACTGTGCTTAGAGATTAAACATACGAGAATGTAAAAAGACATTGAACAAAAAAGCTGTTGGGTAATGTGGTGGATTGTAAAGAGATGTAATGAGTGATAATGAATGGTTTCATTTGAAAGGTCTGTATGTAAACCAATAAAATTAATTTAAAAAAAAAAAAGATGTGATGGTCTGACCATGCACATGGATTGTTTGAGAGTATTTTGATGTTACAATTTAATTTAGGTGCGCTACCCTTTCGGGGGTCATACCTTTGCAGTGGGTGTGTCCTGATGTGAGTTGTCCAAAGCCTAGATCAAGGAGGGATTGTTGTACGTATAAGGCGTGAGAGTCTAGGGGGTTGTTGAGTCCTAAGTTTAGGTCTCCTCGGAGTCGAATTTTGGATGAATGTTTGGTGTGGTGAGAGAGTAGGTTCGAGGTGTCTTCTTCAAAGGTTTAGATTGGGCCTGGTGGCCTGTAGATCAAGTGAATCAGAAGTGTGCTTTGGGCAGAGAGTGGCAATTTGGCAGACATGAGTTCGCCTGATGAGAATGGCATAGAGGTGAATTCTCTTACGCAGAGGTGGGTTTTGGAGATGATGGCAATTCCTCCCCCTTTACTTGATGACCTGTCTGCTCTGGTGATGGTGTATTTATCTGGAATGGCTAGCATAAGGGATGGGCCTGCTGCCGGATGTAGCCATGTTTCAGGGATTGCCAGCAGGTCTAGATTGTTGGCTCAAGGGCATGTGTTATGAGGGTGCTGGCATTAATGAGTGTGCATTTTAGTTTGGTGACATTGGGTTGAGAAGTGACTTGCAGTGGGATCGCCTTATCAGTAGAGATAGTAGAGGTGGAGTCAGTGTGGGGGTGAGTAGTGGAGGGCAGGTTAGTGTGTGGAGAGGAGTGTGAGTTGGTATCGGTGTTGTGTGTGGGTTGATGGGGGGTGCGGTGTCCTAGGAGGGAGTTTCTACGGTTGAGGTAAGAAGGAGAGAGTGTTATGTAGGAGGTGTTGACAAGAGGTGAGTTGGACGCGATGTGGGGAGTGGTAGGGTGTGGGGGATTGTCTGAGGGGTGCTGCATATTTGTCTTTTTGCAGTCTGTAGGTGTGTTGTGGGTGCTGTGGAGATGGATGACCAAAGTGAGAATGGTAAACTGTAGGCATGCCATGAATGTCTTGGTTAATGCTGACGTGTGTGAGCTAGCAGCTGAGAGGAGTGGGTAGTAGGCTATTTCGATGTCCTGGGCGTTGGATGTGGTACAGGTACTAGTTGAAGTATCCAGGTCTGCATAGAGAGAACTAGAGTGGAAATGGGCTGATTTAATAATGTGGTGTTTCAGGGAAGAACCGTACAAGTTTGACCCAGCAGTATGGCAGTAAATCTAGCACTAAGCAAGCAAAAGTCTGACGTAACAAGAGGCTGTTGTGGTATTCTAGCAATCAGAGGGAGCCATACCTGCAAGTATTTGCGGTCAGGATAGCACAGAGCAGACAGGTAACTGACTTTGCTAGTGCCTATTTTTATATTCCAGCAATAAGAGTAATATGTGCAAGTGTTTAAGTTATGGAGGACTGTCTTCGTATGTTGGCATTCAGGGTGTAACAGGATAGGCCGTAACAGTAATTTGGCAGTCAAGCAATAAATGAGCATACAAGTCTCAGATGCATAGTATGCTGAGTTGGAAAAGTGGGGAGCAGGAGAGAGTAACGATATGCAATCACAGTAATCTGATAGTTGGGCAACAGCAGAGCAAATGGCAAACGATATGCAATCACAGTAATCTGACAGGCAACGGCAGAGCATACAATGTCGGAATCGGAATAGGCTGAATCGGCAGAGTGGGGGGGTAGAGAACCGTATTGGTGTTTAGGTGCGATATCAGCTGATTGAGTACTCGGCAGTTGGACAATGCTAAGTCAAATATCTGCATGGAGAGTAGGCTGGCTGGATACAAGTGCTAATGAAGGGTTAGCTCTGCATAGTAGTTGAGTGGGAAATACCTGGGTTACTAGTCTATTGTTTCAAAGGCAAGACTATCGTGCTAGAGTGGCAGAACATACAGTGATTTACAATTAAATATGAGTGTAGGCATTGAACGTTACAGCGCTTGGCATATCATGGCAGTAAGGACGCGTGGCTGGTGTTGGGAACTCCGAGCGCCTTTGGTGGTTCGAGGGCAGTAGTTCAATTTCTTTGTGATGAATTAGAGGCACTGTTGGGTAGCAGGAAGGAGTGGCAGTATATGCTTGTGAGGATTGCAGCAGATGAGACGTGGAACAGTAGTGATAGGGGCTGGACTTACATATAGTTGCTGCTTACCCCTGCAGGGGTCGGGTTGAGGAGACAAGCAAATCCTTGCGGCTCCAAAGCGGCAGAGGACAGGCAGGCGACAGGCGTCGGCTTCATTTAAGAGGGCCTTAGGGAGGTAGGGAGTTAAACCACTCAACTAGACCATTGGTATGCGGATGAAAACCTATAGGTAACACCACATTCCTTCCACATGGCCTGCATGTACTTGGACATACAGTTGCTGCCCTTATGAGACACAACTTTTATAGGGAAGCCAACCCTAGTAAATATGCCAAGTAAAGCTTTTGCAACTGACTTGGCAGTCACAGTCTTTAATGGGATGGCCTCTGGATACCTGGTGGTGTGGTCGACCAGCACCAGGATAAACCTATTGCCTGAGTATGTTTTGGGGTCAAGGAGACCAACAATGTTGATCCCTACCCTCTCAAATGGTACCCCCAAACTTGGAGTGGTACAAATGGAGCTTGGATTGTTGTACCACCTTTCTGAGATAACTGGCATGTGGCACAACTCCCCGGTGGCTTTCTACTTGCATCCCCATCTTGGGCCAGTAGAAGTGCATGGATAATGTCTGCTTGGTTCTCTTGATGCCAAGGTGACCAGCAAGGAGGACTTCATGCGCCAACTGCAGGAGGAAGGGTCTTACAGCTAGGGAACCACCAACCTCTTATGGTCTCCTTCTGTAGGCTCTATGGGTTCACTGTAGAGAAGCCCACCTTCCCAATAAATCCTGTGCTTCCCAGGAGGTTCATCCTCAAGCTGGGAGCAGGCCTGTTTCCTTAGGCCTTCTAAAGATGGGCACTCACGTTGGCCCTTACTGAACTCAAAGATGTCAGGACCACCTTCTACTAACAAACTGTGCAGTTCAGGATGGTCATGGGGATTGAGGATTTCAGGCAACACCTCTTCCTTGTTAGGTTCAGGTGTTTGACCAACTACCTCCACCTCAGTCGTAGGTGAGTTAGGGAGAATATTCTCTTTCCCTCTTCTGTCTTTTTTTACTCCTTTAGCTTTGAGTTTCCCCTTAGGCTTGGCATTGGACTTGGCCAGTGCAGCACGTGCTTGTGACCTTCTGCATGGTCTCTCTGCTGTGTCACCCACAAGCCCTAAAGCTCTGAGATAATTCCCCAGCATGACCTTTCCTGGGACTTGCCTCTGAATGCTCACTGGGATCCTGACTATTGTACCATTTATAGTAAGATTTACAAGCATAACTGTGAACTTTAGAGGGGGGACATCAGCTAACTTAGTGGGCAACAAAGTAGCTCTGGCAACTTCCTCTGGGTCTACCAAGGTAGATTCCACTACTGTTCTGCTGGCCCAACTATCCCTAAGAGCAGGAGTGTCAAGTCCATTGATCAGCACAGTCTTTTAAATAGTGCTTTGTGTTATCAGGAATTGTAGCATAACTCTCTTAGACTTTTGGCTCTCAGAAACCCAGGAAAACTAAAATGACCTTAGATTCTATCCCACTGGGGAAGCTGTCTGAGGAGAAGGATGCCCATGTGATCTCTTCTTCCTCATAGGATGAGAAGGCCAGATTCGCAGAGTGGACCCCCAAGGTTTTGACCTTACATCTGGGGTCCCCCTTCACATGGTCACTTGCTCCACAAGCCACACAAGATACACTGGGTCTTACTCGGAGGCTTACTGTAACCAAAGTTCTGTTGGGAAGGATAACTTCCACTAGCCTGTGCATTTTCCTGTGGCTTAACCTTACAATTCTTTTTCTGGTTCTTTTGGGAGGAAGTTTTATCAGACCCACCACCCTCTTTGTATTTGGACCTTTTCCCCTCCTCCTGCTTGCCAGGATGAGTCTTGTCCTTATGGGACACTCTATATGACACCCACAAATCTGCTGCTATGGCCAGCTTCTTAGGATCTAACTCCTTTAAATCTGCCAAATGCTGCTTAAGCTCAGGGGAAAAGGATGAAAAAATATGTTCAAGCATGACAACACATATCATACCCTCAAAGGTGGAGACCTTATATCCTTCAACCCAACAAGTCAGTTTTTTTAAACAATCAGTCACATACGACACCCAAGTACGGCCATCCTTCTTTTTGTACTCTCTAGACCTCTTCAAGTATTGGGCAGGAGTCTTCCCAAACTTTAAGATGAGAGTTTGCTTCAACATTGCAAAATCTACTCTTTCAGCTTTTAACATTTCCATAATAACACTGCAGCTAGAATGGTGTAGTCTGCTGAGCAACCATGCAATCTTATCAGCATTTACAAGCTCTTGAACTTCACATGCATACTGAAATGCATTCAGCCAGTCCATAACGTCATTCTTCTCATCATACACACTGAGCAGATCTTTAGGAAATCTTGGATGAGGGGAGTTCCAACAGATGATCCCTGTCCTGCTTTTCTGCCTGCTATATCTTCAGCTTAGCCATGTGGAATTCAAGCACTTTCTGCTTAAGCAGTAGCTCTTGCTTCTTGAATTCCAACCTGGCATCAGCATCAGAGCTGACAAAGGAAACTTGGGACATTACATCATCCCTGTCATCATAGGCACCGTGGATGAGGGCAGCAACAGAAGTGTCAGTTCTGTCAGTGAGAGCAGCCCCACCTCCCTCTGCACTCTCATCTGATACTATGGCTTTGAGTTGGGACTCTTGCCATTCCATGATCCTTTGGATCATTTCATTCTTTGTACCCTGAGCAGGCAAGCCTCTCTCAGTACATATAATTCTCAATGTTTCAGACTTTGAAGCATTTAAGGTTATATTGGTAATTGTTTCCATTATTCTAGATAGGTCTATGGCCTTTACAGTTGCTTACTACTAAGATCACTATGTGTTCTAGGTAGGGGTAATCTGAAAGGCCTTCAGTAGTGTGCAACACTGGGAACCTACGGTCCTATCCCAACGCAGTACACCAATTTGTTAAGATGGATTTCTGAGCTCTGGGCAGAGGTTACGAAGGCCAGCCTAGTTTCTTGGAACAGGGTAACCTGTGGACAAGCCAGACCAATCAAGGTAGCATTGGCGGTGGTCAAGACTAGGTCTCAGGAGGGGTGAGGGTGACTGAAAGACCTCAATGTGCACACAGAGTAAAGGACACTTAAAAATCACTCCCAGTCAGGTGTATATATTAAAAATACAAATACATTTATTCAAGGCCTTTGAGTTTCAACACACAGTAATTATGAACAGTATCAACAGTAATACCTTTAAAGGAATAATGCGCTCAAAAATATTATTGGCAAAAAACATGGCCAATAATAAAAATAAAAAATCAAAATCTTTTTTTTTTTAATCCCTATGTAAAGTAGTGAGCAAATGAAGCTTAAACTTTAAAATTGGAAGCGTTAGTAGGCATTCATTTTGTGAAATGGATGCTGCCTGTGCTTGCCCTTGCGGCACTAATGAAGCAAAAGGCAGCAGCTGTAGTAAACAAAAGCTACCACTGGGTGGCTTTTGCTTCATTGGTGCCGGAGGACGGAGACCAGAGACTGCAGGCAGGAAAGCTGCATCTCGGTAAGTGCTAATTTCTTTTTTTTAAATAAGCACTAGCTGTGTTTTTTTTTTCTTTTCCGGGCTGTAGGAGCCCGGAAAACCTAGAAATAAAACTGCAGCTTTTTAAAACGTTTCTCACGCTCCTCCGAGCCAGAGGAGCCCGAGAAACTTCGAAAGAAAAACCGCAGCGGTTTTGAAACACAACCACGTTGTGTTTCTGCCTGCCGTGGCTATCACTTTGGGTCTCCGGGGCTTCACGGTAGGCTTGGACACCGCGTTCGAAGAGTAATACCCGCCTGTGCCGTTCGTGCCATAAGAGAAACGTTCCCGAGTGACAGCGGTCAGTACAGGGGATTTTCTCTCGCTGTGCTGCAACCTGACCTGTACAATGTGTAAAGTCTTGTATTTTTGTGTCATCAAAATAAGATATAAAATAAAACACCACATATATTTTAACAACGGTTGTTTCGATTTTTTAAATGAATCAAGTGTGTCTCCATTCAAGGATGGACGTCAGACATCTGTGCTCCGAATGGGTGAAGGTCAGGTCGCTGTGAAGCAGGGTTGTCACTATCTAAGCTAACATAATATATTCTCAATAATGCATGCACTAAATAACACTTGCTCAAAGTCTTTCAGTCGGTTATGTCTCTATAAAAGTCACATATATTTATACGATCAATCAACATTGGATTATACAGGCCTTAGGTTAAGTGTCTTGACCACTATAATACACTGTTTGAAGTGTGGGTCTGTGCTCACAAGAATCTCCGGTATGTGGCATTTGTTATTGATAGGCAACAATATACTGCAGTAGGGGTCTAATGTTAGTTGGGGATCTGCTAGGTGGGCATCATGGCGTGGTCAGTGGTCTGGCACATGAAGAGAACACCTTGCAGGGACACAGGGTCAGAATGGCAGTAAGTTTCCTCTGGCGAGGGTGCGTGGGCAAGGACACGTTTGTGGAGATGAACGAGCTATGTGCTTAGTTCAGGCTGGTTCACATGCAGTACAGTGATCTCAGAGGAAGAGTGATGTGTTACATTTATTAGCTGTTGCAAATACCTCTGGAGTTTTCCAGTCAGACTCGAAACGATGGTGGGGGCCATGTGCTCTGTGCAGTGAGGCCTGGTAACCAAGATGGAGTGGAAAGGGGGTACAAAAATGGATGCCCCGTGTCCTGCTCAGTGGTCCCATCTACGCAAATGTCAACCAAAGTTAACATCACATAAGGGCAAAGGGCGAACCCATTACTGGAGGCACTTGGTCCGAGTTTCTACTGAGAAGTAAAGGATGAGAGGGACCTGATGGCCCCTCGCTCCCACACACTTGCCTGCATGCCCACCGGACCATCTATCCCACCCCCCTCTATCAAAGGCGGTTCGCACCCGGGGATGAGCGTTGGCATGGGGGGCTGTCACGGGCGCAAACGGCCAAGGTGCCAAACAGCATGTACACTTCAAAAGGTATCCCACGCCCAGGGGCCATCGCTCACATGGCCTCCTCAGACCTCGTGTCTCCAGGCAGGCCTCCCCTGAGGCAGGCCGCCCCCCTGCAATCCACATAAGTTTGTCTCCATTCAGCAGTCTTCCTGTGCCTTATCTGCACCCCCAGGCCCATCCATCCCACCCCCTCTATCAAAGGCGTTTCGCACCCGGGGATGAGCGCTGGCATGGGGGGCTGTCACGGGCGCAAACAGCCAAGGTGCCAAACAGCATGTACACTTAAAAAGGTATCCCACGCCCAGGGGCCATCGCTCACATGGCCTCCTCAGACCCCATGTCTCCAGGCAGGCCTCCCCTGAGGCAGGCCGCCCCCCTGCAATCCACATAAGTGTGTCTCCATTCAGCAGTCTTCCTGTGCCTTATCTGCACCCCCAGGCCCATCCATCCCACCCCCTCTATCAAAGGCGGTTCGCACCCGGGGATGAGCGCTGGCATGGGGGGCTGTCATGGGCGCAAACGGCCAAGGTGCCAAACATCATGTACACTTCAAAAGGTATCCCACGCCCAGGGGCTATCGCTCACATGGCCTCCTCAGACCCCGTGTCTCCAGGCAAGCCTCCCCTGAGGCAGGCCGCCCCCCTGCAAACCACATAATACCACGACATACACACGTCATTCCTTCACAAACACAACCCTGCTTCTAATACTTTATAAACTACTTGATATGTCTCATGAGAACATCTTTGTGCTTTGCAAGTCAACTCCTGAACCTTCTACCTGAGAAGCACTGAGATCTATGCTAATCTGCTCGTCGTCGTGCTATCTGTGACCGCTTCGAGCAAACTCGTCAGTGTGCTACCTGTGGCCATCTACCTGTTCTCCTGCAACATACTGCTCGTCCTGCTGAATCCAACTGTTTGTTGGTCAAGGTAAGGCCATGTATCCTGGTCATATTTTGGTCATTTTTACATTTCTATCTATTTGCGATTACAGTAACCAATAGAGCTATGGTCATTGGTCTCATTGCTATTGACTTGAGTTTCAATTGTTATGCTATCAATAGATCGATTTATTTTCATCTGTGTCAATTGTCATCGAATTGCATCCTTCGGGGGTCCAGTCTATAATATAAGCATGTTTCCTTTTCGTGAAAGACAGAACATCGAAGGGACGAGTCGCATGTTCAGAGTTTAGTCACATCATTTAAAAAATGTCTGTAACTTATGCAAATACTAAGCCGCACATGATGAACTGGTATAGTTCCGGCGACCAAAACAAACCTTGCATTGAGCATGGTATGGTTTGTTTACTTTTTTTATGACATTTTTATTCATCAAGGTTTTATAATAATCTTGATATTTAATTTTCAGTATTTTCAACAATGCCTGCCTGTTCGATTAGCGGTTGCCCTTCGAAGACCCATGCTAAATCTGAAGGCACTACAATGCATGTCTTCCCGAAAACTGTTGATCGAATAAGAGAATGGGTCAGACATTGCGGATATCCACTGGATGAGCTGGAAAGTAGAGTCCAACAAGTCTTAGAGGACAAGAGGGGTGATCGATACCGCATCTGCAGCCGGCACTTTTCCTCGAACATGTACGCCACATCTTGGGTAACAAAGAAGAATAAACGGCGAACGACACGAAAATTGCTTGCAAACGCTATTCCAACTCTATTCGTCCACATTCCGCCACTGGTGAGTCAATTGTCCGGATTTAGCTTTAGGCCTTGCGGTAGTGTGTAGGTAGCCGAATGGATTAATTGATATTTTAGGTGTGGTGTCCCTTGTAATACTCCCTTGTAATACTTTCGATATTGATATGAGTGTATAGCTTTTTGAATAATGACATTTATCAATAAATTATTTTTCGATTTTATAACCCCCAAAGGAAATCTATTTATGGGCACAGGGAACTGTACTATATTGTGCATTTTCAATAGTATTATTCTCAAGTATTCAGTCGGTTTACTTGGCAATATTTTAATATTTGCATTTCATTATCAAACAATAATTTACCTTTACAACTGCTTGACTATCCACTGAATCTGAAGCAAGAACATTATACATCCGTGACGTGCCCGCAGTTATCAACCACTTTTAGCGCGTATCAGGTAATCATACTTGGCTATTCCGCTACAGACTTGTTTTATGCATGTCAAGTAATAGTTTTTATGTATCGTGTGATTATTTTACCAATTGTTTGGTTAGTACTTTCCAATTGATATACACCTTAGTTGTCGTCCCCTGGTGTTTGTTTTCAGTTATAATTAGTGTTATCCATACTAATGCAAGTACTGTCTTTCAGGAAGATGCTGAAGCGTCCACCACATTGACAACAGCCCTAAATGTTCTTCAGCAGCACGAGGTATGGATACTGACAGCTCCATCGACCGTGATCATCAGGACTGGAACACTTGTCGTTTGATTGTTCTACACCATGTTTCATTTGTGGTTAGCCATTGATATGTACCTGTGCGGTCGACCCCAAGTGTGTGTTGTGTTTTCAATATTGTAATCCTTACTAATGCAAATACTATGTTTCAGGCAGTTGTTGAAGCGTCAACCCACGCACTTGTTGTGGAGCCTGACATTCAAGTAATTCCAGGGGAAGCGGGACCATGCGGATACGAATCGGCGCAACAACTTTCGGAAGTGCGCACCACATTTACAACATCCATAGATATTCTTCAGCAGCACGAGGTATGGATACTGACAGCTCCATCGAGCGTGATCATATAACGTGATTACATTTGCTATACTTTCTTCCCTATTAACGCAAGTACTGTGTGTGTTTCAGGGAGACGATGGAGCTTCCACGACAATCACAAGATCCCATATAGATGATGCAGATGTAAAGAAATCGGAGAAATAAGTTGATTAAATCTGATCATATTTAAATATTCCTTGATTCTTTTAGACAATGCAACATTTGTGGTTATCTCTTTATATGTACCTGTGCCGTCGACCCCAAGTGTGTGTTATGTTTACAATATTGAAAACCATACTAACGCAAGTACTGTGTTTCAGGGAGTTGCTGATGCCTCCTCTTCAATACAATCATGCGTGGCAGTCCATGCAGAGCCAGAGGAATGGATACTGACAGCTCCATCGAACTAGGTCATCAGAACTCGAATACTTGTCGTTTGATTGTTCCACACAATGTTTAAATCGTGTTTGGCTATTGAGATGTACCTGTGTGTTCGTCCTCACGTGTGTTTTATGCTAACAATATTTTGATACACAGTAATGAAAGTACTATGTTTTAGGGACTCGATGGAGCCTCATTCCGTGCTGTCTATGCAGATACAGAAAATATAGTCGTTGCAGCGCAAGAGGAAGGGGAGACATGCAGATATGAATCAGAGCAACAGCGTGCAAATGTTGAAGGTCGAGTCAAAAAAGTTGCAAAGAAAAGAAACAAAAATAAGGTTAGTTACAAACAGTTCATAACTTTAGAATTTTTGTTTGTGCTGGGGACTATTTTATGTTTTTTTTCCAGTCAGTTGTACTATACTTTATCTTGTGTTTAAACTGAACATCCCTTTTCCAATCTATCGTCTAGTTACCCGTGGGTGTCCGAACTATACATACACAGACCGTGAAGCGAATGAGAGATGTTGCTTGCCAGACCATTTACACTATGGAGGAACTATTAATTCAGACACGGCGTGTTGAGACTCGAGATGCTCATGTCCAATGGCCAGAACATGAAATTAATGTGTCTGGAGAATCCAGCAAAGTTGTATTGGACCATTGCTACATTGCGACCGCACCACCACAACAACATGATACTGGATGTATTGAGGATAGCTCTGAAATAGTCGCAGATCAATTCACACAATCTACACCCGCCAAAAAATTGCCACCAAAATGGCTGTCGACATTGTTGTGTTCTCCCATCAATGTTGAAGTAGCAGATGTTGAAATGACAGAGAATGAACCAGCAGCAACATTCACCGACGCATCAGAACTTGATAGCAGCGATATTTCTTTCAAATGTGGTGATATGTCCTCAACGTCACAGGCCGAAACAACTTTGACGCCGGATGACAGTCTAATGAAAGAGGGCAAATACATAGTATTCGACAGTTGTTTGATGAATATTATAAGTATGCTGAAATGTGGGCATTCCGTTAGAGGGGAAGTATGTGGGAAGCCATTGATTCATGTCACTCGTCAAAAAAAAGGCAGTAACGTTAAAATAAATGCCGCCTGTAGATTAAATCATACGTTCTCATGGTCTGCACAACCGATGCTGGGGAAACTGCCAGCAGGTAATCTACTGTGTGCAGCTGCATCACTTTTTAGTGGGTCCAGTTTTAGAAAGTTAGAGTCTTTCATTCAGTTTGTGGGACTCCATTTCATTTAAAAAGCACAGTACTACAAATACCAACATGACTACCTGTTTCCGGCCATTAGTGATGCTTGGAAAATTGAACAATTGTCTGTAGCAAGTACATTCGAAGGCAAACGATTCAGGCTAGCCGGCGATGGACATTGCGACAGCCCTGGATTTTCTGCCAAGTACTGCACCCACCACTTTCAGGGATAGTAAGAAAATTTTGAGTTCAGTGGTCGTGCAGGTAACACAATGTACATCCTCAGTGGCCATGGAGAAACTAGGATTTATAAAATCAGTGGAATATCTACAATCGAGGGGAATGCACATCGACCTCATAGCCACGGACAGACATGTTTCAATTGCCTAGACAATGAGAGAGCAGTTCCCACATATTAAACATCAATTTGACGTATGGCATCTTGCTAAATCAATCAATAAGAAAATCTCAGCTGCAGGGAAAAAAAAAGGTTTGGAAAGTATTTCAGAGTGGTCCCAGTCTATCAGCAACCATCTTTGGTGGAGCTCCAAAACTTGTGAAGGGTCAGTGGAAATACTACTTGAAAAATGGCAGTCACTGATGCACCACTGTACCAACGTGCATCGCTGGTCAGAAAACCTACATTTCCACCAATGTGAACATGGCCCTTTGTCCCCAATGGAGGCACGGAAGAAGAAGTGGTTGATTCCATCTTCACCGACACACAAAGCCATTGAGAAGATTGTTTTCGATACAACTCTATCAAGAGATTTGAGGGGACTGACAGAATTCTGTCACACAGGAGGTTTGGAGGTGTTCCACAATATGTGCCTAAAGTACAGGCCAAAGCGCTTGCATTTCAGCATACAGGGCATGAGACATAGGAATCTACTTGCGGTCTTAGCCCATAACGAGAATCTCGGCCGTGAACAATCTAGGACTACGGGTAATGTAAGGATGCCTCACTACACTAAGGCCTTTTCAAAAAGAAGTAAGCAATGGGTGATCAAACCAGTCTATGAGGAAATGGAGTTCGACTTTGTCAAAAGCCTTATTGTTGCTGTATTAGAGAAGCACAGATATGGAATTTTGAACGTTTCTGTGCAGAGCACTGATCCATTGCCACCAAACATTGCCACTGTGCCATGTCCACCCAAAGGAGAGCTGGTTGTGAAGTACAAATCCCGGTTTAAATAATTGTAATACGATTGTCTTTTTGTAAATAAATGTTATTGTACAGTGTACATACAAAGTATGCTAACCCTAACCCCTACCTTCACCATCCTGGGTGGCGAACAACCTGGGTGTCATGTTTGAATTCTCTCTCTATTCACCTCATATTGCTGACCTTGTCTATATGTGTATGCATATATTTTTGTTGATGTAACTAATTTTCGCAATCTCATGTAAATGCTGTGCACTGTTAACCGAGGGGAGGCTTGCGTATTGCAAATAATAAAACAAACAATAAATAAATCTCACTTTCAACTCAACTCCTCGGGTACTTTATACTTTCCCTGACCTTCCCTCAAAAATTAAATGTCTCCATAGTTATGGTTCTTTGGGGCTGCAAAGCTCGCAGACAACAAGGACAAAATTGGGGGCCTTAGAACGTGCCAAGCGAGCCGTTGCAGATGGGAGAGTAGTTTGCATTTGCACATTGAGGCGCAGTACATAGATGGATTCGAAACTTCAAGTTCTCACCGATGGCTTTACTACGGGATGTTGCAAAGATAGAATGTATGCTCATTTCTAGTGAAGGTCAGCGGCTTTGATTTTCAGCTCGCGGCCTGAAGAGGCCCACAACTCGCACTGGCAGTATAAGGTTCTATTGTTTTTTGACCTTGAGAGATAGGGACCATGCCGAAAGAACTTCATTTGAAGGGGGGGTGCAATAACGTAAGAGACGATAACGCAGCACAGAAACGTCACGGAGAGAGGCGGGGAATATGAATGTTTTGATAATGTCAGGCTCAGGGGCGGGGGATATGATTTAGTGCCGCAAAAGCAGGTCAGCCAGGGCGATGCAGCAAGTAATAGGATTATCACAAAATGGCAGCTCCCTGATGCCTGTTTTCGCGTGCATTTAATGGACGAAAACTCGGGTAAGGTCCATGGAAAATGTTTCTAAAATCGAGCGACTTAGGCTTAAAAACACATGGCCGACCCGTAGGGGCAATAAAAAATGTTTACCGAACCATTCCTTTAGGGTCTTAGCTGCTGAACGGGGGCCATTGTCGCTCTTCAGTTTTGTGAGTATTCCTTGTACTGCGAATATCTTTTCAAGCACAGTGATTACTGATTGCGCATTCGTGGATTTCACATACTCAACTTCCGGGTACAGGCTAAATTTGTGAACTAGAAGCAGGAGATATCCCTCTCCGGCGATGGTACAAAAGTCCATACTTACTGACTCCCATCTTGCGTGGCTCTGTGGTGCGCTGATGAGAGGTTTGGCCGCCGCTAGGCTCCTTGATTATTGGCATGCTGCACAGGATTCAACCCGCTGGTGCATTCGTGGCATCCACATTCTGGATTTTAGGTATGGCTGTGTTTTTACTATGCCTTGGTTTCAGGGCCTTTTCTTCCAGCGCTCCCGGTAAGATGATTCTGTGTCCTTTTAGCAGCACTCCTTCAACAGATAGTGTAAGTGTGCGGCGGATCCCGAACAAAGCTTTTAATTTTGCTTGGGCAGTGGGGGTGCGTTGTGCCACCACCATTAGGTAATTGTTCCAGTCCTGTGACTGGACTGCTTGGATGGTACGTTGCAGGCATGCATTTGTTCTCGTTTCATCTGCAATTTCTTGCAGTGTGAGTACCCACGGGCGGGCGCATGTGACCACATGGCATACGTGCTCTTCTGTTTCAGCTGCATGCTGTTTTTCGAGCCTGGTGCCAGGCCGTGGGTGGCGAGATAAATAATACACTGGATTGTCCACTCCGGCTCTGTACTCTACGTCGTGGTGAAATGGATGCAGCTGTAGCATCCACTTTTCTAGTCTAGCTGGGGGGTGTGGTGCAGACCCCCTGAAGATTGGGATCAGTGGCTTATGATCGATGAACACCCTTGCTGGTTTTCCCAAGAGGTATACTTTGAAATGGCGACAGCCCCATAGAATCACCAGCACCTCTTTCTCGATATGTGCATAATTCTGCTATGTCGTTGTTTGCACTCGGCTGGCAAATGCGATCAGCTGTATGCTCCCGTCTTTGTCCACTTACATGAGGCTGTCATCCACTAGGAGCTCCGTTTTGCGGTCTATGTTAAAGAAGGCCATTCTTGTTGTGCTGAACAGTAAGTCCATTATTTGTTGGAATGCTTGCTGAAGCTGTTTGGTCTATTCCCACTGTCTGTCTTTCTTCGTTAGTTCTCTTAGTGGCGCTGCAAGGGTGGCTAGGTCGGGTATGAACCTTGCATAGTATGTTACCAAGCCCATGAAGCCCCTCTCTTCAGATGCCGAGGTGGGGCCTTTGTGCATTTTATGTCGCTCACTTTGGCCGGGTCTGGTGATACGCCGTCTGAGTTAAATACATACCCGAAGAAATTGAACTTGTTTCTGTTGAACTCGCATTTTTCTGTGTTTAGAGTGAGTCCGGCTTCTTCTAGCCGTTGAAGGACTGCTGCGAGTCGTTCATGGTGTTCTCTGGTGGTGGTCCCATAAACCAGTATGTCGTTGCTTATGTTGGTGGTTCCCTCAAGGCCATGAAGTACTCTTGTAATCTCATTTTGGAACACCTCTGCAGCTGAGGAGATGCCAAAGTTTAATCTCTTATACCTTTGCAGGCCCAAGTGAGACGAAAACGTGGTTATGTATCTTGACTCTTTTGCCAGCCCTAGCTGGTGATACCCTGACCTGAAGTCTAACTTGCTGAAAATCTTAGCTCCCGTCAGGTCTACAATCAGCTTGTCGATGGTTGGCGTGACATGGCGTTCACATCCAATGGCCGCATTAGGTAGTCTTATGTCTATGCATATTCTCACGGCGTTGGGTTGTCTGGTATTTGTGCAACGACCATATTGGATAGCCATGGGGTGGACCCAGATGTTTTTTCAATAATCCCCAACTTTTCCAGCTTCTCTAGTTCCTTCTCAAACGCCTCCCTCATATGGAAGGGGATACGGCAGTGTCAAACGGCTTTCGGTTCAATCATTGGATCGATGTGCAACTTAATTGTTCTGCCCCGAAGGCATCCGATCCCTTAGACTACTCAATGGTGTTTACTGAGTAGGTCGCCGATTTTAGACGTGTTGATGCCAAAGGCAAATTGCATCAGGTGTAGTTTTTCTGCTGTTCTGCAGCTCAGTAAAGTTTCTAGGCCAGCATTTACCATGTATACTCTTGTTCTGCACGTGTTTCCGTTGTATGCTAGGTTTGATCGGCACAACCCTTCTACTGGGAGTGTTTTCCTGCTGCCATATGCAAATAGTTTCACTCGCCTGTCTTGAAGCACTGGCAATGGGCCAAGTTTGTTGCACGTGTGGGTGGGCATTACATTGACTGTTGCCCCTATGTCAATGACTACCTTGGTGGGGCTTCCATGGTGCAGAAAGGTTGTTTGTTCTGCTTCTGCTTTTTTCCTGGTCTCGTCCTGTGCGGCTTTATGGCAGAGATCATGTGCACCCGATGCTCCTTCTTATTCCATCTCTTCCACCTGTCTTTCCCATGCTTGTCTGGGGACATGCTGTCATCGGCTAACTCCTCAGTTCTACTGCTGCTGGGCGATCTCTGTGTGCTGTCAACTGCTGTGGCTCTCCCTCTTCCTCTCGGCTGGCGAGATGATCCGTGTTGTTTTGAATCTCTTTGGTGTTGTTGGCTTATCTCTCTCGGGTTTGAGGGGTTTAGACACATGGCTGCAAAGTGATTCAGCCGTTTCAATTTTCGGCATGTTACGCCCCATGTGTGGCACGGTTCGCCTCGGTGCCCTGGACCGCTGCACCATTTGCAGTTGTCATCTCAGCCTTGCTGGCGCCCAGGTTTTGTGTAGTTGGGGCGCTCCTCTTCTTGTGGTTGTGCATCTTGCCGTCTCTTGATAGCTGCTACTTCTTCTTCTTTCTGGGGGCTATCCAGCGGCTGGTGCTGTATTGCAGCTTCTATCATGGCTACTTGGTCATCTGTTTGTTCTCAGAGCCTTCCCATTTCTAGTGTGCGAATTAGCGGGACGTTTTTCTCCGATAGAATGGCTCTTTGCAGTTTTTCAGACGATGGCCCATTGATAATTTGTAGGCGAATTGAAAACTCCTCATTGGGGAATTCACACCCAACGGCTAGTTCTCTCAGTCTGGCGTGGAAATCATCCATTGTCTCTTTTTCCCTTTGGCGGGTCATACAGAAGTGGAACCTTTCATAATCTGGATTGATTTCCGACTTGAATTTAATGGTAATCATTGCTTTAGCTGAGTTGTAGTCGTCCGCTGCTCGGTTGTTAGGCAGTGTGTTTAACATGTGTAATGATGCAGCGCTAATGTTTAGCAACAGGAACGTGCGTTTTATTTTCTCCTCAGTAATGTCTCTCGCTAGCAGGTGCAGCTAGAACTGCTGGAGCCATATGCCCCACCAGAGCGCAGCCCCTGTGGCATAGGGGTCGAATGTCCCCATGAGTGTGGTCTGTGAGGCTTCCTGGCTGCCTGGTCTGAAGACGCTGCTTCTTCTCCCTGTGTTGCTGCTCCCTGCACTAGATGGGCTGTGACTTGGGCTTGACATGTTTTCCGGTTGTGCTGGGCTTGCCGGCAGCATGACATGCACCTTTCCCGCGCTTTATTACGGGGTGGCATGTGTGCAGATGCGCTTTCTGGATATCCTTTCTTTGCCGTATGGCAGTTGTAACAGGGAACTGCACCCTTTTCTTCTATATGGGTACAGTTGTGTAGCTGCAGCGCTCACCAGGTTGCTCAGTAGTGTGCAACTCTACTGGGCCAGGACAGTTTCCTTTCACTGCCGTGGATAAATAAGTGTCTGGTAGGCAGCGGAGCGGCGTGGGGTGTTGTATCAATTACATTAACTAACCAGCGTGCGAGCGTGGTCGAGTGGAACGTAGTGAAGTTCCCTTTTGAAGCTTGTTCGCTTTGTTTTCCTTCCGGCGTATGCGCCGCTCGTTCCGAACGTTGTTAGTTCTGCTGCTGTCGCGTTCACGGCCTATGAGGTGGAACACATGCTTGCAGTGTATAATCCCACCATCCTCGTCGCCAGTGTTCTGTTTATCAACTAGTGCCGCCCAGGAGGTCTGGTCTGATTCGCAGCCTGTACAGGCCTCTCGCAAAGCTGCGCACAATAATACAGTGCGACTCACTCGTGGGTTTACTCGGTCTGGAATGACGGTATGCCATCTGACCTTTATTCACACCCACATAACGTGACTCGGGTCTCCCCTCATCGACGTGACTGGGCTATCTTAGCTACACCACAACCCTTAAGCACCAAACAAAAACACACACACCTCTACACCAGCAGAAACTTGAAACCACCAAAAACTGAACACACTTTGTAACACCCAACCCAACACACTGCTGAACGCTAAACCACAAATACGAAATCATTCCCAAGCACACTCGCACTCCAAAACACCACCAAACCAAGCACAAAGCGACTGTTTTTTCTGAACTGGAGCTACAACAAAGCTTTATTGTGCTCTCCCGCTCATCTAACTAACCCTCTCGAGACCGCGTTCCTTTTCAGATTTGCCAGAGAGCCTGGAGACCATCAAAAATGTCAGTGGTGCACTGTATAAATAACAGTAACATAACATAAGGGAGGATGGTGTGAAGCAGAGCCAGGATTGCACCAGTAGAAGTATTAGACCCGGCAGCAGCAAAAAAGAAGCATCAGCGTTTCATACTTATGCAACACATTGTTTGAATAGCACTCATGGGTACACATTTGGGAAATGTTGGTCCAGTGGTGCTTTTTATAGCAAATTTCATCCTGTGACATGGTCAACACTACCAGCAGTACAGTACACTAAGTAGGCATTCTGGCACACTTGGCTCACTAAACCTGCCCACACGGGCGGGTCGACCCGTCCAAGTGGGCATTACACTATTGCCCTACAGGCCCATATCAGCCTCAGTGGAGCTCAAAACGAGGTCACAAGACAAGCGTTTTGAGGAGGGCGAGCGGGTCGACATTCTCGGTGCGCGCACTAAGACTCCATGGTTAGAGCTTTGTCTGGCTGCGTTTCTTCAATTACTTGCCTATTTCCCCTCCAGGACAAATAAGCGGAACCGAGCTTGTTGGCAAATATATCAAGGTACAGGTAACGAGTTCCTTGTCTCTCTCCTAGTTAATAGGCACATTGAGCCGGCAAGGATAAATCACTCATTGGGTATGGCTGCACATTGTTTCCACAGCAGAGCTGCTAGGCAGGCAAACCCTCCCCGTGCTTTCACTCTGCAGTTTCGGTATTCTTCTAACCAGGCCTGCTCTGCCCAGACCCGTCTGGCAAGTTTCTTTCTGTCCCTTCAAAAGGTCGAACGCCCGAGGCTGTCACCCGTGTACCTGCCTTCAGTTTCCCCTGCGTAGGACAGCTCCGCCTATCATGGGAAATCTACATTCCTCATAGAGGAAGGACATTTTTGACATTCCTAAAACGTCCTCAAGGAAATAGCTCATAGATATGGCAAAGCTATTTGGTGCTTCACTTAATAACAGGGAGTTAAGTGCACCGGATAATGCAAGTGGAATGTGAATTTGTGCCAGGTCGCAAACTAGCCAATCTACTCGTGTAGTTGGATTTTCAGAAAACCTTACTTGTTTCTCAGTTGATTAAGGGGAGCAAGGTAACCTAGCACCCCCTTTTTGGAGACTGGCACGTTAGACAGTTTGATAGGAGAGTGAAGGAACATCTTTTCTTCTGGGCTACGATTAATCAATAGCTCTATCCCTGCCCACCCCATCAGTCCCTGCCAACCCCCTCAAACCTCCACTGTTTTCCAGCTCAGCTCACTCAGCTGAATATACTGGATGGATACTAATACCCAAGCGTTCTTTTATAGCGCTTCACAGTGAAATCCTGCTTTTAAGCACTGTAATCATTGCTTCAATTGCCCAATGTATGCATGCTCTGCTGTGATCTCGGAAGAAAGCGCTGAACTCCCCGATAGTTTACCAGATATGAAATCCGCTTTTGCAACAAACCCTGTGTGCACTAATATGTGGATTAATCACAAGGCAATACTCTCCATCTGTTGCCATTCTCCTACTACCACAGTTCTGACTAACATCCTCGCCACTCTCTTTCCACTGTCCATTACGCTCCTATGCCTCCCTCTACGTACTGCAGCGAAATATCTACTATACATCCTCATCCTTTCTCACACCAACAGCAACGTTAGATCCTTCTCTCCAAGGTACAACACTCGTCAAGTTATACAAATAAAAGTAGGGGACTCATCATCAAACGCAATGAGATGTGACGTCGCCAGAAATTAGCATATCAAGGTGAAATATGCACATTTCATTACATTGTCTTTGTATAACCACGCATATTGCAGGGGACGGATGGAATTTGCCATTCGTAAAATCAACACACACACACAAAACCAAGAGAGGATATTTTATTCTAATAGTGTTTTTGAAAACATTAAAAGTTGCGCATGTTTTAAACTCCAAGAACCAATACAAATGTTTTCCCTGGAACATGAAGGATCGAAATGGGACCCCTCACCTGTACTTGTTTGTTATTTTTGTCCG
Organism: Ambystoma mexicanum; assembly: GCF_040938575.1. Taxonomy (NCBI): domain Eukaryota; kingdom Metazoa; phylum Chordata; class Amphibia; order Caudata; family Ambystomatidae; genus Ambystoma; species Ambystoma mexicanum. The sequence continues at coordinate 22,346,082 of NC_090933.1, read as the reverse complement.
GCCTGCAAACATGGCAACTGTGGAACAATCCCTGAGGTTGACTTAAATTCATTAATTCAAGGATAAATATAAATGTTGCTCGTTTTAGTTGGCGAGGAATGAATCGACCCTCTAAAAAAAGGGGGTTGGACTCCGTCCACCCTGTGTGCCCTCGACTTAAGCCCTGAATCACTCCAATAACTCTCACCCATCTTTGCTCTCGGGCCAGACCTCGTTGGTGGTAGAGAGTGCAGAATTATAACATCGGGGTTCCTCTCTGGAGACACACAACCTAAATGTCTGTTGTAGTTTCGTAACCTCCGTGAGGGAGAGTGGCCCTGCTGCAATAATATGAGGCCAAGTGGGCCAGTAAGAATAAAAAGACACGTGAGGCATAGGCAGGGGTCTGTGTAGGGACTGCCGGGAGGTTCCGGTGCCCGGCTCTCTGCCACGTCCCGGGTTGCATGGTGATGTGGCACGTACATATCATTTCTCTTCTTTCCCCAAAACAAAATTTACATCAACAGTCACAACTTTCTCATTGTTCGTAATAATATAACTTCAGTCCTTATTCACATACATAGTCTCTCTGCTTACCTGGGTGCCTTGGGCTGTCCTCAGGTTGTACCGACTGTGCTGCTGGAGTGGTCCATCCACTGCCCCTTCCTTGTCTTAGTTGTCAGTGATAGGGCTGGTCGGTGCATAGTCCATCTCCGCTTGGTTCACGGGATCGGGCCAGGCCCTGACTCCTCCAGTGGGCGTCGTCTCATGGTGGTTACCTCTTCGTCGTCCTCTGCTTGTGGCTGGTCTTGGCCTTCCTTCCACATGGTGTCGGGGACCCGTTTGAACCAGGATGCATTCCTTGCAATTGTCTTGTGGCCTCAGCTGGTCGTTACCATTTTCCCTTTCCTCCGGTTCACCCTCCATGGGGTGGGGTCATATTGGGTTGCTAGCTTTGACTTTGAGGAATTTCACAACACCAACACTTAATTCCCCACCTTGTACAGAGTTCCTTAGCTCGGTGTCTGACGCTCAGGTGCTCGTTGGCAGCCACTCTTCTGGAGTGTGTACGCCCTTGGTCCAGGTTGTACAACCGTTTGCTTGGGTGGTGACGTATTGATTTAGTTTAGTTTAGTTTCGTTTATTCATTTGTATTGTGCACCAGACCCGAGGGTATGAGGGCGCAGGAGCAACAAGGTTATTCGCAGCTTGATGAATTGATGAATTCAGGATGGTCCCATACATCAAATCTGCTGGGAGAGTGTCAGTGGAGGTGTGCGGTGTGAACCAGTAGTTCCAAAGGAACTGGTATAGATCTATATTGCATGGGCTGTCCTGGGCCTTCGCTATGCGCAGTACCTTGTTTATTGTCTTCATACATCATTCAGGTTCACCGTTAGCTTGTGGCCATCTTGCTGTGATGTGATGGTGGTGGATGTGCATATCATCTAAGTATTTTGCCAGCTCCTTCCCCTGAAATGGAGGCTCGTTGTCGCTCTCAATGTACTTTGGCAGCCCATGTGTGGGGAATATCTTCTCCAGGGCTGGGATCACTGCTTCAGCCGCTGTTGACTCTATGAGCTCTGCCTCTCGGTAGCGTGAGTAAACATCTACAGCGACCAAAAGGTATGTCCCCTGCTGTACTGAGCAGAAATCAACATTAATAGCCTCACAGCGTGACGTGCCCCTCGGGAGGATTGAATTGGCTCAGGCCTTGGCAGTGCGCTGGTCACTTGGCATGGGTGGCATGGCAAAACCACAAACTCGACTTTTGCATCTATCTGAGTAAACCACACCCTGTGTCGGTATCCGGGATTTGGTTCTGACCATCCCCTGGTGTCCCTCATGTACGAGGTTAAAGTTCCTTTCCTATAGGCTGGTGGGGATGAGGATGCGTGTGCCTCTCAGTATCAGCCCGTCACCTGTGATGGACAGCTGCTGGCAAACCATGAATGCCCCTGTTAGGAAGTTTCTGGTGGCTGCCGTGCAATTGTGGATGTTGCAGAGGAATGACTTCCACTCGCCTCTGAGTATTGTATGTTTTACTATGTCGCAGCACTGGTCGGCGTTGGTTGCCTCCAGGATGTCTGCGATGCTGACTGCTCTGGGGTTCATGGTTCTCACAATCTGGCGGATGTGCACATCTGTCTCCTTTGATTCCCGAACTTCCACTGCCGTCGCCGCTCTCGGGTGTCTGGACAGAAAATCTGCAGGGTTGTCTTCTCCTACTTGACACAGTAGATCAAATTCGTACTGGTGGATGTGCAGTAGCCATTTTTCGATCCTCAACGGAGGATGTGGGGCCGAGCCAGTGAATATCGGTATTATGGGTTTAATGATCAGTGCAGGCCTTCAACTTCCAACCGTAGAGGTGGAAATGTCTGCAACGCCACAGAACTGCGATGGCTTCTTTCTCTATGTGCGAGTATTGTTGCTCTGTAGGCGTCGCAGCGTGCAATGCGTATGTGATCAGTTTTATCTCTCCGGTTGAAGATGGTTGTACCAGGATCGCTCCCAACCCAATGGGGCTTGCATCAACGTAGAGCTTTGTCTGTAGTGTGGCGTCGTAGTAGGCCATGGTCGTGTCCGCCGACAGTGATTCTTTGATATGTTCAAACACCTCTTGGCAACAAGTGTCCCAGTCCCATTTGGTGTTGGATTTGGTCAGCTCCCTCAGGAGTTCTGAGACGGTGGCTAGTTTGGTTACGAACCTGCCCAATACGTAGCCATACCTAGGAAGCTGTGTACCTCCATGGGCGTAGTGGATGGTGTCACTCCTTTGATGTCTACGACTTTCAGGTGACACCCCTTTGCTATTGGAAATGTAGACAAAGAAAGTTAGTTCTTCCTTCAGGAATTCACATTTCTCCTTATGGATAGTGAGCCCAGCGTTCTCTAGTCTGTCGAGGACCGCTTCCAATCGGCATAGATGTTCTTCTCTGCTAATGGCATGTACCAGGCTGTCGTCACTGACATTGAGTGCCCCTGGCATACCCTGGATGCCCGACTAGATTGTCTGCTGGAATACTTCTGCTGCAGATGTTGTCCCAAAGTTCAGTCTTTTGTGTCGTCTCAGGCAAGGTGCAATGAGAAAGTAGTAATATACTGTGAGTCTCTGTGCAAGTTCAAACGGTGATATCTGGCATTTAGGTCTAGTTTGGAGAAGAATCAAGATCCCGGCAGGTCCATCACAATCTCATCCATGGTTGGGGTACTGTGTCTTTCCCTGTTTATGGGAGCATTTGGTAGACACATGCTGATACAGATGCGTACCTTCCCAGATTGTTTCGGTTTCTTTGTGACGATCATAAGGCCGACCCATGGTGTTGGATCTGATACTGTCTCTATTATGTCTGCTTTCTTGAGCTCGTGCAGCTCCTTGGCAACCAGGTCTTGCATGTGAACGGCATCCTCCTGTGCCGCACTGCTACGAGATGTACGGTTGTATCAATGTGTAGCTTGATTAGCTTTCCTTTCAGGCATTCTATGCCCTGGAGTAGGCTTGGGTGCTTCGCAAATAGTTTGTGGATATCATCAGAGTCTGTGACATCACAGATGAAGTTTATCAGCCCCAGGTCTTCTGCCGATTCCCAGCTGGGTAGGCACCCTATGCCAGCGTCGACGACAAAGACCTTCAATTGGATTTCCTTGTCTCCTCTTCTGAGCATTGTCCGAATCCGTGCCCCCACCTGTAGTGGTATCTTGCAGGCATATGCGTATAAGAGTGTGTCTGTGTTCTTCAGTTCTGGCTGAGGTTGATGTTTACGGTGACCCATGTTTATTTGCATTTGTAAAGCGCGCCTACAACCCGGAGGCATTGTGGCGCTTGTTACAGGAAAGAATTTTCAGTAGGCTAGGTTACATGTGACCGAGAGGTCTCTTAGTTACAAGTACAGTATTCATCAACATATTTTAGTAGACATAAGAAAACATACGTAATGCTATATGAGCAAACAAAGACCACTTTTTGTTAGGGGCTTGTGGGATGTGGCCTGCAATATATGGACAAAGGGAGAGGGTCCCAAAGACAAGCTACCTATTGATGTCAACATATAGGTTGGGAATTTAAAATGGCATGAGGCAACTATGAGTCAAAATCTTGTGTGGAAACATATATCACAAGATATGCGCAAAGGCCGGTGTTGCAAAAAATATATATTCAATTTTATTTTTCTAATACATGCTAAAAAGCAAGGACATCAATGGTCCATTTTTTTTAAAAAAGAAGACAACATATAACAACAATAACATCGCCCTTGAAAACACGACATCCAACACCAGGTGTCTTATGTGTGTCCTGACGAAAGCCTTAGTGGGACTACCCGTTATTCAGGTCACAACAGTGGACATGTATGAAACAGAGTTATTTCTGTCGACACATTTCATATGGGGGCTCCCTTGAAAAACCTATAAATGTATATGATTGGAAGTCACCTTGTCTTACTAACACCACTTAAAGTCAACAATGGGCTTCATTGAGTTTTGACAGTTGCCTACTGATATATTTGTATGCCTTTGAATACAGTGTTTGATTTATTGTTGTTATATGTTGTTATATGCTGTCTTCTTTCAAAAAAATGGACTATTGATGTCCTTGCTTTTTAGCATGTATTAGAAAAATAAAATTGAATATATATTTTTTTCAACACCGGCCTTTGCGCATATCTTGTGATATATGTTTCCACACAAGATTTTGACTCATAGTTGCCTCATGCCATTTTAAATTTCCAACCTATATGTTGACATCAATAGGTAGCATGTCTTTGGGACCCTCTCTCTTTGTCGACATTAGAAAACAGTTTATTGGTTAGATGAAGAGTTGTGTTTTGAGTGTTTTGCGGAAAGCTAGGTGGGACTGAAATATTCTTAGGTTAGGCAGAATGGCATTGCACTGTGTGGCTGCTATTGTGGGGAAGCTGGATCCTCCTTTGCGGGCCTTTTTGGTTTTAGGCACCAGGATGAGGTTAGAGTACCCCTCCCTAAGAGGTCTTCTGGCAGTGTGTTTGACAATCATCTGTACAAGGTACGGAGGGGCAGTATCATGGAGGCATTTGTGCGCCACGGAGAGAGTTTTGAAAATGATTCTCTGTTTGACCGGGAGCCAGTGTACCTGTCTGCTGATTTCTGAGATGTGTTCGTTCCTTGAGGTTCCAGTGGCTGCCCTGAGGGCATTGTTTTGCGCTAGTTGTAGTTTAGAGAGGTTTTTACATGACGTACCGGATTGTGTCAACTGTCATCACCGTTTCTTGTCCTTGGACATGTATGAGACATCTGGGCCTCCTCTTCTTGCTCGGTGTCTTGTCACCTTGTTCTAGGGTTGAAATTAGGCATATTTTCCCTCTCCTCTTCGTGCACCCTGTTTCAACTGCTACTCCGTCATGTTCCTCCCTGGATTCGTCAGTGGAGGAGTAGTTCTCCGTCACGTCAAGGTGGGTTTTCGCTTGTTTCTTCTTCTTGGTGTATGTTCTTGGAGCTTGGGCTCCATTTTGTGAGGGAGGTCGAAATGACCGGTACACTCTTGCTTAATGGACTCAGCGGCCACATGCACTGCATGTTGTCCACTGGGCCGGGCAGTTTCTTCTCCCATGGCATGATCCCCCACACCAGTCACATTTGTTTGGTCCTGGCACCCTAGGCTACCATTCTGGTGCATTGTGAGATTCGCAGTTCTCCTCCCTGGGTATTGGACCATTTGTAACCTGGGCAATCGTGGTCACCAGGGTGAGTTGTAGATTCTGCAGAGTAGTGCTCATGTGGGCTGCCCTGGTGTGTGATAGCTCCCTCTGGCGTCCATATTCGAGTATCCTTCCTACGGAGATGCCTTTCTCACTCAGGACAATCCATTGCAACTTCTCTGACTGCATACCATTTATTATTTGGCCTCTGATTTCTTTGTCAACGTCGTCAAAGTCATATGATGGGGCCAGCCGTCGGAGCCTGGTGGAGTTTCATCCTCGGTCTGAATTGTGGTGCATAAGATAAACGTCTCGTCAGTATGGGTTAAACTGAGGCATGTAATGCACTGTGAGGGCTTCTTTCACTGACATGTACACGTCCGTACCATTCCGTGTGGCTAGGGAGTTGAAGATGTGCAACACATCACCCCCTACATTCAACAGTAGGTGAGACCTCATCTTCCTTGGTGTTGTGACGTCCTTGCAGTCCATTGCCATCTCGAAATTTGTAGCCATATAGTCCATCTGGGCCCCATTGATGAGGGGTCCGTATATGGGTCAAAAGGGCCCAGTGCTGCACTAGTGCTACTCTGTTCTTGTGCCGCTGAGGATGTGGTGAGCAATGCCACTATTCTAGATGGGGTGCCTGGCCCAGGTGTGGGAGTATCTTCTGCCATGTTTATCCTGGCGCAGCCCCCCACAGTGCAGGTTGGGGTGGTCCCTTCCACCTGGAAAAAACAGCTGACCCCTGCTATGGATGCTGTGTAGATGTCCCCACTTTTCGTGTTTGATGCCTTCTAGGGGTGCTGATGAGAGTTCCTACTGCCCTTCAGTGTTCTCAGGCCTGGGGGAGGCTGGGCTGCAGAGTACTGCGTGTGGTGATATTTTCTGCAGGAAACCAGCATTAGCAGAAGATCAGGTGCTGAGCACAGGCCATTTCATGCCCTTGTTGCCAGTGTTGTAGTTTCATGACCTCCCTATGTGGGAGAGGGGCCCTGCAGCGCTAATATGAGGCTCGGCAGCCCGGCGAGAACAAAAGCACGCGTCAGGCATAGGCAGGGGTTGGCGGGGACTGCCGGGAGGTTGCAGTGCCCCGCTCTTTATTACCGCCAAGCCCCGCGTTGCGCAGTGATGTGGCGCATACGTACCAGTGCCCTCAGCACAACTTACTAGAAACGCATCACCAAATGGAAAAACAGTTTTTTCTGATTTACATTCTTCTACTCTACACTTCAGGTTTTGCACTTTATCTCTTCCTCCGCATCCCTTCACGTCTCCTTTCCCCCTTTCTTAGCAAATTGGTAGACGTTGTGCTATTTAAGTATTTAGTATATCTTACACAATGTTTAGCCCCACTATGTGAAGACATTCTGACTAAACCAATTGAAAGAAAAGCTGGGAGAAGTCCATTTCATTGTTTTTAATATCCATGTTTTTGGGATAGACAGAAATGTTCGAAATGTGCAGAGAAGTTACGTTGTGAAGATAATAGTGTTCCATGTAAAGTACTGGTACAAACATGACATATCACTCTCGAATCCAATTTTCAGTTTGTTATGCATTGAAATCGTTTTGAATTCCTGTTTCCCTTTATCTCTGTGTTTCAAATTATTGCATAATGTTGTCACTCTCGGGCCTGTCCTGGTAAAAATGCCTCCAGACCATCTGTCTTTGATCCTTTGATTTACAGTATAGGTGCAGTTTGTGTGAGTATATTCTCCAACACTCTGCCCCGTTTCCCCAAAATGGAAAATACCAGTCAGCCATTTTGTGCATAAATAAGATCTGAAACGTTGGCAGGTTTACAAATGAAGACGCCCTACTGTGGATAGATTTTGAAGTCCTAATTGCTTTGTTGTCCGCAGACTGCCTTACTGTGTGTTTGCAGGATTGGTGGTACCATTGTGTTGGCAGGGGTGTGGCCCGTGTTCTGTTGTTTGGCTTGAATTCTGCTTTTGACAGTCATTTATTTGGGCTGAACTGCACAAAAACCCAGACTCGCTTGTAGTGGACAAGGTTGCTTTAATGTGATAGACCATAGCTTAAAAATAAACTCTAACCTGGCTTCTTGGCCTTACAGACTACAGATCAATGACAATCACTAAAACAAATAATGAATGAAACAATGAATCAATTCCTGCACCTTATTCCCCCGCCCCTCTATTCCTCTCAACCTTCATTCTCCTTTCTCTCCATCTTCTCCCTAATGCCACACCTCTTCTTCTTCCATACCTCTTCCCCCTTTTTGTTCCCCCTGGGCTAGCCTGTCCATGCAAACAGCGCTACCCCCCTCCTTTACTGCGTTACTGCACCTTTTTGCTTCTACCAACCATCTTCCAAAGGGCCATGTTCCCATCAGCCCCCACCCTTTATAGACCTCCCCCACCATACTCCCTTCCAAACCAATCTCCTTTCGTCCTACTTTCGGCCGCACAGCCAGGCTGACCTGCCACATCAGCAACAACGTCAAACATTTAGCATATCATGAAAACCCCTAATGCCCCAGCCTCTGACACCAATGCCACCATCCCCCCCAATAACAAAGCCACCCTCTCATCCCTTGCTACCCTCCCAGACCCAAAGAAACCTAACCCTCCCTGTTCCGGGCACCTGCCCGAGAGAAACAACCTAAAGATTGGGAGGGAGGGGAATGCGTCAAAAGCCACCAACTGTTGCTTGCTCCCGAACCTTCCCTGACCCTTTTTATCACCCAGGAAAAGGGGTGCTCTACCCGAGGCCACCTCGCGGCCCTGTGCAGTGCTCTAAATACCCTGGGGGGAAATGCATACGCGTCCCCCTTAGCTCTCCCCTTTACACTAAACTACACAAAAACCCAGACTCGCTTGTAGTGGAAAAGGTTGCTTTAAAGTGAAAGGTAACAGTTTACAAATAAACACTAACCTGGCTCCTTGGCCTCCCCCTCAATTCCTCTCAAACTTCATTCCCCTTTCTCCCCATCTTCTCCCCGATGCCACGTCCCTCCTTCTTCCATACCTCTTCCCCCTTTTTGTAACCCCGGGTTAGCCTGTCTGTGCAAATAGCGCTATATCCCTCCTTTATCACGCTACTGCCCCTTTTTGCTTCCCCAACCTTCCTCCAAAGGGCTATGTCCGCGGGCACCAGAATACCCCTCCCCTGAGGGGTTCTTTCTGCCCTACCCCCCCTACCTTTTTACCTCCACCCCTTTATGACACCTTAAACCGCTAAGCTCAAATCCAACAAATAGTACTGATTTCCCATAACTGACAAATTAACTCCCTCCTCCTGAAATAAATCGAAATTCTCATACTTGATGTCCAGATGTGCAATCGTGTGCACCCCCCAAGACCTTCCAAAACGTCAACATCTCACTGTTAATCTTCTTCCTCATCCGGTCCATCGCCCCTTCCTTCACATTTCCCCTCCATACCGTCCTTGGCATCAACTCAGTCCAGAACAGAGCTACCACTGGCCAAATTTCCCTCAACCAACTGAGGTCCCTTTTCATTTTCCTTAACAGCGCCACACCTAGCTCCTTAACCAAATCGTTTTCCCTGGCATGTAACACCAGCGCTGACCGCACCACATGGCGCTCTCTCAAGACCGCCATCATAGGCAACAATTGGTCCCAAGACCATCTCAACAAAGCCAACTCGTAGATACACCCCAACTGGGTAACAACATTCTTATTGCTGCAGCTTTCCCAGCTCATTTTACTATGGAGTATCCACATATCCATAGCTGAGGCACCTCACCACTCCTTCGAGCCGTGTCTGAAAAAGAAAAAAGACAGTGAGCCTCCCATCTGAAATGCCCTCCCCCCCATTGCTCCCCCTAAGAGCTCCCCTTTCCCAGGTCTCTGATGTAACCTTTGTAGTTTGCTGATTTCCAGTGCCCCAAATTCTTCACCTCTTCTTCAGACAAACCTAGTGTGCTCCGTTCCTACGCCGTCCCCATCCTAAAAGGATGTGTCCCAAAATCCTCAGCCCTCTAGCCCAAAACAAGAAGGGCCCTCCTTGTAACCCCCAGCACCTGTGCGGCCATCATCCCTTCCCTGTCCTCATGCTGAAAAACCAAACCCTCCATCTCCCTACTTCTCTAGCGTCATACTAAACCCGCTCTCACCGTACACAACTCTCTACTTTCCCTGTACAAATGCACCCAAAGCCCCTTTCCCAACAAGTCTGTCTTCAATTTACAAATTGACAGATAGACATCCCTCCATATCAGACCTCCATTCCCCCACCTTCATCGCCATCTCCGACACCCGAAATACCCCAAAAAACAACCACATAAAACATGGTGTAAACATGTCTCTTTCCCATGTCGACCAACATAAGCCCTCAAGAACCTTGCACAACCTACTCAACAGCCCGCTGACACTGGCCTCCTGCTGTCCTTTACCTTCCCCTTTTCCCTCGCCCAGCCTATCAACATTCTACGTGCCATTTCCATCCACGCTAGGCTGAAAGCCCCAGAACCACTTGCCATAAAACCCGATGCCCACCAGCTTCCCCACTATCGTTGAGCTTGACTGACTTTTTCCCATACAACCCAGTATAAAGTCGATCCCATCCTCCCTCCTTCTTTCCTCTGCATCACCTTTCCTTTTCCAACTTTGCACCCCCCTTTCAAAAATTCCAACCATGCTCTCTAGTATGTTGCCTGCAATGTTGTGGCCAGTGAACCCTCTACTAAATGCAGTGCTCTCAATACCTAACCACCATAGCTCCTCTGGGATCTGGTGCTCTCCCACCTATGCTTCTGGTGCCAAGCCACGGAATCTCAGCTACTGAAAACAAGACAATGCATCAGCGATGCCGTTATCCTTTCTTAGCACGTGCATCGCTCTAAACACCGCATTCCATTTCAGGCACCTCAACACAAATTCCCTCAAGAGCCCGGACATCCTCAGATCCCTGGCAGATTGCTTATTGACAATGTTAATCGCAGCCTCATTATCCACTTTGAAATTCTCCTTGTTATTCTGCAACTCTCTGCCCGACAATTGCAAAGCCACTAGCAACGGGAAAAATTCCATTTAAGCTATGCTCCTTCCCCCTTTCTTCCACTGCTCAGGCCACCTCTCCGTGCACCACCTGCCCCTCTAGTCCACGTTAATACCGACAGCACCCGACGCATCAGACAAAACCTGCACTTCCCATGTGACCGGGTCCCCCTGTAGCCACATAGACACACCATTAAGTTCCTCCAAAAATCTCAACCAAACCCTACAATCTTCCCTGATAGCCCTAGACATCCTTACCCGGTAATATGGGTGCCTCCTCCCTGCCACAGAACAGGCCACATTCCCACAAATAATTCGGCCCAGAGCCACAACCCAACACGTGAAATTGAGATGCCCCATCAATCTGTGCATGTCCACCAGCGTCATTTTACGCACCACCACCACTCCCTCTAGCAAGTGTAGGAGCTTGCTCACCTTGTCATCCAGCAAGTGTGAGGTCATAGCCATTGAATCCAATTCAATAGCCAGAAAAGTCAAAACCACTGCGGCTCCTCAGTTTTATCCTCTGCCAATGCTACTCGAGCATGAACGTCTGGAAAACATCCAGCATTTGCTGGCACTCCTCTTCCTTTCCCACCCCACTGATGGACAAGAAATCATCCAGATAGTGCAACACTCCACCAAACTCCGACCTGTAAGTGAAAACCCACTGCAGAAAGGAGCTAAAGCACTCAAATAATGCACATGACACCGCACAATCCATCGGCAATGCTTTGTCTATGTAAATTTGATCCTCAGACTGCATCAACAACGAAAAATCCTCTGGATGCACTGGCAACAACCAAAAACCTGACTTAATGTCACACTTGGCCATAAAGGCACCATGCCCCTTTTCCCTCACCAACCCCACCGTCTGATCCACACTCGCATAGGACACCCCACACTCTTCAGGGGCATTGAAATCATTCAAGGACATGTGCTGTGGCCATGATAAATGGTAAATAAACCTAAACTCCTTGGCCACCTTCTTAGCTACAGCCCCTAAGAGGGACACCACCAGATGACCCAGCAAATATGCAAACAGTCCAACCACCCTTCCCCCGGACACCTCCTTCTGCAGCTTTGCCCTTACTACATCTGGTATTTCACAAGCTTCATGCTCTCCGCCCACCAGCAAACCCTTGGACCCTGGTACCCCAACTTAAAAACCCCCCAGAAAACCCACACCAAAAATCCTGACCACCTCCCTATCTGGATAGAAACACAGCCAATCAAGTATAGGCCTTTCCCCACAACCCCCCGCCCTGCACCTGGCCCCTCCCTCTCTCTCCAGTCGCAAAACATTGTGTGATGGGTGCCATCCTGCGCACCGACTGCACTCATGTTTGAACCTGCACACCAGCCCAGAGCACCCTTCCCTATTAAGGGCCCAGCAGGCTACCGACGGCTGTCCCCTGCCTTCTCCCCCACCCCATCCAGGGCCGTGCGACCAAGAAAGGGCCAGTAAGGCACAGGTAAACCTCTCACCATGTGTAGCGTGTGTGCTTGGCTCATGGGCGCCATCCACTTCAACTACAGGTGCATATCAATCTCCCCACACTGCCAGCTGGTCCTCCCCCCATTCTTGCCCAGAACTACTCATCATACCTCACCCTAGTAAATCCTCTGAAACTAGTAAAAGCGTTCCTATTAACATCCATGTACTTAAACAATGCTGCACACCTCTCGGAGTACTTCTCACAGTAGATGGTAGCATATCTTAAAAATGCTGACATACAATTATCAATCATAACAGGCACCCGCGGCCTTGCTGCCAGCTCACGCTCCTCCTCTTTTGACCCCGCTTTAGCTCTCACTTTCCTGTGTAACAGCTTGAACACAACTATAAACTCCCTAGCCCAAATCTTTTCCTTTGTAGCGCCATTAAATGTGCACCCAACGGCTTCGTAATACCCATATAGGGTAGCTTCTTTGCCTTCTCTGCACTCTCTCTCGCACCCTGTTTATGAACTTCCACCACCGACTCCGGTAACTTGTCTGTCTGTACTTCCACTGAAGCTACACCCTTCTCTTCCGCTCTCACAAGGGCCCCCCGTCAGCCCCCCGACCTAGGGTCACTTTTCTTTTTTTTTTTTAAAGGTATTTTTATTGATTTTACAACATATTACTTATAACATTTCCAACTTCCCCTTTGTCTCCCCCCCCCACCCACTGGGAATGTCCATAACTTCCTGTCGTCTTGTCCGAGGCAAGTTGTGTACCTTACTAACTGAACATGTCCAAGATCCTTATCTTGTGAGGGCACCATTGTTCCATATAGTCACTTTGGAGATATTCCAAGATATTGCCCCAGTCGTCTCAGAATTTCTGGTGGGCTCCTTGTAAGTTATAGGTTATGCGTTCCATTGCCATGTGTGCCCATACTCTTCTTATCCAGTCTATGGCCATGGGCGGGTGTTTCTGTTTCCACTTATGGTTTATTTCGAGCCATGTGCCTATCAATAACCCCATATAATTCAATTTCTTCCTCTTGGTGAGTTGTTTGTCCTTAGGGTCCCACACCCCGTACATCCACACCTCTTCTCCTATAGTTTCCATTGATGGGAACATTGATTTCATGTGTGCCTTGACATCTTCCCAGTATTGCTGTATGTTTGGCAAGTCCCACCTTATATGTCTCCAAGTCCCTTCTCCTCCACAGCCCCTCCAGAATTTATTTGGGGTGTTCCAAAACAGTTGATTGAGCCTTTCCGGTGTATAGTGCCATTGCAGAAGGATTTTCATCCACATCTCTTTTGTTTGTATCGCATTTGTAAGTTTAGGGATCATTTTCCATATATATTCCCAGTGCCCTTTAGAGATGATGTTGTTTAGGGTTTGTTCCCATCTTTTGATGTAGTTCCATTTCACTTCTTCTTTTTCTGCGTTTATGAATTTATAGGTGGTTGAGACAAATTATTCTGCGCCATGCCCACTATGTCTCAGGGATAACTTGTGGAGTATCCTAAAACCCCTCTGGGTTCCAAGTAGTGACCCAAACCCCCCCTCCCTGGCCGCACCATTTAAAGTGTAGTTCTCGCTCCTCCAGGTACTTGTGATCAGTTGCTTGGGCGGGTCGGAGTGCTCTGGATCCATGAGCTCAGTGGATCTTGGGTTTCTGGTTGCTTCGACCGTGTTATCACTCTTTTGGTTGCAGCCCTTTTGATTTTCTGTCGATTCTCTTCCATTCCCATTCAGATCCTTTCTGAGTGAGTTTTCCTCTCAGTCCTCTTTGGCTAGGTTCTTCCTGGTCGTGCAATCCCAAAATTTGTTTCCCTTCATCGCAGGATGTTACCCTTCTTTGTTTACCTTCCCACGTGAACAGAAAACCAAATGGGAAAGTCCACTTGTATCTAATTTGTTTCGACGTTAGTTCCTTTACCATTGGGCCCATTTCCCTCCATTTTTGCAGTGTGGATTGTGCCAGGTCCTGATAGAGTTGAATGTCTTCCCCATTCATTCGAATGTGATCCATGGTTCTGGCTCGCCAAAGAATTTGTTCCTTTTGTGGATAAGAGGACAGTGCCACCAGAACGTCGCAGGGTCTTGCACCTGGTTGTCTTGTCCTCTTTGGCCACACTCGATGAATCCTGTCTATTGCGATTTCCTCTTCATCACTCCCGTCAAGGATATCTTTAAATACCTGCTGTACCACTTCTATCAGGTTCCTTTCTTCCACCGTCTCTGTCATATTCTTAATTCTTATGTTTGACCTCCTCGAACGGTTTTCTAAATCTTCACATTGCAATTCTAGATTGTGAGTCCGTGTCAGCAGCTGCTCTTGGATTTCTCCCTGCTGTTTCGCCTCTTCGTCCAGGTTTTGCGTGATTTTCTCTAGGGTGTCTGTTCTCTCCCCCATTGTGGAAATCTCCGTCTTGAGTTCTTGCACCATTGTTTTCATATCTGTTTTTATAGCCTCAAATTGGGACTGCATACTTGTCATAAACTGGGCCTGAAATTCCATAAACCAGTTTTTCATGTCTTCTCTTGATGCCATATTTCCGGGCTCGGTCCGGTATCCCACTTTGGCAGTATGTCCGTCTTGATTCTTTTTTCTCGTTGAACCTGTGGGGGTGCCTGTTTCTATTCCCCACAGTTTTGGGAGGCGCTGGTCCTGCTTCCCCTGAGGTGATGATTGGGGTGGTTGCGTAGTTTTACCCCTAGATTTGGACATAGGTGCAGTTCTCCACTTTGATCACTGGATACTTCCCTGGTGCAAGCTGCGCCTGTTCTGCGAGCCCCTTGGGCGCTTTGTTTGCCACAGACTCTTATGGGACTTTCAGGGGCTCGTGCCTACTGTCCTCGGGTCTTCCGTGGATCCGCTATGGGGCATTGAAAGCCGGTTTCCCTGGCGCTGTCTGCAGCGCTATTAGATGCAGCTGCTAATTAGAGGACCCCACACGCGGGGGACTGCGGAGGCCGTGGGGTGTCCTCTGCCCTGCTGTGTCAGTGCGCTTGTGTTACCCCCCCCCGGGATTTCCGCCTTGTCCTTGAGAGCTCTTTGGTTTCTGATGCGCCTCTCTCGTGTAGTTTTATCTGTCCCCTGCTTCCTCCCTTTTCTCCACTCTTTTCTCCTCTTCCGCCCCCTCTTCTTTGTCCCTCAGGTCAGTCCTTGAGCTTCGTACCTTTAATCAGCAGGGGTGCGATTTTCCTTGTTTAATTTGGTGTCTCTGGCCTCGTGTATTTCTCCGCTCCTTGCCCGGGTGCACTGTCGCTCCTCTTCCCACTGGAATCCGTTGTTTGGGCCCTCCTTTGTCCGTGTATAGGCGGCAGCTACCTTTGCTATTTTTGGTCCCTCGGCGGCACCTCGCCCGTCCCTCGTTCTCTTTCGCATAGCTGGGTAGCTGGTGGCCCCTACGGGATCCCCACAGAGCACTCGTCTCTCTGCGGTTCTGTTCACACGGGGCCCGCCCGAGTGCACTGGAGGGAGTCCGGAGGGACCCGCTATCTGTTCTCTGAGTTCCGGGGGAGCCGCGCGGGTAGAGCCGCTGCTTCTGAGCCCCCCGACATGGGTTGTTCTTTGGTGAGGGGTCCGGGCCTCGGCCTCGTCGGTCCGCTCCACGTCCTCCAAAGGCATACTGCCTCTTAGCTCCGTCTGACACCGGGGGCTGTTCTCCGCTGCTCTTCATCGATTTTCTCCTCGGGGTCCTTTATCAGACCCGATTTCGTTGTCTTCCGACCTTGTTTAATTTCTCGCTCCTATCGGGAGGCGCGAGAACCATTACAGGCGTTGCTGATGGGCTTTATTGTAGCAGCCTATGGGTGGGAGGATGCAGCTCTCCTCACACACATCCTTCCCACGCCGCCGCCATCTTGGAATGCCTAAAGGGTCACTTTTGGAGGAAAATCTTGTCATTGCCCGAGTCTACATCAATGGCCTATCTTCAACTTGAATTGGGCCTGATTTTGATGAGAGGGCAGTGTATGTTATGGCATGGGCTGTTATACATAAAATCACAGTGTAATTCCAAATACCCCCTATTGAAAATACCGGGGACGCAAAAAATTGTGCAATAAAAACAAAACCACCCGATCTTTCGGGCCTTAATGTGGAATGTTTCCATGAAATCAATTGGGTACCCGATTTTAGTCGTGGAACAGAGCTCTCAAGACTACAAAAAATATTTAGGAGAAAGATCGAACGTCACGATTGGTTGAATAACTATGCTCACTTGGAAAAACTACATAATCATGTCTATATGATAGGTGTCTCTTATAGTTATCTTAAGACACATCACAATTTACTTAAGTGCCCAAATCCAAAGGTGCATAGTTTTATGCTACATTTTAGAATGAATCAACCCCCACTACTTGTGACACCCGGTGCCTATATAAAAATGCCTAGAGAATTGGGAACCTGCCTCATTTGCAAAAGTAAGGACAAACCTGAAAGCTCCCGACATGTTCTGACACAAATTGCAAAGTTGGGTCTAACCTATATGAGCACATTGGGACAGTTTGTTGGAGATTATGATGCCATTAAGTCTGAGGACTGTTGGCATCACTTTTTGAATACGGATTCTGCCACAGTTCATACCGCTTTATATATACTATGGCAACAAATAATTGGTTTGCTTACTGTATGATAATTGTTTTGGAGAAAGAATGATGTCTAAGAATGTCTATGAATGATTATCAATGGTAAAGAATGATAAGAGCGATATGAATGTTTGAGATGTCTGTGCACCTCTATTCATTTACTCATTTGATTTATTGTTGATGCAATTAATGATTCAATTAATTATGTATTTGGATATATGTGTATGTGTATTAGTATTAGTTTTAGCTTTATCCTTTCTTTAGCTTGATCCTTTTTTTTAGGCATCTATTCTTTACAGTTTTATCTTTTACAGTAATTGATTACTGATCCATATTTATTGATTTATTTTTATAATATCTGTATGATAGCTCTATAATATTATGAAAAAGATTTTATTTTGTAAAGAAACAAATAAAGATAATTATTATGGAGACTTTTTAGGGGCTTTTCCATACAGGGCCCTCGGTCTAGGCGCAGTTGCTGGACCACACAGTCCACCTTACAGGTCATGCAACCAATAGCCCTTCTTGACTTTTTTCTATCGACAATGTGCCACTACCTCCACTTGACAGTGATGCTTGCTTTATTCACGTGTGTCCCACTCTCTTGACACTGTACTGTGGCTTGGTTGCCCATCATGCACTAGTTACTTTTCCTCTGGTTCCTGTAAATGCAGCTTTCCTCATGACATGCAGTTCCTTTAACTCTTTTGGGTGTTGCCAATGCTCGATTTCTCATATGGTACAATTCCTTTGAATTCTATTGTCTTTAGTCAATGATTGATTTCTCAGATAATACAGTTCATGGTATCAGCCAAATCCACCACCGTTCTTTCACTCCATTCAATATTCACAAGTGCTCAAAACTTGCTTTCACTCTGTTCAGTATTAAAAAATACTTTAATTTCGTTTTGGTATTCAAAAGTACTTATAATTGCTTTGTTTGGTATTCAAAAGTACTTATAATGGTTCTCATTTCACTCAACATTCAAAAGTACTTGTAATTGCTTTGCTCGATATTCAAAAGTACTTAACAATTCATACATGCTCAATCGTCTCCCTCGCCCCCTACTTCAGGCGTACTCACCGGTCTCTGCGCACAGCAGTTTTTCAAGTCTCTGCCTGCCATGGTTCCGCTTCTCTCCATGGTGGCTCACCTTCGTGGGGTGCTGGTGTTCGGCAGGTTTGCTTTTTCCACCAGTAGACTGCCAGAGGGATGGAGATTTTCTTGTATTGAGTTGTCTTGATTATTTTGATGCATGAGTATGAATCTGCATCCCCATCTAGCTCGAGGGTACTGCTACACATCTTTAAGGGCTGTTTGGAGATCATCCAGTTCAATGGTATGGGCTTTCAAATGTTTCATTTACCCATATCAACCATTGCAATATCCAAATAGGTAATCTCTTGTTTTCTTCTGCCAATTGTACAACTGTTGTCTGCACTAACGTATCTCGTATAACATTCGTAAAATGGTTGCAGCAAAAGAGCACCTAATGCACCCTACTGACCCAAACCAACTACATACATTGCATGCATAAAACACGGTGCCTGCCACTTACCTTGCGGACTGCATAGAGTAAGAGTATGACATTAAGTATAAAAGCAGAAAAAATATATGTGTGCATCCACAACACTAGCAATCGTAAATGTGCATAAATGAAACCAACAAGTGAAATAATTACTCCACTCATGTAGAAAGCATATATGCGCAGAAAAGGTCATGACATTTCACACATTAAAACATTTTCCTTTCCAAGTTGAACACCTTTCCGAAACTTTTTCTCACCCTTCTACCAGTACAAGTAACCCATTTGAAAAGTAAATACTTGTACTGCAATGCACACACTTGGTAAACTGCACATCGTACAACACACTCACAAGTGAAGCTTTTGCCCCCTCACCAACAGTACTAATGCTGCCAAGTTCCCATTCATATACAAAGCCATCCCATACACATACACGCTAAGTCTTCCTGCCAACATATTCCCCAACCCTTTTAAGTACTGTGGTCTCCAAATGCACTCAGTATGCCATTAAGAAACATATTTTCTTACTATATCCTTTCACAGTTGCCATAGCACCTTTGTTATGAAAATCAGTGGCGTTTCACCTTGAAAATGCAACCCAGAGTAAACATCAATGTGTAACCGGCGGCACACCTCTATCAAGTCATTGCAGCAGTTCCTCGACCACCATATGAAAGGCAAGGAGAAAGGACACATTAATATACTACAAACTCTTAACTCCTGTCCAGTGCAGAAATACACAGGAGTACCAGGACACTTGGTAAACTGCATTTTGAACCAGCTTGCAAAAGTAACTTCCACCATATGAAATTGTTAGCAATACACTATTGTAGAGTCTACTAAGGAAACAGTACTCGAACATAAAACTACCTGGTCCAATCCAATTTTACAATACAAGTGGTGTACATTACTATGCAAATGTAGCAATCAATGATATATTGCACATGCCAGCAATTTTTGAAAACAGTTCTGTAAACGGCTCTCACCACTTGTGTTTACAAATGGTACTCCTGCACAGAAGTACTGCAAACAGTCCTACAAACAGTTGTAGAATCTCAGGATTATGACAGGAATTGGACTACTGTGCTACAATGGTAAGGCCACATTAAACATAGAAGGGGATGCACAGAAAGTTCTCATGCAGGTAGTACAAATATAGGGAAACAAAAACATACCCATCCATGAAATCTTTGAGACTTCCTACATGTGTCAACATATATGCACTCTCTGCAATCATGTCATTCCAGAACAAGTCTTGAACAAACGCTTTGTCTATGCCTAACTGAGATTCCATGGCATTTTAGCAAGTGGTACAAAATGCAAACCATACCATATTGTGTAGGCCTTGCAATTCCGGTATTTGTTCCACCTCACTTACACAATCACATAGGCAATACGTAATAAGAATGCTTTCAACATGTAATGCAGATGGAAACAAAAATAACTGCACGCTTACAACCTTCACACACTGACAGGTACCACTTGCGAACAAAACCATCTCACCAATGGCCATAATGTACCTCACAGGCAACACAATCAGTTCAGTTCACTGTAACAAAAGGGTGTGAAATGTCCTTGCTGAAAGGCACTGCAGTGCATAAAATGGCCATACCACCCACGTATGTGCAGCCATCGTGCACACACAGTCAGCCACCCAACACCCTTCAGTCGTGAGACTCTACACATAGAGATAGCAGGTAGGGGCCGTAAATGTACATTGATATACTATATTCATTGTTTCATGTGGAAGGCAGTAGCTTCTCTCCATGTAGGTAAAAGTAAGTTCTACGTAACCGCAACTATATGTCGGTGGCTGTGTACATTTTGCATATTTTAAATGTGTAATGCAGAGCAACTCCTTTCATGTCAATAGCTTACTGCACTCCCTAAACTAAGGGTCTCTTCAGGGGCTAACCACAGCAAACGCAAGTAGCGGCATATTGCTCCCTAATGTAGAACAAGTTCTGTAACCTACACCATATAGAAGTGTACGTTTAACTGATCACTTCTACTGCTTCAGCAAGTCTAAATTGTCCTTTGCAACCATTCCGTAAAGGTGACCACCCTTGGAGAAATGCACAGTTGTAACTGTGGACGAAGCAGCAACGTATCATTATAACAAGTTACCCAAAGGAGTGAAGGTGAATAAAAAAATTACTCCATAAACATGCTTTTGGCATCCATACACCAGTATAACATTGTTGGCCTACAGCCTACGGCCTTCAGCCATGCACCCAAGAGCCTAGGCCTTGGCCACACCCACCACAGCGTAATGCAGCTATGCATGCCAGCATGTGACCAGGTACCACTACTCAGAAACATAACACAGACACCAGCAGACATACCCAACCCGCACAACATAATGCAGCCATGCATGCAAACATGTAACCAGGTACCAGCACCCACAAACATAACACAGCCTCTGGCACCCCTACCAACTTCCATTCACATAGCAATTTACTACTTCCAACCAAACCACAAAATCTTCACAACATTGCCCCTGGCCCCAACACTCTATTGAGTACAAAGAAACCACTACAGCATAATACAGTTCACTACTGAGTAATCTGCACAATGGTGACAACCCAACCACATACACCATCCACAGGAACCCATACACTTCTATACACACAGTATTTCCACACTTCACTCAGTGGACACACTAATAATCACCGCACCCATGCAACCAACAATGTGTACAATGCTGACAAACCACAAACCCAAGGCAACAATGTGAAACATACTTGCAACCAATGGACATACATTTTGGTGCAAGGCCTGCAGCCATGCAGCCAAGACCTGCCACCATGCATCGAAGGCACTAGGAGCTTACCACACACAACAAAGCATATGTCACCCTATGTAAAAAAGCTCATGTCATGTGCTATGCACTCGCCATCTGCAATTGAGCCTGTCAGTACCAACCAACAATGTGTACAATGCTGCCAAACCACACACCCAAGGCAACAATTGAAACGTACTTGCTACCAATGGACATACTTTTTGGTGCAAGGCCTGCAGCCATACATCCAAAGGCTGCCGCCATGCATCCAAGGCACTAGGAGCTTACCACACACAACAAAGCATACTACACCCTATGTAAAAATGCTCATGTCATGTGCTATGCACTCGCCATCTGCAATGGAGCCTGCCAGTAGTAACAGCAGAAAGAGGTCGCCTTAGCACCTATGCAGCCGTAACGAAGGCTACCCGCATTCACCACACAAGTTACTCACCTAAGGACGTGCCCGCAAATTGGCGCAGTACGCACTGATACCACTGCCACACCACCATCTTCTGCCATCTAATGAAATATATCAGAAGATTCACTACTCACTCCCCCACCCTTTCTATCCCCTCTTCCCACCACCAGATGCTGCAAATCATGTATTGCAGACCCTTTCTGTGCCGCACTGCCTTCGGATAGAACATGGCGGCGTTACCGAAAATTATGATGCACATCACGCTTCCCTCCAGCCAACCACCAGGCGTGTCCAATGTCTGCCGACATCAAGCCACACTCCAGCCCAATCAGACTTGTGACTGCGGAGCGAACAGGGAAATGGGACTGTGGAGCGGAGCAAGATATCGCTAATTTTTGAAAGGTACATTTCACCTAATCTAAAAAAATACAGCACTGATTACCACAAAATGTACAAAAGCACGCTTTCGGGACCAAGCCGCCGCTCCTGCCGCAAATTTCATGAAAATCCGTCCAACGGTTGGACCTGTATGCGTGCACAAAGTTTTTGGCCATTCAGTCTATGGAGAAACATTTTTTTTGGGCCCCCCTATAACTTTGCCCTCCCTGGACGAAACCTCACCGAACTTCCTAAAGAGATTCGGAGCGACCCATATACTTTCTCTACTAAGTTTGGTGCGGATTCGTCCACGGGGAACGAAGTTATAAGCCTCCCAAAAAGTGCTCTTCCTATGAGTTGAGCAACTTAACCATAACTACACGGCCGCTACTGCAGGCCGTGTAATATATAAATCACATTGCAATTAATTCATCAAATTTTGTCAAGTCTATATATTTTACATATACAAATTATTGCTCACCGCATTTCGGGACTACCGTCCCTATATCAGGAGCACAAGTTTCACTGAGTGTCTTAAATCAATCTTCACTGTGACCTGTATTTCAAAATAAAAAGTAAAGTAGATTAGCTTTTCTGTACTCATTCGGTGCTATATACCATATTTGAATGTATATCGTTTCTCTCATGACACCACACTAGTCATTCACCTGGTAAAGATCTGACATGGGTGTTTGTGGAGGATGGCCTCCGTTCTAAGTGTTTCTGGGAACATGCCTGTGGATGTCTTGGGAAGAAGTTCTGGGTGATCTATTTCTTCTTGTTGCTTATGGATAATGGTATTCCGTCAAAAAGACTTCTGCAAATTCAGAAAATCTAAATGTTCAAAAACAGTAAGATTTTGCATTAATGTACCTTAGTTCCCAAAGTCTGGGGATGGAGCTGATGTGATGGCTTCCTCTTGGATTAAGTGTAGAGGATCGAGGCCGCTAGATAACAGGCTGGTCCTCTGAAACTGTTATGCACCCAGGGCTTTGGCGCATATGGCACAAATGGAGATTGGGCCGCCATTGATTGTTCAATCATGCTTTCCGCGGTCCCCTGGTGACAGTCTAGTCTCTCTCCAACATGGCCACTGCCGGGAGGTTCTTAGCCCAGGAACACCCGCAGCCGGCGCGTTGCAATCTATGCATTTCCTTGTCCTTTGTTGCGGTGATACGCTGTGAGATTTTCCTCTTAGTTTCTTTCACGGAACGCCCTATTCCTTGGATGAAGCATTGAAGTACATCAATAAATACAATGCAATCATTGCCCTCTTGAGGAATGCATAGATATGATATGATTGGTTATTTATAACTTGCTTAATACCTAGAGGTTTCTAAGCGCGGACCCGGGATTCGAATCAGTGATGCTCTGTGTCGTCTTGCTTCCAAGGCAAGCACGTTGCCCCTGAGCTATCCTCCCGAGACAATATCCAATACATTGCAGAAAATTCCACTGCATTTGCAAGAAATGTCACTGCCTATCTCACCAAAGCTGAGAAAACAGAGCTAAAGGACCTTTGGGATGACATATCATCTGACAAAATACTATCACAAAAATTATACAGCTTCAGTATAAAAATGCTCTCCCATAGAGAATGGTGGTGCTAAGAAGCTGCAGACCATTTAACAGGTACAGCTTTATATGGCAAATCTGAACACTTTGGGACTTGTTTCAATTTCGGTGGTAACCTGCTGGTGCTACCAGTGGGTTGCCTCCGTACTTTAATAACACCATTTCTGCTGCCTGAGATTCCAGCACCACCAGGGAATTACAAGTCCCGGTGGTTTGGGATGTCAGGCGGTGGAAATTGTTAGTCCCCAGTCCTGTGGAGTCCTACAGGATTCCAGTGGAGTCCTGGGGGCCTCGGAAGCCCAAGCACCATTAGTAGTGGTGCTGGTGCTTCCATGACAACTGTGCCTACCGGTGCCGATGTGCCCAGCAGGTCAGAACTGCCGGGTGCATCTGCTCCGGCAATCAGAGTTGTAGACTGTGTGGGATGTATTTACCCATGCATCCGAGCCCTACCTCAAAACTGTGCAGTACTGACATGGAAAACATCATGATGGCCAGAGCTTCCCAGAAAATGCACAGGGAAATGCATGAAGAATAGGCTGCCACTCATTTTTGCCGATGTTATGGGCACAGAAGGACACTGCCTAAAACCACCATTGGACTACCCACACAGTAGTCTGAAACCATTGGGAATGGCAATGCTGATTGCCAAAAGCAAACCCATAACTGTTGGGAATTCATTTTCTTAAATCCCAAAAAGGGGTGCAGTACCAGTACTCACCACTATCCAAAAGCCGGCGTTTTAAAACCACCAGATTTTGTAGAAAACTGAATAAATGAACCCAAAACAGGCCAAAGAAAGACTTACTGAGAGGTGGATCCAATGTAAAGTTATATTCTGAAGTGACTTGAAGGTTTATAACAAGACTGGCTGCGCTGTGGATTTCAGCAGTTTAAGTAAATTTGGACTGAAAGACACTAAAAAAAATCTAAATGTTTAAATTGACTGAGTGACCTACTTTTGAGTGTCACATAGGTTGCAATTGTTTAAATGTCATAGTTTTAAACTTAGAATCAGCCTTCTAGCTGCATATGTGAAAATGTTTAGTTTTATTTGAATGCAGAAACTGGGGAACAGAAATGACAGCTTAAAGAGATTCCAATTTGCCTGGCAACTACCCCCATCAGGAGTGAAACTTGAGTCACAGCTGTGTTCCCAGGCCTAGCTGCCCTTTTGCTGCTCACACTAAGGATATGCCATCTATCTGATAATTGAATTACCTGTGCTCTGCAGGAAAGTGAACAAAGCCCTGTCCTGGCTCAGGCAAAGGTTTTATTGGCAGGAGTCGTAAATGGTCGTAAAAAGTGGCTTCCTCCTGAGGAAAGGGGAGGGGCACTGCCTGTGAGAGCAAGCTGGCTTGGCAGAACTGGAAAAACCAGAAATTCAACCTTGTGCTGAGGGTAAACCACACCCCTTTGGAGCCAGAACATAACTTTAAAAAGATGAATAACTCATAGAGCGGACATGTGAAAATTTTATAAATGATACCATAATTCTTGTGATTTTTCTGCCCACAGTTTAAGAGGTTTTTAGAACCGGTGGTATGTACAGGGGGGTGTCAGCGGAAAAGTGGATATTACTCTAAATGTGTGCATGTTAAAAATCTGAAACTTCATCAGTTAATGTCCCTACTCCCTGCGCACATGTATGTAAAGTTGGGTCCATGTCAGAAATTGAAAAATCAGTTAAAAAGTCCATTATGTGCCATCTCTGAATGCAAGCTCCTAGAAAGAGCAGATTTGGACAGAGACATGGCTAAATTCAGCCACACCATGTATATGTAATTTCAAGCAACTGTGTAACTGTGAAATATGTCTTTTATTATCAAATATAGAATGTGTGCAATCTGACAGAGGAGTGTCCTATCTGCAAGCCATAAAATGACATCCCTCTGACTCACAGTTCATTCCCCAATCAAATAAGAAATGGAAGTTTGACCAATTAGAAGCTGAGAGAGAGGTAGGGTCAGTGATGCTAGAACACACCCACATTCTAAACACATAAAAGCAGACAGACAGGACAGATAGGGAACCTTCAATTCCATCTGCAGCGGGACGCTCTGCCGGAAAAATCCATATTTACCTCCATCAACCTCCAGAAAGCCAAACTAGAGACTTCAATCTATCCAGAACTAAGAGACCAGACCAGAGAGAAAGCAGTGCTGTACCCAGAGAGACCCAGACTAGCAGAGAGAAAGCAGTGCTGTACCCAGAGAGACCCAGACCAGACCGCTGTGAGCAGTTCCAGAGGCCAGGCGCTGTGAGCAGAACCCGGGCAGACCAGACCAGAGTCCAGTTTAAAACCCTGACCAGATCCGTGACGAGGCCCATTTAATTCAAGAATATAGTGTGAGTACATAGTAAAACTGTGTAGAACCCATCTCTTAGTTAAAATAATATAATTCAATCCATTTTTAACCTAAGTAGAACTGCAGCTTAGCAATTGTGTTATCCTGCCATCATTTTTAAAGCTGAAAAAGTGTGCGTTTAAAATTTCAAATCTGAAAAACGACCTTTATTCAATCGCTCATATCTCCGCAACCGTTTGTGCTAGAGACTTGCAGTAACTTTTATTTGGAAGCTGAGATCCTAGGCTTTCCTAGGACCCCAAAACGATAGAGATAGTCCTTGTGGTTCCTCTGTAATAGCGCTCGGCGATTTGCAAATTTCTCCACATGTAAAATCAGCTGCTGCTTGCCTTCCATTTGCCAGAAAACCGTTTGCCTCATAAAAACTATCCCTGAATCATTGCAAGAGTGAGCATGAGCTAATATTAACTAGATACCACTCACCCTGAACCTCTGAAAGGGAATTAAAAGCATTTTAGCATATTTTTTAATTCATTGCCAGCACATATCAAAGCAATTTGGGCCTGTGTTTTCAAACTTCTGTAGTTTAAGCTTGCTGGGGTGAACTGAATCACATTTGATTGCATTTCTGAGAACTCTGTGTTTTCCTTCCATTTACTTACCTTGCATCAAGGGGGGAGGGGATTGCCAGAGAAAAGTGATTACATTGTTTTGTTGAAATCATATCGAGTATTTCTATACTGCATTTCATTCATTCAACCTTGCATCCATTTGAACTCTATAAAGCATTTTGTACCACCTTCTTCTTTTGTTCCTATTCACCTGTGTGCTACCTTATCCATTTCATGTCAACTCCTTATTGATTATAGAGAAGCGTGTTAGTGCCAGATTCTCCGTTGTTAATCTTTATCATATCAGATTAAGTGTGCTATTCAATTATTGATTTATTATAAAGCGTGATATAATATATATTGTTTAAATTATCAAATAAACCTTTTAACTTGCAAAACAGAACTACTTCTTGGCTCAGTGGGGTCAGGGGGATTCCAAGAGAGGGGTGTTATATAGGGGTAGTCATCCAGAACGCATGAACTGGACATAAAGATATATCAATAAGGGTTTTCATTCAGTATTATAGACTAGGCGTTGACTTAGCAGTACTGCTGAATTGAATCCTCTTACAAATTGGGGGCTCCAGCCGAGACGTTGGGTTAGATTTACCTTTTGTGCAGCTTAATACAGTGTGCTAACTGACGGGATACATACATCCGGTCGGATCACCACGCTGCATTACGCTGTGAAGCATTCCTCAAAAGGGACACTCCAAGAAAAGTTCTGTTCTGCAAAAATAAAATACTAACTTCTGTAAGTCAGGACAGAGACCAATCTCTAGAATGACGACCTTGGTAGATATGAAAATAGCCAGAGAGCACTTCTTACATAAGTTATTTGTGAGAGGTGAGTGGACTCACCAGGACCAAACAGTCTGGTTGCAGGCCATCATGCAACAGGTCACGGAAACAGGGTCAGACTTATGGAGAGATCAGGGTCCATTACATGTGGCCCTGAGTGAACTATATATGGCTCCTAAGGCCAAAGATGAACACGACAAGATTGTTAGGATAGCGGCATATTTATATTTATATATGGGAGCCATACAGAATAAATGTGCTGAAGGCCATGATCTGGCAAAAAGGCAACAGATGGCGTTAGAGAAGGCCCAATCTGACCTGGTCTCTTCTGAGCAGAGGCTGCAGAGGAGCCAGGAGTCAGAAGATGATAGTAGGCAGCACATCATTAAAATAAAGAAGGATATGGATGTGCTGCAACAGGAAAATGTAGAACAGGATACTAGATTTCTGGCCCTGCATAAGGAGCACCAAGACAGTTTGGACTCCTTACTGCAGAGCCAGAAAAAGCTGGAGCAACAATTAGACTTTAACAGGGCATGCACGGAGCAGGTAGCCACCCTGCAAAGTCACCTAGATAGAGTGAAGGAGGAGAGCAACAAACTAATTCTGAAAGACCTGGATACCCAGGCAGAGTTTGATCAGGAGCGCCAGAATGCTGGTGCCTTCCAAAGGCAAAGGGACGACCTGGCAGCACAGATGCAGGCTCTCAGTCAGGAAAGGGATACCTTAGGCCAGGAAGTCTGCCATTTAAAAAGAAAAATGGAAGAAAATCACCTGACCCACCAGGGACTGGGTGACCTCCAAAAAGAACACCAGAACCTGCTAGAGCACACCAGGAGGGTGGAGGATGCTCTAGCAAGAAAGGAGCAGGCCAATAGGGACACAGCTCAGGAGGTAACCCTCCTGCAGCAAAGACTGGCCCAGTTCTCCAGGACCAACCAGGAAGCACAGAGGGAAAATGAGGCCCTCTGTCAACACAATGATAGGCTCCAACAACAGGTAGCGATGCAGGAGAGACTGATAGAGTCGAGTAAGGCCTTAACAGAGGAACTGAAAGCACAAATGCAGGCTCTTGCATTGCAACAGGGAGCAGGGGCGGATAGAGATGAGGTCCGCTGGGAAAGAGAGACTCCTG
This sequence comes from Ambystoma mexicanum, assembly GCF_040938575.1. Taxonomy (NCBI): domain Eukaryota; kingdom Metazoa; phylum Chordata; class Amphibia; order Caudata; family Ambystomatidae; genus Ambystoma; species Ambystoma mexicanum. Next base: position 22,317,861 of record NC_090933.1, on the reverse strand, counting down.
ACCATAACCGCAGGAGCCCTAACACCAGGGGCCTTCATCTTCCCCAGTCCCTGGACTCTACCACCCCCATGTCCCCTGGCGCACATGAGCACAGGGCCACAGGGATGGCAGATTACTATCCAGCTAAGAGTATGGGGCTCATAGGCCAGTACCACTCAGGAATGGAGGGGTGGGCATCCGGGTATGGGCACCCAAGTACAGTACAGTTCAATGGGGAACCCCAGGAGAGTAGGCCCATTAAGGGCATCCTGAAAACCTCTGCCCAGTTAGGTCAGTGGAGGGGGTACCCATCAAATCCTGGCAGCAAGGAGGAATCTGAAGACTCCTCTGAACTGCGCAGGACACAGGAGACCAGGTCCCCACATTCTGCCAGCCATTCCCAGGCTCGCAGAATCCGGGAAAACCTGGAAGAACAGACGGGAACCTCTGGGAGCAGTGCCTCCGAGGACGATTGGACCAGGGTTACCCGGACCAAAAGGGCCAATAAGACAAAAAGGGCCTTGCTTAAGGACCCTTTAAAGCAGATTAAGGCGATCAGGAGCGTCATCACGCCTTACCATAAGAACGCTAAGTATTCTGTTTGGGAGCACTTAGAGTTGTTTGAGCAAATGATGGAGACTTTCCATATGAAGGACAGCCAAAGCTGTATTCAATATGTAAAGTGGACCTTCTCCCCGGAATACTCCAGTTTCTTTGCAGGGCTGGAGGACCAAAATCATTTAAGATGGTCCACCTATAAGGCGGCCATCTTGAAACATTTTTCTGTTCACAGAAATCCTCAAGAGGCTCACAAGGCAGCCTACAATTTGCAATGTGGGGAGGATCAGGCCCCACAAGAATTTGTGCAGGAGTTAAAGCGTGCTTTTGCACAGACCACAAGAAGGGTGCGCACAGATAGTAGAGAGTTCATAAATACGTTTTTCCATGCCTTGCCCAAATACATCATGACCCAGCTCGTGAGGGATTTTCACGAGAAAAGATCCTTAGATTGGGTCATTGAACAGGCTACCCGCATCTATGAGGTGCAGAAACCGATAGATAGCAAAAGTAATGCCCAGAAAAACCCCAAAGCCAACAGCACCCCTGCTGCTGCCAAGGTGGCAGAGGTAAAGGTCAACCCCGTTTTGGATTTGGAGATGGGGGGGCCTAAAAACCTACCTGCACCTAATAATGCTAGGCCCAGGAGGTCCTCGGGTCAGTCACAGACCGGGAGCCAAGGAGGCAGCCCCACAAATGGGGTCCCTCGCTCTCCTGATTATGTAAGTCCCCGTTACAAGGGAAATCGACCCATCCTGGGTTATGTGTGGACTCCTCCAGCCCAAGGGGGGGGATCCAGCCAAGCACCTAACCCAGGGAACTTCCCTCCAAGCTTCCCACAGGAGGGCAGAAATTTATCAAACCCTGGGCAGAACTTTTTCCCCAGATATCCACCCGACTTCCAACCCCAAAATCATCCATCCTTCTTTCCCCAATTCCCCGAGCCCAGACCACTGAATCCGGCAGAGGGGAGGCCAAGGGTGGAGGGGTACCCAAATCTTCCCAACCAGGGGTACTACCAAAGAAGGGACAGCTACCCTTCCCGGGATCAGCCCAGGGGAGAAAACAGGGCCCCGTATCAGCCTGAGCGGGTTTCCCAGTTAGAGCGCCAGGTTCAAAACATGGCGCGGGATCTGGGTCACATACTGAGGGCTCCGCAGAACCCTCAGATGGGCGTGCCGGCGCAGAACGCACCCAACTCTGGACCTGGTGCTCCAGAACAATGACGGGGGCAGCACCCCGATAACTCACCGGTTCCCAGGGAGGAGGCAAAAAGGGAAGGGGGTGTAAAGCCTTGGAGGAAGCTTCCGTCCTCACTTGTAAACAGCCCCTGGAAACCCAGGAACCGGAAACAAAATCTCTTGCCCCTGAAAGTCTGCCTCCTAAGGAGCAGAGGGGGGGTAGGAGAAACAAAAGACCCAAACAGACTCAGTTTGAGGAGGAGGTACAGATCTTCCAATTTGAGGGAGAGGGATCCTCAGAGGATCCTGGGAAAAGGATCTTCTCCTTCAGAGAGGGGGGAACTCCTCCCGAAGAAAAATGGGTCCCTAGGGATGCAAATCCAGACTGGGGAGATGTGGAGACTGAGCTACCGCCGCCCACCATCTCATCCCAGAACCAACAGCAAGAAAATCCCCTGGTTCAAACCCATCCTGGTGACTGCCTCCAAAAAGGGGGGGGGCGGCCCAGAACCGGAGCCAGGGGAACCCACAATGGCTCTGATCTCCAGTTGCCAACTTTTTCTTTCAGATTCCCAAGACTCTCCACAGAATTCTGCCCAAATCTCTTCGCTAGCGATGTCCAAAACCAGAAAATTAGCCCACCAGTTGTCCAAAAATGTACATTATCTGTGCCCCCTTGAGGAGAAGGAGGGAAGATATTATGCCCCGGTACAAGTACAGGGGCAGGGTACAATCTCGGCACTGGTGGACACTGGATCTCAAGCTACCCTTCTGTCCAGAAGGGCCTTTGACGAACTGAATGCAGGAAGGGGAGAGAATTACCAGATTCCTCTCACCTCCCTTCCTGGACAACTGCAGAACTTTGACGGGAAGGAAATTCCCGTTGAGGGGACTGCAGACTTGGACATTAAGATCGGGCGACACAAGTTGAAACACCCGGTCATAGTTGTGACCCCAGAGGGCACCCCTTGTTTACTAGGGAATGACCTCCTGAGAAGGTTGTCACCCCTAATAGATTGCGTAAACAAGGTCCTCTGGACCCAGACTAGCCGACCAATAAAATTAAAACAGAGTGTCAACCATGTTAGTTTAAACGGCACCTGCCACATGGTTGAACAAAAATCTGACCAAGTAGAATTTCACTTCCAGAATAGCCAAATTCCAGACGTGACAGTAATAGCAGTAGGACAACAGACTGGTGATGGGGGGTCCTCTCTATTCCTGAAAATCAACCTTCCTTCCAGTCTAAAGTGGTACTCCACGCTGGAAGGAAACACCCTGAAATTCTTTACTAATCCACAATCAGAAACTCCCACTCCTACAGTCCAGAAAGATGTGAAATCAGCTCAGAGCCTGGCTGATATTCAGCAAATTGGAGAGCAGTTGTTCATCCCTGTTCAGTTAAATGATGGGAAGGACTCTGTTCTCGCTCGAGTGTGTGTGAACAACGGGAAGAGCTTCATCAGCGAAGCCATGTTCCGCCAACTCCCAAAAGATCCAGCCATTCCCACATTCAAACTGATAGACAAATGGGAAATGGACCTGGAAGCACCTAATTCCAAACATCTCCTGCCAAGCAGGTGTATGCTCAAAATCTCCATTGGCAACAAGAGCATAGTCCACAATTGTTGGGTCGTGCGAGACGTCCCTGCCGCCTTTTACTTAGGCAGTGACATTCTCAATCGCTTTGCCATTAGTTTGGACCTAATAAACTTCAAAGCTTGGTCCCGATTAGCGGATAATCCCATGGGCTTTGATGATCCAGAAAAAGCCTTTAGGTCAGCTCAATTGCTACCTTATGCAGTTGAAATTCAGATTAAAGAGGAAGTCACCATCCCAGAAAGGACCCGACAATTCTCCCTGGAAGTGAAAGTTAAAAGGGGACAAGAGTTGAAAAACCCTGATGCTTACATACATCTAAACGCTTCTCTCCAACAGCAAGGGTTGGGGGTAAACCCAACTCCATTAGTCAACATAGAACATGACACCATTCCAATAGAGGTGGATAACAGCGACTTAAAGAGTATTACTCTAGCCGCAGGCACCATTATTGGAATGGCGGTTGATGACCGACATTTTTCCATTGATTTAGGTAATGAACTGTTGGGACCAATCCCCAAGGACTGTTTTGACAGGGACAGTGAGGACAACACAACACCAGACATGATTTTTACCCGGCATGGGGGGAACTTCCTGGTGTACACTTCCTGCCCCTATGGTAAGGAAGATGTGACTTGTGACTTCAGGAGGGATGAGGTGATTTTCCAGGTCCATGAGGGCTGCCTTTCCCACCTGAAGCCTCCGGTCCAAATCAGCACTCTAACCAGGGACTTCTCCACCCAGCTGGAGGAGGCCGCGGAGATAGCCAAACCAGAAGTCTTTCCAGGCTTCAGGCAGATGGTGGAAGAGAGAGTCAACCTAGCTGATGCCTGTGTGACTCTGGAACAAAAGCAAAAGTTGAAACAAGTTTTCTTGGATTTCCAAGATCTCTTTGCGGTAGACTCATATGACTGTGGTCGCACCGACATCCACACCACAACAATCCCCACGGACCCTGGCATGACTCCTGTGTTTGTGAAGCAATATCGCTTGCCTCTCGCATCAATGGAGTCCCTTACTGAAATAATTAAGAACCTTGAGTCCCGGGGAATAATCCGTCCAGTCCACAGCACCTTCAATAATCCGGTGCTGGGGATATTGAAGCCAAACGGCCAGTGGAGACTCTGCGCCGACCTCAGGGAGCTCAACAAACGGGTCCATACTTCCCGATGGCCTCTGCCCTACATTGACCAAGGGCTGGCCCAGATCCAGGGGTCACAGGTATTCACTGCAATAGACCTGACCAATGGATACTGGACCGTGCCTGTCAGCAGGGAGGACCAATACAAACTGGCTTTTACCTTTGGGGGCCAGCAGTACACATGGACCCGGACTCCCTTCGGATACCTTAACTCCGGTAATGAGTTCAATATTTTCCTACATAAGGCCATGCCCGACCTGGGTGCGAGGGGTAACCTGGCTTATGTAGATGATGTCCTCATTAAAAGTTCATCTGTGGAGGAACACATAGCGGAGATCCGTTATGTTCTGACGCAGTTGAGGGCCGCCGGAGCAAAACTTTCCTTTCAGAAAGCACAGTGGTGTAGAACCCGTGTTAATTTCTTGGGGCATGAGATTACTCCTCAGGGTCTCTGTCCCCAGGAAAAGAAAGTGGAAGCACTTCAGAAACTGAAAGACCCCACAACTCTGCGGGAACTAAGGAGCCTCCTTGGACTGACTAATTACAGCAGAAAGTTCATTGAGGGCTACGCAGAGATCACCAGACCCCTGATTCATCTCCTGAAGGGGGGGGGTCAAGTGGGAATGGGGTCCAGAACAAGCCGAGGCAGTAAGACAACTTAAGAGAAGCCTCTCACAAGCGCCTTGCCTAGCTTACCCTGTCAGAAACAAGGAGTTCTTCCTGGAGACAGGGTTCTCTAATACGTGTTTGACGGCCGTATTATACCAAAAGCATGACAAGGTCAATAAAGTAATCTCCTATGCGAGCAAAACTTTATCCTCTGTGGAGGAAAAATTCAACGATTGTGAGAAGGCACTCCTGGCAACGGTGTGGGCATTGAAGAATTACCGCCCGTTTATCCAGGGGGAACACATCATAGTGGAGACTCCACACCAGCCTCTGCAATATCTCCAAAGTGACAGAATCCGGGCCGGAAATGTGAGTAATTCCCGAATTACTTCCTGGATTCTGTCAATGCAAGGCTTTCCTGTGGAGGTCCGATATGGCCAAAACAAGAAGAGTCCCCTCGCGCAAGGTCTGGCTGACTTGCATGATTGTGCCAGAGAAAACTGTCTGGAGGACGAAAGTCTAAAAATAAAGGACAACATGGAGGCATACCTTAATTCCCCACACAAAGTCTTTGAAGAAGACAAGTGTGAGGGAATGCCCACTGTGTATGTGGATGGATGCTCTTACCATGTTGACAACGACGGGGAGAAAGAACTGGTGGCCGGCGTAGGGAATGCATGGGTGAATGAGTCCCCAGAACCCTCCGCTGGATACAAAATTGGTCCCCGAAGTAGTCAGGTGGCAGAATTGATGGCTGTGCATCAGGCCATCCTCACTGCTGTCCAGCATCAACTCCACAAACTGGTCATAATCACAGATTCGGATTATGTACGGAACGGGTTCGTGGAGCACCTGGTTAATTGGAAAACCAGAGGCATGTTATGTGCTAACAACAAACCCTTGAAACATGGGAAGTTGATCCAAAACATTGATGATCTGGTCATATCGAATGGGGTGACCATCTATTGGAAGAAGATTAAGGGTCATTCCAAAGTAGAGGGACCAGACAAAACTGGAAATGACTTAGCTGATCAGCTGGCCAAAGCCGGGGCCATCCAAGGGGATCTAATTGAGATTGAGTCCCTGTTGGGGGAAATCCAGGTCACTGCTATCACTAGGTCCCAGACAAATGCTCACAACGACCTTTCAATTGCACAATGGAGTAAGGAGACCCCTGATGATGATTTGATTACTGCTCAGAAGGGGGATCCAATTATTGGTAAATTTTACCAGCACCTTGAGGACCCTGAGAACTTTCCCCTGACGGATACCGATTACATTGGGAAAGAGGACCTAAGAGTGTTGATGAAATGTCCAAAAATGTTCCGGATCCAAGACGGTTTGCTGGTAAGGAAATCCAAAGCTGGCCACGATCAGTGGGTGGTTCCTACCTCATTCCGAAGCCTGATGTTAAGTCACGCCCATGATGCGGCCACCGCCGGTCATAGGGGGTTTCACACAACATTGGAAATCTTAAGAGAGGTTGCATACTGGCCACACATGGGCCAGGACCTCAACCAATACTTGAAGGGGTGTCTCGTGTGTGCACAATTTCAGCCATCATCCCTTACGCACCGGGCGCCTTTACAAAAGAGGGGAATGACACTGCCATGGTCAGATTTACAAATCGACTTTGTAGGCCCTGTGATTCGCTCGGCTAGGGGGAATAAGTACATGTTGACCGTCACATGCTTGTTTACCAAGTGGGTGGAATGTCTCCCAGCCCCAAACTGCAAGGCAGAAACTGTAGCTGCCTTGATGATTAACCACATCTTTTCCCGTTTTGTTCTAACTCAAAGGATTGAGTCAGACAGAGGTAGCCACTTCACCAGTGAAGTAATGACAAAGATGTGGGAGATACTGGGGGTCAAGAGAAAGCTGCATATTGCTTATAGACCAGCTTCTTCTGGGGCAGTAGAGAGATATAACCGGACAATTGTGAGCATATTAAAGAAGTTTGTGGCAGATTCTGGGCCAAGTTGGGATATCCGATTACCTCTGGTCCTAATGGCTATCAGATCTACCCCTTCATCTGCAACCAAAATGTCACCATTTGAGTTGATGACTGGGCGCAAGATGGTGCTTCCTCAGCATTTGCTCTACAGGACCCAAGAGCAGACACTGATAAATGCCTCCACTACTCATGAGTATGTAGAGAATTTAAGGAAACACCTCCAACATGCTTTTGCTTATGCTCAGCGGAATCTAGAAAGATCAGCTGATAGCATGAAGACCCACTATGACCTGAAAACTTCCAGGAAGGAATATCAGGTGGGAGACCGGGTCTATCTATACAACTTCCAAAGGAACCAGGCCAAGCAGCGCAAATTTTTGCCTACATGGAAAGGACCCTTTGAGATCATCGACAAGATCTCACCTGTGGCCTACAAAATCCACATCCCCAAAGGTTCGGCAGAGGGGGAAGACAAGTGGGTCCACATAAACCAGTTGAAATGTTGCCATCCCAGGCACACTCTGCAACAACTGGAGGAATCCTCTGGAATCCTAGCGGGTACTGTCTCAGACTAATTCAGTTCCAACCATAAAACATACCACATCTAGTCTCTAAAATAGTGTGATTTGCATGAAACTGTCTCTTAGTTATACTGTTTTTATTTTATCAAAATAAGAATGTAATGTTTCGTCATGATGAAATGCATATGCTGCCCCACTATCTCAACAGTGGTGGAAAAAAAAATCGTCTATGAGTAGATATTGCCGCTTTTGCTTTATCATCCTAGGAGAGATGAAACCATGAAGAATGACCAAGAAGGACGATCCGGAGACCGGGAACGAAGATCCAATGGGCCCGGGGTACCGCCCAATATTCCCATCAGGACCGGCGAGGAGAACCGATCGATCAGTACCGGATGGAGGAAAAGATGCTGAACTGTGCCATCTATTGGAAGAAGATGAGGAAACATCCCAGGTCTTGCGAGTCCCATTCGGGAAATAGAATGGCCATCGCAAGAGGGGGGCTTGTGGGGTGTATTTACCCATGCATCCGAGCCCTACCTCAAAACTGTGCAGTACTGACATGGAAAACATCATGATGGCCAGAGCTTCCCAGAAAATGCACAGGGAAATGCATGAAGAATAGGCTGCCACTCATTTTTGCCGATGTTATGGGCACAGAAGGACACTGCCTAAAACCACCATTGGACTACCCACACAGTAGTCTGAAACCATTGGGAATGGCAATGCTGATTGCCAAAAGCAAACCCATAACTGTTGGGAATTCATTTTCTTAAATCCCAAAAAGGGGTGCAGTACCAGTACTCACCACTATCCAAAAGCCGGCGTTTTAAAACCACCAGATTTTGTAGAAAACTGAATAAATGAACCCAAAACAGGCCAAAGAAAGACTTACTGAGAGGTGGATCCAATGTAAAGTTATATTCTGAAGTGACTTGAAGGTTTATAACAAGACTGGCTGCGCTGTGGATTTCAGCAGTTTAAGTAAATTTGGACTGAAAGACACTAAAAAAAATCTAAATGTTTAAATTGACTGAGTGACCTACTTTTGAGTGTCACATAGGTTGCAATTGTTTAAATGTCATAGTTTTAAACTTAGAATCAGCCTTCTAGCTGCATATGTGAAAATGTTTAGTTTTATTTGAATGCAGAAACTGGGGAACAGAAATGACAGCTTAAAGAGATTCCAATTTGCCTGGCAACTACCCCCATCAGGAGTGAAACTTGAGTCACAGCTGTGTTCCCAGGCCTAGCTGCCCTTTTGCTGCTCACACTAAGGATATGCCATCTATCTGATAATTGAATTACCTGTGCTCTGCAGGAAAGTGAACAAAGCCCTGTCCTGGCTCAGGCAAAGGTTTTATTGGCAGGAGTCGTAAATGGTCGTAAAAAGTGGCTTCCTCCTGAGGAAAGGGGAGGGGCACTGCCTGTGAGAGCAAGCTGGCTTGGCAGAACTGGAAAAACCAGAAATTCAACCTTGTGCTGAGGGTAAACCACACCCCTTTGGAGCCAGAACATAACTTTAAAAAGATGAATAACTCATAGAGCGGACATGTGAAAATTTTATAAATGATACCATAATTCTTGTGATTTTTCTGCCCACAGTTTAAGAGGTTTTTAGAACCGGTGGTATGTACAGGGGGGTGTCAGCGGAAAAGTGGATATTACTCTAAATGTGTGCATGTTAAAAATCTGAAACTTCATCAGTTAATGTCCCTACTCCCTGCGCACATGTATGTAAAGTTGGGTCCATGTCAGAAATTGAAAAATCAGTTAAAAAGTCCATTATGTGCCATCTCTGAATGCAAGCTCCTAGAAAGAGCAGATTTGGACAGAGACATGGCTAAATTCAGCCACACCATGTATATGTAATTTCAAGCAACTGTGTAACTGTGAAATATGTCTTTTATTATCAAATATAGAATGTGTGCAATCTGACAGAGGAGTGTCCTTTCTGCAAGCCATAAAATGACATCCCTCTGACTCACAGTTCATTCCCCAATCAAATAAGAAATGGAAGTTTGACCAATTAGAAGCTGAGAGAGAGGTAGGGTCAGTGATGCTAGAACACACCCACATTCTAAACACATAAAAGCAGACAGACAGGACAGATAGGGAACCTTCAATTCCATCTGCAGCGGGACGCTCTGCCGGAAAAATCCATATTTACCTCCATCAACCTCCAGAAAGCCAAACTAGAGACTTCAATCTATCCAGAACTAAGAGACCAGACCAGAGAGAAAGCAGTGCTGTACCCAGAGAGACCCAGACTAGCAGAGAGAAAGCAGTGCTGTACCCAGAGAGACCCAGACCAGACCGCTGTGAGCAGTTCCAGAGGCCAGGCGCTGTGAGCAGAACCCGGGCAGACCAGACCAGACCAGAGTCCAGTTTAAAACCCTGACCAGATCCGTGACGAGGCCCATTTAATTCAAGAATATAGTGTGAGTACATAGTAAAACTGTGTAGAACCCATCTCTTAGTTAAAATAATATAATTCAATCCATTTTTAACCTAAGTAGAACTGCAGCTTAGCAATTGTGTTATCCTGCCATCATTTTTAAAGCTGAAAAAGTCTGCGTTTAAAATTTCAAATCTGAAAAACGACCTTTATTCAATCGCTCATATCTCCGCAACCGTTTGTGCTAGAGACTTGCAGTAACTTTTATTTGGAAGCTGAGATCCTAGGCTTTCCTAGGACCCCAAAACGATAGAGATAGTCCTTGTGGTTCCTCTGTAATAGCGCTCGGCGCATCCGCGAATTTTACCGCGATTTGCAAATTTCTCCACATGTAAAATCAGCTGCTGCTTGCCTTCCATTTGCCAGAAAACCGTTTGCCTCATAAAAACTATCCCTGAATCATTGCAAGAGTGAGCATGAGCTAATATTAACTAGATACCACTCACCCTGAACCTCTGAAAGGGAATTAAAAGCATTTTAGCATATTTTTTAATTCATTGCCAGCACATATCAAAGCAATTTGGGCCTGTGTTTTCAAACTTCTGTAGTTTAAGCTTGCTGGGGTGAACTGAATCACATTTGATTGCATTTCTGAGAACTGTGTGTTTTCCTTCCATTTCCTTACCTTGCATCAAGGGGGGGAGGGTATTGCCAGAGAAAAGTGATTACATTGTTTTGTTGAAATCATATCGAGTATTTCTATACTGCATTTCATTCATTCAACCTTGCATCCGTTTGAACTCTATAAAGCATTTTGTACCACCTTCTTCTTTTGTTCCTATTCACCTGTGTGCTACCTTATCCATTTCATGTCAACTCCTTATTGATTATAGAGAAGCGTGTTAGTGCCAGATTCTCCGTTGTTAATCTTTATCATATCAGATTAAGTGTGCTATTCAATTATTGATTTATTATAAAGCGTGATATAATATATATTGTTTAAATTATCAAATAAACCTTTTAACTTGCAAAACAGAACTACTTCTTGGCTCAGTGGGGTCAGGGGGATTCCAAGAGAGGGGTGTTATATAGGGGTAGTCATCCAGAACGCATGAACTGGACATAAAGATATATCAATAAGGGTTTTCATTCAGTATTATAGACTAGGCGTTGACTTAGCTGTAGTGCTGAATTGAATCCTCTTACAAATGCCGGTCCAGAAAGGGTGCCGGTACGTTGCTACCAGCACCCTTCTTTCTGGACTGGCGGACTAGTAATGAGCCCATTGTCTGACTAAACCTTGTTCCAGCTTCAACCGAAAAAGAGTACTAATATCATACCAAGAGATAGAAACAATAGCCAGAAATGATCCCGATAGCCAGGACATTTTAAAAACAATTTAATTTACACATACTACCCAGAAGTACTGCTTTGGAAAACATGTACATGTACAACATAGCCCAAAACTACTCCTACAAAAACAATGTCACCCCAAATGAGACAACTAGCAAATATTAGGTCTCAACTTGTGAAGGAAGCCTAGTAAAACTTACCAAACCCAGCCTAATTAATCATATAAAGTTATCATGTAAATCTCTACAACATAGGGAACTGTATTCCATGGCTCTAATACAACTTTTTAAACATTGGAGAAAAGAAGAAGAATTATTAGGTGGCTATGACTCATTTGAAACTGCTTTAAAATCAAATGAAAGCAGTATAAAAACTGCCAATTTCAAACATTACAAAGAAATGTTGGACAACGAACACCAACAAGAGGAGGAAATTGAAGCTCAACTAGATAAAGACACTCCTGGGCAAGTCAACATTCCCTTACGGGAAGACAAGAACCACTTGGAGAACCACTCATTCCAAATGAAGCAGAAATAGCCATGAATAAGGTAAACAATACCATGTGTCAATATAAACAATCTGAAGAAGACTAGTCAGTGCTCAAATCACAGCTAAATGATGAACAACTCACCATTTATCTAGAAGTCACTAAAAAATGTAACATGGTTTTAACCCCTTAACCGCCAGGCTTTTATGCAAGACTATGCAAAAAGGACAAGCATACTCGACCTTGGCACTTAGACATGAAACTAAAATGTGTAGCTGTAAAAATTATAAACCTTTGCTCCTGTATGTAAGTGGCGAAGCTGGTTCTGGTAAAACATTCTTATCAAATTTCTACAGACGTTAACAAAAAATAACCAGCGGTTTAGCTGCCTACAAAATAGGAAGTGTAACATTACACCGACTCCTCCTCCTTCCAATAGAACACCAAAATAAATTATCAACAGAGACTGCAATTTAAGTATGCAGAATTCTGCAACAAATGAAAGTGCTCCTAATAGATGAGGTAAGGATGGTTAGTTGGCTTTTAGTCACCTCAGAATGTAAGCAGTCCTAAAAACCAACTACGAAGAACTGTTTAGAGGAAGACATGTTATTGTTTTCGGAGACTTCCTACAGTTAACACCAGTAAAAGGTCCATCTGTTTTCAAAACATTAGGACACAAACAATGCCACAACACACTCAGCAGCATTGGAAATGTAAGTCTATGGCAACATTTTCAGTACAGAGAATTAACTCAAAACATGCGTCAGTCTGCAGACCTTACCAATGCCTACATTTATTTTTTTTAACGTCAGCCTGAAGTGCCACATTGAAGTCAATGTGGCATCAGACTTTTATTACAAGATAACAGCATTCATCAAAATACATCCAGCCAAATCCGAATCACGATGCTGCATAGGGTAATCTAAAAGGAAGGAGAGATTCAATTTCATGAAATCATTCACGGGTCATCAAGATTTAAAGCGCCTATGTAGTCTATTACCGCACAACTTAATTTTATGCTGTGTCCGGCTGCAACGTAGGACCACCAATCTCGAGTGTTACAGTCTACTGGGATATATTCTCCTAGATGTTGCATTCTCTTTGAGGTGGTCTTCGTGCATTTGGTGATAAGATGTTCTAAGGATTCTATTTCGCTATGACAAAAGCGAAATGCCTACATTTTAAAAGCCATTAGAACTAGTCTGGTTAAAAAAGATGAAAAATCCATGATAAATATTAGACTAATCCCTGAGCTATATGGGCGAAACACATCAGCTTGCAAGGTTTGGCATTAAGGCATTAGATCACGGGAAGCTCCGAGAGGCCCTAAACACAGCGGGAAACTGCTCAGAGGAAGCCATTGAATGGGTATCTTCCTTCTTGGAGGATAGAAACTCCAAAATCACTTTGGGCGGACACTCCACTAACTCTAATCCCATAGATTGTAGCGTCCCGCAGGGAGCTAGTTTCTCCCCTCTCCTCTTTAACTTATACATTCGTTGTCTCTGCACCCTCCTCTCACAGTTGGGGATTTACTTCACCAATTTCGCAGATGACACGCAATTAATCGTGGAACTATGTGGAGACCACATATTAGACAATAGACTATCAGCCATTTACAACACCATTGAGAATTGGATGAAAGCTCATTGGATGTGTCTAAATGGCTCCAAAACCGAACTGATGACATTTAGAACAACAAAAGCCTTACAAAATCTAAGCCCATCCTACTCTTCCTTCAACATAAAAGACTCCAACATCACAGTCACAAATAAGGTCTAAACACTCGGCATATACCTGCAATCTTCACTAGAAGCAGAGGCACAGGTCTCGTACCTGAAAAGAAATTGCTAGTACTATCAGAGATTATTATGTCGCATCAGGCCATTCTTAAACACCAAAAATAGTGCTACCATTGCTAGAGCCACCATCCTATCACGACTCGATTATGGTAATGCATTGTTCCTAGGATCTAGCAACCGTTGCATTAAGCAATGTCAAATAATCCAAAATAATGCAGTTAGATCCATCAGTGGGAAACCCAAACGCGACCACATAACACAAGACAGAATTAGCCTCCATTGGCTCACCATAGATGAGTGCATTAGATTCAAATCTCTGATGATGGTTCTCTATTGCCCCTATGGCAGGGCCCCAGCATACCTAAAAAAGAATTCAAATGGTATGAACCAAGCTGAAGCTTAAGATCGGCTAAACAAGGGCTACTTGAATCCGGCCATGTCAGAGTAAAAGCCACTGGCTTAGGCAGGGCTTTTCCCACCGAAGCTATCACTCTCTGGAACGAGCTACCCTGCAATCTCAGGCTGGAAATCAATTTTCTCTCCTTCAGAAAGCGGCTGAAAACATTACTTTTTAGGTAGTCCGACTAATATTCAGCTTTGGACTCATATTGAGTCCATCTCTTCTCTGCTCTGTATAGTCCCGTGATCTTTCCGTCTTTGTGGCACCCTGATGCTTGCGCGCTTCGGCGCATTATAAATATATAATAAATAAATAAATAAGGACGTGCATTTTAGATTTTGTTGAGTTCATTTTTCCATGGCATCAGGAGCAGTAGTCAATTCAACGAGACAATGTAAAAAAAGAAATGCAACCCATACTGCATAGAAGCTCCACAGACAAACTACAAGTGCACAGCATGATACTCCCCATGTGTCAACAAGCAACATGACTAAATAGCTTAGAAAAATCTATCTCCAACACAGCTGGATTGGAGAAAATATTAACTTTGTGCCTAAACAGTAGAGTAATTCTAAAACGTAACATTGATGTAGAACAAGCTTCATTTAAAAGAGCAATTGGTACAGCTGTTGGCTTCCAACCATATCCACATGACAACAACAATCAATTTGTCAACATCCACTTTGACAAACTTGCAGAAGTTAAAAGAATTGGCCACACAATAGCACGTTTCCTCCTTTTCGAAGATATGTACGTACGCAGAGAACAATTTTCTCTATCTCTTGCATATGCTGTCACTATTCACAAATCGCAAAGTATAACCCTAGATCACACATTGATTGAAATTGGCAGCACAGTCTTTCAGGAAGGTTTGAGTTATTTAGCACTTTCATGTCTATGTATACCTAATGGTCTATTTCTAGTTAACTTTGATCAAACCAAGTCAATGCTGACATTCCTTGCATCCTAGAATACAACAGGCTTCATGCACTGTACACCCCCTGTCAAGACGTGGACTCCTGAGTGGACTTAATACCTCCGTCCCCAAGCACCAGTCAGGGAAGTCAAAGCAACTCGCTAACCAGTTATTGGGGCGACAGTGGACTGGAACTGCAGCACTGGATTCCCAGGCAGCTGGAAAGGAAGGACAATGTTAGGACACAATATTATGAATAACAACAGAGTACAAAGACAGGTAACTAACCTACCTAAATGGGCACCAGTAGTGGAACAAAGGAAGGGAGGGAAAAAACCCAGGAGCAGGAAAAACCTCCCCTCAGGAGATGAAATGCACAGGATGGAAAATTACAGTCAAATGTTCCAGCAGCAAGTTCCAGGGAAGTAATCCAGGTAGAAAAATCCAAAGACCAAAGTTCCTTTTGGAGAAAGAAGTGAGTCCACCTCGCCAAAACACAAGAGAAGTCCAGTAACAAACAAAGAGGAAAAATCCAGGGTAAACAAACCAGAAGTAAAGAAAACACAGGCAGCCAAAAACTAGGGAAGATCCAAAATGCAATCCAGAAGAGAGAGCCATGGTCAAAAGCCACAAAAATTCAGAATCAAGAGAACAAAACTCCAAAGCTACTCACACAAACAGCTGAGAAGCAATGAACAACTGATGTTTGGGCCTTTTATAGCCATTTCCTGGTTAATTCCTTCACATGACAATGTGCTGGTCACGTGACCGGGAGAACGAGTATGGTGTGCATCCAGGAGGTGCCATGGAAACCTTCAATAATGCATTATGCGCCTTGACTGCGCAACTCTAAGCAAGCCTCTGAATACACCACCATGCCGGGGGGTGCGGCCGGCGAATCTGTGACACCCCAAGGACAACTGTAGGCATGGCAGCGAGGCCACAAGACGGCCCCGGAGTTGGTGCAGAAGCAGGAGTGTGGCAGAAGCCCGACTCCGGGACGGCGGACAAGGTAAGTTCCTGACAATCCCCATCTAGATATGTACACTGTAGCTCAAAATATTAAACCTTTCAAAAGAAAACTAATGCAAACAGAATCTATAACAGATCTCCCAACAATACCGCTAAAGAAACAACAGCCAACTCCTTCTCCATCAAATAATAGAACCAAAAAACGGTGCACTTTAATCTCAACTGTACGTCCATCAGAAAAGATAAAGACAAATATCTCTTCTCCAAAATAATCTGCAGGCCCATCAAAGGATGCAGAGACACAATGGTTTGATCCATTTAAATTCAGCAACACAACTTGAGTAAATTGCTATGCAAATGTAACAATCAATCTTCTCTTCCAATTGCCACCAAGGGGGTAATTCATAGAATTCAGCGCACAAGTGGCGCACGCGGCTGGCGCACAGTGTGCGCGTGCGAATCCCTGCGCCAGCCGCGTGCGCTAAAATCCATTTCCGCGCACAGCGTATTCATGGATTCCAGCCACCAAAACCAGCCGTGGCGCACAGTGGCGCAGCGACCCTGCAGCAGCGCCAGTTACGCCCCCAAGAACGCCTCTCGTGCAGGGAAAAGCCATCAATATACCCAATCCAGCGCAAAGGGCTGCGCTAACCCTGTACCAGCACAGCAAGCGGGCTACGTGTATCACTGGGGTGCGCGGGAAGTACCTCATGCGATTGGGCCCATGCGAGCAGGGTACGAGTATCTCAGGGGTGCGCGGGAAGTTCCACACACAATTCCATCAGGGTACGTGTATTTCGGGGTGCGCGTGAAGTTCCACACGCGACATCAGCAGGGTACGTGTGTTACAGGGGTGTGCAGGAATTTTCACACGCGATTGGGCCCTTGCGAGCAGGGTATGCGTATTTCAGGGGTGCGCGGGAAGTTCCACACGCGATTTCATCATGGTACGTGTATTTCAGGGGTGCGCGGGAATTTCCACACGGGATTGGGCCCGTGCGAGCAGGGTACGTGTATTTCAGGCGTGCGCGGGAAGTTCCACACGCGATTTCATCATGGTACGTGTATTTCAGGGGTGCGCGGGAAGTTCCACACGCGATTCCATCAGGGTAT
Source organism: Ambystoma mexicanum (assembly GCF_040938575.1). Classification (NCBI taxonomy): domain Eukaryota; kingdom Metazoa; phylum Chordata; class Amphibia; order Caudata; family Ambystomatidae; genus Ambystoma; species Ambystoma mexicanum. The sequence goes on along the minus strand of NC_090933.1, from coordinate 22,300,875 downwards.
GTGTATTACAGGGGTGCGCGGGAAGTTCCACACGCAATTCCATCAGGGTACGTGTATTACAGGGGTGCGCGGGAAGTTCCACACGCGATTTCATCATGGTACGTGTATTTCAGGGGTGCGTGGGAATTTCCACACGCGATTGGGCCCTTGCGAGCAGGGTACGCGTATTTCAGGGGTGCGCGGGAAGTTCCACACGCGATTTCATCATGGTACGTGTATTTCAGGGGTGCGCGGGAAGTTCCACACGCGATTCCATCAGGGTACGTGTATTACAGGGGTGCGCAGGAAGTTCCACACGCGATTGGGCCCTTGCGAGCAGGGTACGCGTATTTCAGGGGTGCGCGGGAAGTTCCACACGCGATTTCATCATGGTACGTGTATTTCAGGGGTGCGCGGGAATTTCCACACGCGATTCCATCAGGGTACGTGTATTACAGGGGTGCGCGGGGAGCACCACACGTGAATTGCACGTGTGGGTCCTCCCAGGTGTTCCCTCTACACCCTCCACGGCCCCTGCAGGTGGCTCACACCACAGGGGCCTACCCTGCACATGTCCTGCAGGCACCCCATCCACCATGGCCATGCCCCCCAGCCAACCCACATGTCAACTTGCACTACTGCCCACCAGCGCATGTCTCCCAGCACTCCCACCCCCCAGCAGTGCAGGGGCACCCACCACCAAGCCCCCACCCATGTCTCCCACCACCCCCACCCCCCAGCCACCAGGGGCAGCCTCCACCAGGCCCCCACCCATGTCTCCCAGCACACCCACCCCCCAGCAGTGCAGGGGCACCCACCACCAGGTCCCCACCCATGTCTCCCACCACCCCCACCCCCCAGCCACCAGGGGCAGCCTCCACCAGGCCCCCACCCATGTCTCCCAGCACCCCCCACCCCCCAGCACTGTGGGGCACCTGCCAGCAGGCCCCCACCCATGTCCAACTCATGTTCTCCACCACCCCCACCCCCCAGCACTGTGGGGCACCTGCCAGCAGGCCGCCACCCATGTCCCATCCATGCCCCCCTGCACCTGGGTCCCACCAATCCCCAATCATGTCCGTAATGGCCATCCTCCCCTGCCAAAAGGCCCAACCAACTATCACATCCACCCACATATCAAAGGCAATGACATGTTACACACCCAATGTAAATAATGCAAATGAACACATGTCTGTCACACACAATGGCTGCAAGTGAATGTTAAGACACCCAACATGACATGCATGAAAGCAATGAGATGATACGACACATTGAAGGATGAAAATAAAAATGTATTTAAAATCAACTTGAATGGAAATGAAATGAGAAAAACCACAAAGCAAAACAACCAAAAGAAGAAGAATGTCCATGAAAAAAATCAAAAACACACAGCACAATCCAAAAAAATGGTGTCCAAAGTCACAGTCAGAAAAGTAATCCAAGTGTAAATGATAAACAAAAACCATTGCTCCATGGCGATGAAAAAAATCCAAAAAATAGACAAATCCATTGAAGAACTATTTACAAGATAATCCCGGGTCCATGAGCCCAACCAAATGAAACCTAACTATGACAACTAACTAAAAACTGAACTACATACAATAATGTGGCGCATTGTCCAATCGCAACCAAATAAAAAAAATAAATAAAGGAAACCTAACACTAACTATATAACTATATACAAAGGCGGCGGGCAAGTCCAGAGGCTCACTCCGTGGTGTTCCGGGCCAGGGCATCATCGAACTCCTGTTCGATGTCCCGGAGGCGGTCCTGTTCCATGGCCCCGAGGGTCCGCAGGGACGACGCCGTCTCCTCCTCCAACCCCCTGCGGATTGTCTCGAAGCACTCGTCTCGCCTCTAGGCCCTCCGCATGGAGTTCTCTGCCCTGACCATTGTGAGCCGCGCCTCTTCCGCCCGGCGCCGCTCCGCACCTATCTGCTGGCCCAACCGCTGCCACACGGAAGACACTTCCTGTCCTGGGTCCTCCTGCCCTCTGGCCGATGCCTGCCCCTCCGATGTTGATGGCCCCGAGCCATGATGCCTCCCACGTTGACTCCGCTGCTGCCTCTGACGCCACTGCCTCTGCCAGCACAACGGCATCCAGGCTGATGGAATCCACCGACGCCGTTGTGCACATGCCCTGCCTGATGATGCCGGCACATCCTCCATCTGCTGGGGTACAGTTGCTGTGGTGTCCACCCCTACTGGACCTCTGACTCCCGACTATGGCAGGGATGGGATCCCCACCGAGCTGGCTGCATTGGTCAGGGCAGGTCCACAAGGGGCCCTGGTGGCATCTGGGCCGGAAGACGGCAAGGAGAACGACAGAGGAGGAGAGGGACGCCAGATTGGCCGACACATGCAGGAAACCCCCGAACATGGACGATCCCAATTGGGCCACGTCGGCACGGTGCTCTTCGTGATGACGTGCATGCTTCTCCTGGGAAGCACGCACGGCATCACGAATCACAGCCGTGCGCATCGCGACCCCAATCAGGACCTTCTCCATACGGCCAGGGGTCCCCTCGTCCGCAGGTGGAGGGGAGTCAGATGACATGGACATCCCCTCTACCTGCGGACGGGCCTAGGATGGGGCATCCCTGCTGGTGCATGGTGGTGCACCCACAGGGTCAGGGACAGCGACATGCACAGGCCCCTCCACGGTGACCTGTGCTGCCTCCTGCCCCTACCCCTGGACTGCACCACTTGCACCAGCAGGGATGCCCCCACCAGGCCCCATGTGCGCCTCAGTGGCGGCCTCCTCCTCCTCTGTGGAAACCACCAACCTGGATGGCTCCTCACCGTCTTCCGCCGTAGCAGGCCCCTGTGGGGGCTCACCCACCCCTTCCGCTGCAGCCATAGGGCATCCCCACCGCCTTGCTCCACAGCACCGTCTCCGCCCTCTTCTTCACTAGCCGCTGCGTAGAGGGAGACATAGAACACAAGCATCAGGGTACTGTACAATGGTCCCCTAGACAGGAAGCAATAGCAGATGAGTGCCACTGTCAAAGTACACTTCCATCATGTCCCTCCACAACACATGTGTCAGTCCAGGCAAAACACACACAGTGACAGACATGGTGCATGCCATGGACATTTCCATACATGTCCAATGGACTCTCGAAACATACAATGTAATGGAACTCACATGCATCATGGGTCATGCCTATCACATGAACACACTTCACTTCAGTCACATCCATCTGGCCCCGTACACCCCAATCACAGTGGATACAAGGATGACTAGGCTGCATCAGTGAATCTGTACATTGTCACAGACATGTGTCATGCATCCATGGCATTCACAAGTCACAGGCACGCAGGTCAGGCACACAGACATGGATACCATATATGTACCTGGCATCAGCACCCATCCCTCACCCACACCCATGTCCAGGAACAGAGACTGCCATGCTCTCATGTGTACAATCTGCATAGGGCTCCCCATGTCGCATTTAAACACATGCAACAACCGTGCGGTTCACACATTACTGGTCGCACATGCATTACCATGATGTCCCTGCACACATACATGCGTACATGGCCTATATCACACATACAGGCAAGTATCAGACAACCAGCACACTGCAACATGCCCTGTCTCACACAGCAATGCTTGGCCACTTACCGCTCAACTCCAGACGGGTCTCCCTCTCAAGGACCTGGGCGTGGAGCGCTGGGTGTACGCGTTCCAGGACCCTCATCTGGATGGAACTCATGCTGCCCCGGCCCCCCTCCACGAGGCGCCGGGCCTTTATGAGGGTCCAGGACCTCAAGTCCTCCCAGCGCTTCTTGACCTTCTGGATGGTGCGGGTTGCCACCCCCTCCGCGTTGATGGCAACCACACAGTCGGCCCAGATCCTCTCCCGTCCTTCCTTGTTGGCGCGGGACGATCCGAAGAGGGCATCATACTGCCCCAGGACTTGCTCCACCAGGACACCAACTTCAGTGGCAGTGAAGCTGGTGCCCCTCTGGCCGGGGGTTGCCACTGGTGCCAGATGTGGATGTGCCCGACATGGCAACCCCAGGGGCAGGAGTGGGTGGGCAACTGGGTCCTGGGGCTGGGCTGTGGAGCGATGTTATCCGAGTCGGGAGTCTTCTGTTCCAGCAGGGGTGGACACAGCAACTGGACCCCTGCAGATGGCTGATGTGCAGGCACCAAATGGCACTGCACGGTGGCAGCAGGCAGGCAGGCAGGCAGGCAGGCAGCAGCAGATGGCACGTGGGAGGCTGCTCGGGGCACTGGGGGGCAGTAATTCGGCCTTCTGGGCAGGAGCGTGGTCTTCCGTGTGTTTTCGCGTGGCCAGCTTGATATGGAGTGATTTGGCACGTGAAAATCCTGCACGTCAGCGTGAAAATCGAGGAAAGGCCCTTAGCGCGTAAGCGCGTCAGCATGCGTACGCGATTTCATTGGACCAAAGGCCCTTGCAGCGTAAGCGCGTCTGTGACGTTTTGCGCACGGGCGTTGCCCTGGCATGGCTTGGAGATCCCGCGTGCCTTTACACTGTTCTGTACATGCTTTTCGTGCGGTGCGTGTGTTTTCCATCCGTTGGGGTTCACACGCTATTACTTCACAGCGGGTGTTGGCTATGCGTTCTTCTACACGCAAGGCAGACGGTGAGTGATACCCCGCTCCCCCAGGCCCGCACCCCTGAAATACATGTAGCCCGCTCCCCCAGGCCCGATCGCGTGAAAAAGTTCACGCAAACCCCTGAAATACATGTAGCCCGCTCCCCCAGGCCCGATCGCGTGAAAAAGTTCACGCGAACCCCTGAAATACACGTAGCCCGCTCCCCCAGGCCCGATTGCGTGAAAGAGTTCACACGCACCCCCGAAATACACGTACCCCGCTCAATCGCGTGTGTTACTTCCCGTGCACCCCCGATATATACGTGCCCCGCTCAATCGCGTGTGTAACTTCTCGCGCACCCCCGATATACACGTGCCCCGCTCGCACAGGCCCAATTGCTGTATGTTGCCACTTTTGTAATGCGCAGGGACGCTACCGCCTGCCTTCGTGTGGCGGACGTGTTTCGGCTTGTGCGTGTCTTTGGCTGTGCGTGGCTTTGCCCTATTCGATTCCATGAATACGTGTGGTTCGAGTGCGTGTGGGCGTTCCGTCTGCTTCCCTGCAGTACATCCCCAGTTACGCCCTTATTTTCGCGCGTTGTTCCCCATTCCGCGCGTTACCCCCCGTGTCCCGCCCACTTTCTGGTGTATGCGCCGAGGTTGTGCGCTTTCACTGTGCGCGCCGCGCACGCCTTTCGGGGTGTTGCAGTGACTTGTGCACCATGCACGGGTTTGGCGCGCATCCCGGGGTGTACAAGCGCAGGGACTTCGCTTGAATCGCACGCGTGCGCGTGTGCCTGTTTTTTTCCGCTTGCGCGAAGATTTTCGGCGCACGTTTGTTCCATGAATCGGCCCCTAATTGTTCACAAGATTTACTTAAACGGTTCGGACCAGTTCTGTTTGCAAATGTTTGTCCTTCATAGAAATGCCACAAATAATCCTAACAACACTTACAGGGTCTCAGGTATAAGGCAAGAATTGGACTACTGTGCAGTATTGGTAAAATGTACCATAAACACAAAGGAAGATCCAAAATAATTCCTATTGTACTTACTACAAGTAGTGGAAACCAAAAACAACCTTATAAATGAAATCTTCCAATAGCAAGAATGTACAAAACACCGTCAAATAAAAAAGCTCACCCTGAACCCCCTGCAATTGAAATGATGTCCTCGAACACTAAAAGTGACTGGGGACTAGGCGGCATCTGCACACCCTTTTTCACCCATAAAAACAGCTCCATATCATCTTTATTCCACTCAACACCCTTTCCAGGCCATCTTTCGGCCAGCAAATAACCCCAAATGTGTTTTCCAGACATTTTCCCTCCAGTTGTTAATAATTGAGTGATGGTCTGTGGATGTGGCCTGTCATTTAATCCTACATTTCCTTCTTTATATCCAATGTGTCCCTAATAGCTCATTGTTTAGAGCGTTTGTCTACCAATAACTAGACACACCGTTCAAGCACCCTTCAGGCTTGTGACATCAAGGTGGCACAATGGAGTAGAAATGAATATATTTTCAGTTGAGTAAGGTACATATTTTTCTTTTTTTTTAGTTAATCCCAATTGTAATTGTGTAGTCTCTGTCTTTCCCCTAGGCTTGGCCGAGGTAAAGAATGCATATAACTCAATGTCATCAGCAATAATGTACTGTAAGGGCTCCCTTCTTTCCTCTGGCCTTTAACTTCTTGCAGCAATGTTTGCAATGCAAGGCAGCCTGTTTTCCAAATGTGCTCCCACCATTGCTCTTTGACGGGGGACAAGGCACGCCACAGAGGTGGGTGCAGACGAGATCTCGGATATGAAAACCGCAGACATTGGTATGCGCCTCATACCCAAGCTACATATAGTCGGGCCTTCTGCTTACAAGTCCAGCCCTCATACTGAGGAATCTGTAGCCTGAAACATGGACAGGCGCCATGGTGTCTCAGGGCCCCAATGCAAACAATGTTCAGAAATCCAGGCTTTTCAGATACGGAATTGGGAAAATCTATGGAGAAAAGGGTAGTCTATTCCAAGCGCTCTCATGGGAATTAAGCTCCTGACGGGTCTGTAGTGCGAGACGGTGACTTGTTCGGGATGGCCTTGCTAGCCTAGTGGGGAAGGCACAGGCCCTACTAACACCAAGGGCAGGGGTTCAAGTACTATCCGGGTTGGACAGCCACCTTTTGCTAAAATGTGCAAGAGAGTCTGCAATTCCACTCAGAGGGGTGGACAACCACCCTTTGCTAAAATGCTGCCTTTTGCTAAAATATGCAAAATAGTGCAATTCCACTCAGAGGGGTGGACAGCCACCTTTTACTAAAATGTGCAAGACAGTCTGCAATTCCACTCAGAGACATGTTAGTGGCCGGGCACACCTTATAAACCCTTTGATACCTGTTTTGGCATATGAAACCTGCCCGTTGCCCCCAAAGTGCAGTGTTGGGTGGGTGCGAATATCTGCAGCCTATCGACGCTTTTGAAAACAGTGCCTGTGGCATTCCTGCAGCATCTGCGGAGGCAAGTTCCTCACCAATTGACCTAGCTTTGATTGGCTTTGAAATCGCTCCCAACTTTTCTATTTATGGAATATTGAATGGCTTTAGAGGCAGCTCCAAAATGAAGAGTAGCATTATTTTTAAAACAACTATGCAATGTGGGGTGCGTGGATGCGCAGCACCACTCTTTTGTGGAAGGAGATAGCCCCATGTGCAAGTGGAGGGGCACCAGGACTGAGATAGAAGTGTTTGCTCTCTCTCTTTCTCTCTCTTTATGTGCAGCTTCAACTATCTAACTATTTGTACTTTAAGCAGCACCTGGTGCAATCTTAAACCATTGAGGGAGACTTTGTCAGCCTCTCTACCCCACCCACCCTGACCCCCACTCTCTCTGACAACTCACGCACCCAACTCCTACTCTCTCTACTCCACACCCACCCTACCCCCACTCTCTCTACCCCCACCCACTCACCCACCCTATCCCCACTCTCTCTACCCCCAGCCACCTACCCTACCCCCACTCTCCCTACCCCCACCCACCCTACCCCCAAACTCTCTACCCACCACCCACACACCCTACCCCCACTCTCTCTACCCCACCCTAACCCCACTCTCTCTACCCTCACCCACTCACCCTACCCCTGCTCTCTCTAACCCCAGCCACCCTATACCCACTTTCTCTCTACCCTGCCCACTCTACCCCCACTCACCCTATCACCACTCTCTCTACCCCCACCCACACACCCTACCTTCACTCTCTCTACCCCCACTCTCTCTACCCCCACCCATTCACCCTACACCCACTATCTCTACCCCCACCCACCCACCTTACACCCACTCTCTCTACCCCACCCACCCTACCCCACACCCACTCTCTCTACCCCACCCACCCTACCCCACACCCACTCTCTCTACCCCAGCCACCATACCCACACCCACTCTCTCTACCCCAGCCATCCTACCCCACTCTCTCTAGCCCCACCCACACTACCCCACATCTCTCTACCATACTCTCACACCCTATCTCCACTCTCTCTATCCCCACACACCCTAGCCCCACTCTCTCTACCCCCACCCACCCTACCCCCACTCTCTCTACCCCAACCACCCACACTACCCCCACTCTCTCTACATCCAACCACCCACCAAACCCCCACACTCGATACCCCACCCTACCCCTACTCTCTCTACACCACCCACCCACACTACCTCCACTCTCTCTACCACATCCACCCACCGTACCCCCACTCCCTCTACCCCCACCCACCCTACCCCCACACCTTCTAAAACACTGACTCTCTCTACCCCCACTCACCCACTGTACCCCCACTCACCAACCCAACCCCCACTCTCTCTAACCCACCCACCCACCCTACCCCCACTCTCTCTACCCCCACCCACCCTACCCCCACTCTCTCTACCCAACACACACTCGCCATACCTCCACACTCTCTACATCCAACAACCCACCCAATCCCCACACTTACCACCCACCCTATTCCCACTCACTGTACCCCACCCATGCAACCCCCACTCTCTCTACCCCAATCCCCACTCTCTCTACTGGCAACCACCCTACCCCACTCTCTCTACCACCAGCCACCCTACCCCCACTTTCTCTCTACCCCTCCCACTCTACCCCCACTCACCCTATCACCACTCAATCTAACCCCACCCACACACCCTACCTTCACTCTCTCTACCCCCACTCTCTCTATCCCCACCCACCCACCCTACACCCACTCTCTCTACACCCATCCGCCCTTCATCCACTCTCTCTAACAAACCAACCCTACCCCAAACCCACTCTCTCTACCCCACCCACCCTACACCACTCTCTCTAGCCCCACCCACCCTACCCCACATCTCTCTACCACACCCTCCCACCCTATCCCTACTCTCCTTACCCCCACACACCCTAGCCCCACTCTCTCTACCCTCACCCACCCTACCCCCACTTTCTCTCCATCCCACCCACTCTACCCCACTCTCTCTACCCCCACTCTCTCTACCACTACCCACCCTATTGCCACTCGCTCCACCCCCACCCACTCACCCTACCTTCACTGTCTCTACCCACACCCCACTCTCTCTACCCCAACCACCCTATCCCCACTCTCTCTACCCCCCACTCATCCATACTACCCCCACTAACCCTATCCCTCCTCTTTACCCCCACCCACCCTACCCCCACTCTTTACCCCCAACCATATTCCCACTCTTTACCCCCAACCCACCCCACTCTTTCTACAGCCACCCACCCTACCCCCACTCTTTAAATCCACTCTTTACCCCCACCCACCCTATCCCCACTATATACCCCAACCTACCCCACTCTTTCTACAGCCTCCCCTACCCCTGCTCTCTCTAAAACCACCCACCCTACCCCCACTCTTTACCCCCACTGTACCCCCACCATACCACCCCTCTTTACCCCCACCCACCCTATGCCCACTCTTTACCCCCAACCATACCCCCACTCTTTACCGCCAACCTACCCCACTCTTCTACATCCACCCACCTTACCCCCACTCTCTCTACACCCAACCACCCACCCAACCCCCACACTTACTACCCCACCCTATCCCCACTCAATGTACCCCACCCACCCACGCTACCCCCACTCTCTCTACCCCACCCACCCACCCTACCCCCACTCTCTCTACACCCAACCACCCACCCAACCCCCACACTTACTACCCCACCCTACCCCCACTCACTGTACCCCACCCACCCACGCTATCCCCACTCTCTCTACCCCACCCACCCACCCTATCCCCACTATCTCTACCCCACCCACCCACCCTATCCCCACTATCTCTGCCACCACCCACCCTGCCCCCTCTCTCTACCTCTGCCCACCCACCCTACTGCACTCTCTCTTCCCCACCCACCCACCTTACACCCACTCTCTCTACAAACCCCCACCCACCTTACCCTCACTCTCTCTACTCCCAACCAACCACCCTACCCCCACTCTCTCTACCCTCACCCCCTACCACCACTCTCTCTACCCCCACGCACCCTACCCCACCATCTCTCTACCCGACCCAACCTACCCCCACTCTCTCTACCTCCACCCACCCTACCCCCACTCTATCTACCACCACCCCCCACTCTATCTACCGCCACCCCACACCCTATCACATTCTCTCTACTCGCACCCACCCTACACCCACTCTCTCTACCCCCACTCCCCCACCCTACCCACACTCTCTACCACCACCCACCTACCCTACCCCCACTCTCTACCCCCACCCACCCTACCCCCACTCATCCACCCAAACCCCACTCTCAACCCCCACCCACTCTACCCCACCATACACCCACTCTCTCTATCCCCCACTCACCCATACTACCACCACTATCCCCACCCCCACTCTTTACCCCAGCCATATCCCCACTCTTTACCCCAACCCACCCCAACTCTTTCTACAGCCACCCACCCTACCCCCACTCTTTACCCCACTGTACCCCCATCATACCACCCCTCTTTACCCCCACCCACCCTATCCCCACCCTTTACTCCCAACCATACCCCCACTCTTTACCCTAAACCCACCCCACTCTTTCTACAGCCACCCACCCTACCCCCACTCTCTCTACAGTCACCAACCCAAACCCCCCTCTGTCTACCCCCACTCATCCATGTTACCAAACTTTCTCTACCACTACCCACCCTACCAACTCTCACTACCCCCACCCATGCTAACTCTATCTACCCCCACCTGCCCTACCCTCACCCTCTCTACCCCATCCACATGTGCTCTCCCCTCTCTATCCCAACCCTCCCTAACCCCCTCTACCAACTCCCATCCTATCCCCTTTCCTTACTGAACACTACCACCTCTCTCTTTACCCCCGCCTTACACACATTTACCCCCACCCACCCTATCTCATCCCAACTCCTCTATTCCCACCCATATGAGTATATTACCCCCTCTCCCTACCCGCTCTCATCCTTCCTCTCACACACTTGCTTTATTTTGTGCCCTCTACCCTTTAGTGCTCATATTTCTTCTTGCTCATCATCGATGGCACCCTCTGTCAATGGCTTTTTCCTTTGCTCTATTCCCCATCTCATTCTATTGCGCACCTGCACCCCTTATTGCATCCCCCTTTCACATTTTGCGCTCTCCTCCTTGCACCCTGGTGCCTATAAATGCAAAATGCAAAGAACAGCAGTAAACACCAAAACTATTGGCATTGCCAATGCTCATTTAAAAATTACTGGACGATGTACACCAAATTTACAAAAGCATGCTTTCGGACCAAGCCGACACTCTTGGTGCAAAATTTGTGAAAATCAGTCCAGCTGTTTGGGCTTTAGGCGCTAGCAAAATATTATTTCATTGCGTCTATGAGGATTTCCCCCCTATAACATTGCCCCCCCTGGTGAAACTGCACCAAACTTTGCAGAATATTTCCGAGGGGGCCAAATACTTTGTTTGCAAAGTCTGTTGAGGTTTCGTCTAGGGGGAGCAAAGTTAGAAGCCGCCCAAAAAGTGTTCTTTCTATGAGTTGCGCAACTTAACCATAACTGCAGGGTCACTACCGCAGGCCCTGTAATGTACACCACAGTTACGCTAGAAACATTAGTAGATCAGAATTCGTTTTTCTTAAATTCCAGCTACATTTGGTGTATCTTTAGGCTCGGAAACTGCTATTTGCTTTTAATGCACATTTTTCAAGAACTGGCTGAAAAGTTTGAACTCCATCAGCTAACTATGTGGTCTTTTTCTGCAGAGTTATTAGGCCCACAGATGATCAATTGTGATGGTGGCATGCATAGTGGGACACTAGGCGTACCTACTTTTTTTTACCATTTCTACGCCGTCCTCTTGCTTGATCCCATCCCCCATTGTATTCACCTTCTGTCCCCTCTTCACATCATTTTACTGTAACTCCCATCTGCTCCATTCCAGAAATTGGCTGCACTCCCTTTTCTGGGTCCCGCTCTGTATTTTCTGAGCCATTTCATCTTCTGGCATTCATAAGAGATCCCTTTTACACTGCTTTCCCCACATCAGACACCTGTAAAATAACTTTGCCTGCTGTTCCCTTGTGTCAGAGAAGTGGCATGATAAGGATATCACTTTTTTTTAAAATGGACACTTGACTTTTTGGAGCAGTTTGTCCTAACAGGATAACCTGGTGTGAAAAATCGGCATTGACCCCCAAACAGGACTCCAGCTCACCCTAGCAAAATTGCATTTCTGTGCTATTGTACTCTGGTGGTGCTTATTACCAGCAGAGTGGTTCACGGTGTCCAAGTAGAACATGACTGGAAACAAGCCTTTCTGCAGTACCACAACACAACACATAAACGTCCACCCTTAGGTTAAATGTTGATGGATTCATGTGTGTTATTAACAAATGTCAATGAGGGGCCATGACCTCCAAAGAGAAAATTGCACGAAAGGGACCGACTCTGTTTGCAATTTTGCGCAAAAAGGTCCCTTCGATGCAACTTTAAACCTCTCCACCACATCATGGAAAAGTAAAGAGTGAAACAAGTGGTGACATTTCTTTTACTATTTATACTTCTACTATATGTTTGGAAAAGTGTAACTGCCTCCCGCATTTAACCATTTCAGGAGCCATCTGCAATGTATTCCTGTGGAATCTTCCTGCTTTCACCATGTTTTAACTTCAGAGGATTCCATAGGAATCCATGGGTTAACCTCCAGCATGAACATGTCACCCTGGCCGTATAGTAGGTGGTTTTGTCATGCAGAGCGGGAAAGAGGGCGGACATGTAAAATCCGCCAACCCCCAACTCCACCTGACAAATACTACAAAGTCCGGCAGCTAAAGTTGCCAAAGTCATAATGAACCCAACGCAGATAATGTACACACAGAAAAATAATTGCAAAGCAGGTTTGTTTGTTCACTGCACCTGCCAGTTCCTTCAGGGCAAGTTTTCAGTGGACCTTGCTTTATTTGAGAAGAGAGGGTAGTCAGATTCCGCCACAGTTCCCTGAAAGGTTTTAAGGGCTTGGTTCAAGAACTACACCCTCATCTCCCCCAGGCAGGTAACACACAGCGACAAACAAATCGTCTCTTTGTTCTGTAGGAAAAAACCGCATTCGCACCTCAGAAGCGAAAAGTAAAGTCAATTTACATCCATGCCTCTGAAGAGCTCAGTTAATCCCTTGTCTGATATTTTCCTTGACGTAAAGAGCTCACGTCGGCAGACTTCGTGTATACCGTCGACTTGTTTCAATAATGCAAAGTAACAGTAGACGTAAGGCAGCGACCTATTAAAAATGTATACGTGGTGCTTGTCACGTATGCACGAAGATAAGACGATTTACAGTAAACGAAGTGCGATGGTGTTGGAGAAGCAGTACCTTCCAGGTGGATAGCATGCTCGTACAACTTTAAAGTGTGAGTCAATGTTGCCCGCTGTTACACTTTGCACACGTCTCCACGGCAACGTATGTTTTCATTAGCTAACATCGGTATCATGATATATTTTATTTTTGACACCATCAAAACTCAACAAGTATTGGCAATGCCAGCAGTTTGGGCTTTTGTGTATGCATGTGGTGAATTTTTCAACTGGAGGGGCGTAAATATTTGTCCCAGATATAACAAAGCGACCAGGGCCGTCACGAGGTGGGGCAGGAGGGGCAAACTGCCCTGGGCCTCGCGCTTGCAGGGGGCCTCGCGGCCCCCTCTCCTAACTAGCAGGTAGCACATTGCACCCTCGTCCTTTATTCACACGGGAGACTGTGCTGTCTGCTGTCTGCTCTCTGCCTTGCAATGATTTTGCTGTTTTTTGCTAAGCCTCCGCAACAAACTCTAAGCTAAGCTCCGCAACAAACAGCAAAATAATCGGAGGCAGCAGGGCTCAGAAGTGAGCTCTGCTGCCTCCCGTTATTCAGCTGACATAGTGGACATGCTAAATGACAAGAGAAGACTTGTCTCCTGTCAGTCAGTGTGTTCAAGTTGCTCAGCGTGACCACGCTGACTGATGGTCCTGTCAGGCAGCCTGTCTACATGTCCTGTGGCTGCGCAGGGGCTTTTCAAGGTTGCATAGAGGTAAGGTAAGTGTTTTTTATTTTGATTTAAATTTGTATATATATATATATATGTAGTATGTATGTGTATTTAAATTAAATAAGTATGTATATGTGCATGAATGTGTGCTTGTAGGTTGGTGTTTATGTTGTGCTGTGTTTGGTTTTATGTATGCATGTATGCAAGGAGTTGTGTGACTGGTGGATGAATGCATGAGTCAAAGTGTTGTATGTGAGTGTCTGCGCCAGCCCCCACCCCTAAATTTAGCAGACCTGCGGGCCACTTAATTAAGGGGTGGGGTCATGGCATCAGAGGTGCACCTAGGCTAAAATTTCGGGGGGCGACGGAGTGGGACTAACACTTCAAATTTTGGGAGGGGCGCTAATGTCAGAGCCTGTGGGGGAGGGGCAAACTTACTTGTGTGGGCACATCTAACATCTTTCCACATTAGAATGAGACTATTCTGATGAAGCTTCAATGTTACAAGCAGCTAACTCTCGCCCTCATTTCTGAAACGTCACACTTAAGGACTGCTGCGAGAATGAGATTTCTCATGTCACTACTTCCCTTCTAATCATTACCCTGACATGCAAGTGCTAACCCCACATCACAAGTTTGATTACCTAAAAATGTATGTTTATGAATGCAGGTACTAATAGTGAAATATTTTATGTTAGTAATTTAAGGGCCCTTGTTAACAGGGAAGCCCAGGCCCCGTTTAATGTCTGTGGGCCTCATTCCGAGTTGGGTGGTAAGGGAAAAATGATGCCGGTAAAGGAATACCGGCATCGTTTCCCTTTACGGCCCATTCTGACCCACCACACCGTTATTTACGGCGTCGTAAAGTACGATGCCGTAAATAGCGGTTTAGTGGCACGCGCACGACACGCCATGCCGTAATTAGCGGCATGGCGTAAACCGGAGCTGATCCAAGTAAAGCGGACATGGAAAAAACGGCCTCCACAAGACCGCAAAGTACCTTACCGCCATGGAGTAAATACCGGCATCGCTGAGAAGGTGTAAAGGACCCTGAGCAGTGTTTCCAAGAGGAACAGGTGCACTCAATCAGCACAGGTGGAGGCAATGGAGTCTGGCACAGCACAAAAGGAGCACACCCACACACCACACCCCCTCCCACACCAAAATGATACCGATTGTAGCAGCATTCCTGGAGCTGGCGGTCCTGCTTGCAAGGCAAGAACAACTACAACAGCAACAACAACAACCACAGACACCACCACAGAGGACACACAGGAGGAGAAGGAGGGTGAGACAGGGCCAGCATGCCCTACCGGTGCAGCCACCATTACCACGCTGGCAGGCCCCAATCCCCCGCATCAGAGCCACCCCCTTCAACCTCACACCAGAGCAGATCCACGCCCTGTACCGGCTTGACTGGGACACCATTACCAGCATAGTGGACATGATACATGATAATATTGTGAGCCGCATAGAAATACGCACTGCCATCCCCCCTCTACTGAAGGTAGTGTCTGTTCTCCAATTCCTTGCCACAGGCACCTACCAGCATACAGTGGGGCAAATGCATGGCATTTCTCAGCCCATATTTTCACGGATACTCAAAGAAGTGTTGGATGTCCTCCTCACCCACACAAGGGAATACATATCCCTACCCCAGACTCCCCAGGAGATCTACGACACCAAAGCTGCCTTCCATGCACTGGCAGGCATGCCAAATTGCATAGGTGCCCTCGACTGCACCCACGTTGAATTGGTGGTCCCGCATGCCATGGAGGTGCCGTATCGCAACCGCAAGCAATACCACTCCATCAATGTCCAGATGGTGTGTAATGCCAGTAAATCCATCACACATTGCAATGCCCGATACCATGGATCAACTCATGACTCCTTGGTTCTGCGGAACTCAACACTACCACGCTACATGGAGCGACATGCCGGACGTCGTGCCTGGCTGCTTGGTGAGTCATCTGAATGGGCCATGGCGTTGCTTTGGGGCTGTGAGTAGTTCTGGGAAGGGGGGGGGGGTTCATACTCCACCGGCCTGGGAAGGGGGGGGTTCATACTCCACCTGCCTGGGAAGGGGGGGGTCATACTCTACCTGGTCGGGAAGGGGGGATGCATGCTCATCCCAGTAATCATCTGTGGCCATGCATGACCAGTACAATTTTCCACCATGAGGGCACACACGATTACCTCATTTCCACTTCCATGCAGGTGATGCTGGCTACCCTCTGAAGCCGTGGCTCATGACCCCCGTCCGCAACCCACAGAACAGGCACGAGGAGGACTACAACAGATCCCATACCCGTACATGCGTGGTGATAGAGCAGACCTTCGGGCTCTTGAAGGCACGATTTCGTAGCCTCAGCCGTTCAGGTGGGGCACTCATCTACAGCCACGAGAAGGTGTCCAAGATCACCATGGCATGTGTAATGCTACACAACATGTGCATCCGTCGGAACGTGCCACTGCCCCCTGATGTGGAAATGCCACCACCAGATGACGATGAGGGGGAGGAGGTAGGAATGGCAGGACAGCAGCCGGGTCCCGATGCACAGGAGGGACGTTCTGTGCGTCAAGCATTGATTGGACAATATTTCTGACTCACAAGTCAGCTGAGGGTTTCAGGATGAGAGGACATTGGGCACGGGGTGTGGGGATACATGTACACCATGTACTGTGCGACATTAAAATACACAAGCAAAATGATCAATGTCCACTCTGTTTTAGTGAATGAACAACCAGTGTATTAAAAAGTTTAAGTTTGAACGTGTACAACAAAACCACCACCCTCACCCACCTCCTCCTCCCCCCAACTCCCAATGACACACCCTCACCCCCCTCCCCCTCCCAAATGTGTGTGCCAGGATGTTCATTGGCCACTTCCGGAGCCAGGGGGATTCATGTTCTGGCGGCGGAGTGTCCGCATTGACCGGCGGACAGGGCTGGTCTGTGTGGATGAACTTTGTGATGGTGGGTACTCCCACTGGGGCTGTGGTCTTGGGTGTGCTGCCTCCAGGGCATCAGCAATCCAGCCCAGCACCTCACAGAGGCGGTTGGTGTTTGAAGTGATTACCTCACCCAGGGCCTGCAGGTCATTGTGGCATTGTGAATGTGATTGACGGTTGTCCCGTAGGAAGTCCTCCAGCAGGGCTGTGATGCGCTGCCCGTGCACTCCATCCGTGGATGGTGTGGCAGATGTGGTAGCCAGCCGTGGTGTTGACCGTGCAGGGCTCTGTGGGCTTTCGGCAGGGGAGGAGGATACAGGACAGGCAGGTGGTGCTCCTTGGCCTGTAAGGATTGGGGTGTCACTCTCCCCAGAGTCGCTGAGTGCGACTTGTGTGTGAGATGGTGTTTCCGGCCTGTACGCTGTGTCACATGTCTCCCCCACGTCAGTAGGGCTCTCCGGCTCGTCGATGAGGCACATGGCAGCGTGCTCCCCTGCCACACTGGATTCCTCCGAGTGGACTGTGGGGTATGTGTTCGTTCCCAGTGCAGGCATGGGAAGGGGTGTGGGTGGGGGTTGTGCAGCCTCCATGGGGGTTGCTGGTGCAGATGGTGTTGCCTGTGGCCTCCTCCTTCCTACAGGCTTCCGCTGTCCCCTGCCTGTGCCCCTGGAGGTGGAGGGCTGGGTGGCTTCATGGCCCTCAGTTTCATGTCTGCTGCCTGTGGGGTGGAAGAGAGAGATGGCATTAGCTATGATTTGGGGGTCAGCATCGCTTCAAGGCTATGGTATGAGAATTGTGTTGCAGCGTTTGGGTGACATTTGGGTGGTGAGTGGGACATTGATCTGGGCTAGGATGGTAAATGCATGCAGGTGTCTGGGTCAATCAAGCTGGCAGAGTACTGTGCTGACTCACAGTGACTGCCTCTTTGTGTGCTATGGGCAGTATGGGTTGTAGCCTTGCAAGTGGCATCAGCCTGGGTCTCACTTGTTACGGCATGATTGGGGGGGGCATATGTGACATGACTGCTTGCCCATCCCTTGGCGGTGGCTTGAATTGGGAATGCATTTACTGTCTTCACTCATGACACTCACCTCCATCTGCGGATGACGGGGCACCGCACTCCATCTCGCCGACCCCCTCGATGGATTCAGGGCCCATCATGTCGGCACAAGTCTGCTCCCAGGGCATCATCTTGATTGGAGATGCTGGGCCTCCTCCTGTCTCCAGGGCCTGGGTCCTGTTGGCCGATAGGATGGCCCGCACCCTGAGACGGAGGTCGTCCCACCTTTTGCGGCAGTCCCTTGTTGTGCGGGGGGTGTTGCTGACAGCGCTCACCCTCTGGGCAACCAGGTCCCATATTTGTTTTTTTCTTGCTATGGTGGCCTTGCGCATATCAGTGCTGAACACCACTTCTGCATTGGCATGCAGGGTGTCTACCAGGACCTGTAGCTCATCCTGTGTAAAGCGCTCCTTGCGGAGGCGTGCGGCTCCTTTTTTGAGTGCTTTCGGCATGATATAGGTGAATGCTGGAAAGTCTCAGGTTCAGAATCTTCCTCCGGGTTCTGTATCAAGGGGATGGCAATGGATTGTGTTTTTAAAGATGGCCGCCGCGCTCCTTCCCGTTCCTGTGCAATGATGTAATTTCCGTATCCGTTAATTAGCGGTGACCGTAATTTACGGTGTCCGTAAATTACGGTCACCGCTAATAACGGACAGCAGAGCTTCGGTGGCGGTGTTGTAACGACCGTCTCGCTTCATGCCGCTAAGGGGTTTTACGGGCCCTTTAGCGGTATGCCGCTAGGGGATTTACCGGCATGGCGGAAAGCTCGTGCCCGCGAACTCGGAATGGCCTGTAAATTGCGGCGTTGTACCAGACCGGACTCGGTCTTTCCGCCATGCCGGTAAGAACCCATACTTACCGCAAACCTCGGAATGAGGCCCTGTGTCTTGTTCCGTCTGGCCATCGCTCTGTTGGTCAGCACGGCAGGGGCTGGATGACAGTTTTGAAAGTGGATAGTGAGTGGGGCCAATGTGGGGTCAATAAACTCATTGCTCTGTCGGTCTCCCCACTGAGGGATGACTTCTGGGTCTTTCAGCTTTTGCAGTTGAAATGGGCCCCCAAGCAGCTGCTCCCATGTTGGCAATGTTATGACACAGGCACCTACTGATAATCTGCAGATTTTAACCACCTCACTGTATTATTTTGACTTTATTTTTGATTGATTTAAGAACTCCACAGGTGCCTTGGCCTATATTTCCAATCTATAAGGCCTGGGGTGCCCCACAAACAACACAAATAAATGGGCCCCAAACCAGCCCTGACACATCTTCAATCAGCCCTGCTCCCACTTGCCTCCCAATACCCTGAGCCCAACTAAATAGCTAGTTCGCCTTCCCTTAGCCTACTAGTCGTACCTTTCACCCCAATTCAGAGGCTCTTTAATTTCATAATGCTATGCTAATCTCTGGAGAGGTGTGCCATCTAAAAGCTGAGACCAGAAGTTAAGACTTTGGCTTTATCAAAGTTAGTCTGTTGATATCGCATGGATAGGCATTTGTACTCGGCATGTTGGATGCTGCTGCCGCTCGATAACGAGAGCTACGGGCTGGCAACACTTCGAAAGAGGCCTTCTGCCGCAAAGTGGGAGGACTTCAGCCCTCCCTAGCCAGGGGCTGGCTCCACCCATGAAGCCAGGTCGAGTCCCCAAAACACAACATTTCAGTGGGGGCTAGAGCCCGATCCGCTCAATGTTGTTGCACCCTACGTGTCTTTCACTGAAGTCCTGTTAAAAATAAACAT
Source organism: Ambystoma mexicanum (assembly GCF_040938575.1). Classification (NCBI taxonomy): domain Eukaryota; kingdom Metazoa; phylum Chordata; class Amphibia; order Caudata; family Ambystomatidae; genus Ambystoma; species Ambystoma mexicanum. The sequence goes on along the minus strand of NC_090933.1, from coordinate 22,281,087 downwards.
TGGCAAAGCCAACGGTTTTGACATGTGAATAAGTATTAGGCATTTGCCAGGCACTGCTATTAGATGCTCATGTACTCAAACCAGTTTGCATCTGCTACCATCAATGGCCAGTTAATACCAATACAGTAGTGCCTTTACCATGCCTTCATGAAAGCCCAAACTGTTAGCATTGCCAATGCTTGTTTTGCTTTACCAATGTTGCACAGGACCATGCATCACGGTTAAAGCAAACATACTACTTGACTAAATTGACCCAGATTGAATTTAGGCCAATGGAGCCAGTAATAACACTATTGGTGCACGGTCAGCCTGGACATACTTTCTGTGACGTGGCATGTTTATTGGCTGGGAGTGCGTACATGGTAATAATGGCATATAATGGTGCAGCCTGCATGGACCACATGGGAACAACCAGCATGAATATAACCTTGTTTTTGTATTTTATTTATTTGTATAGCGCACCTGGCCCAAAGGCATCTTGGCGTATATCTTAGGTTCCAATTAAACAATACAGAAAGAGTACATGGTACGATAACAGTGAAGAGAGTGTAAAAGGATGAAATAGGGAGCATGAGGTACAATAAATGAGTAAGGGGTCAGTGTACAGTCAGGGTTACAGTTAAATTTACAGTGGAGTACAAGGTACAATAACAGTGGGGGGTGAGATACTTAGTCTGAGATAAACTAGAAGAAACAATGGACTAAAAGTCAAGGTTGCAGAATTACAATCAGGTAATATACAATAAGGCAATCACAGTGCAAGTCAAGCAATGGTAGTATCAGGGTGTTGAATCTTAGGAAGCGTGATTATCTTGAGCAGCAAGCCACAATTTGGCTTTGCTCTTGAAGGACTGAAAGGAGGGTTCAGCTCTCAGAAGGCTGGGCAAGGTGTTCCACACTTTGGTAGCTAGGACCGGAAAACTCACCCCTCCAGCTTTTTGAAGTTTGAATCTAGGAAGGGAGAGGCAATGGGCCTGGGTGGCTGTCTGTGGTCGGGTAGAGGTGTGGGGTGTGAGTCGGTTGACCACTTCATACTAGCATATGCTGTGTGCAACAGCAGCATAAAATGTATTGGAAAATGTTCCTGTGCACGGTTGGCGACTTGCAACTATTGGGTTTTTCCATGTGCTTCCATACAAAACCAATTGCAAACTATGGATTTCTACCCAATTTTACAATGAAAGACCTGTAAAATGCATAATTGTAACCCAGTGTTTCAAACATTTTCTTGGGAGTGAGAAACCCCCTCAAATAACCCTTGTTTGGTTTGGGCACCCTTACTGTGCTCTGTCGATCCTGCCTAATTGGCACAAACATTTAAGCCTCTTCAGTTCAGAAATTAACCAGCCTCCACTGTACATCATCCATCTGTCACTGTGTATGATGTGTTTTTTAAGGCGCACACAGGGGAAGGGTGCTCCTTAATGCTGGTGTCATGCACCACATGGCGTCATGCCATCCTAAATATGTTTATGCCTATGATACAAAAGTTAGACTGGCATAAACCTTTCTTCAGTAGAGAAATCTAACTTTGCTGTAGGTGATTTGCAGTTGTAGTAATAAACCATATTTGGGTTCCTCCACACAAACTGAAGGAGAGATTTCTCGAGTCCCCTGTTCGCAAAGGTGCCTCCGCTGGCCCAGTGCGTAACATCAGAAGGTGGCCTCACCAAATGTTTTGCCCCGGGTCTCACCACATCTTTTGACAGCCCTGAGAGTGACTGAGTGTAGCGAAGGAGACCCTACCACTCACAGGGTGTTCCCTCTGAGAATCTTTTTAAAATAAGTGTTAAAATGGGGCATTTTCCATTTCTAGAAAAATTGGGTAAAAAGCCACACATTTTGCAATTGGGTTTGTAGGGTAACGCATAAAAAATCCAATATATGCAAGTCACCAACAGTGCACAGGAGCATTTCTCTCAAAATATGTGACAGTATAAAACCTTTTCACACTGGCTGTGCCCATACATTTCCATGCTGACTGCACCATTATAAACTATTATTCCCAAAAATACTCATGTACTCCAGTTGGCTTTACCATTAAAAATGCATGCCAGAGTGTGAAAACATGTCCAAAATGGGTGTACTAAAATGCTTACATTATCAAAGAGGCCCAATACAAAATATCATACCACAATAAGAAATGACTAGAATGAATGAATAAAAAATGCCAGTCTTGCTTCGTAACAACATTTATCATGCTTGCTCCACCAAAGATGCCCAATACAAAATGTCATACCACAATAAGAAATGACTAGACCGGCTGCATTGGAATGCCAGTCTAGCTACATAATAACACTTATGCTTGTTTTACCAAAGATGCCTAATACAAAATGTCATGCCACAGTAAGAATAATACCACTGATCCTGCTTGCTTTATCAAAGATGGCCAATACACAATGTCATACCTTAGTAAGAAATGGCTAGACTGGTTCCATTAAAATGCCAGTCTAGCTACACATTAACACTTATCATGCTTGCTTTATCAAAGATGCCCATTACAAAATGTTATGCCACAGGAAGAATAATACCACTGATCATGCTTGATATGATAGGTTATTTATAAAATGCTTAATACCCAGAGGTTTCTAAGCGCGGACCCGAGGATCGAACCTGTGGTACTCCGTGTTGTCTTGCTTCCAAGGCAAGCACGTTGCCCCTAAGCAATCGTTCCGAGACAGCTTGCATTATCAAAGCTGCCCAATATAAAATGTGATAACACAATATGAAATGGTTAGACTGGCTGCAATAAAATGCAAGTCTAGCTACATAATAACACTTGTCATGCTTGCTTTATCAACCATGCACAGTAAAACATGCTGTGGCTGCTCCATGGTGTGGCAGTGCCTTGAAGTCAGACATAATCACATTAATGATGAAAGTGATTATGTGTGATTGCGAGGTGCTGAGGGGCCAGGGGGCAGTTGGGTGTCAGGAGCTGGTGTCCCAGGGTACAGTCATGGAATTTTTTATTGGGCATAGATGCCAAGGAAAAACTGCCATGCCCATCGCATGAGTCCCGAGCGCCTCTCAGGCACACATTAATTGTGTGCATGCGAGGTGCTGGGTGGCCCAGTCATGGTATTTTTTACAGGGCATCTATCAGATGCCCAATAATAAATGGCATTCCTTCCCTCATTGCCCTCCAGTCCCTCACATGCACCATTATCAATTGTGTGTACATGTGAGGCACTGGGGGCTTAGGGGTCAGGCTTGACATTGCATGTGAGTTGCTAGGAATCCCAGTGAACTGTGCTGGCATTCTTTACTGGGCATACTCAGTAAAAAAAAATGCCTTGCCTGCCCCTTGGGCCCCAGCACCTCACACGCACATGATGAATGTGATTGTGTGTATGTAGTGTTTTTATGTGAGGCGCTGGGGGGCACTCGGGTAAGGCATTGTTTTTACTGGCCATCTATCATAGATGCCCCGTAAAAAAAGGACACGCCTGTCCCCTGGGTCCGGAGCTCCTTACAAACGCACACAATCAATGAGGTTATGTGTGTATGCCGGGACCTTAAGGTCCAGGGGGAGGGGATAATATTTTTTACTAGACTTCTATCATAGATGTCCAGTAAAATAATACCATCCCTGTCCTCTGGGCCCCAGAGCAACTCAGACGGATGTTAAGAAGGATTTCTGAACGGTTCAGTAGGCCAACCTAGTTTCTTGGAACAGGGTAACCTCTGGACAAGCCAGACCACTCAGGGTAGCTATTGCAGGCGGTCAAGACTAAATCTCAGGAGCGGTGAGGGTGACTGAAGGACCTCAATGAGCACACAGAGCAAGGACACTTACAAATTACTCCAGACAGGAGGTGTTATATCAAAAAAATATATACACATTTATTGCAAGGCCTTTGTAATATAGACCATAGCAAAAGAATTAGAGTATCACTTAGTAAACCAATACATCAGACTCAATACAATATATATACAAGACCATGGGGGTCTAAAGGGGTGACTGAACAAAATATGTCGACAACCCAGAGAGGAAGGAAACAGGCAGTGCAGGTAATCTTTAGGCCGAGTTCAACATCAATAATACACCTAACTAAGAGGCAGTCCAAGCCCTACGAAGAGAGGAGCCTTCTGCTAAATAGTACATGCACACGCTTGTGCCAATGGGTGGAATAGGGTCTCTTCAGGGGTCTCTAGCAGCTCAGGAAGGTAGATGAAGCGATGCAGAACAAGTTCCCACTATTCAAGAAGGACCTCCAGTTCAGGGCAGGGGCAGTTCGAGAGTGCAGGATGGAGCATCTATTTTGCAATAGCTGTGGAATGGAGAGGGGCCTCCAGGGGCCACTTGGGCATAAAAAATGGGCCCTTGCGCTAGGGGACACAAGTTGGGGTATTGAGTACTTACCGGTCCCCAAAGCAAGTGGACCCAAACTTCGGCAGGTCAGTCCGCTTCGCTTACAGATTCGAATGAGGCAAAAAGGACGTCTTGGCATCTTTTAGTTCCTGAGATACAGGGATGATTCTCAAACGGAACAGTGGCATTTTTCCGCTCCGGCTGGATGAATCGACCCAGTTTCACTGCAGCAGGCTTCAGGGGCAAGAGGGTCATAAATGCAGCGGACTTGCAAAGGACGTTGCCTCGGCAGGGCAACACGGTAACCGCATTTACTCCGGTCCTGGCGCAGTCATCTCACTTCAGATCTGGGAACGCCAAGTGTGACAAAATCAGTGTGAGGGTGCCGTGGACACAGAGCTAGCAGTATACCAAGTTTTGGGGGCCTCCTCGAAACAGCAGCGGTGACAGAGCAAAGCAACTGGGTAAGCTGGTCAGTCCACTGGTTGGCCCAGGGACACTTGCGAGCAAGCTTACTTGCAGGGTTTGATGAAGGTGCCGAGAATAGTTGGTCCCACTATTCCAATGTGTTGAAGTGTCTTCGCAGACGACCTTCTAGGATGATCAGATGCAGAGGGGTCCCATGGGACGAGAGCGGCCTCAGGGTGCCAAACCTTCCAGCGGGTCACCAACGGTTCCTCGACTCAGCTTCATAGTTGCAAGATACTTGGATCCTATCCTTTGTTCAGTGAGAACTCAGGAGATCGACATGGTAGTGGTGTTTTCAGCCTCCTCTTATCCAAAGTTCCCTTCGTGCCAAAACGGAGAGGACCCAATGGGAGATCTGCTCATAAACACGCACTCCATACGTGGACCAATCACGGACCACGGTGGTCCCAGGCATTCATGGCATTCCAGACTCTCTGACAGCCAGGATGTGTATTGGAATCAGACATTCCAGCCCACATTCTAGAGGCACACACACAAGGCATGCAGAAGCCCACAAAAGAATTGGGATTCATGGGAAAGTGCATGACCAAATAAGGACTGACCCGGGTCAACTAGACCTGGGAAGGTGAAGGGGCAAGATGGCCAAAGGACAGGACAAAGAACCTCGTGGCATGGCCATTTTGGAGCCTGGCCACCTATTAGTGCCAAACGCAGTTAATGCGGTTAACATGGCAGGAAAGGGTTAAAAATAATGCAAAAAAGATAGCTGCCACCAGTCCTGTCTATGACACATCTGCACAGTTCATGAAAAGTCCAGCAAGAGTATCTAGGGCCTTTGGAAATTACTATAAACCCAAGTGTGCTGTATGGTAAGATACATTTCACACTTGTTACATGTTGCACAAAAGCTGCAACATGAGGAAAGGACTAAGGGAAACAAAGTCTCCCAGGACTGACTGTCTTAAGGGCATGTCAGTTTCCCCATAAGCGAAAGCCCAGAGGAGTGCAGCTGAAGGCTGTGCTTCTCTGGAAAAGTCAGTCAATGGTGTCTAAGCAGCAGCAAAATGTTTGGGGGTTGACACATGGAGGGAAAATTGCATACAATTATGAAATCTTTCCTAACACTCGCACCTCCCAGACTAAGGATAGGGGGAACTAATCCACCCCTGGATGAGTTTCTTGTTCAGGTCAGTTAAACATTCTGGACAACCCATCAGCATTGCTATGTTGGACACCTGGCTTATGCTCAATTGTGAAGTCAAAGCCTTGCAGACTTATGGACCACCTAAGCAACTTTGGATTCTCTCCCTTCATGTTCCTTAGCCACTTTAAGGGCTTATGGTCATTTTGCACAGTGAAGTGGGTCCCATAGAGGTAGGACCTCAGCTTCCTTAGGGCCTACACAACAGAGAAACATTCTTTCTCTGTTGTGGACCATCTGAGCTCTCTGTCCTTAAACTGGCGACTAATGAAGCCAAAGGGGTGTTCCTTACCCTTCTCATCTACTTGTGATAGTACAGCTCCTATCCCAGTGTCAGAGGCATCTGTCTGCACACTAAAAGGTTTTTGGTAATCAGGGGCCCTGAGAACAGAGGCCTGGCACAAAGAGTCTTTTAAGCCATTGAAGGCCTTCTCACACTCTTCAGACCAAGTTACCTTCTTGGTTTCTTTGGAGTAGTGAGAGCAGTCAGAGGGGCAGCTATGGTACCATAGTCTGCCATGAAATTTCTGTAGTACCCAGTGAGTCCCAAAAAGGCTATCACTTGGGTCTATGTAGTGGGGGTAAGCCAGTCTTGTACTGCTTGTACTTTACTGGGTATAGGCTGTATCCTCCCTCCACCTACTTCATGTCCAAGGTAGACCACTGATCCTTGTCCAATCTGGCACTTACTGGCCTTTATGGTCAAGTGGGCCTTCTGAAGAGCCTGTAACACAATCCCAAGGTGTTTCACATGGTCTTCCCAGGTGGCACTGAAAACTGCTATATCACCCAGATATGCAAGACAGAATTCATCCAACCCATTCAACACATGATTCACAAGCCTCTGAAAAGAGGCAGGGGCATTCTTCAACCCAAAAGGCATTACCCTGAACTGGTAAAGACCTTCTGTTGTTGAGAAAGCTGTTTTCTCCTTGGCATGTTCTGCAAGGGCTATTTGCCAATAGCCTGCATTGAGGTCAAACATGCTGAGGTACTTGGAGGCACCCAAAGTATCCACCAACTCATCTATTCTAGGCAAGGGGTGTGCATCTGTCTTGGTGACAGAATCCAGAGCCCTGTAATTCACACAGAACCTCAATTCAGAAGTACCTGCCTTTGGAACCAAAACCACTGGGATGGACCAAGGACTACTGGAGGGTTCAATCACCCAAGATCCAACATTTTGTTGACCTCTGTCTTAATGTAAGACCTTACTTTGTCCGACATTCTGTATCCACTTCTTTTGGTAGGTACACTGTCTCCTGTGTCAATGCTATGTTTGCACCAAAGTGTCAAACTAGGGGACTGTGAAAACAAGGGGGAAAATTGCCTAAGTAAACTTTTCACCTCAGCCTGTTGATCAGAAGTCAGGTGAGTGGCCACTTGGACACCCTAAATGGAGCTGTCTGAGGGACTGCTTTGGAACAGGTCAGGGAGAGGTTCTGACTCCTCTTCCTCAACATCAAAAGCCAACAGCAGTGTAGCAACTTCAACTCTTAGGATAAAAGCCTTCAGTCTATTTACATGGAACACTTTTGGAGCCTGACCAGCCCTTCCCAGGTCCACTAAATAGTTGACCTCACCCAGTGACTCCACCACTTTGTAAGGGCCTGACCACTTGTCCTGCAAAGCTCTAGTCCTTATAGGATTCATGATCAGGACTTGCTGTCCAGGTGTGAAATTGATGAGAGAAGCTTTCTGGTCATACCAGTGTTTCCCCAGAGCTTGCCCTGCCTTCGACTTTTCACTACCCAGACCCATCAGGAGTACCATCCTTTTTCAGAGCTCTAGCACATAGTCTACCACATTGGTAGTAATGGGGGGAGTGGGAATCTCCCATCCCTCCTTGACTATGGCTAAGGGTCTCCTTACAGGGTGACCAAACAGAAGTTCAAAGGGGCTGGAGCCAACACCCTTGTGTGGTACTTCTCTGTAGGCAAACAGTAAGCATGGTAGCAGAAGATCCCATTGTCTTCTTTGAGGTTCTTCCAGAGCCCCAATCATGCTTTTTAAGGTCCTGTTAAACCTCTCAACCAGACCATTGTTCTGTGGGTGGTATGCAGATGAAAACTATAATAGGTGACACGACATTCCTTCCACATGGCCTGCATATACTTGGGCATAAAGTTGCTGCCTCTGTCAGAAAAAACTTCTTTAGGGAAGCCAACCCTAGTAAATATGCCAAGCAAAGCTTTTGCAACTGACTTGGCAGTCACAGTTTTCAATGGGATGGCCTCAGGATACCTGGTGGCATGGTCGACCAGCACCAGGATAAACCTATTGCCTGAGGATGTTTGGGGGACAAGGGGACCAACAATGTCGATCTCTACCCTCTCAAATGGTACCCCCACAACTGGGAGTGGAACCAATGGAGCTTGATAGAGCAGATAACTGGCAGGAGGCACAACTCCTACAGTGACTTTCTACTTGCACCCCCATCTTGGGCCAGTAGAAGTGCATGGATAACCTTTGCTTGGTTCTCTTGATTCAAAGGTGACCAGCAAGGGACACTTCATGTCCCAGCTGCAGGAAAAGGATCTTACGGCAAGGGGAACCACCAACCTCCTATGGTCTCCTTCTGTAGACTCTGTAGGCTCACTATACAGGAGCCCACCTTCCCAATAAACCCTGTGCTTCTCAGGAGGTTCACCCTCAAGCTGGGAGCAGGCGTGTCTCCTTAGGCCTTCCAGAGATGGGCACTCACGCTGGCCCTTACTAAATTCTTCCCTGTCAGGACCACCTTCTACTAACAAGCCTTTTAGTTCAGGATGGTCATTTGGGTCAAACACTTCAGGTATCACCACCTCCTCGTCAGGTCCTGGTGATTGACCAACTACCTCCACCTCAGTGGTAGGTGAGTTAGGGGGAATATTTTCTTTCCCTCTTTTTGATTTCCTTACTTCTTTAGCCTTGGGTTTCCCCTTTGGCTGGGGCATGGCATTGGTCTTGGCTAGTGCTGCCCTTGTTTGAGACCTTGTGCAGGGTCTTTCAGCTGTATCTCCCAGAAGCCCTAAAGCTCTGAGATAATTTCCCAGCAATACCTTTGATGGGACACTCCTCTGTATGCTCACTGGAATTCTGACTTCTGTACCATTTATAGTAAGATTTAAAAGTATTACTGGGAACATGAGAGGTGGGCCATCAGCCAATTTAGTGGGTAACAGAGGAGCTCTGGCAACCTTCTCTGGTTCTACCAAAGTAGAATCCACTACAGTTCGACTACACCCACTATCCCTAAGAGCTGGAGTATCTACGCCATTGATCAGCACACTGTCCTTAAAGTAGTGCTTGGTATTATCTGAAATCCTAGCATAAGCCTCTGAGACTTTAGGCTCCCAGGAACCCAGGGAAACTAAAACTACCTCAGCTTCTATCCCACTGGGGAAGGAGTCTGAGGAGAAGGAGGCCCCCGTAATCTCTTCTTCCTCATAGGAGGAGAAGACCAGATTAACAGAGTGGACCCCCAAGGTTTTGACCGTGCATCTGGGATCCCCCTTCACATGGTCAGTTGCTCCACAAGCAAAACAAGATCCACTAGGTCTGTTTACATAGGCAGAGTTCTGTTTTGGAGGCTGACCTCCACTACCTTGTGAGTTCTCTTGTGTCGTACCCTTATTTTTTGTTTTGTGGCCCTTATGGGAGGAAGTTTTATCAGAGTCCCCACCCTCCTTATCTTTGGACTTTTTCCTCTCCTCCTGCTTACCGGGATGAGTCTTGTCCTTATGGGACACTCTATGTGACATCCACAAATCTGCTGCTATGACAAGCTTCTTAGGATCTATCTCCTTTGAATCTGCCAAATGCTGCTTAAGCTCGGGGGAAGAAGATGCAAAAATATGTTCCAGCATGACAAGACATATCATACCTTCAAAAGTAGAGACCTTATAACCTTCAACCCAGCCAGTCAAGTTATTTAAGGATTCAGTTACATAAGATACTGAAGTACCACCTTATTTTTTCTCGTACTCTCTGAATCTTTTTAAGTATTGGGCAGGAGTCTTTCCAGACTTTAAGATAAGAGTTTGCTTCAACATTGCAAAATCTGCTCTCTCAGCTTTTGACATTTCCAAAATGGCACTGCAGCCAGAATGGGGCAGTCTGCTAAGTAACCAGGCAATTTTATCAGCATTGTCAACTTGTTGAACCTCACATGCATACTCAAATGTATTCAGCAAGTCCATAATTTCATTATTTTCCTCATATACACTGAGCAGATCCTTAGGAAACCTTGGATGAGAGGATGACCCAGACCCATGTCCAGGACCCTTGGATCCATTGGCAACCTGAAGCTTGGCCAGTTCCAACTGGTGATCCCTGTCTTTCTGTTTTTCTGCCCGCTCTATCTTCAGTTTGGTCATGTTAAATTCAAACTCCTTCTGCCTTAACAGCAGTTCTTGCTTCTTGAATTCAAGCATGGCCTCACCTTCAGCACTGGCAGAGGAGACATTAGACATTACATCTTCCAAGTCCTCATGGTCTCTGTGGATCAGTGCAGTGGCAGAACTACCAGTTCTGCCAGTGAGAGCAGCCCCACCTCCTTCTGCACTGTCCTCAGAAGCTATGGCACTAAGCTGAGTTTCTTGCCAGTCCATGATTCTTTGGATCATTTCAATTTTTGTGCCTTGGGCAGAGACACCTCTCTCAGCACACATATTTCTCAATGTTTCAGATTTAGAAGCATTTAAAGTTAACAAGGTACTTGTTTCCATATTGATAGATCAGACTATGGCCTTTTTAAGTTATACTACAACAATTCACTATGTGTTCTGGTAGGAATAACTCGAAATGCCTTCACTAGTATGCAATACTGGATGCCTTCAGTCCTATCGCACCACTGTACACCAATTTGTTAAGAAGGATTTCTGAACTCTGACCTACAGGGGCAGAGGTTCAGAAGGCCAACCTAGTTTCTTGGAACAAGGTAACCTCTGGACTAGCCTGACCAATCAGGGTAGCTATGGCAGGCGGTCAAGACTAAGGGCCTGATTCTGAGTATGTCGGTAGGGGGTTAACGGCACCGGTAAGGATGCCGGTGCCGTTAACCCCCTACCGCCACATTCTGAGGTCCCTTAGCGGGTCCCAGCATGAACGGCTGGTCTGACCAGCCGTTCTTAGGACCTTGGAGCTAATAACGAGCCTGCAATTTGCGGGCCCGTTATTAGCACCTTCCCCATTCCCCTTGAGCCCTATGGGGACTCAAATGGGAATGGGGAATGGTTTTCTGAATGGGGACTTACCGGGTCCTCCAAGGTTGGAATGACCCAGTAAGTCCCCATTCAGAGACACCAGACCCGGACCTGGGTTTGGAGGCAGCCATGGTGCTAACCAAGGAATAACCCCCTAAGTATCAGGAGGAGTGAGGGTGACGGAAGGACCTCAATGAGCACACAGAGCAAGGGCACTTACAAATTACTCCAGACAGGTGTTATATCAAAAATATATACACATTTATTATAAGGCCTTTGTAACATAGACCATAGCAAAAGAATCAGAGTATCACTTAGTAAACCAATACATCCCACGCAATGCAATATATATACAAGACCATGGGGGTATAAAGGGGTGACTGCATGAAATATGTTGACAACTTAGAGGGGAAGGAAACAGGCAGTGCAGGTAATCTTTAGGCCCAATTCAACATCAATAATACACCTAAGAGGCAGTCCAAGCCCTACAAAGAGAGGAGCATTGTGCTCAATAGTACATGCACACGCTTGTGCCAATGGGTGGAATAGGGTCTCATCAGGGGTCTCTAGCAGCTCAGGAAGGTGGATGAGGCAATGCAGAACAAGTTCCCACTATTCAAGAAGGACCTCCACTTGAGGGAAGAGGCAGTTCGAGAGTGCGGGATGGAGTCGCTATTTTGCAATAGCTGTGGAAAGGAGAGGCCCCCCCAGAGGCCACTTGTGCGTAAAAATGGGCCCTGGCGCTACGGGCCACCGGTTGGGGTATTGAGTACTCACCGGTCCCTGATGCAAGCGGACCCAAACTTCGGCTGGTCAGTTCACTTCGCTTGCAGGTTCAATTGCGGCAAAAAGGACGTCTTGGCACCTTTTAGTTCCTGAGATACAGCGATGATTCTCAAACGGGACAGTGACGATTTCTCCGCTCCGGGTGGATGAATCGACCCAGTTTCAAAGCAGCAGGATTCAGGAGGGTCACAAATGCAGTAGACTTGCAAAGGACGTTGCAGCGGCAGGGCAACACAGTAACTGCATTTACTCTGGTCCTTGCGCACTCGTCTCACTTCAGACCTGGGAACGCCAAGTGTACGAAATTCGGTGTGAGCTAGCAGTATACCAAGTTTTGAGGGCCTCCTCGAAACAGCGCCGTTGACAGAGCAAAGAAACTGGGTAAGCTGGTCAGTCCACTGGTTGGCCCAGGGACACTTCCGAGTAAGTCATTATGGAGGAGCCAGCCCAGAGAAATGTGATGACTCCCTCAGCAGTTTTCTTCAACTGAGGGAGTGCTCTTAACTGTCAAAGGAAAACACTGTTTCCCTTTAACATTTAAAGTTACCTAGCCGGGGAAGCTCAATGAGCCATGCATGGCCGGGGGAGTTTGCTTCTCCAGCCTCGCATGGCTCATTGGAAATGCTGGCTGGAGAACTGCATTTCTGTAATTGCAAGGGGATGCTCATGCGCCTCCTTGTGCATACAGAGCAGGCTGGAGTGGGTCGTCTCGTCTCCCATGCTCAGGCCACTCTACGCATTAGCAGAAACCAGGAAGCTTCCTGATTCCTGTTCATGCTAGCAGGGGGCTGAGAGCTGGCGAGGAAAGACCCATGGCAGAAGGTGTGTTTATTTATGTTCTGTTTATTTCATTAAAATGGATGCGTGCATGTGTTCTGTCTTGATGGTCGTGCAGATATAAAATACCTCCGTCCCCAAGTACCACACGAGTAGAAGGAAAACCACTACTCATGCAATCTTTGAGGCCACAGGTGTAGAGTGTCGTAGGCCTGGAACCAGGAACGCCGGAAGAACCCTCCAACCACTGTAAGGAAAGGAATGGTTATTACACAATTGCAGTAATAAGTACTCAGAGTGATAAAGGGACAGTACCAGGGGCTTACCTAATGGGAATGGAAGGGGGCTCTGATGGATAGGGCAGGAGAATAACCGGCAGCAGCAGTAGGCTGATGAAGTCGTAGGAGCACTCTGAAAACACACCTGAGCCCGTTGCAGAGCAAGGTTGTAATCCGTGATCAGTCCGTAACGCAATCCAAGGTCGAGAGCCAAAATAGAAGCCAAAGTTCAGGAAGTCCAAATTCAGTATCCAGTGAACAAGCCAGGGGTCGGTTTCCAGAAAACAAAGATGTCGCGTCTGAATCCAAGGATAATCCAAAGCCAAGTCCAAGTAACGTTCCGTGGTCGTGAAAGAGCAAGAAAAAACAAGAGTAAACCAAACGCCGAACAGTCCTCCGAGGAAGCAGCTGTGAAGCAAAGCTTCCGCGTTTCCTCAATCCATTTGAATGCAAGGAGAGTCACATGATGTGGGTCACGTGACCGCGAGCAGCGTGTCACGTGTCCCATGAAGTAGACAGAGAATGGGGTTGTTTCGCGTGCCTCAGTTGTTTCCGGATCACGTGAGGCTGTTGTTTCCTGATCACGTGACATGAGGGCATCCGAACGCCCGTGTGGTAACGCTGGGCATGGGGGAATCGCCATGGCAACTGCCAATGTAGGAATGGCCGCAAGTATCCTGGTTTACTAGCGGGGAAACCCTGCTTCCGGCTGAGCAACTGCTACTGCCGTCTGGTATGTGAGTGGGACTGGGGAATACCAGGGTTGTGGTGGGTGGTGGATGAGCGAACGGACATGACAGAGCCCCCCCCAAATGCCCATGACCCTGTGGGCAAGACGGGTGATCGCGATGAAAACGGGCAACCAAGCGAGGGGCGTGTACATCCCGGGAAGCAACCAACGAGCGATCTTCGGGACCATAACCTAACCAGTCCACCAGATACTGCAGGCGACCCCTGTAGAAACGGGAACCCAGGATGGCACTAACCTCAAACACATCGGGGGAGGAAACAGAAACAGGGGCAGGAGAGGAAACAAGGCGGGTGGATCGTGGACAAGGCTTAATCAAAGAGGTATGAAAAACCGGGTGGATCCACCAGGTGGAGGGGATTGTCAGCCATAAGGCCACAGGATTCAGGACCTTGGCAATCCGATAGGGCCCAACAAAACGAGGGAGTAATTTGCGGCAACCAGGGATGTGCAAATGGCGAGTTGATAGCCATACCAGGTCTCCCACCCGATACTCAGGTGCCGGCAACCGCTTCCTATCGACAGCCGCCTTCATGTCAGTCTGGGCCTCACGCAGATGGACAAGGGTTTGGGCATGGACCAAAAATAAATCGCGGGCACAAGCAGAGGCCGCAGGGGCGCTGGAGGAGGAAAAATCCAGGAGAGGAAGAGTGCGAGGATGCTGGCCATAAAGAGCAAAGAACAGGGAGAAACCATTGGAAGAGTGTAGCATATTGTTGTAGGCGAACTCTGCAAGATGTAGTAAATGGATCCAGGTCTTCTGGTATTGGAGGGTCAGGCAGCGTAAGTACTGCCCCAGTGCTTCGTTCACCCTTTCCGTCTGTCCATCGCTCTCTGGATGGTAAGCGGAGGAAAACCTAGCATCGATGCGAAGCAGCTTGGTAAGGGCAAGCCAGAACTGGGATGTAAACTGTGTACCGCGATCTCATACCAATACGTGTGGTAACCCAAAAAGGCAGAATACTGACTTGAAGAATAGTTTAGCCAATGTTGGAGCTGAGGCTATCCCAGTACATGGGATAAAGCAGGCCATCTTGGTATAGGAATCTACTACCACCCAAATGGTGTCATAACCCTGCGTACGGGGCAAGTCAGTGATCAGATCCATAGAAACCGTATGCCAGGGTCTTGGGGGTATGGTGAGTGGTTGGAGGAGTCCTAGTGGGTGACCCCTGCAAGACTTGCACTGGGCACACACTGAACAGGTGTTAACGTAGTTCTCCACATCACGTTTCATGGATGGCCACCAGCACCAACGTTTGAGTAGGTCAAGGGTACGTTTTTTTTGTCCCGGATGACCGTTAATGGCAGCGTCATGGGACCAGTCTAGTGCCTGGTTACGCGTCTCACTCATGGGTAGGAACAGTTTCCCTTGTATGAAAGGCAGACCGTCTTGAAAAACCGGATCCCAGTATGCCACTGTATGCGGATACTGTGAGAGCCACTGGCGTATGGTGGACAACATGGAACGTGATGGTGTACAAGCACACACAACATGGCCCTTCTCTAACAAGGTGTCGGGAAAGGAAGGAAGGGAATCCCCTCCAGGGGAATGGGACAGGGCGTCTGCCTTCCCATGGACTAACCCGGGTCGGTGTTTAATCACAAAATCGTACGGCGCAAAGAACAGATGCCAACGCACTTGTCGACTGTTCATGCATTTGAGGGAAGCGAGATCATGTACGTTTTTGTGATCCGAGTATACAACGGTCTGATGTTTGGCCCCCAGAAGATGGTGCCGCCATACCTGCAGTGCGTCCTTAATGGACAAAAGCTCCTTCTCCGTGACTGTATAATGCAATTCAGTTGACGTGAACTTCCGTGAGTGGTAAGCTACGGGATGTAATTGGCCAGTTGTTGGACAAGGTTGTGACAGCACAGCACCCAAGGCAAAGGACGAGGCATCCGCTTCCAAGACAAACGGGAGTTCTGGGTCAGGGTGTTGAAGAACCGGTGCTGTGGTGAACATTGTCTTTAGGGAATCAAAAGCTGTTTGTTGTTCAATGGACCAAAGGAAAGGGACACGAGGGCTGGTCAGGGCAGTGAGAGGGGCAACAATAGAAGAGAACCCAGCGATGAACAGCTGGTAAAAGTTAGCAAACCCCAAAAAAGACTGTAGTTGTTTAAGGTTCACCGGGACCGGCCAGTCTGTGATTGCGCGGACTTTGGATTGGTTCATGGCCAAACCCCCAGGTGATATGTCGAAACCCAAAAAGTCGACTTTCTTAGTGTGGAACAGGCACTTTTCAGGTTTCGCAAACAGGGCGTTTTGTTGGAGACGGGTCAAGACTTCTCTAACGTGAGTGACGTGTTCCTCCAAAGAAGAGGAGAAAATCAGAATATCATCCAGATATACCACTACATAGACGTTCAGGATGTCGCTGAACACGTCATCAATAAAGCACTGAAAGGTGGCCGGGGCGTTGCATAGACCAAACAGCATCACTGTATATTCGAACAATCCCTGTCGGGAACAGAAGGCTGTTTTCCACTCATCCCCACTTCACATGCGGATCAAATTATAAGCCCCCCAGAGATCCAGTTTGGTATAGATAGAAGTGTGTGTGAGTTTATCTAATAATGTGGTGATGAGAGGGATAGGGTAACGGTTCTTGATAGGGATGGAATTTAGCCATCTGTAATCCACACAGGACCGAAGGGCCCGCTCCTTCTTCGGAACGAAGAAGATCGGACCCGCTGCTGGCGAGGTCGAGGGGCGTATATGACCCAACCGCAAGGCCTGGTGGATGTACTCCTGTAAAGCCAGTTCTTCTGAACGTGTCCGTGAACATATCCGACCTTTTGGAATCGGAGCACCAGGTACTAGGTCAATGGGGTAGCCGTAAGACCTATGTGGTGGAAGTCTCTCTGCGGAACCCTTGTCAAACACAGTCTGGAAATCATAGTATACCGAAGGTATTCCAGCTGTGACCGCCCCTACTGTGTGAGGAGCTGTAGGTGGAGGGTCATTCTCATTGAGGGTTAACAATGCCACCACCTGAGGGCATTCGCCGGATTGGACACTATAGCAGACTCTACCAGGCAGTAGAGTTGACAAATCTCGGACTCAAAGGTGACTTGGCCCGTACCCCAGTTGATCATTGGGTTATGTTTTTTAGCCAAGGAATGCCTAGGATGATCCCAAATTGCAGTGTAGCGATGAGATCGAAGGAGAGGGTTTCTTTGTGAGTCTCTTGGATCACTACCTCCAAAAGGGCGGTTTGTTGCAGGATCGGGCCAGAAGCAAGGGATGTCCCATCCACTGCCTGTATCGGCCCCGGATGTCTTTTTGATATCAACGGTACTTTGAGAGTGTTGGCTAATGTGATGTCTATGAAGCACCCAGTCGCCCCTTAGTCAAGTACTATGTGTAATGAATGTATGCAGTCCGTGGTGGATTTCAATAGCGCCTGAACCGCCACTGGTCTGATAGGATCAAAGGCGGGTTCAAATGGGTTTTTAAAAGGACTCGCCCTTACCCCTGGATTCAAGGGCGAGTCTTCTGAAAACCAGAGTTCCTGTTCTTTGGACGACGAGGACACTCCTTGACATAATGGCCATTGAGACCGCAATAAATACAGGCATTATCGTTTCTTCTGCGTTCCCGTTCGGCCTAGGTTATGGGGCTACATATTCCCCCCATTTGCATGGGTTCACTGGTAGGTTCTGAGGAATGCGGTGTTTGAGAGTGTGAAAGGACTACTTCTGCTCTGCACTCGGTCCTTCGAGCGTCCACCTGCAGAGCCAGATCAACCAGGTCAGCGTAAACGGCTGGCAGAGATGGAACTACCGACAGGGCGTCCTTCATGGTGTTGCACAACCCTCGATAAAACACAACTGCCTTTTTGCTTTCGGGCCAGGATGTCTCAGCGGACAGTTGGTTAAACCGAGTTATGTATTCAATGAGTGTTTGTCTGCCCTTGGTGAGATCTAACAATTACATGTCTAAGGACTGTGCCTTGTACCTAGTATCGAATACTATGGCCATTTCACTTACTAACAGATCAAAGTCATAGAGGGCAGGATGGTCACTTTCAAGTAGGGGGTTCGCCCAGGTAGCTGCCACACCCGACAAATGGGATAGCAGAAAAGCTGCCTTAGTAACAGAATCAGGGAATGCTTGGGGCTGACACAAAAAATTGAGTTTGCATTGATTCAGGAAAGTGCGATACTTTCTAGGATCCCCCTGGTATCTCTCAGGTGAAGCAAGAGGAAATGGGGCCGGGAGAACCACAGGGGCGGCTGGCACAGGAGGGGGCATGGCAGGGGCTGGGTTTTGGGGTGGGGAAGGATCCCCGAACTTGGAATCCGCAGGTAAAGGGTAGCGGGAGCTCTGTATAGTATCAAGGCGGTGATGTATTGCAGTTGTAGCTGCGTCCATGTCTGTCCTGAGAGCCAAAACAGCTTGCATTAGAGTGGCCACAGGGTCCCCGGCTGAGGTATCCATTATCTGGACGACCAACAGGCTTCACAGTCTGTTCTGTCTTGATGGTCGTGCAGATATCAAATACCTCCGTCCCCAAGTACCACACAAGCAGAAGGAAAACCACTACTCATGCAATCTTTGAGGCCACAGGTGTAGAGTGTCGTAGGCCTGGAACCAGGAACGCCGGAAGAACCCTCCAACCACTGTAAGGCAAGGAATGGTTATTACACAATTGCAGTAATAAGTACTCAGAGTGATAAAGGGACAGTACCAGGGGCTTACCTAATGGGAATGGAAGGAGGCTCTGATGGATAGGGCAGGAGAATAACCGGCAGCAGCAGTAGGCTGATGAAGTCGTAGGACCACTCTGAAAACACACCTGAGCCAGTTGCAGATCAAGGTTGTAATCCGTGATCAGTCGTAACGCAATCCAAGGTCGAGAGCCAAAATAGCAGCCAAAGTTCAGGAAGTCCAAATTCAGAATTCCAGTGAACAAGCCAGGGGTCGGTTTCCAGAAAACAAAGATGTCGCGTCTGAATCCAAGGATAATCCAAAGCCAAGTCCAAGTAACGTTCCGTGGTCATGAAAGAGCAAGAAAAACAAGAGTAAACCAAACACCAAACAGTCCTCCGAGGAAGCAGCTGTGAAGCAAAGCTTCTGTGTTTCCTCAATCCATTTGAATGCGAGGAGAGTCACATGATGTGGGTCACGTGACCGCGAGCAGCGCGTCACATGTCCCGTGAAGTAGACCGAGATTGGTGTTGTTTTGCGTGCATCAGTTGTTTCCGGATCACGTGAGGGTGTTGTTTCCTGATCACGTGACATGAGGGCATCCGAACACCCGTGTGGTAACGCTGAGCATGGGGGAATCGCCAGGGCAACTGCCAATGTAGGAATGGCTGCAAGTATCGCAGTTTACCAGCGGGGAAACCCTGCTTCCGGCTAAGCCACTGCTGCTCCCGTCTGGTACGTGAGTGGGATTGGGGAATACCAGGGTTGTGGTGGGTGGTGGATGAGCGAACGGACATGACAGCATGCTTGTGTTGTTAAGTTAATTAATGTATAATGATGGATGTTGGTGTGCATGAGCGTGTGATTGCTGTGTGCATGTTGTGTAAATGTGTGTGTTTGTAGGTTCATTTATTTATTATTTAAACATGTGTATGGATGCATGTGTGCTTGTGTTATGAATGAGTGCATGATGGGTGCTTATGTAAAAGAGACAGAGTGCTTCCAGTGTGGATGTTGTCTAAATGTGTGCGTATGTTCATTTATTTATTTAAATATTTGTATGGGTGTGTGTATTCTTGTGTTATGATTGAGTGCATGTTCGAGTGAAGGAAACAGTGTTTTACCAACAACTGTTGACGCAGCCTCAACTAAATAAACACCCATACAGGGAGTATAATACAAAGGGTTAACTCCTTAAGGATCTCTACTATTCTTACCAGTTATACATGTACAATCTATACAAATGTTTGAATAGTCATACATTCGTTTTGCTTATGATCTCTGGGGAGATCTTAATTATACCAACACACGCAAGAGGGAAGGAAATGTAATCCAGCCAAACAGGAGCCTTCTTTCCCACAGGCACGGAATGAGAGGAATGATCCCTCTATAAGTGAGGACAACACAGCCACATTCGACCTCTCTGGGAAGTAAGGGCAGGCTAGCCTAGGCAAAATAGATAGGAGCAGACACAGCTGTGTTTCAATCCCTGAAGGGGATTTGGGGGATACTGGTTTAAGAAAGAGACGATAGAGCACATACATTCAGATCTCTGTGGTAGATTAATAGAGGACTGGGCTTGAGCAGCAGTCAATGAAATCTAGCTGGATTTGAGTCCCTGTAGGAGATCTATAGAGGGTGTGCCTTGGGGGTAAAAATACAGATCACAGATCACTCTGTACGATTTTCTATTTGTTGTATGTACAGTGTGACCAAATGACCAGGCACGGCACCTAGAAGGATTAGTATGTTATCATGCCACCCTTTGTCCTGGCTCCATCCCCTGATCGACGGGATCCCTCCAGAGTCTCTGCCAAGGCTAACACCTGACAACCTCTATCTTGGGTTGCTCTTGGGGCGAAGGGGAGGGGAGAGTTGTTGGAGTTTCTTAGCATGGGGTAGGAAATGTGTTTCACTTAGATGGTTTTGGGGCTAGGAAATGTGTTGCATTTAGATGGATTTGGGGGTAGAAAATGTATTGCACTAGGATGGTTTCAGTGGTAGGAAATATGTTGCACTTAGATGGTTTTGCAGTAGGAAATGTGTTGCACTTAGATGGTTTCGGGGGTAGGATGAGGACCACTTCCAACTGCATGGATACTTGCACAAACCTCCCAATATGCTGACTCTCTCCTCTGCACCAAAAACATTAGAATACAGCTATACCCCATAATTAATTACGGCCC
This sequence comes from Ambystoma mexicanum, assembly GCF_040938575.1. Lineage (NCBI taxonomy): Eukaryota > Metazoa > Chordata > Amphibia > Caudata > Ambystomatidae > Ambystoma > Ambystoma mexicanum. Next base: position 22,260,524 of record NC_090933.1, on the reverse strand, counting down.
AGCTGCAATGATATACACCATTATGCACCCATCGACAATCTTTAAAACGCAGCTATACCCCACGAAAAAATCAACCTGGCTGCACCCATAATCTCATATACAAACACGACCTCCGCTAGAATGCAGCTACCCAACACAATTAGGGCTAGCTGCACACATAATACTGGTGTCACACAACCTCCACACTACTCCTAGCATTAGAATGCAGCTACCTACCACAAAATGTGGTGGAGCTGCCCACATAATGAGTGCACACACTCACTACTTACCACCCTACTTTCTCCACCGACCTGGACTACGGTCCGTGAGGGCGTTCAACCCACAACGTGTTGAGATCATACCAATGGTGAAAGGCGCTATACAAATGCCCAATAACATAACATAACATAACATAACATAACATAACATAACATAACATATAATCTCTATCTTAGTTCATGCTGTGGTCCACTCCAGATGCATACCTTCCACTTCAACTAATAGTCCAGTGTACAGTTCTTTGTTGGAGTGTCTAACTTCTATTGATAATATTATCATTATTGACAACAGAATTATTCGACAATATGTCTGCCACTAATCCGCAATGATACAATACAATATGAAAGAAGAAGTGAAAACAGACAAGGCATATATACAAAAAATTATGAAAAGGTTTGAGTGCCATCCCTATACAAAAGTAAACAACATTATACATTCGGAATTCGGAGGCAACATCAAAAATTACATACAGTACATCATAACAACCAGCTATAATCACTTGGGCGCTACTATCATCTGGCCTCGGCAATTAGATCTTCTCCTGCCTTTTCAGTCAAGCCCTATGGAAATATTTAGAAACCATGTATATCACATTATTGTCTAGTGATGATTTGTAGAAAAAATTGCATCAAACAGCATATCTATATTATTTTTTTCTTAATATAGGTTTCAAATATGAGTAGTGCAATGTTTCATAGCTGAGGCAAAAAACGAAAAAAGACAATTTGATATATTCTCCCCCCCTTACCTCACAGCCAGGACATATATAACCGTTCATCGGACTACAAGAGTGGTTGAACTGAGCTAAGGGAATTGTGTTACAACGGAACCAGAGGGATTTGAAGGAGATATTGATCCAAAGGGGGAGCTATTGGAGCAACTACAGAGCTGGGGTGATGTGATCTTATATCTTTAGGCGAAGTAAAAGACAGAAGCCACATTCTGTACTGTTTGGAATCTATGAATTAGTGGAATGGGAACGCCAAGAGTAGCCCTATTTCCATGGTCAAGCCTAGAAATCATTTGGGCATACATCACTGTGACGATAGGACAGCAACAGGTATGGAAAAACTCTTAAGGTAGGGAGTTATTGTGTGTAAATTCTTTACATAGTTAACCCATTTTTCTTCCATTACTCCGAGGGTAATTTAGCCCTTGGAGATATAGCCCATTATTCTTTTTAATTCCTGTCATGATCTCTGCTTCCAAAAGTTCAGGGTTTTCCCAACTCCCTTGGAAGCAGATCCATAACCCAGGTTCCGAGTGCCAACCAGTCCCAATTGGGACCTTTTGGACCCAGTCATGGCGCCAGTGGCACCAGGCTCATAAATATGCCCAGTCCCAGCGCTGGAAGCGCCGGGCTCATAATGCTTGGGTGGATTTACCTGCAGCAGACCATGGTGCTTACTTGCCTGCCAGTTGAGCCTCTGATCCTCTTCTGTTTGGAACTACTTTTCCTGTTGGGTGGGGCAGGAGCCACTCCCTAGATTCAGAACACTGGAACTCTTCTGGAAAGCAGGAACTCTTTTCTTACCTAGGCGTGGCTATGGAAGGAGACACCTAAGCACTACAGGAAGCTATTTAAACCACACCCGATGGATGAATCTTGCTTTGCGTTATTCTGCATCCTCTGCAGCAGAACGCTCATCGTGTCTTCTGCATCCGGTCCTGGGCCTAAGGAAAAAGGCTTACCATCCTGAATCCAGTCTTCAGCAACACCTATAAAGACAAGAAAGAACAGGTTAGCATTCCGGCATCTGAAAGACAAAGGCTTACCTACTCTTCATGCGCTCCGGAGGTCTTCACACCGCATTCCGGCATCTGAAAGACAAAAGCTTACCAACTCTTCGCACGCTCCGGAGGCCTTCGGCGCTGCATCCCGCATCTGAAAGACAAAACAAGGTGCGTTTAAAGACATTGGGGAACTTTAATACTCACGTGCCATTACTCCTTTCCACATCTAACCCAGTGGGTATTCCGGCACCCTGCAGCCGCTCCGAACTTGTACCTGCAAAATAAAAAGACAGTTAGAGCGCATCGTGAAGCAGGCAACAAGCGCTTACTTACGTGCTTCCAGGCGCTTCTATTCATCACACGGGCTCCATCTTCAACTCACTTCAGCCCGTCATCCGCCATCGCCGGAACTCTGCAAAACAAGAAACATCATTACTAAAGACTTTAAAGACATTAGAATTACTCGAAACTTACCGTTCGTGCAGTAAACGACGGACAGCAGTCCTCTGAAGTCAAGAGGCCTGCTCCCCTTATCCAGTGAAGAAACTGGTTACAGCACCCTGCCCCAAGGCAGATGTAGAGCACGGCGTTCACTTACCTAAGGTGAGAGAGTTAACCTTTGGGGTTCTACAGGAGAAGAGAAAGGGAAGAAGAGAGAGACATTCAATAACCCAGTTCCTTAATCCCATATTTTCTATCTGCAGAGATCTTACCCTTCGAGTCAGACATACAGTGCACAGAGGTCCAGCCCAAAGAGCCAGCCGTGTGTTACACATCACCTTTGAAGATACGGTATACGCCCAGTCAAGACCGGCGCCTCTACGGGAATCATGTGAGCGTTACAATTATTTGCTCCAGTGGTGCCTCACTTATGGTGTGGATTTCCCAGGCATCTGGAATCCCACAATCCCTCTAGATAAGCCCCTCGGAAGTGACTGACACACAGCATATGAGTTGAAAGTAAATTCAAAGGTGGAGATAGATTGAGCAATGGAGCATAAATATAAATTGATGAGGAAGAGGGAGAGGGATTACCCCTGACGTGGAGGAATTGAGGGCTGGATTGATGGGGAAGAAGGAAGATGAATTGGCAACTGTTAGAAAGAAGGGAATTTAGCTTGGATAGAGAAGATGCTTGGATGCTGGTATCAGAGTGGCAGGTTTCAGTGACTGACCATATCAAAAGCTGCAGATAGGTTGAGGAGTATTAGGGCATTTGTTCCACCATCATCTCCAAGCCTTTGCAAGTGATATAAGACTGAATAGTAACATATACCATGCCATGAAAAGGGATTGAGCCCTTTGATTCTTGTCAAGGATCTTGTTGTTTCCCAGGCAAGACTTAAGCTTGTGTGCTGTGAAAGATTCTAGAATCTTGGCAGAGAAAGAACGATTGAAGATAGGTTGGTCGTTTTTAGAGACTGAGGGCTCAAGATGGAATTTGTTGTAGAAAGGTAAGACAATCTTTTTAAAGTCAAGAGGGATAATTCAGGTAGTGAGGGAGGAGGCGATGAGATAGAGAAGATAATTAAGGGGGGGCATGTTTTAAAAGAGCAGGGTGCAAATGTCAAAGGAGGGTCTGACTTTTTGATTTTTGAAAGTAAGTAAATTAGTCAGATCTGAAAATATGGGACAAGGATATCATGGATTTGGAAGGAAACAATAGTGCTTTGTAGAGTGTTGAGTTGAGCTGGAGTGAATGAATGGGTGGTTGTGTGATGCAATAATCTGATGATTTAAGTTAACCTTGTTTATAAAGAATTTTGAGAGCATTTTGCATGTTAAATAGAAGTCGTGAGGCAAGAGGTAGAGCACTGGCATTTGGAATGTTTGTCTAGAATATACTTAGGAGGGGAGGAATTTTTTTGCATTCCTGATGAGGTTGTTGTTGCCGCTAAGATGCGGGCGGTCAGAGGTTTTCGCAATGGGTGTAACATTGGTTTCAATTTCATTCCAGGGAAAGATGTTGTTATCAGGTGCTTTTTGGGAATTGATCTAATTTTTTGCAGATAAGAAAGGATAGGTAATAACTACATACAGGCAACAAAGGCAGTGACCAGAAAGGGGCAGGGAGTATATGTAGTACCAACACGCTAGGTTCCCACTTGGGGTGTATGCAGAATGGGGGAAGAGTTTTCCACAGGGTCAGGAGAAACTCTAGCCTTCTGAGCTGGTTACTATTACAGGGCCCCACTCTGAATGTTCATGGAAAGGAGCAGCAGGGATGGGTGTCTGTGACTGGACCCTAAGGCACGAACAATGAAACAGTACTTACAAGACTGAGTCCTGTATGGGTCCAGCAGGAACTGAACAGTGACTGCCTCCTGAAACAGGAACTAGCACACTGTTAACAATATGGCACAAGGTACAATGCTTAAATGCGACAAAGGAAAGGGGCAGAGATTTCCTGCTGGGAATCTCAGCAGCCAAACTCTGTACAAAGGAATTACACTTGCACAAGTGAGGACAAGAACCGTAACAGAAATATAAAGGGAAAGAACAGGAAGTCAAAATTAGCAAGGTTCAAGACAGAGAACGAACGAGAAGAACGAGGATACACAAGAAGGTAAGAATCTCAGCACAAGGGTACAGGAGATGGGAACTGCAGATTGGAAACTATAGATCAGAATCATGGAACAGGGGACTGAAGTATACACCAGGAACAAAACACTGAACATTTAAACTCTGAACAAAGATGACCAGGACTGAACTGCAGATTGGTAACAAGAAATACAAGCAACTGTAACAAGGGCAGGACTGGTGACGAACAACAGTAAAATTCATGAATGTAATGTAGGAAGCTAAATCCAGGGAACATGGGCTACGGCACAGAGCAAGGAACTGCAGGCAGGGAACAAGAGAATTGACAGTAGACAGCACTGGGCTGCAAGCAGGAACATTGGACTTCATACAAAGGAGCAGGGGGTGGGTACAGGGTTGCAGAGCAGGGGTAACAAAGTTGCTGGCAGAGAGCACAGGACTGAAGGCAGGGAGTTCAGGGGTACAGGGCTAAAGAGCAGGGAGTATGGGCAGTACAACGTGAGCAGTCTCTGTAAACAGTAGCAACTGGACAGTAGATAACCAAGGTTCAAAGCATGTAGGACTGGCAGCAAACTCAATAGATCCTCTCTCTATGGACCTGGGAAAGTGAAAGCAGCACTGTCCTCCAGGGCTCCTCAGGATTGTAGTCATAATACTGCTGATAGAAATAGACAGGTAATGATAACTGCCAAAAGGTGCATTACGTGAAATGTACTTTTGTGAAATAAAATAGGGACGTACCAAAGTCTTTCAAAGGAAAAGAAAGAGAGAAATAGGAATATGTATTTTCTGGGGCAGATTATGAGGATGAATTCCAAGTTCCAATTAGTCCGCAATGGGTGCCACTTGGTGTTTCCGTTTGCACAGTCGTGACAAACCCTAAATAAAAGCATTGGGCTGTCGTCATCCCATAGAACTATGGGGATGGAAACAGGAGGGGTGGCAAAGCCAGAACAGGATAGAAAAGGGGATAAGTACTCAACTGAAATATTCATCCATGAACTGGTGGTGAAGAAAGAGATATGTGTGGTAAACTAAGCCTACTTCACATAACGGGAACACCAGAAGGTAAGTTAGTTTAATTGTAGGCTTATTCTCTTAGATATAAAGTAAAGAAAGCACTGGGACATCCGTCCAGCCCAGCACATTAGGTCCAACTGAAACCAGTAGAACCCAGCACTCCAAACACCCATCAACACTTCACCTAGAGTCCCAGTGACATCACCACACCAACACTCCACCTAGAATGTCACTGACATCCCCAGACCATCACAACACTCATATCCATAATCAGGCCTTGCACAGATTATGACACGTCTCCCTCTCTTCCACTAACACAACACAACACCCACCAGGCCATCATAACACACACAACCATAATCAGGCCCCACCACAGATTATGACATATCTCCCTCTCTTCCACTAACACAACACAACACCCATGGTAGAGACCCATCACAATTGCAATATTACCAGAATAGTTACCAGAACAAAACTCATACCAGCTGAGAAACCATTCTCAACTGAGCCAATCGGCTACACCACAAAATTCTAACCAAGATCTTAAATGGAAAACACAAGAAACTAAAATTCAATCACAGGCCCTCCCCCAAAGCTCTAACCCCACTCAGCTACAGAACCCGCTGAAGGACACAACAATGGAAGAACAAACCAATCCTTCGCTGCAGGAGACCCCATGCACCATAATCAAAACTAACCCACTCACCTTCTAATCCCCACACAGACATGTGGCCACCATGTCTATGTCCAACTCCAAAAACTACAACCAAATTTGATCCCACGACCGAACCAAAATTCATAAAAACACACTATCCCCATATTTCCTAGACAGCACCTCACTGCCCCTTAAATGACCAGAAAGCACCTCACTGTCCCTTAAAACCTCAGACAGCACCTCACTGCCCCTTAAAATGACCAGACGGCACCTCACTGCCCCTGACAACAACCGGACAGGACCTCACTGCCCCTAAAACCAACCAGACAGCACCTCACTGCCCCTTAAAATACCAGACAGTACCTCACTGCCCCTTAACCACAACATAGACAGCACCTTGCTGCCCCTTAATTTTCCAGGCAGCACCTCACTACCACATTAAAAATCCCAGGCAGCACCTCACTGCCACTTGAAAATCCCAGGCAGCACTTCACTACCCCTTAAAATCACTGGCATCATCCACCCATAACCAGGGGACATGCCCGTACGAACATGACAAACAAAACACCACAGGACAGCATGTAAACCCTCAACAACCAAACCAGTTAAAATCCATGGCACCAAAGTCCCTGCGCCTAACCCCAACATGCCCTGTAATGCCAAACAAATAAATCCAAGGCAAGTAATTGTAAATGCAAAGTGAATGAAAGTGACATGGCGCCAAAGTCCCGGCGCCATACCCCCACCCACATGTCCACTTCAACCAACCTGCAAAGAGAACATTGTGTAAAAACAAACATTGCAATTTCCCATGGACCCACACCCACAAGTCCATACTGAGAACCCAAGGACATCTCCTAACAGCAGGCCACATACATATACACCACAACATTATATAAACCATAACAGGCCTTAAACAACTAACATTAACCCAGGACCCAAACCATATATTTACTAACCCCGGATGCCACAACATAACTACAACAGCATACATTATGACACCGGCCTCCCCAACACCTACCTTATTTTAGTCCTCAGGGCTAGCAAACTCCACTGTCCCGACGTACCAACCCCATAGATCTGGGTCCAACTTTCTCAGGCCATCTGCAAAGCCCCTCCGCTTGTTACAGGACACCTATTGCTGCTGCCACACCTTGACACACACAAACAATGAGCCTTTCCTGACCGGCACCAACGACAGGCAGGCCTTCCCATTATCCATTCGTGAACGGTCATGGGAAATCTCCGCGGCAAGGAAAAAACCTGTTGAGCTTCCTCAGTTGGCCTGCCTACGCTCACTGCACTACCCACGCTGCGTTCCAAATTAACGCCAATATGGTATTCAACGTTGCATTCCAACGCAACGTTGCACTCCAGCTGGGCCCGCTGGAACGCCAGACCTCTGCCCACTGACGCCGGCCCACCTCCTGCCGATGTCACCATATCAGCACCCGGCATCCTGCAGGAAAGATCTCCAACGGGCTCTGGAATGTAGTCCATGATGCTGACCCCGTGTTGCAGCGCCGCCCAGCACACAGCATGCTCCATTACCTCTAATACCAGCGCTGCCAGCGTGAACAGCTCCACTTGCTCATGAGGCCCGGCATTCATTATCTCAGTAAAGGAAACATCAGCCCGCAGAGCGCTTTGTTGGGCGGCCTCTCCGCTCCTCCCCACGGCGGAACTACTCACATCAATATGGCACTGCCCGGCGCCCCGCAACTGGGACCCTCCTCGCGTCCACCATGCCCCTCTGACACACTGAGGCCACTTCAGCGACCGCTGCTGTCGCCCCTCACAGCTCCTCCGGCTCACACGCAGAGCACCCACCAGCAATTCCTTCACTGGCCGCTACGCAGGCTGACCTCCTCCAGCCAAAACAGAGCAGGCAACCAATGGACCTCTGCTGCTCCGGGGCCGCCAGCCAAGATGTCCTCAGCCAAAACTTCTGGCCCCCTGAAAACCAAGCACTCAGGACCACAACTTAGAACCTGGCACCCGGCCTTCAGATGCTGGAACCGGAGCCCGACCTGGACCTTCACTGCACCGCCCGGCCTGCAGCTATGTTCCTGCTTGATGGATGTCTCCCTGGAAGCCAGCGCTTCTCACCAGCTGCCTCTTCCCAGCAGCACACATCCCATCCTCGTCACCAGTGATGTAAACTAATCCTCCTTCCCCAATCAGGAACACTCGAAGGTAAGTAGTTTACATGTAGGTTTATTCTCTTAGATATAAAGTAGAGAAAGCACTGGGACATCCATCCAGCCCAGCACATTAAGTCCAACTGACACCAGTAGAACCCAGCACTCCAAACACCCATCAACACTCCACCTAGAGTCCCAGTGACATCACCACACCAACACTCCACCTAGAATGTCAGTGACATCACCAGACCATCACAACACTCATATCCATAATCAGGCCCAGCACAGATTATGACATATCTCCCTCTCTTGCGCTAATACAACACAACACCCACCAGACCATCATAACACTCACAACCATAATCAGGCCCCAGCACAGATTATGACAAGATGCTTCGGACTATCACATGGGAGGTGGAAGTGGATAGAGAAAGCAATGCAGAATTAGTCTGGCTAAAGGAAAATAACCTGTGTTCATGAGATTGGAGAATGATACAATGAGCTGGGCGATGGTGTCAATGAAGGTGTCATTTACGGCATTGCAGGGACCTTGTTTTTGATAGATGCTCAGTATGTGGAATGTGCAGGAGTTGGAGAGGCAGTGCTAGATCAGAAGTTATTCTGAGAAGGTGTGTAGTGTCAGGTTGATAGCAGAAGTAAGGATTGTTTTTTTGTGGATGAACGCAGTTTCACATCCTATTACCTCTGGGTTCAAGTGAAAAAGAAGAATGGATGGTCTTGTAGCTCGATATGGGATTTCTACCAAATATCAGTGAGGCCCACAATCAGTCCTGAGTGCTCCTCAAGATTGAATACCTTATTGTCCCTTTTACCTTTCTCTCTCATGGCACCTTTAATTTTAAAGTGCACCCCAAATTGTCACATAATAAGAAATATGCCTGCAAGGGCTTTCCATATGATGCATCCATCCCTAGTTGCAACCATATCACTTTTACTGGGGTTCCTTGAGGAAGACAAAATGGTTGTTGTCAGATGGGGTCTTATTCACTTAATCGAAATGGAATCAACCTTCTACCCTGTAACAAACTGCACTATTTTTCTTCTATAACCAGCCAGATGGTGTCATGGTTTCTTATTTGTATTTATGATTAACTCATACTGGGTATAACCCTTAACTCTGAGGCAGTACTTTTTGTTGTCTCAAACAGAGGCTGAAAGGTCATTCAAATAATCTAACCAGTAGAGGCAGACGTTTTTTCAATTTTCCAAAATTCAGTTATCCGTACTAAGGCAGGATTTCCTTGAGCGCCGTCTTGGAATGGTAACTCATACCTAACTAGGTCATTTCTTATATCCATGTGTCAGCTTGTACTCTTTCTAATCAGTCTGAATTTTTCTTGTTCGTGATAACTTTTAGCAGCCACATGCAATGAATAACTGCAGTTTATGGTAACAGAGCATTATCTATGTGTATGTTTTAACTTTGAGCTGCCTGACATGTCATGTAATGACAGGTTAAACGAATAAACCTTTGCATTATAATAAATGAGAACATTTTTCACTTGTGTTTTTTTTTGTAAGGTAATTTATTGAACTAGTACACTACATAAAACTTGACGGCCAGAGGCCACCCCTTTGTGCGCCACCTATAAACTGAAAATATTGCATTAGAGTACCGCTGGTGAGAAATGGCATATGAGGAGGGACACAATCTTGTAGGTGTTGTTTGACTATTTGCCGACCCATTGACTGCCAATGGCCCTGCTAATCACTATGGCCATTCCCAACCAGTTCCTGCCCCTCCTTGCCGAAAACAACTCTTTGAGCTCACTTTAATCAAACCTTCAAAACAGTGTTCTGGGAGTTAATGACTTAATTGGAGCTCTAAACACGATACTGGTGTAGTAAAAATGTCTTAATCAGGTCTGCTTCCAGTCTCTCGAATTATAAGCACTTTTCGTGTCCTTCACTGAAGTCCTCTTAAAAGCAAGCATTGGCAAAGACATTTTAGGCTTTTGTATAAGTATTAGGCATTTGCTACGTACTGCTATTAGATTCCCAGGTACTCGCACCATTTTCACCTGCTACCATCAATGGCCAGTTAATACCACTACGCAATCTGTGAAAAGGGCCTTTGCCATGCCTACGCAAAAGCCTAAACTGTTGGCTTCGCCTATGGTTGTTTTTATACATGCAAAAGGACAACATCCCCATACCAAAACATAACAAACATGTCCTTCAAAGTAAGCAGTACTATAATTGTAATATAAAACACAGAACGAGTCATCAATGTTGCTTTAAGGCACACACACCCTCTCTTTTGTACACCATAATCATACACACATTTGAAATTAGTTTTGATGTAATTATGAAACTGGATAACACAGGTTGACATGAAACATTGTATCGGGTAAGTTGAACCGCGATGTAATGCAAATTTGATTCGTAAAACCTCACATAAATATCAACCATCAATTATAGTAAGAGTTAAATTAGACTGGAGAAGAGTACTAACATTTCACAACTAACCTGGGGTATTTTCTCTCCAGCACCTCTCTCACCACATGTGGTGTTCCCGAGGTCTCTAACCTCTCACCTTGGCTTTTCAACATTTACTTGGCACCTCTGGGCCACCTCATCTCTGCCTTCTCTTCTAACGGCCAGTGTTATGCGGATGACACTCAGCTTTCCTTCAGGCTCCCCTCAGCCTCCTCTTCTCTCTCGCGCATTCCTAACTTTCTATCCGCGATTCAGGAATGGTGCACTTCCAATGATCTCTGCCTTAATGCCAGTAAGACTGAGATCCTTCTCATTGGGACCACTGCTCCTGCTTTTCCTCTTTCCCTCTTGCACCATTCTTGGGTCCTCTCCCTGCGCCTCCCTGCTAGGCAAGAAACCTATTATCTTTGACTCCTGTCAGGAATCGGGCACACTTGCTTAGGACCTCACATCCGGTTCACAGTAGGAACTCGTCCAATATGAGCAAGCTGCAGCTTGTTAGTAGGTGGCGGTATTCTCCACGGCCTGTTTCCTAGGCCTGTTTCCTGTTTCCTAGACAAAGGGTTTGTTCCCTTTAACACGCTCTCGTCTGTTCGAGCGCTGTCGGTTGTCATGGCGACTAAGGCAACGCTGTGCTTTGCGTGGATGACGTGTACGGCTTGGCTAGCACACGTGACTACGGGTATGTAAATGAACCCAGAACCATTGAACGGTGCTTCTGATTGAGCTTCGTTCTTGTTGCCAGTATCCTGTTTTTTGCCTCGTTTCTTTGACCTCGGAATTCGCCTTTTTGGAATTTTGTCTATGCTGCTTCCTTGTTGGATTTGTTCTTGCTTGCAGATTACCGAACATCAGCTACGTTATTCGGACTGCCTTTGCTGCCTCCTTGCCGGTCTTGTTCTCGCCCGCTGGTTATCAACCCTTGGCTACGCTTCTTGTCTTTTCCTCTGTCGGCTTTATTTTTGGCAAGAAAACTGACCCCTGTTATTATACTCCATTGAGCAGTTACAATTCATAGAATTCATCTAATATATTTCTTCTTCTTTAGTGAGATTGTGGGTTCCATCGGGAGTGGTAATGTACACTAATTGGCAAGCAAAAATGACACTATTTGAAATGGGCTTTCTCATTGCCCCGGATCCTGAGCGTTTGCCCATGAGTACTCAACGTGACATTCCAAAATCAAACATTTACATGCGAGGCCAAGTTCCAGCTTCTTAATGGCCTGCCATTTATGACCAGGCTTATAATTAACCATCAATTCTTGGGTTTATCCCAATCTTAAAAATAGCCAGTTGAAACTCGTGGGGGAAATTCTCATTTGCAGACTTCATTTAAAGATTTAATGGTGTTCAAGAATCAGAGTGGGTTAAATTTTGCACCGAGCTATATGCTGATGATAATTATGCTAAATCACAACTGCACCAATCTGGAAGCAGGTGCTCCCTAGATTTTTCGTTGGACTTACTGCAAATGTTGATTATGAATGCTAGCTCTTCTAGAGCGGCGTGTCCAGATGGTCTGCATAATGTGATGCTTAAAACTCACTCATATGAATGGGCACATATTTTATTTAAGATTTTTCAACATGTATTAGTCACTCATACAATTGCCATATCTTTTAAAACATCTATTATTATCCCTATATCCAAGAAAGGAGATCGAACCCTTGCGCAAAATTATCGTTCAATTGCATTATTAGATGCCCCAGGCAAGATCTTTTCAAAATTAATCTTGCGTGACTTTAATCCATGGACAGTCGCAAATAATTTGCCTGATCCACATCAGACAGGATTTGTACCTGGTCTTGGTACACATATTAACTTATTAAGTCTCAATGAAATTGAAGCACAATGACAGGGCACAGGGCAAACAGTCTTTTTTTGCATTTGTGGATCTCCACTCGGCTTTTGACTCAATCTCTTGTGGTCTTCTTTTAGATAAATTTAGATGTGATCACTGCCCCTACGACAATGAGTGATGTTATCCAAGCTCTCCATTCGAATACCTCGGTGCGCATTAGGCTTTCTTTGGATGACTCTTTGTCGGATTCTATTCCTACTGCACGAGGCCTTAAACAAGGTTGTCTCCTGGCATCAGCTGTGTTTAATTATTTTATCCATGATGTCAGGGACACTTTTGATAAAATCAGCTCAGATTCACCTAAGTTTAATACACATCAGATAAAAGCTCTGATGTATGCTGATGATTTAGTGTTGATCTCTAAGACTCAACTGGGGCTACAAAATTTACTTTCAGCTTTCAACACATATATACAAAAAAAGAGCTTAGAGTAAATACTATGAAAACTCAGATAGTAGCCTTTTCTCAGAGAAGAATAGGCTATAAATCATTTACCTGGACAATCAATTGTATCCCCCTTCAAGTTGTGCCAGAGTAAATTTATTTGTGGATATCTTTTTAGGGGAAGTTGTCCGCTACCACTCATTTTGAGCTGGTGGAGGGCAAACTAACGACAGCCATATCTCAGGCAAAAATTCTACTCCATAAATTTGGGAAATTTTCCATTACACCTGTATGGTTCTTTTGGACCATGAAGATAGTCCCGACTTTGTTATATGGGTTAGAAACTTTTCCAATTAAATCAGGTTTTCAATTTGACGGCTGGGAATCGAAATTTTGGAAAATAATATTAAATTTACCAACATGCATACCTATCGTCTGGATCAGATATGAGCTGGCGTTGGTTTCCCTTCAGGGGCTCTACCAGTGGCGCTTATGTGCCTTGTTTAGAAAATGCCTACTGGCAATGGACCATCCGGTTATTGTACATCAATGGGGTATAAACCAAGCTGCAATCCTAAAGACTCCTGTCTGTACAACATAGTTTTGTTTCAGATTGGACAAATAGGGTCCATCAGATTTTAATTAATCCTGATGTGGCGATTGATTTACTTCTAACTAATCCGGACAAGGCTAAGGCAAAGATTTATGAAAAAGATTTGATCAGCACGTACGAACAATGCCTCTAGTACAAGGATGCAGATTACAACAGGTTTCCTCCAAAAAAGTGCAGACATTGCCCCTGTATTTCGACAAAGCTCCAGCTCCTAGAATTAGAGCAGGCATTCTGAGGCTACGTTTCAATCTTTAGATTACCAAGGATATCCAGGTGAAACGTAAATTGTTATCAGATTCATTTAATGTTTGTCGATTCTGTTTAATCTATGAGAATAAAGAAACATTATTTCATCTCATTATGGAATGTGAGGCACTTAAACATCAAAAAGAGGTAAATTTTGCACGTCATTGTAAGTACTTGGGTGGATTGAAACCATTGCAATGTTGGGCGGTGATACTCAGTTCCATGTATATGTCAATTCAGATTGCCACAATAAATTGTTTGGAGTGCCTAAATTTATAAAAGAACACAGATTTTTAAATATCGTACAGTGTTGTTGGCTACAGGCTGGGCTTATCCAGCAAATTGTTTGATATATTTGATGGATTAAGAATATCTATCTTTTCTGCGTGTGTTGGTTTTATAGATTGTTGTTGGTGTCATTTTAAAAAAATGATGGGTTGAGATGATATATTCTCATATTTTATCGAAGTTCAAGCTAATCTTTGAAATGTTGATGTTTTCAATTAAGTGGAAAATGATTAGGGATAGATATGTCTTCTGGTTTTAGTTTTGGTTTATTTAGTTTTTTTCATGTACGTTAAAGATACCCATGAATTGTAATATGTGTTATATCAATATGTAATTAGAAAATTGAAAATTGTAAATTGTAAACTGCAATATGTGTAATATTGGAAATTTTTTATTTTTAAAGGTTGATTAAATTCAGCCAAATCAAATAAAAAAATATATATATATACTCCACTCTCCAGCCATTGTCTTGTTTTTTGTTCACATTGCAATATGTGTAATATTGGAAATTTTTAATTTTCAAAGGTTGATTAAATTCAGCCAAATCAAATAAAAAAAAATATATACTCCACTCTCCAGCCATTGTCTTGTTTTTTGTTCACACTGTATGGTGGTCCTCAGTTCTGTTTAGTTGTGTTTTTGGATGGTTTCTTTTTTCCAATGTCTTCTGTGTTCATCTCCCCTTTGATTCCTGTACTCGGAAAATCAGACTTACCTCTTACTCTGGACACAAGTGTTCTATTCTACATTAGGGACTGTTGTTATCCATCTGGGACCTCTGGATCTCATCTTGTTCCCTTCAACGACCTCCACAGAATCCTGCTTTGGGCCTTTTGGGAATCAAAGACAGTCAACTACCATTGTCACCTCTGGTTTGCACCTGGACTTCGTCAACTTATAGGCGTCCTTGTGCCGTCGGTTCCGGTGGCAGATTGGACTGGAACTCGCCACCTCAGGGTTAGATGTCCACGTGCCGTCGGTTCCGGTGGTACCCTGGACTAGAGACTTACCATCTCAGTTGATACGCGTCCTTGTGCAGTCGAGTTTAGTGTTTGGCAGGCCAGAGTTAGCACTTCAAGACATCATCACGGTAAGAGAAGTGTGGAACCATAGAAATTGTATATCTGAGTACTTGAGTTATTGTTCTTGGTCACTGTCTATTAAGGTTACTTCTCTTGTTATCCTCAATACAATTTTCTTGGGTTTTGTATATTTTACATCCCTCACAGATTAGATTACTTTTGTTCTTGTTTATCGGAAGTGTATAAGGGCAAACGTGATATCTGTATAACTTGTCTGCAGGTACTTGACATGTACAGTCCATCATCCAGAACTTCCGAAGAGCAGTCCACGGATTCAACTGTCTCCATCTTCTGGTTAATGTCATCCTTGGTGTGTTTCCTTTTTTGTTCACCCAAGGGTTGTATTATCTTGAGGAATTCCACGGCTACACAACTTGTTCAAGAGACGTGGGATTCTAACACTCCACTCTCTCCTCACATCACGGACCTCTCTAAGAAGTCCTACAACCAGCTGCACCTCCTTAGAGGTATTCTTCCTTTTCTCACTTCCCCCAGAGGCTCACTGTCTCCAGAGCCCGGGTTCTCTCTTGGCAACAGCCTCTTTCTAAATCTACCTGCCTCTACTTTTCACCGTCTGAAACTAATCCAGAACAGGAGTGTGAGACTTGTCATTGGCCTCAAACCCAGGGATCATATCTCTCCAGCCCTTAAATCTCTGGACTTGCTCCCGGTGGCTGCAAGGATCAAGTTCAAGACCCTCTACATTGTCCACAAGGCGGTCTGGGGCCAAGGACCACACGGCTACATTTGATTACAACTAATCAAAAATTAGTGAATGAAATAATACCGGGAATAAAAAATCTATTTTTTAACTGGTGGGGGTGGGGGGCGAGAGGGGGTCACTACCCCTGGCACTTCTCCTCTCCCATATCCCCAGCACTTACATGATCGAAATGACCCAAGCCTAGTAAGATCATTTGCTCTGCCCTCCCTTGTTTCCCCTTACTTGTCTTGTTGTGCCTAGAAACACTTGTCTACAGGCGCGTTATAAATTACTTATCATATCATACCATATCATATCCTTTGCAATGAAAAGTTCAATTTTGTGTTGCATCTAAAACAAAGTATTAGATTGACACTGCAATAAAATGGTGTTGGGGAGAATTAGTTGTTGCATATAGCAGGAATTGCCTTGTGATGTTGGCCAATTGGTATATTCGGAGCTCTTCTTTCATTGAAGGGAGAGAGAAGCAATCAGCATTTGTAGATGGTGGAATTAATTGTAGAGCAGCCGTGTTATCCCAAGCCACAACCAAAGACTTTTACTTCTTGTGCTTCACGAGGAGGAAAGAGATAAAACAGATTTAGGAGCTAGAGAGACTCTTCGCGGTATACATTTGTGTTCTTTGGCAATAAGAGTTTTGTGAGCCTGGAATTCCACACAGTGGAAAGAAAACAATTGGTACTGGGAGATTTAAGAATTCATCTTAATACATCCTTATGATAATGGTCAAGCAGTACAAGGTTCCTGGTTTCCATGGGGCAGGATGAAAAATAAACAGCACATGAGGTGAAGAGATTTAATGCGATGCAGCTCTGTGATCTTTGGTGAACAGCAGATTATGACTATGTGTCTTTCAGTCATGGAGAAGAATGGAAGAATTCAGCACTGGAAAGTGAAAGCATTATTCTAGAGCAGCCTTGTGATTTTGGAAAGAAAGTATATCCTGAGCAGTTATCTGCCATTTTTCCACGATTGCTTACTGGTAATATTGATTACTCTTAGTCCTCATCTTCTGGATCCCAGTCTATACTAATTGAGTGGTGTGGCTTTTAAATTTTAAATCCTATTTTTTTCTTCTTTGTAGCGCTACTCACACCCGGAGGGTGGGTTATCTATACCGGGTCTGCTCCATCCTGAGCCTTTAAGTGTGAAGCTTGATCTTAGTTCAAAGCATGTGAATGAGGGGGGGGGAGGGGGAGAAAGTGACCGTGATGAGGAAGATGAGTACTCAGAATAGTGAAGATTACCGGTAAGTAATCATGACCTTACATCCTCCTCCTATCTTCCTTGTCCCTGTGTATATTAATTGGGGATTTAACAAGTTCAACTCAAACTAAGAGGACCATTCATCATCTGTTTGATGTCAGACCCACACAGCTATCAGTAAGATCCAGCAGCAGTGTTAAGGACCAGCGGGATCAAAAGGAGTGCTCAGAGAGCGTCCTCATGAAAAAAACAGTAATAGTGAACAAACACACTGAGCGGTCTTGTGTCCCACCTCATATGCCATTTCTCCCTAGCTGAACTCTAATGCAAGAGTGTTGGCTTATAACTTGCGCTTTAGCACTGCTTAATAGAAAAAACAAAAACACCGGCAGCCCCTGCTCATTAGAGGAACACTTTCTCAGTCTGGAAAAATTTGCCATTTTACTTGTAAAAATAATAACCATTACCCACGATGTTAATGGCATATAATATATCATATCACGTGATCCAGCTCCAATAACGGCGTGGTGTTTGCTACTTGCAACCCAGGTGAATGCCCATATTACATTTCCCTGTTAATGCCTCTATTTATCTTGAAACATGTCATGTTGATATCCAAGGCCACGATACCACTACATGGTCACTCAGAGGCGGGGCCCCTGCCCAAAAAAAAGCGACAATGTAACAATCTGAGTATACAGTAAGGCCTTTTTTTGCATTATTCGGGTTGTTACTAAAGTGAGAACATGCAGTGTTAGTAACGCCAAATGATAGTCATGGGTAGTGATGGAACTAGTGGAAAAAAGGAACAAGGGGTTCTCTGGCTGCATCCAAAAAGGAAGGAGAGGTATGGTGGAAGGTTTGGGTGAGGAGTTGGGAAGGGGCGGGGCAGGACGGGTCTTCACTTTTGGTTCGTAATTTTCGTTGGCACTGTTGCATTGTTGCTAGATTAGACATTACCTGGAATAATGAAAACAAAATGTCACCAGATTCCAATGTCAAAACGATTAATTGAAATCTTTGATCCCACTATGCGTGCAAATTAAACATCATACTATTATACACACATCTCTTTAGAACATGTTTATTAGTGTTCTCTGTCACTCATAATTTACACTAAAACACACAACCACAAGCATAGCTTACGCATATTGTGATCGGCATCAAATTAGAAATGTGCACGGTTCTTAACAGTGTTAATAGGTAAACATGTCATTTGGCATAGCAAGGCACAAGCTATCACTGTTCATTACAAATGATTACAGTATCCTTTACTCTTAATAAATGATTTTGTTTAAAAATAACAATAATTGTGCAAAACCGAAATTCAATACTTCAGGCAAACCCGCACCTTAAACTCGACGCACTTTGAAGTTGCCAGCAATCATATTGCTGCAGCCACTTCAATTGAGTTCAAACATTGGCACAGACAACAGTGTGCTTGTGTGTGTGCAGGGGATAGACATTTGTAAGAAACTGCAATATCATTACTACTTCGACATAAGTTCCACCAGTTGGAAAACGGTGTGATTACCTAGACATATTCTTATAGTGCCTGGCATATGCCTAATACTAATACACACGCTAAATCTGTTGACTTTGTCAATGCTTCTTTAAACAGGACCTCAGTGCAAGGACTAGCTATAAATCAAGTGGCTGAAGTCTAACTTTGTCAAGGCATTTTATTAAACCAGTAGCACATGTGCAGCTGCAATTAATATATAAACTGTCATCAATGCACTTAGAAATAACAGTGGCAGGCCACCATTTGATGCTACTGCTTGAAAAACCCAGCTCAAAGTGATCCCAGAAGGATGTGTTTTAGGCATAGAGGGGCGGATAGTGACTGGGAATGACCACAAGGATTACAATGGCTTGGGCAGTCAATGGGTCGTTACATTAACAAACATCACCCTCAATCTGTTTGTCATTTTTCGCATATCATCTTCCGCCTGCCCATATTCGAGTGCAATAGCTGTGGGTTAAGTGCCACCTAGTAACCAACACTATAAATGTACCTTAGTAAAACTAAGGTAAAAGCAACGCTCCGTGATCACCCCTCTTGTCCTTGGTTGCCTCCATTGCCCCTCAGGTTCTTGATTGCTCCGGTGAGCCACTCTCCTGCGGTCCTTAGCTGCTTTGTAAGTTGTTCCTTGGGACACTTGCTGTTCTGGTTCTTGGCTCCCTGGTGAGTCACTAGCAGAAATAAACAGAAGCTGTTGCGGCCTAAATGCATTTGAAAGCCTCAAAGCCACATGCTGTGTTCATGCTACACAGATATATGGCTTTTGTCGACATATACCCCCTGTGTCTTGCCCATGCAGTTAGTGTGCACATAGCTGTACAAATGTGGCCTACTCATGACTGAAGGTCCATACAACAGGCATTTGAGTACACAGCCCCAGGAGAAGAACTGCACGTTTCCCTGTAATGCTGAAGGCCAACACATAGCATCAGTTAGCCAGCTAAATCAAAATATACTAACAAGAAGAAAATATGACAGACATGTGATTACAAGTATGTACTTGAGAACCATGTCATGTCGATATCCACATGAAGACTGTTCACACATTTCACTACATTGCCACACATTATGCATGCCTGAGGAAGGCAAAATCTGATGTGCTTGACAAAGTACTCCAGTGGAGGCTTTGGGAGCTGGCAGACATGCATTCCCTCGTCATCTACTTCCTCTCCGTCCTCCCAACATGGTAATCACTGTGAGTTGTCTCCAAAATGTGACTTTGCACCTTGTTTTGGACAGCAGGGACCATTGTGTCATTGTGCAGACCGCAGTCTATGTACAGTCAATGACGTGATATGTGTGCAGAAATGATGAGTGGGCAGGCAAAATCACAACCATTGCCATCATGCCCTCCCTGTCCTGGGCAGAATATGGGCAAAATGGACAAAATATGTGGACAGACTGATGTCTGACGTCTGATGTGTCACGTCAATGATGACACCAGATCTACCAGCTGGCACTGTCATGGTGCTGTCATGTCACGCAATGTGCAGTGACACTGCACGATGTTTGTCTTGGCTCGGCATCACAGCGTGACCGCATAACTCAGTAGTCCCTTCAGCCAGCTCTGTGTAAATTATACATACAACAGAGCACTGTGACCATTGGTATATGAGGCTACAATGAGTGTGCCGCCATACTGTACCCACACACAATCTTATGAATCAATCACACAAATCACCACAAATGCAACACTCCACTGTACCAAACATACCTACCACACCGCTACAGCATGGTATAGAATGTCTGCAGGCCAGCACTTACTTGAGAGGCTAATGCCAGCACTGTGAGTCGAACCATGGTCCTGGTTTGTTGGGCACGTATCACCCATGAGGCATGCATAATGGTGAGTTGGCAGTGTCACTGTAAGGGTGGACTCCATACAACACGTCAAGAGCAACTTTTGTAATTCATACTGCTAAAGTGCACTCATGAACTGGGAATCGTATGTAGGTGCAACATCCTTTCCCTACATTCATGCCTCCTGTATCACTGATTTTGTTGAGGCTTCAGTCCCTATCTATGAGCGGCATCCTACAAAGATGTGTCAGTATTGTTTACGGGGCATACTCAGACTGAGATCCAGCACTTCATCATATTCAAATCTCATGACACAAGGAGCAACAGATGCCTCATGCCACATCTGAGTGGGCGATTTTGCTGCCATGTCATTCCACATGAAACAGAATCCATATGTCAGCACGAGTATGTATGTCTCATGGACACAGACAGAGCAATGTTTGTGTGAGTGTCGTCAACAGTGATGTGAGAAACAAAGCATGTGTTAGTCATGCATCAACTGATAACCACATACAGGCCATACATGTCAAACTAGTGATACAAACTTGATCTGCTGCATCATATTTGCTACTGGGAAATGCACATACATAATATGCAGGGCAGACAGGCACACTCATTGGCATTATTCATTCCAGTAACCTTTCACTTTGGGCTGTCTACAGACATTTCAATTGGAGAGTACAAGACTGGCTACCTTGGCACGATGACCCACCATCAGCTGTTTTTCACTCTGTTTCGTCTAGTGTTGCCCCTTGCAAAATACAAGTTAAGTTGCATCTCCAGAATGCCTGCTACATAGGGCAGTCGTCTGTGGGCACTAATGCCCCAGCAGGCTGGGGTGAAAAACCTAAGGGTCTTTCCCGGCCTTCTCACCAGGGATCTTCTACACAGGTGGGCAGGGGAGGGCCATAACTTTTGGATCCCTAACCTAGGGGCGGTCAAGCGAGGGAGGATCACCTGGGTATTGGAGAGGGAATACCTGAGGGTGAAACATGATATCCTCCCTTTCTTGACAGTGACCTACTCAACCACCATCAGCCTTTATATAATGTATTAAGACACATGATCTTCTCCCACCCCCAGTACCACTCAAGTACTGTGACGAAGAAGAGGAAATCAAGAGTAGTACAGATTTCCTATGAGCAACACCACTGTAGTACTAGGCCTACGAAGATGCAGATAGCGGCAGATCAACATCTTCATAGGACATTTCCCACTAATACGGGCAGGCAGGATCAGGCAATTGAAATCAACCACGCCCACCTGCAACCTATCAAGTCTTCAGGAGAGTATAAAAGGGACAATAACAATCAGCAAACAGAGCGAGTTGGGAGGAGAGCAGAGGAGCCATGGCTTCCCAGGACTAGCTGGGAGAAACAAGGACGCAGAGACGCAGAGGGTCTATGTGATGGAGCATCCGGAAGAAGTGTGGATAACGACCCCTGTTTCCAGCAAAGAAGAGTAGTCCAAAGAAGGGAGCCAGGAGGCACGCTGGTCCCTTGTTACATTGTCAATTACATTGCAAAGTGTCCGGAAGTGTTTTGTTGTTTTTCATTGCTGGCGTGGTGGGCTACAACCAACAACAATTTTCTTGTCTGGAAGGTGCTAGAGAAATTGCACTGCTGCAACTTTAAGGTTTCACTCGTAAACCCCCAATCCCTGCCCCCCCCCCCCCCCTAGCTGACGCGAAGTGTCGCAAAGTGTTTCATTGTGTTTCATTGCTGGCGTGGTGTGCTACAATCAACACCTATTTTCTTGTCCGGGAAGGCACTGGAGAAATTGCACTGCTGCAGCTTTAGGAATTTGCTCTTAAAAACCCCTGGGCTGACTCGAAGCGTCCCAATATGTCCAGAATTGTTTCATTGTGTTTCATTGCTGGCGTGTTGTGCTCCAATCAACACGTATTTTCTTGTCTGGGAAGGCGCTGGAGAAATTGCGCTGCTGCAGCTTTAAGGACTTGCTCTTAAAAACTCCCAGGCTGATGCTAAGTGTCGCAAAGTGTTTGAAAATATTTTGTTGCGTTCCGGTGTGGCATGGAGAACCATGGAGCCAAGAGGCTGCAGAACAAACGACCTTGGCATGCTGGGATATTTTAAAGGATAATTCTCCTACACATGACAAGAAAGTAAGTACAAGACTCCATTGATACTATTGGAACGGTTTCTCATGCAAAAGACTTGTGCTGTACAGCCAGCAACACAGCGCTAACTTTCTCTATACCACTTTGCAAGTTATAGGCCATACTGAAGACCTGTAGGAACCTTGCTGCCTTTGATACCTTTCAACTTGATACTTTTCAACTCTGTGCTCTGGCCCGGGGCCCACAGTGGTTCTCCTTTACCTATGATGAGTATGATGTGCGGGTTCCGGCCTATACCAGTAGGCAGTGGGGTGGAGTTTTTTTTTGGCCAGGAGTAACTCTTTCTGGCAGAAATACAACCACCACCTGAAAGGAGGATTTCTCTCCCAAAACATGCTTGGCAAAGTTGTTAACAAAACTCGTAATTACAATTTGCGAAAATGAAAGCCATACGGAAAAACAGGCACCTGTAGCAGAGCTGCGATTCATGAAGGTATAGAGTCGGTTAACAAGCTTAAGACACCAGTGCAAGATCCAGCAGTATCCTGTGAACTGCCTAAAATTTCAACCCTTGGAAAAATAACTGTCTATTACCTACCCGAACACGAGGGTCTCAGTTTTGGTAATACACAGAAAGAGGGCGAGCCTTCTACGACCAGAACCATCAGGGGTTGTAATTCTGATTTTGGGGACATCGATTATTACTCCCTACTTGCTCTTTGTTATTCACTGCAGGGTACAGTGGCAGCAAGTCTGGAGAATATTCCCCAAGCGCAAAGTACTGAGACTTTGCATGTTACAAACAAGGCTTTTTCGGTGTTGGTACACCCAGTCCCTGCCTCTATACATGGGTCAGGGCAGCCTTTATCAGCCTCACCCAATATTTATCTGACCTCCAGCCTAGGGGAGCAATCTGGCCAAGTGTCTGGCCAAAATGGGTCCATCAGTAGTGTGGGAAGGGATGTGGCTAGGTCAACTAAGACCTCTACAGGAGTGATCAACTATGCGGTTAAAGTCTTCCTCAAACTCTGCAGGGTCATCCTTGAAGAGGTCCAGAAACAAGGCAAGGCTGTTGTATCCATTGATCAGAGGCTCAAAGGCCTGGGGACTAAGAGCCTGGAAACTCAAGACCTGGTGACCATAGCTACTGGTGCCTCTACCCAAAAACATGATGGTCTAAAAGAAGGTAACATCTTGCACAATTGCCAGGTGGTGCAAGCGTCAAACATAGACCTCTCCTTATACATGTCCAGCAAGGAAAAGCGTTTGGCGACATGTGCCGAGAAACGGGGGGGCAATGGTTCTCAATAAAAGCCCCAAAGCGCACATCTTCCCCATTATTGAACCACTGAAATCTACAACAATCGTTGATCAGCCAACGATAGCTAAGAAAGCAAAGAAAGCAATTACTAGACCACAGAGGCATTTACGCAGCTCTACAGGCACCCTAACTAGTTGGCTGGTAGGTGACGGTGCTGCAGTGATGGTGGTAGCTAGAGTTAATGCGGCGGTTCTGCTACTGGTGGTCCAGATGGAACCTGCACAGATGGCCCCTGTTGGGACTGTCACAAGTCCTGTACCTGCTGTGAAGCTGACATAAAATATGGCCTGCGAAGTGGATCCACTACCCTTCACGACTGGGCGAGGACCATTGACATTTATGGAGAGATGGACAAACGGAACGGAACTACTTTCCCTCTTTAAAATGTTTTTGGCTTTGAGAGTGCTAACGACAAGTGATTTTAGCTTTGTGGAACCTGTAAAAACAGATGGGGGTAATTTTTCTAGAATCCATTGTGTGGCCCCAGAAGTGCCACTTCTCCTTTGTGCACACAAGGCTTCTATTCTCAGCATGGGATATGTAGTTTATTGTCGTTCTCATGTCTGCCCTCAGTTAGAGTCGCCCTCACCCAACCGATGCAGGTTGGAAAAGCCAATAGTTTGGTACCAGTTAAATCCGGACTGCAAAACCTGCCTGAAGATTCTGTGGATAATGCTAAAGGGTGGGAATTGTTCAAAAGGTTTTTGATGAAACAATTGGTTGAATGCAAATTATCCTTGAAGTTGGCAGCTGGAATACCACCAGCCACAAACACTTTTGGCTGACAATGGGTACTTGGTCATCTACCCGGAGCCACAAGTATATCTTAATGATTATGCTCAATGGCAGAGTAACTGGGGATTGCCCAGGTCAGTGTACCTGGCGCCTGAGCAAAAATGCATCAACCCTGGATGACTTCCTTACAAGCAACACCTGTGCCAAGCTGGTAGATTCCCTTGAGATGCACAATACTGAGTATAGTGACCATTCCATTATAGTACTGTTGGTTTTAATCCCGGGGGCACCAACGAGAGATGAAGACAGAGGGGGCATGGTAGCCAATCATGCAGGTAATTCCCTGCAGTGGACTATGAAAAAACTGAAGGTGTCTCCCTGACTAGTCCCCGGGGATATGTCATCCAGGTGGCCAGGACACAGCCATCACTTTGGATCCAGTTCCTAGGGGTGGACCAGTGAGGGATGATCACGTGGATGGGGGTCCCTTGGGGAGTAGAAGTTGGACACCGACGGTGAGATGCGGTATCCTCCTTCTTATAACACCTTTTCCCCAGCCTACTACGTTGAATGCTCAAATACTCTACTCCCCTCCCCATTTTCCGACATGAACACTTTTGCACACCGCGAAAGATGACGGACAAGCACCAGTGCCTTCTACCAGACTTGTCCCAACACAAGGGTCAGGCAGAGTAAGGCATTTGACCAGAATCACACAACCTGACGGCCCTTTCCCTTTCCCACAGCGATAAAAGGTGGAGCACAAGAGCACAATACGAGCAAGGCAGTACGCACGATGTGAGAGCTAACTCAGCAAGGCAGCTCAAGAGGAGGAGAAAGACAGCGCAAACCGAGAGGGTGACAAGGAGAGAAGCGACCTTGCCCTTTCCGAGCACAGCCTGAATCGAAAGACCGCGAACAATAGCCAGCGTGTAATGCAGCAGATGTCAACGGTACACGTGACCCTCCTCTGGTGATAACCAAGCCAGGGAGAGAGACGCTTGTCTCCGTGGTATCAACCTTGACTACAGATAGAAGAAAGCCAAGCAGTTCATCACAGCCGGTGAGTCGAGGGGAGTGCCGATAAGAAACAGAACTGTGTTGAACCAAAAGTAGCAAATGGCTAATTGAACTATGAAAAGTTACAAAGAACTGTTGATATTAAAAAGAGGGAAAACCAGCAACAGGAGTCCAACACCACATGAATGCTCACTCAGGAAACCTGGGCGATTACCCTATAGTTGAAACTACCATTACCAGAAGGCCTTGGGAAAGGCAAGAAGAGGGTCAAAGCGGTCATACAGGGGTCTTGTAAAACCCTCTATACAGTGGAAAGTCTTTGACCGCAGATGATTGTAAAGCTAAGGGAAGTGAATCCTGCATCGTAAGAGTTGAATGAGAAAGGCACGATTGACAATATTGGCAAGAGTGAACCCGTAAGACGGATGCCAATAAAGAGGGGATGAGGTCTAAAGTCCCGAAATACAGTGTGTTGACAACAGTGATCCAGGGCAAGGGATGTCCACAGTGAACTGTACAAAAAGACATTAAGATTTGCGAATGTCACCAACAACATTGTGTTGAAAGCCATAGTGAACCCGGCGGAGGCAGGCTAACATTCGAGAAGGGTCTTAGCCTGAGAGAGGGGGATTCAAGGGTGAAAAGGCATCGCCCAACGTGCAAGTAGAAAGGAACTTTTGTTTACTATTTTGAATAGATCAGGTCCACGGCGGAAACAGGCTTTATATAGAAAAGAGACTTAACGACCGAAGGCCCTGATACCCGAAAGCGGAACTGTTGGCTCGTGCTGGGAAAGCTCGAGCGTGTGCTGTGCTCCGGAATCCTACCTTGTCCCAGGCTTAAAAAGTGGGGAAGGGAGACCCTTACCACTGCATCCTGACCTATTATTTGTGAACACTTCCTTCTTTCTTATGAACATTATCCCACACTTCTTTTGTATTTAGCGTAAGGATTGGCAATAGGTTTTACTTAGTATATGCCCTTTTATTTGACAAGACGCCACTAGGACTGCCTTATTATTATTTGATGGTCGAAGCTTGCACCCATCTTAGATTTAGGTTTAGATTAGGTGTTTTTTCCACCTACCTTTGCAGTTTAATAAACACCCTTGATCTGTGATCACTTGTGTCTGTCTTTACTGTTGCCACCATGAGTTCCTTACAGGACCCACAGTAATATTGCACATGCATCCAGACTGGTGAGTCAGATCTCTACTTTTCAGCTCGTAGCTTTCTCGCAATTTGGTGTGAACAAAATGGAGGATGCCTAAAACAGCTAACGTCCAAGGTGGCAACAAGGGCGAGAGGACTCCCCACCATTTCCTCTAAGCACTTGAATGTCTTTGACATAGGGATCTGTGATGCCAAAAGATATATGAGAAGGGACATTCGGAAAGCTAAGGGGACGGGGGGCCCAGTGGAGTTAATGGAAACCACAATTGGGAGGATGCAAGCAGGATATAGATCTTGGTTAAAAGCTTGGAGGTCCCCAGCCAAAAATGCTAGATGGCAACAAATGTTTGCTTCCTTATGCAGCTAGTAGCTGCAGTCTACATGGCAGATGCTTACAACCTCAAACAGGGATAAAAGGAAGTAAACAGTTAGCCCCATTAGTGAGTCAAGGTGGATTGATCATCTTGAAACTTTGTGGGTCCTCCCACAAATGTGATAGGAGGTAGCGGGGCTGAGTCTCCTTGGTCATTATACTTTCGCGTGGACGATATATACTCTGCTATTATCCTCCTAAAGAGCTCCAGGGCTCCCGGCCCAAATGACTTGTCGAATGTGCTCCTCAAGGCAGATCTTGGGTAATGGTCAAAAACGCTGAAATTCCCATTCGACAAGGTCTTTCCGAAATACCAGTGTCTTGGCAGCAAGATATACTATTGCCTTTATACAAAAAAGGTGACAAAAATCTACCAGTGAATTATAGATTGCTTCCACTCTTAGATGTAACTGGCAAGTTATTTGCTTCCTTTGTATTGCCGAGTTCCAAAACTGGGTGACTGAGGAAAATATCTTGGACCCACTGCAGACAGGTTTTCCACTTGGTTCCGCTATCAGCCACAACATCAGATTGTTGGATAAACTGATTCAGGAGGCCACGGTCAGGGCCAACCCAGCTCCGTACTTAATCAACATCGAGTTTAGTGCAGCATTTGATACTGTCAACCGGACCATCTTGTGACAGAAACTGAGATGGCTGGGTTGCCCTGACTGACTGATTGCACTCCTGGTCGGACTACATACAAACCCAGGGGTGCGGGTGAGACTCAATAATGTATGTGCTTTATCCGATCTCGTGAGGACCAACAGGGGAGTCAAGCAAGGTTGTGTGCTGGCTCCCCTGTTGTTCAATCTTTACTTGCTGGAACTTCCTACACGTCTGCTCTCGGTCAGTTGTCCTGTCATAGTCAGGTCCTGTTTAGCCTCCAGTATGTTGCATGTGGATGACCTGGTCCTCATGGACAGGACCATAAGGGAAATTCAAGCAAAATGTACCGACCTTATGGAATATGCCAATGCACATGACTTGCATATCAATATGAGTAAAACCAAAGCTATGGTTGTGGCCGGCCATGAAATAAATCGTGAACTCAAAAATATTGAAAGTGTGGAAAGTTATTAGTATCTGGGTTTGTACCTGAGTGCAAAGGGGGATTATCTGAACATTATAGAGGGGAAAAAAGAAAAGCCATCCAACTCACCTTTATGATTACCAAATTTGCTAAGGAAACTGCAGGATATTCGATTAGGGTATCCTCAAGCTCTTGAGGCAGTGCTTTGCCCTGCTATAATATATGGCCTAGATGCACTGGTCATGAGGAACTTGAAAAGGCTGAATATTCTGGAGGGTGCCTTCTGGAGGGGAATATTGAACATAGCTCCATCCGCTCCCATGGCCTATATATGACTGTAGCTAGGTCTGCTTTTGCTTCATAGTGAAGCCTGGATCAGAAGAAGGACGATGTACATTAAATCTAGAACCAACCCTTGATGCCCACTGATGGGCATGTAAGCTAGTAAGCTATGATACAGAGCCTACAGGTCAGGTCAGGTCAGAGCAGAAAATGTGGGTTTGCAAGACTGAATGAAAAATGTTTCACCTATATTGAATGGTCACCAGATTGTGAAAGGGGTGTCAACTTTGAGACTATTAAGAACATATTTAAGAACAAAGTATAACAGTAGGACTGGACTAAAAATTAGGAACATCTGGTTACTTTACACAATTATAAGTATGTGGATAGTGTTACTCATTTATATCTCAAAATACAACCTTACTTACTTCAGAGTTCCAGCACAGCCATTTGAAATGTATTGCTTCAACTACGTTTTAACCAACTCCCACTGCTGGTGACACAGGGTGCTCACGCTAAGATACCCATGGAGCACAGAACATGTCGTATATATAGACTGCAGGACAAATTAGAAACTGCCGGCATATTTTCACTGAATGTATAAGACTGGGATCGACTTACATGAAAATGCTGGGGCAGTTTGTGAGTCGATATGTTTCCATCAAGACGGACCAATTCTAGAACTATTGTCTGAACTCTGAGTCAGAATCAGTTCATATTGCACTTTACTGCCTATGGCTACAAATTAAGAAACACCTTAAGGACTGATGAAACATTCTTTGCAGCTGAATAATTGTGTGTATGAATGAATGCCTACCAGTCTACTTTCTTATTTGCCTGTTTGTAACAAAGATCAACTTTTGTATTATTATACTTACCTTACCTTCTACACTTTCACACTTTTTACATCTCTTTCTACTCTGGTCTAGGCTGCTACTTTATCTATCAATGAAACTCAGTATCTTTAGAGCTTTAGAGATGTAGTATATGAATTGTTGACCTTTTGAGCTACTTGTCTATTTAAGAGATTTTAAAATATGGAGCAATGATGTAGTGTAATTTGGTTCCCTAGTGTTGATTGTTGATTGATGAATTTTGTGTGTTTTGTGTGTGCTATATTTTACTTTTTTTCTAATGTTATGATTTGTAAAAGTTCTTATGAAGTACAAACAAATAAAATAAATGTAAAAGTTACATTGATAAAAAGAAATGCTCATTCCCCTGTGCCAGGACAGGGGCCCAGGAGTGTCTGAGGGGCAGATGGGGAGACCCTAACCTCAGATAGCTAAGACGTTAATCCAAGAACGAAGAAAACACCGCCAGTGAGTGAAGCACAGTGCGAGCCCTCTGTGTATTGAAGTAAGCGAGCAAAATACAACATTGCACCCCGAACGCGTAAGTCTGGAGATGCGTTGGGTGAAATCGAGAAATTGAATTACAAGGGTACATAGTGGCAGAGTGGTTGCGTGTATGATTACACGTTCTCGAATGACTCTGTGTAAAGAAAGGAAGTGTCTGCAAAGTGGGGAGCTGTGTGCGGACATAAAAAGTGAGTGAAATAGAGATCCTAAAATGGGGATCTGTGTGAGAAATGAAGTGGGAGTAACATTCCCAAAACGTATAGAAAAATATTGACATCAAACAAAGTCTGTCGGAAAAGCATTGGGGTGGCCACCAGGTGGGAGATTGATTCAGGTTGGCCACAGAGACACCAGTATAAGCAAAAGAGAACTCATTTAAGGATAAGGCACCTGGTTGCACGACCTGTAATGGGTGGACAATGCGGTCTGACAACTGAACCACGACCAGGGGAGCCCAGTTGAAAGCAAAGAGCTGCATTATCTAATAAAGGAAAAGCTAAAAGGACTTGGTTCAGGATGGGGGAGGGAGTCCCGAAAGAAGCCAAGTGATCTGTGATGTTAACACATGGAACATTTGTGAGATTAACTTTTTGTGTTAAACGAAATACAATGAAACCAGTTGAACAGAGGTAACCAAAAGGGTCTAAGCTTGGGCGAGGGAAGCCTAAGAGAGCCATTGAAGAAGCCTGAACTAGAGGGCTTCTGGGTTCATGGAAGTGAGACCCAGAGAAGCCTAAAGAACTCACCAGGAAAAGTTACAGTGAACCTCTTTTGCCAAGTGAACTTTTTGCCAAGTGAAAATTATGGCAAGTGAACTTCTCTTTGCCAAGTGTAACCTGAGAGGCTTGTGGAACTTTATAATCCTGAATGCCTTAAACTTGGAGAAGGGAGCTGCAGAAAGGCTCCATTGTCATATTAACTCTACTTTGAACACTATTGAGTTGGCCAAATCCTATTCACCTTATCATTCTGTAGAAGTGAGGACAAGCATTGGTTTTGACACAAGCATTATTTTGTTTTGCAATGACATATGGGCAAGTTAGGCGTTACACCATCCTGACCATTGAGAATAAAGGTTTTCAAACCGTGTTTCACTTGTCTATGTCGTCTCTTGATACCAGGTCTGCCTTACACTGGTCAAACCCCAGTGTGTCATGGCAGGCAGCTCGGATATGCATTCTGACAAGGCATCCTGTAAGAGCAGGTGCCAGTACAAACATGCAACTCAGCAACTGTGTGGTTGACATATATCACATGTACTTGATGTACAATGTAGATAGACAGACCCCAAGAATGTGGCAATGATCAATACATTTGAATATGGCATTTTTTCTGGTGTGACCCAGAGGTGTGCCCTGTGGGTGATGTGTGCATGTTACGGCTGCACGCCATGTGGCCTTGAAATGTGCACATATTTCGGACATTGAAACCCTGCATTTAAGTAGTGGCACAACTGTGAAGGCCAGCAGACAGTGATGTGTACTGTCACACTAACAGGTGCCACACATGTGACACACACAGCGACCACCCAGAATGCATACCATGTGACAGATGTCTACACAGTAGCAAACATGCATGGGCCAAGGATGGCTGACAACTGCAGCCAGCTGTTCTACTACACATATATGGTTTGGTCAATCTTGATAGTCCACACATACGATGCACACAAATGCCATTCAACAGATGTGCCCCCATAGGTCCCCGCGCCTCCTACGCCTTGCACCTGGTCAATGGTGATGAGTTGACTCATAGCCTTTTCATTTGGAGTCAGCTGCTTCTCCTGTGGTGGCCACCCTATGGTGGCCAGTGCAGAGGCCATATGCCTGGTCTTTCATGTGAGATCATTCATTCGTTTCTGGACCTGTTTAGCAGTGTTCATCTCCACACCTAAGGCGTTTATGAGACCTGTGACATGCTGACAATGCACCATTTGTTGTGTGGGTGTATGGTTGTTCTCTGCATGTTGGAACATCTCATGATGTTGATAGATAACATAGTCAACGAGAATCTGGATCTCCTCATCAGTGAAGTGCCTCTTCATCTCCAGACCCTTCTCCTGTGCTGTGTCTTGGGGTGGAGCCCCTTCCTGCTTGGCAGGGTGTCCCTTCTTGGAACTAGTGGCCCGTGGTGGTGGTCTTTCACCTGTCTGCCACTGACCACGTGCTGGGTCCCTTGTGGGATAAGGCACCCCACATTCTTTTGGGGCTGCAGTAGATGTGTCCGCACCACGTCCCTGCCTACTCCCTTTCCTTTTGGGGCCTATCCACTCATGGTGCAGATGTAATGGAGGAATGGAATGCACACCAATATATTGTACTGGGAAATATGAGGAAGGGAACATTCTTTGTGATGTAATGCTTATATGTGTGGTCCAGCAAGGCTCCAATGTACCTCAAAAGCAAACATATGCACTACGCGATACACAGAAACAAAAAGTGCATACACCGCACCCGGAAAGCATCCAAAAGGTGAAAAAGGTGGTACGCAATATGCAGAGGCACCCCAATAACAGAAATTGCGTACACCACGCACGGATATCTTCCGAAAGGTGAAAAAAGCGATACACAGAGGTCCCCCAGTAACAAAAATTGCATATGCGATACCTGGAAAGCATCTGAAAGGAGAATAAAGCAGGAAGTGATATGCAGTGGCACTCTGAAACAAACAAATTGTGTAAGCGACACACCGTGGGTCTCAAAATGGTCAAAAACACATGCGCATATGCAACCCCCAAAAAGAAAAATGCATTATGCTTTACTTGAAGGAAACAGCCCCAAATGCGTGTATACGAAACTCGTCCATCTTCGTACCTTCGCGCTCACAACCAGTGAATCGCCTCGCGCCCTTAAAATATCACCATCATTTCAGTGTGTCGTGTCGGGGCTCTGCGTCCAGACCGTGACTCGTAACGTATGCGCTAAGGGCCTTTAGTCTGTTTTCAACTGCCTCGGATGGGTTCCTCCTGCCAGCCATTGCTTTTGCCTCCTCTGGCCCTGCATTGCCTCAAACACTCCATATTTGCTGCTGCCTGGTTGAGTGTGAGTGTCTGTTTGTTACCAGCACTGTCTTGGAGTGACAGCTGTCCTGTAATTGCTGGTTCTCCTGTGTTGGGCCTGTGACCACCTCATCTGTGATTTGGGACTTCCACCTCTCCCTACCAACACCACCACAGCTCCACAGCACCTATCCAGGACCCAGCGAAGCCATACCTGCCTTGCGGGTGGCCAAGTTGGGACCATTAACCTCTTTGGGAGAGAGCAGCACCCCCAAGTCAGCGAGGGAGAGGGCTACCAACTTCACCCCCACAGAAGTTGGCATTCTGGTGGATCAGGTCCTGGGTGCCTATGATGCCCTCTTCAACCCTGCAATGCAGCTGGGTTATGACGCAGGTCAGCAGATCTGGGATGATATCACGGCTGGCATGAATGCTTAGGGGGTGGCAGATAGTCCGATGAAGATCATCAGGAAGAGATGGGATGACCTCAAAAACCGTAGCCACACAAAGGCAGAGGCAGCCTTCACCATGGAGCCCACCGTGGAGGTGTACCATGTGGGCTGCCACCTGGTGTCACAGAACCAGCTGCGGTTACTCAAGAGGTTTTACCCGGACCTGCACTCCCAGATCTGTGCATGGAGAAGACGTTTGGAAGCTGCTGATGAGTACCCATGTGGAGCACTGCTCTATAGTGTATGTGCGGCATGCATGATTGCAGGTGCCCCATTCTGTATGCAGCAACGTGGTAGGTGTGAGACAGCAGCATTCTGCCTCATGCCACTGCTGGGCATATGTAGTGGCAGACATTGTTTTCTGGCATATGCATGGATATTTCCATAATTTGGCCTCAGTGACTTGTTGAACTCAGGCACATGCTGTGTGAGACCATGACACCAAGTACAGGGACAGTATGGATGCTGGCATGCTATGTTGTGGACATGTGAGGAACGTGCATGAAGGACACCTCCATGTGTGGCACACCTGCAAGTGAGTCCATGCACACACATCTGCTGAGAGTGACACATATACATGGATTTCTGTGAATATCAAGTTGGTTCATTGACGTCTCATGGACAGAGATGTAATGTGTCATCACACTGCATTTGAAGCACCAGTTAACATGTGTACATGCAATATGTATGTGCTGGGCCATACAACATAGGCAATTGATGCTCAGATATATGTCAGGAACATGTTGGTTGATTGCAGGCTGTCACAGATGCCTGTTGCTGACTGTCATTGGGTGAATAGGTGCCCTGGTGCAGTTCCCATGCCCCTGGCTGCATGTCATACTTGTGTCAGTTTGGCATTGGTATGGTGGCATTGCATGTTTTTGGTAATGTGTTTGTGGCCACATGCCAATGTGTTGTGTTGACATGTGCGTGTGTCATGACCGTGATTCATCCTTGACACTACACTCATGTGACAGTAGTCATCCAGATTCCATGGGCATGGCCATGTGTGTGTGTGTGTTTGTGCATTGTGTTTGTATCAGCTTCTGGTTGACACATGCTGCATGATTGGTACTGTTAATGTTGTGTATGCTACACATGCATTCACCATGATAACTGATGTCAATATCCTTTGTACCATATTCCACAGTTGCTGTAGCTTGTGAAGAGGGTGGAGGCCTTTCTATGGAGTGGAAGGGCAGGGACCGGGCCACCAGACCCAGGTGCACACTCCAGCCAGCTGCCATTGACACCACCTATTCTGAGGAAGAGTTGGCTGTGTAGCGCCAGTTCCATCAGGCAAAGCTGCTGGGGGTAAGTCCCAGGTGGTGGTTGGGGAGGGGGACTCCTCAGCGGCTATGGGACAGGGTGCAGGGACAGAGGGGCCATTGAGGGTGGAAGACTCTCTGGAGTCATTCATGGAGATGGAGGTGGTGGTGGAGAAGGAGGCAACTGAAGGTCAGCACGCAGGGTTTGGTGGCGACATCCAGGAGGGTGTTCTGGCCGCACCCCTGGGCCAGGGACACAAGGCTGTGCAGTGTGCCATGGAGGTTGCTGCTCAACCTCCTGTCCCCTGCCCATCTGCTCCGGCAGTGACCACCTTTGGGGATGCCTCCACCCAGACTGATCCCCCCCTTGTGCCCAAGGAGATCACCCCACAATTGGCTGATCTGATGAGGTGGAGAGGAACGATTTGTGATGCTGTGTCAGCTACTCATGAGGATGGGCCAGTGCATGGGCCAGCTGGCAAGAGCACTGCTCTTGAGTGGTCTCTGTGCGTTGGTACATGCAATTGCCCCTCCTCCACTTCCTCCTCTGTGTCCCAGTCATCCTCCTCCAGGGAGCCTACCTTGCCATATTCCATCACGGCCTCCTGTACACCAATCCCACCCACACCGCCCGGTCTGGTGGTGGGTTTGTCCCTGCCTCCAGTGGAAGCCCCGCGTGCGACAGATGAGGTGGTCACTGTGCCTGTCCAAGCACCAGCACAGGGACAGGCAGTAGTCAGAAAGCTGGCACTTCAGGACAGTACTGGCACTTCAGGACAGTGCTGGCACTTTGCCCCCCCCCGACGTGTCATCCAGACAGCAAGGGTCCCTGCAGAACTTGCACCCAGACAGGCAGCAGCAGATAAGGAGTGTGCAGAGGCACTCCATGCAGGGCCAATCTACACCGAGGAGGTAATTGAGTCAGGACATGATTGGCATTTGGCAGGAAGAGAGGAGCCGGCTCCGTAATCTGCTGTGCGTATAGTCAACTTTCCATAGGCAGTTGATGGCCGAAAAACAGCGGGCTAGGGAGGCAAGGATTGCAAGTGCCAGGGCAGAGGTGTCGGAGAGCAGACATTGGGGTGGGCTGCTATCCTCGAGGCAGCTTGAAGGGATGCGGAGGAGGAGGAGAGGAGGATGATGGAGAGCCTGCAAGACCTCTGGGAAAGAACAGAGTCCTGCTTCCAGGAGGAAGATGCTGAATGTGACTCTGACCTGGAGGACACACTGAAGGACTTGTAGGGCCATTGCCTGTGTACATAGATCTTAGTGTAAGGTTTCATTTTGGATTTTGTTTTCATTTCAGCCCTGGACATTTCACCCTTCGCCATGTTTTGTTTTTGTTGTGTGCATTTCGTAATACAGATTTATGTTACATGATCACACACCTGTTGCAGTCTCTTTTTGTCTATATGCAGAAATAATTATAGTTGAAATGCAATACAAAAACATAGTACAAGTAATCACGCACTGTGGACTCACTGTGGATATGTGTGCTCCACTCATCACTTGTGCACTCATTCTTTGGTAGCTGTACACCTCAGAAGACCCCACCTGAACACATCTGCAGTCACCCACAACCTGCTCTCACATCATGCTGCACATCAGCCCCTCAAATGCAGGGTTCTGTGATTCTTTTTGTTATGTGGTCTACCTGTGCAAATTGTCCATCTTCTTGACTCGCACACCCTCAGACATCCTTCACATCACCCAACCACATGCCAGTTGGACTTTTGTCACTTGCGAGGGCTTTGCATTCATTTGTACGGGCTACTATGCAGCCACACATTACACGTGACTTAATACAATCTGTGATGTCTCATACTTGGGGCCTCCGCAGGCATTCACATACATTGCTTTGAGTCCATTGCAATGGCACATGGGCATAATAATAGGTTAGTTGGATTGCATTTCATTAGTATGTCACATGTACATGGTGTGGTCCTAGTGTTGCTGTTGCAACGTTATGCTGTCCTGTTGATGTGCAGCTGAGTGTGATGTACCATGGAGTCCTGAGATGAGCTCCGGACATGGATTCTGCAGCAGTGCTCCCAGTTGTTCAATTTGGAGGGGGATTTGTGGCCAGTGTACTTCATGTTTGCTACAGGCCGGTGTTTTTTAGGTGAGCTGTTAGTCAACATTGGACTTGTAGGTATGTCGATGGGCAGGGATGGCCTGGGGACACTGGCAGATCTCAGGGGGTGATGGGAGACAGGGTGTACTATCAGGGGACTGTCTGGGGTAGATGCAGAGTCAAGGGGGGCTGGTGGGTGGTGTCAGGACTTGAGGGGGCTGCATGGGGTAGTGGCAGAGGTGAGGGTGGCAAGTGGGTGGTGTCAGGATTTGTGTGGGCTGTCTGGGGTAGTGGCAGAGGTGTGAGGGCGGGTGGGTGGTGGGTGGTGTAAGGACTTGAGGGGGCTGCTTGGGTTAGTGGCAGAGGTGAGAGGGCGTGGTGGGTGGTGTCAGGTCTTGAGGGGGCTGCCTGGGGGTAGTGGCAAAGGCAAGGGTGGCTGTTGGTGATGTCAGGACATGAGGGGACTGCCTGGTGGTAGTGGTGGAAGTGAGGGGGGCTGGCGGTTGGTTTCAGGACTTGAGGGGGTGCCTGGGGGTAGTGACAAAGTCGAGGGTGGCTGGTGTCAGGATTTAAGGGGGCTGCCTGGGGTTAGTGGTGGAAGCAAGGGTGGCTCTTCTGTGGTGTCAGGACTTGAGGGGGCTGCCTGGAGTAGTGGTGGAGGTGAGAAGGGCTAGTGGACGATGTCAGGGCTAGAGGGGGCTGCTATTATTTATGCGTTTCTGTCAGCAGTTTGGATGCCTTGGGTGTAGGGGGGATGCTGCGCAGTTTCGCATGGGTGAAGCCCTTACTTACAGGGAACCTCACACACTTTTGCAGGGGTACAGCCATTACTTACGGGGGGCCTCGTGCAGTTTTGCAGGGGTGCAGCTGTTACTTATGGGGCCCTTGTGGAGTTTCGCAGGGAGTTCCTGAGAATACAGAATCAAGAGGAATCTTATGAGATAGTGGATCGCTGTCTACAAGAGATACAGAGTTGGATGTGTTCAAATCAGCTATTGCTGAATGCCAGCAAAACTGAAGTAGCTGTATTTGCCTCAAAACATCATCTACAGAAGGAGAAACTGCATCCCCCCTGCCTGTTGGGGATGCAGTTGAATTTATCCCCAAAAATTAAGAATTTAGGCTGTAGCTGGGAAGACAATATGGAAAGTTGAGCTCAGGTGAGTTTGAAGGTGCAGGCAGCATATCACTCATTTGCGCATGCTGAGACACATTCTACCTTTTATTGCGAATGAGGACAGAGTGGTACTCTGGCTAATTCGAAGCTAGACTATGGCAACGCATTGTTGTCGGGTATTCCAGCCTACCAATTGCGGAGACTGCAGCTGGCCCAAAATGCAGCAGTTAGACTGGTGCACAAGGCAACAAAATCAGACTCAATTTCTACCCTGAGAAAAGCCCTGCACTGGTTGCCTGTAAAAGAGAGAATAGAACTTAAGATCCTCTGTCTGGTCTATAAGGGTGTGAATAAGATAGGACCAACATACCTATCAGATAAAATCAGAAGGTACATTCCTACCCGACAACTGCGCTCGGCAGACCAAAATCTGCTCCGTATACCAGGCACCAAATGTGTGAATAAAGGGGATCGCAGATTCTCTGTCTATGGGCCCAGAGCGTGGAACAATCTACCTAGAGAAATCAGCGACATTAAAAGCCTCTCAGTCTTCCAGAGGGCTGTAAAGACTTATTTGTTTTGATAGGCCTCTGATAGAATAATTGTGCTAAGTAACTCTCATAAAATCCAGTGGACCATTCATAGCCAAATGTCAATTGAAACATCTGCGCCCAGTTACGATTTAGTTCGTCAGGTGCGCGATACAAATACCACAATACAATACAATACAATACAATACAATACAATGCAGTTCTTACTTACAAGGGACCTCACGCAGATTTGCAGGGGTGCATCCTTCACGTGCGCGGGACCGCATGCAGTTTCACTGGGGTGCTGGATGGTGGGTGAGAATTGCACGTGAAGGTTTGCACAAAGGTTGGTCTTTGTCAAGGGATTTCGTGGGGCCTGGTGTGGGTGTTCCTGACGCAGCTCGGTTTGCTTTGCAGGTCGGGTTACTTTGCGCTTCTGATTCCATAAATACGCAGTACGCACAAACGGACATTTCTGTGCAAAGTTATTGTATTTGCAGAGTAGTTTGCCAGATCTACATCTGTTTATTTCTATAAATTGGGCACACAAAATTGGAGGAGGAGGGTGCAGACCAGATATATGTAGCCTGCCCTCCCATTGGGGATAGAGCTACAAAGGAAAATGCAAAAAAGGGGTTTTTAAAAGCATTAAAGAAGAGTATGCCTGGGGCTGACAACCCTCAATTTAAATAGACAGGAACAAGGAAGATGGAACGAGGAGGTAATGAAACATGACATACAACCCTGCGCAGGTGTCTCTCTTCCTGCATGGGGGGTCCACCTATACTTCACCAACTATTCCTAATTACCCATCCAGCAAACTGTGCTCAGTGTCTCCCCCACGCCCTGAGAGAGTTATTGATTGGAGCCATGGTCAATAATAAGGGGGGCTGCATGCTGGATGGAGGGAGCCTGCTTTCCATATGCTGCCTCTCTTCTTCTCTTAATCAGGAAAAACATCAATGGTCCATGTTAGGGAGAATTCTCATAAATGTGCTAACTCCCTTCACCTTAGAGACCCCTAGCATTTTTGCTGGATTTTGAGGACTGAATTTCCTTACATGGAGAGAGTGTGAGCCTTTTTCCCCACTCTCTCATGTATTTTTTTTTTAAATGTATTTTTGTTAGCAGAGGTTTACAGCAGAGACACACATGTTAGAGCAATGAAGTATACATCAAATACATGCTGATTGTGTAGAGAACCACAACGACAATAGTATAATACATGGGAAGAAGGTGGAAAGTGGCGTCGCCAACTGATCAAGCGTTCACTAGTGGGGGGGGACAGACTTCCTTCGGTCGACCCTTCCTCTCGGCTACTGAGATAGTTGTTGAATGCAGTCCATATGTCCTTGGGGCGGGAGTGAGTAGGGAGCGTTGCAATGTACTCTTCTTCACAGTTTCGGGACCATGTAAGCAGGTTCAACCATTTCTGGAATGTTGGGGGAGAGGGGTTCTTCCAATATTGGAGTACGCATTTTTTGGCTACAATGCAACTGATATTAAGAAATTTAGCCATGCCTTTGACATCATCAGTACCCCAAACCCCAAACAAGATTCCCAGTGGATCAGGATCTATTGTTATATCTAGTATCTCGGCAAGTGTCACTAGAATTTTACCCCAGAATGCCCGCAATTTATGGCAAGACCAGAACATGTGCAGGTGGTCCGCTCTCTCCGTTTTGCAACGGGGACAGGAATGTGGGGTGTTATGGGCGAACTTGGAGATCCTGTAGGGGGTGTAATACAGCCTGTTCAGGAGCTTGTACTGCATGGCCCGATATCGGAAGTTTAAGGAGACCTTTTGAGTATGTAAACACATTTTTCCCAAAGTTGGTCAGGGATCGCCTGGCCCAGTTCCTCTGCCCATTCCTCCCGTGCCTTGAGATCGGGTTGGGGTATCAGCTTGTGCCATCTTGTACAGAAAGGAGACGACCCTGCGGGCACCCCCGGAAGTTAGCGATGTATGCAAGTATGAGGGTGTCAGGGTGTTCGGCGGGGAAGGAGGGCAATGCGTTGCGAAATGCAGCTCGGAGCCTATAGTATTGTAGCATCTCACAGGGGCAGACCCAGTATAGCCCGGTTTCCAAGTCTGTGGACCGATGAACATGCCATCAGGGTAGACATCTGATAACGCCTGGTAACCCAGAGTCCCCCAGCGTCGGGCTAGTGCAGTGTCTTGTGTGCGTTCTAGACCAGGGAAGGCCCACACAGGTAGCCATTTATAGTAGGGAGGAGATTCCCTTGTGTGATGTAATAGTCGCTTCCAGGCCTGCAAGGTGGCACCGAGTGGGTCAATGGGAGAGTCAGGCAAATATTTCTGATGTAGAATGAGGGTCATTATGTTGGTGCCAGACGCTGCTAGGATTTCTAGCTTAAAGGCATGGTCTAGTAAAAAAATGTATTGTCCCTACGGGTCGGCCATGTTTTTTAAGCCTAAGTGGCTCCATTTTAGAAAACTTTCCTATGGACCTTACCCGAGTTTTCGTCCATTAAACGCACGCGAAAACAAGCACCAGGGAGCCGCCATTTTCTGATAATCCTATCTTTTCCCCCATCGCCCTGGCTGACCTGTGTACAATTATTTGATGTATCCAATCATATTGGGGCCTATGCTCATCGTCTCTAGTACCAGCCACATATATTTCCAGGAAACCATGTCAGATGCTTTCTGGGCGTCAAGCGTAACAGCGACCGCATATGCAGCCGCCTGATGTTATGAGAGGTGGATCTTCCCAGTACAAAGCCAGCCTGGTCCTTGTGAACCAGGTGCATCATAAGCAGGAGAAAGCGGTTTGCTATCACCTTGGCAAAAATCTTAGTATCAAGGTTTATGAGGGAGAGTGGCCTGTATGAGCCGCAATCGTCATCTGGCTTGCCAGGCTTCAGCTATACTATTATCACGGCTTTGTGTAGTGACGGGGGAAGAATGGACGTGCGCAGCGAATCGTCCCATACTTCTAGTAGCTTAGGGGCTAGTGTAGCTATATATTCTTGGTAGAATTCTGCTGTAAGCCTGTCCGGACCCAGTGCCTTGCCCTTGGTTAGGTCCGAGATGGCCTCGACCAGCTCGTCCAGGGTAATCAGGGATTCAAGCTGGTCCCTATTAGGAGCGGAGATACATGTTGTGGGTATTTGATCGAGTAAATCGCACATGTAATGTTCAGTATGTTCGGGAGGTTGCGAGTAAAGGGTTGTGTAAAATTTTGTGAATATATCTAGTATCCAAGGGTCCGACCATTGTGGGATGCCCTGGTCGTCCTTAATTGAAGCAATATGGGGCTGACCCCATTCCTTTTTGATGAGGGTTGCAAGTGTTTTCCCAGGTCTAGCTCCCATGTCAT
This sequence comes from Ambystoma mexicanum, assembly GCF_040938575.1. NCBI lineage: Eukaryota > Metazoa > Chordata > Amphibia > Caudata > Ambystomatidae > Ambystoma > Ambystoma mexicanum. The sequence continues at coordinate 22,218,824 of NC_090933.1, read as the reverse complement.
ATTTATGAGCAGCTTGAGGCCCGCTAAAGTATGGTATCTCACTGGTAGCAAGTGTGTTATATGTTTGGAGTTCAGCAGTTATTAGAGCCAATTTGGCAGGGTCGGCTGCAGTTGAGCACTCTTGTTCCAGCTTACGTAGTTTAGTTTCGGATCGCTCAAGAGCGGCCCTGATCGTTTTTAGGACGCCCGCTTCTCTAGATATGGACATCCCTCTAATGTACACCTTGAAGGCTTCCCACCTGACGCCAAAGGGGGTGGCTTGGAGGGGTGTCGTGTTCGAAAAAGGATTCAATGTCAGCAAGTATATCCACCTTGAACACAATATCCCTGAGGGCCGAGGATTTGGAACGCCATGTGTTGAGTGTCTGGACTGTCAGTCCAAGTTTTACTGATATAGTAATCGGGGCGTGGTCAGATAATGTATGAGTTAGGATCCGTGCCCCTTCCACCCTACCCATTGTCTCGCTGGATACAAGAAATAAGTCTATTCTGGAGGAACTGTCATGTACCGTGGAGTAATAAGTATATTTGCGACGTTGAGGGTGTAGTGCCCTCCATGCATCGCAGATATCAAGCATCGCACAATGGCTGAGCAGTCTCCGTGCGGACCCGGTCAGGGGTTGAGAGGCAGTACCTGTCCTATCCAGGTCAGTATCAAATATTAGATTCATGTCCCCCCCATATGATCTGAACACCCACATAGCCCAGGAGTATGGCATCCACAGTATCCACAAAGTCAGGGGTGTCCACATTGGGGCCATACAAATTCACCTGGAGATATTCCCTTTTCACTATGGTGCAGTTTAGAATAACGTATCTGCCCTAAGGATCAGTATAGTTCTTGTGCAGTTTGAATTTGATCGATTTATGGATCAGTGTCAGTATGCCTCTGGCTTGGGTGGAGTAAGAGGTGAAATATCTGTTGGGCCCCCATGATGTTGCCATACTTCCCGCCAGGCTGCCCGCGGAGTGTGTTTCCTGCAGTATTAGTATTTTGCAGCCATGACTATTGGCACAAGCCATAATCCTGCGAGCTTTAGTGTGTTTACTTAACCCCCGGACATTCCAGGACATTATAGTAGTAGGCATTTCACTTGTCTAGGGTACATCCCATTTCAGGCGCCGTGACTCAGGCATGTACTCCGTGCGGTAATTTTCGAATCGCTCCAACATGATGTGCTCTGCTGGTTTGCCTCTGCCTTTTCTGGTATAACATCCTGGAACTCTCCCGCCCCCCACCCTCGCTGCCCGACAACACCAAGCAGCTTCCATTCCCATCCTTACCCACCCAAGTCTGACAACACGCAAGGAGCGGGTGCCAGCTAATCTATCTCAACGTGGACCGGACTCCCCTTTGGCCCAACGGGGGCCCAAAACACACAACAATTCCAACATGAGCTTGCAACTGCAGTGGGGAACGCTGTTGCCATGTTGCCAGCCAAGCTAAATGCAAATCAATGTTCAGGTACCGCAGGGGTACGTAAGTTCGTCCTTATAGGCTTTATTGATCGTATCGTTTCCCATGGAGAGCACGCAAGCCCCACCGCCGTTGAGCTAGATAGCACGGAGGGGCCCAGTAGGCAGATCGCATCGCCTAGTGAGGCAGGTGACAAGAATATACTTTGATGACTCACTGAGGCTCCGAGGAGGTGATGGATCAGTTATTGTCCATGTCCATGTGGTTCACAGGAAGGTCGTTTGGTGGTATTTGTGCCTCAATGAATTTCACTGCCTCCTCGGGGACAGGGGAATTATTGCCAAAGACTGCCTCTCTATCAGGAAGGTAGAGAAATCCTTACTCAACAGTGACTACCTCCAAGTCAAAATCAACCTATCCCCCCAATGTACCATTACTGTCCACATTGTCTACCGCCCCCCAGGCTCAACAGGTGACTTCCAAGCCTCCCTCATCCACCTCCTCTCTGACAACCTCAAAAAACAATCAAAAGCCATCCTCCTTGGGGATGTTAACCTAGGTCTCCTGGACAGGAAGGACCCAGCAGCCAAATCCCTGGACTCAGCCCTCAAGGCTCTGGGGTACAATAACACCATCTTTAGCCCAACCCACACCCAGGGCAGAACTCTCGACTGGATTGCGCAACACAACTGCCCTCTCATTATCACTGGCAACTCTCCCACCCCATGGTCAGACCACCACATCATCACCTTCAACATCCTCACTACCCGCTCCACCACCCCCCCACCCCAACCACTGCCACCCTGTCTTGCCAGAAGCTCCCGCCAACTCACTAAGGAAAAGCTACTACCTTTCCTCCAAGGCCCAGCCTTCAGACCCCCTTTCTCCACAGACCCAGAAACACTTGCAACAGCCTACGAAGTTGCCATCAAAGCAGCCATTAATTCCATTGCCCCCCTTAAGCCCCGTAAGCCCAAACCCACCATGCACTCCAACTCCTGGTTCACCCCGGACCTCCTCGCACTCCGCATTGAAAAAAAGGCCGCTCTCACTCAGTGGCAATTGTCTCACTCCGACAAAGACAAGACGACTTTTAAATCTTGCTCCACTAGATATAAAAAAGCAATCACCCTAGCTAAGGCCAAATCCTTTGAATCCAGAATCTCTGAAGCACAATCCAGCACTAAAGAAATCTTTGCCATTTTCAGGGAGCTTGAAACACCCACGCCCGCCCCCCAGAACTTCACCAAAGACAAGGCCTGGTGTGATGCTATACAAACAGCCATGAAAAATAAATTGAACCTGCTCCAAAACAAAATACTAGCCACTAAGCAAGCCCTACCCAACACACACACCCCTGCCCCACCACCAGCCCCGGACCCCCCCCAACCCTTCTCATTAAAACCCATTCTAGAAAAAGACATCACCAACATAATGAGGAACATCAAACCCTCCAACTGCAAAGGTGATGCATGCCCAGCCACCATTATCAAAGACTGCTCTGAAGCGCTAGCTCCCTTCCTTACAGCCTTTGTAAACGCCTCCTTTGCTACTGGGAAAGTCCCTGCCTCCCTCAAGGAAGCCTGGGCCCGCCCTCTCTTAAAGAAGCCAACTCTCGACCCCACATCCCCCAACAACTATAGACCTATCACCACTGTCCCTTTCCTCCTCAAAATACTGGACAAAGCAGCCTACCTGCAGGTCCAACACCTCATTGAGGAGAACAAACTCCTAGGACTCCGCCAATCGGGCTTCCGCCCCAGACACGGGACTGAAACCGCCCTACTTGACCTGAAAAACCAAATGGACGATGCCAGAGACATGGCCAAACCAGCACTTCTCTTACTTCTTGACCTATCCGCGGCTTTCGACCTCGTGGATCATGACGTCCTATGCCACCACCTCTCCTCTACTTCCAAATTCTCCCCTGAAGCCACTGCCTGGATCACTTCCTTCCTACAAGGCAGAACCATGCAAGTATTCTCGGACTCAGCATCCGCATCTCCAACTACCATTCTCTGCGGTGTGCCCCAAGGCTCCTGCCTCTCACCCACCCTCTACAACATCTTCACACGACCACTCTTTCTCATCCTCGACGCCATGGGCATTTCATACACTAACTACGCCGACGACACACAGATCCTCCTAACCCTCACTGGTAACTATGACACTGACTCCATGACCCTCAACAACCTCTACAACACCATCCAAGCCTGGATGGCAGACAATGGACTATGCCTCAACTCTGACAAGACTGAACTCCTTTTGGTAGGCTCACCTGACACACTGAAAAATCTAGACTCCCAATTCAGCCACTTCACCATAGACTCTATCAAAATACCTGTCTCAGAATCAGTCAAAACCCTTGGAGTCTACTTGGACTCCAACCTATCCATGGATAAACAAGTCAACGCTATAGCCTCTGCAACTGCATACCATGCCAAACTTATCAACGCAGTCAGGCCCTTTCTCTCCAAAGAGAACTGCACTAACATAGCCAGAGCCATCACTGGATCCAGGCTTGACTATTACAATGTAGTCTTTCTAGGCACCTCCAACAGAAACCTAGAGAGGTTGCAAATCATTCAGAATAGTGCTCTCCGGGCAGCCCAAGGCATTGCCAAAAGGGAACACATCTCGGAGGCCAGAAAGCTAGCACACTGGCTCCCAATAAAAGAACGAATCATCTTCAAGACACTGACACTGACCCACAAGTGCATTCACCTCACTGCCCCTGACTACCTCTCCCAGAGGATCCACCCCGTCTCTTCTACGAGGCCAACCAGATCACCATATACTAGCATGCTCTCTGTGCCATTAGTAAAAAAAGTCAGAGTGGGCGGATCCAGCTTCCCATATCTCGCACCCACGCACTGGAACGCCCTACCTCCCACAATCAGAGGCGAGTCCTCCCTCAGCACCTTCCGCAAAACCTTGAAAACAATCTTATTCACATAAGATGCGTTGCACTAGTCGAATACATCTCATATATTCCTAATGCATAAACTGTACTGTAATGACATACTGTACCAACCAAAATGTCAGCTCTATGCTTTGTCGAGCTCATATTGTACCTATGAATGACTATATGCCTGTAACTAAGATTTTTGCAAGTAACAGCGCCTCAATGCCCGTGGGTTACTTGCGCGCTATATAAATATAAATAAATAAATAAATAAAAAAAGTAAAGAAGTACAGTTTCTCTCTGAATGGGAGCTTCAGGCGCACCGGGAACAGCATGGCATAGGGGATGTTTCATTCTCTGAGCATTTTCTTGACCCCTAGGAACTGGCGACTCTCCTGCTGCACCCCCTCCGAGAAGTCGGGAAAGATTCTGATTATCTGGGAGCCCAGGCATAGCTCCCCTTTTTTGCGGGACAGACGTAGGATGAGATCTCTGTCCCTCTAATTGAGAATCTTGACTATGATGGGCCTGGGGAAGTCGCTGGATGTGGGACGTGCTGACAGGGCCCTCTGGACACACTCCACAGTGAAGTAGGGAGAGAGTGCTGGATTGTCGAGCAGCTCCTTAAGTAGATCCTCCACCGCCAGCTCCATGCAGACCTTGAGGGCATTTTCAGGTACTCCGATTATGCGTACGTTGTTTCTGCGGGATCTTGATTTCAGATCGTCGCACTTGGCCTTCATCGCCTTCATATCTCGGCTGAGGGTGGTAACAGTGTCCTGGAGAGCGTTTATATTATCTTCATTGGTGCTTATACGTGTTTCCGCCTCTGTGATTCTGGTGCTAGCGTGGTCTATTTGGGATTTAAGCGAAGCTACATTGGCATTGATGTCATCAAGTTTTTCATGGAAAGCAGCAAAGTTCTTTGTCATGGATTCCAGGACCACTGCCAGGTCAGGTGCCATGGCAGGTGAAGGAGAGGCAGATTCTCCATGTTCAGAGGATGCGTGGCTTTGGCCGGGTTTAGGAGTTTCTTTGGCGAACTTATCCATGGCCCTGTCTTGTTGGTGCCCGGGCTCTGCTGGGCATGGCAATATGAGTGGATGCGAGGTATCTGCCTGTAGTGAGTGTCCGAGTGTTGCAGCAGAGTAGGCACAGAGGTGTGGTCCAGCAGATACACCAGCGCAGCGGTATTGGTGAGCCGCTTAGCGCTGTAAGGCACCACCGCGCTCTGGTGGGTGAATATTGCCAATGCGTCGTTTGTGGGCCCGCCGCAGGTAGAGTCAGGCGCTCCAATATTGTATTGTGGGTGGCGAGGCAAGTGGGGGCCAGCTGGGGAGCAGAGCGGACTAGTAGATGTCAAAAGTCTAGCGTGGGGCCACGTGGGCCTCGGTAGGGTCCTCCTCCGCAGGCGGCCGGGCAGTAGCCGATCCACAGGGTGCAGGGTATGCCTCAATCAGGATCAATAGCCTCTGCCCACGGGTGGATCTCTATGGGGTCATCTATTCTTAGAACACATGAGGAGGCACCATGGAATGACTATTGGGGCACAAGAGGACAGCTGTATGGGCGCCAGTACTGATTCTTGGGGAGATCCCCAGCACCCACCTCTATGCCGTTGGGGCAGCAGCATCTGCAGCACACGCAGCATCCGATGGCGGTCCCTGGATGCACCACCCCATGGCTCCAGAGCTCCAGTTGTCAGACCCCCTCCGCAACGGCCCAACAAGGTGATGGTGGGCCACAGCTGCAGTGGCAGACCAGCCCACAGTTGTTGGCCACACGCTATGGCGGTGGCAGGGGTCGGGGGAATGGATCAGCGAGTCCGGCTGTGAGAGACCAGCGATGACGGGTGTTGAAGGACTGTGGGGGGGCTCCAGCCCACCCCACAGGAGCGTTGCGGACTGGCAGCCCGAGGCCCGGGCGGCAAGGGCGGTAAGCAAGCCGCACGGCGTGGCACCAACCAGGCCCGGGTGCTGCACACCAGGGGTTGTCCCAGAGCCGGCGTGCTCATGCAGCTTCACTCCTGCAGGTGTGATATGGCGGGCAGATGTCCCCGACCAGGGGCCGCTTTAGGGTGCAACCCGCAAGTCCCACAGGACTAGGGACCCAAGGTAAAGCGACTAGGCAGGTGGCCGCTCCCGTCGGCCATAAGCTGGACAACGGCCGGTCTCTCCCATGAGACCGCGCAGAGGAGGCCACACAGGGAGCAAGTCGTCGGATGGCCTCAACTCAGCCTCCGGGTCCGATTTTCCTCAGAATTGCCGGTATGAAAAGAGGAGAGCTCCAGCAATCCGCCTGTGAAAGGATGGCCGGGAGTGTTTCAGATGGGCGCCGATATATCGCGGATACGGGCAGGTAAGCACAGAGCTCGAGGCTAAGCAGCCATTTTCTGGGCTGCTCCACAGCGCCCCCCCCTCTCATGTATTTTGATGTGTGTTTTAATCTTGTGTTCTTTGATTATGCGGTTTAAGATAACTCCATAGGCATCATCTTTTCAAGTGTGTCACACAGCACCCTCAGTGCAGTGACACAGGGAAGCCTTTTAGGCTGTCCCAAGGTTTAAATACATTCTCTGGGATAAACTACTGTTTCCCAGAGAATGTAAAGTTAAATTGACTTTACTAGTCTTTTTAAATTCCTAGGGCCTCATTACGAGTATGGAAGTAGCCATGGAGCTATTAGCTCCATGCCTGCCCCCGTACCGGGCTCCATTACCGGGTTCCTTCAATGGGGACTTACTGGGTTACTCCGACATAGGAGGACCCGGTAAGTCCTCTTTGCAGGAACCCCTCCCCATTCCCATTTGTGCCCCCATAGGGCTCAATGGGAATGGGGAGGGAGGTAATAGCGGGCAGATTACATCTGGCCCGTTATTGCCTCCCTCTTCCCCTTGCGGGACCCGGAAAGGACGCCTGGTTTTACCAGGCGTCTGATCTGGGTCTCGCAAAGGGAAGCTCGTAATCGGCGCTCCCGTAATGAAGGGGCCGGTGCTGTACCGGCCCCCTTCATTACGGGAGCACCAGCCTTATAATGAGGCCCCTAGACCCAGCTCACACTATCTTACAATAGAGTGCTGGAGGGGTTACCTAGTATCCCCTATGCCTAGAAACTCATGTAGCAGTCAAATGCTACCCTTTCCTAGCAAAATGACTGGTGGCAGTGGTTTTACAACGAACTACCATGATTTTTCCCGACCGCGAACACCGGTAGCTAAAAATCACGGGAGCCATGTTTCTCAAGATGGCGTCTGAGCCCCCTTTGTTTAAACAGGTCCGGTCTTCTTTTTTCACCATTTTGTTTTGGAACGGTCCTTCTAGTGTTTGTCTCTGCGCGCCAAACTAGGTTTGGTCCCTTTGTTCCTACGCCTTTGGCGGGCTTCAGGGCTGAAGACCGCCTCAGGTGCCCGAGCAGCTGGGGTGGGCAGGAAGTGAGGAAGGTGCCCGAAACTCCCTGTGATTAGTCTCCTAGGAGACCCAAATGCACTCTGGTGTGATTGGCCAGCTGACTGTCCGGCAAGGACAGCCATCCTGCTGGGTGAGTGTCAGCTAGGCTGGAATGAATGGGAGGAAACTGTTTAACAGGTGAGTCTCTTGGACTGGAAAGCAGAGTCGACCACTGGAACGAAAGAACCGAAGACGAGCTGGAAGAGGACGGCTGCTGCAACTACTGGACCATTGGTGTGCCCGGTGGAGCCCTGCTGCAGGACCGAATCGCCATGTTCACCTCGACAGAGAAGCCCTTCAAGGACGACTTCTTCCTTTGAGTTGGTAGGACCAATCAACTCATAAGCCACCTGGATACCATTCTCGGAGCTGGTTAGGATTAACCAGGGAGAAGGACACCAGCTTGTGTGCTTAAAGAACAGCAACCGGAATCAAAGATTTGCCAGCTTTGCGACGAGTCCCCGTGCAGTGCAGGAGTCCCCCGACATCCTCCCAGTTGTCCCAATGACTGAGGCTCAAGAACAGCGAGATCTGCAGGAACTGCCAGGAACAGAAGCCTTCAGCTACATCTTTTTCTTCAATATAAGGTACTGTGAAAACCTGACCCAGAGAACTTACCTCTCACTGCGAAAGTGCATACAACTTTGGGTACTTGCAGGCCTAGTCAGCTTGTGACCCGACATGCGAACCTTTCTTCCGTGAACTACTTCAAAGAATGGTGGCAAAGACATTTCCGTTTTAAATACCAGAAACGTTTTTACTTATACAAGACACTAGCCCATTGACTTTGGCCTACCTATTGCATTGAATCAACTCCTCTATAAACTCAAACTATTAGCACTGTTTAAGAGTAACTGCAATATTTGTTTTATAATCTTATGCCTTTTTGCTCCTACTTCTATGCTATTTTGCTCCTAATTCCAGGGAGCTCACCTGCTTAGTAATCAGTAATGTAGTATAACTTGTGTGTGATATTGGTTGCCTCATTTAGTGAATGCTTTATAAATGATTGTGTAATGAATTAATAAGTGTTTTACCAAGAAACCTTGAGTATAAGTGTCTATCTGAATACTTGTAATTATAGACGTCTGTGTAACACCCTTACAAGCTCACATTCCCTCTTGAGATAAGCATGGCTGCTCAGCTCGCTACCAAAAACTGTGTGGTACAGACTTGTACCAAAGTTTGCTTTTGCTTGCACCTATAGTCCTAGTTGTGTGCAGTGGTCCCAGAGGGTACTGCATACAAACTTTGCCTAACAGTCCACACCACCACCGCTTGCCATTCTTGAATCTTTTTTATGCTTTCTGAAAACGGACAAAACCAGATTTTGTACCTGCAAATAGCTGATTGGCAGTGGTACATTCTATTCTTGGCATTCATCTCTATACGATTCATTTCTATTTCACACCTAACCTACATCAGGTCGTATTTTCATTCTTCTTCTTTGGAATGTTATGTTATTGGGTTTTGTACCAGATACTACCGCCATTTGCATGGCCTCTTTGCGCTATGCCATCTGCAAGGAAAGTGCATTGGGGTTTGTTTACTAGGGACAGTGGGAAAGTGCAGGATAGAGTTGCTGTTGCATTGATACTTGCCGATCGGAAGAACCCAGACCATGTGTGCAGGTATGTTTTTGGGTGCCTTGTGACGTGGGCACTTGCTGTATTTGTATCCAAAAGGGAGATTTGTCTGTGCATAGAGAGCAAGTTTGTCTGGACTGGAACTTGTTTTACACGTTGGTGGGAGAGATGTACAATGATGATGGCGTTCATGTGTACTAGGAGGGTGCTGTTCAATCGCTGTTTGTGAGTGGCTTAGTGGATGTTCTTAGTATATATCGTAATGTAATTTCAGCAGGTTAGGGAAGGGAGTAGGCAGCTGAGAGCGTAACAGGCACTCAAAGTATTACTTGTTAGCTAATACAGCCATGCAAATATTCTAAAAGAGGGGACACCTGAGAGTAGAATCACAATCGAGGAACACCTGGGAGTAGAATCACAATCAGGGAACACCTAGGAGCAAAATTACATTACAGGAAAACCTAGGAGCAAACCAACAGCTGCAAATACCTAGGAGCAAATTTACAGCGAAACATTACACATTTAGTCTCAGAATGTGTTGCTAGTCTTTTTTTGTTTTTAAAGTGCAGTGGAAAATTTCAGCCCATCATAAAAAGATGTTGCCCCTCCAGAAACACTTGTGGAATTGCTCACATGCAGCTTTACAACGCTGCTGTAGGGGGCTAGGGTGTTTTTATTTTAGACACTATCCACCCACTGACCTCTGTCCACACAGCACTTTATGATCCATCCTATCCGAAAGTCTAACAGTTTTTTTATCCAAACAATGGGGATTCATGTGTATGCAAATGATACTAGGCATATCTTTGAACAGGCATGGGGCCTCATTACACGGTAGATGGTAAGGGTTTACCGGTACCGGTAAGGGCACCGGTACTGGTAAACCCTTACCGCCTTACTACGAGTTCCCTTTGCGGGACCCGACCTTAACGGCTGGTTTTACCCGCCGTTAAAGTAGGGTGCCGCAAAGGGACCTTGGTGCTAATTACGGTACCACAATTTGCGGTACCGTAATTAGCGCCTTCCCCATTCCCATTATGCCCTATGGGGGCAAAAATGGGAATGGGGAAGTGCCTTGGTGAATGGGGAAGTACCGCCCCCACTCACCTTGGAGTAGGGCGGTAATTCAGCCATCCACCAAGGCGGACACGGTAAAATACCGGGGGCAACCATGGCGCTAATAGCGCCATGGTTACGCCTACCGTGTAATGAGGCCCATGATAGGTTGTGGTCAGAGAACTATCAACAGAAATACGACTGTACAGAAAACAGGGAGATTAGCAATCTGGCAGACATTCTGAAGTGGAAGCGTAGGGAATTCCCTTGTGGAACACTCTCTTGCCCCACTCTGCTGGCAAAAGGCAATGTTTACGAGAATTTAACAGAAGATCGATATTAAATGAGCATTTCCATTATGCATTCAAAAAAGGATGCTGCAGTACACATGCAGAATGTACAAAACAAAAACAATTTACTTTAAGTGTTTGATGTTCACAGAATAATTAAAAAGAAAATATTGCTAGAACAAATAACATATCTTTGAAAAGACAACTACAAGCTCAGCCAGGGCTCTGTTAACAAACCCAGAGCAGCATCATTATGCTCACGAAAACATATTTGTAATCTACAATAATGTGCATTTGGAAAGTCCATAGGTCTCTGAGTACAGGAAGACTCAAGAGACAGGTTGCAGGTATGAGGAATATATGTTTATCAATGACTCTTCATAAAAAGTCCACTACAAATCTTCAGATACAGATGTTTCATTGCAAATTAGTACCCAGCGCCCGATGCCACAGGAAACACTGAACGTGGAGTGGTTCAATTGTGAGCCTTACCAAAGTGAAATCCCGTTTCCGCATTAGCGTGCATCGCATGCCATGTCTGAAAGCCTCCTCGCTCACCTCCCCTCCCCTTTCATTACTATTGATCAACTTGGCCAAAATGACGGCCTGTTGATCTGTAGTAATAAAGCAGTATGCGCGTTCTAGTCTCTCTAGAACTAACACGTATTTTGGCCGCCTTTTCAAACGGCAAAACAAATGCTGAATGAAAAATATAACAACGCTATTAGTATCCCAGGGTTACAAGCCCTGGAATATTAATGGCAATAAGCCCAACACTGGCAGGCCATTACCGCTTAATGGTAATGCCCATGGGCCTCCATTAAGGCCCTGGCTATGCTCAAGCCTATAACAATGGGCCCCAGGGGCATTACCATAGGCAGAAATGGCATGCCGGCTCGGGGCTTATTGCCACAGTAATGTAAGATAGGGGACATAGCCACTGGTATATCCACTCCTGAGTCGCTCGAGTTCTAACTGACACTCGGGGCACACTTAGCAAGGTGCCACATGATGCCCCACTGCCACTTGTGCATCAGCATTAACCCTTTCCTAAATGTTTTCCACATCATCTTCAAGTGCACTGTTGTTCATCTGAGTCGGTGCCCTCTCATTTATTTATTTATTTTGACATTTGTTAAGCGCACTTAGCCCAGGGGCATCTAGGCGCTGGTTACAAGTGTGGTGGTCACAGATAATTTCATGTGTTGCTAATGGTTACATCCAGTGCTCAAGGGATTTACAATGGATATCATATGGTACATTATTACATTGGTCGTACAAAGGGTTACATATGTTGCTTATGGTTACATTCATACCGTGATTTACAGTGGATATCTCAGGGTGCATTTTAACATCAGTCGTGCAGAAGGATATGTGGTACAAGAGCACACAGTGGGGTGCCGGTCCAGGGTGAAGTTATACAGTTATGCTAAGCATCTAATTCCCTTGATTGAAAAGCCATGTTTTGAGTTCGTTATGGAACGACCAGAGGGAGGGGTCAAATCTGAACTCTAGAGGCATGGCATTCCAATGTTTAGCTGCGACCACTGGGAAGCTGCTGCCTCCCACTTTTTGTTGCTTGAAGCGAGGGATGTCCAGGCAGAAGGAGTAAGCAGCTCTGGTAGGCCTAGAGGACTGGGTCTTGGTGACCAGGCTCGACAAATAGCTGGGGGCGCTATTAGCTAGGCATTTGTGTGTAAGGGATAAGATTTTAAATGTTATGCGCTCCCGTATTGGACGCCAGTGGATTTTGCATCTAGCTGCAGAGATATCATCCCTTCTTGGAATGTTGAGCGCTCCTCATATTGCATTATTTTGAATTGTTTGGAGTTTTGTAATATTTTGGGTATTGGAGCCTGCACATAGGGAGTTGCAGTTGTCAATCCTGGATAGTATTAACGCTCTGGCGAGTGTAACTCACTTATCAGTAGTCAGGAATGGTCTGCTGGCATTAATCAGTTTGGCGGTGCAGGCTGCTGCCGATGCAATGGCATTGACCTGCCTAGTCATGGTGAGAGAAGAGTCTAGGTACACTCCTAGGGCCTCATTACGACCCAGGCGCTAATGGGTTAACGGCACCTTAAAAGGCTGCGGCGCCGTTAACCTATTAGCGCCTAATTACGAGGTCCCTTTGTGGGACCCGACCTTAACGGCTGATTTTACCAGCCGTTAAAGTAGGGTGCCGCAAAGGGACCTTGGTGCTAAGTACGGTGCCGCAATCTGCGGCACCGTACTTAGCGCCTTCCCCATTCCCATTGAGCCCTATGGGGCAAAAATGGGAATGGGGAAGGGCCATGGTGGCATGGGGAATTACCGCCCCGCCAACCTCGGAATGGGGTGGTAGTTCCCCATTCCGCCATGGCGGACACCGGCATGGACCATGGTGCTAATAGCACCATGGTCCTCCGCCTGGGTCGTAATGAGGCCCCTAGTGTTTTAACCTCTTTGGAGGCGGAAATGGTATTGCCATCAATAATGAAGGCTTTGTAGTAGTTATATAGGTTGTTGATCTGAGATTGATTGCCAGTGAGGAGGATCTCGGTTTTATCGTCGTTGAAGCAAAGCTTGTTATGAGCCATCCAGGCCTGTATGGTCAAGTAGATTTTGTTTAGGATGTTGGAGTCATGGGTGTGATTGCCCGTGATAGGCCGGAGTATCCGAGTATCATCTGCATAGTTGGTGTAGATGACTCCCAGTTTGTCTAGGATGTCAAACAATAGTTTGGTAAAGACATTGAAGAGGGTGGGGGAGACGCAAGACCCTTGGAGAACTGCGCATGTGACTGAGGCAGGGGGCACAGCCTCTGAGGTGGAGAATACCCTCATGGTGCGGTGAGACAAGAAGGATTCAAACCATTTTATAGCTTGGTCTGAGAAATGGGCACCTGAGGCTAGGTGTCTGCACAGTATTTTATGGTTGACCAGGTCAAAGGCTGCAGACAGGTCTGGAAGTAGAAGTGCAGCCATATTACCTTTGTCTTTTACAGTGTCCATTTGGATTTTTAGGTCCAAGAGGGTGGTTTCTGTGCAATGGCCTGGACGAAAGCCGGATTGTCTGAGGCCTTGGTGCTTGTGTGTTTCCAGGAATTGTTTGCATTTGCATGTAGGCTATTCTGTCCAATATTTTTAGGAGAAAGGGTACGGTGGGGATTGGACAGTAGTTTGTGGGGACGTTGGGGTCTAGGGTGGGTTTTTTGAGGAGAGGGAGGACCCAGGCCTCTTTGAGATTTTCAGGTACATCGCTTGAGGCGAATGAGTTATTGATCAGTGTCGTGATAAAAGGAGCCAATTGTTCTTCCAAATCTTTTATGAGGGATGCTGGACATATGTCGCCTTGACATTTGGATGGTTTTTGTCCATGGATGGCTTTGTTGGTTTCAGAGATGGTTACAGCAGTGAATTCAAATTTTGGAAGAGGTAGGTATAAGTGGGGAGGGTTTAGCCTATCATTGTGGCCAGAAGGAGGCGCTAGTTTGGATTTCTCAGAATTAATTTTGTTTTGGAGGATGGCGACTTTGCCAGGGAGAGCTTCTTGAATATTGTTGCACCATTGTGAGTATTTAGTACAGTGGTCAGGAGGGGGTGCTGGGGATTCTATCTTTCGTAAGATCAAAAAGAGTTCTATAGACTCAGATTTAGCTTCCATAATTCGTTGGTTGTAAGAATTTCCTTTAGCTTGGAGCACAGCTGTTTTATACATTTTGCCCGATGTGTCAAATTGTTGCTAGTTGGTGTGCAAGGGGGTTCTTTTTCAGGTGTTTTCAGCTGTTCTTTTTTCAAGGCATAAGGCTTTCAGGTAGGGGATGTACCATGAGTTGAGTTGTGTGGTGGGTTTAGGTTTGCACGTGCCCAGTGGGGAAATTTTGTTGATGGCATTAAGGATAGTATTGTTGTACAGTGTGACCCCATGTCCTTGGGGTTGAGTTTGGTAGGGGGCCTGTGGTAAAAGCAGTGATAAGTGGGAGTAAGTTGTCAGGGGTAATGTTGCGAGGATTCCTGGATAAGATCGACTGGACGAGGTAGGGGGGCTAGTCTCTTTGGAGAGGTCATCAATGGTGAAAAGTATGAGATTGTGGTCTGACCACGGGTGTGGTGTGTTGGTTGTGGTGGCCGTGGTGCAGTCACAGTCTCCCAGCCAATCTAGAGTGCTGCCTTTGTCGTGAGTAGGGCTAGTTAGTCATTGTGGAAGCCTTGTGTCTCTAGTATGCTCCTGATAGCAAGTGCTTGTGAATCTGCAGGGTCGTTGAGATGGGAATTGTTAAATGTCCTCCTCGAATGAGTACAATGGTCCTGGTAGGTGATATATGATGTGCAGGTTGAGGGTAGAATTGGGTGATAGCGAGATCTTGAGTGACAGATGTTCACTAGAGTAAATTTCACCATTGGATATGGCCCTACTAGGGAGGTTTTTTTTGGCGATGTGGGCTATCCCACCTTCTTTGGATGTGTCCCTGTCTTTCCTGAGAGTGGTATTACCTACTGGGAGGGCCAAGGAGAGAGTGGGCTGTCTGCGGGGTGCAACCAAGTTTCCGTAATTGCTAGGAAGTCAAGGTTGTTGGTGTAGATGGTGTCTGCAATGTAAAGAGCATGGGCTATGGGTGATCTGGCGCTAATGAGGGCACCTTTTAGTTGATTAGTTACGGGAGTCAAAAGGACTGGGGAATTGAGCTTACCGGTTTTGAGCCTGGGGGTAGTTAAAGTGCTAAAATCATGGAGGTAGGCAGGCTGGTTGCTTATCGAATTTTTGGAATTGGAGGTGTTAATAATAGCAATAGCTGGTGTCTTTCAGGGGAGGGGTCCCGCAGGCAGAGATGGTGTTTTGTATCCAGAGGAAAATTCTGGGGGTGTTGTATGGGTTGTGGTTCTTAGGTTGATGCATTGATTCCTCCATGTGATAGATAATATGATATGATATTATAGTTATTTGTATAGCGCCTCTACACAATGTGTTTCAAAGCGCTTCAAGGCAAGGGAGGGAACAAGGGAAAATACAAACAGTGAACATTCTTACATGGCCTTGAACAATAATAATGTGAAATTAACTATCGTACTCGCCTTGGCGACATTTCAGATAGTGCAAGAGCTAAGACACAGAAAGGAAGGGAGGTGGTGGGCGGGAAGGGAATGGGAACAGACAGGCAACTAACGTACCAGGTCTGACGACATTTCGGATAGAGCCGGAAGATTTCAAGAGGAGGGGGAGGAGAACTAAGGAGAGGGACAAAACAAGCGACTATCGTACTAGGCCTGGCAACATTTCAGATAGTGCTGGAGTGGGAGGGGGAGAGAAACGAACAGAGGGGGAGGAGACAAACAATGTAGCTATCATAATATGTCAGAGGACAAGAGTAAGTGCATAGAGTAAGAAAGGGAGGGGTGAGAAGGGAGAGGGAGAAGGAAGAAGGGAGAGAGAACAAGAGTAAGCAGTGAAAAGAGTGGTGAAGCAAGAGGGGAGAGACAATACAGTTGCAGGAGTCAGTAATACACATTGGGTCTCATTATAAGTATGGTGGTAAGGCAACAACGGTGCCAGTAGCGCTACAGGCACCGTTGCTACTGTACTGCCATACTACGAGCTGTGCTCGCGGGTGCCTCTCAGCCCGCCAGATCTGACCTGGCGCGCAGTGCGGCACCCGTGAGCACAGCATGTCGGATGCACCGGCACCGTTGTAAACGGTGCCGGTGCATCCAACGTCCCCATTCCCATTGAAGCGTATGGGGCTCGAATGGGGATGTACCGGGCCCGGGAACCTGTGAAAGGCAATTACTAGGTCCAGAATAGCCCGGTAATAGCCCACTCGCGGACCCGGATGCGAGTTTGGAGGTAGCCTTTCCGGTTTTACCGGCAACGCTACCTCCAACCTCGTAATGAGGCCCATAGTGTTGCAATGAAACAGCAGAAGCAAGAAAGGATTCAGGAAGAACATGGGCAGAGCATGATACAGGATCACCATGAGTATGTGATGCAGAGGAAGTCCGGCATGAGCATAGAGACGAGGAGAAGCAGCAAGGGTCAAACGAGTCCATAAAGTCCAAGTCAAGCATTTGAAACAACACAGTGATGGTAGAGCAATAGTGTATCAAGACAACTCCTGGAGTGGGATGATGAAGGGGGCAGAGGGAGAGGGCTAAGGGGAATAGAAGAGGTGTACGTCTGAATTTTGCATGGGATCAGTATGATTCGGGAGGCAAGGCATTTGTTTCTGCTTCCAGTTGAGCAGGGTTTTCTCGGGTGTAGCAGATGTTGTGGCAGTGGCTGCTGAGAGTGCTGGGGCCGTGCTTTTAGGAGGTGGTAAGATTATGGGTTGCTAAATGCTTGTTCCTGTGTCTCAGGGAGCAGGGGATTTTGGATGAGGGTATTTGCTGGTTTGAGGTGGTCGGGATTTGGAGAGAGTTACGAGCACTAGGGAGTAATATGGTAGGGGTGATGTCATGATGTGGTTGTGAAAGGATCTCAATGGGGGTAGACAAATCTGTGCGGCCCTGGGTGGCGCAGAAACTGGGCTGCTGAGTGGTGAGGTTTACCAAGGTAGTTGCGATCCTAGTTGCAGGATGCAGTTTGCGGTTCACGGTTAGCCAGTAATGGAGGGACTAGGAACCAGACTACTACTGCAGTGTGTGTAGTGCGGTCAGTGGAGTTGTACAGTAGTGATTAATGCTGGTTGGTCGGATTCCACGTGTGCGTATCAACGTTATTGCATGGAGACAATGCGAATTGTGCAGGCAGCATGAAAGAACATGCAATGTAAATTGTGCAGGCAGTATGAAAGGGCATAAAATGCGCGTTGTGCAGGCAGCATGAAAGGGTATACAATGCGAATTGTGCAGGCAGCATGAATGGGCATACAATACTTGAAAAAATTATCTTACATATAGCGCAAAAAGGCATTAATATTGCATGATGTGTCATACAGTAATGCGTTTAGACACCGAATATTATGGTACAATTGGTTTATGACTGGCAGTGCTGCTTCAATTTACGGTGTGAAAAGTCACAGGTATAGTTATGCCAAAACGGCTTGGAATCAGTGTGCACCAAATGTAATGTCACACACACTGTAATATTGAGGCAGCTCGTGGTACGCGGGAGCTCACGTTAAGGCGTCAGCGTATGAGACAATATCGATTCGTAAGTTAATTACATACGTGCAATTTCCCTTACAGCTCAAAACATGGTATTTTGGGAGAGTTTAGACTATAAGGCAGATGCGAGTGGGGCCCAGGCTGTTATTAGGTGGACAGTCGTGATTGTCAGTGAAGCGCTGACTTATTTGATCTGGCGCAGATGCCTCTGGAGTAGTTTGTTCTGGGCAGAGTGGTGTGGCAGCTCTGCAATGCTCTGACAGGCTCAGGCAGGAGCCTTACACAGTGGGCCTTAGGATGCTGGACCGGCTTTGCCTGCCGGTGCTCCTATTGGCTCCAAGTATGGAAGGAGATCCAATCAATGTGGCTCAGCTGGGTCTGGGGAAAATTCAAATGGTGTGCCGAGTGGCAGCTATCTTGCCAGGAATTACTTCTCTCTTTGTTGTCTTGGTTGCTGGGAAACCAGAGCTCAAAGATATAGCGGGCAGCATAGGTGAAGTGTGCAAAAATCAAATCCAATGCAAACAATGAGTATTTTTTAAATTGGGTGAATTTACGACGATATTTGCGAGTCAGATCGCAATGCTGTTGAAGCCCACGGGTTTACCTAGAGTGTGGCGGTATTGCGGTCATCTGCTCCAGCAGCCTACAAGTGCAGTTGAGAGGCTCTTCATCAATCCCAGGTGTACCGTAGCAACAAAGTAGACAAAGTTGCATCCATTTGTGACCTGGTCTCTGCAATAATTCTTTTAATTTGTATTTATTAATTCATGTATTTATACACAGGAGGAACACTTCTCTTTTGATCACAAAAGAATGTACAATAGATAAGAAATCAGATTTGACTGGAAGCAGTGAGCTTCTTACAATGGGGTGAGTTTGAGGGACATTCCTGATAGGTTGTGGAGGAATGTAAATGGAACTGTCACTGGAGACAATATATAAGTGGACATACATAGATTAAGTACAACATACATTGGCCTTTTTCAAGTGCAGGTAGGTGGTACGGCCAACTCTGCTTGGGATGGGACCATGATGGGTGAAGTGCTAGAGTGGAGGCAGAGGAAGTGATGGACAGAGGCGAGGGAAAAATGTTAGCTAGCAGGCAGATGAGAGGTAGGTTCAGAGGATATCTCAGAATCGAGGAGGTAGGCTTTTAGTTTGATTTTGAACAAATCCATGCAAACTGTTTCTTGGACGTCTGGTGGAAGACAATTTCATGCAAGTGGAGCAAGAAGAGAGAAAGAGAGAATGTTGAAAAGTTCTGCAAGGTGAAATGCCACAAAAGGGGCAATGTGCTTGACTAGCTGAGGAGCAAGAGGGTCTGATGTGGCACAACAGTGGTTAGCTTTCATGAGTAGAGATAGGACATTGTCAATATTAGTGTGACTAAAGTAGGAAATAGAGGTAGAGGATGCTGGTAGAATAGGTGGAGTGTAAAATGAAGGAGAGTGTGTGAGGAAGGTCAGGAAAGAAGCTTTAATTTTTGAAATTTCTGAAGCAAAGTATTCCAATAAGTCATTAGTTGTGAGCGTGGAGTTGATAGTAATAGACTTAGGGGGTGTGAGGAGTGAGTTATTGGTGCATTTAGCTGGCGCAGATTGTTGGAGTGAGAGTCAATGCGGGTTAGATAGAATTCCCTTTTCGATCTATCAAGGGTGGACCTGAGAGAGTTCAGGGCAGAGAGGTAAAGTTGCAGGTCCTCATGCGAGTGGTTATGGCTCCATTTGCGTAGCAGCTGATGCATGACTGAGGAGAGAGTGTATGAATGGGGTGACCCATGGTTGAGGATCCTGAGACTTAGGGGTGAAAGTAAGCAGTGGGAAGTAAGAGGAGAACGGGTCATATAGTATGTATTGGAAGTTGGAGAAGGCAGTGTTGGAAGAGGCCTTCTGTGTGAAGGAGGAGCGTGAGGGCTGTAGTAGGTCCAAGAGAAAGGAGGGAATAGCAGAAGGTTGAAATTTCCTTTTAATAATAGGTGAAGCAGGTAGTAAGGAAAGGTCAGAGGATGGAAAGGAGATGTGGTGGAAACAATTGAGTTATCAGATATGGATGGTGTGACAGTAGTATTAGTGACTGAGAGAGGGGTGGGGATGAATAAAAGATACAAAGAGTTACCCCCTTTTTGTGTAGGTAGGTTATGGATAGTGTGGAGAGTGTGGTCACTAACAAAAGAATGAAGTTCAGATTTCTGAGAAGTGGTTGGAGGGAAGGTTAAAGTCACCAAAGAGAATGAGGTGATGTTTAGTGGAAGGAGAATCAAGGAGTTGCCCCGAGATCATCAAAGAATGGCCCAGTGGGACCAGGAGCACGATAGATGGAGATGATGTGAACTGAGTGATATGATATGATATGATATGATATTTTATGATATGAGTGAGGGAGAGCAATAGCAGAGTTGGCTGTCAGGTATATCAAACTCAATGTCTGATTCTGACATCTCACACCCTTCCTCACCTGAGGATTTGGGTGACTTCTTCTTCTTTCTTTCTCGGACTGAAGATTTATTTTTATGAAGACATGTCCGACCGCGGAACGACGCCACAATGGTTACCGGAAATATCCGGAAACCAGAGGCCCCGGATCCACAGCCGCTGATAGGGGAAAAAAACGAAGTGCCTTCCAAAGGATAGACACAATGATTCTTCTGATATACAGATGAGTGGCCGGTCCGATAAATAGGAACTTCCAACAAAGTATGGTGTAGAAGAAAGAAGAGCTATGTTTCCAGGAAAACCGGAATGCAATGTCCAAGGGTAATCAGAAAGCGGAGGAAAGGAAACGAGCGAGTAATGAAGTCCAGAGAGGAAGGTACGAGATTGAAGCAGGGCGAACAGAGGAACGCCAGAAAGGGAGAGCTGCAGAGGAAAACCAGGAGAGAAAGGTGAGGTGAAACAGAAGGCAGTACTTGGATAGGAGGGCTGAAGGACGGAAGAATAGCGGGGCTCAGCGGAGCCAAAAGAAAATCACTGCGAGCGCTGGCAACAAAGTGGAAAAAGATACACAGTTGCAAAGCGATCGCCGCCGGCTGGGAGCATCTGAAAAAGCCGGTGGCGGCCATGATGGAAAGAAAAACTAGACCGCGGCAATGCATTGCGGTCTAACGTGATGGCGTAATTCCATGGCGGCCGCGTCGGCATCGGTCCCACAATCGCACATAGAAGGGGCGCATGACAGTATGCCCCCCTCCAGTGCAGGAGAATCCCGGCTTATTCGGGTGGGCTCGGTAAAACTTCCTGACTAATCGAGGGGCCCGAACATTGGAACCGGGTTCCCAAGAATCCTCTGAAGATGGATAACCCTTCCAGGATATCAGAAATTCTAATCTCCCTCTGTGGTAACAAGAGTCTTTAATACCAGCCACTTCATACTCTTCTTCTTGTGTAACCTTGTCCTCCTTATGCCGTTTCACCAGGGTAGTGGGGATGTCCTGTGAGGCTGGACGCAGCAATGAAGAGTGGAAAACAGAATGTATTTTACTCATGCTCTTGGGCAGCCGAAGACGAAACGTCACCGGGTTGATTTGAAATACGACCGTCTAAGGACCTATGAATAGAGGAGACAATTTGGAAGGGTGGATCCACCTAGGTAGAAATTTAGTAGACAACCAGACCCTGGATCCTAGACCAATGGAAGGAACTTCTGTTCGTTTCTGGTCGCCAACCTCTTGTAACAAGAACGGGCCTCTACGAGAGCCCTTTTGGCGATTCTGTGTGCTTCTGAGATCTGTTGTAATTGGGCATCAATTGTGGGGCAGACTGTATTGGTGGAAGGAATGGTCATTATACTCCTGGGATGTTGACCAAAGGTGCAAAAGAAGGGACTGAGTTCTGTGGCAGAATGTTTAGAGTTATTATACGCAAACTCAGCAGTGGGCAGCAAATCGTAAAAGTTGTCTTAAGTGTTGTTAACATAGCACCAGAGGTATTGCTCTAGAGTCCCATTGAGTCTCTCAGTTTGTCCGTTGGTTTGAGGGTGGAATCCTGAGGATAGTGCCCAATCTATTCCTAAACTGTGACATAAGGCTTTCTAGAATTTAGAGGTGAATTGACTCCCTCTATCCGAAATGATCTTCGTAGGTAGACCATGTAGAGGGGAAAATATCACAGATGAAGACCTCTGCCATTTCAGATGCAGAAGGCAAACCTGGAAATGGAGAAACGTGAGCCAACTTGGTAAGTGAATCCATAGTAACCATTATGCAAGTATGGCCTTGAGAAACTGGAAGTTCCACTATAAAATCCGTGGAGATTTGCTCCCAGGGAATTTTAGGTAACGGAATTTGTTCCAGGAGTCCTATGGGTTTTTGGTAGCGATGCTTGCTACGGGCGCATTGAACACAGGATAGAACATACCTCCTAACATCAGAAGATATTTCAGGCCAAAAAAAGGATCTCCTGATGAGTTTTTCTGTATTTTTAGTGCCTCGATGTCCAGCAGTACTATAGTCATGACACCACAACATGATCTTGAAACGTAAGTCAGTTAAGGGTACATATAGTCATTTGTAACAAAGCACAGACCGTCCTTCATGTCGACCTTGAACCTAGGTGATGTGAAATCTGGAAGAGGTAGGTGAGCGGTGGCTTTCTTGATTTGGGAGAGGAATCAAACAGTGGCTGTAATAAACATCTTTCCGGAAAGATTCTTTCCTTGAGCTGAGAAGAGGAGTCTTCTAATACCCACCGGCGGAACAGCGCATCTGCTACTACATTCTGGCAGCCAGGGAAGTAGGTGATCTCAAAGTCATACTGTGCAAAGAAGTGAGCCCACCTGGCTTGCCGGGAATCGGCACACTCCATGTTCTGCAAGGATTTGAGATTCCTGTGATCTGTCCTGATAGTAAAGGGGCCTACTTCTCCCTGCAAGAGATGTCTCCAGCCCTCACAAGCAAACTTGATAGCCAGAAGTTCTTGTTCAATCACTGAATAATTATTTTGACTGGCAGTGAGGGTCTTAGAGAGATAGGCTATGGGGTGTTCGATACCTTCATGATCTTGCAGGAGAACCGCTCTCACCGCATTGGCAGAAGCGTCGGCTTCAACAATAAACTTCTTGGACTGATTCGGTTGCTTCAAAATGGGAGCTGAACTGAATCTCTTTTTTAAGATTCGAAAAGCACCATCTGCTTTTGGCGACCACCTAAATGGTAGATTGTCTTTCTTGAGAAGAGAAGTTATGGGAACCACCATAGAGGAAAAGTTCTTGATGAACTTACGGTAGAAGTTGGCGAATCCCAAGAACCTCTGAACTTCATTTACCGAGGAAGGGGATGGCCAATCCGAGATCGCAGACATTTTCTTGGGGTCCATTTTAATTCCATCTTGGGAGAGGATGAATCCCAAATAGGGAACCGAAGATACCTGGAACATACATTTACTGGGTTTGGCCAAGAGGTGATTTTCTTGAAGACGTCTGAGTACCTCATGCAGGTGAGTGGAATGCTCTTGAGTAGTCTTGGAAAAGACTAAGATATCTTCCAAGTAAAACAGTGAAACAGTAAATCAGAGAATGTGCGGTCCATAAACCGTTGAAACACACAGGAGCATTGACCAATCCAAAGGGCATCACCTTGCATTCGTAAAGACCCTAAGGCGTTCTAAAGGCGGTCTTCCATTCATCTCCGGCTCAGATGCGCAGGAGATGATACGCGTTCCAGAGATCCAACTTGGTGAAGATCACTGCTCCTTTGACTGCCTCAAGAATGTCAGAAATGAGGGGCATGGGATATCTGTCCCGAATGGTGACCTTGTTAAGCCCACGATAATCGATGCAAGGTCTGAGTTCGGCAGATATCTTTTCGTGATAAAGAACAGTGAAGCCCCTGCAGGTGATTTTGAAGGTTGGATCAAACCATTCTTGAGGTTGGCATCCAGATACTGGCGAAGAACCACCTTCTCCTCTAGGGACAAACAAAATATCCTGCTAAACGGTACTTGGGCCTCTGGAACGTGATCCATAGAACAGTCTTCAGGGCGATGAGGAGGTAAATCATGATCCACCTTCTCCACAAAGACTTGGGCATATTCAAGAAACTGGAGTGGTACTGAATGTATAGTCCGAGTTTGAGTTTCTACAGATTGCAACATGGCGGTTTTGGTACTGCTGAGATGCCAAGCAAGACTGACTGCAGAAGGGGGAGAGAAAACTGAGTGTGTTGGTGGACCAATCTATAATGGGATTATGTCGGCGAAGCCAAGCTATGCCCAAAATGATGGGGAAATGAGCTGCCCTAATGATATCAAAAGAAATCTCTTCTTTGTGGTGTTGGATGGTAACCTGGATGTTCTCAGTGAAGTGGGTGATGGGTCCGGAACAGAGAGGTGTTCCGTCGACTTCTACCTTGAGATCTTCTTTATTCTGCCCTCGCTGGATACCCATCTTGTTGGCCCATAATGTGTCCATGAAGTTCCCGGCTGTGCCACAATCAATTAGGGCCAGGGTGTCATACACTTACTTTTTTTTTGTATTCTTGTTTATAATCTAAAAAGATTTTTACAAGGACGCTGTTAAGTTTGTGCAATATCCTTGCAAAGGCATATGTAAAAACAATAGCGTAGGATAGAGAAAAAGAAAAAAGGTACGAAGTCAAGGTTGAGTTGATAATGTCCTGTAATCGAGACAGCAAAGCAATGGTGATTCCTCCTCGTTTTCTGTGTAGTTTGGTTAAGCAGAAAGGGGCACGGGGGGGCACTTGAGTGGGTAATTGGACCAAAGGAGCTTCTAGCGGCCTCCACTGCTATCAAACGGAACCACCAGATTTCTTTTTCTCTAATTTTGGCATCTCCAAACAGCGGTCCGGAGGTGGCTAGTCTTTGGGCAGTTCATTAGCAAGTGCTTTATCGTTTCCGGTTCAGATTCGTCTTTGCACAATCTGCATTTATCTGACTTTGAGAGTGCCCAAATTGCCCGAATTTCTTTTGTGGGCACTAAATTCAGTCGTATTCTCATAAAAGTTCTCTGTAGGGCTTTGTTTGGGAATTTAGAACAATATTCTAGTGGCACTTGCAGTTTGTTTGTTGTTGGTGAAAGATGTTTCAGTAACCTGTTTGCGGTTACTTTTTCGCATGTTGCTATCCAGTCACTGAATCTCAGTTTTTTCTTTATTCTTTCGGGGTTTGCGATCAAATCTTCTTGAGAGCAGACGATTTCTTTCAATCTGTTGTCCAGATTTTGCTTCCATAGGTTAAGCGCTTTGGATCTACCGCTCTGAAGTTCACTGAGGAAGATTTTATACATGGCCAGGCTGTCGGGACTTAAGATTTTCCGTAGGAATTGCATTTGGCGTTGTTCCACTTCGGCTCCCAATGACTGCAGACCCAGTTCACGCCTAATCGCTGCCATTAAGGTCGATTTCAGGAGTCCCAGGCCCGATTTCCACACATAGCCTTCGATCTTCAACCAGAGCGACGATGGAATTTTGAGAGCTGCGTCCATTCCGTAAGTAAGAGCAGGGACCACTTTGGATTTCTAGAAAAGAACTGCTGTGTTAGTGAGAATTTGCCGTATTTTCTATCGACGAGTCTGGTTTGACAAGTAAGGGTTTTAGATTTGTTCCAAAGTGCTTGTATCATTGCTTTTTCGTTGTTTGATGAGTCCACCATTATACCTAAGTATTTGAAGTCCGTTACTACATCTATTTTGCTGTTGTTGACTGAGCAGTGGCATTTGTCCTTTTTTCTTTTATGGTTGTTTTTTTTTCTCGAAGATTAGGACTTTGGTCTTGGCTGTGTTAATTTCCAAGTTGTTTTCTTTGGTGTATTTCTCCAAGTTGGATATCTGGCGTTGTAGACCAATTTGAGTTTGGTCTAGAAGAATTAGGTCATCCGCGTATAAAATACGAGATATTAGATGGTCACCTATTTTAGGAGGAAACGATCTGACTGATTTTTCTGAGTATTGGAAGTTGCTGATGTATACAATGAAAGAGAGGGAGCCAGGGGGCATCCCTGTTTGACTCCTCGCTCTGATTTGATTTTTTCCAAAAATTGTCCCTGTTGGCTCAGACGTACTCTAATCTTGGTCTTAGTGTGAAGTGCAATTACCGGTTGTAGGATTTCTGGTGGGCAATTCCATGTGCTAAGTTTGGACCAGAGTTTGTGGTGATCGATTTTATCGAAAGCCTGCGACATATCAATGAATGCTAGAAAGACTCTTGGCGCACCCGACTTGATGTGGTCTTTTAGTATGTTGAGTAGGAAGATGTTGATACTGGTGCTAGTATTTTCAGAAAACCGGTTTGAAGGTAGTCTGCGCTTGGTGATGTTCTGGGCCACTTTTGGAATCTGTCTATTAGTAATGAGGCAAAAATGTTGCCGATTTTGTCCATTAGCGCAATTGGTCTATAGTTTAGTGGGTCCTCTCTCTTTCCTTTTTTAAGAATTGGTACGACTACAGCTTCCGTCCATGATTTCGGAATTTGCTTTGATGCTTTGCAATGCTGGAAGATTTTTCTTATGAAGCACGCCCACTCATCTGGGTTCTGCTTGAGGTCGATATTGGTGAGACCGTCGGGGCCCGGTGTTCTTGATCTTTTAAGTTTCGAGATTAATACTGTGATGTCTTCAATGGCCATAAGATCTGCCCATTTATTTTCCGCTGGAAAGGATGTCATTGTTACGTCCGTTGTTAAGGGGACAAAAAGGGTGCAAAAGTGGGCTATCCAGTCTGTTTCCGGGACGGTGTTAATTAACTGGTTGTTGGATAAAGGATCTTTTGTCTTTATCAATGCCCAGAAGTCTCTAGAGTTTTTGTTGGTTAGAATTTTTAGCATATTCTCCGCATCGATTTGGGATAAGGTTGCTCTGTGTCCTCTTAGCCAGGTTTTATAGCTCTTGATGGCAGCCTTTAGCCTCATTCTCCCTTCCTCTGAGTCGTACGAGAAGGCAGATCGTTTTAGTTTTCTTAGCTCTCTTCTTTTCATCACTAAGGGCATGTCATATTCGTGGAAACCCTTTTTCTTCTTTTCTGTGCCTTTGATTGAGTCTTGCTTGTAGTTCATCAGGAGAGGGAGGTAGTTTGGTCTTACTGTTTCTTCATCCTGAAGAGCGATTTTCGGTTTGGCATTGTACTTATTCGTAATGTGTCTTACGTCTGCCGCTGTGAGTTTAAGGCACGTCTGGTATCCACATTGTTCTACGTTTGACTTGTAGAGTAGTTTTTGAGGACAGGTGTTGGTCAAACTAATATGAAGCAAGTTGTGGTCACTTTATTTCGTGCGATACACCTCAAATTGATCGATGTAAACCAGTAAGTTGTTGGTCACAAAGATATAGTCTAAGGTTGCCGCCAAATTTTCCCATTCCCAAGTGGGGAGGCATGAATGGATTCCACAAGATGCGGCTACATTGTGGATGTTTCTTTGCTTCATAAGGTTCAACCAAATCTTTCCTCTTTCCCCGCAGTAGAGCTTGGATTGATCAGTTTTCATGTCAGAGGATGTGTCGCAGTTTGCGTTTAGGTCCCCGCAAATGATGATGTGGTTAGTTTCCAGTTTGATTTGAAAAATGTGTCCAGTGTATCTGCCACCTCCCTACAAAAGTTGGCATTCGTGTTTTTTTGCGGGTTCCAGTATAGGTTTATTATTCCCAGCCTTGTTGTGGTTTGTGTCGTCTTCTTCGAGTTTGTTAGGTTCCAAGAGGCTAAGATCACCAAAATTCTGTATGCCTCGAAGCCTTTTTTTTCAATAGTTATACCTGAGCCAGATCGTATTGCCGTCAGTAGGCCCGAAGAAGGTCGTCCTAATATGCCTTTCGTAGCTGGTGATATCTGTATTTCATAGCCATCGAGGGCCGGTTTTTCCTGTAGCCAAGTCTCTTGAAGGCATGTTACATCCAGCGTTTCCAGGTCTTGTGTCTCAGGATTGGCTAGATGTTTGTGTCCTTGTGTGTTCCACGAGCACATAGTTACCGGTTTTGTGGGCTTCCAGGCGGTATCATAGACGGAATTTTTTTCATCGTACTTCTTCTTGTACCTTATCTGCTATTTTGTAGGTTTAGGTTTTAAGACACCTTTCAGCCAGTTCCAAGGTCCGATTGAGTCTTGGTCAATGTGAGAGCTCTTGTCCAAGATGTTCTCGTATCGGGGTGACTTTTTGCAGGGTGAACTTAAACCTTCTTCATGATAGGCTCTTCGAACATTGGGTGTCTTCTTGTTTGTCTGATCATTCAAATTGTATGTTCGATTGGACCTCAGTCTGCCTCTTCTGTAGTTTGCGTAGTTCTCATTTCGATAATGATGGAAACGGTCTTGTCCGGGCCGGTCAAAATTGTTTCGGTTTATAGATGGCTGATTCCCTGTTCCCCGAGGATATTCCATTTTTCTGTTGTTGTGGTAAACCTCTGTCTTAGACCTGTAGTGGATTTTTACATCATGTCTACTTTGTGTACTAGAGATTCGTTTGATGTTTGGAGATGTATCACATGATATTTCTAATATTTTGAAGGCTATGTGTTCCAATTCAGTATATACTTCTTCTTTGATGTCATGAAGATCTGACACCTTTATATGGAGATAGGCTTTGGCTTTTTTGTCCTTGTGGTAAGGCTTTATCAGGACGAAGTCTTCGGTTTTTAGTGTGCTTAGCTTTCTGACTTTTCCTAATATTTCCAGCACCGATTTTCTGTTTAGCACCATATAGTTTTTACCAGAGGCTGACTGTTCCATCTTAAAGGTTTGAGTAAGATTTTTGCGGGGCTTGATTGAGAGATATGGTGCGATTGCACTTTTAATGAATTTGTTTCTCTTGTTTGATCACTTACTGCGTTGGATGTCGTTTGAGGTCTCGTTATCACTTGTTTTAAGTGATTCTTTTTAGGCGACGGCTCCTTTGCACTTTTTGGGAGGTTGCTTTCTTCTTTTCTTAGAATTTTTGGTTTTGTTGTTGCAGATCTTGTTGGTTCCAATTTTGCTGCAGGTTGGTTCATAGTTGTGGACCCAGCTGGGTGTTGCTCGTAGTTTCTTAATGCGTCAGCTCCTTGTGTTTGATCGCTGAACACTGCCACCTCTTCCAAATGATCTAGGTGAACTGTTAAGTTCATTAGCAATGAATTGTTTATAGATTTGTTCGATGTCCTTGGTGATTTGTCAAGTTCAATCACTTCATAGTCTTTGTGGTGTTGACTTTTCAGAATATTTATTGACTTTGTTGGATTTATTTTCACTGATGTGCCTTGAAGTATTGCTGGGGTTGTTGCTAGTTTGAAGATGGCTGGTGTTCTAATGTCACTCTTCTTCTGGGGCTCTTGCTCCGGGCGTGCTGTTGGTGTCACAGTCTTGTTTTCCAGTCTATAGGGAAGTTGAGCTTCAGAAGTCACTATGGGTGGTTGTGAAGCTTTGGTATTTTTTGTCATGATCCTTTTTTCTGGTATAGATATGTCTTGAATGGTTGCTTGCCTTCCTTTTGCTAAATTTGTTTGTTCTATATTGGTTGAGCAAAATGCCAGAAGTGTTTAAATTTATCTTCCAGAGCCATGAGTCTTAGGTTCCAGAGTCATTCACGCTCTGCAGTTTTTTGTTCTAGCGCCGTGATAAAACCTTCCAGGAAAATTAGTTTAGTGTGCATCATCGCTATTACTGTTAGTGAGTCCTTCATGGAGTCGTTTATGGACTCGTATAATTTTCCAAAAGGCGCGAGGGCAATAGTAATTGCGGACATTATTGACAACATGTCTGTTTTTTTTGTGGGCGAATCTTTGTGTATATTTGCAAGTATTTCACTCTCTCTTCTATTTTTGGTCGGGGTGTGTTCCTCTTTACGTTGTTCAGTGTAGAGTTGTGACCTGTCACGGCCCGTTACTTGATCATTCAGTTTCTTTGGGTCTATTGCAGGTCGTGGCTGCTCAGGGATTACAAAGGATTTTTCCTGCAGCTCCCTAGCTCCTGGATTAATTGCATTTGTGGGATCTGGATTCTTGAAATCGGTGTTGTGCAGTTGAGAGTCCTGGAGTTGGTCACAAGGTATTTGTTTGGATGGGACTCGATCTGTTTGAAGATGCTGGCTATGTCAGACCTTAAGAGAAGCTGTTTGGGGTTGGGCTGGTTCTTTTAAGGACATTGGGACTCATTCCGAGGCTGGCGCTATCCATGGAGTAAATAGCACCATGGTAAGCAACCATGGAGCTATTTACTCCATGGAAATCCGGCATGGTGAATGGAGTAATTACCGGTCCATTCCAAGGTTGGAGGGACCGGTAATTCCCCATTCACCATACCAGTTCCCCATCCCCATTCCTGCCCCCATAGGGCTCAATGGGAATGGGGAAGGAGTAAATTACGGCACCGTAAATTACGGTGCCGTAATTTACTCCAAGGTCCCTTTGCGGGTTGGATTTTTAACGCCTGCTAAAAGCAGGCGTTAAATGCCAACCCGCAAAAGGGAACTCGGAATATGGTGGTAAGTGTTAACGGTCACCGTTGCCATTAACGGTGACCGTTAACCCTTACCGCCAGCCTCGGAATGAGGCCCATTGCGTGGGCAGAGGTCGAGGGTTTACTACTCGGGGATTCCTTCAGGTTGTTTCTGACGGTCGGTCATGGCGTGCCCAACGTTAAAGACATTCTCAGAAGGTTTGTCGATGATGTCACTATTGAGAGAGGCTTTGCTGACTTCTTGTTCGTTGTGATTATTTTCAGTCTCTTCAGGCCCCGTTTTACGTTGTTTAGGTGCAGACAAGATGTCATGGACTGCATCTAGAATCTCTGCGTCGGAGAGTTGTACCTCGATGTCCTGTTTTCTTTTAAATTGTTTCGTGAAGAAGTCCTTCAGGGCGGCTGACATTAAAGGGTTTGGGAAAGGAACTTTCCCCAAATCTATTCTTTTACTTGAAGCAGGTTGTTTTTTCAATTGCACTTTTGTGTTCTTAACGTCAGCTGTGTCTTTTCCTCTTTTTTATGCAGGTCTTTCTTTTTGTAGATGGCTAATGTCTTTTCTCTTTTATGCTGATATAGGTCCATTCGGGAGGCGGTGGAATGAGCCAGCGGCAGATTCGGGTCATCCACTGCTTGTATCGGGCTCCATGACCTGAGCGAGTCAGTGGGCAAGGATGGCAGGCTCTCGGCGACCAGGTAAGGTCTTCAGGTAAATTGGTCGTTCTGTGGTGGACCCATCTGCGTAGAGGCTGTGGCCACGTCGGCCAGGTTTGTCATGAATCAAGACCTGTATGATTGCACCGGGTAGTCCCAGCTCTCGCTCGTTGTTTGTTGAAGACAGCAGGCTTTTCGGAGTCGTATCCATGTGCTTTGCGTTGACCTCATGAGGCACTGTTCGCACCTCGTTCACGGACGACTTGTCGGGCGAGACTTGCCCCCTAACCGGTAGACTGGATTCCTGCCTGGGGTGCCCTACGGCACCCACGTCCAGGGTACCACTCGCCTCGGCAGAGGTCCGCCGGCCGGGCGTCTTTTTACTGCCATCCCGGTCCGGTGTAATTTGGACTTGCGGTGGGGGTCGCTCTTGGTGGCCCGAGGTTCTGTGAGCTGCGCACTGTTGGTCCTCAGAGATGAAGACTCCAGTACTGGACGTGGTTGGTTGTGAGGCCCAGGTGCGGGCTAGGTGGTGTTGGGGCTGGCTTGACTCGCCCGCACCCGGATGATTAATAGGGCTCAGACTTATGTAAAAACCGAATCCGTGGTCAAATCAGACTTTTTCACCATTATAACCATTTCAACAGGGAGAGGACCTTGCAGGTGACGAAGTTCCAGATGAGTTGGTGGAATACCTAAGGAAGCCGACAATGTGTCAGATGTCGAAGAGGTGTAGTTTCTTCGATCTTTGATCGATCTGTCAGTGCGAGGAAACTGTCTTCGAAGTACCCGACCCGCTGGACTTTTGGGCGGGTCTATGGGTGGTGAATTTTCGGCCTCTCTGTCCTTAGGCCTTGGGTGTTTTGACAGGGGCAGCGGGCAGTCAGGTCCAGGGACACCATCGAGGCCGTGGACTGCCGTAGACTGTCCAAACTCTGCGGCACAAACTCTGCATACCGCTTCGCATGGAGCCCTGGGATATAAAGGTCCCGCCTCCAGTCAGTAGCAGCGTAGAAAGATTTCTCAGGCAAAATTGGCAGAGTAGACTGCCATAGACTGTCCAAACTCTGCGGTACAAACTCTGCATACCGCTTCTCATGGAGCCCTGGGATATAAATGGCCCGCCTCCAGTCAGTAGCAGCGTAGGAAGACTTCTCAGGCAAAATTGGCAGAGTAGACTGCCGTAGACTGTCCAAACTCTGCGGTACAAACTCTGCGCATACACTTACTCCTCTGCTCATTTACAGCCTCAATTAAGAAAGGGTGTGCTCTCCAGGTTTCAGGTTCCCTTGATCAAGGACGGGCAAGCGTGGATTACTTTCAGGTGTACGCTAGATCTGAAAAGAGTATGATTGCAGATTTTCTGTGCTCCAGGCAAAAGGGGTGCAGTGTGATTACAAGCAACAATGCCAACAAATTCAAACAGTAAGCACATTTATCAAGTACACGTAACACCACATTGAGTAGCTCCCTGGTCTTCGTAGCTCATGATAGCAGCCCGAATAACATGTTATCACTGACACATGGAAATGGTAATGGCTTCAAGTTCCTAGCACCAGCACAGGTAAGCGCGTTCTTGGTTGGGAATTCAAGCATGGACATGAAAGCGTTAATGATTACAATGCAAAGCGCTGCACATACAAATGCGCAACACGCTGAAGCGTAATGGCAGCCAGTTCGCCTCCCAACTGAGGATATTCCCTGAACGCGCCTGTCTTGATAACTGCTCAAAAACAAGAATACTTTATGCCCCAATATATCATGGTTTTGCCACTTATCTGATGCCCGGAGAGGCTTTCCAGGATCTCCCCAGGCACTGTAGTGTGCACATTGTGCTCCACGCCACTCCTGCAAGCCGGCCAAGCGTGAGTCCTATGGGCGGTCGGTGAATGGGTTTTCAGTACCCTTCTGAGTAGCAGAACAGCCCACCAACAAATAATGCTGCCACACCCTTTAATCCTTGCTGCTGGTCTCCTGTCGTGACACAGCTCCTGAATATCCTGGCCCGTACCTGCATCAA
Source organism: Ambystoma mexicanum (assembly GCF_040938575.1). Classification (NCBI taxonomy): domain Eukaryota; kingdom Metazoa; phylum Chordata; class Amphibia; order Caudata; family Ambystomatidae; genus Ambystoma; species Ambystoma mexicanum. Next base: position 22,185,999 of record NC_090933.1, on the reverse strand, counting down.
CAAAATCACCAGCAAGCGGCACAGGCTGGGGAGGAGCTTAAAAGGCCTCCCATGACCTTGTACCAAATCACGTGTGTGTATGACCCCACAGGCATCATGGGAATTGTATTTTTCACCACTGTCCGGGGTCACAACACACTACACCTACAGGGCTTATTAGCCTGTGTGTTGTGACTCCTCCATGACTGACCCCAGCTCCCCAATTACTCTCAAAGGTGTGTTTTTTAAGGGTTTTTTGAAACTGCAGATATCCTGCTGTTACCCGCAGAGAAAGTGGTAAAGCATTCCAGAGAGTGGGGGCCAGGACCGAAAACAACCGGCACCCAATCCGAACTTTCTGAAAGCGTGGAATTTGCATCAGCAATTGGGATTCTAAGAACAGACACTGAGTCGGCTGGTAGCACTCTAATTTAGCTTAATGATAGGCCACACCTGTATTGTGAATAGCTTGATGAGTAATACATAAAATCTTAAACTCCATTCGAGCTTTAACAGGCAGCCAATAAAGCTGCATCAACAGAGGAACATATGGTATGAGCGCGATACAATTAAAATTTCATATCATATCATATCATATGGTGTGAGTCTTGGAGCATCTAAGCTCAATCACGCTGCAGAATTATGCAGGACCTGCAGGCATTGAATTTGATTTTGGAAAATGAGAATGGCTCAGTGATCCTGATGCATGAGTGCTTTTGTTGCAAATTGAGTATTTCCATGAGGATTGCCCCACAAACCTTCCATCCCACCTTCATGGATATGTAACTACAAAGCCCAATGTCTGACCCAAGAGGTGGGAAGGAATATTACCTTCACAAACTTCCTCCAGGCTATGGTAGAAAACAGAACAATGAGGTAAGTATAGGTAAATAATCACCATCCTTCCCAACAAGAATCAAGCAAAAGCGTATGCCACATACCTTGGGAAGGCAGAACCCACTATTAAATGTAAGTAACCAGAAATCCCTAGTTCAGTTTGTGACAATCACAAGCTTATTCTGTGAATGTAGTTAACCCCTATTCAACAAGACAAAGCACTATTTACAGGACAGAGATGGAGATGTAAATCCCAGAGGATGCTGAAGATTGGGAGACGATCAGGAGTGTGGGACAGGCATGGTATCAAGAGAGACACAGACTCAAGTGTTATAGTTACAAAACCTTTATTTACTACAATGCTGGGGTTGATGTAATACCTTACTGGCCATAACTCTAACTGATGTTTCTAAGGGCCGTCGATGTCTGAAAGCCCAAAACCACAGGTCTGTGTCCAAACCTGTGCTTGCCCCCACTCACTGACAAAATGTGATAGGAAGTCTCTTTAAAGGAAAAATAGTGATTCAAAAAGAAATATATACCAAAGGCTGGTTTCGGGTGGTCTTGTCACCAGGTGTGGCTTGGTTGGTATCTTCAATGTTTAGCACAATCAAAAAGACGTTATTCATCAGCTCTTCTCCACAAATTTCTTATTCTCTGTTCAACAATTCCCAATGTCTTTAGTTCCTGGGGATTCCCTTCCCCAAGCTTCACTCTTTCCAAGTTTCAAATCAAACACAGATATAACACAGTTTCTTCAAGGCTTCTCAGAGTACCCTTCCCCAAGCATATGACCCTTTCCCTCACCAAATAAAAGTTCACCCTTGTTAGGCCTCTTAGAGTTCCCTTCTCAAGCCCAGGCCCCTTCAGTTTCAAACACAAGTTCAGTTTTGATAGGCCTCTTAGGGTTTCCTTCCCAAGCTCAGGCCCTTTCAATTCCTACACATGAGTCTAGTTTCAAACACACAATTTCAACTTGTCAAGATGTGCCTTTCATTTATTTACAATTCCTTTCACACACAATCTTCTCACAGGGTAATATCAGAGACTTTCGAAAACGTTAGGTTCTTGGCTCATCCTAAGCACAACGACTCTCATCTTTGACCCCTCTCTGTATTTCCTGTACTTGCTTCTCTTCTACCATTTCCTCTTCCAGTTGCTTCCTGCAGCCCTTGGCTGTCTTCCACTTGGCTGTGCCCATGTGCACCTTTTTGGTCCTGCCCTTTACTCTTCCAGGTGCTTCCTGCACCCCTTTGTTATCTTCCACTTTGTTGTTCACACTTGCACCTACTTTGTCTTGCTTTCTCTTGGCTTGCCATGCCACTGACACCTTCCCTTTTGGTTCACTTTCTCTTTACTGTGCCTCTTGCACATTCATTTCTTTGTTTCTGTGCATCCTTGCACCTGTCCTTTTCCTTTCCGTGCCTCTTGCACACTTTTTTCATTCACTGGTGCTCACTTGCACCTTCACTTCACTTTCGGGTCACATGCACCCTTTCTGTGTACTTTATTTTGCTTTCCAGTGCTCACTTGCACCTTTCTTTCACTTTCAGGTCACGTGCACCCTTCTCATTTATCTTCAAGCCTTTTTCTTTTCCGCTCTCTCAGCGCCTCATTCGTGCTTTTCTTTTACTTTGTGCTATCTTTCTTGCTTTCCACTTGGTGCCACTTGCACATTTTGTCTTTTCTCCCTTCCTGCTACAGCTAGCCGCATGCTCCTGAGTTTCTCATCACTTTCCCCTTTGACACTCCCTGGGTAGATTTGTGCTGGCAAACAGTCCTCTCAGGGCACATGGGATCGAGGTCAGGGTCTCACCACCTGTCCCTCAAACCCCCTTGGGACTGGCACACATCCCAAGGGAACGGACACTCCTCCACACACCACCAGCAGGACATGGGCTGCCTCAGTCCTCCGTGGAGACATGGTTCTCTAGCCATGCTCCAACCTTTCACAGGCACCGGGCCAACATCGCGGCATGCTGCTCTCCTCCGGATCCTCCAGGCTCCTCTCCCTTCTACTCCCTGCTCCTTGGCTTATCAGCTTCCTTCAGGATTCACAGCTCACTCACTTGATTGTGCAAAACCACACCTTTTCTACTTCAAACAAAGTCAAGTGGAGTCAGGTGTGAATAGTCAGTATGAAATACCTGACCCTGCCTGGCCCTATTAATGAGACAGCCTAATGGTAGTAGGGGGGAGTCTTCCTTTTGTTTTCCAAGGTGTTTCATGCAGGTAATCAACACTACTCTCAGTTGCCTCTTCTTTTCCCAGTATGGGAAGGGAGAGATGGAATGGGATTGCAAATTTTCCATGAAAGCTGAGGACGGTGTTTCAGATGGGAATTAGAGAGATGGAGAATACCATGTCTTGTCCTCAGGTATTATCTGTCCAATTCTCTGTGACTCTCCACTCAGGTGATCCTACCTCTCTTGTCTACCCCAGTCAGGATCCAAAAGCGATGACCCTTCCCTGGCCACCTGATTGGAAGATGCCTGGGTAGTAAGTGGGAGAATACTGTCAGGTTTCTCACAGGAAGTATAAAACATATAGTGTAAAGTATAAAACGATCACTGGTGATAGTTCAAAGGAAGAGTGGCACGGAAGGAAGCTGGATGAACAGGTATAGGGAGTATTCAGAACCCATACCCAAAATAGGGAAACAATGCTGAGCACAGCACCAAGAGAAGGAATTTTCCACGTGTAACTAGGTTCTAAGGACCAGAGGATTTCAAGGGGTTTAGGAGAAAGAAAGCCGACAGAGGGATCTCCTGCATCCCACAACACAGGTACTAGTACATGACACGCCACAGGGCTATAGGCAATGGGCTGATCAGGCACAATCTAAGCTTGTACAATTCAGGAACTACAATTCAGAACGTTAGATAACTGGAGGTGGGGGAGTTTGGCAAAGGGAACGCCCAGTGCACACAGCAAATATTAGAGTACAAAACATAAGCAATGCAGGCAGCAAGGAGAATACTACAGTAGGGGGAAAGAGGGAACAACAAAACTCTGACTTAGCAGGAAATTGTTTAGTGTCATTACACTGTACCTGTGTCTGATTTACCTCTGCGAGTTGCATCTGGAATGCCCGTGCCACAAGACACGTCTGCAAAACCAATGGGAAGGGCAGTTCCCCCATTTCCCTTATGCCATCTCTTCCTCAATGGCCAAAACCTCTATGTGGACAAACATTCTGGGCGTGCAGAGCACTAAATTGGACTTTACGGGGGACACTGCTACCCTGAACTTGCAATGGAATATATGGATTGAACATCTCGAGATTTACTTCAGAGTGACACAAGAGGATTAGCGCCTTGCAAAAAAGTAAATGCTACTTTTTATGTAGGTGAGGCTGATGAGTCCTATGAGGTGGCCAACGTGGTTACCAGGACTTACTCTACACCCTACATACGATTCCAGGTGTGTCAAACATGCCAGGATGCACAAGAATCTCCTGACACATACGGTGCACATTTGAGTGATTTGGCTTTGACTTGCCTATTATCAGATGAAGAGGAAAAAATCAAGGCACTGCAAAGTCAGAACTGTTTCACTGTAAGGCTATGGCACCAAATTCCCAGAGAACCCAGGATATCCCTTCAGTGTATCCTGGAGCTTGGTGGCTCACACAAGCTTGGCAATGTCAGAGCTTGGCATATGGAGGATGCCCAAAGATCTTTCCAATTTGAAGCAGACAAGCCTATACATACTACTCCCTCTGCAAAGAGCGGGCCCAGAAGACAAGAAGTCAAGAAAGACAGTGTTACAGATCCCAACCAGTGGAAATGCAGATTTGTTGCTCCACAATGGCAGTTGACCAACATCTGTTCAGTTTTGCCGGCAGGTTTACGTTGTTACATCGACTTTAATTTGAAAGTCTTCAATTTTGTCAATTTGATTTGGCGGACCTATTTTTTACTTCTTTTTTTCATAATGGGGTTGTCATCGTGGGGTATCCCCTCTCCCCAATCAACCCCCCACTCTCGTTTACAACCCCACCCCTTTATTACCATACCCCTTACACTTTACACTCACAGGTATATAATAGGTCTCCTCGATCCAAACGAGTCAGCGAAAATGTCGATTTTTTAATAGAAGTCAATGTAACAACAACATACCCTGCATACAATGCCAAAAACCTAACCATTTTACATCATATGCAGGGCAAGTCATCCAGTGTTGAGACCACCAAATTCATTGGTGGCATGACTGAAATTGTCCAACTGTGTGGCTCTTATCAATGCCAAAGACTCACAGCCTTGCCCATTTAAGGATGATGATGATGACGGCGATGATGATGAGGGCTTCTTCATCTCCAGTGTGTGCTGTTCAAGAGCAGGGAAACCTATCAAGCTAAATTGCCAGATTCAGATCCAGTCTTCGAACAAACAGGAATGAATGGTTGGTAAGCGTCGGTAAATGTGAATGTTGAACCCAAGTTTAAGAATGAATCCTGGTCTGACACTCCCCTGACCAGACATAAAGAGTTACACACAAGGTGGCTCAGTCCCACTGCCACCAGAAGGTATATTCATCACATAGGTACGACATGAATACACAAATAGGCATGTGACGGAGCAATATTGTATGTAATGAGCAAAGGGAAAGAAATGCTCCTCAGCTGCACCCCTGCAGAAGCATTGAAACGTGTTGGGAAGATATTGGGAAACTACTGGACATAAACAGTGACCTGTTTGAACAGATTGGATGCCTTTGCAATCAAGCCAGTGTTTCAAGCCAAGAATTGCACATATTACATTCAGCAGTTACATGTGAATCCGATTTGTTTTCTTAAAATGCAATTTTTCGTCTGGATATTTTAGAAAATTCCTGGGGCCCGCTTTAAGACTTCCTTTGCCTAACTTTGAAAACATATTACATTCAACAGTCATATGTGGAAAAGATTTGTTTGCTTAAAAACTATCGGCTGGAAATGTGGATTGTTTTCAAACCGTTATACGTGTTTCCTGCTTCCAGCGGTTTTATGGTATTTTAGATGAGTCCTGCTTCCCAGGCATACTATTCTTTCAGCCAATTATGTTTAAATTGACCTTTTTTCTTTTAATTACTTTGAGAATGAACTGTCCTTTTGGTTTTTCTTTACCAATCATTTGACTTTGCACCATCAGAAAAAGAACTCTGTGGGAACTCGAAAGCTAATGCATTCTCGCTTTTTTCCGAAGTCTTTTCACTTAGTCTAATAAAAGATATCAAATCCTGCCTCGTTTTTTATTTCAAAAGCGGAGTAACATGGCGCCGAACCTGGCTTTGATTCTGGTGTAATAGCCCCAAAAAGTCTAAGCTAGTAGGATACATGTAGGGAACACCTGCCAAGATGATTGTATTGCTAATTTGTAATGCACCAAGCATGCAAAAACAAGTAACTTAAAGGGGCAAGGAAGAATAACGAGAAGGGGAGGGAATCCACAGCAATGTCAGGGTCAGGATGTGCCAATCGGACGAGAGCAGGCTTCTTATAGGATTGGGCACCTGCGCGGTATTAGGTTTTCAGGTTATACACGTGGAACATGCATGAGAAAGATGTCAATATAATTAACTGCAATTGGCACCATTTATATATTTTGTTCTTCATTCTAAAAACCCAATTGGATGTTGTATTCGATGCAGAGGTGTTTTCTTTTTGCCATTCTTCAGCGGCAGGCAGAATGCTAACTAAGAAGAACTGGCATGTTAGAGTGTGAATCTGCTTATCTAATGCTGGAAAAGATGGCTGCCGGAAGTGAGACAGCGAGAGACGTGTGAAATTGTCGGAACGAAGGGATGCTGTGGTGATAAAACAAAAAAAAGACACTTTTGAATCCTCGCAAGTACAGCACACACTACATCATTTTATAATTACCCAAACTGGTGGATTTTACCAGACGCTCTGCTAGAATTATTTTGCATCTTTATGAGGTTTTGAGTGGAAAGTGAACCAAAGACGACTCCATGAAGAGCGGCTATTGGCTTTTGCTGTACTTTAAACTGAGAGCAAAATGGTCCGAAAAATGTATTAGCAAAATATATGCTTTTGCGGCAGCAAAAGCTAGGAGACTGCCTTTCTATCAGATAAGTAACATAGACGAGATAACGAGAAGGAATTCGAGCTTGTCATATTGTTATCTGTTTATTGATTATAAGTGCAAACTAAAAAAACATGATCTGGGTTCCATTGATTTAATGATGTTAGGGAGCAATTGGCTGCATTGGGGGTTTGTGGAAAGTGGGTAATAACGTAGGGTGTATGCTCCTGATTCACCCTGGGCGCTATATGGTCTAGGAACTGCCCTGCCTACCTCCACACCCTTCCTTCCTGTTGCTCATACCGGAAATGCTCAGAAGCATCATTGACTATACAGGACTCTACAGCTTCCCTCTCAAAGACCCCATAAGCGAATCAAGTTTCCATTACACAATTCCTAAATATGAAAGACCTTTGCTCTAGTGTTTTGGTGTTCCAAGTCAATATATTTCCTTCTAGTTCACAAGGAGTGCCTTGGGTGCAAGCTTCGCCAGGTCTCTGTGTCAGAGTGAAGCCTGACACTGAACAGACTTTTAGTTTGCGAACATTGTTGGTACATCCCCACTCCTAGTGCAGCCTCTGTAAACTCCTAGAAAGAGTGGAGTTTTAGGGGTGAATGGCAGCAGTGCTCTGTGCCCAAGACATGGGTGCACAGAATACACACTTCCAGGGGTGTTGCTAGGTCTGCAAAAGATCCGGAACTACGCTAATGTCGGGAGTGTCAGGACTCAGGGCTAGCTAGCCTTTTGGTTGTAGCACCTGAGCTTCTATACAGGGCTACAACCAAAACACCCAGGAGTATAGGCCACTCAGCCCCCACCCCCGCAACGCCTCTGCACATTTCCCAAGTGAGCGCCTGGAATCCTCACCACAACCAATGCTTTTGCTGCTCTGTTTGGAATGTAAGTCGAGTGTGTACGGCCAGCACTCTGACGTTTTGAAGTGTACACTCTTGGCCTGATCAAACAATATTTATACTGGAACACATCAGGAAAGGCCAGCAAGCTTCTCAGATCTGCTTCAAGTACCTGATCATGAATGCCATAAGCACACAATGGGAGCTTATTTGGAGAGCCTGGGAGTGTCCCTCAGATGTCCAGGAGAAAATATCTGTCAAATGCATTTGCCATGAGCTCGGGAAAGTTGGCCCATGCGTCTCCAGATTTGGTTCAGTTTTAGGCTTTGGCAATCCACTGCAGGGAAGCAGGTGCAAATCATACATGTGCATGTGCAGCAAAAGCATTGGTTGTGGTGAGGATTCCAGGCGCTCACTTGGGAAATGTGCAGAGGCGTTTCGGGGGTGGGGGCTGAGTGGCCTATACTCCTGGGTGTTTTGGTTGTAGCCCCGTATAGAAGCTCAGGTGCTACAAACAAAAGGTTAGCTAGCCCTGAGTCCTGACACTCCCGACATTAGCGTAGTTCCGGATATTTTGCAGACCTAGCAACACCCCTGGAAGTGTGTATTCTGCGCAGAGGCCGAGATGGTGAAGGTGCTGGCTAAGATGAAACGATCTTCTTTCGCGGAAAATCTAATCCCCCCCAAAATCATCATGGAAAACAAAGAGCTTTTTGCTCCAGTGTTAACCAAGATAATTTACACATCTTTCCACGATGGCAACATCCCTAAAGCTATAAAAAAAGGTGACCATCACACCGTTGTTAAAAAAACCAGGTTTGGATCCTAAAGATCCTACTAACATGCGCCCTATTACTAATGCCAACTTTGTATTGAAAATCATGGACAAAATTGCCACAGGACAATTACAGGCACATGTGGAAGCCAACAACATTCTGCATGAGCAACAGTCGGGTTTTCATGAAGCTCACAGCACGGAAACCGCCATGCTAGATCTCCAAACACGTATGCTTTCCATAATAGATAAGGGCAAAACATGGATCTTAATGCTTTTAGATTTAAGTGCGGCCTTCGACCTTATCGACCACACACTTTTACTGCAAGTCTTGGAGAAAACAGCGGGGTGCTCTAAGGCAGCCTTGGCATGGCTAACATCTTTTCTCTCAGACCGTGTAGGCAGAATTCTTTGGGAAGAGAAGTTCTCCACTTCCTCTCCTATAAGTGAAGATGTACCGCAGGGAGCCAACATCTCTCCTCTCTTCTTCAATCTTTTCATGAAATATCTATGTGTACTGTTAGAATCCATCGGTGTTCACTTTACCAACTATGCCGATGATACACAGCTGGTGATAGAATTGGAAGCAGACTATCAAATAGACAAGGAAAAGATTACAACCATATACAGCCTGATAGATAGATGGATGGAAGACAACTGGATGTGTTTGAATAGTAAAAAAACCGAACTCATGATTTTCGGGTCCAGTCAAGCAAGGGGAAAACTTGGTAAAGAGTTTGAAGAATTCACTATCAAAGACTCAAGTATCAAGGTGGTCGCCCATGTGAAAACACTTGGGATGATGCTGAAGGCGTCCCTGGGATCTGAATCCCAAACCAACTATCTCCATAAAAATAGCGCATATTATATCAGGCTACTGAGAGCCATACGCCCTCTACTAACAGAAGAAAATACGGCCACAATTGCCAGGGCCATTATACAGGCTCGTCTTGACTACGGCAACTCATTGTTCCTGGGAGCATCCAAGAAGTGCATAAACAAATGCCAGATAATGGAGAATAACGCAGTCCGGATCATAAAAAAGTTCAATAGAAGAAGCCATGTGACAGAGGCCAGAAGATCCCTCCATTGGCTCAGAGTGGAGGATAGAACCCTCTTTAAATCTATGACCCTGGTTCACAGGTGCTTATACAGAGTGGCTCCACCCTATCTTAGAGCCAAATTTACCTGATACACCCCCAACAGGGTTCTAAGATCCCAAACACAAGGCAAGTTACAGATACCCCAGGCATTCCGAACGACTGGTGCTGGGAAATCCTTTCCAATTCGTGCTGCTCAGCAGTGGAACAACCTCCCAGTCTCACTGAGATTAGAGCCAAATTTGCTCACTTTCAGGAAAAACCTTAAGACCCATCTCTTTAAATAATGCTCCCTACTATCTTCTGTTCTTCGAATTACAGCTTAACATGAATCTGTCTCTCTGCGCCCTGATGCCTGCAGGCTTTCGACGCATTACAAACATATAAAATAAAAAATGTGCATAGGCATCTCCTCGTTTGTCCCAGTGCAAGTCTTTGTCAACCAGGCCCCCAGCTATGCTATTAGATGTTTGTATGAAAATGAAGACCAGCTGACAACCATACATGCAGTCACTTGGTCACATGGATGGCTGTGCAGAACTGATGGAGAACGCATTTGTGATGTTGCGGCTGGATTCTTCTCACCGTTTGCACTACCCCACTTATGTATGCTGTCACAATATCCCCTCCTTGGCTCTGAGAGTATGTGTGGGTGTGTCTGAGGGTAATGGGCCCCCCCGTCCGCTACATAATGCGGGACCTGAGGTCCGTATAGGGCGAATGTCCTGGTCTCCCCCACAACACAAGGGTCCTGGTGCAGGGCACTGTCCGATTAGTTCAACTTCTACTACTTGCCCTTTAAATCATTCAGTATATGAAGCAAATACAGCCACTGCAGCCCTCATCCATGCCCACCTGCAGGAGTTAGGCATTCATGGCGAATTTACAACTTGAGTTCTCATGGTGACTTGGTGGACTAGCAGAACCCAGGACAGTTACTGACCCTGCTGCTGCTCTTCTGTGGGTTCCATGTTGAACCTTCTCCACACATGCGTGGATTGAGACTTCCACGATGGCAGACAGGCACTTTTAAGGATCGGTCTGTGGTGCTGAATGAGGCCAGGGAAATAACTGAATAGACATGAGTCTTTATCATAGGAACATTATCAAATTCAGTGCAATTACCAGTCACAGATGCAGCCTATAAATAGCGGCCCAATCCATGAGAGGACTCAAGGCTCTATAAAATCACAGCCAGAGTGATAATGAGTGCGGGTGTTTGAATACGGGAGCATGGAGCGGCAGAGTTGCAGAGAGAAATGAGGGTGCGGGAGGATGAGCAGATGCATAGAGAGCAGAAGATGAAGGAGATGGAAGATATGTGGAGAGAGCAGAGGGTGCATGGAAGAGCAGAAAGCTAGAAAGAGTTAAAGGTGTGCGAGGTGGTAGAACTGTTGAGAAAAAGGAAAACGCTGGAGGAGGCGGAGGAGCTGCAGAGTGAGCTGCGTAAGCAGGGGAAGGTGGAAGCGCAGAGAGTGAAGTCTGCAAGGGGGAATGGAACAGGAGAACATCCCAGAAGAGAGGAAAGGAGTGAGGATGAAAGAGAAAAGTAGGGAGAGTAAAGAGAATGAAAAAAAACATATCAAGGAGAGGAGAGTACAGAAGATATTGGTGAGGGGAATAACAAGGAGGAAAAGAAAGTACAGCACAGGTTTAAGGAGGGGAACCTCAAGAAAGGCAGAAGAATGCTGAGGTAGTTAAGAAAGGAGGAGAGGATGGATGAGGGGAAGAGTAGGACGAAGGAGAGAGAACCACAGGGAGGGAGGAAGGTGAAAGAGGGAGAGAGAGAGAAAGAGACAGTGGGGTAGAGAATATCAGGATGATCAGGTATACAGGCACTGGGGTAGATAATATCAGGATGATCAGGTATACAGGCACTGGGATAGAGAATATCAGGATGATCAGGTATACAGGCACTGGGGTAGATAATATCAGGATGATCAGGTATACGGGCACTGGGATAGAGAATATGAGGATGATCAGGTATACAGGTACTGAGATAGAGAATATCAGGATGATCAGGTATACGGGCACTGGGGTAGATAATAGCAGGATGATCAGGTATACAGGCACTGGGGTAGATAATATCAGGATGATCAGGTATACAGGCACAGGGGTAGAGAATATCAGGATGATCAGTTATACAGGCACTGGGATAGAGAATATCAGGATGATCAGGTATACAGGCACTGGGGTAGATAATATCAGGATGATCAGGTATACAGGCACTGGGGTAGATAATATCAGGATTATCAGGTATACAGGCACAGGGGTAGAGAATATCAGGATGATCAGGTATACAGGCACTGGGGTAGGGAATTTCAGGATGATCAGGTATACAGGCACAGGGGTAGAGAAGGTATACAGGCACTGGGATAAAGAATATCAGGATGATCAGGTGTACAGGCATTGGGGTAGAGAAAATCAGGATGATCAGGTATTCAGGCACTGGGGTAGATCATTTTAGGATGATCAGGTATACAGGCACAAGGGTAGAGAATATCAGGATGATCAGGTATACAGGCACTGCGGTAGAGAATATCAAGATGATCAGGTATACAGGCACTGGGGTAGAGTACATCAGAATGATCAGGTGCACAGGTGCTTAGTTTGTGGAGACGAAGAACAGAAAACCAGACAAAAGGGTCATGGGAACTATGCTGGCTCTTCTCTCAGAAGCCCCTCATTGTGGGCCCAGTGGCGAGTCCTACCCACATGGGTAAGATTAGTGATGAACACTACTAGTAATCAGCGAGGAGCCTGCACACTGTAGGCAAGGTCTGGAAGTCTAGTTTTTCCTATGATCTGACGCCTTCAGTTGTTCTTTCTTTCCCGGTCTGGTGCAGCCGGTCTCCACATCGGTCTCCACATCGTAACGCCTCAGGTAGTTCCTTTCCAGTGTAATGCGCTTAAGTTGCATTGCGTGCTCCTTCCTGGAATTCTTCAGTTTTGTTCTGCAGCCTTCTTCTTGCTCTGCTTCTCGTGTAGCCTGCTTTTTCCTAGTACCTTGCTGTTCCTTTCCTGCTACCTGACGTCCAGTGAGCTCCTGCCAGCATTCTTCAGTCTCCATTCTTACCTGTGGATTCCTGCCTAGCTGTATGCATTTCTACTCACCTGTTGGCAGGGGCGTGTACATGGAGTGGCCTTGGGCGGTACGTGCTAACCCTGTAATCTGATTGGCTACCCAGGTGCCCCCCATTACCCTAAACTATGATCATTTTGTGTGTGCGCTCGTACCTCATGCCACCGCTGCATAAACCAGTTCCTCATTTGGGCCACCCCAGTCAAAGAGTCTGGTGGATACGCCACTGCCTGTTGGCCATTCACCTGGAGACCTTCCATCAGCCTTTAGTTGCCAATCAGATTGCCCAAGGGCTTTCCCTCATTGGTGGTTTTTACCTAGGCCAAAGGGCAATTCCCTAGTAGTCTCCCTGCAACCCTTTGTTGACTCTAATTTGAGGGTGACCAAGTGACTGCTGACAGGGTTGGCCGTACCTGTTCACTTCTGGACATACACAGAGGACTAAATTATGGTCATCTACTGATAGGAAGAGGACCAGTAACAGACATCCAGTGAGACAAGGCTGGTCTATTCATTGTCTCTGCAAAGTGGAAGGAGATTGTGGCGGCATGTTGATAAGGTTAGAGGTTAGCTGACAGAGTGCCCAAGGGTCATAGCTGATATCTAGACACAAGCCCAAAGGCACGAGTAGGTGTCAGCTCAGTGAGGAGGAAAGTCAGACACACGTGGATACTAGAATCAGGCCCATCCGACAAGGAAGCACCATCATACTTTGTCAAATGCTAAGATACCCTACTGGCCTTCTACGCCATTGGGAGATGGTTTGAAAACTACTGAAGCAAAACTTGGAACTTGAGAAATAACGTTTGTTTATCAAAGAAATACTACCTAACCTGTGGCCAGAGGAGTTGCCAACACTAAACCAGGACGTTGCCTAATTAAGTCAAGTTGCGCCGAAGAGACTGTGAGTAACGCCAGTTAGAGACTCGGGAAGAGAGACTGTTGTGGATAAGGACATGGGCTGATTTCCTCTGTTCAGAGCCAGAAGAGGAATAAACCTGTGAACATATTTATAAGGATTTATCAGTCCTGTTACATTGGCAGGGCCAGACAGGGAGGTGTACTTTGGGAGTCTATGCCAGAATAGAAGTACCATTCAATTGATTTTGTTTGTTTTTTGAGAGTCCACTGGAATTTAATGATTTTGAGAAAGACTACAAAAGGTACAAAACATCACTGGCACTCAGACACACATGATCGTCTGCAGCACAGGCAAGACCTGAGAAGGCACAGACCAGGATAAAGAAAATTGCCTTCCATTGCTTAGCACAGCAGCACAAATAACTTCATGTAATTTATGTAAAATACAATATTTATATTTGCAATAACACTTCTATATCACAGGATCACATGCACTGAAAAGATAACATAAAAAAGGCCATGATGGTTGGATCCCCCCAAATACAAATCATCTCTTTACCCAAATCTGATAAGAGTCACAACTTGCCATACATATTGGAACAAATCTACAAAGTGACATTGCCAGACAACGTGTGGGACATGTGTTTGCTTACCTGTCACTCAGGCAAGGTGGTGATGGACTACGACCACGAGGACTGGCCTGGGAGTGAGAGAGGGACAAATCCAAGCCAAGGAGTGAGGCTTGGAGAATACACAAGGCAGGATGTGTGTAATGCTGAGGGCATAAAAGGAAAGGACTGCGAAATCATGGGGGAATGAGGGAGCTCAGTATCTGGGCAATGTTGAGCTCAGGACCTCAGCTAAGCCAAAGAATATGAGGACAGGACATGGGTTGTGCTATCGGCTATGAGAGTGAAAGCTAGATAATGTTGATGTGTTGAAAGGGCAGGGTATGGGCGATTAAACCCTATTGAAGAGTGAGCATAGCACTTGCATGATGCTGAGGATTGTGGTGGGAATTGATGTATTGTTGGGTAATATTAATAAAGGTGGCATATGGGAGGAAGAGGCTTTGGCACTGCAAAGATTCTGGTGGTACGAGAGGGCGGATCTGGGTAATAGTAAGGATTGTGGGTTGTGCACAGGGAACCCATTGAATTGTGCGATTGTGAGACTGCACATCTAGGTCATACCAAGAATAGTGTGCTATGAGAGGGGTGTGCCCAAGAGCTGCAGACGATTACGGAGGAACGGGCAGGGCAAGATAATACTAAGAATAGCGTGGTATGAGAGGGATGGCTTGGGCTGTGCAGGGGATTATTAGAAGATACCGGGTCATATGGAAGTCTCTGGTTTCATTGGTCAATCATGTTGCTGCTGTGTGGATGCTTGTTAACTACCCTGGATATTGATTGTGAGGAAAGGCTGAGTTAAGGCAGTACACCCAAGAAAGGCCATAGAAATACACTGCATGGGTTGAAGTAAACTGCCAGGCGAGCAGGAGAACAATAGGGGGGACTGCATGGGTTAAGGGATCCCTATTTATTTATTTATTTAGCATTTATTACAGCAGGCAAAGGCCTCAGGCATCTAGGTGCTAGTTTCAGAAAGTGCAAAGGTACTTAAGATGCGGTAGGTTACATTACATAGTCGGTTGAGCAATGCAAGGCTGCCAGGACCAATCAAGTAGGTTACATTACATTTCAGGTGTGGCAGCGCAAGGCTGGTAGGGTCAATCAGGTAAGTTGCAGTACATAGCAGGTTGAGCAACGCAAGGCTGCCAGGACCAATCAAGTAGGTTACATTATGTCGCAGGTGTGGCAGCGCAAGGCTGTTAGGGTCAATCAATTAGGTTGCAGTACATAGCAGGTTGAGAAATGCAAGGCTGCCAGCACCAACCAAGTAGGTTACATTACATTGCAAGTAGAGCAGCGCAAGGCTGTTAGGGTCAATCAGGTATGTTACATTACATTGCAGGTGTGGCAGCGCAAGGCTGTTTGGGTCAATCAGGTAGGTTACAGTACAAAGCAGGTTGAGCAAGCAAGGCTGCCAAGACCAATCAAGTAGGTTACATTACGTCGCAGGTGTGGCAGTACAAGGCTGTTAGGGTCAATTAGGTAGGTTACAGTTCATAGCAGGTGGAGCAGACCAAGGCTGCCAGGTCGAGAGAGGTATGGGTGGCTGCATTAGGTAAGCAGTCATGAAGGTCAAAGTATAGGTAGTGCAAAGTTCAGCACAATGAGGCAGGATCAAAACGTGGGGGATAGAGCATGGGAAAATCCATTGGTTGCGAGAAGTCGTATGAGAAAGAAATGGGGGGGTGGAGAAGTGGCCCAAGCACAAGCCACGCCTCCATGATTGAGGGCTGCATTTGGTACCTAGGACTGGAGATGGGGCTGTAAGAGGGGGCACGCAGTAAATGATAGTGAGAGAGGGGGGGTAGCCTTCTTACCTTTGACGTGTGGAAAGCACAAGGCGAGGCAGATAGTGTAACAACAGGGCCAGGCAAGGGCCTTGAGCATGGGCCTTGAGTGTGGGGGCCAGCGTTCACCTGCCGGCTCCCTGATTCGTCTGGTTAAAGGTGGGAGCAACCACTCACAGCCGCATCAGGCTGTACACCCAGTGCACTCCGGTGCTTGTGGGTGAGGGGGACAATTTGGAGAGGGTGTTTCTCCACACAGAGGCAAGGCCGAACGTGGAAAAAAGCAACACTGGAGTCTAGTTAAAGGTGGGAGCAACCAATCACAGCTGCATCAGTCTGTACAACCAGTGCACTCCGGTGCTTGTGACCCTGTGACACCTATGACAGTGGTATAGATGTGAAAGGACACAAGGGTGGCAATGCATGAACAAGAGGATACCAGGGTGTCACCTGTATTGCCAACCACTCTTCCCTGTCAACCGTCCTTGCCAGTTTGCTTTTCGCTAGCCCACACAGTACTATTCTGTTTTTACCTACCCAAGCAGGACCAGCCTGAAGTTCTCCTGTCTATCTAGTGCCAGATCGCTGTTCTGCCTGCCCAGTTTAATTCTGTGTTCAGATATTCCAAAATGTGCACATACGCAACATGATCTAATATTTTTAATACAAATGGTGTATTGCTGATGGGCCTATAGTTGGTGGGCACCAATGGGTTCAGTCCTGTTTTTTTTAACAGAGGGATGATCGAGGCATTCTTGAGCTTATCTGGAACTTTAATGGTAATGGCTGGCCAAACATCCCCTTTGCACGTAGAGGGTTTAAGCTTGTTTATAATAGCTGCCAACTCAGTTTGTGTAACAATGTAACTTCAGGGGTCTTCTTGAGCTTCTTGCATATACTTTATTATATAGTCGCATTAAGCTACATATAAGGATAATCACTGGGTCCCATCAACCAGGCTTACCTGACACAGATTAGAACCTTCATCTAGCATTCTTCACCAAACATTCCACTTGACATCACAGGCTCTAACATACACAGACAAGCACTCCACAACAGTTTCAGCTACTGGTCTGAAATGAAATTGGTATTCCGTAGTCTTCTGCATATTAACAATAAAGTATTAACAAATTCCTCCCTCTTGGCCAAACATTCGTAGCATAGTCTATGCAACTTGTGATACTGAAAACATTTTTTATACCATTAAATGCCCATGTGGGTTCTATTATGTTGGACAGTCCAAAAGGCATTGAAACTGAGATGGAATGAGCACCGATCCTGCATTAGGAATAAGAACATGAATTCAGCAGTGTCTCGCTATTGGTCAGAAAAGGAACATGATATTTCTCAAATTTGCTTCCAAGTAGTGGAGGTGATCGCCAGACGGGACACACATGAGGATCTGGCCAGAAGATTAGATCAAAGGGAAACATTTTGGATCAAGTGTCTCGATTCCATGGCTCTTGGAGGAATCAACAAAGAGATCAATTACATGTGTTTCATATGATAGACACATAAGACAAGCAGGGAAGTAGCTATGGCTGTATATAATATTTTTGGACTGCCTTGTAAGTTTCCGTGATGTTATATACCTTTGGTCGGTGCTATACGCACACCAGTAGTCTGGTGGATCTGAGTTTCTGTACTTTTCCCCATCAGATTATAGACAGATAACATTGAACATTGTGACAGATATATCTGTTCCTAAACACATTGCTGATCTCTTGGTATGAGGTTGTTTCTGCATTACTCAATTATGTGTTTTAACACTGAATCTTCTTCATGTGTCTTCAGACAGACAACATTGAGTTTTGTTAAATTTTTGCGCGTTAGTATTATGTTAATTTCTCTTGAGGAGTTATATTTTATATTGACTGATCAGCACATTTGGACACGGCACAGCTGTCATGCATTAGAAATCTTCGTTTTTCACAAGACTGGCAGTCCCTTGAATATCATCTTGTTAATGAACACATTTTTGTATATGTAACTATTTTTTGTTCTTAAAGTTACCTTGGTATATAGGGACCTGCCTCTGTATAGTTATTCCCGCGCAGCTTGTGTTTAAGGGGTGCGCGGGACGTGGGATGTCGATGACATCATTACGTACAAGCACGCATGGCATCACGGCATTGGCACATCATTAGAGGCAGGTAAGGTTGCAATACATGAAAGCACCACAGATCAGAGACTGTGAGGGTTTCACTCTCTTGTCTGTATCCTTCAGGTACGTTTTCACAGGGTGAGGGACCCTTAATGCTATGGGGTACACACTGGCATGGTACTTATCTCTTGTATACGTATTTGTGTTTAAACAGATGTAGTCAAGTGTTGCTTCATCCACTATTCAGTGGTAATTGGATTCTACCAGGTAAATAGACCAGAGCTTTCCTATTTGAGTACATTAACATGGAATTTTTAAGATGATTATACAGAAGTATTGCATGAGAAATATGCCTTTTTTGCTTTGTTTGTTTGTACAGATGTTCATTATTTCAAAAGCAGTCAGGTAAATGGGTTTCCTCCTTTTTTTTAAACCACTTGATGAGAAAGTATGGTTAAATTGTGGATTTGATTTTGTAATTTTTGACTGAATCTTGTTTTGTTATTTCTTATCTTTTATTTGTGTGCTTGTTTTGGGTTTTTTCTTCTGCCATTGGGTATGTACAAATCATATCATTTTTTTGATTATATACTCATTATGTTAATATGTTTATAGTGTTCGGCGCTGAAGACGGACTAGATTCCGAAATGCATCGGCTTGTTTTGGACACCTTTGGATTCACACTGCCTTTTACGAAGGAATAAAAGAGACATTTGGGTATTTTACATGGACTGTGGAATTATGATTTAAGGGTTACTTGAATGAAAAAGGAGCCAACATGTTGCTATAGGCTGACCAAATCAGTTGCAACTTCATTATAGGGCAACACAAGAGCGCATGGGTAGTTGAGGGGAAACCCTTAATTTTGTTTTATAGTCTTTCACTTTTGCTGTAACTTTGTCAGCATCTGTGTTTTTGATACAGTCTGATTTTGCTAGGCCAATACCTTCTTCTGGAGGGTCAGTCAGCCTGACAGTTGTGTTTACCTGGGATATGTTGATTTTTGAAAGCAAATTCTTACAATTTCTGGAACAGAGAGCCCAACCGACCTGGATCACAAGGCCTACCAGGGATTTGACCAGAGGCAGTTGTTAGGCAAAGTTGGTATGCAGTACCCTTTGGACTGCTACACACAACTAGGACTACAGGTTTAAGCAAAACCAACCTTTGGTATAAGTCTGAACTAGACAGTTTTGGTAGCGGAGCTGAGCAGCCAGGCTTATCTCAAGACGGGAATGTGAGCAGTAATGATGTTACACAGAGGTCTACTACAATCACAAGTGTTCAAGTAAACTCTTACACTCAAGGTTTCTTTGATAAATACTTACTAATTTATTTATCTGTCAGTTATAAAACATTCATAAGAAGGAGGCAATATAATCACACATCAGTCGTGGGGACAAGAGGGTGGACAAGAGGGAGGACTTCGGGGGACTCCTGCACTGCACGGGGACTGGTCCAAAAGCTGGCACTTGGCAAACTTCAATTCCGGTAGCTGTAGTAAAGCACACAAACTGGTGTCCCTCTCCCTGGTTATTAAGATTCCTGCAGCACTCTGAGGAAAATGAAACCAGCTCCGAGATTGGTATCCAGGTGGCTTACTGTCGAGTTGATTGGTCCCACCAACTCAAAGGGAGAAGTCGTCCTTGTAGGGGCTTTTCTGTCGAGGTGAACTTGGTGATTCGCACCTGCAGAAGGGCTTCACCAGGCAAACCAACGGTCCAGGAGTTGCAGCAGCCGTCCTTTTCAAGCTCGTCTTCGGTTCTTTCGTTCCAGTGGTCGACTCTGCCTTCCAAGCCAACAGACTCGCCTTTTATTCAGTTCTCTCCCATTCATCCCAGCCTCTCTGTCACTCGCCCAGCAGGGTGGCTGTCCTGCCGGACATATAGAGTGTACAGGTACAGAGCTAGAAGGTCCTCTTCTTTAGGGGCTGTGTGGAGGAGGACCAAAAATACAACAGTATATAATGAAGATTCCACAATGCAGCTACCCTCCTTCACAAACACCACCTAGAAACACAAATGTGTGTCGATCAATTTAAGGAGCAACAACATTGAGGGTTTTCTTTCCATTAAACATATCCCTCACATACTTACTAACCTCACATATTGGCTAAAATGTCTAGATTGAATTGAGACATTTTTCTTGTTTTTGCTTTAACAAATAAGTGATGCTCGTTGGAAATGTTATATCATGCATTTTTAAAGATTTCTATGTTTTTTGTATACATTTGCTATATGAAGATTAAAATATGTTAACTGTAGAGCATTTTGTCTGTCTAAATTGAAAAATGGCAGCTGTTGATCGGTGTTAAGTGTGGACTTTCACACCTGGTGTTTGCGAAGGAGGGTAGCTGCATTGTGGAATCTTCATTATATACTGCCGGACAGTCAGACAGCTGATCACCACAGAGTGCATTTGGGTCTCCTAGCAGACTAAGCATGGGGAGTTCCAGGCACCGCCCTCACTTCCTGCCTGTCCCAGACACTCGGGCTCCAGAGGCGGTCTTCACTCCTGAAGCCCACCAAAGGGGAATGAACAAAGGAACCAAACTAGGTTTGGCACACAGAGCAAAACTCTAGAAGGACCTTTTCACAAAGAAATGGCGAATAAAGAAGACCGGGACCTGTTTTTAAAGAGGGGGCTCAGACGCCATCTTGGAAAACATGGCTCCCGCGATTTAACGCTACCAGTGTTCGCGGTCGGGAAAAATCATGGTAGTTCGTTGTAAAACCACTGCCACCAGCCATTCTGAGAGGAAAGGGTAGCATTTGATTGCTACATGAGTTTCTAAACACAGGGGATACTAAGTAACCCCTCCAGCACTCTATTGTAAGATAGGGTGTGCTGTGTCTAGGAATTTAAAATACTAGTAAAGTCAAATTCACTTTACTTACTCTGGGAAACAATAGTTTATCCCAGAGAAGGTATCAAAAACCTTGGGAAAGCCTGAAAAGGTTTCCCAGTGCCACTGCACTGAGGGTGCTGTGTGACACAAATGAAACGATGATGCCCATGGAGTTGGTTAGACTCCATAGCCAAAAGAAACACCAGAGTAAAACACATTTCAAAACACATGAGAGAGTGGGAAAAAGGGTCACACTCTCTCCGGTTAACAAACCAAGGCCTCAGAATCCAGCACAGTTGCTTGGGGTCTCTAAGGTGAAGGGAATTAGCACATTTATGAGAATTCTCCCTAACAGCAGTCCTGCCCCAGAGGTGGGGTGAAGAAGTTGGGAGGGACCCAGTCATGGCCCCCTGAATGTGTCTGTGTGTGCCATGATTGCTACTCCTGGTAGCATTTTCCATCACCCAATGCCTTACTGCTTTCATTCTGGCCTGAGTTCTTTTAATTCTGTTTCAGTACTACAATTATCAGCATTCCTAGCAACCAACAGAGACCAAAGTGGAACAGAGAGAAACCTGAAGTCTAAGCATGAACTTTGGAGCATCCGTATACAATGAGCCACACTCGCTACCAACCCAGCCGAGAAGGCGATAGTAGAGGGGAGGAGAGGATAGAGGAGTGGAGAGCGGAGCAGGGAAAATAAGGGAGGGAGAGAAGGGAGGAGAGACAGGAGACAGAGAAGTTAGAGAGAGTGTGTGGCCATCTAAGGGAGAGAGGGAGAGAATGGAAGAGAAGGAGGTAGAGGGGGAGAAAGGAGAGTTATTGAGTGTGGCCATCAGATGCAGAGAAGAGTCGGAGAAAAAAGAGAGGAGATTGTTGGGAGAGAGAGAGAGAGGGAGAGACAGAGGGTTAGGACCAGGAGTGTGAACAATCGGAATAGAGGAAGGAGAAAGGAGAAAGATCAAAGACAGGAGAAAAAGTCAGTAAGTGAGCAGAGAGCAAAAAGAGTAGGGAGTCTATTATTTGAGCAATTATAAAAAAAAAACTCTTGCCATATTAAACCATAGGGAATCATTTCAGAGTTTGCAAACCCTTGGGAGGTCCAGGAGAGAGTTGGGTAGAGAAGGCTACAGCCTTTAAGCTTCCACTGCATCTAGATTATTAAAGATTGGTAACACCTACAGTTTTAATAGTCTGAAACCCATCTGGGGTCTAGGGACGTCTAGGCTACAGTAGAGGGAGCCCATGAGATGCTGAGAGAGGGCTGCCCGTTACAGTGCCCACTGGTGAGGCAAATGACTGAAATACCAAGACAATGTGCATTGTATTCAAGTCTGCGAGTTTGAGAAGCCATCCATGACAGTTCACAGCTAGCCTTGCAAGGCAGGGAATGCAAGAGTTCATGCCGCCAGGACTCTACATAGGAATTAACGGCTGGTGGTCAATGTACAAAGAAAACTTCTGTCCTAAAAACATGGGAACTGAAATGTGAAGTTGCCCAGGTACCTGCCACTATTTCTTTTTCAGTTACGGAATAATTTATTTCAGATATTGTAAGTGATTTAGATGCTTAACCCAAAGCTTGTTCTCCAGAATTTCTTCTCTGTAGGGTAAGACTTGCAATTGTGCTGTGTGTTTCGCGCGTGATGCACGTTTTTCTTTCTCCATCTGGAAAAATCAAAATTGAGTTTCTGGGGAGTGATGATTGCTAGTCGAGCAATCTTTTCTTCACATTGCTTCCTATTAAGTAGCCTTCCACGTTTTTTTTTGTTTGACACATTGGGCTTCCTTGCCCACCAGCCCCTCCAAGATGGCCACATCTTTTCTGTTTATTTAAAGCTCCTTGCCGGGCCTGCACTCCCTCCCAACATTGGCTGCCTGGGCCCTGATAGCCCAATAATCAATGCAACCGGGATGCGGCATCCGGCACACCTACGAAGGCCCATGTCTACTCCCTGTCCGCTAACAGGACGCTCTAGGGCGAGACATCATACCTTCGTTCTAAATTTGATTTCACCCTCTGAATTGACTTTGCATCTGTGTGCTGCTACCGCCCTGCACCATGAGGTGAGGTACCATGTATTCGCCCTCTGAATTGACTTTTGTATCTGTGCACTGCTACCGCCCTGCAACATGGTGTGAGTCACCATGTATTCGCCCTCAGAATTGACTCTTGCAACTGTGTGCTGCTGCTGCCGCCCTGCAACATGGGGTTAGGAACCATGTATTTGCCCTCTGAATTGACTCTTGCATCTGTGTGCTGCTGCCGCCCTGCAACATGGGGTTAGGCGCCATGTATTTGTCCTCTGAATTGACTTTGCATTTGTGTGCTGCTGCCGCCCTGCAACATCGGGTTAGGAACCATGTACTTGCCCTCTGAATTGACTTTGCATTTGTGTTCTGCTGCCGCCCTGGAACATGGGGTTAGGCACCATGTATTTGCTCTTTGAATTGACTATCACATTTGTCTGCCACCCTGCACATGGGGTTAGGCTCAATGAATGTGTTCACCATGTACTTCTCCTTTGCATTTTGCGTATGATGTATTACCTATGCACGTTCCACGATCATGTAATCCCCTCCTGCGCTTCCTCTCTGTAACCCGAAGCACAGTAACCAACTTAACTAACTTAAGTTTAAGCGCCTAGATATCTCAGGGTTTTGTGCGCTATATAAATAAAAATGTATAATAATTATAATAGTACAGCCCCAGTGCCGAATGCTTTGGTGACAACCACAAACGATGTTGGGAAATTGTGATTAAACGTCTTCAGACAGTATGTGTGAGAAATGTCCCACTTGATTGTATTGAAGGCTGTCTGTGATTAGTTACCCAAGGTTTATTCTGTACCCTTTTTTAGCAGGATTCTTTTTGAGTGAGGTTTGTGGAATCATTTTTGCATAATCCTGTGAGAGGCACATTAAGGAATTGAACTATTCTTTGTTTTCTGGGTGTGGTGCTTTCATTATTGGCTGAAGTAAATAGTTTTTTCTCTTGATTTCTTCCACGGACACATTGTACCATCAATACTCTATTTCTGATTGTAGAAGCATTTACTTGTCTTCACTTTGTTGTAATCAAGAGGCATGCTGTCTTGCGAGTACCTTGTCCCGGGTGGCCTGATGATTCCCAGTGGTCCCTCCATATATCAGGATGCCATTTCGAAAGTACACCACCATATGTGTAATACCTTTAAGCATATACTCTATCGTTCGGTGACAAATCAGCTTTAAAAATGTTAATGTCATTTTAGTATAACAGAACACCATAAAGGTATGACAAATGTGGTGTGGGATTTCAAAAACACATGCAAACCGATCTGGTCATATGGTTTTCTCATGTCAAGTTAGTTAAATAAACTGCTCAATTAAGCTTCAAGACCTGTTCAGAATACTTGAAATTTGGCAATTAGCAGTTATAAAATTACCTTTTAAGTATTTACTATTGGTACACAATCTCAGCTTCAACAATTGGCACATAATCTCAGGTTTGCCTAGAGAGAACATGATCCCCCTCACTCTCTCATTTACCAATCCCTGCCATCTCGAAATATTAACTCAACTCAGACTCCTTGTCCCCTTGCCTAGTCTTAGTGAGGTCCTTCCTTCCCTCTCTTTCTCCTCCCATCTTCTTCCCTATTCAAGAGGCACTGCCAGAACGCTCTATCCTTGGCACCTTACTATTCACAATCTACAGTTGCTCTGTCAACAGATCTCTTCCTTTGGGATCGCCAACCACCTTTTTGTGAATAACACAAACATCTTCTTCTTCCATACTATTACTCCTGCCCTTATTCCTTACATATCTGCTAGTCCCTCTGCTATCTTTCACTGGGTGGCACTTATTGGTCTTGGAAGAGTTAAGCAAAAGGCAACTATGATCTACCTTACTGCTTCCAACGCATCTCTTCTCCTCCCTTCCCTCATCTCTTTTCTGTCTAACTCACTTTCCTCATCCTCCATGGCATGCAACCTTCCGGTCCTTTTTTTATATCAATGTTAAGCTTCACATCTTATTACTTTTACCTCAGTTGTACCCAGGTTTAATCTGATAAATATCAAGAAAACCCCCTCCATCTTTATTTACAACTGGACCAAAACTCTCATTTCGGCCTTCAGTTTTAGCCACCTTGACTAAGGTGTCAATCTCTTCTTTGTCCTCCCTTCCTACTCCTTCTCCCCCTTGCAGAGGTCTCGGCTTTGCACTTCTACCCTCTAAAATCTTGCCCACTATGTACCCCTCCCAAAAACTGCCTACATGCCGCTTGGTTTCGATTCCCACTGCTTGTTTTCATATACTTTCATGCCCCACCTAGCTTACACTGTCTCACTCTCCTCTCCTCCATGCATCCTATGCTCCAGTGTACTCCCTAATCTCCCCATCCCTTGGTCACCCTGCACTTACTTTTGCTTCCACGCCTTCTCACTTTTTACCCTTCAACATGTGTACTCTCTTCGCCCATGTCAAAAAACAGCTACTATTCACTCCTTCAAACATGCACTAAATCTCCACCGCCTAAACCATGACGGAGCATCTTCTACTTACCCCCACATTACCCTCTCACTGAATACCATTTAACTAACTCCACTGTACATACTTCCCTGTATGTAGTCAGTCCCCATGACTATTGTCTGTTATGTGCCTGTCATGCACCCAGTTTCTGTACTATGTATTTTCCAAAATCCATTCAAGATTGCCATGTTGACTGTTTTTCTTCTTCATTTTTTTGGGTAAAACACAGTGTACATCACTGAATAAGTACACATATATATTATTTACAGTAGCAGTGCTGGCATATATTGGGGGCAACATCATTAAAGGGTTTTACAGTGGCAATATTAGAAAATGTTTTGTACACAGGCAACATGAATATCTCTTACAGGGTAATGCTGCCATGGATTGTAGACAAAGGCATCATGAACATGGGCTTTATAGTGGCAGTACTGGCATATATTGTGGGCATCATCATGAAAGTTTTACAGTGGCAAAACTGGCATATGTTTACTCTCAGGCATTAAAGTGTGGTGTTGCTCCTATGTACTGAAGGTGACCTGATATCAATCTATTTGATTTTTTAATGTATTACCTTTCTTTTTTGCCAGGTTTTTCTCAAACACTGTGCTGTAAAATGCACTATTTCAGACCCTTATTTTAACAGTTTGTTCGAAAAGAACGCCCCCAAACCTCTCTATATTGCTTTGGAGAAAATCAGCAGCCACCACCCACCGGCAATAATTTCCATCCAATTGCACACATCCATCGTATAGTCTTTATCACAAATCCACCACTGAAAAAAATCACAAAAAGCATCACGCTTTCACATCCATGCACCCACTATAACACCACACTGACATATCTATTCAAACCCATACCTCTATCTACCTACTAATGGCCATTCATTCACATTCATCTACCTAATTACACTCATGCATTGACACTGAAACACCTATTCATATTCATGCACACGAACACTTTCACCTTTTTATAAACCACACCCATCCATCATTTCTCACAATCACACCCAGCCATCTTTTTTGGATATTCACACAAATACACTACCACATCAATCCAATCACATCCATTCACACAGTAATACCAAGCATCCATTTAAATGATCGTGCACATCAACCCACCCATCCATTCTCCATCCACACAATCAAACTCATATATCCACGTTTCTGTCCATAAAGAAACATTAAACCTATTTTTTTTAAAAGAGACCCTTTGGCTTTGCCATTGCTGGTTAAATAAGGACAGCAGAGATCAGCCACTCCATTGCTTCTACAGATTGTATTGTGCCTTGTCTGGTTAAATAGTCGAATTGCTCCTTTGTGTACTTTTTTATTTCTTGTTGGTGTATGATCCAGTGATCGAAGTGAACAGAGCTAGATGATCTGAAATGGGAGAAACACAGGATTATGCTGTTTAATGATTACAGCATGGAGATTGCTGTACAAAGAAAACTTTTCTTGGACTGCAAACAAGTAGCAATGGAAAAGCATCTTTCTTACTACATGATTTACCCTGCTACCCTTAAAGTGGTGGTGGATGGCACTACTCATGCTTTCAATAACCATAGCACTTTAAAGACTGAAACGTTGAGCCGTTAATTAACTGTTAATTGACAATGGAACTGCCGTGCTCTGTGTGAAGAGAAGTGGGGGTGTTTAGAAGTAACTTGAAATTATTCAGAATGTTTGCAATAGTGGAAGGAGAAGGTGGCCGCATAGACCCGTGCTCATTCTGTTTGTTAAAATGATTGCTGTTGCTGAAGTGGAATGGCACACAAAGATGCACTTTGCCATTTGGACAGCAGAGGGCAACCTAACACTGATAAATTGGATCAGTTGAGTACCGAAACATGCCTAAAACTTTTATATATATATAGCTGTTTGGTGTGGTCATTTACCATCTGGTTAAAATATGCAGCACTTTAGAGACAAAATATTATTTCTGCTTTCAAGTTCATCTGGTTGAAATATGCAGCAGTTTAGAGACAAAATATAATTTCTGCTTTCAAGTTCACACAAGCAAACTTACCTGTAATTAAGGCTCACAGTAGTCCCAGCTATATAAGCACCTGTGATTTATAAGATATGGTGCTTAGGATCTCTCATACTTATTACAGCCACATCAATTTGACATCACACAGTGCAAGTGGATCTAGGTCACTGGCCTAAGCCCGCCCACCTATCAATCACCTTAAACTGCTGGCACCTTCCGATTTTCCCACCCTCTTTCCCTACTTAAGCAGCCCTCCAGTATCTTTCCTTTGCAGTTGGTGAGCAGGTGCAAGTGGATTTAGGTCACCTGGCCTAAGCCCAACCCATCTTTATAGCCCTGCCTCTTCCTTTCTGCTATTAACTCTTAGATCAAGGATGTCTCTCACCCAGGCGTCCTAATTGAAGAGCAGACGAAGAAAAGGGCCATTCCTGTTTGGACATTTTGGAACTATTCGGACCGGCAGGACCCAGGACCTGAACCCCTGCTCAGACAACAGGTAAGCACACGCCGACATGAATTTTCTACCTCTGTCCCCACAGGCCATGCCCACCATTACTAGCCAATGACATTGCCCCTCCTCTAAGGCATGGACTCTGCAATGCAGCAACCTCACCCACATCAGCCTCAAGATCATCATCACCCCCTCCTCGTCCACAACACGGAAGTTAATGCTCAACAATGTCAACTAAGCCATCACTTATGAAGCAGACATAAATGACCTCATCACTACACACAACATTGACACCATCTTCATCACAGAGACCAGGCTGGCACCCTCCTACACCCACATCCTAGACATCCTTGTCCCCGGCGGCTACAGCATCTAACACAGAGACCGGCCGAACAAGACAGGCAGAGGTCTTGCAGTCATACACAAGAGCCCTGCACCAGCCTTAACGTCAACAACATTGTCTTCTTCCAAGTCCTCTCCAGCCACTTCCAGCTCTCCCTGACAGACACAGTCACCTTGCATCTCATCTACAGACCACCCAAACCCAACACCCCCTTCCTCAGACACTTCACCGACCTGGTCACCACCAAGTCCCTCACTCACACAAACAACATCTTCCTAGGAGACTTCAGCCTCCCAGGCAACAAGGCCACCAAACCGATGAAGGAAGTTCTCCTGAACCTTCTCGACACCCAACACACAAAACACCCAACACGCGAGAAAGGTAACATCCTCGACCTAATCATCACCACACTGTCTTCTCTCCACTACAGCTCTCCACTCCCGCTTGACTGGTCTGACCACCTAGCTATGCATTTCAACATCCTGCACACCACCCCAGTCAAACACTCCCAGTAGAAACCCAGAAGACAAACCTTTAGGTCTTTCAAGAACTTCCCAGTGAAAGCCATCACAGAATGCCTTGCCAACCAACACCTTACATGGACTGAACACCCCCAACCAAACTGCGACTCTCTACTCGAAGCACTCATTGCCACCCTCTCAGCCTCGGTCGACCAATACGTAGCTCTTAAACAATGCACCGGCAAACCAAACCGTCAGCACCCTGGTACACGCAAGAACTCAACCTCAGCAAAAGAGTCTTCAGGAAACAAGAGAAAACCTGGCGCCACTTCAGGACTGCTTCTGACCTGGCGCTCCTCACGGTATGGAAAGCAACCTGCCAACAACTAATCAACACAGTCAAGGCCTCCTACTATCAGAATACCATAGCTGAAGCCAACAACAAAAGCAGAGCCAGCTTCAAAGCGGTCAAGCAGTACATCAACATCAACACCTTCTTCATCGACAAAATCAGCAAGATTCGCCAGCATATAGACGCCAGCTCTGCATACACAGACCGACCTCACATCCCTCCTCGCAAAATCTCCACACCCTAGACATCAGTGAAGACACTCTCGACAGAGGACCTGCTAGAAACCCTGGTTGCTCTCAAAGCCACATTGCATACAGATGACATCCGCCCAGCATCTATCCTCAAGACCCTCGCTGCAGAAGCTCTCCTTCCCTACCTGGAGGTCATCAAAAGTTCCCTAACTCAAGTCACCTTCCCGTTGACTGTAAAAACAGGACAAATACTCCCTCCGATATAGAAACCCACTGTGGATCCCGACAACCTTGGTAACTAGGGAGGTGTCTCGGGAGGGAGGGAGGGACATTGGAGGGAGGGAGGAGGGAGGAGGAAGAAAGGAGGGGGGTGTCTCGAGAGGATAGTTCAGGGGCAACGTGCTCGCCTCGGAAGCAAGACGACACGCAGCAACACAGATTTGATCACCAGGTCCACGCTTAGAAACCTCTGGGTATTAAGCAAATTATAAATAACCCATCATATCATAACAATCGCGCCATCACTCATCTTCCCTTCCTAGGTAAGATCGAGAAAGCAGTAGCCGCACAAATGCAGCAACACATTGACACCAATAATCTCTAAACCTACCAATCTGAATTCAGACCCAGATGCAGCATGTAGACAGCAACCATACAGGTGTCGACAACACCTTCAAGATCCTTGACGATGGCCACTCTTGCCTCCTGGTTCTATTCAACCTCTCTGCCGCTTTTGATACAGTAGACCACCAGGCACTTACGGACACCCTACATCGGCACATGTGAATCAGAAACCTTGTCCTACGCTGGTTCAAGTCCTACCTTGCCAACCGCAAGCAGTTTGTTCAGTTAGACTGCTCTAGATCGCCATTGCTTCCCGTCACCTGTGGAGTTCCGCAGGGTTCATCCTCTCCCCAGTGATCTTCAATCTATGCATGGAGTGTTTGGGAGCCCTCCTAGCAACACACAACATCTACTTCCACCAGTATGCTGACGACACACAGCTATACCTCAACACCGACTCCATCAAGCACATTCCTAGGCTCAAAACTTGCCTCTCGCTGGTACAGTCTTGGATGTACAGTGTATACTTGAAGCTCAACCCCTCCAAGACAGAATTCCTGCTCCTCACTGACAACACTGAACATCCAGACATATAAACCTGGCTATCAACCATGAACTCTGAGGGCTTCACACCTGAGCTGACCTCCTGCGCCAGGTCCCTCGGGTTCTACATTGACAAACACTTCTCCTAAGTCTTGCTGCATCATCTATGTGTTAGCCAACTACCTTGCAGAGAAACTCTGCATCTCTGGCAGATTGTTCTCCACCAAAAGCCAGGACACATACAGAGTAGAAATATGCTGATGCAAAAAGGAAAGGACCAGAAAACAACCCTTCTCTGCCTATGTCCCAAGACTATGGAGCCTCCTCCCCATCGCATCAGACTCACCCCCCCCGCTCCTACAATTCAGAAAAGAACTCAAGACCCACCTCTTCAAAGAGCCTCTCCTCCTCAAGGCCTAGGCCATCACATCACCCCTCACGCCACCTGACTCAATAGACAGCGGCTACCCCTCTCCTCCCCGCCACCCTGTACAGCTGTACCCCTCCTCTGTCCCCCTCAGTATCTTACCCCCTGCTATGTATCTGTTCTGTTGTTACCACTGAAAAGCGCTCCGTTATGCATCTGGAATGTTGTACAACTCCGTAAAGCGCTCTGATATGTATCTGTATTGGTGTATTCCTCTGTAAAGTGCAGTGTTGCTTCTCAAAGATAGGTACATGCTCAATAATAATAATAATAATAATAATAATAATAATAATAATAATAATAATAATAATAATAATAATAATAATAATAAGTCTCAGCACTGTTAACCCAGCTTAGCTGTGAAAGAGTGAGCGGGTTATGTGTGTGTTGTCCAGATAGCCTGGCCCTCA
Source organism: Ambystoma mexicanum (assembly GCF_040938575.1). Taxonomy (NCBI): domain Eukaryota; kingdom Metazoa; phylum Chordata; class Amphibia; order Caudata; family Ambystomatidae; genus Ambystoma; species Ambystoma mexicanum. The sequence goes on along the minus strand of NC_090933.1, from coordinate 22,154,863 downwards.
GAACTGGCAGGGCAAGAGACTGGATGACTATGCCTCTTCTTCTCTTCTTTGATCTTCAAGAGGTTGGGTGCCACCTCTCTCCAGCAAGACAGCCTCCCAGCATGATCTGTCTTGGGAAACCTCACACCAGGTTGCTGCATGCCAAAAGGGCCATTGATGCTATTGACAAAGGAAGGGGATGGAGTTAGTGTAGACAAAGTGATCAGCATAGCTGGAGGAGGTTTCCACCATCTTTTTTCTTTCTGTATATCTCTTTCCTTGCTGTCTCCACCACTTCCTTTGGAACAACGCACTTTGGGTATGATGTCAGAAGGCAAAGGCCACTTGTCTCAAGGACAGGGGTTTGACACCTTAAAGCAGGCTTGCTTTAGCCAGTCCCTTGTGGGCTCTTGCCAATAAAAGGGGGTGGGGGTGGAGTCTACCACCCCTTCTGGGATTCACTCTTGGACAAACAGCTGAGGAATAAATCATTTGGACCACTTTTGGGAGTTGATCTTTCCAAAGCTCTCAACCACTGAAGAGAAGAAGGAGAAATCCAAAGCAGAGGCTTGCTCGGCCCCCTACCTTCTCCTGGGAAGATTAAGTGACTCTTGCAGAGGACAAAAATAGTACAGGGCACAGTCTGTTAATGAACGGGGTTTTACCCTAACTCATCAGTATTTTAACACACAAAGAGGCAAAACACATCTGTGTATAGTTTCTCTGCAGCATACTTCTCAGTCACTCAGTGGTCATAGGGGACTCAGGTTGCAGACACAAGAATAGAGCGATTTTCTCATTAAGGCTGCCTACTAGGAAGCTAATACTAGAAGGTACTGGTGTGCCACTTATCTGAAAGTAGGCAGTATAGGAAAGAAGCAATCATTGGCCTGCTAAATGTAGCAACCACCGTAAACGGTGGTTGCTACATTTAGCAGGCCAACGATTGCCTACTATAATTTTGAGCAACTGTCACTCCCATAAACTGCCTGGTGACAAACGATATTGACCCACAGAGAGTGAGGAGTGTCTTGTCTTCTTTTTATTACAATTGGTACTGCTACTAAACAACAATTACCAATTGGTTCTTTTAATTTAAGAAACCCGAGGTAAATTCAGTAAGTCTATGGGTTATTACATTGTTGTGTACTCGTAAATTGATTACTGACTACATGCCATAGGTGTTCTTTTTTAAGCCTTTTTCTCATTTATATCCATATGAATGAAAGATAGTGGTCTATGAAGGACCAGGCTGAGTACTTACCCAATGGTTTGACAAAATCGAGAAGTACTGGGCAAATTTGCATTACAAGACTCTTGCAGAGGACCAGGGCCTGCAACTCTGCACAGTACCTCCCTAGGCTGAAACAGGAGACCCTGAATAGTGTCATCCTGCCCTAGAGGCCTTTGAGAAGGTCTCACAGCATCTGGTGAACCAGATCAGCCAAGACTCCCTGTTCTGCTGCATCGTACCGCCTGAACTGCATTTGAATCATGTTCACTTCACTCGAACCAAAGGGGCCCGCTGGTGCTGATTTTGTCACTCCATTGCACTTGAACTGACGCTGCATCACATCTGTCGAACCAGCTCTCCACTGCATCGTGCCAAGTGAATCCCATCATCTGTTTAACTTGAATAACCTGCTCGCTACTGCAGGCCAAACTTGAACAGCAGCCCCTTTGAACCCTACATCGGAGCACCAGAGTCACTGCCTTGATCTGATGAACCTCGACTCAAACCACTGAGACATTTCGTCACTCGCCGACCTTAACCAGCAGTTACCAAAGTCTCGATCCGCCTCCACTCCCAATCTGACCATGGACCGACTAGAGACAAGCTTGCTGTTTGACTCAGCACAACTTCCTGCAGTTTAACCTGTTTAGACCTGCACCGCTGCACAGCTCAATCCGGGCTTGATGCTGTAGAACCATCTAAGATCAGCAGAATGGTACTATTGACCCCTAATGGCCCCTGGTCCATCTCTGGGCCCTAGACACTGGTTAAGTCACTTTTGCAGCGTTCCACAGAAAGACATAACCTTTTTGAATCTATGTTGGTTAGTTATTTACTTTTCATCTGTCTTTTCATTACCCAGAGTGCTGCATCTTTCTATCTTTGCATGTTGTGTGGTCTCACTCACAGGTGTGGTTGTTTAAAGTGTTTTTAATAGTTATTTGTACATTGGTGTTTTTTATAAAACCTTGAATGGACATTCCTTTATTTTGTTATTCTTTGCTGTTTGGGTCACTACTGGATCACGTTCACGCCTCTTCTAAGGGTACAGTCTTCCCTTTCGCCCACGTTACCACAAAAGGTGAAGGAGGTATATCTCCTAGCTGTGTCTGCTTTTCCATTATGGTTGGGATCACTGTCGGTTTTTAGAATTGTTGTGGCTGAGCAGGTGGTTTAGCCACTACTCATCTTTATGCTCCTGCAGAGCAGAAGTAATTTTGTCACACTGGGATTCCTCTCCTTGAAGGTTGATGCAGGCATTCTCCATATTAATTGTGTCCTGAGAAAGAGGACAGCTGAGCCCAAGATAATCTGATGGTAAATTGTGTAAATCTGAGCATCCCATGGATCACACTGCTCCGACTTCCAGTGCAGCTCCGGCTCCGTGGGAACCGCAGCTATGTTTGAATAGTTGTGTCCTCGCCAGAATTATCGAAGCACCAGGCGCCATGTACTCAGGCGAATAAACAGGATATCCCTGATAATGGATTTTCCTTATATGTACAATCTTTTCCACATAAACATGTGAAGATTAATTTATGTAAAGACAGTTCATTTAGTAAAAGGGAACTATCCTAACAGTTTTTTATATATAAAGTGTGTTGTGAGCCTGAATTGCATATCCCATGCAAAACTGAAAGGTCTTTTTATTTGGAGAATTGCACAAATGGAATGCATCTTGCTTGGTTTAGATAAGAAAACACGGACAAGTGAAAGTAAATCATTGATATGAATACATTTTTTGTTAAATCATTTTAATGGAATGTGTGTGTTCATTTTTCTACGCATCCATTTTGCCAAAGTGGTACATCAGCTTTGATTTTGGACCTCTCACATTAGCCCACATGGTCTTATTCCAACCATTTATAACCAGGATTTCTGATGCATCTGTTGTGTAACCTTATCAAAAATGCCTGATCTCACAGGGAGCCTCCAGTCTATCAATTCCTTCATCCAATCCTGCAAGGTGGCCAGAGAACATCCTTACATCAGTGTCTCGCTTTGTGTTTTCAGGCCACCAACATTAGTTCAAAAATCACGTTTTTATGTAGCGCTTCCTGCGGCATTCCTTCCAATGTTATATATACTTTAATAATAATAGATGTTATTATTAGCTAATTTAATGGAGACCGGATTCGAGCCAAATGTGTGTGCCTGGGAGGAGTGCTCACCTTGCCGAGCGTGATGCATTGTTGTCAAGACTCCACTGGGAATAGCTTACCATCCCTTGGCAATAGAGTCCCAGATCACACTCAACTCATCATGCACTGCCTGAGATGTTTGCCTCACATCTGTCACTAGCATCCAAGTAGGACTGAGAAGGGCAAGGCTAAATACGCTAAATGCTGGAAGTCTTATGAGGAGGAACTGTGATTTATCGCAAACGGGAGGACTGTCTTCCCGTTTTGAGTAGCTCTAGGGGTTTATATTACACATCCAGTGCAAAACAGAAATTAATGAGACGAATATCAGCACCTTTATGTAGACAGAAGCATTTCTTACAAATGTTTATCTGGCCCAGGTTCATCTTATTTTTCTTACGCCCGTCTGTTAGCAAATCTGTGACTATGGATAACAGTCAGAGACTTCATCAATAAAATAGACTACCAAAGTACCTTTATTCACTTCGCTCCCTTATGCAACTAAACGAGGAAAAAAAATAAGATTCTAATGACCCATTCATCACTTGGCTAAATTTCAGGGGGTTGTTGAAATTCTACTTTGGTGAGTGCGTATTTATTTATTTTTTATTTATTGTGACATTTGATAGAGTTTAAAGGCACAATACACTTTGAAAAAGTGTACAGTATAATTCAAGTGATAGCCAATAAAGTACTGATAATTAAGCAATGTAAGTTTCTGGGTATAAAGAGCATTACATTGAGTAACAAAAAAACAGCAGTGAAGTAAGCAATAATTAGTCATCTGCTTCCTGATTTGGGTTTTTGATTTGTTTTTAAAAGTATGTTTCCGGGGGTGTGGCCTGGCAGGAGCACGACAGTGGCTTGACTCCCCAAAGCTCCGCAGTATTTTAGCGGTCCAAGCCCTGCCGTCGGTACATGAGATGCATCATCACTCGTGGGATGACTCCTAGAGGTGCCGGTGAGTTCTGAGGTGGTAGGTCAGCGGGGGACTGCCAGAACTCAGAGGGAACCCACCCTATAGAAGAGAACACAGGTCTCCCAAGAAGGTTACCTGCACGGACCGCAAGGAGGTTATGGTGAAAGGCTGCGTAGGTCAGAGGGGACGCCCCCGGCAAGAGGCAGGTTCCAGATTTTAACTTCTCCATCATGGTCCAACGCGGTCAACCCACACTGACGCACCGAGGGTCGAAGCAGCTTGAACCGCTGCAGTGGAGGATCCGGTGGACAGAGCATGGGGCACAAGCATTCTGGAGTAGATGGCACTGAGGGAAGAGGCCTACCATGGATGTGTGTCCCTGTTCGTGGCCTGCTGGCCCTGCTGAAAACATCTTCTCCTCCTTCCCTGCTGCTCGACCTCCCCCTCTTCTGGTGAATGGAACGGAACAGATCTGCCTGCGGTGGTGAGTGGGCCCATGGGATTTGGGCACCATTGAACAAGAAGGGTACCCTAAGCTATCAACTTGAGTGCCTCCAGGTGAAAGGCGGGGCTTTGGAGAGAGGAGTTCCCAGTGAGGGACAGATGTAGAGGACCGGGCGGTGCTGGGCAAAGTGAACAGCGCAGGGAGCATTACAAGACCCAAGATAAATACCCCGGTCCTCCTTGGCCATACAGTTTTTTTTTTAACTGGGAGGTATACCTTCAGTTGGAAGCTCTACAGGATGAAGTCTGGCAAAGGAAACGAGAAAGCAGGCTCCTCTATTAGAGACTTATGGCAGTCGGTCATGTCAACTGCGATGGGAACAGTGAACGCCTAACAGCTACACGAGGATGTGAGTTTGCAGCTAGCAACAAAGCATTTGCTTCAGTCCATCCAGAAGGATATGGCAACAAGGGTTTAGAAAATGAAAGGCTCCTTTCAAAAACTGGCAAAGTGTTAAATGATGAGCAGCATATGGGTGACCTGGAAAATATCTACTGTGAACAAGAGTCTAACTACTCCAATCTCGAGAAGAGGGTTTTAGATCTAGAGCAACATCGAGCATGCTTGGAGGATAAGCTGGAAGATCCAGAAAACCGATCCCATAGGAATAATATTAAAATTCAGGGGATTCCAAGAAAAATAGCAAAATAAAGATCTGGGGGGCTATGTATGAGACCTGTTCACTGAGATAATAGACAAAACCCTGAGAATAGATCTTACCCTGGACCACGTGTTCTCGAACTTTCGACGACAGAAAAACCTGTTTCCTGACGTCCTAGTCCGATTTTTTTTCTTCAAATTTAAGGACCTGATTCTACAGAAGGCACAGTCACTGAATACATTCTCATCACCTTCTTCCAAGATTTAGCCCAAAGTACTATCCAAAAACATTGACTAATCTAATTAAACCCCTCAACCAATGGCTGCATGGCAAAGAAATCCAATATAAGTGGGGTCATCTTTTTAGAATCCGTTATCCGTTCAGAATCATCTTTACACATGGAGTCCAACAACAGTTTTCTTATCTACAAGCAGCAGTGACAGTGTTAAAAATCCCACAAGATGAAATTACTTTGCTGGATAACTCACGGGTGGAGGCCCCATACTCGGACTGGTCCCACTCACTGTCCCGGAAATCCAGACGCAGAACCCACCAACAATGATCAGAGGACAGTCGAGAGAGGAGTTTGGGCTCCCTGGCGGTAGTGTGGGGGGGGGGTCCCCATGCTGGTCACAGTCGTTTTCGAGGCAACATGCCCAATGTTGTCTGGGAGTTGGAGAACCTACGTAAATGGAGGCCGCGGATTGGTAAATGTTGCAATGCTATGATTGCTCATTTTGAATATTGTGAGCAGCTGCATTGGGAGCAAGTATGCCAAATTAGGTAATATACCTGATGGCTCCCCATGACAGGGTTTATTCATTTCTTTTTTTATGATCCTAGGCAGGTTTGGTTACAAAACAGTTTCATGATTGATTGCAGAGCGGTAGTTAAGGATGCATCTAATCAGGGCAATAGCATTCCACATTCAGATGATTATTGCATATGGCGAGTGGAAGACAAGAATAATGAACTATCGGACTCAGAACTGAGCAGCTGGACTGTGGTTGAGATTTCTATTAAATGTTTAGGGGTTGGGGCAGATGGGAACTAAGTAGTCTATTGAGCAATGCTATCGGCCCTCAAAATAATGTCTCTGAATGTTCAGAGGCTGAACTCTCCGGTAAAACAGAAGAGTGTCTCAACTAAATTGACGTAGCTAGGAGAGGATATGTCACAGCTCCAGGAAACCCACCTCCCCTATACCCGTGAGCAGGCACGCTAGAAAAACAGTAAAGTGGGGCATGGTTATGGACAAGGATTGAAGCCACCAATATATAATGCCATCCTGCGTAACATGACCGAAATCTTCAGAGAAGAGGTTTATGATATAAAGGCTCTCACAGAGTATTGCTGGCATATTGATAGTCTGTTCCTGTGTGTAACTAGTAAGGCCCAGAAGGTTAAAAAAAAACATCACTAAAGCTAGATCTAATGCGAAAAACCAGATCATGGCTTGTATATCAGTGAGCACAGTCGTGGATAGGGATTTCCTACAATCTCACAGACAACAATATACAACGCTAGTCACATCAAAAAAGGAGGCTCATACCCCATCAAAATGTAAACTGATTACTAAAGCACAGGAAGAAGGTTTCTCGATAGCCTATTGGAAGTTGATCTCAGGAGAAGTACCCTTACATTGTTGTATTTCTGCAAATTCCTGGAAGTCCCATTTTTCAAACCTTTGTTGTGGGCCTAGGACTGATCAGGCAAGTAAGAGTACGCGGGACACTCAATAAACTGAAGTGCTCTTGTTGGAGGGCCAATTCCAACTTGCCCTTCCAATACAAACAGTGATCTACAGGCTGGGTTTCAAAAGTACAAAAGCATGGTGGACCAAAGTTTTAGGTTATTTCTATTGATCGGGAAGTACACTGTGCTTAAATTAATTAATCTATACACAGTGTTTGTGGATCTGAAGACCGCTTTTGATGTGGTCCCTAGAGACAAGCTATGGCAGGTCTTATGTAAAAGAAAATCCTCTGCCCATTTGATCACTCTAGTGCAATGTTGTAGCACAACAACCAAGTGGTGGTAAGATATGGTTTGGCTGGGGTGACAAATGCCCCTTTGCTGTTTATAGGGGTGTGAGACAAGGCTGCGTGCTTGCACCCCTTCTTTTCTATATATACATGGACAAATTATAAAATCTCTATTAGATGATAGTGTGGATTCCCCAAAGATGGGTCAGGATAGATATCCCGTTCTTCTATTATGCAGACAATGCAGTTTTATTGTCCAGTACCCCGTGGGGGCTAAAAACCTGCGTGGCAACTTTCATGAGGAAATGTGGAGAATTTGAGCTAAACTTGAATGCAGAAAAAACGAAAATGTTCGTGGTCTTCAAGTCTACATTTGCCAAACATTGAAGACTGCGTATTGATGTGGAAGGCCATTTATTGGAGCAAGCCACATTTTATGTTTATTTGGGTACCATATTTCATGAGAATGGCCTCTGGGCTCCGCAGGTAGACAAGGCACTCTCCACGTTGGGGAAGTATGGGGAGCAACAATGTAATTTTTTAACAGATATAGGAGAGGGGCACTCCACCCAGCTATTGTAAATCAGAATTTGGCCCAGAAAGGTGCCTAAATGATATAACCTCCACATATGAAAGATCACTTTATGTTAGCTTGAGGTTTGGGACTCTACAGACAGCCTCTCAAATACATCATGGGCCATGGGTAGGTGGGGGGAGACTTTCTCTCTCCGCGGTTTGGGTGAAGGGACATTGGCTCAGTTTCAGTTTTCGCTCGATGCCTCAAGATCTTTGAGAGTGAGATACCTGCGCCCACCTGCTCTGGAAAACTGGTGTTCGATCAATCAATGGGTATTAAGTGAAAAAAAAACAATTTAAAATAAATCAAACAAAAAAATTACTGATTTAGGAAGACTACGCCAAGTGGTCTTTCTAAATCGGTCTGTCAGTCCCTGCGCTGCACACAAGTGCATGCAGTGTCTGGCAGGCAATGCAAGACCCAGAGGAGGAGTCGCAGGAGTGCCAGGAGAGTGTGTCACTGTCTTTGTGTCTGTGTGTGTGTGTGTGTGTGTGTGTGTGTGTGTGTCTGCCTGTCTGTCTGTGTGTGCGTGCGTGTGAAAAGTAATGTTTGTGAAGGGGGTGGGCCGGGAAGGAAAGGAACGGATTGCGTGTATGTGCTGGGGGAGCAGGGTTATTTTTCCACACTGAAAAGTTGTGATATTTATTGATTTTGTATTATGCATTTGACACTTTAGACTGTGTATACTCTTTTTCCTATGTAATGAATGTTTGGCTGCCTATGTTTTAATATTTTACTGTTGTGCTTTAATGTTTGTACCTTTTATGGTTTTAATGCCAAATAAAGTTTTGTTGATTGAAACCCATCTCCTCAAATAGACTGGCCACTGCAGATGGTTTTCCCATCAATTCTTCGCGTCCTCTCAACGGAAAACAGCAGGAGTGGCCATACTAATCAGTAGGGCATTGCACTTTCAAAAACCTGCGGAAGTGAGTGATAATCAGGGGGGTACATTGGGATTCGCCTACAGATAAGTGGGCAAGAATATTTTCTCTTCTTAGTATATGGCCCCACCCAGAATCAGCAATCCTTTTATGAAAGACTGTTTCCGCGATTTGCAGGGCTTTGCTCCGGCAGTATGCCTCTCTGTTCTCACTGACACCAGGCCTTACACCGTGGTGTAGGCACGAAATTGACACTGGTGACGGGGTTCCTGTCAAAAGCAGGTGCTACTATATGTCAGATACCGTTAAGAACCACATCCAGGCTGAGGTTGCCAAGATGTTGGATCTGGGTGTTATTGAACCCTCAACCAGTCCCTGGTCCAGTCCAGTGGTCCTTGTCCCCAAGGCAAGTTCCCAGGCAGGTACCAAGGTTTGGAGGTTCTGTGTGGACTAAAGAGATGTCAATGCCGTCACCAAAAATGACGTGCGACCATTGCCCAGGGCTGATGAGCTTGTGGACACCATAGGTGCTGCCAAATTTGTGAGCACCTTTGACCTTACCTTAGGCTATTGGCAAATAGCTCTGATGGACCATGCCAATGAAAAGACTGCATTTTCAACACCTGAGGGGCTCTACCAGTTTAGAGTCATGCCTTTTGGGTTGAAAAATGCACCTGCCACTTTCCAGCGTTTAGTCAATCATGCCCTCAGTGTGCTGGAGGCCTTTTGTGTGATCTACTTAGATGACATCGCCGTCTACATTTTCACTTGGGAGGAGCTTTTGACTCACTTGCAGGCCTTGCAAAGGGCTAACCTCACTATCAAGGCCACCAAGTGCCAGATAGCTCTGGGGAAAGTCACGTATCTTGGTTATGAGGTAGGAGGGGGTAAAATCCAACCTCTCCCCAGTAAGGTACAGGATGTACCTTTTTGGGCCTCACAGGGTATTATCGCAACTTCATGGCAGACTATGTAACTATAGCTGCACCCTTGACAGTGATGACTTTGCCCAAACAACCGAGAAGGTTAATTGAAGACTGTCAGAGGGCCTTCAATGGCTTGAAGGAATGTCTGTGTAGGGCACCTGTGTTGTGTGCGCCTGATTACAGCAAGCCCCTTATCATTCAAACTGATGCCCTTGACACCGAAATTGGAGCTGTCTTGTCCCAGTTAGATGACAAAGGAAGAGAACATCGGATCACATTCATCAGTAGACAACTCGAGGGTAGAGAAATTAGGTGGGCTACTGTTGAAAAGGAATATTTTAGTATAGTTTGGAGCCTTAGGCATTTTAGGCCCTACCTTACAGGGTCTACCTTCAAGGTCCAAACAGACCATAAGCCCCTGAAGTGGCTTATGCAGATGAAGGGTTGAAACCCGAAACTGCTCAGGTGGTCCATTAGTCTGCAAGGGCTAGACTCCACCATAGAGTATAGACCAGGGAAGAGTCATGGTAATGCAGATGGTCTTTCCAGAAGGTATGTTGACCGTCTGGATGAGGGTGCCTATCTCGTGGGAGATTTAGCACCCTAACATCAGTCTGGGGGGGGTCGACTGTGATGCTGGAAATGCATCAGAGGGACAGGGCCTCCATATCCTTGTCCTTTAATGCTTTTTATCATGTGTTCTGACTTGTTTTCTACGCAGGAGTTCATGTGGGACTCCTGGCAGAGCAGCTCTTCCTGTATTTGGTTTGGTGAACAGACCCTTGGGATACCCTTATGGCACCCATGGGTGGGAGTATGACCCTGTACTCCTAGTGTGGGGGGAAGTGCTGACCAGACTGGCTGGAGCCCTCCCAACGACTGTATGTAGTGGGCATGCCCGTGGGGTGGGACCTGGGTGAATGGAGTGTGTGGCAAATACACATTATGTGTTATGGGTGTCTAGTATCTGGTGTTTGACACGATGACTGAGACAGCCCTCGACCGAAACTGGTATGAATGCAGTGTGTAGTGCTGAATGGCAGAGTACGTGTCCAAATCCACATTCTGTGTTGGGAGTGTCTGGATAGAGAAGAATGGCCTGAATGCACTGTGCGCCTGATTGTTAGCAGCATGGAGGAGCTGAGGGTGGCCTGGAGTGATGAACCAATGCTAGATAAACAGGTTGGAAGGCTTTTTTTTAATGTGATGTGTTTTTTACATGTGTGAAGTGTGTGTGAGATGTATATATGTGCAATGGGTCAGTTAGTGATGGAAGAATGAGTCATAAATGGAGCATGTGCCCAGTGAGAATTTAGTGATGCACCATACAAAGAGTAGCAGGTACTGCTTAGGTGAGAGTGTGCTATGCACCTAAACCATTTATTGCCAAACTGTGGAGTCTGACTTTTATCGTTTAGAAATATAAATTAAGTACAGGATAAAAGGAACTTCAATGGGGCTTACCTTGTCCTGCTCCATCGTGCAGTGGCCCATCAATGTGCAATCTGGAGGGGTGGACTAAACCCCTGAACAGCTGGAGGAGAATATTTAGAAAAATCATACCATTTTCATAAAGGAGTGTGTTTGAATGGTTAAATGACATGGGATTTATATAATTGCTGGATGAAGTCTGTGGACCCGTAAGTGATGTTTAACCAAAAAAAGGATGGTGTACTTTGTTAATGGATTTAGCACACATATAATAGATATATTTTGGGCCCTACTGTGAATGCTAAGTGTGTTTGTGTGAGGCTTGGAGTACTGTGTCCACTGACTACCTTGGTGAGAAAAAGAGGATGGGAAGCATTCAGTTTCTCGAGGTGGGGTCTGATGGGTTTTCTAATCCTGTACATGTTGTTCAGAGGTTCCAGTGGTATAACTTGAATGGGGGAAACACAGCCATTTGTGTTACTATGTTTATTGTGCTCAGTGAATGAGTAAGCTCTCCTTATTTCAGATGACTGTTGAATTCATCCCAATGTATGTATCGTGACATCACAGACCTCACATTGAAAGGGGGCTCTGTCATTCTTTGCCTATAAAGAATACCATTTTGGATATACAGTGGGCTTTCTGTGTGCACAGAGTGCTGCCAATGGCGTAACACAAAATGTGGGGGCTCCCCTGCGAGCCATGCTGAGGGCCTTCCCCCAACTCGGCAACAAATCACAGGTTATGCCACACTCTGGGTCGGTCTAGATTACCACGCTTGCGTAATACGCATGAACGTGCTGTTGCAGGGGTATGCTGCACACTGCACTAGGAGAAAGATATAAATATGTGTTTTAATGCATTATACAGCACACTTTCTGAGAAAAATTGGTTAAAAGGCCAGAGCATTTGCAATTGTTTTGTAGGGTAACACCAATCTAAAAATCCAATGCATGCAAGTCACCAACTGTGCACTGGAATATTAATGTTTTAATATGTTTTGCTATTCAAAATGCCATGTCACAATGAAAACATGGCCAACTGGCTGCACAATGTAGACCAGTCTAGACACGTATTAACATATTACAGTAAAGCATGCCAGGCCACATTTAGACTTACCTAGACGGGTTGCACCAAAATCACAGTTGAAGCAATAACACTTATGATGGTTATTTTATCACAGATTTCAGAAAAAATATACAATGCTACATTAAGAAATGGCTAGACTGGCAGCACGCAAATGCCTGCATAGCCAGGTAATTACACGTAGCAGGACTGCTTTATCAGAGATGCCCAGATAAAAAAAAAAGTCAAGCCAAACTAAGAAATGACTAGACTGGCTGCACCAAAATGTCTCTCATGCCAATAATACCACTTAGCAAGCCTGCTTATCTTGGACATGGATGACCATTGCGATGTATCGCACCATCCCCTCCTCCTCCCATCCCCTGCCCCAACCTCCGAAATCAGCTTATCAGCCCAGAATTACCTACGAATCTCTATTCCTTGTCCTAGTGCTTATTTATGAGGTTCCTTGCCTCATAGGTAAGTACTGGGAAGAGGAAGAGTGGGACTAGGAATAATGGAACGTACATGTAACTAAACCAGGCATTACCCCCATGTCCCTCTACTTCATCCCAGTACTTGTAAATGAGTCAAAGTGCCTCATAACCAAGCACTGGGACGAGGAAGAATAGGGCTATGAGTAATGAAGATTACCAATAAGTAACCAAGGGATTAAACACAAGTAGTGGCACAACATCATTGAGCTGTAATCAGAAAAAATAAAGACTTAGGTAGTGAACGTGATTCAAGCAAAAGAATGATTTGAGCCCATTCCAGCTTGATACATAAAAAAACGAAAGCGTACACAATTATTGCCAGATATAATATGACCCAGTTCAAAAGATGTGTTTGCCCAATAGGAAAATATACGGTAAATAAAGACTGTTAAGGGCAAGGAATATAAGTAACTGAAAACATTATAATTGACTCTTTTAAACAAGTAAATGTGTCAAAGCTGGACCAATTTTATAGCAAAAGCTAGAAAATTAAGTTTTGGATAAAGACATTTGAGAAATGGTAGCTACTTTAAAACAAATTGGAAAACTGCCTGACCAGTTTGTCTTGCTCTAGCGGAGGTGCACATATGAGCACTGTCTAGCCCTGAAACAGATGGAAGTCACATAGTATGCCATTTCTCTACTCTCCTTCGCAGTAGTTATTCTCATATTAAAACTGACTATGCATAACTCTGTAGCACACAGGCCCATATCAGGTTTAAATATGGACTACAAAATAATTTAAAAAATGTTGACACTAGCCTAAATGCATACCTACAGTCATCAGTATCTCAGTATATACGGGCGGAATATGCATAAGCCACATGTTCCTCGCAGAATGAGGAATAATGTGGGCGTGTTGAGAGAAGGAACACACAAAACGATGGCACGCCCAATCCACCACAAACCCAACTGAATTCATGAATTTCAACGCGCAACTTTACATCAGGAAAAGTCACACGAAACCCTGTGATCAAACTGCTGCATGATAGCAGGCGTAGAGTTGAACACGCAAAGGATCTGATGCATGTAAAGCATGCAATGTACACCATACTAATGTTGCACAGCCACAATGAACACTGCAATAATGGGAGCCATCGTACATGGTCACAGACACAGAAGAAGGAGGAGAATGCCCAGGTCCCAGATTTTTGCTACACGCACCACGCTGCTTAGGATGCCAGATGACCAGGTCTATGCCAGGTACCGGTTCCCACCCCATATCATCCTAGTTCTTGCCAGGGAGTGAGAGCAAACCTAACATCACCCACCATCTGCTCCCAGGCCCTTGCTCCCCTTGAAAAGGTGCAGCCAGCACTACATTTAATTGCCACAGGCTCTTTCCTTCCCACCACTGCCATAGTTGGTGGGATATCACAGGCCGCACAATCCCGCTGTCTCCACCAGATCTTGACCGGCATAACATCACGTGCATGTCTGAGTAGGCACATATATATGCCGAGAACGCTGGAGGAAAGGCAGAGAGTGTGCCAGGATTTCTATACGGTTGCACACTTTCCATGTGTATTTGGGGCCATCGACTGTACACAAGTTGCGCTACGGCCAGACTGAATGACAGAGCACATATTCCGCAATCGCAAGCACTGTCAAGTCAATGCAAATTTCCCTGGCAGCATGCATGACCGCTACATTTACCGCCAGTCAGTACTCTACCGGGTCATTGCATCAGGAAAACACCTGCCACATGATGAGTATGAACTGGCACACACATGTATGCATGCATGCATGCATGCATGCACGTCATACACTGGATAACAGACCATGACAATAATTGCCAATAACAACCATGCAAACATTTTCAGGGGACGTTGCCTACCCACTATCACCATTTATGATGACGTCATACAGGAATCCTGCCACACCAGCTGAGGTAAGATATGATGCTGCACATGTGACCAGGAGGGGCTTAGTAGAGCACACATTTGGGGTGCTTAAGTCACATTTCCACTCCCTAGACCACTCTGGTGAGATATTGCTATATGCCCCACCAGTAGTCTGCAAAGTCATTGTCACAGCATGTGCACTGCACAATGTAGCTACAAAGTGGGGCATACCAGTTGATATGCAGGAGGCACATTGCCCACAGCCACATGCACCACCCTTGCCCTTGGTTGGCCAAAGGACACAGGGAGAGGCTGCATAAAACCAGCTGGTGCAAACATACTTTACGGGAAAACTTGTGCCTGTGGAGCGCACACAGTGACGCCACAGCTCTGGTGCCATTCAATGATGAATTGGGGCATATCATCTGTGCCCATAGCAATGCCCTGAGAAGGTGTGGTTAGGAGAGGCAAACTGTGTGTGTCCACTAGACATAATATAACATGCACCAAACACCAACACAGTCATAGCTAATGGAAAAAACAGAATCCATGTTGTTGTCGGGAAGCACATTCAGATCCCAGCCCCTCCATAATTTGTCACATTGTGGAATGAACACTAACATGTGGGGAATGCACAGGGGTGGACATGGGGGGAGGTGGAATCATGTAGGTAGAGGTGACTTTTGGAAGATATGTGTATATTATAAGGACATACATATTCAAGTAAAAACAACCAGAAGTGTCACGTACAATACACTGCATGCGCATGAAATGCAGAACATCTGTATTCGACAGTAGGCCTCAATCCCGCAAGCTGTTTTTGAAACACATAATAATGAGGCCCCTTTTCTTTCTTGACTATCACATCACAACCCCTAGGCAAGGCAGGTAAGACGCACGTACACACAAATACAAATACATCAAGTTACAACCTTTTACAATTAGACAAGAATGCAAGCAGTCAAATGGGAGTAGGGCTGTGGCCGATCGTGAATGTCATACCCATGGGAGCCAGGGCAGAGTTCCTGAGCTGCCAAAACACGAGCTGAGATTTAGGACACCAGCGCCCCCCAGGATAATGGTCATCACATTTGAATCACCAGATGCCCAGGGATGAATCAAATGGAGCAGTGGGACATGCACGAAACCCCAGGCCAACCCCTTAGGAGGAGTACCTGACAAAGGGGGAAAAGTAGACCAACAAGGTCCATCATTTCTACTAGGGAGAGCGAAGGGGATGCCAACGTCAATAAGAATGCAGTGGAGAGGCCTGATGGGGGCACCTGTATGTCTGGGATGAGAAAACAGTCGCCTTATTTGTAAGGACCAGGCTGACCTTGAAGTTTTCTACAGAGCCCATGTTGATGGCCAGGTGCACATCACATGGTTAGACCCCAATATAGGTAGAGTAATCAAATCATTTCAAAGTGTCTCAAAGTAAAGAGACTGTCACCCAAGTGTGAAGAAGTTGGAGGAGAAGATGAGACGGCCAATGGGAGACTGAGCAATATGTGAATATAAGCATATAAATAGGCGGTAGTCAATGAGGGAGGTGGCTGAACATTGTACATGAAATGCGTCACACATGACTTACATGGACATACCATACTAGTTGTTTTGAATAAGACAGAGAGCTCTGTGGCAGTGTACTAATAACACCTTGCCACCATATTCATATTCAGTATACAAAACAAAGGGGTGCGCCTAGCCTTTTACCCTAGTGGTATGTTAATTCAATGTCTGTCTGTTATGAGGTTACCCTACATTATCCATAACAAAGCACATCACAACACACAAGCAACAAAGTCCCCAACCACTGTAACATGTGCCCCACTCAGTGCCATGCAACACATGCAAACAAGAACTCCCCCGCCACCCAATACCATGTGTCCCTGCAGCCATTCAGTCAGATCCACACACCTCAGGCAACTGAAATTTTATAAATTCAGACAGTGACACCTTCCCCACCCGCAACACCTACACCGCCTGCCCCCCAGAGTGCCATGCAGTGAAGGACCAGGTACCACCTACCCCATGTCCTGCTGAGTGGACATTGTGAACGCACTGATCCAGCCTGAGCCAGAATGACACTGGGAGGTCTTCCAAATAGAGATCACTGAGAGATTGGAACCCCAGGATACCCTTGGAAGCACTCCCAATGCCATAAAATGGCATCCCCTGATTAACGCGTCACCAGGACAGTGCAGTAAACACTGTCAGGGGTGCCGATGATGGAAAGTCCAAGATGAAGGAATACAAACATCTCATCAATTGCAGTGAAGATAGGATCCAGCAGAAGGCAGCTGGTCAAAGAGGCAGCAGTCATACAGGAAGGCAGGGCACAGAGGCAACTAGCATACAAGAGACTAGCAGACAAGAGAAAGGAATGTGAAAAGAAGGCAGAGGACTGACACACAAAAGGGAGTTAGGGAACAGGCAAGAGGAAGGGAAGGCAGAGTACACAGGGACATGACTGAACGGGGACTAATGTCCTGGGAACTGAAGGATGTGTTGAGATGCACTGAGCAGCAGTCATCAGGCATGTAAAATATCTGCTGGTGTGTCGTGCATGGAACATGTCCGGATGGCAAACAACAACAGGCCAATGCATGTGCCTGGTGTCTGTGCTGAACATGGCATCCCCCAAATGGCTAGTAATGCTGTGCTCTGTGTGGTTTTGTCTTGGGACACCACCCCCAGAAGGGGCATAAGTACCAAGAGTGGACTACCAGTGTGGAAAGACATGACATGAACAGCTGAGTGACCGGGAAGCCGCGTGGCAGGCAACACTCTTGCAAAAACTTCAAGGAATCACTCACTTGACTCCGATCACCATGTGTCCCAACATCAATGCAGCCAGATGGGCCACTCTCGTGACAACTCACCAATAAATGCCCTACAGTGACAGCCTCCCTCACAACAATGCACCCGCCACAAGTTCCCCCCTGATTGACATGTGCAAACAGCAAGCTTGCAACCACCAGCCTACCGTCACCATGTGTACCCGCACCCATGAATCCAGAACTGCTCACATTAGTACAAGGAAACACAAAAACCACCCCACACAGTGCCAGACTCCCTGCCACCAAAACACCACAACAAGTGCTACCCTGAGTGCCTTTGACTTACCTGCACAAGGTACCCACCTTTCTAGCATCCACAGTATCCCACCTGAAACAGCATTCTGAACTTGCTAAGACATGCATTACATCAATGTAAAGACACTGGACAGCCATGTCAACTCATGTATGCAGCAAGGATATAGGCATGAACCATCCAGTGTCAACATCTGGAACTACAAAAAAAAAGCATCCTCAAATATCAACATACCAACGGCAGAAATAAACCAACAGAGAAATCACTGGCAATGAAGCAAAGATTACAAACACAGCATGACATACACCCTTGAAACAAACTGGTGTCAGTCCCCCTGGGATGCGGCCACAAGTGGGGACATTGTTTGCAGGCATACAAGTCCTGCACACCCTCTCTCAGGTGTCTTGCGTACCTAAGGGTCGCCCATGGATGCTGGGGAGGAAAAGGAGGAGGCGATGGTCTCAGGAGTGGAAGTACAAGTGTGGTAGCTGATGAGAAGGATGACAGGTCTAGAGTGAGACAGGACAATGAGTGATGAATGTATAGCAGTGGAGTCGAGTGAGAGAGAGGGATAGGGAAATTGCAGTGCAAGTTATGTTATGTTATTTTGCATTTATATAGCGCCTTATGTACCACTGGTATAATCTCAAGGCGCTAGTAGGTTGAACGCCCCCGGGAACCGCAGTTCAAGTCAGTTAAGAGAGAGAGAGTCGTAAAGTGGGTGGGCGCCCCATGTATGTGTGCAGCCGGTGTGGTTGTTGCATGATAAATGCTTCTTAGCGCTAGGTGTGGTGCTGAGATCAGTTGAATGTGTTCAGTCTGGAGGGTTGACAACCCGACTGAGTTATGGCTGCGTTAGGCCTGAGGAGATGCCTAAACTAGCCGGTGTGTGCTAGCTAGCTTGGTTTTATTAGGATGATGGGTGGTTTGCTGGGTCATGTTAGTATGAGAACTGCTTTACCGAATGTGTCATAGTACTGCTGCGTTCTAGTTGAATGGTGGTGTATAGGAGAGAGTAAGCATAGTAGTGTGATATTGTGGTAATCAGTGAAGTGTATGCAATCAGGCACAATCTACCTACTAAATTTAACTTTTAACACAGTGACGCTATTAGGATACATTCAATGTTGTTGGTGATACTGTCTTAATTCAACTCTAATACAGTGACACTAATAGGGGATGCTTCTACGTTGAACTTTAACACAGTGACGTTATTGGCGCACACTCAATGATGTTGGGAATACCGTCTAGGTTCAACATTAACACAGACATGCTACAAGGGTGCGCTTTCTAAGTTCACCTTTAACACAGTGACGCTAATAGGGCACACTTTCTAAATTCAACTTTACCACAGTGATGCTATTAGGTACACTTTCTAGATTCAACTTTAAGATAATGACGCTATTAGGGCACAGACATTGATGTTGGGAATATCTTCTAGATTTAACATTAAGACAGTGACGCTAATTAGGGTATGCTTTCTGAGGTCAACTTTAACACAACGACGCTATTCGGGCATGCTTTCTAAATTCAACTTTAAAACAGCAACTCTATTAGGGGGCACTTTATAAGTTCAACTTTAACACAGCGACTCTATCAGGGCACAATTTCTAAGATTAACTTTAACACAGTGACACCATTAGACACAATTTTTAAGATTAACTTTAACACAGTAACGTTATTAGGGCACACTCTCTAGATTCAACCTTATCACAAGGATGCTATTAGGGCACACCTTCCAAGTTCAGCTCTAACACAGTGACACTATTAGGGCAGGCACACGCTCTAGATTCAACATTAACACAGCGACGCAATTAGGGCACACCTTCCAAGTTCAGCTCTAATACAGTGACGCTATTAGGGCGGGCACACTCTCTAGGTTCAACATTAACACAGTGACGCAATTAGGGCACACTTTTAGATTCAGCTTTCACATGGTGACACTTTCTTGATTCAACTTTAACACACTGATGTCATTGGGCACACTCAATGATGTTGGGAATACCGTCTAGCTTCCATATTAGCACAGTGACGCTATTAGGGCACACTTTCTAGAATCAGTTTTAACACATTGACGCTATTAGGGCACATGCTATTTATCACAATTGTGTCTAAGTGCGGCACATGCCATCATTCACAATTAAACTAAGAATGGGCCATGCCATCAATCACAATCCAACGAAGAGTGGGATATGCCATCATTCACCATTCAGCCAAGAGTGGGACGCGCTAACATTCACAATTCCAAATAGGCGTGGGATATGCTAACAATCACAATTCAACTAAGAGTAGGATATGCTATAATTCAGCGTTCTGCAAGAGTGGGACGTGTTAACATTCACAATTCCAACCAAGAGTGGGATATGCTAACAATCACAAGAAATCACAATCTGCTGCGAGTTTAATAATGCTATAAGGGCGCGCTTTCTAAATTCAGCTTTAACACAGTGATGCTAATAGGGCACACTTTCTAAGTTCAACTTTAACATAGTGACGTTATTAGGGCACACTTTCTAAGTTCAACTTTAACACAGTGACACTATTAGGGCACACTTTGTAGATTCAACCTCAACACACTGGTGCTGTTAGGGCGCACTTTTTAGATTTAGCACTAACACACTGACACTATTAGGCATACATAATGATGTTGGGAATACCATCGTGATTCAGTTCTAACACAGTGGCGCTATTGGGGCACACTCAATGGTGTTGGGAATACCATCTAGATTCAGCATTAACACAGAGATGCTATAAGGGCGTGCTTTCTAAGTTCAGCTTTAACACAGTGACGCTAATAGGGCACACTTTCTAAGTTCAACTTTAACACAGTGACGCTATTAGGGCACACTTTCTAGATTCAACTTTAAGATAATGACGCTATTAGGGCACACAATTGATGTTGGGAATATCTTCTAGTTTTAACATTGACACAGTGATGCTAATTAGGGTATGCTTTCTAAGTTTAAGTTTAACACAGCAACACTATTTGGGCATGCTTTCTAAGTTCAACTTTAACACAGTGACTCTATTAGGGCACACTTTCTAAGTTCAACTTTAACACAGCGATGCTATTAGGGCACACTTACTAAGTTCAACTTTAACACATCGACTCTATTCGGGCATGCTTTCTAAGTTCAACTTTAACACAGTGACGCCACTAGGGCATGCTTTATAGATTCAACTTTAACACAGAGACACCACTAGGGCACAATTTCTAAGTTTAATTCTAAGATAGTGACTTTATTAGGGCACACTCTCTAGATTCAACCTCAACACAGTGACGCTATTAGGGCACCCCTTCCAAGTTCACCGCTAGCACAGAGACGCTATTAGGGTGGGCACACTCTGTAGATATCATTCACAAGTCTATCTAAGTGCGGGATATGCTATCATTCGTAATTCCTTTCAGGTGTGGCACATGCTATCGTTCGCAATTCTATCTATCATTTACAGTACCAACTAAGTGAGCTATATGCTACCAGTCATAATTCTGTCTAGATGAGGTACATGCTATCATTTACAATTCCATCTAAGTGTGGGACATGATATCATTCATGATTCCATCTAAATGTGGCTCTTGGTAACATTGTTGCACCTGTATTACTGTGAGGCTGGTCAATCCTCATCATTGTCTCTGGGAGTGGCACAAGTTGACTTTGGTAAGTATGTTAGTATGTTATGCAGGACAACATTTACAGTCCAGCCGTGAATGGATTTAGCGTGGTGGTCAAATCTCTCTAGGTGTGCATGGTGTGAGTCTATGGCGGTTTACGTTAAGGAAAGATAAGGTAGAGTGGCGGCGGCTTTCTGGAGTAGAGTGATTGCTCTACACCCCACCCATGCCACACTTACAGTGTAAGGAGGAGACTGGCTGATCGGGAGATGAGGACGGAAATGTACAACATTACAGTGGGTGAGGGCAGAGAGAAGGTGGGCAAGAGAGGATGCCAGACACAGAAACACATGAATTGAAAGCAGCATGGTCAGAGAGCCTGGAAGTAACATAGATGGAAAACTAGCACCTGTTGGGGGCGAGGAAGGACAAAAGTGGATGATGGAGAAGGGCAGACTGGAAAACAAAGGCCACCTGTGAAAGGTCAATCAGCAGCTTCACATCACAGAAACAACATGCAGAACCCACCATGCCATATAAACCAAAAAGAGACCCATGTCTGCAAAATCCCTGAAAAGAAGTTCTGCCAACCACATCCCCATACCGTGCACCAACCGCTCCCTTGTTGGACACCACTGTAAAT
Source organism: Ambystoma mexicanum (assembly GCF_040938575.1). NCBI lineage: Eukaryota > Metazoa > Chordata > Amphibia > Caudata > Ambystomatidae > Ambystoma > Ambystoma mexicanum. Next base: position 22,132,923 of record NC_090933.1, on the reverse strand, counting down.
GGACATGAGGACAATGCAACTATTCAATCACCCTCCAACAGCCCACACACCCTGGACGTGACTGTCCCAGTAAGTGTGCATGGATCACAGGGTACACTGCAGGGGAGGACTAGCAACATTTAGCCTGGGGGCAAGTTTACTTTTCTGGCCCACCGTGCAATGGCCCAAGCTCACAGTGTAGCAGCCCCAACTTCCAGAATAAGTAAACATAATACCAACCTCCAGCCCCGCCCCACATATTCTCAATAGATATTGTCGATATTATTGAAATTACTTTTTTTTTCATGCAAAATATTTTTCAGTTATGTTTGTGGTTCCCCTGAAAATTCTCCCACTTACCAAACATTCCTTGACCAGGATAACAGAATTGTTGAAATGTGAAAGCTGGGGTTTGAGTCCAATTTTCAATGTGCTACAGTTTGTATTTGACAGCAGGCTACATCACCTCCCATCACATCCAGTTTTAGATTTAGAACAATGTAAAGAGGTGGCAAAGCAAGAGAATTCATTGATATAGCAGAGCCATTGCTGAACCAGGCGGTCTGAGTGTGCTCTCAGAGCCAAACATGAGCTAGCACAGCAAAATACTCCTACCTGGATTCCTGCCTTCCTAGCCCACAACACAAAACCCATACCTGCACCCTCTGTACCCACCCCACAACATAGGACCCTCACTTGTCATTCTGCCTTCTCACCAGTATGCTTAAGATAAATTGTTAAAATTATAATTATTTATAGAGTGACAGAGTATAAGCCCATATCAGTAAGACATCTACAGATAGTTAAGGACAATAAGGCACAGTCATGAAAAGTGATTTGCTATGGATCACATAATGTATACAGTGTGGAAGGTTGGGATTTGAGCCCTGTCTTCCGAGTTCCACAGTTTCCAATTCAGAAAGCAGAGGACACTTCATCTTCTCCTATTACATCTTCAATAAATAGAAACAAATCTGCAAAGTTGTTATTCATGAGATAAATTAGTATACGGTTTAATAAATCTAGTTTTCAAGGCACCAATGTATCTACAATGGGAAATCATATTTTTTGTCTGTATCCTGAGGCAAATACATTGGAGGAACAGACTAAGATTATAATTATAATAAAAACAGACTAAGATTATAATTATAATACAAACGTACTGTAATTATGATTAAGCATCATATGCATCATTTAGTTAGAAAAAAGAAGGGGGACAAGCCAGGCTCACAATCGGGTCCAGTGGCATGCAGTCTCAGCAACAGTCAACCTGCTGACCTACTGTTCTGGATGTGTACCTCCATCTCATTTACCCTATTTTCCTTACCCATCATCCTCCGGTGTCCTACCTGTGCACCACATTTTCAATACCCCCTGTTTCTTACAATTAACTTTCAGACATCTGTTCCCGTTTTGCTCCATCCTCTAACTATTAACTTAATTCCCTTTCCTGATCTTGCACGAACCTCTTTCCCTTGCCCACATTGCTCATTCACCAATTACTTGCCACTCACACCCTTTAATTGCCCATCACATCAAGCCCATTCCTTGCCCCTCACCACTTTCCGCTGCCATGGCTTACAGTTAGACAGTAGGACACATTGATTTGCCAGTAAGCCTCTGCCAGACATGTCAAGAAGATGTGGTTGGGGTCTTGCTGTAATTGTGGCTATGGGATCTGCATTTGGACAATGCAGAGAGAAAGACGTGTCTTTTTTATGCTCCCAAGTTGTGCGTTCTCTGAAAGTTGGCTGCATAGTTCAACACATGGAAACAGAGAGAAGTTCAAGGGGAATGCCTGTTAGACCTGGCAATGGAGAGGGAACAAGATCTATTGTGTTTATGTGTGTTTTCAAATAAGGTGAAGGGTGTGTGTTTGAGTTTCTCTGACTGGGCTAATGTGTTTGAGTGTATTTGTGACAGTGTAAATTATAGGTCGAAGGATGTATTTGTATTCATGTGACTTTGTATCTATATATCTGAATCTGGTGTTGATTTACATGTGTCTCCTTTGTTGTTCTAATAAGAGAAAAGTGTTCTGCACAAAACAATGAAAAACGATCACAGACTTAGGGGATATTTCAGAGTTGGGTGGCAACAGTAAAATTGTCAGTATTTTGCAAATACCGTTGATTTTAATGTGCACCTAATTCAGGGTTTGATCAAATACCATCTGTGGTATTATATGGGGAAACCAGCTGTGGTATTTTAGGCAGACATGTTTCAGAAAATCCACCTATTTTTACCTCCACCTTGAAGGTGGAGGTTAAAAATTCCAAAGTGGCACTGATTATTTACATCTTTCATTTTACTGTACTGAACCGAAGCACAGGTATTTACTTTCAATAAAGTAAAAAAGGTTTCTACAAAGGTCCATGTTGAGGGGGTAAAAAGGTGGGCATCTCTGATTGCCTGCTCTCACCACCTTACCCATATAATGCATGAAAGGGCCAGAGTCGACCATATCTCTCCAACACTGTGCATGCTTCACTGGCTCCTCTCCCTGCCAGGCTCATATACAAAAATGCATGTGTTACCTACAAAGTAGTCTCGAATGGAACACCAACATACTTGATGGCTAAACTCCACACCTCTGCAGGATCTCATACCTCACGTAGCAAAACTATCAAAAGGTTGGCGAGTCAATGCTAGCCTGCAAAGAGAAGATTCAGAAGCAGTCCTTCCCCTGCCATGGGCCGACCTTAAGGAACTCAATCCTGGTAGAGGCTCGAAATGCCCCTACCATCCTCCAGTTTCAGAAAAATCACTCTCTCCTTACACCAACAGTACTACAATACTGTATGAAATGCCAAGCCAAATTCTGGCACATTCCTGTTGTAAAGCGCTCTGCTGCTCTTAATCTGTTCTCACACTATCTATATATACAAAAGTCAAAATGTGTTTGTGACGGGATTTGTGGCGAAGCATTGTTCCTTATACAATTCCACACCATTTCACCAATCTGCACCAAATGTTACATAGTTATCTGTTAGGACCCGCCGGACATTGCTAGCTTCACTGGCTCCTCCCCTGCCAGGCTCATATACAAAAATGCATGTGTTACGTACAAAGTAGTCTCGAATGGAACACCAACATACTTGATGGCTAAACTCCACACCTCTGCAGGATCTCATACCTCACGTAGCAAAACTATCAAAAGGATGGCGAGTCAATGCTAGCCTGCAAAGAGAAGATTCAGAAGCAGTCCTTCCCCTGCCATGGGCCGACCTTAAGGAACTCAATCCTGGTAGAGGCTCGAAATGCCCCTACCATCCTCCAGTTTCAGAAAAATCACTCTCTCCTTACACCAACAGTACTACAATACTGTATGAAATGCCAAGCCAAATTCTGGCACATTCCTGTTGTAAAGCGCTCTGCTGCTCTTGATCTGTTTTCACACTATCTATATATACAAAAGTCAAAATGTGTTTGTGACGGGATTTGTGGCGAAGCATTGTTCCTTATACAATTCCACACCATTTCACCAATCTGCACCAAATGTTACATAGTTACCTGTTAGGACCCGCCGGACATTGCTAGATTCACTGGCTCCTCTCCCTGCCAGGCTCATATACAAAAATGCATGTGTTACCTACAAAGTAGTCTCGAATGGAACACCAACATACTTGATGGCTAAACTCCACACCTCTGCAGGATCTCATACCTCACGTAGCAAAACTATCAAAAGGATGGCAAGTCAATGCTAGCCTGCAAAGAGAAGATTCAGAAGCAGTCCTTCCCCTGCCATGGGCCGACCTTAAGGAACTCAATCCTGGTAGAGGCTCGAAATGCCCCTACCATCCACCAGTTTCAGAAAAATCACTCTCTCCTTACACCAACAGTACTACAATACTGTATGAAATGCCAAGCCAAATTCTGGCACATTCCTGTTGTAAAGCGCTCTGCTGCTCTTGATCTGTTTTCACACTATCTATATATACAAAAGTCAAAATGTGTTTGTGACGGGATTTGTGGCGAAGCATTGTTCCTTATACAATTCCACACCATTTCACCAATCTGCACCAAATGTTACATAGTTACCTGTTAGGACCCGCCGGACATTGCTAGCTACATGACAGTTGGATACCCCTACCCTTTCCCTGGATTTCAGCACCTTCTCACATGAGACGGTTGCCTGAAATCGACGAAACATCAATGTGGTTGTAGAAGGACCGGTCCCGACACAAGGAACAAAACTTGAGGTCCTGGCCCTAGGATGCACTGTTTCCAAGATATTTGCAGCGCAATGAACCGCAACGAACTGCACCACGCCAGGGTGAGGCGACAGATGGAGAGAGAACAGAAGGTCCCAGTATGCAGCAGCACACCAACTCTCAACTCCCCCCAACGTCTGCTCTGAGGTATGTCAGCCAGCCACATGCGCCCATTCTCAGCGCAGTTTACTTCAAGGTGCAAAGCACATCAATCAATAAGCGATTCAGAACAGCGACCTACAGGATTACAGTTATCATGTCTGTCTACAGAACCCGTTTGGAGAACGGTTACTTCTGCTAGTAAGCAATACAATAAAATAAATAAATGACTCCCTTAATTTGTAGTTTTCTAATGATTAATACCTGAATATTGCATCTTTCTATGTATGTCTTTCAACTGTGTCCAAAAGTAAATACCACAAACAGTCCCAACAGCCATTACTATAACCACTATATAAGCAACATCCATAGGTGCTAAGCACTTTTTGTATGAACACACTGGTGATCAAGAAATTCACCAGAACATAGGGGAAGCATTCGTACAGAATGAAACCAAGGGCAAACTCTTATAAGATATGGACCTTTACTTCCTTGGCACGTAGAATAAGCTGCTGTGGATTGCAACAGACCAGTGGTTTATGGGGAGCAGTGATGGCAACATTACCATCCAGATCACAGAATCTGCTATTTAAATGCATACATTGCCACCGGGCGGTTTAACCATGTCCCTGCAGTCCTCCCAAGAACATCAACATTGCTGATATCAAGACAAATGCCCTGCTCCATTTACACAGAATCTGAACAGACTTTGCAGCACTCGGCTACTTTGTGGCAGACTGGAGTCGGAAGGATTTCATCTTTTTCAATTATTTATTTCACATTTTCGAACTCTGACCCCTGGTACAACAGTACAGCCAGCCTGGGGGGCAATTACCCCTTTGGCCCCCTTGCCAGTCCTCCCCTGGTACACTGTCCACACATACAGGGACAACAGATGAACAGAAGGTGGGTGGAGTTGACTATGTACCACATGCATGTGGACAAACACACATCTGCACTGACTTTTACCATGACTCAAACATTACACCTTCAGAAAAAATATTGTGAAAATGCATGCAAATACCATGGTGATAACTAATACAGATACAACACAAGAGACTGTGCTCATACTTACCTGCTGACAGAGCTGCCTTGATGTGAGTCACGCATCACCTCCACATTTATGAAGGGAGGGCCAGTGCCTGGCAGAGGGCATGGGGACTAGGGAGGAGAAATGGTGCATTGTATTACACAAGTCAAGTTATTTATTCACAACGCCTGCTACAGAGGGCAGTGGTCTGTGGGCACTGATTCCCTGGCAGCCTGGACACACCACACAGTTTCATGGCAGGGAGCTCGGATATGCACCATGACAGGACATCCCCTAAGAGCAGGAGACATTACAAACATGAAACCCTGCAGCAAATTATGTGTGTGGTCGATGTATATCACATGTACTTGATGTACTATGCAATGAGACAGGCACCAAAACTATGGCAATGAATGATGCATGTGGATGTGGCTTTGTTTTGCGTGACACAGAGGTGTGCCCTGTGTGACTGTCAGGGGTGGACGTCATGGGGTATTGCTATTTGCACATGTGTCGAACTTTCAAACACTGCATGCAAGTACTGGCCCGGCTATGTGGGCCAGCAGACAGTGATGTGAAAAGTCAAGCAAACATGTGCAACACACATGACCCACACAGGTAAATCACTGAACACTGGCCATTTGACAGAAATATACATGGTAGTAAACATGCATTGTACAAGGATGGCTGACAGCTGCATCCAGCTGTACTGCTACAGAAATATTGGTAGGTCAACCATGATTGTTCACACATATGATGCACACAAATGCCACTTACCAGATGTGCCCTCATGGGCCTCCATGCCTCCCACACCTTGCCCCTGCTCAATGCTGATGAGATGACTCACAGCCTCTTCGAATGGAGTCAGCTCCTTCTTCTCTGCTGCCCCCCCTCCAGTGGCCAGTGCAGAGGCCAGCTTCGTACTGAGTTTGTGCTTGCTCCACCACGTGAGATCATTCCACTGCTTCTGGACCTGTTCAGCATTGCACCTTTCCACACCTAAGGTGTTTATGAGGTCAGTGACACGCCGCTAATGCACCAATCGTTGTGCGGTTGTAAATGCACTCCTTGCATACAGGAACATCTCACAATGTTGATCGTTAAATAGTCACCGAGGATCTGGAGCTCATGAAGCACCTCTTTTTCTGCAGACCCTGCTCGTGTGTCATGTCTTGGGGTGGAGCCTCTTCCTGCTCAGCAGGGCATCTCTTCTTGGCCCTAGTGTCCTTTGGTGGTGGTGCTTCACCTGTCTGATGGCGGCCACACCGACGTCCAAGTGTCGGGGTCACTTGTGGCCTGAGGCTCACCATGTCCCCCTGGAGATGGGGCAGATGTGTCTGGGGCAGATGTGTTCTCACCACATCCCTGACCCAGTCTATTCTATTTCCCTTTTGGGGCCTTTTCACTCATGTTTCAGATGTAGAGGAGAAATGGATGGCACACCAAGATATTGTTCTGGGTACTATGAGGAAGGGAACAGTCTACGTGATGTGCAACATAGATGCATGGTCCAGCAAGGCTCCAATGCACCCCAAAAGCAAAAATATACGATACATGATATGCAGAGGCACCTCAAAACAGAAAAACTGCATACGCAATACCCATGTAGAGGTGGAGCCAAGTACCCCCAAACAAATCTCCTCCCCCATGCTGCCTATATGTTGGCAGCCAGAGTGTGAGACATGTGGAGTACCGGTGAAAATACTGATACCGAAAAAAGGATATTGAAAGTGAGATTCGCATTGAGGAAGTCATACAAGCATTAGCGGCAATATGATGGTCATTTGAACGAAATCCCAGAAGAAGTGTGAAAACTGAACAAAAGAGAAGCCTGGTGACATCATACAGAGTAGAGCTGACGCACTCAGAAGAAGAGGCTGAAGATTATAGACATTCTATGGAAGCAGAGGAGGGGGTGTTTAAGATGAGCAGCATTTCAGGCTCGAGATGAAGATGCTCATGCTACAGAAATAATGAAGAAGATATCAAGTCATTTTACAAGTGTACAGATGCAGTAACGCAAGTAGACAAAGTATTCTTAAAGGCTGGCTATGTAGTGAATAGGATGCGGCGATGCGCCAACGTATATGCATAGGAATGTATGGAAGATGGATGATTCTACAAAGCATTTTTAGCAGAGCTAGATCCAGTGAAAAGAAAGGCTTTCTGTGAGTTGCAGTTGGAAAAGCAATCAACATACAGAGGTGAATCAAAGAGAGGCTTGGTTGGCCCAGCACTAGGAAGTCAAGGCCACCGTGAACCTGAATCTTCATGCAGTAGTTACAGAACGTGTGAAAAGAATGAACTCCTGTCTTGGATGAGGAGTGAGAACATTGAAGACGTCAGAGGTTAATCATTTCATAGTATTTTAAATTACAGAAAGACTCTGAAACATGGTCTGCCTGCAGTCACGTGGATGGATGAAAATAGATACTGAGTTGAGCTGTTTGAAAACCAAGAAACAGAGTATGCCTATACTCCCTCTTATTCTCAGGCACAGAGAACATTTCCAAGGCCAAGTTCAAAGCCTTGGCAGACTGCAAGAGTGATGATAGATGACAGGCTAATTGGTGGGAAGCACCTGGATGTTAGCTGGCATGCTGCCTGTGTAGGTGGAATATTACAGAGGAGTACAAGGGTGCCAACCAATTATAAAGGGCCACATAGTAGAGAGCCCTATAGTTTGTATAACCAATGGGATGTCATGTATTTGATGACGTTCATAGTGACCTGCAGTAGAGGAGGGCTTAGTTGCCCCACCTGATGATAGAGGCCCAATCACCTTCCCAACAAGTATGGAATGTATACCTAGAGGTTCCCTGTAATCCTATCACATCTCCAAGTGGACTTTTGTAGTTTGCAACATAGATTGACGTCAATGATGACAAGTTTTTAGTTTATAAGCTGTGTTTTTTTAAATGCATTGATATTAAAACAGATGCACTTTGTCAACTTCCTGAGTCAGTTTGATTATTGATGTTTGAGTATATTCTGCATCCCCATCTATCTCAAAGTATTGTTACCTCGTCTTAAAGGGCTTGTGTAGGTACACAAGTTCACCCAGAAAGCTTACGAAAGGTGTCAAAAGAGGTATGAATTACACAGAGGCACCCCAAACAGTAAAATTGCATATGCGATACCCGGAAAGCTTCCAAAAGGGGTGTGTGATATGCAGAGGCCCCCCAAAACAAAAAAATGTGTGTATGCAACACTCTGTAGGCCTCTAAATGTAAAAAAAGAAAAACATGCGGTTCGCGCTACCCGAAGGAAACGGCTTACGTAGCACCCCCAAATACATGTATGCATTAATTGTCCATCTCGTACCTTTGCGTGCACAACAAGTGATGCGCATTGTGGCCTTATATTACAGCGTCATTGCTGTGAGCAACATAGGCGTGCCGTGTAGGTTGACTGCGTCCAGCGTGTAGGACGTACATTACACGTTAGGGGCCTTTACTCTGTTTTAAAGGCCTGCTACGGATGAGAGACACATAGCAGAGTTCCTCCTGCATGTGAACTACTGATTTTGTCCCCTCCGGGCTTGCTTTGCCTCACTCCCTTCTTATTTGCTGTTGCCTACTTGAGTGTGAGTGACTGCTTGCAACCAGCACTGTCTCGGAGTGCCAGCTGTCCTACTTTACCTGTACTCCTATGTTGGGCCTGTGACCACCTAGTTTATTTTTGGGACTTCCACCTCTCTCTGCCAACACCACCACAGTTCCACAGCACCTACCCAGCAAAGCAATACCTGCCTCGGGGGTGCTATGTCTGGACCAGTGACATCCTCGGAGAGTGCAGCACCCCAACGTCAGCGAGGCAGAGGACTGCCAACTTCACCTCCACCGAAGTTGGCATCCTGGTGGATCGGGTGCTGGGAGCCTAGGATGCTCTCTACAACCCAGCAACTCAGCTGTGCAATGACACAAGGCAACAGATCTAGGATGACATCAGAGCTGCCATCAAGGTGGAGGGGGTGTCAAACTGCCCAATGAGGATTGTCCAGAAACATTGGGAGATCTCAAGGTGGTGAAACTCAAGGTGGTAGCAGCCCGCACCAAGGAGCCCAACATGGAGGTAGAGCTGCAGTTCCTTGAGTGGTTCTATCCTGACCTTCACTTCCAGATCTGTGCATGGAGAAGTCGTGGTGAGTACCCAGGTGGAGCAATGCTCTATGGTGTATGTGTGGCATGCATGTTTCCAGATGCCCCATTCTGTTTGAAGATTGTGTGTAGGTGTGAGATGCAGCAGCTTGCTGCCTCATACCAATGCTGGGTGTATGGGGTGTCAGACATTGTATACTGGCATATGCATGGGTATTGGCTGAATTTTTCCTCAGTGACTTGTTGCATTCAGGCACATTCTGTGTGAGATAATGGACCAAGGGCAGGAACAGTACTGATGCAGGAATGCTATGTTGTGGGCATGTGAGGGATGTGCATGATGGACACCTCCATGTGTGGCAAACCTGCAAGTACATCCATGCAGACACATCTGCTGAGGGTGCCACATGTTCATGGATGTCTGTGAATGGCAAGTTGTTGCGTTGACTTCTCCGGGTCAGGGATGTGACACCTTATCCCACTGCATTTGGAGCACAAGTGTACATGGGTATGTGCAATATGTGTATGCGGTGCCACACAACATGAGTAATTGATACCCAGATATGTGTGGTGGTACATGTTGCTTGCTTACAGGCCATGCTGTCACATAGGCGTGTTGGTGACTGTGCTAGTGTGGGCAGGCACCCTGATGCAGTTCCTATGTCCCTGGCTCATGTCATACTTGTGTTGTTTGGCAATTGTTGTGGTGGCATTTCATGCTTTTGGTGATGTGTTGGTGGCCACACAACAATGTGCTGTGTTCACATGTTCGTGTGTCATGACTGTGATTCATCCTTCACACTACACTCATGCAGCAGTTGACATGCAGCTTACATGGGCACATATATGTGTGTGTGCATTGTGTGTTTGTCAGTTCCTGCTTACAACATGCTGCATATCTTTTGTCCCATTTGTGAGGGAGGATTCTCATTTCAGTGCTAAAAGCCTCCCACCTTAGAGGCCCTCAGCTCTTTTGTTGGATTTAGGACTTTTTAATTTTAACCATCTAGTGAGTGAGACCTTTTTCTCACTCCCTCGCGTGTTTTTACCTGATTTGGATTTTGTGTTTCGCTGTTTTTGGAGTCTCAGAAATGCCATAGGCAACTGCTTCTTGTATGGTGACACACAGCACATTCAGTGCAGTGCCACTGAGAAATCCTTTAGATTTCTCATAAGGTTTAAATACTCTTCCTTGGTTGAACTACAGTTCCCAACAAGAGCAAAGTGAAATTGACTTTACTTACCTTTTCTGTTTGTGGGTCCAGCACACACCATCTTATGTGGAGTGCTGGGAGGCAGGGGGGTTACTTAGTAGCCCCTTATCCTTACATTCTCATATAACATTTTGATGTTACCCTCACTACTTTAAATGGCTGTGGCAGTGGTTTACTTTTTCCTACCATTGTGCTTTTCTACCGCAGGCTGAACCCTCAGCTGTACTACAGCACCCATGAGTAACCGTTTTGTCAAAATGCCCCCTGTCTTCTTTGTTCGCCGTTTTCTGCTTGTGATGTCTTTCTTTGGTTTTACTCTGTGCATTGAGATGGGTTTGAGTCTTTTGTCTTGCCTTTGGCGGGCTTCAGCCGTTAAGCCCGCCCCTGACCCCAGCGTGTCTGGAAGGACAGGATGTGAGGGAGGATCCCACAACTCCCCTGTCCTTTGTCTCTAGGAATGCCTGAATGCAACTAGTGCTGATTGGCTGGCTTGCTGTCCTATCAGGACGCCACTCTGCTGTATGATTGCAGCCTTGGCTGTGCATGAATGGGAGCAACCGGCTTAAAAGGTGAGGGTTTTGGGACTAAAGGCAGAGTCGACCACCGAATGACTTCTTTCCTTGGGTTAGTGGGACCAACTAACTCCAAGACAAACTCCACTGGACCACTATCCCTGACTCGCTGTGCCTCTCTGTTGCTGCAGGAGCCCAATTCCAGGGGTCGAGTGTCCGTAGTCGAGTGCAACGTCTGCCACATAACGAAGCCAGCTAGAAGCTCCAGGAGCCTCCTAAGGACCCTGTAGAAGCAGGACCTACAGATCTAGAGTCCCCTCACAAGAGTGCAGGACCGAAGGAGTAAGGAAAGCCTGACCGGTGTCCGAGATCTGCAAACCGCAAAGTGCAGCTGAACCGAAAAGAGCCTGTAGCTGCCGACGACCTCCCAAGTACCACCGCAGGAGCCCTCCGGACGTCCTGCCTCTTGTCTCCACGACTGAGGCTCAGGAACCAGTGTCTGCACCACTGTAGCACACACTCTCAGACATCCTTCACATCACCAAAACACATGCATGTTCAACTTGTGTTAGTTGCAGGGGCTTTGACTGCTATGCCTTCCTACCTGACTCCCTTCCTTTATTGATCTTTACATGCTACTATGCACACGCACATTACATGTGACGCTGTCCTAGCAGTGATGTCTTGGACTTGTGTCCTCCTAGGTCATTCACCTACAGCGCTTTGAGGTAATTTCAATGGCACATGTGGACAATGATAGGTCACATTGCATTACATTGCTTTACTATGGCACATGTACAAAGGTGCGCTCACAGTGTAGCTGGTGCTACATTCTGCAGTCCTATTGCTGTGCAACTGAGTTTGATGTACCAGGGAGTCCTGTGATGAGCTACAGACATGGATTCTTCAGCAGTGCCCCCAGTTGTTCAGGCTAGGGGAGGATATGTAGCCGGTGTGCTTCATGTTGGAGGCAGGCCAGTGAAGTTGAGGTAAGTTGTTGGTCAACATTGGACTGATAGGGGTGTAATGTGTCAGGGCCAGGCTGGGGTTGTGTCAGAGTTGAGGGAGTCTGGTGGGTGGTGTGGGGACATGAGGCGCTGCTTGGGGGTAGTGTCAGAGATGAAGGGGGCTGGTGGGTTGTGTCAGGACAGTCTGGGGATAGGATCAGAGTTGAGGGGGGCTGGTGGGTTGTGTCAGGGCTGCCTAGGGGTAGTATTGGAGTTGAGGGGGGCCGGTGAGTGGTATCAGGGCTGCTTGGGGGTAGTGTAGTAGTTGAGGGGGGCTGTTACGTGATGTCAGGACGTGAAGGGCTGCTTGAGGGTAGTGTCAGAGGTGAGGGGGCTGGTGGGTGGTGTCAGGGATTCCTGGGGCTAGTGTTGGAAGTGAGAGGGGCTGGTGGGTGGTGGGAGGTTTCAGGGCTGTCTGGGGGTAGTGTCGGAGTTGAGGGGGATGGTGGGTGGTGTAAGGGCTGCCTGGGGTTAGTGACAGAGGTGAGGGGGGCTTGTGGGTGCTGTCAGGGCTGCCAGGGAGTAGTGACAGAGGTGAGGGGGGCTGGTGGGTGGTGTAAGGGCTGCCTGGTGTTAGTGTCAGAGGTGAAGGTGGCTGGTGGGTGGTGTCAGGGCTGCCTGGGGTAGTGTTAGAGGTGAGGGGGCCTGGTGGGTGGTGTAAGGGCTGCCTTGGTTTAGTGTCAGAGGTGAAGGTGGCTGGTGGGTGGTGTCAGGGCTGCCTGGGGGTAGTGTTAGAGGTGAGGGGGGCTGGTGTGTGGGGTATGGGCTTGAGGGGGCTGCTGTGCAGTAGGGGTATATGCCAGCAGTTTGGGTGCATTGGTAGTAGGGTAGACGGTTCGCATATTCGCAGGGGTGCAGCCATTACTTAAGGGGGAGCTTGTGCAGTTTTGCAAGGGTGAAGGCTTTCCTTATGGGGGACCTCGCGCAGAGTCACAGGGGTGCAGCTGTTATTTACCTGGGACCGCAAGCAGATCTGCAGGGGTGCAGCTGTTACTTAAGGGGGACCTTGCGCAGTTTAGCTGGGGTGCAGCCTTTACTTACGGGGGACCTTGCGCTGTGTCGCCTGGGTGCTGGATGTTGGGTAAGGGGTGGGCACAGAGGTTTGCGGAAAGTTTAGTCCATGGCTATGGTTTTCGTTTGCGTTGGGGCGTGTTGTGGGCATAGCTTGTGCAGCTCTGTTTTCGTTGCGGGTCAGGTTGCTTTGCGATTTGGATACCATGAATCCAAGTGCATTGGAAACTTTGCAAGTAGGGCCGCGCAGAGTCCTTTCCGGCACAGGGGCTTTGCAGGACCAAGTCTTTGATACCTATTACTGATGTTACCCTCACACTCCAGTACCCTCTGTCAACCCTCTGTCTACCATTTCCATTGATGCTGACAAATAATTCAACAGAGGTGCTCGAGTGCAGCAAGCAAAATTCACAATTCAAACATTAACAGTTAGGCAATAAGCAGCCTCATCATGAGTTACTGTTACCACCCCTTAGTCTGGCAGAATCATCACAAGATTGTGTGGGGTAATGATGGTGTTAATCCCCAGTTGCGAATACATAGGACTTCATGGGGATTTGGTGGATTTCCCATGAGCAGTAATTTCGCTTCTGTAAATCTGCCAAATTTTCTGCCACTTCACCTTTAAACTCCAAATTCGGGGGTCCAGCTAAATTCATTATTTTACTTACCTTATCCTACTTTTCTTGTTTTCTTTTTTCTCTTACATTGTCTTCCCCCTCCCTTTTCACATTGCTAATCATGTACAAAATACTCAATTAATTTATTATATAATTGATACAACTTTGTACAAAATGTAAGAATTGATAATATACTTGCAGCCTTGAGATGCTCTGTTGGGAGAAACGTGTTGGCAGGTGATTTAGGCTACAACATGGCTTAACAGTTTATATATACGCAGGCAACATGGACTATAACAGGCCTTAATGATCCTTTTTTTAAATGTTTATTTTTTAAACTTTCTCTATTTGTGATTTAAGCACTAGGCATCACATATGTCTTATAGGCATTACATATCATGGTAAGGTAAGTCAGTGGATCAGAAAGCTCTAGCTAACAGACAACACATATATTAATATCAATCAAGTACCCGTCATGCTGTTGGCTCCTTCTGCGGCAGGCAAATTCGCATCCCCATTTCATGGTCGCACTGTTTGCAACAGATATGCCTTAAATGTTTCTCATATATCCTTTGGGATTGGGAGGGCTTGCGCCAGTTGCATGGAGGCCCAGAGTTCTTCCTTTTCATTTTACCAGGCAAACGCACAGAGCCATTGCTTCTTCTTAATTGGTACTCTGCGGCTTGTCCAGTTTATTAGTATAAGTAACAACTCGGAACAGCACCATCCTGAACGAATATGAACGAAGAGGACATTTGAAGAGGACATTTGACTCTAACTGTCAAGATTAGGAACTTCCTCTCCCTCCTCCTCACCTGAACCTTCCGAGGTAGAACCCTTAGGGATGGTCTCAGTCTTCTTACAGTCCTTCCGCTTAGTTGGAGCCTTTTCCTTGGGTGTCCGGATCTTCTTTTCGTGTAGGTACGGTCTGGCCCCTCCAGAGGCCACCTTGGCAGAGAAGGAACCCTGTCCGCAGGGAACCCCGGGGCGCCAGCCCTTAATTTAGGGAAAAAGCACAAAGGCGGAAAAAAACCCTGTTTCCAGATGGGTTCAAATAGGTGTAAGTCTCTTCTTTGGCAAACTGGAAGCCAGTCTATTTTCGGTACAAACAAGAGAAAGTCTGTTTCCGGCTCTATAGTTCCATTAGAGCCAGGACAGGAGTCCGGAGAGTTGTAGGTTATGGGAAATCCCAAATTAAACAAGGCCAATAGAAAAAAACAGGGAAAGGTGAAATACGAGAAGCAAAGAAAGGAGAATAGAAGGAAATACAGTCAGTGCCTAGAAGGATGGTAAGAACTGGAAGCGGCAAGGAAGACAGTCAGGAAGAATAGAGAAAGAGAAGGGAAAGGATGTAAAGCACGTAAGATATAACTAGTAAAGCGAAGTAGGCAAGGCAAGATGCTTACAGAGCGGGAGACTGCTCTGTAAGCGAAAATGAGCTCCAGGTGCCGGTTTGCCGTAATAAGCAAAGTGCCGTAGTCCATAAAAAATGTTCAAGATGAACAAAGGTAAATAAGGCAGGAATCCGGAAAGAAAACCAAAGGAGGACACAGGAAGGGCAACAGGCTGAAGGGGAGGACGAGAGGTAGGTTGACACGGAAATGAAGGAAGAAGGATAGTCAGGAAGTAAAATGTAACAAAAGGCAGAGCCGCCAGAAGGCGAAAGAGGATAGACAAGGTTGTATACATGAAACAGACAAGAAAGCAGAATGCGGATGATACCGGGGAAAAACAGCCCGCGGGAGTATCACCAGGAGGGCAGAAAATAGCTGAATAAGGGAAAAGGCAAGCTGAATGCACGGACGAAGTTTCCTCACGAACCGTAGCGTTGGTAAACAGATACAACGCGTCAGTTTGTGGGAGGAGCCAGAATATAAAGAATCATCCACCATCTTGGGTGAGGACTGGAACGCGCGTACAACAATCAATGCCTCCAGCGTTTCCAGACTTTCCAATCAGAGTTCCTGACACTAACAATGTATTACCTAGGAACAGTTATAACGACTATGAGAAGCTTTATGTAGCACAAAGACTGATTAAAAACGACTTAAAACACTAGAACTCAATATCAGTGACACATTAGCAACTGTGAATGTGTAGAGTTGCATGTATGGAAAAATTGCATATCTGTAATGAGATGCATCAATATGGAATGTTAACTATACCAATACAATACGAAGAAAAGTGTTAATCTGAATGTAAACTGAACACGGGTGATACACATTTAACATCTGTGTACTGTATATACCATAGTCCCAATTGAGTGATTTTAAAGCATAACTACTGTGCCTTGAGAAAGCCCAGCTAAGGGTGAAACAATTTCATGTGCCTCCAAATAGGAGAATGTTGGCACCATGTACAATCTAAAAATTAGATCAGTATTAAACCAAACCTAAATATACAACTTGTTTTCTTTAACCTATAAAAGCCCAGGTGCACGATTCAAACTTAGCACACCTTTCTAAACTTCTTAAATCAGGCTGACTAGTGAGTATCAGTTAGTCCTAAGATCTGCTGCCAGGCTAAAAACCTTTTGAAAAAATCAACTACTACTTAACCAAGGGATGACGCACTGCCCTGTACTCACTACTTCTATCCTATACATCACTTAGCCAGCAACAAACCAACGCTCATTAACTTCTGCGTAGTGCCCTTGATTACTTCAAAATTTTGGAATAAACACTGCAGTGGAGTGAGCGCTATATCCACACCCGCATTGTCTGATAATACAATACACACCTCATTCCACACACTTGTGGTAACGCACAGTTCCACAGCATATGAAAATACCATGCATTATTCTTCCCACATCTCAGACAACCACCCGCTCCGACCCGTGAGAAGATCTGCAGTCGCGCTGGCATATAGTGAAACTTGTGTAATGCTTTCAGCTGTATCACCCTGACACGTGAACTGTGTGCGTGCACATGGCACTCCAAGTCTCGTCTGTTCATTCGAGGCCCATATCTTCTGCCCATCTGGCACGGATTCTAGTGTGCATCTCGAGCTTCCGTCCCTGGACCAACCACAGTCCTTGATAATCTAATGAAAGACAAGTAGCTCAGACCAATATAGGCAGGCGATTTACTTTACAACAGGCCTTAATAGTTTGTGTACAGACAGTCAATTCAGTTAGATTGCATCAAGGATACAGATATTGGTTAAATACAAAAATATATATAATAAATTGATTTCAGTGTTTACAACATCGGGTGAGTTATAATAATAATGATTGGGACGAGTGCTTACCACCTAGAATACACTTTTGCATCAACCTTTCTAACAAAAAAGGCTTACTTGTGTATTACTAGACTAGTGTTGCTTCATACATAATAATATTAACAATTCGTATTCAGACAAAGTAACAGATGTTGTTTCCAGACCTGCATAACCCCCTGAGAATCTTGTTGGCACTTCCAATTGCTCTTGATGTTGCACCCTCACCTTCTCTCCAGTATTCTAGGACACACATGAACTCTTTAATCAATTGAGCTGCAAACTGTCATATTCTAAGCTACAAAAATAGAAGGTGAAAGGAGTGAGGGGCTCATGGAAGGAGAAGAGGGAGTGGAAGGAAGAGGAAGTGGAGATCAGCAGATTTTGGTAGGTTTATGGGATAGCACATGATTTTGGTAGGTGAAGGGGAGAGTATGTGATTTTGGAAGAGATGAGTGGATGGATGGGGAGAGCACATTTCCCACTTGCACAAATTGAGAGCTCCTGGGCAAATCACTTTAAATCAGTAAAACCTTGTGAGGTGCCCAGGTTGTTTCCAGACACAGTCAGACCCCAAACAACTCCAAGATTAAAAAAGACAACTTAAAAAAAAACAGGAAGTGTTTGTTATTAAAGTTCATCATTGTTGCATTCAACAGCCATTAACTCATTCCACTGTAATCTCCACATCCGCTTCCCGCCTGATTAAAGCCCTCTTCAGTTATGACCACTGGACTTTAATCTGCAACTGACCAGGGGTTGGGGAGAAGAGGATATCTCTGAGAGTGGAGTTAGAGAGAGTTAGAGAGAGAAAACATAAAGGGAATGGGAGACAGCTGACATGTTTCAGGGAAAACTATTTTCAAAAAGCTGTGTTTGCTTAGAGATCTTGCATTTTAAGTAGTTTTTGGAGTGTTCATCCTTGTTAACAATGGGTAATCATGCTGAAATCACCAATGCTAAATAGGAACAAAACGTTATGTAGTTGTGATAAAGGGTCACGTCAATTGTCACACAGATGTGGAAATGTCACTCACTAGCACACTGAAATTATGGAAATGTCAGTGATATGCAAACTGAAAACTTGGGAGTCACGTACCAAAAGCCTGGACATTGCCACACTGAACACCAATAGGAAAAGACTAGGAAGCATGCATCCTGCAATTACACACCGAGATAATGGAACATCATTTCCTCTGACATCAGTTTCTAGATAGACCTTGGGGGAATATCTGTCACAATCTAAGCCGACCTGCCATGCTGGGCTTGCCAGACATTTCAGCTCTTCAAAATCCTTTGATATCATGATGGAAAACCCTAACTTTAAACTCTAAGGACCAAACAGGCACCTAGAGGCTGGCCCAAAAGAAACTTAACTCTGTCATGACAGAGCATTTTTTGTTCTGATTCCTTTCAAAAGCCCTACCTCAGAAATCTGTTGTGATCACATGAAAATAGACTGTTTGCATTGGCAAGATATGACAAGGTCCCACCGGATTACAACATGGACAGGTGCATCATATGCAATAACAATCTCTGCATAGGCTGCCCTGACAGGTGGGACATCTGCAGCATTTGGTTATGTTCCATCACCTGTACAGCAGTGCACTGAGAGAGCATCGTAAATGCTGCCACCAGAGAAAGGCAGCGATACAGAATGGTCGAATTACATTGTTATATCGGCTGGCAGACTTTGATCCGGCCATTACTAGAATGCTGACCTTCTTGGCAGTTGCTTGGAAAATGAGGTCCCGTTCTGGGAACAGAGAGGACAGTTAAGTATGAAACGATGCCGAGAAGACTAATGGTACATGCAGGCTAAACAAGTGTTTTCCTTGAGGTAGTTATTTATCTACATTCATTGAGCCCAGAAGGCTGAGAGGCATCTTCTAACTTTTTCTTTGACCTCTCCTTCTGTAGCCTTTTATTAAAAGTCACTTCTTTTCAATTAACATGTGTACATTTTGTAGTAATTGCCATAATAACCAAATTAGAAGGTTTATGGTTTATGTACAATTCAAGTTTTAGCTTTAGCTACATTTGGTATTTTTCTATTTGATGTATCTTGTGCATTCTGCGTACTTAAACTCCTGAGAATACGTAGGATGCCAAAAGCATTGTGTGCATGTAATTGTTGCTTTTTGTCATAATGGTATGTTGGAGCCGAAAGTCTATCTATCTATCTATCTATCTATCTATCTATCTATCTATCTATCTATCTCTCTATATTGCTATCTATGTTGATGAAAGGCCTTGCTTGGTAAGGTTTCAGCATGTTAGAATACATCCCCAAGTTGGGTGCTACAATAAAGCAATTCTAGTCAGCTAGTTAGAGTGCCACAGGCAGAGAGGTCACAGGCGGAAACATGCTGTCATAAAAACATCAACGGATGTGGCAGTTGGGCACTTTACAATGTACAGAAAAACACAAATGAGAGCCAAGTTGAAAAATTACTTCCTTCAAACACTGGCCAGTCTTTCAAAAATGCTGTGGCTGGATGTGGAATGCGACTATACAAGTATGTCTGCTCGGTTTTATATCGATCAAAAATAACATCACACTGGCTAAGAGATAGATTGCAATGACATGGCAACAGTCCTCTCAGCTATCATTGAAACGTTGGTCTAAATACATGTTTAAATGTGCAACAGCTGAAAAAGACAGAAGGACCCGGAAGGAAGCATATGGGGAGTCTGATGAGATGTATTCTATATGGGACACATATTTGGATGCTGTAACTGTCATCGCCTGAATTGATTCCTCCCTGAAGGGGATTAATTATCAGTCATACTGCATTGTATGTAATAAAACGATGCAGAGTTTGTGGAAAGAGTTCAGTGGGCAATGACAAAGAAGAAGGTGTGCATGCCTGTGCCCATTCCTTTTACATAGTCAATACAGAGATACATGCAGGACATTACAATGTATTGTGGGACCATGTTCACTGTTTGAATTCCAACGCACTGTAGCTTTTTCACTTATTGTGTGTTAGCATTACAACAAATAAATAATAGTTCTTAGTGATATTATAATTTGTGATCCAGCCCAACAGCTGAATCACAGGAGTGGAGGCAATTTTCACTTCTCTCGTACCTTATGAAATTCCTGGTGAAGCTCCTGGAACTTCCAAGATGCATCAACAAGGAGCCATTATCAATTCCACACCCACCCTGCATTGATACTATTTAATTCTCAATTCCATGCAAACCTGAGCCAAGCCATGGTTGCATGCGTGTGTGCGTGTGTGCACGTGCGTGCATGTGCGTGCATGCGCACACACACATACCCACATACAAACACACACACTTCATTTGAGTAGAGGATGGGCCTAGGTCAGGGTTGTCCAACTCCAGGCCTGGAGGGTCAGAAGTATGTTGGATTTTCAGGATATCCCTCATTCATATTCATGAGATAAATATGCATACAATGATTCTAGATGTATGCACATTTCTTCTACATAGACAAGGGAGTTTGTGTAAAGTGACAAGAGTTGGAAGCACAACATGTGGACTAGTTGTTTTTTCAAGCCTTCAATGAGCGGGACATTTAAAGATGGCAACAGCTCTATGGAGATGAGCAGTGCAGGAGGAGATGCTGCCATCCACGCTAAGGCTCCTGAACGCAAGGCACCCCATTGCAGCTAAAGCCGCTGAGTTAATTGATTGTGATTATGACCTGGCTGTTATGGCCAGTATCTTGGGTCACTTTTACCTGCATAGACTAGCAGGGAGCCTCGCTGCGGGAGAGAGGAGGAGAAGACTGACTAAGGCGGCCCCTTTAGCCATCGGGCATGTCTCGCTCTGCTCCGCTTTACTCCAATCCTAGTTCGGCCCAAGACGTTGCTGGGATTGTTTTGAAGCAACTGTATCATTTTTCTTCTTATATAGCATTTTATCAGTTTAAGATTGGTTCACTCACAAACACTGCCATGCGTTTTATGAACTTTTTGTTGCTGCAAATACTAGACTGGGACCAAAACACTGGACATAGCAGAAGTGAGAAGACAGCTGGGTGCCCTGGTGTTTCGTCCTAGTTAACCTCAAGCATCAAGCACCAGCAAAGACAAGCTACATCTGTGCTCCTCCATATTGACTGGTTGACTGTTCGTCATTCGTATGCTCTGTGTTTCTTAATTTCACTTTTATGACGCTTTCTACCTGAACAGTTTCCATCAAAAGTGTGTTCTTTTAAATTCGTTTTTCTAGGAATTGTCACAACTTGTATACATTGACTAACTGTATCTTAACTGAACTCCTGCCCAGTGTTGATCACTGCTGATTTTTTTACCCGAGTAGCAATTGAGCAGCAAGTACTCTTGCGTTAGTGCGTTGGTGAGTAACTGAATCAACTTAAGCAATTGTAAGTACTTCTGAATGCATCATAGATTGTTTTAAATATGTTAAAGAGGAAAGCTATCTTTGAAATTTCTCCAGGGGGGGGCTTGAATGGGGGTCAAAGAGACTCTTTAAAATGTTTAAACCGATGCAAGATGTGAATGTCTTAATTACTGAAATAAAGGACCTGCTGCGGCATATTGAGGGAGCCCCGCACCTAGAAAGGCAAAATCTAGCTGTGTGTTTGGTGAGCAGGATAAAGCCATTTTTGAGATTGGTCCTGATTGCGCAGCCTCACCTAGCAACCCTGCAGTAGTAGGACAGGGTGCAGGGAAGGTGCCATCTTTGCGGGGAGAACCCCTTGAGTTAATGGTAGAAAAGAAGGCTGGGCAACAGGAGGGTAACGCATATAGTTTGACGGCATGGAAATCGAACACTAACAAGAGGTTAGGTCCCTCTGTAATAGAGCCAGTACCAAGAAGTACCCCACTTGACATTTCGGAAGACTCAGATGTAATAAAGTTACCACCCCCATTGACTGATAAATCCACTGAGGACGGAAGATTAGCGAGTGGTATTGGGAAGGAGGGTGACGAGGATGAGGGTGAGTTGGTGGAAGTATGTCCATCAATATCCACTGTAAACAGGTTTTCCCCTTTGGCTGACCGGGATGGTCTAACAAAAGGTCACCTAGGAAGGAGAGTAGGGACCTTTGAGAGGAAGTGGGGCAGCCAGAGATTTTGATAAGGGGATGGATGTATGTCTGCCGGCTCGAAAAATAAACAGTTAATTTGCAGCGAATGCACAAGACCAGACACACCCAGGCTGCACAAAGAACAGGGCCAGAAAGTCCAACCCTTCCCCCGCACCCCCCCTAATGTCACCATGGGTGATTTACATTTGTATCAGAACATAGGGAAGGGATGGAAACTAACTACCAAGACAGGGAAAAAGGGGATAAGGGGTTAAGGAGCAAAAAAATGTAGAAGGGGAATGAAAGATCCATTCCTTGTCAGAATGAAGGGGCAATTGAATTACTTGCACAAGGGGTGGTAACCATGGAAGAAATGATGGAAAGAAAATTAATGGATCTAGGCAGACTGACAAATACTCTATTGGAGAGTTGTATTCTTTGGCCCGTCATGCATAACAAAGGGCAGGGCGACAACACCCTGGAGCCCACAAAACACTTCTCCACCAATATAAACCAAGCTTGCCCCAAGGAAACCCCAATGCCAACCCAGGATAAATCGCAGGGTCCCTATCAGAGAAATGGTAGGAGTGCTAGTTGGGCAAAACCACTCTCAGAGGTTATACAAAATCAAACTCCCAAAGGGGACTCGATGATCAGGAGCAACACTGGCGGCTCAAAACCACCCCTAGTACACAGGCCAAATATAGCACAGTCAATCTCCATGGCCCTGACACCTACCGCTCTCTAACGGAAGGAAGCTATGCAGCTACCACCTGGTGTTGACAGTAAAGGGACTGGTAAACTTGGCTGAAAGAAGTATTTTGTGGCTTTGGTTAATGTCCCAAAACTACTGGAGGGAAGTTTTGAGAACCAAGAAATGCTGGTTAACAAAGTCACCCACTGCATACATTTCAAGGGAGGGTGTGCTACGGTGATCTGTGATGACATTGTGCATTGTAAGAGAATTATACAATTCAGAGAAAGGAAGATTGTATCCAGGTATTTCTGAGGGAGGAATGGTTAGTACAGGGATTACTTGTAATTGAAACCAGAGAGTTGCAATATTTCAATGAAAGCCACGATCCCTGCGGCTCAGTTTTTGGACCAATGTATGGCAGGGTGTAGGTATAACAGAAATGCATCATGGGGAGTACAGGGATCGAGGTGCCCATTAGGTCCGTTTGCTAGGTATCCTAGGGGGTGCACACTTGAAATGGCTGCTAACCTAGAGAGTGTTGATTGATTGATACAGGCTGTTACACCACAACAAACATCAAGTTCGCACTTAGTAAAATTACTCTCTTTGAATATAGCAGGTCCTACCAAACATTTTAATGGCAGAGAGTGGGTTGGCATGTTAGAGCCCTATGATGTAATCGTTTTCCAAGAGACATGGGCTTTAGAGGATTTGGCGATCCAGGGTTATGAGATGTTTTAGATTAAGCCTGAACAGGGCCCAAGAGGGAGATCATTTGGGGCTGGCTGTTGGGGTAAAGATAGCACTTAATTGGGAAGTTAACCAGATTAGCACAGTGTCTCAGGATTTGCTCTCATTAGAAATGATTATTCCCATCTGTAGTAGGTTTCAGCTATTTAAAATCTATAACAGACTCAACGATAAGTCGATCACTAACGCTGTGACAGCACTCTGTTACATCATTGAGCGTAGAGGGTTGGTTGACAGCGGGAGAACTGCATTATATTCCTGCGGGATTGTAACGCTCAATTGGAACTACCAAACGTGTTGGAAGGCCTCTGGGATCACAAGGGTGGGGCATGGGGCATCTCTGAAGTAATAGCCAATCCATCAGTGAGAACACATCCAAAGTCGTTAGAGACCATAAGGAGCCTGTATAATGTTGGCTTGACGTGTTGTAATGGCTGGTTTATTACTAACCACCTGGAAAGGTATACATATTATGGTCAGAATGGAAGATCTAGGATAGACTAGGCTCTTGTGTCAGTTTCTGATTGGCACCAAGTAGAAGGATTTGAGGTACTCAAGTGAACGGAAAGTGATCATGGACCAATCATGCTTCAATTAAAGAATCCTGCACCCCCATCCTCTAAAGTGGTTGACAGAGAAGTGGACATGAGAGTATATAGCCACGCGAGATGTACTGTGAAGTGGGCGAATGTGAATCTGGATGATTTAGACCCATCAGTATATGGTAAAATCATAAATCAGATCGAAACAATATGTGGTGCAAATACACTCTCCATGCATAAATTCACAAGCTTTGTTACCATGCTAGAATTGGTTTGGCATTTTCTGATCATCCCAGCCAAACGAATTCGAAAGGAGGAAAGAAACTGGGGTCTTGGTTGGACAGGAACTGCAGAGAAGCTAAGCAGACCCTGACCACATATATGAGGGGCAATGTCTCAGTTGATAAGGACCACTTACAACTACTGAGGTCTTACAAGAAGGCGATAGCTAGAAAAAAAGTCTCAGTATTTGCTTGACAAATGGGTAACCATGATGGAATGTGTTTAAAAAAGGGATCATGCCAGATTCTGGAGACTGATTACAGTTGATGTAAACGCCCCTGAATGTATAAACTCAACAAGGTGGTGTGACCATTACAAAGGTCTGTACACCTCCCCATTAAGGTATGAAGGCGTGTGCCTGATGGCTGACCTTGGAGATGATGGTGAAACAGAGAATGGTGGTGATAACCATTTGGTTACTACAGTGGTAGATGTGGAGAGAGCAATAAGAGCTTAGAAGGGGGGTAAAGTGCCAGGACCTGATGTGGTACCAGTAGATCTCTACAAGAGTGGGGTTGTCATCACGGCCCCGGTTCTAAAAATGATATTCAATGCTATCTTGCAGCAGGAATGGGTCCCGGCAACCTGGACATCGGCTGTGATTGTCCCCATTTTAAAAAAAGGGGACAGGGCGACTCTGGTAATTCCAACCTATCTCGTTGCTGGATGCTGCAGGAAAAACCTTTGCAAAGGTGTTGCTGCAACATCTAGAGACATGGATGGAGGACACCCACCAAACAATTTAGTTATCTCCAGGCTGGGTTTCAAATTGGGAAAAGCAAGGTGGGCCAGAGTTCCAGGGTATATCTACTGATCCAAAAGTACCTAAGGATCTCAAATGTCAACTTATATGGAGTATTTATGGACCTAAAGGCAGCATTTGACAGTGTGCCAAGAGATACCCTATAAGGTGTCCTGTGCGCTAAAAACATCCCTGATGAATTATTACAACCAATACAACTTTTGTATACTAGCAATATGGCGGTTGTGCGCTGGGAGGCAAAGTTACTGAATAAATCAGAGTGGACAGAGGCGTTCACCAGGGATGTGTACTTTCCCCTGTACTATTTTGCCCATACATAAACTCCATCATTGAGAGGCTACTAGTGGAGAGTATGGACCCGCCGTAAATGGGGAAGGAGCGCATCCCCTTTCTGCTTTTTGCAGACGATGCAGTCCCACTATCCACAACACCAATGGGACTGTGTTCTGCCCTGTCCACTTTTGCAGATGAGTGTAGCAAATTGGGATTGGAATCAATGCCACAAAAACCAAGGCTATGGTTTTCTTCCCCAAAAGGACTCGGATTAAACCCGAAACCTGGAGGTGGGGGGCAGAATCATAGAACAGGTGGACTGGTACGACTACCTTGGAATCGGGTTCACAAATGGGGGGCGATAGTGCAACCAGATACTTATGCCCAACATCATGTTACAGAAAAACAGCGTGGTATGAAAGGCATACCACATAAAACATGAGAGGAGCGCAATAGGACCGGTTCTCAAATTGTACCAGGCACAGGCCAAGGCATCAGCGATGTATGGGGCTGAGATCTGGGGTTATGCTGACACAAAATCTCAGTCTCTGAAAATACATTTTGTAAAGCAATCCTGCTGCTCCTGCAAAGCACCCCAACCGCCACCGCCTGTATGAAGTGTGATCTTCCCTCTATTGGTGAAGAAATGGGGATTAGACCAGTATACTATTGGGTTTGAGCTTTGGGCAGTCAGGAGCTGGAGAAATATCGTGATGACCTGGAGCATGTAATGACACTGTGGGGCGGCATGAGATCCGCTAGCTAGTTCATGTAAAAGAGTGACTTGCTCTATTGGGTCTGTCCGCATACTGATATAACCCATGAACCATGGTGGGAGATATGAAGGACAGGTTGAAGGTAGCTTTCCGGAGATTTAAATTGACCAGGGCAATGACAACTTCAGTAGCCCTAGCCGCTGGGCCCAGCTATTTAGATTTAAAGCAGATGCATGGACTTGAAAATTACCTGGATGTAATTGAGTCAGCCTACTCTCGAGCCCTGCATATGAGGTTGGGTTTAGGCTGCTTATCAGTGTGAGAATACTCAAGCAACTGGGATGGCAATAGGAGCTCTGTTTGCCCACTGTGAGGCGATGGTGTAGAAACCATTGGCCACTTTTTGCTACTTTGTGAAAATCTGAAGAAGCTTAGAGCTAAGTACTTGAAACCTTTGTTTAAGTTATTTCACATCTCTACAACCAGAGACGCGTTGAAGTTTTGTAAAACAACTGCAGACTTGAAGGTGGTTTACTTTGTTTCTAAGCATATTCATAGGGCCTGACTACAGAGAATTAATGTATTGTATTAGCGTGGGACGTTCATTGCTTTAAAGAACATGTTCAATCCCTAACATCTGCACCTGTAAGTGTTGTTAATACATGTGAGCTAATGTGACTGAAAGTGAACCCTGACTGTGTTTTTGTGACTCTTTTAACTGTAATAAGTGTTTTTATGCGACTGAAAGGGAACATTGATTGTTTTACCAGATATACATTTAATTATTCGTAACGTGCTTTTGCGATTTTATCAATTGTTACAAGTGTGTTAATTATTATTTGAACTTTGCTTGTTTGATGTACCTAAAAGGCTTATGCTGAATAAAGGTTTGTGACTGACTGACTGACAAATGATGATCTTGGCCTTTAATACTGAAAGATTTTGATCATGAATACTGAAAGAATGTTTGACTTATCGTCTTGGGATCCGCTGAGATACTGAACTGGGGTGTACCATCTGGGATAGATTTCGGAGCCTATATCTGAGGGCAAAACCCATTGACAGAGTAGTTTTCAACAGGGTTGTCTTCTAACATGGATGTGGCAAACCTTAGACCAGAGAGTTGTTCATTCATTGATCAATAATATAAGAATCATTTACCCAGAGCCACAGGAACATCTCTCTCTGTTTGCTCACATGCAGTGGAGAAATACTTATCCAGTTGTATAAAATGGTGGCTACTAGAGTTGTCACATGCACTTATCTAACGATCTTTTCTGATGAATGTCCAAAAACATAATAAAGATGAGGACAGAAACATTTGGGATATTTTAATTATACTTGACAACATTCAACAAGTAGACAGTGATCTACTTTTTTGACAAACCATTTTTTTTTTAAATGCAATGTCGTGTGTACATTTTGGTTTATAACTATTTTGGTTTTGATGTCAGTTACAAGTGGTGTATGTCTATATTTGTAACACTGCGAACAAAGGAAATAAAGGTTTGTTAAAACAAAATGTGGTTCTAAATTGATATTAGCACCTTGTGATGGTTAAGAATGATAGATGATCAGGTTCTGTAGACATATATGTTTTTTTAAATACTATAATGAAAATAATAAAACATAATTTTAACAATTTTCTCTTTCAAGAAATGCAATGCGAATTCTCTATTTAATGTAGTATGTAGAATGAACCACCAATGTCCACAACTAATTCACCCTCAAAACAAAATGTAAAATAAAGCAGTTTTTTTTAACTACCACTGGCCGTATTCCAGGGAATCCTACAGATACCAACTGTACAGTGGCATTGCTGTGATTGGGCAGATTTTCCAGATTACCAGAGGCAGCAATGTTAATTTCCACAGCGGGACTCTGTCAAACAAATCCACCCAAGCTCTAATGATGTACTTGGTATCCAATCCTTACATTTTAAATCCTACGTGCATAAGCATACATGCAACATCATTGCCTAGAATATCTTTTACACGTTTTGCGGATATGCATGGTCTGTTGTGCTCGTGAGCCCTTTTGGACAGAACAGAAACAATGTGCTCTTCCGTCTAAATTGTCAGCTTTGGGACTAGAGAAACAGGATTCAATTGCTAGTTTACCCTATCTGACCACGTTATGTGGTCCTGGCAAACTAGTTTCCTTCACTCTGCCTTATTTTCCTTAATTAGAATCCCTTACTGGTGTTTGAGCTCAGACAGTTCAGTGTATAAAACATGTCTGACACATACATGGATTAACATATGTTCCTGTATGCACATCTCCCATGGCCACTTCCAGATTACCACCATGAATGCTGCCCTGTGTGTGTGCTGGGACTTTGTCAAATGAAAGTGTAGGGCGCAGTCCACTTCGGAAAATAAAACAAGCATTGATAAAGGCAATCGTCTTGGCGTATGAGTCTGCTTTTAATCTGATTTAATTCAAACATCAAAGGCTCACGAAAATCATTAGCGGCGAAGCACTCTTCAGCAATCTTCTAAACAGACCTGAACGAGGATGTATTTATTTTGGAGTAAGTCCTGGAATTTGAAGTGGTTTGAAACAAGGGCTCTGATGCCCACCTTATCAAGTGGGTAAGGTTTGCACTTTGATTCTGGAGACTGCAGTCCAGTCCTTCAGAATGGCAGTGTTTCGCTGATAAAGCACTTTCAATGCATGTTATTTCTGAAATGTCTGAGATGATGACACTTGTCTCTATGAATTCTCTTCTCTTCTGTGAAGAGGCGTTCAAATGCGTTCCTCGCCGCGGTATCAGGTTTATTTTGGTGAAAAGGAAGTCGACAATGACGTATTGACTGAAAGCGATATTCTGTGGTGTCTGCATTGCCTTTCATTAGTTTTACATTTACAGTGCAGCAGTCATTGTTTAAGAATATCGAACCAGTATCATTAACCCGTGTTTACCTTATTGATGTAGGCCCGTGCCCCAGGCAGCTGTGCATGCCATGTGGCCTTTTTGATGTATGCATAATTGTTTGCTAGTTGGCGGGAGCAGGATGCATATCACCCGATCATTTGCCCTGAGCACACTTTTGGTCTCATTCTGAGCATTAAAACAGCGGTATTGTAAATACCTCCTAGTTTTATAACACCACTATATTATCACTTAAGCTCTAATGGGATATTTACCCTTTGGAATACTTTGAAAGTACCATTTGAGGTAAATAACTGCTCACACTGCAATGGGATATCCTTCAGACCTAAGTGTAAGCTACCATTTTCATATTTTATGGCATATCTTGCTAGAAAGCGTGATTCAAACTTGGACCTGCTACAAAGATTTTTTAATTGTGCTTCAATAAAAGCTACGAGGGCCAATTGACTTATAAACTATGCACCTTGGAGACTACCCCATGCTTCCCCCATCTGGCTGCAGCATATCCTGAATGTGCCTATCCTTACTTTATTGTTTGTGTTATGATATGATATGATATGATATGATATGGCATTTATGACGTGCCAATACACAAGTGTTTCAAGGCGCGACGAGGCAAGGGAGGGGAACAGAGGGAAGACCGAGACAACGATCTTACTAGGCCAGGTAACATTGAGATCATGCAAGTGCAGGGGAGGTGGGGGAGGGGAAATGTGCAAAGGGGAGGGGAAGTGCAGTACATAGGACAACAGTAAATAAATAGAACAATAAACAGGAACAATAAATAGGGAGTGCGGCCAGCTGGTGGCAGGTGCAAGGGTAAGTGCAGACACCAGGTGTCAAATGCTGGTAGGGGGATGTAGGTATACATAAACAGCCCCAGGGAGTTGCCAGGGGGGCAGTGCAGGTGTGCAACTGGCAGGGAGGGGACCTGGGCCCAAGAACAAAGGGTAGCCAGGTGGCCAGTGCAGTTTCAGTTTCAGCCAGGGGGTTCAGCAGGGAAGAGGAGGAGGAGAGAAAGCAGAGGCAAAGAGGAAGGACTTGAGATGCTAGCAGAGATGGTGCTCCTCAATTTCCAAAGAGACAGGGAGGCTGTTCCAGAGGGAGTCGCCAGCCAAAGAAAGAGATCTAAAACCAACTCATTGCTTGTAGAAGCAACTGACCCTGAGGGAGTTGGAGGTGGATGAGCGAAGAGCTTGAGAGGGAAGGTGTTGAGGCCCCAGGCGCCAAAAGGCTTTGTGGACAATTCAGAGGGTTTTGAACTTAATCCTCGCAGTCAATGAGAGCCAGTGCAGAGATTTCAGTCCTGGAGAGATAGAGGTCGGAGAGTGGAGTCAGGCAGATTTAGAAAGAGGCTGTTGCAGTAGTCCAGCCTAGAGAGAACTAGAACTCTGAAGACAGTGAGCTTCTGGGGGAAGGAGAGGAAAGGAAGAATACCTCTGAGGAGGTGCAGCTGGTAGTGTGACTTCTTAGAGATGTCAGAGATGTGAGGGGAGAGGGAGCGTGTGGAGTCGAAGATGACCCCAAGGTTTTTAGCCTCACAGGTGGGAGCAGGAAGAGGGCAAGAGAGGCCAGCCAGAGAGAGAGACAGGAAAGAATGGAACGGGTGTGCCAATGAGGAGAATCTTAGTCTTACTGGCATTAGGGCAGAGATCATTGGCGGCACACCACTCCTGGATAGCAGACAGTCAGTCTTGGAAATCTGTTCATAGAAATCCCGAGCCTATTGTCTGTGTTCACTTATATTTTGAGTATTGCATATTGAGTTTACTTAGAACACGTGTATTCACCTAGTATACTCTTTGAGTATATTTGTATTGTTTGTAGGTGTTATGTGTATGTATGACTGAAGATGAGTTATCCATGGAGGTCTGTATTTTCTGGATATATTCTCATTTGGTATTTTCATTGTATGTATGTGGGAGTGTGGGTGAGTCACGTTGTTTGTTTAGGGGTTTATGTGTGTGTGTGCGGGAGATGTCTTTGCACATTCAGAGTGAACTGTTTGTGCTTATGCATGTTCGATAATTGTGTATTGTGAGGTCGGCACCATGGAAGGAGACACAGACATTAGATTCAATGTAACAAAAATAACTTTATTAACATAAATGTCAGGGTAGTGTAAGGCCTAACTTGCCCTATGCTGAGGTGGGATTTCCCTACCTAAAGAAACTAAGGATAGTCTGTGTCAATAATTTCAAATTGACTGTCTTTGTCCAAAGCCTATACCTGCCCTCACAACTAACGGCAAAACCATGTGTAGGGATGTCAACCATAAATTAAAAAGTGTTCCAAAAGAAAAGATCAGAACTATTTCCAGCTCATGCTTATTCTTCAGCTTCTCCTCCTCAAGCATCAGCAAGTTCACCACAGTGTTCAAGTTATCCTCTCTTGAGTTTAAGGAAATGTAGTTCCATACCTTTTTAACTGTCAGGATTTCGTTCCCCAAATTCAATACTGTTTCATGGCAGTAAGTCTCTGGGTTCCATTGCCCAAATTCATTATGAACGTCCTCACAAAAGGAATTATCTAAGGCTTTGTTTTTAAGCTAAGTTCCAACAATTCTTTACAGCTCACGGTTCCCTTCCTCAAGCTTTAAATGCATCAGTAATAGTTTTCCTCTTGACACAATAGTAGGTTTCCGTGTCAACATATGGGCGTTCTCTGGTCTTGGCACAGTTGTCGGACCACATGATCCAACCATTACAGGTCACGAAACCTGGAGCCTTGAGTTCTCTTTTAGCAGTTCAATATTCAACATATATGAGTTCTCTGATCTTGGAGCAGTTGTCGGACCACACGATCCACCCATTACAGGTCACGCAACCAGAAATCTTGAGTTCTGTTTTAGTAGTTTAATATTCAACAAACAAGTAGCTTCTCAAATGCAGCTCCAAAGCCAGTTTTTTAGACTTGACTTCAACTCTGCAGTCAGAGTCCTTAATTGGATTCAGTATATGATTCAACATTAGCAGGTTCGCTATTTGCATTCAGTTCATTATTCAACATTAGCACATTTGCTGCTTTTATTCAGTTTGTTATTCAATATTAGTAGTTTTGTTCAGTTCGTTATTCAACATTAGCAGTTTTGCTATTTTCATTCAGTTTGTTATTCAATATTAGCAGGCTTGATGTTTTCATTCAGTTCGTTATTCAATATCCGTAGGTTTGCTGTTTCCCACGCCATTTGCCTTTCATTCATTCAAATAACTTCATGGTTCCATCTATAACTGAAGCTTTTATTCCCTCAGAGCTGTCAACACACTTGTAGCCCACCCGGAGCACCCCGGTCTCTGGGTAACCTCCCCAGCGCTCACTGGTTGTAGGCTTCTTCCTCTGGTGGTCATTGCTGCTTTCTTCCTTCCCTCTGAATGCTGCTTCAGGTTCCGTGAGCCACGCTTGCATGGGGTCAGGAGCTCGGCTGACCAAGTCAGCTTCAATACCTCTGCGAGGTCAGGCACTGCATCCTCTATGGTCGTGCCTCACCACAACTCCTTTTGCTCCCACTTCAAATGGGAGGCTTCCCTCTGCACACAGTAGGATTCCCTTGGTTTGGGGATGTCGTCCGGCCTCATGTCTCGTCCTTGGGTCTAACCACAGCTGCCTCCAGACTCCCAGGGCTTTCTGTCAATCACTGCCCACATTCCCCAGGTTTCTCTCCTCACTTCCCGGCTTTGGCTTTTATACACCTGTAATTCTTAAATCGAGTGCAGGTGTATTCCATTATTCAATTCTGCCTGACTCTGTTTAAGAGGACATGCCAGACCTTCATACCTTGCAGGCAAAATCTTCGTCCCAGTAACTAAGTTATGAAAGGTGTTTATTACTTTCAGTTGCATCTTCCTTGTGTCAGTACTAGAGTGGTGAGAGTATGTGGAGTTCATTATACTCAGCTGTCTCTTCCTTTTGTGGGTGGGTGGGTGGTGTAGAGAAAGCATGGGTAGGGTGGGTGGATGGTTGACAGAGAGAGTCAGAGTAGGATGGGTGGGTGGGGGTAGAGAGAGTGGGGGTAGGGTGAGCAGGGTTAGGGTGGGTGGGGCTAGAGAGAGTCTGTGTTTTGGTAGAGAGAATCAGGGGATCCTAGGTGGGTGGGGTGGAGAGAGTGGGGGTGAGGTCAATGGGTGAGTGGGGGTGGAGAGAGTGGGGGTATGGTGGGTGGGTGTGGAGAGCGTAGGGATAGGTTGGGTGGAGGTGGAATTTTTGTGGGTAGAGTGGGTGGGTGGGGTTAGAGATGTGGTAGAGTTGGTGGGGTAGAGAGTGTGGGGGTAGGGTGGGTGGGGGTAGAAATGGTGGTGGTAGGGTGGGAGTGTGGAGATAGAGAGAGTTGGGGTAGGGTGTGAGTAACTTCTGGGTCATATTGATGTTTGTGACGAAAAATAGGTTTTACCTCAACAAATAGATGTAACATAGATACATAATCACAGTTCCTAACACAGGTCCTATTTTTACTGGACATATTTATTGCCAACTTTTCGTGGAAGTGTTGTAACTTGTTGTCATTCCAGATTAGGCGGTTTCGTCCGCTATTGATCTGCCTGCAATTGACCACTCAAAATATCTAATGGCCGCATTGCATTAGATAAACTCCATTGCCAGGACATGGTCAGCTGCTCATGGTCACTATCATATAGTTTTCGAATGCTAACATTATTTACACAAGAAAACTTATTTCGATCTACATATATATAGTCCAAAATTGCATGTTGTGATTGCCTTTGCCAAGTTGACTGAGCACGTAGATCTCCTTCAACTGCACCATTTAGAAGTAACATTTGCCTATCTGCCATGAATTCAGACCATCTATGTTCAGTTTCATTGTGTGATGACTTTATGTTAGGTAAATCATGTAGATTAAGATCACCCACAATGAATATAGATGTAATAGACATGTTGACCATAATCAAATCCATAATAGAATGCATTGATTCAAAAAATAAATCCTCAGTGATTGCCAGATGATTCCAATATATATTTACCAGTGCAATAGTGTATGATGACACTACAATTTTAACCAATTGAATAAAAGGATTTGGAATTGCCCAATTAATTAGAGTTAGACCACTAGAGATTTTGACTGCCACAAGTAGTCCAGCCATTGGTTGACCTTTCACAGGACTTATGGCCGGATTGATGAGTATCAAGTGGTTATTCCACACAGGAGACGTGCCTAACCACGTCTACTGCAATGCTATTATATCAAAATCATCTAAACCGCTCGAAATGTTATTAAAGAGATGGCTATGTCCTCGGCTATACCAAGATAAGAGAGATAATGCTGTGCTGGAGTCTGATCTTAGTGGCTAAGAAATCTCAGTACATCATTGTTGGGGATTAACTCAACTTTGATAAGCTCTAGTTAGAGAATGTACAATATCTTTTTTATTGATGTTTCCAGTTGAAGGTTGCAGCTTTGGTGTCAAAGTTCCTGTGGCCTTGTTCACATGATGCTATAATTTTCATAAGATTTGTAAGTCAGTGTGAATCCCAAACTATAGATGTCATCCTTGGCCTGCCATATAAGATTTAAAATAGCCCCCGATCATATCCATAATCTAGCGCTCGTTAAATCATTTTCATGGAGAAAATCAACCCGGTCTATATCTGTGGTTGATATATCCTACAAAGAGGATCAGTTAGAATGTTCAAAACAGAGGTCCTGTTGAGATCATATCTCTGGTTTAGATCAGGTCTGCACTGCATTATTAGTGTATGTAGAGGAGGAGGTTTAGAAGATTGCCGAACATTTAGCATTGATTTGGTGTTATGCTCAAAGTAGGTTTTTGCCTCCTCACTTATAATGGGTGTAAACTGGTTTCTCCCTGACCTCATTGCATCTTGGAGATGTGTACCAGATTGAGCTTGTGAAACAGACATAATTGCATTGTCTTTTGATTGGAGAGCACTTCCAGGACCAGAAGAAAAGTGAAGCACTCGTTTTTCCATATCGGCAAGCCTTTATTCATGTATTTTCGAAGTTTCAGTGATACACTGATTAGGTTGCACTAGTGGTTGTATTACAGCTGGTGAAACCCTTACTTCATTCAAATCTTTGCTTGTATGTGTGTCATTTGTTTGTATAGCCTCAAGAATTTCCACCAGCGGGTCACGAGGTACAGGGTCAATTGCAGGAGTTAAATTACCTTTTTTTATTTTTTTTGCCATTTTTCTTAGTGAGGTTCAAATATTTCTTACTTATAGCAGCACTTGCATCTATCATTTGTTTGTTCGAGATAAACTTTTAATAAATGATTTAGATGCAGCAATAGAGGGCAGAGAGGGATTCTTGATGTTTATAGTCTTTTTCGCAGGTACTACAACCTTATTTTGCTTCTGTGTTGTGTTAGCAGCTTTAGAAAAAAATATCAAAATCCACCACTGGTCCTACTGTCTTTAAGGCTGTAGGAGTAGTTGCACTAGTGGTAGACACACTAACACTGCCATTGGCATCGGATAGCAAATGCTCATTTACAAATTGGGTACAATTAGAAATCATCGCAGAATCTGAGATCTCAACATGAGAGAGGCCAGGACTCACAGGGTTTACTGTAGTCATGTCACTTCCTCTCAGTTTGGGACAGGCCAAAAGGGGGGTAACGATGGCAGTTTTTGGCAGTCTCCAGACATTGCTTGCGATGTTTGTATTTGTGTAAAGAGCTTATGTAGGATTACATTAGTCTCTAGTTGTTCTTTAGATATGGTATGGAGTGTAGCTGTATGTGATTGCAACTTCGCATCAATGAGCTCATATAGTTTAAGCATCATAGTGAGCGCCAAATTCATGGCCACTAAAGTAGGCTGCAATATCACATCAACTGCTGGAGTTGCCACAAAAGATCTATTATTATCAGATCCTCTTAATGGTGAATGATCCGAGAACATAATTGACAAAGGTGAGGAAATAGGAACAGTAGCTGGGAACATGATTGGAGATTGTGAAAGTGTGGAATAGTGCGAAGAATTAATATCACCAGTTCCTTCTTTAACAGTTCTCTCATTCACTAAAGTGTGGTTAATATTAGCAGCTGCAATGTTTTTTACAGCTCCTACGTTTTTTACAGGACTGCGTAAATCGCAATCAGGTATCTTGATGGTATCCAGATTATAATAAACTGTTGCTTTCAACCACATATAAAACGGGCTCGTGCTCACCTGCCCACCACAGCCCTAAACAGCCTCAACAGCCCTTATCTCAACAGTGCTTCTCACAATAGCGCGCGCGCAATGTCGCAATCGCGTTAGTTCAAATGGAATGCTGGGAACTGTGGGAGTGGCTTGAGCACATAGAACAAATAGCTGAACAACAAAAACAAACAGCAAAGAAAAAAAAGAAAAAGTCGTTACTTTCTCCGCAGACAGATAATAAAGTCCAAATGTTGTTGCTTGGTGGAGAGCATACCAGTAGAATTCGCTTTTTTCCAAACAGCTCGAAAAATATCCACGAGCACAGCCTCACAGCCTCAACAGCCCTTATCTCAACAGGGCTTCTCCCGATAGCGCGCGCGCAATGGCGCGATCGCGTTAGTTCAAATGGAATGCTGGGAACTGTGGGAATGGCTTGAGCACATAGATAAAATAGAAGTAGAATTGGGTTTTTCCAAAGAGCACGAAAAAAAAACACGAGCACAGCCTCACAGCCTCAACAGCCCTTATCTCAACAGGGCTTCTCACAATAGCGCCTCTCTCTCTTGTAACAATGGTTTTGGCAAATGTGTGTCTCGTGCCATAAAAATTCACCAAAACAAATAAAAGCAGTGGAATCCAGTTCCTGCAAACTGACACCCCGGGACCTACGGGTTTGATGGCTCCCAATCTGTCTCTTCCCTTTTTGTTGCAAAGGTGCCACTTTGCCACAGTTGACAATTTCTGTTGCTGGCTATCAGAATAAACCCTTCCTTGCCTGTGAACTTTTGGGATTTGTAGGGGATTTTGGTTCAGTTTCAGGGACTCAGGCACTTTCTTTTATGGGCACTCACATTTCCCCCAATGCCAAAAGTAAACTGTTCATGATGAGCTTGTTTTGTGTGGTAGGGAGGCTAGTTTGCAGTTGCCTGTGCAGTGGCAGTGTTTCTGACGGATGGAATTAAGCTACATCTTCTTTTAGGAGTTTACCTGTGCAGTGTGTGAAGGAAGCTTGTACGGGAAACTATGCACGCATTCAGGTCTCGGCAGGGGCAGCACTTCCATAATGGGTGACGGGGCATTGACCCACCCATTTTGGACAAGCCGCCAAGCCAGTCTAGTGAAAACACTAAGCGCTGCCTCAGCAGCAACAAGCAGCCGAGGGAGCCTTCCTGGACTGCCTTGGACTGCAATTATGTCAGGTTACCGCTGATTACCAAATTTAAAATATTGCATGGATGATGCTGACAACCCTATAGCATGCAATACGCAAATTATGCGGACAATTCTGTATGTCTTTTATTTTGCATTATAATTCATCTCTACGTTACAGTAGCTCTCAAACAAAACAACAGCATCGAAAATGCGATACATTTTCAAATGAAATAACTAATTTCTTAATATCTTCATGTGCCTCAGTCCCTCGATCCACAGAGGGTCTAAATCAAGAGTGAAAGCTGTGGCTTCACCCCTTACACAATCAAAAAAAGGCCTCCGCATTCTCATCAAAACTCACAACATTACCAGCATGGTGTACTGTTTAGGGTCACTAGCAACGTCGATACGCCCTGACAACCTAACCTCTTGTCTGGAAGTACCAGTGGTCGAAGTGAGAGGGAGAAGTTCCGAGCGGTGCTCATCTACTTTTTTTTGTACAGTTGTACTGTTCCTATACTTTTTTTCTTTTTAAATCCGTTCTGGAATTGTTTACTTTTAAAATAAAAGCGTAGTAAGAAGTTGAAACTTGCACTTCAGGGCAGGGCAGGGCACTGCGCTGAACATTCCCTTAAACTGCAGGTATGTTTGCTTGGGGGTTCGGAATGTTTGTTTCGGGGTTTGGATTGTGCGTGGGTGGAGGTGTGGCATTGGGGTTTGTGGGGAGCAGGCCAGCAGGGAACATAGATCCACTACTTTTTTTCGTATACTTCGACCACTGGGAAGAACAAGAATAAATAATTTTGTATCTATATGTTCCTTGAGAAACTCGTTCCCAGCCTTTTCTCTGCCCTTTGGTTATGAGGAGTTACAGGTCCCATCAGATGCAGTGCACTAATAAGTAGTTGCTTGCTTCTAAGCACTTTTGAGAAAATGCTTCTCTCAGCAAACAATCCAAATCAGGAAGGCTGGTAAATATCTTGAATGGTAACACAGCAAAGCAGCAAGCCTGGAAAAAGAACATCAAACATGGCAGGTGATCACAAACAAACCCTAAATGAACATGCCCCACCCCCACCCTAAAGTACAGCAGTTCTTATAGCTTTCTGGATACACTGATTTGTATGAGATGGGCATACCCAAATGTGCTCATTAAGGCACATTTAAGAAGTGAACCCACAGCTTCCTACTCATCTTACAGAGGCCCATATATCTGTAATTCCTGCGGCTCTCTTGTACTGAGGCCACTTCGAGATAAACAGCTGCCTCTCATTCAATTTGATATATGACAGCTCCATCTAGGATTGACTACAAGAAAAGAGTCATCCAGTTCTGACTGGATTCATTATAATGGCGAAGTTCAAACCAATAGCATAACCATATCGAGCATGAGTAATGCAGCGAGAGAATGCTTGCTCACATGCGCCAAGTGGGCACAGGCACAGTGGGCGCGAACAGCTCACCGGAAACAAAGAGTCGCATCTCAAAGTAGACCACCTCGCAGTTACAGAGGCCTGGCCGAACTCACATATCAGCCTTATATTGGCTTCCTTTAAATGCAGTAACATGTTTCTTGTGTCTTCATAAGGTGCGTATCATCATTCCACATGTATTGACTGTTCATTATTGTATTCATTTCACTACACTGGCTCTGGACATAGCTTGCTGCCCCATTGTAGGGGCAGAGGCGGTAGCCTGACCCCAAACTGTCTGTGGAGGTCAGTCTAGGCAACTTGTCAAGTGGCATTCTGACAGGGAGGTCCGGCGAACAAGCTTCAGCAAGAACGTCTTCATGGCTAAAACTTAAAACATAAAGTGAGGTCTCATCTGTCTCCCCTAACGGCAATAAAGTAGACAAAAGATACATCCCAGCAGGGCAGCATGAGAGCAGGGTTTCGGGGACCCATCGAGGAGGCAGATAGGAGGCTGAGACATTTATTGTTGTCAAGAAACATTTGGTAGATCGGGCCTCATCCCTCAAAACCAATCTAAACATTCCTGAACAGGAGTTTGCACCATTACCCCCAGGCACGTCTGCCAATCACATAATGTATCACACCTCCACGTGGGCTCTACGGTACAGATCAGCCAATCGTTAATATATTCATTGTCAAATCTTTTATTCTGTTGGCATTCCGTTATTAATAGTGGCATTAGACAGCATGTGCTCGGGGGGCAGGGAACCAAAATAACACGCTTCAACTGGTCATGGCCTAAAATCCAAACGCAATGAATATAGAGTTCAGATTTTAATTGAAATAGCGACATTGAACATTTTGAAGCAAGCCAAAGGCTGTTGTTGGGAAGGGGACACGTTCTTCCCACACCCCCAAGTGCTTTAAAAATAAGACAGAAACTATAGTAGCCATAGGATAGTAGGATAGGAGAGGTGCCCATATGAGCCCAAGACAATCAGAATATTGCATGCTTTTTAGATGTAGTGCACGCACGAGAACCATTGCCATCTTAGATTTCAGAAGCCATATTGGAAGGCAAGTACTAAAGTGCAGAGCGACAGTCAGCCTCTCAGGCATAGGTTGCGAACGCAAGGCAGAAGCAAGGTTGTATCCCGGGCAATGATGGGAATGGCCAGACCCACACATATCCATAAACCCTTCATTGTTCTAAAATGTTGCCGCCATGCCCTGGCGCATCTCTTTATATGATCCCACGATCAGAAGGGCACAAGCCTCCAAACCCCACCAGTCCAAATTGTAAGTTAAAGCACCCAAATGCCCAAGCCTTACGACCCCTGAATTACAAGGAGTCAACCATCCCCAGACCACTGGCCATAAAACTGTTAGACCCCCCCAATCGATCACTAAAATCAGAAAGCAGGGTTTTCCTGCCTTCACTTTTGGGTCACGTGATTTGTGCTGCAAGGTGCAGGGAGAGTTGAAATTGTAGCCAAAAGCAAGGGTGAAATACCTTACAGACTTGCCTGCCTGGGAGTGAGTGAAGTATGTGATTTGGTGTGTCCTCAGTTCTCCCCCCCTTCACCCCCGGAACCCTGTCCACTTAGCCCAGGTGCATTAGAGCCCTATAGAGATAGAGATGCATTGTTAAGTTTTGTGAATATCTGCTCATTATCCAATTTCGCCCTGATGACGGATGAACATCGCCCACGTGATGGAAGATGGACAGACTGTGCTGGGACCAATGGCCTGGCATTCTCTATGGAGCAGACTGGTCATGTATAGGGTCTCACCAACCAGCCACCTGTGGCTTCATTGTATGTAATTACATCAGCGAGGACGATTTGTACCCTCATAAGGTTCTGCTTGTGCAGATTTTTTCAGAACGTTCCATGGCAGCAGAGTTCCTTGTTGTAGCAGATATTGTTGTGGGAGTACACCTTGTCATCCTTGCAAGAGGTGTTTTTGGCCTTTTTCCATAGTGGGTTGTATTTCTTCTGGTGTGAGCGTCTAGGGGGGCATACCTACACTGTCCACTGCACAAATTGTCAAGAACAAACCAAATCATCCAAAGAGATGATCAGCATCAACTTAAGTCTCTGATGAGAAACGCTCTTGGAATGTCAGGGTGGTTATAGTATGCTGGTTTTAGCTCTGAGTTACAAAAGATTCTGTACAGCATGGATTTAACACAGAGACTTATTTTTTCTGACAGTCTAGGTTTTGCAGCAATTGTTATGCCCTAAATGAGGAAAGGAGGGGTAGGGAGATTGAAGATTATAATAATGCATGCTTTATATTCAAAAGAGATGGCAGCTACATATCTCTTTTAATTACTTTCTCTCAATAACCCATTGTTTCTGATTCAATAATAATCCATTGCAAGTAATAAATATACCCTAATTTTCATGTATGTTACATTTTTCCAATGATAAGCGCAGAATGCCCTAAAAATCTTATCTACATGCTGAATATGTCACATACTAGTAGTTAAGGGCTGTGAGATACAAGAATATACCTGGTGTCGAATTCTGGATGTCTGGCTTTACACAATGCAGCACAAACCCGTGCCAGGTGCACAACCACAAACTGTTACAGAGTAGTGGTCTCATCTGTCACTCTACAAGGCATGTCTGAGCACCTGCCCAGATTTGGGGCATATAAGGGCCCTTAAAAAGATTTTGCAGTTCTTAGCCATAACCAGTTTTGTTGGCACCACCAACCAGGGGAGGTTTATCCATAATCGGGAAAATCGTC
This sequence comes from Ambystoma mexicanum, assembly GCF_040938575.1. NCBI lineage: Eukaryota > Metazoa > Chordata > Amphibia > Caudata > Ambystomatidae > Ambystoma > Ambystoma mexicanum. The sequence goes on along the minus strand of NC_090933.1, from coordinate 22,091,527 downwards.
AGTGCCGTTCCACTCATCCACCCATTATGGAGGAGGTGGCACCAAAATGAAAGCAGTAAGAGAGAAGCACACAGGAGCATTATTTCCCCTTCAGCAATCCCAAGCAGCGCACTTACCCAATGACAATAACTAGTGGGAGCTCTTTGGAGGTATCTGTGAGTATTTTACTTTGATTTCCAATCATTTTTTTTGTTGGCATGGTTGGTGCTCTTTGGAGAAACCTGTTTGTGTTTCCAATGCGTTTTTGGCCGGCTTGGTGCTCTTTGGAGGGATATGTGTGTGTTTTTACGTTGACTTCCAATGTTTTTTGAGCTGGTCTGCAGCAAGAGTTCCCTGTCTTTGTGTTGTCCTTAGTTTATTCCTAGATTTCTTCCTTTTCCCACCCAACCCCTTAGCAATTGGAGAAGGCAGTCATGTGTGCCTTTCCTTTTGTCCTGGCAACCTTCTCTGACTGCTTCCCTATCCCTTCTCCCATTCACCTCATCCACACTCTGATCCTCCCTCCCCACTCCCTCTACCCATTCAGTTCTCATTGGTCCATGTCTCCCCTCTGCCCCCGCGTGACCAGAACAGCTGCATTTCAGATGCCCTCCCAGGGCAGCCTACTAACGGCCATGGCAAATGGCAGCTTCCTTGAGAAGCTTGCATTCCCTGTTTGCCCCTTCTCACCACTGGGCGCATGACAAAGCACCCTACAGCAACAACTAAGGTAAGGTGGTGTGGATGGTGAAAATAGCCATTACTGTGCTCAATTAAAACCCTGCCATTCTTTCATTACTACCATCAATTCAGAACATTGTGTAGATTACCTGCTGTGCCCCTTAGAGAGCCGTATAGATGTATGTTGGGAGTTAACAATGTGCTGGATCTAGATATATCTGGGGGCAGACGTTGTTTTGCACTTAGATGTATTGCAGGGGAAAGACAGCTTCATGCCTGGCCTTCATGGGTGGCTTACTGTGGCTCGGCCATTCCTCCAACGTCCAACAGTGGCAAATCACACACGCATTCTAGTGCTCTGACAATTTTCCCTTGCCTTGTGCTTCTACCCCCTGGTCCTCTGAGGACATTCCCACTGCACGCTCGTTGGGGCCACACTACTTCTACTTAGATGAATTTTGTGGGGTGGACTATGTGTGGAACTTAGATGGATTTTTGGGGTGGGCAATGTATTGCCCCTAGATAGATTTGGGGGAAGGCAATGTATTGCGCTTACATAGATTTTGTGGGTAGGCAATGTTCTGCACCTGGTTGGATTTTGGGTTGGCCAATGTATTGCACTTGAATGAATTTTGTGGGCAGGCATTGATTTGCACTTAAATGGATTTTGGGGATAAGCAATGTATTGCACATAGATGGATTTTGGGGCTAGGCAATATACTGCATATGGTTGGATTTTAGGGGTAGGCAATGTATTGCACTTAGGTGAATTTAACCATTGCTTTTTCATCTCACACCACGCTTATGGAATTAGACGAAGCTGTGGCCACACTCCCGCATGCATCCGCTTTCACACACAATTCGAATGCCATTTTAGACAACGCCTCTACCATAAGAATGCAGCTACCTTTCAGGACAAAAATTCGAACTGTAGCTACGCATATCATTGTCTATCCTCTTGCACACCCCATTCAGTTTATCTTCTAGTACACCTCTCACCGCCCATCCACAGGCCAATTAGACATGGGTAGCTAGCAGGGACTTGGCCACCCCGTCACAAACTTTAACGGCCATAATGCACACAGGCATAATCGCACCTCCCAATTTCCCATACTTTGGACTTCCGTCCCTCCGAGGGCGTTCAACCTACAATGCATAGGGACCATACCCATGGTGAACGGCGCTATACAAATGATGAAATCAAATTAAATTAAATGAAATACAGCTGTCTCAGCCTGTCAAGGCCCTTCATGGATGCCTACATGTGAAAAACATAAGTAAACCAGGTTTGGGCTAATTATTACTACAACATCCCTTCCACTATTGTTTCCTTGGCTAATAGGTCAGCCACAAGATCAACTACATGCATTGACAAAAATACAAATGTAATTCATTCCTCTCAAGAACTGTCCCTTTTAAGTTGAGAATCACACAATTAGTACATATGAATCATCGACAAATATATATTAATTTGATTTAAATCACAGCAAAGATTAAAAAAAACACTATTAAATAAAGGGGGTGTTAGAACGTGCAAACACCCTATTGATTATCACATTTACATCAGCTAACAAACGTATGCAAATGTATGGGTTGTGAGGTCTAATCATTGTGTTCATTGACATTTCTCAACTCTCTCATCAAATAAGGATATATTAGAGCTAAGACTGCCTTGGCAGATGGATTATTAGTTTTAGTCCAACCCTTCAATTCCACACCCTGTTAAATCATATTGCAACACATCATGGCATATATATATATATATATATATATGGTTGACACATGAGCGTTTCTACAATCAATTCCTAGTAAAACAAATGGCGTGGGGTCAAACAAGAATAAGCTCAGGAGAAAGATGAAATAGTTGTTGAAAGACAAAAAGACACAAACTAAATTTAAGTACTCAATATTAAGAATAGAACCATCCAAACTGGTGATTAGATGCCCCCATAAGGCACAGCATAGGTATTACTAATTAATAGATTCAGGAATCGATTGACGAGAAATGTGTTTGGCCTATGATGGTCTGTCTAAATTAGCTTGATAGTCATACCGTGCAAGCCCACATAAGAAGTGCTAAGGGGTCTCCAATGTTTTTATGTCATGATCTGTTGCAATATGATGTATCATGGGGTAGGGATGTGGGTGTATACATGTGTTGGTGTGCATGCCACAGGGAAGACAAAGTATTGTGGCACCATGAACTTGTTGTTCTAGGAATCATGAAAGTGTTTTACAGTCATAATGATGACATATATTGTGGCCAACAGAATCATGAACGTGTTTGACAATAGCAAAGCTGGCAAATACTGTGTCAACAAGCATCATGAAAGTGTTTTACAGTGGCAATGCAGTCATATATTGTGGACATAACCACCATGAAAGAGTTTTACAGTGCAATGCAGACATATATTTTAGGCAACCGCATCATAAACATATTTTACAATGATGGGAATGATATATATTGTGTGTGCTAGTACCATGAACTTTTATTTTACATGGCACAGCTGGCATATATTGTGGGCACAGGCATGAGACTGTTTTTACAGTGGCAATGTTGGCATAGATTGTGAGCACAGGTATGATGGCGAGACTGGAAATGCTCTTGGAGGAAGAAGTTCACTCCCCTATCAGATTACACCTGAACTGTATTGAACTGTAAAGACAGACACTTGGGTGTAAAGAATGGGACCATTGTTTTGGCGGTAAGCAAGATAAGTGTACCGGAACCCCTAACAGTAATATTCTGAAATATTCCCTGGTCAGGTAACCACTGATATATAAAGGTAACAGGTTAGGAAGATGGGTCAGGTCGTTAGGTGGGTCTAGCTTAGAGGCAGAAAGCCAATAAATAGATCGCCTCTGTTTACCATCACCTGAAATTGATGAGGGAGCCTTGTTTCTCTGACAGTTGGTTGCTGCAACTAAGACCTCTCACAGCATGGGTGCACGGAACTTGCCGACAGCCAAAACAAGAGATAAGGATTCCTGGTTAAAAACAGCAGTTTTCACTTTGGTTACACAGGATTTTGATTTGTTTCACGGTTATTTGAACATGGGGAGGAAATTCTGGGTTGGGTATCGTTTTCTGTGGTTTATTTTTCCTGGTTTATTATCATGATTTTGGGTATGATATATTTGTTATGTCCTGGTATAAATCTGGCAAAATACTGGCAGTTTTAGAATAGATAAGGCTGGTCAGATAACGCCAGTTAGGCTCTTATGTGTAGTCTGGTTTCTGGTCTGGTAAAGTTTGTGGGTCCCAAATAATTCCTGATATTCTAGGGAAGTAATTTAATAACTGAAATACGACTGTAAAAGGGATTGATGAAACAGGACATGATAGGAAGGGAGAGACTATATGGCCCAGAATAAATAGAGCAGGTCATGGCAAGTACAGAGTAAGTACTCTACGAACCTTTCAGGAACACTCTGGGGAGTCTAAGTAAGTCCCAATCCCTTGTCGTGATTGCACAAGAGTAGTCACAGCGTGGATAGTACAGGGGCAGGTGAAACTGAGTGACTGCTACTAAAACAAAGGGAAGGAGTGGGCAATGACCAGTCTAAGCAAGTGTAAGCCCCACCGAAGGACACACTTGCCCATTTTATGTATGCTTACTACAGCAGTGCCATGTGCAACTTCCTTGGGGTATGGCATCTGCTAACACAAGAAAACCAACATACTCAGTTCCCGTAAGAGGGTATGTTTAATTTGGACAGATTAGTGGCTTTAAGACACGCATTAGAGGCACAGAACGGGAAGGTGAGTTTGAGACAGATGGCAGTGTAGGCTAGAAGGCTAGAAGAGGCAAACACAAGGCAGAACACATCAAATATAGTAGTACTGAAGCATTCAAATTGCCTGTTGAGAGGACAGATCAGGTTCCTGAGAGGAAAAGGAGCTAGTGGGTCCCCCAATTTGTTGTACCCATGTTAGTAGATGAAAAACAGAAAGAGAAGCAGAATGAAGAATCTGCAGAAGACATTATTGACTCTTTTACTAACGTGTCTACTACGACACCTGGACCCTGGGCAAGTGGCTGACCCAACACCAGGAACCAATGCCCCAATACCAGGAACTGCGTAGGCACTTGCTGTAAGGCTGCAGCAGATGCAAGTATCAACTCTGCCAGCACAGCCATAATCTAGCACCTCAGGTGCTCCTGGCTTCTCACACATGCCCGGCTTACCTTCCTCTTACACCCCATCACAGATATGTCGAGGCACATTATATGGGTCATATCTTACACCCTTTCAGGTGCCGCTAAGGCAGATGCCAGTAGCCCTGGCAGGTGAATGGGAGAATCCTTGGTTGCTTACTGTCTATGTTCCCTGGACTCCTGGGAACTTGTGAAATTTGGCTAACAGGTTTCCTAATATTAGGGGTGAACCTCAGTGTTTTGTTGAGGAAATGCTCACTGCCATACAATGCTATAACTCTGCTTAGGCAGACATGAACCCGCTCATGTGGGTAATGATACTTCCAGAGGTTAGGCAAACACTGACTCAGCATGCTAATTTGCCCGGGGAATATCCTGGCATTGGAGAAGTCCTCGAACAGGCCAGGAACAGACTGATTAGCACTATCCCTCAGATTTGCCCAAATGTATTGGGGGAAAATCAGAAACTGTAAACAGAATAAAAGAGAATAACCAGCAGATTGTGTAGACTGGTTAAAACTCGTGTTCACATAGCATTCAGGTAGCACTACGCCCAGGAGGACAGGACAAGAAGCAATAGCTAACTCTTTTGTTTTTGTCCTGTTAACTAAAATACAAGCCCCTTTGAAAACGATCTGTGTATGGTGGCAAAATACGCCTTAATCGGAATTGGTCCTGGTTGTCAATTATTGTGTGGCGTCTCAGGAACAATATAATAGAATATGGAGTATAATGTATTGTCCATATAGTACAAGCGCCCACTGTAGCAAGAGGTGTATTCTGGAGAGGTATTCGGGGCAGTGGCAGAAGAGCCCCACATTCAGTTCAGCAGGGACAGCATGGATATCAGGGGCTTCAGAGACAGGCCGGGTATTACAGATAACAGGGGCATTATGTTGATTCATCATTGTGGAATTACTGCAAACAATCCGACCACTGGATAACTGAGTGACCTTATTGGCCTTAGCTAGATTTGTCACCAAATTCACAGTCGCAGAACCCCCATAATAAGTGCATCAGGTCCTTTTCCCAAGCCTAATGTGGATACACCTGGCCCCATTCCGTACCTCAATGCACCAAACTTTGCTCTCAGTCAACCTTTAACCCAAACCAATCAAGATCTGTTCTGATTCAACCCAGGAAATAACCTCATTGTTAGCCCCTTACCAATGACCCAAGAGGGCCCATATGTGCAGTGTGAGGCAGATGGTACATCTGTTCCCTGTTTATTAGACCTCTGTGCTAGCAAGTCTGCCATGCAATATAAATGTATTCCAAATGTCCATTTGTCTACCAACACTATGAAGGCGGTAAGAATATCCAACGGCCATGTAGTGCATCAGGTTACAGAACGTCTCTCTTTCACTTTAGGTCCCATATCTGACATCTATGCTTTCCTTCTCAGTCCTTCAGCCCCCATTAATCTATGAGGCAGAGACTTGCTATGTAAGGTTAGGCGTATTTTGATTGCATGCCAGAAGGATTGTTTTCAAGTGTCCGAAGTAAAAATACCAAAGCTGTCTTGGGAGACCTTCAAATTACATTGGATAAACCAACACTACCATAGGAAGGCGGATGGTTAACTGACTTACAACATTCAGTAAACTCCATAGCACAGTCTTTATGGTCTATTCATGACAACAAAGTAGGTTATACTTATAACGCTGAACCCTTAAATATTACAATGGACCCCTCTAAAATATAACCCCAATCCCCAATATGCTCTGGAAGCAGACTCTGAGGAACATATGACTCCTGTTATACTGTAACTCTTAAAACAAGTTATTATTACCCCTACCTCTAGCACTTACAAGGCTGCTTGACAGACAAAATCTGAGAGTTGCAAGAATACTTACAGATTTGTGTAAGACCGGAGGACAGTAAATTCAGTTGTAACCCCATCAATTATATCGTGCCAATCCAGCTACTATTCTTGTATGCATCCACTGACAGAAAATCATTTCTCAGTAGTCCATTTGTGTTCTGCTTTCTTTTCTGTTTCAGTGCGCACAGACAGTCAATGGGCCTCATTACGATCCGGCGGAATGGGTTTAACAGCGCTGGTAAAGGTGCCAGAGCCGTTAAACCCATTCCGCCCTATGACGAGGTCCCCTTGCGGGACCCACTGTGGACATCTGGTCAGACCAGACGTCCTTTGTGGGTCCTGCGAGGAGACCAGGGAGCTAACAACGGGCACGTTATTAATGGGCCCGTTGTTAGCTCCCTCGTCCCGCGAGGGGAACAGGGAGCTAACAACAGGCCCGTTATTAATGGGCCCGTTGTTAGCTCCCTCCCCATTCCCATTGAGCACTATGGGGGCTCATATGAGAATGGGGATGGGTACATTGAATGAGGAATTACTGGGTCCTCCAAGGTTGAAATGGCCCGGTAATTCCTCATTCAAGGAACCCGGACCTGAGTTTGAAGGCAGCCATGCCCTTATTAAGAGCATGGCTGCCTCCAAACTCGTAATGAGGCCCAATATTGATCTGCATTTTTACATTGGCAAATCCAGTACACATGGACCAGGCTACCACAGAGAAACATTGAATCCTCCACCCTGTATTCCCACCAGCTGCAGAAAGATGTGGATCAAGTTTATGTGAAAATTGGTGCTGGTTCAATATGTAGATTTCCAGGTATTAGCATCCCCTTCATACGAGGCTTACAAAATGGATGCAAAGATGTTACTGACTGCACTGACTAACTAACAGCATAAGGCTTCAAACAGGAAGTTAACATTGTGTAAGGAAAAGGGAGACGTTCTTGGGAACAATATTTTAAAGAGGCCTCTTACAAGTTTGCTGGTCCAGTTACAATGGTACTGGTAAGCTTGCCGGTGCCGTTGGTACTGGACCGGAAAACTATGAGTTCTGCTCGCGGGTGCCTTCCCGCCTGCCAGGACTGACCTGCCGGGCAGACAGCACCTGCGAGAAGACCATGTCGAATGCACCGGCACCATTCAGAATGGTGCTGGTGCATCCAGCCTTCGCTTTCCCATTGAGCCCTATGGGGCTCGAATGGGAATGGGGAGCATTTTTTTCCGGTGATCAGGAATGGGCAATTACCGAGTCCGGCGGGGCCGTAATGACCCGGTAGTTGCCCATTCCCAGGCGCCGGAAAGAAAATGATACCGGCGGCAGCCATGCCGGTTTTATCGGCACAGCTAATGCCGGTCTTATAATGAAACCCATATAGTCTTCCTGAGGAAAGAGGCATTACACAAAATTCCAAAATCACAAACCGTCTCTCAGATTAGAGCATTACTAGGTATGGCATGTTACTCCAGGCAAAGGATTATGGGATATGCAGAGATGGTAAAGCCGTTACAACACTATCTACAGGGAAATAATGTAGACCATCTGCAATGGTCTTCTAATGCAGAAGAAGCATTTACAAACATTTAGAAAACATTGGTTCTGCCATGAAATTAATGGGTTTGCTCTTGCAGTCTTAATGCATTAACATGGATTCCATCAGAAACGTATAACTTCTATAGCAAAGACTTAGATCTTGTAGCAGCAGGTATGCTGCCTTTATTGCTTGCTTGCACGTATGCCACTGTTTATGCATCAACCTTGGATAATCCCGCAATTACATTGCATCATTGTTTTAGAACACTTTACTTCTGACGTTCAAAACTGATAGTTAGGTTCTATCTGTTTGTCAATTTATGTCTTGTGTATCATTGTGACTCTGTGATTGTTATTCATTGGTTATACCCTGCAATAGTGCAAAAAGTTTGAATGAGATAACACATCCATTTGCAATGTGTGTTTTGTTATGTGTGTTGTTTAAGTATGCATTCAAAAAATCATTGAATAAACATTTTGTGATTAAATCATAAATTAAAAAGGTGTAGTCATGTCACCTTAGCTATTACTCCTGTGAAACATAAAAGTTAACTTATGTAACTGAAAACAGATCCAGATTAATAAGTAGAATAATAAGTGGATCTCTGTTTGTCTGCTGTTCTCTTACTGTTCTCTTACTGTCTCCGCTCCTACCAGAGTAGGGGCGACCTTCCTTTTGAGTACAAAATCTTGGGATGCGACCTTGCTCCCTAAACAAGCAGCCCTAATTAATTGTGCAGCACACACACCATTCACTAAAGAGATATGTTGTGGCAATGGGTTTGTGGAGTCTATTGCAAACCTAGCAGCAGTTTCTGATTCCCAAGATGAGCTTCTTCCAGTAAAAAAGGTTCCTGAGCGGTCTCCACTTAAAAACCTTGAGGAATTGTCTCAAATACAGGAAAATGCTCCTTCAAGTGAGAAAGATTCTTGGGCATGATAAGGCTGCTCATTATATGGGGACTAATTTTGGAGAGATTAACAGGGTCGTTTAACAGCCCCAAAAGTATGGGTGATGCATTTGGTGCGACTGAATCACAGACAAGCTCAAATGGGACACCAGTTCGAGGAAGCTTTTGGAAAGCTTCCCGAGCTGCTGTGTCAGCTCCACCCGATGTAAGTGAAAAGCCACTCCCCCCCACTCCTTCACTGGTGGGGGCAACACCATCACAGTAGCGGGGAGTTTTTCCACTTGAACAGGGCACCATTGATGCTAGTATGGAGGAGCCATTATCTTACACAGTGAGCCACAGCCGGTACAAGGGACGGTTTCAAAGGCTCCTCCATGCAGGCCTGGCAGTGGCTTTAACACCCTTTTTCGTGTAAATTACATGTATTTGGCATGCAGGGCAGCCGCCCGGGCTGCCCATGCCTAAGGCCGACCCTGAATGCAGAAACAGTTCAAAGAACTATTTACTAGGAGGCATAAACCGGAAGCATGATCTGGAATGGGATGGGCTGAACACTGCCATTAGACTTTGGGGAATTTACCAGAGTCAAGCATTAAATGGCTGATTAGGTCAATTATAAAGGCCAGAAGGGCTTATCCCCGGGGCACAGGTTACTGATGCAAATGCCAATATTGGCAAGCTGCGTGTGATTCAATCTCTTAGTACAGTCACACGAGATGTGCTATTTCAACTGATTCAAGGAGGGAAAGAGGTTGCGGTGGGACATTGCTTGTGCAGACTTATAATAAGCTCTTACGCATCAGAGAAGATGTACTATACAAAAGTTGGCCAAGAATGCTCAGAAATGACTCTGGCATCCCAGAAGATCTATGGCCCTGGAGAGAACTGTGGAAGAGCAGCACATGGAAACATGCACCTATAAGACTAAAGGAGCAGTGAAAGGAATATTGGCACCAATAATAAGATCATTGGAGGCCCTTGGGCAGGTTGCAATTGGAACTTGATCACTCATCGAGATGTGTGAGAAGTAAATCCTGCCTGATATCTAACTTCGGCCCCAGTGATGACCGCTGACTTAAGGCCAGGTATTGGTTCTAAATGCAAATAATGACCCCTTCAAACTCCTCAGCTGCAATGCCTTAGTAACTTACCTAGAGGACAGATATAATTGGTGGGAAATAGAATATACTGGGATGGGAAGGCAACAGTTGTTTCTCTGCAAGGCAAGCAATTGTTCCAAAAGGTGGATAAATGTGTGGAGTTAGTGTTTGTACCAGCGGCAGATATACATTTTATTTGGCAGACGAGGATGCAGCCGTTTGATATTGTCTGGCCCTTAGAAGAATGGAGGTCAGCGACCGCATGTTGTCCCTTGAAGGAACGAAAATCTGTTAGGATTGTTGCAGAAGATAAAGAAGATAACTGATAAACAGAAAAGTTTGCAAGTGTTGGAATTTAAGCTCAATAAAGAAAAGAAGGCCTTCGAAGTAGCCCACTGTATGACAATCCTGTGTACTCACTATGATGCCATCTGTTCCATCGGCAATGAAATTACCTGGCAGCCTTAGCTCAGCAGTACTGTAGGCTTAATATCCTTCTTTGTTTCCTTTCGTATTTTCCTTTACTGTGGTAGATCTGTTTTAAGAAAACATAAGGTGTTGGTAAATACTGAGCCCGCCAGACCCTTTGAGAAGCTATACTATGAAGATATGTATCCTTCCATTATGCTTCAACAGATTTATAACAAGTCTGATCGATTGAAACAAGAGCTGCGGGTTCTAATGAACACCAAAATTGAATACATGCTTATTTTGATTTAGGTTGTACTTTAGGACAGTAATAAGTACCTCTCTGCATTGGCCTGGTTCCCTGCCCCCTTGCTGTACTGACCAGTGGCATGTCAGAGGTGTAATCTTGGACTTGACCCTTAATTGGATCCTTTAAGTTACTCATGGCATTCAAGCTCTGGAGCAGGAGAACCTTGGAAGCCTTCCCATGATGGATGAGCTAGGGGTGCTGTAAAGGGGTCCCTCCAGTTCCCCCGGAACCGCTCCATGCAATGGGATTGTGCTCAGATACTGAATGAGGAGAGAGAGGAAGCTCCGGGGGACAGAGCATAAGATGTCCACCTACGGGGTTCTGCTGAATGTATACAGTACAGTGCTGTTGTCTACTTCAAACCAGTTTATCAGAGCACAAAATGAGAGGGAAAGTGGTTAACGGATGATGCATGTAATGGTGGAGGATGGTAAAAGTTCAAATAAAGAAGAAAAACGGGGAAAAAACGGTAAGAGTTGTTTGGACTTTTACGCGCGAATTGACCGACCCTTGCCATGCTAATCGCTGTGTCCATTCCCACCCAATACATGCCCAATTCTCCCACCGAATATTTTTGTGATAGCTGTCGCTCAGGGTGTCATACTATGTGCTTTCATGGATCTGTCAGTTTATTTCTATGGAGGTTTCTGAGCGCTAATATCCTAATTGCAGGTGCAAATCCGTTCTTAGTGAAATAAAACATTTCCTAAACAAGTTGTGTCCTCAGACACTTCCTTTTTAAGCAATATGGGTGTCCTTAGATCTGTTTCTGGCACTGAACTGCTGTAAAAAAAAACAAGGGTTGGCAAAGCCAACAGATTAGGCTCTTGTATAGGCATTAGACAGGCATTTGCAAGGCGCTGCCATAATATGCACAGTTACTCACGCCGTTTGCGAACTGTTGCCATCCAATGGTTAGATTGCAGTCCTGGAAAATGCCCGCGTCACGCTTACACAAAAGCCGAAACGTTTAGCTAAGCTTTGTTATGCTATTGGGTTTTAAATCAAGCATGTGGGCTATTTTCATGGTTAATAGCGTGGAGCTGTGCACTGTTACTTTGATGTTGTGTTGATCGGGACAGAATATAAGTAACTAGCTTTTGTGAGGGGCTAAGGTTCAAGGCGTTTTTGTTGCGTAGTTCATTGCGACCTGCCATTGTGAACCTTGATGCGGATACCCATGAATCGGTCTCTTATGGAACCTTTGAGCGCTCTGGTTGCGTTTACGTGCATGTGTAAATATAGCAAAAAAGGGCCTGCTTATCGTTGTTACGTGAACATTAACGTGACCAGAAACAGCCATACATCCATGCGTGCGGGTCGAGTGCATCTTTCAATGGTGCCATTAATTTCTGAGGTGAGCGGGATATATATAAATAGACGGCTTTACTTCAAGTGAGCTAATTAATCACGCACTATAAAAAGAGCTCAGACGGCAGCCGGAGTCTGCGGCAGTCGCCCAGATATTTTTCACGTCCATCTTTATTCTAAAACGGTAAAGGAGAAAGATAACTTCCACGTCGCTTTCCCTGTCTTCGTTCATGTTTTATAGCCCCTGGCTTCCGAATTTGCAAACAGCTGAATTCCATTCTTCTGCCTTTTCTGGACAATGCTGGGATGTTTGCCAGGTCTAGAGGATGTGAAGAAAACATTCCATTTGTAACGTGCCTTTTGCAGCTAGGTTTGCTGGTACGGAACGTTTCCAGACAGGTAAACTACAAGTTTGATGGTGGGGTGGCCGGATTTACCGGCAGCTCCTAGCTGCCAGTAATTCCAGCAACCCACCACGAAAAAATGCTAGGTTTACTGGCACCACTATTATCAATGCTGGTAATACCGGAATTTCCCCCCATAGAATGGGGAATACCCACTCTTACCAGCACTTGTAATCTGCCAGTAAATCCGGCAGACCAAGTGCAGGTAACGGTAATACCGTTTGGTGGTATCCCGCCGGATTTACCAGCGGGATACCACCAAACATGTAATGAGTCTCTTAGAGTGGACAGACACCACTCTACAATTTTGGGTGTCATTAACACTAGACTCCGTAAGCATGATTACTGTCCTCTGCTTGACCCGGCACCTACTGGCCTCCCGCTCTCCCCTGCCCCCAGTCTCCACCCCTGCAGCGTGATCCAGGAACCAGGATCATGGCAAGCTGATACCGACCATCTACCGCAGCACAGAGATATCAAAGTGAGCCCATGCGGGTATACTTAGGCAGTGCTATATGTGCCTCGTTAACAACTTGAGCACACACACACTAACCACGTGTGCGTATTGCCCACATCTGCAGAACACTTTCCGGCCTGCATATGGCCACCGCCTTTGTTGGAGGCTCTGGAGGGCCTCGGAGCGTTGCTGTGGAGAGGGAAGTACAACAACAGATCTGATTGGCTCCTCACTCCCACTTGAACTAATCGAAGAGCTGGCCGGCGTTAGCCGGCCCTTCCTCCAAGGCACTTATCTGTGCCTGTCAGGGTCTTTGAGGGCTCCGAGGGTCCCCCATCTCCTCCCCCGCAGCACCTCATGCTCCACCACCTCTCGGCCTTATGGAACAGCTTCCCAGCATGAAGCCAGCTACCCCACGAATTTGTGCCTCTGGAGCTTTATTCTCCCACCAAGATTACCGGTGTCATGTCCTGGACATTGTTATGCCTTTTTTACTAACTCACACAACTGTTCAAACCAGGTGTGCCTATGCCATTCTGCCTTTCAATGCCTTATTATATCCCGTCTCCTTAATGCATTGCTATTCTTTTTGGTAAATTCGAATCCTTGTGTGTTTTTGACAACTCTTCTCCCCCTTTTTGCATTGCATTTCTGTGCTTTTTGGTAAATTCGAATCCTGGTGTGTTGTTAACAACTCTTCACCCCCATTTTTGGTACTCAAGTGTTTGTATTGCATCTGTTTTTTCGTTTTTTGGCTACTAGGCTGTCTGGTGAGTTTGTGTTTGTGTTGTGCAGTCTCTACTCTATCTTCTATCCTTATCTCTCTGCCACTCCTATGGCACTCACCATCTCTCCAAGCTTTTCTAACTGCTATATTATCACCTATCCTCCCTCTCTCAGGAAGTCTGGAAGGAAAACGTTTAAAAAAGACATCCTGACCAATAACCCTGATCTACCCATTGCAGACACCTACATCAGTGCAACTTCCAGCCAGATTGTCAATGATATCCTCTTTTCTGTCCCCTATCCAGATCTTTGGATTCCTCCTCTTATCTCTCCTCTCTCTCCTCTCGCATCTTCACCCATTAATGTTGGCACTAGATGGGAAGTACTCTTGGCAGGCTTCTCATCATCCATGTTTATCATGAACGCCTATTGGAACGGCACTACCATGGCTCAGGATCCTCAACCCAACCTCCTCCTCTCCGACCGGTGCTTGCCGTCCCTCATCAACTTCCTTCATGCACCTGCTACTCCTTCTTTCTCTATGTCACCCCTACTCTGACTGGGTACTATGTACCTGTACCCCTCATTGGAAAACCTTCAACGGCAGTGACCTGATGTATCTAGCCATGGCTAATGCTCACTCTGCTATCAAACACTCTGCCGACATCTGCCTCCTCCTTGAAGAACTTGACCTCGATATCTTTGCTTTTACTGAGACATGGTTCAATGCAATCTCAGTCACTTCTTTCCACTCCCTTATCCCTGTTGGCTACAATATCATCTTCAAGCCTCGCCCTTATCATGCTGGCGCTGGGGTTGCCCTGATCATCCCTGAGTGGGTCCATTCTTCCCTGATACCTACTCACCCATTCTTCTCATTCAAGATCCTGGTCTTCAAGCTGCTCATCTCTCCCACTTCCTGCCTGACCATTGCCACTATCTACTGGCCACCTGGCTCTATCACCCTGTTCCTCTCAGAATGGAATGATTTCTCCTCTTCTCTCCTCACATCTACCTCTAATCTCCTTCTCCTGGGTGACTTCAACATCCACCTTCACTCCTCAATCACAGCGTCCACCCTCTTCCATGACATCTGCACCTCGCTCTCCCTCTCCATTCTCCCCTCTGGTCCTACCTACTCGACTGGACACACTCTTGATGCCTTGATGCACACTGATCTTTTGCTCTCGCCCCAGTAACAACCCCACTTTCCTGCTCAGACCACTCACTCCTCTCCTCTCCGCCGAGGGTGCTCTCCGCCCTCTGACCACACCTCCCCCAGCTCTGCCATCCTCATTCATGGACATCTGCCCGATGAAACGAGTGTCAGCTGCTGTCTTCGTATCCACCTTCACCCTCCCGCTCTCCCCTCACTGCAGACTCTACCTCTGACTCTGCTCTCAGCAACCTCCATCTCGCCATCACTAACACTCTCGACATTCTTGTCCCAGTCATGAAGATCTGCCTGAAACATGCCATCCAGCGTAGCACCTGGTGTGATTCTGAACTTGCAGCCCAGAAACGCAAGTGCAGATCTGCGGAACGGAAGTGGCAGACCTCAGGCTCACCCTCCGACAAACAAAGGCAATACAGACTCTCCATTTATTCCTAGAAAAGGGCCCACATCCAGGCTTGCATCTCTGGTGCATCCAACAACACGGCGGAACTCTTTAAAATCTGCAAGGAACTAGCCAACCCTTCCGCAGTCTCCACCTCGCCTCTTCCCTCTCAGGCCATCTGCAATGATTTGCCACACACTTCACTGCAAAAACCCAGGACATCCTGAGAATTCTCTCTTCCTTTCCCCCCTCCCTCCCTCCCTCCCTCTCATCTCCCTGCCACCTATGGCCTCCAATCCTCCCTCTGCCTTTCTCTCCTCCTTCTCTCCTATCACTTCCGATGAAGTCACTAGAGTTGTCCGCTCCATGAAGGCCTCCTCCATACAGGTCCCGCCTGTTCTTCCTGAACTATTAAGGACAATATTGGCTCTCTTGCCCCTGCACTTTCTGATTTCTGCAATCACTCTATTGCTACTGGATCTTTCTCATCTTCCCTCGAGCACTCTCTTGTGCACCCCCTCCTGAAAAAACCTTCCGCCGACCCCTTGTGTCCGGCTAACTGCCACCCCACCTCTATCACCCCCTTCCTTGGGAAACACTTGGAGAAGGTGGTCTTCCCCCAACTGACCCAGCATACTGAGCTTGTCAGTGCCCACACGACCATGAATCTGGATTCCCAGCATCCAGAGGCACGAAAACTGCTCTCCTGAACAGCTGTGAAGAACTGCTCGCATCTCTGGACCCTAACTCTCCAGCTGTTCTCATTCTACTTGATCTCTCCTCTGCATTTGATATGGCCAACCACTCCACCCTCATAAAACAGCTCCACAATACCCTTGGTATCTCAGAGCGGGCACTGGACTGGCTGAAATCCTTCCTCACTGACCGTCTCTCCCAGGTAATCCTGGGCTCTTTCTCCTCTCCCACCCAAATCTCCACCTGTCGCGTTCCCCTGGTTGCCAACCCTTCTCCCTGCCCTTTTACCATCTATCTTGCCCCGTTTACACATCTAATTTCCACTTTCTCCCTTTATTTCCAGTGTTATGCATATGGCACACAACTCTTCTTCAAACTTCCCTCTGATACTCTCCATACTTCCTCTATCAAATTGTATGTTCTTGAGTCGACTGTTTGAAAGTTCCAACAATGTTTACACAGGAACTTTTGGCATGGGACTTGGCATTACTAAACGGTAATTGTCCAGGTGACATGCTGCCACATTTTACCTGGCATTATTACACCTTGTGCTCTACTCTGGATTATGTCTTTGTCTCTGGTGACCTCTTTGAGGGAGGTGTAAGGCTGGAGGTAATCCAGATGGAGTTAAGCGACCACTGCATGATAACCTGTGAAATCCCTATGGTTCTTTTTGGTGGATCTAGCCTTTTGGGGATAATCTTTGAGATAATCGCTTGTAACTGGGCTGTAAAAAGCTCTTCAAAGGTCTATCAGGTCTTTGATGAACGGATTTCTAGTATACTCATGAGTAATGATAGGGGTATAACATCTAAACAGGGTTTGGCCCCATAATTCTCTCTTCCTTGGGTACCCTGTACCGGCTAAGCACCAAGCGCAAAGGTCCAGAGCTTTGGGTCATAATCATGTTTTTGATGTTGAAGTACAGCATGGTAAAAAACAGATGTGCGCCTTAATTACAAATATTTTCCTGGGAAGGTCTGAGAACGTGCCAAAGACATCACCAGTGTGGAAAGGAACTTTAAAAACTGGATGAAGGGTCACAAATTCTTAATGGGCATTAATGATGTGGAGAGAATGTTGGGCTGTATAATGGGGAACAACATCAATACGTTTTGGCAACTTATTAAACCCACAGGGACTGATCAGTACCTACAGACACAAGCTATCCCTGAAAATGTATGGGTAAATCACTTCTGGGAGCTATATGTTAAAGAAGGCATGCCTATTCAGCAACCACACCCATGAAAGAAATGGGAGGGGGCTGTATGCTGGGAGATATTCTGTTTCTGATCAAGTCAAATAAAAAATAGAATGCCCCTGGTCCTGATGGTTTAACACATTTACCATTCAAATCTAATCCACTATTATGGGCTGGTGTATTGTCCCAACTGTTTAGAAACAACTTGGTACATCAGGAATTACTGAGGCCATGGGGTGCAGCCTTGATTGTTTTGAGTTTTAAGGGAGAAGATTGTCTGTCGTTGCTACATTATCGGCCAATATCACTGCTGGATGATTCTAATGAAATAATTGCCAGGTTACTATTGAAAGAACTTCAGACCTGGGCAGCAGGGTCAAACTGTTTGAATTTGCGCCAGTCAGGTTTCAAGAAGGGGCGTGGAGTATTTGCTAAATAGTTTTGTTTTGTCCCTCTTCGACGGCCAGGTAAAAGATCAAGGGAGGCCAGCTTTATTGGCCTTCCTTGACATAAGTAAAGCCTCTGATCGTGTCAATACGGCAGCTCTCTGGGTAAAGCTAGAATGGATACCCTCAGCCCCTAATTTGTATTTTGGAAGCCCTATATTTAGGGACTAAAAGAAAGATAAGATTGGACTCATATGGGTCCTTCTCGGTTTGGATTGAAACCAATCGAGGGCTACGATAGGGGTGTGCCTTGTGCCTTTCCTTTTACATTTTTATATAAAGGACATGGCCTCCTGTTGGGAAACGGCAAGGACAAACCCGCCTGTTTTGGGGCTAATATAACTACATTACTTGAACTATGCAGACGATATGGTCATCTGCGACATGACACCAATTGGTCTGCAGCGGGCCTTGCATTTCTCCCTTTCTTGGGAACTTGGATCTCACAATCAACACTGCTGAATCAAAAATTCTGATGCTCAAAGGGGGTCGTTCAAAATGGAAAAAATGTAAATGGTCCACAAGAGGGAAGGTGGGACCTGTGAGTGAATACAAAACTAAATTTCTAGCAGCAGCTTCCCATTTGACACAATTTGCTACAAATTCGAGAGATATTCGGCACTAACAATAAGTAAATTATATGGACAAAATACATTTTCTGCAGTTAATTTTTGGTGCTCAAAGTTATGATGTTGGTTTACCTGTGGTCAAAATTGGAAGCATCAATGTAGAAAAAAGTGCTTTGTCTCTGAATTTGGTCCCATTGGCAGGTATTCTTCATGAGCTGTGTCAACTCCCAATCTAGACCTATATTGATTGGGGACTACTAAAAATATTTGCTAACATTGTGGTCCCTCCACCTGTGCCCTTTTTTGTCCACCTTAATTCAATTCTGGGCAAAGGGACATGTAGGGTATTGGATCAATGGTGTCAATCATGTAGAGAGTTGCTCGTAAAAATTGATTTGTCAAATGAGGAGCAGTCTGGGAATCTGAATGATACAAAAGTGATGCTCTATAGACAGAGTTGATGGCATTCTGTTGTTTTAATGACCACTTCAGTTGGTCAGTGAAAAATGTCAACTTACTCTATGTCCGACAATGGAGGTGTTGGGGATTAAGGGGAATGTGCCAAGGGCATACAACTGTGTCGGTACTGTAAGAGTGAGGATTAATCTTTAAAACACATATGGATATCCTGCCCCACCCTGTCCCTCACCCCAGAAGAAAATAATTGTGACCATTTTATCAATAGTGGAAGAGGATCTCTGGGTCAGGATTTTAAACACCAATGATATTTCAATTTTAGTTTGAGTTTTCGATTTTTTGAAAAACATCTTGGACTTTTAATAATTGTATAGGAAATATATTTTTATCAAGTGTATATTTTTTGATCTTTAGTATTAAATGGATTTTTATATTGAAGTAATGTGTAAAAAGTACAGCTTTTGAACTGTAATGCACACTAAATAAATAAACTCCCTCCAGCATTCCTGATTGCCTATCTGCCATCCAGTCCTGGTGTGCCTCCAATGATCTCTGCCTCAACGCCAGCAAGACTGAGATCCTTCCCATTGGGACTCCTGCTCCATCTTCCTTCTCTTCACTCTGGCCAACTTCTATGGGATCTTCCCCTTCTCCTTCATCTGAAGTCAGAAACCTTGGAGTCATCTTTCACTCCTCTCTTTCCTTCCTCCCTCACATCCAGGACCTTGCCAAGAAGGCCCACTGTCAACTCCACCTCCTCAAAGGAATCCTTCCTTCCCTCACTTTTCCCCAGATGCTCAATGCTCTAGAGCGCTGGTACTCTCTAGGCTGAACTACTGCGACAGCCTCTTCCTTAATCTACCCTCTTCCTCTCTACGTCCCCTCCAGCTTATCTAGACTAGGGCTACAAGACTTATCCTTGGCCTCAAGCCCAGGGACCATATCTCGCCATCCCTAAAATCTCTCCACTGGCTCCCGGTTGCTGAAAGGATCAAAATCAAATCCCTCTGCATCATCCACAAGGCTTCCTGGGGGCAGGGACCATGCTATCTACAACTGGTTCTCACCAAATACTCTCACTCCAGATCTTTACGCTCCTCCAGCGCCAACTCTCTGCATGTGAAGCATTTCTATAAACGGCGTGCTGGTGGCCAATCTCTTTCCTCAGCTGGCTCCCTCCTCTAGAACAGCCTCCCCCTTCCTCTCCGTCTTGAGCTGGATCTCCTGAAATTCCGGAAGCTCCTCAAGGCTTTCCTTT
This sequence comes from Ambystoma mexicanum, assembly GCF_040938575.1. NCBI lineage: Eukaryota > Metazoa > Chordata > Amphibia > Caudata > Ambystomatidae > Ambystoma > Ambystoma mexicanum. The sequence goes on along the minus strand of NC_090933.1, from coordinate 22,071,581 downwards.
TCACCTCCTCTTTGCCCTCTCCCCCTCTCACTCCCTTGCTAAACCCCACAGCCGCTGAGATTGGTGACCAGCGCCCTTATGTGTCCTTCTGGGTCCTGGCTTTCCCCCCACAATCGCCATCAACCTCTGTCGAATACCAGCACTTCCTTTTGGGCACCCACTGGTCTGTGCTGTCTCACAGTTCTTCACTTATTGTATTGGCAGTTGACCACTCTTACCAAGTGATCTCTACCAGACACTTAACAGCTGCTTGCAACTAACTCCCTAGCACTTCCCTCTGTTGAACTCCTAGCCCCCTCCCTCGTCCCTTCTTTCTCTTTGCACTTGTACATTCTGAATGCTCACAAGGTCCAGTAGGACCACCTCTTTGTTTCTCTTCATTGTTATTGTATTTGCCTTTTATTCCCATGTTTCCCTCCCTGTTGCCTTATGGGCACTTTGAAACACAATTTACATGATGTATAAGCACCTTACAAATGTACACTAAAATAAATTAAACAAAAAATACTTTCACCTATCTGGAGGTACCAGAAGGGCCCTCTGAAATATAAAACAAAGATATCAATCAAAACTAAATTATCACCATCTCATTCCCACAATATTAAAAACATGGAGTAATTGAATGAAAGAAAAAGATTTCAAAAACGCATTGGCAAAGTATTTATTGCAGAGAGAAACATTAATACACAATTATCGCAAAACGTTTCGTTATTTGATGTCATGCAGCTTTTATAAAGCAGGCAAGACCAAAGGCAACCCCAGAATCAGGGAAAGACAGCAACAGCATGAAACCCGATCTACAGTGACATAGCCCACTTGCCCTAAACACTTTCCGAAAATATATTTTCTAGACATCGTTATACAAAGGACAAAACGACACAAAATGCAGTAGTGTTTCCTTCTTGCCTCACAGGCAATGCCAATCACCTAAATGTGAGTCGCCCGGTAGCTTTTAAATGAAAAGCATTTAGCTGAGCTCTGGTCAGAAGGATCGGATGATATGTATCTCAGACCATAGTAAGATACCCAGCTAATCACCCAGCAGGAGACAGCGGGAGATACAGCCTGACAGATGGTTTACTCAAATATCCGTCCTCTGTAATGTTAACTCGGACATTCCAGAATTTTGCTTTAAGAAGCTGGATAGCCATGCTGGCAATGCTTTCTGGGTTATCAAATTAGCAATTCAGACCCATAGTTCCTAATGGTTTAAATCCTTCCTGTGTCCACGGAATATGAGAGTGACCAAGGACAATGCTTCTTCCATTATCTCTATTCTATTATGTGGGGTCCCCCAGGGGTCGTGTCTATCGCTATTACTTTTAAACATTTACTCGCGACTCCTCTCTACCCTTCTGTTGGCTATGGGCATATATTTTGCCAATTATGCCAACGATACGCAGACCGTTATTAGGCTTATTGGCGAGTATTATGAAGACTTGGAGCACATTCATTACATTTTTACGGCAATTAAAAATTGGATGGCTATGAATTCTCTGGCTCTTAATAATGCCAAAACTGAGTTGCTTGTTTTGGGCACTCAGCAACAGCTCAAGAAAATGCATGTTAGATATGAAAACTTTCTGATTGGCCAACACACTATTCAAGTTTCAAAGACTGTTAAAACACTTGGAGTCTTCTTTGACCCCCAACTGTCTTTCAATCGGCAGACTAGTTATCTAAATGCTTCCTTTCCATTTTTATATTCAGCTCCTCTGGCAGATACGGCCCTATCTGTCAAAAGAAAATCTTGCTTTAATTGCAGCAGCGATGGTGAATTGTAAGCTGGAGTATTGTAACAGTCTTTTAATTGGTACTTCCCAGGCCAATCTTAAATCTTTGCAGGTGATCCAGAATAGTGCTGTGTGTGATGTGCATGGTCTCAAGCATAACATACATGTTTCTATGATCAGGCGCAGTCTGCATTGGCTGCCTGTTCAACAGCGGCTGCAGCACAATGGTTTATCCATTGTGTTCAAATGCCTTCGAGACGATGCTCCATCCTACCTTACTGCTAGGCTTAAAAAGAAACCCATTGGACGCCTACTATGATCCAGTTGCAACATCATCCTGGTTTAACCCTTGTCCTCATTGAAGAGAATTGGTGGTGCCAGTTTTAATCTATGGGCTCCTGCTTTATGGAATTCAATGCCCAAACACCTGGCTGAAAGCAGCTCATTAATTGCTTTTAAGAAACATTTAAAAACGTTCCTATTTAATGTAGGACATGGGTAAACTTTCAAAAACTATCTTGATACTTTCCGTACATTGCCATCTTCGTAACATTTCTTGCTGGCATGTAGGATGATTCTGCCTTTTCTTGTCTGCCTGTTTTGGACTCTCTTTTGCGCGGCATGAGGCCCATGTGTTAGTGGCGCAATACAAGAACTCAGATAGATAGATACATAGAATGACGTCTCAATAGAAAGCAGCCAGCCTATTTTATAGCACTTCTCCAGAGTTAAAAGATGCTTTATTAACAATTTAGTGTTCCGTCTTTACTAGCCCACAAGGCGCGTATCAGAAAAATCAGACTTAATGGCAATTGGGCCTCATTACGAGGGCTGCAGTAACTTGCCGGTGCTACGGGTGTGTTGCCGCCGTTCTCGTAACACTGAATCCACCGCCTGACTTCCCGGTGCCACCGGGACATGACAAGTCCCGGTGGAGCAGGAAGTCAAGCAGGGATTTGGTAAATCCCCATTCCCGTGGAGACCCATAGGAATAGGTTCAGGGAAGCACCGTTCTTAACATTGCCAGTGCTTCCATGATAACTCTGTGGCCGAGTGCTGTTTCTCCCGGCACGTCAGACCTGCCAGGCGTAACGGCCCCCACCAGCAGATTCGGAGTGTGGCATTCCGGAAAGGGTGCCGGTACGTTGCTACCAGCACTCTTATTTCCGGACTGCCACACTCATAATGAGGCCCAATAAGTCTCTAAGAAAAGGGAGGCCAGTTTCCAATTGAAGTAGGTAGAATGATGTGGTAGAGGGAACATTAAGAAGTTGGGCCAGAAAAAGATTTGCCCCTCTCTGTAAAATCTCAAAATTCCAGAAAGCCCAAAGTTCACTTCCGTAATCCCTGAAATCTACCACTTTACCCCTGTACATTTCCATTGTATGCACAATCGACAATCGAGTACTGCTTCTTCGTCTTACAAATCTAACCAAGTCCCCAATAACTTGATTCTTTTCAGGCCTCTGTTTTTCAATAGTGATCTTCCACGTGAGGTGTTTACTGAAGCAAATCTAAGGGCAGGCAAAATGCTTACAGACCTTCAGCGTGCGTCCATTCAATGATATTGGTGTCTGCAGAGACTTTAGCATGGCATGAGAGAAACCCATAACAAAGCATTTCCCTACATTTGCCATGAGACCACAATGAACTGATATAATATGATATGGCATTTATAACGCGCCTGTACACAAGTGCTTCTAGTCACGAATGCTGCATATAGCTACCATATGTGTCAAGTATAGGCAAAGATTTGGGAGTCCCAACATGCATCATCCACATAACTAATAGTGGCCAGATGTCTACCTCTGCGAAGGGGGACATTGGTGTTTGTGACTTATAAGGTGCAAGCAAGGGAATTTATATAGAGATTAAACAGTAGGGGTACGAGAACACACCCCTGACTAACTCCCTTACCCACCTTTATGGCACCACTCAATTCATCCCCTCACTATAGCACACACAAAGTTTTGAATTGGTGTATAGAGCCTTCATCATCTGCATCAGAAGTTTTGGTGCACCAATCTGGTTGAGAGTCACCCAAAGGAGCCTCCTATCCATGTAGTCACTGGACAAACTAATGTCCATAGAAGCCACGTAGACAGGAGAGTCCAAAAAGAATGCATACTTCGTAAGCCAGTGCTTAAATTTGTATTTGATTCTGGCAGTGCCCATACCAGCCCTAAACGCCAGCTCTGCATCTGTCAAATGAGTGTGCTCTCTCGCCCAGTTAGCCAATCTATTCAGCAATATCCCTGCAAACGATGAGATTTTCCATCCAGCAGGGTAACTGTGCGATACGAAGATGTGATGGACTGACTTGTTGCCCCTTTTAAAGATTGTCACACTAATGGCAGTTTTCCAACAATCTGGAATGCGCCTAGTAATAATCAGAGCATTAAATCTTGTGTAAGGAAAGAAGCACAGAGATCAGAGATAGCACAGAATAAATCGTTTGGCAGCCTATAAAAACCCATGGCTTTAAGTGTTTTTTGTCTTCCCATTTCAGATGTCGATGCCCTGATCGAGAGGGGAGACAAAGTCTCTTTATCTACAGATAATCACTCCTCTCCTACCCCCTCAAATTGACATGTAACACTGAGCAAAGTGCTAAAATACTTTATCCAGTCCTTCTCTAAAAAATATACTTCGGGGACTTCCAAAAAACCCAAATCCATACTCAGTCCAGTATTCTGGCTATAATCCTCCAAAATGATTTCGAGTCATGAGAAGAGGTTGCTGTGCAAAGAGCATCCCAATGCTCCTTAGCAATCTCTGCCCTTCGGTTAGGAAGGTCTAGGTTGAAATCCCACCTCCTTAACCTAATGTATATAGCCTTAGGAGAGGAAGCTTTAAGAGCTGCAAGAAATAACCTGCATTGGACATTGGACAGGCTGCACAATAGAACCAGACACAGTAATAACCACCACACGATTTTACCTTTCTGCACTTTGGTGTATTTATGTTCATTCATCTGAGAAAAATGCACTTGTAGACAATCAAACAACCTCAAAACTGATACAGTTGTGAGCGTAGAAACCTTGGCAACAAACGTTGGCAATGACCACAGGAAGAAAAACAGGAAAACACTTTGTACTTTGGTTGATCACAGCCCTTAGACCCCAAGCTAGTACTTTGGCTATGAAAGCAAATGCATTATAGATACAGCTTCAGTTTTAATTTGCTTCCCCCTGCCCTTATCCACAGCTAGGTTAGTGACAAGAGTGTGATCATTAGACTGTGAGATTGTGGTATTGTGAGATTGTGGCATTGTCACCCCTTCTGCATGAAAGAAGTCCAAGCTAACACTTTGGTTCCCGGCTACTTTGTTAACCCCTTGGCACCAAAAGAGTTAAACATTTTCTGCCAACCATGTCTAGTTTGGCACTTTTCGAATCGAAATACACTGCAGAAGGAATCCTAATTGATTAATTGATTGATTTGATTGTTGTACTATTTATACTTACACAAGACTAAACTCTTTGCTTTCATCGGCTCCCACGTACGATCAGTGTCTCTGCCAGCTCTTTCCTTGGCTCCACGGCCTTCCAACGTCCCTTTGGCAGCAAACCCGGTCTTTGTTGTGGCCTTCAGAGACACAGCTCTGCAGTGGTCTACCTCTCTTTGGGAAAGCTCCCACGTAGCCAAAAACAGCACCCCAAGCTGACCAGGACTCAGGAAACCAACAGCTGATCAGAACCCAGGAAATCACCTGCTGACCAGCAAGAAGAACTACCAGCTGACCAGCCAGAGGAACCCCCTCCTACCGCCTTTCAGTTCCTTTTAAACCCTTTCAAGGAGCCCTGCTTCTTATGCTATACTCCTCTATGTTACCTTTTTTCCATTTTCCAGCCTCTGTCACCTCGGCTGTCACCACCTCTCATGAAGTCACTTCCATTCTCACCACGTGCCAGACTCTTTGAGAATATTCCAGCACCTTCATGCATCCATTGCGCGTAGTTTTCCAACCCAGCCCGAAGTGACCTTTGGACAGCATCCAGCACATCTCCCGATCATGTAACATATTCCGCTCAGAACAATGACCATTTATCTTCAAGACACTTTTCCACATCCTCACAGCACAAGCTCTGAATCTCGCCTGCAAATACAGTTTTCACTTTTCGCTTTATTCTCTGAAACTGGCAAACCACAGCCATCATGTTTGTTCATGCGCCTGTTGCAGTGTCAGTACTATCATAGTTTGTGGCCTACAAATCTAGCTCACACAAACCACCCCCATATGAGCTGTTAACACCCCAAAATCTCCCCTTTCAGTTCCTAATGCTGCATGTATTACACTACACACAGCATGTGCTGCAATGTTAGCTTGCTATGTTAGTATTTTTATTAAGGTCTACAGCCTGTACAACTAGCCCCATCCCACACACAGCACATACAGCATGTGCTGCAATGTTAGCACCTGCTCACAATCTCCCTACAGAAACCAGATGGAGACACTGGCAAACAAAGCATCTTCCGTAAAATCACCATTTTTAGAAGTGAGATGTGACACATTATACAGATGAGTAATTAGGATTACCTCTTTTACTTTAACTCACTCTCCATTACGATGCATCCAAAATCGCTGTAATTTAAACCTATCATTGCTCAATACATAGTCATCTCTACATACTTTACAGGATCAGGAATCTATTTAATGGACACTTTTTATCTGCCTAGTGCATTGTTACTCAGGGAAATCATTTGGTTTCAACCAGGTTTATGCATTAAACTGGGTCCAAACAATTGTCCCCATCTCCACTAGAAGAAAGTGAACATCAAAATCAGGATTCCTAACATACAATAACTTGCCATCTGCATAAAGTGACAATATCACCTTATGAAGGAAGCATCATATTCCTTTTTCCATATGTTTGGTTCGGATAATGGAAGAAAGGGGTTCCACCACCAGGAAGGACAACAGAGGAGATAGTTTACTGTCCTTCCTTGTACCACTAGGCAGCCTGAACACCACAAACATGTTCCCATAACCATTCCATATATTACACAAAACTGAAAAGTCAATTCAATATAGTTTATTCACTTTTACTTTTCCATGTGTCAACCCTGGGTATATTTGATTTGATGTCCATTCTTAGTAAAGAGAGTGGACAAAGACACACACATTCTGAGGTTGAGTTCAGTGATTCAAACCAAAAGCGCATACATAGATGATTGTGGAAGGGACCCCTTGTTTGTTTATTTTATGTTTTATTGTGTTTTTAATGGTATAATAAACAGAGAAGAGAAGCAGGCTCATGCGAAGTGCATCCTAACAACACTTAAATCATTGTCGTATATCCAACAAACTAATTTGGAGCTTACAATCCTGCCTGAATAGCAAGCATTTGAACGAGCATGATGTGCATGAGACGAATGTCAAAATCTAGCATGAATTAGTCTCTTACACAAAAAGAGTACTCCTTGGAAAACTATGGATGGGGAGGAAGGAAGCAAGTCAGTAGTGAAGAAAGAAGCAGGAAATGGTTATTGGTGATGCGTTCGCATATATCAGCACTTCAAAAGTATTTGATTTGTTCCATAATAATAATCTTTCTAGTAAAAATAGGAACATAATTATATTATTTCACTTTAGTACGTAACAGTCTTTAGTAGCACTAAGCATTACATCTAGATACAATTCATTTGATACATTGGGAGCTACATATATTTCTGAAAGAGGTATTTTGGTGGTAATTGTTGGTGAGCCCGTGGGTGTATTTTGTGGTATTTTGGAGAGCCCTAAATACAGGGAACTGCCTGATAACTGTTCTTATACCGGGCTCACTAACGGTAAGCCAAAACTGCACTTAGTACACTCTATATCATAATTGCATGCTCTTGTTTTATTTTATTTACAATACCACGTTATACCCTTTTGGAGGTATCTCAGAATACACTTACCAAGTCATCTTAGCACAGTCATTTATGTAACCAACCCGTGAAATGAACCCATCTCACAATAACGAAATTTGTTATGTACTTTACTCCAAGCAGCAATATGAAGTTACCGCCTGTGGTAAATTGCAACTACCACTTGCTATTCACAGTTGTCTTTGTTACCACAAGAGACCAGAACACATAATGGGACTCATTATGAAGTTGGAGGTAGCCATGCCGTTTATACCGGCATGGCTACCCCCAAACTCGGGTCCGGCTCCGGGTCCCACGAAAGGGGAATTACTGGATCATTCCAACCTTGGCGGGCCTGGTAATTCCCCTTGCGCGGGACCCGGAGCCAGTACGACCCCATTCCCATTGAGACCCTATAGGTCTCAATGGGAATGGGGCGGATGGTAGCAGCGGTACCGTTCATAACAGTACCGTTGCTACCATCCAGTTCTGCTCGCGGTTGCCGCTCTGCACGCCTGGTCTGACCAGGCGTGCAGAGCACCAATCACGAGCAAAAGTAATGTGGCGGCATGGCAACAACGGCGCCGGTAGCACTACCGGCGCCGTTGTTGCCTTACCGCCACTATCACAATGAGGCCCAATGAGTACTCTCAGGCTAATTCAACTTTCTCTTTTGTTTTTTATAGATAGTTAGAGTTATGCGAAATATCAACAAGACATGTACTGCATAGCATTCTCAGATTACTTTTCTGTGATTTAAAAATGGAAACGAAATATTTACAAATACAACTCAACTGCACTCCCTGCGATAAATGAGCTCTTCCCACAATGGGCATTAAGTACCTTTTCTGTGTTGCATTTCAGAAATGTGGTCATCTATCGACCTTCAAAGATAGCATTCGATGTATGCAGCTCACTGCCTTCAGATCATATTGACAGCTTGCTGATTGGGCACAGAAAAAAGAAAACACAAAATGGCATTTACTTTAGCAGAGCATTTGGCTTTGGATTTATATATGAAAGATGTGTTTTGGACAGGGCAGAAAACACATATAAATAGCTATCTACATTTGTAAAACTACAAGATTCTCTAGCCTGCGCACACCACAATTCGAACCTTTATGCTCACATACGTGATGCCTCATTCAGCAGGGTCAGAACACCACCTCAGTTCAGCTGTTGAAAATTGTCTCCCAAAATAGGCTGCCTGTCCAGGAGAATTCTTTATCTGGTTTTCCTCCCATTCGTCAAATAAGGATCTCAGCCCAGTCTTCTGTGCTGGCCTGCCTGTCAGTGAATGCCACACACTCCCAGGACAATGTGTGCTCAGGATCCCAGAGCAAGAGATGGTGCACCATCCGAAGAGAGCCCAGCCTCCAGAGACAGCCCTATTTAATACCCTCTGCCTGAGACCTCCCATGGAAATATGTTTACTTGCATTACATGTAAAAATGGGTGCCTCTAAAAGTGATGTCATGCGTCCATCAGAACCACCTCTCTTTGGCAAGCTAAATCACAAGAATGTTCTAGAAACACGTGATTAGCCTGGCTTCTGTTAGAAACAGCAAGGGAAGAAAAGTGTTACATTTTTTCCTACGCTGTATTCCTGTTCTACAAATGAACAAAAGGCCTACTCTGAGCCACATTTCATTTACTGCAGAAATGAATCTTATTCTCAATGTTTATTTCTTGCACTTCCAGTTAACCTTGCACAGCCTCCATTCAGCTTACCAAATGGCACAAACAAAACATGGATTGAGCTGCACTGAATATTTGTATGGGATATGGTAATGGTTAGGGATTAGTGATTTGTAATCATTAGTGTTTATGCTTCAGTGCAACTCAGTCGATCTTACTGTGGTGTAGTGCAAAACGATAACATCTGCTGCTATATAATCCAAATTCAAAACCTTTCGTTTCGCTGGCATGCTCTCTATGCATTCACAATACTGATGCACACCAAATTCAGCACCGAGTTAACACCTGAGTCTCACACCCTTGTTGACAAGTTGGGTCCGTTTTCATTTTTGTTGGAATTCGGAGCCTTAGTTAAAATTCAAAACCTTGGCTGAAATTCGGATCGCTCTCCTTCTACATACTCCCTCCATTTTTCTGCTGGGACCTAATCAAAGAGTCACTGCAGAAACATCATCCTGGCTACAACCTATGTGTGACCTTCGGCAGAAATCAACAACATTTCATATCTTGACTTCAGACTGTAGTATGCCAAATCCATGAATTACAACATCAAATATTATGCAATTGGTAACCAAAAATGTTACCTTGTCTAAATGTATATTACATTTTTTTTATTAAAAAAATAATTACAAATTAAATAACTGCATGAGTGGCAGATGACTGCATCAGTCCAATCCTGGAAAACACACCATAAAAGTTAATGTTCGTAAAAAAAAAAAAGAAATGTTAAAAAAGTCTTGCCCAAAATGAGTGTTCCATCTCCGCACAGATAAATTGAAACACAATAAAATATAATGTGTAATATTAAACGCAAGATGTTTTGAAGTTTCCTTTAAGTCAGCGATGCTTTCCATCAGACCCTTGTCCATTAAGTAAAGTGAGTCAAGCTTCCATCCTCTGCCAGTGGGGCTTCCTTCTGGGCTCTTCCCCTCCCTTCTTCTTCGGTCCAGGGGGCTTTTCTGGAGGTCTCCGGTTCTGAGATGGTCTCCTCTGGATACTGTGGACTCCAAGGGTCCCCTCCGACTATATCCAGCTCCAGTGGCGCTGGTGAAGCAATTTGTTAATGTATAGGTTAGAGGAGAAATAAACAGATTACGTATCAAGTAAAATACCAATTATTTGTATTGCCTTACTCCATTTTGCTACTCCATGACCTAGAATAATATTCTGTATTTTACAATATATAAATATATTATTATTCTTATTTTTTGCCTGCAAATAAAAGCCTGTGTTTAAACAGCATCCAAACAGCTCTGCCACTCTCTAAAAAATCAAATGTATGGATTAACCATGATGCAAACATATAAGTCCAATCACATTCAGACTGTGATGATCAATGCATACCCTCTGGGTGTTGTTCCCCTGCCTTTTTGATGAGTACAACTGGGCTGTGCCATTCGTTGGCTTCAATGGGCTCCATAACTCCTTTGCTTTGCAGGTTATGGAGGCCTTCTTGTGAGGCTGGTGTGGCAGTGGGAGGTTGCACCTTCTGTTTAATTGGTGTGGTGTCCGGCTTCATTTTGATTAGATGTTCATATCCTCATATGCATCCTAATCTGGGAGCAAATAGGGTTGTGTACTTCTGATGTATGGCTTCTCTGTAGGGGTTTTACCTTTCATGGTAAGGATTTGTATTCCTTCAGCCAGATGGAGCTTGAGGTTAAGCTTAGCGTGGTCGTCCCATCCAATGCCTATGGGTCCCTGTGCAGTGAAATATATTTGGGTTTCTGCTCTTCTTCCATTGAACTCCAATTGGTATTTATTGTATCCCAGGAGGTCTATGTGGAAACCCTCATAGACCGTAGGCTTCTCTTTGGTTTTGTGCACACACACGGGGCCTCATTACACGGTAGGCGGTGAGCCATGGCGCTATTAGCACCATGGCTCATGCCGGTAAAATACCGGCACCGCCTTGGCGGAAAGGGGATTTACCGCCCCATTCCAAGGTTGGAGGGGCGGTAAATCCCCTTTCCGCCATTGCCCTTCCCCATTCCCATTTCTGCCCCATAGGGCTCTATGGGAGTGGGGAAGGCGCTAATTACGGCACCGCAATTTTGCGGTGCCGTAATTAGCTCTGAGGTCCCTTAGCGGGTTGGATTTTAACGCCTGCAAGAAGCAGGCGTTAAATCCTCCAACCCGCAAAGGGACCTCGTAGTACGGCGGTAAGGGTTAACGGTCACCGTTGCCATTAACGGTGACCGTTAACCCTTACCGCCGTCCGTGTAATGAGGCCCACTATGTTTTGCTTGTAACAGTTTATTGAGAAGCCACCCTCAGCATAGAGAGACCCTTCCCTCCCCACTCACATGGTTATGCAACAAACTGTTTAACAGATTATTTTTCTAGCCCTATCTCAGACACATATCATGCCCCTTGGATCCCTCCGCCTGAGCTAACAATGAGCCAAGAACCAGACCGGTGTATGGGAAATATATTGGTATTTATTTAAATGAACAGAAATAGAAATTAGCTGAAAATATCAAAAACACCACTTTATCTGTGTCACAATACAATCAACTTCTCTCAGCATAAATACATCACAAAAGTGAGTTAAAAAGAACACAGACACAATTCTTACTTTCTGCAAATTTCACTGCACAAAATAATTACACTGATCAATAATAAAGGCACTGATGAAATGTTGCGCAATTTTGATTTTCCTGCAGGCTTAAAAGGGTAGCAGTAGGATTTTCAAGATTGGTAAAAATACATATGGCAAATTATAATTCTGCCCACACTTTTGGCTTCAAATAAACACAGGGTGATTTAGCGGTTGGTTTTTCAGACCCCCCTTGCATTGGTCTATGTTGGGAAGTCAGACAGAAAAATGTGAATTATTTGGGTATTTTTGGATTTCAGACCCCCTTTACTGAAAGGCCTGTGTGGGAAAGCTGGATAAAAAGGTTGGACTGATGTAACAACAAAGATACCCCTCTTTGTTGAGAAGTTGGGGTCAGCTGAACAACAAGGATTACCAAATTCATTTATAGGCTATAGTTTTTACCACACACTGGGAAGTGAGCTTTGGTAGTTTTACATTTTAACAAAATTCACCCATAATGCCAAATGGGGAATTAATTAAATTAATATTTTTGGTTAAACAGGGTAAGGATCTACACCGTTGTGTCCCCTCCTCCCACTATAAAGGGAAAGGATTCAAGGCAAGCAGACTCCCCCATCTTTTGGTTTCCCACGGCTCAGTTCTACTTACATAGCAAGCCTCTGTTTAAGGTTCAGGAAAGCCACAGCATCTCACAACACTCTGGAAAAATAGGACAGGGGTCTGGTCACTCCACTCAAAGATGGCCTCCCACTCTCCACCATAGGAACTAGTAAGCTTTGAAGCCTTCCTAGAAATAGACAGCTTCACCCAGATGCAATCTCCTCTGGTGTCTCCTTACAGAGGTCAGATGGTAATCTCCAGCAGCCTTCCGGATGGTCTGTCTCTTATCTGTCTGTTCCCGTCTGCCAATGCTACCATCTTGGGGAAGTACCCTGCAATAATCTCTGCCACTAGGATTGGACAGTTATCCTTCTCTCTCCTCCAAACCCAGCCTCCAAGTCAGGATTGGTTTAGGGAACTGTAGCAACATATGGCCATTCCCATTTGTCATCATCCTTTGTTCTCCTTTCAACTTTTGCTCAAAAAAACAGTTAAACAACTGCCATACTAAACATATTTTATGATTCCACTGATCATGGAAAATTAGATAAGCCGACCACCAAATCTGTATCATGTAGCACGGCCATGTGGCACCTTTCTGCCGTTTCCATAAAAAGCACAACAGTTATATATGTATCTCTCACATTTGGAAAATGTTTAAATCAGCCAGAAACCTAGTTTAACTGCCCATTACAGTTCTCAGAGTCACAGGAAGATGCATTTCATATCCCCGAAATTGCCTGGAAATTACATAATAAATGGTACATAGATGAAACCGCCCGCCTTATGATGGCTGAGAAAAGGCCTAAATGATAATAGTCCTTTTAAATAAATTGTGGATCTTCATGTGGGACACATGGCCCTTTTCTGCCCTCCGTCCATTTGTTTTCACTAGGTCAGCCTGTGCCTTTATCAGTCTTCTTTGTGTTGGAAGCTTGCTCTATGAAGTGGGTTCCCCCATTTTTACACATTTTAGTCATGCTCCAGCCAATCGATAACTTTTCTTGGAGTATATACTTTCAGAGCCAGTAGGTCTTGAGAACACTGAATTTCTACGCCTTTCAGCAGGACATTTTATTGCAGTTCGTCATTAGATGGGAGATGTGACATCCAGGCTGGAAGTGGGAGATGTCCTTGTGAAGTTTTTCCCACAGCCAGCAAAAGGGTCTGCCTTGTGCTGACATTTTCCATGAAGACAAAGTGGCTCTTCAAATGTCACTGGACTAGTGTGGGTGAAATATAATATACATTGCTTTTTTGGTCAACCCACAGATTATGTTTTGTTTTCCTGACATGTTTCTGTCCGCAGTGATATTTTTTTCACTTTTACTTTTAAAACTGTTTTTATTTGCACACACATGTGCAGGCCATTTTTGTTGTCAATGTTTAAAAATGCTGTTTTCCATGTGACAGGGATCTTTGATTCCTCCTTCTTTTGTAAATTAAAATGCTGCTTTTCCTTTTGTAATGAAAAGTAAGGCCCTTTCCACATCGCTCTAACTTTACTTGAAAAACAAAAAACAAAGGCCAGGCCATTTTTGTTTCAGTGTTTAAAATGCCTGCCATTCATGTGAAAGGGACTTCTGTTTGGGGCCTTTAAATGCACCCCACATGCTTCACCATTTGCTTCTAAGTGTCCATGGGCAGGATGGCAAGTATGATCCTCAGTTAGCCCTCAGATTCACTTCCATGCCATCTACTGTGACTTCACAGTGGGGTTTGCAATGCCTTGCATTGGTGCAATGTACAATGAGCATTCCTCATCTTCTGAGGGAGTGTCTTCTGTTTGGAAACCTGAAAGGTCTATAGTTGTGATTCTTTTCGTTCTCTGAGTACAGGCCTTAGCAAAGTGTCCTATTTTGTTGCGGGCAGTGCACGATTTATCCATTGCCGGTCATCTGGGATTGTCTACTACAGGATACGGGCTACCGCACCAATAAAAACTTGCGCTATCTGTTTGTTTCTCTTCATGGTGTCTTTCCAGTCTTCTCTTTGTCTGCATAGAGATGATCTCTGCATTGGGTTTCGTGTACAATATGCGTTATCCCTTCAGATGTTCCAGTTTTCTGTATTGCTTTATCCAGCGTAACTTCCATTTAACCAATGTAGTTGTCTTGCATTTTCTTGATGTGGACAGCTAACATGTCCGTGGTCATGTTTTCTACAATCTCTTCCAAATTCTCTAGGGCTGAAAAGAATCACCATCTAGTCTTCAACTGGTTCTGTTTGACCTTGAGCTCTGGCGTAGAAATGAATACAGTGCAGCACTATAGACTCTTTATTCTTCAACCCAGATGTCAGTCTGCACTTGGCTTCTGCATGTGTGTTGTCGTTATCCGGCTCACATGGTGGAGGCGAGGGTCGGAGGCCTGTGAATATCCTTTGGCCTTCGGCTGATAAACCATCCAGCAGTATGTCAACAGACAAGGTATTGGTTCAACCACTATGCATAGACCATTGATCAATCCTCTCCTTAATATACAATGTTATCAATAGGTATCAGTATTCTTTCAAATTTTTCGCAAAGTTTTCAAGAGATTCTTCACGTTCAAATTTAATTTCAATTGGTGATTAATATGCTCCTGCCAACACGTGTATCGACCTTACAGAAAACAGGTCTTCTTCAGGGCCAATGTATCACCTTTCTCCTGTTTAAATATTCTAACTAACTGATTAGATCTCTTAGTCCAGCCAGCAAGGTTGTATGTAAGCTGCTGGACATCGTTCAATCACCTTTGTTTATTCAGAAAAACAATTATTTCTCCTTGGATTGGAGTTTCGCTTCTTAACCTTTACAATGCTTCCAATAGCGTGTTGATGCTGCCTGCAGTGGTCTGCTCCGCGCAGTGTGTGGTTGCGCATTGGAGTAGCAGTCCCCCACCTCTCATTTTTGAGGACGAACAATTATTTTCTTTTACATCCAGCAGTATGGCTTGCTTTCTTGAGGCTGCATGGAATGTGCCTCGTGTTGCCTCCAGGTAGGTATCAAACAGTGGCATCCTCTGCATCAGTGGTTTCCTAGGTGATAGAAATGGAGGCAGGGATGTTGCAATCCATTCCCGTAGCAAGTTGTAGTATTTTCTGTATCTACAGAATAAAAGCTTTTTGATGAGATGTGTTATTTATATGGCACTTTCGCCAAAACACTTTACAGAGAACATATTTACATCCAATATCACCCAACCGCATTGGTACTCATTTATCAACGTCAGAAGGAAGAAAGGCTCAGTTGGCTTTGCGCAGATTCGAACCTGCAACCTGCAGATCTCACTGAGTACACTGCGCAGATTCGAACTTGCGACCTGCAGATCTCACACAGTTTGCAGCAGAGAGCGCCCAACTTGCTGAGCTATCTTACCAGATCGTAGGGGTGTTCAAGCTTATTTTTTGTTCATAAACGTTGCACGTAATCATAATTGTCATGATCAAAGCCAAAACTTTCAGCGTTTAATTTTAATTAGTTCTACGTGGTTTGGGGTGCAGTGCTTTTTGCCATATTCAGGCATTGAGCTCAATCCAGGAATATAGATAAACACTTAGAGGGATGGTTGTAAAATGCTTCAGTAAGTTTAAGAAAACAGCATTTCGGGAAATTGTATTACACAACTATTACTATTGTATGTGCAAAATCAAGTGCAACTGTCTATATTAACAGCTATTAGAAAGTGGGCAGCGGTTGCATGTGTACATTCAAACATAATAATCACTACACGACCTGAAACACAATTCTCACAAGTGATAATATTGACATGGCTTTTAATGGTGTAAACTGGTGCAAGCAACTAGCACAAAGTTGAACACATTTAAAAAAACACCCAAAGGGAATAGCTGTACTTCTACTTTGTACTTGCAAAGCCCAAAAGAATACGCTGCGGTTCAGTACGTAGTATCAGGCGCCGCATAAACACAAGCATCCCTGCGGTGCAGCTGCAGTTCCACGCGAAATGAGCTCCCTTGGTAGCAATTACGCGCGGGGATGCTGGCCTTATATCAAAGTGCTCTGACACTCCAAATCTTCAGAATGTCTTGCAGCAGGAACAGGGGTCATTTTTCAAGCGCGCAGTCCTTTACAGAGGAAAAGCCTCCTTAAAAGACCGCGCGTTGCATCAGCGCAGCCGCACGGATGAATGGTGTTGGTGTCTGATTGGTGACTGATTGCTGTCCCGTGCCCCTGTCAATCTATCAAGGCATGTCACAAAATTGGAGTACGGTACATTGAGCGTCAATGAGTGCCTGGCAAGTGCTTTACTTATGTATTGAATCTGAGCAACTGTTTGTCATTTATATTTTGTAAATGTTACTACAGCTCCCATGAAAGAAGCTGTAATTTCATGGGAAATCGTGGACTAAGCATATCACTCCAGAAGAATTATGTTTTAAGACACTGTCATCGGGGAAATATAGTCAGGCCCCTAGAATATGGTGGCATTCATTTCACAATGTTGTGGTATAAAATTGAAATATTGCGACACAAGTGTGGGCATGTTGCAGCATCTAATAGGTGGATAAGTAACTTCTTGGAATCCATCCACTTTAGGGAAATACACATTTGGACTTGGTTGTTGCGAGTACAAAATCGCTGCTGATCCACAGTGTAACAACAATTCCTTCCTAGCTATGCATTTGTATTTATATGTATTCAAAGTACAGCGATGTCAGTTTCAATCAGTAGGGACTTCAAATAACACATTTAGAAATGGCAGAGTCCTTTCCTGCTTGCGTGCCTGTACATTAGAACAAAAATGAAAAAATGTAATAGACCAGTTTGTGAAAGTGTGAACAAAGTGGGATATAGACTAGGAATTGAAGAAAATAAAAACATCAGAAACAGGTGACTTGCAAAGGTAGCATTAACATATGGGGTGAGTGCTTCAAACTAAAGTGCAATGCTGTACAAATATACAAAATTACATTATTACCCTGGACTAGAGAGAGTGGTGGGGTCAGGTAGGGATGATGGGGAGAAGGTGAGTGGAGCTCCCTCTTTGGGGCAAGTAAGTGAAGTTTAAGCCAAGCTTTGAGGAAATCCACAGTCTTGCTGGCTTTGATTGTGATGGGCAGTGAGTTCCATGATAGTGCAAGTTGGGAGAGAGAGTGGAAGTGAGGGGAGGCATGGGGATCATAGGACTGTGAGAGTGGGCACTGGGCCCAGTATCACACGGCTTGTGGTATCACTGGACCCTTGGCTAGCCCCACCCTCCATCAGCAGAGTCAGGCAGGGAATGTTCATCACTAGCCCATGTGCATTATATTGCTCAGCGCAATAGGTAACTTTAGGAACCCACATCATAACTTGCCCTCAAAGTATTCTAACATGTTTGTTGTTTCAGGATTCTAAAGATGAGCCTAATAAAGCACCAACGGCACTCGTTTTCACTCATTTAATCTAAGTAATTGAGTCACAGTCCTTACTTTCCCTGACATAGCATTATTGCATCATGTTTTCAATGCCAATTAAGTACCAGTAGTGTTCCTTATTTTACCATGCCAATTCTCCTAATTGGAAAATCATATACCCAGATGTTTAAATGTGGTCACCACTTAAATGGGCAAGCCATCATAGCTCAGCGATGAAGTAAAAAGTGACAGTATTCTGTTACCGCCACTTTTTGTGGCAGTAGCAGAATTACTGCCACTTTTAACGTGAAGGATCTACCTCCAGCAAAATGCTGGCTGTATATCCTTACTCTTTTTGCCCAAAAAGTGATGGATTCACTGCAGAGGGAATTTCCACTCATGGAAAATGCAATAAATATATCCATGGAGTCTTATGGACTCCAACACTAGGGTTTTATCCTGCCTTACCATAACAAGTAATCTGGCATTTATTCAAATGTACCGAGAGGCGGAAATAGTAAACAAGTTTGGCAGTAATTCCGTGAGAAATTACCACCAAACTGGTAATGAGGCCCAAGGACTTTTTGCTAGCATTCAAAATTACGCCATTCTTCTCTGAATATGTTTCCAATTGCTCTGTTAAACCTTGAAAGCATCCAGGGGTCTGAAAGATTAGTTTACGGTCAGGAGCTGGACCTGAAAAATATAGAGCTTCCTATCTTTGATAGGTTTCGACTGATCTGTAATTGATCAGACAGCCAAGTGCATGTTGAACTGTCAGGGTGCACAAAAGCACTTCTGTCTGTATGCATCACGGATATCATTTTGGCTGGGTGCACAGCCACTCCCCTGACCGACCCCATTGGGATCCTGCATGCTGACATTTGTCTGCATCTCTATTAGCAGAGCCAACACCACATCCATTTTAGGTTGATTCAGTTTCTTCCTTGGTTGGCTCCAATTTACGCTATTGAACATTAGGGAATAGTTGATTACATAAGTAAATATTTGCTCCAGTTATGTTGGGATCAATAGTGCATTTAATGACATTGAAAGCAACCTTTTAACTATTCTGTTCTCAATGATTTGTATTTGACTTGTGTCAAGGTGGGCCCAAACCTCCGCTCCATTTATCGCAGCCGGGACTGCTTGCATTGAATAGACTTCGAGGGCACCAGAAATAAATTAGTCCTCAAATTCTTTAGAGAATTTAGTGCTGCTTCACCTCTATGGCATAATGTAACACAATTGTTCTTGGGTAATGGTTCCCATTAGAGGGTGGCATCTATTCTTATGCCCAAGCAAACAAAATATTCC
The DNA here is from genome assembly GCF_040938575.1 of Ambystoma mexicanum. Classification (NCBI taxonomy): domain Eukaryota; kingdom Metazoa; phylum Chordata; class Amphibia; order Caudata; family Ambystomatidae; genus Ambystoma; species Ambystoma mexicanum. The sequence goes on along the minus strand of NC_090933.1, from coordinate 22,052,480 downwards.
ACAGACTTGATCTTTTTTCCCATCACATTGAAGGATACATTTAAATGTTTTCTATAGCTTGGTGGCAGACTAAAATGTTCAATGTTGGACCCTTTTCCTCAAGCAGCCCATACAAAGTTGTTTATTGGCTCTGTAAGCCCATCAGAGATTTAGATAAAAGAATTTCATCATCAGCGTAAATGAGTGTAGCAATTGTCTGCACTCCCCTCGGTGGGGGCATCCTCTGAAATCTCCAAAAGTGCTATTATAAGATCATTAATAAACAGTGAGAAAAGGAGGGGAGCTAAAACACAACCTTGATGGACCCCGATATTATGTTAAAGTTTTCCCTGGAACCCAGGTAGTTATTGCCCCTTAACCAGGCATAATTATTGGAATACAATAGCCGTAATGCATGTACAATGGCAGTGGGTATAGTTCCTCCACAGACATTGGTGAGAGACACTATCAAATGCAGCTTCAAGATCTACAAGGGAAAGATAAATGGGTTGTTTCCTAAGTGTAAACAATGTATATAGTATCAGTAGGGAGCAGAGCACATGGACAGTTTTTAAGATCCCTTTCCTAAAACCTGCTTGCATAGGAGAAAGTACCCTGTTTAGTACACCAGTTTTCCAATCTGGTTGCTAGGAGTTTCCCAAATATCTTGCCCAGAGAGTCAAGGAGAGAGACTGTCCTATAATTGCATTGTGTATTTTTGGCCCGCTTTTTATAAATCAGAATCAACATGCTGCCCTGCCAGCTACAGGGAAGGACACGTGAGGTGACAAATTCATTAAAGAATTTTGTTAAATAGAATCCCCATATTTTCTGCTGTTCCTTAAAAATGTCAGCCGGGATGACGTCCAGGCCTGGTGCTTTTTCAACTTTTTGTGATGCAATTGCTGCCTCAATCTCTATAGGGGAGAAAGGCATAAGCGCCAGGCTGTCGGTTAACTGCAGCAGAATACTTTGACTTATACATGTGTTAGAATCATCTGCTGTACTTTTATACAGATAGCTAAAATGATGGAACCTTTCTCCCGAAGTGATCTGGTTTGTAGTATCCGATTGTGTGTCCCTTTGTGTGTTATGGACAAGTTTCCATAAGGCTCTTTTATCCTTTAATGATATGGCCCCACTCAATTCTTGCCATTCTCTTGGAGCATATTCTGCCTTTTTCTGGGCAATTAGATTTTTGCACTGTGCCCCATACCTATCCACTGACTCACAGCGTTCCATCTCTGTTGATTGTACCGCCTCAATCAGAACCTTCGTAGCTATACAGCAATACACATCATACCAGTTGTTGTGAGTTACTTTGGGCATAACAAAATGATCATTATCTACTTTAGTTGTGACTAATTGTTTTATGACTATAGTGACCTTTTTAGGGAATGCAGCGGGATCTTTTGGAACTAAAGGCTCTTCATAGTCTACTAGGATTGGTAAAAGGGCACCGTAAAGGCTTAGGATTGTCTGTGGCTTGTTTCCTTTATATAATTTCTCACTAATAAACACATAATTGTTAGAGTTGGCATAACCTGCTAGGGCTTTGTCAGGAGGTGACAATGAGCATACTATAGGGTCATGATCACATTTCTTCCTCTTTGACACCTTAAAGTTAGAAACCATATTTCAGAGACTTAAATCGACAAAAGAATAGTCAATCAATGAGAGCATAGAGTGAATTCTAAACGTCGGATGGGCAGGCATTTGATCCTGAAACCTCCCATTGCATGCCCCAGTCCCCATTGTGAACAGCAAGGAGGCAACATGGAGTACCCATGAGTATGAATGTTCAGGGGTATCAATAGCGACTGGCGGTACTCCTCAAAACTCATTCTCTTCTTCCATTAAAATATCTAGTCTGGTGATGGTTCCCCATCTGCATACTGAAGTCGCCTGCAACTATTAATTTGTCATCCGAATTCCTACATACAAGCAGTTGCCATAAATCTCTTTCTAGCCTGGGATTTATCGATTGTTCAGGTCTAAGATAGATGGTAGTAAGAAATAAAGAGAAATTGCCAGGAAGTGTTGTCCTTAAAGCTTGCATATCGGGGTGCACTATGTCAATAATGGTGCATTTAGCTTGCACAGAGTGATTAATCCAAATAGCAAGCCCCCCCTTCAGTCTATTTATTTTATTTATTTATGTATTCATTTGTAAAGCACGCCTAACCCATAGGCATCTGGGCGCTGGTTGCAGTGAGTACAGTTGGATGGAAAATACCAGTACTTAGAGACAAGTGCAATTTTAAATACATATGACCTCATTACGAGTTTGCCGGTACAAGTAAAAAATTACTGACATGCCGGTGCTAGTGTGTCCGTGTAGTACTGCTGCCAGAGTCAACGGTATATTCCAAGTCAGCGTGCACGCTCATTCCGGCATGCCGGAAACGGTAGCACCGGCATGCCTGTAACAGCCCCAAAACCCCCTATACCCACATCCTCGCGGACGCTGACTCTGAAGTCACCGTCGTTACTGATACCGGTATTACCGTTACCGGAAATAACGTCATCGCCGGAACAGGAAATGCACCGGTAGCCATTACAAAAACACAATCCATTGCAATTCTCAGTGCATAGGAGTGTGAGTGAAAAACTGAGCAGCTACCAACACCCAGAGACATGTCTGCAAGGCAACCTGCAGTCCGTTGCCGCAAGCCAAGATTCAGTGAACCTGAACTCAACATGCTTGCTGACAGCCTGGTTGAGCACTCAGATGAAGTGTTTTGCACTGATCTGCAGCACCAAATGCAAATTCGTAAGTAGGCAGTATGGGAGGAGGTTGCCCGTAAAGTATCTGCGGTGGGGACAACATCCTGGACTGTGCAAGACTGCAAGAAGAGGTGGCACGACCTCCGTCTCCATGTTCGCAACCTCCTTGCCACACAGCGCAGCCAGGGCATAGCCACAGGAGGGGGACCATCATTCCCTATTAAACCGCAGGCGTGGGAGGAAACATGCAGTACCATCCTGCACATGGAGGCGATAGAGGGAGTTGGACAGGTGGAAGCAGGAGCTGACATCTGATGATGCCGGTGAGACCCCATAAGCCCAAAGCCACATCACACACCTTCCCAATGCAAATGGCTAGGTCAATATGTCAAGTTTGTGGAACCTTATCCCTGCTGCCATTCCACCCACCGTCAACCTCGTTGCACACATGCACAATGTACTTGCCTACAACCCAATAAAAAACACCACTGACACATCCCGCATGTCCCATGTATCAGTCACACAAGTAGCATCAGCATACACACAGACACACATCACCCAGACAATGTCCAACTGCTGCCATCACCGCCGTGCTACCACATGCCCAAAGCCAGGTCATGACAAGATGTACACTTCAATGACACATGTGGCACACTTGTCACACCCACCATGTTCCATCACGCTGAATCACCATCAACGCAGCAACAGCGGTAGGCAGCTGTGACAAGTGAAACATCAGTTTCACAATCAAACACAACATGTCACACAGCTCATATGGCATGGCCATAACACACAAACCAGTAAACACCACTACCCCACTCAACAGACACTGTGCACACCATGGCCGCACACCAAACATACACCCACACTGCATCCCCCACACATGCATGTGTGCACCATGCCATGCACTCCACCAAGTCCACGAAATGTACATGAATCTGAAAGTACTAGCATTGATGTCTGTCTAATGGATCCACACCCATCACTGATGCCCTACCTGTGCCCCACAGGCACAACATCTGACAATGACGGGGAAGAGGCAACCACATCCAGGGGCACCAGGGCATGGCCCCGCCACAGGCAAACCAGAACCTCGAGCAAGGATCCCAGCACATCTGCCACCAGACCGGAGCGTGCAACAACACCTTTGACCCTGCCCCCGCCAGCAGGAGACACCTTCTGCCAAGCAGCCCCGCCAGCTGGAGACACCTGCTGCAAAGTAGCCCCACCAGCCGGAGAGGCCTGCTGCCAAGCAGCCCCGCCAGCAGGAGAGGCCTGCTGCCAAGCAGCCCCGCCAGCCGGAGAGGCATGCTGCCAAGCAGCCCCGCCAGCAGGACAGGCCTGCTGCCAAGCAGCCCCGCCAGCAAGAGACGCCTGCTGCCAAGCAGCCCCGCCAGCAGGAGACACCTGCTGCCAAGCAGCCCCGCCAGTAGGATGAACCTGTTTCCGCGCCCCCCAGCCAGCAGGATGAACCTGTTTTCCCCGGCCCCCAGCCAGCAGGATGAACCTGTTTCCCTGGCCCCCAGCCAGCAGGATGAACCTGCACCACTACCACAAGGGTCTGGAGCCGACAGCATTGTGGAGGGCAGTGTGCACGACACACACAGTGACCGTAGCTATGGGGATGGTGCTGTGTTCAGTCCCATGGACCCTCGGAGCCCACCACCCATACTGCAACCTGGAATACGTAATATACGTGACATTGAGGGGTGCCTCACCAGGATGTAGGAAAGGCAGCAGGCAATGCACAAATTGGTGCAGCAATACCTTGCTGAGGCACAACTCGCATGCCAGACGATGCAGGACACCGCACAGAACATGGCACAAATGCTGGCCAGAGTCACGGAGGGGGTGTACCACCTGGTGAAGCATGTGAGGGAGGGCAATGGTAGCATCTCTTCCCTGGTGGAGTCAATCAACGTGTTGGTCCAGGCAATTGCCAAACAATACCACATCACCACGCCACTGGCCCCATCCTCGAGCACAACACCCACAGGTTCAATACAAAGCAGCCCTGTGCATCTTCCCAGTGGCTCGATCGCCCGGCAGAGGGGCACCCCCCGCCTACTAAAAGGGGGCGTAAATAGGTCAAGATTTATGTGCATGTGGGCAGGGAGTAGTTGGGGAGGGGGCTTGGGGATGTTTGGGGATGGTTGGGGAGGGGGTGTGGGGATGGTTGGGGAGGGGGTGTGGATATGGTTGGAGAGGGGATGTGGAGATAGCTGGGGAGGTGGTGTGGGGATGGTTGGGGAGGGGGTGTGGGGTTAGTTGGGGAGGGGGTGTGCGGATTTTTGGGGAAGGGGTAGTGGGGATAGGTGGGGAGGGGGTGTGGGGATGGTTGGGGAGGGGGTGTGGGAATAGTTCAGGAGGGGGTGTGGAGATAGTTCAGGAGGGGGTGTGGGATAGTTGGGTTGGGGTGTGGGATCAGTAGTACAGGATTGTGGTGGTAGGCAATGGCAACATTTGTACGTAGTTATTCATGTCGCAATACACCTGGGGTTTCAAAAAAACATGATTGGACATTGCTTATTAAGTGTGAGTGCATTTAATCATGTACAGTGTCCAGTGCCCAGAGTGATCCACGTCCAGTGCCCAGTCCCGGTGTGTTCCATGTCCAGTGCCCTGTGTGATTCATGTCCAGTGCTGTGTCTGTAACAGTTCAACAAAAGTAGTGATGAATTAATTCTTGCAGTGTGGCACATCCATCATTGCCATCGTGGCGCAGTACATTTACCCCATCTTCTTTATCCTCGTCCTCAGCCTCTGGTGGCAGCATGTCCATGTCAGAGGGCAGTGGGACGTTGCATGGGTATACATGTTGTGCAGCATGGCACATACCAGCACAATTGTGACAACCTTCTCTGGGCCGTAAATGGGGGCTCCCCCAGATCTGCTGAGGCAGAGGAACCTGCCCTTCAACAGGCGAACGTCTGCTCGATGGTGCAGCGAGTGCATACATGTGCACGGTTGTAGGCCTCTTCGTGCCTGTTGTGGGGTTGCCTGATGGGGGTCATGAGCCATGCTATCAGGGTATACCCGGCATCACCTGCACGGGAGCAAGAGAAAGGGAAATTGTGATTTTTGTGGTCATTCCATGTTGGCACAGGCTGTACAGTGATCATTTGAGAAGACTACCATGCACAGGGAATTATTACTTTACATGGCATAGGTTATTTCCTATGTAACCCATAAGTGAATTTAAGGAACATGCATGTGGGGGGTGGTGCAGTTGCTGTCACATGGGCCATTCACTGTCAACCTGCCCTCTGACAAATCCCATACAGCTGACAACAATGGATTTAAATGTCATCAATGTGTTACCAATGAAAGTGGACTGTGCCTATACAGTGGGACTTTAGACATTCACCTGATTAACATTTGTTATTAAGTGGTATTCACGGTATGCCGTCTACATCTACAGGACACATATGACAAGGCCACATATCAATTGTTAGTATATGTGAGGGGTAAAGGTTTACATAACAACATTACGGCTGGGTGGGTGTTTGCATGGATGTTTGAAGTTTAATTGGGTGAGGCCGGCAGGTCTCAATCATGTATTGGTGGTAGTCAAGAATTGTTGCGTTTGCAAATTTGGGTTTAACACAATCTACTTGAAGGAGACATGATAAGCGTACTGACCTGTGGTGTACCTGTGGAATGTGAGTGCAGTCACAATTAATTTAAATGCAGCAGATAGTTTTATCTCTGGCTAACCATCATGACTTGTGAATTAACTTTACTGTGTTTTTAAATATCATTCACTGTCACTAATATGTGGTGCATGCTGGTACATGTGGTTTGTGTTTTCTAAAGGTCCAAATACATGTACTGATGTATGCACTGTATGTATTAGATGCATGGAGACACGGCTGGGAAGGCCTTACGCTTCGGCGTGCTATTACTGTGTAGCACATTTAGTTACATCTACACACTAGCAAGTTCAATGCACTCAGAACGATGTGTATTGTCATGTTCAGTTCTTTGTGTGAGGTTCGTTATTGTGCAGGTTGCGGATGATGAGGTTCCTTGGTCTTACCCTCATCTACCTTTTCCTTTTGTTGGCCTATCCAGCCTCTGTGCCCTGCAATAGATGCTTGGTAAGGGTTACAGGAGATTGCAGACAGAGTGATGCTGGATTAATGCATGCAGTGTGCACATCCGCTCTTCATGCATCTCATGCTGTGCTATGTTTCAACACTCCTCATGGCCTTGTGGTCAGACTCACCCAGCAGCCAGGTTGCCCATGCTGTTTACTGCCCCCCCCAATTCAACACTCCACATGGCCTTGCAGTCATTACTGCCAACCCCAAATGAACAGTCCACATGGCCTTGTAGTTACACCCACCCAGCAGCCAGGTTGCCTATGCCATTTACTGCCCCCCCATCAATTCAACACTCCACATGGCCTTGTAGTCATTACTGCCCCCCCCGCCCCAATTCAACACTCCTCATGGCCTTGTGGTCAGACTCACCCAGCAGCCAGGTTGCCTATGCTGTTTACTGCCCCCCCAATTCAACACTCCACATGGCCTTGTAGTCATTACTGCCCCCCCAATTCAACACTCCTCATGGCCTTGTGGTCAGACTCACCCAGCAGCCAGGTTGCCTATGCGTGTTTACTGCCTCCCACAATTCAACACTCCACATGGCCTTGTAGTCATTACTGCCCTCCCCCAAATCAACACTCCACATGGCCTTGTAGTTACACTCACCCAGCAGCCAGGTACGATGTCCAGCGTGTCGTGCCATGTAGTGGGGCAGCGTGGAGTTGTGCAGCACCATGGAGTCATGTGTGGAGCAAGTGAATCTTGCACAGCATTGAACGATTATTTTGCGGGGCATCTCACACCATCTGTAGTTTGAGGGAATGGTACAGCTTCCTGTTGCGGTGCACTTCATCCACAGCATGCCGGACAACCAACTCCACCTGTGCGCAGTTGACCGCACATATTACATTAGGCATGCCTGCAAGTGCTTGGAATTCTATTTTAGTTGCATTCACCTCCTCTGCAGTCTGTGGTAAACTGATGTGGTCGTGTGTCTGGGACAGGAGGGCATCTAGCACCTGACAGAGCACATGGGAGAAACAGGGTTGGGAGATTCCATGCAGCTGACCCACTGTGTGCTGCTAAGTGCCTCTGGCAAGGAAGTGTAGCACAGACACTACCTTCAGCAAGGGAGGGATGGCTGTCTGGATATTTATTAGGCTCACCAGGTCATCATGTATCAGGTCCACTATTGTGTCCAGCCGGTACAGGGTGTGGATCTGAGCGGGGGTGAGGCGAGGGATTGGTGGCTACCTGCGGGGTACAACCAGCTTCACATTGGGTATCTGCTGGGCCATCATGGCCCTCCTTCTCCTCATGTGGTCCGTTGCATCCTCTGCCTCACTGCCTCCTCAATGAGTAGCTCTGCAGGTATGTCCTCCAGCTCCAGTACTGCTAGTGCTAGTGCTAATGGTAGCATTGTGGCTTTGGAATGGGTGTGGGGTGTGCAAGTCATCCTTTTGTGCTGATCTACAGGCCATTGCCTCCACCTATGCTGAATTGTGAGCACCTGTGGCAGGTTTCTACACACCAGTATCCTCTTAACACCTGGTCCGCGATGCCGGTGTTTCCGGCATCATTATGTTAAAGTATATTTCACATAATATTGCCTGATAGCAAACATTGGCCTAAGCGCATTGGCATCGCACTAAAAATCGCATTTGAATGAACCTGAATAAGTCTGACTATGCCGCCATTTTAGAATCATCAGCCATTTTGTTTAACTCCTGTTTCTGTCTCATGTTAAATTTTGTGTTTTCGGCTCCAGCAGGGAAAAATGAACTTTGCACTGTGTCAACGCAGATAAACATGTTGTGGCTGGTGAGAGTGGATTGTTTGTCCTGCACTAAGAAACCTTGGAGCTAAACTAGAGTTGAACTGAAGAGTAATTTAGATGTTGTCTGTACCAATAGCATCATCCTTGTGCAAACAGTGAACAGAATGGTGAATAGCTAAAACTGTGTACCTTTGCAGAAATCTTTGTGATGCTTCCTTGAAAATGGACTAACTTTAAGCTTGAAAACAAATGTTACCATTGTGTTTTATGTATAGAAAAACATGTCTAGTGTTTGAGCAAAACATTGAACAATGTAAAGATATTTGAATTTGTATTAGTTATGTGAACTGGCAAAGAACCCTTAATTAATATGTAACTCGAAGATGGGCTGGATGATGTAACCGGGACTGTGGAAAGTGTATATAAACCCATGACTTTGTAATGTCCAGCACTCCCCCCCTCACAGTGTCTGCTGGTACACACTGCGAGGCGCTGAGAGCCAGATAGCTATCTGTCCAATAAAACTGTACATGTACTTTTGAACTCGTGACTGGCGTATTTCATCTTTGGTGGTACTAAGCCTCGATATTTCTTTTGATCCTACGGATGGCACCCGAATAGGGACCCTCAAGATTGATGTCACATCGCTAGATGAAGACGAGGCTACCGGACTGGGATCGGAGAGTGACGGGGGCCCCTGAAAAGTGAGACGTGATTCCTCCGCAGTACTGCATGACCCGATCCCTGGACGGTGAGCATTGTTTAAGAGGACATTTTGACGAGGGTCCCCATATCGAGGACCATTTGTCAAAATCGCCAGCCAAGACAATCCTTTGTAATCCAATCGGACCCTTTGTATTTTGAAATCAGGTGAGTCGTGCCCCGATTCCTAAGAATCCTGATATTAATTGCAGTTTTGGATTTGCAAATACAAATTATGCTAGGTAACACCAGTGATCTGATATGCCTGGGAAATTGTCATCCTGTTTCAGGATATTATTCCGCAGGGATAGACAATCTTTGGGACAAGGCCAACCGGCACCACCCGATGGGTTGCCAGCTTATTTAATGTATTGTAAGTACGGCCTAGGAGTTATTGTATTCAATGATATTTGGCACAGACAGACTAGGCATGTTTCTGAACTTCAGTGGCCAGTTCATGGCAGTTTTGAAATTAAATTGCCCGCCTAGAGCAATTAGATCTGTATTGTTGAGGAAAAAGTCTAGGCCTGCAGCATTTGATGCAGTTATAGATTGGAGAAAGGAAGCTATGCAGCAACTCAGAAGTAAAGAAAAGCATGCACATAGACACATGACAAATGCTGAGAAAGCACTATTGCATGATCAGCAGGAACAGTCAGAATCTATTATGTGTATGGATAGGGCTTTCCAACTTGATGTGCAAAAGATATATCCATCTCAGGATTTTCATACATCAGATGAATTAATTAATACACTGTTGAATGAACGTAGAACTGTTTCCACTGCACCGCCTCCTTATGTGCCTCCTTCCATTGTTGTGCCTCCTCCCGTTGTAGTTCCTCCTCTTCCCTTTGTTGTTCCTCTTCCTGTCATTGTCCCTCCTCCTGCACCTCCACACTTACCGACAGTTGCCGTCTCCATAATTCTGTCTGCACCACCAGCGGTATTGCCTTGGTTACCTATTGACTCCTTACCAGGTGGTTCTGCTTCACCTGTAGTAATTGAGGGTGCGGGAGTTGATCCAAGAATTGTGATTCATGGTACAGTATCCAAAGCTAGAAAAAGAGAATTGCATACGTGGGCTAAAAAATACATAGAAGAGGGCGATGAATCAGCTGTTTTAGTTGTGATTTCTGTCCAAGGAAGTATTCCTGAACAGACTATTTTGATAGAACAGTTGGGAACAAATTTAACTGATATATGGAGTGATTAGACAGACATGAATGTCCCACAGGGGTTGAGGAATTTGAATGTCCTAGCCCGCTCAAGGGACACTGCGGAGAAAGTACATCAGCATGTTGAGAAGGTATTTCTTAAACCCTAAATTGGTCATAGCTGACGTGCTGACCTGCGTCATTACCAACGTCATCCTACGTGGAAAACTACTAAAACCTATCAGGAAGCGGGACTGGTTCTAAGTGAATAACTAGGCATAGGTTCTATATCTGTATGGAGTAACGGAAAAAGGTAATTGGATAGTTAACATCAGGTGGGGCAACTAAGCCCTCCCTTCAAAATGGCCACTATGAATGTCACTAAAAGTATGACGTCCCATTGGCTACACATATTATAGGACCCCCCAACTACATGGTCCCCTACAATTGGTTGGCTCTAACCCCCATCAGTAGTTTTCCTACCTACGTTAGCAGCATGCAGACTGAACAACCAGGTGCGGATAAGCTTTCTTGATACCAGCTTCCCACCAATTTAAATATCATCCATCTTCACCTCAATGGTCCAGTGTCAATTAGTACTTTGAAGTTGGCCTTGAGTTTGTACTGTTCTCTGAGAATTTTTTAAGGAGTATAGGCACTAGCCGGTTTCCGTGTGTCGGTGTGATCATCTTGCACGTCCAACTTTCTTCCATCACGTAACTGGACACCACAAAATTGAGCCTCTTTGTGTATCTGAACAGGAGCTTCTGTTCTTTCACTTTTATTCGGTTTAATTCAATGGCTTTTCTCAACTGTGACACTGAAATTAGGCCTTCTGTTTGGTTCAGTACTGCTTTATACGTAGTGGAAATGTTCCTACTTTACTTGTCCCTATGTATCTTTAGAGGTATATATGTATATGTTGGCTCTTGCCACGGTCTAATCTATTTAAAAGCATGTGCCTAGATTCATGATTGCTTTGCTGCTTGCGTTTCATTGCATCTGTACACGTTTACACTAAGTATCTTCATCAGGTCTGTGGCATACGTCTCTTCGTCTTGATCCCAAGATGTCACTTATCCTTGGTACTTCTTTGTTCTTTATAAATCATCTGCCTCTCTGGTCCGGTTATATTTCTATATGAGTGCCGATTCAACTTTGTATGATGTCACCATTCATCCTGGTCATTCAGTTTCTTACCTTCTTCAGGAATCTCGTTCAAATGGCCATCATATTGTCTCAATGCAGGTATGGTTTTCTCAATGGGTACTTTATCACCCATATTCAAGAGAATAGGTATAGGTATTCTTATGGGTACTGCACAGAGTCCACGCTCTTCTCTTTGCTGATTCATTTATTCAGTATACGTCACATACTTTGGTTCATACGTTTCGGTTCGGGGCAGTTGGAGTGGGAGTACTTGGCTCCTCCTCTACACTTACATACACGCAGATTTAACATGCTCAAATGAACAACAAAAACAAATGTAATTTGCACTACTGAAAAATGGAAAACCGATCTGAATCCACCTTCCTCATGTAAATAAAGCATATATGAACATGATGAATAATCTAATACAATGCATACTGTTTGCATAATTTTAATATATTAATAAAAGCACTGTCCTTAAAGTGACAGAAATAAACATCACATCTTCAAATTAGTCATAAGTGACAGAAATAAACAGCACATCTTGAAATTAGTCATATCTTCACAAAACTGAACATACTATTTTCCCCATTATCACATACTTACCTGGGGAGTTATATTAAAAATCAAAATTTCAGCTCAGGACCTTTTCTCACTCTGGGGGCGGGGCAAGTTTGCAGCTGATATATCCCTCTTATGAAATGCCAAGTTTAATGGGCCAATGAAAGAAAGAAGGATGGCCCTTGTGGGTGGGAGAAAATAAGAGAAACCCATCACAGGACCCGTCCAATCCAGGTGGGGTTTGCTCTAGTTTAAAAAGTGATGTTCCAATGGTAGTAAAATAAACACTGGATCATTTTTGTATTGCCTGACAACACACACAATTCGTAACTTATACCAATATTTGCAGAGGTGAAAAAGGACTAAGCCCAGAAAGGATTTCCCAATTTATCCACAAAGGAGACCAGATATAACACCTTACTTTGGACGTCTGATCTCCCAGGGAACCTAGCAAAGTCAACCTGGCCTGAACTGGATGAAACACCTGAATTCCAAGTGCGACTGCACAAACCTTACAAGGCTACTGGATGTTCTAGACAGTTCCTCAAAGGAATTGGTTTTATGGAGAAACTCCCCCATTTGGTAAGCTATATCTCAAACTCACTATATGATTGTCAGGTTTTTCCTTGAAATTAAAGAAAAACAATGAGAATGTGTGGCCTACCTTCCACTGCTAAATGTTTCTGTTAACTCATTTGTATCGCACTCCTTGCTCTACTACAGTCTAAGTATTAAGTGACTGCTCCGTCACTCACTGAGGTTTCCCAGAGGGATAGCCGCTAACTCGTATTTAGCAGCAAGCCTTCACAACAAAAGTTCTGTGTGCACTTCAATGGTTCTTGGGTTTAATCACAACCCTATGTCCAGGCTCTTCCTTGATGAAGAATATTGGTTCATTTCGCAAGAAGTCTTCCCAAATAAAGCTCTATTTTCACTTCAATGGTCTTTGGTACCATCACAACCCTATCTCCATGCACTTGCTTTGTGCAGATTATTGGTTACTGCTGGTCTGTAGGTGGTTAGATCTCTTTTCTGCAGGCACTACTCAATAATCCAAACCAATTCAAAATTCAAACAATCCAAGCAATTAAACCTGTTAGTGTAGTAACTGTATGCGCACGTTCAGCTTACTGTCTTATCTTGTCCTTGTTTCCTCTTTTCATTAGAGGTCGAGGAATCCACTGTTGGTGTATGGTGGTCGAAGGGTGGGAGGTTGTCTGGTAGACCGCTGGAGTTCAGAGGGTGTCTCTGCGTCAAGGGAAGCAGTCCTGTAGCTTAAGGCAAGTGTTACTTCCTGTATCAAAGCTGAATGCCTTTCAGGGCATCGCATTAAATATGCTTTCCTTCAACAGGCTGAGAGGTCCATGATCCAGCAAGATGTCCAAGGCCTGCAAGTCTTCCAAAGAACTACAGAAAATAATTCCTGTACCATGTATTTCTACTAAAAGACAGTGGTATGCAGTCTTTATATCGAATATTTGATAAAGAATGAACTTATATCAAATATTTTATAACAACATATTTTATAGAGAATGCATTTATGGGTGTGGTAAAGGGTTAAATATTTTTTAGGAAACAGTTGGGGTGGGTTATTAGGGCTGGGAAACAGGAGTTTGGGGGTGGACCGCCCAAAAAAAAAAAGTGCATTCTCTATAAACATTTCTATTATAAAATGTTCGATATATGTTCATTCTTTATACAATATTTCGGTATAAAGACATCTAACCAGGCCAGGATACTTTGGATGGGCTATAACTGGTACTTGTACCCTATAAAAGGGTGTGTGTCTTTGTGCTTGTTCTTCCCATACCCTGCCCTGAGTGTGGCAATGGGGGTGTATGTGATCTGTTTAACTCTGAATCCCTATCTTGGAGGTCCTGATGCAAAAGCTGTGGACACCGTCTTACCTGGACCCAAAGGGGTTGAGAAGAAATAGATGGCCTGGATGTTCAATGCCTTCCCAATCACAACCAGTGGTTGATTGTTGCTCTCCAGACAGAATTTGACAACAAGAAATATGTGAGTCTAAGCCCTGTTGAATTTAAATATAAATCCCTTAGCAATAGAAATGGAGGGGGGGTTTTGCTGCCCGAAAAATAGTCACATATAAATTCCCTGCCATTGTTTCCAAAATTGAAGGGCCTCCTGGAACATGTGGCTTCTTGTGCTGATTTCACTAATTTGGCAAGATAATTAAATGGACTTACCTGTGGAAACCACCCTTTTATAATTAAACACCATGCAATAGAAAATATGTACAAAATAGGGGTATGGAAGGGCTTCAAACAGGAATTTGATTTTAGCAACCTGGTTTCTTCCCTTTTTCTATTTCAAACTTCCCTTTCACTTATCCACAACTTCAAAATCTAAACGCTTTCGAATTTCTCTACCCATGTATTCTGAAAAGAAATCCTTTTGTCCCTACCAGAAAACCTGAAACCATTTGAATGTCCTTTATTATTGTATTACAATGTAGTTTAATTAATTGATATATTGGAAGTGAGAAGTGGAAGTGAGAAATATAATTTAGACAAATGTATCTGGACATTGATTACTGATCTGTGGTTATTGTTTATTATTTGAGATCAAATGATAATTGATTCAAAATTGACCCACGATCATGAGCTGTCACATATGTTTTCCATAGTAAATGGGTGACACAGGATCACACAAAATGAAGGAAAGAGTGAAGAAAGTAGGAACGCATTTTAGGGAGACACCATGACACCAGCCTATGATACCATTAATAGCAGACATTTTACATTACTTTTACTAACAAAGAAGAGAGTCGAATGCCTGGGGACCATTCAGCTGAACACTTCTTTCACCTCAAGTTGGTGTAAAACAGACTAGCCGAAAGTGAGGTTGGCATGAATACATAAACACACACTGCTCAAAAGATTGAAACAGAATTAACACGTATTCAACAAGTCAGTGATCAGAGAGAAAAAAATAGAAAATGTGCTGGAGGCTCTGGAAAGCATTCAGACTACAAAGACACCACAGTCTCTTTTAGGCAATACAAGACAGTTTAAAAGTATTTAAAGAAACTCAACAATTCTTCAAAAATGGGTATATGAGTGTTAAAGATGCTCATAGGCAATGTTTACAGACACATAACAAATTAAAGAGTGAACTAAAGGATCATACTGCTTGCACTAATGCTTTGTTAGACAATATTATGACTCTCAAAACTCAATTTAAAGAATGCCAAGAAACAGCTCCAAAACTCTTCATAAAAGAAGTAGATTTGTAAATTCAGTTTGTTCAGCTACAACAAAAATTACAAATAATCAAACAGGAGAGAGTCCATGTAGCTCAAGAAAAAGACATACAAGAAATACACCAATTTACCTAAAATTGACACAACACAGGTACAGGAGACCAGAGTAAGGTGTCTGCGCATGAATTAGTCAAAATAACAGAAGGAAATGTGACGTTGAGAGAGAAATCAGAAAAAGAAATGAAGTTTCCAAGATGGCCGCCGACACCAGGTAGACGTGTGTCGACGGCGCTCCTGTCCCTTCAACTTATTTTGGCGGTTCCACCACGCCCTATGTGTTGAAGAGCGGAGAGCCTGGGCGGTTTGGACACCCCCGCGCTTGGGGGCAGCCGTGGATAGCAGCAGAGTTCGTCAACCCGGCATACACTCGAATCCCGCGGGCCTGAGGGGCCCTGCGTACAAAGGCGGGAAGGGAACAGAGCCCCCGCTCCCGCTCCCCCCCAGGCAGTGGAAGAAGCAGAGCAGTACCGGGGGAGCGGTCGGAGCCCCCGCTGTATTGGGTGCCTCCTCACCGACCAGCGGGCGAGGCGATCGGCGCGTCTCCGCGCCCCCCGGGGGCCGCGGCAGACGGATCCGGCCACAAGGAGGAGGGAAATCGGCGGCCCTTGGGAACTGCGTGGCCGGCAGATGAAACACGGCGACGCCCACCAGCGGGGCCTCAGGCCAACGCCGACACCGGACTAGGCCGGGAGCAGCCCCCCGGAATCCTCTCCGAGGAAGTGGAGCGGCCTGAACTGACGGCGGCTGGAGGCGCGGCACCAAAAGGCAGTAAGCGGCGGGGGTGCGGGACCCGGTTCACATTGGCCTCTCAGGTCAGGCACAGCTGCGGAGGGGGGCCTCTACTCGGGGCACGGAGGGCCCCCCACTTACGGCATTGTCAGGGGGTGTCCGGGACTGAAGATCGCTCCCCCGGGGACAGCAAGGAGCGGGGGCGCCCGGGACTAACATCTGCCCCCACCTCATTGTGGCCCTGGCCACACGCTGAGATACCAGGGTGCCCGGGCCCGACACCTGCTCCCCCTCCCCAGCATAGTACGGAGCGCCGAGAAACGGTAGTGATCAAAGCTGAGACGTGCTCCCCCTGGCATAAGGTTGGCCTAGTCTGGCCGGTAGCGGACTCAGGAGAAGGGGCAGACGGGGCCCTGGTCCCGCAACCATTGCAGCCAAAAAAAAAAGCAAGGGGAACAAAGGCGGACAACCCCCAGGGGAGGCCCCCGGCCACATTATAACTCTGTGGGCAAGCAAAGATGCAGCTGATGGCCGAGGGACCACACGGGGGGGAACCGTGGAGCAGGAACACACGGAGACCCCGGAAGCGGCCGGATCGATCTCGCGGCAGGACTTGCGCGGGAAGCTGCTCTCACTTCAAGCGTCACTGGGGAAGACATTTCAAGAACAATTTGAGCTGATCCGCTCGGACATTAATCAAGCAATGGCGGAAATCAAACAAGAAGTGACTCAGCTGGGGGAGAGAACTGATATAATGGAAAAAGGCCTGCAAGAGGTAGGCAGGGAAGCCACAGAGAACAGCAAAGCGATCGAGAGGCTCTACATGGCAACGCGGAACTTGGAAATTAGAATGGAAGACATGGAAAACAGGTCCCGAAGGATCAACATCAGGCTGAAATTTCTGCCAGAGACGATACAAGATAGGGACCTGAAGGAGACGGTTCAAGGGATATATGCAGAGCTGCTGGGTGAGCCCTCGCCTGATCGGATCGAGCTGGACAGGGTCCACAGGGTGGGATTCCTCAACAAGAACCCTAAGTCCAGGCCGCGGGATGTATTAGCCGCATTTACAAGATATGCTCAAAAAGAAGCAGTTCTCAGGGCCGCCAGACAGAAAGAGCCGATCACCTTCAACGACCAACGCATTGAACTGTACCAAGACCTGGCTAGCAGCACCCTGCTCAAAAGGCGACAATGGGGACCACTCACTGCGAAACTAAAGGAAAAGGGGATCAGGTACAAATGGACCTTCCCCTTCGGCCTAGTCTTCAAATGGGCCGGCTCCCAGAGGCGGATAACCACGTTGCAGGAGGGGGCGGACATACTCCAATTGGACCTAGATCGGGACTTGCACGATGGCCGGAGGGTGGCGGGCCTGAATGGCTTGCATGAGGCAGGTGGCGGAGTACGACCCAGGCCATGGGAATGGTCGATGGCAGGCGAGGGGAAAAGGAGGAGACCTGCACAGCGAAGGCCCCCCGGGGGGGCAATGGAGCCAGCAGAGGAGGAGAGTCTCAGGGACAAGGAGGACTGACTTGATGTTTGATTGATCTTAGGGGGTGGTGGACAATAAAAAAAGGTTGTATTGGAACATGAGGAGGAGAGAAGGAGCTGCGAGCAAACATCATGGGATCTCTAAGAGCAAGGGAGTCTAGAGAGGAAGGGAGGGAGGCGGGAAGAGCTAGCGTTAAGGTCACCAGGGGTTGGGAGGGGGTGGCGGGAAGGGGGTTGGAGGGGGGTTCTTCTCAGGTGCTGTCCAAGGGGCGAAATAAAAGTGGTTCACGTTCCAGAGGAACTAGAGGGGTGCAAACAGGGGGAGGAGATGATGGGACAAAGGGTCATGATAGGCAAGAGCGCCAGTTTATTCACAATTCAAATGGGTAACACATAACGCCAGGGGCCTCAATACTCCGCTGAAAAGAAAAAAGCTGGAGCAATTCATGAAGCGGGGTAAACCAGACTTTCTGGGACTGCAAGAAACGCACCTACTCCATAAAGATCAGAGCCGCCTGAGGCTGAGAGGGTTTGACCAGATATTTCAGGCGTCCGGGCCCACGAAAGCGGGGGGGGGTGGCGCTGGCTATCAGAGGCACTGTGAATTTTCGCATGGAGGACACCCTAAAAGATAAAGAGGGTAGGTTTGTACTTGTGAAAGGCAAAATCGCGGAGGAGTTTTTCACAATAGGGGTTATTTACGTGCCCTACACGGGGCAAGACCCCTTCCTCCGCGACCTTATGGGGAGAATAGGCGACTGGGCAAGGGGCCAGATAGTTATAATGGGCGACCTTAACATTGCATGGGACAAAGCTAAGGATAGATCAGGAGCACCTAGGAATCGAGGTGGTGGGGCTGTGGCCTCGGCTGAACTAAGGGATAAAGTGGCGAACATGGGTATGTGAGATGTCTGGAGGGAACTGAAGGGGGATGCAGACGGCTACACCTTTCTCTCCGAAGTCCACCGGACACAATCTAGAATTGACTATATTTGGGTCTCGGCCAATCTGGTGGGTAGAGTTAAGGAGGTGGAGGTGGGGCCCATGGGAATAGCTCATCACAAAATATTGTCAATGCAGCTGGAACTGGGAGTGAGGAGAGGGGGACTATGGGGCTGGAAATACCCAGAACACTTGCTGAGAGATCCTGTGGTAAGGGAGGAGATAGAGGGCAAGATAAGAGAGTTATTTAATAACAACAAGAGAGGGGACACCGGAGAGGGTATAAGATGGGATGCATTTAAGGCTACGATGAGGGGAGAAATCATAGCAGCCAAGGCACAAAGACAGAAACAGCTCCAGGCACTGGAGTCCCGGCTGGAGGCAGAGGTCGAGGAGGCGAGGGGTACGGTGGCAATGAATCCCAGTAGGTCTAATCAGAGGGACTATAGAAGGGCGGTAGGACAGCTAGGGGTCCTTTGTACTAAAAAAGCAGAGGGAGCCCTACTCTTCGTGCGGCAAAAATTCTATGCTAAGGGGAACAAGGCCGATGTACTGCTGGCCCGCCTCCTTCGGGGAGCCGCCTCTAGGAATACAATCACGGCGTTGAACTCAGATATGGGGGGCAGGGTCACTCGAACAGAAGACGTTCGAGAAGCCATGGCTGAATTTTACGAGACCTTATATACATCGCAGCACACCTGCGACCAGGCCCAGGAAAAATTCTTGCAAGACGTTAACTTGTGCACACTAGAGGAGGAGGCCCAATCCAGTCTTCAGCAAGACATAACGGAGGAGGAAGTGAGGGGGGTCATCCGGAAGCTACCCGCAGGGAAAGCCCCGGGCCCGGGTGGGTACTCAGCGTCTTTCTACAAGACCTTTGCAGGGGTGTTGGTACCACAGTTGACCCACCTCTTCAACTCCTTTAAAGGTAGCGGGCATATCACTCCATCTATGAAAGAAGCCAAGATCTCTCTGATTCTGAAGGCGGGCAAGGACCCTCTCGAGAGATCCTCCTACAGGCCAATAGCACTTATTAATGTGGACGCAAAAATATACACTAAAATTCTAGCGAACAGGCTTGAGGGGCTCCTCCCGGACCTGATGCACCAGGATCAGGCGGGATTTGTGAAGGGGAGACAGACTGCAAGGATAATATCAGAAGGGTGGCCCATCTAGTGGAAAAAGCAGAAAAGACCGGTACCTCTGCAGTGCTGCTTTCCCTAGACGCGGAAAAAGCGTTCGACCGGGTGGAGTGGTCCTTCCTCTTCAGGGTCATGGAAAAAATGGGTCTGGGAGGCGCTTATCTTCAGATGGTTAAGGCGAACTATGAGGGGCCTCGGGCGAGGGTGGTGGTCAACGGAACCCTATCTAGAGCGTTCCAACTCCAACGGGGCACAAAGCAGGGTTGTCCCTTATCGCCCCTGCTCTATGCGATCTACCTAGAACCCCTCCTACAGGCAATTCGGGAATCGGAAGGGATTCAGGGGATACCGTTTGGGGGGAGACAGCACAAGGTAGCTGCCTTCGCAGACGATATGCTGCTCGCCTTGACCAACCCCATAGAATCGAGTGAGCGATGCAGGCTATTATTAGAGGACTTTGGCGAAGCATCCGGTCTGCGCATTAATATGCACAAGTCCGAATTAATGGACCTGACGCTGACAAGGGAGGAGAGGGAGCAATTAAGAATGTCAACGCCCTTTGCCTGGCGCCCGGGCGGAATCACATACCTGGGGGTGAGAATCACTCCGGCTCTTAGGGGGTGGTATGGGGCGAACTATCCCCCTCTTTTGCAGAGAATCAAAAAGGATCTCATTAAGTGGAGGAACCTCCGAATTTCCTGGCTGGGGAGGCTGGAGGCAATAAAAATGGTTACTCTCCCGAGACTCCTTTACTTCTTCCAGGCTATCCCCCAGGCAGTTCCGGCCAGATTCTTTAAGGAGCTCCGGTCGATAACGAACGAGTTTATATGGAAGGGGAAAAGGGCAAGGGTCAGCAGACAGCTCCTTATGGCGCCAAGAAGGGGTGGAGGACTAGCACTTCCCAACTTCCGTCAATACTACGAGGCGGCCCAGCTAAGGGTGATTAGGGAATGGCTTCGGGAAGGGGAGGGAAAACACTGGGTCAAGATGGACAGAGCAGTCACGCAGCATGCATTGGGGGAGGTCCTGTGGCTATCCAAACACCATCGGCCAGGCCATAAGTACTTGAGCTCTATCACCAGGTTGGTTGCGGACAATTGGGAAAGACTGGTCCAACGTAAGGAAATCACAACTTATCCATCCCCATTTACTCCTATCTTTAATAATAAGGACTTTACCCCCGGGCTGGAGGGAGGGGCATTCAGGAAATGGCGAGAGGGAGGCTGCCGGTGGGTGTGAGACATGTTCATAGGGGGGGAAATTAGCACTTTCGTGGAGTGCAAAAGGGACTTTGCAGTGGGGGAGGGCGAAAGGCTGAGATACTCTCAATTGCGGCATTGGCTCCTACACCCCATGAACAGGGAAGCGGCCATCAGGCCGCCAACTCCTTTTGAGAAATTCTTGATGACCAATGATGGCTCGAAAGGCCTCATCTTGCAGCTCTACAAGATCTTGGATGACGCAACCCCCAGGCCGCAATGGGCGTATATGGGGAGGTGGGAAAGCATACTGGGCAGGGAAATAGAGAAAACGGAGTGGGAAAAGCTATGGAGGAAAATTCCCAAATTGGCGAGAGCCTCGCAAACCTGGGAAACATGGTACAAGATACTGTACGGGTGGCACTACACTCCGGCTCACCTGCATAGGATTTACCCAGGGTCATCAAGAACTTGCTGGAGGGCATGCGGTCAGGAGGGGACTGCGGAACACATCTGGTGGAGATGCCCGAAAATAGCCCCGTTCTGGGAAGACATCAAACAGGCAATGGAACAAGCGTTTGGGGCAGAGGAGGCATACCCCCGGAAATGTCTCTATTAGGATTAAAGCCAGCAACAGCGACAGGCGGCCCAAGGGGTAGGGAGAGGGCGAGGGTGATGCTTACTCTGGCGGCAATGACAATCATCGCGCAAAGATGGAAAGGCACAAGTGTCCCGATGTTCCAGGACTGGCTGCGTAAAGTTTGGGAGTTAGTAGCAATGGAATGGGCCTCCTATGCGTTGAACAACGCAATACAGGACTTTGCAAGTGAGTGGGGGTAGGTCCTTGCCTTTCTCAGGGATGACTTTAGGATTGACTGGCGCCCACAGCGCTTGAGACTCCTGGACCTGGATTGACTCTGAATGAACGCTTAGATGGGACGATTAACCACACGATCTTTGCATCAGCACCGAGGGGGGGGGTAGGGAGGTGGGAGGTCTTTGGGGCTTGTTACAGTTGTTGGAAAATTTAATAAAGAGAATTTAAAAAAAAAAAAGAAAAAGAAATGAAGGATTTCACTGATGCGTGTTGCAAATGAACAATGGAAGAAAGAGGTAGCTAGTTGGCAATCGATAAACTAAGAGGCAGTCAATGAAATTCATGATTGGGCACCTGTGTGTGGACCACAGACCAGGGTGTGGGCTGGTGGCCGCTCCATGCTGAATCTGACAGGTGCACTGAGTATCCTCCATTTTGGGATACCCCGCCTCTGCCATTGGAATTCGTTGATTCCTGATAGGAAACAAGATGGCCCTGTGGCCTCTTGCTTTCTATTGCCTGTTACCATGTTTTCCCGAAGTCCCGGGAAGCCCTGACTATGTCCCTTCCCCTGACTGGCTGTTAGGTGGAAGTTCCATATATGGTAGTGTGGGGAAGTTCAGGCCAGACTGGCTGGAGCCTTCCCAATGACTGTATGTTGTGGGTACGCCCGTGGGGTAGGACCTGGGTGAATGGAGTGTGTGACGAATACGCATTTCATGTTATGGGTGTCTAGTATCTGGTGGTTGACACAATGACTGAGACAGCCCTGCCTGAAACTGGGATGATTGCAGTGTGGAGTGCTAAATGGCAGAGTGCTTGTCCGAATCCACATTCCATGATGTGAGTGTCTGGATGGAGAAGAATGGCCTGAATGCACTGTGAGCCTGATTGGCTGCCTGCCTGCATGAATGCCCTTCTGTCTGATTGGATTACTGAGCTTGGATCATCAGTGTGAATGAGGGACAGATGTATATATCTGGGTACCTCTCACTTCCCAATTTGTTCAGAAGCTGAAGTTGAAACTTGAAGCTGCTTATACT
The DNA here is from genome assembly GCF_040938575.1 of Ambystoma mexicanum. Classification (NCBI taxonomy): domain Eukaryota; kingdom Metazoa; phylum Chordata; class Amphibia; order Caudata; family Ambystomatidae; genus Ambystoma; species Ambystoma mexicanum. The sequence continues at coordinate 22,029,733 of NC_090933.1, read as the reverse complement.
TGAAGCCCAGCTGGAAGAAGAAGAATTGCTTCTGCTTTCCTTTGACCCAATATAAAAGCTGGTGAGTCTGTCGAGGACTGATCCGAGAGAGAGAACCTGGCTAGGAGACTTCTCCCCGAGCTATGAGGGAACATTGTGCGGAAGCTGATCTTCATCGAGGTAGCCTGGAAGCCAGTCCTGAAGGCTGTCGACCGGAGAAAGCGTTTACTGAGAAACTCAAAGTAAAGCACCCGGATATCGAGGCCATCGAAGTCCATTGCCGTCTACCGGGGTTCTGACGATTTCCGTGACCACTGGAAGCCCATCGAGTCGTGTTGCCCAGAAGTGGGGACAGCTCGATGCCATGCTGCTTGACAACTGGAGCCGCAACGCTCCACCTTTCCTAAGAACATTAAACGAAGTGCACCCTTGCCATCACCGTCGACCGCTTTGTCCTGCAGGAGAAAGTCGAGGTCGTTGACGACCAAGGAAAATCCACCGGTGGGTTTCCCACCACGTGATGTCTACAAAGACACCGACAATTGAAGGTCCGAAGTCCAGCCGTGGTCGAGTCCTGATCGTCAACGTCAATGCCGACATTCGACACCGACACTCGACACCTGCTGCCGGGCCTACGTTCTTCATCAAGTCTTCTTTGTGGCACCAAACTCTTTTCTTCAAGGACTCTCGACGTCGGGGTTCAGATTTCTTTGAGGACTCTCGACGCCCTGTGGCTCCTGCTTTAAAGGGGAGTCCCCTCTCGAGGGATCCGTCGATGAACTGTCGAAGAAACTCTGCTAAACTCAGGTGCATTGGGGTAGTGGAACATTTTTTAGTAAGAAACAAGACTATTTTAACATTAATGGACTGGGCGTGTTAATACACTTTATTACAGGTTCCCAGGTGGGGGGATCCTCACACAGAACTGTGTCTTAGTAGCTAAGGTACCATTCTGACATTGTTTAACCCAACTTGTCTTCCTTCCTGTGTACGATACTGATACACATTACTGTTTGATTTGTATGCCACTAGAACTGTCAGCAGTTGATGCATTTTAAAGGAGTCAATAGTTAAGTGTGGTACCACATAGACATTGTATGTATTTGCCATATTAGATATTCCGAAGTGCAAAGTGTGTTATTCATTGTGTATATATATTGAACATTATTTTTATATAAAGAACTGTGCTACCACATAAAATAGTGTGTGGACATTCCTTTGTGGGGGGTTTGGGGACTACACTGTACTTATGAACCAGCCTGCATCACCCCCTGTGAGCTTAGGCCTTGGATGCTTGTCCATAGCTACCCTATAGAGAACCTTGGCTGGGGTGCTCTGTGCTTCTACTCTGCCATATAGAGGGCAGGAATACAGATACCCCCCTAAATTGTTTACACAATGGAAGTCCCCACCATCTACCACTCTCTGTCACATTGATAGCCTGCCTGCTGTTATTGTGCAGCCAATAATGAAACCGGTTTGGTCCGGATGAACCAGAGAATGTCGGGACTCCATCAGTCTGGTGGCAATAATCTTGCAGTATATCTTGGCATTGGTATTAAGGAGAGAAATTGGGCGATACGAGCCACACAAAATTGGCATCTTTGCCCGGTTTATTAATCAAAGAGAGCAAAGACTCCTCCATAGACCCGGATACCTTGCCCTAAACAAGAAATGAATTAAACAAGGCAGTTAGCGGATTCAACGATGAGACATAAACATTTAAAAAAGAGAGATGCGAATCTGTCTGGGCCCCTTATTTAAGAGTGAGTTGATGGCAAGCTCAGTTTACTCTTTTGTGATAGGAAGTTCAAGGCGACCCCACTCTGATTGGGAGAGGCTGTTAGCTGTGGTTTGGCTGATAGTCCTGAACTTCTAATCAGGTCTCCCAGCTGCCAATAGCTTTTCGTAGTAATGTGGAAAGACCTCAAGCTTTGCCTCTTTCATGAAATGCAGCATCCTGTTGCCATCTCTAATGCCCACAATATGATTCTCTTCTGCCATTTCAGCTTACAGGGCAACAGCCTGTTGGCCTTGTTACTTTGAGCATAATAAAATTGATTTTCGGGGAATAGAGTGTTGGTCATTTTCCCAAGCCATCAACGCCTCCAAGCTAGACCTGGCTAGTCGGAATTCCCTGAGAGACCAGGGAGATCTGATTTGGGCATGAGCAGCTTGTACTCATGCACTTGTAATTGTAATTGTTTATTTGTACAGCGCTTATACACAAGTGAAGTGCTTCAAAGTGCTTCAAGGGAGGAAGGGAGCAATGCAATACAGTAGTTATTCTTAGGCCTTGAGGTTTCCGAATGATCTAACAAAAAAAAAACAATAGCTAGCGTACTGGGCCTGACAGCATTTTTCCTAGTGCAAGCGCATGAAGTGTTTCATGCAAGTGTACCGATGGAAATGCGGGGGAGGAACAAGTGCGCCCAGTCCAGCAGGGCCCTGGGTTAAGTGCAAAGATGTTACCCCTCTCATGGAATGTATGCTGAAAGTGCTAAACATAGTGCAGAGGCCCAGAGGCAAGTGCAAAGACTGGCGGGAGAGCCTGGGACCTGTGAGGCTCTGGGGGTGAACCAGGCGACCAGTGATCAAAAGCTGAACAGAGTTAGGGAAGAGAAGGAGGAGGGAGTCGTGAGAGAAAAAGCGAGGCGGTTAGCAGGGGAGAGGGAGATAAAAAGAGGAAGAGAAGAGGAAGGTCTTGAGGAGTTTCCGGAACTTAAAGAGCTCCTTCTCAAGGCAGAGAGAGGCTGGGAGACTGTTGCATAGGGAGGCATCTACAGAGGATAAAGGTCTACCCCCAAATCTCTGCTTGGAAAAAATGGCTCACCCGCAAAGAGTTGGAGGAGGACGAGCTAAGGGCTCTAGAACCAGAGTATTTAGGAAGAGAGCTTTGTAGATAGTGTGGGACCTGGCCCCAGAAAGCCTTGTGGACTATGCAGTCTTGAACTTGATCCTAGCAGCCACGGGAGCCAGTGGAGGCATTTCAGCACTTGGGAGATGCAGTCCCTGGGCTTTAGGCCAAGGATACGCATTGCAGTTCTGTTCTGGATAAGTTATAGCGGACAGAGAGTAGAAGTATGAAAATTGAGAAAGAGGCTGTTGCAGTAGTCCAGCTTAGAGAGACGCGTGGCTCTGGAGATGGTGAAGTTTTGGGGGAAAGTGGGAAAAGGTAGAATACCTCTGAGAAGGTGCAGCTGGTAGTGGGACTTTTGGAGATGTCTAAAATGTGAGAAGAAAAGGAGTCGAGTCAAAAATTACCCCCAGATTTGTTGCCTCATTAGTAGGTTGGGGCGCAGGGCCAAGGGAGGCCAGCCATTGAGAAAGTGGGAAAGCGGGAGCAGGGGTCCCAATGAGGATGAACTCTGTCTTACTGGCATTGAGGCATAGATTATTAGCAGCACACCAAGACTGAATTGCGGATTGGCAGTCAGAAATGAGCGAGGAGGAGGAAGAGGCCAAGGGTAGCCTGCAAGAGAGCTGTGTGTCATCCGCATAACACAGAAAGTTAGAGGTGAAGGTTGAGATCCTGTGGGCCATGTAGACATTGAAGAACCAAGGGGATAGGTTATATCCCTGGGGGCCACTACAAGTAGAGAGAGTGATAGAGGAGACAAGAAAAAGTTCCACCTGAGAAGGACGGACAGAGAGAAAGGAGGCAAGCCACGGCAGATCTATGATGCCCAGGGTATTACGCAGGCAGGAGATCAGGATGTTGTGGTTTACCGTGTTGAAGGCAAAAGAGAGATCGAGACAAATGAGGACAGAAGGAGAGTTATGGTAGGTGTAAAGACTGGAGGGGGGTATCTGTACTCCTGCTCTCTATACGGCAAAGTAGAGGCACAGAGCACCCCAGCCAAAATTCTCTATTTGGTAAACGTGGGCAAGCAATCAAGGCTTAAGCTCTCAGGAGGTGGTGCAGGCTGGTTCTTAGGTACAGTGTAGTCCTCAAGCACCCACAAAGGAATGTTCACACACTATGTTAGTGAAAACACAGTCCTTTATATAAATAAGTTTTCAATTATATACACCATCACAATAACACACTTTGTGCTCAGGGAATTCTAAAATGATAAATATATACAGTCTCAATGTGGTACCACAATTAATTCTTAGATTCCATTAAAATGCATCAACTGTAGAGAGTTTCAAATGGCATACAAATCAATTAATAAAGTGAACCAGCAATAGACTTAGGAGGAAAACAAGTTAGTTCAACAATTGGCAGAATACTGGGCCCCTACCACTAGGCACAGAGGCACAGTTATGTAAGAGGATCCCCCCACCTGGGCAACCTGTAAATAAAGATATAACACAAGCCCAGTCCATAGTTGGCTTATAAGTGTCTTATTTTCTTCCATAACAATTCTACCACCCCAATGCACCTGGTTTTGCAGAGTTCGATGTCTAGTTGTTGACAAATCCTTCTTGAGTGATTCCCTTTAAGGCAGGAGCCATGGATCGTCAAGATCCCTTGAAGAAAAGGTGAACAAAGGCATCAAGGCGGCAGTTTCGGTCCTGGCGGTGATCGGCGACGATCGATCGTGGACGTCCTGCGAAGATGAGGCATGCGGTGCACCTCGACAACGACAGTTTGTTGCCACAAATAGTAAATGAAGAACTTTGGACCAGGAAGGACATCGTGTCATCAGCATCTTTGTGTTCTTCGGGTGGTGGGAGACCCACCGGCGGATGCTGCTCGCCACATCAGCGGCCTCGACTTTCTTCGACGGGACAAAGCGGTCAGCGGTGCTGGCAAGAGCGTCCTTGAATTCAAAGTGACTTAATCAATGGAGCGTTGCTGCTCTGGTCGTCAGCGACACGGCGTCAAGCTGTCCCGCTTCTGGGCAACACAGCTTTGATGGGCCTTCAGGGGTTATAGCAAACCTGCAAACCCTGGTCGACAACGGTGGACGGCTGTCCGGATGCTTCTCTTCAGATTCCTCAGGAGTCCCCATCTCCGGTCGACAGTCTTTTGAGGGCTGACTTCCAGGGTGCTTTGGCGAAGGTTATCGGTGCACAATGGTCCCTCATAGTTTGGGAAGAGGTCTCCTAGCCAGGTGCTCCCTTGGATCAGTTTCTCAGTGACACAGCATCTTTCAGATTGCATCGAAGGGAACAGCAGTCAACCTTCTTCTTCGGGCTCGGCTTCGAGATTAAGCATCAGTTTTGACTTCAGCTTCTGAACGATTTTCATCAGTGAGAGGTCCCCAGATATACCGTTTGGTCTCTCATTCACTCTGCTGAGTCACACTCAGGCAACACTCAAGCAAGTTAACCTGATGATGAGTGATTGTTCTTTAAAGCGAGCTACGATACCTTTGACAGAGTGGTCCGGCACTGTGTGGGTGCTCAATCGAAGGTCTCTGCAAGGTATCCAGCTGAGGAGTAACGAAATTAGATACATTTGATCTGAGCCTGGCGGAGGGAGATCATTTGAAAGTGAACAAATAAATGTGAATCGCAGTGGTCCGGCAACCGGTCAAGCAAAATCCTGCACCCAGTCGAAAGTCTTCGATTTTGATAAAATAGAGAGAGTTTGGAAAAATACATGAATCGAGTCTGAGCCCGGCAGAGGGAGACTAATTGAAGATTTTGTGTTAAAGTGGGTCTGAGCCAGGCAGAGAGGGACCCGAGGCGAATTGAAAATCACCCAAGAAGTTGTACATGAGAATCCTGAGGAGAAAGGAACTTTTGAATGTTTGTTTGACCTACTCCTCTTTTGAATGCCTTGTCTGTAGGCTTTCTCTCTCGCCTACCCATTCTCTTACTGTGGTTACCATCTACTGCCCTCCTGCTCAAATCACCTCATATCTCTCTGATTGGGCAGACCTCTCCTCCTCCCTCCTGGCCTCTACCACTCAACTCCTCCTCCTTGGTGACCTCAATATACATTTAGACTCTCCTTGCTCCTCCTCTGTACTCTTCCGTGACCTCTGCGACTCCCTGTCCATCCTCCCCTCTGGCCCGACTTACTCTGCAGGACACACACTCGATGTCTTTATCTCCTCTGACCTCCCCCTCTCCATCCCTCTGACCACTCCTCTCTCCTGGAGTGATTACTCCCTCCTCTCCTCTCATCTCTCCCTCTCTTCCCCCCAAGCCAGGCCTACCCCAACACTGCCACCTACCTTATTGGACATCCGGCCCATGAAGCGTAAGTCAGTTGAGGCTTTTGCCGCCACTTTCTCTCCCACCTCCATTTTTGGCTGTCTCACATCCTGACACAGCCCTGTCTCTGCTCTACTCTTCAATTTCTGATACGCTTGATGCTCTTGCCCCTGTCATGAGGATCCGTTTGAAGTCCAAAGCTTAGTGCAATTCCTGGTATGACTCTGACCTAGCTACTCTTAAACGTAAGTGTAGGGCGGCTGAGAGGAAATGGAGGACTTCCTGTTCATCCTCTGACAAACTGGCCTGTCGCCTGCTACAAAGGCAATACCGACTCTCTGTCCTCACCAAGAAGAAAGTCCACATGCAAACGCGTGTCTCTGCGGCATCTAACAACTCGGCCGAACTCTTCAAAATCTGCAAGGAGCTGGCCAACCCTGCTGCAGTCTCTACCCCACATGGTGCCTCCCAGTATCTTGGCAATGCTCTTGCCTCTCACTTCATTTAAAAAAGCCAGGACATCCTGTCCACCCTCTTCACCCACACCCCTCCTCTCCACTCCCCATCTATGCTTGCTGACCCTCCTTTAGCCACCCCCCCACCATCCTTCTCGTCCTTTCCTCTTTTCTCCCCTGACGAGGTCGATAGACAAGTCCGATCTATGAAAGCCTCGTCAAAACAGGTTCATCCCTGTTCCTCTAAAACCATCAAGGACAACATTGACACCCTCGCTCCAGCCCTTGCTGATTTTTGCAACCACTCCTTTGCCTCGGGATCCTTCACCTCCCCCTTGAAGCACTCCTTTGTGCATCCTCTTCTCAAGAAACCCACAGCTGATCCTTCTTGTCCAGCTAACTATCGCCCAATTTCCATTACTCCCTTTCTTGGAAAACTCCTGGAAAAGTTGGCCATCTCTCAGTTTAACCTTCATTCTAATTCTGTTGGCTGTCTCCATGACCACCAGTCTGGCTTCAGAGCTGCCAGAAGCACGGAAACTGCTCTCCTGAACATCTGTGAAGATCTGCTCTCCAACCTTGACTCTAACATTCCCTCTGTCCTCATCCTCCTCAATCTCTCTTCTGCCTTCGACACGGTCAACCATACCATCCTGCTCAACCGTCTCTGTGAAAACCTGGGTATCACTGATCAGGCTCTGGCCTGGCTGACCTCTTTCTTCTCAGATCGACCCTCCCAGGTCCAACTTGGGTCCTTCCTTTCATCTATCTTCTTCTCTACCTGTGGTGTTCCCCAAGGGTCTAACCTCTCACCTTGGCTTTTCAACCAATACCTGGCAACTCTCGCCCACTGCATTGCCACTTTCTGCTCAAATTTCTAGTGCTATGCTGATGACACTCAACTCATTTTCAGGCTGCCTTCTGCCACCTCATCTCCCTCTCTTATCTCTGAGTGCCTAACTGCCATTCAAGATTGGTGTGCCGCCAATGATCTTTGTCTGAATGCCAGCAAGACGGAGATCCTCCTCATCGACACACCTTCACTATCCTTTACCCTCACTCTCTGGATGGCCTCCCTTGGCCCTCCTCCTACCCCCACTTGTGAGGCTAGGAACCTCAGGGTCATCTTTGACTCTACGCTTTCCTTCTCCGCCCTCATCTCTGAGGCCTCTAAAAAGTCACATTTCCGACTGCACCTCCTCAGAGGTACTCTGCCTTTCCTCTCCTTCCCCCAGAAGCTCATGGTATCCCAAGCTCTGGTTCTCTCTAGCTTGGACTATTGTAACAGCCTCTTTCTAAATCTACCTGCCTCTACTCTCCGCCCTCTGCAACTAATCCATAACAGGACTGCGAGACTTGTCCTTGGCCTCAAGCCCTGGGATCGTATCTCTCCAGCTCTGAAATCTCTCCATTGGCTCCCAGTGGATGCAAGGATTAAATTCAAAACTCTCTGCATTGTCCACAAGGCTTTCTGGGACCTGGGTACAGAATACCTTCCGCTATCCCTCCACAAATGCCTCCCCTCTCAAGCTCTTCGCTCCTCTACCTCCAAATCCCTCTTGGTCAGTCGTTTTTCAAAGAATCGAGCTGGGGGTAGATCTCTGTCTTCGGCTGGGGCCTCCCTTTGGAGCAGCCTACCTGCCACTCTAAAACTTGAGGAGAACCATCTCCGGTTCCGAAAGCACCTCAAGACCTTCCTCTTTTCTTCTACCTTTGCTCCCCTTCGCCCCTGCTGATCTGTTCTCTCTTGGCACCGTGCACCTGGCCACCCTCTGTCCTCCGGGAACAGGTACCTGCTCACCCTGCCACCCTCCCGCACTGCCGCACTGCCTCCGGGTCAACCCTTGCACTGGGGTCTGTATCTGTACCCATACAGCCCCCCTTTTTCTTCCTGCACTTATCAGACCTACCCTGTCTGCTGCCTTAAACCTAGCACTTGCAAATTGCTGGCTGCACTAAAACTGTTCATTGCCTTTATTATTTATTTATTGTTATTTATCTGTTTCTCCTCTGCTTCGCACTTTCCACTTCTCCACCCTTCCATGCACCTTTCCCATCCCCCTTTCCCATGCACTTGCGCATTGTCAACGTCACTGGGCCTAGTAAGATCGCTGTTTTGTTCTCCCTTGTTCCCCTCCCTTGCCTTGTCGCTCTCTGAAACACTTGTGTACGAGCGCGATAGGTATAAAATATCATATCATATCATATCAGGCCCTCTGAAGTTAGAGACTTTGAATGACAAAATGACTTTGGTACAGAAGGTCCTGATACTGAGATTTGAACTGCATCCTCGTGCTAGAGATATCAGAGACTGTGCCCTTAGCTTGAGTGTGCCGCCTTGTCCCATCCTGAAAACATGGGGAAGGGAAGCCAACGGCTTGAATATCCCTTCATATCATTTCTTGAACACTTTTCTTTTGAATAACCATGTTTCCCACACTATTTGTATTAAGAAGTAAGGATTGGCAATAGCTTTATTAGTATAAGTCCTTTTATTTTGACAAGAAACCACTAGGACTGGGTTGTTATATTTTGATGGTCATAGGTTGTTCGCATCTTTAGATTTCGGATTAGATAGCGGTTTTTCAAACTCAGTTGAAGTTCAGTAAACACCCTTGAAATATGATCATTTGTATCTGTCTTACTGTTTGATACCATGCCCTCCTTACAGTTCCCTTTTCTTCCCAAAGTCTCTCTCGTCTGAATGTTCACTCCACCTTGAAGGTAGAGATCCTGGGAATAGCCTCTGCTTCTTTCCTGGGGCCTTCGTTGGCCCAGGGTTCAAGTCCTATGAAATAAAATCCTGCAAACTGCATCTGTGGTAAAGAGCGGTTTACTCACCGGGTTGTTTCACGCTGCTGGAGCACTTTTGGCCAAAATGTCTGATGTGGGTACCTACCTGTGGGTCCAGAGGGGGGCTAATTCAAGATACTCGCCCCTAGGTGTTCCCCTGGTCCATGTTAGAGATTCCTGGGAGGCAAGGTCTTACCACGATTACCGTAGATTTCTATTGCCAGTTTCCCTGATCTACAATCTCTTCTTCCGGGTTGTGAGTCCATCTTCCAAGCTTCCTTGGGGTTTCCTCTGGCCTTCCCTGGAGTTGATTGTCGCAGAATCTACACTTGTGGGGTAGATCTGACTTTGCTCCATTAAAGCAGTGGGCCCTTGATTTTTTCTTCATTCCTATGGAGCTGTGAAGTCACCTAGAACTCTTGTGCAATTGAGTCTATGGTACTTACCTGCCTACGGATGTTTTCCTGGAACCCCTAGCGGTTCAGTGAGCTTCATAATTTGTACACCTTCCTGTAATTATATATCCATTTTTAAAATCATCCCTTTCGTTTATAGTATGGTAAGTGTACTTGAAACACTCTGCATCTAGTAACAATGTGTATTTTTTTTCCATGATGTATCTGAAGGTAACTGTTGCTGAAGTGTTTGATTCTTTGAAGCCTTTGCCGAGAGTTTACTAGCGTTTTATATGAATGTTTATATATGCCTGCATATTAATACCTATATAATGCCCTAAATGATTGAGGGTTCGTTTTTTAGGCCTTAGGGATTTACTACATATTTTTCCTTTTGGTAAAATTGTGGCTCCCTTCTTTTGCCATACCCTACCTATATGTGTTAGGTGCTGACCACTAGCTCTAGAGACTTACATGTATACTGGGATTTGCATGTGTCTATAGGGCACTGCACAGTGTGGTGCAGGCCCACATGGGACTTACCTGCTTGTTAGGTTTGATAGATCCCTGGTTCTAACCACCCTCTTTTATTTTATGTTGGGTGCTTACCCTTGGTAAAGGGCCCACATATAGACATTGGAGTTAGGAGAGTCCTTGTATAGGTCCTTGTTTTAATGAAATGCTTTTATCTTTGTAAAACTATGTATTACTACACAAAGTACTTATTTGACCTGATAGTTTTATATGTTACTTAAACAATATATTTTTACGTGTATCAATGTAGATTTTCATGAGTTGTGTTTGCACTAATTATACTACAGTGTTGACTAACTACCCCTTCCTGAGAGTTACCTCTTGTCACTCTGACCACGTTACCTAGATTTAGAGAGGGGTTTGGATTACCTGTCTTGTCAGGCGTGTTTGCCTTCCCCCTAGGCTAAGCGGTTGTAAATTCCTCATCAGAAGATGGCACAAAAACTGCCTTAACACCTATGTAGAGTCATTCTTTCACATAACTTCTGTGCAGCCTCACCTATATACTTGTAGGCAGTTCCTGGGTGGGGTACACAATATTGTATGTCCCTTGATCCTTTACTGTCTTCTGTGGGGTTGTTCTGCCATTTTCTGTGCAGATGTTTTTGAAGATTTTGCATACGCCATGCTTGTCTGACTTTCCATGTCTCCAAGTGGTTGTTATTGGGAAATTCCCATGATGCATATTTATCTACCAAAGTGTATAAAGGGTTTTTAATGAAGAGCAATAAAAAAGTGTTGCTTGGTGCAATCCCACCACCCACCCCCCAGTAAACCAAGAAACACCAACATCGCACACCAGGGGCTTGTTTTAATGAGATGTTTTGGCAGATCAGTGTGGGTGCATCTTTAATTGCAAATATAGCTTTTTGATTCGCTAAATGCATTGTTGGACATGCTTCATACACAGTGGCGGCTGGTGAGTTTGAAAGCTGATGGGGCGTACATTTCCCAGGGTGAATCGCGTAGCGGGCGCACGCAGCGCATGAGCCCACACCCCCCAAGGGGGGGGTGGGAGCGTGTTCTCCCCTCGCAAAATTTTTGGAAAATGGCCTACAAAATGTGCAATATACTGTCCAAAAAAGCCACCGAAATATGAAAAGAAAACATTAGGTTTTACATATTAATGGTGGTACACTATTCTTCCGTGTGCAAGTGTGATGGTGTATTTTACAGCAGCTTATATTGAGAATAGCTGGTACTATGGTGTATGCATAAAGAAATTCATTATATGGTCAGTAATGATGGAAACATATGTTTGTCATGCTGTTACTGGCATTCACATGCGTTCATCCTCTTACTAAGGTGGGATTTAAGGCATTTTCTGAAAAGGGGAATACTAAGCTAAAATATTACTTTAGTTTTTAACCACTTAATTAATGCAACATTTGTCCTACCTCTAATGGCTCTCTGCCTCGCTGGATTGCCATTGCTTCAGTTGCTCAAAGTTGAAACACGTGGAATGCACAGGTCTAAGAAATAGCACATACATATTGCATGGAGAAAAATGCAACAGAAATAGTTTACTAAGTTTATGTTGAGTACTTTATTATCAACCAACAACCATAACATCAAAACAAACTTCACATTTCTCACTGTTCTGTCAAATATATCACTGCAACCTTACACAAAATCCTAACATTTAAGGCCATTGAAACAAAGAATTCAAGGTAACCCACCAAATAACTGCAAATAGCTTGTTGTAACAGAACATTCACTGGTCAATCATTTTGAACGTTTGTACACAAATTGTGCACGTCTATTTTTCAGAGAGGCACATTTATCAATAGTCTGTGTATTGAAGTCAGGGATCTCTTGAATTAGTTATTTTTCCATAGACAGCATGGCCAAAGCATTCAGACGATCGTCAGTCATTGTGTTTCTCAAGAATGTTTTAACTCGCTTCAGGGTGGAGAAACAGCGCTCAGACTCAGCTGTTGTCAGGGCTGCAGTAATCAGAATTTTTAATAACTGCATTGTCTCACTAAATGCTTCTTCAAGATTGTTTTCAATGAACAATTTTAATGAAGAAATTGCCCCACTTGAAACACAGAATTCTGGTCTCTCATAAACAATTGAAAGCTCAGTGCACAGCCTTTACTTGTTTAACATGGGGTACACTTGGACAGTTGCATTCAGTGCATCATTGGGAAAAGACCGTCCATGTGTTTGAAATATGTCACTCTGCAATAATTTGACCCCCTCCAAGTGGTTAGTAAATGCAAAGCATTCTTGGGCTTGTGTAACTATAATATCACATACTTCTTTAGGCAAACGATTCAAAGTGTTCATATTTACATTGTGACTTGCAAAAGTTTCCTCTGATGGAAGTTTAGCTTCCAGATTGTCAGTGCTTTCACGTACTCTGCCCATGCACTTGATAAAAGTTGCAGTAGCTTTCTGCACATACACAGAGTCAATGCCTCGCTTCTGAAGCTGGTTATATAGAATGTCAACATGGGGCATTATGTCATTGAACAAAAAAAGGAAGAAAAGGAACTCCTTCTCTTTCAGAGTTCAAATGAATCCCCGGCCTCATGCACAGTAACCCCCTCAAAATCAGTCCGTTTTTCAATGATCTCAAAGCATCTACTGAGTGCTTCCCTGTGCTGATATATGGCTTCTACTACCTGAATATGGTAGCTCCAGTGAGTGCGAGATGGTTTTGGAAGTCTTTTATCTGTACCTCATCTAGAACTTCGTTTCTTTTTGGAGAATGGGAAAAAAATGTACAGAAGCCAGAGATATCACTAAAAAAAAATCGAGCTTCTGAGATTTTGGAAACAGCTTGTTCAATGATGAGGTTAAGCTGGTGTGCATAGCAATGTACATAATGTGCATTTGGATACACTTCATCTACTTTCTTTTGGACTCCACCAGACACCCCCCTCATTACACTTGCACCATCATATTTTTGCACAATAACTTTTTTTGTGGCAATCTTCAGGGAATACTTTGTCCAATTTTCCATTATGGCAGTAGCAATGGTCTGTGCACTAGAGTCTTTCAGATGAGTAAATCCATGAAACCGTTCAACAATTCTGTATTGTTCATCAATGTAGCGATAGAATAGCACAGACTGAGTCTTAGTGTAAACATCAGTTGTATCGTCTGCCTGAATAGCCACATAATCTGTGCATTTTAACTGCTCTACAATGATCTCTCTGGTGACCGTGAACATGCAGTCCAGCAGCTCATTCTGAATTGTTTTTGAAGTGCCCTTGAATACTGTTGCATTTTTTAAATGTAGTTCCACTGCCCTGTCGATGCTGGATACAAAATCCACCATGCCTTCACCAGGATTCAAAGAATCTTCAGTTTCATCATGGCCACGTAAAGCCAATTCAAATGCACCACAAAAACGCACAGAGTCGATTCACTTTGACAAGCTGTATCGTTTTTTATCGACATCCTCATTATGCTTCATCACGCTCCGGCGATAGGCATCGTCCAACTGTGTTGCAATGTTTACACTTCCCAACATGCGCAGCTGTAATATATTCTCAATATGAGATTTGCATGATTCATGCCTCTTGCTTTTTTCTGACAAATGCTTTAAGTCAGTGACTCCTGTTTTTGTCTATGCTGTTTCACCTCCAAACAGCAGGCAGGGGAAGCAGAACAAAGACCGCTTAGCAATGCTATCAGTGAGCCATGTCTTCTTTTCATACCACATCATGGAAAATGTGCATTTGTAAGCCTTTCCCCTATCTTTTGCGGACTGTTCAATTTTTAAATCTGGCTGATCAGGACCTAGTCTTTTCACCTCCAGTTTTTCACTGTGTGCGAATCCGGAAAATGGTTTTGAGAGCAATTGGTCCACTGAATTCATTTTCGGCAAGAGTGACACCTGTTAATAAGCAAAATGATTATGTACATGTATATGGGCACATGTAGTCATTGTTAGGTATGCTCTTTAATAACACATAAGTATAATTTGTCGGTGCAGATACCTTCTGCAAATATACACAACTCTGCTGTACTTATCATCTGACCAGTACAGTTGAGTATAATTGCCGATGTTATCCATGCATGAGTTAACACACATGCCCATTAGCAAATGTGACACCAGTCACACAGTACGTATTGCAGTTTGTTTGGCAAATGAGTACTTATGGAAGAAATGAGACAAGTTTGTTCTGTTAATACTGTTCTAAAAAAAACATTGTTTACACTGTGGGGAGATTTTTCTGACTGCATCACACTACCCCGACCCCTCCCAAGCACTGTGGGAGCAATGGTGAAGATTAGAAAGAAGGTATTCTGATGTTTGAAAGACTGTGGGATTTTTGGTTTATAGTCAAAATCTCGAAACTAAAATCTCGAAAAAAAAGCACGAATTTAAAATCTCGAAAAAAAAAATATCGAATTTTCTTTTCAATGCGTTTTTTTTCAAAATGGGGGGGGTTCCCCCCCAACCCCCCTTTTTTCATTTTTTTTTTATTTTACCCCTTTTTTTTACTTACCTGACCCCAAAAACACATATAAATAAATAAATAAAAAATTCGATATTTTTTTTTTCGAGATTTTTGTTTCGTGCTTTTTGTCATTCGAGATTTTGTTTTCGGCCTTTTGACTGACCACCGGGATTTTTCAGCGGTAAAACAAATTACTGTATACAATTCAACTGGAAGATACCAGGACATCATGAGGTAAGTGGGAACCACAACCCAATCCTATCCTTCGAAAAACAGTTTCCAAATGGACAGGTTTTCTTCCATTGAACCATAAGCAGGCCTTTTTGCATTATATGTATGACTTTCCATTTTCACATGCCAGCCTCTTAGCTAGTCATAGATGCCATTCTGTAGTCTGTACTGTTCATCAGATTTTACCCCACCTCATTTATCCCCACAAAAATGGGCTTCTTTTCCAAAAATATTTAAACAAGATAGCTGTGTGCCTTCTTTACTACAGATGAACACTAACAGAGTTGAAGTGCCCTGAGCACCAAACCCTACAAAAGACACATGCTAGCTCACCTGCCTTGTCGTTCTGGAGAATGGTCACTGCATTGAACTCCTTCGCAGGCTATGGGAAATTCAAATTCCGGAAGGTGCACTGTGGAGGTTGAAGTCCGATGTTTTTAGTTTCACAATTACCCTGGACTGGTTGGATTTGTTCATGTAAGGTGTTGCTGATGGTCTGTAAAGAGAAAGCGAGAGACTGATCTGAGAAAGGGCAACATAGGATCAGAGCAGTATTAAAATGGTTTTCATACATGAAGGAGAGAGAGTTAACTGCTTGTAACATTGAAGCTACACCAGAATAATCCTTAGTACAATGTGTAAAGAAAGTACCATAAACTACCACCATGTGCCAGTCATCAGTTGTATAACGCTGCAATATATACATTTTTGTAATGTTTTCGTTCTGGGGCTTTAAAAGTGCGCTTTGCGGAGCTCACATTACAAAATTAATTTGCTGCACCCCTTCAGGCACCCGATTTATAAGCACTCTTGGAGGGGGGATGTGTATTTGTCTGCGGCCCCTAGGTGCTCTCACCCCCAGCATCCCTCCAGAGGAAGCCTTGATAATGGTGTCTGGGCTGGTTTGGCCGTCACCTCCCCGGCCCCTTGCAGTTTGCGCCCCGCAGGGAGGGCTTCACACCTGCTGCCTTTGATCACCTGAGGGTCTATCCACCCCGCCTATCGCCATAAAGGGTCCCAGGAGTGCAGCCAGCCTCAAAACAAATCTGAACATCCAGGGACTTGGACAGTGTGGAACAGCAGCGTGGACAAGAAGGAAACTCTGTCCCTGGACCCTGGCCTGGGATGAGAAGGATGCCGCAGACATGAGGGGCCTGGGATGCATATAATTATTATTATTATTATTATTATTATAAGGCCGCAGTGACATCTACTCACACTGCAGGAGCAGCAGCGCCCCCAGTGGGCCCCACGGGAACCTCCACAATGCCTTTTCTGCAGGTACGAGCAGTCAGTAATGCTGCCTTTCCCTCCACCGCGTGTCAGCCAACCCATGGGCCTCCCTCCCCCAGAGCCCCTCCTCCATCCCTCCGGTGTCCTCACAGTGCTCCTCAACTCCCTGGCCTCTCACGTCCACAATCCCTCAACTCCCACTCCCAGTATCTTTCATCCTGATGGCCTTCCACCCTTCATTCCAGAACCCATTACCTCTCGAAATGTTCCCTTTGCGAGTTGCCACTATCTGCAAATGAACATCATTCCTATCGGTGCCCTCCCCGCTCCTCACCCTTCCTCCGCCTGTCCATCGTCTCCCCAATAGCCTTATCCCGTCCTTCCCCCTCTGAGCGCCCCTCAGATATTCTCACCCTTCCGTTAACTCTCCCTGGCCATCGCCATCGGCCTTGCGCCCAGGACTCCGCCCTCAGCTTTAACTCTCCAAGCATCTGAATTCTGAAATCCTTTACACAGGACTCTGTGGGTGCATTACTTCCTGGGACTATTAAACCCTAGTATACTTTAATGCCCTGGAGCAGCTTTAACGCGCACTGAAAAAGATTAATTTTGGGGAAAATAAGACCTCAAGACTCTTGCAGTCCCGGCCGCCGGCTCCCAGCAGGAGGCACTGGAAACAATCAGTAATGCGTCCTGTGGTTAAAATGCAGCTAATAAATTCCATGCAACTACAGGTGTGCCTGTCGCAACGCCCTTCCACACAAACTAAACATCCACTTTGAAAAGAAATCCTACAACTTATCAAAAAGAGATACCAAAATGCTATTTTTCAATAACTGATGATAGCTCGGACACGCCTAATCTGTCGACAGAGCTACCTGTACGCAGCGCCCTGAAGCGACCCTCCAGGCGACAAGTCAGCAGGAGGGAGAGAAACAAAAAAACACAGATATGACATATAATTGACATCGACATAAACAGGCAAATCCTACACAATTAATTTTAAAGTAATGATTGCACACGTTATGTGTGTAGAGAATGGAAGCGGAAACCAGGCGCTAACTGCTTCGGAGTGCATAGTGTGGCGCTGCCCGATGACGGGCCTACGCGGCGGGCGTGACGTTTCACGCCGCCGCGCTAAGCATAAATAAAGGGGGCATTCCCGGCCGCATCAGAGCGACCGGGAAGCCCGAACACGAAGGACTGGTGTCTGTTGACTCCTTCATGTGGCGGGGGCTTACGGGACCGCGTGGGGGCTCCGACCCGCCCCCAACAGTGGCGACGAGCGGTGAGGGAGACCCGGGCCCGGTGGTGTAATCTGTGGAAGATTAATTTTTCAAAACGAAGCGGAACAGATTTTCGTTTCGTCTCATGCCGGGTCGCGGGACGCACATGCGGCCGGCGGCCATTTTGTTTAGAGGCCGTGAAACTTCACGAGGCTCCGGTTTGGAGCGTGGAGTTACGACGGGCCTAATTTTTGGACACATTAATAGCAGGAGGTCTACCCTGCACGCCCATGTCTGATTTGTGGATTTTAACCTGATTTTGGGTCTTTTACGTCGTGTGAAAGCCAGGAGAGGACTGATATGACAGGGCCAATCCACTACTTTTGGCTCATTTTTTGGAACTTCTAAGTCCATTTGGATAGCGGAAAGGTGGATCCACGGTGTTCTTTGTCCCTTTCATCATCAGAGTGCCGTGGGTTTTTTCTTCTTTGTCCTCTTCATCATCAAGCTTGGCTGCTCTGGATAACAGTGGGCCTCATTCCGAGTACGGCGCTAACCAATGGCGCTATTAACGCCTTGGTTGACGCCGTACCCGGACCGGCAGCGCATTGGTGGATGGCGGAATTACCGCCCCATTCCAAGGTTGGCGGGGCGGTAATTCCCCAATCCCCATTTACCCTTCCCCATTCCCATTCTTGCCCCATAGGGCATAATGGGAGTGGGGAAGGCGTTAATTACGCCACCGTAAATTACGGTGGCGTAATTAACATCAAGGTCCCTTAGCGCCATGGTTTTTAACACCTGCTAAAAGCAGGTGTTAAAACCTCCATGGCGCAAAGGGAACTCGGAGTATGACGGTAAGGGATTACCGCCACCGCTCTCGTTAGCGGTGGCCGCTATCCCTTACCGCCATACTCGGAATGAGGCCCAGTGTCTTTTGGACAACCACTGGTGCCTTATCTGGATATATCCCCGTGTTGGAACTGTTTGTGTACCCGGGAAGGAGGGGTGAGTCGCACTGCGTTGGTGGGTGTCTGAGTTGCGGCCCTCAGGACAGTAGGTGGGGGTGCCTGTGCGCTCAAGCCCATGGGCGACTCTGAGGATTCGGACAGTGGTGGTGCAGCAGCGTCCCTCCCCCGCGATCGTGGCCAGGCAGCGGCTCAACAACAGGCCGCCCTACCTCCGGTGATTCAAGTCCTTGCAGGACCGCCACCTGGACAACCGGGTTTTCCCATTATGGCTCAAGCAAGAGCACCCGCGGCCCATGCCGCCTTGCAGCCGATTCCGGAATTCGATGCGTCGGGCCCACCCTCGAGCATGGGGCCCCGATGGAGAAGATGGGTGAGTCGCCTCGACATGTATTTCAGGGCTGCTCAGGTGACGGATGATGACAGCAGAATTGCCACCATGCTGTATTCGGCAGGGCCGACAGTCCAGGAGATATTTGAATCGCTTGCTCCTATCAACAACTCTTATGATGCGGCCAAGGCGGCCCTCCTCGCACACTTCCTTCCCCTTGCAAACGTGGACTATGAGAGGTTCGTCATGCTCTCGGCGAAGCAGAAGGAGGAGGAGACGCTGGACACTTTTTATGGTCGCCTACGCCGCCTCTCCCTCGGTTGTGCATGGGGGGATGCAGACGACATGATACGCACCATGCTAATCCAGGCATGCTCCTCCGGCAAGCTCAGGAGGCAAGTCCTGAGAGAGCCGGGCCTCACGCTGCCCCGCATTCTGGAGCTGGGCAGGTGCCACGAGGTAGCAGAGGCACGAGCCAACAAGATGGAAGCTGGGTCTCGGTCGGTGAGGTCGGAGGAGGTCTGTGTCATGTGGCGGGGTGGCCGAGGAGTGAGACGCCCGGGTGGAGGACCCCGAGACAGGGCTGGAAGAGCCGGGGAGCCGTGCCAGAAGTGTGGGTACGACCTCCCTCACATGGCAGAATGCCCGGCGGCTGGAAAAACCTGTGGGAGGTGTGGACTGGCCGATCATTTCTCGAGAGTATGTCGGGCAGCCATGCCGGTGATGGTGCCGAGAGGTCAGGCACGGACATGGGCTCCGCGCCAGAGCCAACAGCCCAGTATTGCCCAGGTAGAACAAGGGGAAGTTGAGTCCCATCCGGAAGGAGCCGAGGAGGAAGACGAGGAGAACATCTTTTTCGTCTCAAGCGTGGGAGTACTCAAAGGAAGAAGCCGGAGACAGCCGAGATGTATGGTCGAGATCAACCACTCCCCAGTCCCAGTGCTCGTTGACACAGGCGCCTCTGTCAATGTGATGGCCAGAGGGCATTATGACTCCCTCAAACCCCTTCCAGGTCTGGTCGCACCGAAGGCCCGCATATTTGCTTTTGGGGGTCAGGAACCGCTACCGCTCGACGGTGCCTTCGTGGCAGACGTGGAACATGATGGCGTCAGGGACTTGAGTGCGATTATCATATACATTGCTTCCACTGCTGACCTTGCAAGTTTCCCTTTCTCGCTCTCCCCGTACGCATATGCAATACCTCGATGAGCTGGTACACAGACGAGGAAGTACATACAATGACACAACAAAGGATGGAGATACGTAACACAGGACTGTGGCACATACGCTGAGGAGAAGCGCATCACGTGTACACACTGTGCACCAGGCATGCCAGGCAGTGGCAGCTTTCCAGTAGCAGTGGCGGCTGCTATCATAGGGCGGCCGGGCGCCGCCCCCTCCAGAAAGAGCAGAAGCTAAAAGAGATTAATCAAGATGGATGCATTTCCTTTGCCAACATCGTGGGGGCGCTGTGGCAAGACAACAATACCAGTGTATGTGTAACAATTCCTAAGGGCCGGCCTGGCTTTCACAGCAGGGCGCGTCCCGTTGTACTCTTCTTTTTTCAATAAAAATTATAGCTCCACGCACTCTACGTAAGCCCCTTTAATTAAAAGGCTGGCGGGGCGCTTCAGGGGTGGAACCACCAGTATAAAATGTGCGCAAACAGTGCACTGAGGAATTAAATTCCCTCCCTCCTGCATGGATACAGTAATGTCATTGGCTGTTTGCCAGCCAATGACAACCCTTGCATTGGCTGGCAAACAGCCAACGACATTACTGTATCTATGCAGGGTGTGTGCATGCGCCTGAGCAACCTTCACACGTCTCTCCCCCTGGCCCTGATTCTTTCTTTGACGAGTCGACGACGACACAAACATGACGCAAGCTGAGCTGCTGCTCTGCCCTGAGACCACCAGCCCAGCAGAGACGGCCTGGTCCACGACGAGCTTGCCGGTGGTAAGAACTAGTAAAGTGTACCCAAATGTTGTTTGTGTTTGGGCCCGGGGAGTGTAACACCACGGCCCCAGCACTGAACGACGTGTAGGCCAAGGCCTACACGTCCTTCAGTGTTGCTGACTGCCGTATAGGCAACTTGGGGCCTTTTGTCTGTGTCCCACTCCCCGGGCCTGCTACCACCAAGGCGGGGGCCGCCTGGGCCTTTCTTTACCCACGGTCCGTGGCCCAAGGGCCTTGGGCCACGGATCGTAATAAAGCAAGGCCAAGGCAGGCGTGCTGCAGCTGCACGTAGAATCTCCCAAAAAATGTGCCGTTTTATATTTTCGGCATTTTTCGTGGAAAATGCCGGAAATATAAAATGGCACAACCCAGGGAGAACCCTGGCAGGGCGAGGGAGAGGCCCACGGCTGGTGGTGGCCTAGCATGAGAGAGAGGACAGTGCCATGAAGGACGAGGGGTGCACGAATGATTAGGGGAGGGCCAGGGCCCTACAAATTTGCGTGTACGGACGGTATTTGGTAGTCTGCAGCCTAATGGAAGGCTGCCACTGCCTGGCATGCCTGGTGCACAGTGTACAAAGTTACTTTGAAGTAGAGAAGACTTCATTCTGTCCATGATCGTATTAACAAAGTACATAGGTATGTCTTTTTGCAGTCAAAGCTTTATTATAAGAGTTTTTTTAATACTGTGTGAGTGTTGAGTATGTAAACTTGTTGCTTGCGTTTTTTATAATTGAGTGTGAAGTGGATACTGGCACACATAGGGAATCTCAGGGGAGTGTGCAAGAACTGACTAGTTGAAGAATGTTCCCTAGCTATTTCTAAGGCCTCTGAATGCGCCAGTTCAACGCTGGGGAATGAGCGCTGAACAAACTGGCATTATTTTCTTGAACGGTTCAGCAAATCAACTCATGAGGAATAAAGTGTCTGCGTTACTTGTAAGTTTCAGTTTAACATCCAACAGCCCGTTAATACGTTTTTCTTGGGAGTAGAGATCCGTATATACATGCCCTTTCAGAATAAACCTTCGACTTCCGGCCGGGTACTCAGTTCTTTAGCTAAAACCTGCGTTCTCACCATCCAGTGCTATAGATTCGCAGAAGCCGGCTCTGTCCTTTTAAAACAAACTGGCTGTATGTTGTGAACCATGGGCATCATTGTTGTGGTTTAGAAGCAGCTTTATATAGGCCCTTTCAACGTAACAGTTGCTAGATTGGGATATCAGCATTCCCCGAGCATAATGTTCACCTGATTGAACAGGCTAGCTATGGGCTAGCTATGGGATAGTCCACGGATGCCACTGGGGGCCAGGCCTCTACATTTAACCCATCAGTCTTTATGATCTTGCACGTTTTGGTATAATAGGTTGTTCAGGTCTGGCTAAAATGGGGATTCCGCTATAAAGAACTCCAGTTTGTCCTTGTCTGTGAGGGCGGCCAGCAGTGAGACTTCCAAAAAGTAGCTGTTTTCTACACTGGTTTGTCTGGAAAATATCTAGTTTGGACTTGGCACATTACGCAGTGGTGCATTGTACAAAGGCCATGGTTTAGAACACGTTCTTTAATGCTGGCCACGTTGTTTGCTGGCACTTCAAACTGAATGTTTAATAAATTAATAATTGTTTAATCAAGAAACCTTGAGTGTAAGAGTTTATTTGGATAGGTGTCACTGTGAATCTCTGTGTAGCTCCCCTACAGCTCACATTGACCCCTCTTGAGATAAGCCTGGCTGCTCATCACGCTGCTGGCCTGTGTGGTGCAGACTTGTGCCAGGGGTTGGGTTCCTGTTGCCGGGAAGTCAAGGTTGTTGTAGTGCACCCAAAGGGTGCTGCTCCAAATCTTGCCTAACACGGTTCTTTGCCAGTATGTGGCGCAGCTATTCCGCCATCAATTCTGCATTGTATGGATGTATCAGTTACACAGAAGATGTGTATAGAAGCTTAGCGGTCGCACCACGCACCAGAGCTCCTTCTCTAAGCCACCATCTCCGTCGCATGCAACAGCGCCCCCCACCATTTCCTTTCTGACACCTGGCTTAATTCTAGTCTGTTGCATACTCTGTTTTGTTTTGTCCCTTTTTATGTCCGCTCCAAGGCCTACGGGCATTAAGCGCATTACGAGAATTAAAATAAATGAAATAAATTACTGATGGCTCAGGCCAGTGACAAGTTGAAGGCTGGTCAAGCGTTGGTCAAACATTGGTGTTGGGAAAGATTTTTCTTTACAGCACATTTCCTTCCATTTCTAGGGACCCCTAAACCTTTTGCTTTTATTTTTAATTCTGTCCTGCTGTTTTTGCAGTGCAGTGAAGCCTTCAGCATCACTACATTGGCTTTTGCTAATTTGTCACGGGGAAATGGACATGTCCTTCAGGCTGTCAGCACTGGCAACTTAGCCCTGTTAATTGGTTGCCACTTTTGGTAACCTTCTAGCAGGTGAGTGCTGCGTGCGTTTTGTTGTGCTTTGAGCCCCCAGGCCTCCGTTTCCCCTGCTTTTGGCCGCATTTTGTAATTAAAAAAGGAAAGGCTTTGTGCCCTCAGAGCCCTGTTTCCCACGCTTTTGTCCGCATTTTGTAATAAAAAAAGGAAAGGCTTTGAGCACCCAGGCTCCGGTCTCCACTGCTTTTGGCCGCATTTTGTAATTAACAAAGGTAAGGCTTTGAGCCCTCAGGATTCCGCTTCCCCTGGTTGCATTTCCTTTCCAGATTCCCGCCTTCCCGTCTGCCCACCGCCCCTGATTGGCTCTCCGCCAAGGTAATCACTGACCACTCCAGGGCAGCCCCTCTGCCCATGCACCCCTGTGGCGAAGGACCCGAGGCAAAAGGACGGCTCCGACTGAGGCGGCTCCAGATCGTGTCTGCAGGTGTCATCAGGGGAAGCCAGTGGCCAGCCATCAACCAGCAACTATTAGGACCAGTACGGTAGGAGTGGCCTAGGTGGGGAATAGAGCAATTACCCTACCGTGGAAGCATAGCCGCTTATCAAACCTACCTAAAACACTGTGATTATGTTCCATTGCCTCCCCTGCTCCCACACTCTCACATCTAGCTGTGTTTAGGATTGTATTCCATTATTCTATTAGGTCTCTCTCCACTGTGCAGGACTATCAAATCTATCTGTGTTTGGGATTGTACGCAACTGTTTCTGTTAGGCGTAGGCCTCTCTCCCACTATACAGGACTCTCAAGTCTAGCTGTGTTTGGGATTGTACTCAACTGTTTCTGTTAGGCGTAGGCCTCTCTCCCACTACACAGGACTCTCAAATCTAGCTGTGCTTGGGATTGTACTCAATTGCTCTGTTAGGCATAGGCCTCTCCCCACTAAACAGGACTCTCAAGTCTAGCTGTGTTTGGGATTGTATTCAATTATTCTATTAGGCCTCTCTCCCACTGTGCAGGACTATCAAATCTAGCTGTTTTTAGGAATGTACTCAATTTTTTCTGTTAGGCGTGGCCCTCTCACCCACTGTGTGAGACCCACACACACAGCTGTGTTTCAGTCACTACCTGAAGCCAGGCTTCTTCCTCTGCTCAGTCACCTCTGATCTGGGTGCTGAATTATAACTCCCTAAAACCCAAACCACTTATAGCTACCAAGGGATCCCGAAAGCAGCTACTCGAACGACCGCTCGGCCCGGGCCCCAATTTGAAGCATTAAACATTACCTGCCATTAATGACCATCCACACTGGTGAAACCTAGTCCCATCTTCCTGCCAATACCCTGAGACCTATCACTACTCACCCTAACTGAGTCCTATACCTCCCTACAGCCGAATGCCCACCTCCAAAAATCCTTGACAGTGCACCCGTGGCAAACACAGCCGAGCCATCGACAGGAAGGACAGATTGAACCTGAGAGCATCCACGCATATCAAGACTAAGGAAACATCAATATTGTGCTTGCACAATACATCACAGAGGACCACTTACCCTGCTACCTCTGCACCGTGAACCAAAATGCCCCGACCCAGAAAGGGACGCTGAGAAAGAGAGCAAGATCGAGCAACAATGGCCACGGCCACCAAAAGCCAACAGCACCCAGCAGAGGCAGCCTCAAATTCAGGAAACACCCCGCCTAACACGGTTATCACCAGAACAAACCATGTAAGAGAAAAATCCTTATATCTTACACCTTACCTCGCAACAACCACGGAGCATCAATGCCTCAACAATACTGAAACCTCGATGCATATAAAGAATCCCCTGAAACACCCGGAAAAAAGAAGGGAGCACCCAATAAGAGAGTGGGATGAGTCCAACCCTCTTACCATATACATCACTAGAACAGAGGGGCACCATCAATACCCACAACATACCAGATGAGACAACAAAACCCTGGTAACCAACAACCCTACCACTAACCTAACAGACCGAGTCAATGAAGAAGAAGCCATTGCTGATCTTCAACCAATCATCATCACTGGAGAAGCGCCACAACTGAACAGCCAAGCTATCAACCTAGTGGACTGCTTCAATGAAGAAGCAGCCGTCGCTGTTCTTCATCCAATCCACATCAATACAGAAACATCACAACGGAACAATTTCAAACCAGAACAAGGAATAACCAATAAACAAAACCACACCAAGAAAATCCACTGTAATTTAATAAACGCAAGTGTCCAAACATTCAACCGAAATATACAACCTCCTATCTGACGGAGGTATCGACATCCTATTTGTAACTGAAACATGGGTAGAAAACAACTACAAGATCACCCTCAACAACTGCCTGCTTGAAAACTTCAAATGCATCCAAGCAAATAGGAAACCCAAAAGAGGGGGGAACTGGCAATCATCCACGAGGAACACCTGGCTATCAGACTGGAAGATCCATTAAACATCGATAAATGCAAATCCTTAATACTACGCCTATCAGTAAACACCAAAACAAACCTGAAATTCATACTGATATACAGACCACCAAACTATGATGCCACCTTCGTAGACCCCTTCACAGAATCACCATCCTAGCCATAAGGCACAATCATCTGATCATCCTCAGAGATTTCAACATCTGGTTCGATGAAGAAACCACAACCACACAAAAATCTTTAACCGCCCAACTAGCAGCAATGAATCTACATCAACTAGTCAAAGGAGCAACACACTCGGCAGGGCATACTCTTGGTGCAATCTTCGCAAACAAAGAACTCATTAGCACGGCACCCCCAATTTAAACACTCTAGAGCAACCACCTCATCATTCCATTCATAATCACAATGGCCGTTCCAATAAACAAGCAACAAGACAAACCTCTGATGACCATGAAAAGAAACTGGAGAACCATAAAAATTTCAAACCTAACTCAACTCCTGGAACTCAGCAAACCACAAGCAACAATTATGGAAGAATCATACCTGGACAAAAAAAGTATCTTTACTGCACACATGGATCGTAACAACCCTAGACGACATCGCCAAAGAAAAATCTTTCACTCCCTCACGTAAAAAACAATGGCAAAATGGTTCACCCCACTACTCAGCACCATGAAAAGAAAAAACCCAAACACTAGAATCAAAATGGAGGCTCAACAATAACGCTGCAAACAAACTGAAATTTCTGCAACAGATATGCTCATACAAAAAGGAAATACAGAAAGCGAAGAGCAGACACTACGATAACAGAATCTTCAAAGCTTCAAACACCCAAAAGGAACTCTTCAAAATCATAAATGAAATAAAAAACCCACCGGGATGCAACAACACGCCAATTCCATTGATTAAACTATGCAACGACCTAGGAGACCACTTCAAAAATAAAATCACTACCATCCAACAAACCATCCTAAGAAGACCACGCGATCACACTACAGACCCCACCTTTCCTCACAAGGAACATCCAAACAAACTACAAAGCTTTCCCGAACTATCAGTGGAGACTTTTGTCAAACTGGTAAATAAAGGCAACAAATCAGGTTCTCCAGAAGACCCCTGCCCCCCGGACATATACAAATCTATTCTCAAACAAGGAACTCCCATGGAATACCAAATGAATCTCCTTAACTTTTCGATCTCAACAGGTAAGGTACCACAGGCCTTCAAATCAGCGTACATCAGGCTGCTACTCAAAGACACAGGAGGAAACGTAGAGGACTTATCCAATTACAGACACATCTCCAATATCCTGTACTTAGCCAAACCGCTAGAAACGTACGTCTACAAAACTAACCCAGGAATTCATAAAAGAGCACTGCCTACTAGACCAAGCACAAGATTAGTTCAGACCAATGAGAGGAACGGAATCGGCTCTCCTCTCAATATGGGACGACCTAAAAGCAAACGCAAAAGCAGACTCGGACAACAGTACTGCCTTGATACTTCTAGACCTATCCGCAGCATTCAACACATTCAACCACAACATCCTCATAACAAGATTAGAAGGACTGGGAATAACAGACACTGCCCTAATGTGGATCGAATGCTTCCTAACAAACAGAACGGAATCCGTATGGATGATACCTTTCAAGTCCAAACCCAAGAGACTCCACATGCGGAGTACCACAAGGATCATCTTTCTCCCCACTTTTATTCAACATCTACCTATATCTATTAATCAAAATCATCAAAAGACACAGCCTCACCTGCTACAACTACGCTGACGACACACAAATAATCTTGAAAATACAAGACACCCGAGAAGAAAACACAACACTAGAGAACTGCCTTCATGATATATTCAACTGGATGAACTTGAACCACCTCAAAATTAACCCAGGCAAAACAGAGATAATGATCGTCACAAAAATCGGTGGAGACATCGACTACATCCCCTGGCCAAGAGAACTTGGTACGGCCCCAGCACCATCGTCGATTGTAAAAAAACCTGGAGGTCCTGATGGACAACAATATCACTCTAGAGCCACAAGTAAACACGCTACTCAAGAACTGCTTCTTTTTCCTGCGAGAGGCAAAAAGAATCCTTACGTTCTTGTCCTTTGCCAACAAAACACTTACCATCATCGCTCTCGTCATGTCCAGAGTAGATTATGCCAGTAGCCTATACATGGGTATGCCTGAACGACTTCTAAAAAAACTACAAGGCATACAATAAGCAGCAGCCAGACTCCTTCTCAAACTACCCCAAAGCGAACACATCACACCCGCGCTAAAATTGCTACATTGGCTACCAATAAAGCAACTAATAAAATTCAAATTAATGTGCATCAACCAAGGAGCGGAATTCCTGAGAGATAAATTACACCTACACCAGCCGACAAGAACGCTCAGATCAAGCAACGACATTCAACTGGAACCGAAACCATACAAATGAAGAAAACTCGGAGATCCTCTTTCTCTCACCAGGCACCGAAAACCTAGAATGACCTACCAAAGAATATACGGAACACAAGAAACCACCTAGCATTCAGAAAACCTCTCAAATCCTGGCACTTCACCGCGTAACTAGAAGACCACAGACAAGAACGCCCACACCGCTAAAACAACGATGAATAATGATACCAATCGAGGTTCCCAGCTAACAACTGTACATAAACAGAATCCAAGGAATGCACTCCACGACATACAATAAGACATAATGAGAGATAGCCACAAGAGGAGGACACTTGAGACTGAACAGATATACAGACTAAGACGGAAGCACTTAGATGACTCACACATAGCATCCCGGCCTGAACCACACCCAAAGCTCCAGCAGACAAATTCACATAGATAGTAAGGAAAGAGGACACCACAACTCCTGCTTTAGACACCCAATGGAGGAGAATAGACACTCCAACCTCACTGCATATAGTTCATTAGAATACTACTCCATACATAGTTAATTAGAATACAACAGGGTGTGCGCCAGGCTAAAACCTCAATTGCTCTGTTGGGCGTAGGCCGCTCTCTCACTGTGCATGACTCTCAAATCTAGCTGTGTTTTAGGATTATACTGAATCATTCAATTGTTTCTTAGATCCAGCTGCGTACGTACTGTACTCAATTAGTCTGTTAGGCGTGGCCCTCTCCCTTCACTAAGCAGGACCCTTAAATCTTGCTGTTGTCACAACACGCAGGATTCCCGAAATCTAGGCATTCAGCCATACTGTGAAGATTAGCTGCAAAACATATAACCCACTAACAAAAAGCTTGAACTTTCTGTGTTCTTAAATCACTAAAAAAACTCACACAACCACCTCTTGCAGTGCAAGCCGCATGCACTTCACCACACCGCAACAACACATGAGCTGCACCAACAGCACACGAGGGCTGACATCGCTCTGATACTCGCACCAAAGCTCAGCGCACAGTGTATACCGAGATGAAGCTGTCAACAGAACACCACACCTCTCACTATCCTACTCCATCTCACCCTACTAACCCTTCTCGTTTGCAGATCCGCCAGAGCACCTGGGGGCCAACTCCGTTGATGACAGTGCGCAGTACAAATACCTTTCACATTTAACATTTAACTTCCCAACTGCGGCAATGCTCTGTTTTTTCTTTTATAAGTTCTTGGGGGCATTGATTTTATTTTAATTTTAAAGTTAGTTTGACGTACATAGATTAGGCCAGACCCTTGCTTTTCAGTCTATTATGAAGTCTGATGCACCCTTTTGTATATACTATTATACAGACACATAGGCCATCAAGTCGGTAGCAATGTTTATAGCTGCCGCATTCTCAAGCGGCTTTGACAATTGTAATCCTCTTCAAAAGAACAGCAAGGGTCTTCTAAAAAAGCTTTTAAACATACCAGCCATACCGGAACCATACATGACAAATACCCCATGGAAGGCTGGTGTTAGGAAAGATTTCCGTTTATGTGTAATTTTCCCTCCAGTTGTGAACCCCCGCTAACATTTTGCTGTTGTCTGTCCATCCTAGCCTGACTTTTTCCAGTGGAGTCCAGCCTTCTGCTGTACTCCGCTTGGCTTTTGCTAATTTTGTTATGGGGAAACCGATATGCCCTTAAGACAGTCAGTACTGGGAGACTTTGTTTCCATTAGTTTTCACTTTATTACTATTGCTTAGAAACATTTTATCACTGCACAAAGTACCTTAGAGTAAGTGTGCTGGGGTCCCTTTTTCATTTTCAGGCCCTAAACACCCTCAAAGGATTTTTCGGTGACTGTACATATATGCCTTGGACAGAGCTGGTGGCAGCTGTTACTTTTCATGTATTTGTAACCCTTTTCTATGGTCCATACCGAGTTTGGCCCAGGACAGTGGCCAGTGCCTAAAATGGCAATGTCACAAGGTCCTTTGTTCTGTCCTTTGGCCATCTTGTCCCTTTGCCTTCCCCAGGTCGAGCAGACCCGGGACATTCCTTATTTGGTCATGCAGACCCCTGTGCAAACTGAAGCTTTCACAGGATTCTGCATGCCTTGTGTGTGTGCGCCCATGATGTGGGCTGGACTGTCTAGTTCCAATACACATCCTGGGTGCCAGGATGTGTGGTGTGCTGGGAATGACTGGGACAACTGTGTTCCCTGCTTGTTACACCTCTGGGATGGCTGTATGTGAGCATATCTCTCATTGGGTTCACTTCGTTTTGGGGCGAAGGAGATTCTCTATATGAGAAGGCATCTTACACCCATTCCAGGTCGATCTTCTGAGTTCACACCCAACTTATTAAAGGAGACAGGTATCCTGAAACCAAGAAGCAGAGCCGAGGTATCACTGGTTACCCACTGTAAGGTTTGGCACACTAAGCCTGCTGTCGTCCCGTTGAACCCCCTGTTTCTGATTGAACCTAGAAGGTCTGCAAAGGCGCTTCGACCTATTGGACTAGTGGGACTAACTATTCTCGGCACCTCCAACTTAACTTGTCAGCGAGCCTCTTCGGAAGTGTTCCTGGACCGTCCAGTGAACTGATCAGCTCGTATGGGACCTTTGCCCTGGAACCACTGCCGTCTCGACTTGACACTTGATCATTTGGAGACGGTAAACTCTGGGGATAAGGCACTCTCCCACTGAGTTTCATACACCTTGCATTCCTAGCTCTGGAATTAGGAGAGTACGCCTGAACCCGAGCATACGCGGTCCCTGTGTCGCCCAGCTGTGTGGATGAACTTTGTGGGTGCCTTGCTGCTGGGCCCCCCTGTGCCCTCAGACTCGCTGCAGTGTAATTGGCCTTATCCCTTCATTAGGAGCGGAGAAATCATCGCTGGAACGCAGCCTCTGAAAGCCGCAGAGCCGTGCAACTGCAGGATTTGAACCTGCAACCAAAGTGGACTTGACTGCAGAAGTTTGGTACGGAGTGCGCTGAGAGTCGGTGAGTAATTACATCCCTTACCGATGACCCCTGGCTCATCCATCCATTTTTAAGCACGAGTGTCCCTTGAGGGCCGCTCTTGTTTATCAAGGTAGCCTGTGCTGCCAAGCTATTTCCAACTCTTGGATCCTTTTCTGCCATCTTGGGGAGACCCTCCTCGACTAGTGGGAACTTATTCTTCACTGCCTCACGGGTGCTGGTCTGCGGGTGGGTGCCGTTTCGCCCGGCAAGTCAGACCTGCCGGTCGGGAGGGCACCCGTCAACCACGCAGACCTGTATTTTGAGGGTCTGGAAAAAAGCTTACCAGCACCATTTTTTCCAAACCAGCAAAGTTGTAAAGAAGGCCAATATCTTTTGCACCTTAGAGTTGAGTTTAGATTGTGAGGCCCAGAATAGGATTATGGACACAGGACATATTTTGTTTTGGACATCTTGACAAAGGACAGACCGCTTAGTTTTTGGTTGAGGTAGGGAAATACCTCCTAGGTTAGAGATAGTGAGGCAAGTTTATAACCAAAACCATGAGTCCTCTATGTCTGTGTCTCATTCCTGGCTCTTCACATAGTACTATCTGCAAGTTACATTTATTAGTATGTTCTAAAGGCCTTAAATAAATAACTGTATTTTTCTAACTGACTGCCTGGATTGAATTATTGTGTGCTATTCTGTGTGGACACATTGAGGGCCTCTGACCTTACTCACACTCTCCGGAGACTGAGCCTTGACAGCTCATCCACGTACCTTGATTGGGCTTTGGCTTACCTCTCAGAGGTACATCATAACTAGGGTGGTGTCCTAAAATCTGTCCACCAGGCCAGATTCTTGAAATCCATATTAACAGAAGCTAAAGGCTCTGTAGAAGGCCTTGAGCACTCTTATATTCAAAGACATATTTACTTCCATTTCACCCATCAACTGTAGGTAGTATCTTTCTCCAAGAATGCTCTCCATCCCAGAACCCTGGCATCAGAAATTATAATAAACGATGGTGCAGAGTCAAGGTGGAATCCATTTAGCAGGTTAATTGGGCCCATCCACCATTGAAGACTGGCTCTCAGTTGGGCTGCCATAGAAATCAAGGTCTAATAATCTTTTGATTCCTGGGATCACCACCAGAGGAGCAACAACAGAAGAGGCATACTTTTGCCTGAGGAGTCATAAAGTCAGCTGCAGCCATCAGGTCTAGTACATGGAGCCAATGTTGAGCCAGAGCTTCCTTCTCTGCTCAACACCTCTGTGCTTCCCTCACAGCCTGTTCACTCTTGTGTAGGGGTAAATGAGCCCTTCCTGAGTAAGGAAGACAGGCTGCACCTGAAACTTTGGTGGCTGCGTCAGAGACAGATGATCTTTTTGCTTTGTTCAGCAGCCATGCATGCTTGGTTAGTAGTGTGCAAGTTGGCGAGATCCCATCTACTTCATGATGTCCCAGCAGGGGCCTATATTCCAAATATAGGAACAGGGCTGTTCCTCTCTCATGAAGGATTGCTACCAGAGGGTCTAGCACTTTGGTGATCACTCGGGTAGCCAATCCCAAAACCAAACTGAAGGACCCTGAACTGGTAGTGATCAGTACCTTGTACAAATCAGAGAAATCACTGTTTCACAGTTGTCATGAAGATATGTTGGTAATGGTAAGCAACCAGCAGGTCATGGAAAGCTCTGTGGTATAAACAACACGAGGAGGCCCCATTTTGAAAGTTATCTTCTTTGGTTCTTCTTTATTCACAAATGTGTTGGCTACAATCCGATTCAACTACACTCCTCCTGATGTTTTTTTAGCATGAAAATTACAATTTAGTATACTGTCTGATGCTCTTGTTCTTCAATGATTGCTTTCATTTTGAGAAGCGCTAGTATGGCTTCCTGAAGACCACTCATTTTCTGTTTGTTCTTCGGCAAAGAGTACTAATAGGTACTATGCTTGGTGGATTTTCTGAGAATTCGACCCAATGTCCACTGCTGGTCATGTTCAGGGTGCACGTGGCGTCCATCAATCTCCTCCATTGATGGAAAAAATACTGTCGCCTGCTACCAACTTGCAAGCCATGGAGAAAGTCGGGATTGTTGTTTCTTGTCTGATGAAAAAGACTGAGCTGCTAACCTAACAATGTCAACCCTTGGGAAGGCAGATACAGAACCACAGTCTATTGGGATGTCTTGGTGAACCACTGCCCAACGTGTCTTCATGCAGTGACAGCAGTTCCCATGCTGATGATGGCAGATCTAAATCTGTTGTAAACGAGTCCAGTAGAAGATCAGATTTCTGGTGCATTCCCTCAATTGATGAAGAGAGTAGAGAGTGCACACCCTCCTCGGTCTTATTATAAATGCCCTGGAATTCGTACAGTAAAGGCTTTCCCATATTAGATGCATATATGTCGATTCCGATTGAAAGAAATCCGTTTGCATAATTACCTTTAAGGGCACATTGGCTTCCCAGTCCATAGGGTCGCTGCTGATTGCTTTTTCCTCTTGTGCCATCAACGTAATTCTTGTAAGGCTTGCCAGCAGATCTACTTCCAGAGACATGTGTAGAGTCACTTCCTTCCCACTAAAGAAATGTAATTTGACCATGACCCTTGGCATTGTAATCCTTTCAGGTCCTTTTAGCAAAACATGTAGATGGATAAAATAGAGACATGAACAAACGTATATAAACTATATCACAGAAATGGCTTTCATCAAATTTGTCCAAAATTTTAGTGCTGCCCTCGGGAAGCACAGCAATGCTCATACCACCATGGGAGTTTCAGACGGTAAAAGGTAGCGTAATGCCGGTCTACACTGTTTAAAATTGACATTTCTAAAAAGCATGGCTCAGCATGTTCATTTGAATATTTACGTAAGCAGGACAAAATAAAATAAAATACAATAGATTCTACATGGGCGAATCACAAAATAGACAATTCACAGGTGAATTACAAAGTCGTTTGGCCGTTACAGCCCTGAAGAGTACAAGTTTAAATATAGTTCTTGTGATGAGCGTATGTTCATATGGATATTAATATTGTGCAAGTTCACACACAAAAAGCAACCGATAAGTTCATGATCTCGCTGTCCTACATAAGTGAGAAAAATAGTTGTTTACGTCTTCTCCTCGTTATTTGAATCACTAGAGGTGAAATACCCATAGGATCATAAAAACAGCTATTGGCACCTATCTTATACAGCCAACGCTTTATATGTGCTAACCATGGTTATTCACGAATTTATAATAAGGGGACATAATATGGCTTATTATAAACTGTCTAAGGGTTGCATTATCATTTGACCATATTCTAAGTCAGAGTGACAAAGGTTCAATCTTGAATTCATCTTCCACAAACGATAAACCAAGTTTTACACCAAATTGGGAGCTGAAACTGGAAGACCCAATATTTTGTTAAGAAAGGCATTTTCCTTAATTTGAATTTCAGTTGCCTTTGAGTCCCCCCAAATACCAGCACCGTATTTTGCAATTGCCTTCACCTTATTTTCATAAGCTCTTAAAGATCATATCTAATCGATATGCCTTATACATCCTAGCAGTAAGTGCCTCCATTAAAATATTAATATAACTATATAAAATGAATGGAGCTAAAACATGTCTCTGTCTGACTCCAGATACCTCAGGCAATCATGGAGTACATTGCTCTTCTCTTCCAGAAGGAACACATTGGAATTCTGATATAATAAGATCAATGCCTTTAAATGTTCGCCCGGGCAGCTCTGATTTCTTAAGCACCTCCATAGATTTTCTCTATTCACCTTATCAAAGGTGATACTTAAATCCATAGAAAGCAAATAGAGCTTCTGCCCTTTTAAACAAACTGAGTTTGCAATCATTTAGTAAAGGTTCAGAGTTTGTTCACCAGTGCACAGGAGCTCACGGAATCCTAGTTGGAAGTCAAACAGTTTGTGGTTTTCTTGCACCCAAGATTGAATTCTGGCCAAAATGATTCTGCCGAACATTTTAAATTGAGAGTTTAGTATAGATATTGGATGGTAAAATGGCAAATGCCGTGGTCTCTTCTTGTATAAAAGAAAAGCAATAGCACGTTGCCAATTACTTGTAAATTAATTTTGTTAGATAAAGATTTTTAAACGTTCAAGGTTCTTCTTTCATTGAATGCTTGTGTGTGCTTATGAATGGCTAACTATGTTTCTCATTTCCTCTCTACTGAGTTATTTTCCCTAAATTCCTTAGCGTTTCGTTTCTCTGAACAAGCAAGGAGACTGACAAGAACGAAGAGGATGATGGGAAAGAAGGCTGGCTCTTATCATTCCTTCCTGGCACTTTCTTTTGGCCTCCTTCTGTTCCCTTAATGTCTGTCTGAGGTGATCCTTAATCTTCTTATCTGGTTGTCATCTTCCTTGTCTGATTGTCAAGTGGGAGAGGAGTTACTAGAATCAGAAGAGTACTCCATCTCATGGAGATTTCTCTTGCCCTTATGTTTCCCCATCCTGTGGCAGTGCACAAAAAACCTTTTTCCCTTTCACCTGGAATGAACATGCTGCAAGGTTTTCCTGGAATGGAGACAGTGCCCCCCTTTTAAATTTATACATTATCACGCATCCGCAGATCCTCCAACTAGGATGTGCAAGTGTGCGCTTTTAATTTGCTCTTATCACTTTCTTTCTTGATTGCAGGCTGAGCCAGCTGCTGTCTCCCTAGCCTCCCAGGATCCTCAAGTTGTGGGACATCAGCCCTCCTTCCACACAGACCGCTATAGGTGTCCGCTTGGCACCTCTAGAATGCCCTCCTGCCAGACCCAGCTCAATCCTATGGTGCACTGTCATACTCACCATTGTCGCCTTACACCTGACCGCAATCATGGATGCTTCCCGGCAGAAACATGGGAGATCACTTCACCTCCCGTCTTGGCTCGCAGTATGGACACAGTCTTCATCATGTCATAAGTTAACATGAGACCAGCAGCATTACCACAGACCTACTGTCTAGGAGGAAGGACAGATACAAAATAGGAGAATAATGGGGAACGGTGTCTGGTTTATTCCTCAATGGTAAAAAAATAGCTGTGTAGAATTGCTAAAGGAAGGCAGAGGTCCTTTGTGTGTTTCAGGACAGGGACGAGGAAGAAGGACATGATAGTAATTAACAACGTCAGGAAACAGAGATACCCTTCTTACAAATATTTGCAACTATAACGCGGTTAGAGAAGTTCAATGCCATGATGTAGTAGTGGCAATGGAGGAGCCAGGGGGCGGGGGGCAACAACCCCTCCATGGTGCATGGTGCACCCCGCCCCCATCCTCCCGCAGGGCTGGTGCTCTCACAGATAAAAATAAAACACCCTGTTAGTGGTTCGCTGTGCCACACAGGATGGCGCACCATGCTTAGGTTTAAAAAAAAAAAAATCAGCACTGGCCGGCTAGTGAGCGCCAGCAAGTGCCGATATTAAATAAACCCGTGAGTGGCGCACCATACTATGCAGCACATCACCCCACTCACAGGGTTGCAAAGCCAATCACGTTGCTGTTTTGGCTTCGTGACACGCCCCGGGGATTCAAGTCTTTCCAGGGCGTTTCTAAATTTGTCCAGCACGCTGCTGCCTTGTCATGCCCCTGGCCCAGCCAGAAGACCTAAGGTAAGTGAATGTATTTGAAATTAATATATTCATTTATTTGAAATGTATGTAAGAATGTATGTATTTTGAAATGTATATATGCATTTGAATGCATGTATGTATGTGTATGTTTGAATGTATGTAGTTTGAATGTAATGCATTGTGTGTTTGTGTAGGACTATTTGGGTGAGTAGCTGTGCGTGTATTTCTGTATGCATGCTTATGTTAGTATCAGTGTGTGACATGGCATTTGTGTGTGCATGTCCTTTTAGGCATCTCTGCAAGGGAGTTACAGTGACCAACCATACATTTTTTATGGATGTCAACTGTAAATCCCATGCAGTGACTGCTGCCATTGATAGGTTGTGTGTCAGCATCCTCATGCATGTGATCTAAAGTGACCATTACTGACATAGACTGATTTATTTCTGTATTTATATATATTTTGGCGAAAGCCCGCAGGCATCAGTGCGCACATATACAGAAGACAACATTAAGGAGACAAGACAAAAGGGATCAGGCAATCAGAGGGCTCAGAGATCACATGAACAAGTGAGTCTTCAATCGTCTCTTAAAAGTGGAGAGAATTTTTTCCTGCCACATATCCAAAGAGAGTGAGTTCCATGTAAGTGCTGCTCGAGCAGAGAAGGAACAGTCCCCGCTCCCGCCCATTTAATACATGGGCACACAAGGCGGACAGTATTACTGGAGCGTAAGGCTCTTTTGGGTTCAAATTGCACCAGGCATCGTTTCAAATAGGAGGGGGATGTACCATAAAGGCACTTATGTATCAGTGTGTTTGTTTTGAATTGAACTCTGGCAACTACAGGAAGCCAGTGGAGACCCTTCCTGTGATTAGACACATGCTCTCCCCTGGGGACGTTTTTGACAATACTCACAGTTTTGTTTTGTAGAACTTGGAGTTTTTTAATGCTGCCTTTGCTAGTTCCGCACAGAAATACATTGCAATAATCAATTCTAAGTATGATTATTGCCCTCACTAATGTTTTGCAATTTTTCCTAGAGACAAAGCGTTAATTTGTCTCAGCAGTCTTTGGTGAAACTGCAAGCTTCTCGCTGTGTTTTCAGAATGGAGCTCTGTACTCAAAGATTCTTCAAAGTACATGTCCACTGTTTTCACCTTTTCAGATACTGCTACCCTATTGCTATCTATGTTAGAGTGTGAGTATCTTGGGTCAAGTTTAGATCTTGCCTGTGAGGATCCAAAGTTCAGAAGCTCAGTTTTTGATCCATTCAGACACATTCAGTTGGACGACATTCAGCGACCAATGGATTCGGAAATGAGTGTAAGGGTGTTGAGGTCTTTGGTATAGTCACCACTCAGTTTCATTAGTAGCTGGGTGTTGTCCACGTAGTTTGTGAATTGTACGTCCATACATGTGAGCATATCACAGAGAGGTTTGCTGTAAATATTAAATAGAGCTAGAGGTAGGCATGCCCCCTTTGGGACTCCACAGGTGATTTCCTCGGGGTCAGATATTACATTAGCCCATTGCACCCGGGATATCCTATTCTTTAGTATGTATGTATGTATGTATGTATGTATGTATGTATGTATGTATGTATGTATGTGTCTGCTTCTATAGCGCCGGCAGCCCGAGGGTAAAGATCGATTCCATCTTACTGCATTCTCAGAGCAACAACCTGTGGTGGTTAGAGTTTGTAGGACAAGGTAAAAGGCAGAGGACAGGTCTATAATATTAGTAAGTCATTTCTGCTTTTATCCACAAAGTTAAGCATTTATGATTGGAAATCTAGTAAGGCAGTTTCTGTGCTGTGATTCGGCCTGAAGCAAGATTGCCTTCAGTGATTGATTAAATTGCATTCTAGAAATTCTTGGAGTTGAATGGTGGCCATTTTGTCTATAATTTCCAATAGAAATGGGGCATTAGTGATGGGTCTTAAATTTGTGGAATCTCTATGGTTTGAGTTGGGTTTTTGAAGACGGGGGTTCATCCCACCTCTTTGATGGTGTCTGGTATAGTATAGTGTTCAAACGTGGAGTTAACAAAACACATGAGGAAAGGGGCAAAGGTCTTCGAGTTGTCTCTGATATGTTTCGAGGAATAGTATCACCAATGCAAGTGGTAGGGTGCATATTTTCTACTACTTTGGTTACTTCCATTATGGAAACTTGTTTAAATTAACACTTTAGTCGAGTGTTATTATTCTTAGTGCCCATCTGCTGTAATTGTGTATTAGGACTAGGATATTTTGCAATTTCATCATATGCTGATCTGATCTTTTCAGGTAATGCCTGTTGAACTCTTGTGCAATCTTCTTTTTAGATGTTAAAATACCTCGAAGAGCTCCTTCATGCAATTCTCTGCCGTCTTCATTTGGGTATTGAAAACGTATTTTTTAGCTGCAACTATTATCAAACTTTTTCTATGGTCTTCAAAGTGGCATTTTTTTTTTTTATTCAGTCCATGTACGCTGAGCCTGCCTCCTTTTTATCTTCATAGATTCTAGTGTGGGGCGAACCACATCCTGTGGTTAATGCTATCTCTTACTGTTTTTAATTTCATCGAGGCTGCATGATCTTATGTTCCTATGAGGTAGGATTTATGAGTCAACTAGGACATCTACGGCTAAATTTGTAGTGGAGGTCAAAAACGCATCAAGGTCATTTTTAAGGTCATCTGATGTCCTACTGAACACTTTCTGCAGTTTATTAGTTTAGTTTCTTTACCCTCAATTTTGATGTTCCTGGATGCCACCCAATGCAGGATGTGGCCCCTGATGTGTGTCAGGTAGCTATTATGTACTGAGCCGTTTATGGTCTTGAGGTTCTGTTCCAATAATATCACTTCTTTGTCTGTTGGGTTGTTACGCCATGTATTCCGGTCCCCCAATAGTATAGTTGAACAGTTAGATCTGTTAAGTGCGGCTAAAAGATGTGTAAGATCCTCATTAAATCGGGTGTATCCCCTCGGGGACGGTAAACCAGTATGATATTGATACAACTATTGTTGTTGGGGTGAGTATGAAATGGATAGTTTCCCCCCCCCGCAACTGCAGGGGAATTCAAAGAAGTGTATGGTGTTTCTGGCGATAATAGCTACCCAACCTCTCTTGCCATTTTCCCAGTTCTTATGGTAAAAGTTATATTTTTGTGGATCGCCAGATCTATTTTGGGGCCACTAGCATCATTCAACCATGTTTCAGTTAGGCATAATACATCGATATTGTTGTCCTCAATGTATCCCCTGACTTCAATAGCGTGTTTGTACAGGCACAGTGTGTAGTGTGTTCCGACGGGACATTCGGATTTGTTTGCTCACCAGCAAATTATTCTTAGAATATTTATCCACAAGCTCTTTGATTTCATTTTTAGTGTTCTTGAGCTACCATGACTGTCTTTGCCATGGTTGTGCAGGGATTGGTCATATGTAGCAGCATTTTTTCATGTTTTGTTGTTTGCCATTTTGCTGGTGGCTGGGGAGTAGATTTTACTGTCCGAGGGTCAACTAATAGAGGAGCCAGCCAAAATGGGTTCCAGGCCAATGTCTGATATTAATAAGGTTTGGTCTGGAGTATTTAATTATGCCTGCATGCTACTGCTTTCCTCTGGGGGATTAGATTCTATGTCACTGGGGGATTAGATTCTATGTCAGTAGTTTTAGATAGAGGTACCTATTAACAATATCTATGCAGGCTGCTAAAAGTAGATGAAAGACTGGGTGTATTCCCATGATGAATGTAGATATCCTGCCACTGAAAGACTTACTTATATTTTCCTGTGTCCAGTAGTGGTGAAAGGCACGTCAGTTCGTGCTCGTCCTGCCGCGTCCAACACGGACCAGCACAGACCAGCACAAATGCGCCGGCGCGCGCTACCGACGGGATGAAGTACTCGGTACCCTGATGGGAACTGTAGTTTAGAATAACTACCAGGGGGTTGCCACATATGCAATCACAATATTTCTGCTTGAAATAAAGTCTGACAGCCTAATCAATGCTGTATAATGGTCAACTCGTTCTGAATAACAAATTACAGAAATGTGTCAAGCTATATTCTGACTTCAATTCAAAACGATCTAAAGAGAAGTAACAAATATTCTCCTGTGTGCTAGTCACTACTCATACATACAATGCACAACAGAAAGCTTTCCTATTAAGGCCAGTAATGGTCACTTTAAATCACATGCATGAAGCTGCTGCTACAACATGCATGAAGGCTGTAGTGCTCCATGCATGTAGTTTACACTGACCATTACTGGCATAGGTAGGTTGCAGCTGCAGCCTTATGAAAATGGTATAAAGAGCTCCTATGGGGTGCGCTGTTGGTGACATGGCATTTACTTGATTTTTTTCACGTGTTATCCTAGGGAACCAACTGTAAATTGTATCTATTTGACATACTTTTTTCCAAAATTGTGCTGCAAAATGCATCATTGCAGCACAATACTTTTTAAATCATTCTCTGGGGGAAACCCCTACCCCACCCCTACCCCCAACCCCGAACTCACTTAATGTATGGGGGGGTCCCTCACTTTTCTAGGATGCTCGCACTAATTTGAGGGAAAATGTAGGATCCTTCACCTATGAAAATGTAGGATCCTTCACCCATGCATGCTTCAGAAATCTTGGTGCCCCTTCAGGAGCTATCCACGCCAGAACCCCAGCACCAAAATCTTCCTCCTCCACTGAGTTCTTGGTACTCACAACCAGAGGAACAATAAGGTAAAAATGATGTCCTTGAGCTCATTCCAGATTCCGTGATGAGTCTTGGGTTGGCGTAGTTTAGCACCACCAACAGCATGGGCAATTAACTGATACTATCCCACATATAGCCGAAAGGCAATTGTTTAATTAATAGTGATGCATTAATATTTGGAAATAATTATCAAATTAAATTGTCCATGACTGCTGAGGTAATCACGCCATCATCGTCCCATTTATAACATAGGCTTCATTACTGATCTTTACCAAACAGGGAATATATTGAAAGCTTTCTAAAGGGAAAACAAAATGAATGTTTAGATTTCTTAAGGGATGCCACACAAAACAAAGTCAATTGACAATGTTCTGGAGCTACTTCATACGAGATGATGAATAGTGATGTAAAGGAGTGCACGGTTATTAAGCAGATTGAGGGAGTGGGCGGGAAGCATGATTTGACATTTGATCTGCTAAGGCTTGACAGGTTGGAAAGTACAACTGAAAGCT
Source organism: Ambystoma mexicanum (assembly GCF_040938575.1). Taxonomy (NCBI): domain Eukaryota; kingdom Metazoa; phylum Chordata; class Amphibia; order Caudata; family Ambystomatidae; genus Ambystoma; species Ambystoma mexicanum. Next base: position 21,988,126 of record NC_090933.1, on the reverse strand, counting down.
AGATGAATATGCTAGTAAGCACAATCAATCAAGGCTGTTGCTTTTATGTAGCTTCCAGTCCAAAGGAGAGAGCATGCATAGCTGGTTAAAAATTGATGCAGTTTAAAAGCTTTAAGGAGAAATGTGGCAACCACAACAACAAATATTCTGTGTTGCATGCATCATTTTAAATCCGAAGAACAGCCGGATCAAGTGAAAAGAAAATTTGTTGTAATAAAACTGTAACTCCTGTAATAATTGAGCATATTGGTAATTATAATGACACATTATTCAAATAAACGGGCCAGAATATAAAAGGGATAGTCATAGCACATGCACACACCCACACCTTGGGCCTGAGACTCAAAAGAGGCAAACGGGGAGATAGCTGTTTGCGAGCATTTTAAATTTGCTTCCGCTTCCTTAAATCTAGTTCAGAAAGCCTAAAACATGGACAAATCTGGATATGCCAGGAGCATCCTTGAGATGTCGAGGAGCAAATGAACTTCACAAAGATTTGCTCAAGGACATGTGAGATAATGCGCCAGTTGCCTCCATATTTGCTCAAAATGGGCTAGAATCTCGAAAATAAAAAAGTGTGTAAATTTGGGATGTGCCAGAAATAGATGTGCTTCATTCACAGAAGTGTGCATCTCAGTGATGCACCATTTTATGAAAGGAGTGCAAAATGTGTTCAGAGTGGTTGGAAAGCATGCAAAGGGGGAGTGGCCATAGAAAGTGAGCAACGTTGCAAGAATATTCTAATTCTCAAAATGTGCACATGGTGCACCCCAATCACAATTAACAACACAGTATAAAAGCTCAGCACAGAGCGACAGGTAAACATTCCCAAAATGGCAGGTCCTTTAGGCCTCATGTTGCTGCACCAATTGATGAGGGTGAGAAGGGAAATGATATGTACGAGAAACATTATCTTATTTTAAATAGTGGATGAAGAGTTCACCCAGAGGCATTACCACCCAGCCCATACCATACTGCAGCGGTGAGTAAGTAGGAGGGGACCCTTCCCACACCCAAAATACAACCCCATACCATACCACCACTAGTCAAGGTTCTGTCAGCCTTGCATTTCTCTAGCACAGGCTCCTTCCAGGCGATCCCTAGCATCAGTGGTGGTATCATAATCCGAACAGTCACAGGCCCTACCCTACGTAAGGTCCTCAAGGTGGTTCCTGCATCTGCCAAGGGTAGGCATGACTCATTATGATGGGATTGATTGCACCAGTGTGTGTCTCTCATGCCTATGCAGCTATAGAACACCTGCACAGGATCAGAAAACACGTGCATTCCTTGCATGTACAGATGATGCACCGAGCATAATCATGAATGCGAACGCTAACTATTGTGGAGCTAGACCAGTCGGTACTGTAATACAGCCCAAACGTTTGAGGAAGGATTGTACACTGATTGCCACTTGATCAGACCACTGGCCAGGGAGTGAACATGGAATGCAAGTGTCCTCTGAGTTGTTCTGGCAATAATTAATGCCAACGCACATCCCTGCCTCATTTAAGAGGTTAAAAATCTTTCAGTATTTACTGTCAAAATAGTGAGAGGACATGTGGATGTCTAGCAATCACACTGACAGTTTTTACACAAGTATTTGAACTAAATGCATATTCTTACTCTACATCAACACACTCATAAACATCACCCTATTACATTCCCTAATGACATGACAAAACTACCACCCGAGACATGTAAATGGTATATAGAGGCCCTCACACTTAAAGAAATCATGACAGGATCAGAAATGACACTGTCATAATTTGTGCCTATTCCAAAGCCTGTTCTGACAAAGGCAGGGGGAAGACCCTCATTTCTGTGCATTAGAAAGTGCACCCTGTTTGTGAATTCAGGATGTGTTTTTAAATGCTCAAAAATGCCCATTGGTATGCGCTAATAAGCAAAGCGCAGAAAAAGGGTATCTAAATGAGCACATCAAAAATGCGCTCATTCAGATGCCTTTTGCTAATGCGACTGCTCTTTTGTTTGGAGCACGTGATGGGATGCGCTAGCGCAGGGGTGTAGATGAATAGGGAAGATGCCTTTTCTTATTACGGTCCTTTCGCCCCTTTTTTTGGAAGAGGTACGGCCTCGCCCGGGTGGAAGCCACTCTGCTGCCTTGATATGTAAGGGAGGCAAAGGACCCCCTCCCGAGAGTGCCAATGAGAGGAAAAAGCCAAGGCTAAAAAAAACTCTCGTGAGTAGTTAAGGACGTCTCTTCCTCCAAGATATCCTTCAATTATGGAATCCGGTTCAATATGAATGTGGTAAGTCTTCCAAAAAACAAAAGAAGCAGGAGACCACAGTGTCCAAAGCTCAGTCAGAGCCAAGAAGAGGAGTCCGGCGCCTTGTGGAAGGTGAGAAATTCGGAGGCAGTCCGTTGTCTTCTTGAGCAAAGATCTCATGGGTAGCACAGTCTCTGAGAACTCATTGATAAATTTGCCATAGAAGTTGGCTAGGCCTAGGAATCTTTGGACTTCCTTCACAGATGCAGGAGGGGGCCATTTCAGAATGGCATTGACCTTCTGGGGGTCCATTTCTACACCGGTTTTGGACAAGATGAAACCCAAATAGGGAACCACAGCGGCTTGAAACACACATTTCTCTGGATTAGGCAATAGGTGGTGGTCCTTGAGGCGTTGGAGAACCTGATGGAGATGTTGTTGATGGGTTTGTAGAGGGGGAGTAAACCAGTATGTCATCGAGGTAGACAATGGTACAATGATAGAGGAGGTCAGAAAATAGACGGTCCATGAACCTTTGGAATATGGATGGAGCGTTGACCAGACCGAATGGCATGACCCGATATTCAAAGTGTCCATACGGGGTCCGGAATGCGGTTTTCCATTTGTCCCCTGCACGGACATGTAGCAAGTGATATGCTCTTCTCAAGTCCAATTTAGAGAACACCACGGCTCCTTGTACCGCCTCCAGGATATCCTTTATGAGGGGCATGGGATACCTGTCCCGGATGGTTACTCGGTTCAGTCCTCTATAGTCGATTCACGGCCTTAGCTCTTGGGTGTCCCTCTTTGGAGCGTGAGCGTGACGGTTGTATCAGGCCATTGAGCAGATTAGAGTCAAGGGATTTTCTTAGGACTTTTTTCTCCTTTAACGAGAGTGAGAACATTAGGCCGAACGGAACAAGAGCATCTGGCATAGGTCTATCACACAATCCTCGGGCCGGTTTGGTAGTAAGTCCTGTGGATCTTTGTCCAGAAACACCTCTCTATATTCACATAGATCGGTCGGAATATTATGGACCCCCAGGGCGTTCTGAGGTACAGAGAAGTCTGTTAAAGCCTTTACAGTAGAATAGTTGGAACCTGAAAACATGACATGAGGCAATGGTCTGAGGTAAAGGCCATTTGGTTTCTTGTCCGGTCTATCGTGGGGTTATGTCTTCGTAACCATGAAACTGCAAGGATGACCGGAAAGTGGGCTGCCCTGATTAGGTCAAACTGAATCACTTCTGAATGTTGTAGCACAGTCATGGTTAGCGCCGCGGTGGTGTGGGTTATGGGTCCAGAGCTCAAGGGTTTGCCGTCAACACCCTCCACCTTCTGGTCTTCATCCTTTTCCAGAAGATCGATTCTGTTCTTGTTAGCCCACACAATGTCCATAAAACACCCTGCTGCTCCACAGTCGATAAGGGCCAAGACGTCAATGGGATGGGGTTCCATGAGCAACTGTATGGCGACCACCATCAACCGATTGTCATCAGTCAAAACAGAAGAAGAGACCAACATGGTTGCAGAGGGACTGGAAGGACTGCCTCGGAAAACCGTACCTGTTAGTTCCGAGGTTGGTCATTTCCTGACCGCCGAGGTGGGACTTCAGGGCAATCCCTGAGTAGATGTTTATCTGATCTGCAATACATGCAGAGGTTGTTCTCCTTGCGTCTCTTGCGCTCTTCTGGGGGTCAAAGGTCCTTGAGTGGTCCCGATTTGCATAGGTTCATCTCTTGGTGATCGTATTGAGGAGGGAATTTGAATAGGAGAATCTGCATGGTAAGGCAGAGACCGACCCTTTCTTCGTTCGGAACGCCTCTCAGAAAGGCGGAAATCAATCTGGAGTACAGCAGACAGCAGGTCAGCAAATGTGGTGGGTCTTGGAGAGCGGGCCAACTCATCTTTCAGTTCTTCTTTGAGTCCACGTCTGATAATAGTGTATTGTGCAGTCTCGGGCCAACCAGTCTCTGCCGCCACTCCCTTGAACTGTGAGATGCAGGACGACAGGTCCAAAGTGGCTTGACGAATATCCAGAAGTTCTTCACTGGCTACTTGAGCCGACCCTTGTCTCTCAAAGGTTTCTTTAAATTGGGCAGTAAACGCCCCATAATCCTGCAAAAGGGGGCTGGTACCGGTTACCAAGGGGGTAGCCCAAGCTAGTGCGTTCCCCGTCAAATTTGGAGACCAAGAAGCCTATATTGGCCTGATCAGAGGCATAGGTTTTAGGCCGCAAGGTAAAGTGATCGATACATGCATCTATGAATTCCTTGAATTTCCTGGGTGCGCAATTGAACTTGCCCGGAGCCAAGGACGTTGGGGGAAGTTCGGTTCCTTGTTGATCATCATCTGTCGGAGAGTTACGTTTTCAGCTTTGAGAGTTTGTACTTCCTGAGTGAGACCCTGTACTGCGTTTACCAAGTCTTGTAACTGTTCAGCAGTAGCTGAAGGGGCCCCTGAGGGACCCTCGGATGTGGAAACAAGGCACAATCACCACACACGAACTGATACGCCAGACACGAGGTGGTATTTCCAAAATCTAGGGTTTATTGCAAAAACAAATAGTCTCAGTTGGCCAAATGGTCCCACGCGCCGCGACGTGTGTCTAACAGACCTCGGGGGATGCAAGAGAGCGAAAATCATACATCAGTTACATATATACAAAATGAGCATCTTACAAACAGTAATGACACATTTGACACATTCAATGCCGCCCCTAACTCATTCCCTTTGAAGTGGATGCGATGATTCACCATGGTGACGAACATGACACTTTAGATCACCATATTTAGTAACAGTTTGCAATCTCGAATTTACATACACTATTCTTTATTTGTGAGGATGCAGCGCTTCTGTTTTCATGGACAAGCTGCACGTAGGGGGACTGGCACATTCCAGGCCTTACTATCTCCTGGTTTCGATTCACGCTCTAGAGGTCAGCTTGCTCTCCGGGGGCTCACAGTGCTCAGAAGGGGGGCCGTAAAGAAGAACATAATTCAAACCCTTTAATATTATTTTTGTGCATTGCTATTCTTTTAAGGGGACTCACTGTACTGATAAGAATGCCTTGCTCCCTGCTTCCAAGGATATGGGAAGGAGGAAAACGGGCTTTACTGTCTGGCTCCTCGCACATTGTTTCAACATGTCTATAATAACCTTGGACCATTGAAGCGGAATAATATCTACAGCAAAGCAGTTTTACATGAGGCAAAAGTGGCGATGTTAAAGAGAAACATAGAGAAAACAAAATGGCGATTCTGGTTACCTTAAAATGGCCGCACTCTAGTTAAACTAATAGCTACGTAATAAGTAATGGGCATATATTCTTTATACTTTAAAAGAGGCGGTTGGTCTTCGGCCAACCAATTATCATGCATTGCCTTCTGTTCGAGGGGTGTCTACTTTTCTAGACTGACATAGCCATTGTGTTAGTTCTTTGGCATTGCAATCTGTCAGGACTATGGTTAAATCTGTCTATATCTTCTTGTTCGTCATTAAGAGAGAATTCGCCCTCCTCCTCACCTGTGTCTTCTGAAGGTGAACAGTGAAGATGCCTTTTCCTCTTACGGTCCTTTGCCCTTTTTTTTCCGAAGAGGTATGGCCTCTGTGGGATGTATTAACCCACTCATCCGAGCCCTACAACATCACTAGGCATTGCTGGCAGCATAAACATCAGAATGGCCACTGGAAAGCATGCTGCTCGCTCAAAACCAGCCAAAAATATGCAGTAAAAATCTGAAAGATAGGCTGCCATCCACTTTTGCCTATATTAGTGAGCACAGGAGATCACTGCCGAAAACCACCATTGGGCTACCCACACAGTAGCCTGAAACCACTTGGAAAAAGCAATACTGATTGCCAAAAGCAACCCACAGCTGTTTGGGAATTCATTTTCTTGATTGTCAAAATGTGCTAAACTCATGGCTCACAAATCACCAAAAAGATTCAACCTTCTTGTTGGGTGTTCCACATGACTCTACTGCAAGAATCCACATCAGTACAATGTCAGCAAGAATCATATGCTATCAAGCTAAATCCCCTTTAAAAGATACTGATGTAAAGGCAGTTGTCAAAAATGGGTGTAGTACCGTTGCACGCCTCCGACAGGTGCTGGTGATTTAAAATTCTGACAGGAGAGCTGTGTTGCAGAAGCTAAATATTGCAAAGAAGAGAATTACATCAAAATGCCATATAGAGTGCCACACAGTGATTTCATTGTTGAAAAAGACTTGATTTAAAGATATGTTGCTTATTGTGAGTTCATAAATGTATTTTTATTTTACAAAGACGTATGTTACAACTGATCAGAAAGTAACTTGATGCAGTTAAAAGTTCAAGAGGCCTTCTGTCCCTGGGAATTCTTCACGCCTTATCCTTAGACAAAGGAGACATCCCCTGCCTCAAGCCAAGAGATTGACAAGTTGGTGTGAAAAGGAACTGGGGAGTGGCACCCTGGACTGGGGCTCTGCTGCCTGGAAACAAGACAATGGATTCTTTCAGCTGAATAGAATATGCTGATTTGGGTTCAACTGGTCAAACAACTGCTCTGGGAGAGACAGGCCATGTGACATCTGACTCACCCAGCTCTGGGGGGGGGGGGGCGGACCAGACTGAGATGTGAATTCAATTGAGAGCAAATGTATGTTTTATAAAATTGCTTATAACAAATTTCACCAAGCTGACAAAAATATGAAACTTTGGGATTCTTAAAATGACAAATTCACTCACGGTTCAAGACTAAGCTGGATGCCGTACGATGTTCTGAGACCAAACTCTGGGATTTATTAATATTGTAGATACAGTGTTTATGCTAGAAACATAAGAACTTTCAGTAATATGCTCAGAGAGGGTGTGTATGTCTGTGTAAAATTTGGTACAGAACCAATATTGGGAAATTCACCAAAAACAGAAAGAAGTCGTCATTTCTGAACCCAAGCTCGTAGGAACACGGGGCTTGAACAAAGACCTGCCTTAATTCATCTGTGAGGTGTATAGTTATTCCCAACAACTTGTGTATCTGGGAAATATGTTTTTTATGAAAAATTGATTTTCTAAGTAAAAGCAAAGGGGAGTTTCTTCACTAGATTGTAAAACACAGCATCACTCTGACTCATTCTGACACGCTAATCCTTTCTCCGGTCAGGTCACAGGGAATCCTCTAACCTATCAAATCCTTAAGGGGTTGGGCATGTAGAATCAGCCTTCCCACCCACTTTGAAAACACATAAAAAGAGACTGCTTAGGACAGGCAAGGACACACTCATTTTTCCACTTCAACTGATTCCTGCGCAGCACCGTGCCGGAAGATTCCTGATGCAGATCATATCCAGACAGAGACTCCAGATAGATCCAGAGACCATACTCTAGAACCAAGCTCTAGAACCTGAAAGAGAGGCCTAATCCACAAGCTGAATCCTTCTCAGCAGGCCTCAGAACTTTTGCAACCTGATTCTAACCCCTAACCTTCCAAGGGGCATCTCAAAATCCCACAGCCTGAATGAGCTGTTTTGCTATTCTAGCCAAGAACCCTGTGCTAGAACCCAGATCCAGAGAGAGCAGTGCTGTATCCAGAACCGTCAGACCCGACCAGAGGCAGTGCTGTGAGCAGAACCTGTGCCTGAGACTGTCCGGTGGCGAGTGAAGTCCAAACCTGACCAGATCAGTGACGAGGCCCATTTCCATTCCATTACAAAACTTGGAGTGAGTATCTAGTCTAGAACTGTACAGAACCAATCTCTTAGTTTAAAGTCATCTTATGCCATCCATTTCAACCTGTCCAGTACTGCATTTAGAATTTTGTGTCCATCCTATGATTTCAAATCAGTAAAAGCACCATCTGTCATTCTGAAATCTTGACTTTATTTCTGAAAATCTACCTTCACGAAAATGTCCGTAACTTTTGAACCGCACGTCCTAGAAGCAAAATGTAACTGTCATTTTAAAGCTAAGATCCTCAGCTTTCCAACAAACTGAAAACGAATTGCAATTGAACTGGAATTGAACTGAATTACTGATTGTATTCTTGAAACCTGTGTACTCTCCTTCCCATCTCTTCATATTGCATAGTGGGGGGAGTGAGTAGTCACATGGGAAAAGTGACCATATTATCATTTGATTGAAAACATATCAAGTCTATTTCTGTGTTGCATTCTTTCCCATTATTGCATTTCCTTGAATCACATAAGTATTCTCTGCTACAGTATCTTATCTTCCATATTCATACTCCTAAGTGATTAAAGAGAGTGTCAATTTTGTAATATTACCCATTGTTGATTACCGTCCATATTCATACGTGTGCTATTCAAATATTATTTTGTTCATAAAAGTGTGATATATATATATTGTTTAATTCTTCAAGTAAATCTTTTAATTTGCAAAACAAACCTACTTCTTGGCTCAGTGAGGTCAGAGGGATTCATTGGCATCCCAGACTAGGCATTGATTTAGTTGGAGTGCTGCATTGAAGTCACTTACACCTCCCCGGGTGGAAGCCACTCTGCTGCCTTAATATGAAAGGCAAAGGACCCCCTCCCGAGAGCGCCAATGAGAGGAAAAAGCCAAGGTTAAATAAAACTATTGTGAGTAGTTAAGGACGTTTTGTGCAAGGCAAGAAATTCGGAGGCTGCAACTAGCACCCTGGGCAATGAAATAACGGTAAAGAGGAGCGGCGCAGTCCGCCTCCAACCATTAAACATTAAACCGCGAGGACAGTAGACACAAAGGAAAGGAAAAAGGATGGGAAGTAACGGAGGATAAGAATGAAAAAACACAAGGAAGAGGACAGGTAAGAGAGAGAGAAAGATGCACGAAGGACTGGAAAACAGAAGCAGAGCCGAACGGGATCCGGGAAGGAAGTAGGAGCGGAAGTAAGGGTAAAGAAAGGTCAGAGCAGTGGCACTGAAAGCCTGAGTAGAAGCACTAGCGTGTAAACCCGAAAGACACAAAAGTGAAATGGGTTGCAACGCAACGAAGCTAGTAAGTGACGGGACCATAAAGGAACAGTGAAAACAGAAGACAGACAAGAAAATAAACTAGACCGCAACCGAAGGGAGACCAAAACAGTGAACATAGAAAACGGACAAAAAACAGCCTAGCATACAAACCAGAGAAAAGATAGCGAGTAGTGTCTTAACGGCGGAGCAGCTGCCAAGTCCCTCATAAGCGCCCAGCTGGCAGGTGCGTGACAGCAGGAGCCAGGCTTGGCCCATGTATGTATGAGCAGAAGTTGCTTTATTGTTCCAGGTTACAGAATAGAAGGAAAGGCAGTGGAGCGGGGTAAATGCATCCTTCTAGTTGGAGCGCTCATCCTAGTTGGAGCGCTCATCCTCCAGACCTTAACTGTCACTCTTGGCACCCCCAGCACACCCAGGCTCCACATTCCACATAGCATTACAATACCCCATTGAGCTCATGCACTCAGCACACACAGTCCAAGTAACTTAGTCACCACACATTTCCTTTCCTAAAACAAAACAAAACTAAACGTCTGGCCATGTGTTATGTACAACAGGATCTTACTTCTACACGTGTGCACAATTCGCCTTTTACTCCAGTGCATCATCAATCAACAGAATTACCAACATGTAATAATAATACATTCCAAATTTGACAAATGAATAACGAACCTTGCAGTGTTGCTAAGGTGCCGCTCTGCAGGTTACAACAGTATGACAAATTCATCCTCGACCAATATCAACTGTAGAAAAATCTGCTCTATTTCATATTGCAATTATTTAAACTCTCTATGCATCATTGCCATTATTCTTTGTAAGCATCATATACTCACGGCTCACAATATAAACATACACTCATACATTAAACAATCTCTGCAATTCACTGTATGCCTCACTATCAATGTTACATCAATCTACAATTATTGTATTCTTCAGATATCTCCAACACATGACTAGTACATGCAGCACTAATTCCCCATGACCAGGTCCTGTTTAATCTCAATCCTTAAGAATATCTTTAAAATTCACTCCATTTACTGTTTTCAAATACTTCATACACTGTTCACTGTTGAAATACATCTTCAAGTTCAAATCACCCCAGTTAAAATAACATCTTCATTCAATTCACTGGCATGGCCATACAGGGTATGCAACCATTGCCTCTCACTAAAATGAAATGCAGCACTAGTACCATCACAAATCTAATTCCTTATTTGACGCAGCATTAACATCTAAGTTTCAACCCACATATACAGACTAACCTTCACATTCTAAATTATCTGTGTACAGTAATACTGAATCACTTTTACTGCCACGCCAAGGTAAACTTAACCAAAATAAAAGCCACAATTAGTCAGGATCCATATCTCAGATGTCTGACTTGATGACTTCTGTAACCACTCCTTTGCCACTGGCTCTTTCCCTCTTTCCCTCTTTCCCTCTATCCCTCAAGCACTCCCTTGTTCACCTGCTCTTAAAAAGCCATCTGCTGACCCATCCTGCCCAGCAAACTATCGCCCTACTTCCACTATGCCTTTCGTCTGTAAACTCTTGGGGAAGCTGGTCCTCCCACAACTGACCCTCCACACTGACCTTGTTGGTTGCCTTCATGACCATCAATCTGGAATCCGGGCATCCAGAGGCACAGAAACTGCTCTCTTGCAGACACCCGTGATACCATGCTCGTAAATCTTGAATCCAACTCTCCTGCTGTTTTCATTCTCCTTGATCTCCCCATTGCTTTTGACACGGTCAACCATTACATTCTCATAAAATGACTGTGTGTCACCCTCAGCATCACTGACCGGGCTCTGGATTGGCTGACATCTTTTCTCACTAATCGCCCCTCCCAGTTGCAACCAGGCCCTTTCTCCTGCACCACCTCAATCTCACCCGTGGCATCCCCAGGGCTATCATATCGCCTTGGCTCTACAATATCTATCTTGCCCCTCTTGCTCACCTGATTTCCTCCTTCTCTCCTAATTTCCAGTGTCACACACAACTTTCCTTCAAACTTCCCTCCACTACCTCCTCTTCTTCATCTCATATCCCTGAATGTCCGCCATTCAAGCATGGTGTGCAGCTAACGATCTCTGCCTTAAGGCCAGTAAGACGGCGATCCTTCTCATTGGGACACATGCGCCCTCTTTTCCTCCTACCCCCTGGCCACACTCTTTGGGCCCTCTAGCCCACCATCTTGTGAGGCCAAAAACCTTGGGGTCATCTTTGATTTCGCTCTCTCCTTCATCCCTCACATCATGGACCTTACTAAGAAGTACCACTTCCAGCTCCACCTCCTCAAAGGCATTCTTCCTTATCTCACTTTCCCCCAGAGGTTCAATGTCTCCAGAGCTCTAGTCCTTTCCAGGCTGGACTACTGCAACAGACTCTTTCTCAATCTCCATTTTTCCTCCCTACACTCCCTCCAGCTAATCCAGGATAGGACTGCAAAATGTATCCTTTGCCTCAAGCCCAGGGACCGTATCTCTCCAGCCCCAAAATCTCTCCGCTGGCTCCCAGTGGCTGCAAGGATCAAATACAAGACCCTCTGCATCATCCACAAGGCCTTCTGGGGCCTGAGACCACGCTATCTTTAACTCTCCCTCCCTAAATACTCACCTGCTAGAGACCTACGCTCCTCTAACTGCAACTCTCTGACTGTTAAACACTTCTCTAAGCAAAGAGTGGGGGACAGGGCTCTCTTGTTGGCTAGCGCCGCCCTTTGGAACAGCCTCCTTGCCCCTCTCAGACTTGAGCTGGACCTCCTCAAGTTCCGGAAACTGCTCAAAACTCTGCTCTTCTCTACCCTCTTCCCTCTTTCCCTTCCCTGCTAATCACCCCGCTGCCACTGGGACTGTTGACCCGACCCTCATGAACCCCACAGGATTACAGGCCCTACTTCCCAGATGATATCCACACCCCCTGCCTCCTCACCCCCTCCACTGCACTACCCTGCTGGCCCCTGTTTGACAGATCTGCTTCCCACCCTTGGGAGTCACCTGCATTTGCACTTAGTCTGAGGTTCTCCTCCTTGGCTCCCCTTAGCACTTCCCTCCCGGGCCCTCCACCAGCACTTGCCCACTCCTGAGCTCCCCCCTTGCCTATCTCCTTCAATCCTCCTCACTACACTTGCAAGTCTGAATGCCACAAGGCCTAGTAAGACCATCACTGTATTTTACTGTTTTGCCATTGTTATTTTTCCCCTGTTCCTTTCCCATTCAGCCTTGTGGCGCCTTGAAACACTATTTAGTTGTATAAGCACCTAGAAAATGATGCTCAATAACAAATTAACATCTCTCTGTTGAGGTCTAGGCTCAGGACCACCAACCTCCTGCATTCTGCGCTGGTTTCGACTCCGGCGAGAAGGATAACTGAGGGACAGAGTAAGTATGTGGCAAAACTTTATTGAACACCAGAATCTAACTGCCCCCTTCCCTTCCCTAACCCCAACGTCACTTCCCCCATGTATCGGCCCGAACGAGGTCCATCCCCCTTGACGATGTGGGAAGCTGCAGGTTGTGCATGCAACATGACATCTCCCTCCTTTTTAATGTAACAGATCACTAGCAATCTCTCAGCCCATTTTCTTGATTAGTCTCTGGGGCTTCATGCAACATCTTTGAGGCCTCAGAGAAAGTAATGACGTTGGCGGGGACAAGGGTTCTTTGTCGCCGCTGACATCTTCTTCAGATTGTTCACCGTCCCCTTGGTAGGACTCATCCGAGTGCATGTCCTCTTGGCTGTCGTATGCATGCTCCCACACTAGGGATCGATCTGCTGTGATATTCTTAAAGTGTGATGAGTTCCTCCTCCTCCAAGGCTAAAAAAACCTCTTGTGAGTAGTTAAGGACGTCCCTTCCGCCAAGATATCCTTCAATGATGGAATCCGTTTCAATATGAATGAGTTAAGTCTTCCAAAAAATGAAAGAATCAGGAGACCACAGTGTCCAAAGCTCAGTAAGAGCCAAGAAGAGGAGTCCGGCACCTTGTAGAAGGCGAGAAATTCAGAGGCAGTCCCTTGTCTTCTTGAGCAAAGATGTGATGGGTAGCACAGTCTCTGAGAACTCATTGATAAATTTGCCATAGAAGTTGGCTAGGCCTAGAAATCTTTGGACTTCCTTCACAGATGCAGGAGGGGGCCATTTCAGAATGGCATCGACCATCCGGGGGTCCATTTCTACACCGGCTTTGGAAAAGATGAAACCCAATTAGGGAACAACAGTGGCTTCAAAGATACATTTCTCTGGATTAACCAATAGGTGGTGGTCCTTGAGGCATTGGGGAACCTGACAGAGATGTTGTTGATGGTTTTGGAGAGAGGGGGAGTAAACCAGTATGTCATCGAGGTAGACAATGGTGCAGTGTTAGAGGAGGTCAGAAAATAGACGGTCCATGAACCTTTGGAATATGGATAGAGCGTTGACCAGACCGAATGGCATGACCCGATATTCAAAGAGTCCGTATGGGGTTTTCCATTTGTCCCCCGCACGGACACGTAGCAAGTGATATGCTCTTCTCAAGTCCAATTTAGAGAACACCACGGCTCCTTGTACCGCCTCCAGGATATCATTTATGAGGAGCATGGGATACCTGTCCCGGATGGTTACTCGGTTCAGTCCTCTATAGTCGATACACGGCCTTAGCTCTTGGGTGTCCCTCTTTGGAGCGTGAGGGTTGTATCAGGCCATTGAGCAGATTAGAGTCAAGGTATTTTCTTAGGACTTCTTTCTCCTTTAACGAGAGTGAAAACATTCAGCCAAACGGAACAAGAGCATCCGGCAGTAGGTCTATCACACAATCCTCGGGCCGGTGTGGTGGTAAGTCCTGCGGATCTTTGTCCAGAAACACCTCTTTATATTCACATAGATCGGTCGGAATATTATGGACCCCCAGAGTGTTCTGAGGTACAGAGAAGTCTGTTAAAGCCTTTACAGTAGAATAGTTGGCACCTGAAAGACATGACTTGAGGCAATGGTCTGAGGTAAAGGCCATTTGGTTTCTTGTCCAGTCTATCGTGGGGTTATGTCTTCAATACCATGACACTGCAAGGATGACCAGAAAGTGGGCTGCCCTGATTAGGTCAAACTGAATCACTTCTGAATGTTGTAGCACAGTCATGGTTAGCGCCACAGTGGTGTGGGCTATGGGTCCAGAGCTCAATGGTTTGCCGTCAACACCCTCCACCTTCTGGTCTTCATCCTTTTCAGAAGATCAATTCTGTTCTTGTTAGCCCACACGATGTCCATAAAACACCCTGCTGCTCCGCAGTCGATAAGGGCCAAGACGTCAATGGGCTGGGGTTCGATGAGCAACTGTACGGTGACCACCATCAACCGATTGTCGTCAGTCAAAACAGATGAAGAGATCGACATGGTTGCATAGGGACTGGAAGGACTGCCTCAGAAACCCATCCCTGTTAGTTTCGAGGTCGGTCGTTTCCCGACCGCCGAGGTGGGACTTCAGGGCAATCCCTGAGTAGATGTTTATCTGATCCGCAATATAGCAGAGGTTGTTCTCCTTGCGTCTCTTGCACTCTTCTGGGGTCAAAGGTCCTCGGGTGGTCCCGATTTGCATAGGTTCATCTCTTGGTGATCGTTGTGAGGAGGGAATTGGAATAGGAGAATCCGCATGGTAAGGCAGAGAGCGACCCTTTCTTCGTTCAGAACGCCTCTCAGAAAGGCGGAAATCAATCTGGAGTACAGCAGACAGCAGGTCAGCAAACGTGGTGGGTCTTGGAGAGTGGGCCAACTCATCTTTCAGTTCTTCTTTGAGTCCACGTCTGATAATGGTATATTGTTCAGTCTCGGGCCAACCAGTCTCTGCTGCCACTCGCTTGAACTGTGAGATGTAGGACAACAAGTCCAAAGTGCATTGACAGATATCCAGAAGTTCTTTACTGGCTACTTGTGTCATACGCTGCAGCGACTGGCGGTTACTTCCACGTTGGCGGCTGCCTCGCGGAATGCAGCTCCATTATTTCCGGCACGTTCCTTTGTTTACGTATGTGCCGGTCTAGTTGTTTTTCACGTGGGATGCCACGGGGAGGTACTAATCCTTCCTCCTCCTGGCAGTCCTTGTGTTGCAACCCCCGTACTCCAGCGAGTTGTTTCTCCTTTGGGTGTAAAATGCTAGTACTCTGCTTTTCGGCTTCCTTTTGAAGCCCGCTTTCCTCTCCTTGCTTCGCTCTGCTTAGCGATTCTTCTTCTCCTCCTTTTAATTCCTTATTTTGCCTCCGATCCCCTTCCTCTGTGGTGACCCCTCTCCCTTTTTTGGGTCTTCCGCTTTCCCGGAGGTCCGGTGCTCCCTCTCTCTGCTTTCTTTCATCTTTGCTTCCTCTTTACCGTTTTTCCGCTCCTTGGCGGTTTTGATTCACCTCCTCGGAGCACCGCTTTGTCATCTTTGGAGTTTCGGAGTTCCGGGCTTCGCTGGATCCTATCGGGTGTAGTGCTGCATCCACCCCTTACCTTACCTCTACCCAGTTCTTCCGGACCTCGCAAGACCCTCCCTGGCCGGCTCTGTTGGTAGATGCTGGAACATTGATTCCCGAAATGTGACAGCATCTCCCCTGCACAAGGGTTTTTTATGCCTTCGGGCTTTTTCCTTTATTTTGGCCTTTTCACAGGAAGGGAGCCTCAGGACTGCTGTTTCCTAAGCATTCACTGTGGCTTCCTCCCGTGGCAGGCAAACTCTACAAAGAAAGGAGAAAGATTACCTGACCCAACGCCGCCTACAATCTGAAGACTTGGAACCCATCGGCTCAGGTGAGGAGAGTGAGGAGGAGAGAGGGTTTGGAGAAGAACCTCGAACAGGTCAACTTGAGCTGACCCTTGTCTCTCAAAGGTTTCTTTAAATTGGGCAGTAAACGCCCCATAATCCTGCAAAAGGGGTCTGGTACCGGTTACCAAGGGGGTAGCCCAAGCTAGAGCGTTCCCCGTCAAGTTGGAGATAAAGAAGCCTATACGGGCCTGATCGGAAGCATAGGTTTGAGGCCGGAAGGTGAAGTGAATCATTCATGCCTCTATGAATTCCTTGAATTTCCTGGGTGCGCCATTGAACTTGCCCGAGGCTAAGGCCATTGGGGAAAGTTCGGTTCCTTGTTGATCATCATCTGTCAGAGAGTTACGTTTTCAGCTTTGAGAGTTTGTACTTCCTGAGTGAGACCCTGTACTGCATTTACCAAGTCTTGTAACTGTTCAGCAGAAGCCATTGTGTTAGTTCTTTGGCGTTGCAATCTGTCAGGACTATGGCCAAATCTAGCTATATCTTCTTGTTCGTCACAAAGAGCTAATTCCCGCTCCTCCTCATCTGTGTCTTCTGAAGATGAATAGTGAAGATGCCTTTTCTTCTTATGGTCCTTTCGCCCTTTTTTTGGAAGAGGTACGGTCTCCCCCGGGTGGAAGCCACTCTGCGGCCTTAATATGTAAGGGAGGCAAAGGACCCCCTCCCGAGAGCGCCAATGAGAGGAAAAAGCAAAGGCTAAAAAAAACTCTTGTGAGTAGTTAAGGACGTCTGGTGGAAGGCAAGAAATTTGGAGGCCGCAACTAGCACCCTGGGTAAGGAAATAACGGTAAAGAGGAGCAGCGCAGTCCGCCTCCAACCATTAAACAGGAAACCGCGAGGACAGTAGACACAAAGGAAAGACAAAATGATGGGAAGTAACGGAGGAAAAGAGGGAAAAAACACAAGAAAGAGGACAGGTAAGAGAGAGAAAGATGCACGAAGGGCTGGAAAACAGAAGCGGAGCCGAACGGGATCCAGGAAGGAAGTAGGAGCGGAAGTAAGGGTAAAGACGGGTCATAGCCTGGAAAGGACTAGGAAACCGTGGAAGCAGGATCAAACGGAAAATAATCCAACAAGGAAAAGTAGCAGACAGCAAGCAGTGGCACTGAAAGCCTGAGTAGAAGCAACGGAACAAAGCTAGTAAGTGACGGGACCATAAAGGAACAGTGAAAACAGAAGACGGACAAAAAAATAGACTACACCGCAACCGAAGGGAGACTAAAACAGTGAACATAGAAAACGGACAAAAACAGCCTAGAATACAAACCAGAGAAAAGACAGAGAGTAGTGTCTTAACGGCGGAGCAGCCGCCAACTCCCCCATAAGCGCCCAGCCGGCAGGTGCGTGACAGCAGGAGCCACGCTTGGCCCATGTATGTATGAGCAGAAGTTGCTTTATTGTTCCAGGTTGCAGAATAGAAGGAAAGGAAGGAGAGCGGGGTAAATGCATCCTTCTAGTTGGAGCTCTCATCCTCCAGACCTTAACTGTCACTCTTGGCACCCCCAGCACACCCAGGCTCCACATTCCACATAGCATTGCAATACCCCATTGAGCTCATGCACTCAGCACACATAGTCCAAGTAACTTAGTCACCACACATTTCCTTTCCTAAAACAAAACTAAACGTCTGGCCATGTGTTATGTACAACAGGATCTTACTTCTACACGTGTGCACAATTCGCCTTTTACTCCAGTGCATCATCAATCAACAGAATTACCAACATGTAATAATAATACATTCCAAATTTGACAAATGAATAACGAACCTTGCAGTGTTGCTAAGGTGCCGCTCTGCAGGTTACAACAGTATGACAAATTCATCCTCGACCAATATCAACTGTAGAAAAATCTGCTCTATTTCATATTGCAATTATTTAAACTCTCTATGCATCATTGCCATTATTCTTTGTAAGCATCATATACTCACGGCTCACAATATAAACATACACTCATACATTAAACAATCTCTGCAATTCACTGTATGCCTCACTATCAATGTTACATCAATCTACAATTATTGTATTCTTCAGATATCTCCAACACATGACTAGTACATGCAGCACTAATTCCCCATGACCAGGTCCTGTTTAATCTCAATCCTTAAGAATATCTTTAAAATTCACTCCATTTACTGTTTTCAAATACTTCATACACTGTTCACTGTTGAAATACATCTTCAAGTTCAAATCACCCCAGTTAAAATAACATCTTCATTCAATTCACTGGCATGGCCATACAGGGTATGCAACCATTGCCTCTCACTAAAATGAAATGCAGCATTAGTACCATCACAAATCTAATTCCTTATTTGACGCAGCATTAACATCTAAGTTTCAACCCACATATACAGACTAATCTTCACATTCTAAATTATCTGTGTACAGTAATACTGAATCACTTTTACTGCCACGCCAAGGTAAACTTAACCAAAATAAAAGCCACAATTAGTCAGGATCCATATCTCAGATGTCTGACTTGATGACTTCTGTAACCACTCCTTTGCCACTGGCTCTTTCCCTCTTTCCCTCTATCCCTCAAGCACTCCCTTGTTCACCTGCTCTTAAAAAGCCATCTGCTGACCCATCCTGCCCAGCAAACTATCGCCCTACTTCCACTATGCCTTTCGTCTGTAAACTCTTGGGGAAGCTGGTCCTCCCACAACTGACCCTCCACACTGACCTTGTTGGTTGCCTTCATGACCATCAATCTGGAATCCGGGCATCCAGAGGCACAGAAACTGCTCTCTTGCAGACACCCGTGATACCATGCTCGTAAATCTTGAATCCAACTCTCCTGCTGTTTTCATTCTCCTTGATCTCCCCATTGCTTTTGACACGGTCAACCATTACATTCTCATAAAATGACTGTGTGTCACCCTCAGCATCACTGACCGGGCTCTGGATTGGCTGACATCTTTTCTCACTAATCGCCCCTCCCAGTTGCAACTAGGCCCTTTCTCCTGCACCACCTCAATCTCACCCGTGGCATCCCCAGGGCTATCATATCGCCTTGGCTCTACAATATCTATCTTGCCCCTCTTGCTCACCTGATTTCCTCCTTCTCTCCTAATTTCCAGTGTCACACACAACTTTCCTTCAAACTTCCCTCCACTACCTCCTATTCTTCATCTCTTATCCCTGACTGTCCGCCATTCAGGCATGGTGTGCAGCTAACAATCTCTGCCTTAATGCCAGTAAGACGGCGATCCTTCTTATTGGGACAGATGCGCCCTCTTTTCCTCCTACCCCCTGGCTACCCTCTTTGGGCCCTCTAGCCCACCATCTTGTGAGGCCAAAAACCTTGGGGTCATCTTTGATTTTGCTCTCTCCTTCATCCCTCACATCATGGACCTTACTAAGAAGTCCCACTTCCAGCTCCACCTCCTCAAAGGCATTCTTCCTTGTCTCACTTTCCCCCAGAGGTTCAATGTCTCCAGAGCTCTGGTCCTCTACAGGCTGGACTACTGCAACAGACTCTTTCAATGGGATTGGTTCCTCCGACGTATTCCACATCTACGACAGGTAATCACCACAGCTGTGCTGCTTTGGAAAATTTTCGGCATCTGCGTCCTGCGTCAATGACGTCGATATGCTGTCCTCGAGGGCCTCCGTCGAGCCGACGTCACCGGATGTTCTAAGTAGGACACACGACGCCCGTAGCCTCAGTTCCGTTTTTTCCGCGAACGTGTTCGCTTCAGAGATCTCGGCGCGCCTCGGTTCTTCTGAGTTATATTCTATCGGTTCTTCGACCGTGTTCATTGTGAAGATATCATGTCTTTGTCTTCTTCTACCACGTGGCCGGGTTTCAAGAAGTGTCAGGATTGCCGTTCCAAGATGTCGCTTACGGACCCACACGACGCCTGCCTCTGGTGCCTCAGTGAGGACCACGCCACGGATTGTTGTGATAATTGCCAGTCGTTAACATCGCAGGCCTTGCGGGAGCGGAAGAAGAAGCTTTCTGTCGGTAGGGTTTCCAAGCCGCAAAAGTCAAAATCTGCTGGGCTTTCAACCGATGATTTGAGAGGCGACTCTCTGTGTCGTCGGCGTAAGTCCAGGGGGTCTCGGTCCCGGAGTGGTTCCCGCCATTCCTCTGCCTCTTTGAGGCACTCACGGAAGCGCCGTCACCGGTCACCTTCCCCGTCCTCGTCCTCATCTTGCGAGGTCCGGAAGAACTGGGTAGAGGTAAGGTAAGGGGTGGATGCAGCACTACACCCGATAGGATCCAGCGAAGCCCGGAACTCCGGAACTCCGGAGAGTTTTGTGGGGCAGGCAGCTAGGGCCCCAGCAAAACAGGCGTCGTACCCTACCATCCCTCCTGATAGGGACGACAAACGTTTTGATGGTTAGGCGAAGAAAGTCTTTTCTTCAGGGGGTATGGCTCTGAAAGCAGCCAACTCTGTGTGTGCCTTAGCACGTTTCACTCACACTCTGTGGAATTGTGTTTCATTGGCGGCTGAACATATTCCCGAAGGGGAGGTACGGGGTGGCTTTCTTGCCCTTGTACAGGATGGCAAGGATGCCATGTGTGAATCCGTTCAGTCGGGTCTGGACGTGGCAGACTGTGTCAGCCGGTCCATGGCGGCGAGCACCGTGATGCGCAGATTTGCGTGGTTGCGGAAGTCCGGTTTTTCTCCGGATGTACAAGCCCGGCTTCTCAACATGCCCTTTGATGGTGACCATCTTTTTGGCAGCAATGTTGACGAGAGCCTTGAGAGGTTGCAGACCTCCAAAGCTGCAGAAAAGTCAACCTCCGCCTTTTCGTCCTAGGGGACAGCAATGGAGGGGAGGTTCCTTTCGATACTACTCTACCTTTGATAGATTGAGGGGAGCTGCAAGTCAAAGGGGCCAACGTAGGAGTACCAGAGGTGGAAAACAAGGTACTTGAGGTGCCAAGGCCGCTCAGGCAGTTGCCTCTTTGCCCTCAGGCACTGCCGCAGCTGCTTCAGCTCAGTCATGAGGCCATGTCCCATGGTTCGCCGGTTGGGGCAAGGCTGGCGCAGCATCTTGTAGAATGGCATGCCATTACTTCAGATGTGTGGGTTCTGGAAATCATAGCCAACGGCTACTGTCTTCCTTTCCGGCAGAGGCCTCACGACAATCCACCAGGGAATCTCTCTTTGAAGAGTCCAGATCCGCTCCTTGCGCAGGAAACCAAATCCCTGCTGGAGAAAGGCGCCATAAAACTGGTGCCTGTAGAGGAGAGGAACAAGGGATGGTATCCCCCTTATTTCATGATTTCGAAAAAAGACAGGGGATTGAGATCCATCATGAACTTGCGTGGTTTGAACGAGCTCCTCAGGAAGGACAAGTTCAAGATGGTTACTCTCTCTCAAGTCCTCCAGGCCCTTCAACTTAAGGACTGGTTGGTGTCTCTCGACCTCAAGGATGCTTACTTTCATGTGCCGATTCATCCCAAGCACAAGAAGTTCATGAGGTCCGCGGTTGGCGACTCGCACTTTCAGTTTCAGGTGCTGCCGTTCGAATTGACCTCGCCCCGAGGGTTTTCACCAAGCTCATGGTGGTGGTGGCAGCGTATCTCAGGAAAGGGGGGATTCACGTCTACCCCTACCTGGACGATTGGTTGATCAGGGCGTGCTCTCCCGAGCAAGTCCTGGATCATCTGTCAGTCACCTGCCACTCCCTTCACAGGCTGGGCTTCTCCCTCAACTTAAAGAAGTCCCACTTGATGCCAACCCAGCGGCTCCAGTACATCGGAGCAGTGCTCGACACATCCCCGGGGAAGTGTTTCCCTCCCTAGGTGAGGGCTCATCACATTCTGTAGATGGTGCACAAGTTTCAACATGCCCAGAGTCTCCCGGCGTTCGAGTTCTTGAGGTTTCTAGGCCGCATGGCATCCTGCATTCTCCTGGTGCCACAGGCCAGGCTGCAGATGAGATCTCTGCAGTGGGCTCTCAAGATGCAGTGGTCACAGTCCTTCTGCAGGATGTCGGATCCCGTTCAGGTGCCTCCCTCGGCCGCCCGGGATCTTCTGTGGTGGGTCATCGAAGGCAATCTGATGAAGGGGGCTCCATTTTGGTTACCCTGGCCGGAGGTGACTATCTTGACGGACGCATCCCTCAAGGGATGGGGAGCTCATGCCAACGAGTTGACAGTCAGCGGTCGTTGGTCTCCGTCGGAGTCCATACTCCATATCAATCTGTTGGACCTGAGGGCCATCAGGCTAGCTCTGAAGGCTTTTCTGCCGACTGTGCGAGGGAAGAATGTCCTGATTCTGACGGACAACACAGTGGCCATGCACTACCTCAACAAAAAGGGGGGGCAGGGTCACTTCCTCTGTGCGGAGAGGCGATGCAGCTGTGGTTCTGGGCCATCCAGCAGGAAATTTCAATCTCTGCAGTTCACCTGGCCAGAGACGAAAACGAGGCGGTGGACGCTCTGAGCAGGCAGAGCACAGTCTGTCACGAGTAGGAGCTGGCTCAGGAGATTCTCCTGGAGATCTTCCCCCTTTGGGGGACCCCTCAAGTGGATCTCTTCGCCACCAGTGTCAACCGGAAGTGCGAAAGATTCTTCTCGCGGGAATTTCCTCCAAGAGGAGCCTTAGGGGACGCGTTCGTAGTGGAGTGGTCCTTCCAACTGCTGTACGCATTTCCTCCAGTCCCCGTCATTCCGCAAGTGAAGAGGAGGTTACGGAGGTTCGGTTCTCGAATGATCCTCATTGTTCCGGCATGGGCCCGGAGAACATGGTACCCGGACCTTCTCGACATATCCATCTGCCCTCCACGCCGTCTTCCTATCGAGAGGATCTGCTCACACGGGAGGGGGTCAGGTTCTCCATCCAGAGGTCAAGTCCCTCAACCTTCATGCTTGGCTTCTGAAAGGTTGAGGTATAAGGATTGGGACCTCCCTGGAGGTGTTGCTTTCGGCCAGAAGGCCTGCAACAAAGTCCCTGTACCGTTGCAGTTGGAGAAAGTTCTGCGACTGGTGCAGGGTCAAGAATGTGGATCCTTTTTCATGTGCCATTCCTGTGGTTCTGTCTTTTTTGCTTTTGTTAGCCCACAAGGGCCTGCAAGTGGGTACCATTAAAGGTTACCTGGAAGCGCTGTCCATATTTAAGCACTCGTCTGAGGAGTGTTCTTATTTTAAGATTCCTTTAATTTCGCAGTTTCTGAAAGGGCTCACTAATGTGTTCCCACCGTCACCTTTCCAGGTGCCCTGTTGGGATTTGAACTTGGTTCTTAAATTCCTAATGGGTGCTCCATTTGAGCCTTTACATTCTTGTCCTTTGAGACTGTTGACCCTTAAAACTGTATTTTTAGTTGTGGTTACTTCCGCACGCAGAGTGAGTGAGTTGCAGGCACTATCTGTTAAGCCACCCTTCACAGTGTTTCATAAGGACAGGGTTGTCCTTAGGATTCGTCCTTCTATTCTTCCGAAAGTTGTGTCGGAATTTCATTTAAGCCAGAAGGTCATTTTTCCGGCGTTCTATCCTCCTGCACATCCTGGTAAGGAAGAGGGGAGGCTCCATAGGTTGGATCCTAGGAGAGCTTTAAGTTTCTACATCTCATGCATGTCCCGGGTCAGAGTGGACGATCAACTCTTTGTAGGATACGCTGGAAGGCGTTTGGGACAAGCTGTTACTAAGCAGACTTTGTCTAGATGGATTATCTTGAGAATTTCGGAATGTTACCGCTTGGTGGGTAAGAACCCTCCGGTAGGCTTACGGGCCCATTCTACTAGAGGTGTTGCTTCCTCTACTGCTCTGCAGAGGGGTGTTCCCATTCGTAACATTTGTGAAGAAGCCATATGGGCCTCTGTCCATACTTTTGTAAAACACTACTCCCTGGATTATATCCATGGGCAGGACTTGGCCTTTGGAAAGGCAGTCCTCTATTCTGCAATTTAATTGGGCATTCTAAAATTCTAAATTCTTTTCCCTCCTCCATATGTTGGTATTGCTTTGGGAGTCTGTCATAGATGTGGAATACTTCGGAGGAACCAATCCCTTCGAGGAACAAGTTACTTTCTTACCTGGTAACGTTCTTTCGATGGGATTTTCCAATGACGTATTCCACATCGTTCCCTCCCAGCCTGCGCCGCTACAGAATTTCTTATGCGATTGCAGCTTACGTTTCCACAAGGCTTTCTGTGGTTATTCTGGCAGAAGATTGGTGCCACATGTTCTGGGAAAAAACTACAACTGAGGCTACAGGCGTCGTGCATCCTACTTATAACATCCGGTGACGTCGGCTCGACAGAGGCCATCGAGGACAGCGTATCAACATCATCGACGCAGGACGCAGAAAATGTTCCGAAGCAGCACAGCTGTGGTGATTACCTGTCATAGATATGGAATACATCATCGGAACATCCCATCGAAAGAACGTTACCAGGTAAGAAAGTAACTTGTTCTTCTCAATCTCCCTCTTTCCTCCCTACGCCCCCTCCAGCTAATCTAGGATAGGACTGCAAAATGTATCCTTTGCCTCAAGCCCAGGGACCGTATCTCTCCAGCCCCAAAATCTCTCCACTGGCTCCCGATGGCTGCAAGTATCAAATTCAAGACCCTCTGCATCATCCACAAGGCCTTCTGGGGCCTGAGACCACGCTATCTTTAACTCTCCCTCCCTAAATACTTACCTGCTAGAGACCTACGCTCCTCTAACTGCAACTATTTGACTGTTAAACACTTCTCTAAGCAAAGAGTGGGGGACAGGGCTCTCTTGTTGGCTAGCGCCGCCCTTTGGAACAGCCTCCTTGCCCCTCTAAGACTTGAGCTGGATCTCCTCAAGTTCCGGAAACTGCTCAAAACTCTTGTCTACCCTCTTCCCTCTTCCCTCTTCCCTCTTCCCTCTTCCCTCTTCCCTCTTCCCTCTTTCCTCTTTCCCTTCCCTGCTAATCACCCTGCTGCCGCTGGGACTGTTGACCTGACCCTCATGAACCCCACAGGATTCCAGGCTCTTCTTCCCAGATGATATCCGCACCCCCTGCCTCCTCACCCCCTCCGCTGCACCACCCTGCTGGCCCCTGTTCGACAGATCTGCTTCCCACCCTTGGGAGTCACCTGCATTTGCACTTAGTGTGAGGTTCTCCTCCTTAGCTCCCCTTAGCACTTCCCTCCCGGGCCCTCCACCAGCACTTGCCCACTCCACAGCTCCCTATTTGCCTATCTCCTGCAATCCTCCTCACTACACTTGCACGTCCGAATGTCACAAGGTCTAGTAGGACCATCACTGTATTTTACTGTTTTGCCATTGTTATTTTTCCCCTGTTCCTTTCCCATTTAGCCCTGTGGCGCCTTGAAACACTATTTAGTTGTATAAGCACCTAGCAAATGCTCAATAACGAATTCTCATCTCTCTGTTGAGGTGCAGGCTCAGGACCACCAACCTCCTGCATGCTGCACTGGTTTCGACTCCGGTGAAAAGGATAACTGAGGGACAGAGTAAGTTTGCACCAAAACTTACTTTATTGAACACCGAAATCTAACTGCCCCCTTCCCTTCCCTAATCCCAACGTCACTTCCCCCATGAATCGGCCCAAACGAGGGCCATCCCCCTTGACGATGTGGGAAGCTGCAGGTTCCGCATTCGACATGACATCTCCCTCCTTTTTAACGTAACAGATCACTCGCAATCTCTCTGCCCATTTCCTCGATCAGTCCCTGGGGCTTCATGCAACATCTCTGAGGCCTCAGAGAAAGACATGACGTTGGCGGGGACGAGGGTTCTTTGTCGCCGCTGACATCTTCTTCAGATTCTTCACCGTCCCCTTGGTAGGACTTATCCGAGTGCATGTCCTCTTGGCTGTCGTATGCATGCTCCCACACTAGGGATGGATCTGTTGTGATATTCTTAAAGTGTGATGAGTTCCTGGTTATGGAACGTTGCCGTTCTCCACTGGCTGTGACCATGGTGCACTTCTTACTGGTCCTGATTAAGGGTTTGTGTGCAAAAGTGGAGTCCTCCTTCCAGCCCTTAGGTTGGTGTACTAGCACCTGGTGCCCCGGTTCGATGATGCATTCTTTGGTTCGTCGGTTGTCTACCCTGTCCTTCATTTTGCTTTTCTCTTCCTGATCTTTGTCTCTCACTAGCTGTTCAAGCGGTGTTGGGAGTGGCTTGGTGGGGCCCTCAGGTAATCTTGTCTTGACGTGTCTGTGGAACAATAGATCCGAGGGGCAGACCCCTGTGGTGCTATGCAGCGTGTGGCAGTATTCACGCAGCCGTTAGTATAGCGCTTGTTCGAAAGGCTTGTTAAGAATGGTGGCTATTTGTAGTGTCCTCTTGATGCTGGCCATAAATCTCTCAACTATGCTGTTAGCTTGAGGCCAGCGTGGAGTTATCTTTCTGCGCTGGAACCTCATGTATCTTGCAAAGTTTTGGAAGTCCTAGCTGGCGATTGGTGGGCCGTTGTCAGTCTTTATGATTTATGGGATCCCATATGTTGACAGCATGCAGTCCAGGACGGCAATCACACATTTGGCTGATGGCCAGCTGGTCATCTGGAAAACATGAATGCTCGTCGATCAGCACAAGTACATAAGTACTGCTGCATAGAGGTCCAAAGAAATCCACTGCTAGTTCTTCACAGACATTCTCGGAGAGCAGGGACATTTGTAGAGATTTGGGGTGCGGAGGCTGAGCCACTTGGGCACATACCGAGCACTTGCCAATGATCTCTACCATGGCGTCTAGCTTGGGGTACAAAACATTTTGTTGAAGTAGGAGCTTTGTGGATACCCGCCACCTGGTGGCGTTCATGTGCCAGCCTGACTGTCTTTTATCATAGTGAGATTCTGGTATGATTACCTTGCAACCCTTCATGACAATGTAGTTGTCGACGATTGTCAGTGCGTCCTTTACCATGTCCATGCACCTTAAGTTGCCCTTCACCGATTCACTCTCGTTCCTGGCCTAATGTTTCAGATGTGAGGTTTTCTCTGCCTTGTTCTTATGCGGCTGCGAGTTCGGCCCAGACCACCGGGAGTGGCTGTAGGTGGTCAATGATGTAATTAATGTACACTTCAGCAATGGATGGTCCCGCTTGAGCTGGGCCTGTAGGGTGACAAGATAGATAGTCCGCTGGGTTTTCTTCCTTACCAGGGTGATGCATGATGCATGATGTTGAATTTGTAATCGCAGGCCGCAACAGGCTATCCTAAGAGGCATTGTGGCCTTTGGGTCTCCATAGATTGTCAGGCGGGCTTGATGGTCTGTGACGATCATGAATGCCTTTCCGTACAAGAACAGGTGGAAGTATTCACAGACCCACACGACCGTCAGCCTTCTTTCTCCACCCGGGAGTATGTGTGTTCTGTGGTCGTGAGGCTTCTGCTGGCATATTTGTATTTGTATGTGTTTATTTGTATAGCGCATCCGGGCCCGTGCGCATCTGGGCGCATAATGTGATTGAAGTGGTTACATACATTACAAAAGAACAGTTCTTAGTGGTACATGCGTGCAAAAGCGATGCAAATTCACAAGTAGGTATATACAGTTATATAGTTACCAATTTACAGAAATGCAATAAACATAATATATATACAGTTAACATTTGTATATTGTCCAGCAAGGGCATACATATGTTATTGGAGTATGCCATGCAGCAAGGGAGTTAATGTGTGAGCAGCAGCTAAATTGTGGTCAGAGAGCCAATTCTTGACTTTGTGCTTGAAGGAGTAGAAGGACGGCACAGCTCTTAGTGCGGTAGGCAAGGTGTTCCATAATTTGGCTGCCAAGGCTGGGAAGCTGCCTCCACCTGCTTTTTACAATTTAAATCTAGGTATGCGCAGTGAGTGGGTTTGGGTGGATCTCAAAGGTCATGTGGAAGTGTGAACCAGGAAGCAGTTTGATAGGTATTCATGTGCGCAGTTAGCTTGGCAGTTATGAGTCAAGGAAAGTGTTTTCACTGCTATTCTTTGGTTAATAGGTAGCCAGCGCAGGTTATGTCTGGTTTCGGATATATGTGATTTCCTACGGATGTTAAGGGCAGCCCTGATGGCTTTGTTTT
Source organism: Ambystoma mexicanum (assembly GCF_040938575.1). Taxonomy (NCBI): domain Eukaryota; kingdom Metazoa; phylum Chordata; class Amphibia; order Caudata; family Ambystomatidae; genus Ambystoma; species Ambystoma mexicanum. Next base: position 21,960,193 of record NC_090933.1, on the reverse strand, counting down.
GAGTTACCTGAAGTTTATTGATGTTCCTGAGGCTAGTACCAAGATAGAGAGCATTACAATAGTCAATCTTAGATATTATAAGGGTTCTAGCAAGGGTAATGCAGTTAGTGGTAGAAAGGAAGGGTCTGCAGGCTGTTATACATTTGCAAGTGTAAGCATCTGCTGAGGCCACAGCATTAGTTTGTCTGTTGAAGGATAAGGTGGAATCGATATAGATACCCAGGGTTTTGGTATCATTGGACACATTAATGGTGTTCCCATCAATACTGTTTGCCTTGAAGGTTGGGTCCAAGTTGTTCAGTCTGAAGCGACAGCCTAGAATAAGTAGCTCCATTTTTTGGTCGTTCAAACAAAGCCCATGGTGGGCCATCCAAGCCTGGATAATCGCATAGACCTTGTTGAACGCGACTGAGTCAGTTAAATGGTCACCTGAGATAGGGATGAGTATCTGGGCATCATCCGCATAATTTGTGTAGGTGATACCCAGATAGTCAAGAATATCAAAAGAGTGGCTTGGTAAATACGTTGTAGAGGGTGGGGGAAACGCAAGACCCTTGCGGTACCCCAAATAGTACAGGTGATGGTTCAGCAGACGCAGTGGGTGAGAAGACCCTCATGGTTCTGTTGGCCAAGAAGGATTTAATCCATGAGGTGGCTTCATTTGAGAAATGAGCAGCAGTTTTGAGGTGGTGGCAGAGGATTTGATGGTCCACCAAATCAAAAGCTGCTGATAAGTCAAGCAGGAGTAGTAGTGCCAGTTTGCCCTTATCTTTTAGATCCTCGATTTGTGTTTTTAAATCGATTAGGTCGGTTTCTGTTCCGTGTCTATGTCAGAAACCCGACTGGCGTAGACCCAGAAGATTATTTGCTTCTATATAGGCCTTTATTTGGAGATATACTGGCGATCCAAAATGTTCAGTAAGAACGGCACAGTTGTGATGGGTCTGTAGTTGGCACAGTTGTGATGGGTCTGTAGTTGGCAGGGTTGTTAGGATCAAGGGTAGGTTTTTTTTATTAGAGGAATGACCCCGGCGTCTTTAAGGTTGTCAGGGACCGAGCCTGATTTAAAGGAAGCATTATTGAATGAAGTAATAAAGGGAGCTAGTTTGTGTGCGGCCTCTTTAATGATTGGGGCCGGGCATGCATCGCCTTGGCAGTTGGATGGTTTGATCTTTCTGATAATATTTTCCACTTCCCAGGTGGAAAGTGGGGAGAAGTTAAAAGGTTTGATCGTGTGTACATGAATAGTGGGGTTGTTGGTGAAGGGGTTGTAGAGGAGGTCTGTCAGAAGGCTGGATTCTTTGGTGTTGATTTTAGTTTGTAGAGTGGACATTTTCTCTAGGAGCACTTTTTGGATGTTAGTACACCATGTAATGTCAGTAATACAATTGTCAATTGGGGCTATTGGAGATTCAAGTTCTTTAAGGATCTTGAAGAGCTCTTTGGTGTTAGATTCGGCCTGAGAAATGTGCTTATTGTATATATCTTTTTTAATTAGGAATATAGCATCTTTGTATGCTGTTGATGCCGAATTTAGGATATTTTTGTTAGTTTCTGTTGGGTGGCCTTTCCAGTGTGCCTCTGCATTTCCCTTGGCTTTACGTAGATCTCTTAGTTGAGGGCTACACCATGAGTTCACATAGGTGCGAGGTTTAGATTTCCTTAGTTTTAATCGGGGCTATAGCATTTAGTGCCTTCAGTATGATTTGGTTGTAGGTGTCTACTAAGGCTGCAGGGTCAGAGTAGGTCACAGAGGCTTTGTTGAGAAGAGGAAGGATTAGGGGGAGAAGTTTCTCCTTGGAGATGTCCTTTTTATTTCTGGTGTAGGCGGGAGGTGCAAAATTAGATTTAAGACTGTGAGGGTTGGATTTGATGGTGAAAGTTATTTTATAATGATCAGACCAAGTGCATGGTGTGATAGATCCAAGATTGATGGAGCAATTCAAATCGACAAGCTAATCTAAGGTTCTTCCTTTGCTGTGGGTTGGTTCATGGATGTGTTGGGTGAATCCTGAGTCTGCTAGTGAATTGGCTAAGTCTTGAGCTACCAAGTCCTTAGGGTCTTGATAACCTAGATTGAGGTCACCAAGTAGAATGATTTGGGACTTAGGCTTGGTATTAACTGTGATGAGGGCTGATATATATTCAGCAAAGGTGGTGATTGGGCCCGGAGTTTGACTAGGAGATATCTGCAGTTTGACTGTTAATAGCTCAGCCGAGTCAATATGCGTATTTGGGATTTGTCTAAGATTAAGAGATTGTTGAAAGATAAAGGCTATGCCTCCACCTTTGGAGAGGCGGGAGTCTCTGTCGCATCTGATGATGGAGTAAGTCTCTGGTACTGCTAGAGATAGTGAGGGGCCAGGTGCTGCATGTAGCCATGTTTCCGTAACGGCTAGTAAATCCAAGGCTTCAGTTTCAATGAAATCAACAATGTCTAGCGCATGTGCTGGGATAGATCTAGCATTGATAAGGGCACATTTGATCAGGGTGTCTTTAGCCTTGTACATAGTATTGTTGAGTTACAGGTTTTTTTTGCGTGACAGTAGGAGTGGTGTTGCTTGAGTGATGGCAGGGTTTATATGTAGATGGAGTGGACATATGTGGTGGTCTGAGAGTGAATCTGGAGCCTAGTTTTAGGTTCCTAAAGTTGGTGGGGAAAGGTTGGTTAGGTGTTGGTTTGGTAGTGAAGTGTTTGATCCATAAAGCTGGGTTATTCAAGTATTGATTAGATCCGGTCGTATTAATTGCAGGATCCATAGTGGGAGGGTGTGTTGCACTGGGCCAGTTAAGTTTAGTGCCTGATGTGTAGCATGTGAGTATAGTGATAAGGCACAGTATAGAGAGTAGTCCTAAGGTTTGAGGTGCACTGTGCATAGTGTACTGTGGGTAGGCAGGTGACCAATATAATCAAGTGGGATACTGAGCCAGGTGAGTTTGGGTACTGGATGGTACTGGGTAGTAAGGGTGGGTCCTTGTATATTGTAGTATAGTAAGTTGGGTACAGGGCACGTTCTGAGATGCAACAGTAAGTCTAGTGGTAATGAGCAGAATACAAGTGCAAACTCAATTGTTGGTGAAGTGTGTGAGTCTATCGATATGGCCTTTTGCACAGTCTAACAAAATGCCAGTGCATACGACCATGTAGTGCTACGGCTCAGCTAACATATAATGTAGTCTAGTAGTTTGGAACAATGGCTCATCCTTAGAATGTGGCGCAGTGACCAGCGGCAGGGCATTAAGCTACTAGAATTAGCAGTAATGGGCCTAGAGGCGAGGTCTAATACTCAAGAAAGAACAATCATGCAGTAAATCCAGGCATGTTAGCCAATGGCTAAGCAGGACAATTATGGAGTAAAACTGATGCCAGTACAAAGTCAGGTGCTGAGCAGGGTTTAGTGCAATGCATACCATCTAGTAGACTGATCAGGACTAGGCAGTACAGTGAATACAGTGGTACAGTGAACCTTATTGTGATGTTGCATAACTACAATACACAGTACATGTGTCATAACGTATTGGATAAGAAAAGCAGGGCATCGACAGTACATCAAGTGTGCAGTCATCAAAGCAGAGAGATTGGCCCTCATTACGACCCAGGCGGTAAGTTACCGCCTGGGTAAGTTACCGCCTGGGTCGTACCCTTACCAACATGGCGTAAACTATGTTTACGCCATGGTGGTTGGCGGATTTACCGCCCCATTCCAAGGTGAGTGGGGCGGTAAATCCCCATTTCCCATTTTACCCTTCCCCATTCCCATTTTTGCCCCATAGGGCATAATGGGAATGGGGAAAGGCGCTAATTACGTGACCGTAAATTACGGTGGCGTAATTAGCACCAAGGTCCCTTTGCGGCATGGCTTTTAACGCCTGCAAAAAGCAGGCGTTAAAATCACCATCCCGCAAAGGGACCTTGGAATCAGGCGTTAAGGGTCAGTGCCGTTTACGGCGCCTTAAACCCCTTAACGCCTGGGTCCTAATGAGGGCCATTGTTTAGAAACAACAGGTCATAGAGCTAGTGCAACATAAAAGGCAGGGGACAGGGCATCGCATATATGTTAAGCACAAATAGCCCAGTCTTGATTGGGACGAGCATGTGAGTATCGGAAAAATGTCTCTACTGCATCTAAGATGGTGCTGTATTCATAATACAGCAAACAATGTACGTACGTCTGGACTAGTCATTAGTAGAAGCACTTTAACCCTCGAGGGGTAAAGTTCCAGAGCAGCGGTGGAAGAGGTGATTCTAAGTGTTTCTGGTAAATGGCAAGCCGTGGAATAATACAGGGCTAGATTGGGCTGTGGGAGACATCAGCGGGCGGCTCGAGAGGCGGCAACATAGATCAGGACTGGTGGAAAATCACATGTTCCTTATTCACTCAGGCCAGTGGCTCTCAACGGCGAACAGACGGCAAACAAGGAAGTTGCCCTTTTTCCGTAGGCCTTCTTCCACAAGGCTGGCTTTCGCCTACCAGAGGTGGGTGAAACAATAAAAGCAACGCTGTTGCTTAGAAACTGAGGAGAGCCTCGGTTTCATCCCGCATCGCGCCAGCCATTATCAGGTCAGGCGATGCACACTGTGATAGGAACGGTGCACAACAGCTAATTCCAGGGATCAAAAGCATATGAAATATTGGCATCCAGGGATAACACACACAGTGTTGTAGTGGGGGCTTGCAGGGCGTACCGTTGATCAGGTTAAGCATGCTGAGTACGATGCAGTGAAGGGGACTGCTCCTGCAGTCACGGGTGAGCAGGGCTCCACCCTCCGATTGACAAACAACCGATGAGCACTTTGGATGGGTCAGTGGGGTGCCGCTGTTTTAGTATGGCACCTAGTCTGATGGGGCTGGCATCAACTATCACCACGGTCTTTCTTTCTGCATCGAAGTATGCCATGTCATCTGCTCTGGCAATGTTGTTGTGGATGGTTTCGAAAGCGCTCTGGCAGTCTCTTGACCATTCGAACAGTTGATCTTTGCGGATGAGTAATCGAAGAGGGTTGTTGATGGTGGCGTAGTCTTTGAGATATCGTGAGCAGTAACTTGCAAGACCTAAAAAGGAACGCACTTTGGAGGTGGCCTGGGGTGGTTGGGCTGTATTGAGTGCTGCCACCTTGTCTGGGTCGGGCCGCATTCCTCTCTCCGAAAAGATGTGGCCGAAGAATCAAAGAGTGCCCTTGCTAAACTCACATTTGTCTTTATTGAGGGTTAGGCTGGCCGCTTCGTGGGCTGAGCACACTCTGTGCAGGGCCACGTAGTGCTCTTCTTTGGACTATCCGAATACGAGGTCGTCATCTGAGTAGTTGATACAGTTGGGTATGTGCCAGATCACCTTGGGAATCTCCTCCTGAAATATCTCAGCGGCTGACGAAATGCCAAAACGGAGTCTTTTATATTGAAATAGGCCGAGTTGTGTGATGAAGGTGGTGATATATCAAGTCTCGATTTGGTAAAATACCTTTGCGCCATGCAGCAGGTGTATCATGTCGGTGATCCTGGGAGCTTGGTGTCTTTCACGTTCTATCGCTTTGTTGGCCCTCTGCAAATCTACATATAGTCTTATTGAGCCGTCAGGTGATTTTTTGTGCACCGGGACTATGTGTGAAACCCATGGGTTGGGGCCCATGACTGGTTCAATGACTTGCTGTTGTAGGAGTTTGTATATTTCTTCCTGGACTTGCCGCTGTATTTTAACTGGTATGCCCCGGTAGTGTTGGGCCACTGGTCTGACCTCGGGGTTGATGTGCAGTTGAATCTTCCGGTGTTTGAATTTTTCTAGTCCTTTGAACAGATTTGAGAATGCCGCTTCGATGTCTTTAGGTTTGGTGAAATACTTGTTGGCCATTAACTGGTACAGGATGTGTACTAGCCCCATTTCAACCGCCGTCCTGAAACTGAGAATGCAGCCGCTGTTAACCTCAGTCTTTAGGACGTGTAGCTGAATCTTTGCGCATGGGCCTTGTGGGTGCACCACGCAGATATGACACCCTTGCATGGGAGGGGCATGGTGGACCCATACAGGTAGATGCCAACCGTTGACTTTTTGAGCTTTGGGGTTCGGGAGAGCGAGTTGTACGCCTCTTCACTGATGATATTGACGATCGCCCCCGTGTCAAAGAGAAACTTTAGTGGGGTGTCATTTAGCGTGAGAATGGGGCTGTGTTGGGTGGCTGTGCTGTTGTTTAGAGCCCATACGTAGCCCTTCTTCTGTTGGTCCTCTCCTGCCGAGGGGGAGTCGCTGCTCAAGGGTGACCTCATTTCAATGTACTGGACACATCTTCTCCTACCACTGAGTCTGGAGCCGTCGGGTGGCTGACGATCGTCTCGAGCATAGGAGCTCCTGTATTCCCGTTCTTCTCACCTTTGATTTCTGGGTTCACTGTTCTGTTTATTTCCTGGGGGGATTGTCTGTGTGGTTCTGCGTCATTCTCTGAGAGGTCTCATGCTAGGTGTAGTGACTGGTGCATTTTTACAGACAGCTCGGAAGTGGTAGTCACCGCCACATGCAGTGCATTGTTGTTCTAAAGCTAGGCATTCGCCGGTGTGAGGATATTCATATCCACATCGGAAGCACTTGGCTTCTGATCATCTGCCAGGTTGATTAGGCATGGTAACAAATGTGTTGATGGCGTCTGTTTCAACTGGTTTTTGCTGTATGGGGATCTTGCCTAGGTTGTCGAGTTGTGATTCTACCACTGCCTCCAAGCGAGTCAGGGTGAAAATTTCTTCAAGCGACCGCTGTTTTTGTAGGAGTTTCTTTCAAAAGGTTTGTGATTCACAGCCAGCTATGACCTGGGATCGTAAGGCCTCTTTATTTGAATATCGGTGGAATTTGCAGTACTTTTGCTTTATGCAGAGCCTCATTATGAAGTTGTCGAGCGACTCCCCTTGGTCCTGACGTGTTGTATGAAAGATGTGTCTCTCATAGTCAATGTTGGTGTGGGGTGCAAAATACTCTAACGGCTTCTCGTGTAGGTTTTGGTATGACGCTGTTTCCAAATAGAGCAGTTGACCTGCTATGTCCCTTATGGCGGGTCCTACTCCCATGGACAGTGTTTTCTTAGACATTCATCGTCCATGGGCTCTATGGCTCTGACATAGAATTTGAAGTCCCTTAACCAGGTTGCCCATCGGGCCCTAGGTTGCTGGTGTCGTGAAGATCAAAGGCATAAGGCAGGTCTAGTACTTGTGAGGCACCCGGAGTGGGGTTGGCCGGTCCTGGTGGACGCCCTGACGTGCCCTCTGCGGACGTGGATGAGACCTCTTGATGTTGTCCTCAAATTGTGACCTGTAGAATGGCAGATTCCCAGATTAGACTGATAAAAAGATGGTAACCTTACATAGACTTGCAGATCTCCACAGTCCTAAATTAAGATTCTGAAAAAAACAGAGAAAATGTTCACTGTGAGAGTGTGTAAAGCCCTTTTTTCTCCAGCGAGCGAACACTGCCACATAAATGGTTGAAGTGCCAATCTACTTGCCTCTTCCTGTTATGCGTCCTCGTTTTTGGCAGGTTTCGGACCACATTTCCTTTTGGAACAGATACAGGGTTGCCTCCCAATCCAAGATGGCGGTCGCACGTCAGTATCGCGTGTTGTGATCAGCACGCTTACGTCCTTTCTCACAAGCATCTTCCTGGAAATAAGTAGCATTTTGCTTTGAGTAAGCGCTGAGTTACAATTGCTCTTTGCGGTACACTTGTTATTCTGTTCTGCTGTTTTCCATCGCTCGGACGCTCTGCGCCTTCCCTCTCCTTGCTTTCTCTCTGGTTAATCCTTGACTTCCCATTCCTATTCTCCTTCCTTCCTCCTGCAATTCACGCCAGCTTCTGAGTCAGCCCTTCTTCTCCTTACCTTTCGCCTTCACAGGTTCGCCCGCTTCTGATTCCTTCTGGATTCACCCACTGGCTCCCGAGTCAGCTGTTTCCTTTCCTCTCTCCTATTTAAATGCCCAAGCGGGTTCGCCTGCTCTCGCTGTTGTTGGATCTTCCCGCTGGCTCTTGAGGTAGCTGTAGACTTTAATTGCATTCTGCCGAGTGCTTCCGCGGGTTTGCCCACTTCTACTGCAGCTGTATCCTTCACGTTTGGATCCCTGGAATTCACCTCTGCTGCTACTCACCTTGTGCAGATTTCAGTGAACGTTCATCCTTTCTGGGAGGCTTCATCTTCGATTTGTTTTTTTTTCCCCCTAAAGGTTTTTTTTCCCTGAGACCGGGCTCTCTAGGTGGCCTCAGTGCCCACCTGATACTTACACTTGGGTTGCACAGTGGCTAACTGGAAGGACAGGCCTTACCTCTTCCCATCAAAGAACACTAAACCTAAGGAGGTAAGGACTGCCCCTGACACTTTCCCTCCAGTGTTCCAACGCTACAGATAAGTATCAGCCCGGTGTCCGCCTCCAGCCCGCCCCCAACCTGTCCATATTCCCAAGCAGATCGCCCTCCCTCATAGTAGACAAGGCCTTCAAAGAAAAAAGGACGACCTCTCTGGGCTGGCGTCTTACCTGTCTAAGCAGTCCAATCTAATCCCAGGCCTCGCATCTCCCATGGAGGAGAGAAAGCACAGCCCAACCTCCTGATGGGTGCAATGGACTCCATAGAAATGTCTAAGTGCAAAATATTCCCATAGTTAATAGCTACCCACCTATGAGCCCGATTCATGCCATTTTCTGCACGGTTCAGAGTGACTTTGCACTGCTGAAAAGTGACGTTGCACTGCCGACACAAATCCGGATTCACGGAACTGTACAAATTGTATTTTTGCATTGCAAAGTCAGTGCAAAGGCATACTTAGCACTGACTTTGCACTGCACAAAGTGGGAAATTGCAAAGTGGGGTGACTAATGGAAGAGCAACATGAAATACGCTTTACGGTTATAAAAATGTATGTTATGGTCGGAATGAACTAGGGGGAAAATGTGCTAAGAGGGTGGTCCCTTCGATATATGTTGTAGCCATATCAAGGATTTAGTGAACAAACAATAAGAGGCAGTTAGTTGTATTCATTGGGTTATGGTGTGCTATGTATCATTTATTATTATTTTCATTATTAGTTATTACTGAAAATTATTTGTAATACTGTGAGGAAGAAAAAAGCAAATCGTGTTTTCCAGTCATTGGAACAAGGATAATCACCATTTCTCCAAAAGTGGCCTGGAAGAGGACCACATGTAAGTAAGAATGACCGTCTTCTAATCACGTACATCAGACGTTTGACTGTAACAGTTTTACTCTCTAATTAAAACGTAAGGCTCAGCAGACACAAAACTTGTGTTGAATCCTAACTCTAGGACATTGTCTCCCCCTGTTGATCACTTATATGTATGCAACTCCCCTTTATTCAGATATTTTGTTCTGGACTGGGCGCTGCCTGAATTTAATTTCCTTTATGTGCAATGTTTGGAAAATTCTAGACATAACAGTTCATATTTGGAACATGATCTCGATCTTATACTTCAGAAATCAAACCGAGTGATGTTTGAATTCAAACAGAGGCTTATTTTCTCTCCACTGAAGTGGGACAATATTAGAGTAGTGTCGTCGCCATGTATAGCTCTTTACTCCGCGTGGCAAGCATTCTCTGAAGGCTGCGACACAATATGTGTTGGCTTATATTTCTCTAGCCACCTCCCCGAGTGAGTTATCTGATTGCCTGCACTAACGGGCGCTGTGAAAAGCCTTCCGTACACAAATATACTATTAATTCTACTAGGTTGAACTCCTTAATGTAGTATTTTGAGAAAGCCAATGCCATCTGTCTTGGATAAGCTTTCCCACCACCCCATATAAAACTGCCCACTCCTATCACATTGCCTGCCAACTGTCCTACTTCGTCACCTACCTGGATATTTGAGGTATTACCTCACGAAAGGTTTTCAAAGACTTCTTTTCCTCTCTCTTCCTTTGCTTGGTTCCTCCTTAGCCCATTCTCCTCCCAAGACCACTAACAGAGGCAGGACCTCACACCACAAATCATTCCAGCGCCAAGGATATGCCCCACACCTGGTGTGTCATGAGCAGGTAAGGAACGACAACAGTCATAGCTGACCTGGGAGGGGCATGGGTCTCCTGTGTAAGGGGGGCAATGCCTACTATTCCAGTGCTGCAAATCAGTGTTGGAAATTGACAAAATGTACTGGGCGACCCCCACCCCCTTCACACTAAGGGGAGGGGGTTGCATGTGTGTGGGGTGAAGTGGGAGAATGGAAAACCAGGCTCCCGTCCTTCACCTCTCGCGCTTGGCCTAGAGGGTCACGGCCCAGACACCCGCCACGAGAAGAGTTTGTCCATTTACCAGACGACCAAATACCCTGGTACAGGAACATACGGATGTGTCCATCTGCCTGCCCAACAGCCCGCACTGGCCATGCCGACACCTGCGGTTCGGATCAGCTAGACTAAAATCCACACGTCGTTAGAGATGCCATGACGACCTAGACAACGGGAAGCACTTCTGTACAAATATACACACTGAACATTTCCACACCAATCTACACGAAGAACATACTCAGTGCTCTGACGTAGGCGACAGGCATATTCACGGACGTGCATCTTTATTATTTTTATATAGGCTTTCAGAATGCAGAAACGCAAGACGCATCATGAACTCATTTATAACGCTTGCTCACGCTTCTCTTGAAACCCATTACCACTATAGAGATATACTGGAAACACGATACTGGTCATGGAAATATATGCTATTATAACCTAAAAGCACCTATGCACCAAACGGACTAATTATGCACCAGGCCCAAGTAGGCCTCAACCAAGAGCTCCCGTGGACATTAACAAAGCACGAGTCAGGTTGCTGATCCTGCAGAAAGAACCCAGTGGAGCAACCAGCCAAGGTCGTAATGTTGCAAACTCACAGTCCAAGAACACATCATCAAAGGCACGATGTTGCAACCTCGCACCCCGCGCACCAACGTTAAAGTCACGCCGGCAAATTAAACCAGACGCGCAGTAGAAAAAGCAATATTAATTGTGCAGAATTCTGCCTCTTTCACGGTCCCTCCCCACGTGACCAAGCCGAACCTGACGAGATGCCAAAGCCCAGGAGGAAAAAGGCGTCTGGGTCCCTCGCTACGAGACACAGGCCGATACACTTGAAAGGCTCAATGGACATCTGCTACAGTGGGAGCGGTCAGCCTTCCACCTATGAATAAATCCTCACATTGTCTGCACGTACCCATATTGAAACATTGTTGCAATCACAGGTACACCGAGAGCTGGGAACAACGGTGGTCCCAGGCTGGGAAGCTCACGGGTGCACCAATCAGAACATGGGGCTCTCATCTCAGACGTCAGTAACATTAGCCAATCCTCAGGAGTCTTCATGTAACAAATCTTATGTATCTAATTGTAGGGACAACCCAGATATACCACCTGACTACACCTTGTCCACTAATATCATTCTCTATATGTGTACTATACTAACCCTACCACTCGAGCAACCAATTAAGAGTGGCGATAGGTTTTTTGCTAACTTTTTGACGTGACGCAAGTAGCGCGTCATAATACAGTAAAAAGGGCCTGCGAGCCCCACGAATGTGTGTGTCAGGACGAACGCGTGCGCTCCTTGACCCATCCCTGCCGTTTGCATAATAAACAGCAGAAGTTGCCTTGCTCCTTGTGTGTGCCTCATACTCTGTCTCGATCCGAGATATACACGGGAGGAGTTGGGGCCTCCCTGCCCGGAGGTCTGCGGACGGCCCGGCCGACCCCGGCAGAATTTCCCCCCGACAAGTTGGAGGCACTGCTGAGATCTGTTTAAGATCGACTTTTATTTTTAATTTTTCCAGGCACTCCCGCTGCGAGGAGGCCCGGCGGCGCGGCCCCCTCTGCCGTTGCCCCCTTCTGAGGACTACAGGACCATCGCGGAGCTGCGAGAGGACCGGACAGCGCAATCCGGATATTGGCCCTCGGGAGCCGGTTGAGAAGTATCCCGCCCGCGGTCGGCGAGTGTCCAGACGTGGTCCAGACGAGGGGAGGTGGCGAGCCGCTTGGAGGGGTGCACGCAGTCGGGCGGCCCTGCATCGAGAGAACTTGGTGAGCATGACACGCACAACAAGCAATGCGAAATTGTGAGGGAGGGGGAGGAAGTAAATAAGGGAGGAGGGAGGTATTGTAAAGCGGCGAAGGTTTAACTGAGTGTTGCTAATGGAATGAATGGTAGCGAAACGAGTGCGAGAGCAGGCGGCTAACGTTACGCGAAAGAGGGGGGCGGGGCACGAAAACATCACGTGCAGCCGCTCGTAACAGTGAGCTAACGTTACGCGAAAAAGGGGGGCGGGGCACGAAAACATCACGTGCAGCCGCTCGTAAGACACTGATTGGCCTAAATCGCGACTACGTGTGAGGGTGGGTGTGTGGTTTCCTACGATTTGACATTTATTATTCAATGAGTAGATGAGGTTCCCTATTGTTCGAGCAAGAAACTCGATAGGTAGATGACGTTTCCCTGTGGGCGGTGGCTAGTTACGTAGTTGCCCAAAACGGAAGATAATTGGCTGGTTAAGCCCTCCTGTTGAGGGGCGTATCACACGCGAGGCGACGCAGCGTGCGCAGTCCGGTTATAGTATTGATGAGATTACCTTGTTCCAGGAGAGACAGGAAGACAGCTGTAGGGTTAGCGGGGTAGATTGCAAGTGTATTTTGAACTTAAAGAACATAACACGAATATACCAGTAGCTCAAAGAAATCGGTGACGTCACCAGTAGGGATTTAATAGGATATCGCGAGCATAAGGAACATTGGGTTTGAGAGTGGTGGGGAAGAGAAGCATGATAAAGGAGCTGATACGGAGATAAAATATAAACCAGTGGGTCGGAAGAAGAAGGGGAAAGGGGCGTGGCTGCGCACGGAGAACGCCGGCCACGGCAAGTGTAAAAGGGGGAGGAGAACGAAGAAACAGGACGACTGTATAAGATCGTCGTAAGGGGTACGCAGCCGCAGGGGGCTGCGTGCGCTTCGGCCGCAGGGGGCCGTAGGGGAAGGAATATAATATAACATCATATTTATTATTATTGCATAATTTGTCAAAGGATTGTCGTAAGTCCCCACACTTGCGGGGCGAGGTAAGCAATACAAGGTTGTATATTGTAAACTGCTAGTAAGGGGAAGAGTAACAAGGGGAGTGCAACCATGTCATACGGGAGAGGGTCGGGAGGGTGGGGGAACACCCTCACTACCCCACTACAGCACATATGCACCACACTGCCACCACACAGGGAGAAGTTAATTAAGTACAGCATAGAGTGGACCCAGGGGACAGACAACAAAATGTTAACACCATGGCCGCCTAATGGTAGTTTCGATCCATATGCCCAACATTCACTACTGAACCATCTGCACAATACATACAAGGGGAAGAAGTTGGCAAACCACGTGGAGGTGTTTAACTTATGGAGGATGTTCCAGGGGTCTCGACCAGGACCAAATGGAATGTTCACTATGGGGGAAACACCGGAAGAAAAGGAGATTAAGAAAGAAGGAACGGGTGGGGAAAAGGAGTGCGACAACACAAAGAATACGGGGAACGAAAGACAGGGAGGAGAAAAGGTTGATAAATCAGACGACATAAAAAAGGAACCGAGCAATGAGATACCTATAACATCGGGAGTGAAAACAGAGGGAGGAGGGTTGTACCCTTTAAGAGAATTAGGAGAAATAGAAGGACAGTTAAGGGCGGCTGAAGGATACTCAAACCCGGCATACAGCCCTCCACCATATGTGGCTCATGGGAAGATACCAATGGGGGAAGGGAGGATTAGAGAAGAGCAGACTGTAGAGATAGGAAACGATGAGTGGGTAGCTGCACAGATATTGTTGAAATTACGAGGCTCACTAACTGGAGAAGAAAGGGAGGCGGTAAGAAGAACAAACGAGGATGATGCCAGAGAGAGTGAAATGAGGGGAGAGGAGCTACTACGGCAGAAGGAAGAGATTTTGGAGGAAAGATTAGCAAAACTAAGGGATGAGCAGAATGAACTGATCAAACAACTTGAGAGGGAGGAAAGAGAGAGAGTGAGGAAAAGGAAAGAAGGTAAGGACGAATTGGAAAGATTAAGGGAACGAAGTGAGGAGCAAAAGAGAGAAGCTGAAAGGGTAAAAGCAGCAGCAGATAGGGTATCAAGAGTAGTGCTGAGAGAGAAGAAGAAGGAAGAAGAAGAAAAGGAAAAAGAAATGGAAATATGGAGGAGGAGGATAATATCTGAGACAGCTAAAAAATATGAAGAGGGGAAGGTAATAGAGAGTATAGTAGAAAGAGAAAGGGTGAAATGGGAAAGGAAGAGAGAGGATAAAAGGATATTGGAACAGATGAGCAACGAAGTAATGGAGGAATTAAAAAGGAAAAGGGAGGAAAATAGTAGGGAAATGGAGGAGAGAAGTGAAGAAGGAAGAGAAGGGAGGGGTAGGGAGAGTGAAAGATGGGGAGATGTATATAAAAGCAGGGAGGTAGCAACGACATCAGCACTAGGGGGGACAGTTGGTAACAACGAAAGGGGAGAAAGAGACCTAATAGATTTGAAAACAGTAACAATAAAAGGAAAAAAGGCAGAGTGGGGGGTGCCATTTATGAATGATTTTTGCAGTGAGGAGGAAGAAGGAGTGGAGAAGGATGGGAGAAAGAGTGAAAGGGAAAGCTTAGATAAACTGTACCTCACTAGAACGAACATAGATTCGCCCTGGATAAGTAGAAGATGGGAGGAGCTGGAGAGAAGTAAGGAGGAAACGAAAAGAATAGGGGAAACACTAACCAATGAAACCACGCCACCCACATCCCCATCACGCCGCCCTCCCACGTCGCTACCTACATGTTCAACCACCGCACGCTCTCTGCACAGAATAAAGCTCGCGCCCTTCATGAACGAACTTACACCTTATGCATGTCGGCTTAGGGACCTCCCTAGTCGCAGGCAAGACAGACAAATAAACATACCCATATTGAACACAGGGAATGATGAAAGAAGGGGAAGGGAAGAAGAGGGAGGTAGGGGCAAAGGTAGTAAGGAAGAATTTGAAGTAGTAAAAGAAATGGGGGAAGAGGAGGGGTGTGAAGACTCAATATCATGGAGCGTAAAGGGTGACACAAGACAGAATGTAATGCCACTGCTGGAGAGAGGAGGGGTTAGACCACAGTATGTACCCTGGAAACATACGGATAAGGAAAATATAAAATGTAGGCTCCCATCATTAAGTGGAGGTGCGGGTAAGTGGATATATGAAATGGAAAAACACACCGCAGGACAGAAGCTAGCAGTAGGAGATGTGAAGGGCCTGTTAATATCAATATTAGGGGACAGAGCGGATGACATTTGGAAAAGAGCGGGATTCCATGGGGTAACAATAACAAACACATCGCATGATGGCGCACCATTTGCAAACTGCAGACATGCGCTATGGCAGGCACTGAGAGTACAGTACCCAGACACATCAGACATAGGAGCCATTACTTCCCGTAAGATGGGTGAAAATGAGGATCCTGTTGATTATATCCAGGATATTCAAGAGAAGTGGCGCATGGAAACTAGAGAACAATGGGACAAAACACCAGCCATATTTTATCATATACTAGTACAAGGGCTCCCAGAAGGAGTTCAGAAACAACTAAAGAAAGTAGTGGGAATGGAAGCAAAACCATGGCCAGAAATACAACTGACTATAGTACATCACTGCAGGACATGGCAAGGAAAAATGAAACAAAAGGAGGAGGACAGGAAAACAGAAGAGGCCAAATTAGTACAGAAAAAACTTACTAAATATACAATGGAAGGGGCACTAATAACTACGCCCACACCAATGGCCCAAAGCCCAACGCAAGTAGTGGCTGCACAAGATCCAGCTCAAATAGCGCCTCCACAAGGTGTAATACAGCAAGTGCCGCCTCTGCAATTACACGCACCAAACATGGGAGGAGGGTACCCAATGCAAGGAACTGGGTATTATAGCTATAACAGAGGGAGAGGAGGGTTTATGAGGGGGAGAGGATATGGATATAATACCCAGCAACAGGCTGGGGGAATCAGAAATTACTACCCCACAGGGCAACCCGTATACCAGGACAACACAGGGAGCTTCCCATGGCAAAACAGGGAACCACCCGTGTGTTGGAGCTGCGGACTATTAGGACACATGTCACGTACATGTAGGGTCAGGCCAGGAACACCAGCATGGAATGAACAAGCACAACCTAGGACCTCACAAGAACAGCAGGGCATACACCAACAGCAGATGTCACAACAAAGGAGTGACCAACAACAACAAACACGACAGCCACAAACCTATTCACTGCCACAACAACAAATAACACAGCAACTGACGCCGCCACCACAACAAGTGGCGTTAATACAACCACCACCCCAAACTGAACGAACACAATTGGGTGGGGTGACGGTGTTGGGACACAACCCTTACACAGGGAATGGCCAATCATTATACCCCCAATAGGACAGCCCACAGACGGCCTTGGTGTGTCCCATCCTGTCAGTAACACCTAATAGTGCGGAGGAGCCACGCATAGAGGTAACGATAGGTGACAAAAAATTATCATTCCTTGTTGACACCGGGGCAACCCGGTCTTGCATAAGGGAAGGTAAATTTAAGATGTCAGGCGAAGCCATGAACACCCAAGGATTTTCTGGGGCTAAAGGGTTGGTTCCATTTACTGATAACGTTCCCTTATCTATTGGAGATCATGATCTGTCAGTCCCACTTTTGTATTATAGTGCCTCACCAGTAAATATACTGGGGAGAGACATAATGAACAGGTTGAATATGACGATCTCCTTTACAGAGGATGGCATAATTTGCTCTACTCCAGGGATTAACATGCTCACAGCACGACAGATTTTGCAAGCATACTGTGGACAGATAGCGATTAGGGCAGAGCCAGTAGATGGCGAGCTATTCCAGTATGGAACAGACATGGCATTTGCATGGATGCCAGGGATAGGAGGGAAAATATGGAGGAGGCCAGCAGCCTATCTATTCCGACCAGAAACACCAGCTAATGAACAGGAAGGGAAGGTGTTTGGAGTGGACATTGAGAGCATTATTGCAACAGCTGATTATGTTGCTGTGCACGCACAAGATAAAGAAGGGAGAGCATGGAGGGCGGTGATAGCACTAGCAGAAGGATGTAGGCTGACCCAGGTGTCAGATGAAGAGCTGTTTTTAGAAGAAAAGGAGGAAGGTGAAATGGTGTTCATGATGAGTGTAGAAATATGGCTAAGAGTGGCTCACAAACAAGTAGCACAGAAAATTGCAATGGCACTTGAGGCACCCGCAGGCACCCCAGTCCCATTTTTTAAGGAAGATATGTCAAAGGTGCCCAAATCATTATGGACTATTAGCCCTTATGACGTGGGATGCATAAAAAGCATAGGGGGTGTAAGGATAAAATTGAAAAAGGGTGCCATACTACCAAGAGTGAAACAGTACCCATTGTCAAAAGAGGCAGATGAGGGCATATATGAAACCATAACGGCCCTTATAAACAATGGCATATTGGTCCCCTCAGAATCACCATGTAACACAGCTGTGTACCCGGTGCGCAAGGCTAAAGGGGGGTCTTGGCGCTTCATACAGGACCTCAGACCCTTGAACAACATAGTAGAAGCAGAGTATCCAGTAACAGCAAACCCGGCCACAATATTGTGTGGCATTCCAGCAGAAGCATCACGATTTACAGTGATTGACCTTAAAAATGCTTTTTTCTCAATACCATTACACCCAGACTCACAAGATTTGACAAGCTTTACTTACCGAAATACAAAGTGGAAACATACCAGATTACCACAGGGGTATTGTGAATCACCCTCAATTTTCAATAGAGTAATACAGATGGATTTGGGTAACGTTGAGGTGGAAAGCACAGTGTTACAGTATGTGGATGACATAATAATTTGCAGTACAAACGAAAGTAAATGTAGAGAGGACTCCTTAAAAATGTTGACAATATTGGCTGAAAAGGGGTATAAGGTAGACATGGAAAAGATACAATACTGTCAGGAACAGGTACTTTACATTGGACAACTGATATCTCAACATGGAAGAAGGATTGCACCACAAAGAGCACAGGCAATCTCAAGCACTCCCGTGCCACAGACTGTGAGAGAACTACAGCAATTTCTGGGGCTGTGCAACTACTGTAGAGCATGGGTATTTGATTACAGCTCATACATAGGACCCCTGCTTGAGGGTTTGAAGGAAGCAAATAAAGGGGAGAAAAAGTTGGGGTGGACTACGGAAATGAGGGAGGCATTTGACGAATTAAAAGACGCGATATCAACTGCTCCAGTACTGGCATCCCCAGACTATGAGCGGCGCTTTTTCATATTTTCACATTGCGACTCAGCAGTGATGAAAGCAGTGTTGGCCCAAAAAACTAGCATGGGCTATAAACCAGTAGCATTTTACAGCGGTCACTTAGACCCTATAATGTTAGGCCACTTCTCTTGTGAACAAGGTCTTGCTGCAGCTGCTTTTGCAGTAGAAAAAGCATCAGCAATAACTATGGGGTGTCCAACTACACTATTTGTGGAACATGCACTATTTGCGATATTGAATAAACCTAAGTCCACACTAACGACACAGAGGGCATCAGGTTATGAGATTATTTTGTCCAAAGCTGAACTAGCAATTGTTAGATGTAGCACGGTTAACCCTGCAAGGTTCCTAGCAGAAGTAATTGAAGAGGGAGATTACGCCCACGACTGCACCCAAGTAACTGAGATGTACTCATGTACTAGGAAAGTTGAAGAAAACGCACTAGAGGGAGGTGAGCTTTTGTTTATTGATGGGTCATCAACTATTGATCAAGGAGATGGGATAAGGAGGACTGGGGCAGCAGTAGTAAAAATGATGGAGGCGCCGGTGTGTGTGGCTATGAAGTGTGTACAATTACCACAGCATTACTCTGCTCAAGCCGCGGAACTGGTTGCACTAATATTGGCATTAAAGGAAAGTTTTAATAAAAGAGTAACTATATATTCTGACAGTGCATATGTTACATCAACTGTCCACTCAGGGCTATCAAAATGGAGAAGAAGAGGGTTTAGGAGAGCTGATGGCACTCCAGTACAACATGCCCTCTTGTTGGCTGAACTAATTGAAGTAATAAACGACCCCCAAGAACTAGCCCTGGTAAAATGCACCGCACACACAAATGGAGAAGACTACGTCTCAAAGGGAAATGCAGCAGCAGACGCACATGCGAAATATGCTGCATATTTTGGTGAGATATGGAACCCTACAGACTCACAAAGAGGGAGAGGGAGGGGAATAGCTAGGGAGATGTTAATAAGAGAAGGGTACACCCATCTCCCAGCCACACAGATTATGGAACTACAAGCGGCTGCTCCAATGGCCGAAAAAGAAGTATGGGTGAAAAGAGGATGCACAATGTCACCAACTGACGCACTATGGCGCCAGGGTGGCACTGGGAAAGTTGTAATACCGTTGGCACTGTTAAATACCGCCCTGAGCCAATTACATCACCCTGCCCATACAGGCAAGGAAATAATTGCAGCACGAATTAGAGAAGATTGGTTTTGTCCCGAGTTAACCTCTCATGTGTCAAATTTTATCAGCAATTGCCTCACATGTCAACAGTTTACGGCCGGTCATACTTTAAAAGTGATAAGAGGTACCATACCCCGGCCAGAAGGACCTTTTCGACACCTTCACATTGACTATGTTGATATGATCAACATATGTCAAGGTAATAGGTATATGATTGTAGTAGTATGCCCATTTTCTAGGTGGATTGAAGCAGGGCCCTGTTCACACCCTGATGCGTTTAGAGCAGCCAAATTCATAGTAAGGGAGGTCTTCCCCAGGTGGGGAGTGTGCGAGGTGTTAAGATCAGACAACGGCCCCCATTTCGCAAACGAAATGTTCCAGCATATCACATCCCTGCTGAACATTAAACACAAATTTGCATGTGCATACCACCCACAGGCTAATGGTGTATGTGAACGCCTGAATGGCTTATTGAAGGAGGCAATTGCTAAAATACAACAAACAACAAAGAAAAGTTGGTTGTATTGCCTTCCGTTAGCATTGTTTGAACTTAGAAACAGGCCAGGGTCCGACCACCACCTCACCCCTCACGAAGTGGTTACTGGACGCCAAATGCGCCTTCCCCTAACACCAACGTCAAGGGCATTCACCGACCACGAAAGTTCAGCAAATGTGTTAGGTGATGAAATGTATCAATATGTGTCTTCTTTGATTACTAGTGTCGTGTTTGTGTCTCAACAGCTCGAGCGCACACGGGGCGGGTCTACCAGCAACCAAGAAAAAGACGAAAATACAGAACTGGGAAAGGAGAACTTGTGCAAACTTGCCAAAGGTGACCACGTACTACTTCGCAATTTCAATAGGAAGTGGAACCAGAAGAGGTTCACTGGCCCCCATCTGGTAGAGGACGTATCAACAAGAGCAGTAAAACTAAAGGATAAGCGTGCCTGGAACCACCTACATGACGTAAAAATCTACAAACTGCAGACCCGCCCCAGCGCCAACGACAGGTCCATTGGAAGGACAGTAACAACATCCCCGACAGCGGAAGAAAGTTCCATCACAGACGACGACCCAATTGTTCCCTTGGAGACAATAACTGACGAAGAAAAGGGTGATCCCCATACTGCCCACCCTATGGTCACACGCTCAAAGAGTAAAAACAATCCCGCCAGTTGAGAAAACCCCCCCCCATTGACTGCTAAGTACAATTGTAATTAAAACTGAAGGACATTGCTTGCACCAATACACATGTAAACACGTGAATGTTCTCTTTTTTCTCTCGCACATACAGGAACTGCGTAATATTGTATTGTAAGAAAAGCTAATTAACGAATTCAGTGTGCAGGCGTAGATGGTGCTGCCAGACGATAACTACCCAGAAGAATTGTCACACCAATTTGTATACGAAATAAAAAGGCCAACATACTTAAAAAGGAGAAGGGTACGTGTCTACTACACAGCCTTCCTCCTGGCCATAGAAAATTACATGCCCCACCTCCGCCCATACTTGCCGGTCCTAAGAGGCCGATCACTTAGGGTAGCGTGGGAGCAGCTCTTCACCTGGGCACTGAATGACTACTTGATAGGGAGAGCTTAAAGAAACAAAACTAACATTTAATAACGAGCACTTTTGAGAATTTTTAGGCGGGCAACTTTAACGTCACAAGAATACGCTGCCAGGACTGCAGCAAGGTAAGAGCAAAATGCCGGTGAAATTAGCATATGTAATAAAAATAATAGGGATTTTTATGATCACCGGGTTCTTGGCTGCCTCTGTCTGGCAGTACAGCTATGCTATCCATTTTTTTGCTGCACCCAAACCTAATATACCCCCGTTCCCTGCTGCAACAGGTGTTACGTCAGGTGGTAATAGTAACATTGCACCCAAGCTAAATAGAGTTAAACGCAACACATACTCTGACAATAAAGGTATTGATAATTATGTACAAGATTCAGCACACGTCACAAACAACATATGGTACCAGCACATGACCCGCATTGGTAAGCAGACAACTGAGGATAGCTGTTACGTTTGCTCATTAATACCATACGCCATGAGCGCTTCACGAACATTTGTTGCCACTGAAATAGATGGAAAGACAGCACAGTGCATAATATATTTGGCCCTGTTTCAAACGAAAGGAAGATTTCAAGGAACAGTAGTGCACATGACATGGAAAACACGAGACTCATACCCATATGAAAACAACTTCCTTAAGACCTATCTGAGTTACCACAAGACCAGTTTACATGCTGAAGCATTCAAATACATAACAAGTGGCCCTGCAAAAGGAGAAACAAAGAAGGTAACACTGCAGTATCTACCATGTGATTGGTACGCCACTGAAGTTCCGGGTAAACAAGGATGCTGGGAAAGGCCGCTACTGACGATAACAGGAAAGGTGTATCTGGACAACAGCTGGGAGATAGGAGTAATTGGCAGCAACATGGTAACAAAAGAAACTATCTCAACCATCGAGACACACAATCATCGATGTTGGACGACGTGGATCAAGTACGTACCAATGCTCACGTGGGTAGAAGAAGATGAAGACCCAATAACAATACTACCATTGACTGCGCCCAGAGTATGCTACCAGCATAAAGGAGAGGTGGACGTAGGATATAACACCAATTGTGCAAGCGTGATGGAGTTACCTGAGGGGGGAGCGGGAACAGCAGTAATAATGGACCATTATTGGGCCTGTGGAGAAAAGGCATATCATACACTGCCTCCCCTGTGGAATGGTGTGTGCACAATGGTACACGTCAATGTACCATCACTAGTGGTACCTAAGAAGCATGTCAATGTGGCGAAATTTCCTAAAATGGATGAAGGGGATAAGAGACGAAAGAGATCTGCACCACTCCAGAAGGAGCAAGAGAACAAGACCAACAGCGAAGATACTGTCCTAAATAGGAGAAAACGACAAGGAGAGCCACTGACAGGAAATTACCTGTGGGGAAGGTCGGAAACGGAACTAACGTCAATACCGCCAGAACACAGACTATTCAGCAGAGCAGCAATGTTTTTCTCCTCAATAATACATCCGGGACTGCAAGCATACGCAAACGCAAAATGGCTCCAAATAACCAGATGGGAACTAATGATGACCATCAATTCAACTGTAAATGGGTTCAACGCAATTAAAGAGGAGCTGCGAGCTGTAAGGATGGTAGCACTACAGAACAGATATGTACTGGACCTTCTCACAGCAATGGAAGGAGGAGTTTGTGCAAAGATAGGACAATCTTGCTGCACGTTCATACCTGCCAACGATGCTGACAATGGTACACTGACAGAAGCAGTATCACAATTGGCCCAGATGCACTCCAAAATGATGGACGAGAGTAACGGTGTAAACAAGGATAAGAGCTGGTTTTCACTATTATGGTCATGGATGCCATCTTGGCTGTCAGATGGACTGAAAATAATAGTGGGGTGTACTATTTTGGCTGGAGCTACTCTGATCATAATTAGATTTTGGAAAGCCCGGAAGGCACGCACGACTGACGAGTTGCTGGAAATGGTGGGAATGCACCCCTTGATGCCAGCAGATGATGGCCAGCATACAGGGGTGATAATACAAGAGAGGGAGAAGCTGCGCACCCAAATCATCACCAACCATCTAGACCCACCATCAGTGAAGATCGAGAACCCAAGGAACCCCAGGAGCTACATAGGAAGATGGGTATACTGTACTCCTGGAGGAACATGTGAATATATGTATTGGTCATTTGAAGATCATGTAAACCATTATGGACATCTCGGAGGGATAACTAAGATATGGAGAGTAAGAGGAGATAACGAGAAGGATATGTTTGTGGTCGACAAGTCGACCAGAGGGGGGACTGAAGTGGGAGAATGGAAAACCAGGCTCCCGTCCTTCACCTCTCGCGCTTGGCCTAGAGGGTCACGGCCCAGACACCCGCCACGAGAAGAGTTTGTCCATTTACCAGACGACCAAATACCCTGGTACAGGAACATACGGATGTGTCCATCTGCCTGCCCAACAGCCCGCACTGGCCATGCCGACACCTGCGGTTCGGATCAGCTAGACTAAAATCCACACGTCGTTAGAGATGCCATGACGACCTAGACAACGGGAAGCACTTCTGTACAAATATACACACTGAACATTTCCACACCAATCTACACGAAGAACATACTCAGTGCTCTGACGTAGGCGACAGGCATATTCACGGACGTGCATCTTTATTATTTTTATATAGGCTTTCAGAATGCAGAAACGCAAGACGCATCATGAACTCATTTATAACGCTTGCTCACGCTTCTCTTGAAACCCATTACCACTATAGAGATATACTGGAAACACGATACTGGTCATGGAAATATATGCTATTATAACCTAAAAGCACCTATGCACCAAACGGACTAATTATGCACCAGGCCCAAGTAGGCCTCAACCAAGAGCTCCCGTGGACATTAACAAAGCACGAGTCAGGTTGCTGATCCTGCAGAAAGAACCCAGTGGAGCAACCAGCCAAGGTCGTAATGTTGCAAACTCACAGTCCAAGAACACATCATCAAAGGCACGATGTTGCAACCTCGCACCCCGCGCACCAACGTTAAAGTCACGCCGGCAAATTAAACCAGACGCGCAGTAGAAAAAGCAATATTAATTGTGCAGAATTCTGCCTCTTTCACGGTCCCTCCCCACGTGACCAAGCCGAACCTGACGAGATGCCAAAGCCCAGGAGGAAAAAGGCGTCTGGGTCCCTCGCTACGAGACACAGGCCGATACACTTGAAAGGCTCAATGGACATCTGCTACAGTGGGAGCGGTCAGCCTTCCACCTATGAATAAATCCTCACATTGTCTGCACGTACCCATATTGAAACATTGTTGCAATCACAGGTACACCGAGAGCTGGGAACAACGGTGGTCCCAGGCTGGGAAGCTCACGGGTGCACCAATCAGAACATGGGGCTCTCATCTCAGACGTCAGTAACATTAGCCAATCCTCAGGAGTCTTCATGTAACAAATCTTATGTATCTAATTGTAGGGACAACCCAGATATACCACCTGACTACACCTTGTCCACTAATATCATTCTCTATATGTGTACTATACTAACCCTACCACTCGAGCAACCAATTAAGAGTGGCGATAGGTTTTTTGCTAACTTTTTGACGTGACGCAAGTAGCGCGTCATAATACAGTAAAAAGGGCCTGCGAGCCCCACGATTGTGTGTGTCAGGACGAACGCGTGCGCTCCTTGACCCATCCCTGCCGTTTGCATAATAAACAGCAGAAGTTGCCTTGCTCCTTGTGTGTGCCTCATACTCTGTCTCGATCCGAGATATACACGGGAGGAGTTGGGGCCTCCCTGCCCGGAGGTCTGCGGACGGCCCGGCCGACCCCGGCAGAATTTCCCCCCGACAAGTGGGTGCATCGTGCTCGGAAACACTTGTGTATGGGTGCGATACAAATAAAATATCATATCAATCATTGTCAGTGGTGTGGGCGGGACTGTGGGGCAGAGGTAGGTGTCAAATAATGTGGATGCCCTAATTATATGGGATGCTGGCTGTTTTACATAAAACAAGGTATATTTTGGGGACATAAGAATGGCCACCAATTCATCAAACGTGCACGTAAACATCCCTTCTCGGCATGCAATGCACACTGGGTATGGTGCTCATTTCACGTGTCAGAATAGTCAGAACGACGAGGCTCCAGACCAGTCACCCAGTATCTTTTCTTGTAACCAAGGGCTGGCGATTTGCATAAAAGCAAAGACAATTTCGGGAACATAAGAATGCCCACAATTTTAAATTTCAAACATTTATGTGGTAGTGATTCAGCAAGAAACCCTTTAGGAGTAATGTAAATTGGACACTGCTCTTTAAATACTCACCCTAGCACAAAATCTCCGTAAATTGCAAGACACATATACCAATTCGGACAGCCCCTGAGCAAGAAATGAGGCTTTGGCTGTTTCTGCATTCAGTCTTGCTTGCCGAGTCTTCTGAAGCGTAGCTGTTTATGCCTGAGACATGGCTTGAGAATACATCTGGGAGTTTTCTGGCCCATGGCCATAAGTTTCCATGAATGGTGCAAGCGGGCTGGCGGTGACCACAGGTTGCGAGTGAGTCCTCCAGTCCTAATAGGAAAAAGAGGGGACGCTGACTTACAAAATGCTAAGTGCCCATATGAAATGAACAAATCAAATCCTAAAGTGAAATATGCAAATTTCATTCAATTTGTGTCTTTCCCACGTGAAGAAAGGTCATAGAACAAAAAAGCATTTGCCCAGAGAACAGATGTTCTTATTTCGTTGCTGGCTTGTTATAACAGTTACACACCATTTAGGCCTAAGAATCTGCAGCAAAACATGTCCCGTGCACTAAAATGTCAATTCAAATCATTCTGCAACTTCATGCTGAGAGATTCGAGTGGCCTTGTGGGTAAGTGTAGCACGTCACAGCTGCGCGAGCTGGGATTCTTCCCGACTGCTGCACTGTTATAAGTGTGGGGCAGCAAAATATATGTCCCAGGAGGGATGCCGTCATTTGCCATGCTGGAGTGCTAAGCCACGCCCCTTCCAAACATACCCAGCGCCAGTGCTCGCCAGGGCTGAAGCCAGCAAGAGTCCAAGGGCGCCAGGTGTTGCACACAACAGGGGTGTTCCACACAAGGAGGGAGTGGGACCCTGGAGATGGATTTCTCAGATTGCCAGGTTTGTCTGGTGGTGGGATGAGAGCAAGGTGAGAGTTGGACTGTGGATCACGGACCTCTGTGGTGGGTTTCTGATTTGCCCCTGAATATCGACCTGTTGCCATTTCAGAACATTTTGGACTATTCCTGGTGGATGCGTTAGAGTATTCACCTATCTCCCCCTTTGCCCAACTTCTCTTTCGTAATCAGTCTATTTTCCAGCCTACGGCCCAAGACCAGCCACAATCCAAGTCCGATCATAAAATATTAGTGGTGAGAAAGAACCGGGGGGACAGCTCACAGTGAAATGATAGGGAACGTGCCACTGTTACCAATTCTCTTCCTGGAAAAGCAATGGGGGGGGGGGGCAGCTGTACCTTCAACTTTTTTGGTGGGGCAGTCCCTAATAATTTCTCTTTCAGGGTTTATCCAAGATGCACCCGGCAAAGTAGCAGCTACTTCTGGTGCCCATCATGGGGGAGCGGCACATATTATTCTGCCCACTTCAATATATGAAGGAAACCCCCAGTTGGAATACGGCGGGAACCAGTTAATAAAGAGAGCTTGGCTATCACCTGTGGAGAGGAGATCCTGTGAGCATGGTCTCCATCACTGTTGAAGCATCTGCTGGTGTAATGACTCTTCGGTCTCAACATTTGTGTAAACCTCCCTGGATTCTGACCCCCCTTCTTGAGCCCTACTGCGCCCACTTGCTATCGTACACCCGATCTGATTGATGTGACATACCCTGAGTTACAGAACCTGGTAACACTAGTGCCAGATGATATCACACTGGCCCCCCATGATGACTATTCCTGCCGGGAGGGTGGTCAATCAAGCTTCTTTCTGTAAATACTTTTTTGGCCCTTGACTCCTTGATTATGCGTCATTCCTCCGTGGTCTACCTTCTGCCTACTTCTGCACCATGACCCCTGGACCTAATGGACACAGAGATTGTTGATACCACTAAAGAGAATCCCTCCCCTAATCTCACCTCCAATACCTGAATTGAGAACATATTGTCTACGCTCTCGGGGGCTAGTTCCTTCCTCCGCCTAACTCATTTAGGCCCTTGAAGTCGACAACCCAAGCTACTCAAACTCCCCCTGATCTATCGCCTAAGGGGGACTGCATTGGATGTTATTGTGAACGCATGTTCTCAGAACTGGCAGTTATAACAAATCTACTGGTAGCTTTGTTAGACTCCTTGGGGAGGGCAGGAGCAAGACCTTATGGGGAGTGTACCAGTGCTCCACTAGACACTGTTGGACTTTATAATCCACCCTTAGGATGCCCCATCAAATCAGAGATCTCTGCGCCATTGAGTATTGAAGAGAAGGTCGACCGCCCCATTGCTGACCCTGTGAGGCCACCTACAGCCATTGTTCCATGTGTGCCTTATGAGCCCGACGCCTACTCCCAATACGAGGCAGCCTCAGGTTGATCGGCGACTACATCATAACAGGCCCAGGAACTTTGGCAAGACGCCTGTTTCCCATGTAAGGTCTACCATGTCCGAGGGTCCTGATCCAATCACAATGGGTTCCCAATGTTCCACTGCCAAGGAAACTAGAGGACGCTGGCATCGCTTGAAGGGGAACCTGTCTAACTGCCATAACTATGGGGGTGGCGGGGTAGTGCAACAGTTTTTTCTTCATCGGGTACCCAAATTGTTGGCAGAAAAGCGAGAACTGGGGGATGCTTTAACAAATAAATGCATTCATTAGCTTCATACTGTTGAGGGCTGCTCCTTCGTGTCTAGGGAGGCCATGGTGGCTTGTCACAGAATGCTTAGCGAGGGCGATAATCCCTATGACTCTGTTAAACTGGTATTTTGGGAGCTAGGGGTGGCTAAAGGTGTCCTCGGTAGATCTGGCCATCATGGCCGGATTACCAACAGTGGGCTCACAATAAGCCTGTACACTTATCCCGGATATGTAGTTCCATCCGGCATTACTGTAACTAAGTACCCCTTATCTGGCACGAACATCACGCCCTTGGGGCCTAGGCTAACTGGGAATTATTGTGGTGCTGGGCATATCGAGTCAAGTTTATTCAGAATTCTATTGTGCTGTAAACAAATAGGGATTCCTTTTTACATCTTGAACATAACATATAAGTTGATGGGAAGACAAAAGAATGCAAAATTTAAATTGGTTTAAAGTTTTTCGTTGAGTTCACTAAGTTGCTGTGTCCCACGTTGTCACTTGAAAGTTGCGAAGCCTTAGTATAATTCACTCGACATTTGGGTTGATGGAGAGACAAAAGAATTCAAAATTTAGATTGGTTCTAAGTTTTTAGTTGAATTCACTAAGTTGCTGTATCCCACGTTGTCACTAGAAAATTACGAAGCCCTAGTTTAATTCACTAGGCAGTATTGGCCTCAATTTGAATTGGTTCAAAGTTTAGTCAATGTTGTCTTCACGTTGTTGCTCGAAAATTGCGAAGCCCTAGTTTAATTCACTAGGTAATATTATCCTCAACACGTGTTTCTCCGCCACATGGTTTATGGCGGTTCTTCAGGAGGAATTTGTAGGTAGATAGGCAAATGGAAAGATAACTAAATATCAAATCTTGTTCATGTATATGATGGTTCCTTTGATGTAGGTAATATTATTAATTCCATCCGGTTTGGTCTAACACGTGGTTCTCCGCCACATGGTTTATGGCGGTTCTTCAGGAGGAATTTGTAGGTAGATAGGCAAATGGAAAGATCTGAGAGGAAAAAGGTGGGAATAAAGAGAAAAATGGGCAATTTTGAACAGAGTGTCTTATGTTGACGTTTATACAGTCAATGTTGAGTTAGATACTTACAACTAAATATCAAATCTTGTTCATGTATATGATGGTTCCTTTGATGTAGGTAATATTATTAATTCCATCCGGTTTGGTCTGAAAGAGTGAAGAGCATCTAGTTTATATTTGTATCTCTGGGTCAAAGGTACTTTCCAAAAAAATCTAGTCATAATCATCCTTATTTGTTATACTTCAATAGTTCAGTATTATCTTCATGTACAACTGATTCCTGGATTTTGACAATGTAAATGAACTCATATGTTGCCTTGGAACAGTACGGTTTGGTTTAGTATCTAAGTTTGCTTGTGCGGACTTTGAGCTTAAAGACTGTTCGAAGCAACGAAGTTAGTCTAAATACCAAGTTTTCTTAAGAATTGTAAATAGTTGTAAAAGACCTTGCTTACCATGTGAACGGTGTTTTCCTCGCTCTCTCGATGTGGTCAGTGAACTCCACATGTTGTGAATGGGTTTCACATAGAGTCGCGTGCGGAGTGACGTCATGCGTGTGTCGCGTGCGGAATGACGTCATTCGCACGTTGCATCACGTAATGACGTCACGCGCACGTATCTAATGGTTGTTTATATTTTTAAGAGCGCCATATTTGCTCGATCCAATTCTAGTGTTCCTGTAGCCTTATATTTGTTGCAAAATTTACAAAGTAATATAGAGGTAAATATCTCTTATTATGATTTACAAAAAATGACATATCTCCTGGTCTGTGTTAAGACCTGTATGGCAAGTGTCCATCATACAAATCCATCTTGCTTCTTGTTGTCGAAGTCTTAATTGTAGATTCCCTCCTCTTGGGGCCGGTTTCAATTTTACTATTCCGTAGAATTTTATCTGACTGATCTGAGAAGGATGATGTGATTCTGTGAAATGATTGGCTATTGGTGATCTTGTATCTCTGTTGGTAATAGCCCTGATATGTTCACTGATTCTTGTCTTGAGTTTTCTGATCGTGCTCCCAATGTATAATTTTTTGCATGCGCACTGAATGATATATATAACAAATTGACTATTGCAATTGATCAGCTGTTGTATGGTGAAGTTGGTGCCATTGGGTTTGATGACGGTTGTTTTACCATTTTCTGCATATTGGCACATGGAGCATTGACCACATTTGTAATAGCCTTTGATAGGTTTTTGAAGCCACATTGTTTGTGTAGTGGATTTTTCATCAGGATATTTCAACTCAAAATGTGACGGACTGAGCATTTTTTTGAGATTGCTTGCTTTCTTGAAAGTGATGGTAGGTTTGACTTCCAGGATCGTTGTAAGGTCAGAATCTGATTTAAGGATGTTCCAGTATTTGCTAAGAATTTTCCGAATGATTGAATTGTTAGAACTATAGTTCGTGGTAAAATTGATGGTTCTGTGTGGATCGATCACAGTTTTGTCGATTTTGGGTCTTACTTGTAACAACGATTGTCTGGTCCTAGTTGAAGATTTCTGATAGCTGTTTTTGATAAGTTTGTTTGGGTATCCTCTGGAGATGAATTTGCTCATTGTGGATGTTACTTTCTGTTTGAAATCATCAATTTTTGAACAGTTTCTTTTGACCCTTAGTATTTCACCATAAGGTATATTGTAGATGATGTGTTTGGGGTGGCTGCTTGAGGCATGTAGTAGACTGTTAACAGATGTAGGTTTAGTGTACAGTGTTGTACAGATGGTATTGTTATCGATATAGAAGGTGATGTCCAAAAAGTTGATTGAAGTTTGACTGTATTCTGTGGTTAGTTTCAAATTATAGGTGTTGTGATTTAGATAGTTGAAATAATCTTTAAATGCTGTTAATGGTCCGTTCCAAATCAAAAAGATGTCATCAATGTATCTGGCCCAAAAAATTATGTTGTTTAGGTGTGTGAATGATTGATGTTGCCAGGCAAATTCTATCTCAAAATGGCCCATGTAGAGATTGGCATATGATGGCGCATATTTTGCTCCCATGGCTGTGCCTTGTATTTGTCGATAGAGAGTGTTGTTAAAGATGAAAATATTGTTTTGAAGGGTAAATTGCAACATTTCTAAAATCATATTGTTGTGATCGTTGAGAGATATAGATCGTGTTTTCAAGAAGTATTCTGTAGTTAGAAGTCCTTTTTCATGCAAGATGCTTGTATAAAGTGCTGTTACATCCATTGTTACTAGCCAATAGTTGTCATTCCAAGGTATATTGTCGATCAATTGGATAATGTGCGTGGTGTCTCTGATGTATGATGCCAATGAATTTGCTAATGGTTGAAGCTGATGATCTATATATTCTGAAATGTGCTCTGTGATTGATCCAATACCATTAATGATTGGTCTGCTTGTTGGTAGGTTGATGTATTTCTTATGAATCTTAGGTAGAAAATATATTGTTGGAGTAATCGGATTAGTTGTGATCATATATCGGTATTCATCTTCATTAAGTAGTTCCAAGTCTTTCCAATGACTGCTCATGGTTTTCCATTGTTCGCTGATTTTGATGAATGGGTTTTCTTTGATTTTTTCATAACATTTATGATCTTTTAGATGGGTGAGTGCCATGTGTATATAGTCTTCTGTGTTGAGTAGCACAATGTTTCCGCCTTTGTCTGATGATTTTATGGTAATCTCAGGATTGTTCTTGAGATTATTTAATGCTTGATTTTGGTTGGGTGTGAGATTATTCCTTATCTTGAGTTTTGCATGTTGGTTCATTTTATTGTTGATGTAACATATGAGTTCATTTACATTGTCAAAATCCAGGAATCAGTTGTACATGAAGATAATACTGAACTATTGAAGTATAACAAATAAGGATGATTATGACTAGATTTTTTTGGAAAGTACCTTTGACCCAGAGATACAAATATAAACTAGATGCTCTTCACTCTTTCAGACCAAACCGGATGGAATTAATAATATTACCTACATCAAAGGAACCATCATATACATGAACAAGATTTGATATTTAGTTGCAAGTATCTAACTCAACATTGACTGTATAAACGTCAACATAAGACACTCTGTTCAAAATTGCCCATTTTTCTCTTTATTCCCACCTTTTTCCTCTCAGATCTTTCCATTTGCCTATCTACCTACAAATTCCTCCTGAAGAACCGCCATAAACCATGTGGCGGAGAACCACGTGTTAGACCAAACCGGATGGAATTAATAATATTACCTACATCAAAGGAACCATCATATACATGAACAAGATTTGATATTTAGTTATCTTTCCATTTGCCTATCTACCTACAAATTCCTCCTGAAGAACCGCCATAAACCATGTGGCGGAGAAACACGTGTTGAGGATAATATTACCTAGTGAATTAAACTAGGGCTTCGCAATTTTCGAGCAACAACGTGAAGACAACATTGACTAAACTTTGAACCAATTCAAATTGAGGCCAATACTGCCTAGTGAATTAAACTAGGGCTTCGTAATTTTCTAGTGACAACGTGGGATACAGCAACTTAGTGAATTCAACTAAAAACTTAGAACCAATCTAAATTTTGAATTCTTTTGTCTCTCCATCAACCCAAATGTCGAGTGAATTATACTAAGGCTTCGCAACTTTCAAGTGACAACGTGGGACACAGCAACTTAGTGAACTCAACGAAAAACTTTAAACCAATTTAAATTTTGCATTCTTTTGTCTTCCCATCAACTTATATGTTATGTTCAAGATGTAAAAAGGAATCCCTATTTGTTTACAGCACAATAGAATTTTGAATAAAAATGACAAATGGAACCTAAAAACGAGAAAGTCTCTATATTATAACATTTAATTTTGGAGAAGCGCTAGAGGAGGGCTTCTCTTCGTTTTAGTTTTGTCCAAGCCCAGGTCAACCTCTGTGGCATCCCTCCATTTGCAGCATCTCTACTTTTTTTCATATTCAATTTAGCTACACTTCTCCATCAGAGCGCTAACACTGTTTCTAAGGTTGAAAAAGTCTTTCTCAGCATATCGAGTCAAGAACTGAACTGTGCCATGTTCATGATTTAAGGGACTCATTGATCCATAGATTAATTGTGCTATGTTGGTGGGTACTTAGCCACTGGTTATTATCTCCATGCTCTGTTTTCTCCCACATGATGTGTTAGGGAAACGTAAGTATATGTTTTGTGTTAGGATGCACTTTGATGGCCTGATGTCCAAATAAAATGATTGGATGTTGATTTGCCATAGCTAGTATGGTTGACACCCAATCTGGAGTTATGTGCATCCAGAATTTAGTGGCAAGTGGTCGTCAAGTTAGAGTAACTTCCCAAAATGCTGCTTGAAACAGTAAAACTGAAATGCATTGGTCTTCATGCTGACTTTCTTTAGGTGGCTTACATTGGCCATGGAGTAGGGTGTCATTGATCTTTTGATCGTACCATATTCAATGCTCATTCGGAAAGGGAGGTTCCTGAGACTTTGGTTTGAATGTAAAGTCAGAGAACAGCCCAGGAGCCCAGAGTAAGGTTTAATACTTTAACTTTCACTACCTGTTATTTAAAGCCTCTTTTTAATGCATCTTTTAATATTGTGTAAAGGGTAAACATACATATATCAATTGCTTCCATGGCTTACCTTGCAATGTAAATTTCCAAGTCTTCAGTTACCAAGAAGTTATGGTTGTATTAAAGACCGAGGTTAGTGTTATCCTTTTCTTTTTTGCTCTTTTGTTTACCTAGCTCCCATATTGAAAGAGCTGATTATTCTATGCCTTTGACAGCAATCTTAAGGACTGGGAAGAATATTGCTCACACGTGGTATTCTGAACCATGTTTAGTGTTGTCTCTCGTGGTTCATTTGCAGCACTCTTACTCACTGTATTTGCATAAGGACTCAACATATGTTTAACAGGAGTGTAATGTATTATATTTCAATAAATACTCCTTTGAGTACACTAATAGAAAAATACATTGGGTGAAGATTGTCTCATCTGCGCAAAACTCTGGTGAACAACTCCAACAGACTGGAAATCCTAGGCTATCATCAAGACCTGCACTACATTTCTTCTGGGGTCTTTAGGCCTAGGGAAATGGTGCCTATTCACAATAGATCATTGGTAGGGAACATTCAACTGTTTGGCATTTCATAGAGCTCAAAGGATGAAGGTGACCCTTGTGAAGATAGTTTAGAACATTAGCACCCTGGCCGGGTGGTGCTGGACAAACAGGACTCCTGGAACGTGGGTCATATTCACTAATCCAAGCCAGCGTTCTGAGCAGGCTGTCAGCTACATGTCCCTCTCACCTTGCAGGCACCACCCCCACTGTGTCTGCTTGCGGCCCACCCACCCCTCTAGAACACGCGAGCCACAGACATGTGTGCTAAAAGCTCCACTTATGAGCCAGAGACATGGGTGCCAAAAGCTCCACTTATGAGCAACAGACATGGGTGCTAAAAGCTCCACTTACTTTAAAAATGAAGCAAACGTGCATGTGCCATCTAGCAGCCTAGACTGTGCTACTAAAGTGCTTTGTCTGTGCTCCTTGTGTCATCCCAGCTCATCTCAGCTCCCCTGCTACTCCTGCATGCAACTTGTAACCACCGGGAATGTCCCTTTTGTACAGTGCACCGTTGCTTCCCAGCGTGATTCTCACTTTATAAATTCCATATATACATACACACACACATCAACAAATGGGTTTAACAGTATGGCGTGGGTTCATACATGACACAGGAGAATATTTTTTTAATACTTAAAATGCGATGAAGCCTTTAGCACCCGCCTACGTGACTCGAGGCTGCTAATGGCGATATTAACCACGCCTTCGTTCTGACCCTGCCGGTAATGGCATTGCCACATGGTGTGTGGGGTCCATCTCACTCAGGCACTTAACTTGGGTGGCAGGCCATTGCCGGCAGATTTGGCCAATCCGTCCAATTAAGATCACCACAACAGATACCCAAGATGCTAATTTTGAAATTTTAGATGTTATTCAAGGTGGAGAATTTCTT
The DNA here is from genome assembly GCF_040938575.1 of Ambystoma mexicanum. NCBI lineage: Eukaryota > Metazoa > Chordata > Amphibia > Caudata > Ambystomatidae > Ambystoma > Ambystoma mexicanum. The sequence goes on along the minus strand of NC_090933.1, from coordinate 21,925,259 downwards.
CCTCTTCCATCAAGAACATAAACGAATGTGCACAATTCTCTGTCCATGAATTGTGCAGTTCTTGTCTGACAGTTTCTTTGCATGATTGACCACATTATGCATGAGTACATCTTTAAGGGGTCACACAAGTGTCAGTATCTTGATGAGAATTTTGAATTGTCCTTTTCTATCCAGTTGACATTTGGATTTTTTATTTTTAAGAGTGATGTTAACTCGATGTTCAAGAGTGCTTGTCTCTTTGAACTCAAGCACTAGAATGTCACCACTTGTAATAATAAAAGAGTCCTGCCCGCAGTCTCAACTGTTTGGGTTCCAGCAGCACAGAACACTGACAACAAGTCCCTGTGATGCTCCTTATGTTTTCAAATACCAGGCCTAAACCTGTTGAATAAAACTGGGCACAAAGGTGAACCCTGGTGCATGCACTTTCCCATGCACTTTGCTGATATTACTAAAGTAACGCTAAAGCAGGGTAAGCCTAGTAGCCACCACAAACTTTCCACACTGTCAGCTGGTGTTTTGCTCGCCACAGTAGCCAGGGCCGGTGTGGATAGATAAGTAGCCTGTTGCATAGAACCAATGGCATTGCCAACCTGGAACATTCCATATCACGAGAACTCCACCCCAAGTGAGGCAGCTTTGGCAGACCCTGCAGGACCAACGGACCTTCTAACTCCATCCAGCCCCACTGACTCAATTCAACATGGCCAGCGAGACATCATCGGCTAGGTCGTACGAACAACTACTTTGAGGCAGTCAGAGAAACGGTCACAGAACACAAGGCGTCTACGTTGCTGCAGATGGTGGGGGATGAAGCATATAAACTCACCACCAAACACCGGAAATGACGACGATGACGCAGCAACGAATATTGCCTGCACACTTCAAGATTTAAGTCAATCCTGATTGTGAGTGATTCAGTCTGCAGCAAGCAAGGCAGAAGGGTGGTGAATCATTCAATGTGTGTCACACAATGCTATGCCACCTTGCCACCTCATGTAAACTGTTCAACGCCAGTAACGAGGACAGAACTCACCTAATTCAAGAATGTGTGTCAGTGAAACGCCAGAGGACATCCTGCATTAACAACACATATCTCTCTGGAAAGTACGGGAGTGGGAGATGGTGAGATACCATAATTGAGAGAATGCTAGAGTGACCGGGTTGGACAAGTCCTTTGACTGACATACGCTGGAAAGAACACATGCTATCGAACAAGGATAGACTCTCCAGCAAAGGAGGCAAATGACTCTTGCCCAAAGCCAACCAAATGGCAACACCCAGTTGTCGAAGTGTAAAAAAGAAAGCAGTGAAACTATGTTCCCTCTGCTGCACCCCCCCCTTTTCTGCCCACTCCCCCACACTCACTGTGAGCCCATCCCCCCTGCAAACCGCCTACCTGGGTCCTTCCTTGCCTCCACTCTACCCTGCAACATTGTGTTTTACAACAGTTCTAGTGAAACTGAATGTGATGTCCTCACTTCCTTATCTAAGGATGACAGTCCTCTGTTTATGTTTGATCCGCGGGCTGCGACCCGCGTATGTTGAAGGGCGGGGTTACCGCCTAGAAGTTAGTCTAACGCCGGGTCTTTAAGAATAAAGACGTGTTGCACCCCAGCTCCTTGTGCCGCCTCTCCTTTCTGGTATGCATGCATGAAAAGGGCGACACTTGAGTACGAGCGTGAGGAGGTCCACGATTGACTACACCACACTGGCGACGAGGAAATAAAGTTCCCACAGTGCCCAAAATCGTCGGTCCGCTGCTCGTGGTACATCCCCTGTCACCACTGGGAGCCCGGACCTTGATCGCACATGGGCCCACATAGGCCCAAATCTCCAGCGCGAGTGTTTCGCGCGGGTGGAGCAGCTGTCAGCTCCCCGCGTAGACACCTTTCCGGGCGGTGGAGGAGTGGCCTCCCGCCAACGGCAACGCCCGCGGAGGCCCGGCCCAGCACACAAAGTAATCGGCGGGTGGAGCAAAGGCTCCCTGCGCGGGTGGAGCAATTGCCAGCTCCCCGCAGACACATCACCGGGCGGTGGAGGAGTGGCCTCCCGCCAACGGCAACGCGCACGAGCGGTGGAGGCGAAAACCTCCCGCTCCAACAGTCCGACACAAAGGGGTAAGAGCGAGCCCTCTCCCCCCAGGCACAAATTGAATCACACCACGCACCTGTCGACATCAGCAGCTAAGGCCCCAGTCTGCAGCACCCTGGTGGCAATAAAGTGCTACCGCACTAGGAATAGAAACCACAGCGCCCCCCCCTGCTGGCAACAGGGTGCCACCGCGCCAAGACTTTCTACTAAGACCCTGAATTACAGCGCTCCCCAGCTGCAGAGTGACAAATCACATCCGGCTCAGCCAAATAACCACAGAAACAGTTTCATGAGTAATTCAGAGGAAGACTCACTAACCATCCCGGTAACACCAAGCAGCACAGGCTATAAGAAAATGACAGACAGCCTCCTAACACAGCTACCAGCAAATTTCGACCTCACCGACTCCGGCACACTAGGATCAAGGTGGAAGAGGTGGCTGAGGGACTTTGAGGTATGCCTGAAAGCGGCAGGCGCACTGGAAGATGACCAAAAACTCAATCTTCTAAATCATGCTGTCGGACCAAATGTCCGAGACATTCTCGACGAAATTCCCTAGGACAGCACAGACACGTACGTCAAGCTAAAAACTACGCTCACAGAATATTTCACACCTCACACCAATGTAGACTATGAGCGGCACATTTTCCACACCACCAAACAACAAAAGGGTGAAACCATAGATGCATTCGTCATGAGATTACGAGCGAAAATGAAGCACTGTGATTTCAATAATTACTCTAATGAGGAGGCCCTCAGGTCACAGATCATAGTGGGATGTGAAAGTGCCGACTTCCGCAAGCGATTCCTGCAGAAACCGTGCAGCCTTGACGAAATTCTTCGACTGGCTCGCTCGGATGCAGCCCTAGCTGCACAAGTGGAAGGTTTGGATGACATAAAGATTACACATGGAAAACACAAATGCCTCAACAAACTGGAAGGGACTGCAAGAAACAGTGATCCGTTCTGCTACCGGTGCGGACACGAATATCCCCACGAAGGAATATGCCCTGCAATAGGACAAAACTGTTCCGCGTGCGGTGGTGAAGACCACTACAAAGCCGTATGTCTGATCTTCCGCAGCAAGATGAGAGGGGCTGGAAGGAGCCACAAGCCCATACCAGAACCAGAACAAAATCAAACAACGCCCTACCGCAACCATCGAGGGTCACACCAGACCCATGAACAGGGGCGCCACAAACATCACGACGACCAGACGGAAAGAAGGCATGAGAAGAGAGAATGGAGGGAGAACAGAACACCACTTCCCAGGTCAAGGAGAAGACCACGGAGATACGTACGGTGCCTCATCGAACAATCCCAGTCTGACAGCGCGTCCAGTGTTTCGTCGGATGAGAAAACACCCAAATCGGAAAGACACCCGGAAACACCAAGAAGGAAAGGATACCTATATGCGCTAGGAAACAGCACAGCAAAAGAGCATAGCCCAATCCTCAGAATACAAGTGAATCAAACGACAGCTGAATTTCTAATTGACACGGGAGCAACCGTAAACGTTATCAGTGAGAAAGTCTACGAGAGCATACCTAATGCCCCCCGCCTGCAACCAGCGCAAACACTCATTTTTCCCTATGGATCAAAGACCCCGCTCGCATGTAAAGGCTTCTTCATGGCCTCGTGCCGATACAAAGAACATGAAAAGAAGATACCCATGCACGTCCTCGAAGCAGCGACTGAGAGCGGATGCATACTGAGTTATCAGGCAGCAATAGAAATGGGACTAATACACATATTGTACCGTCTTATGGTACGCAAATACCTAGACCCCACTGCAAACATAGAACAGGTGTTCCCCTCACTATTCAAAGGCCTCGGGAAGCTGAAGGACAGACAAATAGAACTCCACATTGACCCCAAGGTCCCACCCATAGCCCAACACTATCGAGGAATACCCATAAACATCCAAAAACAAGTGGAAAAGGAACTATCAAAATTGCTGGATGCAGACATCATTGAGCCGGCAGAAGGACCCACGCCATGGGTCTCCCCAATTGTACCAGTACCCAAAAAGGACTCTCAAGACATCCGAATATGCGTGGCCATGAGAAGGCCGAATGAGGCAATACTAAGGGAACGCCATCAAGCCCCGAGGATAACAGATATGGTACATCTATTAAATGGGGCAACTGTGTTCTCTAAACTGGACCTCAACAAAGGGTACCATCAGCTGGAACTACGCAAAAGCTCTCGATATATAACAACTTTCGCCACTCACCTAGGACTCTTCCGCTACAAACGGCTAAGTTTTGGTGTGTCGTCCGCTGCTGAAATCTTTCAGGCAGAAATTCACAACATCATCAAACATGTACCCAACTGCCTAAACTATAGCGACGACATCCTGGTGTTTGGTCAAACTCAAGAGCAACACGATGATACACTAATGAGAGTGTGCATGGCCCTGGAAGAGGCACGACTCACACTAACACTAAACAAAGACAAATGTGAATTTCGCAAGAAAACGCTCCGCTTCTTTGGTCACATATTCTCTGAAAAAGGAATGACACCCGACCCGGAAAAAGTGAGTGCACTCCGAGAAGCCCCGCCACCCGCGACTACATCAGACCTCAGGTCCTTCTTGGGCCTTGCGAGTTACTGCACCCGATACATACGAGATTTCGCATCCATCAGTGAACCCCTCCGAGCACTCACCAAACTCAACACAGAGTTTACATGGTCCCCTCAGTGCCAGGAAGCATTCCAAACAATTAAAGATCGCATATCCGACGCCCAGAATATGGCATACTTCGACCCCAAAAGAACGACAGAACTCATTGTCGACGCCAGTCCAGTAGGCCTAGGCGCCATCCTGACACAACTCAATGACCGAGAAGAAAACAAGAAACATATCATATCTTATGCCAGTCGAAGCCTCTCCAAGACCGAGCAAGCCTACTCCCAGGCAGAGAAAGAGGGCCTGGCCGTGGTGTGGGCCTGTGAACGCTTCCATTTGTTCCTATACGGAAAGCCTTTCGTAGTTGTAACGGACCACCAAGCCCTCATCTTCATTTATGGCAACCCTCAAGCTAAAATGCCACCACGCATTGCCCGATGGGCCCTCCGGCTACAGGACTATCAATTCTCCATCACTCACAGACCCGGAAAAGAACAGAACCCTGCCGACTTCCTCTCGAGACACCCGAAGGACGCGTGTGGACCAGAACCATCCATAGCTGACCAGTACATAAGATATGTCATTCACAGCAACACACCGCAAGGTCTGGACATGGATCGCATCATTAGTGAATCAAACACGGATCAAGGGATACAAACCATCCTCTGATGCCTAGAGACAGGGCGATGGAAGCATGCCAAGCAAATACGAGAAAACATGAACGAGGATGTCAAGCGGGATCTCACCTGTTTCCTAGCTGTGAAGGAAGAACTGGCAAAATCCGACGAAGGGATGCTGCTAAAAGGAACAAAGCTAGTGATACCGCGCAGTCTGCGCCAGAAGATACTCAAACTTGCCCACGAAGGACACCGAGGAATTGTGTCCACCAAAAGGATGCTGAGGCAGAAAATATGGTTCCCACAGCTAGATACCGCAGTAGAAGAACTGCTACAAGACTGCTCCACCTGTGCTCTCGTGAAGCCACACACCTCCCCAGAACCTCTAAACATGACCGCACTACCTGAAGGGGCATGGGAAGAAATAGCCATCGATCACTTTGGGCCCATGGAAGGAGGAGAATACATTCTGGTGGCAGTAGACGAGTACTCAAGATACCCCCATCAACATCTGCACACCACACCATACCAGTCCTAGATCGGATGTTCGCAACGTACGGAGTACCCAAAGTAGTCAAATCTGACAATGGACCTCCATTCACAGGCCAGGACTTCCAAAGATTTGCCGAATACATGGGTTTCAGACACAGAAAAGTAACACCTCTATGGCCACAAGCCAATGGGACCGTCGAACGGTTCATGAGCAACATCAGACGCACCACACAAATTGCTCGCATCACGGGCGAACCTGTGGAAAAACTGTTATACCAACTCATGCGAGACTACAGAAATACGTCACACAGCACCACGGGGAAAACACCTTCAGAAGTGATGTTTGGGCGAACAATAAGAACAAGAATACCACACGTAGCCATTGAGGAAGACCACTATGCAAGGGATGCAGAAATGAGGGTGAAGGATGCACACATGAAGGAAACCATGAAAAGGGCCGCGGACACAAAACGACAAGCCAAGACAAATGATTTGGCGCCAGGAGACATGGTGATAGTCCGCCAGCCCCAGCCTCGAGAAAACGTAGCCCCATTCAGCGAGGAGCCTCTCATCGTCATCCGCAGGAAAGGATCACTCATCACCGCGAAAGGAGACCGCAGAACCATCACAAGGAACTCTTCCTACTTCAGAAGGTTATCGAGAGCCCCAGCCTTAGGTGACACAAACCTGAGTGATGAGCTTAATCCATGGGATGCTCCATATGAAGGAGATAGAGAAGACTCCGAAGGAGAAGTGAATCCCGAGACATGGACAGATCTTTCGACAAGAATAGAAGGTCGACCAACCAGGACGAGGAAAAAGCCCCACCGCCTCATTGAGGAGATGAGCTAAGTTGGACTTGAGGTTTAGTAACGGGGGGATGTGATGTCCTCACTTCCTTATCTGAGGACGACAGTCCTCTGTTTATGTTTGATCCGCGGGCTGCGACCCGCGTATGTTGAAGGGTGGGGTTACCGCCTAGAAGTTAGTCTAACGCCGGGTCTTTAAGAATAAAGACGTGTTGCACCCCAGCTCCTTGTGCCGCCTCTCCTTTCTGGTATGCATGCATGAAAAGGGCGACACTTGAGTACGAGCGTGAGGAGGCCCACGATTGACTACACCACACTGAAGAAAACACAATGGAAGAAAATGCATTTAAATGACCTCCATTAGTGTGTCATTGTCCCACTCAGCATGCACCTTCATGCAGCCTCCCCTTCACCATCCTCCGTTCACAGCTCTTAGAGAACATGGCCAGCCACAGACACACCCCTCCCATTGCCTGCTAACAAGTCTGAGCGTACAGCCATTCATATGCAGATAGCAATCAAGCTGGGTGTTTTGGCTGCTTGTGAATGGGTTTTGTATCTCAAGCAGCCTATTGGAATACATCATTCCGTTCCAGCAACTGAGGGATGGTGGAATGCAATGTTGCACTGGCTTGAACACAGCAGGGCTCAGGTTCCAGTCCCCAAATGGGGACGAAATAGAAACAAAAAATAATTATATTTAAAAAGGTTGCCGTCCTGGAACGGTATTGTGGGTCGCATAAACTAAGGGAACAATGATGAGTTGCCCCAAGAACTAAGGGAACGTCGTACAAATTAGTACCCCCCACCCACTTTGACCCCTGGCATCACCGCAAGGCAATGCCATGAACTTGAAACAGAGCAATTCACTGCAAGGCGGACTGTCCAGCCAAAGGTTATGCATGGCGAAAGTGCAACAATCTCAACCACCTTTCCAATTTCAAGGTGTGCTGTTTCCGGCCCACCACACCACCAAAGAGTCAGTGAGAGCAGGCAGTAAGGAGACTTGAGTCACTTGCAGGGTTTGACTCCAATGTAGACGGGGTATTCTTTGTAGGTCTACCAAGAGGCTCGACACAGCAAGATAAAACCTCCCTGCTGTAAAGTGCTCATTCTAGTGTTTAGGGCTCTGGAAAGACCATCTCCATTGACATGGACATTGCACCACCGCAGTCAATGCGCGGCTTTCAGCGACCCATCAGCTATCAGGATCCTGTTCAAGGTACCCGAATTGTAGTGCTGAACTTGCTGATTATAGTGTGATTCAGCCTGCACATGAGGGTCAGCAAGCCATTGTGAAGAACAAGGTCTGACTGAGTGAGCATGTGTGGTTTCATGAAACGGACTTGAGAGTCCAAGCCTCCGTCATTACCTGTGTAATGTGCAGGCAGCATAGTGAGGTGATCCACCTCTGCCCATCCAGACTCGTGAGCAAGGTGATCAGCCGTGGCAGAGAGTCAGCGCACATTTCTGCTTGATGTCACATGGTCAGTACCTACTAGCACTGGTATATGAATTAAAAGGATCACTTCCTACTAGACGCAGGTGTATGGTTACACTGAAAGCTTCATGCGCACTTTAAACAAGGTAAGGCCACAAGGACGTTTAATATGAGCTGTACAGATTCCTCTGCAGTTACCACTTGATACCTATAGTAGAGACACCGAGAAATTATCCCCAATGTGGGTAGGTGCGCACACCCTCGTACTGGTTAAATATTGATACTATGGTGTAGAGAGGTTTGCAGCAGTGGCAAGGCGTAGAAGGGTAAATTCTCAGTACCCCTTCTGTATAAGGGAATAGACAAAGTGAATAGGGCCTGCCAGTCTACGCTCCCTCAGATAAAGTCATTAAATTCAAGGTTTAACTTGGTTAAGTAATTAGTCCATTACAATGTAAGTAGAGATGTAAATACAAGTATTTATTCACAAAAGTGGACACTGCACGCCAACACGTGTTTCAGCCCTCTCCGTGCCGTCCTCAGGGCGTATTAACATTGAGATGGTAAGTAACTGATAATTCTAAGTCGAGAGAGTAATAGCATCAGTCAATCTCCATTTAGTATATTTTCTGGTACCTAAGGTTAGGTTACTTGATTATAGCTCTGTGAGAAGTAGTTTGCTGGATAGTCCTAGCGTCTTGAGAGTGCGAGCGAAATCTTTAAACGCCTGAATGCGTGTGCAGCACGGTGATTTCTGCCGGCTGCCTGCAGCTCCCTTGATACCTCATTCATTGACAGGGAGGAGCTTGGTCTCGCACCTTGGTCATCGCCAAGTCACCACCATGATTCCAACAGATGTGTTCAGGTTCCCCATCCTTGATTAAGAGAGGGTACCAGACATGGTCTCCAATTTTTACTAGCCAGCCCATTGATGTTCCAGGAAAGAATAAGACTGGGGCCTAATTCCAAGTCTGGCGGTGCAGAAATAAGGATACCGGTAGCAACGTACCAGCACCCTTTCTGGACCGCCAGACTAAGAGAATGCCTACAGGGGCCGGTGCTCCCAGCAGGTCTGACCTGCCAGGACTACTGGTCCCTGAAGGCATGGTTTTCACGGATGCACCGGCACCGTTAACAAAGGTGTTGCTGTTTTCGTGTCCCCAAAGGGGACTTACAGATTCCGCCAGATGACATCTCGGGCTTCCGGGACTTGTAATGTCCTGTTGGCACCCAGATCTCAGGCGGCAGAACAGTGTTATGAGGTCGGCGGCAACCCGCTGGTAGCACCGGCAGCTTACTGCCGACCTTGTAATTAGGCACCAAGTCTGCGCTACTTACAATTTGGAAATGGTCCTCTTCTGAAGGAATATGCATGTCTAAAAAGGGGTCACTGTCTCACTTCATTTTTTCTATTTGACGAGGGTCTTTTTGTAGTGTACTTATAGCTGCGGTTTCCGTTACCGTCCGTTATCATTAAAATACATATCAGTCAAATCAAATCTCGCACTGGAACCTTATCTTGATTTCCCAGTATCCTCACAGGCGTAAATATTTTATGTAAAGATTTGCTTTGGTATGTTGCCCCTGGCTTCGTTTACTGCCCATTGAAGAACAAGCAGCTCGACCAAATATCCTCCCTGTAATCTCCAAGATGAAGATGAAAAACACTATTTATGTGTCCTTTATATGATCCTGCCAGGTGGAAGTGGCTGAAGCCTATTTTTATCCAAAGTGAGATTAGACACAGAAGCAAAGCTCTCGACATGACAGTGAGCCCAACTCCTTTGAGGGTTTTAGCAGTATCTTCTTTTTTAATTGGTGCTTTTTACAGCAAGAAGGAATTTGTGAATATATGATTGATGATTTCCCTTCCCATCCCAATTAATTTCTATGGAACCTTGTTTTTGTCTGTTGTTTTAGGCTATAATGTGGGCCATTCTGGACCTTTTAGACTGACTCAGTTGTTACAAAATGCTGTTTTAAAAGAATCTCATGATACTTTGTCTATGTACATGTTTGACTCTAAATGCTTTTTTTAGATACTGTGTATTTCTTTAAATGCTTGAATGGAGAATCTGAAATACGGCTTTGTAGATGATGAATAGGGGGTAAGAACAAGTCAAATCAGAGGCGCAGACAGGGTAGGGCCTGAGCAGGCAAGGCCCACCCAAAATCTATAAATACCCACTCAGCAGCACTGTGTGGGCATTTGCAGCGTTAATGTCACTGTGGTGGGCTCAATTACATTAGCTTCAGTCCCCACTTGCAAGACAATCGTGGCTACGCCTCTGCGTCAAATCAAAGCCAATAACCACATGAGCAGTGTCCGCCATGTACAGGAGCTGTCAGAACATTGGTGACAGCGTGTTGGTATGAAACCTCATTCAAATGCTAAATCAAGCTTGCCATTTGAAGCCACCCCATTGAGGGTAGTACACAGTCAAGGAACTCTGGTAACCTCTGACAATGAACACAGTTCCATGATGTGGAATGTCCACCATTTCAAGTGGATACCTGATGAGTCATGGGTTGAAACCACATCGCCCACCCGAAGCCGCACAGGGGCCTCCAGAGACCAGATCAGATGGCGCTGCAAGGGATGCTGACTTGGACTCCAACCCTGAGCTCCTTTCACAAGAAGAATCTGACCCAGAGGAAGCTGGGACGCATCCCAAGTCCCCCAGTTCATTGCCAGAAGGCAAAAAGGTGGCAGAGATGTGATACACCCTATGGGTTATATGTGATTTTACCAACGGACATTACAGAGTGGTACATTTCATTGTGGACAAAATACAGATACTGTTTCTTTACCCTTCCCAATTTAACCCCTTTTCCCCACTACCTTTTATTTATTTAATTAAAGTTTGCAGTGCTTCTCGGTATTATGGTCCACTCTGAAATATACCACTCAGTAATGTTTCAGATATATTGACTGGGTACCAACCTATGGCGTGATCGATGCCTCATGATCATCTGAAAGACTCTGACCTAAATAGAAGGAGAAAGACCTCCTCCACTGGGCCAGGCCACTATCAGGACTTGTGTTTTGTTTGAAATGTTTGATGGATGTTATGGTCTGCTAATAGATGGCCTTACTCGTGACTGAGCCAGGCCGTTGCTCCCCGGCATGCATGCATGCCGGAATGTGCAAGTGACATCATGCGTCACTGCTTGTAATAATACATAGCTGTCAACTCACCCACAGCTTGAGGGTTTGGCCCACAGTAAAACACCAAACCCTTGAGACTGCAAACGTGTCAGGAAACCAAGGAGCGGGTAGGCTGAGAAACACGGACATCACATTCCACTTAGTGATGAACCTTTTGGATGCAAAGCGACCCTCTTATCTGTCCACAGTGGCTTTGCCGAGGTCTACTTCTGCCAAACATTCACAGGAGCTCATTTTTGAGTCTCCCATAATCTGGTGGCAGGGACCCGTTACGTGTGCACCTTCACGTACATGAGACTCCATCAACAAATGTTTGTCATATCCTTTGCCCGATGGAGTGCACAAGGGGAGGGCAAAATGCAGCATTCAATAATGTACGCCATCTTTTGCCCTCCCTTTTGCCTTATGCAATGCAGGTTGAGTAAACACTGCCTGCCATGTATACTTGGCTGGCAGCGTTAACAATGGAATCCTTTGGAGTCTGCTAGTTCTTTGCTGGTACAAAACACTGGTGGACTCCATAGGAATCACCAGCATTTGCGCCGGCATCAAAATGCATGGCCGTGCAAATGCCAGAGTATTTATGTGGTGGAGCGGAAGGGAGATGTGGAAATGTAAGCTATGTTCCACGCCTACGCTCCGCCATACAAATCCATGAAAATGGGCCGTGGCAGTAATTTAGAGCGTAAAAACCTTATACATGGTTTTAAGCTTTAGATTCCCATCAAGGCCATTTCCGCAGGGCTCAAAAAGAGCTGCATAGAGATTTGACCCCTTGTAATTCTAATGCAATTGTCCACAATGCATTTCGTCATTTTAGTGAGGTTGGTGGAGCTAAGCAAATTATGCCCATTTTTGGAGTGCAGCAATGCACACATGCCCTCGAGCCCACTGTGAAAAGTTGGCATCTACGATAAGAAAAGAGTTTCACCTCATCCCACCACATTTGTGTAGGTTAGTTTCCGATGGAGCACACAACACTAATAAGTCTCTGAGTCTTCACTTAGAAGGCCTAAACCTAGTGCATAACACCAGACACTGCCTGCTACTCACTTCTAGCCCCTGTCGCTGCACAGGGACGCCGAAGTGCTTCATTCCACACTGCATCCGTAAGACTGCCTCCTCACAGCCCGGGGAGTCTTCTTCAATATAGAGTAGGCTTACCAGATGGCTCCGTATTTTGGCAACAGTCCCCTAATTTCACCACTTGTCCCCGTTTGCCAGTGCCCCCGATTTGTTCCCCGGTTTTGCAGCAATTTCTGAGTACGGTGAGACAGGTAACACGGATATAATGTTAAGACCCTAACACTGGAAAGCCAGTGACAGCTGCCTGTGCAAATGGCCAGGGCATAGAACACAAAGCCAACTGTGCAAAGCACATTTAAAGTCCAGGCAACAATCATCGGAATGCCTTTTCACTAGTGCAAATGAAGCAGGCAATACGATTTGAATAAAATGCAACTGTGCAAATGAGTTATGTCAAATCCTGTATTGCTTAAAAATGTTTGTACAAGCATAGTTATATTCTGAAATGTATAGAGTCCTTTATTTTTCAAAGCATAAAACCTGAAACCTATTTATCATTTTCCCCCTGGTGATTATGGGTATGTTAGGGATAGCTTATAGGCCCTGCCACCAGAAGGTGGTCAATATTTGAAAACACAAATGGGTGACTTTAAAAAAAATCTACATCAATAGTAGGTTGGTAGGCTTGCTTCGTGTAGGTAAGATGTGTGGCAGGTGGTGCATTTTAAAGCACAATGGGGCATTCCAATTGTCTGTACAGGATGCTAAGTGGACATTTGGGCTTCCATTGGCCCACAAAACTGGTCTTCACTGGCCATTCATGTCGGCCTTCTGCATTGCCCTCTGGGCCAGTCCGAGCCAAGCCTGTTAATCCAGAACTAGTCTGGCTTTGTATGGGTTTCGATACTTTGGTTCTCCCGCTTGTACCATTTAGCAATGCTCCAAGCCGCTAGGCGCAGCCAAGGGTCCAAGACAGAGGATGTGGGCTGTATTCAGACTATAAAAGTATGATGGGTTTTCATTTCTGCTTTATTTTTGTAGGGCGATTTTAGAAATCATTCGATACATAAATATTCCTAAATGAGTTGTGTATATTTCGATCTTGAGCATGTATATATGGTGATTCGGTAAGTGGTGCTGCAAATACTGAGGAACTGGATGAAATTAAAAAAGTCCCCAAAAATCTATGTTTGTATTCAACTATATACATGGGAAAGGTGTTTCCATTGCCCAACAGGCACTGTTTACACCAACTACATAGGGTACAATCGCAAATGATCTTTGGCTGCCATGCTGCTGACGCTCACATGGTGACCTGGAGAATGGTAGATTCCCAGATGTGCCTGATAAAAAGATGGTAACCTTACATAGACTTGTAGATCTCCACAGGCCTACATTAACATTCTGAAAAAAACAGAGAAAATGTGGCCACTGTGAGAGCGTGTAAAGCCCTTTCTTTCTCCAGCGAGCGAACACCGCCACATAAATGGCCGAGGTGTCTTTCCACTTGCCTCTTCCCTCCAGTGTTCCAACGCTGCAGAGAAAGATCCGCCCGGTGTCCACCTCCAGCCCACCCCAACCTGTCCATATTCCCAAGCAGATCACCCTCCCACAGAGCAGACAAGGCCTTCAAAGAAACAAGGACCACCTCTCTGGGCTGGCGTGTTACATGGAAAATCAGTCCAGTCTAAGCCCAGGCCTCGCATCTCCCATGCAGGAGAGAAAGCACAGCCCAACCTCCTGATGGGTGCAATGGACTCTATGAAAAACACAGAACAGCTACAACGAACACATTCCACCTTGAGGATCTGATGGCACCATAGACTCGCTCTGGGATTCTATCAGTTGTCACTCAGAATGCCTCAGAGCAAAATATTCCCATAGTTAATAGCTACCTATCTATGGGCCCGATTCATGGAATGTTGTGCATGGTTCAGAGTGACTTTTTAACGCTGAAAAGTGACTTTGCACCACTGAAAAGTACCTCTGCACGGCCGACAAAGACCCTGGTTCATGGAACTGTGCAAAGTGTACTTTTGCAGTGCAAAGTCAGTACTTTGCAATGACTTTGCACTGCCCTAAGTGGGAAACGGCAAATGGGGCTGACTATTGGAAGCAACATGCAATACGCTTTACGGCTATAAACATGTATCTTATGGTCAGTATGAACTAGGGGGGGGGAGTGTGCTGAGAGGGTGGTCCCTTAGATATACGTTGTAGCCATATCAAGGATTTAGCGAAATAATAAGAGGCAGTTAGTTGTATTAATTGGGTTATGGTGTGCTATGTATCATTTATTATTATTTTCATTATTAGTTATTACTTGAACCGATTTGTAATACTGTGAAGAAGAAAAAAGCAAATCGTGTTTTCCAGTCATTGGAACAAGGATAATCACCATTTCTCCACAAGTGGCCCTGGAAGAGGACCACATGTAAGTAAGAATGACCGTTTTCTAATCACGTACATCAGACGTTTCACTGTAACAGTATTTACTCTCTAATTAACCCCTTAAGTGCCCGGTTATTATGCAAAAAAGACGAGCATACACGTAAGGCTCAGCAGACAGAAAACCTGTGTTGAATTCAAAATCTTGGACATTGTCTCCCCCTGTTGACCACTTATATGTATGCAACTCGCCTTTATACAGATATATTGTTTTCGTCTAGGCGGCTGCCTGAATTTACTTGACCTTATCTGCAATGCCTCAGTACCGTAGCAAACACGGTCTCTAATTCGAGACGCTGTGTCCGTTTCTTCTTTTCCCTTTTCTTTTGTCTGCATATGTCTCAACAAGTTACAGTGTCTAAGCCAAATTGAAGATAAGTTTGGGCGGTCTAGCACAACTCATTTAAGGATCGTATTTCAGAGGGTGTCTACCTTTTCTCCAGACACGCGGCAGAGCCCCAAACTTGGTAAGGATTAAATGTCTAATTTTTTGACCTGACCCCCTGCTTTTTTCCTTATCTTTGGCCGGCCACACAAACCCCCCCCCCCCTTGTGACATTTTGCATTTGTCTCTTGTTTTCCTTTCTTTCCCCCGCCCTCCCCCACCATTAGAAGGACTGTATTTCATGAAAGCAATCCAGTACCACATAGGTCCACATTCATTGCCAAAAATTACTTTGATACTCATCCGAGCCTGCCAGCCCAGGCATAGCCCCTCTAGTGGGGTACAGCATTGAAGAAAGGGTACCTCAGAACCACACAGTAAGCCCCCCTTTTTTTTTATCATGAGCACTTCTGACTTTTGCCAGTCCAATTACTCCCTTACTAGTTTCCCTCATGACTCATGCCTCCAGTTGCCTACACACATATACAGCACTTCAAGTCCCAGGAGGATAGCTCAGCGGCAGCGTGTTCGACTTGGAAACAAGACGACACTGAGCAACACAGGTTCGATCTGTAAGTAACTCCAATCAAGCAATCCCACTAAGTCAGTGCCTTGTCTGGGATGCCCAAGGGAAGCCTTTATTTATGTATTTTTATCGCAAGTTATAATCTGGATGATGAACCCTTGTATAACACCCCTCTCTCAGAATCCCCCCGACCCCACTGAGCCGAGAAGTAGGTTTGTTTTGCAAATTTAAAACGTTTATTTGAAAAATTAAACAATATATATATATCACACTTTTATAATAAATTAAAAATTGATATCACACTTATGAATATAATGTTGATCAACACCTCTTTACAATTAATGAGGAGTTGGTATAGGATGGATAAGGCAGCGGAAATACTTTTATGGTTTCAAGGGAAAAGCAATGAGGAATGAAATGCAGTACAGAAATACTTGATATGATTTTAGCAAAAGATAAGATAATCACTTTTTCTCTGGCAATTCCCCCCCCCCCCTATGCAATGTAAGAAATGGAAGGAGGAGCACACAGTTCTCAAGAATGCAATCAAATACAATACGAAATTCAGTTCCCCCAGCAAGCTTAGAGGGAAACAGGTAGAAGTTTGAAACACAGGCCCAAATGCTTTCAATGTGATGACAATGAAGTGAGAAATGTGCTAAAAATGCTTTTAATTCCCTCTAGAGGTTCAGGGTGGGTGATATCTAGTTGATATTAGTTCAGGCTCACTTTAGCAATGCTCTATGAGTAACTTGCAGGTTAAAACGAATTTTAGCAAAGGAAAGCAAGGAGCTGCTGATTTTTACACGTGGCTGAAATTGTGCAAAATGTCAAATCGCGGCAAATTTAGTTGCGTGCGTCGAGCGCGATTACAAAGGCACTATAAGGAGTGGGAAGTCGGTTCTAGGCTCGTTGGAAAGCTTAGAATCTTAGCTTTAAGATTAAGCCCCTAGCACAAACGGTTCCGGAGATACAGCCAATTTAATAAAGGTAGTTTTTCGGATTTTAAATTTTAAAGCTCAGAATAACAGATGACAGTTTTCAGTTTTAAAGATGACAGAATGACACGATTCTAGGAGGCAGTTCTAATAGGCTAAAATAGTTTGGATAGATTATTTTAAACTAAGAAATTGGTTTTGCACAGTGAGTACTCACACTATATTTTTGAAATAAGCCGTCAAGGTCTGGTCAGGTTGGACGGGACTTCCGGCGGGTGGTTCTGCTCACAGCGGTCTGGTCTCTGGTCCTGCTCTCAGCACTGCACAGTTCTGGTCTCTCTGGATCTCTGGTCTCTCTGGATCTCTAGTCTCTGGAGGTTGATGGATTTGAAGTCTGGAGTCTCCCGGCAAAGCGTCCCGCAAGAAAGTGGAAAGTGAATGTGTTCTTACCTGTCCTGCACTGTCTGCTTTTATGTGTTTAGAAAGTGGGTGTGTGCGTGGCATCACTGAGCCTGCCCCTCTCTACTTGTCATTGGCCCAATTCTCCCCTCTCTCATGATTGGGGGAAGGAAATGGATTATCATCATGATGAGGTCTGTTTATGGGTCAGAGGATCCTCCACTGGTCAATTTGCCCACAAATCTATATTTGATTCAAATACATATTTCCCAGATACACAAGTGGTTGACATTACATGTACATATTACCGATGAATTAAGACAGGTCTCTGTTCAAGCCCCATGTTCCTGCGAGCTGGGATTGAGAAATGACAACATTTTGCGCTTTTTGGTCAGTTTACCAATATCGGACATTTACCAAAAAATACACAAATGTGCGCAAGGAGTATGGACATTAATTGATGAAGTGTCAGATTTTTAACATGCAGACATTTGGAGTAAGACCCTATTTTCTGCTAGCAACCCCCCAGAATACACCACAGGGTCCTAACACCTCTTAAAATGTGCACGGATAAATCCCAAGAATAATGATATTACTTATATAATTTTGACCAGTCTGCACTATGAGTTATCTATATTTTTAAATTATGCCCTGGTCAAAAAGGGGTGTGGCTTCCCACATCACATGGTGGAATAACTGGTTTATACACTTACCCCAAGCTCAGCTTGCTAGCAGAGGCAATGCCCTTCCCAGTTTCTCCCAAGAGGAAGCCACTTTACGCCCCCCCCCCAATATAACATTTGCCTGAGTCCAGGACAAGGCTTTGTTCAACCTCCTGCAGTCTGCAGGTACCGCTCCCTTAATTCAATCAGAGAGGTGTGACCTCCTTTTGGTGGGGCAGCAGGATGCAGCCAGGCCTGGGAAGAGTTGTTGAGCCAGTTCAACTCCTGTCGGGGGAAGTTGTCAGGCAGAATTCAGCTAAATGTCACTTTAGTTCCCAGTTTTCTACATTCAAATCCAACTTACATGCAGCTATTTTTTATATATACATTAAATAATTACTTCCTTCAAGTCATTTCAGAATATAGTTTTACATTGTATCCACCTCTTACCAAGTCTTTCCTTGGCCTGGTTTTGGTTCATCTGTTCAGTTTTACACAAAAGTCTGGTGGTTTTAAAACGCCGGCTTTCTGATAGTGGTGAGCACCGGTATTGCATCCATTTTTGACATTAAGAAAATGAATTCCCCACAGTTCTGGGTTGCTTTTGGCAATCAGCATTGCCATTCCCTATGGTTTCAGGCTACTGTGTGTGTAGCCCAATGGTGGTTTTAGGCAGTGCACTCCTGTGCTCACAACATAGGCAAAAATGGGTGGCAGCCTATTCTTCATGTTTTCCCTGTGCACTCTCTGGGGAGTTCTGGCCATCATGATGTTTTCAATGCCAGTACTGCACAGTTTTATGGTAGGGCTTGGATGCATGGGTAAAACATCCCACAGATCCCTGGGTCCGCGCATAGAAACCTCTGGGTATTAAGCGCGTTATAAATAACCTACATTTTAAGTGTTCTCGTTTGTATGCATATCCAACAGGGTCGTCTAATCACGCCCTGAAGAAGGCGGCTGCACCTCCACTTTGGCCACCTAAACGTGACTCCAACAAGGGTCTACCTGTGGTCCCTTGTTTGACCAATTTTACCACCTTTGGACAATCCTTTTGCTTCCATTTTGTTCACCCCTGGTCACGTCGGTAGACCCTATTGGGGTACACCTCCATAAATGATGAATCGACATTGAAACAGAGCAGAACAGGAAGTGTACTGGTTACACGCATAACTGCTTTTCTGATTTTCTATTATATAGAATGACTAATGTATCAATGTGTTTGATTACTGTTTTTGTGGAGCTACCAGAAATCAGTGGTCAGCAGTCTTCATACAGCACGATTTAGGATACTGCCTGTTCAAACTATGAGATTGTCGAAGGACAACACAAAACTGCAATCTTTCATTGTGGAATGAAGCTTAAAGTCTTTAGTAACAATTGGATTTTTTTGTTAATAGCTATAACTATCTTTTTCATTCCTTTGTACTCTCAATTTACTAGCTTTGATCTTTCATATTTTTCCAGCACTGGGTCTCCTTCTCTACTCTTATTTTACTTTGTTCATGATTTTAGTGTGGTCTTTCCACACTCCAGACATATACCTACTATATAAGGTATGCAAACTGCATTGGAGTTATTGTTTCTTGTTTAATGCACATAACAATGTAATGGAATGTTTTTCACTTCATGTTGAATTATCAGTACAATAACATTTTATGTTTTATGAATACACCAAAGTGGTCTGTGTCCATGTGTCTCTGGCATAGAATTACCTCGTTTTGATTCATTCATTGACTAAACTACTGTTTGATACGACAAGGTTTTACATTATTAACCACCCTGTTATCAGCTTGTGGCAGCAGTTCCCTTTCTTTTGGTGAAAGAATCCTAATTCTTGGACATTGTCTCCCCCTATTGGCCGGTTACATGTATGCAACTCGCCTTTATCCAGATATATTGTTTTCGTCTAGGCGGCTGCCTGAATTTACTTTCCCTTATCTGCAATATTTGGACAATTGTAAACACAGTTTATATTTGGCACATTACCTCGTCCTTATAGTTCAGAAATCAAACCGAGTGGTGTTTGAATTCAAACAGAGGTTTATTTTCTCTCAACTGAAGTGAGACAATATTAGATTAGTGTCGTCGCCAAGTATAGCACTTTACTCCGCGTGGCAAACATTCTCTGAAGGCTGCGACACACTATATGTTGGCTTATATTTCTCTAGCCAGTTCCCCGAGTGAGTTATCTGATTGCCTGCACAAACGGGCGCTGTCAAAAGCCTTCCGTACACAAATATACTTTTCATTCTAGCAGGTTGCACTCCTTAATGTAGTATTTTGAGAAGGCCAATGCCATCTGTTTGGATAAGCTTTCCCTCCACCCCATATAAAACTACCCACTCTTATCACATTGCCTGCCAACTGTCCTACTTTGTCAACTACTTGGATATGTGAGGTATTACCTCACGAAAGGTTTTCAACGACTTCTTTTCCTCTCCCTTCCTTTGCTTGGTTCCTCCTTTGCCCATTCTCCTCCCAAGACCACTAACAGAGGCAGGACCTCACACCACAAAGCATTCCAGCGCCAAGGATATGCCCCACACCTGGTGTGTCATGAGCAGATAAGGAACGACAACACTCATAGCTGACCTGGGAGGGGCATGGGTCTCCTGTGTAAGGGGGGCAATGCCTACAATTCCAGTGCTGCAAATCAGTGTTGGAAATTGACAAAATGTACTGGGCGACCCCCAACCCTCTTCACACTAAGGGGAGGGGGTTGCAGATATGGGGGGCGGGTGCATCGTGCTCTGAAACACTTGTGTATGGGTGCGAAACAAACGAAATAAAATAAAATATCATATCAATCATTGTCAGTGGTGTGGGCGGGACTGTGGGGCAGAGGTAGGTGTCAAATAATGTGGATGCCCTAATTATATGGGATGCTCGTTGTTTTACATAAAAAATAAGGTATATCCTGGGAACATAAGAATGGCCACCAATTCATCAAATGTGCTCGTAAACATCCCTTCTCGGCATGCAATGCACACTGGGTATGGTGCTCATTTCACATGTCAGAATAGTCAGAACGACGAGGCTCCAGACCAGTCACACAGTATCTTTTCTTGGAACCAAGGGCTGGCGATTTGCATAAAAGCAAAGACAATTTCGGGAACATAAGAATGCCCACAATTTTAAATTTCAAACATTTATGTGGTAGTGATTCAGCAAGAAACCCTTTAGGAGTAATGTAAATTGGACACTGCTCTTTAAATACTCACCCTAACACAAAATCTCCGTAAATTGTAAGACACATATACCAATTCGGACAGCCCCTGAGCAAGATATGAGGCTTTGGCTGTTTCTGCATTCAGTCTTGCTTGCCGAGTCTTCTGAAGCGTAGCTGTTTATGAGTGAGGCACGGTTGGAGAATATATCTGGGAGTTTTCTGGCCATGGCCATAAGTTTCCATGAATGGTGCAAGCGGGCTGGCGGTGACCACAGGTTGCGAGTGAGTCCTCCAGTCCTAATAGGAAAAAGGGGGGACGCTGACTTACAAAATCCTAAATGCCCATATGAAATGAACAGGTCAAATCCTAAAGTGAAATATGCAAATTTCATTCAATTTGTTTGTTTTTCCCACATGCAGAAAGTGCATAGAACAAATAAGCATTTGCCAAGAGAACAGATTTTCTTATTTCGTTGCTGGCTTGTTATAATAGGTATGCACCATTTAGGTCTAAGAATCTGCAACAAAACATGTTGTTTTGGAAGAAGGAAGTAGGTTGAATAAATACCCTTGTTTTCGTCATGAGGCAGCACCAGTTCTATCGCTCCTTTGTGTAGAAGAGACTGTATTTCATCTTCTGGAATCCTCTGGTGTTCTTGCAACATTCTTCTGTGTCTTGGTGGATGGTAGCGAGGTTTCTCGAGAAACTCTATGACGTACCCCTGGGGCACAGTACCCACGTGTCTGAAGTGATTCCCTCCCACCCGTGGGTGAATTGTGAGATGTGCCCCTCACTGGGGGGACATAGGAGGTAATGCAAATGGGTATGTCATTGTTTTGGGGTAGCGGTGCCTTTGGTGACTGCACCCCTACTACAACCTCTACCACTTTTAAAGCCCCTTTGAAAGCTGGATTGATAGAATGTTGATTGTGGAGTGGCAGAATACCAAGGTGATGATGATCTATGCGAGTTTGTTGGTATGCTGACCCTCGAAAGAAACGGCAGTTGTTGAAAACATCCCGCTGGACGAAAGGCTTATTAGAAATCTGACCTAAAGATTTTAGGATCTCATGTTCTTTTTTGGTGTTTTCCAGGGCATCATCTACTGCTTTACCAAACAACACATTTGCCTCTACAGGCATATTGCGTAGGGTGGCTTGAGTTTTAAGCTTAAAGCCTGACTGACGCAGCCAATCATGGCATTTTAACAGGATGTCCCCTGCGACAATTCGACTTGTATCTGCTGCGTCTAAATTTCCCTTAAAAATGTTATTGGCGATTTGTCTGCCTTCGTCGACAGCCGTTGAGATCTGAGAGCATAGGGGTTCTGCGACAGAGTCTAGCTGACTCTGTATGATGTCTCGTAGTTGTCAAATATTTTGAATGCATCTCAAGCGAGGTTAGGCCACTGTTTTGTTTTGAACACCTTAATTAAAGAATATTTCCTGGTTAGATCGGAAAGCTGTACATAGCCTTTCTGGATTTGGAGAAGGCGTTTGACTCAATTTACAGAGACGCACTCAGGAAGAAATTGGCAACACTGTATGGTCCCCTAAACCTTTTAAATCTTACCCAAGTCTTATATGTCAATACGTATAAAGTAGTGCGATGTTCACCGGTGGGTAGCTTCTCTGCATATTTTGTGACAAATAAAGGGGTAAAACAAGGGTGTTTTGCTGGCCCCACTTATTGATTTTATTTGTGGCAGATTGTAATCCTCTATCCAGTGGTAGCAGAGTGTTTCCAGCGACCTTGCAGAATACCTGATGGTACAGTGCCATTAGATCTGACTGTTGAGTATGCAGATCAATACTTTCGAAACAATGGACCAAAATGAAATATGAATAAAACCAAAATAATGTTTTTTAGGAAAAAGAAAAATGCTTACTCACGGAACCTAAATAGCTAAAAAACAGATGTTGTGGAGTCATACTGCTACCAGTGCCTCACATTTGCCAAGACCGGGAAATGGGCAACCCATATGAAAATCACCATTGAGAAAGCTACACTTCGAATGGGAGGATTAATGAGATTCTATCACAAATGTGTGTTTCGCACCCGATGCTATTATATGGTAGAACGATTTGGGCCTACACTAATTGTACACAATTATAGGTACTACAGAATAAACCCCTGAAAATGTTAACTGGCCTTCCACCTGGCACCCAAACAGTGCTATTCCAGTGGAACTGGCGGTGCCAAATATTGTTGAACGGGCATGTTTACAATTCAGTGCTTTTTTTCTGAAGACGCATGTAGTTGGTCTGGAGAATTCGAATATAAACAATGCTCTTGGAGAAATTGTGAATTCTGATGCCAAAAGGAAGTACAAATGGTATAATGAAGGGTGCAATGTTTTACTCGAATGGGGTCTGCGACAAGTTACAGAAATACACATTTGTGAGCATAAAAAAGGTAAAAAGGATTTACCAGAAAAAGTACTTGTGCAAGATTGGGAGGCAGATAGGAGAAAGGTGAGTGATCTACCTTCACTTGTGTTATAGAATTCCAAGCGTCAAACTCAGAACATAAAAGGGGAAGTCTGCGAAAGTAACTCACATGATTGCAGAAGATTAATCTTGATGACTAGACTCAACAAGCTCCCTCTAAATGCCCAAAGACAATAGGAAGGGGCAGCTTTCTCTCCAAGCTCCCTCTCTTGCAAAAAGGGAGCTAGTGAAGATTTGAGCCACTTTCTACTTTATAAAAGATACATTGATCTAACAAGGAAGTGGTTGGAACCCTACTTCATTACATGTAATATTAGATTTTACACAAAAGAATTGTTTTTAATAATGAATTACTACAATACACATTTTATTTTCAGTTTGTTTCAAAATGTACAAGAAGCCCTGTTCTGTCGGTTTAAATTAACTTGAATTATGCCCTTTTAGGGTAATAAGAAAGGCTGATAGCTTGGGCCACACCCTTCTGGGCACATTTTAATTCGATGATGATGTCTTAATGATTATTCGTGGGTGTTATTTCTTTTGAAGGGTTTTATGTATGTATTGATGTTGTTTATATATTAATGTGTATGTATTTGGTATTCATGGAGGAATCTGATTCAATAAAGATGACCATTAATACAATGAGATGTGATTGTAATTTGTGGGATCACCGTTGTCACCCTTTTAAAAGTGTGGGATGATTTCAGTGCCTTTCTATGTTGGCTGATAAGACAAACTTCCACCAATGATGTTAAAGAATTTGATAATAAATGGTATTGAAATTGCTAGTTTATCCCTGAATTGCTCAACGGGAATATAATCCAATCCAGGAGCCTACCCTATTTCTTATCTACAGAACACAAAAGTTATATGACAAGGTACATATGAGCTGCTTTCTATAGGGAATATTTTGCTTTAATTGGTCTCTTCTCAAAAAAGCTTAAATCCAATGAAGGACTTGTCCTCATTGTTACCATATACATCTTAAAAATGATTTAACCACCAGGCTTCTGAAATGACATCTTGTGGGTGCATGTTGCTTCTAGATCCTGCATTAACAATCTTTTTAACAATTGTTTTTAACAACTTTTGTTTTATTTTATTGATTGTTGCAGAGTGGAGAAGACGCTGCTTTAAATTTTGCACAGCACTTACCTGGTTAAGGAGGCAGTGACTGCGGGAGATATTGAACTCTCCTTTGAGCTGCTCCTTATTGGACGCTGCAGGACTCTGCTGCGGTTCCACCTGTTTAAAGCGGCCACATGCGCAGAAGCAGCGTGTTTCATTTTATTGGCTATTGCACAGCGCAGAAGACACAGTTTTACATTTGGAGAGCACTTACCTAGTGCAAGAGAAGGTGAATATGGGAGAGATTGAACTCTCCTTTCAGCTCCTCCTTAATGGATGCTGCAGGATGCGGCTGGCGCTCCACCTGTTTAAAGTAGCCACCTACGCTGATGCAGTGCACCAGCGACGCATGCAGAGCACAGTAAGCGGTGATATCGGCACGCCGTCATCCAAAATTACGGTGCTCAGTACGTCACAGGCATTCAACCCTGTTCTATGGATGCGATGGGTGACATTGATTGTTCCACGCTCCTGAGCAGAAAAAAGAACAATCTAGGGAGAGTAAAGATAATTGATACACTACAACTGATGTTGACCAGCCATATGATGTCTTACATCACAGATAGTCTTCCATCAAGAGAGAAAAAGGAATTAAACCTGGAAGCCCCACAAACACCCACAGGGAAACTTGCTAATTTATTTCCTGTGGCAACTGATTCATCTCTGATTAAACATGCTAACCTCTTGAAGATGAAGAACAGGTCGCCACTTCAATGGCATGCCTAGGATCCAAATGAACTGAATCAATACTTCAATTAATATCAACAGACTGCTGGACCCTCTCCCATGGTTGCCATTACTAGTAATGATGCCAGCATTACTTCGCCTCTTATGATTAACAACATACAGATGGCTGCAGCAATCCCCACTCCTGCCACAGTAGAGGTCATTGATGGGCAAAACTGCATCCCATGTCTAGAACCATGTGAAAAGACTATGATGACTGCTGAATTTGATATTCATCATATGAGCAGGGAACTTATTGATAAAAGTCTGCTTTGTACTTCACAAATCCAATTTATGAATCCCACTCTCTCTAAGGAGGAAGACGGACTTGACTCGGCTCAACTACTGCATGATTCAGTTCCTATGAAATCCTCTTGTGAGAAGATCTTATAATACATTAATAGTACTACCAACTCACAATCTATTAATCATGAGGCAGTGGCTACTAGTGTGAGTAATACTTCGGGCCACTTTTTGGTTACTAGACCGCAGTTTTAAGCTCGAGACTATTCAAAGATTGACATCTTTGTTAAAGATCTGTGAAGAAATACGTAATCAGTCTACAAGACATAATGACTCACTTAATACTATCATCGCACGACTTGAAATTAGACCGGTATTATCTAATGTTGAGCGTAATGTAGCTGATGTTATGAGGTGCATGGCACAATTCCTGGTTTATTCTACATCCCCATACTCATAAAATCCAGCTATAAAAATAGATATATCTGCCTGGGTACATTGAGTATTTAGGGTATTTATAAATGAAACAGCCGCCATCTTTTTTTCTCAATGTGAGTGATAGCCGCGATATACCTCATGTTATTCCCCAGGGTATCGGGTGGCGGGTAGGGGGAAATGCTGAAAAAGCCATTTGCAGGTAAAAAAAAACTTGCAAATGCCACCAGACTAGAGGTGGTGGTCGGGGGGCAAAGAGAACACAAAATTAAAAATTGGGAGTTGGCAGGGGCTTGGTCTCTGACCAAGTTTGCAACATGAAGCTCAGGCATTTTTCACATACTCTCTGGTATAACTGCAGCTACCCGACATTTCAGCTGAAACTGCGTCACAGAAAGGACAAGTGTTGGGGAAATGGAAGAGGGCTGGGGAGGTGAGGAGGCCATCAGAAGAGTGGGGGGAGCAGGCACACATGAGGGGGCACTTGGTGAGGGTCTGGGAGGACAGGGAAGCATTTCTTTCACAGTTTTCCCAGTAACCGCGGGTATGATGACTACAAATAACCAAGGGTATCTGTAGTTTATTGTAATGCACCGGTGGTTATAGAAAAAAAATATAATGAAACACAAATTATGTATTTCTACAGCTACAGGGACATTGTGGGTGAAAAACCATTGGCCATGGCCAAAGGCATGTTAGTGTTAAAGAAATGTAGACAGTAGGCATGGCAGAAGGCCGTAGTGTTAAAAGGAATTGGGATTGGGCATGGCCAAAGGCCCTGGCAACTGGCCATGGCTGAAGGGCATGACTGGTGAGCAAGGAGTGATTTAAAAAAAATAGAGTGGGCACGTCCGAAGGCCATGTCCAGTAGCGTTGAAAAATATACAGTGGGCACGACCGAAGGCCATGGACAGTGGCATTGATAATGATACAGTGCTGTTTCCATTGGCCTGGCACCAAAAATATACAGTGGAGATGAAAAACAAGCATTGGCAAAGCCAACATCTTTGGCTTCCGTATAAGTATCAGGCATCGGCAGGTGCTATTAGATGCCCAGGTACTCACGCTGTTTGCACTTGCTACCATCAATGGCCAGTTAATACAGCTACGGCAGTGCCTGGCAAGTGCCTTTCACAAAAGCCCAAACTGTTGCCATTGCCAATGCTATTTTTCTTTGGTCTTGTGCCCAGAGGAACATGCTCATAATTAAGGATTGGGTAGAAGAAGAGGTAGGTAATACTAACAATATACTCAGACAATTGTCACGGTCTGGAAAATTATTTATGTTTTTGTCCTGTTCTCTCTAGCTTGGAAACAAAGCCCAGAGAAGGTACATCTATATTTAATTTAAAAAACAAAAAGCCATTTGAGTGTCAAAGACATTGGGGACAAGAGTCACAAGTCAGTTGTTGCCAGTGTTAAGCCCTCAAGCCTGCACACGATGAAAGGCGTTTCCATAACGAATACATAAAGTTCTTGGACACACTTCCAGTGCAGGGGTTGGGCAGAGGCCACGCTGTGTACCACTTATCACCCCATTAGAAGATTGCAAGGGCAGCCCCTGAGAGAAGCAACCCCTCCCTCATGCACAGAGCAAAGGATTTAGGGGAGCAGTGGGCACACTGCTGTGTGTCTGGGCAGTGGCTGCAGTGCAGTGTGTCTGGGCTCCTGCACCCACGAAGAACAGCTCGGAGCACCCAGGCAAACAGAAACCCTTCTCTAAACAACTAAAAAGTGGGCACTCTGGCATGGGGGCATAGAAGGAAAATCTGCCTGCCGCACCCGTACTGGCACTACGAACAGCTATTGGGAAAGAACACTGTGCACTATAACCGAAACACGTACGCAAGAAGAAGTCTAGCTCAACGCGCGGTTCTACCCAATCGAATCGTTCATAGCCCAGCAAAGGTGGAAAAAAGAAGCATGGAACCTGCCACTAAGCTTGGGCACGGCAGTGCAGCAATACCTGCAACTACAACCAGTGCCTCTGGGACAAGGCCTTACACCCTCTGTAATGAATACAGATTGTGGAGGAATGTCACAATAGCCAAGAAAGAGCTTGCACTTCTAATGAAACAATTGCATGAACAAGAGCATTCACTCCTAGGACACACATGCATCACCCAAGAAGGACTGTGTGCAACAACTGCATAAACAAAACAAGGCATTGTCTTTGCACTGGTGGTTCCCAAAGTGAAAAAGGGTGTGCCGACCATGTCAGTGGGTTGCTGGGAAAGGAAGGAGATGAGGGAGCATTTTTTTTACGTGGCCGAATTTCATGGAGTGGGTTAACGCAACCCAAAAGAAAATTAATCAAACGGGGCGGGAAGATTACTGGAGTCTCCCCCATAAGGTTATCTAGAAAAAAGGCTCTGGGGGTCACCCTGTGAAAGGACAACAATGCAACCCCTGCCTCAGAGTGCAGTGAACGTTCCCGTGCAAACCACAAGAGCAGCTTGCAAGAAAACTAGGAAAACCAGGTGTTTAAGGGGGAGGCAGGATTAAACATCAGCACAGTATACAGTGACTGCAGGACGAGCTTCTCTGCATATTATAAAACATTTCTGTCGCACCACTCACCTCTGGAGACGGGTGCTTCACCTCTTTAACAACTGCTACCTTAGGTGAGCGAAAGTCACTTAGCATGCATGCTTACAACAGGGTGGTTTTGGTAATCTGTACTACCATTGAGCCGCAGAGTTAATTTCCAACTAGAAACTGTTTGTTCGTATTTGCGCTTTATGGTGTAAACAAACTAACAATTATGTGCAACTAGCAATCTGCCCCTTGCGGGTTGGCTTGAACATGGCTTTGGTAACTTTTACTTGCAGTCATTTTAAACCAAATTCTGATTCCTCCACCTGTAAAGTCATAGGAGAGTTTCCAAGTCTCCTTTTGGTTATGCTGCAGCACTTCTCTGACAGTGCAAAAACAGTTAGAGGGGCCAACAAACACTGTGTTAGCCCTAAAACACCTTCATTTGCCATATTCAAACTTAAGCATGAGTGTCCTACCTACCCCTTAATCCATGGACTACTCGCATAATCCCTCCATGCTGTCTATCCCAGCCCTCACCTATTGAAAAGGATTTCAGACTTCTGAATCATTACTCGCCGGACGTCTGACACTTTCCCATGTACCAGTGACAGTTCACTGGGGGTGGTGCCTCGTATGGTAATATCCAACAGCAGTGACAGGCATGTGCCAGTCTTACCTGACCCCCGGAATGCAGCCCTTGTATGGGGACGTCTGAGGCGCAGCTCCTAGACGGCTGCCTGACCAGTGAAGCTGCAGAGCCCTCCGTAGGAAAGCCCCAAGTGGAGTAAGCATTCTATGAGCGGGGGTGGCACGGGATCAAACCACAGCATCTATCCATCGAAGCTAGACCCATTTGGTGAAACAAAATGGCTGCTGTATGGCAAAAAAGCACAACTATCCAACCAGTCACATCATAGTGACATCTCACTGCATATCCAATCAGGTACTGCTTCATCAGAACACAATAGACACACACCCACAAATAAGTACACTGACAGTTTTACAGATTTTTTTTGCCAAAAACGTATTAATAACAGTAACTTGTTTTTTTTGTGTTACAAACTACATTACAATATGTAACATAACGGAAACCCTTCAGTAAATATTGTTTAAAGCATCAATCAAGTCAAATAACTTTTTAATAGCATTAAAACATTGCAGCTGCCATTTTGGAAGGAAGAATGGTGGTAAAATTCATCACACAGTACAAGACGTGAGGTTGGAAGGAAAATGGGTGGGAATGGGAGGAAAGTCCTATAGATTTCACTTAGCGATGGGCGTCAAATGGGTGGGACACATAGCCAAACTACATAAATCCATCCTCATATGTCTTCTGCATTGAAAAGCATAACAAACCTAGATTCATAGCCCCTATTTCAAGCTCCAATGTTAAAGGTCTTATTTTAATGACAATAGTTTTGTCTTTATAGGTAGCGCTTTGAGCACCACCTAATAGCCAAAACTAAAAACGATGGTATAACAAAGTCGTGTAATTCAATTAAAGAACTTTGGTTGAAATGCAGTTAAGGTCAGTAAACGTAATGCAACAAAACTCTTAAAAATCAGCATATTGGGAAACTCCGGACCGGCTTAACTCTGCGCCTTCTGTTGCAAAGCCCAAGAGAACATATATATTATAAGAAAAGGAATTCACAATGTCATACAAAATGACAATTTGGGGCGTATGGTATTATGGGAGAGATCAACGGGAAGGCACTGAGTTAAGCCGGTCCTGTGTTTCCCAATGCGCTGCATTTCAAGGGTTTTTGTTGCATTAAGTTTACTCACCTTAACTGCACTTCAACTAAAGTTTTTCCTTGAATATATATTTAGTGACAAGGGCAGTGCTGTGGCTTTATCAAGAGGGAATGGAAACCCCTCTCAGCTGGAGTTGGGAGGACTGCCAGGCAGATATGCAGAGCCAGTCAAATCCTTTAGGACAGTGGAAGTTGTGGTGGCCCCAATTCCTACTCCCCCCCCTTGTATGTTAGGCTGAGGGAGTGTTGAGGTTCTCTTAGTAGTCACAGAGTAGCATCCACCTATACCCCAGAAGACGTAACACCATTCCCGAGTTCAGATAGACAAGAAGAAGAAAAATGCCCATTAGGCAGAGGTGACTTATAAGTTGCCCCCTTTGATAATAGGCATCTCATGCTAGCTACTGGCTCAGGAACCCCAGAGGAAGAGAAAGGACAATACATTAACCCTTCATATATGTTACCCTCATACCACTGTATTCAAATGTAAATATATTGTAGCCTACCTGTGCTTCTTGTAAACCTTGCACAAACCACCTGGAGAGATGTGTTCTCTGTTTCATCACAGAGAGGGGCTTTAACCCATGTACCCATGGGTTCCCCTGTATAGAGCACAGGGAAGAACCTTTTGTTTCTGGAGGAGAAGAATACTAATATCTTAATGGTCTCTGTGCTCTGAAAAAAGTGACCCAACTTGGAAGTGCCTAAACTCTTGGGTCTTGTATGGACTCGGGAGGTGAGGGTTATGAGGATATAAGTAAGAGCTGCTCAAAACAAACAGAATAATAGAACAGTGAATCCCCCACTTACCTTGCTATATACCTAAATACTCGAGCCTGAAAAAACAATGATGATCAGTACTGATCACCAAATTAGATTACGAGACGCTGAAGTCACGTCTTGTGCATCTTTTTATTGAAATGCTGGCAAGTTCATGAACGGCCATTCTGTGGTGTCCAGCAGCCATCTTGGTTTGGGCATCTCACATATGACATCAGGAGGGCTGTACTTATAAGCCATTTTACCAAGCGCTAGGCCTGAGCAATGTCAGTGGCCATCTTGGAAGGGGGAGCCTGTTGTGAGGTGCGCCATCCAGGCAGGCCGTTAGATACCTACTTGTCTCTGTAGTTTGTTGTAGTCTGCCCGGGAGAAGGGGTGCAGTCTTGCTTGGACCACTAACATTGTACCAACTTATATATGTGCAGTACTGCTTTGTCTCACACCATGCCTCTGTAACAAAATGCTAACAAGACCCTCTCTAATTTTTCTAGAGTCATCCCTCCTATTATGAACAAAGACTAGCATAAGTAGAACAGCTCTCCTGTGCCAAATGCTTCCGACAACGTTGGGAAAATCCTGCACCACTACCGAGTGAGAACAACTCTATGGCGTTCCTCACAAGCAAGCTTTCTCCGCCGGAAAGACAGAGAAAGAGGGACCCTACATCAGAACCCTAGAGGCAGCAGCAGGGGAAGCTGGAGAATTCTCCTCAGTAGCAGTGGCAAACTCACGCAAATGCAGACAGAGAAACTAGATCCCTAAACAAACATTATTTACCCTATGAGAGCTGGGATAGAAGCCCCCTAACATGACTTCCTGGTCATCAGGCCCATGTGGAGAAAGTGGGTGGGTCTTATCTCATTATTTGTAAACCTTGCTGATTCTAGCACCTCCGGGATGGGGAATGCCTGGTCATGGAAAGGGGCCCAATGGCAGGAGGAGACAGAGTATAAAGAAAATCTTGAGTACATCCATCCATCCATCACCGTTGTTAAGTTTGCTCAATTATGTAGTTATTGCATCAGGGTGGGCGAAACTCATGGCCATAGAGTTGGCTAACCAGGATGCATTCGTATTAGCTAATCTGACACTTTATTAATCTCACAACAAATAACTGATGCAATAACTACATAATTGAAAACACTTAACAATGGCGATGGATGGATGACTCAAGAACTTTGAAAAGAGTGACAAGAGCATCATGTATGTGTGTTTTACTCACAAGTAAGACAATTACTTCTCAATAGTTACAATTGACACGTCATTATCTCATATATTATTTTTTTGTTGGAGAGAGAGCTTTTGTTCATATGTCAAAAACCTTAACCTTTACAAATTAGTGCCAGAATTAGGATGTGTGCTAGGGTAACAGTAGCATAGCTGCTCCATTCCGACTCACCTTTTGAATATTACCCTATTAATATGAGGGGCGCAGTCCCATTGCAATTACAACGTTTGCTATTTATTTCGGAGTATAAAGAAGGTCACAGGAAGCCAGAAGGAGTGGGTTCTTCCAAAAGAGGAGCAGGCAGGTCAAGGAACCAGCAGGAGGATGGAACGAGCAGCGATGTGCGGTGGCGATTTCTGGAGGTGGAGTATTGGTGAGTGAGTGTAAGTGGTACTGCTTTGTAAGTGTGCTTGAAGTGTGGCAAGTGTGTTTAGGAGAAGGAGTGCCAGTGGTAAATGTGTAGTGTGTGTGTCTGTGAAAGAAGGGTGTCTTAGAAGAAGGCAGGAAGGAGGGAGTTGTAGTGCAGAGGAGGGAGTTGTAACGCAGAAGAGGGAATTATAATGAGGAGAAAATAGGAACATGAAACTGGGGGGCGAGAAACTAGGGCAAGCTGAAGAGAAAGGAGCAAGCCAGAGCAAATCAGAGTATCTGAGCGGCAACATTCCCAAATACCAATTGTACTGGATAGTGTACAGAGACTTAGGAAGTCCCAGAGGGATGCTAGGTAGATAAGACTTTTGCCTTTGGGGATTTGCCATCCAGCATAAGCACACCTGGGTTAGGGTGGTATTGTGGCGTTTATAAGAGAGACAGAGGGACGCACCTAGGACCCTAATATAATAAAAAATAAAACCACTTGGACTGTCTCTGAGCATGGAGTGTTTCTTAAGCAATCTGTGACATGATCGAAGGACTTGAATCCGACAAATTGATTTTGAGAAGTTCCTCAAGGATAGCTCAGGGGCAACAAAATTCCCTTGGAAACAACACAACCCGAAGCAACACAGGTTCTAATCCTGCTCCCACACTAAGAAACCACTAACTGGTATTAAGCGTGTTATGAATGAACAATAAAATAGAAATGTTCTGCAGCCTAAATTTTACTTATCTTATGAAAGTATTCGCCAAATATTTCTGGTTGTTTAACGTTGTCTTTTGAACTGATCACTTCCAAACAGATTCTTTTAACCGATTTTGCCTCATCAAAAGAAATACACATACATCAATGCTCATTAGCACATGAATATATTCAAAACGAATAGTTCCCATCTTACAACTGTGAAAGAAGATCTTTGCAAAGTGTTCTCTTCCCACGTTGTGGACTACAATGTCACACTATCTCACTTGGCTTTTCTCCCAGAATGTTTTGCCTGGGTTCTGCTTTAATTAATCCTGTTCTGCATGCCTTCGTAAAGGAATACTATTCTATGTCAATTATGCACTTAAACAATCAATGCACGTATGTGCCGATAGCACAACATTTTGCAAACAGGCTAGTATGATACTGTGGTGGTAGAGGCAGAGGATACAACTGTTATTTGTGGTGCCGAGATGCCTGTACTCATTTTCACACTATCCGCCTGCTTGCTAAATGTTGTGCTATTGAGAACATTTTGTAAGCATTTTATGAATCTTGAGGTCCTGCACTGCTGACAAACCCAGCCCCGTCTTCCTCTTTTTTTGTCAGCTAATTTGATGTCCTCTTTCCACACTACAACCTGGCACATTACCCCCCTTATTGGTCGGAGTAATCTGTTCATCCAAACCATCGTTTTTCCTTACACCTTGCATCAGTCATAATTCTTCCCTCAAACTAACTGCCCTGTGATCAGTGCAAATGCTCAGGCAGTTATGTCAGATGGAGACATAGCTTCTGCCGCATTCTCTGCATCACTCCTATCTTCTCAGAGGTTACATAGCAGCATGGTCGCAGGGTCATGAGAACTCTGCTCACAACTGCAAAGTATATCTGACCCAACACAACAATTCTTAGTTTACATTCACTCAGTTTACATTCATTCATGGGTGCTCCAAAAGAACACCAGATATGATGCGTACATTTAGATAACATATTGAGCATTCACACATCATTGATGGTACTAACATATACAGAATGCTAATAAGTTGTACACTCTTTGTTCCTCGGTCCTGCTCTACATTGGGGAACCCCTATTACATGGAAACATCAATCGAGAACCTTCTACTAACTTCTGTCTGTGCGCATGGAAAGTTGACAAAGCGGATAGTTTCACGATTTGTTTCCATAAGATCTTTTAGCGCGAAAAATCCAACTGAAAACCATAACATTTCTCTCTGTCACGGTCATGATGTTCTTCCTCAAATGGGTTGTATAACACAGAAATAAAACACCAGTTTCACACGCTGAATACATTACATGCATTCACTGCCTGTTAGCCTTTGAACTCCAGTCCTCTCCAGCGAACTAAAATAGACCAAATGTCTGCACGTCCATACACATGGCTATCACACCCAACAATAGCTAGCGACACCAGGTGTATTTTGGAGGACTTTTTAAAAAGTATTGCACCTCCATGTGTCTTTGAAGGCAGAGTCCGCTGTACCAGGTCATGGGACTGTTATGGCTTGAATTAACCTCTGTGGCACCATACAGGATTTCAATAGGAGCAGTTTTTAAAGTGTTATAGTTTGGAGCCAAGTTTATTATAATAGAGTGACAGTCTGAATAGTAAACCATTTTTGACACAAGTTCTGTTCAGGTGACATGGGGCGGCTTGGAACCTGTCCCATGACAGTAACAGAATGAGTATAAGCCCCGACTGGCTCAGAAGGATCAGTCCCAGCTAGCAACATAATTTCAATTGAGTGGCTGGGGGGGCTTCAAGCTCCCTTGAACTACCAGTCTGCATCAGGCTATGGTTGACTTTCTGAAATCTCAATCAGGGTCAATCATTCCACTTGGAGTGTATTGATTGTTACAAGGCTCGGACTGGCCTACAGGGCAATAGGCCCATGGCCGAACCAAAAACACAAAATGCTGATGTGGACCACTTTTTGTGGTCAAAGGGGCCACTTTTTGGCCAATTTGGGCCAGTTTGATGAGTTAATTCACTTTGTGGCTAGTAGTTTTGACCAGTGTTGCAAAATTAATATTCTTTAAAATGCACAAATGACATCACACTTTATCCAAAATCTTCCCCTTCGTTACTATTCAAACAGTTTCACAAAAGGAATGAAGAGCCATTTTCAACTGTCGGACACTTTTTCATTGGTGCCCGAGACATTTTTATGTCCCAGTCCGACTCTGACTTTATTTTATTTTTTATTGTTCAATTATAAGCGCTTAATACCAGCGAGTGATTTCTAAGCGGGCTCGGGATTCAAATCTGTGTTGCCTGCGTGACTTGCTTCCAAGACAAATGAGTTGCCCCTGAGCTACCCTTCCTGGAAAGTAATAAATATTTGCTTCAGCACATCTGAACTTTTTAGGTGCCGTTTTGAGTTTGATGCTCTATGAGCGGAACTTCTCCAGTCTAGACTAACCTGAAGGCATTTTCTGCAGAACGATGCCTATTAATTTTGCTTCATGCCTGTTTTTTTCAACTGTTCCATTTCAAGGGGCAACGTACACTTTGATAACTTTCTAACTGGGTTAATAACGATTGTATTGTTGTACTTAGATGATGGCAGCTATCTAATGGTTTGCTTATTAAAACAATCTTCTTTTAATTATTTGAATTATTGGGCTCATGCATATCTACAAGTAACAACATTGATAACAATATCACTATGACTAAAGGGATGTCTAGGCTATCTCCAGCCCAAGCTCAAATACCATTGTTAATATTCAATGCATTGACTTCCAATATTGTGTGCTTATTGAGTGATCTGTCAGGTGCACAAGGATCAGGTCATAGCAACATAATTCTGGGTCTACAGTAAAAGGAGTTTATATAAAAATGGGAGGCCCACTTGGTAGGATCAACCTAAAATGGGAGACCATCTGATAATGTGACTGGAAAGGTTCCTTTAGTTAAAGCAGTTATGACCTTTTCTGCTAGAAACACACCCGGGAAGCTGCCTGTTCAAGGCAAGGTCACTAAGCTTAATGTACAAAGCATTGGTGGGAAAACACCATAAAGATATTGTCCAGGTTCTCCCAAGAGATTCACATGAGGAAGGTAGTCACATTTTAAGGATGCTCCAGTGATTGAAGATCAGATTAATAGCAAAGTATAAGAAAAAATAACATTGTTCCTTCCAGTGACCATGAATCAAACATTCATATGGGGGTTGCAACTACTTTTACTGTTGTAAGTAAGCTAACAAACTAACACAATGTTATCACTACAGTGCAACCCTTCACGCAAAACAAATGACCCACCCCTGGTCCAACATAGCCTTACCTGTGAAAGCAGTGGCAGTGTGTTCATCTGGCTCGCCTAAACAGAAGGGCAGCATCTGTTACCTGTTTTAAATCTAGTATGTGCCTGATCACGTGATCATGAGGATGACTCGGTAGTGGCTGCAAGGCCCCCTTGAGGGTGTTCTCGGCAGTGCCTGTCCCGTGTGCGCCATCATGAAGATGACTCAGTAGAAGCTGCAAGGCCCCCGAGAGGGGGCCCTCAGCACACAGGACATGATTACAGATGCACTCAGGACAGGCACCTGTAATCATGTCTCTCGGGAGCCTTGCAGCTTCTACCAAGTCATCTTCATGATTACAGGTGCACACAGGACAGGCACTGCTGAGGACACCCTCTCAGGGGCCTTTGTAGCTTCTACCAAGTCATCTTCATTATTACGGATACACAGGGGACAGGCACTGCTCTGGACACTCTCTCGGGGGCCTTGCAGCTTCTACCGAGTCATCTTCATTATTACAGGCACACACGGGACAGGCACAGCTGAGAACACCCTCAAGGGGGCCTCGTAGCCACTACTGAGTCATCCTCATGATCACGTGATCAGGCACATACTAGACTTAAAGAAGGTTACAGATGCAGCCTTGGAGATGGATTTTCCGGCGTTGAATGACGTTGGTGAGGCGGACTCAGGCAGGGCGGAGCGGTGTCTGGGTGGAGGGTGCTGGGCTTGAGGAGGCGGAGTGGACTCTCCAGGCAGGTGCAGGGGGTGAGTGTGCATGGAGGAGATGGGAAGGAAATCAAAGGGGAGTGAGAAGGCTGAGAAGAAGGGGGGGTGAAGGAGGGGGAGAAGAGAGGGAAGACGCTGACTGTGAAATCTACATCTGTGGAGGGGGGTGAGGAGGGAAGTGAGGGGCGAGTTCGTAGCAGGTCTCCACAGAGGAATGATGGAGGGGGGCTGGACCGGGGCAACTCTAGGTCGGGGACCCAGGAAAAGTGCACTTTGGAGGGGCTGGAAGCCTCAGGGAGCGGTGTGTCTGGGGAGGAGAAGATGCAGTGTGACAGTGTGTGGAAGGTGGTGTTGAAGCCTGATAATTGCGAGAAGACGTTTCTGGGGGAGAATCCGATGGAGATTGCTAGATGGATGACGGTGGCTGTGGGGGATGTTACTCGGGTGCTAGTGGTGGCTAGGGGCCAGTTGTTGGTGAGGAGATGGATGCTGGTAGTAAGGCTAAGATGCGAGTGTTTGACCAAAGTGGTATGTCGTGTAAAGGGGTGCTGTATGAGTTGCCGGTGTCTGTGAATATGTCTGAGGTGGAGGAGCAGCTGGTGGGGGTGGTGGAGGCATGGATGTTGGGGAGGAGAGATGCACATGGGGATGTGGTGTCTACGACTGTGGCAGTGAGGTTTGCGAGAAAGGAGTGCCCGGAGGTGGTGGAGATGGGTTATCAGAGGTTCCGTGTGAAAGTTTATGTGGCGATGCCGTTGAGGTGTTATAAGTGTCAGCAGTTTGGACATGTGGCGAGAGTGTGCAGGAATGAGAAGCATTGTGGGAGGTGTGGAGGAGATCACGATATTAAGGAATGCAAGGCAGAGACCCCGGAGAAGTGTGTGAATTGTGGGGGAGGGCACTCGACTGCGTTTAGGGGGTGTGAGAGCCACAGGGTGGCGAGAGAGGTGGTGCAGGTGAGGGTGGCGGAAGGTTTGTCTAATGCGGAGGCTGTGGCAAAGGTGAAACTGGTACGGGTGGTGAGTGAGGTGTGTGGGAGGGAGCCGGTGGTGGATGAGACTGTGGGAAGGAAGAGTATGGTGGGTGAGGTGAAAGGCGTGGAAATGGTGGTTGTCCCAAAAACTGAGTTTATGTGCTTTATGGTGAGTGTGCTGGAGCTGGTTCAGGGCAATTTGTCTGTCAGTATGTCGGATCTTACGAAAGGAGTAGTGGAAGCGGGGAGGAGGTTTTGAGTGTTGTGGATGTGTTGGAAAAGGATGTGTTCAGGATGGTTACTAAAGTGCGGAAGCAGAGTGGGGTGTCGGCCTGAGGAGTTTGTAGGAATGGGCAGGAGTTGAAAGCGGTGCTGTGTGGGGAATTGAATGTTGATGTGGTTTGTATTCAGGAGACGTGGTTAAGGGGTGATCTGAGGTTTGTGATTCCGGGTTTTGAGTTGTTTCGTAAGGATAGGTTGGAGGGGGGTGTGTGGCTCTGGCAGTTCGGAAGGGGTTGGTTGCAAGAGAGATTGTCGTGGATGGAGCAGCGGAGGCTATCGGGCGGGGATTCGGGTAGGGGGATCAGAAGTATTGGTGTTAAATTATTATAATCCGTGTGAGGTGGTGGAGGTGGGTGTGCTGTCTGGAGTAATAAGGGGACATGTGGGACCTTGTGTTTTGT
Source organism: Ambystoma mexicanum (assembly GCF_040938575.1). Classification (NCBI taxonomy): domain Eukaryota; kingdom Metazoa; phylum Chordata; class Amphibia; order Caudata; family Ambystomatidae; genus Ambystoma; species Ambystoma mexicanum. The sequence goes on along the minus strand of NC_090933.1, from coordinate 21,886,434 downwards.
GTGGCGATTATAACAGTGTCAACACGTTGTGGGGTAGTGATCGTACAGATGCGAATGGGGATCTGTTGGAGGACATGGCAGATGAATTGTGTCTGTTTTTGCTGAATGATGGTTCGGGTACGCGGGTGGATGTGAGGACTGGGAAGTTGTCCTGTTTGGATTTGACCTGGGTGTCTGCTGCGATTGCGAGAGAATGTGATTGGGAGGTGCGTGAGGATGGGGATATGGGGAGCGACCATTCTGGTATTTTGGTTACTGTGAGGGGTGAGATAGGGATCAGGCCACGGATGTCTGGGAGCCGGTTGAACTTTAGGAAGGCTGATTGGGAGATGTATAAGGGAATGTGTCGGGAATTGATTGTTCTTCGAGGTAGGGATGGGGGGGTGGATGAATGGAATGAGCATCTGGTGCAGGGAATGAGAGGAGCGTCTGTGGCGGCAGTTCCGGAGATTGAGAAGGGGAAGGGTGGAAAGGTTGAGGTTCCTTGGTGGTCGGTGGAATGTTCGAGGGCTGTGGCAGCGCGTAAGAAGGTTAGGGCCAGGGCAGTGAGATCAGGAATGTTGGTGGATTTGGTGGCATATAAAAAGGCTAAGGCGGTGGTGCAGAGGGTAATTAGGGAAAGGAAGTGTGGATATTGGAGGGGCTATTGTGGGTCCCTGGGGAGTGATTCTGGTGTGGGTGAGGTTTGGAAACAGTTCAAGCGGATGTCTAGATTGATGAGGCCGCAGGATGGTGTGTCAGTGTTGTTGAAAGGGGAAGAGGTGGTCAGTGAGGATGGGGATAAGGCAAATTTGTTGGGGGAGTATTTTGCGGGGGTGCACAGTTCAGGGAACTTCCCAGAAGCGGTGAGGCTAGGTATGGGTGTGGTTGAGGAGGAGATACGGGAGTTGTTGGCAGATGTTGGGCCTTGGGAGGAGCAGTATGAGGTTCCGTTTTCTATGGTGGAGTTGGATTGGGCGATTCGGAAGGGGAAGTGGTCGAGCCCAGGGGTGGATGGGGTCATGCATGTATTTTTGGAGAAATTGCCAGTGGAATGTAAGTTAGAGGTATTGGCTCTGTTCAATGAGATCTGGAAGAGTGGAGTTTTGCCGAAGTTGTGGAAAAGAGCGATTGTGGTGGCGATTTTGAAGGGTGGCAAGGTTCCTATGGAGGGTAAGTCACATAGGCCGATTGCGCTGACTGTTGTGCTGTGTAAGGTTATGGAACAGATGGTGGTTGAGTGATTGGGGTTTTATTTGGAGTCAAATGGGTGTTTGAGTGATTTTCAGAGTGGGTTTAGGAGGAATCGGTCGGTGACTGATCCATTAGTGAGGTTAGTGACTGGTGTGGAGGAGGCATTGTGTGATGGGGAGTTGGTGGGAGCGTTCTTTTTGGATTTGGAGAAGGCGTATGATATGGTGTGGAAGAGTGGGTTGTTGGTGAGACTGTTGGAGATGGGTGTGAAGGGGAGGATGTTTCGGTGGATTAGGGCGTTTTGGCTGATAGGACCTTTCAGGTGAGAGTGAGGGGGGTGCTGTCTGAAGTTTGGAAGATAGTGTGATTAGTGCAATGCTGTTTCATGTGATGGTGGATGGGTTGATTCGGGCTTTGGTGGGAATCGGGTGTCAGGTGGATTTCTTCGCAGATGATGGTGTGGTATGGGTAAGAGGGCGGAGTTTGTTGTTGGTGCAGAGTCGGCTGCAAGCTGCGATAGTGCGTATGGAAGAGTGGTGTGGGAAATGGGGCTTTTCGGTGTCTGTGGATAAAAGTGTGAGTATGGTTTTCTCGATGAAAAGGGTGCAACAGGAGTTGAACTTGATTTTGAAAGGTGTAAGGGTGAAGAGCGTAGAGGAGTTTCGGTACTTGGGGGTGATTTTGGATAGGAAGTTGAACTGGAATTTGCAGGTGGATGGTGTGGTGGATAAGTGTAAACATAGGTTGAATTTGTTGCGGGCGGTGTCTGGGAAAGAGTGGGGTGCGCAGCAGAAGTGTTTACGAATGTTGTATAAGGGGTTGATTTTGAGTGTGATGGATTTTGGATGTCAGGTGGCAGTGGGTTTCACAGCTAATCAGAAGCTGCGGTTGGATAGGGTGCAGGCGAGGGCATTGAGGGTGTGTTCGGGTGTGATGAGGTCCTCTCCAGTGAATGCGGTGCAGGTGCTTGTGGGGGAGATGCCGTTGGGGTTGAGGAGAGATGCGTTGAATATGAGGTGGTGGGTGAAGTGCAGTGCGAAGAGTGTGGCTCATCCGGTGCATGAATGTTTGAAGTATAATTGGAGGTTTGACTACTATGGGGACCGGTGGAGGAGGAAGGTGGGCACTTTGGGGTTTCACATGTGGGAGAAGGGGGTGCAGTGGGGCGTGGGCGAGTTGTTGGCTGTGACGGGTACGGATTTGGTGAGATGGCCGATGTGGATGATGGGGACTCCAAAGGTGTGTTTAGAGTTGGCGAGTGTGGTGTCGAAGAAGCGGGGTTTTGCGAGGTGAGGTCAAGACTTTGGGTCAGGCGTATGTGGCAGGGAAGGAAGGATGTAAGGTGTTCACGGCTGGTTCTAAAGATCCTATGTCTGGGAGAGTGGGTATGGCGTATTATCTGGAAAGCACTGGGGAGTATAAAGTGGGGCGACTGACGAATGATGTGTCTATTTGTACGGCTGAGTTGGTGGCGATTGCATTGGCGATTGATAGGGTGTGCGAGTTGGGGTATGAGAAGGTGGTGGTGTTCTCGGATTCATTGAGTGGGTTGCAGGCAATTGTGGCAGGGGATGGTGATCGGAAGGATGTGATTTTGGACATCAGGAGGAAGATTGATCGGTGTGTGCGTGTGGGAATGGATTTGGAGTTGGCGTGGGTCCCCAGTCACAGTGGCATTTTGGGTAATGAGTTGGTGGATCTGGCAGTGGGTGAGGGTATGAGAAAGAGAGCGGTTGATGTGAGGTTGCCTTTGAGTGTGGATGAGGTGAAGGCTGTGGTGGTGAGACGGGTCATGGATGAGTGGCGGGAGAGGTGGGTGAGTGGGGTGAAGGGCAGGTGGATGTTTGGTGTTTGTGGGAAAGTGTCGGTGAAGGTGGATGCAGGGAGTCTGGAATGGAGGAGGGGAGAGAAGGTGATGCTGAATCGGTTGAGGATAGGGCATGTGGGGCTGAATGACTGTCTTTTTCCAGTGGGGAAGCGTGATTCGAGGGACTGTGCGGTGTGTGGGGTGCCTGAGACTGGGGGACATTTTCTGCTTAGGTGTGAGAGACATGTTGAGGAGAGAGAATTGATGAGGGTTTGGTTGTCTGCGCTGGGTGTGGCTGAGCTGAGTGGGAAGGCTTTGCTGGGAGCTGACAGGGTGAGAGGCAGGAGGAGGAGCAGTGTGCTGTTGGATTTTGTGAGGCAGACGGGGCGGTGGAGGAGTTGTGAGTTTATGTGAGCTAAGTATTGATTGGTGGGTTTGGTGCACATCATCCTTTAGGATGGGGAAGCGCCTGCATGGGTCCGCCCACGCATCCGATAATTAAGAAGAAGAAGAAGAAGATGCAGCCTTTCTGTTTAGGCGAGCCAGATGAACACACCTCCACTGCTTTCACAGGTAAGGTTATGTTGGACCCGGGATGGGTTGTTTGTTTTGAGTGCAGGTTTGCACTGTAGTGATAACATTGTGGTAGTTTGTTAGCTTACCTATAGCAGTATAAGCAGTTGCACCTCCTCATATGAATGTTTGATTCATGGTCACTGGCAGGAACAATGTTATGTTTTCTTGAACTTTGCTATTAATCTGACCTTCAATCACAGGAGCATCCTTAAAATGTGACTACCTTCCTCATGTGAATCTCTTGGGAGTACCTGCGACATTATCTTTATGGTGCTTTTCCCCAAAGCCTTGCACATTAGGCTTAGTGGCCTTGCCTGGAGCAGGCAGCTTCCTGGGTTTGTTTCTAGCAGAAAAGGTCATAACTAGTTTAACTAAAGGAACCTTCCTAGTCCCATTATCAGACGGCCTCCCATTTTGGGTTGATTCTACTAAGTGGGGCTCCCCTTTTTATACAAACTCCTTTTACGGTAGACTCAGAAGTTATGTTGCTATGACCTGACCCTTGTGCACCTGACAGATTGCTCAATAACCACTCAATATAGGAAGTCAATGCATTGAATATTAACAATGTTTTATGTGAGCACTTGCTGGAGATAGCTTAGCGATCCCTTTAGTCATAGTGATATTGTTATCAATGTTACTTGTAGGTTTGCATAAGCCCGATAATTCAAAGCATTAAAAGTAGATTATCTTAATAAGTAAGCTATTAGTTAGCGCCATCACCTAAGTACGACAATACAAGCATTATTAACCCAGTTAGAAAGTGATCAAATTGACTGCACTTTGCCCCTTAAAATTGAACAGCTTAAATAGCAGGCATGAAGCAAAATGAATAGGCCTCGGTGTCCTGAAAATGCCTTCAGCCTAGTCTGAACTGAAGAAGTACCGCTCATAGAGCATCAAAATCAAAACGTGGCCTAAAAAGTTCAGATGTGTTGAAACAAACCCTTCTTAGTATCCAGGAAGGATAGCTCAGGGGCAATGCATTTGTCTTTAAAGCGAGCCACCCAGTGAATCCGGAGCCCGTGCTTAGAAACCACTTGCTGTTATTAAGCACTTATAAATGAGCAATAAAATTAAATTAGGGTAACAATCGGGGTTGGACAGGGCCATACAAATGTCTCAGGCACCAATAACAAAGTGGCAAACAGTTGCAAATGTCTATTCATTCCTTTTGTGAAACTTACGAATAGTAACCAAGGGGTAGTTTTGGGATAAAGTGTGCTGCAATCTGTGCATTTTAAAGAATATTAATTCAGCGACACAGGTCAAAACTACTAGCTGCAGAGTGAATTTACTCATCAAACTGGCCCACACCAGCATTTCTTTGTGTTTTTGGTTAGTTCATGGGCCTAATGCCCTATAGGCCAGTCCAAGCCTTGTAACAATCAATACACTCTACGTGGAATAATTGACCCTGGGTGTCTAATTGAAATTTCAGAAAGTAAACCGTAGCCTGATGCAGACTGGTAGTTCATGAGAGCTTGATGCCCCCCGCCCAATTGAAATTATGTTGCTAGTTGGGACTGATCCTTCTGAGCCAAAGTCGGGGCATATACTCAGTCTGTTACTGTGGTGGGACAGGTTCCAAGCCGCCCCTGGTCACCTGTACAGAACCTGTGTCAAAAATTGTGTACTATTCAGACTTTCACTCTATTATACTAAACTTTGCTCCAAACTGTAACACTTTAAAAACTGCTCCTATTGAAATCCTGCATAGCGCCACAGAGGTTAATTCAAGCCATAACAGTCCCATGATCTGGTACAGCGGACTCTGCCTTCAAAGACACATGGAGTTGCAATACTTTTTAAAAAGTCCTCCAAAATACACCTGGTGTCGCTAGCTATTGTTGGGTGTGATAGCCATGTGTATGGACGTGCAGACATTTGGTCTATTTTAGTTCGCTGGAGGGGACTGGAGTTCAAAGGCTAAGAGGCAGTGAATGCATGTAATGTATGTATTCAGCGCGTGAAACTGGTGTTTTATTTCTGTGTTATACAACCCATTTGAGGAAGAACATCAGGACCGTGACAGAGAGAAATGTTATGGTTTTCAGTTGGATTTTTCGCGCTAAAAGATCTTATGGAAACAAATCGTGAAACTATCCGCTTTGTCAACTTTCCATGCGCACAGACAGAAGTTAGTAGAAGGTTCTCAATTGATGTTTCCATGTAATAGGGGTTCTCCGATGTAGAACAGGACAGAAGAACAACGAGTGTACAACTTATTAGCATTCTATATATGTTAGTACCATCAATGATGTGTGAATGCTCAATACGTTGTCTAGATGTGTGCATCATATCTGGTGTCCTTTTGGAGCACCACTGAATGAATGCAAGCTGAGTGAGTGTAAACTAACAATAGATGTGTTGGGTCAGATATACTTTTCAGCTGTGAGCAGGGTTCTCATGACCCTGCCGCTGTGTGACCTCTAAGAGGATAGGGGTGATGCAGAGAATGCAGCAGAGGCTATGACTCCATCTGACTTACCTGCCTGAGCATTTGCACTGATCACAGGGGAGTTAGTTTGAGGGAAGAATTATGACGGATTCAAGGAGCAGAACCCAGGCAAAACATTCTGGGGGAAAAGCCAAGTGAGATAGTGTGAACTTGTAGTCCACAACGTGGGAAGAGCACGCTTTGCAAACATCTTCCTTCACAGTTGTAAGATGTGAACGTTTTATTTTTAATATATTCATGTGCTAAAGAGTATTGATGTATGTGTCTTTCTTTTGATGAGGCAAAATTGGTTTAAAGAATCTGTTTGGAAATTATCAGTTCAAATGTCACAGTTAAACAATCAGAAATGCTTGGTGAATACTTCCATAAGATAAGTACAATTTAGATAGGGTGCAGAACATGAGAGAGGAGAGAAATTTCCAGACATCAATTTGTCGGATTTAAGTCCCTCGATTATGTCACCAGGATGCTCAGAGACAGGTTAAGTGATTTTATTTTTAATTATTTCAGGGCTCTAGGTCCGGCCCTCGGTCTCTCTTATAAACGCCACAATACCACCCTAACGCAGGCGTGCTTATGCTGAATGCGAAATCCCCAAAGGCCAATGTCTTATCTACCTAGCGTCCCTCTGGGACTTCCTAAGTTTCTGTACACTATCCAGTAGTTCATCCTTATTGGTATTTGGAAATAGTGCCGCTCAGACACTCTGATTTGCTCTGGCTTGCTCCTTTCTCTCCTGCTTGCCCTAGTTTCTCTCCCCCAGTTTCATGTTCTTATTCCCTCCTCATTACAATTCCCTTTTCGCGTTACAACTCCCTACTCTGCACAACTCCCTCCTCCCTGCCTTCTTCTTAGACACCCTTCTTTCACTCACACACACACTTCACATTTACCACTGACACTCCTTCTCCTAAACACACTTACTACAATTTCATGCACACTTACAACCCAGTAACACTTGCACTCAGTAACCAATACCTCACCTCCAGAAATCACCAGTGCACATCGCTGCTCCTTCCATCCTCCTGCTTGTCCCTTGATCTGCCTACTCCTCATCTGGAACAACTCACTCCTTCCGGCTTCCTTTGACCTTCTTTATACTCGATGGGACTGCACCCCCTTATGTTAATAGAGTAATATTCAAAAGGTGAGTCGGAATGGAGCAGCTATGCTACTGTTACCCTAGCACACAACTTAATTCTGGCCCTAATTTGTAAAGGTTAAGGTTTTTGACATAGGAACAAAAGCGCTCTCTCCAACAACAAAAAATAAATATCATATGAGATAAAGACGTGTCAATTGTAACTATTCAGAAGTAATTCTATTACTTGTGATAGTTTTTGGTCTTGTCACTCTTTTCAAAGTTCATGAATCATCCATCCATCACCATTGTTAAGTTTGTTCAATTACGTAGTTATTGCATCAGTTATTTGTTGTGAGATTAATAAAGTGTCAGATTAGCTAATACAATGCATCCTGGTTAGCCGACTATATGGCTATGAGCTTCGCCCAACCTGATGCAATAACTACAGAATTGAGCAAACTTAACAATGGTGATGTACTCAAGAACTTCTTTATACTCTTTCGCTTCCTGCCATTGGGCCCCTTTCCCTGACAAAGCATTCCCCACCCTGGAGGTGTTAGAATCAGCAAAGTTTACAAATAGTGAGTTAAGTCCCATCCACTTTCTCCACGTAGGCACGCCTAGGAATAGGGATGGCAGCCTGGAAGGCTTTATGTTCACGTTCGTGTTGGGGGGGGAGGGGTTCAATCCCGGCTCTCATAGGGTAAATGTTTGTTTAGGGGTCTAGGTCCTTTGTCGGCAGTTGCGTGAATTTATCACTGCTACTGAGGAGAGTTTTGCAGCTTCCCCTGCTGCCTCCTCAGGGGTTCTGATGCATGTGTTTCTCTCTTTTCTTTCCGGTGGAGGAAGCTTGCTTGTGAGGGACGCCATAGAGTTGTTCCAACTGGGCAGTGGTCCAGACCTTTCCTAATGTCGCAGGAAGCATGTGGCATAGGAGAGCTGTTTTACTTACGCTAGTCTTTGTTCATAATAGCTATGCTGCCTCTAGAAAACACAGAGAGGGTTTTGTGAGTGTTTTGTTTCAGAGGCATGGCATGAGACAAAGCAGTACTGCACATATACAAGTTGGTACAATGTTAGGGGTCCAAACAAGACAGCACCCCTTCTCTCGGGCAGAATGCAGCAACCTACATAGACAAGTAGGTATATAACGGCCTGCCTGTATGGGGCACCTCACAACAAGCTCCCCATTCCAAGATGGCCAGCAACATTGCACAGGCCTAGCTCTAAGTAAGATGGCTCATGGGTACAGCCCTCCTGATGTCATAGGTGAGAACCCCAAACCAAGATGTCAGCTGGACACCACAGAGCGGCCGTTCATAAACTGGACAGCATTTCAATAAAAAGATGCACGCGTCTTCAGCATCTCGTAATCTGATTTGGTGATCAGGACCGATCGTCATTGTGTTTTCTGGCTCATGTATTTAGGTATTTAGCAATGTAAGTAGGGGGTTCACTGTTTCATTATTCTGTATTTGTTTTGGGCAGCTTTTACTTGTATCCTCATAACCCTCACCTCCCGAGTCCATACAAGGCCCAAGAGTTTAGGCACTTCCAAGTTGGGTCAGTTTTTCCAGAGCACAGAGACAATTAAGATATTAGTATTCTTCTCCTACAGAAATAAAAGGTTCTTCACTGTGCTCTAATAAGGGAATCCATGGGTACATGGGTTAAAACTCCTCTCTGTGATGTAACAGAAAGCATCTGTCCAGGTGGTTTGCGCAAGGTTTACAAGAAGCAGAGGTAGGCTACAATATATCTACATTTGAATACAGTGGTATGAGGGTAACGTATATGAAGGATTGATGTATTGTCCTTTCTCGCCCTCTGTGGCTCCAGAACCGGTAGCCTGAGGGGCCTATTATCAAGGAGTGCAACTAATAAGTCCCTCCTTCCTAATGGGATTTTTCCTTCTTCTTGTCTATCTGAACTCAGGAAGGAGGTTTCGTCTTCTGGGGTGTAGGTGGACACTACTGTGTGACTCCTAATAGAACCTCAACACTCCCTCTGCATCTTGTGACCAGCCCCCCTTCTCCTGTGAGTCCTTTTCAGCTCTCTGCCCTTCTTATGCAGGGTTGGCAAGCTCTGAGCCCTGAGGTCAGACCCTGCATTTTTACCACCCACAGGACAACGTGAGCTAGGCCGGGCATCCTGTGGTGGCATCATGCTGTGGGCAGCATATTGTAGTGCTGACTTTGTTGGTGCAATTAGGACCTCAGTTACTCTGACCATCTGCTCAAGCCCTGTAGTAGGCCTCTAGTCCAGCTCAGATCAGTCTTTTCTGGTGTCCTTCTGCCCCCATGTCTATTTCAATCCACTGCCTACATGCGCACACTCACCCCCTTCCAATTCCTCCTTCCCTTAGCACGTGCTTGTTTGGGTGTTGGTGAGGATTTTTGGGGAGGTGGGTCACCAGGGGTGACTGCGAGCAACTTCTCTTGAGCCCCATGTGTATTCAGGTTTTCTGGCCCGGCACCCCCGCCCAGCCATTTCCTTGGAGCCAACTGCTGGAGCTGCATTTTTCTACTCTTCTGCCCATCTCTTTGGAGGCGGTCTATCCCATGAATGTGACTTCGTTTTCTCAACCTCAGACAAGTTGCGCTTGCCACCCTTTATTGTCTGTACCTGGACTTTTGCCTAGGGCACTGGAGTTACTACCTTCAACTTCCGATACACCACTGCTTCATCAGGTTTTCCAACTCTATGCCTTTCTGTGGACTGGTACCTGTGTTGTCCTCCCTATTACCACCTGCTGCTGACTGTGTGCCATTGTTCCTGGACCTCTAAAACAGACTTCTTAATAGCCATTTTATCACCACTGTAGCAGGTTTTATAACTTTTCCTTGCTTCTCATGTTTGGTGACTGGGGTAGTCACGTGTTTCCACGTCACTGCCATTTTAGGAGTCTCATTGGAAATCCTTAGCCTTGGGCACAGCTTTCTCTAGGTCACCCCTTTTTTGAAAGGCTTTGTTTCTCATTATGATTTCCTGTTTGCGGCAAATGTGCCGATTAGTCACTTACTTGTTTATTGCTTCCCTTTCTATTATTTGTCTATTTCTATGTCTCGTCCTATCCCATCTAGGAAAACCTACCACACTTCTTTAATGCCACATTCTGCTCAGCTACGTAATGCTTCTAATCTGTCTTGTCCTCTTATTTCTCCTGATTCTCTTCCACAATAACACTTTGGTCTCTTAAATTTTCATTTCTGATCTTTTTCTTTGCTCTAATTTCCATTTTCTTTGGCTAACTGAAACTTGGATCACTCCTGATAATTCTGTAATCCCTGCTCTTCTACACACTCTTTCCACTTTTCTCTCATACCCCCAACCACTTAGGCGTGGGGTCACTGCAATTCTCTTTAATTCCTCTTGCACTCTTTTATCTCCCCATCCTAATCTTTCTAATTTGTCCCCCTTCGAATATCATTTTTCTTCCTTGCTAATCCTTTTCCCATCTCTCTTATTGTTTATCGTCCGCCTGGTCCATCTTTGCATTTTCTTGATCTTCTTCTCTCCCATCTTCTCCCATCTTCTTCCATCTTCTTCCCCTTTCTTTCCTCTTGGGGTTTTTAATCTTCCTGCTTCTAACGCCTCACTCCTGTTACTGCTTTCTCTTAATGACTCTTATCACTTGCATTTTCTTTCTTCTCTTTTGTCTCAACCGATTGACTCCTTCCTTGACTTAATAATCTCTTCTTCCTCTTGTTTCCTCTCTTCCTTTTTATGCTTCAGATCACTTGCTTCTTTCTTTTTCACTTTCTCCTGCCTGTTCCTCCTTTGACTACCTTTATGCATGGTAACCTTTCTTTCTTCAACTCCTAATTTTTTCCTCTCGTCATTGTGTTCTTCTCTTCCCGAAATTTCCCTCTTTTCCTACCTTTCTCCTGACTTAGCTGCTAGTACCTTACACTCGTCTGTACAATCTGTATTGGATTCTACCTTTCTCTTACATTCTTATTCCCTGACTTGTAAAACTTCACAGCCCTGGCTCACTTCTTGTCTCATTTCCCTTTGCCGTATTTTGCGTAAAGCCTTGCGGCTCTGGAAAATCTCTCACTCACCTTCCCATCTTGTTACACTTTCACTGTTCCACTCTTCTTTTGAATCGGCTTTGCTTACTGCTAAGAAATCTTACTTCTCTGTACTTACACTTTCTTTATCTCACCACCCTCGCCGTCTTTATCAGCTTCTGCACAATATCCTCTCTCCAAAATCCCCAGTCCTTCTGTGCACTCATTCCTTTCTTCTTCTGATTTTGCAAACTACTTTACAACTATAGTAGCCGATCTCCATCTTCCTTTTACTCTCTATACTGCTCCTCTTTCTACCCTCATCAAATTTTTCCATCTTTCTTTTCATCTTTATGCTGATGACACCCATATCTTTCTCTCTTTCTCTTCTTTCGATTCTGTGTTGCAGTCTACTTTTTAGAACCGCCTCTTAGCTGTTCAGAACTGAATGTCGTCCCACTTTCTGCATCTTAATCTGTCAAAAGCGGAGGTTTTGTTTTCCCCCTCTCTACAATTTCTCCTACTTTACCTCCTCCTTCTCTTTTTTCCTCATTCCACTTCTCACCTTCAGCACGCAACCTCAGCATTATCTTTGACCCTTTTCTTTCTTTCTCTCTTCATATCTTTTCTATTGCTCGCTCCTTTCGCTATGCCTTGTGTAACATTCGCCACGCTCAATCTTATTTCTCTTTTCATGCTTGATTTTTTTTCTACGAGACAAGCCGCCGCTGCAGCCCGAAGCACCATTTTCCACGAGGTGCTGCCAGATGAGAGGATCTGAACCCTGACCCTCCTTGCCTTGCATTGTGATTATATTGTTTTTTGTGCCTCTTGCGACCCCCGGGCCCTGCCCGCACCCTTCTTTGTCCCTGTATTGTTTTTCCTCTTCCCTCCCTCCTCCCAACCCGCCTCCCTGGCCGTGATTGGGCATTCCACCAGCAATTGGCGAGCCTAGCCACTGCTGCAGCCCCAAAGCACCATTTTCCAGGAGGTGCTGCCAGGTGAGAGGATCTTAGCCCCGTCCCTCCTTGCCTTCCATTGTGCTTATATTGTTTTTTGTGCCTCTTGCGACCCCCATTTCCTGCCTGCACCCTTCTTAGTCCCTGTGTTGTGTTTCCTCTTCCATCCCTCCTTTTCCATACAAAGCAGTACCGTTTAAACGATCTGCTGCTTCATAGGAGCCACATTCTCTATGGGAGAGCATTTTTATGCCCAAGCCGTACAATTTCTGAGACAGTGTTTTGTCTGATGACAGGTCATTCCAGAGGTCTTGAAGCTCTCTTTTTTCTGCTTTGGTTAAGTATGCTGTAACATATCGTGTAACTGCAGTGGAAGTGTCTGCAATGTACTGCACATCTATATTTGCATTCCATAAAACGGCAATGATTGCATTGCAATCATTGATATATTTTTCTTCTTCTGTTCTTTTTATGTAATATGTATTTTTAGGTGATTTACCTTTAACACTATGGGCCTCATTAGGACCCTGGCGGTAAGGGGTTTGCGCCAGCGTTAGCTGCGCCGACCCCTTACCGCCAACTACGAGTTCCCAAAGCGCCATGGTCATTTTTCCGCCCGCTTTTTGCGGGCGGAGAAATCCATGGCGCTATGGGACCTTGGTGTTAATTACGCCACCGTAATTTACGGTGGCGTAATTAACTCCTTCCCCACTCCCATTATACCCTATGGGGCCGAAATGGGAATGGGGAAGGGTAAATGGGTCAATGGGGACTTACCGCCCCGCCGACCTCGGAATGGGGCGGTAAGTCCACCATCCGCCATGGCGTAAACGGACTTTACGCCATGGCCGGAAAGTCCGTCGATGGCGGAAAAAATCCGCCAGGGTCGTAATGAGGGCCTATGTCTAACTGAAGACATGAAGTTGTTTACTTGACCTGTTTTTGTAACTGGTCTAGGTAAACCAAAGCGGCATTTGGTGTATTATTTCCCTTTGTTTTTGTATTTGCGACGACAATATTTGCCACATTTGTGTCTTTGAAATTGTGAAATTTGTGCATGAAGATCACTATTTGTTGCTTCCGATGGAATTTCACAAGTGACATATTTTTCGATAAACTGTAACACAGTGGCATCATTGTCTTGACCAAATTTAGAAGCATCTTTAATCCATAAAAGCATGTGGATATGTGGTGCTCCTCTGGCTTGGTATTCTTTTCTCCAAAAGAAGTGTTGCACTTCTCCGAGGGGAGGAACAGTTTTATTACAAATAAAGTGTAGTATAGCAATGAAGCGATGATGAAAATATCTTGAAACATTAACAGGATCTAGAGAACAAAGTTCTCCAGGTATTAGTATATCTATGTTTGTTTTGTTTTTGTTTGATATGCATAGGAAATCATGTAAATCTTCCCATGCATATTCTACACAACTTAATGTAACAAACCAAGTGGGTGGACCCAGGTTTATTATCATACAACGTACATCTCCATGATGTTGGAACCAGTACTCTTTAGTACCACACATGTTTGCTAATAGATTTGTAATACTTGATTGTAAAATCTCATCTTTTTCTTGTACTTTTTGTAATAATTGTGTAGCTGACATATTTTGAAAGTGGGTTCCTGATTTTAATGTGTGTGTAACTCCGTAACATAGAGTTGCTAGTTCACTTTCAAAGAGTAGGTGGAATATGTATTCCACATTTTGTCTAAATCTGGGATCTTCAGAATACATCCGTAACGAGCGCTATTCTGATGCTGTTATTTGAATAGGTCTATCATCGTACCTTCCTCCTTTGCCAGTAGGAAAGAGTAGAGGAAAAGCATGTGCTTCTATACTTTTTTCCCATATGCTGATTGGTGATCCTTTTGTTTGTCGCATTTGGTATGTTTCTAGTGCATCTCCTACAGTGTCATTAGAGTGCAATGGATGAATTGTATAATGGTCTAAATTATTGGATACTGTAGCAGGATCTAGAAGCTCAAATTGACCAGTTTCTGGTGACTCTTGAATTATTTCAGTGGTTTCCTTCATATTTTCTTCAATATTCATTTCTTTGTAGTATTCATTATTGTCTTTTAGATATTGCAAGGCTTGTCTAACTTTATGTAAGTCTACCAGTTGTTGCCAATTTTTTTTGTCTTTTGTAGGTACATCATTTACTAAGATAATTAAAGATTGCTCCATTGGACGTTACACTCCCAGAGTGTGCACATTTTGTTTTAGATCTAATGGTAAATACACTACTTTGCCACAAATGCCTTTCACCAATCCAGAGGGAGGTAATTTTGCTGTTTTTGGTTGAAGGCGTATTATTGCTTGAAAGGGAGGCACTGTTTGAATTATGATGCTCACATATAAATTGAGTTCTTGTCGGAGTTTTGGTAGTGGAAATAATTCCTTATTATTTGTGATAGCACGTGAAGGAGTTTGGTTGTTGTCAAGTTTTATAGTGCAGTAACTGCAAAGTATTAAGGGGTCAGTTATTTCGTATTTGTTTTCTGCTATAGGGTAGAGAGCTAATTCAAACCATTTAGAATCTTCATTGTCTTCTATTTTTTATGTTAGGTCTACAGTTTTTGTGTTACTTTTATAAAAAAGTTCTGCAGCAACACACACACACATGGTTTGGGACTTCAGCAGATGTACTTTTAAATTTCAGTATTTCTTTTTTGTATGTGTGTAGTAGAAGGTTGCCATGCGTAGAATTCTTGCTAGTCTGTTGTAAAGCTATTGCATTTTGTAAGTGGCTTTCACTTCCAAAATATTTTTTCTGGATATAGTCGATTTCTTCAAGTAGGTCTTTGGCTGTACCATGTACAAGAATGTTATTTAAATTGGCTAGTGCTAAAGCAGGACTTTTAGCATAGTACAGTTTATAGACTAGATTTCTTATAGTTGAATGATGTGTTGATATCATTTTGATATGATAGAAGGTGGTTTTGCAAATAGGTCCTGAAATGCAGGCTAATGAATGTCCTTGTAGTCCTGTGTACTTGCGCACTGGACAGGTCTCCATATTTTGCAGTAGTTTCATTTTGATTTTGTCTTTGCCTTTCACACACTGATTGAGGAATTGGCGTAAAGACTTGAAAGATTGTTTGGGAATGTTACACATTGACATGCATGGCCATTTGTATACTAGACATTCTGGTTCAATTGAATGGAGAGGTAATTCTAAGTTTTCTGGGGATATTTTTGTAAGCAGTATTTCTTGTTCCATTATGGCATTATTAACTTTTTCATAACCTCGTCCACTGCTATGTATGGCAATTGTATTTGTTTGCTTTTGTTTGTATGTTTCTTCATTGAAATATGGTTCTGTGCTTGTGGTGTGACTCCACTCACCTCCACAGATATTTAAGAAGTTATTTTTGTTGATATTCCGTTTATTGAGAAGTCTTTTTTGTAATTTAGTCATTAGTTTTGTTAGTGGTTTCATTTTGTTTAACACTAAAATAAATAACTTTCTTTTGAGAAGGATTGCACTGTCTATCAAATCTTCTAAGCTTCTAAGATTAATTTTCTACGGTAAGGGTTTAAGGGTTGTCCATGATTTCTCTCCTGTTTTTATAAGATTTTGAAGGACTCCGTGGCAGAACATTTTTGCTAAAATACTTATTTGGTATGCTTACTTGGCACTATATCAAGATTTATAGGAACAGTTTTAGCAGTAGTGGTAGCTGAGTGCTTGTTAATCGTTTTCTGTTTCGTTTTACATTTTGATAGGGCTGTCCATGTTACGATATGTCCGCGGACATGGCGGTAGTCCGCGGACATCGCGTGTTACATATGGGGATTTTGGGGTGGGCAGGCATGCAAATGAGAATGAGCAGAGCAAGGGATTGGTCAGTAAAGTTTAGTGGGTGTGTTGTGTCAGGAGAGAGTTTGTCAGAAAGTATTTTTCCTGAGAGAAGAACAGATAGCTATGGCTGTGTGTTTCAGTAAACAGATTGTTTGGATTTTGGGAGACTCGTGGATACATTGGTTGAAGGTGCATGCAGAAATCTGTGGAGTAGCTGTAGATCTTGGATTCCCACATGTGGAAGTACACTGGCATGGAGTCCGTGGAATGAAGTGGCTGGACTTGCTACCTCTCTGTGCTACTTTGGAGACAGAGCATCATCCACACATAATGATAACTCATTGTGGAGGGAATAGTTTAGGACATGTGTCTGGAATTTCTTTGCAATTTGCAATGAAAGAAGGACTTGGGAAGGTCATGGACATGTTTCCAAATTCTCAAGT
Organism: Ambystoma mexicanum; assembly: GCF_040938575.1. Lineage (NCBI taxonomy): Eukaryota > Metazoa > Chordata > Amphibia > Caudata > Ambystomatidae > Ambystoma > Ambystoma mexicanum. The sequence continues at coordinate 21,870,112 of NC_090933.1, read as the reverse complement.
GATTTTTTCTTGGATTGCGCAGAGACAAATGTGGCTGCGTTCTTCTTCATTTGATCCACAAATGGAGAAAGCGAGGCGCAATGTCAATAAGGCTGTTTGTGCCTTTCTAAGAGATGTTGGCATGTCCTCTTTTCACAATGAAAATATTATGTTTTGTAGCACATACATTTTTTGCAGAGATGGAGTCCATCTTACTTATGCTGGGAATCAGATTTTTCTGAGGAATGTACAAAATGCATTGCAACCTTTTTTGGAATTTCGGCCTTCCATTTTGCAGTAGGTGTTGACCATTTCAAGTTTTTCAAACACAAACAAACACCACCAAAAGTCTCTTTTCAGAACCACCACTTCCTCCCAGAGAAAAGTGAATGGTTATGATAGGGCAGCACCCCAAAATTTTAGATGTCCGCGAACTGTCCGCGGACTTCTAAAAAAATAGACAGGGACCTGCTCCATTTATTTGCCACTTCTATTTTTAAACTGTGAAAGGCGGCTCTGAAAAGAGCCTTTTTTTGTTTTTTGTTGTTTTATATTTTTTTTGTTTTTTTACACACAAAAAAACACTAGGAGAGGAGGGGAAAAGAGGGTAGGGGGGACACCAACCACGGGGATAAGAAAGGGCAGGTGGAGAGAGGAAGATGTAGGGTGGGCCTTACTTAGGTAGTGGGCAGGTCTTCTCGAGCTCTGAGACCGTAGTCTCGAAAGCACTACGAAGTCTCTCCCCCCCTGCAGAGTACTGCGTCGCAGTACATACACACAACTGTGACCCTCGAAAGGTAAGGGTCATCAGCATTGCGAATGGCCTGTGAGGCAGTTGGAGGGATATGCTCTCCCACAGGAGTGTTCCTTGAGTTGACAGGATCAGAAACGGAGGATGTAGTAGAGGAACTCAACCTACTACGCCCCTCGCAAGGTACAACCTTGCAAACGGCCCCGCCGTGGAATGACCTTAGGTGTCGCTTCATAGTAGTCATACCAAAGCTGTACGAACCAGGCCTCCCAGGACTCAGTACCATTTTGCACTGGTTGCAGGTGACTTTGTTCGCACGCGCCTTGGATACGTTACCATGAATGGTAAATTATCGCCACACCCAAAACTCATGGCGAGTGCTGGTTGTAGGGACTTCCACTACCTCATCCTCATCATCCTCTTCATCCTTCTCTACATGATCACTCCTGTTCCCCTCTTCAGGCCCTTGGGGAGGTGGTGGTGGTGGAGGGGGTGGGGGTGGTGCTGAGTCAGATGTAGCACCAGGTTAAAGCAGAGGAGCCATGGATGCCATCAGGTTTCTGAAAAATCAGGAAGATTGGCAGCCAAAGTACAGTGTTCTTTCAGGTAGCCAGAAACACAATGAGAATGAGCTCTGGGGTGTGGCCTTTTATAGGGGTGCTTGTGCATGCTTCTCGGACACCCGCGCTGTCCGCGGACCGATCGAACACCGAAAAAAGGCTCAAAAAGTCCCAAAAAGTATGTAGAAAGTCAGGATTATTGTCTGGGCTTGTGCTATGGTGATTTATTATTATAAAATATTGTGGATTTCCTGAAAAGGTACTTTGAAATTGTTCGGGGACACAAACAGTGTCCGCCGTCAGAACACACGCTCAGCATGGGCGCGGTCACATGATGGCTTCGTGAACATGTCCGCAAAGGGAACAGGTGTCCACAGGAAACCAAATGCACTGAAACTGTTTTGCGCAGGCGCGTTGATGTTCTACGGACACTGTCCGGATCCTGAAACTAATTAAAAGTGCGACACAAGTGAAACTAACAGTTACGGACAGGTGTTTCTTCTTAGAACAGTTTCAATCCGCCTATGAACAGTACGGACAGGTATAGTGCCCTCAGGACACCACCATTTCATTTATTTACGAACATTTCAGGACACTGCCTGTGTTCTTAGAACAGTTTCAACTTAACTTGCCTGCGAACAATACGGACAGGCATAGCGTCCTCAGGACAACCCCATTTCCTTTATTTACGAACATTTCAGAACACTGCGTGTGTTCTTAGAACAGTTTCAACTTGCCTGCGAACAATACGGACAGGCATAGCGTCCTGAGGACAGCCCCATTTTGTTTATTTGCGAACATCCCGGGACACTTGATGTATTCTTAGAACAGTTTCAACCTGCCTACGAACAGCACAGACAGGTATAGCGTCCTCAGGACACCCCCACTTTGTTTATTTACGAACTTTTCAGGATACCGCGTGTGTTCTCAGAACGGTTTCAATTCACCTGTGAACAATATGGACAGGCATAGCGTCCTGAGGACACCCCCATTTTGTTTATTTACGAACATTTCGGGACACTTGATGTGTTCTTAGAACAGTTTCAACCTGCCTACGAACAGCACGGACAGGTATAGCGTCCTCAGGACACCCCCATTTCGTTTATTTACGAACATTTCAGGACACCCGTGTTGTCCGCGGACACCAAAACTGGCTTTTTTGAAAAAAAAATACAAAGGACTAAATTAACACACACATAACATTTATTTTTCATTATATTATATATATGTACAATTTATGATAGAGAAGGGGTAGCAGAAACGGACACAAACACAGGGGAATTGGGGTTTTCAAGATGATGGATAGGATGAGATGAAGGGATGGAAATCTCATCAAAACGTTTTTCTATTTGGTGAAGGTTTGGGGATAATTGACAGGTACATGTTGCACAATGGTATCAAATATTTTCTTTTATATGGTCCTCCACAAAATCTTTCAAAAGGTGGAACTTTGTCATGAGCTTGTTAATTTTTCTTCCATGCGCTGGAGAGTTTGTTCCAAAGTATCTCTTGTGGTGTATTGTTTTCATTGTTTGTATGGTCTGTTAAAAAAAAAATATATATATATATGTTAAGTGTACATAAAGTAATGCTTATTAATTTGGTAATATAGAGAAGTGTCTACCATTAGTTTCACTATCTTCAGACATTTCACCATGTGGAAAATTCTCCTCAAGCCATTCTAAAGTATTTGACATTTCTGTGATATATATTACTTTTATTGTATTTAATTTAGACGTTTTAGAAATATATAAGAAAAAGTATACTTACTAGATTGTGGTAAATTGTCTTCTCACTGTTCTGTAGATCTGCTGCTGCTCCTAGTTTCTGTGAGGTAATTATGTTAGAAGCATCAGTGATGTCATCAATGACATTTGCGATGTCATCTTTGATGTCCTGGGTATTAATGTAAGCAGTGCATGGTGGCGCGAGTTATGGTTGCTTAGCTTACCATAACTGGCGAATTTCAGGGGTTTTTCGGTTTTACTTTGAACCATAACGTCCCTTTAACAAAGTTTTTTTTAATGAATATTTATATATATATATATATATATAATATATTACACGGCCCACAGTAGTTATGGTTAAGTTGCTAAACCCATAGGAAGACAATTTTTTTGGCGGCTTATAACTTCGTTTCCCCTGGAAGAATCATCATCAAACTTTGCAAAAAAAAGTATATGGTCGGCTCTGAATTTTTTCGCCAAGTTGGGTCAGGTTTCGTGCAGGGGGGCAAAGTTATAGGGGGGTCCCAAAAAATGTTTTTTTCCATAGACTGAATGGAGAAAAACTTTGCGCACGGCTACAGGCCGAACGGCTGGACAGATTTTCACCAAATTTGCAGCAGGAGTGGGGGCTTGGGTCTGACCCATTTCCCTGTTCACTCCACGGACGAAGTCTCATTGGCTTCCAGTACGGCGTGATGTCGGCAAACATTGGACACAAACGGTGGTTGGCTGGAGGCAAGAGGGCTGTGCATCAAAGATTTTGGGAAACGCCACCATGGTGTATCTGAGGATAGTGTTGTGGTGTGTGTGGCAAGGCTCTACACCATTGTATGCATGGCTGGGCCTCTTGTACGTAGCAGTGCGCCCACTAAAATTAGTCATATCTGGTTCTATTCCGGCGTCCCATTTCCCTGTCCGCTGCGCTGGCAAAATTTTCATTGCGACGCAGTGTGCGGTGAGGTCATGTGTGCCGAAGGTTTTCCATAACGGCGGCATTTTGCATTGGAGGACAATGCGGCAGCGAAAGGCCCAGAAAAACATACTGTACGCCATCTGGTTGTGGGAAGAGGGGATGGAAAGGGTGGGGGAGTGAGAAGTGCTTCATGTGATATATCTCATTAGAAGAAGACGGTGGAGTGCCAGCGGTATCCTTGCATACTACCCCAATGTGTGGTTACCTCAACAGGCAACAATCTTGTGTGGCCATTGCAGGTAGCCTTCGTTATGGCATGCCAGCTGCAGTGGCGATGGCTATCTGTGATGACTGGTGGCAGGCACATTTGCAGAAGGGGAGTGCATTCCACAAGACATGAACATTTAAACATAGCGTGTACTATGGTGTGCTGTTTGTGGTAAGTCCGTAGCCCCTTGGATGCATGGCTGCAGGCCTTGCTCACGAAAGTATGTCCACTGGTTGAAAAGGTATGTCCTCTGGTTGGAAGTAGGTGCCTCATTGTTGCTTTGTGTGTGTGGTTTGGCTGAATTGCACACATTGTTGCTTGAATGGGTGTGGTGATTGGTAGAACATCCTTCCGTTGTCAGTGTATGGGTGGAGATGCTGCATTGACCAGTCATGCAGTGTGTCCACTGGGTGCAGTAATGGAATAGTGTAAATATGGAAGAGGTTACGGTGCAACTGGTTCTTATATGTGCTTCAGTAGTGTACATTGCAGTAAGTGTTTCAGTGCACTAGGCAGCATTGCTTCTATGCACCTACTAGAGTGTTGGGAGCAGAACCAATGTTGTGAAGATTGTGTTGTTTGGTGGGCATGATTACAATGGTTTGTGATTGGCAGTGGGTAGCAGTGGCAAACACTGCCATATGTTTCTGCATTACGGTAAATGAAACACGTGTACTTGCATCGCTCCTTTATGGTGCAGCGGCTGGGTAGAAGTGCTGGTGCCTATGTTGCCTTTGTGCATTCTGGGATATGCCTACATGTTCGCCTGCATGGCTCTGTTATGTTGTGGTGTGTGTGGGCAAGGCCTAGGCTGTTGGGTGCATGGCTGAAGGGCTGTAGACTGTAGGCCATGTACCCAACAGCCTAAGTCTTTATCACAGCCACCACCACATAATGCAACCATGCAGTTGTGGCTCCATGCCTTTGCATGCACAGCCAACGCAATGTCATGGAGCCATGTGATATGTGACTGCATTATGGCAAGTGTAACACTTGTGCTTGCATCGCTCCTTTACGTTGCAGCAGTTGGGTAGAAGTGCTGGTGCCTATGTTGCCTTTGTGAACTCAGGCACATGCCTACATGTTCACCTGCATGGCTCTGTTATGTTGTGGTGGGTGGGGCAAGGCCTAGACTGTTGGGTGCAAGGCCGAAGGTTTTAGGCCATGCACGGAACAGCCTAGGCCTTCATCACAGCCACCGCCATATAATGCAGCCATGCAGTTGTGACTCTGCATGCATTTGAAGTTGGTGAGTTTCACACAATGGTTGCGCAGGACATTGTGCACTTGATAAAATGGCAGAAGTGACCTTCTATGCGTACATTAGCATATGGTGTACATCATTACCCCTGTTGCACAATAGGCAGGCACATGTCACCATTTGTGTTTGTTATGGTAAGGCCCTTATAAGACCCTTGCCTGAGGAAGTGTTTTACCACATTGCACCATGAAAGAAAGTCATCAGCATCAGAAAGTTGCAATATGGACAATGTACAGAGCCACTCACATCCCATTCAGCACAGCCAATGCAACATCATGGAGCCATGCATGCTAAACTGTAGCCAGGGTGAAAGTTGGCAGGCATATTTGCAGATGGGTAGTGCATTTTACATGACATGAGGAGTAAAATATGGCATGCTGTAGGGTGTGTTGTGTGTGGTGAGGCCCCAGCGTCTTGGATGCCTGGCTGGAGGCCTTACACGAACAGCTATGTGAGTTGCTTGAAACTACTCTTCAGATTCTTGCATTTCATGTGTGGTTTGTGAGTTGTGCATGCATTGGTGATTCCATGGGTGTGCTCATTGTTAACACATGGTACATTTTCCAGTGCATGGCAAGAGCTTATGGAGTGAACAGTTATGTAGTGTGTCTACTGAGTGTTGAGGTGAGAAAATGTGTGAGTACCAGTGCATAGTTTCATCTGCATAGTGTATGTGCTTAGGTAGTGTGCATTGTGCAGATTACTAACTACTGTACTACACTTTCACGTATTGTACCTTTGCAGTTGGTGGGGTGCTGGGAGGAAAAAACTATTGCTACCTGCAGTTCATGGTGCTGGGTACCGCTCTGGGTGAATGTGGACGCTGAAAGCATGGATAGGTTTGGAGAACTGTTACCTGGAGGTGCTTTCACATGACACAAGACCTGTACTGTGAGTTTGTAATGGTACGTGTGCTGTACAGAAATTATAGTGTACAATGCGTAGGTCTTGGATGTGACTGCTACATGCATGTGTGACTATTTAATACTACCCAATGCAGGAGTGTTGCAAATAGAATTGTGGAAATGGAAGAAGGAGTGGCTGTGCTTTACTGGGGTGTGGCCCTCGCTGTAGCTGGGAAGGCGCACGTGGTACATTCTGCCTTTCTGAGCATGGTGCCTTTGCAAATGGAACTGTGGGGATTATCTAATGATGTGTCGAGGTTGTGGTTCACAGAAAAGGGCAGTGATGTATTTACCCAAACTTCGATGCCGTGAGGTTGGCAGAGATGGACAGATGCCGAGTGCTGATAGTGGGTGACACCTTTGTGCAAGATCTGCATAGGGATGAAGGGGAAAGAGGCTTTGATACTAACTTTCAGTTGGAAGGAGTGGAGGGTTTTTGGGGCACAGTCTATGAGTGGGGTTTCAGTGCCATGGTTCTCCTTTGTACATGTGTGGCCTCTGTCTGTACTGTGGATGTTGTGGTTGTGCATTATGGAGAACTACATTTGGGGTACATGTCATGCTCACATTTACTGAGACAGTACTACAGACCCAAAGCCCTACCCTGTTTTACACTCCTCTACCCCCCTCCCTCCTTAGCACGAAAAACTCAGCGGATAACACTGTACTTTCACGATTACACATGCCACATCCAGCCATTTTCAGGAAGGGAGCCATGGTAATGAAACTGTGGAGCGAAAGACACTGCTCTATAAGGTTTGTGGGTCAGGTGTTTATGCAAACATTATGGCAGAAGGTCTCTTTGTACAAAGAAATGCAGAAGGCTATGGTGGAAGTGTACAAGGTAAGGGGCAGGCATCCTGGATGTATGCATGAACTGTATGTATTTGCTTGAAATTCGTAACATGCATGCAGTGTTCCTTTTGAGCGATAATTTTGAAAAGTGTGAAGTAAGTGGGATCCTGGGGAAAACAAAAAAAACGTTGCAGTGTACACGGTAAGTGACAGGCATCCTACTGTTACGAATGCATTGTTTGTATGATATCATATAATGTGCAATTGCATGGTATGGCATTCGTAATGCGCCAATACACATATTCAGCAAAGCGCAATGAGGCAAGGGAGGGGGACCAGAGGGGATACAGAGACAATAACCCTAGTAGGCCAGGTGTGACTTAGATCGCCCAAGTTCAAGGGTGGAGGGAGGGAAAGGTACAGTACATGGGAGGAAGAACAAATGACAATAAGTAAAAATACGGGCCGATTGTGCAAAGTGCACGGATAAGTGCACACATCAAGGGGTGTAGGAACTGTTAGGGATACATAAAACAGACGCCAGGTAACCAGTGCAGATTCAGTTTATGCAAGGTAGTCGGGGGGAGGAGCAGAAACAGCAGACGTTAAGAGAAAGTCTTTAAGATGCTTACGGAACCAACAGTGGTTCTCCTCAAGTTTCAGGGAGACAGGGAGGCTGTTGCAGAGGAAGGCCCCAGGCGAAAAAGAAATCTACCACCAACTGGTTTCTTGCAGAAGCGACTGGCCCTGAGGGATTTGGAGGCGGATGAGGGAAGACCTGGTGGATGGACATAAATAGGAAGTCAGAGTGGAAGGTATTGAGGTCCGATGGCCCAGAAAGCCTTCTGCATAATGCAGTCTTTTCACTTTCTTCCTCGCAGCCGCTGGGAGCTATTGGAGACATTTCAGTGCAGTAGAGATACCATCTCAAGTTGCGCACTCCTCTTCTGGATGCGTTCCAAAGGGCAGAGAGTAGAAGCGGGCAGATTTAAAAAGAGGCTGTTGCAATAGTGCAGCATAGACAGAAGTACAGGTGTGCAGACAGTAATATTTTGGAAAGTTGCTTTCCATTGGTAGGATACAATGAATGCTGCCTTTGGTGGCATATTTTTACGATTTCTGTAAGAGGTGGGTTAGTGGGGAAAACATTTTGTAGCATTGTTGGAAGGAAAGCAGAGAGTTCCTGTTTCGATATTACTATGTATGATATGGGTAAATGAGAATGTTGCAAGCACATATCACTGCTGTGCCCTTTGATTGATGATAAGGGGTGGGAAAAAAACCAGTATGCTTTTAAAGAACGTAATGGCCACTCAGTGGCAGATACTGTGTGATGAGGCACTTATAACACAGTTGTAAACATACTGCAGAAAAAGTTTTCATACCTCCATTTTGTGGGGATGGGTGCTCATATGGATGAATGTGCCTGCACAGATACTGCAATCTTTTACGGAACTTTGTACTGGACATCCTTTTGAGTAACAGGAGACTTGTACGCTGAATTTGTTACGGTACCTATGAAGTGTTCTGCAGAACTGACAGTGTTAAATGCTAACATCTTGGATGGCATTGGTGTGATCGTGTGTGCCGATTAACCGGTTACCCAATGAGGTAGTGGTGGAGAAAAGAGAGTGGAAAGGGAAGAAGGACTGCTCCAGCTTTACAGGGGTGCGGCCCTCGCGGTACTTTGGAAAGCGCACGTGCCACAATCTGCGCTTCTCACCATGCTGCCCAATTGACATGGCACTGTGGGGATTATCCAATCAGGTACTGTGGGTGTGGTTCACAGTAAGGGGCGGTCAAACAGTTGTATATTATACGTGTAGTGAGGGTGGCTGACATGGCAAAACTCATTGTGTTGACTGTAGGTGATCCCTTTGTCATAGATCTGCACAAGTATGCCATGGAAAGATACTTTGATGGCAATTTCGGTTTGGAAGGAGTGGACGCATTCTGGAACGCAGACTATGAGTGCAGTTTCACTGATATGCATGCACTTTGCAAAGAACTGGCCACTTTTGCCACTGTTTTGGTATCGTCATCCACTACAGTGGCATGCATATGGGTTACGTGACTTGCTTAGATTTGTTACATCGACTGAGGAGATTGTTGGATGTAGTGAAGACGCTTCTTCCCAGTGCCAAGGTGCTTTTCTCATCCATAATACCACAAGGAGCATGGGGCACTGCTCATGGATGTTGTTCCGAGCCAGACGCAGGAAGGTGTCTCATCAACAGAAGCATGTATACTTTTTTGTCCGCTCGTGGGATGTTCTTCTGCAACAATGACCTCATTAGTTGTGGAAATGCAGAGTTTTTCCAAGAAAATGGCATTTTGTTGTCGCCCATTGGTAATGCACTTTTGTTTGTCCATCTACAGGATGTGGTGAAGAGTTTACTTTAATAATGTGAGCACAAGAAAACACAAAATCAAATAAAAACCAAAAAAAGGTGTTTCTCTATAAGCATCTAAAAAAAAGAAAAAAAGTCTCTTTTAAAAGCCACCCCTTACCACAAACCCCCCGTACCCAGGTTGCAAGTTATTCCCCCACGCCCGCACATAGCACGAAAGCCACATCCAGGGATTTTGAGGATGGTGGCCATGGAAATGGGACTGTGGCGATTGTCCAATCAGGTGTTGAGGGTGTGCAGTAATAGGAAGAACGACACCTCCTGCTTTACTCGGGCCCGGCCCTCGTGGTACTTGGGGAAGCGCACATGCCACATTCTGTGCTTCTCACCCTGCTGGCCTATGGAAATGGGACTGTAGGGATTGTCCTATCAGTTGCTCAGGGTGTGCGTTACAGGAAAGTGCAGCAATAGGAAGAAGGACTCCTCCTGCTTTACTGGGGCACGGCTCTCGCGGTACTTGGGAAAGCGCACTGTGAAAACAGTAACAAAATATCGAGGCTGAGTACCCCAAAAGGAAATATACCGAACACGGGTTACAAAGGAACATACAAAGTACTTTATTCTCTACTGAATTCAATTACAAAAACAGTGCAAAGTCAGATAGCTATCGGCCCTCAGTACAACACAACGAACTCCAGCGTGGTTCAGTGTGTTCAGTGAGAGACGCTGTACATTAGAATGCATTCGCCTTTTATACATTTTGTGGGTACCTTGTCCAGCCCTACTTCGGGTTAATGTTCCACTTTATACATCACCAATTCTAGGGTTTGTTGCCGAATCCCAAATAACCGCATCTAACTGGTTTGTTTTTATTACATGTAACAATAAGCGTATGCATTAACTGTGTATTCTAAGGTTTCGCATTGCAGGTCTTCTTAAACATAAATACAATGTACTAAAACAGATGTTCTTTGTTCAATATGCAAATACATTATCATAATATATACTCGTGGATTGGTTTCATTGCGCGAGTAATCCTTTTACACATAGGTCAACATAGGGCGAGGTCTCAGTTCATGACCTCAACACGTAGCCTGCAGGCAGCTTACACATTAGCGATGTACAGAGGTCAAGACGGCCATGTTGCATTTTGCAATGACATTGTCCACCATTTTAGCTCACAGAGTGACTTTTCCACACAAATCCTAAAATGGCGGTTTGACCTAAAATGGCGGCCTACATGGATTAAAGGTCAAGACCTTGCAACACAGATTTTCTTGCAAGCGACTTGCAAGCAGCTTGGCGTAGCCCAATATTAAATATATTTTCCACAATAGGAGGCACGATATATTTTCTGATCGAACAAACCCTCCTTTTGGCCTATGCCAAGTGCTAAAAACTCCTTTGGGTCGCCTTGCGAATAATTCCATGCATCAGTATCCATATACCCTGAATCACTATCTGAAATATCTATTGCCATTAGGTCTTTTACTAATATATCTTTTAACACATATTCTTTGGAAGTCTTATCTAGGCATACACCTTATGTCCTATCGAATCTATTGCTTGTGCGCAACATCCCCCTAGCATCGAACATATACCAGGCAGACACTGAATACAGCAACAAAGGAACAACAGAATTCCTAAAATAGTTAATAAGACCGAAAGTACCTTCCAACCCCAAGATCGCAAGAAGTCCCAGAACCAAGTGCTGAGATCCCAATTTCCCTCTGGAATGTGCACTTCGGAACTAAGAACGTGCAGATTCTGTATTGCCTTGAAGATAGTTGGGGAGGAATCCGGTACGAAAACACAGCAAGCGGACCCCACTAATTTACATACTCCACCACGCTCAGCTAAAATGACATCTAATGCCATACGATTTTGGAGTGCTACTAATCTTATTGCTTTCTTCTCTAATGTCATATTGTAGAGTATATCCGTGGTCCGGTTGATGGTTCTCTCCAGTACTCTCGCTAGTCTCCTGATATCCTCTGAATTCGCGATCTGCCCCCAAAATGGCACAATTGATTTTGCTATATCTCCCAAAACTTGTGCTGGGGTGTCACCATTGTCGTCCCGTCGTGGACGAGCTTTTGAAATTTCTATAGTACTTGCTATGAACACCCCAGGTAACAGGATCCCCAAATAACAGGTTCCCTGCCAATCCCTGGGCAACCATGGAAACGCTACATTACCGCAAACAAATTAGACAGGTTCGCCTACATACAAAGATCTGTCTTCCCCAGTGAAATTTGCAACGTTGGCACAACCTTTAAAAACTCCCATTGACCGAGTGCCATTCCTCTGTATGCAGAAAGAAGCTGAATCGGGGCTATGGTTAACAGTGTAAGAAGGAGGCATGGCATCCTTATTGCCTATCGGAGCCATTTTAAAGGAAATCAAAGATTGAAAGGGACGGGACAGTCTATCAGAAGGCCTAATAGAAGCAACATTCGGTTTACTCCTATTTGCAAAAAGAGAGCATCCATGGGGAGTCAAAACACGTTTCTCAAAACTATTCAAATTGGTGCCATCAAAGTTCCCTGAGACGCTATCATTCCATCGGCCAAAGAACAGTGCTCTAAGAGAAGCATAGCAAGCAGTTGTCAACGGTAAAGGATGAATATACCAACCTAGCCCCTTATCCTCATGTTGCGGTAAATGTGAACAGACCCAGCAATTGGACCTATTAAAAATGGCATGTGTAGCGTTCATGATAAGTAACAGTGTATTATTATGCTACCTTTTTCTGTGCTGGGAATCTCTAGGAGACAAAGTATGCAAATGCACAAAAGGTGTGGAGACAGTGGGTACATTTTTAGTCGGTAGCAACAACTCTAAAGGATGAGCTTCTTCTAAATACCAATGGCCTACATCAGTGACTATTATAAAACAAATATTATTACAAAAATACAGCAATACCTTTTCGGGGCCCAGGCATTTTGTCCATCGTCCCGGTTGGTCACCCCCTTATTTACAAGTCCAATAAGAGCGGCGGCGGTAGCAGGCATTGCAGTCTTCAAACGGAAACCCCAATGCTCGTTGCTGGCGACCCCCCGGTTGCACGATTTCTGTGTCCTTCCAAAACCCTAGCCAACAGAATCCCCTTTCTCAAATTTGGGCAAAAGCAAGCCCTTGATGACTCTTTTCCTTCCTTGAATGCACAGCCGAACCGTGCCGTATGTCTATCAGATGCACTGCAGAACCGTGCCATATATCTATTTTCTCGGACGCAAGTGATATCTGGCTGTTCCTGGTACTGATTGATCCAGAAACAATGTGTCGTCACGTCCCGTTGGAAGCAACGTATCAGGGACAGATGAAGAGGCTGAATTTGAAACAGCCGTTTCCGGGTGCAAAATTTGTGGAGAGTGTGGACACAAAATGGAAGCATCCCCAAGCCTCTCAGGCTTAGAGATATTCTCTGACACACTCTCAGTGCTGCTTACTGCTTTGGGATCATCAGTTGCAGTATCAGCGAGAGGTTCTGCTTCTTCTGTAACGTGTGGCACAGGGTGAGGAAGTTTCTTAATGTGTGACGCCTGGATCCAATTCTTTCGGCCAGCTACCCGCACCGCTGTTTGGGTGACCAACAGGACCTGGAATGGCCCACGCCGTGGCCCGGGCCTTCATACCGCACAGGTAAGGCCTCTCGTACCTGGTGGTAAATCAAATACAGGTTTTTAGTCAATTGGCTACAATAATCTGAAAGTAGTACATTTTCAATATTTCTCAAATTTCGACATTTTGGCAAATTCCAAATATTGGTAGGTCTCCCCATTACCACCTCAAATGGAGAGAGCCCAGTCTTAGTTTGAGGGGTTGTACGCATAGCTAGTAACACGATCGGTAAGGCGTCCAGCCATTTTAGTTTGGTGCCGGCACACGTCTTAGCAAGCTTGTTCTTGATGATACCGTTGTGTCTTTCTACTAGTCCGGCACTCTGAGGATGTCTGGCCGAATGGAACCGTTTGTCAATTCGTAACGCTGTACATATCTGTAGGATTACAGCGGCGGCAAAGTGTGGACCATTGTCCGACCAGATAACTCTCGGCAAACCGAACCGGGGAAAGTACTCCTTTAACATGGTTTTCGCAGTGGTCATGGCTGTAGCATCTTTAACAGGGAAAGCCTCAACCCACTTACTAAAGGCACAAATGACTACGAATACATATTTTAAATTGTTGCATCGCTCCATTTCAATGCAATCAAAGTGAATTACTTCAAATGGGACAGAGGGTGGCCCAAAACGTCCCCTCGGGGTTGCTGTCCCCTTTCCCACATTATGTTGTAAGCAAATTATACAATTCTGGACTTAGTGCTGAGCAATTTTTGAACTTTTGTCGTTTACCCAACCTTTTTTATAACATTGTCGTCATCTGTTGGGCACACACATGCATAGGACCGTGTGCCATTACATCCATCATCATCACGTAAGCATCGGGAAGTAACCATTTTCCGTCAACCGTGTCCACCCAAAACCCATCATCACCAAGTTTTCCCAAGCCATCAGCCCACCTCTTAGCTTTTTCTAATGTGGCATTGGCTTGGATATCCCGTACAGACCCCACGCCCTCATCCATCACATTAGCATTTTCAGTCTCCCTGGAAACATATATCTCTGTAAAGAGATCAGTGGCTGTTTGTCTAGCTATTTGATCAGCGAAAGCATTCCCTTTTCCAATGTTATCTACAATCTTGTGATGTGCTGCACATTTTACAACTGCTAACTGAGTAGGGAGCGCAAGTGCTGAGAGTAGTTGCACTATTAGGGTGTCATGTTGGATCTTGGTGACATGCGAGGTTAGGAATCCACTTTCCGACCAAAGTCTCCCAAAGTTGTGAACCACCCCAAAGGCATACTGACTATCAGTATATATATTTACTACAAGCCCTTCAGAAAGTTCACAAGCTCGGGTTAATGATATAATCTCTGCGGCCTGCGCAGAATTATGCGTAATTCTCTTAGTTTCCACAACCGTGCTCAAGTTAGTGATTGCATAAGCGGCTGTGGATGTACCATCCGGAAGTTTAAAGCAGGAGCCGTCACAAAACAGCTCTCCTCACGGATTATCCAAAGGGGTATCTTTCAAATCAATCCTGCCCTTTGTTTCTTGTTTGGTCGTATACAAACAATCATGTGAGTCTTCATTGCCGCAAGTAATATCTTGCAGGAAAGGTAGGAGTTCAACCGGATTAAGGACACAACACCTCTTAATTTGAATGTGAGGGGCAAACAAGATCAATTCATATCTCGTCAACCGTGCGGAAGTGAGGTATTGCGTTTGAGTTCGGTTCAATAGAACATCTACAGAGTGAGGCACCATCAGGGTCAAATCATGACCTAGGACCATTCCCTCACTCTGCTTTACAGACGCAGCAGCAGCAGCGACAGCGTGCAAACATCTTGGCAAAGCACATGCTACAGGATCAAGGGCGGAGGAATAGTAACCGCACGGCCTATTCTTCCCTCCATGCTCCTGCGTTAATACAGCCAAAGCACATCCATCACATTCATGCACAAACAATACAAAGGCCTTTTCATAGTTTAATAATAATGCAGTCTTAAGCAAGTCAAACGATTGCTGGTGTTCCGAGGTCCATGGCAACAGCGAAGAAATGCCCTTCTCCGTCAAGGCCAACATCGGTTTTATCACTAGTGAAAAACTTGGGATCCACAACCTACAGTAAGAAGCCATACCTATCAAGGCCCTAACTTCCTTCTGCGTATTTGGGACAGACATGCCAGAAATGTGTTTTATTCTTTCAGGTGTCAATCTTCTTCCCTCCTTTGACAGGAGATAGCTTAAATAGGCGACCTCCTGGCAACAATATTGAAACTTTTTAAGTGAAGCTTTGTGACCATGTTTAGCTAGATGAATCAGCAATAACACAGTGCCCTCCTTACAGGCACTTTCGGAATCTGCAGCTAAAAGCAGCTCATCAACATACTGAAGCAATGTACAGGTAGAGGGCAATTCAAGGGTATCAAGCTGTTCTTTCAAAGCCCTACTATAAATGCTAGGACTCTTTGTGTAACCTTGGGGTGCACGAGTAAATGTGAACGAGCATCCCCCTAAGGTGAATGCGAACAAGTATCTACTGTCCTTGTGTATAGGAATACTAAAGAACATATTCTTTAGGTCCACAACACTAAAGTAAGTAGCTGTAGCTGGAATCATGGTTAGGATTGTCGTCACATCAAGCACAATTGGAAATTGCGGTGCCACAACTTTATTAATGGCACGTAAATCAATTATAAAATGGAATGGAATTACATTATCACCTTTCTTGTACACGGGTAAAATCGGACTATTACACAAACTTCCTGAAATTTCTTCAATCACACCGCGGTGCACAAAATCGGAAACAATACATTTCAAAGCTCGCTCGCCCTCAGCCGAAATCTTATACTGGGGAATGCGTGGCAGCTCAATTCCATGTTTCAAAACTATCTTAACAGGCTCAATCTGCAAAACACCGACATCATTGTCGTCAACAGCCCACAAGTTCTCTGGTACATCAATGAATTCTGGAGGCAAAGGTCTAGTCAGAAATTGCGAGGCAGAAGATTGCTCCGGTGAAATCGTCAAGCGCACTCCATCGGAAGAACAATAAATCACTGCATTCAATTCTTTTAACAAATTCAACCCCAGCAAGTTTTCCCCGCAATCCGAGGTCAATAGAAAAGGACACTGGTCCGTAAAGGGACCCAAAGAAATAGGTACCGGCATAGAGACCGGACAAACAACTGGTGTACCGGAAAACCCTACAGAAACATTGGTTTGCCCTGACAGTGGAATGTTTCGAACCTGCGAACGATCAATGGAACACTTCTGTGCTCCAGTGTCTATCAAGAACTGATGTTTCCTATTTCCCACCATCATTTCAACGTAGGGACCTTTCTGATTGACAGGAATAGGTGTAGGTTCCAAACCCTGCTTCGGGCAATCCTAACGAAACAGAATATTATCAACGGGAAGCTCTTCAAATGAATATGCAGCGGAAGGATGATCGAATATGTTCCTAGTGTCCGCACTCGGAATCTGATTGTCCTGTGAAAAAGGCTGTTGAGGGTCCTGTGTAAACTGACCTCTACCAGGGCCCCCTACGCCCGGGCGACCTCTGGATCGCCTACCCTCTCGACGACAATAAGCACATTGATTAATACTCACAGGACCCAAGGACACATTCCCCTGTGGGACATAATGATCTCTACCCTGAGAGTTACCCCCTCTGGGGCCTCTAAAAATTTGCTGCAATAGCACCTTTGTTTTTAAATCACCTTTCCGTTTTTCAATCCTATCTTTTTCATTATTGACACGATTCTCATAGTACTGAGCCATGTGCAGTACTTCTGATTGCGATTTCGCCTGCCAAGCGCTCTCAGAGGACATCATCTGTGACAGGATGTCAGGCAGCAATCCACGTACAAATTTGTCCACAAATAATTTTTTCCCAGACTCTGTGCCTAAGTCTTGTCCACTGAAATCTGAAAATGCCTGTTCGAACCGATTAAAGAACTCGGTAGCACCCTCAGACTTTCCTTGGACACAGGCAGTAAGCTTCTCCCAAATAATTCTTTTTTTGGGAATTATGGTTTTTAATTTAGCAATAATTCTATCAGGCAGAGTTAATATCACCTGTTGTGGTCTTTTGCCAGCTGGCCTTTCCCCATCGAGTCTAGTTAAATTCGCCCATGTATCTCCCAACCCGGGTACATCGTCAATAGTTCTAACTTGTTTCCATAAATCTACGGGCAGGAGTACTGGAAACAATAAATCAATGTCACCTAAGGTGAACATTGAGGATTGCAAAACAGATTCCATCTCTTTATAGAACCCTGCCGGATTTTTCCGAATATCAGGAATAGACTGTCTAATGGTGTTCACTTCCTGTCGTGAAAACGGGACGTGAACAAAGTGTGATACATAATGTGCGGGAATGTCCACAGCGACTATACCTTGAGCAGCATTGGCCGCAACCTCAACCTTCGGGACAAATGTCGGAGGAACCTCTCTCACAGGCAACTGAGATGTAGGCAACTCTGAATACTTACTAAACAACAGAGCCAAGTCGAGCGCTAAAGCAGTAGAAGAAGTGTCAGGCAAAAAAGCTCTCTTATAAATATTCAATAACTCTGTGGGACAACTAATCTTCCTCTTTACACATTCATCCTGCAGGTACTCCACCATTACCTGTATCACTTTCCTCTGCATTTCCAACGTATATTGACTATATGTGTCATATACCTCAACTGGAGTTATCGATATGTCTGAAATCCATCTAATCGCATCTTTCTTACAAAATCGTATTTCCTCCGATATCGGTTTACGACACGGAAGGTACCGTTTCTGTATATACATACTTTCCTCTTCATCATCCTCATTCCGTATCCTTTCTAACTCCTTTCTATACTCAAATACCCTCTCAATATGCTCATTTACCTTCTCCACAGTGTCTCTGGAACGTGCTAAAGTATTTAGATCCCTTAACCCTTGCGGAACGTCTGCATTATTCAATCTTCCCCAAATCATACATAACTGAATCCCCAAACCTTCAATAAAAACATTTTTCTCAGGAAAATTATCCGTATTAAAAAGTGTGGAAAAAAACACTAGCTTGATCATCCTTCTCCATACAATGCTTAGCCCATGCAATTAACTCATGTTTCTTCTCCGGTGGTACAGTACGGCGAATGACAACCTTCGAACCATGATCGATTACAAGCGGCCCAAGACCACTTGGAAGAGGGGGAGCAGGCAAATTCGATGGAGGAGCTATAACTGGTGCGATAAAAAGAGGCAGAGGAGCAGGTGGAGGGACAAAAGCCAGAGGGGTAGGAACAACAGGTTGAGCAGGAAGAGCAGGAATAACAACAGGAAAAGGTACAGCAGCGGGAAGAGGAACATACAGAGGTGGCACAGAGGCACCAGGCCTTCGTTCATTTAATATTTTCTCAAAAAACTCCTCAGAATCATGAAGATCTTTGGAAGGATAGATTTTCTGAATACCAAGTGAGAAAGCCCTTTCCATATTTTTAGCCGATTCAGACTGTTTATCCTGGTCATATAATAATGCTTTTTCGGCAATCGTTTTATGACGGCGCGCATGTTTCTCTCTACTCTTAAGCTGTTGTAAAGCTTCTTTTTTCCATTTCTGCAAAACATTAAATGCTGCAGGTCTAGCCTTTTTCTTTAACAATACTGACTCCAAATATTCAATGCGAGGGATCTCAAAACTGAAGTCCGCAGGCATGTCTGGTTTGTATGTGCCAAATATCATTAAACACTATACTTCCAATGCCATGCTTACAGTACATAGTACATGCCGGCGACCCCTCCTGTGGTGCGGGATGGCTAAATTCCAAAGATTGTCTATCACTGCGGAATAATGGCCTAAAGCAGGTAGACAATTTCCCAGGTATCTCAAATTCTTGGTGTTACCTGGTCAATAATTGTGTCTGCAGATACAATGCGCCAAAATTCAAATTGCCAGGGTTAAATTAAGAGTCGGGTCACGACTCACCTGGCCAAACCTAAAGAGGACCGATCGGTACTTCTAAGAATCTTACCTAAATAATCTTACCTCGTGTATGGTGATTTCGGCAAATCTGCCCGCCTCTATAAGTAGACCCTCGTCAAGATGCCGTCTCAGACCACAGGCTAGTCGTCCAGAGATCGGATCGTGCAGCGCTGCTGAGGTGTCACGTCTCATCCAGGGGCCCCTTACTTTTTGTCACACCGTCCGATCTCGGTCCGATAGCGTGTGTCAACCTTCAACAATCCGGCATCAATCTTGAGGGTCCCTATTCGGGCGCCAACTGTGAAAACAGAAACAAAATATCGAGGCTGAGTACCCCAAAAGGAAATACAACGAACACGGGTTACAAAGGAACATAAAAAGTACTTTATTCTCTACTGAATTCAATTACAAAAACAGTGCAAAGTCAGATAGCTATCGGCTCTCAGTACAACACAACGAACTCCAGCGTGGTTCAGTGTGGGACGCTGTACATTAGAATCCATTCGCCTTTTATACATTTTGTGGGCACTATGTCCAGCCCTACTTCGGGTTAATGTTCCACTTTATACATCACCAATTCTAGGGTTTGTTGCCAAATCCCAAATAACCGCATCTAACTGGTTTGTTTTTATTACATGTAACAATAAGCGTATGCATTAACTGTGTATTCTAAGGTTTCGCATTGCAGGTCTTCTTAAACATAAATACAATGTAGTAAAACAGATGTTCTTTGTTCAATATGTAAATACATTATCATAATATATACTCGTGGATTGGTTTAATTGCGCGGGTAATCTTTTTACACATGTGTCAACGTAGGGCGAGGTCTCAGTTCATGACCTCAACAAGTAGCCTGCAGGCAGATTACACATTAGCGATGTACAGAAGTCAAGACGGCCATGTTGCATTTTGCAATGACATCGTCCACCCTTTTAGCTCACAGGGTGACTTTTTCACACAAATCCTAAAATGGCGGTTTGACCTAAAATGGCGGCCTACATGGATTAAAGGTCAAGACCTTGCAACGCAGATTTTCTCGCAAGTGACTTTCAAGCAGCTTGGCGTAGGCCAATATTAAATATATTTTCCACAATAGGAGGCACGATATATTTTCTATTCCGACAGCACGTGCCACAATATGCGCTTCTCACCATGCCGGCCAATGGAAATGGGACTGTGGGGATTGTCCAATCAGGCGCTCAGGGTGTGTGTCACAGGAAAGGGTGGCAATATATTTTCCCATTACTCTGTGTACTGAGGGTAGCAGGCAGAGATGGAGAGACGCACTGCTTTATAGTCGGTGATGCACTTGTGGAAGATCTGTTCCAGTATGCCGGCGAAAAAGGCTTTTATGGCAATTTTCATTTGGAGGGAGTGGAGGCTTTGTAGTGCTGTGGCACTGTGCTTGCAGTATGTCAACGAGTGGCCTCTTT
The DNA here is from genome assembly GCF_040938575.1 of Ambystoma mexicanum. Classification (NCBI taxonomy): domain Eukaryota; kingdom Metazoa; phylum Chordata; class Amphibia; order Caudata; family Ambystomatidae; genus Ambystoma; species Ambystoma mexicanum. Next base: position 21,849,641 of record NC_090933.1, on the reverse strand, counting down.
AGCTACTGTAGATAGTGTGGTCTGCACTATGGAGCCTAAAATGGCGTCCATGGTTTCCATGGACGCCATCACAACAAAGAAGCCAGCTCTCATCACCGCTGCGGGCCCGAGCGCCCATTTGCTGCCTTCCTCAGCCTGCCCCTCCCCTCCTGCTTTAAATGGAGGGGGAGAGGGCCGAGAGGCAAAGCCGAGCAGGGAAGGCCGTGAGGAAAGGCCTCCCATGCTCTTATCAGCTCTTTGCTGCTCGTCTGCCGTCTGCCCAATTTCCATGACGCACCTCGGAGGTAAGAAACTTATCTACATCAAGCCTCGTTTAAACCCTTGCCTTACTTCCAGATGCCTCAGGCTACGCGCCCGCACTCTGCAAGCCACTGCCTGCTCCCAACCCATCTCCACAAGCACCCGCAATGCTCACGCATCTTGCCACCTTCTCCACTTGTGAATAGGGCTAGACTCGTCCACCCAACTCCTAAATCCAAAGCCCCTACAACTACTGCCAATATAACGGCCAATGAAGTACTGTACCTCACTCACAATTGTACCTCATCTGATTCTACTGTGATACCACCTGCGCCCACCACCACTGAAAATGAGCCCCCCGGTGTAAAATCTGTGATGTGCAATTCTTCTACCCCCATTTTGACTACTACTGTGCCAAATGTGATACCTCCTGTGCCCACCACCACTGAAAATGAGCCCCCAGTGTAATATCTGTGATGTGCAATTCTTCTACCCCCATTTTGACTGCTACTGTGCCAAATGTGATACCCCCTGTGCCCACCACCACTGAAAATGAGCCCCCCAGTGTAAAATCTGTGATGTGCAATTCTTCTCCCCCCATTTTGACTGCTACTGTGCCAAATGTGATACCACCTGTGCCCACCACCACTGAAAATGAGCCCCCCAGTGTAAAATCTGTGATGTGCAATTCTTCTACCCCCATTTTGACTGCTACTGTGCCAAATGTGATACCACCTGTACCCACCACCACTGTAAATGAGCCCCCAGTGCAAAATCTGTGATGTGCAATTCTTCTACCCCCATTTTGACTGCTACTGTGCCAAATGTGATACCGCCTGTGCCCACCGCCACTGAAAATGAGCCCTGCAGTGTAAAATCTGTGATGTGCAATTCTTCTACCCCCATTTTGACTGCTACTGTGCCAAATGTGATACCACCTGTGCCCACCACCACTGAAAATGAGCCCCCCAGTGTAAAATCTTCGACCATGCCCACCACCTCACCCACTCTCCTCTCAAACCCCCCCCAGCCATTACTGAACCCCATCTTAAATGCGCCATGAATAACACCAGGTCCATCAATGCCCACGCTCTTGACATCCACGACCTCCTAACCACCCATGACCTCGATCTGCTCATGATCTCAGAAACATGGCTACACAAGGCCTCCGGCCCAGCGCTCGCCCTCACACTACCCCCTGGATACTCCATCACTAGGAAAGATCGCCTCTCTAAAGGTGGAGGTGTAGCAATTATTGACAAAGACTGCATCCCCATCAGAAAGGTAGAGAAATCCTTGCACAACAACTGTGACTACCTTCAAGTCAAAATCAACCTTTCCCCACACTGTACCATTGCTGTTCACACTGTCTATGGCCCTCCAGGCCCAACAGGAGACTTCCAAGCCTCTCTCATCCACCTCCTCTCTGACAACCTCAAAAAACAATCAAAAGCCATTCTCCTGGGGGACGTTAACCTAGGTCTCCTGGACAGTAAGGACCCAGCAGCCAAATCCTTGGACTCAGCCCTCAAGGCTCTATGCTACAAGAACACTATCTTTAGCCCAACCCACACCCAGGGCAGAACTCTCGACTGGATCGCGCAGCATAACTGCCCACTCATCATCACTGGAAACACCCCCACCCCTTGGTCTGACCACCATATCAACACCTTTAGCATCCCCACCAATAGCTCCTCCACCCCCTCGCTCCAACCACTGCCACCCTGCCTCGCTAGAAGCTCCCGCCAGCTCACTAAGGAAAGGCTATTGCCCTTCCTCCAAGGCCCAGCCTTCAGACCCCCTTTCTCCACAGACCCAGAAACACTTGCAACAACATACGATGTTGCCCTCAAAGCAGCTATTAACTCCATTGCCCCACTCAAACCTCGTAAATCCAAACCCACCACCCACTCCAACTCCTGGTTCACCCCGACCTCCTCTCTCTCCGCAACAAGAAGAAGGCTGCTCTTACACAGTGGCAAACGTCCCACTCTGACAAATACAAGTTGATCTTTAAAGCCTACTCCACTAAATATAAGAAGGCAATCACCCAAGCTAAGGCCAAATCTTTTGAATCCAGAATCTCTGAAGGCCAATCTAGCACCAAAGAAATCTTTGCCATTTTCAGGGAGCTAGAGACACCCACTCCCGCCCCCCAGAACTTCACCAAAGACAAAGCTTGGTGTGATGATATACAAACAGCCATGCAAACTAAATTGAGCCTTCTCCAAAATAAAATACTAGCCACTAAACAAGCCCTACCCAATACACACATCCCTGTCCCACCACCAGCCCCGGACCCCTCCCAACCCTTTGCCTTCAAACCCACTCAGGAGAAAGACATCATCAACATAATGAGGAACATCAAACCCTCTAACTGCAACGGTGATGCATGCCCAGCCACCATTATCAAGGACTGCACTGAAGCGCTAGCTCCCTTCCTTACAGCCTTTGTAAATGCCTCCTTTGCCACAGGGAAAGTCCCCGCCTCCCTCAAGGAAGCCTGGGTCCGCCCTCTCCTAAAAAAAACAACCCTCGACCCGACCTCCCCCAACAATTATAGACCTATCACCACTGTCCCATTCCTCCTCAAAATATTGGACAAAGCAGCCTACCTGCAGGTCCAACACTTCATTGAAGAAAACAATCTTCTAGGACTCTGCCAATCTGGCTTCCGCCCCATACACGGGACTGAAACCGCCCTACTTGACCTGAAAAACCAGATGGACGATGCCAGAGACATGGGCAAACCAGCACTCCTCCTACTTCTTGACCTATCCGCGGCTTTCAACCTCATGGATCACAATGTCCTATGCCACCACCTCTCCTCAACTGCCGAATTCTACCCTGACGCCACAGCATGGATCACCTCCTTCCTACAGGTCAGAACCATGCAAGTATTCTCTGACCTAGCCTCCGCCTCACCATCCACCATACTGTGTGGTGTGCCCCAAGGCTCCTGCCTCTCACCCACCATCTACAACATCTTCACACGACCCCTTTTCCTCATCCTCGACGCCATGGGCATTTCCTACACTAACTATGCTGATGACACGCAGATCCTTCTCACCCTCACCGGTAACTATGACACTGACTCCTTGACCCTCAACAACCTCTACAACACCATCCAAGCCTGGATGGCAGACAATGGACTATGCCTCAACTCCGACAAGAATGAACTCCTCCTGGTAGGCTCCCCCGCCACGTTAAAAAATCTAGACTCCCAATTCAGTCATTTCACCATCGACTCCATCAAAATACCTGTCTCAGAATCAGTCAAAACTCTCGGAGTCTACCTGGATTCCAACCTATCGATGGATAGACAAGTCAACGCAATAGCCTCCGCAGCTGCATATCATGCTAAACTAATCAACGCAGTCAGGCCTTTTCTCTACAAAGAGAACTGTACAAACATAGCCAGAGCCATCACTGGTTCCAGGCTTGACTACTGCAATGTACTCTTTCTAGGCACTTCCAATAAAAACCTAGAGAGGCTACAAGTCATACAGAATAGCGCTCTCCGGGCTGCCCAAGGCATTACCAAAAGAGAACACATTTCGGAGGCAAGAAAACTAGCCCACTGGCTCCCAATAAAGGCAAGGATCGTCTTCAAAGCTCTGACACTTATCCACAAGTGCATTTACCTCACTGCTCCTGCTTACCTCTTTCAAAGGATCCACCCTGTCGCCTCTACAAGGCCAACCAGATCACCATATACAAACATGCTCTCTGTGCCACTAGTAAAAAGAGACAGAGCGGGCGGATCCAGCTTCCCATACCTCGCACCTACTCACTGGAACACCCTACCTCCCAATATCCGAGGAGAGGCCTCCCTCAGCGCCTTCCGCAAAGCCATAAAAACCACCCTCTTTACATCCGGTGCGTCGCACCAGTTTGAATAACTCACATTTGACCCATTGCATATGCAGGAATGTTATGACCGATTGTACCAGTCTTAATACCAGTATTATGCCTTGTAGTAGTACTCAGAATGTGCCATTGAATGTTACTATTCCTGTGCCCTTGTAACTAAGCACTTGTACGTAACAGCGCCTCAATGCCCCAGGGCTGTTTGCGCGCTATATAAATATAAATAAATAAATACATTGCATTTGGGTTCCATGCCTTGCTCCCGTCTGTACCGTCAACTGAAGAAGGTGATGAAAGTATAGCAGTGTATTTTTCCCACTGCCTAAGTGCTTTTCTCATGTATACCACCAATATTAGTATGGACCTATTCCAATGATTGCTGTCGCCAGCCAGAGGTCGGAAGGGGTCTTATCAACAGAAGCATGTATACATTTTTGTCCACTCGCGGGATGTTCTTCTGCAACAATTACCTAATTAGTTGTGGAAATGCAGAGTTGTTCCAAGCAAATGGCATTTTGTTGTCGTCCATTGGTAATGCAATTTTCTTTGCCCATCTACAGTATGCGTTGAAAAGTTTACCGTAAGAATGTGAGAAAAAGAAAACACACAATCCTATGAAAACAGAAAAGAGGGTCTTTTCGTAGAAGCACCAAAGAAATACATTAAAAAAATGCTTTTTTTCAGAGCTACCACTTAAGACGAAATCCCCTACCCTGATTCCATTGCATTCCCCCACGCCCGCACACAGCACGAAAGCCACATCCGGGGCTTTTGAGCATGGCGCCCATAGAAATGGGACTGTGGAGGGGAACGGATTGCACAATAAAGTTTGTGGGTGTGGTGTGTACGTAGAGGACTATTCTAAAGAACTGATACTGTTACACGCAAGCTCTTACATGTGATTGGTGGATGCGCGTGTGACTATTTAACAGTACCCAGTGAGGGCATGCTGGGAAGACGATTGTGGAAAGGGAAGAAGGAATGTTCGTGCTGTACTGGGGTGCGGCCCTCAAAGTACTTGGGGAAGCGCACGTGCCACATACTACAGCTTTCAGTATGCTGCCCATGGGAAGGGGAGAGTTGGGGATTTCCAGTACTGAGCCTGTGGTTTACAGGAAGGGGCGTTAATACTTTTCTCCATTACTGTGTTTAGTGAGCCACGCTGCCACCCTTGCCATTATTTGGAAAGATCATGTACAACAGCATAAACTGTTCCACTTTTAATTACACTTCAAAGCTATGTGGGCCCCTACTCAGTTCTTAAAAAATGCAAACAGAGTGCGGGGCATTTCTGGGGTGTGGCCTTTTGTAGGGCTGCTGTGGACACAGAGGCGTACTTTCTTGCACCAACTACATACCTGTACTATGGCACATTGTAAGGTGTTTATCAGCGTGTACTTTGCCAATACCATTCCGTACATTGCACAACATTGCACTTTGCGACTGTCCAAGGGTCCGGATGGTGGCAGCGATATAACGGCACACACGCAGCATGGGTGCGTTCGCGTGCTGATGTCGCCAATGTTCACGATTGGGACGGCTGTCCGCAGAACGCGGTTTGGAATGAAGACTTTCTACACACACGTATGGGTGTCCTATGCACACTGTTGGGATCTGTGCACTGCTTCATAGTGCGACATACGTGCACCGCCCACTTTGGAAACAGCTGGGTGTTTGTAAGCTACCGTAGGTGGGATGTTTATGCATACAGCTGCCTCTACCACATGGGTGGCCGCCTCGATCTACTTAAAGTTCGTAACAAGTTTCTTTCCATATGCTCGACAGAAGTGGTGTTACCAGGACACAAAGGAAGAGATGCGCATAGTTGTGCAAAGGACAAACGTCCACTCCCACAACCACCTACAGGTGGTTCACAAGATGCGGACTAGTGGTACTTACTGCCGTGGTATGGATGCCTCTATTTTCATTGTGGATAGGCCGGCCAGGTGCGTTGTCTGTAGGGCATCGCCCTTTTCCTTAATTTCGGTCATTCCCAACCGCTACTGTGCGACGCAGAATTATAACAGGATTTTGTAAACAACACAAAAACCACATATACCCTCAGGAACAATTTCCATTTCAAACTTCATTTCCACACATTAATACAAAACTATTAGGAAACGGAAGGTGTAGCAGAAGTGCTCATTATTGGTGTGAATTGGGAATTTGTACAAGTTGGTGGTCAGGGGAGGAAGAGATTCAGCTATAATGGTAACATTTCTCTTCACACGGATTTTGAGAGGATGGAGGCCTATGAAATGGCGTAAAACCCCTGAAATTCGACAGTTATGGTAAGCTAAGCAACCATGACATCAAAGATGACATCACAAATGTAATTAGTGTTAGTCCTTGCAGTGCACACTGGTTGCTTAGCTTACCATAACTGGCGAATTTCGGGGGGGTTTTCAGTTTTACCTGTAACCATAACGTTCCTGTAACAACGTTTTTCCATTGAATTTCATAGGTGTTTGCTAGTGCAACTTAACCACAACATCCGTTAACAACGTTTTTGTGTGTGTGTGTGTGTGTGTATATATATATATATATATATATATTTATTTTTTCAAGGAAAAAACCTGAGTTGAAGTGTAGGAAAACTTAACACAACAAACCCCTTGAAATTCAGCGCATTGGGAAACCCAGGACTGGCTTAACTCAGTGCATTCCATTGATCTCTCCCATAATTCCATATGCCCCATAATGCCATTTTGTATGGCATTGTGAATTCCTTCTCTTATAATATATATGTGCTCTTGGACTTTGCAACAGGAACGTGCAGAGTTACGCCGGTCCTGCATTTCCCAATGCACTGAATTTTAAGGGTTTTGTTGCATTAAGTTTACTCACCTTAACTGCACTTCAACTAAAGTTATTTCCTTGTATTACAAGGGCTTTGTTATACCATCATTTTTTTCATGCCCACTGTATATTTTTCTGGGCCAGGCCAATGGGCACTGCATCGTATCATTTTCAGCGCCACTGTCCATGGCCTTCGGCCATGCCCACTGTATATTTTCCAGCATCACTGGCCATAGTTTGGCCGTGCCTACTGTATATCTTTCAGCACCACTGTCCATGGCCTTCGGCTGTGCCCACTGTATATTTTTCAGTGCCACTGGACATGGCCTTCGGACATACCCACTGTATTTTTTTAAATCACTCCTTGCTCACTTGCCATGACCTTCAGCCATGGCCAGTGGCCAGAGACTTTGGCTGTGTCCACTCTCAATTTCTTTTAACACTACTGCCTTCCGCCGTGCCTACTGATGAGAAAGGATTATTATTAGGCTATGTTATGTGGAATTATTATTAGGCAATGATATGTAGGATTATTATGCTATGGTATGCTACACTAGGTTCTCCCATATAGTTTGGCCTCAGACCCTCCATGTCACATCCCTCTGCCTCTCTCTATGTCTCTCTGCGCGCAGCACACCTGACAGGCCCAAGCCCCTCCTAGCGCAGAAGACACGTCGGACCTTCCCTTCTGCTTATTCTCTACAAGTATAACATTAGCCCCATACATGGGAGATAACAGTAGGGTTTCTGCGAATGCCCCTTATTCATAATACAACACGATGTCCCAGCAGGTCTGTGTCACAAGTGAGATGGCGACAGTTCTTGCCAAATGTCTGAAATATCGTGCCAAGTAACACCCCCATTGTGAAAGTACTGAAACATATTAATGTTTGCCTATGATATGCTATGTAAACCAGCACTCTATGGGGGGACTAGAGAACTCCTTGTGCCGACTGCCTGAACACTTGCATTCTGTGTTCCCTGCTGATCACTCTGTATTCTGTGTATTTGCTATATAATACAAGAAGCTTGATTTAGCACCAGTCTGTCTGATCACCTTATTTGCTGCAAACCGAGGCTGGCTCAGGGTGCTTTTTCTTGGCTACCACATAAATGGTGCTGTAACTATTAAAAGTCAGCGTACAGTTCGTGGCAAGCAAATAGAGAAACATACAGGGCCTCATAAATCTGGCGGTAACCCGCCTGTGCTACCGGCTGTTTGCCGCATGACTGAAACACTGTTTCTGCTGCCTGATATCCGGTTGCCATCAGGACATTACAAGTCCCAGCGGCCTGGGGTATTAGGTGGCAGAAAATGCTAGTCCACATTCAGTGAAGTCCCATAGGACTCCACAGGAATGGGGACTGGGAAGCACCATCACCCTTGCTAAAGGTGCTGGTGCTTCTGTGACAATTCTGCTTTCTGGAAATGTTGTGCCCGGGTGGCCAGATCGGCCGGACGCACAGGCCCTGGAAAGCAGAGTTGTAGTCTGCTGGTCTGGAATGGGTGTCTGTACGTTGCTACAGGCACCCTTATATCAAGACCGGCAGCTTCATAATGAGGCCCATAGTGTTGTATAGTTTCCCATACTGGCCCATAGTATAGCAAAGCAGTGGCCCTGCGTTCGCCCACGGCCCCTCTTCCCTGTATCAGTGCAGCATGATCCGAATGTGGAAAGTGCTGGCAGGCTGCCACAGCTAAACATTGAAGCAGAATGTTTCATTTTTAATGCCTAATGTTTTCACAAATGTTCTCCTAAAACTCAAAACAATGATAAAGTATGGATTCCCTTTCAGAAGCACCAACATCACCACCTGTGGACCTACTGGATGAATTAACACCATGCTCGCCTCACCTGAGGGCCTGCACACCTCCTTTTCCGCCCCCACCCACCATGCTACCGCCAACTGTCGCATTCCCCCACCTCCCTCCCCTGCCTCTCACAACCCCACCTGCTTCCTCAAACATTCAATCTACTCCTCGAGGAGACTTAACATCTACTCCCCCTGCCCCGCCTCCACTTCCGCCATCAGCGGTATACTTACACTATTGTATTGTAGAGAGTGGGAGGCCATCTTTGAGAGTGGAGTGACCAGACCTCTGCCCTATCTTCCCAGAGTGTCTTGAGATGCAGCTTGCTTGCCTGAACCTTAAACAGAGGCTTTCTATGTAAATAGAACTGAGCCCTGGGAAGTCAAAAGATGGGGGAGTCTGCTTTCCTTGAATCCTTTGACTTTATAGTGGGTGGGAGGGGTTGAAACTGTGTGGATCCTTCACCTATTTAACTAAAAATATTAATTTAATTAATTTCCCATTTGGCAGAAACCTACAGGGTGAATTTTGTTAAAATTTGAAATTAACAAAGCTCAATTCACAGTGTGCACTGAAAACTATAGTCTATCATTTAATTGGTTAATCCCTTGTGTCTATCTGACCCCAACTTCTTTAAGGAAGAGGGGTGTCTTTATTCTTAAATCAGTCCAACCTTTCTGGCTGACTTCCCCAACACAGGCCTTTCAGTGGAGTGGGGTCTGAAAACCAAAATTCCTCCAAATATTCCTATTTTTCTGTCCGACTTCCCCAACACACACCAAAGTATGGGTTGGAGGTCTGAAAAACAAACTGCTAAATCAATCACCCTGTGTTTATTTTAAACCAAAAGTATGAGTGAAATCACAATTGCTATATGTAGATGCATGGATAGATGGATGTGGATGGAAAAGATGGAGTAGATGGAAAGGAAGGGATGGATGGAGTGGATGGAAAATATAGAGTGGATGGAAAGGATGGGGTGGATGGAAAGAATCAAGTGGATGGAAAGAATCGAGTAGATGGAAAGGAAGGAGTGGATGGAAAAGAAGGAGTGGATGGAAAAGGAGTGGATGGAAAAGAAGGAGTGATTGGAAAAGAAGGAGTGAGTGGAAAAGAAGGAGAGGGTGGAGAGGATGGAGCGGGTGGAGCGGGTGGAAAAAGTGGATGGTGTGGAAAGAAAGGATAGAACGAACATAGTGAATGGAAAATGACAGAGTGAATGGAGTGGATATAGCCCTGTATATCTCTGTATCTCCTACTTATGCTATGTATATGCTATGAACCTGTATCCCCATGTTACCCTATCCATCTTGTCGCTTTATATACGTATGCCGCTATGTACGCCCACTGTCCTGCTCTCAGGCTTGGTCGCAGGCGCTTTACTGATAACCACCATATCACACCACTACACTTACTCTCTCCTATACACCATCATTCAACTTGAACACAGCTATGCTATGACACATTTGGCCTAGTTGTTCTCATACTAACATGTCCCCACGAACACCTCATCATCCTAATAAAACACAGCGAGCTGAGCACATACCGGTTATCTTAGGCGTCTCCTCAGGCCTAAAGCAGCCAGAAATCAGACTGTGTGTCCACCCTCCAGACTGAACTCATCCAACTGATTTCCTCAGCACCATACCTACCTCTAAGAAGCAGCTATCACGCAACAACCACACCAGCTGGACACATATCCGGTGCGCCCATGCACCATACAGCACTCTCTCTCTCTACTGACTTGAACTGGGGTTCCCGAGGGCGTTCAACCTACCAGCACTTTGAGGTCATACCAATGACACATAAGGCGCTATATAAATGCCAAGTAACATAACATCACATAACATGTATTTGTACCAATCTTGAAATCCGACTACTGGCCTTTTAAGCCTGCAGAAAAATCCAAAACACAACACTAAATGATAATTACCTTCATTATTGATGAGTGTAATTATTTTGTGAAGTGAAATTTGTAGCAAGTGAAGAATTGTGATTGTGTTCTTTTCAATTCACTTTTGCGATTTATTCATGCTGAGAAGTTGATTGTGTTGTGCCTCGGATAAAGTGGTGTTTGACATTTTCTTGCTAATTTCTATTACTTTTAATTTAAATAAATACCAATATGTTTCCCGTACACCGGCCTGGTTCTTGGCTCATTGTTAGATTAGAGGAGAGGGATCCAAGGGGCATGATATGTGTCTGAGATAGTGCTAAAGAAAAGAATCTGTTAAACAGTTTTTTGTGTCACACCTTAAGTGAGGAAAGAAGGAAATCCCTGTGTTGACGGTGGCTTCTCAATAAACCGTTACAGTACTCACACAGAAGCAAAGGGACCCACAACGCCCTGCGGCCTATTTTAGCTCAATTAGACCATGTAGCCCCGGCCTTTTTCCAAATATCTCAGAGCAGTAGCTGCTGCTGCCCTTCTCCTTAAAAAAACTGCCAGCATTGCCCTAGCACATCACATGAACGTAGCAGTACCACACTGAGTATTAGCACTCCTCCTGAGGGCTAAAACACAACACCTATCGGCTGCACATCTCACCAAATATGAAAAACTGCTCCTCTCTTCCACCAACATCACTATCAGATGCACACCACTCAACCCTGCCTCCCTCTTGCCTACACCTGGTGATGGTCACCCTCGCGACTGCATTGCAGCAGTTGACGTGATATCATCACCAATAACTGACCTGAAGGATATCTCCCTCCCCAATACAGACCTCATTCTCTTTGTTGATGGGTCTTGTCTTAGAGATTCTACAGGGAGTATCCAGGCAGGTTTTGCTGTTTGCACCTCCTTTGAAGTATTAGAAGCTGTTCAGCTCCCATCCGTACATTCAGCACAAGTTGCTGGACTAATTGCCCACAACACACAGGCACTATATACACTATATGTCTACTTTTTTTAACACTAACAGGCCACCGGCTAGGGCCTTTGGCCATGCCCACCTCATATTTTACAACAATGCCAGGCCTACAGCCATTTAAAAAGCTACCAAGCGACAGGCCATGGCCTTTGGCCGTGGCCAATGATTCTTCACACACAATGTCACTGTAGCTGTAAAAATACATAATTTGTTTTTAATTAAAAAAAAATCTATAACCACAGGTACATTTCAATGAACTACAGATACCCTCGGTTATTTGTAGTCATTATACCTGCGGTTATCGAGAAAAACAGTGAAAAAAAATACATGCTTTCCTTCCCTCATGTGTGCCTGCTCCCCACTCCCTTGAAGGCTTCCTCACCTCCCCTGCCCTCTCCTATTTTCCCCACAACACTTGCCATTTCTGTGAAGCAGTTTCAGTTGAAATGTCGGCTGGCCGTGGTTATACCTGAGGGTATGTGAAAAAAATTTGAGCCCTGTGTTGCAAACTTTGTCCCTACACCCCCAAAACCCCCCCACCCAACTCCCAAATTTCACTTGGGGTCCTCTTGCCCCACCCACTTTAACCCCCCACCTCTAGTCTGGTGGCATTTGCATTTTTGTTCACCTGCAAATAACTTTTGACTGCATATCTGTTTCCCAATACCCGGGAGTATAACTGCAGCTAACACTTGCATGGAGAAAAAAAAAGATGACGGCTGTTAAATAATAAAAAAGTACTGGATGCAATAACCTCAAACCAAAAAAGGATCGCAAATTAACGCTTCATACCCAAGTTGTTTCAAACCTGCTTAAAATCTGTCTAGCTGTTTTGGCTGTGCGGTCGAGCAAAAATTGACCTTTTTTGTCTATGGGAAAAATAATGGGTACTGTCCGAAAGTGCAGTTTTTTGTTTTCTTGATAACTTTTTTATTTCTTAAAGAATTATTCCCAAACTTTCCAGTCGGAGGAGGCGGGGGAGGTGGACGGGAGGATGAGGGCCCAGACTTACAAAATTGTTTGCAAAATGCAGCCAAATTCGCCACACGAGTCAAAAGTTATGAGCAATTCATTTATTCAATTTCCTACAAAAGGCAGGTACATCTCTTACCAGAAACCAGGATTTACTTGTTTCTGCAGTGGAACAGTACGGTGCTGGCACAGAAAAGTCTACTGAGCACTGTTTACTTTTCACAAGGCAATATAATCTCCAATCTAAACCGAATGGAGACTATGAGAAAAGGCATCTAAAATGTTTTCCTCCGTGCTGCTTTCTCTGAAGCCTGATTTCCAGGTCCCGGCTTCATCGCTGCGGGAAAACAGCATTTCTTTCCATTCCCCCTTACTGGCTCTTCTACAATGCGGGGGTCAGAGTCCACACCCCCATTCTCTCCCCTCACCTGCCCCACCTTTTGCCATGAGTTGTGCAGAGGGCACTCCACAACTCTTGTTTGCCTAACTGGCCCCTTCCCTTTCGTCTGTCACTCCGCCCATTCCCCCTCTGCCGCTCCCCTACCCCCACTACCCCTCCTTACCTGTGATCTTGACATCCCCACTTCCTGGTCCCTCTATCTGTATGTGCGATAAGTGCAAGCGCTTATTCCCGAAATGCTGCCGTTTGGCAAAGGCGGCTTGTCAGGGCAAAAGAAATCGACAAACTGGACACAACGTGAGAAGTGTGGAGGAAAGATAGAGTTGGAGACTAGCAGTGTCTCATGGCAAATAATTATTTGCATTAATCTTAGGTAGGATGAATCTATGAAGATAAAATGTTCAGAAATAAGGATTTCATATTTGGGTGTTTATTTTATTTATTTTTTACATTTGTAGAGCGCACTGCAGCCCATAGACATCAAGGCGCTATTACATGAAGGCGTAAGCAGCAAGATTATGTAAACATAGGAAACATAAGGTACTTAGTTACAGAGAGAGGAGGGGAGCATAGTTACAAATGACGTTCGTATGCCTGTAGATATAAAGGCAGGAAGGTTTAGACAAACAGCCTGGTTTTTAAGGCTTTGCGGAAGGCTAGGTGAGAGTCAATCCCCCTGATGAGCGAAGGTAGGGCGTTCCAATGTGAGGCTGCTAGGGCTGAGAAGCTCGAACCGCCCGCACGTACTCTACAAGTCTTGGGGGTAGAAATCAGGTTGGTGTAGGCAGATCTGGTGGGCCTGGCCGAGGTGGGTCGTGAAATTCTCTGGGCAAGGTAGGGGGGAGCAAGGTCATGGAGGCATTTATGGGTGAGGGAGAGGATTTTAAAGATGATCAGGGTGTTGAATGAACAGACACACAGTGCTTTCTTTAAACATTATTGAAGGTGTATTTTTGTGTTTTGAATGGACATAAATGTTGGAACTAGTAAATGTTTTATAAGTGCATTGTTAATGTTGAAGTGAAATGTATTTTGTGGCAATGTTTTGACATTGTCCCGGGAGGATACCTCAGCGGCAACATGCTCGCCTGGGAAGCAAGATGACACAGAGAGATACAGGTTTGATCCCCGGGTCTGCGCTTAGAAACCTCTGGGTATTAAGCGTGTTATAAATAACCTATCATATCATATCATTACTTTGGTGAGATATATAAATATAACCTTTACCGCATGTGTGGAAGTATGCAGTGTAATGACAAGTGCGCCCATGGACTGCCAATGTAGAACGAAAGTTCATCTATTTCTTGGAGATTATCAGGCCGATTCATGTAATTCCTCACAAAAGTGTCGCACGCGGCTGGCGCACAGCGTGCCCGTGTGAATGTCTGCGCCAGCCGCGTGCGATAAAATCTATTTCCGCGCACAGCGCATTCATGGATTCTCGCCTCCAAAAGCAGACGTTGCGCAGAGTGGCGCAGCGGCCCTGCAGCAGCGCCAGTTACGCCCCCAAGAACGCCCTCGCACAAGGAAAAGCCATCAAGATCGCCAAACCATCGCAAAGGGCTGCGCCAACCCTGTACCAGTTTACCGGACTGGCAAACAGCAAACGCAAAGCGGGGAACGCGTATTACGGGTTCCGGGAATATGCGTGCGCGAGAAGTTTCACACGCGATCTGGCCTGGGGGAGCGTGTGTGTGTATTTCAGGGGTGCGCGAGAAGTCCAATACGCGAATGGCCTGGGTGCGTGTATTTCAGGGGTGCGCGAGAAGTTCCACACGCGAATGGCCTGGGCGCGTGTATTTCAGGGGTGCGCGAGAAGTTCCACACGTGAATGGCCTGGGCGCGTGTATTTCAGGGGTGCGCGAGAAGTTCCACACGCGAATGGCCTGGGCGCGTGTATTTCAGGGGTGCGCGAGAAGTTCCACACGCGATTGGCCTGGGCACGTGTAGTTCAGAGGTGCGTGAGAAGTTCCACACGCGATCGGGCCTGGGGGAGCGTGTGCGTGTATTTCAGGGGTGTGCGAGAAGTTCCACACGCGATTGGCCTGGGCGCGTGCAGTTCAGAGGTGCGCGAGAAGTTTCACACGCGATCGTGCCTGGGGGAGCGGGGTATGTGTATTTCAGGGGCTCGCGGGTGGTTTTACATGCGATCGGGCCTGGGGGAGCGGGGTACGTGTATTTCAGGGGTGCGTGAGAAGTTCCACACGCGATTGGGCTGGGTGCGGGTATTCCAGAGGTGCGGGGGAAGTATTACACGCTCGCCTCATGGAATCGAACGTGGCCAATCCGTCCGGAAACACGTACGCCAGCAGGAAGTAGGCATACGTCCACCCGCACAGCATAAAAGTGCACGCAAACAACAAACAAGCTCAGACGCCAGGATGAACATACAGTTCCTAGCAGCAGTGGCCGTGGGATACCGCAGGAGGAGGAGGAGGATAGTCCGGGCCAGAATTTTTACACCCAGAACCAGCCTTTGGGATGCCTGATGACCATGTGTATGGGAGGTACAGGTTTCCACCTCACATAATATTCGACCTGGTCAGTGAGTGGGAGGATGACCTCACATCAACCACCCTGTGCTCCCAAGCACTCAGCCCCCTGGAGAAGGTCCTCAATGTACTGCACTTCCTGGCCACTGGATCATTTCAGCGGACAAGTGCCATAGTGGGGGGGGTGTCACAGGCCACGCAATCACGCTGCCTACACTAGGTCTTGGCCCTCATCACTGCACGCCCATCAGTCCGCAGGCACATATACCTGCCCAGAACACCTGCAGAAAGGCAGGCTGTCGCCCAGGATTTCTACAGGGTGGCACAATTCCCCAAAGTCCTAGGTGCCATTGATTGCACCCATGTGGCTCTACGTCCCCCCAGGGCGACTGAGCACATCTATAGAAACCGCAAGCACTGGCATTCCATCAACGCCCAGGTAGTATGTGATGCCAAGGGAATCATCACCTCAGTATACGCCAACTATCCAGGCTCCACCCACGACAGTTTCATCTACAGAATGTCTACCCTAAACCGGGACATAGAAGCTGGGCGGCATGGCGATACATGGCTGCTCGGTGAGTATAAATGCCACTGCGCATGCATGTATGTCAGATACTGAGTAATGTCACAACCCCACTAATGATACCCATCACCACCTCCCCAGGGGACAGTGCCTACCCTCTCAGCACCCACATGATGACGCCAATTCGGAACCCCACCACGCCACCCCAGGTAAGATACAACACAGCCCACATTGCAACCCGGGGCATCGTGGAGCGCACATTCGGAGTGCTCAAGTCACGCTTCCGCTCCCTTGATCGTTCTGGCAGGCAGCTGTTATACGCTCCCCCAGTAGTGTGCAGGATCATAGTGGCAGCATGTGTCCTGCACAACGTTGCAACATGCCGGGGCCTGGTCGTGGACATGGTGGTGCCCCCACATCCCCAACCACATGTATGCCCACTGCGCATGGGAGGGGAAAGGGCACGGGGTGAGGCAGCCCGTACGCAGCTCGTGGCTAATTACTTCACATAAAATCACACCCCTGTGGAGTGCACACAGCCCTGGCACATACCAGCTGACAATCAATGATGATTGTAACTGACAATTATGATGTGTCAATGGACAGTCAACTGTCACAACCATACCAGCCTGAGATTGTACATCTGGAAGTGTTCCATTGTGTGCTTCCCTACCTACACAAACACCACCAATGCTGTGTTCAAAAGACACACTTCTATGCTGCTAAAACATTACCCCCTTGCAAGACACAACATGACAACAGTGCCATGTCACCCAACCCCTCCCCAGCACCGCCACCCAACACACCATGACATGCCATGTGAGAGCAAACAAAGTCATCCCCCAAACATGACACATGTCACAAAGTACAGTGTCCCTAATGGAAACTGGCCACACACAATATGCCCACATAAATGTAGAAACAACAACACACATGACCAAATACTTACCACAATACAATCGACATAGCATAAACATGACAGTACTAAGGCAAAGGATACGTAGTCTTACAACATGAGAATGCCAGCACATCCACCACCTCCAACTGTACAGTGTTGTTGCCACGCACATCTGGAGGTCCACTGCTCACAACATGAGCTCCATCTCCAAAGTGGACGGCCTTGTGAAGACATGAGGAATGAGCCTGCAAATTAGGAGGGAGATATGGATGCACAAGCACACATCAATACACCATGCAGTGCACAATACAACAACAATATGCACTAGGAATGTATACACAGCATTGACTACAGACTGCCCACACATGTCGTGGGAGTCCAACGTCACTGTGTAAGTCACTGTCACTTGGGCACACCCTTTGCAAGCCCATGGAAACGGGAAGCAGGTGGGGTGTGTGTCTCACAAACCCAAGCATCTAACCCAAACTCAGGACAAGCCTGCATGTGCCCAGCCGGAATACAGTGGATGCCCACGGGAGCCACACAAGGCAACACACTGCAACAAAAAATCAAAAATCAAAAATCAAAAATGGCCATGTGTGGGCCAGGGGGGGGTGGGGGAGGCCACCCAGGAGGTCCGGGGACAGGGTGCCCACCAACAGCCACCTGCGTGAATGTTGGGAAAAAAAAACACCTCCATGTGCTACTAAATTGTGGGAGATTCACTGCTGGATTCGCTCTCCTCAACCTCTGCTGCTGCTGCCACAGGAGGTGGTGGTGCTATGGGAGGCAGCCCACGCAAAGCCCTAGTTTGGTCCTCCATGGCAGCAAGCATGCGGGTGTGGAAGGCCTCGTTCTGGAGTGATATGGTGCGGAGATCCCCAAGCAACACCCGACGTGTTGCCCGGACCTCCGCCCGAGTTGCCCGGGCCTCCGCCCGAGTTGCCTGCATCTCTGCTGAGAGCGTACGGGTGACGCGCTCCAGCAGCTGTTCCGTCCTGGTGACAGTGGAAGCCTCAAGGTCCACAAGAGTCTGCCTATGGTGCTGGCCCTCTCCCCTCAGGGCTTCCCTCTGTCCCTGGGCATCTATAGAAATTGATTCCCTCAGATTGTCCAGGGCCACCTGTCTGTCCCTGTTGGACGCCAACATGTCCTCCCTGACTGATTGGCAAATGGAGTCTGTTGCCTGCTGTAGTAGCTCCATCTGCCTTTCTGGGGGGACAATGGAAGTGGCCACCCTCTCCATGGCTTGAGCAATCATTTCTGATGATGCTGCCTGTTGGTTGGCCATACCTTAAATGGATTGCTCCCATGCGGTACTGCCCGGTGGCGGACGGCCACTGCGTTGGCGGGCACCACACCTGTCTGGGGCAAGGCGAACTGCGCCTTGCTGTGTCGGCACTGCCTGAGGCTGCAGGACTGCATTTCCCCTCTGAACTGCTGGCCCAGGAACAGGATCAGATGTTGTGGAGTGTGGCCCTGCATCCGTAACCACCACAGGCGCACCTACCAACACTGACATCCCCATAGTGGGCTCTACCCATGGTGCAGGTGGGTCGGACAGAACATTATCCCTTCCATGAACACATACCTGCAAATCCACATAGGCCTCATCCGAATCAACACCTGAAAAGAGTTCTGGGGAGGTGCAGCCAGGGACACCCCTGGACAGTATGGCCTGCAGCAAGAGAGGGTTCTCCCCCACCACCAAACCACATCCCCCACTGGTGCCTGGTCGTGCTTCAGATCCCTCCTGGGCCTGCACCATCTCCTCTCCCTCAACAGCATCAGGTGCGTCATCCTCTGCAAAAACATGAAAGACAAAAAATGGAAACAGGCATTAGCACCATGGCACGCTATTAGGCCAGACAAGCTACAGTACCAGTACTTGATTTACACATGTCCCACATGACTATAACCCTCCCATGCATGCACTGTCCATGAGTTGGAAGGGAAGGAAAATGTCAGACACTGATGACACCAAGATGGGAGAGCAACACATCAGCTGCATGCTGGCTAGCAGTGCCATCACACATTGGCCTGTGAGTGGCATGTCCAATACACATACATGACACATGCCATCACACAGATGGCATGTACCATAGGCATGTCATATATGTGACAATAGGGCAAAGTGATGCGCAGTAGAACCAGGTGAATTTCTACAATCAGCCTGAATGAACACAGCTAAATACGGAACAATGTTGTAGCAAGATGCCACTTCAAGGGCAACTGGCGCGATGTAGTGCAAAGCGCCTACTGTGGGCAGAAGGGATACTGTAATACCCAAATCCCGGGGTGCCGAATGCATTGGATGAAGCACATGGGTGGCCCAAAACACTCAGGCACACACACCCTGACCTGGCACTCAACCAGAACCCTTCCCACAAACAACATACACATGGATCACACACACATGCATGTGCACTCACCGGACAATGCCTCGTAATCTGGCAGTTCTCCCACACCTTAGATCTGCTCCTCTGTGACGTGGGTCCCAGCAACATGCTCATGTAGAGTGAGTTCAATGTCCTCTTGTGGAGACCCACCTCCAGTCACCAGAGTTGCGCCATGACTTGAGGCCAGCTTTTTCTTTGCCCTATGCTTAAGGTCGTTCCAGCGCTTGTAGCACTCAACAGCTGTGCGCCTCATAAACCCAAGGGCACTTATGCTGTCCGCGATGGACTGCCAGTGTGCCTGACGTCGAGCAGGTGTAATCCTACACCCTGAAGTGACCAACATTTCGGCGTCATGTTCGGACACATACTGCACAAGTGCATCCAGTTCGGCATCATTGAAGCTAGGCTTCCTTGGCGTGCCGGACCGTGTAGCCGTGTCGGGGTCATCAGCCTGTACTGGACGAGCACTCTTCCTCTTTCTTTTTGTGGGTGGTGGGGATCCGGAGTGCCCTACGCCGCTCTGGACACTAGAGGCAGGAGCACCGGTGGACTGTGTAGTAGTAGTGTGCGATGGCACACTGACCACATGACTTTCTGCAGGCATTAGCTGAAGTGTGATGATGGCAGGGGGAACCTCAGTCTGATGTACCGGGACCAACACTGTCCTGGCTGCGAGAGCCAGAGCTGGGGTGGACGGAGCTGCAGCTGCCCCTGCAGCCTCCCCACCCCGCCTACTCGGGGCAGCAGATGACATGGCTGCCCCTGTACCACGTGGCCTGGTGACACTGGCTTGCACCGCCACCCGTGGCCTAGACTTGGCGACCTGGAAGTCAGCCTGGGTGTCACCCTGTGCTAGGTCAGGTGCCACAACGGGCCGGTCCAACAAGGGCTGAGCAGGGATGGTGTCAGCCACGTTTCCCTCAACCATGGGGGGGGGTGTGTGTCCCTGACTGGTCCTCCACACGTGGGGGGCTAAGGGGAGTCTGCAAATCCTGGCCACATCCCCTACTGCGCCCACCACGCCCACCTCTTGAGGCTCGGCCACCTTTGCCACCCTTACCACTTGCTCGCCTCCCAGCCATGGCACTGATGGAGTTGTGCGTATGGGAGTTGCAGTGGACAATTGTCCTGGGCAATTGGGGGTCAAAGGGGTAGGGTACTAGGTGGAATTCGTACCCAAGTGCTCTAGCAAGGCTGTATGGAACCCCTGGGGAAAGATGACGGGTCACGCAACGCACAGGCACCCCTAAAACAGAAAATGACGCGCATGCGACCCCTCGTAGACCACGTGCGTGGGAAAAGGAACCTGCACTACGCTGTGGCACCCAGAAACACAAAAATGAATGTATGCGTGTCACACGCAGCCTACAATGACCTCTGAAGGGGTACGCTACACACGGGGCTAGCACAGTTGGTAAATACGTGCGCGACTCACCGTCTGCCTGTGAAAAGAGCATGAAAAATAGGCACGTGTGCGCGTTGGCAACACCCCCGCCAAAAGAAGATTTGTACACTGTCTGAGCAGACAGGACAAAAGGAGAAGTCAACGCTGTTTGAGGAAACAGGTCGAAGAGAAAATCAGAAAAATACTGACAGAGGTAACAGGGAGTACGAACTAGAAACGCTGTGAAGTAAATCGCGTGTGAACCGACAAGAAGTACAGATTTCACCCACTCGCTCTCCACGGGAAGCACGTACAAGGAAATGACGTACTACACGCACCTTTTAAACCGCACCACACGTCCAACGTCACTTCCGCGTATACGCACTGAGGCACTATCCTCCAATTACGCGGGCTGACACTCGGACGTGCGGTTTTTGGTCTTGTAACATTCCCCCGTGTACAGGGACACGCCCGCGCGTGTCACGTCAAAGATGCGCCTGCGCTGTCAGGGCCTTTGGTCCAATGGAATCGCGTACACAAGCCAATCGCGTGTGGTACTTCTCGCGCACCCCTGAAATACACGCGCCCAGGCCAATCGCGTGTGTAACTTCTCGCGCACCCCTGAAATACACGCGCCCAGGCCAATCGCGTGTGGAACTTCTGGCGCACCTCTGAAATACACGCACACGCTCCACCAGGCCCGATTGCGTGTGGTACTTCTCGCGCACCTCTGAAATACACGCGACCAGGCCAATCACGTGTGGAACTTCTCGCGCACCCCTGAAATACACACGCCCAGGCCAATCGCATGTGGAACTTCTCGCGCACCCCTGAAATACACGCGCCCAGGCCAATCGCGTGTGTAACTTCTCGCGCACCCCTGAAATACACGCGCCCAGGCCAATCGCGGGTGTAACTTCTCGCGCACCTCTGAAATACACGCACACGCTCCCCCAGGCCCGATCGCGTGTGAAACTTCTCGCGCACCTCTGAAATACACGCACACGCTCCCCCAGGCCCGATCGCGTGTGAAACTTCTCGCGCACTTCTGAAATACACGCACACGCTCCACCAGGCCCGATCGCGTGTGTAGCTTCTCACGCACCTCTGGAATACACGCACACGCTCCCCCAGGCCCGATCGCGTGTGGGACTTCTCGCGCACCTCTGAGATACACGCACACCCTCCCCCAGGCCCGATCCCGTGTGGAACTTCTGGCGCGTGTAGAACTTTGGCGCACATATTTTTCCTGCGCAGGGACGCTACCGCCTGCTTTCGTGTGGCGGACATGTATGGGCCTGTGCGCGTATTTGGCCGTGCGCTGTTTTTCCCTATTCGATTCCATGAATACGTGTTGTAGGCGAGCGTGTGGGCGTTCTGCGCACTTGCCTCCTGTACTTCCCCCGTGACGCCCACATTTTCACGAGTTGGTCTCCATTCTGCGTGTAACGCCCCGTGTTACGCCTACTTTTGTTATGTGTGCCGCGCTATGTGCGAATTCGCTGTGGCCTTATCGCACGGCGTTCGGTGACCTGTGCGCCAGCGTGCGCCAGCGTGCGCCAGCGTGCGCCAGTGTGCGCCAGCGTGCGCCGCGCACTTTTTCAGCGCACATCCCACATTTTGCGCGTGCACGGACTTCCATGAATAGATGTGCGATGTTTTCTGTGCGATAATCGCACTTGCACTGCGATTTTCGCTATTTCACTGCGAATCGCACGTTTTCGCACGCGTGCGCCGTTTTTTCGGCGCACATTGATTCCATGAATCGGCCTGTATATGTGCACACCCACACTGAACAAAAGGCCAACAACTGTCGTGTTCTTGGCATGATGTCATTTCCTTCTTTGTGGGGCGGGGGTGTATGTTGTGTTCTGGAATTGTTTTGGTTCAAGAGGTTTTACTGTTGAGCTGCCCAGCGGAGCAGCAGCAGGTGCTGTGCTGTGTGGGTTCTAATGAAGAGTCTTGACTGACTCTTACCTGTGCAGTCGCTTCAATGATGGTGAGGGTGAAGGGTGCGCGGAGCCCGCTGAGAGACCATTCTCCTGACCGTGGGGAGAGAACAATTATTAGCAAAGGATCTTTCTCTTGAGCAGGCAGTGGAACTAACTCGCAGCATATAACATACTGCTCATTGCATGAAGCACATGAAATTGGAGCAAGCAGCAAATTAGATAAGTGCGCTGAAAAACAAAAGAAGCAATGAAGGAAGGAGGGAGATACAGTGTTTAAATACTGGAAACCTTTCTTCAGGACTTTTCTGCCCAGCTTGGAATACAATCTATATGAAGTGCAAACGTAAAGGACATTTTGCCTGGGTTCGCAGAGAAGGAGGAGTGAATTCTATAGAGCAGGGTACACCCAAACCGGAGCAAGAGGTGGCACAGCTGTCCCAAACAGAGGACAAGCCAAGCAATGTATGACACATGTTTGAAGTCTCTGCACTTGGGGGAGGCAAGAGGTCTATTGGATGAGTTTTCTGTCAATGGGAAGACAATGACAATGAGAGTAGATAGTGCCTCCCCTTAGACCATTGTCTCTGGTGAGACCTTTACAAATGTCATTGGTGGAAGAGTACATGATCTCATAGAGCATAACATTCGTCCTCCTGGGTATGGTGAGGTTGAGATAGAGATGTTGGGAAAGTTCCAAGTTACAAAAGAGTACAAGGGTTGCAGTTGTGCTGCAGAAGTGTTTGTAGCAAGAAAGGAATCGTCCCTTCTTGGATGGGGTGAATAGGCAAATCTTGGCATTCGCTTCCAAGGAAATTCAAAGGAACCTGTGTCGCTTAGGTTCAAGACAGATAGGCTAGTGAGATTCCAGAAGTTTTTTCAGACGAGCTAAGAGAACTCAAGGATTTTGAACATCTCATTAGGTTGAAAAATAATGCTGTACGAGTTGTACATAAGGTGTGCCCCGTTCCTCACTATTTTCGAGAACAGTTGAGGGAGGAGTTAGATATGCTGTTGCAAAACAGTGTGATTGAAAGAGTTGAAAGGACAGAGTGCCTGTTTCCAGGGGTCTTGGTGACAAAGGCAAATGGAAGTCTGAAATTGTGTGTAGATCTCAGGGATCTTAACAAGAACATTTTAGTAGACTGGTATCCCTTGCCAGTAATTTCAGAGGTGTTGGCTCTTTTAGAGGATGCAAAGCAGTTAACAGTTATTGATCTCTCTGCGGATTACCATCAAGTATCATGTACACAAGACTGAAGGAGCTCACATCTTTCATAACTCCAGAAGGAACATTCACATATTGCAGGGTGACCTTTGGTCTGGCTTCAGCAGCTGCTTTGTTTCTGTGGGTTATGGAGAAAGTTCTTGAGGGTGTATGGAACATTATCAAATTTCAGAATGATGTGTTGATACATGCTAGCTCATTAGAGGAACATGATAAGATTCTAAGGGAGGTTTATGCAGGTTGAAGGAGGTGGGGCGCACAGATAAAAGGAGAACATGCAGAATTTGTGTACAAACTGTGAAGTCCTTTGAGCATTGTATTTACACTGATGGGATTGTTCCAATACACAGTTTAGTTGAAGCGATTAGGTTGGTCGCTAAGCCTTAGAACAAAGAACAATTAGGATCCTTCTTGGGTCTATCGGAATATTATAAGTTTGTGGAACATTTTGCAATTTTGTCGATACCTCTCAGGTTGTTGCTTAAAAAGAGTGTAAAGTACATATGGTCTGAGGAGTGTGGGGTTGCTTTTGATGAGATTAAATAAAGCATTGTGGCATGTTAAGCGCCGGCAGGAAAATGAAGTGGAAGATGCAGGAGCCTTTGATGTACTTTATTACAAGTAAGTGCATAACAAGAGAGCCGCGCCTGAGTGACTGATCACATAGATCACCCCAGCGACTCTGCTATCCTGCTCCTGTCAACTGTGAGTGCAAGTTCAAAGGATGCACACTCAGCTGTCACGAGTGAGGACAGCTAAGCTACCAGCTGACTGCAGCCAGACAACAACACACCTCCCCCTAAGTAAATAAACTTAACACATAATCTTTCAGTTTGTTGGGGATACATTTCACTCTAGAACTTTTCCAAGTTCCTTCCCCCTTCTCCCCAGTATACAGTTTTGGTTCACTAGAGTCCACACTGTTCTTTGCTCCTTGAGCTCTGCCCAGTACAGGTTCTTCCCTGTCTGATGCACCATCTATTACAGTCATTGGTTCCACAATTCCTCCTGAGACAGCAGGACCAACTTAAGCACCAGCCACCTAATTTCCTTGAAGTTTTCAGTGTCTCCACCCATCTAAAATCCTGATTGTCTCTGGAATTTCTTCCTTCACGTCCTTCAATTCTTTGATCTACCTCTTCCGTACTTCCTGCACTACACTCATCAGACCACACATCGTTCACCATCCTCCTGCCACACTCACTACTCTCTGCCTCGTGACACTTGACTAGTTGCCTCACACTCCACTTTGTACCGTGTTGTAGTATCACCACGATACCTAGCATCTTCAGAATTCTTTTAGGACTTGAGAGATACAGAATATTCTTCCCCCTTATCCAGGGATTCTATATTCTCACTTTGTCTACTTTTCCTGTAATCAAACCATTTCTTATCTCTATTGACATACCTCCGCTTGTCAAATAAGTTCTTCCCTATTCACTTTAACTGGGCCTAACAACTCCAGAGCCAACTCACATAGGCTTCCTTCCTCTCAGGGACACAATTGGAGAGACCCCAGTTGACGAATGAGGCATGGTTCGGTATGCCCACACCATATCCCTCACCATCATCACAACATCTAATCAGTGCATAAAAGCCAGCTCTAATGTCCACTTCACCAGTCAATTGAATCTTTCCACCTACACATTCTGCGTGGGACAATACAATGTTGTGGTCTCATGTCTCACGCCAGTACTACCCAGATAGCTTGCAAATACATTGGATTGAGACTGCACACCATTGTCTGTTGGCACAACGGAGGGAAAACCCTCTCTATGAAATATATCATCAAAAATCTCCAACACAGCATTGGCTGTAACCTCGTCAGCCCAACCTACACATGGCCGTTTACTGTGGTAATCCATCAACATAAACATACTTTTTTCCACTGATAGCATCTAGGTAACAGCCCAATAATGTCTAATGCTACTTTCTCCAGGGGCAAGTTGGCATCTGGACCGATTTCAAGGGCGGCTCCTCTGATACATGTGATTTGTCACTGGCCGCACAAGGGAAACCTTTCACTACTATGCGCTCAACTTCAGAGTCCATACTGAGCCACCAATATGTTTCCCTGACTCTTTTCTTGGTCATGTTGCGACCCAGATGGTCTCTATATGCTACTTTGAGGATCACTGATCTCATCCCTCTGCAAGGTACAATTTTCTCACCCCTATACAACAACCCGTTCTCCATCTACAATTCGCCTTACACCTGATTGAATCGCACACTCACTCTCGAAGATCGTTTCGGCCACCCTTCCACCAACAATTTACAGACCCTGTTCCATTCCTCATCCGCTGCTCTCACAATCCTTTAGGCTCCAAAACTTCACTTTGAGTGACATGTGCTACCACTGTCTCCTGTACAATAGACGGCTTGTCTACTTCCTCAATAGGTAACCTGGACAGACAATCCACAACATTAGTCAATCCAGTTGTATATATATTATTTCAAAATTAAATTCCTGCAAAGCAAACGCCCATCGATTGATCCTAGGGGAACCACTCCTGTTGCTCCCCACCAAGGCATAAAGTAAAGGTTTCTGGTCAGTCTTCAACAAAAATTGTATACCCCAAAGAAAACATTCAACATGATGTACTGCCTAATAGCAAGCTAATGCTTCAGGCACTACAGTAGAATAGTTGTTTTCTGCACCTTGTAATGCCCTTGAAGCAAAAACAATTACAACTTTCTGCCCATCCTTTATTTGAGCAAGCACAGCTCCCATCCTACTGCACTGGTATCAGTGGTCAACGCAGTTTTCTTACATGGGTCAAACATCCTTAGTGTCAGGGCATGGATAACACCCTCTTTTATTCTCTTAAGGCTTCTTCTTGAGACTCAGTCCATATGAAAGCAACATTTTTCTTCATTAAACCCTGAACGGGGCACTCAAAGTGGCAAACCTCTCTACAAACTTTGAATCAAATTCAGCCAATCCTAGAAATGCTCTTATATTGTCTTTGTCATGGGGTGCAATTTCTTCTACTAGATTGGTTTTAGTTTTGATTACTTGTTTATGGATAACATGACCTAAGTAAGATATTTCTTTCACCTTGAACTTACACTTTTCTTTTTTAACTGTCAGCCCTGCCTTCTGAAGCACAGAAAGTACTCTCCTTAGACATGCATCATGGTGATCTGCATCTAATGTGAAAATCAGAATATCATCTTGGAAACATCTCACATTCTCCATCTCTCCAAACACAGATTCCATAATTCGCTGAAACACTGCAGCCACAGAGGCTGGTCCAAAGGGCATCCTCTTAAAGCTATATGCTCCAAATGGAGTCACAAATGATGTGAGAGCCCTTGCCTCTGTGTGCAACTCGATCTGGTGATAAGCACTAGAAGGATCTATAGTTGTGAAGTACCTAGCCCCATGCAACAACATCACCATTTTGTGCCCTCTCGGGAGGGGATGCCAGTCAACCCATATATTGTTGTTTAAAGAGCATAAGTCAACACACATGAGAATTGCTCCATGTGGTTTCTTTGCAATGAACACAGGAGAAACCCAATCAGCCGCTTCAATAGGCTCAATTACATTCGCCCGGCACAACCCATCTTACTCGGCTTTTAGTTTGTCTTTAAGCATTAGGGTTACAGGCTTTACTTTGTGTGCAAATGCTCTCGCATTTCTTTTCAAAACGATCTAGTGCTGAAACCCTTTCAAACAGTCAATCTTGCTACTAAAAAAAGTCTTTATATCATTGCACAAATCACCTTCTACCAGCATCACTGGTTTGCTTGCATTCTGTTCAAACAGAATCTTCCACGCTTTCTGATGTCTCCAACTCAGCAGAGATACCCCTTTGTCTGCTACATGTACTGCCATGGGCATGCCTACCCTTAAATCCAATTTATATACTCTTTGAAACCAAAATCGTTATTGGAACACCGCCCTAACCTTTAGGGTTAATGACATAGGCTTGAAGGTCTGACCGCTTGAACCCTAGATTCTCAAATGTATTCATGCCAACTACAGTGTACTTTGATCCCAAATCCGCCATCATGCACCAATCTTGACCATCAACCTGGACAGTGCACCATGGCGCTGCCACAACATGTTCATCTATAGTAGCAATCACAACACCATTTACTTCCTCTTGCAAGAATTGCATGTCATCATCCACAAGCCGTACATAATATATAGATCGGTCACTTCTGCAGCATTTTGCTGCACAAACCTGCTCTCTACATTTACCACGCATTACATTTCTAAGGGGACAAATGTCGCTTGTGGAGATATGTCCACTTTCACCACATGCAAAACATTCAATTTGATGGACTTTTGATTTGTTCAGGAACGTTTGTTTCTGAGGTTTCCCCTGTATTTCAAAGAGTTCGCCCCTCCTTTGTTCGTCTTGGTGTTCCTCATGTCTACTGCATGGACTTCACTTTCCTGCACTCTAGACAAGGATAAGGAGCACAATTTGACAAATATTTCAGCCACCGGGGCATTCAAGATTTAAGCAGTGCTAGCCAGTCCTCTTCTTTACCAATTCATCCTGTGCTTTCCATTGTCAATTGGGCCATTTGCTTGATGGCTACAGTAAGTGTTGCATTCCCAGCATCATTGGGAGGACTGAAGGTACAGCAAAAGCTGCCAATTTCTCTGCAGACTCCTCCCTCCATTGCTATCATCAGGCCCAAAACCATGCTATTTTTGAGTGCCACGAGCCGGAGTGATCTTAGCTCTTCACGTACTGCATTCAATTCGTGCTCAGTTGCATTGGTTAGCTCCATCAATTCCGACCTCATCAGTTGGAACCACTTGAAATTGGTGGCTATTTGTATTTCCTGTGCAAGTAATCAGGTAAAGAAGATCTCCATTTTGGTAAATAAACAAATTGAGTCAGCGTCTTCTCCAGTGCCTCATCAGCTTCCTTTGAGAAATATCCACTCCTTTTCTTTCTATTTAACATAGGTGAGTCCAAGTGTCCTACCTTCATTGCGAGCTGTTCATGGGACTGGGATTCCTTCTTGTGCAATTGTACGTGCTTCGCAGGGATAATCCTTGCTGGTGCTTACAGGATAACAAGGGAGCAGAGGCTGCTCCAAGATGGTGGCAAATAATGACAGGCTTGGTTGCCGCACTGCCAGAGAATGTCCATAAGTGCAGTGATGCCTTCATCCAATGCGGGTATCTCGTAAGTTCGGTTACAGGTCAAGCTGGTGCCAACAGGCGCACAGTGCCTTTGCCTCTGAAACAGAATGAAGATCGAGGGAGTTTCTGTACTTTAACCAGGTGTTCATGCTGATGCAACTTGTCAATCTGTTCACATATGATGCCCATATGTTACTATAAAGTTCATCTGTTTGTTCTATTTCTTCTACTGTAAATCTCATCCGTCCCCATCAGCATGGAATACTGCTTGCCCCTTAATCCACTTTTTGTTCCAGGATGTAGGACCTTCTATTACTACTAATATTTTTTCTGGACAATGGTTGCTTTCTTGCTTTCTCAACTTTTCACAATTTTATGCTTATCTTTTTTCCATTCTGAAATACACTGTCCCTGAAACTGGCCAAAACCTTGTAGGTTACTTAATGAGCTAATTACTGCACCTCTTAAATCAATGCTTCCTGTGATAAGAATAGTCTGGAGGTGCCAACCGCATTAGTGATTAATCCAAAAATATAACACAACTCATTTGCTTGAGTTCTGCTAAACTCTGATCAAACTATACCATGTATTTACTCTAGCTGAGTGATGTTCCTCTACCATTTCACTTGGTTCTGTGTTTACTTGTTGAGGTGATGTGCTTGTCTTTTCCTTGTCGCCGTGTTGTAGCTGAACAGAGACGTTCGTCGCGCTGTGCTAATTCGTCTGGGCCCTTCATCTGGTAGCACTGTTTATCTGGAAAGAGAATACATTTGCACAGATTGGCATGCCCCTGACATACATATCAAATGAATTGCCCATTCCTGTATTGCATTAGCTTCAAACTATTTTGGAAGGTGAAAGGATACACCCTCTCTTTTCACATGCACATTCTTCCCCTGCTTGGGCTCACTTCTATACCTTTGGTAACCCTCGATGTTGGGCTACAGTACCAGAACTTTTATTTTCTTTCCGGAAGGGCATATAAGCTGTCTGTTTTGTGGCTGCATATAGACTGCATATACAGCTGCATTTCTGCGTGATACTAAGCCTCTTCCTTTGAAGTGCACTGAGCACTTGTATGATTGTAACACGGGCAGGGCCTTTTAGTGCTTCAATTAATCCTGTTCATACAAAATTGCATGTTGAACTGAGGACCCACCTGCTCTTCTATATCCCCTTCTCTTTCATTTGGATAAACCTGAATGTAGTGTACATGTAATGTATGCATAATCATTATATATGGTAAAATCTTCATATGCTGAAATTCCTAATGCTTTAATGAGTAAAAGGGGTATGCTGTTTGTGCTGAATAATGTGAGGGCAATTTCAACTGTATGGTTATCTGAACTCCTTCCTCCTGGTCCTTAACATATTTCACTACTGCTGCACCTGTTTTCCTTTGTCCATTTACTTGTTTTTGCTCATTGACCCATCTACATAGAGTGGTTCTACTGTATCAAGGGTGTCTTCACTAATCCTGCTGAATTAATCTGGCTCCCCCTCATATACTTACACAGTCACGACCTTTGTCGTCTGGTTCTACTGGCTTGGCAAGATAAGTTGCTAGGTTACCTGAGTGGCACCTCACTATGGTGATAGCTGTATTTGTTAATAGTACATCTTGCCTGCTTACTCTGTGTGTGGTGAGTGTGGATTTCTCTCGCTTAAGGTTGGGAAATAATATATGCTTTATGTACAAACATTAGTGGACATCCCATAACAATTGTGGCTAATTGCTGTGAATGCTGTTGCTGTTAATGCTTGTTCACATTACTGCGTCTAGGAGGTCACTATAAATTGCTAGACATTTGTGTTTCTGTGTTTATCCTTGTGTCAGTACCTCTGTCATTACTTGGCCATTTGTGTGCAAAAGTAAGAGATATTGCTTTCTGTAAGCTGCTGTTGTTAATACAGGTGCACAGCTGATTGCTATTTCGAAATCTTCAAAATGGTTTAGCATTTCTCTGTCCATAAAACTGTATACTTAATCTTCAAGGCTTCCTTAAGTGTCTGCAATAGGAATCTAACATATGTTAAATAAAACTCATGTGCAACAATGATTGCATACTCCTATGAATTGCTGTATCTCGCTCATTGTGTTGGACTGTGGTGTATTTCTCACTGCTGTGGCTCTGTCTGTACTTATCTTTCTTGCTGTTGCATATACATATGACCCAAGTATACTACTTATTTCTGGCAAAATTGTAATTTGTCTCTGTCCACGTTGCATGTTTTGTTTGCTAATACAGTCAGGAGTTGAATTTTGTCCTTTCTGCACCCCACTGTCCTTCTGTGGTGCTGCATGCTAGTTTGTCATCTACATACTCTAGCAGTGTACTGTCCATATTGATGTTCCCTATGTCCATGTGAAAGACCCTGTTAAAGACACTGGGGTACTTACAGTACTCCTGGGGCAATCTAGTGTGTTGGAATCTCTTTTCCATGATAGGAAAACGCTGTCAAGTATTTTGAGTCTGGGTGTAATGGTATGGTGAAGAATGTGTTATTGAGGTCTACTACAGGGAAGTAGACTGCATTTGCAGGTATGTTTGCATAGTATTGCTGCAGGGTTTGCGGCTAATGTATATTCTACTTCCACTATGTCATTTAGAGGTTGTAGATCTTCAATGAATCTCCATGACTCCCCCCTTGATGCTTAAATGGGTATTTAACTGTGCTGCAAAGTGAATCTGAAGGCAGAGCAGTGCCTTGGTCGAGTATTGCGTTGATTGTGTCAAATTCCCTCACCTGCATATTTGTATTATGGGTATTGCTCTACTCTAGGGAGTATGGTACCTGTTATTAAATTTTCATTTTCACTGATCCTATGCTGGCCAGTTGCCCTATGTCACGT
The DNA here is from genome assembly GCF_040938575.1 of Ambystoma mexicanum. Taxonomy (NCBI): domain Eukaryota; kingdom Metazoa; phylum Chordata; class Amphibia; order Caudata; family Ambystomatidae; genus Ambystoma; species Ambystoma mexicanum. The sequence goes on along the minus strand of NC_090933.1, from coordinate 21,817,831 downwards.
GGATTGCTTGTTTTCAGTCTATTAAGCACTTGTGCTAAGTCCTCATGTGCTGTGGTGATGGAAGGGTGTAATGGTTGCTGTCATTACTCTTCTGTGGGACTTCCCTGGGTTTGTATTATCTAATGACAAGGTATTCCAATTTCAAAAACTACATTTGCAAATAGCTGTTCATCAGTAATTTCTTTCAGTGGTTTCAGTGTAAGTGTAAGTTTCATGCATAGTACACTTCTCCACTCCATCCCTTCCTTATCTGTGCCTGTTATAATGACTGTGGCCCTCATTACAAGTTTGGCGGTAACCATGCCGCTATTGGCGGCATGGCTGCCACCGAAATCACGTCAGGGTCCGGGTCCTCAGAATGAGGACTTACCGGGCCATTCCGAGGTCGGAAGGCCCGGTAATTCCTCCCTCCGAGGACCCGGACCCGGTTCTTCCCCATTCCCATTCAGCCCCTATAGGGCTGAATGGGAATGGGAGAGGGAGCAAACAACAGGCCATTACGAGTTGGCCCGTTGTTTGCTCCCTCTTCCCCTCGCGGGACTCGTGAGACCAGACATGCAGAGCAGGTCCCCCGAGGGGAACCCGGAATCGGGCGGCACAGGGTTGATGGCACCGGCACCTTTACCGGTGCCGTTAACCCTGTACCGCCCGACTCGTAATGAGGGCCTGTGTCTTTCACATTATTACTACTTCAATGTGTAAAGTGCAAATTGTTTCTGGGGCTTCCTCATGTGATACTGCTTGTCTAAAAAGCAATTCTACTGGCAAGCAAAATATCACGTTCTGCATTCCTGGTATCCAACCAATCAAAATGGTAACTGCATATGCAAATAGTGCCTCATGTAATGGTAGTTCTCTAATTGTGTTAGTGCTGCAAAGTGCATGCAGCACTGTGGCTGCTCTGTTATGCATGCCTGGTGTTGAAAGCACAATTCCTCTGTCGTTGAATGACAATGGTCCTGTTGAGCTTTTTAAGGAGTTGCCTCCCTAATAGATTCACTGGTCTATCCGTACTGTACAATAATCGTCCAACGATTTCCTTATTTCCTATACTAAGGTGTACATCTTTGGGAAAGGAACCCTTACACTTTCCCCAGAATTGAGCACATCAATGCTTGACATTGGCTGTCCTAATGTGTATAGGTACTGTTCCTTAAAGGAGGGAAAGTATTGCTGCTTACAACAGTGGCTCTAGTGTAATGTGCAAGTGTTCCTTGTGGTAGGACATTCTGTTCCTATGGTACTGAAGTGGTCTGGGCTGGGGCTGGCTGTGTAATTGCATGAATTGCATCAGGTGTTGGGTACTATATGGGTTGTCCCCCTGTGGAGTGATCATTTGTATTTGTCCCACATTCTGGGTTTGGGCATAACCAGGAGCATACATTTGCAGGGGGCTGCAGCCTGATTTAGGGCATAACATTCCTGTGATGTTCCTTATGTGTGAAATGGAGCTGTGGGTGCTCCAGGATGACATTGCATATGACAATCTCTAGATAGGTGTCCAATCTCACTGCATGTCCAACTTTTTCCCCCGCATTGTTTTCTTAATCCTCCAAATCCTCCCCCTTGCGCCTTCTGTGGGTTGTTTTGTGCTCCTGAACCCCTCCCTGTATTATCTGTTCTTGTCATGTGAATTTCCCCAGTCGTGTGCTTGTCCTAACTGCTTTTGTGTATCTGTGGAGTTTGTTACTACTGCTCCCTCCATACTATCTGTTGCTAGCTTCTTCTGAACCAGCATAGCTTCCATTTACTGTGCTTTTCTTCAGCTGCTCTTTCACTTTCATGCTCGCGCTTACAATAGTGACTTATATGAGCTTCTATTTCTATCTACATCTTTGCTTCCATGCCCACAATTCTGTCTATCTCTGTTTGCAATTCAGTGGGTGGACCCTACCTTAATACATGGTAAAAGAATGATATATCCCGTTCCTTTGTTTGCCCTGTCTCCTCTCGCTGCATTTCCTGAATGGGCTAAAAGTATAATGCAGGGTCTTCATTAAACTTCATTGTTCATGCTTTTATAACACCTACATCTGATCTATCAGGGTACGCCCTCCCAATGCATCCGATACACTGGCTCGCCAAGTGTTAAATAGAGCACCATCATGTGCGTTACTCTTTAACTGGACACCTGGGTAACATGCTTGATCCCAAATTGTACTTGTGTAATGTCCTATGATACTAGCTAGTAAGCTTTTCATGTCCCCAATTGCTAAGGTAGCCCTTAGCAAAAGCTGCATGCTTTTCTATTTCACTAATCCATTTATTAGCACCTCCAGTAAGAGATGGTAACATCTTGATCAAATATTCTTGTTCATATGTGGCCATGGTACATATTGTGATCTGCCTACTTCCCCCTGTATCAATAGGAACTGCCTTCCCCGAATTTGGCTATACCATGCTCTTCCATTCTTTCCCCCTCTAACTACTGCCACTGTTCTAGGATGTGGATTCTGTCGCCTCCTCCATGGAGTTCTTTCATTTCAGTCCTCTTCTGTTTCTCCTGTTTCCCAAATCTCCTTCACTTCCCTCTGGCTCTTTCTTATTTCCTGTTTCATCTGTCCTATAATCTGTACTCTGCAGTTCTGGTTCATCAATTTCTGTTTACACATATATAATTGCTGTCCTATGCATTTTCAATAGTACTTGCCCTGCTGCCCAAGTCCCAGTGTTCCCCATTGGACATAGCCCCCCCCCTTATCTGGTTTGCTTTGCGCAATTCTTCCTTCACTTTATACATCTTTACACGCTTTGTTTTCTGATTACTGTTACTAAAGCTCGATTTTAACTGTGTTTATTTGCTCCTTTCAAAGAGCTTGTTTCTGAATATGCAGGAGGCTTGTATATAGGGTTTGTGCATCCTACTGGCTTTAAATGGCAATTGCCTACACAGGTGTTCTAAGGGAGTACTCATCTTTTCTTCTCTTACTACAATAAACAATCCCACTAAACAGTTCTCCTTTTATGTCACAGTGCATCCTAGAATCAATAAGAATTCATAAAATAGAATAGTACCTTCAACAATATCATAAGCATCGCCCCCTTGTGGCACACTCTTTACCTGTTGTAAAAACCTCAAAATGCAAATTCTGATGCAAAACCAACATTAAGATTAAAAATCACAATGTGCTCTTGCGCAAAACCACAGAATTACCAGGACACACACAGACAGCCACCTCCCATAATTCAGCTGCACCCCAATGTTATCCCATATTCAAAGTGTTCAACACCAATTGCCAATCTGCCTTCAACACTATTTACAGAATATACAATGCAAAATGAATTTATCCAAAATCACATTTCTAAAAATGTTCTACTGCTACCTGCCTCACACTTTTTTTACCACAGGTAGAGGGTATTATCCTTGCCCGCTACAGCAAGACCTCCCACTTTTGTTACCACTTGCCACACACCCATCAACTCTAGATGGAGCGTATGGCCCTTATTGCAGGACCTCCCACTTATTTCTAAAGCACTGCTACCCTTTCCTTCTCTTTAACAAGGGACGTGTACGTCTCACTTACCAGCTTTTTATCGTGGCGCAGCAGCTCCCCGCTACAGGAAACCTCCTCTTATTCTTCTTCTTAAAATAAAAAGAAATAAAAACTTGGCCAAGCCAATTCACATCACACACATCAGCATCCACTCTTCTTCTCCATTTATACTCACTCTCTCTCTCTGTAGTTCTTGTACTTAGTGGAGCGGTTTACTGAGGTCATCCGAAGTCTCCCGGACTGCCTCTCCTCCCAAAAGCCTGCACTCTGGGGGTGTCCCTTGGTCCTGGAATGGTCCAGGCAGGCCTTCTGGTAACCCAGCCACCTGCTGTCTCCCTCTGAGGTGCTGTGCAGTCGTCTGTCCACTCCAGGCAGAGTTCACTTGTCCCCAGGACAGAGGCGGATTTAACACTTGCCAGGCAGACAAACAGCGAGAGTGCCCCTGTGCCCTGCCCCACCCTTTCCCAGTCTGTCAGAGACACACATACCCAGCTCCAGCTCCGACTCCACCTTTCCCTTTCCTCCATTTCTGGGCCAGTGGAGAAAGGGTCGGACTGGGCCATAAAATGGTCTTGGGCACCAATGAAAAAGTGCCCCACAGTAGCAAATGGCTAATCATTCCGTTTGTGACACTGAATAGTACCCAAGGGGGAGTTTTTTGATAAAATGTGATACAAATTGGGTATTTTAAAGAATATGTATTCAGCAGCACTGGTCAAAACTACTGCATCAGATCGCATAGGCACTAGGAAAACCAAGTGTTACCCCTGTTTCTCCCTTCCTTCCTTCCTTCCTGCCTGCTTGCATTGCACGCTTCACCGACCCATGTTGCTATGACGTGGGCCCTGGGGGTCTAATGACCTGGCCCCACACCCATTCCTTGGCACCCTGCCCTATTTTGCTGACATTTCTTCTCCTTACTAGCCCCCGCTACACCATTCCCCCTCCCCATGTGGTTCACTGGGTTGGGTTGATTATATCATTCCCCTGGGGCCCTCTCCTCTTTTCTAGGCCTTTGTGTACCACTCTGAAGCCCCCCTAACCTCCTGTTCACAGCCATTGGGTTACTTTGGCTGGGCCCACAACTTCAGTCCCCTTGGCCCCGGCCCAGAATTTTCTGTCAAAGCTGCACCCCTTTGTTCTGTTCTGGAGTCAGGCCGACCTCCGGTGGCAAGAGAGGTTGGTCAGCGTATGTAGACCCACGCAGGCCTTCAAGCAGGCAGTGCAGCAACAGAAGACACGACACGCTTTCGTAGTGCATAAACCCGGACTGCCTACTCTGACGTAGTTCCGGTGATTCCTTTATTTTGTTCCCGCCCTCTGTCACGTGAACTGTCCACCACTCCTATAGTCTCTTACGGGCATTGCTCGGCATCAGTCATTCTGCAGTATACTCTTTGCAGGGCATAGCCATGGAGGCGGGATGATGGTTTAGGTCTTTCTCTCATTTGGTAACGAGGATCGACCCTTTCCACTTCTTTGGTCCTGACGGGGCTTGGTAATACAGAGTCCAGCACTGGGTTTGTTAACTCGCTGTCTGAGGTGCACAATCCTCTGCCATCTGTTCCATTGCCTTGGTTTGTGCTGGCAGGCCACCATCCGCCTCAGGGTGGTCAGGCTATTCCTGCCACATTACTTCTGGGACTTTCCTGAAGTGAGACACGTTCCAGGTCATGACTTTGGTTCCTCTGGTGGCGGTTATCATCCTGTGGTTTGTATCCCGAACAGTCCACAGGTGTGATTCAAAGTTTAATGTCATTTTCTTTTGTGGTGCCCTGGTCCTTACCAGCACTGTGTCTCCTGGCTGCAGCTCTCTGTGTCGAGCATGGCATGCCTGGCTCTCTTGTTCATTTCTTCGAACTCGCCTTTCTTCGATGAGCGGAATGTCCGGCTCTGGGGCTACCCAGGTCGCGTGTAACGGGAGCTCTGCTTAGATAGGTGTTAAGACGGATTTCTGAACTCTGTCCTGGTGGCGCAGAAGTTCAGAAGGCCAACCTAATTACTTGGAACAGGGTAACCTCTGGACGAGCCAGACCAATCAAGGTAGCGATCGCGGCGGTCAAGACTAGGTCTCAAGAGGGGTGAGGGTGACTGAAAGCCCGCAATGAGCACACAAAGCAAGAGCGCTTACAAACTACTCCAAACAGTTGTTATATCAAAAATAGATACACATTTATTTTAAGGCCTTTAAAATAATGACCGTAGCGAGAAAATCACAATATCACAGTATTAAGCCAACACATACCACATCAACACAATATATATACAAATACGACAGTCTTAAGCATTAGAGGCACGAAATGTGTAGTCCACCTGCAAGGGAAGGAAAACAGGCAGTGCGATAACGCTTTAGGCTCAGTTCGCCTTCAGAGGCACCTAACTAGATGGAAGTCCGAGCCCTGCGAAGAGTGGAGCCTTGTGCTCAAAGTACCTGCCACGCCGGTGCCAACGGGCAAAAGGGGAAGCTCTTCGGAGGAAGTCAGGCAGTTCGGGTTAGTGCACAGCAGAAGAAGAACAGGTTCCGCGACTCAAGCGCAGCCTCCACAGCGGCCAGAAGCAGAGCGCGAGTACGGACAAAAGGGGTGCTGTTTTTACACAGCAGGGAAAAGCAATGGGATACTGCAGGAGGGCGACCAGATCCTAGCTATACTACTCACCGGTCCCCGATGCAAGCAGACCCAGGCTTCTCCACGTTCGTTTCAGCAGCTGGCAGGTTCAGAAGAGTCGGGAAATGCCTCGTCGTCGTGTAGAGCAAAAAGACGTCCCAATCGAAGAAACCTGCACAGTTTTGTCACCACCGCAGGGCAACGGAGCGGCCGTGTGTATCCGAGCCAAATGTACACTCCTCCCTTCAGACCTGGGAACGCCAAGTGCACAAAGCGTGGGAGAGTGACAAGGACTCGGGATACAACACAACCTGGCGGCGGTTACAGAGCAGGACTCCCTTGTAAGCTGGTCAGTCAACTGGATGGCCCAGAGACACTTCCGAAGGCTTACTTGGCAGGAGATGATGAAGTCGCCGGGAATAGCTGTTCCTGCTATTCCAAAGGTCGAAGCACCAGTACAGGCCTTCTGGTTCGATCAAAGGAGGAAAGGGTTTCACAGGACGACAGCAGTGCAAAGGAGGATTCCTTCAGCGGGTCACCAGCGATTCCTCGGTCCAGCCTCGTGGTTGCAGGATACTTGGCTCCTGTATTCCTTCGTTCGTGAGAACTCAGGAGATCGACATGGTAGTGGTGTTTCCAGCCCCCTCTTATCCACGGTTCCCTTCGCGCCAAAACGGAGGGGAGCCAATGGGAGATCCGCTCATCAACACACATACCATACGTGGACCAATCACGGACCACGGTGGTCCCAGGCATTCACATCACCCTAGACTCTCTGGCACCCAGGATGTGTATTGGGACCAGACATCCCAGCCCACACCCTGGAGGCACACAAAGGACATGTAGAAGCCCGCAAAAGCAACCAGGTTTCGCTGGAAAGTATATGCCCAAATAAGGAAGGCCCCGGGTCGCTCGACCTGGGGAAAGTGAAGGGAGCAAGACGGTCAGTGGACAGGACAAAGGAGCCTCGTGGTCTGGCCATTTTGGGAGCCAGGCCACCATTTTGGGTTTAGTGCGAAAAACGCGCTCAGAACGCCAAAAGGAGCTCAAAATACACAAATCGATCGCTGCCACCATTCCAGTCCCTGAATGACTTGCACCGATCAAAATACCATCCTAAAAGAGTATCTAGGGCCTGTAGAAGGCTAGATACCCAAGAGAGCTGTAACGTAGCTTACAGTGCCCTCTTGTGTCATGTTGCACTAAAGCCGCAACATGATAAAAGAAACTACGGGAAACAGCGTTCCCCGGTGCTGACTGTCTTAAGGGCATGTCAGTTTCCCCATAAGAAAAGGAGCGAAAGCCCAGAAGGCTGCACTTCTCTGGCAAAGTCAATAACAAGGTGAAAAACAACAGCAAAAAGTTTAGGGGTTGCCACATGGAAGGAAAATTACCTACAATTACGAAATCTTTCCTAACACTCGCCCCTCCCAGACTATGGACAGGGGGAACTAATCCACCCCTGGATGAGTCTCTTGGTCAGGTCGGTTAAACATTCTGGACAACCCATCAGCATTGCTATGTTGGACACCTGGCCTATGCTCAATAGTGAAGTCGAAGCCTTGTAGACTTATGGACCACCTAAGCAACTTTGGATTCTCCCCCTTCATGTTCATTAGCCACTTTAACGGCCTATGGTCAGTTTGCACAGTGAAGTGGGTCCCATAGAGGTAGGGCCTCAGCTTCCTTAGGGCCCACACAACAGAGAAACATTCTTTCTCTACCGTGGACCATCTGAGCTCTCTGTCCTTAAGCTGGCGACTAATAAAACCGATAGGGTGTTCCTTACCCTTCTCATCTACTTGTGATAGTACAGCTCCTATCCCAGTGTCAGAGGCGTCCGTCTGCACGATAAAAGGTCTTTGATAATCCGGGGCCCTAAGGACAGGGGCCTGGCACAAGGAGTCTTTTAAGCCATGGAAGGCCTTCTCACACTCGTCGGTCCAAGTTACCTTCTTGGGTTTCTTCGGAGTTGTGAGGGCAGTCAGAGGAGCAGCTATGGTGCCATAGTCTGCCACAAAATTGCGGTAATACCCCGTGAGTCCTAAGAAGGCTCTCACTTGGGTTTGCGTAGTGGGGGTAGGCCAGTCTTGTACTGCTTGTACCTTACTGGATAGAGGCTGTATCCTCCCTCCACCTACTTCATGTCCAAGGTAAACCACTGAGCCTTGTCCAATCTGGCATTTACTAGCCTTTATGGTCAAGTGGGCTTTCTGAAGAGCCTGGAGCACAATCCCGAGGTGTTTCACATGGTCTTCCCAGGTGGCACTGAAAACTGCTATATCGTCCAGATATGCAAGACAGAATTCGTCCAACCCATTCAACACATGATTCACAAGCCTCTGGAAAGTGGCAGGTGCATTCTTCAACCCGAACAGCATTACCCGGAATTGGTAAAGGCCGTCTGGAGTAGAAAATGCTGTCTTCTCCTTGGCATGTTCTGCTAAAGCTATTTGCCAATAGCCAGCAGTGAGGTCAAACGTGCTGAGGTACTTGGAGGCACCCAAAGTATCCACCAGCTCATCTGTTCGAGGCAAGGGGTGTGCATCTGTCTTGGTGACAGCATTCAGAGCCCTGTAATCCACGCAGAACCTCAATTCAGAAGTGCCTGCCTTTGGAACCAACACCACAGGGCTGGACCAAGGACTACTAGAGGGTTCAATCACCCCAAGATCTAACATCTTGTTGACCTCGGTCTTAATATAAGACCGTACTTTGTCTGACATCCTGTATCCCCTACTTTTGGTAGGTACACTGTCTCCTGTGTCAATGTTATGTTTGCACCAAGGTGTCAAACCAGGCGACTGTGAAAACAGGGGGGAAAACTGCCTAAGCAAACTTTTCACCTCAGCCTGCTGATCAGAAGTCAGGTGAGGGGCCACTCGGACACCCTCAAAGGAGCTATCTGAAGGACCGCTCTGGAACAGGTCGGGAAGAGGTTCAGACTCCTCTTCCTCAACGTCTGAAGCCAGTAGCAGTGCTGCGATTTCGACTCTTGGGACGAAAGCCTTCAGCCTATTCACGTGAAACACTTTTGGAGCCTGTCCAGGCCTTCCAAGGTCCACTAAATAGTTCACCTCACCCAGGGGCTCCACCACTGTGTAAGGGCTTGACCATTTGTCCTGTAAAGCTCGAGGCCTTATTGGATTCATGATCAGGACTTGCTGACCAGGTGTAAAGTTGATGAGGGAAGCTTTCTGGTCGTACCAATGTTTCACCAATGCTTGCCCTGCCTTCAATTTATCACTAGCCAAGCCCATCAGAAGTACCATTCGTTTTCTGAGCCCTAGCACATAATCAACTACGTTGGTAGTAACAGGGGGAGTGGGCATCTCCCATCCCTCTTTGACGATGGCTAAGGGTCCCCGTACGGGATGACCGAACAGAAGTTCGAAGGGGCTGAAGCCAACACCCTCCTGTGGTACCTCTCGGTAGGCAAACAGTAAGCATGGTAAAAGAAGATCCCATTTTCTTCTCTGAGGCTCCTCCAGAGCCCCAATCATGCTCTTTAACGGTCTGTTGAAACGTTCCACCAGACCATTGGTCTGGGGGTGGTATGCCGAAGAGAACTTGTAGATGACCCCACATTCTTTCCACATAGCCTGCATATACTTCGACATAAAGTTGCTGCCACGATCTGACACAACTTCTTTAGGGAAGCCAACCCTAGTAAATATGCCGAGTAAAGCTTTTGCAACTGACTTGGCAGTTACAGTTTTCAATGGGATGGCCTCAGGATACCTGGTTGCATGGTCGACCAGCACCAGGATAAACCTATTGCCCGAGGATGTTTGCGGGTCAAGGGGACCAACGATGTTGATCCCTACCCTTTCAAATGGTACCCCCACAACTGGGAGCGGTACCAACGGAGCTTGGATTGTCGCGCCAACCTTACCAGACGACTGGCAGGAGGCAAAACTCCTGCAGTGACTTTCTACTTGCACCCCCATCTTGGGCCAGTAGAAGTGCATGGATAACCTTTGCTTGGTCCTCTTCATACCAAGGTGACCAGCAAGGGGAACTTCATGCGCCAACTGCAGGAGGAAGGGCCTAACAGCAAGGGGAACCACCAACCTCCTATGGTCTCCTTCTGTAGACTCTGTGGGCTCGCTATACAGGAGACCACCTTCCCAATAAATCCTATGCGTCCCAGGAGGTTCACCCTCAAGCTGGGAGCAGGCCTGTCTCCTTAGGCCTTCCAGAGATGGGCACTCACGTTGGCCTTTACTGAATTCGTCCCTATCAGGACCTCCTTCAACTAACAAGTCTTTTAGTTCAGGATGATCGTTGGGGTCGAATACTTCAGGCATCGCCACCTCCTCGTCAGGCCCGGGCGATTGACCAACTTCCTCCACCGCAGTGGTAGGCGAGCTCGGGGGAATATTCTCTTTCCCTCGTTTTGACTTGTAGACTCCTTTCGCCTTGGGTTTCCCCTTCGGCTGGGGCGGCGTATTGGACTTGGCCAATGCTGCCCGTGCTTGAGACCGTGTGTAGGGTCTTTCGGCAGTGTCTCCTACGAGCCCTAAAGCTCTGAGATCATTACCCAACAAGACCTTTCCCGGGACGTTTCTCTGAATGCTCACTGGAATGCTGACTGCTGTACCATTTAAAGTAAGATTTACAGGTATTACTGGAAACATACGGAGGGGGCCGTCAGCCAACTTAGTGGGCATCAGAGTAGCTCTGGCAACTTCCTCTGAGTCTACCAAGGTAGAATCCACTACAGTGCGACTGCACCCACTATCCCTAAGAGCTGGAGTATCCACTCCATTGATCAGCACACTGTCTTTAAAGTAGTGCTTGGTATTATCCGGAATCCTAGCATAAGCCTCTGCGACTTTAGGCTCCCAGGAACCCAGGGACACTAAAACTACCTCAGCCTCTATTCCGCTGGGAAATGAGTCTGAGGAGAAGGATGCTCCTGTAATCTCTTCTTCCTCGTAGGAGGAGAAGGCCAGATTAGCGGAGTGGACCCCCAAAGGTCTAACCTTACACTGGGGATCCCCCTTCACATGGTCAGTTGCTCCACAAGAAAAACAAGCCCCAGTGGGTCTGTTTACGTAGGGAGGCTTATTGTAACCAGAGTTCTGTTTCGGAGGCGGACCTCCACTACCCTGTGAGTTCTCTTGTGTCTTACCCTTGTTTTTCTTTTTGTGGCCCTTATGGGAAGAAGATTTAGCATATTCCCCACCCTCCATATCTTTGGACTTTTTCCCTTCCTCCTGCTTACCAGGATGAGTTTTGTCCTTATGGGACACTCGATGTGACACCCATAAATCTGCTGCAATGGCCAGCTTCTTAGGATCTATCTCCTTCGAATCGGCCAAATGCTGCTTAAGCTCCGGGGAAGAAGAAGCAAAAATGTGTTCCAGCATGACAAGATTTATCATGCCTTCGAAGGTAGAAACCTTATAACCTTCGACCCAGCCAGTTAAGTTTTTCAAGGATTCAGCGACATAAGATACCCAAGTACCACCTTCCTTTTTCTTATACTCTCGAAAACGCTTTAAATATTGGGCCGGAGTCTTCCCAAACTTTAAAATGAGAGTTTGCTTTAACATTGCGAAATCAGCTCGCTCAGCCTTCGACATTTCCATAATGGCACTACAGCCAGAATGGGGCAGTCGACTGAGCAACCACGCAATCTTATCAGCATTGTCAACTTCTTGAACCTCGCATGCATACTCAAACGCATTCAGCCAGTCCATAATGTCATTCCTTTCTTCATACACACTGAGCAGATCTTTCAGAAACCGTGAATGAGAGGAAGCCCCAGACCCATGTCCAGGACCCTTGGATCCATTTGCAACCTGAAGCTTGGCCAGTTCCAACTGGTGATCCCTGTCTTTTTGTTTTTCTGCCTGTTCGATTTTTAGTTTGGCTATGCTGAATTCAAGCTCCTGCTGCCTAAACCGCAGCTCTTGCTTCTTGAATTCAAGCATAGCCTCCCCATCAGCACTGGCAGAGGAAACATTAGACATCACATCCTCCCTGTCCTCGTGGTCGCGATGGATCAGTGCAGCGGCAGAACCGTCGGTTCTACCAGTGAGAGCAGCCCCACCACCTTCTGCACTGTCCTCAGAAGTTATAGCGTCAAGCTGCGCTTCTTGCCACGCCACGATTCTTTGGATCATTTCCAATTTAGTGCCTTGAGAGGAAACACCTCTCTCCGCACACATCTTCTTCAATGTTTCTGATTTGGAAGCATTTAAAGTTAACAAGGTATTTGTTTCCATACTGTTTGATAGGACTATGGCCTTTTTAAAGTTATACTACAACAATTCACTACGTGTACTGGTTGGAATAACCTGAAATGCCTTAGTTCGTGCGCAACACCGGATACCTTCAGTCGTATCCCACCGCTGTACACCAATTTGTTAAGACGGATTTCTGAACTCTGTCCTGGTGGCGCAGAAGTTCAGAAGGCCAACCTAATTACTTGGAACAGGGTAACCTCTGGACGAGCCAGACCAATCAAGGTAGCGATCGCGGCGGTCAAGACTAGGTCTCAAGAGGGGTGAGGGTGACTGAAAGCCCGCAATGAGCACACAAAGCAAGAGCGCTTACAAAATACTCCAAACAGTTGTTATATCAAAAATAGATACACATTTATTTTAAGGCCTTTAAAATAATGACCGTAGCGAGAAAATCACAATATCACAGTATTAAGCCAACACATACCACATCAACACAATATATATACAAATACGACAGTCTTAAGCATTAGAGGCACGAAATGTGTAGTCCACCAGCAAGGGAAGGAAAACAGGCAGTGCGATAACGCTTTAGGCTCAGTTCGCCTTCAGAGGCACCTAACTAGATGGAAGTCCGAGCCCTGCGAAGAGTGGAGCCTTGTGCTCAAAGTACCTGCCACGCCGGTGCCAACGGGCAAAAGGGGAAGCTCTTCGGAGGAAGTCAGGCAGTTCGGGTTAGTGCACAGCAGAAGAAGAACAGGTTCCGCGACTCAAGCGCAGCCTCCACAGCGGCCAGAAGCAGAGCGCGAGTACGGACAAAAGGGGTACTGTTTTTACACAGCAGGGAAAAGCAATGGGATACTGCAGGAGGGCGACCAGATCCTAGCTATACTACTCACCGGTCCCCGATGCAAGCAGACCCAGGCTTCTCCACGTTCGTTTCAGCAGCTGGCAGGTTCAGAAGAGTCGGGAAATGCCTCGTCGTCGTGTAGAGCAAAAAGACGTCCCAATCGAAGAAACCTGCACAGTTTTGTCACCACCGCAGGGCAACGGAGCGGCCGTGTGTATCCGAGCCAAATGTACACTCCTCCCTTCAGACCTGGGAACGCCAAGTGCACGAAGCGTGGGAGAGTGACAAGGACTCGGGATACAACACAACCTGGCGGCGGTTACAGAGCAGGACTCCCTTGTAAGCTGGTCAGTCAACTGGATGGCCCAGAGACACTTCCGAAGGCTTACTTGGCAGGAGATGATGAAGTCGCCGGGAATAGCTGTTCCTGCTATTCCAAAGGTCGAAGCACCAGTACAGGCCTTCTGGTTCGATCAAAGGAGGAAAGGGTTTCACAGGACGACAGCAGTGCAAAGGAGGATTCCTTCAGCGGGTCACCAGCGATTCCTCGGTCCAGCCTCGTGGTTGCAGGATACTTGGCTCCTGTATTCCTTCGTTCGTGAGAACTCAGGAGATCGACATGGTAGTGGTGTTTCCAGCCCCCTCTTATCCACGGTTCCCTTCGCGCCAAAATAGTGGGGGGAGCCAATGGGAGATCCGCTCATCAACACACATACCATACGTGGACCAATCACGGACCACGGTGGTCCCAGGCATTCACACCACCCTAGACTCTCTGGCACCCAGGATGTGTATTGGGACCAGACATCCCAGCCCACACCCTGGAGGCACACAAAGGACATGTAGAAGCCCGCGAAAGCAACCAGGTTTCGCGGGAAAGTACATGCCCAAATAAGGAAGGCCCCGGGTCGCTCGACCTGGGGAAGGTGAAGGGAGCAAGACGGTCAGTGGACAGGACAAAGGAGCCTCGTGGTCTGGCCATTTTGGGAGCCAGGCCACCATTTTGGGTTCAGTGCGAAAAACGCGCTCAGAACGCCAAATGGAGCTCAAAATACACAAATCGATCGCTGCCACCATTCCAGTCCCTGAATGACTTGCACCGATCAAAATACCATCCTAAAAGAGTATCTAGGGCCTGTAGAAGGCTAGAGACCCAAGAGAGCTGTAACTTAGCTTACAGTGCCCTCTTGTGTCATGTTGCACTAAAGCCGCAACATGATAAAAGAAACTACGGGAAACAGCGTTCCCCGGTACTGACTGTCTTAAGGGCATGTCAGTTTCCCCATAAGAAAAGGAGCGAAAGCCCAGAGGAGTGCGGCAGAAGGCTGCACTTCTCTGGCAAAGTCAATAACAAGGTGAAAAACAACAGCAAAAAGTTTAGGGGTTGCCACATGGAAGGAAAATTACCTACAATTACGAAATCTTTCCTAACAATAGGTCCCTAGAACTAGTGATATCCTTCCCCAGCAATTGTGCAGAGGTCTATGCTTACGGATTCCCATCTCGTGTTGCTTCGTGGGGCCCTAATGATCGGCTCTGGTGCTGCCAGCATCCTTGACGATTGACACGCTGCACATGACTCGACTACACTCATCACACATTTTTGCATGCGCGGCATCCACATCCTTGATTTTAGAAATGATAGTGCTTTGATACATTGGTGCCTGCTATGTGCAAGCTTGAGCGCTCTCTCCTCCAGTGTTGTCGGTAGGATGATCCTATGGCCCTTCAGCAGCACACCCTTACTAGATATTGTGAGTTTGTGGCGGATCCCGAACAATGCTTGTCGTTTTTCTTGGGCATCTTGTGTCCGCTGTGCCACTGCTGCCAGGTAGTTCTTCCAGTCTCCTGTTTGGACCGCTTGTATGGTTCGCATTAGGCAGGCATCTGTATTTGTTTAGTCCACTATCTTTTGTAGCGTGAGAGATCGTGGCTGCGCACATGAACCCACATGGTACACGTGTTCCTCCGTTTCTGCTGCGTGATGTTCTTCTAGCTCTGTGGCAGGTTGTGGATGGCAGGAAAAATAGTCTGCCGGGTTGTCTGCTCCAGCCCGGTACCCCACTTCGATTTTGAAGGGTTGTAGCTGTAGCATCCACTTTTCTATCCTTGCTGGAGGATGAGGTGCAGTCCCTTTGAAGGTGGGGATGAGTAGCATGTGGACAGAGAAGACTTTTTCTGGCTTCCCTAGCAGGTAAACTTTGAAATGGCAGCAGCCCCAGAGGATCGACAACGCTTCTTTTTCGATGTGCACATAATTCTGCTCGGTCTTGGTCAGTGCACGGATAGCAAAAGCAATGGGGTGTATGCTGTCGTCCTGGTCTACCTACGTGAGGACAGCTCCTAACCCCACAGGGCTGGCATCTATCAGAAGTTCGGTTGCTCTTTCAATGTTAAAGAATGCCATGGTCGTGGTGCTGGACAACAAGTCCTTGATTTGTTGAAATGCCTTTTGGTGTTGTGTTGTCCATTCCCACTTCAAATCCTTCTTTTTTAATTCCTGCAGGGGGCTTGCAAGAGTGGCAAGGTCAGGAATCAACCTCGAGCAGTAGGTTGCTATGCCCATAAAGCTTCTCACTTTGGTGGCTGAAGACAGGGCTTTGGCATTCTTTATATCACTCACTTGTGCTGGGTCAGGTGATACTCCGTTGGAGTTGAAGATGTATCCGAAGAAGCTGAGTTCCTCCTTGCAGAATTCACATTTCTCAGCATTTAGCGTGAGCTTCTTCTAGCTGCAAGTTGCTCTTGGTGTTCTTTTGTATTCGTCTCATAAATTATGATGTTGTTGCTTATGTTTGTAGTCCCTTCGAGGCCATTCAGGACCTTGCGGATCTCGTTTTGGAATACCTCGGCCGCAGAGGATATGCCAAAGTTCAAGCATTTGTACCTTTTTAGGCCAAGATGGGAAGAGAAAGTAGTAATGTATCTCGATGCTCTGCTAGCCTCAGCTGGTGATATCCTAATCTGAGGTCCAACTTTCTGAACACTCTGGCCCCAGTCAGGTCGACGATCCGCTCGTCGATGGTTGGTGTGACATGTCTCTCTCTTCCAATTGCTGCTTTCGGGAGCCTAATATGTATGCAGATTCTCACGGCGTTAGATTGTCTTGGTTTTTGTGCTACCACCTTAGGGGAAACCCATGGGGTCGGTCCGGATATCTTCTCAATGATGCCAGCATTCTTTAGCTTTTCAAATTCCTTCTCAGCTGCTTCCCTCATATGAATGGGGACTCTGCGATGGCGTACTGCCTTCGGTTCTATTGTTGGATCGATGTGCAATTTTATGGTCCTGCCCCGAAGGCATCCAATGCCTTTGAATACACAGTGATGCTTCTTGAGGAGATGAACAATCTCCGTCGGTTGTATGCTAAAGGCAAGCTGGATCAGGTGCAGTTTCTCTGCTGTCTGACAGCTAAGCAGAGTCGCTACCCCTGCATCTAGCACGTAGATTATTGTTCGGCATGAGGTGTTTTCGTAGGACAGGTCTGATCTGAACGACCCTCGTACTGGCAGTGGTTTCTTGCAGCCATGTGCAAATAGCTGTACTTTCCTGTCTTGGAGCGACGGCATTGGGTCGAGTTTGTTTAATGCGTGTTTTGGCATCACATTTACAGTTGCCCCCGTGTCGATGACTACTTTCATAGGGTTCCCGTCTGAAATGACAGTGCAGGAGGGTTGTTTTTGTTGTTTCTTGCTCTTTCCATGTTTTTATTTTCATGATTCTACTGCGGATATCATGTGCACCCGGTATATCTTCTTGCTAGATCTTTTCCGCCTTTCCTTTCTGCGCCTGTCCGGTGAGACACTTTCTTCGCTATCTTCACTTTCGCTGCTACTGGGTGGCCTTGGTGAGCTGTCAACTGCTCTTGCTCTGCCCCGTCCTCTTGGTTGGTGTGATGGTTCCCGCTGAGTGAACCTTCTTCGTTGATTATGTTGTGGCTGGTCTACGCCCCACGGCCGGGGGGTGTAGGCATACAGTGGCAAAATGGTTTAAGCGCTTGCACTTGAGGCATGTTACGCCTGTGTCGTTCTGCCCATATGGGCGATTGGGTCCTGGATAGTTGGGGTGCTTTCCATCTTGTTCCTGGTTGGCTTGCCGCTTTTTTATTCCTGCAACTTCCTCTCCTTTCTGTGGGTTGTCCAGTTCTAAGCATTGGATCGCAGCTTCAATCACTGACACTTGGTCATCTGTGTGTTCTTGAAGTCGACCCATTTCGAGGATATGGGTTAGGTGAATTACCTTCTCGGACAGCACGATCTCTGAAGTTTTTCAGATGACAGTCCATTTATGACTTGGAGGCGGATCGCAAATTCTTCATTTGGAAACTCACACCCTATGGCCATTTCTCACAGACATGCGTGGAAGTTGTCTATGGTCTCCTTTTCCTGTTGTCTGGCCATGCAGAAGTGCAACCTCTCGTATTCTGGGTTGAGGTCTGGTTTGAATTTTCTGGTTAGAGCAAGTTTAGCTGCGTTGTAGTCATCAGCGGTGCCATTGTTGGGGAGCGTGTTAAATAGACGCAGTGTGACTGCCCCGATGTTGAGGAGGAGGAGTTTTCGTCTCTTCCTGTCTTCAGTGACCTCCCTGGCTTCTAGATGCAATTCGAATTGTTGTAACCAAATGCCCCAGAGTATCGCAGCTCCTGTGGCAAATGCGTCAAATGGTCCCATGAGTGTGGTCTGTGAGGGGTCTTTCGATCAGGGTTGAAGATGTTGCTCATCTTGTCAGTGGAACTTGCTCCAGCCCTTGCCGGGATAGTGCTTGACATGGCGCCAGTCGATACTGCGTACTAACCGCACCTTGGCATAGCTCTCAACCATTTGTGTCGCATAGGCGGGTGAAACCACCCGATTTTGTTTTTGGCGGGTGAGACGCCCATTGAAATGAATGGGCGTGCAGGAGGCTTGGCGGGTGAGTCAGCCCTTTACAAGGCAGATGACACCCGCCAAAAGCGTGTGAGTTGAGAGCTATGCCTTGGTAACGGCTTTCTTGGGCACGTGCGTGTTTTCCAGGAGTGTTTTCTGGCAGTGGTCCTTGTTTTTTTTTTCTTTCTCTAAGTCTCTGAGTTTGGAACCAAATGGTATCATATGGTGTAGTTGTTTTTTTTCCTGATTTAGAATGTTCTTGTTATTGTGATGCGCATGTGGTCTGGGCCATGAGCTGGGCCTTGCCTTACGCCATACTGTCGCACGTATTAATAGAACGCTGATAGTGTTGCTGGAGCGGTCGTCAGTGGTCGAAGTGGGCGGGAGTGGCCAGGAGCGGTGCTCCTCTACTACTTTTAATTAAGTTTTGCCGTTCCTATACTTTTATTTTAAAAAGAAACCGTTCCGGAAACATTTCGTTTTAAAATAAAAGTCTAGGAAGAAGTTGAAACTTGCACTTTCAGTGCACTGCACAGGACGTTTCCTTAAAGAGCAGGCACATGTTTTTTGGGGGGTTTATTGTGCATGGAAGGGGGCGCGGCGATGGGGTCTGTGGGGAACAGTGCAGGCCAGTAGGGAACATAGTTCCACTTCTTCTTTTCGTACACTTCGACCACTGGCGCTTGTGCTTCCTTCATGCTTACCGGAGTGCTTGTTGTTCAGATGACAGCATACCAGTGAGCCTGCAGGGGGTTTGGCGTGCATCCGTGTGAGCACGCTTCACTCAGGTGGCGTAGTGGCATTGGGAACAAACAGGGAGGCTCTTGACAACGTTGTAGCATTCGATCCTTGAGCACGCATAGCAAACGTTTGTTTCCTCATCACCAGTGTTCTGTTCTGGAGTAAGGCCGACCTCCGGTGGCAAGAGAGGTTGGTCAGAATACATAGGCCCACGCAGGCCTTCAAGCATGCAGCGCAGCAACAGAAGACACGAAACGCTTGGCTAGTGCATAAACCCGGACTGCCTACTCTGACGCGGTTCCGGTGATTCCTTCATTTTGTTCCCGCCCCTTGTCATGTGACGCTGGTCTCCCATGATCCACGTGACATCACACCCATCGCTATCCGTTCCCAGGCCTTGGGGCTTCCTTTCCCAGCCTTAGTGCCCCATACTGTAAACCATCCTCCCATACCCCTCCACCACATAGGGGGAGTCACCTTCCCCTGCAAGTCACTTTAGGGCAGATGGCAATTGCACATCAGAAGCAGTTTGTGGCGCACACAGTTAGCATCATACAAACATACCTTTTAGGGTATCATTTGTGGCAAAATGAATTGTGCTTGTACTCAGCACAGTGAAATAACACATTTGGACTGTTAGGAATCCAAGGCACTGACTGTTCGATTTTTCTTTGTGGCCTGACTGGATTTTTGAAGGTTCTGTACAATAAAAGACATGCAGACACCCTAATTCCCACAGTATCGTTTGACATGAGAAACATCAATAACATTACAAAAAGTGACATTGATCTACAGTACTCTATGGCATCTGTGAGAAACCTGAGGGTGTCTCACCTGCTAGTCTCTGGGATCTGTCATCCAGGTGGTCAGGACACAGCCATCGCTTTTGGATCCAGTTCCTGGGGGTGGACCAGTGCAGGAGGATCACCTGGATAAGGTGTACTCAGGGAGTGGAAGTGAAACACCGGAGGGTGGGACACAGTATTCCCTTCCCAATAACACCTTTTCCCAATCGTACCACGGAGGATACCTAGGAATTAAACTCCACCCTTTTCCGACCCAAACTATCACCAGAGCCGTATACCTGACAAGTCCCAATAACCTGGACAGGCAAGTGCAGGCTATTACGTAATATTACACTCTGGACTTCCATCACACTTTCCCACACCGATAAAACGTGGAGCACGAAAGCACACTCTGAGCGAGGCAAAGCACATGAGGAAAGAGCCGTTCCAAGATGGCACTTTAATACAAGGAGAAAGACAGCGAGATCAGAGAGAGTTGCAAGGAGGCAAGTACCCGTGACCTCTAAAGACCGTTAATTTCATGAGCCTTTTAAAGTAAGAAACGAAAGACCAGGAACTAAGGCTGATCAAACCTGCAAAGTGTCAGAGGTACCCTGGGCTCTCCCGCGTCAATAACCAAGGCGGGGGGGGAGCGATTGCCGTTGTGGTACTGTCCTTCGCTCCTACAACAAAATGGTGTCAGAAAAGGCAGCATAGCCGGTGAGTCAGAGAGACTGATAGCAAACTAGCTTGTGTTTTGAACCAAGGTTGCAAGCAGCAGCATTGTACAAAGAGAACAGTGTGTGAGTGAGGCGTTTTCAAGGAGAGACGCAAGTATAATTGGAACCAAAGAAGTAATTATACTTTGTGATTGAACTTTAGGATGCAACCCAATATACCATACCGAGTGATCTGGTGCCACATGGGTGCTCATTTGAAGGTCTCTGTTAGCTAGCCAACTAATGCTGAGTGTGAGAAAAAGGAATACTAAGAACAAAGTAGTCATGCAACGGGTCTTGCTAAATCCTGTGCACATTCACAAATCTTCGATATTTTAAAGTACATCGCAATTGGTCCAAGCCCGGCTGAGGGAGACTGGTTGTCTAAAAGAAAAGGATCT
Organism: Ambystoma mexicanum; assembly: GCF_040938575.1. NCBI lineage: Eukaryota > Metazoa > Chordata > Amphibia > Caudata > Ambystomatidae > Ambystoma > Ambystoma mexicanum. The sequence goes on along the minus strand of NC_090933.1, from coordinate 21,797,176 downwards.
GAGCCCGGAAGAAGGGGATCCAATGTGAAACCTTTGAGTTAAAAGGATCTGAGCCTGGCTGAGGGGGATCCAGGGTGAACACGCTACCTGAATACAGATGGAGAGAAAGGAACATTTCCTTATTAATTTTGTATAACAGGCCCTCTGAGTCAAGAGACTTACCAGGAGTAAAGAGGCTTGGACACAGTAGGCCTGAACTGTAGAAATTGAACGCTATCCTCGTGCCGCAGTGCCAGAGTGTGTGCTTTGCTCGAGTGACCCGCCTTGCCCCGGGCTGAAAACATGGGGAAGGGAAGCCAACCGCCAATTATCCTGACTTATCATTTTGTGAACACTTCTTTCTTTTTTATGAACTTCACGCCACACTATTTGTAAATTAGTAGTAAGGATTGTCTATAGATTTCTTTTGTATAAGCCCCTTTATGTTGTCAAGACTCCACTAAGACTGTGTTTATTACACCCTTGCAAAAGTTCAATAAACACCCTTGAACTGTGGTCACTTGTGTCTGTCTTACTTTTGATACCATGCCTTCCTTACACATCATTTGAATTATCATTACGAGGTTTCAATGTGTAAGCCAAGGGGAGTTTGTTGCGCACTATATGAATCAACAACTTTTATTTTAATATGTAATAAGATAGCTCAGTGGGTTGAGCGCTCACTTCTGTGATGTGTGGATGCAATCTGCAGGTCAAATACTCTAATACTGGCAAGGCCAACACAGCCTTTCATCCTTGAGAGGTCGATAAATCAGTGGCAACTTTGTTTGGGCGATAATTGTATGTTAATATGTTTTATTTATAGTGGTTTGAAGAAAGCACTATTTAAATAACCAATATTTATAATTCACTAGAGTTTAGTGACTCTTGAGAGTAGATTTTATTTCATAGGAAAAGTTGCAAACTGAATTGCTTTTATGGGCTCCAATGTTGGTAGATCAGGCAAGATGAGATTGCATGATTTGCCCAGGATTAAACACTTTGTTTAAGTAGCAAAACCAGATTGTGTCCCACCCGGGGATGTAAAAACTTGACCACATATCTTCCCAGGTATACTTCACATCAGTATTTGCTAAGCTTTAGTAATCAAAAGGTTAAATAATTATTTGTCTATCAATGCCTTGAAAAGTACGCAAATCACATAATAAATTGACCAGAAAATGTATAAATATTATGGAAATAGGTCAAGCAAACAGAATGTGATATGATTATTTTCCCCATCCTGGATGCAAGGTTTTCATGTGTTGTGCACTATATGAATGAACATTATATTATTAATATGTAACAAGGTAGCTCAGTCGGTTGAGTGCTCACTTCTGCACTGTGTGTGCGTTCTGTAGGTCGAAGACTCCAATACTGGCAAGGCCAACTCTACCTTTCATCCTTAAGAGGTCGATAAATCAGTGCCAACTTTGTTTGGGTGATAATTGTATGTTAATATGTTTTATTTAGGGTGGTTTGAAGAAAGCCCTCTTTAAATAACCAATATTTATAATTCAGTAGAGTCTAGTGACTCTTGAGAGTAGATTTTATTTCATAGCAAAAGTTGTGAACTGAATTGCTTTCATGGGCTCCCAATGTTGGTAACTCAGGCATGATGAGTTTGCATGATTTGCCAGGGATTATACACTTTGTTTAAGTAGCAAAACCAGTATTTTGTCCCAGGCGGAGATGTAAGAACTTCACCACATAGCTTCCCAGGTATAATTCATATCAGTATTTGCTCAGGTTTGTGAGTCAAAGGGTTACATTATTATTTTTTAGCAATGCCCTGAAAAGTACACAAATCACATAATACAATAACCTGACAGTATATACACATTGTTCTAGAAACAGGTCAAGCAAAATAATGCGATTATACGTTTATTTTGCCGATCCTGGATGCCAGGTTTTCCTGTGTAAACCAAAATAATGTTGTGGTTTGTGATATATAAATGGACACTTTATTATTCGTATGTAACAACTCTATAGTTTGGGTGCACTCCTTTAATTACATCTGTGATGTTTAATGACATTTGATGTGTGTGGGTTAAGGACACAGGGGCCATGCATAGAATGGATCTGCATACTGTAGGAATTAGCCGGTGATGTCACATCCTGTAACGTCTTCCCATTGCCCATGTTCTTAAGGCCTCCATTATTTTTCTTTGCTCTTCTTTTTAAGACTTGCTCTGCCACGCACCCTTGTGTTTCAGTCATCAAACATTGGATCCAACTAACCTTCTTAGAGCCATTTGTCTAGGAACTTGTTTGGTCTTGATAAGCTGCTAGTGCCCTTAGCCTTCAAACATGTTAATTTCCAACATTAGTTTCAGACTTGATCATCCAATGTTACCATTGAGATCAAAGCCTGCTCAGGAGGCCCAGTTGTTTCCAGTTAGTCAGACCCCTAAACAGAGGTAAATATAATGAAATCTTTTAAAAAAATAACTTTTGTCCGAAGGTTCATCATTGTGCACTTGTGACCGCAATTTAACTATGTCCACCTTAAGCTTCTCCTCCATGTGCCGCCCACCTAGGGCCCTTTGTCAGGTGCTGCCCACTGGGCCCTTTGCCGTAAATTTGCCACTGCCCCAGGGTACTGCAGAGGTGCCAGCAGATGGTCCAGGAGGACCTGGAATTCCCCGTACTCGGGCCACCGAAATGGAAGGCAGGTCCCTTCTGCCAATAAAGGTACTCCAAGAGCCAGAAAATGCAATCCACAGAATACAAGAAAAATCTAAAATGTATTGCAAACTACCTATGCATGGAAATATCCACATACATTCCATTTGTAGTACATGCTAATATTGAGATTTACTGAAAGCAAAAAGCAACCAATTTATACGTCTTCTTTGTGATTGGCTAATGTGAGTAACAATATACATGATTCCATTCAGTAAGCACTTTCATTGGTCTAGTCTAAACATGTGGTACAATGACAGATACGTAGGTTAGCTCATCTAATGAAGTCATTTTATTTTACACACATTATGATTGGTCAAAAGCCTTAGACACATGTATTTAGCTAAACTACATTTACCATTGGTTGCTTCAGAAGACGCAAGAGTGGAGTGAAATGAGTACAATTGTTAGAACCAATTATCTTGAGATGTAACCGTGAGATGGATAAAATATAACTTTTGTGTTCCGTCCAGACTGCTTTGCGATTTGGCAGCAAAACTCTATTCTTCAGCATTAATATCTATGTTATCAGTAGATATTGTAACTTTGCTCGGTGGAAGATTTGCTTACATGCTTCTTCCTATTCCCATGAGTAATCTGTCCTGTCTCTGACCTTACATGCAGGGCTTAGCTGCTGGCAAACTTAGCTCATTCATACATGTCTGAATGTGTTCGTGCAGTGCAAATAATCACAGAAATAGGCTTTTATTTTTCTCCTTCATTCAAGCAGGGGAGTTGCTAGGTCTGGAAAGGACTCGGGGCTAAGCTGTTGTCATAACTGTTGGGACTGGGGGCTAGCTAGTCTTTTGGCTGTAGCTCCTGAGATTCTATCCGGGGCTACAACCAAAAGATCAGGGGCTATAGCCCCCTTAGCCCCCCCCTAGCAACACCCCTGCATTCAAGCAGTGTGACTCAGATGTGAATTACTGTACTGACCTCAGTCTCCTAGTTAATGCTATGGTATTGTTCTATATATGGAAACGGAGGAACCAGATCCCAGGCTGTGTTTCAATTGAGGCAGAAAAACATCAGTATTGAAATAAAGCCCTAAGTTCCTCACTACAGCCCCTTGGCACGGTGGTTGCCAAGGTGCGTTCCACAGCACTCTAAACATGCGTCCATTATAACCTTGAACTGCCGCTCTGTGAACAGGTCTCCTCTCACCAGGGTGCTTTCATCCTGCCACTTCAGGAGATTCTTCTGAAATGCATTGGTGAGAGGAAGGTTGTTGTCCCAGTTTCATGAGACCTGCTACTATTTACAATCTAGAATATCTTTCAGTGGGCACATATGTAGCCTGCAATTCTGTATTAGAGAAATGCAAGATGACAGTCTGCACAGAAGCAAATTGCATGTGGGAACTGTTATAACTTTCTTTGACTTCAGAAGTTGTATCTTGGTCAGGAGACCTTTAATCCATCCTATCATAAGCTTGCTTTCGAGGCAACGATATCTATAACGGTTCGCAGGAATACAATGCTTCTGGACAGAATCCTGAACAATTTTGTGAAGTTAATAGTGAATCTCTCAAAATCCTCACCTCTGTCCGAAGAACTGGAGGCTTTTTGAGATGTCTTCATTTTTTCCTTCTTCTGTCTTGCCTTGGATTTGTCCTGCAGACGGTCCGTGAAGAGGTAGGACCTATCCTCCCCAGCCACCACAGTGACCTCCGCTATAATCTACGGTAAAGACACGGGGGTGACTAGGTCGGAAGTGTCATGTTTTCTCGAGGGAAAAGCCAAAAGGCATAAAAACCCTCTGTAGTGGAACTGGTAATGAAATAGTTGGTTAGCCAAAGGCCTCTGTGTTCTTTTCGATTAGTAAATATGGTAGTCGGTAAGTATGATAGCTAGAGCAGGATATTCTTTTTTTTCTTTGTTTTTAAAACTTTTCTTTATTGGCAAGAAGTAGTGGTTGGCATATCACAAGTTACAGTCAAACCAGAACACACTGTTCACATTTAAATCATGAATGAAATGCACACACTCTACAGAGGGTCACATATAATCTTAACAGAGGTCGAATGCATTGGAGCAATCATCGTGTACTGCGATCTGACCCCTGGTCGGGAGAAGGGGGAGATGACAAAAGCTCCAGATCCACTTTACGGTTCAAGTAACTACAAAACTCCGTCCATATGTTTTTGGGACGAGCATTGCTGGGCAGCATGTTAATGTAGTCTTCTTCACAAGATTGCGTCCAAGTGAGGGCCTTCAGCCACATTTCCAGAGAAGGGGGGGATCTGCACTTCCAACATTGCAGAATGCATTTCTTGGCCACAGCCGCCGCCACATTCAGAAACTTAGCTTCCCGTTTCACCTCAGCTCCCTCCCAGAGCCCAAACAAAAGAGACAGGGGTTCATGGTCCACACAGAACCCCACTATATCGGAGAGGGTCTCAAGCACAGCCTTCCAGAACGGGGCCAGAGCCCCACAGGACCAGAATATATGGGCATGGTCCGCGTCGCTGGATTTGCATCTTTGACAGGGGTGGGATTGATCCGGGGCAAATTTCTCAATAGCATGGGGAGTGTAGTACAGGCGATTAAGTAGCTTGTATTGAGCACATCTAACTCTGGAGTTAAGAGAAACCTTGCGGGTATGCGCGCTTATTTTGGTCCACATACCATCTGTGATGTCCAATCCCAGATCCCTGCTCCAGGCGTCCCTAGCAGTGTGGGGGGGGCTCTACAGCTCGTGCCATCAACATTTTATAAAGTGAGGATACAATGCCCCTACCACCAGCGGAATTAGAAATGTAGCAGACCTCGGGGGACTCAGGGGGTTCGTCCGGATATGAAGGCCACATGTCTTGGACCGCCGCTCTAAGTCGAAAGTATTGTAGCAACTCCAGAGAAGACTTGGAGTGCCCAGGCTTCCAGGTGTCTGAGGTGATGAATGTCCCGCCAGGGAACAGGTCGGAGAGTGATCTATATCCCAAGTCCGACCAGTGACGCATGAGCAGCTGATCTTGTGTGGGGCCAGGGAAAGACCAGAGGGGGAGCCATTTGTAGTACGGGGGGGGGAGTCAGAGCCAGGCTTCAGAATCTGCCTCCACGCCCTTATAGTGGAGGCTACTGGGTCAGCAGCGGCCTCTGAGCGGTACGAGTGAAACAGGATCAGTGACATGACATTCACCCCCTCAGTCGCCAGGATTTCAAGCTTAACATGCGGGGGAGGTCCTGGTGATGGTACCAGTATGTAGCATGCTGGGCCTGAGCAGCTATCCAGTACTGGGTGAGATCAGGCGCACTGAAGCCGCCCCTCTCATATGGAAGGGTCATATACTGCCACTTTCTGCGCACAGCGCCAGAGTGCCATAGAACACGGGCGCATCCCGCATGCAGGTCAGCAAAGTACTGTTTACCGGGCCAGAGTGGAACATTAGTGAATATGTAAAGGAGTTTCGGAACTATGATCATTTTTATTAGGGACAATCTCCCTGATAGTGAGAGGGGGAGGTTACGCCATCTTTCCATCCTGGCACCGGCATATTGCGCGGCGGCCCCATAGTTATCAGCCAATAAGGAGGATTTTGAGAGGGATACATGGATCCCCAGGTATTTTGAAGGTACGCATACATATGTAATGTTGTGCTCACACTTGGAGTTTGTACTAATCATCATATGCGTTAAAAGAATGTACTTTTTGCTAAAAGAAGAGGCCTTCTCTTTTATACGGTGGCGTTTAATGGCCATATATGAATAGCAATTGCAAACTAGAAAGAGACCTGCTGACCTGGCAAGAACTTGTTTTTAACAGAAGAATTGTGTTTGGTCACTGTATGTCGAAGCATGTTGAGCCTGCTAAAACTATCTGCAGATTACGGGTGGGGAAGGAATGAGTAAGCACAGCCTCGTGCACAGAGATACACAGAGGGGCACGAGAGAGAGCGAATAACAGATAACAGGAAACCACAATAGCAGATGTTGAACTGTTGACCTTGATGCAAAGTCATGACTGGGAGGAACCGCCTTGTGGTGGACATAATCTATGTGCAGCAATGTATGACAATGTAAAACAGATGGGTATAAAAGGACCACGATGTGCAGGGCAAAGCGCGGCACTTTGACGACTTGCTTTGCGAGACGTTTGAACTTGCTGCCCATTCGCGAATGCTTGTGCATTAATAAAGTAATGTTAACTTGGCTCTTTTCTGTCTGAGTTATTGCAGGGTCCCTCTTGTACTGGTTATGGACGGCGAGAAATCGCACCCACAATTTTGGTGTCAGAAGTGGGATGCGAAGGAGCGACAGTCCGTCACTGGGTGAGGAACGCCGCGGCGGAACCGGAGAAGGAATTGATCACGGGGCCCCAACAACTGAATCCGCACCTTTGATTGCAACCAACGCGTCATCCTTGTTTTTCCGGCTCCGTCGGCGGTGGAACAGCAGGCTGTCGCCCTTCGGGTCCGGAACACTCTGGCGGGACCCTTAAGATAAGTGGTATGGACGGATGCATGATGGAATAAGGGAATAATGATTCAGGGTTTGTGAAGAGGACGGTGGTAAGTCCGTCTATGAAGAAGTAATGTTGAAATGATGATATGATATGTTAGATACGCCAGGAGGATGTATTATTATTGTTAGCCAATAGGTGCATATTTGGGAAAGGTGAGTGTTTTAGGCAATTGCGGTATACCAACAAAATGGGTCAAGCGGCTTCCAGCAAGAGTGGTATAGGCAAGAGACACTATGCCCCTCTTGAAGGAACCCCTGCATTTGATATGTTGATTAAACATGGATTGAATTCAACATTGTTCTTAAAAGAATGGTCCGAATACACAAAAGATTTGATTGAGCATAAATGGCCAGACACCGGGTCCTTTGATGTGGACCGCATATCCAAAGTAGAAATAGAGTTAGTAAAAAGACGGGTTAGACCCGCACAGTTTGAGGCTATACGACTATGGAGGGTAGAAGCAATGCGCAGGCGCAATGCTCAGAATAAACAAAAAGCAAAGGAGCAGAAGAGAACGGTAAATCAAAAATTACATGATCTAGAGATAAAAGAGAAGGGTGAGAGGCTAGATCAGTTGGATAGACATATGATGATTAAGAACAGTGGGGGTATGTATCCTGCCGTGCCGGTGCCTCGATATGAAGATGTGATAGGGCTAGAAGCAGAACAAACAACGACTGAATTATTGTTTCCAGGAGCTACAGCTCCACCGGCAGACAGTGAGGGTGAAAGGGTGGAATTCCCAATGAAGTATGGGGACCCAGATAGGTTGATAGACCATAGGAGAACGACTACTGTAGAAAAGGATAGAGATGGAGACTTGCAAATCCTTATGACCGGGCTGTATGGCACACCCCTCAATGACAGCCTACGGGACCAATTGGGGTGTTTGACACCTTTGGAATTTAGGACAGTGGCCACTAAACTATATACCTTTCATGAGGGTAACTGTAAATTGAGAGGACAGAGTACTGCGGATCTGCCCTCAGCATATCAGGACGCTGTCGCGTTACTACCAGTGACTGCGTCCAGTGTTCAGTTATGGGGATGTATGTCAGACATAATAGAGGAAGTCATAAGGGGCAGTGTTGAATGGGAGAAGGAAAAGAGGGCATGGGAAAGAGAGGTGAGGGAAAGAGAGGCTAAACTCAAAGATGCAGACCAGGCGGGCCAAAACGTAGCTAATCGTATGATAGCATCCATACACTCGCAGTCCATGTCCACCCTGGTGAGTCTGATGGAGGGCCTTGGCTGGCCTATACAAGTAAACGTAATTAAATATCTTCTTATTAGGGTGGATGATATAGAAGAGGAAAAGGAGCCTAGATATGTGTCCCAGTGGAATAGGATTAGGACGGAATTGGATAAGAAACTGCTATCTAATATAAGAGTGGATGATTCAGGGGCGGAAGAATGGAGGATGGCTAAGGTGGAGAAACTATTAAAAGATTATAAAAAAATAAAAGAGAAAACTCTTAGTCACCAGTCCTCTGCTTCATCACCAGTGCAGGCCCTTGTGAGTGAACAAACAAATACAGAAAAGTCACTATTAATGCCAATGAGAGAGTGCCAACCCACCATAGAGGCAGCCACTGGTAACATGATGCGCACCTATGTGTATGTCCCTTTATCCCGAATTGAATTAATGCATATCACCAAGTCCATCCCCGACCCCCGTATAGACCCGGCAGGATTCTACAAAGAAGTGGGAAAGTTATTCAGACCAGGGTTATTTACCGTAGAGGATGTAGATAACATATTGTTAGCCATTGTCCCAGAAGAAATATGGACCCCCTTTCGTGCCAAAGACAATGAAACAATAAAATGGAAAGATGTAATGGATGCGAGCAAAAATAGAAAACTGCATGAGGAATATCCTGAACCCCTAAGGGGGCATGGCATGGCAGTCCTGAGGGCTCTAGAAAAGGTGTTACCCCCATTTGATGTGAATGTGGAGAAACTGTCCGCTGTGATACAGGGTGCAAGTGAGGAGGTAGCACAGTACTTTCTGCGTTATGAAGCAGCATTCAAAGCGCACAGTGGGCTAGAGATAGGGTCTGAAACGGGCCAACGGTACTTTGCCACAAACTTTGTAGAGGGGCTCCACGGGCCAATTCAGGAGAACATTAGGAGGGCAGAAAGTACATGGATGACTAGAAACCCCCGGGATCTCCTCGAAATGGCCAGGTATTATGAAAGAGGGGAAAGAGTAAAGGGACAACAAAAGGCACGACAAGAGAAGGATTTAAAAACCAAAGTGTTGATGCAACAGTTGCATCAAGGGCCCCAAGGCAGGTATAACTACAATAATAACGGCCCGTCACAGGGCTATAGCAGCAACATGATAGGGGGCCAAGGGACAGGAAGAGGTACAGTGCAAGGAGGTGCGCTATATGGGAGGAGTGATGGGCTACCCCAAGATGTATGTGCCTTCTGCAAGAGACCCGGACACTGGAAATCCCAGTGTCCCCAGAGTGGTGGGAGAGGAAGGGGCGTACGGCCCCCTTCACAGACAACATTTGCCCCAGGAAATAGGACTGGTGGGTACGGCAACCAAGACAATAGAATGTTTAAACCCCCTCAACCCAATGCCTTTGACGGACAAGCAAGAGGGGATGTTCCCTGGCCGGCCCCGCCTCCCCCCAATCTACTGTATCAGCCACAACAAACACCACAAGTACAAGGTGTATGCCAGGGTGAAGAATGTGGAGAAGGGGTATACTATAGCGATGATTTTCAGGATAACACAAGCGATATGTCCTGAGGATGCCGGAATGAGATAGCGGGAGTGGTGCAGGTTCCTATAGACCAAAGGGGGCCTTATGCCTCTATTAGGATCGGCCCCCACCGAAACTTGAGATGTCTGGTAGACACAGGAGCTGGAAACAGTTCCGTGAATATCAGAGCCGTCCCCGCTGTCCCATTATCGGATAAAAGCAAGGTATCAGTTGGATTTGGGGGAAATCCAATAAAGACTCCTGTAAGTGAAATAGTAGAAGCGGAACTTCATGGGGTAAAATGGGAGAATGGGTGGCTGTTGACCAATCACTGCCCAGAAAACTTGTTAGGTATTGATGCATTAAAAACGCTAGGGGCCACAATATATTGCTCCCCCCAGGGAGTGAGAATGACCATAAGCAAACCTATGAGTATGATAGGAGTAATGCAAACCCTGCCCCCGGAACTCCAAGACATCCCGAATGAACTATGGGCCACTCATGGGAATGATGTAGGAGTGTTGGATGTTTCCCCAGTAGTAATCAAACTAAAGCCCGGTGCCAGGTTGCCCAGGATAAAACAATATCGCATATCACACGAGGGAGAGCAGGCACTATATCAAATAGTACAGGACATGATACGGTTAGGGGTGGTAGAGCCAACAAATGATAGCCCTTGTAACTCTCCGATCCTTCCAGTACACAAGAAAGGTGATGAAGCCGTACCCTATCGTTTTATTATTGATTTAAGAGAAATAAACAAAATAGTAGAACCCAGATATCCAGTTGTCCCTAATATTTCAAGTGTACTCACTTTAATTCCCAAAACAGCAAAATGGTTTACGGTAATTGATTTGAAAAATGCCTTCTTCAGCATTCCTATTGCCGAAGAAAGCAGGTACCTGTTTAGTTTTACTCTTCGAGATAGACAGTATCGATTTACTAGAGCCCCGCAGGGATATACAGAAAGTCCCGCCATATTCAGCCAAGCACTAAAAACACAGATGGATAACCTAGCCCTACCCGCTAACACTGCTCTGATACAATATGTTGATGATTTGCTATTATGTGCAGCCACCGAAGAGGAATGCCATTATGTGACCAGATTGGTGCTAATGCACTTAGCAGAGAATAAGCACAAGGTAGCCCTAGCCAAAATGCAGTATGTAAAACAAAAGGTCCATTATTTAGGCTTTGAGCTGTCCGAAGAGGGGCGAACCCTGTCTACTGATCGCATTGCTTTGATACAGTCCATAAAAGGTCCAGACACGGCAAAGGGTCTCCGAAGGATAATTGGTGTTTTATCCTACTGTAGGCACTGGATTCCTGAATTCTCTGTATTGATCCAGCCCATGCTAAAAGCCTTAAAAGAAGTACAAGAAAACGGCCCATTAGAATGGACACCTGAGATGGAAAAAGCCCTGACAGCTATGAAAGATGTTCTATGCCACGCACCGGCCTTAGGCACACCTGATTATACTAAGAGATTTTGCCTTTTTGTTGATGAACAGGAAGGTTGCGCTGTGTCAGTCTTGACACAGGAACAAGGGGGTAAACAGAGACCATGTGCATATTTTTCTAGCACTCTGGACTCAGTAGCTCGAGGCCTACCCCCATGCATGAGAGCAGTAGCTGCAGCAGCGACAGCCCTAAAACAAAGTGCAGGTATCATCCTAGGGAGTGAAGTAACAGTAAAAGTTCCACATACGGTAGATGTTCTTCTGAATAGAGTGCATACACAGCATTTGACTACAGCTAGACTCACACAGTATGAGATGATCCTGTTTGCCAGTAATGTAAAAATTGAACGGTGTAACACTTTGAATCCAGCGACACTGCTTCCTTTGCCCACCTCACCTGATGACATTAGGCATGATTGTGTGATTCAAATGGAAGAACACACTAAGGGTAGAGCAGACCTGCAAGACACCCCGCTGGTTGATAATGAGGGTATATTATTCTGTGATGGTTCCTGTTTCAAACTGCCAAATGGGGAGACAACAGCAGGGTATGCAGTAACTACAGGGGAACAGTTGATTGAGAGTGGGAAAGTGTGTGAGAAATCGGCGCAGGCGGCAGAATTGATTGCGCTAACTAGAGCATTAGTGTTAAGCAGCGGCATGAAAGTGACAATTTATACTGATTCAGCCTACGCGCACGGGGTGGTTTCCAGTTTTGGTAAACTCTGGGGAGAGCGTGGCTTCTTAACCTCTCAAGGTGATACTATTAAACATGCCCGATTGATTGCTGAATTATTGCAAGCCCTTACGCTGCCCAAAATGGTGGCCGTAGTGAAGTGCTCAGCGCATAAAAAAACACTGGATTATGTCACGCAGGGAAATTCTTTGGCTGACCAGATGGCTAAACTAGCTGCCACAAGGGACACTCGGTGGGAAGCCCGACAGCTCATAGTGGGGAGGGATGTGACTATGGAAGGGACGAAGGAGCGCGTAAAGGAAATCCAAGCAGATGCAACCATTGAAGAAAGACTATCTTGGCACAAGGATGATCAATATGAGGAGACGGTAGATGGGCTATGGGCACATACCAAAACGAACACCTGGGTACTACCTGACGCATACTTACCTGTGATAGTGAGCGTGGCTCATGGTCCAACCCACGTTAACGCAAGAACTATGGAAGAAGTTTTAAGTACTGTGTGGTACAACAAAAGATTGGGAATGTATTGTCGCCAATGGGCAAAACAATGTGAAATATGTGTTTTATATAATGTGGGGAAAGGTGTACCGGCCCCGGCGGGCCACAGTAAGTTACCCACCTGCCCTTTTGAGGTGGTGTATATGGACTTTATACAGCTGGAGCCTGTAAATAAACATTCCTACTGTTTGGTGATGAAATGTGGGTTCTCAGGATGGGTGGAAGCATATCCCCTGCGGGACAATAGTGCCACCTCCACAGCACAATGCATATTGAAACACTGGGTGCCCTTGTATACGGTCCCCAGATATCTATGGTCTGACAATGGGACTCATTTTACTGGTGAAGTAGTACGCAAAGTTTGCAAGGCCCTTGGTATTGATCAACGTTTCCACGCAGTTTTTCATCCTCAATCAGCTGGGATTATAGAGGGCACAAATAAGGTATTGAAGAACAAACTGGCAAAGGCTTGTGCTGAAACGGGACTGAAATGGCCGGATGCATTGCCTATTGCATTATTGAGTATGCGTACTATGCCTAAGCGTACACATGGTTTATCTCCTTTCGAAATTGTTATGGGGCGTCCACCAAGTATTGGGACCCCCATATCACCTAAGAGATTGTCTGAGCAAGCATGGCCTGCATTACAACAGTACTGTATTGGGTTAACTAATAGACTGATTTCTATTAATGCACAGGTGAACGCAGTAGCTCCATCTCCTCTGATAGGAGAAGGTCACGACGTGCAGCCCGGTGACTGGGTTGTTATAAAAGCCTTCGATCGCACCAGCGGACTGCAACCCAGATGGAGGGGCCCGTTTCAGGTTCTCCTCGCAACACAAACTGCGGTAAAAGTTGATGGCAAACCGCACTGGTACCACGTGAATCACGTCAAGAAGACGCTGCCACTATTGATTCCTCCAGAAAAGGGAACCGACAAACCGCAGGTTGCAAGTGTACTGCCAGATGCCAGTGACAGGTGTGCCCATCGCCTCCGATCCCGTGACGTGTATGTGCCAAGCAACGTGTAAGGACACTGTTTTGAACTTTGATCATTAGGGAGATGAACATTTGGACTCTCTTGTTGGTTTTAGCAGAATTGTGCCTTACTGAAGACGACGGGCTTGTAGCCTGAAGGGCCTTCGGCGTTCCCCTCCTGGGACAGGCACTACGAGACGTGGGACAGATCGGATGAAGGTTTTCAGTGAGACCTACCACTACTAGAGTAATAAGGACACTGGTGCTTTAAATAGGGGATATTGCTATATCGCTAGGTTGCAACTGATATACGCTGTATACTGAGCCATATACTGAACTATGTCTACACCCGTGTATGCTGGTTTAGTCCCTGAACGGATAAGTGTATGCTCCTCAAACACAGAAGGTAAGAGGAAAATACCAGTTTGTACCACAAGAGGCAAAATTTTGTTTTCTGTATGCACGATAGTAGTACTAATAGCATTTGCCATAATATTCTGGTATCTGGAACATCCATCTAGATATGAATTAAAGAACCTGTTGCCCGAGTCAAATGAAACAGGGAGAACAGATTGGGTCAAGAGCAGGAATCGAGATGCCTATGACCAACACGACCCGGAAGACTATGCTAAAAATGAATACGTGAAGATAATAAACACAACATATGGGGTAGTGAATAAAACTGATTGCTGGATCTGCACCCACATGCCCCGACATAGCAGTGAAGGCATCCCAGTGTACGCATCGCCAGTTACTGAGGATGCGGGGTGTACATTAATTTACATGAGAATAGTGTCAGCACAGCAATATATGATACCGAATACCGCTTGTTATGTTAGAGGAGAGAACAAAACCCTTCTAAAGGAAAAGATACGCTATAAAATCAAAACTGAGGGAATCGGGCTTGCACCTGCTATGGTACAGATAGTAAGAGAACCTCCTCCCCCTATCACCATCACACAAGAGTTTAGGCCAAAGAATATATGTTTTAAGAGGAGCGCAAGAGGTAATCAAAGAATGATCTCGGGGTGCAGTCAAATGGTGAATCTAAATAACTACACAAAGGGATTGTTACAGATTGAAGGACATGCCTACGTCTGTAACAAGAGGGCTTATTTGTGGTTAGCCAAAGATTTTGTTGGGGTATGTTACATAGCCAGAATAATGCCGGCTGTGATGGTATATGCCCCGTCTACTCTGCATAAAGAAATACACAGCAGAAATAAACGAGCAGTAAACCCAAAAATTCCTACGTATCAACCTACAGGATGGGAAACGTTTATAGATCTGATGGGGGTCCTGGTTCCTCCAGCGGGCATCTTTATGAACAGTCAAGAAATCCAAAAGCTAAGCAGGGCCCTTGAGTTCGTAATCGAAGAATCTGCAGACCTAATGGAAAACATCACTTATGAAATGAAAGCAATTCGGCTAGTGGCTCTCCAAAATAGGTATGTCTTAGACATACTCACTGCAGAAAGGGGCGGAGTCTGTTTTTTGGTGGGATCCCAATGCTGTGTTTACATACCAGAAGGGAGTACAGGAATCCTGGATGGAGTAAACAAACTGCATAAAGTGGCGGATAGCATCCACCAGGAGGAAGGGTCAGGAGATAGCTGGTGGATGAAGCTCCTGAAAGAAATTGGATGGCAACTTCTTACGCCTATACTGGTTCTAGCGGCAATAGTTGTAGGTATTTGTCTCTGCATCCAATGTTTCCCGGTATGTGTGTCGTGCTGTGTTTCCATGTGTTCTTCCAGCATAACGCGCCTAAATCCAATGGATAAAAGCCATGTACAACAGGAATTTTTTGACATGGGAGGCCTGGAGAAGATTATGGTACATACAGTATGTGATGATGTTGCTTTCCTGCCATCTGCTTATGCTAGGAAGGTTTAGATTGATGCTCAAGTGTGAGCAAAGGGTGGATTGAAGGTACGCATACATATGTAATGTTGTGCTCACACTTGGAGTTTGTACTAATCATCATATGCGTTAAAAGAATGTACTTTTTGCTAAAAGAAGAGGCCTTCTCTTTTATACGGTGGCGTTTAATGGCCATATATGAATAGCAATTGCAAACTAGAAAGAGACCTGCTGACCTGGCAAGAACTTGTTTTTAACAGAAGAATTGTGTTTGGTCACTGTATGTCGAAGCATGTTGAGCCTGCTAAAACTATCTGCAGATTACGGGTGGGGAAGGAATGAGTAAGCACAGCCTCGTGCACAGAGATACACAGAGGGGCACGAGAGAGAGCGAATAACAGATAACAGGAAACCACAATAGCAGATGTTGAACTGTTGACCTTGATGCAAAGTCATGACTGGGAGGAACCGCCTTGTGGTGGACATAATCTATGTGCAGCAATGTATGACAATGTAAAACAGATGGGTATAAAAGGACCACGATGTGCAGGGCAAAGCGCGGCACTTTGACGACTTGCTTTGCGAGACGTTTGAACTTGCTGCCCATTCGCGAATGCTTGTGCATTAATAAAGTAATGTTAACTTGGCTCTTTTCTGTCTGAGTTATTGCAGGGTCCCTCTTGTACTGGTTATGGACGGCGAGAAATCGCACCCACAATTTGATGCCCCCCGGTGCCCATTTGAGAGGAAATTCGCATGCAGGTTGCGGGGTTGCAGGCGTGAGGGGTAGGATTTCTGATTTAGTGTAATTTATGGTGAAGCCCGAGAATGTGCCAATTTTGATAATTTCACGCATGATCGGGTCGAGGTGGACTGAGGGGTCTCTAATGTATAAAAGCACGTCATCAGCGTAAAGTGATATAATTTCGGGGGTATCCCGGAGACGAATCCCTTTGCGCACGTGGTTGTTCCGTATACTATCCGTCATGGGCTCGATAGCCATCGCAAATAGCAAGGGAGAAAACAGGCACCCCTGTCGAGTCCCACGGTGGAGGGAGAAGGGAGCCGACAAGTGAGAGTTAACTAGGACCCGGGCCACGGGGCAAGTGTATAGGAGTTTAATGCAGGACAACATGTATGGGCCAATCCCCATCTTCTCGAGCACTGCCCACAGGTACTGCCACGAGACCATGTTGAACGCCTTTTGGGCATCCAACGTCACGGCCACAGCGTTGGCTTAGGGGTCTATTCTAGAGAGTACGTTAAATAGACGTCGAATGTTTAAGGCAGTGGAGCGGGCCGGGACAAAACCACTTTGGTCTGGGTGAATCAAGTATTTCATGATGGGGAGAAACCTATTTGCGATGACTTTGGCGAAGATTTTGGTATCGGTGTTGATAAGCGACAAAGGTCTATAAGCCCCACATTCATCCAGTGGTTTACCCGGCTTGGGGAGCACGGTAATAACAGCCTCACGCAAAGACCGGGGGAGGGTAGCAAGACGTAGCGATTCTTCCCAAACCTCGTGGAGGCGTGGAGCAAGGAGGGCCACATGTTCCTGATAAAACTCGGCGGTCAGGCCATCAGGGCGGGGCTTTGCCCTTAGGGAGAGCAGAAATAACGGCGGTGATTTCGTCAAGGGTAAAGGGAACATCTAATTATTCTTTGGTGGCTAGAGATATAAGTGACATAGGGATGCGTTCTAGGAGATCGGCCAGATCCTGCGGGCTGTGCTCCGGTTGCTGGGCATAGAGGGCTGCATAGAAATCTACAAAGGTTTCGAGAATGGGCCTGTCAGACCAATAACGTACCCCGTCATTGTCTATGATACTGTCGATTCGAGCTCTACCACCCTCGGCCCGGGCAAGACGGGCAAGTGTACGGCCCGGTCTCTCTCCTTCACCATACTTCTGGGCCGCAATGGGCCGGGCTAGGTATCTAATCTCACTGCGGGCCAAGGACTCAAACGTATCCAGTTCAATTCTTATCTGTGCAAGCTTAGGTGGTGAGGGGTTGGTCGCATAATCACGCTCTAATTCCCAGAGTTTGGAATCAGAGCGGCGCAGGGAATTTCTGATATCTTTCAGGACTCCAGCCTCCCTGGATATACACATGCCCCTAATGTAAACCTTAAAGGCCTCCCATCTCACCCCGTCTGTTGTGTCGTGTCGTTTATTATTATCGAAAAACGATGTGATATCAGCAAGGATGTCAGCCCTGAAGATAATATCATGCAGTGCATCTGACTTAAACCGCCAGTTAGAATGCTGGGGGAGGGCCGGGTACAAGGCAATGTCCAATGTGACCGGGGCGTGATCAGATAGCGTACGCTGCAGAATCTGTGTGGTAAGTGTTTTGCCCATGAGCCCTGCGGATAGAAGGAAGAGGTCTATCCTGGAGTGGCTGTCGTGGACAGAGGAGTAAAATGTAAACTCTTTCGACTTTGGGTGGAGTTCTCTCCAGGCGTCTACCAGACCAGCCGTGAGCATGTGCGCCCGGAGACGGCGAGCGGCTCTGGACAGTGTTCTTGGTGCGAGATCGATGCCCCCCCCCAGATAATAGGAACCCCCACGTACCCTAGGAGGATGTCAAGGATGTGGTCAAAAAAATCGGGTGCATCAATGCATGGGGCATACGTGTTAACCAGAAGACACTCTGTATTAGCAAGGGAACCGTGGAGAATCACAAATCTACCCAGGGGATCAATATGGCTGGTGCGAAGGGAGAACTCCAAGGAATTGTGAATCAAGGTGAGGACTCCTCTGGACTGTGAGGAGAACACGTATAGTATCTGTTGGGGCTCCATGCCGGAGCGAGCGAGGTCGAGAGATGTATGAGGGCATGGGTTTCCTGTAAGAAAAGTATTTGGACCCCGTGCCTCTGGACATAAGCCGTGATCCTACGTCACTTTGTGAAATTGCTGAGCCCTCTAATATTCCATGACATTAGCCTAATGGCCATTCAGTAGGGCTTTAGGGGGGATCAAAGTAACGTGTGTCATAGTTTGTCGACCAAGAGCCGGCCACTAATGCAGTGGCCAGATACGTCATACCAGAGGCCACCACTGTCTCACCATTTTTGTTAAAACATTCCCCAACTAAACCACCCCCCTCCCTCACTGCCTTCCCCAACACAGCAGTGCCCAAGAACCCACCCAAGGTCTCATGGCTTTCATGGCGCGCCCAACGGGGCAGGCCAAGCCCCCGCACCCAACAGGGGAGTAACCAATGAACCAAACAAGCCAAACTCGGCGTTGCAACTATAGCGGGGGAAGCTGCTGCCGTGAGCCTGACTAAGATAATCGACGGTGGAGTACACCAAATAACTTGTAGTGGTAACTGAGTAGAATTTCAAGGAGACAACATAGTAGAGTACAATGAGCAGGGGGTATGGGAATAGAGAATCTCAGCTAAAGTGCAATGAACAGTATACCCTGCTTCATTGACCAACATTGCGTTTCATGAAATTGCTCAATGAGTTACAACACTGAGTCAATACACAGAGGTAAGGATATATGGGATTACAAGAAGAATGCACATAGCAAGAGTGGTAACGATACCACACTAATTTTAGCAATGGATACAAGGAAAGCCGGCTCAGCCCTCATCTACAGGGTCCCCCACCGGCCCTGGGAGCGGAATATGGGCCTCCATGAATTTCACCGCCTCCTCAGGGACTGTGAAAAAATACACCTTATTGTGGTGAGTGAGCTTCAGCCTTGCAGGGAATAACATGGAGTATTCCACTTTCCTTTCTCTAAGCAATTTTTTCACACCATTGAACTGTCTGCGCTCCATTTGAACATTGATTGAGAAGTTGGGAAAGATGCGGATAGTCTGGGACTCAAATTTCAGTTCCCCTTTTTCGCGGGCCAGGCGTAGAATATGGTCTCTGTCCCTGAAGCTGAGGACCTTGGCAATAATTGGTCTGGGGATATCACCCGGCTTGGGACGAGGGGCCAAAGAACGGTGGGCTCGCTCGATAGTGAAATTACGGGGAGAGTTGGGGATCACCCAGGAGGTCTCTCAGAAGAGTCTCGACTGCAAGTTTCATTTTGCCTTTGAGGGCTGTCTCCGGAACCCCAACAATGCGGATATTATTCCTGCGGGATCTGGACTCTAAGTCGTCGCACTTCGCCTTGACCTGTTTCATATCCCGCACCAAGTCAGAGACCGTATTCCGGAGCACATGTACCTCATCCTCAGTGGTCCCAATCCTGGTCTCGGCCTCCACCAGCCTAGTACCATGCTGATCCAATTTGGTGCGCAGTGAGGCCACGTTGGCATTTCTCTCGTCAAGTTTTTCATGGAATGCCGCAAAGTTTTTGGCCATAGACTCCATGAGTGTCGTAAGGTCGGCTGAGGGGGGCATGAGGATGCATCGAGGTCGTCCTGAGATAGGGCAGCCCCACTTAGGTCCTGCTTAGCAAGTGATTTAGCAAACTTGTCCATTTCTCCAGCCTTGTTGGCCCCGCGTGCTTTGCCGGACATGGCTGGGGTGTACCCTGAGGTTAGCAGGGAGTGCTGTGTAGAAAGGCTGCGATGAGGCCCAGGGGGTTTATAGAGGGCCCACGGCCAATCTGCAATGAGGCGACAGCCGCTCAGGGGACAGGAGCGGGGGGCCCACACAGCAGTTGAGTTAAACGGCAGTAGGACCGCACCAAGGGGGAGGCTGGGTGTCGAAGCAGCAGAGTGGCCCGGAAGGGACAGTACCCGCGGCGCCCGCCCCGGAGCCAGGAGGGCCCCAGTCAGAGGGAGTCAGCAATGGTGGGCGGCACCGTCCAAGGCGCCTGGTCCACTCAGGGTGTAGCAAGTAAACGGACAGTACAGGCACTCAGAGCCGCACCGGTGGAAGATGAATGGTCGCGGGAGAGCCTGGTGCGATTGGGGCCCAGAGATCCTCATGGAATGGGGGAAGCGCAAACCAAGGATAAGGGTGCAAACTAGGCGTAACTTGCAGCGCTCTACACCCCCAGTCTCCTCACCTCAGGTCTCTGCAGTCAAGCAGGTGAGCGGTGGTCCAGGCAGGAGCGGGCCCCCCCGCAGGGCATAGCGATGCGGGCAGAAGCACGCCAGGAGTCAGTGGCGGGAGGCCGAGCCAAGATGGTTCAAGCACCGCAGCCCAGCCCCAGCCACACCACAGGCCCAGCGACGGCCGCGGCAGCCCGCCAGACAGGAGATCCGAATTGATCACTGGGCAGCGATGTCAGTGGCGGTCCGCCAGGCAGCAAATGGGGAAGGCCCAAGGGCCAGCCCTGCAGGCGGCGGGCCGCGAGGCGAGAACTGCTGAGTGTCCACAGGGCCAGCGATGAAGGCGCCCGGCAGCCAGGCAGGAGACGCAAGGTTAGCAGTGTTGGCGGCGGGCCGCAAGCCGGGAATCACAGGGTGTCCGCAGGATCAGTAATGAAGGAGCCGCGGGATGTGGAGACTACGGGGGGCCGCTCCTGCAGTCCCCCCAATGTCACTGAAAGAGTTGGCCCGCCGAGGGCCGGCGCCACCCCCGCCGCCCAGGAGTGGAAGCGGGCAGGTGAGTGGAGCTGCGTCGTAGGCCGGGAAGCCCAGGCGCACCCCCCTCAGGGAGAGCGGGGGGGCGGAGGACCGCGGCGCTCAGCAGCACCCGACGGCAGAGTCCAGGGCGGGAGGGCGGAGGGGGGAGGACCGCGGCGCTCCAGGCGGCCGCGTCCCTCGCAGGCAGTCAAAGGATCTGGGCGGCCAGCAGCCGCAGCAGCCCGGCTCCCCGAGGCCGAGGGGGGGGTGGGCCGCAGGGGGATCACATGGCCTAAGAGGCCCCAGTTGGCGGCGAAGCCGCGTACAAGCTCCGGTTTCGAACCAAACCCGGTCTCGACAGTGCAGAGGCGCTGGGGAGCGAATGTCCAAGTTCAAGGCTTCAGGCAGTCCATATAACCGCTGATTGAGGCGGATTAGTTGCAGTCGGGCCACGGAGCGATTAGACTAGGCAGCCATCTTGCTGGCTGCCCAACAGCGCCCCCCCTAGAGCAGGGTATTCTGGCTAAGGAAGGCGCTGTAATGGCTAAGATGCTGAGAGGCAAGTATGATCCTGGGGCTAGGGCTGAAATCTGTAATAGTAAGCAGTTGTATGGAGATACTAGAAAGAGGGGGAGCTGAATGAAGGTTACCCCAATGCGAGGAAAGGTATTATAAGCAGGAGCCAGCACGAAGTATCCACGACCCAAAGGTGGAGTCCATAAGCAAGCGGGAACCAGGAAAAACACAGCGGACACTGTGCAGTGAAAAAACGCTAGCGGCCCGCCGGGAAGAGGGAGAGAGAGTTGGGAAAAAAGGAGGAACCAAAGGCAGGAGCGGGACCAGAGAAAGAGCTAACAGCAGAAGAGCAAAAGGCAGGGAAAAAGCATCTTACCCATGGGTAGTAGCAAGAGGGTTGCAACGCGTCCGCGGTATAACTCGATTTTCTTTTGAATGAACATCTGTATCCCGGTGGTGGCTATCTTTAGGGAAGACAAGTCTGCTGTGAACAGGACGTAGAGGCACACGTGCGTCGGTTTACATGCACAACATGGATAGATCAATTTTCATGGTGCCAGCACTTCCACTAGGACCAGCGAGTTGTTGTGACAGTATGCCCTCTTTATTTGGGCCGATCCCAGTGTCCACCCGCACCGTCTATGGAACTGACGAACCAGGATAGGCGCGTTTAGATGAGATACCGGCTCCCAAGTGCGCTCTTGGATAGAGTAACACTTCCAATGGATAAGGTATTGTAGAGCCCCTCTGTAGTATTGGGAATCACAGATGATAGCTACTTCGTACTCTTCCGAGTATGAAGGCAGAGTCAGTTTCTTGGGTCGGATGAGGCAATGGTAGCTGTCAGGCTTGTGTTCTTTGAAGACTGAAGAATGGAATACTGGATGTATTTGTTTCCAAGAAGGAGGAAGTTTGAATTTCAATGCCACCGGGTTGATCTTTGTAGAGCTGCAGAAAGGCCTGAAGTATCTAGGAAAGAATTATGTTGGGTTTATCCATCGAGGGAGAAACTGGGTGGACAACCAAACCTGGTCTCCGATCTCCCATGTGGGGTTGTCTCTTCTGTGTTGGTCAGCATACTTCTTCTTTCACTCCTTGGATCTGAGGAGTTGGGTGTATGCTATTTTGTGATTGTATTGAATAGTCTGTAGAAAGTCATTGAGGGCCAGGACGTTGGTGAGAGTGCAGGCTGTCATAGATGGAGTCTGTGGCTGAAATCCTGAGTGACAAAAAAAAGGACTCATGGAGGTTGCTGAATGAGTAGTGTTGTTATATAAAAACTCCCCGATGGGAAGCAAGTCAGACCAGGTGTGTTGGGCATTAGTGGAACAACACCAAAGGTATTGTTCTAAGGTATGATTTAGGCATTCTGTCTGGCCTTTGGTTTGGTGATGGTATCCAGAAGACAAGGCCGTATCGATACCCAGAGACTCACAGTGCTCCTTCCAAAACATTGACGTATATTGAGATCCTCGGTCAGTAGTGCTGGAGACTGGCAATCCGTGAAGGCAAAATATTTCTTTGAGAAATACTGAAGCCATGTGTGGAGCCGAAGGGACTCCATAAAGTGGGGTGAAATGTGCCATCTTTGTAAATGCGTCCATAGTCACCATTATGGCCTGCAGTGAGGCTGCCGTGTCCCTATGACATGACTCTTTGTAGTAGAGAAGGTAGAGGAATCACCAAACGGTCTTGAAGGAAGTAATAACCGTCTTTGAGGGTGATTCGGAGATCATTCTTACATGACTCAGAAAAGGGTTGGGTGGCATCGGCCTCTCTGACCTGTTCAAGGAATGAGGTGATGGAGAACACAAAGGTCTTGTCTCCTAGTACCTTTTCTATGATCTTTATCTCTTCTTGGGGTTCTTCTCCTTGTCTAGAAAGGGCATTGGCCACAGTGTTTTGTGTACCAGGAATGTATTTTATGTGAAACCCATACTGAGAGAAGAAATAAGCAGCAAGCTTGTCTGGAGTTGCAGCATTCCATCTGCTGGAGGACATGTAGGTTTTTAGGGTCCGTGCGGACTTCAAATTCATGGAGGGATCCCAGCAATAAGTGCCACCATTCAGTGAAGGATTCCCTGATGGCCAAAAGTTCCTTCTCAATGACTGAATAATTTCTCTCACTGGCATCCAAAGTGCGAGGGAAAAAAATCCAAGGGATGTTCCAGGTTATCCTCTCCAAGTTCTTTTAGGACAGCTCCCAAGGCCCCATAAGATGCATCAGTTTCTACTATGAACGGCTTTCGTTGGCCTGGTTGGCCGAGGATGGGGGCTGTGCAGAAAGCTTCTTTAAGGGCAGTAAATGACTGATCCGCCTCTTTGTCCCAGAGAAAAGGAATGTTCTTCCATTAGAATACAAGTGACGGGAATGACTGTCTGGGAGAACTGAGTAATTAATCTTCGATAAAAATGTGCTACCCCTAGAAACCACTGTATTTCTTTGACCGATGTGGGAATCGGCCACTCCAACACTGCAGAGGTCTTCCTGGGGTCCATTTGGATGCCTTGACTGGAGAGTATGAATCCTAAGTAGGGATACGGTTCTGACCTCAAACAGGCCCTTATCAGGTTTGGCCAGTAGGTTGTTTCTTGCCAGTCTGCGTAGGACATCTGTGAGATGTTGTCTATGGGTGGACAAGGACGGAGTGAAAACCAGGATGTCGTTCAGATAGACTATGACATAGTGGAAAAGTATGTCTGAGAATAACCTGTCCATGAATCTCTGAAAGATTGCGGGAGCATTGACCAGGCCGAAAGGCATGACCTGGTATTCATAATAGCCATATGGAGTATGGAACGCCGTCTTCCATTGGTCTCCTTCCTTGCGTAACAAATGAGATGCTCCTCGCAAATCGAGTTTGGTGAAGATCTGCACAGTTTGGGCAGCCTCAAGGATGTCATTAATCAGGGGCATGGGATAACGGTCCTTCTAAGTGATGTGGTTAAGCCCTCTATAGTCGAAGCAAGGGCGGAGTTCTTTGCTATCCTTCTTGGGAATGAAGAAGAGCGAGGCCCCTGCAGGGGACTTGGATTCTCGGATGAGGCCGTTTGCAAGAGTTTCTTCTAGGTACTTGCGAAGAGCCTCTTTTTCTAGCATGGACGAGGAGTACATACGACCGAAAGGAACACCTGAGTCTGGTTTGATTTCAGTAGAGCAATCCCCCGGATGATGAGGGGGCAACTGTTGAGGTATCTTGTCCTAAAAGACCTTGAGGAATTCTCTGTATGCTTCTGATATCCTGCTGATCTCATGGATGCGGGTACTGGAGAGAACTGGACCTATAACAGAAGCAAAGTGAGGCTCTGGGTTTTGTCCGGTCTTGTAGCATTGGTTCTTTCGGGTGGAGGAAGTGAGGAGCACTGTAGCCCCACCAATTGATCTGGGGGTTATGGTACATTAACAAGGGAATTCCTAAAATAAGAGGGAAATTAGCTGCCTTCATGACATCAAAGGTGAGGTCTTCAGTATGGTGGTTGATGGTCATGAGCAAAGGAGATGTTTGTTGAGTAACAGGCCCAGAGCAAAGGGAGCGACCGTCCACTCCTTCCACCGTTTGAGTTTCTATCTTTTGTTCCAAAGGGATATGGTGATCCTTGGCCCAGGTGATGTCCATAAACAACCCGGCTGCCTCAGAATTGAGCAAAGCCAGGATAGTGACCGATTTTATGGACGGTCCTTGGATAAGCACTTTCAGTACCATGAGTCGATCATCCATAGGTTGGGTGAGCATTGTTAGGTGAACATAGGGACTCACATCTACACCTCGGTCTCTGGTCCCTTCTAAGGCTGAGGTTTGGAGTTTACCTGTTTCCTAGGAGGAACCTCTGGTCAATCTCGTAGGTGACGATTAGACCCACAGTATATACAAAGTCCTTGGTCACGTCTTTGCTGTTTCTCAGTGGGTGTTAAAGGTCCTCTTGTGGTACCCACCTACATGGGTTCATCAGCAGGAGGGGTTTTCTTTGGTGGGGGAGGTAAAGCTGGCCTAGACTTGGGAGTTGGCTCCCTGGTTCTTTCTTCTTTCTTCTTTTTCTGCTGTCGGAATTCGATTTAGAGGACCGCTGAGATGAGTTTGAATAGAGAAGTAGGGCGGGGGATCCGGACCAACTCATCCTTAATGTCTTTGGACAGGCCCTGCCGAAAGATAGCGTACTGTGCCGATTCAGGCCACCCCGCTTCTTGAGCTAGTTTCCTAAACTGGGTCACATAGGCTAGGACCTCTTGAGTCTCTTATCAGAAATGCAGTGATGATTTGTATGCAAGAAAGTTCATATCCTGCCATTCAAATGTCTTTTAGTGCTTGTATGAAGGCCTGGTAGGTAGCGGTGACGCGATTGCTGGATATGACCAGCGGAGTGGCCCAAGACAAGGCATTCCCAGTCATGTTGGTGACCATGAAGCTGATCTTGGCTTTGTCTGAAGCAAAGGTATGGTCTCGAAACAGGAAATGGATGGTACAAGCATCCAGAAATTCTTTCAATTTCCCTGGAGCACCATACAACTTTCCTGAGGTAAGGAGTCCTGTGGGTCATCAGATAATACGGCATCCATTGCCGTTATCGTGTGTGGGAGAGCGTAATTTTCTGCTTTCAATGCTTGCACCTCAGTAGATAGCCCCTGGATGGCATTGATCAACTCTTGCATTTGTGCATTGCTTGTTGATTTCCTTTGGCGTTGCAAGCTCTCAAAATCCTCACCTGTGTGCGAATAAATGGAAACTTTTCGAGATGTCTTCATCTTTTCCTTCTTCTGTCTAGCCTTGGATTTGTCCCGCAGATGGTCCGTGAAGAGGTAGGGCCTATATTCCCCAGCCACCACAGTGACCTCCGCTATAATCTACGGTAAGGACACGGGGGGAGGTGACTAGGTTGTAAGTATCCTGTTTTCTCGAGGGAAAAGCCAAAAGGCATAAAAACACCTTGTAGTGGAACTGGTAATGAAATAGCTGTTTAGCCCAAGGCCTCTGTTCTTTTGGATTGGCAAGTATGGTAGTCGGTAAGTACGATAGCTGGAGCAGGGTATTCTGGCTAAGGAAGGCACCGTAATACCTAAGATGCTTAGAGGAAGTATGATCATGGGGCTAGGGCCGAAAACTGTAATAGAAAGCAGTGGTAGGGAGAGACTAGAAAGAGGGGGACCTGAATGAAGGTTACCCCAATTTGAGGAAAGGAGTAATAAGCAGGAGCCAGCATGAAGTATCCGCAACCCAAAGGTGGAGTCTAGAAGCAAGCGGGAACCAGGAAAAACACAGCAGACACTGTGCAGCCAGAAAACACTAGGACAGAAATGTGGCAGCGCCGCGGTCTGCCGGGAAGAGGGAGAGAGAGCAAGGAAAGAAGGAGGAACCAAAGTCGGGAGCGGAAACGGAGAAAGAGCTAACAGCAGAAGAGCAAAAGGCAGGGAAAAAGCATATTACCCAGTACTAGTAGCAAGATTCTCTTTATGAAGGAACATCCGTATCCTGGTGGCGGGCATCTTTAGGGAAGACTAAACCGCTCCGGACAGGACGTAGTGGCACACACGTGCGTCGGCTTACATGCACAACATGGATAGATCTATTTCCCCGGCGCCAGCGCTGCCACAAGGACCAGCAAGCCGTTGTGACAGAATCCTAATGAGTTCAGGAACATCTCTGTTTGCTCCATCACATACTGAGCCTGTTCCTTCATGATCGCCTGGATCAGCCAGTCTAGGTAGGGGTAGACATGGCGGCCCTCTCTTTGTAGGATGGCATCCATTGGTGCTAGGCACCTGGTGAAGATCCTTGGGGGCCAACATTAGGCAAAAGAGAAACGCCTTCAAATAAAAAGTATGGTCCGCCTATATGAAACAAATCAAATGTTGGTGCTTCGGATGGATCGGGATGTGGACGTAGGTGTCTTCCAGAGAAGGGAGAAAATCTCTACCTAGGTGTTGTCACATCCATTTTTTAAAGTCATCATCAAGAAAGACTGGCACCAGTCCTGGATCTAAGATGCCTCAAAAGTTTTTTTTCAGAATGATGAAGTATCAAGCATAAACACTCAGACTACATCGTCTAACTCCTTTTCCTCATCAGAGAAAAAGCCCTTCTGGGCCTTTGAATTTGGGATGAATTCTGTGCTCCAGGATGTCCACAGGTAGGACCTCAGGGTTCTGAGAGGGTGAGGGAACATATGGGCTCAGAGAGAGCAGGCCCTGTCTTAGTCCCTTGGGTAAAAAGCACTTGGGTTTCTCAATTGCCAATGTTGCCGGCAACTAGGGTTATATAGTGAACCCTTGCAGAGAATGAGTCATTGATAGTTTAGAGGACTGAATCAGCAACTCATGTGACTATGACAGAACTTTCCTTTTCAAGATGAGTGGAATCTTTGTTGATGCGCTGATGGGTTCAAGACACTGACTGTCGTATCATTGATAGGCCCATCGATGTGATTGCCATTGGCGAAGTTGTTCATGCTCTTGTTGGTTACTCTTTTGTTGATGATGGATGACTCAGTGACACAGATTAACATGTGGATGTCGTCGGTCCTGTGAAATGTTCTAAAGACGGATGGTTCATTAACATGGATATGGATGTTGCGGCTCCAGTGTATGGTTCTTTTCTGCCATATGTCCATCGATGAGGAGGTAGAGGTACATTTCAAAGCCAGGGAGGGCTTAGTTTAACCTTTCTCAGGCCGGTTTGGATCCTCACCATTCGCCTTTTTCCTCGACACCCCCTTGTGAGACCTAACTTTTGAATGGGGCCACTTTAACAGAGGACTGCCAGGTTGAACCAAGGCATAACTGATTGATGCAGTGTCTGTCGTGACAGATACTCCGGACAAATAAGAAACAAGCCTTTCATGGTTATCTTTCCATATCTGGTTTGAAAGAAACCTTCAGAGGCCAAATGCACGCTTAAGAATGTCTGTGTGGGGGACAAACAGGAAATGTTTTTCAGATCTTGCAGGAATCCAGATCATGGTCTGGATAGTGGCCATATAAACACTGGTCACCTTCAGCCATGGTGAAGTGTGGGATTCACAATTCACAGGGTTCAGACCTTGAGGGGGTTAACTTTCCCACTCCACGAAGAGCATACTGTAGGTGAAAATCTTCCAAACAACAGATATTATCGTATGTTTCATGAAGAGATGGTATTTAAATCTCTAGGTGGTGTGCCAAGGCCGTTCTATGATCTCACCACCTCGTCACTTGTGCTATGAGAAAAAGAGATGGACAAAGTAGATATGTTTCAAGTGTTATATTTTTAACTATACATAAAGTGTCAGGATGTTGTTCAAAGGAAACTAAGTGCCAGGATGATAATTATGGCTAAATGTAAAGTGCTGGTTAATGTTTCCAAAGTGTAAGTCTCTAATGTGAGGCTAGGATCTAATAATGTAATACTCAAAAGAATTGGAATCCCTCCTCTTGTCAAATGGTGCCGTCAAAGCATAGTGTTCAGGAAGTCCAACACTAAAATCTCAGTCCAACACAACAAAATCCCGAAAGTTCCAGAAAAAATCTTCTAAAAGTATCTTGCAAAACTCATTCAAGGAGGCGCTCTCCTTTCATTCTGTTTTACCCGTAAAGCGGAAGGCCCACTCCTCTGGCACTCTCCTTGTCCCACTAGCCTTCTTTTGTCTCGCTGCCACGGCTCTCATGCAGGCTGGTGCTTCAGTGTTTTTGCAGACCTTTGCATCTTCCCAGTTGTTCCCTCAGGGGTTTGCTTGTCGGTGTAACAATCTGGCTCTTGTGGGTTTTTTTTATTTAGAAGCTTGTCCCTACTCCTATGTGCCCGCCTCTTCCCTGAAACACTCTCACCGCTCTTACTTTTCTCTCCTTCCTGTGTCTTGTCTGTAACATGGTTTGCATAAACCTCTGTTGAACTACTGCACATGACTCTATGTACTGGGCAAACTAATTAAGTGAAGCATTTCAATAGCAATGCATGTTTGTAAGGATAAACATCTTGTCTGCCTGCAGAAAACATCTGCTAATCTGTATTATCTGCATTTGATATTTTGCTGTTTGAACGGAGTGTTACCAGAATGAAAAAGAAGAGGCTCTGGTTTCCACATGTGAGACACAAGGTATTTCTCATAGCATTTGATAGTATTAAATATTATAAGGCAAATGCATTTGTCAATGTGCTCCTTACCTCAAAGAATTCTTTCTTATTAATAACACGGGAACATTGGGGGAAATGCCTCTGGGTCCCTAGGGTAAAAGTAGAACTAATATCCCTTATCAAAAGTGTAAGATATGCACTTCAAAAGATACTAAGAGTCAGGTTTGGACTTTCTGTTGGTCATCCTTGTTGGATTCTTTTGTTGTGGAGAAGGGTTACTCAAGGGAGATGAGGACTTTTGAAGATAGGCAAATGCCAAAAGGGTTCGCTATCCCACCTTTTTGGTGTATGCTTCCCTAAATTCTCAGCATAGCGGTTTCCCTACTGTACAACACAAGGATTGATATGATATGATAGGTTAATTATAACCCGCTTAATACCCAGAACTTTCAAAGCGCGGACCCGGGGCTCCATGTCGTCTTGCTTCCAAGGCGAGCATGTTGTCCCAGAGCTATCCTCCAGTTCAACGTTTGCCTGTAATCAATAGTTCACAAATTCCCTAATCTTCAAAAGTCCATCCGCAAGTTTAGTTGCAACAGGTTTTTGTGTAGATTACTCACAATCTGGGTTCCTAAAAACTCTCTCTGCTTTCACCTTGTGTCCCCTCATGTGGACACTTTCCTGGCACTCGGTCACAAGGAAGGAGAAGAAAAGAGCATTAAACCAAACTCCTTGTCTTGGCTTGTCATCTATACATTCCTCCCCTGATTTAGCAGGACATTTTTGGGTCCTCCACTTGTCCTTGCTATCAGGCGAAACTGAACTGGTTGTAGCTCACAGGTAATGTTTCCAGTTACTTGACTCGCCCAATCAGGGAGGGAGGCCTCTCTGGACCTCTTAAGTCACTTGTACTGCTAAGAGATATCCCCCCCTGTTTCTTGTTAATCTGTCTATTTACTTTCCTTTTGCCCTCCTGCCACAGGCATGCCCTGAACCTTCGGGTTGTATGAAGTACTCTGGGATTGTGGCACCCCCAAATGCCAGAAGGCTATCTGCAAGGTCTGTCCTTCTTGAGGTTTATTTCAAAGGTATGCACTCGTCCACTACAGTGCTTTCTCCTGGCACCTACATTTCTCCCGCAGTCTAGCAGGGTTCCACAAGGCAGCAGCCTTCAGTTGTTCTTGCTTTGAGTTCTCCCCTAGTGACAAGGTAACAGGGCGGGATTCATCTGTAGCACTCTGGATCTGCCTCTTGGCTGGGATGTCCCAGGCCCTTTTATCATCCTCCACTGGAGCTGGCTCTAGTGCATTGCTCTACATTGGTTGTTTCTGTTCAAATTTTCCATCTGTGATGCTTATTGGTTACTTGGGTAATAGGCCTCGATTTCTCTACTGTGAGTCTGTGAAGGTTTAAAGGGTGATGCAGCAATCACAACCAACTTTACTCTGATCAGAATGCTGAATGTGCCCTGTGGTTCTCTGTCTCTCATCTCTCACGCATCCTGGCAGTCCTCCAGAGCCACTTATCCACCATGTGGGTATGTGTAAGACTCAGCACCATAGAGTATGAAAACAACACCAACCTGCTAATGGCAGCTGGATCAGAACGTTGATAATAAAGATCTCACTGTAACCATATATTCTCTGGAAGACTGTAGCCACAGAGAGAAATGGTCTCAGGGAAACCCTTTGGGGAAGAAAACCCTATTCAAAAAACGCTATTCAGAAAACCCTATTCAGGATTGAACAGTCAAAGGTTGACTACAGGCAAGTATCACCATAGAGATCAAAGCTGCTCGGAGGTGAAGCATCACTCGAGGACTGCAGAGGAAGGATAGGGAAACAGGCAGAGTGCTGGGAGCACTGAGAGTGGTATAAAGACAGAAGAGATAGCTTGAAATCAAGGCATTCATATCACAATCACACTGCATATGAGATAAGGATCATGGGTACTCACAAAGCACCAAGTAAGTAAGTAGTGACGCGCTGAGAACTGGAGCCGAAAGCCTTTTTATTGAACTGCATCTTCTTCCTGGACAGTCGTCCAATGTGTTGTGCAGACGTGAAAATGCTAGAGCGCTGCTGCACGTTCTGGGCACCTTGTTGGACATACTCTGACCCATCCACACAGATACACGATGCAGAAGCCACCAGCGTTGCCACAGCAAACCACAGTGAGCACTGCACCGTGACAATATGCTTCTGCCTCTTGTTTTCTATTCAGATAACCAATTCTCACATTCTTTTTAATTGGCTTGTGATGCTCCACTGGCTTATTGTTTTCTATGCCCTACCTCCATTGAGGCTCTATTGATGCAGTGACCTCCTGTAGTTCCTAAAGTTTCTTAGCTGCTGGGACCTCCTTATAGGTGTTACAGCATTATGTGAGGTGTAGCGGGCCCATGGAATCATACCTCAACTGCCCTCTGGGAGGAACTGGCCAAGCTAACTAAGTCCCTTATAGCTCGCTATGCCTGCAAGTTAATATGGGTAGTTTGTAGAGCTCACTGCAAATCAAATGACACTTAAGATAAGATTGGTGTACAGCATAATTTGCACCGTTCTATTTTGCGAATCAATGGAAAGTCTAAAGGGAACGAGACATCCCAGGAGCTTTTCAGTTTTTGATGGTGTCAGTCTAAGCTTTACTTTGGGCTAGCTCAATTGTGGGAGGAGAGACGATTACAGTTTAATGGAGAAGATCCATATTAAAGGCCATAATTTACGTCTTCACTGCTAATTCCTGAAATATATGCCAAGTCAATTCCAAGTCAATTGGAAACTGACCTTCCAGACACTTTCAAAGATCAAAACTAGTGATTGAAACACTGACGCCCACAAGTCAGGATTGGCTTACAAGGCAATAATTGGTGTTGAAATAAACTTGGGTTCAGGATATAGAGAAAGCTGGACAACAAAGCTATCGACAGTTCTGGAGATTCTGGTGAGCAGATGCCGAGTTGAGAGGAAGAGTTGACCTGCAAAGATTAACCACAAGGCTGGATTATTTGGGTGTGAAGCCAGCAAGCAGCTATGCATTAACCACGGCAGACCAAAACTGACAATAGGCCTACAAAGTGCCACTTGCCAATGTTTTCCAAATTCTTTTTTTTCCTGCTTCTATATTTTGGGGGCTGAATAATGCATTTTGACCAACTATTGCCCTATATTTTCTTTTCCATAGTTAAACATATATTGTGGTGTCTATTAATGCTTGTCAGTCTTTCAACTATCTTTTATTGTAGTCGACACAGGATATTGTAACAGATGTTTGGGCATAGGGCATTAAGACATTCCCCTTGTATTTCTTTAGCCCTGGTAAGTTGACCCATCAAAGCATTTGTGGTTGGAAGAGAGGCAGCCAAACAGGAGCATTCAAAATGCTTTACCTACATTTATTTTTCATGGCTTTTTATTGTTTTAGGTAACTGCCCTTAGAAGGCCAAGACTTGTGATTGTTTTTTTAAACCCTTTTCTTTTAATGTGTTTACAGAGGCTGATATATGCTCACCTGTCTACTGGCTCACCAACCCATACAACACTACTAGGAGTATAATTTTAAGCCTTAATGTTCCATATTTTAAATTGCTAAAATATTGTTGATTGGTTGAAGGTTGCTTTAAAATTCCATAAGTAAAATAGTGACCAGTAGGATGCTAGGATTATATTTAACCACATTATTGCTATAATTGGGGGCTGCCTTTTGTTTCACTACCCTATTTTTTATGCGCATATATTATCTGTTCAAGATAATACATAGACATAAATGCTGAACTAATGCATGAGAGCATACTTTATGTATTTCTTTTTATGAGTATAAACAACACTATATTGCACATGTAAATGCTTGTTTTAGTGGTTAAACTGTCTTGTTTTTTACACTTATATAGCGCACCAAACCCTCAGCATCAGGGCTCTGTTACATACATATTACTCTTAGTGCTTATGTTACATTAAGGCAGAACTGTGCCTCATGTTGCAGGGGCTACTGCCAAGATACAGATAAGGTTATTAGTCACATCAAATGGATACGTCTATGTTAAATACCGGTGCAACTGAGATTACAGAGCGTACAAGTCAGTAGAGTGACAGGTACAAAGATGCCGACGGTTTGCAAGCGTCAAATACAAAAATTACATGCAGGTCAAATACAAGAGCAGCACAGGCTGGGAAAGCCAAATTCTTAAGTTACGAGTGGGTCAAATATAAGTGCAGCGCAGGCTGCAAAGGTCAAATCCAATGGTTACATGTGGGACAAACACAGGAGCAGCGCAAGCTGCGAAAGTCCAATCCTTTAGTTACAAGTGGGTCAAATATAAGTGCAGCGCAGGCTGCGAAGGTCAAATCCATAAGCTGCATGTGGGTCAAATACAAAATCAGCGCAAGCTATGAAAGTCCAATGCTTTGGTTACAAGTGGGTCAGACAAGAGTGCTGCACAGGCTGCGAGAGACAGGTCCATTAGTTACATGTGGGGCTAAAAAACGTGTGCAGCGCAGGCTGTGAAGGTCAAATCACTTTAGATACATGTGGGACTAGGTCAAGAGCAGCGTGGGCTGCGAAAGACCAATCCATTAGTTCAAGTGGGTCAGAAACAGGTGCAGCACATGCTGCAAGTAAATAGAGCCATGAGACCAAAGGTCTTATGGCACAGGTAAGACACAGGTAAATCTCAAGGCACAAGTAAGACAGGAGCCATCATGGTGAGAGGCCAGAGGGAGGGAGGATCAACCTTCATTACCTTGCTCTAGTGGAGATGGCGAGAACGCAGTTCAATTAGCACTCAGAAGTGGCAGAGGTGAGGCTCAAGGTAGTGAGACAATAGATCGGGCCTAGCCTCCGTACGCCCCGAATAGGCCCAAACAGGCAAACAGCCTTTTATGTGGGCCTTTGCTGTGAGGCCACACTGGCTGCACTATCCGGATCCGGTTGCAGTGATGCACACTAGCCAAGGAGGACGGACTAGGCAGCAGCATGCTGGGTTTGGAACTCCTCGCAGATGTGCTGATCGGGTTGCGGCCATGATGGCGTGGAGCTCCTGCTCCAACACACCATATCAGGAAGAGAGAAGTAGTGAAGGTGACCAGTGCAGCAGGGATGGGAAAGCCTGCCTGCACTGCCGGTTTCAAGGAAAAAAAGAGAAAGAATCCAGCCCGGACAGGCGAACAGCCTTTTATGTGGGTCTTCGCTGTCAAGTCACACCGGCTGCGCCATCCGGCTCTGGGTGCAGTGGTGCACAAAGGATGCAGATCAGGCAGGAGCATGCTGGGCTTGGAACTCCTCGCGGATGTGCTGATCGGGTGGCGGCCATGATGTTGTTGAGCTCCGGCTCCAACACAGCATATGGGGATGTTAGGGAGAATTCTCATTCGATGGCTAATTTCCCTTACCTAGTGAGTCCCCCAGCAGCTTTGCTGGATTTCTGGAGTTTTTTTTTCTTCACTTGGTAAGAGTGTGAGCTTTTCCCCACTCTTACCCATGTTTTGCCATGTGTATTTCCTCTGTTTTTAGTGATTGTGGACTCTGGAGTACACCACTTCAGTAGCCCCATTCTTTTGTGTGTTACACAGCACCTTCAGTGCAGTGACACAGGGTTGTCTTTTAGACTTCCCACCGACTCCATTTCTGGGGCTGACTACTGTCCCCCAGAAAAGGCTAAAGTTGCCATTAACTTTACATAGTCATTTAACCACAAATCCAGTACGGTATACAGTTCTTTTGCCGCAGGATTTTTCATCGCGGGACTTTTCATCGCCGTTTTTTTCTCGAAAAAAAATCATTGTTTATTTTTTTTTGGGGGGGGTTAAAAATGTAAATAAATATTTGTGGGTGAAAGGGAATAATTAAAAAAAAATAAACAGGGGTTTGGGCGGTAAGCCCCCCCCCAAAAAAAAAAGTTTTTTCGATAAAAAAAACGGCAATGAAAATTCCTGCGACGAAAAATCCTGCGGCAAAATAACGTAGAACCTCCAGTACACCCCATCTTACATGGAGTATTGGAAAGGGTTACTTCTTAGCCCTTTTTATCTGTACCTCCTAGAGCCTTGTTTTGCTCTTTTAACATTTAGACTTGGCTGGTGGCAGTGGTATCTACCCTAACTTTTCTACCACGTTTGTACTATATAAACGTGGTACTGTTTTAGGCTATTATATTAGCCTCGAACATAAACTTGCTTGACCAAATACTCTTTCTTTTGGCTCTGGTCAGATTTATTCGCCATTTATTTTTGTTAAAGTCCTTCTTGTGTTTTACTTTGTGTGGCAAACCAGGTTTGCCTTCTTTGTTCACTGTCTTTTGGCGGGCTTCTGCCAAAAGAATGTGAGGGAGGGGTGTAGTCACCCCCTGCACAGGGTATCCTAGGAAACCCAAGTCGCACTTTGCCATGATTGGCTGAGGTGGTTGTCCGGGCTGGACAACCCCCCTGCTGCGTGATTGACAGCCAGGCTGTGTGAATGGGGGATTTTCGCATAAAAGGCAGGACTCTTGGGCTGGAAGTCAGAGTCGCCACTGGAACTACAAGGAAGCGAAGCGGAGGAGAGGACGGCTGCTGCAACTACCCCGTCCCGGTGAAGCCCTGCTGCAGTCCTGAGCTATCTACCCTTCGACGACCAGAGAAGATCCAGTCCGGAGTCTTCTTCCCTTGAGCTTGGTGGGGTCAAGCAGCTCATCTTCCACAGCCAGAGGATACTCTTCGTGGTCGAAATCGCTGCACACTGCTGTAGTGTTCCGGATAGCCATCTGAAGAGCCTCTCCTGGTTTAAAGGAGCGCACCTTTTATTCACCGTCACTGCTGCTGGCTTCAACCCTGCGTAGTGCAGACCCCTCCAGACGTCCTCCTTCTCGTCTCCACAACCAAAGCCCCAGGAACCGGGGGTCTGCAGGAAACTACCTGGAACAACTGCTGTGGCACCAGCTTCTTCTTTGAATAAGGTACTGTGTGCTGCTTCCAGGAGCTAGGGTGAATCCCTTTTCTCCTCCTCCAAGGCTTGCCCTTGTCTTCCCTCC
The DNA here is from genome assembly GCF_040938575.1 of Ambystoma mexicanum. Classification (NCBI taxonomy): domain Eukaryota; kingdom Metazoa; phylum Chordata; class Amphibia; order Caudata; family Ambystomatidae; genus Ambystoma; species Ambystoma mexicanum. The sequence continues at coordinate 21,760,788 of NC_090933.1, read as the reverse complement.
TTCTTATAACTTTTGCTTCCTCCGTTGACAATATCGAAGTACTCCTGGCAACGTTGAATCTTGAACTGTCCGACTGTGTGATCCTCGACAACAGGAACCCGGTTCCACTTGACACTGCCTCCGACCTATTGCCTCTTGTATTTCTGTTAACGAGTGTTCTCTGATTCTGTCTGCCCTGACAAAAGTATTGCCTATGATTTTTGCCCCCAACTCTCTCTGGTTAACTCAGGTGCTAAGTGTGTTTTGCCCCGGTAACATTTCTTGCCGCGGATACGCCTATCTTTAGTAAGACCGAACTGTCATTACTGTCAAAAAGTGATCGCAGATGTATTTCCAGTAACGTCTTTTTTTCACAACACTAGTCTGTTAAAACATAGGGTAATTACCTTGAGTTATACTGCACCAAGTGAATTGGTTGTGTGTAGTGTATTTTACGTGTGCTTTTGAATTAATAGAAGTGTTGTGTTTTTGTGTAATTGTGGCCCCTTTGTGTAATGTCTTCTACTGCTCATATACTCTTGAGATAAGCCTGGCTGCTCCATTACTGCTACCACTTTAACATAGTAGTACAGGCTTGTTCCCAAGGTGAACTTGTATTACACTTGTAGTCTTAATTGTGTGTAGTGGTCCCTAAGGGCACTGCACAGGATTCTGCCTAACAGGGGAAGAGAGAAGGAGTGAACGCAGCCAGTGCAGCAAGGATGGGAAAGCCTGCCTGCACTGCCCGTTCCAAGGAAAAAAGAGGAAAATTACCCAAGGGGTATTAAAATTGTTCTTAGATGCTCAAGGGGTAGTCTCACGATAATCTAGCTCTCCAACAGTAAACCTGTCTAGTGCTCAAGGGTAGTTGTTTCTATTGCATGAAGCACAGAGATCCAATTGTCTTCAGAGCCATGTGTCAGGTACAGCAATTTACTCTATTGTAAATCCTGCCAGAGCCCCAGGAGGCTCTGGGAAGCAGGGTATGATTAAAATCATGACACAGAGTAACATTACGTCTCAAGTCTCTTCCTTCTTCTTTGTCCTCCCAGTGACCAAAACATACCCTAGGAGCTTTCCTATGATTCCTGCTATTTTTGGTATTCTTCCCTCCTTTATCTCTTAGTACAAAGAAGACGCAAGATATTGGCAGAAGAGTGAGAATGAAACCAAAGAGCAGAAGAGGGGGGTTTAACATTTAATACCAAGTCCTCCTTTCAATGGTGGTCTTCTCTTTCCTTTCAACCACTCTCTTTCTCTTTGTAGTTTTTCTCACTCTTATTTCAATCACTCTCTTCTTTTCTATGGTCACTATCGCTATAAGACTTCTGCACAGAATCTTACACTGTACTCCTCTGCCACCTTTTCTAAAATCTCTCTGTCCAGTGCAACATTTCTCTTTTCACTGTCTCTTACCCTTACTTCCCAGCTCTTATCTCACACTTACTCCTGCAAGGTGGTACCTTAAACCCTGAAAGAGAGAATCTATGTGATCACTGCGCTGCCCATAATGTCGACTACTAAATTGTTGACTCCCATTATGGCCCGGCACAGTGATCACATAGATCACTGTGCCCTGCATCCCGATACCCGCCTCCCCTCCATCTACTTACCTTTTCTCTCTCCCGACCATGCAGCATCAGTTCCTCCTACTTCCGTGGGTCAATACTGACATCGCAAGGTCCTTTTATTTTTTTACTTCTTATCCCCTGCTTACCATTACGTTGAGATGGGACACCCCCGCCTCCCATTACTGTCCCCAATAGGAGCAGCAGACACCCCCGCGACCGCTGCTCTGCTTGGGCTCAGTAATGGGATTCAGGTTTTTGTGCGCACCTAAAGGCACAGTAACTGCGTGGGCCCGGTACTGGAGTCAACATTTTTGTATGATTCCGAAAGAGATCGACAGCAACAGATTGTCTGTGAAGAGAGATAATCTCTTTTCTGCATTCCCTTCTACTTCCTAAATGGTATCCCTTGTCTGCCACATCAAGTTGGTACCTGTCTCGCTATCCTCATAAACAGCATTACTCTCTTTTTAAACCCATTTCACATTCCCTTCTGCTTACCAAATCAACCCACTAGTTTCCCTCACCCAAGCTGGTACCCTCTATTGCGACTTACTTGCCTCTAAACAATCACACTCTTTCTACTGTGAAGGCAACATGAAGTAAACACAGACAACAGATTCACTTCTCTTAATAAAAGGACTGTTATTATCTTGTCAGGATGGAGTAAGGCCTAACTTGCACTAAGCTAAGGTGGGATCTCCCCACCTAAAGATACTAAGGTCAGTCTGTGTCATTAAGTTCAACTCAAAAGTCTGTCTGTGTCCAAAACCTATGCTTGCCCTCACAACTAAAGATATAAAACGTGTATGGATGTCGGCGCTAAAAGAAAATATGTTAAAAATAAAGTTCTGAGCTTCTTCCAGCTCCAGCTTGGTTTCAGCTTCCCTTCCCCAAGTACCAAATAGTTATAAAAACGATCTTGTGGGTTCCCTTCACCAAGTTCAACACAGTTCAAAGATATCTCAGGGATCCCGTCACCAAGTTCAACACAGTTCAAGTCTCTTAACTTTCTTTGATACTTCCAGTTCAACTTTGTAATCCTTTAGACTATTCAACAGTTCAAACACCTGATTTCTTTCACTTCCGCACTTATTATATCACAGAGCTTTGCATCATGGCTTTCCTTGGTTCTTTCCCAATTAGGGGTTACTCGGTCTAGGCGCAGTTGTCAGACCAAACGGTCCACCCATTACAGGCCATGCAACCGATAACCCTTCACACTTTGTGATGCTCTTGGTTTCCTTTGGCCAACACAGGTTTTCTCCCTGTATCTGTGTCAGTAATCCACATCTGTTGTAAGTTTCTCCTTGGCAGGCGTTTGGCTTGGCCACAACTTGTATTCAATTCATTCTGTGGTGTTCATTGTTTTCCATCACCAAATTGTCCATTAAAGTTCACCAACTTGCCTTTCACGCTTGCTTTTCCCTTAATTCACAAATACTCTTTACAGGCTTTCACTTTGTTCATAAATGCTTTTTAAAGGTTTTCACTGCGTTCATGACGGCACATCATTCACTTTCCATTCGTGCTGTATTTTCACCTAATTTCCATATATTCTCTTTAGTTCGGTATTCAATAAATGCTGTTGCATTTCACAAAATACTTGGCAGTTTGATCGTTATTCAATATTCTTCTGTAGGTCACCAATCCCTGTTCTTAGAAGATGATATAAAAAAATTTAAAAAATGTGGGGAGGTAGCAGTTGAGAGGAATCTTCCGACTAACCAATAAGGAGTGTAGCCGTACTCTTGTCTACAGCCATCATTGGTAGGTTCCAGTGATCGTAGATGCCTGGGAGAACAAAACCGCCTTTGAGATAGAAAGGATCCTTGCTGTCATACTGGATGGGATGAGAAATGTGGCAAAGCATTTTTCCTGTTTTAGAGTTTTTTGTTTTTTTTTTACTTCCGGGTGTGTTATTGCAGTGTTTTAAAAAAATATCAGTCTGTGTTTATCAGTGTTTTACCGTTTGCCCCTTTAAAAAAATTGCAGATGCTTTTCCCTCTCTTAGTTACTCGCCTCCTGCTAAGTATAAAGTTGATATTTTCTCTGCGACTTGGCTCTGGGAACTTCAGAAAACCTTGCTTAGTTTGATTCATCAGAGTACAATTGTCTTGTTACTAACCTCTGGAATCTGTATCATTTTTTATTTTGCATTTTGTATGACTCACTATTGCAGGCTGAAACTGCTGGGAACCGCTTTCATTCTTCTTGTGGAAACCTATCAGTGCATGGCCTTCAACTGCTAACTTAATGCTGGCTTACGTGTGCTTGCATTTAGCTGAATGTAAAATAATGTCGATCAAATACAAACTATTTTTCTACATTTCTCAAACTGTTGTAAATTGCTGCTATGCTGGGATAAAATCACATGTATGATTGCCTATAGAAGCTATGTTATCCCTTAATAAAATATGAAGGTGTCATTTCTTGTTGGGCCTATAAGTAATGTCTTTCACTGAATGGGCTATTTATTTGTTTTTTTCTTTTCTTTTGTGTCTATTTTAGAGGGATTTCTGCAGGTTATATTTACGTGCAGGTTTAGAGTGCTGATTAGATGTGCCCCTATTAATATACTCTCCTACATTCCCCCCTTTCAACCCTTGAGGGCTGAATGTTTATCTAACTTCCCCTTCATAGCTTTCATCTTCATCTGGCCACTCATAAACACTTCTGTGTATCCATATTTTCCCTACATCTCTTAGAGCCCCACCATATATGATATAATCCCAAGGGGTACATTGCAAATAGCTCTGGGTACAATTTAGAGTGGTATCGATGTAACATTCAAGGTAATCGGTAGGGTCATTGGGTTGGGACCAAAGGGCATTGTCAAGGTAACTGTGTGTGTTTATGGGGTACCTGCTTCTGCCTGTTCCTACCTGTTCGTACTTGTGGTTGCTCATCTGTTTGACAGCTTTCATCTTTCCACCGAGGAGTTGCATTACCCATCATTACTGCAAAGAAATTGGGTTTGTTTCCATGGGACACACAGCAGGTGATAATTAACTTGTAGGTACACCAAAACAATATCAAGAGGATAAGAATAGGGAGCAACACTTGACAAAAAATGTTCAGCCACTGGCGCATCCATAATTTAAGCAACGCTAATCAGTCGTCTTCTTTGGCAATGCCTCCTTTGCTTTTCATTTCCATTGTCAATTGGGCTGTTTTCTTGATGGCTACAGTAAGTGTTCCATTCTCAGCATCAGTGGGAGGGCTGAAGGTGTCCTTGCAATACTGCTTCTAGGAGGTCACTATACATTGCTAAACATGTGTGTTTCTGTGATGATCTTTGTGTCACTACTTCTGTCAGTAGTTGGCCATTTGTGTGCAAATTTAAGAGATATTGATTTCTGTAAACTGCTGTTGCTAATACAGGTGCACTACTGATTGCTATTTTGAAATCTTCAAAGTTGTCTACTGTTTCTCTGCCCATACAACTGTATACTTAGGGTCCGATTCATGGAATAAATGTGCGCCGAAAATAATGGCGCAAGCGTGAAAAAACAGGCACACGCGCACGCGTGCGATTCATGGAAGTCCCTGCGCGTGTTTTCCTCGGGATGTGCGCCAAACCCGTGCGTGGCGCACACGGGCGCACACGTCATTGCAACATCCTGAACGCCGTGCGCGACGCACACAGCGAAAGCGCACACACCAAAAAGTGAGCAGAACACGGCGTAACGCGCGGAATGGGGAACAATGTGTGAAAAAGAAGGAGTAACTTGGGAGGTACTGCAGAGAAATACAGGGAACGCCGATACGCACACGAACAACACGTATTCATGGAATTGAAAACGGGAAAGCCGTGCACGGCAAAATACACGCACAGGCCTAAACATGGCCGCCACACGAAGGCAGGCGGTAGCGTCCCTGCGCATTACAAAAGTGTGCGCAAACAACAAACACGTACATACAGCTACATGAATGTCCCAGTCTGTGGCCGCCTAGGAGAATTGACGTGTCATGCACCCCACAGGCACCCCATAAAATCAACAAAAACAGATAAGCGACCCCTGTAGCCCACGTGCATGTAAAAAAACACACGCAGTACGCTGTGGCAGCCAGGAACCCCAAAAATACATACGCGATCAACACGCAGGCTAGTATGGCCGGAAGAAAAGGGGTACGCGACAAACAGGGACACCTGCAGAGGGAAAAATAGCATGTGCAACTCACCGCCGGCCTTGCGTGTAGAAGAATAACGCAGAGCCAACACCCACCCGCTGTGAAGTAATTGCGTGTGAACCCCAACGCCTGGAAAACACACGCTCTGCTTTCCACAAAAAGCACGTACAGAGCGATGGAAACCCACGTGGGACCCTCAACCCGTGCCAGGGAAATGCCTACGCGCGTAACGTCATAGACGTGCTTACGCGCTAAGGGCCTTTCCTCGAATTACACGCTGACGTGTACTTTTTCACGTGCCAGGTCGCTCCATATCAAGCTGGACACGCGACAACACACGGAAGACCAAGCTCCTGCCCAGAAGGCCATTTTCCTGCCCCCCAGACCCCTGAGCAGCTTCCCACGAGCCATCTGCTGCTGCCTGCCTGCCTCCTGCCACCGTGCCCTGCCATTTGGTGCCTGCACATCTGCCATCTGCAGGGGTCCATTTGCAGTGACCACCCCTGCTGGAACAGAAGACTCCCGACTGGTGTTCCATTACTCCACAGCCCAGCCCCAGGACCCAGCTGCCCACCCACACCTGTCTCGGGGGTTGCCATGTCTGACACAACACTTTCCGGCACCAGTGGCAACCCCCAGCCCGAGAGGCAGAGGGCTGCCAGCTTCACTTCCGAAGAGGTTGGCATCCTGGTGGAGCGAGTCCTGGGGCAGTATGATGCCCTCTTCACACCATCGCGCACCAACAAGGAAGGACGGAGGGGGATCTGGACGGACATAGTGGGTGCCATCAATGCGAAGCGGGTGGCACCACGCGACTTGAAACACGTCCAGAAGCGCTGGGAGGACTACAAGTCCAGGACCCTCAAGAAGGCCCGGTACCTCTTAGAGGCAGAGGATGCAGTGGGGCGCCGGGGCCAGCTTACCAACCGGCAGATGAGGGTCTTGGAGCGCATTCGCCCAGTGCTTCGCCACCAGTTCCTCAGGAAGCAGGCCCAGTCTGGAGTCGAGCGGTAAGTGGTCGTGCATTGCTGTGTGAAACAGGGCATATTGCAGTGTGCTGGTAGTCAGCTACTTGCCTGTATGTGTGACATAGGCCATGATGGATGTGTGTGTGCAGAGACATCATGGTGCTGCATGTGAGACCAGTCATGCGTGAACCACATGGATGTGCATGTGTTACAATGCAACATGCGGAGCAGCATGCGGAATGCACACATGAATGCATGCCTGTCTCTGTCATTGAACATGGATGGGGTGTGAGAGATGGGTGCTGCTGTCATGGACATGTATGGTGTACATGTCTGTGTGTCTGACTTGTGTGTGTGTGACTTGTAAACGCCATGGATGCATGACACATGTCCGTGACAATATTCAGATTCACTGATGCAGCCTAGTCATCCTTATATCCACTGTGTCTGGGGTGTACGAGGCCAGATGGATGAAACTACGGTGAAGTTTGTGCATGTGATATGCATGACCAATGATGCATGTGAGTTTCAAACCACCATTGTATGTTTCAAGAGTTCCTTGGACATGTATGCAAATTTTCTTTGCATGTGCCATGCCTGTTTCTGCATGTGTGTTGCCTGCACTGACCCATATGTTGTGGAGGGACATGATGGAAGTGACGTTTGACAGTGCACTCATCTGCTATTGCTTCTTGTCTAGGGGACCATTGTACAGTACCCTGATGCTTGTGTTCTATGTATCTGTTAAGACGGATTTCTGAACTCTGTCCTGGCGGCGCAGAAGTTCAGAAGGCTAACCTAATTACTTGGAACAGGGTAACCTCTGGACAAGCCAGACCAATCAGGGTAGCGATCGCGGCGGTCAAGACTAGGTCTCAAGAGGGGTGAGGGTGACTGAAAGCCCGCAATCAGCACACAAAGCAAGGACACTTACAAACTACTCCAAACAGGTGTTATATTAAAAATATATACACATGTATTCCAAGGCCTTTAAAACAATGACCGTAGCGAGAAATCACAATACAACTCTAGTAAACCAACACACACCATACCAATACAATATATATACAAATACAAACAAGTCTCAAGCGTTAGATGCACGAAATGTGTAGTCCACCTAAAAGGGAAGGAAAACAGGCAGTGCGAAATAATGCTTAGACCCAGTCCGCCTTCAGAGGCACCTAACTAAAAGGAAGTCCGAGCCCTACGAAGAGTGGAGCCTTGTGCTCAAAGGTACCTCCACACGCTGGTGCCAGCGGGCAAAAGGGGAGTCTCTTCGAGGGAAATCAGGCAGTTCAGTTTAGTGCACAAATGAAAAACAGTGTTCCGCGACTCAAGCGCAGCCTCCACTGTGGGCAGAAGCAGAGCGCGAGTACGGAAAGGCGTGCTCTTTTGACACAGCGGGGAAAAGCTATAGGCTCCTGCAGGAGGGTGACCAGTTCCTAGCTATGCTACTCACCGGTCCCCAATGCAAGCAGACCCAGGCTTCTCCGCGTCAGTTTCAGTCGCTGGCAGGTTCAGGAGAGCAGGGGGCCTCTCGTCGTCGTGTTGAGTCTGCAGCAGCAGAGTTGAGTTAAATGTGCCAAACGAAGTGAACCCGCACAGTTTGTTACCACAGCAGGGCAACGGAGCGGCCGTGTGTATCGGAGCCAAATGTACACTACTCACTTCAGACCTGGGAACGCCAAGTTTACGAATCGTGTGAGAGTGACAAGGACTCGAAATACTACACAACCTGGCGGCGGTTACAGAGCAAGACTCCTGTGTAGGCTGGTCAGTCTGCTGGATGGCCCAGAGACACATCTGAAGGCTTACGAGCAGGAGATGGTGAAGATGCTGAGAATAGCTGTCCCCGCTATTCCAAGGGTCGAAGTACCAGTACAGGCCTTCTGGTTCGATCAGAGGTAAAAAGGGTTTCACAAGGCGACAGCCGTGCAGAGGAGCAGTCCTTCAGCGGGTCACCAGCGATTCCTCGGTTCAGCCTCGTGGTTGCAGGATACTTGGCTCCTGTATTCCTTTGTTCGTGAGAACTCAGGAGATCGACATGGTAGTGGTGTTTCCAGCCCCCTCTTATCCACGGTTCCCTTCGCGCCAAAACGGAGGGGACCCAATGGGAGATCCGCTCATCAACACTCACACCATACGTGGACCTATCACGGACCACGGTGGTCCCAGGCATTCACACCACCCTAGACTCTCGGGCACCCAGGATGTGTATTGGGACCAGACATCCCAGCCCACATCCTGGAGGCACACACAAGGCCTGTAGAAGCCCGCGAAAGCATCCGTGTTTCGCGGGAAAGTACATGCCCAAATAAGGAAGGCCCTGGGTCGGCTCGACCTGGGGAAGGTGAAGGGAGCAAGACGGTTAGCGGACAGGACAAAGGAGCCTCGTGGTCTGGCCATTTTGGGAGCCAGGCCACCATTTTGGGCTAAGCGCGAGAAACGCGCTTAAAATGCCAAAAGGAGCTCAAAACACAAGAAACGATCGCTGCCACCATTCCCGTCCGTGAATCACTTGCACAGATCAGTTACAATCCTAAAAGAGTATCTAGGGCCTGTAGAAGGCTAGAGACCCAAGAGAGCAGTAACTTAGCTTACAGTGCCCTCTTGTGTCATGTTGCACGAAAGCCGCAACATGATAAAAGAAACTACGGAAAACAGCGTTTCCCGGTACTGACTGTCTCAAGGGCATGTCCGTTTCCCCGTAAGAAAGGAGCGAAAGCCCAGAGGAGTGCGGCAGAAGGCTGCACTTCTCTGGCAAAGTCGAGAACAAGGTGAAAAACAACAGCAAAAAGTTTAGGGGTTGCCACATGGAAGGAAAATTACCCACAATTACGAAATCTTTCCTAACAGTATCCCTCTACTCAGCGGCAAGTGAAGAAGAGGGCGGAGACGGCACTGTGGAGCAAAGCAGCGGGGATGCCTCCACCAGCCAGCGACGCAAGGCCCAGTCACCCTCCCAGGAATTACCATCGTCCAGGAGCAAGGGGACTGGTGCCGTGTCTGCCACTACGGCTGCAGTGGAAGGGGTGGATGAGCCCCCACAGGGGCTTGCAATGGCGGAAGACGGTATGGAGCCATCCAGGTTGGTGGTTTCCACAGAGGAGGAGGAGGCCGCTACTGAGCCGCACATGGGGCATAGTGGGGGTGGTACCACTGGTGCTGTGTCCCTGACACTGTGACTGCACCACCATGCACCAGCAGGGATATCCCGTCCCAGGCCCGTCCGCAGGTAAGGGGAAGGTCCATGTCATCTGACACTCCTCTACCTGCAGACGAGGGGACCCCTGACCGTATGGAGACTGTCCTGATTGGTGTCCCGTTGCGCACGCGTGACATTCATGATGACGTGCGTGTTTCCTGGGGGAGCACGCACGTCATCACGAAGAGCTGCATGCCAATGTGGCCCAGTTGGGAGGGGCCATGGTCGGGGGTTTTGTACATGTATCGGCCACTCTGGCGGCCCTCTCCTCCTCAGTGGAGACTATGCGCCAGTCGTTCTCCATGCCGTCTTCCGGCCCAGATGCCACCAGGGCCCCCTGTGGACCTGCCCTGACCAACGGAGCCAGCTCAGTGGAGATCCCATCCTTGCCACATTCGGGAGTCGGAGGTCCAGCAGGGATGGACATCCCAGCAACTGGACCCCAGCAGATGGAGGACGTGCCGGCATCATCGGGCAGGGCACGTGCACGACAGCACCGGTGGATTCCATCAGTCTGGATGCCGTCGTGCTGGCAGAGGCAGTTCCGTCGGAGGCAGCGGCAGGCTCAACGTGGGAGGCATCATGGCTTGGGGCCATCTACATCAGAGGGGCAGGCATCGGCCGGAGGGCAGGAGGACCCAGGAATGGGAGTGTCTTCCGTGTGGCAGCGGTTGGGCCAGCGGATAGGTGCGGAGCGGCGGCGGGCGGAGGAGGCACGGCTCACAATGGTTAGGGCGGAGAACTCCATGCGCAGGGCACTGAGGTGGGCTGAGTGCCTCGAGGGAATTCGCAGGGAGTTGGAGGTGGACATGGCGTTATCCCTGCGAGACCTCGGGGCCAGTGAACAGGCCTGCCTCCAAAACATTGAACAGGAGTTCGATGATGCCCTGGCCCATGACATCAACAAGTGAGTTGTTGGACTTGCCCGCCACCATTGGATATAGTTCATTAGTGTTAAGTTTCCTTTCTTTTTTCATTCATTTGGGGCGCATGGACTATGCCCCACATTTTTGTATATAGTTATTAGGATTTTTTGTAGGTTTCATTTATATCGTTGGGATCATGGACCCTGGATTTGTTATTTGTATATAGTTGAACAGTGGATTTATCTTCTTCATATTTTTTTTCTTCACCATGGAGCAATAGATTTTACTTATTTCTTTCCCTTTGGATTTGCTTTGTTGGACGGAGACTTTAGACACATTTGCATTTGGAATTATTTGCATTCTCATTTTGTATATTTTTTTCTTTTTGGGACATGCTGCATTTTATTTATCATTTCCATTATTGTGTGTTTTGATTTAATTCCCTTCATTTTGTGTTGAATACATTTTTGTTTCATACTTCAATGTGTGGTATTCTCTCATTGGTTTCATGCATGTCACGATGTGGGTTTTCACATTCACTGGCACCCATTGTGTGTGTCTTGATATGGGCAAAATCTCCCTGGGGGCCAGCCCTTTGAGAGCAAAAAATACCCAATTCAGCCCAAAATACAGGTTCTATTGTGCTGAGCAGTGATCTCATGCTAGTGACAAATGACACCTTCAATATGTTTTAGTATTTATTCTAAACAGTGAATTTCATATACATTTGGTGTTCAAGTTAGAGAAGATTACAAAGCACAAAACTTAGAGAAATGCAAAATGTAGAGAAACATAGAACTTAGATAAACATAGATAAACATAGAGAAACACAGTCTTACGCCCCTTCAATCAGCACTGGGAGACCCTGGCCCTCATAAGCTAGCTGTAACAAGCCCCGCTCAGAGGACAGCGCTGCGGAGTGCCGTCAGAGCTCCAAATTCCGGGCACTTGATCTTGCTCGAACCAAGTCCACAGGACGATCTCCCACCTGAGTCATGTGAGCATGCATATTTTATAATCTCGTGCTGCCCGTCCATGACGCACAGTTCCAGAACTTTCCCTGTGCAAAATATAGGCTGGCTCATGGAAAAAACCCAACTCTGTTAATTTCCACTGCTCCTTCTTCTGAGCCCCTCCCTGGCTCCCATCTGTGCGAAAGCTCAGGAATGTCTTATCAGTGCCTTCCCAGAGAAAATGAGATTAGCTTGGGGCCATGCAGGGCTACCGTTAGTGAGGCAGAATATTCTAAGGGAAGCAGGGATGTATTAACCCCATCTGCAAGCTCTAAAAGGCATGCACTCATAGCTTAGTGTTCATAGCGCTTAAGGCTGGCTATCTAAGCGCTATATAGGTGCCATAATGTTCCAAACACTCCAAAAATGTCCATTAGCTTACAGAGCTGGGGCCTTCGCCCTGCCTGTCTATCAACAATGCATAATGTGACCTATCACTCATACTAGGCCTGCATATTCCTTGTAGCTCACTACTGCATAATGGAAGTGCTACAACAGACTACTGTCAGCATTTTTAGCACATACTTTGAATACACTATTGGCTTTCAGCGGCTAATGCTGTCATCTAAAGCCCTGATTGGCAAGGTTGCAATTTTGTGTATCACTACAGTGTGTGTGTGACGGACATGTGTTGATGTACATACATGCCATTTGGGTTGTATCATGTAATGGGCATTTCAATGTGGGGTGGATGTAATACTTGGTTCGTTCTTTGGGCATGGGTGGCGTGCAGTGGGATTTGGTTGGCCATGAGTGCCATGATTATGGATCATGACGACGTGTTGGGGGGGACATGAGTCGGGCCTGCTGGCAGGTGCCTGTGATTGCTGGGTGGGTGAGTGGGAACATGAGTCGGGGCCTGCTGGCAGGTGCCTGTCACTGCTGGGTGGGTGGAGGTGCAGGGGGACATGTGTCAGTACTCACCTGTGCATGGTGACATGTGGGCTGCCTGTGGGGCATGGCCAGGGTGGATGGGCTGCCTGCGGGTCATGGCCAGGGTGGATGGACTGCCTGCGGGACATGACCAGGGTGGATGGGCTGCCTGCGGTGCATAGCCAGGAGTGCAGGTTAGTCCCCTGTGTTGTGGGCTGCCTGCAGGGCCTGGGGAGGGGGGAGAGGGCACACCTGGGAGGACACACACTGGCAATTCCCATTGGTGCACCCCAGGAAGACACGTTTCCCTCCCGCGGAAACGAAAATGCATGTAACACGTCCAGCGCACCCCCAGAATACACTTACCCTGCTTGCACAAGGCCTATCGCGTGTGAAACTACATGCGCACCCTAGTAATACACGTACCCTGCTGGCACAAGGCCTATCGCGTGTGAAACTACACGCGCAACTACACGCGCACCCCAGTAATACACATACCCTGCTTGCACAAGGCCTATCGCGTGTGAAACTACACGTGCACCCCCAGAATATGCCCAGGCAGCCCCTCCACCCTCCCCATACGCCACAGGCAGCCCTTCACCCCTGGGCATGGCCCGCAGGCAGCCCATCCACACTGGGCATGCCCCGCAGGCAGCCCACTCCACAAGGGTGACTTTTTCCATGTTTTACACGCGATTGGCCTAGCGCGGGCGCGGTACGTGTATTGTGTGGGGTGCGCGGGGAGTTTTACACGCGATTGGCCTAGCACGAGCGGGGTCCGTGTATTCCGAGGGGTGCGCAGGGAGTTTTACACGTGATTGGCCTAGCGCGAGCGGGGTACGTGTATTATGGGGCGTGCGTGGGGAGTTTTACATGCGATTGGCCTACCGCGAGTGGGGTATGTGTATTATGGGGCGTGCGCGGGGAGTTTTACATGCGTTTTTGTGGTTGGGGGGGCTGTATGCTGGTACACAGGCCTTTGCGCCATGTACTGGATTTGTGCAATGTTTTAAGCACACAGGGCGCGGTTGGGCGGCGTAACTGGCGCTGCTGCAGGGTCGCTGCGCCGCTCTGCACCACGGCTGCTTAGGGATGTTAAAATCCATGAATACGCTGTGTGCCAAAATGGGTTTTGGCGCATGCGGCTGGTGCAGACTGCCGCACGCGCACTCTGTGCGCCAGCCGCGTGCGCCACTTGTGCGCTCATTTCTATGAATTACCCCCTTAATCTTCTAGGCTTCCTTAAGTGTCAGCAATAGGGATCTAACATATGTTTAATAATTGAACACTCATGTGCGGCAATGATTGCATACCCCTATGAATTGCTGTATCTCTCTCATTGTGTTGTATATTGGTGTGTTTCTCACTGCTGTGGCTCTGTCTGTACTTATCGTTCTTCCTGTTGCATATATCATATGACACACGTATACTACTTCTTTCTGGCAAAATTGTAATTTGTCTCTGTCCACCTTGCATCCTTTGGGCCTCATCACGAGTTGGGCGGTATCCTGACTGGGATACCACACAATGTATTTGCGTTACCGCCCACCCTTCCGGCAGTATTACCACTGAATCACAGGTTGAGCGCTAACTGTAAGTCCCCATTCCTCATTGGATCAGTGGGGGATTGTCGCGCAATTATCGTCGGTGGTATAACTGCACTGTAATGGCACGGAAAATTATCATTTTTCTGGTGCATTAACCCCCAGCTAAGAGCTGGGGGTAAATGCAGCCATACTCATGTTTGGGCAGACCCTTAAATGTGGCGGTAATAGCATTATCACAGCATTTGAGGGCTACCGCCCAAATCGTGATGAGGCCCTTTGCCCGCTAATATTGACAGGAGTTGTATTGTGTACGTTCTGTGCTGTCCTTCTGTGGTGCTGCACGCTAGTTTGTCATCTACATACCGTAGCAGTGTTTTGTCCATATTGATGTTCCCAAAGTCCATCTGAAAGACCCTGTTAAAGACACTGGAGTACTCACAGTATTCATGGGGCAATCTAGTGCACTTGCAGGTTCTGAATTCTCACAAGTGCAGATAGGGAAGGGGGGAGGGATAAGGCGCTATGATGGTCATGGAGAAGTGCCCAGGGTAAGTGCTAAGAGGAGACGAATGTAAGTGCAACCACCCATGGGTATGGTGAGCCCAAGTAAGTGCAGTATAAAGACAGTGGCCCTCATTACGACCCTGGCAGATTTTTTCCGCCATCGACGGACTTTCCGGCCATGGCGTAAAGTCCGTTTACGCCATGGCGGATGGTGGACTTACCGCCCCATTCCGAGGTCGGCGGGGCGGTAAGTCCCCATTGACCCATTTACCCTTCCCCATTCCCATTTCGGCCCCATAGGGTATAATGGGAGTGGGGAAGGAGTTAATTACGCCACCGTAAATTACGGTGGCGTAATTAACACCAAGGTCCCATAGCGCCATGGATTTTTACGCCCGCAAAAAGCGGGCGGAAAAATGACCATGGCGCTATGGGAACTCGTAGTTGGCGGTAAGGGGTCGGTGCAGCTAACGCTGGCGCAAACCCCTTACCGCCAGGGTCCTAATGAGGCCCAGTGTGAAGTATGTGTTATTGAGGTCTACTACAGGGAAGTAGACTGCATTTGCAGGTATGTTTGCATAGTATTGCTGCAGGGTTTGAGGCTAATGTATATTCTAATTCCACTATGTCATTTAGAGAGTGGAGATCCTGAATGAATCTACATGATCCCTCCCTTTGATGCTTCAATGGGTATATAACTGTGCTGCAAAGTGAATCTGAAGGCACAACAGTGCCTTGGTCAAGTATCGCGTTGATTGTGTCATCAATTCCCTCACCTGCTTCTTTGTGTAATGGGTATTGCTTTACTCTAGGGAGTATGGTTCCTGTTTTGAGGTTTTCATTTGCACTGCCCCAATGCGGGTAAGTTGCCCTATGTCATGTGGATTGCTTGTTTTCAGTCTACTCAGCACTCAAGCTGAGTCCTCGTGTGCTTATGGTGATGGAAGAAGGGTGTACAGGTTGCTGTGATTACTCTCTGTGGGACTTCCCCTGTGTTGTATTACCAAATGACAAGGTATTCCAATTTCAGAAACTACTTCCACATCTGTGTCCACATTTGCAAATAGCCGTTCATCACTAATTTATTTCAGTGGTAGTGTAAGGTCTATGCATAGTACACTTCTGCAGTCCATCACTTCCTCATCTGTCCCTGTTACAATAATTGTGTCTTTCCATATTATTACTACTTCAAAATGTAAAGTAGAAATTGTTCCTGGGGCTTCCTCATGTGATACTGCTGGGCTAATAAGCAATTCTACTGGCAAGCAAAATATCATATTCTGCATTCCTGTTAACCAACCAATGAAAATGGTAACTGCAAATGCAAATAGTGCTTCATGCAATTGTAGTGCTCTAATGGCATTAGCGCTGCAAAGTGCCTGTAGCATTGTGGCTACTCTGTTCTAATGCATGCCTGGTGTTGAAAGCACAATTCCGTTGTCAGTGAATGCAAATGCTCCCATTGAGCGTTTTAAGGAAATGCCTCCCTAATATATTCACTGGTCTATCAGTACTGTACAATAATGGTAAAACTATATCCTTATTTCCTATACTGAGGTGTACATCTTCTGTGAAGGGAACCCGTAAACCTTCCCCAGAACTGAGCACATCAATGCTTGCCATGGGTTGTCCTATTGTGTACAGGAATTGTTCCTTAAAGAAGGGAAAGTATTGCTCCTTATACCACTGGCTCTAGTGTAGTGTGCACGTGTTCCTTGTGGTAGGACATTCTGTTCCTATTGTGCTGATGTTGCCTTGGTTGGAGCTGGCTGTGTAATGTCCTGGATTGCATTAGGTGCGCGGTACTGTATGGGTTGTCCCTGTGTGGGAGCAATCATTTGTATATGTCCTACATTCTGGGGTTGGGCAGACCCAGGGTAATACATTTGCAGGGGGCTGCAGCATGGTGTATGGCATAACATCCCAGTGATATTCCTTATATGTAATATGAAGCGGGGGGGGTGTTCCTGGATGACATTGCATATGAACATTTCTAAACAGGAGTCCCATCTCCCTGCGTGTCCAACCTTTCCCCCCAAATGATGTTCTTAATCATCCAAGTCCTCCCCCTTGCCCCTTCTGTGAGTAGTGTCCCGCTCCCTGAACCCCTCCCCTATCTTATCTCATCTGTTGTCATGTGAATTTCCCCAGTCTTGTGCTGGTCCTAAGTGCTGTTGTGTGTCTGTGGAGTTTATTTACTACTGCCCCCTCTATACTAGCTGTTGCTAGCTTCTTCTGTACCAGCGCAGCTTCCATTTACTGCAATTTTCTTCGACTTCTCTTTCACTGTCATTGTTGCGCTTACAAAAATGCATTATATACGCTGTATTTCTCTCTGTGTCTTTGCTTCCATGCCCACAATTCTGTCTAGCTCTGTTTGCACTTCACCCGGTAGACCCTACCTCAATACATGGTAAAAGAATGATGTAATCCTGTTCCTATGTTTCCCCTGTCTTCTCTCGCTACATTTCCTGAATGGGCTGAACATATAATGCAGGTTCTTCACTACGCTTCATGCCTCTATAACACTGACTTCAGATCTATCAGGGTACGCCCTCCCCAATGCATCCCATACATGGCTTGACAAGGGTTAAATAGAGCACAATCATGTGCATTACTCTTTCACTGGACACCTGGGTAATCTGCTTGCTCTGAATTTGTACTTGATTCATTCCTATGATACTAGCTAGCAAGCTTTTCATGTCCCCAATTGCTAAGGTTGCCCCTGCTGTATGCCCTTCTATTGCATTAATCCATTGATCAGCCCCTCCAGTAAGAGGTGGTAACATCTTGATCAAATATTCTTGTCCATATGTGGCCATGGTACATATTGTGATCTGCATACTTCCTTCTGTATCAAAGGGAACAGACTTCCTTGATTTTGGCTATGCTTTACTTTTCCCTTCTCCCCCCCCTCTAACTACTGTCACTGTTCTAGGATGTGGTTTCATTTGCCTCCCCCATGGAGTTCTTTCTTTCCAGTCCTCTTCTGTTACCCTAATCTCCTTCACTTCCCTCTGACTCTTTCTCATTTCCTATTTCATCTGTCCTATAATCTGTACCCTGCAGTTCTGGTTCCTCAATTTCTGCTTGCACATCTTTAATTACAGTCCTATGCTTTTTCAGTAGTACTTTTCTTGCTGCCCAAGTCTGAGCATTCCCCATTAGACATAGCCCACACCCCTTGCCTGTCTGGGTTGCCCTGCGCAGTTCTTTATTCGCTTTATAAATCTTTACACGCTTTGTTTTCTGGTTTCAGTATTACTAAAGCTCGGTTTTAACTATACGTATTTGCTCCTTTCATAGTGCTTGTTTCTGAATATGCAGGGGAATTGTATTTAGGGTTTGTGTTTCCTACAGCTGGCTTGAAAGGGAAATTGTCTACACAGGTGTTCTAAGGGAGTAATCATCGTTTTGTCTCTTACTACAATAATCTCACTAGACAGTTCTTCTTTAATATCACTACTGCAGGATTTCCCACTTTTTTCTAAAGCAAGGGATCTCATTTACCAGTTATTTGTTGTGGCGCCGCAGCTCCCCGCTACAGGAGCCATCCTCTTATTTTTCTACTTAAAATAAAAAGAAAGAAAAACGTGGCCAAGACAAATCACATCACACACACCAGCATCCACTTTCCTTCCCCATTTATACTCACTCTATCTCTCTTTAGTTCTTGTATCTGGTGCAGCAGCTTACTGGGGTCATCTGAAGTCTCCCGGAGTGCCTCTGCTCACATAATCCTGCACTCTGGGGGTGTCCCTTGGCCCTCAAGTGGTCCAGGCATGCCTTATGGTAACCCGGGCACCTGCTGTCTCCCTCTCAGGTTCGGTACAGTTTTCTGTCCACTCCAGGCAGAGTTCTCTTGTTCCCAAGGCACGGCAGAGGTGCCAGCAGATGTTCCGGGAGAACCTGGAATTCCCCGTACTCGGGCCACCAAAATGTAAGGCATGTCCCTTCTGCCAATAAAGGTAGTCCAAGAGTCAGACAATGCAATGCACAGAATACAAGAAAAATCATAAATGTATTGCAAACTGCCTAGGCAGGGAAATATCCACAGACATTCATTCTGTAGTGGTGTGAGTACATGCTTATATTGAGATTTACAGAAAGCAAAAAGCAACAGTTTAATACAACTTTTTCTTTGTGATTGGCTAGTGTGATTAACAATATACATGATTCCATTCAGTATGCACTTTTATTGACCTATTCTAAACATGTGGTACAATGACAGATACATAGGTTAGCTCATCTATTGAAGTAATTTTATTTCACACATATTATGTTAATGTTAATTTTAAATGTTAATGTTAAAGTTACTTGTACCGCACACCGTCACCACTGGAGTGGTGCCCAGGCGCTCCAGTGGATCTGAAAGGAAGGTGTGGGAGTGGGTGGTTAGTAGGGTGTGATGGGAATAGGAAAGTGAGAGTTGTGATGTCCTGTTGGCAGCTTCAGTTTGGTTTGCACCGTTTGCTGGGCTTGAGTGTGGTTTTCTGGTCTGTGTGGCTTCCCATGTGCTGCTGTGCTGGTGTGTGATGTTGTTGATCTGTTGTTGCAGTGTGATGAAGTGCGTGTGGATTGCTGTGCAGAGATGTGGTTGTGTGAGTTTGTGTATGGGAAGTGTATGCAGAAAATGTAGATATTAGAATTATGTTTGCTGATTTTTTCTTACCTCTTTGTCTCTGTGCTCGATACGCACGATCATCCTATGTGCCTGGTACTGCAGTATGTCCACCTAATTGGGAGGCATGTCAAGGCGTCGCAGCTTTTTTCTGTGTTACTCTAGGGGTATGCCTACCTGGCTTAGGCAAGCGTCTGCCCGGCCCCGGATTGGCGATGTTACATTTTGGGGTTCTGGTCAGTCCCTGCATGTCGCTTGTGGGTTCTAACCTATCTAGGTTTCCTCTGCGGACTGGCTGTATGTGGCCGTGGGTTGTTCTCGCATTGCCCCTCGGTTAGGAATATTAAGTCAGGTTCATGGGCTAGTTATTTGGATTCTTGTTTCCTGATAAGCTGCATACTTCCTAGTCATTTCCCTTCGGCTCTGGGGCAAAGAGCCAACATTTTAGTAGTTTCCTGAATTCCAAATGATCGTTTGAGTTGCATATGTTTTTTGGTAGCTCTTTCCATGTTATTGCTGCCAGGTGAGAGAATGTTGATCCTCTGAGTTTTCTTTTATTTTATGGTTTTGGTTCTAAGCGAATGTCTTTGATTGATCTCAGTGCTCTTGTCGACTGGAACCCTCTTTTAGGAACTCTGCTCCTTGGCCATGGATTGTTCTGTGCATTATGACAATTTTTTAACTATATTCTCTATTTTATTGGTAGCCAGTGTAGCCTTTTCAGCACTGGGGTAATGTGTTCTCTACGTTTTAGTTTGAGCAGGAGTCTGGCTGCAGTGTTTTGGATGCGCTGAAATTTCTTTAGTAGTCGTTCTGGCATTTCTATGTGTAGGTTGTTGGCATAGTCTAATCTGGACATGATGAGTGCGATGATGGTGAGTGTTTTGTGGGTGAAAGAGAGGAATGGTAGGATCCTTATTACTGTTTGTTGGAGGAAGAAACATTTCTTGATTATGGCATTTACTTGTGGCTAAAGTGTTAGTGCGTTGTCCATCAAGACTCCCAGGTTTCTTACTATCGTTGATGGAGTCAGTGCTGTTCCTAGTTCCGTCGGCCATGGGATGTAGTGATTATTTTCACTGCTTTTGGATACAATCATTATTTCTGTTTTGCCCGGGTTGAGTTGAAGGTTTTCGGTGTTCATCCAGCAGTAGAGTTCTTGTAGGCAGCCTTCCAGCATTGTCTTTCCTTCCTGTTTATCTTGTAATTTGTAGATGATCTGTGTGTCATTAGTGTAGTTGTAGCATGTGAGACTGTGTTTTTTAATGAGCTTGATTAGTATCGGCAGGTATATGTTGAAGAGCAATGGGGATAAAGAGGATCAGTACTCCACAGGTGGGTTCTCTCTGAGATGATTTGAAAGGTTTTATCCATACAGTTTCTGTTCTGTTTGTTAGGAAGAATTTGATCCATAGTAGGGCTAGGTCTGTGATTCCTATTTCTTCCAATCTCGCGATAAGGATGTCATGGTTCACTGTGTCAAATGCTGTGGAGAGATCTAGTAGTATTAGAGCTGTGTTTTTGTCTGAATCTGCATTGGTGTTCAGATCGTCCCAGATTGAGAGCAGTGCCGTTTCCATTCCTCTCATTGGTGTGAAGCCTACTTGAGCTTGATCCAGCAGTAGGTGTTCTTCTAAGAATTATTGTATTCTTCAGTAGATGTATGATTCAAGCAATTTTGCTCGGTAAGGGATGTTTGAGATAGGTCTGTAGTTGGAGAGGTCCTCTATGTTTCCTGCTGTGTCCTTGAGGAGTGGCTTGATGTTTGCTGAGTGATTTTTGTACTTTCCATGTTGAGAGTGATTGGTTGAAAAGGTTTCTGTAGAATTACACTGGTGTTCCTTATGTGAGGATTGATTTGTGTATATCAGGGGGCTGAGGGGTGGGGGGAGCAGGGATCGAGCTTTGTTGCTTTTGTGTGCCAGCTTGACAAATGTCTCAGTTGATATTTGTGGGAAACTTCAGAGTTTGTTCTGGCGATTCTCCGGTGGTTGGGTAGGTTGCATGTCGTAGTTGCTTGGTCTGCCATTGTATCATCTGTTGGATGGTGCTGATTTTGTCTTTGAAGTGGTCTGCAAGGTTGTTGCATAATTTCAGTGAAGGTATTGGTCTGTTGTTGCATCCGGGGGGCGAGGGGGTTCTCATTTCGTTTACAGTTCTCTTTGGGTGTTGGCAGTTTTGTTGATTCTGTTGTTGTAGTTGGATTTCCTTTTTGTATGAGTAGTATTGTTGTTGCAGTTTCTTCACCAGGTCATTATTCTTCCTCCATTCTATCTCGAGCGTCCTTTTTTTCTTTTCATGGTGCTGAGTAGCGAGGTGAACCATTTTGCTGTTGCTATTTTGTATGATGGGTTGAAAGGTTTTTTCCTTGGGAATCTCATCTATTGTTCGGGAGATCCATTTGTGAAGTAGTTCTGTTTTTCTGTTAAGGTCAGCTTCATCTTAAGTGATTGCTGGTGGTTTGTTTATTTCGAGAAGCACCCATGGAGTACCTGGAGAGAGCTGTTTTCGCTGGGTTAGGCTGTTTTGCCTGGGTTAGGCTGTTTTGCCTGGGTTAGGCTGGTTTGGCTGGATTAGGCTGGTTTGGCTGGGTTAGGCTGTTATACTACTTTTCAGGTAAAAGCGTTCTTACAGCTGGAAAGAAAGCAATTGTGCGTGGTGAGAGCTGTTAGGCGACGAGCTAATCTTGGAGACACCTTAGTTAAAAAGCAGTGCTGGTGGTACGCTCAAGTAAATAAGCTGCTGATTGATACAAGGTTATATGGTTGTGCGGCCATAATGTGCTACTTAAGCCGTGGATATGTGCTTGCAACCATTGACTAGAACGGACTGGCAACGTGTGCTGTAACAAGTACCTTGCATGCAGAGCAGTGCAGCTAGCAGCCTCCAGATAACTGCGGTGCCTGATTTATGTAATAAGGATCCGATGTTATTTCCTGCTTTGGCACAAACATAAATACTTTGTAAAATTCTGCGCAGTCAGCATGCCGACAGCAAATCGCGGCTTTCATCTGCGCAGAAAAGAGAGGCTGGTATGTGATTGTGCACTCTCTGCGGACAAAGTGATTGCACAAAATAAAACAAATAAAGAAAATAACCCGGTAGGTACAGCAGCGGCTGCCATAATAGATGCCACCTGTGTGGAGAAAAACAATAAAAAGGATGACAGAGGTAAAATCACTGCGTTCCTAAAACCTAAATATATTTCTCCACCAAATGTAAAAGATTGTGAGAATGCCACGGACACAAACTCTGAAGGTGCTGCCGAAAGTGGAAATCCCCCTCCCCTTGATTTATCGATGGCAAATCCTATTGATAACAATTCACTATTAAATATGGTGCTTAATTTACAGGAAGCTTCTAGCGGAACGGTTATTGGCCATGGCAGATGCCCAAGTAATTAACTCAGTTTCATAAACAAATAGAACTTCCATCTCAGCGACCAAACTCTCTAAATCACCAAATTTGACGCAAATTGCAGCGAATGCTTATTCATCTTCCCCTTCACACCAGACCAGTTACACTGATATATGATCTGGACTTAGAAATTTGTACGGAGACTGAGTCACTAATTATTCTGAAAGCCTTTTCACTTATCTGTAGTCACATATGCACTGAACAAGAAATTATCAAACGGGGCCTGGCGAGTTTGGTAGATGTGGTTCTTGCTTAACATGACTCCCTGGTGGGGGGGAAATATATTAATACAACGTTAAATAACCTCAACGATGCGAGTGAGCCTGAAAACAGGAATGAGGGGGTCGATCGAGCCTGCCCTCCTCCACTAGAGCAAATGTCAATTGATGCACTAAATAAAGGAAGCAATGATAAAAATCTGAACCCTAGGAAGCCAAAGCTGAAGCAATAATAAATATCAGCCAAGAGACTGGCTCCTTGGATATAAATTATAAACTCACGCCTCCAAATAGGCAAATAACTCAGAAAAGAAAGCATACAGTGAACAAGAACAAAGATATAGCTATTAAAAAACAGAAGGGAAAGGCCTATTTGGCGTCTCAATCCCTTTAAATCGCTTTCTCACCGTACATGATATGTG
This sequence comes from Ambystoma mexicanum, assembly GCF_040938575.1. Taxonomy (NCBI): domain Eukaryota; kingdom Metazoa; phylum Chordata; class Amphibia; order Caudata; family Ambystomatidae; genus Ambystoma; species Ambystoma mexicanum. Next base: position 21,737,453 of record NC_090933.1, on the reverse strand, counting down.
TGGAGACTGAGAGGGGTTTTGAAATTATTAATAAGAAAAATCTAGTGCCTAATAAAAATAGAGATAAGAATGCGGAAGTCCAGAACCAGAAAAATAAAAGTAAGGTAAATTTAGAAGGAAAGATAACACAGGGGTCCTGGACTTCCCTGCTGGAGATGTGCTCAGAAAGTGATAGTTACCCCGAGCAAGAGAAAAAGGCAAAGGGTATGTCTATGGCTCCCATGCTGAATAACGAAGATTGAGAGAATGCGAACAATGATGAGATACAGCCTCCCAATGCCTTAAAGGCACTACTGAATACAAATTACCATCTCATTATGCCCAACTGTCCATCTTCTAGAAAGCCCTTATCTAAATAGAATGAACACACTGGAACTTATCCACCAAGTGCATGCGTTAAAAACCATATCCTCACAAGATCTTACTCTGGTGGAAATTCCCCATGGTGAGTGGGAAGAAAACTGGTTGGTGCTCCATTTGGTCTCGCTGATAGTCACTGAATTTATGATGTCCCAAGCTACAACCTTTCTGAACATTGGTTATAGGTTCGAAAAGCCGATGGAACCGACAAAGGTAAATATCTCATTGAAAAAAAGTAGGAAACTAGTACGGACAATGTATCCAAAGAGGTGACAAAAGATATTGTGGCTAAGATATGTGAGGCTTTATGTCATGAAAACGTTAAGGAAATAGATAAGCAAAGTATCTCAAGTGGGAAAGGACCTGCATGACCTAAAATCAACATCACAGGCAGCTGAAATTAATGTCTTGGAATACCAGAGGCTTTAGCTGCTTTATTTATAATAAGGAGGGACTAAAACATCTGTTGAGCTTTCACATTTTCTTGCTAAAAGAGACATGGCTTATGAAGCCTTTCTACTTGGACGACTATTATATTGTAGAAACACTAGCTAAGCAAAATGCTAAAGGAAGGCCTTTTAGTGTTGTGATCAAAGGGGCGGCCGCGCCTTTATAGGCCACAGAATTTGAAATTGAGCAAAAACATAACGTACAAGCAACAGTGATCCAACTACCTGTGGGAGTGGGTGTGTATAGTAAAATGCTTTTGATTAGCATCTCGAATCCCCCGGAAAAGGTAAAAACTGCCTCGATTATTTATTATGCTGAACTACTAATTATGAATTGGGAAAAGGAACATCCAGGGGAATTATTCTTCATTGTAGGAGACTTAAACCATCAACAACCATTATTTACCAAATGTGTAGACCTGATGATTTATGAGGGACCTATTTGAATTTTAATAGGCATGGTACACAAGCAATTGACTTTGAAGCTGAAGAATTTGAATATCGCATGAACAGTTAGTTGAATTTCATTTCTACTGCTCAACTGATTCAATTAATAAGAATCAATTGCCACTTCACAAACTGCGCCAGGTACATTCATTGCAAATGATGTCCTAAGGTTTACACGTGTTTCAGCCCTTGGCCTTTCTCAAAACCAGACATTAGCTAAATAATTAGATACAATGATGTGATTGTTTGTAAAATACAGAAATAAGGGGTTGGAAAAGGGTAGGATTAATGGGTAAAAGAAAAAGAGAAACTAAAGAGAAAAAATATGATAATAAGGAACCAAATTATTTAAAACATAATGCACATCAATTACAAACCAATATAATTTGTTATATCATTCACCACCACATGCATGGGTCTTTTATGGGTAATACACACCCCAATGACTTCTAACCTCGTTTCTTGTAATATTTGAAGTACTTCTCAAAAGTGACCTGAATTCTGGTTTAATCTACTTTTTTTCTACAATATAAACATCATGTACTGAGCTTCATGATTAGTTCATTCCTTGATGCAGTTTCCTTCTCAATTCCATTGTTAAGTATATTAAATGTTCTAATGTGACATTCTAATGCCTGATATCTAACATATGATGGTAACACATTTCTGTAGACTGAGGTTATATATTAACCGAAACAATGTTGTTGTTAAGTTTCCAAACCTAGTCCTCCTCGCACTACTCGCCAGATTTCTTTTAACAGGGGAGACTGTGTTTTACCGTTGTTATGCATCAAAACGTATTTCAAACTCAGTTAGCCCACCCACAAGCCAGCGACTCCTTGCTTAACCCAAACAAATAAAAAGGTGGGAGCATAATTTTCCTGACATGCACGCTTCTAATCAGGAAAATATATAAGGCTACCAATGCTAATATGTATAGAGATCCTCCCACGGTTGCAGGACTAAACTATCCCTACCAGTAAAGCCCAAATTGCCCCTTAACTAACCGGAGATAAGGGAGCTTAGTTTTCCTTGTAGCCGCGTGCCTTTGACAAGAAACCCAGTCACCATTTTGAATTCAAATAAATACAAAAACGGCAGCCGTAGGCCCCGCCCCCCCTAAGAGGTCATACCATGTTGTACAGGGGTTCTTAATTCACCCACTTGGATTTCCCTTCGTGAGCGCAATATTATTGTTTTGAAATACAATTAGACCTACATGGTCAAGTGCCGTGCCATTGTTCTAAATTTTTTAAATTTGTTTACTCAACCGCCATGTTGTTTAAGATTTGAAAACCAAAGCAACTTTCATGATTAGACAGAATAAAATTTGGTCTTAGTTTAATTATAAACCTCACGTTGTGCAAGAAGAAACTGCTGTTAAAGTCCCATTTACTATATGTATTTGTGGAATACAATGTGAGATTAGTAATTAAACAGTATAGGGTATACTGTTTGATTAAGTGGGGACCTCATATTGTCCAATCATTGATATTAGACCTTCGAAATGAGTCTTAAATTTCTGATGATGATTACCAAAGCACCTCCTGCACCATATATATTCTGAATAGTTAATTGCCTGAATGTAATTACAAATGTGATTGTATTATTATAGAAATGAACTCATTTCATGGTCAAGGTTTAAACCAATTTCAGTTGCCCTGAAGTAGCAAATTAGTCTGGCTTTCGTTTGTCTAAGGCGTCGTTCCTTATTCCCCCTCTCTTATTCATCGTAATTATTTTCAGTCCAATAAATCTGATCTTGTTTTTATTCTCCATCTGATGATTCATTTGCCAGAGAACTGCTAAAGGAAGTCTGGGGTCCTGGCTAGTTATGGATGAGATGTGTTTTCTAATCATAGTTTTCAATGTTCTAATAATGCTGCCAATATATATTTTGTCACAAACACAAATTATTGCATACACCACGTACAACATTTTACAATTAATAAAGTCATTAATAGACAACAATGTGCCATACAAGTCCTTAAATGTGTCTGTTGCGTCATGCACATATTTGCACTTTGAACAGATCCCACGTATATGGAAACCACCTCTCTTTGGCTTCAACCACATGGAATGTCCTTCTGTCATAGAGCTTGATAGAAATGATGGACTGAGCTTATTTTTTTATGTTTGAGCTTGCTTAAATACAATCCTCGGCTTCTCTCCCAAGTGCTCTGCTAAATCCCTGTCTAGTAGTAACAAATGCCAGTGCTTTGTGAGCATTTTGCGAACCTTGAAATGATGTTGACAGTATTTCGTTATGAATTTGACTTCCGTGGTTTGTATGTCTTGATCATTCTTTCTTTTATGTATCAAAGTGCTCTCTCTAACCATACATCTTGTTGTTAATCTATCCAAGATGATTATAACCAGTGATGAACTCACTGCCCTAAAAATGAGGTTTGTCATTTGCACCTGCAAAAGGGATAGACCCAATTGATCTTCAAATGGACCTTTTCAAATGTATTTGAAAACTGAAACTAAAGAAATGTTTCACTACACAAGTGAACGAAGGGAACGAACGAGCACCCAATGTCAAAACAAGTGAACTTACCATAATGGATATTGAAAATAGTTTTCTTCTGAGATCTTTGGATGAAACTGAAGATTTTGAGATGAGGAATTTACTCTGACTTAAGAATGTACACACAATCACGCCAATGTATTTAATTATTCAGCTAATGTCCGGTTTTGAGAAAGGACAAGGGCCGAAACACGTGTAAACCCGTAGGACATCATTTGCAATAAATGTACCTGGTGCAGTTTGTGAAGTGGCAATTGAGTCTTATTAACAGTACCAGGAGTAGGGGGCTTCACTCCTTGGCTACTTCCATTGCAACGGGGTACCTAATCAGATCAACTAATGCTATAAATTCATGAATACATGTAGCAGATGGACTCTCCTTAATACCCCAAGCTTCAGTTTCCAATTTGTTGATTCAATTATTAGATGTGAGTAAAGATAGCCCACTTTTCACTTGGTCAACAAATCCAGATGCTCTTGGATAGACTTCATCCTTACGGGTGATGGCGGCTATGATTTGATTACTAGCTTCAAATTACTACCGAATAATCTCAGTGACCACGTAATATTGAAACTTTCATTAGAAAATGAGGTACTAAGGGATGATTATCTGTTACCCGGAAATTATGAGATCAATAATTCAGGCAACAGAATACGTTGGACTGAAAGAAATGTACGGGTTTTCAATGATCAAATTGTTGCCTCTCTTGAAGAGGAAGAGAAATGGGACACTATGACTGCAGGAAACCTCCATTATGTAATGCCTTTTCTTTATGAACATCTGTGTAAGACACAGAAGAAATACTCTATGGCAGTTAGATCAAGAAACTATGAACATTGTGCAATTGCTGCAAAGCAAAACACTCTGTGCTTAACAATGAAGCAAATTAAGAAATCAAACCTTGATAACCAGCTCAAACTAGTAACATTAATTGATTAAATATGCGCTTTAAAAATTGGATCAAAACTCAGAGAGTTTATTTTTAAATGTTTTTATTGGCATTTGTAATCATACACATAGCAGTAGAGCATGGGTTGTGCTTTATATTATCAATCATGTGTCGTGTCTGCCAGAAGGACAACGGATAACAACAAACTAACAAAAATAACAATAATAACAACTTTGACTGTCCACTCCCATGGTATCATAATGTGGTCCTTATTCTGCATGTTGGCTCGGAACCGGGGCCACCCCTCTTTGTGGCCGTTTCGGGTCACAGCGCTTGGAACGTACTCGGGCTCATTGGTCTGATCATAACGATTCACCTGGGATTTGTGTCCTGTTGGGCTGCTCAGGGGGTTTGAAGTCTGTCGAGAAGATCATGTCTCTCATGAGGGCTTTCCAGGACTCTAGTGTTGTGCTCACATCGTCCACGCCTCTGTTGTTTCCCTCCTCCCAGGCCCTGGTTTCGGCCGTGGTCCATCTTTCCATTTCCCTGATCCAGGGTCCATATCTGGGGCCTGTGGGCGACTTCCAGGCCATCGCTATTGTTCTTTTCATAAGAATCGATGCCATGTCCATAAGCTTCACTAGGTGCTTGATTTTACTAAGTCTCGGATGGGTGCCCAGGAGACACTCCTTAGGTGTCCATTCATACCTTTCCAGTCCAGCTCTCCTGCAGGTTTGCTCGGCAGCAAGCCAGAGCTTCTGGGATCTGGGGCAAGCCCAGAACATGTGGATCAAGTCAGCTTGTTCGGAGGAGCACCATGGGCATGTCGAAAGGATTTTGTCATTGAAGGTGGCTATCCTGTGCGGGGTCATGTAGGTCCTATAGAGGACGTTCAGCTGGATCATCCTGAACCTGGCGTTCCGTGACACCTCCTTCGGGTATAGCAGGGCTCTTGCCCATTCTTCCTCTGTGATTTCTGTCCCAATGTCAGTCTCCCACCTCTCTTTCAGAGGCGCTCCTCTGAGGTTAACTCGGTCGTTTATCTGGGCGTACAGCCTCGATGTCGGCTTCCAGCCGTCGCTCAAATTATACATCTCCTGTACAAGGGGGTGGGTCTCTGGCTCCTCAGGCCATGTGTTCCATTTTGTCTTGGCTACGTGTCTCACCCTCTGGTAAAATAGGAATTGGCCCGAAGAGAGTCCGTCCTTCAGTTGCAGCGAATCGAAGTCCCTAAAGGCTCCTTCGTCGAACATGTCTCCCCATGTATAGAGGCCACAAGTCTCCCAGTTCCTCATTACTGGGAGGTCGATGGGGGTCCTGCATACATCTGTCAACATGGGGATTTCAGGCATGTATGGGTGATGGAGGCCTAGCAGTGTTCTGACCCTGTTCCAGACCCGCTTCCCCAGTTTTACTATCATAGGTGGGTCAAGGGGGCCCACCTGCGAGCCCCATATTATCTCCTTAGGATGCGTAGGCCCGGTCAATTGGGAAAGGAGGCCAGTCTCAGCAGAGGGTTCATCCGAGAGCCACTTTGTGACATGTGTTAGTTGTGCTGCGAGATACTATCTCTGTAAGTCGGGTAGTTGGATGCAGCCCTCGGTGTGGGGGAGCGTGAGGATATTCAGGGCAAGCCTATGTCTGGACTGACCCCAAAGAAAGTCCCTGATCAGAGATTCCAGTTTCCTGAAGAAGGGCGGGGGGATATAGTGTGTGATGTTGGTGAAGTAGTAGAGGAATCTTGGGAGTATAATCATTTTGGAGATTGCAGCCCTACCCATCATTGAGAGGGGGAGCTTTGACCAGAATTTAATGGACCTTCGAACCCCGCACATTGCGGCTTCGGTGTTGCGCTCATGGGTGGAGGCTGGCGTGTGCATGATGGTTAGACCTAGGTAGCGGAAGGCCTCCGGCTGCCACTGGCTCCCTATTTCAGGTAGTTCCTCTATGTCTCTTCCTCTGAGTCCCGCAAGGGGGAAGGAGCATGATTTCTGTCTACTAAATTTTATCCCTGAGTATTTAGCAAAATTATCGAGGACATCCAATGCTGTAGGTGCAGTTTCTCGGGGGTTCCTGAGGTATAGAAGGACATCGTCGGCATATAGGGAGATGATGTTATATGTTCCACCAATGCTGATGCCGGAGTCGAACAGTTGCTTCCTGAAATAAATTGCCACTGGTTCCAGGCCCAGGATGTACAGCATCGGCGATAGTGGGCACCCTTGCCTGGTTCCTCTCTGGATGGGCCATGCTCCTGACACAACACTACCAGTCTTCACCCGGGCCACCGGGTTGTTGTAGAGCACCTCGACCCACCGGATGAAGTGTTCCCCTAGACCAAACTCTCTCAGGGTCAAGATCAGCCACTCCCAAAATATCGAGTCAAAAGCTTTTACGGTGTCAAGTGAGAGTACCGCTAGGTCCTCCTTGCTCTCCTCTGTTTGTGCCCTAACATGTTGGAGCCTCCTCAGATTGGCGGTAGTGTTGCGTCCTGGGACGAAGCCGTTCTGATCCACATGTATTAGGGACCCTATCACCCTCGAGAGCCTCTTGGCTAATATAGTCGTGAGGATTTTGCCATCGTAATTCAGCATCGCCAAGGGGCGATACGAGTCGCACTCATCGAGTGGTTTGCCTGGTTTGAGCATTGGTATTATGAGAGTCTCTCTCATGCTACTCGGCAAGGTTCCAGTTTCATATGCCTCCAAATAAACTTCATGTAATATCGGGGTTACGATCTCCTCGTAAGCCTTATAGAATTCTGGGGTGAGGCCGTCCGTCCCGGGAGTCTTGCTAGTGGAGAGGGACCTGATCGCTTCCGATATGTCTTCTAGTGTGATGGCCTCCTCCAGCCCAGCTCGATGTTCTTGACTCAGCTTGGGTAGTCCGATCTCGTCCAGGGTGTCTCTAATGTCTTCTTCAGGGATTCGCTCGTTGTGGGTGTAGAGCCTGGCGTAAAAGCTTGAAAAGACTTCATTTATTGCTTGTTGTGTCATTTGTGTTGTGCCTCCCTCATCTTTGATCTCCTTGAGGGCCTGCCTCGGATTCTCCTTCTTGCATAGCCAAGCAAGTATCCTGCCTGGCTTATCTGCTTCTTTGTGTGCTCTCAGGGTCCGTGTGGAGAAGTCGAACTTGGACAGCCTCTCCCAGGCTATCCTGCATTCCTCCCTGATTTCCTTCAGTTTGGCCTCCCTGGCAATGGTCGGAGGCGAAGCATCTTCCAGTTGCCTGATCTCATCCTCCTTGTCCTCTAGCTCCTTCCTCAGTTGCCTCCTGATCCCACTGGCTTCAGCTATTATCTCACCCCTCGTTACCACCTTCATGGCTTCCCAGAATGTGCTCCACTTCTGGACCGATCCCTTGTTGGTCTCTACGTACTCTTCTAGTTTCTCTCTTAGGGTTTCCTTGAATGCAGGGTCCGTTAAATTTTCAGTTGGCATACGCCACATCGGGATAGGGGGCCTCGGGCCTCTTAGGTGGAGCTGTATCAGGAGAGGAGAATGATCCGAAATCGATCTTCCCAGGTAGTTCGCGGACTCAACCTGCGGTATCAATGCGTTGTCAACGAAAAGATGGTCTATCCTGGTGTGTAAACCGTGGGGGGCTGAGTAGAATGAGTAAGCTCTGTCGATGGGATGCAAATCTCGCCAGACGTCAACTAGGTGCAAGTCCGCGATCACATTGCGGAGGGCACGGGAAGCAGGGCCATTGGGGATGTGCGGCGTTAAAGATCTGTCTGTGTCTTCGTTCATCACGCAGTTGAAGTCTCCCCCCACAAGAAGGCGTCCTCCCGGTGGTGTGCAATTTTGGCGCATAGCTGCTTAAGGTGGGAGGGTATGCCATGTTGTGGGAAGTATGAGTTGACTATGCATAGTCAGGAATTTTCCAGCATGCCCCAAACTATCACGTACCTGCCTTCTTCATCCGTCTCCATCCCCATCTGGTGAAAGGGTGTGTCAGGACTCACCCACGTGTATACGCCGTGTGCGTACCTCGAGTAAGAGGAGCCACTGCCCTGGCCACTCCAATAATCCGCCAGTTTGTTCGTGGTGTCGGATGTGAGGTGCGTTTCCTGCAGGAGGGCGAACGATACCTTCTTCCTTTTGAAGTAGGAGCGTATTCGATTTCTCCGCAGGTAGGATCCCATCCCTCTGACGTTCCATGTGATTATTCTGAAGCGTGCTGCCATTGCTTGACTTCGATCGTGGATATGGGAGGCTCCACGCCCATTTCCTGGGATGGGCATCCACTGCTACGTGTCATGCTTCGATTCGCTTGCATGAGGTGATGGGCTTCAGTTTCCGGCCTTTGATCCTCCGTGAATTGGAGGACAGTCTTCATGAGGAGTGCAGTCATAAAAAAACTGAACGAAAATAACCATAACTGGTGCACCCAGCTACTGCCTTGGGGGGGGCAGTGCTCGGGGGCTCTCGTGCTGTCTGTCCCAATCCGGGTTTCTGGCACGAGTAGGTTCGTGCCGGCAGCTAGCCAGCACTGGTCTTTCGTGGGTGCGTGCTGTGTGCTCATGAGCGGGAGGCCGGGTGGGCCCCGTAGTCACTTGATGTTCTCAATGTAGTTTCCATGGTGGTGATGTACTCTCTTGTGATGGTGTCCAGTGCGGGTTCAAGGGTGGTGGTGTCCAGGTGTCAGTCCGTCACCCCTTGTGCATTCGGTTCAGTTCTCATGGGTGGGTTCAGGGGCGATATCGGCCAGGTTATTGTGTTCCAGCCACATGGTGGCTGCGGCTGGAGTTTCCAAAAATATCGCTCGCCCCTTGTGGATCACTTTTAGTCTGGAGGGATACAGCAGCATGTATTTTAGATTTAGTTTTCTCAATCTAGCTTTGATTGGGACGAAAGAGTTCCTTGCTCTCTGCACTGACTGCGTGTAATCAGGGTAGATGGTGACTTTTGAATTGTCCCGCTCTATCTCTCCGCCCTCTCTCGAGAACTTTAGGATCACTTCGCGGTCCCGGAAATTGAGGACCTTCGCTATGATGGGGCTGAACCTGGAGGGGGTTTCTTCTGGAGCGATCTGTGAGCCCTTTCTATAGCGAAGCCCTGGGAGAGTTTTTCCGCACCAATTTCCTGCTGTATTAGGGATTCTATGTAGGCCGTTGGGTCTGTGGTTTCGGCTCCCTCAGGAATACCCAGTATCCTAATATTGTTGCGCCTAGCGCGGCCCTCTGCTTCCTCTGATCTTGCCTCCAAGTAGCTCACCTTTCTCCGAAGGTCCGCCACCTCTGCCTTGAGGTCTTGTGTGTCCTCGGCAATGTCCTTCTGGATGCTTTCTATGTTGGTAACACGTTCCGTCAGATTACGGGCATCTTGTCTTATGAGTTGGATGTCAGCCTTCACTTCGCCAATTTTTGTGTCAATAAACGTTCTTAGGGCAGCAATCGCCTTGAGTACTTGATTGCCCTTGTCGCATTCCCCTGGGCTGGTCCGCGCAGCTGTGCTTTTAGGTGTGGACTGGGCGATCGGGTGGGGTTTTGGGGTGACAAAAGGATCCATAGTGGCATTCTTGGCCATGCCCCTTGAAGTAGACATTGCGGGATCTCTGGTCCCCTTTGTTTGATGTAGGTGTCTGGTCGGCCTCATTCAGGGTGTGTGGTTGTATGGCTCTCCCCAGCCCGCTCTCCGTTTGGCCCACAGGGGCACCGTGTTGGGGGGGACGCCTCAGCAGGTTAATTCGCCTGTCGGGTCGACCCTGCTTTGTTTGTTCGCAGGCGAGGGCCGACTCGCGGAGGGTGGGCAGGCCCTAGTTATGTTCGTCGGGATGAAGTGTCGGGCCTAACTGGGGGCGTCTTCGGTGTCTCCGGTACTGGTTCCGGAGCGCCCCCCTGCGTGTTGTTGCGGTGGGCCTCGAGCGCCAGGGGGCATTGGTTACCTAATATCACAGTCCAGGGGGAGCTGCGGGTCCCCCACAGCCTCTCTCTGCTTTTAATTCGGAGGGGTGCCGCCGAGGATCTCCACTCCAGGGCCCGCTCCAGTGGTTCTGGGGTGTCAGAAAAGAGTGCTGCGGCCTGGGGATGGCGCGGGTCCCAGCGGGCGGTCCCCGGACTCGGCGGGAGCAGCTCTGTGTGCCGTCCGCCGTGAGCGCTCGGGATGCAAGGTAGTGAGTCTCGCCGGGAGAGTCCTGGGCCTCTCAGTGATGTTCTGCCGGGCAGCGCAGCATGATTCAGCTGGTCCCGCTGCTTCGCTGGTTTCTCTCGATCAGCGGTGAGCGTGAATGCCTGGCTGGTCCTGGGGAGTGAAGTTTCGCCAGCCCTCCTGCGGGGTTCAGGCTCTCCAGGGTATCGAAGCCGCCATTTGTGTGCGCCGCTCGGAGAAGGGGGGAGCTGGGCTGAAGCGCCGGATCAGGCTCCCGAGCTCCGATTTTCGTCAAGAGCAGCTGCGGAGCATGGGTCCTCGCCTCAACTTCGGTTGGGTTGTCGGATGGACAGGACAGCGGGCTTGAAACACCGAATTCAGGATCAGACTACAGGGCTTGGCCGGAACTCGAAAGTTCCGCGTCCTCACTCCATGAGCACCAGGCAACACCCCCCGGATCAAAACTCAGAATATCAGTGGCCAGAGTGCAGTGGCAAATTATGAGAAATGCAAGAGGCAAAGATATGTGAACATTTTGGTACATCTTTAATAAACATAGTAAAATTAACAAATTGAAAAATTATATAAACCCTATCTCTAACAATAGCTGGAAAGAGTATATTTTGAATATGCATCATATTGATGATGCACCCCATGGAATACTTAACTATGAAGAGATACAGGGAAGGTGTGTGCTAACTTTTACTGAGAAGGAGACTGAACTTATTATCATTGGTCTGAAGTCATCTAGAGCTCCGGGGCCAGATGGGCTCCCAAATGTTATCTTTAAAAAGAACCTGAAATTGCAGACTGATATCTTATTTATTATATTCAAAGATGTAGTAAGAACGGGTCTGATCTCAATGAGTTGGAAATATGCAACACTGATACCAATTTATAAAAAAGATTTTCGAGACTTACCGACAAATTACAGGCTACCCACCATAAACTGGAGTTCTAAGACATTTACATAGTTACTCTTTATTCATATTAATAAGTGGATAACCAAAGAGAGTATATTAAACCACCAGAAATCAGGTTTTAGAAAAGGGTACAGCACTTTGACAAATTTGTGGACATTAAACTATTTTATTAGACAGACGCAAGTTTGTCACACAAAACACTGTATGTATGTTTCATCGATTTCTCTAAAGCTTTCGATACAGTGGGCCTCATTACGACCCAGGCGCTGGACCATGGTGCTATTAGCACCATGGTCCATGCCTGTCTCCGGCATGGTGGATGGCGGAATTACCGCCCCCATCACAAGGTTGGCGGGGGCGGTAATTCCCCATTCACAATTTGCCCTTCCCCATTCCCATTTTGTCCCATAGGGCATAATGGGGATGGGGAAGGCGCTAATTACGGCACCGTAAATTACGGTTGCCGTAATTAGCTCCAAGGTCCCTTAGCGGGTTGGATTTTAACGCCTGCAAAAAGCAGGCGTTAAAGCCTCCAACCCGCTAAGGGGCCTTGTAATCAGGCGCTAATGGTTTAACGGCGCCGACGCTCTTTACGGCGCCGTTAAAGCATTAGTGCCAGGGTCGTAATGAGGCCCAGTGAATTGAAATTTACTTTGGGAGATCATGAGAGAAAATTGAATGGAGGGTCAAGTTTTGTATTTTACTAAAGCTTATACACAGTTAATAGGGCGAGTGGGAGAAACAATCAGGTGGGCTCTATGGGAGAAGAGATAAGGACCAATTGCGGTCTAAAACATGGCTGTGCTTTAGCGCTGACGTTGTTTTATATGTACACCTTTGGTCTAGGAAAAACTCTTTTAAAGTGCAAAAATGTCCCACCTTAGATTGGGCCGCACCCCATCTCCTGGCTGTCATATGCAGATGACATCTTAATTATGGGCCAAACAGCGATCGGACTGCAGCACCACCTACCTGCTCCGAACCACTTCACAATGTGTCCTATTAATTAATCTAGACATAACTAAGGTTATGAATTTTAAGAAAAATAGAAGTGGGATTAAAATATATGGTTGGATGATTGGCAATATTGTCCTGAAAGAGGTTGATACATACACATACTTGGGTATCTCAAGCTCATGAAACAGACGTGAGGAATGCCTGTCCAGTGTCATAACCAATAAGGCCATGGCTAGACTTTTTGCTATCAAGACTTTTATTCGAAAAGGCTCGCGCCATTCTGTAGAGGGTCTAAGAGTACTTATAAAACCTGTATTTTGCCAAGTATCCTATATGGAATTGAAGTATTTACTACAAAGGAAGTGACCTGGCTGAATGTATTGGAAGGTCAATTATGGATAAAGGCCCTGGGGTTAGCACATTTGGTGCTGGTTGAGGCAATCTGTAATGAGTTGGGGTTGACCAGACTGAGTACCCAGAAAAAGATTTACTCCTGTATTATATGTTTTAAGATGTTGGATGACTGTGTTATGGATTACTCTATCTATGCTTACTTTCAAAGCTTAATTGAACTGATCTCACCCTGCTCAGCCTTAAAAAAGGGGGTCAAAGATATAAGAACCTTCCCAACTGAAATCGACTACACCCCCAGTGCTGAGGAAAGTTGGGCAGCTAAGTGTAAAATGTTAAAAGTAAAAGCAATGGCCTGGGATTGCTGTGATAGGAACGCTAAATTAGCAGGAACAACATCTTATGGCAGTAACGCATCACAAGCTTTTACGATAGATAGTCCCTGCACATATTAAAAAAATATCCAAAATCCTAAAACTAGGCACTTTCTTTGAGATTAGGACAACTGCCCACACTATCTAGAACAGGAGCATGGCAGGGTATTCCTAAACAAGAGCGACTGTGCAGATTGTGTAAATCTGAGTTAGAAACTGCTTGCCACTTATTGACAAGATGCTCTGCCATTTCTGTATTCTATGAAAAGGGATTTGCAAAATTAAGATACAATGTGCAATTCTTTCTTCAAGACTAGTTCTGGTTTTACCTTTATGTCAAGAAAACACTGTTTTTTTTTATATATGCAAGCAGTTTTACTACACTGTTTTTTTATATATGGCAAAAAGTTTTAAAGATATTAATTTGAAATAAAAAACATTTTATGGATTGCTACACGTTTTATATCAAATAATGTATGTACTGTTGGGTTAAAAAGAAAAATACTTTTTAATTTTTGTAATAGAAATGTATATGATCTTGATTGTATGATTTTCTTTAATATTTATGTGAAATACCTATTGCTTTTAATTATGTTTTTCTGTGTAACAAGGTTTATTTTAACTAATAAACCACGTTAAAAAAAAATTATAGTTTTTTCGAGAAGGTCTACTAGGTTGCAATTTGTGATGGTCCTCCAATTTCTTTTCATGCTAGTCAGCAGTTTGTCGAGTTGTTTGATTGTTGATGTGGTTAGCGTGATTATGAAGGGTTTGATGAGGTTATTGCTCCAGAGAATCTGTATCAGTGGAGCTGTGGGGATGACGTTTCTGTTGGAGAATATTGCGTCTTGTATGTCCTGCCACATGAGTTGCTCCTTAGAATAGCTGATGCAGTTTCATTGTTTCCAGTTGTTTGGCTAGTGATTTTTGAGAGCTAGCAGATTCTTCGTCATACCAGATGTTGAAGTCTCCAAGGATTATCAGGTTTTCCTGGTCTATGGCTAGGCTGGTGATGACTTCAGTGAATGCATCCACGAAGGTTGCGTCGTATGTAGGTGATCTGCATATTAGGATGAATTTGAGGTTTGTTTTTGTGTTTGCTGTCAGGCGAAGGATAAAGGATTCACAGTTTTCGATGATTAGGGGTTCTTCAGTTTAAATTTTCAAGTGTTCTTTGTATGCTATTTCAGTCCTCCTCCTCTTTTGTTTTGTCAGTTCGCTTGTGAAAATTTGAAGATTTCGGGAGGGCAGTTAGGGGGTGTAATTTTGTAGTTGTCTTCAAGCCATGTTTTGGTTATAAATAAGATATCAGTGCCTCCATCACACAGGAGGTCGTAAATCTCTGTGGCATGCTTGACATTGATCTGGCGTTGATTATGTTGCAATGGATTTTTTTGACATGGTTAGGTTTGTGTTTCGTTCCTTGTTTTGTCTTGTGATTGTTTAGTTGGGGTGTTTGCTGTTGTAGACCGGTTGATGATCTATGCAATCTGCTTTGTCGTTAAAGCAGTCCGTTAGGTTGATGATTGGTTTGTTGAATTCTTCTGCTTCATTGTCTGCTATGTTTTGATGGGGTTGCTGGTGGTGCCCTTGTGTTTTTGTGATATACGGAGTCAGGGCTTTAGTTCATACCTTTCTGTTCTGGGTTCCTCTCTTCTTTTTGTTTTTGCAGGGTTCCAGTTGGTTGTCAGTGGATCCGGATCTGTCAGTGGCATTGGAGTTTTGTGGTGTTGGGGTTGTTGTCAGGTACGGTGTAAGATATAAGGATTTTTCTCTTCTCACAATGTTTATTCTGTTGGCTGTGGTGTTTTCTGGGGTTTTCTACTGTAGGCGGATGAGGGTGTGGATCTGTTTGGTTTGTTCCATGTCCCAATTATTTTTGGCGGTGTCCAACTGTGTGTCTGGGTATTTTGTGGTCCTTGTTGCTAGAGTGGTTGGGGTATAGAGGTTGTTGAGGTTACAAGGGCAGTAGCCCACCTGTAGTGCTTTGAGTGGTTTGGATGTTTTCGAATCTTATTCTCTTGTGATGTGAGAGCTGGATGTCCTTTGTGGGTGGTTGTCCAATTAGTGGGTTAGGGTCTGGTGTTCCTCTATCTATGGGTGGGCGGTCTATGCGGGTTGTTGTGAGAGGTGCTACACAATGGAGGAGGGTAGTGCAGTTAGGAATGGGGATAGACGGGTTCCCAGTTTAGCTTAGGCAGTGACCTGTTTGTTGTTACTTTCTTTCAGTGGTGGCTGGGTGTTCCTGGGTACACGGAGGGTCTATGATTCAAGGATGCCTGGCCGTGTGGAGAACACGCCTAGGGATGAGATTCCTAGATGGTGTGAGAGAGATCCTGGGTTACACATCTAGATTTGGATTCCTGGATATTTGAAGAGAATGCTTAGGTTTCACAGGATGGCAGACACTGAGAAAAACACATATACATTTGAGAATCCTGGATAGTGGGAGGAAAGCCCTGGTTTAGTAAATTGCAGATATAAATGCACCTAATTTTGAGATTGGAAGACAGTGGGAGGAAGTCCAGGTTTCACAAAAGGCAGATTTGAGCCCACAAAGTGGCAGGTATAAGCACTCCTAAATCTGAGATTCCTAGACTCTGGGAAAAAGGCCTGTGTTGCACAAAATGGCCGGTATAAGCACAACAAAATTTGAGACACCTGGATGTTGAGAGGAAAAGGTTGTGTGTCACAAAATGGCAGGTGTAAGCACACAAAATGGAAGAACACAAAATGGCAGGTATAAGCACACAAAATGGCAGGAATAAGCACACCTAAGTTCGAGACTCCTAGGTAGTGGGAAAAAGGCGGATGTTTCACAAAATGCAGATGTAAGCACACACAATGCAGCGGGTATAAACACACCTAAGTTTGAGAATCCTGGATAGTGGGAGGAAGACCTATGTTTCACAAAATGCAGATGTAAGCACACACAATGGCAGGTATAAACACACCTAACTTCGTGACCCATCGATAGTGGGAGAGGGGCCTATGTTTCAAAATTGGTTTTGGATTCACACTGGATTTCTTAGAGTGTCTCGAGTGTGTGTGGTTGGTGGGTGGTGTAAATCTTCCAAGTGTTGTTGATTTAGGATGATGTGGAATGTTAGCATAACTGTCAGTACCTGAAAATGTTCCTACCTTGTCCGTTGACGCTAGTTGACAGCTTTACGGCTCTCTTCTGGCACTTGTGTAACTTGTTGGTGGCTTCCTGTGCTGGCCACGGGTGGGATGTTGTGTTAGCCACCTGGATGAGTGGGGGTGGAAACAGGGAAGTAAATTGCCTACAGTTGGGGGCTTTCCAGTGCCGACCAGGGTACTACCTCCAGGCACTGCTCTCCTGTTGAGGGAGCTCAGCGCTGAGTGAGACCCGGTAGTGGGCCACAGAGGCTTGCTTTGTGTTATATATGATAGTGGACGTAGGGGCTATGTGGCAGTTTTGTTTGTACTGTTGTTAGCAGGTGGCCACCTGCTTCCCATCCTGACACCTGCAGACACCTCCTGTAACTGCCTCTTGAGTCGCCCTTTGCCTTGGGGCCCTAAACCGTGGGGGCTGCCGGGCCGGGGCTGCCCTCAGAGTGTCACTGATACGTTTTTATGTCTGGGGTTGTGCTCTAAAGCACCAATCAGCTAGCGGGGGCGGTAGGGGAGGCAGACTGGGAAGGGAAGGAAAGGAAAGGGAAGGGAAGGGAAGGGAAGGAAAGGAAAGGAAAGGAAAGGAAAGGAAAGGAAAGGAAAGGAAAGGAAAGGAAAGGAAAGGAAAGGAAAGGAAAGGAAAGGAAAGGAAAGGAAAGGAAAGGAAAGGGAAGGGAAGGGAAGGGAAGGAGCAAAGCAAAGGCTGCTGGCGCCGTGTGTGCAAGGGATTTTTTTTATTTAAACTAAAATCAGAGCTATGACCCTGAAAGTGAAAAAATCAGAGAGCAGAGCACTGAGGGCACACATTACCCGGTCTGATGCTCGCTGGGCAGTCCCCGGAGTGCGGTCAAGATTAAGATCTATGTTATTAGTACATATTGCAAACTTAGCTCATACATACACGTGTGAGTGTGTTTGTGCCATGCAACCAGTCACAGAAATTGGCTTTTATTTTCCTTGTTCATTCAAGCAGTGACTCTGATGTGAATTACCGTTCCGACCTCTGGCTCCTGGTTAATGATATGGTAGAAGTAATCTTCTTCATATGTGGTCTGGCTTCGCATGTTGTCTTTTATTAATGAGGCATTCATGTGGCAATGTTTGTGTTTTCACTGTTTCTTAAAAAGGTCTCAGCTGTGAATAATGGTAAGTGCATAACAATTTGCTCGCAAAAGAGAGCTCTGCATGTGCTATTTAGTCCACAGGTGGCAGAGTTGTGCTGCATTCATCCTATCCCTAAACATGCTTTTCAGTCTCTTAGTTACTCGCCTCCTGCCAAGTGTAATTTTCAGTATGTTTAAAGTTGCTATTTTCTCTGGGACCTGCCTCTGGGAACTTCAACAAACCTTACGTAATTTTATCAATCAGAGTCAAATTGTCTTGTTCCTAAACCTTTGGAATCTGTATCATGTTTTATGTTGCATTTTGTAAGTCTCACTATAAATCTTGTAATGCCTGACCCTCTCTGTGAAGTGCAATATTCTTCTCTGAAAGGGGAGAAACTAACTTAATTATGGCCTACGTGTGCTTGCATTTAGCTGAATGTAAAATAATGGTGACCAAATACAAGCCCTTTTTCTACATTTCTCAAACTGATGTAAACTGCTGCTATGCTGGGTTAAAAGCACATATATGCTTGTCTATTAAAGATATGTTATAGCTTAATAAATATGCAGCTGTC
Source organism: Ambystoma mexicanum (assembly GCF_040938575.1). Taxonomy (NCBI): domain Eukaryota; kingdom Metazoa; phylum Chordata; class Amphibia; order Caudata; family Ambystomatidae; genus Ambystoma; species Ambystoma mexicanum. Next base: position 21,719,264 of record NC_090933.1, on the reverse strand, counting down.
ATTTCTTGTTGGGCCTATACTATGTGTAATGACTTTCACTGAATGGCCTGTTTATTTGTTTTTATCTATTCTTTTGTGTCTCTTTTAGAGGGATTACCGCTAGTTGTATTTATGTGCGGGTTAAGAGTGCTGAATAGATGTGCCCATATTTATATACTCCCCTACATTCCCCGCTTTCATCCCTTGAGTGATGAATGTTTCTCTAACTTCTCCTTTACAGCTTTCATCTTCTTCATCTGGTTGCTCATAAACACTTCTGGGTATCCATATTTTCCCACCATCTCTAAGATCCCAACCATACATGATATAATCCCAAGGGGTACACTGTAAATAGCTGTGGGGCAGTTCTAGAGTGGTATCGATGTAACATTCAAGGTAATCGGTAGGGTCATTGGGTTGGGACAAATGGCATTGTCAGAGTAACTGCGTATGTTTGTGGGTACCTGCTCCTGCATGTTCCTACCTGTGGTTGCTCATCTGTTTGACAGCTTTCATCTTTCCACCGAGGAGTTGCAGTACCTATCATTACTGCAAAGAAATTGGGTTTGTTTCCATGGGACACACAACAGGCGTAAATTAACTGGTAGGTAGACCAAAACAATATCATGAGGATATGAATAGGAAGAATACCTTGACAAAAATGTTTCAGCCACCGTGGCATCCATCATATAAGCAACATTTGCCAGTTGTCTTCTTTGGCAATTCCTCCTGTGCTTTCCATTTCCATTGTCAATTGTGCCAGTTTCTTGATGGCTATGGTAAGTGTTCCATTCTCTGTGTCAATTGGAGGGGTTGTCGGTGCAGCAAGAGCTGCCGATTTGTCTGCAGACCCCTCCCTCCATTGCTGTCATCAGGTCCACAACCATGCAATTTTGGAGTGCCACGAGCCGGAGTGCTCTGTGCTCATCGGGTACTGCATTCAATACATGCTCGATTGCATTGGTTAGCTCCATCAAGTCCCACCTGATCAGTCAGAGCCACTTGGAATTGGTGGTTAATTATTTTCCCGGTGCAAGTAATGAGGTAAAAAAGACCTCAGTTTTCGTAAATAAACAACATTGAGGCAGCATCTTCCCCTGTGCCTCATCAGCTTCCTTTGAGGAATATCCACTCATTTTGTTTCTATTCACCCTAGGTGAGTGGAAGTGGCCTACTTTCATTGGGGCCTTTTCAGGGAACTGGGATTCCTTCTTGGGCAATTGAACATGCTTGGCAGGCTTAGTCATTGCTGGTGCTTGCAGGGTAACAAGGGAGTAGAGGCTGCTCCAAGATGGTGGCAAATAATGATAGGCTTGCCTGCTAGACTGCCAGAGGATGTCCATAAGTACAGTGGTGCCTTCATCCAATGCTGGCATCTGGTAAGTTTTTTTACAGTTCAAGTTGGTGCCAACAGGCGCACAGTGCCTTTACCTCTGAAACAGAATGTAGATCGAGTGAGCTTCTGCACTTTGATAAGTTTACATCAACATGAACAACCTGTTAATCTGATCACATGTGATGCCAATATATTTCTACAAAGTCCATCTGTTTGTTTTATGTCTGTTTCTCTAATTCTCATCTGACCCTCAGCATTGAACACTGCTTGCCCCTTAATCCACTTTTTGTTCCAGAATGTAGAACCTTCTATTACTACTAATGGTTTTCCTGGACAATGGTTGCTTTCTTGCTTTCTCAACTTTTCTCACTCTTCTCCTGATCTTTTCTCCATTCTAATAAACACTGTTTGTCCCTGAAACTGGCCCAAAACATTGCAGGTTACTAAATGTGCTGAGCACTGTACCTCTAAAGTCGACGCTTCCTATGATAAGAATAGTCTGGCGGTGCCAACCGCACGTGGGATTAATCCACAAATATAACACGACTCATTTGCTGAGTTCTGCTAAACTCTCATCAAATTATACCATGTATTTACTCCATCTGAGTGATGCTGATCTACCGTTTCACTTGGTTCTGTGTTTACTTGTCTAAAAATAGCATTTTTCTAACTGCAAATACATGTTCTACTTGTGTATTATTGGTATTAGTACCTCTATGCCCTAATCTCAATAGCTATGTTAAAAGGATAGACGAGAGAAAAATAAACAACATATTCCTATCAACTTACTTTTCATATTGCTATGGCTATTTCCTTGAGCTTTCTTCATGTTGACAGTAAAACTTGCTTTGTTAAGTCCAAAGAGTCTCACTTTTATCCTCTAATACTATGGCTGTACTCCACTTTCGTTGCTTATTCTGATGTTGGGGATAGTTGTTCATCCAAGTTGAGGTGCTGTGCTTGTCTTTTCCTTATGGCTGTGTTGTAGCTGAAGAGGTACTTTCACCGTGCTGTGCTGATTGGTCGGAGCCCTTCCTCTTGGCGTACTGTTTATCTGAAAATAGAATAACTTTGCATAGATTAACATGCCCTTGACATGCATATCAACTTAATTTCCTATTCTTGTACTGCTTTTGCTTTCAACAATTTTGACAGGTGATAGGGCACGCCCTCTCTTTTCACATCCACATTTTTCCCCTGCTTGGTCTCTTTTCCTCAAATACAATTATATATTACTTTGATAAAGCACGTCTATGCTTTTGATAACTCTCTATGTTGGGCTGCTGTAAACATAACTTTTATTTTCTTTCAGAAAGGGCATATAAGATATCTGTTTTGTGTCTGCATATATGGCTGCATTTGTGCGTGACAAGGTTTTCTTTTGGAACACGCAGAGCACTTTTATGATTGTTACATGGGCAGGGCCTTTTAGTGCTTCAATTAATCTTGTTAATAAAAAATGGCATGCTGAACTAGGGACCCATCTGTTTTTCTATATCTCTTTCATCCACATAAACCTGAATGTACTGAACATGTCATGTATGCACAATCACTATATATGGTAACATCTTCATATGCTGACATTTCTAATGTACTGTACATGTCATGTATGCACAATAACTATATATGGTAACATCTTCATATGCTGAAATTTCTAATTCTTTAATGAATTCAATGAGTTATGCTGTTTGTGATGAATAATGCAAGGGCAATTTCAACAGTATGGTTATATGAAATCCTTCCTCCTGGTCCTTCACATATTTAATTACTGCTGGGCCTGTGTTGCTTTGTCTACTTTCCTTGTCTTTGCTTGAATACCCATCTACATAGAGTGTTTCTCCTGTATCAAAGTTGTCTTCATTAATCCTGCTGAATATATCTGGCTTTTTCACATGTACTTACACAATCATGTTCTTTGTTGTCTGGTCCTACTGACTTGGCAACCAAATACCAAGAGAGGTGGGGGGATTGAACTGTTTGACCAAACTGCCCCCTAACTTTAGGTACACCTAAATTTCATAAACTAAAGATTTGGTAAACAGTGTGTTGTCACAGGGTAAGATATCCAACATCACTTAAGGAAAACCTGAGAAGAGGGAGGGATCAAATTCCCATACCTCTACACAATTGGTAGCCACTGCGAGGATTGCACAGTGAGGAGTAGGTACACAAGAATGCACATTTAATGAAATATTTGCATATACATTTTATTAAATATTCAGCAATAATTAAAATTCATAATAAAAATGCCAAAATGGCATAATTAATTTTAATTCATACAGATCTTTTGCACAGTCCATAAGAAATTGCACAAAAAAGGGGGGGGAGAAACAACCAAAACACAATTATAACAACTTAAGTACACCGGGAATAGAAGTGTACACAAAACCATAGGAAAATATACGGTTAAAGAAGCAGTAGCGTAAATATATGTGTCTAAATCAACTGTCTCCTTATAAACCCAACCCAAAAAAAATAAGGTTATCTAATGTAGAAAAATGACATGGCTGCAAAACCACTAAATCTCACACTCCTTCACTCCCGTTCAACCCAACATGTTTCATTCCTCACGCATTCCATACACACACAGTCAGGGGAAATTCATCAGGGGCATGCACTTAAAAACAATATGTGCCAATGTTGTCAATAAGAATGGCGGAATAGTTTTCAAAGCCACACAACCTGATTAGTTATACTCAGGGCATGAAGTACTCTCAAAACTGTGCTTAGACGGGCCCCACACTAATAATGTCACGTGGGGATAGACTTATAAAAAGCACCAAAAAGAGGCAGCTAGTTCCTGCTACTATGGTGAATTTCCAATTTACTCCAGTGGACTACTTCAAAGCACCAAGCGAACAGCTATTTCCTGCTACTATGGTAAGCTTCAAATGTCCTCCAGCAAGGGAAGGACATCAAACACCTGTGAACAAACAAGGAGATAGAGAGACTAATAAATAAGGACTCTCCCTCAAAAGACTGTTACATTACATCATCTGTGGAGCTGTTATATGCTTCAATTTAATCAACCCGAGAACGCTCTAACGTAGAAAGGCTCCTTTCTGTGAAAAGCACAATGGCGAAGGACAATTTAAGGATGGCTATTCATCACTTAACAGATCTCATAAGTAAAATCATGTTCATCTAACCTCAGTTGGGAGTAAAGTGCACCCATTAGCGTGGGTCCCAATTGGCCAAAATCTGCCAAAGCAGCAGCAAACAGCATTAGCCAACTTAACTATAATTTTGTATTCTGTGAGTTTACCAAACATGAAGCCTTCAGTGCCACCCGATACGAGAATGTACATCAGATGTCTAGATTGATTGATCCCATGTAATGAAGGCTTGCAGTTAATTAGAATTCAGTTGCAGGGGGCACTCTTCCCTTAGGATAAAGCGACCTGTAGATGGTGCAAAAACAGCACTGTTATTCAAACTCGGTGCTACCTATGTCACAGGGTGATTTAGAGAATGGTGGCTCATGAGGCATTACCTTGTATTTATTCACTGAGCGTATCGGTCGTGTTCCGCTATGGTTAGAGCAGTTACTTCAAAGGCTCACCTCACCAGCAGTGCCAATGGCTGTCTTAAACTGCCCATTCTAGTCTGTCGTTCAGTCCAGTTTCAGAGCTTTTAGTAAGGAAAATCATATGTTGTTCCTTCTGGAGTAGTTTTAATTTGTCTTGGTTCGTGTCACCAGAGGGGGTAATTTTCCATAAGACACTCCAATGTAAGTCCTCAATTTTGTGTATAAATTTGACCCAATGTTCTACCAAGGGGGCGTTCTGTGTTCTATTCCGGATACAACTCTTGTGTTCTCCAATTCGCGTTTTCACTTTACGCTCAGTTTTACCAATGTATAATCGGTTGCACGGGTTCCAAATCCCATAAATAAGCATTGTGGAGTTACAATTGCTGAATTGCTGCTGTCGCCACAGTGTTTTTAAAGCAAGGTTTACTTCAGTACTCCTAGAGCTCGAGCTGCAACAAGTGCACTGCCCAGAAGCTGAATGGCCTATCAGTTTGGAAAAGACCCCATTTTTCAGAGATGGTACTTTGTTATTTCGCTCTCAGGCTCACGTCATTCCGTGTTATAAATTCTTTTAAGTTGCGGCTTCTTTTGAACGCCACTATTGGCTTGTCAAGAGGTTTGTCACATCGTTCTAAAATATTCCAGTTCTTCAGCATAATCTTTTTGATTTGGTTAGAAAAATGGCTGAAGGTGTTTACAAATAACAGTTTGTCATCATCTTTAGACTTGGAGCAGTTCTTATACTCTAAAAGGGCGTGCCTATTGTTGTTAAAGGCTCACTTCTTTGCCAGATGTGTCATTATTTGAAAAACTCATTCAGTTCTTGTCTATTTCCTTGCTATATGACGAAAATATCATCTATATACCTTTTCCAGGTTCTGATCTTATGTTTATACATGTTGACTTCAGACAATATTTTGTTGACTTCAAACTGCTCCATGTAAAGATTGGCCACACTCGGTGCTAGGTTGGCCCCCATCGCTGTACCCTGTATCTGTTTGTAGTATTCTACAACTTGGCAACATAAGTTGCTGGGTAACCTGTGTGGCACCTCACTATGGTAATAGCTGTATTTGTTAACAGTACCTCATGTCTGCTTACTCTATGTGTGGTGAGTGTGGCTTTGCCTCGCCTAAGGTTAGGAAATACTATATGCTTTATGTACAAAAATAAGTGGGCATCCCATGACAATTGTGGCGATTTCTGTACTGTGAATTCTGTTGCTGCTAATGCTTGTTCACTTGGAAGGTGTCCTTGGAAGGTGTCCTTGCATTACTGTATCTAGGAGATCACTATAAATTGCTTAACATTTGTGTTTCTGCGATGATCTTTGTGTCAGTACTGCTGTCATTTGTGTTTGAAAGTAAGAGATATGGCTTTCTGCAAACTGGTGTTGCTAATACAGGTGCACTGTTGATTGCTATTTTGAAATCTTCCGTGTTCTACAATTTATCTTTTCATACAACCATATACTTAATCTTTTAGGCTTCCTTAAGTGTCTGCAATAGGTATCTAACATATGTTAAATAATTAAACACTCATGTGCAGCAATGATTGCCTACTCCCACGAATTGTTGTATCTCTCTCATTGTGTTGGACTGTGGTGTGTTTCTCGCTGCTGTTGCTCCGTCTGCACTTACCGTTCTTCCTGTTGCATATATCTAATGACCCATGTATACTGCTTCTTTCTGGCAATATTGTAATTTGTCTCTCTCGATCTTGCATCCTTTGTCTGCTAATATTGTCAGGAGTTGTATTGTGTCCTTTCTGCACTGTCCTTCTGTGGTGATGCACGCTAGTCTGTCATCTACATACTGTAGCAGCGTCCAGTCCATATCGATGTTCTCTAAGTCCATCTGGAAGACCCTGTTAAAGACACTGGTGTGCTTGCAGTACTCCTGGCGCAATCTAGTGTGTTCTAATCTCGTTTCCATGATAGGAAAACGCTGTCAAGTATTCTGAGTCTGGGTGTAATGGTATGGTGAAGAATACGTTATAGAGGTCTACTACAGGGAAGTTGACTTCATTTGCAGGTATGTTTGCATAATATTGCTGCAGGATTTGGGACTAATGCATATTCTACTTCCACTATGTTGTTTAGAGGGTGAAGATCCTGAATAAATCTCCATGATGCCCCCTTTAATGCTTCAATGGGTATATAACTGTGCTGCAAAGTGGATCTGACGGTACAGCAGTGCCTTGGTCAAGTATTGCGTTGATTGTGTCATACATTTCCTCTTCTGCTTCTTTATAAAATGGGTATTGCTTTACTCGAGGAGTATGGTACCTATTTTTAGGTTTTCATGTTCACTCTCCTTATGCTGGTCAGTTGCCCTACGTCATGTGGATGCAAAGTGCCTGTAGCACTGTGGCTACTCTGTTGTAATGCATGCCTAGTGTTGAAAGTACAATTCATCTGTCAGTGAATGACAATGGTCCTGTTTAGTTTTTTAAGAGATGCCTCCCTAATATATTCGCTGGTATATCCGTACTGTACAATAATGGTACAACTATTTCCTTATTTCCTATACTGAGATGTACATCTTCTGTGAAAGGAACCCTAACACCTCCCCCAGAACTGAGCACATCAATGCTTGCCATAGGCTGTCCTATAGTGTATAAGTATTGTTCCATAAAGGAGGGAAAGTATTGCTGCTTATAACACTGGCTCTAGTGTAGTGTGCAAGAGTTATTTTTGGTAGGACATTCTTTTCCTATGGTACTGACATTTCCTGGGCTGGAGCTGCCTATGTAATGTCCTGAATTGCATTAGGTGTGGGGTAATGTACAGTTTGTCCCGGTGTGGGAGTGATCAATTGTATATATCTTACATTCTCGGGTTGGGCAGACCCAGGGGCATACATTGGCAGCGGTGGCAACCTGGTGTATGGCATACAATCCTATGATGTTCCTTATGTCTAATATGGAGATAGAGGTGTTCCATGATGACATTGCATATGACAATCTCTAGACAGGTGTCCTATCTCCCTGCATTTTGGGCATGTTCCCCTCAATTGTGTTCTTAATCGTCCAAATCCTCCGGCTTTCCACTTCTCTGAGTTGTTTAGTGCTCTCTGAACACCTGCCCTATCTTGTCTGTTCTTGTTGTCATGTCAATTTCCCCAGTAGTGTGCTGGTCCTAACTGCTGTTGTGTATCTGTGGAGTTTATTTACTACTGCCCCCTGCATACTTGCTGTTGCTAGCTTCTTCTGTACCAGCTTAGCTTCCATTTACCGCACATTTCTTCAACTTCTCTTTCACTGTCATAGTTGCGCTTACAGAAATGCATTATACACGCTTGTATTTCTCTCTGTGTCTTTGCTTCCATGCCCACAATTCTGCCCAAAATTCTGTCTAGCCCTGTTTGCCCTTCAGTGGGTAGACCCTACCTTAATACATGGTAAAGAATGATATATCCTGTTCCTATGTTTCCCCTGTCTCCTCTCGCAAAATTTCATGAATGGGCTGAACATATAATGCAGGTTCTTCACTACGCTTCATTGTTCATGCCTTTATAATACCTACATCTGATCTATTAGGGTACGTCCACCCCAATGCATTCCATACACAGGCTGGACAAGGGTTAAATAGAGCACAATCATGTGCATTACTCTTTAACTGGACACCTTGGTAACATGCTTGCTCTGAATTTGTAATTGTTTTATTTCCTATGATACTAATTAGTAAGCTTTTCATGTCCCCAATTGCTAATTTAGCCCCTGCTGTATGCTTTTCTATGGCATTAATCCATTTATCAGCACCTCCAGTAAAAGGTGGTAACATCTTGATGAAATATTCTTGTCCATATGTGGCCATGGTACATATTGCGATCTGCCTACTTCCTTCTGTATTAATAGGAACAGCCTTTCCTGATTGTTTTCCCCTCTAACTTCTGCCACTGTTCTAGGATGTGGTTTCAGTTGCCTCCCCCATGGAGTTCTTTCTTTCCAGTCCTCTTCTGTTTCCTCTCTGCGGGTGAGTCGCTTCTCCAAGTAGAGATTTGGCAGGGGGATCTTTATCCACTGCAGGTGCCTCCCTCTGGCACAGCCTCCCTGCTCTCTCTGTCTTGAGCCAGCTCTCCTTCAGTTCCAGAAACTTCTCAAGACTTTCCTCTTTGCCTCCTCCTTCTCTCTCTCCTCTACTTCTGCTCAGTTTTGCTGAAAGACTCCCTGGTGTACCTTCAGAGCCTCGCAGGTCTGTAGCTTTGTCACAAGTCTCCTGCACTTGCCTCTGGGCCTTGCACTTGCCTTGGACTACTGCACTTCGGTTACGACCCATTCGACCCATGAGAGTGGTATCTCTCTGCACTCAACCCATGTTCTGATGGGACTTGGCGCATTTGGTCCCTATAGCACCCCCCACAAACACACACACACACTTCCTGTTCTGTGCACCTAAATTATCTGAATGTACCACGCCTTATGTCTTCCCCTCCCATGCATGGTTGCGCTTTGCAACACTTGTGTATAAGCGCATAATAAATTATCAATCAATCCCAAATCCCCTTCACTTCCCTCTGGCTCTTTCTCATTTCCTGTTTCATCTGTCCTATAATATGTACCCTGCAGTGCCTCAGTTTCTGCTTGCACATCTTTAATTACTGTCCTGTGCATTTTCAATAGTACTTCTCCTGCTGCCCAAGTCTCAACATTGCCCATTAGACATAGCCACCCCCTGTCTGGGTTGCCCTGTGCAATTCTTCATTTGCTTTATAAAGCTTTGTTTTCTGGTTTCACTATTACTAAAGCTGTTTTTTAACTGATATATTTGCTCCTTTCATAGTGCTTGTTTCTGAATATGCAGGGGACTTGTATTTAGGGTTTGTGTATCCTACAGCTGGCTTTAAAGGCTAATTGCCTACACGGGTGTTCTAAGGGAGTACACATCGTTTTGTCTCTTACTACAGTAAATAATCCCACTAAACAGTTCTCCTTTTATTTCACAGTGCAACAATCATACGTCTTTATAATCTTAGAATCAACAAGAATTCACACTATCTTTTTTAAAAACCTCATAATGCAAATTCTACTGCAAAACCAATATTTAAGATTCAAAATCACAAGGTTATCCTGCGCAAAACCACAGAATTACCAAGACACATACACCCATCTCCCATTATTCAGACCCACTCCAATCTTATCCCCCATTCAAAGTTTTCAACACCATTTGTCAATCTGCGTTCAACACTATTTACAGAATATACAATGCAAAATGAATGAATACAAAATCACAGTTCTAAAAATGTTCTACTGCTACCTGCCTCACACTTTTTTAACACAGGTGGAGGGTATTATACTTGCTTGCTACAGCAGGACCTCCCACTTTTGTTACTACCTGCCTCACACTCTACATGTGGAGGATATGGCCCTAACTCACTACTGCAGGACTTCCATGTATTTTTAAAACAGTGCTGCCCCTCCCTTCTCTTTACTAAGGGATGTGTACCCTTCTCTTTACTAAGGGATGTGTACATCTCACTTACCCTCTATTTATTGTGGCAATGCAGCGCCCCGCTACAGGAGCCCTCCTCTTATTCTTCTGCTTAAAATAAAAAGAAAGAAAAACTTGTCCAAGACAAATCTCATCACACACATCAGCATCCACTTTTCTTCCCCATTGATACTCACTCTCTCTTTAGTTCTTGTATCCGGTGCAGCGGCTTACTGGGGTCATCCATAGTCTCCTGGACTGCCTCTCCTCACAAAAGCCTGCAATCTGTGGGTGTCCCTTGGCCCTGAAGTGGTCCAAACAGGACTGGTTGGTAACCCGGGCACATGCTGTCTCGCTCTCAGGAGCTGTACTGTCTTTTGTCCACTCCAGGTAGAGTTCACTTGTCCCTAGGGCACGGGAGAGGTGCCAGCAGATGTTCCGCGAGGACCTGGAATTCCCTGTACTCGGGCAATTTAAGGCAGGTCACTTCTGCCAATAAAGGTACTCCAAGAGCCAGACAATGCAATGCACAGAATACAAAAACAATCATAAATGTATTTCAAACTGCCTAGGCAGGGAAATATCCACAGACATTCAATCTGTAGTGGTGTTAGTACATGCTTATGTTGTGATTTACAGAAAGCAAAAAGCATCAGTTATACAATTTCTTCTTTGTGATTTGATAATGTGAGGAAAAATATACATGATTCCATTCAGTATGCACTTTCACTGACCTATTCTAAATATGTGCTACAATGACAGCTACTTAGGTTAGGTCATCTAATGAAGTCATTCTATTCACACATATTATGTTAATGGTAATGTTAAGTGTTAATGTTAAAGGTATTTGTACCGTACACCGTCACAATCGGAGTGGTCCCCAGGTGCTCTGACGGATCTGAAAAGGAGAGTGTGGGAATGGGTGGTTAGTAGGGTGTAGTGGTAATAGGAAAGTGAGAGTTGTCATGTCCTGTTGGGAGCTTCCGTTCGGTTTGCACCGGTCGCTAAGCTTGTGTGCGGTTTTCTGGTCGTTGTGGATTCCCATTTGCTGTTGTGCTGGGGTGTGATGTTGTTGGTCTGTTGTTGCAGTGTGGTGAAGTGCGTGCGGATTGCTGTGCAGATATGTGGTTGTGTGAGTTTTTGTATGGGAAGTGTATGCAGAAAATGTAGATATTAGAGTTATTTTCTTACTTCTTACCTCTTTGTCTCTGCATCTCTATGCTCGATATCCATGACCATCCTGTGTGCCTGGTACTGCAGTATGTCCACCTAATTGGCAGGTATGTCAAGGCGTCACAGCTTTCCCCAGGGTTACTCTAGTGGTATGTCTACCTGGCTGAGGCAAGCGTCTTCCCGGCCCCGGATTTACGGTTTGGGGTTCTGGTCAGTCCCTGCCTGTCCCTTATGTGTTCTTACCTATCTAGGTTTCCTTTGTGGACTGGCTGTATGTGGCCATGGGTTGTTGGTGTGTCCTCCCACCGCCCCTCGGTTAGGGAATATTAAGTCAGGGTCATGGGCTAGTCATTTGGATTCTTGTTTTCCGATCAGGTGCATACTTCCTAGTAATTTCCCTTCGGTTCTGGGGCAAAGAGCCACGATTTGAGGAGTTTCCTGAATTCCACATGATCCCTTGTGTTGCATATCTTTTTGGTTAGCTCATTCAATATTATTGCTGCCAGGTGAGAGAATGTTGATCCTCTGAGTTTTCTTTTATTGTATGGTTTTGGTTCTAAGTGGTCTCAGTGTTCTTGTCAGCTGGTAGCCAGTTATTTTCTCTTTTAGGAGCTCTGCTCCTTGGCCATGGATTGTTCTGTGCATTATGCACATTGATTAGAACTATATTCTCTGTTTTATTGGTAGCCAGTGTAGCATTTTCAGTGCTGGGGTGATGGGTTCTCTACATGGTAGTTTGAGCAGGAATCTGGCAGCAGCGTTTTGGATGCGCTGAAGGTTCTTTAGTATTTCTGGCATTTCTAGGTATAGGTTGTTGGCGTAGTCTAATCTGGACATGATGAGTGCGATGATGGTGAGTGTTTTGTGGGTGAAAGCGTGGAATGGTAGGATCCTTATTACCACCTGTAGGAGGAAGAAACATTTCTTGATTATGGCGTCTACTTGTGGCTCAAGTGTGCGTTGTCCATCAAGACTCCCAGGTTTCTTACTATCGTTGATGGAGTCAGTGCTGTTCCCAGTTCTGTCGGCCATGGGATGTAGTGATTATTTTCACCGCTTTTTGATACAATCATTATTTCTGTTTTGCCAGGGTTGACTTTAAGGTTGTTGGTGTTCATCCAGCAGTAGAGTTCTTGTAGGCAGCTTTCCAGCATTGTCTTTCCTTTCTGTGTATCTTGTCATTTGTAGATGATCTGTGGGTCATCCGTGTAGTTGTAGCATGTGAGGCCGTGTTTTTTAATTAACTTGACTAGTGGCACCATGTATATGTTGAAGAACAATGGGGATAAAGAGGATCCTTGCTGTAATCCACAGGTGGGTTCTCTATGTGATGATGTGAAAGGTTTTATCCATACCGTTTCTGTTCTGTTTTTTAGGAAGGATTTGATCCATAGTAGGGCTAGGTCTGTGATTCCTGTTTCTTCCAATCTCACGATAAGGATATCATGGTTGACTGTGTCAAATGATGCGGAGAGATCCAGTAGTATTAGAGCTTTGTTTTTTTCTGGATCTACATTGGTCTTCAGATCATCCCGGATTAAGAACGGTGCCATTTCCGTTCCTCTCATTGGTCTGAAGCCTACTTGAGCTTGATCCAGCAGTAAGTGTTCTTCACTAGACATATGATTCAAGCAGTTTTGCTGGGTACAGGATGTTTCAGATGGGTCTTTAGTTGGAGAGATCTTCTGCGTTTCCTGCTGTGTCCTTGAGGAGCGGCTTGATTTGATGTATGCCGATTTGAAAGAATTTGGTACTTTCCCTGTTAAGAGTTATGGGTTCAAAGTTTTTCTGTAGTTTTCCATTGGTGTTCCTTGTGTGAGGATTGATTTGTCTATATCATGGTGGGGGTGGGGGGGTGCAGAGGGGGTAGGGATCCATGGGGGAACCAGCTTTGTTGCTGTTGTGTACCAGCTTGACAAATATCTCTGTTGATATTTGTGGGAAGCTAGGGAGTTTGTTCTGGTGATCCTCCAGTGGTTAGGTAGGTTGCATGTTGTAGTTCCTTGGTCTGCATTGTGTCATTATCATATCCCATATTCATAGTCCTAAGTCAAGAATCCAGGTCAGGAGGGATTCATTACAGAGATCAGTAGGTCTGAGGTGGGTGTTAGCTTGGCACACCTGGCATGCGATCAATACACAGTAATGAATAGTCATAGGGCCTCATTACAACCCTGGCGTTAAGGGGTTAACGGCGCCGTAAAAGGCTGCGGCGCGTTAAACCCTTAACGCCAGATTCACACTTTAACGCCTGCTTTTTTCAGGCGTTAAAGTCCAACCCGCTAAGGGACCTTGGTGCTAATTACGGCACCGTAATTTAAGGTGCCGTAATTAGCACCTTCCCCATTCCCATTGAGCCCTATGGGCCAAAAATGGGAATGGGGAAGGGGCCATGGTGAATGGGGATTTACCGCCCCACCAACCTTGGAATGGGGCAGTAAATCTGCCATCCACCATGGCGGAATCCGGCATGGACCATGGTGCTAATAGATACAGCAAGGTCAGAGACAAATTCCATGAGGAGGGAACTAGTGGTTAATAGGAACGCACTGATTAATTAGATCACCAATTGTTACGAACCCAAGCAGGACAGGTGCCACTTCCTCTTCCACCAACTCAAGGTTCCCCTTCAAGTCCTCCTCTTCAGGTGATTTTACCAGGAAATATTCCATAAGCCCCTCCAGAACAATTTATGGGGGATCCGAAGCGCTTTGCAGTTTTTATGAATAAACTTGCATTTCTTATGTAGACCCAGGGTCTTTCCTTCAAATCAGTCCAAGGTGGCATTTGTGTTATCCTATATTGTGTTATCCTATTTGGGTGGACATGCTGCTGATTGGTCCATTCCATTGGTCAAAAGAGATGACCCTCTATTAGGAAATTTCCCTGGCTTTCAGCAATAATTGGAAAAGCTCTTTGCCCGTCACACCCAGGGACAAGCCTTGGATAATGAGTTGCTCTCTCTACACCATGGTGGTCAAGAATTGCTGGCATATGTAGCTTCTTTCAATCGACACATAGCAGAAACTAATTGGCCGGAAGAAAAAAGGACAACAATCTTTTATCGAGGTTTATGCAGAGAACTCAAAGACATTTTGGCTCAAGTTGTGAACCCTCCTACAGGTTGTTCTGAATTTATAGATCTCGCTACCCAACTAGATCATAGGTTGCAAGATAGAAGAACAGACCGTTCCAGATCAGAAAATAGATAATTCTATGTCCGTCCAAAAGACAGTGGTAATTGCCAAGTTACTGAAAACCATCCAGAACCAATGCAATTTGGAGGTGTTCGGGGCCCCATTTTAAAGGAAGAAAGAGAAAAGAGAAGTCAACAGAACTTATGTCTCCACTGTGGTTCAGATGGTCATCACCTTCATAACTGTCTGGTAAAACCTGCCTGGAAACATGTGGGGGCCTTGGACAAGACACAAAAAGACAAAAAGAAGGAGGAATTGTCAGAAAACTCCAACGCCCGACATGTTTAGAGGTCGCTTGTCGAGCCAAAAAGAGGAATTTCAGATCTCTCATTTTGTTGTTTCCATTATCCTAAGTAGTGACCTTCAGCCTTCCCACATACATGCTCTAGAAGCATATGTGGACAGTGGTGCAATCGGAAACTACATGGATTATGAACTTGCAAGCAAGATTGGTATTGCTGTGAACCAAAAGTCTGTGGTGGAGAATGTCACAGCAGTAGATGGTACTCAGCTAATATCCAGACCAGTGACAAAGTGTGCTGAAGTCTGTACCTTGCACGAGCAGATGGACATCGAGAAAAGATCTTGTTTGACCTAATAAGTGCTCCACAGTTCAAGATAATCTTAGGTATTCCATGGTTAGAAAAACATAATCCACAGATTGATTGGCGTGCCAGAACCTTAGTATTCACCAAAGAATGCAAAATCTCATGTTATTGTCAAGAAAGAGATTCAGGAAACAAGTTCCAAGCGGTTTCTAGAGAAAGTCATTCCCTGGGGCTAATAGGAATTCTACCACCAGAATACTGAGATTTCCAGAAAGTATTTGAAGAAGAACAGGCCAATGTGCTGCCACCACATCAGCCCTTTGACTGTCAAATTGACTTAATTCCAGGATCCAAAACCCTGTGTAGTAGAATGTATGCCTTAACCAAGCAAGAGAATACTCATTTGAAGACATATCTGGATAAATATCTAGCAAATGGATTCATTCGACCGTCCAAATCTCCTATAGCCTCTCCTCTGTTCTTTGTACCAAAGAAGGAAGGGTACCTTCGCACTTGCATAGATTATCGTGCATTAAACCAAATCACAGTGAAGAAGTGATACTCACTTCCACTGCTTCCAGTGTTAATGGACCAAGTCAAAGATGCTAAAATGTTTACAAAATCAGATCTTCGGGGAGCCTATCATCTAGTGAGATTTAAAGAAGGAGATGAATGGAAGACTGCCTTTCGCACAAAGCATGGATTATATGAGTATCAAGTTATGCCCTTTGGTTTATGCAATGCTCCAGCAGCTTTTCAGAACTTCATGAACGATGTCCTACGAGAATTGTTAGATGTATGTGCTGTGGCGTACATTGATGACATCTTAATTTACTCCGCTTCTGCCCAAAAATACATAGCTCATGTTAGAGCAGTACTTACGAAGTTACAGCAACATCAGTTGTACATCAAACTAGAAAGATTTTCCTTTCATGTGACCTCAGTGAAACCTTTGGGATTCATATTGTCACCATTGGGAATCCAAATGGACAACAAAAAAGTAGAAGCAGTTTTGACCTGGCCTTCCCCTGGGTCAGTGAAAGGAGTTCAATGTTTCGTGGTATTAGGCAACTTTTATCTGCGATTTGTTGCAGGTTTTTCCCTGTTAGTTCACTCAATAACTTCACTACTACGGAAGGACAAAAAATGTGCATGGACCGAAAAAGCAGAAGAAGCCTTTCAGACTTTAAAGAGAAATTATACAACCGCCCTAGTGTTAAGGCACCAACAGCCAGATTTACCATTTGTGGTAGAGACCGACGCTTCCAGTGCTGCCATGGGAGCAGTATTGTCACAAAAGGATTTGGAAACTGGACAATTACACCCAGTGGCTTTTTGGTCAAAGAAGTTCTCAGCAACTGAGTTAAATTACATTATCATGGATAAGGAACTACTAGCAACAAAGAATGTCTTTAAAGAATGGAGACATCATCTATTTGGGGCTTGTCATACGATCAAGGTTCTTACTGGTCACAGAAACCTGCAATATTTACGCAGTGCTAAGGCTCAGTCTTCTGGCAACTTCGTTGGGCATTGTTTTTTGCAGAATACGATTTCGTCATTACCTATCGGCCGGGAGTATGCAATGGCAAAGCGGATCCATTGTCTCATATCTGGGAGAGAGAGGATGTGCAAATCAGTCAGGATCCAGTTAGTATTATTCCAGAAGAGAAGATGCTCGGAGTTACTGGATTTTCAGAAGAAGACCTGAAAACACAGATTCAACTTAGTGTGACCACTTCAGAATTAGAGGCCTGGAAGTCAAAAGGATCTAAGTGTTCAATTAAAGAGGGTTTGCCATATTTCCAGGGTCGTCTTTATCTACCCACACGAGAATTATAAACACAGATCATAGCAGATCACCATGGGCCGATGCTAGATGGCCATCCCGGATTTGTCAAAACTATAACCAAGGTCAAAAAACACTTTTGGTGGCCTACTTGGCGCAAAGATATCATAGATTTCCTACAAACGTGTGGCATTTGTGCTCAGAATAAAAGTTCTAAGCAGAGACCAGACATACTCCTTTAACCCTTATCGATTCCACCTGAACCATGGCATACTATATCAATGGACTTCATCACTGAATTACCCCCTTGTTCAGGTTTTATTACGGTTTTAGTGGTGGTGGATTTATTCTCCAAGATGCCCCATTTTATTGCCTTGTAAGGATGTCCATCAGCATCAGTCTTGGCTAAAGTATTTCTGGAGCATATTGTACGTCTTCATGGATTTTCGTAAGGAGTAATGTCAGAGAGAGGGAGTCAATTTGTATCCAAATTTTGGAAACATTTTTGTGGGATGGCTAAAATAGAGGTGCAATTGTCTACGAGTCATCACTCACAAACTGATGGTCAAACTGAGAGAACAAATCAAACCTTAGAACAATACCTCGATACCTCCACCACCAAACAGATGACTCTTGGGTGGATGTGCTTTGGGTAGCAGAGTATGCCTATAACAACTCTGAACATACTTCTACAGGACATACTCCCTTCTACATGCTTAATGGTTTCCACCCATGGACCTCAACCTTTGATCCACCAGATCTTTTAGAGATGCCAGTGGTGCAGAGTCTTCACGAGAACATTTCTCATGTACAGAAGAAAGTCCTAGAACATTTAACTGGTGCTAAAAAGAGTCAAAAGAAATTTGCAGACAAACCTCCGAAGAAAACCTCCAGATTATCAAGTGGGAGACAAGGTATGGTTAGCCTCCAAATACATTGCTTTTAAGGGGCCGCGCAAGTTTCAACCCAGATTTCTGGGCCCATTTTCAGTGGAAACTCTCATTAACTCTGTCGCAAAACTACCATCTAACCTTCCAATTCATCCTGTATTTCACGTTTCGTTATGAAAACCAATGACTCCAGGGACCAGGTTACAAAAGTCCCCCAAGCCCATAATTGCAGATGGAGAACCCAAATTCTTAGTAAAAGAAATTTTAGATTCTAAGATTGTAAGAAGGAAACTGTTTTACTTAGTGGATTGGCAAGGGTTTGGTCCACAGGACCGAACTTGGGAACCCAGTTCTAATATTCATGTCCCTCAATTACTCCAAAAATTTCATCAGAATCACCCAACCAAGCCAGGGCCGGAGGGTCTATCCTTTGGGGGGGGGGGAATGCCATGATCACATCCCAGATTCATAGTCCTGAGTCAAGAATCCAGGTCAGGAGGGATTCATTACAGAGATCAGTAGGTCTGAGGTGGGTGCTAGCTTGGCACACCTGGCATGCACACAATGCACAGCAATGAATAGTCAGAGACTCCCTTAGGAATGCAATAGGAATGCAAAAGTTTCCCAATACCCAAAAGATTGCCGCCCAGGGGGTCAGAGACAAAGCAGCAGCAGTAATCTAGACATTGAACATTGTGGACTACTTAAGCCCCGCCTCCGCTGCAATGCGCGCTTCGCTTTTGGTCCGCTGACAGGGGTCTAATGCTACCAGCACCTCAGCTCACAGAACCTGTGAAAACCAAAGAAAAGTAATATCAATAGTTTGAAGAATTTACAGAATATCTATCAACCGCAAAACAAGAGTTACCTGGCCGCAGTTTTCCTTCGCCGCAGCTTTCCAGTTAAGAATTTCCTTTCGTCACAGTTCCTCTTCAGTCAGCAGCCTTTGCTCGCAACCACATCATCTTTCGAGGGTTTTCTCCGTATTCCAAAGTCCTGCAAAAACAAAAGGTACATAATTAAAGCATGAACATTACCAGTAAAGAGAAAAGATCATTTCTAAATCATACGTGCCTGAAGCTCCACAGAGTTGATTTTCCTCAAAGTTTTAACTGCGCTTTGAAGTAGAAGTTTGTAGCGTTTTTTTCTGTCAAGACAAACTTACTCTAGTTTAGCGCTCTCTCTTCATGATTGCACAACCATTCTTCAAGCAAAATTCATTTGTATGCTACAGTAACCTCTTCATTTACTGTGCACTTCATTTTGGAGGTAAGCGCTCCAACTCTCATTATGAAAAGGTGTTAAAATGATTTTCCTTATGTTTGTTTGTTTGTTTGCTTTATTTATAATGTGCACCAGATCCGAGGGTATCAGGGTGCAGAAGGTACAAGAAGACTTTTAGCTTAGGTTGTTAGAAAGTGGCATAAAATACAGATCGGTATATACAGATAAGAAAATACAAGATATAGTTGAAACAAAGTTACATAACATATAGGAATAGATACTATACAAGCAGGACATAATTAGATACATGGGGTGCTCTAAGATCTAATTGCAGTGTAGGCAAAAATGGGAGGCAGATGCATAAATGGTCTAAACTAGATGCATAGATACACACAATACAGGAGTTTATACTAGGAACTCTTCAGTTGAAGTCTTCTTTCTTCAAGAATCTCCCTAAGAAAGAAGAAATATTTAGTTAGCACAAGAGATCTCTCCAACTTAGAAAAAACGTTCATTTTCACAGAAAAAAAAACAAAATAACTGTGTGTTCATTGGTTCATTCAGGAGACTCATGAACTTTTAAACGACATTTACCTCAGAGTCTTCCTGCGTCTACGCCATCCAGACTTCAGTGCCATTACACCTATGCACCCCTGTATGATAGCAGGATGGAGAGCTATCAAAACATAAAACACAGGTGAGGATAATTCGGGTCTCAGTTTTAAGGAGAAGATAGACATAGAATCCTTACAGTCATCATTGCCACTCATTTTATAGCAGCTGCTTTCTTGTTGTATTTCTTTCCTGACAGAAAAAGAATTCCAAAGCTCAGTTAGCAGACCAAAAGGGGGTCGGAAGTCATTACGCTTCTGTGGAGTTCAGGTAAGCGTTACACATTGTATGATCCATTGGATGGTGCTGATTTTGTCTTTGAAGTGGTCTGCAAGGTTGTTGCATAATTTCAGTAAAGGTATTTGTGTGTTGTTGCATGCGGGGGGTTTCTCATTTCGTTTATGATTTTAAACAGTTATTTTTGGGTGTTGGCTGCTTTGGTGATTGTGTAGTTCTGTTTTTCTGTCAAGGTCAGCTTCATCCGGAGTCGTTGCTGGTGGTTTGTTTATTTCAAGAAGTTCTACTAGGTTGCTATTTTGGATGGTCCTCCAATTTCTTTTCATGATAGTCAGCAATTTATCGGGTTGTATGATTGTTGATGTGGTTAGCGTGATTACGAAGGGGATGATGAAGTGGTCGCTCCGGAGGATCTGTATCGGTGGCTCTGTGGTGATGAGCTTTTTTCTAGCGAATATTGCTTCTAGTGTATGTACCGCCGCATCAGTTGCTCCATTGAAAACAATGAAACTGCATCAGCTAGTCAGTTGTTTGGCTAGTGATTTTTTGTGAGCTAACAGATTCTCTGTCAAACCAGATGTTGAAGTCTCCAAGGATTATCCGGTTTTCCTGGTCTATGGCTAGGTTGGTGAGGTCTTCAGTGAATGCGTCCATGAAGGTTGTGTCGTATGTCGGTGGTTTGCATATTAGGATGAATTTGAGGTTTGTTTTTGGGTTTGCTGTCAGGTGAAGGATTAAGGATTTGCAGTTTCCGATGATTAGCGGTTCTTCAGTTTCAATTTTGAAATGTTCTTTGTATGCTATCGCCACCCCTCCTCCTTTTTCGTTTTGTCAGTTTGCTTGTGAGCATTTGTAGTTGTCGGGGAGGCAGTTATGGAGTGTAATTTTGTAGTTGTTGTCAAGCCATGTTTTGGTTATGAATAAGATGTTGATGCCTCCGTCACACAGGACGTTGTAAATCTCTGTGGCATGCATGGACATTGATCTCGCATTGATTAGGTTGCAATAGATTTTTTTGACGTGGTTAGGTTTGTTTTTCGTTCCTTGTTTTGTCTTGCAATTGTTTAGTTGGGTTGTTTCTGTGTTGTTGTAGAATGGTTGGTAATCTATGGAGTCTACTTTGTCGTTACAGTGGTCCATTAGGCTGATGATTGGGTTGCTGAATGTGTCTGCTTCATTGTCTTATATGTTGTGATGGGATTGCTGGCGGTGCCCTTGTGTTTTTGTGATGTACGGAGTCAGGGCTTTAATTTCGTACCTTTCTCTTCTGGGGTCTTCTCTTCTTTTTGCTTTTGAAGGGTTCCAGTTGGTGGTCAGCGGATCCGGATCTGTCGGTGGCATTGGAGTGTTGAGGTGTTGGAGTTGTTACCAGGTACGGTGTAAGATATAAGGATTTTTCTCTTCTCAAAATGTTTATTCTGTTGGCTGTGGTGTTTGCTGGGGTTTCTACTGTAGGTGGATGAGGGTGTGGATCTGTTTGGTTTGTTCCATGTTCCAATTCTCTTTGGGGGCGTCCAACTCTCTGTCGAGGCATTTTGTGGACCTTGTTGGTAGGGTGGTTGGGGTATAGAGGTTGTTGAGGTTACAATGCCAGTAGCCCGCCTGTACGGCTTTGAGTGGTTTGGATGTTTTCAAATCTTATTCTCTTGCGATGTGAGAGCTGGATGTCCTTTATGGGTGTTGTCCAATTAGTGGGTTAGATTCTGGTGTCCCTCTATCTATGGGTGGGCGGTCTATGCGGGTTGTTGTGGGAGGTGCTACGCGATGGAGGATGGTAGTGCAGTCGGGAATGGGAGATACACATGTTCCTAGTTTACCTTAGGCAGTGACCTGGTTGTTTTGACTTTTTCAGTGGTGGCTGGGTGTTCCTGGATACAGGGAGGGTCTACGATTCACAGATTGCAGGCTGTGGGGGAGAACATGCCTAGGTGTGAGATTTCTAGATGATGTGAGAGAGATCCTGGGTTTTTACAAGCGGTATAT
The DNA here is from genome assembly GCF_040938575.1 of Ambystoma mexicanum. NCBI lineage: Eukaryota > Metazoa > Chordata > Amphibia > Caudata > Ambystomatidae > Ambystoma > Ambystoma mexicanum. The sequence goes on along the minus strand of NC_090933.1, from coordinate 21,697,333 downwards.
ATAAGTTGACATTACACATCAAGATTTGATTCCTGGATATTGGTACAGAATGCCTAGATTTCACAGGATGGCAGACACTGAGAAAAACACATCTAAACTTGAGATTCCTGGACAGTGGGGGGAAGCCCAGGTTTCACAAAAGGCAGATGTGAGCATACAAAGTGGCAGGTATAAACACTCCTAAATCTGAGATTCATAGACCCGGGGAGAAAGGCCTGTGTTGCACAAAATGGCAGGTATGCGCACAACTAAATTTGAGACTCCTGAATGGTGGGAGAAAGGCCTATGTTTCACAAAATGGCATGTAAAAACACACAAAATGGCAGGTATAAGCACACCTAAGTTCAAGACCTCTGGATAGTGGGAGAAAGTCGTATGTTTCATAAAATGACAGGTATAAACACACCTAAGTTTGTGACTCCTGAATAGTGGGAGAAAGGCCCATGTTTCACAAGATGCAGATGTAAGCACACAAAATGGCAGGTATAGACACACCTACATTTGAGACTCCTGGATAGTGGAAGAAAGGTCTATGTTTCATAAAATGACAGGTATAAACACACCTAAGCTTGAGACTCCTGGATAGTCGGAGAAAGGCCTATGTTTCACAAAATGCAGATGTAAGCACACAAAATGGCAGGTATAACACACCTAATTTCGAGACCCCTGGATAGTGGGAGAAAGGACTATGTTTCACAAAATGCAGATGTAAACACACAAAAGGGCAAATATAAACACATTTAAATTTGAGACTCCTGGATAGTGGGAGAAAGGCCGTTGTTTCAGAAAATACAGATGTAAACTCACAAAATGGCTTGTATAGAACCCCGAATTTGACATTCATCGGTAGTGGGAGAGAGGCCTAGGTTTCACAATTGGGTTTGGATTCACACTGGATTTCTTAGAGAGTGTCCCAAGTGTGTGTGTGTGTGTGTGTGTGGTTGGTGGCTGCTGTAAATCTTCCAAGTGTTGTTGATTTAGGATGATATGGAACATTAGCGTAACTATCAGTACCTGAAAAATGTTCCTACCTTGTCCGTTGATGCTGGTTGACGGCTGTCTGGCTCTCGTCTGGCACTTGTGGAACTTACCGTTGGTTGCCTGTGCTGGTCATGGGTAGGGTGTCTTGTTAGCCACCCGGGTGAGTGGGGGTGGGGACAGGGAAGTAGATTGCCTGCAGTTGGGGGCTTTCCAGTGCCAACCAGGGTACTAGGTACCAGGGACAGCTCTCCTGTTCATTGAGCTCAGCGTTGAGCGGAGACCTGGTAGTGGGTCACAGAGGCGCTTGCTTTGTGTCACATATTATAGAGGACTTTGGGACTATGTGGCAGTTTGGTTTTTATTGTTGTTAGCAGGTGGCCGCCTGCTTCCCCTGCTGACACCTGCAGACACATCCTGTGGCTGCCTCTTAGGAGTTGCCTTGGGGCCCTTGGCCACGGGGGCTGCCGGGCAAGGGTTTCCCTCAGTGTCACTGATAAGGTTTTATGTCTGGGGTTGTGCTGTAAAGCACCAATCAGCTATCAGGGGCGGAAGTGGGGGCGGGCTGAGAAGGGAAGTGAAATCAAGGAGGTAACAAGGAGGGAGAATCAAAGGCCACAGGCGCTGAGTGCACAAGGGCAAGGATTTTATTTAAACTAAAATCAGAGCTATGGCCATGAAAGTGAATGAAATGTGTTTGTTTCCAAAGGAAAATAAGAGCGCAGAGCTCTGAGGGTACACCTTACCTGGTGTGATGCTTGCTAGGTAGTCCTCGGAGCATGGCTGTAGAGGCCTAGCCTCGGCCGCAGGTTCCAGGTGAATCAGACCTGGGCCTACAGCCAGTCAGCTGTTGGGGCGGGAGGGAGGAAGGGTTGGGAAGGGAAGGGAAATCAAGGAGGCAGTGAGGAGGGGGAAGCAAAGGACGCAAGCGCTGAGTGTGCAAGGACAAGAATTTTATTTAAATTACAATCAGAGCTATGGCCCTGAAAGGGAACAAAATTCGTTTTTTTAGAGCTCTGAGGGCACACCTTACCCGGTGTGTTGCTCGCTGGGTAGTCCTTGGAGCAGAGGTCTAGCCTCGGCCGCAGCTTTCAGGTAAATCGGGCCTGGGCCTCCAGCCAGTCGGCTGTCGGGGACAGGAGGGGAGGTGGGCGGTAAAGGGAATGGAAAATCAAGGAGGCAGTGAGGAGGGGGAAGCAAAGGACGCAAGCACTGAGTGCACAAGGGAAAGAATTTTATTTAAATTAAAATCACAGCTATGGCCCTGAAAGGGAACAAAATTAGTTTTTTAGAGCTCTGAGGGCACACCTTACTCGGTCTGATGCTCGCTGGGTAGACCTCGGTGCGCGGTCAAGATTAAGATCTATGTTATCAGTACATATTGCAAACTTAGCTCATTCATACACGTGTGAATGTGTTCGTGCCATGCAACTAGTCACAGAAATGGGCTTTTATTTTCCTCGTTCATTCAAGCAGAGTGACTCTGATGTGAATTACTGTTCAGACATATGGCTCCTTGTTAATGCTATGGTAGAAGCAATCTTGTTCATGTGTGGTGTGGCTTTGCATGTTGTCTTTTATTAATGTGGCATTCATGTGGCAATGTCTGTGTTTTCACTACTTCTTAACAAGGTCTGAGCTGTGAATAATGGTTCCTGCAGAACGATTTGCTCACCAAAGAGACCTCTGCATGTGCTATTTATTCCACAGGTGGCAGAGTTGTGCTGCATTCATTCTACCCTAAACATGCTTTTCAGTCTCTTAGTTACTCGCCACCTGCCAAGTGTAATCTTCAGTGAGTTTAAAGTTGTTATTGTCTCTGGGATTTGGCTCTGGGAACTTCAGCAAACCTTAGGTAGTTTATCAATCAGAGTTCAATTGTCTTGTTCCTAAACCTTCGGAATCTGTATCATGTTTATGTAGCATTTTGTATGTCTCACTATTGCAGGCTGAAAATCTTGGGAACCGCTTTCATTCTTTTTGCGGAAACCTTTCAGTGCATGGTATTCAACTGCTAGCTGTGTGGCTTGTGGAAATCTTAGAATGCATGTCCCGCTCTGTGAAGTACAATATTCTGCTCTGCAAGGAGAAAAACAAACTTAATTCTGGCCTACGTGTGCTTGCATTTAGCTGAATGTAAAATAATGGTGATCAAATACAAGCACTTTTTCTAAATTTCTCAAACTGATGTAAACTGCTGCTATGCTGGGTTAAAAGCACATATGTGCTTGCCTATTAAAGATATGTTATAACTTAATAAATATGTAGCTGTCATTTCTTGTTGGACTACGTGTAATGACTTCCACTGAATGGGCTGTTTATTTGTTTTTATGTTTTCTTTTGTGTCTATTTTAGAGGTATTTCTGCAGGTTGTATTTATATGTGGGTTTAGAGTGTTGAATAGAAGTGCCCATATTTATATACTCCCCTACATTCCCCCCTTTCATCCTTTGAGTGATGACTGTTTCTCTAACTTCTCCTTCATAACTTTCATCTTCTTCTTCATCTGCCTGCTCATAAACACTTCTGGGTATCCATATTTTTCCTGCATCTTTTAGATCCCCACCATACATGATATAATCCCAAGGGGTACATTGCAAATAGCTGTGGGGCTATTCTAGAGTGGTATCGATGGTTCAAGGTAATCTGTAGGGTCATTGTTTTGTGGGACCAAAGTGCATTGTCAGGGTAACTGCGGATGTTTGTGGGTACCTGCTCCTGCGTGTACCTACCTGTGGTTGCTCATCTGTTTGACAGCTTTCTTCTTCTACACCGAGAAGTTGCATTACCTATCATTACTGCAAAGAAATTCGGTTTGTTTCCATGGGACACACAAACAGGTGATAATTAACTTGTTGGTACACCAAAACAATAACATGAGGATAAGAATAGGGAGCCTACCTTAACAAAAAATGTTCAGCCATCGGGACGTCCATGATGTAAGAAACACTTGCCAGTGATCATCTTTGGCAATTCCTCCTGTGCTTTCCATTTCCATTGTCAATTGTGCCATTTACGTGATGGCTACCTACGGCAAGTGTTCCATTCTCAGCTTCATTGGGAGGGGTTGTAGGTGCAGCAAGAGCTGCCGATTTGTCTGCAGACTCCTCCCTCCATTGCTGTCATCAGGTCCACTGGTATACAGAAGGAGAACTGACCTCCCCAGACGGGTTGTTTTTGCACACTGCTAATTATCGTGTGATTATTTTACTACAGGTGAGGCTCAAAAATAGTTAGCCTCCAAAGGCAGTAAATGTAGAACCCAAGCGGATAATCTGGAAATGACACTAATTCTATATCTCCGGCTAACCCAGTTAAAGGCACTGGAACCGATCTGGAGCGAGAAAACAATGATTCTAATTGACTACTGTTATGACTTGGTAGCCATTTTAATTTAGGGAATTTTTGAAAAAGCAAACCATTTTTCAAAGAAAGTATTAAACTGGTTACAATTTCAGAAGATCAACAACATATGATGTACATTACAAATTTTCACCAACCAATGGTGTACATACATACAGATTGAGAAAAAAACATCAGTGAACAGAATTCATTCCAAATTTACAGTTCTAAATGTTCAACATATACAAAACACACAAAATATACAAAATGACCACACACCTAGAACTCAACCACTAGCTCTGTAAACCTGTAACTTGGGACAGACTTATTCTGCCATGGTTGTGTGTGGTGTATGAAGACAAGTAAATTGGCCACCCACAGGCGTCTAGTCACTTCCGAGCTGTTTTATAAGACAAATTCTTAGTCTTGTGGCCTGAGAACCAGGCTGTTTCTAGTCTTGAACCAGTTCCAAAAAAGGAGAGGTAATTTTTCTGGTGGACTCAAAAGGTCAATAAATGAGTATTGTGGGTGTGTAGAGACCAGTCCTAGGTCAACGTCGGTAGATATAATCCTGTTGATTTAGAGGTGGGTCGCAATAAAATGACGTGTCCAAAAGATGTTTCGGCGGGCAATGGAGGCTACCTTCATCTGGACATACGGATGTTGCTCGATCTATGAAGTGCACTGCGAGTGGTGCAACATTGCGATACAGGCCATGTCTCGCTGATCTTGTCATGACGCCTACCCCCGAGCATCCGGACCAAGCCCATCAGCCCCGGGAGCAGGCATCCAGATATTTATTAAAACCCCAGCAGCCCCGGCAAGGGGCTGTCTGGGTTCAGTCCTGGCGCCTTAGGCACCAGGCTCATAATAGGAATCAGTCCTGGCGCCGTAGGCGCCAGGCTCATAGACATTACTTACCTCATGCAGACCATGCTGCAACTGAATCCAAGTCAACGTGAGGCTTGGATGGGACTATTTTGTTACAGGGACTATTTTTTTTACTCGGGTGTGGTTCTGGGGAACTTCTTACCTGGAACTACTTTAGAGGCTATTTAAACCACGCCCGATCAGCAACACACGCTTCGTGTTATTCTGCATCCAGCAGCGTAACGCTCACCGTGCCTGCAGTCAGCATCCAGTCTTCAGCCACGCCCGTCTCGAATCCTGAGCTCTTAGCAAAAGAGGAAAGAAGAAGGAAATGTTAGAACAACGACATTATTTCAATCCTTACCTGATTCCGGATCCATCACGTTTTCGAACTTGAAAAGGACATTATTTCTGCACGTGTCGCATCGCCAGCTACAGCGCCGCACCATACTCACCAGCCCTCACAGCATTTTTCGATCCGGCCCTGCCTCCATCATTTTCTTCGCCGAACTCCAGCACCTTGGGGAAAAAACAAAAGAAACAACAAGGTTAGCCAAGACAGCCGACAAATACAATCTCTTACCATCACAGGCTTACCTGATTTACCACCGGAGGCATTACCCGTTAATACGCCTCATCTTCATTTGCGGCACCTATAAAGGGAGAAAACACCAGGTTAAACTCATGCAACTTATACCGGACAGTGCTGGGAAATACAGACTCTTACCTGAACGCCATCAGCTGCCTCCAGGCAATATTCTTTGAACCAGTTTCAATTCAACAAGGGAATGGAATAAGAGTGAACATCGGACATATTGAACTCTTTGAACTTATAAACCCTGGGGCCAATATTCCTCCGGAACTCCTCCAGCACCCTCAAACCAGTGAAGAAACTGGTATCTACACGCCCCTGCATGCCATGCAGGATGGAGAGCTCATCTTTTAAAAACATAAGGTGAGGCTACTAAAGGAGATATCGGAGGTGACAAGAGGGGAGAACGAGAACAGTGGGAGGGGGCCATCACTAAAATCCACGGGTGGCTAAATCCCTTTCTCCACTTGCAGGAGAATACTTCTACGGATCAAGCAGACAAGATTAGGCGGGCCAGTCCAGACAGTCATCTCGGCACTACGCATCACTTTGGTGGAGACCGCAGCTGTCTGGGTCCGATCGACGCCCCTGTGGGAACCAGGTGAGCGTAACAGATCTGGTCTGCATCCCGAGCTGTGTCCACAACCAACCTGTGTCATCAGGTCCACAACCATGTGATTTTGGAGTGCCGCAAGCCGGAGTGCTCTGTGCTCATCACGTACTGCATTCAATACGTGCTCAATTGCATTGGTTAGCTCCATCAAGTTCCACCTGATCAGTCAGAGCCACTTGGAATTGGTGGCTACTTCTTTTCCCAGTGCAAGTAATGTGGTAAAAAATACCTCGGTTTTCGTAAATAGACAACATTGAGGCGGCATATTCTCCAGTGCCTCATCAGCTTCCTTTGAGAAATATCCACTGCTTTTCTTTCTATTGACCCTAGGTGAGTCCAGGTGTCCTACCTTTGTTGGGGGCTTTTCAGGGGACTGGGATTCCTTCTTGGGCAACTGCATGAGCTTGGCATGCATAATCATTGCTGGTGCTTGCAGGGGAGTAGAGGCTGCTCCAAAATGGTGGCAAATAATGATAGGCTTGGTTGCCACACTGCCAGAGGATGACCATAAGTGCAGTGGTGCATTCATCCAATGCTGGCATCTGGTAAGTTTGGTTACTGTTCAAGTTGGTGCCAACATGCGCACAGTGCCTTTGCCTCTGAAACAGAATGAAGATCGAGTGAACTTCTGCACTTTAACAGGTTTTTCATGTTGATGTAAACTTATGTTATGTTTCTACAAAGTCCATCTGTTTGTTTTATTTCTGTTTTTGTAAATCTCATCTGTGCCTCAGCATTGAACACTGCTTGCCCCTTAATCCACTTTTTGTTCCAGAATGTAAAACCTTCTATTCCTAGTAATGGTTTTCCTGGACAATAGTTCCTTTCTTGCTTTCTCAACTTTTAACATTCTTCTCCTGATCTTTTCTTCATTCTTATATACACTGTTTGTTCCTGAGCCTGGCCCAAAACATTGCAGGTTACTATATGTGCTAAGCACTGCGCCTCTAAAGTCGATGTTTCCTATGATAAGAATAGTCTGGGGGTGCCAACCGCACGTGGGATTAATCCAAAAATATAACGACTCATTTGCTTGAGTTCTGCTAAACTCTCTCATCAAATTATACCATGTATTTACTCCATCCGAGTGATGCTGATCTACCATTTCTCTTGGTTCTGTGTTTACTTGTCTAAACATAGCATTATTCTAGCTGCAAATACATGTTATACTTGTGTATTATTTGTATTAGTACCACAATGCCCTAATCTCAATAGCTCTGTTAAAAGGATAGAAGAGAGAAAAATAAACAACATATTTCTATCAACATATTTTTCACATTGCTACGGCTGTTTCCTTGAGCTTTCTTCATGTTGACTGTAAAACTTGCTTTGTTAAGTCCAAAGAGTCTCACTTTTATCCTCTAATACTATGGCTGTACTCCACTTTTGTTGCTTATTCTGATGTTGAGGATAGTTGTTCATCCAAGTTGAGGTGCTGTGCTTGTCTTTTCCTTGTGGCTGTGTTGCAGCTGCAGAGGTACGTTCATCGTGCTGTATTGATTGGTCGGAGCCCTTCCTCTTGGAGTACTGTTTATCTGAAAAGAGAATAACTTTGCACAGATTAACATGCCCTTGACATACATATCAACTTAATTTCCTATTCTTATACTGCTTTAGCATCCAAAAATGTTGGAAGGTGATAGGGCACGCCCTCTCTTTTCACATACACATTTTTCCGCTGCTTGGGGTTTTTTCCTCACATACAATTATATATTCCTTTGATAATTCACGTCTATACTTTTGTTAACCCTCTCTGTTGGGCTGCTGTAAACATAACTTTTATTTTCTTTCAAAAAGGGAATATGAGCTATCTGTTTTATGTCTGCATATACAGCTGCATTTCTGCGTGACACTAAGCCTCTTCTTTTGGAGTGTGCTGAGTACTTTTATGATTGTTACATGGGCAGGGCCTTATAGTGCTTCAATTAATCTTGTTAATACAAATGGCATGCAGAACTAGGGACCCATCTGCTCTTCTATATCTCTTTCATCCACATAAACCTGAATGTACTGTACATGTCATGTATGCACAATCACTATATATGGTAACATCTTCATATGCTGACATTTCTAATGCTTTAATGAGTTCAATGAGTTATGCTGTTTGTGATGAATAATGTGAGGGCAATTTCATCTGTATGGTTATATGAACTCCTTCCTCCCGGTCCTTCACATATTTCATTACTGCTGCACCTCTGTTCCTTTGTCCACTTTTCCTGTCTTTGGTCAATGACCCATCTACATAGAGTGCTTCTCCTGTATCAAGGGAGTCTTCACTAATCCTGCTCAATATATCTGGCGGTTTCTCATATACTTACACAATCATGAACTTTGTTGTCTGGTCCTACTGGCTTGGCAACATACGTTGCTACCTGTGTGGCACCTTACTATGGTGCTAGCTGTATTTGTTAACAGTACCTCATGCATGCTTAGTCTCTGTGTGGTGAGTGTGGTTTTGCCTCGCTTAAGGTTGGGAAATACTGTATGCTTTATGTACAAAAATTAGTGGGCATCCCATGACAATTGTGGCAGATTTCTGCACTGTGAATGCTTTTGCTGCTAATGCTTGTTCATGTGGAAGGTGTGCTTGCATTACTGCGTCTAGGAGATCACTATGAATTGCTTAACATTTGTGTTTCTGTGATGATCTTTGTGTCAGTACTGCTGTCATTTGTGTTTGAAAGTAAGAGATATTGCTTTCTGTAAGCTGGTGTTGCTAATACAGGTGCAATGCTGATTGCTATTTGGAAATCTTCAAAGTTTTCTACAATTTCTCTTTCCATACAATTCTATACTTAAACTTTTAGGCTTCCTTAAGTGTCTGAAATAGGATCTAACATATGTAAAATAATTGAACACTCATGTGCAGAAATGATTGCCTACTCCTACGATTTTCTGTATCTCTCTCGTTGTGTTGGACTGTGGTGTGTTTCTCACTGCTGTTGCTTTGATTGTACTTATCTTTATTCCCATTGCATTTATCAAATGACCCATGTATACTGCTTCTTTCTGGCAATATTGTAATTTGTCTCTCTCGGTCTTGCATCCTTTATCTGCTAATATTGTCAGGAGTTGTATTGTGTCCTTTCTGCACTGTCCTTCTGTGGTGCTGCACTCTAGTTTGACATCTACATACGGTAGCAGTGTACTGTCCATATTGATGTTCTCTAAGTCCATCTGGAAGACCTGTTAAAGACATTGGTGTACTTGCAGTACTCCTGGGGCAATCTAGTGTGTTGTAATCTCATTTCCATGATAGGAAAACTCTGTCAAGTATTCTAACTCTGGGTGTAATGGTATGGTGAAGAATGCATTATTTAGGTCTACTACATGGAAGTTGACTGCATTTTGCAGGTATGTTTGCATAGTATTGCTGCAAGATTTGGGACTAATGTATATTCTACTTCCACTATGTCGTTTAGAGGGTGAAGATCCTGAATGAATCTCCATGATCCCCCCTTTAATGCTTCAATGGGTATATAACTGTGCTGCAAGGTTAATCTGAAGACACAGCTGTGCCTTGGTCAAGTATTGCATTGATTGGGTCATAAATTCCCTCATCTGTTTCTTTTTATGATGGGTATTGCTTTACTCTAGGGAGTATGGTACCATCATTTTATAGTTGATTGTTTGTGAATAGTTTGGATGCACATGCAAGGGCATTGCCAGTCCATTTTAATATGGCTAGCAGCAGTGTTTTGATAAAAGCCAGACCTTAATTGGGTGAAGAGCCATTGCAGAGGCCTGTAAACCACTTGTTTCTTTGGAAGGCCATCTCTACTATATTTGAAATGTACTTAAAAGACAGTTTCATCTCACAACACAATGGGCCTCATTCCGAGTACGGCGCTAACCAATGGCGCTATTAACGCCTTGGTTGACGCCGTACCCGGACCGGCAGCGCCTTGGTGGTTGGCGGAATTACCGCCCCATTCCAAGGTTGGCGGGGCGGTAATTCCCCAATCCCCATTTACCCTTCCCCATTCCCATTCTCGCCCCATAGGGCATAATGGGAGTGGGGAAGGCGTCAATTACGCCACCGTAAATTACGGTGGCGTAATTAACATCAAGGTCCCTTAGCGCCATGGTATTTAACGCCTGCTAAAAGCAGGTGTTAAAAGCACCATGGCGCTAAGGGAACTCGGAGTATGGCGGTAAGGGATTACCGCCACCGCTCTCGTTAGCGGTGGCCGCTATCCCTTAACGCCATACTCGGAATGAGGCCCAATGCATCGTTAACTAAATGAGGAAAAAATCAACTGAGTGCTTTGTGACACAAACGCATGAAATTTTCAAACGAAGTGGCAAACCTCAGGCTGACCCTCTGACAAACTGGCTTGCCGTCTGCTCCGAAGGCTATACAGACTCTCTATCCATACCAAGCAAAGGGCCCACATTCAGGCACTGGTATCGGGTGCATTCAATAACACGGCTCAACTTTTCAAAATCTGCAGAGAACTAGCCAACCCATCTGCAGTCTCCTCCTTCCCTATTCCTTGTCAGGTCCTCTGGAACGCACTGGCCACTCACTGCACCACCAAAACTGAAGACATCCTGAACAGCCTTGTTATTCACACTCCGAACACATCCCTGACCCCCCTCACCTCTCTTGGCTACTCCCCCTCCCTCCTTCTCCTCCTTCACCCTTGTCACACCTGAAGAAGTCACCAGCGTTTTCTGCACCATGAAGGTCTTCTCCATACAGGTTTCCCCTTGCTCATCCAGAACCATCAAGGACAACATTGGCTCTCTTGCCCCTGCACTCACTGATCTCTGCAATCACTCCTTTGCTACTTTTGCTACTGGTTCTTTCCCCTCCTCCCTGTAAAGACGCCGGAGGGGGGTGTCTGTACTCCTGCTCTCTATATGGTAGAGGAGAGGTCACAGAGGACCCCAGCCAAGATTCTCTATTGTTGGTATGTGGTCGAGCAATCAAGGCCTAGCTTCTCAGGAGGTGATGCAGGCTGGTTATTCAGTACAGTGTAGTCCCCAAGCACCCACAAAGGACTGTCCACACACTGTATCACTTAAAGCACAGTCTTTATAAAATTAATCTTCAAGATTATATACAATGGGCCTCATTCCGAGTACGGCGCTAACCAATGGCGCTATTAACGCCTTGGTTGACGCCGTACCCGGACCGGCAGCGCCTTGGTGGTTGGCGGAATTACCGCCCCATTCCAAGGTTGGCGGGGCGGTAATTCCCCAATCCCCATTTACCCTTCCCCATTCCCATTCTTGCCCCATAGGGCATAATGGGAGTGGGGAAGGCGTCAATTACGCCACCGTAAATTACGGTGGCGTAATTAACATCAAGGTCCCTTAGCGCCATGGTATTTAACGCCTGCTAAAAGCAGGTGTTAAAAGCACCATGGCGCTAAGGGAACTCGGAGTATGGCGGTAAGGGATTACCGCCACCGCTCTCGTTAGCGGTGGCCGCTATCCCTTACCGCCATACTCGGAATGAGGCCCAATATCACGATAACACACTTTGTACTCGGTCATCTATAATGGCAAATATATACAAGTCTACGTGGTACAACAATTACTATTAGATCTCTCTAAAGTGCATCAACTGTACGGTTAAATGGCACACAAATCAGTTTGTAAAGGAAACCAACAATAGAGGTAAGAGGAAAGCAGTTGGTTAGAACAATTGGCAGAATACTGGCCCCGCTACCTAGACACAGTTCTGTGTGGAGATCCCCCCACCTGGGCAACCTGTAAAGCAAAGATGTATCATAAGCCCAGTCCATATATTTTTCACAAGCGACTTCCCACGGAAAACAAGGTGAGCTACGACTGTGAAGTGGCAGCTTCGTTCCTAGCTGTTCTCGTTGGTGGGGAAGTGCAAACGTCCTGCAAGGAAGAGGCGTGCGGGGCACCTCCGTGCTGATAGTTCTGGACCGCAAAGAGTTTGAAGAACTGTGGCCCAGCAAGGGCGTCAAGTCGTCGGGTCTCCGTGGTCTTTAGGTGGCGGGAAACCCACTCGCAGATGCTCATCGGCGCGTTGATGGTTAGGCCTTCTCCAGCAGGATACAGCGGCAACGATGCGGACGAGAGTGTCCTTGGATTCGAAAGTTCTTAGGCAAACGGGAGCACGCTGGCTCCAGTCAGCTCCAGTCCAGTCTCCTTGGGATTCCGCAGCAGTCCCCGTCTCGGGTTGGCAGCCTGTCGGAGGTCTGTCTACCAGGGAGCTTTGGCAAAGATCAGCTGTGCACGATGGTCCGTCATAGCTCAAGAAGAGGGCGCCTTACCAGGTCCTCTCTGGGTCAGTTCTTGGAGACACAGCAGCTTTCAGATTGTGAAGGAGAGCAAAAGCAATTATTCTCGTCCAGCAGGGCTTCAAGGTTAAGCTTCAGTTACTCCAGTTACTCGTCGTAGTGGACTTCAGCTTCTGAACATGATTCCTAGCAGTGAGAGGTCCCCAGATATACTGTTGATCTCCCATTCATTCCACTGGGTCATACTCAAGCATCCAATCATGACAAAGGGCATTCATGCAGGCAGGCAGCCAATCAGGTGCATAGTGCATTCACTTCTCTCCAGACACTCACAACAAGTTATGTGTATTGGGACAAGTACCCAGCCATTCAACACTCCACACTGCATTATACCGGTTTCGGGCAGAGCTTGTCAACCACCAGATACTAGACACCCACAACACAGAATGCGTATTCGTCACACACTCCATTCACCCACGTCCCACCCACAGGCATACCCACAACATACGGTCGTTGAGAAGGCTCCAGCCAGTCTGGTCAGCACTTCCCCACACTACCATATATGGAACTTCCACCCAGCTGCCAGTCAGGGGGAAGGGACAGAGTCAGGGCTTCCCTGGACTTCGGGAAGATCAAGGTAACAGGCTATGGAAGGCAAGAGGCCATGGAGGCCATCTTGTCTCCATGAGGAATCTACCAATTCCAATGACAGGGCCTGGGCATCCCAAAATGGAGGCCGCTCAGGGCACCAGTCAATTCAGCACGGAGCTGCCACCAGCCTGTACCCTGCTCTGTGGGTCACACACAGGTGCCCAAAAACATACACTAGGAGCACAGGGTTGTGACCCCACCCATGGGTGCCATAAGGGTATCCCATGGGTCTGTTCACCAAACCAAAAGAGAGAGCTGCACCGCCAGGAGTCCCACATGAACTCCTGTGCCGAAAACATGACAGAACACACAATAAAAAGCAGTAAAGGACAAGGATACGGAGGCCCTGTCCCTCTGATGCATTTGCAGCAACACAGTTGCCCCCCCCCCCAGACTGAGGTTAGGGTGCCTAATCTCCCATGAGATAGACACCCTCATCCAGACGGTCAACATACCTTCTGGAAAGGCCATCTGCATTATCGTGACTCTTCCCTGGTCTGTGCTCTAAGGTGAAGTCTAGCCCTTACAGGCTAATGGACCACCTGAGCAGCTTCGGGCTTTCACCCTTCATCTGCATAAGCCACTTCAGGGGCTTATGATCGGTTTGGACCTTGAAGGTAGACTCTGTAAGGTAGGGCCTAAAATGCCTAAGGCTCCAAACTGTACTAAAACATTCCTTTTCAATAGTAGCCCACCTAAGTTCTCTACCCTTGAGTTGTCTACTGATGAATATGATAGGATGTTCTCTTCCTTTGTCATCTAACTGGGACAAGACAGCAAGATGTTGTCTAAGTAAGCCACACAAAAGGCTTATAGCCCAGTGAGCGCATGGTTGACCAATCTCTGGAAGGTGGCAGGGACATTCTTCAACCCAAAAGGCATGACCCTAAACTGGTAGAGTCCCTCTGGTGTTGAGAACGCCGTCTTTTCCTTGGCATGATCCATCAGAGCTATTTGCCAATAGCCTGAGGTAAGGTCAAAGGTGCTCACAAATTTGGCAGCACCTATGGTGTCCACAAGCTCATCAGCCCTGGGCAATGGGTGCACGTCAGTTTTGGTGATGGCATTGACTCCTCTGTAGTCCACACAGAACCTCCAATCCTTGGTACCTGCCTGGGAACTTGCCTTGGGGACAAGGACCACTGAACTGGACCAGGGACTGGTTGAGGGTTCAATAACACCCAGATCCAACATCTTGGCGACCTCAGCCTGGATGTGGTTCTTAACGGTATCTGACATATGGTAGCACCTGCTTTTGACAGGCACACTGTCACCAGTGTCAATTTCGTGTCTACACCACGGTGTAAGGCCTGGTGTCAGGGAAAACAGAGAGGCATACTGCTGGAGCAAAGCCCTGCAGGCCCTCTGCTGCTCTGCTGTCAGATCTGGAGAGAGATGTACTCCCTCCACTGAGCCATCCTGAGGGTTGCTATGCAGCAAATCAGGAAGGGGCTCACTCTCATCGTCTTCTTGCTCGGAAGCTAGCAAGAGACATGAGACTTCGGCCCACCTGTGGAAAGGCTTGAGCCGGTTAACATGGAATACCTGAGGGGCTACCCCAGAGGCTCCCATGTCAACCAGATAATTGACCTCGCCCATCTTGGAGATTATCCTGAAGGGTCCAGTCCATTTATCTGCCAAAGCCTGGGTTTGGTAGGCTCCAACACGAGGACCTCCTGTCCCAGAGTCCAATCCACTTGCGATGCTTTAAGGTCATGCCAGTACTTATTCAATACTTGGCTGGCCTTCAGATTCGCTGTTGCCTGACCCATTATCTGTGTCATCCTCCGTCTGAGGCCTAACACATAGTCCCCCACTTGCTTGGCGGGACCTGGAGGGGTGGCCTCCAAACCTTCTCTGATTAAGGCAAGGGGCCCCCCCTCACAGGATGTCCAAAGAGTAGATCAAAGGGGCTGAAACCAACACCCTCTTGAGGTACCTCTCTGTAAGCAAACAGCAGGCATGGCAGGAGAAGATCCCACTTCTTCCTTAGGGGATCTTCCAAAGCACCTAGCATACCCTTGAGAGTTTTGTTAAATATCTCAACCAGACCGTTGGTCTGAGGGTGGTAAGAGGTGGAGAACTTGTAGGTTACCCCGCACTCTTTCCTCATGGTTTTCATGTAACTCAACATGAAGTTGGATCCTCTCTCAGAGACAACCTCCTTGGGGAATCCAACACGGGTGAAAATGCCCAGGAGAGCCCTGGTAACCGCCTTGGCAGTAACAGTCCGAAGGGGTATAACCTCAGGGTACCTGGTGGCATGATCTACAAAGACCAGGATGAACCGATGTCCACCTGAAGTGGGAGGGTCAAGGGTACCGACAATATCGATGGCCACCCTCTCAAACAGTGTGCCAACAACTGGCAATGGTTGCAGCGGGGCAATGACACTGCCTCCAGTCTTGCCAGACAACTGACAAGTTGGGCAGGTCTTGCAGTGGGACTCCACTTCTACTCCCATCCGTTGGCCAGTAGAAATGGGCAGAGAGCCTCTGCTTAGTCTTCTTGGTCCCAAGATGACCAGCTAAGGGCACCTCATGTGCCAACTGCAGCAGGAAGGGCCTGTAAACCTGGGGTACCGCCAACCTCTTGAGGGCACCAGGTTCAGGCTTATTGGGCTCATTAACAAGATGCTCACATTCCCAATAGATTCAGAATTTCCTAGGCACTTCTCCTTGTGCCCGGGACAGGGCCTGTTTCCTCAGACCCTCGAGAGAGTGGCACTTCTCTGTCCCTTGCAGAAGTCTGCCCGGGAGGGTCCCCCTTCAGCTAACAAGCATTGAAGGTCTGGATGATCCTCCGGGTCGAGAGCCTCTCCCACAGGAAAGTCTTCTGGCTCTTCTCCCACAGGAGTTGAGACGGGATTCACCACTGGACCCAGCCCGTCCGGAGCATGGATCCCAATGGGTGCTGTCGGAACAACAGGAAGAGCAGGGGCTCCCTCCACAGATGTGGCCTTCTTACTCTTCCATTTCCTTCCTGCCTTGGGTTTCCCCATTGGCAAGGGTGCCGAGGCTCGCAGCCGGACCCTGTGTTACCTTGCGATTGGGTGACCACTACCGCAGCCATGGGTAGACCATCCGTGATCATCCCCAACTCGACCAAATTGTTACCTAACAAAAAGTTTGCAGGTACGTTGTCCTGAACCAGGACCGGAAGCTTTGCTGTCTTGTCTCCAATTGTAATGTTGACTAAGGCTACAGGCGATAATTTGGGAGGCCCACCAGCTAACCTGGTGGTTCTCAGAGGAGCACCTACATAGTCCTCTGGCTTGAGCAGGGTCCTGTCCACCACTGTCATGCTTGCCCCAGTGTCTCTCAAACCAGTGAAGGCTGTCCATTTAAGAGGACACTTCTCAAAAACCTACGAGTGTTCTGTGGGATAGTCGCCAGTACTTCTGCATACTGGTCCCAAGCCGCAACGGACACTAAGGAAATCTCTGCGGGAGCACCGAAGGTGATCCCAGTAGAGGAGGGGAGGACAGTGGCCTCCACCTCAGGTACGGAGTAGGGAAAGGTCAGTCTGACAGCCTGGACACCAAGTGCCTTACCCTTACATTTTGGGTCACCTCTTCGGTGATCCAGAGCCCCACAATCCCAACATGTGCCGGGAGTGCGGGGCATGGTACTGGAGCCACTGGAACCCTGCTTTGCAGCAGGCGGACCACTACTCTTACTACCACCCACAACAGACTTATCCCCACTAGGTTTTTGGGTCTTCGGAGAGGAAGGTTTTGGTTTACTCGACTGTGATTGCTTTCGGGACTCCTCAGCTTTCTGAGAGGCCCTCTTTTCTTTGTCCTTGTCCTTCCCACTTGAGTCCTTAGTGGACACCCGGTGAGAGACCCACTTGTAAGCCAACCTAGCCAGCTTAAAGGGGTCCAAAATGTTCTGTTCAGCAACATACTGACACAGCTCTGGTGAACAGGCTTCCGAAAAATGCTCAAAAAACAAGAGGTGGGACAATTCAACAATCGTTTTCACTTTGTAATCATCAATCCACCCCATCATGTTCATTTGCGCAGCACTCACCCAGTCAATCCAAGACACATTCTCTCATTTCTTAAAATCCCTGAACCTTTTAAGGTATTGGGTAGGCGCCTTGCCAAACTTGGCAATCAAAGCAGACTTCATACACTCATATTGACCCCTTTCTTCCACACTCAGTTTCAGAATACAGTCATATCCCGTTTGAGGCACTCTGCTTAACAAACACTTAGCCCAATCTCTCTTATCAACATCATGAATTTCACAAGCCATTTCAAACACTTCAATCCATTGGATGATATCAGAACCCTCCGCATACACACCAACCAAATCTTTCATAAACTTGGTTTCTGGGCACCTGACACTCTCAACTGGTTTAGCTGAAGTCTCCACTCAAGCTTTCTTTAACTGGATTCGCTGACATTAAGTGTCCCGGTTCTTGAGTTCAAGGTCCTTATCTTTGAGTTCAAGATCCCGATCTTTGAGTTTAAGATCCCGATTCTTGAGCTCCACTTGCTGTACGGTCAACATAGGGCAGAATAGTGGCCTTCTTTTTTGTTAAAGGGGGGCTTAACTCAGAAAGGCAATTGACACAGAGAAAAACAAAGAGATGAGTCAATAGCTACCCCTGTTCACCGTGCAGAAATAGGAGGGCCTAAAGAGCAGTCAGCTAGTTAGTGTAAATACTAGCAGTTAATGGTCACAGAATTGAGAATAATTTTAGGAATAAATTAATGTATTCATGAGTATAGACACACATCTAAAATAAGTAGGATCACAGTTACACAAATGAACCTTAAAAAACATGTGAGCCTTGACGGGCAAACAAACAACAAAATGTTTTATCTCCACAGTTAAGTGAGGGTTAGTAGCATATCAAATTTTTGTGCGAATTCAAATACTTCTGGCATAGTAGTATATTATTATTGTCTTGTTGTCGACACATAGTCGTGTTTCTGGTTCGGGATGGAGTCAGCCTTCATTAAGATTTAGCTTGAAAGAGATGAAGGGTCCTAACGGTCATCAGGACGTATTAGATGTTGACCACAAGGGTATGGATGCCTAGAAGGACAGATGACAAAGGCGTGTGTCAGGAAGGGGTGACGGCACAGTTACATTAACTGTGAAAAGCTGCAAAACAGAGGTCGTGTCAGCATTGAACTTGGGATGAATGGGTACAGCCTGTTGAAAAGAGATGTCTGCAGCAGCGTCTACAGGGAAAGGGGACCTATTAGGTTACCTGCATAGAATGTTTATTCATACGGAAAGAGTTTATTTGACAAAAAGGGCGTACATCTGGCAATGAATGGACCAGGTCCAGTTAATGAAACTGGAGGAGGAGTGAGATGGTCATGGGATCTGGATTCCCGAGGTGGAGAATATCATCTGGAGAAAGAGAGAGATAATGTTGTCTCAGAGGACCATCAGCTACGGTACTGCTATGTGAGTGATCTATGGGCCACCGTGTGATGGACTAGGTGACTGCTACACAGTGTCTAAAGGGTCACGTGGCCGTAGCTGGGACATGCTGAGGCAAAGCTGCTATGCGAGTGATCTGTTAGCCAACGTATGGTGAACGTGGCGACTAATAAATGGTGCCTAAGGAGTCCCCATGGCTGGGACGTGCAGAGGCAAGACTAATCGGTGTTATTAGGCACAAAGTGTGCTATATCTTGCATAAACTGCTGGTGATGTTATAAACAGTGATAGTTTTTTCGGGGTTGTGATGACACAACAGAATTGGGTGATATTTATTTGCCCGTGTGATGACAAGGTTAGATTAAGAATGTGACTAGTGGTTTGCAGGAAGAGACAGGGTGCCTTGATTAACCAAGAGGTGGTGAGGCGTGACTAGCGCTAAGTGATTGAGTGAAATAAGGTTAGAGAATCTGGTAGCGTGAAAGCTCCTTGAATCTTACCTGATGGTCGCGTACGAGAGGATTCCTGGCAAGCAAGTAACCGCCAGCTGTGCACATATGAAGTGTGCTGTGTCTCAGCTATATGGAATCGAAAGTCAGCGCTACGCATGCGCGATCGGTATGTCTGCTGAGACATTACCTTCGCAAGTACTAGCGCATGTGCAACAGATGGTGGCGGACGTGTGCTAGCGTCAGCGCTGTATGCGCATGTGTGAGGATTGGACTCTGTGCTCGTGGGGCAAGGAGGGGCCACAAGACTAAGTGAATTGGACTTCAAGGAGGGCACGAAGAATATGGTTACCATGGAATGGAATAATGTCTGTCACTATTGTTGAAAACACGTGAATAAGCATAACAGGGCCCATTGTATCTATATTATTAAGACAGACTATTAGCCTCAGCAAATTGTGATGGGTTGGAGAGGCATATCTTTAAATGATTAGAAAACGGAGCACATGTGTAATCACAGCTTCTTGCATATGTCGGACAATGGTTTTACATGATATAGCAAAAACACATTAGGATTTGTTTGGTGTACAAACAATAATATGAAGGTTAGGAAAGAAGAGTCATATGTGACAGTAATTAAACATTGTGGAAAATTACGTTATAGTGAAAGTGCCATGATCACAAGTATAGCTCTTGCTTTTTGCAAATGCAAAACGGTTTTTTAATATAACCAAACAGGAACAAAATTGCATTTGTTTGGAGTAGTGTGTTCAATACACATAATGGGTCTGATAAGCATCGTGGTGACACAGGGCAACAAGTCACTTCATGAACTAATAGGAGAGACATGTTGAGAATGTCAATGTGTATCAATAAATGGGGAAGGACACAAGCATTATTTGAAGAAAAGGCTCCATTCGATCCCTACGTTTAAGCCTTGTTTAATGGAGTTCAGATGGAAAATCCATTGCTGTTCCAATTTTTGGAGTGAGAGGTCTCTGTCGCCACCTCTGAAAGGATTTTTTACAGTTTGAAGGATAAACCAGAATAAGTCGTTATGGGTGTGTTTCTTCTCTTGTAAATGTGCCACCACCGGCTTGTCTGGTATGCCATTTTTGATGCATGAGCGGTGTTCGCATATGTGTTGTCTTATTTCTCTCTTGCTTTTCCCTATGAAAAGTAGTTTGCAAGGGCACTGGATTGTGTACACTGTCCATTTACTTTTACAGTTTGTGAAGGTGTTGAAGTTCCAAGTTTTGTCATTGAGATCGATGGATTTCATATCTTTGGTAAGGCAGCATACCAGACAAGCAGAGGACCCCAGCCAAGATTCTCTATTATTGGTACGTGGTCGAGCAATCAAGGCCTAGCTTCTCAGGAGGTGATGCAGGCTGGTTATTCAGTACAGTGTAGTCCCCAAACGCCCAAAAAGGAATGTCCGCACACTGTATCGGTTAAAACACAGTCTTTATATAATTAATGTTCAAGGTTATATACAATATCACAATAACACACTTTGTACTCGGTCATCTATAATGGCAAATATATACAAGTCTACGTGGTACAACAATTACTATTAGATCTCTCTAAAGTGCCTCAACTGTACGGTTAAATGGCACACAAATCAGTTTGTAAAGGAAACCAACAATAGAGGTAAGAGGAAAGCAGTTGGTTAGAACAATTGCACCTAGACACAGTTCTGTGTGGAGATCCCCCCACCTGGGCAACCTGTAAAGCAAAGATGTATCACAAGCCCAGTCCATATATTGTCCACAGGAGACCTCTCAACAGTTATGCAACCCCAAAGTACCTAGCATTGTAGCATTCCTCATCAGGGACTCAATGGCCCTTCTTGAGTGCCCGCCCTTTAAGGCAGGAGTCACGGGTCGTCGAACGTCCGATGGAGAACAGGGTGAGCTATGACAGTGAAGCGGCAGCTTCGTTCCTAGCGGTGCTCGTTGGTGGGGAAGCGCAAATGTCCTGCAAGGAAGAGGCGTGCGGGGCACCTCAGTGTCGATAGTTCTGGACAGCAAAGAGTTTGAAGAACTGTGGCCCAGCAAGGGCGTCAAGTCGCCGGCATCTCTGTGGTCTTTAGGTGGCAGGAAACCCACCGGCGGATGCTCCTCGGCACGTCGACGGTCAGGCCTTCTCCAGCAGGATACAGCGGTGATGATGCAGACGAGGGCGTCCTTGGATTCGAAAGTTCTTAGGCAAACAGGAGCACGGTAGCTCCAGTCGGCGCCGGCGGTCATGGACAGTGGCGGACAACAGTCCGGGCGCTTCTCCTTTGGATTCCGCAGCAGTCCCCGTCTCGGGTCGGCAGCCTGTCGGAGGTCTGTCTACCAGGGAGCTTTGGCAAAGATCAGCTGTACACGGTGGTCCCTCGTAGTTCGGGAAGAGGGCACCTTACCAGGTCCTCTCTGGGTCAGTTCTTGGAGACACAGCAGCTTTCTGATTGTGAAGGAGAGCAACAGCAATTATTCTCGTCCAGCAGGACTTCAAGATTAAGCTTCAGTTACTCCAGTTACTCATCGTAGTGGACTTCAGCTTCTGAACACGATTCCTAGCAGTGAGAGGTCCCCAGATATACTGTTGATCTCCCATTCATTCCGCTGGGTCATACTCAAGCATCCAATCACGACAAAGGGCATTCATGCAGGCAGGCAGCCAATCAGGTGCATAGTGCATTCAGGCCATTCACTTCTCTCCAGACACTCACAACAAGTTATGTGTATTGGGACAAGTACCCAGCCATTCAACACTCCACACTGCATTCATACCGGTTTCGGGCAGGGCTGTCTCAGTCATTGTGTCAACCACCAGAGACTAGACACCCACAACACAGAATGCGTATTCGTCACACACTCCATTCACCCAGGTCCCACCCACAGGCATACCCACAACATACGGTTGTTGAGAAGGCTCCAGCCAGTCTGGTCAGCACTTCCCCACACTACCATATATGGAACTTCCACCCAGCTGCCAGTCAGGGGGAAGGGACAGAGTCAGGGCTTCCCTGGACTTCGGGAAGATCAAGGTAACAGGCTATGGAAGGCAAGAGGCCATGGAGGCCATCTTGTCTCCATCAGGAATCTACCAATTCCAATGACAGGGCCTGGGCATCCCAAAATGGAGGCCGCTCAGGGCACCAGTCAATTCAGCACGGAGCTGCCACCAGCCTGTACCCTGCTCTGTGGGTCACACACAGGTGCCCAAAAACATACACTAGGAGCACAGGGTTGTGACCCCACCCATGGGTGCCATAAGGGTATCCCATGGGTCTGTTCACCAAACCAAAAGAGAGAGCTGCACCGCCAGGAGTCCCACATGAACTCCTGTGCCGAAAACATGACAGAACACACAATAAAAAGCAGTAAAGGACAAGGATACGGAGGCCCTGTCCCTCTGATGCATTTGCAGCAACACAGTTGCCCCCCCCCAGACTGAGGTTAGGGTGCCTAATCTCCCATGAGATAGACACCCTCATCCAGACGGTCAACATACCTTCTGGAAAGGCCATCTGCATTATCGTGACTCTTCCCTGGTCTGTGCTCTAAGGTGAAGTCTAGCCCTTACAGGCTAATGGACCACCTGAGCAGCTTCGGGCTTTCACCCTTCATCTGCATAAGCCACTTCAGGGGCTTATGATCGGTTTGGACCTTGAAGGTAGACTCTGTAAGGTAGGGCCTAAAATGCCTAAGGCTCCAAACTGTACTAAAACATTCCTTTTCAATAGTAGCCCACCTAAGTTCTCTACCCTTGAGTTGTCTACTGATGAATATGATAGGATGTTCTCTTCCTTTGTCATCTAACTGGGACAAGACAGCAAGATGTTGTCTAAGTAAGCCACACAAAAGGCTTATAGCCCAGTGAGCGCATGGTTGACCAATCTCTGGAAGGTGGCAGGGACATTCTTCAACCCAAAAGGCATGACCCTAAACTGGTAGAGTCCCTCTGGTGTTGAGAACGCCGTCTTTTCCTTGGCATGATCCATCAGAGCTATTTGCCAATAGCCTGAGGTAAGGTCAAAGGTGCTCACAAATTTGGCAGCACCTATGGTGTCCACGAGCTCATCAGCCCTGGGCAATGGGTGCACGTCAGTTTTGGTGATGGCATTGACTCCTCTGTAGTCCACACAGAACCTCCAATCCTTGGTACCTGCCTGGGAACTTGCCTTGGGGACAAGGACCACTGAACTGGACCAGGGACTGGTTGAGGGTTCAATAACACCCAGATCCAACATCTTGGCGACCTCAGCCTGGATGTGGTTCTTAACGGTATCTGACATATGGTAGCACCTGCTTTTGACAGGCACACTGTCACCAGTGTCAATTTCGTGTCTACACCACGGTGTAAGGCCTGGTGTCAGGGAAAACAGAGAGGCATACTGCTGGAGCAAAGCCCTGCAGGCCCTCTGCTGCTCTGCTGTCAGATCTGGAGAGAGATGTACTCCCTCCACTGAGCCATCCTGAGGGTTGCTATGCAGCAAATCAGGAAGGGGCTCACTCTCATCGTCTTCTTGCTCGGAAGCTAGCAAGAGACATGAGACTTCGGCCCACCTGTGGAAAGGCTTGAGCCGGTTAACATGGAATACCTGAGGGGCTACCCCAGAGGCTCCCATGTCAACCAGATAATTGACCTCGCCCATCTTGGAGATTATCCTGAAGGGTCCAGTCCATTTATCTGCCAAAGCCTGGGTTTGGTAGGCTCCAACACGAGGACCTCCTGTCCCAGAGTCCAATCCACTTGCGATGCTTTAAGGTCATGCCAGTACTTATTCAATACTTGGCTGGCCTTCAGATTCGCTGTTGCCTGACCCATTATCTGTGTCATCCTCCGTCTGAGGCCTAACACATAGTCCCCCACTTGCTTGGCGGGACCTGGAGGGGTGGCCTCCAAACCTTCTCTGATTAAGGCAAGGGGCCCCCCCTCACAGGATGTCCAAAGAGTAGATCAAAGGGGCTGAAACCAACACCCTCTTGAGGTACCTCTCTGTAAGCAAACAGCAGGCATGGCAGGAGAAGATCCCACTTCTTCCTTAGGGGATCTTCCAAAGCACCTAGCATACCCTTGAGAGTTTTGTTAAATATCTCAACCAGACCGTTGGTCTGAGGGTGGTAAGAGGTGGAGAACTTGTAGGTTACCCCGCACTCTTTCCTCATGGTTTTCATGTAACTCAACATGAAGTTGGATCCTCTCTCAGAGACAACCTCCTTGGGGAATCCAACACGGGTGAAAATGCCCAGGAGAGCCCTGGTAACCGCCTTGGCAGTAACAGTCCGAAGGGGTATAACCTCAGGGTACCTGGTGGCATGATCTACAAAGACCAGGATGAACCGATGTCCACCTGAAGTGGGAGGGTCAAGGGTACCGACAATATCGATGGCCACCCTCTCAAACAGTGTGCCAACAACTGGCAATGGTTGCAGCGGGGCAATGACACTGCCTCCAGTCTTGCCAGACAACTGACAAGTTGGGCAGGTCTTGCAGTGGGACTCCACTTCTACTCCCATCCGTTGGCCAGTAGAAATGGGCAGAGAGCCTCTGCTTAGTCTTCTTGGTCCCAAGATGACCAGCTAAGGGCACCTCATGTGCCAACTGCAGCAGGAAGGGCCTGTAAACCTGGGGTACCGCCAACCTCTTGAGGGCACCAGGTTCAGGCTTATTGGGCTCATTAACAAGATGCTCACATTCCCAATAGATTCAGAATTTCCTAGGCACTTCTCCTTGTGCCCGGGACAGGGCCTGTTTCCTCAGACCCTCGAGAGAGTGGCACTTCTCTGTCCCTTGCAGAAGTCTGCCCGGGAGGGTCCCCCTTCAGCTAACAAGCATTGAAGGTCTGGATGATCCTCCGGGTCGAGAGCCTCTCCCACAGGAAAGTCTTCTGGCTCTTCTCCCACAGGAGTTGAGACGGGATTCACCACTGGACCCAGCCCGTCCGGAGCATGGATCCCAATGGGTGCTGTCGGAACAACAGGAAGAGCAGGGGCTCCCTCCACAGATGTGGCCTTCTTACTCTTCCATTTCCTTCCTGCCTTGGGTTTCCCCATTGGCAAGGGTGCCGAGGCTCGCAGCCGGACCCTGTGTTACCTTGCGATTGGGTGACCACTACCGCAGCCATGGGTAGACCATCCGTGATCATCCCCAACTCGACCAAATTGTTACCTAACAAAAAGTTTGCAGGTACGTTGTCCTGAACCAGGACCGGAAGCTTTGCTGTCTTGTCTCCAATTGTAATGTTGACTAAGGCTACAGGCGATAATTTGGGAGGCCCACCAGCTAACCTGGTGGTTCTCAGAGGAGCACCTACATAGTCCTCTGGCTTGAGCAGGGTCCTGTCCACCACTGTCATGCTTGCCCCAGTGTCTCTCAAACCAGTGAAGGCTGTCCATTTAAGAGGACACTTCTCAAAAACCTACGAGTGTTCTGTGGGATAGTCGCCAGTACTTCTGCATACTGGTCCCAAGCCGCAAGGGACACTAAGGAAATCTCTGCGGGAGCACCGAAGGTGATCCCAGTAGAGGAGGGGAGGACAGTGGCCTCCACCTCAGGTACGGAGTAGGGAAAGGTCAGTCTGACAGCCTGGACACCAAGTGCCTTACCCTTACATTTTGGGTCACCTCTTCGGTGATCCAGAGCCCCACAATCCCAACATGTGCCGGGAGTGCGGAGCATGGTACTGGAGCCACTGGAACCCTGCTTTGCAGCAGGCGGACCACTACTCTTACTACCACCCACAACAGACTTATCCCCACTAGGTTTTTGGGTCTTCGGAGAGGAAGGTTTTGGTTTACTCGACTGTGATTGCTTTCGGGACTCCTCAGCTTTCTGAGAGGCCCTCTTTTCTTTGTCCTTGTCCTTCCCACTTGAGTCCTTAGTGGACACCCGGTGAGAGACCCACTTGTAAGCCAACCTAGCCAGCTTAAAGGGGTCCAAAATGTTCTGTTCAGCAACATACTGACACAGCTCTGGTGAACAGGCTTCCGAAAAATGCTCAAAAAACAAGAGGTGGGACAATTCAACAAACGTTTTCACTTTGTAATCATCAATCCACCCCATCATGTTCATTTGCGCAGCACTCACCCAGTCAATCCAAGACACATTCTCTCATTTCTTAAAATCCCTGAACCTTTTAAGGTATTGGGTAGGCGCCTTGCCAAACTTGGCAATCAAAGCAGACTTCATACACTCATATTGACCCCTTTCTTCCACACTCAGTTTCAGAATACAGTCATATCCCGTTTGAGGCACTCTGCTTAACAAACACTTAGCCCAATCTCTCTTATCAACATCATGAATTTCACAAGCCATTTCAAACACTTCAATCCATTGGAGGATATCAGAACCCTCCGCATACACACCAACCAAATCTTTCATAAACTTGGTTTCTGGGCACCTGACACTCTCAACTGGTTTAGCTGAAGTCTCCACTCAAGCTTTCTTTAACTGGATTCGCTGACATTAAGTGTCCCGGTTCTTGAGTTCAAGGTCCTTATCTTTGAGTTCAAGATCCCGATCTTTGAGTTTAAGATCCCGATTCTTGAGCTCCACTTGCTGTACGGTCAACATAGGGCAGAATAGTGGCCTTCTTTTTTGTTAAAGGGGGGCTTAACTCAGAAAGGCAATTGACACAGAGAAAAACAAAGAGATGAGTCAATAGCTACCCCTGTTCACCGTGCAGAAATAGGAGGGCCTAAAGAGCAGTCAGCTAGTTAGTGTAAATACTAGCAGTTAATGGTCACAGAATTGAGAATAATTTTAGGAATAAATTAATGTATTCATGAGTATAGACACACATCTAAAATAAGTAGGATCACAGTTACACAAATGAACCTTAAAAAACATGTGAGCCTTGACGGGCAAACAAACAACAAAATGTTTTATCTCCACAGTTAAGTGAGGGTTAGTAGCATATCAAATTTTTGTGCGAATTCAAATACTTCTGGCATAGTAGTATATTATTATTGTCTTGTTGTCGACACATAGTCGTGTTTCTGGTTCGGGATGGAGTCAGCCTTCATTAAGATTTAGCTTGAAAGAGATGAAGGGTCCTAACGGTCATCAGGACGTATTAGATGTTGACCACAAGGGTATGGATGCCTAGAAGGACAGATGACAAAGGCGTGTGTCAGGAAGGGGTGACGGCACAGTTACATTAACTGTGAAAAGCTGCAAAACAGAGGTCGTGTCAGCATTGAACTTGGGATGAATGGGTACAGCCTGTTGAAAAGAGATGTCTGCAGCAGCGTCTACAGGGAAAGGGGACCTATTAGGTTACCTGCATAGAATGTTTATTCACACGGAAAGAGTTTATTTGACAAAAAGGGCGTACATCTGGCAATGAATGGACCAGGTCCAGTTAATGAAACTGGAGGAGGAGTGAGATGGTCATGGGATCTGGATTCCCGAGGTGGAGAATATCATCTGGAGAAAGAGAGAGATAATGTTGTCTCAGAGGACCATCAGCTACGGTACTGCTATGTGAGTGATCTATGGGCCACCGTGTGATGGACTAGGTGACTGCTACACAGTGTCTAAAGGGTCACGTGGCCGTAGCTGGGACATGCTGAGGCAAAGCTGCTATGCGAGTGATCTGTTAGCCAACGTATGGTGAACGTGGCGACTAATAAATGGTGCCTAAGGAGTCCCCATGGCTGGGACGTGCAGAGGCAAGACTAATCGGTGTTATTAGGCACAAAGTGTGCTATATCTTGCATAAACTGCTGGTGATGTTATAAACAGTGATAGTTTTTTCGGGGTTGTGATGACACAACAGAATTGGGTGATATTTATTTGCCCGTGTGATGACAAGGTTAGATTAAGAATGTGACTAGTGGTTTGCAGGAAGAGACAGGGTGCCTTGATTAACCAAGAGGTGGTGAGGCGTGACTAGCGCTAAGTGATTGAGTGAAATAAGGTTAGAGAATCTGGTAGCGTGAAAGCTCCT
Organism: Ambystoma mexicanum; assembly: GCF_040938575.1. Taxonomy (NCBI): domain Eukaryota; kingdom Metazoa; phylum Chordata; class Amphibia; order Caudata; family Ambystomatidae; genus Ambystoma; species Ambystoma mexicanum. The sequence continues at coordinate 21,669,259 of NC_090933.1, read as the reverse complement.
TGAATCTTACCTGATGGTCGCGTACGAGAGGATTCCTGGCAAGCAAGTAACCGCCAGCTGTGCACATATGAAGTGTGCTGTGTCTCAGCTATATGGAATCGAAAGTCAGCGCTACGCATGCGCGATCGGTATGTCTGCTGAGACATTACCTTCGCAAGTACTAGCGCATGTGCAACAGATGGTGGCGGACGTGTGCTAGCGTCAGCGCTGTATGCGCATGTGTGAGGATTGGACTCTGTGCTCGTGGGGCAAGGAGGGGCCACAAGACTAAGTGAATTGGACTTCAAGGAGGGCACGAAGAATATGGTTACCATGGAATGGAATAATGTCTGTCACTATTGTTGAAAACACGTGAATAAGCATAACAGGGCCCATTGTATCTATATTATTAAGACAGACTATTAGCCTCAGCAAATTGTGATGGGTTGGAGAGGCATATCTTTAAATGATTAGAAAACGGAGCACATGTGTAATCACAGCTTCTTGCATATGTCGGACAATGGTTTTACATGATATAGCAAAAACACATTAGGATTTGTTTGGTGTACAAACAATAATATGAAGGTTAGGAAAGAAGAGTCATATGTGACAGTAATTAAACATTGTGGAAAATTACGTTATAGTGAAAGTGCCATGATCACAAGTATAGCTCTTGCTTTTTGCAAATGCAAAACGGTTTTTTAATATAACCAAACAGGAACAAAATTGCATTTGTTTGGAGTAGTGTGTTCAATACACATAATGGGTCTGATAAGCATCGTGGTGACACAGGGCAACAAGTCACTTCATGAACTAATAGGAGAGACATGTTGAGAATGTCAATGTGTATCAATAAATGGGGAAGGACACAAGCATTATTTGAAGAAAAGGCTCCATTCGATCCCTACGTTTAAGCCTTGTTTAATGGAGTTCAGATGGAAAATCCATTGCTGTTCCAATTTTTGGAGTGAGAGGTCTCTGTCGCCACCTCTGAAAGGATTTTTTACAGTTTGAAGGATAAACCAGAATAAGTCGTTATGGGTGTGTTTCTTCTCTTGTAAATGTGCCACCACCGGCTTGTCTGGTATGCCATTTTTGATGCATGAGCGGTGTTCGCATATGTGTTGTCTTATTTCTCTCTTGCTTTTCCCTATGAAAAGTAGTTTGCAAGGGCACTGGATTGTGTACACTGTCCATTTACTTTTACAGTTTGTGAAGGTGTTGAAGTTCCAAGTTTTGTCATTGAGATCGATGGATTTCATATCTTTGGTAAGGCAGCATACCAGACAAGCAGAGGACCCCAGCCAAGATTCTCTATTATTGGTACGTGGTCGAGCAATCAAGGCCTAGCTTCTCAGGAGGTGATGCAGGCTGGTTATTCAGTACAGTGTAGTCCCCAAACACCCAAAAAGGAATGTCCGCACACTGTATCGGTTAAAACACAGTCTTTATATAATTAATGTTCAAGGTTATATACAATATCACAATAACACACTTTGTACTCGGTCATCTATAATGGCAAATATATACAAGTCTACGTGGTACAACAATTACTATTAGATCTCTCTAAAGTGCCTCAACTGTACGGTTAAATGGCACACAAATCAGTTTGTAAAGGAAACCAACAATAGAGGTAAGAGGAAAGCAGTTGGTTAGAACAATTGCACCTAGACACAGTTCTGTGTGGAGATCCCCCCACCTGGGCAACCTGTAAAGCAAAGATGTATCACAAGCCCAGTCCATATATTGTCCACAGGAGACCTCTCAACAGTTATGCAACCCCAAAGTACCTAGCATTGTAGCATTCCTCGTCAGGGACTCAATGGCCCTTCTTGAGTGCCCGCCCTTTAAGGCAGGAGTCACGGGTCGTCGAACGTCCGATGGAGAACAGGGTGAGCTATGACAGTGAAGCGGCAGCTTCGTTCCTAGCGGTGCTCGTTGGTGGGGAAGCGCAAATGTCCTGCAAGGAAGAGGCGTGCGGGGCACCTCAGTGTCGATAGTTCTGGACAGCAAAGAGTTTGAAGAACTGTGGCCCAGCAAGGGCGTCAAGTCGTCGGCATCTCTGTGGTCTTTAGGTGGCAGGAAACCCACCGGCGGATGCTCCTCGGCACGTCGACGGTCAGGCCTTCTCCAGCAGGATACAGCGGTGATGATGCAGACGAGGGCGTCCTTGGATTCGAAAGTTCTTAGGCAAACAGGAGCACGGTGGCTCCAGTCGGCGCCGGCGGTCATGGACAGTGGCGGACAACAGTCCGGGCGCTTCTCCTTTGGATTCCGCAGCAGTCCCCGTCTCGGGTCGGCAGCCTGTCGGAGGTCTGTCTACCAGGGAGCTTTGGCAAAGATCAGCTGTACACGGTGGTCCCTCGTAGTTCGGGAAGAGGGCACCTTACCAGGTCCTCTCTGGGTCAGTTCTTGGAGACACAGCAGCTTTCTGATTGTGAAGGAGAGCAACAGCAATTATTCTCGTCCAGCAGGACTTCAAGATTAAGCTTCAGTTACTCCAGTTACTCATCGTAGTGGACTTCAGCTTCTGAACACGATTCCTAGCAGTGAGAGGTCCCCAGATATACTGTTGATCTCCCATTCATTCCGCTGGGTCATACTCAAGCATCCAATCACGACAAAGGGCATTCATGCAGGCAGGCAGCCAATCAGGTGCATAGTGCATTCAGGCCATTCACTTCTCTCCAGACACTCACAACAAGTTATGTGTATTGGGACAAGTACCCAGCCATTCAACACTCCACACTGCATTCATACCGGTTTCGGGCAGGGCTGTCTCAGTCATTGTGTCAACCACCAGAGACTAGACACCCACAACACAGAATGCGTATTCGTCACACACTCCATTCACCCAGGTCCCACCCACAGGCATACCCACAACATACGGTTGTTGAGAAGGCTCCAGCCAGTCTGGTCAGCACTTCCCCACACTACCATATATGGAACTTCCACCCAGCAACCAGTCAGGGGGAAGGGGCAGAGTCAGGTCTTCCCGGGACTTCGGGAAGATCAAGGTAACAGGCGATGGAAGGCAACAGGCCATGGGGGCCATCTTGTCTCCATCAGGAATCTACCAATTCCAATGAAAGGGCCTAGGCATCCCAAAATGGAGGCCGCTCAGGCACCAGTCAATTCAGCACGGAGATGCCACCAGCCCATACCCTGCTCTGTGGGTCACACACAGGTGCCCAAAAACATCCAGTAGGGGAACAGGGTTGTACCCCCACCCATGGGTGCCATAAGGGTATCCCATGGGTCTGTTCATCAAACCAAAAGAGAGAGCTGCACCGCCAGGAGTCCCACATGAACTCCTGCATGGAAAACACGACAGAACACACAATAAAAAGCAGTAAAGGACAAGGATACGGAGGCCCTGTCCCTCCGATGCATTTCCAGCATCACGCTCCCACAAGAACTCCCTTGTGCACCCCCTCCTTTTGTCCAGCCAACTACCGCCCTATCTCCATCACCCCCTGCTGGAGAAGTTGGCCCTGCGCCAACTCAACTCTCACACTGAACTTGTTGGTGGTCTCCACAACCATCAATCTGGATTCCAAGCATCCAGAGGCATGGAAACCGGTCTTCTGAACACCCGTGAAGAACTGCTCGCATCCCTGGATTCCAACTCCCCATCTGTCCTCATCCTTCTTGATCTCACCTCTGCCTTGGACATGGTCAACCACTCCATCCTCATACAAAGGCTCCAAAACACCCTTGGTATCTCAGAGCGGGCACTGGACTGGCTGACCTCCTTCCTAACTGACCGCTCCTCACAAGTCATCCTGGGCACCTTCTCCTCTCCTACATCCTTCCCCACCGGGGCTCTATCCTGTCACCTTTGCGCTTTAACATCTACCTTACTGAGCTGGCACGCCTCATCTCCTTCTTCTCCCCCAACTTTCAGTGTTATGCAGATGACACACAACTCTTCTTCAAACTTCCGGCTGACCCTCTTGCACCTTCCATCATCCCTGAATGCCTTTCTGCCATCCAGGCCTGGTGCACTTCCAATGATCTCTTTCTCAATGCCAGCAAAATGGAGTTCCTTCCCCATGGGACAGCTGCTCCGACTTCTTCCCTTCACTCTTGCCATCCTCCATGGGCTCTCACCCTACCCCTTCTTCTGAAGCCAGAAACCTTGGAGTCAACTTCGACTACTCTCTCTCCCTCCTCCCTCACACTCAGGACATTGACAAGAAGTCCCACTTTCAACTCTTCCTTCTCAAAAGAATTCTATATTTTCTCACCTTCCCCCAGAAGCTCAATTTTACCCGAGCCCTGGTTCTCTCTAGACTTGACTATTGCAATAGCTTCCTCCTAAATCTACCTTCTTCCACTCTGCGACACCACCATCTCATTCAGAATAGGACAGCAAGACTTATCCTTTACCTCAAGCCCAAGGACTGCATCTCTCCTTCACTGGCTCCTGGTTGCTTCACAGATTAAATTTAAATCCCTTTATATCATTCACAAGGATGTCTGGGGCTGGGGACCACACTATCTGCAACACTCTCTCACTAAATATTTCCCATCTAGACCCCTGCACTCCTCTGGCACCAACTCCTTGTGTGCAAAGGGTTTTGCTAAACTGAGGGCAGGAGGTTGATCGCTTTCCTCTACTGGCTCCCTTCTTGGGAACAGCCTCCCTCTTCGTCTTGAGCAGGACTTTCTTAAATTCTGCAAGCTCCTCAAGACTTTCCTCTTTACCTCCTCCTTCCCTACCTCCTCTGAAAATCTTACAGTTGCTTGTTTGGTGTCCGGGCACTTATCCATCTTCGGTTTGCTGACCTTGCCCCACACCAAATCGCCGCCAGCTTCTGTCTATCCTTAGTATTTGCCTCGACACACCCTCCACCCTGGAGGCTCGCACTTACCATACATTGCACTTCACCTTTTGCTCACCAATGATTAGCACAGCACCTTTCCCATTCCCACTTCCTTCTGCACTTGCACGTTCTGAATACTCACAAGGCATAGTAGGTTTGTCCTCCCTCATCCCCCACTGTATTTCATATTTTGTATGCATTTTAATGTTTATCATCCCCTTGTCCCCTCCCTGTTGCCCTGTGGGCGCTTTGAAACAGAATTGACTTACTGTATAAGTAAGTAAGCGAACAAACCATACTTCACAATTATCTTTTTAAATGTGTATTTATTTATTAAGGAGATGGGCATAAGGTGCACATATATCAAATTAAATTGCATTACTGTTTTGCAGGAACAAAATCAATTTCATCTTTTTATGGCCAATCCTCAGGTGAAATGTAGCATATTTTGAGATTCCCGAATATACTTTTTGTTTCTAGTTTTGCTAATTGAAGTATTATAAGGCATATGCCAGTTACAACACATTTATTTTTGGATTGTTATATTAAATTTCCCCATGGCTAGCATTAATATTGTGGAATAAACATGCGTACACACTGGGCAGTGGCGCAGGGCTAAACTCTGTTGGCATCTCACTGAAGTCTTACACATGCTGCTTTCAACATAAGAACCATTTCTATCTCTGTCTGGACAATATGGTGAACCAGATTGTATCTGAAGAATAAGTTAGCACAGCTTTTGTCATTTTGCGGTTCTGCAAATAACAGTACGTTGTAGTCACGGATATTGTATTGACCACCTTTAAAGTTACCTCTGAAGTAAACCCAAAGGGAGTTTTCTTTCATTCACATGGAGGACTTTGTGCTGTGTAGATGAGAGTGGGGGATGAAGCCGAAACAGACTTGTGCAGTGGGCAGGAGCGGTGCTCCTCTGCTTTTTTTTAGATTACGTTTGACCATACCTATAATTTTATCTTAAAAAGAAACCATACTGGAATTACTTAGTTTTAAAATAAAAATGTAGGAAGAAGTTGAAATTGGCACTTAAGTGCAATGCACTAAACGTTCCCTTCAACAGCACGTGAGTTTGTTTGGGGGTTTGGATTGCGCGTGAGAGTGGCACAGGGATGGGGATTGTGGGGTGCTGGGGCAGGTCAGCATGGAACAGTTCCACTATTTCTTTTTGTACACTTTGACCACTGCTTAAGTGTCGCAGCCTTTGTCATGGAGAACTTGGCTGCTATCATTTACACCTCAGCTCACCGTTATCCATGGCAATTGGAATGTGCATGCAAAGGACGAGGCACACGCACACCCATCACACCAAGAACAGGCAGATACACACAGAAAAAGTTAACTCTTGGTTTAGTTTAAATCGGAAAGCTGTAAAATGAAGAGGCATCATGGATTTCTGGCAAAAAGAACAATTTGTTAATTATCATTAAATGCTGCTGAGTTAGACACCTCTGCCTTAAAAGGTGTGGGATGAAGTGGCGGTTGACATGTTTGGGCCGCTAATGAGTGGTAAATATGAACTAGTCTACTAGACCATAGGACTCAATGGGACATTTTCAGCGGAATTATTGTGGTGGTAATTGCACTGCGGAATTGCACTGAAGATGGGCAGAACATCAGCAGATTTACCTCCAGCTCATAGCTGGAGGTGAATCCTCCAACTTTTTGCCTAACTCATAGTTGGGCAGTGCAGTAATTTAGCGTTAATAGTATTACCGCCACATTTCTACCACACCATCCAACTCGTGATGAGGCCCAAATTGCACTATTTAAGGATGCAGGTGCTTTAACAAAGCTGTGCATGGTCCAAGCCATGTAAAGATTTCCTTTGGCAGAGCTGATCAGCGTATAAAGTTAATGCCTGCACGTCTCGGTAGGTCTTGCATACTTTAAATGTGACCATACAAGCACTTTTTATTTATTTGTTTAATATACATGCAGCGATTAGGATTTGTATATACAACATGAAACATTTTTAAAAGTCAGATGGAAATATAAGATAAAATACAAATAATTACAGGTAAATATAAATATAGAACATATATACAGAATGCGTAAAATACAGGTCATAGTCATCAGAGTCAATTGGTGTCTTACCCTCTTATCATCATGGAATAAATTAAAATCAAATTATGAACAGTTGATTAAATCAAATTACCTTTAAAATCTTCTATAAGATTCGTAACATTTCTAAATATTTCCAATAAAATGTAACATGAAATAAATAAGATTCAGATCGTTACCTTCCATAGAAAGAGTACATAGAGAATACAGATCTATGCAATGGATCTGGTTATTGTACATCTTCATGTACTTAGACCTTATTGGACTAAGACATCACAGAATACCAGTTAATGTTTTAGGTTTTCAATAGCGTCATCACCACATAGTCTGCATTTGCGGTTTGCACGAGTAATACCCAATCAGCTACCCATGACCTCCAAAACCTCACAAATGTTAAATTTCAATAACAAGTACTGACGAAATATACCACTGCTAGGAAATGCTGCAATATAAGATGGCCTGTGAGTACGACCCAATTGATAAGTTATTTAGGGACCACTATGGCAATGTGATGCCAACTGCACAATACGATTTTCATGAGCGAAGCTACTCAGCTGCTGCTTCAGCTTACATTTGATAGCATATGCTGAAGAGGAAGTGGAGAGGGGTTTCCATACACTGAAATGGTTTTTCCAATAGTGCAGAGTTTCTTATATTTTTCCAAACCAATAAGCAATCTAATAAAAGTGACCATCGTCGTGCCGTTGTTTAACCTTGTCAGATTTATCCAACACATGAATGCTCTTTGGATGAGTATGAATGTGATCTCAACTAGGTCAAATTCTAAATATAAAAAGTCAACAGACAGAGCTTATGGGATGCAAAAGAGTTTTCATAGGAGTTTGGCTTCAAAACAATTCAACTCTTGGCCATATTTATGGCCCCAAATGTTGATTCCATAAGATAACACTGGAAATATTTTGCCGGTCTATAACAAAACTATGGTATGAGCAGAACATACCCCATTCCTACCAATGAATGTACTTATGATGTTAACCATGACCTCGGGAGGATACCTCAGCACTAACGTGCTTGCCTTGGAAGCAAGACAACACGGAGCAACACAGGTTTGATCCCCGGGTTCGTGCTTAGAAACCTCTGGGTATTAAGCATGTTATAAATAACCTATCATATCATATCATGCATTTGGCCTTCGTTTCTTGCCAGTGAATATTCCACTTTAGAAAGCAGTCAATATAAAGGCCTAAATATTTGTAGCTTTGAACAGACTCCAGGTATATTCCTTCTAATGACCAAACTGGACACCATTTCAACCTTCTTTTGGGAGGACAAATTATTACCTTACTTTTTGATATATTCACGGTAAAATCATTCTGTGCAGCATAAGCGCCTAAGCTGCTAATCCTTGCCTGGAGGCCTTTGGGAGTGTGATCACGGAGTATCAGATCATCAGCATAGGCCAGCCAGTGAATGTGCTCGATGCCTACCTTAACTGAATAATGAGTGATGTCTTTGAATGCCTTATGCAAATATGCCAAGTACAGGTTGAAAAGTGTTGCAGCAAGGATACTGTCTCACACCTCTCTTAGAGTGCATAACACCAGAAAGTTTACCTCTTCCATCCAGTCGAATCTTAACTGTAGTGTTTTTATGGAGAAGCATTACCATCCTTAGGAGTCCGGCACGGATATTCCAGGCTGCCAATTTCACCCACAGCCGATTTCTCAATACTAAGTCTAACTCGGCACTAAAGTCAATGAAGACGCAGTATACAGCAGTTTCTCGTCTCAATTTAGAGTACTCCACTGCATATACCCAGGTTAAAATATGCAAAGTTGATGATTTTGCTCGGAGTCCAGTCTGACAAGGGCTCAAGATGTTGTTAGCATTTATCCACTCAGATAATTCCGGAATATCAAGCATGGCAAGCATGCAATAGTGTTAGGGCTGTTACAGGGGCCTTTTTATGGGTCGCTACAATATGGCTTTCACGCCAAGTGGTAGGTAAAAAACTGGTTCTGCCAATTTCTACAAATGGATATAATGTATTGGCCCATAACTCAGTGCCTTCAATAAGCAATTGCAAAGCCCGTTGGGGCCGGGGGCACGTGACTGATTCAAATTTCCGATTAACATAATGATGTCAAGAACGGAAGCATTACAGGTCAATTCTTCAGATGGAGTGACTACCTGAGCGTCCTATAGCGGCGCAGAGCCGAGAGTATGTTCAATATGTTCTGCCCATACGGTTCCAGATACGCAGTGGACAGGCAGTTCACGTTTTGAGTTTTGATGCATCACTTTCCAGATCTTGGTTGTGTCTTTGGATTTATCAAGACTGCAAGCATCGCCATCTTTTTTTTTCCATAGCAGATTTGTGGTTTTTGACCCATGTATAGCAATCTTTTTTCACCCACCCGTTTAACCTTTTTGCTTTATTATTTCTGGACTATGAATACCGACGATAGAGTGCATATAGGTTTTTATTGCAACCCTAATTGAATTTTTTGCAGCTGAAATTGCCGGGTCAAAGTTGATGCGTTTTGATATTAGTTTGTTGTACCGCTCAAACGGACCTTTGTATTGTCGAGGTTTCTATTTGCCAATATATGAAATCATAGAGGAGAAAGATTCAGCTATAGGCAACCGAATTAAGGGCAGGACTAAGTATGATTCAACGAATCGGGGAAGCAGGCATATCAATACATATTTGCCTTTGCTTATAGTGTGTGGATTCCAGTGGATTCTATTAGCACCTTGGTTAATGAAGATATCGCTGTTTAGGTTAGTCGGTTAAAAACATCCCATAGAGACCATCAGCATTTTGATGGTGACATCCTGCTCTGTGCTCAAGATTGACCATCTCAGAAGTTTTGGGTTCTCCCCTTTCATTTGTATTAAGCATCTCTATGGTTGGTGGTCAGTTTGAATCACAAAAGAATATCCATACAAGTATGGTCTAAACTTCTTCAGAGACCACACAATGGCAAAACATTCACGCTCTATGGTTACCCACCTTGTTTCTGGTTCCTTTAGTTTCCTACTGATGAATCAAATGGTGTGCTCCCTACCTTTCTCATCCAGTTGACTAAAGACTGCACCTACACCTGTATTGGATGCATCTGTCTGCATAATGAAGGGCTGGTGATAATCAGGGGCTCTTAGGACTGGAGCTTGACAAAGGGCGTTCTTCAGGTTTTCAAAGGCCTCATTCCATCTAATCTTTTTAGGGAATTTCGGAGATGAGATCACATTCAAGGGAGAAGCTATGGTCCCGTAGTTCTCTATGAAATTCCTGTAGTACCCAGTGAGACCTAGGAAAGCTCTCACTTGGTTTTGAGTAGTAGGGGTGGCCCAGTTTTGTACAGCTTTTACTTTGCTAGGCAATGCCCTTATTTCAGCTCCTCCTACCTCATGACCAAGGTAGACCACTTTGCTCTGATCAATTTGACCTGTGCTTGCCTTTATTATTTATTTTATTTGTTGTTGTTTTATTGGTTAATCATATTTAAACCTTAAACATTATTCAATTTTCAAATTCATCGATAGAAACATGTCCATATTTTGTTTCATAAATTACATTTTGCCACTAGTCATTAATTAAGTCAGTCTAATCGGCGGGTTTGGAATTGTCTCACAGTCCAAGACTGTCTTCCTCCATGTCCAATTTTAACAATTCGTCAAATTTTAATGCATCTAGGGTTCTACCAACCTTTTCAACGGTCAGGAGCCGTTCCTAATATTCTTCTTCCATCTCCTCCGTGATGTTACTAGTGTAGCTGCCCATGTAGACCTGCCTTTTCGATTCCAAGACCGGGCAGGCTAGCATCACATGCCTGACAGATTCAAGTTGATCTTTATTTTTACAGAACCTGCAATATGCCATGGGTTTTTTAATTATCTTTCTTTTCCATTTTACTTCTCAGCAGAGCCATATATTAAGTCTGCAGCACAGCAACAGGTCTCTGTAATGCTTGGATGGGAATTTTAGCAAGTACGGTGGGAGCATATTTAAGCCTTTTTTTCCCAGACAATGTTATAGCATAGATTTCTTTTCGCTCTTTGCTCCTGTGTTTCCTCCCAATCCTTTTCCCGGATAGTTCTTTTGGCTTTATCTGGATTGCCCTTTAGGGTATCTTCCGAGAGGTTTGCCTATTAAAAGCTTGCTATACATCTCCTTTTCCAATTGAGAAGCATTGGATCTTCGTTTGGTACTTCCGTCTTCCCTAAAATCTCAAATGGCTTAGATGGATTGTCGAGGACACACTTTCTATACAGGGATAGGGATTTCCATAGTGCAATTGAGGCCACGGATTGAAGCCTTAGCTCCGTTCTTATGAGCTCCATCGGTAACGAAGTCGGGAGGTGCAAGATCCTTCGCCAAAAGTAGGCCTCACATGTATTCCAAACTTCCCATCTTAAGGCTAAGAGTGCCTCCGCTCCATACGTGATGACTGCCACCACTTTTTGCTTGTAAAAGGTTGCTATCGGAGTTAAGGAAAATTTACCATACCTACGATGTAGGCAGATTCCTTGTTTGGTCAGGGTCATTAGTTTTTCCCGAATCAGTGCATAATGCGCCTGTTCATTGCAGTTTTTATTTATCATTATCCCCAGGTACATTGTGGTTTCCACTTCCTCCAATTTTTCCTTTTCCAATGACCACGTCTGAATTTTCCCTGCTGATTTTCTTCCCCTGGCAGACCTCATGGTTAGGATCATGGATTTTTTGACGTTGATCTTCATGTTGTTGTCTTTTAGGTATTTGTTGAAAGTATCGATCCGTCTTTGAAGGCCTATTGGCGTCTGATCTACAAATACTGCATCATCTTGCGTATAGCATCCACAGTATCTCCCTTCCGTTAAACTTCGGGGGAAAGGCACGGATCTGCTCTTGAGTATTCTTCATATCAGCCATATACAAGACAAAGAGGAGCGTACATCCCTGTTTTATTCCTCTGGAAGTTTTAATCTTCCTAGACAGCCCTCCATTTGCTGTAGTTTGAACCTTGATTGAAGTGTCCGTGTATAGGGCTTGGATAGCTTCCAACAGGTCCTTTGGGCAACCCCAATTCCTCATTTTTGTCCACAAGCGCTCTCTATTTATCCCATTGAATGCTTGTTCGAGGTCAATAAAAGCTAAGTAAAGTTTTTTTTCCCTTCTAAAACCTTTGCCTTCAACAGGTTAATCAAGAACAAATTCAGGGCAGTACCGACTCCACTTACGAAGGCTGTTTGCCTTTCGTCCAAGATTTTAGAAAGGGAGGCCCATTTTTGAGGTCCCTTAATAAGAGTGACGCAAATAGCTTGCCAATTGAGTCAAGTAGCGCAATCGGCCTGTAATTCCTGGGATTTCCCCGGTCCCCCTTTTTGTGGATCGGTACGATGTAGGCCTCTGTCCACGTGGTTGGTATTTGTTTAGCTTTTTTTATTTGTTGAAATAGTGCATATATTAGGTCGGACCAGTCCTCACAATTTTCTTTCAACAGCTTGTTGGAGATGCCGTCTGGGCCTGCTGCCCTGGATGTGCTAAGTTTTTTGATTAGAGTTAAGATGTCATCTCTATCAAATTCCAGGGCCCACGGAATGTCGTCAGGCCTCTCCTTTATAATTTTACCCTGGGTTTCCCCTTCGTACAGTGCAGTATAATGTTGAAACCAGTTTTCCTCTGAGACCTGGTTAATGCCTATTGCCGATTGATTAAGGTCCCTGTTGTTAAGTAGGTCCCATGTACTTCTTGCGTTGTTAGTTGATATTGAGGCTAGCATTTTCTCAGCATCTCTTTGCATTCTCATATAGCTAGTTGAACGCAGCCAATTTTTATATGTTTGGCGACACTTCCTTAGGAGTTCCTGTCTCTCTATGTTGTTGTCCCTTTTTATACTTTTGAGGTCCGCTCTGTCTTGTTTTCGTCTGGCCACTATGTGTTCATCATAAGCATGTTTTTTTTTATTTGCTTAGTTTTAGTAGGGTCGTACTTGCTCACATAGGCTTCCAACAACCATTTATACTCAACCACCTCTTCGCCTCTGATTATGGCATCTTTATATCCCTGTACCAATTTAGGGATCATCTGATTTTTTAGCCTCAGTCGATTGCTTCCCCATGACACCTCTGTTCCCATCGTTCTTTCGCTCCCTATGGTTGATCTTATTTCCCCAGTGAGTTCCATGGCTAGCAAACTGTGGTCACTATTAGCTTGTCTGATTATTGTGAAGGAATTTATCCATGGCAGCATGTTCCCTCCTACAAAGCAATAGTCTAGGCATGCTCCCAATTTTCCACTGTGCCACGTATTGGCCCCCATTAGATCTCCTTTTGTCTGGCCATTCAGCATCTTCATCTCACGGATTCTCATTTCCTTCATCCATGTTTTTTCTTTTCCCAATAGATGTTCTATTTCTTTGATTTTACCCTCTTTGTCCAACAATTTCATGTTTAGATCACCATTTAAAAGGATCAGCTGGTCTTTTTCCTCCATCATAGATTTACCAATGACGTCCATGATTGATTTTAGATAGCTCACCGGCCTTGGCATATTTTCACTCCAATAGGTGTTAATCAGAATCATTTGTTTCGCAACTTTCGGATCTTCTGCTTCGAGTGTTATGTTAAGTATTTGCACATATGGATTTGGTATGTGATGGTCTAATTCTTTTAGTGAACTGTCCAATTTCTTTAATATCATGAGGCCTCCAGATGGTCTTCCCTTTAGTCCCTTTCTGGCCGGATTGATACACATACCGGAGGTTCGCGGATCCAGAATTCCTGGATTGAAATAAGGTCATATTTGGCCAAAAAGCGACTGTCTTCGCTGAGCAGATGTTTGAATCCTCTGGCCTTCCACGAGGCACAGAGGACTGGTCTCTGCTGGCTCACCTTACTCTATTGCTTCTTCTTAGAGATCAAGGCACTCGCCATCCATGACCAGTAATTTCCTTTATTTTTTGCTTTGTTTAAGTTGCTTGCCATCCTCTTGGGATTTTCTGAATTGTCCACTGTAAACCTCAAGATTTTCAGTGTCTCATTGCTTTTTTTGGTTATTGAAGATTTTTCTTTTTGATTTTTCTCCCCTTCTTTTCCCTTTTCCTCCTTTTCTGTTGGAATCTCATCGACTGATCTGTTTTTTGTGTACTTATTCCTAGTAGCTTTTTCTTTGGTATATTCTGGGGTCTCTTCATTCACTTCTTTTCTTTGCTTCATTATTGTTTTTTCATTCTTTTGCTTAAAGTCATCATCCAAGTCCTCAAGTCGGAAACCCTTTTTTTAAGGATGTCACTGGCCGCCAGTAATTTCTGCTTGGTTTTATTGGAAGTCAGATGTAAAATGACTTGGTCCATCCTTTGTTCCCTGGGGAATTCCACAATTTTTATATCCTCAGTTGATATTGTACGTAGTGGTGAAATTTGATTACAGAGCTCCATCACATAGCTCCTATTTAGCACCACCCTTCTGGGTCCATTTGCTGCGGCTTCTAGTTTTAGATAGCATCCTTTGAATAAAATGGATTTCTTTGGAGGTGTTGAAGGCAACACTTTCCTTTTCTTGACTTCAGTAGGCTCTATCTTTTGTATCTTTTTTTGTTTTGGTCGGGGGTTTCCCTGTTGCTTTCGTACATTCATCTCTTTGTTGTCCTGCTCTTTTCTTTTTTGTTCCAAGGTCCTGAATTTGGCAGGTTCCTTTTCAATATCACTAATGAGTTCTCTTTCCCATGGTTCAGATCTTTTTCCTGTCATCCCAAGGTTCCCAGGGACAATCTCTCTTTGGGGTTTCAATCTCTTATGATCCTTAGGATTTGGGATCGAATCGGCGGTATCCCAGTTGTCTATGGTTTTCCATTCCGATAAACTAATGCTTTCCCAATCTTCCTCCTCGTTGTTATTGTCCATGAACTCAATCAGGTCACTTAAGTTCGCTGACTGCTCCAGGTCATCCCATTTATCCTCTGTTACTGCATTTTTGGGAGGTTTTACCCCGTCAATATCTATGCTGTCCAACTCACTCATGGTCAATTCTCTTCTGGACTTCTTTGCACACTGTATATTTTCTCTTCGGGGTGGTGTTCTTAAATTCCTTAGGAATGCTCTTGAGCCATTTACTTTGCGTTTGAGAACTTAATTCTTGGATTTTTTTTCCTTTTCATTTAGTTTTTTTGCCACCTCCTTTTCCTTCTGATGGGCCGGATCCTTAGCAATTGCTCCTGCAAAAATCGCAAAAGTCGATTGATCTGGTTGAGCTATGGTCTGCTGATTGGTTGAGTTGCTTTTTTCCACCCTCTTTTCCCCTGAAGGGATCAGAATCATATACTCCAATTGTGTATCCTTTTGTTTGGAGAGGGCACTGGCACCCTGTTTCAGTTTCATTGGACCTTTCCCTTCTTTGGATTTCTTTCCCGAAAGATCCTCATCTATCTTTTGTTTGTGTATGCTTCTCATCCATTTACAGTCCTCCAGGACTGCTTCCATCAGTAGGGATTTATCATTCGCATCACGTCTTGCTAGTTCACTGAGTTGACTTTGCCAAAGTTGAGTTAATTCAGCTTCTTTATTTATTCGTGCACTTATACTGTGCAAGGAAAAATCCATTTGGACGTGTGTCTCTTTTATTTGCATGTTGCTAGTAATCACCTCTTGAACGGAATCCTTAATTGCCTCTTAAAGTTTTAGAAAGGGGGCCAGTGTGATGTTTAACGAGGCCATGATCACTTTTTGAATGTGCTCCATATCCTTTTCTCTTCCAAGTTTACCGGCTTCGTTATTATCTGTAAGATATGTTCCTTCAATGGCTCTCCTGAGTGCGTATTAACGGCTTCCGAGGTTTTAGACCCGATCATGTTCATTGCTGTTTGATCCTCACAGACTGATGCTTTTGAACTTAGGTCTTTCAAAGGATCATCTAACAGGTTATCCTCATCAGGGGTTGTTGTTTGGGTCTCCTTCGTTGAGGTTTGATTCCCCTGGAGTTTAGTTGGTGTTGTACTCAGATCCTCAGCCTCAAAGGATCCCCCCTCGGCTTGAGCTTTGTCCAGAGCTGCCATTCTTTCGTTTATCAGCGAGAAACTCTTCCTTTTCCCCCTTTCGATTTTTCCCATCAATATAGTTATGTCTTGCAAGATTTTGGTTGCAAGACTTGAGTTACTCAAGCTCACAGGTGTTGGGACTGAGATTCCGTCAGTAGTTGATCTTCCTAATGATATCACCCTCCCCAATTGTCTCTTGGCGTATCCAACATCGTGCACAGGGGTATGGTGCATTTTGTTTATTTCATTCAGGCGATTTAGGGGTATGCTCCCCTTTTCCCATTGGGGTTTTGCAATCATTTCTCTTTTCTCAGTTTGATTACGATTTTGATCTCTTTTTCCCACTTCTCCTTGATTTGAATATTCTTCTCTATACGGTTGAAAGATATCAAATGTTACTGGGGTTGTCTCTGTGGGGTCAGTCTGCTGTATCTTTTCCCTCGGTATGATGGAATCCTGTAGGACCTCTTCCATTTGTCCCAATTCGATCACATCCCACTGGCCTCCATGTTCCCATGATGCCTCTGGTGAATGACGTTTCCTTGCGGTACTATCCATGGCACAACTTAGTTCTTGTGTGGATAGCTTTGGCATTCCTCTTAATTTCACTTGATCCCCCAGCGGGAGGTCGTGTAGGTCTGCCATGCCCTCTTTCTGGGAGGGTGTGGACAGTTTTGAATTTCCAACTAAGGTACCATCATTCTTGGTTGAGGGGTACTGATCTTCACTCGGGCTGGTCAAGAATAATTCCGGACTATGCAGTTCCTCCCTTACCCCAGATTCCAGGCCTGTCTCGGTAATCTCGTTTTCAACGTCTATTCTCCGATTTTCCAGAGCTTCCTCAAACGAGTTAGCCAGGGGTGAGTTAGATTAATCTGATCTTCTTTCTGACTCCTTCACTGGGATCGGATCGTCACTTAGAGCAGTTTCATCTGTTTCACGGTCAGTTTGTTCAACCGCCTTCCCCTGGTGGATATTAATCACAAATGATTTCGGTGTTGTCAGTGCTGAGGATGGATATTTTAAATTCACTATTGCAGTAGGGATAGTACAGACCATGGGTAATTCTGGAGTCTTAGGAGCCAATCGCAGGTTTTCGTCTTTTTCCAAGGACAGCGATTGGTTTCTCATTTCCGTATTAGTCAGGCTAGCTCGCACTGATAGACTCTTATGCTTTTTTTGTAGAAAAAGGTAAACGGCTCTGTTTTAGCATTGTTGTTTTCAGTGTGTGGTCCGGGCTCCCATTTACCTCTGGGAGAGATGCAAATCTTTGTCTTACCTGCAGACGGGTTTTCAATCCCGTGCCTTGTAGATCCAGGGTGGCGGGGTGTGTCTTCATTCTGTCGTGCTCTTCCTCTTAGTGTCTTGTTTGGATCGTATTCGGCAGCCTACAGGTTAAATTCCCTGCACAACCACAGCAAGCAGCCAAACAGCTTAACAGCTTAGTAGATCCAAAGAAACAATGCCCTTTGCACGCTGGGCTTAGCGCCGCAAGGGTGTCTGGGCGCTGGTTTTATACCACTTCCTGTGGGCGTCACTCGCAGCAGAGGGTGGGCAGGAGGCGGAGCCAACCAGCGCAACAGCACTCTCTCCTACGCCGCAGCTTTCTTCGCTGCACGCCGCGTCTGCCTCAGCACCTCAAAACGTCCTCCAGGAAGCTGACAGAGGGCAGGTGAGGGTGGTCGCAGCCACAGTTTAACAGCTTAGTAGATCCAAAGAAATTATGCCCTTTGCGCGCCGGGCTTAGTTTTGACATATATACTTTACTATAGTGACGTCTTCTTCAGGAGATAAAAGTTACATTCGCTCCCTCCGCTCACAGCTTGCCTTTATGGTCAGATGGGCCTGATCAAGAGCCTGCAAAACATATCCTAAGTGATCAATATGTTTTTTTCCATGTAGGGCTGAACACTGCAATGCCATCCAAGTATGCCATGCAGAAGTCCTCCATCCCATTCAGAACTTGATTGACCATCCTTTGGAATGTAGCAGGTGCATTCTTTAGTCCAAAAGGCATAACCTTAAACTGGTAGAGGCCTGATGGCGTTGAGAATGCAGTAAACTCAACCATGCTGGCCTTCTGGTCATGCCAATGTTTGACCAGAGCCTGACCTGCTTTTAAGTTATCACTAGCTTCTGCCATCCTGTATGACATTCTCCTCCGGAGACCAATCACATAGTCAGTCACTCTGATTGGCTTGGGGGAAGGAGCACTCGCCAACCCCTCCTTAATCTGGGCCAATGGACCTCTGACTGGATGGCCATAAAGAAGTTCAAAGGGACTGTATTCAACTCCCTCCTGAGGGACTTCTCTATACGCAAAGAGAAGGCATGGCAGTAGAAGGCCCCACTTTCTTTAGGGGTTTCCTCTAAAGCACCTATCATGCTCTTCATAGTTCGATTAAACCTCTCTACCAGTTCATTTGTCTGTGGATGGTAGGCTGTAGAGAACTTGTAAGTGGCACCACAGTTTTTACACATGGCTTGCATGTAGTGTGACATACAATTGGATTCCCTGTCAGATATCACTTCCTTAGGACACCATACTCTGGTAAAAATACCAAGTAGAGCCTTAGCCACAGCCTGAGCCGTAACAGTCCTCATAGGTATTGCTTCTGGGTATCTTGTAGCATGGTCTACTACAACCAGGATAAACCTGTTCCCTGAAGTTGTGGGAGGGTCAAGGGGTCCAGCAATGTTGATGCCCAGCCTCTCAAAAGGAACTCCCACCACTGGGAGAGGCACCAGAGGTGCCACATTCTTGGCTCCACTCTTGCCAGACGTTTGGCAGGTGTGACAGCTCTTACAGAATTTGTCAACTTCTGAACCCATCTTAGGCCAGTAGAAGTATAAGGAGAGCCTTTCCTTGGTCTTTTTGAAACTCAAATGACCAGCCAAAGGTATCTCAGGGGCCAACTGTAGGAACTGGAGTCTGGTGGCCAGGGACACTACAATTCGTTTGCAGGCCCCAGGGCTAGACTCAGTCAGTTCACTGTAGAAGAGGCCATCTTCCCAGCTTAATCTATGCTTTCCAACTTCTTGCCCATCAAGTTGAGAAGCAGCCTGTTGTTGAAGACCTTCGAGAGTAGGACACTCCCTTTGTCCTCTGTTGAAGTCTGCTCTCTTGGGTCCACCTTCTGCCAGTAAAGACTGCAGCTCAGGATGGTCAACAGGGTCAAGATCTCCAACCAAAACAGTGTCTTCCTCCAGATCTGACTCTTCAGAAACTAGATGAACCACACATGGTTGTACCTCACACTCAGCCTCAGCAGGTGGAGGAGTCACAGGTGTGACTTTGGACAATCTTGGGGATGTCCTTGTTGGCAGCACAGGGGTGCTGTCTGACTTTTTCCCTGAGGTCTTGGGTTTCCCCTTTGCCTCTTTCTTTCCAGAAATAGCAGTGAGCAAATCCTGTGGAGTCGGAGTGATAGTTTCCTCTATCAACTCCTCTGGAGAGCCTCTTAAGGTCCTCTCCCTTGCAGGCCTAGTGAGCTCATGTTTCCATTTACTGGGAGGCCTGGGGGTATTAGACACAACTCCAAGAGTTTTCAGGTCTTTACCCAACAGGACTCTCCCAGGCACTTCACTCTGCACACTAAAAGGTATTTTGACAGTCATATCATTACACTGGATGAGAGCTGGTAACTGGGCAAGCATTTGTGCAGGGCCTTCAGCTAACTTGGTGAGGCGTTTGGGTGCCTTAGCAACATCCTCCACCTTGAAAAATGATGCATCCACCACAGTTATGCTGGCTCCAGTGTCTCTGATGGCAGGAGTCTCCTGGCCATTCACAAGAACACTATCTTTATAATACTCTTTAGTATTATCTGGGATGGAATTATAGACATCTAAATTATGTTCTTCCCACAAGTAACACTAGCTGAGACTCTCATGGGTTCATCAGCCAGTAGGTGAACGTTTCCACTTGCCTTAGGTGCTTCTTCCTTTGGGGAGAAGGCTAAGCAGACAGTGTGGACTTCTGAAGGTTTACCCTTACATCTGGGATCCCCTTTCACATGGTCAGTTGACCCACAAACATAACATTTCCCAAATATTTTCATGAATGGGGGTTTGTTCTGACCTCCATCTGGTTTGGGTCCAGATGGTGCACTAGCCTGATTTGGTTACCCTTGTGGTTTACCCTTATGTTGGTGTTTGTGGCCCTCTTTTGCATTGGAGGCATTAGAATTCTCCTTGTTATCTTTCTTTGGCTGCTTTCCCTCGTCCTTCTTCTGAGTTGCCCCAGAATCCCTGTGAGTAGCCCTGTTGGCAACCCACAAGTCAGAAGCATTAAGTAACTTCTTGGGATCATCTCCTTTGAATCAGCCAAGTGCTGTCTGAGCTCAGGAGAGCAGGCATCATAAATTGACTCCAACATAACAAGATTTGTCATACCTTCATAAGTGTTTACTCTGTAACACTTAACCCAACCATTTAAGTTTTTCAAACATTCACATACCCAGGTAGCCCAAGGGGAACCATCATCCTTTTTGAGGGTCCTAAACCTCTTAAGGTACTGGGAGGGGGTCTTCCCAAATCTATCAATTAAAGCTAGCTTCACACACTCATAATCCATCCTATCCACCTCCCCTAACTCCATCACAACATCAGATGCAGCAGTGGGTAGCCTAGATAAGAGCCAGGGAAGCAACTGATTCCCTGTGAGACCTTGAATCCCATGGTTATATTCAAACATTGCCAACCAATCCAAAATATCAAGCTTAACCTCATACATACCCACAATTTCTTTAGGCATACAGGGTCTCTTAGGACTGGAAGATATAGAAGACTCTGGGAGAGAAACATTTTCAATAGACAACCTTTCCATTTCTAAGGCATGGTTCATCTCCATTGCTCTGACCTAAGTTCTTGATGCTTTTATTCAGTTTGAGAATTTAAACATTTAAATTCCAATTCAAGCCTCATCTTTTCTAGAGCAATGAATTCAGGACTGAGTGTAGGACCTGTAGGGGTCCCAGTGGACAAAGGTTGAGGTTGCTGCGCAGGTAAGGGAGCAGTGAGGCCTACATTATGAGACACCTCTGCCTCTTCTAACTCATCAATAATAGACACAATATCATCCTCATTATTTTCCACATTTGCTGAGGGGTCAGGTATTTCAGACCCACCCCCCAGACTTTGTTTCTCTAACAACCTTTCAATCACTTCAGACTTTTTGCCTTTGACAGAGAGATTCCTTTCTCTACACAGATTATTCAGATAATCCACAGTGTAACTAAGGAGGGTCTCCTGACTGTAGCTTTCCCTATCAGACATGATTAATATTGCTTTTTAGTGATGTTTAGCCTTGTGGTTATTTGATCCAAGGTAATAGCAGCACTCTAAGTGTAATCACTATACTTGATCCTCACTGCTGTACACCAGTGTTAGGCAGAATTATATGTAGTACCCTTTGTGAACACCACACACAATTAGGACTATAAGTGACAGTACAAATTCACCTTTGGTACAAGCCTGTACTACACAGAAAAGTGGTAGCGATGGCTGAGCAGCCAGACCTATCTCAAGAGTAAGTGAGCAGTATCAATAGTTACACAAAGGACAGCAATTACTATGATTCAAACAAACACTGACTCAAGGTTTCTGAGTAAAAGAATATACATTTTTTTACACATCAGTTGTAAAACATTTCACTAACGTCAAGCAGTTGAAAAATCACACTCTTCATACACTACATCACACCCAATAGATTCTGGACCAGTTAGGCTCAAAATGAAGTGTGAGCAAAATGGCACTCCAGCTATATAAAAGGGAGGGAAAGACAACGTTTGACAAGAATTGAGCAGCACCAACAAGTAAGTAGGCAGGGCGATCTAGAAAAAGGAACTACTGTAAGGAAATCAAATTAAAGGGGCCTGGCCCAAAGTCAGTGGACCAAAGTCTTTGCTCAAGATCAAACAGTTCAGGGTAGTTTGCAGTTAAGTCTTTACCAAGAGTTCAGGAGGAAGTTGCTCGGCAGAAAAGTTAGCTTGAAGAATGGAGAAGGACAAGCCCTCGGATTGGTGAAAGGTTTCACACACTTTCACAGCGGCTGGACGAAACGAACAACCGGATTTGAACAGTACCTTAAATGGAGAAGAAGGCTGTAGCTGAGGTCGACATTCCTGGCTGTTCCTGCAGGCTCACGGTTCCTGAAGCGACTGTCGGACTGACACGAAGTAGGAAGAATGGAGGGTCCTGCACTGCCCAGGGTAAGAAACCAGCAGCAGAGCAAAGCAACAAATAAAAGGTGTGTTCCTTAAAATGCAAGCAGTGTCCGTTCCTCCTGGCTATCCGGTTCACTGTAGCTCTGTACAGCAAATTTGACCAGAGAAGCAAGGCCTGGCGAGCAGTTTGGTAAACTGGTTGTTCCCACCAGCTCAAGGGGAGAAGATTCCTTGCAGATCTTCCCTGTCGTTGGAGTATGAAGATTCGGACCTGTAGCAGGGCTTCACCGGGAGGTTTAGTCGTGGTAGGGGTCCTCTTCTGTCAGCTCTTCTTCAGTTCTCTCATTCCAGTGGTGATTCTGCCTTTCCAGCCCCTGAGACCTGCTTTTTATGCAGTTTCCCTCCATTCACACAGCCTGGCTGTCAATCACACAGCAGGGTGGCTGTCCCGCCGGGACAGTCACCACAGCCAATCAGATCAGAGTGCGACATGGGTCTCCAAAGAGACCCTGTGCATGGAGTCCTAAACCCCTCCCTCACATCCTGTCCCTCCCAGATATACAGGCGCCTAAGGAGGGCTTCTGTGCAGAAGCCCGCAAAAGGACGGCAAACAAAGGAATCAAACCTGGTTTGGCGTGCAGAGTAAAACACAAGAAAGACTTTTACAAAAAGAAATGGCGACTAAACCCAGCCGGAGCCATATAAAAACGTATATGGTCTAGCGGGTTTAAGTTCGAGGCTACCAAGATAGCCTAAAACAATACCAAGGCTATTTAAGATAACCGCGGTAGAAAAAATAGGGTAGTTACCACTACCACCAGCCACGTCTTAATGAAAAGGGAGCGAAACAATGCTCCAAGAGAAACAGACAAAAAGGGATAAGTATTAACCCTTTCCAGAACTCTATTTAAGATAGTTTGTACTGGGTCTGTGAGTTTTTAAAAGAGACTAATAAAGTCAATGGCAACTTTACATGTTCTGGGAGACAGTTGTCAGTCCCAGAAAATGGAGTCGGAGTTGGGAAGTCAAAACGACAACCCTGTGTCACTGCACTGAAGGTGCTGTGTAACACACAGTAAAAAGATGATGCCTATGGAGTGTGTAAGCGGATTCAATTCAACACTACAGCTAAGTCAATGCCTAGTCTGGGATGCTGATGGAAACCCTTATTGAGATATTTTTATGTCCAGTTCATGTACTCTGGATGACAACCCTTATATCACACCCCTCCCTTAGAATCCCCCTGACCCCACTGAGCCAAGAAGTAGGTTTGTTTCGCAAATTAAAAGGTTTTCTTTGAAAAATTAAACAATATATATATATATATCACACTTCTAAAGTAAATTAATATTTGATAGCACAACTGTGAGGATGATAGTGATCAACAATGGATAATGTTACAGCGGTACACTCTTTTTGATGGCTTAGAAGTGATACAGAGAGGATGAAGTAGCTGAGAATGCTTTTATGGCTTCAAGGACAATGCAATGATGAATAAAATGCAGTACAGAAATAACTTGATATGATTTAGCAAAAGATAATATAATCACTTTTTCTCTGGCAATTCACCCCCCCCCCTTTGCAATGTAAGAAATGGAAGGAGAGCACACAGTCTTCAAGAATCCCAACAAAATACAATACGAAATGCAGTTCCCCCCTAGCAAGCTTAGAGAAAAACAGGTATGATTTTAAAACACAGGCCCAAAATGCTTTGAATGTGGTGGCAATGAAGTGAAATGATGCTAAAATTGATTTTAATTCCCTATAGGAGGTTCAGGGTGAGTGATATCTAGTTTATATTAGTTCAGGCTCACTTTAGCAATGCTCTCTGAGTAACTAGCAGGTTAAAACGAATTTTAGCAAGGAGCTGCTGATTTTTACACGTGGCTGAAATTGTGCAAAATGTCAAATCGCAGCAAATTTAATCGCGTGCGTCGAGCGTAATTACGGAGGCCCTATAAGGAGTAGCAAGTCGGTTCTAGGTTCTTTGGAAAGCCTAGAATCTTAGCTTTAAGATAAATTTCGCTCCTAGCACAAACGGTTCCGGAGATACGGCCGATTTAGTCAAGGTAGTTTTTCGGATTTGAAATTTTAAAGCTCAGAACGACAGATGACAGTTTTCAGTTTTAAAGATGACAGAATGACACGATTCTAGGAGGCAGTTCTAATAGGCTAAAATAGTTTGGATTAGATTATTTTAACTAAGAGATTGGTTTTGGCACAGTGAGTACTCACACTATATTTTTGAAATAAGCCGTCAAGGTCTGGTCAGGTTGGACGGGACTTCCGGCGGGTGGTTCTGAAGTCCCGGCTATCTGGGTCAGCTCTGCTCTCTGGGTCTGTCAAGCACCGGTGCTGCTCACAACGGTCTGGTTTATGGTTCTCTCTGGTTCCGGATTCAGCACTGCTTTCTGGATACTGCTACAGGTTCTCGCAAAGATTCTTGGCAAAAAATTCAAACAGCTCACCTGGCTGTTGAATAGTTTGGTTGGTTTTCAGGCCTGCTGAAGAGGATTCAGCTTGTGGATTCAGGCCGCTCTGCTACAAATTCTGGAGTTAATTTCTGCTACAGGTTCTGGAGATTGATGGATTTGAAGTCTGGATCTCTGGATGTGAAGTCTGAAGTCTCCCGGCAAAGCGTCCCACAAGAAAGTGGAAAGTGAATGTCCTGCCTGTCTTTCACTGTCTGGTTTTATGTGTTTAGAAAGTGGGTGTGTGCGTGGCATAACTGAGCCTGCCCCTCTCTACTTGTCATTGGCCCAATTCTCCCCTCTCCCATGATTGGGGGAAGGAAATGTGAGTCAGAGTGATGCTGTAGGTTTTATGGTCCGAGGATCCTCCCCTGGTCAATTTGCCCACAAATCTATATTTGATTCAAATACATATTTCCCAGATACACAAGTGGTTGACATTACATGTACATATTACAGATGAATTAAGACAGGTCTCTGTTCAAGCCCCATGTTCCTGCCTGCGAGCTGGGATTCAGAAATGTCAACATTTTGCGCTTTTTGGTCGGTTTACCAATATCGGACATTTACCAAAAATTACACAAATGTGCGCAAGGAGTATGGACATTAATTGATGAAGTGTTAGATTTTTAACATGCAGACATTTGGAGTAAGACCCTATTTTCTGCTAGCAACCCCCCAGAATACACCACAGGGTCCTAACACCTCTTAAAATGTGCACGGAAAAATCCCAAGAATAATGATATTATTTATATAATTTTGACCAGTCCGCACTATGAGTTATCTATCTTTTTAAAATTATGCCCTGGTCAAAAAGGGGTGTGGCTTCCCACATCACATGGTGGAATAACTGGTTTATCCACTTCCCCCAAGCTCAGCTTGCTAGCAGAGGCACTGCCCCTCCCAGTTTCTCCCAAGAGGAAGCCACTTTACGCCCCCCCAATATAACATTTGCCTGAGTCCAGGACAGGGCTTTGTTCAACTTCCTGCAGTCCCCAGGTGCTCCTCCCCTAACCCAATCAGAGAGGCGTCATCTCCTTTTGGCAGGGGCAGCAGGATGCAGCTAGGCCTGGGAAGAGTGGCTTAGGAGGTTTCTCCTGTCGGGGGTAGTTGTCAGGCAGAATTCAGCTAAATGTCACTTTAGTTCCCAGTTTAAATCAAACTTACAATTTTTACACATGCAGCTAGAATGCTGATTCTAAGTTCAAAACCATGACATTTAACAGTTGCAACTATGTGACACTCAAAAGTAGGTAACTCATTTAATTTAAACATTTCGATTTTAGTGGTTAAGCTGCTGACATCCACAGCTCAGCCAGTTTTGTTATAAACATTGTTTTGGGCTCTTCATCTTCCCAGATTTTGTATGCACACAACACTTCATTCTGCCAGATGTCTGCTGGTGTTCAGTAAGATTTTTGAATATCCTGCAATGTTCGAAATAGGCACTTTGAGCTTGCATTCAGGAAAACAAAGGTGATTTTAAGGCGCTTTTGGTCTAACAACACTGTTATTTTTCCTTTGACACCACCTTTCACCCCTGGCGCTTCCAGTCCATCATGCTGGCACTGGTGAGTGGGAGGTTAGATAACCATTTTGGTGTGCGCACAACTGCACGGTTTTCCTGGTTCTGGGATGGAATGATGGGCGGCGACAGCTCATCTCCACATCCACCCAGTCTATTGATTTAGTTTTGTTCTGGGATAGAATGATGGGCGGCGACAGCTCATCCCCACATCTACCCAGTCTAATAATTCAACATGGGTCAAAACCCTTGACAAGTAGGTGAGGCTCCACAGTCTATGAACACACGATAATGTTAAACACACACAGCAAAACACATGTAAGAGTGGGAAAAAGGCTCACACTCTTACCAGGTGAAAAAAATAATCCCCAGAAATCCAGCAAAGCTGCTGAGGGACTCAGTAGGTAAGGGAAATTAGCCATTCTGGAGAATTCTCCCAAACACAGAGAGGGCTAGTAAAGGGTTAGAAGAGATGGCAGTTATGACACCTGATGGCATGGGGACGGGGGAACCTTTGTTACCCAGTGGTCTAGAAGTTTTGGTTGGGACACCTTGTCTTGGATATTAAATATGCTATTCATTTGTAAATTGAGTGAGTTAGACGGAAGGTTCAGTGTGCTGATGGAATGAGAACCTAGACATGAGATTGGTTCAACTGGTACTTGTTCATCCACAGTGTCTGTTAAGGTATTAGAAACTGTAGACAGCGAAGGAACTATATCTGACGATGGGAAAGGTTTCATATTGGTGATAGACAGATTATCACACAGAACAATCAATGATACACATTGAGCAGAGAGTACACAGGCATTTTTTTGTTTTTTTCTCTTTGCATACATAAATGCCTGTGATATTGGTTTAACTTTATTTTTAGTAAACATTTGTTTAGAAGAAAAAGGAAGTCCATGCAATGAGTTAGTAACATTAGAGCACTGAGGTTTTGTAGTCAGATGGATGGGCATAGGTGTGACAGGGTAATACCCGGATAACACAGTGTTGTTTCCTTGATCTTTTACCAATTTTCGACTTCTATTTATGCTTTTGTGGAGCAGCAGGGATTGCACATCAATCTTACTTTCCATGTTCTCGCATTTGGTGATTAATGTGGTTAACACATTTTCGAAGGCTAGAAACATGTCATTTGAGGACATGCTGGTTTGAGGACATGCTGGAAGAACACATATCATTTGACTCAGACTGCTGTGAAGAGCCCACGATTGCATCACCAGAAATATTCGAGATAACTTAAGGTTCCGTTTTTGGGTGAGCCTCAATGTCTAAATCTTCATAATGATGTTGAGCACTATCATTAAAGTGAGATGTCATGGGACAAGTATCATACAAGGTCTGCAGATCGATATTTAAGGGGTCAACAAGATTCGAGGTGTTCATCAGATCACTGAGATATTCAACCTCAGGTTTAACACAGTCAATACCTAAATTGAACTCAGAGTGACTTAATAGCCTGCCTGTGTGCAAACTATGGATCATAGCAGATATCACAATTGTGGGTGCCTGGACAGTGGGGGGGGGGGGGGTGGAATGGGGGTGATATGCCTATTGAAAAAAACTACTAGTTGATTACTGTCTTATTTGCTTCCTCTGTATCTGCCATAGTGATGCTATCAGTATCGCAAACTATAATGGGTGGGTTTGGTGTGGTTTTAGACAGCATGGTTTTGCATTCAGTGAGATCTTCTTTTCCTTCAGTCATGTCAGCGGCCATTTCTGGGATAGAAGATTCATGGCCACTGATAACGGTTGAGGGGAGGGGAATACAGACT
The DNA here is from genome assembly GCF_040938575.1 of Ambystoma mexicanum. NCBI lineage: Eukaryota > Metazoa > Chordata > Amphibia > Caudata > Ambystomatidae > Ambystoma > Ambystoma mexicanum. Next base: position 21,641,445 of record NC_090933.1, on the reverse strand, counting down.
ACCTCCTACTCCTGCGTTATGTGAAGGGAGGCATACTTTCCTAATTCTCTAAACCAAGCTAAAGCCAACAGGCGTTGCGGGCAGGAACAACTTCTTTAAACAAAACCAGGCCTTTTACAAATAATACATTGTGTGATTCATAGGAGCCAACAGGGTACAATATTTTATTAACCTGTCTTCATTAAGTTCCTTTTCATCATATTGTAAAAAGTGACTCACTGTTTGAGACAACACTTCACACAAAAACAAGTGTAACATATAACATCTAACCAAAACATATACCTATATCTGTACATTTAAAAATGTATCACAACACTGGGTAGGTGAAATACCACTTAAATCACAAGTCATTGTTTCTATATAACAAAGGTTTCTGACCCTTCTCAGAATTAATGTTTTTTTTTTTTTTCACAACCTATCTCCTCTCAGGGATACTACTGGGCAGTGGATGAAGCTGCAAAATGACTGTGTCAATGCAATGCATTTCGGCCCCTATGGCATGACCGCATCCATCCTTGGTCTTCTCCTTTAGTAGTGACGGGCCTTCATCACGACGGGGAATTAGTAATCTATCGGGCTACTGTAGTTTTTGACCCATGTGATACTTGTCTTCTTTCTAAAATAAAAATAGAAAATAACCACTTAAAAATAGGCCAACAGTCTTTAGTTTATCAGAAGTGTTTATAAAAAATGCTCATTGTCATAGAGCATGTAAAGCATATGGTTTCATGAAGCACACATTACTCACCTCAATGTGGTGAGCAAAGCAGGGACAGATGGGAGTCCCTCAATTACTACGGCTGACTTTTATGACCTGTGAGATTCAATAAACACAGGACATATACGTATCCCCAAAAGACTAAAATGGCAGTTTACAACTGTGCATACATAGTCCACTCTAAATTATATGTATATATCTTGTGTTACTGATACCTGGTTGGTAAATTCTTACTGATTGCTAGGCAGGTGTTGTTGATCCCACAGAGGTTTATATCACTCGGGTCCCATTATAAATGCCGGCACATTGGAGATGCTCCTCATGTGACCTGTAAACAAACAGGAGACGGGAACTTGTTAAGGCCGATCAGGTCGGTCTAGTAGTGAGATCCGTGACAGTGGCAGTGTCTATTTTCCAATACTGCGCATTAGCCGGATATTACGGGCATGCATTTCAAAATGCTGCTGCATGTATGGAGAAGGGGACAAGGGACCGGACATGATCTGCTTCACTTACTGATATATGTCGCACTCCGGTGTCCACAATCCTATGGGCCACTTCCTAGTTTGTCAGCCGTGTTTGTCCTCGGTCTGTGCATGCTCCGGAGAACAAGCCGCCCAGTCCAGGGCTTCTTCTTCTTCTTCTTAATTAACGAACGCGTGGGCGGACCCACGCAGGCGCTTCCCCATCCTAAAGGATGATGTGCACCACCAACACCAATCAACACACAGGCCACACTTCCACACAAACCATCCGCAACCCCACCGCAAACAACCACACCCCACCAATCCACACCAACAGACACTACACCCCAAACTCACACCACCCAGCGAGCCCGGAGACCGGCGCGCAGACCCGCGAGACCCCAGCTCGTATGCCTACACATGCGCTTCAGGCGAGGCACCGCGCGCTGCCGCCAACCCACCGCGACCAACCCGAGCGACACCCACACTCGCACACGAACCTCCAGCCACAAACAACTACTACCCCAAAACAACACCAGCCACCTGCAACCCCACCGCAAACAACCACACCCCACCAATCCAACACCAGCCACCCGCAATCCCACCGCAAACAACCACACCCCACCAATCCACACCAACAGACACTACACCCCAAACTCACACCACCCAGCGAGCCCGGAGACCGGCGCGCAGACCCGCGAGACCCCAGCCCATACGCCTACACATGCGCTTCAGGCGAGGCACCGCGCGCTGCCGCCAACCCACCGCGACCAACCCGAGCGACACCCACACTCGCACACGAACCTCCAGCCACAAACAACCACTACCCCAAAACAACACCAGCCACCTGCAACCCCACCGCAAACAACCACACCCCACCAATCCAACACCAGCCACCCGCAATCCCACTGCAAACAACCACACCCCACCAATCCACACCAACAGACACTACACCCCAAACTCACACCACCCAGCGAGCCCGGAGACCGGCGCGCAGACCAAACCAACCCGAGCGACACCCACACTACCACACGCACCTCCAGCCACCAAACCACAAACAACCACCACCCCCAATCCAACACCACCAGCCTCCCTACCACAAACCACACCCAGCCAATCCACACCAACAGCCACCCTACCACAAACAAACGCCCCACACCAACTCACTCCCCGACCCCAGCTCTGCTGCTCCCGCCACTACCAATCGCATCCGCCACCCGCGCAACACCTCTCAACAGCCCAACCACCGACCCGAAACACGCCGACCGCACTCCAACATTCAAACCCCAAACCCCCGGGGGCCCGCACTCCGTCTGCCGCCTCCGAAACCCAAGGCCTCGAAGCGCCACGAACTGCGTGCGCCCCCGTTTCCACGCAGCTGAGCCACCGCACAAGGAATCCGTGATTGGCTCCTAGTTCCCATCTGAAAAACGGACCCAAGCAATGAGCCCCAGTCCAGGGCTTTTTGATTATTTTCCCATGTGTTGCGGGAACGTGATCGTTAGTCACGTGATACTCACTCGTTGGCATGCGACTGAGCGTGAATTATGGGAAACTGAGTTTTCTTCTCACGGATACGTACGTAGGCGTGCTCATTTATGACAAAAATCTAAGCGTGTTGGGGTTCAAGAGTGCAATTCTTACTTGCTTAATTGGAGGACGTAATATTCCTAGTACAAGTAATGAAAAACAGAATATTCCACCTGTGTCAGAATCATTTTTTCACAGCATCATTTGTTTGTTAGTCGCGTTGTCACCCTTAACAATCAGACGTATATTCAGAGCTGTTCCAAGAGCATTCATAAACAGATATGAACAACAGCACAACCATAAGAAATGGGCTGCTGGCACATCACAATTGAAATATGAAATATAGAGAATGAGGATAGAGCAAATGAAAAATTATGAAAGCAAGAGGTTTGGAAAACAATTGCATATTAAACATGTGTAGAGTCACCATCTATTTATTACTGCAGCCTATATTCAATTAGGCATCCAAAGTACAGTAGCCAATGTGACCTGTTTTGTTATTGCTTACTAACTCCCACTGTTAATACCGGGCATTTCTATTTCTTGGTGTACCGCCCTTGGTTGGGTGCCAAATACCGACACAGTTTGGGGTTGAACTATGTCAAAGGTTACATGAAAAACCACATCCAGTGACAGAGTAATATAGCAGTGCGGCAGAAATTGTTGCAAGAATTGTTTCTTATTCCCAAAGCTCAGCTACAGCATACAGCTTCTTATTTAACCACCCACCAACCAGGAGTGCCCTGATCGATTAATAGGTGAAGTTGTGTGAAAGAAATGTTTTTGTCATTTGAGGACAAAGTAACCATAATGAGACACATTATATAATGGGTTCCATGCATGAACAGCACTTTGCGCCGTTTGCCCTGCAGTGGGCACATATAGTGATTACAGATGACACTGCAGGCAGGCTCGGGCTGATCTATAGGGCAATAGGGCAATGCCAGAACAAAAAACGCCAAATGCTAGTGTGGGCCCTGTTTTTGGGTAAAAGTGGGCCAGTTTGATAAGTTACTCCACCAAGCGGCAAGTAGTTTTGACCAGTGTTACTGAATAAATATTCTATTAAAATGCACACTTTGCATCACATTTCATCAAAAACCTCCCAATTGGGTACTACTCAAACAATTTCACAAAAGGAATGAATTGCCATTTGCAACTGTGGGCCACTTTTTAATTTGTGCCCAAGACAATTTTATGCAACAGTCCGACCCTTGCTGCTGGGATTTTTTTGGGATACAGGCTAACTTTGGGGGTACGTGTTCTCTGGTGGTGGGCGCCCTCATTTGCCTGGGGGTCGGGGGGCATACCCCATACAAATGATGGCATCACATGTGGGTAGCGTCACAATGAGAGGTAGATCTCTCCTCGAATTAGGCTTGAGGAGCAGAGAGAGGGTCCCTGCAAAAGGGCAGGTCCAGCTTTAGAGATCATTTGAGCACTCGGCCGAGGGTTATGCATCACACCAGAGCAGAGGAGGATGCTTCACTGGGCATGGCTCTTGAGTTTGGTCCTATAGGGGTGGAGGTTGTGCAGGCCCTCTGAGGATAGTGAATACCACCAAGATAGAGGGTGCTCTCTGACACAACTGGCAGGCCAGAATACAACCAAGATAGTGGGTGCCCTCTTGCACAGCTAGCAGGCCACAAGGAGCGCCACTTGGTGGTGTGCTAGTACTACAATGGATGACTGGAGGTAGAAAGTCTGGAAAGAAAGATGATCTGTATTTATTTTACTCCTGTGAATGTATGTCATGATATTGACATCCTAACACAAACATGATACCATGGCTATGAAATACTTAAAGAGGCATTGTATGATGATACTGAAGTCCCCATAAGGTTGGTGTGTTAAGAATCAACACATTTCTTATTGAAATTAGAAAAAATCTGAGAGACCATTAAATCATCAACCTCTAACATAATTTGCATCCCGTGCAACCCGGGCATGCACACTGCCCCTCTGGACCGAATTATCTTCTCTTTTTTCCACGGATCTCCTAAAAAATTATTGCCTTTCTCAAACCTACTTCTTAATCTGACGATATAATCCCAGCCTTCAACATTAAACAATGAACGGGCCCATCTCTTAATGCGCTCCTGAGCATCATTAATGCCTCCTCACAGAAGGATCATTCCCGGACACCCTCAAGACAGGTCACATACAACCTCTTTTGAAAAAAAAACAACCCCAGATCCAGACTACCTGGCCAACTATAGGCTCATTACGAAACCTTCTGTTTACTGGCAAAATCTTAGAAAATGTAGTTGCTTCACAACTACCCACCGGAATCGATCAACTCCACTTCCTAAATGACTATCAGTTAGGGTTCTGCCCAAAGTTTACCATCGAGACAGCCACCATCCAGGTGGTGGATGATGCCCTCCAAATCATAGATAAGGGCGACTCATTCCTCCTTATCCTCCTTCACCTATCAGTGCATTCGACAAAGTCGACCACTGCATCCTTCTCTACCGCCTTGCTGACAGTATGGGATTCTCTGGCACTGCCCTGAATTGGTTTACCTCCTACCTCTCAGGCAGACACCAGGCTGTCCAGATGAACTTGTTGTATTCTAAACGACTCCAGGTCTCCTGCCGAGTCCCCCAAGGACTCTCACTAATCATTTTAATCTTTACATGGAACCTCTGGGCACTCCTCAAAGATCCCAATATAACCATCCACCAATACGCAGACAATAAACAGTTGTACATGAGAGAAAATAGCATGCAGGATATAATTTGCCTCCGATTACCTAGCCATCATCCAGACTTGGATGTCGACCACCTACCTCAGACTAAACCCGTCCAAGACTGAATTCATCCTCATCGGTGCACCACTAAAAAACAACGTGGCCAACAATGGCTCAATGATATGCGCCTAAAAGGATTTGATTCACAACTGTCAAAGCATGGCTGTTTCAACATCCCCAGACCAAGTACTAATTCCAATAGACGCACATACCGCCACACATTTAGAGTAATTGGATTTGCAAATAGATCTTTAGTTAGAGGACTGTGCCATCCCAAAGTGAGGCCCAAATAAAAATAGGTCTTGTGTATATAGTGTCAGCAAGATACGTCCTAGCTGTTTTCAGATCCATGGAATACACAAATGTAGGAAGGGGAACCATAAGCAATCTTATTAAGAAAGAGTTGTATATCTTTTTAAGGCAATATCAACTATATCAAAGTTTTTTCAGAGGCGAAGTCTCTTTCCCTCAAAAGTCTCTTGCCTTAGAAGGTTTGCTGATTAGAAGTAACAAACAAACAAAAAGTTATTTGGGCAATTGATCTTCGCTCCTGGGATCTCCCTCTAGTGGGCTCAGATCCTTTCTTTCAAAAACAGGTTTTCCTCCGTCAGGTTCACTAAGCCCTTTCTTCTACACAGTTCATGTGTTGGTCAGTTTTATCAGAAAGCGGGGTTTCTTTCTCTTCAGCTTTCTTTTGGCATCCCTCTGTTGGGTACATATTTGCCAATTATCACTGTACACTATGATTGTGTACAGTTATTTGTTGAACACTTCTTTCTTTTCTGGTGAACATTATCCCACACTGTTTTTTTGTAACTAGTAGTAAGGATTGGCAATAGGTTTTTTAGTATAGGCCCTTTTTATTTGACAAGATGCCACTAGGACTGCTTTATTATTATATGATGGTCGTAGCTTGCTCCCATCTTAGATTTAGGTTTAGATTAGGTGTTTATCTCACCCATTATAAAGTTAAAAAAAACACCCTTGAACTGTGATAACTTGTCTGTCTTTACTGTTGCCATCATGAGTTCCTTACACTGCAGACCCCGATCCCTCATGTATTTATCATATTCTGTGGTCAATGATTGTAATGATGTATGAGTTTTCACCAGGAGAACAGCATCATCAGCGTAGCTGAGCACTAGGAGTATCCTGGTGCGACACTGAGAACGTCAATAGTGGTAAGTGACTCTAAGTAAGGAGCAAGGGTATTGAAATATAGATTAAATAGGATAGGTGCGATCACAAATCATTGATGGATCCCCTTTCTTACCGCTGAACATTCAGTCAGTTCTCCATCTAGACCATAATGCACACATACTCTTGAATTCTCATGAAGAGACTCCAGAATCCATATCAAAGGGCCTGGAACACGTATATCATGTAGAGATTTCCAAAGTACCCTCTTATCCACATGGTTGAAAGCCAAACTAATGTCATGTAATATGGCATTTGTATAGCACCTATTCCCAATGCTATGCCCCGAAAGTGCTGTTGGTGAACACCATTGGCGACCGCAGTCTGAGGTATGAGAGATGCGTCAGAGGAATCTAGAATGTGTGCGCATTTTAGCCAGTACAAAGGTACGTAGGGGTGGCTAGGTCCCTGCTAGCGACCCATGTAGAACTGGCTAGTGGATAGGTGCTGTGGAGGTTGTCAGGAGAGTATGCGAGTCGAGGTGACTGAGGCTATACCACATTTTTATTATGGGACTTAGCTGCATTCTAGTGGCAGAGGTGTTGTGCGATGTGTCTTCAGGTAGCGAATGATTGCATATGTGTGCGGGTGGGTGACCATCTTCGTGACTATCTTCAGGGCACCAGTTCTGACCTGCAGGTCTATGGGAGTCCTTTCTTTGCATGCTCAGTGCTTTCTTTGAGGGACTCATCGAAACCCCAGCCTATCTGTTAGGGGGTGAAATTCACCCGGGAGGTGGATTATGTCCATCAAGACAGAGCCAGGTCTTGAGTTCCTTCCGGAAGGCGAGGTGATCCTGCAGCGGATGCTAAAAGGGATGGAGTTCCATATTGTAGGTGTTTGGACGAAAAAGGTGGATCCCCCTATTCTGGTACATTTGGTGGAAGGGATGACAAGGAGGGGAGCAGTGCTTGATCTCAGTTTTCTGTTGGGTCGGTAGGGGATGAGCTTATGTTGTAGATTTTCTGAGCCTATCTTGTGCAGATCACAGTGGGTGATGCACATAGCTTTGAAGATGGACTGTTACCTGACATGGAGCCAAGTGATGGACACAGAGGGTGGATGTGATGTGCTCTCTATGGCCTAGGGATAGGAAGAGCCTGGCTGCAGTGTTTTGGACCTGTTGGCATTTTCTGAGTTGATATGCAGGGGCGCCCAGGTATGGGGAATTAGCGTAGTCTAGGCGAGAGAGGACAATTGTTGTGACTGCTGCAACTCTGTCAGTGTTGGAGAGGTAGGGGAAGATGCGTCTGAGAAAGCATAGGAGTAGATAGCATGATTTGGACACAGAGTAGATGTGATATGAGAGTGTCAGATTGCGTCCATGGTGCATCCAAGGTTCTTTACTGTGTTGGAGGTAGGTGAGGGTGGAGGCCGGACCGGGGTGAAGAGGGCAGTCTTCCCGCAGATCATGATTTCATTTTTTCCATGGTTGAGAAGGAGGCGGTTAGCCATCATCCAGTGGTCGATTTATGTGAGGCATGAGGGGAGGTCGGAAGGAGGGGGTTGGAGGTGTCCTAAGGGATTTTGAAGATGATCTAGGTGTAATCTGCATGGTTGTAGCAGGTCAAGCCAAGTGAACGGATGAGAGCAGGGAAGGGGCTTAGGTAGAGATTAAAGACCAGGGGTGATAGGGAGGTGCCCTGTGGTACACCATTGGTGTCAGGGCGCAGAGTCAAGGAGAACGGAGGGATGTGAGTAATTTGCGATCTGTTGTTGAGGAAGGAGGATATCCACTTCAATGCTACATCCCTGACACCTAGCGAGTGGAGTCTGTCTGTGAGGGTTGTGATGAATCTAGAAATCTCATCACTGATTCTCTGGAAGGAAGCTTCCCCTGCATGGCATGGCCAGGGAAATACAGAAACTACCTGACTCTGACCAGGGGGGCTACCTGCAACAGCACCACATAAGGGAAGACAAACTCCAGAGGGACAGAATAAAAATGATAGACCAAAATATCCTGGTAGCCATAATTCCACATGACATCCATACACCTTTACAACATACCTGTATGGCTGTCACGACTCAGAGATTGTTTTCTGGTCGTTGCAGATAATACTTCCCCACTCTTCTGGGGGAGTTCCTTTCACTCAAGGAATCTGGAATCTTTATGGTGATGTGCCAAAGACTTCCCTCCCAAGAGCTCAGCCTACAGGGATCAATACACCTGGCAGGCCGGGGGCTTGAGTGAAAAGGCCAGAGCAGAATCGTCAGAGCTAGAGGGACAAAGAACAAAACAGTTGTTCAGGAAATGCACCCAAGTAGTGCCAGAGAACAAACAGCCAACACCGCCCACAATTACCCACTCTTACCTGCTCCGTAGGAACAATATACCAGTAACCTACTAGTATCGAAGTGCAGAAAACAAGGAGGATGTCTGGTGAAGGGAAGGTGTGCCAGTATCCTAGGAACACCACAGTGAAAGCAGCAGAGCGTCCCAAAAAGTGTTCCAAGCAATCCAGAGTTAATGCAGCAGAGCGTCCCAAAAAGGTTCAAAGCAATCCGAAGTGTAAACAGCAGAGCGTCCCAAAAGGTTCAAAGCAATCCAAAGTGTAAACAGCAGAGCGTCCCAAAAGTGTTCAAAGTAACAGGAGTGGACAAGGAAAGAAATGAAATGATCAGGGAAGCGGGCATTCACCTCACGCTATATCCCTTACGGAAATGTTCGGGTTATCAGGTCACCAAAACTTAAGGATTCAGAAATGGGAGGTCAATAATGAGCAAGCCGGGTTCATATAATCCAAGGGGAACAATCGAGGGAGGCAGGCGTTGGGAGGCAGACAAGGACAAGACAGAGACAACAACTTGATTCGAGCGCCGGGTAGTCAAAGATTCAAACAGGAGTCCGGGAACAGAGCTCGTAACTAACAACAGTTTAGGAGCACTCGATCTCCGGATAGACGGGAGTTAAATGCAGTTCACAACAAATGAAAACACAGCAACGTCATGCGTGTATATCACGTGGCTATAATAGCAAGAGTTGTGGGAGTTGTAGTTTCAAAGGGTTTTACGTGCCGGATAGCGTTCAGACAATCGCCAAGGCAGTTTCCAATTTAGCCGAGACGTGACAATGGCTTATTGTGACATAGAAGAAGAAATCTCAGGTTTTCCCAACCAGTCACCCTATTTACCCTTCCCCCATTTTAGTACTGTGATGAAGAAGAGGGATGGAGCAATGAAGATGACTAGAAATGGGAAGCCAACGCAGCGTTCTAGTCTGGAGAATTTTGACCAATGGCAGGACATTTAAAACTGCCACAGCTGATCAGAGTACGAGAGACAGCTGAGAGAGAGATGTCTGAGAGAGTGGCAGATTTTAAGAAGCAGCGCAGAGGCTAATGCGGACGGTGTGAAGGGAGACCATGCCAAAAGGAGCTTACTGCTTGGTGACTGTGGGCAGCTGGAGCCGCCCACAGTGAAGGAAGGCAAAGCGAATGCTGATCAGTTGACAGGACGCACTCCTAGTCAGCGGATTCAGAGAGCAGCAGAAGAGACGTGAGGACCGCCAAAGCCGCCCGGTAAACCCAGGGAAAATGAATGGGTTACTGGGTGCTTGAAGGCAAACTGCGTCACATTGATAACACGGGAAAGACCAATTGAGGAAATTAAACAAATTGACACAGATGAGAACATTGTTGAAAAAGGGTGGATACCCAACATTTCAAAGGAGGAAATAATACATATATGAACAGTGTTAAAAGTGGGGCGGAGGCACAATGCCTGAAAAGAGGAATTGATATACATAAGAATATTGTTGAAAGGGGGGTCAGAGACCCAAATCTTGAAAAGAGAGACTGATGTACATTCAGATAATTTTGAGAGAGAGTCAGAGACCAACAATTAAAAAATGGGAGCTAAAATAAATACAAACATTGTCAAGAAAAGTTCAATGACCCCATTTTGGAAAACCATTGTCACGTGGATGAAAGAAAGAGTGAATGGAGAGAGAAAAAGCATTGGCAGGTTAGTGCTCAGACAAACAGTGAGTCTGGGACTCATACCCAGGAGAGCAAGATAAGAAGTACATTAATTTCCCGGCAGGAGAGTGAACCAGGAGTGAGGAGTGAGGTGATATCCTGGCAGGATAGTAAACCAGGAATGAGAATTAAAGGGAGTGAAGTGATATCCTGGCAAGGGAGTAAACCAGATTGACAAGTAAAGTGATATCCTGGAATGGGAGTAATGCCAGGAGTGAGAAGAGGAGGGAAGTGATATATTGGCAAGGGAGCAAACCAGGAGTGAAAAGATAAATACAAACTGAAGTTGTGAATACAAAAGGGAAGAGAGTGAGAAATGGGAAACTTCAAGTTGAAAGTACGTGACATATTGTGAGAAGAGTAAAACGCAGGGAACTCTTTTTTAAATCTTAGCCATAGTTTGTTTGAATGTTTTTAGAATTTTAAATAATTACGTGAGTTCACCTGATACTTAGACAGGTTGTGTAAGAAAATCGAACCAGTGTTTGAAGAAAGCCTACTTTTTGTAGGTCCTCTTGGTCCTCTTGTAGGTCCTCTTTTGTAATTGAAAATACTATTTCTCGTGAACCTTTTAGCACTAATTGCTAGTCACATTCGTTGCAGGACCGCACTGTGTAACTTCTTGTATTTACCTTGTGGGAACCTGTTATTCTCATTAGAGTAAGTGTAAACGCTGTGTTTGTTACAACAAAGAACTACAAATACCAGCAGTTTTGTAGTTCTTTGCACGCATTTATTGACACGTCAGGCGCGTCAGCACCGGCGCGTCTGAGACGGTTTGTGGCGGCTATTTAAGGCTAGCCTTCCCGATCTCCTGGTAAACTCTTTTTTCGATCTTAGCCATAGTTTGTTTGAATGTTTTTAGAATTTTAAATAATTACGTGAGTTCACCTGATACTTAGACAGGTTGTGTAAGAAAATCGAACCAGTGTTTGAAGAAAGCCTACTTTTTGTAGGTCCTCTTGGTCCTCTTGTAGGTCCTCTTTTGTAATTGAAAATACTATTTCTCGTGAACCTTTTAGCACTAATTGCTAGTCACATTCGTTGCAGGACCGCACTGTGTAACTTCTTGTATTTACCTTGTGGGAACCTGTTATTCTCATAAGAGTAAGTGTAAACGCTGTGTTTGTTACAACAAAGAACTACAAATACCAGCAGTTTTGTAGTTCTTTGCACGCATTTATTGACATGTCAGGCGCGTCAGCACCGGCGCGTCTGAAACGGTTTGTGGCGGTTCGTGGGGTGAGTACCTTTACCTGCACTCTCCCCCTGGACCGAACTGTTCGTTATCTCAATTCTTGATCATAGACTACTCATGGCATCTCGATGTGAACTCGTGTCTTCTATTGCCCACAGTCGTAGACTAAGGATTGCGCAGAGCGCACGTGATCATTTTGAACAACGTGTTGCTCTTGCTCCCATACCTATGTCTCCGGACATTAACCATAGCCACAGTAAGCAGACATTAACAGTGGAATCTACTGATCAGCCACCTCAAAGTCCACTTAATTCCCATCCCGATATTGCAAAAATTGCATCTGCATATGCAGGGACCGGACTGAAATACTAATTACTTAATACACGCTCCCTGGTTAAGCACTGTCATGAGGTAGCAGACCTCATTGTTCAGGAAAAAGTCGATATATGTGCACTTACTGAAACATGGCTGCATGACACTGCTCTCCACTCCGTATTATTGGCCACTCCAACAGGTTATTCCTTCTCCCATTCTGATAGACAGGAAAAACGTGGCAGAGGTGTGGCAGTGATATATAGAAGTACTATTAAAATACACAAATCTGTTAAACTAGTTTTGGACCAATGTGAAACTCTCTTTCTCAAATTGAGCCTTTCCGCAACAGTCTCTCTTAACCTTTTAGTGCTTTATAGACCACCTATTGATACTCCTTTTTTCGAAGAACAACTGCTGGCTTTCATTGGCAACTTCTGTAAACCTCATTCACCTACTATTATACTGGGAGATATTAACCTCTGGGGTGATAATCCCTTGGATGCTTTGTCCAATTCCCTAGCAGTTTCCCTGTCCTCTTTATCCTTTACTCAGCACGTTAAAGTCTCCCCTCATACTGGTGGCAACATACTGGACTGGGTAATAGCTAAAAATGTCCCTATTATTAACATTGATGTTAATCCATGTATCTGGTGAGATCATTTTTCCATAATTTTTCAGACCAACCATAATCATATTTTGAGAAAAAATAATCAGCCTATTTTACCTGTTATGTCAATGAATTTACGCAAAATCACCCAAGATGCCTTTCGTACTATGGTCATAACTCTATTACCCTCCTTAGAGATGACCATGCCACTTGGAGACTTTGTAGCTAACATAAGATCCGCACTTGATGCTACACTGGAAATATTAGCCCCACTTAAACCTTCTAACAAAAAAAAGGGTAAAAATGCTCCTTATATTCCATTCTCAGTTGAAATTACTGAGGCTCGTTCTAAAAAACACCAACTGGAACGACAATGACACAAACAACCATCTGAGTCTAGTCTTACCTCCTATAACCAGGCTCTTCTACATTATAAATCTCTTATTCGTTCTACGAAAGAATTGCATCTCAATTCCAGGATTTCTAAAGCCAAATCCAGCTCTAAAGAGCTTTTTGTTATCCTCCAGGAGCTTAAAGGTTGTACTACCATCTCATTGCCAACGGCAGACAGTGCTTGGTGTCAAAACATCCACAATAGCTTCACTAATAAAACTCTAACTCATCAAAATAACATTAATACTCAGGTCAAACTATTGACTAAAACTACATCCATTCTAGATAACATGGATTCGCCCAATGGTTCTCCTGTCTTCACTTTTAAACCTGTTTCAACAGTAGAAGTTATCGACACCGTCTCTAAACTCAAACCCACTTCCTGTAGGGGAGACGTCTTTCCAGCCTCCTTATTCAAAGATCATATCCATACTCTTGCCCCATGGGTCACTACTTTTGTTAACAGATCTTTCAGTGAATCATATGTCCCCGAAAACATAAAGGAAGCATGGGTTACTCCTCTGCTTAAGAAGGAAAATCTGGATCCTGCAGAGGCAGAAAATTATCGCCCAATCACCAATGTTCCCTTTATGCTGAAAATCATAGACAAAATTGCCTACTGTCAATACCAAACTTTTGTCGAGGAACATGATATCCTAGCCTCACAACAATCTGGGTTTCGCCCCAATCATGGGACTGAGACCGCACTGTTAGATTTAAAATCTTACATTGCTGGCCTTGTTGACAAAGGGCATACTGCCCTGTTATTATTATTAGATTTATCCGCTGCGTTCGATTTAGTCGATCATCAACTACTGGCGGATAGACTAATCACAATCGCCAAATGTTCCCCTGAAGCCTGTGCCTGGTTCAAATCATTTTTGGGTCCACGGAACATGAGAGTTACTAAGGATAATGCTCACTCCATGGCTTCTTTACTATTATGTGGTGTTCCACAGGGCTCATGTCTTTCGCCTCTACTCTTTAATATTTACTCTTGTCTTCTCTGCGCTCTTTTGTCAGCCCTAGGCATTTATTTTGCCAATTACGCTGACGACACGCAGGTTGTCATTAAACTCACTGGTGAGTATCTAAAAGATGTAGAGTACATTAACTCCATCTTTGCTGAAATCCAGAAGTGGATGGCGCTAAACTCATTGGCCCTCAACAATGAAAAAACAGAGCTGTTGATTTTAGGCACCCAGCAAAAACTGAAGAAACTTGACACAAATATAACAACTTTTTGATTGGTCAACATATAATTCCTGTATCTAAATCCGTAAAAATCTTGGGAGTCTATTTTGACCCGCAGCTATCTTTCACCCGTCAGGCCAATTACCTCAAATCCTCGTGTCACTATTATATTCAGCTTTTATGGCAGATTCGTCCCTATCTGTCTAAAGAGAACCTTGCAGTGATTGCAGCTGCTATTGTAAACTGCAAGCTGGATTATTGTAACAGTTTAATGATCGGTACCTCCCAGGCCAACATTAAAACTTTGCAGATTATACAGAATAATGCATCACGCGCTGTAATGGGCCTTAAGCGCAACATGCACGTCTCTGACGCCAGGCGCAGCCTTCATTGGCTGCCAGTGAAACAGCGCTTACACCACAAAGGCCTAACTACTGTGTTTAAATGCCTTCACGGTCAAGCTCCATCTTACCTCACTACTAGGATTAAAAAGAAACCTGTCACCCGTTCCTTGCGCTCAAGTAGCAATACTGTCCTGGTTCAACCCCTATCTATCCTGAAAAGATTTGATTCTTGGGCCCCGGCTCTCTGGAATGTACTGCCTAAATACCTTGCTAATAGTGAGTCTCTGCCTATCTTCAAAAAGCAACTGAAGACCTTCCTGTTTGACAAAGGATAGGACTCATCTGTTTTTTTTAGCATAGGCCTCTCGGTATCGAAATCAGTTTTCCGCTATATTTCCTCATTCTGCTGGTCTTTGTGAGGTTTGGGTTCCCCAAGTCTCCCTGTCTCTTTGTTTTCCCTGTCTGACATTGTTTTCTGTTGTCTGCCTCCTTTTTCCTTTTGTGTGCGCCCTGAGGCCTATGGGTTAGTGGCGCTATCCAAGAATGCAGATAGATAGATAGATAGAGGGCCCCCGCCCCATTTTTGTGGAACATTGTTGACCTTTATCTGGAGGTGCTGGATATACTTTTAAATTACCCAAGGAAACATAGTGGAAGGCAGTATCCCTTTCTCTGTCAAAACACGTAGGTCTTTTTCTGTTTTGCACCTTGAAGCTTTATGTTGAAAACATTGGAGGGAAGCTACAAATAGCTTATAGAAATTCCCTTGAACACATTATATTAAATTTAGAGCCACACACTCCACTGCAAAAACTCAGGACATCCGGAGCACCCTTGCACCCCTCTCCTCTGCCCCTTCCACCACCCCCACCTTTTGCAATCCTACGGCCTCCCATCTTACCTCTGCCTTTCTCTCCTCCTTTTCTCCTGAAGTCACCAGAGTTGTCTGCTCAATGAAGGTCTCCTCCAAACAGATTTCCCCCTGCTCCACTAGAACCATTAAGGACAATATTGGATCCATTGCCCCTGCAATCTCTGATTTCTGCAACCACTCTTTTGCTACTGGATCTTCCCCTCCTTCCTCAAGCACTGCTTTGGCGCCTCTTCCTGAAAAAACCTTCAGCCGACATTTCTTGTCCAGTCAACTACCGACCCATATCTATCAACCCCATCATTGGGAAACTCTTGGAGAAGCGTGTCTTCCCCCAACTGACCCAGCACACTGAACTTGTTGGTTGCCTCCACGACCATCAATCTAGATTCTGAGTACCCAAAGGCATAGAAACTTCTCTTCTGAACTCCTGTGAGGAACTGCTTGCATCTCTTGATTCCAACTCCCCAGCTCTTCTCATTCTACTTCATCTCTCCTTTGCATTTCATACTGTCAAACACTCCATCCTCATAAAACGGCTCCATGATATCCTAGGTATCTCAGAACGAGCACTGGACTGGCTGACCTCCTTCCTCACTGACCGTCCATCCCAGTATATTCAGGGCTTTTTTCTCCTCCCCTACCTCTATCTCCACCTGTGGCGTCCCTCAGGACTCCAACCTTTCTCCCTGCCTCTTTAACAACTACCTTGCTCTTCTTCAAACTTGCCTCTGATCCTCTTGCTTACTTCCTCCATCATTCCTGACTGCCTATCTGCCATCCAGTCCTGGTGTACTTCCAATGATCTCAGCCTCAACACCAGCAAGACTGAGATCCTTCCTATCCTGTTCCTTACTGGCCATCTTCTATGGGCTCTCTCCCTTCTGTTAGGGAGAATTCTCTCTTTAGGCTGAATTTCCTAACCTAGTGAGTCCCCCAGCAGCTTTGTTGGATTTCTGGAGTTTGTTTTTTTTCTCCTGCCAAGAGTGAGACTCTTTTTCTCCCACTCTTGAACATGATTTATGGTGTTCCTTTGACTGTTAATGTGTTGTATGGGCTATGGGGTCCTTTACTCCATAGGGTCTCATGTGTTTTTACTATGTGTGTTACACAGCACCCTCCGTGCAGTAACACAGGGGTGTCATAGTGACACCCCACCATAGACTCCATACCCTGGGACTGACTACTCTCTCCCAGGGCATGTAAAGTCACCATTGGCTTTAATAGTCCCAAATTATTAACAGAAATCGGTACAAACCATCATATTGTGGACGTACTGTTCAGGGCAATTCGATTGCCCCGGGGTCTGTTAGTCGAGGGGGCACGTCTCTGTCCCCCCTGATCGAGTTTTGGCTGGTGGCAGTGGATACTACTTTTTATATTCGACCGCGAATATATCCCTATGGGATTTTCCCATTGTTCGAGGCTACCAACTTTAATTATTTAATTCTCATAGCCTCGAACGTACCGCTGGTTTATTTAATTAATATTAATTCACCGGTTGGTATTTTTTGCGAGGACTCGATTCTAAAATGGCGTTTGTGTTCTCTTCTGTGACTTCAACCCAAGTCGAGCCCTTTGTTCCACTTTTTGGCGGGCTTCTCCACAGAAGCCTCTAAAAGTGGGCCACTCTGTCTGGGTACCACAGGGGGAGTGGGAGGGGGTTTAGGCACCCTGGACTGAGTTACCTTGGTAACTCAAGTTGCACTCTTGTGTGATTGGCCCAAGTGGTGAGCTGGCCAGCTCACCACTTAGCATGTTTGATTGACAGCTAGGCTGAGTGAATGGGGATGTGCTGCATAAAAGCAGGGCTTTGGGGACTGGAACTTCAGAAGTCGCCACAGGACCTGAGAATCCGACGAGGGAGAAGCTGAGCCGACCTACCACAACGACACCACCGGTGGAGCCCTGCGGAACCGACTCACCACTTCCCGATGACAGAGAAGATCTCCCGGCTGGAGAGGCTTCTTCCCCTGACTGGTGGGCACAACCAGTTTACCTTCTTCTCTTCGCACCCCAGACTGGCTTGTGGTTGAATTGCCCGTGCCAAGCACCCCGGCAACCGGATAGCCACTTACCACTGGACCGCGAACTAAAGGATCGCTCCTTTTACCTGAGAACTCTGCGGCTGGTTTCTTCCCTGGCAGTGCAACGGACTCCTGTCTTCCTCCCCGACGAGATCCTCTCTTCCCCCGGACGAAGCACCGGCTTGCAGTCGCTGCCAGGAACAACTTCCCCCGCTGGCGTATTCTCACCACTTTAAGGTGCCGTGTCCGCCAGGCCTCCCTTTCTAAAGATTGCTACAAGGTAATAATAACCCCTTAACCTTCTGGACTGGGCTGGCCAACTTGACCTCCTAACTGGTCCCTTTCTTTGGTCTAACTCTTTTTGAACCTTTTCAAGACTTTTGTGCACTGCAACCGTGTGACCTTGGACACATTTCGTTAGATCCTCTTAAAGTGGATCCGGCCTAATGAACTCTAACTTCACAGTTTTACTTTGCCTTCCTCTCTTGTTGTGTTCTTGTAAAAGTGTTGGGATCTGTTTCAATTTATTCTCTGCTTTTCGCTCCCTTTTAAAACGAATTATTAGAGTGCCATCTGCGTTAAGCGCTCACCGCTGTCTGAAAATAAGTGGGACTTTACTTAAGACTTGTCTAATATTCTTCTAAGGGAGTGTATATCTTTTAGGGACCATGTTTTTGAATTGCTTACTATTAATGCTTGTGTGTTTTTCTAGATGTGGTTTTAAATAAATAATTATATCTCTTTTACACCAAGCCCTGGTCAGTGTTTACTTGTTCTACTGTGGTCTTTTGACCTATTGTGAATACTCTGTATACTGCCTAACTCTTCTTGAGGGAAGTCTGACTGCTCAGCCACAGCTACCAAGTGAATCTGTGTGGTACAGACTGCTACCAAGTGGGTTTACTGCCAAACACCTGTAGTCTTAAATCTTTTGCAGTGGTCCCAGAGGGAACTGCACAGGTTTCTGCCTAACACCTTCTCCTTCATCTTATGCCGGAAACCTTGGACTAATCTTTGACTCCACCTCCTCAAAGGAATTCTTCCTTTCCTCACTTTCCCCCAGAAGCTCAATGTCTCTAGAGCTCTGGTTCTTTGGAGGCTAGACTACTGCAATAGACTTTTCATTAATCTACCCTCTTCTTCTCTACGACCCCTCCAGCTACTCCAGAATAGGGCTGCATGACTTATCCTTGGCCTCAAGCCCAGAGACCATATCTCTCGAGCCCTAAATGCTCCCGGTTGCTGCAAGGATCAAATTCAAATCCCTCTGAATCATCAACAAGGCTGTCTGGGGCCGGGGATCAAGCTATCTACAACTTGCTCTCACTAAATACTCTCCCTCCAGATCTTTGCGCTCCTCCGGCACCAACTCTCTGTGTGTTAAGCACTGCGCTAAACAGCAAGCTGGTGGCTGATCTCTTTCCTTAGCAGGCTCCCTCCTATGGAACAGCCTCCCTTCCCTCTTCATCTTGAGCTGGATCTCCTCAAATTCCAGAAGCTCCTCAAGACTTTCATTTTCACCTCCACCTTCCCTTCCTTCCTCCCTTCCCAGCTAAATCCCACAGTTGCTGAGATTGGTGACCAGGGCCCCCTTATGTGTTCTCCTGGGTTCTGGCCTCCAACACCCCATCTCCTACTACCTCCACCCCTCCCAGCACTTTGCCTTGGCACCCACTGGCCTACGTCACCACAGGCCTGCACCTACTTATTTATTGGCGGCTGACCACTCCACCTAGGCACTTATAGTTAGTTGCTCACTTCCTAGCACTTCCCTCTTGATACACCTAGCACTTACACCCCACTCCCTCAACTCTCTCTCTTGCTGCACTTGCATGTACCGAATGCTCACAAGGCCTAGTAGGCCCACCACTATCTTTCATGGTGATATTTGTTTGTCATTCCCATGATCGCTCCCTTTTGCCCTGTGGGCGCTTTGAAACACAATTTACTTGATGTATAAGCGCCTTACAAATGCACAATAGATAAACAAGGAAATAAATAAATACATGTGAGTAATTTAACATCATCATAATTGCACACTATCTCTGTGGGAACCTTAATAGCACCCTTTTGGAGAGACTCCAGCATCACCATCATCACATGGCATCTTTCTGAGAAATGTAATATCAGCATAATCACACACCAACTCTCTGGGGGCTTCCACATCATCATGACCACACACTATTGCTATTGGGATTTTAATATCACCATCATCGCATCCATTATCTGTGGGAACCCTAATGTCAATATAGTCACATATCTTCTTTTGGGGACTTCAACATCACCATAATCATGCACTGGCTTTGTGGGGATCTAAACATCACCATCATCACATACCATCTTTGTGAGGACTTTAATTTCAGCCTAATCACATACCATCTCTCTGGTGCCTTCAGTAGCACCATAATCATGCACCACCTCTATGGGGACGGCAACAACTTCATAACCACACACTATCATTGTGGGGACTTCAACATCACCATAACCACACACTATCATTGTGAGGACTTTAATATTACCATGACCACACATCACTTCAATATAAATATAATCACTTGCCATCTCTGTGAGGACTTCAACATCACCACAACCACACACTATCACTGTGAGGACTTCCATCATCACACACTATCTTTTTGAGGACACAAATGAAACATCACCAACATCACATACCTTATTTGTAAGGTCTTTACTATCAGCATAATCACTATCTCTCTGAGTACTTCAAACTTACCTTAACCAAACACTGCCTCTGTGGAGACTTGCATATTACCATCAATACACACAATACCTGTGGGGACTTTAGCATCAACATACTCACACATCATTGCTGTGGGGACTTCTGCATCAGCATCATCACAAATCGTCTTTGTGGGGACTTCCACATCACCATAATCCCATACTACCTCTTATAAATGTTAACATGATCTCAACACCTAGCATCTCATGGTAGACTCCTAACATTTTTTAGATCATTCACATATAGAAGATATGGTCAAGTGGCTTAATTGATCACTAGGGAACGGTGGGACCTGACCTCTAATTCACTCAAATTCTCAAATTCTCTTCTTTACCAGCACATACCATATAGAGACTTATAAATCACCATCACCACAGAACAACTCTTTGGAAATGCTAACATCCATATCGTCACACAAACTCCATGTTGGGAGAGTAGCCTTAATTATGCAGTATAGCATATGGAGACATTTCAATCATTGCCATACTTAAATAGCGAGTTTAACATGGACTTAATTGCACATTAACACAGTGAGAACCATAGGATAGCTTTTAACCCATGCCGTGCATTTAGTGATATTAACTTCACTATTATCATACACCACCAAAACCTTGACAGTAACTTCTTTACCATTGCATCATTCATGGAGAGTTTTGTAGTGCAGCAATGAAAGTGGTGAATGTAGAATCGTGAAACTTGAGTTTAAATCTTAGCTCCCCCTTAATCACATTGTGATCCTGTGCCAATTATAAAATATGCCTGCTTCTCAGCTTTCTCATCTGCCTCATTGGCAATGTTTAGAATGAGTCTTTATGCTCAAATTAAATGCCTTTATGTGTACATGGAAATGACAAATCATAGCAACGCATCTATTACGACCCCCCATGATATAATTATAATAATTATAATTGGTTATTTATAACACGCTTAATACCCAAAGGTTTCTAAGTGCTGAACCGGGGACCGAACCTGTGTTGCTCCGCGTCGTCGAGAGCACTGCCCCTGAGCTATCCTCCCGAGAACAGGAGTTATAAAATAACTCCTACAGAAAGAGACTTGTATACATTATAGAAATTACTTTAAATCAAGGATCAATTCATTTTCACATGAATGCATTCCATTCCATATAAGAATAATGAGTTAAGTCCCCATAAGGATGGTAACACATGTTCTAGACCCCACACTGATGGTACAGTATGTGCAATTAAAAGATGCCATTTTTGCTCATTTGAAGCAGGATCCTATTTTATGATTTTTTTCTGAACATATTTCTGCTATTGCCACATTCCTAAAACATTTGGAAAGGTTAGTCCCCACAATGCAGGTTTCCACACATAGTCCCCACAAGGTAGGTACAATGCGTGTACATGCTGTTACTACACTCTATAGGCTCTATAGGTTGAAAAAAGATCTACCATGTGGTCCACGTTTTAAACCAGGCCTCTGGAAAATCTACCGTGCTCGTGATTGAAACGCCTGTCTCATGTCTAGTTGGCAAAGACCAGAGCACGTGGTGCGCCCATCCTGTTGTGGGGAATAAGCCATCCCTTTGAGACCTGTGTCCCTATTGAAATGGTTGCTTGCACAGGAAAGCCTTTCTGTGGCGCCTGGCAAGGAAAAACAGTGCAGGCCTCGAGGAAGTTTTTAAGATACACAATCCAGCCCTTTTCAGGAAAAGTAGAGATGTTTATACTCCTGTGTTTGTAGTGATAAAAATGAAACAAACGCATTCCACTGGGTTACATTAGGCAATGAAATAAAATGCGAAGGAATGCACAAACGGGGGACTGTATCTTCAGTAGAATAGCGAAACAAATTACATATTAATGAGTTTAGACAATTATCTCTGGCCACGCTCCGAGGATATGTACAATGCAGTGTCTGCCGTATTATTCCACAATATTATTGATTTTGCAATACAGTACGTCAATGCCCTTAGCATGTCACTGTGTGCCACTAAATCAGGGGAGGACTGGCAACATTTGGACTGCGAGCAAGTTCCATTTTCTAGCCCATGGAGATGTGGTGCAAACCCACAATGTTGCTGACCCAACTTCGATAACAACTTAAGTCAACCAACCTCTCCCCCAACCACACATTCTGAAGCGTAAATATAGTTGATATTGTGGACATTGCTTTCCTTTTATGCAACATATCTTTCATTTATGTTTGTGATTTCTTGGAGACCCAGGCTCTAGGGAACCTCTGCTCCATATACCAAACATAGTAAAATGATTTCACCTGGATAATATAATTTGGTGAAATGGGAAAGCTGTGATCTGGGTCCAAATGTACTTGTGTCCCATTTTGACAGCAGTCTACATCCCCTCCTATCTAATTCCATCCGAGCCCATCTTTAGTTTTAGACCAATGTAAACAGATGGAAAAGCTAGAGAATTAATTTGTAGAGCCGATTCAGGGGGTCTGGCTTTCCTCTTTTGCACCTCACAATGCAAAATGTGTACCTGACAGCCACTATGCATTATTTAAAAGGTTAATATTTATTTATGAAGTAACGCTATAGATTATAAACCCATATGAGTGAGACATTGGCTACAGATGGTCAAGGAAAACAAGGCACAGTGATGAAAAGCAATTTTTCTCAGGATTTTTAATGTGTCAATAGTGGAAGGCCAGGATCTGAGCCCTAGCTTCCTTCTTTTGAAAGTTTCAAATAAATGTAGGCAGCAGAGGAGGCTCCATCTTCTCCTATTTCATCTCCAGTATTGGAACCAACAAAACGCTTGCTGCAAAGTTATCATTCAAAGACCAAACTAGTGCACTGTTAAAAAAATCTAGCTTTCAAAACACACAGAAGCATTTTAGAATGGCGCAATCCCATAGGAAAATGCTCTGTGAATCTAGCCCGAAGTCACATTTCACACATTTTAATTTAACTTGACATAATATAAGAAAGGTCTTTGTTGAAACACATGTTCATAAAGCAAGTATGCATCACTTTGTCAGAAAATAGAAAGGGGTTGAGCCAGTCCCACAATCGGGTGCAGTGGCATGTAGGTCAGGCACAGATTTCAGCAACATTCATTCCATTTTCTGACCTATCATTCCAGATATGTACCTCTGTCTCATTTACCCTATTTCCTGTCCCCAACACCCTCTGGAGTCCTTTTCACCGCATCTGTGATGTCCCTACACTCCCTTCCTTACAATTCACTTTCAGACTACTGTTCCCCTTTTGCTTCATCCCTTAACCTAACCCCTTCCTTGTATGCCCCTTGCCGTGCCCACATTTCTCAATCACCAATTTCTGCTCACTCACTGTCTTCCCTTGCTCTCTTTTCACATGTGAAGGTAGACCACCTTGATTTGCAAGCCAGCCTCCGCCAGACATGACAAGAAGCAGTGGTCTGGGCTTTGCTGGTGTTAGGCAGAATCATATGCAGTACCCTTTGGGAACACCACAAACAATTAAGACTACAAATGACAGTACAAATTCAACTTTGGTACAAGCCTGTACTACACAGTAAAGTGGTAGCGATGGCTGAGCAGCCAGACTTATCTCAAGAGTAAAGTGAGCAGTATCAATAGTTACACAAAGGACAGTAATTACTATGGTTCAAACAAACACTGACTCAAGGTTTCTGAGTAAAATAATATACATTTATTTACACATTCATTTGTAAAACAGTTCACTAAATAAAGCAGCAGAAAAATCACTCTCTTAATATACTACACAACACCCAATCAATTCTGGACAAGTTAGGCTCAAAATGAAGTGTGAGCAAAATGGCACTCCAGCAGTTTAAAAGGAAGGGAAAGACAAGGTTATACAAAATTAAGCAACACCAACAAGTAAGTAGGCAGGGCAATCTAGAAAAGGCTTGCTGCAATGAGGATTCAAATCAATAGGCCTGGGCGAATGTTAATGGTTCAGAGACTTTGCAGAGGATCACACAGTTCAGAGTAGTTTGCGGTTAAGTCTTTGCCAAGAGTTCGAAACAAGCTGGTCGAAGGAAAAGTTACTTAACAGAGTAGAGAAGGACAAGCCCTCGGATTGGCGAAAGATTTCAAACACTTTCACCATGGTCGGACGGATCGAACGACCGGATTTGAACAGTACCTTTAATGAAGAAGAAGGCTGTAGCTGAGACAGACGTTCCTGGCATATCCTGCAGGCTCCCGGTTCATGAAGCGACTGTCGGGCTGACACGAAGTAGGAAGACTGGAGGGTCCTGCACTGCCCAGGGAAGAAACCAGCAGCAGAGCAAAGCAACGAAAAAAAGGTGCGCTCCTTAAAATCCAAACAGGGTCCGTTCCTCCTGGCTATACGGTTCACTGCAGCTGTGCACAGCAAAGTCAACCAGGGGAGGGGTTTGGCGAACTGGTTGGTCCCACCAGCTCAAGGGAAGAAGATTCCTTGCAGATCTTCTCTGTCGTTGAAGTTTGGAGATTCAGACCTGCAGCAGGGCTTCACCTGGAGGTTCAGTCGGGTTAGTGGTCCTCTTCTTTTTAGCTTCTCTTCGGTTCTCTCGATCCAGTGGCGACTCTACCTTCCAAGCCCCAGACAACTGCTTTTTATGCACTTTTACCCATTCACACAGCCTGGCTGTCAATCACACAGCAGGGTGGCTGTCCTAGCGGGACAGTCACCACAGCCAATCATACAGAGTGTGACATGGGTCTCCAAGGAGACCCTGTGCAGGGAGTCTCAAACCCCTCTCTCACATCCTGTCCCCCTCAGACATTCAGGTGCCTAAGGAGGACTTGTGTGCAGAATCCCGCCAAAGGGCGGGGAACAACGGAACCAAACCTGGTTTGCCACGCAGAGTAAAACACGAGAAAGACCTTTACAAAAAGAAATGGCGAATAAACCCAGCCGGAACCAAATGAAAGTAAATGGGGTCCAGCAGATTTAAGTTTGAGGCTACTAACTTAGCCTAAAACAGTACCAAGGCTATTTACATAGACCGCGGTAGTAAAAATAGGGTAGGTACCACTGCCACCAGCCAAATCTTAAAGAAAGGGGAACGAAATAATGTTCCATGAGAAACGGGATAACTACCAACCCTTTCTAGTACTCTATGCAAGATAGTTTGTACTGGGTCTGTGCTTTTAAAAAGACTAATAAAGTCAATGGCAACTTTACATGTTCTGGGAGAAAGTAGTCAGTCCCAGAAAATGGAGTTTAAAGTGGGATGTCTGAAAAAGACAACCCTGTGTCACTGCAATAAAGGTGCTGTGTAATACACAGTAAAAAGATGATGCCTATGTAGTAGGTGAAGCTCCACAGTCTACGAACACAAAAATGTTAAACACACAGCAAAACACATGTAAGAGTGGGAAAAAAGGCTCGCACTCTTCCCAGGTGAAAAAAATAAATCCTAGAAATCCAACAAAGCTGCTGAGGGACTCAGTAGGTAAGGGAAATTAGCTGGTAATTGAGGATATGGGGTCTGCACTTGGAAAATGCCAGTGGCAAAAGATGCAGAGGGGACCTGGTTTTTACTGTGCTCCCAAGATGCGCATTCTTGGAAGGTAGCTGCATATTTCAGTTCATGTAGAGAGAGAGTAACAGCAATCTATCATATTTATTTGTGTTTTTAAGGAAGGTGGACTGTGTATATGTGCACGGGGGAGTGTCTTTTGTGTCAGTATGTGTGTTTATGTTAGACTTGTGTTACTGTGATAGTATGTTTGAGTATATTAATGACTTGGTAAATTATATGTTGAAAGGATATAGTATCTGTGCTCATGTGACTCTCTACATTTGTGAATATGTTGTTGTGGCTCTGTGTGTCTTTTGTTGGTAACATAGCAGTGTTCTGGAGAAGACAAAAAATGAAAAACCTACGGGGCATTCAGAGTTGTGTTGTTATGGTACAATCAGTGGTGTTTGGCAAATACTGCTGAATTTACTTTATGCCCAGTTCAGGGTTTGATCAAACACACATGGCCAGTATTCCACGACAAAACCGGCATCACTATTATAGGCAGACTTTCTGCTGAAAATCTGCCTGTTAACCTCCACCTAAAAGGCTTGGTCCCAATTTTTTTTAAACTTGTTTTAATGTACAGAAGGGAAGTGCAGGTACTTCCCTTCGATACATTTAACTTTTTGTTACAATCATTGATGGTGGAAATGGCTCTATTTTGTTTTTTAAAAAGCACCTTTATTATGTTATCACTGGTGGAGGTAGTATTTCTAAATACCCCTGTAGGTTTTCCAGAAATACCACTTCCACCTGAACAGGTATTCATAAATACCACCAGCAGAGGTGATAACTTTCTCCAGTGGCATTTCATACAACAAACGGGCCAACTCAGAGTTACCAACTTATTTTGTAGTCTGCTGTTAATGCATATCTGAATGTTGCATCTTTCTGTGAATGTTTTTCAATTATGGCCAAAAGGGAATACCACGAACAATCAAACAATCAAACAGCCAATTCTTATAAACACCTTGTTGTAACATGCATGGGTGCTATTCAGGGTGCTTAAGGTTTGTAATGAACTCACCAGTGATCAAGAAATTCACCAGAGCGTAGGAAAAACATTCATACCAAATGAAACTGGGGACAAACTCTAATAGAATATGTGCCCTTCCTTGGAAAGTAGGGGATGTGATAAGCTGTTGAGGATTGTACCAGCCCAGTGGTGTGTGGGCCACAGTCGTGCCAAAATTGTCATCCAGGGTGACAGAATCTGTCATTTAATTGTCTACAGTGCCTTTGGGCTTTATGAACCTGCACTTGTGGCATAGGCTCTTCTCCCACTCACCAACTGTGGGGGTCTCCCAGGCACATCTGCAAGATTGCTAAAACCAAGACGAGTGTCCAACACCACCTACACAGGCACTCCGTACCATCAAGGCTGGCTGAATTCTGAAGGATTTTTAACTTTTATATCTTTGTTTGTATTTTGCAGCTCTGGTCCTGGGAGCAAGAGCCCAGCCAGCCTTGGAGTCCTTAGTTCCATTGCCCCCGTTTCCAGCCCTCCCCTGCACTCAATATTAAATATATTTATGGATAAAAAAATTATTTGAAGAAATTGACATTCCATACTTTTTATGTCTTAATGTGTGTGTACATACATGTGTATATATGGCGGCAGTCACCGCCCTATAGTTAAGGGGAGTCAGATACAGGAACCCCTCAGAATTCTACTGTTAATAACTTTTGATTCGAGTAATGGATTTGGCTGAAATTTCGTAAGTGATTAAAAGTCTGCGCCCCCGGCCCCGGTCTGCAAAGTTTCGTAAAGATTGCCTGCTACCCATTCATTTTCCCATAGACAAAAACTGTCAATTTTTGACAAAGCGCACAGCCCAAACCCCTGGACGAATTTGACCAGGCCCGAAACAACTTGGGCATGGAACATTTACTCGCAATCAATGCAGGGCTTGGGGTTATTCTGTGTCATAGTTATTTTAAAATTTGATGGACAAGGGGGTGCCCCCTTTTCCAGAAATGTTAGTTATATCTCCCATGGTGCATCGCAGGATCATGGTTTTCAGAAACGAAACGTCCACCATCTTTGTTTTCACTCAATGTGAGAGATATTCGCATCTATATTCTACAACGGTTAAGTGTACTCCGTCATGTCTATAGAAATTGGCCATGTAGAACTGTATGTTGATGTTCACAATCCATAATTGGTTGTGGTCTGTCATGAATGCTGCAACTGTTTTATTAACATTTCTCCGGAATAGCTCAATTTTACCATTAAATCTGGTGGTACATCTCCATTTCTGCCTCTGAGTGAGATTGGAAAAGATAAAGATGGTGTGAGGAAATAGTTCCATTAGTTTTCCGATGTCTTGTTCATCATTAAAGTAAGGGACACCCCTCGTACATTCCCCAAATCATTGCCTCCACAATGAATTAGTATTACGTCTGGGTGCCCTGTACTTCTAAGACTTAACCATTTTGGAAAAACCTGGGACCAACACATTCCCCTCAATCCAAAACATTTAATTGTAAAATAACTCAGCCAATTGTCTCCAATCAGCCACACAGTTTTTAAACCAGCCATGATATCTGCAGTATTTCTCTGTTTCCAGAAAAATGATTCCTAGTTTGAATTTCTAGTAGTTTGTATGAGCACGGTATGTATGATGTGTGTGTGTGTGTATTGTACTTTCTAATTGGTCAATGGTGCTGTTATTAGTATTTGCAGCAATGCAACAGCCGCCTAGTATGTGGGATTGCTAAACGCGGGTAGATCAGCACGCCACATCCCCCTGTTGCAGCTGCGGGTTTATTCAAGCAAGTGATACGTCGTGTTTGTGGATGTGTAGTAGGCGCGGCTATCTGAAATTTGGGTGGTGTGGCATTTTATACGCATTGACTGTTTTGGGGCATTGTAAGAGATTAGGGGAGTGGAGAAGGACTATGAGAAGTGGAGGGGGTTCTGTCTGGTAGGCATGTTGAGGAGAGTTTTTGGAGTTTGGTGGAGTGGAAATGCAATTTTCAATTCATATTTTTACGAATAGTTGTGGTTATCAGCAAACATCTAGGATGGTCTCTTGTATAGCTGTGTCTATAAAAAGCATGTGCGTAGGCACATCAGTACTATTCTATGTTTAAAGTCACGTCTATAAATATAAATTTTCTGTTCAATAATCATATGTTCATGTTGATGATACATTACAGAATTGTATTTGTTTGTGTTATTTTATGTACTTGGTTGTTCACTTATTTGATTGGAAGGTTTGAAGGCCAATTTAGTTTGATTTGTGGATTGCAGAAAAATGTGCGTGTAGCCGCGGGTACAAATCAAGATCTGTAGCCATTTTGAATAGCCGCGGCTATGAAAGATGCTAGGTGGGGTAAAAATGGGTTTGTCTCAGTTTCATTGTTTGTTATTGGTTGTTGTTACTTTTGCATTTGTGTAGAGCTTAGTCATAGGTTGTGATGAAAGTGAGTCGGCCATCTTAGTTGTTTTATTTGTATAAAGTCCTCTTTTTGTTGTTTGTTTTAGAAAGTATAAAAGCCAACTTTTTCTGCAGTTTTATACTTTTGATTCCTGAACTCCGACTGAACATGGCAGGAGTGTGGCAGATGTGAAAGTAAGTCTTTATTTACACATTTGAAGGTTTTTTTGCAGTGTTGTGTGTGTTAGTTGCAGTGACCTTTGCTATCAGATGGTGTTCATTATTATTTTCTTCATTTGCTGTTCTTGTACTTTTAATGTATCTTGAGGTATGCAGTACTGGTAGGTGTTTGGAGTGTTTTGTGAGGTAGTTCAATTTCTGGTGTTGTGCAAGTTCATTTTTGTAATGTGCTTATTCTTCTTCTTGTAGCTGCATTGTTATCATCCCAGTGAATTTGCATTAGATATTGTACAGTTAACTCCCGT
Source organism: Ambystoma mexicanum (assembly GCF_040938575.1). Taxonomy (NCBI): domain Eukaryota; kingdom Metazoa; phylum Chordata; class Amphibia; order Caudata; family Ambystomatidae; genus Ambystoma; species Ambystoma mexicanum. The sequence continues at coordinate 21,611,797 of NC_090933.1, read as the reverse complement.
GAAAGGTCAACCTATATTGGAAAGATAGTGGTACTGCTGCAGATGGAAGCAGGAGATGTATGCAAAGCTTTCTTAGTGGCCTTTGTAAGATTTATAATAATTTCTCACATGGAGTGGAATCTTTCCCATTCCTTAAATGTGGCATCTCCTTGGCTACCCATTCGAGGCATCGTCCACACAGGATTTTCATCACTGAATCTGGGAAGTGTTATGAGGTAGTGCACCCAGTGAATACGAACCTGGTTATGATACCACTTTTGAAGTTTAGAAAAAAAGGGGGAAACATAAATTGACAATTAAAAAAAACTAATGATGGCAGGTAATCTGGTGTTGTGCGATTAAATTCTGCCATTCGCTAAATGTGGCATCTTCCTAGCTACCCAGTCGCAGCATTTTGTACACATGACTTTCATCATGGTTAGATTGGGTGTCAGTAAGAGGAGTTTCTGCACTGGATACCACTGCTGATGTAGAGGCTTCATTTGCTGTTGGAGTTGTTGATGCACTGGTGGATGGAGGCTGTGTAGGTGGTGCTGATCGCATTCTATGCAAGGAATGGGACTCATTCATTTTTTCTTTTGAGATGTTCATGTGCTTTACGATAGTCATCATCAACCTCATTCCAATGGATTTGCACTAGTTGGTTAATCATAACTCTCGCTCATCCAAGTGGTGCTGGTGGAGATAGAGAAGCACATATGTAGACACAATATGTGAAGAGTTATTAGAAATGGTTGAGATGTTTAGAAAGGAGGCTTTTCACTCAGTGTTCCAGTGCTACCTGTGTTTGAAGACTCTCTGTGCTGCTAGCAGCACCTTTAATTGGTGGAGGTTGATTCTGCACAACCACCTCTCATAGCTACAATGAAGATATAAAATAACATATAAACCAAAAAAGACTTCAGCACAGTATAGTCCAAACCATCACATGCAATTTCTAATACACAACGTCCACATCATCCTAGGAGACTTGCACTGAATGAAGACAAAAAAGACAACGCTGAAGAAAATGGAAAAGTTCAAAAAAAGAAAAAGTTGTTTGATAAACTAGATCTGTTTGGTGACATTCTGCACGTTTACTTATGCTACCTTATTTTTTCTTGTTCTCCAAGTGTACTTGTTCAACCGTATTTTCTCTTGTTCACAAGTTTAAATAACCTTCCCATCCTTTGTCCTGTATATAACTAGTATAATGTTCTTTTTTTATTTTCACCCACTTTATATATCCCTGTTTGTTTTTTGTAGTGGTATTTTCTTATAGTTTTTTACATTGTTGTATGTTTTTTTTTTATCCAGGTTTTTTTCTTTCCCTATGACCTAATAATTAGTATGTGCAAAGAGAACAAGAGTGTACTATGCACTAATGCTGTATCATTTATATAGTGCATGTGATGATTTAGCCAAATGTGCAATTGGTATTTGGAGATGTGGGTAACCGCAGCAATGACTGGGGGGTGTCCTATGTGTGATTTCAATGACACATACCCGCGGCTAGAGCTGTAATGTGTGAAAAGTGCATTCTTTATGTACTCTTCTGTTACTGTGTCTTTTGTTATTAATATTTTGCATTACATTTATGAAAAGAAAGACACGCAATCACCTAGCTGCGGTTGCATGATTTGGGGCGTAATTGGATTTTTGGTAACTGCAGCTATACATAATTTTTGGAGAAAAAAATTAAATGTGGAAATGTGTTTTAATATTTATTGAGTGTAGTATTTACAAACAGTTATTGTAACATTTGAAATCATTTTTTATCATTAATATTGCATATAAGTGTACATACTTGAAAAGGGTAAATAAATATTCAAACAGTTTGTTGAAAGCAGGTTTATTTGGGAGCAGATGTGGTTGTGGGTTTTCTTTTTCTTTTAGTTAGAACAGATGATATATCTTCTTTAGCCTAATTTTCTGGATTTTTACTGTCCATAATTAGTCTCAGATTTTCAATGTCATTTTTCATTGATTGCATGTCTTTTTGAATATTCATTAATAGTTCTTTTAATTCTCTCAAGGAATCCATAATTAGATGTGTGGGTCCTTGGTGTGGTGCTTCCTTTTGAAATCTTCTTGAGACTTGAATCACTGCTTCATCTTTTTGAAAATATTTGAAATATTTTTAAACAATTGAAGATATAACATACTTTGAAAGGGTGTTGGTTGTATACATAGTTGATAGTTTGATAATAAGTAAATACATTATATGTGTTTGGTGACTGATATTTGTTCCTTTAAATATAATTGTTAGTCTCATTTTACATGGATATATAGAATGTACTTACAAAATCCTGATTGTGGTGTATTTTCTTCTGGAGCATTATTTTCAGCGTCTTCTTTTTAATGTCTTCCTCTGTAGGGCAATTGTCCTCCAGCCATTCCATGTTCTGTTCCATTTTAGTAGTGGTACAGAGCATCACTTCTTGTGAGTTCAGAGTTAGAATTTGCAATGGAGGGAGACTAATGAAGAGAGAAGGTGGAATGTTTGTGTTTGCTTTGTGATTGGTTGTTCATTGTTTGTGTGGTGGGTGGCAGCAATAGGATTTCAAGCACCCCAGATGCTGTTGAATTGTATAGAGACTTTGAGAGAATATATTTCTTTGAGTGATGTTTGTATATGCCAATAAAAATGTAGATAATATTGTATTATTATATTAAGAGTTTTTGTCCATAGTACATTTTTATTGTTTGAGGTTGAGGTGTACCTTTAGGTGATAGTGCTGTTTTTGGGGTATATGTATTGTTTCATTTGATATTTGAAACATGGAGCCAATTTCAGAAGGAGAGGAATCTCTTTGTTCAGAAGACTGTAGAAAATGTTCTGAGAATGAGGTCTAATAGTGATGTTTAGAAGATAGGTGATGAGTTCTTAAAGCATTGGCTTACAAGTTTTTTTTGGTTTTATAATTTTTTTTAGATGGGGTGTTTGAAATGAGAGGTATATGCTGCGGTGTGGAGAAATATTTTTGACAGGGAGCGGAGGTATTTTTCTCTTCGGGAAAATAAAATGAATTAATCATCTAAAAAAAGAGCACAGACAAGTTATTCAAAATGTTTTGAATCATCATAGAGGTGAAGAGCATTTTTCTGATTGAAAATATATTTTTGGGTGATATGTTGGTAAAAGAACCCCAAGGCTCTTTTAAGAGCCACTTAGAGAACTATTTAAGTACATTGGAAAAGGAAAATACCTTTGATGCTTTTAAAAAAAAGAATAGCTGTGGTTACGGTAGCCGCCAGTGAAACATTGTGTCCTTTCAGATGTATTATAGCCGCATGTATGAGCAGTCAAATGGCACATTGTGCATTTTTGGCAGGTGTAGCCGCGGCCATAAGTATCGCCACGGGTATGAACGCTCCAATCGCACGTCATAGTTTTTGGAGATCTTTGATAGCCGCGGTTTTTTAATCTGCCTGCTGTACCCGCGACTATATATGGTTTTATTTTGGTGCAGTGATCATATTGTATTATGGATGTTTTAGCTCAGACTTGTACATGTATTTCTGTTCAAATGTTCTCACCTGAAGGCTAATGTGAATTGATTTTTAAATCATTGTAATATGTTTTTCTGAGCGCATTTGGAAAATGTACATGTAACCGCGTTTATAGGTTGGTTTTTGTTGTGTAACTGGGGTTATAGCCACAGTTATGTTATATGGAAAAAATAGGAAAAAATAAAAGATTTGTTTAATGTGGTATGTAAATATTGTATAAAGTATTCTTTGATGATTGTGTTGTGGTTTATTGAATGATATAGCTTGTAATAAAATGTGTCTGCCATTTTACTTGTTTGCTTTGTACAGTCCTCTTTTTGTGCTATTGAATTGTGAAAGCTATGAAAGTGCCATTTTTGTGAACTTTTGGCAGATTTGAGAACTCAGAGTATGCACATGTTCTGTGTTTGGCTATGGTGAAGATCTATTCATTATTTGGAGCTGCTGAAGGTGAGTGATAGTGTGTTTTTATATGTTGTCTGTACAGTTTGAATAATTGTATTTGTAAGATAAGTGAAATATGTTTACGTGTCTCATGTGGTCAAGTTTATAAGTATTGTTTGCAAAGTAGGGTTTTCTATATTTTACTTCAATGTTCTGAGGCGAGTGATGAAGCAGTATGACATGGTATGCTATGCTTATGTTTGACAGAAAATATAGTTGCAAATAAAGGTTGTTTCTCAGTGACATTGGAAGATGTGATAGGAATGAGGGTGCATACGAAACCCGAGTGTGAACCAAGCAGTATAACTCTACCCTTGACAAATGTTGTGGGTGTGTGTGTTATTTGTAGTTGGATTTTAAGCTGTTGTTTGTGACCCTGTATTGGTGAGCCTATATTCTACTTTGTTAGAATTGTGGAAGTATGAAATTATGAAGTGAAGAAGCTGAATTTATAGTGGCTATGTGGGTAGGGTTTGATAGTACATCGGAAATGTTTTTATAGTGCACGATGTCTACTGTCATGTAATTGTGGTAGTAATGTAGAAATACTAATGAGCACTCATATTTGGCATTTTTTCAATTTGCTTGCAAACAGTTTGCTTTGGAAGGACAGTGATCTATTTAGGTTTAGGTTTAGGTTTAGGTTTATTGATTTGTATTGCGCACCAGACCCAAGGGCATGAGGGCGCATGAGCAGCATGGTTATTCAAAGCTTGGTTACAGGTTGCTAATACATTGCATTACATAATTATAGTGAGACAATGAGGACATGAATACAGTTTGGCAGGAAGGAGATAATGCAGTACATATATTTAAAGAATTACATATATTACATATATTTTACAAATTTACATATGAACATACAAAGCGGAAAGCAGCCGTGTGGTGTTAGAGGTGTTAATGGTTCGTGTTCTTTATCCAATGGATGTAGTTGCTTCTAAAATGTGAGTAAGGTTGAGGTGTTCTGAGAGATGGTGGTAAGGAGTTCCAGTGTTGAGGTGCTTTCACCTGGAAGCTGTTGCCGCCCATTTTGGTGCGTTTAAACCTAGGGACAGTGAGCAGGTTAGCGTTGGAGGTTCTGGTGGGTCTGTTGGGGGTGTGTTTGCGTATTCTGTCTGCCAGGTAGCGTGGGGCTGCGTTGTTCAGGCATTTGTGGTTGAGCGATGCTACTTTAAGCAGGATTTTGTCTGTTGTGCTGAGCAAGTTATGGGATTTCCTGATATTGGAAATGTGTTCCCTCCTGGGAATATTTAGGTTCCATGCTATGTAATACAATATGTTCTTATGCCATGCACTGACATAGAGAGATGTCAAATTAATGGGGGTGCATAGTGGGTTGGGGGAACAGTTCTATGGATGAGGTATGTTAACATGTTTTATGGGTCTGTTTAGGTCACATGGCCATTGCAAGTTTAGTGGAGTGGGGATGGGCAGTGAAGGGAGGACATACATGTTGTATGTTTGTTGATTAACAGAAGTAGTGATTAGTTTGTAGGTGTAGTTGAAATGTAGGATAGTGGGTCTGGCTGTTGGCCCAATGATAGTTGAATAGATAGAAACAGGTGAGGTGTTTGACTTTACATGTTATTGGATGAGGATGACTAAGAAGGACTGATTAAATGGGTGTTAGGAGGATGAAGGTTGTGACAGAGCAAAGGTATGTGAGTAGAAGTAGACTGAATGTTGTCTATCAGGAGTTGACCTACAGTCCTTAAGGAGAGGGTTGTGAGGTGTGCAAACTGGAGCTTGGTGGAGTAATTCAGTGGCAGTGCATTATTTTGCAGCTTTTTCTCTTGATACCTTTGTCATGAATGGATTATGTATATATAACTTGTATTATGTGTATGCTTTATTAAGAATTGTTATGTTATGTAAGAAATGGGTAGCGTGGTGTATAAGATTAGCTCACTTTTCATTTAGGTTTATCATTGAAAAAGGTATGGTCCCAAGTAGAGATATATTAGAAGTTGGCGACCTTAATAGCCAGTTAATGACTTTCTACTTTTTGTAAGTTATGTATGGTATAAGAGCTGTTCAGTTGTATTTCACATTAGTTAAGCAGTTAAAGGTGAGGTGTATATGGGGCATTTCATTGTACTGCAGGATTGTTGGTAGGAGTGATGGTTGATGACTTTGTATGGGTGTGGGGCGTAAATGGGGGATCCCTGAATTTGTGTGCATGTTCATCCTCCACAATGGGGTAGGAAGGTTATCCTCGGGAGAACAGTGTAGAAAAATGGGGTCTAAAGTGTGTAATTTGCAGCATAGTTTCACAAAAGCAGTACCCTTTATGCAATAGAGTATTTTAAAGCAGGTTGTACTGCATATAGTTTTTACTAATATGTTGTATAAACAAAAACCTCTTTATACTGTATTTGTCAATGTGGAACATAGGTGCGTACAATGGGCATAGAGGCTTTAACCGTAAATGTCATCCTAAAAAGTTCTTGTTGAATATACACTTGCTAATCACAGGCATCTAAGCAGATCGTCCTGAAAAATTGATGCCTTTTATTATTGATGTATTGAACTCCTATGCTGGCTGTACTCTGAGGTGTTTACTTCAGCATATGTGGTGTTTTTACATCAAGTAATTACTGTTACTGCATGTGTGGCAGCAAAGGTCTAAACATCTAGTACAACTCTCTTTACCACAAATGGTATCAGTATTTACCGGATTGATTTTCTCCAGACATTTTATCACCATCAACCTTGAATAAAGCACTGCGTAAATTATTTTTGCCTCTCTTCATGAACAGGTGACACATTTCCTGAGAATAATATCACTGTAGTTGAAAGAGGATAAGCAGTCAGTAGTCTCCTTGCACTACCAAGAGCCGCGCTTCTCTGGCTGTACTTACTCATAGCATTTGTGCCCTGTTTTCCCCCTCCCTTCTCCCTTGCACTTCCTCCCTCCCTTTCCCTTTGCACTTCTCCACTCCCATCCCTTTCCCTTTGCACCTCTCGTTCTTGCACTTGCACGATCTGAATGACACAAGGCCTAGTAAGATTGTGTCTTGTCCTCCCTCTGTCTTCCCTCCCTTGTCTTGTCACGCCTAGAAACCCTTGCGTACAGGCACGTTATAAATGCCTTATAATATCATATCATATAATTTGGGATGTTCTTGGGGATATATTTGATAAGTGTAGGTCATATGATAACTCTCCACCTCCAATTAGACTTGCCCCATCACCCCCACTCTCACAGGCACTCCCACCTCAGCCCTCCACTTCAAGCAGGCCCTCACTATTGAACCCCTCAGTCATTCCCTTGCTACCAAGGAGACATGTCAGTTGTCCCATGTGTGTGCCCATGAATGCATCCAGGGTACTGTCTGACAGTACCATGAAGTCCTATGTGGACCTAGGGATCCTGGTGAAACAGTGTGTGGCAGTCATGTCTGCATCACATGTAATCTGTACATTTAGGGTTTGCTATTGTTTACAGTTGTGGAAGACATGCTTCCTACCAATGGGTGACACACATGGCATATCGCACATGCGTGCAGTTCAGGAAACCATTGGGGTTTGGGAACTGGTTAATGATGTAAAATCATCTTTTTACATCATCTGTTGCCCCTGGGATTTTGGGTAGCCATGTGCCTGTTGTATGGTTTAGGGGAGCTATAACCACCTTTGTGAGTATAAATGAACAATGCCAACAGTGCATTGGGAGGAGCCTCTTTAAAAACAATGGCGTGTAGACATGGCATTGTGACATGGCAGTGTGTATGTTTCTTTTGAATTCAAGGTCTCTCTCAATGAGCTGGAATATGTAGTTGATGGTGGGATGGTGCAGCTATTACGGTCTCCTGATTCTTTACTCTGTTGGTCCTATGGGGACAGTCTGACCCTGGGTATGTGTGGCCATCATGTCCTCCTCCTTGCTTGCAGGGCCATCTGTTGCAGGAATGTTACAATGCCTTTAATCAGTAGGGACAGCTCCACAAGATACAGTAGGAAGGTACTCTGAGTTTGTCTGAGGTGCAGCTAGGCTTGTCATGTCCACAGCGGGCCAAGTGGATGCACCTCTGCTTCCTTTTAGAGCAAGTGGCAGTCATGCCCACCTCCTTTGTGGTGGAGGTTATTTTTCTGGTTTGATGTGCTATATTTGGCATTGCAGGTAGACCAAAATGGCTGGTTTCCAGCATCTGTTGTGTCAGGTTATCTACATCCTGTTTTTTCCAAATCCCGTTTTCTCTGTTTTGGAAAGTAATGGGTTTCAACATATCACACCCATTTTTTCCGGATGTGTTGTGGATGTCGAATTATAACGGTATCTAACAACTGGGTAATGTGGTGTATAAGATGACAAATTAATGGGGGTGCATAGTGGGTTGGGAAACAGTATTATTTAGAGGTTTGTTAATAAAGCTATCTGGGGCTGCTTAGGGCATATGGTCATTGAACCGTTCGTGGAGTGGGGATGGACAGTGAAGGGAGGACATACCTGCTGACATCTTTTTGTTGATTAGCAGCAGTAGTTATTAGTTTGTCAGCGAAAGGCAGGATAGTGGATTAGACTATTGTGTTATGCTGAAATGGGTGAAATTAGGTGAGGTAGTTAATTGTGCATGCTTTTTGTTGAGGATCGCTAAACAGGAATAATGAAATGGTTGCTGGGAGAAGCAAGGCTGTGGTAGGGCCTAGTTATCTGAACATTACTATACTTAATGCTGTGTACTTGGAGTTGTCGTTCAGATGTTAAGTAGAGGCTTGTGAGGTGTGAAAACTGGAGCCGGGTGGACCAACTAAGTGGCAGTGCATTATCTTGGTACTGTGTTCTCTTATCACATTATTTCAGAATTGAGAACATAACATAGATGAATTAATAGTTGGTTGGTATATGAAAGCAAAGATGTGTTACATTTTATTTTGGAACACCTTTATGACTGTGAATGAAGAAATGTCATGTCGTTTCTAGTGAATATTTCTTCTATTTAGCATTTGGTTGGAATTCTATTCTGAAGTTATGTGTAGAGTATGTGAGGTATTATTTAAGAAGTGTATAGTGGTATGGGGATTAAAGTGTTATTGATTAGGTTTGGTAGGGTAGTTTTATGGCGCTGCTAAGTGATTTAGCCATTACAACTGTAGTGATAGTGGGGATGGGCAGCGGAGGTAGGATGGACATGCTTATATGTTTTGTAGAGTAGTAGTAATCATTTTTGTTTAAAGGTTCCTTTTTGAATTATGGTGGCCAATTTGGAACTGTTTTTTTAATGTTTGCTGTCATCTGAAAAGAGAGTCTCTTTTTGATTGAAATCGTAGTGGTATATTTTTATTCTGATAGGAGGTGTACTCCACTTCAGTATATATCTTGAAAGGAAATTAAAAAAATAATTATCTGCACCCAGAAAAATCCCAGGGTGCGAATAACTATTACACTCGGGCTGACGGGCAGACACAGGCTTTTATGTTCTGCAGCTTTGATTGAGTGTTTTGTTTCCCTTGGCGGGAAGGTAGGCCATGTGTTGTTGGCGGCGTGTTCCAGTGGGTGGCCAGAGTGAAATGTCTGAGAATTGTGTTTATTGCCAGCCAATTTCTGAGACATTTCCCTCTGTCCACTCACTGAAACACATCGCCAACAACCGATGTCATACCTTCCCGCTCTGCCGCAGGTGTCCCGATGAAAACGGTACCTCACATGTGTGGGTGCACCTACCTAGGCGCAAAAGGAAAAGGCTAACCTACTGGTAACGCCAAGCCTTTCAGCACAGCACATTTTGTTCACGTGGGCAACCTACAGATTTGGGCCTAGGGTGTCGTAGCCAGCAAGGAAAACAGTGAACCCCATGCATTTCCCAGAAGAGGACACCTGTGGGAATCCACAGAGGTCTAACTTACGCAAATTGCACCAGAATGTATAACCCACAATCCCCGGCAAAGTCCAAACTTTCCGCACATTTCACTCTGGTCACCCACTGAAACACGCCGCCAACAACACATGGCCTACCGTCCCGCGTTCCCACAAGAGTCCCAATGAAAATGATACCTCACAAGTGTGGGTGCACCTACCTGGGCGCAAAGGGCAAAGCCGAAAACACGGGTAACCCCATCTCTTTTTCGCACAGCAGAATTGCAGGATTTTGACTCATGTGCACACCATGCAGATTTGGGCCTAGGGTGTCCAAGCCACCAAGGAAAACTGGGAACCCCATTCATTTCTGAAAAGAGGACACCAGTGGGAATCCACAGAGGTCTGACTTCCACAAATCGGCCCAGAATGTATTACCCAGAACCCCCATCAAAGTCCAAATTTGGGGGAAAAATACACAATTTCCGCAAATTTCACTCAGCTCGCCCCCCGAAACACGCGACCAACAACACATTGCCTACCGCCCCGCATTTCCACAGGTGTCCCGATGAAAACGGTACCTCAAATGTGTGGGTGCACCTACCTAGGCGCAAAGGGAGAAGCCGAAAACACGGGTAACCCCAAGTCTTTTCGCACAGCAGAATTGCAGGATTTTTACTCATGTGCACACCATACAGAGTTGCGCCTAGGGTGTCCAAGCCACCAAGGAAAAGTGGGAACCCCATGCATTTCCGAAAAGAGGACACCTGTGGGAATCCACAGAGGTCTGATTTGCACAAATCGGCCCAGAATGTATTACCCAGAACCCCCGTCAAAGTCCAAATTTGGGGGAAAAAAACACAATTTCCGCAAATTTCACTCAGCTCGCCCACCGAAACACGCCACCAACAACACATGGCCTACCGCCCCGCATTTCCACAGGCGTCCCGATGAAAACGGTACCTCAAATGTGTGGGTGCACCTACCTAGGCGCAAAGGGAGAAGCCGAAAACACGGGTAACCCCAAGCCTTTTCGCACAGCAGAATTGCAGGATTTTTACTCATGTGCACACCATACAGAGTTGCGCCTAGGGTGTCCAAGCCACCAAGGAAAACTGGGAACCCCATGCATTTCCGAAAAGAGGACACCTGTGGGAATCCACAGAGGTTTGACTTGCGCAAATCGGCACAGAATGTATTACCCAGAACCCCCAGCAAAGTCCAAATTTTGGGGGAAAAAACACAATTTCCCCACATGGCACTTGGCTCACCCACTGAAACACCCACCCACATGGGAGACATCCGCTCCCAGGGAAACACCAATGTTCTGCTGGCATGGGTGGCAATTTGTGTTCTGCCCCTGCAATTGTGTCCCAGCCCACTAAAATATCTGCCAAGACGGCCCATTCCCACCCACACCACCAACAATCCAGCCCCAGTCTCACCCACTCCACTGACAGTGGGCCCTAACCATAGAATAATAAAAAACAGTACTCACATAACGTTGCAGCTGCTCGCATAGAAAAAGCTGTAAACGAAACAAAAAACATTTGTTACCTACGGTCACCCCAGCAAAAAGAAATCTACACTCATACTTTCCATTAGAAAATTCCCCGGCGGTTTGGGGTGCCCCACAGCCCCCCTAAAATGCTGTCTACCCTTTTCACTTTTTTCCTTTATTTATCCAACTCCCCTTGGTGCAGATGGGCACAATATTGTACCATTCTGCCCCCAGGGTACCCAAAACCTACTGCCCTACCCATTGGGGGACCTGTCCAACATTTTTGTGGTGGCTCTCTCCCCTCCCACACCAAATGGGTGGGGGAGCACCTCATGCAGGCCTCCTTTGGCCTCCTACGAGCGGCTGCATGAGGCACACCCCCCCTCCATTTGGGGTGGGGGGGAGATGGCCACCAAAAAATGTGGGACAGGCCCCCCAGTGGCTGGGGCACTGAGGTTTGGGCACCCTTGGGGAAGATTGGCACACCAATGTGCCCATCTGGCCAAGGCAAGCTTGGTAAACAAAATAAAATTTGAAAATGGCAGACTGCACTTTAGGGGAGGATGTGCTGAGGGGCACCCTAAACCACCTGGGAATTTTGTAATGTAAAGGGGGGTGTACTTCTCCACCCCCACCCCAAATGGAGGGGCGGGTCATCTCATGTAGCCCTCCATTTGGGGTCGGGGGGGTAGAGGGCCACTAAAAAATGTGGGACAGGCCCCCCAGTGGGTGGGGCAGTAAGGTCTGGGCACCCTGGGGGCAGATTGGCACACCAATGTGCCCATCTGCGTCAAGGCAAGTTTGGTAAACAAAGCAAAAAAAAAGAAAATGGTAGACTGCACTTTAGGGGGGCTGAGGGGCACCCTAAACCGCCGGGGAATTTTCTAATGTAAAAGGGGGTGGCCCTCTCCCCCCACACCAAATGCAGGGGAGGCATCTCATTCAGCCCTCCCTGGGGGCGGATAAGAGGGGGGATCTCATGCAGCCCTCCCTGGGGTTAGATGCCCCTTCCTAGGAGCAGATAACTGCCCACAGGGAGGGCTGCATGGCATGACCCCAAGTCCATTTTGGATGGGGGGCACAACCTCTTTCCATAAAAAAAAAATTCCCTGGTGGTCTAGTGGGGGGGGAGGCACTCCCCCCAAAACCAACAATGATATTCTTTTCTTTTTTTCTTCTTTGCCCCATTCCTTAGGGGCAGATGGAGGCAGATGGGCACCCATCTACCCCAGGGGGGTCCTAACCTGCAGGCCCCATCATTTGGGGGGCCTGCCCACACTTTCGTGGTGGCCCTCTCTCCCCCCCCGAATTGGATGGGGGGCACCTCATGTACTCCACCCTGGGGTCAGAAATCTGCCCCCAGGGAGGGGTGACAAGGGGTGCCCTCCTTTCCACTTGGGGTGGGAAGGAGAGGGCCTCCACCCTTTCATGACCTAAAAATAATCTGTGGTGACTAGTGGTCCCCAACCCCCTCCACCCTCCCCATTTCGTTTGTATATTTTCTTTTTTTTCATTTTTCAAAACCCCACCCCTGGGGGCAGTTGATCACCCATCTGCCCCCAGGGGTCTCCATACTTGTGGCCCCATGATTTGGGGCCTCGGGGGGCAGGGGGCTGCTTACCTAGTAAGTACCTAGTAAGCAGCCCCCCTCACCCGCATTGCAAACACACCCTGGTGGTCTAGTGGCATTGCTGGCCACGGATCGAGTGCTCTGCGCCCGTTCTGAGGCCAGCAATGCTTACACAAAAGGTATCATTGGAAAGGGGAGGATCTCCCCTTTCCAACGACACCTGCTTTGATCTCCGGCTTGAAATACAGCCAGAGATCGAGGCACAGGAAGGTGGACACTCACCTTGTGTTTTCACCGCGGCAGCCGAAATTGGCTGCCCCGGTGAAAATACTTTCAGTTTCATGTCGGCGTATGTTACGCATGCCGACATGAAACTGAAGGTAATCCAGCCCCCGGGCAGTGAGGAGGGACCTCCTCTCACATAACCCGGGGGTTGGATTACAGGGTTGCTTTGCGGGGATCGCACAAAACACAGTGCCTAAAAGGACAAGGTATCTCGTCCTTGGCAATAGGCACACACAACTTTGTTCACATTGCGCCTTGCTTTTTCAATTTGTGGACAAACATAAATTCAAACGCATCCACATTTGTCTCTGAGCTATTCAGCAAAAAATAACTTTCGATGTGGAAACAGTTCTATCAACTTCCCAAATGTGTCCTTCATTGCAAACTGCAATGATAGTCCGGTAAAATAGCCCAAACTGTTGCCTCCACAGCGAACTACAATTATGTCTGGTTGCTTCAAGTGAACCATATTATCACAAAATGGGAGGAGGTCCACCCACTTCATTTCTCGAACTCCATACCATGAAACATAAAATGTGTCAAATCCAGGGTTTTCAGACAATCAACATTGCTCACAACACAACTTCAGCCAATGAATCCAAGAGTCTCCCAGAATTCATACACTCTGCTTCGTGAAAGACATAGCCATCTTCAGTGCACTCACCAAACAAAACTCCTGCTACCCTCTCTTTCTGTACACTACACCCAGGAAACCTGATTGGCAGATCCCCGATGTCCACAGTCATCCATGGCGGCCCGTGGTCTCTGCAGTCCCCTTTCCATGCCAAGCATCCTCAAAAGACCCTGATGGCATATGCAGTGTCCGCGAACAGCATGCCCATTTAAAAGGGGTGGGGAGGTTTACACTCAATTTAAGAAAATTATTCTACAATTGTGGCTCTTAAAAGAGCCTTTTTTGTATTTTTCAGTTTTACTTTTTTTTGTTTTTCTCATTTTTATAACCTTCACCTAACAAATGCTTTACTATACACACCACATTTTCCCATTGAAGTTGTTCATATGAACTTTTTAAAGCATTTTAACATTGAAAAGAAAAATGTCATTCCCAACATCATTGAAATGCACACCCTCGCTCCGAAAACTATTTACACCATCCAACATGCTATTTTCATTCTGAACAGAGGCCATCCGTGAAGCATATAAAAAAAGCACATACACCTTTATTCACAAGATTTGTTTGGACTCGATGCATTTGGACATCTACATATTTGGCTTGTATTACATACAGAAATAAATTATCTGCATAGTTGGAAACAGTTCCATTAGGCTTTTAAAGAAATCCTTAATGGCAAACTGCAACGATACAGCAGTCACATGGCCCAAACTGGTCCCACCACAATGCACAATAATAATGTCTGGTGATTGAAATTGAGCCATACTCTGACACAATGATAATAAACTCACCCAGTTTACCCCAGAAACTGTATACCACCAAACGTCCACTCCCTGCAATCCAATAGTATTAGAGATGCCACAAGATTCAGGATGACCTTTTAATGAATTCCTGCAACAATCTCCCACCATACACACATTCATCTTTTTCCTAGCAATAACCACAGCAATATTCCTTGCACACAAAAAACAGACAACCTACTACCCTCCCTTCCTGCAAACCACAACCACAACACCTCATTGGTTAATCCCCACAGTCTCCTTTCCATGCCAGACATCCTCAAAGGACCCGGATGTGGTATGTGCCATCAGCCGACTACCGCAGTGTCCGCGGACCCGGTAGCACAGGGCAGCCCTTCTACCCTTTCCACTTTTTTGTAAAACTCCCTCATTGGCTGCTTTCAAACAGTCACACAGTCACACATCCATCCACCAATCAAATCCAAAAACTCTACACCTAACCCTGTTAACTCAGTTCAACACTTCAGATGTACACTTACATATCTCCTGTTAATCATAGCCATCTGCATCAAAATCTACTGTGAAACTCTCCAAGATTTCTATATATAAAATATAAGCATGCCTGTACTATGTATTAAGTATTTTCTTCAGCTCTTTTACAAATATATTTATGCAGGGTTTCTTGCTACTTACCCTGTAATAAGCTTCTCAATAAGCATATTAACTTTTTTAACCACTCCAGCAAAATCCATGCATTGCAGCATTCAGCACCTGCTCACATCAAGCAGCAAATACTTACAATGCTGTGTGTTTATATTTTCTTTTCTTTTTAAGAGCAATTTGATGAAAGTTAAAACATCATATGTGCATTTATAGAGCCTTTTTCACTTATAAGGACCTGGGGTAGCGGAGCGAAGCAGAGTCCACAGAGTCCTTGGTGTGTGTCGGTGTGTTACTTTGCTGGTGTGGTCTGCCTTCAGTGGCCACTACGAGGAGGAGCGTTTTTCACTTGTGAGGGTAGCGGAGTTCACAGAGTCCTTCGTGTCCTTGTTGGACGAGTGAGTTGAGACTACTGTTTGTATCTTTACAACAAGCTGAGGAGCGGGGGAGCCGTGCATCATGCCTCAAGCTATAGAACCAGGTGAAATACTGACAAGGACCTGGGGGCTGGTGGGTGCGGGGGAGATGCGACTTTGGCAGCTCCTCAAACTGTCGGGTGTGCCCCGCCTCCTGCCTGTTTTTACACGATCTGTCATATTTGTTACGTTCATTACTTCACTGTTGGCTGTGTACATGGGGAACACAGGCGTATTGAGAAGCATAGGGGAGCCAGGGAAGTGCATTTATTGTGGATGTTGCTCTTGCCTGTGTCTGGTTGTGTCCCCCAATTTGTTTCCTGAACGCTGTAGTCCGCCAGTGCTGCAGTGCTGCAATGACGCCCTGGAGCAGGGTTCAGGGTGCAGCTAACTGCCGAATACTGACTGTTGCACCTTTACAAACTACAGCAAAAAGAAATAGCCCATTTTCTCCACTGTCATTGGTGTGCTACCAATGAACCACGATCAGACTTTATATTACACTGTGAACATTTTAAACAACCTGTAACGTCTGCAATTAACTTGCCTGTGAAGGGACCTGAAGGACCAGCTTGTCAAGATGGCTGCAAGGTTTTCTCTCCCTCTGATTGCAACGTGACAATCTGGTTATTTGGCTCCCTGTCAAGGGGGTTGTGAGATTTTTCTCTCCCCCGCGAATAGAGTATGTCCCTTACTTAGGCACTGTCTGTAAATCAACAGCATTTGCTTAATAATTTGCTATCAGTGGAGTTGTGGGCTGTGAAGTCTGTGAAGTGTCCTTTCCCCCGTCTTGGGCAATATTGGACAAGACTATAGATAGGTTGGCTCTAAGAAAAATAGCATTGGCCGTTCTTTCTTTTTTTTAGCTCAGCTCTTTTAGGAGCTGTTCACAGGGCCCACTTGCACTTTGCACTTTGGTTCTGATTTTGAATTTGACTTGACTTGCTGTTCCTGTTTCAGCTGATTCCTTTTTATTATGCACTTTGCAATTTATATCCATTGATGTTATTTTTTACATTTTGCACATATTTTTATTGTTTGAATGTAGAGTTAATGAATGTAACGATTTTAACACATTTTAATGTTGGCATGTCCTTTATTAGCTAGATTTTGTAATTTGGAGATTAGGTTTTCTAGACTTGCTCTGTTCTTCTTTTCTGTCTTTTGTCCCTTCTCTCCGCCCTCTGTCACCTGCTCACGTTCATAGTGGTCGCAGTGTAGGTCCCTGTGTGGGTTGGACCGGTGATGGTTGACAGTGACCAATAATGGTAAAAAGGAAACTAAGGTAGGAGGGCTCCACGGCCACCAGTGCTAAAAAAACCCAGGCAAACAAGAGTCCCCACGTCTATTGGTAAACCCGTGGCCAGGCCTCTTAAGCCTAGGTGACTGTTGAGCCAATTGTCCCTGGATTCCTATTTAAAATCAATGACAGGGAACCTGGCAGACAGGATACAAGTTACAGAAAAAGCAATTTGGAAATCTGCCTATTCAATAGGGTCCACTAATGCATTGCACAATGGCGGACTGGGAAAAGGCTCTTTAGTCCCTAGCGCACCGAGTAACTTAATCACCCAGGGAGCCGTCTTTGGGGGCGGGGGGTGGTCTGGTGTTCCATCACCCAGCCATGATACTGAACTGGTCGTCTTGGGGGGAAAAGTAACCACATTAGCCCCTCCTAGGGATGTGGGGGAGGCCCTGTATGATCAAGGGCCCACTGTATTATCAGGGGATGATTCAATAGCCTCAGATGAGGACAATGACAAGAGATGGTTGGAGTCTTTACTAGATATTAAACTGAAACCATTATTCCAACTTTTGGCTGTAAATAGGGGGTCTATGACCTGGGGTCCCGCACGGGATGTTTAATGTCAAGCCAAAATAGAGGCTACATATGCCCTGCTTCAAACATTGAAAAGAGGGGTCATGAACACTCTGGCGATAATGGATGACTCAATTAGAGATCTGAAAATGAAAGTGAATGCCACTAACCAGAATGGTGCAGGAAGAGGGACCTGCCTGGCGCAAACAACTATGGTGGATAGAAGCCAGATGGGGCAGGGGGCAAGGGAGGGTGTAGCGACAGGTGATAATCCCATTCCATCTGCATCGACTGGTGCACCATTAGGTTATTCCGGATCAGGGATCCCAGCGCAAGGGATACATTCCCTTCTGTATACATTGCCTAAAGTAATGAATAACAGCCGGGCAAGAGGGGCAAGTGTGGTACTAAATCTCCCCCTGGTGGTGGCACCCTTAGTTGGTGTAATAATAGGGTCCAGGGATTACCCAAGGGAGCCTTGGAAACAACTTCATCTCTGATGAATAAGGCCACACACTGAATAAATTCCAACTTGATGGGTCAAAGTATAGACCCCAAATCAGTCTTAATGGCTAGAAGAGTGGGATGGGTAGGCCCCACTAGGAAGTCCGTTGAGGGCGACTGCATTGTGGTTTCATTTTCCAACCCCACTTTAGTCAGTCATATGGTGACCTCAAACCTAACAAGAGGTTTGAGGGCCAATGGCTCAAAACTGGATAGTAGACTGGTAGGCCTGGACTATTTTTATCCCCAGGGGATGTTGGGGGCAGCCCCACCAGTGGGTCGCAGGGAAAGGTCCATACTGGGGGACTCCTGCCTGGGGTTGCGGGGGGTGATGGTGCTGCCTCTTTCATCCCTACTGTGGTATGTGTGCCCACATGGGCAACTGTGAGGGGGAAATGGCTGTGAACGACAAGGGCGGGCTGAATCTAACTGGAGTTTTGCAGCTCAGAATAGATTTGAGCCACTATCATCAAGATTGATATCATCAAGACAGGAGGAAGCACAGTGCTTACCCACAGTGGGGGACTTAGTAGGCCCTTCAGGTGGGGGGATAGCATGAACTGTGGGGGCCATGGAAGTTAAAGCCTGGAGTTGCCCTGCCTGGATGGGTATGCCTCTTATGGCATCCCTGCCAAAAAGAATAGGAGAGGGCGGAGTTCTGGTGGCCTGATTGTTATGGTCAAAGCCTCTTTACTTTGGTGGTCAAGACCAAGCTAGAATTTTTGCAACTTTTTAGGTTCAAAACCTTTGGCAATGATGGATTAAATGTTCTAAATTTCTGTAACAGTACCAATAAGGTGGAGGGGGACGTTTGGTTGGAATTAAAGGAATTTGGTAAGTATATGGCAGGTCCAATGAATACCCAGAATGAACTTATTTTGGGGGGACATTTCTATGTCAAAATGGGTTGTGGTTTGCCAAAAGATCTTTACGAACCAATAGAGGAACAAATGCTAAAGGTTTTGGAACATCAAATGGAGGATACTAGGGTGTGCACAAGGGGTTTCCAATTGAGTGCCTGGCTCATTGAGTGGGGTTTACGATCGGTGAACGGATGCATCAATCTAGACACCTCTGGTAAACGCATGTTCAATAACCATTTGTGATCCTCCACTATTGATAATTTTTGTCTAACACTGAACCGATGGAAACTCATTGTGAGTTTTGAAGTAGCAAGAGTGGGGAATAGTGATCATTATCTGTTGGTTTTGATAGTCAAGGGTCTGGTTGAGGGGGTGGTGCGTGTGTCTAGCCCACTGTGCCAAGTGGACAGTGCTGCAGTATCAGATGAATTAATTGGGGGAAGCTGCTAGGCTCTGGTCGGCATTTGCAAAGACTAGCCACCCAACGAAGTGCCCTAATGGGAATAATGGACAAATCTAACAGCCAAGGGGAAGTGGTGGGTCTTTTCATAGGCATCCTGAAGGCCCTCACTGGGGGTTTTTCAGGGATGCCCAAACAACCATGGAGTGAAGGAAAGCGGGGCTGGTTTGACCAAGCCTGTAGTCTGGCAAAATCGGCCCTTCTTGATGTCCTAAATCGGCCTACAAAGGACAGGCGCAACATAGCTCAAGCACGTACTAACTATCGTAGGACGATTGAGAAAAGGAAACTAGAGTTAGAATTCATGCCCTGGGAGGAATTTCTAGAGGCAATTCGGGTGAATGATGCAAAGTGCTTCTGGGGATTTGTAACGAGGGAATCTTCCAACAAGGGAAAGCAAGGTCTACAGGGCACTCACGTAGGGGCGGCGGATTGGGTCTCCTACTTTTGGACCTTGTACAATGGTGGTTGTGCAAGAAAGGGAGAGTTGTCTGGGGGAGTATCCTTAAGTTTTACCTTGGAAGAGGTGGTTAAAGCAATAGGGGCACAGTCACGAAACTGAGCACCCGGCCCAGATGCCATACCGGCAGATCTCTTTATGAGCCAAATTGATCTATGGGCTCTGGTGCTTACCTTGGCCTTTAACGCCTCTTTGAGTTCAGGGCATTATCCCCCATCTTGGAAGACAGCAACCATCTTTCCAATTTTTAAAAAGGGGGATATAACAAACCCTCCTTGTATCACCCAAGCTCTCTTTTGGACAATACTTTTAAGATTTTTGGCCGGGTGTTGCTCGGTCTCATAGAGCAGTGGCTTACTGAGTCGGAGATCCTTACTGATATTCAGTTCGGTTTTCGCCCTGGTTTGGGCACAATGGAGCAGGTATTAAATCTGTACCTTTAGTCTCGATTTTGTCTTCTGCAAGGGTGAGGTAGTTTACCTCGCGTTCATGGACTTAAGCACAGCTTTTGACAAAGTTGATTGTACTAAGTTGTGGGCCGTGCTTGAGTCTATGGGCTGCCCTGTGGATATCTTGGAAGTGTTGCGGCAGATCCTTTCGGATAACAAAGCTAATGGCCGGTTTGGTCCGGGAGGCCGGTGTAACGAGTTGTTCGACATCGTACTGGGTGTTCTTCAGGAGTGTGTCTTGGCCCCCATACTTTTTACCTTATACAAAAATGGGTTGCTGCGTGCTTTGCTGAATTCCGGCATAGATTACCTAAGAGTGGGGGTAGACCATTCCCGGTTCTGGCATATGCCGATGATACAGTGCTTATGTCCAAATCTCCCAGGCCCCTACAGGCCCTGGTTGATGCCTATGCCTCCATTATGATGAGTCTAGGTCTTAAAATCAATTCCACCAAATCAGCAGTGATTAGAAATATTATCAAAATGTGTCCCATAGTCTGCAAGGGGGAAGTTATTCCAAGGGTAGCTGAGTATGATTACCTGGGAGTCAGATTTTCGGGGACTTTAACAGGAATGGCGCATGTAAAAAAACAGTCCCTGAAAATGTGCCAATACTTGGGGGGTCTTTCCCATTTTTCAGCTAATTGTAAGGGTCAACATATGGAATCGACCCTTAAGGGTATACTCCATGCAAGTAAAAACCAGCGACACAATATGGAGCAACTCTATGGGGGTATTGCAGGCCCGGTGACATGCAGGCTAGGGGAAACCATATTTCAAGAGATTTTTTGGGACTTCCTGGCTCCTCTTCCTGTGCCTTGGTGTACAGAGAATTGGGGATGATCTTTTTGGAGGCTGACTGGAAGAGAATATGGGGAATAAAAATGAAACTTTATGCCAGTTTATGTCATTTTATAATGAAAGCGACACTGAGCAGGGACCTGTGGCATAAAATACCCTGGCTGAGGTCCGTAAAAGAGCTAATGTGTAGGGCGAATGTGCCGCTTGTGCCACCTTCAACTACGATGTTGCTACCGAAGGAAGTAATATCATTTAAAGAAGCAGTAACCAGGGAAACCAGGGTCAAATGCATGAATGTAGCATCCGTGCCACAAGTGGATAGTTTCCATCAGCATATAAGTGGGACACTAACTCTGCAGCTGTATCTTGCCTGGGCCAGGGAAAAACATCAAAGCTGGCTCATTACAAGGGCACGATTTGACTGCTTAAGACTGAGAGGTAATACAGTGAACTGGGTGGGTTACCCAGATGATCCAAGGTGCCCTGTGTGTGGTGCCCCGAATGAAAATTTGAGCCACTTCATCTTGTTTTGCCGAGCTATGGGAAAATAAGAAAAATGAACATTCTGGAAGCTTTAAAACGCACAGATCTGTGCCAATAACGGCTACCAATGACTTTCTTATTAAGGGCGGAAACCAAATTGACGGCCTGCGCCCTGCTGTTGTATCTGAAGGCTGCTATGTTTTACAGAAGCAGGGTTTTAAGAGGATAAGCTGCTGCATTTTAATATTATGTAAAATGTTTGTTCGAATGGATTGTGTCCTCCAACGTATTCCTCATCTTAGATGTATTCGGCCAGCTTTGGCTGCTTTGGAAATTTTTTCTCGGCAGAGGGCGCCGTGCGTCGATGTCGTTTAGTCAAGGTCCCTCGGAGGCCTCCGTCGAGGGTGACGTCATCGGGTATATAAGTAGCACGTGTGGCGCCCGTTGGCCTCAGTTCCGTTTTTCCGCAGTACGTGTTGCTTTCGGAGACTCAGCGCGCATCAATAGTTCTGTGACACAGTTATCATTGTGAAGATATTCGAGATGTCCTCATCGTCGACCCCAACTAACCCCCGTTCGGGGTTCAAGAAATGTAAAACTTGCGGTTCCAAAATGTCTATCACGGATCCGCACCGAGAATGTCTGTGGTGCCTCTGCGAAAACCACGACACGGGGACCTGTGCAAAGTGTCAGGCTATGACGGGCAAGGCCTTGCGAGAGAGGAAGGGAAAGCTACAGGTAGGTCGAAAACCCGACTGAAAAGCGTCAAGTATCGAGTCGAGAACCCATGAGGAGAAATCTCCTCGACACGAAAGTCAAAGACAAGGGTCTTGTTCCCGAAGTGGTTCCCACCACTCTTCGTCTTTGACGAAAAAGCCTAAAAATAGACGCCACCGATCCCCTTCCACCTCGTCTTCTGACGAATCCCCCAAAAAGATGAAATGCCCCACAAAACATTCTTCCTCCGCAGAATGGGAAGCATTTATAATTAAGATGATGGAGGTTTTTGAAAAGGCGAAGCCTTGGTATGAGCCTTCCTCGGAAGCCGGCCGAAAGCGTTACCGTTCCGACACTTGCGTGCCCTCGAGCCCGGGTGATTGAAGGAGAAAAGATTGGGAACCCTCCAGGACCCCGAGTGATAAAGATCGCTCGAGTCGAGTAGACCACTCGAGGTCATCAACGCCGTCCGGAACCCGACACACCTCAAAGAACAAGCCTTCGAAGAGTGTCTCAATGCCTTCGAAGCCAGCTCCGTCGACGACTGTTATTTCGTCAACGCCATCGACGCCTTTGTCGACGTCAACCCCAAAGCCTACGGTGCCCGTAGTTTCAAAGGCTCCAGTTCAGTCAGAAACTGACAAAATAGCAGCAAAAGAAAAAGCTGCAAAGCCTACAAAGCCTTCCGCCTCCACTGTAACATCCCCTCCAGAAAAGAGGTATACTCCTCTGCCAAGGAAAGAATTTTTTTAATCCTTGTCTTCAATTTTTGAAGAACAAGAAAGGTCTGAGGAGAAGGATGTTCCTTTTGGCCCAGAGTATGCCACACCTAATGTCCCAGAATGTCTAATTTCTGAGGAAAGCAGAATGAGGGATTTAGTGGAAACTTTGCATAACGCAAAGTTGACACATCTCCTGAGACAGAATTTGGCAAACCAGAACGAGGGGAACATGCCAGTCCCTCATATGGACAACTGATTTATTTATTTATTTTATTTATTCGGATTTTTTAAAGCGCGCGATCAGCCCGAGGGCATCGTGGCACTGTTACAGTCAACAAGACATTTGTCTGGTTACAGAGAGGAAAGGTTGATTAGGGTATAGGCATTTTGAATTGCAGTCTATGCATACAAGGTAATATTTACAAGGCATTACGTTTACAGTAGCGTTACTTTGTTACACTGTATTTGTTGCATTTCCGACAACAGAGCATTTGCGGTACAGCTTAGGTGGGGGTGGAGAGCGCCGGTTAGGTAAAAAGTTTGGTTTTGAGAGATTTACGAAAGGATAGCAGGGATGGTTCGGCTCTGACAGAGATAGGGAGGTCATTCCAGAGCTTGGGGGCTATGTGTGGGAAGCCAATGCCTCCAGCTTTAGCTCTTCTTATAGAGGGAACTTGGAGTTGGTTGTCATATTGGCTTCTTATTGGGTGGAGCGCAGGTTTCCTGTTTATGGTTTCTGATAAGTATGACGGAGCAGTGTGATTGATACATTTGTGAGTGAGGGTGAGTATTTTGAAATTGATTCTTTCCTTGACTGGAAACCAGTGCGCGTCTCTCCGGGCCTGAGATACATGGTCGGATTTAGGGATGTGCAGGGCAGCGCGGAGCGCAATGTTTTGCACTAGTTGGAGCTTTTTTAGATTTTTTGCAGATGTGCCGGCTAAGAGGGCGTTACAGTAGTCTAATTTGGCTCCTATGGTTGCTCTAGCGATGGAGAGGCAATTAGGCGTGGTGAGGTAGGGTTTTATGGCAAAGATGAGTTTGGTGGTCATTGCGGATGAAGAGGAGATGGCATTGACCTGTCTTGACATAAAGAGTGTGGTGTCCAGGAAGACTCCTAGGGTCTTGACGGCAGTGGAGACCGGTATGTTGATGTTATCAACGGTCATGTGTGAGTATTCTTGGCTGAGTCTGGAGAGAATTTTGCTGGGTGCTAGGATGATGATCTCGGTTTTGTCACTGTTAAGGCAAAGACCATTGATTCCCATCCAAGTCTGGATTGTGGAGTAGATGTTGAGGAGAGCTTCTGTGTCTTTGGCATAGTCTCCAGAGAGTGGGAGTAGAACTTGGGTGTCATCGGCGTAGTTGGTGTAGGCTATGCCGAGAGCATCCAGTAAGTCAAAGAGGGGTTTAGTGAAGAGGTTGTAGAGGGTCGGTGCGGTGCTGGAGCCTTGTGGGACTCCACAGCTTATGGTGGTGGGGGGAGCGTTGGCCTGGTCAGAGTAGACTTTCATGGCCCTGCCTTCAAGGAATGAGGTGATTCAGGTGGTTGCTTTGTGGGAGAAGTGGGCTGCATTGGAAAGGTGAGAAGTGAGGATGTTATGGTCGACTAGGTCGAATGCTGCGGAAAGATTGAGTAGAAGGAGGAGAGCAGGTTTGCCTGTGTCCATTATTTTGGTGATTTGATTTTTCAGGTCTAGAAGGGCAGTTTCAGTCCCATGTCCTTTGCGGAACCCAGATTGCCTTCTGCCAAGGATGGCGTAGGTTTCAAGGTACTGCTGGATTTGGCTGTGGGCGGCTTTATCTAGGATTTTGAGGAGGAAGGGGACGGTGGTGATGGGGAGTTGTTAGGGGAGGTTGGGTCTAGGGATGGTTTTTTTAAGAGAGGGCGGACCCAGACCTCTTTTAGGCATTGGGGTACAGAGCCTGTGGAGAAGGAGGCATTGATGAATGGTGTGATGATAGGGGTGAGGGCTGTAGAGCACTCTTTAATGATGGTGGGCGGGCAGATGTCCCCTTTGCACGTTGAAGGTTTGATGTTTTTGAGTAGGGTAGAGACTTCTGGCTCTGTGACTTCTCTGAAGGCAAAGAAGGGTATTTCCAGGTGTGGGTTGAGAGGGAAGGGGGAGGGGGGCGTGGGGAATGTGTTGAGTGCTTTTCGTTGGGCTGCAATTTTGTCTTGGAGCATTTTGACTTTGCCAAGGAGTGCTGTCTGGATGCTTGTGCACCACGCTTCGTCCTTAGTGATTTCGTCGGGGCTGGACTGTGGGGTGGCGAGTTCTTTGAATATAGTGAATATTTCTCTAGATTTGGAGCTAGCTTCAGATATTCTTTGATTATAAGATCTGGATTTGGCTTTGAAGATGGCGCTTTTGTAGGACCGTGCAATTTCTTTGAACTCGTCGAGGGAGGATTGGTTGGGATTGGATTGCCAGTTGGATAGGGCTTTCCGTTTTTTGATTCGCATGGCAGCTAGTTCTTCTGTGAACCAAGAGTTGGAGTGCATAGATTTTTTGGATTTTTTTTGCTTCCAGTGGGACAATTGAATTAATGGCTTGGGCGAGGGCATTATTGTAGGTGTTGGCTAGAGAGGTGGGATCTTGATTGAACGGATGCTTAAGTTCAGGGATATCAAGGAGCTGGGCGAGGTTAGTGGCGGTGAGTTTTTTGGAACTTCTGACTTTAGCGGGGGGGCATGAGTGGTGGTTTTACGAGTGGGTGTAGTAGGGATGGAGAACTGGATGAGATAGTGATCTGTCCAAGGAAGGGGTGCAATGGAGGTGATGGTCGAGAAGCAGTTGTGATCTGCTATCCAATCGATGGACCGTCCTTTGCAGTGAGTCGGGCTGGTGATTTTGTGTTCGAATCCCATGTGGGAAAGATCCTTTGCAAGGAGAGCAGCAGTCTTATCCTTGGGATCATCTAGGCCAAGGTTGAGGTCACCAAGTAGAATGGTTTTGGTGGAGTGTTTCAGGTTACTACCTATGATTTGGAGGATTTGCTTTTGGTATTCTGGGGGAGAGCCTGGTGGTCTTTATGTGACTAGAAGGTTAATGGTACAGTTAGGGGAGAGAGCTAATTTGGCGTAGAGAAGGTCGGCGTTGTTGTTCCATTGTTGGTCACACAACCTGATGGAAAGGGAGTTTTTATAGATGAGGGCAATGCCCCCACCTTTGGAGGTTTTGTTGTCCTGTCTAAGGATGGTGTAGTCCTGGGGGAGGGCGAAATGTATGGATGGGTTGGAGGCCTCAGGGAGCCATGTTTCAGATATGGCTAGTATGCCAGTTTGTGGCTAGTAATGATGTCATTGATCTCAATAGCATGGGCGTGAATGGAGCGTGCATTAATGAGTGCACATTTTAGGGTGGGTTTGGCTGGTTGTGGAAGAAGAATGCTGGTGTTCATGGTAGGTGATGTGATGGTGGCCTGAGTGAGAGAGGAGGGTTGTGGTATGAGTTTGGGGGAGGGGAGATGTGGGATATGAGCGTGGAGAGGTTGGTGTGAGAGTGGGAAGGTTGTGTGGCTAAGCTTCGAGTTCCTGTTGAAAGTGGATAGTGGAGAGTTGCGGAAGGAGAGAGATGACTTGATGCGGGTTCTTAGTCTGTGTCTCCTAAGGAGGAGTCCGGGTGGGTTAGAGTCACTGTGAGGAGGTGAGATATGGTGTATTGTGGCGGAGGTGGAGTGCATGATGAGAGGTGATGGTCTTGGGTCTGGGTGGATGGGGGGCAGGCTGAAGGTGGTGCAGAGTGCGAGAGTGCAGAGGAATGGGTAGGAGCATAGGAATAGGGGCGGAGGTGCTGATATGTGCGGGGCTGAAGAATGCATTAGAGGTAACGTGTTGTTAGTTACTTGTGGGGTTGGTCAGGCGGGTCCACAGGCAGTACATACACAGTCAGGGGTGCTATGGCAGGTAATACTAGCACAGTCACGGATGCGCAGTGGTGGGCAGTGCACATACAATCAATGTGCTGCTGAGGCAGGCAGTACAAACGCAATCAGAGCTACTATGGCAGGCAATACTAGCACAGTCACGGATGCGCAGTGGTGGGCAGTGCATATACAACTAATGTGCTGCTGAGGCAGGCAGTACAAACGCAATCAGAGATACTATGGCAGGCAATACTAGCACAGTCACGGATGCGCAGTGGTGGGCAGTGCATATACAATCAATGTGCTGCTCAGGCAGGTAGTACAAACGCAATCAGAGCTACTATGGCAGGCAATACTAGCACAGTCACGCATGCGCAGTGGTGAGCAGTGCACATACAATCAATATGCTGCTGAGGCAGGCAGTACAAACGCAACCAGAGGCGCTGTGGCAGGCAGTGCACGGTTGCTGGTATACATAAGGCAATGGAGGTAGTTCGAGTGGTAAAGGCTAGGTCCGTTATGGGCTTGATAGATCTAGGATGTTGGCGTACTCACGGCTGGGTTCAGAGAATAAGGCGAGTAGAGGTCCTGGCCGACGGCTTGTACGGCATGCGACAGCCATAGGACAGGCCCTTTTGCTCGGCCCTTCTGCAAGGAGCTTCCGTGCTCTGGCTTCCGCCTATCGGTGGCGGTGGTGGGCGGAAATAGTGCGCGGCAGCCAATCCGAATCTAGGAGAGGCTGGTCAGGCAAATGCACATGAAGATATTACAAAGGACGTGGCGGCCATTGACAAAAGTGGTGGATTATTTAGGATGGGCTAGACCACCAACTCAGTTCATCCAGGATGACCTGACTGACATACTGGATCAGGGTTCCACAGAAGACTGATTTTACTCTTCCATGTAGCCTTACAAAATAGGGTGGTCAAAAATTGGGAGTCCCCAGACTCAATTCCTCCTGTGAATAAGTCCCTCACGTCAAAATACCACCCTTCCAGTAGCGACCGTGGCTGTCTGTCTAAACACACCACTCCCGACAGCTACATCAAATAAGGTGGCGTACCTACCATCCCTCCGGATAGGGACAACAAGCGTGTGGATGGTTGGGCACGTAAGGTATTTTCAGCTGGGAGTATGATATGATATGATATGACATGGCATTTATAAGATGCCTATACACAAGTGTTTCAAGGCATGATGAGGCAAGGGAGGGCGGACAGAGGGAAGACAAACAACGATCCTACTAGGCCCAGTGTCATTCAGATTGTGCAAGTGCAGGGAAGGGGATGGAGGAGAAGTGCGGGGGAAAGGGTGAGAAGATAGTACAGTGCATGGGATATAAATAAATAAATAACAGTAAGGTAAGGCCAGCAGGTGGCAAGTGCAAGGGTAAAGCAGACAACATGTGTCAAGTGCTGGTATTGGGACTGTAGGGGTACGGAAACAGTTCCCAAGTGCGGGGGTGGCCAGGAAGGCAGTGCAGGAGTGCGACTGGTGGGGGAGGGGCCTGGGCCCAAGATCAGAGGGTGGCCAGGTAACCAGTGCAGTTTAAGTGTCAGCCAGGAGGTCAGCAAGGGAGAGAGGGAGAGAAAGCAGAAGCAAAGTGAAAGGTTTTGAGGTGCTTCCGGAACCGAAGATGATTCTCCTCAAGTTTCAGGGAGGCAGGGAGGTTGTTCCAGAGGGAGGCCCCAGCCGAGGAAAGAGATCTACCACCAACTCGTTGCTTGGAGAAGCGACTGACCCTGAGGGAGTGTGAGGTAGATGAGCTAAGAGCTTGAGAAGGAAGGTATTTAGGAAGAGAGAGCTGAAGGTATTGAGGCCCCCAGCCCCAGAAGGCCTTGTGGACGATGCAGAGGGTTTTGAACTTAATCCTCCCAGCCACTGGGAGCCAGTGCAGAGATTTCAGTCCTGGAGAGATACGATCCCTGGGCTTGAGGCCAAGGACAAGTCTTGCAGTCCTGTTCTGAATAAGTTGCAGAGGGCGGAGAGTAGAAGCAGGCAGTTTAAGAAAGAGGCTGTTGCAATACTCCAGCTTAGAGAGAACCAGAGCTCTGGAGACGGTGGGCTTCTGGGGGAAGGAGAGGAAAGGAAGAACACCCCTGAGGATGTGCAGCTGGTAGTGTGACTTCTTAGAGACGTCAGAGATGTGGGGAGAAAAGGAGAGTGTAGAGTCGAAGATGACCCCAAGGTTTTTTGCCTTGCAGGTGGGATCCGGAAGAGGGCCAAGAGAGGCCGGCCAGAGAGCTACATCGACCAACTCCACATGTGCCTTGGCAAAACTTTCGTACACTCTGTGGGAGTGCATTGCAATGGCGGCGGAGCACATGTTTGTTTGTTTGTTTGTTTATTTGTTTGGTAATGCGCACCAAGCCCTTGGGTAGACAGGCGCAAAAGAAACAAGAAATCTTAAAACTTAGTTACAGTGCAAAGGTAGCAATACATAGAGCAGTGATTGCAATAGGAACAAAATACAGGGTACAAGATACATTAAATACAAAGCAATGGTCTTGGTAAGTCAAGGAAGCATTATCATGAGTATCAGTATATGCACACATACATATACACATATGTATATACAACCTTACATGTCTACGTTATCGTATATCCATGGTGCATACAAATATGACAGAGCAGACGACCATGTGTGCACAGTTAACCAAACTACAGTGTAGTTTGGTGGAAACAAAGGGTCGTGTAGGGGCTGGAAAGGTAGAAGTGTAGTTCGTCAGTTAGGTGTCATTGGTGTGTAGCCAATTGAGTATCTTATGTCTGAATTTAGGGTAGGGTTGTTCTAGTCTGAGGTCAACTGGTAGTTTGTTCCAACATTGTGCAGCTTTAACAGGGAAACTGGTTCCTCCTGCTGTCGAGAGTTTGAACCTCGGAATCTTCAACATAAATGAGTTGGCAGATCTCGTAGGGCAGGTAGCTGTTCTCCTAGTAATTTTATCCATTAGGTATTGAGGTGCTAGGTTATTCAGGCATTTGGAGGTGAGGGATGCTATTTTGAGGAGAATTATGTCCGTTATTTTCAGCCAGTTAACCTCTTTCCTGAATTCGGTAATATGCTCTCTGTAAGGGATGTTCAATGCTGCCCTCAGGGCGTTATTCTGCAGTCTTTGGATTTTGTCTGTAATATATTTGTTGGCTCCTGAGTACAGGGCATTACAGTAATCTAATCTTGACATGATAAGAGCATTGGCTAGTGTGGTGCAGCTCGCTCTCGAGAGGTATGGTCTGGAAGCTCTGATGAGTTTGCAAGTGTACGTTGTGGATGAGGCGAGGGAATTGACTTGCTTTTTGAGAGTGAGAGAGGAGTCCAAGTAGAATCCTAAAGATTAACTACAGACATCACCTTGATAGGGTTGTTATCAATGTTAAAGGATGTGTAGTTTGGGCTGAGATTTTGGATATTGGCTTCAGAGCCTAAGATTAGTAAATCATTCAGGCAGAGGCCATGGGATGCCATCCATGCCTGAATGAGGGTGTATATTTTGTTCACCAAGGCTGAGTCCGCCGTGAAGTTGCCCAAAAGGGGTATGAGGATCTGTGTGTCATCTGCATAATTAGTGTAGGTGACACCCAGTCTATCCAACTTGTCAAACAGATGCTTGGCGAAGATATTATACATAGTAGGGGAGACGCAGGAACCTTGTGGGACCCTGCAGGTTATTTTGATAGGGTCGGCAGAGGCTGAAGTAGAGAAGACTCTCATGGTCCGGTTAGCTAAGAAGGATTGGACCCAAGCTATAGCCTCTTTGGTGAAGTTGGCGGCAGATTGGAGGTGGTTGCATAACACTACATGGTCCACCAAGTCGAACGCTTCCGACAAGTCCGGTAGGAGTAGCAAAGCTATTTTTCCATTTTCCTTTAATTCTTCAATTTGTGTCTTAAGGTCTGGCAGCGCTGTTTCAGTGCCATGGAGAGGGCGGAAGCCCGATTGCCGTGAGCCAAGTAGGTGGTTGGCTTCCAGATAGTCCTGAATTTGTATGTAAGCAGCTCTAAAATTTTAAGTAGAAATGGCACAGTGTTGATGGGTCTGTAATTGGTAGGGATAGTGGGGTCCAGACTTTGTTTTTTAAGTAATGGTAGAACCCAGGATTCTTTAAGATTGGCCGGTACTGTATTAGTTTTAAATGAGGAGTTTATCAACTTGGAGATAAAATGGGCTAGGTCTCTAGCTGCATCCTTTATTATCTGTGCTGGGCACGTGTTGCCTTTACAGTTAGAAGGTTTGAGGGAGAGTATTATTTTTCTGCTTCAGTTATGGAAATAGTCTTGAATCTAAAGAGTGTGGTTGTCCTAGTCACCGAGGGTTGACTAGTTTGTTGGTCAATGAGTGGTAGTGAGGCCTTTTTTTTTAGCAATTTTGCATTGTAAGGACAACATTTTATTCGATAGAGCATTTTGTATGTTAGTACACCATGCTTTATCCTTTGGGTCATTGTCTACCGGTTGGATTACGGATTCTAGTTCCGGGAAGGGGAAGAAAGGGAAGGATTCCTAGCCATCGTTAGAGGTGGAAAGGAGGCCATGCAGGAATCCCTTCAGTCTGGATTGGACACTGCAGATAGTGTGAGCATGCCCATGGCCACTAGCACAGTGATGCGCAGATTTGCGTGGTTGCGAAAGTCGGGTTTCGCACCAGACGTGCAAAACCGTCTTTTGAACATGCCTTTTGACAGGTCTCACCTTTTTGGCAACAAGGCTGACGAGAGCCTTGAGAGGTTGCAGACCTCGAAAGTGGCTGCCAAGTCTTTAGGAGCTATAGCCTCAGCCTTTTCGTGCATCAGGGCAATCTTGGAGGGGACGAACTAATGAGGCCAGAGAAAAATCACTCATGGTGGACGAGGTAAACATGCTAAACTAGCTCCAGCTGCAGCTTCCTTACCATCAGCAGCCGCAGCATCCGCCCCAAAACCACTTTGAGGACTTGCATCACAAGACACCTGTGGAGGCAGGCTGTCCCAACATCTGCAAGAATAGCGAGCCATTACTTCAGATGTTTGGGCTCTAGAAATAATAGCCCAAGGTTACTGCCTTCCTTTTCTAACGCAGCCTCAAAGCAATCCACCGGGGAGACACTATTTGAAGTTTCCAGACCGGCTCCTACAGCAGGAAGTCTTACCTCTGCTAGAGAAAGGTGCTAGAGAACCAGTACCTGTAGCAGAGAGGAACAAGGGATGGTACTCCCCATATATATCTGATTCCCTAAAAGGACGGAGGATTGAGACCCATCTTGGATTTAAGAGACTTGAACAAGCTCCTCAGGAAGGACAAGTTCAAGATGGTCACTCTTTCTCAGATCCTTCAGGCCCTTCAACTTCAGGATTGGTAGGTGTCATTGGACCTTCAGGATGCTTATTTCCATGTGCCAATCCATCTCAAGCACAGAAAATACCTGAGGTTCCCGTTTGGCGACGCGCACTATCAGTTTTGAGTCCTACCATTAGGATTGACCTCCACCTCGAGGGTCTTCACCAGGTTGATGTTAGTGGTGGCAGTGCATCTCAGGAGAGTGGGGATTCACGTCTACCCCTACTTGGACGATTGGTTGATCAGGGCACGTTCTGCCGAGCAAGCTCTGTTTCATCTGAAAGTCACCTGCCACTTCCTCCACAGACTGGGCTTCTCCCTCAATTTCAAGAAATCACAAATGACACCTTCCCAACAGCTCCACTACATCTGGGCTGTATTAGACACATCCTTGGGAAAGAGCTCGCCTTCCAAGTCGAGGCTCAAGACATTCTTCAGATGGTTTCCAAATTTCAAAATGCCCAAATTCTCTGAGCCTACGACTTCTTGAGGTTGCTTGGCCTCATGGCATACTGCATTTTCCTGGTGCCAGAAGCACGCCTAAGGATGAGATCCCTTCAATGGGCTCTAAAGACTCAATGGTCCGAATTCTCAGGAAAAATGACGGATCTTCTTCAGATTCCGAACAAGGTTCGGCAGGATCTTCTGTGGTGGACTTGCACAGAGAACATCCTAAAAGGAGAACATTTATGGCAACCATGGCTGGAGATTACAATAGTGACAGATGCCTCAGTCATGGGGTGGGGAGCTCATGCCAACGATCTGACAATCAGCAGTCGTTGGTCTGCATTGAAGTCCAAACTACACAACAACCTTTTGGAGCTGAGAGCAAGCAGACTAGCGCTGAAGGCTTTTCTGCCATCTGTCAGGGGAAGAACATTTCCTGATAATGACGGGCAACACAGTGGCCATGCATTACCTAAACAAAAGAGGAGGTATAGGGTCACTACCTCTGTGCAGAGAGGCAATGTGGCTCTGGTATTGGGTAATTCAGGAAGGAATCTCCTTATCAGCAGTTCATCTAGCCAGGGAGGAGAATATGACGGCGGACGCTCTGAGCAGGCAGAGCACTGGTTCAGGAAGTCCTTCAAGAGATCTTCGCCCTTTGGGGAACCCCTCAAGTAGACCTGTTTTCGACCAGAATCAACCGAAAGTGCGAAAGGTATTGCTCAAGGGAATTTCCCCCAAGAGGAGCCCTAGGGGACGCGTTTGTGGTGGAGTGGATCTTCCCACTACTATACACGTTCCCTACGATCCCCGTCATTCCTTAAGCCATCAGGAGATTAAGACGGTTCGGAAACCGCATGATCCTAATTGCCCCGGATTGGGCCAGGAGAACGTGGTACCCAGACCTCTAGACATGTCCATCTGCCCTCTGTTACGTCTTCCTCAGAGAGAGGACCTTATCCCACAAAAGGAGTGCAAGGTTCTCCATCCAGAGGTCGGGACTCTCACCCTTCATGCTTGGTATCTGAAAGGCTGAGATACAGGGATTGGGACCTTCCAGATGACGTCATGGAGGTGTTGCTTTGGGCAAGAAGGCCAGCAACAAAATCTTTGTACCTTTGCCGTTGGAAGATGTTTTGCAACTGGTGCAGGGAAAATAATGTTGATCCTTTTCTTAGTCCTATCCCAGAGGTGTTATCTTTCCTCTTATCACTGGCACATAGAGGTCTCAAAGTTGGGGCTATTAAAGGTTGTCTTGCAGCGCTTTCCATTTTCAAGCGCTCTTCGGAAGAATGTTCCTTCTTTAAAATTCCTTTGATAATACAATTCTTAAAGGGACTCACCAATGTGTTCCCTCCTTCTTCTTTTGAAGTCCCAGTTTGGGACCTTAATCTGGTTCTAAAGTTTTTGATGTGTGCCCCTTTTGATTTGAACTTTTACACACATGCCCATTAAGATTACTTACATTGAAAACCGTTCTCTTGGTTGCTTTACCATCTTCACGAAGAGTGAGCGAGTTGCAGGCACTGTCTTCTGGGCCACCCTATACTGTGTTCCACAAGGACAGGGTTGTATTGAGGGTTAAACCCTCATTCTTACCTAAAGTTGTGTCTGATTTCCATTTGAATCAGAAGATCATTCTGCCTGCGTTCTATCCTCCTCCTCATCCCAGCAAGGAGGAGGAAAGATTGCACAGGCTGGACCCGAGAAGAGCTCTAAGCTTTTACATTTGTAGGCTGTCCAAGCTTCGAGTGGATGATCAACTTTTCGTTGGTTACACTGGAAGGAAGTTGGGTCAATCGGTGTCGAAACAAACCCTATCACGTTGGATTGTGCTTTGCATCTCAGAATGCTACAGATAGCGGGCAAAGATCCACCAGAAGGCTTGAGGGCCCATTGAACCAGAGGCATAGCCTCTTTGACAGCCCTTCAAAGAGGTGTTCTCATCAAATCTATTTGTGATGCAGCTACTGAGTCTTCGCTGCACACATTTTCTAAATTCTACAAACTGGATGCTTCCCACTCTAAAGGGCTTGCTTTTGGTAAAGCAGTGCTGTATTCAGCTCTATAAAAAAAAAAATATATATATATATATATATATATATATATATATATATATATAATACAATTCTGCTTCCTCCTCCAAAAACCTTTACACTGCTTTGGGAGTCTATCTAAGATGAGGAATACGTTGGAGGACACAATCCATTCGTAGAACAAGTTACTTACCAACTGGTAACGTTCTTTCGACTGTCATTTTCCTTTCTAAATAACTCATGTAATGGCGATTGATGTATTTTATGTGCACCAATGGGTTATGTCTTGTTTTTTTATATGCAATATGTATGAGTTTGATAAATATTTTTTATTCAAATACCATTTACATCAACATCAGCAGAACTGTGTGTACTTTTTTCTAAAAGAAAAAAAAGCATATGCAAAACATTTGTAGAACATTTTTAAGTAGCGCTAGGTGTGTGCAAGTTTAATATGTTGGCAGCACATACATAACTGCCAACATGACCCATTCCAATCTGTAGGTGCTTATCAAGTCTTCATTCTATTCTATGCATTCAGGGACTTGTAATTTTACTTCTCCCATTATAAAACTCACACTAGAAGAACCAGATTGCAATGAAAAAAACAGGACTGGAATGGAATATTCAAAAGTGTCACATTTATATTGAATTAAAAATGTTAAATGATGTGCGTTTAAAAATGTTTCTTTTTAGACGCATGTTAATGAAATTAAAAAAATGCATATGTGCATTTATAGCAGCACTGTGCATAGCTTTTTCCTAAAAGAAAGAAAAAGCAGATGCAAAACATTTCTACAACATTTTTAAGTGGCACTTGGTATGTGGAAGTATAATATGTTGGCAGTACATGCATACTTGCTAACTTAAACCATTTGAATCTGTAGCTGCTTATCAAGTCCTGCTTTTTTCTCTGCAATCTGAAACTTGTAGTCCAAGATTGATATGATATGGCATACAAGTATTTCAAGGCGTGACGAGGCAAGGGGGCAGGGGGATGTAAAAAGTGGAACTACAAGTCACAGAATGCAAACAAAAAAACTAGGACTACATAAGCACTTACAGTTTGGAATAGATTATGTTGGCAAGTATGCATGTACTGCCAACATATTAAACTTACACACACCAAGTGCTACAAATCTTTTCCATCTGCTTTTATTTGCTTTTACTAAATAGTTACACACAGAGCACATATGTATTTCAATAACTTTCATGAAAATACGCTTAAAAAGAAACATTTCTAAACAGTCAGCATTTTCCATTTTTCATTCAATATAAAAGTCAAGCTTTCCAACCTCACTCCTTACATCCCTTACACTGCCACCATTCTCCATTTGCTCACACATATCTGTATACCGCCAAAGTATCTATATACAACACTTCACCTTACATATAAAGTACTCTTCTTTCCCAACTTCCACTAAAAGACACCAAACACTGCTGCAACAACAATCTGCTATTGTATTACAACTAGGCCACAGTGTCCCTATTCTTTAAAAACACGGCAACATAATACAAATACATTACACCACAAACAGAGCACTTCTTTTATTTGTTTGTTTGTTTGTTTATTGAATTTCTAATGCGCGCCAGACCCGGAGGTAGCAGGGCGCTGCAAAGGATATGCGAGGCTTACAAAGTTACATAATGGCAAACAGTATACATTGACAAGTGAAAAAGGAAAATAGGTGGGGCTCAGAATGTGTGGTAATAAATTTCAAAAACATGTTATTTACATCATTGTGTACAGTAGTATACAAATGTTTACATATATAGTAGATTTCAACCAAAGTTATTTACATCATAATATACAGTAGTTTACCATCTTGGGAGGTAAACTTTGCTGTTGTGCAGTAGTTAGAGTTGGGGCTAGTCTTCGGTCAGATTGAGGTGGGTGATGAGGGTCTTTCTGAAAAGTGGGTAGGGTTGATCAGCTCTCAGCTCGTATGGCAATGAGTTCCAAAGTTTAGCGGCCTTCACAGGGAAGCTATTGCCGCCAATCTTGGAGGATTTGAATCTAGGTACCACCAGGCAGTTTATTGATAGCTCTGGTGGGCCTGCTGGAAATTTTCCTAGACAAATTGTTGATAAGGTAGCTGGGGGCAGCATTGTGTAATGCTTTGTGTGTCAGGGAGGCGATTTTTAGTTGTACTTTGTTATGGGTAGATAGCCATTTATAATGGCGTCTGATTGAGGTCATGTGCGTTCTTTTGTTAGTGCCTAGTACGGCTCTAAGAGCGTTGTTTTGTGATATTTGTAGTTTTTGGATACTGGCTTTGTTAGCGCTACTGTAGAGAGCATTGCAGTAGTCTAATCTGGAGAGAATTAATGCTCTGGCCAGTATAATTCAGCTATCGTTGGAGAGGAAGGGCTTGCCAGCTCTGATAAGCTTGCACGTGTAGGCTGTAGTGGCGGCCAGGGATTTCAGTTGTTTATTAGAAGACATGGTAGCATCTAGGTAGAAGCCTACGGTTTTTACCTCCTTTACCTCCTTTGAGACTATGATATTGTTGCCATCAATGATGAAGGAAGCATATTGGTGACCTAGTTTTGAGATGTTAGAAGGGGTGCCAAGAATTATCAGCTCTGTCTTATCATTGTTCAGGCATAGGCCGTGTGTGGCCATCCAAGCCTGAATGATGAGGTAGATCCTATTCACCAACGCCAAGTCCTTACCATGTTCCCCGGAAAGTGGGAGGAGAATCTGTGTATCATCTGCATAGTTAGTGTAGGTGATACCCAGCAGGTCCAAATCATCGAACAATGGCTTGGTGAATATGTTGTAGAGTGGGGGACACGCATGAGGCCTGAGGGACCCCACACACGATTGGGGTGGGATCAGCCGCCGCTGATGAGGAGAATACTCTGATGGTTCTGTCGCTCAGGAATGATTCTATCCACTTGACAGCATCAGTGGAGAAGTGGTCTGCTGAGTCAAGGTATCTGCAGAGGACCTTATGATCCACCAAATCGAATGCAGCTGAGAGATCAAGTAACAGCAGTAGTGTTGTCTTCCCTTTTTCTCTCAGCTCATCGATTTGTGTTTTCAGATCTATCAATGCACTTTCCATCCCATGTAGCGGACGGAATCCTGATTATCTGACGCCTAGGAGTTTGTGTAGCTCAAGGTATTTTTGTATCTGCGAGTAGGCAACTTTGTCCAAGATTTTAAGTAAAAATTGTACCGTCGTGATAGGGCGGTAGTTTGTGGCGATGAGTGGGTCTAGAGTTTGCTTCTTCAGAAGTGGGAGAACCCAAGATTGTTTAAGGTTGAGTGGGACGGTGCCAGAGGCAAATGAGGCGTTGATCAGCTTGGAAATGAATGAAGAGAGGTCTCTTGTGGCATCTTTTATGGTGTGTGCTGGGCAGACATCGCCTTTACAGTTTGAAGGTTTAAGTGATAAGATAGTTTTTTCAACTTCTATGATAGAAGTTTTGGTGAAATGGAATCTATTTTTTTGATCAATGATTTTTTATTCAGTGGGAGAGGAATAGTTGGCTGTGGTAGGTTCAGAGTGTCTTTCTTATTTTTTATTTTGATTTGTAAAGTGTTTATTTTGTTGGTTAAGGCTTGTTGGATCTCTGAGCACCAGGTCTTGTTTTTGATACAGATATCGGGTGTGGAGATAGGGGACTCTAGTTCTCTTAGTATTGTAAATAGTTCTTTCATACTAGAGTTGGAGTTGGCAATACGTTCGTTGTACGAGTTGCATTTTGCCAGACAGATTTCCTTTTTGTAGTGTAATGCCATGGAAGTTAGCTTCGTTTTATTCTCACTGGAGGGGCAGAGCCGCCAGGCAGTTTCACATTTTCTTTTTAGTAGTCGCAAGTCCTTTAGTTGTGGGGTGAACCACTTGTTGAGGTGTGCTTTGGCTTTGCTTGGTCTCAGTTTGAGAGGGGCAACTTTGTCCAGTGTGGAGAGCATAATCTTATTATATGCCTGCACCAAGGTGCTTGGGTCGAGGTTATCCGGCAGAGAATTTAGGGTGGGTAGAATATTTGGAATCACATTGTCAACTGTGATGTTCTTCTTCATTCTGGTTAGACACGGTGGCGCTATTTGAGGAGCTAGGATTGTTGGTCTGGTAGTAGATAGGATCATGGATTCGAGGGAGTGGTCAGTCCATGATAGCGGGGTGATGGAGGTAATGGTGGCTGTGCAATTGTATTCTGCTACCCATTCCAGAGTTCTTCCCTTGATATGGGTGGGTCCGTTTACTTTTTGCGTTATTCCTAGTGCATTAAGGGAGTTAGCAATTTGTAGGGCCTGTTTATCTGAGGGGTCGTTAAAACCTAAGTTAAAGTCGCCGAGGACCAATACTTGGGAAGTAGGTTTGAGATTACTGGCAAAAATATTATGCAGGTCCTCCTCGAATGTTCCCATGGGCCCAGGAGGTCTGTATATTACATGCATGGTAAGTGATTGGGAGTTGTTTAGCGGGAGTTTGATAGAGATGAATTCGCATGATTACAAAGTTTGGGGAGAGGCTATTCTCATAGATAAACTCTCTCTGGAAATGATAGCTAATCCGCCGCCTCGGGATCCATCTCTGTCTTGTCTGGAGATGGTGTAATCCTCCAGGATGGCTAGCATAAGTGTGGGTCCTGCAGCATCGTGTAGCCAGGATTCCGTTATTGCTAGGAAATCAAGGTTGTCTTCTGAAATTAAGTCGGCTATGTCAATAGCATGAGCCACCAGAGACCTTGCATTAAGGAGAGTTCCTTTGAGGGGCTGATTGTCTATTTTGACTGCAGTTGAGTGTGGAGTAGGGTTAGGGAGAGCCGTAGCCTTGGAGAGGGGTGTGGTAGTCTGAGTCGCAGTGGCACAAAGAGCGGAAGGGGAGGAGGGCCATTTGGCAATATTGAGGGTTGTAGTGCAGTGACAGTTAGTTTTCTTGTTGGTGGGGGGTAGAGGCTTGTATAGTTTAGGAAGTCTGGCACACAGTTTGAGATTTCTGTTGGTCGTAGTACATGGGACCGTAGTGTAGTCCCCTAGAGACTTGCAAGGAGTGTAATTAGAGAGGGCAGGGCTGCTAGGATAGGGAGCCATGGATAGCGGATTGAGAGGGTGTAATCTATTCTCTTCTGGTATGGTTCCATTAAGATGGTCTACGAAACTGAAGGCAAGGAGTTGTAAAGCAACTAGTAGCAGGATAGGCTGAGAGAGGCTTTGGCCTAACATGTTTAGCATTAAGTCAAGATGTGATATAGTTTGTTTGGCACACTTAAGCACAGTATGCCGGGTAAGCACGGTGTCATGGGATCCAGTGAATCACAATAGGCAAATTTGATTTTTGCTATGAGGGCCTAAAACACAGCGTACAGAGGAGGCAGGTGCTATGGAACATAGTAAATCACAATAGGCAGATTCGATTTTTGCTAGGAGGGCCTAAAATACAGTATGCAGAAGAAGCAGGTACTATAAAACACAGTAAGACACAATATGCAAAGTCTGTTTTTGCTGGGTAGGCCTGAGGCACATTAGGTGTGTGTAAGCAGAGTGCCATATAAACTAGTGTCAGGCTAGAATCAATTGCACATGTAAGCTAGAATCAGTATGCCGCTGGCCACTGGCAACTGCAGCACTTGGTAATAAGGTTAAGGTAGCCTATGCGACGCTAAATAGTGCTCATAGAGGCTAATGCAGCATTCAGGTAGAAGGGTGGAAGAGGCTAAGCAGTCACATCTAGCAATAAGGAAATGGGAGGCCTTATGCTGCTAGGCATCCATCTTGGAATGGGTGCCACATGCAGCTCGGTATAGGTGCACGGCAGGATGCGGCATGCAGCTGTGGTTGGGGTGCCTGCCTGTGAAGTATTCAAGGGTAGAAGGGTGCTGCGGATGCCGGTGGGCATTTAAGCAGCACTTTTCAACAAAAATAATGGTGGATAAATGAAGCTGTCGGCAGGGTCCGGGGCCTTACCTTGATGGAGGGAAGCTCCGGCTTCACCTCCTCAAGGGGGTTTTATTAAAATCAGAAGCAGAAAAATAACCTAGCTATGCACCTTTTCCTCACACCCATTTTTGCCCTGTTCCTGCCAAGGTGCGAAACACAACTACTTACACTTCAATTCTTCTAACATAGTTACCAAACTTCAGTACACCACTCATGACACAAGTTAATTAACTCTTTTACCCAAGAACTCCTCCTACCTTCATAAATAACAACCTTTCTTAGTAAAAGTACTTCACCATCACCACACATACCCACTAACTTTCTTTTACAATTACAGGAAAGAAGAAGATTGACAAAACAGTTGCTGAAAAAAGAATACCCTTCACATCCTACAAAGTAAGTATATGTATATTTCTGTAATTGTAATAATATAATTTCACTATATATTAGCCCAGAGTATTCTTTTCAAATCAACTTTTATTTCACTCTAACTAATTATATTGCACCGTTCACACTCCTTCTATTCCCATCCAAACACCACCATTACAACATTTTCTCACAACATCATGATGTCCCTACATATTCAATCACATCAACACTGCCTTCTTCATTAACCCAAGCCCATCACACCTCTACAGACTTTTACTCTTACAACCTTCCCAACCACACCTGGTATGCCACTGCACATTCAAACAGCACTCTATTCATCTCTACCATCACACCCACACACCCATGCAAAACACATGCATATACATTCTACAACTTTCAGATGCAAACTTTCTTTTTTCCCAACAGACAGAACAAAATGCCTACTAAAAAGCAACTCTGTAGAACATAACATGAAAATAGAGCAGATAACAATAAAAGCAAGCCATATAGTCATCCACCTCTAAACCACTTTATAGAAAACAAAAGAGCTAGTAACCTCACTCAACAAAACTAAACCTGCCACCACAAAAAAAGTAAGGCCCCTCTTCCAAACACTAAAAGTAAAAAAAGATCTATAAACAAAAGCCGACCTACTAATGACCCTAACACTATATCTAGCAATGTTAACATAGCCACTACAAAGCAATCCCAACAATTAATTCTACAAAAAATGTTCCACCGTAGAGCTCTTCAGAATATTATAAAAACAGCTGAAAAGTCACAATCTACCCTTAAAACCGACTGCAGGAGACTAATCATCAAAGCTCTAATTGAAAGCGCATTTCTACAAAAGAGAACATTTTTCATATTGATTTTGAACAGAATGAAGCCACTAACTAAATGAATCAATAAATTACAAAAAGTACTTCTAAATATGCGCAATGTCAATATAGATACCTTTTCAAGCTTCTGTGAAGGTGAGTGTATTCACACAAGCAGCACAGAACCATATTTCAATGAAGAGGCTAATAAACAAGAAAAGAAATAACAATTGCCATTGACTGTAATCACTGAGAGTATGCAATGGTAGGAGACACCATTATGTCTAAAGAAACCCGTATGGAAAAAACATCACAGACAAACTTTGAACCAAATGTTCCTTTCGCCTAAACAAACCGTCCAGTGTACAAATGGACATGCAGCTCAATGTGTAACATACGCCAATAATCCTTCAAATCGTTACGACAATTCCTCATTCACTATTTGAAACTAAAAGACAAAAGTAAAATGAAAACTTAACAAACCATGGACTCTTGTCCAGTGCGCAGCCACACTGGACTTTGAGGACATTCAGTAGCCTGCATTTTGGGAAATGATTGCAAAAGCACCTTCCACCACATCAAAATGTTAGCAACACACCATTCCGCTATAGGGAATCTTGTGCATGGAACTATACTATGCAAAACGTCTGGCTCTAGAACTGCAAAATGTAAATAACATTCTCTTACATGGAACAGCCAAAGAACTCCTTTTGAGAAATAGAGCACATCCAAAGTAAATACTTTGGAACTGAAGTTGCCTTAGAAAATTCAGTAACTTCAGAAAACATTAGCGAAAAACTAACAAACACCAACTTCCTAACAACCACATACAAAAAAGAAATAGCCAAGTTTCAGAACCCTTCTGCTGAAATACCAGACCAATTATGTGTCTGTTGTCGCAGAACTTCTTACAAAAAGAGCACAGATATAAAGCTAATTGGAACCATTGGGATTCCTCATTGTCCTCAATTTTGTATGACATGTCTACTTTTTTTTTTTATTTGTTTATTTATAAATCAGCGCACAGGTGAACATATGCATCAACATTTACTTGTTGCCCCCAGCAAGGCATATAAACCTGACATTTCCCTCGTCCCTCCCCCGTTATCCCCCGGATGGGCCTTATCTCCCAGTCTTATTGGGCCGTGTCAAGCAACAGATGCTCGCTGGTCAAGTGCAGGCCTCTCGCGATTGAGCGTGGCTTATAAGTCAGGGCCGGGTAGTTCTGGTCATAGTCTAACAGCAGCGCCCAATTGTTCCTAAAGCGATAGAGACAACCTGCCTTGGCCACCGTGACCTTTTCGGCTATCAGTATGTCCCAAAGCTTAATCCACCAGAGGGTCATCAGGGGGCCTTCAGTGGATTTACAGGTGTGTGCC
This sequence comes from Ambystoma mexicanum, assembly GCF_040938575.1. Lineage (NCBI taxonomy): Eukaryota > Metazoa > Chordata > Amphibia > Caudata > Ambystomatidae > Ambystoma > Ambystoma mexicanum. Next base: position 21,568,849 of record NC_090933.1, on the reverse strand, counting down.
ACAGTAATTTTGCCCGCCAGCCGGAGTTGGGTTATAAGGGCTGCCCTCCTTCCTGTTCTTGGGTAGGAACCTGGGACCGGGATCCCTAGGAGGACATTTTCAGGGGCCAGAGGGATTGCCACTTGGGTGATATCCTTTATTGCGGCAAGGCATTGGGACCAAAATTCTCTTACCTTGGGACACGTCCACCACATGTGGAAATAGGATGCTGGAAGACTGCCAAGTTCAGCGCAGTGAGGTAGGGATGAATGGGAGGTAGCGAAGGGGGAGGGAGAGACGGGACTGTTCGATCTCCACCCATTTCGGGTGCCCTGAGGCGATTCCCCATGCTTGGATGTGGGCTAGCTGTGCTGCCATTTGGTATTTACGGATGTCCGGAACCCCCAATCCCCCCAATTTTGGCTCTGCCCATCATGGTTCTCTGGGGAATACACGCTTTTTTGCCCCTCCAATTGAAGTTGATCATTTTCCTTTGAAGACGCTGCAGGGGGGAGCAGGATTGAAATGGGCAGGGAGGAGCAGGCGTAGAGAACCCGTGGGAGGAGGCTCATTTTGCAGGCCGTAATGTGGCCCAGAAGGAAGATCTCTTGCGGTGGCCAGCAGTTGAGATCCTTTTCCATCTCCTCAAAGAGGGGGGGAATGTTTGTCTGATACACTTTTGCCGGGTGGGCTGGGATCTGGACCCCCAGGTTTGGGATAGACTTGACGCCCCACTGGATTGGGCTTTGCTTCTCTAGGTCTTCTCTTTCACCTGGGCCCAGACCCACCCCCGAGGCCAACGTTTTCTCGAAATTGATAGCAAAGCCTGCTACTCTCCCGAATCTCTGGATTTCAGTCAAGGCTGCCTTCATGGATGCCTCGATGTCAGTGAAAGTCAATAACACGTTGTCGGAGTAAATAGCAATCTTATGTTGGGTATGGCCTACTTGTGGGTCTTCGATCCGAGGGTTCCGGCGGATGCGTTGGGCCAAGGGCTCCATGGCCAAGACAAAAAGCAGGGGGGACAGAGGGCACCCTTGTCTTGTTCCACATGTGAAGACCATTTTTTGGAACGTCGGGCCAAAGCTGAAGGCCTCGAGGGCAAGGTGTAGGAAGGTCCAATCCACTTTATCAAAAGCTTTAATCGCATCAAGGGCCAGCAGGGCAAGTTGTTGCGATTCTTGGTTGGCGGCATCTATTAGGTTTAGGGCTCTGCAGATGTTGTCTCTAGTTGACCTGTGGGTTATGAACCCGGTCTGGTCCGGGTCTATAATGCTAGGGAGGATGGGCGCTAGGCGGTTGGCCAGGATCTTGGAGTATATATTGGTGCCCAGATTTAACAATGAGATGGGGCTATACAAGTTGTTATCTCTGGGGTCTTTTCCGGGCTTGAGGATGAGGATTGTGATGGACTCCTGCATGGTAGAGGTGATACTTCTGGTGGCGGCAAATGAGTTAAAGAGCCATGTTAGGGGGGCCACCAGCTGAGGATGCAAGAGTTTGTAAAACCGGTTAGAGAACCCATCGGGGCCTGGGGCTTTGGGTTTCAGGCTTTTTATGGCCGCCTCAACATCCTCGCTTCTGATGGGGGCTTCAAGTCCTTCCCTCGCCGTAGGCGTAAGGTGTGGGAGAGCTGCATCTCTCAGGTAGGTCTGTTGTTTGTCTTGGTCCCTTGGGACTGCTGTCATTATCTCCGAAAGATGGGCCACTGCCAGTCGTAGCTTCTCGCATTCCGCAAATTGGACCGCGCCCTGTGGGTTGCGAAGCCCCAGGATGGGTTTCTTTTTTTAGTTTTGGCCAGTTTGTTTACCAACAGCGTATTTGCTTTGTTAATGTTGACAAAGTACCACTGTTTAGTTCTGGCTAATAGGTCCGCTGTGGCTTCAGTATAATGGGCCTCCAGCCTCTTTCTTGCCATCTGTAAAGCCCTGTAGGATTTCGGGGACCAACCCTTCCGCTTGTGAGTGGCTTCAGCCTCCCGGACTTCAGATTCCAGGACGGTACGGGCCGCCTGTTTTTGCTTATGGAAGGCTGCACATTGGGCAATCAGTTCCCCTCTGAGCACCGCTTTCATGGCATCCCCGGTGTTTGCTGGGTATGTGTACTCGTTGCGATTTTCTGCAAAGAAGTTTTTTATTGACCTGGCAATGGAGTCCCTTACTGCCACATCATTTAAAATAGGGTCATATAGGTTCCAGTGGCGGCGAGGGGGGATCAGGATCGTGTGCTCGTAGGGTCAACGAGACTGGTGCATGGTCAGAGAGTATCCTGGGGCCAAAGGTGAAGTCGTCCGTGAAGGCCAGGATCTGAGGGGAGGCCAGTAGTAGATCAATTCGGGAGAAGGTATGGTGCACATATGAATAGAAAGTGAAGTTTTCCTCCTCTGGAGATATCATCCTCCAGGTGTCCACGACATCCATGGTCCGAAAGAGATGAAGCAGGCCTTTTGCCAATTTTAGGTCTCTAGAGGATAGGGGGGTGCGATCTGCCTTTAAGTGGGTCCGGGTCTCCGTTAAAGTCTCCCCCAATGATGACTTGCCCCTCAATGAATGGGAGGAGGGCCTCCTCTAAGTCTCTGTAAAACCCTTCCTGTTGCTCGTTGGGGGCGTAACCTGAGATGAGGGTGTAGAGTTGGTAAAAAATAATGCATTTGATTGCAATGAAGCGACCCTCCTGACACCGTAGTGAGTCCAGGATTTACGGTCTCAGCTCTTTTGCGAAGAGAATAGCAGTACCTCCCTTCTTGGTGACGTTGGAAGCCAATAGTTGGCGGGGAAAAAGTCTACTATGAAGGCGGGAGAAGTCCGGCGGCATCAGGTGAGTCTCTTGCAAGAAGGCCACTGAGGTTCCCTCGTCCTGCAGCCTTTGCAGGTTGGATTTCCTTTTCGAAGGGGAGTTTATGCCCCTGACATTTAGGGTGGTGAATTTCAGCTTTTGGTGTGGAGGCTGTCCATCTAAGCTCCTTTGTGTTGGGAGGGGGGTTGGAGGAGTCCAAGTCAGCCATGATCGCAACGGGCAAGTTGGTTTGGGTTCTCCTGTGGCTTAGGTTTTCCAAATAGACTCCAACGGGAGGCCAAAACCCTAACCTGGGGGACCGATTTTGACATATCGGTACATCCCCTAGCCAAACAAGCTGTTGTCAACCAAAGGGGTTGGGTTTCACTCCAAGGGTAAAACGGTGACATGCACCTTGGATTTGGGTACCGACCGCATGGGGCCCGCAGCAGGATTTAGTAAGCAGAGTTCCGATGCTATGTGTTCCTTGAATATTTCGCCGATCTTCATTTAGGTTTGTGGCTTCTCTGCACTCTTGTCCAGGGTGCCTGCCTCGGCTTGGGGGAAGCTGTGCCCGGTTCGGTTACTCTTCGGTCAGGGGAGGAGGACCCCATACCCTCCGGGGAGCCGGGACGCAGATTGATGCTGCATCGTCAAGATGGCTGATCGTTCGAGGAGTGCCATTGTGCGAGAATTGCGATGCCGTTGGGAACAGCCACTGATAGCGGATTTGATGGTCTCGAAGGAAGAGCGTGAGTGGACGCAGACCCCTGCGCTTCTGCAGTGTCAGGAGAGAGAGGTCCTGGAATATTTGGAATGGGGAGCCTTGGAACGATAGTTCATCGCGTGAGCGACCTATTGCCATAATGGCTTCCTTGGTGGTATAAAAATGGACTCTCGTGATTACATCCGGGAGGGGATCTGAATCAGTCCCTTGTCGTGGGCGCAGACTGTGGGTACGATCAAGTAGGAACTGAGCTTTATCCAGGTTCGGTAACAGCGACTCGAAGAAGTTGCCCACGTACTTGGGTAACTCCCTATCGGGGACTGCGGAGGGGACACCTCGAATACACAGGTTATTGTGGCAGGCACGGTCCTCTTGCTTGAATTTGAGGATTTCGGTTCTGTCCATTAAGGTCTGGATCGTGCGTTGCACCTCCACCAGAGTAGTGGCATGCTCTTGGGCTAGATCTTCAGATTCCCCCATCCTGTGTCCGATGTCCCCGACCCTTTGCTCCATTTGTTCTAGCTTTGAGGTGAGCTCCGACATGCAGGATCTGAATTCTGACTTGATATCGGACATGAAGGACATGAAGGCTTGGAGGTCTTCTTTGGTTGCGAGGGTCCCTTTATCTTCCGGCGCTTTTTGAGGCGTGAGTTTTGGGGGGTCTGCTTTCTTCCCTTTCTCTGCTGTGAGGAGCATGGTGAAAATGTCAGCGGATTTGGGAGGTTTAAAGAGTTCAGCCATTTTTCCAGGGAGGGAGACAGCTCCCAGCGAGTTTATGCAATGTTACAGACATTGGCGGGCAGGTGAGTTGTTTATTAGCCAGTGGAAAGCCCCAAGACACCAGCGGAGGGACGAAGCTATCTTTCTTTGGTGGCAGCGGGAGAGTGAGGTGGGTCGGGGCGCCCCAGGAAGTAGCAGGTCAGGCTAGTGATTGTAGGCTCCTTGCTGCAGTGCTATAGTGGTCAGAGCACGAGTAGGGGGGAGAGAGGGGAGTCCAAAGCTGCTCTGACAGCTGATAATCTACTCACCGGTTGCTGAGACCTCCCGGGGTGAAGGCAGGGGGATCAGGCCTCTCCGTTCTGGTGGTGATGGGAGGTGGTCAGGGGCGCCCCAGGAAGCTGGAAGTAATGTTGTTGCCAGCAAGGACTTCTGTAGAGTTTCTGCAAAATCCGGGAGTCCCGGGAGAAGCGTAGGCTGTGATCCGGGGCCTGGGGGGGTGGGTTTTGTAGGACTTGAGGGTCCAGCCCACAACCTGTGGTGGCGGAATCTTCTGGGGCAGTCCATGCTGTAGCTGGGCAGCCCTTAGATGTGCCTGGAGGGCGCAGGGCTAGAGGTAGCTGCCTCTCCAGGGCCGTGTTAGGCCCCCCGTAGGTTGCCTCAGCACCCTTGGCAGTAGGGGTAAGACCACCACCAGGAGCCGTGCGGGTTCAAAGCATGCTCAAAGTAATATTGGGGGGGGGGCAGAGATGAAGGTTGCCGCCCTGGGCTGTAATACGGGCAGGGGAGAAGTAGCGGGTGAGCTGAGGGGCCTTCCTCCAGGAGCAAGGTTGAAGAGCTGCGACCTCTCCCCTCCAGCATCCAGAGGGGGAGACCAAGCACCCCCCTGGTGAGAACTGTTGCAGAGCGGGGGAGAGGGAGGCGGCTCCAAGGCATCGGCCTTGTTGAAGCGGAAGGTTGCCGCTGGCACTACCCGCGGGCTGCAGGCCGGTCTTAAAAGGAGGCAGTTGTTCCCTGGGAGGTTGGCAGGTTGGTGGGGAGCGCCTGGAGGGGCAGAGGCAGGCTACAGTCAGTGCCGTGTTGGCAGCTGGGTCACAGCTTACTGGGTGGGTGCCGTCAGGGTCCACTGCAGGGCGGGGGGGAAATCCGGAGGTCAGGGGCTCCCCAGTGCAGTCCCGGAGCCGACGAAGTTTGGTGGATAGCCGCGAAGACAGGGCCAACGCGGCCTGCCTGCCATCTTGGATTTGCTTGGCGAACGGTGCCGGCAAGTTCACTCGCTGCGTTTTTAGTGTTCCCGCTCACGTTAAGAGCTTAAATTACTGCCATCAGGGCCTCTGTCATTTCGCAAACCAAATCAGGCATTTGCAGTGTTGGGACATAGCAGGAACTTGGGTTTTTCAAATTAATGCTGCAGACCGCATGCAGAGGCCATTAGAGGAGCTGCCACATCGCTGACGCTCCAGGCCACGCCCCCATATCTACTATTTTTAACAGCAGAAAATAAATACTAAATATCTGACCCCTCAATAGTTTGCACGTACTGCAACACAACGCATGACAAACACACAAGATGGGACCACAAAGCTGTGTTCACATCCTGCATTGGTGTTACTGCTGGTTTTTTTAAAAATCAAATTTAGCTGTGTTCATATCCTGCATTGGTGTTGCTGCTGTTTTTCTAAAATGCAATGTATCTGTGTTCATATCCTGCATTGGTGTTGCTGCTGTTTTACTAAAATCGAATTTAACTGCGTGCACATCCTATATGTTTTGCTGCTGTTTCCAAAATCGTTTTTAGGTGTGTTCACATCGTGCTTTTCAAGGGTATATGCTGACTGGTTTCTCCCTCTGCCCTCTCTCTGGTCTGTTACTGTTCACTCACCCCCTTCATTTCCCATTATTTCTTCCCTATCCTGTTTGTGTCCCCTATGCGCTTCTCCCTCCTTGCCTATCTCCTCCCAAGTACCTCAACTGCTCTGCCTGGTTAAATTTACCACACTCTGTGCCCTCACTATGGAACTTTCAATCTTCCCCATCTTCTCTAACTGCGTCTCCAACTCCTATCCTTCACCTCTCACTAAGTCTAGCAGGAAGAAACTCAAGAAGGACATACTGGTCTCCAACTTCAGGCCTTCCTATCACTGACAACTACGTCAGTGCTTCCGCCAGAGAGACTCTCACGGACATCATCTTTGTCATTCTTTCTCCCAACCTTTGGACTCTCCATATGTCCGCTCTGCTCTCTTATTACTCTTCCTCACACATAAATGGTGGCAACCCCTGGGAGGCCCTTCTTGCCTCCTTTTCCACCTCTAGGGCCATCCTAAATGTCTATCAAAATGGTACCATCCTGGTAAAAGGGCCTCAACCCAGCCTCTTACTTTTTGATAGGCTCCTTCCTCGCCTTATCAACTTTCCTCTTTCCTTCTCACAAGCTCCCTTGCCACCTACTTCTACGGCCGCCCAGGTTACCTTGCCAACTTTGCCTACCTTGGCTACCTTGCCTCCTAACAACCGCACCACCTCTCTCACAACTCCCTTCTTGTTGCTTTCAACTGTTCAGGCTCCCTTGCCTACTCACATTACACTGACAACCTTGTCAGGCCCTTTCACCCTGCTGCCCTGGCCACCTACCGCCACCAAAACTGGAGCTCCTTTGCCTCCTGCGGAACCTCCCACACTGGCTCCCTTGCTATCCTCCACTAGACCGGCTCTGTTGCCTGCCCCCTCCTCACTGACATCCTTGTCATCTTTGCCTCCTCTGCCTCCTCCTACCTTGATCTCTCAGGCACTCTTGTCACTTACGGAGGGAACCTCTGTCCACTGCACCACCCCTAAGCCCGTTCAAAAGTGGCAACCTGCTCCATGTTGCCACACTAAACTCTCGCTCGGCTGTTAAGCACTCCTCTGACATCTGCCACCTCCTTGAACTCCTGGACCTTGATGTTCTTGCTCTTATTGAGACATGGTTTAAGGACAGCACATGAGTTTTGACACACTTCTCCCTGAAGGCTACAAGATCCCCTCAGACGTGGAGGTGGAGTAGCCTTGATCTTTCCTGAGTGGATCCCTGTTACCATTATTCCCACTCAGGTCTACTCCTCTTTTGGATTTCTGGTCTGCAGGCTCTCTCTCTCTCTCTCTCGTGCCTGTTGCCTCTCTTACTCTGGCCACCTTCTATAGGCCACCGGGCCAGTCCACCCTCTTCCTCTCGGAATGGGCTGATGTGGCCTCTTCTCTCCTCTCCTGTCCTCTTCCCAACTACTCCTGCTGAGGGATCCTAACATCCATCTTGACTCTCCGGACTCTTCTGGACCTTTCCGCAACCTTTGTGACTCCCTTTCACTTTCCATGCTACCCTCTGGCCCAAGGCACAATGCTGGCCACACCTTGGATGCTCTCATCTTCAAGGACATCCCACTCTCCATTCCTCTCACTCTCACAGACTAATCATTCTCTTCTCTCTTCTCACTTGATGCTCCCTTCTCCTTTAGCAATGGTACACTGCACAGCACCTCCTGCCTTCAAGGTCATTTGACCCATGAAAATAGTGTCAGTGGCTGCCTTTGCCTTCACCTACTCTCCTCCTTCTACTCCTGCGGCTGACTCCCACCCTGATACAGCCCTCTCTAACTTTCACTGTTCCATCTCCAATACTCTTGACATGCTTGCCCCGTCATGAGGGTCCGACTGAAACCTGTCAAAAAGCGCAACTCTTGGTACAACTCTGATCTGGCTGCCCTTAAACTCAAGTGAAGAGCAGCGGAACGGAAATGGGGATCTTCAGGTACACCCTCTGACAAACCGGCCTGCTACCTTCTTCAAAGGCAATACAGACTCTGCATCCACTCCAAGAAAAGAGTCTACATTCAAGCCCACATTTCTGCGCCATTTAACAACATGGCCAAACTTTTCAAAGTCTGCAAGGAACTGGCCAACCCTACTGCAGCCGTATCTTGTACTGCCCCCACACAGGCCCTGTGCTTGGCTCTGGCTGCACACTTCTCCACCAAAACATAGGACATCCTGTCCTCTCCCTCTTCAGCCCCCCCTTCTGCACCTGCATCTCTTAGGCCTCCCTCGGTCGACCACATCCCTACCCCTCTTTTCTCCTCCCTCTCCCCTGTCACACCAGATGACGTAACTAGACAAGTCCAGTTTATGAAAGCCTCCTCCAAACAGGTGGACCCCTGCCCCTCCAAAACCATCAAGGACATTATTGACACTCTTGCTCCAGCCTTGGCCGACCTCTGCAACCTCTTTTTCACCACTGGAGTTTTCCGCCCTCTACTCTCAAGCACTCTTTTGTGCACCCTCTGTTCAAAAACCCTCTGCCAACCCATCTATTCTGGCAAACTATTGCCCGATCTCCATCGGGCCTTTCCTGGGAAAACTCTTGGAGAAGCTGGCTTTCACTCAACTTACCCTCTATACTGCATCTGTTGGTTGTCTCCAGGACCACCAGTCTGGCTTTAGAGCACCCAGAGTCATAGAAACTGCTCTTCTGAACACCTGTGAAGACCTGCTCTCAAATCTTGACTCTAACTCTCCCTCGGTCCTCGTTCTTCTCATCCTCTCTTCTTCTTTCGAAACAGTTAACCACAACATCATGATAACCCATCTCCATGATACCCTGGGCATCACAGATCTGGCCCTGTTGTGGCTCGCCACCTTTCACTCTGACTGGCCCTCCCAAGTGGAACTTGGTCCTTTCTCTTCTCTATCACTCTCTCTGCTTGTGGTGTGCCCCAGGAATCTAACCTATCCCCCTGGTTCTTCAATATATACATGGGCCCCTTGACCTACAGGAGCTCTACCTTTACTGCCAACTTTCAGTGTTATGTGGATGACACGCAGCTCTCTTTCAGGCTACCTCAGCCTCCTCCTTGCTCTTCCCCGAGTGTCTATCCGCAATTCAGTCTTTGTGTGCTGCTAACGATCTCTGTCTGAATGCCAGGAAGACAGAAATTGTCCTCATTGGGACACCTGCTCCCGTTTTCCCACTTTCACACTTACCAGTCCCCCTTGGCCCTGCGCCCTCACCCACCAATGAGGCAATAAATCTTGGTGTCTTCTTCGACTCCACTCTCTTCTTCTTTTTCTACATGTCAGACATCTAAAAAAAGGTCCCACTACCAACTGCACCTACTCAGAGGTATTCTACCTTTTCCCACTTTCCCCCAGAGGCTCACCACTTCGAGAGCCCTGGTTTTCTATAGGCTGGACTATTGCAACAGTCTCTTTCTCAATCTTCTTTCTCCTACTCTCCGTCCTCTACAACTCATCCAGAACAGAACTGCAAGACTTACCCTTGGCCTCAAGGCCAGGGACCACATCTCTTTGGTGCTGAAATCCATCCACTGCCTCCCCATGGCTGAAATGATCAAGTTCAAGACCCTCTGCATAATCCACAAGGCTTTCTGGTGTCTGTGTCCGCACCATCTACAACGCCCTCTTCCTAAATACTCTCGCTCTAGAATCCTCCGCTCATCCTCCAACTCTCTGTGGGTGAGCCACTTTCACAAACAGAGATTTGGGCATAGATCTTTATCCTCTGCAGGTGCCTCCCTCTGGAACAGCCTCTCTGCCTCACTCTGTCTTGAGCCAGAACAACTCAAGTTCCAGAAACTCCTCAAGACCTTTCTCTTCTCTTCCTCATTCTCTCTCCCTTTCCCCTGCTATCCTCTGTTCTTTTTCTCTCCACCTTTCCTCCCCCCTCATCACTAACTCTGCTCAGTTTTTGCGATTGAGCCTCCAGAGCCTTACAAAAACCAGGCTCCCCCACCAGTCTTTGCACTTGCCTCCGTGCCACTCCACTATGTTCAGCATTACTGCACTTTCAGCTTATGCTCCTGAGCGGAGCAACCTCTCTGCATTTAACCCAGGGCCCTGTTGTACTGGACAGGCTTTTCCTCCCCTCAAATTCCCTCCTTGCACCAACGTCTGTACGCATGCATAACCTAAATGTACTAGGACTAGTAAGTTTGTCTGTCATACCCCCCTCTTTTTTGTCCCCCCTCCTTAGCTTGGTCACAACTGTACCACTTCATGCACCTGCACTAGGAGAAAGGCTGTCAGGCCTAGTATGCTAGTTATTTCTGTCAGATAATTCACAAACTTCAAGGCCTAAGAATGATTACTGTACTCCGTTGTTCCCTACCCGCCTTGAAGTGCTTTGAAGCACTGCACCTGTGTATAAGCGTTGTATAAATAAACAATTACAATAACCAAATACCATCACATGCTATCACTAATAACTTTATAATACAAACCGTACACCCATTTCAAGCTATAATACGCCTTCAACCGTAAACAGCCAAATTGCCTCCATCTGAGTTACTAAAGGGCATCCATGGCAAAGTAGTATATTTGCCATTATATCGTAAAGAAAATGTAGAAACTCTAGGAGTACAACAGCCAATAGATCAGTCTTTGATTGTACTAGTTAATGGTCCACCAACAAAAGACAAAAACATTTGGCAACAACTATCCGACTTAAACAAAGTTAGACAAGCCCTACAATATCTACAAGAAAACAATGGATAGTACAAAGATATAAACATAGAGCAAACCTTAAAAGAGACCAGCCAAATATTTCAAGATTCACCAACAACTGGCCAATTTGAACGTGCTGTTCCTGTTAGTGCAGCTAACATTTTAGACCAGTATATAATGCACCCACTAAACTCCAGAGACACCATCAAAGATGCATTAGAAACATATGAAATGTGTCACGCCAAAGGATCCCCAATGAGCATATGGTTAAAAAGTGTGGAAGCACATTCCTTTCCTCTACTCTTCCCTACAGGAAAAGGAGGAAGATATGATGAAAGATCCACACAAGTTACTGCATCAGAATATCGCTCTTTACGAATGTATTCTGAAGACCCCGGATTCAGACAAAATGTAGAATACTTTTTCACCTCCTGTTCAAAAGTGAACTGGCAACTCTATGTTATAGAAGTGCACACACATTAAAAACAGGCTCTCATTTTTTAAACATGTCTGCTACCCAACTGCATAAAAGATAAAAGACAAATATGAAGTTTTGCAGTCAAGTATCACAATTCTCTTGTCAAACATATGTTTTACAAAAGAATACTGGTTCCAACGGCACACTTATGTTCGTTGTATGCTAAGGGGACTAGGGCCACCCACATGGTTTGTTACTTTAAGTTGTGCAGAGCACGCACGGGATGACTTGCACGACTTATGCACTGCAAACCAAAATAAAGGTGGAATTGATATAAAAATATGAGGAGAACTCTGTTCTCTTGACCCTTTCAATGTATCATGGTACTTTCACCATTGCTTCATTGACATGCTGCTCTTCATCTGCAATACAACTACTCCTCTGCTCGGAGAGGTGCAACACTTCTTTTGGAGAAAAGACTATCAATCTAGAGGAGCACCACACATCCACATGCTTTTGTGGATAAAAGATTCTCGCAAATTTGGCCATGACAGTGATGCCACAGTTTTACAGTTTATTGAAAAATACATTACCTGCGACATCCCTTCAGAAACCACAGACAGTGACCTACGCACACAAATCTTACGTTTCCAAAAACATAATTGTGGCAAATACTGCCAAAGTAAATATAAAAACAAAGGTAAATACCATACCAAATGTCGCTTTGGCTTCCCTAGACCAGTTGGCAAAATAGGACAAGTAAATAGCTTGATGTCTTCTGTTCGACACAGTGTAAATGGCAAATCCCCTAAAAACACATACAGCATTAAAAGGGACGAATCATCCAAGTAAATCAATGATTACAATGTAATCATTGCCCTCTTGTGGAATACATACATAGAAATACAATAAATTGCCAAAAATTCCTCTCCAGTTGCAAGATGTGTCACAGCCTATCTCACCAAAACAGAGCTAAAAGACCTCTATGATGACATAATCATCTGACAAAACACTGTCACAAAGATTGTACAGCGTCAGTATAAAAATGCTCTTCGATAGAGAATGCGGGTGCTACGAAGCTGCAGACCGTTTACCAGAACAGGTATAGCCTTATATGGCAAATCGAAATGCATTGTCTGGTTAAACCTTGGTCCAGTTTCATCACAAAAAAGAGTACTAAAATCCTACCAAGAGATAGAAACAATAGCCACGAATGATCCCAACAGCCAGGACATTTTAAAAAACAATTTTATTGACATATAGTACCCAAGCAGAAGTACTGCTTTGGAAAACATGTGCCTGTACGACATAGCCCAAAACTACTCCTATAAAAACAATGTCATATCAGATGAGACAACAAGCAAATATTTGTTCTCAACTTGTGAAGGAAGCCTAGTAAAACTTAACAAACCAAGCCTAAATATTCATATAAAGTTATCATTTAAATCTCTGCAATATAGAGAACTTTATTACATGACCCTACTATAACTTTTTTTAAACCTTGGAGAAAAGAAGAAGAATGATTAGGTGATCATAACTTATTTGAGGCTGCATTCAAACCAAATGAAAGCAGTATAACAAATGTCAATTTCAAACAATACAAAGAAATGTTGGACAATGAACGCCAACAAGATAAAGACACTCCTAAGGGCAGTGAACCTTCCCTTACAGGAAGCCAAGGACCACTGGGAGAACGACTCAATTAAATGAAGCAGAAATAGCCATGACTGGGGTAGAAAATACCATGTTTCAATCTAAACAATCTGATGAAGATTTGTCAGTGCTCAAATCACAGCTAAATGATTAACAACTCAGCATTTATCTAGAAGTCACTGAAGAAATTGAACATGGTTTTAAACATGAAACTAAAACGTGTAGCTGTAAAAATGATAAACCTCTGCTCCTGCATGTAAGTGGGGAAGCTGGTTCTGGTAAAAGGTTCTTAATTAAAATAATCAGCAAATGCCTACAGAACCTAAAAAACAACAACCTTTTGGCTGTTGTAAAAGCCCTACAGATTTAGCTGCCTACAACATAGGAGGTGCAACTTTACACCAAATACTGCACCTTCCAGTAGAACACCATATAAAATTAGAATATTACAAATTATCAGCAGAAGCAGCTACTGAAGTATGCAGAATTCTGGAACAAAGGAATGTGCTCATAATAGATGAAGTAAGCATTGTTACCAACCTCAGGGTGGCTTTAATTCACCTCAGAATGCAAGAAGTCCTAAAAACTAAGAACGAAGAACTGTTTGGAGGAAAACATGTTATTGTTTTTGGAGACCTACAGCTAACACCAGTAAAAGGTCAACCTATTTACAAAATATTAGGACACAAACAAAGCCGCAACACACTTGACAGCATTGGAAATGTAAATCTCTGGGAACATTTTCACTTCAGAGAACTAACCCAAAACATGCGTCAGTCTGCAAACCTCATGTATGCTAACATTTGAAAAAGAATTAGAACTGGTATGCTTACTAAAGATGCAAAATCTGTCTTAAATGGAAGACTAATCCATGAGCTATATGGTATGGGTGCAACACATCTGCTCCCGATGTCTTGGAACAATTAACTCAACAAAATATAAAATGCATGTCCTTAATGCCAACCCTTGCAAGCTGTAGTCAACTCATCGAGACAATGTTAAAAAAAGAAATGCAACCCATACTGCATATCAGCTCCACAGACAAACTAGAAGTGCATGGCATGACACTTCCTATGTGTCAACAAGCAACAGCATGACTAAGTAGCTTAGAAAAATGTATCTCCAACATAGCTGGATTGGAAAAAATATTAACTTTGTGCCTAAATTGCAGAGTAATTCTAAAATGTAACCTTGACGTAGAACAAGGTTTAGTCAATGGAGCAATCAGCACAGTTGTTGGCCTCCAAACATATCCACATGACAACAACATTCAGTTTGTCAACATCCACTTTGAAAAACTTGCAGAAGTTAAAATAATTGGCTGCACAATAGCATGTACGTACGCAGAGAATAATTCTCTATGTCTCTTGCATATGCTGCCACTATTCACAAATCGCAAGTTCTAACCCTAGATCATGCATTGACTTATGCTGGCAGCACAGTCTTTAAAGAAGGTCGGAGTTGCCTATCACTTTCACATCTCTGTACACTCAATGGTCTATTCCTAGTTAACTTTGATGCAAACACAGTCATTGCTGACATTCCTTGCATCGTAGAATACAATAGGCTACCTGAAATACCCCATCTAGATATGTACCCTGTACCTCAAAAAAGAAACCCTTTAAAAAGAAAACTAATACAAACAGAACCTATAACAGATCACCCAACAATACTGCTAAAGAAACAATGACCAACTGCTTCTCCATCAAATAATACAACCACAAATATGTCTACTACAAGCTCAACTGCATGTCCATCAGAAGACAAAGAAACAAATATCTCTTCTCCCAAAACATCTGCAGGCCCCTTAAACAATGCAAAGACACAACTCTCTGGTCCATTTAAATTCAGCAACACAACTGGAGTAAATTGCTATGCAAATGTAACAAAGAATCTTCTCTTCCAATTGACACCAATTGTTGACAACATTTACTCGGACCAGTTGTGTTTGCAAATGCTCATCCTTCATAGAAATGCCACAAATAATCCTGATAGCACTTACAGTGTCTCGGGTATAAGTCAAGAATTGGACTGCTGTGCAGGAATGGTAAAATGTACCATAAGCACACAGGAAGATCCTCAAGAATTCCTAATGTATTTACTACAAGTACTGGCATATTACACCCTTTTTGCAATTCAGACAATCATTCCAGCATACAAATAAACTCACATAGCCTATTTTCCATTCTAATGCTTCTAAGGTACAATGCAGATGGTACTAGAAATAACTGTAAAGCTACACACTGCCAATTATCTCTTGGCAAGCAAACCATCACAACAGTAGGCATGATATACCACACTGGTGCCACAACCACGTCAGGGCACTATGCTGCATATGTCAAAAAAAGAAGTGGATGCTTTGAATGTAACAACACCTCTGTTACTCTGAAAAATAGGTTACTAGCAAATCTAACAAATGCCTACTTAATGTTCCTTCAACCCAAATGTGCCAACTAATGTGTAGCACAATGAACAGTTAGAATATGCCAACAGGTATCTTAACTACATCCATAGTACTACAATGGTACTTTTAAAAGTCAATCTAGTTAGAATACGCCAACAGGTATCTAACTACTTCAAAAATACCTTTCATTGCAATACACTTCAAATACGCCATCACTATTCTTGTTACTACAAAACATCTTCTAAAGTCTGATGTAGTTAGAATATGCCAACAGGTATCTAACTACTTTTAACATTCTCCTAATGACAACACACTTCAAACAAACATACTATCACACTTAAACTCACACTATTGTAATAGGTGTTTTAATCCTCTAAGGATTTGTTTTTCCAATGACCCAATGATTATTTAATGTCAGTACAACAACAGTGTATCATACACTAATGTTGTACCGAACATAGTACTTAGAATGTACTGTTTATGAGGGGCCAAAAAAGTAAATGCATATGTAAAATTGTATGCAATTAAAGCTTTTAAACTATCCTGCTAAACAAATTATACTGTTCTTTTTCCACAGAAAAAGAACCAGAGATTCCAGCTTCATTGCTGTATTCAACTAAGTAACCTTACCAAGTTTAAACAAATACATAGTCCATAAAGACTATCCTCAATTGTACTACAATCATAAACACCATACACGGTTCAAATATATCATACCACCATATTACAAACACTTTATACTCCCATTACCTATAATTGCTATACACATATTACTACTGTGGTGGTTGTGGCCAGTGGGCAGATTCTTGGTGTCCTAGAATCTGACCACTGGCCACAACGACCACAAAAGAATTAAACCATATAACAAGTACATACAGTACACCTTCAAATAACAAAACTCGCCCTGAACACCCCGCAATCCAAATTATGTCTGTGCACACCAAAAGTGAACGCGGACTCAGCAGCATCTGCAAACACTTTTTTCACCTATAAAATCAGCTCCATAGGATTTTATTCCACTCTCCTACCCTTTCTATTCCCTCTTTCAGCCATCAAATAACCTCAAATATGTTTTCCAAGCTGTTCACTCACAGTGCTGTCCGCGGACTACCGCAGTGTCTGCAGAGCGGGCGGCACACACACCCACATTTTCAATTAGATGAACAGCTCCATATAATCTTTATTTCATCCCCCCACCCTTTCCAGCCCCTCTTTCAGCCACCAAATAACCCCAAAAAGTGTTTTCCAGACTTTCTCCTCACCCAACATGTACTCTTTCTATGAGTTGAGAAACCTAAGCATGAATACACGGCCACTACAGCAAGGTCAGGCATAACGCTCAGCAAGTAAACGCCATACATTTTATTAGCACATTGACATCGGTACTGGCCTTCTCTCAGCCCATCAGAATGTTTGGAGTGCAGTCAATAACTACTGATTTTGACTGCATTCTAACTCCAAAATCAGGCATAAAAAACAACAATGCCATGGTTTCATTTAACAAGACACTTTTTCTCTTGGTGGACTTTTTTACAGAAATATCCCATTTAACACACCATGTAATCTTTCATGTACTAGGTGATTGTCTCAGCAGTGCACGGTGGTGGTGCTAATTATGGTTGCTTAGCTCACCATAACTGGCAAATTTCTGGGGGTTTTCCGTTTTACTTGTAACCATAACATCCCTTTAACATAGTTTTTTCAGTGAATGTCATGGGTTCTTACCAGTATACCCTAATTTCCTACAACTTACTAATATCATACTTACCCCAATATAGCAACATTTTTCTCCAATTTAGAAAGTTTGACCTTGAAACACTGTCATTTCCCACCTTCTAGCATCATTGTTAACACTTCTATACACTAGTTGCAACTTTTTCCAGTGTTTTTGTGTTCATCGACGTTCGTGAATGTCTGACATCATCGCAGACTTTTCGGACAGTGTCATGTGACCACACACTCACGCGCGGCCTGATGATGTGTTTGCGAGCGTGTCCACAGGTCCGTGCTTCGCAAACAGTTCGGAACTGCATTTTTCAGCTGAACTAGGAGTTTTGAAGCTCAAGATTTACCCTTGCACAGCTCCTACACCTATTCTCACTCATTATCCATTAACAATCAAGCACACAGCACATACTTGGAAGAATATTAGGAAAACTGCTATTTATCTAACAAATGGTATCAGCTCCTGTCATCCAACCTCTGCCACCACCAGCTGGAGGACCTACACAACTAAAGAAGCACAATTCTTCGAAAGACAATCAAGAAGACCAGGAAGATGAGATAGAAGAAGTTCCTACCTCTAACACCCAGAGAGAATCATGGGTGGGGCAGTTATTTAGCACTGTTGGGAATGTACCAAAGGCTAAAGCTACCAAAGTGCAATGCCCTGAGTGCAACGTTGTACTCAGTCACGGACAACCTACGGGACTACCTCCATGCACGTAGCGCCACACCAAATCCAACCACTGCAATGCTCTCAGAAAGGATGTTCCTTTCTTAGGAAGTAGTAGGCTGTCTTCCTCTAGCTCATCTTCCTCAAAACACAGCCTACTTATGTGGGACACAAAATCCCACCAGCTACCCTCCAAGTGATAAAAGAGGCTTTTGATCCATATTTTTGGAAAACAATAGTACTCTGTATATATTGCAACACACCATACTGCAGGGGGAGCAATTTTGAAGTGCTTTTGAAGCTGTAAGCAAGGAGCATGAGAAACACTGCCCTCTACCTTAGATTTAACACACACATAACATCTTCCCCTGTCCACCTGCCCCTCCATGGTTGGTGCCCCTTACCTCATTTCCCGCCCCACCTTACTTTCTGGCCTCTCCTGCAAAAACAAATGTACCAACATTTCAAAACATAAAAAAGATTCTTTTAGGAACCACCTTTCACAGTTAAAAAATAGAACTAAAAAATAAGCTTATAGACTCCATCTTTTTTTTTACATTTTTCAGTAAAGTAGTTAGATTCAATAAGATCATCCAACATTTTCTATTAGCATTTTCTACTTGCCAATAGAAATAATGGCCAATTGTACACTAGAGAAAGTGAAAAACAGAGAAACACATTTCTGTCCAGTATACAATAAACACCATAATCCATTGCCGTGTATAAGTATCTAAAGTCTCTGTGTTCCCCTGTCTAACCCATGCCTTATTAGAAAACCAGATTGCACATGCTCATCATCACACAAAACAGCCCTTCTACTCTTTTTACTGTTATGTTTCTAACACTCCCTCATTATCTGCTTTAATCCATTCACACATACATCCACCAATCACTTAAGAAAACTCTACATATATCCTATCAACATATTAAACTTTCACCCACCAACTGCCACTCAACAATGCTCTACAAAACATTTGCATAAATAAAAGGGGTAGTGCAGATGGAAAGTGCTCATGGGAGCGCAGGAGGGAAATGCCAAAGGATCCTAAAATGGGAGGCCTCTAGCTAACTGCCGGGGCAGAGGATTCCCAAGGGTGGGGTACATCTTAACCGTAAAGTCCCTTTAACAGAGTATTTTCTTTCAATTGAATAGGTTTTTATAAGTGAAAATGTTTCATAATGTTACATCAATGTATATGAGTTATTAATAATTCCTCTTAACATATATATATAAACCTCCTTTAACAAATATATTTTTTGCAATGCATATTTATGTGAGTAGTAATCAGCAGAGCATACCCCAATTGGCAAATCAGAGTAGACATGTGTCCTTGCCGTTATATCACTATTTTGTGTACTTACGTTTTGACAATTTCAAAAAAGTAAAACACAGGACATATTTCCAAAAGCATGCTTTCAGGTCCTTGCTGATGCTCCTCGCACAACTTTGCTGCAATCCCGTCCAGCACTCCGGGCTGCAAGCAGATTTTTTTGACCCATTCAAACCTACAGCTTTGGCCATGCTGCATGCCTGCAACTTTGCTACAATCCTGTCCAGCACTCCGGGCTGCAGGCGCAAGCCAATTTCCCCCCCCACATTTAACCCTACAGCTTCAGCCATACAGCATGCCCCAATAAGTAAATCAAAGTATGCATTCATCCTTGCCGAGTGCCAGGCCCATTGTCCATGCACCAAACTCATATAACTTTTTTCTGTGCCACTGCCCATGGTAGAAAAGATATATCACAATTTTTTGTACTTGCATTTCCACACTTTCAAAAAAATAAAACACAGGACAGATTTGCAAAATATCCTTTTAGGTCTTTGCTGATGCTCCTCACGCAAGTTTGCTGTAATCCCGTCCAGCACTCTGCACTGCAGCCGCAATCAGTATTCGTTTTCCCATTTCAACCTAGAGCTTCAGCCATGCCGCATGCCTCCATAAGAAACTCAGAGTAGGCATTCGTCAGGCACCAGGCACATTGTCCATGCACCAAACGTATGTCAATATTTGTTGTGCTTATATTTGGACACTTTGTAAAAATAAACCACAAAACAGATTTGCAAAACCATGCTTTCAGGTCCTTGCTGATGCTCTTCGCGCAGGTTTGTTGTCATTCAGTACAGCACTTCATATTGTAGCCGCAAGCAAAATATTTCTTCCCATTCAAACTTATGGTTCGGCCATACTCCATGCCCCAATAATCAAATCAGAGTACATTATTATCAAGTAATTGCAGTGCAGTAGAATGGGTAGATCACTGTGCTTCATCTTGTACTTTAAACAGACCACCCTGCTGCTGGTGATGTGGTTGTTTTGTGAAGGTGCGCCTCTTCAAGTGTTAGCTTTCGAATAGGAGAGTGAGCCCTGTTCACCGCAGCCCTGAGTTATTCAATAAGTAACTGTTGTAGTACTGAAGCAGTCTTCAAAACCATTCTCGATGCTATATATATTGTTAGAACTCAGCCGACACGTAATTCGGCTCTCCAGAGTCTTTCTCAAGGCATGTGGATTGCGGGCCAGTCATTGCTGCAGGTTGTGGAAATGAGTCCAGCATCCAATCCCAATATCCTATCCCACTATGGTCACAAATAAGGGTGGGTAATGATTTAAATGGGTGTCCTGATGACCATGTGGGCACCTGGTTCGGCGTGCTTGGTAATTATCTGCTGATTAGCATTGTCTCTGGGCCTATGCAGCGATAGTCACAGCAATCTGTTGACGAAATCCTGTGCAGCACTTCGTGCTGTAGCCACAGACCGAATTTTAGCCACAGACAGAATTTATTTTCCCATTCAATCCTATCCTGATTTTCCAAACACTTCACCACATAGCCAGTCCCTGGTGGCCATGACCACTTTAACCCCGTTGCCAGTCTCTGGTGGTCATGGCCAGTAGCCAGATTATCCGAGTCATGGCCTTTGGCCATGACTCTGACAATCTAGCCACTGCCCCTGGCCACAGGCCATGGCTCTGACAATCTGGCCACTGCCCATGGACACCGGCTATATCTCAGTCACCAATTGTATATCACTCATTTGTGTACCTACATTATGACACCTTTAAAAAAATAAGAAACACACATTTGCAAAACCATGATTTCAAGTTCTTGCCAAAGCTCCTTGCACAACTTTCCAGCAAATCCATCCATGCTTTATTTTTTGAAAAGTGTCAAAATGTACATACATAAAATAATAATATAATTTAGCTTCCAGTTGATAAAATCCATTCAGACTTTGCAGAAAAATTCAAGGTTGGGTCTATAATCTTTCTAAAATCGTTTGTGCACATTCATCAAACGGCAACAAAGTTATAACCCATTTAAAAATGTTAACACCTCCCATCTACGTTTGCCCTCTCTTCACAAAATCCCACCAACCTTTGCAAAGACTTTCAAATCCGGGCCATGAATTATTTTGCAAACTTTTGTGCACATTCATGAAATGGCACAAAATGTATAAGCCTTTCAAATATTTTGGGACCCCCCCTCTAATTTGGTTCCCTCTTGACAAAACAGCACCAAGCTTTGTAGAACCATTCAAGGTCACATCTAGAATAATATCACAAACTTTCATACAGTATCATTAAGTGGCGCCAAAGTTATACACCATCCAAAAACTGCTCTTCATCAGCCCTGTAATGCAACAATATGTATGAATGCCCTCCGAACATCTGAGATGCTCTTGAACATTACAGGGCTGTTCCCGCCTGTTCGCGGACATAGGAGATGAAAAACCACCAAATTCTTGCCTTTTTATGGCCATATGCCACGCATCCTCATCACCCTTCATCTCCCCAGAGATTGCTTCATTAGTTTGACAAGTGCAATGTTGTATTTTTTAATATGTTTACCGTGATGTTCGCAGACAATGGGCACTGTCCACAAATCCAGCATAGTGGAAGTTTCCAAAAAACATGACGCACCTTGCACTTTTAACCATCAAATCAGCGGGCGCGTCCGATGTCTGCGGACATCATGTCGCCATCTGGACCAATCGAAGGCCAGTCCGCGGACCGAACAGGAAAGTGAGTCCGTGAACCGAACCCAGATATCACTAATTTTTTTACCTACTTTTTGGCCGTTTTAAAAAAAAACGACTGGGCGGATTGTCACCAAATGTACAAAAGCATGCTTTTGGGACCCAGCCGCCCCTACTGGTGCAAATTTGGTGAAAATCTGTCCAGCGGCTTGGCCCGTAGGTGTGAGCAAAATTATTTTTACATTTCGTCTAATGGGAAAAACCACACATTTTGGAACCCCACTATAACTTTGCCTCCCCATATGAAACCTCACCAAACTTTGCAGAATCAATCTTATGGGGCCATATACTTTTTTTTGCAAAGTTTCGTGGGGATTCGTCCAGGAGGGGCAAAGTTATAAGCTGCCCAAAAAATGCTCTTCATATGGGTTGAGCAACTTAACCATAACTACACGGCCGCTACAGCAGGCCGTGTAATATCTATTACAGGTCCTGCAGTGATTGAAATTAAGGCACAGGTGCACCAGATCCACTCTGGAGGAGCATAAAAGGGCCGCACCTTCCCCCAGCACACATCCAGACAACATGCAGCCACAAGCAGAAGTCGATTAAGGGATCCACAACCTCCTACTATTCATCCAACTACAGCAGCATGCAAGACCCCAGCAGGGAAGTAGACATGCACCACAAAGGCGCAGGAGACGTATGCAGTGGAGGGCACCCATACCACATGTCTGCCCATCCCCATGGACACTAGCAGACAGGCAATTGGTGAACCTTTGTCGTTTGGACCATTCCACCATTACAGACCTGCTCACCCTGATCCAGGCTGATCTCCGGAATGCCATGGCAATCAGAACTGCCATCCCACCTGCTGAAGCTTGTGTCCATCCCACACATCTGTGCCAGGGGTGGATTCCACCACACTGTTGGGACACTGCATGGGATGCCCTAGCCCACTTTCTCAAAGGTGCAGGACAAAGTCCTGGATGCGCTCATGAGGGATGCCCATCAGCACATCTCCATGCCCATCACCCAGGCGCAGGTGCATGCAGCAAAGACACGTTTCTACACCATTGCCTATTTCCCCAACACTATAGCGGCATTGGATTGCATACATGTGGCACTGGTTCCCCCCCAGGCAATAGAGCAGGCATACTGGAACACAAAACGGTAAAAATCTATGAATATCTAAATTACATGTGACGCAGACCTCACAATCAGTCAGCGCTGTGCCCAATATCCTGGGGTCACACATGATGCCATGATACTGAGGAACAGCACCCTACCAGCATACATGGACACACACAGAGGACATCCTACCAGGCTTGTTGGTAAGTAGTAGTCAATCCTAATAAGACATATAACTGTGACTCACATGGGGAACGGAATGAGGAGAGATGTGACTCAACTACAAGTCCCATGATGCCTCGACAATAAAGCTCTGAACAAGCGACGAGTCATGACTGACTGACCCCAGTACACAGACTGAACTAATGTGACTGCCCAGGACATCCTGGCATACAAGGCAGCCGAACTCAGTCAGGGCACCAGTCAAATTCATTACCATGGACATAGGGTGGTACATGGCCTACCGCCCCATCAATAGTGACACATCCATTGGATATGACAGCGCATAGACAAATACAAAATGAATGACTGCAAGTGTACCATGTAAGCCAATTCCCATCCACTACATTGTAATCAAGGTGTGCCATCCACGTGCACTGATGTGCGCACATTGGCCAACATGACATGAGGCACATATACATGTACCCCGACCCACACACCGCCATGCCCCACACTGTCTAATCATGTTTTGCAGGTTACACAGGCTATCCGCAGTTACCATGGCTGATGACACCTGTGAGGAACCTTGGTACTTCACAGGAGTTATCCTATAATGAGGCCAAGAGGAGGACCTGGTCATGTATTGAGTGCACATTTGGATTGCTGAAAGCCAGATTCATGTGCCTCGACCGCACAGGTGGTGCCCTCATGTGCGGCGCTGTGAAAGTTGGCAAAATTGTAGTCATATGTGCAATGTTGCACAACTTGGGTATATGAAAGAGCATAGAAATGCCTCCAGATGAGGACCATTCCCCCCAGGCTCAGATTAGAAAGACATTTCAGTTGAATACATGGCACCTAATGACATGCGTGGAGAGGTGTGTGAAGGGCAATTGGTCTGCCAGACCTCATGGACAAATTCTTCGGACTTCGCACATATGCACCCCATATGTCACTGTACATGCACTGAATGTACATGTATTGACACCATGGAATAGACACTGTACAAATAATCATGACTTAACTGTGTTTTTTTCCCATCAACTAACCCTGGCCCCAACACATTCACCCACCCCACAACCTGACTCACAGGATCCACATCTCCAAGGTGCAGGAGTGGCATGACCCAACCACCCCACTTCGGTTTTGGTACCTGCAAGTCTGGGCTTACGCAGGCCTCTGCAACCCCAGCAGGGAAGGAGGGATAGGCAATGATCCTTGGATAGGTATAGGAGATGAGGGAAACCAGAAAGAGGTTTAGGTAGAGGTTCTGGATAGGTAGGGGGACATAGGATAGGTTAACTTACAATACCGTACAATCTCCCAGGAAGATCCTCACCCATACATGCACACATTTCCCCAAGAAATGATGCAGTGGTTAACAAGAAATACTGGTAGGCACCAGTACATTTAACAGGAAAAAAAAACACTTAGCCCTGGCTATGGCTGCTGGAGGGTCTCTTGTTGACTCCCTGCCTGTGTACTCTCTGGACTGGACAGCAGGAGCAGTTCAAATGCTGCAAAGAGAGCCAGTATTAGTGCACACGAAATATGGCTGCACATGGCTTACAGCGTTCGTGTTGCCATCTGAAGGGGGGCTATGCGGGTCTGAGTTACTGGCGCGTGATGTAACGCTTACCATAAATCTCAGCGGGAGCGTAATGCCTTTTCAGCTGAGGACCTGTGTTCTGGGCACTAGTTCTGTGGAAACAACAATTATAACAAAACCACTATTGTAATGCCCATTCACAAACTGATAACTGTGGTACAGTGTACCTTGAAAATCACCCTCCCTTCTCACCTGTGCTTTTGTTTTGTGGAGCTCTCCATCCTGTATTCTACAGGGGCGCGTTGGGTAGGTGACTTATTCTGAGGGGGCAATGGTGTCAAAAAGCTTTTTATCTGAATAGTGTCCAAAGCTTCTTTTAAGGCATCATGGGCAAGTCTCTTGGTGAAAATAATATATATTTATAGTTCATCAAATTAAAAATGGTCCCTACTTTGAAGAGATCTCTCTTGCTAGAATTTCCTTTTATCCTTTGCAGGTTCGTGGTTCCCTAACAAGGGCTGAGGCTGTGGTAAGGCTGCAGCTATACTCGTTTTTAAGGAAACATTAATTCACGTCAGTTCGTCGAAAAAAACGGAGTAATAGCTGCCTTCAGAAACAAGTGCAGTACAAATAAGCAAAGAAAAGCCTTGCTGAGACTTCAGGTAAGCACATGTGAAACTTCTTTGTTTTCTTTTAAGTTCATTCATTCATTAAATACCTTTGTTTTGCAGGTCTTCAGAGAAACTGTGGAAGAAAATACCTTCTGACGATTCAGGGACTGCTTTGGAAAACCTGAGGAAGAATAGACTGCGACTGCAGACGAAGGCTGCTGAGAGAAGAAATGCTGCGGCTGTGACGGAGCTTCTGACAGGAGATGCAGAGACTTTGACTATTACTGCGGACTGAGGAAAATTCTTGGAAAATTTCGGTTCGGTAAGTCTTTACAGTTTTTCTGCTATTCTGTTGATTTTGCTATGGGACTAATATCTTTGACTCGTTTTCTTCTGTTGACAGGTTCTGTCAGGAGATTGCTGGAAGTGTTATCCACTGTCAGCAGAGAAGACGTGAAGCGAGAGGATCGGCGGAGGCAGGGCTTAAGTAGCTCCCTCTGCTACAGGTGTAGAATGCACTGTGAGTTATCTATGGGTTTAGCGGCAGCTTTGTTGAGGATAGAGAAGATAATGTAAGTGTAATGAGCCTATGGATACAACGCTAAGAGTGAGGTAAATGCCTCTTGCTCCAAGCTTGAAGCAACTGTTGACCCACTGATAGAAATTAAGTTCCCTGCCTCTCACGTATTTCTGAATGGGATCTGTATTTCTCTGCTGGGATCATGACACGTGAGTGCCAGGAACATGCAGGAGCATGCAGGAGCCGCATGTCGCTTTTTGCATGCAGCGTTCTCCAAGAGCCGCACGTGTCTAATTTGCATGCAGCTGAGAGGGCTGTGAGCCTGTAGTCCTCAGCGTGTCAGGCTGAGATTGTTCATAGAGGACAGCATGTACACCATCCTGAGATTTGCTTGTGGTGTGCATATGTGGACCGGGCTAGGCGCGCGGGTAATGCAGCGTTGCTTAGGTATGCAGCAGCTGCCAGCGCAGTACTTAGCTAGGTGGGGGCAGGGGCCTGGAGACAGGCGGGGCTGGGCTCCCTCCGCTTGTCCCCCCGCTTCCCCACTGCTTCTATGAGTGCTGCAGCACTTATCTTAGCCTTGCGAGGGTCCAGGATTGTGATCTGGTGGGACATGGCCCCTCACGTGTATCCCAGTGGCTGGAGCTGCTCTGCGTGCATCTTGCCTTATTACAATCTCGAGCACAAGCCCTGTGCTTTGCTCGGCGTTCATGCACGCCAACATGCCACTCCCAGCGTGGCTTAATTCTTGTAGTCTTTGGCCCTGAAATTGCTAGGAAATGTAGTTTTATAGGCGTGTGTCCTGCAATGAGGACAGAGAAGCCGCTGATAAGGCCTGATAGTTTTGTAATGCTTTTGTATTGGTTTGTTTGTCTTTTTTGTTGTGGTTGGTCTCTTGAGCACTCTCTGCCTGCCACACTCACAACATGGACACCCTGCACACACACACACACACACACCATGCACACCATGGCCCCAGTCATGATACTGACCCCCAACACAATCACCCACCCCACACTCTGATCCCCAACACAATCACCCACTAGCGCTTCCTTTTGTCCCCTTTGTCTGCAGGCAGGGGACCATGGGACGTGCATTGTTGTGAGTGCCTGGGCAGAGTGCTGGCCAACGAGCCCTCAGAAGGGGTAGCGTACACGGAAATTTCCTTGCGCACTGCCACAGAGGTGTTCCACTGCTAGATTAATGCCCCTGGCCATGGGCTCATGTGACGCCAATATCTGTTCGGCCAACTCCCTCACCCTCCGGCTGATGAGTCCGTTGCTAGTGTTACTATGTACAGTGCTCCTGCATGTATGATCGATGGATCCTGGACACCCACCTTGCTGACCCCTGGATTAAGTTGTGCATGGCCTGGGAATGGACCAATTGCTCTTGCGCTATTGGCCACATTTTGGCCTGATGTTGCTTCATCCTCTCCAGCCAATCCCAGGTGGCCTGCAATGTGGGCCCGGACTGGCTGTGTGGATTGTTGTGGTCCCAGACCCACATTGTGGGATACATGGGGAGCTGGCTCTGCCTGGTCATCAGAGGAGTTGTGCCAGAATTGCAGTGCATGCCTGGACGACAAGGGTAAGGGTAAGGGAGATTAATGCATGGGCAAGAGGCTTAGCAGGGGACAGTATTCTGGCAAACATTGTCTCATTGGTGAGTGAGGTTGATTGTAGGTGGGTGTGAAAAGACTATGACTGCACATCTGCATTGTGTGCTGTGTGCTGCTAACATGACAGGCTATGGTCCCCACTCGGGTCGGTGTGTGTCTCGCCAGGGTTCCCAGAGGTGGGTGCCTCTGTTGCAGGTGGAGCTGCTGGCACACTATTGGCCTGAGTTGGCCTTGCAGGTATGTCCTTTTCAACAGTGTCCATGGAGGTGGACGGCACTGTTGCCTGAGGCCTTTTCTTGGATGGTACGCTCCCACTCTTGGACCTATCATGGCCTGTGACCCTTGTGGCTCCTGCTGGTGCTAGTGCCGTGCAGGTACAGGCACCTTCTGATGGTTCCTGAGTGAGAAACCTGAAGGTACTCTCACAACCACTCTGCAGGGATCTTCTATTCAGGTGGCCAGGGAAGGGCCATCGCTTTTGCATCCTAACCCTGGGGGTGGACAAGTGAGAGAGGATCACCTGGGTGGAAGGTCATTCGGGATTTGGAAAAAGTGCCTGAGGATGAGACATGGTACCCCCCTCCCCTTTTCTTAACACTGAACTAGCCTACCCTTCCTCAGCCTTTATGGGTTATATACAATCAAAACCCATACTTCCCCATTCACCACTACCTAGCACTGACATGAAGAAGAGGCGACTAGGAGTAATGCACACTTCCTATGTGAAACACCACTCTAGTACTGGGATGAAGAAGAGGTGTATGAAGGCATCCATTAGTTAAGGTCCGGCATGTCCCAGTAATTGGGTTTGTTATGGTCAGGCAATACCAGCAAACAACACACACCCAAGGACCCTTAACAAGGCTCAGGTGTATAAAAGGTGGAGCCCAAATAAATGTAGGGAGAGAAAGAGCTGCCTTGGTGGAACAAGACCAGGAAGTCGAGAGATTGGCAATGATCCCGGAGGACCTGCAGGACCCGGAGTGAGTGAGTCGCGTGGTGGGTGCAGTACCAGGAGCCTGTAAAATTGAAGGACACCTGGAGCTGCCGAACAACTGAAAACCAGAACGCTGCAAGCAGCAACCGTTCCAATCGCCGGCATGTGCAGAGAAGTGCCCAGCTATGAAGCGGAGTCAAATTGGTCTGGATCCCGGGTGGCAAGAAGGTGAGCGGGAGCACCAGTGGCCACAGTGGTGGAGGCTGCAAAGAGCCGGTGAGAGTCAGAGGAAACGGAAACATTGGCGCGCTTCCAGGGAACCGCAGGTTGACAAATAGCTGTTGACAAAACTGAGTAAATATGAGCAATATTGAATACCAAACTGAACGAGAAATACTGTTTGACTGAAAATATGCAATATTGAATGCTAAACGGAATGAAAACTACTGTTTAAATTAAAACCAAGGCATATGAAATACCGAAAGAACATTAAAAAAAATTACAAGGAATATCATAGTGGGTGAGAGCAGCACTGTGAACAGATCAAAAGCAAAGAGGTTGATAAACCAATGTGGAGAAAACTTGTACGTTTATGGGAAAAAGCAAAAGACTGATGTACAAGAGTGTTGCAGCACTTAAAGAGTTTATAAGTGTCTAAAGTCAGAAGCCTGAAGTAGAAAAGACTGTGAAGGAGTTCAACAAGGCTACGGGGAATTTACCGTTGCATGACCTGTGAAGGGTGGACCGTGTGGTCTGACAACTGTGCCTAGACCAGGGAGCCCTAAATTGTGACAAGTAGGAGACTTTGTGAAAGAACCACAGAGAAGTGGGAATTGAATTTTAAAACAAGCTAGAAGGCAGGTCAAGTGGACCTATTAAGTCAAAGGAGTACTACAGTGCAATCTTGGAGAAGGGAACCTCACGACCCCGTTTTGTGTGAACTATGCTAGATTGAACTTGGAGAAGGGAACCGCAAGACTTGACAGAAACTTGGTAAGACAAGCCGCTATTGGAACTGTATTGAACTTGTGAAAGTACGTATGCTGAAAACAGTTAAGACTTTACTTTTGAACACTATTCCATTGGCTAAGAAGAACCCCGCACAATGTTTATTTTTAGATGTGAGGGCAAGCATAGGTTATGTAACAGACAGTCCTTGGGTTTGGACTTGCAGACATAGACCTCCCTTTTTTTATTTAGGAAGGGATATTCCCACCCCAGTTATAGGGCAAGTTAGGTGTTACACTACCCTTATCCTTTTGGTATTGAATTTGACAACTGGTGTCTGTGTCATCTCTTGATACCATGCCTGTTTCACACATGGGTGTCTTGTGTGCCTGCTGTGAGACATGAAAATGTGCGTAAATACATTGATAGTAATGTGCCTGGTGAGTCAACATGTACTGTCACTTGTACTATGGTGTCACTGGGTGTTAGACCTTCAGAGGGACATGCCTCATGTGACTGGCAGTGTGGCAGTCTTCTGCACTGATTGTGGGTGAGCATATGGTCGGTGTTGGGTAGTTGGGTACCTGGCTTGCTTGGGGCGTCCAGTCCTGTGCATCAATGACCTACAGGGTCATGTGTGCACATGTACGTCAGGACGGTTGTTGCTTGGTTTTCCTGTAGTGCTGTTGACTGATGGATGACCTGCTAGTTGTGGTGGAGTCATGTTGACACAATGTTGGACATCATTGTGTCCATGTGGGCCTTTGTGCTACTTTTTAGATGCTCTGGTTGTTAGTCTGACACACACGTCCAGTGATGTTCTTTGATGGACATGCGCTATGTGTTTGGTACCATGTTTTCTGTGTTGACTGTGCATGGGTGACTGGTATGCGGCAAAGCAGGGTTTTAATGTGCGCTGCAGATGAGCATCAGCCCTTCTTACTTGCATTGCAATGGTTGGGCTTGTCTACGTCATGTCCTCATCATCCTACTGTGCTGTCATGTAAGGGGTATCTGTTAGGCAGAAACCTGTGCAGTTCCCTTAGGGACCATTGTAAAAGATTTAGGACTACAGGTGGTTGGCAGTAAATCCAATTGGTAGCAGTCTGTACCACCCAGATTTACCTGGTAGCTGTGGCTGAGCAGTCAGACTTCTCTCAAGATGAGTTAGGCAGTATATAGAGTATACACAATAGGTACAGAGATACAGTACCACAAGCAAACACTGACCAGAGCTTTGGTGTAAAAGTATATAATTATTTATTTAAAGACACACTTGTAAATTACACTAGCACAAAAAGAGGTAAGTAAATTCAACACACAGTCACTATTATATATATATACACAACCCTGATTACTTATTAGACAAGTCTTACTGAGAAACACCACTTATTTTCAGACAGAGGTGAACGCTTAACCCAAGATGGCACTCTAATAAGTTATAAAAAAAGGGAGGGAAAAGGAAAGTTGAAGATCGTTGCACTGCCAGGGAAGAAACCAGCTGCAGAGTTTTCCGGTTACAAGGTACTACTCTTTTCTTCGCGGTAGTGGTAAACTGTGGTATTCCGGTTGCCGGGGTGCTTGGCACAGGCAAGGCGGCCATGAGATGGTCCAGGAAGGCGAAAAGACGGGCAAACTGGTTATCCCCACCAGTCAAAGGAAGAAGACTCTCCGGACTGGAGATCTCCTCTGTCGTCGGGAAAAGTGGTGAGACGGTTCAGCAGGGCTCCACCGGTGGTGTCGTTGTTGCAGGTCGGCTCGGCTTCTCCCTCCTCGGATTCTTTAGGTCCTGTGGCGACTTCTGAAGTTCCAGTCCGCAAAGCCCTGCTTTTATGCAGAAAACCCCCATTCATCAGTCCTAGCTGTCACTCAAACATGCTAATTGGTGAGCCGGGCGGCTCACCACTGGGCCAATCACACCAGAGTGCGACTTGAGTTGCCAAGGCAACTCAGTCCAGGGTGCCTAAACCCCCTCCCACACCGCCTGTGGTACCCAGACAGAGTGGCACCCCTTTTGGAGGCTTCTGTGGAATGGCATTTTAGAACCGAGTTTCGGTGAAAAATACCAACCGGTGAATTTATATTAATTTAACAAACCGGCGGTATGTTCGAGGCTATATTAAAAAGTGGTAGCCTCGAACAATGGGAAAATCCCATAGGAATATATTTGCGGTCGAATATAAAAAGTAGTATCCACTGCCACCAGCCAAAACTCGGTCGGGGGGGACTGGATAGTGCCCCCTCGAACAACAGACCCCGGGGCAATCGAATTGCCCCGACCAGTACATCCACAATATGATGGTTTGTACTGGTTCTGTTCACAATTTAAGACTAGTAAAGCCATTGGGGACTTTACATTCCCTGGGAGACAGTAGCCAGTCCCAGGGTATGGAGTCTATGTTTGGGGGTCGCTACGATACCCCTGGGTTACTGCACGGAGGGTGCTGTGTAACCCATATACCAAAAACACATGAAGCCCCGTGGGGTAAAGGACCCCATAGCCCATAAAACACATACAAAGTCACAGGAACACCTCAAATCATGTCTAAGAGTGGGAGAAAAAGAGTCTCATTCTTAGCAGGAGAAAAAATAAAACCCCAAAAATCCAGCAAAGCTGCTGGGGGACTCACTAGGTTTGGGAAATTAGCCTTTACAGAGAATTCTCCCTAACAGTATCACAGCTTCAATGGGTCATGTTTTATGGCTTGCAGTCTCACATGGATGGGTCATGCATTGTTGTGGTTGATGTCACATGAATGCATGGAAATATGTGGATGTGTACATGCCATCATGTTTGTTTTGCAATGGGATTTGCATGGCCACGGACAGTCAATGCTGGGCTCATTACCAAACAACACCTGTAGACTGTGTATCCCTCCCATATGTCATTCCTCTGTGTTCCTGCTCATATGCCGTTCTTCCCCAGGGTTGTCAGGTTTGTCACATAAAATACACCACATTTATGTAGGAATTTGTCGATGAGAACTTGGCGTAGCTCTGCTGCTCCAACAACAACATGATCATAGCATCACAATCTGTGAAACAGTCCATCAATTCCGTGTAAGAGTTCATCCATATAGATTTGGTCTAACGTCACGGAAGATCACAGTTCATCAATTCTGTATGAAAATTCAACCATAGGATTTTTGGTCTAGTTTCGACTTATAAGACCAGGGAGTGTCCCAGATAAGATACCTCAGTTTTGCACCAAGAACCTAAAAAATAGCTACCTGACACTTTTAGCCTCCACACTTAAAGGGCTTCCAAAGCACATCTTGTTTCCAATGCATAACCATGCTTACACTAATTTATTTATTTCTTACAATGTACTACAAACTACCTTGCACGCATTCTGTATTCAGGACATAGAACTTTTCCTTTTTCGGTGCACAATGAGGCACTATGGGTGGAGGAGGGAAGCAATGTGAATACGTTACAGTGGCCAGAATGTTTTACTTCAGGGAAGGGTGGGACAATATGTGGTGGGAGATTGATGGAGCGGCTTTCAAAGACAAATAATACATTTACATACTCAAAGTGGCAGAGCTCCCAAGTGGCCTCATGTGGGGGGCGCAGAGTAACATTTTACAATCATTTAAGGTCAGAATATCTCAATGTTTCAGCTGTGACATGTGAAAAATTAATCCGACCCAATATTTTTAAATGGAAAGTTTAACTTGGACCATCATTTCAATTTCAATGTGTGTGACAAAATGCCAACTGTTAGAAAGGAATAGCGTAGGCTTTTTTGATTTTGAGTAATAAAATTATGCTGGTAGCTCTGTTTGTAAAAGTGAGGTCTGCAAATCAGATCCCCATTCGTGATGATCCCTGCTAAAAAGCATAGTGCACACTTGTATCTCTTCTGAACCTGTCTAGTGACAACTCTAAGCAGCTGCTTTGTTATTTAGAGACATGACAGTCACAGCGGGATCATCTTCGACTCCACACTTTCCTTCTCTGTTCACATCTCTGATGTTTCTAAGAAGTCACACTACCAGCTGCACCTCCTCAGAGGTATTCTGCCTTTCCTCTCCTTCACCCAGAAGCTTACTGTCTCCAGAGCTCTAGTTCTCTCAAGGCTGGACTTCTACAACAGCCTCTTTCTAAATCTGCCTGCCTCTACTCTCCGCCTTCTGCAACTCATCCAAAACAGGACTGCAAGTCTTGTCCTTGGCCTTAAGCCCAGGGATCGTATCTCTCCAGGACTGAAATCTCTTCACTGGCTCCCAGTGGCGGTGAGGATTACGTTCAAAACCCCTTGCATTGTCCACAAGGCCTTCTGGGGCCTGGGCCTCAATACCTTCAACTCTCTCTTCCTAAATATCTTCCTTCTCGAGCTCTTCGCTCATCCGCCTCCAACTCCCTCAGGGTCAGTCGCTTCTCCAAGCAGCGAGTTGGTGGTCGATCTCTTTCTTCTGCTGGGGCCTCCCTCTAGAACAGCCTCTCTGCCTCTCTGAAACTTGAGGAGAACCATTTCCGGTTGCAGAAGCACCTCAAGACCTTCCTCTTTGATTGAATCTGAAACTGCACTGGTTCCTGGATACCCTCTGATCTCGGGCCCAGGTCCCCTCCCCGCCAGTTGCACACCTGCACTACCCCCTGGCAATCCTTGCAGCACTCGGGGGGCGCACTTTTATTTATTGTCTTTTTTTATTTCACTGTTATCATATGTACTGCACTTTTCCCATGCCCCCTGTTAAGACGGATTTCTGAACTCTGTCCTGGCGGCGCAGAAGTTCAGAAGGCCAACCCAATTACTTGGAACAGGGTAACCTCTGGACAAGCCAGACCAATCAGGGTAGCGATCGCGGCGGTCAAGACTAGGTCTCAAGAGGGGTGAGGGTGACTGAAAGCCCGCAATGAGCACACAAAGCAAGGACACTTACAAACTACTCCAAACAGGTGTTATATTAAAAATATATACACATTTATTCCAAGGCCTTTAAAACAATGACCGTAGCGAGAAATCACAATACAACTCTAGTAAACCAACACATACCATACCAATACAATATATATACAAATACGAACAAGTCTCAAGCGTTAGATGCACGAAATGTGTAGTCCACCTAAAAGGGAAGGAAAACAGGCAGTGCGAAATAATGCTTAGACCCAGTCCGCCTTCAGAGGCACCTAACTAAAAGGAAGTCCGAGCCCTACGAAGAGTGGAGCCTTGTGCTCAAAAGTACCTGCACACGCTGGTGCCAACGGGCAAAAAAGGGGAGTCTCTTCGAGGGAATCAGGCAGTTCAGTTTAGTGCACAAATGAAGAAGAACAGAGTTCTGCGACTCAAGCGCAGCCTCCACTGTGGGCAGAAGCAGAGCGCGAGTACGGAAAGGCGTGCTGTTTTGACACAGCGGGGTAAAGCTATGGGCTCCTGCAGGAGGGCGACCAGTTCCTAGCTATGCTACTCACCGGTCCCCGATGCAAGCAGACCCAGGCTTCTCCGCGTCAGTTTCAGTCACTGGCAGGTTCAGGAGAGCAGGGGACGTCTCGTCGTCGTGTTGATTCTGCAGCAGCAGAGTTGAGTTAAAGATGTCCCAAACAAAGTGAACCCGCACAGTTTGTTACCACAGCAGGGCAACGGAGCGGCCGTGTGTATCTC
Source organism: Ambystoma mexicanum (assembly GCF_040938575.1). Classification (NCBI taxonomy): domain Eukaryota; kingdom Metazoa; phylum Chordata; class Amphibia; order Caudata; family Ambystomatidae; genus Ambystoma; species Ambystoma mexicanum. Next base: position 21,534,220 of record NC_090933.1, on the reverse strand, counting down.
AGTCAAATGTACACTACTCACTTCAGACCTGGGAACGCCAAGTGTACGAATCGTGTGAGAGTGACAAGGACTAGAAATACTACACAACCTGGCGGCGGTTACAGAGCAAGACTCCTGTGTAGGCTGGTCAGTCTGCTGGATGGCCCAGAGACACTTCCAAAGGATTACGAGCAGGAGATGGTGAAGATGCCGAGAATAGCTGTTCCCGCTATTCCAAGGGTCGAAGTACCAGTACAGGCCTTTTGGTTCGATCAAAGGTAAAAAGGGTTTCACAAGGCGACAGCAGTGCAGAGGAGCAGTCCTTCAGCGGGTCACCAGCGATTCCTCGGTTCAGCCTCTTGGTTGCAGGATACTTGGCTCCTGTATTCCTCCGTTCGTGAGAACTCAGGAGATCGACATGGTAGTGGTGTTTCCAGCCCCCTCTTATCCACGGTTCCCTTCGCGCCAAAACGGAGGGGACCCAATGGGAGATCCGCTCATCAACACTCACACCATTCGTGGACCTATCACGGACCACGGTGGTCCCAGGCATTCACACCACCCTAGACTCTCAGACATGCCCAAATAAGGAAGGCCCCGGGTCGGCTCGACCTGGGGAAGGTGAAGGGAGCAAGACGGTCAGCGGACAGGACAAAGGAGCCTCGTGGTCTGGCCATTTTGGGAGCCAGGCCACCATTTTGGGCTAAGTGCGAGAAACGCGCTTAAAATGCCAAAAGGAGCTCAAAACACAAGATACGATCGCTGCCACCATTCCCGTCCGTGAATCACTTGCACCGATCAGTTACAATCCTAAAAGAGTATCTAGGGCCTGTAGAAGGCTAGGGACCCAAGAGAGCAGTAACTTATCTTACAGTGCCCTCTTGTGTCATGTTGCACGAAAGCCGCAACATGATAAAAGAAACTACGGAAAACAGCGTTTCCCGGTACTGACTGTTTTAAGGGCATGTCAGTTTCCCCGTAAGAATGGAGCGAAAGCCCAGAGGAGTGCGGCAGAAGGCTGCACTTCTCTGGCAAAGTCGAGAACAAGGTGAAAAACAACAGCAAAAAGTTTAGGGGTTGCCACATGGAAGGAAAATTACCTATAATTACGAAATCTTTCCTAACACCCCCTGCACTTGCACGATCTAAAATGTCACCTGGCCTAGTAGGATTGTTTTCTGTCTTCCCTCTGTTTCCCCTCCCTTGCCTTGTCATGCCTTGAAACACTTGTGTACAGGCGCGTTATAAAGGTCATATCATATCATATCATAACGTGACATGTGCATGCGTATGCCGATCAGAAGCCGGTGAGACCAAAGGTTCAGCAGTCAGGATATGCCTTTCATTTTGTTCAAACCGGCATATAAATGAAATGTTATAATTGTGGCTCCCAGGATCTCACTGCAGATGACACATCTAAATATAAGCCATGTCTGACTATAGCACACTGATCTCTAGGACTCCACAATTATATTTTGCTCAAAAACTGGTTGGTGTCATTTTATTATCAGCTTGGTTTCTAGAGACCCTCCTGAATAAGGTCTCATGTGTAATCACTGCCCGGTTCTGAGTTTCACCCAAAACAAATCATTTGGGCTTGGTTGCAACAAACCTGGGAAAGGGTTGTCACCTTCCAGTGAGAAAGGAACTATCCTCAGGAGGCAGTGTGAGGTTAAGTGCTTCAAAGGAAAGGCTCTGCTAGGCCAAAGGCGCTCATACCGTGGTGGTAATTAACAGAGACACTTTGATGTAGGCAGAGGTGGGGGTGGGGTTAGAGCAGCCAGTAGAGAATCATCAATACACTGAAGGGTCCCACAATCTTGAATTCTCCCATCGCCCCAGGGCTACCAAAATTCATGAACCCCCCCTTCCTGGAAGACCTCTGGGTATGACATAGCCAGACAGAAGATTCTGAAACACCAGCCTGGAATTTACCTTTTACATAGGGCTAGAAGGGAACCAATTGCTGTAGAGGTTTGCGTATATAAGGAGGAGGACCCCCACCCCCATAGTTGATTCATGTTTGAACACTTGTTGGGCATACAGTCTGCTCCTAAAACCTCTGCCATAGAGGTAAGGAATATGATTTCCAAGGAAGAGGCACACTCTCCCCCCCTAACCATTCTAAGGGGATATTTGGGATGATCTGCTCTCTAGATCTGCAGTTGAGTCCATTGGTACTGAAGTGCAGAGGAAAGAAAGACTTACTTACTCCAAAGCACCAGCTCTGAACCTTGGCATCCAGCTTTGATCCCTTTGGGATCCACCACGACTGCTTTGAAATTCTTTTCGGGCCACTGCAAGTACCTGGAGCTGTCCTTGCCAAACACTGCTTTTTCGATTTGAAGTGGATCTACTGAATTACTGACTCAACCCATCACCTGCCTGTATTGCAGCGATTTTGAGCCAATCGCCATTGACTCACCACATCACAACATGGGATCCTTACGAGCCAACTCGACCAATTGAATATGCTGACTCACCCTATTGCTGCCTGTTTTCTTCATCCGCATCTTGGACCATATTCAGCAGACTCAATCATCCTGCCAATTGCAATCCACTGGGAATCCTTGACTCAAAACTCCTCATTGCTGGCTCAAACCATTTAAAGCAAATAGAAGTCTGACCCAATGCTGTTGAATCCATGAACAAGCACTTACAAGTATTTGAAGTGGTTCTGTCCACCTTGATTGTCTTAAAAGACACACGTGACGGATTCCAAGATGGCCACCGGGGAGAGGAGTCGCGTCTGAGTTGCGCTCCGCCCGGGCCGCCAAATACAACAGCACAAATTATGAAGCTGAAGTGGCCGAAGTAGCGGTATTCCCCCGCTGCACCCAGAATACCCCCCAGCGATAGCGACGCAGATTCACAGCCCCCCCACGATGGAACGGGAGCTGCAAACCAGCGTGGCGGCCCCTCCCCCCACAGCGGACAGAAGCACTCTCGGCCGTCGGAGCGCAGGAGCGAGGCCGGGAAGTGAACAACGCCCTACTTGAAAGGGTGAAGGGCAGGGGGTCTCATCCCCGCAGGAGGAGGAGTAGAAAGTCCTGAACCCCGGGACACGAGAGTGCCGGAGGAGCGGGACTGCCCCTCCCCAACCCCCGCGGTGGCCCAGGCAGGCAGCGCCGAAGAGCCTTGCAAACAGCGGAGCATCCAGGCGGGAGGAGACGCGCGAAGGCTACCAAGAAGAGGAACCACAAGCTGCCAATGAAGGGCCCCGTGGAAGGGGGAGCGGTGACGACGGGGAGCGGCCTACAAAGACAGCGGCAGTAAGGGCGGACCACTCAGACCTTCGAGCGGGGGCCGCCCTGTGGATCCTCCAACTCCATAAAAGAGGTGAGTCCGGCCTGGCAAGGAGTGGAGGGAACGGGCAAAGAAGTCCCCCAGCGGGCCCCCAACACATACGGACAAGGCGAAAACACCCTCGGGGGTAAAGCAAGAATGAGGGACATTTATAACGACTAAAGAACTAATGATAAAGATCCTGCCAAAATGCCAAAAATCACCCACTAAATAAACAAAGCCCTCCAAAGGAAGCCCCCCCCCCAGGCGGAAGGAAGGTCACGAAAGGGGCGAACAAGCCAGAGGGAAAAGCGTGGGGAATTTAATCCCCACCGGAACAACACTCCGAAATACTTGCTACTCCTACCCACTAACCCCACAGGCAAGGAGCGGGATCCACATAAAAGAGATCCCCACCACACACAAACAGAACCCAACACCGTGAACCTTGCTCTGGGGGAGGAGAGGAAAGAGAAGGAAACAAGAGGAACTTACAAGGGGGAACACAAGGAGCAAACAAGGAAAGGAGAACACCAGGAACACCCCGGTTATAACAGACTCACAGGATACAGGTCGATACGGGGTGGACGGGATACAACAGAATATACGAGAACAGACTTATATGGGGGCAGGATCGCATTCACAACTTTGAGCAATCTGAGCAACAGGTCGCCAAACAAATAGCATCACCACCATAGGAGGACACTAAAGAATTCACCACCACCCCAGAAAAAGCAAAGTAAGATGTCAAGAGCTAAAGGGAAGTCTAACGCCACGCAACACACACCACAACCCTCGGAACAAGACTCAAACATCCTACAAACGTGGTCGATGGAGGGCTCAACACAACATAGAGGTAAAACCCAGGAGGATCCCCATGGGGAAAGCGACACTCCTACCCTCCAACAACAACCACCCACGAGAGAAGATATGCAAACTTGGTTTCGGGACCTACAAGAAACATTCATGGCTACAGTACAGGAGCAGTTCACAACTATGAAAGCCGACATGAAGCAAGCGGTGCAGGACTTGAAATTAGACATGGCCAAACTAGAAGAGAGAACGGACATAATAGAGAGATCATTCCTGCACTCCGAGGAAGAAAAGCAACAGGTCAGTGAAACACAAGAACAACTGGTTAGGCTTACTTACAACCTGGAAATTTAGTGCGAAGATCTGGAAAACCGCTCCAGAAGGTCGAACATACGCATCAAAAACATGGCGGAATCCGTTCTGGATAAAGACCTAAAAATGGCAGTGAATGAAGTCTTTAGAGATGTCCTGGGCGCCCAAGACATAGGAGAAATTGGGATAGACAGAGTCCATAGGGTTGGAACGAAAAGGACAGGCGCCCCGGGTGAGAGACCAAGGGATGTACTGGCAGCACTCTCCTCCTACCCACAGAAAGAACAGATACTAAGGAGGGCTAGAGAAATAGAACATATTACAATAAACGGACCAGACATACAACTCTATCAGGATTTAGCCCTGGTAACCCTACAAAAAAGAAGAGCTATGGCCCCGCTGGTCAAGGCGCTGGTGGCGAAACAGATACGCTACAAATGGACCTTCCCATTTGGTATAATCTTCACTTGGTAAGGGAAGCAGAGAAGAGTGACCACATGGGAGGAGGGCCTCAACATGATGGGACTCCAGGAAGAAGAGGAGGACCGGGAGGAACCGAAAACAAGGGGTGATCAAGCGAGAAAGCCGAGAGGCTGGGAAACAGTCAAATATAGGAGGACAAACACAGGAAGGGAGAACGGGAGGAATCCACAATGACAGAAACTAGGGGTATTGAACAGCATGGTCAGAAACGCAACAACACCTAGTTAAGATCCCCGCATGGGGGGGAATGTTAAGGAAGGGAAAGCCACTACTCATATGGAGATGGCGGTCCAGGTAGAACCCACATCATTGGAACCCGGTAAGGACCGATGAGAATGTGGGGTTTAGGATCCCCTACAAAATTACCCCCCGAGGGTAAGGTGGGCAGGGAGCGAAGGGCGCAACGCCCTAGCGACATTAGGAACCCTCGCCCAACTCGTGGGCAAGTTGCTGTTTGGTTTAAAGTTATTGGTTGGGGGGGCTCGTTGAAGGAGAAGGGAGGGAGGGTGAGGGGCTGGACACATGAAAATTTGGCAAGGAAGGGGACCCAAGAACTTTGCAGGAATACGTAACAAATGGGGAAGGTACGCATTTTGAGCTATAACATCAGGGGCATGAATCATCCCATGAAAAGGGTGAAACTGGAGAAACTGCTTAAGCGGGAGAGAGCGGATATAATACTGCTCCAGGAAACACATATCAGGACGAGGGACAAACAGAAAAATGTGTCTTAGGGGGTACAATATTTGGGCACAAGCAACCTCTTCCGAAAGAAAAGCGGGGGTGTTGATAGCGATAAGGGAAGGGGGAGAAGTGAAGCTGGTGGACACTCTAACGGATAAAGAAGGGAGATATGTGCTAGCCAATGTGGAGCTAGAAGGACTTTGCATTACACTATCATCGATCTATGCACCCATCATGGGGCAGAATGGCTTCCTCAGGGATGTCTTGGGGAAACTAGAAATCTTTGCAAAGGGGGAGGTGATCCTGGGAGGTGACTTCAACTTGGCATGGAACCCACATCTAGACAGAAGCACCGGGAACACCCTGGGCCACGGAGCACCTTCAAAACGCCTTAGACAACAGATGGATTGCTTAGCCTTAAATGATGTGTGGAGGGAACTGAAAGGGGAACAAAAGGGGTACACATACTTCTTGCATGTACATAACTCCATGTCAAGAATAGACTACTTTTGGGAATCAGTGGGTCTTATGGGAATGATACAAGGGATAGAACGGGGAGCGATTGCACTCTCGGACCATGCACCGTTATGGCACGACCTGAAGCTCCCGGGGAAAACAAACGGATTATGGAGGTGGAAGCTTCCCCAGGATGTAATCCAAGACCCAATAACGGGGGAAACCATAAAAGGAATGATAGAATACTTTACACATAACAATAATGGGATGCGTTCAAAGCAGTTATACGCGGGAAGATCATAGAGTTGAAGGTCACTAGGGAGAATCAGAGATTCATGTGGGAAAAGGAACTGGAAAAGGCAATAACAGAACTACAAGAGAAAATCTTGACCCACCCCACAAGGGCGTTAAAGAAATCGCTGAAACACACACAGGGCCAACTAGAGCAACTGCATGCGAAAGGGGCAGAAAGAAACTTACTTTACCTAAGGCAGAGATGCTACATAAAAGCAAACAAAGCTGATAGACTCCTAGCTAGACAACTTCATGCAAAGCAGAAAGCAATGTCCATCAAGGCCTTACGAGACACCACAGGTGAATTACAGACACGCACTCTAGATATTGGGGAATCATTTTGAGAATACTATCAAAAGCTATACTCTTCTGACCTCCCGGACGTGTAGGCACAGGACTCTTATCTAAAATCCCTTCCCATCCCACGAATATCAGAGGAAGAGAGATTGGCCCTCGAGAACCCAATTAGTGAAGAGGAAGTTAAAAAAGCAATAGCAGAACTCCCTGTGAAGAAAGCACCGTCGCAGATGGCTTCACGACCCCGTTCTATAAAAAATATGCAGACCAACTAATCCCAGTTCTCACTAGGCTCCTATACTCATTCAAAGATAGCGGCAACGTGACACCCACAATGAACGAGGCAAAGGTGTTAGTTTTCCATAAAGCAGGGAAAGACCCGACATACCCAGATTCATATAGGCCCATATCCCTGATTAACCTGGACGTAAAAATATATACAAAGATCTTAGCGGCGAGACTATCCCTGCTCCTTCCAAAATTAATGAACTTGGACCAATCGGGCTTCATCCCGGGTATACAAAACCATGACAATCTCAGAAGGCTTATCCACTTGGTGGAAAAAATTGGCATAACACACACACCAGTGATATTACTATCAGTAGATGCCGAGAAGGCTTTTGACTGAGTAGAATGGCCAATGTTATTTAAAGTCTTAACCTGTATGGGATTTGGGGAACAATATATAGCTAGAATCAGGGCGAACTACTACTCCCCATCCAGTAGAGTCGCAGTCAATGGAGAGGTCACAAATAGGATAAGAATATCCAGGGGAACAAAGCAAGGCTGCCCGCTCTCCCCATTATTATATGCTATCTTCTTAGAACCCTTCTTAATAAAAATAAGGGAAAACATTCATATCAAAGGGATTGAAATGGCAGGAACGCAACACAAGGTAATATCATATGCCGACGACATGCTGATAACCTTAGAAGAACCAGAGACGACACTACCAGCAGTGGTTAGGGAATTAGAAGACTTTGGAGCCATATCAGGACTAAAGATTAACAGGAAAAATTCAGAAATCCTAATATTGGCGGGGGATAGGGCAAAGATAGAAAGGGAAGCTGACATATTGGGGCTTAAGATTGCAGGACAGGGTATTAAATACCTAGGTGTAAGAATAACCCACAAAATAGGGCAGCCATATGGGGAAAACTACCCGCAACTCCTAGCAAACATTCGGAGAGACCTAGAAAGATGGAATCCATTACTAATTTCTTGGTGGGGCAGAATACAATCAGTTAAGATGACCATCCTCCCAAGGATACTATACTATTTCCAGGCCCTCCCGACAGGTGTCCCGCATACCTTTTTTAAAACTTTATCGAGAGCGATTTCATCCTTCATATGGAAAGGGAAGACCCCGAGAATTGCTACGGCGATCCTCACAACACCAACAAGAGAGGGGGGTATGGCGCTTCCCCACTTCAAGAAATATTTTCAGGCGGTGCAATTAAAGGTCCTTAGGGAATGGATGGGGGTAGACCTGCAGCAGATTTGGGGCGAAACAAGACAGGGCAGTTGCAAGGACACCACTAGTGGAATTACTCTGGAAACAGAAACAACATAGACACCCTAACGTAGGAATAAGCGAAATTATGAAGACCACTTTGGAAGCGTGGGACTGCCAAACACGGAAAGGCATCATGACCACTACGCTAGGCCCCTTCACACCTATTTGCAGGAATCCTCAATTTCCACCAGGTATGGAATGTGGGGCGTATGAAAACTGGGAAGAGGCAGGAATAACGAAGATAGGGGAAATGTTCATAGACAACGAAACCGGACCACTTGCCTCATGCTACTCAACCTCGCCACTCTCCCAAAGAGATAAATACAGGTATGAGCAACTTAAACACTGGCTATAATCCCTGAACATTACTAAAGCGGCAACGAGGAGCCTTACGCCATTTGAGAAATATGTCATCTCCAACACTGGGGCGAAGAAATGGGTTTCGACACTCTACTCATTCATAAACTGACAGGAGGAACAAATCAAGTGGGCATACATGACTAAGTGGGACAGAACGCTAGGGGAACATCCAACTAGAATTCAGTGAGAGGACCTATGGAAACAGATCCCCAAGTTGACGCGCTTGGCACAGACAAGAGAGATGTGGATCAAAATAATGACACAATGGCACTACAGCCCAGAAAGACTGCATACTATGTTCCTCAAAACGTCTAATAAATGTTGGAGAGGATGTGAAGAGGTGGGCACATGGAGACACATTTGGTGGGATTGTAAAAAGATAAAACCGTTTTGGGAGGAGGTAATGGGAGAGATGGGAAAGATATTTCCGGAGGTGGGGCAGATGGGAGAGGAAGTATGGCTATGTGGAATACGAGACCAAACCGCAAGAAAGTATAAAAAGACTCAGTGGAGAGGCTTTATGGGGCTTCTCATAGCAGCATGGTCAATCATCGCCCAGAACTGGAAAAATAAAGACACCCCACTGACTTTCACTTGGTTACAAAAAGTATGGGCCCAAATAACGATGGAAAAAATCACCCACACGATTCAGGGTACGAGGGACGAGTTTGTAAAGGAATGGGATGGGATTCTGGAATATCTTCGATCAGACTTCATGGTTCAGTGGTGCCCCCATAACATTAAAGTAACGGACATCTTCAATGCATAAAAGAAAAGTCCCCAAATAGACAGTTACATGTGCCCCGAGGGGTGGGGGGGATTTGGGTGGGGGAAGTCTTTTTGTTAGTAGTTTTCTTCTACTGTATACGACATGTTGATTTATAAAACTAATAAACATATGTTTTAAAAAAAAAGACACACGTGACTTGTAAGAGACTACTATCTATCTTTTTTAAATACATTTTCAATAACTTTGATATTGCTACGTAAATCATTGCCTGTGCATCCCTGCCTTCAAACCCAGAGTGCCCCTTTATTCTAAAGTCTCCAGTTTATGTGTTTTCCCTTTTAGGGCTGCGTCATTGGTGTTTTTATTAGTTGTGTGTATTTGCTATTTTAAAATATCTTATTTTATAGAACGTTGGTTGAACATTCTTTAATTCTAGTACTCAGTACTATTTGTGTTTGGCTTGCATCTGTACCAGCTCGCCACCCCCTATGAAGAGTATAACGTAACTTCAGTCCACATTACCAAAAGCAGTGAAGGTGGTATACCTGTTAGGCCGTGCCTGTTTCACCATTATGAGTGGGATCATTTTGCTTTAGTGGTTGTGTGGGGCAGAGTAGGAGTTTCATTCACTACTCATCCCTGTACTTCTTCAGACCAGTAGTCATTTCATCATACAATGTACCCTCATTTAAGTCTAATAGGTTGGGAGTGATGCTTTAATCTTGTGCCCCTCATTCCTGTAGCACCCCACTCCTCCAAACAACAGGTGTTTCGATCCTGACTGCAGCCACATTTGCACCTTTGAATTTTCATGCACTCCATACTCAACACTGCTCGTCTCTAATTGATGGCTGGGCAACATCTAGTCCTCATTTCAGTTCTCATGTGTTTGGATTCTTGGAACCCTAGAGAGGATAGGAGCACACATCTGGAAGATATGAGTGTGAAGAACTGACATCTGGTAATGGGTGTAGAAGCCCTAGCTTTTTAGATGTGTATGTAATAATACAATTATGCCAGTGATCCATCTCAGAGAGGAGGCTCTGCTAATCTGACCCCCTCTCCCCCTTCCTAAAACTCCATGCTAAAAGCATAGTGCACACGTGTCCTGCTGCATCAGTCTACTGATCTGCCACACCTGCTCTCCAGTGGCACAGGGCAGGTTTAAAGGCTATATGTGCCCTGTTTGGCAGCTGCTGTCAAACAAAGTAACTGCAGACAAAGGTTGCCTTTTACTTCTGCACCTATGACACAAAACATGATAATTCTAGGCCTAGCTGTCTGGTGGCAGGCTAATCTCTAAGAATAAGCTGTACCTGTTTTTGGTATGGTGACTGATAGTGCACACAATATTGAAAGCCACATCAAATTGGTATCCTACACATGTCAACCACATGTGCTTAGGTCAGCTATGCTAAGGAAAGGCTATGTGGATGCATAGCCAGTCAGCGTTTCTGTCCTCCTGCAAGTGTGACAAACTGCAGGAAGGTTGTCTACCTTTGCTCCTCTGGGATGATGGGTAACACCTCCCCTCAAGCCTAAGAACTCTCAGTAGGCATGCTCCTGGGAACCATTCTTCAAAGAGGCAGAAACATAGCAAAGGCTATTCACACAATCTGGTGTTTCATACCAAAGGGCCTTTGAAGCTGTAGGTTGGGAATGAGGCAGGGTTAGAGTAGTCGGAAAGGGCAGAGGGAAACCAAGAAGAGTTTTGCCATCTTTCTTTTCTGTGGGGATCTCTTTCCTTTCGGTCCTCTCCACTTCCTGTAGGGAAAAAAGCACTCTGGGTGTGATGCAAGAAGGCAAGGGTTACTTGTGCCTAGGATTGGACTCCTTACAGCACGCTTCTCGGGTTTCAAATACCATTTGTGCCCTTTTACCTTTATGAGGAAGGGGCCTTCTACTCTTCCGTGATTCATTTGAAGAACAGAATAATTTGGAGGACCTTTTTCTGGGAGTGCAGTCCATTCCATAATCCTCCACCAGTGAGCTAAAATATAGTGATCCAAGGCAGAGATGAGCTCTGTCCCCTAACCATCCTCAGGGAACATTTTGGTTACTTGCTGTTGGACCAAGGCATGCCCTCAGCCAGCTACACTGGAACCAGCTCCTCCTTGGATAATTACTTTATATAGGTAATTGGAATGTAGTAAAATGGAGACATGTGATTATAATGGTGTTTTCTCAATTTCAAAAAACAGATGCGATTAAATAAGGAGTTTCCCAATTTGCTATTAATGTCAAAAGTAGGATTTGTACTCAGATCGGGGTAGATAGTCTAATAGAAATCTTTCGTGACACTCGTAAATTCTCATGGGTTATTTTGACCACATCAAATTTTGATGAGCTCTCAGTGGCTTTAATTCCCGCACGCAATTTAATTGCTGTATACATGTCTGCCTACATTGGGGGATCTTTCTTCTGCAATAAATGAAGGGGTGCTGCCTTGGTAAAAACCATTCACATTTGTGTTTCTCGTGTGTACCATTGCGTATAGAGAGCGGAGTCCTTCGTCGCCTGGCTTCCGTTATTGCCGTGTGCCTTGCTGTAGCTACTTTATGACTGTACCAGTATTTGCTGCCCAGGGCGCAGACTGACCCTTCATGCAAGTTTAATACAATTAACTTCGGCCGCAAACAATGTGCCCTGTCAGCCCGTATCGCCAGCCCTTTCAGTAACACCATCCGCAGTGGCTGCACTGCCATGGCACACCCAGAGCGCCCTTGCCAATCTGTCAAGGGTGCTTTGTGGCTCAAATAGTACTTTACTCAGCTGCCGCCGTGTCAGGGAGCCGCTGTTAACAGAACAACAATAATCGTGTCAACTAAAACGGTCAAGCTAGCAATGTGGTTGCTATGAAGATTAAAAAGGGTGGAAAGGGCCGATTAATACCAATGTGTATGTGATGGCGTGTTTCTAAATTAAAGACAACACTTCTTTTTGTTTGGCAAACGAATATCTGGCCCCACACGTTCACAAACGAATGCAGATTAAAGTGGAGACGTGCAGCACAGGGCATGCCGCTTTAGAAATCCGGCAAGAACACTGGAATACAAGGGGCTACATGATAATTGGTTAGCTGTCCATTTTCTGTTGGTGCGTGATCAAAATGCCATTGTTTACCTGTTGAGGTAACTACGTGCTCAATGCATTTCCAATCCCACTGTTTATTTTACAACGCGAGGTGAGGCTCAGTTTCACAGGGGTCATCCATACACTACAGAATGTCAGTGTAAAATGAAAACGTTTTGCCATTTTGCACCTTCCAGTGCACTTCGTTATATGTTATAAAGAGTACATTAACATCATCCTTGAAGAACTGTTGGTGTCTCCTAGGCATATGAGCCTTAGATAGAGGCGGAAAAGTAAGTATGTTAAAGAATTCTAACATTAATAAAAAGTGTCATTGTGAAAATGATGGTTGATTGTTTTTCTGTAGATTTTGGAGAACTTATTTATTCCAGCCTCTCTTGGCCCTCTTCCTGCTCCAACCTGTGATGGCGGATGGCCTGTGATAATCTTCCACTCCACACTCACCTTCTCTCCTCACATCTCTGACATCTGAGAATTCCCCCTACCTGCTGCTCCTCCTCAGAGGTATTCTTCCTTTCCTCTCCTTCCCCTAGCAGCTCATTGCCTCCAGAGGACTGGTCATTCCTATGCTGGGCTACTGCAACGGCCTCTAGCAAGATGTTTGTGCTTCTACTCTCTTCCCTCTGCAACTCATCCAGAATTGGACTGTGGAATTGTCTTTTTTTCCTGGGGCCAGGTATCGTATCTCCTTAAGACTGTGATGATGGCACTGGCTCCCAGTGGCAATTACTGTTCAGTTCAAAACCCTGTGCATTGTCCACAAGGCCTTATGGGTCCTGGGCCTGCAATTCCTTCTACTCTATATTCCTAATTCACTTCCTTCTCATGGTCTTTAATCATGCCTCTCCTACTGCCTCAGGGCCAGTAGCTTCTCATAGCAATGAGTTTGTGGTTGAAGTCCATCTTCGGCTGGGGCCTCCCTCTGGTACAGCCTCCCTGCCTCAATGGAACTGGAGGTGAACGTTCTCCTGGTATGGATGCACTTCTGATGCTTCCTCATGTGTTGTACTTTCTCTCCTCCTCTCCCCTGCTGAAGTCCTGGATGACTGAGAGAATGCACTAGTCACCTGCCCATACTCTGATCTCTGCTACAGGCCTCTGAGCCACCAGTTGAACCCATGCACTGCCTCCCTGGCATCCCACGCACTTGGTGGCTTTTTACTGTATCCCTATAACCCACTACGAGCAATTGACTCCTGATGTCTGCACTTACCCTTCCACTGCCACCAGCCCACCGCATTTTCATTACTGATTATATAGTATTTTAATTGGATGCCGTTCCCATGTACTGCACTGCCCACTCCCACTTCAAACCCCAGGTCTCCCCTTAAAAATGCCGATTCACTTGCTTGATGTCAATGTGAACTGGCATCATGGGATGGGTGTGTTTGAATTCACTCTGTTGCACCGTGGGACACTTGTATGTTTGGAGTTTGGGAATTACATGCTGGTCCAATAACACAGCGAGTAGAGCGCTAGCTTTAACATCTGTGCAGAGCCTGCTGATGCAGGTTCGAATCCCGGCAGGGCCAAACTCAGCCTTTCATCCTTCCGAGGTCGATAAATGAGCACCACACACCATGGGTAATAATAAGCAGCTCTCAGATACCTGAGGGTTGTAGCACTATATAAATGCTAAATTATTATTATTATTACATGTCATGTCACATCAATTGTACATGGCTCGGGGACAGTAGTCATCAAGTTTCATCTCATGCTGTTTGACAGTTCAGACAGTTCAGGCATGGCTATGCTACGTAGCATCTGTGTATTTGCATCAGTGATGTTGGTGAATCAACTATGCCATTCAGGTGCTCGTGTGAAGCAGGTGGTATTGAGCCCTTCCACACACGTCCATGGCTGCTTTCATGCTACCCTTCCCTTCCTTTGACACTGCGTACTCGCAGGAGTTTATGCCATCAGAGACATGGCAGGTTAATGTGTTGCATGACAACATTGTGATACCTATGTGTATGGGCTATGCTATTTACATGGGTCTTCATGTATTTTTCTATCCATGTGCAGGTGATGAGGCACTGGATATAGAGGACGAGGAAGAGAAGGAGGAGGTGGAGGAGGAACAGGATACTGAGTCGCCACTGAGGACATGGTGTGGCAGCCCATGATGATCCACCGGTGCTACAGTCCATCCAGGCCCTGACTCAGTATGAGCCTGCCTCAGATGAAACCTGTGGCTCTGGTGGTGAACCGGATTTGGATTCTTCGGTGCGGTCGCAGGTGAGTGCATCGAGTGTGGGTGCTGTTGTGTCCCAAATGTCTGCAGGGCCAGTCAGTGTTGGTACGTCCGTCTGTGGTGGCTAAGGCTGCAAGGTCACGCTTCACAGCACTGACCCCTGGTCCTGGGACAGCTGATCAAGGGAGGGATGCAGTCCTGAAGCCACAGACAGTGGCATCACATAAAGGGCCAGGTTCCCTTGGGCCAGGCAGGCATGGGGTCCGCCAACGCAGTGGCCAAATATCAGCTGGCAATACTGTGTGGGAGCAGTCCATGTATATTGTTGCACAACAACAGGGTGCTTCATATGAGATGTTGGCTCAGGGCATGGATAGGGTGGCCAATTCAATAATCCTTATACAAAACAAAACCGAATGTTGCCATCCGGTAGCCCTATAATGCACTCCTGAGGGACATTAATCTGAGTGATTAATGTCCCCACCCGATGGCAATATTCAGTTTCGTTTTGTATAGCTTTTTCCTGTTTCAACTGGCCTGGAGGCATCTTCCCTTTTGCACCTGAAATGTTCCTAATCAATTCCGTCCAACTGTTTTGAAACCCCAAGACCATTGAATTGAACAATCTTTACTAGCTAGTGCCCTCCTTTTTCCCTTTTTCTCACAATTCCATGATCACCCCAGAAAGACACATGGAGGCTAGCAGCAGGAGCTGACGGGCGGAACTCAGGTCTCTGCAGGTATACCTGGTCGCAGAGGGTCAGGCCCACAGGGACGCCCTGAGGGAAAGTATAGGTCCCTCAGAACTTCAATGGCTGCACTCGAGGCAGCCCGCAGCAGACGGTCTGAACAGCAGATGCAATAGTTGACTCATCCCATCTCGGATGAACTCTGTGCATCCCGTGAGGTGTTGCATGGGGACCTCCGAGCCATAATTTTGCAGATGCAATCATCTCAGTCCTGCATGGCCACTGCCATGGAGGACCAGGGCTTTGCGTGGTGAACCTCCCTTACCACTACCACCTTCCCAGCAGACAATCTCTGCACCTTCCCTTCTGTTGTCTTACCTGTGGTCTATTGTGAATTTATGTGACAGTGTGTTGCTTTGTGTGGCATCCAATGGCATCCACTGTAGGTTCCAGCTGGACCCATACAGGCTTGTCTCGTGTTGGTACACTCATTGTTTGGGCCTTAGGGTCCAGACACATATGCCACTCCTGCTTCCCCTTTCCATGGGCTTGCAAGGACCGCAGCATGTAAAGGTAACTTACACAGAGGCATTGGGCTTCCATTATATCTGTGGGCAGTCTCAAGTCTGACCTGTCTATACACCCCTAGTGGGATTCATCATTGTTTGTCCAGCGCATAGTTAGCATCCCTTTTTGTTTGGACATAGAGATCCATCCTTTGTTCATGTTCCATCTTCATGTATTAGCTTGCATATCTCCATTATTGTTGGCCTTCCTGCTGTATGCGCTTCCCTGCCCCTAGTTAGCAGAGCCGCACAAAAAATACAAGGGTGCCATGTGCAAGTTACGAAACATTGAGGCACTTGTGCAATTATGATTGGTCACTGTCAGACAGATTCACTCTTGGGTCCTGTGTTTCTGCTATGCTGTACTGGCCAATTGATGTTCCTGCGTACATTATTGTTTTGATGTGTGAGAGTGAGTTATTTCTGAACTTGTTCCATTGATGTTGAGCGCTTTATGACAGTAGTGTTATGTGTTGGCCATTTATTTCTCAGTTTTGACATTGCATGCCATGGCATGGTGTGGCAACCAGGTGACATGAAGTGTGGGAGGGTTTAGGTGACATACCAGCATTTAGATGTGTACTTTGGCATGGTGTTAGTGGCATAATCCATCTTCCATGTGTTCCTTTTGTGCACACCAGATTGAGTTAGTTTAAGTTCTAAGGGATGCACACAATCTAGCACTTCCAAGGATATATTCTCAGGGTGGTAAGGTTGGGACAGATGATTATCCCTTTGTCATCATCGATTGTCACCTGGAATGTGCCAGGGCTGGGTGCACTCCGCAGGGGTTGGATTTGAGGTGATAAATTGTGCCACAAGCTGGGTACGTACAGCCTTGCCACGTGCCCTTTCCCCTTCCGTGGGCAGCCAACGTGCATGTGGTTGGGGATGTGGGGGCACCACCATGTACACCACGCCATGTTGCAACGTTGTGCAGGACACATGCCACAATGATCATGCACACTACTGGTGGTGCGTATATAAGCTCACCACCAGAGTGGTCAAGGGAGCGGAAGAGTGACTTTAGCACTCAAATGTGCGCTCCACTATGACCCTAGTTGCAATATGGGGTGCATTGTATCTTACCTGGTGTGGTGTGGTGGGGTTCCATATTGGCGTCATCATGTAGGTGCTCAGAGGGTAGGCAGTGTCCCCTGTGGAGGTGAGATGGTTTGTCAGTGGTGTGGTTTCATCTGTGTGAGACATGCATGCATTTGCAGGGCCATTTGTACTCACCAATGAGCCATGTGTTGCCATGCCTCCCAGCTTCCAGTGCCGGGTGTAGGGGTGACATTCTGATTCTGAAACTATCATGGGTGGACCCTCGATAGTTAGCATATATAGAGGTAATGATTCCCTTGGCATCACATACAACCTGCAAGCTGATGGAATGCCAGTGCTTGTGATTGCGATAGATGTGCTCTGTGGCCCTAGGTGGACATAGGGCCACATGGGTACTGCATGTAATTTAGGGGGTCAGGCAATGTGGGGGTTGTGGTTGTATGTCAGTGAAGAGGAAGTGCCAAGTGACATCCACACTCCAGCCACCCCCTTTATAGTACCTGGTACTTTCACGCCAAAGTATGTAACGTATGAAGAACAAATAAACTAGCAAAGAGCAACGCTTGGGCTCTGCCCAGTGCCTATTAGAGTAACAGCACCTAATGAAGTACCGACACCTAAGAAAACCTGGACAGTAAGGTACCCTTTGAGAAAACCATATCTACAGTCAAGACAAAATGACGGTTGTCAGAATGGAATACCCGAAGAAGCCAAGAAGATAATAAAGGGAGACTGTTAGGCAGAATCCTGTGCAGTGCCCTTAGGGACCACTACACACAATTAAGACTACAGGTGGCAATACAAGTTTTACCTTTGGTACAAGCCTATACTACTATGTCAGAGTGGTAGCAGTGGCACAGCAGCCAGGCTTATCTCAAGAGTATATGAGCAGTAGCCGATATTACACAAAAGGACCACAATTACTGTGACTCAAGCAAACACTGACTCAAGGTTTCAGGTAAAAAATATAAGCACATTTATTTTTAAACCATTCGTTATAAACACAACACTTCTATTAAACTCAAATAAAAACCACACGTTAAATATACTACAACTAACCAATTCACTTTGTACAGTAAGTCTCAAGGTAAGTATCCTGTGTTGAATGAACCGGTGTTACGAACAAAACACGTTACCGCGAATACGATTGCGATCACTTTTTGACAGTTCGGTCTACTAAATAAACGCGTATCCGTGACATGAAATGCTACCAGGGCAAAAACACACTTAGCACCTGAGATACCCAGAGAGAGTTGGAGGCAAAAATCACAGGCAATATTTTGGTTAAGCAGGCAGAATCAAGAAACACTCAGAGACAGGAGTTCAAAAGTCAAAGGCCGGAGCCAGGGTCGAAAGACACCAGGGCCTGTTGCCGAAGATCACACAGTCAGACAGTTCACGATTCAACGTAGCCAAAAGTACTTCAATATTGTCAATGTTCGGAAGCAAAAGTTATAAGAAGGAGGGAAGACAAGAGCAAGCCTTGGAAATGAAGAAAATGAATTCACCCAGTTTCCTCAAGTAGAACAAAGTACCTTGTTCCAATGGTACAGCTGGTGCCCTGGCAGTTGTTCCTGTTGGTTTCCCGCAGACCGACGATTCCTGGAGCTTCGTTTTGAAGGAGGAAGTCTGAAGGGGGACTGCACCACACAGGGATGAAGCTGGCAGAAGCGACAAGGAATAAAAGCAGCAGCGTGCAGCGATTTCGACCAAGGAAGAGGAACCTCTGGCTGTGGAAGGTGAGCTGGTTATCCCCACCAAGCTCAAGGGGAGAAGACTCCGGACTGGATCTTCTCTGAGTCGTTGAAGGGAAGATAGCTCAGGACTGCAGCAGGGCTTCACCGGGACGGGGTAGCTGCAGCAGCCGTCGTTCTCTCTGCTTCTCTTCGGTTCCTTGTAGTTCCAGTGGTGACTCTCAGACGTCTAGCCCAAGAAACCTACCTTTTATGTGAAAAACCCCCATTCACACAGCCTGGCTGTCAATCCCCCAGCAGCAGGGGGGTTGTCCAGCCCGGACAACTACCCTGGCCAATCATGACAAAGTGCGACTTGGGTTTCCTTGGATACCCTGTGCAGGGGGTGATTACACCCCTCCCTCACATTCAGCCCACCTAGACACCCAGGCACCTTGAGGAGGGCTTCTGAGCAGAAGCCCGGCAAAAGACAGTGAACAAAGAACGCAAACCTAATTTGCCGCGCAAAGTAAAACACAAGAAGGACTTTAACAAAAAGAAATGGGGAATAAACCCAACCGGAGCCAAAAGCAAGACGATTTGTTTGTGGCTAATATAATAGCCAAGAACAGTACCACGTTTATCTAATATAATCGCGGTAGAAAAGTTAGGGTAGATACCACTGCCACCAGCCAAGTGTAAATGTTAAAAGAGCGAAACAATGCTCTAGGAGGTACAGATAAACAGGGATACGAATTAACCCTTTCCAGGACTCCATGGAAGATGGGGTGTACTGGATCTGTGGTAGATTGACTACCAGTCTTCTACCATCTATGGCTTATCTTGACATTTCTGAACAGGATACTTTGTTCTTTTCTCCTTAATTGTATCCACTGTCAGCCTTTTCCAACCAGATACAACCTTGTCTTCTTGGCATGGTTACCTTCAGCTGAGTTTCGTTCCATCTTAATTCTCAATTTGTTTGCTGCAACACTCTCCTCTTGAGACCTTTAGTAACCTTTGTTTAATTCTGCTCATGTGTGTAGTAGAATTATACTTATGTATAAAGTGCTTTTGAGGTATATATATATGTTGGCGCTTGCCGCAATCTAGTTACTACTAAGCATAAGCAAGCATCACGATTTATTTGCTTCTTGAGGTTTCTTGCATCTGTACACGCTTAAACTAACTGAATGTTTTCATTGTGTATATGGCAGACGTTTCTTCATCTTGGGTTGAAGATGTCATTTATCCATTATATTTCCTATTGACTTCGTTTTCCATCAGCATTCCCTGGTTTTATATCATCTATGTGTGCGTCCGTCCGATGTCTTATGACATCACCATTAGTCTTTGTTAGGGAGAATTCTCATTCTATGGCTAATTTCCCTCACCTAGTGAGTCCCCCAGCAGCTTTGCTGGATTTCTGGAGTTTATTTTTTTCCATTTGGTAAGAGTGTGAGCCTTTTTTCCCACTCTAAC
Source organism: Ambystoma mexicanum (assembly GCF_040938575.1). NCBI lineage: Eukaryota > Metazoa > Chordata > Amphibia > Caudata > Ambystomatidae > Ambystoma > Ambystoma mexicanum. The sequence goes on along the minus strand of NC_090933.1, from coordinate 21,514,249 downwards.
ACGTGTTTTGCCATGTGTATTTCTACTGTTTGTGTGATCTTGGGCTCTGGAGCACACCATTCCATGAGCCCCACTTTTTGTGTTTGTTACACATCACCTTCAGTGCAGTAACACAGGGTTGTCTTTGAGACTTCCCTCTGACTCCATTTTTCTGGGGCTGACCACTGTCCCCCAGAAACAGGTAAAGTTGCCATTTACTCTATGTAGTCATTTAAAACTACAGACCCAGTACACCCCATCATACATGGAGTACTGGAAAGGGTTAATTCCAATCCCTTTTTGTCCGTGCTTCTCTGAGCTTTGTTTTGCTCTTTTAACATTTAGACTTGGCTGGTGGCAGTGGTATCTACCCTAACTGTTATACCACGATTATACTATATGAAGTGGTACTGTTCCAGGCTATTATATTAGCCTCGAACATAAACCCACTTGACCAAATACTCTTTCTTTTGGCTCTGGTCGGGTTTATTCACCATTTCTTTTTGTTAAAGTCCTTCTTGAGTTTTACTTTGCATGGCAAACCAGGTTTGCCTTCTTTGTTCACCGTCTTTTGGTGGGCTTCTGCAAAGAAGCCCTCCTCTGGACGCCTCGGTGTCTAGGTGGGCTGAGTGTGAGGGGGGAGTGTAGTCACCCCCTGCACAGGGTATCCTAGGAAACCCAAGTTGCACTTTGCCATGATTGGCTGAGGTGGTTGTCCGGGCTGGACAACCCCCCTGCTGCATGATTGACAGCCAGGCTGTGTGAATGGGGGGGTTTTTGCATAAAAGGCAGGACTCTTGGGCTGGAAGTCAGAGTCGCCACTGGAACTTCAAGGAACCGAAGAGAAGCGGAGAAGAAGATGGATGCTGCAACCCTGAGTCCCGGTGAAGCCCTGCTGCGGTCCTGAGCTATCTACCCTTCAACAACCAGAGAAGATCCAGTCTTCTTCCCTTGAGCCTGGTGGGGTCAACCAGCTCATCTCCCACAGCCATAGAATCTTCTTTGTGGTCGAAATTGCTGCACACTGCTGTAGTGGTCCGGATAGCCATCTGAAGAGCCTCTCCTGTTTTAAAGGAGAACACCTTTTATTCACTGTTGCTGCTGCTGGCCTCATCCCTGGGTAGTGCAGATCACTCCAGACGTCCTCCTTATTGTCTCCACGACTGAAGCTCCAGGAACGGTGAGTCTGCAGGAAACTACAAGGAACAACTGCTGTGGCACCAGCTTCTTCAAAGAATACGGTACTGTGTCCAGCTTCGAGGAACTAGGGTGAACCCTTTTCTCCTCATCCAAAGCTTGCCCTTGTCTTCCTTCCCTCTTATAACTTTTTCTTCCTCTGTTGACAATATCCAGGTACTCCTGGCAACTTTGAATCGTGAACTTTCTGACTGTGTGATCCTCGACAACAGGAACCCTGTTCCATTTGACACTGGCGCAGGCCTATTGACTTTTATCTTCTTGTTGGAAAGTGTTCTCTGATTCTCTCTGTCTTGACAAAAGTATTGCCTATGATTTTTGTCCCCAACTCTCTCGTGGTAACTCAGGTGCTAAGTGTGGTTTAACTCCGGTAACATTTCTTCCCGCGGGTACGCGTATCTTTAGTAAGACCGAACTGTCATTACTGTCAAAAAGTGATTGCATATGTATTCCAGGTAACGTCTTTGTTTCATAACACCGGTCTGTCAAAACCAAAGGTACTTACCTTGAGTTGTGCTGCACAAAGTGAATTGGTTGTGTGTAGTGTATTTTACGTGTGGTTTTAATTTAATAGAAGTGAAGTGTTTTGTGAACAGATGGTTTAAAATAAATGTACTTTTACTTTTTTTAACCAAAAACCTTGAGTCAGTGTTTGCTTGAGTCACAGTAATTGTAGTCCTTTGTGTAATCTCTACTACTACTCATTTGCTCTTGAGATAAATCTGGCTGCTCTGCTACTGCTACCACTTTAACAGTGTAGTACAGGCTTGTACCAAAGGTGAACTTGTATTACCACTTGTAGTCTTAATTGTGTGAAGTGGTCCCTAAGGGCACTGCACAGTATTCTGCCTAACATAGAGCCAATGGGATGTTGTACTTTTAGTGACATTCATAGTGGCCATTTTGAAGGAAGGGCTTAGTTGCCCCACCTGACATTGATTGTCCAATCCCCTCTCCCTGTTACCATATACAGATATAGTACCTATGATAAAGTTACCTTCCTAATACCAATCACGTTGCATGTTGAGTTTTTAAGATTGCACTTCAATGATGACGAGTTTTTGCTATAAATACTGTGTTTTTTCTGAAATTAAGTGGAGTTGGAAGAGAGAGAGAAGTTCGAGCGGTTGCTGATGTTCATTGTACTCCCCGTTTTATGAACTTTTCATTAAACAGACTCCTTTTTCCAAACTATTGAGTTATCATAGTTATTTGATGCATGAGTATGAATCTGCATCTCCATCTATCTCGAGGGTACTGCTGCTCATCCTAAAGGGCTGTTTGGAGATCCCCAGTCAGTAGGCTGGCTGGAGACCATCCAGTTCACTTGGTAGCAGAGGATGGTTAGATTAGATAAGATACCCATCGGCCGTCGACATAAGTAACTTTGGGTCCTCTGCAATATCACTAGTCCTTTGCCATGCAGCTGATAGAACGAAATGCTCCGCGTAGATAGTGGTTAGTTTAATTGAAAACCCTGCAGGTTAGGTGTGAAGGGACCCTTGATTTCTCCCAAAAAACTCTTCCCACTTCTACGAGTAGCTGATCGAACGAGCGGCACGTAAAGACGGTAACAAAGGCAGTGACCCCGAGCGTCCGGAGAGGAAAAACATGTAAACGGTAAGTGAAGAAGACTAAATGTTTTGGCAAAAGCTTGCATGCCTTAAAAAACAAGTAAAGGGAAGATAACGGAGGGAGGTGGGACAAATATAACGTCAGAGTAAGAGTATAACGTAAATGTATATATAAGGGGAAAACATTAACTCGAGTGTGGCCGAGCAATATAAAGAGATATCGTGAGTGTGGTCACGATAAGAGTATACGCCCAGTGCCTAGGATTTAAAGAGCACTAGCAGAAGCCTTCATCTAAAGTCCTGATTGATAGGATGACATAGGAGACCATATCGATTAAATACGATCTGAAAGAGATGGGCTTACATTCCATGTCAGAATACAAATAGGGGCAGGATGCATCTGAGGAAGCAGATGGCATGACATTTGTGTGGCTGGCCAGAGTCTGTCTGTCTGTTTTATGTGTTTTTGTTAATTTATGACGTCATAAGGTAAAACACTTTTTTGAAATAGCATGAAAATTGCACGATTATAAAGAAAAATGTTGCATGGCATGGATTGATGGTAATTGTTAACAAAAGTAAAAGTAAAATTATTGTTGAAAAAATGTGATTCGAGCTTGAGGTGATTGGTGCTCGCTCATATTGTTGATTTTGTTTGTGAAGCGTAAAGTATAATTAAGTGTTACAAAAAGAGAGGATAAGCAGGTTAAGCATGGAAGACATTACACCATTGATACACTTGTGCAAACAGTTGCCGAAGCATGCACATAAGCTTAAACAGTACAGTGCAGAGTGGGTTAAAGGGATCGCAAACAAAATGTTTATGCCATGACCCCAAGGTGGATGGCTATCTGAAACGGTCCTGCAGCACATGACAACAATATTTACATGCCACATACATGGGAAAAAAGTTACACAAACGCTTGGCTAGTTTAGAACTTTTGAAGATGTACCAAGAAGAAAAAGAGGAGGAGCCACCGTTAGATTGGATACTTAATATATGCACTGAGGGGGTGAAGAGCCTTCTGCGCCACCCGCCCCGTCTGAAACAAAAAGCAAAGCTAGTAAAGATGAAGGATTGTACCCGTTGAGGGAACTTAAAGCAGCCACGGGATATAGCAACCCGTCATATGAGTCTCCTATGCAAAGTAGAGACGAAAGCCCAGAACAGGACAGAGAAAGAGATATTACTGTCACACTCACTTGTGTCTCTGCAGGAGTGATGGATGAGCCTCCCTTGACCCCGAGTCTTCACTTCCCCTGTTTCACCCGGAGGAATACCTGTCAAATACAAGGTGTACACTCAGACCTGAATCACCTGATTCCCCTGAGCCCTTCCCCTCTCTTTACTGTGTGCAGTGATGTCCCCCTATGGGCTTACCTTGATCTTTAGTAGGGTGTGCACTCCATCTTGCATTCGCAGGGGCGCGATTCACTCATTTGATTGGTGCCAATGTCTGTAGGCTGAGTTCAGATGCCAAACGCTGTTTTATGCCTTCACAGCGAGGCCGAGTATTCAAGGCACCAGTTTCTTCACTGGCTAGAAAGTCCTTCCCACAAGTGAACGTTGCGCGGAGAATGTTGAGTGTCCAAAATTGTCTTTATTGTCTTTGTTTGCCAGTATTTGTGTGGGTGAGTAGCGCTCGTGTAGAAGCTAGCTGCTGGTAGGTTTGCGCAGCGCCTTCAATTTGAGCGTGCCTGGTAATGTCTCTCCCTTTCCCTTGAAGGAGAAATTATGTGGTATTAGCACCTCGAGTCTGGGTTTAGCGCTACGGGAGACTTGGTGGTTGGGTAAGTATACACAGAGGCTTTTGGTAAGTATGCACCGCCAGCGCTGTGAAATAAGTATCCGCGTTATTGGGGCGAGCGCAATGAATAATGTCTCTTCTTTCTTTTGCAGGGGTTTGTGCGCTTGTACAACTGACCTGGATTGCAGCGTCGCGGGAAGCTTCGGTGAGTATGCACAACGTTACTGATGTGTGCGTGTTAACGCAGTTCTTTGTTCTTACAGGTGCCGGTGTAGAAGTCCCCTCTTGACTGAGGATAGCTGCGGCGTGGAGTAAGAACGGAGGTTCTTCAGGAGCAGGTAAGCTGAGGCAGAATGATCCGGAGCGGGTAAGCAGAAGTAGGATGATCCGGAGCAGGTAAGCAGAAGCAGGAGGATCTGGAACAGGTAAGCAGAAGCAGGATGATCCGGAGCAGGTAAGAAGAAGCTGGCTGATCCAGAGCAGGGTAAGTGTGTTGCTGATACAGCTCACAGTAAGCAACACGAAGCACTGGAAGAATCTTGGGTGTGGCTTATATAGCCAGCCACACCCAAACACTACAGAGCTCATGAATCATCATGCACTTCCTGTTTGGCAACAGGAAGTGGTAACCATGAAGTTACTACAAACACTAGGAAGGAATTAAAGGAGGGATTTGCTATGGGTTCTTTGTGTGCCTATGCCAGGCCTGCCTAGCCTTCACCCAGTTTACCCCAACTACCTGCCTGATACCCATGACAATTACCTCCAACATCCCGAAGAACAAGGAGAGACGCGAAAAGGAAAAAGGAGATCAAGCACAAGCAAGTACATCTCGAGGTATGGGAAGAGAGGTAAAGAGATGGAAAGTAGATGAGGATAGGACTGATGAGATAGCATTCACATAAAATGAATGGATAGGAGGTCAGATTTGATTGAAACTCGATGGTAAAGGCATTGAGGATATGAGACAAGGGGAGAACAGGACAAATTAAAAGGAAGAGAGAAGGAAAAGCAAAAACAATTAAAAGACGAAGGGGTTAGGAAAAAAGATGGGCAGAAATGAGAACAGTTATATCATGACGAGCAGGACAGAAAACAGGAAAAGACGGAAGAACAAAGAAAACGTGATCATAAGCAGAGAACAGCTGAGGATCAGGATAGAATAGAACAAAGGAGAATAGAAGGAGAACAAAAAATATGGGAGAAGAGAATAAAAAGACAAGGAGATGAGGAAATGCAAAGGGCACATGAACAAAGAGATGCAAGCAAACAAGAAGAAGATAGGGTCAGAGAGGAAGTGAGGAAATTTAGAGAATTTGATGACGACATAGAACGCAAGCAAAGACAGGGGCCCTCATTACAACACTGGCGCTAAACCATGGCGCTATTAGCACCATGGTTGGTGCCAGTGTTGTAACGGGTCCGCCATGGTTCAATGGGGAATTACCACCCCATTCCAAGGTTGGCGGGGCGGTAATTCCCCATTGAACCATGGCCCTTCCCCATTCCCATTTTTGCCCCATAGGGCTCTATGCGAATGGGGAAGGCGCTAAGTACGGTACTGCAAATTGCGCTACCGTACTTAGCACCAAGGTCCCTTTGCGGGTCCCTACTTTAACAGCTGGTGTAGACCAGCCGTTAAGGTCGGGTCCCGCAAAGGAACCTCGTAATCAGGCGCTAATGGGTTAACGGCGCTGCAACCTTTTACGGCGCCGTTTACCCATTAGCGCCAGGGTCGTAATGAGGCCCAGAGAGCACAGGATCTCGAATATCTGGAAAGAGAGGTTAAAAAAAAAACAATCCATTAGTGGACTGGGAAGATATAGAAGAATTCTTTCCTGAGTACGATTCAGTACCAGGCACATCTAGACTAATTCCAGAAGATGACTTCGACACCAGAAGTATCGGAGAGACAATCGATAGAATATATGATGAGATGGGGCTAGAAAAGATACCCCATGGGAAAGGAGAGAATGAGCGTCCTTAGAGTACTCATTTGTATGATACTGAGGATGCCTCCCGAAGTAGCAGACATAGAGAGCAGTCCTTAGATAGGCTGACTCTGAATAGAAATGAAGAGGATGAGAGAAGTTGCACGAGTTGGGCACAGACAATATCAGATGCAAAAAGAGAAGAATGTGGAGAAAGAGAAGACGAGAGAAGTCGCAAAAGACACTTCTCTAGGGGAAAGGGAATAAGATGGTCGGGTCTGCACCTAAAGCACCGGAGTTAGCCATTCACTCAGATCGGCATGAAGGAGTGTCACACGGTCAGAGGGGGGTGTCTCCGCCACCATATGTGAGCAGGTTAAGGACATTGCCAGGTAGACGGTAATGCAGGAATATTACCCCTGCGGTAAAGAGAAAAATGATGAGAGAGGAAAAAGAGTTTAATGTGTCGCAGTTCCCCTTATTAGAAAAAGGAAGAACGGGGCCACAATATATACCTTGGCCGCCGATGGATTGAGAAAACCTGAAAAATAAGCTCCCAATGCTGACATCTGGAGCCGGAAAATGGATACATGAGTTAGAATAAATGACTGGAGGGAACACTTTAGCTATAGAGGATATCAAGGGTATTTTCATCGCCATACTTGGTGATAGAGCTGATGATGTGTGGATACGTGCAGGTTACCCTGGGGTGACTATGGTTAATACCGCGCATGATGGAGCGCTGTTTATCAATTGCAGAACCACGGTATGGAAAGCGCTTCGAGTGCTATACTCAGACATCTTTGATATGGGAGCTATATTGACACGCAAGATGAAGGAGGGAGATGATCCGCTGCTTTATATTCAAAATTTCCAAGACGCATGAGTATTGGAAACGCAGGAATCTTGGGGGAAATCTATACCCGTGGTTTACCATATATTATGCTAAGGGCTGCCAGAACAGGTACAAAGCAGGTAAAAAATTAGTAGGAATTAAGGCTAAACCATGATCTGAAATACAGCTGACCATCATGCACTATTTCAGGCTGCTGCAAGAAAAAAATCGCAAAAAGGATGCTGCACGAAAGGACGAAGAGGCTAAATTAGTGCAGAAAAAATTATCAAAATATGCCATTGAGGGGGCAATGATAACTAGTACAGATGGATCAAATACGCAGCAGGTCAATAATCAAAGCAGTTCGATCAAAGCAATAATAGGTTTTACCCAAGAGGAAGAGGCATTCGAGGAAGAGGATGGCAGAGTAATCAGGGAGGGTTTCAGAGTAATCAGGGAGGTTTTCAAAACATGCAAAATGGACACCAGGATATGCAAAATTGGCAAGTAATGAGGACACCGCCAACATGTTGGACATGTGGGATGACACGGCATCGAGCATGTATGTGCAGAAGTCAAGGAATGGTGCAAAACGTCCAATTCACAAGAGGAGGGATGGTGAATCCATATGCGTTCTCGCAGCAGGGTGGAAATGGATTTGTGCAGAATCACATGGTACAGCAGCAAGCACCAAGAGTGCAGCAAAGCTTGCAACCGCAGCAGAAGTTGACACATTTTCCAAAGGGACAGTCTCAACAGTCTCTGATGCAACTGTCACAAACAACAGGTACAGGACAGGTACTGAATTCTGGAATAGGAGATGCCATTGGTGATGGAGGAAATTCATTCACTCAGTGTGGGACAAGATTATATATGGACAAGGACAGCTCACTAAGAGACCTGATATGTTCTATTCTATCAGTGACACCGAACCCTCACGAGGAACCAATGGAAGATGTCTTTATAGGGGATAAGGAAAATTCTTTCTTAGTTGACACGGGTGCGACGCGCTCGTGTATACGTGAAGGCAAGTTCTCCTTGTCCGGTGACACTATAGATACTCAGGGCTTTACAGGAGCAACAAGTCATGTTCCTTTTACAAAAGAACTTCCAGTTTCCATAGGAGAATGTGACATAAATGTGCCACTGCTATATTCGAGGCAGACTCCTGTAAATATATTGGGATGAGACTTAATGACAAAGCTAAACATGACAATCTCGTTCACAGAGAAGGGAATAGTATGTTCAACTCCAGGAATGCATTATTTCAATGTGTGCAAAATGATTAGAGCATACGAGGACAAATAACTATGAGAGCTATTCCATTGGAACCAGAGATATTCGCATATGGAGTGCGCATATTATTGTCATGGCTACCAGGCCTTGCAGACAAAACAATGAGAACCCCAGATGAGTTTCTGTTCAGACCAAGAATACCTATGCATGAGAAAAAGGGACAAGTGTTTCCCCTAGCAATACAAACAGTCATAGTGTGAGTTAAAATGGTTTTGCTTGATGGATATGATGACGACGGTAGACCATGGTGTGCAGTTATTGCCATTGGGGAAGGCTACAGATTGACTGCCGTCACTGATGACGATCTATTTGAAAAGCAAATGGGTGAAGATGAGATGATGTTTGAGGTAAATCTCATTTATTGGGTGGAAATGATGAAAACAGAGGTGCCTCAGAGAATGATGTTGGCACAAAAACATCCTGAATATTTTGATGATGACATGGTAAAGGTGCCTGTCTCAGTATGGACTACAGGCCCTTATGAAGTAGGCTTATTGAAAGGAGTTGGAGAAGTGAAGATTAAATTGAAACCAGGAGCAATTTTATCAAGAGCACCACAATACCCCATGTCTAGGGAGGCAGGTGAAGGGATTTTCAAGACAATTTCCGCTATGATGGAGCAGGGCATCCTAGTGGATCAAAATGATGGACTAAGATATACAGGTGCCGCTGTGATGAAGCACACAGCGAATGGGGCATTCCGAGTACTCATTAGTGCACGGTTACCCTCCCATTATTCAGCACAGGCTGTGGAATTATTACAGTTGATATTAGCACTCGAGAATCACGCAGATCAGCAAGTAACAATGTACAGTAATTCCGCCTATGTGACATTGAATGTGCATGCTGAGTTAGCATGCTAGAAAAGGAGGTGCCATCTCCGAGCGGACAGCACGCCAGTGCAGCACGCCACCTTATTGGAAAGGCTCATTAAGGCACTACAGCTCCCAGTGGGCATAGCGGACGTGAAATGCGCAGCCCACACCAAAGGGACAGATTTTATCTCACGTGGAAATCAATCAGCAGACACTGAAGCCAACCATATGGCAACTGAAGATTAAAAAATAATGAATGTGGAAATGTCTGATGTGCATGAGAAAATTATTGTTGCACGAAGTGAGCCGGAAGGCTATAGCAATATGCCAAAAACTCAGTTGGTGGAGCTCCAAAAAGAAGCACCAAAGGAAGAAAAGAACCTATGGAAGCAAAGAGGGTGTTCTTTAAACCCCTCAGAGAGCTTGTGGTGACAAAACAGCACTGGTAAATCAGTGATGCCTATAGCCTTATTGAAGATAGCACTGGAACAGTTACACTATCCAGCGCACATAACAAAAGAGAATCTAGCAGCCACAATTGCTGAAGACTGGTTTATACCGAACTTGGCAGAACACGTTGCATTTTTTATCATAAATTGCATAATCTGTCAGAAGTTCACGACTGGGCATACACTACATGTGATTAGAGGAGTCATTCCAAGGCCTGATGGGCCTTTTCAGCACTTGCATATCGATTATGTCGATATGATTCAAATATGTAACGGGTACAGGTATTTAATTGTTGTGGTGTGTCCATTCTCTAAATGGATAGAAGCAGGTCCATGTACACACCCAGACTCTACCTGTGCGGCCAAATTCCTGGTGAGGGAGGTGTTTCCCAGATGGGGAGTGTGTGAAGTGATGAGGTCAGATAATGGTCCTCATTTTGTTAATGCAGTATTTGAACAGATCAGCTTGTTGCTTGGTATAAAGCTCAAGTTTTCATCAGTGTATCATCCTCAAGGCAATGGGATATGCAAGAAGCTCAACAGCTTGTTAAAGGAAAGGATAGCCAAGTTGAAGCTTACACTGAAGAAATGATGGTAACACTGTCTTCCACTGGCACTATATGCACTCAGAAACCAACCTGGTTCTGATTACCATCTCACGCCGCACAAAATCGTGATGGGCAGAAGGATGTGAATGCCGTTAAGACCTCGAACTAGAGCTAGATGTGATGCCCAGCCAACAGGAGAAGTGTTAGGATTGGAAATGCAAAACTACTTGAATTGCAGGACATCTTGTTTTTCTGTAATTTCAGGACAGCTGCAGCAACGACAAGAAGGGTGTAGGGCAATACAGAACACAGAAGGAGATGCTACAACAGATAAAATTTCAGAATTACATGTACCTCAATTATTCCCTGGGGACACTGTTTTAGTGAGGAATCACACAAGTAAGAAGTGAGACGAACCATGGTTCCACAGCCCGTTCATTATAGAGGACATCACACCCTCTGCAGTCAAGGTACAGGGAAGAAGAGCTTGGATCTTCCTGGGTGACATCAAGCCATACACCAGAGAAATCCCTCTGCCCGCACTCCACCGCGAAGAAACTACACACAATGGGGAAGAACCACAGCACGTGCAGACGAGATCTATGACAAGGAAGAAGGACGCATGACCCGTCAAGTGAAAAGAAAGGAACCTTTGTGTTAGGTTGTGGCTTAGTTCTGGACATTTCCTTTGAGCAAACTAAGGAAAAAGGGACTCAAATACGAACACTCTGTGCATCCTAGTTGCAGGGTGAAAAAAAGAGAATTACATGCATGAGCCACAAACAGCTGTTGACTTAGGACTAAGACACACTGAAGCCTTGATAAGAAAAGCTATGCCAAATTTTGATCGAGGATATATAAACTGGAAAAGAATACAGTATCCTGAGTCCTTTGACACAGAATCTTTGTTTGGACTTACTTATGGTGTCACGCAATAGTGACCTCAACAAAGACATTCTGATCTATTTCGAGTTAGTATTGAGGTCCTACCCATCGTTGGTGGGAAGACTCACGAACATAACAGAGTTTCTTCAAGATCCTGAAAACGAAAAGACAATAAAGAGGCTGCTCACAGTGATTGCATAACAGTTTCTTTTACTTCCGGAGTACAGCGAGGACAAGACAAATGTCCCTATCACAAGAAAATAACAGACTAGCTAATGCTGTATTTTTTCACTTAATTGAAGACTTTCCAGAACTTCTGGGGAGACATGCCAATGTCGACGTCCTCACTTTCATCAGAGATCCAGCAAACACTGCACATCTGAGTATGCTCTTGCATAGCATTGTGATTCAGGTCGAACTTTCCAGTCATCATCGAAATCACAGGCGAGTGTAAAAACTTTCCTTTGAGGGACAGATCATGAAGGTATTGCCAAGGACTTCACTTTTGTTTATGCTGACAAGAAAACCACATGTCGTCTGGAGTGAAGCAGATTAGAGGCATAGAATGGGATTTGGTCTATATGGAACATGCAATTTAAGACTTACTGAACTTATTGCCTCATTTGGAACTTTCGTTAGTGGAAAGAGAACTGCTTCCAGACCCAAGAGACAGCAGAGTCCAGATATAGTGACACTGTTTAGCATGCATTAAAAGGATTAGTTTTGCTTCCTTAGATGATAGAGATGGGAAGCCAGAACAGCAGCACAATCCTCCCCCATGAGGAGAGGCATTCACATTGACCCAGGAACAAATGCTGTAAAATTACCCACAAGTGTATAATTTACACATGCATTGTGTTTATTATCATACTGTTTACATTAACGATTAGAACTACATTTTTTTATAGGTGCACAAAGCGTTCAGATTCCCATGCACCCACCTAATGATGTACGCATGAGGCCTACAAAGGTGTCCAGACCTTACATTGTCATTCAAGTTCCTAGAAAGAATGATAGAGTGACTGAGCTTGAGATGGATGTAATAAACAATAACACACACAACACTTGTGTTAACAAATGAATTGAAAGGCTGGAGACAGGGTCAGCAAAGTAAATCAGATAAGGGATTGATGGAAGGTACACCTACGCAGGTAATGGGCACATACATACCTGGTCTAGTGTCAATGACTTCAGAATCACATTCCAGGGAATGGGGAAAGCCTGGACAAAAAACAATGAGACGTTTTATGCCAAAAGAAGATGAGAGACAAATGGAGGAAGCTGAACTTTTAAGGAAACAAAAAACTTTAGAAAATGAACAGACAGAGACAGCACCTATGAGTACACCTGATCCAGTGATGAAAGGTTCAAGCTCAAGTCCTACAAGACAATCACGTGCGAAGATAATAGCCGAATCAATGTGGCCATTTATAGCCATTACCAGAAAGAGACATGGGGATAAAGAAGGACTAACAGAGCTTTCTACTACTCAGGGAACCCGGATGGATGTTCCTATAATCAATCAGCCAGAAGAAGCTATACAGATCTGTTCAAAGATGGGGTTTTAGCAAACTACAGAAAGACGTTAAGAATTAGAAGAAGCACACAAGAAGAAAACAACAAACTGAATGATTACCTGGATAGCACAGCACATTTGGGAAACAGCATATGGTACCAACACATGAAGGAAGTTGGAAGGCAAACTTCAGATGAAGAATGCTTTGTGCACTCCTACCATACAGCATGGGGAAGTCAAATATCTTCGTAGCTGTTGAGATAGATGTCAAAACGCACACTGCATATCACATATAGCAATGTGCACGACCAGAGGCCAGTTCATGGGAAGTGATGCTTCACTCAAATGGGCAACTGAAGCAACTGATCCAGATGAATATGATTATGTCCAAGACATAAAGACAAGTAATAATGGCAAAACAAAGATCATTGTTATCAGATATGAGAAACCTGGAGTGAAAGGAGCAGAGATCAGAAGAGAAACAAACAAAAAACTTAACATAAAAGGAAAATCTACAGAAGACGCTCGAAGATGGAAGAACAGAGGTCAAAAGCAAATTTGGGGAACAGTGCTTTCTCCAGAAGGATGGGAGAATCCAGAAGGATGGGAGAAAGGAGTGGTGATCTGCAGAGCATGGATGATCATTGGATACCATAAGGAAACTATTGAAAATGCACAAATGATATGCAATCCATTATGGCCGAGGCTTGCAAGACTACTGACATGCATCGAAGACAGAGGAGGACCCTTGCAGATAGTGCCCTTGGATAGTTCCAAACTATGCTTTAGAAACAATGGCACAAGAAAAATGGGAGAGAACCAGAACTGGGAATGAATCTTCGATGCTACAGGAATGATGTATGGAACAGCAGTGATCATGGATCATTATTGGGCGTGTGGATCCATAGCATATAGCAGATTGCCGAAGAATTGGGGAGGTATATGTACATTGGTATATGTCCATGTTCCAGCGTTGGTGATTCCAAAAAGTGATGTGAACGTTGACAGTTTCCCGAAAGCAGATGCTCACCTGAGGAAGAAGAGATCTGTGAACTTGTTGCTAAGGAGAATGAAGAGAGAAAACTACTTCTCTGACAAATCGATAGAGGTTTTTGATACAATCCCGTATGAACATAGGTTGTTCAGCTTAACCTCATCAGTATTCACAACAATCCTGATGCCAAGAATTCAGGTTGGAGCAAATACTAAATGGTTGCAGATAACCAGATGGGAGTTACTGCAGACCATCAACACGACCATAAAAGGATTTAATGCAATCAAAGAAGAGTTAAGAGCAATTCGACTGATGATGCTCCAGAACAGATATGTCCTAGACAAGATCACAGCTATGGATGGAGGTGTTTGTACAAAAATCGGAGAATCATGTTGCACATTTATACCTTCACACGATGACGAAAATGGAACCTTAACAGAAGCCATAAGTATGCTGACACAACTACAGAATCAGATGATAGATGAATTTGACGAAGTTGATGATGACAGTTGGTTTGAAACACTGTTTTCATGGGTTCCACAATGGATGGCAGATGCATTCAAGTTCCTAGGAGCCCTGTTGGTGATGATATTGCTTGGATTCTGTGTAATCAAGCTAATAAACTCTCAGTGCCAGAAAACTGCAAAAAAAGGCCATGGGGATGAAAATAATGATTGATGTTGAGTCAGGATGGAAGCCCAAGGACCTGACTGATGTTAGAGATTTTGTGAAGGCCAGCATTTATGCACCAGAAGGAACAAAATTCCTGTACCCTAGAAAACATAGAAAATATGTGGGAAGATGGATCTATTGCAATCCAAGTGGAGAATGTCAACTAATGACATGCAACAAAGATGAGCATGTTGTGAAAACAAAGTTAAAATATCGAGGCTGAGTACCCCAAAAAGGAAATGCACTGAACACGGGTTACAAAGGAACATACAAAGATCTTTTATTTTATACTGAACAGTTTCAAAGGACAAAGTAACAGATAACTATCGGCCCTCAGTACAACACAACGAACTCCAGCGTGGTTTGGTGTGCTCAGCGAGTGGGACTGTACATTAGAATTGCCCCACTTTATATACGTTTGCGAACATGTCCAACCCTACTGCGGGTTAATATTCCTCTAATACATTACTGATCTACGGTTCATGCCGAGGTCACACATCTATATGCATAGGGTTTGCCTTTAATGCATTCGCCAACAAGCCTACACGGTAACAGGGTATTTTAAGATTTCTCACAAAGTCTTCTTCAAACATTAATACAATGTAGTTAAACAAGTGTTCTCAGTTCAGTATTTGGATACATTGTTCTTAACATATGCTCGCGGATTAGTTTCATTGGCGCAAGTAATCCTTTACATACAGGTCAACGAAGGACAAGGTCTCAGTTCACGACCCCAACTAGTGGCCTGCAGGCAAGTTACATATTAATTACACACAGAGGTCAAGACGGCCATGTTGTATTTTGGAATGACATTGTCCACCATTTTAACTCACAGGGTGATTTTACAAAAACTCTCAGGTCAGGACCTTGCAACTTGGATTTCTTTGCAAGTTGCTTAGAAGCAGCTTGGTGTAGGCCAATATACATATATTCATTGCAATAGGAGGTACAATATAATTTCCCATTTTACAAACCCTCCTTTTGGCCTATTCCAAGTAGTAAACTACTTCTGATCTCCTTAACTATTCCATGCATCATCGTCCATGCACCCTGAATCGCTGTCAGAAATATTTATTGCCATCAGATAATTCGCTAAAATTTCTTTAAACACATATTCCTTGGAGGTTTTATCTGGGGCATACACTCTATGTCTTATTGTACCTATCGCTCGTGGGCAACATCCCCCTAGCATCGAACATATACTAGGTAAACACTGGATACAACAACAAAGAAGCAACAGAATTCCTAAAATGGTCAGTAAGACAGAAAGTACCTTCCAACCCCAAGATCGCAAGAAGTCCCAGAACCAAGCGCTGAGATCCCAGTTTCCCTCGGGAACATGCACTTCTGAACTAAGGACGTACAGATTCTGTATTGCTTTGAAGATAGTTGGGGAGGAATCTGGCACAAAAACACAGCAAGCGGACCTCACTAATTTACACACTCCACCACGTTCAGCCAGAATGACATCTAATGCCATCCGGTTCTGAGCGCTACTAGTCTTATCGCTTTCTGTTCTAATGTCATATTATAGAGTATGTCCGTGGTCCAGTTGATCGTTCTCTCCAGTACTCTCGCTAGTCTTCTGATATCTTTGGAATTCGCTATCTGCCCCCAAAATGGCACAAATGATTTTGCTACATCTCCCAAGACCTGTGCTGGAGTGTCACCATTCTCGTCCCGCCGTGGACGAGCCTTTGAAACCTATACAGTACTAGCTATGAACACCCCAGGTAACAGGATCCCTAAATAACAGGTTCCCTGCCAATCTCTGGGTAACCATGGAAATGCTATATTACCGCAAACAAAGTAGACAGGTTCGCCTACATACAAAGGTCTGTCTTGCCCAGTCAAATTTCCAACGTTGACACAATCTTTAAAATCTCCCATTGACCTAGTACCATTCCTCTGTATGCAGAAAGAAACTGAATCGGGGCCATGGTTTAAAGTGTAAGAAGGAGGCATGGCATCCTTATTGCCTATGGGAGCCATCTTGAAGGAAATCAAAGATTGAAAGGGACGAGACAGTCTATCAGAAGGCCTAATAGAAGCAATGTTGAGCTTACTCCTATTTGTGAAAACCGAGCATCCCAGGGGAGTCAGAACACGTTTCTCAAAATTATTCAAATTAACACCATCAAAGTTCCCTGAGATGCTATCGTTCCATCGGCCAAGGAACAGTGCTCTAGGAGAAGCATAACAAGCAGTTGTCAAAGGTAAAGGATGAATATACCAACCTAACGCATTATCCCCATGTTGCGGTAAATGTGAACAGACCCAACAGTGGGACCTATTGAAAATGGCATGTGTAGCATTCGTGATAAGTAACAGAGTATGGTTATGGTACCTTTGTCTATGCTGGGAGTCTCTAGGGGACAGAGTATGCAAATGTACGAAGGGAGTAGAAACAGTGGGTACATTTACAGTCGGTAACAAGGACTCTAAAGGATGAGTTTCCTCGAGGTACCATAGGCCCAAGACAGTGACTATTATAAAACCAAATATTATTATAAAAACACAGCAATACGTTTTCAGGGCCCAAGTGCTTTGTCCATTATCCCGGCTGGTCACACGATCATTTACAAGTCCCATACGAGCGGTAGCAGTGGCAGGCATTGTAGTCTTCAAATGACAAACCCCAATGTTATTAGCTGGCGACCTCCCGGCCGCGCGACTTCTTAGTCCTTCCACAACCCTAGCCAACAGAATCCCCTTTCTCAAATTTGGGCAAAAACAAGCCCTCGATACCTTCTTTAAATGCACAGCCGAACCGTGCCGTATGTCTATCAGATGCACAGCAAAACCGTGCCGTAAGTCTATTTCCTTGGACGCAGATTGTACCTTGCTTTTCCCGGTACTGATTGATCCGGAAACAATGTGTCATCACTTCCCGTTGGGAGCAACGTATCAGGAGCAAATGAAGATGCAAAATTTGAAACGACAGTTTCCAGAAGCAAAACTTTTGGAGAGTGTGGAGACAGAATGGCAGGTTCCCCAAGCCTCACGGGCTCAGAAAGGTTCTCTGATGCACTCTGATCGCTATTTACTGCTTTGGGATCATTGGTTGCAGCGTTAGCGAGGGGTTCTGTTTCTTCTATATCGTGTGGAACTGGGTGAGGAAGTTTATTGACATGCGTGGCGCGGATCCAGTGTTTCCTGCCTGAGACACACGCCGCCGTCTGTGTGACCAACAGGACCTGAAATGGGACGAGATGCAAGGCAGGAAGAATGCTCAAATGCCTTGATGTGCACCCAGTCCCCAGGCCGTATGCTGTGGCCCAGGCCCTCGTATCGCAAAGGTGAAGCCTCTCGCACCTGGTGATAAATCAAATACAGGTTTTTAGTCAACTAGCTGCAATAATCTGAAAGAAGTACATTTTCAACATTTTTCAAGGATCTACATTTAGGAAGATTCCAGATATTGGCAGGTCTCCCCATTACCACCTCAAATGGAGAGAGCCCAGTTTTAGTTTGAGGGGTTGTACGCATGGCTAATAACACGATCGGTAAAGCGTCCGGCCATTTTAATTCAGTGCCGGCACACGTCTTAGCGAGCTTGTTCTTGATGATACCATTGTGTCTTTCTATTA
This sequence comes from Ambystoma mexicanum, assembly GCF_040938575.1. Classification (NCBI taxonomy): domain Eukaryota; kingdom Metazoa; phylum Chordata; class Amphibia; order Caudata; family Ambystomatidae; genus Ambystoma; species Ambystoma mexicanum. The sequence goes on along the minus strand of NC_090933.1, from coordinate 21,496,220 downwards.
GTCCGGCGCTCTGAGCGTGTCTGGCCGAATGGAACCATTTGTCGATCTGTAATGCCGCACATATCTGCAGAATTACAGCAGAGACAAAATGTGGGCCATTGTCCAACCAGATGACTCTTGGTAGCCCGAACCGAGGAAAATACTCCTTTAACATGGTTTTTTCAGTAGGCTGTAGCATCTTTGACAGGGAAAGGCTCAACCCATTTACTAAAAGCACAGATGACAACTAATACATACTTCATATTGTTGCACCGTTCCATTTCAATAAAATCGAAGTGAATCATTTCAAAGGGGACAGAAGGTGGGCCAAAACTTCCCCTTGGAGTTGATGTCCCCTTTCCCACATTGTGTTGTAGGCAAATCATGCAGTCCTGAACATAGCGCTGGGCAATTTTCGAAATGTTGTCATTTGCCCAAACTTTCTCTAACATTTACGTAACTTTCTGGGTACATATAAGCGTAGGACCATGGGCCATGATGACCATCATCATCACATAAGCGTCAGGGAGTAGCCATTTCCCTTCAACTATGTCCACCTAACACCCATCATCATCGAGTTTCCCCAAGCCTTCAGCCCACCTCTTGGATTCTTCTAACGTGGCATCGGCTTGGATATCCCGTACAGATCCGACACCCTCGTCGATTGCATAGGCATTTACAGTCTCCCTTGAAACATACATCTCCGTAAAGAGATCGGTGGCAGTTTGTCTAGCTATCTGATCAGCGAAAGCATTCACTTTTCCTATATCATCTGTAATCTTTCGATGTGCTGCACATTTTACGACAGCTAACTGAGTAGGGAACGCAAGCACTGAGAGCAGTTGTACTATTAGTGAGCCATGTTGGATCTTTGTGCTATGTGAAGTTAAGAACCCTCTCTCTGACCAAAGTTTCCCAAAGTTGTGAACCACCCCAAAGGCATACTGACTATCAGTATATGTTTTTGGTAAGCCCTTCGGAAAGTTCATAAACTCGGGTCAATGTTATAATCTCTGTGGCCTACGTGGAGTTATGCGTGATTCTCTTGGTTTCCACGACTGTGCTTAATGTGGTGATTGCATAAGCAGCTGTGGATGTACCATCCGGAAGTTTGAAGCAGGAGACATCACAAAACAGCTCTCCTTGCGGATTATTGAAAGGAGTGTCTTTTAGATCAATTCTACCCTTTGTCTCTTGTTCGGTAGTATACAGACAATCATGTGACTCTTTGTCGCCGCAAGCAGTACCTTGCGGGAAAGGTAGGAGTTCAGCCGGATTAAGAACACAACACCTCTTAATTTGGATGTGAGGAGCAAACAAGATCAATTCATATCTCGTCAACCGTGCGGAAGTGAGGTGTTGCATTTGGGTTCGGTTCAGTAGAACATCTACAGAGTGAGGCACCATCAGGGTTAGATCATGGCCTAGGACCATTCCCTCACTCTGTTTTACAGATGCAGCAGCAGCAGCGACAGCTCGCAAACATCTTGGCAAAGCGCATGCTACAGGATCAAGGGCAGAAGAAAAGTAACCGCACGGCCTATTCTTCCCTCCATGTTCCTGCGTTAATACAGCCAAAGCACATCCATCACATTCATGCACAAACAACACAAAGGCCTTTTCATAGTTTGGTGTGCCCAAAACTGGTGCCGAGCATAATGCAGTCTTGAGCAAATCAAATGATTGCTGGTGCTCCGTGTTCCATGGCAATGGCGAAGAAATGCCCGTCTTTGTCAAAGCCAACATCGGTTTAATCACTAGTGAGAAGTTTGGGATCCACAACCTACAGTAAGAAGCCATACCTATCAATGCTCTAACTTCCTTCTGTCTATTTGGGACAGACATGCCAGAAATGTGTTTTATTCTTTCAGGTGTCAATCTTCTTCCCTCCTTTGACAGGAGATAGCCTAAATAGGCGACCTCCTGGCAACAATATTGAAACTTTTTAAGCAAAGCTTTGTGGCCATGTTTAGCTAGATGAATCAGCAATAACAGAGTGCCCTCCTTACAGGCACTTTCGGAATCTGCAGCTAAAAGCAGGTCATCAACATACTGAAGCAATGTACAGGTAGAGGGCAATTCAAGGGTATCAAGCTGTTCTTTCAAAGCCCTACTATAAATGCTAGGACTCTCTGTGTAACCTTGGGGTCCACGAGTAAATGTGAACGAGCGTCCCCCTAAGGTGAATGCGAACAAGTATCTACTGTCCTTGTGTATAGGAATACTAAAGAAAGCATTCTTCAGATCCACAACACTAAAGTAAGTAGCTGTAGCTGGAATCATGGTTAATATCGTCATCACGTCAGGCACAATTGGAAATTGCAGAGCGACGACTTTATTAAAGGCACGTAAATCAATTATAAAACGGAATGGAATTGCATTATCGCCTTTCTTGTACATAGGTAAAATCGGACTATTGCACAAACTTCCTGAAATTTCCTCAATCACCCAGCGATGCATGCACAAAATCGGAAACAATGCATTTCAAAGCTCGCTCGCCCTCAACTAAAATCTTATACTGTAGAATGCATGGGAGCTCAATTTCATGTTTCAAGACTATCTTAACAGGCTCAATCTGTAAAACACCGACATCATTGGTGTCAATTACCCACAAACACTCTGGTGCATCAATGAATTCTGGCGGCAAAGGTCTGGTCAAGAATTGAGAGACAGAAAGTTGCTATGGTGAAATCGTCAAACGCACTCCGTCAGAAGAACAATGAATTACCGCATTCAATTCTTTCAATAGATTCAACCCCAGCAAATTCTCTCCACAATTTAAAGTCAACAGAAATGGACAGTGGTCCGTAAAGGTACCCAAAGAAATAGGCATCGGCAAAGAAACTGGACAAACAACTGGTGTGCCAGAAAACCCTACAGAAACATTGGTTTGCCCTGACAGTGGAATGTTTGGAACCTGAGAATGATCAATGGAACACTTCTGTGCTCCAGTATCTATCAAAAACAGATGTTTCCTATTCCCCACTACCATTTCAACGTAGGGACATTTCTGATTAACGGGAATAGGTGTTGGTTCCAAACCCTGCTTCGGGCAATCCTAACAAAACAGATTATCGTCAAAAGGAAGCTCTTCAGAGAAGTAAGCAGCAGAAGGATGATCAAATATGTTTCTAGTATCCACACTTGGAGTCTGATTATCCTGCGAAAAAGGTTGCTGAGGATCCTGTGTAAACTGCCAGAGGTTGTAGGGGGCCCTGGCAGAGACCAGGGCCCCCTACAACCGGGAGACCTCTGGATCGTCTACCCATATTTCCGAATGTGGTATTCGACCGTTGTCAAAGAACGGGGCATTGTGCCCGCCAATGACCCTCTTGTCGACAATAGCCACACTGGTTAATATTCACAGGACCCAAGGGCACATTCCCTTGTGGAACATACTGACCTCTAATCTGCGAACTACCCCCTCTGGGGCCTCTAACAATTTGCTGTAATAATACTTTAGTCTTTAAATCACCTTTTCGCTTCTCCATTCTATCTTTTTCATTGTTGACACGATTCTCGTTGTACTGAGCCATGTGCAGTACTTCTGATTGGGACTTCGCCTGCCAAGCGCTCTCAGAAGACATAATTTGTGACTGGATGTCAGGCAGCAACCCACGCACAAATTTGTCCACAAATAATCTTTTCCCAGACTCTGTGCCTAAGTCTTGTCTGCTGAAATCCGAGAATACCTGTTCGAACCGATTAAAGAACTCGGTAGCACCCTCAGACTTCCCTTGCACACAGGCCGTAAGCTTGTCCCAAATAATTCTCTTTCAGGGAATTATGGTTTTCAATTTTGCAATGATTCTATCAGCAAAGTTAGTATCACCTGGGGCGGTCTCTCACCAGCTGGCCTTTCTCCATCGAGTCTAGTTATATTAGCCCATGTATCTCCCAACCCTGGTACGTCGTCTATATTCCTAACTTGTTTCCACAAATCTACGGACAGGAGTACAGGAAATAACAAATCAATATCACCCAGGGTGAATACTGAGGACTGCAGGACAGACTCTATTTCTTTATAGAATCCTGTCGGATTTTTCCTAATTTCAGGAATAGATTGTCTAATAGTGTTCACTTCATGTCTTGAGAACGGGACATGAACAAATTGTGATACATAATGTGCAGGAATGGTCACAGCAACTGCATTTGTTGCAGGATCGGCCACAATGTCAACCTTCGGGACAAATGTCGGAGAAACCTCTCTCATAGGCAACTGAGAAGTAGGCAACTCCGAACGCTTACTAAGCAACAGAGCCAAGTCGAACGCTAAAGCAGTTGAAGAAGTGTCAAGTGAAAAAGCTCTCTTATATATACTCAATAACTCTGTGGGACAACTAATCTTTCTCTTAACACAATCATCCTGTAGGTACTCTATCATTATCTGTATCACTTTCCTCTGCATTTCTGGCGTATACTGACTGTATGTTTCATATTCCTCAACTGGAGTTATGGACATATCTGAAATCCATCTAAGCACGTCTTTCGCACAAATTCGTGCTTCCTCAGATATCAATTTTCAACAAGGAAGGAACCGTTTCTGTACATACATACTTTCCCCCTCGTCATCCTCATTCTGTAACCTTTCCAACTCCTTTCTATACTCAAATAACCTCTCAACATGCTCATTTACTTTCTCCACAGTGTCTCTTGAAAACGCTAAAGTGTTTAGATACCTTAACCCTTGCGGGAGATCTGCATTATTTAATTTGTCCCACATTACACATAAATTAATCCCTAAACCTTCAATGAAAACATTTTTCTCAGGAAAATTATCCATATTAGAAAGTGTGGCAAAAAAGTTAGTTTGATCATCTCTCTCCATACAATGCTTAGCCCATGCAATCAATTCATGTTTCTTTTCTGGAGATACAGTATTACGAGTGACAACCCTTGACCCCGCACCCTGATCGACTATAAGCGGTACGAGACCACTTGGAAGGGGGGGAGCAGGCAAATTCAATGGAGGTACTGTTACTGGTGCAATAGGAAGAGGTGGAGGAATAGGTGGAAGAACAACAACTGGAGGAAGAGGAACATTAGGAGGAGCAAGAACAACAGGCAGAGCAGGAATAACAGGAATAACAGCAGGAAGAGGCACAACAGCAGGAAGAGGAACATACAGAGGTGGCGCAGTGGCACCAGGCCTTCATTCATTTAACAATTTGTCAATAAATTCATCAGAAACATGGAAATCTTTAGAAGGATAGATTTTCTGAATACCAAGTGAGAAAGCCCTATCCATATTCCTAGCTGACTCAGACTGTTTGCCTTCGTCATACAATAATGCTTTTTCGGCGTTCATCTTATGACGGCGCGCATGTTTTTCCCTACTCTTAAGTTGCTGTAACGCTTCTTTTTTCCAATTCTGCAAAACATCGAATGCTGCAGGTCTAGCCTTCTTCTTTAATAGAATCGACTCTAAATACTCAATACGAGGGATTTCAAAACTACCATTGATTGGTCACTGAAGTTCGGAGGCATGTCTGGTTTGTCTGTGCCAAATATCATTAAACACTATACTTCCAATGCCATGCTTACAGTACATAGTACATGCTGGCGACCCCTCTTGTGGTGCTGGATGGCTAAATTCCAAAGACTGTCTATCGCTGCGGAATAACGCCCTGAAGCAGGTAGACAATTTCCCAGGCATATCAAAATATTGGTCTTACCTGGTCAATAATTGTGTCTGCAGATACAATACGCCAAAATCAAATTATCAGGATACTTAAGAATCGGGTCATGACTCACCTGATCAATCCTAAGGAGGTCCGATTGGATTACAAAGAATCTTACCTAACTAATCTTACCTCGTGTTTGGTGATTTTGGCAAATCTGCCCGCCTCGATAAGTGGACCCTCGTCAAGATGCCGTCTCAGACCACACGCTAATCGTCCAGGGTTCGGGTCGTGCAGCGCTGCTGAGGTGTCGCGTCTCGTTCAGAAGGGCCCCCCTTCACCGTCCGATCCCGGTCCGATAGCGCATGTCAACCTTCGACAATCCAGCATCAATCTTGAGGGTGCCTATTCGGGCGCCAACTGTGAGAACAAAGTTAAAATATCGAGGCTGAGTACCCCAAAAGGAAATGCACCAAACACGGGTTACAAAGGAACATACAAAGATCTTTTATTTTATACTGAACAGTTTCAAAGGACAAAGTAACAGATATCTATCGGCCCTCAGTACAACACTACGAACTCCAGTGTGGTTCGGTGTGCTCAGCGAGTGCGACTGTACGGGTTAATATTCCTCTAATACATTCCTGATCTAGGGTTTATGCCAAGTTCACACATCTATATGCATAGGGTTTGCCTTTAATACATTTGCCAACAAGCCTACATGGTATCAGTGTATTTTAGGATTTCTCATAAAGTCTTCTTCAAACTTTAATACAATGTAGTTAAACAAGTGTTCTCAGTTCAGTATTTGGATACATTGTTCTTAAAATATGCTCGCGGATTAGTTTCATTGGCACAAGTAGTCCTTTACATACAGGTCAACGAAGGACAAGGTCTCAGTTCACGACCCCAACAAGTGGCCTGCAGGCAAGTTACATATTAATTACACACAGAGGTCAAGACTGCCATGTCGGATTTCTTCGCAAGTGGCTTTCAAGCAGCTTGGCGTAGGCCAATATACATATAGTCATTGCAATAGGAGGCACAATAGAATTTCCCGTTTGACAATGTGAGATCAGCAGGATGCTTGAAGGGAGTCATAAAGATATGTACCCCAAGAAAGCATTTCTTCAGACCTAGATGTCTAGACCTTGATCAAATTAAAGTGGATACAAAGAAGGAAGTGAGAGTGGACGATGAATCGCCCAGAGGGGGGAGTGAAGAGGAATTGCCAAGTGTCATCCACACTCCAGCCACCCCCTTCGTAGTACCTGGTACTTTCACGCCAAAGTATGTGACGTATGAAGAACAAATAAACCAGCAAAGAGCAGCGGTTGGGCTCTGCCCAGTGCCTATTAGAGTAACAGCACCTATTGAAGTACCGACACCTAAGAAAACCTGGACAGTAAGGTACCCTTTGAGAAAACCATATGTACAGTCAAGACAAAATGATGGTTGTCAGAATGGAACAACCGCAGAAGCCAAGAAGATAATAAAGGAAGACGAATGGTGACATCATAAGACATTGGATGGACACACACATAAATTATATAAAACCAGAGAATGCTGATGGAAAACAAAGTCAAAAGGAGATACTATGGATTAATGACATCTTGAAACCAAGATGAAGACACTTATGCCATATACACGATGAAGATATTCAGTGAGTTTAAGTGTGTACAGATGCAAGAAACCGCAAGAAGCAAAGAAATTGTGAAGCTTGCTTATGCTTAGTAGTAAATAGATTGCGGCAAGCGCCAACATATATATATATATATATATATATGCCTCAAAAGCACTTTATACTTAAATATAATTCCACTACGCACATGAGCAGAATTAAAGAAAGGTTACCAAAGATCTCAAGAGAAGAGTGTTGCAGCAAACAAAGTGAGAATTAAGATGGAACGAAACTCAGCTGAAGATAACCATGCCAAGAAGCCAAGGTCGTATTCTGGTTGGGATGGGGTGCATTGTGGTCATGTTGCCAGAATCTATGTCAAATGTGTCCTTACTGCACTGCTTTTCCACACACCACAATAGCGACATGTTTGTGCACATCATGCACATTCCCGAACATGTGTGCAGTAATGTGCCATTGTGCTTCTTGTATTTTGGGGACAGGTGAATTTTGGAGGCCACGTATGGCTGGCAGCTCCGATATGATGGTGAGTTTATGGGATTATCGGTGGTTACACTTTTGATGGGTATGTTAGTTAGTCATATGGGATATTTGTAGTGCCTGAGAGGTGATAATATTAAATGGATGCCATGGTGGTAGTGGTGTACACCCTCTTCAATGTGTTTCTTTAGGGAAAAAACCGACTGCATGTCTTTTTAGTTCTAATGGATGCACACAATTTTGCCCTTCCAAGGGCACGATCTCAGGGCGGTTTTGTGGGCACAGTGGATTGGCTCATTGTCATCATTGAATGGCATCTGGGATTTTGCGGGATCGTGTGCACTCCACAGGGGAAGGATTTTAGATGAAATAAGTTTGCACCAGCTGGGTACGTGCAGCCTCTCCATGTGCGCTCTCTCCATGTGCCCTTTGCCCAGCCATACGCAAGCGGTGTGCCAGTGGGTGTGGATGGTGGGCCACCACCATGTCCACCGGAATGCCACGCCGTGTTGCGTCATTGTGCAGGACACTTGCTGCCACAATGATCCTGCAGACTACTGGTGGTGCATATAGCAACACACCACCAAAGTAGTCAAGGGAGCGGAAACGTGACTTGAGTACTCCGAATGTGCGCTCCACTATGCCCCGACTCTCAATATGGGCAGTGTTGTACCTTAACTCAGCAGGTGTGTTGGGGTTGCATATGGGAATCATTATGTATGTGCACAGAGGGTAGGCACTGTCCCCTGTAGAGTAGAGAATGGTTGTCATTAGCATTTGTTGACAGTGTCTATTGGTCTATTTGCAACATGTATGCATGCGCATGGCCATTCATACTCACCAATGGGCCATGCATTGCCATGCTTCCCAGCTTCCAGGGACATAGTGTAGCGGGGACATCCTGAAGATGTAACTATCATGTGTGCTACCAGGATAGTTGGCATACACTTCCGTGAGGATGCCATGGGCATCACACACAACCTGAACATTGATGGAGTGCCAATGTTTCCGGTTGCGGTAGATGTGCTCTGTTGCTCTAGGTCATGGGTGCACAACATTGCGGCCCGCCATGCTGTTTTTTCCGGGCCGCAAGGCACAAAGACTTTCCTAATGGAGGGCGGCCCGCAAGCAGCATCGGCCACTCTCCATTAGGAAAGTCTTTGTTGTCTTCCGGGCCGGACAAAACACTGGCCGTCATTGGCTCAGCACACACGCACCATGTCACTCCTACGAGCCACGTAGTGCGTGTGTGCTGCACCAATGGAGTGCCAGCACGACGGCTGGCGTGGCCAGTAAGGCTTGATGCCGGAAAGTCATTTTAGTCTTGCTTGCCACGCCAGCCGTAGTACGATTCCACTTACCTCGCCAGCATTCCAGCTTACCTGCCTTCCAGCACGTCTCCGGTAAGTGGTCTGTGTGTTTGTGTTTGTGTGTCGGGACTGTTCTGCTGTATGTTTGTGTTGTGTATGTTGAGATGGGGGGGTGGGGGGTGTGTCGGATGTGTATGAATGTTTGTTTTTGAGTGTTTGTGTTGTGTATGTTGAGATGGGGGTGGGGGGCGTGTCGGATGTGTATGAATGTTTGTTTTTGAGTGTTTGTGTTGTGTATGTTGAGATGGGGGGTGGGGGAGCGTGTCAGATGTGTATGAATGTTTGTTTTTGAGTGTTTGTGTTGTGTATGTTGAGATGGGGGTGTGGGGGGCGTGTCGGATGTGTATGAATGTTTGTTTTTGAGTGTTTGTGTTGTGTATGTTGAGATGGGGGAATGGGGGGCGTGTCGGATGTGTATGAATGTTTGTTTTTGAATGTTCGTGTTGTGTATGTTGAGATGCATGTATGGGTGCCTGCTTCAGAGTTTGTGTGCTGAGTTGGGGGTTTGGGTCTGTATGTGTGCATGTTTGAGAGTGTGCTGATTTGGGGGGTGGGGGTTCGGGTCTGTATGGGTGCATGTTTGAGAGTGTGTGTGCTGAGTTGGGGGTGGGGGGTTCGGGTCTGTATGGGTGTATGGTGTATGCTTGAGAGTGTGTGTGCTGAGTTGGGGGGTGGTGGGGTTTCGGGTGTGCATGAATGTTTGTTTTTGTATGTTTGTGTTGTGTATGTTGAGATGCATGTATGGGTGCATGCTTCAGAGTTTGTGTGCTAAGTTGGGGGGTTTGGGTCTGTATGGGTGCATGCTTGAGAGTGTGTGTGCTGAGTTGGGGGGTGGGGGTTGGGGTCTGTATGGGTTCATGGTGTATGCTTGAGAGTGTGTGCTGAGTTGGGGGGTGGGGGTTTGGGTCTGTATGGGTGCATGTTTGAGAGTGTGTGTGCTAAATTGGGGGTGGGGTGTTCGGGTCTGTATGGGTGCATGTTTGAGATTGTGCTGATTTGGGGGGTGGGCGGTTCGTGTCCGTATGGGTGCATGTTTGAGAGTGTGTGTGCTGAGTTGGGGGGTGGGGGTTCGGGTCTGTATGAGTGCATGTTTGAGAGTGTGCTGATTTGGGGGGTGGGGAGTCGGGTCTGTATGGGTGCATGTTTGAGAGTGTGTGTGCTGAGTTAGGGGGTGGGGGTTCGGGTCTGTATGGGTGCATGGTGTATGCTTGAGAGTGTGTGTGCTGAGTTGGGGGTGTGGGGGGTTTCGGGTGTGCATGAATGTTTGTTTTTGTATGTTTGTGTTGTGTATATTGAGATGCATGTATGGGTGCATGCTTCAGAGTTTGTGTGCTGAGTTTGGGGGTTTGGGTCTGTATGGGTGCATGCTTGAGTGTGTTTGGGGCATAGTGTTTGGTTGGGGGTGAGGGGGCCATGGGGCATTGGGGCATAGTGTTTGGTTGGGGGTGAGGGGGCCATGGGGCATAGTGTTTGGTTGGGGGTGGGGGCCATGGGGCATAGTGTTTGGTTAGGGGTGGGAGCCATGGGGCATAGTGTTTGGTTGGGGGTGAGGGAGCCATGGGCATAGTGTTTGGTTGGGGGTGAGGGACAGGGGGCATAGTGTTTGCTTGGGAGGTGTGGGACAGGGGGCATAGTGTTTGGTTGGGGGTGGGAGCCATGGGGCATAGTGTTTGCTTGGGGGGTGAGGGACCGGGGGCATAGTGTTTGGTTGGGGGTGGGAGCCATGGGGCATAGTGTTTGGTTGGGGGTGAGGGAGCCATGGGGCATAGTGTTTGGTTGGGGGTGAGGGAGCCATGGGGCATAGTGTTTGGTTGGGGGTGGCATCAATGGGGCATAGTGTTTGGTTGGGGAGGGAGCCATGGGGCATAGTGTTTGGTTGGGGGTGGGAGCCATGGGGCATAGTGTTTGGTTGGGGTTGAGGGGGCCATGCGGCATAGTGTTTGGTTGGGGGTGAGGGACAGGTGGCATAGTGTTTGCTTGGGGCGTGAGGGACAGGGGGCATAGTGTTTGGTTGGGGGTGGGAGCCATGGGGCATAGTGTTTGGTTGGGGGTGAGGCGGCCTTGGGGCATAGTTTTTGGTTGGGGGTGAGGGGGCCATGGGGCATAGTGTTTGGTTGGGGTGAGAGACAGGGGTTTATAGTGTTTGCTTGAGGCGTGGGGGCCATGGTACATAGTGTCTGGTTGGGGGTGGGAGCCATGGGGCATAGTGTTTGGTTGGGGGTGAGGGGGACATGGGGCATAGTGTTTGGTTGGGGGTGATGGACAGGGGGCATATTGTTTGGTTGGGGGTGGGAGCCATGGGGCATAGTGTTTGGTTGGGGGTGAGGGGGCCATGGGGCATAGTGTTTGGTTGGGGGTGAGTGGGCAATGGGGCATAGTGTTTAGTTGGGGGTGGGAGCCATGGGGCATAGTGTTTGGTTGGGGGTGAGGGGGCTATGGGCATAGTGTTTGGTTGGGGGTGAGGGGGCCCTGGGGCATAGTGTTTGGTTGGGGGTGAGTGGGCAATGGGGCATAGTGTTTGGTTGGGGGTGGGAGCCATGGGGCATAGTGTTTGGTTGGGGGTGAGGGGGCTATGGGACATAGTGTTTGGTTGGGGGTGAGGGGGCCATGGGGCATAGTGTTTGGTTGGGGGTGAGGGACAGGGGTCATAGTGTTTGCTTGGGGGGTGAGGGACAGGGGGCATGGTGTTTGGTTGGGGGTGGGAGCCATGGGGCATAGTGTTTGGTTGGGGGTGAGGGGGCCATGGGTCATAGTGTTTGGTTGGGGGTGAGGGGGCCATGGGGCATAGTGTTTGGTTGGGGGTGGGAGCCATGGGGCATAGTGTTGCACTCCAAGAGTGAACTCAATAATAAAGCTAAAACAGACACAGTTAGGAGATGTACATCCTTTGCTTTTTGAGGAAACCTGACTCAACGAAGGCCATACTCCTCTTGGGCAACCCAAACAGCAAACTATAGCAGTCCAAAATAACGGAATGTCCAATCAAGGGTCAATAAAATATATATAATTTAATTAAACAGACGATATACAATAATTACATTGAAATAAACGATAAAAATGGAAAATGTGTAGTACAAAATGTAAGTTTGAAATGCAATAAAAATTGTTAGCCCTCAAAAACATATTCTTTTTCCATGTGTTTAATACAAATTGGGGGTTGAAAAAACCTCCTGACATGTCCCGCCTACCGCCCCGCCCACTTTTACTTTTCGACCCACTCTAGTCCTCATGTAAGGTACTTTCGGCCCTCTGTGAAAATCAGTTGTGCACCCCTGCTCTAGGTGAACGTAGAGCAACATGAGTGCAATCAATAGCACCTAGCACTTTTGGAAAGTGCGCTACCCCATAGAAATCCTGGACCACTGCTTACCTTTCTGCCTGTGTTCTGGGCATATAGATATGCCTGCGAACAGAAGGTTGTGCAGTTATGATTGCCAACACCTGGTGTAGGCCGCAAGACTGCGTGGCCTGGGAGATACCTCCTACTATGGTGGTGGTCCTCTGGAATGACCGAATGGCCAAAAAATGCAGAGCACATGGTGGGTGATGTGAGGTCATCTTCCCACTCCCTGACCAGGTCTAGGATGATATGAGGTGGGGGGACTTATACCTGCCATAGACCTGGTCATCAGGCATCCCAAAAAGGCTGGTCCGTGGGTGGAAGATCCGGGCCTTGGCCATCCCCTTCCTCCTGCTGTGTCCCTGGATGATTGCTGCAACCAATGTTGCATTCATCGTGGCTGTATCTGTGTGTTTGTTGTGCTTGCCTGCTTTATATGCATTTGTTAGGGTCTGCGTGGACGTTTACGCCTCCTATCACGTGGCATAGGTGTTCCGGGATTTGCGTGTGTTTTTTCACGACCTGACGTTCCCAGTTCAATTCCATGAATACGTTTATTATGCACGCGCGTACGGGCGGTGCAATTGTTTGATGGTGGAACGTCCTTCTTAACGCCCATATTTTCGCTTGTTCTTTCTCCTTCCGTGTGTTCCGTGTGTTCCGCCCCCTTTTTAGGTGGCTGTGCAGGCCGGGCCCACCCTTTTCTTGGAGTCTCGCACAAGGCGTTTCTCGAGTCACAGTGACGTGGCAGAGCGGCGCGGATTCCTCGCAAGTCCCAGGTATGCCCCGCGCATTGGTTTCCCTGAATCAACGAACAGGGATTTGCACGCATTTCCCCACAGAAAATTCCATGAATCGTGCCCCATGTATGCTATAGACACATAAGCAGTAATCATCAAAAGGGTATTTCAGAATTCCTCTTTCTTTCCCGAGTAAAAGGAGGAGAGGAAAATGGGACAAAGGACCACACACAAGGAAAATCAACTAAGAGGAATTTGTCGTTCTACAGTGAAACACTCAGGGCTCATTGAATTACATCGTGATCCAGTATCGCAGAAAGAAGACCCAGGAAAACATCCCGGTTGGTAGTATGCTCATGTAATGCTCTTAAGGTAAGTTGCAACTGTTTGTTCTTGCTATTTATAGACTATTCATATATATTTAAAAAAATATCGGTGCACCACTAGTAGAATCAGAATGAATTCCCGATTTTGAATATTCCTGCTTCACAGTGTGCATCCAGAGATGTATATCTTAACAGTGTGAGCCAATGCATTTCGGAACTTGTTCCATCTTCAGGGCTAAGCAACCTGCATCTGGCACATGCTGCACCTATATATCTGGAAGTAAGATGTCATCTCGATGACTATTTTGCTGTGGTCTTTTCTAGCGTGCAGAAGAATTACGACCTCGTGATACGATATATCACAGAGTAAATAGAAACCTCTATGCTGTATTTGTTCTTAGGAGTTCCCCACTGGCTTTTAACGCTGTCACATTTGTCATCTTCCCCTAACATACAGTTCACTTCCCGATCAGATGGACGCGCTGTTGCTCCTTGGAAATCGCTGCCCCTGAAAGATCCTAGTGCGCGTGGCTACAATCAACACGGCGGCCGTTTTGGAATGTTGTTTTTCTTCCCTTCCCCAGTCCCATTTACAGAACACTACCCTAATCAGGGAAGTATGCGCAACCGCCTCAGCAAAAGGGTCAAATGCATTTGGCCGCAGTCCCAGCGTTGCTGTCATAACAATGGCAGGAAGCAGAGCACAAGAGTTGGCTGCTGCCTACAAGTCTTCAGATTGTTGAAACGAGATCTGTCCTGCGGCCTCCTTCGGTATTTCTTTGTATGAGGAATGCTGTGATTGTTTCAATTACAATGAAACGCAAGACACCAGCGCTCAATCGCAGGAACTCCCCTGGGTGAATCGCGCATTGCAGAGCCATCGGTTCCAGCAAAGGTTCTCTCTTCGCTAGCATGAGGCCTGCTATGCTTTCCTATATATCTCTTTACTTTGCGAGTCCCTCGCGTGACCCAGGCGCTATTTAGCTCTTCACATTTGCCAGACCAGTGGACAGTGTAAAAATGATTCTCCTTCCAAGCAGTCACTTAATAGTAGTCAGAATATCATGCAGAAATCTTAAATTATATCACTTCAGTGTGAGAATTTCACCCAGTCCTGTTTTGTGACGCCTAGTTGATTATCTGCATTTTAAACGCAGGACTACAATTATCGCAAACCAAAGTGAAAATGCCAATATTTGTCATATAATTACATTTAAAAATGTTGTTTCCTTGTCAATGATTATTACTTGTCATTGATGGGGGCACAGTGTCTTCCATCAGAATGTCATGAATAATAAACATGCAGTGCGCGTGCCAGAAAAAGATAGATGCCAGGCTGTTACTTGCAGTGTTTTGTAGATATAAAGTGCTCAATAATAATGCCAGTATTGCCACTGTAAGACCTCCTGTGATGGTTTGCTCAAATATTTGGCCCAGTAAGTACACACCCGTGTTGGCTTTGTCCTAAAAGGCCAGCATTTTGTCCCCAAGGACACACGAATTCCTATCTGCAGATCAGTTTTGAACTCTGTGGGATATTGCTCATTGTATCTCAAGTGGTATTAAGACCAATCTAGAATTAAAGGATAGTTCCGGGACTTTTTTTTTATTGTCCCTACGGGTCGGCCATGTGTTTGTAAGCATAAATCGGTAGATCGTAGGAAACTTTCCTATGGACCTTACCCGACTTTTCGCCCATTATCGCACTCGAAATCAGCCTCCATTTTGTGATAATCCTATCATTCCGCCGCATCGACCTGGCTCACCTGCCTTTGCGGCACTAAATCAAATCCCCCGCCCCTGAAACAGACTTTATCAAAACATTCATATTCCCCGCCTCTATCCGTGACGTGACTGAGCTGCGTAGGCAAACGCGCCCAGGCGTCTTCTACGCGACTCCACACAGACCCCGGAAATCAACACAGATCAGCTCACAATACAGCGCACCACAATTCGGAATATGAAACTGTACTTTGAAATCAAACCGCAAGATTGTAAATGTGGTAAAGTACATTTATTTGACATCAAATGTTTAGAGAATATTCAGCGATTTGCATTTTTATTTGCTCATGTTCCAAAAAGTTCGTATTGAGGAACGCGATGGTCCTTTGCTGTACACAGGGTCTTAGAGCATCTCACAATACAGCACCACAATTCGGAATGTGAAACCGTGGTTTAAAAGCAAACGGCAAGATTGTACATTTGGCAAAGTACGTTTATTGGACATCAAATGTTTAGAGAATATTCAGCGATTTGCATTTTTCTTTGCTCTCGATCCAAATTAGTTCGTCTTGAGGGAAGCGATGTTCGTGTGCAGTACACAGGGTGTTGGTTTACGATAAAAATAAGCTCTTCTGTCGCACTGATAATCGCATGGCTGTTCCAACAACGAGGCACTAGGCCACCACAACGGTAGGTATGTTGCATCTAACCGTTAGTACCGCGTAAGGGCATACTTGTACTTGGCGATCGTCCCATAAAATGGTCAGGGTGGTAACGTTGTTCACGCGGAGAAGCAACTGGCGGCTGTAGAAGCCGTCCGCCGGTGTCTGGTACTCGTGACACAGACAGTAGTGAATGATGTACCTAAAAACATAAAAAAAGAAATTAGTCTCACCATCAGATCCTTATTAAAATTATTCATTTCATAGCGAGGACAGCGCTACTGGGTGTACACAAGTGTTTAAAGGCGTGGCGAGGCATGGAGGGGGGGGGGAGTGGAGTACAAGGTAAGTAGCATAAAATAATAAATAAATAGGGCCAGCTGGTGGCAAGTGCAAGGTAAGTGCAGAACAAGTGCTGGGAAGGGGGGGCTGTAGGATACTGAGACAGTCCCCCAGTGCAGGGGTTGACAGGGAGGCAGTGCAGGTGGAGAGTGGAAGGGCCCAGGACCGAGGTCGCAGACAGTGGACCAGTTGTAGCAGGGGAGAGGGAGAGAGAAAGCAGAAGCAAAGAGGAAGGTTTTGAGGTGCTTCAGTAAAAGCAGATGTTTCTCCTCCAGATAGTGCGCGGTAGAAAACACTATGCCACATAGAACGAACAAGTACAACTGAACCCGTCTTTAAAGCCACTGTATAGTAATGAAATTGCGGTATAAACTCATCAAAAGTTACTTACATTATATTTGCATTTTCCATTGTGTCTCTGTGTAGGGCAGACCCGAAACACCACTCCTTCTTTGCCGACGTTACTTCTTCTAATGAACGTGGCTCATCGTTTCGTTTCTGAAATTTTATTCATTATCTTTTCTTAGTCTTTCAGGATGGTCCCGGCCTGTCAAGGTCAAATCACAATAGAACCTTATATTGGGTCGTGGGCCGTTCCGCCACCCGAGCAAAACATCAAAGCAGCTGACCTTCACTTTGAGCGAGCACACATTTCTAGTTAGCTCCAGTTAGTGTAAGGGCATCTTGTCTGCGTGCCTTTTTTTTTATTGTCCCTATGGGTCGGCCATGTGTTTGTAATACGGAAACATTCTATAATTTTTGTAAAAATGATTTATATTACTGTTTGGTTTAATTGCAATGGGCCTGCAACATGAGGAGACTCGAGAGAACAGACAATCGAATTACAATCATTTAAACCGTGATGTGTATTTCTCAATGAGCTCTGCTTTAGGTGGACATGGAACAGAGGCAATGTTGGGTGGCAATGCAGTTGTCCCCTGCATAGGTTCGTTCACCACTCCATGTATGTGCCTATCGAGGACATCTACGATAAGTCTCTCAATAAACTCATATTGCATATCCTCAAACACTGGTTTGATCACCCATTGTTTACTTCTTTTAGTGAAGGCCTTATTGTAGCGAAGCGTCCCTAAAGTTCCGGTCGTCCTACTTTGTTGACGGCCAACATTATGGTTATGTGCCAAGACCGCTAGAAGAGTCCGATTTATCATGCCTTCCATGCCAAAATGCAATCTTTTGGGCCTGTACTTTAGGCACATATTGTGGAACACCTCCAAATCTCCTGTGTGGCAGAATTCCGTGAGTCCCCTCAAATCTCTTGTTATAGTTTTATCAAATACAATCTTTTCAATGGCCTTGTGAGTGGGTGATGAAGGAATCAACCACTTCTTCTTCCGTGCCTCCTCTGTGGACAAATGGCCATGTTCACATTTGTGGAAATGCTCATTTGTCGACCATCGATGTACGTTGCTACAGTGCAACATTACTGACCGCCATTTTTCCAGTAGAATTTCCAACGACCCTTCACATGTTTTTGAGCTCCACCAAAGATGGTTGCTGATTGACTTGGACCACTGTGAAATACCTTGCATATCTTTTTTTTTTCCTGCAGCCGACAATTTTTTATTGATTGATTTTGCAAGATGCCAAACGTCAAATTGGTGATTTATATTTTTGTACTGTTCTCTCATTGTCTTGGCAATTGAAACGTGTCTGTCCGTGGCTATCAGGTCGATCACCATTCCCCGCGATTGTAGTTCTTGCAATGATGCTACAAAGCCAACTTTCTCCATGGCCACTGAGGATGTACTTTGTGACACCTGCACGACCACCAAACTCACAATTTTCTTACTTTCCATGTCCTGAAAGTGGTAGGTGCAGTACTTGGCTGAAAATCCTGGACTGTCGCATTGTCCATCACCGGCTAGCCTGAAGCGTTTGCCCGCGAATGTACTTTCCATTGACATTTTTTCCATTCTCCAAGCTTCGCTGATGGCTGGAAATAGATAATCGGTTTGGTATTTGTAGAACTGACTTTTCGCAATGAAATGGATTCCCACAAACTGAAAGAAATACTGTAACTTTTTAAAACTTGAACCACTAAAAAGTGCGGCCGCTGCACAAAGTAGATTGCCTGCTGGCAGTTGCCCCAGCATGGGTTGTGCAGACCATGCGAACGGATGATATTGTGTACAGGTGGCATGTATTTTAAGGTTAGTGCCTCGAATTGCACGAGTCACATTAATCAATGGCTCCCCACATACTTCCCCACCAACCCAATGCCCACATTTCATCATCATAATAATATCCATCAAACAGCTATCGAATACAATGAATTTGGCCTCTTTCCTTATACTGTCACTCTGCATCCCAGCTGGTTCGGCCTGTAACGTTGAGGACATGTCACTCGCATGAAAGGTACAATCTCTGATATCGTCTTCCGCTATGCTGAGTGATATTGATGGTGTTTCATTGTCGTCCACTTCATTCTCTTCCATTGCAACATCTGTTCCTTGTCCGGAGATGGGAGAAAAAAACAATGTCTTCAACTTTCGCGTGCTCTTATTTTTTGCGGGTGTGGATTCTGTGAATTGATCTACGACTGCATCCAAACTACCAGGAGGACATTCACTATCAATGGCTGGTGGTGGTATAGCTCCGTTGTCAATCACTTCATATTCTTCCCATTGGCACGATGCATCTCCAGTCTCAAGTCCCTGCCAAAAGGTTTGACAAGCAACATCTCTCGTTCGCTTCACTGTCTGTGTAGATCTAGTTCTTACACCCACTCGCAACTAGAGGACAGATTAGAAAAGGGATGTTCAGTTTAAACACAACTTACAGTATTGAACTATTGACAGTGAAAGACAACATAATATAGTGAACAGGACACTAACCTTCTTTTGCTTTCTTTTCTTTGAAACTTTCTTTCCTCGAACTTCAACATCTGGACGCTGTTGCTCCGACTCGTGTGTGCATGTCTCCACTTCCTCTCGCGCTGCAACGACTATACTTTCATGATAAGCACATCCATCACTCACTGAGGCTCCATCGACTCGCTGAAACATAGAACTTTCATTAGTATGTATAATAATATTGAAAACACAAAATGTACTTGGGGACCAATACCCATACGTACATCTCAATAGCAAAACACGAATGAACGCATTGTGTAGAACATTCAAACGACAATAGTTCACGCATTGTTGATCTAGTTAGATTGAACTGTCAAGATCCATACCTCGGGCTCCGCATAGACTTCCATTGATGATATTATTGAAGATGAGGCTTCAGCAACTCCCTGAAACACAGTAATTGCATTAGTATGGTTTTGTATTTTGTTTAAAAGAACATAAACTTTCTGCAGGCGTCAACGGCTCATCTAAATAGACCTGCACAAATGATCAGTTGTCTAAAATAAATAATGGATATCTAAATATGATTCGATTTGCTCCATCGTTGGAAGTGTCACCACCCAGAGATCTGCATCAACTACTAGGGGTGATGTTCTTGTTGAAGAAGCTCCGTCAGCTCCCTGAAACATAGTACTTGCGTTAATAAAGAAGGAAGTATAGCGGATGTAATCACGTCATTTGATCTCGCATGATTGATCTGTCAGTATCCATACCTCGAAATGCATAAGAACATCAAGGGACGCTGTAACTGCGGTGCACACTTCTGCAAGCTGTTGCGCCGACCCGTAACTGCATGCTCCCCCTTCCTCTTGGACTAATGCTCCATCGACTCCCTGAAACATAGGACTTTCATTAGTAATGAACACAATATTGAAAAAAGAAGACACATAGGAGGGCGACGACAGAAGGACATACCAATGGCTAAAAACGAAAGAAACATTGTGTGTAACAATCACGCTACAAGAATGCAAGATCTGATGATCTCCATCGATGGAACTGTCCGGAAACGTACCTCGAGCATCTGAGTGACATCTACGGTTGTCGTCAATGCGTTGGACTCCTCAGCATCTCCCTGAAAGACAGTACTTGCATTATTTTGGATAACAATAATTATAACTGAAAACAAAGACTAGAGGACGAGTACTGTGGTGTACCATTAGGTAAAATAATTACACGATCAATTAAAACTATTGATTTACATGCCTAAAACAAGTCAGTGTCAGAATAGCTAAGTAAGATTACCCGATAGGCGCTTGAAGTGGCTGATGACTGCAATAACGACACGGATGGAGAATCTTCAGCCTTCATATTGAGTGGATACATAAATGGGGAAATTATTGTTAGCTAATGCTACACACTACCGCAATGCCGAGAGATAAATACGTAAACTTGACTCACCAGTGGAGGGATGTGGACGAATAGAGTGGGAATAGCGGTTGAGAGCAATTTTCGCCTCGCTCGCGGTGTTTTCGTCCTTATTAGCAATGATGTGGAGTACATGTCTGGGCTAAAGTGCCTGCTGCAGATGCGGTATCGATCACCCCTCTTGTCCGCAAAGACTTCTAGGACTCTACTTTCTATCTCAGAGGCTGGATATCCGCAATATCGGACCCATTCTCTTATCTGATCTATTGTCTTAGGGAAAACATGCATTATAGTACCTTCAGATTTGTTATGGGTCTTCGAAGGGCAACCGCCAATGGAACAGGCAGGCATTATGGAAAGTTCTGAAAAGTAAAGATCAACAATTCTCTATGAATACCAATGTGTTAAAACATTAAATGACACATAAAAGGTTCAATGCAAGGTCCGTTTTGGTTCTTGGAACTATACACGTTATTCACATGCGGATAAGTATTTCAATAACTTTCAAAAAATAGAAAAAGTAATTTGACTAAACTCAGAACATGTGACTAGTTCCTTGCATGTACTGTCGTGAACGAAAAGAAAACATGGATGCAATTTGATGACTACTAGCAAATAGATATAAATTAAAAAATTGGACGCAAAATGATTATGGTACATGGACTTACCTTGACGAACAAACAGTTAGATGCAGGGATCAGAGTAGTTTCTTGTCGTAGAACAGGGAGCAGTTCACAGGTTGCAAACTGACGAGTTTGCTCAAAGTGGTCACGGAAGTTCACAGAGACGAAGAGCAGATAACCAGCACCTTCACGGGTTGACTAGCAAAGCGCAAAGAAGTTCTCATTAGAAATATGAAGTGGGTTATAAAGAATTCGAAACAGGGGTGTGTTTGTGAATGAATGACGTGTATATGTCGTGGCATTATGCGGTCTGCAGGGGGCCGTCCAGCGTGAGGGGGGATGCTTGGCAGGAGACACGGGGTCTGTAGGTAGACATGGGAACAACAACCCATGCTCTATAGACCACTTTGAAGTGTACATGGTCTTTGGCACCTCTTGGCCTTTATCGCTCCCTGACAGCTCCACTTGCCAGCACAAGTACCCCGGTGCGAACTGCCTTTGATAGGGCGGGGGGTGGATCGGGGCGGTGGTCGTGCAGACAAGACACAGGAAGACTCGTGAATGGAGACACACTTATGTGGATTGCAGGGGGCCGTCCAGCGTGAGGGGGGATGCTTGGCAGGAGACACGGGGTCTGTAGGTAGACATGGGAACAACAACCCATGCTCTATAGACCACTTTGAAGTGTACATGGTCTTTGGCACCTCTTGGCCTTTATCGCTCCCTGACAGCTCCACTTGCCAGCACAAGTACCCCGGTGCGAACTGCCTTTGATAGGGCGGGGGGTGGATCGGGGCGGTGGTCGTGCAGACAAGACCAGTTTGCCGCAGGGCCTCACCAAGGAGAGGCCATCTAACTGAATGTAAGAGGATGGCTGCAGGATCTACTACATGGAATGCAGGGGGGTGAGTTTATAAATACCTCACCCTCCCAGGAGAATATACACTAGATTCATTTAAAAAATCAAAACAACCATTGTTAAAATATATGTTGGGCTTTATTTTAGATTTTAATTAAACATAAATAATAAACATTACACATTGTAAAGTTGAGGTTGCAGCACATCGAGGGAAAATCCGCGGTATTGTCCACTGTCACTGGGGAAATGTTGTCTAATGGCAAGTACCGCACAGGCAGGTATTACTCTCCGAATGCGGTGTCCGAGCCTCCCGTGAAGCCACCAAGTGAAGCAACGATAGGCCACCAGCCTGTACCACCTGTGAAAAAAAAAGATGCAAACTGTATTAAACTGACCAAACTTTCTTATCAATGTCGATTCAGGTAACACATGTCATTTTTCTTAGAAAAAAATTATATCTAGAAAATGCACTATATGGAACAAATTTACATGCGTTCGAATGATATGTAAATGTAATTTTATATGTGGGAGACGACCATGAAATAGTGGTGGCATCACTGACATCACAAACAGAGTATACTTACTCGTTACTCGGATTACGCGGACGAACAGTGCCGCGAAGTTCGTGCATAAGCACCATCATCATCCTCAACACGGTCCGTGAGAGGCAGGCTTCCCTGAACTCTGGCAGCTCGGTGATGCATTGCGGACTTTGCTCGCCTTCCTGCAGACTTTGCTCGCTTTCCGAAATGTAGGCCAAGCACCCGGAATTTTCACGGCAGCAGCAGTTCTCCTCCTCAGTTGGCATTAGCTCGCACCGATTGCACGTGCACCAGGTGGAGACGCCGTCCATGCGACATGGTCCAGGCTCTTCATCCGTTGACTGGTCCTCCCAACTGCCGTCCGAATCCCCATCGTTTTCGCGTGCTTGACTTTCCAGTAGTTCTTCCTCGGTGTACTCGGGCTCGTACATATACGGCATTATTGTGGCCATTGTGCGGTAAAGATAGTAAAATAATTTACAGAGATGGTACAGGTGTTCACACGGGCTACAAGCGGCGAAGGTAGCTGACCAGAGCACTGAAACGAGTCACAGAATACTCAAAGTAACACAGAGAGAGGAATGGAATCGAAAATCTGCTGCTGTGTGTTGTGAAACGGTCTGTTTATACTTATTGGGGAAAGAGGCGTCCTGCCATTTCCATGGCAACACGTCAATAGCTGAGGCGCAGCGATTGTTGACACGAGACGTGCTTGAAATGGGCAGTACGCGTCTGCTGATGTCAGGCTCAGGGGCGGGGGATTTGATTTAGTGCCGCAAAGGCAGGTGAGCCAGGTCGATGCGGCGGAATGATAGGATTATCACAAAATGGAGGCTGATTTCGAGTGCGATAATGGGCGAAAAGTCGGGTAAGGTCCATAGGAAAGTTTCCTACGATCTACCGATTTATGCTTACAAACACATGGCCGACCCGTAGGGACAATAAAAAAAAAGTCCCGGAACTATCCTTTAAGTTCAATATTCTCCCATTCTTGCTCCGTTGCCAGCTCAGCTTTTGAAAGCACTGTTCTAAGTCCCACAGATGATACCCAGGGCTAGCTACTTCATCAATGCCTCGTTGATCTCTTGACCCAGAAGATCCAAAAAACTACTGCCCCTTTGCCAATGTGTCTTGCTTAGAAAAACGCATGGAGCAAGCGGTAACAACACAATTGCAGCTTTTTCTGGAGGTTGGTCATCTATAAGGTAGGTTTCCTCCCAGAAGGCGCACTAAATTACTGATAAGGTTTGTACCCGATAAGCTAAGACTAATAAGAGCCAATGGCGGAGCTTGATTTATTTGCAGCATCCGACACTGTAACCCACTCCATACTAAAATCCAGACTAAGTGACCTGGACATTGAAGGCTCTGCCTGGGATGGATTGAGTCTTTCCTGCATGAGGTTCGTCAAAGTGTGTTTCTTTTCTTCCTTTTTGTTAGACCAGACTGGAGTAACTTGCAGTGCCCCACAGGTGTCAGCCCTGTTATCACTACTTTTAAATATAAGTCTTTGCAGTGTCGCAGACCTCATTTGATCGTTTGGTTTTTGCTTTTTCAACTGTGCCAGTAATCATTGAACTATCAAGCCAGATCACATTTCATTTGAGGGCAGACTTCAAAGATTGCATGATAGATATTGTTTGTTGGATGCTTGCATATTTGTTAAAATTAAATCCTACTGAAACGGTAGTCCTAATGAGCCCTCTAAAATGCACTCGAATTTCGTTTTTACTACATTGTTAGGTCCTTGGCCATAGCTTTATCTGACAGTGTGATAGAAAATTAGGAGGATTTAGGTCAGAGGTAGAATATCTTAATAAGATAGGCCTCCTTTTTGTGACATAAATCTGACTTCTACTAGGGGCAGAGGAAATCCCAATGAGCCCTTCCGTGACATACTTGCATGGGATATTTCATGTTGGTGAATGGGAACCGAGGAAACATCCCAGAATTGTTTGGAGGTTGGAGGAGATTCTCTTCAGTGGCTGAATGTGACTGTGGCATAGTTTTATGATGAGACAAACTACTAGCTGAGAAAAAATAATAGAATTAGTTGAAGTTTCGAGGAGATTATATTGGAGGGCTGCAAATAAGTGATATCCTTTTCTGATGAATGAGTAAAAAATGAGTTGCAGAGAAAATGTTTTAAAATACTTTGGGGGCAGGAGAGAATATTCAGAGTTTGTAGTGAGAATGCCATTTTTTATTAATGGGCAAAAGAAAATACTAGTGGCAGAGAAAAGGTCTTTGAATTCTTTAGAGGCAGGAGGAGATCACGTTCAGTGTCTGTTACTCAGTGTGCCATCTTTTTGTGATAAACGAAAGAAAATACCAGTGGAAGAGAAAAGGTCTTTTTGGAGGCAGAAAGGGAGTATTTTTAGTGGCTGAAATACAGTATGCAACACATGTACAATCTTTTTGTGCCAAGGAGAAATGACCATGTTGAATGCAAACATGCCTGGAACAGCATAAGGATACAGAAGGGGAGGCAGGAATGGGTCTAGAGGAGTTTTTGCATATGATCGAGAACTTTATATGTGCCTCAGGCATGTATGGCAAGTCAGAATGAGGATATGATCGAGAACTTTATATGTGCCTCAGGCATGTATGGCAAGTCAGAATGAGGATATGATCGAGAACTTTATATGTGCCTCAGGCATGTATGGCAAGTCAGAATGAGGATATGATCGAGAACTTTATATGTGCCTCGGGCATGTATGGCAAGTCAGAATGAGGATATGATCGAGAACTTTATGTGTGCCTCAGGCATGTATGGCAAGTCAGAATGAGGATATGATCGAGAACTTTATATGTGCCTCGGGCATGTATGGCAAGTCAGAATGAGGATATGATCGAGAACTTTATGTGTGCCTCAGGCATGTATGGCAAGTCAGAATGAGGATATGATCGAGAACTTTATATGTGCCTCAGGCATGTCTGGCAAGTCAGAATGAGGATATGATCGAGAACTTTATATGTGCCTCAGGCATGTATGGCAAGTCAGAATGAGGATAAGGACAACGGGCCATGTTTTTAGATGGTTGCATTCTGATTAAGTTCAGAAGAAACAATTTTCCCTAAGTCTCTGGTCCAAACCCTATGCTAGAAAAGAAAGTCTAAGGGGGTGCTTGTCGTCTCATCTGCAACATAATACTGTAGTGTTCTGTCCAGAATCCTATTCTAACCTGTGCACTTTCACTATTCCAAAAGTAAACATTCTAATAATGGAACTAAGGAAAGCAGACTTAGTCAGGGATGGCTGCTGGCTTTGTACCCCCACCCTTTGCCTACAGTCCAAGTTTCAAACAGCAGGCAGTCCTTCTTGTGCTGGAAGGTGCCGGGATTCAAGCCCCAGTCTCTCAAGGTCCATTCCCACTCCGGGGTGCTTTCACTCCTTCTCCCCACTTCCAACTTTGGGATTGGTCTCTTATCTTTTCTCATTCCGAGGTTTGGGTTCGCCTCCCAGGGGTTGGGTTCTCCTTTCTCCCCATTCCTGGTTTTGCTTTCTTTTCTTTCCCCAGTCCGGGCTTCGGGTTCTCTGCTCTCCCAGTACTGGGGTTTGACCCTCCTTTGCTCGCTCAGTCGTCTGCCTCCCTTTATTGTACCACGTACCTGCTCTCTAGTGGCAGAGCTCCTCAGGAGGGCTGGTGAGCTTCTCATTTTCTTCGGCTGGCGCAAACCTGCTAACGCAAATAGCCAGCAGAATGTCATGCCACTCTTCTGTGGTGTGTCTCTTGCTTTATGGTGGCTGCTCAGGGCTGTTTCAACCTGGTGTCTGCAGGGTGGCAGTATGCAACATCCTGCTGGGAATCAGGCTGTGGTGCTCTTCCTGTGGACTCTTGGATCTCTCCTTTCCGCCTGCCGATGTGGTGCCACTTACGTGATGCTTTATCAGGATGCCGCATCGGGCTGCTTTCTCTCCTTCACTGCACTTACCCACAGCCTTTCCGGCGTTGACACACTGGTGTTGGTGTGGTCGCACTGTCTCTGGCACAAGTCCTTGGGGCTGTATCCTTTAGTTAAACTCTGCAGGGCTCACTGAGGCCCTTCAGGGATTGGTTGTATCCTGGACACTCCTCCAGGAGCCTGGTTTATTGGGCTGTCATTCTTTGTGTGAGATTGGGTAAATCCACGATCAGGAGTCAAGTTAGCCATGGCAAAAGGGTGTATGGGGTTATTACTACATACCCTTAAAGTTATTAACAAGAGGGGGAATGTAGGATGACTAGTGCCCCTATCAGGGTCTCTGACCCCTATGAGGAGTCCACTCCAGAGGGATCCTGCTTACCCTATCCCAAGAGGGCATTAAGCATGACAGGCTCGCCTTCCTAGTTCCAAGGCGGATGGCTCCCCCTTGGGGGAGATGACAATCTCCCTGGGTTTGTCAGATACCCCTACCATTGGATTTTGGTTCTCCCAGAGCCGAACCAGAGGATAGCAACTGAGGTAGTCAAGTTGGTTGGTCTTAACCCTTTCTATGTTTGAAAGTAAAACAAAAAGCCTGGAGATCTAAAAACCACCTCATTACCCGGGTCATTGGTGTCTTTATGTAGGGACATCCAGGTAAGAGGAGAGGATAGGGATGTGCCTGAATTTCCTCTCAGTTATTTGGTACCGTAAAGTGTATGAAAAGTAGTAGTGGAACTATCTTCCCTGTCGGCCTGCCCAGCTCCCCACAAACCTCAACAAACCGTATCACTGCGCCCCTCCCATGCTCAAACAGACCCTAAACAAATGTGCCTGCTATTAAAGGAACGTTCAGTGCAGTGCAAGTTTCAACTGTTTCCTAAGCTTTTCTTTTAAAACAGAATTCTTAATTCTAAGAAGTAGCCAGGCTGCTTAATTCAGGCTCCTTTGTCTTCTCATGTCATACTCAGAATGATTTGTCTGCAGGAAGTGGACAGGGGGACAGGAAGTTTGGGAGACCTAGCAAAATCCAAGATAGAGAGAAACTCATTCGACTGAAGCTCTGATCTAGGATGCTCGAACTTACACCCCCTTCTGTCTACCTTCATCAAAAGTACTCCAGTAATAAGCAATCAGTGAGAGGGGGCTATTGTACCGACATGACCACCTTTGAAGTAACAGTTCACAGCTGAGTGTTCCTGTTGCCTGAAGGATGTGCCAAGCCTTCTCAGATTGATCAAAAGGAGGATTTCCTGGAAGGGACATACTTGGTTGTTTTGGGCACAGCTAGCCCAGACAGCTGAGCTCACAATAGTCCATTTCATGAATGAGTCACTGTACACCATACTGACAATTATATGAAATCAATTGCTTGTAATTGTGTAATGTCAGTAGCCACAATGTCAAAAGCAAACATAGCTTATTTATTTACTGTCAGATGGCTGCCGTGGTGGAATTACGATATTTTGACTTAGAGGTGCATACATACAGTTAAAAACTCACCTCTCTGCTGGAACATTTGGTTCCAACAGCTGTGTACAGAAATGACCATGTGGCCTTTGAACACTCCCTTTTGCCACTGCAAAGCAGTTGCTGCGGCTGTAAACAGACATTCACATGGGTGGCTATGATTTTTGGCATCAGGCATTATGAAAGTGGGGTCTGATTGACAGAGCCCCCTTTTAGAAACACATGTACCAACATCATTTTATTGCTAATAATCAAAAAAGCTCAGGTTCTCTCACACTTGCAGATGGGATTCCAAAACAATATTCTAATAGGGCATTGACAAAAGAACTCCTGAATTACAAGGGATCAGAAGACCGCTCTCTGAGCGAATACAGTTCACACAGAATCAAAATAAGGAATAAGACTAGCAAGTTGCTTAATTTGCCCCCAATTGCTAAAATTAAATTAAGTAGGCTCTGCCAGCTTCATAAATCACACCAATTACCCCACATACAGGTGTTTAAATGCAGTAAAATGCATGGGCTCCCTTAATTCCTCATACTTCCTTACACCCAGGAGACCTGAGTCCAGCTTCTCAAAACCCCTGCTCTCCACACATCTATATGCACCCTGTGATGCAAGTCCTTGTAAGTCTACATTCAACTGAGGGGTTGATCTGCTATGAATGGGTTACCCATACATTCCGGGAATCCTTTGTAACTCATCTGTGTGACATGCATACATCCACAGAAATTGATAAGGGGATTAGTGTTCCAAACTTGCCAACCTTTGTTGCCAACTTTTGTTGCCAAACTTGTGCAACAAAGCTATCACGCTTGCCCTCCCATTGACATCCCCTTTCGCCCCTCCACATCCCCATGAGCAGCAAGGGAAGCCCATGTTTGTAATGGGAAAGCCCAGATCTGGAAAAGGGCTAAGGCATAAGGAAGGATAAATGCCCCCAGAAAAATGCAGGAAAAAGTAGAAAACACGAGCAACCAAGACCGAGAAAAAGGAATGAAGTAGCTTGGAGCGTATACTCCCAATTCAAGGTGTGGTGGCACACAACAGGTCGTAGGTGCAGTGACATAAACAGTAAGCAGGAATAGCAAGCACGAGCTATATGAATCATAACATTTAAAACATGGTACATGATTTTTCCAAAATGGTGACTGTAACTCCAAACGAGGCCTGGTCATACTTAGACTTGGCCTCGAGTAGAGGGAAAGAGCCATTTCTGGTCACACACTATTTGCCAAGAAGGTAATTCGAATTTTGTTGTCTAGATTCAAGTGCAAAAGTGCAGGTTTGGTGGCGGGGAGCCGCCTATGTGTATGACAATAGCTAACAGCTCCACACTGCCAAATGACTCCTTGGAGCAATATGAGCTCCAGATTGGATTGTAAAGAGAGTGCACTGTCAGAATTATTGAGAACAGATACTCCTTGTTCCCCCTCTTGGTACTGCTATGCTAAAGGGACTACCTTAAAGGTGATACCCATGTTGCCATATTAGGAGTTAAAATGTGGGACTGGCCAATATTCATTACTCTGTGGACCTGCGAAAAAGCACAGTCCGAATTGCAGCATCAAACAATAATTTCGGAAAAGCAAACTGTAATGGTTTTGCTGTGTAAAAAGTTACCACCTTTTAGTGTACATGCAAGCTCATGACTTTTATTTATCAAGTAGCTGGGGGGCTGGCGATGAGGGAGTTAAACCACAAAGAAAGGTTTTTGAAATGTGGGAGATAAGTCTTGTGGGATCAGATGTCCTGAGCACAGGTGCACAAGGGTTTTCCAGAGAGCTGACATGGAGCCTGGGCGTCCCTGCGTGAGAGCCGACCCATCATCAGACACTGCGCTCAATAGAGTGCTTCCTGTTCTATATCCAGGTGCAATTCAGAAGGGCAGAGCGAGCCCAGAACAAAACTGCTTCCTAGTATACAAAACCCCCCTCCTTCCCCTACGACCTCCACCCCACGGACCTCAGCTCCAACCGCCATGCTGTGGTAAATAAAAATGAACTTTATGTGTGTGGTTCCAAGCATAGATTAAGATTCTAAGAAATTGCCCTACACTCATTATACAATTTTAAATGAAATGAAAATAAACATACACAAAGTCCTGGGTCTCCAGTAAAAGGTAAAGGTTCAATAGAATGCGTACGCCTGCAGCTGTCACTGACACAGACCTGGTGGGGGTAAAGGAGTAGGCCCTCCATGAGGGCGTGCCATACATTTCAAAGCCCTACAGTCAAGCATTGACATAGCAGGCACAGGTGACATGAGTAAGAGCACAATTGTCCGTGGCCTGAGAGAGTAATACTAAGGATGAATCATGGGAGAAACTCAATGGTAAACCTGTCACACACCCTCATGCACTCAAACCTCGGCCGAGAGTCACCTGGCAATAGGTACCAGGTTTAAAGCCCTACCTTTCTGCTTCGCACTTTCATTCAAGTGGCGAGTGGCCTCTGGGGGTGAACCTACTCATTTCTGACGCTAGTCGAAGTGAATTGTTGGCTTGGCAGGAGATGTGCAGCTCCCCCAAGCAACTTAATATTCCGAGCTAGTTCTTGGGCCAGGTCTCGGGAAGCTGTTTACCATGTCGCCTCTCCATGTAAAGTCCTTGTGTTTCATGTTCTCGTCTAGGAGCTTTTCTCTCAGGGAGACTCTTAACAATGTGACGATAGTGGGCTCCTCCTTTTTTCTGACCACTTTCGTTGAATGCAACCTTTATTTCCTCTCCCCTCTTAGGAACTGCTTCCCAATCAGGAAAGATGTCTACCAATAATGGGTTAGCCTGAGCCAAAAAAACGGCCTCAGAAGATCTATCATTAAATTCCAGGATGCCTTTCATGTACAGATTTGTTGGTTCTTAGCTGACACTGAATCAGAGCATGTTTACCACAGCTTGCATGCCCCTAGGCTTACTCTGAGGTACACCTTGTAGCTGTCCTTCACAGCCACCTCAGAAATAATAGTGCCAAATTCAAGTGGCTCTGAACTCCTCGGGACATCCTGGCCTCCTGATCCTTCTGAGGCGCCTTTACCTCCCGGGTTTGCTACTGCACGGCATAAATGTCGTGGTGTTTGGGTGGGGGCTGTGACCCATGGCGGGGACATCCCACAGCTGCGCCTCCCCTGTATTTAGGCTCCCTGCTCTCCCCCCACCCTGCCAAGACCTCCAGAAGGTTCCCCTAAATAAAGAGGCAGGACCAGTTTTCAAAGGTGCACGTCACAAATGCTGCAGCAAACTTTATTGCATAAAGCCAGGAGTTATCTTACAGGTGATCCGTTTCTCCACTACACCTCAGGATTATTCTATGCTGGGTGTGGCTTCTTAAGCACCTCCCCCCTTGGTCCTTTGTTTCATCCTTTCCTCCTGTGTCGGCTGGGTGGGTGCCCCCACTAAGGGCAGCGCCTGCCACTTGCTGCCCAGAAATCGGCACGTTCGCCCACCAAGATGGCTGACCTCTTCTGGAGCCCCATAGCATTATTCGCCTTCTTAGAGTCAGTGCAGGGAGGGTCCGCAAACGTACACTGCAACACTAGCATGGTGACTGCAGAAATATACTTGGACAAGCTAGTTTAGAGCTTCTGGATCAGGGAGGAGAGGAGTCCAGCCTTTAAGCAGTCATCCCCAGGGAGGAAAGTACTATAATCTAGTCCTGTACTTTTAAGCAACATTGTTAGCGTTGTCAGGGCACAGCGGTTGACTGCTAGATTGCTGTCTGCTTCTATTTCTGTTCAGTCATTGCCAGCAATCATTTTCAGCTGCGCAGTTTGCTCTGTAAGAGAGGGCTGAGAATGTGCGTGCAGATCACTCGACAGTTCTGCTGAAATAGCGAGAACCGGTTGATCATCACTGCCTTTTGCATGTGGCGTTTCATATTTGCTGAATATTTATTTGGTTTCTGGGCATTTCCACCTTGCAGCGGCTGTGTCTGCCTTGTCTTTCACGTTATCTGCAGCATCATCTTTTGGGAACGGCTCAGTGTGACTGACTCCTTACCCCTTCCATTGCAAAGTTTAACTTCTCCTTTAAGATATCATGTACAATACATCTACATCTTGTGCACCCCTGTATTCCAGCTGAACCCTCTTTTCAGTGTCAATAGTTCTCAGTAGTGGAAATGGAAAAAATGTGGTGGGGGATCCCACAACACAAAGGAGGGGCGATGCCCGAGGGGGCGTGGTCTAGAGGGGGCGGGGCACGTAGTGGACATCCAGCGATGCTGCAATACAAGAAACGCCTGTGACGCCAGCATTGCCTTTTACCGCCGGCTTTGGCACTGGTGTGCAATGCACAAACAATGCTCGCTACATGTACAACTGAAAGGAATCAGTTGTACACGTAGCAAGCACTGTGCATTACACACCAGTGCCAAAGCCGCGGTAAAAGGCAATGCTGCCGTCGCGGCTGCTTTTTTTTCTTTTTTATGTATTCCAGCGCTGTTCATGGGCTTGGGCGGCTGATTCTGGCCGGATCCGAGATCCGGCCCCATATCTGGTGCCGGATCTCGGATCCGCCGAGAGCCGGCCCAATGACCAGCACTGATAGTTCTGGTAAAAGCCATGTCCCTTGCTGATGTGGAAATACTGATATGAGGTCCCGAATACGTTTCCTTGGAGTTTTCGTCTGATGGTGATGACGTTTTGTATGACTCTGTCGCTGATTACCTACACTAATTAGACCCTCACTTCTTTGCTTTTGGATTTGTGTCATGCTGACATCGTGAACGCCCAAGTCAGGTCGCACTGTGCCACCTGCTGGCATCCACCACCGTCATGTAGTTTATTCACCTACAGCTGCTCTGTTTCTGCCCCGTGTTTTCGCCAAATGGCTGATAAGATTTGTCTAGCATTTAATTTACTGTGATCAAAACAGATCATTTAGAATCACAAACTTAATCATCGAATCAAATGACCAATTTGTGTCGGTTATTCATTTCCGTCATGTTTCTAAAAATCCACAGCTACTACTAAAAGTGTTGCTGTATTATAATAAAGTATAGAACTTTAATAGCTGCCATAATACCTTTGTGTTCAGAGCGTACAAACATTAGCCAGTGATCGGCAAAATACCAAAAGCAACACCGGTTTGCACACAGACCTACAATTTTGATAAATATGTTCAACAACACGCTTTTGTGAACTGTGGAAACACCATTGTCACGGCATGCCTCTGTACCTTTATTTCTGGAAAAAAGAAGCATGAGCAGGGATTATAACAAGAAAGCCATCAATACATTAAACAAGACAAATTATGAAGTACTAGGTAATAATGTTTTGTATTTACTGTAGCAACATGCACTTCCTCGAAATTCCAGAAGATGGCAATAGAGCATTTCTGTTTTCCATTCCCCCACTTCCACCACATCCTAAATAACATTGTTTGAATATGTGTTGTAAAACAGGTCTGTGTACTGTATGGGAGACACAGAAAGGGGTCTGTGTTTACGTTGCACAGGCAGTTTCTAGACAATATGACGCCCTGGGTGAAACACTTGTGTGTATCACCATAAACACAAACCCCACAATACAGCCCAACACTGACATTAGAAAATCGCTGATATAAATAAAGAAAAAATCATTTTATCAGGTTGTTATTAAAATTGTTAACATTATTTAAAAAGCGACAAGTATATTGCCTTATATCCTTTGTATTAATTTGACCATGTATACCTTCATTTTCTAAAGGGCGTTCCTAGATTAATTGCTGCTTGGTGACCTATGTTTTCAATAGTTTTGCTGTCAATTAAAATTAGAAATAGAGCCAATACCGTCTCATAAATCCATAAAGACCTTGTAAATATGTTTTGAACAGTTTTAATTTACTGAAACCCCGCTCAGTAGACAGAAACAGCACCTTTGACCAAAAGCCCTATTGTGCAACCCACACATTTGGAAACAACAAATATGTCTTTGTATGGGCAACTGCAACAAAGAAAACAATGTTACTATCCACAAGCCGTGATTGCTGGTGTTGTCAGTGCTACAATATCAACCATCAGTGAGGCTTGTTTTTGAAAAATTTGACTATTTCAGCAGATAAGATACAGAAGTGATAATTTTATACATGCTGAGGAAAACCAATGTGGAAAATAAAAATACATTCTGCACGTTTTTATATACCAGCCAATTTAGATACATTTTGTAAGCTGGAGGACACAGATCGTAATTTACTATTCAACCATCCTACCCAGGGGCGCTGTTGAGCACTGAGCCAAGATGGCCACTTGCTCATGAGCTGCGTGTGGTGGATGGGCCTCAATCATCCCTGCACTAGCCCAGCGACACCGATTTCATCTGTTTATGTGACGCCCGTACGCTGAAGGGCGGCAGGCACGATCCAATCTGGCAGCAGGTCGTTGTAGTGCTGGATGACGCAGGGCCGCTCCTCCGTGTGACTCACTCTCTGGCTGGCAGGACTGGCCAGGGAGTTTTTAATTGGACACCTGCTGAGCGAGCACTGGCAGTGTGCAGTGCTCATTGTTGTGCGGTCTACTGCAGTTGGGACATCGCATTGGCGAGTCTGGTGAGGGCTTCCCGGGTGAGAGAGCAGATTGATGAGGTACCTTCGGGACTGGCGCTGCAGTGGCGGGAGAGCTGCTTGGCCCGCCATACATAACTTGCCCGTGCGGCAATGTAGCTATGTCAACCGAATTCGGGATCCTCAGAAGCATTATGGACAAACTGGATGCTCATGAACCCAAACAGATAGGCCTGGTCGGATGCTGGTGCATACGATCAGGTCGGAGGCGGTTCCGCACACATCCTGTATATTAAGAGACAGGGTGGGACTGTAGCACATACAGATGCGGACATCAATAAGGTGTTCTTCCAGTTTTACTCTGCCGAAGGGTACCACTAGTGTTAGTGAGACTGAGCACTATCTTGGAGAGATACCCACTACGCTATTGTCCAGGGAGACCAGCGAGGCACTGGAAATTGCAGTATCGATTCAGGAGATCAAAACTGCTATTATGGGCCTTCCCAATGGGAAGGTGCTGGGGTTTGATGGCTTTTGCACCGAATTCTATAAGGAATTTGGTGATGTGTTGGTTCCCAATCTGTTGCTAGTCTAGGAGGAAGGGCTCTCGCGGGGGTGTTGCCAGAGACCTTACATGAAGCAGTCATTATTTTACTTCTTATGCTGGATGAAGTGACGATGAAGCAGCGAATGAATGTGGGTCGTTTAGGCCTCTGTCACTCATAAATATTGATACCAAGATATATGATTGGATGGTTCACATGGTGCATCTAGACGAGTCTAGCTTCACACCACGCCGGTGCACAGCGTTCAATATTCGGAGTCTCTACAAAGTTTTGGCGCAGCTTCCACCTGATTCGAAGGCAGTAGCGGTCTCTTTGGATATGCAGAAGGCCTTTGATACAGTCTTATGGCCGTTTCTTTTTCAGGTCTTGGCTAATTTTGATTTTGAACCTCATTTTATGTTTTGGGTTCAGTTGTTGTATGAGCAACCATTCGCCCGTGTGCGTGTGATTGAGAGGCTAGCCCGGCACTGCGGCTGGATGGAGGTACCAGACAAGGGTGCGCTTCGTCGCACTTACTGTTTGCTCTAATAATCGAGCCTCTAGCAGACAGGATCCATGACAAATTCAAACGGGCGGGAATACGATTGGGGTGGAGGCGCGCTTTGAGATTGTGTTCCTATATGCGGATGACATTCTTTTGTTCATTCAGAACTCCGAGGCGAATCTGGCAAAGGTTGTGGGGGCGGTGGTGGATTTCAGCTAATACTCTGGTCTCCACCTCAATAATAATAAATCCGCTATTTTTCCTCTGACTGATGCCACGCGGGCACCGACAGATACGCTTGGGACTCTCCTGGGCGCGCACGGTTTCCATTATTTAGGGATTCACATTGCCAGATCAGCCTCAATGATGTTAGGTTTGAACTACGGGACCTATTTCACCCAGTTGAAGGCCAAGCTTCAGAGATGGGGTTCACAGACCACTGTTACTTGCTGGGAGATTGGGGGTCATTACAACCCTGGCGGTAGTGGGTTAATGGGGCCGGTAGAGCTGCCGGCCCGTTAACCCCCTACCGCTTCATTACAAGGTCTGCTCGCGGGACCCGCTAAGGATGCCTGGTTTTACCAAACATTCTTAGTGGGCCCCACTAGCGGCCCAGCATGTTAACAACGGGTCCGTCATTGTTAGCATGCTCCCCATTCCCATTGAGCCCTATGGGGGCTCAAATGGGAATGGGGATGTACCGGGTCCCGGTTCCCTGAATGGGGAAATACCGGGCCCTCCAAGGTCGGAATGGCCTGGTACTTCCCCATTCAGGGAACCCGGACCTCGTAGCCGGAATGGAGGTTGCCATGCCGCAAATAGCGGCATGGTTACCTCCATTATCGTAATGAGGCCCATTGTCTTTGATAAAATTGTTATATTGCCTTAGCTCTTATACTTATTTAATAATATTCTTATGTGGCCTGGCCATGCGTTTTTCACTGAGCTCACTGGGGTTTGTTGAGTTCCTCTGTTTTTTGGGCAGGTGGACAGGTCCGAATGTGGTGGGAACACCTGGTCCACCCGTACGAAGTGGGGGGACTCACCACCCCTGATTTAGAGCTCTATTCCATGTGGCGCAGATAAATTATGAGACTTTTTGGGTGGCCTTGCAGACGGATGACCTGCATGTTTGATTGGAACGGTTACAGGCAGGTACTCCAACCCTGTTATTGCTAATTGCTGGCAACACATACAGAGGCTCACACCGACTGGATCCGGTGGGGGCAACCTGGTTGGCCTGTGTTAAATTGAGTAAGAGGTTGAATATTCAAGCTCCATATGGTAAATATCTCCCCCTTTGGAACATGATGGTGGCAGCGCCCTCCACAGATAGAGATGTGGAGGTGGTCTGGAGCAGGGGCCACATTCTCACATTAGGGGATCTATGCGTGAACGACCACTTCATCACCTGGGATGATCTCAAGATACTTGTCGTGGACACCCACTTACAATTGTTGAATTACTTTAGGCTCATGGCGGCTATCACTGCACGTCGGCGGGTATCGCCGGCTGAGCCGACCCCCCATGTTTGTTTGTCATATAAACTTTCGGAGGTGACTGGCAGGAAGAGTATATCTACACTTTACAAATTAGCTCAATCTGCAGGCACCGGGAAAGGGCCCAACATTTGGGCAAGGTGGGGCGACGATATGGGAACTGAATTCATGGATTTGCAGTGGAAGCACTCATGTTGCCTGATAAAGGGTGTCTCACTGAATTCAAAATATCGCCTCATACATTTCAAGGTGCTGAACAAACTTGAATACACTACAGCTAGGTTTAACTTGTTTATACAGGATATGGCCAAGGTTTTCCCCAGGTGCTGTGGCCCACATGCCTCTCTGCTAAATATGTTGTGGCATTGTGCCCAACTGGGTGGGTATTGGTCAGCAGTTTGCCAGGTTCTTCAAGACATATTGGGCCAGTAAGCTCCACCTTACGGTGGGAGAGTGTTTATTGGGATACATTGGCAGAATGCCCATAGTGCAGCAGCAATTTCTTAACTTGGCACTTTTGCTGGCTAGAAGGGCCATCTTGATACGTTGGACTCAGAAGGAACCTCCAGCATTGTTAAACTGGTTGAATGATGTAACGTGGGCCAATAATGCCCAGGAACTGTATGTCTCGCTGGTCCCTAGCAGCAGTCGTCCCAAAGATATTTTGCAGGACTTTCGAGGGGACTTGGCAAAGAGGGCAGGGCCATGAGCCTTCGGCTGGAGATCGCAATACATGACTGCCGTTTCTAGATGTGTTAATGTGTGTTATGATAATTTGTATGTCAGGATAAATGACGTTGTTGTTGTACAACCTTTGCTGTTTGCTCACCAAGTGCTTAATAAATCAAAACACATTTTAAAAAAACATCCCTATCCAGTCCACCTCTCAAATCAGGCATATTCTCTGCCCAAGTCTGGATTTGATGTACGTAGAGATGCTTTGGATCCTATGGAATCTGCATTGTTTTGCACTTGCACAAAGCAGTAGGATTGCATAGGAATTAATTGAAATGATATATGTCCTGTACAGATATGCCGGGCAGCATGTCTGAGTCATTTTGTCACAAGTGTAAGCATAGTATGAAAAGACTGATCTACACAGATTTCTCTGGTATATTACACACGGTTACAAAAAGGAATCAAAATAGCACAGAAGGGTGGCTTGCATGTAAGTACATTCATAAGCCATCCCTGCTGTAATATTTATGGGGTTGTTCAAAATGAGCTCAAGTATGATTAATTGATCTGCCCAGTTACACGCTTTGGTTAAGTGGTGAATTCGGAATTTGAGTCTGCAATTTAGGTACTTGACCACATCTCTTCTCAGCTCTATTTGGTACAAATATGAGTTAAGACTTGTCTTTCCAGTGCTAAAATAGTCTTCTTCTTCTTCTTCATTGTGATGACTTGGAAAGTACACACATCCCATAATGAACCGACCTGACAAAATATAAATCGTCATAGAAATATGTTGAGGAAACAGTGTATGAGTCTCATTTTATTTTCCCCATACTGAATGGTAGATTAGAAGTACTGGCATGCAATGTATCAGGAGCCCAACTTACTCCTCTCTTGATTTTAAAGCTCTTTTATGGAGACTTAATGACACATATTAAAGGAACATGCCCAAAATGTTTACCACCTGCACATAGTCACTTCTTCAAACAGCATGAAGCTTGTTTGGAATTTCTCCTATTTCTAATTACCCATCTGCACTTAAGAGGCATCCCATTAACTGTATTAACTCCCAGTCACACACTCACTGTTGTATCTGCAGTCATCTACCACTAACCGCTTCCCATTTAAAGTTCTCTGTTGATTAATAAAAGAAGAGTTAAAAACATATTTGGGTTTGTGGCCAAGAGGGCATGGCAGTAGGTCACACGTCGTGGACCCTCTCCGACCACCAACCTGACACATACTAATATCTGCAGCTCCAGGGCATCTGTCGTCCATTAACCAGTTTGCTGCGACCCAGGGAACAGTGGAGACTACGGTGATGAGACAGAGAGGGCTCTGCAGGACTCACTTGTGGCACAGCGGTACAGAGGCCGAGCGACACCCGCTCACCAACATGGAGGCCGTGGATGGACAGGGAGCAGGGAGGGACCCAGCGATGCCAATGCACTGATCAGTGCTCACCACTGGCCTGCCTCCAGAGAATAGCACTGGCAGGAGGGGAGTGAGACACAGGTTGAAAGGCAGTGGACAACGTCGCAAGCATGCAGGCCAATGGAGGGGCCGGTGCCCGCAGGATGGAAGAGACCACCTGCCAGGCTCCCGCTGATGGTAGACCTGCCTCCTGGGCCGGTGCCGCCGCATCAGTGAGGCAGAGGGCCGCCTAGCGGGAGCATACCTGCCCCAACATGTTGCCTGCCGGCCAGAATACGACATCAGCCTAGAGGAAAAAATGCACAACCCGGGGCATTAAAAGGTAGGCTGAAACAGCCTGCCACACGCAGCGCACACACCATGGTGGGCAGGGGACACACGGCAACTTGAGAACCACACCATCAGCCCAACTATACACCATACAGCATGCCCGCACTATAATACCAGAGCAGAAAGGAGATGAGTAGCTGGAAACCCCCTAATATGCACCAGGCTTTGAGAAACTTGAAGAAACCCCCTGGTTGGCCATAGAATAGTGTGAGGTGCGCAGTAGGAGCCGACATAGCTATCCAAACAAGTCACAACTGGACAAAGTGCATGATTTGTGTGCACAATTGTAGGCTGCAGTGCTACCTTTAGACCTGTGGAGGTCGAAAGTCATGCCCAAGCCTACCAAGAAGACCAAGGACACTTGCATTCAATCCTACTTGGTGCCCTCATCTAAGCAACCAACAGTGCCTGATGACCTGCACAAGGAAGAACAAAACGGTGCATCCTTGTTACCAGAATCTCCTCTACTTACACCTAACTTTCTATTATGGCCCTTGGAATCTCTCAAGCAAGACAGCAAAGATTCCTGTGCTCCAAATTATCGATCCTGCGCAAGGAAATATTGCAGTTGATTAGGGAAAATAAGAAAGATATAGCTGATCTAGGAGAACGAGTGACCATAACGAGTGGACCCTGGCCGCAATGGAATCGGAGATGCGAGAAGTGCATGGGTCTATGGCTTCACTCAATGAATCAAATGGATATCTGAGATCAAAGTGTGACGACTTGGAAAACAGGACCAGAAGTGACAACTTGGGAATAAGGTTTCTGAGAGAGGGAGAGGAAGGAGACAACATGGAGGACTGCGTCCAACAACAATTCTCGCAGGCGGTAGTGAACTACTCTCCAACCACTATTAAAGTTGACAGGGTGGGTCCCGTGAGGAGTGACAAGACCGGCCTGCCAGAGACATAGTAGTCAACTTTCATGACTACAAGGTGAAGGTGCTCATCCTTGGCGAGGCAGGAAAGGCCAACCCAATCACATTCCGTGACTCTACAGTGCCGATATTCCAAGACATCTCGCATTCCACTCTTGTCAAAAGGAGACTGATGAAACTGCTAACAGAGGAACTGTGATGACGGGACATCAAATACAAATGGGCATACCCCTTTGGTCTCCAGTTCAAGCTAAACAACAAGCTCCATATGCTTTTTACACTGGAGGCAGGGGTCAAGTTGCTGAACATTGTGACAAGAGAACAAGATACATCCTGAAATTCGCCACCCGATGTCAGCAATTCACAGGGAGGCTTGTGGACACAGTCCTCTCTGATAACAAAAGGACTGACTGTTGAAATGGAACACTGACCAAGGACAAATAATGCAGGGAATGTACCCTTAGGATAGGGAATAATAGCTTTTTCTTTTTGAGGTTTCTCAGTTCAGCATGTTTGTATTTCTTCTTTCAAATATGCACTTCTGTTTAGACTTCAGGAGCCACAGTTACATGATGTTTTATGGTCTGAGGGGGCCAGTGGGTGGGCGGGGACAATCTTGCAAGGTGGATATTATGCCAATTGGAAGACATAATGGGGATTTCACAGGAGTCACTAGGATATTAACAATGTTCACCAGTGGACGAATATAAAGTGAGAATTCTATTGGGTCATCAGTGGCTAAAGGGGTCAAATGAACTACGTGCAAGGGCAGAGTGTATAAAAGCAGGTAATATAGAAATTAGGGCACCCCCCACAGAAATGTGGGACATACACTAAAATGGACATTAATATAGGGATGTTAAATGTCCGTGACCTGAACACCCCAGATTAAAAAACCCAACTGTTTAGGGCACTTTGACACTTACCGGTAAAGATCGTAGCTCTACAAGGGACACACCTGTTGGATGGGTACCACCACAGCATGCGTAAAAAACACTACCACTCTTCAGCAGATAGCAAAGGAGCAGGCATTGCGATACTTTTACACAAGGACTTGGCAGTCACACACATCATGACAAAAAGAGATACAGAGGAAAGGTACATTATGGTTACCATAGAAATCCAGGGAAATACAACTACGCTAGTCTCATTCTACTCTACAAACACCTCGAAGGACATGTTCATGCTTGACATGCTGACCGTTTTAAGCTCGGTAAGGAGGGGGGACCTTCTCATTCTAGGGGACATGAACTTAGTAATGGATGTAGAGAAGGACAGATCAGTAAAGAAACGCTACACCCTCAGTGGGTCTGCCACACATGAATTGAAATGCCAACTGGCTGATCTTAACCTAGTTGATGTCTGGCACACACTGGATCCCACAGATACGGCATAAACGTATATTTCTCAAGTCCACAAGTCGGCCTTGTGGATTCATTAATTTTTTCACCATCGGGAGCCATGCAGCAAGTGGTGTCATCGGACATAGAGCCAATGACACTAACTGACCACAACATGGTCATAGTGACACTCAGAGGTTGGGTAGAACACTGAAGATCGCATGGTTGATGCTTAACCCTCGGGATACCTAGGACACTTAGAGACACAGCTTGCCTAGAAGACCTCAAGCAGACAGTCCAGGCGTGCCTAGAGAATATTCGCCCAGAGTACAGAACAGTAGGTAAGCACTGGGACACCCTGAAAGCGTTAGCAAGGGGCAGCATCATTGCTAGTGCAGCCACTATGAAACGGGTTAGGGTCTAATTGAGTCACAACCACTTGGACAAGTGAAAGTAGCCGAGAAGGCATATAACGAGGGACCCTCTAGGACTACCCACAGGCAGATCAAATCATCAAAAAATCAGCTACAGTTCTTGAGAACCCAAAAAACAGAGTCTCAAATGCAACTATTGTGAGTAAGATAATGTCCTGAGCAAACTGTTGGTGCATGTACTTTGACAAACAGAGAGTCGGTCATTCATACACACAATAGCAGATGAGCAGGGTTATGAATAGGGCGATAAAAGCAAAAAGAAGGACATGTTTCAGAACTTTTATACAAAACTATACAAGTCAGACAATCCCGGTCAAGCTGACCAGATCTCCTATCCAGAGGCCAAAACCTCCATAAACTCTCCCTGGGGATTAGGGAATACTTGGACTCCCAGATAGAGCCCCAGGAAGTACTCTGAGCCATAAAGTCGCTGAAACCAAATAAATCACTAGGGTCCGATGGGATGACTGCTCCTTTTTACAAATCGCTTAGCCAAATATTGGCTAAATCACTCGCCAAAGTCTTTAACTCAATCAGAGAGGGGAGTGCCCTACCAAAATCAATGAGGAAAGCATAGGTCACCCTTATTTCTAAAGTGGTGCTCGTCCTATAGACCCTTACCACTGCTCAATTTGGACTCTAAGATATTTATCAAAATTATCACCAATAGATTGGAGAAATGTATGCCTGTGCTAATACACTATGATCAATCAGGTTTTATTTGGGGCAGACGGACAATGGACAATATTAGAGTGGTCTTACACATAGTAGACAAATCAGCAAGAAACTTGGTCTACTCACTCCTAAGAGCTCTCGACGCGGAAAAAGGAAATCCAAAAAGGACCACATTAGCAACGACAGAAGGAACGAAATAATTACATTCAAGGCTTTGATGCTGACACACAGATGCATACATGGGCACTCCCCATCCTACCTCAAAAGCAAATTGGTCACATATATACCAAGATGGGCACTTAGGTCCGACTCAAAAGGCCAAATTGAATTAGCCAGATTTAAGAAAGCCAACAGACTTGGAAAAGCATTCCACATCAAATCAGCTATGATATGGAATAATCTTCCCATCTCCTTAAGACTTAAATAATAATAAATAATAATTTGGCATTTATATAGCGCTACAAACCCTCAGGTATCTGAGCGCTGCTTATTATTATCCACGGTGTGTGGTGCTCATTTATCGACCTCGAAGGATGAAAGGCTGAGTTTGGCCCCGCCAGCAGATTCTGCACAGATGTCAAAGCGAGCGCTCTACTCGCTGTGCCACTTGACCGGCATTGAACCGAAATACACAAGCTTTTGGAAAATTAACTCAAGACACACCTCTTTAAATAATATTCCAGACCCAAGAGAGATACACCCTTAAAATGACTACACCGAGTGCCTTGTCCTGTGATTTACAGGTATGTCTCACCATCTGTATGTCAGCGCCCTGATGCTTACGAGCTGTCTGTGCTACATACATAAAAAATAAAAAAAATGTAAAAGCTTTTGATTGTGTGGACTGGGGATTCTTAAAAGCAGTGCTAGATAAATTTAACTTTGGACCCAAAATGTGACATGATTCTGAACTATATTGAACCTATGGCGCATAGTTAATGGGGGTCTTAGCA
Source organism: Ambystoma mexicanum (assembly GCF_040938575.1). NCBI lineage: Eukaryota > Metazoa > Chordata > Amphibia > Caudata > Ambystomatidae > Ambystoma > Ambystoma mexicanum. Next base: position 21,452,607 of record NC_090933.1, on the reverse strand, counting down.
ATGCTGCTTCACTTACGCAGAGGCACCAGACAGGGATGCCCCCTGTCACCGCTTCTATTTGCATTAGTTATGGAGCCACTAGTTGCCGTACGTGCACCAACAAAACCATTAAAGGCATAACGTTTGGGGGCACCCAACACAAAATCAATCTGTTCACGAACTTAATCATGTCAGTTACGGATTATCCTACATCACTCCTGGGTACAGAAGAAGAGTTGTGCCTCTCTGGGCATGGATCAGGCTTTAAAGTGAACAAAACTAAATCTGAAATAGTAGGACTTAGCATGCACTCATATTTAAGGGCCGTCCTGGAGCTGTGTTTCCCATATTCTTGGGGGTCGAAGGCGATGAGGTATTTGGGGGCTAATATCCCAGCTAACCTCTGGGATCTTTTTCGATCTAACTCTATCTCGTACCAGACATCCGAAAAGATCTGCACTGATGGAACCTACTTAATCTCTCCTGGTTTGGTAGAATAGCCATGGTCAAAATGAACATCTTTCCACGGTTTCTCTACTTTTTTAAAACAATACCTATCCCTAATGCCAAGGCCTCTATAGAATGCTGGTAATCCCTGCTGGTGTGCTTTTGGTGGAAGGGATGAGCCCCTAGGATCAATAAGCGCACATTATATGCACCTAAAGATCAGGGAGGACTGGCATTCCCAAGGCTCTGGAACTACTACAGAGCTGCACAGATTCAACCCTTAATCGACTGGGTCCAAAGAGACACAAACAAGACATGGGTGGCCATGGGGCAGTGGTCGCAATGTACCAAAAGAAGCATTGGATCTATGCTCCTTGCTGGCCTGCACCGCTCCCCACAAATCTCATCGCCACACCCCCTCCCATGCACAATGCAAACCCCAAAACACATGTACCTGCTGTTTAAAGGAACGTCCAGTGCAGTGTACTGAAAGTGCAAGTTTCAACTTCTTCCTGCACTTTTATTTTAAAATGAAACCATTCCGGAACTATTTATTTTTAAAATAAATGTATAGGAACGGTAAAACTTAATTAAAAGAAGTAGAGGAGCACCGCTCCCGCCCACTTCGACCACTGCCATGAGGCAGGCAGTGGCAGAGCGACACTTTTGGACACTACCCTGGGTGCCCCGTCTTATGCAAGCACAGAGCATGTACTGCAATCTGTTCACACAGGCCTCCCTAGAAGCATGGGATAGAGTATCTAAATTAAAGGGCTCTACAACCTTTCTCTCCCACTTCACACCACTGATACATAATAGTAACTTCACCCCGAGGAGCACTGACAAAGGGTGCATGGACTGGGTGTCGAAGGGGAGCCACACACTGGGTACTCCACCCTTCTAACGTGGCAACTGTGACTAGAGCTCTGACACCACTTGAATTGATATTTCATTTAGCAGCAGACTCAAAAGGGCTAATCTGTACGATTTACAAAACGATATCCGGGCTCACAACAACAGGTCGATGATCCTGTTGCATGTGGTGGAAAAAGGAATTGGGTAGACCAATTGCATGTGAGGTGTGGGAAAGGATCTATAGATCATCTGCTACTTCCTTTTGTCTGCGCTTGGCAGAGACACAGACAAACATTCTCACCAGATAGTATGGGACACCAGTCAGACTACATGCCTGCAACCAGAATATTCCTAACACATGTTGTAGAGGCTTCGGACAAGAGGGCACACTACTGCAAGATCAAACATGCAGTCGTCTTTTATCTCCTCTCTCAGGAAGGCAGGGGCATGCTTCATTCTGCTGAAGATCTAGAGGGGCTCTCTTGCCTAGAACCTTTTGTCCGTGTGCAGGAATGTTCCAAGCAACATGAGGCCAGGGATTGCATCACTTTTTATGGAGTCAATGCATAACACTTCCTCAGAAACGCACTTCCTGTCCCCAGCAAGGAGAAAGCGATGACAGTATATATATACATTTCCACTTTCCACTCTTAACTAGCTAGGGGATTTGGACCCACCCCATATCATTAATATATATATAGGGTAACAAACAAATTGAGTGCAGCACATGTGTGACACAAGCAAGAATACTTGATTTATTCAGATGCTTGAGGGTTATTTATTTGTATCAAGCAACTGTTCTCTCTCCTCTGGGACCAAAAATCATGGAGCATTACAGAGCACACTATTTTTAAGTGAATTATTTAAGAAAAACGTTTACTTCTTGATTATGGTTCTGGCAGATACTACACTGACCCTCTCTGTAATATAGGTGTTACACCTCCCCTCTTTGAACTATCACCATGCTTGGAAATATGCTATTGGGAGAGGCGTGACACTGTTGTTCTGTTGTTAGAGACACACATCTTTCTGGTAGTAAGAGAGTCCATGTACCTAAAGTTTTCTCAGGGAGTTCTCAAAAGCTTGTCTTTGGAAACACCTGAATGTGTACTAAAAGTGACCTGAACACACCACTCACAGGCACTTAGCTACATGCATTCAGGGGTGCAGTGCCAAATCTCTTGGGTGATATGTAACTTTGCCTCTCAAGGACGCTGGTGCATGGTTCTTCTGGTAGTATAGTTCTGCCAGAGTCGTCCATTTCTACCAACGGAAAGCACACTCTATTATTTTTTTGTGCCCTTTTGTTGGAACTATCAGGCACCAGAACTATGTAGAAATTCACATTTCTGCTTGATTTTCTGTTTCAATGGACTCAAGAGACTGTGTCCGACTCCTTGTATGTGAGTTTGCTAAAGTTATCTTTATTGTTATTGTTTGGCTGGTTGTTCACTATTGCTTCATTTGGTGCCCCACAAACTCTTGTTGATACCTGATTTGGAGGCCTTTGGGGATGTTCTGTTTCTGGTTGGCCAGGTGAGGCTATCTGATTATCTTCCCAATTAGCAATAGGCAGTTGCGATGTATTGTTTTGCGGTTCAATGGGTTTCCACATTCCTAGCAATTGGCGTTGAATGGTCTATGTTTCTAACTTCTATTTGTCATCTAATTTATGTAATGACACAACTTCCCAACCCTCACATGAGAACGCTGTCTCCAGGCTGTAGAGCTTGAAATTATTTGATAATGTCTGTCTTTCTTTTTGCTGACATTTTTGTCAGAAGCTATTTGGGCAAGTTGGTGAGCCTGGCCCATTTGCTACCTGGGCATTTCCTACCTTTGTAGGGGTATCGACCCCCCCTCCCTCAACTGAGTACAGATAACAGGATAAGCAGATCAATGGTTCCATTATTGCAGGAATCAGGATTATAGTGCCTTTTATTAAAGGTAAATAATGCACATGGTGCTGCAATAGCTGGGTTAAAATGACCCAGGAAGTGAAGGGTGCTTTAAATATCACACAAATATCATGAGGAAGAGATACAAAGTGAGGAGTGCTTACATAATTAAATAATGGCTCTCCGAAGAATTAATATAGTAGGCAGACACAGATATATTTTAAAATGGATACCTCAAGCAAGATGGTGTATAATGTTAAGGCCAGGTGTGGGCAAATCCCGACTCATGCTGATAAAGTTACAGAAACCAACACATGAAATAGTCTTTGGATTAATCTTGGAACTTGGCAGGAAAGACAGACAAAATTGATGATGTAGTCAGATAAAGGCAAGGGAAATTACCAATTTGAAGAGAACAGCTGCATTACTTGGCACCATTTAATTGAGCTTATTCATTTCCCCACGTTTAAGGGCTTACTAAATGTGGCAGTACCTCGAAAAGTAGATAAGAGATTGACAGTGATGTGATTAAAATTGTTCTTGGTAAAAGATGAAGAATGTTGTAATTGTCTCAGCCAGGTTTAAAATAGCCTATCAGTCTACGCGTCAGACAGCAAGTGTTAATGCCAAGTATGCTAAATTGGGGTTTGGGTGCACCCGATAAGTCATCCAATCACTGAGAAGTGAGTTCTTTTCCTTTGAGTAAGATTACCTATCAGTAGCATACTTTGACAAAGTAGTCATTTGCATGAGGGTGTTGCATCATCCAAATAAGCCTATATAAGCAGGTTGAAGGCAAAATGTTGCTGTGTGCTTTTTTAGAGTGTCTTATAATCTCATCTAATAAAGACTTCTGAGAAAACCATCCGGGTGCCTGTTCTTTTGCTCCTGTCTTTTCCTCAAGATGAATTCACAGATGCCAGAAACATTGATGGGAAGAAGACCCCTGTTCATACCTGAGCTATTTCAAGAGACCCACTGGGGGTCTAATAAAGACTTCTGAGAAAACCATGCGGGTGCCTTAAGCACAGGAGAGTGCTTTAGTAACCAGAACAGTGAGAATATTGGTAATAAAGGACAGAGAGAGGAGACATGGAATATGGAATATGCACCATAATACAATGCAGAGTCATGGAGATGTGTCATGATCTCTGCTTCCAAAAGGTCAGGGTTTTCCCAACTCCCTTGGAAGCAGATCCATAACCCAGGTTCCGAGGGCCAACCAGTCCCAATTGGGACCTTTTGGACCCAGTCCTGGCGCCAGTGGCACCAGGCTCATAAATGTGCCCAGTCCCAGCGCTGGAAGCGCCGGGCTCATGATGCTTGGGTGGACTTACCTGCAGCAGACCATGCTGCTTACTTGCCTGCCAGCTGAGCCTCTGATCCTCTTCTGTTTGGAACTACTTTTCCTGTTGGGTGGGGCAGGAGCCACTCCCTAGATTCAGAACACTGGAACTCTTCTGGAAAGCAGGAACTCTTTTCTTACCTAGGCGTGGCTGTGGAAGGAGACACCTAAGCACTACAGGAGGCTATTTAAACCACACCCGGTGGATGAATCTTGCTTTGCGTTATTCTGCATCCTCTGCAGCAGAACGCTCATCGTGTCTTCTGCATCGGATCCTGGGCCTAAGGAAAAAGGCTTACCATCCTGAATCCAGTCTTCAGCAACACCTATAAAGACAAGAAAGAACAGGTTAGCATTCCGGCATCTGAAAGACAAAGGCTTACCTACTCTTCGTGCGCTCCGGAGGTCTTCACACTGCATTCCGGCATCTGAAAGACAAAAGTTTACCGACTCTTCGCACGCTCCGGAGGCCTTCGGCGCTGCATCCTGCATCTGAAAGACAAAACAAGGTGCGTTTAAAGACATTGGGGAACTTTGATACTCACGTGCCATTACTCCTTTCCACATCAACCCCAGTGGGTATTCCGGCACCCTGCAGCCGCTCCGAACTCGTACCTGCAAAATAAAAGACAGTTAGAGCGCATCGTGAAGCAGGCAACAAGCGCTTACTTACGTGCTTCCAAGCGCTTCTATTCATCATACGGACTCCATCTTCAACTCACTTCAGCCCGTCATCCGCCATCGCCGGAACCTGCAAAACAAGAGACATCTTTGCTAAAGACTTTAAAGACAATAGAATTACTCGAAACTTACCGTTCGTGCAGTAAACGACGGACAGCAGTCCTCTGAAGTCAAGAGGCCTGCGCTACCGATCCAGTGAAGAAACTGGTTACAGCACCCTGCCCCGAGGCAGATGGAGAGCTCGGCATTCACTTACCTAAGGTGAGAGCGTTAACCTTCGGGGGTCTACAGGAGAGCAAAAAAGGGAAGAGATAGGGACACCCCAATAACCCCAGTTCATTAATCCCATATTTTCTGTCTGCAGACATCTTACTCTTGAAGTCAGGCATACAGTGCACAGAGGTCCAGCCCAAAGAGCCAACCGGGTGCTACACATCACCTTTGAAGATACGGTAGTCGCCCAGTCAAGACCGGCGCCTCTGCGAGAATCAGGTGAGCGTTACAGAACGCAAAGCCTACCGCAAAACTCTCGCCCAGGCGCTATGGAAACCTCGGATACTGACCATCTAGCCCGGTTACTTGGGGAACTAAGGGCAGAAGTGCATGCAGCTCGTCAGGAAACGAATGCTCTAAGAAGGGAACTAATTATTTCCAAGGAGAGAACAGACGGTCTTGCTAGACAATTGCTACAGTCACAAGCCGGACAAACCCCGTTACCCGCATCAGGGGCAAATCTTCCTTCAACATCCTCTATGAATCCAGTGCAGATCAACCTACCTGGGAATATACCTCTGGCTCCGCCCGAACGATTTTCTGGTGACCCAAAGAGGTTTGCAGTATTTATCAATCAGTGCCGGTTGCACTTCTTATGCCGGCCAGCAGCCTTTCCAACTGATCAAGCTAAAGTAGCTTTTGTACTTTCGTACCTTAGTGGCAATGCGGCAGACTGGTCGATCCCTCTAGTTAATCAAGATGATCCGGTTCTCCATGATTTTCAAGCCTTTCAGCTTAGTATGGAAAAACTGTTCGCAAGACATTCACAGGGGCAGGCCTTGGACAATGAGCTTCTTTCGTTGCGACAGGGTAATCAAGACCTTTTGGCTTATATTGCATCTTTCAATAGACTAATAGTGGAAACTCAATGGCCTGAGGACAAAAGGATTACGCTGTTTTACAGAGGTCTACGTGGAGAGCTCAAAGACGTTTTAGCCCAAGTAGTGAATCCCCCACAAGACTGTTCGGATTATATAGACTTGGTCGTTCAAATAGATCATAGACTGCAGAACAGGAAGGCCGACCGTTCCAAGTTTGATGCTCGAGTATTTTCCAAACCGCCAACTCCTTCCAAAGGAGTAGACTTCGGGGAACCAATGCAAATCGGGGGTCTGAAAGGTCCTCTAACACAAAAGGAGCGGGAAAGGAGAAAACAGTTGCAATTATGCCTATATTGCGGAAACTCAGGGCACTTTCTTCGAGACTGTCCGGTGAAACCTGCCAAGAAGGCAGTAGGAGCTGCAGTTACCAAAGTTACAAACTCTGAGCAGGGAAACGACCTCGCCCGACAAGAATAGAGGTCCTCTTGCCGAGCGTGAAAACCAGTTCCGTGACCTCGCATTTCGTGATACCTATGGTCCTCATTAGCCCTGATAATCCGGATCGATTACATGCAATTGAAGCTTACGTCGACAGCGGTGCCATCGGCAATTATGTGGATCATGAAATGGTTTTGAGGATGAATCTAACTCTTTGTCCCAAGGCTGTAAAGGACGTCATTACTACAGTGGATGGTACGGAGATAGCCTCCGGGCCAGTAACGCATACCACTCAAGAGGTGACGCTAGTAAGTCAAGATGGACACCATGAGAAGATCGTGTTCGATGTGATCAAGGCCCCTCAGTTTCAGATTATTCTAGGAATACCTTGGTTAGAGAAACACAATCCTCTGATCGATTGGCGAGCAAGAACGGTCCAGTTTCCAGAATGTGTCTCTACTTGTCACCCTCCACCTGGTGTTGCACTGGCAGCAATTTCTTCAGAGACTCCCCAGTTACCTCCCGAATACCTTGAATACCAAGATGTTTTCCAGAAGGATCAGGCTAACACTCTACCTCCTCATAGGTCTTATGACTGCCAGATAGACCTGATACCTGGATCTACTCCTCCTTGTAGTAGAATTTATGCCCTCAACGAGCCTGAGAACCTTCACCTTCGACAATACCTGGATCAATACCTGGCGAATGGGTTTATTCGTCCTTCCAAGTCCCCTGCTTCTTCAGCTTTGTTCTTCGTTCCAAAAAAGGAAGGAGACCTTAGAACTTGTATCGATTATCGCTCCCTGAACCAGATCACCGTTAAGAATAGATATCCGTTACCTTTGATCCCTGAACTCCTGGACCAAGTCAGAAAAGCATGCATATATACAAAGCTGGATCTTAGAGGAGCTTACCACTTGGTACGAGTAAAAGAGGGCGATGAATGGAAGACTGCCTTCCGCACCAAGTATGGGCTATTTGAATATCAGGTCATGCCCTTCGGACTTTGCAATGCCCCGGCCGCCTTTCAATATTTTATGAACGATGTCCTCAGAGAGCTCATAGATGTGTGTGTTGTTGTTTACATTGACGACATCCTCGTTTATTCTTCATCGGAATCTGAACATCGGAAACACGTGAAAATGGTCCTCGAAAGATTGCGTCAACACAAACTTTTCGCTAAGTTGGAAAAATGTGTTTTCAACGTGACTGAAGTTGAATTCTTGGGATTCATATTATCACCTGGCGGAGTACGTATGGATTCAAAGAAGGTCGATGCAGTTCTCAAATGGCCATCACCATCCTCCGTAAAAGGTGTGCAAAGCATGTTAGGCTTCGCTAACTTTTACCGCAGGTTTATCCCCGAATTCTCTCGAATAGTCCAGCCCATCACTGCCTTGTTAAAGAAAAACAAACGTTTTGAATGGTCTACCGAGGCGGAACAAGCTTTCCAGGATTTGAAGACTAAATTTATCTCTGCACCAATCTTAAAACACCCTCGCCCCGAACTCCCCTACATCGTGGAAACTGATGCTTCAAGCCTTGCCATGGGGGCAGTTCTATCACAAAAGGACCCGGTAACCAATCAGTTGCATCCCGTGGCATTTTGGTCCCGCAAATTCTCGCCTCCTGAAATCAATTACACGATTACTGACAAGGAACTTCTGGCTATCAAGTCTGCCTTTAAGGCTTGGCGGCATTATCTGCTGGGGGCCCGACACACCGTTACTGTGATTACGGATCACCGAAACCTGCAATATTTGAAAACCGCAAAAGCCCAATCCTCTAGACAACTCCGTTGGGCATTATTCTTTGCCGAGTTTGACTTCATAATTACCTATCGACCTGGTACAAAGAACGGTAAAGCTGATGCCCTTTCTCGGATGGGAGTGGAAGAACACTTGATCAACCCTAAACCTGTACCAATCATTCCCGAACAAAGAATTCTGGGTGTAATCGCCACAGAATCCATAGAGGAAGTTAAGGATAAAGCCAGGCAACTTGTAACTCCAGCAGACATACAGAATTGGCATCTGCAGAGAAAGGACTTTGCAGTAAAGGACAACTTATTGTATTTCCAAGAACGATTATACCTACCCAGCACAGATTTACAGAAAAAAGTAATCTCCTGTTATCACGATTCTTTAATGGAAGGTCATCCCGGTATGGCCAAGACCTCAGAAAAGATCAAGCGCTACTTCTGGTGGCCGTCTTGGAAAAAAGATATTAGAGACTTTATAATGTCTTGTGGAGTATGCGCCCAAAACAAGAGTCAAAAGGAAAGACCAGCAGGCCTCTTACGCCCTATTGACATCCCACCTCGCCCTTGGCATACGCTTTCTATGGACTTCATCACCGATCTACCTCCATGCTCCGGATACAATACGATTCTAGTAATCGTGGACTTATTCTCCAAGATGGCGCATTTCATTCCGCTCAAAGGCTTGCCAACAGCAGCAACTCTGGCCCGAGAATTTCTCGAAAACATCGTCCGACTACACGGTTTTCCTTCGGTTCTAATTTCGGATCGAGGTAGTCAATTTATTTCTCATTTTTGGCGAAGTTGCTGTCGGTCGGCTCAAATTGATGTGAGACTATCGACCAGTCACCACCCTCAGACCGACGGACAAACCGAGAGGACCAATCAAACTCTGGAACAGTATTTACGCTGCATGCTGCAACAAACTGAAAAAACTTGGAAAGACATCCTTTGGATAGCCGAATATGCCTACAATAACTCTGTCCATTCGGGAACTGGGAAAACACCGTTTTTTCTTTTGTACGGCAGTCACCCTCGAACCTCGGAGTTGGATCCCCTCCAAGATCTTGAAACACCAGCAGTAGACTACCTGCATTCTACCATCACCCAAGCCTTTAAGGAAGCTGTTTCTCACCTTCAAAGGGCTAAAGAACAATACAAGAAAGGAGCAGATCAACATCGGAAGGAAGCCCCTCAATATCAAGTAGGGGACCAAGTCTGGTTATCCACCAAATATCTACCTCTAAAAGGGCCACGCACATTCAACCCAAGATACCTTGGTCCCTATTCCATCACTACCATAATAAACCCAGTAGCGGTCAAGTTGGACTTGCCCCCTCACATGAAGATACATCCGGTCTTCCACGTCTCTCTATTAAAACCCGTGCAACCTCAAATCCGACTAACTAAATCTCCAAAACCCATCCTAGTTGATGGAGAACTTGAGTTTGAAGTCAAAAGCATTCTGGACTCCAAGATCTCCAAATCTAAACTATTTTACCTAATTGACTGGAAAGGCTACGGCCCCCAAGAGAGATCCTGGGAACCTGCTGAATATGTCCACGCTCCTCGCCTAATCAAAAGATTTCACCGAACATTTCCTGACAAGCCAAAACCCCCGGAGAAGCCCGGTTTGGGAGGGGCCTTGAGGGGAGGTACTGTCATGATCTCTGCTTCCAAAAGGTCAGGGTTTTCCCAACTCCCTTGGAAGCAGATCCATAACCCAGGTTCCGAGGGCCAACCAGTCCCAATTGGGACCTTTTGGACCCAGTCCTGGCGCCAGTGGCACCAGGCTCATAAATGTGCCCAGTCCCAGCGCTGGAAGCGCCGGGCTCATGATGCTTGGGTGGACTTACCTGCAGCAGACCATGCTGCTTACTTGCCTGCCAGCTGAGCCTCTGATCCTCTTCTGTTTGGAACTACTTTTCCTGTTGGGTGGGGCAGGAGCCACTCCCTAGATTCAGAACACTGGAACTCTTCTGGAAAGCAGGAAATCTTTTCTTACCTAGGCGTGGCTGTGGAAGGAGACACCTAAGCACTACAGAAGGCTATTTAAACCACACCCGGTGGATGAATCTTGCTTTGCGTTATTCTGCATCCTCTGCAGCAGAACGCTCATCGTGTCTTCTGCATCGGATCCTGGGCCTAAGGAAAAAGGCTTACCATCCTGAATCCAGTCTTCAGCAACACCTATAAAGACAAGAAAGAACAGGTTAGCATTCCGGCATCTGAAAGACAAAGGCTTACCTACTCTTCGTGCGCTCCGGAGGTCTTCACACTGCATTCCGGCATCTGAAAGACAAAAGCTTACCGACTCTTCGCACGCTCCGGAGGCCTTCGGCGCTGCATCCTGCATCTGAAAGACAAAACAAGGTGCGTTTAAAGACATTGGGGAACTTTGATACTCACATGCCATTACTCCTTTCCACATCAACCCCAGTGGGTATTCCGGCACCCTGCAGCCGCTCCGAACTCGTACCTGCAAAATAAAAGACAGTTAGAGCGCATCGTGAAGCAGGCAACAAGCGCTTACTTACGTGCTTCCAAGCGCTTCTATTCATCATACGGACTCCATCTTCAACTCACTTCAGCCCGTCATCCGCCATCGCCGGAACCTGCAAAACAAGAGACATCATTGCTAAAGACTTTAAAGACAATAGAATTACTCGAAACTTACCGTTCGTGCAGTAAACGACGGACAGCAGTCCTCTGAAGTCAAGAGGCCTGCGCTACCGATCCAGTGAAGAAACTGGTTACAGCACCCTGCCCCGAGGCAGATGGAGAGCTCGGCATTCACTTACCTAAGGTGAGAGCGTTAACCTTTGGGGGTCTACAGGAGAGCAAAAAAGGGAAGAGATAGGGACACCCCAATAACCCCAGTTCATTAATCCCATATTTTCTGTCTGCAGACATCTTACTCTTGAAGTCAGGCATACAGTGCACAGAGGTCCAGCCCAAAGAGCCAACCGGGTGCTACACATCACCTTTGAAGATACGGTAGTCGCCCAGTCAAGACCGGCGCCTCTGCGAGAATCAGGTGAGCGTTACAAGATGTTATACATGCAGACTCAGGCATGAGCATCAGGGCCACAGCAGATTTGACAGGATACAAGAGGGGGGCAGTATTTCCCCCACTACACAATGTAGAGGTATTTGATGAAAAAGAATATGTTTAAGATCACACAATTTGTGAAGCAGCTCACTGAGAATAAAAATGTAATTATGAGTGCAAATTACATTAAATAGTAGATTAATGATATTAAATTAAGCACAGTGAATATTTAATGGCGAATAGCAAGAACTAATAAGACAAAACACCTTTTTCAGCAACGATGTTAAAAAATGTATGTAAAATGTGTATTTAGAGTGAGGAAGCAGTAAGTCATGAGGGGAAGTACTCTCAAATGTACTAAGGCTAAGGCTACACACAATGTAGAGAAAAAAAGTATGATATATTTAACAGTTGTATTGAAAAAACATTTGGTCAAAAGAGTATTTTTTATAGAGCACACACCCTGATTAATATGATTTTCAAGAATAAGAGTGCATTATTTAGATTTGTGCAGGGTTTATTTAAATGAAATATATTTATGAATAAGTACAAGCAGGCTGGGCACTGAGAAGGAAAAACAACGAAGGATTGGCGCAATTATTGAGCATGATATGGATTACTATTATGCATGATGAATTGATTTATGTCAGAGTCCCTGTCATGATGTGCTTATAAGGAGAGGGGGACTGATGCACACATGCAAGCACGCACGCACACACGCAGGCGTACGTGCATGCATGTGCATGCATGCACACACATGCACACACATGTGCACATACCCGCACACCCACACACACACATGCACGCACGCACATGCACACACACACACACATGCACATGCGCACATGCACACACATGCACACACGTACATATGCACATGCACACACACACAAGCACACACGCATACCACACACAATCACATACCACACACGCACACACACATGCATAACACACACACAAATGTACGCATATGCACGCATGCACACACACGCAGACACACACACACAGGCACACACATGCAGGCATGCACACATGAACATACACAAATGATCTTGTGAAAGTACAGGCAATCATTGGATCGTAAGGCTCAATTCACATAAAAACACATATATGTTGCCAGAGAAGGAATTAAATACTGCAATGAGAACACACACACACTCACACACTCACACACACTGACACACACTCACCCACACTCACAAACACTGACACACACACACACAGTTAGGGAGTTTATTATTTGCTAAAATATAATATAAAAGTAGCTAGATTTTTTGGAGACTATAAATGGAGGAGAGATAGGGATACCCGGGTTCACCCAAGATCACACATTGTATCAGATGCAAGCAGGTACAATAGCCAGAGCGAGTGCAAATGAATCCACTACAAGGGCAATCACAGCAAGCCGAGTGAGGAGTGGAGGAGTGCTTAAATAATTAAATAATTGCTCCCTGAAAAATTTATACAGTAGGCAGACACAGATATATTTTAAAATGGATACGTCAAGCAAAATGGTGTATAATGTTAAGGACAGGAGTGAGCAAATCCTGACTCATGCTGATAAAGTAACAGAAACCGACACATGAAATAGTCTGGTAGCATCTCGCTGTGAGATAATTAAGTCTGAGAGATTAATTTTGGAACTTGCCAGGAAAGGCAGAAAAAATTGATGATGGAGTCAGATAAAGGAAAGGGAAATTACCAATTTGAACAGGCAGCTGCATTACTAACTAAATTTGTCAGGACCTCGAAAAGTAGATAAGAGATTGACAGTGATGTGATTAAAATAGTTATAGGGTTATTGGCAAAAGATGAAGAATGTTGTAATTGTGTTCAACTGGGTTTAAAATTGGCTTCGCGCCTTGCTCGTTTGCCATGCTTGCGCTTGTGGCAACGATGGCGACTGGTCCGACATTGATTCTTTCCACCCAGTTTACGGATTACTGGTCTGGTCTTTCTTTCTCTCTGCCTGGTTCCTGTCTCTTAACTTCTTAACTCCGCCCCTGCCTCTTTTCCGGCGCATTGCAACCCTTTGCTTTGCTTCTAGTGCTGACGCTGCCGGCTTCTGTTCTTCTTTGGCTGCCTGTTTTGCTTTCGCTTCGGGCTTCACCCACCATCTCTCGTTAACGGGTCTCCCCCACTCTCTCTCTCATTTGGGTCTCGCCCCGCTCGCCAGGGGAGTTGCTAGGTCTGGAAAAGACCCGGGGCTACGCTGATGTCAGAACAGTTGAGACTGGGGGCTAGCTAGTCTTTTGGCTGTAGCTCCTGAGAGTCTATTCATGGCTACAACCAAAAGATCAGGGGCTATAGCCCCTTAGCCCCCCCTAGCAACGCCCCTGCCACTCGCTCTCTTTCCGGGTCTTTCCCGGCTCTCTCCTTTCACGGGCTGCGCCCGCTCTCTCTCTCTCTCTTTCCAAGTCTTTCCCGGCTCTCTCCCTTCACGGGCTTCACCCGCTCTCTCTTTCTCCGGGTCCCGTCCGGCTCTCTCCCTTCACGGCCTCGCCCGCTCTCTCTCTTCACGGGTCTCGTCCCGCTCTCTCTCCTCACGGGTTTCTTTCCGCTTTCTCTTCCCCTGTGGGTCGCTTCCCGCTACTCTCTTTCCCTGATATTCTTTCCGTTTGCCCCTTCGTGCCCAGTGCTACTCCTTTATTACGGAGTTCTTATATCGCAAAGACCACAAAACTTGCCAAAGTTTCTTCGTGGGATATCAGACCTACCGGATAATCCTCACTATCCAGTGATCCTTTCATTTACCAACCACGGATCCACATCAGCCTGGACTTTTGCGAAGAGAGGTTTTTTTTAGGTTACACTTTTTTCCTCTCTCTGGTCCTTCCGGAAGGAGGTCACATGAATCCCTGTTCCACTAGGGAGACAGAGTGGCTTCCATACGGGACAGACCATTCCTCTTCACAAAAAAAGAGGCACAGAAGAAGAAGGGACGCAGGAAGAAGTCATCCTCAGAAGAATCAGGTGAGGAGGATCGGGGTTTGGAAAGGGTTGGTGCGACTAAACTTGACAAAAATAGCCTATCAGTCTATGCATCAGACAGCAAGTGTTAATGCCAAGTATGCTGATGTGGGCTTGGGGTGCACCAGATAAGTCACCCTATCACAGAGAAGTGAGTTGTTTTCCTTTGACTAAGAGAACCTCTCACAAACATACTTCGACAAAGTAGTAATTTGCATGAGCGTGTTGCATCATCCAAATAAGCCTACATAAGCAGGTTGAAGGCAAAATGTTGCTGTGTGCTTTTCTAGAGTGTCTTATAATCTCATCTAATAAAGACTTCTGAGAAAACCATCCGGGTGCCTGTTCTTTTGCTGCTGTCTTTTCCTCAAGAGGAATTCACAGATGCCAGAAAGATTGATGGGAAGAAGACCCCTGTTCATGCCTGAGCTATTTCAAGAGACCCGCTGGGTCTCCTGCCTTAGCACATACTCCAAAACACTGAGGGACTTGTAAACTGGCATCTCTGCCAAATATGAGCTGGTATGGGGGTATCCAATGGCATTGTTTCTGGCTGGTACAATTATATACACAGATATTGGTGGCAATGAGTTTGCTGCATTGAACGTTCTCTTCTGGCTCAACGTCGTAAGCATCTCTAATAGTATTATGTTGAACATTTCAACCTGAACGTCTCGTTGAAGATGTTAGGTGTAATGGCATTCTTTATCCCCATTGGCTAGAACACCAGCTTAATGGCCCTCATTACAAGTCAGGCGTTAAGGGTTTAACGGCGCCGTCGGCGCCGTTAACCCTTAACGCCTGATTCACACTTTAACGCCAGCTTTTTGCAGGCGTTAAAGTCCAAGGCGCTAAGCGACCTTGGTACTAATTACGGCACCGTAAATTACGGTGTCGTAATTAGCGCCTTCCCCATCCCCATTATGCCCTATGGGGCAAAAATGGGAATGGGGAAGGGCAAATAGTGAATGGGGAATTACCGCCCCACTCACCTTGGAATGGGGCGGTAATTCCGCCATCCACCATGGCGGAATCCGGCATGGACCATGGTGCTAAGAGCTAAGAGCACCATGGTCCACCGCCTGACTTGTAATGAGGGCCGATGAGTTTTACTTTAAAGCCTGCACCCTGGTCAAAATGGATGTGGGCTGTCTCACAGGTAGTGGATACAATACTTCTACCACAATGCCTTGGAACCTGTGGCTATTTTCCAGTTCTTTGTGGAGAAAGTATGTGCACTGTGTGTAAAATGATTGGGGACCGCTGGTATGTACTGCATTCCCTTTCTGTTTATCTCAGGCACAAGATGTCAATGCTCAATATGAGTGTGCTGAATTGCCACCTGGCAAGGGAATGAAAGCCCTGGTTTTTCCTTTTTTGTATTGATTAATAAAATGATGCAGGTAATTCCATCTCTGAAAGGGTAATCTTCTGATCAGATTCACTTTTCATAAGTGCCATGCCAAAAGCATATTGTTTATTTCTGCCCTGCTCCATGAGTCTCCTGATTGATCTCCAGCGCCGCCTCTATCAGTGGCACAGGGCAGGTTCAGAAGTCACAGTTGCCCATCTGACAGCTGCAGTGACAGTCAAGTCTTTGCAGTGCAGGGGCTGTACAGATTCCAGAGAGCCAAGGGGTCCAGAGCCTTCAAATGGATTTTTTCCTCCCACTTATTCCTTATCTTTAATATTTCCAATATCCCAGCGTTGCTGCCTCAGAATTCATTTTTCAGCTGGGGGCGCTGTGTGTCGATGCCTGTCGAGTCAATGTCCCTCGCAGGCCTACATCTCAACGTCAACCCCATTGCAGGTATAAGTAGCATGGGCAGAGCCCGTTGGCCTCAGTTCCGTTTTTCCACGCTTACAGCTTGATATGCGGTACGCCTTGTTCCTGACTGAAATATTTTCGAAATCTTCTTCGAATCTTCTTCAAAATGTCCTCACCATCTCGAGTTTCTACGCAAAATGGCTTTGGCCCTCATTACAAGTCCGGCGCTGGACCATGGTGCTATTAGCACCATGGTCCATGCCGGACTCCGGCATGGTGGATGGCGGAATTACCGCCCCATTCCAAGGTGAGTGGGGCGGTAATTCCCCATTCACCATTTGCCCTTCCCCATTCCCATTTTTGCCCCATAGAGCATAATGGGAATGGGGAAAGGCGGTAAGTACGGTGCCGCAAATTGCGGCACCGTACTTAGCACCAAGGTCACTTTGCGGCATGGGTTTTAACGCCTGCAAAAAGCAGGCGTTAAAACCCGGGACCTCTTAATCAGGCGTTAAGGGTTAACGGCGCCGACGGCGCCGTTAAACCCTTAACGCCTGACTTTTAATGAGGGCCTTTGTCTTCAGCGTCGTCCACTCCTCGATCCGGATTCAAGAAGTGCTGTGACTGCGATGCAAAAATGTCCATGACGGACCCTCACAGGATCTGCCTGTGGTGCCTGGGGTCGAATCATCCATCTTTGGAGTGCGAAGACTGACTGTCTATGACGGCCAAAGGCTTGAGAGAGCTTAGAGGGAAGCTTGTGGCAGATAAGCCCCAAAAATCCCCTTCTCTCCATCTAAACAAAAAACGTCAGATGAGTCGAGGACAGTTTCTCCTCATCGAAAAACCGTTCGTAAAGTGGTTCACACCATTCGTCGACTTCGAAAGAAACGGCACCATAGCTCGCTATCTTCCATGTCTTCTAGTTCACTGTAATTGGTTGTTTGCCCCACCAAATCCAGTTCACCGGCCCAGTGGGAGGAGTTTCGACTCCGAATGTTAAAGGGTTTAGAGAACGCAGCCTTGCCCCCCTTGAAATTACCTAAAGGTGATGCTCCAGTCGAAAGACCTCGAAATCACAAAAGCTGTGCGTCCTCGGACAAGTCTCCTTGAGAGCGATCCTATCCCTCGAGTCGAGAAAAAGTCTCCTGAAAGACTAAAATACTGACGTCATCGACGCCGAAGGATTTGGCTATAACAGAACCAAAAAGTGCGTCATCGGCGCCGATACATGGGGAGAAGCCATCGACGCCTCGAGTGTCGACCACCTCGACGCCACAGGTCTGGATTCCATCAACACAACCGTCAAAGCCATCGACGCATTTATTGAGGCCATCAACGTCTAAAACTTCGACATTTTCGGCTCCTGTGACAATTAACACAATGTCAACTTCAGTTGAAAAAACGTATACTCCTCTACCATGTTCAAACTTTTTCAAAACCCTCTGTTCAATTTATGAAGATGCAGAGGAGGCCTCTGATGAAGAAAGACCCTTTGGGTTACAATATGGGACACCATCAGTGCCTGAGGCACTCATATCAGAGGACTCACGCATAATGAACTTGCAAGAGTGCCTTCATGAGGCTAGTTGGATTGACACCTCTCCTGAGGTTGAATTTGGAAGGGCAGACCCTAGTGACCACGCTGAGGTAACTTACAGGCATCTAATGTGAAGGGTCATGGAATACATGGGATGGTCGAGACCCACACCTGTTTTTGAGCAGAATGATCTCACCAACATATTGGACAGAGGGCCACAGGAGGACCCATTTGTCCCTTTTCATCAAGCTTTGCAAAAGAGGGTGGCTTCTGATTTGGAGGTACCAGAGGTTATTCCAGCTGTAAATAAAAAGCTGACGGCTAAGTACAGAGATTCTAGCTCTGTCCCCTTTTTTCTCTCCAAGCATTCACCACCAGTAAGCCTTGTAGTGCAGACAGCCACTTCTACGGGTAGACAAAATGCCTATCCTAGCAAACCCCACGATAGAGACGACAAACGCTATGACACCATGGCCAAAAAGTTTTTTTCAGGCTGACAGTATGGCTATAAGATCTGCCAATGCTACATGCATGTTAGCGAGGTTCACACACACCCTTTGGGAGTGCATTTCTATGGCAGCTGACCATATCCCTGAGGGCGAGGAGCAAGACGATTTCCTTAACATCATCAAGGATGGGAAAGACGCAATGTGTGAATCCCTCCAGACTGGTCTTGACTCTGTTGACAGTATCAGCAGAGCTATGGCGGCTAGTACAGTGATATGCAGATTTGCTTAGTTGCGAAAGTCAGGGTTTGCCCCAGACGTACAAGCCAGGCTTCTCAACATGCCCTAGGACGGCATGCAAGGCGCTGGCAAAATCCCTTGGATCTGCAATAAGACAAGTTCAAAACCACCCGACAGGAACACCCTGGAGGGGTAGGTCCTTTCACCATTACTCTACATTTGGAAGAGGCAGAGGACAGCAAGCTCAAAGAGGACAAAGACGATTCCCCCGTGATGGACGGGGTAGAAGTACTAAGACTGCAACAGCAGTGCTACTTTAACTTCAGCCACTGCGTCAGCTGCTCCAAAACCTCTCTGAGATCTTCGTTCACAAGACTGCAGTAGGAGGCAGGCTGTCACAGCATCTGACAGGCATTACTTCAGATGCTTGGGCAAGGTTACTGCCTACCTTTCCTGCAAAAACCTCGGAGTCGTCCGCCCGGGAACAACTCTTTGAAGGTTCCAGATCCGCTCCTTATGCAGGAGATTTTAACTCTGCTAGAGAAAGGTGCTATAGAACCAGTACCTGTAGCGGAGAGGAACAAAGGTTGGTACTCGCCATATTTTTTAATTCCAAAGAGGACTGAGGATTCTCAGGAAGAATGTCAGATCTCCTACACATCCCAAACAGAGATTAACTGGATCTTTAGTGGTGGGCCTGTCGGGAGAACATCTTGAAAGGAGATCCATTTTGCAACCACGGCCGGAAATAACAGTAGTGACAGGCACCTCACTCATGGGGTAGGGAGTCTGTACCAATGATTTAACCATCAGCGGTTGTTGGTCTCCATAGGAGTCCAAACTACATATCAACCTTTTAGAGCCGAGGGCAATCAGACTAGCGCTGAAGGCCTTCCTGCCATCTGTACGGGGAAAACATTTCCTGATAATGACAGATAACACAGTGGCCTTGTACTACCTCAACAAAAGAGGAGGTGTAGGGCCACTACCACTGTGCAGTGAGGCAATGCAGCTCTGGTTTTGGGCAATACAAGAGAGGAAAAAACAAAGAGGTGATGGCTGGAAGGTTTAGACTGAACCTTAACCACTGGCGTTGCTCTGGGCAACCTTCCAGACCATCGTTCTGACAAGCCATTACAGAAGGGGAAAAACCATATGCAAATCAGGCTTGGTCCCACCTCAAAAGGGGCAGTCCAGCCCAAACTGCTAGGTCATATCCCTTCTGCACGAGACCACAAGCATCCCCAAACATCTTTCGGCCTTGTTGGGCCTCATCAGTGAGGAGTAGCTTGGGTCTCTAGGCCCAGCAGGCACGGGACCCACATCTGGGCAAACCAGTCCCACTCAGGGTGACAAAGCAAAAACAAAGAGGTGATGGCTGGAAGGTTTAGACTGAATCTTAACCACTGGCGTTGCTCTGGGCAACCTTCCAGACCATCGTTCTGCGCCTGCCAAGACATTACAGAAGGGGAAAAACCATATGCAAGTCAGGCTTGGTCCCACCCCAAAAGGGGCAGTCCAGCCTGAACTGCTAGGTCACATCCCTTCTGCACGAGACCACAAGCATCCCCAAACATGTTTCGGCCTTATTGGGCCTCACCAGTGAGGAGTAGCTTGGGTCTCTAGGCCCAGCAGGCACAGGACCCACGTCTAGGCATACCCGTCCCACTCGGGGTGACAAAGCAAAATCAAAGAGGTGATGGCCGGAAGGTTTAGACTAAATCTTAACCACTGGCATTGCTCTGGGCAACCTTCCAGACCATTGTTCTTCGCCTGCCAAGCCAAGCCATTATAGAAGGGGAAAAACCATATGCAAATCAGGCTTGGTCCCACCCCAAAAGGGGCAGTCCAGCCCAAACTGCTAGGTCACATCCCTTCTGCACGAGACCACAAGCATCCCCAAACCGCAAAGAGAGGACCTTCTCTCACGAGAGGAGGGTACAGTTCTCCATCCGGATATTAGGACTCTCAGCCTTCATGCATGGTTTCTGAGAGGCTGAGATACAAAGATTGAGACCTCCCGGACGACATACTGGAGATTTTGCTTTCGGCCAGAAGGCCAGCAACCAAATCTGTATTCTGCTGCCGCTGGAATAAGTTTGGCAGCTGGTGTAGAGATAAGAATGTTGACCCTTTCTTATGTAATACACCAATGGTGTTCTCTTTTCTATTACATCTGGCTGATCTGGGGCTCCAGATTGGTACCATCAAGGGATATCTGGCAGGTTCCTTGCAAACATGTTCTATCTAGAGACGGGCGCCTGCTACCTTTTCTTGTATTTTTGCAAGGAACGTGGGATTGGTTACCCTAAATTACCTGGGTGAACCCAGACATGGACCCCTTACTCACTGTACTCACTGTACTCAGAGAGGCACAGCTCCACCTCACTGATGAGGCCCAACAAGGCTGAAACACGTGTATGGGGTCGCTGTTGGTACTCTTGTTCAAAGTAGGTTTTCCTGGCATTTCAGTGCTGGACTGCCCTTGTGGGCGGGACAAAGACTGATATGCAAATGGTTATTCCTCCTTTCTGAAAAGTACAGTGAGCAAAAAGCGATGGCTGCAGACTCTCAAATTGGGACAAAACACAGAACAGGTGATCATGCCATGTTCTATCTAGAGAGGGGTGCCTGCTACCTTTTTTGTATTTTTAGAGGGACTGACTAATGTTTTCCCTCCAATCCCATTTCAAGTCCCACTGTGGGATCTCAACTCCTTTTGAGCCTCTACATTCATGTCCATTAAGACTTCTAACTCTGAAAACTGTTTTCTTAGTGGCGATTACATCAGCCCGAAGCGTGAGTGAGCTACAGGCTTTATCCTGCAAGCCTCCTCCTACTGTCTTTCATAAAGACATAGTGGTACTAAAAGTGAAACCTACTTTTCGCCCCAAAATTGTTTCAGAGTTTCATACTACTCAGAAGATTACATTACCATCTTTTTATCCTCCTCCGCATCCGGGGAAGGAAGAAGAAAGACTTCAAAGGCTTGACCCTTTGACGTGCACTCAGCTTTTACATCTCCTGATTGTCAAAATTTCATCAAGATGACCAGTTATTTGTGGGCTATGCAGGTCACAAATTAGAACAGGCCATTGCCAAGCAAACTATATCCAGATGGATTATAATAACAATATCAGAATGTTACAAACTGGCAGGTAAAGCCCTCCAGAACATCTAAGAGCCCATTCGACCAGGGGCATTGCAACTTCGTCTGCCTTGCAGAGGGGAGTTCCGATAAAAGATATATGTGCAACTGCCACATTGTCGTCTGTGCACACCTTTACTAAACATTACAGTTTAGACTCCTCCTCTTACCAAGATTCTGCTTTTGGAAAATCAGTATTGCATTCAGTGCATACACAAACATAAAATATTGATGCCACACTAATTTCTACTCCCACCTCCAAATTACGTAAACTGCTTTGGGAGCGTATCAAAGATAAGGAATACATGGGAGGACACAATCCATTCGAAAAACAAGTTTCTTACCCCGGTAATGTTCTTTCAACTGGATGTTCCTGCCACGTAATCGTTATCACCCCTCCCAACCTACCCGGCAGTAGAATTTCCCTTACGGTTGCATTCTACGCTCTCTCAAGGGGAGTAACTGTCGAACACAAGGTAATGCTCCACTCGTAAAAACGGAACTGAGGCCAACAGGTGCTGTGCGTGCTACGTATACCTGCAGTGACGTTGGCGCCGAGACAGAGGCTTCTGAGGGACATCGACTCGACAGGCATCGATGTACAGCACCCCCTGCTGAAATGTTATTCCGATGCAGCAACGCTGGGATATTGGAAATATCAAAGATAACGAATACATGGGAGGAACATCCAGTCGAAAGAACGTTACATGGGGTAAGTAACTTGTTCTTCTGCTTCGTAGAACCGGTCAAACTGTCATTGAGCCGGGTTCACCACATTTCAAACAGTAGGACCCTCCAGAGCTGCCTTTGGCACCAAGCTTTTTAAACTGAAACTGCTTGTTCGAACTTGTTTGCTGCTGCACAGCACTAGCTGAGTAAGTCATTGGCTCTGGTCAAACTACAAGCTCCTTTGTGGCATCTGCCACTGCAAACCACTGCATCCTTCCACTAGGATGTATGCTGCTGATCATCATCACCATGCAAACCAGACCTGGTAGATCCTCGAGCCCCAACCATAGGATGCCGCATTGAATGAAACAAACCAAACCTGCAATTCGAGGCACTAGTGTCCTGGCCACCTACTCAACCATCGAATGGACTCTGGTGGCCCACATGATCTGCATTGCCTCTAGCACTCCATCAAACCTGCCTGGTTGACCAGCGTATCCAGTCACCAACTTCTTCGATTTGAACGTCCAAATGATGCTAGTGGACCTCAGGATCGGCTAGTTTCTCGCATTGCCTTCTAACTGCAATAAGCTCAGTTCGACACCTGCCAACAGAGCTCCTCGTCTAGGACACCACGAACGCTGCACTTGAACAGCCACGAACTGCACAAACAGCATAGAACAACCTGGTTCACCATAGTCAAACCACCAATAAGGTATTATTGACCCATAACTGCCCATGTGGTCCATTTTGGGCCATAGAAACATATTAGGTCACCTGTGCACCTTTTCACCAAGACATATATCCTTTTACAAACAACATTGTGGTCACTGAAATTGCCTTCTTACCTCTCTATTCTTGCCCAGAGTGTTGTATTCTCTCTGTTCTTGTATCCCCACTGTCCTTTTTAAGGGGTGGGTTTTTGGACAGTTTTTCTATTTCGGTTTCTTGCAGAAGGTGTAATTAATTATAGTATATATTCATTTTAAAGAATCTTGTTTGAACATTCTCTTTATTTTGAGCTGTGATACTTTGCTGTTTGGGTCACTAAAGAATCACATTCACACCTCTCTTTAGAGTATACCCTTCCCCTAGCCCATGTTAACACAAAAAGCGAAGGAGGTAAATCTCTTGACTGTGCTGGTTTTACCTTTATTACTGTGTCGGCTCTTGGTTTGTAGAAGTGTGAGGTCTGAGTGGGCTCTTGAACTCCTGTACATCCTTGTACTCCTACAAGACAGAAGTCAATTAATCACAAAGATACCAGAACTTTCCAGGAGGTCCATGAATGTAGACTTAGTGTTGGTCTTGCGGACAACGTTTCTGTAACAGTTCTAACCATATTCTTCCACAATGCGAATCTGTCATGACCAATATAATACACTATCTCGAACCTTATATTTGTTCCATGCCACAGGGGACATGCTGATCATGTAGGATGTATAGTGCCCAGTGCCAGTAGATTCAAGTTAGTACAAGACAGTGAAGAACCTGCCTTTGGAGCTAACTTTCCTCATACAGATTATTGTCTTTCTATTCTAGCATCTTCCACTCCTTCATTATCAGATGGATGTTGACATTGTTACCTGTGTTCACCAGTGCATTCGAGCTGGCAGCTTTGGAAGTCAACATTTCTGGTATACTTGGTTCAGCAACTTGAATTTATCAGATCCCTACCTTGCCATTTCTAGTTTTCAACACAACTATGTTGCAGTTTTAAGGAATTCATAGTGGCAATAGTAAAGATAGACACAAGTGATCACAGTTCAAGGGTGTTTATCAAACTGTAAATTGCGGGTGGAAAAACGCCTAACCTAAACCTAAATCTAAGAAGGCTGCAAGCTTCGACCATCAAATGAAAAATAAGGCAGTCCTTGTGGCATTGTGTCAAAATAAAAGGGCCTATATTAAGAACATCCTATTGCCAATTCCTACCAAATAATTACAAAACGAGTGTTGGATAGAGTTTTCAATAAAGAAAGAAGTGTTCACAAATAATAAATCAGGATGTGATTTCTAGTGGTCTCCCTTCCTCACATTTTCTAGCATGGGACAATGTGGGACTTTGGAGCACAGCACACACTCGAGCCTTCTCAGCACGAGCCAACAGTTTGGTATCCGCGATCAGGTTCTTCGATGGTCAAGTCTCCTTTCAATAAAAGTGTCTTGCCTTTGAGGGCCTGATGCACCCAACAAACAAACACAAAGTTCTGTTCCACATATACTTTGGGTGACAATTTCACCCCTAGGTCCCCGTCTTCCAGCTGTAGACCCTTCACCAAATCGTATTCAACAAATCGATCAAACAGTTCCTTTTCAATGCACTTTGGGTAAAAACTTTCCACTCCAGATCTCCCTCTTTCAGGCTCGGACGCCTTTTAAACATTCATCTCCCTCCTTCTTGTCCACTGTGGCATTTCTTGCAGTCACGAGTTTCAATGTCTTTTTAAACATTTCATTGGGCTTTGCCCTGGGTTGGCAGCTTCCCTCTGCCGGGTTCGCTCTCACCAACCTTTACCAAACAGTTCACTCTGGGTCTTTAGAATTCGCCCCTTCTCGTTAGCATCCCTCGTCCAGGTTCACTCTTGCCAACTTTTCAACGCACTGTTCATGTACTAGTTTTCACCATCCACAATTAATTTCCCTTTCTTTCACAATCATCTGTCGGTCGAAGACTTCCGACGGTACAGAGGATTTTGCAAGATCCATGTATGACCACTTTAACCTCTCTGCGCCTCTTCCCAAGGCCTTCTGTTTAGGGTTGTCTCTTTTTATCAGGTAATCACCAAGAGTATCCTGTGTGAGCACCCACGTGGTACGGGACACCTCTGTTGCTGTTTTCCCCACCTCTTTCTCAATCACTGCTGTAAACCTTTCAAAGTTCAAATTTAGCTGCTTGCTACTTTGAGTTCAACACAGTTCGGTTTCTTATCGACTCTCCCCTCGACTCACCACCTGTGATGAACCACTTGGCTTTCTTCTCCTTCGAGTCAAGGTTGGTACCACGGAGACCAGCGTCTCTCCCCGGCTTGGTTATCAGGGGAGGAGGGTCTAATGTACTATTGACATCTGCTGCAACACACGCTGCTCTTTGTCGGTCTTATGTTTCCGATTGAGGAGGTTTCATGGACCTGGATCGGAAAGAGCAAGGTCCCGTCTGTCCTTGTCACCCTCTCAGTATTCGCCTTCTTTCGCCTCCTCTTGAACTGCTGTGCCCTCGGGTCATGAGGTCTGCCTTGCACGTCCTGTGCTCTCTTGCTGCACCTTTTATCCATGTGGGGAAAGGAAAGGGGTGTCAGGTGTGAGCGGTTCTGTGCAATTGTCTGACTTTGCCTGCCCCTTTTATTGGGACATGTCAGGTATATGGCTCTGGTGTTAGTCCGTTGTCTTTCGTGTTGTGTGAAAGTGTTCGTGTTGGAAAAGGGGGGCAGTGTTTTGGAATATCTTACATGGTAGGATGGCGAAAAGGTGTTAAAAGAAGGGAGATACCGCGTCTCACCCATCGGTGTCCCACTCCCCAAGAACCCCTCATCGAGGTGATCCTCCCTCAGTGGTCCACCCCAGGAACTGGATTCAATAGCAATGGCCATGTCCTGGCTGTTAAGATGGATTTCTGAACTCTGACCTGGTGGGCAGAGGTTCAGAAGGCCAGCCTAGTTTCTTGGAGCAGGGTAACCTTCTGGACAAGTCAGACCAATCAAAGTAGTTTGGCGGCGGTCAAGACTAGGTCTGAGGAGGGGTGAGGGTGACTGAAAGACCTCAATGAGCACACATAGTAAAGGAAACTTACAATTCACTCCCAGTCAGGTGTAGATATATTAAAAATACATGTACATTTATTTCAAGGCCTTTGAGTTTCAACACACAAATCAAATCACAGTAATACTATTAAGCGAACACAATCCTATCTAAATACATATATACAAGACCATTGGTATCTAAAGGGTTAATGCACGGAATGGGTCCACAAGCTAAAAGGGGAAGGAAACAGGCAGTGCAAATAGTCGTTTGCCCCTTCTGCATCCAACACACTCCTATCTAAGAGGCAGTCCAATCCCTAAGAAGAGTGGAGCCTAATGCTCAAATGTACATGCAATGCAAGCGCATGCGGTAGTTCAAATAGGCAAAACGGGGTCTCTTCAAGGGTCTGTAGCAAATCAGCAAGGTGGGTGAGGCGATGAAGAATAGGTTCACACTATTCGAGGAGGGTCTCCACTTGAGGGCAGAGTCGATTCCAAGAGTTGGGAATAGTTTGCTATTTCGCACTAGCAGTGGAAAGGAGAGGGCCCCTCAGGAGCCACTCATGTGTAAAAATGGATGGAGGTGCTAGGGGCCACCGGCTAGGGTTGCGATTACTCCGGACCAAACTTCAGCAGCCGAGTCCACTCGGTTGCAGGTTCAAGTGCGGCAATTTGGCGGATCTGTGGCGTTCAGCGACGGAGATACAGCAATGATTCCCAAACGGGACAGTGGCAATTTCTCCTCTCCTGGTGGATGGGTCAGGCCAGTTTCACTGCAGCAGGATTCAGGGGCAAAACAGGCACAAATGCAGCACACCTGCGAGGATCATCACCACGGCTGGGCGACATGGTAACCGTGTATGCTTCGGTTCTGGTGCACTCATCTCACTTCAGACCTGGGAATGCCAAGTGTAGGAAATTTGGTGTGAGGGTGCCGTGAACACAGAGCTAGCGATATACCAAGTTCGAGCACCTCCTCAAAACGGCAGCAGAGACAGAGCAAAGGTCCTGCATAAGCTGGTCAGCCCACTGGTTGGCCCAGGGGCACTTCCGAGAAGGCTTACTTGCAGGGTTTGGTGAAGGTGCTTAGAATAGTTGGTCCCACTAGTCCAATGGGTCAAACGGACGACCGTGGGCTCAGGGTGCCAAACCTTCCAGCGGGTCACCAGCGGTTCCTCGACTCGGCTTCTTACTTGGATCCTATCCTTCGTTCAATGAGAACTCCAGAGATCAACATGGTATGGGTTTTTGGGGCCTTCTCTTATCCAGAATCTCCTTCCCGCCAAAACGAAAAGGACCCAATGGGAGATCTGCTCACATACAGGCATACCATACATGGACCAATCACAGACCACAGTGGTCCCAGGCATTCACAGCACTCCAGACTCTCTGGCACCCAGGATGTGCATTGGAACCAGACGTTCCAGCCCACATCCTGGAGGCACACACACAAGGCATGCAGAAGCCCGCAAAAGCTTGGCATTTCGCGGAGAGTGCATGGCCAAATAAGGACTGACCCGGGTTTGCTCGACCTGGGAAGGCAAAGGGGCAAGATGGCCAAAGGACAGGACAAAGAACCTCGTGACATGGCCATTTTGGAGCAAGGCCACCTATTCATGCCAAACGCGGTAATCACGGTTTACCTGGCAGCAAAGGGTTAAAAATACATTAAAAGCTGCTACCACCCCTGTCCATGACACATCTGCATATCGCCTAAAAAATCCTTGGAGAGTATTTAGGGCCTTTGGAAATGACTAAGTGACCCAAGTGTACTGTACTGGAAGGTACATTGTACACTTATTACATGTTGCAGAAAAGTTGCAACATTGGAAAGGACTAAGGGAAACAAAGGGCCTCATTACACGGACGGCGGTAAGGGTTAACGGTCACCGTTAATGGCAACGGTGACCGTTAACCCT
Source organism: Ambystoma mexicanum (assembly GCF_040938575.1). Lineage (NCBI taxonomy): Eukaryota > Metazoa > Chordata > Amphibia > Caudata > Ambystomatidae > Ambystoma > Ambystoma mexicanum. The sequence goes on along the minus strand of NC_090933.1, from coordinate 21,424,619 downwards.
TACCGCCGTACTACGAGGTCCCTTTGCGGGTTGGAGGATTTAACGCCTGCTTCTTGCAGGCGTTAAAATCCAACCCGCTAAGGGACCTCGGAGCTCATTACGGCACCGCAAAATTGCGGTGGCGTAATTAGCGCCTTCCCCATTTCCATAGAGCCCTATGGGGCAGAAATGGGAATGGGGAAGGGCAATGGCGGAAAGGGGATTTACCGCCCCTCCAACCTTGGAATGGGGCGGTAAATCCCCTTTCCGCCAAGGCGGTGCCGGTATTTTACCGGCATGAGCCATGGCGCTAATAGCGTCATGGCTCACCGCCTTCCGTGTAATGAGGCCCAAAGTCTCCCAGTACTGACTGTCTAAAGGGCATGTCAGTTTCCCCATAAAAAGTGAGAGAAAGCCCAGCGGAGTGCAGCAGAAGGCTGGGCTCCCATGGTAAAGTCAGACAATGGTCTTAAAAAGCAGCAAAAAGGTTGGGGGGTACACAACTGGAGGGAAAATTACACATACATGGAAATCTTTCCTAACACTGGCCACCTGGATGACAGGTCCCCGGGGACTAGTTAGGGAGACACCTTCAGGTTGCTCACACATCACACAACAGGAGCAACTTCAGGGGTCTGTTCTAAGCAGTCTGCTGTGCAAGATTGAGCTAGTGCCCTGTGCACATGAGCGGTGCAGATGAGTCTTATTGCTGGAACTGCCCTCCTTGACCGCTGTCATCCAGTTTATAAGATTTAGGCATAGATTGAAGGGCTGTTGTTGGTGCAGACACCATAGAGATAGTCATGGATATTTTTGTCTACTGCCCAGTATTATAAAGGCCAACTGGCAGGATGAAACCCAACTCTCTCTGAGGGGCTCATGTATATTGTAGGGAAGTTCTCTGCTTGTCATTTCCCACACCCCCCTGGTGGGCGGGAAAACTTTGGTGAGCTTGGTGAGAGACCAGCATATTTTGTGGGAATTCTGTTAGAGAAATCTTGTAGTAGTTGTAAAAATACAGAAAGCTCTGGAAGTCTCCGAGTGTATGGGGTCTTTGACCAGCTGCAGATTGCTTCAACCTTGTAGAGAGCTATTGTAATAATAGCAGCAGATACAATGTGCCTCATGTACTCCTGCAGTACAGACACTTCTCCATTGAATCTTTACGGCACTGGGCTTTAAGCAGAATCAATACCTTCATGAATCTTTCAACGCGCTCTACCAAAGCTTGGTCAAATGCAGAGATGTGGCCTGGGTACACCATCACCTCTAGCACCTCCATGTCAACCAATGCACTCTTCATCAGCCTTTAGAAAGTTGCTCCGACACCAGAGATCTCTTCCAACATGCAAGTAAACTTATTAAATCCAAGTGGGTGAATAAAGCCTGTTATCTGTCAAACTGGAAGTTTACTGACATCTGGACGTATCCACTCCTCAGATCCAGAACAGTGAACTATCTGCTCATGGTTAGGCAATCTAGTACTTCATCCACTCCAGTAGTGGTGTACTGATCAAATACATCATAGCTGATTAGCCTGCGTTAGTCGATGCACATGTGTATGTCGTTCTGTTTCTGTTGACATGCAGGTTTACTCATTCAGATAGACGGAACTCACTAAAGTGTTGTCTCTGTGGGTCATACTGAAGGGTTTCTGGGATGATTGGGACTTTCATCTGTATACCGTTGCTAGTGAAAGCAGGTTTGGCCGTGTACTCATGCAACAGAAAAGGCAAGGGGTGCATACAGTGGAGTTTGCTTTGCGCATGTTAAGAGATGCATAGAGGAGGTATTCAGTTGTGGAGATGGAGGCATTGACCTGTGTTTGGGACATAGAGAAGTTCAAGTGTTATGTAAGGGGAAGGACATTTTTATAGTGAAGGATCACAAGCCCTTGTTGGCAATCTTCATCAGGAAGGGCCTAGAAGGAGGGCCAAGGAGAATAATTTGATTGGATTTTGAGGTTCGTTATATTAAGGGTTATCAGAATATGGTGGCAGATGCTTTGTCTTGAAATGCCATTGAGGATAAAGACGTTGTCGAGGTGGGACAAGAGCAGGAAATGGGGGAGTTAAGGGAAATGTATGCAAACTCTCAGGTGGGTGATGAGAAGGAATGGCACACTCATTGTGAAAAGGATGAGATATATATTTTTTTTAAAGTGGGGGATTTTGTGCATAGGAGATGGTTCACTGATGACCTAGGGGAGGAATACAAGCAGTACAGCAGGATAAAAAATGAATTGAGTGTGGAGAAGGGGGGGTTGGTCAGGGGACACCGAGTGGTGCTGCCGGATGGTTTGAGAACATCGTTAATGGAGGATGTTCATGAAGAGCATTTGGGGATATGCAAATTGAAGGGTTTGATTACACAGGATTATTGGTGGCCAGGTATGCGGATTGATTTTGAACAGTTTCTGAAAAGATGTGAAGGGTGCAGAGATAGATACAAGGTGTTGCACACAAGGGGTCCATCAATGAAAGTGGTGGGAAGCCCTAGCTCTGTGTTGGATGTGGTGGCGATGGACATTTTGGATCCACTGGCTGTGAGGGGAGTTCGAGGGAAGCATATCATCGTAGTAGTTGACAAGTTGTCCAAGTGTCCTGAGATGTGTGTTGTGAGAGATCAGCACGCAAAGAGTGATCCGCTTCTTGGAATCAGTGTTTTGGAGACAGGCTTTTCCAAGAAGAATTGTCTAGGATAATGGTCCCCAGTTTGTGGCACTGGAGATGAAGGAGTTTATTAGAGAGAACGGTGTGCAGCATTCCATTACAGTGTTGTATAATCCCAAAGGGAATGCCAAAGTGGAGAGTTTTAACAGGACATAGATGGATGCTGTTTCAATGTAGGCTAGCTCCCCATCAAACAGGTGTAATTCCTTTCGAAGTCCTGCAAAGAAGAAAACCTAGCATGAGGTTGAATCATGGATGGCTGAATAGATACAAAGGGAATAAAGAATTTGTGCAAGAGGGGGAGGAAATAAGAGAATCATAGACAGTCAGAATATAGCAAAAGAGAGCTATGACAGGAAGTACTGTATTGGTGATGTAAATATGCCAAAAGGAACCATGGTTAAAGTGAAGTTGTGGAGGCGCATGGACAAGGGTGCATCTAAATACTCAAGACCTATGATGGTTGAAGAAGATATGGGAAATACTGTGGGGTTGAGGAACGGATAACAATAGAGCAAAGAGAGAGGGGATGTGCTACCTAAGCTGCAAGGGAGAAGACTGGCAGCAGATGGCGCGCAAATTTGTTGATTTTATGAATATTGGGGAAGGAAGTGTGTTATATGTAGATTGAGACGTTAGATGTTCTAGAACTGGTATGGAATATGGCATGGAGCTGGCCCCAGTTGGAAGGCAAGAGAGAATGTTTTTGTTTGAATGAAAGAGGTTGAGGGAGAGAGTGAAGCTGAGAAGAGGAGGTAACTGGGGATATGGAAGAAAGCATTTAAATAAAGAAGATGTGTATATCGACATACCTGACATCTGTGTGATACTTTAAAGTATGGACTTAATACCAACCCTCTATTCATAATAATAAAAAAAGAAAAACAAAATTCCAATGCTGACAGAAAAGGGGATGCTTGTTTGGAATGCTCTGGGAATTGCATGCTCATCAAGGTGCACAGAAAATGAGACATCTTGTGATGTTATTTGCTGCCCTCTAACTGCTGTTATACATGTCGGTGCAGAGGGGGGTCGTAGAATGCCTGCCCAGCCATGTCTGCAACTGACCCGTGTGTACCCCGCATAGGCTTCCCCTCCCGTGGTTAGCCGTACTTTGTATTCTGTGCCTCCCCATTTTTCTGAAGCTGCTGTGCCTCCTCACTGTTGATTGTTATGCTATCTAGGCTCTTTTCCCCCTCTATGTTCCATCTACAGTTGGTTATTGTTTGTGTCTACTGTGTCAACAAGGCTTTCTCTGACTCTTTAGGTTCTCACCCTTCTGATGACTACTGTTGGGTACTGTTGGCTCTGTTGGTTCTGCTGTAGCCAATGCCCCCCTTTTTTGGTTGTCGATCTCTGTTGTCCCCCCGCCCCTTGTCTTCCATCCTCGCTGTTTCCTGCGTTCCCCTTGTGGTGTGTTACCTGCTTGTGCTTCTGGTGTGCTCCTACTGTGTAAATCCTCCCATCCTGTGCATCCTGTATTGTGGAGCTCTGGGCTGTGCTTTTTCCTCTCTCTTCTCTCTCTCACCCTCTCCTCTTTCCTCCTCGCACCCTCTACGCTGCACTCAATTTCTCCCATCTTCCCTAACTGCTACTCTTCTACTCTGCTACTCTATCTCCTATCCTATTCCTCTCACTAAGTCTGGAAGGAATTAATTCAAGAAGGATATCCACGTCAGCGCTTCCTTCAGACAGATTCTTACTGACATCCTCTTTGTCGTTCCCTCTCCAGACCTATGGACCCCTCATATGGTCTGTTTGCTCCCCTTTCTCCTCTCTCATTAATGGTGGCACCAGATGGGAGGTCCTCTTGGCCTACTTCCACTCCTCCATAGCCATAATTAATGTCTATCAAAATGGTGCCATCATGGTCCAGGGCTCTCAGCCAAATCGCCTCCTCCTTGATAGGTGTGTCCCGCATCTTATCAATTTCCCCCTTCTCCTGCTAATCCTTCTACCTCCTCTCCATTTCCTTTGCCACCTCCTTCCTCCTCCTTTGCCTCCTCTCTGGAACCCGTGCGTCCCAAGAAGGGGTAGCCGCCTAGCAAAGTTAAAACATACTATCACTTCTGTATGTAATTGATTATATTGAAAACGGTGGTGTATAAAAATTCACCAATGATTCATCCTAGTGATGTAATCTAAACCCCCTGGGGGGTGGACAAGACAATGTACATTGTATTGTATGGGTATGCTCTAAATTATTACGAGGAACCACTTTTTTTTGAGGTGCAGTTTTTATTATTATTGCTGCACAGGAATAAAGTAACCAGATAGCAAAATAACTAAATTTTAATAATAAACTTTTGACCAAGAACCCTGCATACATCATCACTTGAGTGGTAGAATTCTTTACCAAAAGCAGCAGAGATACATTTGCTTTAATTACAAAAGAGATTTAAACAAATTATTTTCCCATTCGGGGAATTCTCCAACAAGAGTAAAGCAGGACAGAGTTGTGAGTGTTAGTAAATAGTGTACATAAACATATAGGTAAGGAGCAGTTTTCCTTGCAATGTCAATTGTGAGTCCTATATAGTTGTACACTGATTTTTCGAATTATGAGTGACCATTCCTACGTCGGGAAACAAACAATTCCCAGAGATGTATATTTGGTCAACAGTAATGGTACTGGACCCTAGGACGTTTCGGCTTCCAGGGTGGGTGCCTTCATCTGGGCCAAAAGAAGATTGTATCTCCCTATAGGTGGTAAACACAAAAAAGGGGGTGGATGTTAGAAACTCACAGAAAAACCTGTACCTGCAAGTGGTAACAGTGTGCTGTATACAGATAGGGGACCTGTATAGCTAAAAGAGAGACAATCTCTCATTAAAAACAACAACAAAAACAAGCCAACCTGAAGCTTGGGTCCGGGGTGGGGGAGAAGAGAAGGGCGGAAGGGCACAGGCAGCAATTCCGTCTTGTAGAGCTGTGGTTAATCAGCAGTTGGAGGGCAGCAGGAAGCACGGGCCTTGGGTGGGGTTGTGGGCAGAGCCCCACCTTGCATCTAAAAGACACCGGTGTGTGTGTCAGTGCTGGTATAGCCCATCAAGGTAAAAAGCATGACAGAACAGAGCAAGAGGTAAGAGGGTAGGCTAAGTTCCTACCTGATGGTTAAATGATGTTTTCTAAATGACCTCCAGTGTTGGCCAGAGTTAATTAAGGCCCATCCGTAGCCCTGGGTAGGTGGAGGGCTGCAGGAGTATGGACCCAGCACAGATTAGTTGTGGGGCCGTGATTCCAAGGTGCACCCCTGTTAAAGCAGAACAGGAGGTGTATTCTGTGGAGGAAGGCAAGAAAAAGGGCAGAGAAAATGCTGTTTAAAATGCGTGCCTCAGAACTAGGCATATGTAAAGGTGAAATGTGAAGGGGATGCTGCCAGATAGAGCAGTCAGAGCCGAGACGCTCTCCTGTGAGGTGCCTGTTTACCTCTGATGGTGAGAGGAGCTACCCTGAGTATCAGCTGCAGGGCTAGAAGAGGGAGTGCACCTGTATTTCAGGGCAGTGAATGCGCGTTGGAACTGCACTGAAACACTACCCGTGGGCGCATGCGCAGCAGGGACGCGCCACGAGACACTGCTCCTCGCTCGTGCGCAGTGGGGCTGCGTACCGAAGCACTGTTCCCCTGCGATGCGCAATGCAGACACGGAACAGGGCACTGCTCCTGTGCCCATGGGCAGGCAGCGCTTGATGGAAAATTGACTAATTCAATCTGCCCGGCTGTCATAGAGAAATGTAGAGTGGCGAGCTGCGGTAGTACGATGTGGTGAACTGGCCTGTGGGTACAACTAGATTGGAGGCCGATATGTATGCCCTTTAAAATGAAATGAACGTGCCTCGCCAGCCCGACAATGAAAGGAACCAGCGCGTGAGCCCTATGAAGCAAGCATCAGATGTGTACAGGTGCCTGCACACAGAGACATTTACGGAACATATACTGTTAGATAACAATGCTGTCCAGAAGGCCTGAGGCTGGTGGAAAGGGCACCTCTAACTCCCCACTGGCCATTCTGCCACCTCCATCCACAGCCTCTGCCCACTCTCCGGCCTCTCTGTCACTTACGCTGGGTGTACCCCACTCCTGTACCCCCCCTGCTCCACAGAGCAACTCCCAACCCTCGCTCTGCTGTAAAACACTCCTCTGACATCTGCCACCTCCTCAAAGACCTTGTCCTTGATTTTCTTGCTCTCACAAGACATGGTGCACGGCCAGCTCTGTCATGAGTTTTGGCACCCTCCTCCCTGAGGGCTCCAAGATCCTCTCCAAGACCAGAACCAATCAACCCAGAGGTGGAGTGGCCCGATCTTTTCCTGAGTGGGTTCCTGTATCTGCCATTTCCATGCAGGCCTATTCCTCCTTTGAATGCCCGTTGAGCAGCTCTCTATCTCTCCTGGTGTCTCTCTAGCTGTGGCCACCATCTACAGGCTACCTGGCCAGGTCGCACTCTTCCTCTCAGAATGGGCAGACCTCACTTCTTCTCTTCTTGTTTCTTCCACTCAATTCCTCCTCCTCGGAAAAATCAACATCCACCTGGATGCCTCTGACCACTCCCCTGGGCTCTTCCACAACCTCTGCGACTCTCTCTCCCTTTCCATTCTACCGTCTGGTCCAACACACTCTGACAGACACACCGTGGACATTCTAATTTTCTCAGGCATCCCCCTCCATTACCCTCTCACTACTCCTCTGCCTTGGACTGACCACTTTCTCATCTCCGCCCACCTGCAGCTTCCTGGCCCCCAGGTAAAGCCCACCCCAGCACTACAACCTTCCTTCTAGGTCATTCATCCCATGAAGCTAGTGTCAGTGGCCGCCTTTGCCTCCACTTTCTTTGCTCCTCCTACTCCTGCAGCTGACTAGCTTTCTATCTCCAACACTCTAGACATTCTTGACCCTGTCATGAGGTTCTGTCTAAAGCCTACCTCCAAGTGCAACAGTTGGTATGACTCTGACCTGACCATCCTGAAATGTAAGTGCAGGGTTGCTAAGCGGAAGTGGAGGACATCAGCGCATCTTCTGACAAACTGGCCTGCCGCCTGCTCCAAAGGCAACACAGACTCTCCATCGTCTCCAAGAAGGGGGTCCATAGTCAAGCCTGTGTCTCTGTGGGCTCTAACAACACAGCCAAACCCTTTAAAATCTGTCAGGAGCTGACCAATCTTACTGCAGCCTCCAGCTCTCCTGTTCCCTCCCAAACCCTCTGCTCAGCTCGGGCTTCTCATTTTACCACTAAAACCCAGGTCATCCTGTCCTCACTTTCCTCTTCCTCTCTATCTCCCTCTACCTCTCTCAGGTCCACTTTGTCTGCCTCTCCTTCTTTCCTCCCTCTCTCTGATAACACCTGATGATGTTTCTGGACAAGTCTGATTTATGAAAGTGTCTTCCAAACCAGTAATCCCCTGCTCTTCCAGAACTATCAAGGACCACATTGCTTCCTTCGCTCCAGCCTTGGTCGATTTCTGCAATCACTCTTTCACCACTGGATCTTTCCAATCTCTCCTCAAGCACTCCATTGTGCACCCCTTCTAAAAAAAAGCCTTCTGCTGGTCCTTCCTGTCTGGCAAACTATCGCCCGATCTCCATCACTCCTTTCCTGGGCAAACTCCTGGAAAAGCTGGCCATCTCCCAGCTAACCCGCCATTCTGAATCTGTTGGTTGTTGCCATGACCATCAATCTTGCTTCGGAGCAGCCACTCCCAGCAACTTCTCTTCTGAACACCTGTGAAGATCTGCTCTCGACCCTTGATTTCATCTCTCCCGCTGTCCTCATCCTCCTTGACCTTTCCTCTGCCTTTGATACAGTAAATCATGAATTTCTGTTTAATCGATGTTGCGAGAACCTGGGCATCATGGATCAGGCTCTGGTATGGCTGACCTCCTTCCTCTTGGACTGACCATCCCAGGTCCAACTTGGGTCCTTTCCCTCCACCTCTTCCCTGTCCACTTGTGGTGTCCCCCATGGCTATATCCTCACCCTGATTTTTACATTTCTACTTTAGCCCCTTTGGCCCACCTGATTTCCACCTTCTCGTCTAACTTCCAGTGTTATGCGGATGGCACAAAGCTCTCTTTCAGGCTTCCCTCAGACTCCTCTCCTTCTCTGCCTCAACGCCAGTAAGACTGGGATTCTTCTCACAGGGATCCCTGCTCCCGTTTTCCCTCTCGCACTCTGGCCACCCTCCTTGGGTCCTGGCCCTCCTCGGAGGATAAAAACCTTGAGACAATTTTCGACTCCATCCTCTTCTTCCCTCCTTGCATCACGGACCTTGGCAAGAAGGCCCACTTTCAGCTGCACCTCCTCAGCGGTATTCTCCCTTTTCTCACCTTCCCCCAGAAAGAAGCTCACTGTCTCCAGAGTTCTGGTTCTCTCCAGGCTGGACTACTGTAACAGCCTCTTTCTTACTCTACTCTTCGCCCCCCTTCAACTAATCCAGAACAGTACTGCAAGATTTACCCTTGGCCTCAAGCCCAGGGACCGCATCTCTCCAGCCCTGAATTCTCTGCATTGGCTCCCGGTGGCTGGAAGGATCAAGTTCAAGACCCTTTCAATTGTTCAGAAGGCTTTCTGGGGCCGAGGTCCGCACTATATCCAACCCGTTCTGCCTAAAATACCTTCCCTTTAGAGCCCTTCGCTCCGCTACCTCAAACTCTCTGTGGGTCAGATGCTTTTCCAAGCAGAGAGTGGGGATAGATCTCTTTCCTCTGAAGGTGCCTCCCTCTGGAATGGCTTCCCTGCCCCTCTCAAACTTGAGCCGGACCACCTGAAGTTTCAGAAGCTGCTCAAGATCTTCCTTTCCTCCTCTGCCTTCTCTCTCTCCCTCTTCCTTACTAACCTTCCAGTCTGACTGCCCTGACTGGTTGCCAGCCACCCTCAGAGTCTCACAGGGTACCAGACCCTGCATTACCAGTCTTCCTTTACTGCCTTCGGGCCCACCGCGCACCTAGGGGATGTAACTGTAACTCCTACTGTTGCCTTCCTTCCTGCACTTACCCAGAGCTGTGCTGCCACGGCTGCACTTAATCAGCCATGGTAGCTAGACCGCACTTTCCCCTACACTCTCCCCTACACTTCCCCCTCTCCTTTTCCCCCTTGTACTTTGTTGTTGCACTTGCACAATCCGAATGACACAAGGCCTAGTAGGATCCTTTGTCCTGTCTTCCCAGTGTCTCCCTCTTCCTTGTCTTATGGTGCTTAGAAACACTTGTGTACAGGCGCGTTATGAATACCAAATCATATCGTATCATATATCATATCATCAAGCGTTGCTTGGGTTCTATGTTGATATGTGCAAACTATAGAGTAGCTCTGCAGATTTTATGTTTCAAAGCAGGAAAATATACCTGTTCAAAATATGCTATGAGACATTGTATGTGCTAGTCGTATCCTCAAGGAGTTTCATGGAATTTCATTTTTAGAGTTGCTCCTTTCTTCGGGGATGGCAAATGAGCTGAACAGCAGGCACGTGCAGCCAGACGCCCACTCAACTCCGCCTTTCAGGCTCTGGGCACCTCTACTTACTGACAGCGTGAAGGCCATCAGAGGCATCTCTGGAGCTCTTCGGTATTATATGCACCTGAAGAAAATGCAATAACACTGCCGCTCTAAAGGTTGATGCCTGAAATAGAATCAGCAATGTGGCGTGTAAACCTTTGCAGACATAGAAAAGGCACACACAAATACACTCTAGTTATGAAATCCATGCCCTTGAATGAGATGTCAATTTGTTTTCGAACAAATATTTCAGCATCGGTGCTTTCAAATGTTTCATCGCAAAAATGCAAACATAGTGACAAATATAACAACAGTAATATATGAATAATCCCACCATAAAAATTGCACACTTTACCCTCTAATAATGTCTTCAGGGACTCTTGCAGCAGTCATATTTGAATGAGCTCATTATATTGCTAGTGGAATGTAGCGTTCAAGCGCTCCTGTTCTCATTCGAGCACATACAGCAGGCGTGCTTCCACCATCAGTACAAATGACTCATTCGTCAATGCATGCTCTGACCGCAAGCCATAAATAGCTTCTACAAGTGATTCATCAATGAACTCTTTTTTTTAGAGATAGAAGGAACTCATCCTCATGACTCACTCATTCATAGGCATTCGACTGGTGAAAAACATACAGGATTTATTACTGTAAATCGGAAAAGATGGCAGCCTGCCAGGTGGCAATTGTTTACATCTAAATCTAACACCCACCTCTGATGCTGTGGACGAGGGTGGCAGGGCTTTTTTGTCTGTCTGGTCACGCAACGTGCCTCGGAGAAATTTGAGGAGCGTTGCTTTACAGTACGATACAGTACAGCGTTGCTGATCCTCCACCAAGGGACCTGATTTCCTAAAAAAATCCCAGAATAAATATATTTTGCACGTGTGTAAATGCTGTTTGAATGTGTAATTGCATTAGCGCTAGCACAATAGTTTCGGTAATCCAGCCCCAGGAGTGACAACTTTTAAAATGTCTTGGGAGGGGGCTCAATTTTTAAACCCATTAAGTCATTATTAGTGTGATTGTGGGAAGTGGCATTACAGTTAGTGACATTATTGGAAGTAACACCAGAGGCAAGTGTTTTGGGCAATTCACTGCCTCTGCCAAATTATTTTACTGGCACTCTGCATTCCCAAAAACTCAAAAGTAATGGATTAACATAGATGAGGCAATCATAACTGCTGCCATTGCTGAAAGCAGCTTTTCAAGCTTATCCTTGATTAGCCCGTCTATGGGCCTCATTACAAGTTTGCCGGTCCGAAACAAAGGTGCTGGTAACCTTTGTTTCCGGACTGGCAAACTAGGAGTCTGCCTGCCAGAGCTTCTGTGCCTGACAGGTCTGACCCTGCCGGATGTAGCGGCCACATTAGGCAGACCGGTCACGGAAGTTTTGGCACTGTTAGCAACGGTGCCGTCGCTTCCGGTCCCCACTCCGATAGAGTCCTAAGGGACTCCATGGGAATGGAGACTTACATTTTATCTGGTGGCACCGGGAAGTCAGGCACCGGTAACATTTTCTGAGTCTGGCGGCAATCCACCAGTAGCATCGGCAGGGTTACTGCCGGACTCGTAATGAGGTCCTATCTCTTTCAAGCAAGAGACAGCCGTATGCAAATCAGTTTTGGTCCTACCACCAATGGAAGCAATCAGTCTTGTTCGGCAGGGCTGATCAGGCTCTATTTTTGCCGTTTGGTATTCCCTTTGTTCTATCAAAAATGATGGTCCATTTGAGACTTGTCTAATCACATTTTTTAAAATGTTTTTATGTTTTTTATTTATGTGCATATGGTTTGATACAAACCTTATACACAATTTAATCAACATTAATACAAATTACAATCATTTGAAAAATAAATAACATTTGAATGTTAAAGGAATTTGTACCGAGCACTGTCACCACTGCTGTGGTCCCCAGGCATTCTGGCGGATCTGAAAAGGATAGTGTTAAGAGGGGGGGGGGTGGTAAGGTTAGTAGGGTGTAGTGGGAATAGGAAAGTGAGAGTTGTGGTGGAAGAAAAGACAACATTTCATATAAAATCGATGCATCCAATTTCAATATATTGTTGATAAAGCCAAAGATACCAAGCATTATTATTAATTTGTGGATCAAAATAACACTGTTAAGGGCAATTGAATGTAACGCTCCCTTCCATGTGTGATAGGCGGCTGCAGTGTAGACAATAGATTTGGGCCCATAAATACAGCTCCAGAACTGGTCACCTTCCATGGAGCAAATATCAGTGGCAAGCCCAATATAACTCCTAATATAAAAGGTCTTCAAAAAGGGGCCTGATGTTAGCAAATGGTGCCCCAATTCAAGCTTCAGACAGCAGAGGCAGCTCGTCCTTTCTTTGCGTGCTAGATTAGTCCAGCGGCCAGTATGTTATGAAATAGGAGTATATTATAACGCAGATATTAAATAAATCTGCGAATATAAGAAGATATTTTCATTAGATAAGTGGGAAGACGATCATGACGAAATCCTTGAGCAATAAAAGCTGCATAATTTACCTTGTTACTTAGATAAGAAATATTATATCTAAAATCAGAATCACTAATTTTCTTTTTAAAATAGTCGTTAAGTTAGGGACTACATCAATATTTACAAAATGCCCCAAAGCAGTGGATCTTAATTGTATTAAAAAGGGTTAGTGCATTTCCGTAAATAAAGTCTGCCCAAAAAGCTTAGAAGGTTGTTCGCAGCAAGAAGGGAGGTGATAATAGCGAGAAAAAGCTTGCATCGTTGATCCAACCAAAGGGAGCGGATGGAGGGAACCCCAAGCTCAAAGTGGATCGTCACCACCGGGACAGAAGAAGGAACTCCAAAGATAGATTGCAAGAGTTCCCCTTCAAATTTGTCCACCAAGCTCATCATTGGCTCAGATATTATTGCAAGACCATATAAAATCCCCGGAAGGATGCTTTTGCGGTATACTGACACTAGCTCCATAACATTGTATCCACCCTTCCTACGGATACAACGTTGCAGTAGCAACCCTTTTTTCAATACTTTTCCTTGCATAAAATCGCTAACAAATCTCTGTGTTGGTGTATTACAAATCGGGACTCCCATATAGACATACTTATCCACAATATCAAAGAGAGACTTGTTTAAAGACCAGCCAGACGTGTTTTCTAGATTTCTGTCCAAATATCATAATTTTGGTTTTCGAGCTATTAACTCTCAGAAAATTAGCATCTGAATAGACAGCTAATGCATCCAATAAGCGTTGTAATCCAGCATTTTTCCTTAGGCTGTTGCTGTATACTAATGGCAGAGGTATTGAGGTATTGGGCCCTGGAAAATAGCTTAGGGGCAACACTCCCGCCTTGGAAGCAAGACGACGCAGAGCAACACAGGTTTGCTCACTGGGTCCGTGCTTCTAAACCTCTGGCTATTAAGCGCATTATAAGTAACCACTCTGGGAAGAAGTTGGGATCAGACTGGTTTACTACTGGCTCCGGGTGTGGGGAAGACAGGAGCTAGGGAAATACAGAGAGGCTTTAAAATATGTAATGACATTGGGTGGTTGGCAAGAGATCTGCTGGTTGGGCCATGGAGTGGCTTGTCTTGCTGGGTTTGTCTGCTTACTGGGACAATCCAAACACTATGGAAGAAGATGCAGAGGACAAGGTGAAGGCTGCTTTCGTGAGATATAAGTAAAACAAGGCGTCAACCTTGTGTCTTGCTTTGGCTAATGGATTAGATTATTCGAACCTGAAGCTCTCCCCGGATTTTGAAGAACATATGGACATAATAGCTTTCCGATTAGGATGCCTCCCGGTGCTGGATTATACCAGTCACTGGAACAGGCATCAGAGTACTGATTTTCTGCTCTTTGGCGCAAATGTGGAAACCACTCTCCATTTCATGTTAATATGTGAGGGCCTCAAAGAGATTGGGGTCAGACACCTGTAGCCCTTGTTCCGCCTTTTCAACATCTCATCAACTAGCCACACAATGCAGCTCTCTAGATCCTCCGACAATTTAAATGTTGCTCACTTTGTTGTGAAGTATATCTACAGGCCTTGGTTGGAAAGGACTAAAGCAATGCTAACCGAGGGGCAATAGTTGTCCTTGAGGGTCTCATCTCCATGCACTTGCACTTTCACTGTGGAGGGAAAGGTTTATTGATCAAGCATATTTGCACATAGAAGTAGGGCATTGTCTGCCCTAAAGGATGATTTTCTCTTTCTGTTTTATGATATGAATTCCTTTTAACTTGTGTAATACCATGTCTGTTCTTCTGCTAAATGTTTATGTCTACCTAGTTAATTCGTTTTGAACCCTGGGATTGGTCTGTGTAGAGTATGTATTGAGACTGCACCAAATATTTTAAACATTTTGATGTCATTTATTACACTTTCTTGGTTTTTATGATTTACAGTCTATATGCTCTTCTTAGTCTTGCTAGGTTGTTTTTGTTCTGGGCAGTTGGGTAGGTTCTCCAGGTCCGTTCCAGACAGTGCTTGAGGGTTTTTAGTGATTTGAGGTTGGCAGTATACCACTTATCTCTGATCTCTGAGAGGGATGTTTAGTAGGGGTGAAGGGTTCAAGGGAGCTCGAGAGGCAGAAAGAAGAGTTTAATGGGCGGGCTTCCCAGAGGGAGAGTGCTGCGAGTGCTGGGAGTGAGGTGAGGAGGGAGTTGACTAGATCTGGGGTGATAACGACTTTGTTCCAGAGTGGAGTGAGAGATGTTCGGGTTGGTGGTGGTTGGGTGTTGCCTTGAGAACGGGCCGTGGTTGTAAGAGATATGGAGAAGAAGATTGGTGAGTGATCTGTCCATGTTAGGGGGCATGGAGGCAGTGTGGATATGATGTTTGTGGTGCTGAAGACTGCATTGAGTCTGTGGCCTCCAGTGTGGGTGGGCATGGAGATGCGTTGTCTTGGGTTGAAGACTTCCAGGTTGTCTGTGAGAGATTGAATCATAGGGTTTGAAGGGGAGTCAAACCAGATGTTGAAATCACCTAGGATGGTAAGCGTTGGATCCAGGTTGAAGTACATAGTCAGAACATCGCAAAGTGTGTCTGCACATTTTTTGTTGTAGCCGGGGGTGGGGGGAGGGTGGGATCTATAGATGAGTAGGAAGCTGTGCAAGGCAGAAGGTGAGAGTTGGAGTTTTACCAGAAGGGATTCATAGTCTGTGGTAGTGGCTCAGGTGACCTTAATAAGAAGTGGAAATTGGTGTTTGTGTAGTATCGCAAGTCCCCCCCTTCATGATCTGTTCCAAACAATAAGGTTGTAGCCGGGTGGGAAAGCCTTGTGCGCAATGGGCTCGTAATCGTCAGCAAACTAGGTCTCTGTGATGAAAAGGATGGATAGGTTTTCTTCTGAGATAAGGTCAAAGATGTGCAATTTGTTTTTAGAGACTCACCTGGCGTTGATGAGGATGCAAGAGATTTGGTGGGGTTTGTTTGCAAGTGCGGGGGGGGAGGAGAATAGGGCTGGGACGGGTTGAGTGCTGGCAGGGAGGCTTGGGCCCTATAATGAGGTGGCAGAGTTCGGGATCTGGGTTGGAGCACTGGTGATGGTAAGTGGGGCCTGAAGTGTCCTAGGTCTGGGCCTTTCCTTGACTTTAGGGCAGCCCATGAGTGGGGGGGGTTTGGAGTTTGGGGTTTTGGCCAGCTCTGCCCTCGCTGCGCTAATAGAGGGGAAGCGTGAATTGGAGGTGGCGTTGCTATTTTGCTCGTGAGAGGTGCGCGCAGAGGGTGCAGGTGAATAGCTAGCGGGGTGGGTTATCAGGGTCTCTGGGTGATGCAGTATGCTCTGGGGGTCAATGTTTTCAACTCCTAGTCTCCATCGATCCACTCTCACTTGTAGCGGGGGGGCGAATGAGCATGGTGGAGGGATGTATACCTTGGAGTTCTGGAGGGTGGGGCAGGGCTGTGAGATGGGGTGGAGGGTTGGGAGGTTGTACTGTGCTTTGGAGACGGGTGGGTTAGGGTGTGGTGAGTCTCGTCAGGCCAACTGGCATGCCAGCATGTGGATCTGATTTGGGCAGTGTGTGGCATGATGACTTTCCTGTGGGTAGGATGCATCCTTAATTGGGACGTCGCACATGTATGGACGGTGCAGTTGGGTTCGGGTGTGAGGGTAGGGGAGGTGTGTAAGCCGGTAAGTATGGAAACAGAGACGGTGGCCAGTCATAATTTCGGAAAAAAAATGTCGACAGACAAAAATGTCGACAAAAAAATGTCGAAAAAAAAAATGTCGACTTTTGTTTTTTTAAATTATATATTTATTTTAGGGGTTCGGGAGTTAAAAAAAAAGGGAACAATTAAAAAAGAAAATTAAAAAAGGAGGGTTGGGGGGAACCCCCCCATTTAAAAAAAAATGCATTGGAAAAAAAAGTCGACATTTTTTTTTTCGACATTTTTTTTTTCGACATTTTGACTTTCGACATTTTTGTTGTCGAAATTATCACTATAAACTAACAGAGACACCTGGTCACATCCAATGTTATATGAACAGTTGTGAGTTGTGACCGATTAGGTGTGTGTGTTGTGTGTGTGTTGTGTGTTTTGTGAGGGTGGGACTTGGTACATATAGTATTGTAATATGTGGTTTATGGATCATGTATTTGTATTCACATATGACGAAAAAGTTTCTTAAAATATTTATATTAACATGATAATAAACAGTTTATGAAATGTTTTCAAATTGCTATTAGCCGATCATTATGAATCCAGGCTGACATACGATTACTTGTTTGTGCACATTGTTGCTATTGGCACATGGCTACTGGGCTGGGTGCCAGGAAGTAAACCGTGAAGCCCGCTACCCACACCCCTTCTCAACAGCTCCACTGTGGAGCTGCCTACTTGCCTTGGAAAGGAAGAACAGATTTCACTCCCTTGGTTGCTGACCATCTCTTGCACAGCTGGTGGGGAGAAAAGTCCATTCTTCTTTTCTGTAGCATGTAGGCAGGGCTATGGGGGAGCTGGGAAGTAGGCTGAAAGGCAGCATGAGTAAAGTGATTTAAGGAGCGGCCGGCAAGGATGGCAGGGCCAGCAGAAGTAAGTGTCAGGAGGGCAGGGTAAAAGGGGACTGGCCTCGGATGGGAAAATTGATTCCTGTGGGCCAACTGGAATGTTGATTTACTTGGGATAAGTGCCAGAAGCATTTTATTACTGATTGGCTAAGAGGAGTCATCCAACGTTGCACTCTGGGTGCTGCTAAAGGTTAATGTCCTCCCTACTCTGCTTGTTATTGTATGTAATAGCTTTCTAGGTTCCCATAGTATGTCAAATGTACTCCTGTGCTAGGAGTATTCATTCTGGCCTATGTAAAATACACCTCTGTGATATGTAGCGTACCCTCTTGACCCTTTAGATAAGGTTCGCAATATAAAAATCCTTTAAAGTAAAATTAAACTACGTAGAGACAAAGATATTGGTAAAACTACTGCAATTGTATTAGCTAAATACACCGCTATTGATCTCTAGCCTCCCTCCTTGCAGAAGGGGTTGGATGATGACTTGATTTACAAATGCTGGTTCTGATTCTGAATGAATCACACAAGTAAAAAAAAACACTGAGAATGAAAGTTTTTCCACTGTGTGGCACCTGGAAATCCGCCAAGGATCTGTCGTTACTGTGTCCAAAAAGCAGTGTTTACAAAATAAGGCCCTATCGATATCGCATCCTAATAGACATGTACTTATTTACCGTAGGGTCATGATGATCTACAGAAGCTTCTTAAATGGCAATTATTGAACATTTTTATTACACTTTTTAATACATGATACATAGTTCTGATGAAGGGCAGCAAATGTCACCTTTATACCCAACTCAGTGTTTTTTTTTCACTGTGTGGCATTCACAGATTAGCCCAGTATCCAGGGCTCCAGTTGTGAAAAGTCACTGTTTTTCCTCAAAAAAGGCTGGAGCTTGCCCATCTGGGGCATCTTCTCACCCACACTGAGGTCAGAAAAATCCTCAAGGGGCTCCTATATAGCCTTTTCAACCTTTTTCACAGCACCTTTTGAAACCAAATTAGCAGGTCATGCATGCATGTCAACACAGATCTAAGATGATCTGTCCTTCAGATTTTTTAGTCAAAGCTCATCCAATTAGAATTCCCCTTAATTCTCCAATCAAATAGTTGCAGATAGCTGCAGATTCAATCCAAGCTAATCCAATATCCATTTAAAGCTTGACAGTTCAAAATGGTGTTGTTGTGGATTTAACAGCCACAATATTTATAAGTCAACATTTTTCAGATTTTTTATTTTTTTTTAAAAACGCTGGACCGATTTTCTCCATACTAAGCAAAGTACATAAGTTGACCCAGATACCAGATCCTTGCAAAGATTTGATACATCTTTGTCCAGCAGTTTTTCAGTAGGTGAGAGTAAACATTCCCTATTGGAGTTGGCATGGGATTAACAACTTCTGGGATGCCACTATCATTTTGACCGCCCTCAACGGAACTTCTATGAATGGTATGTTTAATTATGTGGCATTAAAGTAAAAGGCATTTGCTGTATCCTGGGCAGGAGGGTTGGATTGGCCCCTCGGCCTTTCGGCCCGTGGCCGGGCCAAGATAGTCCCTGGGGATTGGGGGCCGGTTTCCGGCCATGCCTGAGCCGGTTTGGACAAAAAGAAAAAAAATGTGAAGAATTTTTATTTTTAACAAATATATATATATTTTTGAGAAAGAAAATACCTGCAACGGCATAATTCATCAAAGCAAGATAACCTTGCTTTGATGATTTATTTGCATGCATGATGTGTGCATCATAAATTATGATGCATGCATCATTTACATGCTGCTGCAGCATGCAAAGTTGAGGGGCAGGCACAATGCCACCTGGAGTTGCTGTGCTGTTGTATTAGTGATAAATATGTATTAGTGATATTAGTAATATAAGTGATATTAGTGATAAACAACCAATTTTAGAGTAGAATAAGCACCCATTTCGGACTACGTATTTTGGCTTTCACAAGTCGCAGTAATATCATGTTTTTTTCTGAAGTTGTCTCTATTACGATCATCACAAGACATTCCATCTCCGTGTCCTCGGTCACTTGACAAAATCCTTGTGACTAAAAGCTTCTGTACAGTGTATAAATATTTGACCATAGCACATCAAGTGGCCATTGACTTCATTGTGCCACATTCAATGCTTTGTTGTAATGTGTCTAGCTTTCCCATCTCACTGGCATGCTGTTCAGGATGTTTGTTTGCATGTATGAGGTAACAAGTGCTCAGAGTATTGGATGTCCTGTTAGTGCGCTGATGTCCCTATTTTGCCAACCTCTGAAGCCTCTAAGTAGATGCATGCAGGCTTGACATGCGGCCAACTTTGAACCAGACCTGCAGATGAACTTAACTGGTCTGCTGTTAAATCTCAGTTACCTGTTTAATGTTTTCCGCTACAGAATAATTGCTCATTTTACTATAGCCGATATGAAAGCTCAGTGGGTTGAGAGCTTGCTGCTGCGATGTGTGTGTGATCTGCAGGTTCGAATCCCAGCAAGGCCATCTCAGCCTTTCATCCTTCTTAGGTCAATAAATGAGTACCAAGACAGGTTGGCTGATATTGTATGCATATTTGTTCTATAAAAAAGAGCTTAAGTGTAAGTGCTATACAATAACATACTATCATTTGGCCTTGGACATCTGCTTGCATTCACAGTAATTTGCCAATATGGATCTATGCACACAGATATTAATGATACAAATGGTGATCCATTCTTGTATGAAATGTATTTCACATTAGTGAAATCATAACCATATTTTTCGCAGTGTACTTAGGAACAATGCTTTTTGATGCCACTTCCTGTTTTGTCAAGGGTCGTGAGGTGAGGGGTGGGCCACTTTTTATTTGGGTGTCCGGGTCTATTTCTTGTCCCAGTCCGACCATGCTGGGCAACAATTTTATGCAGAGTAAACCAGGTTAAACAAAAGAAAGGCAAACACATATTTCAATAAGTGATATGAAAGTAGTTTTGTATAGGAGTTTGGAATTTAACAAAATATGGTTTAAAACATGACTGTGTTGCATTTTAATTAGAGAATTGTTATGATTTGTGCAATATCAGTTTTGAAAAAGATGTTACATGTTTGTAACTGTTTTTAAACTATAGAATGGTCTGCCCCTGGCACATAGAGTGGAACCGAAACATATGACCTTTGGAAAAAGGTCTAAAACGTTGCTTGTTACTTGGTCATTTGCACCACCTAGCTCAAGAGACCAAAAAGGGATGACTCATTTATGATCTCAGGATCAACTGAACTGCTGGCACGTACTACTTTTGAAAGTATATAACTTTGCTATTTGCTATGTCATCTGTGTTGTATTTAACAGGGCTTGGTTGTTTACTGTGCACTCGGAAATCCTTGATTTTTCTGTTTGCTATTTGTAACGTGCTTCCTCAGCTACAAGTTCATTATAACCCTCTAACCACACACCCTTTTTCTTAGCACTCTGAAGTTTCTTGTTGTCCATGTTTGGCACTTAACAAAACAGTTAACCTGAAATCCTTTACTTTTGATAGTCCTGTAAAAAATACTTTGCTTTCTTATGGCAAAACAATGAAAACAGTTTTTTTGTAAATAAAAGGAGAGAGTGAATTAAAATGCATAGCTGCTTTTTATGGATGCTGTCCTTTTCTAAATAATGTGTAATGTGCTTTTGAATAATTGCATAAAAACAACATTGTTACCCTTGTGTGCTCTTACATTGTTTCAGCTGTGTGTCTGTGTCCAGTGGGATATGGTTTACTAGTTTCAATATAGAGTTGAATACAGCGTTAAAAGAACATGTGTTTGAATTTAGTAACATGTGTCGTTTTATTTGTTCCAGCATCTATCCAGAAGAACGTAATTAAGTCTGAGAAAGCACCTATGAATGTACCATTCACCAATGGTCATTTTGTTCATCTTGAGCAGTCCAAAGAAGAGCCCTCCGGCATCTGTTTATTTACTTTGTCCACCTAGGCCTCAGCATCAGCCTCAGCATCATCAATGGGTTGCAGGTGTTGTTGGTTTCATATGCGTGTTGTTTTTCTGTGTACTGATTTCTTTCTCTTTTGACTTTTCAAACACCCCTCTTGTGTTGCATCCGTAGGTAGCTATATCTTGAAGACACCCCGAAATGAGTAGATACTCATTTTTTCCAATGATTGATCAAATACTTCAGAAATCACAAGCTGAGCTTGTGCTTTAGGAAATATGTCATTAGTGTTGAAAATATCTCAATGCACTGAATCCAGTTGAAGACAGAAGTGCCTGGAGTTGACATGTTCAAAACTGACCTTCAACACGTGGTTGGATGCTGCAAACTACCACTTTCTGCATCTCCATATTCTTATGTGCCATTTTCCTTGTCTCCACAAAGGCAAAATATAGAGATGTGTCTAGAAAGAACAGTGAGTACAAACTATTGCTCGCTTTATTGCAGTGCATTTCAGTTTGTTCAAGTCTAAAATAGATTTTTAACCGGGTCTCAAGGTTTGTACTTTACAAGCTATATAGTATGCAGTTCTAAGTCACACCATAAGAGAACACACATGTTTAACAAAGTATAAGGGTCCAAAAAAGTATTATATTTGTATTTAGTACTTTATCATCTTGGAAATAAAGATAAAACATCTTTAATTCATTTAAACAAGCGATGCAATAAGAAAAACTGTATTTAACAGAATATATCTCCTCGTGATGTCTGCATTCTGTCTACACTTAGCTTCTATTGGCCTGCTGCAGCAGTTTCAGAAGTAGTCTTACTTTCTGGCTATGTTTATATGGAATGTTGTAGAAGTACTAGAACACTTCCGAAATGCACTCATGTACTTACCTGGCATATTTAAATGAAGGACTTTATAATTATCCTTTATTTGCCTTAAAAAGGGCTTTTTTTCCTTCATGGATCGAAGGATTTCTTTTTGGTTCAAACTGTGACGCAGATTACTAGTTTTGCTGTAACTTTGGGACAAAATATGAGAATGCCTCAGTCCTCATGCTGTGAAGAAAAATAAACTCATTTGTGCTGTTGTGTGCTGTATGAGCAGTGCATGGTGGATGCATGAGTTATGTTTGCATAGCTTACCATGACTAGAGAATGTCTATGGTTTTTATATTTTGTGTTTAACCACAATGCCCCTTCAACTAAAATATTTTCACTGAATGCGCATGTTATTTAGAGAACAAGTTTGAAAATACTGTCCCTTCAACTAAAGTTTGTTCACATATATAGGGCCAAATTTACTAAGTCTGACTTTCGTGTGTGTAAGTTATGATAAAAGTCATTTAGTCACACGTACAGTGTCAGTTATGTCCTTATTGGCAGATTTACTAAGTCAGACACAGGAATATAGCGGATCTTACACTGTGCACAAAATCAGATGCAAGTCAAACCTGATTCACTAAGAAACATGCATACCTCCAAAAATACCCCATATATCTTCCGTCGACGGAACACATGTCAACGTAAGCCAACGCATCAAGGAAAACTTAAGTTAAACATGACAAAGAGAAGGGACAGAAGAGAAAGGGCAGCCAGGTGTGTATAGTTATCAGCAATTGCCTGACTCTGCCTGATCTTTGTGTTGGGACATGTCAGGTAAACGACTCGTGTGTTAGTCCGTTGTCTGCCACGGTGTGAGAAAGTGTTCGTGTCAGAAAGAGGGGGGTACAGTTTCTAAATATCCTACTGGGTAGAATGGGGAAAGGTGTTATAAGGAATTATAGCCCTTGTACTGGGGGGGGGGTTGGGGGTTGGTAAACTCAGAAGGGTGAGATTTGTAGGATTTGTGAAACAAATGGGAAAGAGCCGTAAAATAATGGTTTGAAGATCTTTCTAGGGAATGACCGAGATTATTGCTGTGAAGTAAACCGGGGGTTTGTGGGAATGGTAGTGTTTTGTCAAAGCAGACTGGGAGTTCGGGAAATAATAGCAGAGGGACGTGTAGAAGAATGACTGGGAGTACCCGGGTAGGCAACAGGAAAACAGGAATTCTGGGAAATGTTGTTTCCTACTGTAAGAGGGTTTGGGTTCTTAATAGGTTTATTTATGTATTTATACATTTTATTTCTTGTAACTCCCATGGGCCTCAGGGCACACAAGTAACGGGACAAGACGGACAAACATGCATCAAGACTGACAGCGATCATGGCCAGAAAAGAGAAGAAGAGAAGGATTTAAGAACAAATGAGACTAGTTATTGCCTGTTAAACAGGTATGTTTTGACTGCCTTTTTGAATGCCAGCAGAGAGAGTTATAGGCTCTAATTGGTAATGGAAGGGCATTTCAAGCCTTAGAAGCCTGTACAGGAAAGCTGGCACCTCCAAATTTAGACAGCAGGAAGCGAGGCTGTACACATTTGTGGTTGTCGCCAGAGTGGAGCGATCATAGTGGTTGATCAACCCTAAGCCCTTCTGAGGGATAGGCGGGAAGTTGAGGTCCAGCATTTATAAGCTAGTGGCAGGGTCTTGTGCAGTATCCGGTGCTTAACGGGCAGCCAATGCAATAACCTCCTGGAGCCAGAAATATGATCCTACTTGCGGAGGCCAAAGACTGCCCTAACTGTTAAAATAAAAAACAACATTTCTTGAATCTAATAAGGAATGAATGGACTTGCAGCTATCCTGGAACTTTTTTTTAGAGAGGTATAGGGAACAATGTGTTGATGCATTGGAGCCAAAAGATAAGGACACACTGCATCCTCTATGCTAGCCATCATAATAACATTGACCACATTATTGTATGCTGTTTTCACCTGCATATTGCAGTCTTACCCAGCTCTGATAAGATGACATGTGGACATTATAACATTTCTTGGCAACCCTAAAAACAATCATATCATTTTCGGAATTATTGTGGCAATCATTTTACAGTTCTTGATATAAAAGTGTGAGTTACAGAGGATAATACAATTACATTTCTAATTTAAACAAAATGAAAAGGTTCCAAAATATAAGAGACTCACTACCATCAAGAAAGCCGATGAGTTTTTAGGAATGGTAATTGTGATTTTATTTTGCCTTATGATTTGTCTTGATTCCTTATTATTATGGCATTTAGACACTTAATGAATAAAAATGTATATACTGTGGGGAAATATGAAACATCCTTTATGATTCGAAACAAAAGCACAAGCAGTATCTTCCCTTACTTTACTAAACAAGATGTTCGACTTAAAAGAGATTTGGGGGAAGATCATGAAGGCATAAATACATGTCTTGATAATTCAACTCAGTTAAGGAATAACCTATGGTACCAGCACATGAAGGAGATGGGAAAAAGAACGCCACATGAAAGCTGCTATGTGTATTCTCTCATCCTCTATGCCATGAACGCAACTAGAACATTTATTGGAAAAGAAATGTCTGCAGATGATGTAAAGTGCTCCAGTCATCTCGCAGCATGCACGACCAGAGGACAATTCGAAGGAAACTGGGCAACTTTTTGATGGCGGTCAGGGGGAACATTTCCATATTAATCTACTTATGTGAAAACACAAAGGGTGGAGAAAGGAATAGGTTGGACAAGCACAAAACGTATTCATCCATCCCAGATTGGAGAACGAATAAAGGTTGTCGACATGAAGAGGATGGACTGTTCAGACATAGTGGAAAGATCAGGAGTACCAGGATGCTGGGAAACACCTCAGCTATTGGTGTATGGACAAGTTGTTATCAGCACAGGATGGGAAGTAGGAATGTTATCATGCCCGGCACAATTATTGAAAATTAAACCAGTAAGCATAGTGCAAATAGTAAATGACATGTGTTTAGAGTCATGGGCCAAATACGATAAGCTACTAGCATGGGTTGACAATGAAGCAGGACCAGTCTCTATAATGCCACTAAAAAATGCAACAACATGTTTCAAGAATGAAGGCCTGGTTCTGGTTGGAGAAAATAAAGGATGTAAGCAGGTGTTAGAAGTACCAGGAATTAACAGAGGAAATGCTGTACTGATGGATTAATGTTGGGCCTGTGGATCCAGAGCTTAGATGCAGATGTCTAACAATTGGCGAGGAGTATGCTCCCTTGTGATAATACACGTTCCTGCATTAGTGATTCCTAAAAGTGATCTCAATATTGATGAATTTCAAAAAATTGATGAACACCAAAGATGGAAGAGGTTGCTCAACCTCTATTTTTCATCCAAGTCAATAGAAGCCTATAATGACACACCAGATATGCATACATTATTCAGAAAAACGGCAATGATAATGACATCTATATTTGTGCCTCTACATCAGACTTCATTGAATGCCAAGTGACTGCAGATCACCAGATGTGAGCTGCTGCAAATGATCAATGCAAAAATAAAGTGATTTAATGCAATCAGAGAAGAACTGAGGTTCATTAGCTTTATGACCTTCCAAAACATGTATGTCCTGGACTTAATTACACTAATGGAGGGAGGCATGTGTGCCAAGTTCGGGCCTTCTTGCTGTCCATTTACACCTTCCCATGATGGAGAAAATGTAACCCTGACAGAAGCAATAACTATGCTAGCAACCCTGCATACGAAGATGGAGGATGAAGTTGATGAGACATTAGGCCATAACAGGTTTTTGTCTCTGTTTTCATGGATTCGACTTGGCTGGCAAATGGCTTCCAGCTACTTGGAGCAATACTAGTGTTCGTATTGCTAGGATTCTGTCTCATAAGGATCATTTTGGGACAATGCCAGAAGACTGCTAAGAAAGCTATTGGGATGAAGATAATGATCGATGTGAATGGAGACCATACACCACAGACTGAAGACTCCACCCATGAGAACATAAAGAAAAGTCTCCTGGCACCCTCAGGAACAAAGTTCTACTATCCTAAGGATCACAAGAAAAATATGCAGGACGTTGGGTATTTTGTCAACCAACTGGAGAATGGTGTCAGATGACCTGGAGTGTGGATGAGCATATAAAGAAAGCAGATGACCTGAAGGGACTGACGCAAATATGCATTAAAAAAGAAAACCTAGATGTGAAGAGAGGATGAAGAAGATTGAAGAAGAGGAGGTGTTTGAGGACTGGACCGGGGGGTGTAGAGGAGCAGGTGGACACGTCATCCCTAGCTCCTGCCCCCTCACCGCCATCATACTGGAACACCAGGAGAAGAGCTCTATGTGGGACACCAGGTATCATCCCAATACCGCATTGAGTGTATGAGAGGCGATATGCACTCAGACAACCATATGGAGTGTACCCTTTGCAATGAGAGGGTGGAAGTATGTTTGCACACACCATTGGACATTATAGCACTATAACTGAAATCTGATGAAGGCAGAGTGATGCCATGGAGGGTAAATACTGAGACGCACTAAAACGATATGCAAATACTCAAAGAATAAAGATGTAACTGAAGTAACGAGAGAGACACGTAATCAAGATACAAAGAAATCATATATGCAAATAAGATAAAGTAACTTGTTGACAAATAAGTGCATATACACAGAAATGCAAGGTAGATGAGACATATAGAAGCTTGTTGCACAGAAAAACATAAAGTGGCTAGAGCAGCCATAATGGAAAGATACACATCAGACTCGTAATGAAACCAATCAAGCTACTTCAGAGACATACCAGGGTTGCAAACTCAGGAGACACTGGAAAAACATCTTTCTGTAAGGAATAAAGAGGAGTCTATTGGCCTGGGATAAAGGATGCTACTTCAAGGAATAATTGCAAAGCAAAAAGGGAGTCAAAGCCATGTACATAAGACATATTTGTCTTGGATTAAGCAAAGAAGAAAACATCTGCAAGAGCCAAGTAATGTACAATTAAAGATGCAGACAACCTATGCAAGATGGCGTGAGAAAGTCTCCAGAGACCAAGGAGGGTAATGACACCCAGCTCAATTGAATCAAATAGCAGTAAATAGAAGGTCGAGATGAACAAATTTGTGATCTCCTCACACGTGATTCAGAAGTTGAAAACAAGGGCTATTCATTAAGCCCAAACAAAGATAATGGTGTGCCTACACTCCCTTGAATGTCCCAGAACAGAGAACAGGCTTCAAGGTCAACTACAAAGGAGAGGACTTGGCTTGGGGTTTGACTGATGAGAGATGATGGACTAATTGCGAAAATGGGGAGTAGTCTGATGTTACTCTCGGCACCTGAGTTTCATTTTGCTTACGTGCTGCTAATGAGCCGAAAGTCCAAGATTTGGAAAGCATGCCAACCAATAAGAGGGTCTATGAAGCAACATGCTATACAATGTTGCAAAGTCCAAATGACTGCCATTTTTCCATGATAATCAGTATTATACGTATTTAGAGGCACTTCAAGGCTTGCCTAACAGATAAGGGGCAGCCAATTAAGTTATTAACACTTATAGATAGTAGAGGTAGATATGTTTCCTTAACCAATCCCTCCCTTCAATAGGTTTTACAGTTTTCCACGTAGGATGACGTCATAGATGACACATATTAAGGTATAAAACCTTTGTATAATCAAATTTGGGTATGAGTGTGTGAACTACTGCTTGTTGCTCGCCACATTTCCCTACTTTATTTTATGCTAATAATAAAGCAGTACTTTGCCATAGTCTTTGGGTCTGTCTGGCTATTTGGGTCCGAGATCATTATTGGTAATTCCATCTAGCACATGAGATGCCTCACAGTGCTAGAACACACTCATTTTTTTACATCAGTTTTTTTTGTATGTAAACTTTCCAATATGTCCACCCTTCACACAGTGGACTTCCCCCAGGCACGCCTTCACTCAGGGTGTTCCTGCCCTTGATGGGTTAACAGGTAACCAGACTATACATTTTCACAGGTGATGCCAGCTGCGTTGTTCCAAATGGCGCCCGCATCAGTGGAATCTCACTCGAGCTTGCCAAGGTATTTCTCTCAATTTTGCACTACATAGACGTGTCCAGTCTTTATCAGAGCGTGCATGTAGACATGAAGCTACAATATACAGCCTCCCTGCATCGAGATTAGGGGCATGATTTCCCTTACGGTTTTGTTTCTTTCACAGCCGACACAGGTGAGACACATTACTCATCCCCGGCGGCTGTGCCTTTTCATCCCAATATTACCAAAAGCCAGACAGTGGTTCTCAACGCGCCAACTATTTCAGGTAACATTCCTTCTTCTATGGGGAGTTCCCTACAATGTTAATCAACCTCATCAGGAGGGCTGGCACAGTAACAAATATCATTCCGTGTCCCCACTCTTCTCTTTCTATCAGAATCAGGATATCCTCTGTGAATTGCCTGATTCAGCACTATGACCAAGTGTTCCGAATAGTGCAAAGTCCAGGTAAGTGAAGGACATGCACTATTCAAGTGGATCCACAAGGACCACTAGTTTGAAACTAGTCTGACACAGAATGTTGGTACACATTTATGTTTCAGATTCACCAGCAAAGAGTCTTCATTACTCTGAGGCGCTATATAGATTGAATCATTCTCACCCTTGTCTTACTGAGTTTGAAAGGGGCTTCCAACCTAAGGTCAGTAAATATGGGGCTGCTAGCAGCAGCACTGAAGTGTTCTTTTATTTTCTCTTTTGAAATTAGCAACTCAGTAATTTAGCCTTTGGTGCACTTTTCCCCAGGGTCACCCTAGTCCTAGTCCAAGTCCAGAAGAAGGCGACCAGGCTATTATGCTTAAATGTCCAAGAAATGTAGAATTTTAACAACTACTGCCCATTTCAGTACCTGTTTTTTACCAACAGCTGTGTTCAGTGACGTCGACCGTGAATGGGTCTCTTGACTGTTCATGACCTAATTGGCTTCAATACCACAGAGTCCTCGGAAGTTATCATTTTCACTGGGAAGCCACAAACAAATGGGCTTTAACATACCATCCATTGACTTAGAAGTCACCTTTTCTTACAAGCCAAAGTTCATATGCTCATTAAGGAAAGACTGAAAGAGTTTGTGTTGTATATGGTCATATTGTATATTTTATATATGTTGTTTATACCCAGGTGTTTGCATATTTATTGTATCGGTATATGTTTTGCATTTTGACACTATGTGTCTATGTGTTTATTTCATATAATGTGGTAACCCGACACATAATGGGCTCAGAAACGAATTCAGAAAAAGTGAGACCATAAAGAATAGTCTAAATTATGGTACAATCAAATTAGGTGCTATATACGCACACTTTTGGTATGAAAAATGGTTGTTTCTTTGCAAAGACTACTGGAAATAATCAGACATTGAGGGTCATAGATATAAAAGAGGAATGCACATAGAAGTGCTTACAAATTGTCTTGTTAGGGCAGTTATTAGTTATATAACCATCCAGAACAGGGCCTGCTATTTAGGTGGTGAGCTGGGGTGCTTTATTGAAGAAAAACAGAGTTGTTCCCTATGTAGCTCAATCAATATCAAGGTTCTGCTCAAAAGTCAACAGGCAGAGCCCTCTAGGGACTCAAAATACCTCAAAACAGCCAGAAACTAGTTTAGCAGCTTTACAATCCAGCTCAGGAAATATGAGGGACTTACCCTTCCCATCTGGAAAGCCCCTGTGCTCTCTCTTAGATCTTTCAGCTTTGTACGTCCTCCCCTTGCCACCAGCTCCGTCGCCCCGAACAGCTATTTGCAGGGCCTGAGCTGACTCTATGCTTTTTCAAGCTGGCCCTTTCCACACCTCCAATCCCCAAACTTTGTCCAGCACTGAAACTCTTTCTAAACACAAATATCACCAAAACAAATTTTTTTTGTGTAAGAAAGTAAATGGACACAAACATCATGCACCACTAGGAATCGTTCTAACAAACGTTTCTGCCAAAGGCACCCGTCTTGTGTAAATATTAGCCAAGAACACAAGTGTAATTTATCACTAAGAATCGTTCCAACAAATGTTTCTGTGAACAACATTGATCCCAAGTAAACTACAGAAAAAACAGATTTTTGTAGTTCTTTGCTGTGCCCTCTTATCAGTATGTTTTCTGTTTACTAGAACATTGGCGCTCATCCTAGAAACAGACTATATGGCAAACAGCTAGGTTTATAGAAGAGGATTGTAATGTACCAGACTGAAGGTCGCTGGCTCCCAGCCCAGACCATTGAAAAAACAACTCTATGTAATGTTTTTTAACATTTCAAAAACAGCTAAAGCAAATCTCGTGGCATGCATTGTACCAAATATAAAAGTGTTTGCATTGCACTGTGCGGTTAGTAACAAGGCCTGGTCAACATGACTATTTTCGAATTACTTTTTTCAAATAATGTGTTCATACTCTCTCTTTCCTCCTATTTAGTTTGGCTATTCTATAAACCAAACTATTTCATTGGATTACAGGTAGGGGGAGATGACATGTGAGGAGTGACACACAGCTTGTGGGGGTGGTTGTTTGGTTATTTACCCACCCATTGACCTCTATTAGAACAGTTTTTCTAAAGTCCAACTAAGGGCTTCATAAAACCACATTCGAGGCAGTACAAAAAGTCCACTCTTAGTATAAGACAATACCTGAAGACAATTGATAGCGTAGACAGAGCAGCCAGGCCTATCTAAGGAGGGGGAGAGGGCTGTAGCTTGGTACACATAAATTGTAGCATACATATGGCCCAAAGAAACACTGAAACACTATGTATTGTAAAAATTATTAATTATTATAAATACATGTAGGCCAAGATAAATCTTGGAAAAGGTAAGTACTATCACATATAATATAAACACAATTATAAAAACCAACTCAACGCTTATGGTATACAAACCAAAGTATATAACCTTGTTAAAAAGAGCAATCAGTAGTTCAAGGTGAGTCAAACCTAAAGTAACACATTCAGAATGGCTTTAAGGTATTCTTGGGGAGTAAAACCTAAGTAGTCAGACCGTTAGAATGCCATAAGTATTTCAAGGGAAGCAGACCCTAGTGTTATTCAGTTATAGAATCACTTAATTAGACCAACACTGTTACAGGTATCTCCTGCAACACTTGTAACTTGCTTCTATCAAGAATGGATACAATTACACTACCACAATTATTTTTAAGAACACAGTTCAGAGATAACAAAGTAACTCAGATTCTTTCTAGAGGGGCCTTAAGCTACCCAGGGATCAGCATGAACACAGTCAACTATTTTGGAAGTGCACTAACACAATTCAGGCAAAGCATAACCCAATGTTACAGTTTCAGAAGAGCAATAGCTACTCTAGGTCAGTAGAACCTATTGGTATTACAGGGCCTGCGGCAGCGGCCCTCTAGTTATGGTTAAGTTGCTCAACACATAGGAAGAACACTTTTTGGGCGGCTTATAATTTTGAATACTAACCAAACTTTGCAAAAAAAATGTATATGGCCCACTCTGATTTTTTTTGTCAAGTTTGGTGAGGCTTCGTCAAGGGGGGGGGAAAAGATATAGGGGGTTGCCAATTTCTTTTTTCCATAGATGTAAAAACACAAAAAATGTTGCTCACGCCAACAGCCCAAACCGCTGAATGGATTTTCACCAAATTTGTGGCAGGAGCGGCAGCTTGGTCCCAAAAGCATGCTTTGGAAAATTTGGTGTAAATCTGTCCAGTATTTTTCTTTAAAAAAGGCAAAATGTGGGTTCCAAAAAATTAGTGATATCTGGGTTCGCTCTGGGGGCAGAACTCTGATTGGTCCGTAGGGCAGCATGATGTCTGCGGAAAACCCAACGCGCCCACTGATTGACTGGTGAAAAGCGTGATGTGCGTTTGATTTTTCCGAGACGCCCACCATGTTCTATGCGCGGATAACCAGTAGGGGGCACTGTTTCTCGTGCTCCCAGACCGCAGCCTCGAAAGCACTTCAAAACTGCTCCCCCCTGCAGAGTCGTGTGTCACGGTACATACAGAGCACAGTCACCCGCGAAAGATAAGGGTCGACTGCATCATGTATCGCCTGCAAGGCAATCGCAGGGATCCTCTGCCCCACTGGAGTGCTCTTGTGGTGGCAGGAGCGGATGACGAGGATGTGACAGTGGATGTAACCATAATATTCCTTTAACAAAGTTTTTCCACTCATTTTGATAGGTTTTTATTAGTGCATTAACCATAACGTCCCTTTAACAAAGTATTTTCACTGAATATAAACTTATTACACTATATCTATAACAGCAATAGACAGTTTAACCAATGATAGTGTAGAATACAATTCTAGAGTGAGTAAGAACTCTGGCAGACTTTTAAGACAGACACTCAGCAGTTCACGGTAAGTAAGGACCCATATACCTTTCAGAGGGGCTACAAGCAACTCAAAGACACGTATGAACGTCTAGACTGGTTTAGAAATGCACTGAAGTAGATCAGGGGATGCAACCCCCAATGATACACTTTAAGAAGAGCACACACTTATTCAAGGTGGGTAAACCCTACTGGTAAGCTTTTACATTCATTCAGTTAAGAAGAATAAAGCAGTACCAGCACAATTACTTTTAAGAAGAGTAAAACACAGTTCAAAGTATGTAAACCAATTTATATACTTTTTAAAAGGAGCAACCAGCAACTTAAAGGTAAGTATAAACTTCAGGACAACTTCTACTTTCAACACATGTCATATTTCAAGACAGAAGCCTTATCTTTTAGGGTCCTTCCCTATTCTAGAGCATGAGTTCTCTCAGAGGCAGAAGAATGACTCTAGTGGTCTAGGAGCCAGCTGTAGTCAGGCCAGGATAGGGTTCAGATGCAAGAAAGTCAGAGTTCCAGAGGATGGCTTTTCACACAACTATTCACTTCAGAGTTAGATAAAAGTGTTCAGGGACTTCGCAGAAGACTCCCTACAGGTGTTCCAGCGTTAGGTCTGGGCAAACGGTATGAGAAAACTCCCAAACACATGAATCACCCACTCAGCCTCACAGAACTGACACAAGACTTGAGGTAAGTATTACCCAAGCCAACACAATACTTAAGCAGAAAATAGGAGCTCCTGGGTGGATGGCTTCATGCTGCAGCAGCACAGGACCTGGTCCCTGGAATCTTGGTCTGGTGACAAAAGAAACAGCACTGGATTCGAACTGGCAGCAGCAGTTGACAGAAAGGGCTTACAACAAAGGATTATTCAAGGCTTCTCGTGGCTCTGTGGATTTGCTGCCCTTTTACAGGCACCAAAGGAAGATTGAATATCCCTGGTCAGATTCTCTTCAATTTCTGAGTCCAGCACTTTAGTGAGGGGACTTCAGGGATTCAGTTTGCATCACTGGAGGTCCAGCAGGAGTCCACCAAAGTTTCAGCATGAATCAGACTTCGAAAGATCAGCCACCGCACACTGGCTCGAGGTCCCTGGATATTGGCGGTTTGCAGCCCAGCAAGGTTGTAGCTCGTCGAGGGATGGCTCGAAATGCAGATCTTCATGAGACTAGTGGCACTCACCAGCCCCTTGGTAGGAGTCATCATCTTCGGGACCCCCAGGTTGATTCGAAGGAAGGGTTCAAAAAGGCTCTGGATACACAGCAGGCTCTCTGATCGCTGGCATTCGTTACAGCCATCTTTTCTTCATCTTCCTCTTTGGATTTAGTTCCAGTGATCGACGTTTTAGCAGCTTCCAAGATCAGACTATTTATAAGGAACTACAGCATAACTTCTGCAAACTCTCCCTGCATTTAACAGCTAGCCCCCCAGTGGGAACTGGTTCCTTTTAGGCGAGCTGAAAGACAAAGGGCTGTGGAGTTTTGGCCTCTTGCCTCGCTTCCTGCCGTCACAGAAACTCTGGAGTTCCTGCGAGAAACACAAATGGCTCCTGCCGAAGACAAAACTTCAACCAAGATCTTTCACACATAGTACTGCAAAAGACCTGAAAAACAACAAGGATACTTAAATATGGTGAAAAAGAAGGAGCCAACAATTCTAGCTGAATGATGACCCTCCTATGCATCACCACAGCTGATTAACAGCCTGCAAGTAATATTATTAAAAAGTCATTAAGGTATAACCACTGTCACCAACCATTCAAGTTAACTTGCAACTGTAACAAAAATGTTACTGGATACGTGGGAAAGGGGATACAGTGTATCTCTGCAGCACTCCACGTAAGGTGCGGAGTGCTGACTCGCTATATAAAATGCAAAGGGGATAGAAATCCCACTTTACTTCTTGGGAACAGTGGTTCACCCAAGAAATAGTAGAACTTACAAAGGGAAGCCCAAAGGGGCAACCCAGCCTAAGCCCAAAGGTGATAGGGCACTATCAATCCATACACACACTATGGAGAGACAAAAACGTTCACCCATAAAAAGAGTAAAAGACTGGGTGAGGGAGAAAATTATTCTCGCTCACCTAGGGACAAGGGAAAAATAATCACCAAGTCCAGTAAAAGGTTCTGGGTTTGACAAATGTCAGGAAAATGTATCATAAATAAGAAAATCTTACCTAACAACTGCCCATGGTCATGCTAATCCTTATAGCCATTCCCACCCACTACCTGACCCTCCCCACCCAAAACACACCCAACAGGATCTCTTTGATCTTGCTATTTCAAGCAAATACAACAAGCTTCAACCTGGCAATGTAATTTCTAAATCTGCTGAAGAAGAATGGCTAAAATTGCAGCTGTAAATGGCTGCTGGTGTAATGAGAGTGTTTCACTTGATGTATATCTCTTCCTTGCACTGGAGACCTCCTAAAACAGGCACAATCTATTTTGGACTGTATTGCGATATTAGATAGGCATTTAATTGATACTGCCATCATATGCCAAGGCAATCACTCCATTGTCCCACTGTTGTAATCTTATGGCCAGGTTGTAAGTGCCTAGCAAATGCCAATCCCATACCTACACAAAAGCCCAACCTGCTGGCTTTGCCAATGCTTGTTTGGTTCTCTTTCCTGTCCCAATCTCGCCTAATTCCTGAGTGCTCTGATGTGGTTCAATCTGCGAGAGGCACTGTACAAAAGACTAACAAATAAAATTAAAATAAAAACCTAGAAACAGTTTAAAAGCCAAATCAAAGATACAATATGGCATCTGGATAAATGGTTCCACCAATGTGGCTCTTTTGTGGCGAACACAAAATTAATGCGGGCTCCTGCAGAATGTAGGGAGAAGGGTTTGTGACTCCCGCCACACAGATGCACACAGTCCTTGGGCCTATGTGCCGACTGAATAACAGAGACCACTTTACACCGCAGCAGCTTCCATCTTATCCCTTACACCACATCGTTTATCTCCTCTGGCTTGGAATGGCTGCGAATTAAACCGTTATCTCCTGCTACGGATCTGCATGATATTTCCATTGCGGAAAAGTCTGCGACGGAAATGTTCGCATGGGAAATGTACGTACTACATATGTTTGTATTTTTCCCATGTGAACATCAATAGAAAACCATCCATACATACACCCCTACCCACACCCAGAAAACACCCACAACACATCCACAACACACATGCACCCACACCCCCAACATACCCCCACCACCCTACTTACCTTTCCTTCCTTTGCACTGTGTCCCTGCAGCGCCGGTTCCCTTTCACTTCCGTGATTGGGAACCAGCGGCGCAGGGTCCTTTTCTTTTTTTTTTTTCTTTTTTTTTTGGGCAGCTGCAGGGGTGTCCCCCGCAACCCCCGCTCACTATACTGTATAGTATAATGAGTGCATGGTGGTGTGGGGGACACCCCCGCAGCCCCTGAGTTTTTTTTTCTTTCTTCTGTTGGGGCACTGGGGGTGTGTCTTCCGCAACCCCCACTCACTGTAGTGAGCGGGGTGTTGCGGGGGACACTCCCTCAGCCCATACCGACCCCACGAAACACGTAAACACATACTATGAAAAGTTCTAACTCACGAAAACCTCTAACATTTGGAATTTAGAACTTTTCATGGTTATGTGCTTTAGGTCTTTTGGTGGGGTCGGTAATTTTTATTCTGACATTCATGGGCGTAGGACCTAAGAGGGACAGGGGGGACTAATTCCCCCACAATTGTAAGTGGGGGGATTTAATGGCATTTATCCCCCCAGAATATGTAAGTGTTTGTTTTGTCATGCACAGTGCAGTGCGCTGTGTCTCTGCACAGCACTGTCCGCAGTTGCATCATGCAGCATAAAAAAATACATCTGCAGGCGGCAGCAGTCAGCATGAAAAAGTAAAAGTTCTTCTGCAGACTGCAGGCTAAAAGTACATTCTGCTCGGAACTCGCTCATCAGCTCATGCATGCCGCGCGCCTGCACATTTGGAACGTGCCTGGGCCGCCAGGGAACAAACTGCATGTGCCCATGCGTAGTGAGCTACTGCGCAGCCTAAGACTGCGTTTTCCAGAACGAAGTAGAGCAGCCAGGCAGCGATGCGTGCTCTCGCGCTGACTGCTGATGGCGTTTGATTATCGAGGAGGGAGGGAGACAGACAGAGACTACTCGACAGCTAGCTAAGGTAAGTGAAGTGTCCTGTGTGTGTGTGATGTCGTGTCGGGCCCTGCTGGGCAGATACAACAGTCGTTTCCTAACTTTCCTGTCAGGCCCTTTGTGGTTTGCTAATATTTCATGTATGGAGGCTAGACTCTCTGATGGAGAAAGCATTCCCATTGAAGATGACACAAAGCCATAGAGAGTGACAATAATTGTCTTTGAGCATTCTGGCACCTGACTCTCTGCCGGGGCTGGCCCCTTCGCATAAGAGCAAACCTAGAAATGAAATCAGGGAGAGGAGCCAGAGAAAGCGTATAGTTCAGTGGCACCTCACAATAGGTCATAAAACCAACTGCTTTAGCATGCAGAAGGCCTAGTGAACGCATTAGCTAGCGTAGAAAATCCTCAGGTGTGCCACAGCACCACAGGTGAGGCACCACGAGAACAAGAGGAAGGAGCTAAGTCTTCCTCAGAACCGTAATGCTGGGATCCAACCACGGATGGCGGCCAGTGGCCAGGAAGTCTGACTGGGGCGCAAGATGAAAACAGCTTTGTCTCAGCCACCGCAAGGTTGAATGATGAGTAAATCCAGGACAAAATGGGAAAATCATGTTTCCAGCTGTGAATGCTCACTGTGATCCCATTTGAGGTCTTAATAGGCATAATATATGGCCAGCTGCAGCCATCTTCCCCATTCAGTGCTCTGCTATGGGGACGGGGTATGCATAGGCGGTGATGATTGATGTATTAAAAGATTAAGGGCCTCATCACGAGTTGGGCGGTAGCGCCGGCGGTATTACCGCTGGTGCTATTAGCCCTACAGCCAAACCCCCGGCGCTATTAGTGCCGGATCACAGGTTTGGCGGAACGGTTAGTGCCCATTCTCCATTGGGCCCATTCGGGAATTTCCCATTCCCCATTGGGCCCAATGTGGAATTTTCACGCTGTTACCGCCGACAGATTTCCTGCCGGCGGTATTAGCACTGAAAATTGGCAAAATTGCGGCAGATTTGCCCCCAGCTCAGAGCTGGGAGGAAATCCGCCAAGCCTGTGATTTGGCGGACCCTTAAATGCGGCGGTAATAGCGTTACCACCGTATTTAAGGGTTACCGCGAAACTCGTGATGAGGCCCTAAGTGCTAGGTTCTAAAGTGTCTCTAGCATGCTAGTGGTGGCACCACCCACATCTGGCACTAGACCATGTCTGCACCATCGTCTATCTCCAGCACCCGCTACTTCTGTGCACACAGTGTCGGCATATTGAGGGCTGCAGTGATAATCCCCATGGATGGATGGAAGGCAAATGGGATGGGCCAGTGGGTGGACCTGCTACTGTGCTTTACACTTCAAAGACATAGCTATCATGGGATGGAGGTTCTGGTCCCCCCAAAAGAATATTTTGAAACAAAGGGGAATATTATTCAGTTTCCACACTCTTCTTTGTCCATATGTCCATATATGAAGGAGTCTTATAGACTCGGGGGTCTAGCAGATGTGCCTTATATCGCTTATGGTAACCTTATGTGTAGCATCCCTTATATGGGTAGTGCTTAGTGTCCTGAGTGCAGGAGTGATCTAAGCGCTACAGTACTTTGGGTGTGGAACTGCAGCTGTATGGCTGTCCTGTAGCTAAGGGCAGTGCAGTGTCCAGCCTTGCAGAGGTCACTGTCTGCTTATGGACATGACAGCAGCTTTGTTATTGCAGTGATCAACCAATGGAAGAGGACCTGGGCAACTTGTTTTGGGAGGACAGTCAAAGTTTTTCACACCATATCCGCGTGTCCCCGAAAAGCTTCTGCAAAATAACCAAATGTGACAATGTCCCATTTATCAGAACAGGCTTAAAATCTGTGTTCTCATCAAGGCTCATCTCTAGAAAAGGGTGATTGCAGGTTCCGATACAGCTGCAGAGAAAGCCTTGTGTGAGGGAGGCGCAATGTCAGCAGAAGCACCTCTTACTGCTGACAGGAAGCAAGATCATTCAGATGCAGAGAATGGAGAAGACCCCATACCATAAGAGGCTGCAGCCGCTAGGGTTCACCGAGAATGGCCAAAGCATCACGCGGGTCATACTTGGGACGGAAATTGCGTCCCTGTAGAAGCCCTAATTTGAGGGGTTCAGGGCCCGGCATCAGCCTCTTTGTCATGCCTCGCTGGTCCCTGCAAGAGCTCTTTTCACAAGTACAGCAAGCTGCTGTGCTTGAAGAGTAAAGCAGTTGGCTGAAAGCGGCTGTGCTTGAAGATGTGCTAGGCATCACAGGTGTGCTCCTGCTACCTTCTAACTTATTCACAAATAACCAAATGTGTCAATAACCAAATGTGACAATGTCCCATTTATCAGAACAGGCTTAAAATCTGTGTTCTCATCAAGGCTCATCTCTAGAAAAGGGTGATTGCAGGTTACGATACAGCTGCAGAGAAAGCCTTGCATGAGGGTGGCACACTGTCAGCAGAAGCACCATAAGAGGCGTTGTGGTTTGGGTTGATGAAACATTGGGCGGCAGGTCCCTGCAACTCAGGTGGTTATTCTGCCCGTCCAGTGGTGAGCAATGGGATTCATCTGCATTAACTGGATACCGGTGGTTGAGGACAGGTATTCTATTGACTTGGCCTCTTTGGGAGAGAATGAATGAAGGAATAAATGGTTGAAAAAATGTATGAATGAACAAACGAACGAATGAACGAAAAAACAAACAAATGAACAAAGCTGCGAACGAACAAACGAACGAACGAATGAACGAACGAACAAACAAAGAAACGAACGAATTAAACAACTGATCGGCACCCCCTTACTGCTCCTTCTGACCGGAGGGGTGGCAGGTCAGGTTGTGGGTAGTTTTGAGCTTATTGTTGAAGGTTAGCAGGTATCCTTCAGTGGGGATGCATGTGAGGAGGTACTCCTTTAGCGTTGCAAAAACCCAATACAACTCCCCCACCACCCCACCTATCGATGTGCAACCTATTCTAAGATTCTGGAGCAGATTTTGATGGGTTAAGGAAAGGAAGTGCATAGAAGGGTGCCATATGTTTTCTTCAAGTGTTGAGTTGTTTTGAGGCTTTTCTGTGTCTGCATTGGTGGACCAGGCAGATTGCCAGAGACGATTATCTAGTTTCCCTCTAGCTTCCAGTTTGGCTGTGGCATTCTGAATGACCAAGTGTTGGGAGATTTAAAATGTCAGTATCCATGGGTGGAGTGGGGCTAATGCAGTGAAGTCCGGAGTTTGTGGCCCTCCCATCGCCATCTATTATTCATGTGTTTTCCATGCTTTGGAAGAGGTGTAGGTATCCTTGACAGGCATTGACGATTTATCCTTACTAGGCGCTGAGGGCACGATTCAGGATTATGTTCACCTGAGAAAATATGAAGATGTTCTAGGCATCACAGGTGTGCTCCTGCTACCTTCTAACTTATTCACAAAGCCTAAAATTGAAGCAAATCTGGAGCTGCCTGGAACTTCTTTTACATACTCACATCCAAGTGAAGCTTTGCTCAAAGGCATCTCAGAGATGCTCCTGGCAGCTGGGGATTTGCTCCAGCTATAGGCTTTGTGAATTAGGTAGGTAGTAGCAGGATGAATTCGAAGATGCTCAGGGCATTTCCTAATTTGCTAGAGTGCAAAGTTTTGTGAAACAGGCCCTGAATGGCATGGGTGTATTGAACGCGGCTTAGAGTCTTTTGGCTTTGGAACTTGGCATAATAGCCCTCCTAGTCTGGTGGCCTGTTGGTTCAATAAGAGTTTTTATAAAACAGGACTTCTGTCTTTTAGCAATCAAGTTCGATGAAGATTGTGGCCTCCCAGGCTTCAACAAAGGACTGTCAAAGCAGCAACATCACACACCTGGTCCCTCTACTCCCATAACAGGACTTACTCAGAGGTACAAGCAAGATTTCCTCTTTCTTTGAAACCCCCATCCTTCCATTCCAAGACACACACACACACGCCTCCTTGCCGCACACAAAAAATTATCAACTTGCAGTTGGTAGAAAAGGCTGCCACTCCTTTAGTTGGCAGGAGTCCACTTAAAGGTGATCTGCCTCTTAACGAGCTGGCGTTCTAGCTGTGGCCCACTGGAAGTAATTGTTATTTCCTCTCTCTTACCATGAGCTCATTGATGAAAAATACAGAAATGCAACATATAAAGGCATGATATTTGCTGCTGCATCGTTGTTAATCAGATGCCATAAAACAAACGTGTGGTCGAATGTGGAGAGCCCCAGTCTGAATCCTCCCTGCATTCAGTTCAGGATGACATATTCCACAATCCACTAGTTTCATTCCGACAGTATGAGATGACAGATTTTTTCATCAATATATATCAGGCTAATTGGTGAATAAGAGGTAACCGCATAAAGGGTGCATTTCACATAAAATGATATGATTGAGCTGGACTGTGATACAGGGGACACCCCTGTTCCCACAAACAATGGACAAACCAACCGACATAATTGGACCCACCAATCTTGAGAGCGCTTAAATACTACAGCTGTTATCATATTGTTCTCTTGTTTTATACAGTGATGATATATGTAATTTAATACGTACTGCTATTTTAATTTTGTGAAAATTCGAGTTCTTTGACTAAAACACAATAAATGCATTTAAAAAAGCAAGGTCCCCAAGGTGTCCCCTGTCGCCCCCAGACTTTATGTGTCTCCTACGCCCCTGCTGACATTTCGTCCGAAACCCCTGCTACATTAGCCATTGCTGGAAACTCATTGTAACTGCAGTATTTATCAGCTGTCCTCGCAGTTCCACTGGCGTTGCTTTCTGAATGAGCTCTTCCGAAGCTTTTTACTGCACCGTCTTGCTCTTTCTTTTCTGTTGGCTTTCAGAGACTCGGGTCTCCACCACTGTTCAGAGTAAACACTCGTATAACACTAGTGCCGAGACCGACGTTCCCCTCCTTTATCCTTTCTGTGCCTGCTGTGTGTCGGTGCCTGGCTCCCTCGTCTAGATTACAAAGCACAGTTTTCTCTTTAGAAATGTGTGAAGGATCAAAAGCAGCTTAAACACAAAACACGAAAATATCTCCATTGTTTTCCTCAAAACATTCTGGTCATGTAAAGTATGGTTTAATGATTTGTACCCGATGGGCTATGTGAATGTTAAAAAGAAAAATAATTATAGGTCTTCCACCTGCAGCTCGCTTAGACTCAACCATCCGATGTAGAACATATAATTTGCTCTCCTGTTTGCCTGCATGCAGTTAAACTGTAGGAATAAAATAGCATTCCCAAACATCAGCCTTGAGGATTTGCGTGGGCGTGTGATTCATTCAATAATGATTTCGAATTCATAGAGCATTTAGAAGCTGTTGCTAAAAATACACAATTCTGACTGGATTGTCGGGCCTTCTCTAAATGAGGAATATCAATCTGAAAATAAATGTGCCAAATGTTTGGTTTCATTTTTAGCTAGTGCAGCAAAAACCGCTTCGAAGCTTTCTATGTATGCGTTCATGTGGCAGCCTCACATTTCCATGGCTGAGTTATTTTCCAAAATGCAAGTAGTCACTGTAAAGGCCATTGTCAGGAATATCCTAGCGGGGCTCAAGAACTATCTGGCAGCCTGGCCCGGGCATTGCTCTGAGTGATCCCGTAGTTCCACCCAGTTTTCCAGTGACAGGAACCTGGACATAGGAGGCCAATGGACTTCTCTAGGAAGGTATTTAATCTGCTCTCTCTCAAAGACTTCATTTCATCAAAATGACAGGAGTAGCGGAAGTGACATCACACGACCCTTGACCTTTGATGACATGTCATTTGACCCCACCCCAAAGTGACATCACGGGAAGTGATGGAACGTTACCTCTCACCCCTTTACAAGACACCAAGTGGCATCACATGGCAATTCTCCTAAGTCCACTATGAAAACTATGGTTACGACATCACTGTAATGTGATATATATTTCATACAAGAATGGATCACCATATGTATCGTTAATATTAGTGTGCATATGCCCATATTACCAAATTACTGTGAATGCAAGCAGAAGTCCAAGGCCAAATGATAATGATGTGTTATTATACAGCACTTACGCTTCCAAAACAGAGGTAAAGACAGATTCTGTACAATGAATAGGTAGAAGCAAGAATGGAAAGGATCCAGTAATGTATTTTTTTCTATATAATCATAGAATTGTTTAACGTCAGTGCTCTCCAATAATCTACCTGAGTAAGGTACGTTTTGAGATAGGCTTGAAATCGGATAGAGTTTCTGGGTCTACTTATGATTTCTTCAAAAGGGGGGTAAAGACAGTGATACTAAAGGACCAGGGACATCCCGCGGGCACAGTGGAAGAAATGTTTTCATACATACAGTATAGCTCAAGGAGGGACAATTACAAGGTTGAACAGAAAAAGGCAGTTGTACTAAAAAAGGACCAAAGTCTGAAAGCGTATCGCCACAATCTGTCGAAGATGGAGCTGGTGATGCACAAGATATTTACCAGGCCCCTGAGTTAACTATGGAAGAAAAATGTGGTTCTAAGAAAAATATTGTATTTGAAAGACATGTTTTTGTTTAAATAGGTTTTTATTGGCATTTCTATAAACATTAACACATTAACCATAATTCCCAAACCCTCCCCCCGCCCCTTCATACCCCCGTCATTCGAGAGAGGACCGGCAGTTTCGCATTTATCCAGGAGATCGGTTCCTGCGATCAACACCCTGTTGTGCTCCAGGTAGTTGTGTCTGCCGGGCTTATGTTGGCTCCTCATATGTCGCCTTCTCCGGGGGGCTCTACTATACCCAAAAGTCTCATGGCTCGTGGGCACCACAGCAGTCTTGCTCCGTCCTTCAGAGATATATATATATATATATATTTTTATTTTTTGTTATTGGTTTATATAAACCTTTAAAACCACATCACAACTCTTATCACATTACGTCTCATCATATTAGGAAAAGAGAAAAAAGAAAAAAGGAAAAACAGTACAGATGACCAGTCCGACATGAATCTTACATGGTCCCCTTGAATTGAGTATGTGAGCCACTCAAGTGCTAGGAGATTCCACATTTTTGACACCCATTTGTGGTCCTGCGGGGGGTCCCTTGCTTTCCATTTGCGAGCCAAGACCAGAGCAGCTGCCATCATCATTGTTGCATAAAGCTTGCGGCCCGCCTTGGTCTTAATTGCGACCATTGTTCCCCCCAAGCCTATCATCGCAAGGCCCGGGCTTCCCCCTTAGTTGAGGTACAGAACTTGCTAGACAGCCTCCAGGATCCTCGGACCATATTTCTCGATTTTTGGGCATTCCCACCATATGTGCTCCCATGTACCCTCTGCCCCACATTCCCTCCAGCACATGCGGGAGGCCCTTGGGTATATTCTATGAAGTCTCGAGGCGGTCATGTGCCACTGGGCCACCAATTTCAACCAGATCTCCCTTAGTTGGAGGGATCTTGTTAGCTTGTGTATCTGTATTCATAACCAAGTCCAGTCTTTCTCCTCAATCGTGCTCCCGGTGGCTACCTCCCATTTCTTCATGTAGGGCCGTGTTGGTGGGTCCTCCCCTGCTTTCATGTGCTTATATATTGCTGTGATGAAGTGCTTGTCTCCCGAGTCCTTACTGAGATGCCTTTCAAAGGGGGTTAATTGGCGATTTACGGCCTGCATTAAGTTGGGATGGCGAAGCCAGTGTCTGAGTTGAAATATCGAAACCTCTCCTTTTTGTCCAGAGAGAATTCTGCTTTACATTGTTCATACTGCTTCACCTGTCCCCCTCAAACATATCCCGTACCATCCTGCATCCCCCCTGTTGCCATGCTTCAAATGCCGATGCGTTGTGTCCCGGCGTAAACTGTGGATTGCGAATAGCGGAGTGTAGGGCGATGGGTGAGTTGTTAGATGGGCCTGGTGCACTGCCTCGTCCCATGTTCGGGCCACCAGCTCTAGGATTGCACTAGAGTACATCCGGATTGGCCTATCTGATTTAGGCTTCCACAGGACTCCCTCGAGATCTTCCCCCAGGACTGCCCTATACATAGCCCTCCATAGTTTGCCCTGATCATCTTTTTGCCAATCCCAGAGCACTTTCAGTTGGGCTGTCCTATAGAATGCCCTGAAATCTGGTTGACCCATGCCGCCCCGATCCATAGGGGCTCTCATCAACCTGGCCGCTATTCTCAGGGGTTTGTTGGCCCACACAAACCTGTTGGTCATTTTATTCAGGACCCTGAAGAAGGCTGGTGGGATAAGCACTGGTAGGGCCACAAAACAGTACAAGAGTTTTGGAAGTACGACCATTTTTAGCGTGTTAATATGTCCCAACCATGAAACAGATAGGGGGCCCCAGTCTA
This sequence comes from Ambystoma mexicanum, assembly GCF_040938575.1. Taxonomy (NCBI): domain Eukaryota; kingdom Metazoa; phylum Chordata; class Amphibia; order Caudata; family Ambystomatidae; genus Ambystoma; species Ambystoma mexicanum. The sequence goes on along the minus strand of NC_090933.1, from coordinate 21,379,941 downwards.
TCATCTTGTTCTTAAGCTTCCCCAGCATGGGCGGGGAGTTAGCATGGTACAGGTGACCGATTGCTGTGGACATTTCTATTCCTAAGTAGGTGATGGAGTGCTCAACCCATCTATAGAGGGAGGTGACCTTCAAGGTGTTGGCCACCATCGTCGGGATCGTGAGGTTAAGGATTTCTGTCTTGGAGGCGTTAATTTTCAGGCCTGCCACGGTGCCAAATTGGGTTAACTCGCTTTCTACCACAGGGATTGCGGTGCTCGGGTGGGTCAGGGAGAGTATCATATCATCAGCAAACGCTGCAATTTTGTGAACTCCCCCCGCAAATGGTATTCCAGTTATATCGCGATTGGATCTCACCGCTTCGAAGAAAGGTTCCAAATGCAGCGCGTACAGGATTGAAGAGAGTGGGCACCCCTGCTTGGTGCCCCTCTCCACAGTTACGGGGCCTGTTAGATGGCCATTCACTGCTAATCTGAGAGTTGGATGGCTGTAGTTGGCCCTGGTCCTATCCATGAACTTGGGCTTGAAGCCCATCCTACACATAGTTGCAAGGACGAATCCCCACTCCACCTGATCAAACGCCTTCTCTATGTCAATTGCCATGAGGAGAGCAGGGATTACCCTTTTGTGGACCTTCTATTTTAGATGGGCCAGCCTCCTGACATCATCGCTGGTCTGGCGGCCCCTAACAAAGCCAGATTGGTCTGGGTGGACCCGTTTAGGGATTATTTGATCCAGTCTTGTTACTAGGATCCTGGCGTGTAGCTTAGATTCTATGTTAATTAGAGCTATGGGGCGATAGGAAGTGCATTCAGTGGGGTCTTTGACCTTCTTATGAAAAAGGACGACTTTCGCCTCCTCCATTGATCTCGTAATGGTGCAGACCCGCCCCATTTGGTTGAAGAGAGCGGTTATGATTGAGATCAGTGTCTCCTTGTGCGTTTTATAGAATTCTGCGACCTACCCATCTGGACCATGCGATTTAAGCTTGGGCAGGGATATGACTGCAGCCCTAACCTCGTCCTCCATAATTTCCCTTTCCAGCGCCTCTCTTTCCTCTTCAGATATACGGGGAAGATTAACCATATCTAAGTATTTTAATTTGCGCGACTGTGACGGATTGTCGGATGCATACAGAGAGGAGTAAAGACTGGCAAATTCTCTTGTCACATCCTCATTCTTGGAGCTAGTACCCCCTCCCCTCAGCTTAATTTTTAATATTGTTTTCTCATTCTGCTCCTTTCTAAGCATTCTCGCCAAAAGACGGTCCGCCTTATGGGCTTTAATATAATATTTTTGTCTGAGATATAGTAGGTTCCATTCCACCGCTCGGGTCTGGATCAAGTCCAGTTGGCCACAGATTGCCCTGTATGCTCTTTTCGTGGCCGGGGTCTGATTTATTCCCATTTTAGCCATTATCCCTTTAAGTTGTTCTTCTAGTCGAGCCTCTTCTAGTCTCAATTCCCTGTCCCTTCTTGATTTAATTGCTATTATTGTCCCCCCTCAGGGTAGTTTTAAAGGCATCCCAGCTAACTTAGAGTGTCGTGTCCCCTACAGCCTTATCCGCACAGAAGTGTGCTATTTCCCGCTCGACATCCCGGATCAATATTTGGTCTTTAAAAAGGGGTGTCGGATAGCGCCATTTCCACAGGCCTGGGCCTCCCCTTCGCTTTCAAGGTAATGATTAAGGGGGCGTGATCAGAGAGTATAGTAGTGCCAACAGAGATATCTAGGGCCCTTCCCAAGAGAATAGGGGAGAGCCAGATGTAGTCTATTCTTGAGTGGAAGCGATGGGCATGCGAGTAGAAGGTGTACCCCTCTTCTCTCCTTGTATCCCCCTCTGTGCATCAACTAGGGCCAAGTTGTTGATTTTCCCCTTTAGTTCCTGCGTCGGTCTCCCCTGTGGGCCTGTTCCCCCCACACTCCTATCCTTCGCTGGGTCCCATGCTATGTTAAAATCACCAGTAAGGATGATAGGGAATTTGGCGAAGGACTCAAGCTTCCCTATGACACTTTGAATAAAGGGATCTTATGCCGTATTTGGGGCATATAGAGTGGCCACCGTGAGGACTTGTCCAGTGCCCTCCTGGGATACTGCCAGATACCTTCCTTGGTCGTCCGAGTCTTTCCCTGTAATGTGTAGTTCTAACCCGTCGCTGAGAGCTAACAGGACCCCTGCATTCTTGTCAGATTGGGTGGCCTGAAGTGTCCTGGAGTAGCCCCATATTTTAACCCTCCCCCTGTCTATTGAGTGAATGTGGGTCTCCTGCAGTGTGAGAATGTCGGTTCGTTCGCACCTGATGCAGCGCTCTAGTTTCTTGCATTTGACCAGAGAGTTTAGGCCATTGACATTGAGGGAGAGGATCTTCATTACCCCCGTGCTAGCCATATCCGATGGGAAAGAGCTGGCTTGACTTCGGGCTCACACGATATAGTATCAAGTCGACCTCCCTGGACCTCCCTCGTTCCTCCTGGGCTCTAAGTTCTGCTTCACATCTTCTGATGCTCCAAGTCTCTCGAACCCCCCTCACTCCTCCACCCTTCCTCCCATCCTCCCCCCTGGCAGGGTGGGACGACTTGCCGATGGCCCCCCTCGAATCGAAACCTTGAGAGTCGTCCCTCCGAGTGCCCCCCAATCGGTCCAACGCGGGATATCCCAATCCCATTCCAAGGTATGAGTCCCCCCCCAAAGCCCCTCTGTGTGTGTTGATGGGTAGTTGTGGCCATGAATATCCTCTCTTGTGGTCTTGTGCCCTCCACAGACATCCTCTGTCTAAACCGCCAGCCCTGCCTTCCACAAGTCATCAGTGACAGTGGTGCTCTAGTCAGTTCTGATGTTCCTGTTCCTTCCCTGTCAGCGGTCCTCGTAGGTGTGGTTGAGCATCATTTTTCCTTGATTTTTTAGACCGGGCAGTAAACCACTCCCATGGTCTTCGGGCAGACTGCTGAGTTGAGGATGGGGTGGGTGGCGGCGGGACCTCCTCCTCCAGGCCAAGGAGGGCTGGGCCCTGCTCGCATGTATTGATTTTCTGGGACTTCCTTTTCCAGTCAAATGTTAGGCCAAAAGGGTGCACCCATCTATACCGTAAATATTGCGCCCTTAAAGGAATGGTTCGGTCAGAAAATATTATTGTCCCTATGGGTCGGCCATGTGGTTTTAACCATAATTCGATCGATTGTACAAACATTTCCTATGCACCTTGCCCGAGTTTTTGTCTCTTGAACACAAGCAAAATCAGGCAGCAGGGCGGGGCCATTTTGTGATAATCTTATCACTTTCCGCATCGCCCTGGGTGACCTGCGTTTGCGGCACTAAATCATATCCCCCGCCCCTGATCCTGAAATCACTAGACGCGTACCGCCTATTTCACAACGCCAAAGCACGTCTCGTGTCAACATTCTCTGCGCCTCAGCAACTGACATGTCGCCATGGAAACAGCAGGAAGCCTCTTTCCGCGACAAGTATAAACAGAGCGTTTCACAACACACAACAGCAGATTTTCTTTTCCATTCCTCTCGCTGTATTTCTTTGAGTATTCTGTGACTCGTTTCTGTGCTCTGGTCAGCTACCTCCGTTGCTTGTAGACCATGTGAACAGATACCAGTAACATCACTATAATTTATTTTTGTTTCTTTACCACACAGTGACAACAATAATGCCCTACCTGTACGAGCCCGAGTATTCCGAGGAGGAATTACTGGAAAGAGCAAGCTCTGTAGACGACGGGGATTTGGACAACAGTTGGGCGGACGTTTCAACAGATGAAGAGCCTGGGCCTAGTCGCATGGACGGTATTTCCACCTGGTGTACCTGCAATCGGTGCGCGCTAATGCAACCGAGGTGGAGAACTGCTGCTGCAGAGAAAACTCTGGATGCTTGTCCTACATATCGCAAGGCGATCCACAGCCGCAATGCGTTACCAAGCTGCCAGACTTCACGGCAGTCTGTCTCACACGGTCCATGTTGAGGATTTTGATGGTGCTTATGCACGAACTTCACGCAACAGTTCGCCCTCGTAATCCAAGCAACGAGTAAGTGTAGTCTGGTTGTGATGTCAGTTAGGCCACTACTATTTCACGGTTGTCCCCTATATTCTCGTAACTTCAAGATATCATTGTCATATCCATTTAGTCTTGCAATTCTCTAGTAATAAGTCGCATAAAAGTCGTTCAATATTGTGCAGTGTCTAGGTAGCATTTGTCCTGGCAAAAATGCCACTGTATACAAGAATTGTCATTGACAACTAAGGTTTAATACACTTATCTTGGTCATTTAAAAACAGATTGTATCTTTTTCTTTCATAGGTGGTACCGGCTGGTGGCCTATCGTTCGTACACATGGTGGCTTCATGGGAGGCTTGGACACCGCGCTCGACGAGTAATACCCGCCTGTGTCGTTGGCGCCATTAGACAAACTTTCCCCAACGACAGTGGTCAGTACAGGGTATTTTCCCTTGCCGAGCTGCAACCAGACCTTTACAATCTGTAGTATTTTTGTGCCATCAAAATAAGAAACCAAAAAAAACCAACATATTTTTTATCTATGGTTGTTTCAGTTTTTAAGTGAATCAAGTGTGTCTCAATTCAGCAGTGTTCCGGTGCCTTGTCTGCACGCCTCCTGGCCATCCATCCCGCCCCCCACTATCAAAGGCAGTTCACGCCAGTGGATGTGCGCTGCCTTGGGGGGCTGTCAGGGGCGCGAAGGGCGAAGGTGCCAAACAACATGTACACTTCAAAAGCTATCTTACACCCAGGGGCCATTGTTCACATGGTCTCCTCAGACCCTGTGTCTCCAGGCAGGCTCCCCTGAAGCAGACCGTGCCCCTGCAATCCACATAAGTGTGTCTCCATTCAGCAGTGATCCGGTGCCTTGTCTGCACGCCTCCCGGCCCATCCATCCCACCCCCCACTATCAAAGGCAGTTTGCGCCAGTGGATGTGCGCTGCCATGGGGAGCTGTCAGGGGCACGAAGGGCCAAGGTGCCAAACAACATGTACACTTCAAAAGATATCTTACGCCCAGGGGCCATTGTTCACATGGCCTCCTCAGACCCCATGTCTCCAGACAGGCTCCCCTGAAGCAGACCGTGCCCCTGCAATCCACATAAGTGTGTCTCCATTCAGCAGTGTTCCGGTGCCTTGTCTGCATGCCTCTCGGCCCATCCATCCCAACCCCCACTATCAAAGGCAGTTCGCAACAATGGATGTGCGCTGCCATGGGAGGCTGTCAGGGGCACGAAGGGCCAAGGTGCCAAACAACATGAACACTTCAAAAGCTATCTTACGCCCAGGGGCCATTGTTCACATGGCCTCCTCAGACCCCGTGTCTCCAGGCAGGCTCCCCTGAAGCAGACCGTGCCCCTGGAATCCACATAAGTGTGTCTCCATTCAGCAGTGTTCCGGTGCCTTGTCTGCATGCCTCTCGGCCCATCCATCCCACCCCCCACTATCAAAGGCAGTTTGTGCCAGTGGATGTGCGCTGCCATGGGGGGCTATCAGGGGCGCGAAGGGCCGAGGTGCCAAACAACATATACACTTCAAAAGCTATTTTACGCCCAGGGGCCATTGTTCACATGGCCTCCTCAGACCCCGTGTCTCCAGGCATGTTACACTGAAGCAGACCGTGCCCTTGCAATCCACATAAGTGTGTCTCCATTCGGTAGTGTTCCGGTGCCTTGTCTGCACGCCTCCCGGCCCATCCATCCCACCCCCCACTATCAAAGGCAGTTCGCAACAGTAGATGTGCGCTGCCATGGGGGGCTGTCAGGGGCGCGAAAGGCCAAGGTGCCAAACAACATGTACACTTCAAAAGCTATCTTGAAAGTAGAGTCAACCAAGTCTTGGAGGACAAGAGGGGTCATCGATACCGCATCTGCAGCCTGCACTTCTCACCGGATATGTACGGCACATCCTTGTACACAAAGAGGAATCAACCGAGAGCAACTCGGAAATTGCTCTCAAACGCTATTCTGACTTTACTCATGAAAATGCTGCCACAGGGGAGTCACGCTGCAGGATTTAGCTTTAGGCCTGTATTTTCAGTGTAAATGCCACTTATAGTACTTTCCATATTTATGTGATTGAATAGCTGCTGAAATAATGACTTTTTTGCTAAACATCAGCCCTTGTTTTGTAGAACCCACATAGAAAAATGATTTATGGGAACGGATAACTATGCTATATTATGCGCTTCAATAAGTGTAATTTTCTAGTATTCAGTCTCCTTACATGCCATTTTGTAATGTTTGAATTTCTAGATCGAATAATACTTTCCCTTTACCACTCCATTACTATCCACTGAATATGAAGGAACAAGATTCAACATCCACGTATTGCCTGGAGTCATCAACCACTTCGAGCGTGTATCAGATAATCTTACCTAGCTATTCTGTTCCAGACTGGTTTTATGTACGGAATTCTAGATAATGTGATCATATTTTTGCAACGTATCATTGCATTACACAATGTTTCTTCACCACTTTACTGTTGATAAGTACCTTTGTCGTCTTTCCAAATTGTGTGTCCCGTTTCCAATCTTTTCGACCTCACTAATGAAAGTACTGTGTTTCAGGGAGATGCTGAAGCGTCCACTACAATCCGAACACCCCTCGTAGTAGATCCGGTGTCAGGGGTATTGGTCATCATAGCTCAATAGGACAAGATAATCGGATCATATTTTCGCAACCTATCATTGCATTGCACAATGTTTCTTTGCCACTTTACTGTTGATATGTACCTTTGTCGTCTTTGTCCCATTTCCAATCTTTTAGACCTTAGTAATGCAAGTACTGTGTTTCAGGGAGATGCTGCAACGTCTGATACAATTACATTATCCATTGTGGTTGTTCCGAAAACAGACCATACAGTTGCTCCGGAGCCAGAGGTATGCGCATTGACAGTACCATAGAATAAAAGAAAGTCGGTCTAATTAGATGTGTAATGCCAATGACTTATTTTAAATGGATACTATTTTTTGTAGGGATGTGTACAAGATCCGTATATTGAACCGGAGAAACGTGTATCAGAGTTGGTCCGCCAGTTTGCTGATGTTAGAGTAAAGAAGGTTTCAAAGAAAAGAAATAAAAACAAGGTTAGTTTTAAACACTTTCTATTGTTGGCAAAAGTTTTGTGCTAAGGCCTTCATTAGATGCTTTTTTATGTCAATTGTACAACACTGTATGTTGGATTTAGACTGAACATCCCTTTTCAGTTGCCCAATCGAGTACGGACTATGCAGACACAGACAGCGAAACAAATGACAGATGCTGCTTGCCAAATGGAGGAACTATTCATTGAGGCGCGTCGTGTTCACACTCGAGATAACTATGTCCAATGGCCAGAAAATGAATTTAATAAGACCGGCGATTCCAGCAAAGTGTTCTTGGACCATTGCTGCAATGCGCACGCTCCGCCAGAGGAAGACGCAATTGAATTTATAGAAGATAGTTTTCCATTACTCGATGACCACTTGACACAATCGACACCTGCCAAAAAAATGCCCCCCAAAAACCAGTCCACATTGATGTTTTCTCCTATCCATCGTCGAGTAACAGATGTTGAAATGACAGAAACTGAAGCATCAACACTATTGACCGACAAAACAGACAAAGATATTGACGATAGTATGTCCGGTTTGGTTGACATGTTCACAACGGTTCAGTCCGAAACAACAGTGTTGCCAGATGACAGTATAATAAAAGAGGGCAAATACATAGTATTCGACACCAGCTTGATGGAGATTATAAAGATGCCCAACTGTGTGCATTCAGTGGGAGGGGAAGTATGTGGAAAGCCATTGGTGAGCGTGACTCGTCTAACACAAGGCAGTAACCTGAAAATACATGCCACCTGTGAAAAGTCACATAAAGCATTTTCATGGTCCGCTCAACCGATGCTGGGGAAACTGCCAGCTGGTTATCTACTAAGTGCAGCAGCTTTACTTTTCAGTGGCTCTAATTTCACAAAGTTATTGAGTTTCTTTCAGTTTGTGGGACTACATTTCACTTCTAAAACGCAATACTACAAATACCAACGTGATTATCTATTCCCTGCCATTAGTGAAGCTTGGAAAATTTAACAATTGGTTATTCAAAGTACATTCCCCGACAAACGGTTCAGGCTAGCTGGCGATGGACAGTGTGACAGCCCCGGATTTTCTGCTAAGTACTGCACTTACCATCTTCAGGACATGGAAAGTAAGACAATTGTGAGTTTGGTGGTCGTGCAGGTGTCCCAATGTAAATCCTCGGTGGCCATCAAGAAACTTGGTTTTATAAAATCACTGGAAGATCTACAATCGAGGGGAATGCAAATCGACCTCATAGCCACAGACAGACATTTATTTATTTATTTATTTATATTTATATAGCGCGCAAGAAGCCCAGGGGCATTGAGGCGCTGTTACTTGCAATAACTTAGTTACATGGTACAGGCATGAAAGCGATTGATAACACATTATGAATACTACAAGATATCATACTGTTGTTACAGATATTGCATTGGGATGTATATTACAACATATATGATAAGTATTCGTGCTGGCGTGTCTTATGTGAAGAGGGTAGTTTTCAGAGTTTTGCGGAAGGTGGTGAGGGAGGCCTCCCCTCGGATAGTGGGAGGTAGGGCATTCCAGTGAGTGGGCGCTAGATAGGGGAAGCTGGATCCGCCCGCTTTTACTCTTTTTACTAGTGGCACAGAGAGCATGTTGGTGTATGGTGATCTGGTTGGCCTGGTAGTGGAGATGGGGTGGATCCTTTGAGAGAGGTATGCTGGAGCAGTGAGGTGAATGCACTTGTGGGTCAGTGTCAGGGCTTTGAATACGATCCTTTCCTTTATTGGGAGCCAGTGGGCTAGTTTTCTGGCTTCAGAGATGTGTTCTCTTTTAGCAATGCCTTGGGCTGCCCGGAGAGCATTGTTCTGTATTACTTGTAGTCTCTCTAAGTTTTTGTTGGAGGTTCCTAGAAAGAGTACGTTGCAGTAGTCTAGCCTAGAGCCGGTGATGGCTCTGGCTATGTTGGTGCAGTTCTCTTTGGAGAGAAAGGGTCTGACTGCGTTGATAAGTTTGGCATGATATGCAGCTGCTGAGGCTATTGCGCTGACTTGTCTATCCATGGATAGGCTGGAGTCCAGGTAGACTCCCAGAGTTTTGACAGAGTCGGAGACCGGAATTTTAATGGAGTCAATGGTGAAGTGGCTGAATTGGGCATCTAGATTTTTTAGTGTGTCGGGGGAACCTACCAGTAGGAGTTCTGTCTTGTCAGAGTTGAGGCATAGACTGTTGTCTGCCATCCAGGCTTGGATGGTGTTGTAGAGGTTGTTGAGGGTCAGGGAGTCAGTGTCATAGTTCCCTGTGAGAGTGAGGAGGATCTGCGTGTCGTCGGCGTAGTTGTTGTAGGATATGCCCATAGCGTCGAGGATGAGGAAGAGGGGTCGTGTGAAGATGTTGTATAGGGTGGGGGAGAGACAGGAGCCTTGGGGTACACCACAAAGTATAATGGTTGGTGATGCGGCGGCTAGGTCAGAGAATACGTGCATGGTTCTGTCTTGTAAGAAAGAGGTGATCCAGGCTGTGGCCTCTGGGGAGAATTTGGCAGTGGAGGAAAGGTGGTGGCATAAGACACTATGATCCACGAGGTCGAAGGCCGCGGATAGGTCAAGGAGTAGGAGAAGTGCTGGTTTACCCAAGTCTCTAGCATCGTCCATCTGGTTTTTCAGGTCAAGTAGGGCGGTTTCGGTCCCGTGTCTGGGGCGGAAGCCAGATTGGCGGAGTCCAAGGAGTTTGTTCTCTTCAATGAAGCGCTGGACCTGCAGGTAGGCTGCTTTGTCCAGTATTTTGAGGAGGAATGGGACAGTGGTGATGGGTCTGTAATTGTTGGGTGAGGTGGGATCGAGAGTTGGCTTTTTCAAAAGAGGGCGTTCCCAAGCTTCCTTGAGGGAGGGGGGGACTTTCCCTGTGGTCAAGGAGGCATTCACAAAGGCTGTTAGGAAGGGAGCTAGCGCTTCTGTGCAGTCTTTGATAATGGAGGCTGGGCATGCATCGCCTTTGCAGTTAGAGGGTTTGATGTTCCTCATTATGTTGATGATGTCTTTTTCCTGAATGGGTTTGAAGGAGAAGGGTAGGGGGGGATCCGGGGCAGGTGGTGGGAAGGGGATATGCTTATTGGGTAAGGCTTGTTTAGTGGCTAGTATTTTGTTTTTGAGGAGGCTTAATTTGGTTAGCATGGCCGTTTGTATTTCATCACACCAGTCTTTGTCTTTGATGAAATTCTGGGGGGTGGGAGTGGGTGTCTCGAGCTCCCTGAAAATGGCGAAGATTTCTTTTGTGCTAGATTGGGCTTCCGAGATTCTGTATTCAAAGGATTTGGCCTTTGCTTGGGTGATTGCCTTTTTGTATTTGGTGGATAGGGCTTTAACGATCATCTTGTCTTTTTCAGAGTGGGACGTTTGCCACTGTGTGAGTGCGGCTTTTTTCTCATTTCGGAGTGTGAGGAGGTCAGGGGTGAACCAAGAGTTGGAGTGGGTAGTGGGTTTGGATTTGCGAGGTTTGAGAGGGGCAATGGAGTTGATAGCTGCTTTAATGGCAACATCATAGGTTGTTGCGAGTGTTTCTGGGTCTGATGAAAAAGGTGGTTGTGGGATGTTTTTACCCATGCATCCGAGCCCTACCACAAAAACTGTGCAGTACTGGCATTGAAAACATCATGATGGCCAGAGCTTCCCAGAAAATGCCCAGGGAAATGCATGAAGAATAGGCTGCCACCCATTTTTGCCGATGTTATGGGCACAGAAGGGCACTGCCTAAAACCACCATTGGACTACCCACACAGTAGCCTGAAACCATTGGGAATGGCAATGCTGATTGCCAAAAGCAACCTAGAACTGTGGGGAATTCATTTCTTAAATCCCAAAAATGGTTGCATTACCAGTACTCACCACTATCAGAAAGCCGGCGTTTTAAAACAACACCAGACATTTGGGTAAAACTGAATAAATGAACCCAAAGCAGGCCAAAGAAAGACTTACTAAGAGGTGGATACAATGTAAAGTTATATTCTGAAGTGACTTGAAGGTTTATAACAAGACTGGCTGAGCTCTGCAGGTCTGCAGCGGCTTAAACTGAAACTGGATTTAAAATTACCAAAAATCGAAATGTGTAAATAAACTGAGGGACAGACTTGTGACTGCCACATAGTTTGTCACTGTTAAAATGTCATAGTTTTGAACTTAGAATCAGCATTCTAGCTGCATATGTAAAAATTGTCTTGACTTAAACTGGGGAACAAAAAGTGACATTTTATCTGAAACCTGGCTTAATGAAACTGAATTCTGCCCACCAGCTACCCCCGACAGGAGTTGAGACTTGCACAACAGCTGTGTTCCCAGGCCTAGCTGCCTTTTGCTGTTCCCACCAAAAGGGATATGACACTTCTCTGATTGAATTACCTGGGCTCTGCAGGAAATTGAACAAAGCCCTGTCCTGACTCAGGCAAATGTTTTATTATGGGGGCCGTAAAAGTGGCTTCCTCCTGGAAGGAAAGGGGAGGAGCACTGCCTGTGAGAGCAAGCTGGCTTGGCAGAACTGGAAAAACCAGAAATTCAACCTTGTGCTGGGAGGAAACCACACCCCTTTGGGGCCAGAACATAAATCTAAAAAGATGGATCATTCATAGAGCGGACTTGTGAAAATTTTATAAGTGATATCATTATTCTTGTGATTTTTCTGTGCACATTTGAAGACGTGGTAGGACCCGGTGGTATGTTCAGGGGGGTTTTAGCAGAAAAGAGGATATTACTCTAAATGTATGTATGTTAAAAATCTGACACTCCACCACCTAATGCCCACACACCATGGGCACATCTGTGTAAATGCGGGGAAAAATCCAATATTGGTAACCCGACTAAAAAGTGAAATATGTTGCCATTTTCGAACCCAAGCTCCTAGGAAGAGCAGATTTGGGACAGAGACTACCTCATGTGATAGGTAATATGTACATGCAATGACAAACCACTATGTATTTGAGAAATGTGCATTTTGAATCAAATATAGATTTGTGGGCAAACTGACCAGAGGAGGATCCCCTGACCCATAAAACCTACAGCATCACTCTGACTCACAGTTCCTTCCCCAATCATGGGAGAGGGGAGAATTGGGCCAATGACAAGTTGAAAGAGGGGCTGGCTAGTGATGCTGCACACACATCCACTTTCAAAACACATAAAAGCAGACAGTCAGGACAGATAGAGACATTCAATTCCATTTGCTGCGGAGCATGCTGATCGACGACTTCACATCCAGAGATCCAGACTTCAAATCCATCAATCTCCAGAACCTGTAGCAGTACCTAGAAAGCAGAGCAGTATCCAGAATCCAGAGAGGCTAGACCAGCAGAGCAGAGCTGACCCAGACCGCTGTTAGCAGAACCAGAGAGCTGACCCAGGTCACTGTGAAGAGACCCAGACCAGACCGGAGTCCAGTCCAAAACCTGACCAGATCCGTGGCGAGGCCTAATTCAAAAATATATTGTGAGTACCTAGCAGAACTGTGCAGAACCAATCTCTTAGTTAAAATAATATAATTCAATCTATTTTAATCTAACCAGAACTGCCTAAAAGCTGTAACCTGTCGCTTTGAACTTTTAAAATTTCAAATCCGAAAAACAACCTTCACAAAATCGTTCATAACTCTGGAACCGTGTGTGCTAGGAACTTGGTTTAACGTTAAGCTTAGAATCTTACCTTTCCAACAAGCCTAGAACGGACTTCCTACTCCTTATACTTTTGCCGTAATCACGATTCTCGCACTCGCGAATTTTACCGCGATTTGCGATTTGGTTAAAAATCCAGCCACGTGTGAAAACAGCAGCTTCCTTGCTTTCCTTGCTAAAAATTCGTTTGCCTCTTAAGAACCATCCCTGAATCATTGCTAGAGTGAGCCTGGACTAATATTAACTAGATACCACTCACCCTGAACCTCTAGAGGGAATTAAAAGCATTTTAGCATATTTTTCACTTCATTGCCAGCACATATAAAAGCATTTTGGGCCTGTGTTTAAAACTCCGACCTGTTTTCCTCTAAGCTTGCTGGGGGGGGGAACAGAATTACATTTGATTGCATTTCTGAGAACTGTGTGCTTTCCTTCCATTTCCTTGCATTGCATAAAGGGGGGGGGGGGAGTGAATTGTCCAAGAAAGTGATTACCTTGTCTTTTGCTGAAATCCTATCAAGTTATTTTCTGTGCTGCATTTCATTCCACATTGCATCCATTTGAAACCATAAGAGTATTGTTGCTATCGTATCCATCCTATAACCACTCATCATTGATTATAAAGAAGTGTGCTAGTGCCGGACTATCCATTATTGACTACTGCTCAGATTAAGTGTGATATTCAATTATTAATTTATTATAAAGTGTGATATATATATATTGTTTAAATTATCAAATAAACCGTTTAAACTTGCAAAACAGAACTACTTCTTGGCTCAGTGGGATCAGGGGGATTCCAAGAGAGGGGTGTTATACAGGGGTAGTCATCCAGAACTCATGAACTGGACATAAAGTTATATCAATAAGGGTTTTCATTCAGTATTCCAGACGAGGCGTTGACTTAGCTGTAGTATTGAATTGAATCCTCTTACAAAGTGGGGGCTCGAGCCGGGATATTGTGGGTTAGATTTACCATTTGTGCAGATTAATACAGTGTGCCAGCTGACCAGATACACATATCCGGTCGGATCACCACGCTGTGTTACGCTGTAAAGCACTCCTCAAAGGAACGCTCTAAGAAAAAGGTCTGTTTTGCAAAAATAAAATACAAATTTCTGTAAGTCAGGACAGAGACCAATCTCTAGAATGACGACCTTAGTAGACATGAAAATAGCCAGAGAGCACTTCTTACATAAGATATTTGTGAGAGGTGAGTGGACTCACCAGGACCGCATGGTCTGGTTGCAGGCCATCACGCAACAGGTCACTGAAACAGGGTCAGATATATGGAGAGATCAGGGTCCCTTACATGTGGCCCTGAGTGAACTATACATGGCTCCTAAAGCTAAGGATGAACAAGACAAGATGGTTAGGATAGCGGCATACCTGTACCTATATATGGGAGACATGCAGGATAAATGTACTGAAAGCCAAGATCTGGCGAATAAGCGACAGATGGTGTTAGAGAAGGTCCAATCTGACCTGGTCTCTTCTGAGCAGAGGCTGCAGGGAAGCCAGGAGTCCGAAAATGAGAGTAGACAGCACATCATTAAAATAAAGAAGGATATGGATATCCTGCAACAGGAAAAGGCTGACCAGGATACCAGAATTCTGGCCTTGCAGAAGGAACACCTAGACAGTTTGGACTCCCTACTGCAGAGCCAGAAAAAGCTGGAGCAACAGATCAATTTCAACAGGGCATGCACAGAGCAGGTAGCCACCCTGCAAATCCAACTAGACAGAGAGAAAGAGGAGAGCAATAAACTGATCCTGAAAGACCTGGATACCCAGGCAGAGTTTGATCAGGAGCGCCAGAAAGCTGGTGCCTTCCAAAGGCAAAGGGACGACCTGGCGTCACAAATTCAAGCTCTTGGTCAGGAAAGGGACACCTTAGGCCAGGGAGTCTGCCACTTAAGAGGAAAAATGGAAGAAAATCACCTGGCACACCAGGGACTGGGTGACCTCCAAAAAGAACACCAGGACTTGCTAGAGCACACCAGGAGGGTGGAGGATGCTCTGGCAAGACAGGAGCAGGCCAATAGGGATACAGCTCAGGAGGTAACCCTCCTGCAGCAAAGACTGGCCCAGTGCTCCAGGACCAATCAGGAAACGCAGAGAGAGAATGAGGCTCTCTGCCAGCACAATGATAGGCTCCAACAACAGGTAGCGATGCAGGAGAGACTGATAGAGTCTAGTAAGGCCTTAACTGAGGAACTGAAGGCGCAGGCTCTTGCATTGCAACAGGGAGCAGGGGCGGATAGAGACCAAGTTCGCTGGGAAAGGGAAACTCCTGAGCATAACCTCAGGAGCCCTAGTACCAGAGGCCTTTATCTCTCTCAGTCCCTGGACTCTGCCACCCCCATGTCCCCTGGCGCACATGAGCACCGGGCCACAGGGATGGCAGATTACTATCCAGCCAGAAGCAGGGGGCTCATAGGCCAGTACCTCCCAGGAATGGATGGGCGGGCATCCGGGTATGGGCACCCAAGCACAGTGCAATTTAGTGGGGAACCCCAGGAGAGTAGGCCCATTAAGGGCATCCTGAAAACCTCTGCCCAGTTAGGTCAGTGGGGGGGTACCCATCAAATCCTGGCAGCAAGGAGGAATCTGAAGACTCCTCTGAACGGTGCAGGACACAGGAGACCAGGTCCCCACATTCTGCCAGCCACTCCCAGGCTCGCAGAATCCGGGAAAACCTGGAAGAGTAGACAGGAACCTCTGAGAGCAGTGCCTCTGAGTCAGAGGATGAATGGACAAGGGTTACCCGAACCAAAAAGGCCAATAAGGCAAAAAGGGCCTTGCTTAAGGACCCATTGAAGCAAATAAAGGCAATAAGGAGTGTTATCACGCCTTATCATAAGAACGCCAAGTATTCCGTATGGGAACACTTGGAGCTCTATGAGCAAATGATGGAGACTTTCCATTTGAAGGACAGCAGTAGCTGCATCCAGTACGTTAAATGGACATTCTCCCCAGAATACTCCAGTTTCTTTGCGGGGCTGGAGGACCAAAATCATTTAAGATGGTCCACCTATAAGGCAGCCATCTTGAAACATTTTTCTGTTCACAGAAATCCTCAAGAGGCTCGCAAGGCAGCCTACAATTTGCAATGTGGGGAGGATCAGGCCCCACAAGAATTCGTGCAAGAACTGAAACGTGCCTTTGCGCAGACCACCAGAAGGGTGCGCACAGACAGCAGAGAATTTGTTAATACTTTTTTCCATGCCTTGCCCAAATACATAATGACCCAGCTTGTGAGAGATTTTCATGAGAAAAGATCTTTAGAATGGGTCATTGAACAAGCCACCCGCATCTACGAGGTGCAGAAACCGGTGGAAAACAAAAACCAGCCCAAAAACCCCAAAACCAACAGCACCCCTGCTGCTGCCAAGGTGGCAGAGGTAAAGGTTGCCCCCGTTTTGGATTTGGAGATGGGGGGGCCTAAAAACCTACCTGCACCTAATAATGCTAGGCCCAGAAGGTCCTCGGGCCAGTCACAGACAGGGAGTGAAAGAGGTAGTCCCACAAATGAGGTCCCTCGCTCTCCTAACTATGTAAGTCCCCGTTACAAGGGAAACCGACCAATCCTGGGTTATGTGTGGACTCCTCCAGCCCAAGGGGGGGGATCCGGCCAAGCACCTAACCCAGGGAACTTCCCTCCCAACTTCCCACAGGAGGGCAGAAAGTCTCCAAATCCTGGGCAGAACTTTTTCCCCAGGTATCCACCCAACTTCCAACCCCAAAATCATCCATCCTTCTTTCCCCAATTCCCTGAGCCCAGACAACCTAATCCGGGAGAGGGGAGGCCAAGGGTGGAGGGGTACCAAAATCTTCCCAACCAGGGGTACTACCAGAGAAGGGATAGCTACCCTTCCCGGGATCAGCCCAGGGGAGAAAATAGAGCCCCGTATCAGCCTGAGCGGGTTTCCCAGTTAGAGCGCCAGGTCCAAAATATGGCACGGGATCTGGGTCACATACTGAGGGCTCAAAAGAACCCTCAGATGAGCGTGCCACCGCAGAATGCCCCAAACTCTGGACCTGGTGCTCCAGAACAATGACGGGGGCAGCACCCCGATAACACACCGGTTCCCAGGGAGGAGGCACAAGGGGAAGGGGGGTGTAAAGCCTTGCAGGAAGCTTTCTTCCCAACTTGTAAACAGCCCCTGGAAAACCAGGAACCGGAAACAAAATCTCCTACCCCTGAAAGTCTGCCACCCAAGGAGCAGAGAGGAGGTAGGAGAAACAAAGGACCCAAACAGACCCACTTTGTGGAGGAGGTTCAGGTCTTCCAATTTGAGGGAGAGGGATCCTCAGAAGATCCTGGGAAAAGGATCTTCTCCTTCAGAGATGGGGGAACTCCTCCCAAGGAAAAATGGGTCCCAAGGGATGTCAATTCAGACTGGGGAGATATGGAGACTGAGCTACCGCCGCCCATCATCTCATCCCAGAACCCACAATACCAAAATCCCCTGGTTCAAACCCATCCTGATGACTGCCTCCAAAAAGGGGGGGCGACCCAGAACCGGAACCAGGGGAACCCACAATGGCTCTGATCTCCAGTTGCCAACTTTTTCTTTCAGATTCCCAAGGCTCTCCACAGAATTCTGCCCAAATTTCTTCTCTTGCAATGTCCAAAACCAGAAAGTTAGCCCACCAGTTGTCCAAAAATGTGCATTATCTGTGCCCCCTTGAGGAGAAGGAGGGAAGATATTATGCCCCGGTACAAGTACAGGGGCAGGGTACGATTTCAGCGCTGGTGGACACGGGATCTCAAGCTACCCTTCTGTCCAGAAGGGCCTTTGATGAACTGAATGCAGGAAGGGGAGGGAATTACCAAATTCCTCTCACCTCACTTCCTGGACAACTCCAGAACTTTGACGGGAAGGAAATTCCCGTCGAGGGGACGGCAGATTTGGACATTAAAATTGGGCGACACAAGTTGAAACACCCAGTCATAGTAGTGACTCCAGAGGGCACCCCTTGTTTACTAGGGAATGACCTCCTGAGAAGGTTGTCACCTCTAATAGATTGTGTAAACAAGGTCCTCTGGACCCAGACTAGCCGACCAATAAAATTAAAACAGAGTGTCAACCATGTTAGTTTAAACGGCACCTGCCACATGGTTGAACAAAAATCTGACCAAGTAGAATTTCACTTCCAGAACAACCAAACTCCAGACGTGACAGTTATAGCAGTAGGGCAACAGACTGGTGATGGGGGGTCCTCTCTATTTCTGAAAATCAACCTTCCTTCCAGTTTAAAGTGGTACTCCACGCTGGAAGGAAACACTTTGAAATTCTTTACTAATCCACAATCAGAAACTCCCACTCCTATAGTCCAGAAAGATGTGAAATCAGCTCAGAGCCTGGCTGATATTCAGAAAATTGGAGAGCAGTTGTTCATCCCTGTTCAGTTAAATGATGGGAAGGACTCTGTTCTCGCTCGAGTGTGTGTGAACAACGGTAAGAGCTTCATCAGCGAAGCCATGTTCCGCCAACTCCCAAAAGATCCAGCCATTCCCACATTCAAACTGATAGACAAATGGGAAATGGACCTGGAAGCACCCAATTCCAAACATCTCCTGCCAAGCAGGTGTATGCTCAAAATCTCCATTGGCAACAAGAGCATAGTCCACAATTGTTGGGTAGTGCGAGACGTCACTGCCGCTTTTTACTTAGGCAGTGACATTCTCAATCGCTTTGCCATTAGTTTGGACCTAATAAACTTCAAAGCTTGGTCCCGATTAGCGGATAATCCCATGGGCTTTGATGATCCAGAAAAAGCATTTAGGTCAGCTCAATTGCTACCTTATGCAGTTGAGATTCAGATCAAAGAGGAAGTCACCATCCCAGAAAGGACCCGACAATTCTCCCTGGAAGTGAAAGTTAAAAGAGGACAACATTTGAAAAACCATGATGCTTACATACATCTAAACGCTTCTCTCCAACAGCAAGGGTTGGGGGTAAACCCAACTCCATTAGTCAACATATAACATGACACCATTCTAATAGAGGTGGATAACAGCGACTTAAAGAGTATTACTCTAGCCGCAGGCACCATTATTGGAATGGCGGTTGATGACCGACATTTTTCCATCGATTTAGGAAATGAACTGTTAGGACCAATCCCCAAGGACTGTTTTGACAGTGACAGTGATGACAATACAACACCAGACAGGATTTTTAGCCGGCATGGGGCGAACTTCCTGGTGTACACTTCCTGCCCCTATGGTAAGGAAAATGTGACTTGTGACTTCAGGAGGGATGAGGTGATTTTCCAGGTCCATGAGGGTTGCCTTTCCCACCTGAGGCCTCCAGTCCAAATCAGCACTCTGACCAGGGACTTCTCCACCCAGCTGGAGGAGGCCGCTGAGATAGCCAAACCAGAAGTCTTTCCAGGCTTCAGGCAGATGGTGGAAGAGAGAGTCAACCTAGCTGATGCCTGTGTGACTCTGGAACAAAAGCAAAAGTTGAAACAAGTTTTCTTGGATTTCCAAGATCTCTTTGCGGTAGACTCATATGACTGTGGCCGCACCGACATCCACACAACAACAATTCCCACGGACCCTGGAATGACTCCAGTGTTTGTGAAGCAATATCGCTTGCCTCTCGCATCAATGGAGTCCCTTACTGAAATAATTAAGAACCTGGAGTCCCGGGGAATAATCCGTCCAGTTCACAGCACCTTCAATAATCCGGTGCTGGGAATATTGAAGCCAAACGGCCAGTGGAGACTCTGCGCCGACCTCAGGGAGCTCAACAAACGGGTCCATACTTCCCGATGGCCCCTGCCCTACAGTGACCAAGGGCTGGCCCAGATCCAGGGGTCACAGGTATTCACTGCAATAGACCTGACCAATGGATACTGGACTGTGCCGGTCAGTAGGGAGGACCAATACAAGCTGGCTTTTACCTTTGGGGGCCAGCAGTATACATGGACCCGGACTCCCTTCGGATACCTCAACTCCGGCAATGAATTCAACATTTTCCTACATAAGGCCATGCCCGACCTGGGTGCGAGGGGTAACCTGGCTTATGTAGATGATGTCCTCATCAAAAGTTCATCTGTGGAGGAACACATAGCGGAGATCCGTTATGTTCTGACCCAGTTGAGGGCCGCCGGAGCAAAACTTTCCTTTCAGAAAGCACAGTGGTGTAGACCCGTGTTAATTTCTTAGGGCATGAGATTACTCCTCATGGTCTCTGTCCCCAGGAAAAGAAGGTGGAAGCACTCCAAAAACTGAAAGACCCCACAACTCTGCGGGAACTAAGGAGCCTCCTTGGACTGACTAATTACAGCAGAAAGTTCATTGAGGGCTACGCAGAGATCACCAGACCCCTGATTCATCTCCTGAAGGGGGGGGGGGGGCAAGTGGGAATGGGGTCCAGAACAAGCCGAGGCAGTAAGACAACTCAAAAGAAGCCTCTCACAAGCGCCCTGCCTAGCTTACCCTGTCAGAAACAAGGAGTTCTTCCTGGAGACAGGGTTCTCTAATACGTGCTTGACGGCAGTATTATACCAAAAGCATGACAAGGTCAATAAAGTAATCTCCTATGCGAGCAAAACTTTATCCTCTGTGGAGGAAAAATTAAACGATTGTGAGAAGGCACTCCTGGCAACGGTGTGGGCATTGAGGAATTACCGCCCGTTTATCCAGGGCGAACATATCATAGTGGAGACTCCACACCAGCCTCTGCAATATCTCCAAAGTGACAGAGTCCGGGCCGGGAATGTGAGTAATTCCCGAATTACTTCCTGGATTCTGTCAATGCAAGGCTTTCCTGTGGAGGTCAGATATGGCCAAAACAAGAAGAGTCCCCTCGCGCAAGGTCTGGCTGACTTGCATGATTGTGCCAGAGAAAACTGTCTCGAGGACGAAAGTCTAAAGATCAAGGACAACACGGAGGCATACCTTAATTCCCCACACAAAGTCTTTGAAGAAGACAAGTGTGAGGGAATGCCCACTGTCTATTTGGATGGATGCTCTTACCATGTTGACAACAACGGGGAAAAAGAACTGGTGGCCGGCGTAGGGAATGCATGGGTGAATGAGTCCCCAGAACCCTCCGCTGGATACAAAATTGGTCCCTGAAGTAGTCAGGTGGCAGAATTGATGGCTGTGCATCAGGCCATCCTCACTGCTGTCCAGCATCAACTCTACGAACTGGTCATAATCACAGATTCGGATTATGTACGGAACGGGTTCGTGGACCACCTGGTTAATTGGAAAACCAGAGGCATGTTATGTGCTAACAACAAACCCTTGAAACATGGGAAGTTGATCCAAAACATTGATGATCTGGTCACATCGAATGGGATGACCATCTACTGGAAAAAAATCAAGGGTCATTCCAAAGTAGAGGGACCAGACAAAACTGGAAATGACTTAGCTGATCAGCTGGCCAAAACCGGGGCCGTCCAAGGGGATCTAATTGAGATTGAGTCCCTGTTGGGGGAAATCCAGGTCACTGCTATCACTAGGTCCCAGACAAATGCTCACAATGATCTGTCAACTGCCCAATGGAGCAAGGAGACCCCTGATGCTGATTTGATTACAGCTCAGAAGGGGGATCCAATTATTGGTAAGTTTTACCAACACCTTGAGGACCCTGAGAACTTTCCCCTGACGGATACCGATTACATTGGGAAAGAGGACCTAAGAGTGTTGATGAAATGTCCAAAAATGTTCCGAATCCAAGACGGTGTGCTGGTAAGGAAATCCAAAGCTAGCCACGATCAGTGGGTGGTTCCTACCTCATTCCGAAGCCTGATGTTAAGTCACGCCCATGATGCGGCCACCGCCGGTCATAGGGGGTTTCACACAACACTGGAAATCTTAAGAGAGGTTGCATACTGGCCACACATGGGGCAGGACCTTGACCAATACTTGAAGGGGTGTCTTGTGTGTGCACAATTTCAGCCATCATCCCTCACGCACCGTGCATCCCTCCAAAAGAGGGGGATGACACTGCCATGGTCAGATTTGCAAATCGACTTTGTAGGCCCCGTGATTCGCTCTGCTAGGGGGAATAAGTATATGTTTACTGTGACATGCTTGTTTACCAAGTGGGTGGAATGTCTCCCAGCCCCAAACTGCAAGGCAGAAACGGCAGCTGCCTTGATGATTAACCACATCTTTTCCCGTTTTGGTCTACCTCAAAGGATTGAGTCAGACAGAGGTAGCCACTTCACCAGTGAAGTAATGACAAAGATGTGGGAGATACTGGGGGTCAAAAGGAAGTTGCATATTGCTTTAAGGCCAGCTTTTTCTGGAGCAGTGGAGAGATACAACCGAACCATTGTGAGCATATTAAAGAAGTTTGTGGCAGATTCTGGGCCAAGTTGGGATATCTGATTACCTCTGGTCCTAATGGCCATCAGATCTACCCCTTCATCTGCAACCAAAATGTCACCATTTGAGTTGATGACTGGGCGCAAGATGGTGCTTCCTCAGCATTTGCTCTACAGAACCCAAGAGCAAACGTTGATAAATGCCTCCACAACTCATGAGTATGTGGAGAATTTAAGGAAACACCTTCAACATGCTCTTGCCTATGCTCAGCGGAATCTAGAAAGATCAGCCGAGAGTATGAAGACCCACTATGACCTGAAAACTTCCAGGAAGGAATATCAGGTGGGAGACCGGGTCTATCTATACAATTTCCAAAGGAACCAGGCCAAACAGCGAAAATTTTTGCCTACATGGAAGGGACCTTTGAGATTATAGACAAGATCTCCCCTGTGGCCTACAAGATCCGCATCCCCAAAGGCGGTTTGGCAGAGGGGGAAGACAAGTGGGTCTACATTAACCAGTTGAAGTGTTGCTATCCCAGGCACACTCTGCAACAACTGGAGGAATCCTCTGGAATCCTAGAGGGTACTGTCTCAGATTAATTCAGTTCTAACTTAAAATATGCTATACATCGCCTATCAAATTCTGAATTTCTCAATGTGGGTGTTTTCGTTTTTGAATGCAAAAAGAAATGTGCATGTTCATATGTTTTGACTATAAATTTATATGCCACCCCACTATATCAATGGTGGGGGAAAAATGTCTATGAATAGGTATTGCCGCTCTTCCTTTGTCGTCCTAGGAGAAAGAAAACCTTGAGACTGGCCAGGGAGGACGATCCGGAGACCGGGAGCAGAGACGCAAGGGGCCCGGGGTACCGCCCAATCTTCCCATCAGGACCGGCGAGGAGAACCGATCGATCAGTACCGGATGGAGGAAAAGATGCAGAACTGTGCCATCTACCGGAAGAAGATGAGGGAAACATCCCAGATCTTGCGAGTTCCATCAGTGAAACAGAATGGCCATCGCAAGAGGGGGGCTTGTGGGATGTTTTTACCCATGCATCCGAGCCCTACCACAAAAACTGTGCAGTACTGGCATTGAAAACATCATGACACCAGAAAATGCCCAGGGAAATGCATGAAGAATAGGCTGCCACCCATTTTTGCCGATGTTATGGGCACAATAGGGCACTGCCTAAAACCACCATTGGACTACCCACACAGTAGCCTGAAACCATTGGGAATGGCAATGCTGATTGCCAAAAGCAACCTAGAACTGTGGGGAATTCATTTCTTAAATCCCAAAAATGGTTGCATTACCAGTACTCACCACTATCAGAAAGCCGGCGTTTTAAAACAACACCAGACATTTGGGTAAAACTGAATAAATGAACCCAAAGCAGGCCAAAGAAAGACTTACTAAGAGGTGGATACAATGTAAAGTTATATTCTGAAGTGACTTGAAGGTTTATAACAAGACTGGCTGAGCTCTGCAGGTCTGCAGCGGCTTAAACTGAAACTGGATTTAAAATTACCAAAAATCGAAATGTGTAAATAAACTGAGGGACAGACTTGTGACTGCCACATAGTTTGTCACTGTTAAAATGTCATAGTTTTGAACTAAAAAATCAGCATTCTAGCTGCATATGTAAAAATTGTCTTGACTTAAACTGGGGAACAAAAAGTGACATTTTATCTGAAACCTGGCTTAATGAAACTGAATTCTGCCCACCAGCTACCCCCGACAGGAGTTGAGACTTGCACAACAGCTGTGTTCCCAGGCCTAGCTGCCTTTTGCTGTTCCCACCAAAAGGGATATGACACTTCTCTGATTGAATTACCTGGGCTCTGCAGGAAATTGAACAAAGCCCTGTCCTGACTCAGGCAAATGTTTTATTATGGGGGCCGTAAAAGTGGCTTCCTCCTGGAAGGAAAGGGGAGGAGCACTACCTGTGAGAGCAAGCTGGCTTGGCAGAACTGGAAAAACCAGAAATTCAACCTTGTGCTGGGGGGAAACCACACCCCTTTGGGGCCAGAACATAAATCTAAAAAGATGGATCATTCATAGAGCGGACTTGTGAAAATTTTATAAGTGATATCATTATTCTTCTGATTTTTCTGTGCACATTTGAAGACTTGGTAGGACCCGGTGGTATGTTCAGGGGGGTTTTAGCGGAAAAGAGGATATTACTCTAAATGTATGTATGTTAAAAATCTGACACTCCACCACCTAATGCCCACACACCATGGGCACATCTGTGTAAATGTGGGGAAAAATCCAATATTGGTAATCCGACTAAAAAGTGAAATATGTTGCCATTTTTAAACCCAAGCTCCTAGGAAGAGCAGATTTGGGACAGAGACTACCTCATGTGATAGGTAATATGTACATGCAATGACAAACCACTATGTATTTGAGAAATGTGCATTTTGAATCAAACATAGATTTGTGGGCAAACTGACCAGGGGAGGATCCCCTGACCCATAAAACCTACAGCATCACTCTGACTCACAGTTCCTTCCCCAATCATGGGAGAGGGGAGAATTGGGCCAATGACAAGTTGAAAGAGGGGCTGGCTAGTGATGCTGCACACACACCCACTTTCAAAACACATAAAAGCAGACAGTCAGGACAGATAGAGACATTCAATTCCATTTGTTGCGGAGCATGCTGATCGACGACTTCACATCCAGAGATCCAGACTTCAAATCCATCAATCTCCAGAACCTGTAGCAGTACCTAGAAAGCAGAGCAGTATCCAGAATCCAGAGAGGCTAGACCAGCAGAGCAGAGCTGACCCAGACCGCTGTTAGCAGAACCAGAGAGCTGACCCAGATCACTGTGAAGAGACCCAGACCAGACCGGAGTCCAGTCCAAAACCTGACCAGATCCGTGGCGAGGCCTAATTCAAAAATATATTGTGAGTACCTAGCAGAACTGTGCAGAACCAATCTCTTAGTTAAAATAATATAATTCAATCTATTTTAATCCAACCAGAACTGCCTAAAAGCTGTAACCTGTCGCTTTAAACTTTTAAAATTTCAAATCCGAAAAACAACCTTCACAAAATCGTTCATAACTCTGGAACCGTGCGTGCTAGGAACTTGGTTTAACTTACCTCATATAGCTTAGAATCGTACCTTTCCAACAAGCCTAGAACCGACTTCCTACTCCTTATACGTTTGCCGTAATCACGATTCTCGCACTCGCGAATTTTACCGCGATTTGCGATTTGGTTAAAAATCCAGCCACGTGTGAAAACAGCAGCTTCCTTGCTTTCCTTGCTAAAAATTCGTTTGCCTCTTAAGAACCATCCCTGAATCATTGCTAGAGTGAGCCTGGACTAATATTAACTAGATACCACTCACTCTGAACCTCTAGAGGGAATTAAAAGCATTTTAGCATATTTTTCTCTTCATTGCCAGCAAATATGAAAGCATTTTGGGCCTGTGTTTAAAACTCCGACCTGTTTTCCTCTAAGCTTGCTGGGGGGGGAACTGAATTACATTTGATTGCATTTCTGAGAACTGTGTGCTTTCCTTCCATTTCCTTGCATTGCATAAAGGGGGGGAGTGAATTGTCCAAGAAAGTGATTACCTTGTCTTTTGCTGAAATCCTATCAAGTTATTTTCTGTACTGCATTTCATTCCACATTGAATCCATTTGAAACCATAAGAGTATTGTTGCTATCGTATCCATCCTATAACCACTCATCATTGATTATAAAGAAGTGTGCTAGTGCCGGACTATCCATTATTGACTACTGCTCAGATTAAGTGTGATATTCAATTATTAATTTATTATAAAGTGTGATATATATATATTGTTTAAATTATCAAATAAACCGTTTAAACTTGCAAAACAGAACTACTTCTTGGCTCAGTGGGGTCAGGGGGATTCCAAGAGAGGGGTGTTATACAGGGGTAGTAATCCAGAACTCATGAACTGGACATAAAGTTATATCAATAAGGGTTTTCATTCAGTATTCCAGACGAGGCGTTGACTTAGCTGTAGTATTGAATTGAATCCTCTTACATGGTCTGAAGGCTGGGCCTTGGAGGAAGGGCAGTAGCCTTTCCTTCGTGAGCTGGCGGGAGCTTCTGGCGAGGCAGGGTGGGAGCGGTTGAGGTGAGGGGGCAGCAGGGGAGCTAGTGGTGAGGATGCTAAAGGTGATGATGTGGTGGTCAGACCATGGGGTGGGATTGTTTCCTGTGATGATGAGTGGGCAGTTGTGCTGTGCTATACAGTCGAGTGTTCTGCCCTGGGTGTGAGTTGGGCTCAGGATGGTGTTCTTGTAGCCTAGAGCATTGAGGGCAGAGTCAAGGGATTTGGCTGCTACGTCCTTGCTATCCCGGAGCCCCAGGTTGACATCCCCAAGGAGAATGGCTTTAGACTGTTTTTTGAGGTTGTCAGAGAGGAGGTGGATGAGAGAGGCTTGAAAGTCTCCTGTTGGGCCTGGAGGGCAGTAGACAGTGTGTACAGTAATGGTGCAGTGGGGAGAGAGGGTTATTTTGACTTGGAGGTAGTCGCTGTTGTTGTTGGTCAGGGATTTCTCTACCTTTCTGATAGAGAGGCAGTCTTTGGCAATAATTGCTACACCTCCACCTTTGGAGAGGCGATCTTGTCTAGTAATGGAGTAGCCAGGGGGTAGGGCGAGGGAGAGCGCGGGGCCAGAGGCCTCATGTAGGCATGTTTCTGAGATCATGAGTAGATCCAAGTCCTGGGAGGTTAGGAGGTCGTGGATGTCTAGAGCATGGGCATTGATGGACCTAGCGTTAATCATGGCGCATTTCAGGTGGGGTTCAGTAGTGGCTGGGGGGGGGGTTCATGATGAAAGAGGGTGAGGTGGAGGGGGGGCTGCGCTCTGGGTGTTAGGGGAGATACACAACACAGATTTGCCACTGGGGGGTTCATTTTGGGAGGTAGTGGACACATGTGGCATAGCATTTGGCACAATAGCATTCAAAATGGTGGTAGAAGAATTGCATACCGCAGGTTTTACACTGGGGGGCTCATTTTCAGAGGTAGTGGACACATGTGGCATAGCATTTGGCACAATAGCATTCAAAATGGTGGTAGAAGAATTGCATACCGCAGGTTTTACACTGGGGGGCTCATTTTCAGAGGTAGTGGACACATGTGGCATAGCATTTGGCACAATAGCATTCAAAATGGTGGTAGAAGAATTGCATACCGCAGGTTTTACACTGGGGGGCTCATTTTCAGAGGTAGTGGACACGTGGCATAGCATTTGGCACAATAGCATTCAAAATGGTGGTAGAAGAATTTCATACCGCAGGTTTTACACTGGGGGGCTCATTTTCAGGGATGGTGGGCACATTTGTAGTCACATTCGTTATGGGGCAGTACAGTAATACGAAGAGTTAAGTACTTTGTTGGTCGCTGTGATGGTGGTACATGTAGTGGATGCAGGCTTTGAGGTTTTGCGGGGGAGCCTGGCCTTATCAGCGAGTATAGAGGGTTGTACAGTGCGTGAGCATAGCCGTGTATTACGGGTGCTTGTGGGGATGGGCTGTGAGTTGATGTCGGTTTGCAATGTACGTGCGCGCAACCTGATGCGCCTTGAGGTACAGCCTTGGATAGGGAGAAGCTTGCAGGGGTGGTGCTTCTTACCTTCTAGGCACGGCATCGGAGTTGGGCACACGGCAGACGAGCAGCGAAGAGCTGCAAAGAGCACAGGAGGCCTTTTCTCCTGGCCTTCTCTCGTCGGCTTCGCCTCCCGGCCCACTCCCCCTCCATTTAAAGCAGGAGGGGAGGGGCGGGCGGGCCGACGTAGCAAATTAGGACCTTGGGCTGCGGCGGTGAACTTTGTGGCTCCAGCTGATCCTATTGTTGTAGCTGGAGTCATGGAGATGCAGGCATCCATCTTAGATGGAACTGAGTTGGCTGAACACGCAGCCGTGGGCGGGCTGGAGCAGCAGCCTGCTCCGAAAGAAAGAAAAGTAAACAGCTGATCTGGATTCCAGCTGGTGGGGGCGGAGAAGTGCTCGCAGCGGAGCTGCAAAGAGCACAGGAGGCCTTTTCTCCTGGCCTTCTCTCGTCGGCTTCGACATGTTTCAATAGCCAAGACAATGAGAGAGCAGCATCCAAATATTAAACATCAATTTGATATATGGCATGTTGCCAAATCAATTAATAACAAAATCTCAGCTGCAGGGAAAAAAATAGGTTTTGAAAGTATTTCGCAATGGTCCCAGTCTTTAAGCAACCATCTTTGGTGGAGCTCCAAAACATGTGATGAGTCTGTGGAAATTCTACTGGAAAAATGGCGCTCACTGATGCACCACTGTTCCAAAGTTCACCACTGGACAGAAAACCAACATTTCCACCAATGTGAATATATGGCCCTTTGTCCCCACAGCAGGCACGGAAGAAGAAGTGGTTGATACCATCTTCACCTACACACAAAGCCCTTGATAAGATTGTGTTTGATAAAACTCTATCAAGAGATCTGAAGGGACTCACAGAATTCTGTCACACAGGAGATTTGGAGGTGTTCCACAATGTGTGCCTAAAGTACAGGCCAAAGAGATTGCATTTTGGCATCCAGGGGATGAAATGTAGGACTTTAATAGCGGTATTAGTGCATAACGAGAATGTGGGCCGGGAACAATCTAGGACTGCAGGAAACTTAGGGATGCTTCGCTACATATGGTCTTTACAAAAAGAAGCAAAATATGGGTGGTACTCAAGCCAGTATATGATCAAATGGAATTCAATTTTGTGGAAGACCTCATTGTTAATGTCTTCGAGATGCATAGTCATGGAATCGCGCACAAATCTGTTCAGAGCACACATACATTGCCACAAAACATTGCCAGCGTACCATGTCCACCCAAAGCAGAGCTTGTTAAATCATTCAAATCCCGGTTGAAATGATTACCGTCTGTTTTTATTTTTGCAAAAAAATGGTTCTATAATCTGTATAAATAAAGTATGCATCTTGTCTTTTGAAATCTATCCTCTCAGTCCTTTATCTTGAAAATATATTACAATTATTACGATTGCTTTCACATTTCACAGTTTAGTTGAGATACTGTGGGACCTTCATTTTTCATGTTAATGAACAATGGGTAACAGTGTGTTAGAATATTTGGGTTTTGGCAGTTGACTTGCAATAAAGTTCCAAAAAAAGCTGATTAACTGCTGGACCTACAAAAGGGATTAGACATAGGCCACAAAACATTCTAGGCACGCAAGAAGTACCGACTGTGAAAACATGCCATGGGGTAAGAGGCCATGAAATAAGCAGTGGTGGCCCTATTGCCAAATTTCACCTACAGCTGAGCAGCGCCACAAACAACGAGCGGCCCCCTATTTCCTGAGCCCATGTTTCAAAATTCATTTTATCATGGATTCGTTGACACAGGATTTTGCAAAGTAAGAATGTACGTTCATTTTGAGTGAAGGTCACCAGCTTTGAATTTCGACTTGGGTGCTGTGAGGCCCCACGCGTCCCTCGCACAGTATAAGGTTCTATTGTATTTTGACCTTGAGAGGCAGGGACCATTCCGAAAGGGATTGAATTGAAGGGGGGTGTAATAACATATGATATTATTAGGTTGCCCATTCCGAAACTGCACTTAGTTACATGTAAGTTCAGTTTATGAGAAAACGTTGACACGAACAGAGGATTCTGAATCACGGTCTGCATTACGCCTAGAGAATGGAAATTGTGAATAGAATGCAAGTTTCTCTTTAGACGATTTCATACCAAATCAAATTGAAATAAGAATAGCTGACCATTACTGATGAGTGACATTGTACTTGCTCGTTCTGTTTGGCATATTGCAATGAAGTGCTAGTACTTCTATCTACCAGGCAACAGGGGCAGGCCAGCATCGAGAAGCATGCCACCACTCGTTTCTCCCTGGCTCAACGCTAATAAATCATTACATTGTTTTTGTACCTCGAATTATTGACCCAGTTTACGCATCATATTTAGAGCTCAACATTCTCATTCGCACTATCTGCGGAAGCAAAAAGCAGAGTATTTTGATGTTCCACGTTGTATTCTCTCGGTTCACATTGTGTCACCTCTGTGCTAATAAAGGAAATTAATAATTGTAATAAAGATCGGCTACTGAGACACTTTTCGATTTTTATCTTTTGCAAACAGTTACATCGTGCCGTTCTGCGATTGTCATCTATTCCAGACCCCGACCGATGGCTTCTTCAACCGCCAGCTGCAGCTACATGTCAATCACTGGATCTACTTGACCGTATTTTGGGACGACAGACAAGGTCCAATCTGTCCGTACGCGGTACTGGCAATTAGGAGCAACATAACAACCTTTACGGTGGTCTAGTGCCAAGTTGAAGCAACAGCCTTGCAACTCACTGTGCGACCAAAGTGCTTCAATTACCCAAAACGAACACCCTGTGTACCCAAAAGGAACAGCACGTGACTCACGATAAACATTTGCGGATTTATTACCCAAAACGAACAACCTGTGTACCCAAAAGGAACAGGGCGTCACTCACGATAAACATTTGCGGATTTATTAAATGACAGACAAGGTCCAATCTGTCCGTACGCGGTACCGGCAAAGAAAAAAGTTCTAATTTAATTGATTCAGTCACACGCCGATTGTTATTGAAACATTTAATGTGAAATAAATGTATTTTACCAATTGTACAGTCTTGTTGTTTCCACTTAAAGTACAGTTTCATCTAGCTAATTGTGACGCGCCGTGCTGTGAGATGATGTGTGTTGTTTTCCGGGTTCCGCCTCTAGTCGCGTAGGTGACGACTGGGCGCGTTTGGCCACGCTGCCCAACAACATCACGAAGAGAGGCGGAGAATATAAATGATTTGGTGATGTCAGGCTCAGGGGCAGGGGATATGATTTAGTGCCGCAAACGCAGGTCACCCAGGGCGATGCGGCAAGTGATAAGATTATCACAAGATGGCCTCGCACTGCTGCCTAATTTTGCTTGTGTTCATGAGACGAAAACTCGGGTAAGGTGAATATGAAATGTTTGTACGATCGATCGAATTAAGATTAAAAGCACATGGCCGAACCATAGGGACAAAAATATTTCTGACCGAACCATTCCTTTAAGTAGGTCAGTAGGAACCGATTGCTTGATTAGGGTTGCTTGGGCTCGGTCCTGATATAGTGATATCTCCACTCCGTTATACGTAATCTGGCCGGCTTTCCTGGCTTTCGAGAGTACTTGCTCCTTCAGAACGTAACTATGCATCGCCACCAGGACATCTCTTGGTCTAGAGCGTGGGCCTGCTCTTCTGGGACCTACTCTGAGTATGCTGTCGAAGACCATGTCTGCCGTCCCCTTCGCATCCAGGAGATCAGCAAAGATTCCCTTTACCACTTGGGGCAGATCCTTGTCCTGGGGATCCTCCGGGAGAGCCTTAATTCGGATATTCGAGCACCTAGACCTATTTTCCAAGTCTTCCACCTGGTGTTCCAGGTTGTATGTAGCTGTCGCCAATGTGTCCAACAGCCACAGCCTGTACAAAAGCCACGGCTGATCAGACGCCCAGGTGCCAGCCTATCTTGCAAGCGCTGATGTAAAAGGGAGTTAAATGAGAATTATATGCAACTAACGGAGGATGTTATTTCTCTGCTTCAGAACTGTCTGACCCTTAGCCCATGAGCACAGCGAACAGATAACTTTGGTTGGAATGTCTTCCTGCTAGAACATGATAGCCTTCCTTGTGCTGATGCCCCGTGTTCCCCATAGCAGAAAACTGTCTCTGCAGCCTCGGCTAGAAATATTAATGTTTAGACTGAATGATGTTATGTGCATAACTGCCAATTCCCGAACCCTAGCTTGTATGTCACGTATAGGGGAAAACTGAATAATACTGTAGAATGATGATGTATTATGTATTTATATGACTGCTATACCGCGGCTCGCTCTCTCTCCTCTCACGGTGTCTGAGTACACACATCATGAGGCGTTGAGACTCGGTCGGCGGACTGTGATACTCTGAAAATGAACCAGACCTGTTTAGGAAACCAACCTCACGATTGGCGTGTCATTAGTATATAGTTATTGTGCCTTTATTCCATATATGGTCTTACAAAAATGGCGCCCGAACAGGGACCCTCCGTGTGATTCTCCATCGCGTACGTTGAAGGCAAGGACGAGTCGAGGAGGAAGCTGTCGGACCGGGATCAGAAGGTGTTCGGGGTGCCCTTGCAGAAGTGATTAGAGACTCCTCTGCAGATCTGTACACAGCTGATCCCTGATCGACGAGCGGCACCCAGAGAGCATCAATGCGAGGGTCGTGGAAGCATAGCAAATTGTGCCAGACATGTGGTCGTGACGATTCTTGATTGTGCCTGTATACGGGCGAATTGCGTCCTGAGAGACGAATTGATCGATCAGGTGAGTCGTGCCCCGATTGTTAAACGTCCTGATATGGGTTGAGTGTTGCACTTGCAAGTACAAACGCCCAGGTAAAAGAGGTAAGATTTAACCATGCCTGGGACATTGTCTTCCTGTCTAGTGAGTTTTTTTCACTGAGGTAGACAGTCTTTGGAAACTGGCCAGACCGCGCCACCCGAGGGGTCGCCGGTATACGATATGTACATTAAATACGGTGTATTTACTGTTGATAAGTACCTTTGTCGTCGTTCCAAATTGTGTGTCCCGTTTCCAATCTTTTCGACCTCACTAATGAAAGTACTGTGTTTCAGGGAGATGCTGAAGCATCCACTACAATCCGAACACCCCTCGTAGTAGATCCGGTGTCAGGGGTATTGGTCATCATAGCTCAATAGGACAAGATAATCGGATCATATTTTCGCAACCTATCATTGCATTGCGCAATGTTTCTTTGCCACTTTACTGTTGATATGTACCTTTGTCCAACGGTACCGGTAAACTTATCGGTACTGTTGTATCCAGACCAGCAAACTCCGAGTTGTGCTCGCGGGTGCCTTTCATTCCGCCAGGTCTGACCTGGCGGAATGAAAGGCACCCGCGAGCACAGCTTGCCTGTAGCACCGGCATGGTAATGAACCGTGCAGGTGCTACAGGCATCCCCATTCCCATTGAGCCCTACGGGGCTCAAATAGGAATGGTGATCAACCGATTCCCGCACCCACGAAAGGGCAATTACCGGGTCCGGCAGGACCGGAATACCCCGGTAATTGCTCATTCGCGGTTGCCAGACTTTCTTGCAAGTTTGGAGGTAGCCTTGCCAGTTTTACCGGCAACGCTACCTCCAACCTTGTAATGAGGCCCATTGTGTCTACAAGAAACGCACCTGACCCGAGGTGCCCCTCTCTGTAGGTTACCGGGATGGGGCATCCATAGATACGATTCCTCCTATACCTCGCACTCCAGAGGGGTGCTTATCTACATCCATTGTACCCTGCATAATAGATTACATGGGCAAGTTAAAGAGATGAGGAGCTATCCTGCACAAAACTCTTACTCATAAACATATACGCACCCAATACAGACTCCCCTGAGTTCTTCCACCAATGCGCCAAACACATACACAACTTCCCGGGCTACGAGATTATTTGGGTCAGCGATTTTAACCTGGAACTCACACTTGAGCTGGATAGATCTGCAACCTCACAACTAACCCTCTCGAACTGCATGACATATGGCGAGCATACACCCAGATGTCAGCGAGTACACATTCTACTCTGGGGTACACGGCAGCTCGTTCAGGATCGGTTACATAATGGCCACCACTTCCATTCTCAGGATTGTAACAGAGGGAACCATTCTCTCCAGACCCTATCCGACCACTCGCCATTTTGGTCCGCATCACAGAAGGTTGAATCCTGGATATTGCTCCCCATTTCTCAGGTGGCCAGCATAGCACTAGCTAAAATGGTAATACTACCTAAACTACTATACATCTTTAACAACGTGCTTATTTGGCCCCCTGCCCGTTACTGGACCTGCATCAGGAGTCTGATGACAAGACTGCTTTGGGCCGGCAGACAACCTAGGATAGCGTACGACATGCTAGCAGGCCCATATAAACACGGCGGCCTGGAATTCCCTGATATGAACCTATATTACCTGGCAGTTCAGGTACAATATATAGCAGGGTGGAATCTGCTTAGCCCCTATCCTCCGCCCTCCCAGCTAGCCGAAGCAATCGCCAACCCAGACGATCTAATGTGTATGATCTGGGGCAACAGAGACACAGTCCCGAGAGGTGAGGTCCAACCCGGAGCTACCAATATACAACATAGTGGGGATCCCACTCACACACAAAAGGTCCTTCAGAGAACATTTTCAAACCCTAGGAGTGCAAACCCAGGGGGACCTGGTACAGGATGGGCTATTCTTGCTTTGGGACGAGCTAAGATCTAGAGTTGAACACAATGCTGTCACACTGCTCCACTATTACAGACTGAGGGGGATACTGAGGAACAAATGGCCAGATTTCCTGCAGGCCCCAACCCTGCACCCCTGAGCAGATCCACACCCTGTACCTGCACCCGGCCCAACGTTATGTGATTCAACCCCTATCCTCCAGGAAACTGGTATCCGCCATTTACAAACTGTCTAGAAACGGAAGAGAGGTGAAGAGACAAACTCACAAGAACACCTGGAGGCAGCACTAGGGGAACCACTGAGTGAGGATCAATGGAAACTTGCTGGTATGCAAACCCGCTGTATATCTCTAAACTGTTGATACAGACTGATACATTACAAATTCATGCATCAAGTCTACTACTCACTTCTCAACCTGAGCAGGTTCTTTCCCGAGAG
This sequence comes from Ambystoma mexicanum, assembly GCF_040938575.1. NCBI lineage: Eukaryota > Metazoa > Chordata > Amphibia > Caudata > Ambystomatidae > Ambystoma > Ambystoma mexicanum. The sequence continues at coordinate 21,345,208 of NC_090933.1, read as the reverse complement.
ATCCCCTGCCTGTAAAAGATGCGGTACTGTTCCAGCAGATTTCTACCACGTGGCCTGGGCCTGACCTCATATTAAAACATTTTTGACAAACATAGAAGGGGCAATGTCTCGACACGGGAATACTCACCGAAACTCTGGCTACCTGCCTTGATTGAAGGAGGAACCCGCACTGAAAAGAGACTGTGAGGCCTCAGGGATAGCCAGATACCTGGTGGCAAGAGCCTGGGGGAGGTCCAATTCCCTCACATTTACCAAGTGGTTGGAGAGCATGAGCATATGTGAACAAAGGGAAACCATAAACGCCCCATCACTCCCAGGCACTAGCTACCTGTTTGACTACTGGCCCCCCTTCAGGCAATACCAATCAGACTCTGCCCAGTCCGCACAACCCCCGGAAGCCACCCCATGATGTTGAAAGCGGTATGGACCCTTGGTAGCTTCAGCAACAATAAATGGATGCATGATAGCATTGCATCGTGTCACTCTGACACCCCTGTGGTGTGATATCAACAACCATTATGAATGATTGCATATGGCTGGCTGTAACAATGTGAGTCGGGGGGAGGGTTAGGGTGAGGGGAAGATGTGTTGGGTGTATTATGGGAACTGTTGGTGACTTGTTGATTGTAAAACAATAAAGAAAGTTTAAACAAAAAAAGAATCGCACAGCCAGTGAGTTTCTGAGTGAGGGAAAACCCGGCACACATGTGAGGCTGAAGCGGAAATTTGCCCAAAATATATTAACTTTTCTTGTGAGCATGACATCCACTATTTAAGCATAAGGAAAGGTGCATTATGGGATGTGTAGTGGACAACCAATCGAAAGTCTCTGTTTAGCCGAACATTTAAGACTGTGAATTGAAGTGATTGAATGTTTAGGGGAAGGAAAACCCTACCAGTGTTGTGATCGCAAGGTCCGAGCCTGGCTGAGGGAGACCTACGTGGAATCAAGTGCTTCTTGTTAAAAGAGGTCTGAGCCCGACCTACAGGAAATTTGAAATCCCTTGTTAAAGATCCAAGCCCAACTGAGGGAGACTTATAAGAGAACATTGTGCTTAAAGGGTCTGAAGCCCGAACGAGCAAGACCTATTGAGACTTTGTGCTTAAAAGGGTCCGAGCCCGACCGAGGGAGACCTATTGAGACTTTGGGGGTCATTACAACCCAGGCGTTAACCATGGCGCTATTAGCGCCATGGTTGACGCCGGAATCCACCATGGTGAATGGCGGAATTACCGCCCCATTCCAAGGTTAGCGGGGCAGTAATTCCCCATTCACCATTGGCCCTTCCCCATTCCCATTTTTGCCCCATAGGGCTCAATGGGAATGGGGAAGGCGGTAATTGCGGTACCGTAATAACCTCCAAGGTCTCTTTGCGGGTCCCTTCCTTAACGGCTGGTGAAACCAGCCGTTATGGTAGGGACCCGCAAATGGACCTCGTAATTGGGCGGTAAGGGATTACCGGTACCGGTACCCTTACCGGTACCGGTAATCCCTTACCGCCCGGGTCGTAATGACCCCCTTTGTCTCTAAAAGGAGTCCGAACCCGATCGGTGGAGACCCAGTATGAACTGTGAACATGAGCATTGAGATCTTTGAGATCTTAAAGAGAAGGAACTTTGTTTTGTGTCTGCCCAGGCATTCTGCAAATGAGAGACTTTGGGCCTCATTCCAAGTTTGGAGGCAATGGAAAAACGATGCCGGTAAAGGATTACCGGCATCGCAAACCGCTCCGGGCTATTCCGACCTAAGAACCCAGTATTAGAAGCACCACTAATAACGGTGCCTCTAATAGTGGCGAGTGCGCAGGCATGCAGCCTTTCAGGCAGGCAATACCGGGATGCCGCTAACAGGAGGACATCACAAGTCAGGCGGACATGAAAATACCGGCATCATGAAGATGCTAAAAGGGGATACCGGCATGCCAGCAATACCGGCATCGCGAACCACCCGTAAAATGCTATGTGCAGTGTTCCCAACTGCCACAGGTGCACACAATCTGCACAGGTGCAGGCAATGGAGTCTGGGCCAGCACAAAAGGAGCACACCCACACACCACACCCCTTCCCACACCAAAATGATTCTACTAGTAGTAGCAATACTGGGGCTGGAGGACATGCTTGCATTGCCACACCAGCAACAACAACAACAACAGCAGGCACCACAGAGGAGACGCAGGAGGAGAAGGAGGGTGAGACAGGCCCAGCAAGTCCCACCAGTGCAGCCAGTGGTACCATGCAGACAGCCACCAATCCCTTGCATCAGAGCCAGTCCATTCAACCTAACCCCTGAGCAGATCCACACCCTGTACCGTCTGGACCGGGACACCATCACCACCATCGTGGACATGATACACGACGACATTGTCAGCCTCATTGAAATACGCACCGCCATCCCCCCTCTACTGAAGGTAGTGTCGGTGCTCCACTTCCTTGCCACAGGCACCTACCAGCACACAGTGGGGCACATGCATGGCATATCGCAACCCTTATTCTCCCGCATTCTGAACCAAGTGCTGGATGCCCTCCTCAAGCATACAAGGGACTACATATCCCTACCACGGACTGCCCATGAGATTTCTGATACAAAAGTTGGCTTCCATGCACTGGCAAGCATGCCAAATTGTATAGGCACCCTCGACTGCAGCCACGTGGAGTTGGTGGTCCCGGATGCCATGGAGGTGGTGTACCGTAACCGCAAGCAATACCACTCCATCAATGTGCAAACGATATGTGACGCCAGCAGGATCATCACACATTGTTGTGCCCGATATCCCGGATCGACTCATGACTCAATGGTCCTGCGGAACACCACTCTATCACGCCACATGGAGCGACATGCAGGACGAAGTGCCTGGCTGCTTGGTAAGTTGCATGACAGGCACATGGCAGTGAAATGGGGGGAGAGATGCACACACCACCATGGTGTCATTGTTCATGTGACAGCACAATGTGCACATCACTAAACACTGTGCCCCAAAGCATCCCAAACAGAACATGACAACCAAATCCCATAGGAATGAAGTAAGGTAGACACCTATCACAACATGCAAAACAGTAAACCACCCCACATCTGACAACACTTGCACCACTCATCAGCAGACCTCACCCTCCGTAACCCCATCCAGCAACATGCAGTGAATATGCACTATGTTGCTCTCTCCAGCAAATCACCACACAGGACAAGCATCCATGGGAGTGCATTGAACAAAACCACCAAGGGAATACACTGTCTGTCACAGGGCTGCCACAACCACAGGAGTGCAGCATGTCACCATGGGAAGAATCAGCGCTGCATGCCTAATATTGCAGAGCCTGCTGCCAACGCTGCCAGTCAGAAAATCTTACAGAACACAACACATCACAAATTTGACACAAACACAGCTGTATGTGTCCACAATGCATGAGCAACATCAAGGCAGTGCACACCGTGTATCATCTTGGAGAGGCAACCCACACCATAAGTCCATGGCACAGGACACATTGAGGGCATACAAATGGTGTGCATAAACCAGGGACATGTGTATGTGACCAACGATAATCTGCAGGCATGTGTGACTATTACAGCTGTCCATCATGAATCGACTGACATATACCTTTTATTGCCTCCCATGCAGGTGATAGTGGCTATCCCTTGAAACCGTGGCTCCTCACCCCTGTCCCAAACCCACAGAAAGGGCATGAGTAGGACTACAATCGTAACCATACCCATACCCGTGTGGTCATCGAGCAGACCTTTGGCCTGTTGAAGGCACGATTTTGCTGCCTTAGCCGGTCGGGTGGGGCACTCCTCTACATGCATGAGAATGTGGGCAAGATCATCATGGCATGTGTCATGCTGCACAATGTGTGTATCTGACGGAACGTGCCCCCGCCCCCTGACATTGAACTGCTACCACCTGGTGATGATGAAGGGGATGAAGAAGATGTGGCTGCACATCATCGCGATGCGATGCACAGGGGGGACGTGTTGTGCGTCAGTCAGTGATTGAACAATATTTGTAACACACATGAGTGCAGAGGTTGACATGATAGTTGGACAGAGGGCACTGGGTGTGGGAGTACGTGTACACTATGCACTGTATATGAATAAATGACACATGCGCAATGAGGAATGTCCACTCTAGATATTTTTTCACACAATTGGGGTATTTAACTGTCCAAAAAAGATGAAAGTGCACTAACCCTCCACCATACACACCCTCACCCCCCTCGCCCTCCCCCACAACTCCCCCACACACCCTCACCCCCCTCTCCGTCCCCCCACAACTCCCCCTCACTCCCCCTCCCACTCCCCCACAACTCCCCACACATGGTGTCCAAGCAATTGTCTATTGCCTTCATCAGGCTGGCCAGTCTACATCCTGCCACTCCCTGCACCTGGTGGCGGAATGTCTGAGCGGCGCAGGGTGCGCGCCGACCTGCATAGAGGGCTGGTTTGCGTGGAGCTTGAGGAAGATGGGGTGGCCGCCTGCTCCATTCGGGGGGCCGGAAGCTCAGCCTCCATTGAATCTGCAATGCGGCTGAGGAGCTGCCGCAGGGCAGACACCTCCTGGCACAATCTACCGGTGCTATCCACGATAATCTGCCTCAGGGAGGCAATGTTTTCGCGCCACTCCTGCCTTGCTTGGGCACTGTCTGTGACAAACTGTCTCACCAGGGCAGTTAGCTCCTCCTGCCGCTGCGAAGCATGCCCTGCCTGCTTCACCCCCACTGGTAGACCAGTGGAGGTGGAGGGTGCTTGTGTGTCATGCTCAAATGCATTTGGGTCCTCTATGGGACTCATGCTCCCTTGGATGTACTCCCCCCCAGACTGCTCCGGAGTGGTGCCGTGGTTGGAGTCGACAGATGTGAGCGGGGGGGATGGTGCCGGACTTGGTGTAGCAGGTAGGTTGGAGGAGTCGTCCTCAACGGGCACACACACCTGTCCCTGCACATCGTCATTAGTCAGGGGTGCTGTAGCTGCCGCCTCCCCGAGCTGTTCTCTGCAGAGAGTGCCCCTTCAACTGTCTCCTGTCAGCTGTCACATGAGTTGTGGGTACAGTGGTGATGGGCTTTGGCGGCACCAGTGCCGTGGAATCCTGGGGTGGTTTGTTCTTTGGTGCCTGTCGTGGCTTGTGTGGGGCTATGGAGGTGGAAAGCCTGTTGCCTTCATCCCTGGCCCTCTTCCGGGGTGTAGTCGGCTGTAGGGGTGAGTCCCGGGCCTCGTTGTCAGGATCTGAGCCTGTGGAGGTCGAAGAGAGGGATGGCATGAGTGATGGTTTGACAAGCATCATGCATACATTTGTATAATTGATCATCTACACAAGAGAGGGGAATAGGCAGTGGAGTTTGGATGATCACGTTGCTTGCTATATGGGTGGATAATGCAGGCATCCGTCGGGGTCACTCATGTTGGGGCGGACGTATGCTATGTGACATGCATTTCTGCTGTGGCCTGCGTGCAGTGTGACTTATGCCATTAACATCTTAGTGTGGTGTGTGTCAGGTATGGCATTGCCTTGCTCCAGGCATTTGCATGTGTCTGTGCTGCGGACAACTAGGCTGGGAATGGGTGTGTATTGGGGCATGGCTTGCCTCTTTAGACAGACAAATTGGTGGACTATCATCAGACTTTGCATTATAGTGTTTTCTTAGGACACTCACCTCCTTCCGCCGATGAGGTGGCGCCGCACTCCATGTCACCCACGCCTTCGATGGCCTCTATGCCAATCATGCTGGCACATATCACCTCCCAAATGCTCAGCTTTATCAGTGAGCTTGCTCCTCCACCAGTTGCCATGGCCTGGCTCCTGTTTGAGGACAGTATGTTCCTGACTCGCAGGCGCAGGTCATCCCACCTCTTCTAGACATCCTTAGTTGTGCGGGGGTGTTGCCTACCGCGCTGACTCTTTGTGCGACTAGTGCCCAGATTTCCTTCTTCTTGATGACTGCCTCCCTCTTGAGGCTGTGAGCGAATACAACATCGGCATTCTCAGCCAGGGTCTCAGCCAGCATGGTGAGCTCATCTTCATTAAAGAGCTCGGTGGGAGACGCCTTTTTTCACTGCCTTGGGCATTATATAGTTGTTTGTTGTGGTTTGATGTAGGTACACAGCAATATACTCCAGGTCCTGGGTGCTGAGGATGGCAATGGATTGTGTTTTTAAAGATGGCCGCCGTGCTCTTTCCCGTTCCTGTGCGATAAAGCTGCTTCCGGTTCCGCTTATTTACAGTGACCGTTATTAGCGGTCACTGCTGATAGCGGTCACCGCTACGGTGACCACTATTAGCAGTGACCGCTAATGCCGTTTTAATTGATGCCGGTAGTGCTGTCTGCGCTTTACATGATGACGATAAGGGCCATTTTTTGGACTTGAACAGCATGGCGGTAATGTCATTACCTGCATGGCGCAAAGCTTGTGCACGCAAACTCGTAATAACCCTCTATTAGCGGGCTCTTTACTACATGGACACGATATTTGCTCCATGCCGGTAAGGACAGTTACTTTCCTCCAAACTCGGAATGAGGCCCTTTGTTTTGGAAAGAGACTTTTTTTCCCGTGGAAGGCCCTGGCTTATCCCCCGAACTGCATCATTGAGCTGAAGAAGCCAGAGAGTGTTCCAAAGCTTGAGAGTGCCACCTTGTCTCATGCTGAAAACGTGGGGAAGAGAACCCCACTATTAGTCATCCTGATGAACACTTTCTTGAACACTGTTTTCTTTTGCATACACCTTTTTCCCCGCACACATTTGTTATAGCATATAGATTGGCAATATTTTTTTTAGTATAAGCCATTTTTATTTGACAAGATACTACTTTGACTGAGTTATTTATTATTTGATGGTCGATCTAGATATGCGTTCTACCACCCCATCTTTGCTAAATAAACACGCTTGAACTGTATATCATTTCTGTCTTTCTTCATTCATGATGCCATGCCTTCCTTAGAGTAGCTTCATATATGTGTTGAACAGTAGTGGGGATAACGAGGAGCCTTGTGGATTTGAATGGTTTTAGCCATACTGTTTCTGTTCTTTCAGACAAGAGAGATTTAATCCAAAGCAGCACTGTGTCACCTATCCCTATTTCTTCCAGTCACTTGACGAGAGTGTTATGGTTGACTGTGTCGAATGCTGCACAGAGGTCGAGTAGTATCAGTGCTGAGCTCGTGTTAGAGTCTGCGTTGGTCTTCAGCTCATACCAGATAGAGAGTAGTGCCGTCTCTGAGTCTCTCATGGGTTTGAAGCCTACTTATGTCTGGTCCAATAGTTGCTTATTTTCAATGTGCTCCAGCATTTGTTTGTAAACATAGGTCTCTATTAGTTCTGTGGGCCAGGGGTTGGTTAGTTGAGTATGGTGAACGGTTGGTGTGTATTAATGATCAATACAAAAATCACTAACATTAACACGATCTCCACAAGGGTTTACCAAACAAAATGCACCCCTAATAGGGACAGAGTTCACATTGTAGTGTGCCCAAGTTTCACTAAAATGTACTGTGTGAAAGTCTGATAGTGACATTTGGAGAGGACTATATCAGCCCATTACGCATTCACTTGTGTTATTGAGAAACACTAGGCCTGTCAAAAGTTTTCAAGGACATAGTTCATTTGTCACTCTTTCTCAGTAAGCATGTATTCTTTTCACTAAACATTAAAAGTGAGTCATACAGTTTGATAAAGTGAAGCAATAAATAGGTGGATTTAATAAATCTCAGAGCTGGCTAGCAGAGTCAACATCTCAACCCATTTAGTAGTCCATTAGCAAGAAATAGTTCAAGTTATCACAAAAGGTCAAATACGTCAACAAGCTGCAATTCACAAACGAGCAGTCTTCAAAAACGATTAATTTGTAAATCTGAAAGATAGCATAAAGGGCATAAAAGAGCCAATGGTACAATTACTGTTGGGATGTGGGCCACTGATGCCTGCATGGCATGAGGGTGGGCCTTTGGGAACATGACCAAAACAAGGCATAGATGTATCCATCCATGAATGCCATCCTCCATCCTTCTAATGCATAGCTTTCGGTTTTGGATACACTTGTTATCACCTTGGCTATGAGCCGAAACCTAATGGCACATTCAATCACATTAAGCCCATGAAAAGTACCGGTTGCATTTCACTTGTGTGGCCTCGGAAATCTGGACTCAAATACAAGATTGTGTAAACTACGCGCGCACATGTTAATACAAAATCATGAACAACATAGATTAGGTGACATGTACTTTGGCCTTGAAAAGGAATAGCATTTCAACAAGAGTCGTGTGTCCAAATCATATTATAGTACAGAAATGTATCTTTTGTCATTTTTTATTTATTTCACTTTTCAGGATTGTATTTCGAATGTACTGAGAAATGATTGACATCAAAGCAATAGTACACCTCTGTAGGGGTGTGTCACACCATTAGTTATTCATGTCTTCATTTTCATCACTGGAGGAATAATTTCGAAAACCTATTTCAGCTTCTGCCGGGCCTCTGCTGCACCTATTTACAGGTAAAAACAGAATGTAATCACCAACCACAATAGTCTAATTGGTAAAGTTAGTGCACATTTGAATGCTCAGAAAAAACATGAAATCTGAATTGAGTATTGCCAATTTCATCAGTCATGACCAGTGTGTGTGCACATTCAGAGCGTGTGAGCGTGTGCTTGCACTTTTAGTCATAAATGGCATGCATCAATGGCCCCATGTGATTCGGGTTGCAAGATGAATCACTTGGCCTACCCACATTGACCGGATGGATGCATTCACCATTTATATTATCACACATTTTATTTTAGATGCATTGAGTGCTGTGACCTTTTCGGCTATGAAGTGTATTGAGGTGCTGAGTGGGTAACGTGAACACCAACTGTACTTCTTCCCCTATTTCGGTTAGTAAGCCTGACAGACCGCTGAAGCTATCATTGAACAGTGGTCCTCCTTTCTCCGGATAGGTAACATATTTCACCCTAGATTCGATGCATGTGCTTTCCCACGCAGAAGGCTGTCAGGCATATCCCATAACATTGAAACTGCAGTGGTATTATGCCATCCACTCACAATCATTATCCCCAGCATGATAATCTAACACCGCTGTCAGTTAGGCATCAAGGTTGAAGTGATCAGGCCTAGCAAAGCCGTGTTCACCACAGCCCAGCCCTAAATTTAACAATTGTGCCCAATGCAGACGTGGTCAACCCAACACACAGTTTGTTCATTCTTTGCGCCCCACCAAACTTCTGGGCCTCTAGCCTCCATGTGGAAACACCTTTAATGTCACTACCCATGATGCCCTAGAGGATCAAATACACTCCCTGCAATGTTTCCCTCTGTGATCTCCCCTTTGATGATGTCAACTCATAAGAAAATCAGGTGGTCAGGGGGGCCGCATGCCCGTTTTGCTTCATAGATTCCAGGAAATACCAGGACAGGCCCTGGCGGAAATTCAAACAAGCCAGTGCCTCCTTTGTATCCCAGTCCCAAAGGCTTGTTGTATGCATGGGTAATGAATAACCTTGAAATGCTGCCCTTTCAGCAATGCAAGCCCCCTTCTTTAACCCTCATTTAAAATATATGGATAAAGTTTTTTTTGTCCACCCACGCGCCGCTGCTCCTCTTCTTGGCAAAATGTACACTAACATTCCCTGAAACTGACACTCCACATTCTTCAAATTCATTTTACATCCTTCTCTGGGAGTTTATAAATACACATCAATTAGGTCACACCCCCTTGTGACCAACCGAGCAGACATAACTCATTAAAAGGAAAACCATCTAAACAACTGTGAAAACCACATCAAAGTAAATAAAATTGAAAAGTCTTAACCCCCGTGCCTGATGTATGGACATTCTTTTTGCAGCGCCCTAGTGGTGCCGGTTGTAAGTCCTTGTGCACAAGGGGAAGGTACTGGTAGCCGAAAGGCCAGTTGCCCTCTCAGAGGTAAAAACCACATGCAACCACTTTTTGCAAACTATACATAAGCCTCATTACAAGTGTGACAGTCTGGAAGCAACGTGCCGGTAATTCCGATTACGGCACTATTTCCAGACTGCAGTATTATGAGAGAGAATGCCGATAATAACGGTGTCGCTAACAGCGTATACTGTACCACCGTTGCTGGTATCACAGGGAACCAAAAAGCGGGACCCTCCGAAATCACTGCTGGAAACACTGGCACCACAGAGACAAGGTGGCATTACAACAGAGGTTTCTCGAAAAGTACGGGCACAAAAAGGCCAGTGCCACGGGAAAAAGCGCGTCGGAAACACCAGCATCGCGGATCAAGCAGTAACCAGGCCCAGGTGTGGAGGAATAGGCCACAGGTGCACCCAACTGACCCAGATGCACACAATGAGCACAGGGACTGCTGAAAAAGACCACACCCACATCACACACACCTTTTGTCATGATGCCCGCTCCCGGGGAGCCGGTTCAAGCCCTGCGTTCTCGAAAGCGGACATCCAGTCCCCAAGGAAAGACCCAGCAACCCCATGTAGAGGCCCTTTGGACAGGCTCATTATGGGAGTGCTTGGGTGCACTTACCTGATGCAGACCATGCTGCAGGATCCCGGCCTCCTTGAGGCCTGAAGGGAACTACTTTACCTGTCGGACTAATTTACCATCCGGGCGTGGTCGGGGAAGGATACATACCTGATTGGAGGAAGGAAACATACCTGGAACTTCTTCCAAGGCTATTTAAACCCCACCCGAACAGCCACACATGCTTCGCGTTGTTCTGCATCTAGCAGCTGGACGCTCACCGTGTCTGCTCCTGCATCCTGACTTCTGCCACGCCTGCCAGCATCCTGGATCACCTGCAAAGGAAGAGAAGAAGAGAACAGAAGAAGGAAAAGTCCTTACCTGCTAAAATCCGCATCCCGGAGACATCTCGCCGACAATCCCGAAAAGGAAGACTTTTATTTAAAAGCTCATCGCGTCGATCGCTGCAGCGCCGCATTCCACTCACCAGGATTCGCAGTCACGCCCCAGCGCTTAGGGAGAAAAAGGCAAGAACAAAAGGTGAGAGAGAGAAGGGAATAAGGAAAGCTAAATCTCCATGTTAAGACTCACCTGTTGATTCATTCCCTCTTCATTTCGGGTCCGCGCAGCATCCTGGCATTTCCGGACCCCGGCCCCTAAGGGGAAAAAGGAAATCAGCGTTAATGAACAAATGAAAAGACATTACCAAAAAACGCTCATTAAAGACTTACCTGATTTCTACAAGGATTTCACCTCTCATCTCGGGTCGGTGCCTGTTCCCCGGCATTCCGTACCCCGGCCCCTATGGGGAAAAAGACACTAGCATTAGTACATTAATGCATGGACACAAGGGGAACCTCTCATCAAAAAACTTACCTGGAAGCCAAGCAAGTTTGGTTCTCACCAATCCGAAAATCCAGTGAAGTAGCTGGATACCAACGCGCCCCTGCATCAGAAGGAGGATGGAGAGCTTGTCCTTCCAGACCCTAAGGTGAGACGCTACGGGGAATCACAGAAGGGTTTCGAGGAGGGTGAGAGGGGAAAGTGGGAGGCCGATAGCATTACCCTGCAGACAGTTAACCCCCTATTTTCGCCTACAGAAGGATACTTCTGCGAGCCAGACAAGCCAGATTTGGGGGCCTGGTCCAGACCGTCTTCCGAACCCTGCGCATCACCTTAGAAGAGGTCACAGCAGCGCGAACCAGGCCAGCGCCTCCGTGGGAGTCAGGTGAGCGTTACAGAACGCGTAGCCTTCTAACAAATTCCCACCCAGGCGCTATGGAAAGTTCTGAGACTGATCAGTTGGTCCAATTACTGGGGGAATTACGGGCCGAAGTACATGCCGCTCGTCAAGAGACTAATGTCCTCAGGAGGGAATTAATAATATCAAAGGAAAGAACTGATGACCTGGCCAGACAGCTTTTGCAAGGTCAAGCTGGGCAAACTCCTCTACCCGGTTCCGGAGGGAACCCCGCTCCTGTGGTTTCCAGTAACCCTGTGCAAATTAATCTACCTGGAAACATGCCGCTGGCCCCACCCGAACGCTTTGCTGGGGACCCCAAACGATTCGCCGTATTCATGAATCAGTGTCGTTTGCACTTCCTATGCAGACCTGGGGCCTTCCCTAATGATCAGACCAAGGTAGCCTTTGTATTGTCATATCTCAGCGGCTGCGCTGCCGATTGGTCAGTTCCACTGGTTACTCAAGATGACCCGATTCTCCGTGATTTTCAAGGGTTTCAAGCAAGCATGGAAAGGTTATTTGCTCGACACTCTCAGGGGCAGGCCCTGGATGACGAACTTCTATCCCTGCAACAGGGCAATCAGGACCTCCTATCCTATATTGCAACCTTTAATAGACTAATTGTGGAAACGGGATGGCCAGAGGATAAAAGAGTCACGTTGTTTTATCGAGGCCTACGCGGAGAACTTAAAGATGTCTTGGCCCAAGTTGTAAATCCGCCCCAAGAATGCACAGAGTATATAGACTTAGTGGTCCAATTGGATCACAGACTTCAAAACAGAAAAGCAGATCGGTCCAGGTTTGAGAACCGGGTGTTGGTCAAGACCCATGCTAATCCCAAGGGAGTTGATGTCTCTGAGCCTATGCAAATTGGAGGTGTTAAAGGACCCTTAACTCAAAAGGAACGTGAAAGGAGGCGGCAGTTAAAATTATGTCTTTATTGTGGGAATTCTGGACACTTTCTACGAGATTGCCCGGCAAAACCGCCCCGAAAGGCGGTAGGAGCCGCTGATAAAAACCATGAGGACTCTGTTTCGGGAAACGACTCCGCCCAACAAGCGTAGGGGTCCGCTTGCCGAGCTTGAAAACTAACTCTCAGACCTCGCATTTCATTGTGCCAATGGTTCTCGTAGATCCAGAACAGCCTAAGCGGTTGCATGCAATAAAGGCATACATCGATAGTGGGGCTATTGGAAACTATGTGGATCGTGAATTGGTCTCTAGGATTAACCTCCCTCTCCGTCCTAAAACCAGCAAAGATGTCATCACCACAGTCGATGGAACTGAAATTGCCTCTGGACCGGTAACACATTCCACTACTGAGGTGACTCTTATTGGTCCCGACGGCCATCGGGAGGGTGTTGTGTTTGATGTAATCAAGGCTCCACAGTTTCAGGTTATTCTTGGAATCCCTTGGTTAGAGACACATAATCCTCGAATTGATTGGCGAGCTAAGAGAATAACCTTCCCGGATTGTACACAAACCTGCTACCCATAAAACCTGAAGATTAATCTAGCATCTGTAACCTCTGCCTCCATGCAACTACCTCCGGAATACCAAGACTTTCAGGACGTCTTCCAAAAGGAACAGGCCAACACGTTACCTCCTCGCAGATCGTACGATTGCCAAATCGATCTGGTGCCCGGTGCACAACCCCCTTGTAGCAGGATTTATGCCCTTACCGAACCTGAGAACCTGCATTTGAGACAATATTTGGATCAATACATAGCTAATGGTTTTATTCGCCCGTCAAAGTCCCCGGCATCCTCGGCTTTGTTCTTCGTGCCCAAAAAAGAAGGCGACCTTAGAACTTGTATCGATTACCGCGCATTGAACCAGATAACGGTTAAAAACCGTTATCCTCTGCCTCTGATCCCTGAACTCCTTGACCAGGTGAAGGATGCTTGCATATACACCAAGTTAGATCTCCGGGGGGCTTATCATCTGGTACGAGTTAAAGAAGGCGACGAATGGAAAACTGCCTTCCGTACTAAATACGGATTATTCGAGTACCAGGTGATGCCTTTCGGTTTGTGTAACAAGCCGGCTGCCTTCCAATACTTCATGAATGATGTCCTTCGGGAACTCATCGATGTTTGTGTTGTCGTATATATCGATGACATTCTGGTGTACTCCTCTTCAGAATCTGATCACAGAAAACACGTCAGGGCAGTACTTGAAAAACTGTGCCAACACAAACTATTTGCTAAATTGGAGAAATGTGTTTTCCATACCACAGAAGTCGAGTTTCTAGGTTTCATCCTGACACCCAAAGGAGTCCGAATGGACTCAAGAAAAGTGGATGCCATCCTCAAATGGCCATCACCTAGCTCTGTAAAAGGGGTTCAAAGTATGCTCGGCTTTGCCAATTTCTATCGCAGGTTTATCCCGGAATTTTCACGCGTGGTACAACCCATTACTGCACTCTTGAGGAAAAATAAACGTTTTGAATGGTCTGTAGAAGCCGAGCAGGCCTTTCAGGATTTAAAAGCTAAGTTTACCTCTGAACCTATATTGAAACACCCGCGTCCAGATCTCCCTTATGTCGTCGAGACTGAGTCATCCAGCCTAGCCATGGGAGCTGTCCTGTCCCAAAGAGATCCCGAAACCAACCAACTGCATCCCGTAGCATTTTGGTCCAGAAAATTCTCGGCACCCGAGGTTAATTATGCAATCACTGACAAAGAACTGTTAGCCATTAAGTCAGCTTTTAAAGCCTGGCGGCATTATCTGCTTGGCGCTCGACATACCATCACAGTGATCACTGATCACCGGAATTTACAGTATTTGAAAACCGCCAAGTCTCAGTCATCACGGCAGCTCCGATGGGCTTTGTTTTTCGCTGAATTTGATTTCGTGATTACCTATCGACCTGGCTGCAAGAATGGCAAAGCAGACGCCTTATCCCGAATTGGAATGGGAGAATCTGATACAAACTCAGAACCAGTACCAATAATTCCCGAACAGAGGATTCTAGGCATGACTTTGTTACAGACGCTAGAAGACATTCAAGCCAGAGTGAAACAACTCCTGGACCCTACAACCTTACTGGATTGGATACAAAAGGGATCAGATTTTACCATAGATAATGGTTTACCTTATTTCCGAGGACGCTTATTCCTGCCACTATTCCTGCCACATAAGGAATTACACGAACTAGTTATTTCCGGTTATCATGATACATTAATAGAGGGACACCCCGGTATTGCCAAGACAGAGGAAAAGGTGAAACGACAATTTTGGTGGCCCTCTTGGCGAAAAGATGTTAAATCTTTTGTGATGTACTGTGGTGTTTGCGCCCAAAATAAAAGTCAAAAGAAAAGACCAGCCGGTCTCCTTCAACCTCTAGACATACCGCCAGCACCCTGGCACACCTTATCAATGGATTTTATTACGGACCTGCCTCCTTGTTCAGGGTACAATACTATTCTGGTAATTGTGGATTTGTTTTCCAAAATGGCCCACTTTATTCCTTTGAAAGGTTTACCTTCAGCTTCTGTCCTAGCCAAAGAATTCCTCGAAAATATTGTTCGGCTACATGGATTCCCATCTATACTAATCTCTGACCGGGGAAGCCAATTCATTTCCCACTTCTGGCGCAAATGTTGTCAAATGGCGCAGATCGACGTAAGATTATCGACCAGTCACCACCCTCAGACCGATGGTCAGACCGAGAGGACACATCAGACCCTTGAGCAGTACTTACGGTGTATGTTACAGCAATCTGAAAGCAACTGAAAAGACATTCTTTGGATAGCCGAATACGCATATAATAATTCGGTACACTCTGGAACTGGCCACAGTCCTTTTTATACTTTGTTTGGGCATCAACCTCGAACCTCAAACCTTGACTCACCTCAGAACCTCGGAATGCCTGCAGTAGAACATCTGCATTCTACAATTACCCAAGCCTTCAAAGAGGCAACTACGCATTTACAACAAGTCAAGAGAAAATACAAGGAGAATGCTGATCTACATCGGAGTGAAGCACCTCAGTATCAGATTGGGGATCAAGTGTGGTTAGCTACCAGACATTTACCACTCAAAGGGCCTCGAACTTTTAACCCAAAATATCTGGGACCTTATTCTATTACAGCAATAATTAACCCAGTGGCTGTTAAACTTGATTTACCAGCTAGTATGCGAATTCACCCTGTTTTTTATGTGTCACTTCTGAAACCAGTGGTACCCGGAACCCGACTACTCAAACCTCCAGAACCTATTCTAATAGATGGGGAGCCCGAATTCGAAGTGAATAACATTTTAGACTCAAAAATGTTTAGGTCAAAACTGTTCTACCTAATTGATTGGAAGGGGTACGGACCTCAGGGGAGGTCGTGGGAACCCAGCGACCATGTGCATGCACCTCGATTAGTCAGGAAATTCCACCGACTCTTCCCAGACAAACCAAAACCCCTGGAGGGAACAACCTTGGGAGGGGCCTTGGGGGGGAGTGCTGTCATGATGCCCGCTCCCGGGGAGCCGGTTCAAGCCCTGCGTCCCCGAAAGCGGACATCCAGTCCCCAAGGAAAGACCCAGCAACCCCATGTAGGGGCCCTTTGGACAGTGTCCTGGCGCCTATGGCGCCAGGCTCATAAAAGACATCAGTCCTGGCGCCATAGGCGCCAGGCTCATTATGGGAGTGCTTGGGTGCACTTACCTGATGCAGACCATGCTGCAGGATCCCGGCCTCCTTGAGGCCTGAAGGGAACTACTTTACCTGTCGGACTAATTTACCATCCGGGCGTGGTCGGGGAAGGATACATACCTGATTGGAGGAAGGATACATACCTGGAACTTCTTCCAAGGCTATTTAAACCCCACCCGAACAGCCACACGTGCTTCGCGTTGTTCTGCATCTAGCAGCTGGACGCTCACCGTGTCTGCTCCTGCATCCTGACTTCTTCCACGCCTGCCAGCATCCTGGATCACCTGCAAAGGAAGAGAAGAAGAGAACAGAAGAAGGAAAAGTCCTTACCTGCTAAAATCCGCATCCCAGAGACATCTCGCCGACAATCCTGAAAAGGAAGACTTTTATTTAAAAGCTCATCGCGTCAATCGCTGCAGCGCCGCATTCCACTCACCTTTACAGGGCGCCTCCATGTTCAGCAGCGATCATCCGGATTCGCAGTCACGCCCCAGCGCCTAGGGAGAAAAAGGCAAGAACAAAAGGTGAGAGAGAGAAGGGAATAAGGAAAGCTAAATCTCCATGTTAAGACTTACCTGTTGATTCATTCCCTCTTCATTTCGGGTCCGCGCCGCATCCAGGCATTTCCGGACCCCGGCCCCTAAGGGGAAAAAGGAAATCAGCGTTAATGAACGAATGAAAAGACATTACCAAAAAACGCTCCTTAAAGACTTACCTGATTTCTGCAAGGATTTCACCTCTCATCTCGGGTCGGTGCCTGTTCCCCGGCATTCCGTACCCCGGCCCCTATGGGGAAAAAGACACTAGCATTAGTACATTAATGCATGGACACAAGGGGAACCTCTTATCAAAAAACTTACCTGGAAGCCAAGCAAGTTTGGTTCTCACCAATCCGAAAATCCAGTGAAGTAACTGGATACCAACGCGCCCCTGCATCAGAAGCAGGATGGAGAGCTCGTCCTTCCAGACCCTAATGTGAGACGCTACGGGGAATCACAGAAGGGTTTCGAGGAGGGTGAGAGGGGAAAGTGGGAGGCCGATAGCATTACCCCGCAGACAGTTAACCCCCTATTTTCGCCTACAGAAGGATACTTCTGCGAGCCAGACAAGCCAGATTTGGGGGCCCGGTCCAGACCGTCTTCCGAACCCTGCGCATCACCTTAGAAGAGGTCACAGCAGCGCGAACCAGGCCAGCGCCTCCGTGGGAGTCAGGTGAGCGTTACACCTTTCAACACAACCATGCAGTAGCCAGAGGCGTAGCCACGATTGGCTAACAAGTGGGGCCTGAAGCTAATGTAGTTGGGCCCACCGCAGTGACATTAGCATCTGTAAATGCCCATATAGTGCTGCTTATTGGGCATGTACAGATTTTGGGTGGGCCTTGCCCACCCGGGCGCTACCCTGTCTACGCCTCGTAGCTGTAGTCATGAACGTGGAGGTCCTGCATGCAAGAGTGCATCTCTATGAGCAGGAGGTGCTTCAATGGCAACAAGCCGACAGGCAATGGAGGAGGAGGAGGGTAAGGATAATGCAGATGAACAATGGGCAGCAAATTGTGTCCTGCAGGCGTGCACCTATACCCTGTACAAGGGCCACACCCTGGTCCCTGACAGATAGATTCACACACTATACCGCCTGAACAGGGAGACCATCCTGGACATCGTGGAGCTCATCCAGGATGATATCCAGGGCATAATTGGCCTCCAGACTGCCACCCCCACCTGTTGAAGGTGGTGTATGTGCTGCACTTCTCACAGCCAGCTTTTTCAATTGTGCTGTTGCAGGTCCTGGATGCCACCCTGCATCATGTGTTCCAGCACATTGCCTTACCAACGACACAGGCACAAGTCAACGCCACCAAGGTCTGCTTCCATGCCCTTGTGGGCATGCCTAATGTATTGGGAGAAGTGACTGCCCACGTCATAGAGGAGGTGTATCAAAACAGAAAGCTGTACCACTCTTTATATGGGCAGGTCATCTGCGATGCAGATCTGACGCTCACACAATGCTAGGCACACTTCCCGGGATCAACTCATGCCTCCATGGTCCTGTGTAATAGCATGCAGCCATGCCATAACATGGTGTATTATGGTGGCTAGCGGACCTGGCTACTGGGTGAGTAAAAGCATCAACACGCACACCACAATGCATGTGCACCAGGCCATGGGGTGCATGACCCACAGGCACCATGCCAATGCAGGGTCACATTTGGCATGCAAGAGTGGTTGGCCACAACTGGCATCTACCACATTTGTCAACGGATGACCACCCCATCACAATCTGGGCACGGATGGAAAGTCACATGCAATGCACTAAAGGTGCAAGACCGCATCATTGTTGCGTGCCAGAGGCAGCCATCTGTACCTCTGTGGGTGGAGCTGGTTTTGCTGCTGGGGCTGCTGTCTGTGGAGTTGCTGCCAGGGATGCTGCCTGTAGAGTTGCTGCCAGGGCTGCTGCCTGTAGAGTTGCTGCATGGGCTGCTTACTGAGATGTTGCTGCAGGGGCTGCTTCCTGAGATGTTGCTGCAGGGGCAGCTGGCTGTGGCTTTGTTGGCATAGCGGGTGTTGCTGCAGGGGCAGGTGGCATGCACACTGGGCCAGTGGATTGTGTGGCTGGTGCTTCTGTGGCTTTGGCAGTGGACTTGCGGGGTGTTGCTCTCCTTCTCGGTGCGGGTTGCAGTGAGGTAGTTGGTCATCTTTGCTCGCTGTCAGACGAGGTGCCTGTGAGGGTGAGATGGGCATGCCGTTATTCACTTCTGACGTTTCCCCAGACAGCCTTGTGGATGATGCAATGGTCTGGTTCTGGATCCCTGCGGTCACCGGGAGGCAGTAGAGATATTTCAGGGCTGTTGAGATGAGGTCCCAAGGCTTGTGGCCTAGGATGTGTCTCGCAGACCCATTCTGTGTTGGTTTGAGGGGGCGGAGGGAAGAAAGGGGTAGATTGGGGAAGAGGCTGTTGCACTAGTCAAGACTAGAGTGCACCAGAGATCTGCAGGCAATGGCCTTCTGGGAGAAGGTGTGGAAAGGGTGGGTGCCTCTGAGGGGGTGGAGCTGTGAGTTGGAGTCCTTGGCAAGGTCTGTGATGTGCAGAGATGATGAGAAGGTGGAGTCAAAGATGACCCCACGGTACTTGGCCTCAAAGGAGGTTGAGGGGAGGAGGCCCATGGAAGGTGGCCAATGAGTGGGTGGGATACAGGATGCAGACGTCACAATGAGCAGCTTCTCTCTCCTACTGGCATTAAGGCAGTGATTGTTGCCAGCCTGACTGCCATACATGCATTGTGCACTATCATGCATGTGGATGAATGGAGAGGAGGCAGTGGATGTATACTTGAGGGTGTGGTGTGTGTCTTCCGCATGACACTGGAAGTGAGGGGGAAGGGAAGGTGGAGAGGAAGTGGGGCAGAGGGGCAAGGTAGTTGTTGAGGAGCCATGGTGATAATATGGTGCCCTGAGGGTCGCCACATGTAGTGTGTGAGGTGGAGGAGGAGGAGGAAGTGCCCAGTTGCACTTGCGAGGGTCGGTTTGACAGGAAGTCGGTCGACCATGTCATGGCCCGGTCCATCAGGATGTGTTGCAGGGGTACACTGTTCATGGTGCATGCATGCCACCTTTGAGGGTGTGGGTCTCGTGTATGTGTTGCTGGTCATATTGTCACTTTGTGCACATGACCAGTACTCTTGTGAGCATATGTGTGTTTGGATGTTTGGGGGAAATGCTTGGGTACCTTTAGCCAACAGCCATGGTTCTTTGGACACTCTATGGGTTAGATGTGGTTTGGTGGCATGCAGTTGGAGTGTGTGCTGCATTTCCCTGCTCACTGTGTATTGTTTTATTGATGTGGCATGTTGTACTCGCCGCCCTCTCCATGTGTCCTGACAGCGGCCTCCTCCGCTGCCACTCCATCGATCCCTTCAAGGTGCAGCACACTGCTGCATTTCTCCTCCCAAGTTATGAGCTTAATCAGTGAGGCCGTCGCACCTCCAGTGGCCAGGTATTCCCTCCTGTGGGCCGATAGAAGGTTGCGGACCCTCAAGCAGCGGGCATCCCACTGCTTATGGCAGTCACGCATTGTGCTTGGCACAGCTCCCACAGCTGACACCTTCTGTGCCACCTCCTCCCAGATGGCACTTTTCCTCAGTTGTGTGCTGTTCTGGTGGTCTGTGGCAAACAGCTCAGTGGCATGTTCCACTATGGTGAAGGTGAATATGTTCAGTTACTGCACAGAGAAACGTGGCTTCCGCTGCTGCACTTCAGGGACCCGAGGCGACATACCTGCTGATGAGATGCCGGTGTGTATGTGTTCAGATGGCAACTGGAACTTGATGATTTTAAGTGGATTGTGTTTTCCAAAATGCCCGTCGGTGAGCTTCCCGTTCCAGTGATGATGTTATTTATGGTGCTGGTGTTTTCATTGCCACTGTTTGCGTGAGGAACACGCCGGTAATGGTGCCACTGCCATTTTTGGTGTCGGTGACACCGATTTTGAAGGTGGAGGATGGTGTTTCCGTCATGCCGATCGCACCGTTACCGACATGCCAGTGTGCACGCTCCCACGAGGTTGTGATGTGCCAGTGATATTGTGGTTGCGGTTGCTGGAACTGGTGCCACCGTCTCAACAGAATCACCGGCAAATACTGTTAAACTTGGTCATAGTCTGCTGCACCAGAATGTGGAGACTAGTAACAATTGCTACCTTTCAATTGCATCATTCTTTGGGAGCGTCTATTTCCCAAATTGTGCGTGATCCAAGTTTTTACACTAAACGTTTCTTTTAATGTATTTTACCTATCACGTTTTAATAACTTCGTATCATGGAATATGGGAAAGCATGTTTGTTACCATTAAGGTGAAACATTGTTTTAGTTCAGCTGTGCATTCTTTTGTAATGAAAAGCCATTATAAAAGGGCACCTTTTTCTCATGCTGCTGCTGAGTTTAGAGACTGTAGCCCCATTTAACAGCCAGTCTCACATTTATTTATGTAGTTGTGCATAAATGTAACTATCCTTGCACCCACACACGGAATTGTTAACTTTTCTCCAAGTCCCTAATAAGTCCTGGTGCCTTCATGTCCAAAATTAGTTATGACCGCTCCTCTCTACCCTGCACCCTGTTAACCGATATATTTTGCATTAACAGTATATAGTCATCTGCAGCACCAAATAGAAAGTTGCGTACAAATCTGTGTTACTAGATTGCATTTGGCAGAATGTTTTTCATGACAGCAAACAGGCTTACTATCAAGTTATTTTCCCCACTTAATATTACCTTTACAGGAAGTCGGGCAGATGAATGCATTGTGATAAAATCCAAATAGCTTATCTGAATGTGAAAATCTAACTGACACCCATGCCGACACGGCCAAAGGGAACTGTTCTCCATCGATCCACCAAACATATATCACGTAACTTGTAACCCACTCTGCAATATGTGGTTCTTAACAAAGGTCTATCAAATATTCCGCCTAGATGAGAGAAACCCTAAAAACGCATATCCCATTTACCGGCGGAGTGAAAATGGCCCTCATTACAACCCAGGCGTTAAGGGGTTAACGGCGCCGTAAAAGGTGGCGGCGCCGTTACACCCTTAACGCCTGATTACGAGGTCCCTTTGCGGGTGGCACTTTAACGCCTGCTTTTAGCAGGCGTTAAAAAACCAACCCGCAAAGGGACCTAGGAGCTAATTACGGCACCGTAATTTACGGTGCCGTAATTAGCGCCTTCCCCAGTCCCATTGAGCCCTATGGGGCAAAAATGGGAAAGGGCCATGGTGGCATGGGGAATTACCGCCCCGCCAACCTCGGAATGGGACGGTAATTCCCCATTCCGCCATGGCGGAGTCGGTAAGTTACCGGCATGGACCATGGTGCTGTTAGCACCATGGTCCAACGCCTGGGTCGTAATGAGGGCCAATGTTACCATTCAGTAATAAAACAATCAAAGCAGATTGGTTGGAGAAATATTACATTACAGTGGGGCTCAAGTAAATGAAAGCACACACACACACCCTATCACTACAAATCCCCACAACGGGGGACGCTACTCGGCACACCGACCCTAACCAGGGAATCAGACAGAGGTCCATCAAAGCACAAAGCCAGCGCTCCACGGTGTGCTCTTTTCCTTTCCCCTCCCACACTCACGTCCTAGCAATGCTCCCACAACAGCATCTCACTGCAGGAAAAGAATCAACTGAATGGGAGTATTCTTGGGGTTGCTTTCCTCTAAATAGTTGGTCCCCAATAGGCCACTTTCTTCAGTTTCAGCATCCACACCCCCAACACTTCACTTCCATCACATGCATGTACCAATCGGGCACTTCCCCAGACCATATCAGCCAGGCCCTCCCCCACGTACCCTTCTCCCCGCACGATCCAATCAATGACGCTGGCTGCGGTGGGCATCGTTGCTAGGAACGGGTCCCCAGGCAGTACAAGTGCAGGGAATCGAAAGTAAACTATACTTTCAATTCCACACCTTAATCAACACATATAGGCGTCAAGAACAGGTGAGGTAGTGAGATCCAACCCAACTTTACTCGAGGCTGTTAGAGGTCTGCGCCATGTGCCAGCTTTGGTTCAGCTGCTCCTTCCATGGAACAAGAACATTTGAGACAACCTGGTTCTTTGCAAACTGTAGGACAGTCCCAAATTCCAGGACAATCCCGCAAAAGGTTGGCTATCCCCATTTCAATATCCTCAGTGGAGCTAATGGAGGACTGGAAGCGGTGAGGGTGCAACATGACTTAGTTCAGGAAGAACAGAAAAAAAAGATTGCTGCCGAAGGTAGTCCAAAAATAGCCCAATTGAATGTAAAGCTCGGCCACCTTGTTTCTTACAAAGCTGCTGATTGGGGCTAATCTTGGTATGGAGCTCCTCGTTTGGTAGTACAGCAGTGGTGTTTTGAAAAATAAATGTTAGTGGGTTGGCCATTTCATTCCATGGCATTGCTGGTTGCTATGCTAACTGGATAGTCTCAGAACCCTATTTCCATCCCTCTGTTTTGTAACAATGGTTTTGGCAAATGTGTGGCTTACGTTATAAAAATTCACCAAAACCAAAAAGCATATCAAACATACCCACATGACATATCACAGAAACATACACTATATCCATATTTACCATTTTCTGTTTTTGCTGATTTTTACACATATACAAATACAGACCGAAATTAATCTGGATTTGTGTCTGTATTTATATATAAAAATGGAAAAGTAGGTGTTTCTGCTGAAAGTGTACACGTTGTATGAAAAATAGTATTAAAGCCTACTCAAATTGCTGACACCATGAATCTTAGTCAGCAGCAATCACAGGAGCAAGCATTTGTAATGGTAAAAATGGAGCTGACATTAATGTGGAATAAACTAGTCCATTTGTGTCCTTTATGGCTGTCTATGTTTTGATAAATGCAGAAATATGCTGATTACAAGTTAACTTTTAATGTGATAATTATAATAATAAATGTGGATAAATACAAAAAGAATTGCCAAAAAATAAATAAACTGCAGAGGGATTGGGAGAAAAATATATACCATAAAACAGGGACATTATAATGGTTCTATGTGAAAATGTGCCCAGGAAAATGAAGTCATGCAATACAGGCAATGTAAAGTGTAAAATGATTGCAATAAGGTCGCCAAAAAGCTATTTTTAAAGACACATAAGTTCTACGCTGTAACCCTAACAATGACTCAAACCTCTATAATTACTCTAACGCTTCACAAGCACACTGGTGGGCCACCAAAATGAAACTTTATTAAACACACTGTGCGTTTAAAGCTTTCAACTTTTACCCCTGTCTACCTCCAGCTGAGTCTGAGCTGCAGTGGTCTACTTTCTCGCAGACACGATTTTCAGTACCCCAACTTGTAAGATTTGTTACCATTTGACACAATTCAACAACACGAGCGCTCTGCTCTCTGCGATGACACCCCCATGGCGCCATCATCAGCCCAGCAGGCAGCAGCAGGCAGCCCAGCACTGGGCTTAGTTATTCAGCTCGATGTTGTAAGTTCAAGCATGTTCATCATCGACAAAAGTAACTAAAGTTAGTGTGATGAAGTGCTTGTCTTAGCTTAATGGAAGACTGTGATGTCATGTGGAGTGTTGTGTTTTGAATGAGAGAATGTCCAGTAAAAATTCCAAGCCCAGGCAGTTAGGAAGCCCATGCCTGGGTGATGGATGCCAGTGGCTTGTCCTAAGGACTTATGTCCTATGTAACTTACTAATATATGTAACTTAAGAACTTGTTAAAAACCTCAAAGTAACTACAAGAAGTCTGGAGGTCACTTCATTACAGTTATGAAAAGGGAAAAGGTGACTTTTGAGTCCCTTCCAAGTCCCAAGTTAAGTTTCACTTCGTTTTAGAGAGTGTCATAGGCCCGGGTCGGGTAGCTTGGTTGGCATTTCTTGGGTTTAACTGGGAGTTTCTACCAAGTGGCAGGAAGACCTCCCCCTTAAATTGAGAGTGGTGTGCGAGGGTCACCTGACAAGTTGCCCACGTGCACCGTATCATCCCCTTCCAACTCTCCTCCAAAACAAGAATATGTAACAGTAAAAAACACTCCAGTCAGCACCCACCATTGGCAGCTCTGCATTGCGGTCCCATCCCGGGGGCTGGCCCTCCTCACTCTCAGGATCGTCCCTTGTTGGTGTGCCCATGGTGTGACGGAACTGAAGTTTCTGTTGAGGGACGAGCCCTCGTGGGTTGCCGTGACCATTGTTCCTTGACGAGCTGCCACCGTCCAGGTGATCAGGTCATGAGAGAGGCACAGCTAGTGCCTTGGGTTCCTGGCCCTGGCTAGTACTTGATCGCACATTTCCAGTGGCTGCTCTACCAGGCCGCGACGAGACAATTCTCTGCTGTTCGATTGCTCCTGTCAGTTTCTCACCTGTGCGGGTTCTACCGCTCGCAGCAGCTGAGCCTCCTGCTCCAGGATTGTTGATCTGACCTTGCATCAAAACAGCACTTCTGACGGGGATTCAGCTATGGTGGAGTGTGACGTCATGCGGTAGGCCATGAGGAACTCCGTGATGGTGGGCTCCACCGCCTGACCCCTCTCCAGGGCATTGTGGAAGGCTTTGTTGAGCGTCCGCATAAACCTCTCCACATTGCCGTTGGCTCGTGGCCAGCACGGTGTGACCCGGTGGTGCTCCAGGCCATATGACACCAAGCTCTTCGCTCTGGAAGGGGGACCCATTGACTGTCCTCACCGACTCCAGGAACCCAAAGGTGGCAAACGTCTCTTTCAGTACTGGTATAACTTCGCTGGCCGCCGTCACAAAGTGTACCAACGGGTATCTTGAGAATTTGTCCAGCAACACCAGGAAGTGCTGGGACTGTACTACAGTTCCAAAGTCCATGCTGAGGGCTTTCCACAGGGTGTCTTGCACGTGCCGGGAATGCGATGGGTGGTCCTCTGGCAGGGGGCCTTGCCGCTTGCCACCAGATTCATGCTGTGACCATATCTTTAACTTTTCTTTCCATTTCCGGGAACCACACCTTCTTGCAGAGCCTCTCCACCATCTTGGTAACTCCTTGATGGCCCATGTGGGTGAGTTCTATCACTGACTTCTGCAGGGATATGGGGATCAACAGTTGCGTCCCCCAGAGCAACATGAGCTCTGGTCCTATTGTGAGCTTGCGCCACACGTTCCATAGCTCTCGGAGAAAGGCTTGTGCCTCGGGTGTTCTGGTTTGAGTGATGCTCAAGAAGTCTTTCCATCATCCAGACTGCAGCTGCTCGGCCAACTCCTGCATGCCTGAGTCCTGGCGGTTTGCCTCTGCAACATCAGTTACTGACCTTGACCTGGGGACCACGGCCTGCATGACCATCACCACCGTGACCTCTGTGTCGTCCACAGGTGTTTTCTCCCCTCCGGCCGGCCCTCTGAGGTGACGTGACAGGTAGTCTGTGGGGTTGTCAGCGCCCGCCCTGAAAGTCAGTATCACGTTGTATTCCTGCAGTTTAAGGAGCCAGCATTCGAGCCTGATTGGCAGCCTGGGCGCCGTCCCGGCTAGGATGGGGACCAGGGGATTGTGATCCGTGACTACAGTGATGGGGAGCCCGTAAATGTAGATATGGAAGTTTCTGCGCCCCCACAGGACAGCCAGCACCTCCCTCTCAATCTGCAAATGCCTGCGCTGTGCAGCCGTGAGCGCCTTGCTTGCAAAGGCAATCTGCTGTCGTACACCAGATTTGGACACTTATAGGAACATCGCCCCCAGCCCCAACTGGCTCCACCATTACCTCTGATTCCTTCGTAGGGTCAAAGTACGCCATCGTGGTGTCAGCTATGAGGGCATCTTCGGTGGCTTCAAATGCCTCCTGTTCCGCCCTGCCCCAGTTCCCGTCTTAGTCCTTCTTCATTAGGATGCAGAGGGGTTCAGTGAGCGTGGCAAGATTTTGGATAAATCTCCTGCAGAAGTTGGCCATGCCAAGATAACTGCAGACATCTGAGGGTGACATTGGTGCAGGTGCTGCCTTGATATCTTCCTCCTTTTTGGGGTCGGGTGACAGTCGCCCATCGTGAATGACAAAGCCAAAGAATTCTACCTGGGGCTCCATGAATTTACACTTCCTCCGGTTTAGGGTAAGTCCCATCTGGGATAGCCTCTCCAGCATCACCATGAGCCTGGCCATGTGCTCCATCGGCGACGCTGAGTACACCAGTATGTCGTCGGTCACATTGAGGACACCACGTAGGCCCGCCAACATTCCCCAGATGGTGTGCTGAAAAACTTCAGCCGCTGACGACACCCGAAGCTCAGCCGTCTGTACCGAAACAGGCTGATATGTGAGGAGAACCATGTGATGGCCCTGGAGTCCACGTGCAGGGGGACCTGGTGGTACCGGCCTTGAGATCCAACGTTGAGAATAGCTGAGCTCCCCATAGGTCAGCCAGGATGTTGTCTAGTGTGGGATGTCTCTCCCTCCTGATCGCCCGATTAGGCAGCCACATATCCACACAGATCCACACTTTTTCTGGATACTTTAACTTGGCCACCATGACGATTGGTGACACCTAGGGTATAGGCCCCTCCACTCTTTCGATGATGCTGACTTTTCCAACTTGATAATCTCGGCCTCCACCTTCTGCCACATGTGTATTGGGATGCACCGGTGGTGCAGAGCCACTGGCTGAATGGTTGGGTCTACATGCAGCCACACTTCCTGTCCATTTAGGCAGCCCACTCCCTCAAATAGGTCCGGGAACCATGCCAGCAGGCAGTCTATATTTTGGCCGTACACCTGAAAGGCGAGGTGCACCAGTCCCAGATCTTCTGCGGTTGCACAGCTAAGCAATGTCTCTTTTGCCACCAGCATCACGTAGAACTTGGCATGTACCGTGACATCCTTGTTTTGTACCTGTGTGACAAAGAACCCATCCAGTGGCAGGGGTGAGGAACCACCATATATAACATGAATGGTCGGACGCTGCAGTGGTGGTGGTGGTGCCAGTGAGAGCTTCCTGAAGTCTGTCACTGGCATAACGTTGACCGAGGCCCCGGTGTCCACCAGGATCGACATCCTCCAATCCATAGCTCTGGGCCGATGAATGAAGACGCAAGACGTCTTTTGGGTTTAACTGGGAGTGACTACACTGTGGCGGGAATACCTCCCCCTTTTAGTGCCCACTCACACCATAACATCGAGTAGATGGCTTTTTGAAGAATAATAAATGATCAACAAAACTTAAAATGTTGAAGTTTTGATGGTCATTCATTTCATTAATTGTGCAATTTTCTTCCCTGAAGTTTTCCGACTAGAGAGTGGAGAATAGATTGCTGGGTGTAAGGATAGCACTATTTTAAGACAGCTAGGTGCACTAACCAACCAGCAACTTGTAATAAAATGCATTTTCTTTTCACCGTGGATTATTAAACGTTTAGCAATCAATCTCCATATGTGTGTGCTTTGATTAGCACTCATGTCTGAGCCACCTCTTTGTGCGGCACCCATGGGAACGTACAGCTAACAATGATAAGTGAAGAAAGCCTCCACAGGTGTTACTATGGGGGGGCTTAGGGGCTATTGCCCCGGGTCTTTTGGTTGTAGCCCCAGATAGAAGCTCAGGAGCTACAACCAATAGGCTAGCTAGCCCTGAGTCCCGACAGTCCAGACATTGGCGTTGCCCGGGATCCTTTCCAGACCTAGCAACACCCCTAAAAGCCTTCAAGAAACACTGTGACCAGATGGAAAAATACCACAAAGTTGCAACATGTTTGCAGTAAGGTTAGAGTTTAAAGTGGCCAGAGCGCAGCCATAGACACAAACGTTTCCTCTTTTCATGTGCAAAAAAGATCAACATACTCTATCATACTCTATCTTTCAGTACACCACACGTGTGGCTCCAGGCCGGGCCTATAAAAACAGATTTGACGAAATGTTAATGACAAACTTCCAGGATGGATGAAATTGGGTGTTGCAATTTGCTCCTAGTCAAGTGAATTTAGCCAGCTTGAGGCTTAAAATATCAATGAGAAAATGTACTGGTCTCTGTGGAAGATGTGGTCGTGCAAACTATGCTGTGAAGATATGTGATACGATATGACATGATATTTTATTGATCACGCGCCGATACACAAGTGTTTCAGAGCACGACGAGGCAAGAGAGGAAACAAGGGAGGACAAAACATCGATCTTACTAGGACCAGTGACATTGAGAACGTGCAAGTGCAGGGAAGAGGGAAGGGGAAAAGTGCGGGTAGGAGTGGAAAGTGCTGAAATACTTGATAGAACAAAACAGGTAGTGCCGCCAGCAGGTGGTAAGTGTGAGAATAAGGTGTAGACAACAGGTGTCTGATAAGTGCTAGAAGGGGACTGTAGGGTTGCAGATACAGACCCAAGTGCAGGGGTTGCCAGGAGGCAGTGCAGGTGTGTGGCTGGGAGGGCAGAGATCTTGGCCCAAAATCATAGGGTAACCAGGGGACCGGTGCCAAAGCAGAGAGATTAGCAGGGGAGAGGAAGAGCGAAGGCAGAAGCAAAGAGGAAGGTCTTGAGGTGCTTCCGGAATCAAAGATGGTTCTCCTCAAGTTTCAGAAAGGCAGGGAGTCTGTTTTAGAGGCAGGCCCCAGCCGAGGAAAGGGATCTACCCCCAACTCATTGCTTGGAGAAGCAACTGACCCTGAGGAAGTTGGAGGTGAAGGAACGAAGATCTTGAGTAGGAATGTATTTACGGAGGGAGAGTTGAAGGTATTGTGGACCCAGGTCCCAGAAAGCCTTGTGGACAATGCAAAGGGTCTTGAATTTAATCCTTGCAGCCGCTGGGAGCCAATAAAGGGATTTCAGGGCTGGAGAGATGCAATCCCAAAGTTCCTTCCCCTAATGAGGAGTCAATGGACTCTTTGCCAGCTTCATAAGCCACAGATTTCTCCCGATGGTCAGGATCTACTGATCCCACTTTTAACACCATGTGTAACACAGGACCAACAGAACACACAAGACAGGAATTCAGTTCAACATCTGTATTTATTTTAATTGTATTTACATTTTCAAAAACAGATAAACAGTAATGCATTCAATGCAATTTTCTAGACTATTGCAAAAATCGCATTGAAAACTACAAATTGTCAAATCAGATGTATTAATAGAATCTCAACCCAACAAAAAAGGAAAAAAAAAAAACAATTAGAGCCAGTCATGCACAAACATATGGTCAAGGGCCATAACTTAATCAACCATAAGATTCACCATATAATGTATTAAAAGAAGTCCAAATGTTGGCATAATCATCAAAGCATTCTCTTCTTTTAAACATTACTTTTTCATATGTGGGAAATGCAATTAACTCACTCAACCAAATATCAATTTGCGGCTTCTTCCTTGCTCTCTATAATTTTAGGATTTGATTCTGTGCAATCACCAGCGCTCTGACACAGCATCTGTATTTGCAAAGAACAGCTCGGGTGTAATAAACCCTTAAGGAATCTAGGCTTCTGACTAAAATTCAAGACGGTTAACTTGCTAAAGATCTCAGGCTTGCTAGACCAATGAGTCGAATGAACTTAACTGGAAGACAGGACTCTCCCCAGTCTTTGGAATTGTCTTTCTGAGGAACAATAATAATTGCTAAAGCAACTAGGGTGAGTTAGCTTAACAAGGGTTATAACAACCTTCTAAATAGACCATTCCTGTCTTTGTCAGAATATGCATGCTAATTGAAAGTATGATAAATAGAAAGTGATATACTCCTGCGTTGCGCCATACACTTAAAAAATATTCCAAAACTCTTGTATTCAAAGGCTTTTTAATCCATGTTCTCCCCAACTGTGTTTACACGTCTTTCGGCCACCTGGCATTTTTCAAAACTGGCCTACATATATTTACAATTAATTCCTATAGAAATAAATAATATAACCGAAAATATATTTAAAATTATATCACCATTAGACAATTGGCACATTATTGCACCGTTTAAACATAAATAAAAAAATGAGTACAAATATCACCATTCATCAGTTAACACATTAATACAGAGTTTAGACAGAAATTGAGGATTAATTAGGGAAATGAGAGAAAATAACATACTGTATTAAACTATAGCATCCTCAGATAATGCAAACCAACTCCACAAAGGTATTTCTTTTTTGAAAATTAGATTTTATCAGCATTTAGCTTATAACATCATAGAATAACAATCATAACATATTGCTTAAATTCAATTATAACATTACCCCCTTAAGTTGTTAAGTTAGAAACTCCATGTCATGAATTGCACAAACTTTAGTAGTCCACTCTTTCTCCCCAGGCATTCATGGAGTTTTCCATCTTTGGACCAAGCAGCACCTTGCCGCCACCAACATGACCTGAAACGTATGGCCGTGTATCTCACCGTGATCTCCCTCCACATCAACCCCAAAAAGGAGAAGCCACGGAGTGTGGCAGGAGTGTGTTTCCTTTGTCGTGCATGGTGACTTTGGAGTGTTTCTTCCAGCTCCATTTGCAAGGCGGAGCATCTTTGTGAAAAACCCCTGCCACACGCGGAGCGTAGCGGAGTGTGGCAGGAGTGTGTTTCCTGTGTAGTGCACAGTGACTTTGGAGTGTTTTTTCTAGCTCCATTTGCAAGGCGGAGCATCTTTGTGAAAAACCCCTGCCACAAGCGGAGCGTAGCGAAGCGTGGCAGGAGTGTGTTTCCTGTGTTCCCTGGGTGCCGTGGAGCCGTGGTGACAAGAAGGGTTCCACCAACATGCCTGGAAGAACAGGGATCCCGCTGACGCAAGCTCAACTGAGACGAGTGGAACGCTCAGAGATTATAGCTGGGAAAAGAGTGCGCACACCCCTGAGTGAAACGCCTTCAGCTGTCTCCTCCCCAAGACCCTACCAAGTAGTTGCTTGCAGTCCGATAGACCAGAGCCGACCAACAGAAGTGTTTATATTGTCGGCGGTGTGGCTGATGCAGACTTTGTGGAAGCGAGGGGGGAGCGGGGGTGGAAGAAGTGGGTTTAGTGTCGCATGACTGCTGTGCACGAGTTTGTGTTGTGCGGCGTGTCTGAGTGATTGCGGGCTTAGATGTGAAACAGCCCATGAAGCCCCCGACAAAATAAACTCACCGGAGCTTTGCAGTTCCAATTCAAAGAGAGAAAGTGAAAGTCGATCCATTCTGCCTGCGAGCAGCAGCGTGTCTACCCCTTGCACCTCCTCTACGATCTTGAGTTCGTAGGTCAACGTGGCACGGGGAACCGCAAAGGTGCCCAGGATCCAGCTGCCACAAGTGTGGAGAGGCCGACAGCGAAGTCGATCAAAGACTCTGCCGCATTGGCGGGGACAGAAAACAGCAGTAAAGAGGACAAGTGGAATGTTGGGGGAGGGGAGGAGCCCAGCTCTGACCAAAGCACGAGAACAAACCCAATAAGTAAATCAGGTGTCCTAGCATTAAAGGACATCATGGTAAAGCTCCCAGACTCGTACCCAAAAGGCAAAGACTTGATAGGACCTAATGCCCCTACAAATTCAGAAAAGCGTACAACACTAGCCATGGTGCACGCCTCAGAATCAGTGAACCTTAAAGAAAAGATAAACACGCTGAAATTGTTAGCATGGAAGACTGTAGAAAAAGCAGGGAAATCTTCATCCCCGGCAAATGCGGCGCCCAGTAACCAACAAAGTGTTGAAGCCGAGCACTCCGGCTATAAGTTACCAGAGACGCTCTGCAATCTGTTCGTCCAGTGTCCCGCTGATCAGGACCGTGATGTCATAATAAGCCACTCAACTGTAGAGCCGACAGGGTCGAAAGGGCCGATCGAACAGGACATGCTGCCAGAAAAACAGCAAAGTGTGGACCCTTCGAGATGAGCATACATGAAGGGGGTTGAGGGCAGACCAGCACAGTCCAGTTGGCCTGTGACCACAAGCCTGCCATTACAAGAGGTGCTC
Source organism: Ambystoma mexicanum (assembly GCF_040938575.1). Taxonomy (NCBI): domain Eukaryota; kingdom Metazoa; phylum Chordata; class Amphibia; order Caudata; family Ambystomatidae; genus Ambystoma; species Ambystoma mexicanum. The sequence continues at coordinate 21,312,493 of NC_090933.1, read as the reverse complement.
TCACCAAACAGGTGCAACAGTGATCTGGGAAAGAACAGCGAGATGTCCCGTAATAAGGCATCAACAAAGCAAATAATGGCAGGCGTAAACTGGGTGCCAGCAACCTCCATGGACCAAATATGTAACAAGCCGAGGTCAGAGTCCAATTTACGCACGCCGGAACTCCATTGCGATAGTGGACCAAGTGATTTGAGATCTGTCACAGCTGAATGCAAAACTGGTGAAGCCGCGGATCGACCATGGCTCCGAAACAATGAATTATGAGAAGACGCCCATGGGGGAAAGATGGCGGATGGGGAAAGCCAACTGCCCTAGCGAATGTCGTACGCACCTAAGGACCCAAGACGTGCGCGCCCTCGATAGCCTGAAAAGGTTCCGAAAAGGACGCAAGCTCTGAGAGCGAGCTCAGCCACTCGCAGAATTAAGCTAAAAGTGGTGTGCCAACGGTGAATGAAGCATCACAAGCCTGCAATCATCAACAGGCTGAGGCAGATAGGCGTCCTCAGCTTGAGTCAACCTCAGTCAACCACTGAATCTGATTCAGAAAGCACAGTCCTTCGTAGCAGGAAGGATAAAACCACACATCATTATTTACATAAAGGACGCAAATTGTCTGTGACTAGTGCTATGATAATCGAGAAAGTGGTTAACAGTCTATGCCCGATTCTAATGTCAGCAACGACAAATGCAGTGGCACCCCTAACAGAACTATACGAACAATTAAATGAGTCCTGCAAAGATCAAAACACTCTGATTGCCCTACTTAATGAAAAATTGATAAAATTGGAAGGGGACTTGTCTGACATGGCTGCTCAAAATCAAATGATGCATTTGTCATCATCCATTTTGAAAAAAGCTCTAAACAACAACACTGAGGACAAACGTCTTTTTGCTGAAGTGTCAAAACAAGCCTTGAGTGTACTAAACAAGGAACAAGATCGAAGAATGAGTACTCGTAAATCCCAAGGCCAGAATGAATTGGAGCAGGCATCTCATTCATCGCTCCTGATTGACCTAATAAATCCTCAAAAGTTACCAGGAGCGGTGGAACAAAAGCCTGTGCAATTGAGTCCGAAGTCACAATAAGGGAACCAAGTAATTTCTTACAACAAGCCTTGAATTTAGAACTTGGACCCACCTTGAAGATCTAGCGTTGAGAACGGATGGGGGACAGGCTCTAGTGAGCATGCTTTGCAATCCTGCAGAATGTGAGACAACCAAGACTGCACAGGCTCCTAGTGCCCCCCGCGCAAGCCAAAAGTCATCAGTTCCATTACCGACCCCAAACGCTGATGCTGATGAAAATGAAAAAAATCAACCACAGACTAAGCTACCATCAAATAAGTATAAGCCGAACGAGCAAGATTGGTTTGAGATCTTTGAAAAACCGGAGTCTTGAAACAGACAAAAAAAAGGCAAAAATCCAGCTGGTGAAATCATCAAGCAAGGGAAATGCAAACAGAAGACAAAAAACATGCTTGTTCCAAAAAAGAAAAATGGAAAAAACTCAGCAAACTTCTTTACAAATCTAAAAGCGCTTAGTGTATAAATTAATAAGGGGGAAACAAATAAGGAAACATCTTCAAAAAGTATTCAAAAAGAGCAAAAGAAAAGTAACTCTCCAAAATCAAATGATGTAGCACCTCCATCGGATACAGACCAAGTGGTCGACATGTGCAACGATGAAGAACTCGCCTCTGTGGACCTGATGAATCTGTCGACATACAGTATCCCAGAGGAAAACCTAGATGAAACAAAAAACTCAAAGGTGGATGCAGACGTCCAAGAGGCGGCGAGAGAGAGTGGCAAGGAGTTTTTGGCCCCCGTGTGCGCTGCCTCAAAAGATGGAAAACTGCCTAAAAGAGTAATAAGAATAATAGAGGCACCTAAAAAAGAAATTGAGGCCCAAAACAGCGATCCAATGTGCCCCAGTTCTGAGGTCAAAAGATTCTACACAATGGAAGAAAAATTAAAGCGAACTTTAGCGAAAAAAGAACTGGAAAATCTAAACCAATCAATCAATAGAGCTTCTGCACCTGTACTAACATCCGAGAAATGGCTGAACGAAGAGAGCTCACAAGTTAGATCAAGAGCTAAAGATCTAGCAATGAAGCAAATTGGGAATGCGAGAAATGGGGTACTGGGCAAGGACCGCTTAGAGCAGCGAGCTAAGGCTACAACAATGAATTACAGAATCTTGATAGAAAGAATTGAGGTAAAAAAGCACAACTCACCAATAAACCGACATTTGATAGTACAGCTCTTCAAAGTAATACTGGCCCTAAAGGCGGTGCAAAGTGGTGAAATCGAAAGAGTTTAACTTATCGACAAATCTGGGCAAGCCCGAGCTCTGCTACACATCTCCTCGTTAAAAGTTGTTCAGAAAATCATGATGTGCGAAAGATCGTTAATGGATGAGGGTTTCCAAGTGTATGAAGTCGACAATGTCCTAACATCCCCCACTACATCTGGAGTACATCAGAAGTCTAATCAACAGAGGAGAAAAATGTACAAGGCACTAGTGATCGCATCAGAGTCCAAGCCAGCCACGAAGGCGAAAGCGGCGTCAAGCGCTGATTTGGAAACAAAAAAAATTAAGATTACTGCCACAAATTCACTGGCATCGACATCAGCGAGTGGATCGTCTTCAAAAACGAGATCCAACTATGATGCTGAAGGCAGCTGGTCCTGATTAGCAAAGGCTATAAACTGCCCACAGGACAGCTAATGCCAAAAGGACAATACAGCCATTTCCTTGGCATCCTGGAACACCCGCGGTCATGCCCATCTAATAGCGCAGCCGGCTGAAGAGCTGCGATTCTGCAATATAATATGCCTCCAGGAGACATGGCTGGCACATTGTCCCTGTGTAGAAGGTTTTGAGGTTGCAATGAATCCTGCAGTAGTCGCTAAGAAATGTCGTCCCATGTCGGGCCAGCTAATTCTAGTAAAGAGAACGAGTGGTTTTCGTATTAAAATAAACAAGAACCACTCTCCCTACATACGTATGTGAAACTAGAGGCCGTCTGCTCGAGAAACCAATTGACAAAGGAGGTGCATATGTTCAATCTATATTGGAACCACTTGGATCCAAATCATGAAAAGCTAATGGATGAACTGTTAGACCTTGTTGATCTTGTGTAAGTTGAGTCGACATTTGCCAACATTGTGATTTGTGGAGACTTTAACCTGAAATTCATTGAGATCAGTCCAACCAAAATAAAAAATGTAAAATCTTCAAAGAAAGAGCTAAAAATGGTACAAAGATGGTTGGACGAAATGAGTGATCGATCAATGAATATGATGAATGGGAATACAAGTGGCGACATGCCAGCTGTTGAGACTTGGGAGAGAGGAAACCAAAGATCAATAATCGACTATTTCTTTGTGTCTGAGACGATGACTGCCGAGATTACCACCTTAAAAGTCTCAAAGACACCTCAAAGTGACCACAACTTATTAAGACTCACTTGGAGTCAAGGGAAGTTTGCAACCAATCAAGTGTTGAACCAAGACTTTATACTTGAACCTGGCAGGACCTGTCTCTGAATGAATAATCAAGACATAATGTCCTTAGCTGAACAAATTAGACCTCAGCTAGGAAGAGACATGGTTCCAGTGATGGAATATAAAGACTTTATGGAGATTTACAGGATCAAGGAAGCTGGCCAGGGGAAACTGTTATACAGGAAACATATATTTAATGACCAAGTGGCTTAAAAGAAACGGGAACTAAGAAAAAAGTGTAGGAAAATAAAAAGAGAAAACCAAGAAAACCCAAACCAATGCCTAAGGTCAGTCAAAAATGCTTATAAAAATTGGCTAAAATCGTATAGGATGATAATGGAACAAACTGAAGCCGAAGTTATCTTAAATGCACTAGCACAAAAGAACGCCAGAAGCTTTTGGTCACTAATTAAAGAACTCGAAAACCCAATGGGAGCCGTGATGAAGAACATGATCAATGAAACCCAGTGGGTCGATCACTACAACCAACTATTCAAGAAGAAAACACAGTTTGGCAGCCCACAACTCCCTACTCAACAATCATGGGATTTGACTTTTGAATTCGAGGACATTAAGATACGTATTCAAAACTGTAGTTCCTCACGAGCTGCAGGGCCCGATGGCCTGTCAAATTACATGCTGAAGAGCAACCTAGACGAATGGTCAGGGTTCTGTTACATTTTGTTTCAGAACATAAAACAGGAGACTAGAATCCCCAACACGTGGAAGGAAGGGATCATAGTCCCAATATTTTAAAAAGGGTGCCGAACAGATCCAACTAACTATCGGCCGATCGCCTTGCTCGACATGGTGGCCAAAATCTTTGCTTGCTTGCTTCTGAAGAAACTATCCGACTGGGTAAACTCAGAAAAGGCCATGGATGATAGACAAACAGGCTTTGTAAAAGGAGTGGGGTGTAGCTTGAGCCTGTTCCTGCAAAACATCATAAAAATAGATGCCATCAGCAATGGCCGAAAAATCTACTTAGCCTTTATTGACGTAGCCCACATGCCATTTTATGGCGTGGATCGAGAAATCCTATGGGCTAAACTTTTAAAAAGGGGCTGTCCAGTAAGTTTAATCTTGGCTATTAAAGAACTATATTCCGAAACAAAAGTGATGATCCGACTAGACAACAATGGTCATCTCTCCAAGGCAATTCCCACGGCCCACGGAGTAAAACAAGGGTTTTAGGTGCCACGCTGTTCAACTTCTATATTTCAGAGGTGGGAGATGCGATAGATGGAGTGAGATCGGCACCACCAAAGTTGAACGGCAGGCACATAAGTTGGATACTCTATGTGGATGACATAGTATCACTGGACTTGACCCCAATAGGGCTGCAACGTAAAATAAATGCCCCGAAAACATATATCGATGAAATAGGGCTAGAAATCAATTCAGAAAAATCGGAAATTTTGATCTTCGAAAATCTGAAAGGCAGGTCTTCAAAAAAGAAGAAATTCCAATGGACTCTGGGAGGTCACAGCCTAAGGCAAGCTGATTCTTGTAAATACCTGGGAACACATATCAGTCCAAGTATAAGTGACAAGCCCATGGTGACTAAAATCTTAAGCAAGTGTAAACAACTAACAGCACAAGCGACCCTCATACAGAGAAGATATGGAAAATGATTGTATAAAGCAGTGATAAACATTTATAAAAGCAAGTTAATTCCAGCACTAACCTTTGGGGCAGAATGCATGTTTGGTTGCTCTAGTAAGATCTGGGCCCGGTGTGAAAGAACGTTTTGGAAGCAAATACTTCAAATTCCCCAAAGCTGTCCCACCGCCTGTGTACTATACGAAGTCAGCATGTCATCATTGAATGCGAGAATAACATGGAATATGCTAACCTTTTATGGCAAATCAATCGGAAAAAAATATACCTCAATTTGACATATTAGCTGAGAATAGCCCAAAGGGAAACCATCTTCTACTGCAAAAATGGAGACAAAAATGCAGAGAAATTTTGGCCCATATAGGATCCGATGAAAAGACGTTATTAAACAATCCGAATTTGGTGAAAAGAAAAGTGCTTGAATTAGATTGGACTGAGACCTCCGAGAAGAGAAGGTCCCAGAAATGCATGAGAACCTCTCCCGCTGAAGCGAAGCAACTCAATTGAGTACCACAATATTTGGAAATGTTCCCATGTAAGCACTTAAGGCGAAATTACCTGAAATTCAGGCTAAATCTCTAGGAGACCAGGGAAATCCAAGGCTATAGAAGGAGGCTGTTGGGAAGAGAGACCAAATGTCGGTTTTGTGATAAAGAAGAAGAAACTATGAAACACTTAATTTTGTTTTGCCACATTCTAAAAATACAAAGATCTAAATATTTCGTCCGAGAATTGAGCATGGCGTCGACACTAAGTGCCGACGAATGGTGGGAAAAAATGAATTGTAGTTCAAACAGAAAATTGGCAATTGCACTCACGCAATTTTTGAAACAACTCGAAAGGAGACTGTTGGAAGTCCCATAATGAATAATGTGAAACAAATGCGAAACATTAACACTGCCACCAAGAATGTAGATAATGTCACATAGTTATAGAAATCACAAAGTGGCACCATGATTTGATGCATGTACTACAGTAGCAAATGGTAGTGGTAGGTCGCTGTGCATTAGAGTGATTTTTTTAAAAAATATTTTATATTTAGGTTTGTTATTATTTTTTCTTTTCAATAATTTTGTAATAAACTAAATGAAAAAAAAAAGAAGCCATGGGGACAAGGATCTCTCTATCCCATCAACCCCCTTTATCCATGACAAGACTTCCCTCCACTACGCCTGCACCACCTGACATTTCCACCACATGTACACATAGTCCTCTTTTTCAACATGACACTTCCAAAAATATGGGTCGTATTCCTCCCTCATCTGGGCTATCCTCTGTGGGGGATAGTGCCATCTGTGAAGCAATTTCAAAGCCTGATGGCGGTATTGTAGTGATGCAGTTGAGCGATTGGCCCACCTGCACATGATGGTCCATCTCTTATCATCAATGTCCTCACCTAGGTCTTTCCCCCATTGCACCTGGGTAGGCGGAGGATCCCTCGGGGTCGCCAGGAGCAAGAGCCTATAGAGTCTGAATATCACGCCCTTGGATCCTTTGTGTGAAATCAAGAATCTTTCAAAGTCTGTTAGTTCCCTCCTGAGGGTGTCCCCACATCTGCCTTCGGTGAGAGCCCATTTTAGTTGTAGATAACGAAAGGGCGAGAGGTTGTACAAGCCCAAGGCTTCCTCCAACTCCTTTAAGGACATGAAAGTTCCCACACCCACAACCGTCCCGCCCTACTGAGACCATCCTCGTACCACTGTTGGAGCGCAAGTGGTTCAGCTATCCCGTCCCTAAGCAGGGGAACCCAAATGCAGCTCAAAGGCGAGGGCCATGTTGTGAGCTATCTATAGTCACCTCCCTCCTTCCATACTGACCGTAAGACACCCAACACCGGATGTCGGAGAACCCTCCCTGGGATGCCTGTATTGGGGATCCACAACCATTCATACAACATGACTGGAGATAAAACCTAATTAAACATTGCCACCCACTGCTTCCCCGTGCCCGCAGTAAAGTGATCAACCAACATTCTTAATTGGGAAGTCCTATAATATATCTCTAGGTCTGGGAATCTCACTCCCCCTTCCTGCTTTGGCCTTGTCAATACCTCATAGCAGGTTCTGTGCTTCTTACCAGCCCAGAGGTAGAGTAGCAGGGCCCATTTAACCTCCACCAGGAATGGCTTAGGTATTTGCGTTGGGAACATCTGAAACAAAAACAGGAACTTGGGGAGGATAACCATTTTCACTGAGTTGAGACGTGCCATCCATGAAAGTCATGCCCCTGCCCACCGCTCAATATCCCGCTTCACAGCCGACCATAGAGGGAGGAAGTTGCTGGCAAAAAGGTCTCCAGGACTCTGTGTCACCTGAACCCCAAGAAAACAGAACCTGTCTTCCGTATTCTAAATGGGAGCCCCTCCACATATTTCCCTTCAGCGCCCGATAGATTTCCTGCCATGAACACCACTGACTTCCTCAGGTTAACCTTATAGCCCAAGAGATTGCCATACTGTTCCAAACTACCTAACACACGTGTCACCGACTGAGATGGGTTGGTGACATAAAGTAACACATCATCCACAAACAGGCTGATCTTGCAGTGTGTGCCCCCCACCCTTACCCCACTAACCCCCCTTCTTCCCGGATGGATACCACCCATGGTTCCATCACCAATGCATATATAAGCGGAGAAAGGGGGCATCCCTATCTCGTACCCCTCCCCAGTGGCAACAACCCCGATTCATTACCATTCACCACTAGCTTTGCTAAAGGTCCAGAGTACAGGGCTGACATCCAGCCCAACCATCTGGGGCCCATCCCCAGAGACGCGAAAACCTCCCCCATGAAAGCCCAGCTCACCCTGTCAAAGGCCTTTTCAGCATCCAAGGATAGCAGACTAGCCCCCTCCTCTCTCACCGCCCTTGAGTTCAGTACATGGATGGTCTTTTGCATGCTGTTTGCTCCCTGTCTATTCAATACGAACCCTGCTTGGTCTGGATGAACCAGCTGGGGAAGACATCTTTCCAAACGCGTTGCCAGAATCCTGGCGAAGATCTTTGCATCCACATTCAGGAGGGAGATGGGCCTATATGAGCCACATTCCGTTGTGTCCTTCCCTGGTTTGGGTATTATAGCAATCAGGGCGTGGAGGAATGTTGGTGGTATTGTATCTCGCCCCCTGATCTGGTTAAACAATTTAGCCATTGGTTTCACCAGGATGGATTGATATTGTTTAAAGAAGTCAGCCATATAGCCATCCCCTCCTGGAGCCTTTTGCGCCCTCAGCCTTTTAATAGCTTCCTCCACCTCTTCTTCCGATATCACCCCCTCCAGGTTCTCTCGTTCTGAGCCTTCAAGTTTGGATAGGGGATGCCCTTCCAGGTAATTGTGGATGTCTTCTAATGACTCACCCTCCCATTTAGTGTACAGCTCCTTATAGAAGTCTGCGAAGCATTCTGCTACACTGACTGCCTCTTAACACATCTTACCCCCCTGTCTCGGACGCCCCCCACCCGCCTTTACATGCTACTACCTCTAGTTCTATGTGCCAACAAGGTGCCTACCCTATACCCCCTTTCGTAGTACCTCTGCCTCATGTATCTCATCTTTTTAATCACCTCCCCAATAAGGACTGTATGCAGAGCCTGCCTCTTATCCCTCATTTCTCCCAGGAGAGCCTTGCGCTTCTCTTCTTTGCGGGTGAGCCGTGCCCTTATGGCTCTCAGTTCCTTATAGAGTCTGCTCTCAACCAGAGCTCTTTCACGCTTCCTTCTTGACCCCTCTGCAATGAGGATGCCCCAAAAGATGACCTTTGCCACTTCGCATAGCACCGCCATCTCTGTTTCCCCATTATCATTCGCCAATCCACCACAAGGAGCTCATGATCTGACCAGGTGATGGCCTCCACACTCGGCACCCCTACCTCCCTCACTCCCTCCTCCGATATCAGTAAAAGGTCGATTCTTGTGTACGTTTGGTGTGGGGGGGAAGAATGTATATCCTCCGGGGCCCTGCCATGACTTACACCACTATAGTAATATTCAGTAATCAACCCAGTAATATTCCTGCAAGAGGTCTTTCATGGCAAGGTTATCTTTCGTAGGCTCTCTCACCCCCGTCGCCTTTGCCGACCACCAATCTAGTCGGGGGACAGCTATATGATTAAAGTCCCCACTCGGGACCATGGCTGCCTCTGCCCACTCATCCATAACCCTGAACACCCGGCACCAAAACTTTATCTGACCCACATTAGGTGCATAGAGAATGGCCAGGGTAATTTGTGTACCCTCAGATGTCCCCTTGATCCCCAGGAACTTTCCTCCGAAATCCCTCTTTGTCTCGACCTCTGTGAGATGTAATGATTTGCCCACAAGTATGCCTACCCCTTCCTTTTTAGAGGATGTATGAGAAGCCCAGAAGTTCCTTCCAATTTCCTTACCCTTTATTGTCGATTCAGCCCCCCGCCTGTAATGTGTTTCTTGTAGAAAGAGGACCACCAATTTCTGTTTACGGAGCATGTTGCCGGTAAGGGACCATTTATTTTGTGAGTTCAGGCCCTTAACATTCAGTGTACCAAACCGTCCTTCAACCATGATCATTGCTAACCCTGCCATCAAGGATTTCAACTTGTCCCCCTCGAGGCCTTCGGCAACTTAAAGGTCCATGGCTCAACCTGTCTACCCCCTTCGTTCTTACTGCTGCCCCGATCCCCCCTCCGTAATCCACCCTTCCCCTGACCTTCCTTTCCCCACACCCTCCCCTCCCTACCCACCCTCCTCCCCTCCTTATTGAGGCTTCCGCCTCCATCCACCAGAATTGCTGGTATTGGTATTGGTCGGCGAACCAACAGGGGCTCGTCCTCTGTCCCGGGTTACTTATCTAAGAGGGAACCGTTCCTCCTCTTGAAAACCAAACCACTGCATTTAATGTATCGCAATGGCCACGGATAGGAGTCCTCCAAGCCCCACCCCACAGTCTCCACTTACCTTTCCCCAGACCGCCCTAAGAAACATTTTCTTCTGTTGTCCTTCTATTCCCTTCCCCCTCGACCCAACTCTCAAATCAGAACAGGCACAACCTCATAAACAGTGCATCAGCCGTCCCAATGGCGCTAGCTCATACCCAGAAACAAGAACAGGCCAACTGTAGTAATTTGTTTGGGCAGTGTATTTCTCCCCGGCCCTCTAGGTCCCCGCGGGGATCCCAGAGGGCACGTCAACGTGCAGATCAATCATGAGTCAGTGCCATTTCACTTTAGGAGACCCCCACGATCTGCAGGTGGATGTCTAGTTTTCTGAAATTTCTGGGTCCCTTTCACCCTATTTTTCCCCCTTTTGGACCCCAAGTGGGGTGCTGGTCTTCCCTGGTTTGCTCTTCCGAGGGGCCCCACCAATCAGGTTATCTGTAACTCTTTGGATGTCCTCCTCTGCCACAAGGTGGTGTCCCTCCCCCTGCCATTCAAAAGCCAGGTAGAACGTGTGTCCCCAATGATATCTGACTCCCTTCTCCTGCAGCCATCTGGTGAGGGCCCCACATTTTTTCCTCATCAGCACTGTGCGGGCCGAGAAATCCTGGAAAATGGCCACTCTGGAGTCTCCATTTTGTATGTCTCGAAGCTTCTTTGCCTTCTCCAATATCCTGGCCTTGTCTCTATAATAAATCATCTGCACCAGCACCGAGCGTGGGCCCCTGCAGTGGACTCTGTCTGTCATGACCCCTTCTCCAGCATTGTTCCCAGGACGATCCGTATTATGTCCTGCACCTTGCCCTTGAGGCTCGACTGGGTCTCGCCCTCTGCTTCCGCCAGTCCGAAAGAAACGCAGATTATTCCTCCTCTCACGATTCTCCCTGTCATCAACCTTAAGGCGAAGCTCCTCCCCTCGGCGTTGTATCTCCATGAATCTTGCTTCCAGCTGCGTCTCCAGGAGGTCGGTGGACGTTTGGTTGTTCTCAACTCCGTCCATCCGGTCCTCTAACGTGGACACCTTAGCCATGAGGTCGGCTAATTTGGCCCCCATATCCATTCTCATACCCATTATCTCATCTAGGCTCATCTAATTGTTGCTTTGCATGGTGCCCTCGTCTGGCGCGGCAGCAGAGAGGGCCCGATCTCCATCTCCATACCTCCGGTCTTGAACCGGTATTTTGCCAGGGCCTCTTTCCATGGGCCGCCTCACCCCCAGCCCTCCTATATCCACCTGGCGCTCGCAGCTCTGTCCCACTGAGGGGTGGGTCTGTCCCCCGTGGCTCACTGCAGTGGCTATGGGTGGCGAGGCCTGTAGTCAAAGGGGAAGAAGTGGGGGGAGTTGCCTAGACACAGTTGAAAGCGAGGTCGTACCTCAAGGCAAATGTTCTGTTTTTGCATTGGTCCAATCCTCAAGGCCCACTCCTGTTGTCTGGGGCACCAGCCAAACTTGTTCCCGTGTGCTGCCACCCCCACAGAGCTGTACCTCTTTGTCTTTCCACTCTTGTCCAACGTGGGTCACCCTGCATGGGCAGGTCGGCCCCCTGACGATTACAGTGCCACCAGGCATGGGGGGGGGCGTCCCCCCGCGTGGGCCTTTCTGCCCATTACCAGGACCTTCTCTGGGCCGTCTCCCCAAACTCTTCCTTATCAAACTCCTCGTTCACTTTGCCTCAGATGAACCTCCAAAACAGTCCAGACCTGCTTAGCTAGCTCCATTGTTTACCATTCCTCTTGGCACCAGGCTGTAGGTGTTCCATCCTACCGTCTATCAGGCATAGAGCTCATGGTTCCCTATGTACTCCTTCCTCCTCCACTCAGCCTTCTGTAGTGTCACCTTGCGGTACTGCCGGGTGGCAATGCTTCTGTCAAGTGGCCAGCACTTCCCTGGCAGTGATCTCCACCACAAATGTCCTCCATAACAGGTATCGCCCCGCAGGATCCCACCAGGGGCCCCGGCGTGTGTTTTAGCCCTGGGCAATCTTCCTCCTTCCAAAGCCAGGGCGGCCCTCTCAGGTGCACCACGGGAGTCACTGGCCCTCAGCGGTCTCCCAGCATCTGTAATGCCACTTTCTCCGTCAGGACCATCTATTGGAGGTGGCTCCCAGGCACGCTCCCGCATCGACCTGGGTCGAGAGAAGCCACCCAAGGAGCATGGAGGGGGGGCCACTCCAGTGCCACAGCCGAGTCCCCGGGGCAATTCCCCCGTTAGCAAAGCGTTGTGGGACCCGATTGGGAGGGGCCTCGCAGATGCAGGCCCGGGCGCGGTCCCGCATTGGCCCGGGGCAGGCTGCAGGCACCGCCGAGGGGGAAGGTCTTTCATGGTGCCACTGATTTCCTCCTCAGTAGTTCCCTCGAGCCGGTGGGTTTACGGCTCCCTCACCTCCAGCAGTTCTCCATGCGCACTACTGTAACCGCCACACTGGTTCTCCTCTTGTCTTCCGCAGGGATCAGAAGGCCTGTTCTTAGTCCCCACTCCCAGGGGGTCGTGTGAAGACGGGCGGCCCCTGCAGGGTCCGGGTCTCTTTACCCAGTGTGAGGAGGACAACAAGTCCCTTTCTATCCCACACCTCCACTATGTACCGGCTGCCCATGCGCTGCTGTATAGGTGGATCAGGTGGACACTGCTCGTGTATCACCGCGGGGAAGCCAGGCAGTCCTGCTTTCTATGTTAGCTGAGTGCCGTGAGGCCAAGAGGGGCAGGGGGAGTGTCCAGCATCCCAGTGGCCATTCTCAGGGGAGTGGGCACCTCCAGACTCCCACTTTGCTCCAATCAATGCCTCTACGGTTCCAATAATTGAATTTCGCCATCTGTAACGGGTTGAATCCCCTTCGCTGATTCTCTGCAGGTTTCCCGGTGCCAGATGAGGAGCTTATCGATCAGGCAGCCATCTTGCCTGCGCCCCCTGGTGGCCTCCTCCCATGGTATTTCAATTACTAAAACATGTAGGGTTCACTATGTCCATCCCCCATGTTTATGTATCAATTAAATGCTCCCAACATTAGCATTAACCGAAATGTTATTCTAATTAATAATTATATATTTGTTCCTGTTAGCAGTGTATTTTGTTCTGTGCACCTCCTAAGAATACCACACTTCCACTAATATTAAGGTTAAACTCCTACTCACCCTCTGTTTCCTTGACATTTCCTGTGATCTTTAAATCATTTTCACAGGGATAGAGCCCTTGTTCCTGTAAGGGAAGTTCGCTTGTTTACATTCATATCGCATCACCATTCATCCAGTATCTATCATAACCCATTGCTAGTATAAGAGGAATAGACTTGCTCATCGCCCTACTCCTAATGGAATAGTTTATGCCTTAACATACTGTTGAATTGTACTTTGACATTCACTACCCTGTTTTAGGTTTTCTTATTTCTTACTGAATTCCATTCTTCTAATTAAATTGTACAGTAATGCATTCTAGTTTGTTACCTACTCCTCTTGTTAGTGGTACTCTTTTATTGCATTCCCACTTACCTACTTACTTTCGTCTGCGATCCACGTTCTGATTCCCAAACACGGTCGCCATTAAGACTGTTTATATACTGGCAGAAACAAGCTAAAGATGTCACGTGATGATCCATGCCATGTCATTGGGTTCTTGCCACGATACTTTGGGAACAGTATCGGATTGCTGTTTGTTTCGTCTGCTATCTGCGTTTCCAATCCCAAACACGATCGACATTCTAGCTGTTTGACTTTTACAAAAACCTATTGTTGATGACACAGTGTCTCCCGCACCCTCATTCACTATATTGTGAGCAGGGTTTTCAGGGGTGTCCCCGCAGCCAATCCCAAAAAGCAAAAAAAAAAGAAATGGAAAGGACCCTGTGGCATCGGTTCCCAATCACGGAAGTGAAAGGGAACAGGCATTGCAGGGACACAGCGCGTCGGCGGCTGCCGCAAGGTAAGTGGGGGGTTTGCGGGGTGGATAAACTGTGTTTAAACAGTGAAATAATGTGGCAATTGTCTAATGTGGATGTTATCTCACATTGGCCAAAGCATGACCCAGCCCATTCCCGGGTGACCATGAGTTATAGCCCTTATAAATGACTAACCCCTAAGATTCCCGAATTCCATGACAACAGGTGCCCTTTGACCACCAACAAGTGTGATTTGTATTGCGAGGAGTTGGGAGGGATAAATTATAGTTCAAAAGAAGGGTGGAGACCTTGGAGCTGGATGGCGCACAGGTTTTTACTGTATGTAGTGCATCATTTATGACCATGTTTTGCTTTATAAGATTCTGCTTATACTACTTTTTTCGGCAGAACGTTCTTGGCAGCAGAGTTATTTGCTGTTGCTTTAATCTTTGTGTGAGATTAAAACTTGTTATCCTTACAAGATCGACTTGAGCCTTTCTTCCCTAGCTGGTTGTATTCTCTCTGGATTGAAGGTTCAGGGGCACGCCTGCACTAGCTTTAAAAACCTCAGTTTGCTTCACTCCAGCGCTGGTCATTCATGGAGTGTTTCCTGTTTGTGACAGCTCCCTTGTTCATGGATCTTAGCTTAACATCTTGTTCCTAGTTTCTTTTTTCTTGTTGCCTTTTACGGAATTTTGAATTTAGTATCCTTATTAGTATTTTCTGCTTCCTGGATTCCCTTTCAGTCTTCTTCTGTTCTGCGGTCAGCACTTCCCATTGCTTCCCTTTTTCTGTGCAGCCCAGTTTGTTTGTGTTCTTCATTCCTTTTACTTTGCTTTTTTCTGCAGTGCAACCTTGATCCTTTAGACTCCTACCCATATATAGGTTTTCCATTTTGTCCCTGCAAGAACTTATTTACATCAATACCCATTGAAACCGGTTCTCCACACCACAATACCATCCAACCGTCTTCTGGTGTGATAGAATCTACCCAAATACAGGCTTCTTTTATCGCTCAATCCACTACATTCCATAACCACGTGCTATAATGTTTCTATGAACCCCTGAGTTTTACAAAACCTACAATTCAAGTCCTCATTTTTCCAATGCTTACGTGCCAGCAGAATTTCCTTTATCGGGTATAAATTAAGACGGAATCTCATTAATTGGGAACGAAGATAGCTACAGGGAAATTTTGTTAGGTATCTTGGCAAAACATTGAAAAGACGACATTCGCAAAGCGGGCTTAGGAATAGAGTGAAAGCTGACCTTTCATCATTTGTTAGACACCAATCCTTTTTCCACAATTTGTTTTTAACAAGCACAGGGTTCACAAGAAGGGTCTTTTTCATTTGTGCCTAAGTCATCTAAGATCTTATGGCAAGCGACCCTCAACTCCACTCCTCTAGAATCGATTAATTCCCATTAAGTATGGCTACTTTTATCAATTTAAACCCCTAAACAGGGTTTTAAATACACACTTGCGATAAAGGGAAAGAATCTCCCATGGAAAGATGGTATTGTAGAGAAATAAGGCAGAGTTGTGAACTCCCCTGGTAAACTGCTAAATCTTCCACCAAAAAACGGCCTCAAGAATCAGCCATGTTTTGTAAGGAGAAGCGAAAACTGTCAGCGCTATATATTAAAATTTAAACCACCTTTTGACGATAAAACCAAATAAGAGGGATCAATGTAAACTTCCCAAACTTCTTTAACAAAATGCCCCCCTGCACTACGAGACTCTAAGTCTTCGCCTTCAAAAGCTCTACCCTTGGTGCATCATTCCGGCTAGAATTTAATAGCATCCCCAAGTAGGCGAAAGACTCCACTCTTTTCAATGATTCACCTTCCATATACCAATTCCCAGCTTCTGATCGGTTCACCTTCCAAATACCAATTCCCAGCTTCTGTTCTTGGCCAAGGTGGGCCTCTGTCTGCTTCTGCTAGACTTGGCCATGCCCCCTCCACCAATAAGCACAGCACTGCAACTCACCAGGGCCAGTGCCCGCGGGGTCCAAGGCCGTGCGTGCAGCTTACCGCTTCCTTCTGTTCTTGGCCCAGGAGGTCCTCTGTTTGCTGCTGCAGGACTTGCCATGCGACCTCCACCAATAAGCACTGCAGTGCAACCCGCCAGGTCCAAAGCATGCGGGGTCCAAGGGCGCAGGTGCAGCTTCCCACTTCCTTCTGTTCTTGGGCGAGGGCCTGCGTTTGCTGCTGCAGGACTTGGCCACGCCCCTTTCACCAATAAGCACCGCAGTGCAATCTGCCGGGGTCGAAGCCTGCGGGGTCCAAGGGCGCGGGTGCAGCTTTGTGTGCTTCCTTTTGTTCTTGGCCCAGGGAGGCCTCCGTTTGCTGCTGTGGGACTTGGCCACTCCCCCTCCACCAATAAGCACTGCAGTGTGACCCACCAGGGTTGAAGCCCGCTGAGTCCAAGAGCTGTAGGGGAGGACTGGTCCATGAGGACCCCCCCTCGCCTGCGCTTTCTCCCCAGGTGAGAACTATGGCTCTCTTGGGCGTCCCCTCATGCCACCCGGGCCCAGGTGGTGGAGGGTTCACCCACTGGAGACATTGCCCACACGTATTAAATGCCCACATGTATTAAAATTCAGCTAGGCCCAGAAACCATCTTGTCTGATAAAAATGGTGTGAGCTCAGCGCACTGTAGCGCGGCCCCCACCCTTGGAGGGTTTCAGTCATCCTTGCTGCCGCAGCACCCTGGCAGATCCGCTGCGTGCACGTTCCCACGAACAAGACGGACATGAGCTAGTGTAATACACTAACATTGTAACAGTTCACCTCCCGCAGTGTATCATCGCTCCCAGCATGACCCGGCCAGCAGGCCTAGGCAATGAAACGAACAGTAAAAGAGTCAATAGATGACAGACAATCTATATACATTAATGTTGAGACTACTCGCAAAGGATGCTTTCTTCCACAAAATCCCTTATATTACAAAAGCCTGTAAAATGTATAATTACAAGAAATCATGCTTCCATGATATAAGCGATGGTGAGCCCATACCATTGCAGTTGGGTGCTAATAATAAAGGAACGCACCAGGAATCTGTTTGTTACGTGTATTACTGGGAAACTTACACCCCATGGGCTCGCACCATAACTGAACTAATGCTGCTAGAGGACACAAGAAAACGAATGTAACCATACAGAGGGCCCATGTGAAGGATGCACGAAAAGGCGCATGTCATGTGTGCATGTCTAGGCCCCACATGTGCCACCACCGTCACGAACAAGTGGCGGGTTACTTTCTATGTTCTCCACCAATCCTAACTCTACCTCACTTACTGCAAATATATATGCATATAACTAAATACTGTACTTGTTAAAACATAATGGGCCTCATTACGACCCTTGCGGAAATGGAAAAATGATGGCGGAAATGCAATACCGCCATCGAACACCGCTCGTTGCGATCATGACCCGTCACCGTAAAGTACGATGCCATTAGCGACACCGCAGTGAACGGCAACGCTAACTGCACCAAGTACGCGCACGCGCGCCTTGCAAAACCGGAATCACCGCCATGGCGCAACGGTACGCGAATTCTGACCCTAGCGGACATGTACTGAACGCCATCAAGCACGTCGTAAAGTACCATTCCGCCATGGCGAGAAATACGGCAACGCGAACCAACCGTAAATGGCCCACTGAGTGCCTGTACTCCACTCCCTGGCCTCATTGCACAACTCCTGGCAGGCGCAATGTACTCACACTATGCAACCAGTGAAATCCACAATTCACCCATGCATGCCAACGTAGAAAAGCATGCAGGGGCTCAAAGCGCCCCGTGAGTGGGCATCCATGTACGGCATGTCACCATAGCCGTACTGACGCAGCACAGGCATGTGAAGGTACAATACATCAAAATGAAAATCAAGAACACATGACACAAAACAACAGTAGTCCCCCATCGCTTGCCACCAGCGCAAGGCAACATCCAAAACAGCATCCTGAGGGGGATTGCACCAGCCCTGTACTCATGCCAGTAAACAAACCAACCATCAACAGAAGCATGTACCACACAAGTCGGCAGAGTGACTGAGCAGCCAGGCACATCCCAAGAGGGGCCGATGGGAGCTGCAGGGCACAGATGGCATCAATACAGAAGCTATTCCAATGGACATGACCCCAGTCCCCCTCCAACAAACGCACGCAAACACAGTCACCTGTGACCAGCCACATTCTGAACAACCCATCATTCCACCAATCGACCTGGCTGACAGGCACCAGTCGGCCAAAAGCCAATCCCCCGCCCCTGAACAGCACATCATGTAAACAGTCACAATGGCAGCCCCTATCCGTGACCATACTGTGCTACGTAGGCAAACGCGGCCAGTACTGTACCACGCAACTCAACTCAGAAGGCGGAACACAATGCAGATCATCACGCAATACATACCGCCACAAAGCGAAATTCGCCACATCACCTGCAAAGAACAACGCAACACGACAAATATCGGAATACAATTTAAATGCACATCCAAATGACAAAGGCCCCACAGCAATTTGCAAAATACCACCAAAACAACCATCATCACCGAGGGCTGCATCTGCAATAATTGACCGGCTTCCACTTGTGTGACGCCCTGTACCATCATGGCACACAGGGCCTACATCAACGTTCCAAAAGGCACCATGGAAGCGGCAAGAACCGCAGGTCCGTCCCATGAGGCAGGCACTAGTCGAGCTGAAAGGCCGAAATGTTGCACCTAGCCACCAGTACAGCGTAAGGGCATGTGGCCCATTGGCGATCGTCCCATATGATCGAAATGGTGCTCCACTGATTCACCCGAAGCTGCAGGAGTCGAGAGTAAAAACCATCTGGAGGAGTGGCGTAGAGATGGCATCTGCAATAGGGCAGGAGATACCTGTCACCCAAAAGAAACACAAATCAACCGATTGCATTACGGGACTCATGATGCATTACAATCTTCATTCAACACACCAAATCCACACCCATATGCATGCTAGCCCACTCCAAAGGAATATACACACCCCTAAATCAGTATCGAATCATAACGAAACCAATCGAGCTAAATACACCATTGTCAACGTCGGTTACTGTGCATGCGTCCGTCAAGATAGAACCCATGACATGGGATTAGTAACGTGCCTAGACACAAGTGTATGAAGGCGCGTCGAGACAGGGAGGATCCGACAAGGGCAGATAGACGTATGTCCCACTATGGCAGCCTTGCATCACATAACGCAGGGGAAGGGGAGTGAATCAAAAAACCCATGTACATGGCAGACCCTAAACGGAATCATCAGTCCATGCATCCACACATCATTCCCTCATCCCGCAATGAAAACGCATGAATATTCACTCACATAATATGTGAAACTTCCATCGCGTCTGTGCGTAATGCAGTCCGCAAAAACCACTGTGCCCCTGGCCGGATCTGTAGTGTTGTGAGGCAAGATGGATTTGGGAACGTCCTGCCTTATCGTCCACTACGCTGTTGCGCATCCCATTCAATTCATATCATTCATTGCCTGCTCGTTATGGGCCATGTCCCAAGGACATACTACAATAGAACGTTACATTTCCAGCCAGACCTGTGGGCGTATCCTCGCCGCTACTTCAAAACCCAAAATGCTGGCCTTCGAATTCCTCACTTGCAACATTACGTCGAAAAGGCTTCTGTGAACGCTTGCATTCACAATTACATCAATGTAGTGCGGCTGTGTGTCATGATGCTAACTGGCTGCAATCACAAATGGCACGCCACGCCCGTCGGTGAAGTACGTTACTGTGCTGCATGAGGGTCGGCCATCGATCGAGCCCTACATACCACTGACTCTTCACAGGTATGGAAGCGGCTGCAATCATAGCATGTGTAACAATGGGAGCATAGCATGAAAATCAGTCAAAGTACATCACACTGCCATCGGGATTTGATACATGATTCAAATCCCAAGATGCCATGCGGCCAAATTCAGCCTTACGTGCGGGACGTGCTCGGCCAGAAGGGATTGCATCTGCCACAGATTCATTCAATCAGCACAGGTGGAGGCCATACAGGCCGACAGCACATATATTGCAGACCCAAACCCCTCCCACAACCACTCCCACTCCAAAATGCTACCGGCAGGACTAGCGATGTTGGGCCTGGGGTACCAGATAGCACTGCAAGTGCTACAACTACAAGAAGACGACGAACAACAACAGGTACAACAACCGGGCGCACAGGGGAGACGGAGGAGAAGGAGGAGGAGGAGGGCAAGGCAGGGTCAGCAAGGCCCACAAGCACTGCCACTACCACCACGCAGGCGGCCCGCAATCCCACGCCTCCGAGCCGATCCGTTCAACCTCACTGCTGAGCAGATCCACACCCTCTACCGTTTGGACCGGGACACCATAATCGCCATTGTGGACATGACACATGCTGACCTCGTGAGCATGATAGATAGCCCAACCGCCATCCCACCCCTACTGAAGGTGGTGTCTGCACTCCACTTCCTGGCCACAGGCACCTACCAGCACACAGTGGGACAGTTGCATGGCATTTCACAGCCACTGTTCTCACGGACACTCTTCCATGTGCACGATGCCCTCCTGAAGCACGCCGACGACCACATCACACTACCACGCACGTACCAGGAGATTACCAACGCTAAAGTGGGATTCCATGCACTTGGCGGCATCCCGGGTTGCATTGGTGCCATCGACTGCACCCATGTAGAATTGGTTGTCCCACATGCCATGGAGGTCCAGTACCGCAACCGGAAACAATTTCATTCAATCAATGTGCAAATGGTGTGTGACTCCAACAAGATCTTTACGCATTGTTGTGCCAGATTTCCAGGATCTACCCATGATTCTATGGTCCTGAGGAACACAAGAATACCACGCTACATGGAGCGACACGCAGGGCACAGATCCTGGCTACTCGGTGAGTCTCATTCCATGCATGACATCGTGGCCCATTTGATGCGTCAATGACCTTGCAGGGGGGGGGGGGGGCTACTTAGCACTATCATTCCACTGACACCCTTAATTCGTCTCATACAGGTGATGCCGGGTATCCACTGAAGAGATGGCTCCTTACACCAATCCGGAACCCACAGAACGAGCATGAGGAGGACTACAACCATGCCCACTCACGTACCCGTGTGGTCATTGAACAGGCATTCGGCCTACTGAAGGCTCGTTTCCGCAGCCTCAGCAGGTCTGGCGGGGCACTCATGTACAGCCATGAGAAGGTTTCTAAGATGGTCATGGCATGTGTCATGCTGCACAACATGTGCATACGTAGGAATGTGCCCATGCCCCCTGACGCTGTACTGCATGCACCTGAAGATGATGATGGTGATGAGGGTGGGGATGTGGAGGCACCTCAAGGAGTCCATGAGGCACAGGATGTACGTGCAATCCGACAGAGCATCATAGATGCATGCTTCTAGCAACCACGCATGGTGCCTATTACACGGAAAGGGGACCTGTGGCACTGTGTGTGTGTAGTACAGGCACATTGTGGACTGTACGCCTATGAAGGCCTCGTACGCAAATATCAATGTCCACACATGTCATTGGATGATAATGAGGTGCTGTATTGTTAATGTGATTTGATTTATACACCCTATGGACCCGCCACCCAGTGAAGCCCAACACACCCACTCCACCCTACTACCTCCCCCCCCAACACCAGTGTCCAAATATGCATGCTGTCCGTGGGTAGACGCTATTGCAAGCCCCCTCTACGGGTATCAGGGGCACCCCTGCCCGTGGAGCGCAGGTTCCTGCCAGATCTGCGTTGGGGGCTGCCCTGGACGGAACTTGCCACGGATGATGTCTCTGCCTGCTCGCGTCCATGCATGTCTCTGAGGGTTTGTGAGAGCTCCGAGAGCACACGGCGCACAGCAGCAAGTTCAGCACAAACGTCTTTGGACGTCGCATGCAGTTCCCCCCTCAGGCTCTCGGTGCTTTTCTCCATTTGTGCTCTCAGGCTCTCGGTGCTTCTCTCCATTTCTCCCCTGAGGCTCTCACTACTTTTCTCTATCTGTGCCCTGAGTGTCTCGGTGGATGTTTCCATGGCTGCCCTGGAACCCCCGCATTCATTTGCATGGTCCTTGAGTAGCGTGGACGCTTCCTGCTGTTGCTCGATCAGCAGGTCGAGGGACTGTTGCCTCTGCTGGGCCATGGACATTTGCGGTGGTGTGACAGGGGGGCTGCTCAACACATGTTGCCTTGGCACAGGACTTGTGGGGGTTGGCCAGTCGTCGTCTTCAGGGTGCCCCTGCGTGGTTTCGTCATGGTGTAGGGGATGGAACATGCAGGGGGATTGGGAAAGGTCATGGATGGTACCTACGTCGCCAGCACTGTTTTCCGTGTCGGAGCATGCTGGCATGACAGCTGTGTCACCTATGGTGCTGCTACCACCAGAGGCAGTGCCATCAGATACGTTCTTTGGGGGGACCTGTGGTGCTGGGGTTGTGGACTTGCTGGCTGCTGGGGTGCCTGTTGCAGTCCCCTCCAGTGTGCTGCCACTTGATTCCTGCTGCTGCCGTGTCTTGATCCTTGCACCTGAGGTGGAGGCTCTTGGGACGTTGGTCCTGGCCCTCTTTGCAGGCGTGCTGGTAGGGGTGTCCTGCAGCTCGTCGTTGGTATCGGACCCTGTGGTGGAGTAAAGAGGGGCGAGCGTTAGTTATGGGTCTGTCGGATTTGGAATGGCAACGTATCAAATGCATTGGGGTGGTACATGTGGCTGATTTGGGACTGGGCCTTGGAGGTGGTCTCATTTTCGTGTGGATTGAGGATGCATTCATTTGGCTGCCTGCAGTTAGGGGGTGCATGCTGCACATGTAGGGGTTGTTTATGGCTTCTTGATTGATTTGTTTGTTCATTCTGACTTTTAGAGGGCGCTGTCAGGGCAAAGTATGTATTGCACTATGGGGTCACATGGTACTGCACATGTTCGTGGTTTGTGGATTTCGCATTGTTTCACTTGGCCAACCTACCTGATTCTCCGGATGTCGGCACTCCTTTCTCCATCCCTCCGACTCCCTCTATGCTCTCCATTCCTATGGTGGAGGCGCAGATTTCCTCCCAGGGGGTCAACTTGATGGGCGACTCTGAACCCCCCCCGGTAGCTGTGGCGATGTTCCTGTTCGCAGAAAGTATGCTGCGTACGCGGATCCGCAGGTCGTCCCACCGCTTGCGACATTGCTGTGGCGTGCGGGGTGTTGTCCCCACCGCACTTACGCGCTGTGCCACCAGGGCCCATATGGCCTTCTTGTTGGCAAGGGCCGTCCTGGTCATTTGACTGGAGAAGACGACGGCGGAATTTTCCTGGAGGGTCTCGGTGAGCACGGTCAGTTCCTCTCGGGAGAAGTGTACCTGCCGCTTGCGGTCACACGCTTTCTTGGCTACCTTTCCCATATTTATTTTTTTAACTGGGGTTGCTAACGGGTTGGGATGTGTGTCAGGGTCGGATTTTTTATGGTTGTGTTGGGATTCGGATTTTATAGTTGTGCGGCGTGCTGTTTCCCGTTCCGGCCACATGCTTTTACTTCCGTTTCCGTATATTTACGGTGGCCGTAATTTGCGGTGCACGCTCGTTACGGTTACCGCTCATTACGGTGACCGCTAAGATGGGTGGCGGTATTGCACCTGGTGCAGCGTACGGCGGCGGTAAGGGCCGTTTTGGGGTCATTTCCGCCATCGCAGCCTTTCGGATTCCGCCATGGCGTAATGCTCGTGCCCGATGGGTCGTGATTGGCCGCACTTTGCTCCTTCGTGCAATGGCGGAAACGCTATTTACGCTGTTGCGGTCCGGTCAGTCACTTTCCGCCAGGGTCGTAATGAGGCCCAATGTATGAATAAGGTGCTCAGACTGGGTATAATCGAGACACATCCAGCAAAGTTTAAACGCATGTTTTGTATTGTTTTGAATAAGTATTATAGAGTGTTCAAATGTTTGTGATGTCTTTACCTAAATCGGCAACACACGAGGGAGATACCTTTGTGAAATACGTGCAAGGCCATTCCCCCTCCCACCCTGCGAAGGCTGCCAAGGCATGAGAGCAGAGACCGCGCCGCGCTGCGTTACCTCCCCCAACCAGACTGGAGCCGCTTCAAAGACTTGTAACCCCCTCTGTAGCACCCAAGGCCACCACCCGCCACCTGCATTATTTACAGCACAGCAGTAAACCTCTGCCTGAACACACGCGCCCCCTCGTAAACCTCACAACCCACCGAACCATCTCAGACTTATGGCCCTGTGCAATCAGGACACCCAACACTTTGACAACACACAGCGGAACATCCATAACAACTTCTAACAAGGCAGAAAGACTTGTACCGCCCGTCCCAGGCCCTGAAGCTTAGCCCCTCGACCTATGGCCCCGGTCAACAGGACACTGGTAACCATGCCCTGACGTATTACCTCCAGTCCCCTAACAAGGTGCATTCCTCCTGTGTTGCATTAACCTGTTGTATAACCTACTGAAAGATTTACTAAAGAAGATAATATCAAAATGCCTGAATGACTGCGGTGTGCATGGCATAGGGCTAATAAGTCAGGAAAAGACATTCATCTCTGCCACTGGCCGCGATGGCCCCACAACACCGCCTGGATGAACTCCACCACCCTGCCAGGCCCAGCCCAACCCACGAGGCTGACCAGTGACGTCTTCCAGCCGAAGCCAACCACATCGCAGCAGCACCTATAGTTAGTCGTCGCCACCCAATCCCATTGAGCTTGTGCCCCCTATAGTGTGTAGGTTCTTATGACGATTTTTGAAAATATATACGCCTGTCTTTGCTATTGTCAGGCAGAGCGCTCTCGGAGTTTGCAGAGTTCTTTGCATGCCCTTTTCTGATTGATACACTCCCATTTACGCTCACCCGCACTCTGTCTTGGCCTTATTCCCATCTTGGGAGAGTCCTTCATTGTCTCTCATTGCGGGGAGGATCGTGCTGTTTGGGGACGCTTGCTTTCAGTGGTGACCCCGATAGCGTGATTTTTATTTCTTCCTAACTCATTATAACCGTCCCCTTTTGGCACGAGAATCTCCGGTCGAAAAGGGATACGCACGGTGAGCCGGCTCCGGGAGGCTGCCCGCCAACGGCGACCGGTACACTAAGAAGTGCGCACTCAATAGAGAGAGGGTACGGGATCCCGGTTGAAAAATCCCCTTTGAGTACTGCTCGCCGGAGCCGGGGCTGACTGTTGAGCTGACGGCGACACTGCCTGGACGGACCCAGTTTCGGAGACTATCGGTTCAAGACGGGCACGTGAGTACTGAGTGTGAGCGATTGTAAAGGGAGCGGGGAGAGAAGTGTAGGACAGGGAACGAGAAGGGGGTACGAAGATATACTAAAGATCATTCTAAAATTTCCTTTCTTTTTTCTTTGCATATGGCCATTAGGATTAAGAGGTGAATAAGAGATAAAGGTGACGGGAACCTAGCTCCGAAAGGGGGTGGAAGGCGGCGCCGCATAGTGCTATATTGACTAGTACTGGGAATATATGACGAAGTGAAATACAAGATAAAAGTGTTCAGCAAAAGGGGGCACTGAGAATATATTAGTGATCGCTATTACTTCTTTCTTTTCTTTTTCTTTAGGGTTAGGGGGAGAATAAAAAACGGAATTAGCACGGACTTGGGAGAAAAGTAAGAGAAAAAGGGTCCTACTAGAAGGGGGAGAGCAGGTTAAAAAACACAAATATATATATATGCGCATCCATTTATCTAAGTAAAACAGACAGGGACAGCCGGCTAGGGAGGAAAGGGAGGGCAGCTCGAATGGTGAATTGAATGCTACCAAGAGGTGTGTGCACCTCGTATGTGTCAGGGGACGACTTTGATGTTGCGAATGTGTAAAACGGCTATAAATGTATAATTGTCAAATGGTCATGGTAAGTGTGACCGGATAAAACTTTTTGAAGGCAACGT
The DNA here is from genome assembly GCF_040938575.1 of Ambystoma mexicanum. Lineage (NCBI taxonomy): Eukaryota > Metazoa > Chordata > Amphibia > Caudata > Ambystomatidae > Ambystoma > Ambystoma mexicanum. Next base: position 21,286,670 of record NC_090933.1, on the reverse strand, counting down.
TGATACAGTGACGTGAGTGGGTGCCTTTTGATTTCCGGGTTGATATTGTCAAAATAAATGATGGGTTGCTCTTGTATGTGTCCCCCAAAGAGAACAAAGTAGAAACTGTGTACAGTCAGTTTCGTATTGTGCAGTCAAGGGAGGGAGAGCCCAACCGAGCATAACATTGAATGTGAAGTAGAATACGAAAAATAATATTGATACTACATTCACATTGGAGTTGCAGACACACAGAGACACATAAGCACTAGGAGGGCACAGAGATGGGGGCTGAAACACCCTTATCACATATTTGTAAGAATCTCCCAGGGTACGCGGAGCGGATTAAAAAATATCACGACCAATGGGTAACTGAGTTGAAGGGAGAGGGGTTACCCCAGATATGGCCAGAGGGAGGGTCATTTGATAAAAGCGTTCTGGATATGGTGGTCACATGCATTTTCTTGAAGTACAAAGGAAAACAGTTGCAAAATAGAAGGGAAATATTAGATCTTTGGAGGTTATTTGAAGAGATACCACCGCCTAAAGCACCAGTAGTAAATCCTGATCTCCCATCCACTACAGCCAATCCACTGATGATACAGAAAGATATCAAAGAATTGTCAAGTGTAGCGCCACCAGTAGAGGTAATAAGTTTGTACCCGATATTAAAAAAGCCTGTACCCGCAGAAGGATACAGTGATCCGACATATGTGCCTCCCCCGACAACCCCTACACCCCACCGGCCCACTGCACCCCCACCATATGAAAGTACAAGGGAGCGAGGCCAGGCGAGTACACAAAGGTGGACATAGAGAAACTCACAGATGATTTACAGTCAAGACTCTCAATAGCAAAAGATGAGCTCTCGAGGATAAAAGACATGTGCGGACAAACAGCACTTAATGCGACTAGATCAGGGCGCACGTCTAGAGCGCCAGGCGAGACAAAAAGACCTGAAGAGGGGTGGAAGAAAGGTGAGATACTGTTCAGAATTGAAGAAGAACCAACACGAATAATTGAAATAGAGACACGTGAGGGAGATACTGACAATGATGAAAGGCCTATGGGGGATAGAGAGGAATTACTATGCGACATAAGGGACGAGTTAGAAGAAAGTGACAGGTTGAGCATGGCTATGGGAGGGGGAAGCAAAGGGGGGGATGGCACATGTTTAGTGAGAACACTGGACGATGAGTGGTCGGGACGACTGAGGAACAGAGTGGGAAAAATGGCATCACTAGAAACATCAGCATCCAAATCGGGTCCGGGTGCCATAACGAAAGGAAAGCTACAGCTCCCGTTGATACACAGAGGAGGAGGGAGACCTAACTATATCCCATGGGCACAGATGGATAAAGCCAATTTATTAAAGCTATTGCCCCCATTATCAGGAGGGGCAAGTAAGTGGATATACGCCTTTGAAAAACATACTGCTGGGGTACCCCTAGCTGTAGGAGATGTGAAAAGTCTGCTCGTATCAGCGGTGGGCGATCAGGCTGAAAGAGTATGGGTTAAAGCCGGTTTCCCGGGAGTAACGTTAGATTGTGACCGCCATGATGGGGCCACCTTTAACACAGTGCGGGCTAGGGTGTGGGACGCCTTACGCGAAACATTTCCAGATACACCTGACTTACAGTCCGTGCTGCAGTGTACAATGAATGACGGGGAGGAGGCTATGGATTACATTTTTCGGGTCCAAGAGATGTGGAGAGCGGAGACGGGCACGCCTTGGTATCAATCGACCTCTTTATTTTACTACATTATAAAAAGAGGGCTCCCAAAGGAAGTGCAGAAAGCGCTCGACAAGATAGCAGGTATTGAAGCAAAGGGATGGCCAGAAATTCAGAGCATAATAGTACACCATTGTAAACGAATAAAGGAAAGGGAGAAGGAGGTGGCTCAGAAAAGATTGGCAGACGAAGCAAAGTTAGTACAGACAAAATTGGTGAAGGTCGCAGCGGCAGTAGCCGCGCTCCCACACAGCAGGGAGGGAGACGATGAGGAGGAGGGGCTGATAGCAATACAAGGAAGGATGGCAGCTAATTGGGCGGGAGCAGGACAGCGGCAGTGGAATGAGCAAGAGCAAGGTGGAGGTCCGCAGTGGCAAGAGTGGACCCCTCGAGGGGGACGAGGTGGGTACAGGGGCCGAAGAGGAGGCGGAACGGGGTACGGGGGAATGGGAGGAAATGGATGGCAGGGCCCTAGAGGTGCACAAGGAAGTTGCTGGAACTGCGGGCGATGGGGGCACTATTCTAGAGAGTGCAGAAGCAGACCCAATAACGGGTTCCAAGAGGTAGAACAATATGGCCATCCCCACCCGGGAAGCCCATATGGCCTCCCAATGGGACAACAACAACTAAGAAACCCAGGCCAAGGTAATGCCGGCCAGCAACAGGGACCCCAGTATAGAACACAGAACCACCCACAAAACAACGACAGTATGCAGTATACGCCAGGTAACCCTTTCGCAACAACAGCAAACGGCGCCCCGCACCAGCACCTTACAACGGCATGTCAGTGGTCTCAGGAAACGTATTTAATGAGGGGGGGCGATGAGACACCCCGCATAGGACAGCCCACAGAGAACACTTGCGTGTCCAGTTCTATCTACCACCTACAGTGCAGCGGAGGAACCATTGGTAGGGGCGCAGATAGGAGACAAGCAGTTTATATTCATGGTTGATTCGGGAGCGGAAAAATCATGTGTCAGAGAGGGCCGGTTCCCGTTATCTAACAGGAAGTTAGAGACCCAGGGGTTCTCTGGGGCTGTAATTGAAGTTCCTTACACAGAAGTTTTGGATGTAACAGTGGGGGGCAAGACAGTAAAGGCACCCTTACTGTATTACGAACAGTCCCCGATAAATTTGTTGGGGAGGGATCTTGTGAGTAAACTTAACATGACCATATCATTTACTGAAGGAGGAATAGTGTGTTCTACACCCGGGATATGCCCCTTGCGTGCAATGTTGGTAGTACAAGCCTACACAACCACACAGGAAATACGAGGGCTGCCACAAAATGAGGAATTGTTTATTGAAGGGCTAAAGACTTTGGCCCTCGTGATTCCAGAGCTAAGAAGCATGGATTGGAGGATTCCAGCAGAGTTCCTCTTCCGCCCCATAGTGTGTCCAAACGCAGCACCAGGATCAGTGGTATCGTTGGACTTGCACGCTGTGCAGGTATCAACGAAAAGGATCGCTGTGATTGGAGTGGACAGGGAAGGATGTGAATGGCGCACAGTGCTGTGTACAAACCCAAACCTCGCCCTACGCGAGGTAACAGATGAGGATCCCTTTTCAGACACAGAAGGGGATGGTGAGATAGTAATGGAAATAGCGATGCCCTGTGACATTTTGATCCAAGCCAGGGAGATCCCCGTCCAATTGATGGCAGTGGTAGGAACACCACCGTCATTTTTTGATGACGACATGAGGCTCGTACCAAACAATTTATGGACAACAGGCCCCCATGATGTAGGGCTGTTGCACGGAGTACAACCCGTAATAATAAAACTAAAGCAAGGAGCAATCTTACCCCGAGTCAAACAGTATCCATTGTCTCGTGAAGCTGAAGAAGGGATAAAAGAAACAATACATGCACTACTAGCACAAGGGATTATAGTGCCTTCAAACTCCCCATGGGCCTCATTACGACCCAGGCGGTAAGTTACCGCCTGGGCCGTGACTTTACCACCATGGCGTAAACTACGTTTACGCCATGGTGGTTGGCGGACTTACCGCCCCATTCCGACCTTGGCGGGGCGGTAAGTCCCCAATCCCCATTTACCCTTCCCCATTCCCATTTTTGCCCCATAGGGCATAATGGGAGTGGGGAAGGCGTTAATTACGCCACCGTAAATTACGGTGGCGTAATTAACTCCATGGTCCCTTAGCGCCATGGATTTTAACACCTGCTAAAAGCAGGTGTTAAAAGCACCATGGCGCTAGGGGACCTCGTAATTGGCGGTAAGGGGTCGGCGCAGCTAACGCTGGCGTTAACCCCTTACCGCCAGGGTCGTAATGAGGCCCCATGTAACACATGTATTTATCCAATCAAAAAAGCGAAAGGAGGATCTTGGAGGATGATACAGGACTTACGCCCCCTCAATGACGTAATTCAGAAAGAGTTCCCTCTAGTCCCGAACCCTGCATCAATACTATGCAGCATCCCAAAAGCGGCATCACATTTCACAGTGGTGGACTTGAAAAATGCATTTTTCTCAATACCCCTGGCTGAAGAGAGTAGGTACCTTACAGCCTTCACGCTGGGGGGAAAGAGATATGAACACTGCAGACTACCACAGGGATACTGTGAGAGCCCGAGCATATTCAACCGCATATTGCATGAAGACTTGGGAAACCTATCAGTTGAGAGTACGATTATTCAGTATGTAGACGATTTATTAGTGTGTGCACAAGATGAAGCAACATGTAGAAAAGATTCAACAACGCTCCTGACTTTAAGGGCCAACAAAGGATACAAGGTAGACAAGGAGAAGCTACAGTACTGCCTGACTGAGGTCCTATACTTGGGACAGCTCATATCAAAAGATGGAAAAAGGATAATTCCCGACAGGGTAGAAGCAATAAGATCAGTAGGAGAACCTACAACAGTGAAAGATATGCAGAAATTCTTGGGGATGTGCAACTATTGCCGAGCATGGATACTAGACTATGCAGCATACACGAGGCCCCTCCTACAAGCACTCAAGGAAGCACAACAGGAGAATGAAAAAATAAAATGGTCAGAAGAAATGAGCATGTCATTTCAATCATTGAAAGAGCTAATTTCAAGCGCTCCAGTACTAGCAAACCCTGATTATGGACGCAAATTTTACCTATTCTCACACTGCAAGGGAACACTCATGACAGCAGTACTGACACAAAAAACATCCTTAGGACACAAGCCATTGGCTTACTATAGTGGTACTTTGGATGCCGTGATGCAGGGTCATTTCGCGTGCGAACAATCACTCGCAGCAGCCGCATTCGCGATTGAGAAAAGTGCCACAATAGTAATGGGGTGCCCTGTGACATTGTTTGTGGAACATTCATTATTTGCAATACTTGAGAGATCAAAAAGCACACTGACCACACAGCGGGCAACAGCCTACGAGATTATATTGTCCAGCGCCAACATCCATATAGTGAGATGTAAAACAGTGAACCCCGCCACATTCATTACAGAAGCGTGCACATTAGAGGATATGCAAAACCACGACTGCGCAACCCACACAGGAGAAGGAGGGGAGGACACAGCGGTGTGTGAAAACGCTCTAAGCGAGGGGGAAGTGTACTTTGTGGATGGGTCTGCATCAATTGATGTGGACACGGGAGAAAAACACGTTGGCATGGCGGTAGTGAGATTAGAAGAAGGTGAGTTTGAAACACTAGTACAGTACCGCCTCCCGTCGCATTACTCTGCACAGTGAAAGGAAGCGCCCCCAATTCAGCACGATCCTCCCCGCAATGAGAGACAATAAGGGACTCTCCCGTAGTGGGAATAAGGCCAAGACAGAGTGCGGGTGAGCGTAAGTGGGAGTTTATCCAAAAATAAGGCATGCAAAGAACTCTGCAACCTACGAGAGCGCTCTGTCTGACAATAGCAAAGACAGGCGTATTTCTAATACAAAAAACGTCATCAACACCTAAACACTATAGGGGGCACAAGTTAATTGGGATTGGGTGGCGTCGACTAACTATAGGTGTTGCTGCAGCGGGGTTGGTCTTGGCGTGACGACGTCACTGGTCAGCCTCGTGGGTTGGGTTGGGCCTGGCAGGCCGGCTTGAGGTCATCTGCGCGGTGTTGATGTGCTGGGGCAGCCTGTGACAATGACGAATACCTTTCCTGTCTCATTTGCCCTAGGCCATGCACACTGTAGTTATTCAGAAAACGACATTTAAGTTCATTAATAAATCGCTTCAACAGCTTATCTTATAAAATAAACACAACACATGAGGAATGCACCTCGTGAGAGGTCTGGTGGTTGTCGGTTGGGGTGAGATTTACCTGTGTCCTACTGACCGGTATTTTAGGTCGCGGGACGGGGCTCTGGGGCCTGGGCCGAATGATACATGTCTGTCGGCTGCGTTAGAAGTTATTATATAGATGGGTCTCTGTGTCTTGTCCCAATGATGGGGGTCGTCCTTGCGCGGGGTCAGGATTCTTGGGGGGTTCGTGGGATTTATGAGAGGGTGCTGGTAGATCAGTGGGTTCAACCGTGGGTTTATTACCGTGCTGTAAATAACACAGGTGGCGGGCTGTGGCCTTGGTTGCGGCGCCGGGGCCTCTGGCTCTCTGAAGTAACGCCAGCTTGGTTGGGGGAGGTGAGGGAGCGCGGCACAAGTCTTAGCTTTTTTATCTGGCAGGCTTGGTGGGGTGGGAGAGGGAATGGCCTTGCATATATCCACAAAGGTATTTTCCTCGTGCGTTGCTGATCAGTGAATGCAGAAGTTCTATACTGTTCTGCCTTATTTTGACGTTATTTAGACACACATATATATTTCAATTTCGTTACACATTTCTTTAATACAGTCGGTTCCAGTACCTTTTCATTACCTAACATTATATTCACTACATTGTGTGCGTATTGTATGTACATTAGACGTTATACGAGGGATATCTAGGTTATGGCCTACAGAGATTGATGCTCGCCGCTTTGGGTGATTCAAAAACATATATGAGTTCAAGTTTCTACATACTATTGAAAAACACTTTTACAAAATAGAGGTTACACGTTTAGTCAACATCTTTCTCCGTGGTTATAGCAGCATTAGTCCAGACCTGGAGGGATATCATATAACGTTACATTTTTATGGTTTATTCACATTTTAAACAGAGGTAGTTCATTAATACCAATACTTGAATTATTTTCTACCTTCTTCAGATAGTGATGCTTCAGCTTTTTTCCCCGTTACCCCGGCCTTGCGGTCCGGGTCATACGGGGTGCAATATCACATTGTTACTAATATAATGTTGCCGTGTTGGCATCTCGGGTTTAGCTCATCTCCGACTTTCTCATGGGAACGCGCTTGCAGCGGATCTGCCAGGGCTGCTGAGGCGGCAGAGATGCATGAAAGGCCCTCCAAAGGTGGGGGCCTCGTTACAGTGTGCTGAACTCACACCATGTTTGCTATGCAAGATGGCGTCTAGGCCTAACTTAATTTTTGGTAAATGCACGGACAGGGTACGTGTGGGCAATGTCGTCGGCGGGTGAATCCTCCTCCACCTGGGCCCGGGTGGCATGAGGGGGCGCCCACCGAGTCATGGTCCTCACCTGGGGAGGAAGCTGTAGGTGAGGAGGGCCTCGTGGCCATTGCTCCCCTACATTTCCCCCCTTTCGTTACTTAAAGTAACGAATTCTTTAGCTCTTCCAATCTTTTACATTCTTGTTCCTCTATCACTGCGTCATCCCATGCAGGGGTTCCTTTTATAGGCATCCATGCTCTGCACACCCCCCTTAAACTCTCACCTCTCCTAGCATACTCGTCTGGTGTACATGTTAAATATATACAGTCGCCAGTTTCTTCCAGATCTACCCAGACCTCCTCATACCATTCCAGTTCTACGTCTCGTGGTTCTTTGATAGTGGTGTGCCATAGTTTATCTACTATGTACTTATCACGGCACATAGGCACTAACTGGTACCTGGGGGTGTTATCTGCTCCTGTCTGCACATGTACTTCTTGTGTTGCTTTAATTGTACCACCGGAGTTGCCCACTGTCACCATCATCATTGCACCGTTAGGAACTGCGTTAGCACAACATCGGAGGCCCACCTGGCACAGGCAGAACATCACAAGGATGATCACCACTATTGGTATCAGGAACTTCATTGTCACTCCAAGCCATGAGGGAACCCAAGAGAAGATATTGTCGAACCACGAGCTATCCTCAGCTCCACCTTCCATTTTCATCTTCTCGCCCAGGTTATGTACTGCTTCAATAACGTGGGACAGGGACCCATTTTCTGCGTCTTCAGAAGGTACGAACGTGCAGCACGCACTTCCTATTTTTCGGCAAACACCTCCATCGATTGCTGTTAACAGGTCTAGAACATACCTGTTCTGCATGGTCATTAGTCGCAGAGCTCGTAGTTCCACCTTTATTATGTTGAACCCTTCTTCAGTGTCATTGGCCAACTGGATCAGTTCCCACCGTGTGATCTGGAGCCATTTTGCATTTGCTCGTGCTTGGACACTTGATACCAGAGAGGCAAAGAATGTTTCCGCGGAGCTGAACAGGCGATACCTGTCTGGGATCTGTGCCAATAAATCAGATGATGCTTGCGATATGTAGTTTGAGGCTCGCTTGTTCCTTGAGAGCTCTTCTCCTTTCCCTCCGGAGGACAGGACATAAAGGTGCGCTTGTGTAGTTGGAGAAGCTACATCCTGGTTCAAGCCTCCTTTCATCATGTTACTTCTGTCAATGTGGCTTTCTGGAATCACCATTAGTGTTGAATGCAAGGTGGCCATTGAACAGCTACCACTCCATGATTGGGGAAGGTGCAGGTACGCCTTGTTTCCGCATACCCAGTATGTGTCCATTAGTGCTGCTGTTCCTTTTTTCATATCTGGGATGGTGAGAGTTTTGTTACAATTCTTGTTCGTTCCCATTGCCATTTTTCCTTCTCCCTTGAAACATAGTTCGTTTTGTATTTCACTTTGTAGCTTGAAGGGTTTCTCCATCGCTGTTACCCATGTTAGTTTAGGGATGTGTTCTTTCCATATTGGCAAGCACGTTCTTTCCATCCACCGCAACTTGTCCGGTTGGACACCTTTCAGTGCTTCTGCCTTGCACAGCACTTCTTCGTCTTTCCATTTGTTTTCGGAAAACAGTGTCCCTTGTATTGCAAAGAAAGGTTCTTTAAGACAGATCACTCCAGACGCTTGCGAATAGCACGTTTTGTTGTTCTGTAGCATTCTGAAAGAGACATCGTGTGCTTGAAAAGTGTTCTTTATTCTACACAGCGTGAGATGAAGGAGACATTGGGCATCCACAATGGGCAATTCTCGTGGCAACAATACTTTAGGTGTGCCTGATGCATGGGGGATAAGCGAGCAGACATAGCAGCTCTCATTGGTTGTCTGTTTGGCTGTTGTGCTCATATCTGCATACCATTTATTTGCTTGGTGAGGGTGTCGTGGGTCTTCCATTTTGTCTAACCCTAGCCCATAATACTCATCATACCCCTGTCCACCAGTCTCTCTTCTCCGTCTACTTTTCTCCCTTCTTCTGTACCTTTTCGTTATAGTAGGTGAAGAACCAGGCCCCCCTTCCTCCTTCCCACCCCCCTTTTCTAATTCTTCATATAGGGACTTGTGTTCTGTCATCATAATCACTTTTCCATCCTCCTTAATAAACAAGAGATCGTTGTTTGAAGTTGGGGCGGGAGGGATCGTGCGGTTGTTGTATGTTCCAGGTTGGGACATTGTGTCATTATTTACATTTTTGGTTCTTGATTGTGACAGGACAGCAGTGGGTGGTGTAGTATAGTATCCCCACACAAAGTGTGATCCATCCCAGATTAAAAAATCACCTTCTTTGATACCTACAGTCGGAATTGTTTTCGTTCCAGGGGCAAGGGTGGTGTTGTTCCCCCCTCCCCCCTCGTTCATCTCGGTAGAGATGAACGCTATAACCCAGTGTAATACTAGACAAAACATCGAGATGAAGAACACGATAGCACACATTGATAAACCACATTCAAATGAATATGTTAACCTAGCCACTAACATTTCTCTAAATCTAACATATCTATTAGTTGCAGGCTGCCCATTCGATGCCATGATAAATCCTGTTTGAGACACAAGAGTTTATTAAATACAAACATGTAAACATTTCCACGTTGTAACGTTTCGGTGATAAAATATAGGGTTAGGTGAGGGAGGGGGTGTGTTGACAGACAAGGTAGCCTTTCAATCATCATTATTCGTTCCTTACTTTATATATATATATATATAAATAATAAAAAACATGACAGTTTAAAAACAACAATAATAAAAAAAAACATCTTAAAGAGCACAGGAGAGGAAAAAAGAACCCCACGCAAAACTTTCAAAAATTGTAATAAAAAGAAAATTTGCATATACATATGTACATCTTTTAGTCCAGGACATTTGTTGTGCGCTAATTGTGTTCACTGTTCATCTCATAATGCACACAAAATTCCAATCATTCATTCCGCACAACTTCATCGTCCGCTGTTGCCTGTGCCTCGTCCTGTACCTCACTCTCCGCAGCGCTGTAAGCTTTACGTACGTCTGTCAAATGCACCCAATATCGCAGGCCCTTCACCTTTACTGCTGTGGGCGTACAAAACACTACCTCATAGGGGCCATGGAAACGTGGTGCATTCCACCTCCGCACAAAACTTCTGACATATATAAGGTCACCAGGCATTAGCTGTAGTGGTTTTTCAGGCAGCCTGTTTGGTTCAGTCGCGTTCCCCTCCTCTCTTATCGAGGGGGGGGCTAGTTGCTTTGCAATTACGCGCGCTGCCCGTGTCAGTTTTCGCAGGTATTCTGTGAACTCCTCCCCCAATATAGCTGCGCTTCTGTGTGCATCAGAACGCTCACGGAGAGGCGAATGCGCTGTGTGCATTCTTCTTCCCGTGACGATCTCGTGCGGGGACAAATGGTGGTCCTTACTTGGCTGGTTTCGTAGTTCAAACAAGGCCAAAGGCAGGCAGTACATCCAAGTCTTTTTAAGGGAAAAACAAAGTTTTGATAATCTGCTTTTTAACAGGCCATTTATCTTTTCCACGACGCCATTACTTTGAGGATGATAAATCGAACATAATTTGTGCTTTATTCCCAATAATGTAGTCACTTCTTTAAATAATTCATTAACAAAATGCGTCCCGTTATCTGAGCGAATAACGTCGCAAATTCCCCAGCGCGGAAACACTTCTCGCACTAGGAACTTCGCGGCGCCCTTCGCGTCAGGGCGGGCACATGGGCCCGCCTCCACCCACCTCGAAAATGGACATACAACCACAATCATGTATCGAGCCCCGTTACACCTTTCTCCCATGTCTACATAATCAATGTGGAGCTCTCTGAACGGGCCACTTGGTTTTGGTATCGTACCCCTTAGTGTACGCAATGTCATACCTGAGTTGTAAATTTGACATGTCGTGCATTCTAGAGCTAACCTTGTGACGTGTTCCTGGAGGCAAGGTGCAAACCAATCTTCTTGTATCTCTGCCATTATGTGTTTCTTTGTGTTGTGTGCGGGAAAGTGTAGTTGTTGAAATGCTATTTCTAGCAGCGTAATTGGCATTACCACTTTTCCTGAACTCTCTTGTCGCCACAATAAATCAGTTGGTGATTTGCTGCATCCTCTCTTAGTCCACAGCAATTTTTCCTCTGCACTAGCTCCCTCTTGCAGCTCTATTATCTCCTGTGTGGACATCATGTTATATCCTGTGGGGACCTCTTGGCTTGCTGTGTGGTGCAACATGTACTCCCCTATTTCACCTTTTTGTAAATATGAAGCTGCTTTGGCAGCGGCGTCTGCTGCCGCGTTCCCCAAAGATATAAAATCTGTATTTGTGGTATGAGCTTGACATTTTACGATGGCCACTGCCGTGGGGTCTTGCAGGGCCTCAATCAGTTCTTTCAATAATTCTGCATGCTGGACTGGCGTTCCGTCTGCTCGCCGAAACCCTCTCCGCCCCCACCGGGCCAACCCGCCGTGAACTGTTGTTGTCATGTATGCTGAGTCTGTATATATGGTCACTGCGCACCCCTTGGCGGCATGCAATGCTTCTATTAGCGCTATTAGTTCTGCTGCTTGCGCTGAATAGTGTGATGGGAGGCGGTGTTGTACTAGTATCTCATATTCATCTTCCTCTAATCGTACCACTGCCATACCCACATGCTTTTCTCCTGTCTCCATGTCTATTGATGCTGACCCGTCCACAAAATACACCTCACCCTCGGTCAGGGCATTTTCAAAAATCACTGGATCCTTACTTTCGTCACCTGTGTACGTGGCGCAGTTGTGGTTTTGCATGTCCTCTACGGTGCATGCCTCTGTGATGAATGTGGCTGGGTTCACTGTTTTACATCTTACTATATGGATGTTAGCGCTGGACAGTATTATCTCATATGCTGTGGCGCGTTGTGTTGTCAATGTGCTCTTTGTTCGCTCTAATATTGCAAAAAGTGAGTGTTCCACAAACAGTGTCACCGGGCAGCCCATCACTATCGTGGCACTTTTTTCAATTGCGAACGCGGCTGCAGCTAGGGATTGCTCGCACGCGAAATGACCTTGCATTACTGCGTCTAGGGTGCCGCTATAGTAAGCAAGTGGTTTGTGCCCTAAAGATGTTTTCTGTGTCAATACTGCTGTCATCAGTGTTCCTTTGCAGTGTGAAAATAAGAAGAATTCGCGCCCATAATCTGGATTTGCTAGTACTGGAGCGCTTGATATCAGCTCTTTTAGTGAGTTAAATGCTGTGTTCATCTCCTCTGTCCATTCTATGTGTTTGTGTTCTTGTTGTGCTTCTTTCAGTGCCTGTAACAAGGGCCTTGTGTACGCCGCATAGTCCAATATCCATGCTCGGCAATAGTTACACATACCCAGAAATTTCTGCATCTCTTTTACTGTTTTGGGCTCTCCAATTGTTCTAATCGCCTGTGCCCTGTCTGGTATAATTCGCTTGCCATCCTTTGATATCAGCTGACCCAAGTATAGGACCTCTGTTAGACAGTACTGTAACTTCCCCTTGTCCACCTTGTATCCTTTATTGGCCAATAAAGTCAAAAGTGTTATCGAGTCCTGTCGGCACTCTTCCTCAGCCTGTGCACAAACCAATAAATCATCAACATACTGAATCACTGTGCTTTCTACAGACAAATTCCCCAGATCTTCATGTAGTACCCTGTTAAATATGCTTGGGCTCTCGCAATATCCTTGTGGTAGTCTGCAGTGTTCGAACCTCCTTCCTCCCAATGTAAATGCTGTCAAGTACCTGCTCTCTTCCGCTAAGGGAATCGAGAAAAATGCATTTTTTAAGTCAATTACTGTGAAGTGTGATGCTACTTTTGGAATGTTGCACAGTATTGTCGCCGGGTTCGGGACTAAAGGGAACTCCTTCATTACCACATCGTTCAGTGGGCGTAAATCTTGTATCATCCTCCATGAACCCCCCTTCGCCTTTTTGATTGGGTAAATGCATGTGTTGCATGGGGAGTTTGAGGGCACTATTATACCCTGTGCTAGCAGTGCATCGATTGTCTCTCTGATCCCTTCTTCTGCTTCTCGCGACAGTGGATATTGTTTCACCCGGGGTAGTATTGCTCCCTGTTTTAATTTTATCACCACAGGCTGAACTTCATGCAGCAACCCTACATCGTGGGGGCCATTAGTCCATAAGTTAGTGGGTACTGAACTCATGTCTTCATCAAAAAATGTGTGCGGTGCTCCTACTACCGCCATTAGTTCAACCTTAGTTTGTCTGGCTGTAACTACAATGTCGCAGGGCATTGCCAGTTCCATCACTATTTCACCATCTCCCTCAGTGTCAGAAAATAGCTCCTCGTCCGAGAGCTCTCTCAGCGGGATATTTGCATTTGTACACAATACTGTCCGCCACTCGCATCCTTCCATGTCAATACCAATCACACATATTCTGTTTGTTGATACATGTATTGCATGCAAATCCAACGATAGTACTGCCCCAAGAGCAGTGTCAGGGCTTGCTATGGGACGAAAAAGGAATTCTGCTGGGATCCTCCACTCCACCCTTTTTAGTTCTGGTACTATGAGAGCCAATGTTCTCATACCTTCAACAAACATCTCCTCATTTCTTGGTACCCCTCTGATCTCTTTCATGATTGTGTGGCCGTGTATTACTGCTAATATACGGAGGGGGCATATGCCTGGCGTTGAACATACGATGCCGCTCCCTGTGAATGATATTGTCATATTTAGTTTGCTCAAGAGATCTCTCCCCAGTAAGTTGATGGGAGAGTTTTCATAGTATAGTAAGGGTGCTTTTACTGTTTTACCCCCTACTGTCACATCCAATACCTCTGTGTAAGGAACTTCAATTACAGCCCCAGAGAACCCCTGCGTCTCTAACGTTCTATTAGATAACGGGAACCGGCCCTCTCTAATGCATGATTTCTCCGCTCCCGAATCCACCATGAATATGAATTGCTTGTCTCCTATCTGCGCTCCTATCAATGGTTCCTCTGATGCATTGTGGGTCGTAGACAGTACTGGACACGCAAGTGCTCTCTGTGGGCTGTCCTATGCGGGGTGTCTCATTGCCCCCCCTTGATCGAAAATGTTCCCCGAAACTACTGACACTCCACTGTAAGGTGCGGGGGCGGGTGCCCCATTAGCTACTGTGGCGAAAGTGTTACCAGGCGTGTAGTGCACATTGTCATTATTCTGTGGGTTGGTTTGTGTTCGGTACTGATGTCCGTGTAGTTGTGCGTTACTCCTTTGTACTACATTGTCTGGTTGCTGGTATTGTCCCATGGGGAGGCCGTAGGGGCTTCCTGGATGGGGGTGTCCATACTGTTCTATCTCTTGGAAACCGTTGTTTTGTCTGCTCCTGCATTCTCTTGAGTAATGCCCCCATCTCCCACAATTCCAACAGCTCCCCTGTGGACCTCTGGGACCCTGCCACCCATTTCCTCCCATTCCTCCATACCCTTGTCCTCCTCTTCGACCCCTGTACCCACCTCTTCCTCCTCTTGGGGCCCACTCTTGCCACGTTGGACCTCCGTTCTGCTCCTGCTCTGTCCACTGTCGTTGCCCTTGTCCTGCCCAATTCGCTGCTATTCTTCCTTGTATTGCTATTTGCCCCTCCTCTCCTTCCTCTCCCTCCCGTATGAGTGGGAGTCCCGCTACCGCGGCTGCGACCTTCACCAATTTTGATTGCACCAACTTCGCCTCGTCCGCCAACCTTTTCTGTGCTACTTCCCTCTCTCTTTCTTTGATCCGTTTACAATGGTGTACTATTATGCTTTGGATCTCCGGCCAGCCTTTTGCCTCAACGCCTGCTATTTTATCTAGTGCCTTTTGCACTTCCTTTGGGAGCCCTCTCTTAATGATGAAATAAAATAGAGATGTGGATTGGTGCCAGGGCGTGCCCGTTTCCGCTCTCCACATCTCCTGCACCCGGAGAATGTAATCCATAGCGTCCTCCCCGTCATTCATGGTACATTGCATTACTGACTGCAAATCAGGGGTATCTGGGAAGGTTTCCCGCAGTGCGTCCCACACCCTTGCTCGCACGGTGTTAAAAGACGCCCCATCATGGCGATCACACTCTAAAGTTACAGCTGGAAAACCCGCTTTAGCCCATACTCTGTCTGCCTGATCCCCTACTGCGGACACTAGTAGGCTCTTCACATCGCCTACTGCCAGTGGTATACCAGCGGTATGTTTCTCAAATGCATATATCCACTTGCTTGCCCCTCCTGACAGCTGTGGTAGTAATTTCATTAAATTAGCCTTGTCCATCTGAGCCCACGGTATATAGTTTGGCCTCCCGCCCCCCCTGTGGAGTAACGGGAGTTGTAATTTCCCTTTTGCCGTTGCAGCTTCCTTTTCCTTAGTCACTGCTGACTCCAATGACGCCATCTTCCCCACCCTATTTCGTAGTCGTCCCATCCATTCGTCTTCTATAGTTCCCAGTGAACATGCACCATCTAGCTCCTCGCCTTCTCCTCCTACTGCCATGCTCAATCTATCACTCTCATCCACCCCTCCTCTGACATCACATAACAAATCCTCTCTGATCCCTCTCTCTCGTGAGACATCACCAATGCTCCCTTCTGCTGTCCCCACTTCTATTATTCTTGTTGGTTCTTCCTCAATCCTGAACAGTATTTCCCCCTTTTTCCATCCCTCCTCAATTTGTCTATTTTCGCTCGACGCTCTAGACGTGCGTCCAGATTGTGTGGGGGCGCATGCTGTGCGTTCACATATGTCTTTTATTCTTGAGAGTTCATCTCTTGCCACTGTAAGCCTCGACTCTAAGTCACTCGTTAACTTCTCTATATCCACCCTCTGTGTGCCTCCCTGGGCGCGCTCTCTGGTGTTTTCGTATGGTGGGGGTGCAGTTGGTCTTTGTGGTGTGCTGGTCGAAGGGGGAGGCACATAAATCGGGTCGCTATATCCTGCTGCAGGGGCTGGTTTAGGTAATATTGGGTACAACTTAATCACCTCCGCCGGTTGTTCTGTACTTAGCTGTTCCTTTTCCTCTCGCGGGATCATTAGTGGATTATCTGTGGTGGAAGGTAAATCAATATTTGGTGTTGGAGCTTTGGGTGGGGGTACTTCCTCAAACAATCTCCAGAGATCTAATATCTCCTTCCTATTCTGCCATTGTTTCCCCTTATACTTGAGGCGAATACATGTACATACCATATCAAGAACGCTTTTGTCAAAAGACCCTCCTTCTGGCCAAATCTGGGGCAACCCCTCCCCTTTCAATTCTGTTAACCATTGATCATGATATTTATTTATGCGTTCAGCATATCCCGGCAAGCTCTTACAAATGTGTGACAAGGGAGTTTCAGCCCCCATCCTCTAAATCGCTAGCGCTACCGCGTTCGCCTTCGTTACTTTTGATTAGGTGTAGATATGCGTATGTATACCTTTATGGCACAGACAAGAGCGGACCTCTCAAAATTATCACCCACTGTTATTCACTGTGCAAATCTCTTCTCACTCACCATATCTCATCTCCTTCCCATTCCCAGGCACTCTTATGTAATCTCACTTGCAATTGATCAAGTAATGGTTATGGCCACACTCTCTGGCACCACCTCGCGGCCACCCGTTCGTCTCCAACACTCGTACGGTGCGCGCACCCTTCACAATACTTTCTACTCACACTTTTGTCTTTTTCCTCCCTTTCCTCCCTGGCCAGCTGTCCCTGTTTCCCTGCTAAGGTTACTGTGTTCACGTCTGTACGTGCCACTACTGAGTCCCCACTTTTTAAGATGTTCTAACTACTTTATACCCTTCTCATTTTCACCCCCTACCCCGTGGAAATGGAAAAAAAGAAATAGAGAGAGAGAGCACAATCACTAAAAATATTCCCGGTGTCTCCTTTTGCTAGACACCAATAACTTATTTCTCACTTCTTCATATATTCCCAGTACTAGTCTAGATAGCACTATGCGGCGCCGCCTTCCACCCCCTTTCGGAGCTAGGTTTCCGTCACTTCTACCACGTCACTTATTTCTTACTCCTAATGGCCATATGCAAAGAAAGAATAAAGAAAGTTTCAAGACCCGTCTTTAGTAGACCCCCGATATTCTTCTCCTCTACCTGTCCCCGTTCTTTTATTCCCAATTCCCCTTCTTCTCCCCTTGACGATCACTCGCACTCGGTACTCACGTGCCCGTCTTGAACCGATACTCTCCGAAACTGGGTCCGTCCAGGCGGCGTCACCGGTAACTCAACGGTCAGCCCCTGGCTCCGGCGAGCAGCACTCAAAGGGGATTTTTTTCCAATCGGGATCCCGTACCCTTTCTCATTGAGTGCGCACTTCTTATTGTGCCGGTCGCCGTTGGCGGGCGGCCTCCCGGAGACGGCTCACCGTGCGTATCCCTTCTCGACCGGAGATTCTCGTGCCACAAGGGGGTCGTTAAGAAGGAGTTAGGAAAAATAGTTTGGAGATATCACGCTATCGGGGTCACCACTGAAAGGAAGCGCCCCCAATTCAGCACGATCCTCCCCGCAATGAGAGACAATAAGGGACTCTCCCGTAGTGGGAATAAGGCCAAGACAGAGTGCGGGTGAGCGTAAGTGGGAGTTTATCCAAAAATAAGGCATGCAAAGAACTCTGCAACCTACGAGAGCGCTCTGTCTGACAATAGCAAAGACAGGCGTATTTCTAATACAAAAAACGTCATCAACACCTAAACACTATAGGGGGCACAAGTTAATTGGGATTGGGTGGCGTCGACTAACTATAGGTGTTGCTGCAGCGGGGTTGGTCTTGGCGTGACGACGTCACTGGTCAGCCTCGTGGGTTGGGTTGGGCCTGGCAGGCCGGCTTGAGGTCATCTGCGCGGTGTTGATGTGCTGGGGCAGCCTGTGACAATGACGAATACCTTTCCTGTCTCATTTGCCCTAGGCCATGCACACTGTAGTTATTCAGAAAACGACATTTAAGTTCATTAATAAATCGCTTCAACAGCTTATCTTATAAAATAAACACAACACATGAGGAATGCACCTCGTGAGAGGTCTGGTGGTTGTCGGTTGGGGTGAGATTTACCTGTGTCCTACTGACCGGTATTTTAGGTCGCGGGACGGGGCTCTGGGGCCTGGGCCGAATGATACATGTCTGTCGGCTGCGTTAGAAGTTATTATATAGATGGGTCTCTGTGTCTTGTCCCAATGATGGGGGTCGTCCTTGCGCGGGGTCAGGATTCTTGGGGGGTTCGTGGGATTTATGAGAGGGTGCTGGTAGATCAGTGGGTTCAACCGTGGGTTTATTACCGTGCTGTAAATAACACAGGTGGCGGGCTGTGGCCTTGGTTGCGGCGCCGGGGCCTCTGGCTCTCTGAAGTAACGCCAGCTTGGTTGGGGGAGGTGAGGGAGCGCGGCACAAGTCTTAGCTTTTTTATCTGGCAGGCTTGGTGGGGTGGGAGAGGGAATGGCCTTGCATATATCCACAAAGGTATTTTCCTCGTGCGTTGCTGATCAGTGAATGCAGAAGTTCTATACTGTTCTGCCTTATTTTGACGTTATTTAGACACACATATATATTTCAATTTCGTTACACATTTCTTTAATACAGTCGGTTCCAGTACCTTTTCATTACCTAACATTATATTCACTACATTGTGTGCGTATTGTATGTACATTAGACGTTATACGAGGGATATCTAGGTTATGGCCTACAGAGATTGATGCTCGCCGCTTTGGGTGATTCAAAAACATATATGAGTTCAAGTTTCTACATACTATTGAAAAACACTTTTACAAAATAGAGGTTACACGTTTAGTCAACATCTTTCTCCGTGGTTATAGCAGCATTAGTCCAGACCTGGAGGGATATCATATAACGTTACATTTTTATGGTTTATTCACATTTTAAACAGAGGTAGTTCATTAATACCAATACTTGAATTATTTTCTACCTTCTTCAGATAGTGATGCTTCAGCTTTTTTCCCCGTTACCCCGGCCTTGCGGTCCGGGTCATACGGGGTGCAATATCACATTGTTACTAATATAATGTTGCCGTGTTGGCATCTCGGGTTTAGCTCATCTCCGACTTTCTCATGGGAACGCGCTTGCAGCGGATCTGCCAGGGCTGCTGAGGCGGCAGAGATGCATGAAAGGCCCTCCAAAGGTGGGGGCCTCGTTACAGTGTGCTGAACTCACACCATGTTTGCTATGCAAGATGGCGTCTAGGCCTAACTTAATTTTTGGTAAATGCACGGACAGGGTACGTGTGGGCAATGTCGTCGGCGGGTGAATCCTCCTCCACCTGGGCCCGGGTGGCATGAGGGGGCGCCCACCGAGTCATGGTCCTCACCTGGGGAGGAAGCTGTAGGTGAGGAGGGCCTCGTGGCCATTGCTCCCCTACAACAGGCAGCAGAACTGATTGCGCTCATAGAAGCACTACACGCAGCAAAGGGTTGTGCAGTGACAATATACACAGACTCAGCTTACATGACGACGACAGTACATGGAGGTCTAGCAAGATGGGGCCGTAGGGGATTCAGACGGGCAGACGGAACACCAGTGCAGCATGCAGAATTGTTAAAAGAATTAATTGAGGCCCTACAAAACCCTACTGCTGTAGCAATAGTGAAGTGCCAGGCCCATACATCCAACACAGACGTTGTGTCTTTAGGGAACGCGGCAGCGGACGCTGCCGCCAAGGAGGCTTCCTATTTTCAGAAATACGACACAGGTGAGTTCATGATCAAGAACACAACAACCGAAGAACTGTCAGAAGGGTACAACATGATGTCCTTATCACAAATACTAGAATTGCAGGAAGGAGCTAGTACAGAAGAAAAATTGACGTGGACAAAACGGGGATGCAGCCAATCAGGAACAGACCTATTATGGCGGCAAAATAACTCAGGGAAAGTGGTAATGCCACTACAGTTACTAGAAGTTGCATTTCAACAGCTACACTTCCCTGCACATAATACTAAACAACACATCGCAGCAGAAATACAGGAAGAATGGTTTGTGCCCTGTCTCCAGGAGCATGTGTCTCGATTAGCACTGGAATGTACAACATGCCAAATATACAACTCAGGAATGACATTACGCACACTCCGGGGAACAATTCCTAAACCCATTGGCCCCTTCAGAGAACTGCATATAGATTACGCAGACATGGGGGAAAGGTGTAATGGCGCGCGGTACATGATCGTGGTTGTGTGCCCATTTTCAAGGTGGGTGGAAGCAGGACCCTGTGCGCGACCTGATGCCAAAAGCGCCGCCAAATTCCTAGTAAGGGAAGTGTTCCCACGCTGGGGAATTTGTGACGTGATTCGCTCAGACAACGGCTCTCACTTTGTGAATGAACTTTTCAAGGAAGTCACCACATTATTGGGTATAAAACATAAATTGTGTTCTATTTATCATCCCCAAAGTAATGGCGTAGTGGAAAAGATGAACGGACTGTTGAAGGGCAGGTTATCAAAACTATGCTTCTCATTAAAGAAAAATTGGATTTACTGTCTACCCCTGGCGCTATTTGAATTGAGAAATCAGCCAAGCAAAGACCACCATTTGTCCCCGCACGAGATCGTGACCGGGAGACGAATGAATACAGCACACTCTCCACTGCGCGAACACTCAGATGCTCACAGAAGTGCCGCAATATTGGGAGACGAGTTTACAGACTATTTACGAAAATTGACAAGAGCAGCACGCGCCATATCAAAACAACTCTCCCCACCCTTCACTAGAGAAGAGGGAAACGTAACAGGATCTGTCACGGAGCCAGAGCAACAGCTACAGCTGATGCCAGGCGACTCAATTTATGTTAGAAGCTTTGTGCGTCGGTGGAATGCACCACGATTCCATGGCCCATACGAGGTAATATTTTGCACGCCCACGGCAGTGAAGGTGAAGGGCTTGAGGTACTGGGTGCATTTGACCGACGTACGGAAAGCATACAGCAATGTACAAGAGGAGATAGATGAGGAGGCACAGACAACAGCAAACGATGCAAATGAGTAGGATGTCTAAATATGAACTTGCGTGTGTGTGTGTGTCAGCACTGGACTAGAGTGGAATAATGACTGACAAGGATATTCCAAAAAAAAAAAAAAAAATGTGTGTGCTTTCTTTTTTATCTTGTTGAATGGTATGTAATTAATGAAATAACAATATTATAGCTTGTATATACCCTTGTCTGTGAATACCCCTCCCCCGCATCCCCACCCGCTTCCATTCCCCGTCAAATGTATTGGCACAGATGGTGCCAGCAAAACGTTTACATGCATGCACTTAATGCACTTTTATATCTCAAACAGGAGCTTCCATGGCATCTAACGGGCAGCCTGCAACGGATAGAATTAGTAGAATGAGAGAATTGGTATATGAGAGATGTAGATATTCGTATGAGTGTGGATTATCAGTATGCATCACATTGTTTTTTATGATAATGTTTGGCTTGGTTACATATTGGTTTATAGCGTTCATCTCTATCGAGATGTACGAGGGGGGAGGGAGTAACAACACTACTGGACGAATTAACAGTACCACCGGGCCCAATGCAACTGCAGGTGTCAATACCAGGGAAGGTGATTTTTTTATATGGGACGGAACTAAACTTGTGTGGGGGTATCATACCACACCATCCAGTGTTGTCACCTCACAAAGACAAAAGCCACAAGGTGGAATGCAGA
This sequence comes from Ambystoma mexicanum, assembly GCF_040938575.1. NCBI lineage: Eukaryota > Metazoa > Chordata > Amphibia > Caudata > Ambystomatidae > Ambystoma > Ambystoma mexicanum. Next base: position 21,264,821 of record NC_090933.1, on the reverse strand, counting down.
ACAACACAGTGTCTCCACCTGGGGTATCTAATTACAATGCCCACAGTCTCAATGACCGAAACCCGTCTGCCATATTATGGTTGTATAACACCCCCACCAGCCAGCCTGCCCCCATCCCAAAAAACAATCTGCCAGATAACGTCAGGAAAGAAGACGAAAAGCTACTAGCAATGCACGAAATATTATATGATGAATGGGCCAAGGGGGGCGGGAATGAGAAAGGGGGGTCTAGTTTGTCCACTGCCCAGGGGATTGGGAAGTACATGAGTAACAAGAACAACAGACGAAAGAGAGACGCAGGGAGGAGGAAGTATGATGAGTACTATGGGCTAGGTCTAGATAAGATGGAAGACCCACGACACCCCCATCAAACAAATAAGTGGTATGCAGACATGAGTGCCACAGCTAAACAGACAACAAACGAGAGCTGTTATGTCTGTTCCCTCATCCCTCATGCATCAGGTACACCCAAAGTGTTGTTACCCAAAGAGTTGCCTATTGTGGATGCCCAATGTCTCCTTCATCTCACGTTGTGCAGGATTAAGAACACCTTCCAGGCACACGAAGTGATTTTTCAAATGCTGCAGAACGAGAAAACGTGTTACCCAAAAACGGCAGGAGTGATATGTTTGAAAGAACCATTTTTTGTAATAGAAGGGACACTTTTTTCTGACAACAAGCGGAAGGATGAAGAAGTACTGTGCAAAGCGGAAGCACTAAGAGGTGTGGCACCGGATAAATTGCAGTGGATAGAGGAAACATGTACACCAGCATGGAGAGAACACATTTCAAAACTAACTTGGGTAACTGCCATTGAAAAGCCGTTCAAACTGCAGAGCGAAATGGACTATAAACTGTGCTTTAAAGGAGAAGGGAGAACCCCCATGGGAACAAACAAGAACTGCAACAAGACCCTCACCATTCCAGATCTGAGGAAAGGAACAGCGGCCCTGATGGATACGTACTGGGTGTGCGGCAACCAGGCATACCTACACCTCCCCCAGTCATGGAGTGGCAGCTGCTCAATGGCCACTCTGCATTCAGCCCTAATGGTGATACCAGAAAGCCACGTCGATGGGAGCAAAAGGACACAGGAACGCATGCAGAGTGCGGCTCAACCAACTGAAGAGTCACAAATATATGTCCTGTCCTCTGGAAGCAAGGGAGAAGTGCTGACCCGTAACAGACGAGCATCAAATTACATATCAAAGGCATCATCAGAACTATTGGCTCAGATCCCAAACAAATATCGATTATTCAGCTCAGCAGAAACGTTTTTTGCCTCGCTCGTCTCAAGTGTCCAAGCAAGGGCAAACGCAAAATGGCTCCAGATAACACGCTGGGAATTGATTCCGCTGGCAAACGACACTGAAGAAGGATTCAATATAATAAAAGTGGAACTAAGAGCTTTACGACTAATGACCATGCAAAACAGGTATGTCCTGGACCTGTTGACGGCGATGGACGGCGGTGTTTGCCGAAAAATAGGAAGTGCCTGCTGCACTTTCGTACCTTCTGAAGACGCAGAGAATGGCTCCCCGTCCCATGTGATCGAAGCAGTCCACAACCTAGGAGAAAAAATGAAAATGGAAGGTGGAGCAGAAGAGAGTACATGGTTCGACAACATCTTCTCCTGGGTTCCCTCATGGCTTGGAACAACTGTGAAATTTTTAATACCAGCTGTTGTGTTCCTCCTTTTACTTTTTTGCCTGTGCCAGGTGGGTCTTCGAGTTTGTGCTAACGCAGTACCAAATGGTGCAATGATGATGGTGACAATGGGCAACTCACACGGTACAATAAAAACGATGCAAGAAGCACAAGTACAAACAGGGATAGATAACTCACCCAGGTACCAACTGGTGCCTATATACCACGATAAAGATATTGTAGATAAATTGTGGCACACCACCATCAAAGAGCCCCGTATACTAGAATGGTACGAGGAAGTTTGGGTCGATTTGGAAGGAGATGGTGGGTGCATATATCTAATGTGTACCCCAGATGAATACGCCCGGAGAGGTGAGAGCTTAAGGGGGGTGTGCAGAGCATGGATGCCCATCAAAGGAACTCCTGCATGGGATGAGGCGGTGATGGACGAGGCAGAATGTAGGAGGATAGAAGATTTAAAGAATTCGTTACTTTAGTAACGAAAGGGGGGAAATGTAGGGGAGGACTGGTCCATGAGGACCCCCCCTCGCCTGCGCTTTCTCCCCAGGTGAGGACTATGGCTCTCTTGGGCGTCCCCTCATGCCACCCGGGCCCAGGTGGTGGAGGGTTCACCCACTGGAGACATTGCCCACACGTATTAAATGCCCACATGTATTAAAATTCAGCTAGGCCCAGAAACCATCTTGTCTGATAAAAATGGTGTGAGCTCAGCGCACTGTAGCGCGGCCCCCACCCTTGGAGGGTTTTAGTCATCCTTGCTGCCGCAGCACCCTGGCAGATCCGCTGCGTGCACGTTCCCACGAACAAGACGGACATGAGCTAGTGTAATACACTAACATTGTAACAGTTCACCTCCCGCAGTGTATCATCGCTCCCAGCATGACCCGGCCAGCAGGCCTAGGCAATGAAACGAACAGTAAAAGAGTCAATAGATGACAGACAATCTTTATACATTAATGTTGAGACTACTCGCAAAGGATGCTTTCTTCCACAAAATCCCTTATATTACAAAAGCCTGTAAAATGTATAATTACAAGAAATCATGCTTCCATGATATAAGCGATGGTGAGCCCATACCATTGCAGTTGGGTGCTAATAATAAAGGAACGCACCAGGAATCTGTTTGTTACGTGTATTACTGGGTAACTTACACCCCATGGGCTCGCACCATAACTGAACTAATGCTGCTAGAGGACACAAGAAAACGAATGTAACCATACAGAGGGCCCATGTGAAGGATGCACGAAAAGGCGCATGTCATGTGTGCATGTCTAGGCCCCACATGTGCCACCACCGTCACGAACAAGTGGCGGGTTACTTTCTATGTTCTCCACCAATCCTAACTCTACCTCACTTACTGCAAATATATATGCATATAACTAAATACTGTACTTGTTAAAACATAATGTATGAATAAGGTGCTCAGACTGGGTATAATCGAGACACATCCAGCAAAGTTTAAACGCATGTTTTGTATTGTTTTGAATAAGTATTATAGAGTGTTCAAATGTTTGTGATGTCTTTACCTAAATCGGCAACACACGAGGGAGATACCTTTGTGAAATACGTGCAAGGCCATTCCCCCTCCCACCCTGCGAAGGCTGCCAAGGCATGAGAGCAGAGACCGTGCCGCGTTACCTCCCCCAACCAGACTGGAGCCGCTTCAAAGACTCGTAACCCCCTCTGTAGCACCCAAGGCCACCACCCGCCACCTGCATTATTTACAGCACAGCAGTAAACCTCTGCCTGAACACACGCGCCCCCTCGTAAACCTCACAACCCACCGAACCATCTCAGACTTATGGCCCTGTGCAATCAGGACACCCAACACTTTGACAACACACAGCGGAACATCCATAACAACTTCTAACAAGGCAGAAAGACTTGTACCGCCCGTCCCAGGCCCTGAAGCTTAGCCCCTCGACCTATGGCCCCGGTCAACAGGACACTGGTAACCATGCCCTGACGTATTACCTCCAGTCCCCTCACAAGGTGCATTCCTCCTGTGTTGCATTAACCTGTTGTATAACCTACTGAAAGATTTACTAAAGAAGATAATATCAAAATGCCTGAATGACTGCGGTGTGCATGGCATAGGGCTAATAAGTCAGGAAAAGACATTCATCTCTGCCACTGGCCGCGATGGCCCCACAACACCGCCTGGATGAACTCTGCCACCCTGCCAGGCCCAGCCCAACCCACGAGGCTGACCAGTGACGTCTTCCAGCCGAAGCCAACCACATCGCAGCAGCACCTATAGTTAGTCGTCGCCACCCAATCCCATTGAGCTTGTGCCCCCTATAGTGTGTAGGTTCTTATGACGATTTTTGAAAATATATACGCCTGCCTTTGCTATTGTCAGGCAGAGCGCTCTCGGAGTTTGCAGAGTTCTTTGCATGCCCTATTCTGATTGATAAACTCCCATTTACGCTCACCCGCACTCTGTCTTGGCCTTATTCCCATCTTGGGAGAGTCCTTCATTGTCTCTCATTGCGGGGAGGATCGTGCTGTTTGGGGACGCTTGCTTTCAGAGCACGGGTGAAGCTTCCTGCTTCCTTCTGTTCTTGGCCCAGGAGGGCCTCTGTTTGCGACTGCAGGACTTGGCCACGACCTCTCCATCAATAAGCACTGCAGTGCAACCCACCAGGGCCAAAGTCTGCTAGGTCCAAGGGCATGTGTGTTGTGCTCCTGCAGATGTATTTCACGCCCAGCATGGTGAGCAGCATTATATCAAGGCGGTGATACTACATCTCATCTTACACCTGAGCCCCAAGCACTGGGTACTGGGCACAGCAAAGCAACCGAGGAATCCTACTGGAGGATCACTACGAGGTGAGAGTGGAGAAGGATTGGGCTGAGATAGAGGGCAATGATGACTGTTGATTTAAGAATGGAAGAATGCCCAGACCCTAAACACACAATCTTGACTGTGAGGTGAAAATTGGAACCCACCCCCCTCGTAAAGGTGCGGAGGGTGAGACTGACACATCTTTTGCAGCAAAAGATTGCAGCCCTCCTAGGTTTATGGCAGAGGCTTATTGCCTGATAAAAGAAATACACCTGTTCCCCAGGACTAATCAGGATGCAATGGGGGGGCTGGTGAATGATATAGGAGTCCATCTCAGAGGTGTGACCACCAGCAGCCAGGGGGGTTTGAATGGTGCATTTTCTGTAGCAAACCCGTCAGAGAATGAGGGCCTGCTGATCACCCTAGGACTTCATACCTGCCATGACAAAGATATGGGCAAAGACAAGGGCAGTAGAAATGACTCCCAACTGATAACTTTGACTGATTCTCTTCGCCCTACAAACCCGCTGCAACCCTCTCTAACTCCACTACTGCGACCTCTCTCTATTCTATATCAGAGTTCATCTGCCATGCAGCAGTGCCACGACCAGCACTGGAGGTGGGAGATGCCACATCAGCCCTGCTCACAAGCTGTCACTCCTCTTGGTTACGGAGGGTATTCCAAGAAAGAACATCCAAAGGACACTTGCCTGGTCCCTGCCATGATTCCTGCCCCTCATGTCCCCAGCCCTCCAAGCTGTCAGGCTGGAGCCAGGCCACGATCACCTACATGGCCCTCAAGGGCCTCTCCATCGCTCCAAAGACAAACTTGGAGTCAGACTTGGCGCTTGTGGCACCGGACTCACTCACTCCCATAGGATAACATTGGGGATTGGACTTGTAGTGCACTGATGGGGACAAGATGGATGCCCCCACATATTTCAGTTCCCAGAACTGCATGTGCAGTCTAGTCTTTTGGGTGTGGTTCAGCCCAAAGACACCTGGGATACCCAGAGACTATTTAAGCCACGCCCAGGCTGAGAAACATGCTTTGTGTTTTCTGCACCTGCAGCGTGTTCGGATCGATCTCCAGCAGGCCTGCATCTTTCTTCTGCGCTCAGCTCCTGCAAGAACAAGAACACCGTTAGGAACAGCCTTACCTTGCGGCGCTTGTGCCCATCATTCATCGCTTCTTCTGTTCTGCGGGCTGCTTCGGCGATGTCATTCCCATCCCGGCACGCCGCTTCCTAAGGAAAAGGGAAAAGAACAGAAAAAAGGCATTAGTAAGCATTCAACAAACCTTTGCTTATTTTTAAAGACTGTACGAGCTTCAAACGCTTACCTGAATCCCAGCCACTCTGAGGGAACTCTGTCTCAGGAACTTCTCATCCATCTGCAAGAGGGAAAAGACACTCCAGGTTAGCGTGGAAACATCTAGAGGCGCCGCATACCGCGCTTACTCACCGCATTTCTTCTTCATAACCTGCATCCACGCTGAAAACGTTGCAGCACCTAAAAGACACAGAAAAAGAACTCAGTTCAATACAAATACTAAAGGGTCGTATCGCGCATCGCGCTCTCACTCACCTTCAGCGCTACTCATCTCAGCAGCACGTCGCCATCCCCGGACGGCGGTCATCATTTAAGGAAGGAAAGGGACGAAGTTAGAGAACTGTTCAAAAGACTCATTATACTTACCTGTCGGACTCTTGCCAGTGAAGTAGCTAGGCAGCAACAAGCCCGCATTAATGAATGCGCCCCTGTGCTGAAAGCAGGATGGAGAGCACACTTTCCAAGAAAACAAGGTGAGCTGTGGATCAAAGGGAAGGATTGGACCCTGGGGAAGAAGGGGTTCAAGCACACAGAGACAATAGGGAGTTAAACTCTACCATTCCTGTGTTTCAGGCCCAGTCTCCAGTCGAGTAGACTTCAGGGAAGGGTTTGAGGTCGTAAGAGGTCAGAACAGGCTGAGTGACGTCCCCGTGGAGCGTTACAGAACACAAAGCCTCACATCAAAATCCACCTGCGCGTCATGGAAACGTCAGAAACCGATCAGTTAGCCCACATGTTGGGGCAGCTACATTCCGAAGTACATGCAGCCAGGCAGGAAACCAACACCCTGAGGAGAGAGCTGATAGTACCCAAAGAACGCACTGATGATTTAAGCCTGCAACTTCTCCAGTCACAAGCAGGGCATGCACCATTTCCGGGAAGCGTGCCCTCGATGCCAGCACCATCAGCCAATCCTGTTCAGATAACCCTTCCTGGGGCAGTTTCCTTGGGATCCCAAGAGGATTGCAACGTTCATGAACCAGTGCCGCCTGCACTTCCTTTGTAGACCAGGGGCCTTTCCGAATGACCAATCACGGGTCGCTTTTGTGCTATCCTACCTGAGTGGTAGCGGCGCGGACTGGTCTGTACCTTTTGTGGCCCAAGACGATCCTTTACTGCATGACTTCAGGGGCTTTCAGCAGGAGATGGAAAAGCTGTTCGCCCGTCGTACTCATGGGCAGGCATTAGACAACGAACTTCTGTCCGTACGCCAAGGGAATCAAGACCTATTAACATACATAGCCACGTTCAATAGACCCGTAGTTGAAGCAGAATGGCCAGTAGAGAAGAGAACCACGTTATTTCATCAGGGTTTGCGGGGGGAGCTCAAGGATGTTCTCGCACAAGTAGTGAACATCCCGAAAGACTGCTTAGAATTCATTGACCTTGTTGTTCAACTGTATCATAGGTTGCAGAACCGAAGAGCAGTTCGAACCAGACCGGACCCTCGCCCTATGTATGTGCGTTCAAAGGACAATATTGCCCGCACAACGGAAGGTTCAGGAGAACCAATGCAAATCAGGGGGTCTGATCCCCCTTGACTAAAGCGGAAAGGGATAAAAGTAGACAGCAGCAGTTATGTCTGTACTGTGGAAGGTCAGGTCATTTCCTTAAAGAGTGCCCTGTGAAGCTACCGAGGAGGACGGTAGGGGCCACGGACAAGGAAGATACGATCAAGGAATCTGAAAACTCCTCAGCCCGGCAAGTGTAGGGGTCCACTTGTTGAGCGAAGAAGGTGAACTACAGACCTCCCATTTTGCACTATCTGTGGTCTTGATCAATCACCAACAACCATCTCGGATGCACGCAGTAAGAACGTACATTGACAGTGGAGCCGTTGGGAATTACATCGACCAGGATCTTGCGGCAAAGATGGGGCTTCCGTTACGCCCTAAATCAACCACCGACACTGTTACCACTGTCGAGGGCACATAAATAGCTTCTGGTCCAGTATCCCAATGCACTGCAGCTTTAACCCTTCTGTGCCAGGATGGACATCAAGAATATATCGTTTTCAACCTCATTAAGGCACCACAGTTCCGGTTGATTTTGGGAATGCCATGGTTGGTAGCTCACAATCCTCGAATCGATTGGCGAGCAAAAGAATTGGCCTTTCCCGAGACCTGCGCCCACACATGTTATCGCCAAGAGAACAACCAATAGACACCAGAACCTCCACGCTTGCGACTGTGGCAATCAGCACCCTACCAAGTGAATACCAGGACTTTCAAGATGTCTTTCAGAAAGAACAGGCAAATACCCTGCCACCGCATAGACCATACGATTGCCAAATCGACCTGATACCCGTCGCACAAATCCCTTGTGGGCAAATTTACGCACTCACGGAACCAGAAAACCAGCACCTGATGGCCTATCTTGACCAATACCTGGCCAACGGGTTCATCCGTCCCTCGAAGTCTCCAGCAGCCAGTCCTCTATTCTTCGTACTGAAAAAGGAGGGGAACTTGAGAACGTGCATTGACTATCGCGCACTGAACCAGATTACCGTAAAAAACCGCTACCCCCTGCCACTGATCCCTGAATTGCTTGATCAAGTCAAAGATGCCCACATCTTCACAAAACTAGACCTGAGGGGGGCATATCACCTTGTTCGCGTAAAACAGGGGGACAAATGGAAAACCGCTTTTTGCACCAAATGTGGCTTGTACGAATATCAAGTAATGCCCTTTGGCCTTTGCAACGCGCCTGCAGCATTTCAATACTTCATGAACGATGTCCTACGGGAATTGATTGATGTCTGTGCTCTAGTGTACATCAACGATATTCTAGTATATTCCGCATCAAAGCAGGACCACGTTAAACACGTCCGATCCGTATTGGAGAAACTCCGTCAACACCAGCTCTACGCCAAGCTCGAAGAGTGCTCATTCCACGTCTCCGAGGTGGAATTCCTGGGCTTTATTGTCAGCCCAAATGGAATCCGAATGGATGTACACAAGGTAGATGCTATCCTGAACTGGCCATTGCCAAATTCATTCAAGGGGGTTCAAAGTATGCTGGGTTTTGCAAACTTCTACCACCGGTTCATCCCAGGATTTTCACAAATCGTGCATCCCATCACGTCATTGCTAAGGAAAAGCAACAAAAAGTTCTAGTGGATAACAGAAGCCGAGGAAGCTTTCCAGGGACTCAAAGCAAGATTCACATCTGCCCCAATCATACGCCACCCTCACCCTGATCTCCCATACCTGGTGGAAACAGACGCCTCAAGCATGGCTATGGGAGCCGTCCTCTCACAAAAGGACCCGAAACGGGCCAGTTACACCCTGTTGCCTTCTGGTCGCGTAAATTCACACCCCCTGAACTCAATTATGCTATCACAAACAAAGAACTCTTGGCCGTTAAGTCAGCCTTTAAGGCATGGCGGCACTACCTCTTGGGCGCCAGACACACAATCACCGTAATAACTGACCACCGGAACCTCCAGTACCTAAAAACGGCAAAGGCCCAATCCTCACGACAACTACGTTGGGCTCTTTTTTTTGCTGAATGTGACTACGTGATTACATTTCGACCAGGGGTGAAAAACGGGAAGGCTGATGCCCTTTCCCATATGGGGGTGGAAGAGCAAGGGTATCAGACCCCTGACCCAATAGCAATCATCCCGAGTGACAAGCTCCTAGGAATCACAGCAACCATAACTCAGAAAGAATTACATGAAGAAATCCAAAACCTGATGATTCCGGAGCAATTACAAGAGTGGAGTGCACAAGGAGAACATTACATGATAAAAGATCAGTTGCCCTACTTCAGAAATCGTTTATTTTGACCAAACCAAGAACTACGAGAACAAGTCATGTCCGGTTATCATGATTCCTTGATCGAGGGCCATCCCGGAATCGCTAAAACCCTAGCCACGGTAAAACGAAATTATTGGTGGGCCATATGGCGTAAAGACATTATCCAATTCATCCTATCTTGTGGAGTGTGTGCTCAAAACAAGTCATCCAAGCAGAAACCGGCTGGGCTATTACAACCATTGGAAATCCCACCAGCACCCTGGCACACGTTGTCCCTCGATTTCATTACCGACTTACCACCCAGTCAAGGGTTTAACACTATTCTTGTGGTCGTGGACCTATTTTCTAAAATGGCACATTTCATTCCTCTTAAGGGGCTCCCAAATGCTTCCACTCTGGCAAAGGTATTTCTTAAAGGCATCGTACGGCTCCATGGGTTTCCTCAGTTTTAGTCTCAGACCGAGGTACTCAATTCAGATCTAACTTCTGGAGAAAATGCTGCTCTATGGCCCAGATCGACATCCGGCTATCTACCAGTCACCATCACCAAACAGATGGTCAAACTGAGAGGACAAATCAGACGCTCGAGCAGTATCTGCGTTGCATGTTACACCAAGCTGAAGGAAGCTGGTTAGACCTATTATAGATAGCTGAATATGCTTATAATAATTCCCTACACACCAGCACTGGGCAGACACCCTTTTATACCATGTATGGCAGGCACCCACGTACTTCTGAGTTGGACGTTCCTACAACCCTGGAAATGCCAGCAGTCAAAACCTTGCACACAACCATTTCTCAAACCTTTAAAAGGGCAGCTAAACACCTACTTCAAGCTAAGAATCGCCAAAAGAAGTTTGCTGATCAACACCGAGCAAAGGTCCCCAACTACCAAGTGGGAGACAAAGTCTGGCTGGCGTCTAAACACGTGTCCATTAAAGGAACCCGAACTTTCTGTCCAAGATACCTGGGTCCATTCACCGTCACCTCTGTGATAAATCCTGTGGCGGTCAGACTAGCTTTGCCGTCAAACATGCAGATTCATCCTGTGTTCCACGTGTCTCTCCTTAAACCTGTTCAACCTGGGACCCGGGTAGCAACGCCACCGCAGCCAGTAGTAGTCGCTGGGGAGCCAGAATTCAAAGTCAAGGACATCCTGGATACAAAGTACGTCAGATTAAATTATAGTACTTAGTCGACTGTAAGGGGTATGGTCCACAAGACAGGACATGGGAGCCTTGTGAGTTCATCCATGCACCTCGCTTGCTTAGACGATTTCATCAAAACCATCAAAACAAACCAGGACCAGACAGAAGAGCCACCTTGAGAGGGGACTTGGGGGGGGGAGTGCTGTCATGATTCCTGCCCCTCATGTTCCCAGCCCTCCAAGATGTCAGGCTGGAGCCAGGCTACGATCACCTACATGGCCCTCAAGGGCCTCTCCATCCCTCCAAAGACCCACTTGGAGTCAGACTTGGCGCTTGTGGCACCAGACTCACTCACTCCCATAGGATAACATTGGGGATTGGACGCGTAGTGCATTGATGGGGACAAGATGGATACCCCCACATATTTCGGTTCCCAGAACTGCATGTGCAGTCTAGTCTTTTGGGTGTGGTTCAGCCCAGAGACACCTGGGATACCCAGAGACTATTTAAGCCATGCCCAGGCTGAAAAACATGCTTTGTGTTTTCTGCACCTGCAGCGTGACACTCACCGTGTTCGGATCGATCTCCAGCAGGCCTGCATATTTCTTCTGCGCTCAGCTCCTGCAAGAACAGGAACACTGTTAGGAACAGCCTTACCTTGCGGCGCTTCTGCCCATCATTCATCGCTTCTTCTGTTCTGCGGGCATCTTCGGCGGTGAAATTCCCATCCCACCACACCGCTTCCCAAGGAAAAGGGAAAAGAACAGAAAAAAGGCATTAGTAAGCAATCAGCAAATCTTTGCTTATTTTTAAAGACTGTACGAGCTTCAAACGCTTACCTGAATCCCAGCCGCTCTGAGGGAACTCTGTCTCCGGAACGTCTCATCCATCTGCAAGAGGGAAAAGACACTCCAGGTTAGCGTGGAAACATCTAGAGGCGCCGCATACCGCGCTTACTCACCGCATTTCTTCTTCATAACCGGCATCCACGCTGAAAACGTCACAGCACCTAAAAGGCACAGAAAAATAACTCAGTTCAATACCAATACTAACGGGTCTCATTGCGCATCACGCTCTCAATCACCTTCAGTGCTACTCATCTCAGCAGCACGTCGCCATCCCCGGACACCGGTCATCATCTAAGGAAGGAAAGGGACGAAGTTAGGGAACTGTTCAAAAGACTCATTGTACTTACCTGTCGGACTCTTGCCAGTGAAGTAACTAGGCAGCAACGAGCCCGCATCAATCAACGCGCCCCTGCGCTGAAAGCAGGACAGAGAGCACACTTTCCAAGAAAACAAGGTGAGCTGTGGATCAAAGGGAAGGGTTGGACCCCGGGGAAGAAGGGGTTCAAGCACACAAAGACAATAGGGAGTTAAACTCTACCAATCCTGTGTTTCAGGCCCAGTCTCCAGTCGAGTAGACTCCAGGGAAGGGTTTGAGGTCGTAAGAGGTCACAACAGGCTCAGTGACGTCCCCGTGGATACCAGGTGAGCGTTACAGTCCCTGAGATTCTGTCCATGTCTGGCCCGACCCAAGTGGTTAATACTCTGCCCACACCATTAGAGATTTTTAGCCCCCTCGAACTTTTGGCTCGAAAGGACTTGGAGGCTGATGATGTTCTCGAAGACAGTCCTTCCCTCTCCAGTAGTGTTTGGAGTTGCAACACCGTGAACCTCTACTCTGGGAACAGCTCCTTTCTCTGCTTATCCCCATTTAGGGGCCCTAACAAAATGGGCCAACGTCCTATGTGAATTGCTGATCAATCCATCAAGGAGGTACACATTGCCCAACATTGCTACGAAACGGTTGGTGACTCAGTACTTGAAAAGCATTATTTTCTGGATGCAAGAGAGAGTGAATGGAGAATGGAAAAGCCCTGGCAGGATAGTGAACCAGGCAAACAGTGAGTCTGGGACTCACACCCATGAGAGGACATAAAAAACGCTTGCAGGAAAGTAGCCAGGCAGTGTGCGAGTCTGGGACCTGCACACAAGTGTGATACCCTAGCAGGAGAATAAACCGGGGGTAAGAAGAGAAGTGAGAAAAGTCAGGGGTAAAATACCCATCCTGAAATAGTGGAATAGTGATAACCAATATAAAAAGGGAAGAATCAAACCCAATTGAAGGATGAGTAACAAAGTTGCAAATACCCTGTGGCAGAAGAGTACACCCATAGTAGAAAAAGGATTGAGAAAGCCAATGGGTCAAGACCCTTGCTTGAAATTGTGAATCAGTGGCCATCAGTACAAAAAGTGAAGAACCATACCTCTTTGAAAGAACAATTGAGACCTAGCGAATGAGAAGTAATAAAGCTGCAAGTAGCCTGGCGGGAGTGTACACCAGGGGTAGGAAAAGGATTGATAAAGCTTAGTGGTCAAAACCCCTCCTTGACAGTGGTCGAAGTGTACGAAAAGAAGTAGTGGAACTATGTTCCCTGCTGGCCTGCACCCACTCCCCACAAACCCCATCACCACATCCCCTCCCACTCCCACACACAATCCACACCCCCAAACACGTGCACCTGCTGTTTAAGGGAACATTCAGTGCAGTGCACTGAAAGTGCAAGTTTCAACTTCTTCCTGGACATTTATTTTAAAACAAAACCATTCCGGAATAGTTTCTTTTTAAAATAAAAGTTTAGGAGCTGTAAAAGGTAATTTAAAAAAGTAGAGGAGCACCGCTCCCGACCGCTCCCTCTCACTTCGACCACTGCTCCTTGAAATTGTGGAACAGTGACAATTAATGGAAACGGGGAATAACCATACCCCTTTAAGGATAACTGAGATCCGGAGAATGGGAGATTGAAACATTCAAAAGAACTGTATGCTTAAGGGAGACTCAAGGGAGGAGTCATCCCCTTTGAAACTGTGAAGTAAAATATTGTCTCTTATTTGCGGAAGTACAACGAGGGAACAGTACCACTTGTTAGAGAAAAACATTTCGGAATGACCACCCTCCACAGCCTCATGTGTGGAATTTCGATGCATGGGTTCAAAAGATTTCTAATTTTAACTTTTAAATTGGTCAATCCAGGGAAAAAGAATAAAGATTTCTTCTGCAAGGCCTTGAGCACACTCCATGGTTCAATGTTGTAAAACCCACCAAGAGTTGTGCTTTTTATGTGACAGAAATCTGATGAAACAGTTCATTGCCTGAAGGATTTAGGGCAAGCCTATTCTTATCTATCTCCTAAGCCAAGATAAGCGGCACACCAGCGCTGTCTAGCACCAGACACCACACAAGGGATTACATAGAATGGTTGGAGGACAAGCAGCTTCAAGTTACACATAGGGTAACTTAAAAAAGATAAAGAAATAGAATCAGATACCTGTCGTTATTTGTGTGAAAAAGTTTGGGTATACCGCCAGGTACAAGACCCACCACCATTACTCCCCTAATGTGTTTTTTGGCCCTTCTCCTCGCTCTACAACATTCTGGGTGTTGGGGCACCCACCAGTTCACAAGCCATTGAACTAGCCCTCCAACTACCAACAGTACCCTTAAGAAGTCTGTAGTTTGTTCTGTAGTCACAGAAGTGCAAAGTCCAGCACGGCTCCATTTGGAAACAAGCAGAACCAGCTCAGCAGTAACAAGTTTCCATTTTGCCAGGCAAAGGCAGTCATTATTCTCAGCTGTGGAGTAAATTATGGGTGGCAATTTTGTCGCTGCCACTTTTTAAGGCACTAACTTAATTACTGCACCACTGAATTCTGAGTTTGGGGGTAAAGTGAAGGAGTTATCACTAGCATGCTCCTACTTCACCTCCCAATATTGGATGTTTTACCATGGTGGAAATGAACGTGGAGCCTACACTCCAAAAATACCACCACCATTACCATACTCGTAATCAGGCGGTAGACCACTTGGAAATGCGTTAGGCAGTATTCAGTGGAATTACTGCCAAACCTGAGAACCAATGTGGCTGATGAACGTTCCTCTTTTAAAGGCAGTACTCGCAGATCAGTTTCTGGGCACTGAAAATGACATGGAAGGGGGTTCTGCCGTTTGCCCGATAGTCCCTTTCATTAACTAATTTCCTCTTTCCTACTCAAGTAAGAACTAGATATGCGCACAAAGAACAGACTCAGTCAAAATGTACAGCTGATGAGCGAAGCCATTGTGTAATAATTGCAAAATAAAAACTAAAGTAGACTTATGACAAAAAGATAAAACAAATATAGGTTAATTTAGATAGCAAAAATAAGAAATACTAAATAAGACATTGTCAATTAATTAATTAAAAGTTGATCAATATGTTATTTAGGTTGGTTTTTCTAAAAACAATGTTAATTACAACCAAACATGTATTCGGTTTTATAAAATGTGTTTTAATTTGTTATTAACTTTGTAGTATGTTGGGAAACCTCCGTACCCACTACTGTGACTCATTTCAGTACCCCTTCTTTTACATTTGCCTAATCATAGCCCATTAGATATTACAAATGGAGAAAACTCCTGCATACAATCATCCCCCTTTACTACACCATGATACTTCTCGCAAGAAATATGTATTGATATGTTTGGGCTAATCTGTTATTAAACATTGAAGTAGCATTCTTTTTGCTTTCTTAATTTCAATTTTTGATAATTTCAGCAAACCTTAGTTTTACTTCCAATCTGTTTGCATAGAAATTGACAAAAAATATAATTCTACAAAGATAGATCTATAGAAGTGTAAACAATGCAGCACTATTAACACCCAATATTAATCCGAGAGTAATCAGTGCACAAAAACTGAGGGTTTCTGAAAAATGTGCCAAATGATGAGGAGCCCCGATGCAGATCAAAACCCAGGCAGTGGAAATTAAACAGTGAGGAACATTAGATGGTAGGATTCACACAAAAGCCCCAGATTATTTGACACTTATTATCCTTGGTGATTTAATACAGTTTTACACTTTATTTTGCACTAATGGAGCACTCACCCCATGTCAGCCCATTGATGATATCCCCAATGATATAGATAGATGCAATTAAGACCAGACTGGTCGAGGTGAAGGCCAAAAAGCCAACTGGACTAAGTAGACCAAGTAGAGGATACACCCATTCTCCAACAGCAATGTAAATCCATAAGACCCTGTATAAAAGAAGACAATGCACATAATAAATGTTTACTTTAATATTTATATGAATGGAAATAATATTGAAGGTTTTCTATATAGTAAACAAACATGTGAAAATAGCTTTACAACCCAACATTTAAGGACACATAACGATTGGAATTGCTATACAAAACTTGATGAAAAGTCCTTATCATACTGAATACAAAAGAAATGGTCAGTCCATTCAATTTTATCTATTGTCATAACTATGAAACTGTAGAATTGTCCCTACTACGAAGGGTTTTAGTAGCTTGTTTATCTGCCTTTTCCCCCACGCAACAATCATGGGACAGTATGGTAGAAAACAATATGCGGGCCATTAGGGATGGGGATTTATCAAGTCGAATATTCCATTCCTTTTTTAGAGTCATCAGTCTTTCTTGTACAATCTCATATGATCGCTGAACTTAATTACACGTTGTAACCAATCCACATTCGTTTTAGGCTTCATGACTCCACTCCTCCACACTGTCTTCTGGTTTAACTCATGTGTTTATTGGGTCATATAAAAATAATAGATAAGTGTAATAAATCACAATTATTTTTACAGTTCTGTATTAATCATGTGGGGTTAATAGAAAACTAAAATAACATTCCAAATTACAAGGGGGGGTCATATACATTAATTCTCTTGCAGAATTCAGAGATCATTGGATTACGTTTTTCAAAGTTTTGTCACAGATGGCCTCAAGAACACACTAACTCCCAAAAACAGTTTGAGGGTTTTTAGCAGATTTGTAGAAGCAGGGGTCCCTAAGGGTAGTCCCTCTCTATCTAACGTAGAGATGGACCCCCCCCCCCCTTTCATATCTCAGAAGTCCATAAACCTGAGGCTGGTCCCTAGAGATTGATAATGCCTACTATCCAAAAAATGCCTAGCTCAAGGTAATGACCCAAAGGCAAACACCTTACCTGTCTAATTTCCTGAGTGAACAATCAGGGGGTCCCCAAGGTGATATAAGCCTCACTTGATCTTTTCCTTCCATGCTCAGATACTCCTCTCCCTATATCTCTCTGCCTCTCTCACCTATCTTCTGCTACTCGCCTCCTTCTGGTTCACCCACTGTCCCTCCTATCTCTATTTTGCACATTCTAGCCCCTCCCACCCTCGGCTGTTCCTCTCTCACATCTCTCTACCTCAGCCCTCGGAATGTACTCTTTCCCGCTGTGCTCTAACCCCTCTACTACTTTCTAATGCCCACCCTACTTTTGACACTTCTCTCTCTCTCCACTCTACTACTGCTACTCCCCTCTCCACTATACTACTATTCTCCCCTACATTCTACCACTACTTTTCCCTTTCCTCACTACTACTACTATGTTACCCTCTCTTCACTACTCCTACTTCCACCTCCACACCAGTACTACTCCTATCGCCTCTCCTATTGCCTCTCCTATACTATTGTCACTTTCACATCATTACTATCCCTATCTTCTCTCCTCTACTACTCCCCCCTCCACACATCCACTCTTCTTTCCACACATCTTCTACTACTCCCCACCTTCTCCTCAGTCACACTCCTTTTATCCCCTCAATCACCCTCTCACTCACTCCCAGCTGTCATACTCCCTATCTTACTCACACAACTTGAACACACACTCACAAAAACAGTACCACTTTCTCTCACCAACCAATATCACACATTTTCTATAAATCGCCTCCATGCACCTCTACATCGTCCTTCCTACTGCTGGTCATTTGGGCTGTTGCCTCCACCTTATCTGACCTCAACCAAACAACCCACATCTTCCTGTTTTCTGTGGTCCCGTACTCCCCCTCCTACCTCAATTGATTCTCCCATGCTGGTTGCCTGGGCCAATCCTTCGCCATCTGATGGGTCCTGTGACCATTCCTCTTTCTCATGTATAAAGTGCCTCCTCCCAATATCAGGCCTCCCTACCCCCCAGGTTAATGTATGCTGATGGTTTATCCCCGTTGGCTAGGTTTTCTCATAAAATGCATGAGAGAACTTAAAGGTAGAATGACTTCTCTATCTAGACTCGCTCACGGACTTCCTACACTCACCCTACTTTAGCTGGTGGTATGTATCCTAAGGGGGTTGATGGAATGTGCCTTACACTCTCCCTGACTTTGTTTCCTCCCTATCATGCCCACATGCTCTTTTCACTCTGACTTCCTGATGTTCTTCTCTCTGTACTCTCTTACCTCCTCCAACTCAACCCTCCTTTACTCCTCCTACCTAATGCATCTTTCTCCTCAGTCCTTCCGATGTCTCACTCCCTCCTTAAGCCTCGCTTTCACCCTTTGATGTTCCTACTTCCCCCATGATAATACTCCTCCTCTATACTACAACTCCCTCCTCTACCCTACCACTCCCTCTGCCACTCTACAACTCCCTCCTCCACACTTCTACTCCCTCCGCCACTCTATAGCTACAACTCCACTCTACCTCCAACTAAGACACCCTCCTCTCACTCATGCAGCCACTTCACATATACTCCCTACCCTTTCTTCACCTATTCACATTCATTGCCCTCTCATACACACTCACAGTACAATACTCCTTCCACTCACTAACCAATACCTCACCTGCTCCAAAAATTGCCACACTCCCTTCACCATCCTTCCTCCTAATGGTCTTTTGGTCCACCGCCTCCTCTTCCCTTTTCCTCCCCCAAACAACTCTCAATTTCCTTCTACCTTCTACCCTTCTTATGTTCCCACTCCTATCATTGGTTCACTTGCCCAGGCCAATCTGGCCTTGCCTTCTCCACCCGGGATGTGTTACAAGCAGCAAAAATAATAAATGGTGGGTTAAGCCGGGCCCCGTTCCTCCATGTGTGCCCGTTGTGGTATACTGATGGTGTCCTGGGTCGCATGATGTCCAAGTTCATGTTAGGGGGCTTTGCTCTGGCTTCCCCTAAGGTGGGTGTAGTCCCTGGTTGTCTAGGTGGCAGATCGCTGCTTGACAGTGTTGGTTGTTGATGCTCGGGAGCTTTGCACAGTCTGACTCAAAGCCAAGAATGTATTGCCATTGCTTTCCTGCTCTCTCTCCCTCTCTCTCCCTCTTTCTCTCTCTCTCTCTCTCTCTCTCTCTCTCTCTCTCTCTCTTTCTCTGTCTCTCTCTCTCTCTCTCTCTCTCTCAGATCATCAGTGACTTTACGCTTCAAGTGTCTGACCACTAGCAGTGTGGAATGCTGAAGGGTTGTTCTACCATGATTGGGTCCATGTCTCTGGTCTCTCCATGTGGATAGCGTGTGGTGCTAGAAGTCTGTGCGTCGCCTGGCTCCTTGTATGTTGCCTCTAGGGGAAATCAGAAGAAACTGGTGAGCATCTTTGTGTTGGAGGCTTGGTGTGATACAAAGCAGTACTGCACAAATGCAGGCTGATGCAAGGGGGTAGGGGGACCAGGAATTGGATCCTCTCAACTGCCAATACCAAACCCTCCTGACAAGGCCCGGGAACTGGTCTTGTCATCCTAGAACAGGGTTTCTGGGTGCAACTCTTCATGGGTGACCATATT
Organism: Ambystoma mexicanum; assembly: GCF_040938575.1. Taxonomy (NCBI): domain Eukaryota; kingdom Metazoa; phylum Chordata; class Amphibia; order Caudata; family Ambystomatidae; genus Ambystoma; species Ambystoma mexicanum. The sequence continues at coordinate 21,245,534 of NC_090933.1, read as the reverse complement.
TGCTCGAATAGTGGTTCTCTTGTTTCCAAAGTATAATAGTGCTCGGCCAGCACTACTTGGACCATTACTGGGAAATGGAACTTGCCATCATTTTGTCAGGTAGTAAAGATGGTCCAAAGTTTTGGCTCAGCTCCTACCTCCTCCTCCTCTAGAAATAGGTTTGCCAAATATTGCAGTACCTTTGGTTCCTCCGTCCAGTCTACTTTGTCCTTTTCCTCCGATAATGATGCTGCTACCGGGCGGATAAGCCACATTTCCTTTGGCTCTTCTTTGAGCATCTCTTTGCACAATCGGGCCAGCTGTATGGGTTCTCTGCAGGAATAGCATTTTAGTGTACCAGTCTGCTGGAGTGGAAATCACTGTTTTAGAATCAATGGCTGGGTTGACTAGGCTAGGCATGTTGACTTTCTTCCATCCCTCATAATCCTATTTTTGTGTTACTGGGTTTCTTGGTTCTGCCAACAACCTTGCAGGGATGCATGGCTCACTGGTGTGCATTGGCAGTTTGAATTGCTTCATCAAGTGTCAGTTAATGGAGTTGCCAGATGACCTTCTGTTCAACAGGTCACTTACTCGAAAAAACATCTGACATAGTGTTTCTCCCTGTCTCAGTTTTAGGTGCTAAAGGCATAGTCGGTAACGCTCCAGGTCTTGCCCAAGTCTTTCTAGAATTCCCTGCTTGAGTTATTGTTCTCCTGCTCCTGGATCTGTTCCACAAAGCTTTTCTGTGGTACCTCTGCCAGAAAGCTAGGTTCTTCTGGCAACTGTGTCGTGTCTGGATTGGTGTCTGCTGCTGCTAATTCTCTGGATTGTTCTGATTCTTCAGGCAGTGGATACAGGCTAAGGAACTCAAATTCCACTCTGATTTCCCATACTTCTTAGTCCTTTGGTTTAGGACTTGCAGTTACCAAGGAGTCTCAACTCTCTGATTTCTCGCCCATGTTATTTTAAGTGGACAGCCTCTATATCAGGGCTTGATAGTTTCCACAATTACACCACCCATCACAGATGGCCTCAATAACACACCAACCCCCAGAGATTGTACAAGGGTTTTTATTTTCAGTTCAGTAATGGGTCTACTGACCATGCCCCATGCAGGGGCATTCCCACCCTAGCCCAGGCATTCCTCAAACTGGACCGGTACTAGATCTGTGTAACCCTTAATATCTAAAATCTAGCTGTATTCTGATGACGGCTTAAAGGCTAATGTCACTTTCCTGAGGGAACAATCTATGGCTTCCAAACCAACACTTTCCCCACAGGAATGACTTAAGGTTTGTGCCTTTCAGTTACAGAGGCATTCACCCACGCTGTTCCTTCTGTGCCCTGATCTTCTTCTCCCTGAATCTTTCTACCACTCGCTCTCTTCTCATTCTACTCCGTGTCTCTCCTCCTCCACCTACTGTCTCTCCTCTCTCCCTCGTGCTCTCTCTACTGTCCCTCTAATGGTGTTCTCTCCCCTCTCTCTCCTTACTGCTTCCCTCCACCCTTCAATCTTACTCACTACAACTACTCTCCCATCTCTACACCACTACTACTCTCCCCTCTCTCCACATCTCTTTCACTCTCCCCTGTAAACACCACTACTACTTCCCCTCTCCACACTACTCTTACCTCTCTATACCACAACTACTCTACACTCCAGCCACACCTTCTCCGAAAGTTACACTCCTTTCACTCTCTCAGTCACCTTCCCATTCACCCTCTACTCCATTAGTTTCATTCTTACTCCTTGCACACCAACTCACACCCATGTTTCGCTTTCTCTCACCAACCAATATCTCATCTTGCAGACTTCTCTAGCAATCCTTATCTATGGCGCTCCTCACTGTCTTTCCTCCGATTGGTCTTTTGATCCCCTTAGTAGTAGCATGGTGAGGGGGGAGTAGTAGTGTAGAGAGGGGAGAGAGTAGGGATAGTCTGGAAAGGGGAGAGTAGTAGTAATGTGGAGAAAATAGAGTAGTGGAAGAGAGCTGAGGGTTTTAGGAATAGAGAGCGAACATTAGAGGGAAAGAGAACATCGAGGAGATACAGGAAGAGCAAGAGAGGCAGAGACAAAGAAGAAGGGGAGGAAGAAGGGGAGGAGAGTAGAAGGAAGGGAGAGGAAGCATAGAACATCAGGGGGTACGGTAAGAGTGTGCAAGAGAAGGATCAAGTGGGACTGAGTGTCAAGAAGGAAATATTTTTGTACTGAATGGTATTGCAAGACCTAGGATAGGCTTCACCTAGATTGTTCCCGTAAGCCCCCACAAACAGGCATTCAGAATTTTAGACAGTTGGTGTTACCGATCTCAAGAGACCATCCATGGGTTTAGGGAAGCCTGGGCTAGGGAAGGAACTTCCAGAGCTAGACAAGAGAGAGTGGGGTGGCCATTAGCAAGACCCTTTTCAACGTATTAAATAAAAACTCTTGAACTATCTTTGGGAGGTGGTTTGTTCTTGAGACCATCTGTGACCAAGAGAAAGCAGACGTTCCCCAAAGAAAAATATGTCTTACAGCAGCATGTTACACTAACAAGCTATTATTCGCGCAGCCTATAGGTTGTCAAGTACAGCCATAAATGCCTCCATAAAATAATCACGTGTCTGACATTGTCACCATATGAAGCATCTCTCCTAATCCATCAAGCTGCAACACCATCCTTCTCTTTCAGGGCCCCAGGATTCCTGGCCTTATGTGTCACAGGTCACAACCCCAGCACGCTCATGCAGCTCACCTGGGTTCATACCATCCCCACCCAACATACCCCAACACCATCTTCCTCAACACCTGACTCTTGGATCTGCATCCTCTACAATGTGGATCTCCAAATTGTCAGAGCTCTACAGAACCTCTCTTAGATCTAGTTTTACACATGTTTAAACAGTAAGTGATGTCATTTGACCCCAACCCGAAGTGACATCACTGGAAGCAATGCAACACAACCTTTCACCCCTTGTCAAACCAGGAAGTGGCATCACATAGCATTGTTCCTAAGTACTCTATGAAAAATATGATTACAATATCTCTGTAACGTGATGTACATTTCATACAAGAATTGATCACCATATGTATCGTTAATATAAGTGCGTATAGGCCAATTTTACCAAATTATTATGAATGCAAGTGGACGTCCAAGGCAAAATGATAATGATATGTTATTATATAGAGCTCACGCTTAAGTGCTTTATATAGAACTAATATACATACAATATCACTCGGCCTGTGTTGGTACTCATTTATCAACCTCAGAAGGATGAAAGGCTGAGTTGGCCTTGCCAGAATTCGAACCTGCATCCTGCAGATCACACACACTTCACAGCAGCGAGCGCTCAACCCACTGAGTTATCTTACCGGCTATAGTAAAATGAGCAATTACATGTCTGAAAGTTCTCAAAGTCAGAAAGCAAATTACACTCTGTAGTGGATACTATTAAACTGGTAACTGATATTTAACAGCAGGCCAGTTCATCTTCAGGCCTTGTGCAAAGTTGCCCACATGTCAAGCATGCGTGGATCTACTTTTCATGCTTCAGAGGTTGGCACAATACATACCATTGGGAGGGTTTATAACTGTGTATTAAAGAATTTAGAGTAGCACATGGAAAGCAGCACACTCACACGGCATCCCGTACTCTGGGCACTCCTTACCTCATATATGCAAACAAACATCCTGAACAGCATGCCAGGCAGATTGAAAAGATAGACACATTAGAACAAAGCATTAATTGTGGCACACTGAAATTAAGGACCACTTTATGAGCAATGATCAAACAATTCGACACTATACACAAGCTTTTATGGCTCAAGGATTTTGTCAAGTGACGGAGGACACCGAGATGGAATGTCTTGTGATGATCGTAACAGAGACAATGGCAGAAAACAAATGCTACAGCTGCAACTTGCGAATAGCAAGATACATAGTCCGAAATGGATGCTTATTCTACTCTAAATGCTTTTTGGAAGTTTTTGTCTGCATTGTGAATTTGAGGTGTTTAAGAACACACTTGATCAGTGACTCACCCCCTGAAGTGTGCCCGAAATAAATCTTTAATGAGTCTAGCAATTATTGTATAGACTTCTTGAAAGACACAGTATTTGCTATTCCTATTCTCTCTTATTCAGGGTCACTGCTCAAAGTGTTACACTTGTGGAACCCCCTGTTTTTTTTCAGAGGCCAGAACAAAAAATTCAGCCACTCCAGAAACAGAGCCACATGGCATTGGCCACAGCCCAGGAGCTTCAATAAAAAAATATATATTACATAGCCCGCGGTAGCAGACGTGTAGTTATGGTTAAAGGGATAGTCCAGTAAAAAAATGTATTTAAAAAATAGATAGGCAACATTAAAAAAAAAATACTAGCACTTTTTTTTTTTAAACTTCCTATGTAAAATTTTGAGCTATTCAAGCTCAAAATTCGCAAAAGCAAGCACATGGGCGCATCCATTTTGTGAAACGGATGCCCGCCTGTGCTGGCTTTTGCTTTTGCGGCACTAATGAAGGAAAAGCCAGCCAGCTGTAGAAAACAAAAGCTACCGCTGGGTGGCTTTTCCTTCATTGGTGCTGTACACGGAGGACGGGGACCAGAGACCAGAGCAGGAAAGCTGCAGCTGAATCTCGGTAAGTGCTATTTATTTAAAAAATAAATAAATAAATAAATAAGCACTAGCTGCGGTTTTTTTCTAAGTTTTCCGGGCTGGAGGAGCCCGGAAAACTTAGAAATAAAACCGCAGCTTTAAAAACGTTGTATTTATGTTTGCGGTCGCTTTTGAAGCGACCGCAAACATAAATACAACGTTGTGTTTGAAAACGCTGCGGTTTTTCTTTCCAAGTTTCTCAGGCTCCTCCGGCTCAGAGGAGCCTGAGAAACTCGGAAAGAAAAACCGCAGCGTTTTCAAACACAACCGCGTTGTGTTTCTGCCTAAATCTGCTTTCCTATTTGGGGCTCTCGGGCTCCCCACAGGGGGTCTGAGAGCCCCAAATGGGAAAGCAGATTTAGGCAGAAACACTGCAGCATTTAGCATTCTCTGGGGGGAGCACCGGAGACCCAAAGTGATAGCCACAGCAGGCAGAAACACAACGCGGTTGTGTTTGAAAAACGCTGCGGTTTTTCTTTCCGAGTTTCTCAGGCTCCAATATGTACAATAATTGCTAGACTCATTAAAGATTTATTTCGGGCACACTTCAGGGGGTGAGTCACTGATCAAGTGTGTTTTTTTTAATGTTGCCTATCTATTTTTTAAATAACATTTTTTACTGGACTATCCCTTTAAGTTGCTAAACTCATAGGAAGAGCACTTTTTCGGCGGCTTATAACTTCGCTCCCCCTGGAGGAATCCTCACCAAACTTTGCAAGAAAAAGCATATGGTTGGCTCTGAATTGTTTTGCCAAGTTGGGCTAGGTTTCGTGCAGGGGGCAAAGTTATAGGGGGGTCTCAATTTTTTTTTTCCATGGACTGAATGGGAAAAACTTTGCGCACGGCTACAGGCCGAACGGCTGAACAGATTTTCACCAAATTTGCGGCAAGAGTGGGGGCTTGGGGCAGAAAAAGTGCTTTTGGTGGAAATCCGAACAGTACTTTTGTTGGAAAGAACTGCAATGCACCTCCCAAAAAATGTCTGGGTCCGCACAGAAGTGTCATTGGCTCGCGGTACGGTGTGCTATCAGAGAAGCTTTGATGTGGCCGGTACTTGGCTGTAGGGAAGCATGCAGTGCGTCAACATTGTTTGGGAAAGCCGCCATGGTGTATCGGAGGACAGTGCAGCAGCGGAAGGTGCTGGAAAATGTACTGTATGGAATGTGTTGGCGGCAATAAGGGTGGGGGAGTGTGAAGTGGTTCATGTGACATATGGAGGCGAGTACTTTGTGTGGTGATTGGAGGCAGCTGTTGTAACGGCCCCATAGCTTGCGAAGCAACCTGTTTGCAGCGACCTCTTTTCGTGGTGAGTGGTGGCAGGTCAATTGCAGAAGGGGAGTGAATTGCACATGACATAGGTTGGGCGGGAGTGCGGGTGGCTGTGCGCTGCAGATGCAATGCTGTAGTTGGTTACATGGTGGCATGCATGGGTGAATGGAGATGTGGTGGGTCTGTGGAAGGATTACACTATTGGGTGCATGGCCGAAGGCCATAAGCCATAGGGTGTAGGGCGTGCACTCAAAAGCGTAGGGCTGCAACGTACCCACCACAGGAACACATGTTTGACTCACCATTCGGTAGAGGGTGTGCTTGCATAGTGCGGTGTGTGCAGATTGGTTGCAGCGGGGCCAGTGTTAGCAACAGTATGTGGGTAGGTTGGCAGTGACACAGTACTTTGTGAATGGAAGTGGGTAGGTCCATAGTATGTGAAAGAGCACAGGGATGCAGGAGAGAGTGTTTTGTTTGCACATTATGTTAACTGTTGAAATTTGTTGATGCCTAGCTGCATGGCGGTGGGCAGGTTGGGTAGGAGTGCTGTTGGCAGTGGTGTGTATGTGGATAGTCGTAGTTGGTGACATGCATGGTGGCATTACGTTGCTGTAGGGGTGTTCAAGGCCTCTGCTGTGTGCAGATTTGTTGAAGTAGGCCGAATGTTGTAAAAATGTTGTGGTTAGTGACACAATAATTTGGGAATAGCTGTGGGTAGGTGTGGTCGAGGCTGTGGTATGCTTGTGGATTCTGGTATTTGAGACCTGTTTTCGTGAATGGGTGTTTTATGGTGTGGGTAGTTGGGGTGAAGTGCCGCTACCTACGTTTGGCATGTTTGTGCAAAATGTTAGCTGCCCACATGGCCATTATGTTAACGGTTGCAATTTGTTGCGGCGTAGCACCATGGCAGTGTACAGGTTGGGTAGGAGTGTAGGTGGCAGTGGTGTTTATGTGGATTGTCGTAGTTGCTGACATGGAGACATGCATGGTGGCATTACGTTGCTGTGGGTGTGTTCAAGGCCTAGACTATAGGGTGCATGGCCGAAGGCCGCAGGCTGTCGGCCATCGGCCATGCGCTCAAGAGCCTAGGCCTTGAGGACACCCACGTCAGTAATGCATTTTTGAATGTGCATCGCTTAGGGGGTGGTGATATGTAAGGAATATGTAAGGAATGGGTGTGGAGTACATTTCAGCCATTATAGGCCACTGTTGCAAACTGATTGTGGGTAGGTTGGCAGTGGCACAATACTTTGTGAATGGTAGTGGGTACGCCCATAGCATGTGATTGAAAGTGCACCAGGATGCAGGAGAAAGTGTCTTGTTTGTACATTATGGTAACTGTTGCAATTTGTTGCTGCATAGCTCCATGGCGGTGCCCTGTGGTTGGAGATGCTGCAGTGAAAAGTCACGCAGTGTGGGCACTGGGTTCAGTGCTTGCATACTGTCAGTATGGTAGAGGGTATGGTTGAAGGGCAGCTTATGTGTGCTTGGACAGTGTGCTCTGTGCACAATGCTTGCAGTATGGGCAATGTTGTAAACATTTTGTGGTTAAGTTGGCAGTGACACAATCCTTTCTGAGTGGAAGCGGGTAAAACAATAGTATGCGACTGAAAGGGCATAGGGGTGCCAGAAACAGTGTAATGTTTATACATTAAGGTAACTGTTGCATGTAACGATGTGCATGTCCATTTCGGTGTGGAGGTTGGTTAGGAGTGCTGGTGCTAGTGGTGCATATGTGCATAGTGGAAGTTGGTGACATGCTGACATGCATGGTTCCATTACGGTGGGAGGAATGTTTGCAAGGAGCACACCCACTGGAGCAATGCAGGTTTGACAGTGTATCAGGCACAGGTTGGTGATCTTTGGAGAATAGGTGTGGAGCACATTGTTGATGTGCTACAGCAGCACAAGTGAGTTGCAAAGCGTGTATTGTACATTCTACTGTTGTGGTGGTAGTTGGAAAATGCTACAGTATTTGGTGTGCGGCAGGAGATGGTGCAGTGAGAAGTTGTGTAGTGTGGCCACAGGGTGCAGTGTGTACGTAATGTGAGTATGGAAGTTGGTATGGTTGAAGGGCAGCTTATATGTGGTTGGTTACTTTGCTGTGTGCGTGCAGATTTATTGAACTAGGCCCAATGTTGTGAAGCTGTTGTGCATAGATTGGCAGTGACACAATAGCTTGTGAATGGCATTGCATAGGGGTAGTGCAAGCTGTGGTATGTTTGTGGCTTCTGCTAAGTGTGACACGTTTTCGTGAATGGGTGTTTTATGGTGTGGGAAAGTTGGGTAGAATGCCGATACGTATGTTACATTTGTGCATAATGTTAGGTGCCCACATGGTCGCTTGATTGGATGTATAATGTTTTGGTGGGTGTGGAAAGGGTTGCAATGTTGTGTTCGTGGCCAAAGGTGTGCTCGGTGCGTTTTAGGATGTTTGTGGATTCTGCGATTGTGCATTCTTTAGACAAAGTTTCTGGTGGAGGGGCTTTGCAATCAAACGGAACGTGTACTGAGAGTGTTTAACGGTAAATATGGAGTGGTGTATAGAAATGACAGTGTGCAATGCAGAGGTTTTGTATTTGATTGGTGCATGCATGTTTCAAAATTTGACAGCACCCAATGGGGGAGTGCTGTAAAAAGTGACCGTGCAAAGGGAAGAAGTATTGTCCGAGTTTTAATTGGCAGTGGCTCTCACTATAGATGGGAAAGCGGACGTGCACATCCTGCCATTATGACCAGAGTGGAAACGGAAATGGAATTGTGGGTAATAGGCGATTAGGAGTTTAGGGCGTGGTTCATAGGAACGGGCGGTACCTTTTTGTCCAAATACTGTGTTGTGAGAGTGGTCGAGATGGAGAGACGCACAGTGCTTATCGTCGTTGATACCTTTGTGCACCATCTGCACAAGTGTTGCATGCAAAGAGGCGTTGCTGGTCATTTTGGGTTGGAAGGAGTGGACGCTTTCTGGGCCTGTCAGGGTGACTGCAGTTTCGGCTGGATGGTTCGCCTTTGCAGATATGTGGCATCCGTCACGAACGTGTACTTTGTCATGGTGCACTATGGAAGTCTACATTTGAGTTACATGTCGTGTGGACGATTAATCCGTCACCTGAAGAGGTTGCTGAACGCAGTGATGCGTATATTTCCTGCTGCCAAGGTCGTTTTCTCATGCATAACACCAAGAGGAGTATGGGTCCATGACGGTGTAATTTGTCCCCAGCCAGAGGTCGGAAGGTGTGTTATAAACAGAATTATGCATCAGTTTATGCAGACTGCTGGCATGCTCTCCACCCACTATAAGAACATGAGGTCGCAAAATATGCAGTGGTTCCGTAGAAATGGCATTTATTTGAGCGCCATTGGCAATGCTGTTTTCTTTTACACTGTGCAAGAAGCTTTGACCAGTATATGGTAAAAATTTGAGGAGAGGCAAACAGAAATGCATATAAAGAGAAAATACAAAAAAAGTTGCTTGCACGCACGTCATAAAAAAAAAAAAAACCTTTATACATCTTCGCTGGAAGACTGAATCGCCTCCCCAGTTTTATATTGTTTATCCCCCCCCTCACTATCACGAAAAGGTAGTACGCTGTACTTTCAGGATTGCACGTGCCGCATCCTGGGTGGCTATGTGGATGTATGCGGATGGAGAAATCTTACATACTTTCATTGAACTTTGTAGTGGATGTGCTTTGGAATGGCACGACATTTGTACTGTAAATGTGTAATGGTACATTTCAAGTGTTGTACAGGAGTGACAGTGTTGGATGATAGCGGCTTCGATGCAGTTGGTGGATGCGTTTGTGCCTATTTACGCCTAACTCAATGAAGTAGAGCTGAGAAGATAGTGCAAAGGAAAGAAGGACTGCTCCAGTTTTACAGGGGTGTGGCCCTCTTGCTACTTTGGGAGGTGCACGTGACAAAATCTGCCCTTTACACCAACTTGCCCAATTGCCATGGCAGTGTGAGGATTAGCCAATCAGGTAGTGCGGGTGTGGTTAACAGGAAGGGGTGGTGAAACGGTTGTACATCATACTCGGCGTACAAAGTGTGGCTGACATGGTGAAACGCATTGTGTTGACTGTAGGTGATCCCTTTGTCATAGATCTGCACAACTATGCGCTGCAAAGACACTTTGACAGCAATTTTGGTTTGGAAGGTGTGCACGCATTGTGGAACACTGTGTCTGAGTGCATTTTCTTCGATATACATGCACTTTGCAAAGACCTCGCCACGTTTCCAGTAGTAGATGTTACTGTCATCCATTATGGCGGCATGCATATGGGTTACCTGCCCTGCTTAGATTTGTTCCGTAGATAGAGGAGATTGCTTGTGAGGATGCTTTTTCCCACTGCCAAGGTGCTTTTCTCATCTATAATACCACGAAGAGTATGGCCCATTGCTCATGGATGTTGTTCTGAGCCAGACACAGGACAATGTCTCATCGACAGAAGCATGCATAAGTTTTTGTCTGTTCGTGGAATGTTCTTCTGCAACAATGACCTCATTAGTTGTGGAAATGCAGAGTTTTTCCAAGAAAATGGCTTTTTGTTGTCACCCATTGGCAATGCAGTTTTGTTTGCTCATCTACAGGATGCAGTGAAGAGTTTACTGTACTAATGTGAGCAGAAGAAAACACAAAAGCTACTTAAAACAGAAAAAGGGAGTAGTTTCTTACCTGTAACTCCATTTCTCCAGCGTTGGTATCTTTCATGGATTCACATGCTTAGAATATTCCCCGTCGTCAGGCTGGGAACCCTCAGTCTTTTTTAAAAAGCATTTTCCTTTAGGAAACTTCGACACTTTAGTGTCCTATCGACGTCCTTTTGGGACGCTTACGCACCACCCAATTGGACGTAGGGCATAAATAGACCCGCTCCCGAGGCTTCTCCTCAGATTTTAACATCCAAAGTAGAGGCAGCCACTAAGTTTGCATCCAGGGGAGGCCGGCATGTGCATGTGTATCCATGAAAGATACCAACGCTGGATAAATGTAGTTGCAGGTAAGAAACTACTCCCTTCTCCAGCATTAGATCTTTCATGGATTCACATGCTTAGAATAGATTACATAGCAGTATTCATCATACATGGTGGCGTGTAATGCAAACCAATATGTTAGGAAAGCAACAGATACTACCAGCAAGAAAACATTAGCCATGGTAACATTGAAACAGGTACCCCACACTGTGGGGGCTTACCTTAATGAAAAAGGTGTTGCAGGACTGCACGTCCCATCTGTACATATGCACCATGTTGCTGCTCCAAGCAATAATGGCGAGTAAATGAATGTGGCACCGATCAGGAGGCCGCTTGACAGATGTCCACCAGCGGAATCCCCGACCATAATGCCGCTGATGACTCGGTGGATCTCGTTGAGTGTGCCTTCGGGCACCTCTCCAAAGGCTTTCCCGCCTTAGAGTGACAGAAGGAAATGGCCAATGACACCCAGCACGATAGGCCTTGTTTGGAGATTGCCCTTCCCTTTACTGAAGGTCCATAAGCCACAAACAGTTGTCTTGAACGCCTAAATCCCTGAGTACGACTTAGATAAAATTTCAATGCTCTTTTAATGTCCAGCATATGCAGCGCCTTTTCTGCCGATGAGGAAGCCGAAACGAAGAATGATGGTAGCACAATAGAAGAGAGTTTATGAAACGTAGTTGGCACCTTTGGAATAAAGTGCGGTTTAGTAGCTAACACCACCTTGTCTTTGAAGAAACACATGTACGGAGGATCAATCACTAAAGCTTGCAACTCCGATATTCTTCTTGCTGAAGTAATGGCCACTAAAAACACAATTTTCCTCGACAAAAATTTCAGGGGCGTCGACGACATAGGTTCAAACGGGGCTATCATCAGAGCCGATAGCACCAGATTGAGACCCCAGCCAGGAGGGAACTTCTTAGACAGAGGAAAAGTTTGAAACAATCCTCTTAGAAAATGTTTAACGAGACGATCACTGAAGAGCGGAGTAGCGTGCCTCTTCCGAGTGAATCCAGAAATGGCAGCCAGGTGAACCTTTATGGAGGAGAATACCAAACCTTTCTTTGCCAAGTATAGTAAGTAGGGCAGAATTTGCTCCGATGAAATGCTTAAAGGGTCTATCCCAGGCTACACCACACACAAAACCTTTTCCATTTGCACGCATAGGAGACATTCGTGGACGGAGCTCTAGCCGCCTCTAAAATGCGGCGACAGTCCCTAGGAATGTTTAGTAATCCAAACTCTGAGAAGTCAGGAGCCAAGCTGTCAGGCTAAGAAAGCCCGGGTCGTGGTGCCAAACTGCCCCCTTGTCTTGAAACAGAAGGTCTGGCGTCACTTGAAACCGCACTGGTTCTGCTATGGATAGATGGAGTAGGTCTGAGAACCACGGCTGCCTGGCGCAGTAAGGGGCCACCAGAATCACACACCATGGGTATTTCTGAATCCACTGCAGGGTCCGCCGAATGAGTGGAAACGGAGGGAATGCGTACGAGAACCTGCCCGTCCACGGGAACGAGAACGAGTCCCCCAGCGAATTTGGCTGAGGCCATCTGCTGGCAAACTGTTTGCACTTTTTGTTCTTTTGGGTGGCGAAGAGATCCAGTGAAGGACGACCCCATTTCTTGAAAATGCTCAACACCTGCTGATCCTTCATTTGCCACTTGTGGAACTGGTTCATTTCCCTGCTGAGAGAGTCTACCTGTACATTCATCACCCCTAGTAGATAAAACACCACAATATTGATGTCTTGCTTGAGGGCCCAATGCCACGGTTCCTGAGCCTCTCTCGAGAGCGTTCTGGAATGCGTGCCCCCTGCTTCCTGAGGTAAAACATTGTGGTTGTATTGTCCGTCAACACCCTCACAGCCGAGCCTCGTATGCGCGGCAAAAACAATTTTAGAGCCCAATGAACCGCTCTCAGTTCCAGCACATTGATCTGAAGACTCGATTCGACTGGAGACCACCGACCTTGAACTTGGAAGGACCCCAGATGAGCTCCCCACCCTGTTTGAGAGGCATCCGTCACAATTGTAGCTTGAAATTCCGGATCCTGTAATGGCATTCCTCGCATCAGATTGTCCGTGAGTTGCCACCACTGAAGCGCTTCCTGCAAGTCGCTGTTGATCACCACCTTGTCGTACCATAATCTGCGACTTTGAGCCCACCGGTCTGACAGAAATTCCTGCACTGGTCTCATGAAGAGACGACAGTCCTTCACCAACGGAATACATGACGCCATGGCTCCCAGCAGCGACATGTAGTTCCTGACGGATACTCTCGTTCCGACTCTCCACTCTGCCGATTTCTGCTTGAGTTTTTGTAGTCTCTCTTTTTGTATTCTCTCGACAGAAGGCTTCACCAGACCTGACTGAGTCTGGAATTCCGCGCCTAAAACACCAAGCTCCTGGAGGGAGACAGAAATGATTTTTCGAAGTTGACCGCGAAGCCCAACCGTTGCAACAGCTGCATGGTAACGTTGAGACTTGCCTGCATCACCGCCGGAGACGAGCCCCGTATCAGCCAGTCGTCCAAGTAAGGATAGACATGATGACCTTCTCGTCGGAGCCACACCGCCACCGGCGCTAAACATTTCGTAAAAATCCTGGGAGACAATTTTAGATCGAATGGGAGCACTCGGAATTGGTAATGATTCTGACCCACCACAAACCGTAGGAATTTTCTGTGTCCTCGACGCATAGGTATGTGGAAATACACATCTTGCAATTCAACAACGCCAGAAATTCTTCTGGCTGCACCGACCGGATGACTTCCTGAAGTGTAAGCATCTTGAACTTCAGGCGTTGCAGAGTCTTATTCAGGGCCCAAAGGTCCACATGGGTCGCCACTTGCCGTTGGGTTTTTTGACCACGAAGTAACGGGAGTAAACCCCCTGACCTCTCTTGGACACTGGAACCAATTCTATAGCCCTTTTCTGCATCATAAGTACAACCTCCTGCTGTAAGATGTGAAGATGAGTTTGCGCAGAATACACGGGAGGAATGGGAAGTGGTGGGTCCTTGAATTCTAGAGAGTGGCCCAGCCTGACCGTGGCAATACCTAACGGTCCAATGCAATTTTCTCCCATTCGTCGACATGTAGGGCCACTCTGCCTCCCAGGACATCTTGAAGACTGCCATTGTTGCGATTTCGTTTGCTTCCTCTTGGTGGAAGAAGGCTGTCCTCCTCTCCTTCTGGATGTTGGAAAATCACGGCTTCTTCGTGTAGCCTCAACTGTTCGTCTGTATACTTGTGAGGAGTATCCAGACCGATTGTAGTTTTGGTCTCTGGATGCGGCAAATCGAGTGTTCCCCGAAGCTCCATGGAAGGGACGAAAGGGCCGAAACGCTTGCCCGCTTTGTAAAGCTCCCAGTGACCTCGCCGTATCCGAGTCCTCTTTCATGCCTTTGAGGGCTTCATCTTTTTTTCCCCAAACAATTGTTCACCCTCAAAGGTCATGTCCAGCACCTTGTAATGGATCTCCGGCCTAAAGTCTGTGCACTTCAGCCAGGCCTGCCTCCTTAGTACCACACCATTATTTATCTGCTTGAACCCCGATTCCGCTAAATCTACAGCTATGTTAATGCTGTGATTTGATGCCTCCTCACCTTCACGCAACAGTATCATGGCTGCCTTTCGGTGTTCTTCGGACAGATGTTCTAATATGGGGGCCAGGCGATGCCACATTTCTCGGTCATAGCGTTCCATAATCGCTAACAAGTTAGCGGCCTTGACTGTCGTCGCCCCCACTGTTAAGACCTTCTTTCCGAAGGCATCTTGCCTTCTAGCTTCACTGTCAGGAGGTGTTGTGCACTTGTGCTGTGTTCTGGCTTTCCTGCTAGCTGCCGCTGACACCACTGATTCAGGAGAAGGTTGTGCAACCAAACACTTTGGCGTAGAGTCCGGGGCCTTGAATTTTTTCTCTAACCTGCCTTTAACTGCAGGCTCCAAAAATGGATGGCGCCTTTTTGCCAAACGTGGTCCAGGATCGGAATGGAGAAAACCGATTTTCTTCTCTTTCACATGTGGTCAAATAAGAAACACTCTTTCCGTTCTTCCTCTGGGGTCAGACCAAACTCAACACAGGCTTTTGCCATCATGGTATGAAAAGCCCCAATGTCATCCTGGGGAGACGGTTGCGCCGGACTCCTAGGAGCCTCTATTTCTTCATCAGACTCCCACGCTGGGTCTCTTGATGGTGACGATGAAATGTCCGAGATGGAGTCCCTAGGACCTTGGTCCGACTCAGAGTCCTATAGCTCACCGTCCTCCGGGTGGGAACGAGGAAGTTCTGTGCTCATCGGCTGGGAAGCCGGCAACTCAGCCGTGGACGCTGAACGCGGAGGGGCACCTGCCGTGTCGACGATAGGTGTTACCGGAGGCGTACCCGTAGGAGGCAGTCTGGCATCCAGCTGACTTAAAAGGGACTGCAGTGTAGATAACACCTGAAGAGACAGCACGGACTGCAGATTCAACAGAGGAGATGCAGGTGGAACATTCTGCGCTCCCTCCGTCGTCGAAGGGCCCACGCACTGTGCGCCGAGATTTGTTGGATGAACCACAGGCTCTCGTTCCTCCTCCATTGACGACACTGAGAGAGAGGACTCCTGTTGCAGTAGGGCATCCGATAGAATGGCGTCATACGCCGAAGGCTGCCAAGACCCTGGTACATCGACCGCCGACGATGAAAACCTGGGGCCCCCATCGATTGCCGCCACTGGGGCCGATGACACCACTGTAGAGACCGATAGTGCAGCCGGCAGTGAAGCCGTCGATGACGGGACTCCCGTTGACGGCGCTGGCAGTTGTGGCGCAGACTTGTCAGGTGATCGCGCCTTTTTTCGAGTCTCTGGACAGGTGCTTCGAAGATTCTCTACTCGAGGAAGACCTATGATGGTCTCCTGAGGAGGGGCATCTCGAAGAATTCTTTTTGTCCTTTTTCGAAGAAGTAGAAGAAGATTTTTCAGGTTTTCGGCAGTGGTCAGATTGACCATGTTTTGACGATGAAGGAGCCCCTTTCGTAAAAGGTTCCCCCGAAGAGGGACGACTCTTTTCCGTAGGCCGTGGCTTCTTTGCCGGAGGCTCAGCCGACACCGACCGGTGAGGAACTGCGGGGGAAGGCCTCTCCGATGCTAGACTGCTCACCGATCCTACCTCAGATGGAGGGTAGGCCCCTTCGTTCAGCCACGATATCAGATGCCTATTGCTGTCCTTCAACTTTTTCTGCGAGAAACCTTTGCAGATATCACAGGTATCTGCGGAGTGATGAGGGTAGAGGCAATCCATGTGCCTGTCCCCTTCATAAACCTTTTTCATTCCGCACGTAGCACACGGGCGAAACAACGCCTTCCCAGACATTGGGAAAGAAATGACTGCAACCCACAAAAGTATATAAAGCACAAGGTGATCCCGACACTTTGGAGATGGTTGAAATCTGAAGAGAAGCTGCGGGGTGGGTCTGTTTATGCCCTACGTCCTATTGGGTGGTGCGTAAGCGTCCCAAAAGGATGTCGATAGGACACTAAAGTGTCAAAGTTTTCCAAAGAAAAACGCTTTTTTTAAAAGACAGAGGTTTCCCGGCCTGACGACGGGGAATATTCTAAGCATGTGAATCCATGAAAGATCCAATGCTCGAGAAAGGAGTTTCTGTAGAAGCATCTAAAAAAAAAAAACAACGGCCTCTTTTAAGAGTCACCCTTTACCACGAACTCCCCCTACTCTGGCTGCAAGTTATTCCCCCATGCCCACACGCAGCACGAAAGCCACATCAAGGATTTTGAGAGTGGTGGCCACAAAAATGGAACTGTGGGGATTGTCCAATCACATGCTTAGTGTGTGCGGCAATAGGAAGAGGGACTCCTGCTTCACTTCCCGGACCTCAATGTACTTGGGGACCCGCACATGCGACATTCGGCGCTTCTCACCATGCTGGCCTATGGAAATGGGACTGCAGCGATTGTCCTATGAGGTGGTGCTTAGGTTGTGCGTCACAGGAAAGTGCGCCAATAGGAAGAAGGACTCCTCCTGCTGTACTGGGGAGCGGCGCACGGGGTACTTGGAAAAAGGCATGTGCCACATTCTGCACTTCTCAGCATGCTGCCTAATGGAAATGGGACTATGGCCTTTGGCCAATCAGGTGCTCAGGGTGTACGTCACAGGAAAGAGCACCAATAGGGAGAAGGAGTCCTCCTGCTTCCCCGGGCCGTGGCCCTCGCAGTCATTGGGGAAAGGCACGTGGCACATTTTGCACTTCTGACCATGGTGGCCAATCGGAATGGGACTATGGATTTTGGCCAACCAGGTGCTCTGGGTGTGGGTCACAGGAAAGGGAGACATTCACTTTCCCCATTACTTTGTGTCCTGCGGCTGGAAAACATGGCAAGACGCACTGTTTTCGTCGTGGGTGATGGCTTTGTGAAAGATCTGTGCGTGTATTCTCTCCAAGAAGACTTGGCTGGCAATTTCCGTATGGAGGGCGTGGACGATTTGTGGGGTAGTGTCGAAGTGTGATGTTTCAGCAGACTGCTTGTAGATTGTCGATGCGTGGCCTCTTCGACAACTGTACACATTGTGATTGTGCACTTTGGAGCCTTGTTACCGTGTGTTAAGTCAACTGAAGATTATGATGAAAGCAGAGCAGTGCATTTTTCCCTCTGCCAAGGTGCTTTTCTCATGTATACCCACGAGAATAGTGTGGAAGTATTCCAATGATTCCTGTCGCCAGCCAGAGGTCGGAAGGGGTCTCATCAACAGAAGCATTGACTTCTTGAGTGCTGCTGGGATGTTCTCCTGTGAGAATGAGAATATTGATTCGCGATACATAGACCTTTTCTAGGCAAATGGCATGTCTTTGTCGCACAGTGGCAATGAAATGTTGTTTAACAATCTACACACTGCAGTGAAGACCCTATTGTAAGAATGTGAGCTGATGTTGAAAACACGCATTTACGTATAAAAACCGCAAACAAAGGTTTTCTAGGGAAGCACCTTTAAACTCCTCCCCTCCCCCCAAAGGTTCTTTTAAGAGCCACCATGTTAAGGATTTCAATCAGGCGACACGCACACCGTGGTCTTGGCCTTGTATCTATCGCCTAACTGAGGTGCTTTTCTCCTTATTTATGTGGATTCAATTTTGGGATGATACACCACTCATATCACACCCCCTTTTCAAATAGCCCGGGTCACAATGGACCATGAGCCAGGCTGGTTGGTCAAATGAAATATTTTTTTATTTATTTAAAATTGAAAAGGAATCGCACTTTTAATGTAGGGCAGCAATCACCAATGGAGTGATAGTTACACATGAGAATGTGAGCAATGCACTGGGTTTGACTTTTTAGCATACAAAGCACAGCAGAATATGAACACTTTTGATTTAGGACAGATAGCACTCAAGTTAGGATTTCCCCCCTGCAAAGTTCACTCAACCCACAAATAATCAATTCTGAATGGATATAAGAAGCAGCAGGTTCTCAGGAATGAGAAACTGAAAGTGGAATCTAAATCTGACCTTCCCTCCCCAAATAAGAGAGAAAACCGATTTTAAACCCCTTGCAATGTGGTGAAATGGCACTCGGAAATGGATAACTCAATAATGAAGGTGCGTTAAAAACCTTGAAGCAATTACGATTCCTTACTGAAGCAGCAATGCAGAGATACCAACAATCACAAAGAATGGATTACCAAAAGCATACAATTCAAAAATGGGTGGAAAGTTTGAAACAGATTGCAGTCAAAGAACACGTTTAAAATGTACACTTTTTGCAATTACCGCATAAAATTACCCAAACGGTTTTTAATACAAACGGGTGAAATACACTGATTTGAAGAGTGGTTTTTGTGTTGGGGGATAGATATATATCACAGGTACAGAATGGAATTGAAAGTATGGGCCTCATTAGGACCCTGGCGGTAGCTGTGCCCTTATTAAGGGCACGGCTGCCGCCGGTAATGAATTTTTACCGGGTCCATGGAATGGGCAATTACCGGGTCATGCAGACCCTGGCGGACCCGGTAATTGCCCATTCCATGGACCTGGTAAAAATGAATCCTCATTCCCAATTGGGCCACATAGGGCTCAATGGGAATGGGGATAATGCTAACAACGGGTCTGTTAATGACAGGCCCGTTGTTAGCATGCTGGTCCCCTCGCGGGACCCGCAAAGGACGGCTGACGCGAGCGAACCTCGTAATGAGGCGGTACAGGGTTAACGGCGCCGGCACCTTTACCGGCGCCGTTAACCCCTTACCACCACACTTGTAATGAGGCCCTACGTCTCTATCTGGTAAATTGAAAGAGTTATGCAGTATAGAAGAAGGCGCGCGCTGAGTAAAATGAAGCGGTGAAAAAGGAAAGGAAATCAGTTGAGACAAGAACAGTTTTACTCTACACTAGAGTATTCAGGCTAGGCCACCAATGAGGGACACAGTAAGCTCCAGGGTTCAATCGCGAGTTCAACCCTCTCGCCCCGGCGCCCACCCTGGCGGAACCAGTCCGATCACTCGAAATAGGATTAATGGCTTAGGATTTCTAATTCCTAAAGAGATGGTGCTAGCACTAGAAATCAATGGCAGGGTTGCAAGAATGATTCTGACAGTTTTACAAGTTATCAGGATAAGGATAAGATGATTTAGTGAGTGGGATGAGGACAAAGACAAGATAGGCTATGGGCCTCATTACGACTCAGGCGCAAAGCGAAAAACGATGGCGGTAAACGATTACCGCCATCGTCTTCCGCTCGGGCCGATTACGACCCGTGACCGTAAACTACGATGTCACTAGCGGCATCGTAGCTAACGCTGCCGCTGACTGCGCCAAGGGCGCGCGCACGCGAACATCCACACCGTACTTAGCGCCATGGCGGAAAGGTGCGGGAATGCCGACCCAAGCGGACATGCCCCTAACGCCATCACCCAGGCCGTTAAGTACCTTACCGCCATGGTGCAAATTACGCCATCGCGAACCAACCGTAAAGGGCCATGTAAAGTGAATGCAGCTGCCACTGGTGCACAGAAACAGCACAGGTGAAGGCAATACAGACACAGGAAGTACAAAAAGAGCACACCCCACCCCTTCCCACACCCAGTCACACTCCACAATGATACCAATAGGACTAGCAATGTTGGGGCTGGAGGACCTGATAGCAATGCGAGTGCTACAACAGCAACTACAACAACTACAACTACAACAACAACAACAACAACAACAACAGGCTGCACAGAGGAGACGCAGGAGGAGAAGGAGGGCAAGGCAGGGCCAGCAAGCCCCACCAGCACAGCCAGTGCCACCACGCAGGCAGCCCCCAATCCCACGCATCAGACCCAGCCCATTCAACCTCACCGCTGAGCAGATCCACACCCTGTACCAACTGGACCGGGACACCATCACCACCATTGTGGACATGATACACAACGACATCGTCAGCATGATTGATACACCCACTGCCACCCCCCCCCCCCTACTGAAGGTAGTGTCCGTGCTCCACTTCCTGGCCACAGGCACCTACCAGCACACAGTGGGGCACTTGCATGGCATATCACAACCATTATTCTCGCGTACACTGATGCAAGTGCTCGATGCCCTCCTCAAGCACACATATGACCACATCTCATTACCACGGTCTGCCCAGGAGATTGCCAACACCAAAGTGGGTTTCCATGCACTGGCCGGCATACCTGGTTGCATTGGTGCCATTGACTGCACCCATGTTGAATTGGTGGTCCCACATGCCATGGAGGTACCGTACTGCAACCGTAAACATTTCCACTCAATCAACGTGCAAATGGTCTGTGACTCCAACAGGATCATCACACATTGTTGTGCCAGATTCCCCGGATCAACCCATGATTCTATGATCCTTCGGAACTCAACAATACCACGCTACATGGAGCGACATGCAGGCCCAAGATCCTACCTACTCGGTGAGTCTAATGACATGAGCATGGAAATGCAAAGTGGGTGTTGAATGACGTACCAATGCATATTACATCTGGCAGATACAGGGGGGTGGGTGCAACTAGCAGTAGCCAGATCATTCCCTGTGGCAGCACTGACGTCAACAGAGAAGTGTACACATCATGCCTGACCTAATCATCCCAACATGTGAATGAAAGTGCATCCCAAAAACGACACAACCATTTGCAAGTGCATTGTGCAAATTGTGGCCGCATTGACCCTAAAGAATAACACCAACATGCACGTCACCATGCACCAACTACTGAAAGGCCTGTCCCCCACAACTGCGCACAAAGGAGGCACATGACAGACAGGGACATCAATGCACCACTACAAGACCCACAAACTGTCCCCATTGACACCAGTAATGCTCACTGGGGTCATAATGAGCCAGACATCGATGTTGCTATCATGTGAGCTTCAAGCTCACAGGACACGTGCAAGGTCACATGAATGACGTCCTGAACGGACACAGTGGATGGCCACTCACAAGGCAATCGTCCCCCCTGCATTGTGTTTTAGCATGCAAAACAGTACATGAGAGCCATGAACACATACTGGTTGCACAGTGTAAATCCATAACCACAACTCCAATTGGTGCACAGTAACAGTCGGAATCAAGGCATGGTTGTGCGTCATGTTCACATTTCAATCTCGTTCCTGACACATTCTTTTCTCACATTTTACAGGTGATGCGGGCTATCCCCTGAAGAGGTGGCTCCTCACACCAGTCCGGAACCCATCGAACCAGCATGAGGAGGACTACAACCATAACCATGCACGTACCCGTGTGGTGATAGAGCATGCTTTTGGCCTACTGAAGGCACGTTTCCGCTGCCTCAGCAGGTCTGGCGGGGCACTCCTGTACCGCCATGAGAAGGTTGCAAAGATCGTCATGGCATGTGTCATGCTACACAATATGTGCATCAGACGAAACGTGCCTCTGCCCCCTGACGCAGAACCACAACCACCTGATGATGGGGATGATGATGATGGGGATGGGGCAGCACCTCAGGGAGGCAGCGATGCACAGGAGGGCCATATAATGCGTCAGAATGTCATTGACCGATACTTCTAGCACACACAGCGAGTGTGTGACATATGGATGGCACTTGGGGCACTGTGTGTGTCTGGTATGTCAACACTGTGGACTGTAACAATAAAGCACACATACGCAATGAGCAATGTCCACACATTTAGTTTGTGAGAAAAGAAAAAGTGTATTGTACTACTGAATAGGTATAACAGTACCCCTCCCCCCTGCACACTCCAACACACCCAATACCCCCCTCCCCCTCCCCCCTGAACACTCCAACACACCCAATACCCCCCTCCCCCTCCCCCCTGAACACTCCAACACACCCAATACCCCCCTCCCCCTTGAACACTCCAACACACCCAATACCCCCCTCCCCCTCCCCCCTGAACACTCCAACACACCCAATACCCCCCTCCCCCTCCCCCCTGAACACTCCAACACACCCAATACCCCCCTCCCCCCTGAACACCCTGCAAACATGTGACAGTGCCCGTGGTGAAGTGAGTATAGTTCAGCACACTATTGACTGCCCCCTCTCCCGGAACCTGGGGCCCCCCTGCCTGTGCTCCTCAGGGTCCTGGATGACCTGCGGACGGGAGAGGCTTGTGCTGAACTTGCAGCCGAGGATGTACCGGGCTGCTCAGTACGGCATGTGTCCAGAATTGTCTGGATGAGCTGGCTCATCATCTGCCGCCCTGCAGCAAGTTCGGTGCAAATGTCCCTGCTGGCAGTTTGGATGGCAGCCCTGATGCCATCAGCACTCCTCTCCATGGCTGCACTGGTACTTACACATTCTGCTACATGCTGCGTGAGGAGTGTGCCCAGTGCTTCCTGCCTGTTGGCAATCTGCTCCAGCGACAGCTGGAATTCTGGCCCAATGGGGGGTGCCAATGGGGGACCAATGGGACTACTCCCATCTTCCACAACTCCCACTGGGCTTTGAGTTGCTGGCCATGAATTAGCTGGCGATGGGCCCTGGGTGTCATCTCCATGATGGCTGATTGGGGATAGGTGTGGTGAGTGCAGTTGTGTGTTGTGGTCAAGTCCGGTGTCATCCTCCACATCACTGTCGGAGCAGGCAGCGATGGCTGCAGTCTCCCCAACAGTACTGCTCCCTGCTGACGCATTGCCCTCAGTGGGCAACAGTGGGTGTGGTTGGGCTGCAGGTGCTGTCACGACCCCTTCCTCGGGGGACTTTGCTGCCCTGGGCTCTTCAGCCTGGCGTGGATTCTGCCTGGGTCCAGCAGAGGTGGATGCATGGTTCCCCTCTCCCACTTTCCTGGCCTTCTTGGCTGGGGTGCTGGTGCTGTCGTCCCTGCCAGTGTCCGATTGCGAGCCTGTGGTGGAGCAGAGGAGGGTGACTGTTATTGATGGTTCAGCGGACATTGAGCAGGCATTGTGAAGAGTGAAATGGATAGATGGTGGAGTTAGTAGCCCGTGACATACAGGTTGCCTCCCTTTAGGTTCGGTTTTGCATGCAGGTGTGTGTCTGCCTACTGTACAGTGTACATGCTGCATGTGAGCAGGGTGTGGCTCATCTGCTGATGTGTTGCGTCTGCCACATTGTGATTGTCACGTGCAAGTGTATCAGGGTGTCTTGCAAGGCTGGATATGAGGCACCTACCTGTGTCTCCAGATCTCGGGGCCCCTCTCTCCATCTCGCCGACACCTTCGATGCACTCAATGCCAATCAGAGAGGCACATGTCTCCTCCCATGGCTGCATCTTCAGTGGGGAGTCTGCTCCCCCGCCAGTTCCCAGGGCCAGGTTACGGTTGGCAGACATAATGCCCCGGACCCTGATCCGCAGGTCGTCCCATCTCTTGCGGCACTGTTTGGAGGTGCGTGGGGTGGTTCCAACAGCACTGACAAGTTGTGCCACAAGTTCCCACACCTCCTTTTTGCGGCCTATGGCTGTTCGGGTCATCTCATTGGAGAAGACAACATCAGCCTTCTCCTGGAGCGTGTCTGCAAGCATTTGCAGTTCCTCTCGACTGAAGCGCTCCTGCCGCTGCCTGTCACATGCCTTCTTGACAACTTTAGGCATGGTTGGCTGTGGAAATGGGTGGGTTATGGGAATGTCAGGGGTTGAGGGTTGGTTGTGGTGTGGTTGGGTATGATGGCAATGGATTGTGTTTTTTAAGATGGCCGCTGTGCTGTTTCCCGTTCCGCCGCGATTACGCTATTTCCGGTTCCGCCTAATTGCGGTCACCACTAATTACGGTGACCGCTGACTACGGTCGGCGCAATGATGGGTGGCGGTAGGTCACCCTGCGCTGTTAACGAGGGCGGTAAGGGCTGTTTACGGCATGGCGTAGTTTACGTTACCGCCATGGCGTAATGCTCGTGCGCGATGGGTCGTAATGTGGCGCTCTTATCGCCATCGGACCATGGCGTTAACGCTCATTACACCATGGCGGTAATTTCAATCACTTACCGCCTGAGTCGTAATGAGGCCCTATGTGTTTAGATGGGGTGGCAATTGATACTCACAGTCCACTTTTTAGCTTTGGGATTTTGGGCAGTCAACGGTTCTGGTCACTACACGGCAGGGCGCCTGGCAAACAGCCGGGCAGTTCGGGTTACCACGTAGCACTTCTGGACTGGCAATTCTGGTCACTGGATACCATAGGTCATCAGGATAGCAGGATTCAAGCAGCATGCAGTGAGTGGCAGCAAGCCAGGCTGGATCAGGATGCCAAAGGTACCACAGTTTTCCCAGTTGTTAATGGGAAATGTAGTGTTTTTTTTATATTGTAGGCTATGCTGAGAATGGGATCAGCACTCTTTGGGTGCTGCAGAGGGCCCTGGAGTAGGATCAGCAATGCTTGGCCTGGTAGTTGTAGTCTGGATCTGGAAGATGACGGGTACAGGAACACAGCGCAGGAAATCAGGAAGAGAGTGGGTGTGGAGTCCTGTCAGGGTCCCTTTATATAGAGCATAGTGACATCATTGACTATATTGCTGGGCCGGCTTAGCTAAGCACGCCTTTAAACAACTGGATTGGACCATCCATGTTGGTTGCCTCCCCTGGGTTGCACCCAGTTTATGAGGTTTTATTTTATGATGGAAAAAGACTTCCCACAGACCTTTTTGCCAAAAATCGGTCATATCAGTATTTACACTTTTGTACAATGGTGGCACCTTAATAAATTGCATAATCAGGTCACATATTTTATGCTAAGGACATCCGTCCAATCCTGCAATCTGTGAGACCCTATTTTGGACGGTTACTACTTTTTGATCATTTTAAGCATGAAAAGTTCGGCCTAACATTCCATAACTTTATACATATGTGGAGTTGATCATAAGGTATGTAAGTATAAACATTTACATTTGGGACATGTATACTTTTCTGGTAATCTGCAATATTTTGTTACTTCTGTTCCCTATGCAGCAATGAAACCTATGACGTCTTAAAAGAAAAGCCATAAAATTACTTCTAAACAGTGAAATATTAAAACATTTCCAAAGTCCAGCTGCAGAGATAAAAGTCTTTATATTTATTATTCATACATAGTCCTTAGCACCAAATGGCAATCCTTTGTAAGCCATATATGGTCTTAGCTGGCAAGCAAACCCCCTGAACAGCAGGGTCGCCATGGAGATCTTCCTTGGAGCTCCTTGCAAAAATCGCAATCACATGCAACATTCTGTTCACATCTTCTTGTCCCAGAAATCTCATTGTCAGTGAGAGACAAGATTCTTCCCCACCCTGTAATTATCCTCGGGTTGTTATTCTATGCTGAGAGTTTTTATGATAGTCCCCTTCCCCTTGGGAGAAGTTTCAGCCTGACATCTGGAATAACTTCTTTCTTTTTAGCTTGCAAATTCAGCACAGTTGGTTCAAAATCTTAATTTCCTGATTTTTGGGTCCTGAATTAAACAAACCTAAGGAAAAAAAATAGCTCAGAAGTGTACTTTCCCCAGCAGCAAATCCTCTTCACATTGCTAAATAAGGCAGGCGTTCATTCAGAGTTTATTTTGAAACAGGCCATTTATTTTCCTTCAGTCAGCAAAGCCCATTTTTACACGTGTTGAAAACTGCTAGCATTTCTTTCTTTAAATTCGGTCTGGCAGCTCCCTCATATTCCACACTGTCTTTGCAGTTATAGTCATTTCCTTGAATGCAGGAGTTTTATCTGAAGCATAGATACATTGACACTGATCTGTCTCAGAGAGTTAAAGTCTCTTTGAACTGCTGAGCCTGGATACTTTTGGAAAGAAATAAATGCGTGTTCCCATGCGAGTAAAAGTGAAGTTGCTTATTGATTTCTCTCAGAGTTGGTTTGACTGGGCCTGTCACTCAGGAATTATGCCTGGTTTTGGTGAAGCACAGTGAAATATCCTGGGCATGACAGGGCCTTTTTAATCACAGCGGTTTCAAGGAACAGAGGGAATTAGCGTCAAAGCCACATTTTTTTAAAGGTGAAAAAGGGTTTCTTTTTAATGGATATTTTGGCTTTTGCAGCAAAGCAACGCTGCTTTCTCCACTTGCTTCCTTTTCTTTATGTGGGAACCTACTGGCAATCTCTTTTAATGTGCCCCCTGGTTCCATCCTGCCCGATGTGTGCTTGGCAGGACGGTGCAGCCATTTTTGTTGTTGTTGCAAACCGCAGTTTTGAGCCATGGC
The DNA here is from genome assembly GCF_040938575.1 of Ambystoma mexicanum. NCBI lineage: Eukaryota > Metazoa > Chordata > Amphibia > Caudata > Ambystomatidae > Ambystoma > Ambystoma mexicanum. The sequence continues at coordinate 21,219,042 of NC_090933.1, read as the reverse complement.
AGTCACAGGAACCAGCGCAGCCATTTTGTGGTTTCTGCACAACTGCAGCTTGGTGATGTGGTGAAATACTGTTGAGTGGGTCAATATATCCCACAACCACATCTAACGATGTCCGCTCCGCTGGTTGAAAGTTATTCCCCCACTCATGTGCGCGCCCAGCAGTAAAAGTCTGAAAATATCGCGATAGTTGCAGGGTGGCACGTGTTACATACGCCCCTTTTGCAGATGACGGTCATAGAAATGGGCCTGCAGAGGCTACGGGATTCGGCAACAAAGTTTGCCGGTGTGGTGTGCACAGACAGACTGCGCTACACATTGTATTTGTTGACAGAAATGCAGTGGGTGCGGTTATGGCTGTGTGTTTCATGGGGCACAGCGTGCGGTTTTAGGGGATTTCGACATACATTGAGTGAAAGTGAATGAAAAACACTGTGCAGTGGCTACTCATTTTGCAATCCAATGTGCATGTGTAGTGCTATGGAGTAGGTAGAATGAAGTGCCAGATTTTGGTTTCTCTGTGTGAAACTTTGGTGACATGCAATCATGCCGATATTATTGTTGCTCATTGTGCAGGGGAAATTACACAGCATTTTACACAACCTTAAGTGCCATTTGCGATGAAGGAGGCACTTGCCCAGTCATGCGTTTGTTTCTGATCTCTTGCATATGTTTCTGTCGCATTATGCAGCCACCAATGTGGCAGCGTCATTTTCTATTTGGTCCGTGAATGCAGACAGCGCGGTACATTGCAAAGAAGAGTATTTTTGCCTTTGTTCAACATGTGCCAATGGCATACTTCGTCCATGGGACTATGACGTTTTACAGCACAAATACTTTTCCCCAGCTCTAACGTTCATCTTACTATGCCAGCCATCCCGATTTTTGCACACCCCATCTAAATTGGCTTGGTGTCCTTCTTGAAAGTAGTGATTTTTTTTGTAGTTAGTGTTGTGCTGTGACTCTCTTGAGAACGCTCTGCAACACGTAAAAAAAACTCTTTGTACAGCGACCCCCTTTCTAACCCATTCAACTACAGTGTTTACTACACTGCCACGCCTCCCGCCCTGCATGCGTGCATTGGCAATTCTGTTGTTGATCTGTGAAAGGTGCTTTCTTTATTTACCTTTTTCCCTTTCACAGTTCATTTTAATTTATTATGGTGTTCTCACACACGCCACAGAAGGAATGGCAGGAAAGGTCTGGTACAGAAGGGGCAGCAGCTGCCTGGATACTATAGGGGACGTGCCGGGAGACGTAATTATTAGGTGGCCCTCACCTACATAGGCGCTAGTCATTGTAATGCTCCCGTAAGCATCGTTCCCACGCACTTTCAAGTACCTTCGTCTGTGCAGTAGTGCTTTGCAGTACATGCACAATACAATGCCCTTTGCCGGGTAAGGGTCTGTAGCACGGCATATGGTTTGCAAATGTTGTTTTACAGCTGGTGCCCTACAGGAGTGCCCCTCTTGTTGCCCCAGCAGATGTGGGAAATGCTGTACATGAAAGTACCCTATGTAATGGTTGGAAGAGAGGTAGTTTGCCCACTGGTCCCTTGTGCTTTTATTTCAGTTGTCGTCACATGCAGTACAAACAGTTTATGCTACGTCATTAGTGCTAGGGGTAGCATTCCCAGATACATACATTGTGGAATACAAGAATGTTTACAAGAACGTTAAACACAGCTTTATTACATGCAGTAGGAAGTCATTTATTCTGTGCGACCCATGAAGCTACAGCGCCTTTCTAACCACCACTAAGGTTGTTTGTGCTCTGTATATTCTGCTGTTTCCTTACTTGCCTTTACATGCACTAGTATGTGCGTGAGGAAGGTGCACCAGCTTTCCCATTTTGCAGACTCAGTACAAACTGTCCCACCTGCAGTTGTATGTTTTCTTCAACTGTACGACCGGCAGGCAACCTTTTGATACTTTCCGTCACACTGCTGAGTGCAGACACAATGTATCTGTTTCACGGGTCATGGCAAGGCAAGCAGCAGATAAGTCAAAGTAATGTGACATCTAACATGCCCACGTCACACTGCAGGTTGCTATTCCTTGTTTACCAGTGGCCCTTAGACATTTAGGAGTAGGTTTGCAGAGCCACCCACAAAGTCGGCAGCAGTACTTTAAATGCGGTAGCCCACCGCATGAATCCGTAGGGCTGGCGACAGGGGTGGTGTTACAAGCATACAGTGGATGACCTATGCATGGGTCTAGGTGTGAAACGGAAACATGTGCGCTTCCACAACTACTTAAAAGTGCATTCAAAGATGCATCCATGCGGCCACTAAAGGAGTCCCGCGGATACTTGCAGTGTGATTGCACATACACCAACCAGGAGCAGTGTCCCTAGCAAACGTCTATATTGCTCATTTGTAGTAATCTTGACCAGTACTGTGCGGCACAGATTTATCGTGCCCTGTTACCATACAAAAAGAGAGCCTACTGACACACTAAACAACATTTACTATGTACATCTGTAATTGGTACGATACACAAACACTATTCGGAAAAGTAAGGGGCAGCGCAAATGGATACACACCAGACAATTTTCCCTTTCCACACGTTTATCATGAGGGCAGCCAAAGAATCAGTAACAAACCGTTGTTAAAGGGACGTTTTGGTTATGTTGCCGTACCAAATACCGCTCCTCTTTACAGAAAACGGTATGCTAAAGCAACGTTCTTCTTACAGTACCTTACAAAAAAACCTATGAAATTCACTAACAAAAACATTGTTAAAGGGACGTTATGGTTAAGTTGCACTAGCAAAAACCGATGCAATTCAATGGAAAAACGTTCTTACAGGGACTTTTTTGTTACAGGTAAAACCGGGAAAAAAAAACATTTGACAGTTATGGTAAGCTAAGCAACCATAACTCGTGCCACCAGTGTGCACTGCAAGGACTAATACCCATGACATCAAAGATGCAATCACAAATCTCATTCATGACATCACTCATAACATCACATGTGTGGCTCCCTCTGTTTTGTTCACTACCCTAAGTAGCGCAGGTCCTTTTCTTCACTAACAGTCAGGAACAAACAATTAAAAAGGTTCTATATTTGTGTACGGCACCCTTCTCATGTGTTCTTATACACCTTTCCTTACGGTTCACTCACATTAGATGATACATATACATATAGGGGAAGAGGAGAGCGTAAAACACAGCACTGGTTTCTGTGCATGAAGACACTTAGTTATGTTATGAAAAGTTTCTGGTAATACTGCTCCTTTTTAGCTTACTTTATTTCCCTTCTAAATGGTCATGTTTGTATGCATTTGCCAAAAATCTGTCATATCAGCATTTACACTTTTGTAAAATGGTGGTACCTTAATAAATTGCATAATCAGGTCACATATTTTATGTAAAGGACATCCGTCCAATCCTGCAATCTGTGAGACCCTATTTTGGACGGTTACTACTTTTTGATCATTTTAAGCATGAAAAGTTTGGCCTAACATTCCATAACTTTATAAATATGTGGGGTTGATCATAAGGTATGTAAGTATAACATTTACATTTGGGACATGCATACTTTTCTGGTAATCTGCAATATTTTGTTACTTCTGTTCCCTATGCAGCAATGAAACCTATGACGTCTTAAAAGAAAAGCCATAAAATTACTTCTAAACAGTGAAATATTAAAACATTTCCAAAGTCCTGCTGCAGAGATAAAAGTCTTTACATTTTAATTCATACATAGTCCTTAGCACCAAATGGCAATCCTTTGTAAGCCATATATGGTTTTAGCTGGCAAGCAAACCCCCTGAACAGCAGGGTTGCCATGGAGATCTTCCTTGGAGCTCCTTGCAAAAATCGCAGTCACATGCAACATTCTGTTCACATCTCCTTGTCCCAGAAATCTCGTTGTCAGCGAGCTCAGCAGATACAAGATTCTTCCCCACCCTGTAATTATCCTAGGGTTGTTCTTCTCTGCTGAGAGTTTTTATGGTAGTCCCCTTCCCCTTGGGAGAAGTTTCAGACTGACATCTGGAATAACTTATTTCTTTTTAGCTTGCAAATTCAGCACAGTTGGTTCAAAATCTTAATTTCCTGATTTTTGGGTCCTGAATTAAACAAACCTAAGGAAAAAAATTGCTCAGAGGTGTACTTTCCCCAGCGCAAATCCTCTTCACATTGCTAAATAAGGCAGGCTTTCATTCAGAGTTTATTTTGAAACAGGACATTTATTTCCTTCAGTCAGCAAAGCTCATTTTTACACGTGTTGAAAACTGCTAGCATTTCTTTAAATGCTTTCTTTAAATTCGGTTTGGCTGCTCCCTCATATTCCACAATGTCTTTGCAGCTATAGTCATTTCCTTGAATGCAGGAGTTTTATCTGAAGCATAGATACATTGACACTGACCTGGCTCAGAGAGTTAAAGTCTCTTTGAACTGCTGAGCCAGGATAATTTTAGAAAGAAATAAATGCGTGTTCCCGTGCGAGTAATGGTGAAGTTGCTTATTGATTTCTCTCAGAGTTGGTTTGACTGGGCCTGTCACTCAGGAATTGTGCCTGGTTTTGGTGAAGCACAGTGAAATATCCTGGGCATGACAGGGCCTTTTTAATCACAGCGGTTTCAAGGAACAAAGGGAATTAGCGTCAAAGCCGCATTTTTTTAAAGGTGAAAAAGGGTTTCTTTTTAATGGATATTTTGGCTTTTGCAGCAAAGCAACGCTGCTTTCTCCACTTTCTTCCTTTTGTTTATGTGGGAACCCACTGGCAATCTCTTTTAATGTGCCCCCTGGTTCCATCCTGCCCAATGTGTGCTTGGCAGGACGGTGCAGCCATTTTTGTTGTTGTTGCAAACCGCAGTTTTGAGCCATGGCACACACAGGAGCCAGCGCAGCCATTTTGTGGTTTCTGCGCAACTGCAGCTTGGTGATGTGGTGAAATACTGTTGAGTGGGTCAATATATCCCACACCCACATCTAACGATTTCCGCTCCGCTGGTTGAAAGTTATTCCCCCACTCCCGCACGCGTCCAGCTGTAAAAGTCTGAAAATATTGCGATAGTTGCAGGGTGGCACGTGTTACATACGCCCCTTTTGCAGATGGTGGTCCTAGAAATGGGCCTGCGAGGCTACGGGATTGGGCAACAACGTTTGCCGGTGTGGTGTGCACGGACAGACTGTGCTACACAGTGTATTTGTTGACAGAAATGCAGAGGGTGCGGTTATGGCTGTGTGTTTCACGTGGCACAGCGTGCGGTTTTAGGAGATTTCGACATACATTGAGTGAAAGTGAATGAAACACACTGTGCAGTGTCTACTCATTGTGCAATCCATCATGTGCATGTGTAGTGCTATGGAGTAGGTAGAATGAAGCGACCGATTTTGGTTTCTCTGTGTGAAACTTTGGTGACACGCAATCATGCCGATATTATTGTTGCTCATTGTGCAGGGGAAATTACACAGCATGTTACACACCCTTAAGTGCCATTTGCGATGAAGGAGGCACTTGCCCAGTTCATGCGTTTGTTTCTGATCTCTTGCATATGTTTCTATCGCATTATGCAGCCACCGATGTGGCAGCATCATTTTCTATTTGGTCCGTGAATGCAGACAGCGTGGTACATTGCAAAGAAGAGTATTTTTGCCTTTGTTCGACATGTCCCAATGGCATACTTCGTCCATGGGACTATGACATTTCACAGCACGAATACTCTTCCCCAGCTATAACGTTCATCTTACTATGCCAGCCATCCCGATTTTTGCACACCCCATCTAAATTGGCTTGGTGTCCTTCTTGAAAGTAGTGATTTTTTTTGTAGTTAGTGTTGCGCTGTGACTCTCTTGAGAACGCTCTGCAACACGTAAAAAAACCTCTTTGTACAGCAACCCCCTTTCCAACCCATTCAACTGCTGTGTTTACCACACTGCCATGCCACCCCAACCTGCATGCGTGCATTGGCAATTCCGTTGTTGGTCTGTGAATGGTGTTTTCTTTATTTACCTTTTTCCCTTTCACAGTTCATTTTCATTTATTATGGTGTTCTCACACACGCCACAGAAGGAACGGCAGGAAAGGTCTGGTACAGAAGGGGCAGCAGCTGCCTGAATACTATAGGGGACGTGCCAGGAGACGTAATTATTAGGTGGCCCTCACCTACATAGGCGCCAGTCATTGTAATGCTCCCGTAAGCACCGTTCCCACGCACTTCCAAGTACCTTCCCTCTGTACAGTAGCGCTTTGCAGTACATGCATAATACAATGCCCTTTGCCGGGTAAGGGTCTGTAGCACGGCATATGGTTTGCAAATGTTGTTTTACAGCTCTGTTGCCCTACAGGAGTGCCCCTCTTGTTGCCCGCAGCAGATGTGGGAAATGCTGTGCATGAAAGTACCCTACGTAATTGATGGAAGAGAGGTAGTTTGCCCACTGGTCCCTTGTGCATTTATTTCAGTTGTCGTCACATGCAGTACAAACAGTTTATGCTACGTCATTAGTGTTAGGGGTAGCATTCACGGATACATACACTGTGGAATACAAGAATGTTTACAAGAACGTTAAACACAGCTTTATTATGTGCAGTAGGAAGTCATTTATTCTGTGCGACCCATGTCGCTACAGCGCTTTTCTAACCACCACTAAGGTTGTTTGCGCTCTGTATATTCTGCTGTTTCCTTACTTGCCTTTACATGCACTAATATGTGCGTGAGGAAGGTGCACCAGCTTTCCCATTTTGCAGACTCAGTACAAACTGTCCCACCTGCAGTTGCATGTTTTCTTCAACTGTACGACCGGCAGGCAACCTTTTGATACTTTCCGTCACACTGCTGAGTGCAGACACAATGTATCTGTTTCACGGGTCATGGAAAGGCAAGCAGCAGATAAGTCAAAGTAATGCAACATTTAATATGCCCACGTCACACTGCAGGTTGCTATTCCTTGTTTACCAGTGGCCCTTAGACAGTTAGGAGTAGGTTTGCAGAGCCACCCACAAAGTCGGCAGCAGTACTTTAAATGCGGTAGCCTACCGCATGAATCCGTAGGGCTGGCGACAGCGGTGGTGTTACCAGCATACAGTGGATGACCTATGCATGGGTCTAGGTGTGGAACGGAAACATGTGCGCTTCCACAACTACTTAAAAGTGCATTCAAAGATGCATCCATGCAGCCACTAATGGAGTCCTGCGGATACTTGCAGTGTGATTACATATACACCAACCAGGAGAAGTGCCCCTAGCAAATGTCTATATTGCTCATTTGTAGTAATCTTGACCAGTACTGTGTGGCACAGATTTATCGTGCCCTGTTACCACACAAAAAGAGAGCCTACTGACACACTAAACAACATTTACTATGTACATCTGTAATTGATATGATACACAAACACTATTCGGAAAATTAAGGGGTAGCGCAAATGGACACACACCAGACAATTTTCCCTTTCCTCACGTTTATCATTAGGGCAGCCAAGGAACCAGTACAAACCGTTGTTAAAGGGACGTTTTGGTTATGTTGCCGTACCAAATACCTCTCCTCTTTACAGAAAACGGTATGGTAAAGCAACGTTCTTCTTACAGTACCTTACAAAAAAACCTATGAAATTCACTAACAAAAACATTGTTAAAGGAACGTTATGGTTAAGTTGCACTAGCAAAAACCGATGCAATTCAATGGAAAAACGTTGTTACAGGGAGTTTTTTGTTACAGGTAAAACCGGGAAAAAAAAACATTTGACAGTTATGGTAAGCTAAGCAACCATAACTCGTGCCACCAGTGTGCACTGCAAGGACTAATACCCATGACATCAAAGATGCCATCACAAATCTCATTCATGACATCACTCAGAACATCACATGTGTGGCTCCCTCTGTTATGTTCACTACCCTAAGTAGCGCAGGTGCTTTTCTTCACTAACAGTCAGGAACAAACAATTAAAAAGGTTCTATATTTGTGTACGGCACCCTTCTGATGTGGTCTTACAGACCTTTCCTTACAGTTCACTCACATTATATGATACATATACATATAGGGGAAGAGGAGAGCGTAAAACACAGTACTGGTTTCTGTGCATGAAGATACTTAGTTATGTTATGAACAGTTTCTGGTAATACTGCTCCTTTTTAGCTTACTTTATTTCCCTTCTAAATGGTCATGTTTGTATGCATTGTGCTGTCTTAATGGTTTCTGTGCAGTAGTGCAATTATGTAGTTATAAAGGCAATGGTAGCTACATTTTACATATTTCCCAGTACCCTACACTGTAAAACGAATGGATTCATGATTTCACTATGTAACATGGAAAGACTTTGAAGGTTACACTTCCATGAGGCATGGTGAAGACAATGGCTACGTTTGCACATGAGTTCCTTCATGTACAGTGAAGCAGTGTGTAATACAATGGTGTGTATAGCAATGCATTCCTCCATGACATACATCTCTCATGATAGTTCTTCCAATAATCTTTGATAGTTTTCTGCCACCATTACAATAACAATCCCTTGAGGAGGCACTTAGCTCTGACCTAACGTTCAACAAATTCAAAATGAACACAATAAAATGGCTCACCAAAAATACTATATAACCGACACTCGCCCCACGTACCTCCACATGTATTGCACCTGATATAGATTGACCTGCTATTATGTAAACGCTAGTTACAAGTTGACTGCTTGGCTGCGTATCGTCTGCACTTGTACTTGTCCCATCCTGTGGAGCCAAGAATATCTTGTTTTCTTTCATGTTCTGTAACCTGTAATGTCTGTAACCAAGCTGTAAACCTCCTTGTCTCATGCGCCCTGCTACCCCAGGGTCTGGCGCGCACAATAAATAAATAAACAAACAAACAAACAAACAAACAAAACTAAATGCACATGTGATGTCATGAGTGATGTCATGAATGAGATTTGTGATGCCATCTTTGATGTCATGGGTGTTAGTCCTTGCAGTGCACAATGGTGGCACGAGTTATGGTTGCTTAGCTTACCATAACTGTCGAATTTCGTTTTATTCCGGTTTTACCTGTAACGATAACGCCCCTGTAACAACGTTTTTCAATTGAATTTCATAGGTTTTTGCTAGTGCAACTTAACCATAATGTCCCTTTAACAATGTTTTTGTTAGTGAATATATATGGGATACATTACTCACCGTAATCGTATTTCTGATGCTTGTATCTGCTTAGATTCACATGCTGAGCATAGGCCGACATCTAGTGGAAGCTGCAGAGTATTACAGTTTGTTTTTCGAAAGTCGAAAATGGGGCGTCGACACAGGCGTGCAAGTAATACTATCCCTAGTGTGACGTCCACTGTACCCAAGATCCCTCACGCGTGTAGGATCCTCAGATTGTATTTTTTCTGACATGAGGAAGCATGAGGAGTAGCGTGAGTACAGATAATCCAAGCAGATAGACAGAAAGGTAAGACTACAAGCAATCATGCGCCTTCTCTCGGAGGGGAGGAAGGGTGGGTCGCATGTGAATCTAAGCAGATACAAGCATCAGAAATACGATTACGGTGAGTAATGTATCCCTTCTGAGGCTTGTGGAATCTGCTTAGATCACATGCTGTGCATAGATTAGCGAGCAGTACCAGAAGAAGGAGGTGGGATGTGAGAAGGGTCATGAGCAAACAGGTGTCTTAGAACCGCTTGTCCCACTTGTGTATCTGTCTTGGAATGAGTGTCAATGCAGTAATGCTGAGTAAAAGTGTGAATAGAGCTCCAAGTAGCCGCTTTGCAAATGGTGTCGAGGGGAACATTTGCAATGAAAGCCAGAGTGGCACCAATGCCTCTAGTAGAGTGGGCCCTTGGCGTAAAAGGCAGAGTCTTTTTAGAAAGAGAGTAACACAGCTGTATACAGTTGATAATCCACTTCGAGATAGCGCCCTTAGAGACGCGATCCCCCTCTCTGCCTGTAGCTACGGAGACAAACAGTTGATCTGTTTTCCTTAGCGGTCTGGTTTTATTTACATAGTATAGGACCGCCCTACGCACATCTAGGGTGTGTAGTTTCACCTCAGCCGAGCTTTGCGGGTCTTGGAAGAAAGCCGGAAGCTCGATGGACTGGTTTACATGGAATTTGGATATGAATTTAGGTGAGAACCTAGGGTGTGTGCGTAAAACCAGTTTGTCCTTGTGGATAGTAAAGAAAGGATCCTGCACTGACAGAGCCTGAATTTCACTGACCCTTCTTATGGAGGTAATGGCTACTAAGAAGGCCGTTTTATAAGTCAGGTGTTTGAGACTACTTTTATGCATGGGTTCGAATGGGGGTCCCATGAGCTTAGCTAGCACCACGTTGAGGTCCCATCCTGGCGGTGGGTTCGAAATAGGAGGGTGAAGTCTCTTTACTCCTTCCATGAAGGCTTTAACCACTGGTACTTTCCACCACGAGACCTTGTTATGGGATGTGGTGTAAGCCGAGAGGGCTGCCAGGTGTACTTTCAGCGAGTTAAAAACCAACCCTGCATCCAGCAGGTGGAGCATGTATGTTACAACGTTGGAAGGAGTGCAATCAACCGGGTTGATTTGTTTATTCTGGCACCAGATAACAAATCTTTTCCACTTATCAAAGTAACAGTGCCTTGTATTTGGTTTCCTGGACTCCTTTAGAATGTCCATACACCTCTGTGGTAATTTGAGATGTCCAAACTCTATGACTTCAGGAGCCATGCTGCTAGGTTCATAGAGTTGGGTTTCTGATGCACTGTTTGACCCTGTTGCTGGGACAGTAGGTTGTACCAGGCTGGGAGTCTGATGGGTTCGCACACCGCCATCCTGCATAGGTGTGGAAACCATGGTTGTCTCGCCCACATGGGAGCAACTAGGATGAGCGTCATCGATTCCTTGTTCATCTTGTACACCACCTTCCTGATGAGAGGAGTTGGTGGAAAAGCGTACGCAAACATCCCTGACCAGTTCATCCACAGGGCATTCCCTTGGGAGTCTGGCTGGGGGAACCTGGATGCAAATCCTGGGCATTGTTTGTTTTCGCTTGTGGCGAATAGGTCTATAGTGGGGAAACCCCACTGAGAGAAGAGATCTTCTACTACGTCTCTGTGAAGGACCCATTCGTGTTCTTCTGGGAGGGAGTCTCTGCTTAGAGTATCCGCTAGGGAATTGAGCTCCCCTGGAACATGTTGCGATGACAGGAAGATGTTCCGTCTGAGTGCCCATATCCATATTTTCTGGGCAAGCTTGGACAGATTTGGCGAACGAGTCCCCCCTTGCTTGTTCAGATAGAACATGGCTGTCGTGCTGTCCGTCCTGACCTGCACCGACAAGTTCAGTAGATGGGGCTCGAACGTCCTTAGCGCTCGGAATACTGCCAGAAGCTCTAGCAGATTGATGTGGTTCTTGGCTACTGAGTGAGACCAGAGACCCTGAGCTGTGTGGTGGAGATGGTGAGCTCCCCACCCAGTCAGGCATGCATCTGTAGTCACCACGGCTTGTACTTCCGGATCGTAAAAGGGATTCCCCTTTGCGAGATTCTCTCTTGCCCACCAGTGTAGGCTCTGTACGAGTGTTGGCGAAACGACCACTAGATCGTCCCAATGACCACTTGCCTGAGACCACTGTTTCGCCAACCATTCCTGCATGGGACGCATGCGCAGACGCGCGTGGGGGACCAGGTAAATGCATGACGCCATCATGCCCAGTAACCGCATAGCTTTGCGTACTGTTATCTGTTGACCTGACTGATAATACGGAATTTGCAGAAGTATATTCCGAATTCTCTCTTCCGAAGGGAACGTTAATCCTTTCTGGGTATCTAGGATAGCTCCTAGAAACTGTTTTGAGGTGCTTGGCACCAGACTTGACTTTTTCTCGTTGATGGAGAAGCCTAATTCGTGGAGGAGGTCGATAGTCCTCTGAATGTTTGACCTGCAAATTCCCGGGGTTTCCCCCGTTATGAGCCAGTCGTCCAGATAAGGGTACACCGGGATTGCTTCACTGCGTAGGTGTGCAGCCGCCACCGCCAGTACCTTGGTGAATACCCTTGGTGCTGAGGCTATCCCGAAGGGCAGTACCTTGAATTGGTAGTGGCGGCTGTCCACCTTGAAGCGCAAGTACTTCCTGTGCGCTGGGAGCATGGAAATATGAAAATAAGCATCTTTCATATCCAAGGTTGCCATGTAATCCCCCTTTTTTAGGAGGGGGATTACCTCTTGTAGCGTGGTCATACGGAATTTTTGGGGCTTGACATACTTGTTGGCAGGCCGTAAGTCCAATACTGGGCGCATTGTCAAATCTTTCTTTGGCACAAGGAAGTAAGTTGAATAGATACCCTTGTTTACCTGGTGTCCTGGGACGAGTTCTATCGCGTCCTTTTCTAGCAGAATGGCGATCTCCTCGAGAAGGATCCTTTGATGCTCTAGGGAGTGCACTCTTTGTCGTGGAGGATGGTTCCGGGGACGCTGCAGTAGTTCTATACAATATCCTGCGGATACTGTTGACAGCACCCATCTGTCTGAGGTGATCCCTTCCCAAGCTTGGGTGAAGGTGGAAATGCGTCCCCCTACTGGGGTTGCGTGGCAAGGGACCCTGAGCTGAGCGTCACTGTTTTGGTGGAGGCGTGCCACCTCCCTTGTTGGGGCTGCCTCTTCCACGACCTCTCTTGTTACCCCTGCCGTAACTCTGGGTAGACTGCTGGTTGTTATTCCATTGTGTACCCTGTCCCTGGGCATAGTTGCCTCTTTGTGAATTTTGGCCGCGTGGGCGACGAAAATTACTGTTCCCCCTCTGGTTAGGGGGTTTGTTGGTAAGCTGGCCAAGGGATTTGAGAGTCTCATATTCATCTTTGGCATTTTTAAGTGCGTCTTCGACCGCTTTCCCAAACAATAGGTCGGGTTCCACTGGCTTGTCTATTAAAGAAGCCTGGGTTTCTGTCTTGAATCCCGACTGCCGTAACCACGCATGTCTCTTGATAACAGTACCTTCTGCTATCAATCTCCCTGCGTTGTCAGCGGCGTCGAAAGTTGCTTTTAAAATGCAACCAGACACGGCTCTCCCCTCTGCCGAGATCCGAGCCAGCTGGCCCTTTATTGGTTCTGGAGCAGAGGCAATGAGCGCCGCGACTTCTTCCCATTGATGGCAATTGTAACTAGCCAACAGGGTGGTGGAATTCGCAATCCTTGCTTGGTAGGCGGACGTTGAGGCTACCTTCCTGCCAAACCCGTAAAGTTTTTTGCTCCCCTTGTCGGGAGGAGCTTCTGATGAAGATAAGGGCGTGCCAGCCCTTTTTCTAGTGTTGGTAACCACTAGGGAATCTGGTTTAAGATGTCCCCTTATATACAGAGGGTCAGACTGGGCTGCCCGGAAAATCTTTTCAATTCTGGGGTTGACAGCTCTGGTGAGGTTCGGATTCACCAGGGAAGGATCTATTCTTCGTTGGATGGATTTGAGGATAGGGATGGTCTGAGCGACCGGTCTTCTCTCTCCTACAAACTCCTCCGCGAAGTCCCTTTCCTCCTGTACACCGTGGGTGTCGATGTGGAAGTGTTCCGCTGCTCGAGCGAGAACCTCGTTAAGGAGGGGCTGGTTATCAATTGGAGAGTCAGTAACTGGGGCTTCGCTTTGTACTGGGGAATCTACTCTGTAAATTTCCTGCTCATCTTCTCCCTCCTCCAGGTCCTCATCCTCTGCATAGTAATCTGTCCCGGTTTGTTCTTCCATAATGTTAAACTCCTGGTCCTCCTCAGTGAAAACTTGTCCCTGGTAACTGGGGAGTGGAGTAGAATATGGAGTGGAGTAAGGCTGAACCTCGAAGGGTTCAGGTCTTTCGACCCGGGGCTTTTTACTTAGCGGGATAGGATCGGAGGAGCCTGAGGGTGTGGCCCCTTGAGGGTTATATGAAAGAAAGTGTTCTGGGTTCTTATCATAAAAATCAGCCAAGGAAGACATCCTAGACATAACCCTGTCTATGTCTTCACTGGACCATTCCCTGGAACAGGGTATTACTTTAGCAGGTGATGATTTATGGGACTTTTCAAGGGTAGACTTGTGTTTGCTTGTCTGCCTAGGGTGAGAGGATGGCTTTACAGGGGTTGAAGGCTGTGCTTTCCGCTGTTTCCCCCCCTCCCCGTGCGTGGAAAAATGTTTTCCCTGTCCCTTGGAGGCCCCAGAGACTTTCGACGCCTGGCGCCGAGGGTCTGGAGAGGTATCTGTGTGCTTCGGGCGTGGGGCCTCACTGGTGTTAACCGCGGTCTCGGTATCTTGGAGCGCGGCCTGGGGGTGGAAGTCGTCTTCGTCTCCCGACGATCGAACTTCCGTTAATGTGTGTAGCGAGGCACTCTTGGCAAGAGTGGATGATTGCCTTGCGTCGTGAGGCGATCTCGATCGAGAGCGCCCAGAGGACACCGAGTCGGACCGTTCTTTTTGTGCCTCTTTCCGGGAAGTCGACGTCGTCGAGGTCCGGTTGGTCTTAGTGTGTTTAGTGTGTGTTAGGTGTGTAGCGCTTGCGTCGCCGGGGGTCTTCCCCATAGCCGCCCTGCCGGACGACCTTCCGAGGTCGGGGACCTGCGCTCGTCGGCTGTCTTTCGACGCCGTAATGCCCTCGCCGTCCGAAAGTGCGGCGTCGCTGCCATCGCTGAAGGCGCCCTCCGCTGCCATGGCCTCCTGCCTGGCGTGGTGGGCCCAACGCTTTGTCGAACGGTCCTTAAGTGTCTTAGGTTTAAACCTACTACACGCTCTGCAGTTCGCTTCGGGGTGATCCCTCGGCAAGCAGAGATTGCACGTGGCGTGCCTGTCGACCCAAGGGTATTTGCGATTGCACTTGGGGCAGAATTGAAAAGGGGTACCCTCCATACGCACCTTAAGGCAGCGGGCTGCTAAGTGTAGGAATATATAAAATGTAACTATATATCAAGAGTGAAGAGTATGTACCACCCCCCACTCTCCCTACTTGTAAGGGCCGAGGCCAGCGGCCTACTAGGCCCGGGCCGAGGCGAGCGGCCTTCCGAGGCCCAGATCCGTCGTGCAGCAGTCGACGGTCGATGACTTCTCCAGCCGTCGTCGAGGTTGAGGGTCGACGTTGGGGTGGGGAAGGGAATGAATAAGAATTATAATTATAATAACAGCAAAAGTATGGCTAAGGCCAGGGAACTCCGCAAGATGCTTCCGACCAGTATGGCGGAAAAAAACAATCTGAGGATCCTACACGCGTGAGGGATCTTGGGTACAGTGGACGTCACACTAGGGATAGTATTACTGGCACGCCTGTGTCGACGCCCCATTTTCGACTTTCGAAAAACAAACTGTAATACTCCGCAGCTTCCACTAGATGTCGGCCTATGCTCAGCATGTGATCTAAGCAGATTCCACAAGCCTCAGAAATATATATATATATATTTCTTTTTTTTTAGGGGTAGCAAGGGAGACCTCAAGGGTTGCAGGTGCGACCACTGGTGACCCCCAAAAGATGTTCTGTCCCTGCCATCCAGAAAGGGTGGGGGGTCTTACCAGAAGAGATGAGCTGATGTCTTGCCCCCTATATTAAGCAGAGGGCACTTAAAGGAGAATCCCAGAGTGAAAGAAGCTGGCAACCCTGCTACGACTTTCACATAGCTGGGAAAAAAACGTGAATTAAGGTGTGAAATTAGAAGTTTGTACAGGAATGATATCATGGGTGGAACAAATGTAAGTATTGGCATTAGAAAACTTAAAAATAGTTATAGGAATTTGGTATCATGACATAAAATATCTACACAAACTGGAAAATGGTAAATTCTTATTAGAACACTTGCATCAAACGATGCAATTAAATGCTGGACCCTCGTGAATAGTCACCTACGTTTAACTGATAATATACTAAGTAATGTGGTAACAGCAGTCTTGTGGCCAAAATTCATAAAAGAAAAAATTCTATACAAATAAATATGACTCTTACATTGTACCTCTGGATACATACAAGTATGATGACCTTGAGACAGAGGACATCGCAGACATGATAAAGAGGGTGATAAGCTCTGGTGCCCCTGGCCCTGACGGCCGTTGTAATAAAGTAGTGAAAGCTGATCCCATATTATGGGCACAGATATTAGTGAAATACTCGTAGGGGAATTATGTTTCATAATACAATACCAACCAGCTGCAAGCAATCTATATTTACCTCAGTTTTCACGACAGGGGAAGGGATTTACAAGAGAACTACAGACTTTTGGCACTACTAGACACCTTATTATTAAGGGACTTGAATAAATGGGAGAAAAATAATAAATTTCTGAACCAACTCTAGACATGTTTCAGGAAAAACCATACTACCATCAACAATAAAATAATACTTAAAGCACTTGCTGATAAATCAAAAGTTATAGGTCCTCCCTTACATGTTGAGTATATATGGATTACAGCTGGGCATTAATCACAGTGCAAAGGGAGAGACTATGCAGAAAACTATACACATGGTGCATACCTCCACCCCTGCTAAACATGATTTTTCAACTTTACTCAGGCACTGTGGTACAGATTACACTAAGTGATGCAGGTAATCTCTCTAAGTAGATGAGCATTAATGTTGGATTAAATCAGGACTGTGTGTTGTCCCCAGCACTGTTAATCTGTATGTATCATACATACCAAAAAAGCTGGAGAAGGTCATGCTCTCCCCCTAAATGGTGTGACCAGCATGTAAACATAATGACCTATGTGGATGACATTATTTTAATGGGCCACACCCACATGACTATGTTTATCTGGGTGCTCTCCTCACATCAAACATATCAGAAGGTGATCTACAGGACTATACTGCACAAAAATCAATTAGGAAATTAGGGGCAAAAGCCTGGTCCCTGCAATCCTATATGGCACATAGAGCCAACACTCTATAGAAACTAAATGGCTTGACATATTAGCGGGGAAAATACTGCAACATTTGCTTGCTTTACCCAACTTTGTGTCTGTTTCCAGTCTGCGACCAGAGCTAGGACTTATGGCACTGAGTGCAATGCTGAGTATGAAATGTTGTTCCCTGTATCTGAAGCTAATGAAATAACAAGACATAGATGTAAATTAACGTATGTGCAGGGAACTTAATAGCAATGACAACAACAATTTGCCGAAGTCTGGAGGGTGCTAGAGAGCCCAGGCAAGAGGGCCGTAGGCCTATGAGTTCTTTACCAGCCCCATATATCTAAAAATATCCGGCTGTATCCATCCCACCACCCTTGTTGTAAATGCCTACAGAAGCTGATTAAACTAGTAGGGGGCACCAACGCAAGTAATCCGAGTGCCTTGGACACCCCAGTGAAGGCAAACGGGCAGTGAACCTGTGAACATGTAACGCACAGGTGACGAGACCTGCCTATCCTTGATGAGAAGCGGAGGCCGTGCGCCCCGAACTGTGTGGGGCCGCCTGGCGTGGGAATTACCTGAGACCTGAGCTTTGCAACAGCCCCGGTACACTGTGCGAGAGATCTGGGACCAGTCGAGGCCACCAGCGCTCAAGCACGGGGGGGTAAGACTCCCAGAGAAGTTATCAACTGGTACACACTGCGCGCGTTAACCTGAGGACCCGAAGCAGAGCCCGTCCCGGAAAGGGTCGACCAACGCTTGGAAGCTGCCCGATTGCAGTGAGGTGAGAGGCTGGTAAGCCCCGGTGTACAAGAGACTCGGGAGCCACGGGTGGGAGAGACCCTGACCGGCACGCCCCTTGGGCACATAACTGCGGCCTCCTCTCCCCCCCTGCCAGCGATACCAAGTGAAAGGGGGACTGCTCTGGCTGGTCTGCGGCTGTGCTGTCCTGTGCTCTCTGGGCCCGGGCTGGTAGCTCTGCATACCAGGGCCAACAAGAAGCAAACTCCTGCTCCTCCCCCCAGCCACCACCTGGGGACTGAAAGAGGCTCAGCAACCTCCGGACAGTATAGCCCCCGGGAAGGGTGCGACACACCCAGCGGCGCAACGTAAGACGCACCGAAGGTACCCACTTACTGAAGTGGGTAAGGCCCACACCCCAACACAGTCTACACTCCTACTATGCAACACATGGGAGCAGGCCTAAGCACAATGTCTGCCTGCACAGGCACCTGTTGAAACAAAGCGTAACATAACTGGGGAACCTCCTTCCGGCGGCCTCCCCTCGGGAAAAGGGAGTGGGTGAAGGAGGTGTAAGCAGAATTCTGCTAAACAGGGGGTGAAGCTCCCTGCACCCAGAAGTTGGAGTAGTGCAAACAGCTGCTGCAACATGACCAGAGACACAGCAGGGTAGAGGAGGCAACAAAGCCTGTGGCTGGTGGGGAAGCCCTACTAAGACAAAAGAACCAACAGCAGGCCGGGGGGATGCACTAATATCAGCAACTGTTACCATGTCGAAGTCCTAAAAATCCAACAAACTCAAGCAAAACTACATTTTGAACAACCAGCCATGGCCAAACATTTGTCCTCCGGCGAGGGCTCCCCCGGGGGTGCTGCTTCATCTCTTGCACTGGACCCAGGGGGGGCACTCATTGATACTAAGAATATCCCGGGGCAAGTGCATGTGAGTATACAGTCCCTGGATGGAAAACTGGACACTTTGACATGCAAAGTAGACCATATGCAGGTACGCCTGGATAAACATGGGGACCGCTTGGATGAGGTGGAGGGCAGGTTATCAACTTTAGAAGATGAATCTCACACCACCACGAGGGACATGGCACTAGTCAAGAGGACCCTCAAGGAAATCTCAGACAAACAGGATGACCTTGAATCTCGAATCCGAAGGTATCATCTGAGAATTATCGGGGTATTCGAAGCCGGTGATCAACGCAACATGGAAATGATGGTGGAACATTTGCTGGGAGAGACCCTTGGACATGAAGACTTCTCCGAGGTCTTCATTGTAGAGAGAGTCCACCGAATACCCAGTGGAAAGCACCGGTGTCGCGTGCTTCAGCGAGACCCATAATAGCTTGCCTATTCAGCTATTCAGACAGAGATCGGACCCTCTGGAGAGCTATAGAATTGGGGTCTATAACATACCAGGATGCACCAATCCATTTCTTCCCGGGCCTTCTCAGACAGAGTGCAATCATCCAGGAGAACCTTTATCGATGTCAAGAAAAGACTTTGTGCAAGAGGCATCAAGTATGCAATGATATTACCAGCTAAACTAGGAGTGGAACACAATGGTCGTGTGCAGTTCTTTCACACACCGGAGGAGGCTTATATGTTTTTGGAGTGGCTTCCTGGTGCACCACTCCATGGGGAGAATAACAGACATGGTGATGATCGCCCTTAGAGCACAACTCCATGGATAAATGAGACCATTGGCCAAGAAGCTCACCCGGGAGTGGGCAAGTGGAGTACTGTAAGCTAAATGGGGCTAGGGTGGCTGGTCCCCTAGCGCTTCTCATGCGAGAGCAATTGTTTATTATGAAAGGAAGGTGGGTGGGGGTAACTGGAAGGTTGGGGTTGCTGGTGGGGGTGGGGGAGGTTGGGAACTGGTTGGGATGTTGACAACTTGCAGAGGCTGTTGGTGCTACCTCATCTCATTGGTCACGAGAACAGAGTGTCGCTGCTGCTCGCAAACTGGGGAACAGTGGGGATGTGTAAAGATCTGTTAAGACAGAATGGCAAATTCACTCAATAGTATGACATGGAATGTTAGAGGCCTGAAATACCTGTCTAAATGTCGTAAATGAGTTCTATATATACAGCGGCACCAGGTGGATATAGCATTTCTGCAAGAGACTCATCCAACCCCTGGTAAGGAGGTGAAATTTGGACAAAGATGATGTTGCCATCGCTATTTCTCTGCGTACTGTAGGGGGGTATGTATAATGCTACAAAACATGGTGGGGTTTCCGACTAATTGCCAAGACCAGGGATCAGGAGGGGAGAGCTGTAATGGTACGGGGAAAATACATGGCCGTGTGTACACCCTGATTAACATTTATGGATCTAGCCAGAACTCGGTGGAAACCCTGGGGTGGTTCACTAAGCAACTGGAAGCAGCCCCCCAAACCCCGGGTAAATCATTTGGGCAGGGGATTTCAATGCAGTAATGGACCCTGAGCAAGACAGAATGGGAGGGATTCACTGACCAGTGCCAAAGGTGACAGATAAGCTGCAGGACATGTGTTGGTCATGGGAAGTGGACAGCATCTGGAGACGGAGACACCTTGGGGAAAGAGGATAACATTTCAATCCTTGGTATACTACTCGGCCTCTCGATTGGGCTATTTCCTGATCTCTCAGATACTGGCAGGTGGGCTAAAATTTCTCTGGTGTAAGACAGCGGCGCAACAATATGGGGAAGGACAACGCCCAGGCAGGGTTCTAGCGAGGACAGTCAAATTAGAAATGCAGAAGGGCCAAGTCTTATCCGTTACAGATGCACAGGGGGAACTAAAATTTGGGGATGCAGACATCATCAGAGAATTCTGGGCCTTCTACAGCCGACCGTACTCCTCACACATTCAGGTAACACAGCAAGAGGGGGGAGGACCTAAACCAAGTGGCGTTATACTGGTGTACAGAGGAGGAGAGGGGATGGCTGGGACGTCCCCGCCGCTGGAGGAGGTTCTAGCAGCAATAGGTCATTGCCATCCAGGAAAGCCCTGGTCCCAGGCAGCTATACAGCTGAATCTTATAAATGGTTTGCCGCCAAACTAGCCCTGCATCTTAAAGAGGTATACGGACAGAGTCTGGAGGCCAGTCGTCTGCCGGACTTGATGTGGTAGGCAGTGGTAGTGGTACTCTTGAAAACAGATAAAGCACCAGATGACTGTTCTTCTTACCGCCCAATAGCCCTAATAAATATGGATAATAAAGTCTTAGTGAAAATCTTGGGGATCAGGCTGGCCCCATTCATGCATATGTTCAACAAGGCATACCATTCAGGGTTTATCGGGCTGTCAGCTGTCCAGCAAGGTGAATCTGTGGTGGCGGCCCTATTGGACACCACGAAAGCATTCGATTCAGTGGAATGGCCCTTCCTGTTCACTGTACTCTGCAGAATGGGTCGGAGGAGGAATTTGTTGCCATGGTTCAACTACTCTACACCTCACCCAGCGCCAAAGTCTAAGCCTACTGACACCGGATATACCCTTGGCGAGAGGCACATGACAGGTGTGTCCACTCTCACTGATACTATTCGCACTGGCGATTGAACCATTGGCGCAGGCGATCAGAGACCGACATATTCACAGAGGGATACAATTATATAAGCACAGGGTGGTTGTCTCTCTTTCTGGGCTGACAATATGGTGCTCTATATCAAGGACCTGGCGCACAACCGAGGCCTCTTCATGGCTGACGGGTCGATTTTTGGCGACTACTCTGGGCTAAATATCAATGCCACAAAACCAGTACTGTTCCCACTTACAGCAGGCACCTCAGAGTTCGCAGATAAGTTGGGATTCCAATGGCACGACACTCACACCAGATGCCTGGGTCTATATATAGCAAGGTCTGCAGAAGAACTATAGAAACAGAATTATTGCAGGGTGCTAGATACAACTAAAGCGTCAGTGAATAGTGAATTAATCTATACAGGAGGATATTGCTGGTTAAAATGGTGCTACTATCACGTTTCCTGTATGTATTGCTTAATGTACTGATCTAACCCCCCCCAGGGAATATTGCCGTGAGATCCCCAGGGAATATTGCCGTGAGATACGGTCTGAAATACTGCAGTTTATATGGGCCGGGAAGCAAGCACGGGTGTCCTGGGAGAAACTGGTAATCCCTATGGAAAAAGGGGGTCCAGCACTTCCCGACTTCGAGGTGTATTATGAGGCAGCACAGCCGGGGTTCCTATTGTACTGGTTCGAGGGTCAAGAGGTCAGGAGGCAGGTTGAGATGGAGAGGGCACTGGCAGCCCCATACCTCCTATGGGTGACCATATTAACGTCTACCAAGAGATCCAGAGAGCGCCAAACATGATAGAACTAACCTGTAAATCATGTTTCTGCATTGTGCACAAGTCAAAGGGTGATGTTATCTATTCCCTCGAACCTCCCGGTCATATAGATACCTGGAGTACCACTGAAAGGGGATATGTAAGCCTCATGAAACGCCTGAATATATCCTGCTTTGGAGACCTATTTCCAGATGGTAAATTCTTGAAGATGGAGGAGATAAAGCGCAGTGGGGAACTCACGCCACTAAACATGTTCCTGTATTTTCAGTTAAGAGATTCCTTGAAATACATTTTTCACAATTTCCCCACTGAACCCGAAACGGCCCCCACACCGGCTCGTATGCTCTTGAGGAACAAGAACAGCAAATTGGTGTCCACCCTGTAGAGGGTGTGTATGGACTTCAGAAGCATGAGGGACGACAAGTCTTGAGTAAAATGGGAACACTCGTTAGGGGAAGCAGTAACAGATGAGATGTGGGGCTACTGCTGTAGGGAAACAAGGAGGGTTGTTCTTAATGCCAGATACAAGCTCATCCACTTTAAGTACCTACATCAGTATTACTACAATCCATCAATGCTACACAAGATTTTCCCCGGGGCTTCTGAAAACTGCCCAAGATGCACCACATCTCCTGCAGATTTTTTACACATGGCATGGGTTCTGGTCACAGATCTTCGAGACACTGGGTGAAATTGTGGAGGAGGAGGTGGAGCAGACACCATTGATCAGACTACTGGGGTATACTAGATGTATCCCCAAATATACCAGGAAACTGCCCCGGCTATTATTACTTCTGGCTAAGCGGCAGGTGGCACTGGTATAGGGTGGCACTCGAGATCCCAATGTGGAGCATTGTCGGGCAGCTATCCTACACTGTAATGAAATGGAGACGGAATATGGGCGGTTAGTACATCCACAGTCCAAACCCAAAGACATCTGGGGACCATACACACAGCACCTCATTGCAGGAACTCACCAGAGCAACTAGGACCACCTCACAACCTCTCTTCATCAGACCACAGCGAGGGCTTAGTTCACCAAATCAGTAGCAGGCAACAGCTAACACTCAGCAAATAAGGACATCCAAATTGAGAGGAGGATGTACTGTACCACTGTACTGCAAGTGTTGTTGGGAGGGTTTACTGTTTTTTGAAAACGTCACTGATGGCATGTTTCTATTGCAAAATGACAATAAAAAGAGTTTTTTTTAAAAACAATTTGTTGAAGTCTCTTGAGCAAAGGTTTATACGTTTTACGAATATGATTGCATGGGCTCCTGACAATTCCGTGGATTTTACACTATTACAGAAATAGCTGAACATAGATCTCTGGGACAGCTATAATAGCGTCACTCAATTGAGGAAGTATAGGTGTACACAATATCTAATATTGAATATACCTATAACAGCAGTCAACCAAAGGATTACTTCCTGAAATTCCCGAATACGAGTCTTAGGATTCTCTTTATGTCATTTAGGTTTAACGTGTTGCCCTGCATGGTGGTTAAGGGGACCTGGCAAAACATGGAACGTAGAAAACGCTATTGTAGAGGCTGCAGAAATAGGGCAATACGAGAAACATCTAGACACATGATTGAATGCGTAGCTATGAAAGAGTAAAAGACAAACTAGTTAAGTTTGTGCATAACTATGAGTTTTAGTGCAGGGATGGTTTTTGGATATGTTGTTTAGTAGGTAACAATATTGCCTTAACAATTGCACTAATAAGTCTATG
This sequence comes from Ambystoma mexicanum, assembly GCF_040938575.1. NCBI lineage: Eukaryota > Metazoa > Chordata > Amphibia > Caudata > Ambystomatidae > Ambystoma > Ambystoma mexicanum. The sequence goes on along the minus strand of NC_090933.1, from coordinate 21,195,515 downwards.
GAAGTAAGTTATGGACAAGATTTAAAATAAGAACATCAGATAATAAATTGTTTTAATCATTTTTTATATATGTATCATTAGGACATGATTATGTGTATTGATGTTTGTATTTTCTTTGACATATTGGTCTCCTTCCCAGCAAAACAAAACCCCCAATCTACACAAACTATTGCAGACTAAGAAATATGTCCTCAGCCAAGCTGGCAGCTGAACTGCTTGTGAAGATTAACAGGCCGATTCATGGAATAATTAGCGCGGCGCAAGTGGCCAAAAACGTGCGAATCGCAGTGGAATAGCAAAAATCGCAGTGCAAGTGCGAAAATCGCACGAAAAGCAGCGCACATTGATTCATGGAAGGCCGTGCACGAGAAAACCATCGGATGTGCGATAAAAAAGTGCGTGGCGCACGTTGGCGCACAGGCCATCTAACTGCGTGCGCCAGGTCACAGCGAAAATCGCACAGGCCACAGCGAAAATCGCACATAGCGCGGCGCACGCAACAAAAGTAGGCGGAACACGGGGCGTAACACTCGGAATGGGGAACAACTTGCCAAAATGTGGGCGTCACGGTGGAAGTACAGGGCACAAGTGCGCGGAACGCCCACACGCTCGCCTACAACACGTATTCATGGAATAGAATAGGGCAAAAAAGCGCACGCTCAAACCAGCGCACAGGCACAAACACGACCGCCACAAGAAAGCAGGCGGTAGCGTCTCTGCACCTGTAAGAAATGTGCGCCAAAAGGGGCGCCAACAAATAGCACCTATATACTGCCATGATGAATGTCCCATACTGTGGCCCTCCAGGACAAATGACGTGCAAAGGGGTACCCACAAACACGGACACCCGCTGACAAAAAATACGTGTGCGTGTATACCGGGGTGCGCGGGAAGTCTCACACGCGATTTGGCCATGTACGTGGATTTCAGGGGTGCGCGGGAATTTCCACACGCGATTTGGCCGGGTACGTGGATTTCAGGGGTGCGCGGGAAGTTCCACACGCGATTTGGCCGGGTACGTGGATTTCAGGGGTGCGCGGGAAGTTTCACACGCGATTTGGCCGGGTACGTGGATTTCAGGGGTGTGCGGGAAGTTCCACACGCGATTTGTCAGGGTACGTGAATTCCAGGGGTTTGCGGGAAGTTCCATATGCGATTTGTCAGGGTACGCGAATTACAGGGGTGCGCGGGAAGTTCCACACGCGATTTGGCCGTGTACGTGGATTACAGGGGTGCGCGGGAAGTTCCACACGCGAATTGGCCGTGTACGTGGATTTCAGGGGTGCGCGGGAAGTTCCACGCGCGATTTGGCTGGGCACCTGTATGACAGGGGTACGCGGGAAAATCTACATGCGATTTGGCTGTGTGCTCCCAGGTATTCCCTGTACACCCTCCACGGCCCCTGCAGGCAGCACACACCACAGGGGACTACCCTGCACACCTGCTCATGTCACCCAGCACCCCCACCCCCCAGCCACCAGGGGCAGCCTCCACCAGGCCCCCACTCATGTCTCCCACCACCCCCACCACCCAGCCACCAGGGGCAGCCTCCACCAGGCCCCCACTCATGTCTCCCACCACCCCCACCCCCCAGCCACCAGGGGCACCCACCACCAGGCCCCCACCCATGTCTCCCACCACCCCACCCCCCAGCAGTGCAGGGGCACCCTCCACCAGGCCCCCACTCATGTCTCCCAACACCCCCACCCCCCAGCAGTGCAGGGGCAGCCTCCACCAGGCCCCCACTCATGTCTCCCACCACCCCCACCCCCCAGCAGTGCAGGGGCAGCCTCCACCAGGCCCCACCCATGTCCCCTATCACCACCACCCCCCAGCAGTGCAGGGGCACCCTCCACTAGGCCCCCACTCATGTCTCCCACAACCCCCACCCCCCAGCCACCAGGGGCAGCCTCCACCAGGCCCCCACTCATGTCTCCCACCACCCCCACCCCCCAGCAACCATGGGCAGCCCCCACCAGGCTCCCACCCATGTCTCCCACCACCCCCACCCCCCAGCCACCATGGGCAGCCCCCACCAGGCCCCCACTCATGTCTCCCACCACCCCCACCCCCCAGCAGTGTGGGGCAGCCTCCACCAGGCCACCACTCATGTCTCCCACCACCCCCACCCCCCAGCCACCAGGGGCAGCCTCCACCAGGCCCCCACCCATGTCCCCTATCACCACCCCCCCAGCAGTGCAGGGGCAGCCTCCACCAGGCCCCCACTCATGTCTCCCACCACCCCCACCCCCCAGCAGTGCAGGGGCACCCTCCGCCAGGCCCCCACTCATGTCTCCCACCACCCCCACCCCCCAGCCACCAGGGGCAGCCTCCACCAGGCCCCCACTCATGTCTCCCACCACCCCCACCCCCCAGCAACCATGGGCAGCCCCCACCAGGCTCCCACCCATGTCTCCCACCACCCCCACCCCCCAGCAGTGCAGGGGCACCCTCCACCAGGCCCCCACTCATGTCTCCCACCACCCCCACCCCCCAGCAGTGCAGGGGCACCCTCCACCAGACCCCCACTCATGTCTCCCACCACCCCCACCCCCCAGCAGTGCAGGGGCAGCCTCCACCAGGCCCCCACTCATGTCTCCCACCACCCCCACCCCCCAGCAGTGCAGGGGCAGCCTCCACCAGGCCCCCACCCATGTCCCCTATCACCACCACCCCCCAGCAGTGCAGGTGCACCCTCCACCAGGCCCCCACTCATGTCTCCCACCACCCCCACCCCCCAGCCAGCAGGGGCACCCTCCACCAGGCCCCCACTCATGTCTGCCACCACCCCCACCCCCCAGCAGTGCAGGGGCAGCCTCCAACAGGCACCCACCCATGTCCCCTATCACCACCACCCCCCAGCAGTGCAGGGGCACCCTCCACCAGGCCCCCACTCATGTCTCCCACCACCCCCACCCCCCAGCCAGCAGGGGCAGCCTCCACCAGGCCACCACTCATGTCTCCCACCACCCCCACCCCCCAGCCACCAGGGGCAGCCTCCACCAGGCCACCACCCATGTCCCCTATCACCACCACCCCCCAGCAGTGCAGGGGCACCCTCCACCAGGCCCCCACTCATGTCTCCCACCACCCCCACCCCCCAGCCACCAGGGGCAGCCTCCACCAGGCCCCCACTCATTTCTCCCACCACCCCCACCCCCAGCAACCATGGGCAGCCCCCACCAGGCTCCCACCCATGTCTCCCACCACCCCACCCCCCAGCCACCATGGGCAGCCCCCACCAGGCCCCACTCATGTCTCCCACCACCCCCACCCCCCAGCAGTGTGGGGGCAGCCTCCACCAGGCCACCACTCATGTCTCCCACCACCCCCACCCCCCAGCCACCAGGGGCAGCCTCCACCAGGGTCCCACCCATGTCCCCTATCACCACCCCCCCCAGCAGGGCAGGGGCAGCCTCCACCAGGCCCCCACTCATGTCTCCCACCATCCCCTCCCCCCAGGAGTCCAGGGGCACCCTCCACCAGGCCCCCACTCATGTCTCCCACCACCCAGCCACCAGGGGCAGCCTCCACCAGGCCCCCACTCATGTCTCCCACCACCCCCACCCCCCAGCCCAGCCACCAGGGGCAGCCTCCACCAGGCTCCCACCCATGTCTCCCACCACCCCCACCCCCCAGCCACCATGGGCAGCCCCCACCAGGCCCCCACTCATGTCTCCCACCACCCCCACCCCCCAGCAGTGTGGGGCAGCCTCCACCAGGCCCCCACTCATGTCTCCCACCACCCCCACCCCCCAGCCACCAGGAGCAGCCTCCACCAGGCCCCCACTCATGTCTCCCACCACCCCCACCCCCCAGCAGTGCAGGGGCAGCCTCCACCAGGCCCCCACTCATGTCTCCCACCACCCCCACCCCCCAGGGGCAGCCTCCACCAGGCCCCCACTCATGTCTCCCACCACCCCCACCCCCCAGCAGTGCAGGGGCAGCCTCCACCAGGCCCCCACTCATGTCTCCCACCACCCCCACCCCCCAGCAGTGCAGGGGCAGCCTCCACCAGGCCCCCACCCATGTCCCCTATCACCACCACCCCCCAGCAGTGCAGGGGCACCCTCCACCAGGCCCCCACTCATGTCTCCCACCACCCCCACCCCCCAGCCAGCAGGGGCACCCTCCGCCAGGCCCCCACTCATGTCTCCCACCACCCCCACCCCCCAGCAGTGCAGGGGCACCCTCCACCAGGCCCCCACTCATGTCTCCCACCACCCCCACCCCCCAGCAGTGCAGGGGCAGCCTCCACCAGGCCCCCACCCATGTCCCCTATCACCACCACCCCCCAGCAGTGCAGGGGCACCCTCCACCAGGCCCCCACTCATGTCTCCCACCACCCCCACCCCCCAGCAGTGCAGGGGCAGCCTCCACCAGGCCCCCACCCATGTCCCCTATCACCCCCACCCCCCAGCAGTGCAGGGGCACCCTCCACCAGGCCCCCACTCATGTCTCCCACCACCCCCACCCCCCAGCCACCAGGGGCAGCCTCCACCAGGCCCCCACTCATGTCTCCCACCACCCCCACCCCCCAGCCACCAGGGGCAGCCTCCACCAGGCCCCCACTCATGTCTCCCACCACCCCCACCCCCCAGCAACCATGGGCAGCCCCCACCAGGCTCCCACCCATGTCTCCCACCACCCCCACCCCCCAGCAGTGCAGGGGCACCCTCCACCAGGCCCCCACTCATGTCTCCCACCACCCCCACCCCCAGCAACCATGGGCAGCCCCCACCAGGCTCCCACCCATGTCTCCCACCACCCCCACCCCCCAGCAGTGCAGGGGCACCCTCCACCAGGCCCCCACTCATGTCTCCCACCACCCCCACCCCCAGCAGTGCAGGGGCAGCCTCCACCAGGCCCCCACTCATGTCTCCCACCACCCCCACCCCCCAGCAGTGCAGGGGCAGCCTCCACCAGGCCCTCACCCATGTCCCCTATCACCACCCCCCCAGCGGTGCAGGGGCAGCCTCCACCAGGCCCCCACCCATGTCTCCCACCACCCCCACCCCCCAGCAGTGCAGGGGCACCCTCCACCAGGCCCCCACCCATGTCCCCTATCACCACCACCCCCCAGCAGCGCTGGGGCACCCTCCACCAGGCCCCCACTCATGTCTCCCACCACCCCCACCCCCCAGCAACCATGGGCAGCCCCCACCAGGCTCCCACCCATGTCTCCCACCACCCCCACCCCCCAGCCACCATGGGCAGCCTCCACCAGGTCCTCACAATCCCCAATCATGTGCGTCATGGTCAGCCTCCACAGCCAAAAAGCCCAACCAAGTAACCCATTCACCCACATGGAAAAGGAAATTACATGTTACACCCCCAATGTTCATAAAGCTAATGAACCCATGTCCATCACACACAATGGTTGCAATTGAATGGGAAAACACCCAACATGACATGCATGAAAGCAATGAGATGATACCACACAGTGAAGTATGAAAACAAAATTGTATTAAAAAAATAAGAATGCAAATGAAATGAAACAAAGTACAATGGGAATGAAAAAAAGATAAGCTGCATGTCTGTTTAAAAAATAAAAACACCAAATCCTAATCCAAAAAAATGTAGTCCAAAGTCAAATGAAAAATAAAATCAATCCAATGAAGAACTATGTACAAAACATCCAAGGGTCCATGAGCCCAACTGAACAAAGGAAACCTACAAAAAACCCTAACTAAAATGCAACTATATACAAAAAGTGGAGCAGTGTCTGTCGACTCCAAATCATAAGAACAAACAAAGGAAACCTAAAACTAAAGAACTATATACAAAGGCGGCGGGCAAGTCCAACGGCTCACTCCGTGGTGTTCCGGGCCAGGGCATCATCGAACTCCTGTTCGATGTCCCGGAGGTGGTCTTGTTCCATGGCCCCGAGGGTCCGCAGGGACGACGCCGTGTCCTCCTCCAACCCCCTGCGGATTGCCTCGAGGCACTCGGCCCGCCTCAGGGCCCTCCGCATGGAGTTCTCCGCCCTGACCATTGTGAGCCGCGCCTCTTCCGCCCGCCGCCGCTCCGCACCTATGGCGTGGCCCAACCGCTGCCACACGGAAGACACTCTCTGTCCTGGGTCCTCCTGCCCTCCGGCCGATGCCTGCCCCTCCGATGTCGAAGGCCCCGAGCCTTCATGTCTCCCACCATGTTGCTGCTGCTGCTCTGCCTCTGCCCGTGTACTGCCTCCTGCTGCCTGCACATCCTCCGCCGGCTGGGGTGCAGTTGTTGATGTGGCCACCCCTGCTGGATGTCCGACTCCCAACTGTGGCAGGGATGCCTCCTCCACCAGCCTGGCCGCACCGTCAGAGGCAGCTCCACAGGGCACCCAGGTGACTGATGGGTGGGAAGATGGCACAGAGGACGACTGGCGCGTAGGGGGTCCAGTTGAGGAGGGGGTCGGAGCAAGCCCCATCAGACGGAGGAATCCGGCCTGGGTGACCTGTCCCAGCAGGCTGACGTGGTCAACGAGCCATTCGAGATGACGTGCAGTCTCTCCATGAAAAGACTGCAGGTCACCTCGCATGGCCCGTTGACGCAACGCCACACCAGCCAGGACAGGCTCAACCCGGACCTGGATGGCCACGTCCGCAGGCAGAGGAAGGCCAGTTGACGTCAGCTCATCCCATGCCTGAAAACGGGTCTGGACGTAGGCATCCCTGCTGGTGCAAGATGATGCAGGGACAGGATCGGGGACAGGATTGCACACAGGCACCTCCGCGGCGGCCTGTGCTGCCTCCTGTCCCTGGTCCTGCACTGCACCACTAGCACCAGTGGGATCCCCACCTCCAGACCCCGTCTCTGGTGCTTGCACGGCCTCCTCCTCCACCAAACCCCCCACCAACCTGGATGACTCCGTGCCATCTTCCCCTGTTGGGCCCTGTGGGGTCCCAGCTGCCCCTTCTGCTGCCGAGGAGTCCAACTCCAACCTCCGCCTCTTGGACCTCCCCCCGGCAGCTGCGGCCTGGGACGCGGCACCGGACTCCTCACTCCCCAACGAGATGACAACAGGGGAGGGGAGCCGGGCCTTGCGTCTCCGGCTGGCGGTGGGATCCCCGCCGCTGTGCTCCACAGCACCTTCTCCGCCCTCTTCATCAGTTGACGCTGCAGACAGGGAGAAACAAAACACAGGCATCAGGGCACGATACAATGGACACATACACACATGACAGTTGCACATGAGTGGCATTGGCAAACCTCAGACATGTCATCACAATCCCCAACACACATGTCATTACAACTCGCACACATGAGCCATACCACAGCCATATCGCAACTGCCACCACCATCCCTACACATACAACTGCATGAGCAGCCAAAGGGGAGCCAGACATCACATGCAACACAGGAAGTGCACCACACATGTACACACACCACCACACTTGCATGCATGTGTACACCTCTGCCAAGTGTCGCAGTGTTCAGACGGGCATCCATGTCACATCTGCCAATCAGGCTTCCACATACCGCTGTCACATGCATCCATGTTGCATCACTGTTGCAGCCTTGTCAAATACACACACATGCACATGTACACAGTGCTCATACATGCAGCCGAAAACAACATACATGCGTGACATCACGGACATGTCTACTTACATACACTTTCACCCAAACATGTGTGCACACACAACTGCATTTGGCATGCAAGCCTACACACACAAGCACCATCCATGTCTCACACATTACAGCCCTCGCATGTGTCAGCCCCACGGCCCTGTACACCCCCACCCATACTCGACCCCATACAAACAGATGTGCAACCTGCACACTACCGAATAATCACCACACGCACTGCTCACAATCAGGATGCATGTACACTCACCGCTCGACTCCAGACGGGTCTGCTTCTCTAGGACCTGGACGTGGAGCGCTGGGGATATGCGTTCCAGGACCCTCATCTGTTCTTCCGACAAGTGGCCCCGGCGCCCCTTGGCATCCGCTGCCTTCAAGAGGCGCCGGGCCTTGTTCAGGGTCCTGGACCTGAAGTCCTCCCAGCGCTTCCTGACATGTTGTAAGTCCCGGACTGCCACCCCCTCCGAGTTGATGGCAGTCACGATGTCAGTCCAGATCCGAGTCCGTCCTTCCTTGTCGGCGCGGGAACTTCCAAAGAGGGCATCATACTGCCCCAGGACTTGCTCCACCAGGACACCAACTTCGGTGGCACTGAAGCTGGTGCCCCTCTGCCTCTCTGGCCGGGGGTTGTCAGTGGTCACAGATGGTGTTTGCCCCGACATGACAACCCCAGAGGCAGGAGTGGGTGGCCAACTGGGTCCTGGGGCTGGGCTGTGGAGCGATAGAATCCCAGTCGGGAGTCTTCAGTTCCAGCAGGGGTGGTCACAGCATAGCACCCCTGACTGATGTGCAGGCAGCAAATGGCAGTGCACATGGGCAGCAGGCAGTCAGGCAGCAGCAGATGGCAGGTGGGAGCGTGCTCGGGGCTCTGGGGGGCAGTAGTTCGGCCTTCTGGGCAGGAGCGTGGTCTTCCGTGTGCTTATGCGTGGCCAGCTTGATACGGAGTGATTTGGCATGTGAAAATCCTGCACGTCAGCGTGAAAATCGAGGAAAGGCCCTTAGCGCGTAAGCGCGTCAGCACGCATACGCGATTCTATTGGACGAAAGGCCCTAAGCGCGTAAACGCGTCGCCAGCGTATGCGCGTCTATGAAGTCACGTGCACGTTGAATTGGGCACACGTTTGAAAATGTTGCGTGTGAAAAAAATGAAAGACACGTCCGAGTGTCAAAGCGTGTAAATGGTGGGAATGGGCCTAGCGCGTACACGCGGCAGTGACAAAGCGTGTAATTGGTGGAAATGGCCCTACACGCAGAAGTGACAAAGCGTGTAATTGGTGGAAATGGCCCTACACGCAGAAGTGACAAAGCGTGTAATTGGTGGAAATGGCCCTAGCGCGTACACGCCACGTAAGTGATGCTGGACGTGTGGGCCTGTATAAAAGGTACGTGTAGAACACCATTTCCTTGTACGTGCTTTTCGTGGAGAGCGAGTGGGTGAATTCTGTACTTCTTGTCGTTTCACACACGATTTACTTCACGGCGTTTCAAGTTCGTATTCCCTGTTACCTCTGACAGCTTTTTCTCTTTTTTCTCTTTTACTGGTTTACCTGGGCCTGTTCCCTCAAACAGTGTTCCCTTCTACTGTTGTCCTGTCTCCTCAGACAGTATACAAATCTTCTTTTGGCGGGGGTGTTGCCAACCAAACGCGCTCCTTTTTCACGCTCTTTTACCTGGCAGACGGTGAGTCACGCACGTATCTAACATCTGTGCTTGCCCCGTGTGTAGCCTACCCCTTCAGAGGTCATTCTAGGCTGCGTGTGACACGCATACGTTCATTCTTGTGTTACTGGGTGCCACAGCGTAGTGCAGGTTTTTCTTTCTGCACACGTGGTCTAGGAGGGGTTGCGTGCACCTCATCTCCCTTTTTTGGGGCTCCTGTGCGTAGCGTGACCCGTCAACTTTCCCCAGGGGTTACATTCAGCCTTGCTAGAGCACTAGGGTACAATTACCATCTGGTACCCAACCCCTTTGACCCCCAATTGCCCAGGACAATAGTTTACAGCCACTCCCATACGCACATTAACATCAGTGCCATGGCTGGGAGGCGAGGATTCCGTAAGGGTGGCAAAGGTGGAAGAGCCACAAGTGGTGGCCGTGGTGGATCCGGTAGGGGACGTGGTCGTTACTTGCAGGTTGAGCCTGTCCCCCCATGTGTGGAGGACCAGTCAAGGGCACCCATAATCCCCCCCCCTCCCGTTGAGGCTGATGTGGCTGACACCATCCATGCTCAGCCCTTGTTGGACCAGCCCATTGTGGCACCAGACCTGGCTGACTCCATGGCTGACTTCCAGGTCAGCAGGCCTATGACACGTGCGCTGGTGCACGTTGATGTCATCATGCCACGTGCATCTGGGGCAGCAAGGTCATCTGCTGCCCCAAGTAGGCAGGGCGGAGAGGCTGCAGGGGCAGCTGCGGCTCCATCCACCCCAGCTCTCACACACCCAGCCAGGACAGTGTCGGTCCTAGTCCATCCTGCTGACATTCCCCCTGACACCATTACACTTGAGCCAATGCCTGCACCAACTCCCATGCTGAGTGTGCAATCCCACACTCCTGATACAGAGTCCACCAGGGCTCCTGCCCCTAGTGTCCAGAGCGGCGCAGGACACTCAGGATCACCACCACCTTCCAAGCGGAAGAGGAAGAGTGCTCGTCCGGCACAGGCTGATGCCCCAGACACGGCTACACAGTCCGGCCCGTCCAGGAAGCCCAGTTTCACGGATGACGAACTGAATGCACTTGTCGAGTATGTGTCCGCACATGATAACGAGATGGTCATTGTTGCAGGATCCAAGACCACACCTGCACAACGCCAGGCACACTGGCAGACCGTTTCGGACATCGTAAGTGCCCTTGGAATCGTGAGGCGCACAGCCGATGATTGCTATAAGCGCTGGAATGACCTAAAGCGCAGGGCAAAGAGTAAGCTGGCCTCAAGTCATGCCGCAACTCTAGTGACTGGAGGTGGGTCTCCAGTAGTAGACATGGAACTCACTCCACATGAGTCAGTCGCTGGGACCTACGTCACGGAGGAACAGATCCAAGGCGTGGGAGATCTGCCTGATTACGAGGCATTGTCCGGTGAGTGCACATGCATGTGTGTGTCATCCATGTGCATGGTGTGTGTGTGAGGGCTTCTGTTTGTGTGCCAGGTGAGAGTGTGTGCGCCTGAGTCGTATGGGTCAGCCATGTGCTTCATGCAATACATCCTGCGCAGCTGCATTAGGCCATAGCAGTATCCCTTCTGCCAACAGTAGACATCTAGCCCAACTGCACGCCAGTTGCCCTTGAAGTGTCACCTTGCCACAACATTGTTGCTTATTTTTCACTGTTCATTCAGGCAGATTGTTTGCATTCCACCACTTTTACTAGGCATTTCGCAGTCCTCTAGTCACATGTCTGACATGGCTATGGTAAAGTGGAGTGACTTTGTTACCTGGATATCATTTGTTCACACATGTCCCTGTGCAATTGGACCATTTTGGACTGGCAGCTCCAGGTGAAAAATCTGACCTGTTTGAATTAGAAAAGCTATTACATGCGGGAACTGGACTGAATGAATAGGTCCTGCCCTCCTCTCCATCTTCACTCAATAGCAATGGTACATGCCATCTGTGTGATGGCATGTGTGTTTCACCTGGCAATCACAGGCCAATGTGTGATGCCACTGCCAGGCAGCATGCAGAAAATGTGTTCATCTTCCATCTTGGTGTCATCAGTGTGTGCCATTTGCCTGCCCTTCATATGCAGTGAGGGTGCATGCATGGGAGGGTTTTAGTCATGTGGGACATGTGTCAATCAAGTACTGGTTCTCTTGCTTCTCAGCCCTCATTGTGTGCCATGGTGCTAATGCCTGTTTCCATTTCTTTGTTTTTATGTCTTTGCAGGGGAAGACGCACCTGATACTGCTGGGGTTATGGAGATGGTGCAGACCCAGGAGGGGACCGAGGGCCGACCAACCACCAGTGAGGAACGTGGTGTGGTGGTGGGTGAGAACCCACAAGTGCTGCAGGTCGTGCTCTCAAGGGGTGTCTCTGGCTGCACCTCCCCCAAGCTGTACTCAGGTGTTGATTGGGATGATGAGACCTACGTGCCGTCGCAGGTGAGTGTTCCAGGGAGGGATTCTGTTCTGTCCCACCCACCTGCACCAGGGTCAGAACCCTCAATGGGGATGTCAGTGTTGGCAGCTACGCCTTTGGTGGTTACGGATGCAGCGTCACACTCCGCGACATCTGATCCTGTTCCTGGGCCAGCAGATCAGAGGGGGAATGCAGTCCTGCAGCCTCAGGCAGTGCCGGCACAGCAAGGCACACTTCGCCTTGCCCCAGACAGGTGTGGTGCCCGCCGACGTGGTGGCCGTACGCCACCTGGCAATACCGCATGGGAGCAATCCATTTACGGTATGGCAACCCAACAGGCAGCATCATCCGAGATGATGGCTCAGGCCATGGATAGGGTGGCCACTTCCATTGTCCCCCCTGAAAGGCTGATGGAGCGACTACAGCAGGCAACCGACTCCATCTGCCAGTCACACAGGGAGGACATGTTGGCGTCCAACAGGGACAGGCGGGCGGCACTGGCGACTCTGCAGGAGGCCATCTCCATAGAGTCCCAGGGCCACAGGGAAGCCCTGAGGCAGGAGCTCCTTCACCTCAGGACGACTCTTGTTGAGCTTGAGGCTTCAACACACCAAAGGACAGAACAGCAGCTGGAGCGTCTCACCCGTACGCTCTCAGCTGAGATGCAGGCAACGAGGGCGGAGGTCCGGGCATCCCATGAGTTGTTGCATGGGGACCTCCGCACACTCATCCTCCAGAACCAGACCTACCACACCCGCATGCTTGCAGCCATGGAGGAGCAGAGTAGGGCCTTGCGTGGGCTGCCTCCCATAGTGCAACCACCTCCGGATGCAGCTGCACAGGGTGATAATAGCGACAGCAGTGATACTCCCACAATAGGATAGCCGTGTGGGCCATGAGTCCATGGAGGTGTTTTATTTTTCCCAGGATACACACAGGTGGGTTTTGGTGTGCACCCTGTCCTCGGACCTCCTGGGTGGCCTCCCAAACCCCCCCAAGCCCATCAATGGCCATTTTTGATTTTTATTTTTATTTTTCAATTTATTTTTCCCAATTTTTTTGGGACAATTTGTTGCCTTCCGTGGTTCCTGTGGGCATATGCTGCATTGTGGCTGGGCACATGCAGGCTTGTCATGTATTTGGTTCAGATGCTTGAGTTTGAGTCACACACACCCCTCCTGCTTCCCGTTTCCATGGGCTTGCAAAGGGTGTGCCCAAGTGACATTGACGTACATGGTGACATTGGACTCCCACTACATGTGTGGGTAGTCTAGTCAATACTGTGTATACATTCCTAGTGCATATTGCTGTTGTGTTGTACACTGTATGTTGCATTGATGTGTAACTCATCATCTGTGTCTACCTCCCAATTTGCAGGTCCCTTCCTCATGTCTACACAAGGCCCTTTAGTTTGGAGATGGGGTCCATGTTGGCAGCAGTGCACCTACTACTCTACATGGCGCCAACACTGCACAGTTGGTAGTGGTGGGGGTGCAGGCATTTCCAGGTGGTGAGACTACTAATTTCTTACATTTGTGATGTCATGTTAATGGTAGTACCTGCTCAAGTTTGTTGTTGGTCCTGCATTACTGTGAGCATTTCAGGTGTTGCAAGTTTAAATTAGGGACACTGTACATTGTGACACTAGTGTCATGTTGTGGGGATTACTTTGTTTACCTGCAAATGGCATGACATGGCACAGTGTGTCGTGTGGCGGTGCTGGGGATGGGTTGGCTGACATGGCACTGTCCTCTTGTTGCATTTTGCAAGTGGGTATTCATTTTAGCTGCTTGGATGTGTTTCTTCACAAAACTGCATTGGTGGTGTCTGTGTGGGTAGGGATGCACACATTGTAACACTTCCAGGTGAACAATCTCAGGCTGATATGGTTTTCACGGTTGATTCTCCAGACATTCAGGATCAGTGTCAGGTTGAGTCATCATTGATTGTCAGATGGAATGTGCCAGGGCAGTGTGCACTCCACAGGGGTGTGATTACTATGTGAAGTAATTAGCCACTAGCTGTGTACGGGCTGCCTTCCCCCGTGCCCTTTCCCCTCCCATGCGCAGCGGCTGTGCATGTGGTTGGGGATGTGGGGCCACCACCATGTCCACGGCCAGGCCCCGGCGTGTTGCAACGTTGTGCAGGACACATGCTGCCACTATGATCCTGCACACTACTGGGGGAGCGTACAATAGCTGCCCACCAGAACGGTCAAGGGAGCGAAAGCGTGACTTTAGCACTCCGAATGTGCGCTCCACTATGCCCCAGGTTGTAATGTGGGCTGTGTTATATCTTACCTGGGGTGGCGTGGTGGGGTTCCGAATTGGCGTCATCATGTGGGGGCTGAGAGGGTAGGCACTGTCCCCTGTGGAGGTGGTGATTGGTATCATTGGTGGGGTTGTGACCTTGCTCAGTATCTGACATGCATGCATGTGCAGTGGCATTCATACTCACCAAGCAGCCATGTATCGCCATGCCGCCCAGCTTCTAGGTCCCGGCTTAGGGTGGACATTCGGTAAATGAAGCTGTCGTGGGTGGACCCGGGATAGTTGGCATATACTGAGGTGATGATTCCCTTGGCATTACATACTACCTGCACGTTGATGGAATGCCAGTGCTTGCGGTTCCTATAGATGTGCTCTGATGCCCTGGGGGGACGTAGAGCCACATGGGTGCAGTCGATGGCACCTAGCACTTTGGGGAATCGTGCCACACCGTAAAAATCCAGGGCGGCAGCATGCCTTTCTGCAGGTGTTCTGGGCAGGTATATGTGCCTGCGGACTGATGGGCGTGCAGTGATGATGTTCAAGACCTGGTGTAGGCAGCGTGACTGGGTGGCCTGTGATACCCCACCCACTATGGCACTTGTCCGCTGAAATGATCCAGTGGCTAAGAAGTGCAGTACATTGAGGACCTTCTCCAGGGGGCTGAGTGCTTGGGAGCACAGGGTGGGTGATGTGAGGTCATCCTCCCACTCACTCACCAGGTCCAGTATTATGTGTGGTGGAAACCTGTACCTCCCATACACCTGGTCATCAGGCATCCCGAAAAGGCTGGTTCTGGGTGTGAATATTCTGGCCCTGACTATCCTCCTCCTCCTCCTTTGGTAGCCCACGCCCACTGCTGCTAGGAACGGTATGTTCATCCTGGGTCTGAGATTGTTATTTAGTTAGCGCGCAAATTTATGCGTTGCGCGTGTTGTAGGCGAGCGTGTGACCCGCGCACCCCTGAAATCCAGGACCCAGTCCAATAGCGTGTGGAAATTCCCGTGCACCCCGGGATACAGGTGCGCTGACGTACTTGCGTGTGTAAGTGCCCGCGCACCCCTGATATACACGTACATAGGCCAATCGCATGTACGCGCACTTTTGTCCAATTACACGCGATGACACTCTGACGTGCTGTCCAATTACACGCGATGACACTCTGACGTGCAGTCTTTCCACGTGTGCTCTGTCATCACGTGCTGTGTGGGAAACACCCGTGCGGGTCACGTCACAGACGCGCTTACGCGCTGAGGGCCTTTGGTCCAATAGAATCGCGTATGCGTGCTGACGCGCTTACGCGCTGAGGGCCTTTGGTCCAATAGAATCGCGTATGCGTGCTGATGCGCTTACGCGCTAAGGGCCTTTCCTCGATTTTCACGCTGACGTGCAGGATTTTCACGTGCCAAATCACTCCGTATCAAGCTGGCCACGCGTAAGCACACGGAAGACCACGCTCCTGCCCAGAAGGCCGAACTACTGCCCCCCAGAGCCCCGAGCACGCTCCCACCTGCCATCTGCTGCTGCCTGACTGCCTGCTGCCCACGTGCACTGCCATTTGCTGCCTGCACATCAGCCAGGGGTGCTGTTGCTGTGACCACCCCTGCAGGAACTGAAGACTCCCGACTGGGATTCCATCGCTCCACAGCCCAGCCCCAGGACCCAGTTGCCCACCCACTCCTGCCTCTGGGGTTGTCATGTCGGGGCAAACACCATCTGTGACCACTGACAACCCCCGGCCAGAGAGGCAGAGGGGTACCAGCTTCAGTGCTACCGAAGTTGGTGTCCTGGTGGAGCAAGTCCTGGGGCAGTATGATGCCCTCTTTGGAAGTTCCCGCGCCGACAAGGAAGGACGGACTCGGATCTGGACTGACATCGTGACTGCCATCAACTCGGAGGGGGTGGCAGTCCGGGATTTACAACATGTCAGGAAGCGCTGGGAGGACTTCAGGTCCAGGACCCTGAACAAGACCCGGCGCCTCTTGAAGGCAGCGGATGCCAAGGGGCGCCGGGGCCACTTGTCGGAAGAACAGATGAGGGTCCTGGAACGCATATCCCCAGCGCTCCACGTCCAGGTCCTAGAGAAGCAGACCCGTCTGGAGTCGAGCGGTGAGTGTACATGCATCCTGATTGTGAGCAGTGCGTGTGGTGATTATTCGGTAGTGTGCAGGTTGCACATCTGTTTGTATGGGGTCGAGTATGGGTGGGGGTGTACAGGGCCGTGGGGCTGACACATGCGAGGGCTGTAATGTGTGAGACATGGATGGTGCTTGTGTGTGTAGGCTTGCATGCCAAATGCAGTTGTGTGTGCACACATGTTTGGGTGAATGTGTATGTAAGTAGACATGTCCATGATGTCACGCATGTATGTTGTTTTCGGCTGCATGTATGAGCACTGTGTACATGTGCATGTGTGTGTATTTGACAAGGGTGCAACAGTGATGCAACATGGATGCATGTGACAGCGGTATGTGGAAGCCTGATTGGCAGATGTGACATGGATGCCCGTCTGAACACTGCGACACTTGGCAGAGGTGTACACATGCAAGCAAGTGTGGTGGTGTGTGTACATGTGTGGTGCACTTCCTGTGTTGCATGTGATGTCTGGCTCCCCTTTGGCTGCTCATGCAGTTGTATGTGTAGGGATGGTGGTGGCAGTTGCGATATGGCTGTGGTATGGCTCATGTGTGCGAGTTGTAATGACATGTGTGTTGGGGATTGTGATGACATGTCTGAGGTTTGCCAATGCCACTCATGTACAACTGTCATGTGTGTATGTGTCCATTGTACAGTGCCCTGATGCCTGTGTTTTGTTTCTCCCTGTCTGCAGCTTCAACTGATGAAGAGGGCGGAGAAGGTGCTGTGGAGCACAGCGGCGGGGATCCCACCGCCAGCCGGAGACGCATGGCCCAGCTCCCCTCCCGTGTTGTCATCTCGTCGGGGAGTGAGGAGTCCGGTGCCGCGTCCCAGGCCGCAGCTGCCGGGGGGAGGTCCAAGAGGCGGAGTTTGGAGTTGGACTCCTCGGCAGCAGAAGGGGCAGCTGGGACCCCACAGGGCCCAACAGGGGAAGATGGCACAGAGTCATCCAGGTTGGTGGGGGGTTTGGTGGAGGAGGAGGCCGTGCAAGCACCAGAGACGGGGTCTGGAGGTGGGGATCCCACTGGTGCTAGTGGTGCAGTGCAGGACCAGGGACAGGAGGCAGCACAGGCCGCCGCGGAGGTGCCTGTGTGCAATCCTGTCCCCGATCCTGTCCCTGCATCATCTTGCACCAGCAGGGATGCCTACGTCCAGACCCGTTTTCAGGCAGGGGATGAGCTGACGTCAACTGGCCTTCCTCTGCCTGCGGACGTGGCCATCCAGGTCCGGGTTGAGCCTGTCCTGGCTGGTGTGGCGTTGTGTCAACGGGCCATGCGAGGTGACCTGCAGTCTTTTCATGGAGAGACTGCACGTCATCTCAAATGGCTTGTTGACCACGTCAGCCTGCTGGGACAGGTCACCCAGGCCGGATTCCTCCGTCTGATGGGTCTTGCTCCGACCCCCTCCTCAACTGGACCCCCTACGCGCCAGTCGTCCTCTGTGCCATCTTCCCACCCATCAGTCACCTGGGTGCCCTGTGGAGCTGCCTCTGACGGTGCGACCAGGCTGGTGGAGGAGGCATCCCTGCCACAGTCGGGAGTCGGACGTCCAGCAGGGGTGGCCACATCAACAACTGCACCCCAGCCGGCGGAGGATGTGCAGGCAGCAGGAGGCAGTACACGGGCAGAGGCAGAGCAGCAGCAGCAACATGGTGGGAGACATGAAGGCTCGGGGCCTTCGACATCGGAGGGGCAGGCATCGGCCGGAGGGAGTGTCTTCCGTGTGGCAGCGGTTGGGCCACGCCATAGGTGCGGAGTAGGGGCGGGCGGAAGAGGCGCGGCTCACAATGGTCAGGGCGGAGAACTCCATGCGGAGGGCCCTGAGGCGGGCCGAGTACCTCGAGGCAATCCGCAGGGGGTTGGAGGAGGACACGGCATCGTCCCTGCGGACCCTCGGGGCCATGGAACAGGACCGCCTCCGGGACATCGAACAGGAGTTCGATGATGCCCTGGCCCGGAACACCACGGAGTGAGCCGCTGGACTTGCCCGCCGCCTTTGTATATAGTTCTTTAGTTTTAGGTTTCCTTTGTTTGTTCTTATGATTTGGAGTCAACGGACACTGCTCCACTTTTTGTATATAGTTGCATTTTAGTTAGGGTTTTTTGTAGGTTTCCTTTGTTCAGTTGGGCTCATGGACCCTTGGATGTTTTGTACATAGTTCTTCATTGGATTGATTTTATTTTTCATCTGACTTTGGACTACATTTTTTTGGATTAGGATTTGGTGCTTTTATTTTTTAAACAGACATGCAGCTTATCTTTTTTTCATTCCCATTGTAGTTTGTTTCATTTCATTTGCATTCTTATTTTTTTAATACAATTTTGTTTTCATACTTCACTGTGTGGTATCATCTCATTGCTTTCATGCATGTCATGTTGGGTGTTTTCCCATTCAATTGCAACCATTGTGTGTGACGGACATGGGTTCATTAGCTTTATGAACATTGGGGGTGTAACATGTAATTTCCTTTTCCATGTGGGTGAATGGGTTACTTGGTTGGGCTTTTTGGCTGTGGAGGCTGACCATGACGCACATGATTGGGGATTGTGAGGACCTGGTGGAGGCTGCCCATGGTGGCTGGGGGGTGGGGGTGGTGGGAGACATGAGTGGGGGCCTGGTGGAGGGTGCCCCTGCACTGCTGGGGGGTGGTGGTGATAGGGGACATGGGTGGGGGCCTGGTGGAGGGTGCCCCTGCACTGCTGGGGGGTGGGGGTGGTGGGAGACATGGGTGGGGGCCTGGTGGAGGCTGCCCCTGCACTGCTGGGGGGGGGGGTGATAGGGGACATGGGTGGGGGCCTGGTGGAGGCTGCCCCTGCACTGCTGGGGGGTGGGGGTGGTGGGAGACATGAGTGGGGGCCTGGTGGAGGCTGCCCCTGCACTGCTGGGGGGTGGGGGTGGTGGGAGACATGAGTGGGGGCCTGGTGGAGGGTGCCCCTGCACTGCTGGGGGGTGGGGGTGGTGGGAGACATGAGTGGGGGCCTGGTGGAGGGTGCCCCTGCTCTGCTGGGGGGTGGGGGTGGTGGGAGACATGAGTGGGGGCCTGGTGGAGGCTGCCCCCGCACTGCTGGGGGGTGGGGTGGTGGGAGACATGAGTGGGGGCCTGGTGGGGGCTGCCCATGGTGGCTGGGGGGTGGGGGTGGGTGGGAGACATGGGTGGGGGCCTGGTGGAGGGTGCCCGTGCACTGCTGGGGGGTGGGGGGAGACATGGGTGGGAGCCTGGTGGGGGCTGCCCATGGTTGCTGGGGGGTGGGGGTGGTGGGAGACATGAGTGGGGGCCTGGTGGAGGCTGCCCCTGGTGGCTGGGGGGTGGGGGTGGTGGGAGACATGAGTGGGGGCCTGGTGGAGGGTACCCCTGCACTGCTGGGGGGTTGGGGTGATAGGGGACATGGGTGGGGGCCTGGTGGAGGCTGCCCCTGCACTGCTGGGGGGTGGGGGTCGTGGGAGACATGAGTGGGGGCCTGGTGGAGGGTGCCCCTGCTGGCTGGGGGGTGGGGGTGGTGGGAGACATGAGTGGGGGCCTGGTGGAGGGTGCCCCTGCACTGCTGGGGGGTGGTGGTGATAGGGGACATGGGTGGGGGCCTGGTGGAGGCTACCCCTGCACTGCTGGGGGGTGGGGGTGGTGGGAGACATGAGTGGGGGCCTGGTGGAGGCTGCCCCTGCACTGCTGGGGGGTGGGGGTGGTGGGAGACATGGGTGGGAGCCTGGTGGGGGCTGCCCATGGTTGCTGAGGGGTGGGGGTGGTGGGAGACATGAGTGGGGGCCTGGTGGAGGCTGCCCCTGCACTGCTGGGGGGTGGGGGTGGTGGGAGACATGGGTGGGAGCCTGGTGGGGGCTGCCCATGGTTGCTGGGGGGTGGGGGTGGTGGGAGACATGAGTGGGGGCCTGGTGGAGGCTGCCCCTGCACTGCTGGGGGGTGGGGGTGGTGGGAGACATGAGTGGGGGCCTGGTGGAGGGTGCCCCTGCTGGCTGGGGGGTGGGGGTGGTGGGAGACATGAGTGGGGGCCTGGTGGAGGCTGCCCCTGCACTGCTGGGGGGTGGGGGTGGTGGGAGACATGAGTGGGGGCCTGGTGGAGGGTGCCCCTGCTGGCTGGGGGGTGGGGGTGGTGGGCGACATGAGTGGGGGCCTGGTGGAGGGTGCCCCTGCTCTGCTGGGGGGTGGTGGTGATAGGGGACATGGGTGGGGGCCTGCTGGAGGCTGCCCCTGCACTGCTGGGGGGTGGGGTGGTGGGAGACATGGGTGGGGGCCTGGTGGAGCCTGCCCCTGCACTGCTGGGGGGTGGGGGTGGTGGGAGACATGAGTGGGGGCCTGGTGGAGGCTGCCCCTGCACTGCTGGGGGGTGGGGGTGGTGGGAGACATGAGTGGGGGCCTGGTGGGGGCTGCCCATGGTGGCTGGGGGGTGGGGGTGGGTGGCAGACATGAGTGGGGGCCTGGTGGAGGGTGCCCCTGCACTGCTGGGGGGTGGGGGTGATAGGGGACATGGGTGGGGGCCTGGTGGAGGCTGCCCCTGCACTGCTGGGGGGTGGGGGTGGTGGGAGACATGAGTGGGGGCCTGGTGGAGGGTGCCCCTGCTGGCTGGGGGGTGGTGGGAGACATGAGTGGGGGCCTGGTGGAGGGTGCCCCTGCACTGCTGGGGGGTGGTGGTGATAGGGGACATGGGTGGGGGCCTGGTGGAGGCTGCCCCTGCACTGCTGGGGGGTGGGGGTGGTGGGAGACATGAGTGGGGGCCTGGTGGAGGCTGCCCCTGCACTGCTGGGGGGTGGGGGTGGTGGGAGACATGGGTGGGAGCCTGGTGGGGGCTGCCCATGGTTGCTGGGGGGTGGGGGTGGTGGGAGACATGAGTGGGGGCCTGGTGGAGGCTGCCCCTGCACTGCTGGGGGGTGGGGGTGGTGGGAGACATGGGTGGGAGCCTGGTGGAGGATGCCCATGGTTGCTGGGGGGTGGGGGTGGTGGGAGACATGAGTGGGGGCCTGGTGGAGGCTGCCCCTGCACTGCTGGGGGGTGGGGGTGGTGGGAGACATGAGTGGGGGCCTGGTGGAGGGTGCCCCTGCTGGCTGGGGGGTGGGGGTGGTGGGAGACATGAGTGAGGGCCTGGTGGAGGGTGCCCCTGCACTGCTGGGGGGTGGTGGTGATAGGGGACATGGGTGGGGGCCTGGTGGAGGCTGCCCCTGCACTGCTGGGGGGGGGTGGGAGACATGAGTGGGAGCCTGGTGGAGGCTGCCCCTGGACTGCTGGGGGTGGGGGTGGTGGGAGACATGAGTGGGAGCCTGGTCGAGGGTGCCCCTGCACTGCTGGGGGGTGGGGGTGGTGGGAGACATGAGTGGGGGCCTGGTGGAGGGTGCCCCTGCACTGCTGGGGGGTGGGGGTGGTGGGAGACATGGGTGGGAGCCTGGTGGGGGCTGCCCGTGGTTGCTGGGGGGTGGGGGTGGTGGGAGACATGAGTGGGGGCCTGGTGGAGGGTGCCCCTGCACTGCTGGGCGGTGGGGGTGGTGGGAGACATGAGTGGGGGCCTGGTGGAGGCTGCCCCTGCACTGCTGGGGGTGGTGGTGATAGGGGACATGGGTGGGGGCCTGGTGGAGGCTGCCCCTGGTGGCTGGGGGGTGGGGGTGGTGGGAGACATGAGTGGTGGCCTGGTGGAGGCTGCCCCACACTGCTGGGGGGTGGGGGTGGTGGGAGACATGAGTGGGGGCCTGGTGGGGGCTGCCCATGGTGGCTGGGGGGTGGGGGTGGTGGGAGACATGGGTGGGAGCCTGGTGGGGGCTGCCCATGGTTGCTGGGGGGTGGGGGTGGTGGGAGACATGAGTGGGGGCCTGGTGGAGGCTGCCCCTGGTGGCTGGGGGGTCGGGGTGGTGGGAGACATGAGTGGGGGCCTGGTGGAGGCTGCCCCTGGATGCTGGGGGGTGGGAGACATGAGTGGGGGCCTGGTGGAGGGTGCCCATGGTGGCTGGGGGGTGGGGGTGGTGGGAGACATGAGTGGGGGCCTGGTGGAGGGTGCCCCTGCACTGCTGGGGGTGGTGGTGATAGGGGACATGGGTGGTGGCCTGGTGGAGGCTGCCCCTGCACTGCTGGGGGGTGGGGGTGGGTGGGAGACATGAGTGGGGGCCTGGTGGAGGGTGCCCATGGTGGCTGGGGGGTGAGGGGGTGGGAGACATGAGTGGGGGCCTGGTGGAGGCTGCCCCTGGATGCTGGGGGGTGGGGGGGTGGGAGACATGAGTGGGGGCCTGGTGGGGGCTGCCCATGGTGGCTGGGGGGTGGGGGTGGGTGGGAGACAAGAGTGGAGGCCTGGTGGAGGCTGCCCATGGTGGCTGGGGGGTGTGGGGTGCAGGGGGACATGAGTGGGGGCCTGGTGGTGCTGCCCCTGCACTGCTGGAGGGTGGGGGGGTGGGAGACATGAGTGGGGGCCTGGTGGAGGGTGCCCCTGCACTGCTGGGGGGTGGGGGTGGTGGGAGACATGAGTGGGGGCCTGGTGGAGGGTGCCCATGGTGGCTGGGGGGTGGGGGTGGTGGGAGACATGCATTGTTGGTCAGTAGTGCAAGGTGACATGTGGGTTGGCTGGGGAGCATGCCCATGGTGGATGGGCTGCCTGCGGGACATGAGCAGGGGTGCAGGGTAGTCCCCCGTGGTGTGGGCTGCCTGCAGGGGCCGTGGAGGTTGTGGAGCGTACACCTGGGAGGACCCACACGGCCAATTCACGTGTAGTACTCCCCAGAACCCCTGAAATACACATACCCTGCTGAAATCGCGTGTGGAACTTCCCGCGCACCCCTGAAATACACGTACCCTCCTGAAATTGCGTGTGGAACTTCCCGCCACCCCTGGAATACACGTACCCTGCTGAAATCGCGTGTGGAACTTCCCGCGCACCCCTGGAATACACGTACCCTGCTGAAATCGCGTGTGGAACTTCCCGCGCACCCCTGAAATACACGTACCCTGCTTGCACGGGGCCAATCGCGTGTGGAACTTCCCACGCACCCCAGAAATACACGTACCCTGCTTGCACGGGGCCAATCGCGTGTGGAACTTCCCGCGCACCCCTGAAATACACGTACCCTGCTCGCACTGGGACAATCGCGTGTGGAACTTCCCGCGCACCCCTGAAATACACGTACCCTGATGAAATCGCGTGTGGAACTTCCCGCGCACCCATGGAATACACGTACCCTGCTCGCACTGGCCCATTCGCGTGTGGAACTTCCCGCGCACCCCTGAAATACACGTACCCTGCTGAAATCGCGTGTGGAACTTCCCGCGCACCCATGGAATACACGTACCCTGCTCGCACTGGGACAATCGCGTGTGGAACTTCCCGCGCACCCCTGAAATACACGTACCCCGCTGATATCACGTGTGGAACTTCCCGCGCACCCCTGAAATACACGTACCCTGCTTGCACGGGGCCAATCGCGTGTGGAACTTCCCGCGCACCCCTGAAATACACGTTCCCCGCTTGGCGTTTGCTGTTTGCCAGCCCGGTGAACTGGTCCAGGGTTAGCGCAGCCCTTTGCGATGATTTAGCGATTTTGATGGCTTTTCCTTGCGCGAGGGCGCTCTTGGGGGCGTTACTGGCGCTGCTGCAGGGTCGCTGCGATTCTCTGCGCCACGGCTGGTTTGGGAGCCTAAAATCCATGAATACGCTGTGCGCGGAAATCGGTTTTAGCGCACGTGCCTGGCGCAGTCAATCGCACGCGGACACTCTGCGCCAGCCGCTTGCGACACTTTTCTGCGAAATTCTATGAATTACCCTGTAACTCTCTTGATCTCAGTTTTGTACTATGTGACCTTGTCCATGCTTACAACACCACCATCAGTTCAACCCTGGATTTAGTGGCCCCTAAAATGATTAAGAAGACACAAACTACCCAGGCCAACATTGTCTGGTATTGTAAAGGAATCCAACGCATGCAGATACCTTTGAGCTGAAATCATTGTGCAAAAACTATAAATAGTTTATAATTTGCAGATAGCACCTGCACCAAATTCAGCAAAGATGCTTTTCAAAATCGTCCCTAAAGCCTTCGTCAGTCACGATTTGGCCCATAACAATCAAATCTTGTTTGACGATTTGCAAATTTGTTTTATAAATAAGATTGCCAAGATTTGCAGAACTAATGAGACAAAGCAGGTTGCTTCTATAATCCTTTTCCAGCTTTAGACTGTGATAACAAACAAGACTACTTCTATGGTGAACTCAGCTGTAATCGCAAGCCATGGTAACCCCTGCCCTTGCCCATTTATTAAAACACCTTCAGACATCTTGGATCCCTTATTAGCTAATAATGTAAACTCATATTTTAAGGATGGCTTTATCATCAGTGCCCTCAAAAGTTCTTCGGTTACACCACTTCTGAAGAAACTTTGTCTGAACTTTAAATGTCTCTCAAACCATTCTTTCCTATTAAAATTCCTGGACCAACCAGCCTCTATTCAGTTAAGAGAATACCTTGTAAAACAAAACAGCCTGGGAAATCACCAGTCGAGCTTTAAACCCAATCAAATGGATCTGGTATACTTCTACAGCTTGATCTGTCAGCATCTGTTGTTACAATTGGCCATCAGATGCTACTTGACAGACTTGCTTTCTTTCATAGTCTTGATCCCATTACACATAAATGGGTCCCTTCCTTTCTAAATAAGCGCACCTCTTTGGGGAAAATTGGGACATTTGAAACCTTTGCTGCAATCGTGAGCTGCAGACATCACCCACGTTTCCTGCCTCTCACTTTTACTGTTCAATCTGTATCTTAAGCATCTTCATAATCTGCTTATCAGAACAGGAGCACGTTTTTTTGAAACTATGCCAATTACATCTAGATTCTGTTTAGACTTGCAGTAACTGTCAAGTACTAGTGCTACATACACCTCTTAAGGATGAATAGCTAAACACGCAGGTAGGCGTAATACTTAATAATTGAAGCTGAGTTATAGGTGCAGGGGAGAAAATGCAGCTCTGGCACAACAAGCTGCTAATGTAAATCACGAGAAAAGTAGTGTCCTTGGTTGTGGACACTTCCGTCCCCTGCATACTAAAGGCGCTGAGACATACTCAGTGAATCCGGAAGTGCTTTGGGAGTGCTCTTGGGCTGTGCTTGCTGTGCATTTGTCCATCCACCCTGCCTGAATGTGTGCCACGCTGCTCTTTGGAACTATTTTGGGCTCCTATGCGCAAGAGGAAGAACTACTGCCACTTATCAAGGCGAAACCGTATCCAGGACTGCAGGACCCAGAGTAAATATTATTGACTCTCATTGACTTTCTTTTCCGACAGCATTTACTGTGTCTCACGTGTGTCTTGCGTACTGAGACTTCTTGTTGCTTACTCAGGCTTTAGTGTGTTGGACCCGTATCTCACGTCATTTCATTTTTGTTTTCCTCCATAGATTCATTGCGTTACTAATTGCCACGCCCCCTGCCTCCCACCTCCTGAAGCCCAGCACAAAGCCACTGGTGCATGCGCATCCGGAAGTGCTTTGCAAGGGCTGTTGGGCGGTTCGGCGTGGTCGCGGGAGAGCGGCTGGGCGGTGAGTAAGGTGACTTTGGGAAGCTAGTTCATTGCTGTATGTACTGATTTATTTGATGCGCTGCATACTTCATAGGTAATTGACTGAGCTCTATTTTTCTGCAGGGTAAAAACCTGCAATGGATGTTTGAACCTAGACAGTAATATTTTTGTACACGTTATGAGGAAAAATAAGCGTGAGATATATACTTACAAAAGGACTGTACTGCTGACAAGGAGTGAATCCAAGGCAGTGGACAAGCCTTACGATGATATTCTATCTGCTCCCCTAGTCTTCACTCCTGTAAAAGGAACTCTGAGTATGGCATGTACTCTACCTCTTCCCCCTTCTCCCACTTCTCCGTTGGCTACTGCTTTGTTAAACGTGAATGAAGGTGGGGGTATGGCTGAATCGATCCTGTTAATTGAATCACGTGAAGCGATTAAGAGCCCAGAAGTGGTGTGCCAACCTCAAGAAATGTCTGCTATGGTTCACAATGGGGATGCCCAAAGCCCCTAAGTAATAGACAGCTCCCTTCTGGCACTTTCCCAGTATACACTTGGGATGGAGGCTGAATGGGAGCTGTCTTCGGCTCAACCACTGGGAATGGAAAATACGGGGGGCTCAGTGCAAAAAGAGTCGCTTAATGGTTTAGTTTTAAATTAACTTACTCTGCATATTATTCTCTTGAAACAGCTGATTGCTGCAGTGGAAAGGCAGAATTGCCCTAATATGAACTGTGGGAAGGCTAACACGAATTTCCTGGACCCAGCTGTGGCCCCGCTAGAATCCAAGGGGGCATTGGGGGAGTCTAGCACGGGCTGTTCAGCATCCCCATCTAGGGTAAATGTGCATATGGATGCTGATCGGTCCATAGAAATATCTCTAATCAAGGATGCTGATTTCAACAATGGTTCCACAGGGGGTTTAAGTTCTAACCTGAATGAAAAAGGAGGTGGTTTCCAGAAGCAGGTAAAACAAAATAAAAATAAAAACAACAGAAAGAAAACCATCCCTCAGAAGAAGGAGAATGTTGTTGGCTATAAACGGAAATTTGAGATTGCTGCCAGGAACAGTTGGCGTAGGCATTTGAGAGATGAAATAGTATTCGCAGAATCTGAAACCATGGCGAACATGAGGGGGAGGATGTGATTGTGTGTAGAGGGACAGTGGGCTCCCTGGCCCAGGATTCTTTGAGTGAAAATCTAAAAAACAAGGGTCCTAATAGAGGCATTGCCAGTACCAATGCGTGTGCTCTGCAACCTGAATTATCTATACAGGGGAGCCTCTTAAACTTCTTCCCTAAAAAACAAAAGGGAAACAGCCTTGTAGGCTTGCCCAAACTCCAAACTTGTTGGCACCCCAGGAATCAAATGAATGCAATGAAGTAATAATAGGGGGCCCTCGAGGAAACCTTTTGACTCTACAGACAGGGATGGGGGCTGTTATGATGGGTGCAACTGGACGGCCACCAGTAAATGCAAATGGGACAGATGGACCTGCAAACTGTGGTATTCATCCACAAATCTCTCCTAATTTAGGGGTGGCTTTGATGTGTGGTGAGAGCCAACAGATGAACGGGCAGGGCGTAAAAGGTCCTTGAATGCCCACTCCAAGGAGGGCGATTTGGATACCCAGGTTTGCGCTACCTGTGGGGGGGGGGTAATCAAGGATGCTGAGGTGAATAATTTGGAGGGGGGCCCGATAATGGAAAGAGTCATAAGAAGGGTAATACAACTGATGCTGGATGAACATGAGAATGTACCAATACCAAAAGTGGATTCGGCAATAGAAGAAATTAATGTGCACTCAAGGTTGAATGAACAAAATAAAACTGCGAAGGCTAATATGATTGATTTAACCGGGGACCATTTGGGCAGCAGTATACAGATTGGTGGTCGCAGGGATAATGCTGCAGATGTGCAACCTGTGGGGTCTCGCCTGGTAAATGACCCATTCTATTCTAGGCTTCAGACAGGGATGTCTTCGAATGGCCTTCAAAACCCACGGACCGAAGGGAATAATCTTCGGCCTTTGTGCTTTGCCGAATCACCAAGCATATTGATGCATTATCTTTTTAACAATGGCGGGCCGTTGTCCTTAAATAGACCAACGGTTTTGGCGCTGTTTGGGGAAATCTCTAGTTTATCTCTCATTACTACGGGTGACATAAAACTAATTGACTTTGTTCACCCTACCAGATACGACTATGTAAGGGTTGTTTTCTTCTCACGTATAATTGCTGAAGCAGTTCTAAAAGAAATTGGTACATTTCACAAGTTTGGTTATGATCTTGAGATGGCGATAATGGACAGAGGCTCCAACACACAGGTTGGTAGGTGGGCTAATGATGATGAGATCCTGCCCCAGAACACTGCAATTAAGGCTGGTAGTAGTTTTTTTAACCTAATATCAGATGGTTGGTATTAACATTGCGGGATTCCATCTCACAACTACAGGGCTTGAAGCCTAACAGTTAAAAGTCCGATTTACTTGTCTCTTGCAAGCTGGAACTCAAGGGGAAATTGGTTCCTGAGGAACTCACATGACATTTGTACTATCCTTAGCGGGTGTTCTATCATATGCTTACAGGAGATTTGGTTTACTTCTCAATATATTCTGGATGGTTTTATTGTGCACTCTATTCTAGCCAAAAAGGGCCCGATGGGGCGCCCCACGGGAGGCTTACTTACTGCAGTTGCAATTAGTAAGGGTCCCAAAATTATAAAAAGGTTAAGGATCCACGATTGGTGTTCACTATTATTGATTCGGCTTGAATGCAGTTTGTTTACTGGACAATGTAATCTTTTGATTGTAAACATCTATTTGAGTTTGAAATTGAATATTGAAGAAGAACTAACAAAGTTGGGGGATTGCATGTTGGAGTTCATGATCCCTGCTTCCAAGGGGTCAGGACTTGCCCCACGACCTTGGAAGCAGGCCCATAACTCTGATCCCAGGAACCAGCCAGTCCCGATTGGGACCTTTTGGACCTTGTCCTGGCGTCAGTGGCGCCAGGCTCATGATGGTGACCGGTCCCGGCACTGGAAGCGCCAGGCTCATATCTCATATTAGGTAAGAGTGCTTGGTGGACCTACCTGTAGCAGACCATGCTGCTTACTTACCAGCTAACTGGTCTCCTGATCCTTCTCTGCCTGGGACTACTTTTCTGTCTGGGTGGAGCAGGAGCCACTCCCTGGAAGAAGAACACAGGAACTCTTCTAGAAATCTGGAACTCTTTTCTTACCTGGGTGGGGCCGTGGAAGAGGATGGATGCCTAAGCACTACAGAAGGCTATTTAAACCACACCCGATTGGTTTCACGTGCTTCGCGTTATTCTGCATCTGCAGCAGGACGCTCACCGTGTCAGCTCCAGGAAACCTCCAGCTCCAGATCCTGTGAATACGAAATAACCTGCTGGGATCCAACCTTCAGTCTTCTTCAGTATTCTGCAGCTCCTGCAAGACAAGGGCACAGGTTAGGCTAAAGCAAAGGCAGCGAATCTACTTACCTAATCCAGCGGCAGCATCCGAAGCGCCTTTTTCTGCCTTTCTCTTCCGGCATCCGACATCTGCAAAGAGAAAGAACATCGGTCAGGAATATTTAACTACAGAGCCTGCTTACCTGTGTTACGCCCATACCAACTCAGCTCGCGCTGCATTCCGGCACCTGCAAGGCAAGATACTTCGGTTAGTAACGCTTAGTTACAAGACTGCTCACCTGTGTTACGTTTGCTTCCAATCTGTTCGCGCGGCTCCTCGGCACCTGCAAAGACAAAAGAGACTTCTGGGAATATGATGAATCTAATCGCGAGCAACTTCAATGTCGAAATTCCCAGGGACATCTCCCGCTGCCAGGGAGGCAGTCTGGGGACAGTAGTCTCTCATATGGGTAAGAAGGAATTGCATGGGCGTCTTTGGGGAACTTCTTACGGCCTTTTTAATGCCAGGGGACCCCTGAACAGAAATGAGGAATATACAACTTGGTATAGAGGGGATAAAACTAGTGCTATTGGTCACATCTTTGTATCTGAATTACTTATGGCCTGGTTAAGGAATTGAAGCTATTGCGGGTGGAATGTAGTGATCATAAGATATTACATTTGAATCTTGCGGGGTCCTGGGGCTCGTCCGCCACACTCAGTTACCTAGGAAATCTACAAACAAATACGTCAAAAACAAGGATTATTTGGCATAAGGGCAATGTGGAGAAGACGAATGCTGTTTTCCTCTTGGATTTCAATACCTCTACTTATGGGAAAAAACATCTATTATACACCGAAGATACCTTCTCATACTATGTCGGGAACGTAATTATGCATTCTGCAATTGTATCTAAGCAAGTCATGGTTAGGCATAAACACACACATAGCTATGATCTGGCTATCAGAGCATATAAAAACAAGAGATCAAGGGAACTAAGACTGCTAGCTAAAATCGATCTCTCATTGAGAGAGAAACTAGCATTTTGAAGAAGGCTAGTAATCGCTGGAAAAATAAGATCAAGGAACAAAGAGCTATAATGTATCAGACAGATGGTGAAAGTATCTTGTGCGCTTTGAAAGATAATACTTCAAGAGCCTTTTGGTCTTTAGTGAATGACAAATTAACCTTGAATAGTGAGGCCCTTTCTTCAACTATTTCTGAGCAACAGTGGATTGGACACTTTGGGAATCTGTATCAATCTGGCTTGAGTAATCACTCCACCTCTGTTTGTCTGCGTGAGGTTGAATGGAAGGTCAATATTCTACAGGAGGATATTGAAATATTGATAGACAAGGCGTCTATCTCTAGGGCAGCTGGACCTAATGCTCTCGCAAATGTCATCTTCAAACATAATAAACAACTGTGGCCAAAAATACTATATGTTCTGTTTAACGATATTCTTATGACCCATAAAATTCCTTCTTCTTGGCATACTTCATATGTGGTCTCTGTTTACAAGAAGGGTGATCGGTCCTATCCGTTGAACTACAGGCTGATCGCTCTATTGGAAGCGGACTCCAAAATCTTCTCGGGAATAATTCGAAGTCATATACAGTGCTGGATAAAAATTAGTAACATTCTATCTATATTCCAATTTGGGTTCAGGAAAAGTGTGGGGATGGATGTTGGGGGTCTACTGCTGAATGCTATGCAGGCTAAAGGTTGGAAGAAGGAGGCGGCGCCCATATATATTGCCTCCATTGACTTGTCAATGGCTTTCAACAAGGTGGATAGATCACTACTCTGGGGCAAGTTAAATTGTATGGGTATGCCCCCAGCCCTCCTCTCTATACTTATACATCTACACGAAGGGTAAAAACTACAGGTTCGACTAAATAACCAGGGTTGTCTTCTATTCCAATTGATGCGTCTAACAGTCTGCGAGAGGGGGGTGTGTTTGCTCCAACAATATTTAATCTTTATGTCTCTGATGCTAAAGAGGTGCTGAAAGAAGATGCTTTTGTGCCCCCGGTGGTAGAAGGAGTTAAAATCAGTTGGACTGCATATGCAGATGATTTTATGCTCTTTCACCACACGCCAATCGGTCTACAGCGTCTGTTGTGCAAATTTTGGGATTACACTGAGTATAATCATCTAACGATAAATGATTATCGTTAGATGATTATACTCGCAATTGTACGTTTACATTTACGACCATATGTAAAACAGTTCTCATGGTTCTTGAACCATATAAAACTTGTGGTAAGACCGTATTTGAGTTATCTTGGCTACCCAGTTTATGGTAATCAACAGAAATCACACTATAGAGAGTACTTGGATGTACAAGTTGTGTCATTAATCATCCAATTAAAAAAAATTGATAGCAAATTTGGAAGGTTTTCCATTATACTGGCTCTCCGCTTTTACAAACAAAAGCTCTTATCACAACTTTGTTATGGAGTGGAGTTATTTCCGATATGGATCATGGATGAATTATCCAAATACGAAGCACGTATTTTAAGGGCTATCTTTATGTGTCTTCATACCTCTGGCTGCATTACGATTTGAATTGGATTTAACTGCAATAGCATGCATGGTAATATGGAAAAAGCTTGCACTATTTAGGAAGCTGGTCACAACCCCGAGGGGCATATTATATGATCTTTTGGGCTCGGGTATTTGTGCCGACAATATTGCTTCAGCATATATATCTGATCTAAAAAAAGAATGTATGAACTACTTGGAAATTCTGGGTCTCACACTTGATCTTTTAATATTCAACCCTGTGAAAGTCAAAAAATGTTTGGAATGGTGGGACTGGGACATTACGACCAGCAAGGTTGTGGCGACACGTCTTTATAATTATATGGTCTCCCATTTCAAAAAGGTGGGGAGTGTGGAATCATATTTAATCCTGTTCCCAGATAAAACTGCTAGACACAAATATATGCATTTTAGATTTAACGTGCTTCCAACTCGTGAAGTCCAATACGCTCGGAGGGCAGAGTTGGGGCGTTCGCAAATCTGTAGATTCTGCAATGAACTGGGAGCTATAGAAACATTGGAACATCTGATGATAGACTGCTCTGCATTGAGAACAACTTGGATACAGTATTTCAGCAAATTTGTTGTCATCACTAGTCTTGTTAATCTGAACTTATTGTGGTGGAAAATGTTGCATGGAAAAGAAAAACCGCTTCAATTGGCGGTAGTTAGATGTATGTAAATTGGGGATAGAACTTGAAATAAGTGGAAGATGTGTGGAATTAATGGTAATATCAATAATGTAGGGTTCTTAAAAAACATTAGTGGTCTTAGGTTTCACTCTAATGGCCTCATTATGAGTTGGGCGCAAAGGGATACCGGGCACCGGTAAGGACACCGGTGCCGGTAATCCCTTTGCGCCCTATTCCGAGTTCCCTTAGGGGGTCCCTTCCTTAATGCCTGGTTTTACCAGGCGTTAAGGACGGGACCCGTTAAGGGACTTTAGAGCTAATAACGGTACCGCAATTTGCGGTACTGTTATTAGCGCCTTCCCATTGAGCCCTATGGGGGCTCAAATGGGAATGGGGAATGGCTTTTTCAATGGGGATTTACCGGACCCGCAAAGGTCGGAATACACCAGTAAGTCCCCCTTGAACGAGGGCAGACTTGGTACCGGTATTGGAGGTAGTCATGGCGCTAATGGCGCCATGATAACCTCCAAATTCGGAAAGTGGCCTATGTCTTTTTTCTTACTTTTTTCGTTTCCTTTTCTTTATTTTTTTTCTTTCTTCTCTTTTCTTTTTTTCCCTTCCTCTCTTTTCTCTGTTTTACTGTATTTCTAGCCGGTCTTGATGCCGTATATGATTTGTTTTTTTCGTGTTGTAGTGTTTTAAGTTGAATTCCATGTCTATATGCTTGATTTTTTGTAATGAATTGAGTTGTAATGTATTATGAATCTTAATTTTGTGAAGGTTATTAATAACCAGAAACAAATAAATAAATAATAAAATAAATACTCAGTCAAAGTTTGTCTGCAGTTAAACGTAATTATATGCACAATAACATGTCTTGGTTTTTGTTCTGGCAAAGGTCAGAATTTAATTTAGGATACATAAAAATAGCAATACACAGTCAAAACAAAATAGCCTATACTAAAAAGAACCTATTGCCTGACCTTACTCTACCACAATAAATGCGTGTAGGAAAAGATGTATATGTTAAGGAAAAAAATCAGTGCTCAAAACAATATGTCAAGGTAACTGAGCAAAACTCCCTTCCCCACGTTTTTAGCATGGGCTTAGGTGACACACTTGGGTCTTAAAATACACTGGCTTTAGACACAAGGATGCAGCTCAGGACGCGGACCAGGGCCTTCCATGGAAAAAAGTCTCTTTGTCGTACAAAGTGTTTTGTTTGCACAAGGTTTCTTATTCTCAGGATACCTTGAGTTCATTAAACAAAACACAAGTTCCTTTCCTCCAGGATTCATAGTTCCCAAACTTCAGCCTTCATAGTTCAAATAAGTCTCCCTCTGTCGTACTCGGACCTTATGATCACACTTTCTCACAGTTTACTTTTCTCACTTTCGAATGTGCAAGGGTGAACTGAATAATATCAGCCCTTTAAGATGAGTAGCAATTACCCTGGAGATGGATGGGGATGCAGAAGTTATTATTGTTATGCTCATAAGTGCAGCTAGCAAGCACTGAATGTTACCTGTTAGATAAGGTGTCATGCGAGGTGAGCTGCATCACAAACCTAGCAGCCTTCATGTGTAAATAAGTTATTTAGTGGTAGAATACCAAAAATACACATTGAAAAATAATACTTGTTGTAGCGGAATAAACAATGTGTGTTTTTTGTATTCTACCACTAAGTAACTTATTTACACATGAAGGCTGCCAGGTTTGTGATGCAGCTCACCTCGCATGACACCTTATGTAACAGGTAACATTCAGTGCTTGCTAGCTGCACTTATGAGCATAACAATAATGTATATGAAGTTTGTACTGTTCTACGTTTTTTATTTTACAGTTTTGTTCATCTGCTTGCGGAATTGAAAGTTAGTTAACAGCCTAAGTGTAAATATTAGATCCAAAAGTATTTTTTAAAATATGTGTAGTTACATATTGTAACGGATTAACTAATGTCAATGTTGGTTAGAGTCTTTACTTGGGGGTCACATTTTCCGACATGTGTAAGCAGCTTCAGCAGTCAGGATTATTTTCTGTTCATGGTTTGTAACAGCAAGATGACGGGTTTGGTTGTGTGATGAGTGTTAAATGTGGGTTGTGCAAGGCTTCACCACTCATTATTGGTTCTTTTTCCGTGTTTTCAAAAGCTGTGCATCTGATTGGAAGTTTGGATTGTTCTGGAACTGTGTGAGAGTAAACGTGAATGTGGGTTGTAAAGCTATTTGCCTGTCTATTTTCCAACTATTTTAATTGATTTGCGATATTTGTGTTTTCGAGAGGTTAGGGAGGTGTGAAGTGAAGTGGTCGGTGACCCAGACGGTGAGTCATAAGCAAGCTTTTTTGTCCATTGGTCTACAGCCCTGCAGGGTACACACACAGTAGGTAAGGTACACGAAGACATGAATATATGATCACAGACACTGGATCTCCCAACCCATCCAGAAAGCACCTTCTCTCAACTGCCTCAACCGTCTCCCACAGAACCCAGAGACATACACTCAATAGAACACAGACCCATGACATCACAACCCGGGAGACCCCACACATCAGATTACTACACTGTGCCATTTATGTGGTATCACATGCATGGTAAGGTCATGCATGGTGCACACTTCTCTTTGTGTGTTCCGCAAGATACTGGTTGCATTTTGTGATGGTGTCTGAGTTTTGTGTTTCATTGTGCTGTACTATTTTAGGATTACTTATTATGGTTTCAGGTGGTAGATACATTCTTGCAGATGGTTTTGTTGGTTGTGTGGTGCATTGCTCATTTTGTTCTTTTCATGTTGCAACGCGTTTTTTATTCATTTGGTTGTGACCATATTTCTGTGTCACCGTGAGTTGTATAATTTAGGATGGCGTTAATTTTTTAGCTATATTTGTGTGTGTGATTTAAAGTCAAGTTTACCTATGCTAATGATGTGTTGTGTTGTGGCACTATATGCATCATTTACATCCTGTAATGGTATACTTTGTGTTGATAATGGAGGCTTTGTGACAGATTCTTTTTTTTGTGTGCAATATATTTATTTTCTGTTCCTCCGTATATTCTGCATGATGTTGTGGCTCTCTGATCCCTTTTGCATGGTATATTGTTCATTTGCTTGGTCCCTGCAGCTGTGTTGCTGCATTACTTTGAGTTATGTTATGTTATGTTACTTTGCATTTATATAGCGCCTTAAATACCATTGGTATGGTCTGAAGGCGCTGGTAGGTTGAACGCCCTTGGGAACCGAAGTTCAGGTCAGTAGAGAGAGTAGAGAGAGTCAAAGGTGCGTGTGAGCACTGGATATGTGTGCAGCTGGTGTGGTATTCATGTAATAGCTGCTTCTTAGCGGTAGGTGTGGTGGTTGAGAGATCAAACGTATGTGTTTGTTCTGGCAGGATTTATCCAGACCGATTGTGGCTGCGTTATGCCTGAGGAGAACACCTGGCTGGGGTGTGTGTAACCAGCAGTGTTTAGTTAGAGTGATGGGGAGTATGATATGATATGATATGGCATTTGTAACGCGCCTATACACAAGTGTTTCAAGGCGCGACGAGTCAGGGAGGGGGGAACAAGGGGAACACAGACAACGATCCTACTAGGCCAGGTGTCATTCACACCGCGCAAGTGCAGGGGTAGGGGGAAAGGAAAAAGTGCAAGGGGAGGGGGGATGGGGGGGAGTGCAGTACAAATAAGTAGAATAGAAATAAAATAATAAATAAATAGGGCCAGCTGGTGGCAAGTGCAAGGTAAGTGCAGACAAGTGCTGGGGGGGGGGGCTGTAGTGATACAGAGACAGTCCCGCAGTGCAGGGGTTGCCAGGGAGGCAGTGCAAGTGAAGAGTGACTGGGCCCAGGAACGAGGTCAGTGAGAGTGGCCCAGTTGCAGAATCAGTGCAGTTTTGGTGAAGAATTTAGCAGGGGAGAGGGAGAGAGAAAGCAGAAGTGAAGAGGAAGGTTTTGAGGTGCTTCCGGAACCGGAGATGGTTCTCCTCAAGTTTCAGGGAGGCAGGAAGGCTGTTCCAGAGGGAGGCCCCTGCCGCGGAGAGAGATCTACCCCCAGCTCGTTGCTTCGAGAAGCGGCTGACCCTGAGGGAGTTGGAGACGGATGAGCGTAGGGCTCGGGAAGGAAGATATTTAGGAAGAGAGAGTTGAAGGTATTTAGGCCCCAGGCCCCAGAAGGCCTTGTGGACAATGCAGAGGGTTTTTGAACTTAATCCTCGCAGCCACTGGGAGCCAGTGTAGAGATTTCAGTCCTGGAGAGATATGGTCCATGGGCTTGAGGCCAAGGACAAGTCTCGCAGTTCTGTTCTGGATGAGTTGCAGAGGGCGGAGAGTGGAGGCAGGCAGATTAAGATAGAGGCTGTTACAGTAGTCCAGCTTCGAGAGAACCAGGGCTCGGGAGACAGTGAGCTTCTGGGGGAAGGAGAGGAAGGGAAGAATACCTCTGAGGAGGTGCAGCTGGTAATGTGACTTCTTAGAGACGTCAGATATATGAGGAGAGAAGGAGAGTGTGGAGTCGAAGATGACCCCGAGGTTTTTTGTCTTGCAGGTAGGAGCAGGAAGAGGGCCAAGAGAGGCCGGCCAGGGAGCTGCAGGGAAGGAGGGAGTGGGTGTGCCGATGAGTAGGATCTCAGTCTTACTAGCATTAAGGCAGAGGTCATTGGCAGCACACCATTCCTGGATAGCAGACACAGTCAGAGATGAGGGAGGGAGAGGAGGAGGCCGAGGGTAGCCTGAAAATGAGCTGGGTATCGTCCGCATAGCACTGAAAGTTGGGGCAGAGGGCGGCGATGCAGTGGGCAAGGAGTGCCAGATACTGGTTGAACAGCCAGGGAGAGTGATTAGATCCCTGGGGAACGCCACAGGTGGAGAAAAAGATGTCAGAGAGGAAGGACCCAAGTTGGACCTGGGAGGGTCGATTGGAAAGGAAAGAGGTCAGCCACGCCAGAGCCTGACCAGTGATACCCAGGTTATCACGGAGACGGTTGAGCAGGATGGCATGGTTGACAGTGTCAAAGGCAGAAGAGAGATCGAGCAGAATGAGAACACACGGAGTGTTGGAGTCGAGGTTCAAGAGCAGGTCCTCACGGATGTTCAGGAGAGCAGTTTCCGTGCTTCTGGCCGCTCTGAAGCCAGATTGATGGTCATGGAGACTATCAACAGCTTCAGCATGGAGGTTAAGCTGGGAGATGGCCAGTTTCTCCAGGAGCTTGCCCAGGAAGGGAGTGATGGAGATTGGGCGATAGTTAGCCGGACAGGAGGGGTCGGCAGAGGGTTTCTTAAGGAGAGGGTGCACAAGGGGGTGCTTGAGGGGGGATGGGAAGACTCCAGAGGCGAAGGAGTGGTTCCAAAAGTCAGCCAGGGCAGGAGCCAGGGAGTCGATGTGGTCCTTGATAGTTTTGGAGGAACAGGGGTGAATCTGTTTAGACGAGACTTTCATAGATCGGACTTGTCTGGAAACCTCGTCAGCAGAAAAAAGGGGAAAGGCAGAGAAGGAGGGAGGAGGGGTGGCTGCAGAAGGGCCAGAGGAAGAGCAGGGAAGAGAGGGGGGGAGGTGATAGGAGGAGAGTGAAGACAGGATGTCCTGAGTTTTAGAGATGAAGTGGGAGGCCAGTGCAGTGCAGAGGGCCTGGGAGGGGACAGGAGAGGTAGAGACTGCAGCAGGGTTGGCAAGCTCCTTGCAGATTTTAAAGAGTTCAGCCGAGTTGTTAGATGCCGCAGAGATGCGGGCTTGGATAAGGGCTCTCTTCTTGGTGAGAACAGAGAGACGGTATTGCCTTTGGAGCAGGCGGCAGGCCAGTTTGTCAGAGGATGAACATGAAGCATGCCATTTCCTCTCTGCCACCCTGCACTTGCGGTTTAGGGTGACGAGATCCGAATCATACCAGGAGTTACATTTGGCTTTGGGCTTCAGGCGGATTTTCATGACAGGGGCAAGGATATCAAGAGTATCAGATATAGCAGAGTGGAGCAAGGAGAGGGCTGTGTCAGGGTGGGAGTCAGCCGAAGGGGGAGGGGGGGGCAAGAAGGTGGCAGCGAAAGCCGCAACTGACACGCGCTTCATGGGTCGGATGACCGAGAAGGTGGGTGGCAAAGATGAGGGTGGCTTTGCCTGTGGGGTAGGGAGGGTGAGGTGGGAGGATAGGAGAAAGTGATCACTCCAGGAGAGAGGAGTGGAGAGAGGGACAGAGAGGGGAAGGTCAGAAGAGATCAGAGCATCAAGAATGTGCCCTGCAGAATGAGTAGGCCCAGACGGGAGAATAGAGAGTGAGAGAGAGTCGCAGAGGTCACCAAAGAGTCCAGTAGGGGGACAGGAGGCACCTAGGTGGATGTTGAAGTCACCAAGAAAGAGGAGTTGAGTGGTAGAGGACAGGAGTGAGGAGGAGAGGTCAGCCCACTCAGAGAGGAAGGAGGAAATTTGACCAGGTGGCCGATAGATAGTAGCCACGGTAAGGGAATGGCTAGGAGAGAGAGAGAGTCGGCAGACAAGACATTCAAAAGAGGAGTAGGTCTACGTAGGAGTGACAGTGGCAGGAATCCACTCAGGGAAGATAAGGGCAACACCCCCCCCTGCACGGTTGGGCCTGGGCACAGAGAGGATCTTGTAACCTTCAGGTAGGAGTGTGTCAAAGCTCGTGACAGAGCTGGCTGTGAACCATGTCTCAGTGAGACCGAGGACGTCAAGGTCCAGTTCCTCAAGAAGGCGACAGATATCGTAGGAATGCTTGTTGGCAGAGCAAGAGTTAAGAGTGGCAAAGTGGAGAAGGTTGCCATCCTTGAAGGACTTCCGGGGAGGGGTACAGATCAGAGGTACGACCTGCGGAGGTGTAGAAGAAGGAGGTGAAGAGGGAGTGCGAGAGGGGGCAGGGAGGGAGGGTAGAGGCAAGGTAGCCGAAGACGGGGGGGACAGCAAGGGGAGGAAAGGAAGTTGATGAGGCGAGGGAAGCGTCTATCAAAGAGGTGAAGGTTGGCCTGAGGGCCTTGGACCAAGACGGTCCCATTAGCGTAGACATTAATGATGGCCTTAGAGGAGCGGAAGGGGGCCAAGAGGACATCCCAACGGGTGCCACCATTAATGGGAGAAGAGGAAAAAGGAGAGAGCACAGAGACCATATGAAGGGTCCATAGGTCAGGTGAAGGCACGAAAAAGAGGATGTCAGTGAGAGTTTCCTTAGAGCAGGCACTAGTGTAGGTGTCAGCGATAGGGAGGCCTGGGTTGGAGACCAGGATGTCCTTTTTAAACTTTTTCCTACCAAATTTAGTGAGGAGAGCAGGATAGTCAATAGAGAAGCAGTTAGAGAAGATAGGCGAGATAGAGAGCACCATGGAGTAGGAGGGAGTGTGGGGGCAGGAAGACAGACAATACGAGAAGCACGCAGGCAGGACGTGAGCGGCAAGCCCAAGTTTACCACATTTCAGAACAGTAAATGAGTATTAGGTACAGAGGCCACCTAAGTTAGAGAATCCTGCGAGGGGAGAAAAAACCCAAGTTTACCACATTTCAGAACAGTAAATGAGTATTAGGTACAGAGGCCACCTAAGTTAGAGAATCCTGCGAGGGGAGAAAAAACCCAAGTTTACCTCAACTGTGGAACACAGTGAGGTGAAGACACCATGCGAAGGAAGTGACCAGGTGTAGGTGGGGTGGGCCGCGCAAGGTGGAAATGGCAAAGTACAGACGACTTGCGTCCCCTGCGGACACCTGCAGACACACAGGGAGCCGCAACTGAAGGAGTCGCCCTTGGCCTTGGGATCCTTAGCCGCAGGGGGCTGCCGGGCAGAGGGCTGCCCCAAAGGGTGTAGTTATAGGAAGAGGGAGCAGAGGAAGGGGAGGGGGGGTGTGGGCGGGCAGGGAGGCGGGAGGGAGAGGAGAACCAGGAAGTGGGAGGGGAGGGGGAGAGCAGGCACAACAACGCGCTACGAGCGCAGATTAAACTTTTCTTTTTTTAAACAAAAACACAATCTACTCACGGATGCCCGCTAGGGATGCCGAGGCAGGGCTTCCAGGCCTGCAGTTCCCTCGGGGCCACCGGCGACCGCTCTCCCACGCTCAGCTACACAAAGAAGCGAGCAGGGGGAGCGGGCGTTGAGTAGCCCAGAAGGGAGGCAGGCAGAAGCCAATCAGAGGGGGTGGGGTGGGCGGGCAGGGAGGCGGGAGGGAGAGGAGAACCAGGAAGTGGGAGGGGAGGGGGAGAGCAGGCACAACAACGCGCTACGAGCGCAGATGAAACTTTTCTTTTTTTTTAAACAAAAACACAATCTACTCACGGATGCCCCCTAGGGATGCCGAGGCAGGGCTTCCAGGCCTAAGGTTCCCTCGGGGCCACCGGCGACCGCTCTCCCACGCTCAGCTACACAAAGTATGAGGCAGATGTTGATATGAGAACAGTTATACCGAATGGTGTCATAGTATCTCTGTGTTCTAGTTGAATGGTGGTGTAAAGAAGAGAGTAAGCGTGGTGATGTGATATGGTGGGTTACAATGCTCTTCAAACGTTTCATGCATTCCAAACTATTCCATGTAAGTCGCACTCCAGTCTGGTCCATGCATTCCAGTCCGCTCCACACACTCCAGTCTGCTCCACGCACTCCAGTCAGGCACAACACACTCCAGTCGGGCACAACACACTGCAGTCCGCTCCACGCACTCCAGTCCGCTCCACGCACTCCAGTCCGCTCCACGCACTCTAAGTTGTTTTATGCACTCGATCCATGTGTTTCACCCGTATAATCCACATACTTCCCGGTACCTTTCACATATTACACTAATACCTTCTACATACTTAATCTGTTGCATCCACATATTTCACCCCTTGCATCCACATATTTCACCCGTTTCATCCACATACGTCACTCGTTCCATCCAAATACGTCATCCGTTCCATCCACATACATCACCCGTTCCATCAACATACATCAACTGTTCCATTCACATGCATCACTCGTTTTATCTACATACGTCACCCATTCTATCCTTAAACTTCACCCGTATCATCCTCTCTAGGCGATCAACGGCTCTACGTAGTCATCTCCATGCACTCATCCGCTCTACGTACTCACCCGCACTAAGCACTCATCCGCTCCGGCACACATCCGCTCTAGGTACTCATCTGCTCTGCATGCTCTACGCACTAATCCGCTCTACACACTCATCCACCCTACGCAGTCATCCGCCCTATGCACTCGTCTGCTCTATGCACTCATCCGCTCACGGCACTCGTCTGCTTTATGCCCTCTCGGGCTCTCCGCACTCACCCGCTCTCCGCACTCACCCGCTCTCCGCACTCACCTGCTCTCCGCACTCACCCGCTCTCCACACTCATGCACCCCTCCACTCTCTCACACACCCCTGCGCTCTCACGCACTCATTCGCTCTTACGTACTTGTCTGCTCCATACAATCGTCTGCTTTACCCACTAGTCTGTTCTATGGAATCATCCACTCTACACACTCCACAGTTCTTACACACTCCTCCGCTCTGCGCACTCTTCCGCTCTGCGCACCCATCCGTTCCATGCACTCATTCATTCCCAGCACTCATTCGCTCTATGCACTCGTTCTTTTCACGCATTCATCTGCTATGTGTACTCATCTGCTCTACAAAGTCGTTCGCTCATACGCACTCATCCGCTCTATACACTTGTCTGCTCTATACACTCGTCTGCTCCATACACTCTCCCGCTCTATACACTCACCCGCTCTATACACTCATCCGCTCTATGCACTCCTGCATTCTACACACTCCTCTGCACTTACGCACTCATCCGCCATAGACACTCGTCCGCTCTACACACTCATCCACTCTACACTTGTCCCTTCTGCACATTCATCTGCTCTATGCACTCCTGTGTTCTGCACACTCCTCTGCACGTACGCACTCATCCGCCCTAGACACTCGTCCACTTTACACACTCATAGGCTCTACACTCGTCCCTTCTGTACATTCATCTGCTCTATGCACTTCTCTATTCTACACACTCCTCCGCACTTACACACTCATCCGCTCTACACACTCCTCCGCACTTACACACTCGTCCGCTCTACACATTCATCCGTTCTCCACCACATCCGCTCAACACACTCATCCGCACAGCATATTCATGCGTTATATACCCTCATCTGGTCAACACACTCATCTGCTCAACACATTCATCCGCTCAGCGCAATCATCTCTTCCACGCGCTTCATTCATTCTAACGATTTCATCCATTCCATTCACTTCATTCATTCATCGTGCATTATCGATTTCAGGCCATGTCACTCGTCATACGCACTGGATCCGTTCCGTGCTCTCTATCTGTTTCATGCACTACACTCGT
The DNA here is from genome assembly GCF_040938575.1 of Ambystoma mexicanum. Classification (NCBI taxonomy): domain Eukaryota; kingdom Metazoa; phylum Chordata; class Amphibia; order Caudata; family Ambystomatidae; genus Ambystoma; species Ambystoma mexicanum. The sequence continues at coordinate 21,153,046 of NC_090933.1, read as the reverse complement.
CTCATGTACTTGAATAATCTATTCTGTATTTTCCATTTATGCCATTCACTCATACAGTCGGTGTCATCTGTCTGTGTTCTCATTAGACTCTTGCATTCATCTTTCCATCCTCTTCTCTTTATTCCTTTCGCCATTTTGTTCAGTTTGTTCATTGCACTCATTGCAGTCGCTTGTATTAATCTTTCCATCCTCTTCTCTTTATTCGTTTCGCCCATTTTGTTCATTTTGTCTATTGTGCTCATTACATCTATTTCATTAGTTTAAACCTCATTACGGTTTCCGTACGATTTATTCTTTTTATCCACTTCACTGCTTTGATCTATTTCACTCGTTCTATTCTGTTTGTCCTTTTAGTTTACATTAGCGGTTATTAGTTTTTCGCTTTCTCGCCTGGATCTTGATGTTGTGTTGTTTTATGTATTATTGTTATTCAAGATCTAGTACTTTGTTGGGTTGTTGTCATTGAGATGCTGTTAATGAGTTTGGGAGTTTGGGTTAGTTTGCGTACGGGTTGGTTTTAGGGGAAGAGCCAAGTTTTCAGTAGTTTGCGGAAAGACATTAGATCTTCAGTTAGGCGGATGTGGGGTGGGAGTGCGTTCCACAGCGTGGGGGCCAAGGCTGAGAATGATGATCCGCCTAACCTGGCTGAGTTTCTTCTAGGTACGACTAGGAGGCAGGCTGAGCTTGATCTTAGAGTACGTGGAGTGTAATAGGGTTTTATCTTGTCTTGAAGATATTGAGGTCCGGTTTTATGCACTGCTCGATGAGAAATGCATAATGTTTTGAAAGTCACTCTTCGGGCCACTGGAAGCCAATGCAGAGTTTTAAGGGCTGGGGAAATGTGGTCTCTCAGGCTAAGCGCTAGTAGCAGTTTTACTGCAGCGTTTTGTGCTCTTTGAAGTTTATTCAGTTGGTAAGCGTGGACTCCGAGGTAGTCTTGATATAACAATTGATTGGACCGCGGAGAGTCTGTTGGGAAAGGAGAGATATGCAAAGATGTGCCTAAGAGTTTTAAGGTGCTAGTGGCAGGACTTTGAGACGTTGACTTGACAAGAGAGTGTTAGGTCAGAGTCAAAGGTACATCCAAGGTTTTTTACTGAGTTAGAGGGAGTCTGTGAGTTGCCCATGGCAGATGGCCAGGTTAGTGGGTGTGGAAGAAGCTCCGCGTTACCACATACCATGATTTTGGTTTTGGAGGGGTTTAACAAGAGGTGGCTTTGGGTCATCCAGAGCTCTATGTCAAGGAGGCAGGAGGCGAGGTCAAGTCGGCGGTTGGGTTTTGAGTTCAAGAGTTTTAGAGTTAGTTGAGTGTCATCAGCCTAGTTGTAACACAGGATGTTGTGTGAATGAATTATTGGTGGGAGGGTGATCAAGTAGAGATTGAACAGGAGGGCAGATAGGCATGCTCCTGGTGGAACTCCTGTGTCGACTGGTCGGGCTTGGGAGGAATAGGTGTAGAGTATTGTTATTTGGTACCTATCTTTGAGGAATGAGGCTTTCCATTTGAGAGCGGTTCCACAAATTCCTAGGGAGCGCAGGAGGTCAAGGAGGATTGAGTGATTGATTGTGTCGAAGGCGGCTGATAGGTTGAGAAGGATTAATGTGCCGCATCTCGCAGATTCTGCTGTGATTTTAAGGTCATCCCAGATTGAGGGTAGGGTGGTTTCAGTTCCGTGCCGGGCTCTGAAACCTGATTGTGCGGGGTCAAGGAGATTGTTGGCTTCGACAAACGCATTTAGTTGGGTGTAGGCGGTTCGATCAATGAGTTTGGCAAGGAACCTGGTGTTTGAGATGGGGCGGTATTTTTTAGGCTCAAGAGGGTCGAGGGAAGGTTTTTTTATTAGAGGTTTGACATGAACCGTTTTGAATGCATCAGGAAAAATACCCAAGGAAAGGGAGTCATTTATGATAGATCTTGCGTGTTCTCCTGCGCAGGTAGAGGCGAATATTTCTTTGAGGCTTGTGGCCGGGGCAAGGGTCTACTGGAGAGCCAGATGGTTTGCGGGCAGAGAGAAGCTTGAGAAATTGGTCGGGTGATATTGGACTAAAGGAGTCAAACGTTGGTTGCGCAGTGGTCGCAGGCAGTGGGTTGGCCGGTATGGGGGGAGGGTTGCCTGGCGGATGTAAGAGAGCCAGTTTGGTGGTAAGCGCATTTGTTCTTTCGAGAGCCGTGGTGTAAAAGTGGAGAGAGAGTGAGTCGCAGAGTGATTGTGTGGGGTTCGGGACAGTGGTAGTGCATGCCGGTTTGGTGAATTCGTTGATGATTTTGTGAAGTTCTTTGCTGGGGTTTTTGCATTTTAAGATTTGGGAGTTGTAGTAGGCTTTTTTTGCTTTCTGGATTTCGGCCTTGTACTGATGAAGGTGTCGGGCGAAGGTGGCTCTGCACTCTTGGGTTTTGTCTTTCTGCCATTTGCGCTCTAGGTATTTATATAGTTGTTTTGTGGTCTTCAAATCAGGTGTGAACCATCTAGGGAAGAGGCCATGGCGGGCTGATGGTTTGCAAGAGGGTGTGAGCCACATTAGTGAGGCGTTGAACCATGAGTTGAAGGCGTCAGGGGTTAGTTGTTTATTGAGTTGGCAGATAGGTGGAGGAGACTGGAGGAGTGTGTCGGCTAGGTCAGGAACGATTATTAGTTTTTTCCAGCATTTGCGTAGATTCGGAGGTTCAGGTTCGAGTATGGGAAGTGGGTCGGGTGAGCGAATGGCGAAGGAAACAATGAAGTGATTGGACCAGATAGGGTTTAGATGTATTCGGTTGTGGGAGCTAAAGATGGCATCAAGAGTGTGTCCTTTATAGTGAGTCAGGCCGTTTATGTGGGGTTGGAGGTTAATCGTGTCTAGACCGTCAACCAGAGAGTGAGTCATAGGGTTGGTGGGGATGTCGAGCCATATGTTGAAGTCTCCAAGAAGGGTGAGGTTGGTATGGTTTAGTTGAAGGGTGGCGATAGAGTCGCAGAGGTTGTTTGAGAATTGTCTATCATAGCCAGGGGGTCTGTAGATTATTAGGAAACTGTGTGAGAACGACAGGGAGAGGGATAGTTTAACGAGGAGTGATTCGCAGTAAGGAATGGAAGGTTGATTGTCGATGATTGAGGTGTGGAAGTGAGACTTGAAGACAAATGCTATTCCCCCTCCTCTAGAGGGTCGGTTTCCGTGGGATGAGGGAGTAGTCAGGGGGGAAGGCTTCATTGGCGATTGGGGCCAAGTCGTCAGAGAGCCAAGTTTCGGTGATAAAACCAGGTCTGGTTTGTCAGAGATGATGAGTCTGTTTTTTGCTACGGATCGGGCATTGAATAGGATGCAAGTCACTTCGATGGGTGAGGTTGGTGTCGGAGCTGCAGCGGAAGGGAATTGGGGCAGAGAGGGAGGAGACTGGAGAGGGAGAGGGGTGGGGTGGTTGATGATCGGTGGGAAAAGTGGGCGAGCAGAAAGGTTGGCGGTTTTTGGGATGGATGCGTGTGTTAGGGTGATTGGGTTTGGTATGGGGGATTTGAAGGTGGGGTGTGGGCGGTTAGGAGTTTCAGTTGCGGTCGGTGTGAAAACGAGGGTGAGGGGTTTCAGGAAGGGTGAGCCAGGGGGGGATGGTGGTGATTGGGGAATGAGGTGGTGGGTCGAGACAGGGGAGGTGATGAGTGCTGAGAGATTGAGGGGGACCAGGTACGTTTGAGTGTAAGAACGAATAATGGTTTACGTTGTTTGGCTACATTTGCATTTGTTTTTTAAAGTTTGCATGCTGTGATGATGTTCTATTGTGGTGGATGTTTTTCTTTTTGCTCCTCATTTACATGCTGTGATGGTGTGCTACCGAGTGAGCATGGATGCATTGTCACAGATTGTTTTGTTTATTAGCAGCAAATTCCTCATTTTACTGTGTCCCACTGACCATATTGTGCATGACTGAATAGGGATGTGTGTGTGCGCGTGTGTGTTGTGTGTGTAGGCGTGTGCATTTTGCAGAATATTTTACACTCTGCAGTATACTTTTCATCTTGTCCCTCGGACCGTACTGTGCATGAACCGTAGGCTTACTTTGTGTTTGGTGTGCCAGATCATCCTTTGCATTTTACTCATTTTAATTTTACATTTGTAAAGCGATCTAAACCCGAGGGCGGCATAAAGGCGCTAGTTACAGGTAAAACAACAGAAGTTGGGTTGTTAGTCACAGGTAAGTAGATCAACCCAAGTGAGGGCCCTGGGAGAAGTGCACAATCTTAAGGTGCTTTCGAAAGGTCCAGTGCGATTATTCCGATTTTAGTGCTAAAGGTAGAGAGTTCCAGATCTTGGGGGCAATGACTGGAAAGCTCATCCCTCCGGTTCTCTTTAGTCTAAATCTTGGTGTGATGAGCCGGTGAACTTGTGAGGAGCGGGTGGGTCTTGAAGATTGAGCTATTTTTAGTTTTAGGGGGATAAGAGAGGGCAGAGTTGGATAGGCATTTGTGGGTGAGGGGTAATATTTTGAAAAAAATCACTCTTTATGGGTAACCTGTAAAGACTGGTAGGGGGTGTCTGTACTTCTGCTCTCTATATGGTAGAGGAGAGGCACAGAGGACCCCAGCCAAGATTCTCTATTATTGGTAACGTAGCTGAACAATTAAGGCCTAGCTTCTCAGGAGGTGATGCAGGCTGGTTCTTAAGTACAGTGTAGTCCCCGAACCCCCACAAAGGAATGTCCACACACTGTATTACTGAAAACACAGTCTTTATATAATTAATATTCAAAGGTATGTACACGATCACAATAACGCACTTTGTACTCGGAAGTCAATAATGATAAATATATACAATTCTAAAGTGGTACCACCAATGTTATCAAATCTCATTGAAGTGCATCAACTGTATGGTTAAAATGTCACACAGATCAATAACGAGGAAACCAGCAATAGAAATAGGAAGGAACGCAAGGTGGTTGAAACAATAGGCAGAATTCTGACCCCTACCACTAGGCACAGTTCTGTGTGGAGATCCCCCCCCACCTGGGCAACCTGTAAAATAAAGATATATAACACAAGCCCAGTCCATGTAATGTTCAATAGTCTTATTTCCTCCTATTAAGGCTTTACCCCCCAATGTACCTGGTAGAGTAGAGTTCTCCGCAGATGTGTCGACCGATCCTTCTTGAGTGCCTCCCTTTAAAGCAGGAGCCACGGATCGTCGAGAGGCGTCGGGGGAACTTGGCGTTCGGTGTCGGGGAATCGACGGCCCTTCTTGAGTGCCATCCCTTTAAGGCAGGAGTCACGTGTCGTCGAACGTCCGACGGCGAACAGGTTGAACTACGGCAGTGAAGTGGCAGCTTCCTTCCTATCGGTGCTCGTCGATGGCAGAGCGTTGGCGTCCTGCAAGGAAGAGGCGTGCGGGGCACCTCGGTGACGATAGTTCTGGACCGCAAAGAGATGATGAAAAACTGTGGCCCAGTAAGGGCGTCGAGTCGTCGGCGTCTCTGTGGTCTTTAGGTGGCGGGAAACCCACCGGCAGATGCTCCTCGGCGCGTTGACGGTCGGGCCTTCTCCAGCGGGATAAAGCGGGCGACGATGCACACGAGAGCATCCGATGATCAAATGAAGTTCTTAGGCAAACGGGAGCATGGCGGCTCCGGTCGGCGACGGCGCTCGTCGACAGTGGCGGACAACAGTCCGAGTGCTTCTCCTTGAGATTCCGCAGCAGTCCCCGTCTCGGGTCGGCAGCCTGTCGTAGGTCTGTCCACCAGGGAGCTTTGGCAAAGATCAGCTGTGCACGATGGTCCCCCGTAGCTCGGGAAGAGGGGCGCCTTACCAGGTCCTCTCTGGGTCAGTCCTTGGAGGCACAGCAGCTTTCAGATTGTGAAGGAGAGCAACAGCAATTCTTCTCGTCCAGCAGGGCTTCAAGGTCAAGCTTCAGTTACTCCAGTTACTCGTCGTAGTGGACTTCAGCTTCTGAACACGATTCCTAGCAGTGAGAGGTCCCCAGATATACTGTTGATCTCCCATTCATTCCGCTGGGTCACACTCAAGCATCCAATCACGACTAAGGGCATTCAGACAGTCAGGCAGCCAATCAGGCACACACGGTATTCAGGCCATTCACTTCTCTCCAGAGACTCACAACCAGTTATGTGTATTGGGACAAGTACCGAGCCATTCAACACTCCAAGCTGCATTCATAGCGGTTTCGGGCAGGGCTGCCTCAGTCATTGTGTCAACCACCAGATACTAGACATCCACAACACAGAATGCATATTCGTCACACACTCTATTCACCCAGGTCCCACCCACAGGAGGTACCCACAACATACATCACCGGGAAGGCTCCAGCTAGTCTGGCCGGGTCTTCACAACAACACCATATATGGCACTTCCACCCATCAGCCAGTCAGGGGGAAGGGACAGAGTCAGGGCTTCCCAGGACTTTGGGAAAACAAGGTAATGGGTAATAGAAAGCAAGAGGCCACCGGGGCCATCTTGTTTTCCATCAGGAATCAACTGATCCCAATGGCAGGGCCGGGGTAGCCCAAAATGGAGGATACTCTGCGCACCTGTCAAATTCAGCATGGAGCTGCCACCAGCCAATACCCTGCTCTGCGGGCCACCCACAGGTGCCCAAAAACATACACTAGGGGCACAGGGTTGTACCCCACCCATGGGTGCCATAAGGGTATCCCACGGGTCCGTTAACCAAACCAAAAGAGAGAGAGCTGCACCTCCAGGAGTCTCACATAAACTCCTGCGCGGAAAACACGACAGAACACACGATAAAAATCATTAAAGGACAAGGATACGGAGGCCCTGTCCCTCCGATGCATTTCCAGCATCACATAACCATTGAACGTTTCTTCTGGCAGCCAAGATGTACTTTTGTCTCGGTATGTTTAGGGCCCCAGGAATGGTCTGCTGGCATGCTGCTGAGGAAGCAATGGCATTCACTTGCTGTGTTAGCGACAAGGTGGTGTCTAGGTGGCATCTTGGTGAATGCCCATGGTCTTGACAACGCTGGAAACTGGAATGGCGATTCCTTCAATTGTGAAGGTGCTGTAAGCTTGATCTAGCTTGCTCAGTAGGGTTTGAGAGCTGACCAAGAGAATTTTGTTTGCATTGAGGCAGAGGAGATGAGAGGCCTTCCAAGCCTCAATGGTTTGGTAGTCCTTGTGTAGAGTGTCAGAGTCAGTAGGGAGTTTCCAGTTAGAAGGAGGAGGATCTGTATATCATCGACGCAGTTGATGTAGGAGATGCCCAGCTTGTCCAGAAGTTTGAATACAAGTTTAGTGAATATGTTGTAGAGGGTACGGGAAATGCACAAGCCTTGAGATATGTGACTGGGGACAGGGGCGGTCCGAGATGTTATCTGCGAAGACTCTCAAGGATCTGTTAGCCAGGAAGTACGAGGTACAGGAGATGGCTTCAGGTGAAAAGTTAGCTGCTGAAGTAAGGTGCTTGCACAGAATGTGGTGGTCCACAAGGTCAAAGGCTGCATATAAATCTAGCAGCAGAAGGAATGCCAACTTGCCTGCATCTTTGATCTCATCCAGTTGGTTTTTTAAATCCAAAAGTGCAGATTCTATGCCATGGTCAGAGCGGAAGCCGGATTGATGCAATCCTAGGATATTGTTGGATTCAAGGTATAGTTGGATATGGAGATAAGCTGCCCACTCCAGGATTTTGAGGAGAAAGGGGGACAGTGGTGATTGGGCCACAGTTGGTCGGGATGGCAGGGTCTAATGTGGGTTTTTTCAGCAATGGGAAAAACCAAACTTCCTACAAGCTGGTTTGCACAGAGCAGGCGGCGAAGGAAGCATTGATGAAAGGAGAGAAAGTTGCTGCGCAGTCCTTGGTGACAAGGGCAGAGCACACATCTCCTTGGCAGTGGGAGTGTTTGAGGCATTTCATGATTAGGTTGACCTCAGCTTCGGAGACTGGTTTGAAGTTGAATTGAGATTGATGCGGAAGGATGGCCAGTGGGAGTGTTTGAGGCATTTCATGATTAGGGTGACCTCAGCTTCTGAGACGGGTTTGAAGTGAAATTGAGGTTGGTCTGGCGGGATGGCCACTGGTGTTATGTGATAGTAACATATCGCTGAGGTTGTTTTTTTGTAGGATCTTTTTCTGGGGAGTGTCAATTTTAACTAGGAGTGCATTTTGGATGTTAGTACACAGATAACATCCTTGATGCTGTTGGTGGGTGGAGTAGTGGGGGCCTCTAGCTCACGCAGAATGGTGAAGAGCTCATGGGTACTTGATTTGGCATTGGAGATCTTTGTATTGCATGTGGTGCTTTTTGCATCTAATGTAACCTGTTTGTATTTCCCTGCTATGGAGGCAAAGGGGGTGTTGTTGGGTTCTGAAGGTATTTTGCTTCATTTGGTTTCCGCCTCACGTTTTTTTGTTCAAAGGGATTTGAAGTCAGCGGTGAACTATCCGTTAAGGTGCGTGGCAGGTTTAGATTTGCATTGAGTAAGGGGGGCAATGGTGTCAACTGCAAGAGTGTTTCGTTGTAGATTTATACAAGGAGGGCAGGGTCGCAGAGAGGTAGCCAAGGAGGAAGAAGTTGTTCCAATATTTACATAATGCACTCTTTGTTTAAGTTATGAGAGCTACGAGTTAATGTGGATGGTAGGGGGATAGCAGATGTTGGAGAGTCGGTTGATGTAGGTATGGTGAATGAGATGATTTTGTGGTCAGTCCACGGGCATGGCAGGTTGAAGGTAACTGGCAGTTAAGGTCTGCTAGCCAGTCCAGGATTTTTTCGAACATTTTCCATTCCACTGGATATCTTTAATTTATTTTTGTTACACCAACCCTACTGTACATGTATGTTGGTCCCACTGAGTGTTCGTAGTGGCAGAGCATCTTGTGCGTTTTACTGAATATTTTTCAATTAGAGGTATATTTTTCATTTTGTTTTGCTCTGCCAAGACTACTGTGCATGACTGAATAAGGGTGTGTGTTGGGGGCTGCAGGTGACTTTATGTGTTTTTGCAGTATATTTTCAACTTTGCTTGTCTCTGTGCAAACTATACATTTCTGGAAATATTAACACATATCTTTCATCTTGAATAAGTGAATATCTCAAGTATGATTGATATGATTTCTGATTTTCTTTTTGCATGCACTATTTTAGCATAATGATGGGTAGAGCATTTTAAGAAATCGTGAGCTTAGAAGTGCATTTTTCAGTCCTATGGAAAGTCCCATGCAAACCACATTTAGCCAACTTATTAAGCATTACAAAGTTTAGCAAACGTCACCAGGTTTGGCATGGGTGTTCAGATTTGGCCAGCTTGACATCATTTGTCCCATGGCCTCTTTTATCACAGTCTTGCTTTGGAGGGCATCCACCTTGCCAGAGACTAGGATATAGGGCGTAATTACGAGGTTGGAGGTAGCTATGCCCTTAATAAGGGCATGGCTGCCTCCAAACTCGGGTGCGGGTTCCCTGAATGGGGAAATACTGGGCCATTCCGACCTTGGAGGGACCAGTATTTCCCCATTCAGGGAACCCAGACCCGGACCATCCCCATTCCCATTGAGCCCAAATAGGGCTCAATGGGAATGGGGAGCATGCTAACAACGGGCCCGTTAATGACGGGCCCATTGTTAGCATGCTGGCCCCCTTGCGGGACCCGCTAAGGACGTCTGGTAAAACTAGACATCCAGAGCGGGTCCCGCTAGGGGACCTCGTAATAGGGGGGTATGGGGTTAACGGCTCTGGCGTCTTTACCGGCGCTGTTACCCCCTTGCCGCCCACCTCGTAATGAGGCCCATAGTTAGTATAGAGCAAGGTGCTATTTGACAGTCACACTGTGACATTTGAATCGCTGGATTGAAATGATCACTTTCTTAGGGCAAAAGCACTTTTAAGCACACATTCCATATCTAAAAAGAAGGGTCTAACTATCTATACACAATTCAAAATCATGCACTTACTACACCGTGTGTTCTTATCCACTTAACCTTATGTGGGCAATGGGTTCCATGTATGGTTAATCAGTCTGTTCTAACAATGCCCACACGCATGTTAACCACATAGTATTATGGCAAAGAACTCACTCATTAAAATGACTACTGGCGTAGATCTTTCACAAATATTGCTTAGTTATGTACATTTTTTAATTAAAAATGTATATTTCTGTTTATTGTTACAAAGTTTCAGTGCAAAGATCGCATTCAGTCCCAGGTCCTTCTAAGAGTAGGACTGACAGATCCAGCCCTGATTTATTCCTGAGCCCCCGCAGAGAGCAATTATTTAGGAACTACCAAGTCCCAAAGAATAGGATATTTGGGACTGCATGTTTCAGGATGCATCATGTTTAGAGCTCCAAAACCCAGCACGGATTCCCGGAATGTCATTAGGGGATTCCGAAAAAGATATGCTCTGGGGAAACCTAGTAAATAGGTTTGGATCCTCAACCTAACTTATCCCAACCCCCTGTCACAGCAGCAGTGCTTGTGAAGGAAGACAGTTTTCTCTCTCCTCTGCAGCTGCAGCACTTAAGGAGAGAAATGCTTCCTTTCCCCTCCCAGAGCAAAAATATTTTGCATAGTTGCGAACTTACCAGACGTTTTCCTGTCCCTTGTGATGACTTCCCTCACTTGGCTTGGAATGGGCAAGCCAATTACCCAATCAGTTCAAAGGTTTGCTATAGCCAATGGGAGGATAGTGGGTGAGGCAAAGACCCACAGAGACTCTCTCTGAGCTGGGATCTGAGGAGAGGAGTTTGTAGAGAATACCCTTGAGCCCAGAATAGAGGAGGGATCCATTGTGGAGGAGAAGAACCCACTTCCCTTTGAGCCCCAGAAGAGATGTGTGTGACAATGAAGAGGAGAATAGCCCCTTGGACTCTAAAAGAGGGTTATGCTCCATTGAGGGGGTGAAAAGCCCCCTGAATCCTAGAAGAGGGTGTGCTCCAGTGAGGGGGGAAAGCCCACTGAGACTAGAAGAAAGAGACCCTTACCCAAGAGAATGGGGGTGAGAAGTATTAAGAAAGAGAGTGGCTTTGATCCCCAGAAGAGTGATGTGCTCAAGTTAGGTAATGGAGAGCACAGTAAGCCTAAAGGTGTAGCATGCTACAGTGAATAAAGAGAGAGATAAAGAGAGAGGAGCTTTGCACCCCAGGAAAGGAGATGCTTAACAGAGCTAGAGAACCCTTTGCCTTGGGAGAGGGGAGTAAGTAATGAATAAATAATGGAGAGAATGAGAGCCACAGGGTTGTGCACTATTGCGGGGGCGAGGAAGAGCCTCTTGAATCCCAGAAGAGGGGTGTACTGCAGTGAGAGGGAGAAGAGCCCCCTGAAACCAAGAAAGAAGAGGTTGTTGGATAGTGAGGGGGAGGGAAACCCCATGAAACTACAAGAAAGAGAGGCCTGACCCAAGAGAAGGGGGTGAGAAGTATTACTAAAGAGAGTGACTTTGACCCCCAGAAGAGTGATGTGTAACAGAAGAGAGGAACCCTTTGCATCCCAGAGGAGGGGGTACTCGAATTAAGGCAAGGAGAGCCCCATTAGCCCAGAAGAGGGGCATGCTACAGTGAAGAACGAGAAACAGAGAGTGACTTTGATCCCAGGAGAAGGGATGCTTAACAGAGAGAAAGACCCCCTTTGCCTCAGAAGATGGGAATAAGTAATGGAGTGAAGGGGAGCCAAAAGAAGAGGAGGACATTTGGGACACTTGTCAATGGGAAGACGCCCTAAAGTCCTAATTGATGTAGTGAGGCTTTGTGGTCCCCAGAAGAAAGAACTGTGCTCTAGAAATCAATAAGCAGGAGACCTTTGTGTCCGGACCTTTCTGAATGCCTTTTTATTTGCCATTCTTCATATATAATCCTGCTTTCCGGGATAACATTTCCTAAGAAACTTTGTTACAGCCACCCTAAAACAACTTTCATGCAATTGTCCATGTTTTACGTTTGCTTAATAAAACCCTTTAACTTAATTCCGGTGTCAGTAGTTGTGTGGTCTCTTATCAAAGCATCTACTTGTGCGTGAATTCCACCAACTGCATTATATAAAATAATTCATCAGTGCTGTTGATGTTAGTCTTTCACAATATCTCACTAAATTCAACATTGGTTCAGAATTTCTCAAAGCAGGATTAATTTCAATTGCTTTATGTTTGCAATATACTCCAAGTTCTTATTTAATCATCCTGCTGGTTTAACATGCTAGTGTGTCTAGTTTGCTGCTTCATTCAACTCAAAAGACCAGCCATATAGTTACCTAACAATATCAGCTTAAAAATAACACAAAATCTTGCTTTTAAAATGCTACTAATATATTTTAGCCCACAGCCACTCCAAGCCTTTTATCTTTCTACATAAAAAACGAATTGCAAGTTATCTTTTTCCTTGCAATATATTCCCTGCTCTTAAAGCAGCTGCTTAGTGTAAGGTTCATACTGCTGCTGCAGGCTCAAAACTCCTAACATCTGTATAATTTGCTGCTTAGTGTAACTATAACAAAGACCTCTGTGCCGCTCTGAGTGTTAAAAATCATTGAAATCAGTAAAACCAGAACCTTTTACCCTTGTCTTTAGAACATATGTACAATTGCTTGCAACCTGCATTGGCTAACTCCCCTGCGGCAGAAATAAAACATAACAATAGTATTTATGGGGCCTTGTTGGTTCAGTGCCCCTTCTCTTGGCTTCCCTCTCGTCTGGTTTGCCCCTTCAAAACCAGCAGATCCCAACCCACCAGGCTACTGTACCTGCTGTCTTTTCTACCAAACGTGTAGGTTTCTAAAACCCTGTCCCCACACTGTAGAGTTGTATTTATAACCCGTTTGTTTGGTTTATTGCAACAATTTGTGAATGGTGTGTCTGCTTTCATTTTTTCTAAACTAATAATGTTTCAACTTCTTGGTATGAAATACTGTGTCAAAATTGCTTGGGTCCCAGATGACTCTTTCACAGCCAAGAAATATGTATGGGCCTTTGGTGCTTCCTTTTCCACAGGTTTTCTTTTATGTACGCCAATTTGCTTTGTTCAGTCTAGCTCATAAAACTTTGCCAGCCAACCACAGGGCTCTTCAAAACGTCTAAGATTATAAGCATGTTTGATTAACTAGGTGTGTCCAAGTTCCTGTCCTGATGTGCCATTACTGTCTTCAAGTACTGTAATGCCTTCCGTCTGCTTACCTAAGTTTTATAACCAGAGCATGCATATTTCATTTTTCTATAATTTCTCATACAAGGATCATCTTATTTGCTTACAAGCAAAGGTGATATTCGTTTCCCCTTAACAGAAATGTTGTGTTCCCTTCTCTCTAAGGTAATTTAAAAAATGTTCTGGCGTTTCACCACTTCTGTGCTGAAATGTTACATGTTTCAGTAGAAACAAGCAGTTTGAAATAAGTTACTGATAAATGTGCTTGTTTATAATGCAATTTGTGATTCTATTGTACATAGGTGTTTTTATTTTATATTCATGTTGTTTAAAGTGCTGAACTAGATCCAAAACAGCAAAGCACTGTACAAGGTGTGGGTAACCAGCATTTGGGCTGGTGTTTTTAACAGTAGAACAGTACTGTGAGTTATTGTTTATGTATCAGTTTGCGTGTCCATCAGTATTAGTCCCTGGTCAGTAACTGTTGAAATAACATGTTTTGAGGGATTTGTGAAATTGGAGAATTGTGGGGGTATTCCGAGCAGATACCGGGATTGAGTTCCAGAAGGTGGATCTGTTACAACAGAAGAACAAGTTACTCTCTTACCTGGTAACGTTCTTTCGATGGGATGGTCCGACGACGTATTCCATATCTATGACAGTAATCACCACAGCTGTGCTGCTTCGGAAAATCTTTTGGCGTCCGCGTCGATGACGTCGATACGCCGTCCTCGAGGGCCTCCGTCGAGCCGACGTCACTGGATGTTATAAGTAGGACGCACGACGCCCGTAGCCTCAGGTGTAGTTTTTTCCCAGAACGTGTGGCACCAATCTACTGCCAATATGACCACAGAAAGCCTTGTGGAAACGTAAGCTGCTATCACATAAGAAATTGTGTAGCGGGGAAGGCAGGGAGGGAGCGATATGGAATACATTGTCGGACCATCCCATCGAAAGAACGTTACCAGATAAGAGAGTAACTTGTTCTTCGAGGGGATTGGGTCCTCCGATGTATTCCATATCTATGACAGACTCCCAAAGCAATACCAACGTAAGGAGGTGGGAAAAGAATTTAGAATATACAAATTTAGAATGCCCAATCACATTGCAGAGTAAAGGACCGCCTTGCCAAAGGCCAGATCCTGCCCATGGATAGAATCAAGGAAGTAGTGACATACAAAAGTATGGACCGCAGCCCAAGTGGCTGCATCACAGATGTTATGAATAGGAACACCCCTCTGCAGGGCAGTAGAGGCAGCCAAGGCTCAAACGGAGCACCCATTAGAAACTTGAGAACAAGGTTCAAATCCCAACCGGGCACCTGGAAAGGTGACGGAGGGAACACATTAGTGAGCCCTTTCAGAAACTGAGAAATTAAAGGAATTTTAAAATAAGAACACTCTTCAGACGAGCGCTTAAATATGGACAGCGCCGCCAGGTAACCTTTAATGGTACCCACTTGCAAGCCCCTGTGGGCTAAAGAAAGCAAAAAAGACAGAACTACAGGAATGTCACATGAAAAAGGATCCACATTCTTAACCCTGCACCAGTCACAGAACTTTCTCCAACGGCAACGGTACTGGGACTTTGTTGCCGGCCGTCTGGCCGAAAGCAACACCTCCATCACGTCTTCAGGGAGGTCCCAATCCTTATACCTCAACCTTTCAGAAGCCAAGCGTGAATGTTGAGGGATCTGACCTCTGGATGGAGAACCTGACCCCCGTCCCGTGAGAGCAGATCGTCTCGGTAGGGAAGACGACGTTGAGGGCAGATGGACAAGTCGAGAAGGTCCGGGTACCACGCCCTCCTGGCCCAAGCCGGAGCAATGAGGATCATCCGGGGACCGAACCTCTGTAACCTCCACAGCACCTGTGGGATGACGGGGACTGGAGGAAACGCATACAGCAGTGGGAAGGACCACTCCACCACGAACGTGTCTCCTAAGGCACCTTTTGGAGGAAATTCCCGCAAGCAGAACCTTTCGCACTTCCGGTTGACACTGGAGGCGAAGTGATCCACTTGAGGGGTCCCCCAAAGAGCGAAGATCTCCAGGAGAATCTCCTGAGCCAACTCCCACTCGTAAGAGATCGCGCTCTGCCTGCTCAGAGCATCCGCCGTCTCGTTTTCGTCTCCGGCCAGATGAACTGCCGAGATCGAAATTTCATGCTGGATGGCCCAGAACCAGAGCTGCCTCGCCTCCCTGCCCCCCATTTTTGTTGAGGTAGTGCATGGCCACTGTGTTGTCCGTCAGGATCAGGACATTCTTTCCTCGCACAGTCGGCAGAAAAGCCTTCAGGGCAAGCCTGACAGCCACTCAGCTCCAACAGATTGATATGGAGTCTGGACTCTGACGGAGACCAACGATCACTGACTGTCAGTTCATTGGCATGAGCTCCCCATCCCGTGAGGGATGCGTCCGTCACGATCGTCACCTCCGGCCAGGGCAGCTAAAATTGAGCCCCCCTAATCAGATTGCCTTCGCCGGCCCACCACAGAAGGTCCCGAGCGACCGAGGGCGGCACCTGAACGGGGTCCGACATCCTGCCGGAGGACTGTGACCACTGCATCTTGAGAGCCCACTGCAAAGATCTCATCTGCAGTCGGGCCTATGGCACCAGAAGAATGCAGGATGCCATGAGGCTGAGCAGCCTCAAGAACTCGAAAGCCGGGAGACTCTGGGCATGTCGAAATTTGTGTACCATCTGCTGAATGTGAAGAGGCCTCACCTGGGGAGGAAAATACTGCCCCAGGGATGTGTCGAGCACTGCTCCGATGTAATGGCTGCTGCAGTGCCTGAGGGCAAAGAAGCAACTGCACGCGCGGCCTTGGCACCTCGAGTACCTTGTTTTCCACCTCTGGCACTTCTACGGTTGCCCCTTTGACTTGCAGCTCCTCTCGATTTACTAAAGGATGAGTAATAACGAAAGGAGCCTCCCCTCCATTGCTGTCCCCTAGGACAAAAAGGCGGAGGTTGGCGGACTGCAGCGCCCAACGACTTCGCTGCAGCTTTCGAGGTCTGCAACCGCTCAAGACTCTCGTCAGCCTTGCTGCCAAAAAGATGTTCACCATCAAAGGGCATGTTGAGGAGCCGGGCTTGCACCTCCGGAGCAAAACCCGACTTCCGCAACCACGCAAACTTGCGAATTACGGTGCTCGCCGCCATGGACCGGCTGATGCAATCAACCATGTCCAGACCCGACTGAACGGATTCACACATGGCGTCCTTGCCATCCTGCACGATAGCAAGGAAACCATCCCGTTCCTCCCCTTTGGGAATATGATCAGCCGCTAGGGAAATACAGTTACACAGAGTGTGCGTGAAACGAGACAAGGCACAAACAGAGTTGGCAGCCTGAAGCGCCATACCCCCAGAACAAAACACCTTCTTCGCCCATCCGTCAAAATGTTTGTCGTCCCTATCAGGAGGGATGGTAGGGTACGACGCCTGCTTTGCTGGGGCCGTAGCCGCCTGCACCACCAAACTCTCCGGAGTAGGGTACGTTGTCAAGTAGCAGGGGTCGCCACTGGCTGGGCGATATTTCTTCGGCAAGGACTTGCTCACTGCCGGGGGACTCTCCGGAGAAGTCCAAGCCACAGCCACCCTTCTCAGCAAGGCCACATGGAATGGCAGCACCGGGTCAGTTGGAGGACCTTGGTCCAAGATATCAGTCAGGTCATCCTGCTGAAAATCCCCAGGGTGGGCACACCAACCCAGGTATTCAGTGACCCTCAACATGAGGCGCCGATAAGAAGATTCGGCATGCGTTCCAGGCTCCGGCCTACCAAACTCCACCTCCGGAGAGGTGTCTAGACCACTGGCATCATGCAGTGACTGACGCAGGTCCTCAAGTTGACTGTGACCAGAAACAATGTCATCAGGAACCAATGCAGGAACCTCACCTTCCTCAGACCCCTCATCCACCTCAGAAATAAAATCTAGAGGCTGGAAAGAGGGTACAGAAAAAGGCACAAAGACATGTTTAGCCTTAGCCATCACCTTTCTTGGGGGTGCCACCGTGCCACGGGGTACCTCTGACAAGGCTGCCTTGAAAGGCATTGAGGGCATCGATGGAATGGGTGTCGACGTCGAGCACGGCGCCGGCAGCTTCGACAGCGTCGACACAGGCATCGAGGGCGGAGCCCCGAGCGTGTCTCTCGACAGCCTAGGCGTCGATGGAGTCGACGACTTCCTCAGAGGCGGGGGCTCAAGAGACCGGGACCTCGAAGGTGCCTGGTGGTTGCGACGACTGCTCGAGCCCGAAGGCGGACGAGCGGTGTCTCTAGCCCAGCCTCGACTGGCGTCCTCAGACGGCGCGGCTGGACCGGAGCCCTGCGATTGAAAAATCGCCAACATCTCCTTTCGGAACGAATCCCATTCCTCCGGAGTGGAATGCTTGTTGGGACAAGCTACCCGCCAACGAACGGAGTCCTCGGAAGAGGACGGGAAGCGACCTGTGATGGTGCTTCCTGGAGTGCCTCGATGAGGCAGAGGAATGGCGGGACCGACTTGCAGACCGAGAACCCCCAGACTCACGAGGACGATGCGGAGAGACGACAGCTTCTTCTTACGCTCCTGCAAGGCCTTCGAAGTGAGCGATTGGCAGTTGACACAGTTGTCCGTATCATGGTCCTCCCCGAGGCACCAGGGGCAAGCGTTGTGCGTATCCATCAGGGACATCTTAGACCCGCATACCCGACACTTCTTAAACCCGGACCTCGGGATGGAAGAAGCCGAAGACATCATATTCGATTAGCAATGAAAAAACAGGTTCGAAGAACTGAAAGAACAGGATTCAGTAGAATCGAGGCGCGCCGAGATCTCCGAAGTGAACATGTTCGTGGAAAAAACAGAACTGAGGCTACAGGCGTTGTGCGTCCTACTTATAACATCCAGTGACGTTGGCTCGACGGAGGCCCTCGAGGACGGCCTATCGATATCATTGACGCAGGACACAGACGCCGAAAGATTTTCCGAAGCAGCACAGTTGTGGTGATTACTGTCATAGATATGGAATACTTCGGAGGACCCAATCCCCTCGAAGGAATGTTTGTGGGTCCTCTCTTTGCAGTCAAGTTATGATTCAACAGATTCAACAGGTTGGTTGATTTGCTGTGTGAGGACCATGTGCCACCAGGTACGCAGACCTGAGCCACCAGGTACACTGGTGTGCTACTCATGAATGCCTTGTAGATGCAGCCTTCAACAGTATCCTGGCCTGTAGTTTGAGTAGGACTGGGGCGATCAGGCCAATCTTCACACACCCGTGCTGCAGCATGGTGGACTGTTTTTAGGTGAGTCATGTGATGTTTGGGAGTCCTGTCAAGAGGACATTTCCCCCATCAATGTGTGAGACCACAATTGCCTGCATTATAGTGTGGCAGTCTTGTGGTGGGATGAAGTGTTTGTGCAAAAGGTGGAGATTTAGAGCGAGACTGTTCGGGCCTTCTTGGCTGTTGTTTCTAGAATGACAGGCTGCTGTCAATGGTGAAGCCTAAGGATTTTGCTGAATCTGAAAGCTGTGGATCAAAACCCTCTTGCCATGTTTTACACTTCCTGCCCTTCTAAGTGTGATTCCTGCTTATGAGCACAATCCAGGTGTTTTGTACAGTATTCTACCTTTCTTTGACTTTCAGTACACAGGTGACTTCATTGCACTCTTCCTGCATCTAAGCACTATGCAGGTATTTGGTATAGTATTCTATGGTTTGCACAAGGTGTTTAATGACACTAGAGTCACACTTCTCGCAGTTTGTTTCTCACAACATGCCAAGATGAGTATCATGACAAATTTGATGAAAGTTCATGGGTGGAAATAAAAATGACAGAGGAAAGTATTTCTCCATTATCAGATGCAAAGTTAATTGTATAGAAATAATAACTGTGCAGTGTGCCATGAAGTACTGTGCCAGGTATATATCACAACTTTTCAACTATATATATATATATATATATATCACTAACAAAAACTTTGTTAAAGGGACGTTATGGTTAAGTTGCACTAGTTAAAACCTATGCAATTCAATTGACAAACGTTGTTACAGGGACGTTATGGTTACAGGTAAAACTGAAAAAACCCAGAAATTCGCCAGTTATGGTGAGCTAAGCAACCATAACTCGTGCTACCACTGTGCATTGAAAGGACTAACACCCATTACATCAAAGATGACATCACAAATGTGCATTTAGATAATCAGGTTATGAACACTTTCTGCTAGTACTGCTACTGTTTTGTTTGCTATACTTTCCTTGTATATGCTCATATTTGTATGCGTTGTCGTCTCTTTATGTTTTGTGTATAGTAGTACAATTATGTAGTAAGCGAGGCATTCTTAGCTACTTATTACATGTTTCACAGTACACAAAACTCTGAAACTATAGCATTCATCATTTAACTATTCAGCATGCAAAGATTTTGATTATTGCACCTATATGATGCATGCTGTAGACAATGGCTATGTTTCTACATGAGTGGGTTCATGTACTGGAAAGAACTGTGTAATGCAATGGTGTTTATAGCAATGAATTTGTTAATTAACTATTTATCTCATGATAGTTCTTCCAATGATGGCTGATAGCTTTCTGCCAACATTACAATGACAATCCCTTGTGGAAGCTTTTTATGAAATCTATATACACATGTGATGCCATCAGTCATGTTATCAATGACATTTTTGATGCCATCTTTGATGTCATGGGTGTTAGTCCTTGCAGTGCACAGTGGTAGCACGAGTTATAGTTGTTTAGCTTGCCATAACTGTCGAATTTCTGGGGTTTTCGGTTTTACCTGTAATCATAACGTCCCTGTAACAACGTTTGTCCATTGAATTGCATAGGTTTTCCTAGTGCGACTTAACCATAACGTCCCTTTAACAACATTTTTTATTAGTGAATTTCATAGGTTTTTAGTAGGTCACTGTAACCAGATGTTGCTTCAGCATAGTTTTTTTCAGGAAAGGTGATAGTTCTTTAGTAGCACAACTTAACCACAACGTCCCTTGAATACTGTTTTTTGTCAGGGAATTGCATAGGTTTTTAATAGGGCACTGTAAGCATAACGTTCCTTTATCATAGTTTTTTCAGTGAAGGAGATAGGGTTTTAGTTACGCAAGTTAACCATAACGTCCCTTTAACAATGTTTTTTTCACTGAATTTCATAGGGTTTTAAGAGGATACTCTTATTTTGTATAGATGTACTGTACAGCATACTGAAGCTTGTTCCTCCATACTAATAGCCACAGTGCTTGCGAACAATGCGGCTGTTCGCAGACACCCGGTGGCGTCCAACCTGCCGAGAAAGGGAGGGGTGGTCGTACAAAGTGGTACCATGCAGCAAACACAAGAAACATATACAAACAGCAGCAAGTGCAGGAATGATAAGGGAAAATGCAGTAGGTGCACAATGTCAGTACTTTTGAAACAAACAGCGCAAAGGCATAGGGTATGCAGCGTAATGGAATGCACCAACAAGAGAAGTAACATCTGGCTTCAACAATCTTACCGCACACCTGCTTCACATTCCAACAAAGCACAAAGAGGCAGAGTTAGGCACGCCGACTACTGAGAGTAGAACGTAAGTGCAATGTAATAAGTACACTAACATTTATGTTATAATTGCACAGGTCCTGTAGTGTACAATAGTAGGAAAGCATACCGTTTTCTTTTTGTGTGCAGCAATGACAACCACCTTAGAATGGGTCGAAGAGAATGTTCCGCATGAGAAAATGAATGAGGACGATAACCCCCATTGGTAGGCACTGCAGTGTCAAAAGGGAAAGAATTACTGCAAGTGCAAGAAACCTAGAATGGCTGTTGGAGATTTTCCCACATGACGAAATGAGTGACATGAGTGAATACATCCAAAAATTGCTCCAAATATACTAAAAACATTTGTTTTTCTTTAAAAGAACATACAGGAATACAAAGAAGTAGACCAAAAGCGGCACCTCTTCCACAGCAACATACAGCCACAGAAACCAAAGGAAGTGCTGTAAATATGAAAGTAGATCGCCTGGACACCAAAATGGATGAATTGCTGAACAAATTTGCTGCCTTGCATAAATGTGTACAATAACATATTATGGAGGAAATAAAGTACCACTGCCCCACCTGCACATGCCCCCCTTACCCATTTCCCAGCCCCCATCTCTGCAAATTGCATATCTTGAGAGACACTTTGATGAGACCTCAATCCCTTCCTCCCCTCACCACCAACTTGTAGAAATGCCGAAACCTCCAGTATATGTATCCGTTTCCTTTCCCCCTTCCATTTCCGAATAGTGGCTATGAATGTGTGCAAATAAAGTTTGATATGTAAAGTGTTACAAAATGTATATGTCCCTTTTCCTTTGTTGTAAGAAGCCCATTGAAACTCGGAAAAGCACAGCACTAAATGCCAACAGTACGATGAGCTCATACTACATCAACTACCAAAAGCTCAAACAAACGGAGTAAAAAAGTCAAGACATACCCAACTTCACACGCACAAAAAAGTGCCTCTTCAAACAAACCACGTACCCTTCCATCAAAGTACTCAGACACAGAAGGAACTGGTCCATTTAAATTGTCTACTACAACAGGTGTTAGATGCTATGCAAATGTCACAATAAATGTTCTAGTCCAAATGCCAGCAATTGTGCAAAACATTTATTTAAATGGCACAGACCAGTTGTGTTTAAAAAAAAATGCTTGTCCTGCACAGAAATGCAGCAAGTAATCCTGCCAACATTTACAGTGTCTCAGGAGTAAGGCAAGAATTGGACTACTGTGCTGGAATGGTGAAATGCACGTCAAACTGTCAAGAAGATCCACAGAAATGTGTAATGTACTTACTACAAATATTGGAAAGGAAAAACATACTTATAAATGAAAACGTTCACATTTTCTACATGTGTAAGCATACATGTAGTCTCTGCAACCATCTCATTCAGGACCAAGTCCCCAACAAATGCTTCGTGTATGTACCAATACCTAACTGTAACTCCATTCCATTTCAGCAACCAGTGCACAATGCAAAGTATAGCATATTGTGTACATCGTGCAATTCTGATAATCGGTCGACGCTACATATACTCTCACATAGTCAATATGTAACTGTAATGCTCTTAAAATACAATGGCGATGGAACCAAAAACAACTGCAAACCTACTTTCTTCACACATGGCCAGGTATCACTTGGCAAGAAAACCTTCACAACAGTAGCCATAATCTACCACACAGGTGACACAACCAGTGGAGGCCACTGTACCGCATACATTAGAAAGCAATGGTCATGGTGGGAATGCAATGATACTTCCATCTTTCCAAAGCAGAGAGTACCTGGAAATCTTGCAAATGGCTACTTAATGTTCTTGAAGGCAAAATGTAGTCATTGATGTACAAAACTACTATACCTTACTCCCCAACACCAACCAGTACCCTCGTAAAGGCAGAAATAAAGAATTACCTTCCACACTGTCGCCCTAAAGCAAGTTACCATACAGCAAGCATTCAAGAAATGCATTAAAGTGTGTGTTGGATAATCTTACCCCCAGTGACCCCAATGAGTACACTCAGACAAACAATATGTGTACACAAATGACTATAGCACTATTTTCCACATGATACTTAAAAGGGAAAGTACTAAGTATGAGGGTTCAAATTTATCTTCAGTAACCTCTGAAACCACCAAGTACGCAAATGAATCACTGCCTCTCTAAGAATACGCATACAAATGCTATACATATGGAACTATTACTACGTAAACCCATAGTGGTACACTACCACTTCAGAATATACACAGATGTGAAAGTAGAAACATGCATGCACAAGCTTGTAAACCTACCCGACAGGAATGGGACACTGTAACCAGTTAGAATACGCAACCTGGTATGGACCTTAAACCATAATAGTACAATGTTATTTGCAGCATTACAACAACCCAACTCAACCTTCAACAACCACTGTGCTGCAAACATATCCTCAAAGACTTCCAAAGTATAAGAAGTTACAGCACGCCAACAGGTACGTAACTACCTTCACAATTCTGCAGAAGCACAGTACAATGCCACAATACTTGTAAAAATGTAACGCTTATCTCTGGTGCACTGCAAGAGTGCCTGGTCTGGACTGTTCTAACGTGTTGCCCCCTCACTCGGGTTTACGGTGCACTGAAGAATACCCCAGCCACACTCTTCCTCAGTGGTATGCCGGTGGCTTAACCTCCAGAAGACCGTGAGGCTGGGAGGGACCTGGATGAACTTGGTTCCTCTGGAAAATGGTCTTCGGGTGGTCTGGATAACCTAAAGGTAAGTGTATGTATTTAGTATTGGTTTCTGTTGCTTTGTCTCCCTCCTCCTGTCTCTCGCCTTCCCTGAAGTAGCTGGCTGGCTGGCACGTTGTGGCTTTTGCTCACCGTAATGAACTGAGGACTGAAGGCCAAGGTTAGCTGGTAGGTATCCGACTTCAGTTACTTCACTGAAGACTAGTGGTCCAGACCAGCTGCACCACACTGCATACGGATGATGAGCAGGTAAGTTCTGGTGAGGCCTTATTCTAGATCTTGCCCACTTCTCAATGTGAAACATAGCTTGTATGTACAATGTCTTTATTGATGGGTTCAATATTAATAGTCTCTTTATTTTGGCACTTCTAGGCGAAACACTGGTAAGCTGTCTGGACTCAGAGCGGAGCGAAGAAGCTGGAACTTGTATGCAAGTGAGTCCAAGTTAAACCTGGTACAGGAACTGGGAAGTATGTGGTATTTCGGTCTCTTACTATTGTCGTTTTCTGATTTCAGGTTTGCAGGAGCTGTGATATCTGTGGACAGCAGACGAAGGACGGGAGACACCGGGTTACCGGGATGGGACGCCACAAGTCTACCGAGGTGAAGGTAAGGATCAAGAACGAACGCAAAGCAGAAGGCCACCGGGGCAAGTAGGTCTTCAATTCCAAGTGAGAATGCTACAAATTTGCGTAAGTGCTGATTGCACAAGCAAAATAAACAGGAGCGGTAAGCGTAACACTGCTCTGTTAGGAAGCAGATGAAAGGCTAAGCGCAGGGTGTGGTCCGGGGCATGGCTTTATAGCTGCGGACCGCGCCCTGTCAGTACTAGACCACCAAGGATGTCAGATATATGTATCTATCCAGTGCCATGTTGGGTTCCACAGTGGATTCCTCTTTGGCAGCCATGTTGGGATGGGTTGCCACCTAGTTCCATATATGCCTCTGCAAGCCAGCCAGCACACAAACCCATCGTCTCCCTGCAGTGTCATGGGGGAAAGCCTCCTGGCCCCGACCCATCTGCCTTGTACCCGCACTGCAACCCTGACAGCACTCCCCTACAAAGCCCCCCCGCCCCCCAAGGAGGGCCGACCCAGGTCCTGGCTTTGTGGGATGATTATGGTGATAACTGGCTAACAAACGGGTGCATGAATGTTTTCTACTGGTTTCCAAGTCCGATCTAAAGTACTATACCCCTTCCAATCCAGGTAATGTAATTTTCAGCAATCTAAGATGCCCCGTACCTCGTACTATTCCTCCCCATTTAGAATTTCTACTGGAGGAGGATTAGACATGGAGTTTCGTGTGCCGGGGTGTACTGGTTTAAGTAACGATGCATGGAAGACAGGGTGGATCTTCAATGACGGGGGAAGCCCCAGTTTAAGTAGAACAGGGTTAATGATGGATGTTTTGGGTTAGGGACCAATGAATTTAACCGAATATGTTTGGTGCAGAGCCAGACTTGGTTGCCGACTTGATAAACTGGTGCATTTTTTCTTTTGTTATCGGCAATTTGTTTCTGAGAAGCTTTGGCATCGTGCAGGGTTCTGGTGGCTTTTCTTAAAGTTTCTCTGATACTAGTATGCAGACATGTTACAGCTGGCATTTCCAAAGCGGTAGTGGGATCAAGAGCTGCGGTACGTTGATCCCTTCCAAGAAGAAAGTAGAAGTGTGAAAAACCTGTGGCACTGTCAATACTATTGTTGTATGCATATTCCACTGCCCACAGCAGATTAAACCAACTGTCCACCTGGGTAAACATGCAACGCAGGTATTGCTCAAGCGTTTGGTTAGTTCTCTCCATCTGACCATTGGTTTGTGGGTGATGGTTGGTGGGTAGTCTGAAATCAATTTGAGCCTTATCACAACAACTCCTCCAAACTTTGGATATAAATTGACTCCCTGGGTCCGAGATGCTTATGGATGGAAACCCATGTAATCGTACAATGTTTGTGAGGAAAACTTGAGCAACAGTGCCTGCATTTGGTAAGCCTTTCAGCGTGATAAAATGCGCCATCTTGGTTAGGAGGTCTACTACTACCAGGATGGTGTTGTACCCGTTCGAAGGAGGTGAATCGGTAATAAAGTCCAGTGATATTGTATGCCATGAAGCAGGTGTTATGGACAATGGTCTAAGTAATCCTGATGGTTTCATTTTTTAAGTCTTGTTGCGGGCCCACACATCAAAAGTCTTTACATATTGGATGATGTTCTTTCACCATTTAGGCTACCAAAAATGTTGCTGAAGTTTCACTAGAGTTTTTGGTGATTCAAGGATGGGCAGCGGTTAAAGCATTGTGGTAGTTGTGTAAAGGTTTGTCGTGCATGTCGGCTCCAGTAAGTACAAGCGTCCTCGATAGTACGGTAGGCCATCTTCTATGGTTCTCTGAGGGTCTTGGGACACCCAAACCTGTAACTGTTCTAGTGTTAGATATTGCCTAATTTCAATGCACAGCTGATCTAAAGGAGGCAGTATTGCACTTGTCAATCCCAACAATGTATTACTTGGGATAAAAGCCACGGGGTCTGGAACTTCATAAACATCTCTTCCTTCCAGAATGCATCCGATGCAGAATAGGGCATCCACCTTTCTGTTTTTGACTCCTGGACGGAAGGTTATGACAAAGTCATATTCCGAAAAGAACTGGGCCCATCTAAGCTGACGGGGAGTTTGCGCCTATGTTGTTTGCAGATATTGTAGATTGCAATGGTCGGTGTAGACAGTAACTGCATGTTTTGCGCCTAACAGATGACGCCATTCTTTGAAAGCAGCTTTAATGGCAAGCAACTCTTTGTCATTTATTGTATAGGTCAGTTCCGCAGGGGAGAATTTCTCGGACCAAAACACCACAGGATGCAATTGATTAGTAGTTGGATCTCGTTGTGACAATACAGCTCCCATCGCCACGCTGGATGCATCAGTTACAACAATGAATGGAAGTTCAGGATCTGGGTATTTCAAAATCAGCGTTGAGGTAAACTGTGCCTTGAGTTGTTTAAACTCTTGTTCAGCTTCATCGGCCCACATGAAGGTTTTGTGCCTTTTCAGTAATGCGGTGATGGGGTATGCAATGTTCGAAAAGTGGTGTATGCATCGCCTTTAAAAGTTAGCGAATTCTAAGAAACTTTGCACGTTTCTCACAGACATATGCGAGGGCCACTTTAAGATTGCTTCCACCTTGCGATTGTCCTTTTGGATGCTGTGCAATGTTAAGAAGATTCCTAAGAACTCCACTGTGGTCACGTGAAAGTAACACTTCTCCAACTTTGCATGCAAACAGTGTTTGCTGAGTTTTGCTAGCACAGCTTTAATGTGAAGCACATGTTCTTCTTCGGTGGCTGGGTAGATCAATATATCATCGATATAGACCATTACACAAACATCCAGGAGTTCTCGAAAAACTTCTATCATAAAGAACTGAAAGGCCGCCGGTGCATTACACAGGCCAAAGGGCATGACTGTATATTCTAATAACTCAAATTTTGTGCGAAAAGCAGTTTTCCACTCATCCCCCTCCTTTATGCGGACTAAATGGTAAGCCCTGTGCAAATGCAATTTGGTGTATATCTTCGCCTCTTTAACTTGGTCCAACAATACGGGAGTGAAAGGTAGAGGGTACCTATTTTTCACGGTTATCTTATTGAGTCCCCTATAATTGATGCAAGTTCTGAGGTCACCTTCCTTCTTTATTATGAAAAAGAGAGCAGAAGAAGCTGGAGACTAGTATGGCCGAATAAATCAGTTGACCAAGAACTGGTCCAAGTACTCTCGCAATTGCTGGTTTTCTTTTTCCGTAAGAGCAGAAATGCGGCTACATGGAACCTGCGAGCCTGGTATCAAATCGATTTGGCAATCATATGGCCGGTGATGAGGAAGGGTATTGGCTTGTTTTTTTTAAACATGTCTTCAAATTCCTTGTATATGACAGGTCGTTTTTTCTCTCCATTGAGCTTTATCACGGCCCCCAACTTTTGTGTTCTAGACGCTGGCTCCTTGGCCACAACCGGTACAAATGTGTAACAGGTGCGAAGGCACTCGGATGGAAAGATTAGGTTTTCCAGTTAATAACAGGATTGTGGTACTCCAACCAAGGCATGGCAAGTATAACTTGCAATTGTGGGGCATTAATCAGGTCGAAGGTTATATGCTCTTGGTGGCCGTCTCTGCACAATAGTTCGACCTCTTCCGTACACTGCGCTACTGGCCCAGATGACAATGGTGAACCGTCTACCGAGACTATTTTATCCACCTTCTTCCTTCGTTGCCCCGGTATGCCGAATCTCTGTGCCACTTTCATATCTATATAATTAATGATTGCACTGCATTCAATATTGGCTTCCAGGGCATACATCTTTTGGGGTTGTTCTAGTCTGATAAGAATGACAGGTACTTTAAGGTGTGAGATCTTGGTTGATTTATCCTCCCTTGACAAGCCGATCCCTACTCTTGTCAAGTCTTGGAGATTTCTGAAGGTGGAGTGGGGCCTTTTGGGTTCACTGGGAGCACCTCAGCTACTCCCAAAGGCTGTTTGCTTGGTTTGTTAGTACAGACCTTCGGAAAGTGGCCTGCCTTGCCACAATATAGGCACAACTGGTCCTGGTGATGTCTCTCTCTTTCCTCCTTGGATAGTGGCCCCCTTACACTACCCAACTGCATGGGATCTGGGGTATTCTCCTGAGCATGGGGTTCCGACCGGGCACGATTTGTCTTTCTCTCCTATAATCAGTGGTTTAGCTGTACTACTAAGTCTATGTATTCTGAGCATCGTTTCGGCGTATTGACCACTTGCGCCAACACATCTTTAAGTTCCCCATGCAAACCCTGATAGAAAAGGGTGCTTCTTTTTTCTTCGGGCCAATTGGTTTCAGCGATGAGTCTCATAAATGCAGTGATGTATACTAGCAATTCCTGTTGTCCCTGCCATAAGGCCAACAACTCCCCAGGTAATGCTTGCCCCTGGCTTCTGCGAGCAAATACTTTGTCTAACTCCTGTTGGAATTCACCAAAATTATGCAGAATGGGGTCATCTCGATTCACTAAATGCACTGACCAAGTAGCTGCATGGCCCCCCAAATATGACAACACAAAAGCCACGTTGATTTGGTCCATAGGAAAGGCCCCTGGCCGACACAAAAATTGTAATCTACACTGGCTCATAAAATAGCATACCTTTGTGGGTCCCCTAGAAATCATTCAGGAGGGGCCAGGGAACGGTAGGTGGGGTGGTTACAAAGATATGAGGCAACCTAGCTATGGTCCCATCAGATGAATGAGGTAGTGGCACCTGGCCTGCTTGCACTACTAATAGGCGTTTGGCCAAGTCATCTGTTCTTTCTCTATTACCTACTGCTTCCCTTCTCACTGAGCTTGTTTCTGAATGGGCTGCGTGCGGAGCGGAGCCAGATATCACTAATTTTTTGAGACGTACATTTCAGTTCTTTGCAACAAAAGTACTGGTCGGATTTCCACCAAACACGCAAAAGCACGCTTTCTGACCCAAGCCACCGCTACTGCCGCAAATTTGGTGCAAATCCATCCAGCCGTTCGGCCTGTAGCCATGCGCAAAGTTTTCACCCATTCCGTCTATAGAAAAAAAAAATGTTGGGACCCCCCTCTAACCTCCTCCCCTACATGAAACCTTACCAAACTTGGCAAAACATTTCTGAGTGGCCCATATACTTTTTTTGCAAAGTTTGGTGAGGATTCCTCCAGGGGAGCAAAGTTATAAGCCGGTGAAAAAGTGGCAACTTAACCATAACTACACGGTCCGCGCAGGAGTGGCCGTGTAGTTATGGTTAATTTGTTCAACTCATAGGAAGAGCACTTTTTGGGCGGCTTATAACTTCTCTGCCCCTGGACGAATCCCAACCAAACTTTGCATATAAGTATATGGCCCGCTCTGAATTATTTTGGCATGTTTTGTAAGGTTTTGTCAAGAGGGGCAAAGTTATAGAGGGAGACCCCAAATTATTTTTTTCCCATAGAGGCAATGGAAAAAACATTTTGCCTACGCCTACAGCCCAAACCGCTGGATGGATTTTCAGCTAATTTGCAGAAGGAGTGGCGGCTTGATTTGTAAATTAGGTATAAATCCGTCCAATAGTTTCTTTAACATGGCCCAAAAGTAGGTTAAAAACAATTAGTGCAAACGTTTGGTGCAAAAACGTTTGTTAAAGGGATGTTATTGTTACTAAGTAAAATCGAAAAACCCAAGAAATGCACCAGTTATGGTTTGCTATGCAATCATAACTAGCGCCACAGCCATGCGCTGCTAAAACTAATGTTGGGATGCATGTCCAGATTACTGCCCCTCCCAAACGATTTAGATTGCAGAAAATATACTAAAATATGGAGAACGTGTGAAGGATATGATTTGATATTTTATTCATAGCGCACCTATACACAAGTGTTTCAAGGCACGACGAGGCATGGGAGGGGAACAAGGGGGAACAAGACAACAATCTTACTAGGGCCAGTGACATTGAGATCATGCAAGTGCAGAGGAGAGGACAGTGGGATAAGTGCCAAGGGGAGGAGCAAGTGCAGGACATAGGATCAACTAAAAACAAGAAGTGTGGCCAGCAGGTGCTAGTGAGAGGGTTAAGTGCAGACAGCAAGTGATTAGAAAGTGCAGGTAGGGGGGACTGTAGGGTTGCAGATACAGTCCGAAGTGCAGGGTTGCCAGGCGGCAGTGCAGGTGTGCAACTTGGAGGGCAGGGACCTGGGCTCGAGGTCCAGAGGGTAGCCAGGTAACCAGTGCTGTATCAGACAGGGGATCAGCCGGGGAGAGGGAGAGAGAAGGCAGAAGCAAAGCAGAGATGGTTCTGCTCAAGATTCAGAGATGCAGGAAGGCTGATCCAGAGGGAGACGCCAGCCGAAGAGAGAGATCTGCCCCGATCTGGTTGTTTGGAAAAGCACTTGACCCTCAAGGAGTTCGACGTAGAGGAGTGAAGACCTCGAGTAGGAAGATACTTCAGAAGAGAAAGATGGAGATATTTTGGTCCCAGGCCCCAAAAGGCCTTGTGGACAATGCAAAGGGTCTTGAATTTGATCCTTGCAGCCACTGGGAGCCAATGGAGAGATTTCAGTGCTGAAGAGATACAATCCCTGGGCTTGCGGGCAAGGACAAGTCTTGCAGTCCTGTTCTGGATGAGTTGGATAGGACAGAGAGTAGAGGCAGGCAGAATTAAAAAGAGGCTATTACAGTAGTCAAGCCTAGAAAGAACCATAGCTCTAGAGACAGTGAGCTTCTGGGGGAAGGAGAGGGAAGGAGAAATGGCTCTGAGGAGGTGCAGTTAGTAGTTTGACTTCTTAGAGACGTCAGAGATGTGAGGAGAGAAGGAGAGTGCGGAATCGAAGATTACCCTGAGGTTCTTAGCCTCACAGGTGGGAGCAGGAAGAGGGTCAAGGAAGGCCGACCACAGAGTGAAAGGAAAGAGAGGTGCAGGTGTGCCGATGAGGAGAATGGTGCAGGGGAGGAGGGAGACTTACGGGTAGAAGTAATTGACTGGAGTGCATACATGCCAACCCTCCCGATTTAGGCGGGAGACTCCCGATTTTTCAGTGAAAATTACTTTTATTTTTCACGTCCTCCCGCCTAAAATAATTATTTCCGCAATGCATTCATATGGGGAAATTGTTGTCTCCCGATTTCTCTGTAGAAATCTCCCTCCCAGCTGCGTCGGAATGTTGGCATGTATGGGAGTGGGGAGTAATATAGGGGACAATTAACCATTTGCTTTGCGAAATTGTCATGTAGAATATTTTGCATGTGTACGATACTTATAATATGAATTAATGCTGCATTTACGAGTAGGCCTGAATCCTTGTAGGCCATGTTGGAGAGACAGAACAATGAGGCTTCACCATTATCACATTTCGATTCCCAGGCACAGCAAGGAAGACGCATGTACATCCACATACAAATATATCTAGTTAGGTATTTGAACAATTAGGCAGGAATGTGCACAGCCAAACAGGCGAAGGGTTGAGGCATAGTACGACGGCCATACTCATGGGAGCCGAGGCAGAGGTCTTGGGTTGCCAAAACATGAACTAAGATTTAGGACACTAACGCCCCCCAGAATTATGGTCATTCTATTTGAACTCTTAAATCCTTAAAAAACTGGATTGATTAGCAGAACACCTCTTGGGACGGGAACTGATACAGGGGGTGCAGAGAACAACACAATCTGTGATTTACACCAGGGAGAGCCAAGAGTGATACCCATACAGTAGGAGAGGTATGATGGAGGCGCTGACGTGTCTGGGATGATAAAAGGGATGCCTTGTTCGCAAGGACCAGGCTTTCCTCAGAGTGATCCCGAATTCATGTTGACTACCGTGTCCACATCACGTGGTTAGGAGTAAAGGTAGGGTGGTGCCAGTCGAGTCTAACCGATTGCTTTGCAGCGCTCCAAGATGGAAGAGGCCATGAACCACGTGTGGTGAAGCTGAAGAAGAAAACGTGACCAATTGGAAGATGGGCCATATGTAATTATTAGTATGTATGTAGGCTGCAGCCAATGAGAGTGGGGGGATGATGTGAGGAACTCATGGTGACAACAAGTAAGACAGACACAAGTGATCAAGGTTCAAAGGTGTTTATTGAACAATGAATGCTGTGTGCAGGTTGGAAAAACACCTAATCTAAATCTAAATCTAAGATGGGAGCAAGCGTTGACCATCAAATGAAAGCTAAGGCATCCTAGTGGCGTTGTGTCAAAATAAAAGGGCCTTTACCAACAAATCTTTTGTCTGACCTCACAACTAATACAAAACGGGGTGTGGGATAGTTCTCAAGAAAAGAAAGAAGTGCTCTCAAATAATATGTCAGGATGCAGTAGCCTCGGTCTCCCTTCCCGACGTTTTAGACATGGGGTAAGATGGGAGCTTGAAGCACAGTACGGTCTCTGGCTTCTTCAGCATGAGACGACAGTTCCAATGGCAGCTCTCGGGATACCCTCTCAGGCTTTTAGTTATCAGGGCAGTCGATGGCCAAGTCACCTTTCACTTGGAAGTCTCTTGTCTTTCGAGGACCTGACGTGTTCAAACAACAAAAACAAAGGTTCCTTTAACAAATGAATGTTCTTTTCCAATGCTCGCTGGGTGATGGGTTCACCCTTGGGCCCCCCTCGATTGGGTGTTGACCCTTCTCAATTGTATTCCAAAATATATCACAACTCCTTTATCAATCAACTTTGGGTGACAGGTTCGCCCCTGGATCTCCCTCGTCGGTCTCAGACCTCTCTGTCTTTTGCAGGATTTCTTTTCCTTTGGCTTCACAATGTTTTCTCTCACTGCGGGATTCACTTCCCTTTCTCTTGTATTGTTGGTAGATCAAAATCTTTCGATTGTACATGGATTTTGCTTGACCCTCTCTATGACCACTTTGACCTATTTCACCGGCCCTCCTATGGCCTTCTGGTATCTGTAGTTTCTCTCATATCAGGCTTAACCAGAGTGCCTTGAGTTAGCACCCACGTAGTGCCTGTTTCACCCTCTTGCAGTGGTCTCCCCATCACACTTTTACAGTTCGTTCACAGTTCATCAGCTTTGGTTCAAAAACTTGCCACTTTGCAATTCTCACTCAACACAGCCCGGCTCTTATCGGTTCACCCATCCACTCACCGGCTGTGATGAACCGCTTGGTCTTTGGCTTCTCTGGAGTAAACGCCGGTACCACGGGTGCGAGAGCTTCCCTCGCTCCTGCTCATCGGCATAGGTTTTCTCTGTGTACCGTTGACATCTCCTGCAGGACACTTGGCTATTGTTCGCTGTCTTAGGCTCTCTTCCATGAAGGTATTGCAGGCCTGGGATGAAAAGAGCAAGGTCACTCTCTTCTCGCCACCCTCTCGATTCCTGCCGCTTTCCTCCTTCTTTTGAACTGCTGCATGGTAGCCGTTTCGTCGTGCTGTCTGCTGTACTTGCCTTGCTTGTACTGTGCTATCTAGCTCCACCTTTTATCCCAGTGGGGAAGAGAAAGGGCAGTCAGGTGTGTGTGATTCTGATCAATTGCCTGACTTTGCCGGATCCTTGCATTGGGACATGTCAGGTAAACGGCTCTGGTGTTAGTCCACTGTCCTTTGTGTTGTGCGAAAGTGTTAGAGTTAGAAGGTGGGGCAGTGGTTTGGAATGTCCTCTGTAAAAGAATGGGGAAAAGGTGTAACAGGAAGGGGGATACCACATCTCACCCGTCGGTGTCCCACTCCCACTCCCTGAGGACCCCCCCATACAGCTGATCCTCCCTCACTGGACCATCCCCAGGAACTGGATCCAATAGTGATGGCCGTGTCCCGGCCACCTGGATGACAGATCCCTGGGGACTAGCTAGGGAGACAACTTCAGGTTTCTCACAATGAACACCCTATATCTAGTACGTCATGAATAACGAGTTGTACGTTTATAAGACAACCACCATGTTTAAGAAGACTTAGAGTTCTATGACAGTGGATTTGTAATACCCTGTCGCCCATTCCTTTTTGTATACAAAATAAAGCTCTTGTTCTTCTCGAAAAAAAGGGAGCACCTAGGTTTTTTCCCTATTGGGTTGTTTTTTATCTGTCTGGTTGCCAGAGAGTTGCCCTACATTATTGGTTGGATAACAAGGGGGGGTCTGTTCTGACGTGTAACGTTTTAGGGGCGGGACTACTTCCTGATTCTAGTAGGCCCAAGTAATTTCTATTGTGTCCAAGGAAATACAAAAACACTGTAAATGTGAAGATGTACATGAAGTAGTTCAGACAAAAATAGATATCATATATACAGCTTATAAGTTTATTTTGCTGTTGGGTGCATTTAGTTAATCATGCATCAGTGTTATTTAATAAAAGACTGTTTGTACCGAGAGCAAACAAATATGCAAAACAAATTTTTCATAAAGAGATACTTGGTGTGCCGTAGGTTAGGACACAGTCTTAGCCCTATCCTCACACCATTATAATGGCCAAATTAATTGGCAAAAAGCAATAAAACAAAAACAAAAAGTAGGGTAACCACCACCATTAGTGACAAGTGATTATCGTGTGTTCAGATGCAAGACAACCCAAGACAAACACATTAAATGGGAGAATTCTTGGTTGTCTGTAGCCAGGCTGGAGGGTGACCTAACACGTGGTCGACGTCTAGATTTAGATCAAAAGGATTATAGGACCAAGAGGGATATGTGGATATTGGTCCTTAAGACGTTTCGGCTGGTAGCCTTCATCTTGGGCCTGGAATAGGTCTCCCTAGGATAGAGAAATGGGGACACTATTAATGTCTGAATCAGGAGTTAAAAACTATTGTTTTTTTTAAAAACACAATCTGTTCCAAGAATATGGTACACCACAATAAAATCAAGGACAAGGGAGATACAGAACTGACCTTGGGGGCTGCGATGCTGCTAGATTCTGTGGATTATTTGTGGCACCCAAGACAAATAGGGTGCAGGGTTGAGTGAGCTTCTGGGCGTTAGTGGCAGGCCGAGAAAGGCTGCAGGAGTCAGAAAAATATGCAGGAGTCAAAAACATATAGTACAGGGTAGTGCGGGCTGATATATAATGACTGTGAAGCGTGAGAGTGGCGGGCGCTCACCTTACTGGGTATTTTCTGTGTCCAAAACTACTGGAGAGTCATGGGAAGCTGGTATGTAGGCCAAGGTCAGCAGAAGTCTGACTGCAACGTGAGGACTGCTGGTTAGAGCCAGGATCGTTGTCCGGTCTGCGTTAGTAAGAAAAAATAGACAAAGGGAAGCAATGAAGTATGGGGACCAGCTCTTTACAGCATCCAGTTAAATGAGAGTATGGTGAGTTGCACTACCAACGGCCTTAATGAGATAGATCCCACACACTTCAGCAGATAAACACACAAACTAGAGCCATACTCACCTCATTTGTCTTGGGTGCCACAAATAATCCACAGAATCTAGCAGCATCGCAGCCCCCAAGGTCAGTTCTGTATCTCCCATGACTCTCCAGTAGTTTTGGACACAGAAAATACCCAGTAAGGTGAGCGCCCGCCACTCTCACGCTTCACAGTCATTATATATCAGCCCGCACTACCCTGTACTATATGTTTTTGACTCCTGCATATTTTTCTGACTCCTGCAGCCTTTCTCGGCCTGCCACTAACGCCCAGAAGCTCACTCAACCCTGCACCCTATTTGTCTTGGGTGCCACAAATAATCCACAGAATCTAGCAGCATCGCAGCCCCCAAGGTCAGTTCTGTATCTCCCTTGTCCTTGATTTTATTGTGGTGTACCATATTCTTGGAACAGATTGTGTTTTTAAAAAAAACAATAGTTTTTAACTCCTGATTCAGACATTAATAGTGTCCCCATTTCTCTATCCTAGGGAGACCTATTCCAGGCCCAAGATGAAGGCTACCAGCTGAAACGTCTTAAGGACCAATATCCACATATCCCTCTTGGTCCTATAATCCTTTTGATCTAAATCTAGACGTCGACCACGTGTTAGGTCACCCTCCAGCCTGGCTACAGACAACCAAGAATTCTCCCATTTAATGTGTTTGTCTTGGGTTGTCTTGCATCTGAACACACGATAATCACTTGTCACTAATGGTGGTGGTTACCCTACTTTTTGTTTTTGTTTTATTGCTTTTTGCCAATTAATTTGGCCATTATAATGGTGTGAGGATAGGGCTAAGACTGTGTCCTAACCTCCGGCACACCAAGTATCTCTTTATGAAAAATTAGTTTTGCATATTTGTTTGCTCTCGGTACAAACAGTCTTTTATTAAATAACACTGATGCATGATTAACTAAATGCACCCAACAGCAAAATAAACTTATAAGCTGTATATATGATATCTATTTTTGTCTGAACTACTTCATGTACATCTTCACATTTACAGTGTTTTTGTATTTCCTTGGACACAATAGAAATTACTTGGGCCTACTAGAATCAGGAAGTAGTCCCGCCCCTAAAACGTTACACGTCAGAACAGACCCCCCCTTGTTATCCAAGTACTACCAGCCCATTGTTCTGTCGTTTGTGGGCTATCCCTCCAGTTACCAACCTACATTATTGGTGACCCTGACGTGATCCCAGACTCCCCCCAAGGACGGAGGATTCCTGGCTGCTCACCGGGAGGGGCTGTACCCACCTGCAGCAACCAGTAGCCTTTCTGCACAACCTTTGAGAGGTTTGCAGGAGCCGTGTTATCAGAATTCCTGTCTGTTCTGTTCCCCAGATTGTGCAGGCTGTTAATGGGACCCCATGATGGAGGACTTGTGTGGCATACAAAGTCGGTCTTAGGGAGGGGTGCAGTTTGTTGGGGTGGGGCAAGGGTGTTGGTTATGTTGTAAAATATTGACACAGGGGCGGCTACAATGGAGCCGATAAACCTGTTGCAATATATGTGCAAGGCCCTTTCTTTGTATTGAGACAAAATTCTTCAGTATCAAAGGGAATGGCTTGTGGAAACAAACGTGGCCATGGCCGGAACAGGCGGCAAATAACAGAGAGAGAGATATTGATTCATATGTACACATTTCTGGCAGCCAAATACAAAGGGAGAAAATAAAAAATCAGAAAAGAAGTGCTAGAATTATGGAAAATGGTGGAAGATGGGTCCACATATCCTTCTATGACATTGGGTGAGCTGGTTGCCCTGTGCACCCGATTAATACTGTGGTTACTATTCCGAGTGCCCTTGTAGCCCCTATTGAGACAGTTCAGTGTCCCCGCTAGGATGCTACCCTACACATACTGTGTCAGGATATACAAACCCTACGTGTGTTCCTTTGCCTGGCACGGCTCTCTGCCACACACGCTGGCTCAATATCATAATCTCCCTAACCCCACAGTGTCGGCTGTGGTGAGGGGCAAGGCACCAGAAAGGGGAGATGAACAGCAGATCTCTGTAGGGACAGACGAATGGAGAGTGGGGGATATTTTGTTTTGAATAGATAGTACAGCCATTAAGGATATGCACATAGAGAAAGAAAAATAGGAAACAAGGAGGTGAGAGGAGAGTATGGATTATGATATGGTGCGTTCAGAAGATGAATATGACCTAATACGAGGAGGAGAAGAGTCGGATACTAAAGACGAGTTGGAAGAGAATGAACAGCCAGCTGTGATTTCCGTGCAAGTAGAACGTTTGTGGGGACCTAGGTTATGGAATAGGTACGGCATATGGCAATAGCTAAGAGGTCGGTGACGGGGGGAAAAAGAAAGCAGGGAAGGTGATAGGAGCACAATTTTGTTTATTACATAAGGGACTGGGCAGAGCGCAGTATAATGGGCACACATGGATACAAACAATATTATCAAGGTGCTCCCATCTCTCACTGCTGAAGTGGGCAAGTGCATGTATGCATTTGAGAAGCAAACATCTGGTACCACCTTGGATGTAGGGACTTGAAAAGTTTATTTGTGTCAATACTGGGAGTTCAGGCTACCGACATATGGGTCAAAGCAGGGTATCCATGTGTGAAGTTGAATGACGATAGTCATGATGGAGTGCATTTTAATGACATTAGGCCCCAAGTATGGATGGCACTACGGCGCATATATCCTGATATGCCTGACCTTCAGTCTACCATGCAAAGGACGATGCGAGATGATGATTATCCTGCCCAATATATATTTCATATACAAAAGATGTGGAGGCAGAAACTGGAGATTCCTGGGATCGGGCGAATCCATTTTTCTATCTTGTAGTTAAAGGAGGCCTCTCGAAAGAGGTACAGAAGGTGCTTGACAAGATGGTGGGGATTGCGGCAACGGGCTGGGCGTGAATCAAATCTATTATTATACATCGCTGTAAATGATTGAAAGAAAAGAAGAAGGAAGCTGCAGCGAGCGCAAGGGGAGGAAGCTAAACTGGTTAAAAAAAAGTTAGCAAAGGTCGCGTTGGAGGGGGCTGTAGTGACAGTGCAGACAGAAGGATCAGCAGAGTTCAGGTTGGTTCAGGCCGACGTGCATGCAGCACCTGTGTGGGGAGGTAAAAACAATTGGGCAGGTGGGTATCAGTCCCAATATCAAGGATGGTTTCTAGGAGGGTTTCAGCAGGGTAGAGGGGGGTTTTCAGGAGCCTGGTGAGGGCAAGGATGTTTTTGGAGGGATGGGACTGCGGGGAGGAGCATGTCAGTGATGTATCTGTGGGCGAATGGGTCATTTTTCAAGAGAATGTATGAGTAGACAAGTGTTTGCATATCCCCAACAACAGATGTATCCTTATTCCCAGGGAGATCCTGCCCCATACCCTCAATCGTATGGACAGTTACCCCCGGCAGTTTCTTATGGTGCACTATTGCCCGTTGCCCCACCTACATCCCCACGATCTTTCCCACAGTTGCCAGCGACAGGTTCTAGCAATGTGCCACCATATGTAGTGCATCAACAGTAGGGACCTCATGTACCAAACAGTAACACTGTGACGAATGGCGCAGTGACACACTATCTGGGGGCCACAATTGTTGGGGGGAATACATTCATTTTTCCAGAGAAAAATATTTATCCAGACTAGGACAGCCCACAGAGAGCCTTGGTCACCACCAACCCAGAAGAGGAGCCATTGGTGGACACAGGTGCGACCAAATCCTGCATTAGTGAGGGAGGATTCTCTTTATCAGGTGAGGTCATGGATACTCAGGGCTTCTCTGGGGCAATTGAATCAGTTCCTTTTACAAAGAAATTACCCATTAAGGTAGAAGGCAGAGAGGTGTGGGCCCTCTTGTTGTATTCCACTTCAATCCCCAATCAATTTGTTGGGAAGGGACATTCTGAGTAAGCTCAATATGACTATCTAATTCGCTGAAAGAGGTGTGGTATGTTCAACACCCGGTATGTTCACTGTGAGGGTGATGTTGGCCTTACATGCATTGGGCATTGAATCTGCAGCGACAGGAATATCAGTGCCCCCGATCTGTTTCTGTACAGAATTACAATATTACTCAGAACAGTGCTGCAGATGGGTAATACAAATTGGTGAATACCTTCTGAGTTCCTGTTCAGGCCTGCCCAACCCCAGTAAGTATTTGCAAGAACAATCATCAAACCTGATATAGAAGAAGTTCTAGTGTCAGAGGATAGGATTGTTTAGATAGCAATTGATTCTGATAAAGGGCAGTGGCACACAGTTTTGTGCTTTGACACTACGATACCAATGAAAAATGTTTCAGATGAGGATCTTTTTGAGAATAAAGAAAATGAGGGGGAAACAACATTGGCGGTGTGTGTCCCTTGCAAGATTATAATACAGCACAGACATGTGGCTTGTTCTATGTTAATGGTAGGGAATGCTCCCTCCTTTGCTTTAGAACATTTGTCTCAGGTACCTGATAAGCTGTGGACGAGTAATCCGTGTGACATAGGGCTTTTACAGAGTGTTTTACCAATATGTATCACCTTGAAACCTGGCGCTTTGTTGCCCAGAGTTAAACAGTATCCCTTATCAAAGTCAGCGGAGAATGGCTCTTTTGCATCAGGGTATCATGGTACGATCCAATTAACACTGTAATACAGCTATTTAAATGTCTCGGTCTGTGCAACTACTGTAGAGTGTGGATTTTTGACCACATGTCCTATGCTAAACCACTGTTCCAGGCCCTTAAAGAAGCACAATGGATGAAAAATACTATTATTTGTACTGATGAAATGGTTAACAAGTTTCAGGAGCTAAAAGATGTGAACTCCACTGCTCCTGTATTGGCAACTCCTAATTATACAAAAGAGTTTTATATTTTGTTCACATTCTAATGGCCAGATGATGATTTCTGTGTTGATACAGCACAGTACAATGGGACATTAACCCCTAGCCTATTAGAGTAGCATGCTAGATTATGTCATGCAAGGACAGTTCCTGTGTCAACAAGCATTGGCTGCTGCTGCCCTCGCCATTGAGAAATCTGCAACTATTGTCATGGGGTGCTCTTTGATGCTGTACGTAGAGCATGCTGTTTTTGCGATATTAGAGCGGTCCAAATCTACACTGACCACGAAAGGACTTCCGCATATGAAGTGATTCTCTGAAGTCCATCCAGTCATATTGTTTGTTCTAAAACAGTGATTCCAGCCACTTTTTTTGACTGAACCCATTACCAACGATGACAAGGTGCATGACTGTGTTACTTATGAAGGCCCCGGGATGACATTCCCAAGGCACTTGACCATGCTTTAGATGATGGAGAAGTATTGTTTGTTGATGGTTCCTCAATTATTGATCAGGAGACAGGTCAGCGACATACTGGGGCAGCAGTGGTGTGCCTAGTAGATGGGGAAAATGAGCGTTTCTGCTGCAGAAACTACCAGCTCATTATTAAGCACAGGCAGTGGAATTGATTGCTATTATTGAAGTACGTGGGGCAGCACAAGGGTGCCGAGTAACAATATATTCCCACTCGGCTTATGTTACGACAACTGTTCATTCAGGGTTGTCGAGGTGGATGAGACAAGGGTTTCGTAGAGCAGATGAGTCTCCGGTGCAGCATGCGGGTTTGTTGGATCAGTTGATCCATGCCCTCTCACAGCCTAGGCTTGCTGCAGTCATTAAGTGTGCTGCCCTGCAAGTCATGTAGACTTTCTTTCCCTCAGCAATGAAGCAGCACACACAGCAGCGAAACAGGCCACGCATTTGACAATTACAGAGCATCTAGTGTTTTTAAACATGAAGTTGAAGTTGTAGGGTCCATATACGGTACTTCCTGTTACTGAAATTAGTGAGATCCAAAGTCAGGTGTCTCAAAGTGAGAAGTTGGTGTGGCAGAAAAGAGGGTGTGCACAGTCTCCGACTGACTTAGTGTGGAGACAGATAAGTAGGGAAAAGGTGGTGATGTCCCAAGCTTTGGCCGTAGTGATGTTTGACCAACTTCATTACCCTGCCCATGTGTCCATATTGCTGCAGACATACAAGAGGACTGGTATGTGCCCGATATCCAGGAATTATTATCTATGTTAACATCAAATTGTGCAGTTTGCCAGATGTACAGCACAGGACAAACATTGAAAACTTTGAGGGGTACACTGCATGTCCAATTGGCCCATTCTGCGACTTTCACATTGATTTTGTTGATATGGGAGAGACATGTAATTCCTTCCTATAACTCATAGTTGTAGTACGTCCTTTTTTTCCATTGGATTGAGGCTGGTCCATGTGCACATCCTGATGCCAAGTCAGCTGCCAGGTTTCTGTTGAGAGAAGTGTTTCCCCAATGGAAGTGTGTCAGATGCTTAAAAGTGACAAAGGCACCCACTACTTTCATGAGCTGTTCGAGGAGATTGCAGCTCTTTTGGGAATAAAGCACATGTTGTGTTCCATTTATCACCTTCAGGCCAACAGAGTTGTAGAAAGGATTAATGGGTTGCTCAGAAGTAAGTTGTCTAAACTTTGTGCTACACTGAAAAGGAACTGGGTGCATTGTGTCACTTGAGCCTTGTTCAGTTTCATGACCACGCCCTGTAAGGGCCATCACCTCTCCCTGCATGAAATGGTGACAGGGAGATGCATGCACATGCCATTATCTCCTGTACGTAGTGCTTCTGATGCTCACAGGGCTGCATCAATTTTGGGGGATGAGTTTCATTCGTATTTGACTCAGTTAACAAAGTGTATTAAATAACTTTTTCAACAGATTCCTACACGGCGGTCGGAAAGAAGATGAAAGCAGCACTGCACCAGAATCTCCAAGCTCATCACCATTCCAATTATTTCCTGGTGACAGGATTTATGTCAAAGATTGTGTCCACAGGTGGAGCGAGACTCGTTATAACGTCCCTTATACCGTGGTGTATGCTACTCCACTTGCGGTCAAACTAAAACAGTTACGATATTGGGTGCATTTTTCCGATGGTAGGAAGGCACCACAAACATTGCCACCGACAATAAGCATTTTATCAGAATTTTTTTAATTTGTTGATTTCAGTTGGTGATTCCCTTTTATGTGAAAGATATAATTGCTGTAATTTATTTTTTATGAGTATTTTTTGTGGAAATGATTTGTTTTTTTTGGGGTTTGTTGTTTAAATAAAACATGACAATCTCTACTATGTATTTGCAAAGGTTTGCATTTTTAGTGCTATTTATGGGGTATGTTTTACACAGTTTTGCAGAAGTGGTTCCGTTTATGTGTGGATTTGTTTTTGGTTTATTTTTATATGTTTCTAGTAAGGTTATATGGTTAAGACATATAAAGGCAGGTTGGGGTAAAGTACAAGGGGATGTAAAAACAATTTAAAAAATGTATATATTTTTTGAGGCCACAACACCAAGTGATGAGTATATCTCAGATTTGAAGGGTTCTATGCTTAGGTCAATGCCCAGAACGCCCACCTCCTCCTCCTCACCTGTCTCTGGTCCTTCTGAGGAGCTCTCCGTAGATATCGTCCTTCTATCTCTCTAGGCTCCTTCTTGCCTTTTTTTGCAGAGTTTAGGACAAACTCTTCTGGAGGCCACCTTGCCAGTTAGCAATCAGCTTGGCAGTGGGACCCCCAGGGAGTCTGCCCCCAATTCCAGGGAAAAAGCATAGCTGAAAAAACTCTGGTTCGATGTTTCTCTGTGGTACGATAGAATGCCAGCGGTAGGAGACTACAATTCCCAGAAGTCTCTTCCGGTGATCCGGACAATGCGGGATCCAGGAAATCGAAGAAGAGGAGTGAAGTAGAAGGTATGCTCCGGAATGGGAGCAGCAACAGAGGAGGAGCGGAGCCAGAGTAGGTAATGAAACAGAACGGAGGTAAGCAATGCAGAAGTGGAGGTACATGGACAGAAGCCAGACAGTCCAAGGAGGTGGCAGCAGGCACGGAGAAAGAAAGCAGGAAGCAGAACGAAAGTAGGGAGGCAGAATAAT
The DNA here is from genome assembly GCF_040938575.1 of Ambystoma mexicanum. Classification (NCBI taxonomy): domain Eukaryota; kingdom Metazoa; phylum Chordata; class Amphibia; order Caudata; family Ambystomatidae; genus Ambystoma; species Ambystoma mexicanum. The sequence continues at coordinate 21,109,924 of NC_090933.1, read as the reverse complement.
AGCAGCGGGATACTCACAAGGAAGGCATGTAGGAAGAAACACAGCGTTTAGACCCAAAGCAGAATCAAGGGTTGCAAAATGGCCGGTGTTACGGACGGACGCGGAGATAAGCGTCGGTCCTCTGGGGGCGTGGCAAACAATCCAGACACTAGACTGCAGCAAACAGTTCCATTAGCGTTTCTTCCATAGCGTCCACAACTTCCAAGACGGACGCGTCATGACAGTATGACCTCTTCTTCACTGGGCTCCTCCGGGTTTCCCTGGATTGTTTCTATGAAAAAGGGGCACTCAGATTTCTTTCTGGTTCCCAAGACCTTTCAGTCCAAGGGTATCCTTTCCATAGTATGAGATATTGGAGAACACCATGTCTGTAACAAGAATCCAGGATGCGAGAGACTTCATATTCAGGGGTCTCTTCTAAGCTTGGGATATTTTTCTTAGACTGTCTCTCATAAGGATCCTTTTTGTATTCCTTGAGAAGGGACACATGAAATACGGGATGGATCCTTCGTAAGGAGTTGGGTAACTTAAGTCGGAAAGCTACTGGATTGATTTGTTGTTCTATGACATATGGGCCAATATACCTTGGAGTGAATTTCCCTGGATGTATCCGCCGTGGTAAGTATTTCGTGGATAACCAAACTTTTACTCCTGGCTGCCATGTCGGGTTCGCTCGCTAATTCCTGACGGCCCATCTTTTATAAGACTGGCGGCTGGCTGACAATGTTTCCTGAGCCCTCAAGTGGGTTTGTTTGAGGGTGTCTAGCATTTGATCCACTGTGGGTATGTTGGTGGTTGGGATTGCTGACTTTGGAATATGTCGGGGTTCGTAGCCGTACGTACACATGAAAGGGCTCATTCCGATAGCCGAATGCACTGTGTTATTATAGGAGAACTCGGCTATTGGTAGAAGCTGACTCCAGTTATCCTGTATCTGGTTACAGTAACATCAGAGATATTGTTCAAGCGTGGCATTTAGACATTCTGTCTGCCCGTTACTCTCAGGAGGAAATCCAGAAGACAAAGCCCTTTGGATCTGTAACTGTTTACACAACAATGTCCAGAACTTGGAGGTAAATTGAGTCCCTCGATCCGAGACTATTGTGTGCGGTAATCCGTGTAGTTTGACTATGTCTTTCAGGAAAACTTCGGCAGTCTTAGTGGCTGATGGAGTCCTCTGGAGGGGAGAGAAATGAGCGAGCTTACTGAAGAAGTCTACGACTACCATGATGGCTGTGAATCGTTCGGATGGAGGTAATTCCACGATAAAATCCATGGATATATGTTGCCAGGAACTTGCGGGTAACCTGCTATTTGGAGATGGCCCAATGGTTTGGCTGTACTGTATTTGCTTTGTGCACACGTAGGGCAGGAGGATACGTAGGCACAAGCGTCTTTGACCATTGTTGGCCACCAAAAGTGTGTCCTCAGTAGATGTAACGTGGCTGACCGACCCTTGTGAGCCGCTGTAGGTAGGTCGTGACAACAGGCCAGAGCTTGAGACTGAAGTTTGGGGTTTGGTAAATACAGCAGGTCATCTTTAAACAGGTATTCTCCCTTCTTGATTAAGGGTGGCATATGTGTACTCGAGGATTTTCCTCGGGCTTCCAATACCTGCTGTAAAAAGGTGTTGACAGTTCTTATGAATCTTTTCCCCTGCAGTAACTGCTCATGATCGGAGTACAAACCCGATTCTTCCCCAAAACTGCCAGAGGGTATCCGCCAGATGGTTCTCTTTTCCAGGTAAGTATGTAAATTCGAAATCATACTGAGAAAAGAAGTAGGCCCACCTGGCATGGTGAGAATTACTACATTCCATACTCTAGAGTACACTGAGATTCCTGTGATCCGTGCGAACCTGGAACAGTAAATTGGCTCCTTGTAGAAGGTGTCGCCACTCTTCACAGGCCTGTCTGATGGCCAACAGCTCCTTTTCTACTACAGAATAATTCCTTTCACTAGGGGTGAGTGTCCTTGAATAATAAGCTATGGGATGCTCCAATTGATCTTGCTTTCTTTGTAGGAGAGCTGCCCCAATAGCTCCTTGGGAGGCATCTGTTTCTACAATGAAGGGTAAGGCTTGATCTGGTTGCCTAAGGATCGATGCGGAAATGAAGGCTTCCCCTGAGATGCTTAAAAGCGAAATTGGCCTCCTGGTTCCAACAGAATCGTGTCCCTTTCTTCAACAAGGCTATGATGGGCAGAACTATGTTGGAAAATCCCGGTATGAATTTACGATAAAAATGTGCCAGCCCCAAGAACCTCTGTATATCTTTCACCGAGTTGGGAGTTGGCCAGTTCTGAATGGCTAAGGTCTTGTTGGGATCCATTTCTACCCGGCCTTCTGACAAGATAAAGCCCAGATAGGGCACAGTGCCTGCCTCAAACAAACATTTTTCAGGTTTGGCCAGCAAATGATGACTTCGAAGTCTCTTGAGTACCTCCAGTACATGCTGGCGATGTTGTTCCAAGGTCGAAGAGTAAACCAAGATGTCATCTAAATAAACTACTACGGAGTTGAACAAAAGGTCGCCAAAAATCTTGTCCATAAATCTCTGGAACTGGGCTGGTGCGTTGACCAGCCCAAAGGGCATCACCTTATACTCGTAATGACCCAAGGGAGTCCGGAAAGCGGTCTTCCATTTGTCTCCGCTTCGTATTCTCAGGAGATGATATGCTCCTCTTAGATCCAACTTTGTAAACCACTTGGCTCCTTGCACTGCTTCCATGATATCTTTTATCAAGGGCATTGGGTATCTATCTCTAATGGTCAAACCATTGAGATCCCGATAGTCTATAAAGGGTCGGAGTTCCTTAGTACCCTTCTTGGGGGTGAAAAATAAAAATGCTCTGGCCGAAGAGGTGGATTCTTGTATCAGTCCATTTTGAATATTGGTTGCCAAGTATTCTCTTAATGCATCCTTCTCAGGAAGAGACAACGGGAACATGCGTCCGAAAGGAACCACTGCTTCTGGTATAAGGTCGTTCTTGCAATCCTCATTGCGATGCGGAGGTAGAGGTCTGGGTTGAATGTCTGCGAATACATCTATAAACTCTTGATAAGGTATAGGGATGGTATTGATGCTTCTTACTGGTAGAGAAGTCTCTTGAGGACGGATTTGTTCTTTGTTAGATAGGCAAGATTGAAGACATTGTTCTGAGCGGAATTTCACAACATTGGTTGTCCAGTCAATACTTGGATTATGTCTTCTTAGCCAAGGGATGCCTAGAATTACCAGAAAATGAGCAGCTCTGATTAAATTGAATACCATTATTTCCTGATGTGATTTCATCTTAACTCCCAGCTCCTGAGTTTCCCACCTGATCGGACCCGAGGATAAAGGGGTACCGTCTACACCTTCTACAGGAATTGGAAGAGGTTTCTCTCTTCTTGGAATGGCATGATCTATAGCCCATTGATCGCCCATAAAGTTCCCTGCCGCTCCACAATCCAGCATGGCCAGGCATTCTACAGAGTGGCCTTCTTTCCATTCTAGTACCACTGAAAAAACCATCAGCTGATGAGAAGTATCCGACACTTGGGGTGTATTAGTGATACAGGGATCCGCCATTTGAACCCCTTCCATGTCCCTGTTCAGGGTCAGGGTCTTTTGTTTCCTGACCTCGCGGGAGGCACCTCTGGACAATCTCGCAAGAGATGTTTCTCAGAACCACAGTACATACATAGGCTTAAGTCCTTTTGTCGTTTTCTTTCAACTGCAGTCAGGGGACCCCGTGCAGTTCCGATTTGCATGGGTTCTTCTGTTGGTTGCGTGGGTCTTTCCAGTGGCGTAGGTGTGTAGGAAGTTGTGGAAGGTGGAATTCCGGACTTGTACTTTCTTCTTTCGGTCCGTCGCTCTGCTATGCGATATTCTATCTGAAGGGCTAAAGTAACCAGCTCCTGGAAAGAAGCTGGTCTAGCCACCCTCGAGAGTTCATCTTTGATCTCATCATGTAAACCCCGTCTGAAGAGTGTTTGTGTGGCAGAGTCCGGCCATCCGGTTTCCGCCGCAATCCTTTGAAAGGTTGACACGTACGTCTGTACGTCTTGAGGACCTTGTTTGGTATCCAAGAGTTTCTCGTATGAGGTGTATAGAACTTCTGGTCTTTCAAATCTTGTGCGGAATTGTTGAACAAAGGCGCCGTAATCGGTCCGAATAGGGTCAGAGTTGGTTACTAACAGGGTTGCCCAAGCTAAAGCATTATCCCCTAGGTTGGAGATAAGAAATCCGACTCTTGCCTTGTCGGATCCAAACATCTTTGGGTGAAAAGTAAAGTAGACCTGACATGCGTCAAGGAATTCTTTCATTCTTTTAGGATTGCCTTCATACTTGCCGAAGGGCAAGAGCATAGGGGGAAGGTCATCCCGTACATCCCCCCTTTGTGTGACTTGTTGGCGTAAGCCAGCATTGTCAGCCTTTAATGCATTGTTCTCGGACTTTATTGCCTGTAGTTCAGCTGTTATCCCCTGAATGGCATTGACCAGTTCCTGGCACTGCTCCAAGCTGGCCATCGTTTGGCATTGCAAACTCTCAGATTTGAAGGGTTCTTTGCTTAGGTCAATGCCCGGAATGCCCACCTTCTCCTCCTCACCTGTCTCTGGTCCTTCTGAGGAGCTCTCCGTAGATAACGTCCTTCTATCTCTCCAGGCTCCGTCTTGCCATTTTTTGCAGAGCTTAGGACAAACTCTTCTGGAGGCCACCTTGTCAGTTAGCAATCATCCGGACAATGCGGGATCCAGGAAATCGAAGAAGAGGAGTGAAGTAGAAGGTATACTTCGGAATGGGAGCAGCAACAGAGGAGGAGCGGAGCCGGAGTAGGTAAGGAAACAGAACGGAGGTAAGCAATGCAGAAGTGGAGGTACATGGACAGAAGCCAGACAGTCCAAGGAGGTGGCAGCAGGCACGGAGAAAGAAAGCAGGAAGCAGAACGAAAGTAGGGAGGCAGAATAATAGCAGCGGGATACTCACAAGGAAGGCACGTAGGAAGAAACACAACATTTAGACCCAAAACGGAAGAAAGGGTTGCAACGCGTCAGCGTTACGGACGGACGCGGAGTTAAGGGGGGCGTGGCAAACAATCCAGACACTAGACTGCAGCAAACATTTCCATTAGCGTTTCTTCCATAGCATCCACAACTTCCAAGACGGACGCGTCATGACAGTATATAACCAGGGTAGTGAATTTTAAATGAATGAGAATGCAAGATACTGTGATATGGGACTTTAAGATACGGGTTAAAAGGAGGGGTTTAAATGAAGAAAACAAGTACAGCCAATATAAACGTGTAGTGTTTGATACAATGTTTGATGTGCACCACCCAGAATTTAGTAACATGTGGTACAGCCATTTGAGCTTGGCGGGAAAATAGAGGTACAATGGGAGTTGTTATGTCTGCTCCCTCATCCCCTACGCATCTTGGGCACCCGAATTGCTAGTACCACACAAATTATTACCCTTAGAGGCACAGTGTGTGGTGCACTTAGTGCTGGGTTGGGTTCACAGTATGTTCCAGGGGCACAATATACAAATTGTACTAATGGACAAAGATGGAGGGAAGTATGCAAGGACAACAATCCCCCTCAATGTAAGCCACTGCCCATGTTAAAATTGGATGGAGTATTCTTCATGTCAAACAGATGAGAGAAGGCAGTGGTGCACTGTGCAGCAAGGGGGTTGGCAGTGTTTGGAGAAGAAGTTATACGGCATATCAATAAGAACTTTTTCACAATATGGACTGCATATACACCCAAACTAACATGGATTGAAGCATGTGAAACTCCAGTAAAAGTGCAACAAGCGGATGAATATTAGTTTTGCGTTCGAGGGCATAGGACTTTTCCAGTAGGCACTAACACTAAGTGCAATAAGACAAGGTACATTCCAGATTTTATAAAAGGTAACAGAGGCACAGATGGACATGTACTGGGTATGCAGCCAACAAGGATACCTGCACCATCCACCTTCCTGGCGAGGCATGCCTGTACTAACAACCTTACACTCAGCTTTTCGGGCGGTGTATTAAGCACATTTGACAACAGCGTCTAAGCATGGAGCATCGCATTCTATACCAGCCTCCACCCGAACCCACGAAACGAGAAAGAAAAAGTGGCCAGTGAAATTGAGAAGGAAGAGATCGATTTATCTGTCAGAAGAGTTGTCCAAATTGCTCAAAGCAATTCCAGACAAATATCGGCTGTACACCAAGACAGAGGTTTTTTTGTGTCCCTCTTGACACCAGGGATCCAGGCTGCAGTGAACGCAAAGTGGTTGCACATTGTATTGTGGGAAGTGATCCAGTTGGCAAATGACACTGAACAAGGTCTAAATGCTATCAAGAGTGAGCTTCGGGGAATTCGATTGATGATGCTTCAAAACTGGCATGTCCTTGATCTCCTGACGGCAATGGAAGGGGGCGTTTGCAAGAAGATCCGGTTGTCTTGCTATACGTACATATCCCCAAATGTCGCAGAGAATGGGTCCCTGACGCATATCACAGGGGCACAACACAATCTAAAGACTGGCATGGAAAGTGAAACAGGTGGGTAGGCTGAAGATTGGTTTGATATGTTGTTTTCATGGGAGCCGTCCTTTCTTGGGGCACTGGTGAAGATACTGGTTCTGATCATGGTACTCCTGTTGGTGTTGTTTTGCACATGCCAAATGATGCTTTGATGTTGTCCCAAGGCTATTTCAAACAGGGCAATGATGATGGTTACCATTGGGGTAGGAATGGCTCTGCTGGGTACAAAGGATGGGCAGGCTCAAACTGAGGACCCTAATAAACCATGCATGGTTAGGAATTAACGATCTATTAAACCCCCTGGGATCATTAACCACACCCCCACCAGATCCAGAAAACTACAAGGAGAACTGGGTGTACTTAGCAGGTAATGGGAATTGTATATACCTCACATGCACCCCAGAGAAATATGCACGGAGTGGGGGCAGTTTGCACCATGTGTGTAGGGCTGAGTCCCTAAGGATGGAGCAGATAGAGAGAGAGAAAGGGAGAATTTAGTTAATGAAGGATTAACTAAAGGGGGAATGTTGGGGTGCATGTCCACATCACCACCCATCCCAAATGATTTAGATTGCGTAAACTATATTAAAACATGGAGAATATGTGAAGGGTGGTGCAGGGGGGAGTCTTACGGGTAGAGGTAATTGACTGGAGTGGACAGTGTCATGTGGAATATTTTGCATGTGCAAGCTAGTTATAATATGAAACAATGCAGCATTACGAGTAGGCATGAATCCTCGCAGGCCACGTTGGAGACACTGAACAACGAGACTTCATCACTATCACATTTCAATTCCCAGGCGCGGCGAGGAACATGCACGTACACCCACCTATAAATATATCTAGTTAGGTCTTTCAACAATTAGGCAGGAATGTGCACAGCCAAACAGGCAAATGGCTGCAGCAAAGTGCAAAGGACATACTCATGGGAGCCGGTGCAAAGGTATTGGGTTGCCAAAAGAGGAACTAAGATTAAGGACCCTAGCACCCCCCAGAATGATCATCATTCTATTTGAACTACCAGATCTGCAGGAAAATGTGTCTTAAAACCATCATGAACTGGATTGATTAGCGGGACACAAGGTTTACCTCTTGGGTATACCTTTTTCTATACAAAATAAAGCTCTTGTTCTTCTCGAAAAAGGTTGCACCTAGCTTTTCCCCCTGGTGGATTATTTTTTCTTTGTGTGGTTGCAGGAGAGTTGACCTACATTATCTCCCAAGATATCAAAGATGACATGATATGATATGATGATATGATATGATATGGCATTTAAAATGCGCCTATACACAAATGCTTCAATGCGCAACGAGGCAAGGGAGTGGAAACAGAGGGAGGACAAAGACAACAATCTTACTGGGCCTAGTGACATTGAGATCACGCAAGTGCGAAGGGAGAGGTGAGGGGAAAAAGTGCCAGGGCAAGACCCCATCATCGATGACATCATGTAATGCAGAAATATGCGTGGATGTCCTAGAACTTATGTCAAGTTCATGAACTACATAAGAATGCCCCATGACATCTGGGATGTTCACGGACGTTGGGGATGAAAAAACACCTAATCACCCCATACCTCCTAAGAGATTGTTTCATTTGTTTGACAAGTGTAGTGTTGTCTTTTTTAATATGTTTTTACTTTGATGTCCACAGACTACAGGCACAGTTTGCAAATGCAACATGGCCTCTGTTTCAAACGTTTTGACGCAACTCATGTTTTTTATTTCACCAATCAGCGGGCACGTATGATGTCCGTGAACATTACAAAGCTCTCAGATTGGTCCAGAGGTGTCAGCGGTCACCGAATTAGGTAATGAGTCCGCAGATCGGACGCAGATATCACTTTTATTTGTTTACTAACATTTTGGTAATTTATAAAAAACATCTGCTGGACGGATTAACATCACATTTTCAAAAGTATCATTTCGGGACCGGGCCGCCACTTCTCGCACAAGTTTGGTGCAAATCTGTGTAGTGGTTTGGGCTGTAGGCGTTAGCAAAATTCTTTCCCATTCATGTCTATCTGGATTTAAAATTTTTGGGAACCCCTATAATTATGTCTCCCCTTGACAAAACTGCACGAAACATTGCAAAATAATTCAGAGGTGGCATATACTTACTATTTGTGCGCATATGTCGAACGGCGCCAAAGTTATAAGTTGCCCAAAAACTGCTCTTCCTATGGGTTCAGCAACTTAACCATAACTACAGGCCCACTACTGCAGGCCCTATAATATAAAATATTTAGTGAAAAGACTTTAGTTGATGCACCATTAAGCTAAAACAATCTGATGCAATGAAACCCTTGAAATTCAGTGACAAAATATTAACTTTAAGGTGCTGATTTAAGCCACAAAACCCCTGAAATTCAGAAGGAGTTGGAATCTATGCAACCTTAACTATAAGGCCCCCATTATGCAGCCCCTAAGCACACTGATGAGAGCACATATGAAATCACATAGGACATACCCTATGCCATCATTGATGACTTAATATGGGAAATCGGGTAAAACATCCCCTATGACCTCTTGAATGACCTTACTGGTAAGACCAGCCATTTGGAACCTTTTTGGACAGTATTTAAGATATACCAGAGATACAATATACCCTGTCTTTAATGAAGGTAAGAAAACAGTTGTCAAGCATTGTAAATAATGGTTGGGGGACTACAGAAAGTTGGTCTTGCACGAAGCAATATACAATTTCAGATTCAATGCAGCAAGATTCCAGAGGCTTTACATTAGAAATGTCACTAGCTCTACCCAGCATATGCAATGGTAAGGGATCATGGTAGTCATAGATCAAAACATGTAGTCGAATACCGGCTTTAAACTCCAGCACTAAAATGATTACAGCTTTCATCTGTCCAGTACATTAGCTACTGTAGTCCTGATAACCATTTGTCCTCACAACTTGAAAGTGTTCTTTAACATTGGTGACTCTAGCAAGCCACTTGCCATATTATCCTTTACAGTTTGTCATGGTCAAGGCCTACCTTTTGATTTGATATTAGGACAGTAAGTAGTCTGATACATGAAGATACAATTATTTCAGAAACGGTTCCTTCTCATGCATGCTGTATTTTTTGGTGGTCTGTTGAAAAGTAATAACTGTACTACGCAAAATTATTCTTTGCTTAGGGGAATGTTTTTAAAACAGAGTCATCAAGGTACTAGAGTATCTCATCATCCAAACAAGTGTTGAACTTGAATTCACCCTTACATGCCAAAACACACTTGTTAAATATTGCATCTCTCTATACTATACGATTGTATTTGTATTTATTAAGTTTATATAGCGCTTTACACCAAAGCGCTGCACATTTTAACAACAGGGTACATTTAACGATAACAAATTAACAGTAACAGTAGAAGCAAATTACAATTTTGAATCAGACCAACAAAACAGTATGTAGAGCAATTAGAGAGAAGGGTAGGGGAGAGTAGTGGAGTAGAACTGGGAGGAAGAAGGAGGGATGGGTCGGAGGAGGAGGGGGAATGGGAGGGGTAAAGGGGGTGTGGAAGGGGTGGAGGGGGGAGTGGATGGAGTTGATTAAGGGGAAGAGGGAAAGGGTGGGAGAGGAGGAGTGGGGGAGTGATAAGGGCGAGGGGAATCATGGCAGGTAATGGAGAAGGAGAGATTTAAGGGAGGTGCGGAATGAGGAAAAGGTAGGAATAGAGCGGATTGAGAGAGGTAAGGAGTTCCAGTGGTGGGGAGCTAGGAGTTGGAAGGAGCGGAAATGAGAGGAGGCACAAGGGGAAGGAGGAACAGTGAGAAGGAAGTGGTCAACGGAGCAGAGGGAGTGTAGAAAGAGAGAAGGGTAGAGAGATAAGGGGGAGCGAGATCATGGAGAGATTTGAAGTTTAGCAGAGAAAGTGAAATTTAAAATGGGAGTGAAAGGGAAGCCAGCCAAGGGGTGATAGTGGGGGACTGTTATGAGGAAGAGGTGATGGTAGTAGGGTACTGTGACGAGAAAGAGTGAGTTGGTAGTAGTGGGGGACTGTGACAAGGATGAGTGAGGTGGGGTTAGTGGGGGATTGTGATGAGGAAGAGGGATGTGGGGGTAAAGGTAAGATTACCATTGTGTACTGCGACGAGGAAGGGGGATGTGGGAGTATATAGGTAAGGTTACTATTCAGTAATGGGACGAAGAATAGGGATGTAGGGGTTCAGGTAGGATCACTAGTTAGGTATTATGACGAAGAAGAGGGAGTGTGATAATGAAGATATCTTTCCTGCAGATGTCAGGAGTGAATCAAGATCTTCACTGTTAAGTCACGTGAAACGCTTGTCCAATCAAAACAAAGGATATAGAAAACAAGCATCGGCTTCCCTCTGTATTTCACTGCACACTTTTTTCAATGCAATGAATGAAATAAAAATCTTTTAAGCATATTTATACCCCAAACACTAATAGCCTCCTAATATTCTCCTCCCACTAATTTTAAGTTAATTTATAAATTAAAAACATGGATTGCTTCCTAAATTTACTTAAAATGTATATTTTGTCCATTATTTACACTATGGAACCTACCCACATGCCAGGTTTCAGGTTTGTATCATGTTGGGAAGTGTGCTGAACATTTCAAACATATACACACAGATATCCACAAATGTCCCCCTCAAGAATAAATGAGACAAAGGTAAATGTATATGTAATACTTTTTACATTGTCTACACTATGGAACCTACACACATGTCAAGTGTCAGGTTTAAAGCATGCTGAACATTTTGAAAATACACACACACACACACACACATATTCACACATTTCCCTTTTATTACAGAGCCTGCGGTACCGGTCCTGTATTTATGGTTTAGTATCTCAACTCATAGAAAGAACACTTTTTGAGCACCTTATAACTTTGCTCCCCCTTGACTAATCCTCAACAAACTGTGCAAAGAAAGTATATGGCACCCTTAAAATGGTTTTGTGATGTTTGGTGCAGTTTCATCCGGGGGGGGGGCAAAGTTGCAGGGGGGTCCTAAAATGTGTGGAAATACTCACAGATGCAATGGAAAACAGAATTTGCGCACGCCTACAGCACAACCTGCAGGATGGATTTTTACCAAATTTGCGCCAGGAGCAGCGCCTTGGTACCGAAAGCATGCTTTTGTAAATTTGGTGTAAATTTGTTCAGTATATTTTTTTAAATGGCCAAAACGTAGGTTAAAAATAGTGATATCTGGGTCCAGTCCGCGGACTCAATTCCTGATTCGGAGTCCACAGACGCCTCTGGACCAATCAAAAACAATTAACGCCTCAATTAAAAACATGAGGTGAATCAAAACTTTTGAAATGATAGTTGTGCTGGATTCGCAAACAGCACCCGTAGTCTCTGGACATTGCAATAAAAACATATTAAAAAGCACAACACTGCACTTGTCAAACAAATGAAATAATCTCTGGGAAGGTGAGGGGTGATGAGGGTGTGATAGAGCCATAAAAAGCCCAAATTCGGGTGAATTTTAATCTTGACCATCACAGATGTTCGGGGACATCCATGCATCTTTCTGCATTGCAAGGTTGGTGAAAAACCGATTTTGGATGGCATATAACTTTATTTATTTTATTTATTTATTTATTTATTGTTTGCTTGTTAGGCGCTTATACAGCAAATAAAATACCATTTCAAAGCGCCCACAGGGCAAGGGGAGGGAACAAGGGAGTGAAATGCATTAGAAAACACAATAATTGATAGGAGCAGTGGAGGGAAAAGGAGGAAGGACAAACCTTCTATGCCTTGTGAGTATTCAGGACGTGCAAGTGCAGGAAGGAAAAAGGGCAGAAGGCATAAGTGCTGGGGAGTAGGGGCTCATGGGTGAGCCACAGAAAAAGTGTTTAGGTTAATGAGTGCTACATGGCCAAGGCCACGTTAGGAGTATGTGCGAACCTCTGAGGCGGCACCACTCAATGATACTGCATGAAAAGTTGCAATATAATTTTAGACATGACCCTGAATGGTCCTGAAAAATTTGGTGCTGTTTTGCCAAGAAGGGGGAAAATTAGAGGGGGGGGGAATATTTGAAAGGCTTATAACTTTGCTGCAGTTTGATGAATTTGCACAAAAGGTTTCCGAAAGATTATAGACCCAGCCTTGACTGTTTGTGCACAGTCTGAATAGATTTTGTCAACATGGGGCTAAGTTATGTGACTATTTTGTGTACATACATTTTGACACTTTTCAAAAAATAAAACATGGAAAGTTGGCAGGAAATGTGTGCACAGAGCATTGACAAGGACCCAAAAGCATGGTTTTGCAAATGTGTCTGTGTTTTATTTTTTGAAAAGTGTCATAATGTAGATACAAAAAATAGTGATATACCTTTGGTGACTGAGGTATAGCCTGTGCCCATGGGCAGTGGCCAGATTATCCGGGTCATCAGGCCATGACCCAGACAATCTGGCTACTGGCCATAACCAAGAGGGACCAGCAATGGGGTTAAAGTGGGTATGGCCACCAGGGACCGGATATGTGGTAAAGTTTTTCGAAGTCTATATACGTTTGAATGTGGAAAATAATTCTGGTCATGGCTACAGCCTGAAGTGCAGGACAGGATTGCAGCAAACATTTGTGAGGGGCAACCGCAACAACCTCAAAACATGGTTTTGTAAATCCGTCCTGTGTTTTATTTTTTCTAAAGTGTCAAAATGTAAGTACAAAACATTGTGAAATAACTTTGGTGCCTGGGCAATGGGCCTGGCCCTGAGCAAGGACACATGTGTACTCTGATTTGATTTTTGGGGCATGCAGCATGGCCGAAGCCCTAGGTTTGAATGGGAACAAATATTCTGCTTGCGGCTGCAGCCTCAACTGCTGGGCGGGATTGCAGCACACTTGCGCAAGGAGCATCAGCAAAGACCTGAAAGCATGCTTTTGGCAATCTGTCCTGTGTTTTACGTTTTTTCAAACTGGCAGATTATTGAGTGTGAGCAATTCTCACCTTATGCTCTACGGGATATGTACTCTATGTCTAAGATGCCAAACGCCACAGTGAGAGGGCCTTGCAAAATTGTATGGCAGTCAGAGGGGAAAACATCTGGATACACTACGATGCATCCCTATGGTATAATGCAGGTCTACAGATAGCTAATAAAACTTTGAACTGGAAAAGCTGGATCAAAAAAGGTATACTGAGTATACGTGATGTCTGGGAAGGTGGTCATCTGATGTCCTTTGAACGTCTTAGAGAATCATTTGGGTTAGGGTGTAGGGAACATGCACGTTATGGGGATCTAAAGGTTCTTTTGACGGAACGGCAGGTAATGCTAGGGGATCCCAAGAAAGAGGGACCCGCGGTTTGTGAGGTTGTCCGTTCTCTTCCATGTGCAGTCTCAACGTACATGAGACTAATGCCAATGGAAGACTCGCATAGGGAGGCGTGGGAAAAACCTCACCAGGCTTGGATGGAGGAACTGGGTTTGGACATTCTGAGTCAAGAATGGGAGAGTCTGCATCGTGTAGGTGTGCAAGCGAAAATGGATTTGGGACTAAAGTATGTTAGACAAAGGATTCTATGTAGATTGTATTGGACCCCTGCTCAAATGGCCAAGCTAGGACTATTAGATAATGATGTCTGTTGAGGTGTGGTGCTTCACATGCTATGGACATGCTCCAGGGTATCCGCCTTTTGGAGTGAAGTCCTGAATAGATTGGATATTATATTGGAGGACTCGCTACTGCATACATGTTGTTCAACAATTTTGTTATCCAGCAGGGAGAGGGGAGATAAGGCCAAAGCAAGGACGGAATGGATCAACAAGGTATTGGTAATAGCGACTAAACAAATATTAAAAGTTTGGAAATCAAGGAAAAAGCCAAATTTGGAAGGTTGGCTGTTAGATGTCTGTACTTTGTCTTGCTATGAGAAAGTGATGTTAATGAAACAGAAGCGAGAGGAGCATTGTCTTCGAACATGGAGTTCTTTTAATGAATTATATAGTTGATACTCATTAACCACGTTATTTATTCTCTATATGACGTAATTGAGGGATTGTTGTGTTTTCTATATAGTGTTTTGTGTTGTGTTTGTTGATTTTGTATTGTCTGTTGTAGTCGGTTTTTAGAATTTTACAGTGGGATAGAGATTTGTAGTAGTTTATTAAGGACTTGCTTTTATGTATCTCAAAATGTTATATTTGATTGTTTGATTCATTTATGCATTTTGTAATCTGAGTGCAAATCCCTGAAGTTATGGATATGTTGATGTCACCTTTCTTTGTAAGGCTTATTCTGAAATTATAAATAAAAAGATTAACAAGGTAACTCATACATTGAAAAAAAAAAGTAAGTAAAACATATAGTGATATAACTTAGCTGCCCAGGCAGTGGGCCTGGCCCTCGGCAAAGACAAATTTCTACTCTGATTTGCATAGACGGGAATGCAACATGGTCAAAACCCATGGTCCATAGATTGTGGAGACTGGCCATGGTTGCAAGCCATGAGCACTGGCCATTGGTCACACTCAGTGGACACTGAACTAGGATGCAGGGCAAGTGCAGTGGATAACAGGGGGCAGGGGATTGGTGGGGCTGGGGACATGGTCGAGCCTCATGCCCTAAGCAACCATGACTTGTACCCCCCTGCTGACAACGACACACATCAGTATGCGTCGCAAAGAATATGTTTGTTAAAGGAGGTTAAAGGAGGTTTCCAGTTCTTTCATATATGTTAAAAGAGGAATTATTAATAATTTATATAGAGTGATGTAACATCATGAAACATTTTCATTCATAAAAACCTATGAGATTCAGTGAAAAAACTTTGTTAAAGGGACATTATGGTTAAATTGCACTAATAAAAACATATGAGATTCAGTGAAAAAACTTTGTTAAAGGGACACTATGGTTACAAGTAATACCAAAAAAAAACAGAAATGTGCCACTTATGGTAAACTAATTATCCATAACTCGCAACACCATCGTGCAGTGCTAAGACTAATACTAATATCCAGAACATCAAAGATAACATCACAAATGATTGCATCCCT
The DNA here is from genome assembly GCF_040938575.1 of Ambystoma mexicanum. Classification (NCBI taxonomy): domain Eukaryota; kingdom Metazoa; phylum Chordata; class Amphibia; order Caudata; family Ambystomatidae; genus Ambystoma; species Ambystoma mexicanum. The sequence continues at coordinate 21,094,411 of NC_090933.1, read as the reverse complement.
TACTTCACATGCATCTCTCAAAAGGGTACATGAAGCACACAGTTTTACCTAAAGAGCTGGCTGACTCATTCACCGACACTTCACATGCATGTGCTCAGCCTAAACCCAGCAGATAATCTCATACATTGGTCACCAGGCGCAATATATTTATTTTTCATTTCCATTCTGCAGTGCTCAATCGCCCTTTAATTGTTATGATTTGTGACCAGCAAGATTGGACTGCATTTTATATAATCCATGCGTCCGTTCATCCCCCAGTCACCATTTCAATATTAGAGATAACATAAGGTGAGCTGCAAGCACATTATTGAGGTTAATACATACATACATACATACATAAAGCCCCACCAGGTAGAAGCTCACGAGGAGTACGCACATTCACAGTGGACAAAGTTTCTTAAGTGTTGCTTAAGAAGACTGCAATTTAGAACGGAAAGTTCCAGGGGAGTCGTTTGGGCATATTGGAGCGTCGTTTTTGCTGGACATTGAACAAAAAAAAAAAAAGAATTTTTGTTAAACGGGCTCATTCAAAAATCTATACAGGAAGTATAGAGGCCTTGAGGTCCCATTGCCATTATTATGGCACACTTTAAGGAGCCCAGATCCAGGTCTACATCACCAGAGTGGTCCTCAGAGGAATGGGTGGAGGAGAATATTCAAGAGGATCAGGACCTTAGTCTGAGTTTTAAAGGAGTCCTAGGGGATTCATTATCCCAGGCGGTCTCCGAGGGGGTTCTCCCTCTCTCGCAGAGACTTGATCAATTGGAGACTATGCTGAACAAGCAAAGAGCCAAGAAAGACCAGTCCAGGAAGAGAAGGGCTCTGAGCCCTGGCGAGGGGACCTCAAGGAGACACCCCAGTCCCGGGGTTGATCAGAAGGGCTGTAAGAAGGCTCGGCAGAGCAGAGACTCTGTGACTCCCCCGAGCAGGCCAGACGAGGTAGGCTTGATACCTCAAGAGCCAGTTGACCCAGTCAGTAGACTGAAGGAGGCTTTTCTTAAAAGGTCAACAGTGCCAGGCTCTCGACCCCGGCCCCAGAGGTGTACAATCTAGGGGACAAGGAGGATGCCGGATACACTCCAGACGACGAGAGCGGGGATGAGGAGATCACCCCTCGTCAGCCCGGACCGCAGGATCAGCTCCCAGAAGAGGAACCCATGGGAGACATGTTCCATCCAGAAGTGATAAGGCATCCTAGATCTACAGACTGGGTTACATCACCCAGAGTCGCCCAGTATATGACTCTCCACATCAGAAAACCTCTTGACCGAGAGGTAAGATCAAAAATGCGGGCAGAGTGTCCCAGACCGGAATTGCCAGGCAAAGTCACTGATACACCGGACCTCGACCCAAAGATGGTTACCTTTGTAACAAAGACTGCCAAGGATGTCAGAAAAGGGGTGGACAGAGCATGGCGAGGTTGCCAGAATAAGTTGCTGGACCTCTCCGGACCCCTCGCAAAGATCATGGACTTGGCCAAAAAAGCCATGGACACAGGCACTCCGGTGGATACCCAGATCCTAGCGAGCTGGGCTCAACGCGCGGTCTGTTTGCTAGGTAACGCAAACTGCGCTCTCTCTTCAGAGAGGAGACGCGGAGTTCTATTAAAAATCGACAGTAAGTTGAGTGACCTGGCTTCTTACGAAGCAGGAGAAGGGGCTAAGGGTATGTTGTTTGGGGACGCGTTCGCGAAAGAAATGAACCAATTCGTAGGAACATACTCAGCCCTTGAGAAGGCGCAAAACTCCATCAAGAGGATCTTTCCCGGGCGTATTTTTGCCGGGACCGGACGCCAGAGAGGTCGAGCGTCCGGTCGTTTCCCCTCCAACAGAAGACCTCAGAACCAAATGTCGCAGTACTGGGAATCGCGGCAGCAAGACAGTTTCTTCCCAGCGAGGAACCGCTTCCCGAGACACAGGAGAGGGAGAGGAGCATACAGACAGCAGGTAGCCCCGAGTGGTGAGTTTTACATCAGTTTCCGTCAGAATAGGGGGCAGGACAGCCGAGTTTTGGCAAGCGTGGAGCGTGCTATCCAGCGATGCGTGGGTTCTCCAGACAGTATTGGGCATGCACCTAGAGTTTATAGGAACTCCCTCTCAAGCGCAAGCTCCAACTCCTATGTTCAAGTCCCAGAGCGAAGAGGCTCCGCTCTTCAGCGAATTGCACATCCTAGCGGCCAAAGGGGCTATAGAAAGAGAGCTACAGGTGGGACCGGGCTTTGTCAGCAACATGTTTCTCGTGCGCAGAGGAGAAAAGGTCAGGCCTGTGATAAATTTGAAAAGTCTAAACGAATGGGTTGTATACAGACATTTCAAGATGGAGGATATTCATCTCCTTCGAGATCTTCTCAGAGCGGGAGATCGGCTCGTTCGGCTAGATCTCAAAGACGCCTACCTGACAGTGCCGATTGCAGAACATCATCGGTGCTATCTACGCATTCTGTGGGGAGCCGAAGTGTGGAAGTTCACCTGCCTACCATTCGGTCTTGCGTCCGCCCCGTGGGCCTTCACCAAGATTATGCGCCCGGTAGCAGCAGCCATCTGCGAAAGTGGCATAAGAATTATTATCTACCTAGACGATATACTGATTCTGGGTCAGAGCGCTGCACAGCTACAAGAACAAGCAGAGTGGGTATGCACCCTAGTGACATCTCTCGGCTTCATCGTCAATTCCGAGAAGTCAGATCTCCGCCCCGCTCAGAGAATAGAATTCCTGGGTTTCGTGATAGATACCAAGAAAGCAGTCCTGGAATTACCATCGAAAAAAGTGTGAGCGATCAGGAAGGAACTGAAAGGGGTTATAGCGAAGAAAATTATTTTGCTGCGCAATCTAGCTCGCATAGAGGGTCTGCTAGCAGCCTCGATCTAAGCCATATTTCCAGGTCCCTTACACTACAGGGCCCTTCAACGTCTAAAGATCAGGCACCTTTGAGGAGGGTTAGGCTATCATCAGCTAGTGTCCCTAGACCAAGAAGCCATGACAGAACTCCAGTGGTGGTTACAGAACACGGAAGCCTGGAACGGCAGAGTGATCTTCGGAGATACCCCAGATTTAGTAGTAGAGTCAGACGAAAGCAGAGCAGGCTGGGGAGCCCGCTGCGGAGACCTCCAGACGGGAGGGAAATGGTCTCAAGAGGAGCTGAAGCTCCACATCAACTGTCTGGAACTTTTGGCAGGTTCCTTTGCAGTGAAAGCGTTTACCAGAGACCGGGTCAACTGCTGTGTCCTTCTCAAGATGGACAACATTTCGGCGGTTCGGTATATAAACAAGCTGGGTGGAACATCTTCCAAAATGTTAGCGGAGTTAGCAAAGGATTTTGGGCATCACTGCTTACTCCAGCAGATATTGATATCAGCAGAATACTTACCAGGGGCTCAGAACATTGTAGCGGACTGGAATTCATGATATCTGGTAGACTCCAGCGATTGGAGGTTACTCCCATCCATCTTCGACAGGCTTCAGCGTCTGTGGGGTCCACTGAGCTTAGACCTGTTTGCATCCAGGCTCAACACGCAATTACCCAAGTTCTACAGCTGGAGGATAGACCCGGAAGCAGTAGGGACGGACGCCTTCCTCCAGCAATGGACGGGAGGAGTCCTTTACGCCTTTCCCCCATTTATCATGCTGACGAGAGTGTTAGCGAAGGTGAGGAGAGATCAGGCAGAGCTGGTTCTAGTAGTCCCAATGTGGAAGTCTCAGCCGTGGTTTCCAGTAGTGATGGAACTATATACGGATTTTCCAAGAGTGATTCCACACAGAGCGAACCTACTGCAGAGCCCCGACGATCAGTCTCACCCGCTCGTAGCGGACGGTACACTGACGCTACTGGCGTGCAGAGTTTCAGGCGACGTTGGGAGTTGCCAGGCATTTCGCAGTGCGCTGCAGATTGTATCAGGAGCTCATGGGCGCCTTCCACCATTAGGAGCTATGGTTCCGCTTGGGATCGATGGTCGGCGTACTGCTCAGCCATCGGTTTTGATCCCGTTTCAGCCCCTGTAGTGCACATGCTAAACTTTCTAGCTCAGAAGTTCAGCGAGGGCTGTGCTTACAGGACGTTAGGAGTGCTCAGGTCCGCCATATCTGCCGGTCATGACAAGGTAGAAGGACATCCGATAGGGGAACACCCCGCAGTGATTAGGCTCTTGAAGGGAGTGAGGCTAAAGAAGCCTCCAGAACCTAAATACGCAGTTTTATGGGATGTACGTGCTGTATTTCTATTATTTATGTCCTGGCCAGATAATAGGGATCTGTCTTGTTCTCAATTGTCAGGGAAGCTAGCCATGCTTCTATGTCTCATAGCGTGTAGACAAGTTTCAGACGTGAAAGACTTGGAGATAGATAGAAAGATCTTCTACCCGGACGGAGTGGCTTTCAGCATAGCGAATAGAACGAAGTCAGACTCTTCCGTTATTTCATATCCCTATTTTCCTAATAATGCTAAGCTTTGCCTAGCGCAGTGCATCAAAGACTATGAATCAGGTACAGCGGCTCTGAGGCCTAGAGGAGTGACGCAGTTACTGATTGCGCGTAGAAAGCCTTTCCACGCAGTAGCAACAGCCACAATTGCGAGATGGGTTAGAGAAGTTATGCAATGGGCCGGAATAGATTTAGCGCAGTTTGGCGCGCATTCAGCGAGAGGCGCTATGGCATCCAACGCATTTGCAACAGGCGTATCCTTGCAGGACATTATGAAGTCAGCCGATTGGTCTAATGAACGCACTTTTAAAACGTTCTATTTTAAGCCCGTATCAGAGATTGCTAATAGAGTAATGAACGACTTTGAACAAGCATAATGCTCGCCTCTGTCTTGTCATAGAATGAAGATTGTCCAGGCTTAACAGCTCAGGCAGTCTTGATTCTATTAAACACAAGGAGGCGAGCATTATATCCCACCCCGTGGGTCATGACAAGGGCATGAACTGTTATATGATCTTGTGTTGAGTAAGAACCCCCCCTTTATGATCTTGTCTCCTATTGATTGCAGGGGAAGACCAGAAGCAGACATGAATACAGTTTGTGGTTCGAGAAGAATGAAGTTTGGGAATGAAAGTTGTGCAGCATCGTCTCTGCGCCAGAGGTCGGCGAGAGGAAGGATTGCAGCCGCACTGTTTGTTGAGTTCGCATTGACAGTGAAGTTTGGACTAAAAGACTGGTCGCCAGCCAAAGAAAGAGGATTTGGGGACAGTCTGGGTCTCCTCTTATAGCCCTGGGTTAGGCCTGATTGGACAAAGGAGAGGCTTACAGGACTACTTAGACACACATGATTGTGGGTATTTGGTAGTTCAGAAGGACTATGGTTTGTTTTTTCTAACTGTGATACCCCTATGTTTATGGGAAGCTTCCAGAGAGTCTGCAAGTGTACAACAGTGTTATCAAGTTAAAAAAAATAATAATTAAAAAAAGGTGTTATTTTGTTGAATTGCTGTGGGAGCAGTAATTAAAGAAGTTAAAGCATAATGCTCGCCTCCTTGTCTTTAATAGAATCAAGACTGCCTGAGCTGTTAAGCCTGGACTATCTTCATTGTAACTGGTTATTTATAAGGTGCTTAATACCCAGAGATGTCTGAGCTCAGACCCGAGACCGAACCTGTGTTGCTCCGTATCGTCTTGCTTCAAAGACGAGTGCGTTGCCCTTGGGCTATCCTCCCGTACGAGTGCAAATAATCCAGGGTGCAAACTACTTGGGTTTATGTAGCCTGTTGGCTCAGATAAATTAAGCCAACCAACCATCACACCTGTGCTTCTCTCAGTGCACTCTCTAAGCTGAAAGAACACAAAAGAAACTGAAGTTTAATGGCTTGAAAAACGTTGCTTTAATCATACCAAATTGTAATTGCTCTAAGCAGACTTCTTTGCCATGGATTTTCAACCTATGTCCATACAGAAAAGGGCAAACCCACTCACAAAGCACGCTTGTTCATGATGAAATCAAAGCTTTCTATCGATCACTTGGATAAGTTGTCCTACTAAATGGAGCGATGTAGACCCCTAAAGTCCCAAGCTACAACAAACTGATGATGCCCAGTGAGAATCGAATATGTACAGTATGGGGGGGTTGCTTATGATCTTGTGCAGAAGAGATGTCACCTACATTAGCAATTTGGTCCGGACTGCACCTTTTGTGTATGGCTTTTCCGCTTCTGTAATGACCCAACAGGCTGAAATGCAAAAGTTTGAAAGGCTGACAGAGCAAATGCCAGTGGTAATGATTAAGTCAAAGATTTTCCATGTATCCCTATCCAGAGGAACACGAGAGATGGAATTTTGTAAACAATGATAAACACTCTGAGCTACTTCAATAAATTCTGTCACCCGTCACGTGATTCTTACCAGCACAGGTAACTGAACGAGAAGAATCCTAAGAGGCCAAGCCCTCTCTTCTTTTGTGGATAGCGGTGAGGCGTGGCCAGAGTCTCCATCAAGGTTAGTGGAAATATAGCTGTGTGCTGGAAAGAAACAATGCACAGTGTCACACACACGGTGGTCGCTGTTTCTTGCATTTTATAGTACACAGTCTAATGCATCTTGTCATGACATCCAAATGAATGCAATCGTTTGCAGCACAGCGTGCATTTAAGTACGGACAGTCCCATATTGCTTCCTTAGAAGTGAAGACATGAATCGTCATTACACCTACACTCTCCCTCTACTCAGTGCTGGCAATGGACAAATGTACTGGGGGAACGTCCTCCCCTCACCCACCCTTTGTGCGGGGACGGCGGTGTCAGGAGAGGTGAGGTGGATAGTCAGTGGTGTGGACGTAACTGAAAGGCAGAGCTAGGTGTCAAATAAAGTGGGTGCTATGAATAGAGGATGCTGGCTGCTTTGCATGAAAACAAAGTGCATTTTGGGAACATAGGAATTACCACCAATGTATCAACTGTGATAGTAATTTACTTGTGCATTCTTTTTGAGCCTGCAATGCACACTTAGTATGATACTCATTTCATATGTCAGAACAGTTTCCATGACAGTAAAATATGTGCATAGTGTTAGGCAGAATCCAGGGCAGTTCCCTTAGGGAGCACTACCCCAGATTAGGACTACAGGTGAGAGCAATAAATCCCCTTTGGTATCAGTCTGTACCACAAAGATTTAGTTGGTAGCTGTGGCTGAGTAGTCAGACTTATCTCAAGAGGGAGATGAGCAGTATTCAGGGTTGACACAATAGGTAGTACAGTACTATTGAGCAAGTAAACACTGACCAAACTTTTGTATTAAAAAGAGAATATATATTTATTTTATACACTTCTAAGTCAATACATAGATCACAGTTAATAAAGTAGTTAAGTTTAGTCAAAAGAAAAGCATATACAACTCCCTATTCAATGATAGATACGTTTGCGGTAGAGTGAAAACTGAGCAAAATGGCACAGTGAAAACTAACTACAAATGATACTCTAACAATGTACCGAAAGGAAGGCAAAGCACAAGTTGAACTGAAATACCTTCATACACCCCCTAGCAACACTTCCCTGACGTTTTGTGAACAAGTAATGCACAGTAACACTTTAGCCAAAAGATAAGTGAATGAAAACTGAGCAAAATGGCACTCCACAAGTTAAAACAGTAGGAAGGAAGAGGGGTTTAGAAGATTTAGGTGCATCCACACATTTCTCATTGAAAACTAATCTAGTGAGAGCAGATCTAACAAATCAGCCAGAGTCAATAGGCCTGAGCCAGAGTCAGTGGTACAGGACCAGGAGTATAGGAGCAAAAATGTTCTAGTAGCTGCATTCAAGTCTTTAGTAGAAAATTATTGAAGAGGTAGATGCGAGGTGAAAGACAATGTTAAGAGAGAGGGTGGCAGACCCCACAAGTAGTTAAAGGATTTAAAACACCTTTAAGGTTACCACAGAAAAAAGGGCGGCCTGGCGGAACAATGTACCTTAAACGTGAAGAAGTGGCTCCTGCGGTGGCGGTTGTTCCTGGTAGTTCCTGCAGGTCGAGGGATCCAACAGAGGAAGAGAAGCTCTCGTCATGGAGGAAGGTTCAAGTCGCTGCACTACCCAGGGATGAAACCAGCCGCGGTGCTGCCAAACGAAGTTTAAAAGGTACGCTAGCTGCCTGGCTATCCGGTCTCCAGGTGCTGGGCACTGTCGATTCGACCAAGGCAGGTCCAAGGAAGCAATTAGTGAACTGGTTGACCCACCAGCTCAAGGGAAGGAGGCTCTTTCGCTGAAGATCTCCTCTTGTCGTGTGGAAGAAAAGTGGTGAGACGATCCGGCAGGGCTTCATCGGTGGTGTAGATGCTGAAGATGTCTCTGGCTTCTCTCCCCTTCGGTTCTGTAGTTCCAGTGGCGACGTCTTGCTCTTCCAGTCCTCAGGACCCAGCTTTTATGCAGAAAGAGACCCATTCATACAGCCTAGCTGTCACTCACACAGTGGAGTGGTCATCTTGGCGGGAGACCCTCCAGCCTATCAGGTTAGAGTGCGACCTGAGTTGCTGTGGCAACTCTGTCCAGGGGTTCTACTCCCCCTCCCAAACAACAGATCCACCCCAGACTCAGAGGTGCTGAAAGGAGGGCTTCTGGGCAGAAGCCCGCCAAAAGAGCGAACAAAGGATCCCCGACCTGGGTTATGAAAATGGAGTAAGACTCGAGAAAGAAGTTTTATCAAAGTTCTGGCAAATAAAACCTACCAGAGTAAAGTTAATAATAAAATAAACCGGCGGTATGTTAGAGGCTGTCAGTAAAAGTATTAGCCTCGAACAATGGGAAAATCCCATAGGAAAATATTTGCAGCCGAATATAAAAGGTAGTAACCACTGCCACCAGCCAGAAACTTTGTAGAGGGGGACTTTAAGGTACCATCTCGAAAATGAACATAGGGGAAAAACTATTAACCCCTTCCAGTACTTCCATATTAAGATGGGGTGTACTGGTTTAGTTCATAGAGATTGACTAGTAAAGTCAATGGGGACTTTACATGCCCTAGGAGACAGTAGTCAGTCCCAGGGAATGGAGTCAATGTTTGGGGGTCGCTACGACACCCCTGTGTCACTGCACGGAGGGTGCTGTGTAACACATGTGCATAAAGATGGTTCCTTTGGGTGAGAGAAAAGATCCCATAGGCATTAAACACATAAATAGCCTAGAACACACTTAGCAAAGATGCCTAAGAGTGGGAAAAAAGAGTCTCACTTTTAGCAGGTAAAAAGAAATAAACCCTTCAAATCCAGCAAAGCTGCTGGGGGACTTTATAGGTAAGGGAAATTAGCCATAAGTGAGAATTCTCCATAACACTCGTTCCCGCCCCCCCAGACTAAGGGACAGGAGGATCTAATCCACTCCTGGATGAGTCTCATACCTCTAGTCGGTTATAAACATCCTAGAGAGACCATCAGCATTTTGGTGGTGACATCCTGCCCTGTGCTCAATGGTAAAATCAAACCCTTGGAGGCAGATTGACCATCTCAGCAGTTTTGGGGTTTCCCCTTTCATTTGCATCAACCATCTCAAGGGTTGGTGGTCTGTTTGAATGGTGAAAGTAGATCCATATATGTATGGTCTAACCTTCTTCAAAGCCCACACAATGGCAAAACATTCTCTCTGAATACTTGCCCACCTTGTCTCAGGTTCCTTCAGCTTCCTACTGATGAAGCAAATGGGGTGCTCCCTACCTTTGTCATCCAGTTGACTGAGTACTGTACCTATACCTATATCAGAAGCGTCTGTCTGGAGAACTGGAGCTTGACAAAGGGGTTTCTTCAGGATTTCAAAGGCCTGATTGCACTCCTCATTCCATTTGATCTTTTTAGGGAACTTAGGACAGGAGATTACATTCAGTGGAGAAGCTATGGCTCCATAGTTCTCAATGAAATTCGTGTAATACCCAGTGAGGCCTAGGAAGGCTCTCACCTGGGTTTGAGTAGAAGGGGTTGTCCAATTTTGCACAGCTTCAATCTTGCTGAGCAAAGGCCTTATTTCACCACCTCCTACCTCATGCCCAAGGTAGAGCACTTTACTCTGACCAATTTGACATTTGCTTGCCTTTATGGTCAGCTGGGCCTGTTGTAGAGCCTGCAAAACATACCCTAGGTGGTCAACATGTTCTTTCCAAATAGGGCTGAACACTGCACTGTCATCCAAGTATGCCATGCAGAAGACCTCCATCCCATTCAGAACCTCATTAACCATCCTTTGGAATGTCGCAGGTGCATTCTTTAATCCAAAAGGAATGGAGAATGCAGTTTTCTCCTTGGCATGGTCAGTCAGGGCTATTTGCCAATAGCCTGACGTGAGATCAAATGTGCTGACGAACTTGGTTGAACCAAGTCTATCCACCAGCTCATCTGTCCTTGGCAAAGGATGGGCATCATTCTTAGTGACTGCATTTAGAGCTCTATAGTCCACGCAAAATCTCAATTCTTTGGATCCTGCCTTTGGTACTAACACTACTGGGCTAGACCATGGACTAGTAGAGGGCTCTATTACCCCAAGATCAAGCATCTTGTTGACCTCTCCTTTGATGTGGGTTCTTACATTTTCTGACATCCTGTAGCCCCTGCTTTTGACAGGTAAACAGTCACCAGTTTGGATATCATGTTGGCCCCAAGGGGTCAAATCTGGTGTCAGAGAGAACAGAGGGGCAAATTGATTTAACAAAAGTTTGCACTCCTGCTGAGGTTGCTCAGGTGTCAGATTAGAAGAGAGATTGACGGGTGGCGCTGTGGAGCAGCCCAAGATGGCTGCCTAGCCTTTCAGCTCCGTGCGGCCTCGGCATTCATCTGCTCCCATCTGCGGTTCCCGATATTGTGAAGGACTATCGGCTGGCCGAGTTGTTTCTGCCACTGCACTGGACTTTTTGTGAGATTTTGGTCTCGATCGGCCCACCTGGGACCTGGCTGGCGGCCCTGTTGGATTTGGGCCTAACATCCGCCCTCCCGCCTGACCTGCCTGACTCCTGGGTCCCCTCCCCGCTCCCGCTGCCCTCCGCTCTGTGAAATCGCGGCGAGTGCCTGGGGGTCCCGCTGCCGATGCCGCCACACTGTGGATGCCACCTGCTGCGTCGGTGATCATCGTGACCCCCTCGGCGTCGACGACACGGAGGATCCCATCGTCCCGCTGCCGCGGTCCAGGTGAGCGGGGGCTGGAGCGGTGGGCGTCGAGACCTCTGCCCGCAGTCTGCAACACTACGGGCCTGTACTGCCATAAGGAAGCTGCCCTCGCCATACTGTCTGCCCACGTTTCCACTGACAGTGTTGCCGCCTCGGCCCACGCCCCCCTAAGAAAGATCCCGCTGGCGCCCCCATGCAACCTGTACACATAAGGGGGCCGCGATCGCTCGCCGTCACAGCCTTGCTGCTCCACTGCTGACTCTCTGCTATCCACGGCGGTCCCCCACCTGCCTCTAACCGCCTACCGCCACCAAAGGACATTGGGTTTGAGCCTGCCGGCCCTGGCTCATCTCAGCTCTCCATCCGACCCACAAGTGGGCCCTCACTGCAACCGTGCCCACCACAATGACAATGCCTAGCAGAAATAAGGCAGGGGCCCAAGGAGGTACAATGGACAAATACACTAAATACACTAAAGCGGTCCCTCGGGATGAGCCAGCCAGCACATCATCGCTACAAGACGAACCACACTTAACCCTGCACCGTGTGGCCGAGGCCCTTGACCTCACCCTACTGACGGAATCCATGGCTAAAAACTTTGCTTCCTTCCATGAAAAATTAGACGACATCAACACTAACATCGCCTCGCTTAAGGCTCGAGTGGACCAGGCAGGATCGAGGATCACAGAGGCAGAAAATAGGATCTCGGTGAACGAAGATAGCACCACCGCGCTCCAGAACACTGTGTCCTGGCCCCTAATTTCACGGTCGAGCGGGCCCACCGGGCCCTGGCTCCACGGCCCAGAACCGGCGACATCCCCAGACCCATTATCGCCAGGATTCTCAACTACCGCAAGAGAGATCTCATCCTCCGCCTGTCACAGGAAAAGGGAGACCTGCGATTTGAAGCCCATACAGTCAGAATCTTCCCGGACTTCTCGCTGGAGGTGCAGCAGGAAAGGCGCCAGTTCCTAGGCATCAAAAAGCTGCTCAGGGAGCGCAACGTCCCCTACGCCATCCTGTTCCCGGCACGACTAAAGATTACCCATGATGGTAAGATCTTCTTCTTCACTGTCCCTGACAAAGCGGTGAAGTTCACTGAACTACATATACCTCTCCCCGAGCAGCGAGCCGACCACACGCCATAGACTACACAGCCTACGATGTTCTCAAAGTGTCCACGGATCCATGACTTTTGATGTGTTGATGGCAATCCCACCGTGTCCACTCGATAACTGCGGCCTCTTGCCATGCGTATGCGGGCCACAGGCTAGCTCCTACACTGCTTCTTCGACTTCTCCCTCACCTGGCCCCTGGAGCTATCCCTGTGCCCTGCTCTCTCTTGTGATGTCATCTCGCCAGAGCGTCTTCTCTGGTCTCGGAGGCTGGCTATGATACCTGTTTTACCGCAACAATATACTCGGGGCAGCATCTGCTGCCTCACATCAAGCCACACATGCCGGTCGCACGGCACCAGCACCCCCCGTTGCAGTTGCAATGTTTGCTTTCACTTTTATTTTGTTCTTCCTATTGACTGGCCCCTGTTGGGCTAGGATGTGGCCCTATCCACGTTGGATCTGGTCCTCCGACCTTTGGTTCCCGGTCGGAGCAAGCCCAAGGGGCTTCGGGTGTGTTTTGGGGTGGGGGATCTGCACTGCATGTTGGGGTTGGGCAGTGAGGGTGGGGGGTGGTATAATTGGGGTTGTGTTAACAGTTAAAAACATGGCTGAGAGACGCATGACCTTGACTCAACACTACTGTGCACATGGCAGGTGCATGAGAGACAATCCTTACGAATACTACTACTGGGGTGTCCCATAATATATTGCTATGGCTCTAAACATTGTCACATGGAATGTTCGTGGCCTAAGCAATTTCATTAAGGCCCGCAGGATAACTGCCTATGCCCAGCGACATGGTGCCAAAATCCTCTTTCTCCAAGAGACCCACGCTCTCGGGCGCCTAGCAGCATGTCTCGCCCCCACGTGGGGCAACAACAGATTCTACACGAAGTACTCCACCCAATCCAGGGGGGTCCTAACTCTAATCCATAAATAAGTCCAGTTTTCCCTGCGCTCCAGCCATATTGACCCTGAGGGTAGATACGTAATCCTCCATTGCTCACTCGCTAATATGGAATGCCTCCTAGTGAACACATATGCCCCGAACTTTGATGCCCCTGAGTTTGATGCAATCACCACCACGCTTCTGAAATACATTGGGATTCCCATCATCTGGGGCGGGGACATGAATTTTATCCTAGACAAAGACCTGGATAGATCCGGGATGGCCCGCAGAGCCCCGTCACGCGCAGCCCACAGGCTACACGCCCACATCGACACACTGGATCTCAGAGATGCATGGAGAGCTCTCAACCCACAAGTTAGAGAGTACACTTTTTATTCATCGGTACACGATAGCCTCTCCAGGGTCGACCTGTTCCTCATATCGAGCTGCATGATGGGCAGGGTCATGGAGACCAAGATACTACCGCGCACACTATCGGACTGTTCACCGGTAACACTCCAGATAACATTGGGACACGACCAGCCCCCCCGCTCCTCTTGGAGATTGAAGTCAGAAGTCCTGCTAGACATAGGGCCTCATTACACTGTAGGCGGTGAACCATGGCGCAATTAATACCGGCACCGCCTTGGTGGAAAGGGGAATTACCGCCCCATTCCAAGGTTGGAGGGGCGGTTATTTCCTCTTCCACCATTGCCCTTCCCCATTCCCGTTTTTGCCCCATAGGGCATAATGGGAATGGGGAAGGCGCTAATTACGGCACCGCAAATTGCGGTACCGTAATTAGCTCCCTGGGTCCCTTTGCGGATTGGTTTTTAACGCCTGCAAAAAGCCTCGTAGTAAGGCGGTAAGGATTTACCGGTACTGGTAAAATACCGGTACCGGTAAAACCCTTACCGCCTACCGTGTAATGAGGCCCATAGTCTTTAAAGCCGATATCTTAGCTGACATCAACACCTTCTTCGAGTGCAACAACAGGCATGACACCTCCGATGGAGTGCGCTGGGAGGCATTCAAGGTCTTCATCAGAGGGATGTGCATATCTAGAGAGGCTGGGATCCTCAAGGCCATAAAAAATAGCTTGCAACAGTCAGAAGTGAAATTAAAAGAGCTTGAGAGGGCTTATTCCACCTCCCCTTCCCCAACTGCACTGGCACAGATTAGAGCGGAATTAGAAACATTTGAGTCCCATGCCCTGAGAGAGGTTTGGTACTTCACCCGCCCTGTGACGGCCAGGAAGTATGGTGAGGGGGACAGGCCTGGTAGAACACTGTCCAGGCTGGTCCGAACTGAGGTGGGCAGGAATCGCATTGATTGCGTCAAGGACACACGAGGCACCATGTGCTGGTCTGACCAGAAAATCCTCGGGACATTCACCACATTCTATACGACCCTATATGGCCCACAGCAAGAACACAGCCTGCAAGACACTGACGCCCTATTAGATCAGATCCCCATGACCCTCCTCTCCTGCGCGACCAGCGACCTCCTTGAGGCCCCTATCAACCTCGATGAAATAACCACGGTCATCTCGAACTGCCCCAGGGGCAAAGCACCAGGCCCCGACGGCCTCACCTCTGAGTTTTATCAGGAGCATGTAGCCATTCTGGCACTCAGACTCCTGGAGGTGTGGAACGAATCCCTAGAGTCAAACATCCTACCCCCATCCATGCGTGAGGCGCTTATAACTGTATTACCCAAGCCAGGCAAACCATTGGACGAATGTGGGTCTTATAGGGCCCTTTCTCTGATCAATACTGACACAAAAATATTCGCCAAGATCATTGCCAATAGGTTTCTCCCCATTATGCCCCACCTAGTCCACCCCGACCAGAGTGGCTTTGTGCCCGGCAGATCCACTGCCCTAAATATCCATCGCCTGTTCAATGTTCTGGCCAGAATTGACCCGCAACGCACAGGCCGTGGCGGTCACCCTTGATACCCAAAAGGCATTTGATATGGTGTCTTCGCAATACATGTGGGCAGTGCTCCACAAAATGGGAATTGGCCCTCGCATGAGGTCGTACATCAAACTCCTCTACACAAGCCCCGCAGCCAGAGTCCTGGTCAATTCCAGGGCCTCGGCCCTCTTTGCTCTCCACAGAGGTACCCGCCAGGGCTGCCCGTTTTCTCCGATACTCTTTGCGCTCGCCATAGAGCCCATGGCTGATAATGTAAGGGACAAACACACGCGCAAAGGTATACATCTCCGTGATACTCCCGAGATTATTTATCTATACGCCGACGACGTGCTCCTATATATTAGAGACCCGGCTGCCCACCTTGATCCGATATTGAGAGACATAACCAAAATTGGCACTTTCTCTGGCTTCACCATAAATTATTCCAAACCCGAAATCTTCCAGCTCACCCCGTCCACTACACAACCGTCCTGCGAATTCCCCCTTCGATGATCATCAGGTACCTTGGAGTGCAGGTGTCCCTCACTAAAGATTCACTGTTGGCTGACATCTATGCGGCTGTGGCGCAGCTTGCTGAGGCTCAAATGTTGAAATGGCGCAGTCTCCCACTCTCTTTGTCGGGTAGACTATCTCTAATCAAAATCTAAATTCCTCTACGTCTTTACAAATGTGCCGATCTGGCCTGGAAAGCGATATTTCAGGAATCGTTTCCCACTCATTTTCTAGCTGTAACAAGACGACATGCCCCTTGGAGCACCTGATCGCCTAATATTCCATGTTGATTACATAGACACCTTTATTTACACGTTGCACGCGCACGCGCAAACAACGTCACTCACTCAATATATAAACAACAGTGACGTCACTCGCGCATGCGCGAATGACGTCAGCTTGTCCGAAAGGTACATACAGAGGAGTTCCATCACAAAATGGCAGACGCCTCCACAGCCTTCGCCGGTCTGGATGTTGCTCCATTTTGGGACCTGTAAAAAGAGAGAGAAGTAAGTTGACTTGGACTTTATCACTTTTTTGGTATCACTTAGTTATGTAGAATCGAAATAAGATACTTACTATTCCCAATCTGGCCACATAGCCTTAACTTGTTCTATGCCAGGTACTTTGGGGAATAAAGCTTTTCTTCTGCCAAACACTTTTATGTAGAATCATAATAAGAGACTAACCATTTCCATTCTGGCCACATAGCCTTTACTTGGTCCGTGACAGCTTTTCTAAAAAATACCCCGTTTCCCCTTTACTTACCTCTACCACCTTGGTTTTTTAGGTTACTCTTCTTGGAAACAGTTGATTTGGATTAGTTTTCATCGATTAACCGTTTACCAGATTAAGATACCCAGTGACCTTTGACTGGTCAGCTCTACCATTGGACCAGTTGTTCAACCAAAGACTTGTAAGTGTGTTTTCACTTATGCATAAACATGACAACCAGATACCTATATTCTTGTCATTAAGACAGCGTCTTTCTCCTTATCTGAATATTGCTTCTTAGACCAGATCTTACGACAGGTCAAGAACAAACTTTGCGAAATCATCTCAGGAACACCTTCATCTATGGCCACACAAGACACTCCATCTTTTTTGGCCTATTTTAAATTGGTAAGAACAACTAGCTATAATTGTTCCTTATGTGACAACTTCAGTTTATCCATTTTTGTTCAAAAACACTTAGAGCATTGAATTATTCTCTCCGTGAATAGCATATACAGGCATTTAGCACCAGTAATAACCTGGTTGTATGAAAAAATGTATCTGTTTTGATGAAAAATGTATCTGTTTTGATTCAAATTAAGAGTTTTAAGTTTTTGTCAATTTTTGATAATGGTTTCACTCTAAAGGCTGTTAGACACTCTAAAACAATTAAGTCCATTTGAATTATGCACTGTACACTTTAAGTCCAGGATCTGTCTGTCGACATGTATCTCAGAGATGTCCTTTAATTGAGGTTGTTTTGAAATTGTTGCTTTCGAAATTGCTTATTGACTAAAAATATTATATTGTTTACATTTAAAATGTTTCTTTTTCTTTATAGAAATGTTATTCTTAAAGAAAAAATGTCCCTGATGAAGAGTTGTTTGCTACTCGAAACGCGTTGGGCCTACCATCTTGTATGAATAATAAATCGTCTTGCTTATGAATTTATCCTTCAATTTGTCAAAATGTAATTATTTAGTGAAATTTTGAATATATATATGAAATGCCTTTAAAAGACTTTCCATCTTTAACGATTCTCTAATCACCATTAGGCTTTGGCCTTTTAGATAGTGTGCAGGGGACGAAGCTTTCCTAATAGGAAAACACTCTCTTTTGTCCTCTATATCCAGCCTAGGTACCAAGGCTGAGCACCTCTCCCCCGCACCTTTACTTGGTTTAATATCTCTGGATATATATAAAAATATGCAACCTATATGTAATAAGATCGTCTAAATCAAGATGTGCACAGTGTGTTGTCCACGTTTCTAGTATTGTTTACCCTCACGGGTTGGTACCATAGCCACACACGAGCACCCACGAACACTAGAATGTCATTCTCGACTATCAGCGCTTTAACAGACAAAGCAGCTACAACCTTGACCTTCTCAGATGAAGAGGCGACAAGAATTCTGGGTTTAATATCAGATACTAGTAAAGATACACCAACGGGAGAGAACCCTGAACGGTTAATCCATAAATTAGAACGACTCATCAGACGAGAGATTTCTCAAAAATTACATGCAACAACCCTCGCCCAGTACTATAAGTGTAAACGGATTCCAAGAGGACTTAGAGTTTATCTTAGACCTACCCTTTGCAACGAGAATAAAGATTTCGTCATCAGATGGGAGCAAATCCTGAACAAATGCTCACTAGACCTAATATTGCTAACCATTGAAGAATTGGCAAAATCTGTTTCCAACCTTAAACAAGAGATTGATGACATCACATCCGAACTGGCTAAATTCAAAACTGCAACGGAATTGAAACAAATTTTGGAAGACACTAATACAAAGCTTGACAGTTATAAAAAAGACATGGAACAACGAAAAATAAGAAAGTTTAGAAGGGATACACTAGACTACGCGAGGGACATTGTCTACTCATGGCAGGAATTCTACGCGAATAACCGACCACCACAACATAGGCCACCAAGACAACCGCAGCCCACTAACAACACAAAGAGCAGTGAAGTCACCAGCGGAGAGCTGGAAGAGATTCCATCCACTAGCGAAAGCGGGCCTACCGCAGCATCTCAAGTGATACCACCTACGATATCTTCTCAAAACCAACCGTCTACACCTTTTTTAGAGGGAGGAAGACAAGAAGAGGAAAGAAGAAAACCAAGACAGAAGAAGAAATAAAACAGAATCTGGTCATTAATATTTCCTCTAAATCACTGACAACAACACAGATTCAGACATTGAATCTAGGGGTCTCATTTATTTATACAAACAACACCTCTTTCTTTGAAGAAGAAGTTAATCTTTTCAAACTCATCCGCAAAATGGAACTGAAAGTCTTTTTCCACAATATTGAAGATACACTGCAACCACAATCAAAATCTAAATTTTTGGAACTCAAAAACAAAAGCAGTTTTCATCCTCAAGTGAACCATCCTTTGATTAACTTGTTTAAACAAAAGACTACAAGAGATCTCAAACGACTAAAATATGGCCAGCCAAATAAAATGAATATTCGTAAACATCAGATGGAAGCCATTAAGCAATTGGCCCAGGACAGTAGTCTAACATTAAAACAAGCAGACAAAGGAGGAGCTCTAGTCCTAATGGATACTACTATGTATAACATAGGATGTCAAAAACTCTTAGACGATACTAGGACATACATACAACTAGATGGAGACCCGGTAAATGAAATCAAAGAAATTATCAAGAAGGTGGTTGACAAAGCATCAGACATGGATTGGATCACAGACAAGACAGCTGAATTTTTGATACAAAAATTTCCAGTGACTCTGGTTTTCTATGGATTACCTAAAATCCACAAAAATGCCACTGACCCTCCCTTCAGACCCATAGTTGCGGGGACAGAAAGTATCTTTCAGCCGTTAGCCATATATTTGGACACGGCACTACAACCAGCTGTACAAAGCACTCAAACCTATCTAAAGGACACCACCCGCTTCCTGAACATCATCAACTCTGTTAATCTCACAGAGGAGAGCCCAATTCTTTTCACAATGGACGTGAACAGTCTATATACTTCAATACCACACAGAGAAGGGATAGAAGCATTGGAATGGTTTCTACTAGAAAACAAAAACGTCAACATTCACAAAGTACTAGCTATAGAATTAATCAACATCATTCTATATAACAACTACTTTAGACATAATGGAACATTTTATTTACAAATTTCAGGAACCTCAATGGGTTCATCAGTGGCACCTTCATATGCCAACATTTTCATGTACCAATTTGAAACGAAATTTGTACTACAAAACCAACAGTGGAAAGAAAAAATTAAATGCTGGCAACGATACATTGATGACATTTTTGGTATATGGCTAGGCAGAGAAAGTGAACTTCTCCAATTCTGGAAATACTTAAATACCCGCAATGAAAGAATCGGGTTCACAATTAAAATTGGGAAACCTTCAGTTAATTTTCTGGATGTTACAGTGGAGATACATGGACCAGGTTTTAAGACAAAAATATACAGGAAACCAACAGATGTTAACAGCTGCTTACATCATAGCAGTTTTCATCCGAAACATTTAAAGGAGAACCTCCCCTACAGCCAACTTTTAAGGGTGAAACGTATTACATCTGATATTACCACATTACAGATGGAATATGAAACCATGCGGAATAGATTCATTGAAAGAGGTTACCCAGGAGAAACAATAGAGAAAGCCATAACAAGAACCAAATCACAGGAAAGAAAATAACTCCTAGCAAGCAACAGTAAACCAGTTCCCAAAAATTTGATTCACTCTTTGAAATACTCTAGACAAAGCTTTCAAGTCAAAAGAATAATACACAAAAACTGGGACCCGATTAAGTCAGATAAAACCTTACAAGAATTGTTTCCAGATCCCCCTATGATGGCATACAAACGAGGAAGAAATCTACGGGACCAACTCATTAAAGCGGAAAGGCCAAAAAACCCACTACAAACAACATTTTCTAAACAAAAAGCAGGCACATTTCCATGTCCCCACTGCCAACATTGCAACAACATCATTAAAGGAGAATATGTACGACATCCCAATACAGGTAAAAAAATCAGTCTGAGACACTATGCTACATGTGACAGCAAAAACGTCATCTATGCCATCCGTTGCCCCTGCGGAGTCTATTATATAGGAAAAACCAACAGAAAAGCCAAAGAAAGATGGACAGAGCACAAGTCTTCCATAAGAACAAAAAATATCAAATCTCCTGTATTTAGACATTTCCGAGACCATAACCACAACATCTCACAGATGAAAATGATCATATTGGAAGTAATGCACCCACTCCCGAGGGGTGGCGATTTACAAAGAGAACTTTTTTGGATCCAACGGCTTGACGCAATGACACCACTAGGCATGAATGAGGACTATTACCTTGGTCCATTCCTCTAAAGTTTTAACATCTATGCAAGTAAACCAATTGCTGCTACCAGTTTAAACCTTATAGGTTACTATTGCTTCTTTGTTTTTAAATAGATTCTCCCATCAAACATACCCTAGCATTACTGGGGTATCGAATATTAGAACAAAGACCTTTATTTTCTTTGCATATGAGTGTTTTAGTTACATTATCTGCTGTTAATTCACTTGTGATTTTCATCTTCAAGAAACTGCTTTTAGTGATGCTTTTGCTTTAGATTGTACACCCATACAATGGGGTTAGTGCTAAGACAATGGCCTATATTTGTCAAAAAGGTTCACAACATGATAAAAAGTGTATAATGGTTTACACAAGGTCCTAGATTTGTCAAATAGGCCAATCACATGTTTAAATGTGGATAATGGTCGACACTAAGATATCCATTTCTTTAACCATTAATAATCAGGCAGGTACTCCATGACTATTTTGCATCTATGACCATGTGCCCATGTAGGTTTTTCTACTTATCATTAGGTTAAACCCCCTCGTTTACCCAAGCATGTCCTGTGGACCTTTGAAAAGCAGTCAATAAGACCTCACAGTTACATCCGATAACATTTAATTTGTATTTTTAGTCAAACGTGTAAACATGACGTTAGTCAAAATACAGACAGCCATTTGCACCAAACCTATCACTGGTTTATCTTCTTCATTCTCCCATCTAAGTGTTTTAACACACATATAGAGATTTAACTTGGTGGACGTACAACGCGTATGTGCGATTGACGTCACTAAGTTGGAGTCATTACCTATAATGTGACATGCACCTTTTCCACCTTCATTGGAATCGCTTCCCACTCATTTTCTAGCTGTAACAAGACGACATGCCCCTTGGAGCACCTGATTGCCTAATATTCCATGTTGATTACATAGACACCTTTATTTACATGTTGCACGCGCGCGCGCGAACAACGTCACTCACTCAATATATAAACAACAGTGACGTCACTCGCATATGCGCGAATGACGTCAGCTTGTCCGAAAGGTACATAAAGACGAGTTCCATCACAAAATGGCAGACGCCTCCACAGCCTTAGCCGGTCTGGATGTTGCTCCATTTTGGGACCTGTAAAAAAGGAAGAGAAGTAAGTTGACTTGGACTTTATCACTTTTTTGGTATCACTTAGTTATGTAGAATCGAAATAAGATACTTACTATTCCCAATTTGGCCACATAGCCTTAACTTGTTCTATGCCAGGTACTTTGGGGAATAAAGCTTTTCTTCTGCCAAACACTTTTATGTAGAATCATAATAAGAGACTAACCATTTCCATTCTGGCCACATAGCCTTTACTTGGTCCGTGACAGCTTTTCTAAAAAATACCCCGTTTCCCCTTTACTTACCTCTACCACCTTGGTTTTTTAGGTTACTCTTCTTGGAAACAGTTGATTTGGATTAGTTTTCATCGATTAACCGTTTACCAGATTAAGAT
The DNA here is from genome assembly GCF_040938575.1 of Ambystoma mexicanum. Classification (NCBI taxonomy): domain Eukaryota; kingdom Metazoa; phylum Chordata; class Amphibia; order Caudata; family Ambystomatidae; genus Ambystoma; species Ambystoma mexicanum. Next base: position 21,072,363 of record NC_090933.1, on the reverse strand, counting down.
ACCCAGTGACCTTTGACTGGTCAGCTCTACCATTGGACCAGTTGTTCAACCAAAGACTTGTAAGTGTGTTTTCACTTATGCATAAACATGACAACCAGATACCTATATTCTTGTCATTAAGACAGCGTCTTTCTCCTTATCTGAATATTGCTTCTTAGACCAGATCTCACGACAGGTCAAGAACAAACTTTGCGAAATCATCTCAGGAACACCTTCATCTATGGCCGTACAAGACACTCCATCTTTTTTGGCCTATTTTAAATAGGTAAGAACAACTAGCTATAATTGTTCCTTATGTGACAACTTCAGTTTATCCATTTTTGTTCAAAAACACTTAGAGCATTGAATTATTCTCTCCGTGAATAGCATATACAGGCATTTAGCACCAGTAATAACCTGGTTGTACGAAAAAATGTATCTGTTTTGATGAAAAATGTATCTGTTTTGATTCAAATTAAGAGTTTTAAGTTTTTGTCAATTTTTGATAATGGTTTCACTCTAAAGGCTGTTAGACACTCTAAAACAATTAAGTCCATTTGAATTATGCACTGTACACTTTAAGTCCAGGATCTGTGTGTCGACATGTATCTCAGAGATGTCCTTGAATTGAAGTTGTTTTGAAATTGTTGCTTTCGAAATTGCTTATTGACTAAAAATATTGTTTAAATTTAAAATGTTTCTTTTTCTTTATAGAAATGTTATTCTTAAAGAAAAAATGTCCCTGATGAAGAGATGTTTGCTACTCGAAACGCGTTGGGCCTACCATCTTGTATGAATAATAAATCGTCTTGCTTATGAATTTATCCTTCAAGTTGTCAAAATTTAATTATCTAGTGAAATTTTGAATATATATCTGAAATGCCTTTAAAAGACTTTCCATCTTTAACGATTCTCTAATCACCATTAGGCTTTGGCCTTTTAGATAGTGTGCAGGGGACGAAGCTTTCCTAATAGGAAAACACTCTCTTTTGAGTACTTGACACTACTCCCAGGTCTTTCAGATCATTGCCCAACAGCACCCTTCCTGGTACTTCAGATTGTACACTCACAGGTATCCTGACAGTCATTTCATTGCACTGGATGAGAGCTGGTAATTGGGGAAGCATCTGCACAGGCCCTCTAGCTAACTTGGTGAGGCGTTTGGGTGCCCTAGCAACATCCTCCACCTTGAAAAAAGATTCGTCCACCACAGTTATGCTGGCCACAGTGTCTCTAATGGCAGCGGTCTCCTGACCATTGACTAGGACACTGGCCCTCATTACGACCCTGGCGGAAATCGCGGTGCTAAATGCACCGCGGAGCACGGCGGAAAGCTGCCGATAGCGCCATGGAGGTTGGCGGATTTTCCGCCCCATGCCGACCTTGGCGGGGCGGTAAATCCCCATTCCCCATTTTACCCTTCCCCATTCCCATTTTTGCCCCATAGGGTATAATGGGAGTGGGGAAGGCGTTAATTGCGCCACCGTAAAATACGGTGGCGTAATTAACAACATGGTCCCGTAGCGCCATGGATTTCTCCGCCCGGAAAAACCAGGCGGAAAACGGCTCCATGGCGCTACGGGAACTCGTAGTAGGGCGGACGGGTCCGCCGCGAATAACGCTGGCGTAAACCCACTCCGCCAGGGTCGTAATGAGGCCCACTGTCTTTATAATACTCTTAGTATTAGGAGGGATAGAATTATACAGATCTAAATTATGTTGTTCCCACAACCCAAGAGATACTAAAGATACACTAGCTGAGACTCCAATGGGATCATCAGCCAGCAATTGAAAGTTTCCACTGTACTTCCTCCTCTGGAGCGAAGGCTAAGGTGACAGTGTGGACCCCTGAAGGTTTACCCTTCATCTGGGATCCCCTTTCACATGGTCGGTTGAGCCACAACCATAACATTTTCCAAATGTCTTTATGAATGGTGGCTTGTTCTGACTTCCTTCTGGTCTGGGACCAGTAAGTACACTAGCCTGATTTGGTTTCCCCTGTGGCTTACCCTTAGAATTTTGGTTGTGGCCCTCTTTGGAATTGGAATTATTTGAATTCTCTTTGGTGTCTTTCTTAGGCTGCTTTCCCACATCCTTTTTCTGAGTTACCCCTGAATCCTTGTGAGTAGCCCTGTTGGCAACCCACAAGTCAGCAGCCTTAGCTAATTTCTTAGAATCCAATTCTTTTGAATCAGCCAAGTGCTGTCTGAGCTCAGGAGAGCAGGCATCATAGATAGACTCCATCATAACAAGATCTCTCATTTCTACATAAGTGTTAACTTTATAACCCTTAACCCATCCCTCTAAATTCTTCAAACATTCATTCACCCAAGTAGCCCAAGGGGTACTATCATGCTTTTTGAGGGTCCTAAACCTCTTAAGGTACTGGGAAGGAGTCTTCCCAAATCTAGCTATCAGAGCTAGCTTTACACATTCATAGTCCATCCTATCCACCTCCCCCAACTCCATTACCACATCAGATGCAACAGAAGGGAGCCTAGAGAATAGCCAGGGGATCAACTGATTCCATGTGATATCATGGAGGCCATGATTGTATTCAAATATATCAAGCCAATCTAACACATCCAACTTAGGTTCATACATACCCACAATCTCTTTAGGCATCCGGGGTCTTTTTGGACTGGAAGATCTAGAGGATTCGGAGAAAGAAGCATTTTCCAAAGAATATTTCTTCACCTCAAGCTCATGGTTGAGCTCCATTTCTTTGAGCCTTAGTTCTTGATGTCTCTGTTCAGTTTAGGCACTAATTCTTTTGAATTCAAGTTCAAGTCTCATTTTTTCTAGAGATATAAATTCAGGACTTAATGTGGGACCTGGTAAGGGTCCAGTAGCTACAGGTTGAGGCCCTTGAGCAGGCATAGGACCAGAGGGGGAGACATAGTTATCCTCCTCTTCCTCATCTGTCTCAATAATAACATTTTCAACATTATCCTCATTACTGTTTGCCACATTTGCTGGAGTAGTAGGGCCTACCGAACCACTATCCAGACTTTGTTTCTCTAACAGTCTATCAATAATTTCTGTTTTCTTGCCTTTGACAGGAAGACCTTTCTGTCTGCACAAATCTTTAAGATAATCAGCAGTTTTTGCAAAGAGGGACTCCTGACTATAACTTTCCATTCTTGACTTTTGTTCAAATAACTTTTTTTTACTTTTAACCTTGTGGTTAGTTGTACCAAGGCACAAGTAACACACTAAAATGTCAATCCAATACTTTTATCCTCACTGCTGTACACCAGTGTTAGGCAAAATTCAGGGCAGTTCCCTGAGGGAGCACTACCCCAGATTAGGACTACAGGTGAGAGCAATAAATCCCTTTTGGTATCAGTCTGTACCACAAAGATTTAGTTGGTAGCTGTGGCTGAGCAGTCAGACTTATCTCAAGAGGGAGATGAGCAGTATTCAGGGTTGACACAATAGGCAGTACAGTACTATGGAGCAAGGAAACACTGACCAAAGTTTTGTATTAAAAAGAGAATATATATTTATTTTATACACTTCTAAGTCAACACATAGATCACAGTTAATACAGTAAGTCAAGTTTAGTCAAAAGAAAAGCATATACAACTCCCTATTCAATGATAGATATGTTTGCAGTAGAGTGAAAACTGAGCAAAATGGCACAGTGAAAACCAACTACAAATGATACTCTAACAATGTACCGAAAGGAAGGGAAAGCACAAGTTGAACTGAAATACCTTCAGACACCTCCTAGCAACACTTCCCTGAATTTGGGTGAACAAGTAATGCACAGTAACACTTTAGCCAAAAGATAAGTGAATGAAAACTGAGCAAAATGGCACTCCACAAGTTAAAACAGTAGGAAGGAAGAGAGGTTTAGAAGATTTAGGTGCACCCACACATTTCCCATTGAAAACTAATCTAGTGAGAGCAGATCTAACAAATCAGCCAGAGTCAATAGGCCAGAGTCAGTGGTACAGGACCAGGAGTTTAGGAGCAAAAATGTTCTAGTAGCTGCAGTCAAGTCTTTAGTAGAAAATTGTTGAAGAGGTAGATGCAAGACGAAAGACAATGTTAAGAGAGAGGGCGGCCGACTCCACAAGTAGTCAAAAGAATTTAAAACACCTTTAGGGCTACCACAGAAAAAAGGGCGGCCTGGCGGAACAATGTACCTTAAACGTGAAGAAGTGGCTCCTGCAGTGGCGGTTGTTCCTGGAATTTCCTGCAGGTCGAGGGATCCAACAGAGGAAGAGAGGCTCTCGTCGTGGAGGAAGGTTCAAGTCGCTGCACTACCCAGGGATGAAACCAGCCACGGTGCTGCCAAACGAAGTTTAAAAGTTACGCTCCTTTTAATCGCGGCCCGGGTCGATAGCTGCCTGGCTATCCGGTCTCCAAGTGCTGGGCATTGTCGATTCAACCAAGGCAGGTCTGAGGAAGCGATTAGTGAACTGGTTGACCCCACCAGCTCAAGGGAAGGAGGCTCTTTCGCTGAAGATCTCCTCTCGTCGTGTGGAAGAAAAGTGGTGAGACGATCCGGCAGGGCTTCACCGGTGGTGTAGATGCTGAAGATGTCTCTGGCTTCTCTCCCCTTCGGTTCCGTAGTTACAGTGGCGACGTCTTGCTCTTCCAGTCCTCAGGACCCTGCTTTTATGCAGAAAGAGACCCATTCATACAGCCTAGCTGTCACTCACACAGTGGGGTGGTCATCTTGGCAGGAGACCCTCCAGCCTATCAGGTTAGAGTGCAACCTGAGTTGCTGTGGCAACTCTGTCCAGGGGTTCTACTCCCCCTCCCAAACAACAGACCCACCCCAGACTCAGAGGCGCCGAGAGGAGGGCTTCTGGGCAGAAGCCCGCCAAAAGAGCGAACAAAGGATCCCCGACCTGGGTTAGGAAAATGGAGTAAGACTCAAGAAAGAAGTTTTATCAAAGTTCTGGCAAATGAAACCTACCGGAGTAAAGTTAATAATAAAATAAACCAGCGGTATGTTAGAGGCTGTCAGTAAAAGTGTTAGCCCCGAACAATGGGAAAATCCCATAGGAAAATATTCGCGGTCAAATAAAAAAGGTAGTAACCACTGCCACCAGCCAGAAACTTTGTAGAGGGGGACTTTAAGGTACCCTCTCGAAAATGAACATAGGGGAAAAACTATTAACCCCTTCCAGTACTTCCATATTAAGATGGGGTGTACTGGTTTAGTTCATAGAGATTGACTAGTAAAGTCAATGGGGACTTTACATGCCCTGGGAGACAGTAGTCAGTCCCAGGGAATGGAGTCTATGTTTGGGGGTCGCTACGACACCCCTGTGTCACTGCACGGAGGGTGCTGTGTAACACATGTGCATAAAGATGGTTCCTGTGGGTGAGAGAAAAGATCCCATAGGCATTAAACACAAAAATAGCCTAGAACAAACATAGCAAAGATGCCTAAGAGTGGGAAAAAAGAGTCTCACTCTGTCATGTCTCCCAGCGTTCGTCATCATCACCCACCTGTCATTCACCACCATCGGAGCTCACGTGACTTTCGTGTCCCTGCACACGAACGGCGGCGATATCCTGCCAAACAAAGGAGACCCGTTCATTACGGCCCGAGGGCTCTTCGCCCCTTTCTTCACTGGCACCTCCCATGGAGATTCTCGCACGACTGGCGCTGCCGCTTGGGCACACACAGGACCGTGCGTCACGTGACGGGGCATCCACAACGGCCTTCGTCATCATCACGGGTCATGTGACACGGACCCTCACGTCCCCCACGTGATGTGAATCAGGTCACCCTCCACACAGTTAAAGGAAGCAGGGAAACACGGAAGCACCGCTTCACAGCTGCTTCCTTCACGGACTGCTTTGGCGTTTTGGATACTTTTTGAATACTACGATTGCTCGACCACGGAACGTTACACGGATTGCCTCATCTCTGCCCCGGATATCACGTTGCTTTGTCTGCCCTGCTGGAAATCATCCCTGGATTGTTAACCTGCTGGTTTCCATTTCCTCCTACTGGTTTCTTGACCCGGATTTGTTCACTGGACTGCCCACGGATATCCTTTTGTACTGAATACTGAACTTTATGGTTACCTTTTTGGCCCTCGACCTCGGAACTGCTTTTCTGGACTGCTCACGGATTGCCCTATTTGTCTCAGGTGTTTCCATCTTCTCGAATACTGTCAGAGAAACAATCGACCAGTGTATGCTGTACCCCCACTACTCCTCCATATCTCACAGGACGCCATCTCCCTCACTTTTGGGTAAGCCCCTTTCTGATCTTCTATCACATGGTATTGTTGTTCATTCCCTGTTTTGATTAACCCTCCATTGCCTTACAGTGGTCAGGGGGTCCTTTGGCGTTTCTGGTTCCTGATCAACGGCATTCTTCACCTGTGACCTCAAGTGCCGCACGGGTAGTGTTTCCTTACTTCTGGCCGTGTGGTGCTTGGGGACGGAGGTAGTACTAATCTGCACGACTATCAAGAGCTGAACACAGTCTTAGTAAAAATAAATAAACCCTTCAAATCCAGCAAAGCTGCTCGGGGACTCTATAGGTAAGGGAAATTGGCCATAAGTGAGAATTCTCCCTAACACATAGCATGAGACATATGTACAGCTTTAGACTGCTCCATTGTTGTAGTGTGGCTGTACTAGTGAGCAAAGGACAACATACAGGTACAGTTTGTGAAGTTTGCATATTGTTGCACACCATGAGACTCACAGCAATTCAGGACACCCGTGGCAGTCACCGGCAAAAAGCTTCCTTGATCTAGAGGGAGTGTGGGTTACAGTTCTACACGGAACGGCGTTCCGAACACAATGTTTGAAGGAGTGCAGCTCCATCTTGTTCCGGCCCAAAAATACTTTAGACACAACCAGTTTTTCAGCTGAAGGTCTTACTTTTACTTTTATTTTTAAAACATGGTAATCTACTACAAGAAAGGCTTAAAACGAGGGGTGGACTGGCATGTAGGGAACTCTGGAGATGTCCTGGTAGGTCTCTGCACCCTGGGCTTCTTTTGTGTGACAACCTATTTTATTTTTAAATGTTAAAAAGGGCTGGGCTTGCTGAAAATGTGTAATATGGGGCCACTTTGAACATGATTTCCAGGGCCTCTTTGGGTTTTCAGTTCACCCCGGCTTGAAACTAGACGTTATCCAAGTAGAGTGATTAAACAAACTGAAAGCAAAACAAAAAATATATACTGATATTTGTTTCTGCAGCCAAAAGTAAAACATTCAGTCAACAAACTGCTCTTTTACAACCTTTAGTCCAAGTAGAAATGCAATTCAGAAGACCATTCATAAAAATTGGACTATCATTGAATATACAGGGATGTTGTCTCCAAAACATTTTTTTTTCAAAATCAAAGTCATGTTTCTATGTCTGCACATATTGTTTTCCTCTCGGGACCCGCGCAATTTGGTACAGCCTGCCCGGGGGGGAATTTGAGTGTACCTGAGATGATTTTGAGTAAAATCCTGTCACCAGTCCCCCGCCTTGGGGACAGGTGGACAGGACCATGATTAAGATATAGCGGCGGCAAGCCGCCTAGCGAGAGAGAACGTCACCCTGAAGAGCGCTTAGGGCATTCCGGCCCTCTGTGCTGAGGAGGTGCCCCAGAGCATTCCTGGCCGACCTGTGCCCTCCCCTCAGGGTAGATGAAGTGCCCGGCGTGGTTGTGAGACATCTCAGCTCGGGCTGGCAGCTCCCGTGAGAGTGTGCCTCTCTTGGTAGCTGACAGACAGTACCAGACACAAGTCTGCCTTTCCCCATTTTCCTGGGGCAGGAGGAAGGAGTGGAGAGCTAGCCTCCGGAGCTGGCAACATAGTGCAGCCCGTGAGAAGTAGAACAGTGTTTTACCCTGCCTTCGCAATCTGTTTCCCGGTCACTGATTAACTTAAGAGAACATCAGCGTAAAAAAAGGGGAATATTCAGGTCAACTGGTTATTGCGTATACTATAGATAAGTGGTCTGTTAGCGAAGGGGAGAGCTTGAGAGAGAGCTCGAGAGATTGAGCGAGAGAGAGAGAGAGAGAGAGAAGGGGTAAGGTAGAAAACCACAAAGATAGGGGGTCTCGTACGTGTAGTATGGTACGTTGGGAGAGAAAGTGGTCTGTCAGTTTCTGTCAGAACTCTGAGCTTGCTTTAGGGTCCTCTGCCAGATATTGCATATTAGTTCTTCTGTCCCCTTCCATAATTGTTTTTTGTTCGACACAGGGGAGGCTCTGAGACGCAAGAGGCTCCATATGGTGCCGAGGGATCAACTGAAGCAGAGTGCGAATCTTATGAGAGGGCGTAAAGGTTAGCCGGCCATCTCTGGAAAAGGGCCCCCAACCAGTGGAAGAGTATTTTTTTAACCTGAGGTGTTAAACCACGTTTTGCCAATTTACCCCAGGAAGTGAATGAAGGTTTACTTATCTAAAGTGTCAACCCAGGTGTACCAATGTACTGCATGAAGTGAAAGAGGGTTTACTTACCTTATGGGTCAACCCATGTTCGCCAATATATCTCCTGAAGTGAAAGAAAGTTTACTTATTTTACGTGTGTCAACCAATGTTCGCCAATGTATCCCATGAAGGGAAATAAGGATAAATTGTCTAATATGTAAAACCAGGCTCACAAATGTCTCCCATGATGTAAAGAATGGTTATTTATCTAGGTGGCAAGTCTTTCCAGCAAGTACCTCGCAAGTAGTAAAATGGGTCTGCCAGGTACCATATAATAGTAATCCCTATTACCATGGCAACACTAGTGTGAAATAGATGTGGGGTAATCATAAGTGATATATATATCACGCGGCAAACAGGCTGACAGTGAAAGTAAAGTGTTAGTTTGCTAACTCTTGTATAATTCTAACTAGCATATTTTCTGATTGGCTGCAAAGCAGTTGGTTGCTTACCATATGTGCTACAGAATGCGCTGGCGGTGCCCCCACCTAAAGGGAACCAGTTATGGGTTTATTCAAATGAGACTGTAAGCAGGTCTTTAGTGATCCCACTGTAAACAGTTTTGTAGTGGGATCCCATTGTGAAGGGTACTGCTATCCTCCAGTGTCATATCGGTAAATGATAAGTATAACTATTGGAGGCATATGTAAGAATGTAAGACTATAAGACTGTTCAGCAATTGTGCTACCAGAGGTGGTAACTGATATAAACTTGGGAACCCTGAGTTGTAATTATTGTTCTTTTAACTGATTTTATAAAGAAGGAGTTGTACTCTATCAAATTCTTATCAGACTGTGACTGTTTATTTGACCTGGTACAACCATAGGGCAGCTGGCCAGTGGGACTGGACTGCCCATGGGGCAAGTATAGACCATCCTCCCTGGGTCCACATATGCACATGTGTGCGGCAAGGTGTAGTATCCCTCGCCCAGGACACCTAAAGGTAGCTACTCTTTCCATGCCCCCTTTTTACTTGGGAGAACCACCTTACACTTTTGGAGGCACTGCTGAGATCCCAGGGGGAGGGGCAGTTACTTTATGGGGGAAACGCTTGTGTATTCTATACTGTTTACCAGACAGAGGAGCTGTGTCAAATATTAGAAGTAATTACCTCTAAACCACAGACACTCAAGAGAAAATGAAAACAAGAATAGCACATGAATATTTGTTACACTGGGTAAAAGCTGAGGGGCTTAGCCCAGAGACTTGTGTTATAATAGGTGAGGTCCCGTTGAATATTACAACCGATGAAATCTTAGCCATGACTGGTGCCTTAGAACCCATCATGGATAAAGTAAAAAGCATAGGCCGTATACCTGGCAAAGATTCCAATGTTATATGCTATGTTATGGTGCATGTTCTCTTACAGGTAAAACCATGCCCACGGAGATCCAAGGTGGGGAACTGTTAATCACCTGCACAGTCTGGAAATAGGAATCATGGCCGGGGAATCCGCAGAGACCAGAGTTTCCCTCCACCACTAAAGACGCCATAGTCTTTGCTGCGCCGGTGGCTGAGGCTGTTAAAGTAACTATGGAGCGACAATCCCCGCCACCAGTACTCAGTGAACAAGGAGCCTACACACGACTACGGCCCTTTTCCGGTGAACTGCCAGTGCCCAAAGATGAAGAAAGCTATAAAGTATGGGCCGATCTCAGGCAGTTTATGCTCCATGACTGGAAAGTGTCAGACCAGGAAAAGAGGAGGCGGGTGATAAAGGCCTTACGAGGACCTGCATTACAGACGGTACAGTCCCTTCACACACAAAACCCTGACCCTAACTCCATGCAGGTGATAGGTGCACTGGAAGGAGCGTTTGGCACCACTGAACCAGGGGAGGACTTGCTGATGAAGTTTGCCACTTCCTTGAACCAGGGAGAGAAATTATCTGAATTTATAATGCGGATTGAACAAATATTGCACTTGACCCACCAGAGGAGGAGTAGAGACTTCCCAGTTGAACCATTGTCGTTTTAAGCAGTTACTTCGAGGGGGCAAAGATGTTGCCATACCTATCTCGCAGTTGAGGCTATGGGAGAAACGAGACAACCTGCCGTCCTATGAGGATTTGCTAAGATCAATACGGGCACTGGAGGAAGAAACAGGTGATGTCCATGTCCAGAGCCATCCTGTTCAAGGGGTGCCTTGAGCGCTCAATTCTACATTTGCCCAACAGAGACAGATTGAAGAATTGCAACAGCGGATTTGCAGGCCCGGCTGCCAATAAGTGAAAGTTCAAATGCTCCTCCGCAGCTAGGCCGAGGCGCATTTCCCCATCACGTGAAAGAGAACACCAGACTTTTCGACGGGTGCAAAAGCCACGAGAACATGTTGCCTCCTCTACTCTGTTGCCCTCATGGAGATTCTGCCTAGATATGGAGATGACTCACACTACACCCGTCTGTGTGACCGAGACCAGAACTATGCCCGAGTAGCGGCCCGTTTTAATGCACTGAAACGAACTCCAGCCCGAGCATCGTTGGGAAATGCCCAGGATGTTGTAGGGGTGGAGCAGCTAGAACCTCGACCACAGGAATGAGCTCCACAGCAAACTAGTACCACAACTCTGTCCGGACTCGGCATTCTGAATTACCTACCACTAAGTACCCCATAAAGGCTCAGGGGAGTCCCGTAGCTGAACATATCCGCCTAGTCCAGGAGCTCTGCAACTCTAAGAAAGGGACATCAGCAACCTGCCACAAACTGCGACCCCAAGCCAAAAATGTTCCAGAGGCATTCCTACCGGCCTCATTGGCCCCACATTGACCGTCCCTGTAGATCTGGAAGGGTGAAGAACTATAGCACTACTGCACAGTGGCTCCCAGGTCACCATTGTGTATGAGCCCTACTATTACCAACATATGTCCCACTTGCCACTGGAGCCTCTAGAGGGGTTAAATCTGATGGGAGTCGGAGATGTCTCGGGTATGTCAGAGTAAAGCACCACTTGATTCATGATGTGGCTGGGGTGAACACAACCTTGTCCACACTGGCGTTGATCTGCACCACCAAGAACCCGAATCCAGAAATCCCCCTGGTTGTAGGCACAAACTCTGCTTTGTTTGGTATACTCGCCAGAATGTGCATGGAGATGGCCGGCCTCACGTTTACACACTCATTGAACATGCATCCAGGTTGCCAGCAGGCATATCTCAAGCAAAGCCAGGAGAAAAAAAAACACTGATGGACCAGTGGGAGACGTAGCCACCACTATCCATAGTCAGCTGGACATACTGCCTGGTCAGACGGTAATGGTGCTGGGCCAAGTACAGCTCCAAGAAGCCTGCCAGTGCCGGAGACTGGTGATGGAGGCGCCGGAAGGAGAATAACTGCCAGTAGGACTGATGATCAAGTGCACCATAGTTAGTGATACTAGGAAGGGGGTGACTCACATCCGAGTCCCTATCTCTAATATCACTGAAAAAACTGTGCAAATCCCAGCCGGGCGGACAATCGCCCAACTTCACATTCCTGAATCAATGGCACAGGTGTTTGCAACCAGGAGCCTATACCCCCCTTTTGATAGAATTACCATAAACTTTGGTGACTCACCAATGTCTGACCGGGAAAAGGATCGTCTACGCGACAAACTGACCCTGCGGGCCGATGTGCTTTCGACCTGGGATTGAGATTTGGGAGAAGCCAAGGGAGTGCACCACCAAATACGATTGAATGATACCACCCCCTTTCGAGAAAGGCCATGAAGATTAGCTCCGGCTGATGTGGAGGACGTGCAGCGCCACCTTAAAGAGCTATTACAGGCAGGGGTTATCCAGGAGTCGAGGAGCCTGTATGTGTCACCCATTGTGGTGGCCAGGAAAAGGAACAATGATGTCCGTCTGTGCATTGACTACCGGCGACTGAACAGCAGGGCAGTGCCCAATCAATACACTACTCCCAGGGTGGATGAGGCCCTTGACTGTTTGGTTGGGAGCAAGTAGTTCTCTGTCTTCGACCTAAGGAGTGGATATTACCATATCCCCATGCTACTACTTCCTGAGGATAAGGAGAAGACAGCTTTCATCTACCCTCCTTTGGGGTTTTACCAGTTGACTCTTATTCCTCAGGGTATATCAGGGGTGCCCGCTACGTTTCAACACCTGATGGAGAAGACAGTTGGGGATATGAACTTACTTGAAGTACTGGTCTACCTAGACGATGTGGTTGTGTTTGGGAGGACCGTAGAAGAGCATCACCAACGGCTTTTGAAAGTTTTGGACCGTCTACAACAGCAGGGGCTAAAAGTATAATTGGAAAAATGCCAGTTCTGCCGCACCAGTGTAAAATACATTGGCCACGTGGTGTCGGAGGAAGGAGTGAGAGTGGATCCTGCTAAGATGGAAGCCCTCGAGGCTTGGCCCTGTCTACATAACCTCAAGAACTGAGAAGCTTCTTGGGTTTCTGTAATTCAGTGGTCGAAGTGAGCGGGAGCGGTTGGCATTGGTGCTCCTCTACTTTTTTAAATAACGTTTTACAGCTCCTATACTTTAATTTTAAAAATAAACCATTCCGGAATGGTTTCATTTTAAAATAAAAGTGTAGGATGAAGTTGAAACTTGCACTTTCAGTGCAGTGCACTGGACGTTTTCTTAAACAGCAGGGTCAAGTGTTTGGGGGTTTGTATTGTGTGTCGGTGGGCTGTGGCGATGGGGTTTGTGGGGAGTGGGTGCAGGCCAGCAGGGAACATAGTTCCACCACTTCTTTTCATACACCTCAACCACTGCTGTAATTACTACTGCAGTTTCGTACAACTTCGGCAACATAGCCCGACCTCTCACTGAATTGACAAAGGGTTATCCTGCCCCTAGGAAGATGGAGGCAAATTGTGGGAAGCCGTCCACAATGCAACACCATCCCAAGGACAGTTGTGGCCCACGCTGGAGTGATAAGTGTGAGAAAGCCTTTGTTCAGTTAAAACAAACTCTCATGGGTGCGCCCGTCTTGACATATGCTGACCCCCAACTGCCCTATATTTTATACGTGGATGCCAGCTTGGATGGGTTGGGAGCTGTAATTTATCAAGAACAGCAAGGTACCACTCGCCCTGTGGCTTTTGCCAGTCGTCGACTGAGCTCGTCTGAAATTAACTACCCTGCTCGCAAGCTGGAGTTTCTAGCCCTGAAAAGGCCCATATCCAAAAAATTGCATGACTATTTTTATGGAGCTACATTCATAGTGAGGACGGACAACAATCCTCTCACCTATGTCCCCAAAACCGCGAAACTAGATGCTACTGGCCATCACTGGTTGGCCTCACTGTCTACGTACAACTTCCAGTTAGAATATCACCCTGGAGTCAGCCACGTGGACGCAGATGCCTTGTCCAGACTACCACTTGCTGATGACAGCTCATAGTACATCCCTGTTGAGACAGCGTCAGTAGCCACGATGAAGGCGTTTTGCAGGATGGGTGTGTGTCCGACAGCCGAATCCGGCCGCTGCATTGATTGCCTAGGAGGGACAGAACAGAGAATCCCTGCGAGTTACTGTGACGCAACCAACCTGGCGGCACCTGAAATGACGCACATGAACTTGGCAGAGCTTAGACAAAATTAAATGCAAGATGCAGAGATAAGGGAAGTGCTGCAGAGCAAAGAGGCTGGAGGGGACAGTGCCGTCAAACAGAAAAACCTTTCCAAATCACGCTATATATCGCAAGGAATGGAGGACGCTAGTGCTAGAGGGAGGAGTGTTATTTAAAGAGAGCCAAATCCAAGGGCGACTCATACACCGACTTGTGCTACCCCGCTCACTACGTATCAAGGCTCTGCGTGCTCTCCATGACCAGCATGGACATCTGGGAAGTGAACAGACACTCGAAGTAGTACGCAGGCGATTTTACTGCCCACACTTTGGCCCTGAAATAGAGGAGTATTGCCACACCTGTGCACGATGCATCACTAGAAATACATTAAGCCAGTCTGCAGCTGCACTACAACATCTACAGAGCTCTGGACCCATGGGCTTAGTTTGTGTGGACTTCCTGAGCCTTGAAATTCATAACAGTGGGATTCAGAACATTCTAGTGGTAACCGACCACTTTACCTGCTATGCCCAGGCGTATCCCACCAGGGATCAGAAAGCGACAACCATAGCAAAAGTACTCCTGGACACATTTTTTGTGCATTACGGCTGGCCTGCTGGGTTACACTCCAACCAAGGGCGAGACTTTGAATCCAAAATAATCCAAGAACTCATGCTGTTGATAGAAGAAAAAGATGAGGATATCTCCCTACCATCCACAAGGCATGCTCAAGCAGAACAATTCAATCGTACCTTATTAAACATGCTATGGACCCTAAGTGCCGAAGAAAAGATGAAGTGGAGCCAACACGTGTCCACGCTAGTCCACGCCTATAACTGACCAGGAAAGATAGCCCTGTGTTCACCCCATATCAACGAATGTTTGGAAGGGATGCTCAACTACCCATAGACTTGAGTTTTGGGACCTCCCCCGAAAAGACTGGCACTGAAAATTACAGAAAGTATGTAAGAGACCTTCAGAATCAATTGTCAAAAGCTTTCCAGCTGGCGCAAGCCGCAGCGATAAAAATGCACAACAAAATAAGCGAAGGTATGATGATAGAGTGAGATTTCACCACTTGCAACCCGGCGACAGAGTGCTCATCAAGAGTTTAGGGAATAAAGGGTGAAACAAGCTGGCTGACCGATGGAGGAGGCAACCAACATTGATTGTCCTATCCGCTTCTTGGAAGTAGGCCTAGCAGTTCTGCCCACCAATACTTCTGTGAGTCACCATGCCCTATAAATAAGAGTGGTTGACAAAGCGCCACACACACTCTCTCCTGAATTTCCTGTGGCCGCCTTCCTGATCTGTTCCATTCATCTTGCTGACTCCAGATTTCACTACAAGGCCAAAGCATTGCTGACCCTACTCCAGCAAGGCCAAAGCATTACTGAACTTGTCCCAGCAAGGCCACTGGTCCCAAAAAAAACACTAAAATCCCTTTAAAAACAGGAAAAGCTGTGGTACCTTTTGCATCCTGAAATCAGACCAGCTTGCTGTCCACTACCTGCATGCCCGCTGCAACCCTGCCATTCAGCTGTCCTTGCCATCCGGTGACCAGAATTGCTCAGCTGTTTGCTGAAAGGCGTGCCCGCCGTGTGGTAACCAGAACCAGTTGGCTGTTCCATAATTCCAAACCTAAGCGTGGAATGTGAGTATCACCCCATCACAGAGAAACACATAGGGCCTCAATATAAGGCTGGCGCTCCAGTAATGAAGGGGGATGGTACGGGACCGGCCCCCTTCATTACGCGAGCGCCGATTACGAGCTTCCTTCTGCGGGACCCGGATCAGATGCCTGGTAAAACCAGGCGTCCTTTCCGGGTCCCGCGAGGGGAAAAGGGAGGCAATAACGGGCCAGATGTAATCTGCCAATTATTACCTCCCTCCCCATTCCCATTGAGCCCTATGGGGGGTCGAATGGGGATGGGTTCCTGCAAGGAGAACTTACTGGGTCCTCCTATGTCGGAGTAACATGGTAAATCCCCATTGCAGGAACCCGGTAATGGAGTCCGGTATGGAGGCCCATAGTCTGCTCATCTTGACCCTTTGGTTTGTATTACACTCTCTAAGCCATCCTATTTATACCCTGGTAACTTGTTAAAACTGTTAGAAATCAAGGACAGGGTGCACAGAGAATTAGCGCCATCTCTCTTTTCATTTCTGTCTGGTGTAAATCCTAAGCCCTTAATTATATTTTGAGTAATCAAACTCATTTCCAGTTAAAGTTGAGCACTGGGGTGATAAGGTTGACCTCGCGAATCAACCTTGGAGCTTACTGTGTTCCTCTTTAACAATATAGTCTAGATAATTTAGTTTAACATTTGCCTTTCTTTCAAAACTGAAGTTTTCATTTTAACTGCTCTATTTTTCCTAAAATTGAACGCCATTCCACCCCGAAAATCTCATCCAAATCTTCACCTACCACCATTCTTTCACTTTGATATTGTCCCTGTGATATACATCTGTTCCCCAGACCAAAAACCGCATTGCGATTTTCAGTATTTCACCCGTTTTTATAAATAACCGTTTGGGTCATTTTAAACGGGAATTGAGAAAATTGAAACTTTCCAACGTGTCATTCGGCTGCAGCATGTTCTAACTTTCCACTCATTTTCGAATTGTATGCTTCTTGTTGATCCATTGCATTGTGATTGCTAGTGTTTCGGCATTCCTGTTGTTGAGAGAAATCATATTTGCCTCACACATTTAACCGCACATTAATTTATTATTTGTCCATTTCCGAGTGTCCTTTCATGCCTTTGCAAAGGGTTTAGAATCCGTTTTTGCCTCTCATTCTGTTCTCTGCCCCTTATTCCTGACTACCTGCTGCTTCTTTCTATCCACTCGGAATCTGATGAATTGGGGGTTGAGGGAATGTTGCAGGGGGAAACCTTACCTTGGGTGTTATCTATCCTAATTCAAAAAGTGCTCCTATTCACTTGTGCTGTGTATATGTCCTAGGAGAAGGTTACCAACAACACAAATAAGGAGGTAGAAGGGAAAGAAAGCCTGTATTCAACCTACCCTCAAGAGGTCAACAACCTCTAGTAAACAATATTAGGGTCAAACGGGCATCTTGATTCCATCTGGACCAACAATGTAATCGGATGGTAGTCTGCCCCTTATTTCATTAAATGAACAGGCAGTGTCAACAGACTAAAAAAATATATGATTTTTATTGAAGTACAAAAGTCGAACACATATAAAAACACAAGGAAGAACAACACAGTACACTATTGATATTGTACTGACAGAAGATAGATTCTGGAGAAAGGAGCAGTGTGGTTTGCTTCCACTCTACTTTACCTCTCCTGTTCTTCAGCTTCAACAATAAAAAGACATCAGTGCAAAACACAGAACAGATAGTCGGTCTTCTAGGTGTCGGGGGCTGGTCAGAGTAACTGCCATCTAGGGTCTAAGGTATTTGCAAATAAAGTGTCTTGTGCTTGTGCAAATACGCAGCTGTTTTAACCAAACAAAGTTTTTTTCAAACAACGTTTCATTCTCTCATTCAAAATGTTACATACACACCCTTCTCAACACAAAATCATCCAACTTGTTTCTTTCCAACAAACAAAAAAGAGGGGTATAAACCAAGTGAGGGGAAATTAGTAAGGGAGCTGTCGAGATTGTCAAGTCTATGTCGTCAATTTACACACTGTATGGCAACTAAAGCACTGTGAGCTAAGATAGATGAAGGATGCCAACCCAACAATTGGGTGCTTTAACATTCAATACTATCCACAAAGAAATACAAGTTATAGCACGAAATAAATTGGCTATAGACAATTTCTATTTTAGATACATCCACAAAAAAAGAACTTTGTCAATCCACGTGTTACCTGAGGAAAAGAAGAAAACAAGAAAGGACAATCAGAACAAGTATCCAAACGTCAAGCCAAATCTCACTAGTACTCAATTACCGGCATCGAGTTTATAACTGACCCGATTTAGCTTCTCAATTAGGTTAGTGTAAATTAAATAAACACTAAATACCAACATAGGGACCACACAGGGATCCGAGAACTACACAGTTTCACTAACCTTACTACAAAAAGGCTTGCCTAATGGAACCTTTACCACCAACAGGAGATGAATTCTCACAATTTTACAGTCACCGCGACCATCACCACGGGTGTGTCTAAAACATGGTTTACCATCCATTAGATGGTCTAACCTGACAATGCATGCATTCCGCCAAAGGACACTTTGCAGGCGATAATTGCACAGAGAGGTGAAATCTTCACTTCTTGGTGCTAGGTGGTGAGGCTAGGTCATCTGCCCCATTAGCTGTTGTGCTGTCTGTATATATTAAAATAAAAGACAAAGAAGGGCAACAGAATACCCATATCAGACACAGGGAGGAGGAAAGAAACAACAACAACCGAACATGTTCTATTCAGGCCAGATGAGTTTTACCTCCAAGGTGTAAGTCCCAAAGTCCTACTCCGGGTGTCGGTGAACACAGTGGGAAATCCGCTAGATGGCAAGGAGCCGTATCAAAGCAGAAATGCAACTCGTCTTGCTGATCGGAAGCAAATGCGACTAATAGATCTGACGCGTGTTTGAAACTAGCAACAAAAAGAGGGGAAAGGAAATGAGAAAAGCAAGCTGAATATGGCCGGACAGCCGTATGCTTTGCGGGTGAAAATATGCAATACTAACGGCAAGCATTCGTCTAAGTGTAAGCGTCTGGTTCTTACCTCAGAGATTATTGTCTTCGTTCCGTACGGCGCCGTCTTCTGGGTTCGGCAGGGGCGTGGCCCAGGATGTATGTGTCATTACCTCCCGGCGTCTGTTTAAATACGTCAAGACATCGTGATAATTGGGTTCCCATTGGAGCCCATCATGTCACGTGATTCTACGTTTATTACATCTACCAATCCCTGGGGCACCCCACGGCTGATCATCACGCGGATGTTAAACTACCAGGATCGGGACACGGCCCTCTGCAAAGCAGGTGAACAGGGTACAGTCACTTATAAAGGTGATAATATCAGAATCCTCCCTGACTTTTCAGACAAAGTCTAAGCATCGAAGAGGAAATTTTTGGAAGTAAAAAAGCAACTACGTGATTGAGGGATTCGTTATGCTATGTTGTTCCAAGCAAAGCTTTGCATAGAACATGATGGCAGAGCAGTGTTCTTCCATACCCCTGAGCCTCCAACCTTTTGGAAATGCAGTCAAGACAACCCTGACAGCGAGGGAACAATGATTCTTAAGGAACCTATCGCACCATATCCTTTAAAGCTAAAACTGCCTACATGTGAGCCAGCGAGGGGGGTGCAACAGATCTCTGGGGTGTGAGGGGATGGTTGGGCTCTGGGCAGCTCCTCATGCGAAAGCTACAAGGAGGTCTGATGTGCAGATCTCAGTTTTGGAGTTGTGGGGATCATCAAAAGGGAAGGGGGGTGGGGCACATGTTCACTGACAAGTTGGGGGTGTTGGTGGGGGTGAGGGGGGATTGAAACACTCAAATCCGATGCTTCTAATGATGCTTCACAAGACCGACTCGGAATAGTGGGTCGACATGCGGACAACAAAATCGCTAGATTAATGTGTGGCATCACTTAAATTCTGCAAGTGGAACGTCACAGGGTTGAAATGCCCCATAAAGTGCCGCAAGATACTGCTGTATATGCAGAGACACAAGGTTGAAATTGCATTTCTACAGGAGACACACTTAACAAGGGACAATGAATCTACCTTCGGAAATACATATATTTTTCATCCTACTCCACTTACGCCAGGGGGTTAGCATGCTGATACAGCACAAGGTTGGGTTCCATCAGACGACAGTGATTAAGGATGAGGGAGGTAGAGGCCTTATAGTGCAGGGCACCATACAGGGGAGACTGTATACATTAATCAACTACTATGGGCCCAATAGGGATACAGTAGATACCCTCGATTGGGTAGACCAGCAGCTTGAAGGTTTGTCAACTGGGGAGGTGATCTGGGCTGGAGACTTCAATTCTGTGATGCAACCTGATTTGGATAGATCTAGAGGTGTACAGGGGGGAGGGAACAGAGGGACAAATCAACTGCAAGATGTGGCACTCCTGTGGGAGGTCACTGATGTGTGGAGGGTGAGAAACCCTGGGACACGGCAGCACACCTGTTACTCTGAGACCCACGGGTCGGCATCGAGACTAGATTTTTTTCCTGATTTTGCAATCACTGCTGGGTAGGGTCAGGAAGGTCGAGTTTCTTGCTCGCACCCTTTCGGACCACGCGCCCGTACATCTCGAGCTGGGTCTAGAAGGTCGCACTAGGGGGGAAATCCCATGGCAATTCAATAGTGAAGGCCTTTTGGACACTGTATTTAGAGACGGCCTGACAGAAGCGGTCGATACCTTCCTCGACCTAAATGTGGGCTCAGTGCAGTCCCCTGGGATACTCTGGGAAATCCTGAAATGGGAATGTGGACCCACTACATAAATATGGTGAAATTGTTATATATGAATCCAACGGCTAGGGTAAGGGTAAATGGTCGACTGACGCCGACCATCCCACTAGAAAGAGGAACGCAACAGGGCTACTTTTTGCCTTGGAGATCAAGGTGCTTGCTGAAAGGGTTAGGGACGCGCATCGACACCGAGGGATCCAACTATATAACCACAAATTAATAATTTCACTATATGCCGACGATATGGTATTGTTCATTAAAGACCCTTGGGTGAAACTGGACCCAGTGATGAGGGAGGTTCAGGGATTCGGGGAAGTGTCGGGATTGCGGGTAAACATGTCTAAATCAGTGCTCTTTCCACTAACAGAAGCAACAGCCCAATTACAAGATGCCTGGGGATTTCAATGGCACATGACTTACACACGCTATCTAGGCATTTCTATCGTAAGGGACCCACTGGTGGTGTTCCACAACAACTACCTGGGGGCTTTGAATAAAGAGAGGCCCTGTGCAGATGGAAGAAGCTCCCACTAAATATATATGGCTGGATATCTGTCGTCAAGATGACGCTGCTTCCTAGGTTCCTCTATATCTTTCTGAACGCTCCAATAGCGATCCCCAGGGACTACTGTCGTAGTTTGAAAACTGCAATCCTACAATTCATATGGGCAGGTAAGACGGCCAGGGTCTCGTGGGATAAACTGGTTGCCCCTGTGGCTGAAGGGGGACTAGCTCTACCTGAGTTTGAGGCATACTATAATGTGGCGCAAGCTGGGTTTTGGTATATTGGCATAGGCTGCAACATGACAGAAGCCATATAGAAGTGAAAAAGAGGTAGCTGCACCCAATTTGCTTAGGTTGACTATCTTGCTGGCACCGGGCCGCATACAACCCCCAAAGAACCTGGTGGAGGTAACGTGCATGGCCTGGGTTAAATTAGAACAGAAGGCGAAGGGCGGAGTCCTCTACTCACCCCAACTCCCAGTTATGCATACACCGGGGATACCAATTACTAGCGAGAAATGCTTTGTAGATATGACTAAGAAATTGGAAATCACATGATTCAGAGATCTTTTCCCTGAGGGGAGGTTTGTGACCCTTGAGGAATTGGGGAGGAGGGGAACACTATCAGCCCTAGATGTATTTTTATACTTTAGATTCAAGGTGAGTCTACGCTTGGTGTTTAGCACCTTTTCTGAACAACCGCTGATATCCCCTATATTAGACAAGACACTTAAAGGCTTGATGGGACGTCGACTGACCATAGAGTTATACTCGATGTTTATCCAAACCAGGGGTATAGGGGCAATACACCCGCGAGAAAAATTGGAGAGAACATTGGGAAGGGAGATCCCGGGGGACACTTGGAAATACTGCTGTGAGGGAATAAGGAAGGGAGCTATTAATGCCAGATTCAAATTGATTCATTTTAAATACATTCACCAATTTTATTACACACCTGCTAAGATCAAGGAATTCTTCCCAGAAGCCACAGGGAGCTGCAATCGGGGTCAATCGGAAATGGCTGACTTTCTCCATGTTGTATGGAGTTGCCCGAAAATACAACAGTTCTGGGAAGGGGTGTTTGATACGATCGGTGGGATTATAGGCCAAAACATGGAACCCAATCCAATTATGAGATTGCTGGGCTACACTAAAGAGGTTCCCAGAGGGATGAGGAAATTAGTCACCCTGCACCTCATTCTGGCTAAGCGGAGAGTGGCTATGCTGTGGGGGAGGGGGAGATGTCCCAAAATCTTACATTGGAAAGATGACATTATTTATTGTAATGATATGGAGAACGGGTGGGGATCGATGAATCGGCAACAGTGCATCGATACTAGCATGTGGGATGCATACACACACTTTCTGCTCCAACAACCCGCCACTGAAGACATAGGGGCATTAGGAGGCGACGCCGGAATGGAGAATTAACTGGAATGACAGGGGGATATGAACATTCTCACATGAGATGCCATGCACGATCTGAAGTTTGCTAGAAGTTACTGAGATTCACCCGCTGTAAGAATGACAAATAATCATATATGCAAGCTACATCTATGGAACTAATGAATAATGACACGATACTGTGTGTCAGAGGGGTGGGAGGGAAGGGCTTTGGGGCCTGTTAGCACAATGTGCTGGTTGTATGTTGTATATTTTCAAAAACCAATAAACACAAGTTTAAAAAAAAAAATGATTGGAAAATGGGCTGCCCTGATTATGTCCAATATGACTTTCTCTGAATGTTGCATGATGATCATCGTCATTTCCTCTGTAGAGTGTGTGATCAGCCCAGAACTCAACGGTTCGCCATCCACCCCTTCAACCTTTTGGTCTTCCTTCCTTTCAATCCGCCTTAGGCCTTCTTTTTCGGCCCAGAGAGTGTCCACGAAGTTCCCAGCGGCTCCACAATCGAGTAGTGCCAGGGTTTCAATCTTTCTGTCTTGTACATGGACGTAAATTACCATAAAACGAGTATGCTCAGAGCAGGATGGGGCAGAGACCGACAAGGTGGTGCAGGGACTAGAACAGAGGCCTCGGTAATTGGTCCCTGTCAAAAATGTTCATTTCCCGAACTTCTAGGAGGGACCTCAGGGCAGTCTCTTAGCAGATGGGATCCAGAACCACTGTACATACAGAGATTGCCCTGTCTTCTCCTTTGTCGCTCCTCCGGGGTGAGAGGGGCTCTAGTCGCTCAGATTTGCATAGGTTCCTCTCTGTCCTTATTAGAACGTGAGGCAGGTGAGGTAGGAGGAGCGCAATGTTCTGGGTAGAGCGGGGGTGTGCGATTCTTCTTTCTTTCAGTCCTTCTCTCGAATAAGCTAAACTCGATCTGAAGGACAGCAGACAAAAGCTCTGTCAAGGAAGGTGGTCTTGGGATGCAGGCCAATTCATCTTTCAGTTCTTCCTTGAGACCTCCATGGAAAATTGAGTACTGAGCTTGTTCGGGCCATCCCACGTCGGCTGCCAATTGTTTAAAGGTAGTTATGTAGGTAAGGAAATCCATATTCCCCTGGTGGACATCCACCAAGTCTTCGCAGGCTACGAAAGAAGTCTGGGCCCTTTGGAAGGTCTGCTGTAGCAGATTTACAAAGGCCCCATAGTCTTGGTGGACCGGATTAGCCTGTGTCACCAACGGGGTTGCCCATGCTAGGGCATTTCCTGACATGTGGGTATCATGAACCCAACTTTGGCATGATCAGTAGTGAAGGTTCCCGACCTGAAGGTAAAGTGTACCCCACAGGCTTCAATAAATTCCTTCACCTTCTTTGGTGAACCATCAAATTTGCCCGAGACCAACGCCATGGGAGGCAAATCTGTAGAGCGTTGCTCCCGGCCAGCAATCAGCTGTCGCAAAACTGCGTTTTCAGTCTTCAGATTCTGCACCTCTATATTGAGGCCTTGAACTGCAGCCACCAACTCCTGGACTTGTTGTGCTGTGGTCATGTTGGATTCCAGGTGTTGCAATCTGTCACTTTGGTAGTTATCCTCTTCTTCTGAAGCAGTAATTTCAGTCATAAATCCCCCCTCCTCCTTCTCCTCCTCACCTGATGTACTGGGTTTTTGTGTGGGTTCCTTCGTCCTTCTCCACCATGGTATCTGCTTTTTTTATATAAGATATGGTCTGGCACAAAAGGAAGCCACCTTGACTGTCCAAAAGGCAGGATAGGGAATCCATTCCCGGAGCAGCCGAGTTTAAGGGGAAAAAACCATCAAGCATAAAAAACCCTGTGGGTGGACTGATACTTGTATCTCAGTTAGAAGGGTTGAAGGTCCTTGATGGTTCTTGTTCATTAGAAATCCAATGAGGGAGATGGAAATAATAAGGCAAAGCACAAGCACCAAAAGGCTCGGATGGAGCTCTGGAGAACAGAAGGGAGCACAAGAATGAGGCCAGGCAACGTACCAGGTAGCCCCTCACGAGTGGAAAGGAAGAGGGGAGCGAAGAGAAAAAAGCACTCTGCCGCGGTGCCCGAGGAAAAAGAAGGTCCGGGATCCGCGGAAAGCACCCTGATCCGATAACACAAGTAAGCGGGGTAAACAGAGGAAGGAAAGAAGCAGAACCGCCGCGGGAGGATCTGCGCGAGAGTAGGCGGCGACCAGCGAAAGCACTGGCGAGAGTCAGAGTGAAAGGTTAGGAAGGAGGAAACAGAAGCAAGGAGAGAGTGGCAATGAGGGAAAGTAAGGGCAGAGTGCTACCAAGCAGAAAACTATAGGAGCAAGTGCAACAAAGCTTAGTGAAAAACCAGTCAAGTTGCAACACGCCGAACGCCGGCGAATTTACTGAATAAAAGGTTCCCAGTGGTGGCCATATTGGAAAAGGCTAGACCGCGCATGCAAGGTCAGAAAGGAACCTGGTGGAGTAATCAATGGTTTCTGCCTTTGCACCTGTTCCATACTTTCCAACCCCCCGCGCTCGTGACAGTGTAGTGTCAGTGTTTATTCTGTATTTTGTAAATCTGCGTGTTGTTGCAACTGAATTGTGTAATGAATCTAATTGTGGCTTTTTAGTCTGACATGTTTGGATGCTTACCAAATAGCTGATCCTTAGGTTTTGTTTTGGCTTTTATTGTGGCTGCCTTGATGTCCTTGTCCCAGTAGCCACGTTGTCTGAATCTGTTGGTAACATTCCTTATCTCATCCTCAGTTGTTGTGCTTTCTCTACAGGTAAATCTGGCTCGAATCAGTTCACTTAGAGGTATGTTTTCGATCACCTGTTTCCTGTGGCAGCGGGTAGCTAGTAGGGTTGAGTTGACCTCTGTAGGTTTCCTATAGGTTGGTGTATGTATATTTCCTTCTCTTATGTAAATGTTGAGGTCCAGTAAAGCAATTATGTTTTTGCTTGGATGTCCGGTGAGTTCTATGCCAAAGGTGTTGGAGCTAAGGTATTCATTATATTGTGTGAATTCTTCCACTGAGCCATCCCATATCAGAAAGATATCATCAATGTACCTATGCCAATGTCGCACATATTTGGACAGGTTGATGTGCTGTGTTGCATGTGTCCTTTCGTATTCAGCCATAAATAGGTTTGCTAATGCGGGAGCATATGCAGCCCCCATTACAACACCTTTAGTTTGTTTGTAGAACTATTCATTAAAAAAAAAAAACATTGTTTTGCATAGAGAATAGTAGTAGTTATTTGATAACGTTGCAGATAGTTCAGCAAAGTGATATTCCAAAAATTTGATTGCTAAATCATGGTAAATGGATGTGTTAAGTGCCTTTACGTTGAGTGTGGCCAGGAGAAAGTCATCCTGCCATACTAAGGGCTTTAGTATTTCCACGATAAGCATGGAATCTCGAGTAGTCAAGTCCATTTTCAATACCAATGGTTGTAGGTACTGTTCTATGTATTTTGATGCGCCCTCGTGATCCAGCCTATCCAACCTGTCCGACCTCTTCAACTTATCAGAACAGAACTGTGAGACTTGTCCTTGTCATCAAGCCCAGGGATCGTATCCCTCCAGCTCTGACATCTCTTCATTGGTTCCCAGTGGCGGTAAGCATCAAGTTCAAGACCATCTGCACCATCCACAAGGCATTCTGGGGCCTGGGACTGCACTGCCTCCAACTCTCTCTTCCTAAACATCTCGCCTCTTGCGCTCTCCACTCATCCACTTCCAATTCTCTTAGGGTCAGTCGCTTTTCCAAGTAGAGCGCTGGGGGCAGATCTCAATCCTCGGCTGGGGCCTCCCTCTGGAACAGCCTCCCTGCCTCTCTCAAACTTAAGCAGAACCATCTCCGGTTCCGGAAGCAACTCAAGACCTTGCTCTTGGCTTAAGCTTTCTCTCTTTCTCTCCCCTGCTGATTTACCACTGCTCCATGCACTGGCCACCTGGCTACCCTCTGAACTTGGGCCCAGGCTCCTGTATGACCAGTTGCACCTTGCTTGGCCTGCTGGCTCCCCTAGCACTTGTGGTTTGTATCTGCAACCCCTACAGTCCCTTGTCTCTGCACTTATAAGCCACCCAATGGCTGCACTTCTTGATTTACTTGCACTGAGACACACGCTCACTTCTCTCTCCACCCCTTCACCCCCTCGGTACTTCTCCATTTCCTCTTCCCTGCTCTTGCGCGATCTGAATGACACAGGGCCTAGTAAGATCGTTGTTTTGTCCTCCCTATGTTTCCTTCTCCTTGTCTTGTTGCGCCTAGAAACACTTGTGTACAGGTGCGTTATAAATGCCATATCATATCATATCCCACAAACTATTGGCCTCACTGCCAGGAGTTGGTCAAAGGTTTTATGGATCTTGGTTAGGAAGTATATGGTGGTGGGTAAGGAGGGAGGTTCCTGAGCTAGGAAGGTCATGTCTTCATCCAAAAGAATGCCCTTGTTGTGCCATTTCATAATGATTTCATTGTATTCCTTGAGTATATCATTGGTGGGGTTCCGCTTGAATTTATTATAGCGACCTGGTGTCTTTAGGTGTCTGCGACCCATGTTGATATAGTCCTGCCTGTCTAGGATAACAATGTTCCCTCCCTTGATAATGAATGAGTTATCATTTGCAAGTTTGGCCAATGCTCTGCTTTCCTTAAAGCTTAAGTTGGCATAGGTAAGTGCTCTAGCTCCCATGCTCATTTTATTTGTGTATTTATGACGGTCTGATAGTATTGCCTTATGAAAACTCTCTATAGTATTCTCTAAAGCTAGGGATGGAGTACATTTAAATTTGGCTTTGAGTTTAGAGTCAGAGAGGGTGTCACAGCTGATTCCAAGATCATCTAAAATCTCTAAACCGGATGCCGTATTGTCTTCGTCTACTGAGAGTAGCAGTTTAGTGTCCTCTATATCTTGTACTGTGAAAGTACTGGGGATGACCTCCTCGCTGGGTGTCTCTCCTGAGCTTTGTTTGTAATGAAAAAACATTTTTAGTTTCAGTTTCCTCACAAATGTAAACATGTCAATTTCAGGGTCCACACAATCTATTGACAGAGATGATGCAAATGATAATCCTTTGTTAAGCACCTTTATTTCTAATGGTTCCTGTTCCCTGTGAGGTAGGTTTGTAACTAGGTTTGGTTCTGTCAGAATTATTTTGTTTTTGTTGACAGTTTCATGTGGGATTATCATTACAAAACAAAAAGAGAGAGACATAACAGACTTGAAGGCATACGCAGCTGGCTCCAGGTACATATATAAAGGGATATATATATTTCTGAGGCTTGTGGAATCTGCTTAGATCACATGCTGTGCATAGGCCGACATCTAGTGGAAGCTGCGGAGTATTACAGTTTGTTTTTCGAAACTCGAAAATGGGCGTCGACACAGGGCGTGCCAGTAATACTATCCCTAGTGTGACGTCCACTGTACCCAAGAACCCTCACGCGTCTAGGATCCTCAGATTGTTTTTTTCCGCCATACTGGTCGGAAGCATCTTGCGGAGTCCCCTGGCCTTAGCCATACTTTTGCTAAAAATTTAAAGAATAATCTATTAACATCCTTCCCCACCCCAACGTCGAACTTCAACAACTCGACGCCGGCTGGAGAAGAAATCGACCGTCGGCTGCTGCACGATGGATTTGGGCCTCGGAAGGCCTCTGGCCTCAGCCCGGGCCTTGGAAGGCCTCTGGCCTCGACCCTGCAAGTAGGGAGAGTGGGGGGTGGTACATACTCTACACTCTTGGTATATAGGTACACCTTATACATTTCCTACACTTAATAGCCCGCTGCCTCAAGGTGCGTATGGAGGGTACCCCTTTTCAATTCTGCCCCAAGTGCAATCGCAAATACCCTTGGGTCGACAGGCACGCCACGTGCAATCTCTGCTTGCCGAGGGACCACCCCAAAGCGAACTGCAGAGCGTGTAGTAGGTTTAAACCTAAGACACTTAAGGACCTTTCGACGAAGCGTTGGGCCCACAACGCCAGGCAGGCGGCCATGGCAGCGGAGGGAGCCTTCAGCGACGGCAGCGACGCCGTACTTTCGGACGGCGAGGGCATTACGGCGTCGAAAGACAGCCGAGCGCAGGTCCCTGACCTCGGAAGGTCATCCGGCAGGGCGGCTATGGGGAAGACCCCCGGCGACACAAGCGCTTCACATACTACACACACTAAACACACTAAGTCCAACCGAGATTTAACGACGTCGAGTTCTCGGAAAGAGGCACAAACAGAACGGTCCGATTCGGTGTCCTCTGGGCACTCTCGATCAAGATCGCCGCATGACTCCAGGCAATCATCCACTCTTGCCAAGAGTGCCTCGCTCCCTAGGCTAACAGAAGTTCGATCGTCGGGAGACGAAGACGACTTCCACCCCCAGGCCGCGCTCCAGGAGTCGGAGCCCGCAGTTAAAATCAGCGAGGCCCCACGCTCGAAGGACAGGGACACCACCCCCGATCCTCGACGCCAGGCGTCGAAAACCTCCGGAGCCAAGAAAGGACAGGGAAAACACTTTTCCACTCACGGGGAGGGGGAAAACAGCAGAAGAAACAACCTTTGCACTCTTCCACACCTGTAAACACACCACTCCCCCTAGACAGACAGACAAGACCAGGTCTGCTGATATGTCTAAAACCAGCAAAGCTACGCAGGATAAATCCCATAGACTTGCTGAGAGAGTTATTCCCAGTTCCAAAAAATGGTCCAGTGAAGACATAGATAGGGTCATGTCAAGAATGTCTTCTTTAGCTGACTTTTATGATAAAAATCCAGAACATTTCGTCTCGTATGACCCACAAGGGGCGACACCCTCAAGCTCTAAGGATCCTATCCCCCCAAATAAATATCCCCGGTTTGAAACACCGATGAGGTCAGACCCCTTCGAGGTACAACCATACTCAAGACCATACTCACTGTATCAAGGAGAGGCATCCTTTGGTGAGGACCAAGAATTTGGCATGGTAGAAGAGCAAACCGGGACGGGCTACTATGGGGATGATGAGGACCTGGAAGAGGAAGAGGAGGACCCGGAAACATACAGGGTAGACTCCCCGGTAGAGAACGAAGCCCCGGTTACCGACTCCCCGGTCGATAACCAACCCCTCCTAAACGAGGTTCTCGCACGCGCAGCAGAACACTTCCACATTGACACCCACGGTGTCCAGGAGGAGAGGGACTTCGCAGAAGAGTTAGTGGGAGAAAGGAGGCCTGTTGCCCAGACCATCCCTATCCTTAAGTCCATTCAGCGAAGAATAGATCCGTCCCTGGTGAACCCGAACCTCACCAGAGCAGTCAATCGCAGGGTTTAAAAACTTTTCAGGGCGGCCCAGTCTGACCCTCGCTATATAAGAGGACATCTGAAGCCAGACTCCCTAGCAAAAAACTATACGGTTTTGGCAGGAAAGTAGCCTCAACGTCCGCCTATCAAGCAAGGATTGCAAACTCCCCCACCCTGTTGGCCAGTTACAACTGCCATCAGTGGGAATAGGTCGCGGCACTCATAGCCTCTGCTCCTGAACCTTTAAAGGGCCAATTAGCTCGGATTTCCGCAGAAGGTAGAGCCGTGTCTGGTTGCATTTTGAAAGCAACCTTCGACGCCGCAGACAACGCAGGCAGTTTGATAGCGGAAGGCACTGTTATCAAAAGACATGCCTGGTTACGGCAGTCTGGTTTTAAGGCAGAAACCCAGGCATCATTGTTTGACAAACCGGTGGAAACCGATCTGTTGTTTGGTAAGGCGGTCAAAGACGCACTAAAGAATGCCAAGGACGAATACGAAACACTCAAGTCCCTTGGCCAGTTAACCAATAAACCCCCTAACCAGAGAGGGAAAAGTAATTTTCGTCGCCCACGCAGCCAAAATTCCCAGAGAGGATCTAACTATTCCCAGGGGCAGGGTACACAGTGGAACAACAACCAACAGTCTACCCAGGGGTATGGCAGGGGTAATAAGAGAGGTTGTGGTAGAGGCAGAGGCAGCCCCAACAAGGGAGGCGGCACGCCTCCACCAAAGCAGTGACGCTCAGTTCAGGGTCCCTTCTCACGCAACCCCAGTAGGGGGACGCATTTCCACCTTCACCCAGGTTTGGGAAGGGATCACATCAGACAGATGGGTGCTGTCAACATTATCCACAGGATATTGTATAGAACTATTGCAGCGTCCCCGGAACCATCCTCCACGACAAAGAGTACACTCTTTAGAACATCAGAAGATTCTCCTCGAGGAGATTGCCATTCTGCTAGAAAAGGACGCGATAGAACTCGTCCCGGGACACCAGGTAAACAAGGGTATTTATTCAACTTACTTCCTTGTGCCAAAGAAAGATTTGACAATGCGCCCAGTATTGGACTTATGGCCTGCTAACAAGTATGTCAAGCCCCAAAAGTTTCGCATGACTACGCTACAAGAGGTAATCCCCCTCCTAAGAAAGGGGGATTACATGGCAACCTTGGATATGAAAGATGCTTATTTTCATATTTCCATGTTCCCAGCGCACAGAAAGTTTTTGCGCTTCAAGGTGAACAGTCGACACTTCCAATTCAAGGTACTGCCCTTCGGGATAGCTTCAGCACCAAGGGTATTCACCAAGGTACTGGCGGTGGCGGCTGCACACCTAAGCAGGGAGGCAATCCCAGTGTGCCCTTATCTGGATGACTGGCTCAAAACGGGGGATACCCCAGGAATTTGCAGGACAAACATTCAAAGAACGATCGACCTCCTCCACGAGTTAGGCTTCTCAATCAACGAGAAGAAGTCAAGCCTGGTGCCAAGCACCTCCAAACAATTCCTAGGAGCAATCCTAGATACTCAAGAGGGGTTGACCTTTCCTCAGAAGAAAGAATTCGGAATATACTACTGCAAATTCCGCATTATCAGTCCGGTCAACAAATAACGGTACGCAAAGCTATGCGTTTACTGGGCATGATGGCGTCATGTATTTACCTGGTCCACCACGCGCGCCTGCGCATGCGTCCCATGCAGGAATGGTTGGCGAAACAGTGGTCTCAGGCAAGTGGTCAGTGGGACGATCTAGTGGTCGTTTCGCCAACACTGGCACAAAGCCTTCACTGGTGGACAAGAGACAATCTCGCACAGGGGAAACCCTTTTACGATCCCGAAGTACAGGCAATAGTCACTACAGATGCATGCCTGACGAGGTGGGGAGCTCACCATCTTCACCACACAGCTCAGGGTCTCTGGTCTCACTCAGTGGCCAAGAACCACATCAACCTGCTAGAGCTTCTGGCAGTATTCAGAGCGCTTCAGGCGTTCGAGCCCCACCTACTAAACCTGTCAGTGCAAATCCGGACAGACAGCACAACAGCCATTTTCTACCTGAACAAGCAGGGAGGGACTCGCTCGCCAAATCTGTCCAAGCTTGCCCAGAAAATCTGGATATGGGCTCTCAGACGGAACAACTTCCTGTCATCACAACATGTTCCAGGGGAGCTCAATTCCCTAGCGGATGCTCTGAGCAGAGACTCCCTCCCAGAGAACCACGAATGGGTTCTACACAGAGAGGTCGTAGAAGATATCTTCTCTAAGTGGGGTTTCCCCACTACAGACTTATTCGCCACAAGCGAAAACAGACAGTGCCCAGAATTTGCATCCAGGTTCCCCCAACCAGACTCCCTGGGGAACGCCCTGTGGATGAACTGGTCAGGGATGTTTACGTACGCTTTTCCACCAACTCCTCTCATCAGGAAAGTGGTGAACAAGATGAACAGAGAGTCGATGACGCTCGTCCTAGTTGCTCCCATGTGGGCAAGACAACCGTGGTTCCCACACCTACGCAGGATGGCGGTGTGCGAGCCCATCAAACTTCCAGCCTGGTACAACCTACTGTCCCAGCACCAAGGTCAAACAGTGCACCAGCAACCCAACTCAATGAACCTGGCAGCATGGCTCCTGAGGTAATAGAGTTTGGACATCTCAATTTACCACAGAGGTGTATGGACATCCTAAAGGAATCTAGGAAAACAAACACAAGGCACTGTTACTTTGACAAGTGGAAGAGGTTCGTTATCTGGTGCCAGAGTAGACAAATCAACCCAGTTGATTGCACTCCTTCCACTATTGTTACATACATGCTCCACCTGCTAGATGCAGGATTGGTTTTTAACTCACTGAAAGTACACCTGGCAGCCCTGTCGGCTTACACCACTTCCCATAGCAAGGTTTTGTGGTGGAAAGTACCAGTAGTTAAAGCCTTCATGGAAGGAGTAAAGAGACTTCACCCTCCTATTTCAAACCCACCACCAGGGTGGGACCTTAATGTGGTGCTAGCCAAGCTCATGGGCCCCCCTTTCGAACCCATGCATAAAAGCAGTCTCAAACACCTGACTTATAAAACGGCCTTCTTAGTAGCTATTACTTCTATAAGAAGGGTCAGTGAAATTCAGGCTCTGTCAGTGCAGGATCCCTTCTTTACTGTCCATAAAGACAAACTGGTTTTACGCACACACCTTAGGTTCTCACCTAAATTTATATCAAAATTCCACGTAAACCAGTCCATCGAGCTTCCGGCTTTCTTCCAGGACCCGCAAAGCTCGGCTGAGGTGAAACTACACACCCTAGATGTGCGTAGGGCGGTCCTCTACTATGTAAATAAGACCAGACCGCTAAGAAAGACAGATCAACTGTTTGTCTCCGTAGCTACAGGCAGAGAGGGGGATTGCGTCTCTAAAGGTGCCATCTCGAAGTGGATTATTAACTGTATCCAGCTGTGTTACTCACTCTCTGAAAGAACTCTGCCTTTCACGCCAAGAGCACACTCTACTAGAGGCATTGGGGCCACTCTGGCTTTCATTGCAAATGTACCCCTTGACACCATTTGCAAAGCAGCTACTTGGAGCTCTATTCACAATTTTACTCAGCATTACTGCATTGACACACATTCCAAGGCAGATACACAAGTGGGACAAGCGTTTCTAAGACACTTATTTGCTCATGACCCTTCTCACATCCCACCTCCTTCTTCAGGTACTGCTCGCTAATCTATGCACAGCATGTGATCTAAGCAGATTCCACAAGCCTCAGAAGGGATACATTACTCACCGTAATCGTATTTCTGATGCTTGTATCTGCTTAGATTCACATGCGACCCACCCTTCCTCCCCTCTGAGAAAAGGCGCATGATTGCTTGTAGTCTTACCTTTCTGTCTATCTGCTTGGATTATCTGTACTCACGCTACTCCTCATGCTACCTCATGTCAGAAAAAATACAATCTGAGGATCCTAGACGCGTGAGGGATCTTGGGTACAGTGGACGTCACACTAGGGATAGTATTACTGGCACGCCCTGTGTCGACGCCCATTTTCGAGTTTCGAAAAACAAACTGTAATACTCTGCAGCTTCCACTAGATGTCGGCCTATGCACAGCATGTGAATCTAAGCAGATACAAGCATCAGAAATACAATTACGGTGAGTAATGTATCCCATATTGGATCTACGTGATATCTCCGCTGAAGATTTTCCTGCGATGGAAATGTTCGCATGGCAAATGCATGAATACAAAATGTTCATTCATTTTGCCTGCGAACATGCAGGGGTGTCCCCTGCAACCCCCGCTCACTATACTATGTAGTATAGTGAGCAGAATTTTTCTGTCGGGATAGTTGCGTAGTGAGCGGGGTGTTGCGGGGATCCCCCCCCCCCCCCCCCCGCAGCCTTTTTAAAAAAAAAAGTTTTTTCATACCGACCCCACCAAAACACCTAAACACATACCACGAAAAGTTCAAACTTTTGGTCGTTAGAACTTTTCGTGGTGTGTGTTTTAGGCCTTTTGGTGGGGTCGGTAATTTTTATTCGGACATTTTGTCCTATTCCTATATATATATATGTATGTAGCAGCAAAGGGCTCTGCACACTGATACCTTGCCCAGAGAATAATAAAAAAAACATACAAGGGCAAAGGAATACTTATGCCACCGCTATGGCAGAGGAGTACACCCCTCGGGCTGTCCAGGACTGGTTAAAGGACGAGGAGGGCTCCACAGAGCAAGAATGTGCACTACCAGCCAGTTTCAAGCTGGTCCTCGGAACATCAGTCGAGACCACTATTAAAAGGGCTGTAGCAGACATGCTGGTCCTAATCCAACTACGGCTTGACAATATGGAGGTGCACCTCAGGGGTGTCCTTGCTAATACTAGGGAAAGTACTCTCAAAAGGAAGAGCGCTGGCTCAAAAGAGGAAGGATGCCTATTTGACCTCCCTGAGCCTAGCAGAGCCAGCCACAGCTGCTATCACAGCCGCATTCTCAAGGCTTAAAAAAGTCTTTCTGGAAAGGAAGGAGAGCCCTTCCGCCTTAAGACCCTCTAACCTGGAGGAGAGCAAAACGGGTGACAGACCCTCCAGCTCAGAGGAGTATCAGCAGGGCACAGATGACAAACAAACTCCTCAAGCTGCTGAGGATGAGGATGACGAACAAGATGGGTCGAGGCCCAGCACTTTGGGGAATGGGGCAGGCCCAATTATGAAGCAGAGGTCCAACGAGCAGTCAGCCTCAGAACATATGTTTGTCCCAGAGGAACTTGATTCACCCCAGATCCTCAGACTGGGCTCTGTCATGCAGAGCTACTGATTATATCAAGGATAGGCTCCGCTGGCCCTTTGATAAAGAAGTCAGAGCCAAGCTGAGGGGTGGAATGCCAGTGCCCAGACATTCCAGGGAAGGTGGCGCTCACCCCTAAGCTCAACGCCAAAATGATCACCTTCCTTGGAAAGAACAGCACCAATCCTATAAAAGAGATTGATAGGGCCTTGAAGTCCTGCCAGGAGCAGGTCTTGGATATTACCTGTCCACTAGCCAAAATTCTGGACCTCTCGGAAGAAGACTTGGACACGGGAAAAGCTATTGATCCCTTCACCCTGTCAGGGTGGACTCAGCAAACACTCTGCCTGCTCGGAAATGCAAACTGCGCTATTTCGGCACAGCACATGAAAGGCATGCTCATGAAAATAGATCCCAAGCTATGGGAGCTTGCCACCACAAAATCGGGCGTCACCACCCAAGGATTGCGACCCTTTCGTCAAGGAAATGGCTACATTTGTGGGAGCATTTACCGCTCTCGACAAGGCACAAGCCTCAATAAAGAGAGTTTTTTCCACAAAGGTTTTTTCATGGGTCGGATGAGGCAGGGGCCGCTCCTCTGGACGTTCTTCCCTGGACAGACAGTCCCATCAATCACAAAACCACCATTCATACTGGCAAGACAGAACAGAAAACTTCTTCCCTTCTAGAGGAAGAGGCAGGGGTTGTGGCTGGAGAAGAGTGGCAAGACAGCTAGAACAGCAATATACAGGTGAGTCTCAGTTGCGCAGCTCTGGCACCGCAAGACCCCATAGGAGGCAGGAAAGCATGATTTGCGCAAGCGTGGGACTCCTTTTTAGGAGAGGCCTGGGTCAGAGACACTGCAAGGGGTTTCCACATCGACTTCTTCTCTCAACCCACCAAAGCACGCCAGCCCATGCAGATAGTTTTTTCTCAAGCAGACGCAATAGCGCTTGACGACGAAGTCCACAGTTTACACAACAAGGACGCCATCCGGCCATGTAGAGTATAAGGCAGATTCTTCAGTCCCATTTTCCTCGTACGTAGGAAACTGAAGGTTCGCCCGTAATAAATCTAAGAGCCCTAAACTACTTTATTCTCTACCCCCACTTCAAGATGGGGGGAATACATAGGCTCAGGGACCTCCTGAGGCCAGGCGACTGGCTGATCCGTCTGGACCTAAAGGAAGCCTATCTAGCAGTGCCCATTTGTCAACAACATGTAAAATACCTGAGGTTCACATGGAGGGGTCAGGACTGGGAATGCAGGAGCCTGCCCTTTTAGCTCTCATTGGCACCCTGGGCTTTTACCAAGCTGTTGCGGCTGGTGGTCGCCCATCTCAGAGAGAAAATAGTAAGGCTCATTGTACATCTCAATGACATTATCATCATGTCTCAGAGCAAGACCCTAGCAAGGGAACAGGCCACGGCTGCCATAGACCTGTTTCACAAACTAGGCTTCTTCATCAACTGAGAGAAATTGGTCCTAGTACCCTCGAAGAGCCTGGAATTCCGGGGCTTCATAGTAGATACCCAGGACTGCCAGCTCTGTCTCCCGGCGTCCAAAGTGCACACTATCCGCCGCAAAATATCTACAGAAAGACAACATCTCTTTAAGGGGATTGGCAGGAGTGATTGGCCTGTTGTCATCTTCCATTCAAGCCATATTTCCCGGGCTTCTGCATTATACCGAGCTCCAGAGGCTAAAAGGGCAGCACCTGCGCGCAATCTTTCTTACTCGCAACATCTAGCCCTGTCACCCAATGCAAGAACAGAACTGCACTGGTGGCTGGTGGCTGACACATATGGGAGCCTGGAACGGTAGGGCGATCTTCGGATCAACTCCTGACATAGTGATATAATCGGACGCAAGTCAGTCAGGTTGGGGAGAGAGGTGCGATCCAGTAGCCACTGGGGGGAAATGGTCTTCCCAGGAGCTAGAAATGCATATCAATCACCTGGAGCGCCTTGCGGGCTCCTTCGCAGTTTGATCTTTTGCCACAGACAGAGTGAGTTGTTGTAGACTGCTCAAGATGGACAATGTCTTTGTTAGGGAGAATTCTCATAAATGGTTAATTTCCCTTACCTAAAGAGTCCCCAGCAGCTTTGCTGGATTTCTAGGATTTTTTTTTTCACCTAGTAACAGTGTGAGCCTTTTTTCCCACTCTTACATGTGTTTTGCTATGTGTATTTCTACTTTCTGTGTGATCTTGGGCACTGGAGCCTCACCTACTCCATGTGCACCACTTTTTGTGTGTGTTACACAGCACCTTCAGTGCAGTGACACAGGGTTGTCTTTGTGATTTCCCACTTACTTCATGTTTCTGGGGCTGACTACTGTTCCCCAGAAACAGGTAAAGTTGCCATTAACTTTATATAGTCACTTTAAACCACGGACCCAGCACACCCCATCTTACATGGAGTACTGGAAAGGGTTAACTCTTACCCCTTTTTGTCTGTGCCTCTTGGAGCCTTGTTTCGCTCCCTTAGCATTAAGGCTTGGCTGGTGGCAGTGGTATCTACCCTAACTTTTCTACCCGCTTATCTTACATAACGTGGTAATGTTTTAGGCTATTATATTAGCCTCGAACATAAAACCCGCTTGACCATATATATGTTTTATTGTGGCTCCGGCTGGGTTTAGTCGCCATTTCTTTTTGTTAAAGTCTTTCTGGTTTTTTTCTCTGCGCGCCAAACCGGGGATGACTTCTTTGTTCGCTGTCTTTCGCGGGCTTCTGGTAATCCAAGTCGCACTCTTGTCTGATTGGCAGGCCAGCCACCCTGCTGTGGTTTTTATTTACTTATTTACAGAATATTTGCAAGTTAAACAAAACAGCACACAAACTCATAACAGCATATATACAAGTTCACTCAATGAAAAACAAAAGGAGAAGAGGAAGAGGAAAAAAAAAGAAAATCTAAAAAAGATCATTAAACTTTCCCCATATCTTATCATAAAAACATCATTTGCATTTCAGTTTATAAATCAATTTTTCAATTATTGAGAGTTTGTGCATTTCCTCTGTCCAGTCATCAAACGAAGGAGGAATTCTGCTCTTCCACCCCCAGAGAATCAAGCGTTTGGCAACAATGGCTCCCCTAAAAAGACATTTTTTGTGGGAAGTGCTGATATCACCAATCTCAGAATCATCTCCTAATATCATCGTCTTGAAATCCAAATTGGGTTCCCCACCGGAAATCTGAGTACAAGCGTCACAAACTTCAGACCAGAATCCAGAAACCCTGACACAGCTCCACAACATATGTTCCAACGAACACACTGCATGTCCACAGCCCCAACATTCTTCATTATCTCTCAATTTCAGCTTCTCAGGGCACCTATAAACACGATTAAGAATTTTAATTTGACATGTCCTTTCACCTAAATTCAATGAGCACAAGGAAACATTCTTACAAATATTTCGCCAGCAATCAGGCGTGATTTCAAAGCCGATTCTCAAACTCCAGACATTTCGCAATGCATCGTTATTGCAGTAATTTGAAACAATCATTTTATAAATTCTACTTGCTAAACCACCTCTGCCACCCTCGGGTGTTGCAAGAAAAATATCCAAATCAACAGTATTAGTCCAATCAACGTCGCCTATTGACCTCTTCAAACGCCTATAGGCCGAGTCCGTCAGATCCCAAAAGTCACACTTCTCCATCAATTCATTAGCAGAAATCCATCTAACATCCTTCCCAAGATCACCAATCATTCTAATACCAGCAAAAAGCCAATCAGGCCAAAAAATGGGTTTGTTTTTTTCCTTAATCACAGGATTCAGCCATATAGACGCACATAAACACCTGAAAGCATTCACACCCAAAAGCATCAATAACTCACTCCAAGCTGTGTGCAAAGATGTTGTTACAAATGATCTGCATCCTCCATCCTTAGTATTAGTGGTCAACAACGCCTCTAGTCCAAGCGGACCAAAGGCAGTAGATTACCCCAAAGCCCAGTGATCTTGATTTACATTTAAAAAGGGAATGTATGAATGTGAAAAAAGCTAAATGATAAGCCTTGAAATTCGGACCCCTAGTCCATCTTCATGAACTGGAAGTTGCAGTTTCCAAATGCTAAGTCTCGGGGGTTTCTTGTCCCACAAAAACTCTTGCATTAGACGGTCTAAATCTTTCCAGTAGCAATAATTGATTTCAAAGGCAGCATACTTGTCACATAATTAACCTTAGGAGTCAAATTCATCTTAAGGGCGTTAACCTTCCTCCACAATGACAAGTTAAGAAGAGTCCACCTTTCAAGTGCCATTCTGCATTCTCGAATAATCTCACACATTTTCTCATCAACAATACTCATAACCGAGGACGTCAACCAGATACCTAAATACTGCAGTCGTAAATCACACCATAAACCAGTCACCAAAGATTTATTACAACGCAATGAAAGAGGCAAAACCTCTGACTTTGACCAGTTTACTTTGAATTCAAAGGATGCGTAAAACTCCCGCAAAGTTTGCATCAAACATGGGAGGGAATCATCCAAATTCCTAAGAACCAACAAAAGATCATCCGCATAAAACCATGTTTTCTGTGTAATACCCCAACAACTCACTCCTTCCAAACCAGGATCATTTTTAGAAAGACAGCCAACGGTTCAATCACCAGAATAAATAAAAGCAGAGAGAATGGACATCCCTGACGAGTTCCCCTTTCCAAAACAAACCTTTCAGATTTGATTCCATTTGTATTGATATCAGCCGTCGGATAGGAGTATAAAAGCTCAATCCACAAGATAAACTCCACCCCAAGATTAATTTCTCTTAATACGGAATACAGATAATTCCAATTAAGCCGGTCGAATGCTTTATCTGCGTCGAGGGAGAAGACAGCTGCATCACTATCAATCTCAGTAGCTCTCTCCATAGAGTGAAACAATTGTCTAATATTACTCGACGTGTGTCTATTCCTCATAAAACCAGACTGTTCTATACCAATCAACTTTGGAAGATATGATTCCAATCGCAAAGCTAAAACTTTAGCCAAAATTTTATTATCAGGATTGATGAGACTGATAGGGCAATAGTTCACCGAATAGTTGCCATCTTTCCCTTTCTTCAAAAACACAGATATAGAGGCATGTCTTGTGCTCACAGGCAGCGTCCCAGATGATTTACTAGCAATGAACATATCCCTCAAAAGTTCAAGAGCCGACTCAGGAAGAATCTTATAAAATTCACAAGGAAGTCCGTCAGGGCCAGGAGATA
Source organism: Ambystoma mexicanum (assembly GCF_040938575.1). NCBI lineage: Eukaryota > Metazoa > Chordata > Amphibia > Caudata > Ambystomatidae > Ambystoma > Ambystoma mexicanum. The sequence goes on along the minus strand of NC_090933.1, from coordinate 21,032,354 downwards.
TACTAACGTTCAATCTAGACAATGCATTTTTCACTTCATCAACCTTAGGGTCAGTTGCCAGAAGCCGACATTCTTCATCTGAAATTCTCGGAAGCTCAAGATTACTAAAGAAATCACTCCCAATACCATTGACCCAAGCCTCATTGCGATATAAATCCACATAGAAGTCATGGAAAACCAAATTTATTTTATGTGGGTCAAACGTAATCTTACCATCAGGATCTATGATGGAGGCAATAGCCGCCTCTGTCATTTTCTGCTTCAATCTGTATGCAAGCCACCTATCGCATTTCTCACCTTTCTCAAACTAAGTACAATGAGAATAAAACAAGCTACATTCTGCCCTTAAAGATAAAATATCATTCATCTCTCTTTTAATCTTTTTCAAAAGTGCCAACTTAGCTGAATTTGATGGGTCAATGTTAGGAATCAGGGTTGGCACAGGTGTGGAGTGCTAAAATACGCCTATTGAGACATTATGTGCTGGAAGGACAAGGAAACTACAGTTCCCAGCATCCTTTGTGTTATTTTGTAGTTTGGCCCGTGCGCGCCTTGCCAGATGTACTGCATCAAGAATCAAGGCAGCTTAAAGGCAGGCAACGGCGGTGGGAAGGTGTGGCTTATTGTTGATTTGAAGCAGGAGGCAGGCGGCCGCGTTCGGCAACAGGAGGAAGGCGTCCGTGTCTGACGAAATGAGATGCAGGGGAGAAACGCTTGATCGCACGCGTTCACGGTGCGGTAGGAGCAGGAGGGGCGCTGAGTAGCCGGCAGAGACAACGCTTGCTGTTCTTCGTCTGGGAAGTCCCACGGGGCTCCCCAGACTCAAGATAAGTATTCGTGGGGGCAACATATTTCTGAACTGCTTGGAATGATTTACCGCTGTTTCAATATTTGTCTGGGAAGTCCCGCGGGCTCCCCAGACCTGAGATAAATAACGCTCTAATCTCTTTGAATTCAATTGGTGTGAAAAACCAAAGAGTGTTTGTTACTCGTATGTTACAAGAACTTTGCCAATCTTGTGTTGGGTTAATGCAGGAAGTACTGCATATGGACAACGACATTTCACTAGTGCCAGGACCTAAAGGAAATGCATTTATGTTGTATGTTGCTAACGCTGCCGGAAGGGCCATGTGTATTGTCTAATCATTTTGGGAAGCTTTCCCTTATGTGTGGTCATATTGCTTGCTTATGTGTGTATGAGAATGATATGTCAGAGCAGGATTCAGTACACGTACTAAGGTGTGCTATTCAGGAATCAGGTACATGTTAATAGTGCAGGTGATATTTCTGTTCATTCTATGTGAGACAGAGTAGGGTTTTTCCTGGTGTTTCCCCAGTCCCATCCACATTAGGAGTTTCCTTACCCTCTTTCCGGTGTTCCTAACTTCCCCTCCCTATCCACAACCTCTCCCTAACCCCTCTTCCCCCCATTGGCTGCCACATGGCGACCTGTTTCCTAAATCAGGCGCCTGTGCCAACCACAGTGGGAGGGTCGAGTTCATTCGACTTCCGTGGTTCGGGGGAGAGTGTCGATCTCTCTTCCTTCCAGTTAGTGTGATTGTGACAGTCAATCATCAAATCTCTGGATATAACACCAATTTTCCTTTCAAGTTCCAATCTGATACTCTCCTCTTTCTTTTTTTTCCACTTGTTAACCCCAAACAAATCCCACGCATACAACACTTGAAAGCCTCCCATGTGTTTTGTATACTAACTTCATCTGAACGATTCTCAACAATAAAAAAATCAGTCTCAGATTTAATCTTCTCCAAAATGTCATCATCCAACAAAATAGAAGTATTCCATTTTCAAAAGAATGATCTGTGAAAATTATGTTTGAATTTTAAGTGCATCGATACGGGGCCGTGATCACTCACTGAAATGTTCCCAATATCACAGGCAACAAAACTTTACGTCACTGCACTGCCCGTCGACAACATGTCCAAACGTGAATACATATTATGAGCACCAGAAAAAAAATATATTCACAAGTCTCTGGATGGAGAAGGCGCCAATTATCCCTCAAATTGTGCTCTTCCAACAAAGACAAGAGAGCCTGATGATGTAAATCACTCCGATTCAATTTCCTGACACTACTCTTATCTAGTAATGGATAAATGATAGTATTGAAATCCCCGCCAAGAATAATGTTAGGAGAATTCAGATCCAAGAAAGTCTGGGCTACCAACCTGAAAAAAGAGCCATTATCTATTGTGGGAGCATATATGTTACAAAGAGTCATCTGCTCCCCCTGAATCTCAACCAATAAAGCTATCATTCTTCCCTCTTTGTCCGTACAATTTCTCAAGACTTTAATAGGAAGCTTTTTGCGAATCAGAATGGCCACCCCCCTTGATCTAGATGAGAATGATGAGCCAAATGCCAAACCAACCCACTCCTTCTCCAACTTCGAAATCTCATCAGACAGAAGATGAGTTTCTTGCATATAGCATATCAGTTTACAAATCATTCAGAATTGCAAACACTTTCTTTCTTTTAAGTACATTATTAATTCTATTGACATTCCAAGAAACTACACAAAAGTTCTCATTAGCCATACAAGTTGTCTTTAAGGCCATCAAGCCACAATCAGAGTGAAAAACAGAAACAAAACAAAAAACAAAAAAGTAAAAATATGAAACCGATAATAAAACGGTCAAAACCATAAAGACCATACAGCCTAGCGAATGTGAAAAAAAACATCAAAGAGAAAGTCTCTAGGACCTCTCCCAAATCCCGAGTAAACTTTGAAATTTAAAAAACATAACAGTAACAGTAAAACCTGTAAGCCAAAGAACTAGTAATGAAATCTAAAAATAAGAAAAATATCAAGTCAGAAACATTAAGAACATTTAAATCCCCTTCATACAAAAAAGCAAAAAATTCCCAAAGCCCCATCTTCGTGAAAACATTTAATAATAAAAGTAAGATCAAAGCAAGTGAGTTGAAAACATTCTCAAATTTAAAAGACAGTTGTAGTAAAACTGAATAAATGTGAAATCACGAACACCTGAATTAATCGCTCAAAGCATCTGGAAACTAGCATTATTCGTGACCACACCATTAAGTTAAAGAATTATCCTAGTGTAGTAAAACCATCTCTAACCAGGTCATCAAAATTAAAATTAGTCACAGCCATTGCAGAGGAAAGCAGTAATGTAAAGTAGATAACGGAACCCGAAATTCACCCAACAACAAATCAGCGAAAACTGTGTCTTCATAGCAACCACACTATCACTTCAACGACACCAAACATCATTTCCTGGTCAATACAAAGGCCAAAACCAAGACTTTGAAACATTGACCAATGAAAACAGCAGTATGATATCAAACATAGAAAGTCCGAAACTCAGAGAAAAGGAAATGCAAACAGGCCAACACTCAAGCATGCAGACCCATATAAACCGTACCCACAAGGAAAGTACCATACAGCTGCATACACATAGGAATTCCCCAAACTTTGAAAACATGTAAACAACAATCATTAAGGTACATTTGTGTGATTTAAACCTGCTACACTATACCAGAGGTTCAGCAATTTGTCAGTTCGAGAAATAGCATTAAAACAAAAGTACATTCTACCCAGTCATCCCTTACGTCAGACTGTATATAGTACACAAAGACCATAGCCTGACTGCAGTAATAGCTCAATGCATGAAAATTAGGGCGTACCAGTCATCAACCCACTTGTAAGTGCACAAGACAATACAACCCTTCATGTATGCACCACGAATATTAAAATGATCGCAACGGGAAGCTACTCATCAAGATACTCAAGGTCTTAGGTGTCAGGCAAGAAATATGTAGAGACCTCTCAAACATTGCTTAGTAGCCTGATTACACATTTAGTGATACGCATCATTCACTGCCACCCTAACACAAACCAAGACAATACCATGCAACCACACCATCTGTCACGTTCACCAAGGGCCAAGCATTAACCGGCAGCCGATGGCTAATCAATTATAGATACAGCCAGACAGGCTGTGTCCATACCGACCGCCTGACATCTGCAGTGACAAAACTACATGGGTCCTACATATGCAGCACAGAGTCATTCAACTGTATTGATAAACCATACTAAAATATATATAGCACTAAACGAACATTAATAGCATTACCAATGACATTCACATATGCAGCCCAACTATCCAAACACAGCCAATGATCTCATGCAGCACATTTACGGCCCCAAGTCGCCCACCCGTAACCTGTGACAGCAAATACAACCCCCTCCAAGTTCCATCTAGGCCTGATATCGATCTGCCCTCATCAGCATTCTCAAGAGTCAGCAAATAGCACCACGGCACTCCAGCAGAGGCAAATGCAGTACATATTTGAAAGTTCTGAATAACAGTTAAGACCTCAAAGGCTCCCACAAACACCAACGACCAGAATACTTGTCTTCCAGGAAAGTCATCACATTGGCAGCACCAACAGTTCATTGCCAGTAAACATTTGTAGAAAATGGAAGAGTGGTCAGAACAAACCCACTTGCGCATTCAATTCCGGTACACAATGCAAGGACGGCCACAATGTAGTTCACCATTATCTCCTCACCAAATAATCCAATCCAGAATTAGATGAGACATTGCCTATGGAATCCATGCTGTATTCTGCATTTTCTGCATGTCAGTGAAACAATAGTGGAACGTGGAGAAATGGGCAGGCCCCTGCAGAACAGAACCCATCCTGTTGCAGCGTCCATAAACCCTGCGGCATCGTACCCATCGAGCACAATAACAAACCTCTCACACACAAGACACCCTACGCGTGGTGGCCCGATGGTTTGTATACATGTTAGTCCATAGTCAATGTAGTTGCACGCTTGCACATTCCCTTGGGCCTACATAATGACACTGTGCTGCAAGTCTTGGTAGGACCCCACCAAGTCCCAAACAGTTGAAACATACTCTCAGTGTGGTGTGCGCCATTGGCCACCAGTGACAGTTGCTAGCGAAATTGTCACGGAATTATGTTCATATGTTTTCTTTAATAAGGCAATGCTCTGTGTTTTGCCCACCGGCAGACCCAGAAAACAAGGACCAAACGTACTTACTCACATCCGCACCATCTCCCAGCACTTCTGCCGGTCCACAGCCTCCATCAATGCGTTGTACGCAGAAGCGGGGGAATGGAAAAGAACGCGATGGGCAGATCAAAAGGGATCCTGATAACCAGCACGTCTTTAGCTTGAGCCCCACCGTCACGCATGAAAGGAGGAGGGCCAGGAGAGGTGCGTCGTCCCCACGCATATATTTCCTGATCAGCTGACACCAAATCCACTGTACTCTAGCTGATCCCGTAGTGAGGCGAAGAGTGGTCATAAACAAAGGTAAACAAAACGTTTGTAACACATCGATGACGTTTAAATGAGCAGGGAAGAAGTACCAAAGTCCATTTGAATTCCAACTGAATGCATTCACTGGCGCCATTTTGTTGAATCAAAACATTTCAGATAAAACAAACATTTTAAAAATAACTTGAAATGAGGACATTGTGGAGGCAAGGAGATCATTGATTGGGGCAGCAATCTTTAGCTGCTCCAGCCAACGCATAGCTTGCAAAGGGTCAGGAGTGCTTTTCTCCCCATCAAGCAGTACAACAGTAAAAAAATTGTGTTTATTCAAAAATGCCTTCAACTGAAGTTGCCTTGCCAAGTCTTTAGCCCCCTGAAAAGATATCCTCAATAGTAAGATCTCCTTGGGAAAATCCGGGTAAATAAAAACTGGTTTACCTTTTCAATTGACTTTCCCTTTCAGTCTGGCAGCAGTAATCAAGCTCTCCTTTGATTTCAGACTATGGAAAGTCACAATGATGTGTCTTGCTTTAGGCCCCTTGTTCTTAACAATTCTGAAGGCATTATCAATGTCCATTGGAGTTATTTGATCATAATTAAAGCTGTCTTTGAATACTTGAATGATCAGTGATGTTAAATCCTCTAACAGCAGATTCATCCACACCAACCAGTCTGATGTTTTTAGCCCTCAGCCTCATATCCATCTCCAGGCGCAGTTCCCTTTCTTTCTGCAAATCTGTTTTCAAGTTGTTTTAAGCCTGAAAGCTGCCTGCAATTTCAGTACTCATTGATGAAGATGATTCTTCCAAAGCAGTCACCCTGCCATCAAGTTGTCCTGTTTTTGAATTAAGATCAGCCAAAGTAACCTTCACTTCACAGACATCCTGGGCCACCTGGAGAAGGATTTTGTAGATATCCTGGATGCTTGGGGTATCTTCCATCCCTCCAACTTGTTTAGGTTTCTTTCAAACTGGGTTTTCAGCCTCAGCTATCTTTTTTTAAAAATTCATAATGTCTTGTAAATGTGTTCAGGGAGAGGTCCAGGAGCAGTTGAACTAAGCTGCTACACCATAGCCTGCCATTCTAGAACCCCCAGTGGTATCTACCCTATTTTTCCTACCGCAGTCTATGTAAATAGCCTTGGTACTGTTTTAGGCTAAGTTAGTAGCCTCCAACTTAAATCTGCTGGACCCCATTTACTTTTATTTGGTTCCAGCTGGGTTTATTCGCCATTGCTTTCTGTAAAGGTCTTTCTCGTGTTTTACTCTGCGTGCCAAACCAGGTTTGGTTCCTTTGTTCCCAGTCTTTTGGCGGGCTTCTGCACAGAAGCCCTCCTTAGGCGCCTTAATGTCTGAGGGGGACAGGATGTGAGGGAGGGGTTTGAAACTCCCTGCACTGCATCTCCTTGGAGACCCATGTTGCACTCTGTATGATTGGAAAGCTGCCATATATAACTCTAGAAATGAGAAAGCCAACTCCCAATCCAAAGAACTATTCGCCATCTACAACGAGTTAATCACCCCCCTCGCTACACAACCCACAGAGAAAAAAGAAACATGGTGTAATAACATCCAACATGCCATGTTAGATAAAATCAAAACCCTCCAAAAGAAGAATAAGACTCAATTCGACAATCTGCCTAAAGCCACCTCCACCACATCGAAAACCCCCATCACCCTCCCATTCGCTAGCAATCAACATGACACAAACACACCCAAACCCTTTGCATTTAGGGATGTAACAACCCCTGAGGTCCTAGGGATCATGAAACGCATCAAACCATTGCTATTTAAAGGTGATACGTGCCCAGCCAACTTAGTCAAAGACTGTGCAACAGCCTTGGCCCCATTTGTCACCAGCTTCATCAATGCCTCCTTCGCTACCAGCAACGTTCCACTTGTCCTTAAGGAAGCCTAGGTTCGGCCACTTCTAAAAAAAAAACACTCTTGACCCTGACTCCCCTAACAACTACCGTCCAATTACCCCTGTGCCATTCCTGCCGAAAATCCTGGACAAGGCTGCATATCTACAGATTCAGTCCTATCTGGAAACACACAACATCCTTGGTAAAATACAGTCTGGCTTCCGCCCTCGTCACGGCACGGAATCAGCCCTACTCGACCTTAAGAATCAACTACTAGAAGCCATGGACAAAGGCAAATCCTCACTCCTCTTACTTCCAGATCTCTCGGCGGCCTTCGACTTGGTTGACCACAAGATCCTGTGCAAACACCTCACTGTCACTGCTCACTTCTCCAAAGAAGCCACAGCATGGATCACTTCCGTCCTGAAGGGCCGAGCTATGAGAGTCTTCTCTGACCAGGCCTCAGCCTCTCCATCCCCCATTGGGTGTGGAGTCCCTCAAGAATCCTGCACATCCCCTACCCTTTACAATCTATTCACTCTTCGCCTTTTCAGCGACCTTGAGGGATTCGGCATAGCCTTTACCAACTATGCCGACGATACACAATTCCTCCTCCCCATAACAGGTGACTATGAACAAGACCTAAAAACCCTCCAGAAGACATATGCTCGCATACAGGCCTGGATGGCAGCCAATGGCCTTTGTCTAAACGGGGAAAAAACAGAAATCCTACTGGTAGGCCCCAAAGAGCCCCTAAAAAAACTAGATAATAAATACTGCTCCTTCAGTATTGAGAGCACTGTTATCACAGCATCTGCTGCAGTGAAAACACTAGGAGTTTACTTGGACTCTACCCTTTCAATGAAAAAGCAAGTCAGCGCCATCTCGTCAATGGCTGCACTCACTACTAAAATCAAAAATGCAGTGAAACCCCACCAATCGCCAAATAACTACCTCAACATTGCCAGAGCCACCATTGGTGCAAAGTTAGACTACTGCAACATTCTACTTCTAGGCACTTGCGCAAATAACAGCAACAGACTTCAAACTGCGCAAAACAACGCCCTCAGAGCTGCCCTCAGTATCCCAAAGAGAGATCACATCTCACAGGCAAGGAAAGATGCCCACTGGCTCCCCATCAAAGAATGCATAACATTCAAGGCCCTCACGATCATTCACAGGTGCCTCTCTCAGACGGCCCCAACCTACCTAACAGAAAGAATACACCAGGCTCCAGCCCACAGACCAAAACGAGACCAATACTCTCACCTACTCTCAGTCCCAGCTTTTAACAGAGCCAAAGCTGGCGGCACTAGCTTCGAAGTTCTAGCCCCAAAAGCCTGGAACACCCTCCCGTGCAGCTTAAGAAACGTAGAATCTCTCACAGTGTTCAGAAAAATGCTAAAGACTGAACTTTTCAACTAGAACACCGAACATATTGTCTCAAACTCTGTTCCTCTGTAACCTCGGAACACCCTTTAACAATGTTCATTACTTCTGTGTTCTTTTTTTTTGTACTATTGCTTTCTAATGTTTTGCCCTAAAACCTGCTAAGTGAACATTCTGTAACAGTGCCACGATGCCTGCGGGCCGCTGGACACTTTATAAATCCAAATAAATAAATAAATAAATAAATAAATGGCTGTGGTGACTGTCCCGCCAGGACAGCCACCCTGCTGTGTGATTGACAGCCAGGCTGTACTGTATGAATGGGGGAAAACTGCATAAAAAGCAGGTCTCTGGGACTGGAAGAGCAAAGTCGCCACTGGAACGTAAGAACCAACGAGGAACTGGAAGAAGAGGATCCCTACAACGACTGAACCTCCCGGTGAAGCCCTGCTGCGGGTACGAATCTCCAAATCCGACGACAGAGAAGATCCTCCAGGAAACTTCTTCCCTTGAGCTGGTGGGACCAACCAGTTTGCCCAAACTACAAGCCAGGACCCCTCCTCTGGTCGAATTCGCTGTACAGAGCTACAGTGGGCCAGATAGCCAGAACATGAGTAATTTTTTTGCTCCAAATTACTTCGTAACAAATTACTCATGTTCTTTTGGAAGATTTATTCTTTATTTTTTGCGCTCCTTAAAAGGTGCGCTCCTTAAAACCCGAACTGGGTTTTAAGGAGCGCACCTTTTATTCGTTGTTTGGCGCTGCTGCTGGATTCTTCCCTGGGTAGTGCAGGACCCTCCAGTCTTCCTACTTGATCAGTCAGACAGTCACTTCAGGAACCGTGAGCCTGCAGGAACTACCAGGAGCGTCTGACTCAGCTACAGCCCCCTCTCCGTTTCAATGTACTGTGCAAATCCGGTTGTGCGTTTCGCTCAGCCGCAGTGAAAGTGTTTGAAATCTTTCTCCAATCCGAGGGCTTGTCTTTCTTTTCTCTTTTAACTATCTTTTCTACCAACCAACCTCGTCCGGAATCTGTGCCACAAACTTTACAGCAAACTACCCTGAACTGTGTGATCTTGAGCAAAAGACTTCTGACCTATTGACTTTGGCCCTAAGCCTTTTCTAGCTGATCTCCTCACTGTAGCTTCTCTTGCTCAACTTCTCAGAATACTTGCCTGTTGGTTTTGCCTATTTTCTAATAACTTTGTCTTTCCCTCCCTTTTAAATTGCTGGAGTGCCATTTTGCTCCCACTTCATTTTGTGAGCTTAACTTGTCTGGAATTTAAGGGAAGTGGTGTGGTGTATTTATGATTGTGATTTTTGACTTGCTTAGAATAGTGAAATGTTATACAACTGTTGAGTAAATAAATATATATTCTTTTACTTAGAAACCTTGAGTCAGTGTTTGCCTGAATCATAGTAATTGCTGTCCTTTGTGTAACTATTTGCTCACTTACTCTTGAGATAAGTCTGGCTGCTCCGGTACTTCTACCACTATAACTGTGTAGCACATGCTTGTACCAAAGGTGAAATTGTACTGTCACTTGCAGTCTTAATTGTGTGTAGTGTTCCCAAAGGGTACTGCATATAATTCTGCCTAACAGTCTTTGCCGTGAGATACATCAATCATCTGGGTGGCACCAGATCAAGGCCTCTGGCAGAATTGGCCAAGAATTTCTAGCACTTCTGTCTACAACAGGAGATATCCGTGACAGCGGATTATCTTCCCAGGGCAGGTCTTCACTCGCTTGCAGGAAAAATGGGGCCCCCTGTCCAACGACCTCTTTGCCTCTCGCCTCAACGCCCAGTTGTCAGTCTTCTTCAGCTAGAGGTCGGACCGGGCAGCTGCCATGACCGACGCCTTCCTTCAGAAGTGGAGCGAGGGAATCGCTTATGCTTTCCCCTCTTCGTGATGATACCGAGGACCCTGGCAAAGGCCCGTCAGGAGCAAACAGAGCAAGTTTGTGTAGCCCCAGTTTGGACCTCTCAATCCTGGTATCCACTCCTCTGGAACTTTCTTTGGATTTTCCACTCCTACTACCCCAGACCCAGGATCTGCTATCGGGTCCGAGCGGGGAACCCCATCCTCTCCTCCTATGCGAGTCACTTACCCTGGCAGCATGGAGGATTTCAGGGTTAGATGCAAAGTTCTCAGGCTCATCGAGGAAAGTTGGGCTTCTGAGACATCCAAGAGATACGCAAACACTTGGGGTGTGTAGGCGCGCTGGTGCTAGGGATGGGTCTCTCTCCAGTTTTAACACCTATAACAGAGATTCTAAACTTTTTTTCCAGTCTAGTAGAGTGCGGTACAGCTTACAGAATGATGAACGCTTACCGCTCTGCGATTTCAGCCAGGCACAACCTCGTAAAGGGTTTCCCCACCGGTGAGCATCACCTTGTTTGCAGAATGCTTAAAGGGATCCAGTTAACAGTCCCACCACCGGCCTGCTATAACAAACTCTGGGACGTGAATACCATACTCAACCTTTTTCTCTCCTGGCCGCGTAACAAGGAATTATCCCGCACAGCTCTTTCAGGCAAGCTTACCACTCTGCTATGCCTAGTATCCTGCAGGAGAGTTTCGGACATCAGAGCTCTCGACTTTGCAGGCAGGGTGTTTTCCCCAGATGGAGAGGTCTTCCACGTGTCCAGAGGAGTGATCTCATACCCGGTGTTTAGTGAACAGCCTAAGTTATGTGTAGTGAAATGCCTTAAGGTTTAGAAGGAGGTGACTTCCACCTTTAGGCCTGACAATTGAGGTCAGCTACTAGTATCCCTCCACAAACCACTATAGTGGTAAGTAAGCTTTAAACAAGCATAATATGAGCCTCCGGTCTTGACATGAAGATTTTACAGAATAACATTAAGAAAAGTCTTGATTCTATTAAAAACATGGAGGCAAGCATTATCCCACCCGAGTAAAGACATTCAGTTGCATGGATAAGTGGGAGGGCACATGGTATTTAACCTGGTATTGCCTAACGTTATCGATTCTTCTCTGTAAAGAATCTAATTTGTTGTTTCACCTTTACTGAATTTTTCCCTCCCGCATCTCTGATACAGGGTTATATTTTCTGACCCAGTAACACTTCAATGTTTTTTCTTTCCGGCAGGAGCGTCGGACAAGCCCTCTTGAATTGAGAGAGACTTCAGTGCAGCGGTGTCAGCTGGCGAGTAGTGCTACAGCATGAGTTTACAGTTTTGTTCTCACAGTTCACAGCGTAGAAAGAGGAAGTGGGGGAAAGGCTGCAGTCATTTTAAGGGCCAAGAGGACACTGGATTGGATGTTATGGGTCACATGTTGAGTGGCCGTAGTTCATTGTTTCAAGGACCTATGTGAAATTAGTTTTTTCCTAAGGAGTTACGACATACTTTGGACCATTCTTTGGACTTTTTCTGAACATTTTTTCTCTTCAGGATTTCAGCACATAATCAAGTTGTTTGTTTTATGAACGTGGACATGCTAAAATATTGCTGCTGAGCTTCTACTGTTAATGTTGAATTAAAGAAAAAGAAGCGTAATGTGAGCCTCCCTGTCTTTAAAAGAATCAAGACTTAAAGTTATTCAGGAAACTCTTCGTTGTATTATGAAATTAGGACAATTTGTAGCCTTGAAGACGACCTGTGATCGAAACATGTGTCGGCTTGTAGATACTAGTGTGTAGGTTAAGCAATCAAGAAGGGAGAATTGCAACCAAATACAATGGATTGTTGTTCTGTTTAAACTCATGTCTGGGTTCATATGTGTAGTTGTTTTTGAACAACAGTTGATGCATATTAAATACAGATGTACTTAACAAAGCTTTAGAGTACCACTTTTTCATATGTTTATTATTGCAAATTCACTGGGTGTTAGGGGGAATTCTCAACCAAGTGCTAAATTCTCTCTACCTTAGAGCCCTCCAGGTCTTTTGCTATATTTTGGGACTTTGAACTTTTCATTTTCAATGTGTTTTACTTTTGTGTTCTTTGGATATGGAGTTTTAAAACAACTCCATAGGCATCATCTTTTCTTGTGTGTCAAGCAGCACCTTCAGTGCAGTGGCACAGGGGTGTCTTTCAGACTCCCCAAGGTTTAAATACCTTCTCTGGGACTGACTACTGTCTCCAAGAGCATGTAAAGTTAAATTGACTTTACTAGTCTCTTTAAATTTACAGACCCAGCACACACTATCTTCCTGTAGAGTGCTGGAGGGGTTGCCTAGCATCCCCTGTGTCTAAACACTCATGTAACAGTCAAATGTTACCATTTACTACTTGAAATGGTTGGTGGTAGTGGTCTTTAACAAACTACCATGATTTCTCCCGACCGCGAACACCGGTAGCTAAAAATTGGGTCAGCCATGTTTTCCAATATGGCAGCCAAGACCTATCTGTAAAAACAGACTCTGGTCGACTTTTTTCGCTGTTTCTTTTAGAAAAGGTCCTTCTTGTGTTCTGCGCGCCAAACCAGGTTTGGTCCCTTTGTTCGTTGGCCTTTGGCGGGCTTCAGTGCTGAAGACCTCCTCTGGTGCCTGAGTGTCTGGGGAGGACAGGATGTGAGGGAGGTGCCCTAAACTCCCTGTGCTTAGTCTCCTAGGAGACCTGAATGCACTCTGGCGTGATTGGCCAGCTGGCTGTCCAGCAAGGACAGCCACTCTGCTGTGTGAGTGACTGCCAGGCTGGAATGAATGGGGGAAAACTGTTTAAAAGCAGGCCTCTGGGACTTGGAAAGCATAGTCGACCAATGGAACGAAAGAACCAAAGACGAGCTGAAGGAAGACGACTGCTGCAACTCCTGGTCCACCAGTGAAGCCCTACTGCAGGTCCGAATTGCCTGAAACTCCATCGACAGAGAAGCCCTCCAAGGTTAACTTCTTCCCTTGAGTTTGGTGGGAACAACCAACTCGCAAGTCACCTGGACACCGTCCCTATACTTGTCGAATTTTCTTCAGAGTGCTGTTGAAAACCGGATAGCCAGTGGGAAGGATACCAGTTTGTGGTCTTTAAGGCACTCACACCTTAACCCGATGTTTTGCCATGCTTGTGGCCTCTTCCCTGGGCATAGCAGGAACCTCCCAACGTCCTCCTTCTTGTCCCCATGACTGAAGGTCAGGAACAGCGAGATCTGCAGGAACTGCCAGGAAGAACTGCCTCAGCTACAGCTCTTCTTCATTTTAAAGGTACTGTGCAAGTGTGTGAAAGTTTGTGAAACTTTCCCGACTTTGAAGGCTTGTCCTTCCCTAAACCAACATCTAACTTTTCGTCTGACCAACTACTTCTAAAAACCGTGGCAAAGACTTAACCGTTTACTACCAGAACTGTGCTATCCTATCCAAGACTCTGAACCATTGACTTTGGCCCACGCATATTGAATTGAATTGCTGGTTGTAGTGAACTGTAACTATTTGTCCTACCTCTGAAAGTATTTGTGCTGTTGATTCTTATAACCTTGTCTTTTTACCCCTTTTTAAAGTAACTGAAGTGCCATTTTGCTCCCACTTCAGGGGAGCTGAACTTGTATCAGAAACTGATTGGTTGTGTATTGTAGTATATTAGCTTCTGATATTGAGCTGCTCTTGCTAGTGGAATGTTTTCCAACTGACTGTGTAAATAAATGTATATTCTTTTACCAAGAAACCTTGAGTAAGTGTTTGTTTGAATCACTGGGACTGCTAGTCCTTTGTGTAACCTCTTTTACTGCTAACTTTACTCTTGAGATAAGTCTGGCTGCTCAGCCACTGCTACCACATTACTGTGCAGTACAGGCTTGTACCAAAGGTGAAATTGTACTGACACTTGTCTTAATTGTGTGTAGTTTTCCCAAAGGGTACTGCATGTGATTCTGCCTAACACTGGTGTACAGTGGTGAGGATAAAGTATAGTTGTTACACTGGGAGTGCTGCTCTTACCTTTGTTCAAATAACCTTCCCAAGGCTAAGCACCACTAGAGAAGCAACTGTTTTATCATGCCTGATATAGATAGCTACAGACAGGAGAGCCTCGTCACTTTAACAGTTGATCAATTGAGAGAAATGTGTAAAGCTAGGAATCTCACTGTAAAAGGCAAAAAGGTTGAATTGATAGAAAAACTGTCGGAATACCAAAGTCTGAGGAGTGGGTGTGAAACACTTACCCCTGCAGCAAATGTGGAAAATGATGATAAGGATGATAATGTTTCAGAGTCCAACTCAAATGTAATGGATGAGTCAGATGAGGCAGAAGAGTCTCAAAATGTAGGCCCTGTTTTACCTGTACCTGCTCATAGGCCTCAACCTTTGAGCACAGGGACCCCACCAGGTCCAACACTAAGTCCTTAATTTGTCTCTCTTGAAAGAATGAGACTTGAGTTAGAATTTAAAAGAATCCAAGCCCAAACTGAAAGTAAGCATCAAGAACTTAAACTCAGAGAAATGGAGTTGAATCATGCACTTGAAATGAAAAAGTTGTCTCTTGAGAATGGTTCTCTCCCAGAGTCTTCTAGGTCTTCCAGTCCTAGGAGCCCTCGCATGCCCAAAGATGCAGTAAGTATGTATGAGGCTAAGCTTGATATTTTGGATTGGCTGGCAACCTTTGAATATAACCATGGGATTCAGAACATTACAGGGAATCAGTTGATTTCTTGGCTCTTTTCTAGCCTATCCCCAGTTGCATCTGATGTTGTAATGGAGATGGGAGAAGTGGACAGAATGGAGTATGAAAGTGTGAAACTAGCTTTGATAGCTAGGTTTGGAAAGACTCCTTCACAGTATCTTAAGAGGTTTAGAACCCTCAAAAAGCATTATGGTACCCCTTTGGCTACCTGGGTGTGTGAATGTTTGAAGAACTTAGATGGTTGGGTAAAGGGTTACAGAATTAACACTTTTTAAGGAATGAGGAATCTGTTTTTATTGGAAACTATTTTTTATGCCTGCTCTCCTGAGCTGAGACAGCACTTGGCTGACTCAAATGAGATTGATCCCAACAAGTTAGCTAGAGCAGCTGACTCGTGTGTAGCCAACAGAGCCACTCACAAGGATTCTGGGGCAACTCATACAAAGGATGAGGGGAAGCAGCACAAAGGTGAGAACACAGATAAATCTAAATCCACCCAACCAGAAGAGGCCCCCAAACAACAGAATGGTAGACCCCCATGGGAAACCTGGTAGGTCTCGTGAATCTTCTGGTGTCCAACCAAGGGAGGTCAGCAGAAACCCCCATTCCAGAGAGCATTTGGTAAGTGCTATGTCTGTGGGTTAACTGACCATGTGAAAGGAGATCCCAGATACAAGGGTAAGCCTGCAGGGGTCAGCACTGCCTCCTTAGCCTTCTCCCCAGAGGAAGAAGTACAAATGGCTAGTGCCCACGTTCAACTATTTGCTGAAGCGCCCTTGGGTCTTCAAGCTACTGTATCCTTACAGTTCATGGGTCTGGGTAAGAAACAGAATATGGGTGTGTATGACTCCATTCCAGAAAACTCCAAAGGGTATTATATGGACAGTGTTCTTGAAAATGGCCAGGACACTCACTCGTGCCATGAGAGACACTGGGGCCAGCAGAACAATTGTGGATGAAAGCTTTTTCAAGCCTGAGGATGTTGCTAAGGCACCCACAGGTCCCACTAAATTTGCTGGAGGCCCTGTCCAGTTGGTTCCAATTCTACCAGCTCTCACTCAGTGTAATAATATGACAGTGAGGATTCCCACTAAATTCCCCACTAAATTTGCTGGAGGCCCTGTCCAGTTGGTTCCAATTCTACCAGCTCTCACTCAGTGTAATAATATGACAGTGAGGATTCCTGTCAGTGTCCAGAATGAGGTGCCTAGGAGAGTCCTGTTGGGGAATGATTTAAAAACTCTAGGAGTAGTATCCAGTACACCCAGGCCTCCCAGTGAGAGAAAACAGAACCAAACCCAATTGGCTAGAGAGGCAACCTTAAGAGACCACTCTGAGCCTGTGTGAACCTCTACAGAGACCCCTACTGTAAGCCCTTGGGTTAGTAAAGTGACCTCTATCCAAGACATCTCTGAGGCTAGTATAGTAGGGGAATGTGAGCCCCAACCAAGTTCCATAATTGCCCATCCAATTGTAAAGTCTTTGACCCCTCCCCCCCCCGCTTCTGAGGAAGAGGTGGATAGACAAATTGGACCCCTGACTAGGCCTGTGAGTACTGGTAATTCTCAAAGCTGTTGGAAGACCAGGAAAAATAGGTCTAAGGCTAAACACCTTAAGACTGTTGGATCTTCTACTGAAGGCTCCAGTGTAAATCCTAGTGTTAGGAGGGAAACTTCTAAGCCAGGTAAAACCAGATCTTAGAGGAAGTGGAAGCATGTACCTTGCTTCACCACAGCCCCTCCAACCAAGATACCTGAGACCGAACCTGCTCTTGAGAGAGAGGTGGTGAGGAACCATGGAGGCCCCTCTAGATCTAAGGGATTCCTTCCTTTCTAAGGACCCCTTGAAAAAGCCTGTTGCGGGTTCAGAGGTTGTTACAACTTCTGAGGGACTGTTAGATCAGATCCCCTATACCTTAAACAAGAGAGATGTACCACAACAGATTTGTAGGTCATATAGCTTGCAAATGAAAACACCTGATAGAAAGTGTGATAGCAAGGGTTACAAAAGGTTGCTGGTGTACTCAGCAGGCCATTTAACCAACTTGCAACAGGAGATCCATCCTGGTGGGGATTAGATCCTCCTGTCCCGTAGCCTGGGGGGGACGAGTGTTAGGGAGAATTCTCGACCAAGTGCTAAATTCCCTCTACCTTAGAGCCCTCCAGCTCTTTTACTATATTTTGGGACTTTGAACTTTTCATTTTCAATGTGTTTTACTTTTGTGTTCTTTGGATATTGTTTTAAAACAACTCCATAGGCACCATCTTTTTCTTGTGTGTCACAAAGCACCTTCAATGCAGTGGCACAGGGGTATCTTTCAGACTCCCCAAGGTTTAAATACCTTCTCTGGGACTGACTACTGTCTCCCAGAGCATGTAAAGTTAAATTGACTTTACTAGTCCTTTGAAATTCCTAGACCCAGCACACACTATCTTCCGATAGAGTGCTGGAGGGGTTGCTTAGCATCCCCTGTGTCTAAACACTCATGTAACAGTTAAATGTTACCCTTTTCTACTTGAAATGGCTGGTGGCAGTGGTTTTTAACAAACTACCATGATTTTTCCAAGCCGCGAAACCAGTAGCTAAAAATTGAGTCAGCGTTGTTTTCCAATATGGCGGCCAAGACCTATCTGTAAAAACAGACTCTGGTCGACTGTTTTCACTGTTTCTTTTAGAAAAGGTCCTTGTGTTTAACTCTGCGTGCCAAACCAGGTTTGGTCCTTTGTTCATTGACCTTTGGCAGGCTTCAGTGCTGAAGCCCTCCTCTGGCGCCTGAGTGTCTGGGGTGGACATGATGTGAGGGAGGTGCCCGAAACTCCCTGTGCTTAGTCTCCTAGGAGACCTGAATGCACTCTGGCGTGATTGGCCGGCTGGCTGTCAGGCAAGGACAGCCACCCTGCTGTGTGAGTGACAGCCAGGCTGGAATGAATGGGGAAACCTGTTTAAAATCAGTCCTCTGGTACTTGGAAAGCAGAGTCAACCACTGGAACGAAAGAACCGAAGACGAGCTGAAGGAAGACGACTGCTGCAACTCCTGGTCCACCGGTGAAGCCCTGCTGCAGGTCCGAATTCAGAATATGTAATTGTCCAAGCACACCTGGAACACAGTTATCCCAATATATTTCTACCAATGCCCATGAGGATGTGAACTGCTGTGAAGTGATAACAAGAAAGAAGCATAGTCATATGTTAAGCTGTTCATTTTCCTACTGCAAGAGAAGGAACTGTTGTCCTAACAACGCTCACCCGTTCACAGTAAAGAGCGCTGATGGAAAGCTGCTGAGCAGGTATGCTGATTTAATAAGAGGATGTTATCTCCCACAACTGTGCACACACCTGACATATGCTGCCTGTGAGAGCTGCACATGGGTGAGCACTTCCCTCACATCTGTTAGCCGGAAGAGGTGGTAAGCAATGCAAAGACTGTTGTGGTTTGGTGGGTGCAGAGGGGGCGGTGGGTTAGGGGGGAGGGAATTATTGAGCGTCTTTCGGAAGTTGTTGACCCGAAGGGGTATGGAACTGTTCTTTTGGGAAGGTGGGAGTATGAAAGTTAAAGAAAGAAGGAGTCGTAGTATGGATTGTTCCAGGGTACCCTCTGAAACTGAAATGCACAGACAAAAATGTGTTTGTCGCGTGCATATGCTCACCTCTCTTCCAAATTCAGCAATATTTGAGTAGCGTCTTCCCCCTAATCTTTAATGTATGTTTGCCAAGTTTAGATTACTCTGAGAATGTGTTTGTTCCGCCATCTGTGAGCTGAAAACAAACATTTAAATCCCACTTGCTGAACACACAGGCCACGTCATCATTTGACTTTGTCAGACTGCCTGCCTGACTGACTGCAGTGCCAAGATGAAAGGCTGGTAAATGCTTCCGAATGAATCGAGTTAAAGTGAAGATGCGGGAGAAATTGTGATTCGGAGAAACAATTTACAGAAATACCAAAATGTTCTTTATTTATACATATTCCCAAAAAAGCAATAGGCGCTCCGCAAATATTGATTGAGCGAGTTAGTGCGTTACTCCACGAGCATCACTCTGGAAAGGGCATTAATGGCAGTTGCAAGTGGTAAATAAGGCCACTAATAAATTGCTGCCTATCCCAGAAGCTCTCAACAGCACCAGTATAACACAAAGGTTGTTCAACACTGTATACCACAATGCTGATTTAATATTAAGCTTTTGCCGGTGTTAGAAATATGAGCGGCAGTGAAACACAGCAAGGTGTAAAATACTGCTGTTGCCATTTTTTTCCTGGAAAGAATGTGAGCCTTTTTTCCCACTATTTCATGTATTTCGATGTGTGTTTTACTTTTGTGTTCTTTGGTTATGGAGTTTTAAATCAACTCCAATAGCATCACCGTTTTCTGTGTGTCACACAGCACCTTCAGTGCAGAGGCACAGGGTTGTCTTTCAGACATCCCAAGATTTAAAACACCTTCTCTGGGACTGACTACCGTCTCCCAGTTTAGGTAAAGTTAAATTGACTTTACTAGTCTCTTTAAATGTACTGACCCAGCACACACTATCTTCCTATAGAGTGCTGGAGGGGTTGCCTAGCTTCCCCTGTGTCAAAACGCTCATGTAACAGTCAAATGTTACCCTTTTCTCTTTTAAATGGCTGGTGGCAGTGGTTTAGATCAAACTACCATGATTTTTCCCGACTGCTAACAATGGTAGCTAAAAATCGGGTCAGCCATGTTTTTCAATATGTAGCCCAAGACCTATCTGTAAAAACAGACTCCGGTCATCTTTTTTTCACCATTTCTTTTAGGAAACGTCCTTCTTGTGTTTATCTCTGCGTGCCAAACCAGGTTTGGTCCCTTTGTTCGTTGGCCTTTGGCAGGCTTCAGTGCTGAAGCCCTCCTCTGGCGCCTGAGTGTTTGGGGTGGACAACATGTGAGGGAGGTGCCCGAAACTCTGTGTGCTTAGTCTCCTAGGAGACCTGAATGCACTCTGGCCTGATCAGCCACCCTGCTGTGTGAGTGACAGCCAGGCTGGAATTAATGGGGGGAAACACTACTGCAACTCCTGGACGACCGGTGGAGCCCTGCTGCAGGTCAGAATTGCCTGAAACTCCATCGACAGAGAAGCCCTTCAAGGTTAACTTCTTCCCTTGAGTTTGGTGGGAACAACCAACTCGCAAGCCCCCTGGACACTGTCCCCATCTGGTCGAATTTTCATCAGAGTGCTGTTGAAAACCGGATAGCCAGAGGGAAGGAAACCAGCTTGTGGACTTTAAGGCACTCACACCTTAAACCGATGTCTAGCTGCAGCTTTTGGCCTCATCTCTGGGCAGTGCAGGAACCTCCCGACGTCCTCCTTTTTGTCCCCACGACTGAAGCTCAGGAACAGCGAGATCTGCTCGAACTGCCAGGAACAACTGCCTCAGCTACAGCTTTCTTCATTGACAAAGTACTGTGCAACCACGGTCCGGATATCTTTTCGGCCATCGAGAAAGTGTGTGAAACTTTCCTCAACTATGAAGGCTTGTCCTTCCCTTAACATTCGTCAAACTTTTCGCCTAGCCAAATTCTTCTAATCTCTGGGGCAAAGACTTAACCGTTACTTCCCAGAACTGTGCTATCCTATACAAAAGACTCTGAACCATTGACATTGGCCCAGGCCTATTGAGAAGAATTGCTAGATGTATTTAACTGAAACCTTTTGCCCTGCCTATGAATGTATTTGGGCTGTCTATTCTTACAACCTTGTCTTTTTACCCCTTTATTAAAAATCTGGCGTGCCATTTGGCTCCCACTTCATTTGGAGCTAAACTTGTTCAAGTACTTACCGGTTGGATTTTTGTGCTTTATTAGTGTGTGATATTGAGCTGCTTATGCTAGTGTAATGTTGACTGAGTAAATAAATGTATATTCTTTTATCAAGAAACCTTGAGTAAGTGTATATTTGAATAACTGTATCTGTTGGTCCTTTGTGTAACTTGTTCTACTGCTCACTTAAACTCTTGAGACAAGTCTGGCTGCTCAGCCATCGCTACCACTTTACTGTGTAGTACAGGCTTGTACCAAAGGTGAAAGTGTGCTTATACTTGTAGTCCTAATTGCCTGTAGTGTTCCCAAAGGGTACTGCAGGTGATTCTGCCTACCAAAGGAAGACTTAATGAGCACACAAGCATGATTGCAGACTTAACACAATAATTATTGACACCAGGGATTCCGGTGAGATCTTAAGGTTTTATAAAAAAAAACATATTGACAAAATACAATGCAAGGTAAACAAAAATAATCTACTGCAAGGCAGAATAATAGGAGCTTACTCTGACATGGGCAAGATAATATGAAAGTAGTCTTTACACAATTCAATGGGGACAATTTTAAATCAGGTTGAATACTGCATAGGTGGAATAAATGCAGACTATTCAAAATATGGAAGGGCTATTCTGTATACAGAGGCAACTAAACCTGTTTAAATAAAGTACTCTACATTTTAACTAAACAGAGATGCATTACCTTCACCTATTTACACTGCCTTGTAGAGAGATGGCGATTATCTGAACAGTAGTAAAGGGGGAATACTGGCTGCATCAAGGCCTAAGGAATTCAGGGCAAGCTTGGTGAGGAATTAACCTATAGGGTGTAGGGAGGGCTGGAGTGAAGCTCTATCACCTGTCTTTCCCGCGGAGTGGGGAAGAAGCGTACTGAGCCCCAAGCAAATAGGGGACCCTTTCTTTCTCCTCCGCTCTTCAGACACAGCAGCTGGCAAGGTGCGGTGATGGGCAGGAGTTGCAACTGTGTCATGAATCTTCTCTCTTTTGCTCCTGTCTGGTTTTCAGGCTTTGGAGCTGGAGCAGCTCTTTATCATTCTGAGCTGTGCCGTGGCTCAGCAAGGGGAGAAAGCTACCTCACCTGAATCCCCACAACAGCTATCAACTCTGGTTGCAGGATAGGAAGGTACACAAGCCGAAATAAAAAGCACCCCTCCCCCTGAGGTGTTGCCAGGTCTGGAAAAGATCTGGGGCTACACTAATGTTGGGATGATCGAGACTTGGGGCTAGCTAGTCCTTTGGTTGTAGCTTCAGAGCTTCTATCCAGGGCCACAACCAAAAGACCTCAGGCTACAGCCCCTCAGCCCCCCTAGCAACACACCTAAAAGCACTCTCTTGTGCACCCCCTTCTAAAGAAGCACTCGGCCGACCCTTCCTCTCTGGCTAACCATCGCCCAATATCCATCACTTCTTTCCTGGGCAAACTCTTGGGAAAGCTGCCCATCTCCCAGCTTTACCTACATACTGAATCTTTTGGACTTCAGAGCTGTCAGGAGCATGGAGACGGCTCTCCTGAACACCCGTGAAGACTTGCTCTCCAATCTTGACTCTAATCTCCCTTCTGTTCTCATTCTCCTCAATCTAGCCTCTGCTTTTAACACGGTCAACCATGCCATCCTGCTCAATCGCCTCTTTGGTATAACTGATCAGTCCCTGGCCTGGTTGACCTTCTCTCTCTCGGACTGACCCTCTCAGGTCCAACCAGGGTCTTTCCTCTCTTCTCTCTCTACTTGTGATGTTCCCCAGGGGTCTAACCTCTCTCCCTGGCTCTACAACCACTACCTGGCACCTCTTTCCCACCGCATCGCTACTTTCTGCTCCAATTTTCAATGTTATGCGGATGATACTCAGCTTTGTTTCAGATTCCCATCAGCCACTTCTGCTTCTTCTCTCATACCAGACTCTCTGGCCGCAATTCAGGAATGGTGTGTCACCAATTATCTCTGCCGTAATGCCAGTAAGACTGAGATACTCCTCATTGGGACACCTGCTCCCTCCTTTCGTCTCTCTCTCGGGCTGCCCACTGTGGGCCCTCTTCCTGCTCCTTCCTGTGAGGCTAAGAACCTTGTTGTTATCTTCGACTCCACCCTCTCCTTCTCTCCTCACATCTCTGACATTGTTAGGAAGTCAAACAATCAACTGCACCTCCTCAGCGGTATTCTTCCTTTTCTCACTTTCGCCCAGAAGCTTAATGTCTCCAGAGCTCATGGTCCTCTCTAGGCTGAACTAAATCTTCCTGCCTCTACTCTTCAACCTTTACAACTTATCCAGAACAGGACTGCAAGACTTGTCCATGGCCTCAAGCCCAGGGAACGTATCTCTCCAGCTCTGAAATCTCTTCACTGGCTCCCCATGGCTGCAAGGATTAACTTCAAGACCCTATGCATCGCCCACAATTCTTTCTTGGGCATGGGACCACTCTACCTCCAACTTTCTCTTCCAAAACGTCTTCCTTATCGAGCTCTCCTCTCATCCACCTCCAACTCTCAGAGGGTCAGACGCTTCCCCAAGCAGAGAGTTGGGGGCAGATCTATATCCTCGGCTGGGGCCTCCTTCTGGAACTGCCTCTCTCAAACTTGAGCAGAACAACCTCTGGTTCCGGAAGCAACTTAAGACCTTCCTTTTCGCTTACGCTTTCTCTTTTCCTCTCCCCTGCTGATGCACCTGACTGCTCTGCGCACTGGTCACCTGGTCACCCTCTGAACTCAGGCCCAGGCTCCTGCATGTCCAGTTGCCCTCGCACTGCCTCCAGGCTCCCCAGCACTTAAGGGTCTGTTTCTGCAACCCTACAGTCCTTTCTCTCTGCACTTGTGAGTTAAATGCACTTCTCCCTTCCCCTCCCCCCTGCCCCTTCTCCCCTTTCATCTTCCCTGCACCTGCGCGATCTGAATGACACAAGGCCTAGTAAGATTGTTATTTTGTCCTCCCTTTGTTTTCCCATCCTTGTCTTGTCGCACCTAGAAACACTTGCGCACAGGCGAGTTATAAATGCCACATCATATAACCTTATAACAAGGCCTGAGAGCAAGGTCTAGCTCAGAGCACAAGTGGATCTTTGTAGAGGCTCCCTGGAAGAGGGTCTGGAAAGCATGGGGGGATGCAGCAACAGGCTCCTTGGGAAGGACCAAGAGAAAAATGCCAAGCCAGAGCAGAGATCAGCTCTTGAAGTGTTTTGGAACTTACCAAGGACAACGTTGGAGGTTGAGACAGAATGTACTGGGTCCCAACTATAATATTTGACATAAAGCAAATGACTGGAATGCCGATGGGAAAACAGTAAGTCTGGAATGAATATGATGCAAATCTGAACTTGAGTAAAAAAGTTACAGAATGTTGTATGATAAAATAAAGTGAAATAATAAATTAAAACCTCCATGCATTATGCAGGCAGCGGAGGGGGCGTCCACCTACACCTCCAGGTGCTAGAAAGTCTGAAAAACAACTCTTTGTAATGTATAGGCAAACATGTGGCAGGTTAAATGGTTTGCAAAATGACGGGAACATGTGAGCTGACAAAACAAGCAAACACAGGGCAGAGGAGGGGGCCAATGAGATTTGGTGGCTCAAAGAGGTTTCAGATTTCGGAGCTGAAAAAAGGTCAAGCTCTACTGAGTAATTGTGTACTGAAACACATTGCTATTCATTTGGCTCAATATACATTTACAGCATTCTCTCGGTTTATTACGCGGTCACACCCAACTCAATTAGTTGCTTTCCCCACAATGAATGTGGCACACAACAAAGCACTTTGGTTTTGATTCAGGTTCTATTTTGTGATGCCTCCAACCCCTCTCGCACCCAACCACAGCAAGTACCTGCTGCAACAATGGAATAGGAACCAGGCCGGTGTGTATTCAGAATATATTTATTAATTAATTTATGTAGCCAAATATCACAAATAGATTAACATCAGCCACCAATGTTGTGGTAACACAAGAACAAAATGACTTCCGTAAAGGCACCAAAATTGACACATTAATTCCTTTTAAATCATCCACCAATACAAGAAAAGAACTATTCAACACACACAGTGATTTCAAAAAGGGTTATGCTTTTCTCCCAGCAACCCTCACTCTCCAAACATCAATTAGACTTGACTCCTCTGAATGGAAGGACAGTGGTATGGAGTGAGAACACAATGGGAAAATCGGTTTTTGAGATATTTCATCACAGAAACAATATTGGAAACAGAAAAGCAATGGGAACAATTTGTTTCGCCACACCTAACAATAACACAAAGGGCTTTGTTTTTTTTTTATCAGAATACAATGGAAAAATCGATTTTGGGATATTTAGCACAGCTGCAATGTGAAAGAATAAAAAGAAATGAGAAATTCGTTTTGCTACTCCTAACAAAAACAAACAGGGCTTATGTGGTTTTTGTCAGAGCAAAGTGGATACAAAGGGGCAATTTTGTTTTGCACCTTGCATATGCAAAGGCACTACCAGGCGTCATACTTCTGATTTAAAATTAATGGGATCAAGCGGGAATTTCATTTTGCACCCTGCACCCACACGTGGAAACTGCGTTTGGAATGAATTCTTGTGGCAGATCTTTATGTCTATACCGGTTCAAAGCACAATGGGAAAAGATTGTTGGTTTTGAAAGCCAACAATACAGATCCCGTGAATTCAATAGGGGAATTAATTGATTTACTTTCATTCAATATGCTAGGGGTCTACACAGACAACAGGATATTTTCACTGGGGAAATAACTAAAACAATGCTGGAAGAATATAGGGCCTATACAATCTATGGCTTTGGGGTAGTTCTACTTACAGAAGAGGCCTGGAACTGGGCATCAGGGAGCATCATGGCACCGCTGGGACAGCAAGGGGGTCAGTCAAGGGTCTCCTCACTTTCCTCCAAGGGGCCCCAGTCAGCTTTTATGTCTCATGGCTCCTGTCTCCAATACAAGACTTAGGCCTCTCTGCTAGGATGTTTCTCACCAGATTTCGGCAGCAGGTTGGATCTCGGAATTAGTGGAAGATCTCTAGTTCTGATGCAAACTGGATTATTTACAGGGCAAATAACATCACTAACTTGTCATGATTCTTGCAAAAGGGAATGGCTAGTCTTCACTACCCACCTCATACCTGTGTGTTGATAGGACAAGGGGATGGGGGAGTGCTTTAGGATAGCAGTGGGAGGAGAGAGCTTCATCATCTCACTTTGCCAGGTGGGCTTGGCATGCTTTAGGACATAGAAATCTCACAATATGGCAAGTAAGCTACATTTTCAAATCTTTACATGTATGAACATATTTATACGAACTACATTTTAAAGCGAATCAGATGATAATAGTCTGGAGGCTGCACGTCCTTCCTGTGCAGGGATACAGTTTTTCTTCATTTACTCAGTAACCATATAAGTGAAAAATATGGCATTCTTTTACCAACTTTCCCATCTCGGGGAATCAAGGGAAGGCCCAAATCACATTTTCATTAATAACTTTAGTTGTGTTTATACCACTAACATTTTAGCATGGTTAGAAGGGGGTGACTATCACCTTTAATAAAAGTCTGGAATGACCGTTGTGACATGCACGCTGCCCCTTTTATACAATAAAATGTATTTCTCCCATTTAACCAAACTGTAGTTTCATATTCTCTGTCTCTCTGGTCCCCACCCTTGCTCCCTGAGTTTCATTTCTCTTCAGGCACTTGACCTAAGCAGAGCTGCCTGATCGCCACACTTTTATGGGACATGTGACCTGGAGGTCACTCCTGCTGCAGAACAGACCTGCCTTTATCTAGTCTTCACAGCATTTCTGATATAAAAAGAATTCATTCTTGTTTTTTTAAGGAAGGGCAAATATGGACAAAGACAACCAGGCCTGAATCTCCAGGGAAACAGAGGGAGGTCCTGGAGGTTAGTTTCAAGTTTGGAGAAATGACAGTCCATGTACCCTGCAGCAAACAGCTTTTAAACTCGCACATAATTGTAACTTTACACAGCTTCTTATAAAGCTTTCACAGTTTCAACATACATTAATTGTGCCTATGGATAAGTTTATTATGGGCAGAAACCATGTTCACACTTTGAAAGCCTTGAGAGCATTTCGCTGAGCAGATTGTCAATCTGGAGGATGGAAAAACGAAAATGACATTCTTTTATCTATTACACATGAAACGTCCCTTTTTCTTGCTCAATCTTTCCCGCCCCACTATACCCTCTCAAACATATCGCCTGCCTGTGAAAATGTACAAATGATACAAGAATAAAAAGAACAATGAATACAATGCATTTATTTATAGTATATTGGAAATAAATCTTTCATACTAAAGCATGTCAATTAGCAATCTTAACCTATCATGTTTTTATAATAGGTTTAAAGTGGGTAGGAATAGGTATCATTGGCACAGCAAAGAAAGCTTCAGTTGGTAACTGAGATTCTGCTTAGGTGATTATTTTCTTTTTTGGGCCTAAGGTAGAGAACTGCTTGCATATTTGACAGGATAACTTCCAATAAATTATGTGTTTTTGTGTTTTTCCAATTTGAATTTGAAAACTATATGATTAACAGACAATCTATGTCAACCGCGTTTTATTAACTAACATGGAAGAAAGATATACAAACAGAAAATGGAACTATTTTTAAACTGAACCTAAGTCACTAGAAGGCTTACAGGGGACATGTCTATTTTGGTGACAGCTGCATAGAAATTAATCATGTGCAGCTGAGCAATAACCATGCAGAATACATTATATCTGAAACCGCTGAACGCATAGATACTGGTGCAGTAACATGATGGACCAATAGCTATCCAGAACCAATATCTTTCAACTGTGTGGCCATGAAAAGAAGATTCATACACGTTTTAAATGAGAGCAGACAGACAAAAAAGTCTGAATGTCAGGGTTCATATCAGGGATGCGTGAGAAGGTGCAAAACTAAAACCCTTTGGATTTTAACAAGATCGCTCCAGAAGAACTTCCTGGCCAACACTGATGCATATTGGTTGTAGGTCAATCAACCTCACATCCATATTAAGGCAGACAAGTAGCAACTTGTGGTTTGCATTTCTAGAGAAAAAAAGAATACTATGGATTTATGGATATTTAGGGACGGGAATTTGCGCAGTTAGGTAGTGTTAGTTATGGTGTAGGTTATACTAGCAAAAAATCATTATCAGAGCATTTACAGAGTTATGTAGGGCGGTTAGGAGTACATGATTTGTTGGTGGAAGAGGAGCCATGACCAATCCATAAGAAGGCAAAACCAGTGACAACCACTTGTACATTTTGTAGGTGGCAAAGTAGCCTTAGATTAATGTGAGTTTTGTAGGCGCTAAAGTACACCAAAGCAGTCTTAGGCACACACAAAGTTTGCAAGCAGGAGAGTACGTCAAAGTAGTCAATGTCACAAGTGAATTTTGTGGGGAGTAAATCAAAGCATTCTTAGGTTCACAGGAATGTTGTATGCCTGAACTTTGTAGACAAAGGAGTACTCCAAAGCAGTCTTAGGCACAAGGTAATTTGTTAGGCTTGCAAGTGAGCCAAAGCAGGCCTAGGCCCATGTGAATGTTGTAGACTGGGCATAGGCCAAAGCAGTTTTAGGAACATATCATTATGGCAGTCTGAGTAGTGCCCTGAAGCAGTCCTAGACACATGTGATTTTTTTAGGTGGGGGTGACTGCAACAATGTCTAAGGTACAAATAAATTTTGTAGGCTTGCCGGTGCCCCAAAAAATTGAAAATATGCTAACCGGCGCATGTCTTGTTGCTTTATATTGTGAAACCCTTAAAGGCTGAATGTTCCTGCAGTTGATTGTCAATGAGTTGTGATGGGCTGTCGGAATGTTGATTACAAATTACATGTTCAAAATTCACACTTGCAAATAACTTATGCCTATATTGTAGCCTGACCTAGCAGAACTGTGCATCGTATTTAATCACACTGTGGCAAATCAAAATGCATCATATTGCATCGCTTGCACACCAAGTGAATGTGATGTAGGGTGGGAATGCACGTGGATTGCATGCATGGTGTCACTAACATGTTTATATAACCTCTGCACAGGGTTTTTTTTAAACAAGAATGTACAAAAATATGGTCCCGTAGAGACGATCGCTTTATAAGGGTAACTCATTATTTTTGCCTGCCAGTTTTCAAGACCACCTGTGCCTCTTTCTCGGGAAGTAATGAGATGATACTGGTTAGTAGACTGTCATATTGTGAGGCAGGTGCTGAACACCTATTCAGGATAAGTAAAAGTGACTAATAAGCAACATATAAAGATGTTGTGTAATTTTACGACTTTGCAACCCTCGTCCATTGCTTACAGGTAACTGTTCATTAGCAGTTTTTCGCAGGTGGGTAAAAAGAAGCCCCTGTTTAGTTTTGGCAATTAGTGGTTCTCAAGCACCACCAGAGTACAGGTAGAAGGGAGATAGCATTTGAGGAGGGACACACAGCTTGTAGTTTTCCGGTTATTTACCAACCCATTGACTGGGTATACACGTGTTAATCCCTATGACCATTCTCAGCTACTACCTCCCACTCCCTGCCCAAAACACATCCTCTGGAGATCTCTTTATCAAGAAGTCTCAACAAACTTTTCCCTTACTGTGCATTTCTACGAAGTCTGTTGCGAGTTAATGGATTAATGGATTAATGTTAGTTGTAAATGTGCTACTGGTGTAAGGCCAAGTTCTTAATTTGCTACTGATGTACGAAATGTCCCACTTCCGCCACTTAATGTATATCTGTTGCTTGCACTGAAGACCTGGTCAAAACACGCATTGGTGAAGCTTCTCTATAGGTACTGTTCTCCTACGCCAAGGTACTCACACCGTTGTCCAGCAGTTCCCACCTTATTGCCAAGTAGTAGGATTATGGCAGTGCTTTGCAAATGCCTATCCCATGTCTATACACAAAAGCTCAAAATGCTGGCTTTACCAATGCTTGTTTCATTTCGTGTACACTCTTTGGCAACCGGAAACACAGATTTTCTTGTCATGCATCGTAAGTAGATTTCACTTTTATTCGAGTAATGCATTTGTGGCCTTTGGAGAGGAAATGTCATCTGTTATTTCAGCGCTCTGAGCCCCAAGGATGTGTAGCGCTATATAAGAAATAGATAATATTATTACAATGGATATCTGTTATACCTTTAATTGTTAATTGCCTTAAAAATGTTTGTGTATAGAGAAAACGTGTGTTTGACACATGGCATACTTATATGATAACATTCTAAAATAACTTGGTGCACATTGATGATAATATTTGCTATAAAATTATAAACACGAAATATCTTTAAATTGTGTGTATTATTACTGGCGTTAACACAAGGACAGGGGTCTCTTGATAATTGCTTCAAATCCATCTGCAGTAAACGAGTTAAACAGGCAGCACATGATTTCTCTGCTACTGGCAGAGGCTGTTTTTGGTATCATCTAATGAGCTTACACTCCATGGAGAATTGTGTGTCGAGCACTCCGTCCTCAAGGAGGAATTCTGACTGGATAAATCCCAAATTGGAGAATCTTATACCAGTCGCCTGGATTCTGGGCAATGTATGTAATTCAAGAGAGACTTCATGCTATAACCAGATTCCTAACCCATTCATTTAGTTCATCTGTGAGTCAAACAGCACCACGGATGAAAAATCATCCAAATTTGGGAGGTGTTGGTCTATTGTTAAATGTTATTTTTGGCCTCATTCCGTATAGGTCCTAAACATGAAAAGTCAAACACCCTCCAGTTATTACTTGGGTTTTGTTGATTTTTTTGTGTCTGTAAGTAGGACATTCATTTTCCTTCAACGTCATCATTAGCAACATTAATAGTCAGTGCGTGAGTGCTTATCGCTGTTGAGGTCATAGCAGATGTGGTATCTTTAATATATCTGAAATCATAATTACTTTTAAAGTGTGTTACTGAAGATGTCCAGACTGTACCAATGGCAACGCCAGACAATTTAAACTTACAAAACTTAGGCAGCAGGTAATTATCCATTTAGCAATCAATTGTTTGTAGTCTCTGTAATTCTGTGTTGTTTTGTTTACCCAATAATATAGATGATCCTTCTGATTTTCGGTGTAAGGAAAAAAGTATGATCAGGGGACAGATTATCCAAGCTCTGCACTGGTGCAAAAAAGTGAAGCAAATGAATTTAGCAGCGATTTTTCTGCTTGGATAATTGAGAATGGAGCAAACAAATTTAGCCCCAGTTTGTATTAACTAAACATGTTTTCCCAAGGGGAAAAAGGAAACAGATTTTTACTAAGTTTGATAAGTAACATAAAAAGAAATGTAACATACCGATTACGTTTAAGTCATGCAGCAAACATAGTACAAAAAACAGTATGATTTATTTTTACCCCAGTGCAAATATTTTTAGATAATACAGATATATGATCAAAGCATTTACTCACTTTTTAGAACTTGTGCAAATGTTTGATAATCAGGCCCCAGAACGCTGGTGCAGGATAGCAAAGACCCCTACAGCTGCATGTTCCACTTCATAGAGCAAGGTGAAATAAAATTAAATGAAATTATATTTTATTATATCGCGCTCGTACACAAGTGTTTCAGGGCACGACCAGGAAAAAAGGGAGGGGAATATGGGAGAGCAAAAAAATAAAACGGCGATCTTACTATGCCCAGTGACATCTAAGAAAGCGCAAGTGCATGGAAAAGGGAAAAAAGGGAAAAGTGCATGTAAGGGAGGGCGGTGGAAAGTGCAGAGCAGAGGAGAGAAAAACAGAATAAACATTAAATAAATAAATAAAGGTAGTGCAGCCAGCAAGTGGAAGGTAAAAGTTGGTCAGATAAGGTATATCTGATAAGTACAGAAGAAAAGTGAGAGGGGGGACTGCATGGGTACAGATACAGAACCCAGTGCAGAGGGTGGCCTGGAGGAAGTGCAGGAGGGGGGCAGGGTGAGCAGGTGCCTGGGCCCGAATGACAGAGGGTGGCCAGGTTCACAATGCCAAGAGAAGAAACAGATCAACAGGGGAGAAGGGGGGCAAAGGCAGAGACAAAGAGGAAGGTCTTGAGATGTTTCCGCAACTGGAGATGGTTTCCCTCAAGTTTTAGGGTGCCAGGGAGGCTGTTCCAAAGGGAAGCACCAGCAGAAGACAGAGATCTACCCCCAGCTAATTTCTTTGAGAAACAACTAACCCTGAGGGAGTTAGAAGTAGAGGAGTGAAGGGCTCGAGAGGGGGGGTATTTACAGAGGGATAGTTGAAGGTATTTTGGACCCAGGCCACAGAAAGCCTTGTGGATAATGCAGAGGGTTTAAAATGTAATGCTTTCATCCACTGGGAGCCAATGAAGTGATTTCAGGGCTGGAGAGAAAGGATCCCAGGGCTTGAGGGCATGGACAAGTCTTGCAGTCCTGTTCTGGATTCGTTGTAAAGGGCGGAGAGTGGAGGCAAGAAGATTTAGGAAGGGGCAGTTACAGTAATCCAGTCTGGAGAGAACTAGAGCTTGGGAGACAGTGAGTTTTGAGGGAAGGAGAGGAAAGGCAGACTACCTTTAAAGAGGTGCAATAAAAAGTTAGTTTCTTGGAGACGTCAGAGATGTGTGCGGAGAAGGAGAGTGTAGAGTCAAAGATAACCCTGAGGTTCTTGGCTGCGCAGGTGGGGGTAGGAAGAGGACCAAGGGAGGCTGGCCAGAGAGTGAGAGGAAAGGATGGAGATGGTGTACCAATAAGGAGGATCTCGGTCTTGTTGGCATTTAGACATAGATCATTGGCGGCACACCAATTTTGAATGGCACTTAGACAATCGGAGATGAGGGAAGGAGAGGAGGAGGCTGAAGGAAGATGGAAAATGAGTTGGGTGTCATCAGCATAGCGCTGGAAAGTTGAGCAGAAAATGGAGATGCAATAGGCGAGAGTTGCCAGGCATTGGTTTGTTTGTTTGTTTGTTTATTTTATTTGTATAGCGCTCCAAACCCAGGGGTAGAAGGGCGCTTAAGAATACGGTTACATCGTTGAGAAGTATCTTTGTGTTGCATACTTCGTACATAATTATAATACATACATATATATACAGTTATCAGTAAACAATACACATACAATACCCACAATATACACTTTACAATATAAATACAGTACATAAACCAGTTGCCGCACAGGGGTGTGGGGACTGGTGTTAGTGGGGCTACTCTTTGTTTAGGAGCCAGCTGATGACCTGCTTCCTGGAAGGACTCGATAGTTTTGATGTTGAGAGGTAGGGTGTTCCAGAGTTGGGGGGCAAGTACTGTGAAGCTTGCCCCTCCAGCTCTTATTAGGTGGAATTTGGGCACTGTCAAGCATAAAGTATTGGAGGATCTGGTAACAGGTTTCATGGTGAATTTGTTAGCTAGATATGGTGGTGCTAGATGATTGAGGGACTTGTATGTGAGGCAGATGGTTTTTAAATCAATTTTTTGACGTATGGACAGCCATTTGCAGGCTTTCCTAGTGGTGTAGATATGCTCTCGTCTGGGAATGTTGAGGGCTGCGCGCACAGCATTATTTTGTATTACCTGCAGCTTGTTAAGTATGGATTGGTTAGCACCTAGGTACAGGCTGTTGCAATATTCCAGTTTGGATTGTATAAGGGCTCTGGCAAGGGTAAAGCAGCTGTTGGGTGATAGGAATGGTCTGCTGGCCCTGATGAGCTTGCCGGTGTAAGCAGTGGCTGAGGCGGTCATATTGGTGTGTTTAGAGGTTGGTGTTGGCGTCTAGATAGAAGCCAAGGGTATTCACGCTTTTGGCAATAGGGATGGTGTGACCATCAATGGTGATGTTATTGTAGCTAGGATTGAGTTTAGTTAGGGTGTTGGGGAGCCGACGATGAGGAGCTCTGTCTTCTCATCATTCAGCAGAGGCCATGCGAGGCCATCCATGCCTGAATGATGGAGAATATTTTGTTGATCCGGGCGACATCTGCTTGGTAATTGCCTGTGATGGTGAGGAGTATCTGGGTGTCATCTGCGTAATTTGTGTAGGTGACACCCAGACGGTCCAGTTGATCAAATAGAGGCTTTGTAAATATATTGTGCAAAGTGGGGGATACGCAGGATCCTTGTGGGACCACGCATGTGATGGGGTCTGCTGCAGCTGTTGTTGAGAAAACCCGCATAGTTCTGTTTGCCAGGAAGGATTGTATCCATGTTATGGCAGAGGAGGAAAAGTGGGCTGCGGTGGCTAGGTGACTACAAAGGATTTCATGGCTAACTAGGTCAAAGGCCGCTGAGAGGTCTAGTAGGAGTAGGATTGCGGCATTGCCTTTGATTTCATTCATCAATCTGGCTTTTGAGATCAACAAGGGCGGTTTCTGTTCCGTGTTGAGGTCTGAAGCCAGATTGACATATTCATAGCAGTTGGTTGGATTCCAAGTATTCCTGAATTTGGATGTAGGCAACTCTGTCCAGGATTTTTAGTAGGAAGGGGACTGTGGTGACGGGCCTGTAGTTGGTGGGTATGGCTGGGTCGAGGGATTGTTTTTTCAGGAGTGGGAGAACCCATGATTGTTTTAGGTTGCTATGGATTGAGTTATTGGTGAAGGATTGGTTGATAGGTTTGGTGATGAAGGGGGAGAGCTCTCTGGCTGCATCTTTTATGATCTGTGCAGGGCAGCTGTCTCCTTTGCAGTTTTAGGGTTTCAAGGAGGTGATGATTGTTTGGACTTCGTGATGGTGACTTTCTTAAACGAGAAGCCTGAACTAGTATTGTTAGGCGTGGGTGGGCTAGGGTTGGTGACCTTGCTATTGGAGAGTTGTTGGCGTTTGTCCTCAATTTTGGTTTGGAGTCCTGAGATTTTATTGTTGAGGGCGTTTTGGATGCTTGTGCACCAGGATTTGTCTTTCAGGCAGGTATCTGGAGGTGAAATAGCATTTTCTAGTTCCTTCAGAATTTTAAATAATTCTTTGGTGGAGGAGCCTGCCTGGACAATCCTGGTGTTGTATACATCTTTTTTGGTGCGGTTTATCTCGCTTTTGTAAAGTGAGGATAAGTTTGGGAGGTTGGATTTGTTTTCCGCGGTGGGGTTAGTCTTCCAAGTGTGTTGTGCCTTGGCTTTCTCTTTTCTGAGTAATTTGAGCTCAGGGCTGTACCACGAGTTCAGATGAGCTTTAGGTTTGTCCTTGCGTATTTTCAGGGGGGCAACGGTATCCATTGCCCTGGCCATGGAATCATTGAAGGTGTTGATCAGCAGGTTTAAGTCAGCGTTGGCTGGGAGAGCACTGAGGGTGGGTAGGACCAATGGTATTAGGGCTTCAGCAGTGATGTTGCGTTTATTCCTGGTGGGACAGGCTGGTCCGGGGGGTGTTTGTTGGGCAATACCTGATTGGTGTTGACCTCAAGAGGGATCATGTGATGATCGATGCAGGCCAGAGGTTGGGGGTCTTTGCAGGTTGTATTGCAGTTGTAGGTTGTTACACAATCAAGGGTTCTGCCTTTTTCGTGGGTGGGGAGTACAATGAGTTGAGTGAAATCATGTTCAGTTAGGACATTGGCTAGGGATACAGCATGTGCCTCGTTCGGTTCTTGGTATCCGAGGTTGAAGTCCCCAAGGATCATGATTTGTGCTGATGGTTTGGAATTTTCGGTGATGAGGGATGTGATGTCTTCTTCAAAGGCCCCAGGGGTTCCTGGGGGTCTATATATGAGTTGGAGGGTGATAGTGATTGTGGGGGAGGTTTGCAGTTTGGCTGTTAGTAACTCGCAGGATGTGAGTGACATTGTGGAGGTTGATCTGAGGTCTAGGGAGGATTTGAAAATGATTGCTACACCGCCACCTCTAGCGTTAGGTCTATCAGCTCTGAGGATAGAGTATTTGTTTGGGATGCCTAGCGATAGATGTGGTCCAGACGCCTCATGAAGCCAGGTTGAAAAGCCAGGGCGAGAGGTTAGACCCCTGGGGGACACCGCAAATGGAGAGGGAGATAGAAGTTAGAAAGGACCCAAGTTGTACCTGGGAGGATCGATCAGAGAGAAAAGAGGTCAGCCAGGCCAGAAC
The DNA here is from genome assembly GCF_040938575.1 of Ambystoma mexicanum. Lineage (NCBI taxonomy): Eukaryota > Metazoa > Chordata > Amphibia > Caudata > Ambystomatidae > Ambystoma > Ambystoma mexicanum. Next base: position 20,996,481 of record NC_090933.1, on the reverse strand, counting down.
CTGATCAGTGATACCCAAGTAGTCACAGCTTTTAATATGTCAGTTAGACCATGGCGGCTGCAGCAGACACACTAGCAACAGCTCTGGATACTGGAGACACCTAACACAAATCCTTATTGAGAGTCCTGAAGGCTCAGGCCTGCGACAGGTCCTCAGCTCTATTGCCATCAATTACTAAAACGCTCTCAACCGCAGCAAAGGGAGGGAAGGAGAAGTAAAGTTTAGGTGTGTGTGGGAGCAGGGCTAATCCCAGATATATTTTTACTTTTGAGAAGTGGGGTAAGGTTGGAGGTTACCAGCCATTTCTTTCGCTTTTGGTAATGCTCAAGCATGAGGGAGGTAGAGAAGGATGTTAGCAGACCAGGTCAATTTTTCAATTTTAGTTTCAGGTTAAATTGGAGTGGCAAGAATCCAGACCTTTTTTGGATTTCTTGGGGATATTTTACACAAAGAGGGTGCGAAACGGATACAGGGTAGATAAAACAAAGCATAACACTGAAGATGGATGACTATCAAACTCAGAAGCAGCTCGCTCTGCAGTGGATGCGGCTTGTGGAGATTTTCCTTCCAGCACCTCCTTGTGTGTAATGTGTGCGATGAATCCAGGGAATTCGTCCCCTCTCCCCAGTGGAGAGCCACCCCTTTGGGACTGGAGAGGTGAGCCGGTTAGGCTTAACACCCACTAGGGGACAGGGCAAGCAGGATCTCGCTGGGGGTAACCCTCCCTTAGAGGACAGGAAATCCATAGAACGGGATACCATGTATTCTTCCTTTTCTCAAGATCTTTGTTGGTTATATGGGAGTTAAAATGAATGACATTTTGAAAAGTCCTATACAAATGGCTGGTGTGGTTTCTGACCGTTGGTGCACATTGTTTGTGCCTGGGACGGGAGAATGGTGCATATTACCACCACCAAGCAGAGTAGGGGATAAAGAACCAAACAGAAAGGGACACAGAAAAAGAGAGCTGCATAGCTTGAGGAGCTGAAAATAAACTCCTTGAGGGAGGTGTGGTCATACAGAGAGAGCCTATACCAAATTTGGCGGAGCGAGTGGTGGCAGAGCCCACAGAACATTCTCATCCCTGCCAGGCCAGAAGCCAGAAGTGCTTTGCTGAGAGGAGGGACCAGGAGCAGATGCTGATCAAGACACAGTCAACCAGCGTTCCAAAAAGTGACAGGCCGCAGTCCTGCCGGAAGTCTGCAGGAAGAGAGGGCTGATTAGGGCCACTGCAGAGAATTGTCAAGTGACCAAAGAAGCCAAACTGTGTCAGGACAGCTCGCTGGCTCACTCAAGCAGCACTGCCAGGAAACCAAAGGTATGCAATGGCTCCAGGAAACCAGGAGGAGGATGGCGAGACATTCAAACACCCCAAGACAAGATCAGAAAAAGAATACCGCAAGGCGGGGTGAGGGAGACAATACCCTAAGGTTGGGTGAGAGAAGTACATCCCCAAGGCGGGGAGAGAGAAGGAATACCCCAAAGTGGGGTGACAGAACCAAAACCACAAGGCAGCGCACAAGAAGCGCGACCCAAAGGTGGGGTGAGAGAAACAAAAACCCATGGTGGGTGGCCAAGACAAAACCCAAAGATGGGGTAAAGAAATGAAGACCCCAAGGCAGGGTGAGAGAAGCGCGGCCCCAAGTCAAGGTGGATGAAACAAGACCCCAAGGTGAGTGGAGAGACCTGAGACCCCAAGACGGGCTAAGAGGAGTGAAACCCCAAGGCGCGGTACCAATGAGGTGGTACCAAACTGGAGAGAGAGTCATGACTTTGGTGGGGAAAACCAGAAGTAAACCTAGAGTGAGCATATGATCCAGGGATTCCAAAGTGGGAAGAGAAGGCAAGAGACATTTGCGCTGCGCAGTTGAACTGGGTATCTGGGCAAGAACACCTTTTTTTTCTCAGGAAACACCAGTGGGGATTCAGAAGCCGACCACCACTGTTTTGTTGGTCAAGCGCCCTAATTGTATCTTCGCTTAAGTTATGTATGACCTTTTCTTTAGTGGTAGGGACAGAATTAGGTTAGCATATGATTCTGGATGGAGGACGTTTTCCCTTGTTTGTACGACATCCTGACAAGCACACGTTTAAACTACTTTTGTTTATAGAGTAGGGTTGAGGAACTTAGTCTTTGGGACAGCTTAGGCCTTGTGTGTTCTAGTAAAGGAGCATTTCACAAAAATGCCAACCTGTGTGCCTCCTGATTCTGATCTACCACATGTGCCTCACTTGTGTGCGCATGCGTTTACTGCCCCTTCTGGGGCTGGTGCCTGATTACCTAGTGTTTGTGTCCTGGTGCACACAAGGGGGCTTTAAGCACCTGCCGATTGGTGAAAATTAAGTCGGATGAGTGGTATACAAGTCACTGACCTGTTAAAGAAGTCCTAGAACAAATCTCAAAATAATATAAGGCATTATAGCTGGGGTGGTTTATTTGGAATTGCAATCCGAAGCAGTCACCAAGGTGTTAAAGGCTTCCCCATTATTTCCAGTTGAACCATGTTCATCCTCTCATCATAAAGAACCAATTGGACCTGAATGTGGAAATACATTTCCTGAGCTGCGGGTTAATCAAAGCATTCAGAGTATTCAGAGTACTCAGAATATGGAGAGTCATGGCCCTATGACTGTCACTGGCAGCAGTAGGAAAGGTCAAAATCTCCAGTTTGTGGTGTCAGAAAAGAGTAGAGGTCATTCACTTTCCACAGGAGTGACATTGGCATTGAACCTGTCCCAGGAAGCTGTCCCTTTGGTACTTGTCATGACAGGGCTTCTGGTGTTATCTGCTGGGGGTGAGGATTTACCGCAGGCACTAATGAATAAGTAATCTCACTGGTTAACTACTCGAGGATCAGTTGGGGTTTTAAATAGACTTATCAATTGCAAGATGGGTGTCCTCGGTCAGCAGCCAACCAGAAACCTCTGAAGTAGACTGTGTTGTTTTAACATTTAAATCTGTCAATATTTGTAATTGCTTTCTGGAAGGTGATCCTCGATTCTGGCTCAAAAGTGATATTACACTGAAACGCTTAACCTTTTTCTTTCCTTCCCCTCATTCCACATTTACATTTGGACCCATCAATTATATAAGTCGAGTAGTAGGTAGTGCCACAAGTGGGGTCATTTTTGTTCAGGTTAACACCAGGACTGGGATGAGTAGAAGATTCTCAAGAACCAAGAGAGATGCAACATCCTCAGAGGATTGGATTGACAATTCAAGCTCACCCGGTCCCCTATGCCTGGGTCTCGTTTGATAATGGAGATGTCCCCGTAATGAGCAAGTCTCAATGAAGTGTTCACATTTCAATCTGAGAGAGAGGCAGAGGTAGAAATCTTTGCAGCTGATCTGCCACCCGAGTGGGATCCATCTTCAGCAGTTTGCGATGCAACTGGAGCAATGAAAGAATGTCAATCAGAGGGTAATTCTGTTACCATAACTATAATAAGCTGGTCCCTTAACTATAATTAGCTGCAATATTGCTGGGTTCGCTGTCCGTTTCAGAGATGAGTACTTGCAGGAATACATGGAGAAGACTAATAGTATAGCCTTAGAAGAAACTTAGTCTTTGGATGTCACTCATAAGGTTGGCTATCTCACTTTTGGGGCCCGTTTTGTTAGTCTCAGTTGACTATTTTTTGTCATCAAGTGGACTCAGGATACCCAAATATTTTATGTTTGGCATTAAGCTTCGATGGACATATTGGTCTGTTTATATTTAATAAGTATAAATAGCTAGCATGGTAAAAACAAAGTCACCTGGGATGCGGAATGCCTTAGTTCAATTCATGGATATGTTAGGAATGATGCAAAAATGAAGGCATTTTCAGTGTTTTGGGATTTTAAATGCCATCTGTCAGGAGCATTTGATGATGAGATTGCCATTGTGGCTGAGGTATTAAGTAGTATACCTTCTATGTGTCCCTACCATCATGAAATGTAATCAGAAGTACTTCTCTTTGAGACACCGCGCTGCCTTATGTGAAATACACCCTTAACAGCAGAAAGTGTGGGCTATTCAGGCTGCTTGTGCATTCAGAGTTCATGGGAGCATGAGATAGTTTTGGAGTTGGGTGGGGAATTTCAGCACTGGTGTTGTAACAGTGGAAAGTGATCATGATACCCTAGTGACCAAGCTGTTAGAGCATTCACTGCTTATAGCAAGGAGTCTATTGGCCATCATGCTAGGTCTAGTAGCAGGGACTGGGACAGGGACTGATAAATCTATAAATTGGGCCCTGGCTGATTTACATGTGGTACCCCTGGCCTTATATGAGGCCATCATTCAGGCACTGGAGGACCTTCCTCTTTTAGTGCATTTGCATAAAGATTTAGCAGTAACAGTACTGAATATCATGGTCACAGTACACATCTATTTCACCGCTAAAGGCCCTTTGTAGAGTGAACCATAGACAAACCCAAAGAACATCTAGATATACACTGTTTGAGGTACACTATAGGCTATAGGAAAGTCGCTGAACCAGGCAATTAGAAAAGACAGAGTAGGGGGTAACTCTAGTTTTAGTATTGTTAAATTAGTTATGAAGCAATATCATGCTTTTATGTAGAGGGAGACAGAGGCAAAACCTAGAGCCTGGAATTACCTGAAGGAAGCTATTCAAAATAAAAAACCTAAAACGTTTTGATCACTAGTGACTTGGGGCATTAAAGATTATTTTCCAAAGATTGGTAGTAAGGTAGCCCCAGTGCTATGCGTTGATCAATTCTCCTAAATTTTTGGCAGCTCCCATTTAACAACCGGCTAACAACCAAATATCTTGTCCAAAAAGACCCTGCACAACTTATGGACCTCTTTAAGAAAGGACCTCCGTTGCATTTGATCGATTAGCAAAATCATATGCACTATATAAACTTATTCATGGACAAATGTTGAAATCTCTTTCATCCCAGAATAATGAACTTGAATTATCACACAACGTGTTGTTTGTATATGTCTATTGTTTCATTGTTTCATTTACAGTAATTGCTGAAAAATCGACTTCACTCATTTTGTTTATTGTCTTTTGTTAATTATAAATAACTAATCAGAAGAGCCATATGTTATATTTTTTTTTTCTGCACTGACTCTCTTCAGTCACTCACTTTACAAAGCAGTAAAACACTCTTTATGTACATCGTATTATTTTCATGTTTAGAGACTGTAATAATGTATACCCACAGACAGATTCACTCCGTGATTACCTATAATTAGGCAACACATTTTCTGTTGTTACAAGTAATTCAAGAAAACAGGCCTAGCAGCTGCATGGCTTGTCTCTCTTGAATACCTAGTGGTTACCATAATCCAGTGAAGGTACACCTCTAGTTTCATAGCTCCCATTTAGGAACACAGCTCTGCTGAGTCCCATTAATACCTCCAGAAGGACTTTATGGGACTGGGTCTCATCTATCACCTATGACACCAGAGGACTTGCTGATGGCCACCTAGGCATTAAAACCTGTGAAAGCTCGGCCGAACCGTATTCTGGATAAACTTTATAAGATACGGGCAAGAGTTTGGGGCTTTGTATGTTTTTTTATTCGGTCATCTACTCATGAGAAGTATCAGACCTGTGGGGTCTAGCAGACCAGATCCCTATCCGTAAAATAAAAAAGGGGCTAGGGCTAACACAAGGCATTACAGGCCAATTGTACTCTTTGATGCCATGAGCAAGGTTTTTGGATGGAGGAGGCTTCAATTCTTCCTCCAGCCCCAGGGATCTTTAGGAAAGGAGCAAGGACAGTAGAACAAGAACTCAGATTATTATTGCTAAGGTTCAGGTATTTTGATTTGGGAAAACGTTTCTTAGCATGTTTTGACCTTAAAGCTGCCTTCAACTCACTAAGCTGAGGTGCCCCTTGGGAATCGCTAAGATGTGAAGGAATGGACGCCACCTTAATGTCCATGAATCAAGCCTTGCACAAGAACTCCATTGGGAAAGTGCAGAATGGTGGGAACTACAAGTGAATGTATATGTGATAGGGGTGTCAGGCAAGTGTGTGTCTTTGCCACAATACTTTTCCACTTATTTATAAATGATCTGGATAGTTGGTTTCAAAGGGCAGAAGCTGGTTCTCTGAGAATGGCTAATGGTTGCATTTGTTTGACGATGACTCTGTGCATCTGGATCAGACTCAACATGCTCTTATAGGGTTGATGAGAAAGTGTTCTGCAAATTGCCTTGAAATCAAATTTAAAGGAATGGCATATGGATCACAATGGCCCTCAAACCACAAGATAATTTTGGGGTAACCCCTTCGAAGTTGTACCTTTTTATGATTAAGTTGCGATGTGCTTTTTGATGAAAGGTGCATGGAAGTATGAGCTTGAAAAAAATTAACTCTCTCTCAGTAGTACCCCACAACTACGGGTTTGTGAGGGGAATATTATACTTCATTCAGAAGATTTGGGCTATTCTATTTCAATGTCCATAAGAGCCTATACTGCTATGGATGTCTCAGCTGCTCTCTATGCAAGTGAACTTTGGGGGCACGTGAAATTTGAAAACCTTCAACTAGCAGACAATACCATTTCTAAATCTCTTTTGAGGCTGCCTAGCTCTGCACCGACTTTACTCGTCTGTGAGGAGCTGGGCCAGAGGGTGCTTAGCTTGGTGGCTGAGTTGAGATCTGTTCTCTTCTAGGCCACAATCTAGGGGGTTGGGGCAGAAACAATCTGCAGGGTACACCTACAGGAGATTGTGGTATTTAGGGGTGCTGCGTCGCTCCCATGGCTGACCCTTATAAAAAGGTTGTTAACCATACTATCTTTAGATTATTTGTGGCATTCGCTGAATTCGATCACAGCACACAATGTCAAGGTGATTAAAACCCTGTTCTGGGAAAAGGTTAGTCAAGTATGAAGGAGAATTTACAGGTCAATCCTAGATGGGAACTTTATTTGGACTGGAAGTTTTACATTGGGCCAGAGCTGTTTCTTGGTGAGGTACATACTCAACAGATGCAGATTTTTTACATGAAAATTCTGTTTGGAAATCATCTGCCCTGTTAAATCTGAGGTAGACAAGTGGACAAAAGCTGAACCTGCTGGGCCTCTTGGGCGATGTTGGAGCGGCAAGGAAATTGGTGTTCATTTTCTTTTTTTATGTCGATACTATAACTACCTTAGACTATATAGGGCTTTGTCCCCTATTGAGGGATGCTATGAAATTTCATCTTCTGGAAGCATTATTGTGGGCACTTTTGGCTGTTAGCCAAATCATGGTATTTGCTGTTGCAACTTTTCTCTGGAAAGCATGTAGGAGATGAAGATATTTGATTAATAGTTGTAAGCTTTCAGAATTACCTCGAATTTGAGCATTTCTTCCTCTTTGAGGAGTGTGTGAGTTTTCATTATGTATTGTAGTGTATGAATGTTTTAACAGAATTGGAGTTTTCAGATGTAAAAGACGTAATTGGAGATTTCAGATGTAAAAGACCTTTTTATTGGTTTTAGAATTGTTTTTATAACTATACTTTCAGATTGTTTTGCATTGACTTATTCTTATCAAATTAAAACTGATTGCTTATTTGATATATTCCACCTCAGAGTTCAGAGGGAAATCATAGACAACTTGAGCTTCACTCCCATCTATAAAATGGCACTTCGAACTAGTGAGTGGAATATATCCCAATTGTAGATCGCTACCCATCTACACTTGTATATATGGACTACTGAGGTGATGTCACTGCAGTGGGTAATTACTTTGCACAAATTAAGGCTGGCTAGAAAAAACATGGTACAAACCAACCAACTATTACCAACCATTTACTTAAAGAATTTTACCACCAAAAAGTGACTAATCTAAATCTCACTCGTTCACCCTCATTTATGTGGGGTGTCAAATGGAGCAGGTGTGTGGAAACCCATATAAATTATGCTTCCACAGGTTTTGCCATATCTGCACCATGTTGACATGGATTACCTGCACAGAGTAGTAACCACAGTGAGAAGTATGATCAATTTGTTTCCACCTATCCATGCAGGTAACAAGACTGGGTCTCCAACTACATCTGTTTTCTATTGTGGGCAAAGATGTGGGGATCCCCTTGGACTCTGCATGCGTTTCAGCATGTACCAATAGCAGGTTTATAGGAGTCTGCTGTACTGGCCGCCACAATGCTTGTTCGTGGTGGTCCCATCAGTACTGGTTACCGCCACATGCACATGTGCACAGCCGGGATCAACTCAAATCTTCTGCATGTGGGGTAAAGCTGCACAGAATCTGAGGTCCAGCTAAATTCCTGTGACTCTTTGCTCCACTTGTGGAAAATTATGGGAATCTGGTAGAGGCCCCCACACTACAGAGGCAGTAGTGGTTGGACACTGACAGATTCTCTGCCTCAAACAAAATTAACCAATAACTCAATTGTGGCTTACAAAGAACATACAATTACATAACCATACAAACAACTGCGGAGAACAGGATAAGAAAAGCTAACGTTATATGCACAGTACAATAAGATGAAGAAAATACAGGAGACTCTAAGAAAATAACTATGTCATAATTTCCCCCATAACCCACCAACTACACCATCTTCAGAGTTAATCGCTCTAATACCCCAGGAGGTGGCATTGCTTTTATTGCCAAACTATTCCTCCAAATCAGACCCATCCCCATTGTGCCAATTCCAGGCTAGGAAATACTACTCCTCAAACTCACCACAGACCCCAAGTCCACCTTCTACCTGCTCCTCATATACCACCAGCTATACTGCCACAGTCTACAAGACTTGGATATTCATCTCTTGATCACTCCACTCAAACTGATGACCAAATTCATCCTCCTGGGGGACCTCAACCTCGGATTGAATGACCGGCTGACACAAAAGCTTCTAACCTCATGCAAGCATGACAGGACATGAACTTCTCCCAACTGGCCTCCTACCTCACCCATGTCAAAGTACATACTCTGGATTGGATCCTTACTACTAACGCCATTGTATCCATCACATAAGTCAACACAGTGTTGTGGACCGATCACTCCCTTATAGAATTCACACTCTCCCTTGCTAAACCTGCAACCTTAATCCCACCCCCTACCTTACCAGTGCTAGTCCGCAACACACGTAAGCTGACTCATGATGCTCTCAAGCCCACCCTCATCACCTTGCTCACGGCCAACACTGTACCCAGCGGCATGAGCCCAGATAATTTAGCTAATCGCTACCACCAGAGCCTCCTCCTCACCCCACCCCTCATAATCATGAAAACCTCTCCAATGCAGCAAAATCCTGTAAGAAAGCAGTTGTTACACTGAAAGCTAGCTCATATGATGCCAGGATCTAACATCAAAGAACTATTTAACATCCTTAGAGAGCTAGAAAACCCCACCCCCTACAACAGCCCCTAACCTGGCTGACAAAACATGTTGCTCCACCATTCAAGCCACTCTCTCTGACAAAGTTGAGCTTTACGGGAAACAATCAGAACAGAAAAAGCACTTCTTGCAACCAAACCCCCACTTCCACTAATCCAAAGTGCTCACTCACAGGAGATCCTCCCCAACCCCTCCTTTCTCCTTTGCATCTATTACACAAGAGAAAGTCCCTGGAACCATACTCGCTCTTAAACCCTCTAACTGAAAGGGTGACACCTGCCCAGCGCACATAGTCAAACTCTGTTCACACACGCTGACACCAATCATCACAGATTTTGTGAATGCCTCAAGTGAAGTTCCCTCCGGATCACCCCACTCTAAAGAAACCTTCTCTGTACCCCACCGTCCCCACCAACGACCGCCCCATCACCATGGTCCCTGCCAACTTAGACCGGATTGCTTATTGCCAAGTACAAACAAACCTTGAACAACATCACCTACTAGGTACAAGACAATCTGACTTTAGACGCAAACATAGCAGCAAAACAGCATTGCTTGATTTAAAAATACAAATGGATCAAAACCACAACTCAGAGAACCTACCCATTCTCTTCGTCTTGGACCTCTCTGCTGAATTTGACCTTGTTGATCACGACACCTTATACCAGCAACTGAACGCTCACTTCCACTTCTTGGTTGAGGCCACAATCTGGATTAAATTCTTCCTTAGTAACTGCACATCAAGGGGCTTCATTGGCGAGGCAGCTTCTGATCCCATCTTAGTACCTTTTGGTGTTCCCAAAGGCTCCTGCCTCCCCCCCAACATTGACAGTACATACACAAAGCCACTCTTTGGTCTGCTTGACTCCCTCTACACTACTACACTAACTTTGCACACAAATCCTCATCCCCATCTCTGGCAACCACACCAGTGACTCTATCACTATAAACAGAACATACAGCGTCATACAAAACTGGATGGCATCCCATTGGGGGAGGCTTTAGTTCCCTAAATCCAGCAGGGCTTCATCCCCCACTGCCTTGAGAGAAGAACTCATGATAACTGTTATGTTGAGGTTGAGTCTAGAATGTTTTGTGTGGTGCATTCCACGTAGAATGTTATGGTATGAGTGCCAAGGTTCTCCCTCTATCAGTTGGAAAATGAACTGGGCAGAGGGGGACCGGTGGATGCTTCCTTCCCTCATGTACTTGTCCTGCCTGTAACTTTAATTACCTGTAATCTATATTACGAACCTACTAAAGCCTCCTAACCGAACTTGGACTCCTGTGTCATCATTCAACCCCTCAACCTGCGTTTTAACACTGGCGACGAGAATTTTGGTGATTGAGGTGTACCTGGAACTGGAAAGCAGCAAGGCCCAAGAAAGGACAGGAAGATTGAGGTGTACCTGGAACTGGAAAGCAGCAAGGACCAAGAAAGGACAGGAAAATTGAGGTGTACCTGGAACTGGAAAGCTCTCCATCGCCGATACCTCCATCAGAACCGTGACGTCATCAGTTATATGAAGAGCAGGGCCACGGACAGAGCTCTCCAGGCCAACCGTCACCTGTGCACAATGTCACGGATTTCTGCCCGATGCGACAGACGACCCTCTCACAATCCCCAACGTGAAACACATCCAATTAAAGCAACGCTGGAGGTAATAAATAGTTATCTCCAGCTGCGCAGCTTGTGTCTTTCACATCCAGTCAGTGTCAATTATATTTTGCAGCAGCTCCTTACCAGAGCATTTTCTAACGCTGCTTTTGGACGTGAACGCGCTATCAAATGCCAAGGTACTTTTAGGCGCTCTCACGCTGGAGCCACTTCCACTGCTGACAGTCACTCTTTTATTCCCCCAAACCCTTGCTTTGCCAATACACGCCACTGAACCTTATGGAGTGCCAAAATCAAAATGAGCCTATGTCCTCATTATTTTCAGAAGCGCTTGCTGTGGCAAATGGCAGAACAAATGAAGGTGAACAGGGCTGCCCCCCAAAATTACTACAAATGTCCCTTACTAATCAGTCATGCAGGACATTGGCGCGCTCACCTTGAGGAGCGGGGGGGGGGCGGTGGATGCTTCTGGTTCCTCACTCCTTTTTGGTGGGCAACTTCCTCTGCACTGTTTTCCTCCTGGTACAAGTTTGCTTCTTTCCTGTTCTTTCTTGGTCCTTGCTGCTTTCCAGTTCCAGGTACACCTCAATCTTCCTGTCCTTTCTTGGTCCTTGCTGCTTTCCAGTTCCAGGTACACCTCAATCACCAAAATCCTCATCGCCAGTGTGCCTCCTCCATGGCAGCAGCAGAAATTGTATAATGCACAAGAGAAGCAAACACGTCCACTTAGACTGCCATGCTGTAAATCCATATCATAAAATATCTCCTTTGTTCCACTTACAGGAACGAAAGCTCTAATCCGGACAGTTTTCCTAAGCCACAGGAGTACAACGCTTGCTGTCTGAAATACAGAGCAAGTTGCAGTACTATTTTCTGCGAGGTCCCTCATTCTTTGACGTTGGAATACTCCATCAGACCCGGAAATAGGGCACGTAGCACCCACGTTGAAAGGTGCTTTTTTCCAACACTTAAATCCTTTGCTGTGACGTGGTGCTGTTTGTTGTTGATTGCTCCTGGAACTTTGGCATGAATGTTCTAAGCAAGCAACATCGCCAACACCAGCAGCAGTATAGTGACATCACCATTTGGATGGGCGGCAGGGCCTCGGAAAGATCTCCCTGGACAAACCGTCACCTCAAGCAGGGCTGCCTGCCTTACAGGACCACACAGACTGCCCGCTCACACCGCGCTCCCTTGGAGAAATGGGCAGAAGTCTATCACATTTGGCATCTGATAAAGAATGTTATGCAATTCACGTCATATGCAATGACTATGGTGTGAGAGGACACATTGCCAGGTGTTGTAGGAACTTTAATGCAAACACGCCAAATACATGAAGTTAGTGTGGGGTGTGAGAATGTCCAATACAGTGAAAATGGTAGAGAGTTAGTGTTTCCTGTCAATGCCGTGGATGGCAAGGTAAAGAAAAAGAAACCTTATGGCACGGTGATAGTTGAAGGAGTGCCTGTGTCGATGCTCATGGATAGTGGAGCAGACTACACCTGTGTGATTGTGGTTGTGTGGACGTCTGGTTATCTGTCTTTTGCTAGAGCGTGGTGTGATCATTAGCTATTATGGTGTTAGGCATTGAAGCTCAAGGGTGCCGATTTTATGTGTTCAGCTGTGGCGAGCATTTAGTGGTTCAGATAGTAAACCTTCAGTGGTTTCATAGTTAGATGCTCAGTGGTGAGCATTGGTTGTTCGAGGTCTGTGGCCAGGTTAAGACCTGGTGTTGTGTTGGCACACTGCTTGTGTCCATTTGTTGGTAAGTAAATGTTGATCTTTTGGTTGGGTATCAATTTTGATGATCTACGTCACCGATTTTGTGGTTGGTGCCCAGCAGTATGTTAGGTTGAGGCTCATTGTGTCTCAATAGGTGTATGCTTGAGGCAGATAGAGGGTTTAACCCTGTGGTTTCTTCAGGAAGCTTTGATGTTGGTGAAGGTTGATACAGGGTTAATGAGGTGATGCAGGCGGTTAGGATTGTTTATATGATTGTGGGTTGAAACAGTCGGTGTCCACGGGTGATGTTGAGAAATCAAGCAGAGTTATGAAGATCTATGGAGGAAGCATCATATCCTTTTGAATAAGTACTATGAGATTTGGAACGCCACTGTGATGGATCGTATGGTCATGTGTGCGCTCAGTTATGCTTGCGGTTAGATGTAACCGATTTGAGGCATTTGCAGGTAAAGATAAGGACTGACCATGGACATTTCAACATAGTGGTTTGATGTGAAATTCAGATCTACGTTTGTGTGTAAGAAGTGATGGGTTTGTAGTTGCATGCGTTGTTATAAAAAGGTGTATCACTGTAAAACTGTGCTAATATAACCTTTTTGAGGATTTTCAGGCATGTTAGTTGCTTTATAGCAATATGGATTTTTAGGTATGTCGAGCACCACGTCACAGCAAAGGATTTAAGTGTTGGGAAAGTTGGAAAAAAAGAACCTTTCAACGTGGGTGCTACGTGCCCTATTTCCGGGTCTGATGGAGTATTCCAACGTCAAAGAATGAGTGATCTCGCAGAATATAGTACTGCAACTTGCTCTGTATGTCAGACTGCAAGCGTTATACTCTCGTGGATTAGGAAAAATGTCCGGATTAGAGCTTTCATTCCAGTTAGTGGAACAAAGGAGACATTTTATGGTATGGATTTACGGCATGGCAGTCTAAGTGGACGTGTTTGCTTCTCTTGTACATTATACAATTTCTGCTGCTGCCATGGAGGAGGCACGAGGTACTCTGTTAATGTTTTTTTGCAGGACATGGAAGGAGATATATATATATATATATGCCAGTATGGTGCCCAGGTCACCTGTAGACCCATATGGAGGTTATGGCAGCAAATGTATGGTTTAAGATGTCTGTTGCTGTAACACACCAGAAGTGTTGTCATCGGAAAAAAAAAATGTTTTTTTTGCTGGGTATGTGAAAACACATTGTGACAATGTGCTTTCAGTCAATATCATATACGTTTTAGTTAAGTTTGTCCCAATATAGGTTGGGGAAAAGTTGTATGGGGAAGTGTTTCCCGTATTAGTGCTCCAGATAGATATGGTATGTTGCCAAGTTTGGTGGTGCCAATTAGTGTTGGTGAATCATGGTACCAAGGTGGTGTTGCCATTTTTGGGAAAGTGGTTCCCGTATCAGTGGCTCCAGATTGAATATCCCAAATTTTCAAGCTGAATTCGTTCATTAGTTTATTTAAGGCAAACTGTGTAGTTTATTAATAAGTCAGCTGTGTGATTGTGGTTGTGTGAACGTCTGGTTGCCAGTGTGAGAGCATGGTTTGCTCATTGTCTAGTAATTGGTAAGTTACTTGACCTCCAAGCATGCCTATGTTTAAAATGCTTAGTTGTGGCAAGCATTTAGTTGTTCAGGTAGTGAACTCACATAGGTTCAAATGTCAATGTGCTCAGTGGTGAGCTGTAGTGAGCATTTAGTGGTTCAGATAGTAAACCTTCAGTGGTTTCATGGTTAGATGCTCAGTGGTGAGCATTGGTTGTTCGAGGTCTGTGGCCAGGTTACAGACCTGGTGTTGTGTTGGCACACTGCTGGTGTCAATTTGTTGGTAAGTAAATGTTGATCTTTTGGTTGGGTATCAATTTTGGTGATCTACGTCACCGATTTTGTGGTTGGTGCCCAGCAGTATGTTAGGTTGAGGCTCATTGTGTCTCAATAGGTGTATGCTTTAGGCAGATAGAGGGTTTAACCCTGTGGTTTCTTCAGGAAGCTTTGTTGTTGGTGAAGGTTGATACAGGGTTAATTAGGTGATGCAGGTGGTTAGGATTGTTTATATGATTGTGAGCTGGTCCCCTGGCGACGAGGACTGGCCAAGGAGTTACGGCCCCCGGCGAATTCGAGCAGTTCATTGTGCAACTCGAGTGGAAAAATGGATTTTGCCTGTTAATGAGCAGGAACTCTGGCGCCACCCGCATGACTTTGACCCGATAGCGGCCTTATGGACTGTGAATCTCCACACAACGAGTGGGCCAAGAAGACGCAGACACTGCTCTTCATCTTCCAAATACATCGCATCACTCTCAATATACATACAGCATGTGACGTCCTTTGCATTCCCAATAAAAAAACATTCCATGAATTAATGACATGTTGCTCTCAACTACTTTGCATATCCAAACAAACAGAATGGCAATGTCACAAAATTAATTGTCAGGCACACAAAGCAAAACATTTTGAGTTCGCAGGTTAAGCCATATCACACTTTCAGATGAGCGAAAAGTAGAAACACTTCCCTGAAAACCGATCGGACAAAAATGGAAATGCTAAAAGAAAGTAAACACCCGAAACTTTCATGTTGAATGACCTGAAATCCCCCATAGCACGCAGATGTGTGTTTCTGACCAATACTTTATATACTTGGCACACGTAAAATCACGTTGGAAGGATCGTTACTCTAAACTGCTTCCTCCAGTACTTGCAGTATATGTAACGTTCCAGTAAAACCGAACATTAGCAGTAACATGTGTGGTCCTGTATGGCAGGCAGCCCTGCTTGAGGTGACGGTTTGCCCAGAGAGATCTTTCCGAGGCCCTGCCGCCCATTCAAATGGTGACGTCACTATACTGCTGCTGGTGTCGATGTTGCTTGCTTAGAACATTCATGCCAAAGTTCCAGGAGCAATCAACAACAAACAGCACCACGTCACAGCAAAGGATTTAAGTGTTGGAAAAAAGCACCTTTCAACGTGGGTGCTATGTGCCCTATTTCCGGGTCTGATGGAGTATTCCAACGTCAAAGAATGAGGGACCTCGCAGAATATAGTACTGCAACTTGCTCTGTATTTCAGACGGCAAGCGTTGTACTACCGTGGATTAGGAAAACTGTCTGGATTAGAGCTTTCGTTCCTGTTAGTGGAACAAAGGAGACATTTTTTTATATGGATTTACAGCATGGCAGTCTAAGTGGACGTGTTTGCTTCTCTTGTGCATTATACAAATTCTGCTGCTGCCATGGAGGAGGCACGAGGTACTCTGTTAATGTTTTTTTTGCAGGACATGGAAGGAGATATATATATATATATGCCAGTATGGTGCCCAGGTCAACTGTAGACTCATATGGAGTTTATGGCAGCAAATGTATGGTGTAAGATGTGTGTTGCTGTAACACACCAGAAGTGTTGTCATCGGAAAAAAAAAATGTTTTTTTGCTGGGTATGTGAAAACACATTGTGACAATGTGCTTTCAGTCGATATCATATAAGTTTTAGTTAAGTTTGTCCCAATATAGGTTGGGGACAAGTTGTATGGGGAAGTGTTTCCCGTATTAGTGCTCCAGATAGATATGGTATGTTGCCAAGTTTGGTGGTGCCAATTAGTGTTGGTGAATCATGGTACCAAGGTGGTGTTGGCATTTTTGGGAAAGTGGTTCCCGTATCAGTGGCTCCAGATTGAATATCCCAAATTTTCAAGCTGAATTCGTTCATTAGTTTATTTAAGGCAAACTGTGTAGGTTATTAATAAGTCAGCTGTGTGATTGTGGTTGTGTGAACGTCTGGTTGCCAGTGTGAGAGCATGGTTTGCTCATTGTCTAGTAATTGGTAAGTTACTTGACCTCCAAGCATGCCTATGTTTAAAATGCTTAGTTGTGGCAAGCATTTAGTTGTTCAGGTAGTGAACTTACATAGGTTCAAATGTCAATGTGCTCAGTGGTGAGCTGTGGTGAGCATTTAGTGGTTCAGATAGTAAACCTTCAGTGGTTTCATGGTTAGATGCTCAGTGGTGAGCATTAGTTGTTCGAGGTCTGTGGCCAGGTTAAGACCTGGTGTTGTGTTGGCACTCTGCTTGTGTCAATTTGTTGGTAAATAAATGTTGATCTTTTGGTTGGGTATCAATTTTGGTGATCTACGTCACCGATTTTGTAGTTGGTGCCCAGCAGTATGTTAGGTTGAGGCTCATTGTGTCTCAATAGGTGTATGCTTTAGGCAGATAGAGGGTTTAACCCTGTGGTTTCTTCAGGAAGCTTTTATGTTGGTGAAGGTTGATACAGGGTTAATGAGGTGATGCAGGCGGTTAGGATTGTTTATATGATTGTGGGCTGGTCCCCTGTAGATGAGTTCCATAATTGGCCATTATGGTGCTGGTGAGTGTTTTTGTAGTGTATTAGCTATTCATAGCTATATTATGGTATTGGTAGGGAATAGCATTTTGCTTTCTGTGGTTTGCAGGATGGGTTTTGGAAGAATAGTTGTTTGATATGTATGGTTCATTTACCTCTTCCCCTGCGTGTCTCCTTTATTGTATTGTCATGAAAGGGGGGAGATGTGTTATGTTTTAACCTATCCTGGGTCTGTGGCCGTTCCCCATGTATGTGTGTGGTTGAGTCTAAAATGTTTTGTGTGATGCATTCCACGTAGAATGTTATGGTATGAGTGCCAAGGTTCTCCCTCTGTCAGTTGGAAAATGAACTGGGCAGAGGGGGGCCGGTGGATGCTTCCTTCCCTCATGTACTTGTCCTGCCTGTAACTTAATTACCTGTAATCTATGTTACGAACCTACTAAAGTCTCCTAACCAAACTTGGACTCCTGTGTCATCATTAAACCCCTCAACCTGCGTTTTAACAATAACCAATTGAATACGTTCAATCCATTCTGTGAAACATGCAATAATTATAGTTGAAAAATCATTTGCAGAGTGAAAGCTGACATGTACCTTTGATGACAATCTCAAACCAAGTCCTGGCTCAAAAGATTATTTTAAGTGAATCTCATTTCGATAACTAGTATCAAAGAAATAGAGGAAGGTTATGTAAAGACAGCTGCTAAAAATTCCTACCAGTAGCATTTCCAGAGATACTCCCTGGAAAAAAAATGGGTCTTTTTTCCTATGACGTGGTGTAAAAGGCATGCATAAACTTTTACGCAACCCCATATGTTCATTGACTGGTATGGAGGCGCAGGGGTTTGGAACGGAATTACCACTTCCACCACACCACCACACCAAGCCACTTTACCATACATTACCGCCAGCACCTGATTTTCATGCTGCCAGTGATCAATTGGATTCCTATGTGTTTTTTACACCTGCTAAAAGCAGGCAGATTTCACAGGAATCCATTTCAAATTCTGCTGCCAATTACGCATGGCAGGTGGCCTTTACAAGAATCGCACACAAAAAAAGATGTAAAAGACGATTCTGCCAGCTTTCTACTACTTTTTTTTTTGCTCTTCGTGGTGCAAATGACAACGATTGCCCAGAGGGAACCTGCCTGAACTTAAAACGTCACACGCAATTTGAGTGGATTTGGAAAATGAGACTGGCAGAATTATGACTAAAAAAAAAATTCGGGCGCCGTTTAAAAAAAGGTGTGAATGGCACGGACGGGCCCTGCTCTATTATTATTACTTCCCTCTCCAGAGTCCACTTGTGCAATGTTCATAATTTCTGAGACATAGTGGAAATAAAACGTGATAAAGCGGGCGGTTTCAGAATAACACTTGTTTTCATCAACGCTTTGGAGTATTTAGTGCCTCCCGCGATTAGCAATTGCAGGAGGCATTTAACATAGCTCTCAACCGTTTGGGTTGCAAAGGCGGGTGAAAACACCCGATTTTATTTGTGGCGGGTGAGAGGCCCATTGAAACGAATGGGTTTGCAGGAGGCTTGGCGGGTGAGTCAGCTGTTTACAAGGCGGGTGACACCCGCCAAAAGCGTGAGTTGAGAGGTATGCATTTACAAAGGGTTCAGGTGTAGCAGAAATAAACAGCTGGAACGTGTATCCTGTTCTGTGCCCTCGCGCCACCTGCAAAAATTAAGTCAATCCCCTATGTCAGAAAAAAGTGTTTTAGACAGACGTAACACATTCATGTATCTCTTTAGCACCGTGTTTTGCGGCCAGGAAAATAAGCCCTACGGATTTATTATTCATATTCGGTGAATTGGCGGTCACTGAAATCTTACTTGATACACGTCAAGCACAATCATTGGCCCCGGCAGTTCTTACTCTTCAGTTTGACCTCTCCCACCCTACCCTTTCCTTTACTCTTACCCACTTATGACGCCTCGGTTAAAACTTTCCAATGTACAGTACAACCCAACTTTGACACTTTTCTAATAGTTCTCCTCATGTATTTGTACTTAAGGCCTGCCCATGGTCAGGTACAAAGGTCAGTGCACATGAATTCGACGGGTTTCACTGGGAAGCAAATGTGAGAATGATTGCAACGCTAGAGTTGCCAGACCTCTGTATGGCTACACATCTCGTGCATAATAGAGGGAATTACAGAGTGAGGGATTAAGACAATAAGAGAAATACTCACAGAAATAGTGAGCATATACACTCAAGAAGTGAAATAACGGAGGCGCATTTTAGGCACAGGTTGGTGAATCTTTCACGAAGAATTATATAGTTTGCTCCCGACTTCATATCCACAAAGAAGATATCATGTAAATCACGTGTTTCATTATTGTTTTTCTTTACGAAGCAGCAAGAGCGGGCTCACCATTGCATGATTTAACCACAGCGGAATGAACTCGTCGATGCCCTCGGGATAAACCAGCTCTCTGTTGTACGTGTACAATCCCCAAAAGGACGTGAAAACAAACTGAAAAAGAAGCACATGCGTTTTAGCAAGAGCGGCACACCCAAAAGACGTGCATGGCGCGCGCAGATAATTACAACACAAATGCCGAGCAAGAGTTAACGATCAAATGCTAAACCTTAGGCAGAACAGCATCGAAACTGTCCATGTGAATTGTCTTGTTCTTGTCAATGCACATGAAAACAATATATCACGGCCATGGCGAAGGGTGCATTATTCCCTTCCAAAGGCCTGCCAGACTGAACTATAACTGAAGACATTATTCAAGATTCAGAGCGGGGTTATTAGGAGTGTCTTGTCTCTGCTGATTCACATGTGTGTAAACATCCGGTGACAAGGTCAATAGTCTGCAGTCGTGCAAAGCGAAAATGGTTTCTGTTGTGACGGGTACTGCCACCGTCTGCCCGGCTGCTCTCGGCCTGTGTGTCCCAGTACACATATCATTTGCCAGGTATTGACATTATTTGCTAAAATATTACAATAACTCTCCATTAATGACACACAGTAAAACTCCGAATAACATGGCATACTTAGGTATTCAGCTCCTATGACATTTCTTCCGATCATGCTGTATACAGGTATTGCCATCATATTCCGAGATACTCACACCATTTGTCAGATGCTGATATCATGTGGGCACCAGGGGCCAGATTACAGAAAGTTTGCACCAGTGCAAGTGCAAAGGTTGCACGGTATTAGCATTAGGTCAACGTTTGGTCTATTTTTAAAAACACTGGGACACATTAAAAAAACCATTGAACCTTGACAAATGCAGTTTGGCATATTAAAAGCACTTAGATTCCAGCTACCATTATATTCCAGATACTGGAAAGCTTTGACAAGACTTACACACATGTATCCTAGAACCAACCCTATTTGTCCGACATTGTCATAACATGGGAAGTACTCACAGCATATTTCAGTTTTTGCCATTATATGCCAAGTTCCTTGTGTTCTTTCACAGGTTTTGTCCTCAAATACCAAGATACTCAAAGTATTTAGCTTCCCTTGGCAATGGTAGTAGGTAAGCAAGGCGTTTAACAGCTTTTGCCTTCACATTTCCAGATACAAACATATGCTAGGTTTTGCCACCATGAAAAACTGATTGCAAACTGTGTGGGTTTTGACCCAAATTTTCACAGACCATTTTAGCTTTAAAAATGTTCTCGGCAGAGATCCCCTATCAACCTCCCTTAGTTGGTTTCGGCATCGTCACGCTACTCGGTCGCTCATGCATTCAGGGGCAAACATTAAAAACTTCCAATTTTAAAATTCACCAGCTACCACTCTCAATTAGTGTCCTGGTGAACAAATTGTCACCTTCTGTTACTTTGCCCATCTGGCATTTGGATAATGTGCAATTAAGCAAGATGCTTAACGAATTGTCCATGACTGAATGAATTGAATATGCCAATGAACATCTTGTGAATAATTTCTAATTATAATGCCAACACATTCCTCCAAATATCAAAAGTAGAACTACCAATCGACTCTGTACAATGGCCTTTCAATGATCCACTATGTGACCAATATTACTGACCTAACATGCTTACAAATGCCTCATTTGTCACTGTTTCCAAAATATTTCTTGGACAATAACCTTAAATCCCCAGTAAAGTGTACTTTAAATCCTTTATTTTTGACTAGTGTTTAATGGTCTTGTGTGGTTACAAATGCCCCATTTGCGATTTCGTGTAAACACCAGCTTAATCTCAATTTCAGTTAAAAACGTTTCCAAATTAGCTTTGTCTAGATTTGCACCACGACATACTGTTAAACTGCTAAACATTAACAAATTCTATTTGTAAAATTCGATCTACTACCGTTGCAATTTGGGTTGCAATACTTTTGCCCCAACCTGAACAACAATATTTTGAAGTGAGGTATGGCTGTTGCTCATCATTTCATTTGAAAAGCAAATGTTGCTCTTTGCCCACAAAAGATTGGGGTACCCTGCAATACGGTTTCTAGTGTTTTCAGGAAGGGAAGGGGTCGAGAGAAGTCTCTGTCAGGATGTTTCAAGGCCTGTTGTACTATCCCAGATTTAAGGAAGCCCTGACAGCAGCTATATTTGCTGGAAGAAGTGTCACAATTCTGCCACCTAAACAATGGAAGAGGCCCACTGTGGACAATCTGGGGCTCACAATTAATTATCAAAATTAATTCTAAACTATATTTGTTTATATATCTGGGTTTATAATGTCTTTGTAAGATTTCGGAACTTCCCGTTCACTATGCAGAAAGTGCACGTCTGATAATGCACATTTTGGCATTTTTGGATACCTGGCTATTTCTATGTGAGAGTTTGAGAAATACATTCTGCAGATGACCTGTAGGCCGGCAATGCTTTCACTTTCCCAGTTTCAGAGTGGGAGAATGCAGATTACCTTCAAGTGTGTTGCCCTAGGTACTGCCAAGGGGCCTGCATCAGCCAAGGCTATGTCTGTACGTTAGAAACTGCCTGAAACAGCACGTAGTTCTTGCATTGAGCGTGTTTGCTTACTGCCTTGCTTTGAACCGAATTTTCCTGCTCAGTTCTGTTTCTTGCTGCTGCCAGAACTTGCTTCTGTTCCAGTGTCCTTGTTACCTGTGCTCCAGCCCTGTACTCTCTGTCCTGCTGTTCAGTGATCGCTGCCTTTTGCTTTCTGCTTCCAGACCTGCAGTGTCTCTCTGCTCCACTGTCTATAACCATTTGCTTTCTGTCTGCAGCCCCTTGCTTTCTGGCCACAGTTTCAGGGGGCTGTAGCCCCTTCGTCTATGTACAGTTTTCCTGTTCCGAGTTCAGAGTTGCTGGCTGTAATTCAAAAGGATTGTGTTACTGTTTTTGTCCTCAATTGTGCTTGTGTAATTCTTTTGTCTAGAGTATGGCTCGGGGCTTCCCAGCAGCAAGTCTCTGTCCTTTGCTGTGTCGTATCTCAGTATTTTCAATTGTGTCATACTTGTTAACAGTGTGCTGGTTCCTTTGTCAGCATGCAGTCACACTTCCATTCCGGCTGGACCTGTCCTGGTTTTGCTGTAGAGAATATTGTTTCCTTGTTCATGCCTTAGGGTCCATATAATGCAACATATGCAAATAGTTTACTCCCTAGTTTCCCTTGTGAGTAGGGGATATCTCTTCAGTGTATATACATGCCTCAAGCACCAGACACAGAAGGCAGCTCCTGCTGCTCCTTTTCATGATCATTCAGGGTGGTGCACTGTAATAAGAACCTGCTCGGAAGGGTAGCATTTTGCCTGACACTGTGGGGAAACCCTGTGACTATTCTGTGTACACCCCAAGAAGTGGATGTGACTGAGGAATCAGAGCTTCATTTAAAGACAATGGGATGATGGGAGTCTTGCTGGCTAGACCCTGGGAGAGACTAGAAGAGTGAGTCATGTATCATGTTACTGGTCCTCTGCTTTTTGTCTGGACACTTCCTTTTCACTGGTACTGTAGATGGCTACAGCACAAGTTAGATATGAAACAGGGTTTTGAGTTGTTTACTTGATGGTTTAGCAAAGTTATTTAATTGGATAATTGAAATCCATAGGGCAGAACCGCTCTTCACCTATTCTCAGTTGTGGATTCACCTGCCAATTAGCATAGCATATAATCAATCTAGAGAGGAATTGCCCTCTCGCGTTCACAGTAAGACAGGGAGATGAGAAGTGGTGTCATGTGTAGAAGTACTTAAGAGTATTTTTTTTTAATTTTGTAAAAAATGTTATTTATCATTTGGGTAATGCCCAGACCCACAGGTATCACAGCGTTTGTACAGAGTAATAGCATGGAAAGGATTAACAGGTCATAGAGTCAAAAAGGCAGCTTAGATAGATCATAATTAGGGTTTTAGTCATACTTATTGAATAACCAAGTTTTCAACAATTTCTTGAATGCTCAGTAGGCCGGCTCGTTGCTTAAGTGAGCGGGAAGGGAGTTCCCGTGTGTCCACTAGTTTCCCGTGTGAGTAGGGGATTTCTCTTCAGTGTATATACATGCCTCAGGGGCCAGACACAGAAGGCTGCTCCTGCAGCTCCTTTACATTCAGGGTGGGGCCCTGTAATAACAACCTGCTCAGAAGGGTAGCATTTCGCCTGACACTGTGGGGAACCCTGTGACTATTCTGTGTACAGCCCAAGAAGTAGCCAATGGTGTTTGTCTTAGTTGTAGGCCCTGTCCTTTGCTGTTCACTGCCTTTGTTGCCCGGCTATAGTTAAAGTGTATACTTTTATTCCTTTCATTCCAGTTTCTTGGGAACAATTCTCGCTTCAACATTGGGGTACTGATCCCCCTGGGAGCCTCTGACAAGAAGAATCTGTTTTTGTTTCCTGAAAGAATTTAGCCAGACATGGGTCAATAGGACAAACGCTTTTTATAGAAACCATCAAGACTGCTAAAGTGTTTTCGGAACAGGGGGGGGATGTTAAAAAAACAGTTTCTCTAAGCATGGTGTATGGAGTGTTGGGGGATGAGTGGTGGCATACTGACAGTGACAGTCTAGTATTTCAGTTCAGATTTAAATCGTTTTATCTCAGGAGAAGACATTTTTTTCTTGTAAAATTCCTGAGATGGAGAGACAGTGATTGATAGGATGGAAGGGTAAAGACATTATTTAAAATTGTAAATAACTTGTACCATACATTTGGAGATCCTACTGTATTTGAATAGTAGCACATTTTTACATCAGCTATTGCTTGTTTAAATTATTTATACTGGTGAAGCTGAGTTCTAGGAGACATCTTGGTGGTCTCCTCCTTGAATACCCACTATTTCCTTTCCACTGCATGTATGTTCTTTTTTTTAAAGGGCAAAGTTCCAGAATAATCCAGTGTGTTGTTTTATTGGAGCTGGGATTCCTGTACTTGAAAGGAGGTGGCATTGTTCTATCTAAGGCACTTTTCTTCCAGCTAGACCAACTTTGTAAATGTAAGTGGGATTGGGGCTCCAGCGATGTGGATCATAGTTGAAAAGGACAGCTGTAAAGAAGTAAGAGGAATATATTGTCTAGTTACATAAGGTAGAAGTAACCATAGGTTCCTAGTCGAGGAAAGGGTATCCATGGAAAGGGCAAGAAAACTAGATAGCAGAGTGGTCAGACAAGAGTAGATGATTGGAAGTGATCTCTACAAGACCATGGTTAGAGAAAATAAGTTCTGGAGTTCGGCCAGCCTGACGGTAAAGGCCAATGGCCTGCTTGTGCAAGTCAGGAGTTTATAGCTGATTAATAATAATAATTTTCATTTATAGAGCTATGAACCCTCAAGCATCTGAGCACTGCTTTTTATTACCGATGGAGTGTGGTGCTCATTTATCGACCTCAGAAGGATGAAAGGCTGAGTTTGACCCTGCCGGGATTCAAACCTGCATCGGCAGGCTCTGCATGGATGTCAAAGCGATGTCAAAGCGAGCACTCTGCTCGCTGTTCTAACTGACCGGCTGATTGAAGATTTAAGAGATTAGCAGTGTTTGTAATAGAGACACCCCCGTAATAGATATTGAGATACACGGCATTTGCCAAATGGAGGGATTGGAGCGTAAATTATAAGATTACCCAAAGGGTGAACATGGTAGTACTGTAACAACAAACCCAGGGAGAAGGCTGAATCCAATGGAAGTGACTGAGGAATCAGGGCTTTATATAAAGGCAATGGGATGATGGGAGTCTTGCTGGCTAGACCCTGGGAGAGACTAGAACAGTGAGTCTCTCAATAATGGATGATTTGCAAATTTATTAACTTTAAAACTAGCATGCTGTCCTCTTTTCACAGGTTTCATGTAACTAGTCCTTTGCTTTTTTGTCTGGACACTTCCTTTTCCCTGGTACTGTAGATGGCTACAGCACAAGCTAGATATGAAACAGGGTTTTGAGTTGTTTACTTGATGGTTTAGCAAAGTTATTTTATTGGATAATTGAAATCCATAGGGCAGAACCGCTCTTCACCTACTCTCGGTTGTGGATTCATCTGCCAATTAGCATAGCATATAATCAATCTAGAGAGGAATTGCCTTCTCACATTCACAGTAAGTCAGCAAGATGAGAAGTGGTGTCATGTGCAGAGGCACTTCAGAGTATCTTTTTTAATTTTGTAAAATATGTGATTTAACATTTGGGTAACACCCCGACCCACAGGTAGCACAGCGTTTGTACAGAGTAATGGCATGGAACGGATTAACAGGTCATAGAGTCAAAAAGGCAGCTTAGATGGATCATAATTAGGGTTTTAGACATACTTATTGAATAACCAAGTTTTCAACAATTTCTTGAATGCTGAGTATGAGGGCTCCTTGCTTAGGTGAGTGGGAAGGGAGTTCCACCGGGCCGGAGCTGTAAAGCTGAAGCAGATATCACTGGCAGATATCCTCAATGTTGCAACACCGCTACCCATCACACGTTGATGCAGAATTAACAACTAATGACGGTTTGATCACCTGCTTTGGATTTTGGGGTCAAAGTGCCACAGACACATGCTCTGTAGAACTGGTTATTCATAGATAAGAGCATTAAAGCGTATAATGAGTCACAACAATGGTTGTTGCCAAAGTTTTATCATCGATGATGGCATAACGTAACTTTATGTTGAATTATTCCACTTCAACAACAGCTACCATTTTTACAACAAAATGAACAAGGTTCTACGCAGTCACCTTCTTGTTCCAATATCGCAAACATTCTGAATAATTTAAAGTTACTTCTTTCAATCCCCACTTCTCTTCACATAGGGCATGCCAGTTCCAATGTCAACGAACAGTTAATTACAAACTCAACTTTGCAGTCTCTAAACAGCGAAACGCTGTAGGACGAATGCCTCCTCACAAGCTAAAACTGAAAGTAGGTGCTGTAATTATGCTACTACGCAATCTTATGCCATCACGGAGACTCTGCAATGGAACAAGGTTGACAATTACGCAACTACAAAGACACATCGTACATGCCTGTGTAATTGGTGGAACTTAGATACTTTTTTATAGTACGCACACCTCTCATTCCATTGAATACAAATTTGCCTATCAAATTCAAAAGAAGACAGTTACCTATACGTTTAGTCTTTTCAATGATCATTAATAAGTAACAGGGACCTACACCCCCTTCCTGGAAGCAATCAATGGTAATTCTGATATTTAAGAAGGGGGAAACACTTGACCCTATGAATCACTGACCGATTTTGACCTTTAAGATCTGCTAGAACGGCGTATGTTACTCCAGGAACCGCCAGTTATAAAAAACATATTATGACAAGGAGTTGAGACTATGTGGAAATGAACAGATTACTTACTGGAAAAAAATTTAATAGGTGTCCTCCTCTTTTTCAATAGTATCCCTACCTGTTTATTTTAAACAAGAGGGCTACAAGTGAGGGACTTACATTTGATTTTAGGAACTTTTAGGAATCACACTATGGACTGTGTCCCACACACTTTAATTAGAAATGTAACAAGGAAGTACCTGTTGTGATGACCAATACAGCTGATCAATTCATCTTTTCCACAATCAGTATTCACTATGCTGTTTCACTTGGGGAAAAAATGGGTGATCATTAGAAATTAGATACCTGGAGAGACTCAGTGACGAATTGGATTCTGCACCAAAAGAGTACAAGGATACATAGGTATAAAATGCCCCATTCAGCTGTGACACTTCTACAAACCAAAATCCAATGCAACCATAAAGGTAAAACAAGGACAGTTAAGAGATATACCTCCTTCATCTTTTGTGGTAACGTGTGCCAAAGGAAGGCTATGCTCTTGAGAAGCTCTTTTCGGGCACATTGGATCATGTATGCACAAGCAGCAAGTGGGCATCGAGTAGTGATGAATGCGGACGCTCTGTGAGGTGAAAGGGAGGCTCTCAAGGATGCTGATCGGGGCAGTTCCAGCATAGCTTCGCAGTTGGGCCATGCTGAGTCGGGCTTGAGTGAAGCTCCAGTGGTGCGAGTCGGTGGGTGTCGGTGTTCAAAGTGGTGATCTTCGGTGCGTCGATGTCTGGTCAATGAGGTGGCCATTCAAGGGATTTCAGGGTCGAGCCATGGAAGTAACCCCAGGTTAGAGTCGTTGTGTGTCTCACCAGTAATTTGTATTGGGTGCCAGCATTGAGCAATCGCTTCAGGCCTTGCAGGTGATTAGCTTAGTTTGAGCATGATGTAGCATCAAGCTGGTTTGAAGTGCAAGCAATAGTTCGATTTGGTGAAGGGGCACAAGCACCAGTGCTGGCGCGTTCCCTCTCGTTCAAGGTATGGTGAACATGGAGTGACTGGATCCCACTCCGTTGTTCCTCGAAGCTAGGTCTGCTCTAAATAAATTCAATAAGAATAACAACAGGGAGCTTCGGCTTCGGCTGGTCTGGTCCTTCTGTTGCTGCGAGGCCCACTCAGGGGGAGGACAGGATGACTCCATTCACAGTCTGCTCTCCCAGCTTTAGGAGATTTCCGGTCCAGAGTGTAGGTCCTGGTGGACAGGAGAGGTCACTCCTGCTGTACCCTGGGAGTGGGAAGGACACAGATCTTCCTTCTGCCTTGGATGGCTCCTTCTTCACCTCAGGCTAAGGGCTTTGAAATTACCTCTTTCCCAAAGGAAGTCCAGAGAGTTCTTCAAAGAGACTCTGCGGCTTTATGAGGATCCAAGAGGATGTGAGAGAATCTGAGGAAGGGGTGGAGTGCTTTTCTCCAGAGGAAGTGGAGGGGACAGCAAAGGGAAAAAGAGACAGAGAGAAACAAAATGGGGGAAGTCTCATTCCAGTGACTACCCTAATTACGCCCCCTTCCTCCTCGCAAAGAACAAAAGGCCTTTAGAGATGCAGCACCCGGTTGTGAAGCTACACATTTTGCATGAGTGTGTTCCTTTGCTACCCTGGTCCAGGACAGCTGCCTGCTCTGTGGCTGTCTCTGGCGGAGGGTGTTTCCTGCCCTACAAAGATATCAAAGAGTAGGCCCAATCCTCCAGGTTCCTGTCCTGCCATTTGGCAGACTCCACCCGGCTGACCAGAATATACATCACCTTCCACAACAGAGCTGACTCATGGGAGCTAACACGTGCAATATCAATTGGGATGTAGTGGCCATGTTCATACGTAGTGCCATGCACTGTGCCTAAATTCGGCACAGCTTTATTTTAGAGTTTAACCTGCCACCACATGGGTTACTCATGATCATTGTAGTTTTGATACAGGGCGAATACCTTAAATGCCGCCCCTGTGCAACAGAGACTTGGCTGTAGCTGTTCTATCGACTGGACATCTTGTGACCGTTGAACCTGCTCTACGCCAAGGCAGAGCAGGCGCTACGGATCAGGCTACTGATCCAGCAGGGCACAAGTACACTATGCTTTCGGCATGGGGTTGAAGCAAAGGAGAATCAGGTTAGCAGATTACCCTTTTGGAGACTGAGTTACCTGCGTCATTTTATGTATTAATAAACATCAAAAAAAGCCAGGGCTTTGCACCCTTGCCAGATGACAATTCCTCACAGAAATGCAAACAGACTCAAAGGCGCGATGGTAGAATTCAATAGAATTCGAATGTATCCCTGGTACGGTACTGTTAGGCAGAATCCTGTGCAGTTCCCTTAGGGAGCACTACAGAAGATTAAGACTACAGGTATATGCAATAAATCCCCTTTGGTATCAGTCTGCACCACAAAGATTTTTTTGGTAGCTGTGGATAAGCAGTCAGACCTATCTCAAGAGGGAGATGAGCAGTATTCAGGGTTTACACAATAGGACTACAACACTATTGAACAAGGAAACACTGACCAAAGCTTTGTATCAAAAAGAATATATATATTTATTTTAAACACTCTGATGTTCACACACAAATCACTATTCATAAAAAAGTAAGTTAAAACAGTCTTGAAAAGTATACACAACTCCCTATTTAAATTGTAGACAAGTTTGAGCAAGAGTGAAAACTGATCAAAACGGCACAGTGAAAACCAAGCAGAAATGGCACTCTAACAATTTCTCAAAAGGGAGGGAAAGGACAAGTTATACAGGGTTAGACTCTTTAACACACCAGCAACACTTCCCAAGTAGATTGTGAACAAGTTAGGCAAGGCAGTACTTTAGCATATGCAAAACTGAGGTGAAAACCAAGCAAAATGGCACTTCACAATTTTAAAAAGAGGGAATGAAAAGGTGGTTATAAGAGTTAGGTGCACCAACACATTTCTAGGTGAGAAGCAATCTAGAGAAGGCAGTTGTAACAGATTTAGCCAGAGTCAATAGGCCTGTGCCAGTGTCAATGGTACAAGGCAAAGTGCCCAGGTGCAAAATGTTCTAGTCGCTGCAGTCAAGTCTTTGTTTAACGATTCGAAAAGGCGGTTGCAGAAGGTGAAAGACAATGTTAGATGATAAGGGCAGCCAACCCAGTAGGTAAGTAAAGGAAAGTAAAGGATTTAAAACACCTTTAGCGATACCCAACGAAACGGGAGGCCTGGCGGAACAATGTACCTTAAAAGTGGAAGAGGCTCCTGCGGTGGTGGTTGTTCCTGGCAGTTCCTGCAGTTCGGGAGATCCAGCAGAGGAAGTGAGACTCTCGTTGTGGAGGAAGGTTCGAGTTACTGCACTGCCCAGGAATGAAACCAGCCGCGGCGCTGTCAAAACGAATAAAAGGTACACTCCTTTAAATCGGGGTCCTGGTGTACGGGTGCCTGGCCATCCGGTCTCCTAGTGCTTGGCGCTGTCGATTCGACCAAGGCAGGTCCTGGAAGGCAACTGGCGAACTGGTTGGCCCCACCAGCTCAAGGGAAGAAGACTCTTGCAGAGGAAGATTTTCTACAGTCGTTGGAGAAAAGTGGTGAGGATCTGCAGCAGGGCCGGTGAGGATCTGCAGCAGGGCCGTTGCAGATGTCTTCAGCTTCTCTCCTCTTCGGTTTCTTAGTTCCAGTGGTGACGTCTTGTCCTCCAGTCCTCAGAAACCTGCTTTTATGCAGCAAGACCCCCATTCATACAGCCTAGCTGTCACTCACACAGTGGGATCGCTTTCCTGGCGGGAGAACCCTCTAGCCTATCAGGGCAGAGTGCAACTTGGGTTGCGTAGCCAACCCGGTCCAGGGTGCCTATTCCCCACCCACGCATCCAGTCTACCCCACAATCAGTGGCGCCAAGAGGAGGGTTTCTGTGCAGAAGCCCGCCAAAAGGACGAACAAAGGATCCCCGACCTGGGTTAGGTTTACAGAGAAAGACACGAGAAAGAAATATTATAAAAGTTCTGGTAATAAAAACCTACCGGAGTAAAGTTAATATAAAAATAAACTGGCAGTATATTAGAGGCTGTCAGTAAAAGTGGTAGCCTCGAACAATGGGAAAATCCCATAGAGAAATATTCGCGGTCGAAAATTTATGGTAGTAACCACTGCCCCCAGCCAGAAACTTTTGAGAGAGGGACTGTACGGTTGCCCCTCGAAAATGAACACTAGGGAAAAACTATTAACCCTTCCCAGTACCTCCATAGTAAGATGGGTTGTACTGGTTTGTTCATAACTATTGACTAGTAAAGTCAATGGTAACTTTATATGCCCTGGGAGACAGTAGTCAGTCCCAGAGTATGGAGTCTATGTTTGGGGGTTGCTACGACACCCCAGTGGTACGGCATGGAGGGTGCTGTGTATCACACATGGTAAAAAGATGATTCCCATGAGGGTGAGAAAAACCATAGACCATAAGCACACAAGATAGCCTAAGACACACATCAGCAATATGTCCAAGAGTGGGAAAAAAGGGTTTCACTCTTAGCAGGAGAAAAAAACAAACCCCTCAAATCCAGAAAAGCTGCTGGGGGACTCTAAAGGTAAGGGAAATTAGCCTTTGAAGAGAATTCTCCCTAACAGGTACAATGAGCTAGCAACGCAACTAGCAACCAGGAATATGATGCACCTCTGATCCTGAATAAGAGTGTGCAGGGCAGGTTATCATGGTGTTGCCAGCGGTTGCAAGTGCGACCGCTGGGGGGCTGCAGTTTCAACCCATGGGGACTACCTTGCGACCCCAACTTTAAAAGAAATGTATATATGTTTTTTAAAAAAACACAACCTCCTAGTGTATCTGGGGCCCCCGCCACACCAGGTCTGGTGGCTGCTGGACCCAATCCTCACCCATCAGGGTGAAGACTGGGCCGGGAAGGTGCTCAGTAGGGGTTGGAGCTGACCGTGACATGAGGCACATGTCACATGCCACGTTCAGCTCCAACGCCTTCTCCCTCGGATTCCTCAATGCTCACATACAGGAACCAGCAGGCTCTCGGAACTGCCTGGTTCCTCTTTGTGAGCAGCACAGCAGAGCAGAGGGTGGCCTAGAAGCTGCAAGACAAGGTAAGAAGGCTTTTAAAAACAAATATAATGTGTATTTTGCATGCGTGAAGTGTGTATCAGATGTATGTATGTGAATGGTGGGTGAATCAGAAGTGATGTGATGTGTGCTTTTGAATGTTCTGGATGGGTGGGTATGGGGCTGTGTAGAGAATGCAATGAGTGTATGTAATAGAATATGTGAGTGACTGGTGGGTGAATGAGAAGTGATGTGTGTGTTTGAATGTTTTGGGTGGGTGTATGCCTGTGTAGATAATGCAATGAGTGGA
This sequence comes from Ambystoma mexicanum, assembly GCF_040938575.1. Classification (NCBI taxonomy): domain Eukaryota; kingdom Metazoa; phylum Chordata; class Amphibia; order Caudata; family Ambystomatidae; genus Ambystoma; species Ambystoma mexicanum. The sequence goes on along the minus strand of NC_090933.1, from coordinate 20,964,430 downwards.
TGTAAGAGAAGGTGTGAGTGACTCGTGGGTGAATGAGAAGTGATGTGATGTGTGTTTTTGAATGTTCTGGGTGGGCGGGTGTGTACCTGTGTAGATAATGCAATGGGTGGATGTAAGAGAAGGTGAGAGTGACTGGTGGGTGAATGAGAATTCATGTGATGTGTGTTTTTGAATGTTCTGGGTGGGTGGGTGTGGGCCTGCCTAGAGAATGCAATTAGTGGATGTAAGAGAAGGTGTGAGTGAGTGACTACTGGGTGCTCTTGGTTGGGTTTGGTGTGTGCTTGTGTGGTGAATACAGTGTGAGTGAATGTTAGAGGGGATGTATGGGTGAGTGACCGGTGGTTGAAAGGGGATGCATGTGTGTGTAAGGACCCTCGAGACTGGGGATCACTGGAGCATTTTTGCCACATCCTTTATTGACTTTGCATGTTTTACTGGTATTTCTGACACAGTAGCAAGTTCATGTGTGTCATTATCTGGCTAGACTGGCATTTTGGTGCAGTCAGTCTAGCCATTGCATACTGTGGCATGGCATTTATTACTCGCCATTGTTAAAAAAGCAAGCCTGACAAGCAGTGTTACCTCGCTAGACTGATGTTTTGGTGTAGCGGTCTGTGTATTCTTTTACTGTAGCATGACGTTTTATTAACAGAGAATCTATAATACATCAAGCATGATACGTGTTCTAATTGGTCTACACTGGCTTACATTGGAATCAGTTTGGACAGGTTTTTACATTGTGACTTGTCACTTATAATGGCCAAACCAATGGAAATATGTTCTTACGTAGGAGTCCTGTCATATATTGGCAGAGCCAGTTTTGTGCCAAGTGCCAGTAATGATACTATACAAAAACATCTTAAAGCGAACATGGGTGGATTCTTATATGGAAATACTAGCATATGTTGGTGGAGGCAGCATGGAAATGTATGGGCAGAGCCAGCATGAACATTTGATACTGGCATATATTTCAGGGACCGGCATGAGAATGCATTGGGAAATGCCCTGTGCTCTTTTGGTGTCTTGCATCTATTGTACATTTGTCATGATTTACCCTACAAAACCGATTGTTAGCCGTTTACCTAAATTGTTGCCTTTTACCCAAATTGTCACAGAAAGTGTGCTTTGTAACGCATAATTTTAACCCATTGATTAAACATTTTCTCTGGGGAGGTAGAAGAATCTCCCATGACCCCCCGCCCCACAACCCATTTTCATTAGTTCCCTCACTGCACTCAGCCGCAATCACATACGTGTGGCAAATATTTACACCCTCCAAAAAACAACTCACCAGCCACCACTGGTGGCTGGTATATTTGTGAACAGGGCACCGCCCCCTTCTTTCTATGTTACATTAAACATTTAAGCTTTGATTAAAAAACCTATTAACTTCTTTCACTTGCAGTAGTGCATGCTCCTGCAGCGGCATAAGCATCATGGACAGTGTGCACACGTGGTGGTGCGGACCGTCCCGGGATGTAGCGTTCCCTGTGCTTTGCTAAGGAGCTTGAGGGGGCCCACAGCATGTCTCACAGGGGAGTCACTCAAAGGGATAGTGTGCAGTGCGTGCCTTGAAGTCTGCCATTGAGTCCCCGGGTGAGATGCAACTTGTCGGTGTTTTCAATTTAAAATAACTGTGTGGTGCCATGGATGTATGTGTGCAGCAATGATATTACATTAAATGATGTTTCTTTTTAAAGTCCTCTGGCACCCAGTATTACGCTTAAATAATAAAAACTATGAGGAGTCTTTGGTATATTGAAAGAACCGTTCCGAGGAATTATACTCCAGCAAAGATAACATTATCAGGTGCAGTCCCCTGTGTGCACGCAGACCAGTCTAATAGCTTTCGCCTATCGTCGTGGTAGCTGACTCATAGATACATTTATAAGTAGGGAATTTTGTTGATACTAAATCCTGGTCAATTATTTAGTTTTCAGGCCTTGCTCTTGCAGCATTTTGCTCCTGGGTAAACAGCAGTGCACGCCTCCCGAGGTCATTGCTTTTTTGGCTTCTTTAACACAGCAACACTACAGATAACGGATACTTCTGTGACCATTGATCTATAGATGTTTCATACACTAGCTGTAGCCTGCGTTAGAGATTTTGGTTACCCTGTTACAAATACTGCATTATGTATGTTTTAGATATAGACTTCACGTCAAGTCTGCAAAATGACATTCCCCAAATGTCTGATCATGGACAAATCATGCCTCCCTATGTGCCTCTGTTCAATCTAGCTGCAATAAGAGCGCCTGGAAACAGGTGCGAGACATATCTGAAAAATCTGAAGGTCGTTTGCCATCACTTCCCGTGATAACACTTGGGGGTGGGGTCAAATGACATCACTTCATGTCATGTCTTCAGGGGGTCAGGGGTCATGTGATGTCACTTCTGCTAACCCTGACATTTAAGTGAAATGACGTCCCTGCATGTTATGCTCCTGATTATTGTCTAGATATTCTTAGTAGAATGTTTGCTAATGCTTGCTTTTCAGATGGCCAAATGTGTTAAATGCACTCAACCATGTGGGCCCAGACGTGGGAGATCCTTCAAGAGGCTTGGAAAGTGTGCCTGTTTATGCCTTAGAGTTGGCAGAAATGTTGTTGCACAGTCTAATTGGTTCTTGAACAATTGCGATTCCGTTTAATGCTGATAGGAATTTTTGCCAATCTTATCTTTTCTTGAAGATGAATGGGTCAGATTAAATGACGTCCTGTATGTCTGGGAAGTGTTATTCCTTTAATACGAAATACAATATAAAAAAATACCTGTGGTATATGGTAACAAAGAAACTAGAAATTTGCAATGAAAAATAACTAATTGTATACTCTATTATCTTTGATTTCTTCAGTCCTCAATAATTATTTCTGTTCTAATTTCACCTAGACTATCCAATGTTATGTTAAAAGCTGCATTTTTTTTATCCATTTATTGTATTACTAGTTTTTCCATTTTACAAACTTGTTACTTGGGTATATACAGTAAGAAGATCCTACTCTCTCTCTTCTTGGTGACCAACTGGATTTCTTAAAGAAAAAACACATATACATTAATACACAACCATACTATATTTGTATTACACAGTTCCACATTGTTTCAAATAAAACACGACAGTGTCTTGCTGTATTGACATATTAGGAAAGAAATCGGGCAATAAGTGCATGCAGCAGAGATTGTAGGATATTCTAGGAGGGTAGTAAGTGCGTAGGTAAGTGAGGAAGTGTTTGCATTTATAATGCCACGCCATACAGGACTGTTCAGGTGTTTTAAACATAGGCAATGAGTAACGGCCCATTAAGTACCCCAAGGGCTGAATTAACCACCCTGAGACTCTTTCACAGCAATCTTCTATGTCGGCAAAAGCTGTCCTTTGGCCCAGAAAAAAACATCTGGGGTGCATCTGGACTAAATGTGGATATATGGCAACAGAACAGTTGACACTCCAGCTAAAGTAGTTCAGTCAGCTATAAATATGCCAACAACGTGTTTTCACTCACTTCATATTTTCTGAACACTATCCAGAAAGCATTCTTAGTGTGCCAAAAAATGTCCAGTTTTGCATAATAGACTTATGATCCCGGGAGGGCAGAGAGAAAATCCCCCCAAAGACCCTCAAGTACACCAAGTATGCTGTGCAGCCCGAAAAAAACCAATTACATTTTTCAGCATGTCCTTGCTTCTTTAGAAGGAGATATTATAATGGGAAAAGCAAGAGAAGTACTTCCTGTGAAAGATGAGATGAGATTGGTTTGTTCTCAAACTCTTGCCCACCTGCTGGCAGTGACAACGTTTGGCATACTGCAAGACAACGAATTGCCCTTTACAGATATTTGTGTTGATGTGGTTGTGGCTTCTTTGTGTAAGCAGACTTCCTTTACTAGCACATGAACACATGCATCACAAAACAGCTAGCCGTGTACAACACGTACCTATCCTTTTTGATAACTAAAATAACACTGAAGTGAATGTCTTTTACAAAGAGCAAGGGACAACGTTACCATTCGAAGAAATAAGACACCTCATTTAAAAACACATCAGCTGATAAGAATGTTCACCATTCAGAAATAGCTGATCCTTGATCAACAGTGAAGCAGCTCCTTCATTAATCCTCACCTAACCTGCAAAAAGCCTGCAATACCGGGACCATCCTGGAACTACTGACTCGACCTCCATTAGCCACAAGCTAATCTAACGCTGCAAAACAACACATCCAATCTTAGCAGGCCACCCAAAGCACTCTGCTTGATAAAAAAAAAGAAAACAGCTCTTGTTTTCAATGTCAGATTACCACCAAAAAGGCCAGAAACATCCACGAAGATTGTTCATATCACACACTCGAATCATTGCCACCACTGAAACGTGACTAACTAATGCATCTCCCTCATCTTAACAGACCGATTAAAACATAATTTAAAAGGGCAATATGAAAAAAGGAGACAGATTTACAAGTTAGGTGGCTGAAGCACAGGAACAAAAGACTGACATTGCGGAAAGCCACTGTGAAGGGTGCCCAGCATAAGGTAGGATTTATAGTCTTATGACTCCCTCCAATTTCTATGTCAATTTCAGTGGGACCTCCCCACTAAGCCCCACAACGATCTTCCCACTGCTGTAACTCAACATCCTCAGGCAGATCATCACTTGGAAATCTATGATTACTCGTCCAGTGGTTCTTCAGATATTTTGGACTGCAACTCTCAAGATCCCTCACTATTGTCTATTCTGGCTGGGTATGATGTCAGTTGTAGTCAAACACATCTGGGAAGCCAAAGGTTGCAGAACACTGCACTAATCTTACTCTGGAAACTAAAATCACTAACGCCTAGCACCTTCATAAGTATTTTCCATCCGCATTTTCTTCACCAGGATGGTGCCCAACATAGATGACTGACCTCTTACAATGCAACATAACCCCTACTCTAATTAAAATATCCCCCATCAGCAGCGGTCAACTGAACCAGTATGTAATATACCAATTAATTGCTGAGCAAAAACCTCTTACCACTGAATTGTCAAGGAAGAACTCTGAACAGATGCTCAAGAAAGTCAAAATCTATAGTTCATGCCCCATCCACAATGCAGGCTACAACATTGCCATTCTAAGAGCCAAAAAAACTATTTCCAAAGAGCAACACAGATTGAAAGAAGCAATAATTAAGAAATGCTTCTTCCTCCTTCACACAACAAGAAGAATCCTACCTTTTCTCTCTTTCACCCACAAAACACTGACAATCATCGCTCTCATCATGTCAAGAATCCACTACGCAAACAGCCTCTACCTCGGAATGCCAGAATACCTCCTGAAGAAATTAAAATGCATCCAAAATGCATCAGCCAGACTCCTCCTCAAACTACACAGAAGAGACCACATCACTCCAGCACTAAAAATACTACATTGGCTCCCAATCAAACATCGTATCAAGTTCAAAACAATGTGCATAACACACAGGGCAATCAGCGGACAGGGAGCAGAATTCCTACAAAAGGAAATCAATATCTACAAGCCAAAGAGACTCCTCAGATCAAGCAATGAAATTCACCTGGAACCAAAACCATATATCAAGAAAAAACTGTGGGGCTGCTCTTTCTCCCACCTGGCTGCAAAAACCTGGAACAACCTCCCGAAAGAAATAAGAAACACCAAAGACCACCTAAAATTTAGAAAACTTCTAAAAACCTGGCTCTTCAACACCTCGGAACCAAATTGAAACAACTAAAACAATCAAACAGGAAACACAAAGAACAGATTGGCAGAATATATGATGGCACAGACAACACCCAGGACCGACTAAGGGAAACTCCACAAGAACAAGAGAGACAACGCTATGTGAGAACACAAGCGACAATCCCATGAGGACAGAAATTTAACATACATGCCCAACACCACCAACAACCTTGCCCACTCAGAAAGGACATAGGGCACAGGCGTAGCTCGCAAGTAATCAATCCAAAACCTAGGTTACAGCAAAGACAAACTGAGATAAAAGGGCTCGCCGAATACAAAGATGGAAACACGAAAGTAGCTAATTTAGCATAATGACCAAAAAATGAGACAGCCTTATCACGCTGAAACGTAACCACCGAAAGCAAACAACCTTCTCGAAATCATGAAGGAGACGCAATAGGAATTTGCATCTCTCCTAACAAGGATACTAACCAACCCCAAAAACTACTAAAAACCTCTCCACTCCTCACACACCTCTCACACCCTAACCAAACACAACCACACCTCTTAATGCCGCAGCAACCCGCACGCACTTCACGACACCACAACAAAAACCACACCACACAGACCCCCAAACAACAGCACATGACGGTCTCAAAACCGAATAACACCCAAATATGCTCGGCGAACGGTGTTAACCAAACTGTAGCTGGCAACAATACTTCACAGCTTCCTTGCTCTTTTCCAAACTTTGTCCTACTAATACACCTAACCTAACCCCCCTTTGTTACAGATCTGCCAGAGCGCCAGGCGATCACTCCGGTGGTGATAGTGCGCGGTACAAATATCCTTTAACATTAACATTAGTTGTCCACCTCTCCTACCAGTGACACCTCTCAAACTTCCTGACAAGAAGGAATGTGGCACTCTGATGTCCCAAAAATCATTTGACTTAAACTAGATGTACACCTTGATCTCTCAACTAGCCAGCAAAATTATCTACCTTTACCCTGGTTTCATTGGAAAAAGTTGCCTAAACTATGACATCATTTAAGCCTAGCAATACAGCTTTTGTCATCTGCATGGCATGACCAATACTACGATTCTCTAGGTTAGTATCCCATTATTGCCAAACTAATCAACACCTCCTTTAGCCATGAGGAAGATTCACCAAGCATTAAACATGCTATCATTACATATACACTAAAAATTGCTACTTATAGTCATCTCTCTGGCCTCATTTGTCCTGCTAATGCGTTAGCACTAACAGTAACCAAACAACTCTATTGCAGTCTTGTTTCAGTTCTAGTCAAGGAAAGAATAATTGTTTCATGGTACTAAGCATTCGTACATGCTAAACAGTGTGAGCACATGGAAAACGGAGGCTGCTAGCTATGGGGAGCAAGCAAAAGATGCTGTAGGTTACCTGGTTAAATGTTGACTTTCGCAATGCATTAATTGTATTTTTGGGCTTATGCGGACCACATGGATGTAATGTACTGATTTTGTACCAAAACAATCAACATATATTTTTTTAAAAGAGTGCAAGCACATGCTAGGAAATAAATTCAACACAGGCTTCGCAGACATTTAAGAGTTTTGCCCCCAGCCACGTAGCATAACAGCACCGGCAGGTAGGGCCTAGAATCCCAAGAAGGAGCCTTAAGGAGCCTTCAATACTTTTTTGCCAGACCTGGAAATATCAACTGCCAAAACCAGCACACGAGACTCAACTACCCAGAATACCCCCTAATCACGTACAATTTGGGAGCGTCTATGTTTTATAGGAAGACGCAGGTAACCATACCCACCTGAATAACATCATATTCCCAGAGATTGAGGGCGAGCATGTGCATTGATAACACTCCACATCTAGGCAGCCTTTGAGAAGTAGACCACAGCATCCTGTTTCACTACCGAAAGGAGGCAGTAACAATCACTAGCATGGCCCTCAAATAGTTCTCCTCTTTCTGCACAAGAGGACTTATCACCTCAAATAGAGATGCTACACGTCTTCCTGAATTATGTCCACGTGGGGTTTCTCCCCAGGGTAGTTCCACTCACTGCATCTATTCATTGTACACATGACAGCTTTATGTTTATGTCATTTATATTGCCCACGCCACAAACTGAATTGCCTCTTGGCGCTAGTGGGTAACGTCAGAGTGACAAGAGGAAGTGGTGCAGAAAAGGGGGGAGCTAGAAAGAGGAGCTAAGCAGTTAAGCAAGGAAGCAACTAGGTCGAAGGATAGTCATAAAAGCAAGGTTTTGCTAGCTTTCCTGATCTGCATGAGAATGTCAATGGCTTTGGTATGGGCTGTGGTGAGGGCTAGGAATTTTTCACATATATGCGGCTGACACCTAGGTTTACCTAAAAGCGGTTAAAAGAAATGAAAAATTAAACAAAATTGCAGTCTGGGTTTTGTACATAAAGACATACATGAGAATTCAAATGCATCTGCCCTACTGACCTAACCAAACCCTCAACCCTTCTCATGGATTGACTGCTCATTCTATACCTTGCCAACGAACTCAAGCAGCCAGTTTTTAAGCTTGGAGTAATATTTGATGTATATCTGTCATTTCTGTTGCTGGTCAGTACAGTAGCCACGACCTGTTACTATAATCTTCAGATCATGAGGGGAATCTCCATTTTAGCAGGCCCACAGAGCCATATGGGCTGGTGGTGTTGTAAAAACTAGTCTTGACTGCTACACAAACGTTTCTACAGAATTTGCAATGTGTCCAAAACTATTAGAGCATTGATTTCAACTGCTCTAACCAAGGTCTGCAGCCTCATTGTCTCTGCACTTTCTGATGATAATGGAACAAGCAGACCAGAAGATCTTCGTTCTTGCCTGCAGAAGATCTTCGTTCTTGCCTGCTGACCCCTCCAAGGTTTATCGCTTCATCAACCGACCAGACACCTAAGTCCAGTGAACGAAAATAGGCTGATTAACATCCAGCCTAAGCACAAAGGATTTGTTGGGCGATCGCTCAACTTTCAAGGCTCATTCCTCTGGAATTCATTCCCGCTTCAGCTTAAAAATGAAACCTGGCCAGATGAAATTCCTCAGAGAGCTCTTTACTTATTTGTTCTGATATTCTTCAATAATGCTCGACCTCCATAGCCCACCGCACTTGTTATTCACACCTGCTAATACGGGGATATCAGCATAGCTTTAGTTCAATGCATCACCAGTATCCTGCCCCTCCAACTGAACGCCTTTCTATCCTCTTTTCCCCCTTTTGCATAATGAAGTGTACTTACAGCAGTGTTGCACCCTTTACAAAAATCCTACGATAAAAATGTTTTAAAACATGTCAATAACTACCATGAAATGTATTTTATTTATTTATGTATTTATTTATTGTGTATTTGTAAGGTGCTTATTTAACAAGAAATAGTGTTTCAAAGCGCCTGAGGGGCAAGGGGAGGGAACGTGAACAAAGGCAATAGAATACAATGATGATCAGGATAGAGGCGGTCCTACTAGGCATTTAGAGCATTCGGATCGTGCAAGTGAAAGGTTAACTTACCATGGCGACTGGAAAAGCCAAGACAGTGAAGAGAAGGTCTTTGCATGACTGAATGAGCTTCACGCATCCCAGCTTGCTAATTGGTGCTAATAAGTCAGCAACAAAAGAGACTCCATAGAAAATCGTCTGCAGAACCTAAACAATTAAAATGAATAAAGTAAGAAGATGCAATCGGATGGATAGTCATCAATTATTATGTTTCTTGCATATGCTAAAATTCTCCACTTGAGGACTGTAAACTATAACTGCTCGTGGAGTAATACTATAAGACATGATACTTTTGAAAATGCACAATTGCTCGGTTGTGTTAGTACCACCTGAGGAAATACATATGAGCATGTGAACATTAACTGAGCAATCAAAAGATTTTAAGCCAATGACCAAACGCACTATGCCTACCTTCTAAAAACGTAATTTCCTTAAAAATTATGTTGCCATGCTGAGTGCTCTGGCGTCGCATAACGAATGTTGCAGGCCCAGATAAAGTCTTTTTGACACCCAGGCACCACACACACCCAGGCACCACACACAGACATTACCTCCACGTCCACTCTTCCTCGTCACAGTACTTACCTCATGAGGCCCCTGCCTCCGACACAGGACCTTCTTCTGTTTCTTTTATTTCCTATAACTCCTCACCTTAAACCACAGCATACAGTTTAATTTTTCCTGCCTCTGCCAGGTTGGACTGCTCCCGGTGCGGGGCACCGGGGAGCGACGATTGCTGGTCCTCTGGTGGGGCTGTGTGGAAGGGCCTTGGCTTCCTTCAGGTGCAGCATGCTCCCGGTTCCCCTGCTGGGCTTGGGCTCCGGTGTGCTTGGATGAAGCCTCTCCTGGTTTTTGCAGGGCATCATAGCTGGCATGTGAGGCATCACCGCCCGGTGCCTGCAGACCCGGGCTAAGGTAAGGGGCTGCTGAGGGTTCGAGACCCTGTGTATGCCCCAGGCTGTCCATTTCTCGGGATGTGCTGTTGTCTCCAGAACGATGCAGGACCCGGTGGACAACAGGTGGTTTTTGTGCCTTCTGAGGGCGGGCTGGCCCTTCCCCCGGTGGGGGGGGATTATTGTTGATTTTCTCCGGTGGGCATGGAGTTGAATGACGGCAATGACGACCCGTTGCCGAAGGAATTAGGTGATTGTTCTCCCTCATTGGTTCTTTTTCTCCCGGTCCGGAAGTTTAATGGGCGTGCATGTGTTTCTGACATTCCTGTTTTTGCTCTGTTTGTGCTGCTTACGCCGTAGGAAAGCACACTTCTCAGCTCAGGCTCCTTGCACTTTTTCCTCTTACTCATTTTCCTCCTCTCCTGAGCTTCGCAAGAGGAGGAAGAAAATGTTGGCAAAATGTTCCTTGTCCAGGAAGGACATTGAAAGGAAAGGGGGTGCAGTGGTCGAAGTGAGAGGCTACGGTCGGGAGCAGTGGTCCACTACTTTTATTTTTTCACTGTTAACAGTGCCACTACTTTTTGCAACCATTTTCACCATTCCAGACCTGTTCTTTGTAAAATTAAAGCACACTTCTCAGTTTTCCCACCGTATGTCTGTTACTGCTAAACTGAAATCTGTTTTCAACTCAATTGGCTGTCAACCATCATGACTGCAACCCTGGAACAATGTGTTGCACGTTGACTCTTCCTTCCTACTCTGTCCACCTCCGGAGTCACAGTTCCACTACTTTTTTGGTGCATTTCTATCAATGATGTCCTCGCTAGTCTGGTGGGTCGCTCCTCTGGGTCGGCCGAGGGGGCGGCTGTCTGGGAGCCAGTGCACCGTTGGGTGAATTCCAGCCTGAAGAAGGTTCATGCTGGTGCACATCTGGCCCTCAGGGCGAATATCTATGGCTCCTACACTGCAGAGACTGTGCTGAAGGGTTTTCAGGAGGGTTCAGAAGGCCGTTGAAGGTGGTTCTGACTGTGCCTGGATGCTGGCTGGCATGCAGCGGCAGGTTGAACTCTTGTCTGATCTGGCATTTGGCATTTGATGGAGTGCGTGGCTCGGCCTTGGGTGCAGGTGTGTCGGCCCGCAGGCATGTGCGTTTGTGGGAATGGAAAACGGAGGGGTCACAGTGGGCGGCTGCGCTTAATCTTCCTTTTGACGGTTCCAAACCTTTTGGTGATTTGCTTGAGGATACAGTGCATAAGGTGTTTAGTGCTGACAAACGCGCTGACAAATTGTGGCAGAAGTCTACCTCGACAGTCAAGAAATCTCCCTGGTTCATCCACCCCATCCTTTCGGAGTCCCGGGGGGGGGGGGCGGTACGCTCGTCTCGTCCAGGCCTAGCCTAGAAGTCCAGGCAGTTGGTGCGGGCCGGTGGGTGGCCGTCTCTGGCTGTTTTTGTTTCCAATATGGGACCAGTGGTGCTCGGATTCTTGGGCTCTGGACACTGTCCGGAGGGGTTCTCATGTGAACTTCTGTCTCCCCCTGTCCTGGGTTGCCTGGTTCGTACTGCTGTTCCCTGCTTGTTGTCCAAGTAGTTGGCGATGGCAACAGCTATGACCGAGTTACTACTAAAGGCCGCTATCATTCTGGTTCCTTTTACGCAGCGGGGTCTGGGTTTTTACTCACACATGTTTCTGACCCCCAAACCTTCTGGGGAGTATCTTGGCCCTCGAGGCTCTGTACTGCTTTGTCTGGAAGGAATCTGGAAGGAATGCTTCAAGATGGGAACTTTGCAGAACATTCTCCCGATGTTGTGCAGGGGGTCTGGATAGTATCCCTGGATCTCCGGGTTGCATGTTCCCACGTATCTCTACGCCCCTCCCAGATGTAGTTTTTCCACTTTACAGTGGGATCCCGACATTTTCAGTTCCAAGTGCTCCCGTTCGGGTTACGTTCGGTCCCCAGGGTAATCACCAGGCTGGTGGCACCCCTTTTGGCACATCTTCTTCTGAACTACATGGACGACTGGTTGGTCAAGGCGGCCCTCTGGCAGATGGTCCAGACTTGTCTCCAGCTGGTTTGCCTGGCATGGCGGGAATGGGGGTTTCTAGTGAACTGGCATTTGTATCATGTGGAGCCCTCTCAGGATCTGGTTTTCATCGGGACTCATATTTGCTCCTGGATGGGCAGGGTTTTCTGTCCCAAGAAAGGGTCCAGTGCCTGCTGTCTGTTCTGGCAGGGGTTCTCAGGAGGCGGGGTGTCACAGCTCACCTGTTGCTCATGCTTCAGGGGCACATGGCGTCTTGCGTCTTTCTGATTCCTTGGGCTCGTCTTTATCTGCATCCTCTGGTGTCTTACCTACTCTCCCACTGGCTCCCAGCTTCTCAGGCTTGTTCTGCCTTGATCCCGGTGTCTCAGGCTCTGTGGGCCTCCTTACTGTGGTGGTTGCAGATTCCGAATCTCCGGGCAGTGGTGTCCCTGGTCCGTCCTCCTTTGACTCCTCTTTCTCCAGGCGCCAGCGGAAGGGGTTGGGGGGCCTCGTTGGGCGTCCTCTCGTCCCAAGGGTTGTGGGCACCGGACTAGGGCTGTCGTTCGTCCATTTGGAGCGAATTGTATGCCATTTTCCGGGGTCTGTTGTACTTGAGGGTGTTTCTGGAAGGACAGGCAGTGTTGGTCCGGACAGACAATGCTGCAGCATTGGCATATGTCAGCCACCAGGGGTGGTCCGACAACTCCTTGCATGCTCTGACAGCTCAGATAGGTTCCTGAGGGGAGTCGCTTCTGTTGTCCCTGGTGGCCTCTCATGTCAGGTGGGTTGACAATGTTCGGGCGGATAAACTCATCCGCAGATTCCCCTCCTCTGCGATACTGGTTCTGTCGGATGGGGTATTTACTGGGATCTTTGTCAGGTTTGGGCTCCCCGTGCTGGATCTCTTTGCCTCTCTGGTCTGTGCGAAGGTGCCTCTCCTCTGTTCCCTGTTCCCGGCCGAAGAGGCTTGGGAGGTGGATGCCCTCGCTGTGGAATGGCCTTGGGGTCTCCTTTATGCGTTCCCTTCTCTCCCCCTTCTTCCCCGAGTGGTTCAGCGTATCAGGGTGAGCAGGTCGACTGTGCTGTTGGTTGCTCTGTTCTGGCCCCTCCAGAGCTGGTTCCCCTCCCTGTTGGAACTTCAGTCCTGGGTACCGTGGTTGATTCCAAGATGGCCTTGCAGGTGGGTCTGAGGTTTGGGGTCCGACAAATTCAATGGGTGGTGTGGCTATTGCACGGTCTCGGTTAATCTCCCAGGGGTTTTCAGGTGGGGAAGTTGCTTAGGGGTCTCTCTTCTTCCCGTCCTTGTACTTCTAAGGGCCTTCCCCCTTGGGATCGCCCTCTTGTCTTGTGGTTCCTTGAGGGGCCGCCGTTTGCGCCCCTTTCTGATATTGTCATCAAGCTCCTTACTCTAATGACTTATTTTCCTGGTCGGTATCACATCTGCCCGTAGGCTGGCAGAGGTTGGGGCTCTGTTGTGTCACCCCCCTTTCTTGCGGATTCTACCAGACTCTGTGAAATAGCGGTGTGCTCCGAGGTTCCTGCCTAAGGTTGTGTCTTGGTTTCACACCTCTCAGGATCTGATTGTCCATGCTTTTTTCGGGATCCACAGTTGCCGGGAGAGGTGGCTTGGCCTGCCATTGATGTGCGCCGGGTCGTTTTGGAGTGTTTGGCTCAGACTGCTCCTTTCCGTCAGTCTGATAGTCTCTTGGTTACTTTTGGTCCCGCTGATGCGGGACGGAAGGCCTCTGTGGTTTCCATTAGCCGGTGGATTCATGCTGTGGTCTCCATGGTTTACGTGGTTTCTGGCCTGCCTGTGACTGCCCACATTTAGGGTCGCTCTACCAGGGGTTTGGTTGTTTCCTAGGCGGATGCTAGGGGGATTTTTCTCTGCAGGAAATGTGTGGGCCCATGGCCAAACCAAAAACGCAAAATGCTGGTTTGGGCCAGTTTATTTGGTCAAAGTGGCCACTTTTTGGCCAACATGGGCCCGTTTGATGAGTTACTTCACTATGCGGCTAGCAGTTTTCACCAATGTTGCTGAACAAACATTCTTTAAAATGCAGAATTTGCATCACATTTTATCAAAAAACTCCCCCTTGGGTACCATTCAAACAGTGTCACAAAAGAAATGAATAGCCATTTGAAACGGTGGGCCATTTTTTCTTTGGGGCCCGAGACAATATTATGGTCCAGTCCGACCCTGTTTGTGGGGAGGCCACCTGGGCGGATCAGAGCACTTTCGTCAACCACTATTGGTTGAATGTCTCCCGCTCTGGGGATGGTTCCTTCGGGGTTGGCGTTTTGTCTGTTGGAATGTGAGTTTAGAGTTATTAATGGTGTGAGTTTTTGTTCTGCACTTTCTGGCTCTTTGTCTCATTGGGACCTCTGTCCGTTGCTGCTATGGTATGCCTCATGCAGTAAATACTGGGACGAGGAAGAGTGGACGTGGAGGTAATGCTCTGATTACTTACCGGTAATCTTCTTTACTCCTAGTCCTAGTCTTCCTCGTCACAGTACTGACGACCCTCCTCTCCCTCCCTGCGGGGAAGATCCCATACTCCAGTTTGGATATGTTAAACTAGATGCTGTGGTTTAAGGGGAGGAGTTATAGGAGATAAAAGAAACAGAAGAACGTCCTGTGTCAGAGACAGGGGCCTCATGAGGTAAGTACTGTGACGAGGAAGTGTAGGACTAGGTGTAATGAAGATTGTCAGTAAGTAATCAGAGCACTACCCAACGTTCCCTCAACGTGAGTTAAGGGAGTGACTGTAGGAAGCTGTTGACGCTCCGTGCAGCAGCATGAGACATTAACAAAGTCTTTAAACAGAACTTTGTGCAGCTCAGCCAAAAGCTACCAGTTGGTGCAAACGTCATAGAGCAAGTGGCAGTTTTGCCCAAGGCACTGCTTGTGCATTTTTTGTTAACTGGGGTATTTTGGAAACAGTGACATTATAAACATGCATTCTGTGTGCTACAAAAATTGATGATACGGGCCTATCGTGGAACTACTGACCCTGGTATTCTTGCTAATTGGAACATAGGGGAAAAGGGAGTGATGATAATGTTTGATAACTGTGCTATAGTGTCATGGTTACCTAAAATATCCCAAAACTCCTTAGAATCCAGTATGGAATGATTGTCCAACCAGATGTTAAAATCGCTGAAACATAATAGTCCCCTATGCTTGCTGTTTGTCTCTGTAAAAAAAAGATCCAAGTGTTCAAGAAAGACGATACTCAAATAAGATTTTAGTGGAGACAATTGGTGACCACCACACTGTGAGGTGACCTCCACACTGTGAGGTGACCTATCTGTGTCAATTTGTCCCAATCTAACGATTCCAAATGTGAAATTTTCAGGGAAGCTTTCGAAATTTTGACTACCCTTCCACCTCTCTTGGCGGTGCCATTGATGTATTGAATAAAATATCTAACTTATCTTACAGGCGCTAGCGAGTGAAATAAATCTTGAGAAGTACTAGTGAACCAAGTTTCTATAATAAACATAATGCCAAGTTTATTTTCCTCATTACAATCGTGGATTTCATGCACATGACCGCCAACCTCACATTTAGTAAGGCCGCTTTAAGTGGTGTGATAGCAGACACTTACGGATCGCAGCCCTTAATACAACTTGGTCTTTCTAAGCCCAAATCCCAGATTTATTTCCGGGATCGAGGAGTAATATGGTCTAGGTTGTTATTTAGCCCCAACAGGGGGACCCTATCATATGTGGTCAAATACATAACCCTGCTATATAGTACAGGTAACGAGTAGCTAAAATGGCCTACTCACCCCAAAACACCGGCAGTGCAACATCGCTCCAAACGGGCACTGTTTCGCCTGACCACCGAAACCAGCTGCACACAGGCCTAAACAGAATTTGCGTCAGCGCTTTGCCAGTTAATGCCATAAAACTAATACACTTCAAATTTGTTTTTACAAGTCTGTAAAATGTCACTGATTATTAAATCCAACTGCATTTCACACTGTGCGTCATATATGATCAAATTCCCTCTAAACGATCGGCATTGTCAGCCAAAACAGGCCGCTCGGATTGCCTACATTAACACACATGACTAGTTTCCATAATGTTGTAGATACATGTTGCTTCTAGTTATTTAATAGTACTCCAAGAAGACCATCACTCGTTTAGATAAGCTCCCACGCAGAGCACTGCACCCATTTATATAAATCCCCATGTACAATGCTCCATTGCTCCCCAGTTAGGTTTGTGCTTTATAAACCCAGCACATACCTACAAAAACCCAACTATGATGCGTCACCATTTTCCATAATGTCCTACTTCGCACATGTTAATAACTAAAACCACTGGATGTGTCCCCGTCTCGTATACAGGGGCACTGCCTTGATGTACTTTTGATAAGAGGCCTCAGCATAAAACTGATTAACACTCTGCCTGTCTCTTGGTCTGATCATTTTGCGAGGATGTTTACTTTCAGCCATCCTGAGAGGGGAGAAAAAACCCTTAGGAATTCTTCCAATCTCGTAAGGCCAAAGACTTGGATAACATTTCTGGACATGATTTTAAAACAGCCTTGAACTCTATAGATCTTTCAATGAGCTTTGATAGATTTTTTGGCAAGGGAGCAGTTGTTATGGGTAACATCTGTTCAGGTGTGGCACCACTCAGACCAGGAAGGCTCATAACATTTTTTAAACCCTGGTTCTCTTTGGACTTAATTCCTTTACATAAACATCTCAGAGCTGCTGAACAGAAGTGGAGGAAAAAAAGAACAGCAAATTAAATTTAACATGGTTAAACAGGCCTTGAAATAATATAAATTTGCAATCTTGAGAGCAAAATCTGATTTTCTACTTAATAAAATAGGGGTTGCGAAAAACCAACCAAGTGAACTGTTTTCTATTATTTCAGCTGAAATGTTTATTTTCTTCTATGGAACCTTCCTTGGCACAGGTCAATGCATTAACTAATTTTCCAGAAAACAATCGAGTTGATCCAGGGAAAATTCTCAGTCAATTTATATCAGAGTCCTCACTCAGAAGTTTCTTCTAGGGAACTTCCCATGGTGACGAACTGGGAAAATTGGACCGTGTGCCACCTTTTGAATTTTCATTTGTATCGAAGGATGTTTCTCTGTCGTTACTGGAAAATGTGAAGCCTCCCAATGATGGTAGGCTTTTCTCTACCAGCGAGTGTTACAAAAAGGCTGGCTCCTGAGATTTCACCTTTTATGACTCAGTTTACAAATAAATCTTTGTCACTAGAGTCAGTACCCCAGGAGCTGAAAAGGGCTATAGTTACGCCCCTCTTCAGAAAATCTAATCTGGACCCATAGAATTTCCCAAATTATCGACTGGCCTTCCCTGCCCAGACAAGGCATTGGAGAAGATTGTTATAGTCCAATTGCAACAAAACGTTGAGAGAGAGTCCCTATTATACGCTCTCCAATCAGGATTCCGGCCACGGAGACGGCGCTATATGCTGTCTGGGATGATCTCCTGCAGGTGGCAGATCAAGGAGAACTATTTCTACTAGTCATGTTGGATCTCTGTGGCGTTTGACACAGCGGATTACGTATCATACTCAATCGTCTGAGAAAGATTGGAAATGTATCAGAACAAGCCATCAAATGGTTTGATTAATTTCTTACTGACCGGCAGCAACAGGTGAGATTGGGAGGGTTCATTTCAGACCCCTTCCTCAGAGCTGTGTAGATCCCCAGGAATCCTCACTGTTTCCCCATCTTTTTTAATTTATATTTGCACCCCTTAGTAGACATTCTGAGGAGGCATGAGGTAAACTTCCATTCCTATGCCGATGACACCCAGGTATTAATTAAAACAGGTAATGTGGATGAGTCATTTCTGAGGGTCAAACAGTGTTTGGATGAAGTCAGTACTTGGATGTCTGCCAAATGGCTTCAACTTAATGCTGGTAAAACCAAGGTAGCCATGTTTGGGCCCAAACATCTTCTTGACTCTAAGAAGCGTCCTCATCCACCTTGCTTCCTTGGTTCGAAACTGACGTTTGCCACCAAGATAAAAAACCTGAGCTGTATCTGGCAGGAGAATCTGAGCAGTGACACTCGGGTGGGTACCAAGGTGTAGGCGGTTTTCTACACTCTGCGTCTTCTGCGCCAAGTACTTCCATTCATTCCTGCAGACGACCATGCAGTGGTGGTTGGTGACCTTGTGAACTCCTAAATAGACTACTGCAATGGCCTTCTTGCAGGTATTCCAATAAAACAACGCCAGTGGTTGCACAGAGTGCAGAATGCCGCATTTAGATTGATAATCAGAGGGACGACGTCCGCCGCTGTCTCAGGATTGCGTCGATCCCTACACTGGCTGACTGTAAAGGACAGAATTGATTTTAAGGTCATCTGTCTAATTCTCAAATATTTAACAACCTTGCCCCATCCTATTTGTCCAATAAAATTGCCAGATATCAATCTTCGGGCTTGTTGCAGTCAGGGGATAAACTGCTGTTCCACCATCTCTCTGTGTTTTAGGGGGGACAGAAGATTTGCAGTTTACGGGCCCAAACTTTGAAACAGTTTTCTGATGGAAATTCAGGCTTTAAAATCTCTCCTTCAATTTGTAAAGCCCTAAAAACCTACCTGTTCAAGTGATTGACAGGTGGGAATATTATCAGGGCCTGGATTTCTGGTCATATTGATTGTATTTGAGTCTTTTTTCCCACTGCTCCCCATTGATACGTTTTATTTCCATCAGGGCCTAGATACGATTTAGTTTGTTCAGAGCGTTATACAAACATCTCAAATCAAATCAAAATGTTCATATTAACATATTTTGATATACAAAATACTAAATAGGGCAATATGGAAACTAGTAAACTGCGGAAAATTGAGCATTATAGAAACTGTCAATGGCTGCTATTTGGGGACTTATAGAAGTTGGATACCTCTGTCAAGTGGAAAACCTGTGCCGGGAGGATAGCTCAGGGGCAACATGTCTGTCTTGGAAACAAGACGATGCACAGCAGCACATGTTCAAGTCCAGTCCTGCGCTTGGAAACTGGTATTAAGCATGTTACAAAAGATTAATTAATTACTATGGCTAGTGGTGATGTGTGCTTACAGAGACATTATGGCACTTCATAATAAATGCTAAATGTGACACTATGGATACTAGTAAAGTGTACTAACTGAGGTGGCATGGACACTTCTAATGTCTTCGGTATTAGGTGACAATGGCCCTCATTACGACCCTGGCGGAAAGTAACTGACCGGACCGCCATAGCGTAAATAGCGTTTCCGCCATTGCACGACGGAGTAAAGTGCGGCTAATTCTGACCCATCGGGCACGAGCACTACGCCATGGCGGAAGTGCAAAGTCCGCGATGGCGGAAATGTCCCCAAAACGCCCCTCACCGCCGTCGTACTGCGCCCTAGGTGCAATTCCGCCACCCATCATAGCGGTCACCGTAATGAGCGGTAATCGCAAAATACGGTGACCGTAAATATACGGAAACGGAAGTAAAAACATGGTCCCGGAACGGGAAACAGCACGCCATACACCTATAAAATCAGAATCCCAACACAACCATCAAAAATCCTACCCTGAGACACATCCCAACCCGTTAGCCACCCTAGTGAAAACAATAAAAATGGGAAAAGTTGCGAAAAAAGCGTGCGACCGCAAGCGGCAGGTCCACTTCTCCCATGAGGAACTCACCGTGCTCACAGAGACCCTCCAGGAGAATGCTGCCGTCGTCTTCTCGACGCAAATGACCAGGACGGCACTTGCGAACAAGAAGGCCATATGGGCCCTGGTGGCACAGCGGGTAAGTGCGGTGGGGACCGCACCCCGCAACCCACAGCAATGCAGAAAGTGATGGGACGACTTGCGGATACGCGTACGGAGCATACTATCTGCCAACCGTAACATTGCCACAGCTACCGGGGGAGGATCGGAATCACCCATCAAGTTGACCCCCTGGGAAGAAATCTGTGCCTCCACCATTGGAATGGAGAGTATAGAGGGAGTCGGAGGGATGGAGAAAGGAGTGCAGACATCCGAAGAATCAGGTAGGTGGGCCAAATAAAACAATGCTAAATTCACAATGTCCAATCATGTGAAGTATCATGTGTCCACATAGTGCAACAGAAACACATGTCCAGGAGAACGTCCACATACATTGGCCTGATAGCGCACTTTAAAACTCACATTAAATACATAAATAATTAAAAATCCTAAAAACACCCTCTACACGTGCAGCATGCACACCCTAACTGCAGGCTGCAAAACAACTGCATCCTCAATCCACACAAAAATGAAACCACCTCCAAGGCCCTGACCCAAATCACCCTCAGGTACCACCCCAATGCATGTGATACATTGCCATTCCAATTTCCACAGACCCATAAATAACGCTCGCCCTCCTTTACTCCACCACAGGGTCCGATTCAAACGACGAGCTCCAGGACACCCCTACCAGCAAACCTGCAAAGAGGGCCAAGACCAACGGCCAAAGACCCTCCACCTCAGCTGCACGTATCAAGACACGGCAGCAGCACAAATCAAGTGGCAGCACACAGGAGGGGACTTCAACAGGCACCCCAGCAGCCAGCATGCCCACAACAGCAGCACCACAGGTCCCCCCAATGGATGCCACAGAAGGCACTGCTTCTGGTGGCAGCAGCACCATAGGTGACACTGCATTAATGGCAGCATGCTCCGACACAGAAAACGGTGCTGTCGATGTAGGATCCATCCATGACCTGTCTCAATCCCCCTGTTTGTTTCATCCCGTACACCATGAGGATACCACGCAGGGGCACCCACAAGACGACGACTGGCCATCCCCCACAAGCCCTGTGGCAAGGCAACATGAGGTGATCAGACCCTCTGTGACACCACCGCAAATGGCCATGGCCCAGCAGAGGCAACAGTCCCTCGACCAGGTGATCGTGCAACAGCAGCAACTGGCCACGCTCCTCAAGGAGCATGCTGATGAATGTGGGGGTACTAAGGCAGCCATAGAAACATCAACTGAGACACTTAGGTCAGAAATGGAGAGAAGCACAGAGACACTAAGGGCACAAATGGAGAGAAGCACCGAGAGCCTGAGGGTACAAATGGAGAGAAGCACCGAGAGCCTGAGGGGGGAACTGCATGCGACGTCCAAAGACGTATGTGCTGAACTTGCCGCTGTGCGCCGTGTGCTCACTGAGCTCTCACAAACCCTTAGGGACATGCATGGACGTGAGCAGGCAGAGACATCATCCGTTGCAAGTTCCGTCCAGGGCAGCCCCCAACGTAGATCTGGGAGGAACCTGCGCTCCACAGGCAGGGGTGCCCCCGATACCCGGAGAGGGGGCTTGCAATAGCGTCTGCCCACTGACAATGAGCATCTTTGGACACTGGTGTTCGGGGGGGGAGGTAGGCGGGTGGAGGGGGTGTGTTGGGCTTTCTTGGGTGGCGGGTCGATGGGGTGTGTAACATAATTTCACATATGCTATAAACATTTCACAATCATCCAATGAGATGTGTGGACATTGATCTTTGTGTACGAGGCCTTTATAGGCGTACAGTCCATATTGTGCATGTTCCAGACACACACAGTGCCACAAGTCCCGTGTCCATGTATCAGCCACCAGGCGTGAGTGCTAGAAGCATGAATCTATGAGAATCTGACGAATTTCACGGCCCTCCTGTGCCTCGCGGACTCCTTGAGGTGCTGCCACATCCCCACCCTCATCATGACCATCTTCAGGTGCTTGCAGTCCTGCGTCAGGGGTCATGGGCACATTTCTACGTACGCACATGTTGTGTAGCATGACACATGCCATGACCATCTTTGCAACCTTCTCATGGCGGTACAGGAGTGCCCCGCCAGACCTGCTGAGGCAGCGGAAACGAGTCTTCAGTAGGCCGAATGCCTGTTCTATGACTACACGGGTACGTGAGTGGGCATGGTTGTAGTCCTCCTCATGCTGGTTCTGTGGGTTCCGGAGTGGTGTAAGGAGCCATCTCTTCAGTGGATACCCGGCATCACCTGTATGTGGACAATAAAGGATGTTTGTGGAATGACATAGCTACATACGCATCCCCCCCCCCCTTCCTGCCAGGTCATTGCCGCATCACATACCCCACATTATCATGCATGAAATGAGACTCACCGAGTAGCCAGGATCCCTGCGTGTCGCTCCATGTAGCGTGGTATTGTAGAGTTCCTCAAGACCATAGAATCATGGGTTGATCCAGAAAATCGGGCACAACAATGTGTAATGATCCTGTTGGAGTCACACACCATTTGTACATTAAGAGAATGATATTGTTTTCGATTGCGGTACTGGGCCTCCATGGCATGTGGCACAACCAATTCCACATGGGTGCAGTCGATGGCACCAATGCAACCCGGTATGCCGGCAAGTGCATGGAATCCCACTTTCGTGTTCGTAATTTCCTGCTCCGAGCGTGGTAGAGAGATGTAGTCGTCTGCGTGCTTCAGGAGGGCATCGAGCACTTGCGATAGTGTCCGTGACAACAGTGGCTGTGAAATGCCATGCAACTGTCCGACTGTGTGCTGGTAGGTGCCTGTGGCCAGGAAGTGTAGTACAGACACCACCTTCAGTAGGGGTGGGATGGCGGTTGGGCTATCTATCATGCTGGCAAGGTCAGCGTGTGTCATGTCCACAATGGCGGTTATGGTGTCCCGGTCCAAATGGTAGAGGGTGTGGATCTGCTCATCAGTGAGGTTGAACGGATGAGCTCGGAGGCGTGGGATTGCGGGCTGCCTGCGTGGTGGTAGTGGCTGTGCTGGTGGGCCTTGCTGGCCCTGCCTTGCCCTCCTCCTCCTCCTCCGTCTCCTCTGTGCGGCCGGTTGTTGTAGTAGTTGGTGTTCGTCTTCTTCTTGAAGTTGGAGTACTTGCAGTGCTATCAGGTCCCCCAGGGCCAACATCGCCAGTCCTGCCGGTAGCATTTTGGAGTGGGTGTGGTTGTGGGAGGGGGTTGGGTGTGCAATTTATGTGTTTTCAGGCTGTATAGCCTCCACCTGTGGTGATTCATTCCACCTGTGCAAGCTGCAATCCCCTTTGGGCGAGCACGTCCCGCACACAACGCTGCAATTCGACGCATGGCATCTTGCTATTACAATCATCCCGATGGCAGTGGAATATTGGTTCATATGTTCATTCTGCAATGGTCCCATTGTTTCACATACTATCTTTACAGTCGCGAACAAACTTGTGAAGGGTCAGTGGAATGTAGTACTCGATTAACGGTGGACCCTCATGCAGCACTGTACCGAGGTTCACCGACGGGCGGGGCGTCCCATTTGTGAGTGAAGCCAGTTGCCATTTTCACACACTGCCGCACTACATGGATGAATTTGTGATTTCAAGCGGTCACAGATGCCTTTTCGACGTGATGTTGCAAATGTGGAATTCGAAGGACAGCGCTTTCGGTTTTCAGCTAGCGGCGAGGAGACGCCCACAGGTCTGACTGCAGATATTAAGTTCTATTGTTTAATGTCCTTGGGACAGGGGCCATGGCGAGAATGCAATGATTGATATGAATAGTATGGGATGCGCAATAGTGGACGATAAGGCAGGACGTTCCCAAATACATGTTACTTCACAACACTAGAATTCCGGGCTGGAGCACAGTGGATTTTGCAGACTGCATTACGCACAGACTCAATGGAAATTTCACATGTTATGTGAGTAAATAATCAGGCGTTTTCATACCGGGATGAGGGTATGATGTATGGATGCATGGACAGATGATTTAATTGAGAGTTTACCATGTACATGGCTTTTTGGAATCTATCCACTTCCCCTGCGCTATGTGATGCAGAGCTGCCATAGTGGGACCATCGTCTATCTGCCCTTGTTGAACCCTCCCTGTCTCGACGCGCCTTCAAACACTTGTGTCTATGCACGTTACTAATCCCATCTAATGGATTCTGTTTTAACAGACGCATGCACACAAACACTCGTTTGTAATAGTGTATTCACCTCGATTTATATAGTTATGATTCGCAAGTGATTTTCGGGTGGGAATGATCCTTTTGAGTGGGCTAACATGCATATGGCTGTAGATTTAGTGTGATCATTGAAGTGAGTAATTCAAATTAAGTTCTGATGCCCATACCATTCTTTTTCATTTCATTTGGGTGACAGGTATCTCCTCCCCTTTTGCCGCTGCCATCTGTATGCCACTCCTGCAGATGGCTTTTACTCCCGACACCTGCTGCTTCGTGTTAATCAGTGGAACACCATTACGATCTTATGGGACGATAGCCAATGGGCCACATGCCCTTACGCAGTACTAGTGGCTAGGAGCAACATATCGACCTTTCAGCTGGACTAGTGCCTACCTAATGGGACGGCCCTGCGGTTCTAGGCGCTTCCATGTTGCCTTTTTGAACGTGTATGTAGCCCCTGTGCACCATGAAGGAACAGGGCATCACACAAGCAGAAGCTGGTCATTTATTGCGGATGCAGCCCACAATACTGAAATGTATTTTGGAGTTCATGACCTAATGGCTGTATGGGCTTGGTGATTTTGTAGTGCATTAAATTTCTATTATGATATTAACCGTGTAGCGTTATTCTTTGCAAGTAATGTAGCATATTCCTATTTGTGGAGCGATGTATTGTGAGTAGATCTGCATTGGGTTCCGGCTTCTGGTTATAGTTGCGTGGTACTGTACTGGGCGCGTTTGCCTATGAAGCCCAGTGAGGTCAGGGATAGGGGCTGCCATTATGACTGTTTTAATGATGTCATGCTCAGGGGCGGGGGATTAGCTTTTGTGTAACAGATGCCGGTCAGCCAGGTGGATTGGTGGAATGATGTGATTATCAGAATATGGCTGGTCACAGGTGCCTGTGTTTGCGTGCGTTTCTTGGAGGGAGACTGAGGTCATGCCCATTGGAATAGCTTCTGTATTCGTGCCATCTGTGCCCTGCAGCTCCCATTGGCCCCTCTTGAGATGGGCCTGGCTGCTCAGTCACTCTGCCAACTTGTGTGGTACATGCTTATGCTGATGGTTGGTTTGTTTACTGGCAAGAGTACAGGGCTGGTGCAGTCTCCCTCAGGTTACTGCTTTGAATGTTGCCTTACACTGGTGTCAAGCGATGGGGGCCTGTTGTTGTTTTGTCTCATATTTCAGTTCATATTGCTGTACTTGACCCTTCACGTGCCTGTGCTGCATCAGTACGGCAATGGTGACATGGCAAATATGGATGGCCACTCACAAGGCACTTGGAGCCCCTACATTCATTTGTTTGTTGGCATGCATGGGTGACGTGTACATTTCACTGGGTGCATTGTGTGACTTCATTGCACCTACGAGGAGTTGTGCAATGTGGCCAGGGAGTGGTGTACAGGCACTCAGTAGGGCCATTTACGGTTGGTTCGCGTTGCCGTTCTTCTCACCATGGCGGAATGGTACTTTCCGCCATGCTTGATGGCGTTAGGTAAATGTCCGCTAGGGTCAGAATTCGTGTACCGTTGCGCCATGGTGGTAATTACGGTTTCGCATGGCGCACGTGCGCGTACTTGGTGCAGTTAGCGTTGGCGTTCACTACGGTGTCGCTAATGGCATCGTACTTTACGGTGACGGGTCATAATCGCACCGAGCGCTATTCGATGGCGGTATTGCATTTCCGCCATCGTTTTTCGATTTCCGCCAGATGCGTAATGAGGGCCAATGTCTTTTTAATTTAATCGAGAATTTAAAACACTGGTTTAGAAAGACTGCTGCCTTTAATATTCGAGAATATTACATAGAACCATTCCTTCAAGTACAACCATACTAGCAACTGGTAATATGTGTACTCAAGCCACAAGTACGCGTGTTGCGTCAAATAGTGCATAGAAGAAGGTGTCAAAATTGCACTAAACACAAAATGCAGCAGGAATCTGCAAACCATCATAGTGCAGCTTTATGAAACATAGAGTCCTGCTGGAGAAACCAGGCTCAAACATCAATTGTGGATGATGGCAAACATAGGCAATGTATTCATTGGCTTGCAAGTCAAGAAAAAACAGCACATTGTGCCTAACCAGGACCCCACTTGCCAGACTGGACCTGCCCCCAGTCCCCTTACCTTTATAGACCACTGTCACCTGACTAGAGAATATTCTAGACCATCACTGTTAGATGAGTCATTTGACCCCTGTATATCAAGCTCCAAAAACCTTTCTAAGAATGTGTTTGAACTACACAGATTTATTTTAGCAAGTTTAGCAAAGGTCAGTCAAGGAGGTAAGGGTTACAGGGTCATATCAAGAGTGGTTTTCCCATCAAATCTCTCAGGCTGTGCTCTGTGCAGTGGTGTATATTACACTGTTCACTGCCAAATGCCATGGCGTATGTACTCTACTTCCTTGCCATCAGCTGAGATTTTCTCTGTGATACACGCAAAAGCATGGAACGGAACAACTAAAGGCTACATGTTGTGCTGCATTTGAATGACTATGTACCATGTATTGTCTGCTTGGAGGTGGTGTGCTGTTCTTATGCCGCCTTCATATTGGATAGCCCACTTGAATCCACCATGTGCACCAAACAATGCACATGTACATATACAACTTTGAATTTTGAATTCCACTCTTGTAGGAACTTTCTGTTACGCATCGAAGCAATGAAAATATTGCAGAGCCAAATGTCCTTGTGATATATTTTCCCATCTGTGAAAGGTACAGTGAGCTAAAGTGTGGCTGCGGACTCTCGAGTGGGTAACTTCCCAAAGAACAGGTAATTTAACCGTCTTCGTTCTTGCAGAGGGGCGCTAGTGACTACATTTTGATTGCTTCAAGGGCCTTAGGTCTAGTCACCCTAAGTTTCCCAGGGTCAGCCAGACGTGGACCGGTTGCTCACAGTGCTCAAAGAGGCACAGCTCCACCTCACCGATGAGGCCAAACAAGGCTGAAACAGGTGTCTGGGGTTGCTGTTGTTACTCTTGTTCAAAAGGGAATTGCCATATCATTTCAATGTAGGACTTCCCATGTAGGCGGGACAAAGACTGATATGCAAATGGATATTTCCCATTTGTGAAAGGTACAGTGAGCCAAAGTGTCGGGGCAGACTCTCGAGTGGGTACCTTCCCAAAGAACAGGTAATTTAGCCGTGTTCATTCTTGCAGAGGGGCGCTAATGACTACATTTTGATTGCTTCAAGGGCCTTAGGTCTAGTCACCCTAAATTTCCCAGGGTCAGCCAGACGTGGACCGGGTGCTCACGGTGCTCAAAGAGGCACAGCTCCACCTCACTGATGAGGCCCAACAAGGCTGAAACACTTGTCTGGGAGTGCTGTTGTTACTCTTGTTCAGAAGGGAATTGCCATATCATTTCAGTGCAGGACTGCCCATGTATGCGGGACAAAGACTGATATGCAAATGGATATTTCCCATCTGTGAAAGGTGCAGTGAGCTAAAGTGTGGCTGCTGACTCTCGAGTGGGGACCTTCCCAAAGAACAGGTCAATGGGCCGTGTTCATTCTCGCAGAGAGGCGCCTATGACTACATTTTGAGGATATATCATTGGCTACCCACACAGGAAGGTCAGCTTCTGACGCTGAATACATTTTCTGATGGTGAATAAAACTCCACTTAACATTTTTGTTGTCAAGCTCAGGAAATTGATTGATTCCACAACAATCACGTGATTATTAATCAGATAAAACAAAAAACAAAGAGCACAACTACGAAAATCTAACAGGTATCTTGCGCGATTGAGCACACCTCTCTAACACCCTATTGTCTAATGATAATGATTTGTTATTTATATAGCGCTTACGCCTAAGCGCTGTACATACAACTTATTTACATACATTAATCATCCCAACCGAAGTTGGTGCTCATTTATCAAGTCAAGTCAAAAGTGCTTTATTCTGCAAATTTGCCATCAGCATAAACAAAATTAAAGCATATCTGCAATAGTCCTGCACTCAGTCTCCATTACCTGCGAAATGCAATATTAGTTACACAAGCACTGCGTAAAATCAAATACATAATACTGTAAAGTACAGACTGTCAAAAATAGTTAAAAGATTGCTATGGAGCCAAGCACAATAAATACATTAAGCAGAAAAATATACATAATTTAAAATTACAGTCGATCGGGGGGCGCTGTTGCGCACGAGAAGAAATGGCCGCTCTCGTGTGAGCTCTGGCAACATCCTGGGCCGCAATGCCGATATAACCGCCTGACAGATCCGGTTCTGCCTGAACTCTGGAGGAAACGTGCTGCACAACCAGTAGAACACACACGCGAAGTTTGAGATCAATTGGCTGTATGGTGCCGAAGCTGCAGCTGAGAAACGCTCCTACGCACACCGGATGAAGCAGCCCTGAAGCGCGCCGCAGAACGAAAGGGGAAGACCCGCGCCAAAACAACCTGAGTGCCCGGGAAACGGACACTGCTACCAGCTGTGACTGGAAAGTCGCGGGCGCTCCGGTTGCTGTTGAGCATCCGCTGACTCCAGATACTTGTCTGCCAAAGCTGGAGGTGGAGCGGTGTCCGAGGATCACGGGGCCCATCGCTCAGCAGGTAGGAAAGAGAGGACACACGCCGGCAGACCCCTGTGCGGCAGCCTGTCCCTCGGGCGCTCGGCCCGTGGTCTTGGACGGTCGGAGGGGCCCCAGGGGAGAGGAGGAAGAAGCCCGGGCACTTCGGGACTGACAGGGGCTCCACTCTCCATAATTTAAAGTCACTTGAGTACCGGTGGGGGGCGCGGAAGGTACTCCCTTCCCCGGTGACTACTGGGGCAGGCCTCCTTTCGCGGCACCTGGGCCCATGGGGCGGCCCGCTACTCTGTTGGACGGCGGACCCACTTATATCGGGTCGGGCACCTCGCATTGAACTGCCGTCGCAAGGCGGCCCCACTGAAGTATAACGACACTACAGAGAAACACAGCTCTGTAATATTGAAGCTTAGCTCGGTGGGGTGACATCGCAGAGACGCCACGTTTGGGACCCCCCACCCCCACGAGATAAAGAGACTCATATATAGGCAATTGGGGTGCCTACATAGTATAGCCTCCAAGCTCAACAGCAAGTAGAGCATGAGAACAGCGACCCTATAAGAATCAAATACTCGGAGACACATTGAAAACCCCCCACTGGCAGTGGATTCAAACCCCATCACTGCTGGACAGGCAAGGAAGCTTTTTCAGGGGGAAAAAACGGCCGCAAGAGACATTACTCCACGGCGCAACAAACCCATGCTCCCGCCGAACTGACAAGAGCAAGACCTCACCCCTTACAAATCGAGCTAATCCCTAAGAACTTTAAGTTCCCATAGGTAATGCTGACAAAGACATGAGGCTGACAACAAGCGGGGGCAGCTAACAACAAACTTACAACATAAACTGAACAGGCACGGGAAGGCACGAATAAACATCCGGGGCAGCGGACCGGGTGCCTCCAGGGGAACTGTATAAACCACCATTATACGCCCGCCAGGTATAGGAATCGCGCAAAAGAAGTAGATTGCTGGGCCTGCCCCCGGGTAACTTTTCTTTAAAAAAAGACAATGTCCAAGAGCATTAGACCCAAGAAAGGGAAATGAGCCATGGAAAAGTACACGACGGCAACAAGGAAAGAAGCAGAACCCACGATGTCCAAGGAAGTATCCCCACAGGAGCAACCAGCTACCCCAGTACTAATGATGGTCCCCAGGCGGTCTTTCTGGCCATGCAACAGGGCTTCTCCGCCCTTAATGAAAAATTAGATGGGATAACAGCGAATGTTGCCTGTATTAGAACGCAACTAGGTAAAACTACATCGCGCATCACGGAGGCGGAGACGAGAATCTCGAGCACAGAGGATGCATTAGAAGCCTTAAAGACCACAGTCTCCACAATGGCAATAGAACTGGGGATGATGAAAACCAAATGCGAGGATTTAGAGGCTACACCCCGGCGGAACAACATCAGCATAATAGGAGTTCCGGAAGGGGCATTGAAGGGCTCAATGGAAAAGGCAGTAGAAGATCTCTTACGCAATCTTCTGGGAGATCCTGGATGGTCTGCAATGTTTATCGTGGAACGTGCACACAGGTCGCTTGCCCCAAAGCCAAAACCTGGTGCATACCCTAGACCTATCATAGCACGTATGATAAACTACAGGGACAGAGACTTAATACTTAGAACTGCCAGAGAAAAACAAGAACTAAGATGGGAAGCCAACACCACACGTATCTTTCCGGATTTCACATTGGCGGTGCAACAGGAAAGACGACTCTTCACCGGGGTCAAGAAACTACTATGGGAAAGACAGGTCCAGTACGCTATGCTTTACCTGGTGAGGCTAAAGATACAGCATCAGAAGAAAACATACTTCTTCACGTTCCCAGAAGAGGTGGCGAGCTTCGTGGAAACACACATCCGGGCTCCGGTCGGGCAGACTACAAGCGAACAAGACTTTTGATCCCGAAAGCACACAATGGCAGGCACAGAAATGACGA
Source organism: Ambystoma mexicanum (assembly GCF_040938575.1). Taxonomy (NCBI): domain Eukaryota; kingdom Metazoa; phylum Chordata; class Amphibia; order Caudata; family Ambystomatidae; genus Ambystoma; species Ambystoma mexicanum. Next base: position 20,933,892 of record NC_090933.1, on the reverse strand, counting down.
ATAATGGTCTTGGGAAAATGAAGGCCCCCATCCAGGTGGCCCACACAGGGGGTGAATACAAGTTACATTGCAGATCATGTTGTTGAACTTAGCCCCATATGTTTTGACATGAGTGAGAGTAACAACATAAGCAACCGACACACTGTAAATGACTATGTTCGGCGGGGGCACGGGATGTCGCTACAGTCCCCCCTGTAGCAGGTGCTCAAGAAGTTAATGGAAGGGGAGAGGGAGGGATTGATGGGCATAGATGAAGTTCGGTGAACTATGAGGGTGGGGGAGGGGACACAGTGAGGTTGTTGGGATTCAGTTACGAAAAGAATGGTTTCAAAACAAAATGCACACAGGTACTAAGCACTACGGATATTAAGTGCACAAATGGAATGGCCCGTGATTCATATGATTACATCCATTTTATAGATAATGGCTAATGCAGGCACAGACGAAATAAAAATATTGAGCTGGAATGTTCGTGGTTTAGGATCCCAAATCAAGAAAAGAAAGATACTAGCTTATATAAACAGGCAGAGCCCTAAAATAATTTTCCTCCAAGAAACACACTGAACAAGTCGGACACCGTGTCCCGAACTGGGGGACACACCAGTATTATACGACATACTCCAAACGGGCCAGGGGGGTAGCGATTCTCATACATAAAACTCTGTCATTTACCTGCCTTAACCATGAATGCGACCCAGAGGGAAGATACATGTTGTTCCACGGCACACTCTTTGACAGGGAGATAGTCCTACTCAACATATACGGTCCAAATATTGACAACCCAGACTTCTATTCTGCATTATTTGAAAAACTGGCAGCCTACCCCACGGCCTACTTGATATGTGGCGGTGACTTCAACACCATCCTAGATGTACACTTAGATCGCACGTCGACACAACCTAGAGCACTGACCAAGGCAGCACAAAAGATACTGACTCACATGACCGACCTAAGCCTAAAGGATGCATGGAGAGCTCTAAACCTCTCAAAAAGAGAATACACATATTACTCCACAGTCCACAACATGCACTCGAGAATAGACCTATGGTTGGTGGCCAACGAGGTATTGAGTTGGGTTACTAGTGCCATATTTATCCCAGAACATACTTTGATCACTCACCAATACAGCTAACAATACAAATTCCCGATACCACAGTGAACAGGCCACCTTGGAAATTTAAACCTGCGGCCCTACAAGATTTGATTTACAGAACAACAATGACCCAGCACATACAGGAATACTTTGACATCAATGAGGACTCTGTTTCCAGTCAGGCAATATTATGGCAGGCATTTAAGGTCTGTATAAGAGGTAATTCAATATCCACTGAAAGCAGAGTCCTCAAGGATATCCGTGGTAGTTTGGCGTGCCAAGAGGCGCAAATGGCCTCTTTACAATCTCAGTACACGCAGTCCCCATCATCACAGCCAGGTTCGAAGATTAAAACTAAACTAGACGAATACAAAGAAGCGGCGGATCTAGAGATCCGTTACTTCGACAAACCGGCGGCAGCACGTCGATATGGGGAAAGTGAGCGCCCGGGGAGACTGTTGGCCAGAACGGTGCTGGGAGAAAGGGGCTCGACAATTATACCATGTATAAAATTACCAGATGGTACAGTGACCACGGAGAACAGTAGGGTGAAGGAAACATTCTATGAATTCTATAAAAGGTCGTACTCCCCTCAGTGTGATACCACTGCGGAGGAGATAGATCAATACCTCTCCCAGATACCAACGACACTACTAGCTGACACAACTAGAGACTCTCTAGAAAGACCAATCACTGAGGCTGAGATAGCAGAGGCAATAAAAACACTCCCTAACGGGAAAGTGCCAGGTACAGATGGTCTCGGGGCGGAGTTTTATAAAGAATTTAGTCAACTTTTAGTCCCCAGACTATATGCGGTATGGGTGGACGCTTTAAACAAAGGGGAGCTGCCCGAAACCACTGGGGAGGCAGTAATCACATTATTGCTTAAGCCAGGGAAACCCCCTGAAGAATGCGGCTCGTACAGGCCGCTGTCACTAATAAACACGGACGCGAAGATCTTTGCAAAGATATTGGCAACCCGTTTTACTCCTTTGATGCCCTACATGGTTCATGAGGACCAAGCTGGGTTTATTGTAGGTAGGTCCACAGCGACAAACATCAGACGGTGCCACAACATTTTGGCGACTATACCCCCCCGAAACACAAGGGATAGCGGTCTCTCTCGATATGCAAAAAGCATTCGACACAGTCTACTGGCCTTTTCTTAGCACCATGGTCCATGCCGAAATTCCGCCATGGTGGATGGTGGATTTACCGCCCCATTCCAAGGTTGGCGGGGCGGTAAATCCCCATTCACCATGGCCCCTTCCCCATTCCCATTTTTGGCCCATAGGGCTCAATGGGAATGGGGAAGGCGCTAATTACGGCACCGTAAATTACGGTGCCGTAATTAGCACCAAGGTCCCTTAGCGGCTTGGACTTTAACGCCTGCAAAAAGCAGGCGTTAAAGTGTGAATCTGGCGTTAAGGGTTTAACGGCGCTGCAGCCTTTTACGGCGCCGTTAACCCCTTAACGCCAGGGTTGTAATGAGGCCCATATCTTGGGGCATATATGGCTAGAACAGCCCAACTGTCCCGAACCTTAAACTACAGTTCATTAGCTGATACCCTAGGTGCAAAGATGGAACGCTGGAGCGCCCTGCCCATCTCCATGATGGGAAGAATTGCCCTTATCAAAATGATAATACTTCCAAAACTATTCTATCTATTTAATACAGTTCCGGTCTGGCCACGCCGCGCACTGTTCACTAAAATGAAAAGTGCTTGCATCACATTTGTGTGGGGAGGACATCCAAGGCTAAGCTGGAGGGCATTAACGGACACATATCCACAGGGTGGGTTGACGGCACCGGACCTAGAGCTCTACTACCTGGCAGCACAGGCACACTTCGCCGCCCACTGGGCCACGGACTTTCTCAACCCAGGGAATCCACACCATGAGCGACATGCACAAGAGTCAACTATAGCACTACATAAAATGACGAGCTCAGTCCCCAAACATCATAAATCTATATACCCTATGCAGGTTACGACCACAGCCTGGGCCAAGATTGCTGATATATTTGTTACAGACAGATTATACCACCCCAACATGCCGATCTGGGGCGACCCCCACACACACTTCACTCTGGATGAAGAGGTGGCCACACACTGGAGCACTAGAGGTATTGTCCAATGGGGGCAGTTATTTCCGGACAAGCACTTTGCGACATGGTAAGATCTTAAGGACATAGTGGGAAATACAACCACACATAGGCTACAATATATGAGTATAAAAACAACCATAAAAAATGCATGTCCCACCTTCCCAGAAGAACCAGAGATAAACATGGGGTTAGGATATATGTTTACAGGTGGGACGTGGAAAATCACAGCCTCTGCTCTATATAAAATTATAGCTCAGACGCGCCCAGCTGAAAACCACACAGCCAAAAACAAGTGGGAACAGGATCTGGAGCTACAGATAGACGATCACGAATGGACCCAGATATGCACATTGACCAAACACATACCATGTAACTCAAGATACAAACAAATACATTATAAAATAGTACACAGGACGCACTATAGCCCTGTAAGACTCAAACAAATCTACTGCTACTGGAACCTGCCCAAGGTGCCAAACTGAAGATGCAGATATTTACCATATACTCTGGGCATGCATAAAGCTGAGATACTACTGGGCAGAGGTTTGCGCAGCTCTGGGTGAAATGGCAGACCAACCCATGGAATGGACACCTCAATTGTGCCTGCTGGGCGCAGTGGGTAGGTTGAACCCGACATGGCGAAAACCTTTGAACCTGAGCCTATTGATAGCCAAAAGGGCAATATTAATGAAGTGGAAAAACACTGCCCCACCAACCAAGGCAGACTGGGATAGAGATATGTTATAGACAAATGACACAGAGGCGCTATATATAGACTCAGTACTACCGTCTTCCAGACCCAGAAATATATGGGCCAGATACAAACAGTACCTATCGGACAAAGCCGAAACCGAAAACCCAGACCAGAATTGAAAGTGTTTTTGTACGATGTATTGTTAGAAATCTTGAACATTTATGTATGTGCTATTCTTGTGTGCAGTAATAAATAAAACAACTGCTTCAAAGGTAGTTCTTACATAAGTTTTCATATATAGTGGAACCAAGTAATGCTTCCTCAAGTCCTTGTAACATTCACAAAAAAGCAAAATATTTACAACAGACTCTGAAGTTTGTCTGGTCTGTGGTAAGGCCCCAGAGTTACCATTCCTCCATCCTGGGTTGAAAGTCGCAACTGGAAGGTAGCGAACCCTAAATTTCATGTACAATGCTCGCACATAGGCGGGAGTTATTAAATCTAAGTAACTTTCCCACCTTGGGTGGGCTTTGAGGTAAAATAATACAGCCCTGATTTCAATTTCAAGCACAAGCTCAATAGGCATTGCTGATTCCCCCATTTAGCAGACCGCTTAACTACACATTTTGCATTGCACAACATCCTCCGTGGGTTGTCCCAAAGGGCTCCCAGACCCACCGACCCCTATAGGTGTTTTACATGGCTAGGCCATTGTAAGGAACGAACGCCCGGATAGTTCCGTAGGTCAGAGAGAGCTTCTTGGTATTTTCCCAGGGCCATAGAACCCCAGAGTAAAACCCTGGTTTCCAGGACAAGTGGTGGATTATCAGTTCAAGATGGAACTACATTAAAATTGGTACAGATGGGGAACCACATGTCAGCCTAAGAAGTTTTTTTTTTAATATGTTCTCAACCACCCCAAAATTATTACCATTACAATGGCCCCATGTCTCACCTCCATACAATACAGATGACCAAGATCTACTGGACTGACCTGCCCATGATCCAGCATCACAGAACCTTATCCCCAAATAATCATAATACGAAACTTCATTTAGTGTAGTCCCCTCAATCTCAAGGCTCTTAGGTAATGTAGATAATAGAACGGAATCATCAGCAAAGAACAGGACTGGGTAACCATCAACACCAAGTTTTGGAGCATCTAGTTTCCCCAGAAACTTGTAAGGGTGTCCATAATTACGCTCACACCAGAATAAATGCACCCCTCTAGTGAAATAAGGCAAAAAGTCTACCTTGTAAGGATAACAAGGTAAATCTTACAAAAATGAGGATGGTAGCAAAAGACTCTGAATGGTTTACTTGTGTCCCTCTTACATTCCTTCCTGCTAAAGTGGTGCCAGGCAATGGTTTATAAAGTCCCGTCTTGCTGTAGTGGCGTCACGGGACATGGACCATACCTTCATCCCAAACCGTCCTTCTTCCATAGTAGGGATGCTCCAAAGCCTTCTTTTCTTCATAGTCAGCGTTTTCTGTCAGGGCATGCTGCTCTACATTTTGCTACCTTATGCAGAAACACACTGCAGCTCTGCAGACTTTTACAAACCTTGAGGCCTAGCCCAAGGGAAAAACTAAACATTAACTAATTTTCATTCATTCTGTCTATAATTCACTCCTTCTGCTAACATTATCTGGGCCCTCTAGTATCATTCACACCTTATTTTTATTATCTGTTCCATTCTGCATTTTGTTGCACTGAACATGTAAGTTCAATTTTTAGCCTGCATGGACCCTTGACGGACAGTAGACAGCTGGTGAGTCAATTCATGTGCTGTCAGTGCTCGCCTTAGTGATGAACACATTGGAAGCGCCTGTAGTCTAATTTTAGAATCTAAAAGGCCACATTCTTTCTGGGAAGGAGTTCAACTCCTCTATAGTATTTAAGATTTTACAATGCCTAGCGTCTGACATTACAAATCTATCCAGCTAATACTCAATTGTGCCTTATATTTAAACAATAAGTGCCTTCTTCAGTGCCTGCCCATGTCTGTGTGTGTGATTATATTTGCATGAGAGAGGCTTCCCAGCGCCCCTCCTGCCCCTACTCCACTATAGTGCCTAAAAGAGGTCTTGCCTGACTCTAAAGTGCTTGGGGGTGCGGGAGGACCTTGGTTCATTCCCAACATTCCCCCTTTTCATTTCATCAACAGTAACAAACACATCCCCAGCCGATATATCTACAACCCCAAAAGTATCAGTTTGAGTCTCGCTGTTTATTTTACAGCAAGATGTTTTAGAACCCCCAATTTATACCATCATCTTTGCACTACTAGGTACTACATTGACATAACATTGCAGACCCAATTGGCACGTGCAGAAGACGACCAGGAAGAATACAATAATAGGCACCAGTATTTTTGCTGCTGCCCCCAGCCATGACAGGACCCAATCAAAGGCAAGTGATAGCCAATCCGTGCTCTGAACTCCACTTTCTTTCTTCATTTGAACACCTAGATTGTGCACTGCCTTGATGATGTGGGAAAGTGACCCTTTCTGAGCATCCTCCGGGGATGCAAAAGGGCAGCAGCTGATTCCCAACGTTTTACACACTCCTCCTTCTATGGCTGTTAACAGATCGAGCATGTAGTGGTTTTGCATCGTCATGAGTCTCAATGCATGGAGCTCTACTTTGATGATGTTGAACCCATTCTCTGTGTCATTGGCCAGCTAAAATAGCTCCCATTGGATGATCTGAACCCACTTGGCGTTAGCAGCTGCTTGTACCCCAGGAGCCAAAAAAAGATGAAAAGAAAGTCTCAGCTGAGTTAAATAGTAGATACTCATCAGGTATTCCTCTGAGCAGTGCGGAAGAGACTTTCGAGACATAGTTCGATCTCTTCTTTCTTCTCAGCTGATGAAATTGTTCTTTTTCAGGCAGCATATGAAATTCTTGTGTGATCTGCAAGTCTCTTTCTACTTCTTTAGATGCTGGAGTGGGTGTTGGCACCTTGAAAGGCATTTATTTTCCCTTCAGGTATTCTTCCGGGATTACTAGTGGTACTGAGTGCAGGGTGGCCAGTGAACACTTGCCCCTCCAGGATGATGGGAGATGCATGTAGGCTTGTCGGCTACAAACCGAGTAGTAATCATCACCACTGACGTACCTTTCGTCATATCAGGGATCACAAGAGTGTGCTTGCACTGTGTGTTTGCGCCAACAGGATCTGTTCCTTCATTGCTAAAACAAAGTTCGTAGTCCATGTCTCTATGTTTTCACACTGGCTTCTCCATTTTACAACTCATGTCAGCCCTGTGATGTATTGGGACCATATTTGCACACACATGGGGCCTCATTACGACCCTGGCGTTGGACCATGGTGCTATTAGCACCATGGTCCATGCCGGATTCCGCCATGGTGGATGGTGGAATTACCGCCTCATTACAAGGTTGGCGGGCGGTAATTCCCCATTCACCATGGCCCTTTCCCCATTCCCATTTTTGGCCCATAGGGCACAATGCGAATGGGGAAGGCGCTAATTACGGCACCGTAAATTACGGTGCCGTAATTAGCACCAAGGTCGCTTAGCGCCTTGGACTTTAACGCCTGCAAAAAGCAGGCGTTAAAGTGTGAATCTGGCGTTAAGGGTTTAACGGCGCCGCAGCCTTTTATGGTGCTGTTAACCCCTTAACGCCAGGGTTGTAATGAGGCCCATAGTCTCTACTTGGGCTATCATTTCTTTGCTGTACTCGATCAGTCTATCTGCTGGGCACGTCACTGTGGTGCCCTGCCATTTGTTGTTGACATGCGAGTGACATCCCAAGGAAAAATACGGTGCTTGTAGATACTTGCTGTATTTCGTACTGCTATTGCATAGCACTGGGTCTAGATCAATGCTCCTCAACTACACGCTGTATGCCTGGAATGTGTCTTTTATCCTACATAGTGCAAGATGTACCAGACATTGCGCCTCTGTAATTGGGACTGGATGTGGAACTAAAACCTTAGGATCCCCTAACGCATGCGGGATAAGTGCACACACGTAACAGCTTTTATTCATCACATTCCTTCCTGCAGTACGCATATCGAAGTACCAGCTATTAGATGATTCTGAGTGCTGAATGTCAGAAATGGCATCAAAGCCCAACCCCTTCTATAAATCATACGTCATTCGTACTTCCCATTTTATTTGTCTAAGAAAACCTGTGGGGGTGGCCGGCTAAAAGTGAGACATGGTTGGATTCTTTTTTATCATAGACATATTCATACTAACATTATCCTTTATATGTAACTGTCCATCCCCCCTTTACATTGCCACCCCAAATAACAGCTAGACCTTCATACACTCCAACAACCACGACCAGTGTCATACAAAACAATATAATACCAAAAAAGATTAAAAAAAAATAAAAGAATAAAAAATAAAAGTACAAAATGAAAAAAGAAAAGAAAAAGAAAAATCAGGGGTGTGCCACTGCACACCTGTGGGATGTTTCACCCACGCATCCAAGCCCTACAACATCATTGTGCATTACTGGCAGCGGAAACATCATAATGGCCGCCGGAAAGCATGCTGCTTGGCAGAAATCATCCAAAAATGCACAGTGAAAACCTGATAGATAGGCCACCATCTTCTTTTGCCTCTGTCAGTGTTAATACAGGAGACCATTGCCAGACCCTATCATTTGGCTGCACACAGAGCGAAATCAGTGCAAAGGAATATGGTGCTGTTCAAAATCCGTTTTAATTAATGTCAAAAATTGCTAAAATCATGGGCACGAAACCACCAAACAAAAAATCCAACTTCTGCTTGGGTGTTCTACATTACTCTACTGCAGAATCCACATCAATACAATGTTAGCAAGGATCATATGCCATCAAGTAAAATCCCCTTTTTGAAATGTATTAATTCAAGACAGCTGCCAAAAATGTGTGCAGTAGCGGTGCTTGACACTGACCGGAGCTAGCGATCTAAACTCTGACAGGAGACCTGTATTTCTGAAGCTAGAGTTAGCTGAGACTTCAAAAGGCCGGCTGTCCCCGCAAAGTCTTTACACCTAGTCTTCTCAGCAAGAAGGCAGGAAATCACAAGTTTCTGTTAATCAAATGGAGAGTGGCACCCTGGACTGATGCCCTGCTAGCAGGAAAAACCAGACAAAGGATGCCTTCAGCTGAATAGGGTATGCTGATTTTGGGTGTGAACTGTCAACACTGCTCTGGGGCAAGGCAAGACATCTGATCTCTGAGTCAAGCCAAGTTTCTAGGGGCGGAGACAAACGACTGTGGATTCAGAGAGTCCAGAAAATATATGTTTTGTGAGAATACTGATAACTAATTATACCAAGCGGACAAAAATGTACAATTTGGAGATTCTTGAAATGACAATTTCACTCACAATTTTAGACTAAGTTGGACGTTGTGTGATGCTCTGAGACCAAACCCCACGATTTATTAATATTGCAGACACTGTGTTTATATCAGAAAAATGAAAACTTACTGTAATGTGCCCAGAGAGGGTGGGTACATCCATGTAAGATTTGATGCAAAACCAATATTGTGAAACCCACGAAAATCGTGAGTAAGTGGTCATTTCTGAACCCAAGCTCTTAGAAAGATCAGGGTTGAACAGAGAACTGTCTTAAATTAATTTGGGATGTGTACATGTATTCTCAACAACTTGTGTACCTTGGAAACATGTTTGGTTATGAAAAATTGGGTTCTAAGTAAAAGAAAAGGGGCGTTTCTTCATTAGATTGTAAAATAGTAGCATCACTCTGATTCACTACCCTTTCTCCAGTCAGGGCACAGAAAATCCTTTAACCTATCAAATCTTTAGTGGGTTGGGCATAGAAAGTCAGCCTTCCCACCCACTTTCAAAAGACATAAAAAGAACCACTGAAACCCAGATAGGGACTGCTCTTTCTACTTTCTTGCGTAGCACTTTGCCGGACCAGACAATATCCAGAAGGACCACAGGCTCCAGAACTTAGACTCCAGATTCCAGATAGATCCAGAGACCAGACTCTAGAACTCAGCTCTAGAACCTAAAGCAGGGGCCTAACCCAAAAAGCTGAACTCTTCTCAGCAGGCCTCAGAATCCAGCAACCTAACCAAACTATTCAACAGCCGGGCGAGCTGTTTAATTCTGGCTAGAACTCTGTGCCAGACCCAGACCCGGAAAGCAGAGCTATATCCAGAACCCGTAAGACCCAGGCAGACCGCTGTGCTGTGCCGATAGCAGACCAGAGGCCACGCTGTGAGTAGAACCAGTGCCAGAGACCGTCCCGTGGCGAGAGAACCGCAGCCCAAACCTGACCAGATCTGTGACCAGGCCCATTCCAGTCCAAAACTAGCAGTGAGTATCCAGCCAGAACTGTACAGAACCCATCTCTTAGTTTAAAGTAATCTTATTCAACCCATTTCAACCTGTCCAGAACTGCATAGAAATTGTGTGTCCATTCTGTGATTTCAAAGGTGTAAAAGTGTCATCTGTCATTCTGAAATCTTGACTTCATTTCTGAAAATCTACCTCCACAATCTTTTGAACCGTATGTCCTAGAAGCGAGGGGGGGGGTGAGTTGTCACAAGGCAAAAAGTGATCAGATTATCTCTTGTTGAAACCATATCCAGTTTATTTCTGTGCTGCATTCTTTCCACCATTGTTTTTCCTTGAAACCATACAAAGTATTCTCTGCTACCTTATCCTTTCTATACCAACTCCTAAGTAATTCAGGAATTGTGCTACTGTAATATTATCCATTGTTGATCACTGTTCATACTCATAAGTGTGCTATCAAATATTAATTTATTCATAAAAGGGGGGCGCTCCGCGAGCCGCCACATAATCCTGAAACATCCTGCCTGATTTCGACAAGATGGAGCAAGAATAAGCAAACGTACGGAATGCGGATGATCTGCTCTATATCCTGGTGAATTTGGGGGACAAAACGCATATGTGAGGAGGAGAAACATCGACTATGGTTTGAGGCCACGTTTTGAAACGGCTGCTGTAACCAAAATGGCTGCCGCGTATCTCCTGGGCCACGGTCGGGCCATACAGTGAGCTGCAACCACCCCCGCGGGGTGCGAGAGGACGGCGCTGAAACCGGTGACTCGGTACCTAACTGCAATTTGACTTTCCGCACGCATTGTCAAGTGTGGGGCGGCGCGTGTTGACAACCAGTGACCGCCGTTGGAGACCGCGAGCCAGCACAGCCCACTGCGCGGACGAGGGAGACTCACCACAGCATACCGTTGGAGATGCCGCCGTTGGAAGGTGAGGAGACGCGCCTTCGTTGCACTAGCGGGCAAAGAGGAAGAATCAGCAGTTGCGTCGCACCCGGTGTGCGCCAAGCCAACCAGCCCCGTAGACTGCAAACGCCCGGAGAGACCAGCGGCTCCCCACCAGACCTTGGGAGAATACAGTGCGTACCTGTGGTGGAAGCAGGAGAGGGGTGAGCAGTGTAGCAGCCGAGCGGACTGCGGCTCCAGCCATAACACATACACAGCGGCGCTCTCTGCAGGATTGTATTTCCCCCCAGCCCAGTGCATGGCGCGTTCGTAACGCGGAGCGGTTGCCTACTAACTATATATAAAATAACCGTTTCATGCACCGCTACCTTGTCAATATTGCAAGCGGCAGAGTCAGTCACTCAACCAACGAAACTGGGCAGGCGCGAGGACATACCCCAGTGCGAACATTGCCCACACCAACAGCCCGTCAATAGAAGAAAAGAGGGGAAGAAGAAACTAGCATAAAACTGCCCAGGTTGGCCAGGCAAAACAACCCTGTGTTGCCCCGCAAAGCGTGCTACCCTAGCCTTTGGAAACGTAAGCAGCACCGCAGCCCACATAACAAAGAATGTGCCTGCCCTCCACGGGGTCACAAATTGCAGTACATGGAACACAGACATCGCGTGACCGCCCTGTGAAGCTGCCAAACATCACCTGAGATCATCTGTACTCTGGTGCAACTGTGCGATCGAATCAAGAGCATGTGGCCACAACGCACCTCACTAAACTACTGCAGTAACCTTGGGACGCATCGGAGAGAATGGGGAAAGATAAAACTAAGAAACTCCTGACACAGAGCATAATGGAGCAATATACAATCCCTCCAACACAGGTCCCCGACTACCATCCAGTCACCCTGGAAGAAGGGCAACCTGATAACGCAATCTCTCTGAGGGATGTCATGGCCGCCATAGCGGATTCCCGCACGTCAATGGAGCAGAAAATGGATGGGATAAGCCTGGATGTGTCCCTCCTCAGACATGATCTCCAAAAGCTGACGGCGCGTACCGGCGAAGCCGAACAGCGCATCTCGACTACAGAAGACAGAGTATGCGACATGCAACATCAGCTCAGAAGCGTCACATCGAAACTCAAACTGCTGGAAAACCGAATTGAAGACGGAGAGGGCCGCTCAAGACGCAATAACATGCGCATAATTGGCATACCTGAGAAAGCCGAAGGCGCCTGCATGGAGCTCTTCCTTGAACAATGGCTAACAGACTTATATGACCTGAGCTCCTTCTCCAAGTTTTGGAGCGGGCACATAGAGTACCCACAGGTAGACCGGCACCAGGGGTGCCACCACACACAGTAATTGCGAGATTCTTAGATTACAGGCACCGAGACGCCCTACTGCAACTGGCCCGATCACCTTTAACGGCTCAAAAATTGCCTTCTTTCCAGACTACACAAGAGAAGTGCAGAAAGCGAGGCAGTCTTTTCACCAACTTAAAAAGCACCTGCAAACATTGGGGGTCAAATATGGCCTACTTTTCACGGCACAGCTTAAGATTTATTACAAAGGCACATCAGTCCACTTCAATGATCCGAAGGAAGCATGGCACTGGGCGGAACAACATATAGAGGGAGACTGGTCAACTCCCCGAGCCAGCAGGGGAAGAAACAACAGACCACCCCCCGGCCAACAACATGCACCCCGATTGCCCCCGGAACAAGACCTACCGGAGGAGAGCGATGGATGACCCCTGACACCACTCCTGGCGATGCCTAGCATTATGCCAGTGAGTACACAATGAACCACCCTAACATAAATCACAAACCGTACCTGCTGATACAAATCAATACACTTTCCAAATTGCGGCCGCGGGGACGACTCGCAGCCGCACGCTAGTGGGCCCCCCCCCCCATAGACACATCAGAGAGTAGTCTTAGCGGTGCTAACCCCTGATCGTACACCGCCAGGGACTAGCACACGTACACAAGTTGAGTTTACTGCATGTAAGGTGTCCAGTTGACACCCGTGGTTTTTCAGGTTCAGGCGACCAATGCTTCTAGTTGGGAGGAGTATGGGGTGGGGGTAGCGGGTTTGTTAAGTTCAATTAAACATGGGACACGTCAGACACGAAGCATATCAGGGCCAGTCAGTACTATCATAACTAATGGGCACAAGCTCGCGAGACGCGATGCATCGTCTTCAGCAGCACACATATCCACTTCTATAAGCAGACATGGCATCATACAACAATACCACTAACGCCCTCAGAACACTCCGGCTCATGACATGGAATGTCAATGGCCTCGGCAACGCAGTCAAGCGGCGCCTGGTTCGGCAATTCCTTAACAGGCAGGCACCAGACATAGTGCTTCTGACTGAGACCCATCTTGCGGGCACGGAATACACCCTGTTCAAACGCACAAACTATAAGTTGACACTCCACTCAGGCTTTACAATGGGATCAAGGGGAGTCATGGTCCTGATACATAAAAACATCCCTTTCCAACTTAACACAGTGTCCCAGGACACTGGCGGCAGATACGTATATGCGACGGGCACGCTATGGGACCAATCTATTGCATTGTTAGCCATCTACGCACCACCAACCCTACTAGACCCACTGCTGACAGATATTGCCCCGCTGATCACAAACGACACCTCTAACCTTATGGTTCTGGGTGGAGACTTCAACGAAGTCATGAACGTAACTTTAGACCGTTCACACTTACGCAACAGGAACCCCAACGCATCTACCCGACTCGCCACATTCACCAATGCATTGGGTCTATGCGACACATGGAGAGAATTCCACCCAGACACTAGGGAATACTCTTTCCATTCAGGGGCACATGCTTCCCTATCTAGGCTGGACTATTTTTTTGTCCCGGCCTCTGACTTACACAGGGTACAAGAAATAGACCTGCTTCCTAGGGGCATATCTGACCACTCCCCGCTAGAATTGAAAATTACAACATCAAGGCCGCTTCCCCCGCCGAGCTGGCGACTAAATAACTACTACTTGGGGGACCCCGAGCTAGTGGATAAACTCCAGGAGAGCACCAACACATACTTTGAGCTTAATACGCAGTCTGCTTCAAACCCTGAGACACTGTGGGAGGCCTACAAGTCAGTGCTAAGGGGCGAGCTAATATCATGGACGACTGCAAAAAAAAGAAAGCATCTTAGCAAGATACTTGAAGCAGAACAGCAAGTGAAGCAGGCAGAGGAAAAGCACATAAGCGAAGACACACCGGACACAATTTGCACACTGCTTCGAGCACAAAAGAAGCTTCAAAAAACAGCAATGGATAATGCAAGGCATGCACATACTGCAATGCGAGCGAGAATCTATGAAACGGGAGACAAAGCCGGGAAGATGCTGGCATGGCTGGAAAGGAAGGAGCAGGGGCGTAGCCATGTCTGGCGGCTGGAAACAGGAGAGCAAAATACCCGCGTAACGGACCAGGACATAACACAAGGCTTTGCAGAGTACTACGCTGAACTCTATAGGGCACCCAGGACCCAAATGGACACCACGATCATGGAGGAAATAGTCACCCCTACCTTAAATGCGGCGCAACAGGAACTAGTGGAGAGAGACATCAAGGAGTACGAGATCCTAAGTGCCATATCCGGTCTCCAAACCGGTAAATCCCCAGGTCCCAATGGCTTCCCGATCGAGCTATGGCGGAAGGTGGGGACCAATGTGATCGCCCCACACCTGTTACGGATGTACCAATATGCACGTGAAAAGGGCATTCTCTCACCTGACCTGCGTGAAGCAACGATAATAGCGATACCCAAACCGGACAAACCCCCTGAAACCTGCAGTTCATACAGGCCTATTTCACTTATCAACATTGAAACAAAGATACTGGCAAAAATACTAGCAGACCGCCTTCAACAGGTCATCCCCTCTCTGATCCACCCGGACCAGTGTGGCTTCATGCCACAGAGATCAACACGCATGAATCTTTACAGACTATATTTAGCCCTGGAAAGAGCCGACAGCATACAAGGCCCCCTAGCCTTACTAGCAATTGACTTCGAAAAGGCCTTCGACTCAGTGAGATTAGAGGCTATCTGGGACATAATGCACCGTATGGGTTTCGGCAGGAGCTTTATGAGCTGGGTACGCCTACTATACAACTGTCCAATCGCCAGAACCAGGATCAATGGATGGCAATCAGATCCCTTTGGGCTGGGGAGAGGCACGAGGCAGGGCTGCCCACTGTCAGCCATGATTTTTGCGATCGCAATAGAACCCCTGGCAATTCTCCTGAGAAACACACCAACCTGGGAAGGTTTTCGCTGGTCAGCAACCTGGGAGGACAGAGTATCGCTCTATGCTGATGACCTGCTCATCTATCTGAAGGACCCAGCCAATTCCTGCTCCAGAGTCACAAGCATACTGGAGCAATATGGGGCATTCAGCGGCCTACGAGTGAACTGGGCCAAATCCATCCTATTCCCCATAGGGGGTGTACCGGCAGCTAGTCTAATGAACGGCCCCTACCAGATCAAAACGGAGCAGTTCAAATACCTTGGGATATGCATCATGCAGCAACTTGCAGACTATAAATCCCTGAACCTTGCCCCCCTCGTAACAAGATTTGCAGAAGATACCCGCAACTGGATCTCTTTGCCATTGACACTGTTGAGTAGAGCTGCACTATTCAAAATGATTGCCCTCCCCAAATTCTTGTACATCCTGCAAAACGCCCCTCTATATATCCCGCAGCAAGAATTTCATAAGCTCGACTGCATCCTCCGAAAGCTGCTATGGGGAGGAGCACACCCGCGGATTGCTCTCTCCACTCTCCAGAGGTCCATATGGGAAGGAGGGATTGGACTGCCCAGGCTGCAATCATACTACTCGGCCGGCCAGTTGACGGTGGTCAATGACATGTTGCATGGGGATGGGACACTTCCGCACATCAAAGCAATTAACCCCCACAACACAACAGCACCATTAGAACATCTCTACGGAAGCCTGGGTCGTACACCGAAACCAGATATGGCGACGCATAATATGAGAATATGGAAAGAGGCACACCGACACCTAGGATGGGATGGGAAACTAACACTGGCCCAACCCCTATGGAACAACTGCCATCTTCCTGAAATACAAAAGTTACCTAGATGGCCCGAATGGGTCCAACGAGGAATCACCACCATTGGGGCTGTGCTGCGGGAGGACAAACTGGTACCATTTGAAACATTGCACGAGGAATTCTCCCTCCCAGCCACAGAAAGATACCACTACACGCAACTGCAACATGCGTGGAGCACCCACCAACAGAATATACGAAACATACCGGAAAGCTCCCCCCTTGAGCGCAATATAGTATCGGACCAGGTGGAACAGAAGGTCACCTCCACCATGTACAATGTGATTACATCCTTTGCGACACCAGAACTAACCAGCCTGAAGACCAAATGGGAAAGGGACGTGGGATTGCTCCAGCTGGAGGACTGGGTGGAGGCCCTAATGTACCCGCGTGAGGTAACCATTTTTTCAAGACTCAGACTGGTTCAACTGAAGATCCTGCACCGCGTCTTCTACCCGAGAGTGGCCCTTTTCCAATGGGGGAAGACGACAGACGCACGATACCTGCGCTGCAAGCGCGAGGAAGGTACATTCTTCCATATCCTATGGGAATGCAATAATACCCAACAACTCTGGCGGAAATGCTGTGACAAACTATCCAGCGTTATAGGCAAGACAATAGAAAGATGCCCAAAACATCTCCTTCTGGGGATCTCCAATGAAACCGATCTGTCCCGGTATGAAAAGATACTCTGCTCCACTGCAATGGCCGTGCTCAGGCGGAACATAGCACAACTGTGGGGCGCAGAACGCACTCCGGACTATGACCAATGGGTCGCGGATGTAGACATTTGCGCTGAAATGGAACATCGGGTGTATGCTGCGAGGGGCTGCCCACATAAAGCGAACAAAATATGGAGCCGCTGGTAAGAAGCCAGCTAGAAGTCGGGTGTGACACGGCAGACACTGAGACTGGACAGGGCTGTATGACGCCGAATGAAGAGAGCCAGGAATGTATTGACTGTGCCACGAGTAACTCCTGTTTTGGCAAAGTCTGACGGCCCATTGGACGGCAGTCCCTGATATCAAGGGTTTTTTCTCTCTTCTTTTCTTCTCTTTAGTTGTTTTTAGTTCCTTATCTGCTTCTCTCTCCTTTTCCTTAGCCCCTCCTGAAAATGTTGATCTTACGAATGCCCCCTTGCTCCCAGCCCTGATATACAGAGAGATGCATGCACTGTTATGTTGTTTTCCTATGTTTAAAAATCAATAAAATCTTTGATCCAAAAAAAAAAATATTCATAACAGTGTGATATATATATATTGTTTAATTTTTCCAATAAACCCTTTAATTTGCAAAACAAACCTACTTCTTGGCTCAGTGAGATCTGGGGGATTCAAAGAGAGGGGCGTTATATAAGGGTTTATCATCCAGATTTAAGAACTTGCCAAAAAAAATATATAAATAAGGGCTTCCATTGGGCATCCCAGACTAGGCATTGACTTAGTTGGATTGCTGAATTGAAGTCACTTACAGAGTGGGGGCTCGTAATGGGATGTCTGGATTAGATCTACCACTTGTGCAGCTTAATACAGTGTGCTAACTGACAGGATACATAAATCCTGTTGGATCACCACGCTGTGTTACGCTGTAAAAGCACTCCTCAAAAAAACGCTCTAAGGAAACAGTCTGTTTTGCAAAATAAAATACTAACTTCTGTAAGTCAGGAAGGAAATCATTTTCCAGAACGACGACACTAGTAGACATCAAAATAGCCAGAGAGCACCTCTTACATAAGCTATTTGTGAGAGGCGAATGGACGGAACAGGATCAGGCGGTGTGGTTGCAGGCAATCACACCCCAGATCACTGCAACAGGGTCAGATATATGGAGAGATCAGGGTCCCTTACATGTGGCCCCGAGTGAACTATTCATGGCCCCTAAAGCCAAAGATGAGCACGACAAGATTGTCAGGATAGCGGCATATTTATATTTATATATGGGAGCCATGCAGGACAAATGTGCTGAAGGCCAAGATCTGGCAAATAGGCAACTGATGGCATGAGAGAAGGCCCAATCTGACCTGGACTCTTCTGAGCAGAGGCTGCACAGGAGCCAGGAGTCAGAAAATGACAGTAGACAGTATCTCATTAAAATGAAAGAGGATATGGGTATCCTGCAACAGGAAAAGGCAGACCAGGATACCAGATTTCTGGCCTTGCAGAAGGAGTACCAAGAAGGTTTGGACTCCCTACTGCAGAGCCAGAAAAAGCTGGAGCAACAACTGGACTTCAACAGGGCATGCGCAGAGCAGGTATTCACCCTGCAAAGCCACCTAGATAGGGAAAAGGCAGAGAGCAATAAACTGATTTTGAAAGACCTGGATACCCAGGCAGAGTTTGATGAGGAGCGCCAGAGAGCGGGTGCCCTTCAAAGACAGAGGGACGACCTGGCAGCACAGGGATGACCTGGCGGCACTGAGACAGGCTCTTACTCAGGAAAGGGATACCTTAGGCCAGGAAGGCTGCCAATTAAAAGGGAAGTTGGAGGAAAATCACCTGGCCCTCCAGGGACTGGGTGAACTCCAAAAAGAGCACCAGAACTTGTTGGAGCACACCTGGAGGGTGGAAGATATCTCTGGCAAGAATGGAGCAGGCCAGTAGGGACTGTACCCAGGAGGTAACCCTCCTGCAGCAAAGACTGGCCCAGTACTCCAAGACTAACCAGGAAGCACAGAGAGAGAATGAAGCCCTCTGCCAGCACGATAGGCTCCAGCAACAGGTATCCATGTAGGAGAGACTGATAGAGTCTAGTAAGGCCTTGATTGAGGAACTGAACGTGCAGGCTCTGGCAGGGCAACAGGGAGCAGGGGCTGACAGAGATGAGGTTCGCTGGGAAAGGGAAACACCTGAGCATAACCTCAGGAGCCCTAGTACCAGAGGCCTTCATCTCTCCCAGTCCTTGGACTCTGCCACCCCCGTGTCCCATGGCGCACATGAGCCCAGAGCCGCAGGGATGGCAGATTACTATCCAGCCAAAAGGATGGGGCTCATAGGCCAGTACCTCCCAGGAATGGATGGGTGGGCATCCTGGTATGGGCACCTAAGTACAGTGCAATTTAGTGGGGAACCCCAGGAGAGTAGGCCCACTAAGGGCATCCTAAAAACCTCTGCCCAGTGGGGGGTACCCATCAAATCCTGGCAGCAAGGAGGGATCTGAAGACTCCTCTGAGCATCACAATACACAGGAGACCAGGTCCCCACATTCTGCCAGCCATTCCCAGGCTCGCAGAATCCGGGAAAACCTGGAAGATCAGACAGGCACCTCTGGGAGCAGTGCTTCTGAGTCAGAGGATGAATGGACCAGGGTTACCCGAACCAAGAATGCCAATAAGGCAAAAAGGGCCTTGCTTAAGTACCCCTTAAAACAGATCAAAGCAATAAGGAGCGTCATCACTCCTTATCATAAGAACTCCAAGTATTCTGTTTGGGAACACTTGGAGCTCTTTGAGCAAATGATGGAGACTTTCCATTTGAAAGACAGCAGTAGCTGCATTCAGTATGTAAAATGGACATTCTCCCCAGAATACTCCAGTTTCTTTGCGGGGCTGGAGGACCAAAACCATTCAAGGTGGTCCACATATAGGGCGGCCATCTTGAAACATTTTTCTGTTCACCGGAATCCCCAAGAGGCTCGCAAGGCAGCCTACAATTTGCAATGTGTGGAGGATCAGGCCCCACAAGAATTTGTGCAGGAATTGAAGCGTGCCTTTGCGCAAACTACCAAAAGGGTGCGAACGGATAGCAAAGAATGTGTTAACACTTTTTTCCATGCCTTGCCCAAATACATCATGACCCAGCTAGTGAGAGATTTTCATGAGAAAAGGTCGCTAGACTGGGTCATTGAACAGGCCACCCGAATCTATGAGGTGCAGAAGCCCATAGAAAATAAAAGTAATGCGCAGAAAAGCCCCAAACCGACCAGCACCCCATGCTGCTGCCAAGGTGGCAGAGGTAAAGGTTGCCCCCATTTTAGATTTGGAGATGGGGGGCCTAAAAACCTGCCTGCACAGAACAATTCCAAGCCAAGAAGGCCCTCGGGCCAGTCACAAACAGGGAGTCAAGGAGGTAGTCCAACAAATGGGATCCCTCACTCCCCTGATTATGTAAGTCCCCGCTACAAGGGAAACCGACCCATCCTGGGTTATGTGTGGACTCCTCCAGCCCAAGGGGGGTGGGGGGATCCAGCCAAGCACCTAACCCAGGGAACTTGCCTCCTAACTTCCCACAGGAGGGCAGAAATTTCCCAAATCCTGGTCAGAACTTTTTCCCCAGGTATCCACCCAACTTCCAGCCCCAAAATCATCCATCCTTCTTTCCCCACTTCCCTGAGCCCAGACCACCTAATCCGGGAGAGGGGAGGCCAAGGGTGGAGGGGTTCCCAAATCTTCCCAACCCGGGGTACTACCAGAGAAGGGATAGCTACTCTTCCCGGGATCAGCACAGGGGAGAAAACAGAACCCTGTATCAGCCTGAGCGGGTTTCACAGTTAGAGAGCCAGAAATATGACACAGGAGCTGGGTCGCGGGCTGAGGGCTCAGCAGAACCCCCAGATGAGCATTTCGGCGCAGAATGCCCCAAACTCTGGGCCTGGTGCTCCAGAACAATGACGGGGCAGCACCCCGATAATCCACCGGTTCCCAGGGAGGAGGCACAAGGGGAAGGGGGTGTAAAGCCTCGGAGGAAGCTTCCTTCCCCACTTGTGAACAGCCCCTGGAAACCCAGGAACCGGAAACAAAATCTCCTACCCCTGAAAGTCTGCCACCCAAGGAGCAGAGAGGAGGTAGGAGAAACAAAGGACCCAAACAGACCCACTTTGTGGAGGAGGTACAGATCTTCCAATTTGAGGGAGAGGGATCCTCAGAGGATCCTGGGAAAAGGATCTTCTCCTTCAGAGATGGGGGAACTCCTCCCAAGGAAAAATGGGTCCCAAGGGATTCACAGACAGACTGGGTAGATGTGGGGACTGAGCTAGCACCGCCCATCATCTCATCCCAGAACCAACAGCATCAAAAACCCCTCGTTCAAACCCATCCTTGTGACTGACTCCAAAAAGGGGGGGGCGGCCCAGAAGCGGAACCAGCGGTACTCAAAATGTCTTCTATCTCCAGTTGCCAACTTTTTCTTTCGGATTCCCAAGACTCTTCACAGAATTCTGCCCAAATCTCTTCTCTTTCCTTGTCCAAAACCAGAAAATTAGCCCACCAGTTGTCCAAAAATGTGCATTATCTGTGCCCCCTTGAGGAGAAGGAGGGATGATACTATGCCCTGGTACAAGTGCAGGTGCAGGGTACCATTTTGGCACTGGTGGACACTGGATCCCAAGCTACCCTTCTGTCCAGAAGGGCCTTTGACGAACTAAATGCAGGAAGGGGGATAATTACCGTTTTCCTCTCACCTCTCTTCCTGGACAACTTCAGAACTTTGACGGGAAGGAAATTCCCATCGAGGGGACTGCGGATTTGGACATTAAAATTGGGCGACACAAGGTGAAACACCCGGTCATAGTAGTGACTCCAGAGGGCAACCCTTGTTTACTAGGGAATGACCTCCTGAGAAGGTTGTCACCCCTAATAGATTGCGTAAACAAGGCCCTCTGGACCCAGACTAGCCAACCAATAAAATTAAAACAGAGTGTCAACCATGTTAGTTTAAACGGCACGTGCCACATGGTTGAACAAAAATCTGACCAAGTAGAATTTCACTTCCAGAACAACCAAATTCCAGACGTGACAGTAATAGCAGTAGGACAACAGACTGGTGATGGGGGGTCCTCTCTATTTCTGAAAATCAACCTTCCTTCCAGTTTAAGGTGGTATTCCACACTGGAAGGAAACAATCTGAAATTCTTTACCAATCCACAATCAGACATTCCCACTCCAATAGTCCAGAAAGAAGTGAAATCAGCTCAGAGCCTGGCTGATATTCAGCAAATTGGAGAGCAGTTGTTCATCCCTGTTCAGTTAAATGAAGGGAAGGACTCTGTTCTCGCCCGAGTGTGTGTGAGCAACAGTAAGAGCTTCGTCAGCGAAGCCATGTTCCTCCAAATCCCAAAAGATCCAGCCATTCCCACATTCAAACTGATAGACAAATGGGAAATGGATCTGGAAACACCCAATTCCAAACATCTCCTGCCAAGCAGGTGTATGCTCAAAATCTCCATTGGCAACAAGAGCATAGTCCATAATTGTTGGGTCGTGCGAGACGTCACTTCACTGCCGCCTTTTACTTAGGCAGTGACATTCTCAATGGCTTTGTCATTAGTTTGGACCTAATAAACTTCAAAGCTTGGCCCCAATTAGCGGATAATCCAATGGGCTTTGATGATCCAGAAAAAGCATTTCGGTCAGCTCAATTGCTACCTTATGCAGTTGAAATTCAGATTAAAGAGGAAGTCACCATCCCAGAAAGGACCCGACAATTCTCCCTGGAAGTGAAAGTTAAAAGAGGACAAAAATTGAAAAACCCTGATACTAATATTCATCTAAATGCTTCTCTCCAAAAACAAGGGTTGGGGGTAACACCATTAGTCAACATAGACCATGACACCATTCCAATAGAGGTGGATAACAGCGACTTAAAGAGTATTACTCTAGCCGCAGGCACCATTTTTGGAATGGCGGTTGATGACCGACATTTCTCCATTGATTTAGGAAATGAACTGTTAGGACCAATCCCCAAGGACTGTTTTGACAGTGACAGTGATGACAATACAACACCATACAGAATCTTTACCCGGCATGGGGGGAACTTCATGGTGTACACTTCCTGCCCTTATGGTAAGGAAGATGTGACTTGTGACTTCAGGAGGGATGAGGTGATTTTCCTGGTCCATGAGGGTTGCCTTTCCCACCTCCAGTCAAAATCAGCACTCTGACCAGGGACTTCTCCACCCAGCTGGAGGAGGCAGCTGAGATAGCGAAACCAGAAGTCTTTCAAGGCTTCAGGCAGATGGTTGAAGAGAGGGTCAACCTAGCTGATGCCTGAGTGGCTCTGGAGCAGAAGCAAAAGTTGAAACAAGTTTTCTTGGATTTCCAAGATCTCTTTGCGGTAGACTCATATGACTGTGGTCGCACCGACATCCACACAACAACAATTCCCACGGACCCTGGCATGACTCCAGTGTTTGTGAAGCAATATCGTTTGCCTCTCGCATCCATGGAGTCCCTTACTGAAATAATTAAGAACCTTGAGTCCCGGGGGATAATCCGTCCAGTACACAGCACCTTCAATAATCCGGTGCTGGGAATATTGAAGCCAAACGGCCAGTGGAGACTCTGCGCCGACCTTAGGGAGCTCAACAAACGGGTCCATACTTCCCGATGGCCTCTTCCCTACATTGACCAGGGGCTGGCCCAGATCCAGGGGTCACAGGTATTCACTGCAATAGACCTGACCAATGGATACTGGACTGTGCCTGTCAGTAGGGAGGACCAATACAAGCTTGCTTTTACCTTTGGGGGCCAGCAGTACACATGGACCCAGACTCCCTTCGGATATCTCAACTCCGGCAATGAATTCAACATTTTTCTATACAAGGCCATGCCTGACCTGGGTGCGAGGGGTAACCTGGTTTATGTAGATGATGTCCTCATCAAAAGTTCATCTGTGGAGGATCACATAGCAGAGATCCGTTATGTTCTGACACAGTTGAGGGCCGCCGGAGCAAAACTTTCCTTTCAGAAAGCACAGTGGTGTAGAACCTGTGTTAATTTCCTGGGGCATGAGATTACTCCTCAGGGTCTCTGTCCCCAGGAAAAGAAAGTGGAAGCACTTCAGAAACTGAAAGACCCCACAACTCTGCAGGAATTAAGGAGCCTCCTTGGACTGACTAATTACAGCAGAAAGTTCATTGAAGGCTACGCAGAGATCACCAGACCCCTGATTCATCTCTTGAAGGGGGGGTGTCAAGTGGGAATGGGGTCCAGAACAATCCGAGGCAGTAAGACAGCTCAAAAGAAGCCTCTCACAAGTGCCTTGCCTAGCTTACCCTGTCAGAAACAAGGAGGTTTTCTTGGAGACAGGGTTCTCTAATACATGCTTGACTGCAGTATTATATCAAAAGCATGACATGGTCAATAAAGTAATCTCCTATGCGAGTAAAACTTTATCCTCTGTGGAGGAAAAATTCAACGATTGTGAGAAGGCACTCCTGGCAACGGTGTGGGCATTGAGGAATTACTGCCCGTTTATCCAGGGGGAACACATCACAGTGGAGACTCCACACCAGCCTCTGCAATATCTCCAAAGT
Source organism: Ambystoma mexicanum (assembly GCF_040938575.1). NCBI lineage: Eukaryota > Metazoa > Chordata > Amphibia > Caudata > Ambystomatidae > Ambystoma > Ambystoma mexicanum. The sequence goes on along the minus strand of NC_090933.1, from coordinate 20,909,434 downwards.
GACAGAATCCGGGCCGGAAATGTGAGTAATTCCCAAATTATTTCCTGGATTCTGTCAATGCAAGGCTTTCCTGTGGAGGTCAGATATGGCCAAATCAAGAAGAGTCCCCGCCCGCAAGGTCTGGCTGACTTGCATGATTGTGCCAGAGAAAACTGTCTCGAGGACGAAAGTCTAAAAATCAAGGACAACATGGAGGCATACCTTAATTCCCCACACAAAGTATTTGAAGACGACAAGTGTGAGGGAAGGCCCACTGTCTATGTGGATGTATGCTCTTACCATGTTGACAACAACGGCGAAAAAGAACTTGTGACCGGCGTCGGGAATGCATGGGTAAATGAGTCCCCAGAACCCTCCGCTGGGTACAAGATTGGTCCCCGAAGTAGTCAGGTGGCAGAGTTGATGGCTGTGCATCAAGCCATCCTCACTGCTGTCCAACATCAACTCCACGAACTGGTCATAATCACAGATTTGGATTATGTACGGAACGGGTTCGTGGAGCATCTGGTTAATTGGAAAACCAGAAGCATGTTATGTGCTAATAACAAACCCTTGAAACATGGGAAGTTAATCCAAAATATTGATGATCTGGTCACCTCGAATAGGTTGACCATCTACTGGAAAAAGATCAAGGGTCATTCCAAAGTAGAGGGACCAGACAAAACTCAAAATGACTTAGCTGATCAGCTGGCCAAAACCGGGGCCATCGAAGGGCATCTAATAGAAATCGAGTCCCTGTTGGGGGAGATCCAGGTCACTGCTATCACTAGGTCCCAGACAAATGCTCACAATGATCTTTCAACTGCACAATGGAGTAAGGAGACCCCAGATGCTGATTTGATTACAGGTCAGACGGGGGATCCAATAATTGGTAAGTTTTACCAACACATTGAGGACCCTGAGAACTTTCCCCGACGGATACCGATTACATTGGGAAAGAGGACCTTAGAGTGTTGATGAAATGTCCAAGACGGTTTGTTGGTAAGGAAATACCAAGCTGGCCATGATCAGTGGGTGGTTCCTACCTCCTTCCGAAGCCTGATGTTAAATCACGCCCATGATGCGGCCACAGCCGGTCATAGGGGGTTTCAGACAAAACTTGAAATCTTAAGAGAGGTTGCATACTGACCACACATCGGGCAGGACCTCGGCCAATACTTGAAGGGGTGTCTTGTGTGTGCACAATTTCAGCCAACATCCCTCACACACCGTGCGCCTCTCCAAAAGAGGGAGATGACACTGCCATGGTCAGATTTGCAAGTCGACTTCATAGGCCCCGTGATTCGCTCCTCTAGGGGAAATAAGTACATGTTGACTGTGACATGCTATTTACCAAATGGGTGGAATGTCTCCCGGCCCCAAACTGCAAGGCAGAAACAACAGCTGCCCTGATGATCAACCACATCTTTTCGCGTTTTGGACTACCCCAAAGGATTGAGTCAGACAGAGGTAGCCATTTCACCAGCGAAGTAATGACAAAGATGTGGGAGATACTGGGGGTTAAAAGGAAGCTACACATTGCTTACTGGCCAGCCTCTTCTGGTGCAGTAGAACGTTGCAACAAAACCATTGTGAGCATCTTGAAAAAGTTTGTGGCAGATTCTGGGCGCAGTTGGGATATCCGATTACCTCTGCTCCTAATGGCCATCAGATCTACCCCTTCATCTGCAACTAAAATGTCACCGCTTGAGCTGATGACTGGACGCAGGATGGTGCTTCCCCAGCATTTGCTATACAGGACCCAAGAGCAAACATTGATCAATGCCTCCACAACTCATGAGTGTGTTGAAAATTTAAGAAAACACCTTCAACATGCTTTTGCCTATGCTCAGCGAAATCTAGAGAGATCAGCCGATAGCATGAAGACCCACTATGACTTGAAGACTACTAGGAAAGAATACAATGTGGAAGGCCGGGTCTATCTATACAATTTCCAAAGGAACCAGGCCAAACAGCAGAAATGTCTGCCTACATGGAAGGGACCTTTTGAAATTATAGACAAGATCTCACCAGTCGCCTACAAGATGCGCATCCCCAAAGGCAGTTTGGCAGAAGGGGAAGACAAGTGGGTCCATATTAATCAGCTAAAGTGTTGCCATCCAAGGCACACTCTGCAGCAACTGGAGGAGTCCTCTGCAATCCCAGAGGGGGCCGCTCCAGATTAATACATTTCCAACCCTAAAATATCCCACATATAGTCTCTAAAATACAATGATAAGAATGCAAATGTCTCCTGATTGATAAAATGTATATGTTCACCCCACCACATTAATAGTGGTGGGGAAATGTCTACGAATATGTTTCTGCCGCTTTTGCTTTGTCATCCTAGGTGAGAAGAGAGAGAGATAAACCATGGAGACTGCCCAAGGAGGTCGACCCAGGGACCAGGAGCAAGGATCCGAGGGGCCCGGGGTACCGCCCAATACTCTCATCAGGACCGGCGAGGAGAACCGATCGATCCACCCTGATGGAGGAAAAGATGTGGAGTCAGGAGAAGATGAAGCGAACATCCCAGTCTTGCGAATTCCATTGATGGAAAATCAACGCCATCGCAAGAGGGGGGCTTGTGGGATGTTTCACCGATGCATCCAAGCCCTACAACATCACTCTGCATTACTGGCAGCTGAAACATCATAATGGCCGCCGGAAAGCATGCTGCTTGTCAGAAATGATCAAAAATGCACAGTGAAAACCTGACAGATAGGCCACCATCTTCTTTTGCCTCTGTCAGTGTTAATACAGGAGACCATTGCCAGACCCTATCCTTTGGCTGCACACAGAGCGAAATCAGTGCAAAGGAATATGGTGCTGTTCAAAATCCGTTTCAATTAATGTCAAAAATTGCTAAAATCATGGGCACGAAACCACCAACTTCTGGTTGGGTGTTCTACATTACTCTACTGCAGAATCCACATCAATACAATGTTAGCAAGGATCATATGCTATCAAGTAAAATCCCCTTTTTGAAATGTATTAATTCAAGACAGCTGCCAAAAATGTGTGCAGTAGCGGTGCTTGACACTGACCGGAGCTAGCGATCTAAACTCTGACAGGAGACCTGTATTTCTGAAGCTAGAGTTAGCTGAGACTTCAAAAGGCCGGCTGTCCCCGCAAAGTCTTTACACCTAGTCTTCTCAGCAAGAAGGCAGGAAATCACAAGTTTCTGTTAATCAAATGGAGAGTGGCACCCTGGACTGATGCCCTGCTAGCAGGAAAAACCAGACAAAGGATGCCTTCAGCTGAATAGGGTATGCTGATTTTGGGTGTGAACTGTCAACACTGCTCTGGGGCAAGGCAAGACATCTGATCTCTGAGTCAAGCCAAGTTTCTAGGGGCGGGGACAAACGACTGTGGATTCAGAGAGTCCAGAAAATATATGTTTTGTGAGAATACTGATAACTAATTATACCAAGCGTACAAAAATGTACAATTTGGAGAATCTTGAAATGACAATTTCACTCACAATTTTAGACTAAGTTGGACGTTGTGTGATGCTCTGAGACCAAACCCCACGATTTATTAATATTGCAGACACTGTGTTTATATCAGAAAAATGAAAACTTACTGTAATGTGCCCAGAGAGGGTGGGTACATCTGTGTAAGATTTGATGCAAAACCAATATTGCGAAACCCACAAAAATCATGAGTAAGTGGTCATTTCTGAACCCAAGCTCTTAGAAAGATCAGGGTTGAACAGAGAACTGTCTTAAATTAATTTGGGATGTGTACATGTATTCTCAACAACTTGTGTACCTTGGAAACATGTTTGGTTATGAAAAATTGGGTTCTAAGTAAAAGCAAAGGGGTGTTTCTTCATTAGATTTTAAAATAGTAGCATCACTCTGACTCACTACCCTTTCTCCAGTCAGGGCACAGAAAATCCTTTAACCAATAAAATCCTTAGTGGGTTGGGCATAGCAAGTCAGCCTTCCCACCCACTTTCAAAAGACATAAAAAGAGCCACTGAAACCCAGATAGGGACTGCTCTTTCCACTTTCTTGCGCAGCACTTTGCCGGACCAGACAATATCCAGAAGGACCACAGGCTCCAGAACTTAGACTCCAGATTCCAGATAGATCCAGAGACCAGACTCCAGAACCCAGCTCTAGAACCTAAAGCAGGGGCCTAACCCAAAAAGCTGAACTCTTCTCAGCAGGCCTCAGAATCCAGCAACTTAACCAAACTATTCAACAGCCGGGCGAGCTGGTTGATTCTGGCTAGAACCCTGTGCCAGACCCAGACACGGAAAGCAGAGCTGTATCCTGAACCCGTCAGACCCAGACCAGACCGCTGTGCCGTACCGATAGCAGACCAGAAACCACGCTGTGAGCAGAACCAGTGCCAGAGACCGTCCCGTGGCGAGAGAACCGCAGCCCAAACCTGACCAGATCTTTGACCAGGCCCATTCCAGTCCAAATCTAGCAGTGAGTATCCAGCCAGAACTGTACAGAACCCATCTCTTAGTTTAAAGTAATCTTATTCAACCCATTTCAACCTGTCTAGAACTGCATAGAAATCGTGTTTCCATTCTGTGATTTCAAAGTTGCAAAAGTGTCATCTGTCATTCTGAAATCTTGACTTCATTTCTGAAAATCTACCTCCACAAAAACGTCTGTATCTTTTGAACCGTATGTCCTACCAAATCCTTATAGTTTTTCCGTAATCGCGAACGACACACTCGGAAAAAGTGCCGCGAATTGCAATTTGACTCAATTTCAGCACTTGTAAAAATAGCTGATTCTTGCTTTCCACTGCTGAAATTCGTTTTCACTCTGATAATCATTCCTGAATCATTGCTAGTGTTGACCTGAACTAATTCAAAGTAGCTATCACCTACCCTGAATCTTCTATAGGGAATTAAAATCATTTTTAGTATATTTTCACTTAATTGCAGCCACATTTAAAAGTATTTGGCCTGTGTTTTAAAATCATCCCTGTTTCTCTAAGCTTGCTGGGGGGAACGTGAGCTGAACTGCTTTTGATTGTATTCCTGAAAAATTTGTGCCCTCATTTCCATCTCTTCATATTGCATAGGGGGGGAGTGAGTTGTCACAAGGCAAAAAGTGAACAGATTATCTCTTGTTGAAACCATATCCAGTTTATTTATGTGCTGCATTCTTTCCATCATTGCCTTTCCTTGAAACCATACAAAGTATTCTCTGCTACCTCATCCTTTCTATACCAACTCCTAAGCAATTAAGGAATTGTGCTACTGTAATATTATCCATTGTTGATCACTGTTCATACTCATAAGTGTGCTATCAAATATTAATTTATTCATAAAAGTTGTGATATATATATATTGTTTAATTTTCCAATAAACCTTTTAATTTGCAAAACAAACCTACTTCTTGGCTCAGTGAGGTCAGGGGGATTCAAAGAGAGGGGCGTTATATAAGGGTTTATCATCCAGATTTAAGAACTTGACATAAAAATGTATAAATAAGGGCTTCCATTGGGCATCCCAGACTAGGCATTGACTTAGTTGGATTGCTGAATTGAAGTCACTTACACACCACCCTGGCATGGATCCTTTACTAAACGTCTTCTTCATCAATAATGTCATTAATCTGTCAATTGAGCATTGCAATGTCCATTGTCTCAGTTGCTCTTGAGACATCCGAGAGATACACCCAATATCGTAACTCCTTAAATTCCTCTCCTAGTACTGTCGCTGCTTGATGTGCATCTGACGCTTTCCTCAGATGGGGTATGGGGGAGTTGCATGCACCTGCCTGTGACTATTCCATGTGGTGTCAAATGGTGGTCCTTACTAGACTATGTGCGTAAACTGAAGAGGGCCAAGGGCAAACAGTGTACCCAGTTTTTCTTCAGCGTGGAACACAATTTTGATAGTTTACTTTTCAAAAGCCCATTGATCCTCTCCACAACGCCATTAGCCTGAGGCTGGTAAATTGAGCACATTCAATGTTTTATGCCCAATAGCTCTTCGACATGCTGAAATAGCGCATTAAAGAAATGTGTACCATTATCTAATCTCAATACTTCGCACACGTGCCATCGTGGAAACAACTTTCTGACCAAGAATGACCAGGAACTGTGCTGCACACTTCACATCTGGGTGTGCACATGGTCCTGACTCCACCCTCCTTGAAAAGGGACAAACCACCACATTAAGGTACTTATATCCATTGCACCTTTCTCCAATATCTGCATGATCTATATGCAATTCACGGAACGGCCCCATAGGGCGAGGCAATGTACCTCCTAATGTCCATAATGCCATCCCTGTGCTGAAACTTTGGCATGTCAGTGTATTGCTTTTTTCGAAATGCTCTCCTGGAGGTTAGCTGCAAACCAGACCTCCTGAATATCTGTCACACTATGTTGTTTGGAGATGTGGGAGGGGAAATGTAGTTGCTCAAATGCCAGAGAGTAATTCTTGGGGCATCACCACCTTCCCAGAACTCTCCTGCCTCGACAATAAATCAGTGGGAGACTGTTTGCATCCCCTCCGCAACCATAGCTCCTTTTCCTCCTCAGGCACTTTCCCTTGCAACTCTATAATCTGTGATATGGGCAATGCTGTGTATGGAACTGTGGTGCCACTTTCTACAGGGGTGGTCACTATACACTCTGTTAACATTGTATCGGGAAGATAGGCTGCCAACTTGGCTGCCTGGTCTGCAGCCGCGTTGCTCTTAGAGATTTCATCCGTGGCATTAGTATGGGCAGCGCATTTGACGACTACCACCGCGGAGGGTCATAATAAGGCTTCAATCACTTCTTCCAACAGCCTTGCATGCTGCATTGGAGAGCCATCGGCCCTCCGAAACGCTCTTCTGTTCCACAGAGACAGACCTGCTTGCACTGTTGTTGTGACATATGCCGAGTCTGAGTAGATGGTGACACACTGCCCTTGAGAGGCTCTCAAACGACAAGTTCCGCTGCCTGAGCTGAATAGTGCATAGGTAATATTTTCATGATCAGAACTTCATGCTCCCCACCTTTACCGCGCACTACTGCCACCCCTGTGTGCCTCAGTCCCGTCTCCTGATGAATTGTTGATGACCCATCAATATATAGTATATCTCCTTCCATCAATGCACTGTCTCTAGCTTTAGATTTACCCTCTTCTTCACCCTCGTATGTAGCACAGTCATGCGTTAGGTCATCATCAGTTGATGCCTCTGTTACAAATGTGGCAGGATTCACGGTTCTACACGTTACTATATGAATATGAGGTTTGGATATTATAATCTCATATGCAGAGGATCTCTGAGTCATCAAGGTCGATTTAGACCTTTTCAAAATGGTGAATAGTGAATGTTCCATAAACAAGGTAACAGAGCACTCCATGACAATTGTGGAACTTTTCCCTATTGCAAATGTAGCCGCTGTGAGTGCGTGTTTGCACGCCAACTGTCCCTGCCTGACTGAGTCTAGCGTCTCACTATAATAAGCCAATGGCTTGTGGCCCATTGTGCTCTTTTGGGTCAATATTGCAGTCATGAGCCGTTCATCAGAGTGGGAAAATAAATAAAACTCCTGTGTATAATCTGGAGTTGCTAAAACAGGGGCTGTGCAAATAGCTTCTTTCAAGTCCTAAAATGGTCTATTCATTTCTTCAGACCATTCCAATTTATTGTTTTCTGTCTTCTTCCCTTTTCTGAGACTTTTTAACAGTGTCCTTGTGTAGGCTGTCTAGTCTAGGACCATGCCCTACAATAATTCCATAAGCCCAAAAACTGCTACATTTCCTTGACAGTACTGGGTCTAGTGGTGGCGTGTACTGCCGCCGCCCTATAATGTAATATTTCTTTCCAATTTGCAGAAATAAGTTGCCCCAAGTATGGTACCCCCTGTTGGCAGTATTGTAGCTTCTTTTTATCTACCTTGTACCTTTTGTGAGCCAGCAATTGCAACAATGCAATAAAATCCATCGTGCACTGCTGTTCATTTTCACTACATACCAGCAGATCATCCACATAGTGGATGTTTATGCTAGGCACTTGAATATTTTCCAAGTCGGCATGCAGCACTCTATTGAAACTGGGGTCACATCTCTCAGTAACCCGACATCATGTGGATTAACAATCCATAATTGTGCTGGTACATATCGCATGTCCTCCTAAAAAATAAAGACAAGGTCACCACTGGCTTCAAGGGGGCACTGTACCTCCTATACGGCACCATGATATCACAGGGGATGCAGATTTTCAAAATGATCTCCCCATTTTGCTCACTGTCCTCAAATAACTCCTCATCAGTCATTCCCTTCAATTGTACTGATGGGTCTACACATAGTACTGTACACCACTCGCACCCATCCTGATCTGTTCCAATAAGGACTACTCTTTTGTCGGACACGGCTAGTCCTTGCAAATCTAATGACAATATTGTCCCCGTCACCATCTTGGGGGGCACCATGGGTCGGAAAATAAAACCTGTGGGCAATAGACAACATTTTGTTGCAATTTGAGGCACTGCGTTTGCTAGTAGCTTGATGCCATAGACAAATATGTCTGGGACCACAGGAACCCCACGGACTACTGACTCCCTTGCCTTTGCATTGATTATTACCATTGCTCGAGCTACACACATCCCTGGAGTGGAACACACTACCCCTTGATCGGTGAATGATATAGTTACATTTAGTTTACTGAGAATATCCCTACCCAACAAGTTAACAGGGGGACTCTCTGAATATAACAAGGGGCTCATACGACCTTCCATCCCACTTTTATATCCTGCTCCACTGTGTATGGAACCATAGAAATACCCCCAGAGAATCCCTGCGTGTCAACTGTTTTACCTGATAATGGAAATTCCCATCCATAGTGCTTGATTTAGTTGCTCCTGAATCTACCATAAATATAAATAGCTTGTTTCCTATTTCCGCCTCCACCAAGGGCTCCTCTTCAAGGTGTGCGGTTGTCAATAGGATTGGACACACGAGTGCTCTCTGTGGGCTGACCTAATCAGAATATGTATTTGTCCCAGAGAATGACAAAGGGCCGCCCCCCCCCATCATCGTACCTGTTAAACTGTGTTCCCTCACCCTGCTGCAGTTGTTGCCCACGTTGCCATTGCCTGTCGGCCCGATAAGGGAACTGATTGTGACCCCCTCGCCCAAATTCGGTTGTCCCATTCCTTGAGGCCCTTGGAATCCCTGGCCTGGAAGCAATGGCCCATAATTAAATCCCTTCCCAGGCCTGTTCCTGCATTCCCTTCCAAAATGCCCCCATCTCCTGCAATACCAGCACTATGATGTTCTCAATCCTCTTCCCTGGATCCCTATCCCCCAAAGCCTCCTGCTATTGCTCCTCAAAATTCTCCTCTTCCCCTTGGTGCTCCTTCATACCGCACTGTGGGTTGGGGGTTCTGTCCCCCCACCCCATTGTCCCTGTCCTTCTTCAGCCCATAGTGCCACAATTGGCATTCACAATTTGTTGAGTCTGTCCTCACTGTTGCTTTGACGACAACCTTATTTAGTTTCTTTTCCACTCCCTGTCCCGCTCGTTGATTCTCTTACAAAGGTGGACTATTATACTTTGTATCTCCACCCACACATTGGCTTCAACTCCCACAATTTGATCTAGTGCCTTCAGGACCTCTTTTGGTAATCCCCGCCTTACGATGAAGTAGAAAAATGGTACTGAATGGTCCCATTGACCTCCTGTCTCAACTCTCCACCTTTCCTGTAACTTAAGAATAAACCTAACTGTGTCCTCATCATCACCCACTGTGCACTGCATTAAAGAATATAGGTAAGGGGTATCTGGGTACATCTTTCATAGGGCATTCCATACCGTTGCCCTTACTTCATTAAAGGCTGCTCCATCATGTTTGTTACTTGCAAGAATTCTCCCAGGGTACCCAGCCCTTGCCCATTTGTCCCCAGCCTGGTCCCCAACTATGGCGATAGCACAACAAAAGGCTGGAAGGTTTAGAATAAATCTTAACCTCTGGCATTTCTCTGAGCAACTCACCAGACCATCGTTCTTCACCTGCCAAGCCATTGCAAAAGGGGAAAGACATATGCAAATCAGGCTTGGTCCCACCTCCAAAGTGGTAGTCAAGCACGAACTGCTAGGTCACATCCCTTCTGCACGAGACCACAAGCATCTCCAGACATGTTTCAGCCTTGTTGGGCATCATCAGTGAGGAGTAGCTTGGGTTTCTAGCACCAGCAGGCACAGGACCCACGTCTGGGCATATCCGTCCCACTCGGGGTGAATATAGTACAACAAAAGAGGTGATGGCTGGAAGGTTTAGAATAAATCGTAACCTCTGGCATTGCTCTTGGCAACTCTCCAGACCATCGTTCTTCGCCTGCCAAGCCATTGCAAAAGGGGAAAGACCATATGCAAATCAGGCTTGGTCCCACCCCCAAAGGGGTAGTCCAGCCCAAACCGCTAGGTCACATCCCTTCTGCACGTGACCACAAGCATCCCCAGACATGTTTCAGCCTTGTTGGCTATCATCAGTGAGGAGTAGCTTGAGTCTCTAGGCCATGCAGGCACGGGACCCACGTCTCGGCATACCAGTCCCACTCGGGGTGACAATAGCACAACAAAAGAGTTGATGGCTGGAAGGTTTAGAATAAATCTTTACTTCTGGCATTGCCCTGGACAACCCTCCAGACCATCATTCTTCGCCTGCAAAGCCATTGTAAAAGGGAAAAGACCATATTCAAATCAGGCTTGGCCCCACCTCCAAAGTTGTAGTCCAGCACGAACTGCTAGGTCACATCCCTTCTGCACGAGACCACAAGCATCCCCAGACATGTTTCAGCCTTTTTGGGCGTCATCAGTGAGGAGTAGCTTGGGTCTCTAGGCCCAGCAGGCACAGGACCAATATCTTGGCATACCCGTCCCACTCGGGGTGACAATAGCACAACAAAAGAGGTGATGGCTGGAAGGTTTAGAATGAATCTTAACCTCTGGCATTGCTCTGGGCAACACTCCAGACCATCGTTCTTCGCCTCCTAAGCCATTGCAAAAGGGGAAAGACCATATGCAAACCAGGCTTCGTCCCACCCCCAAAGGGGTAGTCCAGCCCAAACTGCTAGGTCACATCCCTTCTGCACGAGACCACAAGCACCCCCACACATGTTTCAGCCTTGTTGAGCATCATCAGTGAGGAGTAGCTTGGCTCTCTAGGCCCAGCAGGCACGGGACCCATGTCTCGGCATACCCGTCCCACTCGGGGTGACAATAGCACAACAAAAGAGGTGATGGCTGGAAGGTTTAGAATGAATCTTAACCTCTGGCATTGCTCTGGGCAACACTCCAGACCATCGTTCTACGCCTCCTAAGCCACTGCAAAAGGGGAAAGACCATATGCAAATCAGGCTTGGTCCCACCCCCAAAGGAGTAGTCCAGCCCGAACTGCTAGGTCACATCCCTTCTGCACGAGACCACAAGCATCCCCAGCCATGTTTCAGCCTTGTTGGGCATCATCAGTGAGGAGTAACTTGGGTCCCTAGGCCCAGCAAGTACGGGACCCACGTCTGGGCATACCCATCCCACTTGGGGTGACAATAGCACAACAAAAGAGGTGATGGCTGGAAGGTTTAGAATAAATCTTAACCTCTGGCATTGCTCTGGGCAACCCTCCAGACCATTGTTCTTCACCTGCCAAGCCATTACAAAAGGGGAAAGACCATATGCAAATCAGGCTTGGTCCCACCCCCAAAGGGGTAGACCAGCCCGAACTGCTAGGTCACATCTCTTCTGCACGAGACCACAAGCATCCCCGGACATGTTTCAGCATTGTTGGGCATAATCAGTGAGGAGTAGCTTGGGTCTTGAGGCCCAGAAGGCACTGGACCCACGTCTGGGCATACCCGTCCCACTCGGAGTGACAATAGCACAACAAAAGAGGTGATGGCTGGAAGGTTTAGAATAACTCGTAACCTCTGGCATTGCTCTGGGCAACTCTCCAGATCATCGTTCTTCACCTGACAAGCCATTGCAAAAGTGGAAAGACCATATGCAAATCAGGCTTGGTCCCACCCCCATTAAACTTTTAAGGTCTCCTAGTGCTAGAGCTACCTCTGCTGTTTGTTTTTCAAATTCATAGATCCATTTACTGGCACTTGCTGTAAACTGGAGCAGAGCTATAATCAAATTATTTGTGTCCATTTGAGGCAATGGCACATACTGCGTTGTCCCTACTCCTTTATGTATAAGAGGCATCTGCATGTCTATTTTCTTTTCAACCCCTTTTATAGTATTTTTCTGATCTTGTACTACCACCATTAAATCTGTTCGATTTCTCGGCCTGCCCTTTCCCACTGCCTCGTATGGCAGGGATGGGTTTCTCGCTGCCTCCTCTCCTTGATCTCTTTCTTGCCCTGTCTCTTTATTATTTCTGCCACCTTGATCTTCCCATTCATTTTCCCTTGGTGGTTCAACTTCTTGCCCCAGGACCGTCCATACCCTCTCCCCATCATCTTTTTCGACACAAACATTTGTTATTGCCCCAGGGTTCAATCTAACCAAAACATTTCCTGACTTCCAATCCCCTATTTTCTGCACTGGTACCCTTATTTCTGTAATACATCTTCAGGTTCTTGTAACCTGACCAATCTTTCCCCCAATGCTCTTAACTCGTTGTTTTCGACCTTTCCTCTACCCTGCTGGTCTCGACCAATCAGCTCCTCCTTCTTGGAGACATTAACATCCACCTGGTTGCTTCCTGTCCTTCTTCTGGACTCTTTCGGCAGAGAACACTCTGGATGTTCTGATCTTCTCAGACCTTCCCCTTTCTATCCATCTCACTACTCCTCTCTCCTGGAGTGATCACATTCTCCTTTCCTCCCAGCTCACCCTCTCTTCCCACCAGGCTAAGCCAATTCCAGCACTGCCACCCACCTTCTCGGTTATCTGACCCATGAAGCGTGTGTCAATTGAGGCTTTCACTGCCACTTTCTCCCCCTCCTACCCCAGTTGGCTGACTCACACCCTGAAACAGCCCTTTCCATGTTCCACTCTGCTATATCTGATACTCTCAATGTTCTTGCCCCTGTCACGAGGATCTGCTTGAAGCCCAAAGACAAGTGCAATTCCTGGTACGACTCAGACCTCGTCACCTTCAAACGCAAGTGCAAGGTGGCTGAGCGGAAATGGTGTGCTTCTGGTACATCCTCTGGCAATCCGGCCTGCCGCCTGCTCCACAGGCAATACCGGCTCTCTGTCCGCACCAAGAAGAGAGCTCACATCCAAGCCCACGTCTCTGCGGCATCTAACAACTCGGCCGAACTCTTTAAAATCTGCATGGAACAGGCCAATCCTGCTGAAGTCTCTACCTCTCCTGTCACTTCCCAGGCCCTCTGCACAGCTCCGGCTTCTCATTCCATCTCTAAAACTCAGGACATCCTGTCCTATCTCTCTTCCTCTCCCCCTCACCCCTCTACTCCCTGTTCTTCCTCTGGCCCTTCTTTGGTCACCTCCCCTTCCTCCTTCTCTGCCTTTCCCCTGTTCTCCCCAGATGAGGTTTCTAGACAAATCCGATCTATGAAAGTCTCATCAAAAAAGGTTCATCCCTGTTCCTCCAGAACCATCAAGGACCACATTGGCTCGCTGGTTCCTGCTCTAGCCGACTTGTGTAACCACTCCTTTGCCACTGGAGTCTTCCCAACCCCCCTGAAGCACTCCCTTGTGCACCCTCTTCTTAAGAAACCCTTTGCCGACCCGTCCTGCCCGGCAAACTATCGCCCAATCTCCATCACTCCCTTCCTGGGCAAACTCCTGGAAAAGTTGGCCATCTCCCAGCTTAATCTTCACAGTGAATCTGTTGGTTGTCTTCATGACAATCAGTCTGGCTTCAGAGCTGCCATAAGCACAGAAATTGTTCTCCTGAACATCTGTGAAGACCTGCTCTCAGACCTTGATTCCAACACCCCTTGTGTCCTCACCTTACTTGATCTCTCTTCTGCCTTTGACACGGTCAACCATGACATCCTGCTCAACTGTCTCTGTGATAACCTGGATATCACTGGTCAGGCCCTGGCGTGGCTGACTTCTTTCCTCTCTGATCGACCCTCTCAGGTCCAGCTTGGGTCCTTCCTCTCCTCTATCTCTATCAGGGGTCTAACCTCTCTCTCTCCCTGGCTGTTTAACCAATACCTGGCACTTCTTGCCCACCCCATTGCCGTTCTCTGTCCCAACTTTCAGTGCTATGCGGATGACACTCAGCTCATTTTCAGGCTACCTTCGGCCACCTCTTTTCCATCTCTCATCTCTGACTGTGTGTCTGCTATCCAGGAGTGGTGTGCCACCAATGATCTCTGGCTTAATGCCATTAAGACTGAGATTCTCCTCATCGGCACACCCGCTCCCTCCTTTCCTGTCACTCTCTGGCCAGCCTCTCTTGGCCCTCTTTCTTCTCCCACCTGCGAAACTAAAAGCCTCAGGGTCATCTTCGACTCCACACTCTCCTTCTCTCCTCACATCTCTGATGTCTCTAAGAAGTCACACTACCAGCTGCACCTCCTCAGAGGTATTCATCCTTTAGTCTCCTTCCCCCAGAAGCTCACTGTTCTCCAGAGCTCTGGTTCTTTCTAGGCTGGACTATTGCAACAGCCTCTTTCTAAATCTGCCTGCTTCTACGCTCTGCCCTCTGCAACTCATCCAGAACAGAACTGTGAGACTTGTCCTTGGCCTCAAGCCCAGGGATCGTATCTCTCCAGGACTGAAATCTCTGCACTGGCTCCCAGTGGCTGCGAGGATTAAGTTCAAAACCCTCTGCATTGTCCACAAGGCCTTCTGGGGCATGGGGCCTCAATACCTTCAGCTCTCTCTTCCTAAATATCTTCCTTCTCGAGCTCTTCGCTCATCCGCCTCCAACTCCCTCAGGGTCAGTAGCTTCTCCAAGCAACAAGTTGTTGGTAGATCTCTTTCTTCGGCTGGGGCCTCCCTCTGGAACAGCCTCACTGCCTCCCTGAAACTTGAGGAGAACCATCTCCGGTTCCGGAAGCACCTGAAAACCTTCCTGCTTGATTCTGCTTTCTCTCCTCCTCTCCCCTGCTGAATACCTGGCTGAAACTGTACTGGTTACCTGGCCACCCTCTGATCTCTGGCCCAGGTCCTCTGCCCCGCCAGTTACACACCTGCACTGCCTCCCTGGCAACCCCAGCACTTGGGGTCCGCACTTGGGGACTGTTTTCTGTATCCCTACAGTCCCCCACCAGCACTTGACACCTGATGTCTGCACTTACCCTTGCACTTGCCACCAGCTGGCCCTACTTCTCTTATTGTTTTTATTTATTCTATTACCCCATGTACTGCACTGTCCCCACCCCCCCTCCAACTCGGCACTTTTCCTCTTAACCCTTCCCCTGCACTCAACCTATTATGGCTCAGGATCCCTTACCTCTCATTCTTTATACGCTGAGGCTCCCTTTTTCCATTATAAATAGTAGAAAAACAGAAATACGTGAAAAGTTCAATACATAACCCACCTCCTATACATTCTTTACCTTAACACATCACCTGAAATCCTATCCAATCTATACCATAACACATCACCAAAGGTCCTATTGAATCTATACCTTAGATATACCTTGTAATATGCAGTTGGCCTATGGCCTCTTTGTTAATCTTTTGATGACCCTAGCATCGGCATACTACGATAGCAAATGCAGCAGCTGCTCCAATCCTGTAAATAAACATCCAATGACGGGCATGACGCCTCCAACGTCACTGAAGATTAAACCCACTAACTTTCTCAGACCCTGTAAAAAATGTACACCGCCTCTCTTGTCCATTAAGCCTACCCCATTCTTACCAGAATTAAACTCAAGTACTAAGACCCAACATACTAACCGAGCCAGTCCTTCTAAAGCAGTTGAAACCATAACCCCTAGCCAATGAATTGCTCTATATGTCACTAAACCAACACCCAACCAGCCCTGCACCTATGGAATCAAAAACAGTAGGCTCGGCTCTAGACTTCCCAGTTACTTCTCCTCCCATGGCAAACGCATAATTGACGCAAGTACCCCAATGGGTACCAACAACCCTCTACCTAAAGCTAATCACAAGAAAACAACAAGAGGCAACCACAAGAAAGAATCACCCACATTGCCCCATAATACTAGCACCTGCATCAAAGGCGCTCTAATAAACGCAGGATCCATTGTTGTCCATGTCACAGACATTGCTGATCTAATCAAAACTGGAGACTTAGATTTCCTAGCTATATCAGAAACATGGTTACACGCCGCAGCCGGCCCTTCATTATTACTGGCCATACGCGATACATACAGCATCGTAAGAGCTGACCGAACTACTGCTAAAGGGGGTGGCATCACCATTATAGCAAAGTCCAATTTAGGGCTAAGTTAGCCCCGTCCCCGATCATAAAATCTTGCGAACTACTCACAGCCAAATGTACCACCTCCAACTCTAGTACTTTAACACTACACCTAATCTACAGACCTCCTGGACCCATTGGATCCTCTGAGGAATATATTATGACCATATTTGCTGACACCAAACGCAACTCGCAAATCCTACTGCTAGGTGATTTCAATCTGCGCTATCTTGACCACAACGACCAACATGCCAAAACCCTGACCGAGAACCTTATCGAACTAGGGCTCACGGAAAGAGTCAACCAGCCTACCCACATGAAAGGCAGAATACTAGATTAGGTAGCAGATCTAAATTGCGAGACGGCAATTACATCGGTTGAACCTCAGTCATGGGCTGACCATCATTTAGTCTAGTTCACACTTGACAAACGCCCAGCAACCAAGCCTATCCCTATAGCCCCAACTATGCTTACTAGGAATAAACGGAATATCACAAATGACAAGCTTCTGCCTCTCCTGTTCCCCACTTTGAATTCAGCATCTGAGTCCTTAGACCCTGCTGCTCTGGTAGACCTATATAACTCCTTCATCTCACAAGCACTAGACACCATCGCGCCCCTCAAATTGCGAAAAGGCAAACCCAGAGCCCACCTCAATTCATGGTTCACTCCGCACTTAAAAGCTCTTCTAGCAGAGAAAATAAAATTAGAAGCCCTGTGGAAAAACCTCCCCTCCAAAGAAAATAAACAAAACCTGAATGAAATGTCCTCCAAGTACGAAGCAAAAATATTACTAACCAAACACAAAACGTACAATGAGAGGATAAACAAAGCTAGTTCTAGCAGCAAGGAACTCTTTGTGATCCTGAGGGAAATGGAATCCCCTATTCCCCCAGAGGACTCGTGTACAAAGGATAAAGTATGGTGTACCAACATACAAAATGCCCTATCGAATAAAATTGCCAACATGCAAAACAAAATTGAAGCCAAGAAACTTATCATTGTGAATCAATATAATCAAAATTTCCCCCAAAAACACTCTCCTAAACCAGTTCAAGAATTCAAATTCTCTCAGGTCACTACCCTAGAGGTGGAAAAGATCATCGCCTCACTTAAACCTTCGAAATGCCAGGAAGACATATCTCCTGCACAAATTATGAAAGAGGCTGCCAGAGACCTGGTGCCTTTTATCACCAAATTAATAGACGCCTCATTCCACGCCTCCAACGTCCCCACTAATCTCAAGGATTCATGGGTATTACCATTGCTAAAGAAATCCTCTCTGGACCCTGCTATCCCCACCAACTACAGGCCAATCACTAGCGTCCCGTTTTTACTAAAAATAATAGATAAAGCGGCATATCTCCAGATACAGCGTTACCTAGAGTCCAACAACTTATTAGGCCTAAAACAATCGGACTTCAGACCACTTCATGGCACAGAAACTGCCTTAATCGACTTGAAAATGCAAATTGACCATCTCAAAGATAACAGACAATGTGCCCTATTACCCCTTCTGGATCTATCGGCCACATTTGACCTGGTCGATCATAAAGTGATCTGCAAACATGTATCATCGGCTGCTAATTTCTCCCAAGAGGCCACTGTCTGGATACAATCCTTTCTCAACAATAGGTCAATGAGAGTTTTCTCTCCCTCTGCCGCTGCTGACCCCTCTCCTATCACATGCGGCGTCCCGCAAGGCTTGTGCATCTCACGACCATGTATAATATATTTACAAAGCCACTATTCGACGATCTGTATCATCTGGGTGTCATCGACACCAACTATGCAGATGATATCCAGTTACTCCTACCACTCTTGGGTGATTATGTCACAGACCTGGCTCTAGTCAATAGAATATACTTAATCATTCAGGCATGGATGGCAGCCCATGGCCTCTGCCTGAATGATGACAAAACAGAGATTCTGATCCTAGGAGCACCGACCAACCTCACAAAACTAGGAAGCCAATACACTTCATTTAACATTGATAGCATTGACATTTAAGTCGCCAAGGAAATGAAAACTGTAGGTTTCTACCTAGATTCAACTCTGAACCTAGGCAAACAAGTCAACGCAAATGCCTCAGCTACAGCATACACTTGCAAGCTGATAAGGACTTACAAACCCTTCTTATCCACCAACAT
Source organism: Ambystoma mexicanum (assembly GCF_040938575.1). NCBI lineage: Eukaryota > Metazoa > Chordata > Amphibia > Caudata > Ambystomatidae > Ambystoma > Ambystoma mexicanum. The sequence goes on along the minus strand of NC_090933.1, from coordinate 20,891,000 downwards.
TTGCATCACACTAGGGAGAGCCCTAATCTTGTCTAAACTCGATTATTGCAATGCCCTATACGCAGGAGCCAACAATCAGATTCTGAACAAACTACAAATTCTACAAAACACCGCCTTAAGAACAACGCTAAGCATCCCCAAATGCCAACATATCTCCGATGCTAGAAGAATGCAGAAATGGCTCTCCATCAAGGACAGGATCCATTTCAAAATTGTCTCTATCACTCACAAATGTCTGAACAATGCTGCACCGCAGTATCTAAAAGATAAAAACAGGTAAAAAAAACTCACTTCGCCCCACTAGGACAGCAAATTCACACTGCATTGTAACTCCCAGATTCAACCTAAAAAAAAGCCGGGGACACAAGCTTTCTTGTCCAGGCCTCCCATTATTGGAATTCTCTCCCAGTTCATCTGCAAATGGACCAAACGTTCCAAAACTTGAGGAAAAATACCAACAAATGGTTAACTTCAAATTACATTTGACAACCTCTTGCTTTACTTCACATTTGCACTACCTTGTTCCGCCTCCATTACTGTAGCTGAACTGTATTTATTAAAATGAAGAACTGCAACACTTGTATTTTTGTTCTATGCGCCCAGATACCCATGGGTTTGGTGCGCAATACAAAGAAAGAAAGAAACAAACAAACAAAACAACATCACCAAAAGTCCTATTCAATCTATTTCATTGACTTTGTACTTCATTCATACCAGCATACTATCATACATACATATCCCCTTGTTGTTATCTCTTACGAGAATCTACTCACATGTGCGTCTTCACTCGAGTTTCCTCTGTTTTGAGGTCCCAATACTGGCCTGTCTTTCTCTCTGCAGCCAGGCCCCGCTTCAGTGAGCAGAGAGGATTTCTTTTAAAATGGCTCCTTCTAAAGCCACTCAGGAAACACGTGTTTTTTGATTTTGGGGACCGGTCGCTGTAGGCTGGTGTGGCTCCTTCCTGGTGACTAGTCCTGGGCCTTCGCAAAGTATGGGGGAATACTGGGATCACGCCGGGAAAGTCACCACTTGCACGGGTGTCCCTAATTACGCTCACACCAGAATAAATACACTCCTCTAGGGAAATGAGGCAAAATGTCTATCTTGTAAGGATAACAAGTTTAATCTTACAAAAATGAGGATGGTAGAAAAGGACTCTGCTGCCTGAATGGTCTTCTCCTGTCCCTCTTCCATTCCTTCCTGCCAAAGTGGTGCCAGGCAGGGGTTTATATAGTCCTGTCTTGCTGTAGTGGCGTCAATGGTTATGGACCATAGCTTCATCCCAAACCGTCCTTCTTTCATAATGGGGATGCTTCAAGCCTTCTTTTCTTCATTGTCAGCAGTTTTTTGTCAGGGCATGCTGCTCTACATTTTGCTACCTTATGCAGAAACACACTGCAGCCTTGCAGACTTTTACAAACCTTGAGGCCTAGCCCAAGGGAAAAACTAAACATTTCTATAACTCATTTTCATTCATTCTGTCCATATTTCACTCCTTCTGCTAACATTATCTGGGCCCTGTAGTCTCATTCACACCTTATTTTTATAATCTGTCCCATTCTGCATTTTGTTGCACCGAACATGCAAATACCATTTTTAGCCTGCATGGACCCTTGATGGACAGTAGGCAGCTGGTGAGTCAATGTATGTGCTGTCAGTGCTCACCTTAGTGACGAACACAGCGGAAGCGCCTGTAGTCCATTTTTAGAATCTCCCAGGCCCCATTCTTTCTGGGAAGGAGCTTGACTCCTCTATAGTATTTAAGATTGTACAATGCCTAGGATATGACATTACAAATCTATCCAGCTAATAGTTAATTGTCCCATATATTTAAACAATAACTGTCTTCTTCAGTGCCTGCCCATGTCTGTGTATGTGATTATATTTGCATGAGAGAGCCTTCCCAGTACTCCCCCTAGTCTATTATAGTGCCTAAAAGAGGTCTTGCCTGACTCGAAAGCGCTTGAGGGTGTGGGGGAACCCTGGTTCCCTCCCAACACACTCTGCCACCAAGTCTGAGATGATCTTGTTGATGTATGAACAGAATAAAAGCGAGGCAAGGACATAGCTTTGCCTCACGCCTCTTTCAACAGGAAAGGATACAAACCCAGGTGGTTCCCCCCTTTTCAGCAAGACTTGCCACAGCTGGGCCCTGTGGACACTGTCAAAAGCGGTCTAGAGGTCAATAAATACTGCATAGACTCGCATTCTTCTCAGTACAGTGTACTTCTGTAGGATGATTGACAAACGAAAACACTGATCAAAAGTGCTCCCGCCTTTTTGGAACCCAACCTGTAGGTGCGAAATGAGGCTACTTGATGTTATCCAGTCCTGGAGTTGTTGTAATAGGACTTTAGCATATCGTTTTCTCAATGCGTCAAGCAGGGAGATTGCTCTATAATGACTCGCTTTTTCTCTCCCAAACATTTTTGTAGATTGGGATGATCTCCGCACAACGTCATGAATCAGGGACCTTATTGAGGCAGACCACTGCTTGCAATAATCTCATTAACACAGGCACCCAGACATCAGGCTCGTCTTTCCAAAAATCAATGGGAACTTAGTCCGGACCTGGGGCCTTATGAATTTTTGTGCTCAGTAGAGCATTCTTCACAGCAGACATGCTGATATTAATGCTTGGCCCACAAGTGTTGGTTAAGGACCGGTCAGTTTCATCTGGCCTTTCTTTGTGGGAACTTCCAGAGTCTCCCTCTTCCTGATATAGATCATGGAAATGGGTAAACTATTCCTCTTCTGTGATCATACAGTGTAGAATATTATCATAGGTTTCCTTGTGATCCGCAATAATAGCCCAGAAAGCCTTACAGCCATTATTTGCAGCTGCCTGTTTAATGCCGTCCCACTTGGCTTTAAGGAAATCCGACTTTCTACGCTTCACTAAAAGTTCTTATACTTACTCCTCTTCTGTTGGAGAATTTCCCTATCCACCTTCCCCGGACCACCAAGGTACTGTTTAAGATCTTCCTTGGCCACCTTGCATTCTGAGTCAAACCATCCATCCATCTGTGAATGACCCCGTTTTTGCAAAGACACTGAGTAAACCAGAGATTAAGGTCAGCAATCAAATGGTCATGCTCAACCATAACGTCATCATCTTCAAGCTTAGATACACAGACATTTTCAATAATAGCAAGGGATGAGGAGTATATCAAATGTTTGAGACCTGCTGTTAAAATACTGTCCAACTTGACAGTTTGTCTCCCATTCCCACTTATTCCAATCGGTACAGTTGGAGTAATAACACCCTGTGTCCTCCCCTCCCATCTCACTTTAACCAGGAGGGGAATATGATCACTATCTGTTCGATCTATTATTGAGAATTTTTCAATTTCCTACCAGTCACCCATCTCCACCAATACATAATCTATCGTAGAGGACCAATCAGGTCCATGAAAAGTGTTTTTTCCCAGCCTAGCCTCAACACGTCTGCCATTACAGGCCCTCAGGTTTAATCCATACAGGATCCTAACTGTTTCCAGGGAATGTTTGTGAGTCAGCACAGGAAAGCTAGCTTCCAATGATGGTACCTCCCGGGCCACATCCACATCCTCCCATATTCCCTCACTTTCTTTTAATTGTTCAAACTGAATATTGAAGTCTCCCTCAACAATAATTTGAAGATGGCCCTGGAGTCGGGACTCCCAATTGCTGACTAAATCATGTAAGAGAGTCACAGTTACCACTGGGTTTACCCCGTGTGGCCTATTGTAGTGGTTGAAGATAAGGAGTGTAAGCCCCTCCTTGTTAGTACCAATTACCAATTGTAAGTCAGCAGTACTCTGACTGCTCAAACTAATCTCCCAGCCAGACAGTACTGACATAAGAGTAAGCACCCCTGCCCCAGTGCCTGCCTCTGGCCACTTTTTTTGCCAGAGTATTAAAGGCCTTAAACCCCTGTATCACAATGGGTTCCAGTGCCCAGGTTTCCTGGACACATATGATCTCATTCGCAGATACAAAAGTAACCCATTAAGGGTCCATCAGGTGCCTGGAAACACCTGCTATGTTTCAAAAACGAACCTTTGTTCCTCTGAGTGTGGCAGGGTTTAACTGGGGGGAGGGAGGGAGATGTCAATCCACCTCATCTAGATCTCTTGGTTGTGAGCTCCCGACTTTCAGTGGCTACCCAGTCTCTATGAGATGATTTGTTAGCCAGCATAGGTGGCACTAATCGCAAGGAAATTAGCGACCGTTGCAGGACATAGGTTCATGCGTCTATCGACACTAGCCCGTCCACCAGGGCTAGGTCCTTCAGAACCAATTAGATTAAGTCTCTCTGGTTAGAAACCATATTTCCCCGTGGGTCCCAACAGACTCCTCTCTAGTAATGGATATGCAACCCTCCACATGGCATATCCAAAGGATGCTCTTGTTAATTAGGGAGTCCTCAATTTCAAAACACTGGGGCTTTGTTTTTGGACATTACACATGAAAATCGATCTGCAACGCTGGGTGATTGGGGGTCCATAACTTGTAAAAGCACCACCTTTTTCAAGTGGGCTGGAATTGGCAGTAAAACCTAGAATTTGTGGGGGAAGGGTAGCTTTATGATTAATAATATTAATTAATAATGATCTCAGTTATGGGTTTAGCCCACTTTGCATCCGTTGCCATTCTTGAGTTTATGTTTTGCATCGGTACCCCCCTATCCTTACAATGACCCACTTTGCTCTGAGACTGTAATACAGGTCCCACTTGCCCCTTATTTGGCTCTAAATTCATACCCTGTCTAGCCTGAGGGTTAGATGTAGAAGGGATTGACATTTTTCGGGCTGCTTCAAGTTGCTTTCCTTGATCCTTAACTACTTTCGATACCCTCATAATCAAATAGTTTAGTTTGCCCATTTCCACCATTGAATCATTCAGACTCAGATTACTCTGCCGATCACTTTTACAGTGAGGGCAACACTGTCCTGATTGCGAGGGTAATTTCACTGTCCCCTTGGGAATTACTGAGGTTGCTTGGGAATCTATAAAGCCAACCTGTGATACTTCCCTTCTCCATCGTTGCCAGCCCGGGGTTCAAATGCCCACTGTCCTGTAGCGGACGGGAATCCAGAGGGGAAAATCTATTATACAGTGTACTTCAGGTGCAATCACAACACTTCCACAGTATTCTAGGGCCAGCTGGCTCTTGACTACTCCCACACTGGACATTTTATCACCTTCTGCCACAGACAGTAGTTGGGGCAAGTGGGGGGCTTACAATCGTCTCAGGGTTAGAGTTGGGCACAAGAACATTACATTCAACAGGATCCACACAGAGTACCCTCTGAGGATAAACCTCAATCATGGTTCCCTCCCAGGAACCCACAGATCCTGGGATGTTGGGGCAATGGACCGGGAGAAGATAATCTGTCCTTCCTTCCTGGCCCTTTGCTCCTTTCACAGTGAACTTGGCCAATGGATTCTTCTCTGATTTCCGGAGGCACACTGGGACCCATCCCTTCCCTTGGGGAGGGTTTCCTCCTTTTTTATCCCATTTCACAAGGTCACCTGTGACCTTACATCCTTCATTCATGATGGCACAGTTAGTATTAGCCATAATTGGGGCGGGCACACCCGAGGCCACTCCATCCAAATCATAGAAACAGCCCCTCAATTTCAGTAATTAAAATATTAACATCCTTGATGGGCTCAAACCATTTTTAGACCTTCCTAGGGCATGCCCCTGTTGAGATGGGTGAGTTTGCCTTATGTTTAACCATCTTAAACCTTTGAAATTCCTCTTTGCCTTCTACGTTCTTATACAATTTGTTGATACAGGAAAGGGAGAAAGGGGAAGGGTTCCTGTGCAAACGTGCAAATATGCTGATGTGCAAAAATGCAAACCAGTTAGAAAAACATAATGTGAATTCTAATAATTAGTAAAAAGCTAAAAAATTATGTAAGCTTTGCACATAAATCCATAAAATGAATTAATGCAGTCACATACGATTATAAAAAATAGAGCAATAAATAAAAGCGTGGAATAGCAATAATTAGTAACAGTTAAAAATAGTTTAGGAACCGCAGGAGTCCACAGGGCTTAAGATCACACTCGCAAAGTTAAAAAACAGTTGACAATTAAAAAACACAGTGAATTCCTTAAAACCCAATCAATAATCAGTTGACCCTACTACCCTCTCGCAAATCAGCAAAGAACCCCAATCATTCAATGAACATGCCACTATGGAAGTCCAATACTTAAGCCGTCCCCAAGCTGTGCGGAAGTATGGCGAGGGCGATAGACTCGGCAAAACACTGGCGGCTCTGACAAGGGGAGAATGGGGACAAACCGAGATCACTTGTGTCAAGAATCACCGGGGTGCGGTACAATGGTCCGACCAGCAGATCCTAGAAGTCTTTGCGGACTTTTACACAGAACTATACTCCCAGCCCCATGAACATAGCGAACTCCACATGAGGGACCTCCTCGAGCAGATACCCACGACTTGTATCTCCCCTGCAACCAGAGACCAACTAGATTCCCCAATCCTACTAGACGAAATGGTCGAGGCCATATCCAGTCTCCCGACGGGCTCACGGCAGAATTTTACCAGGAACATGTAGCCATACTGGCCCCTAAACTTCTTGAAGTATGGGACAATTTGCTCCAGCCAAAGACCCATCCCCCAACACTACGCAAGGCAGTCATAACAGGGCTACTTAAACCCGGTAAACCCAATGATGAGTGTGGATCCTATAGGCCCCTCTCGCTGATGAATCTGGACACTAAAATCTTTGCCAAAGTATTAGCCAACCGCTTCCTTCCAGTCATGACATACATGGTTCATGACGACCAATCAGGCTTTGTACCTGGCAGATCCACTTCCCATAATATCAGAAGGCTGCTCAATGTCATGGCGCGGACTGATCAGGGCGCGAATGCAGTCGCAGTCAACCTTTATGCCCAGAAGGCATTTGATATGGTGTCTTGGAAGTACATGTGGCTAGTACTGGAAACTATGGGCATTGGGCCCAACATGATCGGATATATTAAGCTACTATATACTTCACCTGTGGTCAGGGTTTGAGTCAACTCCCTGACATCAGGCCTGATCCCACTCTTCAGAGGCACTCGACAGGGCTGCCCATTCTCCCCGATTCTCTTCGCCTTGGCAATAGAACCAATGGCTGAGCACATCAGGGCGCGCCACTCACGCAGGGGAATACGGCTGAAAGACACTCCTGAGATAATTTCGCTCTATGCAGATGACATGTTATTGTTCATCCGAGACCCCGCTATGCACCTCGATCCAATCTTACGCGACATCACCCGTATAGGCACATACTCCGGATTCTTATAAATTACACTAAATCTGAACTCTTTCCCCTCACCAGCTCCACTCAACAACCTGACACTGAGTATCCACTCCGCTGGTCGCCTGACGGGATTAAGTACCTGGGAGTCCAGGTTTCCCTGACCAGGGACACACTGCTAGCAGACAACTACCTAGCCGCGGCACAGCAGGCTGAAGCCACAATGGCGCGATGGCGCTCCCTTCCACTGTCCCTAGCTGGGAGACTCTCGCTCATTTAAATGCTACTGCTCCCCAAACTGTTGTACATATTCACCAACGTGCCCGTCTGGCCGGGAATGAAATACTTTACTAGACTGCACAAATTGTGCACACAGTTTTTATGGCATTCTGGCGCTGTGCGCAAAAAATGGTCTGATATGACACTACCCTGCGATAGAGGGGGGTTCACCGCCCCCGACCTGCTGAGATACTGGCTTGCGGCACAAGCCCAGTTTGCTTCTTGTTGGTATCCTGGCCCCCCTTCTCGCCCCCATGTCAAGCTTGAAATTCTGGCGTCAGCAGGCACCAACGTAATGTCATTAATACTACACCAGCAGTATGTACCAGACTCGCCCATTGACCCGGTCCGAACCACTGTGCATGCTTGGGGTCGAATATTCGGGGCCTGTGCCGAACAGCAGCCATACTACAAGTGGCTCCCTGCCTGGAGATTCCCTGGGCTGGAACCCACACATGACAAAGCCCTGGCGCAACACTGGGAGGCCCTGGGGTACCACACCCTAACAGACTTCTACCCAGATGGGCAGTTTATAACTCCACAGACGTGGAGACCTGGCCACTCAGGTTCAGCATTGGAGTTTCTGCAATTCTATAGACTCTGTGCCGCCTTCCAAACTGCTTGGCCTGGTTTCCCTAACAAACACCCGGACTCACCAGGGATTGCTTACATTTCCAACTCGGGTGGTGCCCGGGGGGTGGTCTCTTCACTGTACAAGCTTCTGCAGATAGGCGCCCACCCCAACCCTCCAGGGCCCGCGATGACTGGGCGACCGAGCTGGATTTGGAGCTCACCGACCACTTATGGGGGAAAATGTGCTCACACACGAACAGAGACTCACTCAACTTTCGCTACCGAACCATACAATACAAATTTTTAAACAGACTGTATTATACCCTATGCACAGGATTAGCAGGTTTGCTCGAACCACCCCGCAACCCTGCCCTCGCTGTGGTACAGAGGGCGCTGATCATTTACATATGTTCTGGGAATGCCCGAGGCTGGCCGAATTCTGGGGCAAGGTCCTGGAGACACTATCTGAAACATGTGACACTGTTGTTGACCCAGACCCGATGGGAGTTTTATTCGGGGTGTGGCAGACTGAGGGGGCTAAAGGAGTGGCCAAATTCCTTAACGTGAGCTGCATAGTGGCCAAGAAGTGTGTTCTACAGAACTGGAATAGCTCCCCCCCTTCATTCCAGAAGTGGTTAAACCTACTCACATGGTCCCGTAATTGTGAAGAGGAGTTCCTCACTATGATCCCAGTTCGCTCACGCCCTAAAAACATTTGGACTGCCTTCAACAGTTACCTACATGGCCTGGACGAGACCTCCTCCGTAGATAGCTCCTCCCAGACCTCTCATTGATGCATTGAAGCGTTGTGATACGCCATGATGCCTTATCCCCCACCGGTTTTTACACTTTTGTCTTTATCTACCACTGTATGTATTTATCCATGTATTGAAACCGTTGGTTGCTCTGATGTATGTCTGTGCTGTATGCCTCTGCCAACAAAAACAAAGTAAAAAAAACAAAAAAACAATCAATAATAAAACATGAAATCCTTAAATAAAACTGTAGCCAGAAGTAAACAATAAGACATAGGTGCATCAGGTTGCACAGGTGTGCTGGGAACGACCGACAGCTCAAGTAACTGCCTTAGTCTGTCTCTCCCCCCTACCCCACCCAAGAGCAGGAAGTAAACAAATAACTCAGTGCCACACTCTGCTGTTTTCAGATAGTTTTCCCACAGCAGGCAGCTGTAATCCAAGTACTCCTTGACTCGTGCAGGGGGTTGTAGGTCCTTATGGTTCAAGTAGTTTTTTGAGGATGAGTGCAGAATTCAAAAAGCGGAGAGTGGAAAGAGTGCAGCAGTCAGGGCCAAGAAGTCATATAATCAGAGACAAGGGACAGCAATTTCCGCCCCTGCCCCGTTCCCCAACCGGCAACCGACCACGATGGCCAACAGGAGGCACCCAGCACAGCTCGAGGTAGCCATCCGTAGCCAAGAGTCAAAGAAAGTCACCAGCCGCCAGTGGTAGAGTAATAAACAAATGCAGAGTGGTGGTGGTGTGGGGTGGGAGGTGAAATGTTGAGAGAGATGAAAAAACATTGAAAGCACGGCCCTTACTTCAAAGGGAGCAGTCTTCCTTAGCTCACGCTTACACCTCACAGACCACACAAAAAACACAAGGTTCAATAATGCTTACTTCCTGCACGCCACCATGCTGCTCCACCACGAACCAACAATGCCCACTTCTTTCCACTTTTTCTCCATGTCATGCTCTGCACTGGACTGGGGATTAAGTAGGAAAAGGAAGCAATGCAGGTCCAGGGATCCTTGTCCACAAACGGAAATGGCCAACAGACTGGGGCCAGTCCACCACCAATAACCACTTCTTGCCCACTTTTGCTCATTTATCAACGTTGGAAGGATGAAAGGCCGAGTTAGCATTGCCGGGATTGCCTAATCTGGACTGTCTACAATGGGAGGAACTAAAGACAAAGTTCTTTTTTATCTTACTCCCTCTAGAGTTTCCTAAAGGTTCCCTACTCTAGTATTTACAAAATGATTGTATCAGTGATACTCAAGATGGTTTCTCTATTTTCTCTGACACTCCCTATTTCTCCCTCTCCCTGGTCTAATGCCTTCTAGCCCCCCAATCCTTTGTCCTCCTACTCGCTATCCCTCGTCTCACCCTCCTTCTCTATCACTGTCTCCTCTCACACCATACTCCCTCCGGTCTTCTCATTCCCTCTCCACTCCTCTCTTTCCTCCTTTCCTCTCTCTTTATCTCTCCCCTCTGACCTCCCTCATCTTCTGTCCCTCAGGTCGTTTAAGACTCCTCTCCTTCCCATTTCTACCACTTCCCTCCACCATCATAGTTATTATCTTGAAAAGTCTGCCATGGTCAATACTGATCTATGGTATAGCTTGGACTTCAGTTCCTCAAAGGCTTTATTCACTTCACCGTCCCCACAGATGGGGTTGGGCTTTCCCTAGTTTATCAGTCAATGGTGCTTTGAGAGTTGAAACGTTTGGACTGAAGCATTGATAGTACACCATCAACCCAAGGGAAGCTCTGATGTCCTTCTTCGTCCTTGGGCGGGAAGCTGCTTCCACTTTGCTGTGATGAGGGAGAAGCAGGCCATTCCCCACATGTAATCCTAGATATTTTATGAATTTTTTTAGCCAGGTTTCAATTCGCAGTGTTGGCCGTCAGCCAAGCTCTTCTTAGTCAGTGACAGCTTGCATAGAGATATCGGCTACGGCCTTTCGAGGACTCTCTTTCAATGACAATGTCATCAAAATGCACAGTTCCAGGGCTCCATTCATTAGTTGTTGGATCATGGCTGGCTCTCCATGCAATCCAAGGGCAGAACCGTGAACTGAAAGTGCCTGTCTGAGGTAGAGAATGCTGTCTTTTTCTTGAATTCTGAATCTAGGGGCACTTGCCAATATCCTAAATTTAGCGTGGCCCCGTGTCTCCACAAGCTCATAGATGCACGGCATTGGATAGACATCAAGCTCTGACACTCTGTTGCATATTCTAAATGCAAACATGTCAGCTTTGATTTGGTTTTGGTACAAGCAATATCAGGGAGGACCAGTCACCATAAGATCACTGAATCAAGACTAGTTGAAGCATTTTTTTAAACTCCCTTTAAAAGATATTTTTCCGGGCTTCTGGTAGTCTAGAAGCTTTCAGTCAAAGTACTCTTGCAGGTTGTATTGTGATTTTGTGTTAGATTCCTTGTACTCTTTCTGGTTTCCCACAGAAGACATGAGGGTATGCTACTAGAAGTTTAATTTCATTAGATCTTTGTGGTTTTGAACTGGGCAGCCCAGGGAATTCCTCACTCTGTACTGTTATAAGTAGACAAGTTTCTCCGGAGAGCTTTTCATATAACTCTAGTAGAAGGGGATTGCTGTTTTCCTTCCAATGCTTGAGCTTAATGATGTGTACTATTGAAAGGGTTTCTGTCTGTTAAACCTTGTAGGACAGACAGGATAACACTTCAGTAATAAACAAACATTACTTTATTTCCTACTACGAAGGATAGAAGTTTGGCCTTCTGATTATATGCTTTCTTCTATTGTGCGTTGGCTTCCTGGAGAAGGAATTTTAGCAGTGTTCTGACTGTCTTCAAGTGCCCTCAGGTGTTTTGTAGGAGGGAATGGTTGCCACTCTGCTGATTCTCATTATGCTCCCATTCAAGGACATCTTGGTTTCACCCATGGACTAGTTATAAGTGTTAGAAATCGGTTGAGACTTGGGGATCCTCCGTACACAGAAAAGAGCCCAAGGAATTAAATCATCCCAGTTCCTTCCCTCATCATCCACTAGTCTTCTCATGATCTGCTTCAGTATCTGATTGAAACTTTCGACAAGCCCATCTGCTTATTAATGGTATATTGATGTACGCAAGGTTTTTATGTTCATTAGCTTCATCTCTCCCATTAGTTCAGTCATGCAGCTGCTGCCTTAGTCGATCAAAACTTCCAGAGTAAATCACACTCAAGTGAAGGAGGGAATCAATACTTTGAGGATTGTCTTTGTGGTATTGCTCCTTAACAGAAAGGGCTTGGGGTATTTGGAAGAAGAAGAATTGCTGCTGCTGTCCTTCGCTAATCTGAAAGCTGTGTGACTGTCAAGGTACTGATCCAAGAGAGAACCTGTCTAGGAGACCTCTTCCTGAGCTACGAGGGACCATCGCGCACCAGCTGATCATTGCCAAAGCTCCCTGGACGTCAGACCCTCAAAAGGCTGAGGATCGGAGAAGGGGAATACCGCAGAATCACAAAGCGAAGCACACAAACATTGAAGTCCATCTCTGTCGACAACCACCATCGCCAACCAAAGCCGCAGTGCTCCTTTGCCTAAGACATGTCAGGAATAGGGTTTTGGGCAAGCCCAGGAGACAGTATAGGCGAAAATGAGATAAAGACTACTGTTCCCAGCAGGCTTAGGGGGCAGATTGTAGTCCCTGGAGTTCGCACCATGAGACAGCTGGAGCCCATCAGGAGAGTATTTAGCCATTGACCGCCAGTGCACAGGTGCTGATAATTTATGTTGTGCAGCACGGGCTGCCACAACGGCGTGTAGGGGGCTCTGGACGAACTGATGGGGATCTGGGTGAACAGGCAATCACGGAGGCAATCAGGGCGACGGTCTTCAGCAGTGATCCTGGGAGGCAACGCAGTCAATCGGCAGCTTACTGCGGGCCTCGGCGGTGAACCTTCCATACTGCTGCTTTGAGCTGTGTCTCCAGACTAGGCACGGCAGTGGCTCCAATGGGCTACGGCGTTTCAACTGCGGCATGTCCTGATGTCCGGGTGTACTCACGAGTCACCCGGACCCTAAGATAAGTGCATTCAAGATGTAAGTTAATAACTCAAGCATATGTTTAAATGCTAAATTCTGAGAGGATTTCATGAGTTATGAGTGTTGGATCCACAGGTTGTTGGTAACATTGTTTATACCCAGAGTATGAGGTAATACTCAACGTAAAGAGAGGAATCTTTACTAACTGGAAGGGGCAAAGTCTTACAGGCATTCCACTACTGACAAGTCATGATCTATGTTTTCGCTTATGTTTGCTTATGTTAAATGTTAGCCCACTGGGCCATGTGTTATGTTGAATTCATGTAGGGAAGATTCCCTTGTGTGTACCATACAGTTTGTGTTGCTTCATGTTTGCTATGTGTTATACACAAACGTACGTGGTCATGGGTATGGTATAGTATGATGAAGAATCCTAGGTGTTATATATGTATACTCAGGAGTCGGATAGGATAGGTAGTATCAAGCATGGAGGGCAGGATTGTGAAGTCTCAGTATTAAATTCTGTATTAGATATGCATGTTTTCTCTTCCCTACCTTACCTTTGTCATTCCACACCCTTTCCCTAACTCCGTCTTTCCCCCCATTGCTGCCACGTGGTTATCTGTGTATTTACATTCAGACGCCCGTGCCAACCACGGTGGGAAGGTCGATCTATTCGGCTTCTGTGGTTCGGGAGAGGGGGTTGAGACCCTTTCATCCCTCATTAGACTTGACAGAATTATCAGCCCCCTATTTAGGGGTATTTGAACCACCCAAGCCAAATGGAGTCGAATCCTCCTTCTTTAGCCGACGTGCTAAAGACATTGCAAGATATTCAAGCAGAATTAGCGCATGCCAGACAGGAGTCTTCTAATATTAAGGCTCAAGTACAAGGGTTAGTGGCTCAGGGTACTCCTTTGGAGGGGGCGGGAACATCCACAGGGGCTACTACAGGAAGAACCTCTACAGTTATTGTACAAGCACCCAGCAGTGTTCCTAGGAAGTATATGACATTTTTGACACAATGTAGGTTGCATTTTTTGTGTAAACCCGGTGCATTTGAAACTATCCAAGCTAGGACAGCCTTTGTTATTTCTTACTTAACGGGGCATACAGCGGCGTGGGCCATGCCATTAATACAGAAGCATGACCCATTGTTATACAATTGGGATATGTTTTTGACAGAATTCGGAAGGCTATTTGATCGAAGAGAGGTTTCATTAGCCCAGGACAATGAATTGTTAGCATTAAAGCAAGGGACACGTGATTTAGTATCATATATTACGCAGTTCAATTGGTTAGTAATAGAGACAGATTGGCCAGAGAATAAACAGACGGTATTGCTTTATCAGGGACTCAGGGAGGAATTGAAGGATGCGATGGCTCAGGTGGAATCCCAACTGAGTTCCTGTACGGCTATGATCGACTTAGCCTTGAGGTTAGATCATCGTATGAATGAAAGAAAAGGGGACAGGAAGAGACCTGAGGTGGCACCTTTTGTAAGATTGGATGAGGGCCGGGGAGGAAAAAGTAGTGATGGAGAGCCCATGCAAATAGGTGGCGTAAGAGGGCCTTTGTCGGCGGTGGAGAAGGAGCAGCGTAAGGTTAATAACTTATGTTTGTACTGTGGTCAACCTTGGACATTATATACGAACCTGCCCTAATATGCCAAAAAAAGTTGTGAGAAGTGAAGGGAGCAAGGTGGAGGCGGTAAAAGGATTGGGCCGGCCTTAGGGGGAACTCAGGTTTCAGGCCCCAGTCTAAATAGGTTCCCAAGCTGGGCAGCTAATACGATGGATAATAAGAATTTGCATTTGTATCTGTTGGTAATGTTAATATTTGCATGCACAAAACAAATGGTGTCAGCTATGGCGGATTCAGGGGCTACTGGAAATTTTATTGACATTGGTTTGGCACGGAAGTTGGGATTACCATTAAGAAACAAGGCACAGGTGGAAGGAGTGCAGACAGTGGATGGTTCTCCCTTAATTTCTGGTCCCATTTACCAGCAAACCCAACCAATTCAGATGAGATGTGAATCAGGACATGTGGAGGAGATTGTGTTGGATCTGATAGCGGCACCTCAGTTTGGCCTTATTTTGGGAATGCCTTGCTTGATCTTACACAATCCAAGTATTGATTGGGTCACGAGAGAGATATCATTTGAAGGGGCGGATTGTGAAGAGCATTTGGAGGAAGAGGTTGGACCGGCCCTATTTCTGGCGGATCAGGCAGGAGTTTCACAAGTGGTGGGTGCTGTGGGGACTGGCATTCCTAGGCAGTATGTTGATTTTGACAAAAGGGGAGCAGAGAGGTTACCTCCACATCGTTCTTATGACTGTGTGTTTGCATTAGAACCTGGGGCCAAGTTACCATGCAGTCGTATTCATGCACTAACAGAAAAGGAAAATCAACATTTAAAGGAATATTTGGATGATATGTTGCAAAAAGGTTTAATTAGTCAATCTACTTCGCCAGTGTCATCCCCTTTGTTTTTTATGCCGAAAAAAGAAGGAACACTTAGAACCTGCATTGACTATAGAGCATTGAACAAGGTAACCATAAAAAACAGGTATCCCTTGCCTTTAATTTCAGTACTATTGGATCAGGTGAAATCAGCAGTGATATACACTAAATTGGACTTGAGAGGGGCATACCACTTGATTCGTGTAAAAAGCAGAGATGAGTGGAAGACAGCCTTCAGAACTAAATTTGGATTATTTGAATACTTAGTTATGCCGTTTGGGCTATGTAATACACCTGCGGCATTTCAGTACTTTATGCAGGAAGTGTTCAGGGAGTTTTTGGACATATTTGTCATTGTATATATTGATGATACCTTGATTAATTCTGCCTCGGAAGAACAACACCTAGATCATGTGCGAGCGGTGTTACAAAAACAACAGGAGCATGAATTGTGTGTAAAGTAGGTAAAAAGTGAATTCCACACAACTAAGGTAGAATTTCTTGGTTTCATACTCACTCCTACTGGTATAGTAATGGATTGAAAGAAGGTACAAGCCGTCATAGATTGGCCAGTGCCTCAATGTGTCAAGGACATTCAGTCCTTTTTGGGATTTGCCAACTTTTACAGAAGATTAATTTCAAATTTTTCACAAATTGTTGCGCCCATAACGAAGTTGTTAAGAAAATCCTCTGGGTTTAGTTGGGATCAAGAAGCAGAGCAAGCATTTAGCGCATTAAAAAAGGCATTTACGGGAGACCGCTAGGGGGCGCGGAGCATGAAGGACCTGTGAGCTCGCACTCCGTCTGCACCGCAGGGCCTAGTGCGCTTTTAGGATCCCCGGCCGGGATTTCTAAGTGGCCCCGGAGGAGACCCTAGTCCTGGGACTGAGACCCACCCGCCGAGCAGCTCAAGAAGCCAGCCTCCCCGGTGCAACCCCGGAGAGAGCCACTGTGAGAGGGAGAGACACAGCCCGCCTAGCGTGACCGGCGTTCAAGGCTGGGGAGACACTTTCGCGCCCTTTCCGGGCGGGCGCTCCGGAGGTCCACAGGAGCCGCCGGCGGGGCAAGAATCACTACCCCCGGCATATACCAAAATAGCGAGGTAGCCGGGCGTCGGGGAAGGCACCCCCACTACCGTTGCCTGGAGGGAGACACCAGGCGCCAGCATCTAGCACGCAGGACCCCGCGACGCGGAGAGAAAAGTCGAGGCCGTCCCGGACCTACAGCGGCCCCCTGGCCAGAGAAGAAGGGCCCACCCTGCGCCGTTTCAGGCGCTCCTCGTCTGTCCCCCGCGTGAGCGCCCAGGTGCCCGGACCACAGAGAACCCAGAGAAAGCAGTCCCGGAGGGCCGCGCAAGTGAGGAGACCTGCTCCATCTGACCCCAGCCTCACGCAGGGGCCCAACCCGACGCCAATACAAGGTGAGGATCCGGAGGGGGGAAAGCGAGTTGTTGTCGTAGTGGTGGCTCGAGCCCCCCCTCGCCCTCAACCCAACCGCTCAGCTTCACACGGCGCACGGACGGTGGGGCCCAGTGGGGAGACGGCGAGGCGAGGGAGCGCGGAAGTGGAGGTGGCAGGGGAGAAGTACAATACCGGACGCCCAGGCTTTGGTGCCTCACCAGGGCCATTGAAAAGAAAGCCCCGGCCCTGACCACAGAATTCCCTTGGTGTCCCGGAGTTAATACTGCCTAAAGCCTCGACTTGAGCCTTTGGATCTATACCGGGGGAACCGACACAGAGACACCGCCTCCTGGGTGCCAGGCCTGGCCTCGATCCTGGAGCAGACCCCACTCCCCGGAGCGATCAGCTCCCTGCAGCAGTTTCGCCGTTGGCCCCACCCCAGTCCAAGGCCCCCAAAGCCACTAGGCCTGCCGTAGGGGACCCACCCCCAACCCCACTCACTAAGGACGACCTCAAAGATATCCTCCAAGAGATTAAGGCGATCCGCACAGATATACAAGCCTCCATTGTAGACCTCAAGGGGAGAGTGGAAACCCTGGAAGACAAAATGGAGGGGATGGAAAACAATCATCTCCAGGCAGACCTCCTAGACATGAAGTATGAGGCCAGGCTGACAGACCTGGAAATGAGAGAGGAGGACATTATTCTAAAGAAGGGCGATTTAGAGAACAGGGAACGTCGAAACAACCTGCGCATTATGGGGGTGTCCCAGGAGAGAGGGGAAACACCTGCGGATGTGGGGAGAAAGGTTCAGGGCCTGATTAATCAACTATTCGCATTGGAGGGGGGCAAGGAGGTCCAGCTAGAAAGGGCGCACCGAGGTGGAGGAGCCCCCGGAGGTGGCCCAAGGTCCATCGTTGTGAGGTTTCTCAGCTACAGGGAGAAAATTGAAGTCTTGGAGAAGGCAAAAAGGCTGGGGAGTTTCGTCTTTGAAGGTGACACCATTAAGATATACCAAGATCTATCTGCTCTAATGCTCACATGCAGGAGAGAATGCCGCCCACTCACACAGTGGCTAACAAGCCAGGACATGAGATACAGATGGTCCTTCCCGTTCGCCCTATCCTTCGAATGAGCGGGGGTGGATTACAGAGTGATTAGCGGCAAGGAGGCTACACAAGTCCTACAGGTACTCAAGGGAGACCTTCCGGAGGAGCGAGTGGGAGCAGGAACACAGCCTACAACAGAATTGATAGGGGACTGGTGGGCCCCTGGGCGACAAAGAAGAAAACAAAGGGCAGGAGAAAATTTTAAAAAACCAACACCCCTCCACCGGAAGTGGTAGGTGACTGACAGAACGAGAACGAGTGGCTGGGACGCATCAGGACTCTAGCGACACAACCCCGGCCGGGGACATGATCTTCAACTAGGAGAACTGCAGTGCACAATCATGCTTTTGCCCTGGCGGCTTGCCTGTTGGCAGGCGTCACAAACAGGGGGGGGAGGTGGGAGGACGGGTTGGGGGAAGAAGGAATTCTCGGGCTCTCCTCGGATCCAGCGTTAATGGGGGACGGGGCAGCCCCCGCCGAATCAGGAAACTAATGAACACCATGCATAGGGGTAATGGCAGTCAGTGAAAGAAAGGGCCGGGTCGAGACGATCAGACTTGGTTCATTCAACGTCAAAGGACTTAACTCCCCAACCAAGCGCTCCCTCCTGGGGTGAGAAATGAAGAACGCAGGGGCAGATGTCCTCTTCGTGCAGGAGACCAGATGGTTGAGGGGTGAGGAGATACCATCCCTGGGTGACACGTGGGCCAGGTGTTCTGGGCGTCCAGCACCACCAAGAAAGCCGGGGTCGGGATCCTGCTCCACAGGTACCAAAAACTAACTGAGGTTTCTCACTGGGAGAGGGAGGATGGGAGGGTTCTGGTAGTGTCCGGTAATCTCCACAATTCCAGGGTCTCCCTAGTATCCATATACTGCCCCAACGTAGGTCAGAAGGAATTTATGCAAGAGGTTATGGGAGAGGTGATGTCCAGGGTGGAAGGTCTCCTGATATTGGGTGGAGACCTCAACACGTGGGCTGACCGGGATTTAGACCATAGCGGGGGGGGGTTACTCGACCAGGTAGTGCGGGAGGAGGTCAGGGATGGGGCCTCAGGGACCTGATGTGCGAAAAGGGGCTGATGGACATCTGGAGGGAACGCCACCCGAGGGCAAAGGGGTACACATTTTATTCAGCAGCCCACGGAACTAGGACAAGAATAGATTATCTCTTCACAGGTCACCAATTCATGAGTAGAATAGACTCGTGTGATATTCGTCCCGTCAGTTGGTCAGACCACGATATGGTCTGGTCAGACCTAAGCATCTCCGGTTTAAGGGCCAGGGAATCCCTGTGGAAGTGCAACGATTTTCTATTGAGGGATACTGTCTTTAGAGAAGAAATGTCATCAGCAATTAGAGAATTCTTCGAGCTAAATGACACAGGTGAAGTGGCACAGGAAACTGTATGGGAGGCGGCGAAAGCAACCTGGAGGAGTAGGCTGATAAGTGAAGGCGCCTCCAAAAAAAGGGTACAGACCCTCCTAGCTCACAGGTTGAGGTCAGACATACTCGCCCTAGAAAGATCTGAGGGGAAGGGGGAAGGAGAGAAAGAGAGAGACCTACCCTTGGCGAGAGAGAAGAGACAGGAACTCAGGGACCTTGAATTGGGCAAAATAGTAGCAGGACTCCAACACCTGCGTCAGAGGTACTAAGAAAAAGGAGATAAGGCCGGTGCCATGCTGGCGGCCAAACTCCGAGGCCAGAGAGCGGACAGGTGGGTCCAACGAATTGGCAATGATGCAGAAGAGGAGAGTACAGACCCGGAAGGCATAGCAGAGAAATTCGCTAGTTTCAATGAGACCCTATATGGGAGGGAGGAAGAAGTGGAGAGGGAGGCGTGGGAGGTATACCTCGAGGGGGTCTCTCTCCCGACTCTGGGAACACTGGAGTCCGCAGCCCTCGATGCCCCCATATCAGAGGAGGAGGTGCTGAAAGCCATTTCGGGCCTGAAGGTGAGAAGGGCCCCGGGGGAGGATGGATTCACCGCAGGCTTCTATAAGACCTTCTCGGGCCTACTTGCGGGCTTCCTAGCGGGCTTATTTTCAAACATAATGAAGATAGGGAAGGCACCCCGTCATTTGGTAAAGCACTGATCTCTGTGATCCCGAAGGAAGGGATGGACCCAGCGGACTGCCACTCCTATGGACCCATCTCCCTCCTCAACGTGGATGCAAAGCTATTCATGAGGATTATAGCAACGAGGCTGGACGGCCATATGCCGAACCTGATCCATTCGGATCAGGTGGGGTTTATACAGGGGAGACAAGGGGCCGACACCCTGCGTAAAAATCTACACCTCATGCGGATTGCGGCTCCTATGGGTGAGAACCCAGTCTTAGTGTCCATCGACGGCGAGAAGGCGTTTGATCGGGTCGACTGGGAGTTCCTACATGGGGTCTTAGAAAAGTTCGGCTTTGGAATAGGGATCAGACAGGCCATCAAGGCCCTATATGTATCACCATCTGCCAGAGGCACAGTCAATGGTCGCCTATCACGTATTTTTGGCCTCCAGAGAGGAACGAGGTAGGGTTGCCCCCTCTCTCCCCTTCTCTTCGCCATGACCATGGAGATCCTTGCAGAGTACCTCAGGGGTTCCCCCATGGTGAGGGGCATAGTGGTGGGAGATCGCACCTTTAAACTCGGCCTGTACGCAGACGACATCCTGCTACACCTGAGGGAACCCACGCGCTCAGTCCCGGCGGCCCTTCAGATAATCGACCAGTTTGGTCGTTTCTCGGGCTTCAAGGTTAATGTAGGCAAGTCAATGATCTTCCCATTTGCTTCAGACGCCGATAGGTGCGTAGCGGAATTGCCCCCTCTGGGCTTCCAGGTCTGCGAGAGTGGGATGAAATACCTGGGGATTTACATTGTAAGACCCGATAAAGACCTGAGACGGCAAACTATCCCCCCTGTTTGAGAAATTGTTCAGGGAAATGGAGGGTTGGGGGAGGGGGCAAATCTCATGGATGGGCAGAATAAATGCGAAAAAGATGAACCTGCTCCGTAGAGTGCTCTACCTCTTCCAGATGCTTCCACTGGAGGCCCCTGAGGCATACCTCGGAGAAGCCAGGAGGCGCATAGTGAAGTTTATATGGCAAGGCCAGAAACCCAGAATAGGTTATGAGACCCTCACCCTTCCCAAAGAAAGAGGAGGTGTTGCACTCCCAGATCTCAATACATATCATAAGGCCACCCAACTCAGAGTTCTTGCCCCCCACCTTAGAGAAGATCTAAGTGGGTCTACATTGAGAACTCCCTTGTAAGCCCAGTTACCGTAGGTGAATGGTTGTGGGTCCCTCTAAAAAAGCTCCCGAGAAGGATTAGGGACCATCCGATTATGGGAACTATGTGGAAGGCACTAGCAGGGAAGGGACACAAGGAAAGAGTCACAACATGGCCCTCAACACTTAGTCACATATGGTCCACACCAGTCCTGGAAGAGATCCCAGGACACAAGCATTATCAGTCCTGGTTCGAAGCGGGGCTCTGTAGGGTTGGCCAACTGGTGAGGGTGGACTCCTTCATAACTATCCAGGAACTTGAGGAGGCTTTGGGTATCGGCAGACTTTCGCCACTCCTATACCTCAGACTTAAGGGAATCCTAATGAACCCAAAACTCAAGGAATGCATACAGAGGAAACGCACCCCAGTGAAAAAAATATTAGACTCCCACATGGAAACGAAGGGCCTCATCTCCCTCCTGTACACTGCGCTTTTGACCCCCGTGAGGGAACCACCAGGAGAAAATGGGAAAGGGACCTAGGCTGCACCATCGGGGATGGTCTCTGGGGGAAAATCTCTACTAGGGCCTTCAAGATGTCGATTTCATGCCAATACAATGGCACATGTGGTGGACGTGCCACAAGGTCCAGACCTACTGGTCAGAGGTGCTTAGTTGGATTAGGGAGGCGGGGGAGGGGGACTACTGTTTGGACCCCATACTGGTGATTTTCGGCCTGCAACACAGAGGTGAGCACTGGGAAAATCTACCAGACGTGACACATTCGCTATTGCTAGCAGCTAGAGCGGCTCGAGCCAGGACCTGGAAAAGACCTGCCCTTCCAACAAAGAGGGAGTCGGTGGCAGTGGCCAAGGACATCTACCTTATGAATAAACTAATGGCCGCAATACAAGGCTGAAGTGCGCAGATCGAAACCGACTGGCTGCAATTCATGGAGGCGTTTGCCAACACGGAGGTCAAGCCCTGAGGGCAGCCGAGCTTCTCCACCCAGCCCGAAACTAATTCTTTTGTGTGGACCCCTTTGCATGGGAATCATGGGAGGCAATTGTATATAGTTGGCCACGGGCCCGGCTGGTGCTGCCGAAGAAAGGACTCTTAAAATGTGGTCACTGAGACCCGAGAATGGGGGGTGGAGGGGTTTGAAAGCACTAAGCCTTATGATTCCGTCATACTTTGAAGTTGTTATGGGCGTGCGCCCAATGTATACTATATGCATAAGCTTGCTTTTCTTTATCTTGAAAACTAATAAAAACTGAATTTAAAAAATAAAAAAAAGTCATTTACCACCGCTCCTGTTTTCAGACATCCAGATCCTGGAAGACCTTTTCAAGTAGAGACTGATGCCTCCAATATAGCGGTGGAAGCGGTGTTGTCTCAAAAAGATGGGGAAGGTATTTGTTATCCAGTGGCTTTCTATTCCCGGAAACTCACGAGTTGCGATCAGAACTACTCTATTAGGGGCAAGGAATTATTGGCAATACGAGAAGCATTTCTGGAGTGGCGTCAGTATCTTCTGGGAGTGAGACATCAGGTGATGGTAATAACTGACCATAAATACCTAGAGTACTTTAAAACTGCACATACTTTAAGCCCCAGACAGTTGCGGTGGTCACAATATTTCAATGAATTTGACTTCCTGGTAACTTTCCGGCCAGGGAAGAAGAACGGGAAGGCTGATGCATTATCCAGACAGCAACATTTAGAAAATGTGGCTACAGAGGTGAAGACTATCATTCCGGTGGAAAGAGTGGTAGGTGCAGTAACTAACAGTCTGTTGAATCAGGTGAAAAAGGAAATGAAGAA
This sequence comes from Ambystoma mexicanum, assembly GCF_040938575.1. Classification (NCBI taxonomy): domain Eukaryota; kingdom Metazoa; phylum Chordata; class Amphibia; order Caudata; family Ambystomatidae; genus Ambystoma; species Ambystoma mexicanum. The sequence continues at coordinate 20,868,112 of NC_090933.1, read as the reverse complement.
ATGGAAGAATATGACATGGGGTACCAAATGACCCTTAGAGACGATCAAAAATGGTCTCACATACTATGCAGGGAAATTATATTTACCTACTCAAGATTTACGAACAAAAGCATTGCATTGGTGTCATAATTCTCCCTTGGCAGGACATGCGGAGAGGAAAAAGACACAAGAAATGTTGACAAGGTATTTCTGGTGCCCAACTTTAAGACAGGATACCAGTGAATATATTCAAAAATGTGAAACATGCACACGATGTAAGGCTGATCATGTACGAAAGGCAGGATTATTGCAGCCACTGCCTACTCCGGAAAATGTTTGGACACACATTTCAATGGACTTCATAACTGACTTGCCTCCTGATAATCACTATGACACAATCTGGGTGGTAGTGGATTATTTGTCCAAACAAGCTCATTTTGTGCCTTGTCAAGGTATCCCAGGGGCAGGAAAATTGGCAGAGCTATTCTTACAGAACATTGTTCGGTTGCATGGATTACCACAAAGTATTGTGTCTGATAGGGGTCCACAGTTTACATCTAAATTTTGGCGTTCCTTTTGTCAAATGCTGGGTATTGAATGTGCTTTATCTACAAGTTACCATCCATACACTGATGGACAGACTAAGCGTGTCAATCAGACTCTGGAACAATATTTATGATGTTATTTGCATGATGGTATGGATTCCTGGGTACAGGCTTTGTGGTTAGCAGAATTTACGTACAAAAATACTGAGCATGTTTCACTGGGAATGGCACCTAACGAATGTTTGTATGGACAAGGACAGAATATGTTGCCAGAACAGTTACCCCCAGTGGAAACATTTCCAGCATTACAGGAAAGGAAAGAATTACTTTTGGCTATCAGACAAAAGGCTAGAGTGAATTTAGAACAAGCAAAGAAGGATTATAAGAAACAGGCAGATAAAGGAAGACGGGCAGCTCCTCATTATCAAGTGGGAGACAAAGTATGGTTATCTACACGTAATTTACCCTTGGCAGGATATCGTAAATTTGCCCCCAGATTTATTGGGCCATATGAAGTTGTGACATGTATATCGCCAATGGCTGTTAAACTTAAGTTGCCTGATACGTTAAAAATACATCCTGTGTTTCATGTGTCTCTCCTTAAACCTGCAGTTCCAGGAACACGTGTACAGAGACCGCCAGCCATCACCAAAGAAGGTCAAATGGAGTATGAAGTCAAGAAAATATTAGATTCCAGACGCAGACAGTGGAACTTGTGGTATTTAATCCAATGGGCTGGTTATAGGCTGGAGGATTGTTCGTGGGAACCTGCCAGCTCAGTGCATGCACCAAAATTGATAAAGCAATTTCATTTACGTCACCCGGATAAGGCAGGGCCAGGGAAGAGCCCAGAGAGAGGGGGTACTGTCAGGAATAGGGTTTGGGGCAAGCCCAGGAGACAGTATAGGTGAAATTGAGATAAAGACTACTGTTCCGAGCAGGTTTAGGGGGCAGATTGTAGTCCCTGGAGTTCGCACCGTGAGACAGCTGGAGCCCATCAGGAGAGTATTTAGCCATTGACCACCCGTGCAGAGGTACTGATCATTGATGTTGTGCAGCACGGGCGGCCACAACAGCGTGTAGGGGGCTCTGGAGGAACTGATGGTGATCTGGGTGAGCAGGCAACCACGGAGGCAATCAGGGCGGCGGTCTGCAGCAGTGACCCTGGGAGGCAACGCGGTCACTCGGCAGCTTACCGCGGGCCTCGGCGGTGAACCTTCCATACTGCTGCTTGAGCTGTGTCTCCAGACTAGGCGCGGCAGTGGCTCTAATGGCGTACGGCATTTCAACTGCGGCATGTCCTGATGTCCGGGTGTACTCGCGAGTCACCCGGACCCTAATATAAGTGCATTCAAGATTTAAGTTAATATCTCAAGCATATGTTTAAGTGCTAAGTTCTGAGAGGATTTCATGAGTTATGAGTGTTGGACCCACAGGTTGTTGGTAACATTGTTTATACCCAGAGTTTGAGGCAATACTCAATGTAAAGAGAGGAATCTTTACTAATTGGAAGGGGCAAAGTCTTGCAGGCATTCCAATACTGACAAGTCATGATCTATGTTTTCGCTTATGTTTGCTTATGTTAAATGTCAGCCCACTGGGCCATGTGTTATGTTGAATTCATGTAGGGAAGATTCCCTTGTGTGTACCATACAGTTTGTGTTGCTTCATGTTTGCTATGTGTTATACACACACGTACATGGTCATGGGTATGGAATAGTATGATGAAGAATCCTAGGTGTTATATATGTATACTCAGGAGTCGGATAGGATAGGCAGTATCAAGCATGGAGGGCAGGATTCTGAAGTCTCAGTATTAAGTTCTGTATTAGATATGCATGTTGTCTCTTCCCTACCTTACCTTTGTCATTCCACACCCTGTCCCTAACTCCGTCTTCCCCCCATTGGCTGCCACATGGTTATCTGTGTATTTACATTCAGACGCCCGTGCCAACCACAGTGGGAGGGTCGATCTATTCGGCTTCTGTGGTTCGGGAGAAGGGGTTGAGACCCTTTCATCCCTCATTAGACTTGACAGACATTTGATTCAAGGACTCCCTTGCTCATCACTGTCGACTGCTTTTGTCCTGCCGGGGAAACTCAAGGCCGCCGACGACCGAGGAGAATCCGATGGTGGGTTTCCCGCCACCTGAAGAGCACAGAGACGCCGACGACATGACGCACTTGCTGGGCCACAGTTCTTGATCGACTCTTTGAGGCAACCAACACTCATCGTCGAGGTGCACCGCACTCCTCAGCTTGCAGGACATTTTCGCCCGATCGTCAACGAGCACTGCAAGAACCGAAGCTGCTGCCGCGATGACAGTGTTCACCCTTTTTCTTCACCGACTCTGAATGACCCGTGGATCCTGCCTTAAAGGGAGTGCACTCAAGAAGGGCCCGCCGACGACTCACCGAAGAACTCTACGAAACCAGGTACTTTGGGGTTGTAGAACCTTTAGAAGGAATTGAGACTATATTGAGCATAATTGGACTGGGTTTGTCAAATACGTTTTATTTACAGGTTTTCCAGGAGGGGGGATCCTCGCACAGAACTGTCTCATTGTAGTGGGATAGACTGTTCACCCGTTGCTTGATTTAACTTACATTCTTTCTGTAGTCTATCATTGATTCATATTATAATCTGATTCGTATGTTATTTGGGGCTGGACGCTGTGGGCGCATTTCAAAAGAATCGATAGTTAAGAGTGGTACCACGTAGATCTGTATATGTTTGACATTATAGTATTGACAGAGTACAAAGTGTGTTATTGTGATTGTGTATATAACGTGAACCTTATTTATATAAAGACTGTGTTTTCACTAACATAGTGTGTGAACATTCCTTTGTGGGTTCTTGGGGACTATACTGTACTTAAGAACCAGCCCGCATCACCTCCTGAGAGCTAAACCTTAATTTCTGGTCCATTGCTACCAACAATAGAGAATCTTGGCTGGGGTGCTCTGTGCTTCGACTCTGCCATATAGAGAGCAGGAGTACAAATAACCCCCCTCCAGTCTTTACACTAGCGGCAGTGGTGTGATGCTAATGCGTTTAAGAATCAGTGTGTAACTTTGCCATTTACAAAATATCTACACTTGGTTAAATTGAGGTTTAGTTGTGTATTAGATAACTACATTACAAGCAATTAAATATATTGCAATTGGTAAATTGACTAGGATGAGCTTAGAGGCTCTCCAGAGTTAGACTTTGAGGAAAAGTCTAGGGCTGAGCTGATAGCTGCCCTGGTAGACTACCAGACTGACTGTGAAGCTCTTGAAGGGGGTTGCAACCAATGAGGACCCTGTGCCTGGGGGTGTTGTTGAATCTGAATCTGGGAATGCCACCATTCCTGCTGCCTCTGTTCCGAACCCCAGCACTGCTCTTTAGGGGGAAGCCCTGAAGATTTAACTTTTAAAATTGGAGCTACAACGGGAACAGTTAGCCTTTTAATATAAAAAGTTGTCACAAGAAGCTGAATTGAAGAAAGAGGAGTTGGCACAACAAGTGATACTCAAAGATAGGGACAATTAGCACCAGAAAATTCAGCTGGAGAGAGCTAGTGTGGAGACTTCAGCAAAACCAGTTGAGAGTGTCAGGTCCCCAGCCACCAAGTTTATGAAAGATTTGGTTGATGTTTATGTGGAGGGTTCTGATATCCTCCAATGGATTGAAGCATTTCAGATGGCTTGTGGAATCCATGATGTTGATAAAAGAGATTGGGCTGTGTTTGTTAAGCAGAGTGCCTCAGACTGGATATGACTGTATTCTGAAACTGAGTGTGGAAGAAAGGGGTCAGTATGAGTGCATGAAGTCTGCTTTGATTGCCAAGTTTGGTAAGACACCTACCCAGTACCTTAAAAGGTTCAGGGAATTTAAGAAAAGAGAGAATGTGCCTTGGATTGACTGGGAGAGTGCTGCACATGTGAACATGATGGGGTCGATTGATGGTTACAAGGTGAACATTTTTGTTGAATTGTCCCACCTTTTGTTTTTTTAGCATTTTTCTGAAGCCTGTTCACCAGAACTGCGTCTGTATGTTGTTGACCAGAACATTTTAGATCCCTTTAAGCTGGCCAGGCTGGCTGACAAGTGGGTCTCCCACCGGGTGTCCCCTAAGGACTACAGTGGGAAGGACAAGGACAAAGAAAAGGGACCTCTCAGAAGTCTGAGGAGTCCCATAAGCAATCGCAGTCGGGTAAACCAACACCTTCCTCTCATAAGAACCAAAAATCTAGTGGGGATAAGTCCTATGTGGTGGGGGTAAGAGTAGTGATCCACCTGCTGCAAAGCAAGCTCCCAATTTTTCCAGTACCGTACCATGCATTCCTGCCACTTGTTGGGACTGTGGGGCACTGGATCACAAGAAGGGTGACCCCAAGTGTAAGGTTAAGGCACTTGGAGTCCAGGCTATCAGCCTGACCTACCTTTACCCCATGTCTGAGGTGGAGGCCAATGTCCTCCCATCCTCAACAGGGATCACATTTGGCGCTCCTGTAGAGCTTTCCCTAGTGTCCCTTGAGGCCTGGGACCAGTACGCAGAAGTACTGGCGACAATCCCACAGAACACCCACACACGTAAGTTTTTGAGAAGTGTCCTCCTGAATGGCCAGCCTTCTACTGGTTTGAGAGACACTGGGGCAAGCATGACAGTGGTGGAAAGGACCCTGCTCAAGCCAGAGGACTATGTAGGTGCTCCTCTGGGAACCACTAGGTTAGCTGGTGGGCCACCCAAATTTTCAGCTGTAGCCTTAGTCAACATTACGATTGGAGACAAGACAGCAAAGCTTCCTGTCCTGGTTCAGGACAACGTGCCTGCTAACATTGTGTTGGCAATGATTTGGTGGAAATGGGGATGATCACGGATGGTCTACCCATGAATGCTACTGCAGTCACCCGATCACAGGTCACACAGGGTCCGGCTGCAAGTCTGGTACCGCGCTGATGGGGAAAACCAAGGCACAAAGAAGGAAGAGCAAGAATGTCCCTTCTCTTCCTGCAGCTTCAGCAGCACCCACTGGGATTCATGCTCCGGACGGGCTGGATCCGGTGGTAAACCCAAATGGAACTCCTGAGGGAGACGAGGCAGAAGACCCACCTGCGCGAGAGGTGCTCAACCTGGAGGACCACCCTGACCTTCAATGCCTGTTGGCTGAAGGGGGACCCTCCGGGGTGGACTTCTGTAAGGGTCAGGGAGAGTGGCACTCTCTCGAGGGTCTGAGGAAATAGGCCCTGTCCCAGGCACAGGGACAAGTGCCTAGGACATTCTGGATATATTGGGAGGGTGATCTCCTTTGTAGTGAGCCCACTAAGCCTGAACCTGGTGCCCTCAAGAGGTTGGTGGTACCCCAGGTTTACAGGCCCTTCCTACTGCAGTTGGCACATGAGGTGCCCTTAGCTGATCATCTTGGGACCAAGAAGACAAAGCAAAGGCTCTCTGCATATTTCTACTGGCCTTGTATGGGAGTAGAAGTGGAGTCGCACTGCAGGACCTGCCCCACTTGTCAGTTGTCTGGCAAGACTGGAGGCAGTGTCATTGCCTCAATGCAGCCGTTGCCAGTGGTTGGCACACCACTTGAGAGGGTAGGCATCGACATTGTCGGTCCCCTTGACCCTCCCACTTCAGGTGGACATCGGTTCATCCTTGGTTGATCATTCCACCAGGTGCCCTGAGGCTATACCCCTTTGGACAAGATGGTTGCGAGGGCTCTCCTGGGCATTTTCACCAGAGTTGGATTCCCTAAGGAGGTTGTCTCTGACAGAGGATCCAACTTCGTGTCGAGTTACATGAAAACAATGTGGAAAGAGTGTGGGATAACCTAGACGGTCTCCACCTCTTACCATCCCCAGACCAATGGTCTGGTCGAGAGATTTAATAAAACTCTCAAGGGCATGCTAGGTGCTTTGGAAGAGCCCCTAAGGAGGAAATAGGATTTACTCCTGCAATGCCTGCTGTTCGCTTACAGAGAGGTGCCTCAAGAGGGTGTTGGTTGCAGCCCTTTTGAGTTACTCTTTGGACATCCCGTAAGGGGGCCCCTTGCCTTTATCAGAGAAGGTTTGGAAGCTGCCCCTCCAGGTCCTGCCAAGCAAGTGGGGGACTATGTTTTAGGCCTCAGATGGCAGATGCCACAGATGAGGGGCCAGGCGACAGCAAACCTTAAGGCAAGCCAGGAATTGAACAAATACTGGCATGACCTTAAATCATCACAAGTGGATTGGACTCCAGGACAGGAGATCCTTGTGGTGGAGCCTACCAAGCTTCAAGCTTTGTCAGACAAGTGGACTGGACCCTTCAGGATAATCTCCAAGATGGGCGAAGTCCATTATCTGGTTGACATGGGAGTCCATGGGGTAGCCCCTCAGGTATTCCATGTCAACAGGTTCAAGCCTTTCCATAGGCGAGCGGAATTCTCCTGCCTCTTGCTAGCTTCAAAGCAAGAAGAGGATGAGAGTGAGCCTCTTCCTGATTGGCTGCATAGCAACCCTCAGGATGGCTCAGTGGAGGGAGTGCATCTGTCTCCAGATCTGACACCAGAGCAGCAGAGGGCCAGCAGGGCTTTGCTCCGGCAGTATGCCCCTCTGTTCTTGCTGCCACCAGGCCTCACCCCGTGGTGCAGGCACGAAATTGACACTGGTGACAGCATACCTGTCAAAAGCAGATGCTACAGGATGTCAGACACTGTTAAGAACCACATCCAGGCTGAGGTTGCCAAGATGTTGGATCTGGGTGTTATTGAACCCTCAACCAGTCCCTGGTCCAGTCCAGTGGTCCTTGTCCCCAAGGCAAGTTCCCAGGCAGGTACCAAGGATTGGCGGTTCTGTGTCGACTACAGAGGGGTGAAAGCCATCACCAAAACTGACACACACCCATTGCCCAGGGATGATGAGCTCGTGGACACCATAGGTGCTGCCAAATTTGTGAGCACCTTTGACCTTACCTCGGGCTCTTGACAAATAGCTCTGACGGACCATGCCAAGGAAAAAAATGCATTTTCAACACCTGAGGGCCTCTACCAGTTTAGAGTCATGCTTTTTGGGTTGAAAAATGCACCTGCCACCTTCCAGAGATTGGTCAATCATGCACTCAGTGGGCTGGAGGCCTTTTGTGTGGTCTACCTAGATGACATTGCTGTCTATAGTTTCACCTGGGAAGAGCATTTGACTCACCTGGATAATGTGTTGCAGGCCTTGAAAAGGGCGAACATCACTATCAAGGCCACCAAGTGCCAGATAGCTCAAGGGAAAGTCACCTATCTTGGTCATGAGGTAGAGCGGTCAAATCCAACCTCTCCCCAGTAAGGTACAGGATGTACATTACTGGGAGACTCCAACTACTCAAACCCAGTTGAGAGCCTTTTTGGGCCTCAATGGGTATTAAAGCAACTTCATGGCGGACTATGGAACCATAGCTGGCCCTCTGACGGATCTGACTTCGCCCAAACAACCAAGGAAGGTTAATTGGACAGAAGACTTTCAGAGAGCCTTTGTTGGCTTGAAAGAAAGTCTATGTAGGGCACCTGTGTTGTGTGTGCCTGATTACAGCAAGCCCTTTACCATCCAGACGGATGCCTGCGACACCGAAATTGGAGCTGTCTTGTCCCAGTTAGATGACAAAGGGAGGGAACATTCAATCATATTCATCAGTAGACAACTCAAGGGTAGAGAACTTAGGTGGGCTACTGTTGAAAAGGAATGTTTCAGTATAGTTTGGAGCCTTAGGTATTTTAGGCCCCACCTTACAGGGTCTACCTTCAAGGTCCAAACAGAACATAAGCCCCTGAAGTGGCTTATGCAGATGAAGGGTGAAAACCCTAAACTGCTCAGGTGGTCCATTAGTCTGCAAGGGCTAGACTTCACCCTAGAGCATAGACCAGGGAAGAGTCATGATTATGCAGATGGCCTTTCCAGAAGATATGTTGACCAACTGGGTGAGGGTGTCAATCTCATGGGAGATTAGACATCCATACCTCAGTCTGGGGGAGCGACTGTGATGATGGAAATGCATTGGAGGGACAGGGCGTCCATATCCTTGTCCTTTATTGCTCTATTGTGTGTTCTGTCTTGTTTTCCGCGTGTGGGACTCCTGGCGGTGTGGCTCTTCCTCTTTTTGGTTTGGTGAACAGACCCTTAGGATACCCTTATGGCACCCATGGGTGGGAGTACAACCCTGTACTCCTAGTGTATGTTTTTGGGCACCTGTGTGTGGCCCACAGAGCAGGGTATGGGCTGGTGGCAGCTCCATGCTGAATTTGACAGGTGCTCTGGTTATCCTCCATTTTGGGATACCTAGGCCCTATCATTGGAATCAGTTGATTCCTGATAGGAAACAAGATGGCCCCTGTGGCCTCTTGCTTTCTATTGCCTGTTACCTTCTATCCCCAAAGTGCTGGGAAGCCGTGACTCTGTCCCTTCCCCCTGACTGGCTGTTGGGTGGAGGTTCCATATATGGTAGTGTGGGGAAGTCCAGGCCAGACTGGCTGGAGCCTTCCCAATGACTGCATGTTGTGGGTACGTCCGTGGGGTGGGACCTGGGTGAATGGAGTGTGTGACGAATACACATTTCATGTTATGGGTGTCTAGTATCTGGTGGTTGACACAATGACTGAGACAGCCCTGCCCGAAACTGGGATGACTGCAGTGTGTAGTGCTGAATGGCAGAGTGCTTGTCCGAATCCACATTCTGTGTTGTTAGTGTCTGGATGGAGAAGAATGGCCTGAATGCACTGTGAGCCTGATTGGCTGCCTGACTGCATGACCACCCTTCTGAATGATTGGTTGCCTGAATGTGACCCAGCAGAGTGAATGAGAGACCAAACAGTATATCTGGAAGCCTTTTCACTGATGGAAATCGTTCAGAAGCTGAAGTTGATACTTGATGCTTAACCCTGAAGCCCACTGGAAGAAGAAGAATTGCTGCTGCTGTCCTTCACTAATCTGAAAGCTGCGTGACTGTTAAGGAACTGATCCAACAGAGGACCTGGCTAGGAGACCTCTTCCCGAGCTACGAGGGACCACTGTGCACCAGCTGACCTTTGCCAAAGCTCCCTGGACGTCCCTTGCTCATCACCTTTGACCGCTTTCATTCTGCTGGAGAAAGTCAAGGCCGCCGACGACGAGGAGAATCCACCAGTGGGTTTCCCACCACCCAAAGACCACAGAAACGCCGCCGACCCGAAACCCTTGCTGGGCCAAAGTTCTTCATCGACTCTTTGCGGCAACGAACACTCGTCGTCGAGGTGCACTAGACGCCTTGGCTTGCAGGACGTTTTCGCCCGATCATCAACGAGCACTGCAAGAACTAAAGCTGCTGCTGCAACAACAGTGTTCACCATTTTTCTTCACCGACTCTCAATGACCCGTGGCTCCTGCCTTAAAGGGAGTGCATTCAAGAAGGGCCCGTCGAAGACTCACCCAAGAACTCTATGAAACCCGGTACTTTGGGGTTGTAAAACCTTTAGAAGGAATCAAGACTATATTGAGTATGATTAGACTGGGCTTGTCAAATATGCTTTATTTACAGGTTGCCCAGGTGGGGGGATCCTCGCACAGAACTGTCTCATGGTAGTTGAATAGACTGTTCTGCCATTGCTTGATTTAACTTGCATTATTTTTGTGGTCTATCATTGATTCATCTTATAATCTGATTCGTCTGCTATTTGGGGCTGTTCGCTGTGGGCCCATTTCTAATGAATCGATAGTTAAGAGCGGTACCACGTAGATCTGTATATATTTGCCATTATAGTGTTGCCAGAGTACAAAGTGTGTTATTGTGATTGTGTATATAACGTGAACCTTATTTATATAAAGAGTGTGTTTTCACTAACATAGTGTGTCGACATTCCATTGTGGGTGCTTGGGGACTGCACTGTACTTAAGAACCAGCCTACATCACCTCCTGAGAGCTAAGCCTGGATTGCTGTTTCATTGCTACCAACAATAAAGAATCTTGGCTGGGGTTGTCTGTGCTTCGACTCTGCCTGTGAAGGCAGGGAAGAGTTTTTGAATTATTGCAGTAATACCGAGGGAATACTTCGGCATGAGAAGTCATTGCTGCCGCATGTATAGGCAATTATCAGGGAATTTAGTGGGAATCGGAAAAAGAATGAACATTTGTTTTTACACCTACAATGATCACATCTACTAGGCAGGGGGTATTGGGTCTCTGTGCCACTGCCCATGGCCTATGGCCATGGCTTGTGGGCCCCAAAGAAACATATTGGTGCAATGTGTACAGTGGCCACGGCCGAAGGTCGTGGCTAGTGGCCCCAAAGAAACCTATTGGGGCAACATGTGCAGTGGCGGTGGCCACTGGTCATGTCCCAAGGATTCTACGTGATTTCATCGCCGCACTTTTCATCGCAGGGTTTTTTGCCGCGATATTTTTTTAGAAAAAAACATCGCATTTTTTTTTTTTTGGGCAGGGTAACCCCCTAAACCCCCTTTCTTTTTTCTTTTTTTTACATCCCGAACCCCCAAACCCATTTTTTTTAAAATGTACCCCCCCAAAAAATGTAATGTTTTTTTTTCCAAAAATAAATCGCGGCAAAAACCCCACGATGAAAAGTGCGGCGATGAAATGACAGTATACCGTCCCAAGGCCATTGCTAGTGGATCCCAAAGATACCTATTGGTGCAACATGTGCAGTGGCCACTGGTCATGGCCGAAGGCCACTGCTAGTGGATCCCAAAGAAACCTATTGGTGCAACATGTACAATGGCCATAGCCGAAGGCCTTGGCTAGTGGGCCCCAAAGAAACCTATTGGTGCAATACGGCCACTGGCCATGGGCAAAGGCCATGGCTAGTAGGTCCCAAAGAAACCTATTGGTGCAACATGCACAGGTGCCCGGCCGGAGGCCATGGCTAGTGGTCCCCAAAGAAACCTATTGGTGCAACATGTGCAGAGGCTACAGCCAAAGTCCTAGGATAATGGGCTTTAAAGAAACACTATTGTTTTAAAATATACAGTGGGCATGGGTAAAGGCCGAGCTCACTGTCCAGGGCCGAAAGCCATGGCTAGTGGTCCTCAAGGCAACCTATAGGTGGAACATGTACAATGGCCACGGTCAAAGGCTGTGGCTGGTGGGCCCTAAAGAAACCTATTAGTGCAACATATACAGTGGCCACGGCTGAAGGAAATGGCTAGTGGCTCTTGAATAAACTCTGGCATAACAAAACTCTTGAAATTCACTGAAAAAGTTTTAGTTAAAGGACAGTTAAGGTGATCAGACTTAATGCAACAAAACCCTTGAAATTGAGTGGATGTCGGAAGTGATGATCATCTTAACTCAGCATCCCCCGTTGCACAGCCCGTGAGCACATACCTAACAGAAGGGATTCACAATGGAATACACAATTAGAGGTTGGCAAGATAGCTCAGTGGGTTGAGCCCTCGATGCTGCGATCTGTGTGTCATCTCCCAGTCGCATGTTCAAATCCCGGCATAGTGAACTCAGCCTTTCATCCTTCTGAGGTCGATAAATGAGTTCCACCTCTGGTTGGGTGATATTGTATGTATATGTGTTCTATTTAAAGTGCTTAGGCGTAAGCAATATATAAATGACGTATCATTAGATCCTGGTGGTCATCAATGGGGGGATGGTGAGTTAAGATGATCATCATTTCTCACATCTGTTAAATTTCTAGTGTTTTCAATTGCGTAAAATCTGATCACCTTCACTAAAGTTTTTTTAGTGAAAATATAAATGGCCAGGATGCATCAAGGAGTGAATGAAAATGTGTAAGTATTTCTACTGTAAAGCACAGCTTATTTGAGCAAAACATTTAACAACTGTTTAAGGAAGACACCATTAAATGCATTAATGTGTCCCTACTTGTGTGAGTCTTAGATACAATCCTGCTCCAATACTTCATTCTTTGAAGCAGTTGCCTGATTGCTTTGTGAATCCTTGAGGTTTCTTGTCGGCCCAACAGCACGAGTGGAGGTCCTGCGCGCTGTTTTGACCTAGTCCACGCTGCAATGGTAACCAGTGGTTAGGTGGGAGAAATAAAATATACACGGTTGGGATTTGTCTGTAATCCTTCTACCATCAACCTGAAACAAAATCTGGGTTGCATTGTTGTAAAACTGGATGCCGAAAGGGGGATCACCTAGAAAAGATTTTGTTAAGTGTGCGCCACACACGAAGTGCCAGTCATATATGGTTTAAAATGGAACAGAATATATTAATATATGTATGTATGTAATTAGGGGGGCGTGGCTAGCCGCCATGTAAGCTGGTCGCCTTTCAGTGAGCTCCGTCTGATGCGGCTATAATTCTGCTGATTCCCACCAGTTCCTGGGTGTAAAAGCAGTCAATAACTTCCACGAACGTGGCTGATCGAGGTCAGGTGATCCTGCGAGAAAATCGGGTCGCTGAGACCCTTCCCTGCAGGGAGACACCGAGGAGTTATCAAGAGGCCCGTGGCCCGAGGCGGGAAAAATGGCGCCTGTCGAGAGCTGAGAGACTGAGGCACGGCAAGCCGGGCACCGAGCCTGTGATCCACACTACGCGAGCCCGCGACTCGGCAGGCGAGTGGGTGGCCTGCGCGAGCACTGGAGAGCTCGGCGAGCAGACTGCACTTGGGGTCGGCTGCCGCCAGAGCGGAGCCTGAAAGCCCCGGAGAGCCGTGCATGCTCCTCCCTGAGGCCCCTGCGGGGAGCGGGCGCCCGAGGGGGCTGGCCTGTGAGTGCGGGAGGGCCCTGTGAGTGAGGACCGCGGCGCCCGCTGAAACCCTTGGCCACGACATTCCGCCTCCTGCACAACTGAAGCAACCCCGGGAGTGCGGGCAGGCCCGCACTGCGGCACCGAGTCGCCGCCAGGTGAGGAGGAGGCGGGCGGGGGGACTGAGGGGCACAACAACACCGCCGCGGGCGGCCCCCCCCTGGCCACAACGAACTAAGCCGGCCCAACCAGGGCCCAACCTTGCTCCGCAGACCCTGTGGAGCCCCTGCACCTTGGGCCCAGAGGCTGGACCCCACCGACACCTAGGTGGGCCCCGCCGGACTGGTTGAAGGGACGAACACCCTGCTGCAACTGCGTTGCGTCCTGCGGGGCCCGGTCTTGCTTGAGCACTGCCATGGAGTCCCTCCATAACATTGAGGGGCAGATCCCGCACCTGCTTCACAACTCACCCTGAGCCTTCCCACTTTACTGCCCAGGAGCGGTCCGGAGGCTCCCACCCCCCATAAAATCAGAAGACACCAGCACAATAGTGCGGAGCACGGGCTAAGAGCGCGGCGTGGCTGAGGCCCGGACCAGCCATCCCGCAACCCCCAGGACCCCCAGCCCGTCAGGGTATGCCCGCTAAAAACGTTAAAGGCAGGCAGAAGCAGACCACAATGGACACTTATGCTGCGTGCGGGGCGTCCGGGGCGGCAGCCTGCCCCACGGGCTCCACGCCGACTCAAGGGGTACCGCCTGGGAAGCCAACAGAACCAGCAAACTCGCAGTTGATAGAAGCCATCTTGACCCTGCAAAAAACCATGGAAAGCAAAATCGATGCTGTGGCAATCGACCTGAACTTGCTCAGACAGGACGTCCGGTCCATAACAGGCAGAACAGAGACCCTTGAGACCCAGGTCTGGGTGAACACTGAGACCAAAACCCAACTCCTGAGGGACGTGGACATATTAACCCAAAAGATGAAAAACCTGGAGGACAGAGCCGACGAAGTCGAAGGGAGGGCACGTGGCAACAACATATGAGTCATTGACTTGCCCGAGGGCATTGAGGGGAATGACCCCACGAACTATATTGAGAACCTCCTATTGCAAGAAATTGGACCAGGGAACCTGACGCAGGGTTTCACCATCGAAAGAGCGCACCGCTCGCTCACCAAAAGACCACCCCCGGGGACGCCTCCCAGGCCCGTGATCGCTAAGGTGCTTAACTACAGGGACAGAGAGACTATCTTGGCCTTCTCGAGATCGGGAGGCTGCATAGAGCGAGATGTGGCAAAGATAGCTATATACCCTGACTACACCTTCCAAGTGCAAGTTAGAAGAGCCCAATTTATACAAACGAAAGCTAGACTGAAGAAAGCGGGCCTGCGCTACATGTTCCTGTACCCCGCCAGACTGAAAGTACTGCAAGACAACAAGGCGCACCTGCTCGATACCCATGCTGAAGTTACTGAGTGGATGGATAAACAGCAACTCCCGGACCTCGACATAAAGGACCGCAAACCACGGCGAACAGCGAACGGAACAACCACCTGGAGCTAAGGTACCTGCACACACGGGAAATGCATTGAATACAAGTCAGCTCACAATTGGGAACAGCAACTTAGATCCTACCTGAGCTACACTGAACCATGACCGCACCTAAACCTCGAAGGTCAAAGCGACGCCTTCTGCCCCCAGGAGGAATTAGGGTATATTAAACCCGCCCGTAGGGCACCAAGAGACCACTCTGAGGTGAAATGGGGCAGAAACAGGATAGTCAGAACGGGGGGAACCCCGCTGGACTTGTTACATTACAGGGAAGTTTAACGTTAAAGGGGGGAGGGAACCTGGGGTTATGCACCCACGGTTGGGTTAGTTGTTTAATTATACCAAGACCACTCAGAACATAGAAGGCTGCCAAAACCACGAGAGGACGCACCAAGAGCACCACCCATGGCAAACCGGACTAAACCAGACCTTGAAACACTTGTGTATAGGCGCGTTACAAATACCATATCATATCATATCATATAATGGCAGACACCATTAGAATTTTGACTTGGAATGTCCGAGGAATGAACAGCTACATTAAGCAGCGCCGGATCTACGCATTCCTAAAGCGCAACAAAGTCGGAATCGACCTTCTGCAGGAAACGCATCTCAACGCACAAAAGTGAGCCTCCTTGTCCAAAATCTGAAGGGGGACACTGATCGGATCCTCATACTCAAAGTACGCAAGAGGTGTCCTGATCTGGATAGCCTCCACCATCCCTGTGAGGCTGCTGAACACTAAAACGGACAATGAAGGCAGAATGGCTCTAGTGCATGCCAACATCGAGGGCAAGGATCTCTGCTTAGTTAGCACCTATGCACCCAACCACGCCGCCACTGTCTTCTTTGGCTCCCTATTTAAGCGACTTAGCCCATACAGGGATTGTACCTTCATTTGGGGTGGGGACCACAACTGCACTCTGAATCCCATTGTAGACAGATCCGATAACAAGCACACCCGCCCGGCCCCTCCCGCCAATATCTTGAGCACACTGACACAACAATTAGCACTTAGAGACCTGTGGAGAGAAGGCCACCCAGAGAAACTGGAGTTCTCCTACTATTCGGCCCCACATGCTGTCCACACTAGAATCGATTATATCCACGTAAGCGAAGAACGCCTAGCCATGTTTAGGGACACACAATACCTAGCCAGGGTGCAGTCAGACCACTCCCCATTGATAGCAACGTGGTCAGTGTTTGCACCGAGACCCCCTGTGCCCACTTGGAGGCTCAGGTCTGAAGCCTTGCTGGACGAGGCATTCACCGGACAGATTAGGGAACGCATTCTAGACTACTGGCAATGAAATAAGGACAGCGTAGGCTCATCAGCACGGCCTGGGAGGCGTATAAAGTGGTCATAAGGGGAGAGATGATCGCAGCAATAGGAGACGCCCAGAAGTCCATACTCACCTCACTAACACGCAACGAAAGCGTGCTCAAGGCACTGGAGGATAATGCTCCTGCCAACCCCGCCCATGTACCCATGTACAGAGAATAATAGAGCTTAAACAGGTCTGCCTGGAGCTCTGGGTGAAACTAGGAAAGCTTAGTTACACCAAGCATACCGAACATAGTCATGCCCTAGGTGATAAGCCAGGTAAACTGCTGGCATGGCTCTACAAAAGGGAAGCCCCCAGGACGCCCATCTGCCAAGTCCATACCCCCGACGGCGAACTGGTGCATACGCAGGCTGAAATAAACTCAGCTTTTGCCGGTTATTACCAGGCACTGTACACTGAACCCCAGTCAGCTTCCGATAGCGAAATAGAGGACGTCTTAGACATCATAAGGCTGCCCAAACTTGACGGCCAACTAGCCGAGGCCCTAGACGAACCCATTACCCCAGAGGAGGTCCTGGTTACCATCAGATCCCTCCCCTCCGGCAAGTCTCTGGGAACTGATGGCCTCCCTGGGGAATTTTACAAAACATTCCAGGAAACGATGGCCCCGCTCCTGGCTCAGGTGTACAATGAGGCATACGAAACTGGCACTCTCCCTGACACCATGAGGGAAGCGGTGATTATCCCCCTACTGAAACCGGGCAAAGATAGCGGAGAGTGTGGCTCGTATAGACCCCTATCCATGCTGAACATAGATAATAAGATCTTGACGGCCCTATTGGCTAGGAGACTGCGCAGAATGAGCCCCCCGTTGATACACCAGGACCAGACGGGCTATGTACCCGGCCGAACCATCACTGAAAATATACGCAAATTACATCATGTGGTGTACAGCACCAATGGCAAACCCGGGAAATGTGCGGTGGCGTCCCTGGACGCCACCAAAGCATTTCATTCAGTCCGATGGAAATGGCTGCATGCCACCATGACCAAGATGGGGATAGGGCCGGCATTCCTAAAATGGACTAAACTCATTTACACCGACCCCACGGCTAGGGTGTGCACAAACAACACATACTCGGCAAAATGGAGCCTCTACAGGGGCAAAAACAAAGAGGTGATGGCTGTAAGGTTTAGAATTCATCTTAACCACTGGCAATGCTCTGGGCAACCCTCCAGACCACCGTTCTTCGCCTGCCAAGCCATTACAGAAGGGAAAGACCATATGCAAATCAGGCTTGGCCCCACCCCAAAAGGGGCAGTCCAGCCCGAACTGCTAGGCCACATCCCTTCTGCACGAGACCACAAGCATCCCCAAACATGTTTCGCCCTTGTTGGGGCTCATCAGTGAGGAGTAGCTTGGGTCTCTAGGCCCAGCAGGCATGGGACCCACGTCTGGGCATACTGTCCCACTCGGGGTGACATAGCAAAAACAAAGAGGTGATGGCTGGAAGGTTTAGAATTAATCTTAACCACTGGCAATGCTCTGGGCAACCCTCCAGACCACCGTTTTTCGCCTGCCAAGCCATTACAGAAGGGAAAGACCATATGCAAATCAGGCTTGGCCCCACCCCAAAAGGGGCAGTCCAGCCCGAAATGCTAGGCCACATCCCTTCGGCACGAGACCACAAGCATCCCCAAACATGTTTGGCCCTTGTTGGGGCTCATCAGTAAGGAGTAGCTTGGGTCTCTAGGCCCAGCAGGCACGGGACCCACGTCTGAGCATACCCGTCCCACTCAGGGTGACATAGCAAAAACAAAGAGGTGATGGCTGGAAGGTTTAGAATTAATCTTAACCAATGGCAATGCTCTGGGCAACCCTACAGACCGCCGTTCTTCGCCTGCCAAGCCATTACAGAAGTGAAAGACCATATGCAAATCAGGCTTGGCGCCACCCCAAAAGGGGCAGTCCAGCCCGAACTGCTAGGCCACATCCCTTCTGCACGAGACCACAAGCATCCCCAAACATGTTTCGCCCTTGTTGGGGCTCATCAGTGAGGAGTAGCTTGGGTCTCTAGGCCCAGCAGGCACGGGACCCACGTCTGGGCATACCCGTCCCACTCGGGGTGACATAGCAAAAACAAAGAGGTGATGGCTGGAAGGTTTAGAATTAATCTTAACCACTGGCAATGCTCTGGGCAACCCTCCAGACCACCGTTCTTCGCCTGCCAAGCCATTACAGAAGGGAAAGACCATATGCAAATCAGGCTTGGCCCCACCCCAAAAGGGGCAGTCCAGCCCGAACTGCTAGGCCACATCCCTTCTGCACGAGACCACAAGCATCCCCAAACATGTTTCGCCCTTGTTGGGGCTCATCAGTGAGGAGTATCTTGGGTCTCTAGGCCCAGCAGGCACGGGACCCACGTCTGGGCATACCCGTCCCACTTGGGGTGACATAGCAAAAACAAAGAGGTGATGGCTGGAAGGTTTAGAATTCATCTTAACCACTGGCAATGCTCTGGGCAACCCTCCAGACCACCGTTCTTCGCCTGCCAAGCCATTACAGAAGGGAAAGACCATATGCAAATCAGGCTTGGCCCCACCCCAAAAGGGGCAGTCCAGCCCGAACTGCTAGGCCACATCCCTTCTGCACGAGACCACAAGCATCCCCAAACATGTTTTGCCCTTGTTGGGGCTCATCAGTGAGGAGTAGCTTGGGTCTCTAGGCCCAGCAGGCAGAGGACCCACGTCTGGGCATACCCGTCCCACTCGGGGTGACAAAGCAAAAACAAAGAGGTGATGGCTGGAAGGTTTAGAATTGATCTTAACCACTGGCAATGCTCTGGGCAACCCTCCAGACCACTGTTCTTTGCCTGCCAAGCCATTACAGAAGGGAAAGACCATATGCAAATCAGGCTTGGCCCCACCCCAAAAGGGGCAGCCCAGCCCGAACTGCTAGGCCACATCCCTTCTGCATGAGACCACAAGCATCCCCAAACATGTTTTGCCCTTTTTGGGGCTCATCAGTGAGGAGTAGCTTGGGTCTCTAGGCCCAGCAGGCACAGGACCCACGTCTGGGCATACCCGTCCCACTCGGGGTGACAAAGCAAAAACAAAGAGGTGATGGCTGGAAGGTTTAGAATTAATCTTAACCACTGGCAATGCTCTGGGCAACCCTCCAGACCACCGTTCTTCGCCTGCCAAGCCATTACAGAAGGGAAAGACCATATGCAAATCAGGCTTGGCCCCACCCCAAAAGGGGCAGTCCAGCCCGAACTGCTAGGCCACATCCCTTCTGCACGAGACCACAAGCATAAAGCAAGAATGCAATATAAGCAAATTACAATTCATCCAAAATAGTAAAAGTCATTTACCTTTTGAAGAATTCTCCCAAATAAGTTGAATACATTGACTACCTATTTCATTATTGTATCTATGCAGGTACTTCCTCCTTATCTTTTCCAGGCTTCTACAGAGTGTTACCAGGTGTTTTACTGTTTCAGTAACTAATTCACCATACAAACTGCAGCACCTATCCTGTCTGGGGATATCAAGCATGCACCCAAAATTTCCAAAGTTGGCGTGAAATTGAATTTAATGGCCATGTGTCTCCTTTACTGTATAACTATTTGGGTAAGCTTTGATGTAAGCCAGTATATTATCCGGGGCCAAATAATACTCAATAAAATCGCTTCTATTTCATATTCCTGCCAGATCAACAATGTTTTGCTCTCTTTCTCGTAACTTTAGAGCCATTTTTACAATCAACTTATAAGCCTTTACAGGTTTAGTCATGATCCAAAACTCCATGCCTTCTACAGATGTTTCTGTACCTCTCAAACAGTTACATGACAGTGTTTATTCTTGTATACCATATGCCGCGTTGCCAGCGCCGCAGTGCAGCAGCGCCTGGATTCCGCTCCCCTTGCACCCAGTATCCACGCTTCCCTATTACTCTCCCCTCCTCCCGCCCACCGCACTCCCATTGGGGAACAGGGTCCTGATTTTGCCAACTTCCAGGCAGACCCTGCCTGGCATCCCCCTCGACCAAGGACCAGAGGCTAAGGACTGCTCCGGTGGTGTCTGCCGGTGTCCACTGTACTAGCGTGAGACCTGCAGCCATCAAACTGCTTCATCTTTCCAGGTAAGCTGAATCCGCGTGTTTTGCACTGTGCTGTGTTAAAACACTGAGCATTTTTTTGCCCTTCTAGGAAAGGTGAATCTGGATATTTTGCACTGTGCTGTGTTTAAAACTGTGGGGAAGGTTCAATCTGGGCATTTTGTATTCTGGTAACTTTGGCATTGTCACTGGGTGTCTTTAAGCTCTCTCCCACCCTAGACCCCCCCGCAAGGCGTGCCGTTCACTTTTGTGTGTTAGTTGTTCTCCCCCTGTCCCTTTCTTGTTGTGTCCCCAGTCCCTTCCCCCTCACTGCGCATCCCGAGTTGTGTGCCACAGGGCTATACGTCTCTCTCTCTTCCCCAGGCCTGTCCCCACCTTCCTACATCCTTGGCACCCTCTATGGGGCTTGCTGTTTCTCCCATCTTCTCTAACTGCTACTCTCCTATCCTATCACTCACACTAAGTCTAGTAGGAAGAAGTTCAAAAGGGGCATCCTGGTCTTCAACCCAGGCCTCCCTATCGCTTATCGCTAATACCTACACCAGCGCTTCCTCCAGACAGACCCTTACCAACATCCTCTTCGTAGTTCCTTCTCCAGGCTTATGGACTCCCCATATGGTCTCTGTTCTCTCCCCTTTTTCCTCCTCTCCCATTAATGGTGGCTCTCCGTGGGAGGTCGTCCTGGCCCTCTTCCACTCCTCCAAGACCGTTATTAATGTCTATCTGAATGGCACTGTCTTGATCCAGAGGCCTCTGCCCATCTCCTCCTTTGCACATCTGATCAACCTCCCTCCTTCTCCCACTACTCCTACCTACACCCCTCTAGCTCCTCCACCACCTCCCTTTTCTGCCACCTCTCTGGCACCGTCCTCATCTTCTCTGACCATGCTGCCACCTTCTTCCTCCTATGCCGACTCTCAGGCCGATCTACCACCTCCACATGGCATACCTCATGCCTGTACCCCTCCAGGGAAGTCTTTTAAAATGTGTCAATCTGCTCCAAGTTGCTACTCTCAACTCTCGCTCTGCTGTCAAACACTCCTCTGACATCTGCCGCCTCCTTGAGGAACTTTATCTGGAAGTCCTCGGTCTCACCGAGACATGGTTCACGATCAGCTCTGTCACGAGTTTTGACACTCTCCCTCCCTGATGGTCACAAGATCCTCTCAGAACCCAGAACCAATCATCCAGGAGGTGGAGTAGCACTGATCTTTCTGGAGTGGATCCCTGCTTCTGTCATTCCTACACAGGCCAACTCCTCATTTGAATGCCTGATCTGCAGGCTCTCTATCACTCCTGACCGCTGTCTTACTGTGGCCAGCATTTACAGGCCACCGGGCAGGTTGCCCTCTTCGTCTCTGAGTGGGCCGACCTCTCCTCCTCTCTCCTTGCCTCTACCTCTCAACTTCTCCTCCTAGGAGACCTCAACATCCATATGGATGCTTCTAACTGCTTCTCAGGGCTCTTTCTCTCTCTCTTACTATTCTACCCTCTGGCCCGACACACTCTTCCATGCACACCCTGGATGTTCTCATCTCTTCTGACACCCCCTCTCAAACCCTCTGATCACTCCTCTCACTTTGACTGACCATTTTCTTCTTTCTTCCCACCTGACGCTCTCTGTCCCCCAGGTGAAGCCGACCCCAGCACTGCCACCGACCTTCTCGGCCATCCGGCCAATGAAGCGTGTGTCAGTCGAGGCTTTCGCCGCCACTTTCTCGCCTCCTCCTACGGATGACTCACACTCTGACACAGCCCTCTCTACCCTGCATCTATCTATCTATCACTAACACTCTTGATGTGCCTGCCCCTGTCATGTGGATCTGTTTGAAGCCCACATCCAAGTGCAACTCTTGGTATGACTCTGACCTCGCCACCTGTAAACGCAAGTGAAGGGTGGCTGAGAGGAAGTGGAGGGCATCAGGCGCATTCTCTGACAAACTGGCCTATGTCCTGCTCCAAAGGTTAACATACTCTCTGTCCTGTCCAAGAAGATAGCCTATATCCAAGCCCACATCTCTGCAGCCACTAACAACACAGCCAAACTCTCCAAAATCTGCAAGGAGCTGGCCAAAACTGCTGCAGACTCCCCCTCTCCTGTGCCCTCCAAGCTCCTCTGCACAGCACTGGCTTCTCATTTCATCACTAAAACTCTGGACATCCTGTCCTCTTTCCCTTCTTCCTCTCCCTCTATCTCTCTCAGCCCCTCCTGGGCCGCCTCTCCCTCTCCCCCTCCGTTCTCCACTTTCCCTGTGTTCACTCCTGACGATGTTTCTAGACAAGTCCAATCAATGAAAGTTCAATCCAAGCAAGTGCTCTCCTGCTTCTCTAGAACCATCAAGGACCACATCGACACCTTCGCTTCAGCCTTGGCCTATTTCTGCAATCACTTGTTTGCTACTGGTACTTTCCCCTTCCCTTAAGCACTCCCTTGTGCACTGCCTCCTGAAGAAGCCTTCTGGCAATCCTTCGTCTCTGGCAAACTTCTGCCCGATCTCTATCACTCTTTTCCTGTACAAACTCCTGGAAAGGCTGGCTATCTCCCAGCTTACTCTCCATACCCAATTTGTTGGTTGTCTCCATGACCATCAGTCTGGCTTTAGAGCAGCCAGAAGCACGGAAACTGCTCTCGTAAACACCCATAAAGACCTGCTCTCAAATCTCAACTCTAGCCTTCCTTCTGTCCTCATCCTCCTTGATATTTCCTAAGCTTCGACACAGTCAACCATGCCATCCTGATCAATTGTCTCTGTAACAACCTTGTCATCATGGATCAGGGCCTAGCCTGGTTGACCTCCTTCCTCTCCGATCGACCCTCCAAAGTCCAACTAGGGTCCTTTCTCTCCACCACCTCTCCATCCACATGTGATATTCCCCAGGGCAATAACCTCTCACCCTGGCTCTTCAACCTCTACTTGGCAACTATTGCCCATCTCATCTTGTGGGATATTTTGACCCACTCAGCTGTGCTATGTTACATCACTTTGCTGCATTGGTGCAAGAAACAGCTCAAAATGGCCGCGCTGACTCCCCTGCATGCCAAGATCCCTAAACTGTGTTTTGTAATAACCAGAAAATGGCTGCACCCCATCCACACACATTTCAGGTGGGGTGTAACAGATTACTCACTGCAGGAATATGCCAGTGTACTCTGCAACATTTAACATGGAGTGAAGTGAAAGAGGCAGCATCATTGTGCTGAAAACCCAAAGTGCCTCTTTAAAATGACACTTTCTCGACCTTAAAAGTGCTGCCTGGCGCTAAATTCATCTATTTCTCATGAACCACTGTGATTAAAAAGGCCCTGCAATGCCCAGGATCATTAATTGTGTCTCAGAGGAACCGGGCCTCATTTGAATGACAGCTCCTGTCAAATGTATCCTTGAAAAATCAACCAGGGGCTTTGTTTTCATTTTGCAAGGGAAATCTATTTTCTTTGCAACATTATCAAGAATCAGCTGTCCAGAGAAAGACTCTAAATAGATACCTGCAACTGTATCCATGCTGTAAAACAACCCCAGCACTCAAAAGAAGAACTATAGCTGCACAAAGTGGATATTTGCTGGAGATGAAAACCGAATTTAAACAAATACTAAAATGTGTTTTTTCCTGACTGAAAGGGAAAAATCGCCTATTCAAAAGAACATTATTGTGTAAAGGCTTGATTACTTAGAAATGTAAAGGGATTTGTTGCTGGTGAAAATACACCTATAAACTGTTTTAAATCCATAGGTTTAAAGTCAAGGTTTAACAGGAGAAAATCAAAGCTAAAACCCAGGCTGCGTTGGCAAACTATATTAAAAAAAAACTTGCTCTGCCAGTTGCTAGCCCTGAGAAAGGGTGACACCTCATAAACTTTTGACACAGGAAAGGCTAATTGCTTGCTTGGAGACTTTGAATATCCAGGACAATGGGACTTCCCAAGTCGCATCAGACATTCGTCTTTGCTTAAGGAGAGGGCAATGGCAGGCTGAGACTCTCACCTGTCAAGCGTAACCTGTCACCTGGCAGTAAACTTCAATCAAACGAGAGGCCCCTCATCCTGCTTCAAAGGAATTGACATTTGCTTGCAGTTGGGGGGGAAAAGAAAAAAATCTGATTAAGTGACAATAGACTTCCTTTTGGTTTTACAAAGGATGTTTTGTAACTGAACTTCAAGACATTTAACTTTGCAGCAAGAATGAGGAAAAATATGAAAAGTTGGTATTTTTAAATCTAATTTTATGCTCTTTCTTTGAAAACTTGGAAGAACTCATTACTGCATAAGAAACAGAAGTTCTAAAGAATGACAGATTGTGGGGAAAGTATTGATATTGTGAACATAACCTTTTGTACACACATCCCAGGGGTAAATGCACATCAGTGTACCAAGTTGGTAAATTTTAGGCCAAATCTTTCATGGTTAAAATTGCCAAAATATAGCAGAAAGGCAAAACCAGGTCCCACAGACTTGGGGTTTGGATTGAAATATGACCCACAAAATATGTAACCTGTGTATCTGATTTTCTTAGAGGTGATAATTGTATAAATATGTAGTTGTGGAAAAATTTGATTTTGGTTCCAGTGGCTAGGGGAGGTTTCTAGTCATTATAAAAATCATCCCATAAACATGACATCCTTTTCTGTGATCCAATCAGCGAAGAGCAAGGCGAAAACTATGCTCTTGCCCACTCATAGCATTATGGGTGTGGGTAGTAAGCCTGCCCTTGCCATATACCGTAGTGATGTCATTTGGCATGATAAATAAGGGAACCTGACAACACACAAGAGACTGATTCCTGACTTTCTTCCTGATTTCCTGCGTGGCGTCCTGTTCCTGATTTCTTCATCCTACTTGATCCTGATTCCAGATTTCATTGCAAAGTTAAGGCCTATGCATTGCTAAACCCCTTTTTAGCTATCCCTCACATTCTAAAAATCCCAAAAACCCAAGGGAAGCATCCTGATCCAGTCTGGATTGCTAATGCTAGATGCATGCCTGCAAACTCGCCATCCCACTGATCTCCAGTCTCCAGTAACCCGAAGGGCAGTCCAGTGCAGTCCGGTGACCAGAACGGCCTAGATGATCCTGTCCCGCCAGAGTTGCCCAGCTGTCCTTGGTTAGACCCGATCCTTGTGATGACCAGAACCCCTAACGATCAAAAATCCTAAATTAAAATGGACTGTAAGTCTTAATAAGAATCATAGAAAACCATAGCATACCTTGCCTTGTTTCATCCCAATCTCTAAACCATCCTATCCTTACCTTAATAACTTGTAACATTTTCAGAATCCTTCTTGCAATCCTGTCTTTGATTTATCTTGCTATGTGTCATTTCTTTAGTCATTTTCATCTTGTGTAAATCTTAAAACTATCAATCCTACTTCGAGTAATCGTCAGGTTCCGCCGGAGCGGGCACTGGGGATCTGTCCTTGAAGTCATGAATCAACTCTAGAGCCTACTCTGTCCCTCCTTTGTAATCTGGCTGGAATGCTCTAGCATAGAGTAAAACTATAGTAAATATTTTCTTGTCCAAACTGAATTTCATTTCTGTTTTCACTAACCGATTTTTCTAAAAAAGTCTCTCATTCAGATTTGCATATATCCATCAGTTTAATAGCTAGAGACTTAATTTCAACTCTGGGTTATGCCTAAGACCTATAGCTACATCCTAACACAGAAACCACACTCCAAATCATTCTATATTTCCCCTGTTTTTCTTAAAAACCGTTTAGTTAATTTTAGGCGGGAATCCACAATTGTGCAAAGTTTTACATGTGTAATTTTTATTCTAAATTATTTTCAACCTTCCATTCAGATTCAAAGTGTTTACTTTTCCTCAAACTATAGCTCATGATTGTTAGTATCTTTCCAATGTTGCTCCCATAGAAATGTGTACTGATTTAAGGATTTTTGCAAACATTCATTGTTTTACCCAATCCAATTCCCAATGTCATTTTAAAGTGTAAAATGTCAAATCCGTTTTTGTCTCTTGTTTGGGGAGGGAAGGTTGGATTCGAATTCTGTCTTCCATTCCTTACTCCTGATTACCAGCTGCTTCCTTATATCTATTTAGAATTGTTTGTTTGTGGGTTGAGGAATATTGCAGTGGGAAATCCTAACTTAAGTGCGATCTTTCGAAACAAGCCAAAAGTGTTATTTTCTCTGGTGTTTTATATTTTGTGTTGCTAAAGAGTGAATTTAAGTGCATTACATACCTTTTTATCTGTTATTGTCACCACATTGGTGATTGCTGCTCCATATATTAAAAAGCATATGTTTGATTTGAATTTTAAATAAATAAATAAATATTACCTTTACAAACCAGCTGGATTCCTGGTCCATCATGACCTCTGGCATTTGAGAAGGGGTGTGATATGAGTGGTATATCACTCAAAATATTGAACCTATAGATATAATAAAATAAGCATTTCAGCTGTGCGCTGCATACTAGGCTGAGACCAGAATCTATCGCCTGATTGAAATACTTAACAATCTCTACTTTCTCTCCTAACTTTCAGTGTTATGCAGATGACACTCAGCTCTCCTTTAGGCTCCAATCTCCCTCACCTCCTCTCACGGTGGTCATTCCTGAGTGTCTATCCGTGATTCAGGAATGGGATGCCTCTAACGATCTCTTCCTGAATACCAGTAAGACTGAGATCCTTCTCATTGGGTCTCCTGCTCCCGCTTTCCCTCTTTCACTCTGGTAGAACTCCTTGGGCCATCTACCTGAGTCTTCCTGCGAGGCAAAAAACCTTGATGTCATCTCCGATTGCACCCTCTCCCTCTCTCCTCACATCGCGGACATCGCTAAGAAGTCCCACTACCAGGTGCACCTCCTTAGAGGTATTCTTCCTTTTCTCACTTTCCCCCAGAAGCTCATTGTCTCCAGAGCCCTGGTTCACTTTAGGCTTGGCTACTGCAACAGCTGCTTTCTAAATCTGCCTGCCTCTACTCTTCGCCCTCTGCAACTAATCCAGAACAGGACTGAGAGCCTTGGCCTCAAGCCAAGACATCATATCCCTCTTTTTAGTGAATGCACATACCTCAAATACCTTATAACAAAAACCTTTATAGTGAATGCTTTATTTTTGGGGCAGGGGAGGGGGGTCCCCGTCCAAACCCCTGTTTCCCACCCCTAAAATCTCACCCCAAACGTTACCCAAAAATATTTAACCCTTTACCCCAACCCAAAATGCATTCACTATAAAGGATTTTGTTATAAAAATATTCGAGATATGTGCATTCACTATAACGGATTTGATATAAACACTGTTTACTGTATCTCTCTATCCCTGAAATCTCTCCGCTGGCTCCCGGTGGCTGCAAGGATCAAGTTCAAGACCCTCTGCATTGTTCACAAGGCTGTCTGCGGCCACGGACAATACCACATCCAACTCTCTCTTCCTAAGCACTTTGCTTCACAAGACCTCCGCACATCCACCTCCAACTCTCTGAGGGTCAGGTGGTTCTCCAGGCAGAGAGTGGGGGGTAGATCTCTCTCCTTTGCTGGTTGCCTCCCTTTGGAACGGCATCCCTGCCTCTCTCAAACTTGAGCGGGACCACATCAGGTCCAGAAGCAACTCAAGACCTTCCTTTTCGCTTCTGCTTTCTCTCTCAGTCTACCTTGCTGATGTTCTTGTCTGCTGCACTAACTGGTTACCTGGTCTCCCTCTGAAACTTTTGGGGACCAGGTTTCATCACGACCAGTAGCCCCATGTACTGCCTCTGGGCTTACTGCGCACTAGGGACTGTATCTGCAACCCTACAGTTCCCTGCCTCCTGCACTTACTTAGAACTAGCCACCCCAAAAGCACTTAGTTGAGCTTTGCTTTGCCCTCTCCTTTCTCCCTCCCCCTGGCACTTCTCCTTTCCCTTCCCCTTGCACTTGCACGATTTGAATGACACAAGGCCTAGTAAGATCGTTTGTTTTGTTCCCCTCTGTCTTCTCCTTCCTTGTCTTGTCGCGCCTAGAAACACTTGTGTACAGGCGAGTTATAAATTACTTATCATATCATATCCAAAGCTGTTGCAGGAAGGTACCACAAATTACTTCTTGAAGTTTTCTACCAAGCATAATGCTCTCTTGCAAGAGTAAAGTACTGCAGCCAGTCATATTGCACTTCAGCTTTAAATATTTAATTGGCAGAGTTGGTGAAGAGTGAGTCAGTTTCCTAATCATTTTAGATGTCAATTTGTCCCATTTTTTCTTTTATCTCTCGCCCCATACCTCCGCTCCATACGTCATTATGGACCTATCTTTTGTAAGATACAGGGTTATAATGGTCTGGACAGAGTGACTTCCGTTATTCCCTGCAAATACATTGATCGCACCAGCAGTTTGAGTAGTTCATATGTTTACCATTTCCTGGCGTTTGTCCCATTTTAGGCCTACATCAATAACCACAACTAAGTATTCGTATTAATTTACAATCGTGACAACATTTCCATCTATCTGCCAATTACATTTTTTTGTTTTTTTCCTTCTTTTTTCGCTTGCCAACCGGATTGAATACCATTATTTTCGTTTTTGTAACGTTCATTAATTTTAAAAAAATCGTTCTACCAGGACTAAATCGTTGGCATACCCTAGTCAAACGGGACATATTCCCAAACTTTACCTGAAAGGAACCACTGCCCTCTAGGGCCGCTTGTAAGTCTGATAAGTATAGGTTAAACATGCAGGGGGCCAGAACGCACCCCTGATTGACACCTCTATTTGTAGGGATCCAGCTTGTGGTTTTTACTGTACAATCTAAATGTACTCAGACACGTGTCACATGTAAAGCCGTAATCATTTTAAGAAGCCCCCTGGGGATTTACTTAACCTCTCGTTTTTTCCACAGCTGAATAAAATGCTGCGCTAAGATAGATAAACGCAGCGTATACTGGTAGTTCAAGTGTGTACCAAGAATACTCTATCATATTAAACAACGTCAGTAGATTACATAATGTGCTCTGCCTTTCGGGAATCTGGTTTGACAGAATGGTAGAATGTTGTTTAGATCACATCACTCGGTAAAATCATCCCGCACAACCCTGGCAAATAAATTTGATGGGATACCCAACACAGCTAAAAGGCTATGATTGGATGTCTAATTTCTTGACCCCTTCTTAAAAACCAGGAGAAATATGCTCTTGGTGCAACTTGCTGGAATCCTACCAGTTATACTTATCACTTTAAACCATTTCAGCAATACATTTGCCCACAGCAATGGTTCCGTTTTTAATATGGTGTGGTTAGTACCATCTAGGCCACTAGTTCTAAAGGTGTTTAACTTCACCATAACTTTGGCCAGATGTTCGACAGTGACATTGCACTGCCACATCTCACTTCGCAGTGCTACAGGATGAAACGGTCATTCTGATGTTGGCCCAAGACTTCACTAATATAACATCCCAGATACCACAACATCCATTCAGAGGAAAATTGCCTAGCATTTCGGGGCTGGACTGTCCTTGTGGGTGGGAGCAGACTGACATGCACATTAATATTTCTTCTATGTGAAGCATGCATTGAGCTAAAAGGTGGCTGTAGGCCCTCTTGAGTGGAAGAAATTCCATAGAACAGGGTATTTGACCCATGTTCGTTCTCAGTAGTGGGGCTCCTTTGTACATAATATTATACATATTTAAAACACAATGTTCAATTCACAGATTCTTTAATAACCTTTCACCCTAAACTCCATGCCCACGTTAAGAATGTTGCAACGCCTAAGATCACATCACATGAGGATGGTAATCAAAAAAATATCAGAATGTTATTTACTCCAACAATATTTACATTCCTGACATTGGTAGTAACTAAGTCCTTTTCGTTCTTTGATACAGCAGTAAAAACAGCAGAAATGTGCTTTCTGCTAAACATGTCAGGCAGAGCTTGCCATTCAGCGTGTGTTGTCTTGCTCCACCGTACAGTGAATGATGCCATCGGTAAAATGCCAAATCAAAACTTAACATACAGCGCCCTATCATATGAAAACTCAATAAGATCCATATATGGTTCAAAATCGGGGTATTTTGAAAAAAGACCCCCCCCTTACAACAGGAAACAAAATCCCACAAAATACAGTCATGGTGGCACTGTCTCACAAAAAGACAATCACGAAGTGAGAAAGGGATTACCAGAAATGTTTAAATGTCAAGGCCATTAAATGGTCATTGACAAAGCTTAGCATATCTGGTGCTTCTAACTAACAGCAAATCATGGAGGGCTCTCTGATAGGCGAGTAACCATTGGGAGCGCCACACCCTAACCCAATACAACAGGATCCTCAATTAAATAGGTGATTCCCAGAAAGCCCAATTCCAAAATCAAAGATTTGTTCATGGTGCTATTTGGCAAACCTATCAACTGCTTAAACATTTTCGTTTTTTCTCGTAATCTGCTGAAAAGACACACACACCCCATGTCTCTAACCCATATAGGCTGATGTTAGCGTTTAGGCCATATACATTTCCATAGGAACAATTTCAACTTTGTGTGCTCCAGTTGTAACATCATCTCCACAATCCTGGCTTTTTGTTTTGCTAACTCAAAAAGGATTTCTGGAGAGATGGTATGTGGGGCTGATGTTACAGGAGGTAGGGCTGGTGGTGGAGTCCATGCCGGTGTTAGATCTTCCTCCACCTCTATTCCGTCCTCCTCACCCAGGCTGGAGCTTAAATCAATATTGACTCAACATCCTCACCACTGGGTGACACAGGCCTACTCTGAGACTTTTTGGGTGCCCAGAAGCATAAAGATCAGATCACCTTTGTTTCCTTTTGGACTAAGGCCTCTTTTCTTACACATTTCTTTAAGTTGACCAACTTTAAGGGTAACAAGAGCCTCATGCTTAAACCTTTCCATGATACTGATTCTGTAGATTTACCCTTACACAAACTGTTTGTGACCAGACTTAGAGGATGGGTTCCCAGAACACTTGCATGCCCAAGTTCCAGTGTGCCAAAACTGCACAATCCCACGGCTGTAACATCACTTTTTAGGGAGTTTTTCTAAAGTCTACCTATGGTAGGACTAGAGAAGACTCACTCTTATGTGTACAGGGATCCAATTCTTAGATTTGGCCTAAACTACCCAAAAGGTTTGGTAGCAATGGCTGAGTAGCCAGGCTCAGTATAGGAGGGAAGATGGCTGTAGGAAGACACACAGAACTCAGAGCATACCATTTTATATACATAGGTTATGGAAGTAAAGCAGTGCAAGTACTATTCACAGTACAATCACAGTAAAATACCATTAGAATAAAATGGTGTATCCTTTAAATCAGAATACAACAGAAGGAGGAACACTTTAAATCAAAGTAGGATAAAATCAATACAAAAACTATTTTCTTTCTTTTTTTATTGTACAAAATGGTTTATTACAAACCTTATACATTTTACTCCAAAGAAAGAATTCATACAATCATATCACTTAAAATCATTACGAATTATACATTCATAAAATGTGCTCATAAATGTACAAATACATAAGAGTCCTGCTCAAATTCTTCTAACATTCTACATTCCTGGATTCATCACTCATCAAGTCAACCATTAATTAATTCAGTCAACAATGTTACTCATTTTCAAAAAGTTGACTACTCTGATTACCAAGGAAGAAGTAGAGCCTTGCAAAATATATCTCCAGAAATGCACTGAATTCAATGAGTCTATGGAATAGATAAATTGGGAGAAGAGTTCTTCTCTTAACTTCTGGAGGGATCCCACAATAGATCATTAAATACTTAAGGGCTTCTACCTCTGTTCCACAGTGTCGACAGTGCGTTGTTTCCTGGATTTCTCGTATTGATTTGATTGCTCCGGCTAGGAGGATGTTAAGGCGAAACCTTAGGAAAAAGTCCCTGTACCGACTATCCGGAGACTGCCAGATATTTCTGTATTGTTCCTTTCTTTTTACATTCAGAGTTTGTTCCTCTACTCAGGCTATATTGAGCCCTTTTATCACATGTCATAATCCAATCTTTTTCTATCATTTTCTTTTTGGCCTGACCTAGATTTTCACATAGTAATTCTAAGGGCACTGCATACTGCTCCAATATACCTTCACACTGTCGCTGAAATTCTACAAGTGAGCCTCTCGCACTTTCACATTCCATTTCACTCAGTAGTGCCTTATAGATTGAATTTTCTCTGCTCACCAGTATGTTGCAAAATAGCAAAATAAACCTCAACTGAGCAATGGACAGGAAGGAATTTAACCCCAACTCAAAACAAATTAATGTAATGGGGACACAGATGGGCAAACGTAGTGATTTTCTCCATATCAGGCTTTAAAAGTTTTCCAAGTTCAAGATTCTCCGTCCTGGAATAGATGTCTAGACCATACATCAGGGCAGGGATAACTTTAGAATGATAAAACTGCACAAGCGGCCTAATAGAGAAGCGTCAATATTTTTTTTGCATTGTGTGACATTTGTGCTGATAATTGCCGATCTTCCGACCTTAGAGTCTCTCTGGATAGCTTCATTTCCATTGGTCTCACTAATAGAAAGCCCAGATATTTGGTGTTTCTCACGGCTGGAATTTGTTGGTCATTCATTGCCCATCGGAATGTATTCAATTGTGTATATGTCTCCTTTGAAGCTCCAAATAAAGGACTGCTTTGGATTGATTGTCAGTTTGTTTAATTTAGCATATTCTTCAAATCTCACTAACAGCCTCTGTAACCCCACCTGAGTTCTGTCTAAAATTAGTATATCGTCAGCGTAGGTAACACAGAAGCATCTCTCATCTCTTCATTTCGGTCAGATAAACGCGGTTTCTCCTAAGAATTCCCACATGTCGGCCAGATACAAATTTAAAAGACAGGCCGCCAACACACATCCTTATTTTAGACCAGGTGTTTATTGGAACTGTCACTTCACCCTGGTGGTTCAGCCTTACTTTGAACATCGTATCTTTGTGTAAATTAGTGAGCGTATCCAGGATATTGCCATGACCCGGCGAAATTGCCCCTTCTGGACCTCATGGTCATTGTCACGAAGGGCTTGTACTTCTTGTTCCTCCCAACATGGCCGTACCAAGCTCCGTGCTACGCACTATTTTCACGTCGTGGCATGTACTATAAATTGGTCACGCCCCTGCGAGTCCTCGCGTCTCAACGCTATCTTCGGTAGTGACCCGACGTGTGTTTGCTCTCTACATTGATTTCCTTGATCCTCTTACTTCCTTCCTTGCCTACTTTTCTGTTCCTGGATTTCCCCCCCTACTTAGCTTGTTATCGCTAATCCTGGATACCCTGGAACCACGAACATCCCGGAACTCTGAACGCGCCCTGCAACCTGACGAGGCTCGGGCGAGCCTATTCAAGACCCGAACCACTCACAGGAAGAGTCCTGCGGCCGAACAAGGGAGATCCTGATCACAGGTGAGACGGGGGGAGATTTACGACAGTTTGAGACGCCGAACGATCAATACGGATTCTACCATGGAGAATGCTATTCAGGACCTGATGCGCGGAATGCAAGAACTTTCCACAGAGATGCAGAATTTAAAAGCCGAGAATGCGGGGCTAAGACAGCTCGTCTTGTCATGCGACTCCGCGAACAAGGACAGCGTATTATTGGGAGGAGTGGTTGATAAATACGACGGTTCAACAAAGACCTTACGTGGATTCCTGGATTCTTGTTTGGTACATTTTACCTTCAAGCCCTACTATTTCACAACTCCTAGGGCTAAGGTGGGCTTCATAATATCGCATCTTTCCAGCAATGCCCTTACATGGGCCACTCCTTTACTCAATTAAGGGGATGCTCTCCTGGATGATTATGAAGGGTTCATCGCGGAACTCAAGACCATGTTCGAACGACCAGAGCTGGTTCACAGTGCTCAAGAAAAGTTACTTGACTTCCAATAAGGATCCCAAGACATGTTGACCTATGTCACCAGATTCAAACAGCTAGCCAAAGAGGCGGACTGGCCCCTGGAAGCCAGTTTTACCTTGTTTCTCAGAGGTCTAAATGAAGCGATTAAGGACGAGTTAGCCAGGGTGGCACGTCCTAGTTCATTCCAGGCCCTCCTGGACTTGTCTATGCAAATAGACTTTAGAATCCAAGAAAGAAAGGCCGAAAAGAAAAAGAATAAAGTATCAATTAAAAGAAACTCCCTAGAGAATACTACAAGGACAGAATCTGCCAAGAGTCCAAGCACTGATTCTGAACCCATGCAACTTGGAGCCTTTCATGGACCAATTTCCCCGCAGGAAAGGTTAAGAAGGATACACACAGGCTTATGCATGTATTGTGCCTCGGATAAACATCTAGTTAAAGAGTGTCCTCTGGCTCCTCCCCGACGATCGGGAAACGCCAGCTCCCGATCCTAAATGGAGCAAGGTTTCGGGAGAGCGATGTTTGCTCCACATCAATTCCATCCTTGAACTCTCCTGGACAAAACAAATTGGTGATATTACAGGCCTTTTTATCGCCATCCAAGGACAAGGTCTACCCCATACTGGCCTTGGTGGATTGCGGAGCAATGGGAGTCTTCATTGATCAAGATTGGGTCAGAAGTCATAACATTCCATATGAAGCAAGAAGTTTTTCACAGCCAGTGGAAGCAATTGACGGAAGACCTCTTTCCTCAGGACCCATAAGTCTGCAAACAAGGGAGATCCATCTTTCCATAAATCATCATCAAGAAAGAATTGTGTTTGACATTATAAAATCAGCCCATTACCCCTTGGTTCTGGGCATGCCCTGGTTACAAGGGCACAATCCATATATCAACTGGACGGCCAGATCCTTATTCCTGGTCTCGGATTTCTGTATGAACCATTGTTTAAACCTGGATACCTCAGTCACAGCCCCTAAAAGTCTACCAAGGTGTCCAGAGACACCACTCATGGTTTCCAATATTGTACAAGTTCCAGAGATCTATCAAGGGTATGCTGATGTATTCTCTACTGCCATTGTTCAAGCCTTATCTCCACATAGACCCGAAGACTGTGCCATAGATACTGAACCCTCAGCAGTGATTCCCTTTGGCAGGATGTTTATCCTTTCAGATCCAGAAAAGAGAGCCCTCCGGGAATACCTATATACTAATCTTGAGAACGGCACCATAAGACCTTCAAAATCACCAGCTGGTGCTTCATTGTTCTTCGTTCCTAAAAAGGATACCAAAGAGCTCAGACCTTGCCTGGACTATCGGGGCCTAAATCAACACACCCTGAAAGACAGATACCCACTACCCCTGATTTTGGATATCCTTGAAGCTGTGAGAGGTGCAGTGATATTCACAAAACTGGATCTCCGAGGAGCTTACCATTTGATCCGTATCCGGGAAGGAGACGAATGGAAAACAGCCTTTAGAACACCCTTTGGTCACTTTGAATACCTAGTCATGCCCTTTGGTCTGACTAATGCTCCCGCAGTCTTCCAGCGTTTTATGGATAGGGTGTTCTCTGACATGTTATTTCTCAATGTTATCGTCTACTTGGATGACATATTGATCTTCTCAAAGGATTCCTTGAAACATGAAGAACATGTAAAGGCAGTGCTTCAACGTCTCTGTGAAAATCAACTCTTAGCCAAACCAGAAAAATGTTTGTTTCATGTTACATCAGTTCACTATCTGGGGTTTGTCCTTAGTTCAGAAGGAATTAGTATGGACCCTTCAAAGGTGAAGGCCATACTGGCTTGGCCCGCCCCAACATCTGTAAACCAAATACAATCCTTCCTGGGGCTTGCCAACTTCTACCGGAAATTCATTCCCACCTTTTCCGAGATTGTTCAACCCATTGTTAATCTCCTGAAGAAAGACGTTCCATTCAACTGGTCTATACCCCAAGACAAGACATTCCAACGCTTGAAAGAAGAATTCACTCAGGCCCCCATCCTGGCCCAACCTGACATAAACCGTCCTTTTCTAGTGGAAACTGATGCCTCCAATTACGCCATAGGAGCAGTTTTAAAATAAGAATCCGATGATAAGTTGGAACATCCCATTGCTTACCTTTCACGGACCCCGACCACCAGCGAGACTCACTACTCAGTTCTGGAGAAGGAGTTATTGGCCATTCGTCATGCCTTCACTGAATGGAGACATCTACTCCTGGGTGCTAAATATCCAGTTCAAGTCCGTACTGATCATCGAAATCTTTAGGTCCTACAATCCATGGAGTGCAGGAACAGTAGACAAGCTCGATGGGCCTACTTTTATGCTCAGTACCAGTTTCAAATTTCACATGTTCCTGGACCGCAAAACATGATTGCCGATGCCCTTTCTCGGCGTCCCGACTACGTTCCCTTGGAGGATAAGATCTATCCTAAAATGTTTCCACCTACAATCTTTGTAGCTCAAGCGATCAATCTCCTGGAAGAAATCAGAGTACAGACGCAATCATCTGAACTCTGGAAGGACATATCTGAGAAAAATCCCTGGCGTCTGACAATCAAGGAAGGATATTTATTCAAGAACAATTCAGTGGTCATTCCGACAAAAGAACTTCAACAGAAGGTAATGAATCTATGCCATGATACTCTTCACTCCAACCATCGAGGAGTAACCAACACCTTCCGTCTTATACAAAGACAGTTCTGGTGGCCAGGGATGAAGGCCAGTGTAGTTCAATACATCAAGACCTGTGCAATTTGTAGTCAGAACAAATACGATAATCAGAGGCCGGCGGGTCTGCTTTTACAACCTACGTTGCCAACCAGACCCTGGGAAGTTATTGCCACTGACTTCATTGTTGAATTACCACCTTCCCGAGGATATACAACCATCATGGTAACCATTGGCTTGTTCACTCATCTAGCTCATTTTACACCATTGTATAAACTACCATCTTCCTCAGAACTTGCTGGAATTTTCCTGGAACATATTTTTCGTCTTCCTGGCCTACCTACCAAGATTATTTCGGATCGAGGACCTCAGTATATTTCACAATTCTGGAAACATCTCTGTCGTGTTCTAGGAATCCAACGTGCCCTTTCTTCAGGCTATCATCCACAAACCAATGGGGCAACGGAACGAGTAAATCAAACCCTGGAACAATATCTTCGTTGTTTTGCTACCAAGGTTCAAGATGATTGGTCTCTCCTTATACCTTTAGCCGAATTCTCCTACAATAACTCAGATCATTCAGCACTCAAGATCAGCCCTTTCTATTGCAGTCAAGGTTATCATCCGTCTGTTTTACCATCAGTTCTTCCAGAATCTACTCCGGTACCTACCCTTGACTCTTGGATTCAGACGCTGATCGACTTACAAAGAGAGGCCAAGGATCAGTTAGAACAGGCCCAGACTCGAACCAAAAGATATGCGGACTCTAAGAGAAGACCATCACCTTCCTATTCAGTTGGCGATCAAGTCTGGCTAGCCTCGAAAATGTTACCTCGACATCTACGACCAAACAAATTGGCTGCTCGCTATTATGGTCCATTTTCTATAAAGGAGATCATCAATCCTGTCTCCTTCCGACTTAAGCTCCCGGATTCCTGGAAGAAGATACATCCAGTCTTCCATACTTCCCTGTTGAAACCCTACGTTAGTTCTACTCGGAAACCCTTCAAACCCACACCTGTTGTTGTGGACGACCAGTTGGAATATGAGGTGTCCAGGATATGTGATTCCAGGTATAGGAGGGGTCGACTACAATATCTGGTCGAGTGGAAAGGCTACCCCCCTAGCGAGAGAACATGGGAACCAGTTTCTAATTTAAAGACCCCTCGTTTGCTCAGAAGATTCCATCTTATTCACCCAGGCAAGCCTGGAGGAACCAGTCTTCGGAGGGGGCATGCTGTCATGACCCGGCGAAATTGCCCCTTCTGGACCTCATGGTCATTGTCACGAAGGGCTTGTACTCCTTGTTCCTCCCAACATGGCCGTACCAAGCTCCGTGCTACGCACTAGCTTTCACGTCGTGGCACGTACTATAAATTGGTCATGCCCCTGCGGGTCTGCGCGTCTCAATGCTATCTTCGGTAGTGACCCGACATGTGTTTGCTCTCTACATTGATTTCCTTGATCCTCTTACTTACTTCCTTGCCTACTTTTCTGTTCCTGGATTTCCCCCCCTACTTCGCTTGTTATCACTAATCCTGGATACCCTGGAACCACGAACATCCCGGAACTCTGAACGCGCCCTGCAACCTAACGAGGCTCGGGCGAGCCTATTCAAGACCCGAACCACTCACAGGAAGAGTCCTGCGGCCAAACAAGGGAGATCCCGATCACAGCTGAGACGGGGGAGATTTACGACAGATATGTATTGGAATGCCCCTAAATGCGAGCTTTCTCCACAATATTGTTCTATCAATAGAATCAAAAGCCAAGCTCAGGTCTATGCTGGCCACATGCAGCGTGTCCCCTTCAAGCTTACATGCCTGGTTAATTAAAGATTGAATAAGTAGACCACTTGCATCTGTCCCTGTATCACGTCTAATGCCCGCCTGAAATTTTGATAGAATTCCTTTGTCTCTAGACGACTTCTCTATTTCTTTCAAGAGACATGTAGCGAAGATCTTACTCTCAATTTCCATCAGGGCAGTAGTTTATCGGATCGCCTCAATTTCCCTTTTTGTATATGGGGACTATTATTGACAAGGACCAAAAGATGGGGATGGTTTTACTTTGAAGGATATTACAGAATAGAATATGGAGTACCTTTGCCCATGCTGTCGGTTCTTGTTTTAGAATGATGTTGCATAGGCCATTTAGACAAGGAGCATGGGAATTGGACTCAGCTTTTATAATGGATTGCAAGTTCTCTCCTGAGACATCTAGGTCCCGTTCTATATTACGTTGTTCATTATGTTTTAAAGGGGGTCTTCTGTACAACTCAGAAAAGTGTCTCCCCCAACTTTCTTCTGGGATCGGGATATGCATTGCTTTGTCATGCTTCCCATTCCTTTGATTTACGAGAGTCCAGATGTTTTTAGTATTCTTAGTCAGTAATGTTCCAAGCATGACTTCACTGTCTATCTGTAATAGGAGGTACTTATTACTTTTAAGGCAGTTTTTAAATGTCTGTTTAGCTTTTTTATCTCTGTGTTTTTAGTTAGTTCTTCAAACTTGGAGTTTTTTATTTTCCTAATCAGACTTCTCATCTCTCTTTTCTTTATTTGCATCTCTTCAACATACCCATGTGGGCGGTTAGAGTATACACCTCCCTTCCTAGACAGAGCGCATGATGCAATTTTTCCGCCACAAATATCAGAAAGGTCTCTACTCCCAATTCCTTCATTTTTGTCTCCAAAGTTGTTCTGGCACAATAATCGCTTATGGGTTATTCATTTGTTACATGCCTTTCTGGCTCCAACCTAATCTGTTTTTTTCTGCTGTTCAGGGCCAGGTTAGTTAAGGAAGGGAAGTCATGATAATACCAAGATTTATTTGTAGTGTTTCTTTTTCATGGTCACTTACTGAGCTGGTGATTACTTCGAGCCTTGTTACTGTCCGGGCTAAACCTTTACAGGCTATAGCATAGTCTAGCCAGGTTTTAAGGTCCTTTCTATGCCATGTTGGTTTAGCTGGTACATCACCCATTATGTGACCATTCAGGATTAACATTCCCCAACCTTCCCAGTACTCTCTCCACTTTGTACCCTGCGTAACCTGTACCAATGCATGGGGAGTATCAACCTTCCACCCGCCTCCCAATTGTCTGGGGTAGACAATGGGAATTAAAATCACCAGCCATTAGCCCATCAGCATTTGGATTTTCAGTTCTAAAGGTTCCTATGGTGTCATCTAGGGCAGTCATCATGATTGTAATAACACAATGGGATTTAAGCCAATAAATATTAATCAGTAGCATTTGATTACACATCTGGTTTTGTTATAATCCTACTTGCATCACTAGTATGCCTCTGTGGGCATTCGAGATCATGGTTCCAGCCATACCTACTCCCTGTATGATGAACACAAATAGACCTCCCCATGAGCGAAGCGTACAGGGTCTGTCCTCCATTTGTTGGAAGCATGTGTGTCCATCCCACAGTAAGTCTTCCATCGCACATGTCTCCTGGAGGCATACTATAGGAAAATCTTTTAACTGATCTGTTACCTGTGTATTGATTGTCCATTTACTGAAGCCCCTGATATTCCATGTCACAAGTGAGAGGGTCTGCTGCAGAACCTCAGGTTCTTGCTGTACTGGGCTACCGTGACTGATTCTACCATCTTGCTCCCTGTCCAAGTGCTTCAATTACTTTTACCCAGTCAATTTGGCCGGGTTCCCTCAATGTTTCACTTCCTCTCGGAGGGCACTGATTTTGTTTTACTTCTCCTCCCATTGTTTCCCCTTTTTGCATCTTCTCGATGTCAATTTGAGACACCACAAATCCTTAGTTCCGCAGCCTTTCCCATTTGAGTTGAAATGCACCACGGAACAGTTGAAGTCCTTTTTGTCCGGAAACTCAACTCTCACTATGTCTCTTTTGCAAATCTTTCTTAGACTTGGTATCTGGGCAAGCAGAAACACGACATTACCTCTATTTAGGCAGATACTTGTATTCCTTCCAAATGTATGGGTAAACAAAAGTTGAAGGCTCTTTTTCTGGTGACTCTCATACGTACCCTTTTGTATTGGGTTCAATACTTGTGTATAATTACTTTTTTCTGTCCCCCTTCTCTCCTGTTCCTGCTCTTCCTTTCTGTGTGCCCCTTGTTGTTTTACTTGTACAACTGGGTTGTGACTTTTAATACAGCCAGCCTCAAATGGTTTATAGATTTGGTTTAGCAAGTCACCTACATTTGTTGTTCTGATTGTACTTAGGTTTTTGCCCTGCAGATTACTTTCTGATTTTTCTACACAGTTTAGTCTTCTTAGCAGATCATTTCTCATATCTTTCATCGATTGCCTTCTAGTTCGCCCCAAACATCTACCTTCATTTCTTTCTGGCAAACCTTCACAAATCATGTAACTACTATTGTTTCTCATGGGTTCCACTCTCACATCTCTTTCGTCCAATTCTCTTTGGGTTTCCCTGTCCACATATCCATCTCTCATCATCTGAACATGAGACAGTTGCCTTTGATCCTCACCCTCGTTCCTTCTCACACTCTTTATCGCCATTCTCACACCATGACCTTCTGACCATCGTTCGTCCAACTCTTTGCTCTGTGTGCCTATATTTTTTGAAGTTTCAATATTTTTGTTCTCCTTACCATTTTTAACCCTCTGTCCCATTTCATTCTGTCCTTGGGTGGCACTCAAACTTGGCAGGTGTTTTAGGTATAAGAGGAGAATTACTTATTTG
This sequence comes from Ambystoma mexicanum, assembly GCF_040938575.1. NCBI lineage: Eukaryota > Metazoa > Chordata > Amphibia > Caudata > Ambystomatidae > Ambystoma > Ambystoma mexicanum. The sequence continues at coordinate 20,826,772 of NC_090933.1, read as the reverse complement.
ACCATTCAGGCCCCAAAGTTCTAAACCAGTTTGGGTCAACACAGATGTAGTCGTAGTTGTTCGGGTGCTACCGGTCAAAGCTTGGTCGTGTTTCTCCCGTGTGTTTCCAGCTTCTGCACTCTTCATGCTTTGATACAGCACAGGGTCAGCCCGTGCAGCATCATCCTTTTCTTGTTTCTTTCCATTTAGGACTGAGTTTCCAGCCATACTATGTTCTATCAGTGATACATCCCTAATTATTTGCTGAAAGGATCTTGCTGCAGTGGCACATCTTCACTTCCTCCTTGTGTCAATGCATTCTTTGTTTTACAGCTTTTTAGGTTTTTAGATTTCCTTGTTCCTCCTCCTCATTGTTCTTTTTGTGCAATGCATTGGGAAGGTTAACTTCCACCAATTGTGGCACAGCATGAGACACTAAAGTCTTTTCTTGGTTCCCGGCTTTAGGGGTGGATTCTTCTAGTTTAGTACTCGCTTCTACTTCCATGCTAGTAGGAATCGGTGGGGGAGTTGTTTTTTTTGTTGACACCCAAACACAGGATTCTTCGCCCATTTCCTGAGTGGTCTCATGGAGGCGGTACTGCAGCATGGTTAATTCATCTACCCTCGCACTAATATTCACCAGCATAATAGAGTGTACCCGCACCTCGACCCAGACGTTATCATACAGGGTCAAAAAGGAACTCAATACCATGTGTAAAACTGAATTAGTTTGTCCACTTCTCTGAGGGTATGATGCCTATTGCTGGAGTCTTCTATTTCTGGGTTCAGTTGTTCTTGCCTATTCTCTGCCACCCCACCTCTATTTTCTATGAAGTCAATAAGGTCTGATGGAGAGCCTTGTATTGTATTCAAAAGCTTTTGGGCAGTTCACATGGTAGGGATTCCATATGTTCAATTAGATATAAATCATGAACTTCATTCATGTGTATTCTCTCTAGGCAAGCCGTATTTTTGATCCCCACCACTTCTTGTACACCAGGAACTACATTAATGAATGACTGAATGGTCTTTCCCGCGATGGGGCATAGGGGCAGGTGCGCGGAGGAGCTATGTGCCCAGCACCTTCCTACAGACACCAATAATCCTTTCATAAGTTTAGGACGAGCTCCGAGCCTTTTGCTTTCTGTTTGAGCTGCTGCCGTTGTTCCAAATTAGTTAGGTGGTGCCTCTCGAGGTAATGGCCTTATGTGGTCATTACATGCGATGTTCGATATGTCTACTGACAAGTCAGCAGGTAGCTTGTTTTTCTTAGATTTTTTAATCGACTCTCTGTTAGCTTGAGAGTCTAATTCAGCCTGGCATTCTAGTTGGTGGAAGATTTGCTCCCCGGGCCTTCCTGTTTGGCTTTGCAATGCTCTGCGTTCTGCCATTCTGCTTAGCAAACAATGTCAGTGTCAATATCAAGCAAAGTTAGCAGGCACCACTAAACGTTATATGTGTAACACCTGTAGCAATCAGACACAGTTTTCTTATTATGCTTTTTCATATGGTAGCTCAAAAGCATCAGTTTATATATGTTATAAACTTGAAGGGTGTGGGTATGTCAGGAGGATTTTACACTCATGAGCATTGCATAATGACAGTATTGAAGGCTCCAATGGCACAGCCCAGCAGTGGCCTTAGTGCTTTTGCTACGTACCGCTACTCGCTGCTTCACCAGGTTCGCAGTGTCTCACTCTCCAAGGGGCCCAGGCCACTCCATCCATGACTGGCACAGACCACCATAGAGCACTTCGCCAACCACTCACCCGATTTCTGTAACACCAAGGCAAATCAACTTGAAACACCGCCTGACGAGTCCCTTGGACGACTCCTCCTAGAAACCTGGAAAAACGAGAACATCACGAACACTGCGGCTCACTCTGCGACGCTCCACGTCCATAGTGAGTTTTTAGCATTGTCGGTCCGCCTCCTCCAGGATGCAATGGTGGAAAGACTGTAGAAACTGGACAAACAAACAGAGTGTCGAACACCAGGAACACTCCAACTCACTCCGCTATGCTATGCGTCCGGGGTTAGTTTTTAGCTTTGTCGGCCCGCCTCCTCCAGGAAGCAATGGTGGAAAGACTGAAGCAGCTGGACCAACAGAGTGTTGAACAGCAGAAAAGCTCTGACTCACTCCAAAAACTATTGTAACAGATAAGCAAACTTTTTAGATTAATTTTGGTTAACACCTGTTTAACCAGGCTTCAGAATTCCAACCCTATGCTAGTTTGGTCTCACAGAGTCCGGGGGTGTAACAGGGGTCCAGTGACCAAGGCCTGAGGAGAAAGGAAGCAGGTGAGTAGTAGATAGAGCAAAGTCTATGAAGGATTCTTCTTGTTTGCAGGTAAATACAGTAGCATTAATCAAGATAGGGGGCAATGGGTTGTTCACCCCAGGGGGAGCTAGGGGGCACTGAAGGTGAGTGCAAATAACAGCTTAACAGCAGCTCTCCAGCATTAGGAAACCACACAGCAAGACCAAGGTAAGTACCTAGGCATGGGACAGTACCTTTTCAATTAAGAAGTTGCTGCAGCAGGAGAGTCCACCGGTTAAGGAGACAGTTGTCCCCGGTTCAGGTTGCTTGGCCTGGGAGGCTGAAGAAGGTCCTTTGGTGGGAGCAGACAGAAGTCCTCGAGCAGTGCGATGCCCAGCAGTGGACCTTCACGGGACTGGCGCATTGGTTGAAGAGCAGTTGTTGTGTGGTGGAGTTGCGCTCCTTATCTTGGTTGAGGGGACTTTCAGGAGCGGGATCCAGTCACTGGATGCCAAGAAGGATGCCTACCAAGTTACAGACAAAACCAACCTTCAGCAGATGCTGCACCGTAAAATAACACAGGAACCTGGGTATTCATGAATTGCAGGCCGTGGAGGTTGCAGCTCATCTTGGGATGGCTCAAATTGAAATTTGTCTTGGGACTGGTTGATCCCACTAGTCCAGGGGCAGAAGATGTCCTTTTTGGGTCCTACCTGTCATTCAGAATTTGATGTCGGGACACAACAGTTACTCATGTGGCTCTAATGGTCGCTGGAAGTGGCTATAGATGTCCTTCTTTTTCCTCTTTGTTGGACCTTCAGTCCAGTGGTCGACTCTGGGGTTAAGCTCCAAGACCCTCACCTTTTATGCGAAAGAACTGGCTAAGCCCACCAATCACTACACATGCCTCTCCTGAAAATCTGGGAGGTGGGCTGTCCTGCTGACAGCCAGCCTCCCAGTAAGAACTGATTCCAAGCTGGCACACTGTGGGACAAAGACCAGGCGAGTTGCGGTCACCTCCCCCACTTCCTGTTCTTTCAATCATACAGAGACCCTTGGCAGGATTTCCTGGCGAAACCCAACAAAGACAAAAGACCCATCAAGACCACACCCACCCAGCTAGGTAGAAAAAGGCTAAAAAAAGGGCAAGTCACCAAGAGTTGGCAAGAAAAATGTACAGCCACCATTTTGGGGGAATGGTGTCCCTTGTCGCAGCTGCAAAGACAGCCTGCAACATAAGTTCACAAATAGTTGGTAGAAAATATCCACTGCCACCACCCACTCAGATGAACTTGCCACTGTAACTAGAGAGTTACAGATGAGGGGAAAAGGGGATACATAGTGTTACCTCAGCATTCCCCATAAGGTGGAGTGTGCTGATTCCACAAAATAGAGATCAGGTTGGAAGAAAAGTAGCCCCCTGTCATGATAACAAGCTGTTATCACAGAAAAGTACTAAGAGAAGCTCAAGGGGCTTCCCAGCAACACTGCACCAAATCTGCTCTGTGCTGCATTAATAAATTGCAGATGTCATAAAAGATGGAGAAAGGCAAAACTCCAAGAATATACAACTAAAAGGGTTGCATCAGGTTCCGAAAGGTAGAGTAAATGACTGAAAGAGTGTGGAAAAGATGTCCACTGCTGGGGGACTCACAGGTGAAGAGAATTTCACCGAAAAAGGAAATCTACTCTAACACAGCCATATCATTTAGAAAAAGCGACATTCGTCCTTCCCTTTTTAGCCACAGGCAATGAGCTCTTTTCAGCTTGCCACCCACTTTAGGTTGTTGTTAATGCAAACTCCCAAATAGTCGTTTTTATCGACACACTCAATTGTTCCCCTTTCAAGAGTTTCATTTTCAGTGATCAATTAAAATTACAGACCCAATATTTAGCTTTGTGCAGAGTAGACAAGCCCTTTGTAGAATTTCTTAAGCTGATGCTGTAATCCTGTTGACTTCTTAGAAATTAAAATGGAAGCCTCAGCAAACAATATAATATAATATACCAATCTTTTCTCCATATCATTTTGGTGCAACAGCAGGGAATATTGCAACCCACACATATGTACCCAAATTCATGCTCATCAAATTGAGCAGACATGACATGTCTTTAAGCGTCACTCAAAGCAATGTAAGAAGAATGCCATGTTTACAAAAACATTCCAGCCTGCACCCACTTTATACATAGATATACATTCTAGAGTCATCCAGATACTACAGTGCCATATTGAGAATAGAATTTCAATGTTTTAAAGATACTACATGTTCCAAAATTCATCAGCCTAGGGCTAATGAAATACCATGCCAACAGAGTACATCAATTACATTCCTACACGCAGATGCGCCCAATGCCTCCAGCATGAGCCATTTCTGAGTATGCCATTAAAAAAGACAGACAGCCTTAACAGCACTCACAATGGATCGGGAGTTGTCTTTTCCGCTATAGTCAGCCAATCACGAGCAGGAAAACAACAAAGTGTACCCGTGCCTTTACCTGAGAAAGTTGAGAACAAATTAGGACTGTGTTGCCCGTGTGCCGCCAATTGCTGTTCAGTGACAGAATGCTGATGTTCCTTCTTGCAAACAAAGACCAGTGAGCTTGAGGATCCTGCATCAATCCAATCCCTGGACACTACAAGGTCATCTGCAGGCACCAGGGGTAACACTACCCGCACTGCACTTTCAAAGGGAATGAGCAAAGTTCCTCTCCTACCATCAGTCATGGCACAGAAATATAAGTTAGCCAAGTGGAAAAGAAAGGCCTAGTATGTGCCTGATCCTATTACAATGACGTTTGAGACCCATCCCCACACTATAAAATGTGCCTGAGGAGCTTCTGCAGCGAATTCACCAGCAGATGCCAGTTGATACAGACAGGTCTGGTCCATCTAATTGTTAGGGTCTTTTTGCTGCATTTTCCTGCATTTCATTATGCAGGACTAACCCCCATTCTACCCTCCCACATCCCACCACCTCCCCTACACTTCTCAACATCCCTAAAAATCATATATATTTAATCCCTAACCCACCCTCTTAAAGAATGCTGTGTAAAATGCATCAAAACAGCAGTTTCATATAGGCAGTGAAATGGCCACAACATGGCTGATTGGTACCAACACTGGCTGGCTGGTATCTACAGGCATGTCAGATGCCTCAAGATTCTTCTCATTGGATGATAATCATGATGATCCAGTGAGCAGCTATGCAGATAATGACTATGATCCAGTGAGTATCAGTGCATGAGGTTGACATTGGTGACCAAACTCATCCTCCGGCCACCAAAGGAAATTAGGAACAACAGAATTGTCAAGTAATATGTGATGTTGATTACATTAGTAGAGACACAATAAAGCCATAACATCACAGAACATCAGGGCGCAACTGGAGGTGGCTCTTGACCACGCAACAATCGGATATTTTCACCACAGTCAATGGCAGACGCAACATTTTTAAACATGGATGTGAGAATAAAACACATGATTGAAAGTGAGAGACCAGATATTTGGGCACAGCAAAGCCTGCTAGATGAGGTCCTTCAAGAGTTGTACATGAACTCCACAAAAGCTACCTCCAAGGGAACACAGAAGCTCTCTGGCTCCCGTACCACACAAACAGGAGCCATGAGGCAAAGCATGCCTCCTCGTTTCTATACATGCACACAGGAGCCTGATGGCTCCCACATTTTTGCCACATGCTGTCTGAATGCACCGGAGGCACGGTTATGCCCCCTACGCATATTCAGAGGTGCACCCTCAAAGGGCTATGCAATGCTGGGGATTCAAAATGCTCACAGCCTTGTATGGTCCATGGGACGTGTGTGCTGGACAACAGAAACTGTCAAAGGGAAACCACAATTTCCTAGGACAGCTTCATACAGCCCAGTAGTGCTCCCTCAGCTTCAGAAAGCCTCTGAGGGAGTGCTCAGTGTTCACACTGGGCTGCCTTGGCTCCTCCATAATGGGCAAGGGTACTGGCGGTTCAGCGCCCTCTCATCCGTTATGGATGATCTACCAGTGGGTGTGGGATTAGCCTAAATTTAGTCCTGGCATTGGGCCAAATTTACCCTGTATTCCGGCAAAAATGACTTCTCAGATTCTTAAAAAGCCATGTGCACTCTCCAATTGGTTTAGTTTACTGGGCTGCTGTAAAAACTGTAGAAGTCTGGATTCAAACTCAGGTCTTCAGGACCATCCAGGTGTGAGGCACTTACCCACAAGACTGTTCAAACATCTGATCAGGATGCTTGTGAAATTACTTAGTAGAATTGGTGCAAGGAAATGCAGCAAAAGACTATGGCCTAAAACAAAGTGAATTAAAACAAGGCCTTTCTGAAAGAGCAAGGGAGGCACAAGCCATTAAGCATGTAATTTGATGGAAATGTATGCCGCTTGCTCACTCTTAGGACGAAAAGGGCACTACGTAAATACATAACACTGAACCCAAAGGTATGTGCCCAATAGCATTATATATATGGTGAAAGTACATTTTGGATTGCAATCATTTTTAGGCCAGATTTCACACGTAGAGCCAATGGTGTAGATCACATATTTTCCTTCAGCCACAGTATGACAATTCAAAAGGATATGGCTGAGAACCAACCAAGAACTATGCTCTATCTAAAGATAGGCCCAAAACTGTTGAATGCATTTACTTCCCAAAAGAATTCAGCAGGTTTAGAGAATGTTTGTGGAAGAGCATGGCCCCTGGAGTATCTTGCAACTCCTTCCTGACCACGGAAGCCAAATGTAGTTGTCCCCTCCCACCTTGGTTGGCAAGGCTCCTGATTTGTGATAACATGTAACCTCGAGACAGCCAATGGGGGAAGAGGGTTAGGGAGAAGTTGTGGATAGGGAAGCAGATATTTAGGGGAACCAGAGAGAGGGTTAGGGTTCGTGAAATGGATGGGTACGGGGGTTGAAACAGAACAACATGGACCATAAGCAAACAGTAGTAACCCTCTTGTCAACTGGGTTCCTTTCATCCTGACCTCTCTCCTGCTCAACAGAACATCATCCTTGATATGATATGATAAGGTATTTATAACGCGCCTATACACAAGTGTTTCAAGGCGCGATGAGGCAAGGGAGGGGGGAACAAAGGGATGACAGACAACGATCCTACTAGGCCAGGTGTCATTCAGATCACGCAAGTGAGTGGGAAGGGGGATGGAACAGTGCACTACATGGGAATAGATAATATATAAGCGAATGTAACGGACAGTAAGTGGCAAGTGCAAGGGTAAGTGCAGACATACTGTATTAAGGGCTGATAGGGGGACTGTAGGGATACAGAAACAGTGCCCAAGTGTGGGGTTTGCCAGGCGGGCAATGCAGGTGTGTGAGACTGGAAAGGGAGGGACCTGGGCCCGAGAACAAAGGGTGTCCAGGTAGCCAGCGCAGTTATGGTTACAGCCAGGAGGTCAGCAGGGGAGAGGAGGAGAAACAGCAGAAGCAAAGAGAAAGGTTTAGCGGTGCTTCCGGAACCGGAGATGGTTCTCCTCAAGTTTAAGGGAGGCAGGGAGGATGTTCCAGAAGGAGGCCCCAGCCGAAGAAAGAGATCTACCACCAACTTGTTCCATGGAGAAGCGACTGACCCTGAGGGAGTTGGAGGCAGAAGAGTGAAGAGCTCGAGAAAGAAGGTATTTAGGTAGAGAGAGTTGAAGGTATTGAGGCCCCGTGCCGCAGAAAGCCTTGTGGACAATGCAAAGGGTTTTGAACTTCATCCTCGCAGCGACTGGGAGCCAGTGCAGAGATTTCAGTGCTGGAGAGATACGATCCCTGGGCTTGAGGCCAAGGACAAGACTCACAGTCCTGTTCTGGATGAGTTGCAGAGGGCGGAGAGTAGAGGCAGGCAGATTTAGAAAGAGGCTGTTGCAATAATCCAGCCTAGAGAGAACCAGAGCTCTGGAGACAGTGAGCTTCTGGTGGAAGGAGAGGAAAGGAAGAATACCTCTGAGGAGGTGCAGCTGGTAGTGTGACTTCTTAGACATGTCAGAGATGTGAGGAGAGAAGGAGAGTGTGGAGTCGAAGATGACCCCACGATTTTTAGCCTTGCAGGTGGAAGCAGGAAGAGGGCCAAGAGAAGCCGGCAGGAGAACTACAGGAAAGGAGGGAGCAGGTGTGCCGATGAGGAGAATCTCAGTCTTACTGGCATTAAGGCAGAGGTCTTTGGTGGCACGCCATTCCTGGATAGCAGACAGACAGTCAGAGATGGGGGAAGGAGAGGAGGTAGCCGATCGTAGCCTGAAAATGAGCTGGGTGTCATCCGCATAGCACTGAAAGTTGGGGCAGAGAGCGGCAATGCGGTGGGCAGGGAGTGCCAAGTATTGGTGGAACAGCCAGGGAGAGAGGTTAGACCCCTGGGGAACAACACAGGTAGAGAAAAAGATAGCAGAGAGGAAGGACCCAAGTAGGACCTGGTAGGGTCGGTCAGAGAGGACTTCTTGATTAGGAATATGTCCTCATAGTACCCATACCTTCAGAGCATTCATTCCCTGGTAAGAGTGACTAACATAACCACATAGCATCCAGGAGACTCCTGAACAAGCAGTAGCACAGAACATGAAACAGATAAAGCTCCCGTTCTAATGCCCTGCACCAGGGGTTGCTTCCACAGTTCATTATACAAAAGACTAAGCACGTGGTTTGCATGCCTTTCCATGAGTCGCCGTGAGCAAGCAGCGACAAACAAACATTGGGTTCCTGGAAACGTCCAGCGCTTCCCACACAGCTTTCACTGATTGGTGTTCATGTAAAGCAGTAGCGTTCCTCACATACACAACGCTCAAGAACCGTCTTCTCATTTTCCCATTCACTTCCCTTTGATAGACAATCCCAGTAATGCACTTAACTGAGACCTGGGGAGACCGGACGGCATGTCCCCAAGCAGAGACATTCCTGCGTTGAGCGAACAAGCCTGTGATCTCCATATTGCTTGCCTTGCCTGCCGCGAGGGAGAATGGTCCTGCGGAACTCCACGATACCACGCTACATGGAGCGACATGCAGGGCAGAGATCCTGGCTTCTCGGTGAGTCGCATGTTAGGCTCATGGAAATGCGATGTGGGTAGGTGATTGGGGGAGAGATGCATACTTCACCTGGCTGAGATGGGGGGGAGATGCATACTTCACCTGGCTGAGATTGGGGGGATAGAGATGCATACTTCACCTGGCTGAGATGGGGGAGGGAGGGGAGATGCATACTTCACCTGGCTGAGATGGGGGGGGAATGCATGCTTCACCTGGCTGAGATGGGGGGAGAGAGATACATACTTCACCTGGCTGAGTTGGGTGGAGATATGCATACTTCACCTGGCTGAGATGGGGGGGATGCATACTTCACCTGGCTGTGAGTGCCTGAGAGAATGGACCATGCTCATACACCAAAGCAGGCCAGACCGGACCTGACACCTGACCACATAATGCAAGATGAAAGCTGCCCTACCATGTAAATGATGCAGTGTCACAACCATTCCATAGCCATCTACATGTGCACTGTACTCAATCAGACCGTATCACCCTCAACACAATGCAGCTACAAGCAATTACTATGGCCAATACACAGCACCAAATACCATCAACTGAAAGGACAGTCCCCCATTACTGCGCACAAAGGAGTCACATGAGGGCCAAATACATTAATACACCACTACACTGACACAGAGGTCCAACAAAAGTGCATGTCACCATTTGTTGTGCATAGTGAGATCATCATGAGGCTGACATCAACGGTGCCAGGATGAAAGCATACAAATGACTGGACATCGGCCAGATCATGGAAACAACCAGCGTGGACTAACACAGTGCATGAGCACTCACAAGGAACTGGACCCCCCTGCACCCACCAGTTGATGGCATGCACACCAGTCCATAAGAGGAATACACACATAGCAGTCACATCGTGTGTCTCCATCATGCATGGGAATGTGGTTGCAATCAGGAAATCAATGCATGCTATGGTGTCATTGTTACGGGTCCCATATGATGTGATGACTTACACATATACATTGTTGCCCACATGCAGGTTATGCAGGCTATCCCTTGGAGAGGTGGCTCCTTACCCCAGTCCGGAACCCACAGAACAGGCACGAGGAGGACTACAATCGTGCACATACACGTACCCGTGTGGTGATTGAGCAGACATTTGGCCTCTTGAAGGCACGGTTTCGCTGCCTCAGCAGGTCTGGTGGGGCACTCCTGTACCGCCATGAGAAGGTGGGCAAGATCGTCATGGCATGTGTCATGCTACACAATATGTGCATTCGACGGAATGTGCACCTGCCCCCTGATGCTGAACTGCAACCACCTGACGATGAGGATGAGGAGGGTGGGGCAGCACCTCAGGGAGGCAGCGATGCACAGGAGGGGCGTGCCATTCGTCGGACTCTGATCAACCAATGTTTCTAGCACACATGGATGGGGAGTGTGACATGGAAGTGGCACTTGTGGCACTGGGTGTGTCAGGGACATGGACACTGTAGACTGTTCACCAATAAAGCACACGTACGCAATAAGCAATGTCCACACATGTGAATCATGAGTTACCAAAAGGTGTATTAAAGAAATATAACAAAGTGCACAAGCCCTCCACCCCACACACCCTCTCCCCCATCCCCCCTCAACTCCCCCACACACCCTCTCCCCCCTCAACTCCCCCACTCACCCTCTCCTCCCTCCCCCTTCAACTCCCCCACATACCCTCTCCCCTCTCCCCCTCCCCCCTTGACTTCCCCAAACATGGTGTGCACCTGCATGCACCATTAGTCCACATGGGACCAGTATGGCTGGCTGTACCTACAGCCCTCCCCCTCTACCAGCACCAGGTGTGCCCCTGTCCGATCTACGCAGGTTCCTGCCAGACCTATGCATGGGGCTGGTCCTAGTTGAGCTGGCATTAGATGATGTTCCAGATTGTCCTGGCAACTGTGGTGGACGCATGGCCCGCATTGCTGCCACCATTTCCGAGAGGACATGCCGCACTGCTGCCAATTCAGCGCAAATGTCCTTCGAGGTGGACTCGATGGCTGTTTTCAGGGATGCAGCACAATCCTGAATGTCATCCCTTGCCCGGGCACATTCCGTTATATGCTGCGTCAGCAGTCCTGTGAGCTCCTCCTGACGCCTCTGAATAGCCCTGATCCCCTCTTGGCTGGTTGTAACTGAGGTGGATGTGTGAGGGGTTTCCACCATGCTCTGTTCATCAGGCACAGTTGGCATGGGGCTGAAACTTTCCGGCCATGAATTACCAGGTGACAGACCGTGCATGCTGCCGTCCTGCACGCTGCATGGGGATAGTTGTGGTGAGTGCAGGGGGCCTGTAGCATGTGTTGCTCCATGCAGCTGTATGTCTGCCTCATCGTCCGATATGGCTGCTGTGGCAGCTGTCTCACGGACTGTGCTGCTGGCAGCCGATGCTGTGCCCTCTGCCAATGCCTCCTGGTTGATGGTGGCTGGTGTGGGTGCTGTTGTGGGTGCCGTGGTGCACATTGGTGCTGTGGCCTCTGTGGTTTTCTTGGCCTTCCGCAGTGGTGCAATGTTGGCCTCTGCCCATTGCGGTTGAGGGGCGGTGTTCTCCCTCCTCGGCCCTGGCCTTCTTCTGTGGTGTGGCATCTTTCTCCCTGGTGTCCTCGTCACCGCTGTCGGAATGTGTGCCTGTGGGGGACCAATAGAGGGAGAGGGTTAGTGATGAGTCTACAGGCATCGGGCATGCATTGGGGTGGCTGCATTAATATGAAATGGCAGATGGTTCACATTGGGGGAGTGACATACGGGTTGCTTTACTTTTGGGTGGGTGATGCATGGTGGCGTCTGGGTTGGATCACATATTGGGTGCATTATGCATGTGGACAAGATGATGCTGTGCACTGCCTGTTGGCAGTCTTGTACATATGTGTCTGGTGGACCCTGCTCTACATCATTGCACTGTCATTTCAGGTGGGCATCATCGTGGTGGTATTAGCATTGTTTAATTTGGGACACCTACCTGCATCAGCTGATGACGGGGCTCCTCGCTTCATGTCCCCCACTCCCTCAATTGCCTTCGCCCCTATGGTGCTGGTGCATATCTCCTCCCATGGTTGCAACTTGATGGGGGAGTCCGCACCTCCGCCTGTCGCCATCCCCAGGTTAAGGTTGGCAGAGAGGATGCTCCGCACACGCAAACGTAGATCGTCCCAGCGCTTATGGCAATCTTTGGGAGTGCAGGGTGTGGTGCCAACGGCACTTACTTTCTGGGCGACCTCTGCCCATATTTGTTTCTTGCGCTGCACTGCAGGGCGGGACATGTCGGTGGAGAACACGACATCAGCGTGTTCCTGCAGCGTCTCTGCCAGCATGGTCAATTCCTCTCGGGAGAAGCGCTCCTTGCGCAGGCAATCAGTGCATTTTTTAACAACTTTTGGCATGGTGAGATGCAGCAGGTGGTGTTGGAGGTGTGAGAGAGTTCTGGGGGTCAGATGGCTCCTGGTTGTGGTGGATGGCAATGGATTGTGTTTTTAAAGATAGCCGCCATGCTCTTTCCCGTTCCTGTGCGATGACGCTACTTCCGGTTCCGCTTATTAGCGGTGACCGCTAAGAGCGGTTACCGCTATTAGAGGTGACAGCTAATAGCGGTCACCGCCAATGCCGATCGCTTGGATGCCGGAGGAGCTATTTGCACTGCGTACGGTGCCGGAAAGGGGGGGGTTTCGCACTTTTGCGGCATGTCGGTGGGGTCATTACCGGCATGGCGCAAAGCTCGTGCCCGCATTCTCGTAATAGGCCACTTTTAGCGGTCTATTGCCAGCACGGACACGGTACTTGCGCCATGCCGGTAATGACCGGTACTTACCGCCTGGGTCGTAATGAGGCCCAATGTCTTTTTTTAGATATGGCCAATGTATTTCACTACACCTATTAAGACTCAATGGTCTTTTTTTGGCTTGGGCAACACTGGCTGTTTGTCAATTGCCTTCTTATGAGTCTTTATTAGCTTTGGTAATAGTGGTTTCTAATCTCTTTCAATATATTGCCCCTTCGTGTGGTTTACTTTTACTGTAACGCAATGTTTTATAATTAGACTTTGGCGCAAAGGTTTAAGTTGTTCTCTTGCCAATACATTGATTTTAAATCAGCTTGGTATGAGTCAGTCATTTGTAATCAACATATTTTATGTTAGTTCGGTATTCAAAGAATCATGAAGGTCTGAATTTATCAACAGGCACTCTGGAGCACTCCTGGGTCGCAGTTCTATATTAACATCACCCAGTCCTGACGTTCGTGTCCGGTTGCCTCGCTATTTCCAGCTCCTCTGCTTTTTAGCTGCTACGCAATGCTGAAATCTCTCTGGTATGGCTTCCAGCAAGCGTCTTTCACTTTCAGAGCTTCCAACACTCTCCCAACGTTCCGGTTCTTGTTTGCCACAGCGAACGTCTTGCATGATGAGAAGTGAAAAGAAGGTGCGCTTTCCACTGTGCAACTTCTGCAAACAAAGCGCTCACATTTTTCCGTGTGCTCGCCGGCCACCTGCAAACGCCTTGCAAGATAAAGAGTGAATACAAGGTGCGCTTTCCGCTGCGCAACCTCTACAGACTAAATATTGAGCCACAATGACCCTCTCAGGACTGGTATTCACTTCTCTTGCCGCTCTTGCTCCAGCATTATTTCTTCCTTTGCAGTTTTTTGGTTCAAAACTCCTTCACCCAATACTACTAGTGCCCTCCTGCTGCTATTACTGTCTATACTTCCACCATCTTAATCGCTTTCTCATGGCCTGCACCCGATGGAGTCTTTTATGCCCCACAGCTACCCTCAGGTGTGGGTCATTAACATAAATGACCTCTGCAGCCCACTTCTTCGTCCCAGTATTATGAGGATTCTGGGACTTGAAGTCCCTAACATGAAAATCAGATATTTTCCTCACAAAGGTCTTTTCTTCCCCTATGTAGTTTCTTTAAAGGAATATCATGAGAGTAAAATAATACATTTGGTTTAACAGTAAAATGGGGTGTTTCAGATTTAACATTGGTGGCCTTTAAATACTTCTCTGCCCTGTTTCCCTGGGGCTTATAGGGATTCCTGTGTTTAAAAGTGTTCAAGCTTTCATAAGTGTTCTTCTCACTCCTAATACATGACCGGTTATGATTGCCTCCATTCAGATTTTGACAATTAACTTCCGAGCTTTCATTGATTATTATGAGCCTTGTACTCCAATAAGGATGTATATTTCCCAACAGATATGATGGAATACATTGCTGCTGTAGAACTGCCAAAGTTGCAGGAAGAAGCTAATAGGTATGATACATGATATGATATATTTTATTACACAAGTGTTTAAGGGCACGATGAGGCATGGGAGGGGAACAAGGGAGGACCAAACAACGATCGTACTAGGACCAGTGACATTGAGAACGCCCAAGTGCAGGGGAGAGGGGGAGTGTGCAAGGGGCGGGGGAGGAGTGGAAAGTGCTGAACACGTGATCAAATCAAAAACAGGTAGTGCGGCCAGCAGGTGACAAGTGCAAGAATAAGGCACAGACAAGGGGTATCTAATAAGTGCAAGAAGGGGACTATAGGGTAGCAGATACAGACCCAAGTGTAAGGGTTCCCAGGAGGCAGTGCGGGTATGCAGCTGGGTGGGTAGGGATCTGGCCCTGAAATCAGAGGTTGGCCAGGTCCCCAGTACCGAAACAGATAGAGATCAGTAGCGGAGAGGGAGAGCGAAGGCAGAAGCAAAGAGGAAGGTCTTGAGGTGCATCCGGAACCGAAGATGATTCTCCTCAAGTTTCAGAGAGGCAGGGAAGCTGTTCCAGAGGGAGACCTCAGTGAAGAAAGAGATCTACCCCCAACTAGTTGCTTGGAGAAGCGACTGACCCTGAGGGAGTTGGAGGTGGAGGAGCGGAGAGCTCAAGTAGGAAGGTATTTCCAAAGCGAGAGTTGAAGGTATTGCAGACCCAGGCCCCAGAAGGCCTTGTGGACAGTGCAATTGTCTTGAACTTCATCCTTGCAGCCACTGGGAGCCAATGGAGAGATTTCAGGGCTGGAGAGATACGATCCCTAGACTTGAGGCCAAGGTCAAGTCTCGCAGTCCGGTTCTGGATGAGTTACAGGGGGCGAGAAGTAGTAGCAGAGAGATTTCGAAAGAGGCTGTTGCAATAGTCCAGCCTAGAGAGAATCAGTGCTCTAGAGACAGTGAGCTTCTGGGGAGAAAGAGGCTGTTGCAGGTCTCTTGATACGCCTTTCTCTACTGAAGAAATGATTGCTGCCATTTCCTCATTGCCAACTGGTAAAGCAAAGGTGGCAGATGGCCTCGTAGCTGAATTCTACAAAGAATATAAACATATCCTAGCGCCCCATTTGTTTAAAGTCTGGGAAGAATCGATGGAACATAGTGAATAGCTACCAAAACTCAGGGAAGTGATTAGAATGGTTCTACACAAACAAAACAAACCACCTGATAGCATAGGCTCATTGCGCCCACTATATTTAAATCATACACTTAAAAATATTTGCCACGGTATTGCCAGCTAGAATACTCCCACATATGCCACCCCTGGTACACCCTGATCAGGGAAGTGTAATCCCCTCTCGCTCATCCTCGCTGAACCTTATATGCCTTTTTTGCATCATTTCGGAAATGAACCCTCATGGCAAGACAGTAGTCGCCACCCTTGATGCAGAAAAGGCGTTTGATTCTGTGTCATGGAAATTCCTCTTGTTAATTTTAAAATCATTTTACATTGGCCCTTATTTTTCTAAATGTATGCAGCTACTATAAACCCCCTCCATATGCTAAAATGTGTGCTTATGCTTGCCTATCTTCAAATATACTGTTTGGCAAGGGCACACTGCAAGGATGTCCCCTGTCGCCATTACTATTTGCCCTCTTTACTGAACCATGGGCTGCGCTCCTACATGCAAAGCATAGCCACAGTGGTCTGAGCATCCCTGGACCTCCTGAGATCATACTAAATTCAATAGAGGGCACCTGGCAGAGCCCTGAAAAACCCAGGAGGGAATTATTAGATAAACTAGACCAAAATTTCAGGGTGAGAGGTCAAACACAATTCTAAAATAATGCAGGAAAAAACAGTCATACTGCAATCCTTTTTTTTTACAAAATGCATTTTAATAGCATCTGGATAATATTATTGGGGATAGAGCACCCAGGGGGTATTAAGACACAACAATACAAATGAGTATGGTCCAGTGAAAACCACTGGATCTCAATGTGATACAACAAATGGTGCACTGCTATTTTTGGTAAACCATAACAGTCATGCAGTTACAATAATAGAACATAAACCCATATTCATGGACATGTATACAAAAGACACATAAACAATGCTTCCAATGTGCACTGTTTGAATGGTAATATCGTCGACACAACAGTGTTTTGGCCTAGAAGAGCTGTGCAATGCAGCTATGTGAGCAGGCCTTCATCGGGACGTGTGGTAACCTTAGAGGGAGTCCTGGAGTGTCTATCTATGGACAAACAAATAGGGAATTGTCAGTGGAACAGTGACCTCGAGTTAAAATGAAAATTCAAAACAGCTCCCAAAGGGATGCTAAAGTGAAAGGGAGGGGAGGACTCCTTGGTATAGGAGCCTGAAATCTTACCAAAGATTTATCCAGTGCTGGGGTACGTGAGATAATCCATCATGAATATAGATATCTGTGGGGCACTTAGTGCGTCGTGGAGGAACAGGACTTGAACCTGTAACGACATGTTCAGGAATCTGTAAGACTATTATACAGTTCGTGTAGCCTCATATAAGCAGAATGAAAACATGCGGGAGACCAGTTAAACAGCGGATCTCGGAACACAGGTCCTGCATCAAGAACAAGATTCAAGACAAACCTTTGGTCGACCACTACAGCCGACTAGGACATACCAACAACGACATATCCTGGACCATTATCCAGCAACTCACTCCACAAAAAAGAGGTGGGGATAGAGACAAAGCTTTGACAAGGCTAGAACAACAACTAGTCCATCAACTTGACACAGTTAAATCAGGGTTGAACATTTCTGTGGAGTGGAAACATTTTTACAACCAATAAACCCATGGCCAGCGTGTTCGTTCTAATTAAATTATCCATGCCTTTTTTGTCCGGCCTATGAGAATGACCTATCTTCCTTTACCAGCAGTTAGGGTGCTCTTTGGACATACCTATTCAAAACAAACTCTATTTAGGCTGTTGTATGTCTAACATCACAGAATAATGTTTTTCTGCTCCAATATTTTTGTGCATATATATCATCCATGTTCGATCAGAATAATGTTTGTTTTTGGGTACACCTATCTAATGCAATAACGACAACACTAAATGGTTGCATGTCCAACATTAATGTACAATGTTTTTCTGCTCTAGAACTGAATTCAACTTGTTGAGTCTTTTGACCCATCTGGTCAAGCTTTTTTACATAATTTGTGTCTGTGTATGTAGAACTACGCACAATACTGTTCTGCCTTCATGTTCAAAATGTTTATTCATGTAACCTATCCATGTGCATTATGACTAGATGATTCGTTACGCAACAGTAATTCTACATTTCATGTACAGTTTTTGTGGATCACGGCCGGGTGCCGGACTGTTATACATACTTAACACTAGTGGTCTGTGCTTTTTTCGCACACACTACATAACAAATCTTTTGCTTTTTCAATAAACCGACTCAGTGGGTTCCAGACCGTCACCTCGGCAGCCCCAGCATTACATAGAATTCCTTGCACCGCACCATTGGTCAGCTGTGCCCCGCTGGGTTCTTCCTTCATATAATTGGTGTTGCTTTGATGGCCGACGTGTTACCACCATTGGAGCCACTCATCACATAGCTTTCGTTTTCCTTTGGCACGCCCCTTGACTTTCAGCATCGGCGCTTCAGACGCCGCCTACGCACACGTCCTCCAGAGTCCCCGTGTCGCATTATGATTGGTCCATTGGGGGATCACGTGTCCATTAGGGAGCGCCACCCTTAAACCAATAGGAGCCGCCCATGGGTTTTGATTACTCACGGTTTCCTTGGAGATGGCTTTCATTCCACAGCGCTCGCGTCCCGAGACGCCTCGCTACTCTGCTCGTCCCAGACCCGCATATACAACTGTAAGTAATTCACTATGCGCTCTCGCATGTGCGGTGACACACAGCTTTGCCTTTACAGGCTGGCACTGAAACTCGTATGTACACATTTGTGCACCTCAATTTTTGAGCCTGCTATTTACGGCACACAATGCGTCCTTACCTTTATCTTCATGTGCTCTCTCACACAGTATTGCCACTTCTGGACATTCTGGGCTGAGGAACCACAATTCAGAGTGGGTTTTCCACCTACATTCGCAGAGAATTTTCCGTCTTACTCTTTGAGGTAAGACTCCTGCATGTTTTCATTCTGCCTATATGAGGCTACACAAACTGTATAATAGTCTTACAGATTCCTGAACATGTTGTTACAGGTTGAAGTCCTGTTCCTCCACGACGCACTAAGTGCCCCACAGATATCTATATTTATGATGGATTATCTCACGTACCGCAGCACTGGATACATCTTTGGTAAGATTTCAGGCTCCTATACCAAGGAGTCCTCCCCTCCCTTTCACTTTAGCATCCCTTTGGGAGCTGTTTTGAATTTTCATTTTAACTCGAGGTCACTGTTCCACTGACAATTCCCTATTTGTTTGTCCATAGATAGAGACTCCAGGACTCCCTCTAAGGTTACCACACGTCCTGATGAAGGCCTGCTCACATAGCTGCATTGCACAGCTCTTCTAGGCCGAAACACCGTTGTGTCAACGATATTACCATTCAAACAGTGCACATTGGAAGCATTGTTTATGTGTCTTTTGTATACATGTCCATGAATATGGGTTTATGTTCTATTATTGTAACTGCATGACTGTTATGGTTTACCAAAAATAGCAGTGCACCGTTTGTTGTATTACATTGAGATCCAGTGGTTTTCACTGGACCATACTCATTTGTATTGTTGTGTCTTAATACCCCCTGGGTGCTCTATCCCCAATAATATTATCCAGATGCTATTAAAATGCATTTTGTAAAAAAAAGTATTGCAGTATGACTAACTGTTTTTTCCTGCATTATTTTGGAATTGTGTTTGACCTCTCACCCTGAAATTTTGGTCTAGTTTATCTAATAATTTCCTCCTGAGATCATATACTTATATGTGGATGACATGTTATTGTATATCAGGAATCCTGAAACAAACCTGAAACGTATCCTAGATGAGATCCAAATATGCTCTCATTACTATGGAGTCAATTAGTCGAAATCAGAGTGGATCTCCCTGACCGATGTTACTCCTCCACTTACAGAAAATACTTGGCTTAAAATGGTCCCCGTGTCTATCACATACTTAGGTAAACAAGCATCTAGAAAGTGTATATGAACAACCTTGCGATGTATCTCCCGATCCTCGCCACAAAGCTTAATTCATGGTAAAAACTTCCTATTTCATTATATGGCCATCTCTCATAGCTGAAAATGGTGGTATAACCTAAGCTATTGTATTATTTTACAAATATACTGATCTGGCCTAGAAGAAAATTCTACGATATACTTTGGTTAATGGCATTTGGGTTTCTGTGGGGATCGGGAGTGGCCAGGCTGAGTTGGGATAACATTGTGAGGCCAATTGATCAAGGAGGCCTTGCGGCTCCGGATTTTGAGTTATATTATGTAGTAGTCCAGGTGCAATTTACGAAATACTGGTACCTCCAATCCTCCTTACATGTTACAATTAACAGGTTATTGTATTCAGTAATAAATATGATGACTTGTGCACCTTCAACCCCGTTAGGACGACTGTTAATGCCTGGGCTAGACTATTTTAATGATTGGGCATGAAGGATCTGCATAATCGCAGTGTTCCTCTTTGGGACTTAGCCAACATGACACCATCACTAGATAAAAACATTTTTAAAAATATGGCATAAAGAAAGATTGCTAGTAATGGGAGTTATGCTTTCCGAGGGGATGTTTGTCTCCCTGGAACATTTCGCCCATACGTTAGGCACTACGCCAATATTAACATTACAATATTTTCATATGAGAGCAACGTTCATGCAGAAACTGCTGTCATATGCCCACAAGTCCGAAACCCATCCATTCATCAAATTCGTTATTCAAAGCTCAGACCACATAGGCTAGGGTCTAATAATCTACTTCAGCAAAACATGATTATCAGCAAATGGATGTGCTCCCAATGGGAGTCAGTGTGATGCATGAATAACTGTAGATCATTAATAGTAAAAGGTTACAGCACTGACCTGGGTAAGATGCAGAAGTCAGAAGATAGGAGAATTCTCCTGGTTGCCCTGCCCCTTCCCGCCAAGGATAACTAAGGACAGACAGGGTTTCCAGGGAAACCCTCTGGGGAATAAAACCCTGCGGCTCCTCACGCTAATGTGTTTCGGCATCTCAGCTGATTTGATCTGCGGTTGTCTGGAGGGCTACGCCAGCCAAGGTACCATCTTCAGTGTGTTGCGGGAGCCGTGGAACTAAAATAAAGCAGGGAGTTAGTTACATTAGTCAATAAAAACCCCCAGGTATATAAATGCTGCTGAAGTGATTACCCAGGATTCTTTCTATCAAGACGAGAATATTTTGTGGTTCCAGAATCACTGGGCACTGGTGAGTGAGGGTTGAGTGCTACGCAGAGCATAGAGTCTGCCTTCTGAGAGATAGCAGAATAGCCGTGTGTTCAAGAGAGGAAGGCGGGGAAGGAAAAAAGCATTAGAGCTGAGAAAGGAGAGAAGCAGTCCATCTACCAGTTGCCAGGAATTGCGGTGCGAACTGCGAAATAGCCGAACAAGGAGCTTGTTTTCTTCAGTGGCAGCTCTGATCATAAGATATGAACAGTGTACAGGCTCTAGACAATCAGAACAGGGTTTTCATGAAACCTGGTACGTAACTGTCAAAGGGAAAAGCAGGGAAGGGAGATTAATGGATGTCGGTGTAGCGCGGGTTGCCTAAGTAACACTAACGGGGAACTCCTACCTGGACAGCGGCACCCGTGTGAGCCAGCAGGGGAGACTGGGAGATATGTGTGGAAACTGACGAGTCCTGAGAAAAGAAACCCAGAGTTATGAAAAGAAAAGAACAATTCTATGAGAGAGTGAAGTCAGGATTCAAGGAACAAACTTACGATGCGCATGCCATGGAGAGTAGCTACGCGAGGTCCCTCTGTTCGGAGCTCCATATGAACTCCTGCTGTATTAGGATGCGGAGCCTGATGCATACATGGAACCAGGAGGACTGGAGCATTACAGAGACTGCTGGGCGCCATCTTGTGAGTGAATAGGGATAACATTGCGATACACTTCCAGTGCTGTCAAAGAGACCACTGGTGTCCTTGTCTCATGACAGTCAGATCTAGGATATACTATATCTGATGTATCCTGGAGGAAATGTTACTGCTTGACTAAAGCTGTCTCCTTGAACACCAGATATCAACTCATTCAATTCTAGATTCTTATTAGTTTACACTATACACCAGCCAAGATAGCACGATTTCTCCTGGCACTACCAATGTTTGTCCCAAATGTCGTTTATTGCCTACCGATTTTAAACATATGTTTTGGTCTTGCTCATTCATTTCTGTATTTTGGGCAGAAGCTGTGGGTATACTTACAGACCTTACTAGCATGCTACCTTCATTAACGCCAATTAAATATCTACTAGTCAATATAGGTAAGATATCCATCATCAACCAAAGGTTGCTCAATTTAGCATGTATTGTTGCCAATAAATGTATTTTACGACACTGGATGTCTTCTAAGGCCCCTACACACACAGTATGGCTAAATGATCTTGAATACATTAATGATAGAGAACAGACTTATGTTTCAGGCTTGCCAAATACCTGCCGACCCAAAGATATATGGGGCGAATTTCATTCTTATATGTAAAATGGTGGGGAAGCCTTGGAGAATGCTACGGAATACCAACTACTCTGTAATATCTGTGCTCATATGACGTTCGAAATGATCCCAGCCTAATGTTTCCTTTATGTACAGTATTTTATTTATGCATATGTATACTTTTACATAATCGTTGGATTGCCATGGAATTTGCGATAATTAAATTATTTTAAAAAAAATAGAATTTGGAGAAGTCCAATCCCCTGCATTCCGTTCTTGTTTAATACACATGTAGGCTCATGTGCAAGGTGGAAGAGACGTTTTTTTTTAACATTGTACATGTTACAGCACAGTATATTTTTGGATCGTGGTTGAAAGACTGAGTTTGAAATGTTAGAGGGAGAAAAGACTGAAGATTATTTTTTTGAAATAACATTTAGTCTTTTTTTCCCCTGAACACTTCTGACTTGGCCCACACCCCTTCCCACACCCCCACCCACACCCCTAGCCACATCCCCAACACACCCCTAGCCACACCCCCAAAACACCCACTCCCCACCAGCCCTATTTTCCTTGCTGGTCCCTACATGCCTGTTCCCTTTCACTTCTGTGATCGGGAACTGGCGCTGCAGTGTACTTTCATTTTTTTTCCTTTTTATCCTGGGACAGCTGCGGGAGACACGCCCGCAACCCTTGCTCACAATATAGTGAGCAAGGGTGTGGGGGACACCCCCGCAGTCCCTTTTTTTTGTTTTTTGGGATGGCTGCGGGGGACACCCCCGCAACTCCCGCTCACAATATAGTGAGCAAGGGTGCAGGGGACACCCCTGCAGCCCCTAGCACCAAATGCGTGATCTGGTCAGAATTTTCGGCCGTTCGGAATTTTCGAACGGCCGAAATTCGGCCAAATCACGCATTCAGTGTTTTGTTTTTGGTCATTTTGGGTGATTCTATATTTTCAGCCAGAAAATACACGCAGTCTGAAACCCACACAGAGATGCATTAAAGTAAATATAATTGTAGACACAACTTCGAATGTATCTGCAAAGTTTGGTGCCCTTTTGCCAAGAAAGGGCAAAATAAGAGGGGACTCCCAAAATGTTTGAATGGCTTATAAATTTTGTGCGGTTTGTCGAATCTGGATACAAGTTAGTAAAAAGATTGTAGAGCCAACTTTAAATGTTTTGCAAAGTTTGGTGGGATTTTGTCAAGAGGGGGGAAAATTAGAGGGGGGTATCCCAACATGTTTACATGGCTTATAACTTTGGCACCATTTGACAAATCTGCACAAAAGGTTGGAAGAAGATTATAGGCCCAACTTTGAATGTGTGTGCAACGTTTGAATAGATTTTGTCAAGTGGGGGCTAGGTTATATCACTATTTTTGTACCTACTTTACAAACAATAAAACACAGACAGATTTGCAGCAAACTTGTGCTAGGAGAATTTACAAGTACCTGAAATCATTGTTTCGTAAATGTGTCTGTGTTTTATTTTTTGAAAATTGTCATAATGTAGGTACAACAAATAGTGATATACCTTTGGCGACTGATGTATAGCCTGTTTGTGATGCTGGACATGCATCGGAGGGACAGGGCCTCTGTATCCTTGTCCTTTACTGCTTTCTATCGTATGTTCTGTCGTGTTTTCCGTGCAGGAGTTCATGTGGGACTCCTGGCGGTGTAGCTCTCTCTTTTGGTTTGGTCTACAGAACCATTCGATACCCTTATGGCACCCATGCACAGGGGTACAGCCCTGTGTCCCTAGTGTATGTTTTTGGGCACCTGTGTGTGACCCACAGAACAGGGTATGGGCTGGTGGCAGCTCTGTGCTGAATTGACAGGTGCCCTGAGCGTCCTCCATTTTGGGATGCCCTGGCCTGTCATTGAAATCAGTTGATTCCAGATGGAGACAAGATGGCCACTGTGGCCTCTTGCCTTCCATCGCCTGTTACCTTGGTTTTCCCGAAGTACCGGGAAGCCCTGACTCTGTCCCTTCCCCATGACTGGGTGTTGGGTGGAAGTTCCATATATGGTAGTGTGGGGAAGTGTTGACCAGACTGGCTGGAACCTTCCCAATGACTGTATGTTGTGGGTACACCTGTGGGTGGGACCTAGGTGAATGGAGTGTGTGACAAATACGCATTCTGTGTCGTGGATGTCTAGTCTCTTGTGTTTGACAAAATGACTGAGACAGCCTTGCCTGAAACTGGTATGAATGCAGTGTGTAGTGTTGAATGGCGTGGTACTTGTCTGAATCCACATTCTGTGTTCTGAGTGTCTGGATGGAGAAGAATGGCCTGAACGCACTGTGCACCTGATTGGCTGACTGACTGCCTGAATGCTCTTCTGAGTGATTGGTTGCCTGAGTATGACCCAGCAGAATGAATGGAAGATCAACAGTATATCTGGGGGCCTCTCACTGCTAGAAATTGTTCAGAAGCTGGAGTTGAAACTGACATTGAAACTGAAGCTTAACCTTGAAATCCTGCTGGAAGAGAAGTATTGCTGTTGCTCTACTTCGTCAATCTGAAAGCTGCTGTGTCTTCAAGAACTGATCCAGAGAGGACCTGGTTAGGCACCCTCTTGCTGAGCTACGAGGGACCATTGTGCACTGCTAACCTTTGCCGAAGCGCCCTGGAAGTCAGCCTACGAAAGACTGTCAGCCGGTGACGGGGACCGCCGACCAGAAACGAATAGAAGCACCAGACAGCCGTTCACCGTCGTTGACCAGGGTTCGCAGGTTTGCTATAACCGCTGGAGGCCCGTCGAAGTTAGTTGCCCAGAAGCAGGGACTACTTGACGCTGTGCCGTCGACGACTGGAGCTGCATTTCTCCTTTGCCTAAGACATTTAATTCCCGGACGCGCTTGTCTGCACCGCCAACCTCCTTATCCCGCCGGAGAAGGCCAGGCCGTCAGCGCCCCGAGGAGCATCCCCCGGTGGGTTTCCTGCCACCCAAAGACCGTAGAGACGCCGGACAACTCGACGCCCTTGCTGGGCCACAGTTCTTTACAAACCCTTTGCGGTCCTGAACTATTGCCATTGAGGTGCCCCACACCTCATCCTTGCAGGACGTCATCGACTCGTCATCGACGAGCACCGTCGGGACAGAAGCTGCTGCCTCGACTCCAAGTTCACCTTCTTCGAGGCCCATCGACGATCCGTGGCTCCTGCTTTAGGAGTCACTCAAGAAGGATCCATTCCATCAACGCCTCCTCGAGGAACTCTGCTATTCCAGGTACATTTAGGTGGTGGAAACTAGAAGGAAATAAGACTCATTGAACAATATATGGACTGGGCTTGCAGTATATCTTTATTTTACAGGTTGCCCAGGTGGAGGGATCTCCAAACAGAACTGTGTCTAGCGGTAGGAGCCAGTATTCTGCCAATTGTTCTAACCAACTGCTTTCCTCCGATGTCTAATGTTGTTTACCTTTATTAATTGATTTGTGTGACATTTGACCAGAGTACAGTTGGTGCACTTTAATTAAATCTGATAATAATTGTGGTACCACTTAGAACTGTACATATTTGTCATTTTAGATTAACTGAGCACAAAGTGAGTTATTGTGATACTGTATATAACCTTGAACCTTAATCATATAAAGACTGTGTTTTAACTAATACAGTGTGCAGACAATCCTTTGTGGGTGGTTGGGGACTACACTGTACTTAGGAACCAGCCCTCATCACCTCCTGAGAATCTAGGCCCTGATTGCTCGTCCATTGCTACCAACAATAGAGAATCTTGGCTGGAGTCCTCTGTGCCTCTATTCTACCATATAGAGAGCAGGAGTACAGACACCCCCTCCAGTCTTTACACTGTGGCCACTGGCTATGGCCACCAGGAACTGGCAATAGGGTTAAAGTGGGCATGGCCACCAGGGACCAGCAATGTGGTAACCTTTTCTGAAATGGGGGATAGCCTTAAATGGGAAAAAAGATTATAATTGCGGATAGAGCTTGAAGAGCTGAACGGGACTACAGCAAACTTGCACAAGGACCATCAGCAATGACCTGAAAGCAGGCCTGTGTTTTATTTTTTCCAAAGTGTCAAAAAGTGTCAGAATGTATGTACAAAAAATTGTGATATAACTTTGGTGCCTGGCCAGAGTGGACCTGGCCCTCAGTAAGGTCAAATGTCTACTCGGATGTGCTTATTGGGGCATGCTGCATGCTGAAGCCCATGCCCCATGGATTGTGGAGACAGCCCATGGCTGCAAGCCATGAGCACTGGCATTTGGTCACATTATGGGAGTACAGTGGACACTGGACCAGGATCCAGGCTAGGTGTAGTGGATAACGGGGGTGGTTTGGTGAGGCTGGGGTCATGGTCGAGCCTCATGCCCTAGGCAATTCAACTATGACTTGCATCCCCAGCATGCACTGCTGAAAATGACACACATCAGTATGCGCTGCAAAAAAATTGGCTTGTGAAAGGAGGTTTATAGTTCTTTCATATATGTTAAAAGAGGAATTGTTAATAACCTATATACAGTGCTGTAACATTATGACACATTTTCAGTTATAAAAAACATTGAAATTCACTGTGGTACGTTATGGTTAAGTTGCACTAATAAATATCTATGAAATTCACTGAGAAACACTTCCTTAAAGAGACGTTATGGTCAGGTTGTACTAATAAAAACCTATGAAACTATTATTTATTTAAATTTTTGTATTGCGCTGCCTGCCCGCAGGCCTCAGGGCGCACATAAAACAGAGACAGGACACACAACACGCAGAAGTCAAGCCAGAAGAGAGATGAGCCGACAGAAGTCAATTAATCTGGGCTGAAGTTGAAAAGGTGAGTCTTTATGGCCTTTTGAAGAGAGGGTAGTTCTTTTTTTGGCGTATAGCAGCAGCAAGAGAGTTCCAGAGAGTTGGAGCTTGGATGTCAAAAGTTGTGCCACCAAAACGGGCCACTTTAAATCTTGGCTGTACAAGTACCAGAGCTGCGGCTGATCGAAGATTCCTATTGTTTAACTTGATCTTGATCTGATAGATATACTGGGCTTGAAAGGGACGGGCATTTATGAGCCAGAGTGAGGGCTTTGTTTGATATTCTTTGCCTCACAGGAAGCCAGTGCAAAGTTTTTCTAAAGGTGGAGATGTGTGCGCGACGCAAGAGTTTGAGGATGGTACGCACAGCATTGTTCTGTGTGACTTGAAGGGCTTGAATGTTGATGGCCGTGGTACCGGTCAACAGACTATTACAATAGTGCAGCCTGGAATTTATCAGTGCTGTGAACAGCAGAGCGCAGTTGTCATTAGTTATAAAAGGTTGAATGTATTGTATACATTTATTAAAGAATCCACAGACCAACCGAATGTTGGATACATGGGACTTCATTGACAGTTCATCATCCAGAATAACACCCAATGTTTTCACTTTTTTTGAGACTGTTATAATATGATCTGCAATCAAGAAGTTGGAATAGTCTGGTGTGAGCTTGCTCCGAGTTTTCTTGGTGGTAACAATCATAAGCTCTGTGTTTTTGTTATTTAGGACTCATGAGTTAATTCTGGATGACACTGTAAAGGTTATTAAGGGTTGCAGAGTCTTTCTTATATTGGCTGCTAAGCTGAATGATAATCTGGGTGTTATCAGCGTAGTTTGTGTATTGGACACCCAAGCTATTGAAAAAAGTTTGTTAAAGGGACGTTATGATTGCAAGGTAAAATATAAAAAACAAAGAAATACACCAGTTATGGTAAGCTATGCAACCATAACTCACGCCACCACCGTGTACTGCTAATACTAACACCCAGGACATCAAAGATGACATCACAAATGGCAAAGTGAAAGGTGCTTTATTATCATACGGGCCGCAAAGGTGAGACAGGATCTTGCCAAAAGAATAGTGGAAGAAATACTGGTACAATTATCTATCTATGGCCCACATGGAAATGATTCTCAGTGTTTCCAGAAGCTTTAAATGAGTTTGAATTGGTGTCCATTTATATATTAGTATATATTAGCATAGGTTTTGAACATGGCCTTACATTAACAAACATGCTCAGGAAGCAAAGGGTTAACAGACAAGGGGTCGGTAGGCGGGCCATTTTGAAGTTAAAATTTGATCTGCACTTGAATGCCATGTTGCGTGAAACATATTTTTAACATGTTAACCAGTGATAATACATTTCACTCCTGAAGACAACAAAATGATGTGAGAATTGACTACAACCTATTTCAGATTGACGAATAAGATGAAAGCTATTACAAAAACGATATTGCTTGGATCATTCTGTGCTGATCTTGGTTTCATCTAAAAAAAATGTGTTCCCCTCAATTGTAAGCATTTAAAAGAGGATGAGTAGTGTATTGACTCATTAGTAAGTCAACTGAAGAGTTCTTTAGAAATAATGAGTACATCGCACACACATTGTGTGGGATGATTATCAAAGTATCTTTGAGAGGGCTTTTGGTACAGATAGTATAAATATTAGAAGAGGGAAGTACAAAAGAAGAAATATACTCAACAAGTTAAGTCTCTGTAGGATAATAATATTTAAAGAAAGAATACTGTGGAAAAGGTGGACCATTTCAAGAACTTTAGTCGAGTGCAATAAGAATACAAGCTTTACGCGACAAAAAAATATATAGCTCTTCTACAGGCACACTACACTAAAAATTATAACAGCAGAGAATATAGTGTGATGCTCTTGGAAATTCAGACATCAACATGAATCAACCATATTCCAGTAAGCAAATACGGTATCCAATGCAGGAAAATTGCACTTCGGAGACGACGATTACACCAAGAGATGTTATTCAGTTGAGAGTATAGAAAACCTGGAACATATATGGGAATATTTAAAAAATATTTAAAGTCCCTTAAAATTCCTAAAACATTTCAAGAAGCGCAGGAACCTTGTAACACCCCAATCACTGTGACTCAGGTTAGATTAGTCACCAGTGAGGACTTTAACAGAGTCACCAGAAGGGTCTTCTAGAAGAAACACTCACACAAAAAAGGCCACTGACCCTTTCCATCAATACAAAATACACACTTTGACTATCCCTACCCTAGTATCATAAGAATGATGCATAATCCGCAATAATCCCTCAACCAACACCATCCATAATTTAACACCCCACTAAGATCTCCAGTTACTGCAAAAGAATTTACTTTCAGAAAAATTGAATCGTGCACGCTCTGGAATTCCAAAACAAATTCCCAATGCATATGTCCACTAAGGACCTGCTTGTTGCACTTCTCTTTCAATCTCTACCCACAGAAAAAGGCTCATTGTAACTTGAAATGCCATGTGTTCAGAGACCCAACCATCAAAGCAGACCATTAATAAGTCTTCTCCACATATCATCTTCACCCCAAAACAAGGCATTTAATTCTCCAAGGTAATGAAGACCATCAATAAGTAACAAGAATGTTTCAAACATTCCTAGCAAAATAATGAAGTCTGATAGAAAGAGGGCTTTGAATAAAACATCCTAATCCTTTATCATCCTCGACTATGCAGCCTCACCCAACCTCATAACTCAAGACTTTGAAACTCTATATCCATCTTCTTAATTAAGAAGCTCCCACATCAACATCACTAAGATGGATCCGCTAACCTCAAAACACTTGATGGGTCCCAGCTCCCAACCATTTATTTGACTCAGCTAAATATAATGAAGCACCTCAAACATCCCAGAATTTAAAGGACTTTTATCGAGAGACAAGGGCATTAAGACCTTGGCAGACCCGGTAATTGCCCTTTTCTGGGCGCCGGTAAAAATGAATCCCCATTCCCATTTGAGCCCCATATTGCTCAATGGGAATGGAGAGGGTGGTTGCGACCATCAAGTTCTGCTCGCGGTTGCCGGTACGGCCACCCGGTAAAACCTGGTGGCTGTAAGGGCACCTGCGAGCAGAACTCATAGTATGGTGGTACGGTAACAACGGTGCCGGTAGCGATACTGACCCCGTTGTTGCCTTGCCGCCATACTCGTAATGAGGGCCATTGTCAATACTGTGACTGGCCTCATCAAACGAACCCCGGGTTACATAAGGACCTGAAACACTTTTTCATAACCAACCTCCCAATTAAGCCAAGCTGAATCAAAAGATCCATTCAATAACTGTCCTTTAGTAGGGCTCCCCAGGTTAGCCAAATCATAAAGGAAGAATGCCCCTCCCAAATCCAAAACCCTGTAAAATGCCACACAATCTAAACTTTTGCTAATGCAGCTCGGCCCCACCATAAGATAAGCCCTTGTTACACTCTGGAATGACCTGCTTAGGTCTTCTGATGAATGCAATTTCTCAATCCTGATCCTCCCTAAATCATCAGTAGCTCATGATACAGTGGTCCAAGTTATCCAGGTGCAGCTGCATGAATCAGAATCGAGAGCATCCAACAAGAACCTTAAAATGTACACACTTAGATTGGTAAACTGTGGCATTCCACAGGACTCACTCCTATCTTATCTGCTTTTCAAAATATGCGTAAAACGGTGTCCAGTCATTATCTCGAAAACAAAATGTCGAATTACAATAATGTCGAAACAATAATGTCGAAAACAAAAATGTCGAATTGTTTTTTTTTTAATTTACATGTTTTTTTTGGGGTTCCGGTGGTAAAAAAAAGGGGTAAAACATTAAAAAAAAATTAAAAAAGGGGGGTTGGGGGGGGACCCCCCATTTCGAATAAAAATCAACAAAAAAAAAAATCGACATTTTTGTTTTCGACTTTATTTTTTCGACATTATGACTTTGGACATATTTGTATTCGAGATTATGACTATAAACCGCGTAAAACCACTGATGGACTTTTTGGAGAACACTGCTTACACTTTCTTATGCTGTCACACCGATGTAGCTGCCTCCCTCAGATAATAAGGCTTAGTTACAAATAGTTATGAACTGTTTTCCAATCCATTAAAACATGCACAAAGAGCTATGGTTTCAGCTGTATCAGTGTCTAATTCTTGCAGTGACTTTCAGACTGGATACAAGCCTAAATCCCTCATATCTGCATGATAACCACTTATAGGTTGTCGTCATTGCTATCTTTAGTTTTTCATGAATTTCTTATAATACTTCATTTCCTCTGCAAAAAAACAAACCCTATTTAAACCTTTTCTATTTTATCTACTAAGTGTTAGCAATTCATGCCTGCTCCATGATTAGCTAACTCATTGCAGATGTTTCCTCACTATGCATCATCTTCATCACTCAATACACTGGGAACATATGCTTTGCACAACAGTTGATTCTCTGACACTTAAGCTTATTGGAGTATTATTAGTCTGCCATTTAATGGGCACAGACTTAGCTTCGAGAAGCACTATTACTATACTATTCTGTACTATTCTAAACTCCTACTGGTCTCCTCGAAAAATCCTATTGTTTATAATGACCCTTGGCCCATGTTGGAGCTCCTACTGCTGTTACAATGGTATCACCTTCCCTTTATATACTGTGGGATGTTTTAACCCACTAGTCCATGCCCCGCAACATTACTGTGCACAGCTTGCATCAGAAACCTCAGAATGGTCGCTGGAAAGCATTATGCACGCTAAAAATCACCCAGAAGTGTGCAGGAAAACCCGAAAAATAGGCCGCCAATCCACTTTTGCCTATGTCAGTGGCAACATAGAAGACCATTGCCAAAACCCATCAGTTGGCTGCCCACAGAGGAAAATTAAACTATTTGAAAAAGCAGTCCTGCATTTCGAGAGAAACACAGAGCTGTTTAAAATTCCATTTTTCCTTGGCTGTGGAAAGTGCAAAAATTGGTTCTCAAAAATCACAAAAGATCCAACATCCCTGTTGGGTGTTAAACATCACTGTATATAAAGAATTCACCTGAGCACAATGTCAGCAGAAACATATTTGATCAGAAGAAAATCCACATTTAAAGATGCTTGCTTGGAAGAATATGTCAAAAATGGGTGCAGTGCCGCTACTCGCCTGTGTCAGAAGCTGGCAATTACTTAACTTGTCAATTTAAACTGATACATTGAAATCATAGTATGAAAAGGAAAGACTTGCTATCAAAGGCAATAGAGGTGGATACAATTCAAAACTATATTTTAAAAAGGCTGGAATTAAGAGATTGGTGGATATATTTGTTAAAAATGTAATTTGTATTTTAGGATAAGACTATTTTAAACATTGTGTTAAAAGTTAAGGCCAGCTACACTGGACTTCAAAGACATTCCACACCTTCTCCCAAACAAAGGAATCTTTTCCCCTGCTATCTGATAAGGAACTGGCAGGGAGGTGTGAAAGGAAAAGGGAGGCGCACTTTGGCCTGTTGCTCTGCTAGGAGACAAAGACTCCCTTTGACTCAAAGGAAATGCTAATTCGGGTGTAGGCTGAAACCAGATGCCAAAGTCAGAGAGGCCTGGGAATGCTCTCTAGCCCAGCCAAGACCTTGGAGGCGGAGACAAACAATTTGTGTATTCAGAAAGCACAGAAAATATATGTTTGAGAAAAAGACTTTTAGAAAATTGTGCCGAACTGGTAAAAATATGGATTTTAGAGGTTATTAAAATGAAAATGTTGCTCACAAGTAGAAATACATAAATAGGAACTGTTGAGGGTACAGAGGGACAGACACATTCACCCATCACTGATCTACTGGCGAAGCGCTCTGGAGGAGAATCCAGAACCAGAACTATCCAGACTCCAGAACTATCCAGACTCCAGAACCCTGAAGTAAAAAGGCCCAATCCAAAAAGCTGAACCCTTCTCAGCTGGCCTTTAAAATCTTGCAACCTGATTTGAACCCCAAACTTCCAAGGGGCATCACAAATCCCACAGCCTGGCTGTGCTGTTTTGGCTGCTTCTTGCCAAGAACCCTTGCTAGAACCCAGAGATCCAAACCAGTAGAGCAGAGCTGTACCCAGAACCAACCTGTCAGATTCAGTCCAGGAGGCCGTGCAGACCAGAGTGCCTTGCTGAGAGCAGAACCAAGCACCTGAATCCTGTCCGGTGGATAGCAGATTCCAGTCCAAAACCCTTGACCAGATCCTGACGAGCCTATTCCATTCCAAAGCCACAGTTGTGAGTATTTAGCATAGAACTGTCCATAGCCATCTCTTAGTTTTAAGTAATCCTATTCAACCCATTCCAACATATCCAGAACTGCATTGTAGAATCTCTTTTGTCTATCCTGACTCCTTCTCTCATCCACATAATCCTGTGATAATTGTAGTGATAATCATCTTTGCGCTAATATATATTTGCTGGAGCAAGGCAAGCGTCTCGGCAGATAGAAAACATCCGGGGGTGCCCCTGGATCGGTGGCTGTGCTGTCGTGTAGCTTGTGGCTCCATAGACTCCATAGTGTTAAGAAATCATTGTTTCTAAACTCCAAAACCGCATCTTTCATTTGTAAATCTTGACTCTTTTTCTGAAAAATTGCCCTTTACTAAAACCTTAATAACTTCTGAACCTTACGTGCTAGGAACTAAATTTAAATGTCAAATTGAAGCTAAAATCCTCAGCTTTCAAACGAACTAAGAACTGCACTCCAACTCCTATAGTATTTCTGTAATCGCATTTCTCGCGTTCTGAAAAGTTTGCCGCGATCCTGCATTTGGCTCAATTTCATTCCATATAAAACAGCTATTTCTTCCATCCAACCTCTGAATTCAGTTTCCTATCTATTAGTCATTCAAACATCATTGCTAGTGTCTACCTGAACCTATCCAAAGCAGCTCCCACTAGTTCTGCGATCTCTTTTATCGAATTAAAGTCATTTGTAGCATTTCTTTAATTCATTTCAGATCACATTCAAAAGCATTTGACCTGTTTAAAATCCTTCCTGTTCTCTAAGCTTGCTGGGGGAATTGGGATTGAACTTGCATTTGTTGATTGTATTCCTGAAACCTGTGTGTCCTCATTCCATCTCTTCATATTGAGTATTGGGGGGATTGAGTAGTAACAGGGGGGAAAGAGTAATTACATTGTCTTTGAATGAATTCATATCAAGTTTCATTTCTGTGCTGCATTAATTTCATATCATTGCATTTCATTGAACCCACACAATGTTATTCCCTGCTACATTATTCTTTTCACCCATACTCCTATTGATTAAAGAGATTGTTGATTGTTGTGATATCACCCATTGCTGATCATTGTAGAAATAATAAGTGTGATATCTAGATATTGTTCATATTCATACAAGTGTGATATGTGTATTGTTTAATTCATCAAATAAATCTTTTAACTTTGCAAAGCAACCTACTTCTTGGTTCAGTGAGACCAGGGGGGATTCAAAGAGAGGGGCGTGATATAAGGGTACATCATCCAGAAATAAAATAACTTTTGACATAAAATATATAACTAAGGGTTCCAGCTGGGCATCTCCTGCTAGGCATTGATTTAGGTGGAGTGCTGGGTTGAAACCACTTACAATACCCTTATCAGGCCATGTAGTCTACAGCCTGTGCAGAGTAAATTAAACTTCAGTTAAACATTTGATAATCTTTGGGCCTCTGTTATTTGTAAAAGTTCCTGCATACACCAGAATAAGATTGTGCGAATAGTTGATTGAAATGTGGCAATTTGTTTAGCTGAGAAAGTTACCTCTCTTCCTTTTCCTTTTTCTCTTCCATCTCATAAAGCACCACATGAAAATGGTTATCCCTCACCCCTGTTGCTCCACTCTCCAACATTTAACCCTCCCTTTCTTTCTCATGGAGCTAAATAAATACCTGTATCTGTCATTACAGGTGTTACATTTTTCTGCATCTCACACAGCATCTTCGGGTTGAAGTGCCCTAGCACTACCATGACATCTGGAAGTTAATTTGCTTAATTTCCCATAGTGCTATCACCTTCATGTACACAATGTGTATCATGACAGTGTGCAGAATTATCAACTACCCTTAGTACATGAATACCATGGAGGTGCAGCAAAACCAATCAGGTGGTTTGAAACCTGGATAATGTCCGCTGTTGTGCTTCCTGCATTCTGAGTCAACTCCTACTTGCTACACCTTCATCTGCCGTGATCCTGTATACCTTTGCGGGGTCGGCTGTTCATCCATGTCCACTCTGTGCTCCCTCCTGCATCTTGTCTCTCTCTCTCTGGGTCTAGCTCTTCCAACCTCCCCTAACATCTTTTTGGATGCGCATTGGCTGCCTCCCATCCCTTCAAGTCCTGGATTCTGCTTCCCAATTGGGCTAATTTTGGTGATACTTGCTGCACATGAAACACTTGTGTACAGGTGCGTTATAAATGCCACATCATATCATATCACATGCACCCTAGAGCTCCTGCCTAGTCCTTACCCCCAATGCCCCCTTGCTGATGCATCTGTGCCATGCAAGGTCCTTATTTTTCATTTTTCTCATCATCCCTTAGCAGGAGTCAATGTCATTAGTGGGTGCTAAATGCAACAATGGCCTCGGGGTGAGGTCAAGGGGGTGTACCGCTGGTCACGACCCACCACCCAGCAATAATGCCCTCCCTTTACTCTGGCTATTAGCAGGCATTAGCACATGGAAAAGCCCAAACCTGATGCCATTCTTGCCAATTTGTACCATAACTGGGATGACTAACCAGTCAGGAGCAAGAGAACATGGAGTGTATTCAATGGTGCAGGCACGTGTTTCACCGCCGCAGCTTGGCTCAGCACCTCTGTTCCTCTACTTTGTCCTCACTCTCCTCCTGACTGCCAGCCTATACATAAACATTTTTACATTTCCACCTCATAGCTGCCAAGTTTCCCAGTTCCATGTGGACTCTTCAAGACATTTTTCTTTTTTCGCACTGCATGCTGGGACTTGTGCGCAGACCCTTGCAATGGGAAAAACAAAACTACAAGTTTCAGCATGCAATTGGATTCAAAATCCAGGATTGGCTCGAGGTGTCACGTGTGGAACTGCTAAACTTGGCAAGGAGGGCTGGGTGGCCTGTACGCCCAAGATTGCTGATGTGTGCCCATGGCTGGGGGGACGGGGTTGCAGCAGACGGGGGCCCAGAGGATCTGCCCTTGAGGTGTGAGAATGTAGTCCTTGGTAGAAGTCTAGGGCCCCTCCATGGGCGCACAATGACTGCCGCTGGTGAACCGCGTCGGGGCTGGCGCCTGAGGGCAGGGGTATCAGCCCCTGCCAGCTGGGGTGCGTTAGAGCTTTTCCCTCCAGAGGAGGCCGGGCCACTGCTGGGGTGCACAGTGACCTCTGCTGGTGAGGGGGTGGGCACCCAGCACCATGGGCTGGCATCCAGGAGCAGCAAACCTGGCCCTCGGGTGCTCTGACTGGGGCACGTTAGTGCTTTTCCCTCTGAAGAGGGCTGGGTCCCCTCCTGGGGCACGCAGGGATCACTGCCATGACTGGGTGGGGTGGTAACAGATCTAGCTTGTTTCCTGCAGCGTGTGGACACAGAATGCCCCAGCCTGCCTCGTGGACCCCTGACCTGACTGCCTTCCCTACACCTGGGTGTCCAGCTGCTGCACTTGGTGGTACAGTGCTACTTTCATTCTACTCTAGGCATCTGTGGCAGTCAGTTAAGGCGGTATGCTCTGGGATGCCAATCAAGGGGTCCCATACTGCCTTGCAGCACCCTAGTAGGTATTTCCTGGTACTCCGGACGGACCCCAGGTATTGCCTGGGTCTCAGCTGCCAGGTTTTCCTAAACCTCCCCCTGCGCTCAGGCCCATTGGGCACCATGTGCACTGGGGTCCCCTGTCCCCCACGGGTGTTTGGTTTGCCACTTTCCCGGGGCTCCTGTCCAGGTGCAGAGGAGGCATTCACCACATGCACCACACAAATGTCCTGCAGGAAGACACTTCCCATAGACTTTTAAGCCCCCACAAAGTGGGGAGACAAATGGAGGAGACAGCCGAGCCGCCGCAACTCAGGCCATCTAGTGTGACCGCCTTGGCCAGATGGCCAGTTGGGCCCAGTCAAAGAACCAGATGCCGGGCCACCCCAACCAGATACCTGGGCGGCCACAAGGTCATTCCTGCCTTAAAGGCACTGTCTAAGCTTAAACCGCCAGCTCCACTCCCCAGGGCCACGCCTTAAGCTGCTATATGCAACCAAGGCCCAGCCTCTCTTTCCTGCCTCCTATGGGCTGGTACTGCCCCTCTGATGCTGGCTGGGCCAGGGCCATCTGGCCTGCTATGCTGGCCAGGAAAAAGAACAGAATATCGCTTCTCAGTCTGCCCGTACCACCACGGATGTATCCAGAGTCGATGGGAGGTGCCTGTGCGGCCCAGGGCGCAGTAGGAAGGACAGAGATCTTTTTGTGCTGCCACAACGACAGCGCTTCGGACAAAAGCTTGGCTCACATCCAAAGATATCAGCGAGTTAGCTGCTCTGCTACTTACAGAACCCTGACCCAGAATCAGGTAATTTACGAATGATTTAACATCGAGTTCCCCACAGACATG
Organism: Ambystoma mexicanum; assembly: GCF_040938575.1. Lineage (NCBI taxonomy): Eukaryota > Metazoa > Chordata > Amphibia > Caudata > Ambystomatidae > Ambystoma > Ambystoma mexicanum. Next base: position 20,789,313 of record NC_090933.1, on the reverse strand, counting down.
GGGTGCACTATAGGAGAGAGAGGCGGTCCTCTTCTGCTCCCATTTGAGTACCGAGGTGAGAGGCTCTACGCAGCAGCCCAGAGGCCGGCTATCCTAGGCAAACCGAGGCTCCACAGTGCTGTGGTATCGTTAGGGGGGATTCTGACTTAGAGGCGTTCAGTCAAAATCCCACAGATGGTAGCTTCTCCCCATTGGCTCCTCAGCCAAGCACATACACCAAATGTCTGAATCTGTGGTTCCTCTCATTCTTAGCAGGATTACTTTTGCAACAACTCATCAGTAGGGTAAAACTAACCTGTCCCATGATGATCGAAACCCAGATCAAATTCACGATGAATGGGTGAACAATACAACGCTTGGTGAATTCTGCTTCACAATGATAGGAAGGAGCTACATTGAAGGATCAAAACGCAATGTCACTATAAATGGTTGGATGCCACAAGCCAATTATCCCTGTTGTAACCTTTCTGACACCTCCATTATGAAACCCAAAAAGTTACAAGGATCGTGAGGCTCCACTTTCATGGTCTGTATTCATACTGAAAATTGAAATCAAGTGAGCATTTGCCCTTCCCCTTCGCGGGAGGTTTCTGTCCTCCCATAGCTCACCTTAAGACACCTGCATTATCATTTGACAGGTGTTCAGCCCCAGTCAAACTCCCCACTTAACACTGTGCTCAGAGCGGGTGGTGCCCGGCGGGCACTTGGTGTTTGGATCCTGAAGTGAGAGCCCCACAGGACTCACCCCCACCTTATTGGGTAAGTGAAAAAACCCTGAGTAGTCTTATTTCACCTGCAGCCTGATGGCCTCCCACTCCTACACCTCTCATGTCTCTTCACAGTGCCTCACTACAGTCACACTCACCTGGGTATTCCTTCCTGCTGATTCTGCCAAGCCTGTTCCCTTGGCTGTGGTTTTGCTAGATAGTAGGTAGGGACAGTGGGAATCTCATAAATCCATTCATGTGCATCACTAATTATTTGATGAGGCATTTGGCTACCTTAAGAGAGTCATTGTTACTCCCACTGTTTACCTGTGCTTCATTGAATTTCTTCACTTTGACATTCAGGCATTCAGATCACTGGGCAGAAATCACATTGCAGAAACACCCAATGCGGGCCTTTACGATGCTTTGTTTTAATTAAACAGTCCGGTTTTCCTATTCCGCACCAGTTCTAAGTCAGCTGCTAGGCATCAGCTGAGGCAGAACGCCAGCCTCGAACCCTGGGAAGGGAACGGAAAGAGTTGACCACTGCAGCTGAGGCGACCACCGCCGATGAAGGGCCTGGTTTGCATCCAGAGTCACTGCTGCCCCTGGGGGGGACTCGGCCAGCCGGGGTGTGTGCTACTGCACTAGACACTGCAAGGGTAACCGTTTCCGCCAATTCGGACTCAGAGATCTGAACCAGACTCTCTTCTGATCGGCTCAGGGCAACAGGGGCCATCTTCTATCTCTTCCCAACGGCGCTAGTCTATTAGGAATGACTGACCCATGTTCATCTGCTGCTCACATGGAACCCTTCTCCAATTCGGCCCTAAAAGTTCTTGTTTGAATATTTGCAACTACCACCAAGATCTGTACAATAATGCTGATGACTCCATTCAGGTATGTTTGCTACTTTATTGAGACATCACGTTCAGTATAACATGACTGCAGTATCAACCTCCATCCTCCCACTTCAGGCTCAACTGCTTTCCCTCAGCCTTCCACATTCTTAGAACCATCACCAGCATTCTGATGCAGCCAACATGCCACCCTGCAGTGCTTTCAGAATAGCAGATGCATATATAAAAATCTGCACCTGCAGCGGCTCAGCCAAGCCCTGGGCTTCCGTGCGCACAGCAGTGGACCTCCTACTCCTTGTGGCTTAAACCCCACGGGTCTCAGCACCAAAGATTGGCCGAGTTTGGGCCAGTCACTCCAGCAACACTTATTTTCAGGGCTAGTTGATTCGGTAGGTGAGTTGTTACATACTCCTTAACGGATTCCCGATTTTCATGGACACTGTCCTACTGTCTATATCAACCAACACCTTTTCTCAGGGGTTGATGCATGTCGGCATTGGGTGCCTTAACCCAGTTTTCAGTTCATCGTGCAGCACCAGTTCTGCTTACCAAAAGTGGCTCACTGGGGACTCGCATTCGATGCCCGCCTCCACGTCCGTGACCCGGGCTTCTTTCCCATTTAAAGTTTGAGAATAGGTTAGCATCATTTTGGCCCCAAGATCTCTAATCATTCACTCCACCAGATAAAACTGGGGTTTCCAAGTGCCAGCTATCTTGAGGGAATCTTCAAAGGAAACCAGCTGCTACATGGTTCGATTAGTCTTTCACCCCTATACACAGCTCGGATGACCGATTTGCATGGCAGGATCGGTAGAGACCTCTACCAGAGTGTCCTCTGGCTTCGCCCTTCCCAGGAAGAGTGCCCTTCTGTCACTTCCTTTAAGTTTCAGCTTTACAACCATATTCCCACCAGGAACCTAAAGACAATTTTTTCCTGAAGCTGCTCAGCAGGTCATGGGAATAACACTACAGGATCGCTAGTCTGCATCGTTTATGGTTTGAACTACAATGGTATCTGATCATCTTCAAAACTCTGACTTTCATTCTTAATGAAAACATTCTTGGCAAATGCTGTTGTTTTGGTTCATCTGGCGGTAGTCGAAGAATTTACCTCTAGTGGCCCAAATTGAATGCCCCCAGCCATCTGCCTTAATCATGGCCTCAGTTCCCAAAACCAACAAATAGAACCAGAGTCCTATTCTATTATTTCTACCTGCTTTGAACACTCTAATTTTTTCAAAGTGAACGCTTCAGACCATCAGGACACTCAGTCAAGAGCATCAAGGGGGGGCCGAGAGGTAGGGGCTGGGACAGACGGTAGCTCACCTCGTGGCGGACTGCCAGTTCGATCTCAAGATTCAAGTATGAGCGTTTTAACTGCAGCAACTTTAATATAAGCTATTGGAGCTGGAATTACCATTGTTAGGCAAGATTGTATGTAGTAACCCTCTGGGAGACTACACCAGCCTTGTCCTCTTGGCAATAGGTAACCCAACCTTTGGTATAGGGCTGTACTACACAAGATGGTAGAGTGACTAAGAAGCAGGCTTATCTCAAGAGGGGTCAATGTGAGCTGTAGGGTTGTAACATAGAGATTCACAGTGAAAGGTATTCAAATAACACTAATACTCAAGGTTTCTTATTAAAATAATTATTTATTAATTTAACAGTCAGTTTAAAATAAGCCTTCTTTAGAAATGGCGATTGGCAACAATAAAATACACTTCAAAAATACACTCATTCAGTTTCAGTAAAGGAAGTAGATACCTTTTTGGGATGTCACACACACACTTTCTACACCCAGGGAGGACTTCAATTTCTAGGACACTGTGGAAATATCACTTTTACACTTAAATGCAATACTGAAGTTATGGAAAAAGGAAAAGGTTAGGGAAGTAAACAATGGTTAACAAGTTTCTCTAAACAGCTCAGCACTTTACAAGGTATTACCCAAATTGTTCGAGTACAATTGTTCGAATGATACAATTGACCGAATTACAGGGGTCCGAATTGACCTTCTGCACAATTGACCGTATGGTCATTTTTATATATATAATGGGTTGGGTTGGGGTAATAATAATATAAGGGATTGGGTGGGGGGTTGGGGTGGGGGCTGGATTGGGTTGGGGGTTGCGGGATATTTCCCCCCGCATATATATCCTAATTGACCGTTTAAATTCGGTCATTTATGCAGAAGGTCAATTGTTATTCGGACAATTGTCATTCGAACAATTCATATACAACCCTTTACAATCTCCCCAATGAAATATAGGTTAACCCTTTCCCAGCTATACAAGTAACTTATGTATGACTTTTTGGAGGGACAGATCAACACCAAGTCAGAGGGTTAGCAGAGTCTACAGCGAGTCAGGACAGCCAATGTCAATTGAACAAAGTCTAGGTGAGCTGAGGCACTTCTTGAAGATAGCACAAAAGTCTTGGACAATGTTAAAGACAGCAACTCTGTAAAGGGCAGAAAATGCAAGTCTCCAGTGAGAGCAAGCACGCTACACACAAAAAGAGGTAAGTACCCCTAGTTTAGACAGTACCTTAGGTTTGAAGAAGGGTCCAGCTGGCTTCTGTTCCTGTTGTAGTCCTGCAGATCCTGTTGTTCCTGAGCCTCAGTCGCGGCGACAAGAGGGAGGACTTCTGGGGACTCCGCACTACGGTTTGAAGGTCGGCAGCAGTAATGGGCTTACTTCAGATTAGCGGCACTTTGTGGTTTCAGCTACTCGCAAATAGAATCAGCAAGGTTCTTGGGGACCTTGTGGGCTCCCCTTGCTTCTGGGGTCCAGCACTCTGTTGAGGTGGCTCAGGCTTGGGCCATCCCGCTTTGAGGGAGTCCTTAGGATCTACCTGGAGCTCGTGTTCGGCTTAAAAATGATGCACTCGATTTTGGTGTTCATGTCCCCTGGCACTCGGTTCCAGCAGCAGCAAAGAAGTACAGCCAGCAGGCAGAGGGGTTCCAGTCAAGTTCGTCTTGGGGTCAGTTGGTCCCACCAACCCAAGGGAAGAAGTTGTCCTTTCGGGGCTTCTGTAGTCGATTCGGAATTTGGAGCTTCAGCACTGCAGCAGAGCTTCACCAGGCAAACCAACAGTCCAGGAGGGTGCAGCAAGCTTCTCTTCCAGTTTCTTCTTCGGTTCCTTCGTCCAGTGGTGGACTCTGCCTTCCTTGCAAATGACCTCGCCTTTTATGCAAGTTTTTCCCATTAATTCGCAGCCTAGCTGTCCCTCACACATCAGGATGGCTGTCCTCCAAGGACAGCCAGCCAGCCAATCACCTTTGGATGCATTCCTGTAACCAAGGAGACTAAGCACAGAGGGTTTCAGGAACCTTCCTCGCTTCCTGCCCTGCCAGACATGCTGGAGCCAGAGGCAGGCTTCACCAGTGAATCCCAGCAAAGACAAAATGAACAAAGGGACAATACCTGCTTTGCCGCACCGAGTAAAACCTAAGAAGGAACTCACAGGAAAGAAATGGTGAAAAAAGAAGACCGGGCCATTTTGACAAAAGGGCACCCATGGGTGCAATACTGCAGCTGAGGATTTAGCTTGCAGTAAAAACACAGAAAGGTAGGAAAAATAAACAACTGCCACCAGCCATTAATTGTAGTGTGAGTAACAAAAATGTCACATGAGAAGGTAGACAATGGGGATACTAAGCAACCCCTCCAGCACTCCACATAAGATGGTGTGTGTGCTGGGTCTACAAAGATAAGAAGGTAAGTAAAGTCAATTTCACTTTACTACTCTTGGAAACAGTAGTTTATCCAAGAGAAGGTATTTAAACCTTGAGAGAAATCCAAAGGACTTCTCAGTGACACTGCACTGAGGGTGCTGTGTGTCACAATACAAAAAGGTGATGCCTACAGAGTTTGTCAAACTCCAAAACCAAAAGAAACACAGAGGTCAAATCAGATAAAAACACATGAGAGAGTGGGAAAAAGGTGTCACTCTCTCCAGGATAAAAATGATAAGTCCTAAAGTCCAGCAAAAGAAATGGGGGTCTCTAAGGTAGAAGGCAATAAACACAGAAATTAGAATTATCCCTAACAACCGTAGCTGCCGGTACCAGACTTGCCCTCCAATGGACCCTTGTTAAAGGATTTAAAGTTTACTTCCAGAGGAATACACAAAACGTTTCAGTTGAGCAACCAGAATTTTCTGAGCATCCCAAAATTGGGGTAATTTTGGTTGCTCTGCAAAAATGGCTGCATTGTCAATTACTAGCAGAGGTGGGTTCCCCGTCACCAGTGGTGAACTGGCCTAGAGGGAGCTCTGGAGATTTCCCAGTCGGCATCTGCACAATGGGGCTCTTTTGAATAGACTGAACTAAAGAATGTGTTCCACACCTTCCAGTAAGTTATTCCTCTCTTAACAAATCATATATGCAGTTATTTGTATGTTTAATTACTTTTTAATCTTTATACATGGACAAACGTGCTTTGAAATTCACTATTTCGGACTATTCTTTACAAAGTGTCTTGTCGGTAAAACACTGTCCCCCTTCAAATCCTACTTAGAAGAGTTGGATTTTCTCCTTACATTCATTCACAGACTGTAAAATAGGGCAACTTTTATAAGCATTTCCCGGCCCACATTTGGTTCTCGTCCACCCAAGGATGGATCCAAGGAGGGTCAGTTGCACCTCCTGGGCCCTCACTGGGGCCTGGTGCTCCTCCCATGTCTTCCACAGGGCCGGCACTCACCGATGACTAAGCACTGGCACTGATATTTAAAAGGAAAAACTGTAAATGGTACGCCAACATGTGCAGCGCAGCACGCCACTCAGTTTAAAAAATAAATAAATATCAGGGCTGCCAAACAGCCTGACTGACCATCTGCCCTGATATTTAAAAAAACAGAGTGGCACGTCAATGTGTGTGGTGCTGCGCAAAACTCACACGATTGCTTGGCAAAAACATTGGCATTGCTGGACATGCACATACATGTGATTTAAAGGGACTATTACTTGCATAGATAGGTTGTGACAGCAGCTTCATGCATGTGATTTAAAGTGACCATTACTGGTACAGATAGTTTGTGGTGGCAGCCTTATGCATGTGATTTACACAGACAATTACGGGCATAGATAGGCTTCGGCTGCAGTTTTATGAAAATTGTATAACATGCTCCTATGTAGTGTACTGTTGGTGACGGTATCCAGTTAATTTCTCGAAAAAATATTTTCGACATGCCATTTTTTCGAAGCAAATATGTCGAAAAAATGTTCTGAATGTATTATTTTTTTATATTATAGGTTTTCATTTTGTTTCGTTATTGAAAAAAAAGAAAAAAACGGGATTGGGGGGAAACCCTCCCATTAAAAAAGTTAAATTAAATATAAAAAATCAGATTTTTTTTCCAACATATTTGTGTCGCAAAAATGGCATTTTGAAAATATTACATTCAAAAAAGTCACTATGAACCGTTGGTGACATGGCATTTACTGGATTTTTTCATGTCTTACTGGGAAACAACTGTAAATTGCATAGCTTTTTACCTCATGTTTGTCAAAAATTGTGCTGTGAAATGCGTCAGCACATTATTGTAAAATAATGTGCCCACTTAATTATTCTGGGCTCCCTTGCTACACTCAGTTGTTCATGCTAATTTAGCAAATATTTGTGCCCCTCACATTAAAATAATCACCAGCATGACTGCCCATGAAGCATGCATTTTACTGGATATTTTTCTTGTTTTCCTAGTGAAACAATTGTAAATTGTATGGCGTTTTTTCCATTTTTTCTCAAAGATTGTGCTGCAAAATGAATCATTTCACTGCCTTATAAAAAAAACAATTCTCGTAGGTGGGGGACCCCGTGAACCCTTCTGAATCCTTTTGCACTCACTTGCTATGCTTGGTTGCGTGTGCTAATTTGAGGAAACATTTAGGCCCCTCCAGTTAAAATATTCACCCTAGAGCAGTGGTCTTCAAACTTTTTTGGCTGGGTCCCCCCAGACGAAATTTGGGCAGGTCGGGACCCCCCAGAAATGCCAAATGGACAGTGTATATTGCGCGCCGTCACCTGCTCCCATTACAGTTGCTGGGCTCCCTCATCCCACTTCTACCCAGTCCCTGGTCTCTCCCCACCCCATTACACTCCCTGGGCTCTCCCCACTCTGCTCCCACCACTATCCCATGGTTCCCGCCCATTGTACTCCCACCATAGTCCCTGGTTTCCCCCATCCCCAACACAGTCTAAGGGCCAGTGGCGGCTGGTGATTTTTTTAAGTGGAGGGGCATAACTATTTTCCCCAAAAATGCCATAGCTACCGAGCACAATGAGGGAGCCCGAACCAATAAAGGGAGGTTCAGGGGGAGGTTTCCCCTGTGAAATTGTTTTAAATAATGGGTTAAAATGTTGCATTGTAGAGCATACTTTTAACAAAAAAATGGGTAAATATCCAAACAGTTTGTAATTGCTGCTGGGGGGCACAAGGGGCTCCCATGACACTTTTTACTGGATATCTATGATAGATGTCCAGTAAAAAGATACCATCTCTGTCCCCTGGGCCCCACTGGGCCTAACACAATCAACATGATTATGTGTGTATGCAAGGCGCTGCACATTCATACAGCAATCACTCTATCATTCACACAAGCATCCATCACCATACACTCACTCATAACATAAGCATACACGCATCCATCCACATGTTTAAATAAAAACAATGAACATAAACGTACCTTCTGCATTGGTCTGTGTGTGGGTGCTGAAACGCCCTGCTCCAGGCTGCTCTGTCTGTATGTGCGAGGAGGTGCAGGAGCTCCCCCTCGGACATAGACATGCAGTGCCCCAGCCTGCATTTCCAATGAGCTATGCAATGCTGGCGAAGCAAAATGCCCCAGCACTTGCATGGCTCAGTGAGCATGTGCAGCTGGGGAACTAAACTGAATTGTCAAAGGGAAACATTGTTTTCCTTTGACAGTTCAGCCAGCCCTGGAGCACTCCATCAGCTGGAAAAAGCAGCCGTGGGAGTGCTCACTGTTTCACTGGGCTGGCTCTTTAGCTCCTCCATAATGGGTGAGGGGCCACTGGGTGGGCGCCCCCTCACCATTATGGATGAGCCGCCAGGCTCGGACTGGCCTATAGGGCAATGCCTGTACCAAAAATGTAAAATGCTAGTGTGGGCCAGTCAAAATGGGCCACCATTTTGGCCAATGTGGACCAGTTTGATGAGTTACTTAACTATGCAGTTAGTAATTTTGACCATTATTGCTGAATATATCACAATTTACTTACATTTTAACACAAACCACCCCCTTGTGTACTATTGAAACAGTGGGCCTCATTACAACCCTGACGGTAGCTGTGCCGGTAAAACCGGCACGGCTGCCGCCGGAGTGGCACCCGGGCCCGGCACCCGCGAATGGGCAATTACCAGGTCATGCCGAGTTAGGCGGACCTGATCATTTCCCTTTCGCGGGTGCCGGTACCAGTAGATCCCCATTCCCATTTGAGCCCCATAGGGCTCAATCGGAATGGGGAGCTCGGATGCACCGGCACCGTTCATAACGGTGCCGGTGCATCCGACGAGCTGTGCTCGCGGGTGCCGCACGGCCTGCCAGGTCAGAGCTGGCGGGCTGTCAGGCACCGGCAAGCACAACTCTTACTATGGCGGTACGGTAGCAACGGTGCCGGTAGCTTACCAGCACCGTTGTTACCATATCACCATAGTTGTAATGAGGCCCAGTCTGTGACTTAAGGAATGAATATCCATTTACAATTGCGGGCCACTTTTTCATTGTTGGCTGAGACAGTTTCATGCTTCAGCCCGACCATGTGAGCCACCCCTGCCCATTTCTTCCAATCTAAAAAAAAATATATATATATATTTTTTTTTTATATTTCATGCTGAGCTCTCAGGGCCCCCCAGGGAGGCACCCGCGGACCCCAGGGGGGGTCGCGCCACACAGTTTGAATACCGCTGCCCTATACCGCTGCCCTAGAGAAACAATTTTAAATTGTATAGCTTTTCATTCCATTTTTCTAAACGTTGTGCTACAAAATGCATAATTTCTGCACATTATTTAAGCAATAGACTCAGGTAATGCCTCGGGGACCATAGGTGAGGACCCGAGCGAAGCGAGGGCCTTACCGAAGGCCCCGGGGCATTACCAGAGTCGGTAATGCCCCCGACGCTTGGGTTCTATTGTTATTAGTACCCCGGCCTGCAAAAATTGCGTGACCGGGGCACTAAAAGCTTTTTTTTTGTCCCGAAACGCTGTGGCGTTTCGACGCTGCGGCATTTCGGGAGAAAAAAAAAAGAAAATGGCCGCCACCATGGAAAGGGAAAACGGAGTCCGTTTTCCCTTTCCATGGCGGCCAGCGCGCCCGCTCCCGAAAAAAGGATCAAAAAGAAGGTAAGTGGGGTTGGGAGGGCAGGAGTGGGACGGAAAAAAAAAAATGGACCTGCATCCCCGGCGGGGGACGAGGGAAGCCTCCAGCCGTGTGGAGGCGCGGAGCGGGGCCCCGCTCCGAGTCTCCACACGGCTGGAGGCTTCCCTCGTCCCCCGACGGGGACGTAGGACCAAGAAGGTAAGTTGGGGGGTGGGTGGGCGGGAGGGAATTAAAAAAATAAAAAATTGAAAAAAAAGACTTACCCGAGTCCCCGGCGGGGGGCAAAGGCAGCCTCTCAGCCGAGGGAAGCTCGGACCGGGGATGGCCCCGCTTCGAGCCTCCTCATTGGTTATGGGGCTGCCACGCCCCCCGCCGGGGAGAAAGGCCGTGGAATCCCGACAGAGGGATTCCCAGCCGGGTAGGGACCTGGCGAAAGCCAATTAGAATGTTTGTTGCATTCTGCTTCGCTCTCGCCGGGTTACGAATTAAAAATACATTCTTGGGGGAATACGCAGCATAACCCCCCTTGAATCTTTTGCAGTCCTTCGCTGCGCTTGGTCGCTCACACCAATGTGCTATGTTCCTGGTTTTGTAGCAATACGTTGGGGGATGAAGATTAAAATCCACTTTCATCTCCCCCAGCAGCTCCATGCTGCATAGCCACATGCATCTTTGCCAGATTTGAATTTGCATGTCAGCAAAGATGCTTAGACTGTTTGTTGCACTCACATTCTAGGACGGACTCCGCAGGGATTCCTTTTAATGCTATCCGCTATGCACATACACGGCAGGCAGGGTTAAGGATTCTTTAAGTTAATGGGTGTACAAAGGTACTAGTGTCCAGGAATGCCTGGATTTCCATGCTTACACCCTTTACCTAAAACAATAAAAATTGCATTTTGAGGACCACTCTCTCAGCAATTAACAATTTTTGGAAAAAGAGCCACAATATGTTTAGGCAGTGGGAGCTAAGATGAGAACAAAGTACTAGAAGAAATACCATTCTCGATGCATATAGACATTGGCTGGTAATGGTGGTACGCGCAACTGTGTTTCCTTGTGAGCAGCAACAACATGCGTGAAGGAATCAAATATTGGTTTTGGCACATTTTGGTGGCACAGCCTCCAAAATATAAGCAACACCATTGCTACAGATAAGAAAGATAGAATTAAAGGGGGCCAGAAAGCCGACTTTGTGGATGGCATGACAACTGGAAATGCTGTGGCATAATCTGCCAATGCACTAAATTGTATTCCTTGTTTCCTCACACCGATGTAATCCAATAATGGCGTGTTTATTTCATTTTCTCTCAATCAGGAGTACTGTAACATGTCACCTGTGTGTGTCAATTTCAAATACATCAAATAAAATAAAATAAAAGCTGGTGCCGCATAGTGATCTTTCTTTTTGGAGTTAAAAGGAGTTGGGATATATTTGGGCTATTTTCCTGGCCCCATTGGGCTATAGGTAGGTTTCCATTTTTGGGTACTGTTACAATACAAGCATTATTTTTTGTAGAGGTGTAGTACCATTGACAGCATAATGGCGTCCTCATAAGAAATCTGAGAGGACCTATATGTTTTCAGTGGTACTGCACTCTTTAAAAAATAATGCTAAACAGAGGTCCTCATAAGAAAGCAGACATTTCTGATTTCATACAAGGACCTCTGTATGTTGTCACTGGTACTGCACCCCTCCCAAAAAACAATGCTTGTAATGCAATGTAATGAAAGTATTATTTTTTGGAGAGTTGCAGTAACACTGACAACATACAGACGTCGTCATAAGAAATCTGAGAGAACCTCTGTAAATTGTCTGTAGAATTCCACCTCTAAAAAATAATGCCATACAGAGGTCATCATAAGGTATGTTGTCAGTGGTACTGCACCTCTGCAAAAAGTTTTCATATCACGCCTTATGTTTTCATTGTTGGAAAAATGTTTGTGCTCCGAGTGTGATATGTATCCCTCTGTTGGCGGGATAGAAATTAAAAATAGCATCATAGGGTCATGAATGACCTGGATATGCATTGTGTGGTCCTCTGCACCCGATCGAAACATGATTTAACCCGCATTTCAAAGCAAGTCCCATTTCTGAATTTGGGATGCACTTTGAAATGGGTAGAAATGCCCTTTGTACTTCTGCTTTGTGCAATTGCATAAAACGTGGGGGAAAGGGTGCCCAAATGTGTTCCTCTTTGAATATGAGGAAATGTCAAGATTTCTTTTGAGTACATATGCCCCGGAAGATAATGATCCCCATTAAGAGCAATACTATAATATAGGACAACTATGACCATGCTGCAGTTATATATAGAACCAACAGATGTACCCCTTACTTAGCTGTTGCTCCTTCCCCTTTGTGCTGTTGCTCCCACACTTGTGCTTCCCTCCTCCCCCTTTGCGCTGTCCCTCCTCCCTCACTTACGCTGTGCCTCCATGCTCCCGGCACTATCGTTCTGTCCCTTTTGTGCTGTTTCTCTTTCCACCGTGCACTGGTGCTCGTCGCTCCTTCCCCCATTGCTCTGTCGCTCCTTCCCCATCTCCCATAGCGCTGTCGCTCCTTCCCCCTTGTGCTGTTGCTCCTTCCCCCTTACTCTGTCGCTCCTTCCTCTTATTCTATCGCTCCTTCCCCTTGCTCTGCCGCTCCTTCCCCCTTGCTCTTACTCTGTCCCTCTTTCCCCTTGCTCTGTCGCTTCTTCCCCCTTGCTCTGACGCTCCTTCCCCCTTGCTCTGACGCTCCTGCCCCCTTGCACTGTCAATCATTCCCCCTTGTGCTGTCGCTCCTTCCCGCCCATTTTTGATGTCCTTCTCCCCCCCTCCCCATTTGCACTGCCACTCCTTCCTTCAAATGTTGTACAATGCTCCTTTGTACTGCTGCTGGCCTAGCTTTCATCAATTGGATTTTTTATTCTCCCTGTGTTGCCATTTATTTATTATCCCCCCCACAGTGCTTTCCTCACCCCCCCACGACTCCCCCGCACCGCCCTTCATTCCCTCCCATGCAGTCATTTCTTCCTCTGTACTGTCCTTCCTCATTCCTTTCCTCCATGCTAAATGTAAAAGCAATAAACAACTACAACACCCAAAACGATTGCCATTGCCATGCTTGTTTTAAGCATGTGTGATAGAAATACCTGGGGAAAGAAAATCCAGAGAAAATCACAACCTGTTTTCTAAAATAGCACATATGCAGCATTTTATTAAAGCAAACTATTTACATATTTAAAAAACGCGCATGCCCCTGAAAGCCACAATCCAGCTCCAGAGCCAAATCTTTGAGAATACCTTTGTGTAGGGATCTGTACAGAAATTTGGGGACACGCGCACACTAATGAAGCCGTTCACGCTGTTGTCCCAGAAGCTCACAATGCATTTGTAGCATTGATACACTACATACAGTGAAGCAATGAAAGGTGTCGTTACCACCACAGAGTATATCAAATATATCTAGAGCATGGGAGACAGATATGATAGAATATGTTATTATAAAATGACATACGTACATTCTGACACCGTGGTTGGTTGGAAGTCATGGTACAGGGTGACTGACGTAAATGAATGCAATTGGCTGCTTACCACATTGAGAATTGTTAGGTATTTCCACGGCCCGCCATACATGAAGACGCCTGATGGCTGCTTATCTCCCTTCAGCATCGAAACCGAAAACATGATGAAAAAATACCACGCAAAAGTCAGGAAATGGTACAAAGTTAGAGCGGGGATCGCCATTTTAGGGTACACTTGTTCCGGCGTCCTGGAGGTGGTTCGGTGCTGCTTTCTCTGGGGGTGTCCTCGGGCTGCGCATTAAGGTTTGACTGGCAGAACCTGCCCAAGACAAGTTTCTTTGCAGCTCAAAATCAAGCGGCGGAGTATGATCTTCAGGGAAAGCCTTCTTTGTTTTAGTTCTTTTCTGTCCAGGGTTGGAAATAGGCCGTGGCACGTGATGCCCAAGTGGCAGTCATGATTAGTGGAGATTATCCAGCGTTATGCAACTACTTTCCGTACAAGGGGATGCCTGTTTTAAAGCCTTGAGTTTTGCAGTTTGTGCCCAAGGAACAAAGTGTTTTTTTTTTAATTCATGACTGAAACTTCGGTTTTTAACTGGTAGGTTGTTTTTTTTCTCTTGCATTCTTTCTTTTAAAAACGAACTGCATTATGAAACTGGTTCTACACTGCGATATGAATGAATGCATGTTCAACTAGAGATTTTAAATGTGTGCATCGATTGTATATTGCCCCATGTGTACCCGATGTCCTCCAAACCAGACACTGAACCACCCAAATCATTGCATAGGGATCCTTTGTGAAGTGCGAAGGTTTCTTATTAGCCACAATCATGTAATTGTTTTATTCCAAAATGTGTATTTTTTGGGCTTCAAATTACAACTTAATAAACAGTCCAAATGTTTCTAATCTAACGATTCCAAGGTGTTCCTGTGTTGACTTCTGTTTTGCTCGATCGTTCGGACAGCAGACTTGGGGGTTCAGCACGTGGCTATTAGTGAAAGAAGATATGCAGTTATGGATCATGATCGCTAACGAGTGAACGGACCAATATGGCGTCTGAGCTACCCTACCAATACATTGACTTGTTCTCTATGTGCAGGTTAGACTAGTGCTGCATCCTGACCCCTTTCTGCACAATCCCTGGGCCACGGCACATGATGTCCATGGGCTGACAATATACGCAGTGCACTCTTGCCGGATTCTGAGAGGGAACGGTTCGGTCAAAAAATGTTATTGTCCCTCCGGGTCGGCCATGTGTTTTTAAGCCTAAATCGCACGATTTTAGAAAAGTTTCCTATGGACCAAAAAAGGCACCAGGGCGCTGCCATTTTGTGATAATCCTATCACTTGCCCCATCGCGCTGGCTGACCTGCTTTTGCGGCACTAAATCATATCCCCGCCCCTGAGCCTGTCATCAGCAGACGCGTACCGCCCATTTCACAACGCCAAAGCACATCTCGTGTCAACAATCGCTACGCTTGAGATAATGACGTGTCGCCATGGAAACGGCAGGAAGACTCTTTACTCAATAGGTATAAACAGACTGTTTCACAACACACAGCAGCAGATTTTATTCCTCTCTCTGTGTTACTTTGAGTATTCTGTGACTCGTTTCTGTGCTCTGGTCAGCTACCTTTGCCGCTTGTAGCCCGTGTGAACACCTGTACCATCGCTATAAATTATTTTAGTTTGTTTACCACACAATGGGCCTCATTACAACTCAGGCGTTAAGGGTTAACGCCACCGTTAACCCTTAACGCCTGATTCTGATTTTAACACCTGCTTTTAGCAGGCGTTAAAATCCATGGCGCTAACCTGCCATGGTGCTAATTACGCCGCCGTAATTTACGGCGGCGTAATTAGCGCCTTCCCCACTCCCATTATGCCCTATGGGGCAGAAATGGGAATGGGGAAGGGAAAATGGGAAATGGGGATTTACCGCCCCACTCACCTTGGAATGGGGCGGTAAATCCGCCATCCACCATGGTGTAAACAGAGTTTACACCATGGTGGTAAAGTTGGTGCACTTAGCACCAAGGTTGTAATGAGGCCCAATGGCTACAATAATGCCCTACATGTACGAGCCTGAGTATACCGAGGAGGAACTACTGGATAGGGAAACACGCAAAAACGATGAGGCTTCGGACGGCAGTTGGCAGGACGAATCAACGGATGAAGACACTGGACCTAGTCGCATGGACGGTGTTTCCACCTGGTGCACATGCAATCGGTGCGAGCTAATGCCAACCGAGGAGGAGAACTGCTGCTGCTGTGAAAACTCGGGATGCATGGCCTACATCTCGGAAGGTAAGCCACGACCGCAATGCACCACCGAGCTGCCAGACTTCAGGGCAGTCTACCTCACACAGTCTGTGTTGAGGATAATGATGGTGCTTATGCACGAACTTCGCGCAACTGTTCATCCTCGTAATCCGAGTAACGAGTGAGTATACTCTGCTTGTGATGCCACTCCTATTTCATGGTCTTCTACTATATCCAACATTACATATACATATCATGTTAACGCATGAAAGTCGTTCAATAGTGTGCAGTCTCTAGATAGCATTTGTCCAAGCAGAATGCCATTAGTTACAAGAATTCTCATTGACAACAAACATTTAATAAACTTATCTTATTCATTTAAAAACAGTTTGTATCATTCTTTTTCACAGGTGGTACCGGCTGGTGGCCTATCGTTCCTTTACATGGTGGCTTTACGGGAGGCTTGGACACCGCGTTCGAAGAGTAATACCGCCTGTGCCGTTCGTGCCATAAGAGAAACTTTCCCGAGTGACAGCGGTCAGTACAGGGGATTTTCCCTCGCTGTGCTGCAACCTGACCTGTACAATGTGTAAAGTCTTGTATTTTTGTGCCATCAAAATAAAATACAAAAGAAAACACCACATATATTTCAACAACGGTTGTTTCGATTTTTTAAATGAATGAAGTGTGTCTCCATTCAAAGATGGACGTCAGACATCTGTGCTCCGAATGGGTGAAGGTCAGGTCGCTGTGAAGCGGGGTGGTCACTATCTAAGCTAACATAATATATTGTCAATAATGCATGCACTAAATAACACTTGTTCAAAGTCTTTCAGTAGGTTATGTCTCTATAAAAGTCACACATATATCTATACAATCAATTAACCTTGGATTATACAGGCCTTAGGTTAAGGGTTTTGACCACTATAATACACTGGTTGAACTGTGGGTCTGTGCTCACAAGAATCTCCGGTATGTGTCATTTGTTATTGATAGGGAACGATATACTGTGGTAGGGGTCTAATGTTAGTTGGGGATCTGCTGGGTGGGCATCATGGCGTGGTCAGTGGTCTGGCACATGAAGAGAATACCTTGCAGGGACACAGGGTCAGAATGGCAGTAAGTTTCCACTGGCGAGGGTGCGTGGGCAAGGACACGTTTGTGGAGATGAACGAGCTATGTGCTTAGTTCAGGCTGGTTCACATGCAGGACAGTGGAAGAGTGATGTGTTACATTTATTAGCTGTTGTAAATACCTCCAGAGTTTTCCAGTCAGAGTGGGAACGAGGTTGGGGGCCATGTGCTCTGCGCGCTGTACTTTCGCAGTGAGGCCTGGTCACCAAGATGGAGTCGAAAGGGGGTACAAAAATTGATGCCCTGTGTCCTGCTCAGTGGTCCCATCTGCGCGAATGTCAACCAAAGTTAACATCACATAAGGGCAAGGGGCGAACCCACTACTGGAGGCACTTGGTCTGAGTTTCTACTGAGAAGTAAAGGATGAGAGGGGCCTGATGGCCCCTCGCTCCCACACGCTTGCCTGCACGCCCACCGGCCCATCCATCCACCCCCCCCCCTATCAAAGGCATTTCGCACCCGTGGATGAGCGCTACCATGGTGTGCTATCAGCAGTGGCGTAACACAAAATGTGGGGGCCCCCTGCAAGTCATGCTGAGGGACCCCCACCCCCAACTCGGCAACAAATCACAGGTCCTGCTACACTCTTGGTAGGCCTAGATTATCGCACTTGCACAATACGCATGAACGTGCTGCTGAAGGGGTATGCCGCACACTGTACTAGGAGAAAGATATAAATATGTGTTTTAATGAAATATACAACACACGTTCTGAGAAAAATTGGCTAAAAAGCCAGAGTGTTTGCAATTGTTTTGTAAGGTAACACCAATCCAATACATGCAAGTCACCAACAGCTCACAGGAACATTAATGCGTTGCTATTAAAAATGCCATGCTACAATGAAAACATGTCCCACTGGCTGTACAATGTATACCAGTGTAGACACGTTATAACTTTACAGTAAAGCATGCCAGGCCACATTTAGACATATCTAGACTGGTTGCACAAAAATGCCAGTCGATGCAATAACACTCATCAAGAAGAGAGCACACATTCAATCCTGCGTCCCTGCAGCCTCTAACTACACAGCCAAACTCTTTAAAATCTGCACAGAACTGGTCAATCCTGTTGCAGTCTCCACCGCTCCTGTTCCCTCCCAGGCCCTCTGTATGGCTCTGGCCTCTCAAGTCTGCTAAAACTCAGGACATCCTGTCCACTATCTCCTCTTCCTCTCCCTCTTCCTCTCTTGGCCCCCCTTTGGCCATCTCTACCTCTCCTCCTCCTTTCTCCTCTTTCTCTCTGAAAACACCTGACAAGGTTTCTAGACAAGTCTGATTCATGAAAGTGTTGTCCAAACAGGTGCTCCCCTGCTCCTCCAGAAACATCAATTACCATATTGATGCCTTTGCTGCACCTTGGCCGATTTCTGTACCACTCTTTCACCACTGGAACGTTCCCCTCTCCCCTTAAGCACTCCCTTGTGCACCCACTCCTCAAGAAGCTATCTGCCGATCCTACCTGTCTGGCAAACTATCACCCAATCTACATCAACCCATTTCACGGCAAACTCTTGGAAAAATGCTGGCCATCTCCCAGCTTACTCTCCACGTTGAATCTGTTGGTTGTCTCCATGACAATCAGTCGCGCTTCAGAACTGCCAGAGGCATGGAAACTTCTCTCCGGAACACCCGTGAAGATCTGCTCTCAAACCTTGATTCCGGCATTCCTTCTGTCCTAATCCTCCTTGATCTTCCCTCTACTTTCGACACAGTCAACCACGCCATCCTGATCAATCGACTATGTGAGAACCTGGGCATCACAGATCAGGCCCTAGAATGGCTGACTACCTTCCTCTTGGACTGCCCCTCCCAGGTCCAACTTGGTCCCTTTCTCTCAGCCACCTCTCTCTCTACCTGTGGCATTCCCCAGGGCTCTATCCTCTCACCCTGGTTTTTCAACCTCTTCTTAGCCCCTTTGGCCCACCTGATCTATACCTTCTCCTCTAACTTTCAGTGTTATGCGGATGGCACTCAGCTTTCCTTCAGGTTCCTCTCATGCTCATTCCTAACAGTCTATCGTGATTCAGGATTCGTGCACCTCCAAAGATATCTACCTTAGTGTCATTAAGATGGAGATCCTTCTCATTGGGCCCTCTGCCCCTGTTTTTCCTCTCTCACTCTGGCCGCCCGCCTTGGGTCCTCTTCCTTTGCCTTCCTGCGAGGCAAAAAACCTTTTGTGTCATCTTCGTCTCCACTCTCTCTTTCTCTCCTTGCATCTCGAAACGTTGCCAAGAAATCCCACTACCTACCAGCTGCTCCTCCTCAAAGGGACTCTTCCCTTTCTCTCTTTCCCCCAGAAGCTCACTTGCTCCAGAGCCCCATTTCGCTTTAGGCTAGACTACTGCAACAGCCTCTTTCTCAAGCTACCTTCCTCTACTCTCCACCCTCTGCAACTAATCCAGAACAGGACAGCGAGGCTTATCCTTGGCCACAAGCCCAGGGATCATATCTCTACAGCCCTGAAATCTCTCCACTGGCTCCCGGTGGTTTCAAGAATCAGGTTGAAGACCCTTTGCATTGTCCACAAGGCGTCCTGGGGTCGGGCCCACACTACATCCAACACTCTCTTCCAAAATACCTTTTTTCTCGAGCCCTTCCCCCGGGCTACCTCCAACTCTCTAAGGGCAAAATGCTTCTTCAGGCAGAGAGTGGGGCGTAGATCTCTCTCCTCTGCAGATGCCTCCCTCTGGAATGGCCTCCCTGCCCTCTCAACCTTAGCGGACCACCTGTTGTTC
The DNA here is from genome assembly GCF_040938575.1 of Ambystoma mexicanum. Taxonomy (NCBI): domain Eukaryota; kingdom Metazoa; phylum Chordata; class Amphibia; order Caudata; family Ambystomatidae; genus Ambystoma; species Ambystoma mexicanum. The sequence goes on along the minus strand of NC_090933.1, from coordinate 20,769,762 downwards.
TGGAAGCAGCTCAAAACGTTCCTCTTCTCCTCTGCTTTCGCTCTCTCCCTCCCCTGCTGACCTACCAGACCTACCTGTCTACTGTACTGACTGGTTCCTTGGCTACCCTCAGAGTCTCAATGAGTCCAAGCTCTTTCTTGATCAGTCACCCTCGCACTGCCTCCGGCCTACCACGCACTTAGGGACTGTAACTGTAACCCTACAGTCCCTTGTTCTCCTTGCACTACAGAGAGCCGCACTGTCCTGGCAGCAATTACGCAGAGCATTACAGCCCTGTTTTCCCCTTCCTTCTTCCTTCCACTTCCCCCCTCCCTTTCCCCTTGCATTTCTCATTCTCGCACTTGCACGATTAGAATGACACAAGGCCTAGTAAGATCATTTGTCTTGTCCACCCTCTATCTTCACTCCATTGCTTGTCGTGCCAAGAAACACTTGTGTACAGGCGTGTTATAATAGACTTATATCATATCATTTTATCACAGATGCTCAAAAAAATATACAATGCTGCAGTAAGAAATGGCTAGACTAGCAGCACCCAAATGCCAATCTAGTCAGGTAATTACACTTAGCAGGACTGCTTTATCAGAAATGCGCAGTTATAAAAAAGTCATACCAAACTGAGGAATAACTAGACTGGCTGCACCAAAATGCCTCTCTAGCCACTAATACCACATATCATGCCTGCTTAGCCTGGACATGGACAACCATTATGATTTATCGCACAATCCCACTGCCCACACATCCCCTCTCACTCAAATGACCTACCCCAACCTCCAAAATCAGCTCCTTGGCCCAGAATTACCTTCACGTCCCTCTTCCTTGTCCCAGGGCTTACATTTGAGGCTCCTTGCCTCATAGGTAAGTACTGAGATGAGGAAGCGTGGGATTAGGAGTAATGAATATACAGGTAGCTAAGTCAGGCATTACCTCCATGTACCTCTACCTCATCCCAGTGCTTGTGTATGAGGCATAGAGCCTCATACACAAATACTGTCTCATACACAAGTACAGGGACAAGGAAGAATTGGGCTAGGAGTAATGACGATTACCAATAAGTAATTAAAGCATTAATCAGAAGTAGGGGCTTAATAATATTCAGTTAACTGGGCTGCAGCACTCACCCCCAGACATTTTGGGCTGTGGTGACTCAACCTGGCTGACCTTCAGAGCAGTTGCCGGACAGAACAGGATACCGATGTTAAATGGCACCTGGGTTTCGCTGTTAACAAGGGCCCAGCAGTTACTAACGTAAAGCATTTCACTGCTAGTATCTGCATTCAAATGCCAAATGTTTTAGGCAATTGAAATGGTGATGTGGGTTTAGTACTCTAATGCCAGGGAAGTGACTGGAAGGGTAGAAAGGGAACAGGAGACCGTTCATTCTCACAACAGTTCATAAGTGGGTGCTTTCACACTTAAAGGAGAGCGTTAACTGCTTGTAACATTGAAGCTGCACTAGAATAGTCTCATTAAAATGCGTAAAGAAGTTAGGGGCCCCCACACAAATAAGTTTGCCTTCCCCACCACCCGTGAAGTTAGCACCTCTCCCAACATTTGAAGGATCAGCCCCCCCCCCGAAATGTAGGTTCTGTTGCGCCCCTGAACTCAAGCACAAACACCATTCACAATATACACGCATGCACACCCAGCCATCCTTACATTTAAGTGTGCACTCTTTCACCATACAGGCACACCCAGGCAGCCTTTCATACATTTACATGTGTACCCTTTCACCATGCAGGCAAACCCTGGCAGCCACCCATATATTTAAGTGTGCACCTTTCACTTTACACGCACACCCAGTCACCCATACATTTGTGTGCACCCTTTCACCATACACTCACACAGGCAGCCACCTCCACATTTAAGTGTACACCCTTTCACAATACACTCACACGCACAAACGTCATTGGGTTGAGGGGAGCCCTATTACTTCAAAATGAAGTAATTGGGCCTCAGTAGAAGTTTGCTGGTCTGGTAACAACGGTACTGGTAAGCTTGCCGATACCGTTGTTACCAGACCAGAAAACTACAAGTTCTGCTCGCGGGTGCCTTCCCGCCTGCCAGGTCTGACCTGGCGGGTGTACCGGCAGCCACAAGCAGAGCATGTTGGATGCACCGGCACCATTCTGAATGCTGCCGGTGCATCTGAGCTCCCCATTCCCATTGAACCCTGTGGGGATCAAATGGGAATCGGGACCATTTTTTTCTGGCGCCAGCAAATGGGCAATTACCGGGTCCATGGGGGGCGTAATGACCCGTAATTGCCCATTCACGGGTGCCAGAAAAAAGCGCAGGTTTGGCGGCAGCCCGCCGGTTTTACTGGCAAGGCTAACGCCAAACTTTTTTTTTTTTTAAACTTTATTTTTGAAATTTTACAGAATAACAGAAAACACATGTGCACCATCAGGGTGCACTAACGTCACGAAGCGGAACAAAGGAGAAAAGGGGACGAATTGAAGAGAGGGTAGGGAATGGAAGGGAATAGAGCAAAGCGAAAAGAAAACATAACATTTCCCGCTCCCGGTTACGACCGCGGAGCTGCCCCACCCCACTCATGGCCACAACAACAAGCATCAGGACTTTCCTGGTTAATTGCAATCATCATTAAGGCACAAATATATAGTGTCTCCCAACCTCACAGTTCTGTTTCGGAATCAGGAGCTCTCAGTAGTGGAAGGAGCTGCACTGTTTAGCAGATATGTAATATACGGCCCCCAGATGTCGGGGGGTCGAGCATGCAGTGGTAGGGTTCTTATAAATTCACTCTCTACATCCTGACAGTAGGTAATGTCTTTTTTCCAATCTTCAATTTTGGGTAGGGGGCCCCGACTCCAGGCCATAGCTATCTGCCTACGGGCCAACACCAGGAGGAGCGCTGCCAGTCTGCGGGATGCAGGACTCAGGGATTTTGTGAGGCCGAGGAGGGCCGCCAACGGTAATGGGGCTACTTGTTCCCCAATAATATCGGCGACGATCTGTAGTACTGAGGTCCAGAACCGCTGGATTCCGGGGCAGTCCCATGCCAAGTGGAAAAAGTCGGCATGTGTCGCTGTGCAACGGTCACATTGGGCCGATACTTCAGGGTGATGACGGTGTTTCTTGGCAGGGGTGTAATATGTCTGGTGCACGTAGTTAAAGTGTATCAATTTATATCGTGTGTTCACCGCGACTTTCTGGGTTTGGTATAGAATGTAGGACCAATCTCCAGACTCTATCGTCATCTGGAGGTCCGATTCCCATCTTTGTTGAGTTCTGGCATTGGGTGATCCGGTGTCTGCTACCAGGGATCGGTAAAGTGCCGAGACCAACCTCCCCTCTCCCCCAGCCTGGATGGTATTGTGCAGCAACTCCCACGTGGGGGGTTGTGCAGGAAAGGAGGGCAGTATTTTTTGTAGGGTGTAGCGCAGTCTGAAATAAAGAAAAATGTCTAAAGAGGTGGCACCGCCCCTATCTTTGGCCATCTGAGGCGTTAGGAAGGTGCCGCCCGGGAAGACATCGCCGAAGGAGTGGATGTTAAGCTTGTCGGCCCATATTAAAAATACTTTCTCATTCGTGAGGGGAACACCCGGGATGAACCTGGTCGGTAGCAGAGGGGAATATCTCACGGTCACCCCATACTTGGCAGCCATTTTCTTCCAGACCGCGTACGTAGAGAGGACTGTATTTAGAGTGTTGTACGGAACTGGGATTTGACTAATGATAACGGCACTGAGCAGATTGGGAGAGACCAGAGCACGCTCCACCTGCACATGAGGGCGCACAAAGTGGATCGTGTACCAGTGGCTTAGAAACTGTGCCTGGGATGCCCAATAGTACTTCTCGATGTCCGGGAGCGCAAGGCCTCCTTTTGACGTCGGCAGAACCAGGGTGTCGTAGGCCACGCGCGCCGGTTTACCGGCCCATAGCAGTTCCAGGACTGCAGTCTTGATTTTCAGGAGGAAGGATTTGGGGAGGAGTAGCGGGATATTGGTAAACATGTATAGAAGTTTGGGGAGTATAACCATCTTCGTAAGGGAGGTCCTACCCCACAGTGTTAGTGGGAGCGTTTTCCACCTGTGCACCCGTTCCTGAATGGAGGTGAGCGTGGAGACATAGTTGTCTTTATATATCTCGTGATGGTTACGAGACATGAGTATACCTAGCTAGCGTACCCCTGAGTTCTCCCATTTAAAGCCATGGTCGTCAACGAAGTGCACCGTGTGAGGGTCAGGGGGAATATCACAGATTTAGAGTGGTTGATTTTCAGTCCCGACATTTGCCCAAATCGTAATACCTCCCGCATAACTGGGTTAAGGTTCTCCTGGGGATTGCCGACAAATAATATAACATCGTCAGCATAGAGAGAGACAATCAATTTGTGTGGACCTAATTTGAGGCCTCTGTGTATTTGGAATTCGCGTAGTCTGGAAGCCAGGGGTTCCATGATAAGAGCAAAGATCAGAGCCGAAAGTGGGCATCCTTGCCTCATTCCGCGTTCAAGTGAGATGCATGTGGATCTGGTGTTCCCTAGTGTGATATAGGATTTGGGGCTGTTGTACAATAATGACACCAATTTAATAAAGAAGTTGCCAAAACCCATTTGTCTGAGCGTTGCTAGCATGAATGGCCATTCCACAGAGTCAAACGCCTTCTCGGCGTCAAGAAGCACCGCTATTGCCTGGTGCGATGGGTCCAGGGCCTCCATGACGCCAAACAGACGCCTGATGCCATAGGTGGTGCTGCGCCCTGGGACAAATCCAGCTTGGTCACCAATCACTAGAGCCGGCATAAGGGGGAGGAGCCTGGAGGCAAGAATTTTGGCCAGGATTTTATTGTCTAGGTTGATCAAAGAGATTGGTCTATAAGATGCACATTCGTCAGTGGGTCTGCTGGCTTTGTGTAGGAGAATTATATTGGCTTCCCGTAATGTTGGGGGAAGGCATCCGCTTTCGATGGATTCTTCATATACGCGTAACAAGAGAGGGGCGAGGGAAGTTGCGTAGGCCTTGTAAAACTCTCCGGTAAGACAGTCCGGACCTGGTGCCTTGGAACTCGGGAGGGACTTTATTGCTTCCAGTATTTCTTCTGTTGTTATCGGGGCGTTGAGAGGTTCTCGTAGGTCTGCCTCCACCCAGTACAGCTCGGTGTCGTCTAGGTATGCTTGCAAAAATTCAGAGTCCGAATTGCCTCTAGAGCTGTACAGGTCCTGATAGAAGTCTCGAAATGCCTTGGCGATGTCCACTTCTGCGTAGACACGCTGGTCTTGTGCGTCTTTCACACATTCCACCCGGGTCGGGGTTTTGTCCACTAATAGTAATCGGGCAAGCAGGGCTCCTGGCTTCTGACCCTCTCCATATTGTCGAATCTGGTGTTTTCGCCCTAGGAATTTTAGCTCTCTTTCGGCTGTTTCCCTGAACTTCTGGAGCTCCTCCTTCAGTTCTGCTTGGATTTGCGGGCTTGGAGCTGAGATGGCCTTCCTCTCAAGATCCTTCAAACGGGTTTCGCTGTCTGAGAGTTCACTGCGGATCAGCTTCAGTACACCATTTTCCTTACCCAAACAAATACAGCGCACAAAGCATTTCAGCGTTTCCCAAATGATGCTGGTCGCCCTGACTGAGCCTTGATTCCTCTCAATGAAGGATGTTATTTCCTCGCGCAGTTCATCAGCAAAAACTTTGTCTGAAAGCGCACCCGGCTTGAATCTCCAGTTCAATCCGGGGACTGATGCGCCCACCATGGAGACGTCAAGTGTGACCATTGAGTGGTCGGATAGCGTGCGCGGTAGAATTTGGCTAGATCCCCAGGCAAACGGACAGTGGGTAGAGGCCATGATGTAGTCTATCCTGGAGCTGGTGTTGTGAACGGGCGAGTAGAATGTAAAGTCCCTCGCATCACGATTATGATGCCGCCATGTGTCAGATAGGTCGAACGCTTGACATATCTCACGAACTTGACCACTGGCTTTGGATCGATGTCCAGTGGTGTTATGCGATCTGTCTAGGATAAGGTTCATCGGTGTGTTAAGGTCTGCACCCCATATGATTGTTTCTGCGTTGGACTTCCCTAGTTGGGACATCACCCAGTTAAAGTTGTCGGGTCCATCAGTGTTGGGAGCGTAGGAATTAACAATCACCACTTCTTTTCCTGCAATTATTCCCCTCACCAGCAGGCCCCTGCCTTCAGTGTCCTTCACCGATTCAATGGGACTGAAGTTAGTTCTCCTATCAATCAGGATGGCGACCCCTCTGGCAAAGGACGAGTACGATGAAAAGTACCTGTGACAACCCCAGGACTTGGCCCACTGTGATTCCGATGCCGCCAGGAGATGGGTTTCCTGAAGAATGGCGATGTTAACCTTGTGTCTGCGGAGACACTGGAGGATTTTCCTGTTCTTTGCCGGCTGGTTGCCGCCGCGGATGTTCCAGGTGGCTATTTTAAAGGTTATGGCTGGCATTCCGAAAGCTGGTTGAATTCACGCCTGTCAGGGCGGGAGAGCGAGAGTGGTGCCTTGAGGTAGTGGAGTGGCTAGAGTGTTTGGCTTCCAGGTTATCAAAGTTATATAACAACAACGTTGTGAGACGAGAGCGGGGTGAGAAAAGCGGCCGCGTCCAGCCCGAGTCCCTCCCATGTGTGGGCAACCCCCAACTGGCCCCCAGTAATCCCCCCATGTAGAACAGAGATGCAAGCATAGCCGCGCTAGGGGCACTGGTAGCCCACCAAGAGGGTGCCGGGCTTCCTATGGCGACGTAATTTCGTTCCTGCGATGTATATTGATCATAGAAGCAGAAGGTGCGCAGGTCACGACTGCCAATTGCTGTGATTGTAGGTTACGGAGGGTCCCCCCTCGCTCGCTCTTCTCGACGGGGTCTCGGATTGTTCCCGCCATGTCTGCAGCCATTCCGGTCTAGGTAGTCATTGGCTTCTTCGGGGGAATTGAAGAATTGGGCCTTCCCCTCATGTTGGATCCGCAGTTTCGCTGGGTATAGCATGGAATAAAGGATCTGATTGTCCTGCAGGCGTCGCTTGACTGCCGTAAAGGATCTTCTCTGCGTTTGCACCGCCTGTGAGAAGTCTGGGAAGACTTGAATGGAGTCGCCGTCGTATTGCAGTTTCCCCTTATCTCTGGCAGCCCTGAGCATGGTGTCGCGATCCTTGTAGTTTAAAAGTCTTGCAATGATTGGTCTGGGGTGCGCGCCGGGCGCCGGCCTAGTGTTCGGGATTCTGTGTGCTCTTTCTACCACAAAAAGCTGAGACAGCGTTTCTCTGCCGAAGAGAGCTATGCAGATCTGTTCCACAAAGTCTTCCATTTTATCTGGGATTTGTCGCTCCCTCACCCCTATGATCCTGATGTTGTTCCTGCGGGAGCGACCCTCCAAATCCTCATTCTTGGCGCACACCACCTTCATCTGGGTTTCGAGCACAGAGACACGAGATGTCAGTGCCGCTGATCCATCGTCCAGGTCGGACACGCGTTGTTCAACATTGTCGAGACGATCGGCTTGTTTATCTAGCCTGTGTTGAAGCTGGTCGACCTTCGACGATAGGGTGTCCAACTTGCATCCTAGGCCGCTGATACCGGCCTTCAGATCCATCAAAATCTCCCTTATATCAAAATGTGGGCCCTGGCCCTCGGTTGACATCATGTCAGGTGGCGGGGAGATGGGTCCGCTGCTGGCCGTGGGCTTGGCCTGTGAGCTGGCTTCGAAAGTCAGTTTCTTCTGATTCCTATCTACCTTCCCCATGGTAGCTCGGGGAGAGTGTCCGCGCTGGGTTGTGGCTGTCTTAGTCCGGATGTTAGCACAGTGCCTTTGGTGCCTGATGTGGAGAGTTCATGCACCGAGCGTGGGGCCTGCACGGCGCGCCGCCAAAGTTTGCCACAGGCCTTCTATACGAGCTGCGTCGAGGGGCGGCGGCACACGGTGCAGTCAGCGGCTTGTATCAGAGCTTCAGGCCCAGCCATCACGGGTAACATCTTCTTATGCCCAGGATCAATGCCGCCGGGGTTTACTCGCTTTCAGATATCCGGTCAACCGGACCAGCCCCCGCCGCATCCGCGGCTGAACGGATGGGCGTCGTGGGAGGCTCCGCTGGGACGGGCGCCGCGCCTCAGGCCTCTAGAAAGCGTGTGGTTAGCTCCTCCGTGCTGCACATCAGGCCTGCACCACAGCGGATTAAGCAGCGTCCGGCGGCGGGACAGGCGGGCCCACCCAGCAGCCGCGTCGAGCCCGCCCGCGTTGCAGTCTGCTCCTACCTGGGTTGTCTCGGGACTCTGGCACCTCGGCTCGTCGCTCCACCGTCCTCACGACAGGCTGCCGTGTGGGACGGAGACCTCCTCGTCTCGCGGGTGCCGGCACGCACACGTCCGCTCCGCCTGTGCGGCGCCGCTCCTGGTCCCGCCACCGAGACCTCCGCCAAGTGCCCGCCTCCGCCGCTCCGCACACACGCAGGGGCCGCACCGCCCAATCCGTCAGCCGACAGGCCTCAGATTTGCGAGCGAGTGTCTCGGGCTGTAGGCAGGTGTCTGAGTCGAGATTTATGTCAAAAAGATCAGTGGAGCTTCGTGAAGGTGCACAGCCGTAGGATGGGTATTCCAACCATCACAGGAGCATCGATGTTACAGGATTCATTAGAGCCCTACGGAGCTCTCTCAGGAAGCGGCCATCTTGGCTGGCTCTCTAGCGCCCTCTCGGCTACCGCCAAACTTGTAATGAGGCTGATTGTTTCTTTTTGAAATCACTCTTACTTCATAAAGAAATGTTTTTCTGTTAAGGACCGAACCATAACAGAAATTGTTTCTTCATGAAGGCAGAGTGACTTCAAAAATAAACTATTTCTTTTTGAAGTCATAGGGCTCCCCCACCCCATGATATGGAGGCCGCCAGCCTGGGGTCTTCCATGTCATGGGGTAGGGGGACCCCTCGGACTTCAAAAAGAAAGTTTCTTTTTGCAGTCACTCTGTCTTCATAAAGACATTATTTCTGTTACATAATTAATGTCTTTATGAAGGCAAAGTGATTTAAAAAAGAAATTAAAAAAAAAAGATATTTTGAAAAAATATTTTTTTTCATTTTTATTTTTCAAGTAGGGGCCCCTCCCAGGACATGTTCTAGCAGGGCCGCCCTCACCGCGGGGGCTGCGGGGGCCCCTGTTACGCCAGTGGCTGTCAGGGGCGATAACGGCCAAGGTGTAAAACACCATGTACACTTCAAAAGGTATCCCACGCCAAAAGGGCAATCGCTCACATGGCCTCCTCAGACCCCGTGTCTCCAGGCAGGCCAAGCCTGAGGCAGGCCGCCTCCCTGCAATCCACATAAGTGTGTCTCCATTCAGTAGTCTTCCTGTGCCTTTTCTGCACGTCCACCGCCCCATCCATCCACTCCCGCTCCCCTATCAAAGGCATTTTGCACCCGTGGATGAGCGCTGCCATGGTGTGCTGTCAGGGGCGATAACGGCCAAGGTGCCAAACACCATGTACACTTCAAAAGGGATCCCACGCCAAAGGGGCAATCGCTCACATGGCCTCCTCAGACCCCGTGTCTCCAGGCAGGCCTCCCCTGAGGCAGGCCTCCCCCTTGCAATCCACATAAGTGTGTCTCCATTCAGCAGTCTTCCTGTGCCTTGTCTGCACGCCCACCGGCCCATCCATCCACCCCCCCTCCCCTATCAAAGGCATTTCGCACCCGTGGATGAGCGCTGCCATGGTGTGCTGTCAGGGGCGATAACGCCCAAGGTGCCAAACACCATGTACACTTCAAAAGGTATCCCACGCCAAAGGGGCAATCGCTCACATGGCCTCCTCAGACCCCGTGCCTCCAGGCAGGCCAAGCCTGAGGCAGGCCGCCCCCCTGCAATCCACATAAGTGTGTCTCCATTCAGCAGTCTTCCTGTGCCTTGTCTGCACGCCCACCGTCCCATCCATCCACTCCTCCTCCCCTATCAAAGGCATTTCGCACCCGCGGATGAGCGCTGCCATGGTGTGCTGTCAGGGGCGATAACGGCCAAGGTGCCAAACACCATGTACACTTCAAAAGGTATCCCACGCCAAAGGGGCAATCGCTCACATGGCCTCCTCAAACCCTGTGTCTCCAGGCAGGCCTCCCCTGAGGCAGGCCGCCCCCCTGCAATCCACATAAGTGTGTCTCCATTCAGCAGTCTTTCTGTGCCTTGTCTGCACGCCCACCGGCCCATCCATCCACCCCCCCTCCCCTATCAAAGGCATTTCGCACCCGTGAATGAGCGCTGCCATGGTGTGCTGTCAGGGGCGATAACGGCCAAGGTGCCAAACACCATGTACACTTCAAAAGGTATCCCACGCCAAAGGGGCAATCGCTCACATGGCCTCCTCAGACCCCGTGTCTCCAGGCAGGCCAAGCCTGAGGCAGGCCGCCCCCCTGCAATCCACATAAGTGTGTCTCCATTCAGTAGTCTTCCTGTGCCTTGTCTGCACGCCCACTGGCCCATCCATCCACCCCCCCTCCCCTATTAAAGGCATTTCGCACCCATGGATGAGCGCTGCCATGGTGTGCTGTCAGGGGCGATAACGGCCAAGGTGCCAAACACCATGTACCCTTCAAAAGGTATCCCACGCCAAAGGGGCAATCGCTCACATGGCCTCTTCAGACCCCGTGTCTCCAGGCAGGCCAAGCCTGACGCTGGCCGCCCCCTTGCAAACCACATAATACCACAACATAAACACGTCATTCATTCACAAACACACCCCTGTTTCTAATACTTTATAAACCACTTGATATGTCTCATGAGAACATCTTTGTGCTTTGCAAGTCAACTCCTGAACGTTCTACCTGAGAAGCACTGAGATCTATGCTAATCTGCTCGTCGTCGTGCCATCTGTGACCGCTTCGAGCAAACTCGTCAGTGTGCTACCTGTGGCCATCTACCTGTTCTCCTGCAACATACTGCTCGGTCTGCTGAATCCAACTGTTTGTTGTTCAAGGTAAGGCCATGTATCCTAGTCATATTTCGATCATTTTTAAATTTCTATCTATTTGCGATTAGAGTACTCAATAGTGCTATGTTCATTTGGCTCATTGCTATTGACTTGAGTTTCAATTGTTATGCTATCGATAGATCTATTTATTTTCATCTGTGTCAATTGTCATCGAATTGCATCCTTCGGGGGTCCAGTCTATAATGTAAGCATGTTTCCTTCTCGTGCAAGGCAGAACATCCAAGGGACGAGTCACATGTTCAGAGTTTAGTCACATCATTTACAAATTTCTGCAATTTATGCAAACACTAAGCCGCACATGATGAACTGGTATAGTTCCGGCGAGTAAAACAAACTTTGCATTGAACATTGTATGGTTCATTTACTTTTGTATCACATTTCTATTCATCAAGATTGTTTAATAATGTCGATATTTACTTTTCAGAATTTTCAACAATGCCTGCCTGTTCGATTAGCGGTTACCCTTCGAAGACCCATGCTAAATCTGAAGGCACTACAATGCATGTATTCCAGAAAACTGTTGATCGAATAAGAGAATGGGTCAGACATTGCGGATATCCACTGCATGAGCTTGAAAGTAGAGTCCAACAAGTCTTTGAGGACAAGAGGGGTGATCGATACTGCATCTGCAGCCGGCACTTTCCCTCGAACATGTACGCCACATCTTGGGTAACAAAGAAGAATAAACGGCGAACAACACGAAAATTGCTTGCAAACGCTATTCCCACTCTATTCGTCCACATTCCGCCACTGGTGAGTCAAGTGTCCGTTTTTAGCTTTAGGCCTTGCGGTAGTGTGTAGGTAGCCGAATGGATTCATTGATATTTTAGGTGTTGTTTCCAATTTGTAATACTTTCGAAATTGATATGAGTGTATAGCTTTTTCAATAATGACATTTATCAATATATTATTTTTAGATTTCATAACCCACAAACGAAATCTATATATGGGCACAGGGAACTGTGCTATATTGTGCAGTTTCAAATGCATTACGCAAGTATTCTGTCTCCTTACATGGCAATTTTAAATATTGGCATTTCATTATCAAACAATAATTTACCTTTACAACTGCTTGACTATCCCTGGAATCTGAAGCAAGAACATTCTACTTCCGAGACGTGCTCGCAGTTATCAACCACTTCTAGCGCGTATCAGGTAATCTTACTTGGCAATTCCGCTACAGACTTGTTTTATGCATGTCAAGTAATAGTTTTTATGTATCGTGTGATTAGTTTACCAATTGTTTGGTTAGTGCTTTCCAATTGATATACACCTTGGTTGTCGTCCCCTGGTGCTTTCGTTTTCAGTTATAATTAGTGTTATCCATACTAATGCAAGTACTGTCTTTCAGGGAGATGCTGAAGCGTCCACCACATTGACAACAGCCCTAGATGTTCTTCAGCAGCACGAGGTATATATACTGACAGCTCTATGGACCGTGATCATCAGGACTGGAACACTTGTCATTTGTTTTACGCCATGTTTCATTCGTGGTTAGCCATTGATATGTACCTGTGCGGTCGACCCCAAGTGTGTGTTATGTTTTCAATATTGTAATCCTTACTAATGCAAATACTATGTTTCAGGCAGTTGTTGAAGCGTCAACCCCCGCACTTTATGCGGAGCCTGACATTCAAGTAATTCCAGGGGAAGTGGAAGCGGGACCATGCGGATACGAATCGGCACAACAGCTTTCGGAAGTGCGCACTACATTTACAACATCCCTAAAAATTCTTCAGCAGCACGAGGTGTGGATACTGACAGCTCCATCGAGCGTGATCATATACCGTGATTCCATTTGATATACTTTCTTCCCTATTAATGCAAGTACTGTGTTTCAGGGAGACGATGGAGCTTCCACTACAATCACAATATCCCATTTAGATGATGCAGATGTAAAGAAATCGGAGAAATAAGTCGATTAAGTCTGATCATATTTAAATATTCCTTGATTCTTTTAGACAAAGCATCATTTGTGGTTATCTCTTTATATGTACCTGTGCCGTCGACCCCAAGTGTGTGTATGTTTAAAATATTGAAAACCATACTAACGCAAGTACTGTGTTTCAGGGAGTTGCTGATGCATCCTCTCCAATACAATCATTCATGGCAGTCCATGCAGAGCCAGAGGTATGGATACTGACAGTTCCATCGAACTAGGTCATCAGAGTTCGAATACTTGTCGTTTGATTGTTCTACACAATGTTTAAATCGTGTTTAGCTATTGAGATGTACCTGTGTGTTCGTCCTCGCGTGTGTTTTATGCTAACAATATTGTGATACATAGTAATGAAAGTACTGTGTTTCAGGGAGTCGATGTAGCCTCAATCCGTACTGTCTATGCGGATACAGAAAATATAGTCGTTGCAGCGCAACAGGAATGGAAGAGATGCGGAAACGAATCGGAGCTACAGCGTGCAGATGTTGAAGGCCGAGTCAAAAAAGTTGCAAAGAAAAGAAACAAAAATAAGGTTAGTCTCAAGCAGTTCATAACTTTAGAAATTTTTTTGTGCTGGGGACTATTTTATGTTTTTTTCCAGTCAATTGTACTATACTTTATCTTGTGTTTAAACTGAACATCCCTTTTCCAATCGGTCCTCTAGTTACCCGTGGGTGTACGAACTATACATACACAGACAGTGAAGCGAATGAGAGATGTTGCTTGCCAGACCATTTACACTATGGAGGAACTATTAATTCAGACGCCGCGTATTGAGACCAGAGATGCTCATGTCCAATGGCCAGAACATGAAATGAATGTGTCCGGAGAATCCAGTAAAGTTGTAATGGACCATTGCTACAGTGCGACTGCAACACCACAAGAAGATGATACTGAATGTATTGAAGATAGCTCTGAAGTAGTCGCAGATCAATTCACACTATCTACCCCCGCCAAAAAAATGCCACCCAAAAAGCTGTCGACAATGTTGTGTTCTCCCATCAATGTTAAAGTAACAGATGTTGAAATGACAGAGAATGAACCAGCAGCAGCATTCACCGACGCTTCAGAAGCTGATATCGGCGATATTTCTTTCAATGCTGCTGATATGTCCTCAACGATGCAGTCCGAAACAAGTGTGATGCCGGATGACAGTCTAATGAAAGAGGGCAAATACATAGTATTCGACAGTTGTTTGATGGATATTATAAGGATGCTGAAATGTGGGCATTCCGTCAGAGAGAAAGTATTTCGGAAGCCATTGATTCATGTGACTCGTCAAAAACAAGACAGTAACGTCACAATACATGCCGCCTGTAGATTAAATCATACGTTCTCATGGTCTATACAACCGATGCTGGGGAAACTGCCAGCAGGCAATCTACTGTGTGCAGCTGCATCACTTTTTAGTGGCTCCAGTTTTAGAAAGTTAAAGTCTTTCTTTCAGTTTGTGGGACTCCATTTCATTTCTAAAACGCAGTACTGCAGATACCAACGTGATTATCTATTTCCAGCCATTAGTGATGCTTGGAAAATTGAACAATTTTCTCTAGCAAGTACATTCAAAGGCAAACGATTCAGGCTAGCCGGCGATGGACAGTGCGACAGCCCTGGATTTTCTGCCACGTACTGCACCTACCACTTTCAGGACATGGATGGTAAGAAAATTGTGAGTTCGGTGGTCTTGCAGGTGCCCCAATGTAAATCCTCAGTGGACATGGAGAAACTAGGATTCATAAAATCAGTGGAATATCTACAATCGAGGGGAATGCACATCGCCCTCATAGCCACGGACAGACACGTTTCAATTGCCAAGACAATGAGAGAGCAGTTCCCACATATTAAACATCAATTTGATGTATGGCATCTTGCTAAATCAATCAATACGAAAATCTCGGCTGCAGGGAAAAAAAAGGTTTGGAAAGTATTTCACAGTGGTCCCAGTCTATCAGCAACCATCTTTGGTGATGCTCCAAAACTTGTGAAGGGTCAGTGGAAATCCTACTTGAAAAATGGCGGTCACTGATGCATCACTGTACCAACGTTCACCGCTGGACAGAAAACCTACATTTCCACCAATGTGAACATGACCCTTTGTCCCCAGAGGAGGCACGGAAGAAGAAGTTGTTGGTTCCATCTTCACCCACACACAAAGCCATTGAGAAGATTGTTTTTGATAAAACTCTATCAAGAGATTTGAGGGGGCTGACAGTATTCTGTCACACAGGAGGTTTGGAAGTTTTCCACAATATGTGCCTAAAGTACAGGCCAAAGCGCTTGCATTTCAGCATGCAGGGCATGAAATATAGGACTCTACTTACGGTCTTGGCCCATAACGAGAATATGTGCCGTGAACAATCTAGAACTACAGGTAATTTAGGGATGCTTCGCTACACTACGGCCTTTGCAAAAAAAAGTAAGCAATGGGTGATCAAACCAGTCTATGAGGAAATGGAGTTCGACTTTGTTAAAGGCCTTATTGTTGCTGTACCCGAGAAGCACAGATATGGAATTTTGAGCGTTTCTGTGCAGAGCACTGATGCATTGCCACCAAACATTGCCACTGTGCCATGTCCACCCAAAGAAGAACTCGTTGAGAAGTACAAATCCCGGTTTAAATCATTATAATCTGATTGTCTTTTTGTAAAAGAATGTTATTGTACAGTGTACATACAAAGTATGCAAACCCTAACCCCTACCTTCACCATCCTGGGTGGCGAACAACCTGGGTGTCATCTTTGACTTCTCTCTCTATTCACCTCATATCGCTGACCTTGTCAATATGTGTATGTATATATTTTTGTTGATGTAACTAAGTTTCTCAATCTCATGTAAATGCTGCGCACTGTTAACCGAGGGGAGGCTTGCGTATTGCATATAATAAAACAAACAAACAATAAATCTCACTTTCAACTCAAATCCTCGGGTACTTTATACTTTCCCTGACCTTCCCCCAAAAAGTCAATATACCCATAGTTATGGTTCTGTAGGGCTGCAAAGCTCGCGTACAATGAGGACAAAATTGGGGGCCTTAGAACGCGCCAAGCGAGCCGTTGCAGATGGGAGAGAAGCCAGTTCGCATTTGCACATTGAGGCCCAGTACATAGATGGATTCGAAAATTCAAGTTCTCACAGATGGCTTTACTACGGGATGTTGCAAAGTAAGAATGCATGCTCATTTCGAGTGAAGGTCAGCGGCTTTGATTTTCAGCTCGCGGCCTGGAGAGGCCCACAACTCGCACTGGCAGTATAAGGTTCTATTGTTTTTTGACCTTGAGAGACATTGCACTATCCCTGCAAGCAAATAGTTTCTGATCGGCCGTAATAAGTAAAATGAATAATAGTAATAAAGATCGGCTGGCGAGACTATTTATAATTTTTATGTTTTCAAAACAGGTGTATCCTACCCTACTGCTACTGCCACCAGTTTCAGACCCCGGCAGATGGTTTTTTCAACCGCCAGCTGCAGCTTCTCGTAAACAACTGCACCACTTTGACTATCTTATGGGACGATCGCCAAGGGCCCATATGCCCTTACGCGGTACTAGCGGCTAGAAGCAACATATCAACCTTTACGCTGGCCTAGTGCCTAGTTGATGGAACAGCATTGTGGCTCACCGTGCGACCAAAGTGCTTCTTTTAATGAAAACCAACACCCTGTGTACCATAAAGGAACAGCGCGTGACTCACGATAAACTTTTACGGATTTGCGGATCGAGAGAAAAGAAAAAAAATCACATTCCGATTTAATATGCAATTTGATGAATATTCTATAAACATTTAATGTCAAATAAATGTACTTTACCAAATGTAACGTGTTGCTGTTTGATTTTAAAGTACAGTTTCATATTCCGAATTGTGGCGCGCTGTGTTGTGAGTTGATCTGTGTTTGTTTCCGGGTTCTGTGTGAAGTTGCGTAGAAGATGACTGGGCGCGTTTGCCTACGCAGCACAGTAACGTCACGAAGAGAGGCGGGGAATATGAATGTTTTGATAATGTCACGCTCAGGGGCGGGGATATGATTTAGTGCCGCAAAAGCAGGTCAAAAGCAGGTCAGCCAGGGCGATAGGATTATCACAAAATATCAGCGCCCTGGTGCCTGTTTTCGCGTGCGTTTAATGGACGAAAACTCGGGTAAGGTCCATAGGAAATGTTTCTAAAATCGTGCGATTTAGGCTTAAAAACACATGGCCGACCCCTAGGGACAATAAAAAAGTTTGACCGAACCATTCCTTTAATAATAACACTTCATGTTCTGAGTCTTTCTGTCATCATAGGGAGGATACAAACTGCCTTGCCCCTACGGGAATATTGGTTCACTTTAGAATTGTCCCCCACCACAACCTCCAACTCTTTTCCTGTTTCGCTACAGCCGACAGTCTGGATAGAGCACTGGCAGGGGCACACATTGCCAACATCCACACAAGCCCTGGCACTCTGGGACCACTACTGTTAGGCAGAATCCTGTGCAGTTCCCTTGGGGAACAGTGCAAAAAGATTAAGACTACAGGAGCAGCAGTAAACCCAATTGGTAGCAGTCTGCACCACCCATATTTACCTGGTAGCTGTGGCTGAGCAGTCAGACTTCTCTCAAGAAGAGTAGGGCAGTATGCAGAGTATACACAATAGGGCCAAAAAACAGTTGAGCAAACAAACACTGACCAGAGCTTTGTATAAAAAGTATATAGTTATTTATTTAAAACACACTTTAGGTAATACACTAGCACTCTCAATGAAAAGTAATCTAAAACACAGTCAGGTAAGTATATACACCTCCCTTGATAACTATCAGACAAGTCAGGGTTAAAGCACAACTATTTGTTAAGACAGGAGTGAGCGCTTAACCTAGATGGCACTCCAATAGTTTAGGTTAAAAAGGGAGGGGAAAGGCAGAGCATAAAATAAAACAGTTCCCAACACTTTTAAGAGTTCAGAGCAAGGGGAGAAAGGCAGGTTATACTGTAGAGCCAAAGTTCATAGGACAGGCCCACTTTCAATGGAGCAAAGCGAAATGTGCCCAGCATCACACGGTTTAAAGTGCACTGAAAGTCTTTGCAGAGTGTTCAAAAGAGGTTGGGGTGGTTCAAAAGATATAGTTAGAGGTCTGGAGCCAACCCAGTATAGAAGCCAAGGATTTAAGGGTCACCTTTAGCAATCTGTAGAAAGGGGAGGCCAGGCAGGACACAGTACCTTAAAGAGAAATGAAGCTCCAGCGGGGCAGTTGTTCCTGGCAGTGGTTGCAGTTTGTCATTCCGACCAGGGGAAGAGAGGATCTTGCCGAGAAGGAAACTTGGAGTCGTTGCACTGCACAGGGATGAAACCAGCCGCAGAGTTCCCGATTAAAAGGTGCGGTCCTTTTATTCGCGGTCAAAAGTGGTGAACTTGGCTATCCAGCCGACGGGGTGCTTGGCACGAGTGATTCGACCAAGGGCCATCTTTGGAAGGCGAAAAGGGTGAACTGGTTGGTCCCACCAGCTCAGAGGAAGAAGACTCAGGAAAGTGGTGAGGTAGCTGCAGCAGGGCTGCAGCAGGGCTTCACCGGTGGTGTCGTTGTTGCAGATGGCTCTTCATCCCTCTTCGGATTGGTAGGTCCTGTGGCGACTTCTGAAGTTCCAGTCCCAAAGGACCTGTTTTTATGCAGAAAACCCCCCATTCATCAGCCTAGCTGTCAATCACACATGCTAAGTGGTGAGCCGGGCGGCTCACCACTGGGCCAATCAGAGTAGAGTGCAACTTGGGTTGCTAAGGCAACGCAGTCCAGGGTGCCAATTCCCCCCTCCACCCTTCCTGTGGAACCCAGACAGAGTGGCACCATTTGGAGGGCTTCTGTGGAGAAGCCCGCCAAAATAGTGGAACAAAGGGCTCAACCTTGGTCAGAGTTACAGAGACGGACACAAACACCATTTTAGAATCGAGTTCCGGAAAAAAGACCCAACCGATGATTTAATATTAGATAAATAAACTGGCAGTATCTTTAACATTGCACCAAAAAGCGGTGCGTTTAAAATGAATGGGAAAATCCCATAGAGAATATTCCGGTGGAATATTTTGCGTGGTAACCACTGCCATCAGCCAGAAACTCGACGAGGGGGGACGGGACAGTGCCCCCTCGAAAACAGATCCAGGGGCAATCGAATTACCCCTTACCAGTACTTCCACAATATGATGGTTTGTACTGGTTCTGTTCACAATTTTGGACTAGTAAAGCCAATGGTGACTTTACATGACCTGGGAGACAGTAGTCAGTCCCAGGGTATAGAGTCTATGTTTGGGGGTCACTGTGACACCCCTGTGGTACTGCACTGAGGGTGCTGTGTACTACACATACAGATAAACAGATGATACCCTATGGAGTAAAAAGAAACCCCATAGCCCATAAGCACATAAGTCAAAAACTCACCTCAAATCATGCGTAAGAGTGGGAGTAAAAGAGTCTCACTCTTAGCAGGAGAAAAAAGCAAACCCCAAAAATCCAGCAAACCTGCTGGGGGATTCACTAGGTTTGGGAAATTAGCTTTATGAGAGAATTCTCCCTAACAACTACTATGATTATATAGTGCAGTATAAAAGCTTTGTAACACAATTTATTACAGCAGCGCTCTGTCCGGTCTATTACAGTTTATCCAGGGCTTAACAACTGGTGATAAAGATGACCAACCCCACAGCCTACAGCACTCCCTTATATGATATATAATGTTGAGGGCCCCTAACGCTACATGCTGAGATTCATGCCATGTTGGTAGCAAGTATAACATTTATCCTCCAAGTTCGTCCTGGGCGTGGGGGTGAACCCGAGCAAAATCCTTCTCTTCCAGGACTACCTGTCATGCGGTGTGTTCCATCTGACGTTCATGTCGCAGTCCCTCTGCAATAATTACTGGGAGGTCTTCACAGGGCAAAAAGAAGGAGGCCTCGTGCAATGCTTTCGATATGGAGATGCAAAGGGAGTCAAGGGACAGAAGGATCACAGTGCAAATGACTAACCCGCACGTCTCGGAGGCCGACATAGGCACCCTGCTGAAGAGGTACGGCACCATCAAGGATGGGCCTACCAAGATCAGGCCCACCAATGGGGTTTGGAACACCTCATGGAGGGCAACTGTTGAGCTCCAACATGGAGCCAAAGGTCGGGATGGCCTGAGAAACCTGCCATCGGTCTTCTAACTTGGAGCAGACGAAGGGAGAATCAGATACCAGGGCCAACCCTTCACCTGCAGAAGGTGCGATGGTGAGATACACAACACAAAGGCATGCCCCCTGAATGGTGGGGCCAGAAGACATGCAACTTCTGCGGTGCATCAGGCCACACCTACTACGGCTGTCCATCCTCATCGAAATTCTACACCTGAGCGGTGGCTGGGGAGCCAAGGATCCACAGCCAGCCTACGCCAGAGCGACACTCGAAAAGCAGATGAGAGGTCTGACGTACTTGGAGTGCCAAAGGTAACACCAGAGGACCTGTAGCAGCTTCAAGTGAGTTGAACAAGGGTGAGTCTCCTCAAACAGTATTTGAAGGTGGGTGACAAGTATTCGGCTGCCTTTTGAGCTTTGGAGTTGCAGGAGAACCATTCCAGGGTCTCTGGGGGATGTGAGTCCTTCCTTCTTACCTTCCCAACCAGGAATGCTTGGAGAAAGCACTTTCAGTGTTCTTTCACCTCCAATGAGCAGGGTTCACGGTACCAGTCGTCTCAGTTGCAGTAGGTCTTGTCCAGCCAGCTTGCTATCCCAAATTGCCCTTTGGGATGATTAGGAAGATGATCTCAACTCTTCCTTGGAGCTCTCTGTCCTTGACTCTATATCAGAGGACTTTGAAGTAGACTGTACCCCTAACAGAGTTCCAGGAGAATCCTCCTTCAAGAATTTTCCATAGATTAATCAACTAAAGGGAGCGGTCCCCTCCCTTATATAGGCAACCTTTCACAGTGAAGTCATCCACAGCATGCCTATTTTAAAGGGTGCAATACTGCAGACTGTGATAAAGTGTCCATTGCCTGCTGTTGTCATTTCTAGAGTGTCTTGTCTACAGGAAGTGTGGAGGGGGCCATGAGGTTTGGGAGCCCTAGCAAAATTCAAGATTGGGAGACCCCTCTTTGGACAGAAACCTCTTCTGGGCTACTCTTCCTCTGTCTACCTAAAGGTGGCCATTGTAATGACAGGAGAACATGAAGTACCAGTTCCCACCTGAATCCCTAGGGGGTGTTCCTGTTCCCTGCAGGATGTGACAAGCCTTCTCAGAGGGATGAAAGGGAAGGTTTCCTGGGTTGGGCCCACATGGATGTTGAAGGGACAGACATCCCATGCAGCATAATGCACTGCTCGGTTATGAATGAGTTAAAGTTCCCCAAGCAGACACAACATTGGCATAAATTGCTTGTGGCTGTATAATTCTGCAATCCAGGGAGCCACCATGTCAAAGCCAAACATGACTGTTATTTATTTATTATCAATATCCACCAGGCTGCTGGTGGGTAAATAATGATAAATTATGATACACTATGATATTTTGAAGCAGAGGTACATCGAACTGTCATAACTTTGGGTTCAAGAAGCTGTATTCAGGAATGCAAATGTGATCGTTGAACCTACCCTGTTGCCACTGAACCCAGGGGGTCCTTAAATCAGTAACACGTCATGCATGGATGGAATGCAGAAGAACTCTTACACCAAATAATAAGACCGACTCAGGAAGTTGGCAAAAAGTCCCGTCCAACTGTTTTATTATCAATTATCTAAAACAGGGGGTTACAATGGACATCAACGGACGTTTGATCGAGTTCTCAAACATGTTGCATAAAAACACATTTATATAATAGAAATTCATCATACGTGATGTCATACTACATGGCAAACAAGAAGTACCTATGGGGGTTGTGATACGCTCAAAGGGAACTTCTAAGTATACTTTCTATATAGGGACGGGTTGTGATTGGATCTAAACAGTCAGGTGGACAACGAATGCCCACCCCTAGTGCAAGTCATCTTCAACAGTTATTAGGTACACCGTATATCTTTGGCTCTCAGACTATAAGGCCCTTCGTTATATGGCCCTCTACAATTGGTTGGAACACTTGTGCCCTTCTGGAACATTCAGCTCACTAGCAACACGTAAGCTGGTACCCCAGGTGTCAGTGGGTGGACTTGACCATGTCTCCCCACCCAATTAGCCCAACATCTCTCATTGCACATGCCTTCTGCCATTCAGATTGTCTTTGAACTTGGCCTTGCAAAGTATCCTTGTTCCTGGGAATATAAGCGAGTATAGGCACACTCTTATCACAATTCTGGTCTGCACACCCATTTCCTATTTCCATCCTTGGCTCACGTGACAGGAGACTGTATTTCGGCCTGTTTTGCAGCATTTAATTGTCTTGAATTAATAAACTTGGCACTTGTTGTGTTCTTTACTTGCACCTTGACACGAGACAATTCAACGTCTCACAGTTCCTGTTCTTTATAGATAGACACCAGGCCAGACAACTCTTCCAGGCCTTTCCATGCTTTTAGCTTCATGTTGCCACGACACAGCTTTCCGATCCTTCCTTCTTTGTGGGTCTGAGCTTACTAAATATGTGACACGGATGTCCAGAATTGTATGTAATGATGGCACCTCCTGCAGTCTATTCACTACGTATAGCTAGCCTTTAAGATCACTTAGTCTACTTGCGTTGCTGCACCTGTAGAGTTATAAAACGGCTTGTATTTTCTGCAGTGCTCTTCACACGGGCAATCTTCATTCTGCATATGAAAGTCTACTTGATTCTTTATTTTATCATCATATTCCATAAAGTCTATACATCCTCTTCTTCAGCCACTCTTCTCAGTGCGTCACGCTCGCTTCCTGTGACGTCACCACTTCTCTTTCTCTCATCTTCATATTCCTTCGGGGATTTCCTCTAAGAGATTGTCATCCCTAGGGGGGATACATCATATAGGGTTTTCTCAATGGATACCTTTTATCGAAGGCACTCTGTGGAATAGGCACGATCACTGGTGTTGTGCATGTCGCAACTTCTGGCTCCCAGCATATAGGAAGGATGGGGGCAGGACTTCCTGCAGAGGAATTCAGCTGCTCCTCTACGCTCCCCCCTCTGGTTGGTTCATCGACCACTCCTTCATCAGTCTTCACATCTTGGTATGCTCTCTTGAAGAAGTGCTTCTTTGGAGTCCAGATCTTCATCACTCCTTTCAAGGATCCTGCTGATTTTACATGTTCATCAACACTCCAGGTCATGTAGCTGCACTGTCCATTTGGACTACAATAGACTGATCGTCCCACATCTTATGATTTGCGCACAGGGTAGTTCACAGGGTAGTGAAGCTGTTCAAGCGCTACCTTTAAAAATGCAACTGGCGTTAACGGCTTTCCAGTGCTATCCTGTCGCCATAATGCTTCAGTGGGGGATAAAGAACACCCCCTTTCCTTCCATAACTCCTGCTCTTCCTGTGGTGCACTGCCTTCAATCTCCATTAATTGAGTTCCCGGCAAATTATTAAATCCTTCTTTCACTACCATAATTGTGACTACCTTCTCTTTGACATCTGGAGTATAAAAACTTAAAATATCTGGTGAATATGCAACTCTTTTAACTTCTGCATCTGTGGCTTAATTTCTACAAGAAATAAAGTCTGTACGCTTAGTGTGAGTGGCGCATTTAATGACCACTATAGCTACTGGAAACTGTAGTGCCTTAATAAGACTGTCCAATAAGGATGCGTACTGCAGTGGAGTGCAGTCCGCTGTGAGGTAGCCCCTATTTTTCCAGCGTGCTAGCCCAGCATGTACGGTTGACGTCACATAGGCGGAGTCATTGTACACCGTCACTTCCTGCCATTCATGATTCTCGAGCGTGACAATGAGCGCTACTAATTCTGCCACTTGGGCTGAAAAGTGAGACAGTAGTCTTGCACTTGTTACAACTTCAAACTCGCCATTTGCTTTATGCCTCATTAAAGATGCGCCAGAATGCCTTTCTCCACTTATTTGATCAATTTTAGAAGAACCATCAATAAAGAGGATTTCACCTCCTGACAACGCGATTTCTTTTACGCGTGGTATATCATCATAGAGTTTTATATAGTTTGCACAGTCATGCACATGGTCACTTTCTGTCACTGGTTCAGCTACAAATGTGGCAGGATTCACTATTTTACATCTGACAATTTTAATCGCTGGGTTCAAAATGATCACTTCATAAACAGAAGCTCTCTGGGATGACAATGTACCGTTGGGTTTCTCTAAAATGGCCAACAGAGCATTCTCCACAAAAAGAGTCATCGAACAACCGATTACAATGCTTGTAGACTTCTAAGTTGTGAACGCAGCGGCTGCCAATGAATGTTTGCAAGGGAAGTGTCCCTTCATAACTGGGTCCAGAATCGCACTGTAATACGCTAGAGGCGTGTGCTCTAATGTAGTCCTCTGTGTAAGCACTGCTATCATAACTGTCCCATTTGTGTGCCAAAATAAGAAAAACTCCACAGCATAATTGGGAAATCCTAAAACAGGAGCTGTACAAATTGTTTTCTTCAACTCTTCAAATCCTTCCCCCATCTCCTCAGTCCCTTCTATTGTGACTTTATCTACCTGTGCTTCCTTCAAAGCCTGCAATAGGGGTCTTGTGTATGAAATGTAGTCAAACATCCATGCTCTCACATAATTACATAGCCCCAAAAACTGTTGCATCTGCTTCACCGTGTGCAGTTTTGCAGTTTTCCTAATCACCTCAGCTCTCTTAGGTGTCACCTTCTTTCCTTCATGTGAGATCAACTGTCAATTCTTCTTCTTGACAGGACTGCAACTTTTCCTTGTCCACCTTGTATCCCTTATCTGCATGCACACATCTTATGTGGTGCTGCAAATTAAAATATCATCTAAGTACTGTATCACAATGCTCTTCACATCAATATTGCCTAAATCCATCCGTAGGACTCTATTAAAGTTCGATGGGGACTCACAATACCCTTGGGGAAAACAAGTGTGTGTCAGATAAGCCTAGCGAAATCTGTAAATGAAATCAAGTCTTGTGAGTCCTTGCGCAACAGGATTGAGAAAAATGCATTTTTCAAATCAATCTCCGTGAAATCTTGCACTTCTACTGGGATACTGCATAGTATTGTTACCGGGTTAGGAACTAGAGGAAACTCTACATCTACAATCTGGTTAATCAGTCTCATATCTTGTATAAATCTTCATGACCCTCCCTTTGATTCTTTCACAGGGTACACCGCAGTGTTGCACAATGATTCTGATGGTACAAGAATACCTTGTTTCATCAGTGCTGAGTCATAAAAATACCCTCATCAGCCTGTCGAGACTAGGGTACTGTCTTGCTCGAGATAAAATCGCTCCTGGTTTCATCTTTATCTTGACTTCCCTTAACAGTCCTACTCATAAGGGCCTGTAGTCCATATGACACTTGGCACCATCTCCAAGTCTTCATTAAAAAATGCTGGACGCTGCTGCATTATCGCGATTCGCTGTGGGATTTCCCTTTTCTCTATTCTAATCCAGTATGTAATGCTCATAAACAACACTACTTCATCATCTGTTGGGTCATCTCTAAACGTGTCATGGTCCGTTATGTCAATCATTCTGTACCCTTCTTCATAGCTATCACTGTCCTCCATGGTCTACCCTTGTCATACGTTCCTTCAAACATCACCATTTCCCTTTATGCCTGCTTATTCTAATTCTATAGGGATGGTATGTCCCCCCTCTTCGTCCATATGTATCTGTGGTCTAAACAAAAATTCATCAGGTATTCTCATAGTCTTTCCCACTAAGCCAGGTAGCTATGTCAATAGAATGCTCACCCCATAAACGAAAACCTATGGATCCACTGAAACGCCTCGCAGAGCCATTTGCCCAGTGAATGCCAATATAAATCTACCCACATTCATGTAATGTATTCCAGGAGTTGGACACACTATCCATTCTTCAGTAAAAGAAATTGTCATGTTGAGTTTTGTCACCAAATCTCTTCCCAAAATGAGAACTGGTGTCTGTCGAGAATACAACAATGGACCAGACATGTCACGCTCTCCTGTAGAGGAGAGTGTGACATGCCCCGACATTGGATATTTTCCCTCTTGTATACATGAATGAGTAGCCCCAGTGTCTACTAGAAAATAAAAAGATTTGCCTCCTATTGTCACATCAACCCTTGGTTCCTCTTGTGGGTCTGCTGTTACTGATAGTACTGAACAAATCAAGTTACCCTGTGAGCTGTCCTATTGTGGATACATGCATACCCCTGTACCTGTAAAAGGATTCCCTCCCACTGTAGTGGCACCTCCTATTCTAGGTGTCAATAATTGTCCCGTATTTTCGTGTTGCTGTGTCTGCATGGGGGCAGGTTCAGATTGTCCTTGCGGTTGATTCATTTGCGCTTGCTGTGGTTGCTGTTCCTGTTGCATTTGCAGTGTCTGTGTTTGATACACTGTCTGATTTTGGGCAACCCCTTCCACAGCTTGTGAGCTTTATACTGGAGGATAAGCTGTGCCTCCTCTTGTCCCCCCTCTAGAGAATTGGCCATTCTGTACATTCCCTTGGCTCCCACATACACGTGCAATATGTCCTGTCATCCCACAGGTCCAACACACAGGAGGAACCTGTCTGATTAGTCCCCCTAGGTTAAATCCTCCGTGCGCTTTCTGATTCTCATTCTCTGCGTTCTGAAACCCACATTGATTGTTTTGAAATCCACCCCTTCCTCTATAGCCCATGCCTCTACCTCGTGGCATAAAATCATTTGCTCCTTGGTCCATCGGACGCTGATTAGTTGCTTCCGATGTACCTGCTGCTTGCTGTACTCCCAGCCCTTCTCGCTTGTCAATAATGCCCCTTCAATGGCATATTTTAAAATTTGTTTCTGAACTAATTTATCTTCCTCAAGTTTCCTAGCCTCATCTCTCTTCTTATTTTTCTCCTGCAACAGCCGACAGTGATGCATTATTGTCAACTGTATTTCAGCCAGTCGCTTTGCTTCCATTTCCACTTTATTTTTCATCTGCCTCTGTACTTGCTCGGGCAACCCTTGACATAAGATGTGGTAAAATAATGCCACCATTCTTTCTCATGGTTCCCTCGTTTCAAGAATCCAATGCTCTTGAATATCCTGAATAGAAGCAAGAGGGTCTTCATCTTCTTTCATCTTACGTGTCATGATTGCACCCATGACTGACGTGTCACGATACTGTAATCTGAGAGCCCCCCCAGTAATATGCACTGCAAATATTAAACGGTGCTCCATTGTGAACTGTGTTCTGTGCTGTCACACTTGAATAGCCTGCTCTCTTCCATATGTGATTAGCTCTTTCCCCAGGAATGGCTGCTAAGAGACCCTTAATGTCCTCATGGCTAGCTTATTATAACTGTCCATCTGTGACCATGGAATATACTGTGGTCTTGCTCCCCCTTTTTTCCAATAAGGGAAACTGTGTAAACCCTATCCCGCAATCAGCTCCCATCGTCTGCTTATCCATGGTGGGGAGAATTGTTCCTGACCGCCTCCTCCCTGGCAACGATCCTAACCTGCTCACATATAGCGGTGATTCTCCCGTCTCACTATACAATCTTCCTCTCAGACGCTCTGGGTATGCTATGGGATCTGGTGTCTTATCCCTAGGTTGCTCTAGATCAGACCATCTAACTTCCTTGTCGTTATGCAGGCTTTCCTCAGGGGCACATGCACCTCCTCCCTCTTCCCCATGGAAGGATTCCCTCTCCTCGTCTGACATATCTAATCCCCAACTAGTGTTACTCTTGTCCCCTTCACCCTTATCTAAGGTCATTCTGCTTAAGGAAAAGGTTCTATGCCTGAGACTAAATGGATTTTCCTCTTCACTTCATGATTGGAAGACCAGGGTTTGATCTCCCTTCCCTCGGCTTCCCGATTTGCTACCTTCACTTAACTCTTGATAGGCTTTATCAATCCTGTCTCTGATACTTCCTATATCAAAGTTCTCTTCTTTGGCCACTTAACATGGCCCTGGCGTCGCTCCCTTTACCAGGAGGAACACTTCCACTCTGTCCCATCGTTTTGTAGGACTTGGCTCCATTAGCTCCTTTTGAATATGGTTAATTCAAGCTCCAGTTGTCTTCTCTTTCATTCTAATTCTTCATCTAATTCTCGTCGCTTTTTCGCTTCCCATCTAACTCTCTCCTCTTCTTGTCTTATCTCTTCTCGCCTTACTCCTGCTCTTCTTTCTTCTTCTTCTCTTCGTCTCTGTATTCTTTTGTCCATTCATTTATTTGCTTCCTCCTCTTCTCTTTTCCTTTCTTGCCGATACTGTTCTTCGATTGCTCTCTGCCCATTGTCATACTTTCTTTGCTCCTCTGCCCTTTCTTCTTTCTTTTGTTCCTCCCCTTGATACATCTGTTCTCACCTCTGTCTGCTCTTTCTTTTATGCTCATCCTCATTTAATCTCTTTTCTCGTTCCCTGTCTTTTCTATCCTGTTCATCCTGATCTTCTCTTTGCCTTACTTCCTCAATGCTTTTCCCATCTAGCTTGAGTAATATCTGTCCTCCCATCCATTTGTTCTGTACAAGCGTTACCTCATGAGCTTTATTCTTTTCTCCTTTCCATCTCTTAATTTCTCATTCTATCTCTGGCGATATATTCGATGGCTCACTTTTCTCCTCCTTGTCCTGCAAGATTTTAAAGATCTCTTTTCTTTTACTCTTGTCTGGACTATCGTCACTGCTATAAACAGGTGGTTTGTAAGTCCTATTAGTATACCCCGTTGCCGCTTTCAGTCCCTTTAAAGGATACAATCCTATTTCTTCTGTACTATTGCTTTTTACTCCCGGCGAGGTAAGGGGAGCTGAGGGCTCAGCACCTTCCTCCTTACACTGATTAAACATCCACTCTTTGGTTGGTGGATCTTCCCTCTCTTCCTGGTACATCTTCCAGAGCTCTAAAATAGCTAATCTCTTCTCTAACTTCTTTCCCATCTACGCAGCGTGCAAGTATGTGGTCATGTGTTGCAATACCGCTTTTGACAATGATCCTCCTTGTTGGCATGGCATGAACATCTTATCTGCCGTGCCTTTCACCCATTCCACACTATACTGTTTTAGCTTGGACATGTGTTTCGGCAATGTCTTATATAAATGCATCAGAGGAGTAATATCTCCCATTGGGACGAGTCTCAATTGACTGTCAATACTTACCAGAGTTTATTAAATACCTTTGCCGCTTTTTAATTCTTAAAACAATAAATATGAGCACACTCCAACAATCGCCACCCAAAACTTCTATGTCTCCAATTTTCTCTGTCTACCTCTGGATTGGTACCAACGACTTCCCTAGATAGATAGTATAACTTCTTAACTTTTTCTCAATTCTCACACAACTGTTCTTGACACCTTGATTCAACGACACCTTAATTCAACACAAATACATAAACAGACAGACTAGTCAACTCTTTATATGAAAATGTCGGTGATCACCCTTATCCTCTTGCCTCTAGTTAATACTCTGATTTACAGAGTTTAGATTGTCACCTTATGCGGACCTGTCCTGCATGTAGCCTAGTTTACTCCGGTTGGAGTGTGAGATAACCTCTTCTAAAACCCCCTTGGGTTAGCACTCGTTGGGCACTATATCTCTATCTTCACACAATATTTCCTGTTACTTTCGTTACTTTTTAAATTATCACAACCCCATCCCCTTAGATTGCCATTCCCCTCAGTCTACTCACCATTCGCTGGTTTGGCTTGAGGTCTTTGGTATCATCTTCTCCTCCAATCAACCCCTTTCGCCTTTCCGTCTGCAAAGAGCCTGTGGAAACCAGGTATGATATGATATGGCATGGCTCACATGACAGGAGATCGTATTTAGGCCTGTTTTGCAGCATTTAATTGTCTTGAATTAATAAACTTGGCACTTGTGGTGTTCTTTCCTTGCAGCTTGACATGAGATGATTGAACGTCTCACGGTTCCTGTTCTTTATAGATAGCTAACCAGTTATGACTACTTCATCCTTTGACACCAGGCCAGACAGCTCTTCCAGGCCTTTCCATGCTTTTAGCTTCATGTTGCTGCGACACAGCTTTCCGTCCTTCCTTCTTCGTGGGTCTGACCTTACTAAATATGTGACACTGATGTCCAGAATTCTATATAATGGCAGCACCGCCTGCAGTCTATTCACTACGTATAGCTAGCCGTTAAGATCACCGTCTACTTGCGATGCTGCATCTGTACAGTTATAAAATGGCTTGCATTTTCTGCAATGCTCTTCACACATGCAATCTTCATCCGCATATGAAAGTCTACTTGATTCTTTATTTCATCATCAGATTCCATAAAGTCTATACATCTTCTTCTTCAGCCACTCTTCTCAGTGCGTCACGCTCGCTTCCTGTGATGTCACCACTTCCCTTTCTTTCATCTTCATATTCCTTCAGGGATTTCCTCCAAGAGATTGTCATCTCCATGGGGATACATCATATAGGGTTTTCTCATTGGATACCTTTACTTGAAGGCACTCTGTGGAATAGGCACGTCACTGGTGTTGTGCATGTCGCGGCTTCTGGCTCCCATCATATAGGAAGGATGGAGCAGTACTTACTGCAGAGGCTTTCAGCTGCTCCTCTACACTACTACAGAGCAGCTGCTCTGATATCAGTAAATAGTCCCAGCAGAGGTACATGGGTGTAGTATACTTGTTGTCACTGTATGTCATGAAAGTGGGGTCTGATTAGCAGATGCTCCTTTCAGAAACAGAATTGCCTGTACCCATTCATTATTGAATATAAAAAAGCTCAGGGTATCACCCCCTCACCAGATGGAATTCTGTATAACTTAGCATAACTTAATTATTTATAGGAAAGCAGAAATAGGAACGTTTCCCTGAGGCTTCCTCTGACCCAGTTATGAAACATTGTGATAGGGTATGTCACGGCTTTGAGAGGTAGTACAGATTAAGGAGCTCTTGTCTGAGACCCCATTAAAAAATGTACATATACATTAAGCTTGTTCAGAAATGTTGGGGAAAATTGAGTTTGGATGAATCTAAAACAAGTCCTGAATGGTACTGTTGATGAAAAATGATCACTCACGACTCTGGTGAATTGGTGAACATTTTATTAGTAGAAAGCAGTGATAGCACAAACCCAACAGCAACACAAGACACACATTCTGAACGTCCCCTTCCCTCCAAGCCCTTTGCCCTACACCTAACAGGACACATGTAAGGGGTGGTCCCACCAGGTCAAGGATGAATACTAAATTCATCCTGCTAGTGAAGAACAACGCCTCATTAAATCAGTCTTTGACACCAGCTGTGCTCTTTCATGTAAGTCAGTGTTATCAGTGAGGTCACCCTGTCATAACTCAGTCAAGGTGCCCACACTCCGTAAAGATTACCATATGCTTTGAGGCAAGCAAGAGCGCTAGCAATACGACTTCTGCACCCCTGTGCCGTTTTTCTAAAGAAAGTGAGAGCGTAAATCCTGCTTGCATATGCAAAAAGGGAAAGACGTCGAAAGCAAGAGATGAGAAAGCAGGCATTCCTACAAGCTAGTTGAGAGGCTTTCATTACAAAGGCATTTGCATTATGCCCTACAGTGTCTGCCTCTCATAAGCAAGAAACATTGTTTAAACATGGTAGGTTACAGGGCCTAGTTACTATAATACTGCAGTGCAAGGCAGAGAGAGTACATCGCATTTTCAATTCCCAATTTTCCTCCACAGTACATTGCTTCATTTACATGTATTGTGTTTTCTCAAGTACCAGTAAAAGGAATACCTCTAGAATGCACGCAGGTACCCTCTCACCTGTGAGAAGGCATCAGATAAATGGTGCAGATTCTACCCACAAACTTTAAATCAAGATTAGAATTGCATACGACAAAAAGGTGCTCAAGGACCAAGGATTGGGTGTGACCAACTTTAAATTTACAGAAAGGATGCTAAAATCCTCTTTTGAAAATAAAAACATTCTACTTCCTTGTAGACACGCAGAAAAGCATGTACATTTAGAACCATAACACCCTCAGTACGACAATAAACGTGTGAATAATGTACAGAATAAAACTTAGTTTGCATTATTGAAAGGTACTGCACATGTACCTGTACTGTAAGCAAACCCTTTTATCATTTTATAAGCTCACATATGTGTTTCAAATTGAGCTCTTTTGTATTTTAGGCTAGACAAAAATGGAAAATGACACATTATGAAAATGTCATTGCACTGTTTATACAGGATATGTTGAATACAAAGGAGAGGAATCGCTCTAAGACATTTATACAGAATGGGTTGTGCACAGTCAATACAACAGAAGTAAACAGGCCCTTCTTGTATAGGAAATCATATGATGTTCTGATGTGGCTTTGGCAATGCTGGTTTTACTAGCTCTTCAGTGAACCTGGTACAAACTAATTTCAGTTTAGCTCTTTATATATTGTTGATGTGAAGGCTTAAAGTCTGAAGGAATTAGCTGGCCATTTAGACAGGAACATAATCTCATCAAACATCTTTACTATAACAACGCCATTTGTTCAAGGCTTCTGGTTAATTAAATACCCCCACCCACATGGGCTTACCTCGAGAGAAATATTCGGAGAAAAATACATTTTAAAAGCATTCCTGTTAGGTCTAAAACACTCTCCTGTACAAAAATATAATCTAAATTATTTACAATGCGAGTTGCTTGGTATTTCCAGACCCCATATTTAAAATATTTAAAAGGGAAATGATTGCACTTAAGTTCCAAACTTTAAACTAGACCTCCAATCAAATAAATAAGCTACTGTCCTAATGGAAGAACAAACAAAGGCGGCCAACCCTAGTATTCCCCCAGTAATGTAATATGCCATTTGAATGAGCATTATTAATGTATTTAAAATATGATTTTGGTATGGGGAGCCCAGCCAAGATGGTTGTAAGCAGTGAGCTACCATCTAGCCCCCCCGTCTATCCCCCAAGAATCGGTAACAATCCAGCCACTTCCAGCCTGCCATTATCACATAAACTACCTGTGAAAGCTATCTGAGATCACTGGTACACTTCAGCGAAACCCCAAGCGTTTTTAATGCTTGGATAAAAGATAAAAAATCATCAGGTCTGAGGAATAAAGACGCATGGGCCTTCTACCACAGAGGGCAGCACTTTGTTACCCAGGGAGTGAGCCACGCCTGAGGGGACCCACTGAGCCGCTGTCACAGCAAAGCCAGAGAAGACAGTGAAATGGCGTACCCCGGCAGAGCAGAGTATGGGGAGGCACTGCAGACTCTCACCCATAAGCCCAGAGCTGAATCCGGACCACAGAGACTGGCGGAGCTCCGTGGCAGTGTGGCTGTCAAACCGGTGGGGGCTGCCAGCTCTCCCTTGCCTCCCGGCTGGAGGCACAACAGAAATCAATAGAGCCCGACAGTGGGCGAAAGAAAACAGTTGGGCCCCCACTGCCCCCGACACAGAAGGGGAGCTGGCAACTTCAAAGGAGCCGCACACCAGGAACGCGGAGCAGCTCCATTACTGAAGAAAGGCACCCGGCCCGCAGTAAGGAGAGCTTCAAGGCCATGGGGGACACGGCACATTAAGAGACAGAGCTCCAGCTGCGCCATCTGGCCACTGAAGAAGGGGCAGGGTGCCACGTGCTGAGGGGTGCTCACTCCCTGGAAGCCCCTCCTCCGCGGACCGCACGCGGGCAGCGTTTGGGTGCCACTAGCACCCTAATCATCCACCTCCTGAGAGGAGAGCCATTATCACCGGGGGACAAGATGAGGAACACCTGAAGCACGATAGCCCGTGCCTAGGAGCCCCCCTCTCAAAACTTATTTGCAGGCAACCTGGGGTGCCATAAGCTCCCTGAGCAGCCACCTTTCGGGGGAGCGCTGGGGCCACCCGTGAGGCAAAGTGAAGAACATCTGAGGTGAAATAGCCCACACTCTCACAACCCATTTGTACGTGACCGGGAGGAGTTGCAAGCCCCATGGGAAGCTGCTTCCTGGCAGGAGTGCCAACACCATTGGGGGATGAGGTGAAGAATACCAAAGGCACAAGGCACCAGAGAGCAGGGGGGCGATACCACAGCATAACCCACATTAAAGTGGAAACTTGAGCAACCCAACACAATGTCACTACACAACTGGGCACACAAGACAGCAAGGGCATACCCTGGAGGCACAATAATACCCAGGAAGGGAAAGGCCCCTACCCCCGAGAACAGAGAACCCGTTACAGTGAGGAGGCAACACCAATAGGAAAGGTGTGAAAGGATCACAGGAGTCACAAAGTCAACACAGGACTGTGAACACCACACCACGCTTAGAGGCGCCACCATGTCCAAAACCCAGAAATCCAGCAAACATCATTCCAAACTACACTTCGATCAACCAACCATAACCAAATATCCTCCTACACGTGAGGACCCTGTGTTTGTCGACAACCTGCCCCCAATGCATCCGACTGTAGCAGTAAGCCACATTAAGGACATGCTGGGGCAAGTTCAGGCGAGCATACACTCCGTGGATGGGAAATTGGACACATTAAACTGTAAAGTCGATCACATGCAAGTCTGCCTGGACAAACACGGGGTCCGCCTAGACGAGGTGGAGGTCAGGACATCCGCAGTAGAGGACGAATCTCACACTAACATGCAGGACATGGTCCTGGTCAAGACAGCCCTTAGGGAACTCTCAGAGAAGCAGGATGACCTGGAATCCCGCTCCCGCAGGAAAAACTTAAGGATCTCCGGGGTGCCAGAAGCTGTTGATCAGCGCAACATGGGGTCGATGGTTGAAAATCTGCCGACACAGAACCTGAGCCGAGATGGATTCTCAGATATGTTCATAGTGGAGAGGGCCCATCACATCACAAGCGGAGAGCGTCCGTGCCCGGATGCCCGGAGAGACCTATAATAGCCTGCCTACTAAACTACAGGGACAGAGACTGGACCCTCAGGAAAGCAAGAGAACTGGGATCAGTGATATACCAGGATGCAACAATCTGATACTTCCCAGACTTTTCAGACAAGGTAGAAGCATCGTGGAAAACATTCACCGGAGTAAATAAAAGTTTTGCACCATGGGAAATTAAATATGCAATGCTGTTCCCGGCTAAACTAAGGGTAGAACATAATGGCCAAGCGCAGTTCTTCCACACCCCGGATTAAGCCAACAGGTTCCTGGAGTTACTAACCGAACCACCAAGACGGGGGGGAAATAATGGACAAAGTGGATACCCACCATAAGACTTGAAACCAAACACAACAGGTACGATAAAGACAAGCAATTGCCCGGTACTGGCAGCCTGGGCACATTCAGTTAAAGGGGGCTGCTAGGGTGGATGGCTCTTTCAGCGCCCTACATGGGAAAGCAGATGTTTGTTGCGGAAGGTGGGGTAACTGGCAGGTTGGGGTTGCTGGTAGAGGGGGGAGTTGGGAATTGGGTCAATCAAGGGAATCTTGCAGTGGTAGCTTGGGCTATATATACATACACAGAGTCTGCTGCTACTGGTCACCAAATGGGGATAGCCGGAATGCCCAATGTTTTGACAACGAGCGATGGCCAATTCACTGAAATGAATGACATGGAATGTCAGGGGCCTGAACAGCACGTCCAAATGTCACAAGGTTGTTTTATACATGCAGCGTCACCATGTGGACTTAGCATTTCTCCAAGAGACACACCTAATCCCTAGCAAAGAAGCAAGGTTTGGGCAAAGATGGGGTTGTCTTTGTTATTTCTCCTCTTATTCCACATACTCACGAGGGGTGTGCATAAAGATGTAGCATACAATGGGGTTCCACCTGATCGCCCAGAGCAGAGACCAGAAGTGGTGGGCGCTATTGGTGCGAGGAACTATACAGGGCCAGATGTACACCCGGATTAACATATACAGGCCAAACCAGGACTCAGTAGAAACACTAGGTTGGATCAACAAGTAGTTAGAGGCCTCTCCCCCTTGGGAGATTATTTGGGCAGGGGATTTCAACGTAGTGATGGACCCCAAGCAGGAAAGGTCGGGCGAGATCCACCGCCTGGTTCCCAAGGTGACGAACAAGCAGCAAGACATATGCTGGGCATGGGAGTTAGCAGACATCTGCAGACTGAGACATCCCGGGGGAGCAGGGTACACATTCCAATTATCACTGCACAATTTGGACTATTTCCTGATCTCCCAAACACTAACTGACATTACTACACTGGCACGCACACTGTCAATCACGCAGCGATACTGTTAAGCCTCACACTACCCGACAGACTGGCAGGGAGACCAAGCTGGGTATCAAAAGTGACAGCCTGACAGACAGAGCATTCAGCATTCAGGGAAGGGTTGGCCACTGCCATTGATAACTACTTTGAAACAAACGATAAGTCAGTAAGCTCA
This sequence comes from Ambystoma mexicanum, assembly GCF_040938575.1. Classification (NCBI taxonomy): domain Eukaryota; kingdom Metazoa; phylum Chordata; class Amphibia; order Caudata; family Ambystomatidae; genus Ambystoma; species Ambystoma mexicanum. The sequence continues at coordinate 20,733,534 of NC_090933.1, read as the reverse complement.
CAAGCAATTCTATGGGAATGCTTCAAATGTGTAATCAGGGGAGAAAGTATCTCTAGAGTAGCGGGAATGCTAAAACAAATTAGGCGACAGCTAGCAGAGACCGATAATTCGAATACAACAGCTACAATCTGAAACAACAAAGAAGAGCATAGCCGAACATGCTGAGATTAAGAAACAAATCCAAGTGTTCAACGAGCTGGCTCAAAGAGAAGTGAAGTACCTCTGGGGTAAGACAGCAGCGCGTCGATATGGGGAAGGACAACGCCTGGGGAGGACATAGGCGAGGATGGTGAGGATGGAGGCACAGCGGGGACGGGTCCTGTCAGTGAAGGACACTGGAGGCAAAATATGGAGATGCCGACATAGTCAAGGCATTCTGCGATTACTACAATCAACCATACTCCTCGCAGGTTAGAATTTCACAACAAGAAATGGGGGAATATCTGGACCAGGTGGCACTATACTGGTGCACAACTGAGGAGAGGGAGTGGCTGAGTCACCCCCTGTCATTAGAGGAGGTCCAGTCGGTGATAAGGTCACTACCATCCGGCCCAGATGGGTACACAGCAGAATTTTACAAATGCTTTACTGATCAGTTGGCTCTGCGCCTCCTCGAGGTGTACCATCAGAGCTTGGGGACTGGATTTATGCCGGACTCAACAAAAGAAGCAGTGGTGGTTATCCTCTTAAATCCAGGCAAAGAACCTGATGACTGTTCATTATACCGGCCAATGTCTTTAATAAACATGGAAAATAAAAAAATAGCAAACATCCTGACATCTGGGCTTGCCCGACTGATGAGCAAATGCATCAATGCAGACCAGTCAGGGTTCATCCCCGGAAGGTCCACTTCTTATGGGCTTCGTAGGATGTTTGGGGTACTATCGGCAGTGCACCAAGATGACTCTGCAATGGCGGCACTGGTAGATCCCACAAAAGCATTTGACTTGGCGGAATGGCCCTTCCTGTTCTTGGTTCTCCATAGGATGGGTTCAAGCACTGGTAGCTAATAGACGCTCCCACACAACTGACCTGAGAGTCCCTGCTCTGCTGACTCTGGGGCTCCGAGTTGTACAGTTGCTCAGGCAGACGCCAGACGCTTCGCAGCGCGTGTTAAACTACTCTTTAATACAGCTCATGTGAGTAGAAGGCTGTTTCAGCCTCTGCCATTGGCTGAAAGACATATTGGGACTTCAACTCCCAGAAGCACCAACATCCCTCTTAAAGGAACGTCAGGCGCTTCAGCGCTGGTGCTTCTGGGCCAAGCTGGTCTTGCGCGGTCCCGCCGGACTACATAAACACCCAGAAGACCTGGGCATTCATCTCTTAGCATTCAAGGTGGGAGGTACAGTGCTAGTCACTGCAGGGGTTAAAACTGCTTTTATTTTTAGAATTACTAACTCGCTGTTTGCCCGCCTGATATCTTTGTGTGAATGAAGCATCGAATGACTGCTCTGTAACAATTGCTTTACCTATAGCCACAGAAACTGCAACTCTAACAGGAACTGCGGTGCCTAGCTGATAGCTTTTGCTGACACTTTGACCTGTTTTGAAGAAAAGCTTCTGTGCAAGCCTCTAAGTGCTAAAATCAGTTCAAGCACTGGTAGCTAATAGACGCTCACACACAACTCACCTGCGAGTCCCTGCTCTGCTGACTCTGGGGCTCCGAGTTGTACAGTTGCTCAGGGAAACATCAGCCGCTTCGCGGTGCGTGTTAAACTACTCTTTAATAAAGCTCGCGTGAGTAGAAGGCTGTTTCAGCCTCTGCCATTGGCTGAAAGACATATTGGTACATCAACTCCCAGAACCACCAACATCCCTCTTAAAGGAACGTCAGGCGCTTCAGCGCCAGCGCTTCTGGGCCAAGCCGGTCTTGCGCTGGTCCTTGCCGTCCACAGCGTCCGGTGCACACCACGCAGCCCAGGAACCACAACTAATTAAAAACAACCATGGGGCAACTATCCTTTGATATAGCTGCTACCATCTTGCGCAACTACCAAAACACAAAGCTCGCCTAAGCCGCCTGTGACTCAATCCTCGAAAGAATTAGTCCTGACACAAATATTACTGCCAAAGAATTGCTGGCAATTAAGAGATGTGAAAAAAGAACATCACAGACCTTCATCAATAAGAAAGTGCCCTCCCATCCTCTCCCTGATCTAAAGATCTGTCTTCTCAATACACGCTCCCTCAACAAACACACCATCAGCGTTCATGATAAGATATCTGTGGAAAATATCGATATCATGTGTATCACCGAGACCTGGCTAAAAGAGCCCGTCGGCCCCACCTGCGACCTAGTGGTCCCCGAGGGCTACACCGTATACTACACCAACAGAGAATCAGGACAAGGTGGTGGTGTGGCAGTTATTGCCAAAGATACCATTCAACTGTTCCCGACTAAAATACAATGCAATGGTACTGAAATCCTCCACCTTAAACACCTCCAAACCAATAATAGTAGCCTCAACTTAATTGTTGTTTACAGACCACCTACCTCCATGCCAAACTTTAATGAGGAAATAACACACCAACTCAACATGATCAGAGGACCCAACACTGCCACTCTACTCCTAGGAGATCTCAATCGGTGGCGGGGAGACCCCAAAGACAAAGAGGCCATTAAACTGGAGAAACTCTTGAATAACATATACTATCAAGTGATGAACACCGATCCCACCATGGACAATGGTCATTTACTAGATTGGGTTGTTACCAACAACCTCTTATCCCAAGAATATAAAACTGACCCATGTATATGGTCGGACCACTACAGTGTGACCTTCCATATCTCCCCCCCCACTCAAAAACCCAAACTTCCCAACCTCCCTGTTAACAAAACACTGCAGAATTATAAAAACATCAGCAGGAGCACCTGATGCAATGTCTATACACATTTGAAACACAGGGAAATAATGAAGACACATGCGAGGCCACCCTATCCAACTTACTTAGCCACCTACAGGCCCTAGTGGACCTAGAAGCTCCACTCCTAACCAAAACCTCTAGACCCAAGGACAAAAAACATGAGTGGTTCACAGAGGAACTCCTCAAACAGAAAAAACTCAAAAGAAAAAGGGAAAATGAGTGGAAAAAAGAACCCACATCGGACAAGAAAACACTTTGGAAAATCTATAAAGAAATGATAATTGAGGCAAAAAAGAACTACTATGATGAACAGATCTCAGTGGCAGCTACCCCCACTAGCAAACTCTTCAATATATTGAAATCTATTGATAAACCAAAAGGCATCACCCCCACATTCTCACCCACCCAAGAAGAATGTGACGCAACTCAGATAGCATTTTTTAACAAAACTGATAAGGCCAGGAATATTATAGCCAAATCCCAAGCAGCTACCAAGTCACCCACTCAAGAGTTACCAGAGGAACTTATTCACCAGACGACCCAATGTAGGTTCAAGCCCATTACTGCCAACGACATGATAAAAGCCCTGGCATCCATGAAACCCACCACTTGCGCCGAAAACATACTCCCGGCCAGCATCATCTTAGACCACCCTGACATCTTTGCACCAGCCTTAACCAAAGTGATAAACTCATCTTTCTGCGATCAAATTGTGCCTAAAAGTATAAAAAGGGTAACAGTCACCCCCCTTGTTAAAAAACCCAATCTAGACCAAAGGGACCCAAACAATCTAAGGCCCATAACCAATTGCAACTTTATACTTAAAATAATGGACAAGATTGCCATCACACAAGAACACGTAGAAAGCTCAGACCTCCTCCACCACCAACAGTCTGGCTTTCGACCAGCGCACAGCACAGAAACAGCTATGCTGGATCTACAGACCAAGATGCTCAACATCATTGATCAGGGGAAAGCTTGCTTGCTCGTTCTCTTGGACATGAGCGCTGCTTTCGACCTATTAGATCACAACCCACTCAAGACAGCGCTAAAAAAAACAGCAAACTGCTCAGATGAAGCAGTAAGCTGGATCATGTCTTTCCTACAAAACAGAACATCTAGAGTTCATTGGGGAAATCTATTCTCAATAGAAAAAGAAATCACCTGTGGAGTCCCACAAGGTGCCAGCATGTCCCCACTCCTGTTTAACCTCTACCTTAGGTTTCTATGCATAGTCCTCGACAACATCAACACATTCTTTACCAATTACGCTGACGACACTCAGCTGGTAATTGAACTAAGTGGAGACCATCAAAAGGACAACAAAAACTTAAGCCTAGTTTACAACGCGGTAGACCAATGGATGGACCAACATTGGATGTGCCTAAACGGCAACAAAACAGAGCTTATGGTCTTTGGCTCCAATCTTGTCAGATCTAAGCTCCATCCTGCATACAACACCTTCACCATCAAAAGCACCCAAATTAAGGTCCTAAACAAGGTTAAAACCTTGGGGATGATGCTAGAAGCATCCCTGGGATCAGATGCTCAAACCCTTTACGTTAAAAAAACGTGCTCATACCACCAGCGCCTACTAAAAGCCATAAGACCCTACTTATCTGAGGAAAATAGCGCCACGGTCGCAAGAGCTACCGTCTTATCTCGCCTAGACTATGGCAATGCCCTAATTCTAGGAGCTAATAAAAACTGCTACCACAGCTACCAAGTTCTGCAAAACAATGTAGTGAGAATCATTAAGCAAAAAACCAGGAATCAGCACATCAGCGAAGCCAGGAAGGAACTTCACTGGCTAAAAATTGAAGAGAGAGTCCAATTTAAATCCCTCATGCTCACGTATAGATGTATTTTTGGCAAAGCCCCTGCATACCTTAAAACTAAAATCATTTCAAACAAACCTACGAGAGAGCTAAGATCAGCCGAACAAGGTCTGATAGTGGTAGCTCCCTTCAGACTTAAAAACGGGGGAAAGTAAATCCTTCGCTATAACCGCAGCAGGCCTTTGGAACAATCTCCCTGGCCAGTTAAGGATGGAAGCCAATTACCAACACTTTCGCAAACAACTGAAAACCCACATCTTCAAGTAATACATATACTACAACCTGCCCACCTACCTATGCAGCCCTAATGTCTCGTGTTACATGTTTCATTGTCTTACTTTTTGTCTTTGTGTTCTTGTCTCTGCGCCCTGAAGCACGAGAGCTACCGGCGCAATACAAATAAATAAATAAAAATAAAATAAATAATAGGACTCAGTGAGGGATTTATCGCCATGGTCCAACTACTTTACACCTCACCTAGTGCTAACATTCGCGGGAACAGCCTACTAACTCTAGAGATTCTTTTGAGAAGGGACACTCAACAGGGTGTTCACTCTCCCCGTTTTTATTTGCACTGGCAATCAAACCACTTGCTGAGGGGATAAGGGACAGGCATACAACTAAACTATATAAACACAAAGTGGTCATTTCTCTCTATGCAGACAACATGGTGCTATACATCAAGGACAAGAACGGAACCTGGGCACAGTCATGTCAGAGGGAACCACTCCAGATTAAAACCCAACACCAAAAAATCGGTACTGTTGCCACTTACACAAGGTACCAAACGATTTGTCGATGATCAGGATTCCAATGGCATGACACTTACACCAAGTACCTGGGAGTATATATAGCTAGATCAGCAGAAGAACTATATGAGCGGAACTACCGCAGGACATTATGGCAAGCTGTAACCTTAATAAACAAGTGGATGGAGATGCCACTAAATCTATACAGGAGAATTTCATTGGTTGAAATGGTACTGCTTCCACGCTTCCTGTACGTATTTTCAGTGTACCGATTGTGCCCCCCAGGGGATACTCCTGTGAGATACGATCTGTGATAACATGCTTTATGTGGGCAGGAAAACAGTCACGAGCCTCAGACAAATTTACAGCCCCTCTGCAGAATTTGAAGTGTACTACGAGGCAGCACAAACCAGATTCCTGACGTACTGGTTCAGGAACCAGATGGATGGAAGGAATGTAGAGGTGGAGCAAGCTCTAGCCGCCCCATACTTACTAAGGGCGATCATATTAACAGCCCCTGCTAGATCCCAGAGGTCACCGAACATGATCGAATTGACATGCAGATCCCGTGTTCGTATAGAACACAAAGCAAAGGGGGAAGTTATCTACTCCCCACACCTCCCAGTCATACACATACCAGGAGTACTTTTGTCAAACGAGAAGGGCTACGTGGACCTCATGAAGTGCCTGAATATATTAAGATTCAGAGACCTGTTCTCTGATGGCCAATTCTTGTCATTAGAGGAGGTGAAATGCAGAGGGGAGCTCTCCCCCCTGGATGTATTTATGTTTTTTCACCGGAGGACCTCCTTGAAACAAGTCTTCCCCAGGTTTCCAACTGATCCCGAGGCAGCCCCCATATTGACTCATATTTTATCTCGAAGCGAAGGAAGTAAGGTGGTGTCCACGCTGTATAGGAAATGCATAGACCCCAGAGGCAGGACAGATGACACATAACAGGTAAAATTTGAAAGGACTCTAGGGGAGGAACTAACGGAAGAGACATGGGCCTATTGTTGTGGTGAAATGAGAAAGGGCGCTCTTAATGCTAGATACCAGTGGATCCATTTTGAATACCTACATCAGTGCTACTACACCCCAGTGATGCTGCATACGTTTTTCCCCGACACCCCTAATGGCTGTCCGCTCTGCGCCACATCACCTGCAGACTTCCAGCACATGGCATGGAGATACCCCAGGGTTAGACTGATTTGGTCACAGATATTCGAGACACTAAGCGAAATAGTGGAGGAAGACCTGGAGCAATCACCACTAACAGCACACTACTGGGGTACACTAGGCGCATCCCCAGATACACAAGGAAGCTGACAGACAGTCAGCTTCCTTGTGTATCTGGGGATGTAATAGTAGTAATAGTACTTCTACTAGCTAAAAGAAGGGTAGCAATATCATGGGGAGGCACCCAGGCCCCTAGAATAGACTCTATGGTGGACTGACATACTATACTGCAACAAAATGGAGACAGAGTTTGGGCGGCTGTCGCACTCACAGCCCCGACCCAGGGACATATGGGGACCGTCAACATTCTACCTCACAATAAAATCCCACCAAGATGGGACACTGAATGAGATCAAGTCCTCTACTACAATGCCCTCAATGACACAGCCCCACTGCATCGAGTTCACAATGAACAAACAACCCAAAACAAACTCATATAGCAAAGACTGTACCAAGTAGCAATGTAATATACGACTGCACTGCAAGAATTGATGGGGGGATGTAATCTTATTGAAGCTGTCATTCTGTAACACAGACGGCAGTTTGTTCTTGTGTTTTATGTCAAAAATCAATAAAAAAGAAGTAAACATTTTTTTAAAATAAAGAAATATGATTTTAGTGGAAATTGCATGCTGATCAGAACCCTTACATATATTAGTGTCAAGAGCAGCAGGCTCCCAGCATCCATGTGATTACTGGAAGCATATTTCACAATGTCAGACCCTTAAATGGTCTATCACAGTAAAATGTGAAAGAAAGAAAAAAACATTTCTATTCTTTAGTGAGAGAAAGTTATGCTACTGAGAGGGCAGTGGTCCATACTGCTGCTGCTCAGTTTTTAAAAAGATTTCATGGAGGGGTCGGAAAGGACTGTCCTATGCATTGGACTTCCCCCTTCACCAGTTCCAAAGTGTTGCAGAGTGTCAAGCCTATTATATATAAATGTATCACATTTCAATAAACAAGGTCCATTGTGTGTCTTTTCAGCCCAATGATGTTAAATGAAACAGAACAAACAGAACAAAGTGTTGCTTTTTCTCATCAAAATATTTGATGCAAACAGTGTTTATTTGTGCAGCCATGTTACAAAAATGACAAATAAAGTGTGATTCAATATTCTTTAAGAAGATGACAAATTGATGTACAGCGTGTGCTATACAGACTGGCTGAAATCTGTTGACAAACCCTACCTATGAAGTTCCCATAGCCAGTGAAAATCACACCATGAGCATTGTTTTATTGCATGTCACTTTAAAATGGTCAATGTAGTCGGAATCCTGTGAATCAGACCTGGGCTTAACCGAAGCACAATTCCCAGAACCAGAAGGTCCAGAAGGCAGATTTCTGTGATTAATCATAAAGTAATCTATTAGCTGAGATAAACGGACACAGTTGTGGTTATTCAGAGCATAAACCTGTTGCATTCCAAAGCCAAGCTCTACTGGAGCAGCACATTTTATGAGGGAAGCCGGCCAAAGATCAGATACTTGCTTCTTTAATACAACGTTGTTTCAAATAAACATATATCCATTTAAGCCCCAAATCAGGGGCTCTCCAGATGTTTTGGACTACCACTCCCATAAACCACAGACAGCATAGTCAGTGGTGAGGGATAATGGGAGTGGTAGTCCAAAACACCTTCAGAGCCTAAATTGAAGACTGCTGTCCCAAACCCTTTGACCTGAGCAATAATCCGTAATCTCTTATGTGTCTGTTTCATGGCCTGTGGTCTCAAAATATTTGTTCAGCACATATGTTATATTCATACAGAATTCCAGTGACATGCAATGCACAGCCATTTAAATACAAATGCATTTAAAGAACCAAATAAAAGCAAATACCGGGCTGTAACTTTTTAATCCTTTGCTGATTTTAAAAAACAATAACAGATTGAAGTTTACGCATGTCTATAGACACAATATATGAATATGCATGAATTATTTATAACTGTACATATTTCAAAATATGTATTAACCTTGCAACCACAAATAACTGAGGGGGCTCTGTGGATTCCTAACTTTCTTGCAAATCTGTATATATAGGCCTCAATAATGGGGCTGGTCCATACAAGCGATTTTAAGAGCAAAACATATTTCAATCCAATTTGTTCCTAATTCTGAGGGGAGGAGAGAAATACATACATACATACATACATTTCATGTGGAAAATACAATCAAAGTAAGGGGAGCATTGTTGGGAGTGTCAGTGTGTGAGGGGAACCCATCAAAGGATCCACCCAATGAGAAATTGTCAAACAGTGCTGCATGGGTGGTTTTAGTGAAGAATTTAAGTGCAAACATGCAGGAAGTTGGTAGAGTACTTGGGAATATTGTGGAGCATGGGAGCTTGTCTGACAGGAGAAGTGCTGCTGAATAGGGGTTCACCTGGTTCTACCTGATGGAAAGCTCCCTTACAAAGGTATTTTCCAAAGGGAACCAAATGCAGGAACCTTTCCCAAGACAGAACCTGACTGCCCAAGAGGGAGTTTGGTATAAGGGAACAGACTGGAGGTAGAGCTTACCCGTTGCGTTAATGTTTCTACCTGCCTTGGGCCTTTAAACAGACAAACTAAAAGTTAATATAACAATCCCTGTGCTTTTATATATAAGTAATAAGACGTAGTTCAACACCAGATAGAAATTGAAAGTCGTTTTGGGGAATCCTTTATAAGCTATGCCTCTAAATAGGGACTGGCATGTAAGGGAAACCTTGTGGAATCATACTGAAAATAGAATGTCATGCTATGTATAGTTTTATTAGTGACCATGGTGTACAACAGGGCTCACAGATTTTCAGGAATTGATAGAATTTTTGACCTGTTAAAAACACAGTTTACTTAAAAAGTATAATCTTGAATAGAGATTTAAGAAGGAGGCTATTTACTCACCTTCATCACCAAGAAAGAAATGTAATTATTATTATTTTTTTTGTAACTTCTTTTTATTGGTTTTACAAAACAGCGAAATAGAACATTTCCCAACTCCCCCCTGCCTCTTCCCCTCCTTCCCCCCCAAAGGCACCTGCGTTATGTCCGTAGTCCATTAGCGCAATGGACCAGTCGCTCCAAATTATCAAGTATATACCAGAGAAACAATGCCCCCACACAACCCCCTCTCCTTCCCCTGGGATGGCTCCTCCTTGTCCATAATCAATTACCTCCATGGATACTTCGCTAACACTCACTGCAAATCCAATAGTCGCAGGCGCTGAGAGTACCACCCGATCCGGAAGTCATCTTTAAGAAAGGCCAAGGTTTCCTCCCAGTCCCCTGCAAAGGACTGTAGATTGCGTAGATTGCTGTCCTTCGCATATGTTGCCCATTCAAGTGCCACAATTTCCTAGAGCTTCCGCAACAAGTCTTGTAGAAGAGGGACCTCCTTACTCTTCCATCTCTGTGCTATTACTGTCATAGGTGCAATTGTAAGGATTGCCATCGCCTTCCCACGGGATTTAGGCTCTCCCGTGCCAATAACCCGCACAACTCCTAGAAGGACCTCCTCTGGGGGCCTGCTACTTCCTGGACCATATGCTTGCTCCTGAGCCCTCTGGACCTCCAGTCAAAAGGGCCTAATTTTTGGGCATGCCCACCAGATGTGCTGCGCCGTGCCCTCCATCCCACATCCCCTCCAGCAATTCCCAGAGGTAGTGGGATATATCTTCCAAAGATGGGCTGGTGTATAATGCCACCCGAACAAGATCTTGTACCACATTTCCTGCAGCTGAGTTGCTTTAACCAGTTTGGGGATTTTCCTCCATAACCTTTCCCACTCTTCCCGCTCGATCACCCTTCCCAAGATCTGATCCCACCTCCGCTTATACGCCCATTGGCTTCTGGGAGTTGCTTCGTCCAAAATCCTATATAGATTAGATATCAGACCCTTCGACCCATCATTAGATAGAAGGAACCCCTCGAACTGCGTCTTTTCCCTTGTTGCAGCCTGTTTATTCACAGGATTCAGGACCCACTGGCGTAGCTCTTCCCCCTCCTTCACTCCATACTCCCTCTTACAGTCCTCAAAGGAGAGAATCCTCCCACTCCAAAACATATCGCCCAGCCATCTACACCCCCCCTCTTGCCACTGCTTAAATGCTCCTCCTTCCATCCCTGGGGTAAAATCTTCATTGCGAAACAGGGGTGTAAAGGGAGAGGGGAAGGTCGTGATTCCCTTGTTCCTCACCAATTTGTCCCAGTTCTCCGCCAACAATTTTGTGATGGTGCTTTCATACACATGCTTAGGCCTATGCTGTTTTGGGAGACACAGGAACTCCACCAGGCTGCGGTGTACCACCGCTCTGTCCATTGCCACCCATTGCTTATCTTGTGTGGCCTCACCCTCTTGCAGCCAGTCCCTGATTACCCGTAACTGTGTTGCCTCATAATAATGTTGAAAGTTTGGCAATGCCAGTCCTCCCTCCCTTTTAGGAGCCATCAACAGATGCCTACTAACCTGTGGTTTTTTTCCCTTCCCACAGAAAATCTCTAGTTAAAGATCCCAATTTCTTAAAGAAGCCTGAGGGAATTGCCTGAGGTATTGCCTGGAAGAAGTACAACAGACGTGGAAAGGTTACCATTTTGACCGTTGCCACCCTGCCTAACCACGAAATCCGAAGGCCCCTCCACCTACGGAAGTCCCGTTCAATGTCCTTTAACAGTGGTGGATAATTAGCTCGGTACCAACCTGCCAGTGTCAATGTGATTCTCACCCCCAAATATCTAATTCCACCCGGACTCCATATAAATGGGGTAGCCCCCCACAGGGATTCTCGGTCCTCCGCTTTTAGGGTCAAATTCAAAAGCTCCGATTTGCCAAAGTTAATCTTGAGGCCAAAGGCCTCCCCGAAAGCTTCTAGCAAATTCCTGCTTAATTGAATGGACTCTATTGGGGCCGTCAGGGTTAACAACAGATCATCAGCAAATGCCACTACTTTTTGTTCAACTCCCCAAATGGAATACCCTTTATCCCTTCCGCCTCCCTATTCGCCTGTAGAAGGGGCTCAAGATAGATTGCATAAAGCATAGGAGATAGGGGGCAGCCCTGTTTAGTACCCCTGCTCACTCTAAAGGACCTAGACATAGCCCCATGTACCGCTATTCTCATACTGGATGTGTGATAGTTGGCCTGTACCATGGGTAAGAAATGTCCGCAGATACCCATCTTCTGCATTACCTTCGACAGAAAGGACCACTCCAGGTGGTCAAAGGCTTTTTCTGCGTCTAGAGATAGAAGGACCGTGGGAGTGTTTGTTCTGTGGGACTTTTCCACCAGGTGGCCCACCCTTCTTACGTTGTCTGCTGTCTGCCAGCCCCTTATAAAGCCTGCCTGGTCCGGGTGAAGCAGGTCCGGAAGGAGGCCCTCCAACATGTTCGCCAGTATTTTTGCGAAGATTTTGGCGTCGATATTAATCAACGCAATGGGTCTATAAGATGTTCGCTCCTCAGGGTTCTTATTGGGCTTCAGAACAAGGGTTAGTCTGGCCTCCTCCATGGACGGAGTTATTTTCCCTGTTGCCCCAAATGTATTGAAGAGGCAAGTTAGGTGTGGGACCAGTACAGTTGCGAAAGTTTTATAGAAGGCCACGGAATAACCATCAGGGCCTAGTGCCTTATTTAACGGTAAACCTCTGATCACCTTCAGTACTTCCTCCTCTTTGATCTCCCCGTTCAACAGATCCTTTGCTTCCCTCCCAATCCTTTCCAGCTTTACCTTATCTAGGAACTCTAGCTACGAACAGTCCTGGGGGTCTGTGATGCGTATAGAGATTCGTAGAAAGTCACCAATGCATCTCGTATCTCCCCTACTTCTGTTACCCTTTCTCCCGACCCTGTCTTTAAAGCCGTGATCGCGTTTTTAGATTTCGCTCCCCTTAGTAAGCGTGCGAGGAGAGTATCTGCCTTGTTTTCTTTAGCGTAAAAGTGCTGACGTAACCTGAGAAGAGCCCCCTCAGCCTTTTTGGTTCGGAGAATCTCCAACTGTCCTAATGCTCTGCGATATTCCCTCATAGAGGACCTAGTTGGGGTCGCCCCTGCCTTCCGCCTCGCCGTCTCAACTTCTTCTTACAACCGCGCTTCCAACACTTTCAGTTGCTTCTCCCTATGGGTCGCTGCCGCTATTAATTCCCCCCACAACATAGCCTTGAGGGCGTCCCATCTTATCTCTTCCCTCGTATCCCCCTTTCTGTTGATGTTAAAGAAGTTCCTAATCTTATCCTCTATTTCCTGCCTAATTATCGGGTCCCTAAGAAGGTGTCCTGGATACCTCCACGTCCATACCCCTCTTTCCCTGGGACCTAAGTCCATTACCATAGACACCACTTTGTGATTCGCTATACCGATGGGACCCGTCACTACCTCTTGTACCCGGCCCACTAGGCTCGAGGTAACCCAGATGTAGTCAATTCTGGACTGAGATCCATGGACCTCAGATAGAAAGGTGTATCCTTCTTCCTCCCCTTAACCTCCCGCCACACATCTCTCAGTCCTGCTCCGCATATTCTATTTTTTAGATCTGCCGACATCACTGCCCCACCTCCCCCAACTGGGCGCCCTGACCTGTCCCGATCCCCTTCCCAAGCTATGTTGAGGTCGCCTAATAAAATGATTTGGCCCTGGGCCTTGTCCTCTAATTTTCCCAGGACCCGCTACAGAAACTGCTCTTGCCCAGCATTAGGTGCATACACTACTGCTAGAGTGTACGGGCTGCCCTGATATATCCCTATAGCTATTATATACCTGCCCTCCTTGTCTCGTATAGTTACGGAGATCCTGAGGTCCACCAAATTTTTTATAGCTAGTGCTACCCCACCGACCTGCTCCCCCCTGATGCATGCAGAATCTGGACGAATCCCGTAGATTAAGGCGCCCCTGGTCTTTGGGTCTAAGATGCGTTTCTTGTAATCCCAAAATGTCCGGGTTCTCTTTTCTCGTGAATTGTTCTAGCTTTTTCCTCTTGAGGGGAGTATTCAGGCCCCTCACATTATGTATTAGCCACTTAAGAGTGGGTTAATGTACCTCGACAACCTTAACACCTTGAATACCCCCCGGGGCCTCCACTTTTATGGGTCCCCAAGCGGCAGATCTTTCCAGCCGTCCCCCCTGATCCCCCTTGCATCTCATGACGTCGGATGGGCTCTCTGTCCTCTGGACCTTGACCCATGTGCGTGACCTCCGCTGCCCTGTCCACCCCTCTCCCCCCACCACAACCCCCTCCCCTGACCCCCTGAAGGGCGTGCGCTTCCCGCCTCCCCCTCCCCCCACTCCTCGGGTATACCCACCCTTTCTGGTTCATAGATGGATGCTCCCCCCGCCAATTACTCCCTTTAGTGGCCCACTACCCTTATAGCATTTCATGATTTATGACCCCTCTTGTGCATCCCCTCCTGCCTCCCCGGAGTATTTCTTGTTACTTTCCTTAGAAGGTTTACCACTCAGCTTCACCCTCCTTCTCTTCTCTCCCACTGTTGTCCAGGCCCATGGCCTTAATTCTGGTCCAGCTGCTGCAGTTTGTCTCCCAGAGCTCGTGAGGACGTCGTCCAGGTCAAGTCGCAGTGTGCTCGTCCCTTCTTGTAATGTGGTTATTCGCCTCTGAGAGTCCTCCCACTCAAACAACAGTCCAAATGGGAAGGTCCATCTGTATTTCATCCCTCTCTCATTAAGTGCCTTAAGAACCGGTCCCATTTGCCGTCTCTTCGTCAGCGTATTGCTCGCTAAATCCTAAAACAGCACAATGCGGTGCTTCTGGTACATGATTGGTTCTTGCTTCCGTGCCTCTAAGAGGACTGCTTCCTTTTGGGCATACCTGGTGAACGCTGCCAGAACATCTCTAGGTCTTGACTGTGACCCCGTGCTCCCTCTGCCCACTCTGTGGATTTGGTCAAGCTCGATCTTCTCCGGAGACGAGACTCCCAGGATCTCTGCGAAAATAGATTGGGCTACTCCCTTTAAATCTTAGTCTTGGACGGATTCCGGTAGCATTTTGACTCTTATATTGATTCGACGGGACCTCTTTTCCATATCCTCCATTTGAATCTCCAGATTGTGCATGGCTGCTTCCAATCTCTCAATTGCCTCACTGCTAGCCGTCACCTCCTTGTCCAGTTCTTGCAAGCCTCTCTCCAGCAGGTCCGGCCTCTCGCCCTGCTGCCGCAGCTCCTGTTTTATTTCCCCCATAGCCGCGTTAAGGTCAGCTCGAAGGAGTTGGAATTGGTCCTGAAATGTCTTTGTTATGCTGGTCTGCAGGGTGTGCATCTCGCCCCTGAATTCCTGCCATGACATCGTGGCTGTGCTCTCCTCTTCAGTTGGTGAGACACTCCGTATCAAGTCCTCACTAGCGGTTTTAGCTGACTCCCTCACCTCCTGCATCGGCCAGATAGTAGGGAGAGTACCTGGAGCATCTCCTGCCGTCGACTGTGCTCTCCCACTCTTCCCCTTGGCTTTCGCGGCCATGTCAATCCAGGGACCAACCGTGTGGCAGACTGCTCGTCCCACCACAATCTCACCTCCGCCTGGGGCGCCCTGCTTGCACTCTAGAGAAACGCCAGGATTCTTCTTCCTGCCGCTCCTTCCTCGATAGTAAGTTCTCCTGGCCGCCCAATTTACAGTTCCACCCCTCCGTGGACTGTGGGGGGGATGTGCTTATTCCAGTAGCTGTCCGATAGGGACCCTTCCGTGGTGGGCGGAGCGCCCGTACTTGGCTGTTCTCCTGGTGGGGACGGGAAGGCCAACAGGCTCCGGGGGGCTTGAATGTTATAGTCTATCTTTGTGCAACTTGAGTGCCTCCCCTCTCTGAATTGGTTCCCCTGCAACCTCTCAATCCAGAGCTCCCCCAAGATCCTCTGTCACTGATGTTCCCCTTCTTCTAGAGGCAATCACTTCAGTGTCCGGGAGGGACAAGTTTACAGGCTCCCCAGCAGGGCCACCCTCCGCTCCTCCGCACTTCTGGCCCAGCGCTGCTCTCCTTGTCTGTGCTCCTGGCCTAATGTGGGGCCTTCTGCCAGGCTGCCCTCTCCTCCGCGGGGAGCGGGCCTCCACAGTACCAGCCCAGCTAGGCCCGGTCAGCGACAGGGCCGCCTTCTGTATCTTTGCGATGCCCACTCCACTACCCCTCACTGTGCTGCCGCTGGTGCAGGGGGCACGATGCTGGGCTCCTCCCCAACCACGCGCCTGCTTTGTTGCGTGTGGATCCTTCAGGTCCTCGCGGGGTGCCCCCAGCCTGTGCACCGCAGCCACCGGCTCCCTACTCTGGCCTCTTCAGAGCCCCAGCCGAGCCACGTGCCTCGCCTACTCCTTCTGGGTCCGGGTCAGGTCTTCTCCCGGCAGGCCCCGCCGACCCGCAGCTGGCCGCTACATGCACCTCTGCTCTCCACCAGGCGCTCCCCGATCTCTGCTGTGGCTCCTCCTCTCTCGGTGCCGGCGGGTGGCAAGACGCCGCGTGCCAGGATCCCTCAACCTCCTCAATCCTCGGGCACCGACGCCACGACAACCACCGGGGGCGGGATGCTGGTCTGCTCCCAATTCGCTACGTTCCGCCAGGCACCTGCCCAAAGCCTATGCCCCCGGTCCTCAGCCTCAATTCCTGCCTCAGACACTTGGTGGTGGGCCTCCTCCAGTATCGGGACCCGGGAGCTCCGCAGGTACGTCTATCCCCTGTGAGCAGCCATCTTGATCTCCAAGAAATGTAATTTTAATGTCAATTTGTCCAACTAGCATTGTGCAGAAAAGGAAGGTTTCTGCCTTAAGTGGAGTCAAAAAGCCTATTAAAATGAAGCGGTGATAACGTTTCTACCTCAAACCTATACTTTCATGCTTGTGTGCCCCTTTAAATAAATCTAGATAGAGTTCTCTCCAAAATAAGGCATCTATTCTAAACCAAAGCTTATAGTTAAAGTAGCCAAACATCTCTTACTAAGTTTTCTAGTACCTATGTTCTGGTAGGTCAGAAACAGTACAAAACAAAATCCCTAAACTGATGCCCTACTCTAGAAAAGATCATCACATTGGTGCTCGTCATGATGTCAAATCAAATTATATAAGTCCTCATTCTGGAATCCTATTGTCCCCTATCCTTTTCTCTGTATCTCAACAGAACACAATACTAATAACTGAAAGCAAGACTAAAGGGAACTGTGGACTGGAAGGCCTGGCTGATGTCGTCTGAACCCCTCCCCCCAACTCTGATGTATTTAGTAACTCATTGCGCTCATAGTTCACGTTCAAAAGAGTAGCTAGTTCTTGATGAGTTGAACTGTTGTCCAGAGGTCTCCAGTCCAGGCTTCCTTGATATGATAGGATATTTTATTTATATCGCGGTCAGACACAAGTGTTTCAGAGCGCGACCAAGCAAAGGGAGAGGAAAACAAAAAAAGATGACAATCTTACTAGGCCCAGTGACATTAAGAAGGCGCAAGTGCAGGGAAAAGGGAAAAGGGGGAAAGTGCATGGAAGGGAAGAAGTGGAAAGTGCGGAACAGAGGAGATAACAGAACAAATAATAAGTGAAATAAATATATAAATAAATAAGTGCAGTGAAAAAAAAGTTGTGCCGCCAGTAAGTGGCAAGTAATTGGCAAGTGCATGATAGTCAGGTATATCTGATAAGTGCAGAAGAAGAGTGGGGTGCTGTATGGGTACAGATACAGATCCCAGTGCCAGGGGTGGGCCGGAGGCAGTGCAGGAGGGAGGCAGGGTGAGCAGGTACCTGGGCCAGAGGGACATAGGGTGGACAGGTGCACAGTGCCACGAGAGAGAAGCAGATCCGCAGGGGAGAAGAGTGGCAAAGGCAGAAGCGAAGAGGAAGGTCTTTAGGTGCTTCGGAACCGGAGATGGTTCTCCTCAAGTTTCAAGGTGGTCGGGAGGCTGTTCCAAAGGGAGGCCCCAGCCGAAGACAGAGATCTGCCCACAAGAATCAAAAGGTTGGGCTCCTGGTATGGAACCTATTCTACCCAGGAGGGTTAACTAGAAAACAAAGCATACAAATGAATAGGTCCAAGGACACTATGCTCATAACAAAAACTCCCAAGGGATTGTGGACCTCTGCATTTATAAAGGAGGAATCACTTTTCAGTATTGTATTGTAGAGAAAAATCTCATTTTTTATATATTAGAGTTGTGTGAATCAAGATATAAATGCACAATTCAAGATAAATTAAGACATCAGAATGGTTTGCTGAACCAAAACAAAACAGACAGAAAAATATATGTTTACAACACACAGTACTAAAACATTTTTGGGACAATATCCAAATAGTGTGTATGTAACAAACCCGTACTTCATAAAAGGCAAAACACCCTATTACAAAAAATGTTCCCACACGGTCAGGGAGTGACCTAAATATGTTGATATATAAAAGGGATCATTATACTATATCCCATTTTGCTGATCTAAGTACATATATGGAAGTGTGTGCCCCACATTCATAAAACCTGCGGTCTTGAAAAAATAGACTCAGTGTTAGTTATTTCTAAAAAATACTTTAAATTTTTAATCATTATTTCATCATTAGTTCAAAAATATATAAAAACACTTATAAAAGTGTTTGGTATGAGTAAAACCCAACCTCACACAGCATGGTACTAAACAACAATACAAATATACAAATTCACATACATACAACCACATAGAACAATAAAAAACTTTTACAAAACAGCAGTGGATGAATTTAACAATTTTCCAAATACTGAGTATAATAACTCAGATACTAATAGCTCCCGACATGTTTCAGTTCTTGGTTTGCTCAAATGCATGAACTTTCTTCAGGGGAATAAAGATTTCTGAATTTCCACCATGCAATCCAAGGAAAGGGTTCTGGGTTCTCACAAATTTCCTCTTGACTTGGTACCAGTAGTGCCAGTGTAGCCCCACCACAAATTAGCCATAAACTCCAAAATCGAGTCCTTGTTTATTTGATAGCTCCTGGTAGCTAAGGGCTCACTTTCCAAGCTTGTAATTCGCTTGATGCAGAGAGCGAATACTCATAGACCGGCCAAAAAGTGCCGTGCCAACATTTAAAACGCGGTGCACTATTATAAATAGTACTCGCGTGCAAGCCCGAGACGCAATCATCAAGCGAATTACAAGCTTGGAAAGTGAGCCCTTAGCTACCAGGAGCTATCAAATAAACAAGGACTCGATTTTGGAGTTTATGGCTAATTTGTGGTGGGGCTACACTGGCACTACTGGTACCAAGTCAAGAGGAAATTTGTGAGAACCCAGAACCCTTTCCTTGGATTGCATGGTGGAAATTCAGAAATCTTTATTCCCCTGAAGAAAGTTCATGCATTTGAGCAAACCAAGAACTGAAACATGTCGGGAGCTATTAGTATCTGAGTTATTATACTCAGTATTTGGAAAATTGTTAAATTCATCCACTGCTGTTTTGTAAAAGTTTTTTATTGTTCTATGTGGTTGTATGTATGTGAATTTGTATATTTGTATTGTTGTTTAGTACCATGCTGTGTGAGGTTGGGTTTTACTCATACCAAACACTTTTATAAGTGTTTTTATATATTTTTGAACTAATGATGAAATAATGATTAAACATTGAAAGTATTTTTTAGAAATAACTAACACTGAGTCTATTTTTTCAAGACCGCAGGTTTTATGAATGTGGGGCACACACTTCCATATATGTACTTAGATCAGCAAAATGGGATATAGTATAATGATCCCCTATGTAACAAACCCAACATCTATTAGGATTTGTCAAAATTCACATAATACAGTGTACAAATTCGAAACAACATTGTAAAAAACATATAGACCATTATAGAGACACAAAATCGTTTAACTTGTGTGAACAGCATTCATGTGCTGTGGTTTCAGGGGAGTAGTGCGTTTCACCAGGTGTTTCAGCCGTTTTGAGGTGGGCTAGGTGTGCCTCATCTTTAACACGGCCTTCATCAGGACGGAGTTCTGTGCAGAATGACGTCTGTGCTATGGGTTAATCAATTTCACAGGGACTGTAATAGAGATCCGCTAGCCGCATGGGCTGGTCTCAATGAAAACATTGGTCCATGAACCACCAGAAATGACTTCTCTTATCCAGAGATAATGTCCACCAGACAGGGGGTGGTGCGATTTAGAAGGAACCTTGGATTAGAGATTCCAGACCAGCTCCTGCTGGAATCTGCATCTACACTGGAGAGTGAAACGTCAACTAAGTCCCATCCGGGGGGTGTGGTCAACCGCTGAACGATGCGGACGTGAGCCGGCATTGCTCTTGAGCCGCCAGCCAGATCCTGAGCTAAATCCTGTGAGAATAGCCATTGTGGACTGTTCAAAACTGTACATATAGCTGTCCGAACACAAGCGGCATCGATTCCTGCAAGAACGGAGCAGATCCGATGCAGATTCCCGAAGATACGACTACCAGCAAACACGGGCCTGGAGCCGCGCTCAGAACCTAAGATGGCCGCCGCCAACTCGCCGTAAGCGAAATACGAAGATAGCACGACACATTAAGCGAAGCCGGCAGTGAAAGCAAGGGCCGCAAACACACCTGGATGAGCGGGGGTCACCCACTACTGCGAGACCCCGACACTGTGGTGCCCGTAACTCGAGGAGTAATCAGCGCTCTAACTACCCAAAACGCTGCGACGTAACCGGCTTCACCATCCGGTCTGGCGCCTGAGACAAGACTACGACGCCAATCCAGCTTTCGAGACTGACGGGCCGCAGCCGGAACGCAGCCTATACACCCCTGAGGGTCTGGATCCGCTGGGCCTGCCTACTGAGATGCTGCCACTACACGCCTACGTAGCTTCAACGATCAGCAACAACGTGGGCGCTCAGCTCTGTGTAGAGTGCCCATGAACCCTCCTACGACGATCCCCGCAGCTCTGAATACCAACGCGGTAAGGGGTGGAGGGTGGCGACGCCTTAGAACTGGGGAGTGTGATCAGTGCCCCTGATTCCCCACTCCCTCTGGGGATAACCGTGGCTACCGCCCAGTACGTAAAGATTTAAACTCTGAATCTGCCTCTACTACCATCTCCGCAACACAAGTGAGGGTAAAAGATGGGGAAGGATAAGCCGAGAAAATCGTCGACGCAAAGTCGAATTGAACAGTATGCAACAACGTCCGTATCTCACTCTCCAGAACAGCTACCGATGGCAGAGGCAGCTCCCATAGAGGACGAGATCTCCCTCCGTGATATAATGGCCGCCATTGCTAGCTCCAGAACCTCCATGGAGAAAAAAATGGACATCATAGGCGCAGATGTGTCCCTGCTAAGGCATGACCTTCAAAAACTAACTGCACGCACTGGAGACGCCAAAGCAAGGATATCGGGAACGGAAGACTCCATACGAGAGGCGAATCGCCAGATGTCCGGCATGCGAGCACGGATTAAGATCCTAGAATCAAGGGTGGATGACAGCGAAGGAAGGTCTTGGCGAAATAATATCCGCATACTCGGCCTCCCGGAGAAGGCAGAGGAGGCTGTATGGAACTGTTTCTCAAAGATTGGCTGTTAAACACATACGATGAAAAGGCCTTCTCCAAATTTTTCTCCATAGAAAGAGCCCACCGCATTCCGACTGGGAAGGCCGTACCCGGCCCACCCCCGCGAACAGTCATCGCAAGGTTCCTAAATTATAGGGACAGGGACGCCCTGCTCCAATTGGCAAGATCAAAAGGCACAGTCACATACAACGAATCGAGAATTGCTTTCTTTCCTGACTTCACCAGAGAAGTACAGAGGGCGCGCCACTCCTTCGATCCACTCAAGAAGAGTCAGATACGGATTGATATTTCTCGCCCAATTGAAGATTTTTCATAATGGCACCTCCGTCCATTTCACTGACCCCAAGGAGGCCTGGAACTGGGCAGAAAGGCACATAGACGGGGACTGGGGCGCCGAGGGGAGACAGAGAGGGGAGCGCGGTAGACCGCATCCTGAACGACTACCAGAAATAGTACCCCAGCCGGACCCGCACCAAGCAGACGATTAATTAGTCAAAATGTCGCTCCAATGTAAGAAACTATCGAATGATGTGAGCCAAACAGCCCACTTTGGACAATGCAAATCCGAACCACATGGCATAACAAGGCTGGCGACTGATCAGCAACCCCCCCTTGAGACAACAAAGAGAACTCGAAGTACCCCGAGAAGGTGCTCTACAACCAGGCCTCTCCTGGTAGGCCGTGTCTAGCAAACTGGTGGCATCTCCAGACTGGATGCCCCCACGAAACCAGGGCGGGCGCATGCTGGTTGAAGTTTAACTGGTTTATAACTTGATGTTGGGCCGATAGATGCTTCAGTTGGGGGTGGAGTATGGGGGAGGGGGGAGTTGGAACTGTTAAAGTTTTTTCATGTTTAGCATACAATGATAATATGAGAATACCACGAGAGGCAATGGCTGCAGTAAAACTCGTCCAACTGTCCGCAGCACAGATGCGACCTATGGAGGAAACCCAGGAAACACACGCTCAAACACTTGATGGCATCTGCGTCGACTCCTAATAACAAGCACCTAAAGCTCATAACCTGGAATGTGAATGGCCGGGATCCAGCATCAAAAGAAGACTAGTGCTGCAATACATAAACAGACACTCCCCGGATATAGCCCTCTTGACCGAAACGCACCTGGCAGGAACCACATGTAAACTGTTCCAGAGATCCAATTACCGTACAGCGATCCATGCTGGCTTCTCCACGGGAGCGAGAGGAGTGCTAGTACTGGTCCACAAGAGACTACCGCTTGAAGTCAAAAAAGTAGTACGAGACACAGGCGGGCAATACATACACCTGCAAGCGTCACTATGGAATCAAACCCTGGCGATAACGGCGATCTACTCCCCACCAGCCCTCCTCAACACCTTGCTAGCTGACATTACACCTATCCTGGCGACGGGAATGGCAGATACATGTATAATTGGAGGGGACTTCAATGAAGTAATGAACAATACCTTAGACCGTACACACCTTCGGACCAGAAACCCCAACACGGTCACCAAACTTGCTACCTTTGCTTGCGCACTGGGGCTCCGAGATACGTGGCGTGAATTGCATGGAGAAGAACGTGAATACTCCTTCCACTCAGGAGCGCATGCCTCAATGTCCAGGATAGACTATATCTTTCTCTCATCCCAGAACATTCATAAGGCCTGTAATGCTACCTTCTTTCCAAGAGGCATATCTGATCACTGTCCACTTCTAGTGGAGCTGGAGACAGAGAGACCTCGTCCGCTGCCCACCTGGCATCTCAACTCCTATTACCTGGGGTTCCCAGAACTACAAGAAAAAATATAAACAGCCACCTCTGAATATTTCGAGCTGAACTCAAGCTCGACAGATGACCCCTCCATCCTGTGGGAAGCGTACAAACCAGTCTTGCGAGGCGAGATCATATCATGGACCTCCGCCAAGAAGAAGATGCAACACGAATCGATCATCAAAGCTGAGAAGGAAGTTATGACCAGGGAAACAGAACATGCCTCCAAAGACACCCCCCAGACACATAGAGCCTTAATGTTGGCGCAGAAGAAGCTACATAATTTATCGCTGGACTGTGCCCAAAAAGCACATAGTGCCATGAAAGCACGTCTATATGAAACAGGGGAAAAAGCAGGCAGAATGCTTGCATGGTTGGAAAAACGAGAGGAAGGCCAACGTATAGTAAAGACCATCAAAACGAGAGAAGCCAGATTAGTCTCCACTGATGCCGAAATAGCGGAATGCTTTGCAGACTTCTATGAAGGACTCTATGCGCCTCCTACCGATACACCGAATAGCTCCATACTAGACAACATCGATCTACCCTTCCTCACCGTGGAACAGGCCGAGTCGCTGGACGGTAAAATGACGGAGAGGAGATCTTGACAGCCATAACACAACTCCAGGCCGGCAAAACCCTAGGCCCCAATGGCTTCCCGGTTGATATTTGGAAGCGTCTGAGCCATTTAGAATTACCTATGTACCTACTCAATCTGTTTGAAGACTCCTTATTGAAAGGCGTACTCCCGCCAGACCTCCGAAAAGCCACGATAATCGTGATCCCAAAAGAAAACAAACCTCCGGAAGAATGCGGCTCCTACAGGCCAATATCACTAATCAATACGGAAGCGAAAATACTGGCCAAGGTACTGGCAAACAGACTCCAAATGGTCATCACGGAGCTGGTCCACCCGGACCAATGCGGCTTTATGCCCCAGAGGTCAACCAGAATGAATATCCGAAGGCTGCATCTGGCCTTTGAAAGAGCGCCTACCCTGCAACAATCAGCTGCACTGCTTGCCATAGACTTCGAAAAGGCCTTTGATTCGGTGTACTGGGAGGCACTGTGGGCAATTATGAAGAAAATGAACTTTGCTGAACCACTTATAAAATGGGTCCAGCTTCTTTATAAGGATTCCCTGGCAGAGGTGAAGGTGAATGGTTGGCTCTGGCATGTCTTCCGATTGGGGAAGGGCACCAGGCAAGGGTGTCCCCTCTCGGCAATGCTGTTTGCCCTAATAATCGAGCCAATGGCAGTCATCCTGCGAGACACAGACACATGATCAGGCTTTCGATGGAACTTGGAATGGGAGGACAAGATATCCCTCTATGCAGATGACCTCCTGATATACTCAGGTGACCCGGCGATCTCAGGCCCCATAGTCACTGCTATCCTAAGAAAATACGGAACCTTTAGCGGCCTCAGGGTGAACTGGCTCAAATCGGTGCTCTTCCCTGTGAAGGGTGTGGACTGTATACCACCACAAGGCTCCCCCTACCAGATTGAGCTTACACAATTCAGATATTTAGGCATCATCATCACCAACGCCCTCAACACTTATATACCCCAAAACCTATACCCAATAATGAGGAAATTCGAACAAGATGTGGCTCACTGGGAGGCATTACCACTGACAGTACTAGGCAGAGCAGCGCTCTTCAAGATGTTAACCCTACCCCGATTCCTATACATCCTTCAAAATGCCCCCCTTCATATCCCCGCGGAAGAATTCCGCAAAATAGATGGAACAACACGCAGGCTGCTGTGGGGAAGGAAACACCCCAGGATAGCCCTCAAAACCCTGCAATGCTCAGTCTGGGAAGGGGGGATAGGTCTCCCCAACATCCAAGTTTACTATTGGGCGGCCCAAATGGCAACAGTCAATGACATTCTACATGGCAACCCCAGACTCCCGCATATACGAGCGGAAATAAATGCCAGGCAGGATGTGTCCCCACTCGAAAGTCTCTATGGGAAACAATGTCGCCCTCCCGAGCGCTCGATAGTGGCACAGATAACACAAATATGGAAAGACTCTCACAAATATATTGGTTGGGATAAGAAAATCACCCCAGTCCAGCCTATTTGGAACAACGCCCATCTCACAGGTCTCAGTAGACTCCCGAAATGGCCCAGCTGGGTCGCAATCGATATACACACTCTACAACAAATATTTGTGAATAATCAGTTAATTCCATTTGTCGAGTTCTCTACTCAATATGCCCTCCCAGTTACCGAACGCTACCAATACGAGCAGTAACACCATGCCCTCTCAACCCAAAGGGACCAATTGACAAGACATGCCGGAATGCACGCCTATAGAGCGAAACATAGTTGTAGACAGGGTGGAAAACAAAATCACTTCCACCATGTATAATGCCATTTCCGCTTTTGCCACGACAGAACTATCGAACCTAAAACTGAAATGGGAAGGAGATGTCGGCCCGATACTTCCTGAGTATTGGATTTCGGCCCTGATGCACCCCAGGGATATAGCAATCTCAGCCAGAATCAGACTTATCCTACTAAAGATCCTCCACAGAATATACTACCCGCGCCTAACATTGTATAACTGGGGGAAAGCAACCGATCCCAAATGTCTGCGATGCAAACAGGAAGAGGGCACCTTCTACCACATCCTATGGCAGTGCACGCACATACAATACTTTTGGAGGAAATGTACCGAAAGACTATCGAGGTTCATAGGACGCCCGATACCTAATGACCCCAAACTATTCCTCTTAGGTATTGAAGAGGAAGGAGAACTATCCCGCTTCGAAAGACTAATGCTGTCAACATCTGCAGGGATTGCCAAATGTAACATTGCACAATTGTGGTGGTCTGAAATCTGCCCAAGCTATGACCAATGGTCCACGGACGTGGATGCGGTCAGTCTGATGGAACGTCGAATATACCAAGCGAGGGGCTGCCCTGGCAAGGCGGATAAAATATGGGGAAAATGGGAACAAATACTATGAGCAAGCGATGCTTGGGCGAATGAACGGCATTACATAGCCTTGCCATCAAGCCAGGACTTTAATACAAAGAACTGCCTCGCCATCAACCGGTTGTGAAGCCAGACGATAATACAACTGGTTTTGTATATATGTGTCTATCCGCAGTGGATGTGCGTGTGCGCCCGGACGAATCTCAATTTTCATGCGCATTGCCCCCGCCCCCCTTTTCATCTGTATGCAATTTATGTTTTGGTGTTGTGTTCAATTTTGTTCTTTATTTTCTTTGTCTTGATTGGATATTGTTTGTTTTGTATACATGTACAAAAACCCAATAAAACTTGTTATTAAAAAAAAACTAATTCCCATCCCAAGCAGTCTTCAATTCAACAGTTCCAGAGACTAGCTGCAGGGCATGTAGCCACATTGGGTTTGAACAATTCCCACCCCCAAGAATCCAACAAGTGGTCGTCTCTGAGTAAGGGGGGCACCAAGGAGGGTTGTTTTGGGGGAAAACAGGCACCTGACAAATTGCCAAAATCACAGAAAGTGGGAGTTGAAGCAGGAAGTCAAACATCTCAAGATCTGATCAACGAGAACAAGAAGTGGGAAAATCTGGAAAAAATAGGAAAAGACCCTGAGGTCTCAACAATAAGGACATTAACAGCTATCATGGCCCCCTTCATGAAGCTGTATGAACAAGTAGGGGATCAATTGAAGGACCAAACAACAATGTTAGCTACATTGACATCGAAAATGATTTTTGTGTAAGCCTTTATAACTGCCATATAAAAAGACATGGGGCCTCATTACGACCCTGGCACTAATGGCTTAACGGCGCCGTAAAAGGCTGCGGCGCCGTTAACCCATTAGCGCCTTACTACGAGGTCCCTTTGCGGGACCCGACCTGAACGGTTGGTCTAGACCAGCCGTTAAAGTAGGGACCCGCAAAGGGACCTTGGTGCTAAGTACGGTACCGCAATTTGCGGTACCGTACTTAGCGCCTTCCCCATTCCCATAGAGCCCTATGGGGTGAAAATGGGAATGGGGAAGGGCCATGGTTCAATGGGGAATTACCGCCCAGCCAACCTTGGAATGGGGTGGTAATTCCCCATTGAACCATGGCGACCCGTTACAACACCGGCACCAACCATGGTGCTAATAGCGCCATGGTTTATCGCCGGTGTTGTAATGAGGGCCATGGACTCAAGTATGGCAAATGTTACAGGTTTACTCCACACAATCTAAGACCCCTTAATTAAGGAGAAGGAAATGCATTGGATGTCAAGAACTTTTGACCCCCTGGAAATGAAGATCCTCAATGAAAAAATAACAGAGGGAACTAATGACCCATTTGAAAGAAAAAAAATCAGTCCCCCCACGAGTGCAGGGGCTGGGGGAATGGAAGCTTGTAGCCCTAACCAACCCACTCTAATACCATCAAGAGAGGAGGTGAGATTGGAGTCGAATGATCTAAATCATGAGCGGACCATAAACATGATCCCGGAAAAAAACATCAACGTACAAAGTGCACCACAGGTCATTGCAGCGGATGGGAAGCAGTTGGATCAAGGGAAGAACCTAGTTCTTTCACATACTTTGTCGAAACAAGTATGCCCAATATTTATGAAAGGCCAAGGGAGCCAACGGGCAATTCCCCAGAAAGACAGGGGGCTACTTAAATCAGCCCTAAGGGCGAAGGGGCCCCTGCCCCAAGGGGAAAACAGGAAATTGCAGGCAATCCAAAAAATCAGAAGATCCCAGCTAAGCATAGAGGCATGGTAGTTAAAAAAAATATCAGCAACATATCAGTATCAATCAACAAAACTACATTCTTTCCAGAGAAACCTACTAAACCCCCGCAGTTGGAAACTCAAGCTCCAAATCAACACCAAGCTGGAGTGCAGGTAAGGTAGGAAAAAAGGAGTGAAATTATAGTCGAAGAAGGAAGTCCAGAAATAGACCTAATGGACATGTCAACCTATTCCATTTCAGATTACGCCACGGATGGCGAGTCAGAGAAGGAAGAGGAAAGCATTGAGGATGAAACACCAGACAAAACTAATAGGGATGAATTATCAGAGGAGTCTGAGGACCCCAAAGAACAAATATGCTTGCAAATAGAGAAACATAAAAGCCAATGGTTAGTCGGTAAATCCCAGCAAGACGCTATAATAAAAAAGGACAGAACAATAATTTCACCAGAATCAACAAAGGACAAGCATCTTTTAGACATTCCAAGTCCAGCCATGGCAAAGTTGAGTGAGCCTCCTGCTGCAGAGGAGAGCAGTGCCAACAATCAGATCAAAGATGTTAGACCCTACAAAATTTCGCCATTAAAACCCCTGCGTCCTCTGGTAGGAAAAGAGGGAAGATCGAACTCACAGGACCGAGAATCTGGAATAAATTGAGGAGGAACAGAGGCAAATAGAATGTGGGGCTATCAAGATGGGCTACTCTTAGAAAGGATGACCAGGGAATCAGACGGATTAATTCTTAATAAAGCGAATGTCTTAAGGTTATTATACAATGTCCCGTCGCTAAGACCTCTGACATCTGATGACTTGGCAATAGTGGAGTTTGTGGATGATGAGCGGACGGACAGAGTAATAATATACCCTACCACTCCACTCATAACGCAACTTTTGAAACATGAAGCGCCCTTGCTGAGACCACTGGCGTTTGATCTGACAGAGCAAAAAATAATATTTAAACCGGCGAAAGTACCGCATTTACAACAAAAAGATGAATGGAGATCTCAGAGATCAACAAGAGGTGGCGAAAAACGAGGAAGGACACCGGAAAGGTACAGACATGAAAAATCGACGGGTAGATGGAGAGATCAAAAACCACGAACACCGTAGAGAGAAGATAATAGAGATTCCAGGTATAGCCAAAGACGGAGTCCTTATAGTAAGAGAAATTATCGAGACAGAATGATCTTAAGAAAAGAAGAAGAGAGAGGGAGAGTACATGGATCTGAAGAAAATTGGATATGGCTGATGAACATGGTTGCAGATCAAATTAAAAAGCCATAGATTCAACAAAGTATCGATCTCAAACCCCTTTAATGTGGCAAGTTGGAATACAAGGGGATTCAAACATCTGTTCACCAAATGGGGTGACAACATTGAAGGACACGATATATTCTTTGTGCAGGAAACGTGGTTAAGAGTATTGCCATTGATAGAAGGCTATTTGTCGCATCTTAATCCAGTGATTAAAGGAGGAAAAGGCTGGCCCATGTCTGGTCTACTCATATTGATTAAAAATGAACTTCAATTTACGGTACTTGAAGAGCTGTTACCGATCCCGCTAATACAAATAGTGGTGGGTAAAATAAACTGGCAAAATCGAAAAGAAGGGAAAATCTTGATTCTGCTTACCTTGTATTGGAATCCGGCAAGTGTAGCAAGTATGAATTCCCCAATTCAAGTGGCTAATTGGATAGAAAAATGTAGGTTAAAATGGAAATATCCTTGGTATGTGATTTGTGGGCATCTGAACGCAGTATGTGTGGACAAGTTTGGATCCCCAATTTCACATCAGCCGATAAGATGTACAGCAGCAGAAAAAAGAGGGCTCTCGTGGAAAGAAACTATTGAACCTCTAGATGTGTCAATGCTGAATGGAAATACCATTGGGGACATCCCGGAAAAGATCACAAGAAAGGGAAGAAGCGGGGGTTACTTGATTATATATGCATCTCTGGAGAGATGGTGGACATCGCAAATAGACTGACGGTGGTACATATGGATGAAAGTGACCATAACCTACTCTCTGAAAAGTTGATTCCTGTTCACTGTAATCAGGAGACCTCATACCACATGGATGTAGAAGTAACCAAAGGGAGAAATAGAGTTAAAATCGCCCCAGAAAAAATCCCAGTGCTAACTAACCGACTGAGAAAGGCCATCAACTGCGCTCAAACGAACAAAAAACTAAGACCCATAAACTACTGGGTTTATCTAATCTATTTGAGACTAAATCAGGGAGATTCATGAAAGAACGGATCACACACTTGCATGCTTACGATGCAATGGTCGTAAAAGAGGAAAAGAATATGAGGAAAAAGATTGCCTTACGAAAAAAGGACAGTTCGCTGGGAGCAGATATCCAGCGGAAAAAGATAAGACAACATTATCATAATTGGCTAAGACGTTACAAAAAAGTAATCTTGAGGAATGATGCGGAGAAAATGTTAACTTTACTCAGCACAAAGAATATGGCCGAGATGTGGAGAGTTATAAATCAGCAGGATATACCACAGGAAGCGGTAATCCTAAACCCAATTCCAGCAGCAACCTGGGTAAACTACTTCAGATCATTTTTTGAGATCAACTTAGATAGGACGCAGTGGAGCGTACCATCAAATGAGAAGTGGGATATGATTGAAACTGATCCAGGTGTAATTGCGGAAATCATCTTCAAATCCTCAAGTTCGCCCGATTGCCTTGTTAGACGTCCTGGGAAAAATGTTTGCTTCATTAATATTGAAGCCTTTGAGGAGATGGGCTATTACTTCAGGACATATTGATATCTGGCAGTCCAGCTTCGAAAAAGGTATGCGCATGAGCATCAACATCTTTTTAATAAACCTGTTAAAAGCCCATATTGGAAATAGTAGAGACAAGAAATTGTATATCGCATTTATAGATCTAACGCAAGCATTTGATCTAGTGAGCCGCCCGCTACTATGGTCTAATTTACATCAGTGGAGTTGCCCGCATTCGCTGTTGGCCCCAATTAAAGATCTGCACAGCGAGACATTGATTAAAGTAAGATTGTCGTGACTTGAATGTCGTGTAGACAGAAGAGACCTCCTTACCCAAGTGTCACACAGAGAGAACCCAAAGTCACTCTCTGTGCAAACCTTGAGGCCACAGGTGGGAGATGTCATACTCCGGAACCACGAACATCTGGAGACCCCAAGCCGCTGTAAAGGAAATATAGATTAAGTACCAGGCAAAAACAGTTGACAATAGTATAGAATAATCTGGAACGGGTTTACCAGAAAAGAGTAGGGGGGTTGCTGCTAACCATTTGAGGTTGGGGTTCAGGGACGCACGTGGGCAGCGTTCCTCAGTATGGTGTATGCAGCGGTAGAGCCCACTAAGCAATGTGGTATTAGGCCCACCTGATAGTAGAACCAAGGTCCAGGTAACTGTGGAGGACTTAGCAGGAAGCCAGAAGAGCAAGGTGCCAATCGGTAATCAAAGAGAAGTACAAGAAGCAGTCTGTGGTCAATCACCAAAGTACATCCAAGTTTACCAGTAACCAATAAGGATTTTCCAAGAGAAGTCCGTAAGTCCAAAAGTCAAGGTCGAGTTCAATGAATCCAAATAAACAGATGCGAGACGCCAAACAGAGTTGCAGTGAACAGCTGTGAAGTAGCGAGTATACGGACAAGCTCTGTTTAAATACTTGCGTTACTTCCTGGTCACGTGACGCGTGACTGCATCACGTGGACGGGCTCCTGGATCACGTGAGCGGGAAGCAGCAGTCTCGCGCGGAAGTGCCCTGTAGTTTAGCCAGTCTTTCAGGCACCAAGGAAGTTGCCAATGATGAAACGGGCGCAATTGGGAGTGCGCCCTGCTGAGGATGACCCCTGCTTGCATACAAGAGGCAACAGGCTGCAGACGTGAGTCCCGTAACTTGGGAGAGGAATGTGATGGGATCGAGGGACAAGGGCGAGCCAGGGGGACTTCGGGGTTACTGACAGGGGTGTGTGTTGAGGAGTGTGTGACAGAGCCCCCCCAAAGGCCCACGACCGAGCCGTGGGCAGGACGGATTGTCCCGATGAAAGCGGGCCACCAATCGGGGAGCGTAGACATCGACAGCAGGGACCCAAGACCTCTCCTCCGGGCCATACCCCGACCAATTCACCAGATACTGCAAACGACCCCTACAGACACGGGAACCCAAAATACCAGAGACCTCAAACACATCAGGAGTAGCCAGGGACACCGGGGCGACAGGGGCACAGAAACGGGAAGGACCAGGACAAGGTTTGAGCAGGGAGACATGAAAAACGGGATGAACTCGCCAGAACCCCGGGAGTACAAGACGATAGGCCACTGGGTTAATCACTTGGGAAACCACGTAAGGGCCCACAAAACGGGGCAGGAGCTTGCGACAACCCACCAACCGCAGATGTTGGGTGGACAACCAGACACAGGAACCCACAGGATTAACTCGGGCCACCACCCGCTTCCTATCCGCCAGGGTCTTCATGGAAGCCTGAGCTTCACGAAGGTGAGCAGTGGTCTGAGCGTGGATGGAGGACAGGTCCCTAACATAAGCATCCGCAGCCAGATTGATGTAAGACGTGAGGTCAGGGACGGGCAGGACACGGGGATGCTGACCGTCCAGAACATAGAAAGGGAAGAACCCAGTGGAAGCATGAACAGCATTGTTATAAGCGAACTCAGCGAGATGCAAGACACGCAACAAGGTGGTCTGCTGCTGCAGGGTCAAGCAACGCAGGTACTGCTGCATCATCTGGTTAACCCTCTCGGTCTGACCATCTGTCTCCGGGTGGTAGGCCGAGGAGTACCGGACGTCAATACCAAGCAACCTGGTCAATGCCCGCCAGAAGCGGGATGTAAACTGAGATGCCCTGCCAGAGATGAGCACAGAAGGCAACCCCAATAGACAAAAGACGGTGTCAAAAATAGCTTGGCCAGTGCAGGAGCGGAGGGAATCCCCTTGCATGGGATGAAACGGGCCATTTTAGTAAAGGAGTCCACAACCACCCATATGGTATCGAAACCCTGCACCCGGGATAGATCCGTCACAAAATCCATGGTCAGTGTACGCCAAGGTCTTGGGGATATGGGTAAAGGAAGCAAGAGTCCCACGGGGCGTCCCCTACGGTGTTTGCACTGCACACAAATCGTGCAGGTGTTAACGTAACCGCCCACGTCCCGCTTCATAGATGGCCACCAGCACCAACGTTTTAACTGAGCCAAGGTACGGCTCTGGCCAGAGTGTCCATTAATGGGGGCATTGTGGGACCATTCTAGGGCCATATTGCGGGTGTCCGTGGTGGGTAAGAACAAACGGTTTAATACAATGGGTAACCCGTCATGATATACTGGGTCCCAGTCTGACAACTGATCGGGATGAAGGGACACCCAGTTCCGTATGGCTTCTAACAGCGGTAAGGACGGAGTACATAGGCAAACAACCTTACTACTGTCCAAGAGTGTGTCAGGAAATACAGGCAAAGCAACCCCCCCAGGAAAACGTGATAAAGCGTCGGCCTTTCCGTGGGCAGAGCCAGAATGGTGTTTAATGTGGAAGTCAAATGCCGCAAAAAATAGATGCCACCTAACCTATCTACTGTTGATGCAATTTAAGGAAGCCAGATCTTGCAGGTTTTGGTGATCCGAGAATACAGTAATCCGATGTTTGGCACCTAAGAGGTGGTGTCGCCAAACACGGAAGGCATCCATCACAGCCAACAATTCCTTCTTGGTAACTGTGTAATGCGTTTTGGTGGTGGTAAACTTGCGGGAGTGGAAGGCCACAGGGTGTAACCGACCTGTGGAGTGACAAGTTTGTGAAAGTACTGCTCCGAAGGCAAAGGATGAGGCATCTGCCGCGACGATGAAGGGAAGTTCTGGGTCGGGGTGTTGGAGAACAGGGGCTGTGGTAAAGGCCCTTTTTAATGCATCAAAGGCAGTCTGATGTTCCTCCAACCATTGAAAAGGTGCGTGTGGGCTGGTTAGGGCAGTGAGGGGAGCCACTATAGAGGAGAAACCGGAGATAAAACGCCTGTAGAAATTTGCGAAACCCAGGAAGGACTGGAGGGCTTTTAGAGTAGTGGTAGTAGGCCAATCCAACACTGCTCGTACCTTCGAATGGTTCATAGCCAACCCGCCAGGTGTGATGTGGAACTCCAGGAATTCAACACTATCCGCATGGAACTGGCATTTTTCAGACTTGGCAAACAAGGAATGCTTCCGTAAGCGGGAAAGTACTTCACGGACATTGCGTACGTGTTCGTCTAGGTTCTGGGAAAAGATCAGGATGTCGTCCAGATAGACCACTACAAACACGTCCAGGATGTCGCTGAAGATGCCATTCATGAATCTCTGGAACGTGGCTGGAGCATTGCACAAGCCAAATGGCATGACTACATACTCGTATAGCCCATAGCGAGTACAAAAGGCAGTCTTCCATTTGTCTCTGCTGCGGACACGGACCAGATTATATGCTCCGCGTAGATCCAGCTTGGTGTAAATGGATGCATGTGCTAAACGGTCAAGTAACGGGGTTATGAGGGGGATAGGATATCAGTTCTTTTTTGTGATTGCATTGAGTCGCCGATAGTCCACACATGGACGTAAATCACCCTCTTTTTTGGGGACAAAAAAAATGGGACAAGCAGCCGGTGAGGTGGAAAGACGTATATGACCTAAATAGAGTGATTTTTTAATGTATTCTTTCAAGGCTAGATCCTCTGAAGGGGAGAGGGAATAAAATCCGGCCAGTGGGAACTGTGGTGTCGGGGATCAGATCAATAGAACAGTCGTAGGGGAGGTGTGGTGGAAGAATCTCAGAGGAACCACGGTCAAACACCCCTGCAAAATCCTGATATTCTGCGGGAACACTTGTGGCAAACAACCCTACTACATGATGTTCCGCCGGTGATTCTGCAGTGTCGGTTAATGTTAAGTGGGCAATAGTCCCCAAAGCCTGGGCGGGCGTTTCATCCCCTGTGACTGTGGGTAGGCAGAAATTCTGGCAGACATCTGACTTGAAATGTACATGACCAGACTTCCAGTCGATAAGCGGGTTATGCTCCTGCAGCCAAGGTATCCCTAAAATAAGACCAAACTGAGGCATGGAAATGAGATCAAAACATATTGTTTCCTTATGAACAGATTGAATCGTCAAGAGCAATGGTGCAGTCTGCTGTTTAATGGGCCCGGACACTAAGGAGGTACCGTCAACCGCTTGCACGGGTTCCGGTGTGGTCTTGGTCAGTAGGGGCAGGTTCAAAGCATGGGCTAAGGAAATGGCAATATAATTGCCCGTGGCCCACGAATCAATTATAATAGTGACCGGGTGTGTGGTTCCTGGTGTGGGTTGTATGAAAGCCTGGACATGGATGGGCCTGATGCGACCAAAGGCGGGAATAGGATTCGGGGTGTAACAAGAGGAGCTCGATCCAGTCCCCGGTTCTATGATCAAGCAGTCCGAAAAACCTGAGTCTTGGGCATTGGGCGATGGGGACATTCCTTAACAAAATGGCTGTTTAGGCCGCAATAAAAACAGGCATTGTCTACCCTCCTGCGTTCTCTTTCGATGGGGGTGATAGGGCTTCTTATTCCCCCAATCTACATGGGTTCGTTAGTGGTGTCAGAGGAAGAAGAAGGAGCAGACAGGGCAGTTGACTGAGTAAACCCAGCCTCTGCTCTGCGTTCGGACCTTCGGGCATCTACCTGGAGGGCCAAATCAACCAGGTCCTGAAATGGCGTTGGTAGTGAGGGAAAAACAGAAAGGGCGTCCTTCATGGAATTACTTAAGCTTCTATAGAATACCACCGCCTTCTTACTTTCGGGGCAGGATGTTTCTGCTGACAACTGGTTAAACCATGTTATATAGTCAATAAGAGACCCCCTCCCCTGATTCAAGTCTAGGAGCTCCAAATCCCGGGACTGGACTCTGTGTCTGGTGGCGAACACCCGGGACATTTCTGTCACAAGCAGGTCAAAATCATAAAGAGTGGGGCTGTCATTCTCCAATAGGGGGTTGGCCATGCGGAGGCCATGCCAGCTAAATGCGAGACCGTAAATGCAGCCTTAGTAGTTGAATCAGGGAGGGCAATGGGTCTGCACAAAAAGTGCAATTTGCTTTGGTTAAGAAAGGTCCTGAATATCCTAGGATCCCCATGGTATCTCTTGGGGGCCGCTAAAGGGATCAGAGAAGGGAGTACCACTGGGACGGGGTTCTGGGGACATGGAACAGGAGGCAGAGTGGGTTGTGGGACGGGGGGTGTATCCCCAAATTCCGGGTCTGCAGTTAAGGGGTGTCTGACACTTTGTATGTTATCGAGGCGCTGATGTATGGCAGTGTTAGCAGCAGCCATATCGGCCCGTAGCACTGTGATGGCCTGGACCATAGCGCACATGGGGTCGTCCGTGGCTCCCTCCATTGACTACACGACAAGAAAGCTTCACAGACTGTCGTGACTTGAATGTCGTGTAGACAGAAGAGACCTCCGTCCCCAAGTGTCACACAGAGAGAACCCAAAGTCACTCTCTGTGCAACCCTTGAGGCCACAGGTGGGAGATGTCGTACTCCGGAACCACGAACCTCTGGAGACCCCAAGCCGCTGTAAAGGAAATATCGATTAAGTACCAAGCAAAAACAGTTGACAATAGTATAGAATAATCTGGAACGGGTTTACCAGAAAAGGGTAGGGTGGTTGCTTCTAACCCTTTGAGGTTGGGGTTCCGGAACTCACGTGGGCAGCGTTCCTCAGTATGGTGTATGCAGCGGTAGAGCCCACTGAGCAATGTGGTATTAGGCCCACCTGATAGTAGAACCAAGGTCCAGGTAACTGTGGAGGACTTAGCAGGAAGCCAGAAGAGCAAGGTGCCAAACGGTAATCAAAGAGAAGTCCAAGAAGCAGTCCATGGTCAATCACCAAAGTACATCCAAGTTTACCAGTAACCAATAAGGATTTTCCAAGAGAAGTCTGTAAGTCCAAAAGCCAAGGTCGAGTTCAATTAATCCAAATAAACAGATGCGAGACGCCAAACAGAGTTGCAGTGAACAGCTGTGAAGCTGCGAGTATACGGACAAGCTCTGTTTAAATACTCGCGTTAATTCCTGGTCACGTGACGCGCAACCGCATCACGTGGATGGGCTCCTGGATCACGTGAGCGGGACGCGGCAGTCTCGTGCGGAAGTGCCCTGCAGTTTAGCCAGTCTTTCAGGCACCAACGAAGTTGCCAATGACGAAACGGGCGCAATCTGGAGTGTGCCCTGCTGAGGATGACCCGTGCTTGCACACGAGAGGCAACAGGCTGCAGACGTGAGTCCCGTAACTTGGGACAGGAACGTGATGGGATCGAGGGACAAGGGCGAGCCAGGGGGACTTCGGGGTTACTGACAGGGGTGTGTGTTGAGGAGTGCGTGACAAAGATTGAACGCAGCGGGGCTGTTAACAAAAGCAGTTGCAACAACCAAGGGCTTGAAGCAGGGGTGCACTCTGGCCCCGGACCTCTTTAAACTCTTTATTTCGGATGTCGACTCTGCATTTAAAGAAATTATTTATTTTCCTCCAAAAATAGTTAATATGGAAGTAGGGAGAATGTTATATGCCGACGACGTGGTTCCCATTAATCAAACCCTGGTTGGGCTGCAGAGACAATTGGTTGCCTTACAGTTATATATTGAACAAAATGGGCTAGTTATCAACCCACAAAAATCATTAGTTCTTCCATTAGGATGCCGAGAAGGGAAACCAAAACTCTACACATGGAACCTGAAGGGAATAGGATTGCATTGGTGGCCTCTCTTACCTATTTGGGTGTCTGCCTAAACACCAGTACTATTGAAGCACTGAGACAGGAGAGTCTCGTAAGGAAAGCACGGACTCTGGCAAGCCAAGCGAAGATTCTACTTAAAAAATACGGCGGATACTCAATGGTTCCATTGATTAGATTTTACCGTTCCAAAGTGTCAGTCATTCTAATTTACGGAACTGAGGGCTACCTTAATTTCAACCCAGGGAATTGGGCAAAAATAGAAGGCGCCTTTTGGAAAAGGGCATTCCCGCAAGCACTCTAATACAGGCGGTGAGGATGGAACTCGGTCTCACCTCGCTAAGGGCAACAGCTGAATGGAAAACAGTCATTCTTTGGAAAATATATTCAAGAGAAGGTGAAAGGAGGTTTTCTATGCCTAAAAAAGCCCTAACGGATCAAAAGGAGCCAGTCTTGCAAAAACGGGAGGGGAAATGTAAGATGCTCTTAGCCAGTATAGAGAAATTGCTGCAGTCCCTTATTGATGACCCAGATAAAACCAAGAGGAAATTGTTTACCCAGGGTTGGATTCTAACCCGAGTCGAAAGACAGAAATATAGAACCTATGGGAGACCATTAGAGGAGTGCAGGAAATTAAACACTTTACCGAAGTACCAGCAAAGTTTCCCAAACTTGTCATGAATCACAGCGTGTGCCCCTTTTGGGCTTCTTGGTCCCTGTCACAGCGGGCTTGCACTCATTAATACTCCCAACATGGCCGTCCAGCGTAATCCCTTCTCGCTCCATCCGCTGGACGTAGCTTTTCTACTAATAAACCACGGCTTCCGCGGCTCTGCGCGTCTCAATGCTATTGCGAAGTAGCGACCAGATGTGTGCTCCGTAGCTCGCGGTTCTTCTCCTTTTTCCAATCCTGCTATCCCTTCCTTGTCCTCCCCCTTCTACTTACCTCCTGGATTCGTGGCTGGCGTGCTTCCAATGCCTCCTGGATTCCTGGATTCCTGGATTCAGCGTCCCGGAAACTGAATGCATTCTGGATTCGGAAGAGACTCGGGCAGCCTTCTTCAAGACCCGGTCCATCCGCAAGAAGGCATTGACCAAGGACACCAGTAAAGAACGGACTCAGGTGAGAAGGGGGGAACTCCTTGACAGTTTGAGACGCCACCCGACCGAACTTGATATTGATATGCAGGCTGCCGTGCAGGACCTGATGCGTAGTATGCAGGAATTATCAACCGAGGTACAGAATTTAAAGGCGGAGAACGTCGCTCTCAAACAGTTGGTCCTATCCCGGGATTCTGCTACAAAAGAAAGTGTCTTACTGGGCTGCATCGTGGACAAATACGACGGCTCAGCAAAAACCCTTCGTGCATTCCTGGATTCGTGCTTGGTCCACTTTACCTTCAAGCCCTATTACTTTTCGACCCCCAGGGCCAAGGTGGGTTTTATAATCTCTCACCTTTCTGGGAATGCCTTAACTTGGGATACTCCCCTCGTTAACTCTAGTGATGCCCTCTTGGACGACTATGATGGGTTTATACAGGCCCTTAAAAACATGTTTGACCGCCCCGAGCAGGTTTACAGCGCCCAGGAACGCCTGTTAGACTTTCAGCAAGGTTCCCAGAATATGCTCACGTATGTGACCCGATTTAAACAATTGGCTAAGGAAGCTGACTGGTCCGCTGAGGCGAGCTTTACCCTGTTCAGGAGAGGATTTAACAAAGAGGTTAAGGATGAGCTGGCTAGAGTGGCACGACCAAGCTCGTTCCAGGTACTAATGGATCTTGCCATGCAAATTGACTTCCGTATCCAGGAAAGGAAGACAGAAAAGAAAAAAAACAGGGGAATTCCTCCCAAGGTATCATTTGAGAGTACCGTCAGAACGGACACCAACCCAAGCCCAGTCACGGAACCAGAGCCCATGCAGATTGGGGCTTTTCGTGGGCCCATATTTCCGCAAGAAAGAATGAGAAGAATTCATACAGGCTTGTGCATGTATTGTGCCTCAGATAAGCATTTGGTTAGGGAATGCCCTCTAGCACCCCCTCAGCGTTTAGGAAACGCCAGCTCCCGATCCTAGATAGAGCAGAGCTTCGGGAGAGAGATATTTGCTCCACATCAATTCCATCCTTGAACTCTCCTGGACAAAACAATTTGGTGATATTACAGGCCTTCTTATCACCCTCCAAGAATAAGACCTATTCCATTTTGGCCCTTGTAGACTGCAGAGCTATGGGGATATTCATCGATCAAGAATGGGTTACTAAACATCAAATTCCGTACGAGACACGAAGCACCATGCAACCTGTGGAAGCTATTGACGGAAGACCCCTCGCATCAGGGCCCATAAGCCTGCAGACCAAAGAGATCCAGCTTTCAATAAATCACCATCAGGAGCTGATTAGGTTTGACATCATTAAGTCAGCTCATTACCCCATGGTTTTGGGTATGCCCTGGCTACAGAAACACAATCCATATATCAACTGGACAGCGGGTTCTCTATTCCTAGGCTCAGAGTTTTGCATGTCTCACTGCCTATCTCTGGAACCTCCGTTAACACACCCAAAGGAACCAACAAGGGAACAAGAGACATCACTCATGGTGTCTAATGTCATACACGTTCCTGAGGCCTATCAAGGATATGCTGATGTGTTTTCGACTGCCATAGACCAGGCCTTACCCCCACACAGACCTGAAGACTGCGCAATAGATACAGAACCCTCCCCAGTAATTCCCTTCGGCAGGATGTTCATCCTTTCCAAACCCGAGAAAAAGGCCCTAAGAGAATACCTGGATACCAACCTTGAAAATGGCACCATAAGACCTTCAAAATCTCCTGCTGGTGCTTCCCTATTCTTTGTTCCCAAGAAGGATACCAAGGAACCCTGCCTTGATTATCGCGGCCTAAATCAATGCACCCTCAAGGACTGGTACCCGTTACCCTTGATTTCGAACATCCTGGAAGCCGTGAGAGGTGCGGTAATATTCACCAAGTTGGATCTCAGGGGTGCCTATCATTTGATTCGTGTCCGGGAAGGGGACGAATGGAAAACCGCCTTCAGAACACCCTTTGGCCATTCTGAATATCTAGTCATGCCCTTTGGACTAGCTAATGCCCCGGAAATTTTCCAACGCTTTATGGACAGAGGCCCTCATTACGACCCTGGCGGATTTTTTCCGCCATCGACGGACTTTTCCGCCATGGCGTAAAGTCCGTTTACGCCATGGCGGATGGCGGACTTACCGCCCCATTCCGAGGTTGGCGGGGCGGTAAGTCCCCATTGACCCATTTACCCTTCCCCATTCCCATTTCGGCCCCATAGGGCTCAATGGGAGTGGGGAAGGCGTTTATTACGCCACCGTACATTACGGTGGCGTAATTAACAACAGGTCCCGTAGCGCCATGGATTTTTCCGCCTGCAAAAAGCAGGCGTAAAAATCACCATGGCGCTACGGGAACTCGTAATCTGGCGGAAAGGTACGCCATGCATTACGCTGGCGTAAACCCCTTACCGCCAGGGTCCTAATGAGGGCCAGAGTGTTTTCTGACATGTTGTTTCTCTTCGTCATTGTATATCTGGATGACATATTGATCTTCTCCAAGGACCCTATACAACATGAAGAGCACGTGAAGGCAGTCTTGCAGAGACTTAGAGAACACAAACTCTTAGCCAAATCCGAAAAATGTTTGTTTCATGTAACCTCCGTTCATTACCTAGGATTTATCCTTAGCCCAGAAGGAATCGGTATGGATCCTTCAAAGGTAAAGGCCATACTGACCTGGCCTGCTCCTACTTCCGTGAAACAAGTTCAATCATTCCTGGGCCTTGCCAATTTCTACCGCAAGTTCATATCTAATTTCTCCGAGATAGTACAACCGATTGTTGCTCTCCTGAAGAAAGACACTCCCTTCCTCTGGTCTAAACCACAAGAAACGGCGTTCCAGCATCTGAAGACAGAGTTTACACAAGCTCCTATCTTGGCCCAACCCGATACCAGTCGACCCTTCCTAGTACAAACGGACGCCTCTAATTACGCCATAGGTGCGGTCCTGAAGCAAGAATTAGGAGATAAACTGGAACACCCAATTGCTTATCTTTCACGAACCCTGACTCCTAGTGAAACACACTATTCAGTCCTGGAAAAGGAATTGTTAGTCATCCGTCAAGCCTTCACTGAGTGGCGACATTTACTTCTGGGAGCTAAACATCCGGTTCAGGTCCGTACGGACCACCGGAACCTCCAGATTCTACAGTCTTTGGAGTGTGGGAATAGTCGTCAGGCGCGATGGGCCTACTTCTTTGCCCACTACCAGTTCCACATCACTCATGTTCCAGGATCACAAAACCTAATTGCTGACGCCTTATCTCGACGACCAGACTACGAGCCCATTGAAGATAAGGCATATCCTCAGATGTTTTCCCCAAAGATCTTTGTAGCCCAAGCAGTCAACCTCCTTGAAGAAATCCAAGCTCAGACCCAATCCTCTGATCTGTGGAAGGATATATCCAAGAAAAATCAATGGAATCTAAGGGTCCGGGAAGGGTATCTGTTCAAGGACAATGTATTGGTCATCCCTACAAAAAGGCTACAACAAAGAATAATAAATCTCTGTCATGATTCCCTACACTCCGGACATCGTGGCATCGCCAATACCCTCCGTTTTATACAAAGGCAATTCTGGTGGCCTAGGATGAGATTCGACGTACGGCAGTACATTCAATCCTGTATTGTCGGCAGTCAAAATAAGCATGATAACAAGAGACCGGCGGGCCTTCTACTGCAACCTACACTGCCAACCAGGCCATGGGAGATTATCGCTACGGACTTCATAGTGGAACTACCACCTTCCCGTGGATACACTACCATTATGGTTACCATAGACTTGTTCACTCAATGGCTCATTTTACACCCCTGCATAAACTGCCATCCTCCTCTGAACTAGCAGGAATCTTCCTGGAACACATATTCCGTTTGCATGGACTCCCTTCCAAGATCATATCGGATCGTGTACCTCAATACATCTCACAATTCTGGAAATGTCGCTGTCAATGCTTAGGAATCCAACGTGCCCTTTCTTCAGGATATCACCCTCAAACCAACGGAGCCACAGAACGTGTCAATCAAACCCTGGAACAGTATCTTCAATGCTTCGCCAGCAAGGTTCAGGATGACTGGTCCCTCCTGATACCGTGGCTGAATTCGCCTACAACAATTCCGACCATTCGGCACTTAAGACCAGCCCCTTTTATTGCAGTCAAGGTTTCCATCCATCGGTCCTGCCTTCTGTTCTTCCTCAACCTACACCAATACCTACAGTTGACTCCTGGATCGAAACCCTTGTCAATATACATAAGGAGGCCAAGGAATTCTTGGAGAAGGCCAGAAAACAGACCAAGAAATATGCAGATTCCAAAAGAAGACCAGGTCTGGTTGTCCTCAAAATTACTACCCTGACATCTACGGCCTAGTAAATTGGCCCCTCGATACTATGGTCCATTTCCCATCAAAGAAGTTATAAATCCTATTTCTTATCGGATCATATTGCCAGACTCCAGGAAGAAAATACACCCAGTCTTTCACACATCTTTGCTGAAACCCTACTATCCATCCTCCCGGAAACCCTGCAAACCTCCTCCTATACTGGTCGACAACCAATTGGAATACGAGGTGTCCCGGATTTGTGATTCCAGGTATAGAAGGGGCTAGCTTCAATATCTGGTTCAATGGAAAGGATATCCCCCTAGTGAAAGAACCTGGGAGCCTATGTCAAACATCAAGGCCCCTCGGCTGCTCAGAAGATTTCATCTCGTTCACCCGGGCAAACCTGGAGGGGAAGGTCTTCGGAGGAGGCATGCTGTCATGAATCACAGAGTGCGCCCCTTTTGGGCTTCTTGGTCCCTGT
The DNA here is from genome assembly GCF_040938575.1 of Ambystoma mexicanum. Lineage (NCBI taxonomy): Eukaryota > Metazoa > Chordata > Amphibia > Caudata > Ambystomatidae > Ambystoma > Ambystoma mexicanum. Next base: position 20,690,267 of record NC_090933.1, on the reverse strand, counting down.
CACAGCGGGCTTGCACTCATTAATACTCCCAACATGGCCGTCCAGCGTAATCCCTTCTTGCTCCATGCACTGGACGTAGCCTTTTCTACTAATAGACCACGCCTTCCGCGGCTCCACGCATCTCAATGCTATTGCGAAGAAGCGACCAGACGTGTGCTCCGTAGCTCGCGGTTCTTCTCCTTTTTCCAATCCCGCTATCCCTTCGTTGTCCTCCCCCTTCTATTTACCTCCTGGATTCATGGGTAGTGTGCTTCCACTGCCTCCTGGATTCCTGGATTCGGTGTCCCGGAAACTGAACGCATTCTGGATTCGGAAGAGACTCGGGCAGCCTTCTTCAAGACCCGGTCCATCGGCAAGAAGGCATCGACCAAGGACACCAGTAAAGAACGGACTCAGGTGAGAAGGGGGGGAACTCCTTGACAAAACTGGTTCTTTAGGGATCAGTTCTTTTGATTTCATCTAAACTTATTCCTGAATAAGTTGACAAAAAACTGGGGCAAATCAGATGGTAATTCATTCATCTGTAGATTGTGCCAAGCTGAAGATTCACAAGAATCCACAGAACACTTTGTGATGGACTGCCAAGCTTTGGCTCACCAAAGAAGGAAACTAATGTCGGAGGTAATCATTAAATATGGCCAGAGAACCAGAGATGTCTGGTGGAAAATGTTGCTCTCAGGAGAGAAGACGTCGATAATCTTGACCTTGGGTACATTTTTAATAGAGATTGAAAAAAAACTTGAAGAGTAAAGGAAGAACTAGGAAATTGGCTTTTTCCAATAGATATGGGCTGTATAAGTTATATGATTTGCTTCTCTTCTTATTTGATTTTACATATGTTATTTTTTTGTCTCGTGGACCATGGTGGTTAAGGGTTGTCAAAATGTATAACCAATGTGAACCACTTGAAATAAAAAATAAAAATAAAAAAAGTAACCCTATAAAGAGGAAAAGGGATGGTAACATGTGTCCCTATCAGGGTCTCTGTCCCCTAAGCGGGAGCACCTCTGTATGAATTCAGTTTACCCTGTTCCCTTGAGGTTTTAAGCGTAGCAGGCTCACCTCCCTAGTCTCAAAGGGGGTGGCTCCCGCCTGGGGAGCGGTGACGATCTTCCTGGATTTGTCACAAACTGGAAACCAACAACGTTCAACATTTAGTGTAGTATCAGACATAGAATCAGAATTTTATATGCAAATCTAAAATGTTTCTCTTGTTGATGGTGTCAGAGAAAGTTAAGTGTTATATTATAAACGTATCATCAGAATGATTTGTACTTTCTTTGCAATGTAATGCCGACAAGCAATGACTATTTAAATGTTCACATTGGAGAATATTGCATATTTGTGTCTAGAATAGTTATTCAGATTTGCTGTTATAAGAATGAATTTTTGTTGCGTTGTGAACGTAAACACTAGTGTGATACAAATACAATAATAGCAGGCAGGCTGTGTTTCTTTTCTATGGACAAGCTGCCTGTATTTGTGTAGAAAATTATAGGTGACTTCCCAACCATTCAAAGTTAGGGGACTACCTTTGATTTGGATTCATTATTTTAAATACAACTGAATATTTAAGATTAAAAACTGCCTGTTTCTTGTCCCACGTGTTGAGGTGGGATTGCCATGTTGGGGGTGTTAGATTAGGGGATGCTTCTCTATAAAAAAAAGAGTCTTCAAAACCGAGATACATTCCACAGATGAAATTCATTACAAAAATGGGGGCTTTGGCTAGGATGTGGAAGTTATAATGTCACTGATGTCAACACAGATATGCATTATGTAACGCAAGATCACAGATATGCATTGTTCAGTTGAATAGGATGGTCCCTTCTGCATAATTTAATGAAGGATACAGGTTGCATTGGGAATAAGATATAGATGAAAAGAGAATTGAGTTGTATTTTTGTGCATTTGCTGTTTCATAAAATATTGTATTTAGCATGTAAGATATATAATTCAGCTAGATTGTTTGATTACAGATTAATAGTCAATAGTATTTGATTGTGATTTGTAAACAAATATCCAGGCTAGAGATCTCTAAGGGGTGCAAACTGATTTGAAAATGGCCCAGGATCATGCACTGTCTAGCTATTTTCTGAATGGCCAGTGGGTGATACAACACCTGGTAACAACGGTGCCGGTAAGCTACTGCCACCGTTGTTACCGGACCGGCACACTCCGAGGTGAGTGAGCGGATGTCTTTCCGCCCACCAGGTCTGACGCAGACTTTGACGGATGCACCGGCACCATTCACGAATGGTGCCGGTGCATCAGTGCTCCACATTTCCCATTGAGTCCAATGGGTCTCAAATGGGAATGGGGAGTAATATTTTCCAGTGCCCGGCAATAGGGAATTACCAGGACCGCTGGGGCTGTAATGCCCTGGGAGGTACCCATCGCCGGGCGCTGGAATAAATCACTCTGGCAGCAGCCGTGCCGGTATTTACCGGCACAGCTACTGCCTCAACTCAAAATGAGGCCCCTTGAGTCATGGAAAGATAAAATTAAGGTAAGTGTGGAGAAAGTACGAACAGACATTTGAGAAGAAGAGAGCCCACTAGACCAGTTATTGCAGAAACTGCACATGACTTTACTAAAAAAGGAAGATAAATATCAGGTTGTGAACCTTTGGCTAATCTCTTTGTCCTCAATTTGGTGGAGGACAGATTAGCCAGAAGGACTAGACGTAACACTCATTCAACAAGTTAGTGATCAGAGAAAACAAGAACTACAACAATTGAAAGAGACCACGGATAACAACGAGGTGCCATTACAGAAACAACATAGCCTTTTTGAGGAAATAAAAGACAAATTGAAACTGTGTAGAGAAGACAAACATGCTCAGGAAGTGACATTTTGAATATTAATGACAGCCATAGTCAGTGTTCACAGACACATACAAAATTAAACAGTAAAACAAGTAAGCATAACACTTACATCAATGATTCATTAAGTGACATTGTGAGCATAGAAATGCAACTCAAAGAAAGTCGGGAAACAGCTGCAAAACGCATTATAAAAGATGTTAGTTTGCAAGCCGAATTGATTGGTTACACCAGAATATAGAAATATTCAAACATTTGGGAGGCCAGCTAGCCCAAGAAAAACACACTATTATCCAAGAAATACACAACTCCTTCTTACAATTCACACAAGCACATGCACAAAGTGATCAGAGTAAGATATCTTCACAAGAGCTAGTAAGATGGATGGAAGAGAATATTACATTGAGAGAGAAGTCAAAAAAGTATCGAAGGAACTTGATAGTACAGTTTTGCAAATTGAACAATTGATGAACAAGTTAGATAGTTGGCAGTTTATAAACCAAAAAACAATGAATGAAATACATAATTGTCAGCAACAAAAAGATTCCTTACAGAGGTAGTTACAAACCAGACAAGAAATACTGACTTCCGAAACTAGAGCATTTAAGTCTACTCAGGCACATCTGCTTGAATCTAGGGAACAATTAGTGCAGTTTGAACAACAAATGATAATTGAAATGGATAATAATGCTAAACTAAGACAATAAATTAAAGAAAATAAGTTACATTCGGAATCAGTAGCTAAAGTTCAGAGACAAACAGGTTTCATGTAATAAGGGAGAGTCTCTCCTATTCCTGAAACTGCTTTCTACTGCAGAGATCTTCTCTGATAAATACTAGGAGATCTAGTACACCTGGTGATAGTCAATACATAGGAGTTGCTAAATGCACTGTTCCCCTTCCCACCTCAAACAGAGTTCCATGTCCATTCTGGCTACAGATGGGGAGCTGTGTCCCACTTTCAGAGTAGACAGGACAGGAAATTAGAGTAGACCCAAACAGAGAATCTGAGAAGAAATGTATCAAGTTGAGTTAAGCAAACAAGAATACCAATGAGGGTCATTTTAGCCCATCTGGCTAATCTTGAGAAAAAACGAATGCAACTCGGAAAGGGCATTCAAAAACTCCTTTCTTCACCAGGAACCATGAGGAAATCACAGAATCCATCTGTGGATAGAAACCACTGATTATAGGCAACAATGGGGAGAAACACCACTTTATCTGACCCCTCAAAAAGATCTGACAGACATAACTCAGAAGACCAATGGAGAAAGAGAGGACCCCCCTGAACCATACACATGGCAAACCTTCCTGCTTTTATTATGACAGGGAATGTAAATATGTAAGGAGTGAGCGGGGTTCAAGTAGTGGTTCTGACCCTGATTAGGGAATTTGCATCCAAGTAAGGATGCATAGGGAAAAAAAACACAATCACATTTTGTGGAAGACCCAATCAAACAAGTGCATGAATATTATCTTGCTATATCGCCCTCCCCATGATATGCAGCTGTTTTTAGAAGATCCTAGCCACAATGAATAAACCCAACAGCTCCAGGATCGTCTTGGGAGATTTTAATAGTCATCTGGGGAAGGCTTCAGACTCTGATGCTCTTGATCTGGAATATTTGCTAAAGAGTAATCAGTTTGTGGTCCTTAATAAAGAACCAACCCATAAACGGGGCAATATTTTGGAATGGGTTGCTGTCAGCAACCTACCTGCCATTTCACTAGACATTGAACCATGTGTTTGGTCCAATCATTTCTTCGTAAGCTTTAATCTTCAGCTCCCCATCTTTGTTACTGAAAGGAAAAATGTAGTCAAGAAAGTTATCAGCAGAAATCTTAATAACATCAAGAAACATATGGCCTCTACTTCAGATCGGGACTCCCCCGATCTCTTAGCACTTGAATATGAGATGGCCCTTAATACATTGTTTGATAAGGTAGCCCCTCTAAAATCAAAGTCTATTGGAAAAAGAACAAATAGACAAAAATGGTTTACAGCAGATTTGGTAACTCGTAAACAAGAAAAAAGGAAAGTGGAAAGAAATTGGGTCAAACTTCAGACACAAGAGAGCAGAAATAGTTGGAAATCCTTAGAGAAAATCTATCGGAAAGAAATGTTTAAGGCAAATAAGGATTATTTTAATATGCAAATATTGAATTAAAAAAAATTAATCAAAGAAGCTCTTCAAAATCTTTAAGAATTTGGAAAAACCACAAGCCCAAGTAAAAAAAGTGGACCACACGGATGAAGATTGTAAGATAGTTCAGAGAGCATTAGCGGATAAAATTAGGACAACGCAGACTAGCATTGAAAATAATCTGGATATTCTTCAGCCTGTCTTTGCACCCACAGCCATCGAGACATCATGGCATGTTAATGTTATGATGTAAGGAGAGGCACACACACACCACAGCCGAGCAACTGGTCCCAAGACCTAATGGGCCAACTGGAATAACTATGTACAACTGTATTAGTGCCTATGCAAGCACTCATACATGCATGCATACAGGCACTCCTAACACCTCCTTTCCTCCTACTGTTTAACAGCAACTTAATTCTTCCTCAGCACGGCCACTCTCTCCTTGTTCCAGACTGCTCCCCCCTTGACTAACACTGAGAAACCTAAATATTTCATTACTTCTTTAGGCTCAGAAACCAAGGAATTACCTTTCCTGACCTTCGTTCATTTGCAGCTTCACCTTGATCCAATCACCCTGCATGCCCACCAACTCCCTACAGCAATTCTTTTCATCATATCGCAACATAGACCTATGCCCACTGGCCCATAGCTTACCTCTCACTTCCTCCATCTCAGCGGAAACACACTGCGACCTGCCCATCCATCCGGGACACAGATGTGAGTTTGGCATATTGCCACACAACAACTCAAAAGGGGGTACTCCAGTGACCCCAAGTGGTGCCAATCTATATTGAAACGTCCTCTCGATGACACTTCTTTTTTTTAAACTTTCTTTATTGTTTAACCATTAACCATGACAAGGCAAAAACAGATAAACCCTCCCCCCTCTCCCTTCCCCTACCCCCTGGACGACTCACACAATATTACATCAAAATAAAGGAGAAGAAAAAAATATATATAATAATAATAATTGGCCAACAACTATTAGTTATTGCGCTTTGAGCTTGCAGAAATCACGAGTTGATCGTACGGGAGCCCAGACTAACACGCTGACCTTAGGGCCGCACCCACAAGCGGAGACAGCAGATTGTCCATCAACGATCTGAGGCTGATCCTGGAGACTGCGACCTCTGGTCAATGTCTAGCAAGTATTGCCTAACTCTCGATGACACTTCTAACCCAATCACCCACAGTGGTTAATGCAATCCTAATGGCTTCCATCACAGTCCTGTTGAATATTTCCACACACCATTCCCTTGTGGGTGATATAATGATGTTGTGACTTGCTCAACCCCATGTCTCTCTGAAAACTCCTTAAATTCTTTAGATACTAACTGCGAACCTTTATCTGAAAAACAACTCCCAGGAAACCCCTCTCTCCAAAACAACAGCTCCAAAAAGCGAATAATGTTACTGCTGGTCACTTCTTCTGGTCACAAACCTCTGGCCATTCAGACAACAAGTCTATTACTACAAATAAATATGCATCTCTGGACCCCCTAATGTTAAAGGGACCTAACAAATTCAAGGCTACCTCATCCCACGTCATCCTCAGGCTTTCCCTCACAACCATGGGGATCTTTTGAACCCTTTATCCCCTTTCATACACTCAGAACACAGCCTCGCCTGTCTTCAATATCCTTGGCAACACTAGGCCACAAAAATCAGAAATAACTAGACCTTTCGTTCTGGCAAATTGACACTTTGCTGCTAAGCCCCTCAATGCCGTTATACATTCTTTATTACTCTCACCCACCTTTTGCTCTCTTGTTGCAAACCAATATCTTTTTAATATAATGTTTTCTTCCACTTCAAAATGTTTGTGAAGCTTAGCTAATGTCTTTTCATATGCACCTGCATCCTCAATACCAGCATGCTCAGGTAATTTCTCTAGAATGTCCTGACCTGCAGGCCCCAAGCAATGAAAGAGAAGTGCTTCCTTCCTGTCATTAGCATAGTTTGACCCGAACATGGCTAAGGCATATTTGGTAAAGCCTTCTCTCCAGTCGGACCAACGCACCCTAGGCTCACCTGGTGTGGCTAAGAAAAAAACTGGATCTGGGGCACTATCCATGTTATAGTACTGTGCACTGATGCACTTTGAAAACTTGCAGGATCTTTGTTTCACCAGTGTACATACACCTGCCTAAAAGTTGCACTTGTTTATCACTCACTGCTTGACTATTCCAAGCAGCGTCAAAATGTTGCAAGCTGCCTCCCTCATATCTCCGACGTAATGTCTTTGTTTACCTGTTTGTCACTCACCGCTTAACTATTCCTGTGCAAGCGGCGTCGAAATGTTGCAAGCTGCCTCCCTCATTTCTCCGATGTAATGTCTTTATTTACATCGCGCGCCGTTCACTGCTGGGTTGCGTGGCAACTCTCTGTCGTTTGTGTACTTTGAAATCGTGCACAGATGATTGCCGGGCCCACTTCCTCAAAATGGTGCCACGCATGTTGACGCATTAGGGTCCTTTTCTCTACTGTTTGAACCACCTCAAGAGGTTCCTTGCGCTCGCTTCAAGAATTATGCACGCAATGCCCTGCAGCAACTGGTCTCAAGACCTAATGGGCTATCTGGAATAACTATGTACAACTATGTACAACTGTATTGGGGCCTATGCAAGCACTCATACATGCAGAGGTGCATGCACTCCTAACAGTTAATGTCCCTTTGTTTGGCTTTGAAGCTGTCTCTAGAGACGAGCTGGAGAGAGTTCTTAAGATAATGCATCCCACTACATGCATGGAGGATGTTATTCCCTCAAGAATCTTTTTGGAGTACTGTGATATTTTTATCCCTTTCTTGTTGCGCTTTGCTATTGCTTCATTTGCAACTAACCATGTACCAGAATTGCTGAAAAAGGTGATTGTCACTCCCCTGATTAAAAAAACCTGGGCAAGATCATAACATTTGCAGCAACTTGAGACCTGTAACAAATGTGCCTTTTGTGCTCAAAATGATAGACTATCTGGTGACGTCCAGCTCCAGAACTATGTAGAAAGTCAGTTGCTTCTCCATCCAGGCAGTCAGGTTTTAGGCCTGCACATGGCACTGAAAGAGCGCCTCTGGACATACATTCAGAGCTGCTTAATATCATGGACAGGAGTAAAGCGGGGCTGCTGATATTACTAGATCTATCAGCAGCCTTCAACCTCATAGACCGTGAGAAACTGCTTAGCAGGCTGGCGGACCATGGAGGATGCTCCAGCGAAACGATAGACTGGGTTAGCTCTTTTCTTCTTGACAGGAAATCAAGAATAGTGTGGGATAATGCATATTCGAAACCTGAGTTAATTAATTGTGGTGTCCCGCAGCAACCCTGTCTCTCCCCGGTATTATTTAACATATTCTGTCGCACCCTATGTGATCTTTTGGATACCTTGGGTGTGCTATTTTCGATTTATGCTGATGATACTCAGCTCATTATAGAGTTGAATGGGGACTATGATCAAGATGTGGAGAGCATCAAACAAATATACAAGTCTATCCAAACTTGGAAGACATCAGATGGACTCTGTCTTAGTGCAGCTAAAACCGTGTTCCTCATTTTTGGTTCCACTCAGGGATGTACTAAATTGCCAATTTAGTACGACGGCTTCACTATAGATGGGCACCACCTTAAAACAGCATCCAAGGTGAAAACCTTGGGAGTGATCCTAGAACCATCGTTTGGTGCTGAAGCCCACGTAAGCAGTGTAGTTAGTAAATCTCAATATCATTTAAGACTGCTTAGATTAGTGAAGCCATATGTTTCGCTAGCTAACTGCACAACACTGGTCCGAGCTGTTATAATGCCTATACTCAACTACTGTAGTGCATTTACTGGCTGGAGAAAGTAGGGGCTGCATAAAAAAACTTCACACACTCCAGAATTATGCAGTCTGGATTATTAAAGGCACTGCTAGTCGGGACAGACTGTCTGCATACAGGAGGGAACTGCGCTGGCTCCCAGTTGAGGCCAGAATATGTTTTAGGATGAGTACCATTGTGCATAGATGCCCATATGGACAAACACCAGAATATCTGAAAGAACACCTGGTATTAGAAAAACATACCAGAGTCACTTGATCTATGGACTCAATGCATCTGACCTGGCCCAGATGTAAGTGAGTTAGAGGCAACGGACGCTTTTTTATCGTACAGGTTGGGCAGGCCTGGAACAAGCTTCCCATGGAGATGCGTTTGGAAAAAAATAATAATACCACCTTCAAAAAATATCTGAAGCCGCTATTGTTCACGTAATCTGTAAATTGTTTGTATTATCTGTTACATCTGTTGCGCCCTGATTCCTGTAGGCTCTGGCACACTAGAAACGAATAAACATAAACAATAAACAAACAGAATACGTTTGCAAAAAGCAAAAAGCTTAATGAACCCTTATCATAAAAATGTAAAATATTCTGTTTATGAACATCTAGAATTGTACAAACAGATTATGGCGGTAATTCATGGAATAAATGTGCGCCGAAATTTGAGGCGCAAGCTGGCGCAAACGTGAAAAAGCCAGCGCACGCGAGCGAATCGCACGCATGCGATTCATGGAAGGCCCTGCGCGTGTTTTTCCCAGGATGCGCGCCAAATCTGCGCTTACCTTACACATCACTGCGACTTTCCAAACGCGTGGCGACAGGAACGGGGAAATCGCACACCTAAAAAGGGAGCGGAACACGGGGAATGGGGAACAACACGTGAACATTTAGGCATAACGTGGGAAGTACCGCTGGGAAACGCACGCAACGCCCACACGCTAGTGAACAACACGTATTCATGGAATCGAATAGGGAAAACCTGCGCACGGCAAAACACACGCACATGCACAATTATGTCCGCCACACGAAAGTAGGCGGGAGTGCCCCCGTGCAGCATAAAAGTACGCGCAAACAACAAACAAACATATACAGCTACGATGAATGTCCCGTTCCTCGCAGCAGTGATCGTGGGACACCGCAGGAGGAGGAGAATAGCCAGGCCCAGCATTTTTTTGCCCAGGACCAGCCTTTTTGGGATGCCTGATGACCAGGTCTATGGCAGGTATAGGTTTCCACCTCATATCATCCAAGTGCTGGTCAGGGAGTAGGAGGATGAACTCACATCACCCACCCTGTGCTCCCAAGCATTGAGCCCCTTGGAGAAGGTGCTCAATGTACTACATTTTTTGGCCACTGGGTCATTTCAGCGGACAACTAGCATAGTGGGGGGCGTCTCACAGGCCACGCAGTCACGTTGCCTAAACCAGGTGTTGACAATCATCACTGCACGCCCCTCAGTCCGCAGGCACACATACATGCCCAGAACACCTGCAGAATGGCAGGCCGTGGTCTTGGACTTCTACAGGGTGGCACACTTCCCCAAAGTGCTTGGTGCCATAGAATGCACCTATGTGACCCTACGTCCACCTAGGGCCACTGAGAACATCTATCAAAACCGCAAGCACTGGCATTCCATCAACGTGCAGGTGGTATGCGATGCCAAGGGAATCATCACCTCTGTCTATGCAAACTATCCTGGGACCACCCATGACAGTTTCATATTCAGAATGTCCACCCTGAGCCAGGCCCTGGAAGCTGGGAAGCATGGCGACACATGGCTCCTAGGTGAGTACAAATCCCTGTGCACATGCATGCATGTCTCTTACACAGACAAATACACAAGCCCTACCAATGACAACCATTATCACCTTACCAGGGGACAGTGCCTACCCTCTGAGCACCTACATGATGACGCCAATACGGACCCCCACCACACCACCCCAGGTAAGATACAACGCAGCCCATATTGCAACCAGGGCCATAGTGGAGCGCACATTCGGAGTGCTCAAGTCACGCTTCCGCTCCCTTGACCGCTCTGGCGGACAGCTACTATATGCACCCCCAGTAGTGTGCAGGATCATTGTGGCAGCATGTGTCCTGCACAATGTTGCAACACGGCATGGCGTACCGGTGGACATGGTGGTGGCCCCACATCCCCAACCACACGCACGGCCACTGCGCATGGCAGTGGAACGGGCATGTGGTGAGGCAGCCCGTACCCAGCTTGTGGCCACATTTTTCACCTAAACTCCAACCCCTACGGAGTGCACACAGGCCTGGCACATACCAGGTCACAATCGATGATGAGAAAGGGACAGTTAACTGTCAAAACCTTACCACCCTGAGAATGTGTCCACGGTAGTGCCACATTGTGTGCATCTCTAGCTAATTAAACACAACCAATCCCATGTGACCAAAGGGAACACATGCAAGGTGCATATACCCCAGCCCCTTGCTAAACAGGGCATGAAAGTACTGGTATGCCAGCCAAACCCTCCCAACACCCATGAACCCTGTCTGCCACACCATACCATGGTATGCAACGGCAAAACATCAAACCATATGCACAACACATGACACAATAGTCATGAAGTGCCACGTGAGAAATGTAAATAGGCACCAGGCAATTACACTTGACATGGAATCTGAAGAAATGCCTGACCAAAACCTCACACCCTGAAAACGGTGGCACAAATGCATGCCACCAGTGGTGCAAGCAACAAAAGTCAGAATACCTGTTGCCATGCACATTGGACAATCGAAAATTGGCATTTCAAACATCGCTCACTGGACAGCATAGTGAGTGTGCATTGCATTGGGGAAACACCTTGAGCATCATTTGAAAAAAGAGCATTCAACCAAATAGAACCCTGTCATGCATGTACACGATCAATGACTCGAAAGTGAACATGGATTGTCGGGACACAGCATGCCTGATAAGGCAGTCTGGGTGCATGTGTGTGCATGGTGTGAATGTAGTTGGTGGGGGGGGTGTTGCCTAAGTGTTTGTGTCAGTTGGGACATGCATTGAATACATGCATGTGAAATGAAGTAAACCTAAGTTTCCTGTATACAGCACATGTGAACATTGCACTCAAGGACCCCCCTGTGTGTTAAACCACACCCATCCCCTGACACCTCAAAATAAAGCACAACATAGCATCAGCCATTGACCAGCACAACATATCATGTACAGAGTACCCCACATCGACAATGGCAGACAGTGACCCATCACTGAATCATAGAAATTCATAATACGACCTACACACAAAGTTCATCAAAGCGCATCAATGAGGGAGGGAACAAGGGTGAAGAACAGTACATTCCTACAAGTCCTTCTAACAGTCCACAATGTGAAAATTAACTATCAAATCAAAATACATATTACAAGTGCCTGGAACAATAAGGGAGAGTCTAGGGGGGAATGTTGGAAAACAAAACTAGCATCAACATTGCTATGCCTGACGACAATAGTTGCAGTGCAAGAGTCACATAAGGAGAGGAGCTAGGGAAGAGGAGGGAAGAGGTGAGGAAAATAACAAAACAAGTGACAAACTGCGGATGGTCGACAAAGAATCAAGATATTGCTGGAGAGGGGGAGAAGAAACACAGAAGGGAATGGGGGAACAGACAACCTGTAATCAGTGGTGGAGGGACCAATGATAAAAGTAAGTGCCAAAACAATACTAAAATAGGTGAAAGTGGGGGGCAGATGGACGGAGGCAGAACGGCAAATGTCTGCAAAGACCAAGCAGCTACGTATCACCATGCCTGATGGCAAATGGGGTAGTGGTTGAAAATGACAGACAGAGGACAAGGAGGAGGGGAAAGGGTGGTGGAGAGGGAGAGGGAGGAGAGAAGGGAGGAGGGGACCAAGGTCAAAATGCATGAAGGGGGAGATGGGGAAAGAAAGCACACACAGGGGACAGAGGGAAAGAAGACGGTGAGAAGGGGAGGGGATGTGATGTTGAAGGGGGGAGACAGAGGGAGACAAGAGGGGCAGGGTAGACAGGGGGACAATCAAGGGACCCAGAAGGCTGGTGGACAGGGCTAGACAGGGCCTCCATTGTGGGCTTCATGTAGTGGTAGCAGGCTCCAGCCTCCTGGTTGGCTGGATTGTCACAAGGGCCAAGTGCAACCAACGGGAGGGAGGAGCAGGTCCAGGACACAAACATGACAGTCAAGTCAAAAGCAATGCGGCCATACTTCAAAAGGCACATCAAAGCACCAGCCAGGGCTGCAAGATGGCCAAAGTGGTGCAAGCAAGGAATGGGTGGTTGTTGAAATGTGTGGTGACATGGATAACTCAGCGTGCAACCTTCATGTGCCATATCCAAATCACTGTGGGGAAAGTGTCCCAATTCACCATTTTCAGCACACGGACCCCTCCCACCATCAGTGTGTGTTACACAGCCAAAGGGTGCATGGTAACACCTACAGCAGGAAGTGCATGAACATAGACAGTCAATACACAACAAATATCATAAGCAACATGATGAAATGCACAGTCAACAGAATACTCACCAAAGTGAAGTGCAGACATGCATTGGAGAATCCATCTGGAATACCCACTAGGGGTGTACACACAAGTAGGACTGCAGGCTGGCTACAGATATGACGGAAGCCCAATACCCCTGTGTGAGATGCTGTCACACCCAGCCATCCTTGCCAGCCCATGGAAAGGGGAAGCAGCAGTAGCATATGTGTCAGGACCCCAAGCAAAACACATACACAAGACAAGCCTGAATGGGCCCAGCTGGAACACACAGTGGATGCCTTCCAATGCCACAAAGCACCACACTGTCACATGTATGTATACGCAATAGACAAAAGAAAATGCAATAAATAAAAAATCTGCAGAAAATTAAAATCAAATAAAATAATTAATTGAATTTAAAAAATAAAAAGAATAATTTAAAAAAATTAATTGAAAATAATATTGAAAAAAAAAATACTTACCAGAAACTATAAAATTTGGAGGAAAACATATTTTTTTGCAGGACCCAAAAAAATGCTGGAAAAAAAATAATAGCAGGAAAAAACAAATTAAAATAAAAAAAAGGCCATATATGAACTGGGGGGTGGCGGGGCACCCAGGAGAGGGAAGGTACAGGGTGCACCTCAACACCCACATGTGTAGATGTTGAGATAAAAAGAAAACTCACTGGGCTCAAGGCCTGCACGGCCCGACCTATGTGGGAGATAGGTTGTCATCGTCACCCTCTGGATGGAAATCAGAAGGTGGACGTAGCTCAGTTGACTCACCATGCCTAGCCGCACCTTGCCCTTCAATGGCAGCAAGCATGCAGGTCTGGTAAACCAGGTCCTGGCTGGCAATGAGACTGAGGTCAGCATGCATTACCTCACCTGTCACACCTGCTCCCTCCTGCAAGGACTGACGTGTGAGACGAAGTTCTGCCTGCATGGCCTCCCATGACAAACGGAGCGACTCCCGGCTTGCATGGAGTTCAGCTGAGATGGTTCTTTCAAGCTGCACCATCCTGTCTTCTGTCCGCCTACTCTCGTCCATCCAGAGCGCAGCCTGAGTAGATCGGAGGGATTGGTGTTCCACCCTCAGGGACTCATGGTGTGCCTCTTTTTGAGCATCAAGTGCTTGACGCAGAGCCACCATTTCAGCCCGACGCGCCCTGTCAGGCGCCGCCATGCCCAGTCTGAGTGAGCGGCATGTGGACTGCGTAGCCCGCTGCTGCAGCACCATTTGCCTTACAGAGGGGAGGATGGAATGGGCCACACTTTCCATACCTTGAGCAATCATCTCAACTGCTCCCCCCTGTTGCTGTGCCATAGCAATCATGGAACGCTCCCACTCAGTTGACCCCAGTGGCACATGGCTACCCCGTTGCCGGACACCACACCTGCTGGACCAAGGAGCCATGGTCCTTGCTGGGTTGGTGCCACCCGCGGCTGCAGGACTGCATCCCTCCGTCAACCTGTTGCCCCAGGAACATGGCCAACTGGTGTTGAGTGTGACCCTGTACCCGTAACCACCACAGGCGGACCTTCTGACCCTGCCTAGCCCCCTACTGCAGGTGTCGCGGACAGAAGATCATCCAACACAGGATCACTTACCGGCGACGACACGTCATGATGCAGATCTGGCTCAACATAGTGGTCAGAGGATACATCAGAGCCTGACTCAGAGTCAGCTCTGTACACAATGGCCTGGAGCACCTGTGGGTTCTCGTGGGCTGCCACCCCACGACCACCACTGGTGCCTGGTTGGTCATGTGAACTGACCACGGTGTATGGGATGACATATTCATCGTCTGCCGCCAATGCGTCATCCCCTGCAACATAAAGAAAAGAAACAAGGACACGCATGTCACTAGCACATACCACACACATATAGTTCACAAAATTGACAGCCAAATGATCAAACAGCCATATCGCAGGCAACTCAAACCCCAACATGCATCCAGTGGCATTGCAATGCAATGGTATCCCAAAGCAGAAAACGATGTGTGCAAAATGTGAAGGCAACACATGTATTGCATGTTGCACATCACCTGCATCGCACACAACCTCTAGCAGGCACATATCCAATGCAGAAATGAGAGATGGCAACAAAGGGATGGCACCTCTGTGTACCTAATACGCATTACTGTTGTTGTTCTGAAATGTGGTAAACTAGGGTGTTTCTCCCCTCGCAGGATTCTCAAACTTAGGTGGGCTCTCCTCTGTGTACCTAATACGCATTACTGTTGTTGTTCTGAAATGTGGTAAACTAGGGTTTTTCTCCCCTCGCAGGATTCTCAAACTTAGGTGGGCTCTCCTCTGTGTACCTAATACGCATTACTGTTGTTGTTCTGAAATGTGGTAAACTAGGGTTTTTCTCCCCTCGCAGGATTCTCAAACTTAGGTGGGCTCTCCTCTGTGTACCTAATACGCATTACTGTTGTTGCGCAACCTGTGCTTGCTGCTCTATACCTTGTCTGCGGGCGCTCGCATCGGGATCCCCCCCACTCCCTCCTACTCCATGGTGCTCTCTATCTCGCCTATCTTCTCTAACTGCTTCTCCATTGACTATCCTGCTCTCCTCACTAAATCTGGTAGGAAAAAGTTTAAAAAGGACATCCTGGTCTCCAAACCAGGCCTCCCTATCGCTGACACCTACACTAGTGCCTGCTCTAAGGAAACTCTCACTGACATCCTCTTTTTCGTGCCTTCACCTGACCTATGGACCCTTCATATGGTCTCTGTGCTCTCTCCTTTTTCCTCGGCTCCCATTAATGGTGGCACCCGTTGGGATGTCCTCTTGGCCCCCTTCCGCTCCTCTAAGGCCATCATTAATGTCTACGCTAATGGGACCGTCTTGGTCCAAGGTCCTCAGGCCAACCTTCACCTCTTTGATAGACGCTTCCCTCGCCTCATCAACTTCCTTTCCTCTCCCGCTGTCCCCCCTCCGCTGTCCTTGGCTACCTTGCCTCTACCCTCCCCCCCTGCCCCCTCTCGTGCTCCTTCTTCACCTCCTTCTTCTACACCTCCGCAGGGCGTACCTCTGATATGTACCCCTCCCCGGAAGTCCTTCAAGGCTGGCAACCTTCTCCACATTGCCACTCTTAACTCTCGCTCTGCCATCAAGCATTCCTATGATATCTGTCGCCTTCTTGAGGAACTGGACCTTGACGTCCTCTGTCTCACTGAGACATGGTTCACAGCCAGCTCTGTCACTAGCTTTGACACACTCCTACCTGACGGTTACAAGATCTTCTCCGTGCCCAGGCCCAACCGCACAGGTGGGGGTGTTGCCCTTATCTTCCCTGAGTGGATTCATGCCACTGTCACTCCTACGCAGACCTACTCGTCTTTTGAATGTCTTGTCTGCCGACTCTCTCTCTCTCCTAGCCATTCCCTTACCGTGGCTACTATCTATCGGCCACCTGGTCAAATTTCCTCCTTCCTCTCTGAGTGGGCTGACCTCTCCTCCTCACTCCTGTCCTCAACCACTCAACTCCTCTTTCTTGGTGACTTCAACATCCACCTTGATGCCTCCTGTCCCCCCACTGAACTCTTTCGTGACCTCTGCGACTCTCTCTCACTCTCTATTCTCCCATCTGGGCCTACTCACTCTGCAGGGCACACTCTTGATGCTCTGATCTCTTCTGACCTTCCCCTCTCTGTCCCTCTCTCCATTCCTCTCTCCTGGAGTGATCACTTTCTCCTAACCACCCTCCCTACCCCACAGGCAAAGCCACCCTCATCATTGCCACCCACCTTCTCGGGCATCCGACCCATGAAGCGCGTGTCAGTTGAGGCTTTCGCTGCCACCTTCTCGCACCTCCCTCCCCCTTCGGCTGACTCCCACCCTGACACAGCCCTCTCCATGCTCCACTCTGCTATATCTGATACTCTTGATATCCTTGCCCCTGTCATGAGAATCCGCCTGAAGCCCAAAGCCAAATGTAACTCCTGGTATGACTCGGGTCTCGTCACCCTAAAACGCAAGTGCAGGGTGGCTGAGAGGAAATGGTCGTGCTTCATGTTCATCCTCTGATAAACTGGCCTGCCACCTGCTCCAAAGGCAATACCGTCTCTCCGTTCTCACCAAAAAGAGAGCCCTTATCCAAGCCCGCATCTCTGTGGCATCCAACAACTCGGCTGAACTCTTTAAAATCTGCAAGGAGCTTGCCAACCCTGCTGCAGTCTCTACCTCTCCTGTCCCCTCCCAGGCCCTCTGCACTGCACTGGCCTCTCACTTCATCTTAAAAACTCATGACATCCTGTCCTCACTCTCCTCCTATCACCTCCCTCCCTCTCTTCCCGGCTCTTCCTCTGGCCCTTCTGCAGCCACCCCTCCTCCCTCATTCTCTGCCTTTCCACTTTTTTCTGCTGACGAGGTTTCCAGACAAGTCCGATCTATGAAAGTCTCGTCTAAACAGGTTCACCTCTGTTCCTCCAAAACTATCAAGGACCACATCGACTCCCTGGCTCCTGCCCTGGCTGACTTCTGCAACCACTCCTTCGCCTCTAGAGTCTTCCCATCCCCCCTCAAGCACTCCCTTGTGCACCCTCTTCTCAAGAAACCCTCTTCCGACCCCTCCCGCCCGGCTAACTATCGCCCAATCTCCATCACTCCCTTCCTGGGCAAGCTCCTGGAGAAACTGGCCATCTCCCAGCTTAACCTCCATGCTGAAACTGTTGGTAGTCTCCATGACCATCAATCTGGCTTCAGAGCGGCCAGAAGCACGGAAACTGCTCTTCTGAACATCCGTGAGGACCTGCTCTTGAACCTCGACTCCAACACTCCGTGTGTTCTCATTCTGCTCGATCTCTCTTCTGCCTTTGACACTGTCAACCATGCCATCCTGCTCAACCGTCTCCGTGATAACCTGGGTATCACTGGTCAGGCTCTGGCGTGGCTGACCTCTTTCCTTTCCAATCGACCCTCCCAGGTCCAACTTGGGTCCTTCCTCTCTGACATCTTTTTCTCCACCTGTGGTGTTCCCCAGCGATCTAATCTCTCTCCCTGGCTTTTCAACCAGTATCTGGCACTCCTTGCCCACCGCATCGCCGCTCTCTGCCCCTACTTTCAGTGCTATGCGGACGACACCCAACTCATTTTCAGGCTACCCTCGGCCTCCTCCTCTCCTTCCCTCATCTCTGACTGTCTGTCTGCCATCCAGGAATGGTGTGCCGCCAATGACCTCTGCCTTAATGCTAGTAAGACTGAGATTCTACTCATCGGCACACCCACTCCCTCCTTCCCTGTAGCTCTCTGGCCAGCCTCGCTTGGCCCTCCTCCTGCTCCTACCTGCAAGGCAAAAAACCTCGGGGTCATCTTCTACTCCACACTCTCCTTCTCTCCTCATATATCTGACGTCTCTAAGAAGTCACACTACCAGCTGCACCTCCTCAGAGGTATTCTTCCCTTCCTCTCCTTCCCCCAGAAGCTCACTGTCTCCTGAGCCCTGGTTCTCTCGAAGCTGGACTACTGTAACAGCCTCTATCTTAATCTGCCTGCCTCCACTCTCCGCCCCCTGCAACTCATCCAGAACAGAACTGCGAGACTTGTCCTTGGCCTCAAGCCCAGGGACCTTATCTCTCCAGGACTGAAATCTCTACACTGGCTCCCATTGCCTGCGAGGATTAAGTTCAAAACCCTCTGCATTGTCCACAAGGCCTTCTGTGGCCTGGGGCCTAAATACCTTCAACTCTCTCTTCCTAAATATCTTCCCTCCCGAGCCCTTCGCTCATCCATCTCCAACTCCCTCAGGGTCAGCCACTTCTCGAAGCAATGAGCTGCCGGTAGATCTCTCGCCGTGGCAGGGGCCTCCCTCTGGAACAGCCTTCCTGCCTCCCTGAAACTTGAGGAGAACCATCTCCGGTTCAGGAAGCACCTCAAAACCTTCCTCTTTGCTTCTGCTTTCTCTCTCCCTCTCCCCTGCTAAATTCTCGACTGAATCTGCACCTAATCTGCAACTGGGCCACTCTCACCGACCTCGGTCCTGGGCCCAGCCACTCTCCTCTTGCACTGCCTCCCTGGCAACCCCTGCACTGAGGGACTGTTTCTGTTATCCCTACAGCCCCCCCCCTTTCCCAGCACTTGTCTGCACTTACCTTGCACTTGCCACCAGCTGGCCCTATTTATTTACTTTATTCTACTTAATTGTACTGCACTTCCCCCCTCCCCTTCCCCTTGCACTTTTCCCTTCCCCCTCCCCCTGCACTTGCGCGGTCTGAATGACACCTGGCCTAGTAGGATCGTTGTCTGTCTTCCCCTTGTTCCCCCCCTCCCTGCCTCGTCGCGCCTTGAAACACTTGTGTATAGGCGCGTTACAAATGCCATATCATATCATATCATATCACCTAGCATAAGCATGTGGGAACACACAAATAGCCACAGCTAGAAATCCAACCAAACACACCATGATACATGTCACATGCATGTTCACGTGCAGCACTCAACTACCATCAACTATGCAGAGTACATGGGTCACAGGAGGCACGTACTCTAGTGCCTTTCTATACATTGAAAGGAGGTACATAGGTACATGCATGTCAGATCGACATCACACAGCAGCATTGTGTTTGCATGTTGAAGAGCTGAACTTGGCACAGGAGTGAGAGTGTACGGTGCAGTGCATGTGTAGCCCCTCAAATTCCAACATCAACATGTACGTAGTGATGACAATCTCCAAACATGACGGCAGAGTAAGGGCAATTGCAGCCATCATGTGCAAATGGCATGCACCAAGTAGCATGGATTCCGTGAAACACCCACCCTCTAGGCAATAGCAGGGAGGCACTGCATGGCAATAAAATGTTCCCCACAGAACTGTGCATTGGCAGACAGTGTTGGTATGCGTCTATGGCATTTTATCATTCAAATGTCACTACAGCCGATGAGAAGTGGACATGATGGAGGACAGATGAGGAACCATCAATAGTACACCCAATAGGCAGTGGGCCTGTAACAGGGGGAGCCATGTGCTTGATACAGATGTGGACAGCCTGAAGTCATGCATGATGACACACAGACCTACAGTGAGTATGACATGGCTGTCCAAATGAGATGAAAGTTGGATCATCCTGGACACATATTATAATGAGCAGGTGGACAAGGATACCTTAAGGCATACATGGAATGCACATGGAACATGATTGTGCACACATGTGCTTGGGAGCCACTGCCATCAGCACAGTCAGAGTGAGACACACTGCACCAAGGACAAAGGATGTATATGACATGAAATGACATCTCATCAAGATTCACTCGTACATAAGTGGCTCAGAGGGCAAACAAGCTAAGGGAGTGGAACAAGGGAGAAAAGGAATTCAAAACAACTATCATACTGGGCACAGTCACATTGAAAACATGCAAATGCATGGATAAGGTATAAAGGGGAAGACCCCGGAAGGGGGAGAAGGGGAACGTGCCAAACAGAGGAGACCAAAGAAGGAAAATGTAGTACAATGATAGAATATGCATTCAAAAGGTGGCAGTGCAGCCAGCAATTGGCAAGTTCAAGATAAATTGGATAGGGCAAATCTGATGGGTGCAGAGGAAGAGTGGGGGACTGTCTGGGTACATGCACAGGACCCATTGCAATGGAAGGCCTGGAGGCAGTGCAGCAGGGAAGCAGGGTGAGCAGGTACCTGGGCCCGAAGGACAGAGTATGTGCAGGGGCACAGTACCAACAGAGGAAACTGTCCAGCTGGGGAGAAGAGGGGCTAATGCAGGAGCAAATAGGAAGGTCTTGAGTTGCTTCCGGAAGCACAGATGTTTCTCCTCAAGTTTCAACGTGGCCAGTTGGCTATTCCAAAGGGAGTACCCAGCCGTACACAGAGATCTGCCACCAGTTTATCTATTCAAATAACGACTAACCCGGAGGGAGTGTGAGGTAGAGGAGCAAAGGACTCAAGAGGGGAGGAACTGGCAGAGGGATTGTTCAAGGCAGTTTGGACACAGTCCCAAAAAATCATTGCGCACAATGCAGAGGGTCTGAAGTATCATCTTTGCATCCACTGGTAGCCAAGGAAGGGTTTACATAGCTGGAAAGGTAGGAGCCAAGGGAATGAGGCCAAGGACAAGTCTTGCAGTCCTGTATTGGATTAATAGTAGAGGGCGGATTGTGGAGGCAGGTTGAATATTGGAAGAGCATGTCACAGTACTCCAACCATAAGTAAAACAGAGCATGAGAGACTGTGAGCATGTAGGTGAACGATAGGAAAGGCACAGTACCCCAAGATACGTCAGAAATGTGTGTGTAAAAGGAATTTGTTGAGTCAAAGGTGACCCTGAGGTGGTTGGCCTTGCAGGTGGAGGTAAGAGGAGGGCCAAGTGGGGCTGGCCAGAGAGTGAGGGGAAAGGATGGAAAAGGTGTACCGATGAGGAGGATGTCAGTCTTGCTGGCATTCAGACAGAGTTCGTTGGTAGTACACCAATAGCAAATGGCAATGAGGCTATCAGAAATAAGGGAGGGAGAAGAGGTGGCCAAGGGCAGCCTGGAAATGAGTTGGTTGTCATCAGTATAGCACTGGATGTCGTAGAAGAAACTGAAAATGCAGTAGGCGAGAGCTGCCAGGTGCAGTTTGTAAAGTGAGGCCAATAGGTCAGATGCCTGGTGAACACCATAGGTAGAGAGGGAGATTGAAGAAAGGAAAGAGCCAACTTGTAGCTGGGCAGGTCACACTTACCAAACGCACATGTCATTGAGTTACACGCATCAATACTCACCATATGATGCATCATAATCCATCCTCTCTCCAACTCCATGGATTTGTTCTTCCGGGATGAACTCAGAAGCGATCTCCTCATACTGATTGAGTTCATCCTCCTCTGGTGGTGGCCCACCACCAGTCACAAGAGACATGGAATAATTGGAGGCACGCTTTTGTTTTGCACTGCATCGGAGGTCATTCCAACGCTTGTAGCAGTCCTGAGCTGTGCGCACCTGGAATTCCATGGCTGTCACACCATCTGCAACATGCTGCCAGTGGACCCAATGCTGGTGATGTGTTGTATGGCACTGTGGGCCCACAAGCATATCACGTTGGTGTTCCGACACGTAGTCCACAAGGAAGTCCAGTTCCTGCTTGCAGAAAGTCTTCTTCCTTGACGTGCCGGAGGCCGGAGCCGTGTCTGGGGTCCCAGCCTCTTGCGCAGGAGCATGTTTCCTCCTTTTGGCCGGTGGTACTGACCCTGAGTGGCCAATGTGGCCCTGATCAGTGGGGGCAGTGGCGCTGGTGGACCACCAAGGCAGTGGGTGTTAGTATGAGGACAGAAGTGCTGGCTTGGGTCTGACTCACTGCTGGGGTGGTGTTGGCTGCATCTGCACATGCAGTTACCACCACCCGGCTGCTTGGGACAGCAGATGTCATAACTGCCCCAGATACGTGTGCCTCAGTCACAGCTACACTGGACAAACGTGACCCACACCTCTGGACAAGATGGAAATCGTCCAGGGAGTCCTCGTCACGCAACGCAACATGCGCTGCCTGACCCTGAGCCCGGTTGGTGGTGCTCACAGCTGCACCTGCAGCTACCACCACTGGTGGGCCTGTGACAGCAGATGTAAATTGCTGTTGGGTCATATGGGCGCCAGGTTGTGATGCAACAGCTGCATCACCAGGAGCCACAAGGGGTGGTGGCATGCCTGCACCAGCACGTGGCTGGGCATCCCGCCCCAGTGGGGCCCCCCTGCCTCTTCCCCCTCTGTAGCCACCCTGGACTCCCTGTCCTCCTTGGTCTCTGCACCCACGTGCCCGACCATGCCCAGCCCTGGGAGGACGCCCAACTTTGCCACCCTTAGCCTTTGGTGGCCTTCCGAACGATGGCACAGATGTAAAGTAGCCGATGGGAGGTGCACTCAACAATTGTCTTGGGCAATTGGCTAGAAGGGGGCAGAGTACTGAATGGAATAGGTACCCCAGTGCTCCTGCAAGGCTGTCTGTGCCCCCTGGGGAAAAATGATGGGTCACGCAACGCTCATGCACCCCCCAAAAAATAAAATTAAAAAAATCTAAATTTACTAAGTATAAAAACTAGAAATTGTAATTTAATGACAAAAATATGTGCACGCGACCCCGGTAGCCCAAGTGCGTGGATTAAACCTCCAGCAGTACGGTGTGGCACCCAGGGGCACAAAAAACACGTACGTGTGGAACACGCGGGCTACTATGACCTCGAAAACGTACGCGATGCACAGGGGGAACCACAGTGGGAAAAATAGCATGTGCGATGCACCGCTTGCCTTGCGTGAAAAAAAAAAAGCAAAAAAATGTGCTTGTGCGCGTATGCCTCACCCCGCCAAAAGAAGAGGTAAGAACTTCAAACGCTGTGAAGTAATCAGTAATCGCGTGTGATTCCAGCAGAGTAAACACACTCGTCAGTTTGCACAAACAGCACGCACAGTGGACTGCTGGCCCGCGCTCACCTTTAACCCGTGCTGAGGGAAACGCCCGCGCGTGTTACGTCACATATGCACTTACGCGCTAAAGGCCTTTCCTCGAATTACATGCTGACGTGCTGTTTTTTCACATGCAAAATCACTCTGTATCAAGCTGGCCACACGACAACACACGGAAGACCACGCTCCTGCCTGGAAGGCTGAAATACTGTCCCCCAGAGCCCCGAGCAGCCTCCCACCAGCCATCTGCCTGCCTGCCTGCTGCCACTGTGGCCTGCCATTTGGTGCCTGCACATCTGCCATCTGCAGGGGTCCAGTTGCTGTGACCACCCCTGCTGGAACAGAAGACTCCGACTGGTGTTCCATTACTCCACAGCCCAGCCCCAGGACCCAGTTGCCCACCCACACCTGCTTCGAGGGTATGCCATGTCCGACGCAACAACATCCAGCACCAGTGGCAACCCCCCAGCAGAGAGGCAGAGGGCTACCAGCTTCAGTGAAAAGGAAGTTGGTATCCTGGTGGAGCAAGTTCTGGGGCATTATGATGCCCTGTTCACACCATTGCGCGCCGACAAGGAAGGACGGAGGAGGATCTGGACGGACATAGTGGGTGCCATCAACGCAGAGGGGGTGGCACCCCACGACATCAAACACGTCCAGAAGCGCTGGGAGGACTACAAGTCCAGGACCCTCAAGAAGGCCCGGCGCCTCTTAGACGCAGCAGATGCAGTGGGGCGCTGGGGCCAGCTTACCACCCAGCAGATGAGGGTCCTGGAGCGCATTTGCCCAGTGCATCACCACCAGATCCTCAGGATGCAGGCCCGTCTGGAGTCGAGCGATAAGTGCCCATGCATTCCCATGTAAAACAGTACATGTTGCGGTGTGGTGGTAGTTAGCTACTTGGCTGTATGTGTGACATGGGTCATGTATGGATGTGTGTGTGCAGGGACATGATGGTGCTGCATGTGAGTTCAGTCAGGCGTAACCCACATGGATTGTGTATGTGTTGCAATGCATCATAATGTGGAGCAGCATGCAGAATGCACACATGTATGCATGGCTGTGTCTGTACTTGGACATGTTTGGGGTGTGAGAGATGGGTGCTGCTGTCATGGACATGCATGGTGTACATGTCTGTGTGTCTGAGTATGTATGAGTGACTTGTAAACGCCATGGATACATGACACATGTCCGTGAAGATGTGTTGATTCACTGATACAGCCTAGTCATCCTTGTATCCACTGTGTCTGGGGGTATACAGGGCCAGATGCATGACCCTCCGGTGATGTGTGTGCATGTGATCAGCATGTCCCATGATGCATGTGAGTATCAGCCCACCATTGGATGTATCTACAATGCCTTGGACATGGATGCCAATGTTTGTTGCATGTGCCATGCCTGTTCCTGCATGTGTGTTGCCTGCACTGACCCATGTGTTGTGAAGGGACATGATGGAAGTGATGTTTGACAGTGCTACTCATGTGCGATTGCTTTCTGTCTAGGGGACTATTGTACAGTACCCTGATGCTTGTGTTCAATGTTTCCCTTTACACAGCGGAGAGTGAAGAAGAGGGTGGAGACAGCGCTCTGGAGGAAAGCGGCAGGAATGCCTCCACCGGCCGGCGACGCAAGGCCCAGTCACCCTCCCAGGAAATTCCATCATCCGGGAGCGAGGGGACTGGTGCCGCATCCGCCACTACGGCTGCAGCGGAAGGGGAGGGGAGCCCCCACAGGAGCTTGCAATGGCGGAAGACGGGGCAGAGCCATCCACGTTGGTGGTGTGTATGGAGGAGGAGGAGGCTGCTACTGAGCCCCACATGGGGCCTGGTGGGGTGGTACCACTGGTGCAAGTGGTGCAGTCCAGGAGCAGGGGCAGGAGGCAGCACAGGCTGCTGTGGTGGGGCCTGTGCATGTCACTGTCCTTGACACTGTGACTGCATCACCATGCACCAGCAGGGATGCCCCGTCCCAGGCCCATCCGCAGGCAGGGGGGAGGTCCACCTCATCTGGCACTCCTCTTCCTTCGGATGCGGGGACCTGTGACCGGATTGAGTCTGTCCTGATTGGTGTCACGTTGCGCACACATGACATTCGTGATGACGTGCATGCTTCCTGGGGGGACCACGCACTTCATCACGAAGAGACGTGTGCCAATGTGGCCCAGTTGGGAGGGGCCATGGTCGGGGATTTCCTCCATGTGTCGGCCAGTCTTGCGGCCCTCTCCTCCTCTGTGCACACTATACGCCAGTCGTTCTCCGTGCCATCTTCCGGCCCAGATGCCACCAGGGCCCCCTGTGGACCTGCTCCAACCAACGCAGCCAGCCTGGTGGAGTTCCCATCCCTGCTACAGTCGGGAGTCGGAGGTCTAGCAAGGGTGGCCACCCCACCAACTGGTCCTCAGCAGATGGAGGATGTGCCCTCATCATCGGGCAGGGCATGTGCACGACGGCGCCGGGGGATTCCATCAGCCCGGAGGCCGTCGTGGTGGCAGAGGCAGTTGCGTCGGAAGCAGCAGCAGGCTCAGCGTGGGAGGCATCATGGCTCGGGAGCCATCAACACCCCGGGGGCAGGCATCGGCCGAGTGGCAGGAGAAACCCGGACTGCGAGTGTCTTACGTGTGGCAGCGGTTGGGCCCGCAAATAGATGCGGAGAGGCGGCGGGCGGAACGGGCATGGCTCACAATGGTCAGGGCGGAGAACTCCAGGCGCTGGGATTTGAGGCAGGCTGAGTGCCTCGAGGCAACTCACAGGGAGTTGGACGAGGGCATGGCTGCATCCCTGCGAGACCTCGAGGCCAGGGAAGAAGCCCGCCTCCGCAACATCGACGTGGAGTTCGATGATGCCATGGCCCGGAACACCAAAGAGTGAGCCATTGGACTAGCCCGCCGCCTTTGTACATAGTTCTTTAGGCTTAGGTTTCCTTTTTTTCAAATGTTCTTTTGGAGTTCATGGACTTTGCTCCACTTTATGTATATCGTTTTTTATTGATAGGTTTTTTGGTAGGTTTCCTTTTCTTTTGGGATCATGGACCCTTTGGACTTGCATTGTAAATTGTTCAAGACTTGTACATACTTTCGTTATTTCAACTTCCCATGGATCAATGGTTTTTATTTTATTTTTATTTTTTCATTTATATGGACATTGGCGATGGACCACTTTTCAGTTTTCATGTCGTGGATTTTTTTTTTTACTTTTCTTTTTTGGCATGATGAGAGAACAGACAATCAACACAGTGCATGAGAGATACACAGATGCAGTTACATGAATGGTTATATGGTATATGGGGAATACAAATGTTGGTAGACTTTCAGTTTTTACAGTTCAGTGAGTCACAGTAATGGTCTAGTTTACTTCCTAAGGAGGGGGCGAGGGGGTGACAGTAGTTCTAGGTCCTCCTTGCTGTTCAGATAGCTACAAAATTCAGTCCATACATTCTTGGGGTGTTACGCTCACCTGACTCCCACGGAGGCGCAGGTCTGGTTTGGAGTGTTGTTGCTTCTTCTATGGTGAAGCGCAGGACCCGGAAGATGGACTGGACCGGACCTTCGAATCTGGCTTGTCTGGCTCACAGGAATATCTTTCTGTATGTGAAAAGGGAGTATTAACAATCTGCGGGAGAAAGTATAAGCCTCCCGCTCCCTTCTCACCCCTCTATGAAACCCTCCTGCGACCCCCATGTGAAGTCTCACCTTAGGGTTTGAAAGGTTGAGCTCTCCATCCTGCTTCTCATGCAGGGGCGCGTTGTATCCAGTTACTTCACTGGGATTTTGATTGTAGAGGGTTCAAGTTTTGTTTTCCCGGTATAGTACCATAAGGATTCTGTTAATGAGTATGATTCCGCAATAATAATTGTTCGTTGTCTCTTTTTCAGGTGCGGAAACTATTCCGAGAAGAGCTGTGGAATCGAAGAATGAGACTCTGGTGAGCTTGATGAGAGTTCTCTCAGTGTCCTTGTATCAATGCGCTCACTAACGCTGATGTCTTTTTTCCCCATAGGGGCCGGGGTCCGGAAATGCCTGGATGCGGCACCGACCCGAAACGAATCTCAATCCAGAAGAAATCAGGTAAGTCTTTAATGGGCGTTTGGGTAATGTCTTTTCATTCGCCCACTAACGCTGATGTCTTTTTTCCCCATAGGGGCCGGGGTCCGGAAATACCTGGATGCGGCACCGACCCGAAACAAAGATCAATCCAGAAGAAATCAGGTAAGTCTTTAATGGGCGTTGGGTAACGTCTTTTCATGCGCCCACTAACGCTGATGTCTCTTTTTCCCCCTTAGGGGCCGGGGTCCGGAAATGCCAGGATGCGGCACCGACCCGAAATGAAGTTGGAATAACCCAACAGGTAAGCTTTGTAATGGAAATTAAGGTTTCCTTGTTTTCTTTCCCCTCTCACCTTTATTCTTGCGTGCTTGGGCGTGGCTTAAATAGCCTTCAAAGTAGTTCCAGGTATGTATCCTTCCTCTCAGGTATGTATTCCTCCCCTGACCACACCCATGTGGTTAAGTAGTTCCAAAGATAAAGTAGTCCCATTCAGGCCTCAGAAGGCCTGGATGTTGCAGCATGGTCTGCATCAGGTAAGTTAACACTAAGCACCTTTAACACAAAGTCCCCTTTTATGAGCCTGGCGCCTATGGCGCCAGGACTGTGGCCCGATATGAGCCTGGCGCCAAAGGCGCCAGGACTGAGTCCAAAGAGCCCCTACTTGAGGCTGTTGTGACTTCCCTTGAAGACATGATGTCTGCCTCTGGGGTAGCTGGGTCTTGTCTGGCACCTTGGAGGTAGGCATCATGACAGTACCCCCTCCCAATGCCCCTCCCAAGGTCGTCCTTTCGGGGGGTTTCGGCTTGCTTGGGAATTTTCGGTGGAATCTTTGCACTAATCGCGGGGCGTGTACATGGTCACTTGGTTCCCAAGATCTTTCCTGAGGTCCGTACCCCTTCCAATCAACTAGATAGAAGAGTTTTGATTTTAACATTTTGGAATCCAATATGTCCTTAACTTCAAATTCTAATTCCCTGTCGATTTGAATTGGTTCAGGTGGTTTGCTTAGTCTGGTTCCAAGCTGCACCGGTTTTAACAGTGATGCATGAAAAACGGGATGAATTCGCATGTTGGCTGGTAGATCGAGTTTAAAGGCCACCGGGCTAATTATAGCTTTGATGGGATAGGGTCCAATGTATCTGGGATTAAAAGTCCGCGGTCCTTTGAGAGGCAAATGCTTGGTTGCCAGCCACACCTGGTCTCCAATCTGGTACGAAGGTGCTTCACTCCAATGTAGATCAGCATTTTCTTTGTATTTTTTCTTGGCTTGTTGCAAATGAGTTGTAGCTTCCTTGAAGGCTCGGTTATAGTAGAATGCAAATGATCAACTACAGGCATTTCCAGGTTTTGAGGAGGGTCTAGGTCTGAGGTTCTAGGATGATGACCATACAAGGTGTAAAAAGGGGTTTGTCCTGTTCCAGAATGTACAGAATTGTTATATGCATACTCTGCGATCCATAGAATATCTTTCCAGCTGTTTTCAGATTGATGCAACATGCACCGAAGATATTGTTCAAGGGTTTGGTTAGTCCTCTCGGTTTGACCATCGGTCTGGGGGTGGTGACTAGTGGATAAGCGTACATCAATTTGTGCCAGTTGGCAACATTTCCTCCAAAAATGGGAAATAAATTGGCTTCCTCGGTCTGAGATTAATATGGATGGAAAACCATGCATACGAACTATGTTTTCCAGAAATTCCTTGGCCAATATGGAGGCTGAAGTTACCCCTTTTAAAGGGATAAAGTGGGCCATCTTGGAGAACAGATCCACGATCACCAAGATAGTGTTATATCCATAGCAAGGAGGCAGGTCGGTAATAAAGTCCATTGACAAGGTGTGCCAAGGGGCCTGTGGAATATCCAAGGGTTGTAGAAGACCGGCTGGTCTCTTCTTTTGACCTTTATTTTGGGCGCAAACTCCGCAAGACATCACAAAAGATTTTATGTCTTTTCTCCAGGATGGCCACCAGAATTGTCGTTTGATCTTTTCCTCAGTTTTTGCGATACCAGGATGTCCTTCCATTAATGTATCATAATAGTGAGCAATGACCAATTCTTGCAGTTCTTTGTTGGGCAGAAATAACCGCCCCTGGAAGTACGGTAAATCATTATTAACGGAAAAGTGTGACCCCTTTTGAGTCCATTCTTTCAAGGCTGTGGAATTTAAAAGTTGTTTAACTCGAGTTTGAACGTCCTCTATAGTTTGTAAAGAGGTCAAGCCTAAAATTCTTTGTTCGGGTATAATTGGTACTGGTTCTAAGCTTGAATTTGTTTCATCCATTACAATCCGGGATAAAGCGTCCGCTTTGCCATTCTTGCAACCAGGGCGGTAGGTGATTATGAAATCAAATTCTGCAAAGAATAAAGCCCATCGGAGTTGGCGGGATGATTGGGCTTTGGCCATTTTTAGATATTGCAAATTCCTGTTATCTGTAATCACCGCAATGGTGTGTCTTGCGCCGAGGAGGTAATGACGCCAAGCCTTGAAGGTGGACTTAATAGCTAGTAATTCTTTGTCGTGATTGTGCAATTGATTTCAGGAGCCGTGAATTTCCTGGACCAAAAGGCTACAGGGTGCATCTGGTTAGTTTCTGGATCCCTTTGAGACAACACAGCACCCATGGCCAAACTGGAAGCGTCGGTTTCAACAATGTAAGGGAGATCTGGGCGCGGATGCTTCAATACAGGGGCAGAGGTGAATTTGGTCTTTAGGTCTTGAAAGGCCTGTTCTGCCTCAGGAGTCCATTCGAAACGTTTATTCTTCCGTAAGAGGGCTGTTATGGGTTGAACCACTCGAGAAAATTCCGGGATGAATCTTCGATAGAAATTGGCAAAGCCAAGCATACTCTGAACCCCCTTAACAGAGTTAGGAGATGGCCATTTGAGGATGGCGTCCACCTTTCGCGAGTCCACTCGGACTCCTTTAGGTGTCAGGATGAATCCGACAAACTCGACCTCTGTGGTATGAAAAACGCATTTTTCGAGTTTCGCAAACAGGTTGTGCTGGCGCAATTTCTCAAGAACTGCCCTGACATGTTTTCTGTGTTCGGATTCCGAGGAGGAGTATACCAGGATGTCATCGATATATACGATGACACAAACATCGATAAGTTCCCGAAGAACATCATTCATAAAGTATTGAAAGGCGACAGGTGCGTTGCATAATCCGAAGGGCATCACCTGATATTCAAAGAGCCCATATTTGGTGCGGAATGTAGTCTTCCATTCGTCTCCTTCTTTTATACGTACCAGGTGATAAGCTCCTCGGGGATCTAACTTGGTGTATATACAAGCATCTTTTACCTGGTCAAGAAGTTCAGGGATCAGAGGCAGAGGATAACGATTCTTAATCGTTATTTGATTTAGGGCGCGGTAGTCAATACATGTTCTAAGGTCGCCTTCTTTTTTCGGCACGAAGAACAGAGCTGAGGAAACAGGAGACTTTGACGGGTGAATAAAACCGTTGGCAAGATACTGATCTAAATACTGACGCAAATGAACGTTCTCAGGTTCAGTAAGAGCATAAATCCTACTACAGGGTGGTTGAGCATTGGGTACCAGGTCGATTTGACAATCGTACGACCGGTGGGGAGGTAACGTGTTCGCCTGTTCTTTTTGAAAAACGTCTTGGAACTCTTGGTATTCAACCGGTAGTTGTATCGTGGTGGAAGTTACTGTGGCCAGACCCATATCTGGATTTCTTGGATAACAAGTCAGTTCACAATCAGGAAAGGTTATTCTCTTTGCTCGCCAGTCAATTCGAGGATTATGTGTTTCTAACCAAGGGATTCCTAGAATTACTTGAAATTGTGGGGCCTTGGTTACATCGAACACAATTGCTTCCCGATGTCCATCCTGTCCCACTAGTGTCATTTCTGTAGTGGAATGTGTTACCGGCCCTGAGGCTATTTCGGTTCCATCTACTGTAGTAATGACATCCTTGTTAACTTTCGGACGGAGAGGAAGATTAATCCTGGAGACCAATTCACGATCTACGTAGTTTCCAATAGCTCCACTGTCGATGTATGCTTTTATAGCATGCAGCCGCTGAGGCTGTTTCGGGTCCACGAGCACCATTGGCATGACAAAATGCGAGGTCAAAGAGTCTGTTTTCAAGCTCGGCAAGCAGACCTCTACGCTTGTCGGGCTTGACCGTTTCCCGAATCAGGTTTTATTAAATTGTTGTCCGTGGCTCCAACCACCTTCTTAGGTGGCTTTACCGGGCAGTCTCGTAGAAAGTGACCAGAAGCCCCGCAATAGAGACATAGTTGCTTTTGCCGTCTTCTCTCTCGTTCCTTCTGCGTCAATGGTCCTTTAACACTGCCGATCTGCATAGGTTCTGAAACGTCGGTACTCTTAGGGTTAGCGTGAGTTTTGATCAGCACTCGAGTTTCGAACTTGGACCGATCTGCTTTTCTAGTTTGCAGTCTGTGGTCAAGTTGGACCACTAAGTCTATGTATTCTGCGCAGGCTTGAGGTGGATTTACTATTTGAGCTAGAACATCCTTAAGTTCTCCGCGCAGGCCTCGATGAAATAGTGTGCTCCTTTTATTTTTGGGCCACCCCGTTTCTACAACCAGCCTATTAAAGGTGGCAATATAAGATAAGAGATCTTGGTTACCTTGTCGTAAGGATAGTAGTTCGTTGTCAAGGGCCTGTCCCTGAGAGTGTCGAGCGAATAATCTTTCCATGCTCGCCTGGAAGCTTTAAAAATCCTGGAGAATTGGGTCATCCTGACTTACCAACGGAACAGACCAATCGGCAGCACAGCCACTGAGATAAGATAATACAAAGGCTACCTTGGTTTGATCATTAGGGAAGGCCCCAGGTCTGCATAGAAAGTGTAGGCGACATTGGTTCATAAAAACTGCATATTTCTTGGGGTACCCCGCAAAACATTCAGGCGGGGCCAAAGGCATGTTTCCAGGTAGATTGATTTGTACCGGGTTCTTCGAAACCATTGACGAGGCATTACTCCCAGAACTAGGTAAAGGAGTTTGTCCTGCTAGACCCTGCAACAATCGTTTGGCCAGGTCATCAGTTCTTTCCTTGGATAAGATTAATTCTCTTTTGAGAGCATTAGTTTCCTGGCGGGCGGAGTGTACTTCTGCCCTTAATTCCCCCAAAAGCTGAGCAAGCTGGTCTGTCTCGGAAGTTTCCATAGTGCCCGGGTGGGAAATTGTAGGTAGGCTTCGCGTTCTGTTACGCTCACCTGACTCCCACGGAGGCGCAGGTCTGGTTTGGAGTGTTGTTGCTTCTTCTATGGTGAAGCGCAGGACCCGGAAGATGGACTGGACCAGACCTTCGAATCTGGCTTGTCTGGCTCGCAGGAATATCTTTCTGTATGTGAAAAGGGAGTATTAACAATCTGCGGGAGAAAGTATAAGCCTCCCGCTCCCTTCTCACCCCTCTACGAAACCCTCCTGCGACCCCCACATGAAGTCTCACCTTAGGGTTTGAAAGGTTGAGCTCTCCATCCTGCTTCTCATGCAGGGGCGCGTTATATCCAGTTACTTCACTGGGATTTTGATTGTAGAGGGTTCAAGTTTTGTTTTCCCGGTATAGTACCGTAAGGATTCTGTTAATGAGTATGATTCCGCAATAATAATTGTTCGTTGTCTCTTTTTCAGGTGCGGAAACTATTCCGAGAAGAGCTGTGGAATCGAAGAATGAGACTCTGGTGAGCTTGATGAGAGTTTTCTCAGTGTCCTTGTATCAATGCGCTCACTAACGCTGATGTCTTTTTTCCCCATAGGGGCCGGGGTCCGGAAATGCCTGGATGCGACACCGACCCGAAACAAAGATCAATCCAGAAGAAATCAGGTAAGTCTTTAATGGGCGTTGGGTAACGTCTTTTCATGCGCCCACTAACGCTGATGTCTCTTTTTCCCCTTAGGGGCCGGGGTCCGGAAATGCCAGGATGCGGCACCGACCCGAAATGAAGTTGGAATAACCCAACAGGTAAGCTTTGTAATGGAAATTAAGGTTTCCTTGTTTTCTTTCCCCTCTCACCTTTATTCTTGTCTTTTTCTCCCTAGGCGCGGTGATGTGGCTGCGAGTCCAGATGTCACCGTAGAACGTAGTGGTACCTTGTACAGGTGAGTGAGATGCGGCGCTGCAGCGATCGATGCGATGTGCTTTTAAATGGATGTCTTCCTTTTCAGGACCGTCGGCGAGATGTCTCCGGAATGCGGATTTTAGCAGGTAAGGACTCTTCTTTACCCTTTTCTCTTCTCTTCTCTCTTTGCAGGTGTTCCAGGATGCTGGCAGGAGTGGCAGAAGACAGAATGCAGGAGCAAACACGGTGAGCGTCCAGCTGCTAGATGCAGAACAACGCGAAGCGTGAATTGCTGCTTGGGCGTGGCTTAAATAGCCTTCAAAGTAGTTCCAGGTATGTATCCTTCCTCTCAGGTATGTATTCCTCCCCTGACCACACCCGTGTGGTTAAGTAGTTCCAAAGATAAAGTAGTCCCATTCAGGCCTCAGAAGGCCT
Source organism: Ambystoma mexicanum (assembly GCF_040938575.1). Classification (NCBI taxonomy): domain Eukaryota; kingdom Metazoa; phylum Chordata; class Amphibia; order Caudata; family Ambystomatidae; genus Ambystoma; species Ambystoma mexicanum. Next base: position 20,656,078 of record NC_090933.1, on the reverse strand, counting down.
GGATGTTGCAGCATGGTCTGCATCAGGTAAGTTAACACTAAGCACCTTTAACACAAAGTCCCCTTTTATGAGCCTGGCGCCTATGGCACCAGGACTGTGGCCCGATATGAGCCTGGCGCCAAAGGCGCCAGGACTGAGTCCAGAGAGCCCCTACTTGAGGCTGTTGTGACTTCCCTTGAAGACATGATGTCTGCCTCTGGGGTAGCTGGGTCTTGTCTGGCACCTTGGAGGTAGGCATCATGACAGTGGGCGAGAGGGCAGCGGGAGGGTATTGATGTAATCCTCCTCACACGTTTGAGTCCAGGTGAGAGCCCTCAGCCACATCTCGAAAGAAGGGGTGGAGCGGCGCTTCCAACATTTTAATATGCATTTTTTTGGCCACCATGGTGGCCACATTCAAAAACATGGACACTTTTTTCAATTCAGGCTCGTCCCACATGCCGAACAGTACAGCTAATGGCTCAGGAGGGATATGGGACGCTGTTATTTCAGAGAGATCGTCTGTTATGGCTTTCCCGTATGGGCCTAGTGCGCCGCAAGTCCAAAACATATGTATGGGATCGGCATCTGTAGATTTGCATCTGGGACAAGTGTGAGCCTGGCTGTTTGCGAATCTATCCAGTCTGTGCGGTGTGTAATGTAATCGGTTCAGGAGCTTGTATTGTATTCATCTATATCTGGCATTTAAGGAAGTGGTGCGGGTGTGTATGCACATTTTCCTCCACATTACATCAGTGATGCGCAGGCCTAGCTCACCGCTCCACATGTCGCGTGCCGTCTGTGGCACATCTTTAGGGTTGGCCATCAGCATTTTGTAGAGCGAGGATATTATCCCTCTGGCCTCGGCCAGAGGGGCCAGAGGGATAATTGGTTGGTTATATAGTGGATCTCAGGCGAATATGGGGCTTCGTCGGGGTATGAGGGCCACCAGGCACGGACCACTGCTCTCAATCGGAAGTATTGTAAGAGTTCCAGCGGAGGGCCAGAGTGACCGGGGCGCCATGTCTGCGGGGTGATAAACTTCCCTTCAGGGTATAAGTGAGTCAGGGCTCGGTATCCCAAATCATACCAGTGTTTCATTAGGAGTTTCTCGTGTGTGGGGCTGAGGCTTGGGAACTGCCAAATGGGCAGCCATTTGTAGTACGGGTGGTGGCCAGGTTGTGTGTGTAGTATTTGTTTCCAAATCATGGTTGTTGCTGCTACGGGGTCAGCTTGTAAGTCAGTATGAAATGTATGATGGAGTATGAGAGAGAGGGTGTTAATCCCTCCATTTGCTAGTTTTTCAATTTTCATCTGTGGGGGAGGGTAGGTGAATGTGCACCAGTGTGTAGCGTGTTGGGCTTGAGCAGCGGTCCAGTATTTAGTGAAGTCTGGGGCAGTGAAGCCTCCATTCTCGTATGGAAGAGTCATATGTTGCCACTTCTTACGAACCGCGCCAGAGTGCCACAAAAATTGGGCGCATGCAGTGTGTAGGTCCTTGAAGTATCGTTTCCCGGGCCAGACCGGCACATCAACGAAAACGTAGAGCAGCTTAGGGACAATTATCATTTTGATTAGGGACAGTCTGCCTGATAAGGAGAGCGGGAGGTTGCGCCATTTCGACATTTGGGCCTCTGCAAGCTGCGCCGTAGCCACGTAATTGTAGGCCAATAGTGAAGATTTAGTGAGGGATACCTGGAACCCGAGATATCTGATGCCCTTAGGTGACCAGCGGAGGGGGAATTTGCATGCTGGTTGAGAAGTGGTCGGTGTGAGCGGGAAGATTTCAGTTTTGGTATAGTTTATGGTGAAGCCCGAAAATGTACTGATTTTTGTTATGTCCCATATAATCCGGTCCAAGTGGACAGCCGGGTTTCTGATGTAGAGGAGTACATCATCTGCGTACAGTGAAATGATCTCCGGGGTGTCACACAGACGTATGCCTTTACGTATGTGTTTGTCTCTGACATTGTCCGCCATGGGTTCAATAGCGAGTGTGAAAAGTATCAGGGAGAATGGGCATCCTTGGCGGGTGCCCATATGGAGGGCGAAGAGGGCGGAGACCCTGGAATTGACAAGGACTCTGGCCACGGGGTTTGTGTAGAGCAGTTTGATATATGATATCATGCGTGGGTCCATTCCCATTTTGTGGAGTACAGCCCACATATATTGCCACGACACCATGTCAAATGCCTTCTGGGCATCGAGGATGACCGCTACGGAGCTTGCGTTGGGGTCAATTCTGGACATGACATTAAATAACTGGCGGATATTGAGGGCTGTGGATCTGCCGGGTACGAAGCCATTCTGGTCAGGGTGAACTAAGTGGGTCATAATGGGGAGGAATCTATTTGCAATAATCTTAGCAAATATTTTCATGTCAGTGTTAATTAGAGACAGGGGTCTGTAGGAGCCGCATTCGTCCAGCGGTTTGCCCGTCTTGGGAAGCACAGTTATGAGCGCCTTGCGCATGGATTGGGGTAGGGTGTTCAACCTAAGTGATTTGTTCCACACCTCTAGGAGTCTAGGCGCCAGAACGGCTATGTGCTCCAGATAAAACTCCGAAGTGAGACAGTCTGGGCCTGGTGCCTTGCCCTTCGGACAGTTCTAGATGGCTGTGGTTATCTCATCGAGGGTGAATGGAACATCAAGCTGGTCGCTGGTCGCGCGGGAGAGGAGGGTCATGGGGATTTGGTCTAAGAGAACGTCTGTGTCTTGTGGGCTGTGTTCTTGCTGGGGGCCGTATAGAGTTGTGTAGAACGCGGTGAATATCTCGAGGATGCTTTGGTGGGACCAGCACACGGCGCCTCCTGCGTCCTTGATGCAGTCAATGTGGGTCCAGCCACCCTCTGCACGGACTAGTCTGGATAGGGTCCTCCCCGGTCTGTCCCCCTCCCCATATTTCCTGGCTGCTACGGGACGGGCGTGGTATTGTATCTCCCTCTGGGCATGGGTCTCAAATGTTTCCAATTCTGCTCTAATCTGTGCCAGCTTGGTCGGGGAAGGGGCGGAGGTGTATTCCCTCTCAAGTTCTTTTAACTTGGCTTCAGATCTCTGCAAGCTATTTTTAATGACTTTGAGGACCCCGGCTTCTCTAGAGATGCACATCCCCCTGATGAAGACCTTGAATGCCCCCCAGCGGACCCCATCAGATGTATCTTGTCTCTTGTTGCAGTCAAAGAAGGTGTTGATGTCAGTCAAAATATCAGCTTTGAAACTATATCTTGTAGGGCTTCTGATTTGAATCTCCAGGAGGAGCAGGGGGGCTGGTCCTGTCCTAGGGTAAGGCGCAGTGTTACTGGTGAGTGATCCGAAAGTGTGCACGGCAATATCTGAGTCTCTGTGGCCCTGCCCACTATGCCGCCTGATATGAGAAACAGATCTATCCTGGATAGGCTATCATGCACCGATGAGTAAAAGGTATACTCTCGCGCCTGCTGGTTGAGAACTCGCCATACGTCTTTAAGGTCAAGTGTGACCATGTGTGCATGTAATCTATGGGCCACACGTGATGTGGCTCTGCGGGCAGTCCCGGATCTGTCCATCTCATTGTCCAGAATTAAGTTCATGTCCCCCCCATATGATGGGAACACCAATATACTTCAAGAGTATGATGGTGATTGCGTCAAAGAAATCCAGAGCGTCAAAATTAGGGGCATACGTGTTCACCAGGAGGCATTCCATATTGGCGAGTGAGCAGTGAAGGATTACAAATCTGCCCTCGGGGTCTATTTGATTGGTGCGCAGTGAGAACTGGACTGATTTGTGTATTAGGGTGAATACCCCCCTGGACTGTGTCGAATATTTCGTATAGTATCTATTGTTGCCCCAAGTCGGGGCGAGGTATGTCGCTAGACGCCCCAAGGCATGAGTTTCTTGGAGGAAGAGTATCTTAATTCCATGCCTCTGAGCATAGGCAGTTATCCTGCGGGCCTTGGTGAAGTTACTCAGTCCACGAATATTCCATGTCATGAAATTAAGTGACATAGTGTCGTATTATGGGACATCCCTTCAGTAGTATTCATTACCATTCCATAACTTGCGTTCACTCGCTGTACAGGTACACTGCGATGCAGTCATGTACCTCCCTGCCATGCCATTTTTCTTTAATCCAACCCCAATAGTGCCACCCTCCACCCTCACTGCCCAACCCCAATATGCAGTGCAGCCTCCCTATCCCCCAACAAAGGTGCCAACAATTGAACCGACTCCCACCAGGAGGCGGAGGTCGGAGGGCCGGATCCAACGTGGATATGCCTTCATCCCAGCCCAACAGGGGACAAACATTAGCAACAACCAAATGAAATTAAACATTGCAACTGCAGCGGGGAGCGCTGATGTCGTGCGGCAGGCATTTTAAGCATGATGTAGGGCAGCAGTGCTGTCCCGGACATGTTACTGCGGTAGACGGATTTTGCAATCGGCCCCCAGAGCTAGAGAGCACTCTCGATCTGGGAAAATCCGCAGTCACGTTGCCTACACCAGGTGTTGACAATCATCACTGCGCGCCCCTCAGTCCGCAGGCACACATACATACCCAGAACACCTGCAGAATGGCAGGCCGTGGTCTTGGACTTCTAAAGGGTGGCACACTTCCCCAAAGTGCTTGGTGCCACAGATTGCACCTATGTGACTCTACGTCCACCTAGGGCCACTGAGAACATCTATCGAAACCGCAAGCACTGGCATTCCATCAACGTGCAGGTGGTATGCGATGCCAAGGGAATCATCACCTCTGTCTATGCAAACTATCCTGGGACCACCCATGATAGTTTCATATTCAGAATGTCCACCCTGAGCCGGGCCCTGGAAGCTGGGAAGCATGGCGACACATGGCTCCTAGGTGAGTACAAATCCCTGTGCACATGCATGCATGTCTCTTACACAGACAAATACCCCCAGTAGTGTGCAGGATCATTGTGGCAGCATGTGTCCTGCACAACGTTGCAACACGGCATGGCGTACCGGTGGACATGGTGGTGGCCCCACATCCCCAACCACACGCACGCCCACTGCGCATGGGAGTGGAAAGGGCATGTGGTGAGGCGCCCGTACCCAGCTTGTGGCCACATTTTTCACCTAAACTCCAACCCCTACGGAGTGCACACAGGCCTGGCACATACCAGGTCACAATCGATGATGAGAAAGGGACAGTTAACTGTCAAAACCTTACCACCCTGAGAATGTGTCCACGGTAGTGTCACATTGGGTGCATCTCTAGCTAATTAAACACAACCAATCCCATGTGACAAAAGGGAACACATGCAAGGTGCATATTCCCCACCCCCTTGCTAAACAGGGCATGAAAGTACTGGTATGCCACCCAAACCCTCCCAACACCCATGAACCCTGTCTGCCACACCATACCATGGTATGCAACGGCAAAACATCAAACCATATGCACAACACATGACACAATAGTCATGAAGTGCCACGTGAGAAATGTAAATAGGCACCAGACAATTACACATGACATGGAATCTGAAGAAATGCCTGACCAAAACCTCACACCCTGAAAACGGTGGCACGAATGCATGCCACCAGTGGTGCAAGCAACAAAAGTCAGAATACCTGTTGCCATGCACATTGGACAATCAAAAATTGGCATTTCAAACACCGCTCACTGGACAGCATAGTGAGTGTGCATTGCATTGGGGAAACCCCTTGAGCATCATTTGAAAAAAGAGCATTCAACCAAATAGAACCCTGTCGTGCATGTACACGATCAATGACTCGAAAGTGAACATGGATTGTCGGGACACAGCATGCCTGATAAGGCAGTCTGGATGCATGTGTGTGCATGGTGTCAATGTAGTTGGTGGGTGGGGGGGTATTGCCTAAGTGTTTGTGTCATTTGGGACATGCATTGAATACATGCATGTGAAATGAAGTGAACCTAAGTTTCCTGTACACAGCACATGTGAACATTGCACTCAAGGACCCCCATGTGTGTTAAACCACACCCATCCCGACACCTCAAAATAAAGCACAACATAGCATCAGCCACTGAGCATCACAACATATCATGTACAGAGTACCCCACATCGACAATGGCAGACAGTGACCCATCACTGAATCATAGAAATTCATAATACGACCTACACACAAAGTTCATCAAAGCGCATCAATGAGGGAGGGAACAAGGGTGAAGAACAGTACATTCCTACAAGTCCTTCTAACAGTCCACAATGTGAAAATGAACTATCAAATCAAAGTACATATTACAAATGCCTGGAACAATAAGGGAGAATCTAGGGGGGAATGTTGGAAAACAAAACTAGCATCAACATTGCTATGCCTGACGACAATAGTTGCAGTGCAGGAGTCACATAAGGAGGGGAGTGAGGGACGAGGAGAGAAGAGGTGAGGAAAGTAACAAAACAAGTGACAAACTGTGGATGGTCGACAAAGAATCAAGATATTGCTGGGGAGGGGGAGAAGAAACACAGAAGGGAATGGGGGAACAGACAACCTGTAATCAGTGGTGGAGGGACCAATGATAAAAGTAAGTGCCAAAACAATACTAAAATAGGTGAACGTGGGGGGCGGATGGACGGAGGCAGAACGGCAAATGTCTGCAAAGACCAAGCAGCTACGTATCACCATGCCTCATGGCAATTGGGGTAGTGGTTGAAAATGACAGACAGAGGACAAGGAGGAGGGGAAAGGGTGGTGGAGAGGGAGAGGGAGGAGAGAAGGGAGGAGGGGACCAAGGTGAAAATGCATGAAGGGGGAGATGGGGAAAGAAAGCACAGACAGGGGACAGAGGGAAAGAAGACGGTGCAGAAGGGGAGGGGATGTGATGTTGAAGGGGGGAGTCAGAGGGAGACAGGCAGGGGCAGGGTAGACAGGGGGACAATCAAGGGACCCAGAAGGCTGGTGGACAGGGCTAGACAGGGCCTCCATTGTGGGCTTTATGTAGTGGTGGCAGGCTCCAGCCTCCTGGTTGGCTGGATTGTCACAAGGGCCAAGTGCAACCAATGAGAGGGGGGAGCAGGTCCAGGACACAAACATGACAGTCAAGTCAAAAGCAATGCGACCATACTTCAAAAGGCACATCAAAGCACCAGCCAGGGCTGCAAGATGGCCAAAGTGGTGCAAGCAAGGAATGGGTGGTCGTTGAAATGCGTGGTGACATGGATAACTCAGCGTGCAACCTTCATGTGCCATATCCAAATCACTGTGGGGAAAGTGTCCCAATTCAACATTTTCAGCACACAGACCCCTCCCACCATCAGTGTGTGTTACACAGCCAAAGGGTGCATGGTAACACCTACAGCAGGAAGTGCATGAACATAGACAGTCAATACACAACAAATATCATAAGCAACATGATGAAATGCACAGTCAACAGAATACTCACCAAAGTGAAGTGCAGATATGCATTAGAGAATCCATCTGGAATACCCACTAGGGGTGTACACACAAGTAGGACTGCAGGCTGGCCACAGATATGACCCTGTGTGAGATGCTGTTACACCCAGCCATCCTTGCGAGCCCATGGAAAGGGGAAGCAGGAGTAGCATATGTGTCAGGACCCCAAGCAAAACACATACACAAGACAAGCCTGAATGGGCCCAGCTGGAACACACAGTGGATGCCTTCCAATGCCACAAAGCACCACACTGTCACATGTATGCGAAATAGACAAAAGAAAATGCAATAAATAATAAATCTGCAGAAAATTAAAATAAAATAAAATAATTAATTGAATTTAAAAAATCAAAAGAATGATTTAAAAAAAATTGAAAAAAGTATAATTTCTTGTAAAAAAAAAGTTATGAAGAATTTAAAAAAAAAATTAATTGAAAATAATATTGAAAAAAAAATCATACCAGAAACTACAAAATTAGGAGGAAAACATCTTTTTTTTGCAGGACCAAAAAAAAATTCTGGAAAAAAAATTATAGGAAAAAACAAATTAAAATAGAAAAAAGGCCATATATGAACTGGGGGGCAGAGGGGCACCCAGGAGAGGGGAGGTACAGGGTGCACCTCAACACCCACATGTGTAGATGTTGAGATAAAAAAAAGACTCACTGGGCTCAGGGCTTGCACGGCCCGACCTATGTGGGAGATAGGTTGTCATCGTCACCCTCAGGATGGAAATCAGAAGGTGGACGTGGCTCAGTTGACTCACCATGCCTAGCCGCACCTTGCCCCTCAATGGCAGCAAGCATGCAGGTCTGGTAAGCCAGGTCCTGGCTGGCAATGAGACTGAGGTCAGCATGCATTACCTCACCTGTCACACCTGCTTCCTCCTGCAAGGGCTGACATGTGAGACAAAGTTCTGCCTGCATGGCCTCCCATGAGAAACCGAGCGACTCCCGGCTTGCATGGAGTTCAGCTGAGATGGTTCTTTTAAGCTGCACCATCCTGTCTTCTGTCCGCCTACTCTCGTCCATCCAGAGCGCAGCCAGAGTAGATTGGAGGGATTGGTGTTCCACCCCCAGGGACTCATGGTGTACCTCTTTTTGAGCATCAAGTGCTTGACGCAGATCCACCATTTCAGCCCGGCGTGCCCTGTCAGATGCCGCCATGCCCAGTCTGAGTGAGCGGCACGTGGACTGCGTAGCCCGCTGCTGCATCACCATTTGCCTTACAGAGGGGAGGATGGAATGGGCCACACTTTCCATACCTTGAGCAATCATCTCAACTGCTCCCCCCTGTTGCTGTGCTATGGCAATCATGGAATGCTACCACTCAGTTGACCCCAGTGGCACATGGCTACCGCGTTGCCGGACACCACACCTGCTGGACCAAGGAGCCATGGTCCTTGCTGGGTTGGTGCCACCCGCGGCTGCAGGACTGCATCCCTCCGTCGACCTGATGCCCCAGGAACATGGCCAACTGGTGTTGAGTGTGACCCTGTACCCGTAACCACCACAGACGGACATTCCAACCCTGCCTAGCCCCCTACTGCAGGTGTCGCGGACAGAAGATCATCCAACACAGGATCACTTACCGGCCACGACACATCATGATGCAGATCTGGCTCAACATAGTGGTCAGAGGATACATCAAAGCCTGACTCAGAGTCAGCTCTGTACACAATGACCTGGAGCACCTGTGGGTTCTCATGGGCTGCCACCCCACGACCACCACTGGTGCCTGGTTGGTCATGTGGACTGACCACCGTGTCTGGGATGAAATCTTCATCGTCTGCTGCCAATGCGTCATCACCTGCAACATAAAGAAAAGAAACAAGGACACGCATGTCAGTAGCACATACCACACACATACAGTTCACAAAATTGACAGCCAAATAATCAAACAGCCATATCACAGGCAACTCAAACCCCAACACGCATCCAGTGGCATTGCAATGCAAGGGTATCCCAAAAGCAGAAAAGGATGTGTGCAAAATGTCAAGGCAACACATGTATTGCATGTTGTACATCACCTGCATCACACACAACCTCTAGCAGGCACATATCCAATGCAGAAATGAGAGATGGCAACAAAGAGATTGCACCTAGCATAAGCATGTGGGAACACACAAATAGCCACAGCTAGAAATCCAACCAAACACACCATGATACATGTAACATGCATGTTCATGTGCAGCACTCAACTACCATCAACTATGCAGAGTACATGGGTCACAGGAGGCACGTACGCTAGTGCCTTTCTATACATTGAAAGGAGGTACATAGGTATATACATGTCAGATCGACATCACACAGTAGCAATGTGTTTGCATGTTGAAGGGCTGAACTTGGCACAGGAGTGAGTGTGTACGGTGCAGTGCATGTATAGCCCCTCAAATTCCAACATCAACATGTACGTAGTGATGACAATCTCCAAACATGATGGCAGAGGGCAATTGCAGCCATCATGTGCAAATGGCATGCACCATGTAGCATGGGTTCCATGAAACACCCACCCTCTGGGCAATAGGAGGGAGGCACTGCATGGCAATAAAATGTTCCCCACAGAACTGTGCATTGGCAGACAGTGTTGGCATGCGTCTATGGCATTTTATCATTCAAATGTCACTACAGCCGATGAGAAGTGGACATGATGGAGGACAGATGAGGAACCATCAATAGTACACCCATGCATGTAGGAGACAACAACAGTTGAAAATAGGCAGTGGGCCTGTAACAGGGGGAGCCATATGCTTGATACAGATGTGGACAGCCTGAAGTCATGCATGATGACACACAGACCTACAGTGAGCATGACATGGCTGTCCAAATGAGATGACAGTTGGATCATCCTGGACACATATTATAATGAGCAGGTGGACAAGGATACCTAGGGGCATACATGGAATGCACATGGAACATGATTGTGCACACATGTGCATGGGAGCCACTACCATCAGCACAGTCAGAGTGAGACACACTGCACCAAGGACAAAGGATGTATATGACATGAAATGACATCTCATCAAGATTCCACTCGTACACAAGTGGCTCAGAGTGCAAACAAGCTAAGGGAGTGGAACAAGGGAGAAAAGGAATTCAAAACAACTATCACACTGGGCACAGTCACATTGAGAACATGCAAATGCATGGAGAAAGGATAAAGGGTTGAAGACCCCGGAAGGGGGAGAAGGGGGACGTGCCAAACAGAGGAGACCAAAGAAGGAAAATGTAGTACAATGATAGAATAGGCATTCAAAAGGTGGCAGTGCAGCCAGCAATTGGAAAGTTCAAGATAAATTGGGTAGGGCAAATCTGATGAGTGCAGAAGAAGAGTGGAGGACGGTCTGGGTACATGCACAGGACCCATTGCAATGGAAGGCCTGGAGGCAGTGCAGCAGGGAGGCAGGGTGAGCAGGTACCTGGGCCCGAAGGACAGAGTATGTGCAGGGGCACAGTGCCAACAGAGGAAACAGTCCAGCTGGGGAAAAGAGGGGCTAATGCATGAGCAAATAGGAAGGTCTTGAGGTGCTTCCGGAAGCACAGGTGTTTCTCCTCAAGTTTCAACGTGGCCAGTTGGCTATTCCAAAGGGAGTACCCAGCCGTACACACAGATCTGCCCCCAGTTTATCTATTCAAATAACGACTAACCCGGAGGGAGTGTGAGGTAGAGGAGCAAAGAACTCAAGAGGGGAGGAACTGGCAGAGGGATTGTTGAAGGTAGTTTGGACACAGTCCCAAAAAATCATTGCGCACAATGCAGAGGGTCTGAAGTATCATCTTTGCATCCACTGGTAGCCAATGAAGGGATTACAGCGCTGGAAAGGTAGGAGCCAAGGGCATGAGGCCAAGGACAAGTCTTGCAGTCCTGTATTGGATTAATGGCAGAGGGCGGATTGTGGAGGCAGGTCGAATATTGGAAGAGCCTGTCACAGTACTCCAACCGTAAGTAAAACAGAGCATGAGAGACTGTGAGCATGTAGGTGAACGATAGGAAAGGCACAGTACCCCTGAGGAGGTGAAGAAGTTAATCTATCTCAAGATACGTCAGAAATGTGTGTGTAAAAGGAATTTGTTGAGTCAAAGGTGAACCTGAGGTTGTTGGCCATGCAGGTGGAGGTAAGAGGAGGGCCAAGTGGGGCTGGCCAGAGAGTGAGGGGAAAGGATGGCGAAGGTGTACCGATGAGGAGGATGTCAGTCTTGCTGGAATTCAGACAGAGTTTGTTGGTAGTACACCAATAGCAAATGGCAATGAGGCTATCAGAAATAAGGGAGGGAGAAGAGGTGGCTAAGGGCAGCCTGGAAATGAGTTGGTTGTGATCAGTATAGCACTGGAAGTCGTAGAAGAAACTGAAAATGCAGTAGGCGAGAGCTGCCAGGTGCAGTTTGTAAAGTGAGGCCAAGAGGTCAGATGCCTGGTGAAAACCACAGGTAGAGAGGGCGATTGAAGAAAGGAAAGAGCCAACTTGTAGCTGGGCAGGTCACACTTACCAAACGCACATGTCATTGAGTTACACGCATCAATACTCTCCAGATGATGCATCATAATCCATCCTCTCTCCCACTCCATGGATTTGTTCTTCCGGGATGAAATCAGAAGAGATCTCCTCATGGTGATTGAGTTCATCCTCCTCTAGTGGTGGCCCACCACCAGTCACCAGAGACATGGAATAATTGGAGGCACGGTTTTGTTTTGCACTGCATCGGAGGTCATTCCAACGCTTGTAGCAGTCCCGAGCTGTGCGCACCTGGAATCCCATGGCTGTCACACCATCTGCAACATGCTGCCAGTGGACCCAATGCTGGTGATGTTTTGTATGGCACTGTGGGCCCACAAGCATATCATGTTGGTGTTCCGACACGTAGTCCACAAGGAAGTCCAGTTTCTGCTTGCAGAAAGTCTTCTTCCTTGACGTGCCGGAGGCCGGAGCCGTGTCTGGGGTCCCAGCCTCTTGCGCAGGAGCACGCTTCCTCCTTTTGGCCGGTGGTACTGACCCTGAGTGGCCAATGTGGCCCTGATCAGGGGGGGGAGTGGCGCTGGTGGACCACCAAGGCAGTGGGTGTTGGTATGAGGACAGAAGTGCTGGCTTGGGTCTGACTCACTGCCGGGGTGGTGTTGGCTGCATCTGCACATGCAGTTACCACCACCAGGCTGCTTGGGACAGCAGATGTCATAACTGCCCCAGATACGTGTGCCTCAGTCAGAGCTACACTGGACAAACGTGACCCGCAACTCCGGACAAGATGGAAATCGTCCAGGGAATCCTCGTCACGCAACGCAACATGCGCTGCCTGACCCTGAGCCCGGGAGGTGGTGCCTACAGCTGCACCTGCAGCTACCACCACTGGTGGGCCCGTGACAGCAGATGTAAATTGCTGTTGGGTCATATGGGCGCCAGGTTGTGATGCAACAGCTGCATCACCAGGAGTCACAAGGGGTGGTGGCATGTCTGGACCAGCACGTGGCTGGGCATCCCGTCCCAGTGGGGCCCTCTGCCTCTTCCCCCTCTGTAGCCACCCTGGACAGCCTGGACTCCCTGTTCTCCTTGGTCTCTGCACCCAAGTGCCCGACCATGGCCAGCCCTGGGAGGAAGCCCAGCTTTGCCACCTTTAGCCTTTGGTGGCCTTCCGAACCATGGCACAGATGTAAAGTAGCTGATGGGAGGTGCACTCAACAATTGTCTTGGGCAATTGGCTAGAAGGGGGCAGAGTACTGAATGCAATAGGTACCCCAGTGCTTCTGCAAGGCTGTCTGTGCCCCCTGGGGAAAAATGATGGGTCATGCAACGCTCATGCACCTCCAAAAAATAAAATTAAAAAAATCAAAATTTACTAAGTATAAAAACTATAAATTGTATTTTAACGACAAAAATATGTGCACGCGATCCCGGTAGCCCAAGTACGTGGATTAAACCTCCAGCAGTACGGTGTGGCACCCAGGGACACAAAAAACACGTACGTGTGGAACACGCCGGCTACTATGACCTCGAAAACGTACGCGATGCACAGGGGGAACCACAGTGGGAAAAATAGCATGTGCGATGCACCGCTTGCCTTGCGAGAAAAAAAAAAGCCAAAAAAATGTGCTTGTGCGCGTATGCATCACTCCGCCAAAAGAAGAGGTAAGAACTTCAAACGCTGTGAAGTAATCGCGTGTGATTCCAGCAGAGTAATCACACACGTCGGTCTGCACAAACAGCACGTACAGTGGACTGCTGGCCCGCGCTCACCTTTAACCCGTGCTGAGGGAAACGCCCGCGCGTGTTACGTCACAAATGCACTTACGCGCTAAGGGCCTTTCCTCGGATTACACGCTGACATACTGTTTTTCACACATGCAAAATCACTCTGTATCAAGCTGGCCACACGACAACACACGGAAGACTAGGCTCCTGCCTGGAAGGCTGAATTACTGTCCCCCAGAGCCCCGAGCAGCCTCCCACCAGCCATCTGCTGCTGCCTGCCTGCCTGCCTGCTGCCACTGTGCCCTGCCATTTGGTTCCTGCACATCTGCCATCTGCAGGGGTCCAGTTGCTGTGACCACCCCTGCTGGAACAGAAGACTCCCGACTGGTGTTCCATCACTCCACAGCCCAGCCCCAGTTGCCCACCCACACCTGCCTCGGGGGTTGCCATGTCCGACGCAACAACATACAGCACCAGTGGCAACCCCCCAGCAGAGAGGCAGAGGGCTACCAGCTTCAGTGAAAAGGAAGTTGGTATTCTGGTGGAGCAAGTTCTGGGGCATTATGATGCCCTGTTCACACCCTAGCGCGCGCCGACAAGGAAGGACGGAGGAGGATCTGGATGGACATAGTGGGTGCCATCAACGCAGAGGGGGTGGCACCCCGCGACATCAAACACGTCCAGAAGCGCTGGGAGGACTACAAGTCCAGGACCCTCAAGAAGGCCCGGTGCCTCTTAGACGCAGCAGATGCAGTGGGGCGCTGGGGCCAGCTTACCACCCAGCAGATGAGGGTCCAGGAGTGCATTTGCCCAGTGCATCACCACCAGATCCTCAGGATGCAGGCCCGTCTGGAGTCAAGCGGTAAGTGCCCATGCAATCCCATGTAAAACAGTACATGTTGCGGTGTGGTGGTAGTTAGCTACTTGGCTGTATGTGTGACATGGGTCATGTATGGATGTGTGTGTGCAGGGACATGATGGTGCTGCATGTGAGTTCAGTCAGGCATAACCTACATGGATGGTGTATGTGTTGCAATGCATCATGCGGAGCAGCATGCAGAATGCACACATGTATGCATGGCTGTGTCTGTACTTGGACATGTTTGGGGTGTGAGAGAGTTGGGTGCTGCTGTCATGGATATTCATGGTGTACATGTCTGTGTGTCTGAGTATATGTGAGTGACTTGTAAACGCCATGGATACATGACACATGTCCATGAAGATGTGTTGATTCACTGATACAGCCTAGTCATCCTTGTATCCACTGTGTCTGGGAGTATACGGGGCCAGATGCATGACCCTCCGGTGATGTGTGTGCATGTGATCAGCATGTCCCATGATGCATGTGAGTATCAACCCACCATTGGATGTATCTACGTTGCCTTGGACATGGATGCCAATGTTTGTTGCATGTGCCATGCCTGTTCCTGCATGTGTGTTGCCTGCACTGACCCATGTGTTGTGAAGGGACATGATGGAAGTGACGTTTGACAGTGCTACTCATGTGCGATTGCTTTCTGTGTAGGGGACTATTGTACAGTACCCTGATGCTTGTGTTCAATGTCTCCCTTTACACAGCGGAGAGTGAAGAAGAGGGCGGAGACAGCGCACTGGAGGAAAGCGGAAGGGATGCCTCCATCGGCGGCGACGCAAGGCCCAGTCACCCTCCCAGGAAATTCCATCATCCGGGAACGAGGGGACTGGTGCCGCATCCGCCACTATGGCTGCAGCGGAAGGGGAGGGTGAGCATCCACAGGGGCTTGCAATGGCGGAAGACGGTGCGGAGCCATCCACGTTGGTGGTGGTATGGAGGAGGAGGAGGCTGCTACTGAGCCGCACATGGGGCCTGGTGGGGTGGTACCACTGGTGCAAGTGGTGCAGTCCAGGGGCAGGGGCAGGAGGCAGCACAGGTTGCCGCGGTGGGGCCTGTGCATGTCACTGTCCCCGACACTGTGACTGCATCATCATGCACCAGCAGGGATGCCCTGTCCCAGGCCCATCCGCAGTTAGGGGGGAGGTCTGCCTCATCTGGCACTCCTCTTCCTTCGGACGCGGGGAACCGTGACCGGATTGAGTCCGTCCTGATTGGTGTCACGTTGCGCACACATGACATTCGTGATGACGTGCGTGCTTCCTGGGGGGAACACGCACTTCATCACGAAGAGACGTGTGCCAATGTGGCCCAGTTGGGAGGGGCCATGGTCAGGGATTTCCTCCATGTGTCGGCCAGTCTTGCGGCCCTCTCCTCCTCTGTGCACACTATACGCCAGTCGTTCTCCGTGCCATCTTCCGGCCCAGATGCCACCAGGTCCCCCTGTGGACCTGCCCCAACCAACGCAGCCAGCCTGGTGGAGATCCCATCCCTGCCACAGTCGGGAGTTGGAGGTCCAGCAGTGGTGGCCCCCCCACCAACTGGTCCCCAGCAGATGGAGGATGTGCCGGCATCATCGGGCAGGGCACGTGCACGACGGTGTTGGGGGATTCCATCAGCCCGGAGGCCATCGTGGTGGCAGAGGCAGTTGCGTCGGAAGCAGCAGCAGGCTCAGCGTGGGAGGCATTATGGCTCGGGAGCCATCAACACCCCGGGGGCAAGCATCGGCCGAGTGGCAGGAGGACCCCAGACTGGGAGTGTCTTCCGTGTGGCAGCGGTTGGGCCGGCAAATAGATGCGGCGAGGCGGCGGGCAGAAGGGGCATGGCTCACAATGGTCAGGGCGCAGAACTCCATGCGTCGGGATTTGTGGCAGGCTGAGTGCCTCGAGGCAACTCACAGAGATTTGGAGGAGGGCATGGCTGCATCCCTGCGAGACCTCGAGGCCAGGGAAGAAGCCCGCCTCCGCAACATCGACGTGGAGTTCGATGATGCCCTGGCACGGAACACCAAAGAGTGAGCCATTGGACTAGCCTGTTAAGCTCACCTGGTTCCCACAGGGGCGTCGATTGGACCCAGACAGCTGCGGTCTCCACCAACGTGATGCGTAGTGAAGAGATGACAGTCTGGACTTGCCCACCCAATCTTGTCTGCTGGACTCGTAGAAGTATTCTCCTTATGTTTTTAAATGATGAGCTCTCCATCTTGCATGGCATGCAGGGGCGCGTAGATACCAGTTACTTCACTGGTTTGAAGGTACTGGAGGAGTTCCGGAGGAATATTGACTCCAGTTTCTATAAAGTTCGAAGAGTTCAATATGTCCGATGTTCACTCTTGTTCCATTCCCTCGTTAGGTTGCAGCTGGGTGCAAAAGAATATTGCCTGGAGACAGCTGATGGCGTTCAGGTAAGAGTCTGTATTACCAAACACGGTCCGGTAAAAGTTGCATGAGTTTAACTTGCTGTTTTCTCCCCCTTAATAGGTACGGCATAGATGGATCTTTAAATTAATATCTTCTAAGGTCTGTAGAGTAGTTATCCCAAGAATTCTTTGTTCAGGAATTATAGGCACCAGTTCCGGGTTTGAATATGCTTCTCCCATCCCAATTCGGGATAAAGCGTCTGCCTTACCATTCTTACAACCTGGTCGATAAGTGATCACGAAACCGAATTCGGCAAGGAATAAGGCCAATCGAAGTTGACGTGATGATTGGGCCTTGGCTGTTTTTAAATACTGCAAGTTCCTGTGATCGGTGATTACAGTAATGGTATGCCTGTCACCGAGAAGATAATGCCGCCAAGTCTTGAAGGCGGATTTGATGGCTAACAACTCTTTATCGGTAACCGCATAGTTTAATTCGGGGGCCGAGAATTTTCTGGACCAAAATGCTACTGGATGAAGTTGACCGGTTTCCGGATCCTTCTGGGACAGGACAGCCCCCATGGCTAAACTGGATGCATCGGTTTCAACTATGTATGGGAGCTCGGGGCATGGATGCTTTAAGACAGGTGCCGACGTGAATTTCAATTTCAGTTCTTGGAAGGCTTTTTCAGCCTCTTCGGTCCACAAGAAGCGTTTGTTTTTTCGCAAAAGTGCTGTGATGGGGTGTACAACATATGAGAAGTCAGGAATAAATCTGCGGTAGAAATTAGCAAATCCAAGCATGCTTTGCACCCCTTTAACTGAACTGGGTGATGGCCACTTGAGAATTGTGCCCACCTTTTGAGAATCCATTCGGACTCCTTTTGGAGTCAGGATAAATCCAAGGAATTCAACTTCTGTAGCATGAAAAACACAGTTTTCCAATTTTGCATATAACTTGTGCTGGCGTAGTTTCTCAAGGACTGCACGAACGTGCTTAACATGGTCTGATTCTGAGGAGGAGTACACTAGAATATCGTCTATGTATACGACAACACAGACGTCAATGAGTTCACGAAGGACATCGTTCATAAAATACTGGAAGGCTGCTGGTGCATTGCACAACCCGAAGGGCATCACCTGATATTCGAATAATCCATACTTGGTGCGAAAAGCGGTCTTCCATTCGTCGCCCTTCTTTACACGTACCAGATGATATGCCCCTCGGAGATCCAATTTAGTGTAGATGCAAGCATCCTTTACTTGGTCTAGTAGTTTGGGGATCAGAGGCAATGGATATCGGTTCTTCACCGTGATCTGGTTTAATGCGCGGTAATCTATGCACGTTCTGAGGTCACCTTCGTTTTTGGGCACGAAGAATAAAGCTGAAGATGCAGGAGACTTAGATGGACGAATGAATCCATTAGCAAGGTATTGGTCCAAGTATTGTCATAGGTGACGGTTTTCGGGTTCCGTAAGGGCGTAGATCCTACTGCATGGAGGTTGTGCACCGGGTATGAGGTTGATTTGACAATCGTATGATCTATGAGGTGGCAAGGTGTTTGCCTGTTCTTTTTGGAAAACATCCTGGAATTCTTTATATTCCTGAGGTAACTGCATGACTCGATTAGCGACTGTGGCCAGGCTTTTGTTCAAGGTTTTTTACGGGTAACAGGTGTGTGCACAGTCCGGGAAGGTTACTCTCTTCTCTCGCCAATCAATACAAGGATTATATGTTTCCAACCAAGGTATCCCCAGTATTATTTGGAACTGCGAGGCTTTGATTATGTCAAACACAATAGTCTCTCGATGCCCATCTTGACCCAACAGTGTCATCTCTGTGGTGGAATGAGTTACAGGCCCAGAGGCAATTTCAGTTCCATCAACTGTGGTGATAACATCCGAAGTGGTCTTTTTACAGAGAGGTAGATTCATCCTAGAAGCCAATTTGTGGTCCACACAGTTTCCTACGGCCCAGCTATCAATGTATGCCCTAACTGCGTGCATACGTGATGGCTGCCTTGGATCAATAAGGACCATTGGTATGATTAGGTGCGAGGTCTGAGTTTCCTTCTTTAAGCTCGGCAAGCGGACCTCTATGCTTGTCGTGCGTGGTCGTTTCCCGAATCAGGATCTGTTTGATTTCTATCAGCAACTCCGACTACTTTCTTGGATGGTTCTATAGGGCAATCCCGTAGAAAATGTCCTGAGGCCCCACAGTACAGACACAACTGCATCTGTCGTCTCCTTTCTCTTTCTTTTTGAGTTAAGGGTCCCTTAACCCCCCCGATCTGCATTGGTTCGATGCATCTGTTCCTTTGGGAGTAACATTGGGTTTCACCAATACCCGATTCTCGAACTTAGCTCGATCAGCTTTTCTATTCTGAAGTCGGTGGTCTAGCTGGACCACTAAGTCTATATATTCTGCGCAATCCTGAGGTGGGTTCACAACTTGGGCCAAAACATCTTTGAGTTCACCCCGAAGTCCACAATGAAATAATGTAATTCGCTTTACCTCTGGCCATCCGGTTTCCACCACCAACCTATTGAAGGTTGCGATATAAATTAGCAGGTCCTGGTTTCCTTGTTGTAGGGATAGAAGTTCGTTATCCAGAGCCTGTCCCTGTGAATGTCTCGCGAATAGTCTTTCCATGCTCAATTGAAAACCCTGAAAATCCCGAAGAAGAGGGTCATCCTGGTTGACTAATCGAATTGACCAATCCGCTGCGCTGCCACTAAGGTATGACAGTACAAAGGCTACTTTGGCTTGGTCGTTTGGAAAAGCTCCTGGTCTACATAAAAAGTGCAAGCGGCATTGGTTCATGAACACGGCAAACCTTTTCGGGTCCCCAGCAAAGCGTTCGGGTGGAGCTAAAGGAATGCTCCCTGGTAGAACCACTTGCACAGGGCTGCTCGATGAAACGGGGGTTGAATTCCCCCCAAGTCCAGGTAGTGGTGTTTGCCCAGCTTGGTTTTGCAGCAGTTGTCTGGCAAGATCATCAGTGCGCTCCTTTGACACAATCAGTTCTCTCCTGAGGGCATTAGTTTCTTGGCACGCGGAATGCACTTCTGCCCTAAGTTCTCCTAACAATTGGGCTAGTTGGTCGGTTTCTGAGGTCTCCATTACGCCCGGGTGGGGATTTGTAGATAGGCTTTGTGTTCTGTTACGCTCACCTGGTTCCCACAGGAGCGTCAATCGGACCTGGACAGCTGCGGTCTCCACCAACGTGATGCTTAGTGAAGAGATGACAGTCTGGACTGGCCCGCCTAATCTTGTCTACTGGACTCGTAGAAGTATTCTCCTTATGTTTTTAAATGATAAGCTCTCCATCTTGCATGGCATGCAGGGCGCGTAGATACCAGTTACTTCACTGGTTTGAAGGTACTGGAGGAGTTCCGGAGGAATATTGACTCCAGTGTCTATAAAGTTCAAAGAGTTCAATATGTCCGATGTTCACTCTTGTTCCATTCCCTCGTTAGGTTGCAGCTGGGTCCAAAAGAATATTGCCTGGAGGCAGCTGATGGCTTTCAGGTAAGAGTCTGTATTACCAAACACTGTCCGGTAAAAGTTGCATGAGTTTAACTTGCTGTTTTCTCCCTCTTTATAGGTGCGGCATAGAAAGATGTGGCGAATTAAAGGATAATACCTCCGGTGGTAAAGCAGGTAAGCCTATGGTGGCAAAGAGATTGTCTTTGTCAGTTTTCTCGGCTCACCTTGTTATTCCTTTTGTTTTCCCCCCAGGTGCTGGGTTTCGACGAAGAAAATGATGGAGGCAGTGCCGAGTTGAAAGATGCGGTGGACTCGTGAGTATAACGCGGCGCTGCTGCTGGCGAAGCGATGCGTGCTGAAATAATGTCCTTTCTAGGCTTGGAGATGTGCTGGGTCCGGAATCAGGTAAGGAATCAAATAATTTCCGTGATCTAACCTCTTCTCCTTTCTTTTCCTTTTGTCTAGGAGCTCCGGATTCGAGGCGGGCGTGGCAGAAGACTGGATGCTGACTTGCAGACACGGTGAGCGTTACGCTGCTGGATGCAGAATAACACGAAGCATGAGCTGCTGTTCGGGCGTGGTTTAAATAGCCTGCAAAGTAGTCCCAGGTAAGAAGTTCCCCAGAACCACACCCGAGTAAAAAATAGTCCCTGTAATAAAATAGTCCCATCCAGGCCTCACGTTGGCTTGGACTCATTTGCAGCATGGTCTGCATAAGGTAAGTAAAGTCTATGAGCCTGGCGCCTATGGCGCCAGGACTGATTTTTATGATGAACCTGGCGCCTAAGGCGCCAGGACTGAATCCAAACAGCCCCCAGCCGGGGCTGTTGGGGTTTTAATGAGTATCTGGATGCCTGCTTCCGGGGCTGATGGACTCGATCCGGCTACCCGGGGGTAGGCATCATGACAGCACTCCCCCCCCAAGGCCCCTCCTAAAGTTGTTCTTCCCCTTGGCCCTGGCTTGTCTGGGAAGTCCTGATGGAATTTTTTCACCAATCGAGGAGCATGAACGTGGTCACTAGGTTCCCATGACCTTTCTTGTGGTCCGTAACCCTTCCAGTTGATTAAATAAAAAAAGTCTTGATTTAACCATTTTAGAGTCTAGGATGTTGTTTACCTCGAATTCAGGTTCTCCATCTATTAGGATGGGGTCAGGTGGTTTGGTTAATCTTGTCCCGGGTTGAACTGGTTTTAGAAGTGAAACATGAAAGACAGGATGAATCCGCATATTAGAGGGTAATTCTAATTTGACGGCAACCGGGTTGATAATGGCCTTAATGGTCTAAGGTCCCAAATATCTAGGATTCAAAGTCTGAGTTCCTTTCAGAGGTATATGTCTTGTAGCCAGCCAAACTTGGTCTCCGATTCGATATGGTGGGGTCTCACTTCTATGTTGATCAGCATGTTTCTTGTATTTCTCTTTTGCTTGTTTCAAATGTTGTGTTGCCTCTTTAAAAGCTTGTGTAATAGTAGAATGCAGATGAGTTACTGCCGGCATTTCTAAATGCTGGGGCGAATCGAGTTCTGAGGTTCGAGGATGATGTCCATATTGTTGTAAAAGGGGCTTTGTCCGGTTCCTGAATGTACAGAGTTATTGTATGCGTATTCAGAAATCCATAAAATGTCCTTCCAATTACTTTCGATTTGGTGGAGCATACAACGTAAGTATTGTTCAAGAGTCTGGTTGGTTCTCTCCGTCTGACCATCGGTTTGGGGATGGTGACTGGTTGATAACCTTACGTCGATTTGTGCCAATTGACAACACTTCTGCCAAAATTGCGAAATGAACTGACTACCTCGGTCAGAGATCAATACGGAAAGAAATCCATGTATTCGAACAATATTTTCGAGAAATTCCTTGGCCAAGATTGAAGCAGAAGGTAATCCTTTTAAAGGCATAAAGTGGGCAATCTTGGAAAAAAGATCCACAATAACTAGAATGGTGTTGAATCCATTACATGGCGGTAGATCTGTAATAAAGTCTAAAGACAAAGTGTGCCATGGTGTGGGTGGAATATCTAAAGGTTGGAAAAGACAAGCTGGTTTCTTCTTTTGACTTTTGTTCTGGGCGCAGATGCCACAAGACAGTACAAATGACTTTACATCTTTTCGCCAGGTGGGCCACCAGAATTGTCTTTTAATTTTAGCTTCAGTTTTTGCAATACCTGGGTGCCCTTCCATCAGAGATTCATGGTAATTGGAGATGACTTGTTCTTGTAGTTCCTTGTGTGGTAGAAATAGACGCCCTTGATAGTCAGGTAGGTCATTGACAACTGAATAATCTGGGCCCTTTTTAACCCAGTCCTGCAGGGCTGCTGAATCGAAAAGTTGTTGGATCTTTAAATTAATATCTTCTAAGGTCTGTAGAGTAGTTATCCCAAGAATTCTTTGTTCAGGAATTATAGGCACCGGTTCCGGGTTTGAATATGCTTCTCCCATCCCAATTCGGGATAAAGCGTCTGCCTTACCATTCTTACAACCTGGTCGATAAGTGATCAAGAAATCGAATTCGGCAAGGAATAAGGCCCATCGAATTTGACGTGATGATTGGGCCTTGGCTGTTTTTAAATACTGCAAGTTCCTGTAATCGGTGATTACAGTAATGGTATGCCTGTCACCGAGAAGATAATGCCGCCAAGTCTTGAAGGCGGATTTGATGGCTAACAACTCTTTATCGGTAACTGCATAGTTTAATTTGGGGGCCGAGAATTTTCTGGACCAAAATGCTACTGGATGAAGTTGACCGGTTTCCGGATCCTTCTGGGACAGGACAGCCCCCATGGCTAAACTGGATGCATCGGTTTCAACTATGTATGGGAGCTCGGGCGTGGATGCTTTGAGACAGGTGCCGACGTGAATTTCAATTTCAGTTCTGGGAAGGCTTTTTCAGCCTCTTCGGTTCACAAGAAGCGTTTGTTTTTTCGCAAAAGTGCTGTGATGGGGTGTACAACATGAGAAGTCAGGAATAAATCTGCGGTAGAAATTAGCAAATCCAAGCATGCTTTGCACCCCTTTAACTGAACTGGGTGATGGCCACTTGAGAATTGCGTCCACCTTTCGAGAGTCCATTCGGACTCCTTTTGGAGTCAGGATAAATCCAAGGAATTCAACTTCTGTAGCATGAAAAACACATTTTTCCAATTTTGCATATAACTTGTGCTGGCGTAGTTTCTCAAGGACTGCACTAACGTGCTTAACATGGTCTGATTCTGATGAGGAGTACACTAGAATATCGTCTATGTATACGACAACACAGACGTTAATGAGTTCACAAAGGACATTGTTTATAAAATACTGGAAGGCTGCTGGTGCATTGCACAACCCGAAGGGCATCACCTGATATTCGAATAATCCGTACTTGGTGCGAAAAGCGGTCTTCCATTCGTCGCCCTTCTTTACACGTACCAGATGATATGCCCCTCTGAGATCCAATTTAGTGTAGGTGCAAGCATCCTTTACTTGGTCTAGTAGTTCGGGGATCAGAGGCAATGGATATCGGTTCTTCACCGTGATCTGGTTTAATGTGCTGTAGTCTATGCACGTTCTGAGGTCACCTTCCTTTTTGGGCACGAAGAATAAAGCTGAAGATGCGGGAGACTTAGATGGACGAATGAAGCCATTAGCAAGGTATTGGTCCAAGTATTGTCATAGGTGATGGTTTTCGGGTTCCGTAAGGGCGTAGATCCTACTGCATGGAGGTTGTGCACCAGGTATGAGGTTGATTTGACAATCGTATGATCTATGAGGTGGTAAGGTGTTTGCCTGTTCTTTTTGGAAAACATCCTGGAATTCTTTATATTCCTGAGGTAACTGCATGACTCGATTAGCGACTGTGGCCAGGCTTTTGTTCAAGTTTTTTTCCGGGTAACAGGTGTGTGCACACTCCGGGAAGGTTACTCTCTTCTCTCGCCAATCAATACAAGGGCCAACCAAGGTATCCCCAGTATTATTTGGAACTGCGGGGCTTTGATTAAGTCAAACACAATAGTCTCTCGATGTCCATCTTGACCCAACAGTGTCATCTCTGTGGTGGAATGAGTTACAGGCCCAGAGGCAATTTCAGTTCCATCAACTGTGGTGATAACATCCGAAGTGGTCTTTTTACAGAGAGGTAGATTCATCCTAGAAGCCAATTCGTGGTCCACACAGTTTCCTACGGCCACGCTATCAATGTATGCCCTAACTGCGTGCATACATGATGGCTGCCTTGGATCAATAAGGACGATTGGTATGATTAGGTGCGAGGTCTGAGTGTCCTTCTTTAAGCTCGGCAAGCGGACCTCTATGCTTGTCGGGCGTGGTCGTTTCCCGAATCAGGCTCTGTTTGATTTCTATCAGCAACTCCGACTACTTTCTTGGATGGTTTTATAGGGCAATCCCGTAGAAAATGTCCTGAGGCCCCACAGTACAGACACAACTGCATCTGTCGTCTCCTTTCTCTTTCTTTTTGAGTTAAGGGTCCCTTAACCCCCCCGATCTGCATTGGTTCTGATGCATCTGTTCCTTTGAAAGTAACATTGGGTTTCACCAACACCCGATTTTCGAACTTAGCTCGATCAGCTTTTCTATTCTGAAGTCGGTGATTTAGCTGGACCACTAAGTCTATATATTCTGCGCAATCCTGAGGTGGGTTCACAACTTGGGCCAAAACATCTTTGAGTTCACCCCGAAGTCCACGATGAAATAATGTAATTCGCTTTACCTCTGGCCATCCGGTTTCCACCACCAACCTATTGAAGGTTGCGATATAAGTTAGCAGGTCCTGGTTTCCTTGTCGTAGGGATAGAAGTTCGTTATCCAGGGCCTGTCCCTGTGAATGTCTGGCGAATAGTCTTTACATGCTCAATTGAAAACCCTGAAAATCCCGAAGATGAGGGTCATCCTGGTTGACTAATGGAATTGACCAATCCGCTGCGCTGCCACTAAGGTATGACAGTACAAAGGATACTAAGGCTTGGTCGTTTGGAAAAGCTCCTGGTCTGCATAAAAAGTGTAAGCGGCATTTGTTCATGAACACGGCGAACCTTTTCGGGTCCCCAGCAAAGCGTTCGGGTGGAGCTAAAGGAATGCTCCCTGGTAGAACCACTTGCACAGGGCTGCTCGATGAAACGGGGGTTGAATTCCCCCCAAGTCCAGGTAGTGGTGTTTGCCCGGCTTGGTTTTGCAGCAGTTGTCTGGCAAGATCATCAGTGCGCTCCTTTGACACAATCAGTTCTCTCCTGAGGGCATTAGTTTCTTGGCGCGCGGAGTGCACTTCTGCCCTAAGTTCTCCTAACAATTGGGCTAGTTGGTCGGTTTCTGAGGTCTCCATTACGCCCGGGTGGGGATTTGTAGATAGGCTTCGTGTTCTCTTACGCTCACCTGGTTCCCACAGGGGCGTCGATCGGACCCGGAAAGCTGCGGTCTCCACCAACGTGATGCTTAGTGAAGAGATGACAGTCTGGACTGGCCCGCCTAATCTTGTCTATTGGACTCGTAGAAGTATTCTTCTTATGTTTTTAAATGATAAGCTCTCCATCCTGCATGGCATGCAGGGCGCGTAGATACCAGTTACTTCACTGGTTTGAAGGTACTGGAGGAGTTCCGGAGGAACATTGACTCCAGTGTCTATAAAGTTCAAAGAGTTCAATATGTCCGATGTTCACTCTTGTTCCATTCCCTCGTTAGGTTGCAGCTGGGTCCAAAAGAATATTGCCTGGAGGCAGCTGATGGCGTTCAGGTAAGAGTCTGTATTACCAAACACTGTCCGGTAAAAGTTGCATGAGTTTAACTTGCTGTTTTCTCTCCCTTTATAGGTGCGGCATAGAAAGATGCGGCGAATTAAAGGATAATACCTCCGGTGGTAAAGCAGGTAAGCCTATGGTGGCAAAGAGATTGTCTTTGTCGGTTTTCTCGGCTCACCTGGTTATTCCTTTTGTTTTCCCCCCAGGTGCTGGGTTTCAACAAAGAAAATGATGGAGGCAGCGCCGAGTTGAAAGATGCGGTGGACTGGTGAGTATAACGCGGCGCTGCTGCTGGCGAAGCGACGCGTGCTGAAATAATGTCCTTTCCATGCTCGGAGATGTGCTGGGTCCGTAATCAGGTAAGGAATCAAATAATGTCCGTGATCTAACCTCTTCTCCTTTCTTTTCCTTTTGTCTAGGAGCTCCGGATTCGAGGCGGACGTGGCAGAAGACTGGATGCTGACTTGCAGACACGGTGAGCGTTACGCTGCTGGATGCAGAATAACACGAAGCATGAGCTGCTGTTCAGGCGTGGTTTAAATAGCCTGCAAAGTAGTCACAGGTAAGAAGTTCCCCAGAACCACACCCGAGTAAAAAATAGTCCCTGTAATAAAATAGTCCCATCCAGGCTTCACGTTGGCTTGGACTCATTTGCAGCATGGTCTGCATAAGGTAAGTAAAGTCTGTGAGCCTGGCCCTGGCGCCTAAGGCGCCAGGACTGAATCCAAACAGCCCCCAGCCGGTGCTGTTGGGGTTTTAATGAGTATCTGGATGCCTGCTCCCGGGGCTGATGGACTCGATCCAGATGCCCGGGGTAGGCATCATGACAGCACTCCCCCCCCTAGGTCCCTCCTAAAGTTGTTCTTCCCCTTGGCCCTGGCTTGTCTGGGAAGTCCCGATGGAATTTTTTCACCAATCGAGGAGCATGAACATGGTCACTAGGTTCCCATGACCTTTCTTGTGGTCCGTAACCCTTCCAGTCGATTAAATAAAAAAGTCTTGATTTAACCATTTTAGAGTCCAGGTTGTTTTTTACCTCGAATTCAGGTTCTCCGTCTATTAGGATGGGGTCAGGTGGTTTGGTTAATCTTGTCCCGGGTTGAACTGGTTTTAGAATTGAAACATGAAAGACAGGATGAATCCGCATATTAGAGGGTAATTCTAATTTGACGGCCACCGGGTTGATAATGACCTTAATGGTGTAAGGTCCCAAATATCTAGGATTAAAAGTCTGAGGGCTGTTGGGGTATTAATGAGTATCTGGATGACTGCTCCCGGGGCTGATGGACTCGATCCGGATGCCCGGGGATAGGCATCATGACATAGCCCGCTGCCTTTGTAAATAGTTCTTTAGGCTTAGGTTTCCTTTTTTTCATATTTGTGTTTGGAGTTCATGGACTTTGCTCCACTTTATGTTTATAGTTTTTTATTGATAGGTTTTTTGGTAGGGTTCCTTTTCTTTTGGGATCATGGACCCTTTGGACTTGCATTGTAAATTGTTCAAGACTGCACATACTTTCGTTATTTCAACTTCCCATGGATCAATGGTTTTTATTTTATTTTTATTTTCTCATTTACATGGACATTGGCGATGGACCACTTTTCAGTTTTCATGTCGTGGATTTTTTTTTTCACTTTTCTTTATTGGCATGATGAGAGAACAGACAATCAACAGTGCATGAGAGATGCACAGATGCAGTTACATGAATGGTTATATGGTATATGGGGAATACAAATGTAGGTAGACTTTCAGTTTTTACAGTTCAGTGAGTCACAGTAATGGTCTAGTTTACTTCCTCGGGGGGGGTTGACAGTAGTTCTAGGTCCTCCTTGCTGTTCAGATAGCTACAAAATTCAGTCCATACATTCTTGGAGCGAGAGAGCAGCGGGAGGGTATTGATGTAATCCTCCTCACACGTTTGAGTCCAGGTGATGGCCCTCAGCCACATCTCGAAAGAAGGGGGGGAGCGGAGCTTCCAACATTGTAATATGCATTTTTTGGCCACCATGGTGGCCACATTCACAAACATGGACACTTTTCTCAATTCAGGCTCGTCCCACAGGCCGAACAGTACAGCTAATGGCTCAGGAGGGATATGGGACGCTGTTATTTCAGAGAGAGCGTCTGTTATGGCTTTCCAGTATGGGCCTAGTGCGCCGCAAGTCCAAAACATATGTATGTGATCTGCATCTGTAGATTTGCATCTGGGACAAGTGTGAGCCTGGCTGTTTGCGAATCTATCCAGTCTGTGCGGTGTGTAATATGATCGGTTCAGGAGCTTGTATTGTATACATCTATATCTGGCGTTAAAGGAAGTGGTGCGGGTGTGTATGCACATTTTCCTCCACATTACTTCAGTGATGCGCAGGCCTAGCTCACTGCTCCACATGTCGCGTGCCGTCTGTGGCACATCTTTAGGGTTGGCCATCAGCATTTTGTAGAGCGAGGATATTATCCCTCTGGCCCCGGCCAGAGGGGCCAGAGGGATAATTGGTTGGTTATATAGTGGATCTCAGGCGAATGTGGGGGTTCGTCGGGGTATGAGGGCCACCAGGCACGGACCACTGCTCTCAATCGGAAGTATTGTAAGGGTTCCAGCGCAGAGCCAGAGTGACCGGGGAGCCATGTCTGCGGGGTGATAAACTTCCCTTCAGGATATAAGTCAGTCAGGGCTCGGTATCCCAAGTCATGCCAGTGTTTCATTAGGAGTTTGTCGTGTGTGGGGCTGAGGCCTGGGAACTGCCAAATGGGCAGCCATTTGTAGTACGGGTGGTGGCCAGGTTGTGTGTGTAGTATTTGTTTCCAAATCATGGTTGTTGCCGCTACGGGGTCAGCTGGGGTGTCAGTATGAAATGTATGATGGAGTATGAGAGAGAGGGTGTTAATCCCTTCACTTGCTAGTTTTTCGAGTTTCCTGTGGGGGAGGATCGGTGAATGTGCACCAGTGTGTAGCGTGTTGGGCTTGCGCAGCGGTCCAGTATTTAGCGAAGTCTGGGGCAGTGAAGCCCCCATTCTCGTATGGAAGAGTCATATGTTGCCACTTCTTACGAACCACGCCAGAGTGCCACAAAAATTGGGCGCATGCAGTGTGTAGGTCCTTGAAGTATCGTTTCCCCGGGCCAGACAGGCACATTAACGAAAACGTAGAGCAGCCTCGGGACAATTATCATTTTGATTAGGGACAGTCTGCCTGATAAGGAGAGCGGGAGGTTGCGCCGTTTCGACATTTGGGCCTCCGCAAGCTGCGCCATAGCCACGTAATTGTCCGACAATAGTGAAGATTTAGTGAGGGATACCTGGACCCCGAGATATCTGATACCCTTAGGTGACCAGCGGAGGGGGAATTTGCATGCTGGTTGAGAAGTGGTCGGTGTGAGCGGGAAGATTTCAGATTTGGTATAGTTTATGGTGAAGCCAGAAAATGTACTGATTTTTGTTATGTCCCATATAATACGGTCCAAGTGGACAGCCGGGTCTCTGATGTAGAGGAGTACATCATCTGCGTACAGTGAGATGATCTCCGGGGTGTCACGCAGACGTATGCCTTTACGTATGTGTTTGTCTCTGACATTGTCCGCCATGGGTTCAATAGCGAATGTGAAAAGTATCGGGGAGAATAGGCAGCCTTGGCGGGTGCCGATATGGAGGGCGAAGGGGGCGTAGACCCTGGAATTGACAAGGACTCTGGCCACGGGGTTTGTGTAGAGCAGTTTGATATATGATATCATGCGTGGGTCGATTCCCATTTTGTGGAGTACAGCCCACATATATTGCCACGACACCATGTCAAATGCCTTCTGGGCATCGAGGATGACCGCTACGGCGCTTGCGTAGGGGTAAATTCTGGACATGACATTAAATAACTGGCGGATATTGAGGGCTGTGGATCTGCCGGGTACGAAGCCACTCTGGTCAGAGTGAACTAAGTGGGTCATAATGGGGAGGAATCTATTCGCAATAATCTTAGCAAATATTTTCATGTCAGTGTTAATTAGAGACAGGGATCTGTAGGAGCCGCATTCGTCCAGCGGTTTGCCCGGCTTGGGAAGCACAGTTATGAGCGCCTTGCACATGGATTGGGGTAGGGTGTTCAACCTAAGTGATTTGTTCCACACCTCTAGGAGTCTAGGCGCCAGAACGGCTACGTGCTCCAGATAAAACTCTGAAGTGAGACCGTCTGGGCCTGGTGCCTTGCCCTTCGGACAGTTCGAGATGGCTGTGGTTATCTCATCGAGGGTCAGCAGTCACCAAGGATGTCACATCTAGGCCCTTGAAGGTCGTATCGGGCCCAAACTTGCACAACACACGCCCCGCAGTGTAGGCAACAGCTCAGCCAAGCAGCGATGTTAGATAGCGAAGGAGACCACAGATGTAGCCGGATCGATGCCTGGGCCACACAAAGCTGAAAAGCTAGGCAGCCATCTTGGGCTGCTCCACTTTAATTTGATTTTCCTTTTTTTTTGGTATTGCTTTCATTATTTCTTATTTTGCAAGTTTGATTTTCATTATGTTATTTCATTATGTTATTTAATACATTTCATATATCTTCATTATTGGTGTTGTGTACTCTCATTGGTTTTGTGCATGTCTCTATGAGCATTGCCTCAGTCATGTGTTGCCACTGTGTGGCTCTGCTGTACATTTATGCATGGCCATGCTGGTTCTTTTGAGACTCTCATGGCATGGGTAATTTGGGAATGTGTGCAGTGGATGGTTGTGTGCTTGTATTGGGGGGTAGGGGGGATTGAGGTTTGCATTAGCACCATGGGTCTGTTTTGGTATGACATGGTGTTTGGTGGGACATGAGTTGGGGCGTGCTGGCAGCTGCACTTCAATAGGAGGGGGCGGGGCATGAGTCGGGGCCTGCTGGCAGGTGCCTGTCAATTGGGGGAGGGGACATGAGTCGGGCCTGCTGGCAGGTGCCCGTCAATGGAGGGGGGGGTCATGGGTGGACATGAGTCGGGGCCTGCTGGCAGGTCCCTGTCAATGGGGGGGGACATGAGTCGGGGCCTGCTGGCAGGTGCCCATCAATGGGAGGGGTGTGGGGGGACATGAGTCGGGGCCTGCTGGCAGGTGCCCGTCAATGGAGGGGTAGGTGGGTTCACATGAGTCGGGGCTCCCAGGTGCATGGTGCCATTTGCGCTGCCTGCAGGTCGTGGTCTGGGGTCATGGGCTGCCTGCGGGTCGTGGTCTGAGGTCATGGGCTGCCTGCCCAAGGGTGATGGGCTGCCTGTGGCTCGTGGTCTGGGGTCATGGGCTGCCTGCTGGGCATGCTCAGGGGTGATGGGCTGCCTGCGGGTCGTGGTCTGGGGTCATGGGCTGCCTGCTGGGCATGCCCAAGGGTGATGGGCTGCCTGCGGGCATCCCCAGGGGTGATGGGCTGCCTGCAGGACATGGGGAGGGTGGATGGGCTGCATGCGTGTATTCCTGGGGTGCGCATGGATTTCTACATGTGATTGGCCTGGCGGGAGCGGGGTACGCATATTCCGAGGGGTGCGCAGGGAGTTTTACACGCGATTTCGCTGGCGCGAGCAGGATGCAGGTATTCCGAGGGATGTGCAGGGGGTTTTACACACGATTTCGCTAACGCGAGCGGAGTATGCATATTCCGAGGGGTGCGCAGGGAGTTTAACACGTGATTTCACTGGCGCAAGTTGGGTACGCGTTTTCCCAGGGGTGCGCAAGGAGTTCTATACGCGATTCCGCTGGCACGTGAGGTCTGTGTGGCATTTTTAGCGCGTTATCGTGGTTTGGGGGCTGTATGCTGGTCCACTGGCCTTTGCGCCATGTAATGGATTTGTGCGATGCTTTTGGTGCATGGGCAGCGTTGGGGACGTAACTGGCACTGCTGCAGTGTCGCTACGCCACTCTGCGCCATGGCTGATTATGGATGTAAGTATCCATGAATACGCTGTGCGCTAAAATGGGTTTTGGCGCACGCGGCTGGCGCAGACTGCCGCACGCGCACTCTGTGCGCCAGCCGCGTGTGCCACTTGTGCGCTTAATTCTATGAATTACCTGCAAAGTCTTCTGTGGACTCGTATTAAGAGATCTGGAGAAATGGGCAAAAGCAGCGGGTATCTTGACTAAATATCAGATTGGTTTTCAAAAAGCGTTGCCTAACTCTCTGAATGGGCTATTTATGAACATTGTGAAGGATAGCGCTTTTACGAAGGCTAGGTAACATGTCTATGGAGCTTGGATAGATCCGTCCAGAGCCTTTGATACAATTAATAGAGGCAAGTTATGGACTAAACTAAAAAGGTGGGGGATTCTGCTTAATTTGCTGATCCATTTCCATAACAAAAACACCATCAAAATAGGGCTTGACTCGCTTGGATACCTGTCAAAACCGATACCAATGGAGAAAGGAGCAAGACAGGGATGCTTTCTTGCTCCTTGTCTGTTTAATCTATACCTAGACGATTTGGCTGAGTCCTTGGTGTCGCAGGCCCTATGGAGTCCTAAAGTTGGTAAATGTTCCATTAACTGGTTTGCCTATGCCGACGATATAGTGCTGCTGGACTATACGCCCAGGGGTCAACAACGCTTGCTGACTGCCTTTGAACAGTATTCCCATCGTAACAATCGGGAAATAAATCCTAATAAAACGAAGATCCTGGTTTTCTGCAACCCTATGAAAAAGATATGTATATATTAGTGGAAACTAGAGGGATTTACGCTGCCTATGACTAGAGATCTAATATACTTGGGGTTTCCAATAAGATTCAATCGCTCAATAAAATCATGGGGGATTGCTATGGAAGGGAAAGTGAATTAGTTCATCTGCCAGATGAAGAAAATCCTACTTTCCTTTTGGAGGATCTCTATACTACTGCTGATTAAATTTTATAAAGGTATAATGATCCCTTCTATCTTGTAGGGTGTTGATATAGATTCATCAGCCTGGAAGATTGACTGGTGTAGAATAGAGGGCCTTTTGTGGAAGAAAGCCCTAAATCTCCCTTTATCATTGCCAATTGCTCGTCTGAGATATGAGCTTGGACTCCATTCCTTAAGGTCTTATTTAGACTGTAGATTGACATCGCTCTACAGATTGATCATTGTACCTAGGGAAAACTCACGTTATATCAATATAGCAGATCTTTTAACACTAGGTAAGAGCGAAAAATTAGGGGATTTGAAGAACGATGCTCATTGGATTTTGGAAACTTACAATATGACAGGACTCTTTGACTGGAAATCCCATTAAACTAAAAGAAATACTAATGAGAGCAGATTGGATTAATTCTAAAGAAGGTTTTAGTGTGCAGAAGCTGTTGAGGTCTTTTCCTGTTGTAGACAAGCCGAGTGGTTATGTTCTCCCCTATTTGCAACATTTTCATTTGACATTTAGGCTAAATCTAATCCTAACTAAGGAGATCTGTAATTTTCATACTAAAGTTCATACTGTTGATAAACATTGTAACCTATGCAAAGAGGATGTAATACAAACTCTGAGATACCTATTATCAATGTGTCAAGCTACAAAATCATTGAGATTAAAACACTTTTCTCGTTTTGTGGGAAATACGATGTGGCTGGATACGAAAGACTTTTGGATGAGAATATCTGCTGGACACAAGACATTTCTGACAGTAGAACTGGTGCGATTTTTTAAGGAATTGGGACTCTTATAATGTGATATGTTTTGATTGTATTCGAATAATATGTAATTGTAAATTAAATATTTTTTTAAAATATTTGATAATGTAAATGTAAGACTAAAGAAAAAACGATTAAATGTTTTCTGTTAAAGTATGTTAGTTATCTCTCAAATTGTATTGTTTCAATGTATTAATGTGAAAAGTCAAATTTGAATAAAAGCAATAAATAAATACAAATTAAAAAACATGTATTTATGACCCCCGCTGATTTAAATGTATCCCAAATCCACATAGTTAAAATTCATATAGGTGTGTATGGTTGACATAAGGTTGCCTGGGGTGCTAAACATAGCTGCTGATAGAGGATGGATCAAGCTAACCAGGCTCTTCTAGGCAATTAGCAGGAGCTAAATAGCTCCCAGCTCCCCTCAATTTCGAATCCTGATATTGTTCAAACTATCGATCTGCTTTTAATTTAAGCTACAAAGAGGAATATTTTGACCATGTAATTAATCTCATGCAATGCTTTTAATGTTTTTATACTGCAAGATGAGCTACATAACTATGAGCCTGCGACAAAGAGGACAAACATGCCTCGACTGCAGGACTGCTTTATAGTGCAATCTTAGCAGAGCCTATTTACTAGTGAGGGCTTGAAGAGGCACGAGGAAGCAATTTCACAGGTCTTCAAATGTTGCAAAATCATCAACACAGGCCAGGACCAGGGAAAACTACCCCTCAAGTCTCCACGCAGCACCATCGCTTCCCAAATCTCTGGCTCTAAAAAACAAATCATGGTTTGCTTGTCCTCTCTTTTCCTCTCGCACTTTCAACAATACTGTTTTATAAAAGTTACCTCAAAATTTCAAAAATCTTTATAAAGAACGTAGGCAAATATTTAAATTCTTATGTAAACATGTTAAGCAAAAAGAGTACAATAGTAGCATATAGGAAGTGAAGAAAATGTGACATTCTACAAATGTAAACACTTTTTGGTGTGCCGAATAAGAACAAATGTACATAAGGAAGATAGTTTAAAAAGCTTGTTTTGTGTAACATATTTTAATTATCTTGGGAATAGGCATAGATTTGGCCAGATTTGGCCATCTAGTTGGTACTTTGAATGTGCTTTCAGAAGAAAATGTGACCCTTTTGTAGTTCTAATCACCAAAATGCTAAGACTGTCTTGTCCAAAACAAATGTTACTTAATGAACCGTCAATCATAAATCGCTTCGACTTTAAATGCTCCTTGAAAACAAAGAGTGATTAGTAAAGTATGTGTGAGGCACCAATGCAATCTGTGTGGCCACCGTGAAGGTGGGGGAGGGAGGATGATATTTTAAAAGAGCCTGTCATACGGGTTTGGGATATTAACGGGCAGCCTCACCGGGAGCCTGAAAGCGCTGCCTTCTAAAATACACCTCTATCCATTGTGCGTATAGCCGGGTTGGCAAGGCTGTGAAGAGTATTACAGAAAACGGGAGTGTGGGAGGATTGGAGGGTATAGGGTGATGTGAATTCGAGCCAGAAACGCACCTTCCTTAGTTTTACAGATAGCACTGTGATTGTTTGGTGTGAATCTTGCTTTCGTTCCATGTTTAATACAGTACTCTTCAACAATCTATATAATTGAGGGTCAGGGGGTATCACGTTTCAAGTTGTAAGCTAGACAGGCATAAACAGTAACTTGCCCCCACTAGTTCTCCACATACACATAGCACACCATGTTTTAGTTTGGGCTGTTAGGTGGCAAGTTGAAACTATTGCATTTGAGTACAGATAGGGAGAAATGGCATATGAGGAGGGACACACTGCTTGTAGGTGTTGTTTGGTTATTTGCACACTCATTGACTGCCAATGGCATTCCAACCCAGTTCTTACCCCTCTCCGCCCAAAACATCTCCTCATGCGAACTCTTTGTGCTTGCTTTATTCAAGCCTTACCATCAAATGTTGCTCTCGAAGTGCCTGTCAGTATTTTTTTAAAGCAGTCTTCTGAGAGTTAATAGGCCTCGTTACAACTGTGCCGGTCCGGTAACAATGGTTGTTAACGGACCGGCACATTTTGACTCTGCGGGCGGATGTCCCCCGCCCCAGAGTTTCAAGGAAGCACCGGCACCGTTTTTAACGGTGGACTCAATGGGAATGGGGATTTACAATTTGCCGGCGGCTGACTTTCCCGAACGCCGAGGTTCTAATCCCCCGGTGTTACCCGGCAAGCCATGCGCCGGTAAATATTGCAAGTCCAGCGGCAACCCGCAAGTAGCACCGGCAGGGTTACCACCGGACTTGTAATGAGGCCCAGTGCCTTAATTTGAGCTGTAAACAAGCTACTGGTGTAATAAAAATGTCTTAACCAGGTCTACCTTCAGCCACTCGATTTATAAGCACTATGCGCGTCCTTCACTGATGCCCTGTTAAAAACAAGAATTTTTTGGATCACTTCTTATACAAATAAAATAGGGAACAAGTGTCTGCTTTCTACAAACCTGTTTCACTGCGTTTTATCAAGTGTCTCACCCCATAAAGCTAAACAGCAGCTCCCCTTTCCTTTTGATTTATTTACAGTAGGTGTGGGCAGGAGTGAGCTTGAAGGATGAAAGGCCAGCGTATATATGAAGCAGCAGCAAAGACCAGCTCTCTGAGATGCTGTTTTCCAAAGCCATGGGTCTGAGTCACAAAGGGATTGTGACATTATAAAACGCTTCAGTGAATCAGGACCCCCCCCCCCTCCCATCCTGTCCCTCGGATATTTGTACCTTTGCGATCTCTTTCCTCTGTGTTATCAGATAGCGAGAACTTGGATATTTCTAAAACGGGGACCCATATTTCCTGTATCGTTTTGTGCCACAGGAATGTGTTTATCTTGCGTTTCATTCTTAAGGTAAGTTGTTCGCCCGATTTTATCCAATCTACTGTACGGAGGAGAGCTTGTATTCAAGCTCCATAGAGTTTTGTTGAGATTGGCAGAACATAGGCTTCGGCAAGTGCCTGCTGTTGTGCAGGCTTCTCTCACTGGTAAAAAGAATGATTAGCTAAAGTGCCGTTTAACACAGTGAGCGGCACACCCTCTCTACTGTTGCATTATGTTTTAATTTGCACAATGGCACAGATGGCCTATTGTGTGCGCTCAGTCAATGAGAAGTTCTCCTGCAGGGATATGCCGTGCCACAGCGCACCTGGGTAATCTGGAGAACCAACGCGTGACCCCAGTCAGCGGTGCTGTTTATGCACTGAGTCCAGGCATGTCAAAGTTCTGCTGTTCTCATCGCGACGGTAGTTTTGTGTTTCACGTCCTGACTTCTGATTCTTGTGAAATATTATGACTCGGGTTATTTGTTTTGCACAGGCATTCGCCTGGTAGGGTATTGGGACATCTGCAGAAGACTGTAAAGCTTTCAATTACTGATGGCCTATACCTAGAGAAGTACATTGTCATCCTTGGGATCTGTGCCCATTTAGATATACCCAAAAGGCCCCTACTGAGAGTCGTCACGTAGTCGAACTAGGCCTTTCCAATCGCTGAAACAGTCCACTGTATGCGAATAAGGGTGAGTGAGGATGTGTGCGCGTTTCTATAGGGGTTTGTGTGAGGATATTGTTATAACTAGATGTACATAGTTCATGTTGTCATGGCACGTGAAATGTAACTATGACAACATCTTCGTGTATGGTTCCAGAATGTTGATGGCCATACACGAAGATGTTGCTGTGAGGGAAGTTGGCCTCCTGGGGGCTCCTCCAATAAAACATAAAAATATATATATACCACGCGTAATGTGTTTTGCAGAGTACCTAGAAAACACAACAATTGGCGACGAGGATCTAGTTTGGAGGAGGGAGCCCCCGGGTGCAGCGAGAGGTGATTAGGAAAGCAACCGCCAGTCCAGGGACGTGGTTTTCGTTGAACAAGTAATGAAGTGCAGCATTCAGAGCAACTAATGAGGTGAGAGGCGCATCAAAAGATATAGTGAATTCTGGTGATCGGAACCTTAAATTGACTCTCATTAACTCACGGCAACAGCATCCGATGAAAGCTCCGCGAGCGGGGGATCAATCGCTGTTTCTGTTAGAGAAAGGCACCTTCGTGCGTGCCGTGCGTGCCGCCATTTTAGGCGTTGCTGGGTTACCCTAGCAAAACAAATGGTACGCGGTTTGCGCATCATACGAAGATCGTGTAGCATCAAAGCTACGAAGGAAAAAGGTTTAACGAATGAGTCAAGGGTCACGGAATACTGTGAAATCAGACGCGTATAAGGAGACGTGTACTGATTTTATGTACTTTGATGTGTGCTCACATGAGAAGAGTAAAACATAGAATGGGCATGGATACACAGCGTTTTAAGTGAAAGCAGCATTTTAACTGTAAACACAATTGTAAGCAGCGAATTATTCATGGATACACAGCATTTTAAGTGAAAGCACGCATGAAGCAGCATATTCTGTGGGAATGAGCGCTTAAATGAACATGCAGTTGCCAAGGAAATGAACATAGAGAAGTGAATAAAGTGAAAAATAAAGAATAAGAGGAGAAGTAAAAGGAAACTGTGTCAAGAACACTCTTTGTTATACAATTAGAGTCATGCAGAGCATAGCTTCCCCAGTGAAGTATTTGCCATTGCCAGGGAATCCGACATGCCCCTGGGAACAATGGCAGGACAATTTCCAGGTGTACCTGAGAGCGATAGGAGGCTCGAAGTTCAATGATGACCAAAAAGAGGCTACGCTTCTAAATTGTATAGGGGCAGAGGCTCTAAGAATTTTTAGGACATTGCCTGAATTGGAACATGATGAGGAGAGTTGGGGTGAATCTTTGAGTGGAGCTAGAAAATATGACACAACGATTGCCAAACTTAACAAGCATTTCGGAAATAAAACTGACATTGTATTGGAAAGATACAGATTTTTTTCAAGGAAACAAGGTAAAGAAGAAAATATAGACTCCTATTTGGCCGCACTGAGAGGATTGATGGCCACGTGTGCTTTCACAGGAGTGGCAGATGAATATTTGAGAGATCAATTGGTTTTACACGTGGCAGATCCACGCATTCAACAGCGATTGTGGCAGGCGAAGAATCCCACGCTGGAGAAAACAATTGAAATTGCAAGATCGATTGAACTGTGTGAAAAATGTATGAAAGAGGTTCAAAACAAATTGGAGAATGCAGAAATCCAAATCAGTTCAAGATATGGATGATGGACAGCATAGCACTCAGGAAGAGGAATTGATTGCCATGGTTAAGAGGTTGGTCAGGTCAGACACAACTAGTGGACCGAGACTAGAAAGAGGAGGCACATTCAGACAAAATAACAGATGTTTAAATTGTGGATGGTATAAACATGCCAATGCAGAAAGAGATTGTCCAGCTGTGTCAGCAGAATGTTACAGATGTGGACATTTAGGACATTTTGGAAAAATGTGCCGCAACAGTAGAGCAAGAGGCAGATTCAACAGTTGTTATGGGAGAAATCCTGGGCGATACAATAGAGGCAGGGATGCGGCAATGACGAGTACAAAGGCATTGGAGGAAATTGGAGGTTCAAGCAGTATGTTGGCAGTCACAAATAGGCTTGAAGACAGTGTTCAAATACTTGCTGTTACACCAAGTGAAAAAGGTGCGGGACCGTGGGTTCCCATGGAGATTAATGGCATAACTTTACAAGTGATGGTGGACACGGGTTCTCCGTATATGATGGTTGATGTAGAGACATATGTGAATATATTGAACTAAAAGATGGAAGAGCTACAGATGACAAAGATCAATGCAACAGGTTATGGGAAAACACCCATCAACATTATAGGTTTTGTTTGGGTACATCTAAACTTTGAAGGGAGAAAGACATACTGCAGACTGTATGTGGCTGAAAATGGATTTTCGATAGTAGGATGGTGGGAGCAAGCATCCTTGAAAATCAGAATTCATCCAGGCGAAAATGTGCCCATTTTATGCATCACTGAGAACAGTTGTGACACTGCAGAAAATTTGGCAAGGGCTTTTCCCAAAGTGTTCAATGAAAAAATTGGGTTACTTAAAGGATTCGAACATCGTATTATACTCAGAAGAGGTGCAAAGCCGGTAGTACACAAAGTGAGGAACATATCCATTGGTACCAGAGAGGCATTGAAGGTTGAATTAGAAAGGTTATGCATGCAGAACATCATTGAACCCATTGAAAGTTCGGAGTGGTTATCCCCGATTGTGATTGTAAAAAAAACGGATGGATCCATCAGAATGTGCGTGGATTTAAGAGACTTGAATGCCAGTATTTGGATAGATCGACATCCTTTGCCGAACATTGGGGAAATGTTGATCACCATGAAGCCAGCAAAGTATTTTACGACGTTAGATCTATCATCAGCATATCACCAAGTTGTGCTAGAGGAGGAGTCTAGGCATTTAACATCTTTTGTAACACCGTTGGGAGCTTTTAGATACAATGCCTTTTGGGTTGGCTTCAGCGGCCGCTGTGTTCCAAAGGTTAATGCATCATTTATTTGAAGGTTTACAAGGAGTACACTATTTCCAAGATGATATCTTGGTATCAGGGATGTCTCAAGAAGAACATGATGCAAAGCTATTAGGAGTGCTACAGGTATGACAACAGAAAGGGATGACACTCAAAATTGAAAAGTGCAAGATCAAGAAAAGTGAAGTAACATACCTGGGCCATCGAATAAACGCTGATGGAATAATGCCAAAAGAATCATTGGTAGACACTATTCTTAAAATTTCTGATCAAAAGAACAAGGACCAACTCAGGAGTTTTATGGGATTAAAAGAATACTACTCAAAATTCATTGACCATTATTCTGATAGAACTGAGAAAATGAGAAGTCTGATGTGCAAAGGCGTGAAGTTTAATTGGTCTGAAGATTGCAAAAGAGAATTTGAGCAAATCAAAACATTGATCAATAAAGCACCAGCGTTAAAAATGTTTGATTCAGATGCCAAGACAAGAATATCAGTTGATGCAAGTAATATAGGACTAGGAGGTGTACTAGAACAAGTACAAGCAGGTGAAATTGTTCCTATTGCTTTTGCTTCGAGGACATTAAGAGGTGCTGAGAGAAACTATTCGACTATAGAGAAGGAAGCTCTTGGTGTCAAGTGGATATTAGAACATTTCAAAAGTCTCATTTGGGGCATTCCAGTGGACATTAAAACAGATCATAAACCTCTTGTTCATGTTCTGAACTCAAAAAACCCTCATTTGACGTCCCCACGTATAAGAAGGTGGACATTGATTATCATGCAATTTAATGTGACCATAAAATATACTCCAGGAAGA
This sequence comes from Ambystoma mexicanum, assembly GCF_040938575.1. Taxonomy (NCBI): domain Eukaryota; kingdom Metazoa; phylum Chordata; class Amphibia; order Caudata; family Ambystomatidae; genus Ambystoma; species Ambystoma mexicanum. The sequence continues at coordinate 20,615,203 of NC_090933.1, read as the reverse complement.
AACAATGTGGTAGCGGATTGTTTTTCTCGCCTACCGTGTGAGGGTGTCGAGGCCGATTGTGAGGACAAAGGAGAATTAATGGAAGAACAAAACATGGATTGCATTGTAGCTCAGGTGCATCCCAGTTTCTCAAAAGAGGAATGGATTGAAGCCAGAGATTGTGACCCTGAACAAGGAATGTTAAGAAGGGCCATCGAAAGTGGTTGGAAAGATACTGATGACGATCTGAAATCCTGGGAAAGATTCAAAGATGAATTGTCAAGCGATAGGATATGTGTCTATCGAGGAGAACGTATAATACCTCCGGCAAACTTGAGGAAGAGGATTATGGATATTGTACATGAGGGCCACGTGGGTAGAATGTTGACAAAGAGAAGAGTAAGGGAAGCCTATTGGTGGCCTAACATGTGGGGTGAAATGGAAACTCTAGTCAGAGATTGTACCGCATGTACAGTGAGTGACAAGAGCAAATCGACACGTGTCACTCCATTGCAGCCAGTAAGTATTCCCACTACGGTATGGACAAAATTAGCTATTGATATAGCTGGACCGTATGAAACATTGGGATCACAAAAAATCGATTTTATAGTTTTGGTGGATTACACATCTAGGTGGGTGGAATGTGGTGTTGTTGAAGACTCTGTATCGGCTATCAAATTAGTGAAGTTTTTAGAGGAAATATTTAACAGAGAAGGAGAACCGCAAGAACTTGTGTCAGATAATGGAGCTCAATTCATGTCCTTGGAAATTCAAAAGTTTCTGAAGGATAGAGCCATTAAACATAGCACTACGGCCTTGTACTATCCAATGGGGAACGGTTTGGTGGAGAGGATGAATCGTTTCATAAAGGGAATTATCCAATTGGCTGTTGTGAATGGGCTACCATGGAAAGAGACGCTCAAGGAAGCCCTCAACACGTATAAAGTTACACCACATTCGGTGACTGAGGAAGTTCCATTTACATTGATGAGAGGAAGGATATCTACGAATAGACTTAGGCCTGCTTGGATGACGAACAAAAGAAACAAAGAGATAAACCTGGAGGACATTGTCAACAAGGTGAAAAAGAAACAAGAAGAGTATAAAAGTTATTATGACAAGCAAAAACATGTTAAGGAGAGTCAAATTGTGAAAGGTGATTGGGTGAGAGTGAGAGAACCAAAGCACATAATGGCCCTCATTACGACCCTGGCGGAAAGCGACTGACCGGAGCGCCACAGCGTAAATAGCGTTTCCGCCATTGCACGAAGGAGCAAAGTGCGGCCCATTCCGACCCATCGGGCACGAGCACCACGGCATGGCGGAAGTGCAAAGTCCGCGATGGCGGAAATGACCCCAAAACGGCCCACACCGCCGCCGTACGGCGCCCCAGGTGCAATACCGCCACCCCTCTTAGCGGTCACCGCAGTGTGCGCCTACCGGAAAGTACGGTGGCCGGAAATATACGGAAACGGAAGTTAAAACATGGGGCCGGAACGGGAAACATCCCGGCGTACACCTATAAATACACTAAAACCACACAACCACTAAAATCACTACCCTGAAACACACCCCAACCCGTCAACCACCCTAGCGAAACCAAGAATAATGGGAAAAGCAGCGAAGAAAGCGTGCGACCGCAAGCGGCAGGTCCACTTCTCCCGTGAGGAACTCACCGTGCTAACAGAGACCCTCCAGGAGAATGCTGCCGTCGTCTTCTGCACGCAAATGACCAGGACGGCACTTGCAAACAAGAAGGCCATATGGGCTCTGGTGGCACAGCGGGTAAGTGCGGTGGGGACCGCACCCCGCACCCCACAGCAATGCCGCAAGCGATGGGACGACCTGCGGATACGCGTCCGCAGCATACTCTCTGCCAACCGCAACATTGCCACAGCCACCGGGGGAGGTCCTGAATCACCCATCAAGTTGACCCCCTGGGAAGAAATCTGTGCCTCCACCATCGGAATGGAGAGCATAGAGGGAGTCGGAGGGATGGAGAAAGGAGTGCAGACATCCGAAGATACAGGTAGGTGGGCCAGGAAAAACAATGCCAAATCCACACAGTCCATCCATGTGAAGTACCATGCGTCCACATAGTGCAACAGAAACACATGTCCAGGAGAACGTCCACACACATCGGCCTGATAGCGCACGTTAAAACCCACAATAAATACATAAATAATTAAAAACCCCTAATACACGCACTACACGTGCAGCAGGCACACCCTAACTGCAGGCTGCCAAACAACTGCACCCTCACTCCACACACAAATCAAAGCACCTCCAAGGCCCCGACCCAAATCACCCTCAGGTACCACCCCAATGCATGTGATACAATGCCATTCCAATTCCCACAGACCCATTAATAACCCTCGCCCTCCTTTACTCCACCACAGGGTCCGATCCAAACGACGAGCATCAGGATACCCCTACCAGCACACCTGCAAAGAGGGCCAAGAACAACGGCCAGAGACCCTCCACCTCAGCTGCACGCATCAAGACACGGCAGCAGCACAAATCAGGTGGCAGCACAGAGGAGGGAACATCAACAGGCACCCCAGCAGCCAGCATGCCCACAACACCACCACCACAGGTCCCCCCAATGGATGCCACAGAAGGCACTGCCTCCGGTGGCAGCAGCACCATAGGTGACACCCCATTGATGGCAGCATGCTCCGACACAGAAAACGGGGATGCCGAAGTCAGATCCATCCATGACCTGTCCCAATCCCCCTGTCTGTCCCATCCCGTACAACATGAGGATACCACGCAGGGGCACCCACAAGACGACGACTGGCCATCCCCCACAAGCCCTGTGGCAAGGCAACATGAGGTCAACAGCCCCTCTGTGACACCCCCGCAAATGGCCTTGGCCCAGCAGAGGCAACAGTCCCTCGACCAGTTGATCGAACAACAGCAGCAACTGGCCACGCTCCTCAAGGACCATGCTGATGAATGTGGGGGCACTAAGGCAGACATAGAAACATCAACTGAGACACTTAGGGCACAAATCGAGAGTAGCACCGAGAGCCTGAGAGTCCAAATGGAGAGAAGCACCGAGAGCCTCAGGGGGGAACTGCATGCGACGGCCAAGGACGTATGTGCCGAACTTGCCGCAGTGCGCCGTGTGCTCACTGAGCTCTCGCAAACCCTTAGGGACATGCATGGACGTGAGCAGGCAGACACATCATCCGTTGCAAGCTCCGTCCAGGGCAGCCCCCAACGTAGATCTGGAAGGAACCTGCGCTCCACAGGCAGGGGTGCCCCTGATACCCGCAGAGGGGGCTTGCAATAGCGACAGCCCACTGACAATGAGCATCTTTGGACACTGGTGTTCGGGGGGGAGGTAGGGGGGTGGAGGGGGTGTGTTGGGCTCACTTGGGTGGCGGGTCGATAGGGTGTTCAACATGACATCACATATGCCATAAAAAGTGCACGATCAACCAATTAGATGTGTGGACATTGATCTTCGTGTACTAGGCCATCATAGGCGTACAGTCCATATTGTGCATGTCCCAGACACACGCAGTGCCACGAGTCCCGTGTCCATGTATCAGCCACCAGGCGTGAGTGCTAGAAGCATACATCAATGAGATGCTGACGAATGTCACGGGCCTCCGGTGCCTCGCAGACTCCATGAGGTGCTGCCACATCCCCACCCTCATCATGACCATCATCAGGTGCTTGCAGTTCTGCGTCAGGGGGCATGGGCACATTTCTACGTACGCACATGTTGTGGAGCATGACACATGCCATCACCATCTTTGCAACCTTCTCATGGTGGTACAGGAGTGCCCCGCCAGACCTGCTGAGGCAGCGGAAACGGCCCTTCAGTAGGCCGAATGCCTGTTCTATGACTACACGGGTACGTGAGTGGGCATGGTTGTAGTCCTCCTCATGCTGGTCCCGTGGGTTCCGGACTGGTGTGAGGAGCCATCTCTTCAGTGGATATCCAGCATCACCTGTATGTGGGCGAGAAACGTATGATGTGGAATGCCATTGATACGTACGCACACCCCCCCCCCCCCTTCCTGCCAGGTCATTGCCAATTCACATACCCCACATCATCATGCATGTAATGAGACTCACCGAGTAGCCAGGATCTGTTCCCTGCGTGTCGCTCCATGTAGCGTGGTATTGTAGAGTTCCTCAAGACCATAGAATCATGGGTTGATCCAGGGAATCGGGCACAACAATGTGTAATGATCCTGTTGGAGTCACACACCATTTGTACATTCAGAGAATGAAATTGTTTTCGGTTGCGGTACTGGGCCTCCATGGCATGTGGGACGACCAACTCCACATGGGTGCAGTCGATGGCACCAATGCAACCCGGTATGCCGCCAAGTGCATGGAATCCCACTTTCGTGTTTGTAATTTCCTGCTCCGAGCGTGGTAGGGAGATGTAGTCGTCTGCGTGCTGCAGGAGGGCATCGAGCACTTGCAATAGTGTCCGTGAGAACAGTGGCTGAGAAATGCCATGCAACTGTCCGACTGTGTGCTGGTAGGTGCCTGTGGCCAGGAAGTGTAGTACAGACACCACCTTCAGTAGGGGTGGGATGGCGGTTGGGCTATCTATCATGCTGACAAGGTCAGCCTGTGTCATGTCCACAATGGCGGCTATGGTGTCCCGGTCCAAACGGTAGAGGGTGTGGATCTGCTCAGCAGTGAGGTTGAACGGATGTGCTCGGAGGCGTGGGATTGCGGCCTGCCTGCGTGGTGGTAGTGGCTGTGCTGGTGGGCCTTGCTGGCCCTGCCTTGCCCTCCTCCTCCTCCTGCGTCTCCTCCGTGCGGCCGGTTGTAGTTGGTGTTCGTCTTCCTCTTGGAGTTGGAGCACTTGCAGTGCTATCAGGTCCCCCAGGGCCAACATCGCGAGTCCTGCCGGTAGTATTTCGGTGTGGTCGTGGGAGGAGACTGGCTGTGCAATTCATGTGTTTTCAGGCTGTATGGCCTCCACCTGTGGTGATTCATTCCACCTGTGCAAACTGCCCTCCCCTTTGGCCGAGCACGTCACGCGCACAACGCTGCAATTCGGGGAATGGTATCTTGCTATTGCTATCATGTATTTGTACCCGATGGGCGTGTTGGATTGGTTGTTATGTTCATTCGGCTATGGTCCCATTGTTTCCCATTCTATCTGTGCAGTCGCGAACAGACTTGTGAAGGGTCAGTGGAACGTAGTACTCGAGTAACGGTGGGCCCTCATGCATCACTGTACCGAGTTGCAACGACGGGCGGGGCGTCCCATTCGTGGGTGAAGGCAGTTGCCATTTTCACACACAGCCGCACTCGATGGAATAATTAGTGATTTCAAACGGCCACAGATGCCTTTTCGACGTGATGTTGCAAATGAGGAATTCGAAGGGCGGCGCTTTCGGTTATCAGCTGGCGGCGAGGAGATGCCCACAGGTCTGACTGCAAATATAACGTTCTATTGTTCAATGTCCTTGAGACAGGGCCCATGGCGAGGGTGCAATGATTGATATGAATAGTTTGGGATGCGCATTAGCGACGTGGGCGATGAGGCCGGACGTTCCCAAATACATGTTACTTCACAACACTGGAATTACGGGCTGGGGCACTGTGGATATTGCAGGCTGCATAACGCACAGACTCAATGGATGTTTCTAATGTCATGTGAGTAATTATTCAGGCGTTTTGATCCCGGGATGAGGGAATGATGAATGGATGCATGGGCAGGTGATTTGATACAGAGTTTGCCATGTACAGGGCTTCTTGGGATATATCCGCCTCCCCTACGCTATGTGATGCAGGCCTGCCATAGTGGGACCATCGTCTATCTGGCCTTGTTGAGCCCTCCCTGTCTCGAGGCGCCCTCAGACACTTGTGTCCATGCACGTTGACATTCCCATCTGATGGATTCTGTTTTGACAGACGCATGCACAGGTACACTCGTTTGTGATGGTGTTTGCACCTCGATATAGATGTTTATGAGTCGCAAGTGGTTTTGGGGTGGTGATGATCCTTTTGAGTGGGCTAGCATGCATATGGCTGTGGATTTCGTGTGATCATTGAAGTGAGTTGTTCGAATGTAGTTCTGATGGCCATTCTGTTCTTTTTCTTTTCTTTTGGTTGACAGGTATCTCCTCCCCTTTTGCCACTGCCATCTGTATGCCACTCCTGCAGATGGATTTTACTCCCGACACCTGCTGCTTCGTGTTAATCGGTGGAGCAGCATTACGATCTTATGGGACGATCGCCAATGGCCCACATGCCCTTACGCAGTACTGGTGTCTCGGAGCAACATTTCGGCCTTTCAGCTGGACTAGTGCCTCCCCATTGGGACAGCCCTGCGGTTCTGTGCGCTTCCATGTTGCCTTTTCGTACGTGAATGTGGCTCTGTGTACCATGGGGGTACAGGGCGACACACAAGTAGTGGCTGGTCATTTCTTGCGGATGCAGCCCACAATGGTGATTAGTGTTTTGGAGTTCATGGCCTGATGGCTGTATGGGCTTGGTGTCTTTGATGTGCATAAATTGCTATTCTGATTTGGCCCGTGTAGCGTTTTTCTTTGCAAGTGATGTGGGATATGCCTATTTGGGGGGCGATGTATTGTGAGGGGATCTGCATTGGGTTCCAGCTTCGGGGTTTAGTTGCGTGGTACTGTACTGGGCGCGTTTGCCTGATAAGCCCGTGAGGTCAGGGATGGGGGCTGCCTATATGACAGTTTGAATGTTGTCATGCTCAGGGGCGGGGGATTGGGTTTTGTGTAACAGATGCCGGTCAGCCAGGTGGACTGGTGGAATGATGTGATTTTCGGAATGTTGCTGGTCACAGGTGCCTGTGTTTGCGTGCGTTTCTTGGTGGGGGACTGTGGTCATGTCCATTGGGATGGCTTCTGTATTCGTGCCATCTGTGACCTGCAGCTCCCATTGGCCCCTCTTGTGTTGCTTTTGTTCGTTGGCATGCATGGGTGCTTTGTGCATTACAATGGTTGCATTGTGACTTCATTGCACCTACCGGGAGTTGTACTTTGTGGGCAGGGAGCGGTGTACAGGCACTCAGTGGGGCCGTTTACGGTTGATTCGCGATGCCGTACTTCTCGCCATGGCGGAATGGTACATTCCGCCATGCCTGATGGCGTTAGGTACATGTCCGCTAGGGTCGGAATTGGCGTACCGTTGCACCATGGTGGTGTTTGCGGTTTGGCATGGCGCGCGCGCGCGTGCTTGGTGCAGTTAGCGTTGGCGTTCACTACGGTGTCGCTAGTGGCTTCGTACTTTGCGGTGACGGGTCATAGTCGCACCGAGCGCTATTCGATGGCGGTATTGCATTTCCGCCATCGTTTTTCGATTTCCGCCAGGGTCGTAATGAGGGCCAATGAAAGGAGAGTCAAGATTTCGTCCTCCCCAAAGGGTGATAGAATGTTCAAAGAAATCAGTAATTTTAGAGGATGGCAAGAAATGGTCATGTGATGATATTGTCTTGGCAAAGGAGGAGGAAGTAATGAGAAACAAAAGAGAACGAGACATTTATGGAGGGACATATAAAGATAAGACATTCAAAGATATGTTTGATGAGTCAAGTGTGATGTGCAAAGAAAGAACACAGGGAAAAGAAATACAGACAAATCCACATGAGAAAAGAAATGAGAATGGTCAGCCAATGTCAAGACACAGGAAAAGAAAGTGGAATCATAAACAAGACTATGTGTATTATTGAGAACATGAGAACTGATGGCAGAGTTCCAGAATTATGTTATACATCCCGTGTAACATGAAAATACCTTGTATCCTTTTTGTTGGTAGACATTGAAAGTTATTTAATCTATATTCTATATAAGCATAGCAGAAATGTTACGTCAGAATTTTTCCATATTTTAATTCATTATAAATTAAATTTTATTTAGAAAGGGAGATGTGAGGATATTGTTATAACTAGATGTACATAGTTCATGTTGTCATGGCACGTGAAATGTAACTATGACAACATCTTTGTGTATGGTTCCAGAATGTTGATGGCCATATAAGAAGATGTTGCTGTGAGGGAAGTTGGCCTCCTGGGGGCTCCTCCAATAAAACATAAAAATATATATTATATACCACGCGTAATGTGTTTTGCAGAGTACCTAGAAAACACAACAGTGTGGCTATGTAAAAGGCATTTCACTAATAACCTACTTGCAGGCTGTGTTCGCTGACACGTGATGGATGGAGTGGGCAAAATGCTTACGAGTGTTGTATGCCAGAGGTCTGGGGGTTACTACAAGAGCTCCAAGGGCCCAACAACCCTCCAATGCAGACGGAGGACTCAGCCAAGGGCAAGTTATAACTGTTGTTTATTACAAAAAACCGACAGGCCGGCTGACATGTGCAGCTTGGGTCTGCTTTCCCCTGACACTAGTCTTGCGGCTTGCGGTCTCATGTAATTTCCATTATGAGTGCTATAATTTCTATGCACCTATACCATGCTGTGCTTTCAATAGGTTAGTCGTATTTGGTCCTTTCTTATGTGATCCTGTAGTTCCAAAAGGTTAGTTGCAATAAGCAGCTGCAAGCTTGCTCTGCATCTCTTCGTTGCCTTGCGTTCAGCGTTTCTGCATCTGGCTAATGAGTAAAATAATAAAAGCTTTTGAAAGTGTTTATATGTATCTGTCCTCTATCTACAGAACTCTGTAAGTATGTTCTTTGTGCATTCACGTGTGTGTTTGTGTAACCGTGTGCATGGTTGCAAGGGTACTTCATGACTATTGTGGTTATGTCGTGGTGTCACTAGTGTCCTTCGAGGCATGGGGTCCATAACCAATGTCGAAACACCTGTAGCCATAACCACATTCAGTGGATAAGGTTTGAATGGCTGTCTAAGAGAATATCTGGTCCTCCTGGGGCCTGGCCGAATAGTGAGTCGCTTCGTGCATTTCTGAATCTTCGGGCTGTCATGTTCATAGGGGTGAGGAGGGCCATTCCAGGGACCCTCTCTTCAGTATGTATTTAGTAGGTTAAGTGGGGAGGTCTGCAATTCCTTGCTATTCAGCTGTTATGGCATAAGAGCAAGCAAATGGTGGTGTAAGTGCAGTAAGCACATTTACTGTTTTGAGTGCTGATGTCAACTCAATAGATGCACCTGCTCCACTCAATTTGTAATCATGTAATATTTATATTTCAACGTTTACTTACAACAGATATATGTCTTCATAAAAACACTATAAAATGGCTTTGCCTTTATACCTGCCCGAATTGGTGTTGCTAAGTTGTGTCAACAAGGGATGTGGCAGTCAGCAAATATGGCTATGTTTCTACAACTCTACTCATCATGAGTGTGCATATCCCCTTGCACATGCAACAGACTTTTTCCCCTGCTTGGCTACTTGCATCTGATTTGGGGCCATCTATTTCCCAAACGTTCCCTCTAAACAGTGGATGGTAAGGGGTCCCTGGTATTTGTGTACATCACAGAACCAATCCTGCGTGCACTTTTATGCAATGATCAATTTTGTAAAGTTATAATTGACCTGTTTGCTGCTCTGCTTCGCTGCAGCAAGTCCTATTAATGTAATGGACCACATTGCAAATCACTGCATACCCTTTTCGACTCCTCCCACTGCTCAGAACCTCTTCATGCTGCTTATTTTTTTTTATTTTTTTTTTTATTTACTTGTATATAATCAAAAAATAGATTTTTACAAGGGCTGATTCCTAACGGAGCGAATCCCGTTTACAGTGTAAAGAGTTTTGACGGTAGTATGAGTCACAGTTTCAAGTTTCTGTTGACGACTGATCAGCGGCAATGGTGGTTCTTGTCTTTTCGATTGCCAGGTCCAGAAGTTTGGCGGCTGCTGTGTGCCATCGGGTCTTTTCGCCATTTATGATTCGGTTCCACCAGATATCTTCATTACCTGCGAAGGAGGTGGCTGTCAGAGAGCTGAAATAGGCGATTCTAGGTAGGTGCAAGGCAGGGCAGCACATTAATAGATGCCTTATTGATTCAGTCTGTTCAGGGTTTTGACAGAGTCTGCAAAATCTTTCTTTAGATCTCGTTCGAATAGCTAGGATTTCTTGTGTCGGTAGCACGTTCAGACGGGCTTTCAGAAAGGTTCTCATGAGAGATTTGCTGGGGTATCTTTTGCAGTAAGCCATTGGCTCTTTCAATTTATTTGTGTTCATTGGGAGGTCGGCTAGAAGTTTGTAAGAGGTCGCTTTATCGATGGTGGTAATCCAGTCCCAACATTCTAGTTTGGTTTTGACCCTGGTAGGGTTGTTCTTCAGATCCTCTTCCGTACAGGCAATCAAGTGGAGATTTTGTTTTTGTTCCGTGGCCCACTTGTTCATGAAGTGGTTTTTGCCCATTTCAATTTCTTCGGCTATCAAGTGATAGATTTTCAGGCTGTCTGGATGAATGACTTTCCTGTAGAGCTGTAAAGTACTGTGGTCTATCGTTGCTTTGAGAGATGTGAGGCCAAGTTCTCGCCTTATCGGCGCTACTGGTGTAGAGTTAGGAAGTCCTAACACTGCTCTCCAAATTAGGCCTTCGAGTCTAAGCCAAAGATGGGAGGGAATTGATGGTGTGGCGTCCATGGCGTACGTCAGAGAAGGGATGATTTTTGCTTTGTAAAAATTGATTGCTGGCTGAAGTGAAAATTTGCCATATTTGCGATCGACTGCTTTTAGTTGGGCGGCTAGGTTCTTTGCCTTAGCCCAAAGGGTAGCTTGCATGTTCAGGGCATTCTTTGTAGAATCGAGTTGGACTCCTAGGTATTTAAATGAGTTGACCACTTCGATTTTTGTCTCACTGAGATGCCAATGAAAACGGTCTATCTTTTTGCTCCCTGGTTTTTGCAAGATCATTATTTTTGTTTTGGATTTGTTGATCTCTAGGTTGTTGTTGGTAATGTAAGTTGTGAGATTGTTTAGTTGGCGTTGCAGACCGACCTGAGTTAGGTCGAGTAAGATCAGGTCGTCTGCATACAGGAGTCTAGGAACCCTTGTAGAGCCTATTTTGGGCGGAAATGATCGTATCTGTTTCTGGCTGTCTTTGAAATCTCCAAGGAAGGATATAAACAGGGCGGGTGCCAGGGGGCAACCTTGCTTCACTCCACGAGATGTTGGTATAGGATTCGAGGTGAGGCCTTGATTGTTCAGCCGAACCTTTATACTGGTGTTCGTGTGGAGACTGATTATTGGATCCAAAATGTTTTCCGGACAATGCCAAGACCTCAGTTTCGACCACAGTTTGGGCCTGTCCACTCTGTCAAATGCTTGGGACAGGTCGACGAATGCTAGAAAGATTTGAGGGGCTCCTGCTAAAACTCTTTCCTTTAGTATATTCAAACACATTATGTTGACACTCGTGCTTGCGTTTTTTTGAAATCCTGTTTGTAGGAAATCAAAGCACGTCGAGGTAGAGGTCCATTTCTGGAAATGTAAGAGGAGGAGAGAGGCGAACACTTTCCCGATGACATCGAGAAGGGCTATTGGCCGGTAGTTCAAGGGGTCCTCTCTTGCTCCTTTCTTAAAGATCGGGACGACCACAGCAGTCGCCCATGAGTCTGGGATCGTTCTTTTATCCTGGCAAAGTTTGAAGATTGAGCTAATAAGGGTTGACCATTCATCTGGATGTTGTTTTAGATCAAAGTTCGCTAGGCCATCGGGCCCGGGCGCTCTTGAGGACTTCAGTTTTAGAATTGTGGACTTGATGTCACTAATGTCAGTCTGGTCCACCCAGGTTGAGAGCTCTGTGCGCTTTGTTTCTTCAACATTGCCTTCTGCTGGATGAAATAGGTTCGTAAAATAGAAAGCCCATTTTTCTTCTGGGATTGGATTTATCATATGCGAGTTTGAGAACTTGTTGGATTTATTGATGAGTGACCAAAAGTCGCGAGATTTTTTGTTGGTAAGGGCCTTCATCATGTCTTCGGCATCTCGTTGATATAGCCCACTTCTAGCGTTTCTCAGCCATTGCCTGAAGGTCCTCGTTTCTACTTCGAGGGCGTCCCAGTCATTAGGTAGATTTGATGATACTGCCGCTCTTTTCAATTTCCTGAGGAATTTCCGTTTAGCTACCAGGGTCGGATTATATTTATGGGTGTGTTGTTTGCTTCGAATTTTAGTGGTCTTCCCTGGTTTTTTGAAAGCCAACAGAAGAGGAATGTAGCTTGATCTGGCCACTCCGTTTTGGGATGCGGGTTCTGAAGTCAGGCTGGCAAATTGGTCTGTTAGTTTACGGATGTCGGGAGCGATCATTCGAAGACGAGTTTGCTGCGAATTAGTTTCAATTTGAGTTTCGTAGAGTTGCGAGAAGGTCTCTTGATTTCTGCAAATCAGGCTTAGTAAATTGTGATCACTGTGAATTGTTTTAATGACGTTGAATGACACTAGGTTGGAATACACAGGATCAGAGACGAAGATGTAGTCCAGGGTAGCAGATGACGAGCCACGTTCCCAAGTTGGTATCAGGGCATCAAGGTCTGTTTTGGTGGCTGAGTTAAGGAGGTTTTTAGATTTCATAATGGCGTTCCAAGCGAAACCTCTATCTGAAGCAGAGCCGTTGGTAAGGTCTCGTCTAGCTGGAGCGTTAGCTGTAAGGCAGTTCGCGTTAAGGTCCCCGCAGATCACAATGTTCGAAGATTTATGTTTGATGGTGATTTCGTCGATTATATTGGACACTTTTTCACACATGTTCGCGGTAGAGGTCTTTTGTGGGTTCCAATAGACGTTGATAATTGCTACCGAGTCCTGGGTTATGGGATTAGTTGATGAGTTTTCGGTGCTCCAAGAGGTCAGAATGGCCAGAATTTCGTAACAGCGGGCGATGACTTTTGTGATGTTTATACCGGATCCAATGCGGGTTGCTATTAGCAGTCCCGACGAGGGGCGACCCAGTGGTCCTTTAGAAGCTGGAGATATTTCAATGTGGTAGCCGTCGAGGGCCGGTTTTTCACATAGCCACGTTTCTTGAAGGCATATGATGTCGTACGGGCTCAGGTCTTGGCTGTCAGACTTAGTAAGGTGGACGTGGCCTCTGGTGTTCCATGAGGCTATGTTTATGTTTGTTCTCGAAGATGGTTGTTGGAATGCTTTGGATGTGGGTGACGCCTCTACAACGTCGCCCAATGGTTGCTATTTTTTTGCCCCTGAGGTCAGGACGTTGCGGAACCAGTTCCATTTGTTTAGCTCAGCTGACTTTTCAGGCTCGTTTGGGGTCTGCTTTGTGGTTTTACTTGGGGTTCTGTCGCTCAGAGGGACCTCTTTGCTGGCATAGTATCTCGATCGTGTGGTTGCGGGGTATCCATAATGCCGGTTGGAATTGTGATTTTGTCTGTGGTCTTCATTGTGCTCTGTTTCTTCTGCTTGCCTTGAAGTTTTCCTTCGGCGTGTTGTTGTAGGGCGACCATCTAAAGGTGATCTGTTTTTCGGCGAGCGCTTGTTAGACGGTGGTGTGGGGCTTCTACCCCTTCTCGCTGATCGGTAGAGGTCTTCGGTGCGTGACTTAAATCTATGGTTTTTCCTCGGAGACGTTTTGTGACTGTCTTTTGATTGTTCTTTGGGGGTCAAGGAGGGGATCTCGTAGAGGTTGAAGCCCAATAGGGCTAGTTCGGCAAATATGTCATGATGTAATTGGTCCAGTGCAGATTTTTTGATATGTAAATAGGCCTTTGCTTGATTCTTTCTGTGGTATGGTTCAATTAGTGTAAAATCGACCGATTGAAGGTGCTGAAGAGTTTTCACCTGTTTGAGTAATCTCAAAACTGTGTTACGGTTTAAGATCATGTACCGGTCGTTTGAAGTTTTTTGTTCGATTTTGAACAGACGGGTTGGGGGAGTGGTCTTCCTGCTTGAAGTAACCCGGTTCTCCAGTCCGTGTCTCGATATACTCGGGTTCAGATTAGTCCGTTTTGATTCAGGAGATAGTGCTGTTTGGTGGTTCGAAATCGTTGTAGCCAATGGAGGTTTATTGATTTTGTGGACAGTTGGGATTGACGTGGTGGAAGAAGTCTTTTCGGTTCTGGGGTCTTGGTTTGGTGAAGGATCGTCAGTTAGGTCCAGATGTTGGCTTATATTCATCAGTGAGCTCTGAGCCAAGAATTCATCGATGGATTTTGGGGAAGAAGAGATGCAGATGGCTGAATTGTTTGAACTTGATTTTTGGTGTGATGTAGTTTGTATGTCTTTTGATAATTCTTTTTGTTTTGTTCTTACTGCGATCAGAGGGTCAAGGGCCGACACTGTTTGAGCCGCAGAGGAGGACGTTACGTTTATCGTAGAGATTTTCAGCAATGGTTTGCTGTTTATACTCTGGGTTGCCTTTTGTTGGTTTTCCTCTGGTCTCTGATGTTTAGGCACAGCTCGATTTGGTTGTGTATGCTTTTCCGTTTGACTTTTAAAAATCGGTGCTGGTTGGGGAGGATGTGCCACGAATTCTGTTTGGATCTCTTTGTCCAGTGCAGCTGGCGAGGTTGCTTTGAGATGATTTAAGATCTCTTCTATTCTACTCAACTTTGAGTCCAACATCGCATTCTGTTCTCTGTTTCGTTGTTCAAGGGCTGTTATGAAACCTTCAATAAATATCATTTTGCTGTGCATCATTGCGGTAAGAACATTGCTGTCCTTCAGTGAGTCGTTGATGGCTTCATAAAGCTTTCCAAATGGGGCTAAAGCTATTGTGATAGCGGACATGAGGATTGGGAGATCAGGTTTTTTCGAGGGTGATGGCTTTGCTTCCGAAATTGTGATTTCGCTCAGTCTTCTATTTTTTGGCGGAGATCTGGATCGTGGGGTAAAGATGGGCGGAGGGTCTGATGGTTGTTGAGGGTCGTCTGTTTGAGATGAAACCTCGTCTGAAATGAAGAGGTGATCAGACAGAGGTCGAGTTGTACAGGACGTTGGCGGTGTGTTGTCGCCCAAATTGAGCGCGCGTAAGGGAGTGGAGAAGACTTGGTTAGCTTGTGGTCCCGGGTGTTTAGGGGATGGGGACTTGCTTGCATCAGTGATGCTGGTTTCCAAGACTGAGGAGGGGTAGGGGCCCCTTGGGTTCGGGCTCATTAGATCGGAGGTCACTCCTTTTGGTTCGGAGGCTTTATTCACAGGGACGCCTGAGGGCACTTCGTTAGAGCCGTTTGATGTTTGTCTTTGAGGGTCGGGGGTCCCATTATGTGGTTCTAGAGCAGCGTTCCCTTCTTTATGCTGGGGGGCATCATTGTTTGGGTTGGTCAAGGCCTTTAACGGCATCGGATCAGAGCTGGGCGGAGTAGATATATCCGATTGTTGATTTAGAGGTAGTGGTTGGGACCAGCCGTGGGTTGGATTCCCCGGCATTAATTTTCTTGTTTTACTCATGGGTTGGAGGTCCTGGATTGCCTCCAAAATTTCAGCATTAGAAAGTTCTTTCGATTGGTCCAATTTCCTTTTGAATTGTTTGTTTATTTAGTCTTTCAGGGCACTGGACAAAAGGGGGGCTGGTAGGGTCCGCTTCCCTGTTTTCATTTCTTTGGTTGCTTTTTTGTTCGTGCTTGTTTTAGACTTTTTGTTTCTTTTGTTGGTTTGTTTACAAGCTTTTTTCGAATCAGAAGTTTTAGGATCAGGCGTAGAGTCTGTCTCTAGGATGACGTTGGATTGGTCTGAACACCTTTCCGGGGTGAGAGTGGTAAAAGTGCCACCCGGTTTCAGAGGGGGGCTTTACAGGTGATGTACAACGCTGCGTCAGCTGTTTCCACATTTGGCTGTATGGGTGTGGAATCCCGGTCTGGAGGTGAAGCGGCCCGGGTGGTCAAAGGATAGGCAGTATTTCTTTGCACTTGGGGTGGGGCATGGACTAGTGCCTCCACCGCGATTGACGTTATAATCGTAGCCGAGATTTCGTCCGTTGGAAAAACCTTCGAAGGACCCTCCGACACAGATCGCGTGATTGAAGGAGGGATTTGGTCTGACTGAGCGCCGGAAGCCGACGTCGTAGTGAAGTTCAGGTGCGGCTTGACGAGCGCCAGTGACAAAGGGCAGCTGCGCTCGTTTACTGGCCCCCCCTTGGCCGAAGTCGACTCGCTCCTGGAGGAGCAGGTCCCAAAGCCCTCACCGTTGGCGGACAGCACAGGAGCCTCGACCGGCCGTCCTCCGACAGCCGAAGCCGAGGTGTCCCTCGTCTCGCTAACGAGGCGGTAAGGCAATGCCCGCCCGGCGGGGGAAGGGCTGCAGAGCAAACTGTAGCCCGGCGCCGGGCAAGAGATCTGACGGTCCTCCGTTTGGTGGAACGTTGCAGCAGCTGACAGCGAACCGTAAGTCCTTGTTGCAGGGAAGGACGCGGGAAGAGAAGGGGTTGAACGTACATCCGCGTTACTAGACAGTGTTGTTTTAGACAGCCCAGGGTTGAACAATTCGTTTGCTGGGAAGGGTGTAGATTCATCCAAAATGTTTGGGGGGTTGTGGAAATCGTTTGATGAGTGAAGTGCAGCGTTAAGTACTGAAGTCGTAGCGCCGGGGGGGTCTACAAGGTTTTGGACCTTTCGGTTTGTATGATTTTGGGGTCGGCTCGGGAGAGACACAGAGCAGGCCGTGTGCACTGAGGGTGCCGTAGGTGCCGTAGGTGCCGAAGGCAGAGTGCACGAAGAGATGTAAATTGATGCCGTCGAGGGAGGCCTGAGCTCCTTAGTTTTTTTTGAGCCTGTCGGTAATTTTGCACTCTTACCGTCGGGTGGTTTTGCGGAGCTCCGTAGGACTCGCAGAGAAGCCTCTGAGAAGAAGTCTGTTTCGATCTGAGCAGGAAGGGCTACGCTTGTGTCGGGGAGCTCCATGGCGCCTGCAGCAGACTGCAGACGACTGCTCACCCTCTGCTCACGCTCCGCTCACCGCTCCGCGTTGGTATGGGTGTTTTCAAGCACCAGTAGAAAAGACAGAGTGGAAAGACTGCAGACGACTGCTCACCCTCTGCTCACGCTCCGCTCACCGCTCCGCGTTGGTATGGGTGTTTTCAAGCACCAGTAGAAAAGACAGAGTGGAAAGACTGCAGACGACTGCTCACCCTCTGCTCACGCTCCGCTCACCGCTCCGCGTTGGTATGGGTGTTTTCAAGCACCAGTAGAAAAGACAGAGTGGAAAGACTGCAGACGACTGCTCACCCTCTGCTCACGCTCCGCTCACCGCTCCGCGTTGGTATGGGTGTTTTCAAGCACCAGTAGAAAAGACAGAGTGGAAAGACTGCAGACGACTGCTCACCCTCTGCTCACGCTCCGCTCACCGCTCCGCGTTGGTATGGGTGTTTTCAAGCACCAGTAGAAAAGACAGAGTGGAAAGACTGCAGACGACTGCTCACCCTCTGCTCACGCTCCGCTCCTTGCTGCTTATTCCTTCACACATCCTCACAAGCCTCTCCCTGTGGCACTTACTTACATGGCCCCCTACAGGCTCATGCACTCATATCCGCCCAAACACTGCACCTACCACTTCACCATCTCACACCACCTAACTCTTACCCCAAGACTGTCTCACATTGCCTTATAACCCCTCATTCATCCTCACAAGATACAGGAATGTCCATATGTTCACCATGACACTGCCTCACATACCCTTAAAAGCTGATTTGGCTCCTCTTGCTGCCTCCCATCACATTAGAATACTTCATCATCTCCTTCACAACCCTTCGTGTTACCTCGCATACCTACACATTGCAGCACAACCCTTCACATGCTACTTTGTTTCGCTCACTCTGCACCACGTTAATGTACAAAGGCTCCCATTCCCTGAACCTATCTCCGACCCCGCCAGACTGATTTCCATTTTCTCACATCCCATCACCACACAACCGCTCATCGACTTCATATTGCCTCAAACCTCTCGGTGTACCACAGTGCCTCGCAATCACTAATTAGTATTTCGTCTCCACCCACTTCCACTGTCCACTCATGACCTCTGCCTGCATCACAGTATCGAAACGGACTCGCCTTGCCTTAGCCGGGCAGCTCTTTCACCCAGATTGCCTTACCTCGGCTCCTGCAAACTACTGTTGACCTGATCCTGCTGTCGATTCCCTCACATAGGCCCACCCATGCCTGCCACATCTCCATCCCCTCATATCACACTGATGTTCCCTCAAATACCTAAACACTGGCCTACAATCTCAGTCTGTCACCTGCTCCACTGCACCTCGTCATTTCTTCTCACACTACCACACCCCACCTTGACATTGCCCTGTCATTGCATCTTTGCACTCGTGCCCAGTCATACTGCATATCGTTAACCTGACATACACTGCCTCGTACCCCCGTGTACTGTCTCCCATTCCAATTGTAAATCAGCGCCTTCATACTGCCTCATGAAACCAAACACTAGCATTTAGGCTATTGAGGCTGAAGTGTTTTTTTTCTTCAAATACACAGTGACCTCCTTATACCTCCTTCACTAAAGTGAAACTGTTTTATAAAATGACCCTTGGACGTATGGGAGTGCAAAAAAGAACTGTAATTGTTCGTCAAAACACCTTAAGATAAATGCAAAATTTCCAAAAGCATTGGGTTTTTGACTACTGAAATATATATATGGGAAAATACTTCTACTTATTAATTTCATTCACATGACACTTTATTGGCATTGAGAGTTTGAGGAAAATCAGGAAGGTATCATGTACATACCCCACGTAAAGTTGTAAGTTGAGAAATGGGACGAGTATTTCCCGCATTCTTGCCCACGAATGTAAAATGCAATAAACAACTGAATACGACCACATTATTGGCTTTGCTATCGCTTGTATTTAATGGCATTCAATTCGTAGAACAATTATAGCAACTCTCTGTGGTAATTACCATTTTATACTGTGATTGTGTTACCACCACCCAACAAGTAAATGAATACCACATGCACACGAAAACGTGGGCAAACAACACTGTTTTCGGGGTTATTTTTCGATTGCTTGGCTCTGTCACATCAGTGTTTCCTTTTCGGATTGGAATTTTCGATTGTCAATGTCCCCTAAATTACAGAGGGATGTTGCACAGCGGCTGCTTCCAATTTTGATCAGAATGTGCCTGCATAA
Organism: Ambystoma mexicanum; assembly: GCF_040938575.1. Classification (NCBI taxonomy): domain Eukaryota; kingdom Metazoa; phylum Chordata; class Amphibia; order Caudata; family Ambystomatidae; genus Ambystoma; species Ambystoma mexicanum. The sequence continues at coordinate 20,596,245 of NC_090933.1, read as the reverse complement.
TGGTCTGTATCCATCCACGATTGAGAGGTACAAGCACAGCTCTGCAAGGAATCTCTGCACATAGGGCAACAGCGGGAGGGAACAATGGCCCTCATTACGACCCTGGCGGAAAGTGACTGACCGGACCGTCACAGCGTAAATAGCGTTTCCGACATTGCACGATGGAGCAAAGTGCGGCCCATTCCGACCCATCGGGTACGAGCACCACGCCATGGCGGAAGTGCAAAGTCCGCGATGGCGGAAATGACCCCAAAACGGCCCACACCGCCGCCGTACGGCGCCCTAGGTGCAATACCGCCACCCATCACAGCGGACACCGCAGTGAGCGCCAACCGGAAAGTACAGTGACCGTAAATATACGGAAACGGAAGTAAAAACATGGGCCCGGAACGGGAAACATCCCGCCGTACACCTATAAAACCACAAAATCCACACAACCACTAAAAACACTACCCTGAGACACACCCCAACCCATCATCCACCCTAGCGAAACCAAGAAAAATGGGAAAAGCAGCGAAGAAAGCGTGCGACCGCAAGCGGCAGGTCCACTTCTCCCGTGAGGAACTCACCGTGCTAACAGAGACCCTCCAGGAGAATGCTGCCGTCGTCTTCTCCACGCAAATGACCAGGACGGCACTTGCGAACAAGAAGGCCATATGGGCTCTGGTGGCACAGCGTGTAAGTGCGGTGGGGACCGCACCCCGCAACCCACAGCAATGCAGAAAGCGATGGGACGACCTGCGGATACGCGTCCGCAGCATACTATCTGCCAACCGCAACATTGCCACAGCCACCGGGGGAGGTCCTGAATCACCCATCAAGTTGACCCCCTGGGAAGAAATCTGTGCCTCCACCATCGGAATGGAGAGCATAGAGGGAGTCGGAGGGATGGAGAAAGGAGTGCAGACATCCGAAGATCAGGTAGGTGGGCCAAATAAAACAATGCTAAATCCACAATGTCCAATCATGTGAAGTACCATGTGTCCACATAGTGCAACCGAAACACATGTCCAGGAGAACGTCCACACACATCGGCCTGATAGCGCACTTTAAAACTCACAATAAATACATAAATAATTAAAAACCCCTAAAACACCCACTACACGTGCAGCAGGCACACCCTAACTGCAGGCTGCCAAACAACTGCACCCTCACTCCACACACAAATGAAAGCACCTCCAAGGCCCCGACCCAAATCACCCTCAGGTACCACCCCAATGCATGTGATACAATGCCATTCCAATACCCACAGACCCATTAATAACCCTCGCCCTCCTTTACTCCACCACAGGGTCCGATCCAAACGACGAGCATTAGGACACCCCTACCAGCACACCTGCAAAGAGGGCCAAGACCAACGGCCAAAGACCCTCCACCTCAGCTGCAGGCATCAAGACACGGCAGCAGCACAAATCAGGTGGCAGCACAGAGGACGGAACATCAACAGGCACCCCAGCAGCCAGCATGCCCACAACACCACCACCACAGGTCCCCCCAACGGATGCCACAGAAGGCACTGCCTCTGGTGGCAGCAGCACCATAGGTGACACCCCATTGATGGCAGCATGCTCCGACACAGAAGACGGGGATGTCGAAGTCAGATCCATCCATGACCTGTCCCAATCCCCCTGTCTGTCCCATCCCGTACAACATGAGGATACCACGCAGGGGCACCCACAAGACGACGACTGGCCATCCCCACAAGCCCTGTGGCAAGGCAACATGAGGTCAACAGCCCCTCTGTGACACCCCCGCAAATGGCCATGGCCCAGCAGAGGCAACAGTCCCTCGACCAGTTAATCGTGCAACAGCAGCAACTGGCCACGCTCCTCAAGGACCATGCCGATGAATGTGGGGGCACTAAGGCAGACATAGAAACAGCAACTGAGACACTTAGGGCAGAAATGAAGAGAAGTACAGAGACACTAAGGGCACAAATGGAGAGTAGCACCGAGAGCCTGAGAGTCCAAATGGAGACTAGCACCGAGAGCCTGAGAGTCCAAATGGAGAGAAGCACCGAGAGCCTGAGGGGGGAACTGCATGCGACGTCCACAGACGTATGTGCCGAACTTGCCGCAGTGCGCCGTGTGCTCACTGAGCTCTCACAAACACTTAGGGACATGCATGGACGTGAGCAGGCAGAGACATCATCCGTTGCAAGTTCCGTCCAGGGCAGCACCCAACGTAGATCTGGGAGGAACCTGCGCTCCACAGGCAGGGGTGCCCCTGATACCCGCAGAGGGGGCTTGCAATAGCGACAGCCCACTGACAATGAGCATCTTTGGACACTGGTGTTCGGGGGGGAGGTAGGAGGGTGGAGCGGGTGTGTTGGGCTCACTTGGGTGGCGGGTCGATAGGGTGTTCAATATGATATCACATATGCCATAAACAGTGCACGATCAACCAATGAGATGTGTGGACAATGATCATTGTGTACTAGGCCATCATAGGCGTACAGTCCATATTGTGCATGTACCAGACACACACAGTGCCACGAGTACCGTGTCCATGTATCAGCCACCAGGCGTGAGTGCTAGAAGCATGCATCAATGAGATGCTGACGAATGTCACGGCCCTCCGGTGCCTCGCAGACTCCTTGAGGTGCTGCCACATCCCCACCCTCATCATGACCATCATCAGGTGCTTGCAGTTCTGCGTCAGGGGGCATGGGCACATTTCTACGTACGCACATGTTGTGGAGCATGACACATGCCATCACCATCTTTGCAACCTTCTCATGGCGGTACAGGAGTGCCCCGCCAGACCTGCTGAGGCAGCGGAAACGAGTCTTCAGTAGGCCGAATGCCTGTTCAATGACTACACGGGTACGTGAGTGGGCATGGTTGTAGTCCTCCTCATGCTGGTCCCGTGGGTTCCGGACTGGTGTGAGGAGCCATCTCCTCAGTGGATATCCAGCATCACCTGTATGTGGACGATAAACGGATTATGTGGAATGCCATTGCTACGTACGCACACCCCCACCCCTTCCTGCCAGGTCATTGCCGAATCACATACCCCACATTATCATGCATGTAATGAGACTCACCGAGTAGCCAGGATCTGTTCCCTGCGTGTCGCTCCATGTAGCGTGGTATTGTAGAGTTCCTCAAGACCATAGAATCATGGGTTGATCCAGGGAATCGGGCACAACAATGTGTAATGATCCTGTTGGAGTCACACACCATTTGTACATTCAGGGAATGAAATTGTTTTCGGTTGCGGTACTGGGCCTCCATGGCATGTGGGACGACCAATTCAACATGGGTGCAGTCGATGGCACCAATGCAACCCGGTATGCCGGCAAGTGCATGGAATCCCACTTTCGTGTTTGTAATTTCCTGCTCCGAGCGTGGTAGGGAGATGTAGTCGTCTGCGTGCTGCAGGAGGGCATCGAGCACTTGCAATAGTGTCTGTGAGAACAGTGGCTGAGAAATGCCATGCAACTGTCCGACTGTGTGCTGGTAGGTGCCTGTGGCCAGGAAGTGGAGTACAGACACCACCTTCAGTAGGGGTGGGATGGCGGTTGGGCTATCTATCATGCTGACAAGGTCAGCCTGTGTCATGTCCACAATGGCGGCTATGGTGTCCCGGTCCAAACGGTAGAGGGTGTGGATCTGCTCATCAGTGAGGTTGAACGGATGTGCTCGGAGGCGTGGGATTGCGGGCTGCCTGCGTGGTGGTAGTGGCTGTGCTGGCGGCCCTTGCTGGCCCTGCCTTGGCCTCCTCCTCCTCCTGCGTCTCCTCCGTGCGGCCGGTTGTAGTTGGTGTTCGTCTTCTTCTTGGAGTTGGAGTACTTGCAGTGCTATCAGGTCCCCCAGGGCCAACATCGCGAGTCCTGCCGGTAGCATTTCGGAGTGGGTGTGGTTGTGGGAGGAGACTGGGTGTGCAATTTATGTGTTTTCAGGCTGTATGGCCTCCACCTGTGGTGATTCATTCCACCTGTGCAAGCTGCTCTCCCCTTTGGCCGAGCACGTCCCGCACACAACGCTGCAATTCGGTAATGGCATCTTGCTATTGCAATCATGTATTTGTACCCGATGGCCGTGTAACATTTGTTGATATGTACATTCGGCTATGGTCCCATTGTTTCACATACAATCTTTGCCGTCGCGAACAGACTTGTGAAGGGTCAGTGGAACGTAGTACTCGAGTAACGGTGGGCCCTCATGCATCACTGTACCGAGTTGCACCGACGGGCGGGGCGTCCCATTTGTGGGTGAAGGCAGTTGCCATTTTCACACACAGCCGCACTAGATGGATTAATTTGTGATTTCAAACGGCCACAGATGCCTTTTCGACGTGATGTTGCAAATGAGGAATTCGAAGGGCGGCGCTTTCGGTTTTCAGCTCGCGGCGAGGAGATGCCCACAGGTCTGACTGCAAATATAACGTTCTATTGTTCAATGTCCTTGAGACAGGGGCCATGGCGAGGAAGCAATGATTGATATGAATAGTTTGGGATGCGCAATAGCGACGTGGGCGATGAGGCCGGACGTTCCCAAATACATGTTACTTCACAACACTGGAATTACGGGCTGGGGCACTGTGGATTTTGCAGGCTGCATAACGCACAGACTCAATGGATATTTCTAATGTTATGTGAGTAAATGTTCAGGCGTTTTTATACCGGGATGAGGGAATGATGAATGGATGCATGGGCAGATGATTTGATACAGAGTTTGCCATGTACAGGGCTTCTTGGAATCTATCCGCCTCCCCTGCGGTATGTGATGCAGGGCTGCCATAGTGGGACCATCGTCTATCTGGCCTTGTTGAGCCCTCCCTTTCTCGACGCGCCTTCAGACACTTGTGTCCATGCACGTTAACAATCCCATCAGATGGATTCTGTTTTCACAGACGCATGCACAGGTACACTCGTTTGTGATGGTGTTTACACCTCGATATAGATGGTTATGAGTCGCAAGTGGTTTTGGGGTGGTGATGATCCTTTGGAGTGGGCTAGCATGCATATGGCTGTGGATTCAGTGTGATCATTGAAGTGAGTTGTTCGGATGTAGTTCTGATGGCCATTCTGTTCTTTTTCTTTTCTTTTGGTTGACAGGTATCTCCTCCCCTTTTGCCACTGCCATCTGTATGCCACTCCTGCAGATGGCTTTTACTCCCGACACCTGCTGCTTCGTGTTAATCAGTGGAGCAGCATTACGATCTTATGGGACGATCGCCAATGGGCCACATGCCCTTACGCAGTACTGGTGGCTCGGAGCAACATTTCGGCCTTTCAGTTGGACTAGTACCTCCCCATTGGGACGGCCCTGCGGTTCTGTGCGCTTCCATGTTGCCTTTTCGTACGTGAATGTGGCTCTGTGTACCATGATGGAACAGGGCGTCACACAAGTAGTAGCTGGTCATTTCTTGCGGATGCAGCCCACAATGGTGAAATGTGTTTTGGAGTTCATGGCCTAATGGCTGTATGGGCTTGGTGATTTTGTTGTGCATTAAATTCCTATTCTGATATGGGCCGTGTAGCGTTCTTCTTTGCGAGTGATGTGGCATATTCCTATTTGGGGAGCGATGTATTGTGAGGAGATCTGCATTGGGTTCCAGCTTCGGAGTTTAGTTGCGTGGTACTGTGCTGGGCGCGTTTGCCTACGAAGCCCAGTGAGGTCAGGGATGGGGGCTGCCAATATGACAGTTTGAATGTTGTCATGCTCAGGGGCGGGGGATTGGGTTTTGTGTAACAGATGCCGGTCAGCCAGGTGGACTGGTGGAATGATGTGATTTTCGGAATATTGCTGGTCACAGGTGCCTGTGTTTGCGTGCGTTTCGGGGGGGGGACTGTGGTCATGTCCATTGGAATGGCTTCTGTATTCGTGCCATCTGTGCCCTGCAGCTCCCATTGGCCCCTCTTGTGGATCTTTTGTTCGTTGGCATGCATGGGTGACTTGTACATTTCACTGGTTGCATTGTGACTTCATTGCACCTACGGGGAGTTGTACTTTGTGGGCAGGGAGCGGTGTACAGGCACTCAGTGGGGCCGTTTACGGTTGATTCGCGATGCCGTACTTCTCACCATGGCGGAATGGTACTTTCCGCCATGCTTGATGGCGTTAGGTACATGTCCGCTAGGGTCGGAATTCGCGTACCCTTGCGCCATGGTGGTATTTACGGTTTGGCATGGCGCGCGCGCGCGTACTTGGTGCAGTTAGCGTTGGCGTTCACTACGGTGTCGCTAATGGCATCGTACTTTGCGATGACGGGTCATAGTCGCACCGAGCGCTATTCGATGGCGGTATTGCATTTCCGCCATCGTTTTTCGATTTCCGCAAGGGTCGTAATGAGGCCCAATGTCTTTAATCTTTTATGCAGAGAGCCTTGGATCAGTTACACATGCAAAGCACACCCGTGCACTGCTTATGCACTCACCGACTACATACACGCTATCATACTTCACGCTCGCCTAGACACAACCTCATGCTGCACATACAAAATGCACATACACCTTCACACTGCCACTGCGCAAGCATCCTCACACTGAATATGCTTGCTCACACTGCCCCCTTATGGTGCACGTGCATGCTCACACCCTTACAATGCACATACACACACACACAGCATATTTGCTCACACCCTGTCCGTATACTCACACACTGTGCATTTGTTCACACACTGTACACGCTTGCTCACAATACCCCCTTATGGTGCACTTACATGCTCACACCCATACAGTGCGCAGACACACACAGCACTTTTGCTCACACCCTGCCCATACACTCACACACTCTACCTATGTCCACAAACTGCACATATACACTCCTACTGCACATACACCCACAATCATGCTCACACTGCATATGACCAAACGCTTTTCAAACGTGTGCACATATATGCGCATGCACAGATATGCGCGCACGCACACACACACACACACCCCACTATCCCTCACATTATACATATACCCTTACACTGGACATAGACCCAGAGAACACAAACATGCTCTCATACTGTCTATACACCTCTAATACCAGCTCATACAGTACTTTTACAACACCCAACACGGTTGGCTTTGCCAATGCTGGTTTCAAAAGACACGTGCTTGAGTGCATGTGTCTCTGTGACCTTGATTCATGGAATCATGCGCAGAAATGGCATAAATGCTGCATGCAGCGAGGGAGCCTGCGCGAGCCATGCCACAGAAAAATCATTCCGCAGCACGCGTCTTCTTGGATTTCAAAAGGCATTGCTAGCCGTCACACAAGTAACAACAAGCTGTGCGAGGAATGCCACCAACACGCCCCCACACACACCAAAAAGCAAGTTAAAGGACTAACACAGCGCAACTCTCCTCGCCATCCCTGGTCCAGCATCCAGCACCCAGAGAAAACACATGACAAAACATCGCCATCCCAGGCCGTACCCCTGCGAAAACATGCAACAGAACATCTCAATCTCACGCCGCACTTTTGCGAAATTGCGCCAAAAAAACCTTGCAATCCCAGACCTCTGTCCAGTGGAATCGCGTGAAAAAACCTTGCGTTCCCAGGCCGCAACCCACAGAAAACGTGTGCCCTCCCTCTCAAGGCCAGGCCGTACCACAGAGAAATTGTACGACAACACCTCGCATCCCCAGGCCACACCCCATGCAAGCTCAGCCCACCCACAGGCAGTACCGTGACAGTGTGACAGTGTGACACATCACCACTGGAATGAATGTCTGTTGCTCACCTGAATGTCTGTGGTGTGACTGCACTATGACTGCACTATGAATTCCTACATGAATATGTATCCTGCAAATCCAAACAACTGCAATCACTGGAGGCCCATCCATGAGTGGATCATCTGCTCACACACCCTTTTAGGCCTTAATCATCCCCCAACATACACACGTGACAAGTGATTGCAAAAACATGTGCATGCTGCAACTGCAAAATTGCCATGGCATCAAAGCACAGTGACAGAATGTTGCCCACGACAGAAGCAAACATATAAAACATTGTAGCAGAATACACAGACAATGGCCAGGCGTGTCACAGCCTGAGCATGAGTGAGCTGGGTGGCCAAATAGCTGTCAGGGAACTCTCACATGACTGGTCCATGCATGGGTGATGGTAGGGCAGTCAGAGAGAGCATGACTCACAGAGACTGGTGAATTGTGCAGCCACTCTGGAATATCAAAACTGTGCCACCACTGCATTCCAGTGGTAGAGGTTGACCAACACCTGAGAGAAGGCAATGTGTGATACAACATGCTGCTGAAGGTGTATGCACAACATGTCTTTTACACAGCAGTAACAAAGTCATGTGCTATGACGGTGAAAATTGAACAGTCCTACAGTCAGCCCTCTTCCCTCCACCCCAACCACAGTGAAGCCAAACACAGACTGATGCAGAACAGGTCAAACGATATCCAATTAGACAGTGCCCATCCGTCTAGTTGACATACCACCACATGTCAGGCACATGTGCATCCTGCCATCGCCAACCATTCCATCAACAACAATAGACAATCATGCACGCAACCAGACACATGACTTCAAATGGAGAGAAGTACTGCCTCAAAATAGAACTAGCAAACAGATCGTCACCCAAATGAATAGCCAGAAGCGAGGAATTGAACAAACAGATTTATTATCAATAAATAACATCATAAATTTACCACAAAAAAATAAAAGTGTCCATGGAAAATTACTAAAAAAAGCATACTCCTTATGCCTGAATATCTAAATACAGTTAAAAATGGGAAGGAATGTACGGAAAGTCTGGTGAAAATAAAAAATGAAAATAATCAAACCTACACCTAAATAATTATATACAGCAAAAAAGGGGAAGGAATGTCTGAAAAGTCAGGTGAAAATTAAAAAAATAAAAGTAACCCTACACGCAAATAACTATGTACGCAGGCAGCGGGCTAGTACATCTCCTCATCACCAATCTGGCTCAGTCTCTCCACCAGGGCATTGTCCAGCGCTATGTCCTCTTCCCCCAGGCGGGCCTCTGTTGTTGCCTGGAGGGCTTGCAGGGCCTCAAGCATATCTTTCTATACCCCCTCTGTCTCCCTGCAAGTTGCCTCCAGGATGGCAGCCCGTCTCTTTGCCCGACGCAGTGCTACTTCTGCCCGGGCCATCAAAACCCTTGCCTCCCGAGCCCACTGCCGCTCTGCTCCTATTCACTGCCCATAGTGTCTGAACACGGAAGACATCCTCTGTCTGAAGTCCATGTTTTCCTCCTGCCTCACACCATACACCTGCCCCCTTGTGGTGGTTTCCCCTGAGAGAAGTAGCCTCCACCTTCAAGCCTGCTGCTGCCATCGCGCCCAGTGCCTGCTTCGTGTGTATGCCCTCTGGGCTGATGACGATACCCGGGGGCGTACGGGTTGTCTACTGTCCCTCCATTGCTGGTCACCCTGTCAGTGCCTGGCCGATTGACCTTCGACTCCCAACTCGGGCAGGGATGTTGGCTCCACCAGACTGGGCAATCTGGGTGGGAGTGGTGCACAGGGGGCCCTGGTGGCATCTGGGCTGGAAGGCGCCACGGAGGATGACTTGTGCACAGAGGAGGAAGAAGAGGAGGGGGTCGTATTAGTAAACAGCCCACGCAGCACAAACTGGACCAGGAATGTTGCAAGCCAGCTGAGGAGACGGCATACCTCATCATGATGACGTGGAAGCAGTCTATGTGAAGCCTGCACATCATCACGTATGAAGGCTGTACGCCTCGCCACCCCAGCCTGCAGGGGTATCACATAGTCCTGAACGGCAACAGCAGATAGCATTGGGATGTCGGTCTGTGTGTACACATCTGACTCCAGGGGCTGGGCGTGTGTGGAGGCATCCCGGCAGGTGCATACAGATGCATCCACTGGCACAGGGACAAGATTTTGCACAGGCAACTCCAGGGTGGCCTGCACAGCCTCATACCACAGGGACAGGACTGCAGTAGCCACCTGACCCCATTGGCTGTGTTTCTACGGCCACCTGCTCCCCTTCCACTCCCGCCAACCTGGATGACTGTGGGGCATCTTGTCCTCTCTGCTGCTGAGGAGTCCACTCGCACCTTCGTCCTCTTGGACTTACCACCAGCAGCATTGCCCGATTGTACTAGCGTGGCCCCAGCCACTTTGCTCCCCGACGATGTGCTGTCATGTGCCTTGCGCCCCTGCCTGGGGGAGGCATCCCTGCTGCCATGTTCCACAGCACTGCTTCTGCCCTCTTCTTCCGATGCAAATGTGGAAAAAGAGACACAGAACACAAATATCAGTGTACGGCACCAATGTGTGTGTGGCAATACAAACATTCACATGAAGTTGCCTAGTCAAGGGAGCAATCATCATCCTCCACCCCCACACACATGGACATGCAAGCCACAAACATGCACATACATGCATGTCCATCACTCCAGACATTAACATCAGGGTACGTGCCACTCTCATGACCAATCAATTGCATATGCTACACACACATGCATCATGTGTTCATACACATTTCATGCACACACATCAACAGAGAGTCCACAAGCAGTGTGATGAGCAATCACATCAGAGTCCCGTCAGCTGTAATCCCGCAACATGACTACGTCAGACATCGAAATGCACATGTTGCTTCCAGCTACGAGTGATGGCCAGTCACACATTCCCATCTTTGCCACATACACATCAACACCATACATGCACATGATGCGGCCAACACTACCTCAGCGTTCACACTTGTCACACTGCCACGTCTCAGACAAAAGTAACAAAACATGTGCACGGTCGGAAAGGCAGCAGCACAGCACACAATGCAACTGATATCTCATTGAAATTACATATGGCCCAATGCACACATGGAGAGCAATGTCTGGGGCATGCACACAGACATCCGTACCAGAGGCATACTTGCTGAAAGCCTAAGGTGCTCACTCCCAACATGGAGCAACATGCACATACAGTGTAGAGCATAGCAACACATGGATACTCACCAGACGACTCCAGACGTTGGTACAACTCGCAGACCTGGGTGTGCAGCGCTGGGTAAAACTTCTCCAGGACCCACACGTTGGTGATGGACAGCCAGCACCTGCGCGCACGGTGCACCTCTGCAGTGGCACCCGCCTTGAGGAAGCGCAGGGCCTTGCTGTGGGTCCTGGATTTAAGGTCCTCCCCGCACTAATGCATGGTCTTGAAGGTCCAGGATGCCACTCACTCTGCATTGATGGCATCCGTTATCCCGCCCCAGATCCGCTGACATCCTTCCTTGCCGCATTGCATCAGTGGGTTGAAGAGGGCATCAACATTCTCCAGGACCTCCTCCACTAGGATGTCAACTTCCCTGGCAGTGAAGTTGACAGCCCTCTGCCTCGCTGCCATGGGGTTGCCACTCTGGGCAGAAGATGATGGTGCTGACATGGCAACCCTTGAGGCAGGTGTGGGTGGGCAAGGTGGTCCTGAAGATGGGCTGTGGAACGGTGGTGATGGTATGGCACGGTGGGAGTCTGGTGAATCAGCTGAGGTGGTCACAGGGCCAAGGACAGGAGCATTGGCAATGGCTGGACAGCAGGCACTCAAAATGCAGGGCAGGTGGGCAGCAGGCACACACACTGGACAGGGAGCAGCAGATGGCTCGGTAAGAGGCAGCTCAGGGCAGTAGGAGGCAGGTTTAAAGGCTCGTGGGCAGGAGCGTGGGTCTTCCATGTATAATGCATGAGCAGCCGGAAACAGAGTGACGGTTAATTTGCGCATTCAAAATTAGCACAGACATGTGAAATCCAAGGAAAGGCCCTCAGCACGTAACTTACATGGCACGCTATGCACGCTGGCATTCAGCACGCCAGAATTGGGGATATAGAAGTACACGTAGAAGCAAATCCGACCGTACGTGCGATTGGGAGTAGATGGACAAGTGGTTTTCTGAGATTTTTGGGGTGCCACGCAATTCGTTCACTTCTGGGACCGTACAAACTTCTTATTTGGGTGGGGGATTTGCCTCTGCAGATACACTCATCTACTTTTTTTTCCGAGGCTAACAGTGAGTCGCGTATGCATTTTTCATACTCTTGGTGCCCCTGTGTATCGTGTAACTCCATTCTTACATTTACAGTAGCTTTCCGGGTTTCGCGTATGCATTTTTTGTGTTGCTGGATTCCACTGCATATCGCGTAACGCTTTTTCTTTTCACAGGAGCTTTCGAGGTCTCGCCTATGCAATTTTCTTCCTTTTTAGGGGTTGCCTGTGCATTATACGTCACATAGTTTTGTCACCTGGGGTACTTTTGAGCCTTGCTGGACCACAGAAGTATGTTTTCTATTACGTACACTGCCACCTACTTTGAATTGCCCAGGACAAGTGCTTGGTGTGCCTTCCAATGTTCAAGTACACCTGTAACATGAGTGGAAAGGCCCCAAGAGGGAAAGAAGGCAGAGGTGGCCGGCGTCGGAGATGTGCAGTGGAAGCTGCTGTCCCCCCCCCAAGGGTTACATGACCTGCAGTGGAAACTGCTGCCACCCCCAAGGGTTCCGGGACCTGCAGTGAAAGCTGCTGTCCCTGCCCCGAAGGGTAAGGGACGTACAGTTAAAGCTGCTGTCCCTGTCCAGAAGGGTAAGGCACCTGCAGTGGAAGCTGCTGCCCCCCACCCCAAGGGTTCCTGGACAAGCAGTGGAAGCTGCTGTCACTGCCCCGAAGGGAATGGGACATGCAGTGAAAGCTGCTGTCCCTGCCCAGAAGGGTAAGAGACTTGCAATGGAAGCTGCTTTCCCAGCATCAGTGGGTGATGCCATGCCCCAGGCCACTAGTGGTGCAGCATCTGGGGCCCTGAGTGGTCGCAGCCACACAGGGTTAACACCACATGTCAAGAAGGCAAAGCCTGCACAGGAACAGGATCAACCCCATGGCACGGCACAGGACACCGGCACGTTGAGGAAGAGGAACTTCAATGATGAGAACTCCAGATCCTCATGGACTACGTGACCGATCACCACCATGACATGTGCCTGCAACCAGGGAGCACACATACACCTACTCAGCGTATGGTGCATTGGCAGCATGTCACGGATGAGATAAACGGCTTAGGGTATGAGAAGTTCACTGCTTCTCAGGTCATGAAGAGGTGAAATGACCTCAACCGTCGCACCACGTCTAAGATGGGTGCCAACCTCGCCTCTTCTATGGCAACTGGAGGGGGGTCAACAGTGGAGGAGAAGTTCACCTTGCATGAACAGGCTATGAGCCAATTCATTCATATGGATCAGGTGCAAGGCGTGGGAGGCCTGCCATATTACTAGGACACGTCCGGTGAGTGACTAAGATTGTGCATCCTAAGTACGTGTAGGGAAACAAAACAAAGATGTATGTTTGTGTTGCACTTCTGCCTGCATTTCAATGACTACCCTGGCTGAACCATGTCATGTGTACTGATTCATGTGCAGTATACTCTAGAGTGGATACAACCCATGTGTCGTACATCTGTTGCACATGGCATTGTGACAGTAGTCATCCCCACCAGCATACACAAACAACATTTTTTACATGCTACCACAATGTGCCATCTAGTTAGTAGCATCAGTGATGTCAGTCACTATGCTGTGCTAGAAAAGTGCTTGTGTCTGAGGCACAAGTTACACTTCATGCACTGCATGGTGTAGATTGTCTATTCACATATGTACGTAGGTGGTTCCATGCTACAGATAACTTCCAAGAAGACTAACAACAGGCCTCACAACGTGCACATCCCTGCTGCAGCTTTGGCAATGACCCCGGTGTCAAATTGTTGTGAGGACTCATCCCTGGTACCCTCCCACACTCACCACACACTCCATGGGTCCATGCCCCTGTCCCTCTTATGTCTCACTGTCCTTTCTTCATATCTCCAAGTGCATGTCATTACTCTCTCCACATCACACACCTTGTTTAGGTGTTACTCTTACAGTCATACTTCAACTGGGACTCCACCCTCAGACCATGTCCATATTGTGTGCACTCCCTGTGTCAGTTCAACACTGGTGTGGCATGCACACTTGGATGTGAATATGTGTGTGTACCTGTTAACATTTAATGTTATAGCATGTTACAGAGCCGCAGTACCATGCCCATTTTGCATGTATTTGTCAATATTTTGCAATGCCATAATGTGCTTTCAGAGAACCATGTTTGTTGGCAAAGTGTCCACTGGCTACATGGGCAGGAACATGGAATGTTGTTGCCAGTCTGCATATGCCATGATCAGATGGCTTCTTGTACATAGTGTGTGTATGCTATTTCTCTCATGGTGACATGCCGGTATTGTATTGCACGACAGCAATGTGATACAGATGTTTACTGTCGACACGTTTCACATTAATCCTCATGTCTTTTTATGTCCTTGTGCAGGTGCGAGGTACCAGATGCAGAGTAGGAGAAGGAAGAGGAGGAACAATGGTATGTGCCGGTCCAGACCACCAGTGGAGGATGTGATGTGGCAGCGCATGAGAATCCACTGCTGCTACAGACCATCCTGGAACTTTCCAGATATGACACTGACTCTTATGAATCCAGTAGCTGTGGTGCTGAACCAGATGTGCAATCCTCAATGCTGGCAGAGGTCAGTGCACCAAGTGTTGGAGCAGTTGGCGCTCGTGAGTCTGCAGGTTGTCAGGTCCCTTCACAAGGCCAGTCAATGGTGTCACAGCCGTCTGTGGTGGTTACGACTGCAAGGCCACGCTCCCATGTATTGGTTTCTGGTCCTGGGCCAGATGTCCAAGGGAGGGTTGCAGTCCTGCAGCCAGAGACATTGACATCACAGCAAGGGCCATGCTGTTTTGGTTCAGGCAGGCGTGGGCCCTGAAAACATGGGGATGTGTGCAGGCTGGGAAGACTGTGTGGGAGCAGCAGATGTTGCGTCCTGTGCCCTGACAGGGTACTGCCTATGATAGTTTGGCTGAGACCATGGATAGGGTGGCCAGCTCCATGATCCCGACAGCAAGACAGGTGGAGCACCAGCTGCAGGTAATGCGGTCCACATGCCGCTCACACAGGCTGCACATGGAGGCCAACAGCAGGAGCCGACAGGCAGATGTGAGGTCTATGCAGGCATCACTGCTTGCAGAGGTTCAGGCAAACAGGGAAGCCCTGAGGCAAGAGTTGTTGGCTCACAGAGCTGCAATCCAAGTGGAAGAGACACCCTCCAGGAGACTGCTCCAATAGGAGATGCAACAATTGAGGCACAACATCTCAGAGGTACTACGTGCATACCGTGAGGTTATGCATGGTGACCTCCAAAACCTCAGTGTGCTGGAGCATTCATCAGTGTCACGCATGGCCGCTGCCACTGAGGAGCTGGCCAGGGCACTGCATGGGGAGCCTCCTGCACCACTGCCACCTTCTGATTCAACCCAGGAAGTGTTGTCAGCAGACACATGCCTCTGAGTCCAACATAACTGTGTGGTCCATGAGCCCATGGAGGGAATATTTTCAACATCCACCCATGCGGAAGTTGGCATGCACCCTGCCCCTCTCACCTCCTGGGTGGACCTCCCCATGCCTGGTCCATGATGAACATTTTGATTATCAAATTTTTCTTTTTTTTGTGGTGCTTTTGTTCACCCCAGGTTCATTTTATTATTTTATTTGCCTTTTTTACTTTATTTTCCTTGAGGTGTGCAGTTAACATCTGAAGGCCATGATGTGTGCAGTGGTGTACATGCAGGCATGCATAGTGATGACATCTTGCATGTTTGCATGGTGGTCACAGGATGGCATGTGCAGTAATTATGGGTTTGCTGTCCCGTTGCATGTGTGTGCTGTGTCAATGCTACTTCACAATGGCTGTGTTAATGTCTTCTCCCATGTTGTTTCAGTAATCCGTGATCTGGTGGTGACTGCTGTCCCGGGGGAGACACCTTGCACCCTTTGACATCCATTCTCCCCATGCCCTCTGTCAATCTGGAAAAATGAATACCCTTCATTTGAATGACAGACGTAACTTGATGGCCCTGGGCCAACCGTCTTATGCACCGAATTATAGAAATATATACTGCTATGCTTGACCAACAAGTGGCCATTTTAAATGTAGCAAGAATCGCCATTTTGCTTGTTAACCATTGCTCATTGCTTTCTGTCTAAAAACTGCTTTGCAGCTTGCAATTCATGTGAATTCTGCTTAGTCTGCTCAACTGTTAACATTGATGTCTGAATATGAAAGGACAAGGTCGCGGGACTGAAGAGTTCGCTGAAACTCCTCATGAGTAGCCCAGAGAGGAATGCCCACGCTCCCTCTCTGTAGCCTTGGGAGAGAGCTACAGGTCATTTAATCACTTCACAGCTGCCAGCCAGTCTCGTACGATGGTAGAATATGTTAGAATAAAAACAGCTAAAGGCTTGAATTATGCTCTTCCTACGGCCCCCCCTCGCAAAGTCCTTTAGAACCTGTCGGCTCCCAGGACACGAATAGTACCTCATAGATAGCAAAGCTTGGAATGTGGCTCTTCCCTCGTGTGCAGCTTGCTTCCAAGAACAGAACCACCGTGTTCTGTTCAACAACTAAAATTTGCCTCCGCACTTTCTAATTGCACATTGTTACTAGAATAGACATCGAAAGTGTCATAATCGTCATACTCGTCGGATATGTCCATCGTCATCCCGAGTTCAAAGGAACTTAATAAAGAGGGGTGTTAAACATGACATTGCTGATTGTATGATATGCATTTTGTACATATGTAACTGATGCACGTAATTCGCTCTCTTGCGTCCCTCGAGGTCTAGGAAACTCACGTTGCGGGGCGTGAGATCAGAATTGGCCAATTGATACTATTTTTGCTTGCAATAAACCCTAGCATTGGGAATTTGAACCTCGTGTCCAGCACAGTCAGCGGGTACACTTCGGCATTGTCTTGCATCTTGAGTATGCGTCATTGGTGTGCATGTTTGTTGCATGTCTTGCTTATCTTATATGTGCTTTGCATGCTAACATGCCAGTATGGTTATTTAAGTGTTGCTCATTTTACTGGGTTACCTAGTGTACCGGAGAGCGGAGCGACCTCTGAACGGGCTCATTGAGATTCAGAGCTCGCCCTCCGGCACCTTAAAACAAGATAGCCGCACCTCGAGGAGGATGGGGTGCGGGATTCTCATACTCCAACACCAATCAATAAGGACAAGTCAATGGTTTGGCAAAGGGAAGTCCGTTTAATGACAAGTACAAAAAACGGGGAAACAAATGGTAATCAACAGTGATGCGATCGCCTGTTTCGGTTCAGCTTCCAAATTCTTCATGCAAACAGTAACTTTTATAGCAAATTCACATCATCATTGACGTGTAAAACTCATAAGTTTGACATGCAGTTCTATTGGTTGGAAAAGGTAACTTAAGTATAGGTGCTATATCTGTATATGGTAATAGACCGTGAGGATTGGACAACTCTTATCGGGTGGGTGTCTACGCCCATCCCTCTACATCACTCGTCATAGACATCACTACAACTACGACATCTTATTGGTTATACAGCTATAGGACCCTAGATTATTTGGTCCATTGTGATTGGGTGGGTTACACCCCTAGGCATAAATCTCCACTTTAATTAGCAGCATGCAGAATAGACACCCAGGTGCCTGGTGTCCCAAGATTCACCTTGCCTCCCTTCCATCAATCAGTACTTTAGGGCTATGTGTCAATTAGTTGGCTGAGGATGGCCTTGAAACTGTTGCTTCTTATCAGGAAAAGTTATGGCATCCTCGGGTTCTGGGTGACATCAGACGATGGTGCCTCTTATCACCTGGCTGGTCACGTGTCTGTTCACTGTGAATCTGCTTCATTTTTCTTCTTTTCGTGTATTTGATTTTTTGTTCAGCCTCGCCACCTGCCTAGGGCCTCCTTATCTCGACCTTCACTGGCTGGCAGTCATGCTCTGAAGTTTCGGTTCTTCGGAGTTGCTGCTTCCCTCCCTTCCTAGAGTTGACCTCGAATTCCCAGGCATGGGCTACTTCTTACTGAGTTTTGATTCTGCTCTTCCATTCTGGTTTTAGCTGGAATACGAATCTCGGCCTGTTCTGCCCCTTTCAGTCTGGGCTTTATTCTGCTTTACAAAATGAAGTCGCACTTGTATAATGTGCTTCGTTGAGGTAGATATATAGTTGGCGCTTGTCGCTCTATTCTTCTACTAAGCATTGCAAGCAGTGCCATTTTCTTAGCTTCTTGCGTTCCAAGCCTATTTACAGGCGTTAGCTGGTTGAATACTTCCATCTAGTTTCACAGCTATGTTTACTTACGTTTCTTTATATTAACATCTTTCCTCTTATATGTCCATTACAACATCATTCTTTACATTTCGTCCTTGTGTGTCATCTTTTGTTCATCGCTTATGGTAATTTGTACGGCTCTCCGGTCTCTTGTGCCATCATCACTCACCTTCCATTAAGGCTCTATGGGTCTCCTCGGGGACAGTCTGCAAATAGTCTTCATTTAGTGTCAGCTGCTGGTACCGTTGTCTCAGTGGGTACCGAGCTGCCCACGGCTGTCTGGTTATAGGCACTTCGACAGGTCTTGCATTTCTGATGGGCACTGGGCAGAGGCCTAGAATTGCTCTTTGTTGGTTCATTTGTTCCTCATACGTTGCATATCTCTGCGAGTAAGTCCCTGGTACTTCAAAATGGGGGGCTGGGGTCCAGAACCATGTCTGGGACCTCCTCTACACTCGCCCCTCTGGTCGGTTCATCGACCACTTCTGCATCCTCTTTTGAGTTTGTCTTATTTGGCTCTTCTGCTTCTCGTTCATCATCTTCTGGGGTTGTACACGATGGTGTGAACACATGTATTGTTGGTGTCCATATTTTTATCACTCCTTTCAGACTTCCTGCTGTCTTTACATGTTCGTCTTTGTTCCAGATCATGAGTTGACATTGTCCATTTGGGCTGCAATAGATCCACTTTCCTTCGTACCTTCGTCGATTTCTGGGATACACAAATGTTGTTCCTTCTGGTGCAATTTCGCTAGCCCTCACACAGTTTCTGATTTCTTCATCAGTCAGGTCGCTGGGCTTCCATCCTGGTTTGACATCGACCATGATCTTCATTCCAATGGCTTTCTTCGCAGTTTTCTGGCATTGAGCGATGATTTTCTTGATAAACAAAATCCTAGTAGTATCATTACTAGCAGGGCTCCTAGAATTTTGAATATGTCTGCCATCCATTGTGGGGCCCATAGAAATAGTGTTCCAAACCAGCTGTCATCATCAACTTTGTCAGTTTCATTGATAATCTGGTTCTGCAGGTTTGTCAGCATACTTATGGCTTCTGTTAAAGTTCTATTTTCTTCATTGTGCGACGGTATAAACGTGCAACATGATTCTCCTATTTTTGTGCAAACACCTCCATCCATTGCAGTGATCATGTCGAGTACATATCGGTTCTGGAGGGTCATCAATCGGATTGCTCTCAATTCTTCCTTGATTGCATTAAATCCTTTTATGGTGGTATTGATGGTCTGCAATAACTCCCATCTGGTTATCTGCAACCATTTCGTATTTACTCCAACTTGGATGTTTGGCAAGAATATTGTTGTGAATACTGATGAGGTGAGGCTAAACAGCCTGTGTTCGTATGGTATTGCATAAAATGCTTCTTCCGATTTGGCAGAAAAGTAATTCTCGCTCTTAATTCGGGATACCAGCTCCACAGACCTCCTCTTCCTCATGTGAGCATCTGCCTTTGGGAAGCTATCAATATTCAGGTCACTTTTTGGGATCACCAGTGCAGGAACGTGGACGTTCACTATCGTGCATATGCCTCCCCAGTTTTTTGGCAACCTTATGTATGCTTTTGATCCACACGCCCAGTACTGGTCCATAATTACTGCGGTTCCGTGAGTCATACCTGGAGCTTCAAAAATGCGTCCGTAGTTCTGATTCTCTCCCACCTTCCTCGTGCCATTGTTCCTGAAACACAATTTTGGGCTTTCCAGTGGCACTATCAGCAGGGGTCCCCCTTTGCCTTCGACCCATGTTAGTAACTTCACCAACTTTGGCCATAGAGATTTGCACAGTTTTTGTGAGTTTTCTATTGCTTCCTTGCAGGCTCCAAGGACCATCCACGCTCGGCATATCACTACTCCTGCTTCCCATCCGTCTGGTGATAGCACTGTTCCCCAGATCTGCATTTGGCCTCTGTTCTTCCAAATTTTGCCTTCTTCTGGAGTTTTTCCTTGGACGTTCAGTCTCAAGTTTATCTCCCATATTGTTCTGCTCCTTGCGCTTCTGGCTTTGCATACCTGATCACGTGATTCCTGGTATGGGCTCTGTTTCTTCTCTTAATGTCCTGGATATAGTCATCTTCATCAGGATATGCTGTTTCTGTTGCCCATATGAGTGAGGGATCTCTTCCCATGAACTGTCCTCTGGTGTTGCACATTGCTACGTGTGACAAACAGTGTGCTGTCGGGACAATCATTTCTACAGCCACAAAGATCTTGGATTTTCCCATTCTGTACAGTAGAAGTGCACAGACGTAGCATTCGCCTTCAGCTTCTCTTCTTCCGCCCTCTTTCATGTGTTGGTACCAAATGTTATTTCCTAGATGTGCTGTGCTGTCCAGGTAATCGTTCAGTTCATTGTTGTCTTCATGTGGGTTTCTTCTGATTCTTAGTGTCCTTTTGTAGTCTGTTATAACTACATCTCTAAATGCATCTGAGTGACTTTTCCTTGCTGAGAATTCTCAGGCAAGCTTGTCGGTGAAGCACGTTTCATTGTTTGTATCGCTGTAGTAAGAGGTGGCTTAGCATTTCTCTTCCTATCCTCTTGTATTTTTTCATAGAGTGCCTCTATCCACCATCCGCTTGGCATCGGCCCAACGTAAGGTCATATCGTGGGCCTGGCGTTTGTCAATTTTGTTGGAACTGGTATGCTTGTCACTCTAGTCTCTATAGTTTTGTTTTTCAGCTCCTCATTTAGTTTCTTTGCTTTAGCTATAAACGGGAATGAATGGTCTATCAGCATTTGTGTCTTTGCAGTGAATCCTCTTGTAGCAGTTTCTGTCTTTTCTAGGGCTTTTGTTATATCCTCTTTAGTTGGCCTTTCACTTGCTTCTTTATGGTCACCTTTATTATTTTCAGGGACTGGATGTTCCGTAGGCAGTCTCATGCTTTCTGTTGTCTTTGTTTGAGGTTCTACAGACATTGACACTTGCCCTTGTTCGTGTGCATTCAGTGTGTGTGTGAGTGTCGTGGTCAGTGCTGTATTTCCATTCATTCCATGCTGACCCTGTCTCCAGCTCTTCTCTTAATTTGTTTCCTTGTGTGTGTATGAATCACTGCTAATTACATTCAATTTCAGTTTGTTTACCTTACCATCAGATTTTCTTGGAACCGGAATGACTATGTAGGGTCTGGGTACTTTCGTGGGATTCGTGCGTACATTATCTGGTGGGTGCACTGAAATTGGAACGCTTCGTGCACCAATGAAAAATGCAGTTCTGATTGTTAATGAAAGAAAAACAATGTTAATTACTATGCATATACACATGATCGATCGGTACGGCAGCTGGCAGAATTTTCTTCCAGGAAAGCGGGGGCGCCCCTCTGTTTGCGGGAGGACCAAGTTGCTGTTTTGGGCCCCCATTTCAATCAAGAGTCAATTGTCAGTGTTTTAATTCTTTTCGCTTACTCCATTCTTCTTTCTCAAAGATTCGAGTCATAAAGTGTCAAGTGCTTCTCGAGTGTCCCCCTCTTGTGGTTGACGATTGTCTCTGGTTACGTGAAATAGTTCTCATACTGTACTATGGAAAAAGATTAGACTACCACCTTTGGCAAATCACATTCATTATGCATATTCAAAATAGGTAAGTTCCCAATGCACTCCCCGAATCTGCTTCACTCCTGAGGACATGTTGGAATCTGTCCAAATGCGGAAAAGATGGAAAATTGGTATCACTCAAAATTAAACAAAAATAAAAAAATGAAGAATAAAAAAAATAAAACAAAACGGTGAAGTTCTCTTCTCTGCTCTGCTCCATCTGTCCCATGGTGGAATGATGAAGAACTGTGTCTGTGTCCTCTCGATCTGTCCCTCGGCAGAAATCTGAAGAACTCTGTCTCGGTTGTCGATCTGTCCCCCGACGGAAGGTTTCACTGGAATCTCCCTAGATATTCTCGCTGAAAGTTGGACAGCTCCACCTGGAGCATGATCCCATGGAGGAGCGTTCCCATGTGTGCAACGTTAGCTGGATCTCTGAGGAAGGTGATGACGTCAAACTCTGCAGGCCTTCCCACCATTTATGGGTAGTCAGTGACTAGACGGAATAGGACATTGTGAGCCAGCTGGTTTCGAGATCACAGGCCTTTCTTTTGACGTGAACAGTCTTTACACTTTCCTGCTACGTGGATTGCCACTACATAGTTGAGCTTGATCCACAGTTGGTTTAGATGTTCAGTGTTTCTTGGGTCTCTAAAATAGGTGAGTGTGTCAGTGGTTCTCCCGACTAGTCCTGGGCACTCCTCTATGATACGAAAGAAAAGCATGTACGTGAGTTCGTCAATGATCACCTATGGTGGAAGCATTTGTGTCCTTATCATCACTGTGTTTGGATAACTCAGTGAGGGCCTCCGCAATGACAGTCAGTAGTTGCCATATTACTTTCTTGTTCGCAGGGTCTTGAATAAAGTCTGTGACACTGGTGACTCTTCCTACAAGTGACGGGTACGATATTACCACTAGCTGGAAGTAGGTGAGTATATCCCATGTGATATTTCTGCTGGGAGATACCATAAATTCTTGCAAAACAAAGTCTTGGTGTGGGTTGCTTCAGGTGACTGTTTTATGCTCTTAAACAAAAAGTCTTTGCTCTCAGTCTATCAAAGTCTTGTTTTCCAAAAATGCATAAGTATGGTTTGATTCAAAAGTTCGTACTGTCCGTGTGTTGTGGTTTAGATGCGCAATTCTCTTCTTCACCCTGCAACTATGATGCACAGACTGTCCATTATGTCCTTATCCCCTTTTTGCTTAGAGGAAATGTCTGGTTTTAACCCACAACTTGCAAACGTGTTCTTTGTCTTGGCTTTCCTGCTAATGCGTCCTTCTTCCTCGTCATGGATCTCGTTTGCACGTGCTGAGGTTCTTCCCCGTTGTCTGTAGTTTCTTTGCAGTGGGGTGCAGCTAGAGGGATCTCACCGATATAATGTTTGATGTCATTAAGGAAGATCCATGCTCACCTGCCTAGCAGTTTAACGGTTGACGGAGTGCAGTCCTCTATGATGAAAGGGCCGTTGAATCTTGGCTCGTCCCGCCTTTTTCTTGTGTGGTTCCTTACCAACACGGCATCACCAGGGAAGATGATTGGCGCACATAGACCTTGAACTGTGTCTGTTTCAGCACCTCCTGCTGTGTCTTGTGTTGTGCTGCACCCTTTTCATTGTCGCTGCACTTGGTCAGAAACGATAAGAAGGCTTGATGTCATGCACTTCAGGTATTCAGACATTTCGGTCCCCAGGACCTCTCGGGTTGACTGGGCATCACATCCAGTTCTATTTCGTGGGGTAGGAGGGGTACTCATTCTCCTTCCTCTCGTGCGGCATAAGATGATGGTCGGAGCCTGGTTGGCTCCGAAGAGCATACAAGGCCAGTGGTAGACAGTGCAGTCATCCCTTTTTAGAGTAAGCTTCAACTTGGCTATGCTTTCCTTTAACAAGCCGTTGATCCTCTCACAAATACCATTACCTTCCGGATGATATGCCGACGAGAACTTGTGCTTTATACCAAGCAGCAGGCTAGTCTGCTCAAAGACAGAGTTTACAAAATGAGCCCCATTGTCTGACCTCATTACCTCACACCCCCCCCCCATCTAGGGAGCACTTCCCTCATCAGGAATTTGGCAGCACAGGTTGAGTCTGGGTGTGTACAGGTACCTGCTTCTATTCATCTAGAGAATGGACACTACCACAATTAAATACCTGTACCCGTTACACACTTGAATCATGTCGACATAATCGATATGTAAGTGCTGAAAAGGCCCATTCGGCCAGGGGATGACTCCTCTTACTACTTTTAATGTGTGCCCAGCGGTGAATTGCTGGCAGACTATGCAGTTCACCATGAAGAATGCAACATGCTCCGCTAAATTCGGTATAAACTAGTCTTCTGAGAGCGTTGCAGCAAGATTTTCTTTTGTCATATGATATGGGTAGTGCTATCTTCAATAGGGCTACCGGCATGACTGGTTTACCGATGCTTACTTGCCGCCACAGCCCATCTGAGAGGTTTAAAGAACACCCTTGGTGCTTCCACCGGTTCTTTTCGTCCTGCAGTGCCTCCCCTTGAAGCTCCACCAGTTGAGTCTGCCCCATATTACTGTAGGCCTCTGGTGTGGCTCAAGCTACCATCATTCGTTCATGGTTGTGTGCCACTTCTACTTTTATGATGGTCTCATTTTTGGATGCCACACGCTTGGCTTCCGTGTCTGCTGCGTGATTTCCGCGTGACACAAAATCTGTCCCGTGAGTATGGGCGGCGCATTTCACGACTGCCATGCCCACTGGGAGCTGTAGTGCCTTGATCAGCCTGTCCAATAAGGCTGCATGCTGCACTGGCGTGCCGTCCGCTCGGAGGTAGCCCCTCCTTTTCCAGTGCGCTAGACCTGCGTGCACTGTTGACGTCACATAGGCGGAGTCACTGTACACCGTTACTTCCTGGTCTGCGTGATTCTCAATGGCGAGTATCAACGCCAATTGCTCTACAGCCTGCACTGAATAGTGAGATGGTATTCGTGCACTTACGAGTATTTGAAAATCTCCGTTTACTATGTGTTTCATTACGGTAACGCCTGTATATCTTTGTCGGTCCTCTTGGTCGATTCTCGAAGAACCGTCAATGAAGACGATCTCACCACCCGCCAGGGCATTCTCTCTAACCCTGGGGATTTCGTCATAGAATTCTTCATAGTTTGCACAGTCATGTATCGGCTCTCCTTCTGTGACTGGCTCGGCTATGAACGTGGCTGGGTTTACTGTTTTACATCAAACTATTTTGATCGATGGATTTGATATGATCACCTCATCGGCAGAGGCCCTTTGAGATGTCAATATACCTTTTGGTTTCTCCAAGATGAGTGCTCGACGTATAACGTCATGGAGCAGCCCATTACAATGGTTGTCACCTTCTCTATGGCAAACGCTGCAGCAGCTAAATTTTGTTTGCATGGGAACTGGCCTCTCATCACTGGGTCCAGATTCCCACTGTAATACGCTAGGGGCTTGTACCCCAACGAGGTTTTTTGAGCAAGTACTGCTGTCATAACATTGCCATTCGTGTGTGAGAACAGGTAGAATTCCTCTGCATAATTAGGAATCCCGAGAACTGGAGCCAAATAAATTGCTCTTTTGAGTTCTGTGAACCCCTTTTCCATTGCTTCAGTCCATTCAATGTTTCCTTCTGTCGCTTGGGCCTTCTTTAGGGCCTGGAGTAAGGGCTATAGTAGAAGACCCATGCCCAGACATAATTGCACAGGCCTAGGAAGCTCTGCATTTGCTTTATCGTGAGCAGCTTAGCTGTGTTCATGATAGCTTCAGCCCTTTCTGGGGTGACCTTTTTCCCCTTTTGCGAGATTAGCTGGCCTCTTGTTGACAGTATTCTAACTTTTCTTTGTCAACTTTATATCCTTCCTCAGCCAGTATTGTCAATAGCTGGATAGAATCGCGCCTGCATTGCTCTTCAATGGTTCTGCAGATCAGAATGTCATCCACATACTGCAGAACAACACTGTCTACTGCAATATTGCTTAGGTCAATTTGCAGGACTCTGTTAAAGATGGACGGGGATTCACAATACCCCTGTGGCAACCTCGTACTCTTCAGGCGCATTTGTCTGAAAGTGAATGACGTTAAATCTTGTGAATCACAGTGCAGCGGGATTGAGAAGAAAGCATTTTTCAAGTCAATCACCGTGAAATATTTTGCCTCAGTTGGTATGTTACATAGAATTGTAGATGGGTTAGGGACAAGAGGGTCTTGGCTTCGACAATATCGTTTAATGCCCTTAAATCTTGTATTAAACGCCAAGACCCTCCCTTTGATTTCTTGACGGGATAAATCACTGTGTTACAAGGTGATTCTGACGTCACTAGGATGTCCTGTCCCATCATGGCGGCAATTGTCTTTGTGATCCCATCATCCGCTTCTCTGGACATGGGATATTGTCGCACCCTTGGTAAAATTTCTCCTGGTTTTAGTTTAATTTTCACTCCCTCCCCCCTTTTAGTAGGCCCACATCATAGGGCCCTGTAGTCCATACTGAGACAGGCACCTGGGCCATATCGTCATCAAAGTATGCGGGACGGATCAGCGCTAACATCATTCTCTGTGGGACTTCTCGTTTGATCATTTTGACCCAGAATATGAGACTTACTTTCACCCTTGTCTCTTCTGAGTCAAGGAGTTCTTCGAACAGATCGTCATCGGTGACGTCAGTCACTCGAAATCCTTCTTCAATGGCAATAATTGCACACCATTGTCTGCCTTCGTCGTCAAACCCTTCAACCATTGCTACTTTCCCTCGTACTGCTGCAATATATATCGTTAAGGGAAATATTTGTCCCCCTTCTTCATGCATAGATATTCTGGGTCTGAATAAAAACTCGTCAGGGGTTCTCATGGTCCTATCTGCAAGACCTGGCAACCCTGCCATAAGCACATGTATGCCATATATGAAGACTTCTGGTTCTACTGGTATAGCTCTCATCCCGAGTATGCTCTGATCATTTCGCACACGTTCGAATAATGCATGCCTGGAGTGGAGCATACTATGCCCTCCTCTGTGAACGAGATAGTCATATTCAACTTTGTCATTAAATCTTGACCCAAAATGTTTACTGGGGTCTGACGTGAATATAGTAAAGGTACATTCATCTCACGATCTCCCACAGAGACTAGGAGATTGTCCGTAAAGGGAACTCTGGTGTGAGCTCCTGTAAAACTCTGAGTATCTATGGCCTGGCCAGACAAGGAAAACTTGCATTCTCGTATGTACGAGAGTGTTGCACCCGTGTCAACTAAGAAGGAATGCGCTTTCCCTCCTATGATGACATTTACCCTTGGTTCCCTGTTAGGGTCTGGTGTCACTGATAGGATAGAACACATCAGGGTTCCCAGCGAGCTGTCCTATTTCATGTATAAGTTCGGTCCACTGTATGCTTGTGTATTTTCTCCATTCCCAGGGTTGCCTCCCCTTCCGGAGTTTGCACCCTGGGACATTTTCGGTGGTGCCTGTTGGGTTTGCCCTTGTGGTAGGTTCCCCATGTTCGAGGGTTGAACCCCTTGCAGTGCACCTTAGTGCAAGCCTGCTGCTTGCTGCTGCACTGTGTGACTTTGTGCACCGCCCTGTTGTGTGATAGCAGGCGGATTCACCGTACCTGCTTCCCCTCCTTGTCCATTTTACCACGTGCTTTGGCTTCTGCACGCGCGTGCCTCATGCCCTGTCATACCACACAGCCAACATACTGGCGGTGATCGGGCTATCTGTCCATATGACATATATGGATTGCCCATCTGCACGTTTTGAAAGCCTCCTTGATTATTCTGCCATCCTCTTCCTCTGAATCCCCGTCCCCTCGGGTAAAATCCCATGTTACCCTGGTTATTCAGCAACAGGTTAATCGCCTGTTGTGCGTTCGATTCAGCTGGGCTGGTCAGCATAGCTCCTTCGAGAGCATACTTTGAGAGTTTCTTTTGCACCAGCTCGCTTCCTCACCCTTACGAGTTGCCTCCTTTTTTCGATTCTTTTCTTGCAACAATCTACAGTAATGTGCAATAGTCAACTGTATTTCGGCCCATGGTTTAGCTTCTAGTCCTACCAATTTCTTGAGCTGTTTCTGCACCGGTTCTGTTAACCTTTGGCATAATATATGGTAGAATACAGGGATAGATTTCGTCCAAGATTCATGTGTTTCGAGCACCCACGCGTCCTGAAAATTCTGGATATAAATTAACGGATCTTCTGACTCCTTCATTTTTCGAGTCATTATAGCTCCCATATCGAAAGTGTCTGGGTACAATACTCGTAGCACTTTCCACACCGCTGCTCTACAATTATTAAATGGTGCTCCATCATGGGTCGTGTTAATTATGGTTACACCAGGGTACCCTGCTCTTTTCCACACATCGTTTGCTCTCTCACCAAGTATGGCGATCTACAGACCCTTAATGTCCCCTCTAGCTAACGTGACACCCCCTGTCATTTTTTCTAACTCGTGTATCCACTTCCCAGCTCCCCATGTCAACATTGGAAGCTTTTTCAGGTTTTCTCTGTCCATGTGTGGCCATGGAATATATTGTGGTCTTAGTCCCCCCTTTTCTAGTAGCAGGAATTGGAATGCGCAATCTTCCTTCTCTTTCCCCATAGCTCTCCTGTCAATCGCTGGGGTAACATTTCCGCATCGCTGTCTACCTGGCAACGTCCTCAATCTGTCTACATAAGCAGGTGCTGATACCCCCCTCTGACCGTGGGGTGTTCCTTCATGTCGGCCAGGCTGCGCGGCAGACTCTGATGCCCTAGATGCAGACTCACTGGCGTCTAACTATTGTACCCCTTTGTCCCTTGGGAGGCGCTTCTCAAGCCATCTCCCTTCTTCGTGAGCCTCATCCTCTGTCTCCCCACCGGAGTCAGACATTGATTGTTCCAAATTCAAACAACTCCTTGCATCTTCATCGTTGCTACTAATTTCTAGACTGTCCAGGGACAATCTCCCGCTCCCACTACTTCGGGTGACCTCCTCTGTATCGTATAACTGAGTGCTCTCCAAGCGCTCGTCTTCCCTTTCCCCGTGGGATATCCGCTCCAAACCCATTTCATTATATATTTCATCGATCATTTCCCCGATGCTTCTGGTGTCAAAGTCATCTTCGATATTCGTCCCACTCGAGCCTGGTACTGGGTCATACGCAGGAATGTATTCTTCAATATCTTCGCATTCTACAACGGGATTAGGTTTTTTAACTTCCCGCTTCAGATACTAGAGATCGCGTGCCCTCTGTCTACGCTTACGTTCCATATCATCATCGATCTCCTTATGCTTCCTTGCTTCTTCTCTAGTCTTGTCTTCTTTTCTCTTTTCATTTCTTCGTTCGTTTGCCCTTCTAACTTGCTCATCTTCCTGACTCCTTATTCTCTTTTCACATACTCTTTGCTCTTCTTCTAAACTTCCCTGATTCTGTCTGTATTGGTTATAGGCTGCCTTCTGTTTGCGATCGAGCTGTTTTTTTGCTCTTCGAGAAATAGCTGTTCTCGCCTCAGCCTAACTTTCCTTTTTATTCTTTCGTCCCTTATTTTCTTTTCTTTCTCCTTCTCCCTTCTCTGTACCTCATCAGACCCCTTTCTCGGTCTCTCATCATCACTTGCTTTACCATCGAGTTTCAACAATATCTGTCCTCCCATCCATTTTTTTTTGAGAATGCTATCTCATCAGTTCTGTCTTCACTTCCTTTCCGTTTCTTTCCCTCTCTCTCTTTATCGAGAGGTGCACTAATCTGTGCCTTGTCCTTCCTTTCATCATCGCGTCTCTCCTTGTCCCTATGGACTGTGGAGGGAAGATTAATCTCCTGATCCTTCTCCTTGATTTCGTCACTACTGTACGTAGGTGACTCATACAAGGGGTTGCTATACCCCGTGGCTGCCTTAAGTTCTCTTAGTGGGTAGAGTCCCTCTGACTTACTTCTCTCGATCACTGGCTCAGGCAGGGCTGGTGGCATGGTAGGCGTCTCACCGCCCTCCGTGCATATGTATAATATCCAGTCTGTGGGTGGCTCTTCCTCCTTCGGCTATTCAAACATCTTCCAAAGTTCTAGAACACCAAGACGTTTTTTCTAGTTTCTTGCTGGTATATGTGGCATGCAGATAAGTCGTCATATGCTGTAAAGCGGATTTAGATAAAGACCCGTTCTGTGGCCACGGCATGAACATCTTGTGGCCGATACCCTTAACACACTCAGTGCTGTATTTTTTAAGCTTGGGTGCATGTTTAGGCAACTGCTTACATAAGTGGGCGAGTGGTGTAATATCCTCCATGCTTGAATTCTATTTCCAACAATATTTTCATGCAATCTCAATACTTTCAATATTATGAGCGAGCACCAAACACGCAAGCTCCAATCCAATCTTTTCCCATCAAAATTCTATATCATCACTTTACTCAAAAACATCAACCCATGTGCGATTCCCTCTTAGTTACAGAATCACGTAAAACCCAAACTTCATTTCAAACAATCAATGATACAATTCTTTACATTTGACATATAACAGAACACGCACGACAGACACTTGATAGACACCAGCTGGGCACATATATCTCTGCCTTCTAATCACTACCCCGACATGGAGTTTAAACAAACTCCTTTTATGACGTCTTTAATCGTCATCGTAGCCTATTTGTCCCCCAATATGTGGGCTCTGAGTTCACGTTACTTCTGACCGCTATATTAAAGCGCAGGAACAAGGCGAATCCTCTACTTTTTTATCTCAGGGGTCCTTCCTGGTATCCTCTGCTACTTCTCTCGGGTGCCCTCCCGGTAACCTACTTTTTCTCTGGGGTGTCCTCCCGGTAACCACTGTTTTTCTCTCGTGTGTCTATCCCGGTAACCTACTTTTTCTCTCGGGGGTCCTCCCGGTAACCACTGTTTTTCTCTCGGGTGTCTATCCCGGTAACCTACTTTTTCTCTCGGGTGTCCTCCCAGTAACCACTGTTTTCCTCTATTATACTAGAGTCATTATCCCCTTATATATATATACAGTCTCCTCTACTTCTGATTTTTTTATTTTCCGCCACCCTCCATTACCTTTTCCATTACTTGTTCTAATGCCTACAAAACTTTTGCCAAAGTGTTGAGTCTTTTCGTTCACTCACCGCTCGCATGGTTCCTCTCTGGATCTTCGGGATCACCAGCCCCTCTGTTGTTACCGCCTCTCCGGTCTTTTCGTCCGATCGACTGCCCTTAGGAATGAGAAGGGTTATGCTCTGTAAGGCGGGTTGCTTCAGACCCACTGCAGATTTTATGGACTTACTCTATCATTGTCCACGGGAAGCTTCTCAGTCCACTCAGCCGAATGGCGAAGGACTTGTGATATTGCCTAAACGCAGAGTTATTTCATGTCGGCGGTCAATAGGTGTCTTATCAATAGTTAATCAATACTCGATGGTCAAGAACCATCCTTGTCGTTACCAAGTGTACCGGAGAGCGGAGAGACCTCTGAATGGGCCCAATGAGATTCAGAGCTCGCCCTCCGGCACCTTAAAACAAGATAGCCGCATCTCAAGGAGGATGGGGTGCGGGATTCTCATAATGCAACACCCATCAATAAGGACAAGTCAATGGTTTGGCAAAGGGAAGTCCGTTTAATGACAAGTACAAAAAACGGGGAAACAAATGGTAATCAACAGAGATGCGATCGCCTGTCTCGCTTCAACTTCCAAATTCTTCATGCAAACAGTAACTTTTATAGCAAATTTGCATCATCATTGACGTGTAAAACTCATAAGTTTGACATGCAGTTCTATTGATTGGAAAAGGTAACTTAATTATAGGTGCCATATCTGTATATGGTAATAGACCGTGAGGATTGGACAACTCTTATCGGGTGGGTGTCTACGCTTGTGATAGATGTCGCTACAACTACGACGTGTTATTGGTTATACAGCTATAGGACCCTAGATTATTTGGTCCATTGTGATTGGGTGGGTTACACCCCTAGGCCTAAATCTCCACTTTAATTAGAAGCATGCAGAATAGACACCCAAGTGCCTGGTGTCCCAAGATTCACCCTGCCTCCCTTCCATCAATCAGTACTTTAGGGCTATGTGTCAATTAGTTGGCTGCGGACGGCCTCGAAACTGTTGCTTTTTATCAGGAAATGTTATGGCATCCTCGGGTTCTGGGTGACATCAGACGATGGTGCCTCTTAGCGCCTGGCTGGTCACGTGTCTGTTCACTGTGAATCTGCTTCATTTTCCTTCTTTTTGTGTATTTGATTCTTTGTTCAGCCTCACCACCTGCTTAGGGCCTCCTTATCTCGAACTTCACTGGCTGGCAGTCATGCTCTGAAGTTTCGGTTCTTCGGAGTTGCCGCTTCCCTTCCTTCCTCGAGTTGACCTATAATTCCCAGGCATGAGCTACTTCTTACTGAGTTTTGATTCCGCTCTTCCATTCTGGTTTTAGCTGGAATATGAATCTCTGCCTTTTCTGCCCCTTTCAGTCTGGGCTTTATTCTGCTTTACAAAATGGAGTCACACGTGTATAATGTGCTTCGTTGAGGTAGATATATAGTTGCCGCTTGCCGCTCTATTCTTCTACCAAGCATTGCAAGCAGTACCATTTTCTTAGCTTCTTGCGTTCCAAGCCTATTTACAGGCGTTAGCTGGTTGAATACTTCCATCTAGTTTCACAGCTACGTTTCCTCACGTTTCTTTATATTAACATCTTTCCACTTATATGTCCATTACAACATCATTCCTTACATTTCGTCCTTGTGTGTCATCTTTTGTCCGTCGTTTATGTTCATTTGTATGGCGGTCCGGTCTCTTGTGCCATCATCACTCGCCTTCCATTAAGGTTCTATGTGTCTCCTCGGGGACAGTCTGCAAATAGTCTTCATTTCATGTCAGCTGCTGGTACGGTTGTCTCAGTGGGTACCGAGCTGCCCATGGCTGTCTCGTTATAGGCACTTCAACATGTCTTGCAGTTCTGATGGGCACTGGGCAGAGGCCTAGAATTGCTCTTTGTTGGTTCATTTGTTCCTCATACGTTACATATCTCGGCGAGTAAGTCCCTGGTACCTCAAAATGGGGGGCTGGGGTGCAGGCCATGTCTGGGACCTTCTCTACACTACCTATGTGTATTCCTCTATGGCCGCACCTACTGTGCTGTACAGCATGTCATAGTGCATCTGAAATCCAGGCAATGTACTCCTTGATCTGGCATTTCCTTGGGATTCCCTCTCTGTGTCACTATCTCTCCCTCTTTCTGTTGTGGTACATTGTACTCCAGGGCTGATCACAATCTATTTCCAGTCACCCTCTGGCACCCTGTGTTGCTCTTGCGGTGGGTGGTCTCTGCATATTTTCTGTATCAAAGCATGTGTTGTCATGGATTCCCATGTTGTTTCTGCTGTTACTATGCATATTATTTAATTTAGGGTAAGCGTCTCCTGATGGTGTGCATCGTATGCAAGGCAGCTGGGTTCCCTGGACAGGTAAGTGAATGGCATTTGCTGACACTTGTGTGATGTTTGCATGGGAGTGTAGCACTCTGTGTGTTAACTTGGGATTCACTTAGCTTGAGGTCAAACACTACTTCTTAAGGGGTGCATGTTTCACAGGGGATACTTCTGATGACGGCTATGGGCATGTTCTTCTGATGGATTGCTGGGGCCACTGTTTACTGATTCTAAAATGTGTGAATTCAAACTGTGTGGGGCTTTCATGGTTGTTTGGAAGTGGGTAGCATGGTCAACTGTTTGTGGCCTGTGGTAGGTGCTGATGTGTGCCTCATGGCACTTTGATCATGTGTAATGAGTGACACTTCAGATCCCTAGCAGGGTTTGTGGGTTTTTGGCTGTATGTCACATTTGGCCTGTCTTCATTATGGATCAAGTATTATGGTGTGCAGCACCATTTTAAAGCCACAAACATGTTGGTATGTATGCATGTTTGTGGGGTGATATGTTGTGTACCAGCACATTTGGGTTAGTGTTGTTGGTGCTTTCTCGTTAATTTACCATGCCACTGCACCATGGTGTTTGCAGCTTCTAGTGCAGTGCAGCTGGGTAAATGGTACTGCTGCTTTTGATTGAATGCAGTATTCAACCATTTGTATGCTGTGACAATGAAGTCTGCATTGAACATGGTCTGGTGATTCACATTTTACTTTTAGCATGCTTTTATGGTTGATTGATGTATCACATTGCTTTGTGTTGTCTGCTTATGTCTGCCATGGCAGTTCCCTCGGTGGGCAGCATGACATTGTGACATCAAGCATGGTTCTGGCGAGAGTGCAAGAGGTGAGTATTTCTGTAATGGCCAACCCATCCACTGTATGTTCTGCACCTACTCCTTCACAGTACCTTTGTAATGCGCTTGCATCTATTATGTTTTTTAAAACACAGGACTGACTAAACCTACTTGTGACAGGCCCTTCAAACGCAACCCTCCGCACCTCTCCCCCCCCCACCACTCACCGTCCTCATTCCTCATTCTCCTCCTTCAATCATGTCTCCCCTGAAGAAGTCACCAGAGTTGACAACTACATGAAGGTGTCATCACAACTGGTGTGCAGGTGCTCCTACAGAAACATCAATGGCAACATCTCTCTGTCACCTGCTCTTGCTGATCTCTGCAACCACTCCTTTCCTGCTGTTTAGTTTCCATCCTCCATCAAGAACTTCCTTGTGCACACCATCCTTACTATGCCATATGCAGAGCCTTCATGACCAGCAAAGTACTGACACATGTCTTTCATCACCTTCCTGGGGAAACTGCTTGACAAGTTTGTCCTCTCACAAATGGACGCCCATGATGTAGTTGTTGGGCATGTCCATGTACACCAGTGTGGATTGAAATCATCCTGAGCCATAGACACTGCTCTCCAGAACACCCATGAATGAACGGTAGCATCCCTCAATTCATAATCCCCTGCTGTCCTCATCCTCCTTGATATCTCATCTGTTTTTCACACAGTGAGCTATTCCATCCTCATTAAAATGCACCATGAATGGGCAGAGGACTTGCTTAGCTCATTCCTAAACAATGATTCCTACTAAACCATTCTGCGTCTTTTCGTCTCCCCTACTTCAGCCTCCACCTGTGACGTCCCGCAGGTCTCCATTCTTTTGCCATGCATCTTTGACATATGTATTTCCCTGCTGTAACACTTCTTTGCCTCATTGTACAACACATTAATGTGCTATGCTGACGACACACTACTCGTCAGCAATGTTCCTACTGACACACTTGCACCCTCATTCCCCATGACTGACTCTCAGACATCCTCGCCTGGTGCACTGCAAATGACCTTGGCTTGTACGGCATATAAAAATTAGAGTGTCCCTATTGGATCCCCTGCAGCCTACTTCTGACATTCACTCCGTCCTTCCTCCATGGGCTCACTCCCTGTCCCCTCATCCCAAACCAGGACTCTTGGATTCATCTTCGACTACCCCCTTTCCTTCATGACTCATATTCGTGAGATTGTCAAGAACTCTGACTTTCAGCTCTTGATGCTCAAAGTAACTGTTCCCTTCCACACCTTCACACAGAGGTGTAATGTTACACTCCCAAGTCACTGTGTGTTTGTCTCCCCTCCCAGTTATTGGGCCTCATTACGACCCAGGCGTTAACCATGGCGCTATTAGCGCCATGGTTGACGCCGGATTCCGCCATGGTGAATGGCGGAATTACCGCCCCATTCCAAGGTTGGCAGGGTGGGAATTCCCTATTCACCATTGGCCCTTCCCCATTCCCATTCTTGCCCCCATAGGGCTCAATGGGAATGGGGAAGGCGGTAATTACGGCACCGCAAATTGCGGTACCGTAATTACCTCCAAGGTCCCTTTGCAGGTCCCTTCCTTAACGGCTGGTAAAACCAGCCGTTATGGTAGGGACCCGCAAAGGGACCTCGTAATTGGGCGGTAAGGGATTATCGGCACCAGTGCCCTTACCGGTACCAGTAATCCCTTACCGCCCGGGTCGTAATGAGGCCGATTGTCATGATTTCTTTGCAGTATAGATTGGATTATTGATCCCTGTTAGTAAATCATTGTTTACATTCACCTGTCCCCAACCTGTTGCCCTGTGTGCACTTGGAAACATTTTGGGTTATTGGATGAGTGCCTAACCAATGAACAACACATGTGTTTATTGATAATGTGCTTCCATGACTGTGTGCAGTGCACTTTCCCAGTACTACGCAGGTGATGGCCAGCCTTATCATGGCAATGGCAGTCTTTCAGGGGTGGGCCATGTTTTGGTTGTGATAAATTATATGCATATGTGCTGTCTTCACATTTTCATGCTGCATGGTGAGTGATGTGGTCATTGTGTATGTGACATTATGTAATGAATGGAGATATGTTGCCTGCACATAAGCTGCATGTCATTGAGGGGTACAGGCAGTGTGGGTGATGTTGTTTGGTGTGACTGTGTGTTTATTGTGTGTTTGAATTGCATGCTCTGTGCAGGTGTTTGTGCATGTGTGCAGGTACACATGTAGATGGTTATTGTAAAGACTGGAGGGGGGTATCTGTACTCCTGCTCTCTATGTGGCAGAGTAGAGGCACAGAGCACCCCAGCCAAGATTCTCTATTGTTGGTAGTAATGGACAAGCAATCAAGGCTTAGCTCGCAGGAGGTGATGCAGGCTGGTTCTTAAGTACAGTGTAGTCCCCAAGCACCCAGAACAGAAAAAAATGTCCACACACTATGTTAGTGAAAACACAGTCTTTATATAAATATGGTTCACGTTATGTAGACAATGACAATAACAAACTTTGTGCTCCGACAATTCTAAAATGGTAAATATATACAGTTTCTATGTGGTACCACTATTACTCTGATTCCATTAAAATGCATCAACTGTAGAGAGTTCAAATAGCATACAAATCAATATAGCAAAAGGTATCAACCAAAGACATAGGAGGAAAGCAAGGTTTTAGACAACTGGCAGAATACTGGGCCCCTACCGTCAGGATCCTTGCACCTGTGCAACCTGTAAATAAAGATATAATACAAGCCCATATATTGCTTATAAGATTCTTATTTCCTTCTATAAAGGTACTCCCACCCCAATGTACCTGGAATAGCAGAGTTCGACGTTAGGTCGTCAACGGATCCTTCTTGAGCGGCTCCCTTTAAGGCAGGAGCCACGGATTGTCGAGATCCCATGAGGAAATGGTGAACAAAGGCATCGAGGCAGCAGTTTCGGTCCTTGCGGTGCTTGTTGACGATCGGTCGTGGACGTCCTGCGAAGATGAGGCGTGTGGGGCACCTCGACAACGATAGTTCGTTGTTGCCAAGAGTTACTGAAGAACTTTATCCCAGAAAGGGCGTTGGGTCGTCGGCGTATTTGTGGTCTTCGGGTGGCAGGAACCCACCGGCGGATTCTCCTCGGCCCGTCGGCAGCCTTGAATTTTTCCGCGGGGACAAAGCGGTTGTCGGTGATGCGCGAGGGAGTCCTTCGTTCAAAGTATTCTTAATCAATGTAGTGTTGCAGCTCCGGTCGACGATGATCGTTGTTGACAGTGATGGGCTTCAATGCCCGGATGCTTCGCTTTGTGATTCCGCGGTGGTCCCCGTCTCCGGTCGGCAGCCTTTCGAGGACTGACTTCCACAGCGCTTCGGCGAAGGTTAGCTGGTGCACGATGGTCCCTCGTAGCTCTGGGAGAGGTCCCCCAGCCAGGTCCTCTCTTGGATCAGTTCCTTGAAGGTACAGCAGCTTTCAGATTGGTGAAGGATAGCAGCAGCAATTCTTCTTCTTCCAGTGGGCTTCAATGTTAAACATCAAGTATCAACTTCAGCTTCTAAACAATTTCCATCAGTGAGAGCTCCCCAGATATACTGTTTGGTCTCTCATTCACACTGCTAGGTCACACTCAGGCAACCAATTATTCAGAACGGCATTCATGCAGGCAGGCAGGCTCACAGTGCATTCAGGCCATCCTCCTCCCTGCAGTCACTCAGAGCAAGGAATGTGTATTGGGACAAGTACCCAGCCATTCAGCACTCCACACTGCATTCATACCAGTTTGAAGTCCATATTGGTCGCACACTCAATTCACCCAGATCCCACCTCAAGGGTGTACCAAAACATACAGTCACTGGGAAGGCTCCAGCCAGTCTGGCCTGGACTTCCCCACAATACCATATATGGAACTTCACCCAACAGCCAGTCAGGGGGAAGGGACAGAGTCTGGACTTCCCAGGACTTTGGGAAAGCAAGGTAACAGGCAATAGAAAGTAAGAGGCAACAGGGGCCATCTTGTCTCCTATCAGGAATCAACTGATTCCAATGTCAGGGCCTGGGTATCCCAAAATAGAGGATTCTCAGAGCACCCGTCAAATTCAGCATTGAGCTGCCACCAGCCCACACCCTGCTCTGTATGCCAAAATGGAGGATTCTCAGAGCACCCGTCAAATTCAGCATTGAGCTGCCACCAGCCCGTACCCTGCTCTGTGGGCCACGCACAGGTGCCCAAAAAGATATACACTAGGGGTACAGGATTGAAGACAGATCCAATTCCGATGTCGCAGGCATCTGTCTGGACGATAAAGGGTTTGCTGTAGTCAGGCGCACTCAACACAGGTGCCAATAAAGGCCTTCTGGCAGTCTTTGGTCCAGTTGACCTTCCTCAGTTGTTTGGGCGAAGTCAGAGCTTTCAGAGGGGCAGCTATGGTTCCATAGTCGGCCATGAAGTTGCGATAATACCCAGTGAGGCCCAAAACGGTTCTCACTTGGTTTTGAGTAGTGGGAGTCTCCCAGTCATGTACATCTTGTAATTTACTGGGGAGAGGTTGGATTTGACCCCCTCCTACCTCATGACCAAGATACGTGACCTTCCCCTGAGCTATCTGGCACATGGTGGCCTTGATAGTGAGGTTAGCCCTTTTCAAGACCTGCAAAACCATATCCAGATGAGTCAAATGCTCTTCCCAGTTGGAACTGTAGACAGCAATGTCGTCTAGGTAGGCCACACAAAAGGCCTCCAGCCCACTGAGCGCATGATTGACTAATCTCTGGAAGGTGGCAGGTGCATTTTTCAACCCAAAAGGCATGACTCTAAACTGGTAGAGCCCCTCAGGTGTTGAGAGGGGTATGCAGTCTTTTCCTTGGCATGGTCCATCAGAGCTATTTGCCAATAGCCTGAGGAAAGGTCAAAGATGCTCACAAATTTGGCAGCACCTATGGTGTCCACAAGCTCATCAGCCCTGGGAAATGGGTGCACGTCTGTTTTGGTGATGGCATTGACCCCTCTGTAGTCCACACAGAAACGCCAATCCTTGGTACCTGCCCGGGAACGTGCCTTGGGTACAATGACCACTGGACTGGACCAGGGACTGGTTGAGGGTTCAATAACACCGAGATCCAACATCTTGGCGACCTCAGCCTGGATGTGGATGTTCACAGTGTCTGACATCCTGTAGCATTTGCTTTTGACAGGTACGCTGTCACCAGTGTCAATTTCGTGCCTGCACCACGGGGTGAGGCCTTGTGTCATTGAGAACAGAGGCGCATACTGCTGGAGCAAAGCCCTGCAGACCATCTGCTGCTCTGGTGTCAGATCTAGAAAGAGATGCACTCCCTTCACTGAGCTAATAGAAAGTAAGAGGCCACAGGGGCCATCTTGTCTCCTATCGGGAATCAACTGATTCCAATGTCAGGGCCTGGGTATCCCAAAATAGAGGATTCTCAGAGCACCCGTCAAATTCAGCATTGAGCTGCCACCAGCCCACACCCTGCTCTGTATCCCAAAATGGAGGATTCTCAGAGCACCCGTCAAATTCAGCATTGAGCTGCCACCAGCCCGTACCCTGCTCTGTGGGCCCTATCCTGAGGGTTGCTATGCAGCAAATCAGGACGGGTCTCACTCTCATCCTCTTCTTGTTCTGAAGCCAGCAATAGACAAAAGACTTCTGTTCGCCTATGGAAAGGCTTGAGCCTGATGATGTGGAATACCTGAGGGGCTACCCCAGGGACTCCCATGTCAACCAGATAATTGACTTTGCCCATCTTGGAGATGATGCTGAAGGGTCCAGTCGACTTTTCTGCCAAAGCGCGAGGCTTAGTAGGCTCCATCACAACGATCTCCTGCACTGGAGTTCAATCCACTTGTGATGCTTTAAGGTCATGCCTGTATCTTTTCAATTCCTGGCTTGCCTTAAGGTGGGCTGTGCCTGGGGGGGCGCTGTTGCGCACGAGAGAAGATGGCGTCTCTCGTGTGAGCTCCGGCTAGACCCAGGGCCACAAAGCCAGAAAAGACAATTTGCAGGCTCTGATTACCCGCGATTTTTGCAGAGGACGAGTGACAATATCTTCAGATAACCCACACGAAATTTCAGACTGATCGGTGCGGGGATTCCAGAGATAGAGGCCCGGATGTTCTTCGGGCGGCCTGGAGATCGGCGAACAGCGGGAAGAGAGAGGAGCCCCACCCCGGCGTGGCACCATCGGGCCGCTCCTGCCGTTCACTCAGCGTGAGGAAGCCGCGGCTACCCCAGATATCGTGTATCGCCCACTGACCCACCTGCCGCCTTCTTCGCATGGGAACCTGAGAGGCCCGGACGGGTGAAGGCCTGCCCTGTGGTCAGACGACACTTGCAGAGGTAGGCCCCCCTCGCCTCAAACCAGCACGCCACCTAGCTATCCCCGAGGGGGCCTCTCCGCACCGCCTACGCGGGCCACCATCTCCCAGGGACTGTTGACCGTATGCGCACCGAAACTAGCGCTCCATTCGTTCATATATGACAGTGGGAAATGACTGCCCCTTCTAATAAAGCTGCGACGGGGCGCGGACTCCAGAGCCGCCTGGATAACCCACATCTCCCATTCCGGGGACGATGCCCAAAAACTTTGGCCCGGAGAAAGGCAGAGGAACCATCGACAAATTCACAACCGCGATGCAGAGAGAAGCGGAGCCCGAGACAGACCAGGAAACGTTGGTGCAGGAGAACCAGGCGGCCCCAGCTACAATGATGGACCCCCAGGCCGTTTTTCAGGCGATGCAACAGGGCTTCGCTGCACTCACGGACAAATTAGATGGGATCACGGCAAGTGTCGCCAACATTAAGTCACAACTTGACAAGACAACCACGCGCATGACGGAGGCGGAATCCAGGATATCTGGCACTGAGGATGCTTTAGAGGCCCTGAAAACCACGGTAGCCACAATGGCTATCGAACTTGGAACGGTGAAGTCCAAATGTGCAGATTTGGAGGCGAGATCTAGGAGAAACAACATCCGCATTATTGGCGTTCCAGAAGGCGCCATGAAAGGGTCAATGGAGAAGGCAGTGGAAGATCTCCTCCGCACACTATTGGGTGATCCCGGATGGTCACCGATGTTCATAGTCAAGAGGGCGCACAGATCACTGGCCCCGAAACCGAAACCCGGGGCTTACCCCAGGCCCATCATAGCGCGCATGTTAAACTACAGGGACAGAGATCTGATCCTTAAAACCGCCAGGGAAAAACAGGTGCTCAAATGGGAAGCAAATGTTATCCGCATCTTTCCGGACTTTACCTTGGCGGTCCAACAGGAAAGGAAGCTTTTTACAGGAGTCAAGAAAATGCTACGCGAACGGCAAGTTCAATACGTAATGCTCTACCCAGCCAGGGTCAAAATCCAGCATCAAAACAAGTCCTACTTTTTCACATTTCCCGAAGAAGCGACGACCTTTATAGAAACGCATATCCCACCGAACACGGGGCAGTCTTAAAGTGTTGGCGATTTGAACCAGACTGAGACCTAAATATTCTCACCCCGTCCTTGAAGTGAAAAGGAACAGCAACACCTGAAGCCTCCACCCTGGAGGCCCACATCTGGGACACTAAAGTAGTATGTACATCTCTAATGGAAACACCGTCCCGGAAGTCAGAAGGATGTGCGAGAGCAACGTGCGTAAACCGGACACGACACCTATAAGTGAAGCGGGCTCTGGAGACGCTGCAGCCCCCCCTGTAGCAGGTGCTTGAAATGTTGGTGGGTGAGGAGGGATGGATATCTAAGGGCACAGTTGAAGTTTGGGGAACTGTGAGGGTGGGGGGAAGGACTTACACGGGAGTTGCAGGGTTTTGTTATACAAGAAAAAGCACACAGATTTCAGACATCCCGTCATTCCATCCCACAATGGCAGTTTATAAGAGGCCACATGGCTTTGTACAACCCATAGACAATGGCTAGCTTAGACAAAGACAACATCAATAGGCTTAGCTGGAATGTAAGGGGCCTGGGATCTAGGATTAAGAGGAGGAAGATATTGGCCTACCTCAATAGACACGCGGCCAAGGTGATCTTCCTACAGGAGACGCATTCTGGTCCACGACAAGGAGGACAATTGATGCCTAACTGGGGCTCGCATCAGTATTTCACGACATACTCCAGCCGGGCTAGAGGGGTAGCAATTCTGATTCACAAAACACTGCCCTTTGAATGTATTGATGTTGAGTGTGATCCGGGGGGGAGATATGTCATGCTTCATGGCAACCTATGTGATAAAGAATTTGTCTTTCTGAACGTGTATGGTCCGAACATCGACCAACCAGACTTTTATGCCTCAGTGTTTGAAAAATTGGCAAGATACCCGACAGCCCGGGTGATTTGTGGCAGGGACTTTAACACAATATTGGATGTACATCTCGATCGCACATCTACGCAAGCTAGAACACTGACTAAAGCCGCGCAAGCAATACACCTACATATGGCTGAGCTACAACTAAAAGATGCCTGGAGAACATTGAACCCGATCGGTAGAGAATACACCTATTACTCCACAGTCCATGACATGCACTCCAGGATAGATTTATGGCTCATAGATGGGGACAGCATGGCATGGGTCACAGACTCCCATAAACACCCAAGAACGTACTCAGACCACTCACCGATACAGCTTACACTAAGAATCCCTGGTCAGGCCCTCTCCAGACCACCTTGGAGGTTCAAGCAGGCAGCCCTGAAAGATCTGGTCTATAACACCTCGATGAAACAATATATACAGGACTACTTCGATAACAACGAACACTCTGTCTCTAACCAGTCTATACTATGGCAGGCGTTCAAAGTCTGCATCAGAGGTCACTCAATATCCGTAGAGGGGGGAATCCTTAAAGACATTCGGAATAGGTTAAGTAGGCTAGAATTTCAAATAGCGTCCCTGCAATCACAATACGCATCCGCTCCATCACCCCAAATCAGCTCTGAGCTAAAGACCAATCTAGACGAATACACCGAGACTGCAGAACAGGAGGTCAGATACTTTGATCGACCAGCTGCAGCCGGTAGATATGGGGAAGGGGAACGCCGGGGGAAATTATTAGCTAGAACGGTACGCATAGAGAATGGCCCCACTACCATACCATGCATACAGATGCCTGATGGCACGGTAACCACCGACCAGGACAAAGTGAAGGAGACCTTCTATGCCTATTACAAAGACCTATACTCCCCGCAAAGCACTGCAATAGATGACGAGATTGAGAGCTACCTGGCCCAGATTCCCACAACCCTGTTAGCGGACACCACCAGGGAAACACTTGAGCTACCCATCACCGAACCTGAAACACTCGATGCAATAAAAGCTCTCCCCAACGGTAAAGCGCCGGGTTCAGACGGGCTAAGCGCTGAGTTCTATAAAGAGTTCAGTAGTGAACTGGTTCCCAGGCTCCACGCTGTGTGGATGGAGACTCTGGACACAGGGGAACTCCCCGAGACCACCAGGGAAGCTATAATCACTCTCCTGCTGAAATCGGGGAAGCCCCCTGGGGATTTTGGATCATACCGACCGTTATCCCTAATAAACACTGATGCCAAAATCCTGGCCAAAATAATAGCATCTAGGCTTACACCACTGATGCCGTACATGATACATGAAGATCAGGCGGGGTTTATATTGGGCAGATCTACGGCGACGAATATAAGGAGATGCCACCAAATCATTGCCACGATACCCCCAGAAACCCAAGGTATAGCTGTCTCTTTAGATATGAGGAAAGCATTTGACACTGTCTCATGGCTGTTCCTGTTCGGTGTGTTACGAAATTATGGATTTGGCAAAAAACTTCATAAGGTGGATCCGAATACTTTACATGCGACCATACGCTAAGATCAGAATTAATGGATCTTTCACAGATATACTTGAACTACTGGGGGGTACTAGGCAGGGCTGCCCACTCTCCCCACTACTCTTCGGCCTGGTTATTGAACCCCTAGCGGACATACTCAGATTCCGTTTTGGCTAGAGGGTAAGCTACATATTATAATGCTTTATGCATATGATATCTTATTATACCTGAAGAACCCAGACTGCACACTGGGCAGGGTGCTGGCTGCAGTCAAAGAGTTCGGTGAATATTCAGGTCTTTGCCTAAATCCCAAGTCGGAGATATTCCCACTCACGGATGCAACCATGCAGCCCCAGAACCGCCACGGCCTTATATGGAGTCCATTACACATTGTTTATTTAGGTGCGGCAGTCGCCAGATCCGCTCAACTCTCCCGAACACTAAACTACACCTCACTGACAGACGCACTTTGCACCAAAATAAAGCGCTGGAACGCCCTTCCAATATCAATGATGGGTAGGATAGCATTAATCAAAATGATCATTCTGCCTAAGCTTTTCTACCTGTTCAGTACAGTACCGGTGTGACCGGGTCGCACACTATTCTCCAAAATTAATAGTGCATGTATGGCGTTTGTGTGGGGAGGTCATTCGAGGCTGAGCTGGAGGGTGCTAACAGATACGTATCCCAGAGGCGGCCTAATGGCCCCCGACGTAGAATTGTATTACCTAGCAGCACAGGCACATTACGCTGCCGACTGGGCCACCTGCTTCCTCAACCCTGGCCCCCCACCCCCCCTGCGAGGGAACAGGAAGCAATACTGGCCCTACAGAAAACCACTGGGCCCACACCTAAACGATACAACACTATGCATCCATCCAATGTCACAATCACTGCATGGGCCAAAATAAATGATATGTTTGTAGGCGGCAAACTATACCACCCGAGCATGCCAATATGGGGCGACCCCCACACACCCTTCCCCTTGGACGGTGCGGTGGCAATACACTGGACTGCCAAGGGAATCACACAATGGGGACAGATGTTTCGGGACAAACAGTTTGTGGAGTGGGATGAGATTAAGGACATGGTAGGAAACACAAACACACACAGACAGCAATTCCACAAGGTTGCAACAGCCACACAACGGATCTACCCATCATTCCCAAACGAA
Organism: Ambystoma mexicanum; assembly: GCF_040938575.1. NCBI lineage: Eukaryota > Metazoa > Chordata > Amphibia > Caudata > Ambystomatidae > Ambystoma > Ambystoma mexicanum. Next base: position 20,551,380 of record NC_090933.1, on the reverse strand, counting down.
CCCGAAATAAACATGGGCCTTGGTTACATATTCACGGGGGGGACACAGAAGGTTACGGCCTCCACTCTCTACAAAACTATAATGCAAACACGCCTGAAAACACCCCACACCGCAAAGGCCGCCTGGGAGCGTGATCTGGACCAACTGATAGAAGAACAGGATTGGTCCCAGATCTGTGCACTGACTAAGCTTGTGTCCTGCAACTCGAGATTCAAATTGATACACTATAAAATTATCCATAGAACCCAATACACGCCAGCGAATCTCAAGCGTCTATATCCCACTCTCTCTGGCAACTGACCAAGATGCAATTCTGAAAATGCTAATATATACCATATGCTGTGGGACTGTGTAGAACTAAGTCAATACTGGGCCGGGGTCTGTGGAGCTCTGGATAAGATGGCGGACCAACCGGTTGAATGGACACCACAGTTGTGTATATTGGGGGCGGTTGGGAAAATGAACCCAACTTGGCGAAAACTGCTCAATTTAAGTCTGCTGTTGGCAAAACGGGTCATTCTGATGAGGTGGAAAAACGCTTGCCCGCCAACAGTAGAGGACTGGAACAGAGGCATGCTGTGGGCTAATGACACCGAAGAACTGTATATAGATTCAGTTATGACCCCCTCTAGACCCAGAAATATATGGGCACGGTACAAACAGTATCTAGCAGAGCAACCAACCCCTGAGGATGTTAATGTAATGTGAAATTGGCCAATATATGTATTATGATCACTGTAATTGAATGTCGCAAATGTAACTGCATAATCTGTGTGCAAAGTTAAATAAAGTTGTAAAAAAAAAGGTGGGCTGTGCCTGGCCCATCATATGTGTTATCCTCCATCTGAGGCCTAACACATAGTCCCCCACTTGCTTGGCAGGAACTGGAGGGGTGGCTTCCAAACCTTCTGTGATCAAGGCAAGGGGCCCCCTCACGGGATGTCCAAAGAGTAACTCAAAGGGGCTGAAACCAATACCCTCTTGACGTACCTCTCTGTAAGCGAACAACAGGCATGGCAGGAGGAGATCCCATTTCCTCCTTAGGGGCTCTTCCTAACGACCCAGCATGCCTTTGAGAGTTTTGTTAAATCTCTCAACCAGACCATTGGTCTGGGGGTAGTAAGAGGTGGAGAACTTATAGGTTACCCTGCACTCCATCCACATCGTTTTCATGTAACTCGACATGAAGTTGGATCCTCTGTCAAAGACAACCTCCTTAGGGAATCCAACTCTGGTGAACATGCCCAGGAGAGCCCGGGCAACCACCTTGGAAGTAACAGTCCGAAGGGGTATAGCCTCAGGGTACCTGGTGGCATGATCTACCAAGACCAGGATGAACCGATGTCCGAAGTGGGAGGGTCAAAGGGACCAACAATGTCGATGCCAATCCTCTCAAATGGTGTGCCAACCACTGGCAATGGCTGCAGTGGGGCAATGACACTACCTCCAGTCTTGCCAGACAACTGACAAGTTGGGCAGGTCCTGTAGTGGGACTCCACTTCAAGTCCCATCCGGGGCCAGTAGAAATGGGCAGAGAGCCTTTGCTTTGTCTTCTTGGTCCCAAGACGACCAGCAAAGGGTACCTCATGTGCCAACTGCAGTAGGAAGGGCCTGTAAACCTGGAGTAGAACCAACCTCTGAGGGCATCAGGTTCAGGCTTAGTGGGCTCACTAACAAGGAGCTCACCCTTCGAATATATCCGGAATGACCAAGGCACTTCTCCTTGTGCCTTGGCCAGGGCCTATTTCCACAGACCCTTGAGAGAGTGGCACTCTCTCTGTCCCCTACAGAAGTCACCCCTAGAGGATCCCCCTTCAGCCAGCAGGCATTGAAGGTCGGGGTGATCCTCTGGGTTGAGCACCTCTCCCGATGGAGGGTCTTCTGCCTCTTCTCCCTCAGAAGTTGAGTTTGGGTTCACCACTGGGCCCAGCTCGTCCGGAGCATGCATCCCAGTGGGTGCTGCTGAAGCAGCAGGAAGAGAAGGGGTCCCCTTTGCAGAGGTGGCCTTCTTACTCTTCCGTCTTCTTGCCTTGGGCCGCTCCTTTGGCTCGGGTACCTGACTCTCAGTCAGATCCGGTGTTACCTGTGACATAGTGACTGCAGCAGTAGTCAGGGGGAAACCATCAGAGATCAACCCCAACTCCACTAGATCATTGCCTAACAAGATGTTGGCAGGTACATTGTCCTGAACCAGGACATGAAGTTTTTTTGTCTTTTCTTCCATCGTAATGTTGACTAAGGCTACAGGCGAGAATTTGGGAGGCCCACCAACTAACCTGGTTGTTCTCAGAGGAGCACCTACATAGTCCTCTGGCTTGAGCAGGGTCCTGTCCACCACTGTCATGCTTGCCCCAGTATCTCTCAAACCAATAGAAGGCTGGCCATTCAAGAGGACACTTCTCAAAAATCTAGGGTGTTCTGTGGGACTGTAGCCAGTACTTTTGCGTACTGGTCCCAGGCCCCAAGGGACACTAGGGAAATCTCTACAGGAGCACCAAATGTGATTCCTGTAGAGGAGGGGAGGACAGTGGCCTCCACCTCAGGCATGGGGTAAGGGTAGGTCAGGCTGACAGCCTGGACTCCAAGTGCCTTACCTTTACACTTGGGGTCACCCTTCTTGTGGTCCAGAGCCCCACAGTCCCAACAAGTGCAGGAATGCGGGGTACGGTACTGGAACCACTTGGAGCCTGCTTTGCAGCAGGTGGACCACTACTCTTACTCCCACCCACATAGGACCTATCCGCACTAGATTTTTGGGTCTTAGGAGAGGAAGGTTTTGGTTTACTCGACTGTGACTGCTTTTGGGGCTCCTCAGACTTCTGAGAGGTGCCCTTCTCTTTGTCCTTGTCCTTCCCACTGGAGTCCTTATGGGACACCCGGTGGGAGGCGCTCTTGTCAGCCAGCCTGGCCAGCTTAAAGGGATCTAAAATGTTCTGGTCAGCAACATACTGACGCAGCTCTGGTGAACAGGCTTCAGAAAAATGCTCAAAAAACAAAAGGTCGGACAATTCAACAACAGTTTTCACCTTGTATCCACCAATCCACCCCATCATGTTCATATGTGCAGTACTCACCCAGTCAACCGAAGACAAATTCTCTCTTTCCTTAAATTCCCTAAACCTTTTAAGGTATTGGGTAGGTGTCTTGCCAAACTTGGCAATCAAAGCAGATTACATGCACTCATTCTGACCCCTTTCTTCCACACTCAGTTTCAGAATACAGTCATAACCAGTCTGAGGCACTCTGCTTAACAAAAACTTAGCCCAATCTCTTTTATCAACAACATGGATTCCACAAGCCATCTCAAATGCTTCAATCCATTGGAGGACATCAGAACCCTCCACATGCACACCAACCAAATATTTCATAAACTTGGAGGCTGGGGACCTGACACTCTCAACTGGTTTAACTGAAGTCTCCACTCTAGCTTTCTGTACCTGGATTTTCTTACATTCAGTGTCCTTGTTTTTAAGTTCAAGATCCTTATCTTTGAGTATCACTTGTTGTGCCAACTCCTCTTTCTTAAGTTCAGCTTCAGTTTCCAACTTTCTATATTCAAAGGCCAATTTCATCCTTAATAATTAAAATTCCAAGGAATTCCCTGAAGAAACATTGCTGGAGGTCATAACAGGGGCAGCATTCCCGGAATCAGATTCAATAACAACCCCAGGGGTAGGGGCCTCAATGGTTGCACCCCCCCCCCTTCAAGAGCTTCACAATCAGTCGGGTAGTCCACCAGGGCAGCTATCAGCTCAGCCCTAGACTTATCCTCAAAGTCTAACTCCCTGGCTTCACAAGCACTCTGGAGAGCCTATAAGCTCATCCTAGTCAATTTACCATTTGCAATAGATTCCATTGCTTGTAATGTAGTTATCTAGTACACAACTAAGCCTTAATTTAACCAAGTGTAGATATTTTGTAAGTGGCAAGGTTACACACTGATTCTTAAAACCATTAGCATCCCACTCCTGCCACCAGTGTAAAAGTACTATCACAATTCACCTAATCTATCCACACCCGGGGCCCATAGAAAATGTGCAAAGGCAAACCAAGAGCCCACTGGAACTCCTGGTTCACCCCCGAGTTAAAAACACTCTGATCTGAAAAAAGAAAGCTCAAAGCATTATGAAAACATACCCCATCCTTAGAGAACAAAACCAACCTGCCCAGCTCTCAGCCAAATACAAAAAGGAGAGCATCCGCACTAAGCGTGATACCCACAATAATAGAATTAACTAAGCTGGTTCCAGCACAAAAGAGCTCTTCATCATATTGAGAGAAATTGAGACACCTAACTCCACTACCGACTCATGCCAAAAAGACAAGCCCTGATGTACGAGCATACAGAATGCTCTCACCAATAAAATGTCCGCCCTGCAAACTAAAATAGCAAACTAACGGCGCAACCTAACCAACATAGCTTCAACTCCTCCACCACAAGAGCATCTTACTCAATGCTCCAAAGGCTTCAAATTCTCAAAAGTATCGGTACCAGAAGTACAAAAAATCTTTACCTCCCTGAAACCCACGAGATGGCAGGGAGATAGCTGCCCGGCGCAGATAATTAAAGATGCTGCCAGAGACCTAGCCCCTTTCTTAACAAAACTAATCAACGTCTCCTTCTCAGCAGGCATTGTACCCAGCAGCTTGAAGGAATCCTGGGTACTTCCACTACTTAAAAAACAAACCTTAGATTCCAGTATACCAAATCATTGACAGGGTTGCATACCTGCAAATCCAAGAATATCTAGAGACAAACCAACTCTTGGGGACTCGACAATCTAGCTTTACACCTCAACATGGGACCCAAACGGCCCCTGATTGACTTAAAAAGCCAGATTGACGAACTCAAAGACAAAGGAAGAATTGCAATACTGCTCCTTCTGGACCTATTGGCTGCTTTTGACCTGGTGGACCACAGAGTACTCTGCAAACACCTCGCCGCAGCGTCCCATTTCTCCCAGTCAGCAATCATGTGGATCGACTCATTCCGCAACAATTGAACCATGCGAGTCTTCTCGCCAACTGCAGCAGCTGACCCTATACTCATCACTTGTGGAGTGCCACAGGGTTAGTGCGTGTCCCCCACCCTGTATTACATCTTCACAAAGCCTCTGTTTGATGAACTGGACCATCTGGGTGTCACTTACACGAATAACGGCGACAACACCCAGATCCTCCTCCCTTTTACAGGCATCCATGACGCAGCTTGTGAATGATATCTATCTCATCATTCAGGCATGGATGGCCACCCATGGCCTCTGTCTGAACGAAGGCAAAACAGAACTTTTGCTGCTAGGTTACCAAGCCAACCTAAACAAGATAAGCCCTAGCTATGACTCTTTCAATATAGATGGGAATAATATCCATGTGGCCAAAGAAGTAAAAACATTAGGTTTCTAAATGGACGCCACCTCCAATTTGTAAAAACAAGTCAACGCGACTTCCTCAGCAACCGCCTATACAGGCAAACTCATAAGAGCCTGTAGACCACTACTCTCAACAGAAAGTTGCCTTATCCTAGCCAGAGCACTTCTATTGTTCAAACTGGACTACTGTAACGGTCTCTACCTGGGTGCTAGTAAGTTTGTGATCAACAAACTTCAAATACTGCAGAACAATGCACTTAGAGCTGCCCTAAATCTATCAAGAAGAGAGCACATTTCAGCAATAAGAAGACATCACAAATGGCTCTCCATAAAAGAACATATTTAGCTAAAAACCTTGTGCCTCACATTAAAATCTCTGAACCACACTGCGCCACCCTACCTAACAGAAGAATTCACCATCAGATTTACCACGCATGCCACCAGATCAGCTCACACGCCATGTCTACTGGTCCCTAGATACAAACTAAAAAGATCAGGAGGGAGCAGCTTCCCCATCATGGCAGCCCAACTGTGGAACACCCTTCCACCTACTCTCAAGACAACCCAGCTATTCTCCAACTTCTGGAGAGATGCCATTTCCTGACTGATTAGCAAGAACTAACTGAGACAAGAAACTCTCACCCTCGTATACACTCAAATCCTTCTAATTGCCCACTTCATGCCACTTGCCTAAACTCAAATGTTTCAACATGCTCAACTGTACTACCATACTCAACTGTATTCTTCCCTTGCTCAACTGTATTACCATACTCAACTGTATTCTTGCCATTTGTACTTCCACCTATGTAACGGCAATCTGCCTACTGCCTATGTCTGTAACCTTACTATTGTGAGCTAATTGCGCCCAGATACCTCAGGGTCAGGTGCGCTATACAAATAAAATAAACAAACAAACAGACAAAGACTGAAGGCGGTATCTGTACTCCTGTTCTCTTTGTGGCAGAGTAGAGGCACAGAGCACCCCAGCCAAGATTCTCTATTGTTGGTAGCAATGGACGAGCAATCAAGGCTTAGCTCTCAGGAGGTGATGCGGGCTGGTTCTTAAGTACAGTGTATTCCCCAAGCACCCACAAAGGAATGTCCACACACTATGTTAGTGAAAATACAGTCTTTATATAAATAAGGTTCACGTTATGTACACAATCACAGTAACACACTTTGTGCACACTTTGTGGTACCACTATTACTCTGATTCCATTAAAATGCATCAACTGTAGACAGTTCTATAGCAAAAGGTATCACCATAGACATAGGAGGAAAGCAAGGGTTTATACAATTAGCAGAATACTGGGCCCCTACCGTCAGGCACAGTTCTGTGTGAGGATCCCCCACCTAGGCAACCTGTAAATAAAGATATAATACAAGCCCAGTCCACATATTGCTTATAAGAGTCTTATTTCCTTCTATAAAGGTTCTCCCATCCTGTACCTGGAATAGCAGAGTTTGACATCGGGTCGTCGATGGATCCTTCTTGAGCGGCTACCTTTAAGGCAGGAGCCACGGATCGTCGAGATCCCTTGAGGAAATGATGAACAAAGGCATCGAGGCAGCAGCTTCAGTCCTGGCGGTGCTCATCGACAATCGGTCGTGGACGTCCTGCGAAGATGAGGCATGCGGGGCACCTCGACGATGATCGTTCGTTGCCGCAAAGAGTTACTGAAGAACTTTGGCCCAGCAAGGGCCTCGGGTCGTCTGCATCTTTGTGGTCTTTGGGTGGCGGAAAGCCCACTGGTGGATTCTCCTAGGCGCCTCTGCGGCCTTGACTTTCTCTGGCAGGACAAATCGGTCGTTGGTGATGAGCGAGGGAGTCCTTCGTTCAAAGTGTTCTTAATCAAAGAAGCGTTGCGGCTCCAGTCGACGATGATTGTCGTCAACGGTGATGGACTTGAGTGTCCAGGCACTTCGCTTCGTGATTCTGTGGCAGTCCCTGTCTCCGGTCGGCAGCCTTTGGAAGACTGACTTCCAGGGCTCTTCGGCGAACGTTAGCTGGTGCACGATGGTCCCTCGTAGCTCGGGGAGAGGTCTCCTAGCCAGGTCCTCTCTTGGATCAGTTCCTTGAAGGTACAGCAGCTTTCAGCTTGGCGAAGGATAGCAGCAGCAACTTTTCTTCTTCCAGTGGGCTTCAAGGTTAAGCATCAAGTATCAACTTCAGCTTCTGAACAACTTCCATCAGTGAGAGGTCCCCAGATATACTGTTTTGTCTCTCATTTACTCTGTAACACTCAGGCAACCAATCATTCAGAAGGGTATTCATGCAGGCAGGCACCCAATCAGGCTCACAGTGCATTCAGGCCATTCCCCTCCCTCCAGACACTCACAACAAGGAATGTGTAGTGGGACAAGTACCCAGCCATTTAGCACTCCACACTGCATTCATACAAGTTTCGGGCAGGGCTGTCTCAGTCTTTGTGTCACATACCAGAAACTAGAAACCCCTAACAAGAAGTGCATATTGGTCACACACTGCATTCACCCAGGTCCCACCCCAAGGGTGTACCTGTCAAGTATTGGCAGAACTCATCGGTGTTAGGACGCCGTAATTATCCGGCTTCCACGGCTTCCACGAGACCTAATACTTATGGATCTCGTATTTGCCGACGAACGGTGGTTACGATCCCTTTAAGACCTCGTCTGCCGGGAGCTTGGAAGTTGGCATGGAGACGATGGCGTCCTCTCACGGCTTTCAGTTTTCACCGTGCACGCTGAAGGACGTATTGTGCTCATGTGATTCCTATTTAAGCCACGCCTGTACGTTTTGCCGGCGCTTCTGAATCTTGTATTCTAGTGGCTTGCATTTTCCTCGTATCCAGGTTCTTGTCTTTTCTGCCTTGTTTTCCCCGTGTTCCTCGACCTCGGACTGCCACCGGACCTGCCTTGCTTACTCCCTTGTACTTTTACTGCCAGCCTTGCTCACTAACCTCGGACCGCCACCGGACCTGCCTTGCTTAATCCTTTGTACTTTTGCTGCCAACCCTGCTCTTCGACCTCGGACCGTCAACGGACCTGCCTTGCTTGCTCCTTTGTACTTTTGCTGCCAGCCCTGCTCTTCGACCTCGGACCACCACTGGACTTACTATACCTTGCCGGCCAGCTTTTTGTACTGTTTCCCGCTTACGGTTTCCACTCCTGCATTGGAACTTTGCACCACTGGTACACAGACTAGAAACTGCCTTAAATGTACCTTTAGGCGTCCTCGTGCCGTCGGGTTAGGTGTTGCTTTTTGGACATTCTGCTTGGATCCGCCTCCTGTTTCCTGCTTTGCCTTCACTTCTGGTTGATTCCTTGTCATTTCGTATTTGGGTTTGCCACGAACACTTCCACATTTCTTCTTCTCCTTCCTGGGGATATTCTGACACTCTGAAGAACTGCACAGGTTAGTGGTTGGTTTCTCTTTTGATGTCTGCATTTTTGCATAGAATTGCACCATTGTGATTGTTGCTCTTACTGCAGTTGTCTGGGGGTCTTGCCTGTACACCTTGAGAAGACGTCTCGTCCCAGTATCCTGTTCCATGCAGTTCTGGGTTCTTCGTTGGCATTCCATCTTTCCGCCAATCAATTGTTCTGGTTGTTCATTATATCAACTAGTTCGGTAGATTGGCGAGAAGAATTCCTCGGCTACACTACGAGAGCAAGAGCGCTACTGACATATTCAGAAGCCTTCTATATAAATGGATGCCAATGAGTCTTTGACAGCCATCATGCAACTGGTGACGGATTTACGCAATGAAATGGCTAATGCCCATGCTGCCACCGAAAGACGCATTGATGAGCTGCAGGCTGGTTTTCAGCCCACCGGTGCCGGGGCGCCTTTGCCCGCTGTGGCATCGGGTTCTGGGCTAACTCCTGCCCGTTCTGACACTGGGTCAGTGTACATGACTGCTCAGTTTCCCCTGGCTCCGCCAGAGCGGTTTTTAGGTGACCCTAAGGCCTATCGAACCTTCCTTAACAAGTGTAGGTTACACTTTCTATGTAGGCCAGCCTCGTTTCCGGATTCTACCACAAAAGCGGCCTTCTTGTTGTCACACTTGGGTGGTACGGCCGCGGCATGGGCCAATCCACTACTGGAAGAGGGCAGTCACCTCTTGTACAATTGTGACACTTGGATTGAGGCTATGAGTCGGGTTTTTGATACACGATATGCCACGCAAGCCACCGACTTACAATTATTGGCCTTACAGCAGGGAACTTCTACCCTTTTGGCTTACTTAGCCAAGTTTAATCAATTGGTTGCCGAAACTAATTGGCCAGAGGAGAACAAGGCATCCCTATTTTATAAAGGGTTGTCTGATTCCCTTAAAGATACTCTATCCACAGTACCTGTAATCCCTACCGCTTTCCCTGAGTTGATTGACTTGGTACTGCAGATTGACTCTAGACAAGCAGAGAGAAGGGGGGAACGGAGGCCGCTTCCTCCTCTTACGACCACCACTTCCACTCCTGCCACCGGGTCCTCAGAACCAATGCAAATCGGAGCATTGCGGGGACCTTTATCAGCAGAAACAAGGGAACACAGAAAAAAGAATGGCCTTTGTTTCTATTGTGGGTCATCGGATCATTTACTACGATCATGCACTAAAAAACCTGTTAAGAAACAGGGAAACGCGAAAGCCCGGCAATAGAGGGGGTTCAGTTGCCGGGTGGTTCTTGCAGTGACCCCCTCATGTCTACACCCTACTGTTTATCCGTTACTCTTGCTTCCACCTCCCTCGGTAGGCGGGTGGTTCCAGTTGTTTTGGACTCAGGTGCCACGGGTAACTATATTGACGGTGCTTATGCTCGAGAGCTGGGTATACAGATTGTTTCCAAAGACTGCCCCGAGGTTGTGAATGCGGTCGATGGCTCATCCCTGGTTTCTGGTCCTGTGACTGAGCGTACTGCTACTTTGGTCATGAGGACGGAATGTGGGCACACTGAAGAAATCTCTTTTGATCTGATTGCCGCCCCACAGCTTAAAGTTATCCTGGGGCTTCCTTGGTTGAAACTACACAACCCCGTGGTGGACTGGCAGTCGGGGGAAGTGAGCTTCCTTTCAGAACATTGTGACCAGTTCTGTTTGACATCAATTCAGAAAACCTCTAGCCCAAGCCATGCACTCATGGATTCTGCCTCCACGATAGGGGCTGTTATTAACACTCAATTACCCCCAGAGTATCGAGAATATCTGGATGTCTTTGACGCAAGTGGGGCAGAAATCCTTCCTCCCCACAGGCCTTTTGATTGTCCTATAGAATTGGTTCCAGGGGCCAAGATACCATCTGGTCGGATTTATTCGTTGACACCCAAGGAGGATGTCATCCTTAAAGAATATATCGACAAATCCTTAAAATCAGGCTTCATTCGGCCTTCGCGTTCTCCGGCAGCTTCCCCTCTGTTTTTTGTTCCAAAGAAGGAGGGAGACCTTCGCCCTTGCATTGATTATCGGGCCTTGAATGCTGTTACGGTCAGGAACCAATACCCGATTCCCCTGATATCAGTCTTGCTCGATCAGCTCGGCTCGGCCAAGGTCTTTTCTAAGCTAGACCTACATGGGGCGTACAACCTTGTACGCATACGTGAAGGGGACGAATGGAAGACCGCCTTTAAAACAAAATACGGTCTATACAAATACACTGTAATGCCCTTTGGTCTAAGTAACGCCCCGGCCACTTTCCAGTTCTTCATCAATGAAGTCTTTCATGACATGTTGGATCAATATTTGATTGTTTATCTAGATGACATCCTGATCTACTCCCCCAACCATGAAACCCATGTTGTTCATGTCAGTAAAGTCTTACAACGTCTGCGGGACAATCATCTGTATGCTAAACTGGAAAAGTGTCTCTTCCACATACAAGAGGTTGAATTCCTTGGCTATAACATCACCGACAAAGGGGTTAAGATGAGCAGATCTAAGGTCTCTGCCATTCTGGATTGGCCGGTTCCCAACAATCTGAAGGCGTTACAATCCTTTTTATGCTTTGCGAACTTGTACAGACGTTTTGTTCAAGACTTTTCAGCCATTGTTTGTCCCCTTACGGCTCTGACTAGCTCTAAGATATCTTTTCTTTGGAATGGGGAAGCTCAACAGGCTTTTGATTGCCTGAAGTCCGCCTTCACCTCAGCACCTGTGCTCCAGCATCCGGACCCAACCCAACCGTTCATAGTCGAGGCTGATGCTTCGGATGTCGCTTTGGGTGCTATCTTGTCTCAACATTGCCCAGATGATGCAGGTTTACATCCAGTAGCCTTTCATTCGAGAAAGTTAACGCCTTATGAAAGGAATTATACTATCACGGAGTGCGAATTGTTGGTTATCAGGGACGCCTTCTTGGTTTGGAGGCATCATTTGTTGGGTTCTCGAGTGCCTGTCCAGGTATTCACGGATCATAGGAATCTCTTGGCTCTTCACCCAGTGAAGTGCACTACTGCACGGCATGCTCGTTGGCATGAGTTCTTTTCGATGTTTGATTTCACTATTTCCTATCGTCCTGGTTCTCAGAATTCTAAAGCGGATGCTCTCTCTCGTCTACATGGACCCGCCAAATCCTCTCACGCCACAGGTGCACCTTTGTTACCCACTCAGGTGGTGTGTGGTTGCTCCTTACGTCCGTCACTTAAGTCCTTTATACAGGAATGGCTTTGAAACGATCCGCCGGAAGTAGCCAAATACAGACTGGAGATCGTAAATTCATTACCCTATAACCAGGGTAAAATATTCCTGCCTACTCCGGGGACGCAACGTACTGCTATACAATGGTGTTACGATTTGTCTCTGGCTGCTCATCCAGGTATTAGGAAGACGGTTGATCTACTAAAAAGATGGTGTTGGTGGCCATCTTTATTGCAGGATGTCACTGATTACATAAATACATGTTCAGTTTGTGCTCAGTGTAAGACATCACATGGCAAACCTGTGGGTTTGCTACAACCTATGCCTCTTCCAGATCGCCCTTGGTCCTCCATTTCCATGGATTTCGTTGTGGAACTACCTGTGGTGGAAGGTTTTGACACTATTTGGGTGGTCATCGACTATTTTACTAAAATGGCACTGTTTGTACCTTGTCAGGGGATCCCTACTGCTCCTAAACTGGCGGATCTCTTTCTGCGGAACGTTTTTAGGTTGTTTGGTCTTCCTTCTATGATCATCTCCGACCGCGGTCCTCAGTTTACTTCACGCTTTTGGAGAGCCTTGTCAGCTGCTTTAGGTATTGAAGCTCGGTTTTCGAGTGCCTACCATCCTCAGACGGATGGGCAGACCGAACGTCTGAATTCCACTATGGAACAATATATAAGATGTCTTATCTTTCAGCTCCAGGTAGATTGGCTTTCTGTACTGTCAATGGCTGAATTTGCTTATAACAATTCGCTCCACACTGCTACACAGGTTTCTCCTTTCTTTGCCCTTTATGGACAACATCCACGTTCCTTGCCTCTTGCCCCTGAATTGCCGACTCATAACCCTGCTACTCTTGCCTGTGTTAGGGACATTTCCGGCACCCATGTCCAGGTCAAAAGACAGTTGGTGGAGGCTCAGAACAGGACCAAGCTTTATGCAGACCGGCATCGTACCCCCGCTCCGGTATATCACCCGGGCATGAAGGTGTGGTTATCAACTCGCAATTTACGCCTGCCTGGTCAGAGGAAGTTACTCCCACGTTTTGTCGGTCCATATGATATATCGCATGTCATTAACCCGGCAGTGGTGCGTTTGGTCCTCCCACGTTCGTGGAAACTTCACCCAGTATTCCATGGGTCTTTGATTAAACCGTGCCGTCATGATACCCGTCTCCCTTCTCATCCTCCGCCTGTTAGGGTTCGGGGTTGCTGTGGAGTACGAGGTTTCAGCGATCTTGGACACCAAGGTTCGGAACGGTAAAAGACTCTTCTATGTTGACTGGAAGGGATATGGTCCGGAGGATCGCACCTGGGAACCATATGAGAACATACATGCCCCGGTTTTGTTGTCCCGTTTTTGGAAATATCGGAATGTGGGGGCCTCTTTGGGGAAGGAAACTGTCAAGTATTGGCAGAACTCATCGGTGTTAGGACGCCGTAATTATCCGGCTTCCACGGCTTCCACGAGACCTAATACTTATGGATCTCGTATTTGCCGACGAACGGTGGTTACGGTCCATTTAAGACCTCGTCTGCCGGGAGCTTGGAAGTTGGCATGGAGACGATGGCGTCCTCTCACGGCTTTCAGTTTTCACCGTGCACGCTGAAGGACGTATTGTGCTCATGTGATTCCTATTTAAGCCACGCCTGTACGTTTTGCCGGCGCTTCTGAATCTTGTATTCTAGCTGCTTGCATTTTCCTCGTATCCAGGTTCTTGTCTTTTCTGCCTTGTTTTCCCTGTGTTCCTTCGACCTCGGACTGCCACCGGACCTGCCTTGCTTACTCCCTTGTACTTTTACTGCCAGCCCTGCTCTTCGACCTCGGACCGTCAACGGACCTGCCTTGCTTGCTCCTTTGTACTTTGCTGCCAGCCCTGCTCTTCGACCGCAGACCACCACTGGACTTACTATACCTTGCCGGCCAGCTTTTTGTACTGTTTCCCGCTTACGGTTTCCACTCCTGCATTGGAACTTTGCACCACTGGTACACGGACTAGAGACTGCCTTAAATGTACCTTTAGACGTCCTCGTGCTGTCGGGTTAGGTGTTGCTTTTTGGACATTCTGCTTGGATCCGCCTCCTGTTTCCTGCTTTGCCTTCACTTCTGGTTGATTCCTTGTCATTTCGTATTTGGGTTTGCCACGAACACTTCCACATTTCTTCTTCTCCTTCCTGGGGATATTCTGACACTCTGAAGAACTGCACAGGTTAGTGGTTGGTTTCTCTTTTGATATCTGCATTTTTGTATAGAATTGCACCATTGTGATTGTTGCTCTTACTGCAGTTGTCTGGGGGTCTTGCCTGTACACCTTGAGAAGACGTCTCGTCCCAGTATCCTGTTCCATGCGGTTCTGGGTTCTTCGTTGGCATTCCATCTTTCCGCCAATCAATTGTTCTGGTTGTTCATTATATCAACTAGTTTGGTAGATTGGCGAGAAGAATTCCTCGGCTACACTACGAGAGCAAGAGCGCTACTGACATATTCAGAAACCTTCTATATAAATGGATGCCAATGAGTCTTTGACAGCCATCATGCAACTGGTGGCAGATTTACGCAATGAAATGGCTAATGCCCATGCTGCCACCGAAAGACGCATTGATGAGCTGCAGGCTGGTTTTCAGCCCACCGGTGCCGGGGCGCCTTCGCCCGCTGTGGCATCGGGTTCTGGGCTAACTCCTGCCCGTTCTGACTCTGGGTCAGTGTGCATGACTGCTCAGTTTCCCCTGGCTCCGCCAGAGCGGTTTTTAGGTGACCCTAAGGCCTATCGAACCTTCCTTAACCAGTGTAGGTTACACTTTCTATGTAGGCCAGCCTCGTTTCCGGATTCTACCACAAAAGCGGCCTTCTTGATGTCACACTTGGGTGGTACGGCGGCGGCATGGGCCAATCCACTACTGGAAGAGGGCAGTCACCTCTTGTACAATTGTGACGCTTGGATTGAGGCTATGAGTCGGGTTTTTGATACGCGATATGGCACGCAAGCCACCGACTTACAATTATTGGCCTTACAGCAGGGAACTTCTACCCTTTTGGCTTACTTAGCCAAGTTTAATCAATTGGTTGCCGAAACTAATTGTCCAGAGGAGAAGAAGGCATCCCTATTTTATAAAGGGTTGTCTGATTCCCTTAAAGATACTCTATCCATAGTACCTGTAATCCCTACCGCTTTCCCTGAGTTGATTGACTTGGTACTGCAGATTGACTCTAGACAAGCAGAGAGAAGGGGGGAACGGAGGCCGCTTCCTCCTCTTACGACCACCACTTCCACTCCTGCCACCGGGTCCTCAGAACCAATGCAAATCGGAGCATTGCGGGGACCTTTATCAGCAGGAACAAGGGAACACAGAAAAAAGAATGGCCTTTGTTTCTATTGTGGGTCATCGGATCATTTACTACGATCATGCACTAAAAAACCTGTTAAGAAACAGGGAAACGCGAAAGCCCGGCAATAGAGGGGGTTCAGTTGCCGGGTGGTTCTTGCAGTGACCCCCTCATGTCTACACCCTACTGTTTATCCATTACTCTTGCTTCCACCTCCCTCGGTAGGCGGGTGGTTCCAGTTGTTTTGGACTCAGGTGCCACGGGTAACTATATTGACGGTGCTTATGCTCGATAGCTGGGTATACAGATTGTTTCCAAAGACTGCCCCGAGGTCGTGAATGCGGTCGATGGCTCATCCCTGGTTTCTGGTCCTGTGACTGAGCGTACTGCTACTTTGGTCATGAGGACGGAATGTGGGCACACTGAAGAAATCTCTTTTGATCTGATTGCCGCCCCACAGCTTAAAGTTATCCTGGGGCTTCCTTGGTTGAAACTACACAACCCCGTGGTGGACTGGCAGTCGGGGGAAGTGAGCTTCCTTTCAGAACATTGTGACCAGTTCTGTTTGACATCAGTTCAGAAAACCTCTAGCCCAAGCCATGCACTCATGGATTCTGCCTCCACGATAGGGGCTGTTATTAACACTCAATTACCCCCAGAGTATCGAGAATATCTGGATGTCTTTGACGCAAGTGGGGCAGAAATCCTTCCTCCCCACAGGCCTTTTGATTGTCCTATAGAATTGGTTCCAGGGGCCAAGATACCATCTGGTCGGATTTATTCGTTGACACCCAAGGAGGATGTCATCCTTAAAGAATATATCGACAAATCCTTAAAATCAGGCTTCATTCGGCCTTCGCGTTCTCCGGCAGCTTCCCCTCTGTTTTTTGTTCCGAAGAAGGAGGGAGACCTTCGCCCTTGCATTGATTATCGGGCCTTGAATGCTGTTACGGTCAGGAACCAATACCCGATTCCCCTGATATCAGTCTTGCTCGATCAGCTCGGCTCGGCCAAGGTCTTTTCTAAGCTAGACCTACGTGGGGCGTACAACCTTGTACGCATACGTGAAGGGGACGAATGGAAGACCGCCTTTAAAACAAAATACGGTCTATACAAATACACTGTAATGCCCTTTGGTCTAAGTAACGCCCCGGCCACTTTCCAGTTCTTCATCAATGAAGTCTTTCATGACATGTTGTCATGGTCTCTGCTTCCAAAAGGTCAGGGTTTTCCCAACTCCCTTGGAAGCAGATCCATAACCCAGGTTCCGAGTGCCAACCAGTCCCAATTGGAACCTTTTGGACCCAGTCCTGGCGCCAGTGGCACCAGGCTCATAAATATGCCCAGTCCCAGCGCTGGAAGCGCCGGGCTCATAATGCTTGGGTGGACTTACCTGCAGCAGACCATGCTGCTTACTTGCCTGCCAGTTGAGTCTCTGATCCTCTTCTGTTTGGAACTACTTTTCCTGTTGGGTGGGGCTGGAGCCACTCCCTAGATTCAGAACACTGTACTCTTCTGGAAGGCAGGAACTCTTTTCTTACTTAGGCGTGGCTGTGGAAGGAGACACCTAAGCACTACAGGAGGCTATTTAAACCACACCCGGTGAATGAATCTTGCTTTGCGTTATTCTGCACCCTCTGCAGCAGAACGCTCATCGTGTCTTCTGCATCCGGTCCTGGGCCTAAGGAAAAAGGCTTACCATCCTGAATCCAGTCTTCAGCAACTCCTATAAAGACAAGAAAGAACAGGTTAGCATTCCGGCATCTGAAAGGCAAAGGCTTACCTACTCTTCGTGCGCTCCGGAGGTCTTCACACTGCATTCCGGCATCTGAAAGACAAAAGCTTACCAACTCTTCGCACGCTCCGGAGGCCGTCGGCGCTGCATCCCGCATCTGAAAGACAAAACAAGGTGCGTTTAAAGACATTGGGGAACTTTAATACTCACGTGCCATTACTCCTTTCCACATCTAACCCAGCGGGTATCCCGGCACCCTGCAGCCGCTCCGAACTTGTACCTGCAAAATAAAAGACAGTTAGAGCGCATCGTGAAGCTGGCAACAAGCGCTTACTTAGGTGCTTCCAGGCGCTTCTATTCATCACACGGGCTCCATCTTCAACTCACTTCAGCCCGTCATCCGCCATCGCCGGAACCCTGCAAAACAAGAGACATCATTATTAAAGACTTTAAAGACATTTGAGTTACTCGAAACTTACCGTTCGTGCAGTAAACGACGGACAGCAGTCCTCTGAAGTCAAGAGACCTGCGCTACCTATCCAGTGAAGAAACTGGTTACAGCACCCTGCCCCGAGGCAGATGGAGAGCTCGGCATTCACTTACCTAAGGTGAGAGCGTAACCTGTGGGGGTCTACAGGAGAGGAGAAGAGGAGATAGGGACACCCCAATAACCCCAGTTCATTAACCCCGTATTTTCTATCTGCAGACATCTTCTCTGCACGTCAGGCATACAGGGCACAGAGGTCCAGCCCAAAGAGCCAACCGGGTGCTGCACATCACCTTTGAAGATACGGTAGTCGCCCAGTCAAGACCGGCGCCTCTGCGAGAATCAGGTGAGCGTTACAGAACGCAAAGCCTACTACAAAACTCTCGCCCAGGCGCTATGGAAACCTCGGATACTGACCACCTAGCCCGGTTACTTGGGGAACTAAGGGCAGAAGTGCACGCAACTCGTCAGGAAACGAACGCTCTAAGAAGGGAACTAATTATTTCCAAGGAGAGAACAGATGATCTTGCTAGACAATTGCTACAGTCACAAGCCGGACAGACCCCGCTACCCGCATCAGGGGCAAATCTTCCTTCAACATCCTCTATGAATCCAGTGCAGATCAACCTACCTGGGAATGTACCTCTGGCTCCGCCCGAACGATTTTCTGGTGACCCAAAGAGGTTTGCGGTATTTATCAATCAGTGCCGGTTGCACTTCTTATGCCGGCCAGCAGCCTTTCCAACTGATCAAGCTAAAGTAGCTTTTGTACTTTCGTACCTTAGTGGCAATGCGGCAGACTGGTCGATCCCTCTAGTTAATCAAGATGATCCGGTTCTCCATGATTTTCAAGCCTTTCAGCTTAGTATGGAACAACTGTTCGCAAGACATGCACAGGGGCAGGCCTTGGACAATGAGCTTCTTTCGTTGCGACAGGGTAATCCAGACCTTTTGGCTTATATTGCATCTTTCGATAGACTAATAGTGGAAACTCAATGGCCTGAGGACAAAAGGATTACGCTGTTTTATAGAGGTCTACGTGGAGAGCTCAAAGACGTTTTAGCCCAAGTAGTGAATCCCCCACAAGACTGTTCGGATTATATAGACTTGGTCGTTCAAATAGATCACAGACTGCAGAACAGGAAGGCCGATCGTTCCAAGTTTGATGCTCGAGTATTTTCCAAACCGCCAACTCCATCCAAAGGAGTAGACTCCGGGGAACCCATGCAAATAGGGGGTCTGAAAGGTCCTCTAACACAAAGGGAGCGGGAAAGGAGGAAACAGTCGCAATTATGCCTATATTGCGGAAACTCAGGGCACTTTCTTCGAGACTGTCCGGTGAAACCTGCCAAGAAGGCAGTAGGAGCTGCAGTTACCACAGTTACAAACTCTGAGCAGGGAAACGACCTCGCCCGACAAGAATAGAGGTCCTCTTGCCGAGCGTGAAAACCAGTTCCGTGACCTCGCATTTCGTGATACCTATGGTCCTCATTAGCCCTGATAATCCGGATCGATTACATGCAATTGAAGCTTACGTCGACAGCGGTGCCATCGGCAATTATGTGGATCATGAAATGGTTTTGAGGATGAATCTAACTCTTTGTCCCAAGGCTGTAAAGGACGTCATTACTACGGTGGATGGTACGGAGATAGCCTGCGGGCCAGTAACGCATACCACTCAAGAGGTGACGCTAGTAAGTCAAGATGGACACCATGAGAAGATCGTGTTCGATGTCATCAAGGCCCCTCAGTTCCAGATTATTCTAGGAATACCTTGGTTAGAGAAACACAATCCTCTGATCGATTGGCGAGCAAGAACGGTCCAGTTTCCAGAATGTGTCTCTACTTGTCACCCTCCACCTGGTGTTGCACTGGCAGCAATTTCTTCAGAGACTCCCCAGTTACCTCCCGAATACCTAGAATACCAAGATGTTTTCCGGAAGGAGCAGGCTAACTCTCTACCTCCTCATAGGTCTTATGACTGCCAGATAGACCTGATACCTGGATCTACTCCTCCTTGTAGTAGAATTTATGCCCTCAACGAGCCTGAGAACCTTCACCTTCGACAATACCTGGATCAATACCTGGCAAATGGGTTTATTCGTCCTTCCAAGTCCCCTGCCTCTTCAGCTTTGTTCTTCGTTCCAAAAAAGGAAGGAGACCTTAGAACTTGTATCGATTATCGCTCCCTGAACCAGATCACCGTTAAGAATAGATATCCGTTACCTTTGATCCCTGAACTCCTGGACCAAGTCAGAAAAGCATGCATATATACAAAGCTGGATCTTAGAGGAGCTTACCACTTGGTACGAGTAAAAGAGGGCGATGAATGGAAGACGGCCTTCCGCACCAAGTATGGGCTATTTGAATATCAGGTCATGCCCTTCGGACTTTGCAATGCCCCAGCCGCCTTTCAATATTTTATGAACGATGTCCTCAGAGAGCTCATAGATGTGTGTGTTGTTGTTTACATCGACGACATTCTCGTTTATTCTTCATCGGAATCTGAACATCGGAAACACGTGAAAATGGTCCTCGAAAGATTGCGTCAACACAAACTTTTCGCTAAGTTGGAAAAATGTGTTTTCAACGTGACTGAAGTTGAATTCTTGGGATTCATATTATCACCTGGCGGAGTGCGTATGGATTCAAAGAAGGTCGATGCAGTTCTCAAATGGCCATCACCATCCTCCGTAAAAGGTGTGCAAAGCATGTTAGGCTTCGCTAACTTTTACCGCAGGTTTATCCCCGAGTTCTCTCGAATAGTCCAGCCCATCACTGCCTTGTTAAAGAAAAACAAACGTTTTGAATGGTCTACCGAGGCGGAACAAGCTTTCCAGGATTTGAAGACTAAATTTATCTCTGCACCAATCTTAAAACACCCTCGCCCCGAACTCCCCTACATCGTGGAAACTGATGCTTCAAGCCTTGCCATGGGGGCAGTTCTATCACAAAAGGACCCGGTAACCAATCAGTTGCATCCCGTGGCATTTTGGTCCCGCAAATTCTCGCCTCCTGAAGTCAATTACACGATTACTGACAAGGAACTTCTGGCTATCAAGTCTGCCTTTAAGGCTTGGCGGCATTATCTGCTGGGGGCCCGACACACCGTTACTGTGATTACGGATCACCGAAACCTGCAATATTTGAAAACCGCAAAAGCCCAATCCTCTAGACAACTCCGTTGGGCATTATTCTTTGCCGAGTTTGACTTCATAATTACCTATCGACCTGGTACAAAGAACGGTAAAGCCGATGCCCTTTCTCGGATGGGAGTGGAAGAACAGTTGATCAACCCTAAACCTGTACCAATCATTCCCGAACAAAGAATTCTGGGTGTAATCGCCACAGAATCCATAGAGGATGTTAAGGATAAAGCCAGGCAACTTGTAACTCCAGCAGACATACAGAATTGGCATCTGCAGGGAAAGGACTTTGCAGTAAAGGACAACTTATTGTATTTCCAAGAACGATTATACCTACCCAGCACAGATTTACAGAAAAAAGTAATCTCTTGTTATCACGACTCTTTAATGGAAGGTCATCCCGGTATAGCCAAGACCTCAGAAAAGATCAAGCGCTACTTCTGGTGGCCGTCTTGGAAAAAAGATATCAGAGACTTTATAATGTCCTGTGGAGTATGCGCCCAAAACAAGAGTCAAAAGGAAAGACCAGCAGGCCTCTTACGCCCTAATGACATCCCACCTCGCCCTTGGCATACGCTTTCTATGGACTTCATCACCGATCTACCTCCATGCTCCGGATACAATACGATTCTAGTAATCGTGGACTTATTCTCCAAGATGGCGCATTTCATTCCGCTCAAAGGCTTGCCAACAGCAGCAACTCTGGCCCGAGAATTTCTCGAAAACATTGTCCGACTGCACGGTTTTCCTTCGGTTCTAATTTCGGATCGAGGTAGTCAATTTATTTCTCATTTTTGGCGAAGTTGCTGTCGGTCGGCTCAAATTGATGTGAGACTATCGACCAGTCACCACCCTCAGACCGACGGACAAACCGAGAGGACCAATCAAACTCTGGAACAGTATTTACGCTGCATGCTGCAACAAACTGAAAAAACTTGGAAAGATATCCTTTGGATAGCCGAGTATGCCTACAATAACTCTGTCCATTCGGGAACTGGGAAAACCCCGTTTTTTCTTTTGTATGGCAGTCACCCTCGAACCTCGGAGTTGGATCCCCTCCAAGATCTTGAAACACCAGCAGTAGACTACCTGCATTCTACAATCACCCAAGCCTTTAAGGAAGCTGTTTCTCACCTTCAAAGGGCTAAAGAACAATACAAGAAAGGAGCAGATCAACATCGGAAGGAAGCCCCTCACTACCAAGTAGGGGATCAAGTCTGGTTATCCACCAAATATCTATCTCTAAAAGGGCCACGCACATTCAACCCAAGATACCTTGGTCCCTATTCCATCACTACCATAGTAAACCCAGTAGCGGTCAAGTTGGACTTGCCCCCGCACATGAAGATACATCCGGTCTTCCACGTCTCTCTATTAAAACCCGTGCAACCTCAAACCCGACTAACCAAATCTCCAAAACCTATCCTAGTTGATGGAGAACTCGAGTTTGAAGTCAAAAGTATTCTGGACTCCAAGATCTCCAAATCTAAACTATTCTACCTAATTGACTGGAAAGGCTACGGCCCCCAAGAGAGATCCTGGGAACCTGCTGAATATGTCCACGCTCCTCGCCTAATCAAAAGATTTCACCGAACATTTCCTGACAAGCCAAAACCCCCAGAGAAGCCCGGTTTGGGAGGGGCCTTGAGGGGGGGTACTGTCATGGTCTCTGCTTCCAAAAGGTCAGGGTTTTCCCAACTCCCTTGGAAGCAGATCCATAACCCAGGTTCCGAGTGCCAACCAGTCCCAATTGGGACCTTTTGGACCCAGTCCTGGCGCCAGTGGCACCAGGCTCATAAATATGCCCAGTCCCAGCGCTGGAAGCGCCGGGCTCATAATGCTTGGGTGGACTTACCTGCAGCAGACCATGCTGCTTACTTGCCTGCCAGTTGAGTCTCTGATCCTCTTCTGTTTGGAACTACTTTTCCTGTTGGGTGGGGCTGGAGCCACTCCCTAGATTCAGAACACTGTACTCTTCTGGAAGGCAGGAACTCTTTTCTTACTTAGGCGTGGCTGTGGAAGGAGACACCTAAGCACTACAGGAGGCTATTTAAACCACACCCGGTGGATGAATCTTGCTTTGCGTTATTCTGCACCCTCTGCAGCAGAACGCTCATCGTGTCTTCTGCATCCGGTCCTGGGCCTAAGGAAAAAGGCTTACCATCCTGAATCCAGTCTTCAGCAACTCCTATAAAGACAAGAAAGAACAGGTTAGCATTCCGGCATCTGAAAGGCAAAGGCTTACCTACTCTTTGTGCGCTCCGGAGGTCTTCACACTGCATTCCGGCATCTGAAAGACAAAAGCTTACCAACTCTTCGCACGCTCCGGAGGCCGTCGGCGCTGCATCCCGCATCGTAAGACAAAACAAGGTGCGTTTAAAGACATTGGGGAACTTTAATACTCACGTGCCATTACTCCTTTCCACATCTAACCCAGTGGGTATCCCGGCACCCTGCAGCCGCTCCGAACTTGTACCTGCAAAATAAAAGACAGTTAGAGCGCATCGTGAAGCTGGCAACAAGCGCTTACTTACGTGCTTCCAGGCGCTTCTATTCATCACACGGGCTCCATCTTCAACTCACTTCAGCCCGTCATCCGCCATCGCCGGAACCCTGCAAAACAAGAGACATCATTATTAAAGACTTTAAAGACATTTGAGTTACTCGAAACTTACCGTTCGTGCAGTAAACGACGGACAGCAGTCCTCTGAAGTCAAGAGACCTGCGCTACCTATCCAGTGAAGAAACTGGTTACAGCACCCTGCCCCGAGGCAGATGGAGAGCTCGGCATTCACTTACCTAAGGTGAGAGCGTAACCTGTGGGGGTCTACAGGAGAGGAGAAGAGGAGATAGGGACACCCCAATAACCCCAGTTCATTAACCCCGTATTTTCTATCTGCAGACATCTTCTCTGCACGTCAGGCATACAGGGCACAGAGGTCCAGCCCAAAGAGCCAACCGGGTGCTGCACATCACCTTTGAAGATACGGTAGTCGCCCAGTCAAGACCGGCGCCTCTGCGAGAATCAGGTGAGCGTTACACATGTTGGATCAATATTTGATTGTTTATCTAGATGACATCCTGATCTACTCCCCCAACCATGAAACCCATGTTGTTCATGTCAGTAAAGTCTTACAACGTCTGCGGGACAATCATCTGTATGCTAAACTGGAAAAGTGTCTCTTCCACGTACAAGAGGTTGCATTCCTTGGCTATAACATCACCAACAAAGGGGTTAAGATGAGCAGATATAAGGTCTCTGCCATTCTGGATTGGCCGGTTCCCAACAATCTGAAGGCGTTACAATCCTTTTTATGCTTTGCGAACTTTTACAGACGTTTTGTTCAAGACTTCTCAGCCATTGTTTGTCCCCTTACGGCTCTGACTAGCTCTAAGATATCTTTTCTTTGGAATGGGGAAGCTCAACAGGCTTTTGATTGCCTGAAGTCCGCCTTCACCTCAGCACCTGTGCTCCAGCATCCGGACCCAACCCAACCGTTCATAGTCGAGGCTGATGCTTCGGATGTCGCTTTGGGTGCTATCTTGTCTCAACATTGCCCAGATGACGCAGGTTTACATCCAGTAGCCTTTCATTCGAGAAAGTTAACGCCTTATGAAAGGAATTATACTATCACGGAGCGCGAATTGTTGGTTATCAGGGACACCTTCTTGGTTTGGAGGCATCATTTGTTGGGTTCTCGAGTGCCTGTCCAGGTGTTCACGGATCATAGGAATCTCTTGGCTCTTCACTCAGTGAAGTGCACTACTGCACGGCATGCTCGTTGGCATGAGTTCTTTTCGATGTTTGATTTCACTATTTCCTATCGTCCTGGTTCTCAGAATTCTAAAGCGGATGCTCTCTCTCGTCTACATGGACCCGCCAAATCCTCTCACGCCACAGGTGCACCTTTGTTACCCACTCAGGTGGTGTGTGGTTGCTCCTTACGTCCGTCACTTAAGTCCTTTATACAGGAATGGCTTTGAAACGATCCGCCGGAAGTAGCCAAATACAGACTGGAGATCGTAAATTCATTACCCTATAACCAGGGTAAAATATTCCTGCTACTAGCTATAGCGACGTACTGCTATACAATGGTGTCACGATTCGTCTCTGGCTGCTCATCCAGGTATTAGGAAGACGGTTGATCTACTAAAAAGATGGTGTTGGTGGCCACCTTTATTGCAGGATGTCACTGATTACATAAATACATGTTCGGTTTGTGCTCAGTGTAAGACATCACATGGCAAACCTGTGGGTTTGCTACAACCTATGCCTCTTCCAGATCGCCCTTGGTCCTCCATTTCCATGGATTTCGTTGTGGAACTACCTGTGGTGGAAGGTTTTGACACTATTTGGGTGGTCATCGACTATTTTACTAAAATGGCACTGTTTGTACCTTGTCAGGGGATCCCTACTGCTCCTAAACTGGCGGATTTCTTTCTGCGGAACATTTTTAGGTTGTTTGGTCTTCCTTCTATGATCATCTCCGACCGCGGTCCTCAGTTTACTTCACGCTTTTGGAGAGCCTTGTCAGCTGCTTTAGGTATTGAAGCTCGGTTTGCGAGTGCCTACCATCCTCAGACGGATGGGCAGACCGAACGTCTGAATGCCTCTATGGAACAATATATAAGATGTCTTATCTTTCAGCGCCAGGACGATTGGCTTTCTGTACTGTCAATGGCCGAATTTGCTTATAACAATTCGCTCCACACTGCTACACAGGTTTCTCCTTTCTTTGCCCTTTATGGACAACATCCACGTTCCTTGCCTCTTGCCCCTGAATTGCCGACTCATAACCCTGCTGCTCTTGCCTGTGTTAGGGATATTTCCGGCACCCATGTCCAGGTCAAAAGACAGTTGGTGGAGGCTCAGAACAGGACCAAGCTTTATGCAGACCGGCATCGTACCCCCGCTCCGGTATATCACCCGGGCATGAACGTGTGGTTATCAACTCGCAATTTACGCCTGCCTGGTCAGAGGAAGTTACTCCCACGTTTTGTCGGTCCATATGATATATCGCATGTCATTAACCCGGCAGTGGTGCGTTTGGTCCTCCCACGTTTGTGGAAACTTCACCCAGTATTCCACGTGTCTTTGATTAAACCGTGCCGTCATGATACCCGTCTCCCTTCTCATCCTCCGCCTGTTAGGGTTCAGGGTGCTGTGGAGTACGAGGTTTCAGCGATCTTGGACACCAAGGTTCGGAACGGTAAAAGACTCTTCTATGTTGACTGGAAGGGATATGGTCCGGAGGATCGCACCTGGGAACCATATGAGAACATACATGCCCCGGTTTTGTTGTCCCGTTTTTGGAAATATCGGAATGTGGGGGCCTCTTTGGGGAAGGAAACTGTCAAGTATTGGCAGAACTCATCGGTGTTAGGACGCCGTAATTATCCGGCTTCCACGGCTTCCACGAGACCTAATACTTATGGATCTCGTATTTGCCGACGAACGGTGGTTACGGTCCCTTTAAGACCTCGTCTGCCGGGAGCTTGGAAGTTGGCATGGAGACGATGGCGTCCTCTCACGGCTTTCAGTTTTCACCGTGCACGCTGAAGGACGTATTGTGCTCATGTGATTCCTATTTAAGCCACCCCTGTACGTTTTGCCGGCGCTTCTGAATCTTGTATTCTAGCGGCTTGCATTTTCCTCGTATCCAGGTTCTTGTCTTTTCTGCCTTGTTTTCCCCGTGTTCCTTCGACCTCGGACTGCCACCGGACCTGCCTTGCTTACTCCCTTGTACTTTTACTGCCAGCCTTGCTCACTGACCTCGGACCGCCACCGGACCTGCCTTGCTTACTCCTTTGTACTTTTGCTGCTAACCCTACTCTTCGACCTCGGACCGTCAACGGACCTGCCTTGCTTGCTCCTTTGTACTTTTGCTGCTGCCCTGCTCTTCGACCTCAGACCACCACTGGACTTACTATACCTTGCCGGCCAGCTTTTTGTACTGTTTCCCGCTTACGGTTTCCACTCCTGCATTGGAACTTTGCACCACTGGTACACGGACTAGAGACTGCCTTAAATGTACCTTTAGGCGTCCTCGTGCCGTCGGGTTAGGTGTTGCTTTTTGGACATTCTGCTTGGATCCGCCTCCTGTTTCCTGCTTTGCCTTCACTTCTGGTTGATTCCTTGTCATTTCGTATTTGGGTTTGCCACGAACACTTCCACATTTCTTCTTCTCCTTCCTGGGGATATTCTGACACTCTGAAGAACTGCACAGGTTAGTGGTTGGTTTCTCTTTTGATGTCTGCATTTTTGCATAGAATTGCACCATTGTGATTGTTGCTCTTATTGCAGTTGTCTGGGGGTCTTGCCTGTACACCTTGAGAAGACGTCTCGTCCCAGTATCCTGTTCCATGCGGTTCTGGGTTCTTCGTTGGCATTCCATCTTTCCGCCAATCAATTGTTCTGGTTGTTCATTATATCAACTAGTTCGGTAGATTGGCGAGAAGAATTCCTCGGCTACACTACGAGAGCAAGAGCGCTACTGACAGTACCCACAAGATATAGTCACTGGGCAGGCTCCAGCCAGCCTGGTCTGTATTTCCCCACAGTACCATATATGGAACTTCCACCCAACAGCTAGTCAGGGGGAAGGGCCAGGGGCAGAGCTTCCCAGGACTTTGGGAAAACAAGGTAACAAGCAATAGAAAGCAAGTGGCCACAGGGGCCATCTCGTCTCCTATCAGGAATCAATTGATTCCAATGGCAGGGCCGGGGTATCCCAAAATGGGTGATACTCAGAGCTCCTGTCAAATTCAGCATGGAGCTTCCACCAGCCCATACCCTGCTCTGTGGGCCACACACAGGTGCCCCAAAACATACACTAGGGGTACAGGTTTGTACCCCCACCCATGGGTGCCATAAGGGTATTCCAAGGGTCTATACACCAAAACAAAAAGAGGAAGAGCTGCACTGCCAGGAATCCCACAATGACTCCTGTGCAGAAAATAACACAGAACATATACCAAAAAGGACTACAGAACAAGGGCAGGGAGGCATTTCCAGCATCACGGTTGTATTGGCTCTTCAATTTATTTGTGCATGTATGTGGTTGATGAACTATGTTTCATGTTTATCTTTTTCTTCAGAAACTTACATCAGGTAATGATGGCTATTTAATGGAATGAAAATTGACTGTCAACTGCATGCCAAGGGGACAGGTAATATCTTCTTTTATATTGATTGTTATGGAATGTTACACATTTTACCAATTATTTATTCAATTGCACCACAGCAGAAGGGGACCACTACAGTGGGTATGGTGCAAAGGGTTCACGGGTCAGGCTATGGCGTGGTTTACCTCATTTCTTTCTGAGTACCCTTCCCAGGTGGAACTTGAAGCCTTTTTGTCTCGGGGGGATAGCTCAGTGGCAACGTGCTAGCCTTGGAAGCAAGAAGACACGGTGCTCCACAGGTTCGATCTCCGGTCCGTGCTTAGAAACCTCTGGGTATTAAGCGCGTTATAAATAACCTATCATATCATATTTCCTTCTTCTTTGTCTCTTTCAAACTGTGGTGTTCCTCAGGGATGTAAGCTATTCCCCTGGTTCTTCTATGTTTTCAAGGCTGCCTTTGCACGTGTGATTGGCGCTTTTACCTCTAACTTCCAGTGTTATGTGGATGACACAGAACTTTCTTTCAGGCTACCCTCAGCCGCCTCCTCTTCATCAGTCATATCTGAGTGTCTATCCACGATTCAGTCATGGTGTGCTGAAAACAACCTCTACCTTAACACCAGCAGGACTGAGATCGCTTACATTGGGACCCCAGCTGCAGCTTTCACACTTTCACTCTGGCCAGACTCCCTTGGCCATGCAGCCGCACCCACCTGTAAGGATAAAAATCTTTTTGGTCATCTTCGCCTCCACTCTCTCCTTCTCATGTGACATTTCAGACATCTCTAGAAAGTCCAACTATCCTCCTCAGATACCCTCCTCAGAGGTACTATACTTTTCTCACTTTCCCCCAGCAAGTCACTGTCTCCATAGCCCTGGTTATCTCCAGGCTGGACTACTGAAACTGCCTCTTTACCCTGCTTCTAATCTGCGCCCTCTATAACTCACCCAGAAAATAACCGCAAGACTTATCCTTCGTCTCAAGACCAGGAACCGCATCTGTCTGGCACTGAAATACATCCACTGGCTACCCGTGGTTGCAAGGGTCAAATTTAAGAAACTCTTCATTGTCCATAAGGCTTTGTGGGGCCTGGGGCCTACCTAGTTGCAACGATTCCTACCTAATACTCTCCGTCCCAAGCCATCCCCTCATGTACCTCCAACCTTCTGCAAGTGAGGCAGTTCTCAAAGAAGAGATTTAGCGGAAGATCTTTATCCTCATCAGGGGCCTCCCTCTGGAATACCCTACCTGCCACCCTCCATATGGAGCCTCATCACCTTAAATTCCAGGAACTCCTCAGGAGTTTCCACTTCTACTCTTTCTTCTCTCTCACTCTTCCCTGCTAACCTATCCCTCTGCTCTATCCTCTCTCCCTCATTTTTCCATACAGCTCGATGACTGGCCGCCTGATGTACCTGAGTGTCTCACTGGTCCATGGCACCCCCACCAGTGTTTTGCACACTTGCCTCTGGGACCTGCACTAGCCTCATCATCACTGCACTTGGTGAATGAACCTAGAGAGTTGCATCTCTATGCACTTACCCCCGCCTCCACTGACTGGACGCACTTGGACCACCCCCAAATGTGTTTCTACCCTCCACCTACCACTCCCCTGTAAACGTCTGTGCAGTTGCTCGTTCTGATTGCATTAGGCCTGTAGATCGTCTGTTCAACCCTGACCTTACACCTTGCATGGTGGCACATTCATGCACTTGGTAAAACTTTAGAATAATCGTCAAACATATTCACTGTTACCTCCACTGTTAATTGTATAATATGCACTTACTCTGCCTGTACAGACTATTATGGTTTGAGTAATTCAAGGCCTATGAACGAGTGTTCTTTTTCCCTTTGTTACATACATCCTTGAGCGGTTAAAGACACTTGCCTTGTGTATCGGCCCTTTATGAATATACTTTACCATGACATAACATCCCATACCACTGTCTAATGATCCTTTTACATGACATATGGGATGGTTTGGGAGACACAGAGGTGATTTAATGGATTGTTTGGCATGGTGGTTGTGGCGTACTCCCTCTTCAATGTGTTTTGTTTGCCAACACTCGAAAAGTCTTTTATTACTAAGGGATGCACACAGATTTGCACTTCCGAGGGCACTTTATCAGTGTGGTTTTGTGGGCACAGTGGATTGGCTCATTGTTATCATTGAATGGCACCTGGGATGTAGCAGGATCATGTGCACTCCACAGGGGAGGGATTTTAGGTGAAATACGTTTGCACAAGATGGGTACGTGCAGCCTCTCCACTTGCCCTTTGCCCAACCATACGCAAGCATCGCACCCGTGGGTGTGGATGGGGTGCCACCACAATGTCCACTGAGACGCCACGCCATGTTGAAACATTGTGCAGGACATATGCAGCACCAATGATCATGCAGACTACTGGTGGTGCATATAGCAACACACCACCATAGTGGTCAAGGGAACGGAAATGTGGCTTGAGCACTCCGAATGTACGCTCCACTATGGCAGAGTTGCAATATGGGCAGTGTTGTATCTTACCTGGTTGGGGTTGCGTATTGGCATCATCATGTATGTGCTCAGAGGGTAGGCACTGTCCCCTGTAGAGGAGAAAATGGTTGTAATTTGTTTACAGTGTCTATTTGTCTGTGTGCAACATGCATGCATGTGCACGACCATTCCTACTCACCAATGAGCCATGTGTTGCCATGCTTCCCAGCTTCCATGACCGGTGTAGGGGGAAATCCTGAATATGTAACTATCATGGGTGCTGCCAGGATAGTTGGCATAGAATGAAGTAATGATGCCCTTGGCATCGCACACAACCTGAACATTGATGGAGTGCCAGTGTTTTCGGTTGCAGTAGATTTGCTCTGTTGCTCGAGTTGGACATAGAGCAACATGGGTGCAATCAATGGCACCTAGCACTTTTGGAAAGTGTGCCACCCCATAAAAATCCTGGACCACATGCCGGTGGACAGAAGGACGTGCAGTTATTA
The DNA here is from genome assembly GCF_040938575.1 of Ambystoma mexicanum. Lineage (NCBI taxonomy): Eukaryota > Metazoa > Chordata > Amphibia > Caudata > Ambystomatidae > Ambystoma > Ambystoma mexicanum. The sequence continues at coordinate 20,520,597 of NC_090933.1, read as the reverse complement.
TTGCCAACACCTGGTGTAGGCAGCGTGACTGCGTGGGCTGTGAAATGCAACCAACTATGGCGGTGGTCCGCTGGAATGAGCCAGTGGCCAAAAAATGCAGTACAGTGAGCACCTTTTGCAAGGGGCTCCGTGCTTCGGAGCACAGGGTGGGTGATGTGAGGTCATCTCCCCACTCCATGACCAGGTCTAGGGTGGTATAGTTGGGGAACCTATACCTGCCATAGACCTGGTCATCAGGCATCCTAAAAAGGCTGGTTCTTGGGTCGAAGATCTGGGCCCTGGCCATCCTCCTCCTCCTGCCGTGTTCCAGGATGACTACTGCAACAAATGGTGCATTCAACCTGGCTGTATGCATCCATTTGTTGATCGTGCATGCTTTTTATACATTGTTTATGTGCACGTTGATGTTTACGCCTACTATCACGTGGCGTAGGTGTTTCAGGCGATCCCTGTTCAATTCCATGAATATGTTTTTTTGCACGCGTATGGGCGCTGCGATTGTTTGAATGTGGAACGTCCCTCGTGATGCCCACATTTTCGCTTGCTCTTCCTCATTCCACGTGTTCCGCCATCTTTTTTGGTGGCTGCGCAACCCAGGCCGGCCCTTCCCTTGGAGTCTCGCGCAAGGTGTTTGTGGTGTCGCACTGACTTGTTGGACCGGCGTGGATTCCTCGCAAGTCCCAGGTAAGCTCCGCACCTTGTGTTCCATGAATCGACGAAAGGGGAATTGCGTGCCATTTTGCGCACAAGTCCCCAATTTTCAGCACATATAATTCCATTAATCGAGCCCTGTGTGTTGTTTAATGGCTGGTACGACAACTCAGCTGGTTGAGTGCTCGCTGCTGGGGACTGATCGGGAGGTTTCAATCTCTGCAAGTCCAACTCAGCCTTTCAACCTTCCGTTGTCGTTAAATCAGTATCACCTTCCAATGGGTATTAATAATTGTGTATAAGATATTCTTTGTAAAGTGCTTTGTCGAAAGCGCTATATGAATGACAGATCATTATTATGTTTTAATCTGAACTACATGACCCCGTGAGACGTTTGTAACCCCGCGGGTTGGTGGATGTGAATTAAACACAAGGATTAATTCCTACACACGAGCAAAAGCGTTTCCGCTGCATTGGTCCTTGGATTTCCCTTCCCTACTTAGGGAAACGTGAGCAGAAGCATCTTCAGCCGGCAATAAACCAACACTTTGGCTAATCAAGAGCAAGTGTCCTTCTTGCGTCGCCCTATTGATTGACTGTCATCCCAAGCGGTACTGTAACAAAACACCCACAAGAATAGGAGTACTTCATCCTGCAGGTAATTAGTAACTCACTCCCAGCACTTCTCGGGCTTTTATTAGGAACATGAGAATGTACAGGCTACAAGGGGATGTGCACTGCTCTAACGCATCTATTTAAAGGATGGCCATCTTTAAAAATCCTGACAGAACCACGTCATTTACCCTAAGCAGACCATATGTCACAACACAGAGCTGTACACTTAAATACAAAGTCAATAAAACGCCCGAGAAAGACGAGCAGACGTCATTGGTGGTATCACAGACCTGTGAGCCGGGCAAAACGGCGAATGCCACCAATCTTATATAAGGCGGTGCTTTTACACGGCCCAAAACAAGTCTACATGTGTATTATAGCTGAGTTTTGTATATCACTGCTTTCTTTTGTTGATTGTTTAAATGATTGTATTAACTCCTTAAGGTTTTCGATAACCTAAAAAATTTAAATACCCAAAAATTGGCCCTCGCTAGAATTGAGCTTTCAGCAGGATTCTTACGCCATGCTTGCCGGGGCAGCTGGGCTCCCTTTAAATGTGCACCTACAACAGACTTGCAGAAAACAAGCTCTCTCTTGCCAAATCTAAAAAGAAATTATAATGAGAGGAAATAAAACTAATTAGGAAGGCCTTTCAGAATTAATTGAACCCGATTTGTTAGTAGTAAATTATGCAGGTAAAAAAATGAAAAAAACAGCCACCTAATCAGGTAAGAGAATAATGTGAAATGACCAAGAGATGTAGCAGAGGAAAATTCAGTAACCTTACAGAGTATGGTTACAAAAAAGTTACCTTAGCTGTGAATACGTTTTAGGCATGCAATGTGACCCATTACTCTTCCTAGATAAATGCAGTAATCCAGCACTGATAAGATAAACGATTTGATCATCAGTATCCTATCAAAGTGAAGAATAGAGCAGACGTGGTAAACAATACTTTACAAAGCTGTATTTATCTGGGGTGTGAATGGTAGTTTTGCAACAATTCTTACCTGTAGATTTTGAACATGGACTATTTGTGATGGACAAGGGCGCAGCTCCTCAGGTTAGATGGAAGAATCCCTGGGTGTATATGTGTGAGGAATTGCCATCTGGCAAACGTGCAAAGCCCCAGAATTTTTTGATTTGTATTAAATAATAAAATGATGTGGGTAATTCCATCTCTGAAATGGTAATCTGCTGATCAGATTCTTCTCTCATAAACTACATGTCAAAATCGTAGTATGTATCTGTGTCCTGTAGCATCAGTATCATGGTTTGTAGTGTCTGCTTTACCTGTGACACTGAGCAGGTTTAGAGGTCACAGATTCCCATTTGGCAGAGACACACAGTTTTCAGCCACACAGGGGCGGCGTTTAAGATATGCATCCCTGTACCAAAATTACGATGACCATAAGTAACACGTGATGGTGGCAGGATATTCTCTAAAATAAAGCTATGCCTGTCTATAGGCCTAGTGCATGGTACTGCTTATGATCCTGACGCCACATCCCAAATGATATCGCACATGTTTCAGCTCCTGTGAGCCAACTCTGCTGTGGAAGGTGTGCATTCTGGTTGGATGGGTGTAGCCCACCAAATGGCAGAGTTACACCCATAGCCCTGCCCACAGAGGGCCAGGCCTCCTCTTTGGCCTCATTGTGAGGGCAGGTAACACCCTTCACTTGAAATAGCCGCACAGCATCCAGCTATCCTGGGACAGGCATCAAGGAAGCACGCCCATTCAAAAGGAGAAGCCTCCCACCAGGTTACTGCATCTCTAAGGGCCTTCATTCTCAGAATAAGGGAAGTAGCATAGGTATGATAGGCAGGGGGGCTCTGGTCAATGGAAGGAGACTTCTAACATTTTTGTTCTCGCTATGCCTCTCTCTTGTTCCTGTCCCTTCCACTTCCTTTGGAGCAAAGCACTTTAGGTGCGATATCATATGGGAAAAGTTCAGTCTGTTCAAGAGCAGGGATTGGACTGCTAAAGCAGGCACCCCTTCTTCAGAGTCTCTCAGATCGTCTCACAGCCTTTAAGGCCGCAGATTTGCTCTGAAGAACTAACTGTACTTCATTTGGGAAAGTTGTGCATTCCAAAGCCCTCAGCCTGAAGCGAAGAAATAATTGTCCAAGACAGAAGGAAGATCGTGTTCCTTACCCACTCCCAGGGCACATCTGGAGTGAAATCTGCTGTGAAAGACTTTGTGAAAAAGATATCATCAGGAAAAAGTACTATAAATATAAGAGCATATGAAGGAACAATTGGATTCAGTAGAAATAAGATAGCCCACTCAACCCAAGGGAACCCCTGACCCTGAATAAGATAAGATTTGTGTACATAAATGCACTAAAAGTAATTGGACCATTGTTAAATCATTACTGACCAGCTCCTTTCAACCATAAAGACTATAAGGTTTAGACTAGAGAAGGAAGAACAGACAACGTTCTGATCACTATAGAGTTACTAAGCTTCTCTACTTAATTTAGTTGCTCGGAATGTAATGTACTTTGATTTATGAAATATTGATGCATGATTACTGTTAAGGAAAGTGTCCCGTGAACGCTGCGTACCTGAGCTCCCAGTGGGTGTACGTGGAGAAGTAGCCAGTCTGTCCAGTAGGTCATCGAAGTGAAGAAGGGTGATGCGAGGAACCAGTCACACTCCCACCCGTGCAAACACGAGGTCGAAGAGGAACCAGCTCCCGGCGCCACGGATTGGCACTTCCCTGATATTAACGTCGCGTCAGGACAGTGCAAACACTGGCAGGGAAGGCCAACTTCTGGCTTTTAGTGGTACGCTGGACTGGTTGTTGACCACAATCGTCTGTATGCGTGAATCGATGATGGAGCCATATTCTGAGGCTTGGTAACCAAGCATAGGTAGGGGGCGAGGCAAGGAGAGGCCAAAAGGATGGGACAAAACCCAAGCAGAGGACAGCCGACAGGTGTGACCCAAGACAGGGTTAAGGCAGGGAAAACTTAGGGATGCCAAGAGACTGATGGAAACAGGGACCCAAAGAGTCCAGGGAACCAGAAAGGCAAGGGAACAAAGAAGGCTGGGGAACCAAGAAGGCCAGGGAACCAGAAAGACCAGGAAACCAGGCAGGCCAGGGACCCAAGAAGGCCAGGGAACAGAGGGGCCAGGGACCCAGGAAGGCCAGGGAACAGAGATCCAGGGACTAGGTCAAGGAAAATCAGCTGCAGAATTCAGGCTGGAGGGCCAGAGGTGAAGTGGAGGATCAGGAACAAAACTGCATTGAGACGCGTTTTGTTCCAGAGCCGACTGCCCAGGTAAGGGCCGTCCTGAAGACGAGGCATGACGCGCAAGTCCGCGTCTTCCGGCTCGCGCATGTGAAACGTCGCCAGAACGAGGCTTGAGAAGCAAGCCAGCGTGCGGCAGTTCCGAAAGGACAGCGCATGCGCGGAAGGCCGAGCATGGCCGGCTGTGCATGCATGAGCAGGGGACAATGGTACCCAAGGCAACGGAGGCCGCAAGGAGACACGGCCTCCAAATACGGAACCGAGGGTAAACCCTCCAAGACGGGACCCATCGTGCCTGGTCACCCCAATCTACCAGCCGGGTAGGTGTTATAACACTGTGCCCCCTCCCAGAAAGGCCAGGAGCCCCAGGCTTCCAGGGGTGGCTGAGATAGAATTCACTAATCAAACAAGGGACATGCACGTAACTCTGTGGTTTCCAGTTGCGATCACAAGCGGGGTAACCTTACCAATCCACCAAAAACTGGAGCACCCCACCTCGAATGCGTGAATCACAAATCTCCTGCACCTCAAATTTGGGTGTGCCTTCCACATCAACAGAAGCGGGACGACAACAAAAACGGTGTCACAATGCCTGCCCCCAGACATCTGGAACAGGTCCATCTGTCCAGGGAACAAGCACCCAAAAAGACACAGGAATTCCCAAAACCCCACCTAGAGGCTATAAGGGTTCAGTCCTGGCGCCGTAGGCGCCAGGCTCATATTGCCAACTTTAAACTATACAGGTCATCCTGCAAAGAACTCATATACAGGCCATGAAGGGACTACTCTCCCTTAGGAAATATTTTGCTGCTTGGGTGCGGTACTGGAACTTCTTACCTGGGAACTACTTTTTTGATGCTATTTAAACCACACCCGAAGAGCAGCACACGCTTCGCGTTATTCTGCATCTTAGCAGCGTAACGCTCACCGTGTCTGCAGTCCAGCATCCAGTCTACAGCCACACCCGTCTTGTGTCTAGAGCCGATCCTAGAGAAAAGGAAAGAAGAAGAGAAGGTTAGAACAAGGAGATTTCCATTTGGTCATCATCTTTTCCAGGAGCAGCCGCACCTGTGCATAAAGGAAAAAGACATTAAAATAAACCGCGTCGCATTGCCAGCTGCAGCGCCGCGTCATACTCACCTGTCTTCGGAGCATCTCCACGATCTGGCGCTGCACCCGTTGAATCGCCGCCCGAAACATCAGCATCTGAAAAGACAAGAACAAACAAAAGGTGAGCGGGGTTCCGCCAAAGAAATTCTTTTACTTACCGCAAGATACTTACTCGGAATTTTACCACTCGATGCAGCACTGGTCACCATCCTACGTTAGACATTTTCGGCAAGGCGCCGCACCTACAAAGAAGATAGAGAAGATAGAGAACTATTGGTTAATTACATTTGGAACAATATTACTTGCTAGACAGTGCTTGGTACAAACTGACTCTTACCGAAGCGCTACCTTCATCCATCGAGGCGAACTCACTCCTTGGGTCACGCTGCAAGGGAAAAGGTATGAAAGGAGCAAGAGTGAATTAACAGACATTTGAACTCTAAATGAACTATACATTCGGTTTACACACTACTCACCTCGGAGTCATTGTTGTCTGGAACTCTGCCAAATACCTTCGGATCAGTGAAGTAACTGAACTTCTACGCGCCCCTGCACTCCACACAGGATGGAGAGTTCATCCTTCCAAACAATAAGGTGAGACTTTATGAAGGGGAATACTGGAAGTTTTCAGGGAAAATAGTGTTAGTGTAACCTCTCTACCACAGGTGGCTAACCCCCTTTACTGCTTTTAGGAAAATATTCTTGCGGGCCAGGCAGACGAAACTGAGTGGGCAAGTGCAGTCGATCATCACTTCGTTACGAGTCACACTGGTGGAGACCGCAGCAGTCCAGCTTCATTCGACGCCCCTGTGGAATCCAGGTGAGCGTAACAAACACCTGTAGGTGTCAGGCACGTACGGTTTCAACAAGGAAACATGGAACACATGGTGAACCCGCCAGGATGGGGGCAGCCGTAGACGGAAAGTCACAGGGGACACACGCTTGTTAATCTGGACAGGCCCAAAATATCGAGGAGCATGCTTGGTGGGTAGGTTGCGGACAGGTAAGTTCTTGGAGGATAGCCAAACCAGGTACCTGACCTGAAATGCGGGCTCACGGCTTTACTTCCTTTCTGCTTGTGCCTTCATATACTCTCGTGCCTCTGCGAGGCTACCGACAGCCAGGAAGTGTTGTTTCTGGATAGAAGTGACCAGTTGATTGGCAGATGGAATGGCACTGGGCAGGATAGGATGAAAATGAAGCAATTTTGGATGCTGCCCAGAGGAACAAAGAATAGGGCTCAGGCCTGTAGCTGCATGTACTGAATTGTTATATGCCATTTCAGCCAAGTCTAGACTGGTCGACCAGTTGTCTTGGAGGTGTTAGAGTAGCAGCGTAGATACAGTTCTAACGTCGGTTTGTCCGCCCGGTCTGGCCATTGGTTTGAGGATGGTGGCCCGAGCTGAGAGCTGTGTGAACGTTGAGGTGGCCGCATCACTAGCTCCAAAAGGAGGAAAGAAACAGGGACCCACGATCGGAGAATATCTTCTCAGGTAACCCATGAGGCCGATAAACTTTGTGTAGAAATAAATGTGCCATCTGGACAGCGGTGGGGATCATCGGAAAGGGAATGAAGTGGGCTATCTTGGTGAAACAATCTACAACCACCATGATGCAGGTGTAGCCTTCGGATGGTGGGAGATCGACGATAAAATCGGTAGCAATGGTGTGCCATGGGTAAGGCAGTGTTTCTGTGGGTTGGAGCAGTCACAAGGGCTTCTTTCTCTGAATCTTGGTTTGGGCACAGATGGGACAGCTCTCTACATATTGCTTGGTCTGACTGGCCCATCCTGGCCACCAAAATTGTCTAGCAATTAGTTCTTGGGTGGCTCTGACGCCGCAGTGCCCACCGATCTTGGAATCATGGAACCCTTGTGTGATCCTTGTTCTGGAGGTGGGTGGAAGGAGTGTATAACCTATCGCGAAAGAAGAGCAATCCGTTGTTCTCGCTTACTTGAGGCTGATTCAACAATTCCATGCGGTCGGGGTCAGACAAGGTGTCCTGTAAGATGGAGCGCAGGATGGGAGAGAGCGTCAGCAGAAAGTGCTTCGGGGTAATCAAGGGAAAATCCTGGTGACGTTGTTCAACGTCGTCTTCCAAGGAGCGGGACAGAGCACCAGCCTCCTGGTTCTGGGTACTGGGTATGTAGGTGATGACAAAGTCATAATGGGAGAAGAAAAAGGTTCAACGGGCCTGGTGAGAAATGCGACACTGAAGGGAACGTAAGTATTGTAGATTCCGATGGTCAGTACGGGCTTCCATGGGAAACCTTCCTCCGAGCAGATGATGTCTCCACTCTTTGAATGCTGCTTTTATGGACAGGAGCTCCTTCTCGATCACTGCATAGTTCTGTTCGCTTGGTGACAATTTGCGGGAATAATAAGCCACGGGAAGCTCTATCCCCGAATCTGGGTCTTTCTACAGAAGAAGAGATCTGATGGCAAAGTCGGACGTGTCTGCCTCAACGATGAACGTTCTTTCTTCATTGGGATGCCGAAATATCGGGGATGTGCTGAGGACTTTTTTAAGTCCTCAAAGGCGGCTATAGCCGTGGAGTCCCGTAGGAAGGGAACCCTGCGGCTTGTCAGACGGGAGAGGGCTGTGGTCAGCTGAGAAAAAACGGGGTATAAAGCGCTGATAAAAATTGGGGAATCCCAAAAAATGTTGAAGCGACTTCAGGTCAAAGGGCTGTTTCCAATCTCGAATTGGCTTGTACCTTGGTGGGATCTATGAGGATGCCGGAAACTGCTGACCTCGTATCCCAGAAATTCTATGGTGTCTTGGTGGAAGAGGCACTTTTCTACCTTGGCAAACAGATGGTTCAAGGACTATCGTCTGAGTACTTCCTTGATGTGTGGTATGTGTTCTTCTAGACTCGTGGAAAACACCAGGATGTCATCAAGATGCCCAAACAGAAATCCTGATCAGATCTGAAAAGACATTGTCCATGAAACGCTGGAAGACGGCTGGGGCATTACACAGGCCAAATGGCATAACCCGATATTCGTAATGCCCGGATGGTGTCTTAAAGGCCGTCTTCCACTCGTCACCTTGCTTGATCCGAACCAAATGGTAGACCCCACGGAGGTCCAGTTTGGAGAACACACGTACAGAACGGAGTGATTCAATGATGTCACAAATTAATGGCAAGGGGTACCTGTCCTTCGGGGTGATGTTATTTAACTGTTGATAGTCAAAACATGGGCGTAAAGTACCTTCTTTCTTCTTGACAAAGGACAGAGGAAATCTGTCATGATGCCTACCCGCGGAGCACCAGGACAGGCCCAGCACCCCCGGGAGCAGGCATCATGCCCTCGGGTAAAAGCCCAGCGGCCCCTAATAGGGGCTCTTTGGACTTTGTCCTGGCGCCTTTGGCGCCAGGCTCATGTTGGACATCAGTCCTGGCGCCATAGGCGCCAGGCTCATAAAAGAGGGTGTTTGGTGCACTTACCTGACGCAGACCATGCTGCATGAAGCCTCAAGCCAAATGAGGCTTAGGAGGGACTATTTTTTCAAAGGAACTATTTTACTTGGGTGGGGACCGTGGAAGAATACTTACCTGGAACTCATTCCAAGGCTATTTAAACCACACCCGGACTGCCACACGTGCTTCGCGTTGCTCTGCATCTAGCAGCTGAACGCTCACCGTGCCTGCTCCTGCATCTTGCCTCCAGCCACGCCCGCCTCGATCTTGGGATACCTGAAAGGAAGGAAGGGAAGAGAAAAGGTGAAAACCAAGAACTTAATCTAATTTCTTACCTGTCTCCGGAATCATCACGCCAGCGATCCTGAAGATAGACATCCCTTAAAAGCATTGCGCTACTTGTAGCAGTGCCGCACATCACTCACCTGCCTCGTGGGCTCTTCACTATCCACCGCGACCTTCTGGGCATTCCGCCACATCTCTGCACCTGCAGGGGAGAAGAAGAGACAAAAGGTGAGCAGGAGGAACAAATGAGGAAAGCCCGATTTTCCGTCACAAGACTTACCTGGCCATATTTGACGGAACCACTCCTCATTTTGGGTCGGCGCCACTTCTTGGCCTGGTACCGCACCCCGGCCCCTAAGGGGAAAAAAGAAAGACATTACTAGAGGGATTCAAAGACATTTAAAGGGATCATTTTATCAAGAATTCACCTGAGTTTATCTCCGGCAATATCCCTCGAAGCATCACTTCCACTCTTCACCTGAAAATAAGGACAGATCGCAGGTTAAGAAAAGCAAACAAAGAGAAGACTCTACTCTGGAACTTTTTAAACTGCATACTTACGGCATTTCGCCTTCCGAAACCAGTGAAGTAAGTGGTCAAATACGCGCCCCTGCACCAGAAGGAGGATGGAGAGCTCATCCATTCAAACATTAAGGTGAGCCTTGATTGGGGATTTCGGAGGTGGTCAGAGAAGAGCACAGGGGAGGTGGGAAGCAATCACAATACTCTTCAGTCAGTTAATCCCCTTTCTCCACCTACAGAAAGATTTTTCTACGGGCCAGACAAGCCAGATTTGGGGGTCCAGTTCAGTCGGTGTTTCGAATCCTGCGCATCACGCTTGAAGATGTCACAGCAATCCAGACCAGGTCAGCGCCTCCTTGGGAGCCAGGTGAGCGTTACAAAATCCTGCAGGAGAATTGGAGGGATTGATGTATCCCTTTCTGAGGCATTCCTCCAGATATTCCTGTAATACCTTCTTTTCATTAGGGGATAAGGAATATACCTTTCCACAGGGAATCACTGCATCAGGCAATAAATCTATGGCGCAATCAAAGGATCTGTGAGGAGGCAGGGGTATCTCCCCGGGTTCGGAAAACACGTTGTGCAACTCAGCGTATTCCTGTGGCACAGGAGACAAGAAACAAAGCCGAGGTGACTTGTCATCCAAAGAGAGTGGTGCTGCCGCAGTGATGTTTGGGGTGGTCCTGGAGGAACAATATTCCTGTATGCAGCGGTCGGATGCAAACACTAAGATCCGGGTTACCTAATCAATATTAGGATTGTGATGCAACAGCCAGGGTAATCCCAAAACAATTGGGTAAGAGAGTGACTTAATCACGTCCAGGGAGATGGTCTCCTGATGTTCGTTGATCTGTAGATGCAAAGCCCCGGTGTGTTGCCGTATGGGCCCAGAGGACAGCGGGGTCCCGCCGATGACCTCCGCCAGGGTTGCACAGTCTTTGGAGAGAAGAGGTATACCGCAATTGACTGCAAAGTCTGCATCAATGTAGTTGCCGGAGGCGCCGCAATCCAAGAGCCCTGAGACTTCTACTATCTTGTTCTGCCAAGTCAGTCTAGTCTTCAATACCATTAGGACCACTGGCTGCATTGGCCGAAGGATCGTTTCTGAATCTGGAAGGACTGAAAGGAGCGAAGGGCTTGTCGTTGCCTTCCCTATACACGACATGTCTGTCAGTTTTATGACTTCCTTGCTGGCCTCAGAGGACAGGTACCCAAGTAGTGGCCAGCAGACCTGCAATGCAGGCACAAACGAAGGCTTCTTCTGCGTTTCTTCTCAGCTTCAGTCAAGGAGCCCCTCACTGCACCCAACTTCATTGGTTCTGGACCTGCCTCGGTGGGTCCTGGTGCTGGTATGGTTGGGGTTCTAGGGAACGCCCTCTCGAACCGGTTTCTTTCGCCAACCTGTCATCGATCCAAAGCACTTGTTCAAGGAGTGTTTGCAGGGTGGCAGGTTCTGGTATATGGAGTAGCTCATCCTTGTACTCTTCTCTTAACTCTCGACGAAACAGGGTTTTCTGGGTTATTTCAGGCCACTGTGAGTCAGTTGCCAGTTGTCGGAAATGACTGATGTAGGCGATGATGTCACTGGAACCCTGTTTGATGTCCATCAACTGGTTTTGTGCAGCGGCAGCCAAATTGTGTGGCTGGAAGACATCCAAGAACGCCTTTTCAAAGGCTGCAAAGTCGCTGAGAATAGGGCTGTCGTCACAAACCAAGGGTGCCGCCCAAGCAAGAGCATTTCCGGTTAAATTGCCCAGTATGGAACCGATCTTGGCCTTGTCTTGACTGAAGTAAGAGGGTCGAAAAAGGAAATTAATCTTACTTATAATGGTTGCAGAATTTGGCCACTTGTCTGGGATCACCATCGAACTTCAGTGGCGAGGTATGCACCATGGCACTCTTGACCTGGGGAGTTGGTCCGGCTCCTTGAACCACCATTTGTCTCAAGGCAATGTTTTCCTGGTGTAGCGTAGCCATCTCAGAACAAAGAGCCTGTTTCTCTTCCCGAAGTTCCTGGGTTTCATCCATCTCAGAGTCAGAACCAGTGGTTAGGTGTCTCAATCTTTTAAGGAAAGCTTCCCGTGAACGCTGCGTACCTGAGCTCCCAGTGGGTGTATGTGGAGAAGTAGCCAGTCTGTCCAGTAGCTCATCGAAGTGAAGAAGGGTGACGCAAGGAACCAGTCACACTCCCACCCGTGCCAACACAAGGTCGAAGGGGAACCAGCTTCCGGCGCCACGAATGGGCACTTCCCTGATATTAACGTGGCATCAGGACAGTGCAAGCACTGGCAGGGAAGGCCGAATTCTGACTTGTAGTGGTACGCTGGACTGGTTGTTGACCACAATCTTCTGTAGGTGTGAAGCGATGATGGAGCCGTTTTTTCTGATGCTTGGTACCCAAGCAGAGGCAGGAGGCCAAGCAAGGAGAGGCCAAAAGGATGGGACAAAACCCAAGCAGAGGACTGCAGACAGGTGTGACCGAAGACAGGGTTAAGGCATGGAAAACCTAGGGATGTCAAGAGACTGATGGAAACGGGGACCCAAAAAGGCCAGGGAACCAGAAAGGCCAGAGAACCAAGAAGGCCAGGGAACCAAGAAGGCCAGGGAACCAGAAAGGCCAGGAAACCAGGAGGGCCAGGGACCCAGGAAGTCCAGGGAACAGGGGGGGCAGGGACCCAGGAAGGACAGGGAACTGAGATCCAGGGACCAGGTGAAGGAAAATCAGCTGCAGAATTCAGGCTGGAGGGTCGGAGGCGAAGCGGAGGATCAGGAACCAAACCGCATAGAGACACGGTTTGTTCCGGATTCGACTGCCCAGATAACGGCCGTCATGATGACGAGGCCTGACGCGCAAGCCCGCGTCTTCCGGCTCACGCATGCGAACCGACACAAGAACAAGGCTTGAGAAGCAAGCCAGCGTGCTGCAGTCCCGAAAGGACAGTGCATGCGCGGAATGCTGAACACGGCCAGCCACCCATGCGTGAGCAGGGGACAATAGTACCCAAGGCAACGGAGGCCGCAAAGAGAGACAGCCTCCAAATACGGAACCCCTCCAAGATGGGACCCGCCGTGCCTGGTCACCCCGACCTACCAGCCGGGTAGGTGTTATAACAATTACTGTGAGACAACAGTCACCTTTACTTGAAATGTATATTGTATGTGAAATGTGTACAGGTTGTACTTAATGGTATGTAGAATTGTAATTGTGCCTTGAGAAAGCCCTGTTAAGGGCGAAACAATCGCATGTGCCTCCAACAGGAGTATGTTGGCACTTCTCTAACAAACCAGAAATTACCTTGGTCCATTGTTAGGAGAAATTTCATATTGTAGATAATTTTCCTTCCATGTGGCAACCCCCAAACTTTTTGCTGTTGTTTTACACCCTGATCTAGACTTTGCCAGAGAAGTGCAGCCTTCAGCCGCACTCCTCTGGGCTTTCGCTCCATTTTTACGGGGAAACTGACATGCCCTTAAGACAGTCAGTACCGGGAAACGTTGTTTTCCTTAGTTCTTTTCTCATGTTGCAGCTTTCGCGCAACATGGCACAAGAGTGCACCGTAACTTACATTACCGCGCTCTTGGGTCTCTAGTCATTCTACAGGCCCTAGAAACTCTTGATGGATGTATAACGAACTGTGCAAGTATATCACGGACGGGACTGGTGGCAGCGATCGTTTCTTTGTGTTTTGAACTCCCTTTTGCCCTGTTAACCGCGCTTCTCGCGTTTGGCCAAAATGGGTGGCCTGGCTTCCAAAATGGCCATGCCACGAGGTTCTTTGTCCTGTCCGTTGACTGGCTTGCAATTTCACCTTCCCCAGGTCGAGCCGACCCGTGGCCATTCTTATTTGGGCATGTACTTTCCCGCGAAACACAGATGCTTTCGCGGGCTTCTGCATGCCTTGTGTGTGCCTCCAGGATCTGGGCTGGGATGTCTGGTCCCAATACACATCCTGGGTGCCAGAGAGTCTAGTGTGTCTTGAATGCCTGGGACCACCGTGGTCCGTGATAGGTCCACCTATGGTGTGAGTGTTTTGTGAGCAAATCTCCCATTGGGTCCTCTCCGTTTTGGCGTGAAGGGAACTTTGGATAAGAGGAGGCTGGAAACACCACTACCATGTCGATCTCCTGAGTTCTCACGAACGACGGATAAAGGAGCCAAGTATCCTGCAACTAAGAGGCTGAACCGAGGAATCGCTGGTGACCCGCTGAAGGACTGCTCCTCTGCACTGCTGTCGCCCTGTGAGACCATTCAGCCTCTGATCGAACGAGAAGGCCTGTACTGGTACTTTGACCCTTTGGAATAGTGGGAACAACTATTTTCGGCAACTTTATCATCTCCTGCACGTAAGCCTTCGGAAGTGTCCCAGGGCCATCCAGTGGACTGACCAGCCTACCCAGGAGCCTTGCTCTGACACCGCCGTCAGGTTGCTGTTGTATTCCGAGTCCTTGGCACTCTCACACGATTCGTACACTTGGCATTCCCAGGTCTGAAGTGAGAAGTGTGCATTAGGCTGAAATACACACGTGCGCTGCGTTGCCCTGCTGTGGTAACAATCTGTGCAGGTTCACTGCGTTTGGGACATCCTCAACTCTAACTTCTGCTGCCGCAGAATCTACATGACGCCGAGACATCCCCTGCTCGTATCTGAACCTGCCAGCACTGAAACTGACGCGGAAAAGCCTGGGTCTGCCTGCATCGGGGACCGGTGAGTAGCAACGCTAGGAACCGGTCGCCCTCCTGCAGTAGCCTGTAGCTTTTCCTTGCTGTGTTAAACAGCACGCCTTTTTTACACTCGCGCTCTGCTTCTGCCCACAAGTGGAGGCCGCGCTTGAGTAGCGGAGATCTGTTTGTCCTCATTTGTTCACTGCTCTGAACTGCCTGATTTCCTTGAAGAGACTCTCCTTGGCCCGTTGGCACCAGCGTGTGCAGGTACTTTTGAGCACAAGGCTCTTCGTAGGGCTCGGACTTCCTTCTAGTTAGGTGGCCTTTGAAGGCGAACTGGGTCTAACGATTACTTGCACTGCCTGTTTTCCTCCCCATCTCGGTGGTCTGCATATCTCGTGCTTCGAACTCTTTAGACCCTTCGGTAATTGTATATATATTGTATTTGATTGTGATGTGTTGGTTTACTTGAGTTTTACTGTGATTCTTTACTATGGTCAATGTTACAAAGGCCTTGTAATAAATGTGTCTATATTTTTTATATAACACCTGCCTGGAGTAATTTGTAAGCGTCCTTGCTTTGTGTGCTCATTGCAGGCTTTCAGTCATCCTCACCCCTCTTGAGACCTAGTCTTGACCGCTGCCATCGCTACCCTGATTGGTCTGGCTTGTCCAGAGGTTACCCTGTTCCAAGAAACTAGGCTGGCCTTCTGAACCTCTGCCCCTCCAGGACAGAGTTCAGAAATCCATCTTAACAAATTGGTGTACAGCGGTGGGATACGACTGAAGGTATCCAGTGTTGCGCATGAGCGAAGGCATTTCAAGTTATTCCTACCAGGACACGTAGCGAATTGTCGTAGTATAGCTTTTAAAAGGCCATAGTCCTATCTAACAGTATGGAAACAAATATCTTGTTAACTTTTAAATCCGAAACATTGAAAAAGATGTGTGCTGAGAGAGGTGTCTCCTCTCAAGGCACCAAATTGGATATGATCCAAAGAATCGTGGCGTGGCAAGAAGCTCAGCTTGACGCTATAGCTTCCGAGGACAGTGCGAAGGAGGTGGGGCTGCTCTCACTGGTAGAACTGACAGTTCTGCCGCTGCACTGGTCCACCGCGACCATGAGGATAGGCCATGCTTGAATTCAAGAAGCAAGAGCTGCTGTTTAGGCAGAAGGAGCTTGATTTCAGAAAAACAGAAAGACAGGGATCACCAGTTGGAACTGGCCAAGCTTCAGGTACAATGGATCCAAGGGTCCTGGACATAGGTCTGGGGCCTTCTCTCATCCAAGGTTTCCAAACGATCTGATCAGTGTGTATGAGGAAAAGAATGACATTATGGACTGGCTGAATACGTTTGAGTATGCACGTGAAGTTCAACAAGTTGACAATGCTGATAAGATTGCCTGGTTACTCAGCAGACTGCCCCATTCTGGCTGCAGTGCCATTATGGAAATGTCGAAGGCTGAGCGAGCAGATTTTGCAATGTTGAAGCAAACTCTCATTTTAAAGTTTGGAAAGACTCCTGCCCAATATTTAAAACGATTCCGAGATTAGAAGAAAAAAGAAGGTGGTACTTGGGTATCTTATGTAACCGAATCCTTAAAAAACTTGACTGGCTGGGTCGAAGGTTATAAGGTTTTTACCTTTGAAGGTTTGATAAGTCTTGTCATGCTGGAACATATTTTTGCATCTTCTTCCCCTGAGCTTAAGCAGCATTTGGCAGATTCGAAGGAGATAGATGTTAAGAGGCTTGCCATTGCCACAGATTTATGGGTGTCACATCGAGTGTCCCATAAGGACAAAACTCATCCTGGTAAGCAGGAGGAAGGGAAAAAGTCCAAAGATAAGGAGGGTGGGGAATCTGATAAATCTTCTTCTCAAAAGGGCCACAAAAAGAAAAATAAGGGTAAGACACAAGAGAACTCACAGGGTAGTGGAGGTCAGCCTCTGAAACAGAACTCTGGTTTTAGTAAGCCTCCCTATGTAAACAGACCCAATGGATCTTGTTTTGCTTGTGGAGCAACTGACCACATGAAGGGGGATCCCCGGTGTAAGGTTAAACCTTTGGGGGTCCACTCCGCTAATCTGGCCATCTCCTCCTACGAGGAAGAAGAGATTACAGGAGCATTCTTCTCCTCAAACTCCTTCCCCAGTGGGATAGAAGCTGAGGTAGTTAGTTTCCATGGGTTCCTGGGAGCCTAAAGTCGCAGAGGCTTCTGCTAGGATTCCAGATAATACCAAGCACTACTTTAAAAACAGTGTGCTGATCAATGGAGTCGATACTCCAGCTCTTAGGGATAGTGGGTGCAGTCGAACTGTAGTGGATTCTACCTTGGTAGACTCAGAGGAAGTTGCCAGAGCTACTCTGATGCCCACTAAGTTGGCTGATGGCCCACCTCGCATGTTTCCAGTAATACCTGTAAATCTTACTCTCAATGGTACAGCAGTCAGCATTCCAGTGAGCATTCAGAGGAACGTCCTAGGAAAGGTCTTGTTGGGCAATGATCTCAGAGCTTTAGGGCTCGTAGGAGACACTGCTGACAGACGCTGCACACGGCCAAGACCAATGCGCTGCCCCAGCCAAAGGGAAAACCGAAGGCTAAAGGAGTAAAGAAACCAAAACGAGGGAAAGAAAATATTACCCCAAACTCACCTACCACTGCGGTGGAGGAAGTTGGTCAATCGCCCGGACCTGACGAGGAGGCAGCAATACCTGAAGTATTTGACCCCAATGACCATACTGAACTAAAAGACTTGTTAGTAGAAGGTGGTCCTGACAGGGAAGAGTTCAGTAAAGGCCAACGTGAGTGCCCATCACTGGAAGGCCTAAGGAGACAGGTCTGCTCCCAGCTTGAGGGTGAACCTCCTGGGAAGCATCGGATTTATTGGGAAGGTGGCCTCCTGTACAGTGAGCCCACAGAGTCTACAGAAGGAGACCATAGGAGGTTGGTGGTTCCCCTTGCTGTAAGACCCTTCCTCCTGCAGCTGGCGCATGAAGTGCCCCTTACTGGTCACCTTGGTATTAAGAGGACCAAGCAAATGTTATCCATGCACTTCTACTGGCCCAAGATGGAGGTGCAAGTAGAAAGTCACTGCAGGAGTTGTGCCTCCTGCCAGTTATCTGGTAAGAGTGGCTCAACAATCCAAGCTCCATTGGTACCACTCCCAGTTGTGGGAATACCATTCGAAAGGGTAGGGATCGACATCGTTTGTCCCCTTGACCCGCAAACATCCTCAGGCAATAGGTTTATCCTGGTGCTGGTCGACTATGCTACCAGATATCCTGAGGCCATCCCATTGAAAACTGTAACTGCCAAGTCATTTGCAAAAGCGTTACTTGGCATCTTTACTAGGGTTGGCTTCCCTAAAGAAGCTGTGTCTGACAGAGGCACCAACTTTATGTCAAAGTATATGCAGGCTCTGTGGAAGGAATGTGGGGTCACCTACAAGTTCTCTTCCGCATACCACCCCCAGACCAATGGTCTGGTGGAACGGTTCAACAGAACGTTAAAGAGTATGATTGGGGCTCTGGGAGAACCTCAAAGAAGAAAATGGGATCTTCTTTTACCATGCTTACTGTTTGCCTACCGAGAGGTACCACAGGAGGGTGTTGGCTTCAGCCCCTTCGAACTTCTGTTTGGTCACCCTGTGCAGGGACCCTTAGCCATAGTCAAGGAGGGATGGGAGATGCCCACTCCCCCTATTACTACCAACATAGTCGACTATGTGTTAGGGCTCAGAAAACAGATGGTACTTCTGATGGGTCTGGCTAGTGACAAGTTGAAGGCAGGACAAGCGCTGGTGAAACATTGGTACGACCAGAAAGCTTGCCTCATCAACTTTACACCTGGTCAGCAAGTCCTGATCATGAATCCCATAAGGCCTAGAGCTTTACAGGACAAATGGTCAGGCCCTTACAAAGTGGTGGAGCCCCTGGGTGATGTCAACTATTTAGTGGACCTTGGAAGGCCTGGACAGGCTCCAAAAGTGTTCCACGTAAATAGCTGAAGGCTTTCGTCCCAAGAGTCGAAATCGCAGCACTGCTACTGACTTCAGATGTTGAGGAAGAGGAGTCTGAACCTCTCCCTGACCTGTTTCAAAGCGGTGCTTCAGATAGCTCCTTTGAGGGTGTCCGAGTGGCCCCTCACCTGACTTCTGATCAGCAGGCTGAGGTAAAAAGTTTGCTTAGGCAACTTTCCCCCCTGTTTTCGCAGTCCCCTGGTTTGACACCTTGGTGCAAACATAACATAGACACAGGAGACAGCGTTCCTACCAAAAGTAGAGGATACAGGATGTCAGACAAAGTACGGTCTTACATTAAGACAGAGGTCAACAAAATGTTAGATCTTGGGGTGATTGAACCCTCTAGTAGTCCTTGGTCCAGCTCTGAATGCTGTCACCAAGACAGATGCACACCCCTTGCCTCGAACAGATGAGCTGGGGGATACCTTGGGTGCCTCCAAGTACCTCAGCACGTTTGACCTCACTGCGGGCTATTGGCAAATAGCCTTAGCAGAACATGCCAAGGAGAAGACAGCGTTTTCCACTCCAGACGGTCTTTACCAATTCAGGGTAATGCCGTTCGGGTTGAAGAATGCACCTGCCACTTTCCAGAGGCTTGTGGATCATGTGTTGAATGGGTTGGATGAATTCTCTCTTGCATATCTGGGTGATATAGCAGTTTTCAGCGCCACCTGGGAAGACCATGTGAAACACCTCGGGATTGTGCTACAGGCTCTTCAGAAAGCACACTTGACCATAAAGGCTAGTAAATGCCAGATTGGACAAGGCTCAGTGGTTTACCTTGGACATGAAGTAGGTGGAGGGAGGATACAGCCTCTTCCCAGTAAAGTACAAGCAGTACAAGACTGGCCTACCCCCACTACACAGACCCAAGTGAGAGCCTTCTTAGGACTCACGGGGTATTACCGCAACTTCATGGCAGACTATGGCACCATAGCTGCCCCTCTGACTGCTCTCACCACTCCGAAGAAACCCAAGAAGGTAACTTGGAACGACGAGTGTGAGAAGGCCTTCAACTGCTTAAAAGACTCCTTGTGCCAGGCCCCTGTCCTCAGGGCCCCTGATTATCAAAGAGCTTTTATTGTGCGGACAGACACCTCTGACACTGGGATAGGAGCTGTACTATCGCAAGTAGCTGAGAAGGGTAAGGAACACCCTGTTGGTTTCATTAGTCGCCAGCTTAAGGACAGAGAGCTCAGATGGTCCACAGTAGAGAAAGAATGTTTCTCTGTTGTGTGGGCCCTATGGAATCTGAGGCCCTACCTCTATGGGACCCACTTCACTGTGCAAACTGACCATAAGCCCTTATAGCGGCTGATGAACATGAAGGGGGAGAATACAAAGTTGCTTAGGTATTCTACAAGTAAGTCTACAAGGCTTTGACTTCACTATTGAGCATAGGCCAGGTGTCCAACATAGCAATGCTGATGGGTTGTCCAGAATGTTTAACCGACCTGAACAAGAGACTCATCCAGGGGTGGATTAGTTCCCCCTGTCCTTAGTCTGGGAGGGGCGAGTGTTAGGAAAGATTTCATATTGTAGGTAATTTTCCTTCCATGTGGGAACCCCCAAACTTTTTTTTTTTTTTAAACTTTTCTTTATTGGCAAGAAGTAGTAGCTGGCACATTACAGGTTACAACAACAACACACATTTCATATTTGAAGCTTGAATGAAAAAGCACAGATTCTACAGAAGGTCTCATATGTTCATAAAAGCAGGTTAATTACAATAGAGCCATTCATCGTATAGTTTGATCAATCCTCTGATCAGGAGATGAGGGAGAAGACATAAGCTCCAGGTCCACCCTGCGGTTCAGGTAGCTACAAAACTCTGTCCATATGTTTTTAGGTCGAGCATTACTAGGCAACATGTTGATGTAGTCCTCCTCACAAGATTGTGTCCAGGTAAGGGCTCTCAACCACATTTCTAGCGAAGGGAGGGATCTGCGCTTCCAGCATTGCTGGATGCATTTCCTGGCCACTATCGCTGCCACATTCAGAAATCTAGCGACCCGTTTCGACTCAGCCTCCTCCCAGAGCCCGAACAGTAGAGACAGGGGGTCAGGGTCAACACAGAACCCCACCATCTCAGAGAGGGCCCCAAGCACCGCCTCCCAGAACGGGGCCAATGCCCCACAAGACCAGAACATGTGAGCGTGGTCCGCATCGTTGGATCTACATCTCTGGCAGGGGTGGGAGTGATCCCGTGCAAATTTCCCAACTGCGTAAGGAGTGTAGTACAGGCGATTGAGTAACTTGTATTGAACACATCTAACTCTGGAATTGAGGGAAACCTTGCGTGTATGCATGCACATTTTGGTCCACATAACATCAGTGATGTCTGATCCCAGGTCAGGGCTCCAAGCTTCCCGAACAGTGTGGGGGGGTTCTACAGCTCGCGCCATCAACATTTTATACAGGGAGGACACAATGCCCCTACCCCCTGTGGAATTCGCAATGTAGCAGATCTCAGGGGACTCCGGGGGTTCGCCGGATACGAAGGCCACATGTCTTGGACTGCCGCCCTGAGGCGAAAGTATTGCAGCAGCTCCAGTGAGGACTTGGAGTGCCCTGGCTTCCATGTATGTGGGGTGATAAATTTCCCATCGGGAACAAGTCAGAGAATGACCTGTATCCCAGGTCCGACCAGTGACGCATAAGAAGCTTATCTTGTGTGGGGGTGAGGCCCAGGAACGACCACAGGGGAAGCCATTTGTATTACGGGGGGGAACCAGAGTAAGGCAGCAGAACCTGCCGCCACGCCCTGATAGTGGAGGCCACTGGGTCAGCAGGGGCGTCCGAGCGATACGAGTGGAAAAGAATCAAGGACATGACATTTACCTCCCCGGTCGCGAGGATCTCAAGCTTAACATGCGGGGGGGTCCTGGTGATGGTACCAGTATGTAGAGTGCTGAGCCTGAGCGGCTATCCAATACTGGGTGAGATCAGGTACATTGAAGCCACCCTTCTCATAAGGTGGAGTCATATGTTGCCACTTCCTACGCACGGCACCGGAATGCCAATGAAAGCGGGCGCACCCCGCGTGCAAGTCCGCAAAGTACTGTTTCCCGGGCCAGAGTGAAACGTTAGCGAATATGTATAGGAGCTTTGGAACTATGATCATTTTTATTAGGGACAGCCTCCCTGACAGTGAGAGGGGGAGGTTACACCATCTTTTCATCCTGGCCTCAGCGTATTGCGCGGCAGCCCCATAGTTATCGGACAATAAAGAGGATTTTGAGAGGGACACCTGGACCCCCAGGTATTTGATGCCCTCAGGGGCCCACTTGAGCGGAAATTCGCATGCAGGTTGGGAAGTTGCGGGTGTGAGGGGAAAGATTTCTGATTTAGTGTAATTTATGGTGAAGCCCGAGAATGTGCCAATTTTGATTATTTCACGAATGATCGGGTCGAGATGGACCGAAGGGTCTCTAATGTATAGAAGCACATTGTCTGCATATAGTGATATCATTTCGGGGGTTTCCCGAAGACGTATCCCTTTGCGTGCGTGGTTATCTCTTACACTATCCGCCATGGGCTCGATAGCCATCGTGAACAGCAGGGGAGAAAATGGGCATCCCTGACGCATCCCTCCGTGGAGGGTGAAGGAAGTTGACAGATGAGAGTTAACCAGGACTCTGGCCACGGAGTTAGTATATAGCAATTTAATGCAGGACAGCATGTATGGGCCGATCCCCATCCTCTCCAGCACCGCCCACAGGTACTGCCAAGAGACCATGTCAAAAGCTTTTTGGGCGTCTAGTGTCACGGCAAACGCGCTGGCTTTGGGGTCAATCCTGGAGATGACATTGAACAGACGTCGAATGTTTAAGGCAGTGGAACGGGCAGGGACAAAACCACTCTGGTCCGGGTGGATCAGATATTTCATGATGGGGAGGAACCTATTTGCTATGATTTTGGCGAAAATGTTGGTATCGGTATTAATGAGGGACAGAGGTCTGTAGGAGCCACATTCATCAAGAGGCTTACCCGGCTTGGGGAGCACGGTGATGACAGCCTCACGCAGCGACTGGGGAAGGGCAGCAAGACGCAGCGACTCATCCCAAACCTCATGAAGCCGTGGGGCAAGAAGGGCAACGTGCTCTTGATAGAACTCGGCGGTTAGGCCATCTGGACCGGGACCTTTTCCTTTAGGGAGGGCCGAGATGACAGCGGCGATCTCATCAAGGGTGAAGGGTGTATCTAGTTGTTCTTTAGTGGCTAGAGATATAAGGGACATTGGAATGCGATCGAGGAGGTCGTCCAGATCCTGCGGGCTGGTGTCTCGTTGCTGGGCATAAAGGGTTGCATACAAATCTGCGAAGGTCTCAAGAATGGGCCGGTCAGACCAATGCTGCACTCCGTCATTGTCGATGATGCTATCAATCCGGGCTCTGCCTCCCTCGGTCCGGGCAAGGCGGGCAAGGGTGCGACCTGGCCTTTCTCCCTCACCATACCTCCAGACCGCAATGGGTCGGGCAAGGTATCTTATCTCGCTGAGGGCAAGGGACTCGAACGTGTCTAGTTCCGTTCCTATCTGTGCAAGCTTAGGTGGAGAGAGGGTAGTCGCGTACTCGCGCTCTGGCTCCTTAGGTCTGGACAAAGAGTTTCTAATGTCTTTCAGGACCCCAGCCTCTCTGGAGATACACATGCCCCTGATGAAAACCTTAAAGGCCTCCCACCTCACCCCATCTGTTGTGTCGTGGCGTTTGTTATTATCAAAAAATGAGGTGATATCTGCGAGGATGTCGGCCCTGAAGACAATATCATGCAGTGCCTCTGACTTAAACCGCCAGTTAGAGTGATGGGGGAGGGCCGGGTGCAAAGCAATGTCCAATGTGACCGGGGAGAGGTCGGATAATGTGCGCGGCAGAATCTGTGTGGTAAGTGTTTTGCCCATGAGCCCCGCAGAGAGAAGGAAAAGATCAATCCTGGAATGACTGTCATGGGCAGAGGAGTAAAATGTAAACTCTTTAGACATTGGGTGGAGCGCTCTCTAAGCATCTACCAGACCGGCAGTGTGCATGGAGGCAGCGAGCGGCCCTGGACATTATTCTGGGTGCAGCTCCGGATTTGTCCAATTCGGAGTCTAGAATGAGATTCATGCCCCCCCCCAGATAATAGGAACCCCAACATATCCTAGGAGGATGTCGAGAATGTGATCAAAAAAATCGGGTGCATCTATGCTCGGGGCATATGTGTTGACCAGAAGGCATTCTGTATTAGCAAGGAAACAGTGGAGGATTACGTATCTACCCTGAACATCTATATGGCTGGTGCGGAGGGAAAATTCCAAGGACTTGTGAATCAAGGTAAGGACACGCCTGGACTGTGAGGAGTACACTGTGTAGTATTTGTTGGGGCCCCATGCCGGGGCGAGAGAGGACGAGAGGTGTGTGAGGGTGTGGGTTTCTTGCAAGAGAAGTATTTTGACCCCGTGCCTCTGGACATAAGCAGTAATCCTGCGTGCCTTCGTGAAGTTGCTGAGCCCTCTGACATTCCAAGACATTAGCCTAATAGCCATTCAGTAGCATTTTAGGGGGGATCCCAGTAACGTGTGACATAATTTGTTGAACAAGTGCCGGCCACCCATACAGTGGCCTGCTGCATCGCGCCATAAGCTACTACTACCTCACCATTTTTGTTATAACATCCCACAACTGTACCCCCCTCCCTCACTGCCTCCCCCAACACAGCAGTGCCCAAAAACCCATCCAAAGGTCCAAGGCGCTCGTGCCAAACCCAACAGGGCAAGGCCTGCCCACACACCCAACAGGGGCGCAACCAGTGAACATAACAAGCCAAACTCGGCGTTGCAACTGCAGCGGGGGTCGCTGCTGCCGTGGGCCCGACTGAGATGGTTGAACGGTGGAATACACCGAATAACGTGCAGCGGTAAATATGTCAAGTTTAGAGGAGACACCATAGTAGAGTACGGTAAGCAGAGGGTATAGAAATAAAGGATCCCAGGATTGGTGCAATATGCTGTAGATCATACACCGGTAACCCATATTGAGTTTCAGGAGACATCACAACAAGTTACGACAAGCAATGAATATACAAAAGGATACATGAGATAGCAAGGAAAATGCAAATGACAGGCGTGCCATTGGTACAATAAAAGATTCAGGCACTGGGGGCAAGGCAGGCCAGCTCAACCCTCCTCCCCAGGGTCGTCCACCGGACCTAGGGCAGGAATATGGGACTCAATAAATTTCACTGCCTCCTCAGGGACAGTGAAAAAGTACAATTTATTACGGTGGGTGAGCTTCAGCCTTTCAGGGAACAACATGGCGTATTCCACTTTCCTCTCCCCAAGCAATTTTTTCACACCATTCAATTGTCTGCGCTCCATTTGGACGTTGACCGAGAAGTCGGGAAAGATACGGATAGTCTGAGACTCAAGTTTCAGGTCCCCCTTTTCTCGGGCCAAACATAGAATGTGATCCCTATCCCTGAAGCTGAGAACCTTAGCAATAATTGGTCTAGGGAAATCACCCGGCTTGGGGCGTGGGGCCAGTGTGCGATGAGCGCATTCAATAGTGAAAAACGGGGAGAGTTGAGGATTACCCAGGAGGTCTCTCAGGAGGGTCTCGACTGCAAGTTCCATTTTGCCTTTGAGGGCTGCCTCCGGAACCCCCACAATGCGGATATTGTTCCTGCGGGATCTGGACTCTAAGTCATCACACTTCGTCTTGACCTGCTTCATATCGCGCACCAAGTCAGAGACCATGTTTTGGAGCACGTGTACCTCATCCTCATTGACCCCAATCCTGGCCTCGGCCTCAACCAACCTAGCGCCATGCTGATCCAATTTGGTGCGTAGTGAGGCTACACTGGCGTTTATGTCATCTAATTTTTCATGAAATGACACAAAGTGTTTGGCCATAGTCTCCATCAGTGTTGTAAGGTCCGGCTGAGGAGGACATGAGGGTGCATCCGGATCGTCATGAGGCAAGGCAGCTCCACCCTGGTCCTGTTTAGCAAGTGATTTGGCAAACTTGTCCATTGCCCCAGCTTTGTTGGCCCCACGTGCCTTGCCGGACATGTTTGGGGGCACACTGAGATCCGCAGGGCAGATGTTGTAGTATGTTAGCACTGGGGCCCCGGGGTCTTAGGGAGGGTCTCAGGCTCCCGACCACCACAGGGCCGGCAACTGTGTAGGAGTAGGGGCGAGGAGTACACTTGGCCGGTGTGTTTCAGGGCGCTGGGCCCACCCTGAGGGAGCAGGCAATGTGTCCCAAGCAGCAGCGTAACCTGGCAGGGATAGTGTCAGGCGGAGCGCGCCACAGAGCCAGGAGGGTCTCAGGCAGTCGGTGCCAGCAGTGGAGGGCAGCACAGTCGGAGGGCACCTAATGGATTCAGGGCACCGTCGGATAGATGCACAGTTTGGGGAGAGGAGGACGATGGACCACCCAGAGTCGTAGCAGCGCCACACAAGTAGTCCCGGGGCAGCCTGGCAAGTGTGGGGGCAGCGGTGCCTGGCAAAATGGGTCGATCGCAACCCATGAATATAGCCAGTCTCAAAATGGGTGCAGAGCGGAGCAATCTCAGGCCCCCAAACTCCTCACCTGCAAATATTAGCCTCAATCAAGGAATGTAGGTGGCAGTCAGGGCAGGAGCAGGGCCCCAATCAGAAGCGGCAGCCCGACCACAGGGCACCAGCAGGGGAGCCGCGTCTACCCCGATGCAGCTGTCCAACCCCAGCTGCCCCTGCGGGGCCGGGGATGCCGGCTGTGGAGCGGCCAGGCAGATCCGGCGCAGTGTTGTCGTTGCGGGGGGCCGCTCCAGCAGCCCCGCGGTATGATGGATTAGATCCGCCAGCCGCAGGGTCGATGTCGCTGCCGCGGCCGTCACACAGGGGCGAGCCGGAGAGGGGAGCCGCACCGGCAGGCCGCGAGCCCAGATGTACCACTCCACAGGGAGAGTGGGGCCGCGAAGGGAAGCGCCGCCCAGCTGCGCGCGAAGATCCAGCCCAAGGCGAGCCAGGCAGAGAAGAGGTTAAGCCCGGTGCTCCAAGCGGCAGCACACCGCGCAGGCAGGTGAGGGAGCCGGGCAGCCAGTCGGCGTTATAGAGCGGACTCCCGCAAGACGCAGGGGGGATGGGGCCGCAGTCGGATCACGCGGCTCAGGAGGCCTCAGCCATCGGGCATCCAGCATGGAGGCGGTGCGGCCCCAAAGCTCAGATTTTCGCCCAAACAAAGTTCAGGATGGTGTAAAAACGGTGAGCAGCACAATGCTCAGGGTCACAGCTCCAGATGATGAAAGGAACCGCTGATTCAGGCGGATTTTCAGCCATCGGACCACGGAGCGTTAGAGCTAGGCAGCCATCTTGCAGGCTGCTCAACAGCACCCCCCCAAACATCCCCAAACTTTTTGCTGTTGTTTTACACCCTGATCTAGACTTTGCCAGAGAAGCGCAGCCTTCCGCCGCATTCCTCTGGGCTTTTGCTCTATTCTTACGGGGAAACGGACATGCCCTTAAGACAGTCAGTACCGTGAAAAGTTGTTTTCCGTAGTTCTTTTTTCATGTTGCAGCTTTCGCGCAACATGGCACAAGAGTGCACCGTAACTTACATTACCGTGCTCTTGGGTCTCTAGCATTCTACAGGCCCTAGAAACTCTCAATGGATTTATAACGAACTGTGCAAGTATGTCACGGACGGGACTGGTGGCAGCAATCATTTCTTTGTGTTTTGAACTACCTTTTGCCCTGTTAACCGCGCTTCTCACGTTTGGACAAAATGGGTGGCCTGGCTTCCAAAATGGCCATGCCACGAGGTTCTTTGTCCTGTCCGTTGACCGGCTTGCCCCTTCACCTTCCCCAGGTCGAGCCGACCCAGGGCCATGCTTATTTGGGCATATACTTTCCCGTGAAACACAGATGCTTTCGCGGGCTTCTGTATGCCTTGTGTGTGCCTCCAGGATGTGGGCTGGGATGTCTGGTCCCAATACACATACTGGGTGTCAGAGAGTCTAGTGTGTCTTGAATGCCTGGGACCACCGTGGTCCGTGATAGGTCCATGTATGGTGTAAGTGTTTTGTGAGCAGATCTCCCATTGGGTCCTCTCCGTTTTGGCGTGAAGGGAACTCTGGATAAGAGGAGGCTGGAAACACCACTACCATGTCGATCTCCTGAGTTCTCACGAACGACGGATAAAGGAGCCAAGTATCCTGCAACTAAGAGGCTGAACCGAAGAATCGCTGGTGACCCGCTGAAGGACTGCTCCTCTGCACTGCTGTCGCCCTGTGAGACCATTCTGCCTCTGATCGAACGAGAAGGACTGTACTGGTACTTCGACCCTTTGGAATAGTGGGAACAACTATTCTCGGCATCTTCATCATCTCCTGCACGTAAGCCTTCGGAAGTGTCCCTGGGCCATCCAGGGGACTGACCAGCCTACCCAGGAGCCTTGCTCTGTCACCACCGTCAGGTTGCTGTTGTATTCCGAGTCCTTGGCACTCAAACACGATTCGTACACTTGGCATTCCCAGGTCTGAAGTGAGAAGTGTGCATTAGGCTGAAATACACACGGCCGCTGCGTTGCCCTGCTGTGGTAACAATCTGTGCGGGTTCACTGCGTTTGGGACATCCTCAACTCTAACTTCTGCTGCCGCGGAATCTACACGACGCCGAGACATCCCCTGCTCGTATCTGAACCTGCCAGCACTGAAACTGACGCGGAGAAGCCTGGGTCTGCCTGCATCGGGGACCGGTGAGTAGCAACGCTAGGAACCGGTCACCCTCCTGCAGTAGCCTGTAGCTTTTCCTCGCTGTGTTAAACAACACGCCTTTTTCGCACTCGCGCTCTGCTTCTGCCCACAAGTGGAGGCCGCGCTTGAGTAGCAGAGATCTGTTCGTCCTCATTTGTTCACCGCTCTGAACTGCCTGATTTCCTTGAAGAGACTCCCCTTGGCACCAGCGGGTGCAGGTACTTTTGAGCACAATGCTTCACTCTTCGTAGGGCTCGGACTTCCTTCTAGTTAGGTGGCCTTTGAAGGCGAACTGGGTCTAACGATTACTTGCACTGCCTGTTTTCCTCCCCATCTAGGTGGTCTGCATATCTTGTGCTTCGAACTCTTTAGACCCTTCGGTAATTGTATATATATTGTATTTGATTGTGATGTGTTGGTTTACTTGAGTTTTACCGTGATTCTTTACTATGGTCAATGTTACAAAGGCCTTGTAATAAATGTGTCTATATTTTTAATATAACACCTGCCTGGAGTCATTTGTAAGTGTCCTTGCTTTGTGTGCTCATTGCGGCTTTCAGTCACCCTCACCCCTCTTGAGACCTAGTCTTGACCGCCGCCATCGCTACCCTGATTGGTCTGGCTTGCCCAGAGGTTACCCTGTTCCAAGAAAATAGGCTGGCCTTCTGAACCTCTGCCCCTCCAGGACAGAGTTCAGAAATCCATCTTAACATCCATAACAAATAAACAACACTATATTAAGTTTTATCTGTAGAGCTTTTGCTTTAGGCTAGGTGCAAGCAACCCAACACACTTATATTATTCTGTCTTATTTACTGACTGACTAGTGGAAACCAGTCAATGCTGGGTTCTGCTGCCAGGCACACAAATACACTATTTTTACAACTGAACTACACGGTTAGGTGCACTGAATATTGTCCACTTGTTTCATATGCTGTGGGTGGGATTCCTAACTCTTCTCAGACAAATTGGATCTGGGTAACCCTGGAAAGACCTAACACATGTTTCCATAGTGCACCCTCCAATCTATCCAACATGACAAATCTTGCCTGCCGCCTATCAGCTCTGTTCCATTTGTAAACATTGATTAGTTTAAATAGACAAAGGCCACTGTACTTGTAGTTAAAGCCCCACAGAGCCAACATACAAGGATGTGCTCAGTAGCAAATCATATGAGGCTTTTTCCAATTAACCTTGTTGTCAAAAGCTTGTCCTGAATATTTAATCTGCCATACATTTTAATCCAAATAGCAATGTGTTCCTAAACTATTTTTGGAGAAAAGCAAAAGCATTTTAATTTAAAGAGGCTAATCTGCAGTTCACCCATCTGGGAGTATCGACTTAGCTCATCCAGTTAACAATGCACACAACTTTAGTTGTATCTGGCATCAGCAGGTTTTCAAAGCTTGTATTTAGTTGTATTTAGCATCAGCAGGTTCTTGGTGTATGATAGCCAAGGTAAATGCATCTATCCATTTCAAGATTATGTTAACATGGGGCCAGGACACCATTTTATTGGAGTTAAGTTTCTCAGTCATGGAACACATTGCATTTAGCCTAACCTTAACTGTAGTTTTAGTATTTAGCTGTAGGATCATACTAAGAAGGCTTTAATCAATTCCTGAGCCTTGCAGCTTTTTCCAGATTTTAGCACTAGTAACATTATTGAATGCTGGCATCGAATCGAGGAGTGCAATGGTAAGGGCATACTTTCTAATGCAAATTTTGGCAGTTAGCCATGGTGCAGACTCCCTTTATGAAGCACATTGAGAGGAGGACAATATATGATGGGACTCTATCCAGTCACTACATTTCCACGATGTGACCTTTGCAAAAATGCTCCCAGTCATGTTAGTGTTCAGGGGGTTGCCTTAAAACTCACCAGTAAAAAATGTAAAAAGTAGTCAAACAGGAATGTATGCCAGGTAAGAAGTAACACAGTTTTATTCAGAGCCCCAGACGCAGCTGGGACAGCAATATTCAAACAGAACGCAGAACAGAACTATATGATAAAGCGCTGTCAAAGAAACGCCCCTAAATCAAAAGCTTTTATAATCATCTAAAGTAATTAATATCAATCGCTTTGCAACATTAAATGCCTGCCCACAAGACGCTGATTGGTGAAATCCTATCATACCCCTATAGGAGGGCACACATTATCTTCTATGATTGGGTCCCACAAACCTTACCACACCAACCATAGCTTCCCGTTGTGAGGTCACAATCCAAGCCCCAATTCCCACATCATTGTGCCAATTCTCAGGAGAAAATCTTCTACCATGACACTGTCAGAGCCTTGAACCAAGAACAAGTTACTGTGTTAATGCTGCACATTAAGAACTCTTCGACCTTCTTGCTGGGCAGAATTGCACTCAAGGGCAATTTGAAACTGCCATGGGCTTTTAGAAACCATCAGTAAATCAGGCTTTGTCAATTAATATGCCAAAACTATAAAATGATTGTGCATTCATTGCCTTTCTGCGGGACTCATGAGCTCTGTTTTATGACCTTGAAAGTACTGTGCGATCCTGGGATCATGGGATTTGCAATGTGATACCAGCCGCTGCGGCTTCTAAGCAAATTAATGAAACATACACATGTTTCTGAAAAGCATGCTTTGATGCTTATTTGCACGCTAAATCATATATACTTACCTGTGACCCATCTTTATTATCTATGTTTCATTAACGTGCAATACTGTTATTTTAGGGCATTCTCCGGCCTAGTTCAAATGAATGTGTGGCTATCAAGGAAGCCCCCTCACCATTCAGAGTGCTACTCCCGCAGCTGATAAGTTCATGCCTTTTTACCATGCTGAACTTGCATTTTTACCACATTAGCATTGGTTGTGGTATCGATTCTTTTTTGTGTATTGGAATAACGAAACTCTTCTTGCATGAGCAAGTGCGATTGGTTGACAGACCTTATAGCCGTGCTGATCCTATCCAGGGTAGTTGCTTGTTAACTAACAATATTTGTGTGGGTACTTGATGCTGCAGATTGCAGGGATGGGGAACACTCAAGACTCTGCTACCATTGCAAGTGTACGGGTAAAAGGTAGGTACATCCCCATGCAAGCGCTACATTGTTCATTGTATTAAACAGCATACATTAAGATAAGGACCACATAGAAAGTAACCTGTGAGGTTTGTGTTAGTAAGTGGCTGGTATACTGTGCTATTAAATTTAATTTGACTCCAGTTTAGAGCAATACAATATGAAGGTTAATTTCCAACTGCATGGCCTAAAGTTACGCCCATTTGGGCTTTTTCAAGGCAGAGTCCTTCTAGTGTCATATTTAGTGCAGTGTTATTTCATGTTGATTTATGGCAAAGTGCCATGCAATTTCCATGCGTAAGCATGCAGTGGCAAAGAGTGAATGCTGTTAATCTTTAATTCTTGGGTGATTTAGAACAGATCTTTGCCAGTCAGCACGAACAATCTGTTGTGTATTTTCTAGCCATGGGTTTAAGGTGGACGAGTGAAGGGGGGCAGAGTAGATAAGAATTCAAAGTGCTGTGAGTGCACTGGGGGGTGTGGCTGTGGGGAAGAGTGTAAGTGGGAGAGGATCAATAAATATGCAGGCTAAGTCAACACTTATGCTGCAAGGCGTCAGGGAGTCCAATTAAAGTAGTTCAAGTTGTGCTGCAAGATGTCAGGGGAGCCAGTGGAGTCACTGGTTACCCCCATTACTCACATTCAAACTGCATGTAGTTTATCATAGAGGTAGCCTGCAAGATATGCATGCATTCTGGATATGTATGCTTAAGATGGAAAAGGGGGCCATTTAACCATATGCCCATTAGTTATGACAGCAACTTCCTAAATGGCAGTTTAGTGGAACTTACTTGGAGTGAGCTCAGATATCCATATAGTGCATGGAAATCCTTTGTGCCATGTGTCTGGCGTAGTGAGGTTATTAATGTTGGGTTGTAGTGCCTAGTCATGAGTGTACCGCATGTTGGACCGTACGAACTTGAGAGCCGGAAAAGGAAAACATAAGAAGGATTCAAATGATTAATGCCGTACCTGCTGTTACACGCTCAACCCACGAGGTTGCGGTCGAAACGGAGAGAGGGGGTCTGGGGTTTGCCTGCTTACCTTTCGGTCTGCTTTCCTTCGTGAGTATTCTATACACCGCGGGTACCGCTGGTTTCTTCCAGTGTTATGCTTGTGAAGCCTAAGGGGCCGATTCATGGAACAAATGTGCACCGAATGTCTTGGCGCAAGCCGGTGCAAGCGTGAAAAAGCAAGTGCACGCACACGCGTGCGATTCATGGAAGGGCCTGCGCGTGTTTACTGCGGGAGGTGCGCCAAAGCCGAGCGTGGCGTGCACGGGCGCACACGTCACAGCAACATCCCGAACACCGTGCGCGACGCGCACAGCGAAAGCGCACAACGTTGGTGCACACACCAAAAAGGGGGTGGGACATGGGGCGTAACACGCAGAATGGGGAACAACGCGTGAAAAAGAAGGCGTAACTGGGCAAATACACGGAACGGCCACACGCACGCGAACAACACGTATTCATGGAATTGAATACGGGAAACCCGCACACGCTAAAAGACGCGCACAGACTTCAACACGTCCGCCACACAAAGCCAGGCGGAAGCGTCCCCGCGCGCAGTATAAAAGTGCACGCAAACAACAAACAAGTATATACAGCTACGATTAATGCCCCATTTGTCGCAGCACTGATCATGGGACAACGCAGGAGGAGGAGAATAGCCAGGCCCCACATTTCTTTGCCCCGGACCAGCCTTTTTGGGATGCCTGACGATCAGGTCTATGGCAGGTATAGGTTTCCACCTCGTATCATCCTAGACCTGGTCAGGGAATGGGAAGATGACCTTACATCACCCACCCTGTGCTCCCAAGCATTAAGCCCCTTGGAGAAGGTGCTCAATGTCCTGCATTTTTTGGCCACTGGGTCATTTCAGCGGACAACTGCCATAGTGGGGGGGTCTCACAGGCCATGCAGTCACGCTGCCTACACCAGGTGTTGGCAATCATGACTGCGCGCCCCTCAGTCCGCAGGCACATATACATGCCCAGAACACCCGCAGAAAGGCAGGCCATGGTCCAGGACTTCTACAGGGTGGCACACTTCCCCAAAGTGCTCGATGCCATAGATTGCACCCATGTGGCCCTACGTCCACCTAGGGCCACTGAGCACATCTATCGAAACCGTAAGCACTGGCATTCCATCAACATACAGGTTGTATGCAATGCCAAGGGAATCATCACCTCTGTCTATGCAAACTACCCTGGCTCAACCCATGACAGTTTCATATACAGAATGTCCGCCCTGAGCCGGGCCCTGGAAGCTGGGAAGCATGGCGACACATGGCTCCTAGGTGAGTACAAATGTCTGTGCACATCAAGTGACCCTCAGTGTCCTGTACACATCACATGGGAACATTGCCCATGTGTACACCACAGCATGTCAAACCACAATAATCCCCTGACACCTGAAAAGTAAATCAAACACAGGAACAGCCATTGACCAGCAGAGCACATCATGTACATAGTACCCCACAAAAACAATGTCAGAGAGTGCCCAAACACTGTAGCCCAAGCTTACTGTCCAACAACAAAAGGCCCTCCCTCATATACACATCACCATGACCTTCGGAACAACTGTGTCTGGGGTATGTAGCATTCTTCCTTCTAGTCTACCTGGCTACAGGATCCCCCTTCCCCTTGTTCTTCATGTTCCACCTTGCGTGTAAATAGGGACCAGCCCCCTCCGAGGCCACCTTGACTGGTAAAAATACCAAATCGCGGAGAACTCCAAGGAGCCAAACCCCCAAACCAGGGAAAAAGCCTCTAGGCACCAAAAAACCCTTGAAGAGTCTCCAGTAGATGACTTAAAGTTGCAAAAAATGCCCAAGCACATGTACAAGCAGAATGCTAGAACAACCAAGGTAGCACAGTTCAACAATGGTTCAACAGGATGGGTACCATATCAGGACACAATATACAATGATGATGCAACAACTGATGGGTAGTGTCACAGCTCCGGTCGCCAGACGCAGGAGTGGCACGAACCAACCACCCCCTCCGTGGTCTGAGCGCCTGCAAGGTAAAACTTACACAGGCCTCTGAGACCCCGGCAGGGAAAGAGGGTCAGGGATCTGTTGCTTGGACAGGCATTGGTATTCAGGATAACCGGAAAGAGGGGCAGGAGAGGGGAGTTGGATTGGCAAGGGAAAGTAGGCAAAATACAACTATTGACAATAACACATACTCAATCAGAGAAACCATGTTCATCATGCACATTGTACCAAATGAGTCAAATGCAAGCCAAAGAGAGACTTATCTCTGGGGTGAGTGCTGGCCTCCTGCCTACGCACTCTCAGGTCCGGTAACAGGAGCAGTTCAATGGTTCATACACTGTCAATGCAGTAGGGCAGGCGCACGTGGGTGCATGGTAAATGTAAGACCAATGTGTCAAGAATCACACATGATAGAATGGTCCCTGGGTGAGCTGCTAGACGCGTAAAGCGAGGTGCAACTTCAGTACAAGTCAGGTTCTGGCAACCACGGATCTCAATAGGTAGTGCACGTGGCAATTTGCACATGCACTGTGCCTCGCTGGGTGCCCCTATGCGCTGTATTAGTGTCTGGCTAGGAACGCCACTGCGCTAACAACTCAGCTTCTAAGGAGCAGGGGGGACTGGAGGATATGTGCAACAGCCCCTGCGTGTGCCCTTGACAACTTGTAAAGCTACTTGGCTTTTGCTCCTCAACGCGTCTTAGCTGTACTGTGCGCTTCTTCAACAATGCCTGGCCAAGCTCCACAGCACTGGCGCTACTTTGCAAGCATGTGCAAGTGGCCTGGTGGAAGGTTGGCTGCGGTGTGGCCTCTTGTGCTGCTCACCTTGCTTGGAGCTCCTGGAAACACGTCTGCTTCTGTCGGACATCTGACCACAAGCCCTGTGCTTCTGCTTGCACACACATGCACACATGTGCACCACCCAACGTGGCTAGGTCTCAGTAGTTCTTGGCCCCGTGTCTGCTGGAAAAGGTAGTCTGGAGGCTCATTTTCCTGCATAAAGGGCATAAAATATATTAATAAGTCTGGAAAGTTCCCTGTGTGTGTGTCGTCATGCTGGTTGTCACTGGCCCATGTTGGAGACCTACATCCGAACTCCTCCCACCATCAGTGTGACTTTGACAGCCAAGGGTGCAGGCTACTGTCTACAGCATGAAGTGCATCAAGCACATATGCAGGCAAGAAAAGAATATACATCACAATGAACATCAATAAATGGACATATCATTCATGGACTCACCCAAATTGATTGCAGACATGCCGTGGAGAAAACCCACTTAATCCCCACTAGGTCTGTTAACACAAGTAGTACAGCAGCAGACAGGCCACAGATATGAGGAAAGTTAAATGCCCTTGTGTAAATGTCTGTAACACCGAACCATCCTTGCGAGCCCATGGATAAGGGAAGCAGGAATGGCCTATGTGAGTCAGGACCCCGAGCTGCAAACATATACACGAGACAAGGTTGAAGGGCCCAGCTGGAACAGACAGTGGATGCTTTCAAAAGCCACAAAGCACCACACCGTCACATGAATGCACAATAGACAAGCAATTTCAAACTATATTAATTAATTAAACTAACTATAAAACACCTATTTTACCTATTTAAACTAACTATGAAAAACCATATTAACTAACTAAACTAACAATAAAAATCAAAAATGGCCACATACGACCCGGGGGGAAGGCAGCAAGGAGGGGGGAGGTACAGGGTGCTCCTCAACACCCACATGCGATAATGTTGAGACAAAAAAAAACCTCCATGGGCTCAACGCCTGCACAGCCCGACCTGTGTGGGAGATAACTCGTCGTCCACATCACCCTCTGGCTGAAAAGGTTGATGTGGCACAGTACCCTGACCACGCCTAGGCGCAGATTGCCCCTCGTCGTTAGCAAGGCTGCGGGATGGGTGAGCCTGGTTCTGTGTGGCGATGACACGTAGGTCAGCATGTAGAACTTTGCGTGATACACGTGCTTCCTCTTGCAAGGTAACACGTGTAACACGGAGTTCTTCCTGCATGGCCTGGCTGGACAACTGGTACACCTCCCAGCAAGCACGTAGCTCAGCCGAGATAGTATTCTCTAGCTGCTCCAACCTCTCCTCTGACCGTGTCCTCTGGGACATCAAGAGCACAGCCAGAGTAGATTTGAGGGATTCATAGTCAAACCTCATGGCCTCCATCTGTGCCTCTGCATGAGCAGCAATTGCTTGACGCAAAGACACCATTTCAGCCAGGCATGCCCTGTCTGAGGCCGTCATGCCCAGCCTGAGCGAGCGGGCCGTGGACTGTGCCGCCCGCTGCTGGAGTTCCAACTGCCTGGTAGGGGGGAGCACGGATTGGGCCACACTGCCAATGAAGTTGGCATCCTGGTGGAGCAAGTCCTGGGGCATTATGATG
Organism: Ambystoma mexicanum; assembly: GCF_040938575.1. Taxonomy (NCBI): domain Eukaryota; kingdom Metazoa; phylum Chordata; class Amphibia; order Caudata; family Ambystomatidae; genus Ambystoma; species Ambystoma mexicanum. Next base: position 20,483,868 of record NC_090933.1, on the reverse strand, counting down.
CCTTCTTTAGAAGTTCACACACCAACAATGAAGGATGGAAGGGGATCTGGAAGGACATCATGGCTGCCATCAACGCGGAGGGGGTGGCAGCCCGCGACATTCAACACGTCCGGAAGCGCTGGGAGGACTTCATGTCCAAGACCCTCAGCAAGGCCCGGCGCCTCTTGAAGGCAAAGCATGCAGAGGGGTGCCAGGTCCGCCTTACCAACATCCAGATGAGGGTCCTGGAAAGCATACACCCAGCGCTCCACCTCCAGGTCCTTCAGAGGCAGATCCGTCCGGAGTCGAGCGGTAAGTGTCCATGCGTACCGATTGGACTCTGTGCATGTTAAGGTGTGGCAGGAGTGTGCAGGTAGCACATATGTCTTGGAAGACCCATGTATGGATGTGTATGTACAGGGACATGAGCCTGCCGCATGTGAGTCCAGTCATGTGTGAGGCACATCAATGGATTCTGTGTTCAAATGCATGGTGCCCAAATGCATGTGTCGGTACACACATGTTTAAAATTATGTGTATGTACTGTGGCATGGCTGGGTTGTGACACATGGATGCTGGTTCCACCTTCATGCATGTGCACAATGTACATGTGTGTGTGTGTGTGTATTTGACATGTGTGCCACTGTGATACACCATGGATGCATGTGACACTGACATGTAGGAGGCTGATTGGCAGATGTGACATGGATGCCGATGATTTCACTGCGACAGGTGGTGGAGATGTACAGATGCATGTATGTCTGGTGGCGTGTGTGCATGTGTTTGGCACTCCCCGTGTGGCATGTGATGTCAGGCTAACCTTCGGATGCTCATGCTGTTGTATGTGTATGGATGGTGCTGCCTGCTGCAACATTCCTGTTAATTTATGCATGTGTGTGGGATCAAATGATAGGTGTGTTGGGGATTGTGATGCCATGTGTGAAGTTTGACACTGCCACTCATGTGCAACTGTCATGTGTGTATCAGACCATTGTACAGTGCCCTGATGCCTGTGTTCTGTGTCTCCCTGCCTGCAGCGTCAACTGATGAAGGAGGCGGAGACCGTGCTGTGGAGCACAGCGGTAGGGATCCCACCACCAGCCGGAGACGCAAGGCCCAGCTCCCCTCCCATGTTGTCATCTCGTCGGGGAGTGAGGGGTCTGGTGCCGCGTCCGCGGCCACAGCTGCCGAGGGTAGGTCCAAGAGGCAGAGGTCGGAGGCGGACTCCTCGGCAGCAGAAGGAGCAGCTGAGACCCCACAGGGGCCTATGGAGGAAGATGGCACCGAGTCATTCAGGTTGGTGGAGTGTTTGGTTGAGGAGGAGGCCATGGAAGGGCCGCACACGGGGTATGGAGGGGGGATTCCACTGGTGCTAGTGGTCTAGTCCAGGGGCAGGGACAGGAGGCAGCACAGGCGGCCACGGAGGTGCCTGTGTGTAATCCTGTCCCCGATCCTGTGACTGCATCATCCCGCAACAGCAGGGATGCCTTCATCCAGACCCGTTTTCAGCGAGGGGATCCGCTAACAACAACTGGCCTTCCTCTCCCTGTGGACGTGGCAATCCAGGACCGTGTTGAGCCTGTCCTGGCTGGGGTGGCGTTGCGTCAACTTTGCATCCGGGATAACGTGCAGGGTTCTCGTGAGGACGCTGCACGTTATTTCAGAGGCCTCGTTGACCGCGTCGACCGACTAGGAGGGATCACCGGTCCTGGGTTCCTCCATGTGCTGGACCTTCTACCGACCCCCTCCTCAACTGAACCCCCTATGCGCCAGTCATCCTCCGTGCCATCTTCCTGGCCATGTATCACCTGGCCACCCTGTGGAGCTGCCCCTGACCCAGCGGCCAGGCTGGTGGAGGACACATCCCTGCCACAGTCGGGAGTCAGAGGTCCAGCAGGGGTGGCCACCACAACAACTGGACCCCAGCAGGAGGAGGACATGCAGGCATCGGCAGGCAGGGTACATGCACGGCAGCAGCAGGCTCAAGGTGGGAGCGATGATAGCTCTGGGCCATCAACATCAGAGGGGCAGGCATCGGCCGGAGGGCAGGAGGACCCTGGAATGGGAGTGTCTTCCATGTGGCAGCAGTTGGGCCAGCAAATAGATGCGGAGTGGCGGCAGGCGGAAGACGCACGGCTCACTATGGTCAGGGCGGAGAACTCCATGCACAGGGCGTTGAGGTGGGCTGAGTGCCTCGAGGAAATTCACAGGGAGTTGGAGGTGGCCATGGCTTTATCCCTGTGAGACCTCAGGGTCAGGGAAGAGGCCCACCTCCAGGACGTTCAACAGGAGTTCGATGATGCCCTGGCCTGCAAAATCAACAAGTGAGCCCTAGGACTTGCCCGCCGCCATTGTATGTTGTTCATTAGTGTTAGGTTTCCTTTCTATTTTTCTTTCATTTGGGGCGCATGGACTATGCCCCACCTTTTTGTACATAGTTATTTATTAGGTAGGGTTTTTTTTGTAGGTTTCCTTTGGATTGTTGGGCTCATGGACCCTGGATTTTTACAATGTATATAGTTCTGGCTGGATTTGACTTCATTGAATTTCTTTTTTCCCATGGAGCAATGGTTTTCTTTTTTTTTTACCTTTGGATTTGGTTTAATGGACAAACGCTTTGGAGTCATTTTCATTTGGATTTATTTGGATGTAGCATTCACTTTTTTTCATTCATTTTGGACATCCAGCCTTTTGTTTATTATTTCTTTCTTTCATTGCTTTAATTTTGTATTTAATACATTTTGATTTCATACTTCATTTGTGTGGTATTCTCTCATTGTTTCGTGCATGTCACGATGTGGGTTTTCTTATTCACTTGCCCCCATTGTGTATGTCTGACGGACATGTATTGATGTGCATACTTGTCATTTGGGATGTATCATGACATGGGGATTTCAATGTGGAGTGGATGGAATACTTGGTTGGGTGTTTGGAATGGGGTGGCGTGGGGTGAGATTTGGGTGGCCATAAAGGCCATGAGTGTGGACGTGTTGGGGGGGGGGCATGAGTCTGGGCCTGCTGACAGGTCCCCGTCACTGGGGGACATGAGTCGGGGCCTGCTGGCAGGTGCCCGTCACTGGGGGTGGGTGGATGGGTGGGGGACATGAGTCGGGGCCTGCTGGCAGGTGCCCGTCACTGGGGGTGGGGTGGGGGGACATGAGTTGGGGCTCACAAGTGTTCTCACAAGTGCATGGTGCCATGTGGGCTGCCTGCAGGGCATGGTGAGGGTTGTAGGGTAGTCCCCTGTGGTGTGGGCTGCCTGCAGGGCATGCGGAGGGGGGAACCGCACACCCGGGAGGGCTCACGATGACAAATCGTGTGTGAAACTCCCCTCGTGCCCCCCAAATACACGTACCCCGCTTGCACAGGGCCTATCGCCTGTGAAACTTCCTGCGCACCCCTGAAATTCCTGCAGGCTGCCCGTCCACCCTCTCTATGCCCTGCAGGCAGCCCATTCACCCTCCCCATGCCCCGCAGGCAGGCCATCCACCCTGGTCATGCCCCACAGGCAGCCCACACCATAGGGGGGACTTTTTCCACGCTATTTACCTGGCGCGAGCGGGGTATGTGTATTCTGAGGGGTGCGCAGGGAGTTTTACATGCGATAGGCCTGGCGCGAGCGGGGTACGTGTATTCCGAGGGATGCGCGGGAAGTTTTACACGCGATGGGCCTGGCGCGAGCGGGGTACGTGTATTCTGGGACGTGCGCTGGGAATTTTACACGTGTTTTCGTGGTTGGGTGGCTGTATGCTGGTCCACTGGCTTTTGCCATGCACTGGATTTGTGCGATGTTTTTGGCGCACAGGGCAGTGTTGGGGGTGTAACTGGCGCTGCTGCAGGGTCGCTGCGCCACTCTGCGCCACGGCTGCTTATGGATGTATTAGTCCATTAATACGCTGTGCGCCTGAGTGGGTTTTGAATTACCCCCTAAGTTCTGTAATTATGACGTACGTGATCAGCATGCTCCATAGTCATTTGACCCTTTGGTTGCCAGGCAACAGCCGCAAGTTTGTGTTGGTGTAGGATTAATATGAGCTAATGCTATTGCAGTGCCCAGGGGGGAACCATTTGCTAAATAAATGAGGATGGGTGATATAGTCTCCTAATGGTGAATGATGGAATGGGGTACATTCCTGTTTTAAAAGTGCATACTTGCTGCTGGCAATATGATAATTCAATAATTTGTTAGTATAGATTTATATTGGGGTTGTACCTCAGTAGCCAATTTGTCACATCGTTCTGCCCATTTGTACTTTTCCAAGAGGCCATGTTATCCATGCTGTGCATGTCTTTATATTAGTTAGCAGTGCCTCAGGATGTTGGATACAGGTAAGTACATTAACTATTATCATAGGAACACTTCATATTCATTGTCACTGTTCAGACCCAAGATTGTGCTTCTAGGTTTGCAGATTAGCTGTGCCTCTGTTCTGCACAGGGTTTTTACACAATCTCCTCCTCTGATTTTATTTATTTATTTATTTATTTATTTATTGTGCATTTGTTAGGCGCTTCCGCTTATACAACAAGTAAATTGTGTTTCAAAGCACCCACGTGGCAACAGGGAGGGAACACAGGATCAAAACAATATAAACACTGGATGATAAGGATAAAGACAAACCTACTATGCCTTGGGAATATTCAAATCATGCAAGTGCAGAAGAGGGGAGGAGGGAGTGGGGGGTAAGTGCTGGGATGTCTGTGCTCGTGGGTGAGGAGAAGATGTAAGTGCCAAGTATAGTAAGTGCTAGGGAGCATTAAGCTGCAATAAGTGGGTACGTGCAGGCCTACTATGGCGTTGGCTAATGGTGCCGAGGCAAGTGCTGAGTGTAGACAGAGTCTGAGTCGATTGGGTTTGGGAGGCCAGGGCCCCGAGGACACATAAGGGCCTTGATCACCAATCACAGTGACTGTGAGGTTAGCAGATGGGGGAAGAAGCAGAGGAGGAAGTGAAAAGGAAGGTCTTGAGGAGTTTCCAGAATTTGAGGAGGTCCAGTTCAAGACGAAGAAGAAGGGGGAGGTTGTTACACAAGAGGGGGCCATCTGAAGCAAGAGATTGGCCTCCAAGCCTGTTTAGCAAAACTCTTCACACACATAGGGCCTCATTACAAGTGTGCCGGTCTGGTAACAACAGTGTCTGTAAGCCTACCGGCACTGTTGTTACCGGACCGGCACACTACGAATCTGCTGGCGGGTGCCATCTTACCTGCCAGGGTCAGACCTGTAGGGCGAAACGGCACCCGCCCGCAGTTTCACGGAAGCACCGGGTGCCAGTGCTTCCATGGTCCCCTTTCCCATTGAGTCCTATCATACTCAATGGGAATGGGGATTAACATTTACCGGCGCCTGACTTCCCGGAACGCCAGGGTCGTAATCCCCTGCTGATTCCGGCAAGCCAGGTGCTGGTAAATATTGCAAGTCCGGCGCAACCCGCCGGCAGCATCGCCAGACTTGTAATGAGGCCCAGAGAGTTGGTTACAGAGGAACGTAGAGGTCTAGAGGGAGAATATTTAGTAATAGCAAGTTGCAGATAGAGTGGTCCCTGGCCCCAGCTAGCCTTGTGAATGATGCAGAGGGATTTGAATTTAATTTGTGCAGCAACCAGGAACCAGTGAAGAGATTTTAGGGCAGGAGAGATGCAGTCCGTGGGCTTGAGGACAAGGACAAGTCTTGCTGCCCTATTCTGGATTAGCTGGAGAGGTCGTAGTGAGGAGGAAGGAAGATTCAAGAGAAGGCTATTGCAATAGTCAAGAGTAGAGAGAACCAGAGCCCTGGTAACATTGAGCTTCTGGGGGGAAAGTGAGAAAAGGGAGAATTCCTTTGAGAAGGAAGAGCTGAAAGTTGGACTTTATGGAAATGTCCTGGATGTGAGTGAGAAAGGAGAGAGAGGAGTCAAAATGACTCCAAGGTTTCTGTCTTTGGATAAAGGAGAAGCAGGAAGCCTATAGAGGATGGCCAGAGTGAAGGGAAGAAAGAGGGAGCAGGAGTCCCATTAGGAATGATCTCAGACTTGCTGGCATTGAGGCAGAGATCACTGGAAGTGCGCCAGGACTGGATGGCAGATAGGCAGTCTGAGATGATGGAAGAAGCAAGGGAGTCAGCAGGAAGTTTGAAGAATAGTTGAGTGTCATCTGCGTAGCACTGGAACTTGGTGGAGAAGGAGGAAATGATGCATGCCAGCGGAGCAAGGTAAGTGTTAAAGAGCCAGGGGGAGAGGTTGGAGCCCTGGGGGACACCACATGTGGAGAAGGAGGTAGGTGAGGAGAAGGTGGCCAGAATAACCTGGAATGGATGATCAGTTAGAAAAGAGGTCAGCCAGGGGGCGCTGTTGTGCAGCTTGTAAGATGGCCGCAGCCTGAGAGTGCTCCTGTAGAGGCTCTAACATATGGAGAAAAATCCTGCATTCCTGCTACGAATTGCCCTGTGTTAGGTGCAGCGCATTGGGTCGGAACCTGGGTGGCATTGAAGGAGATGGTTTTGAACGTTCTGGGCTGCTTGGGCTCGCTCCCTTCAGGACTTGGACTTTTGCGGGCTTAATCTGGCGAGCCGCCCTTCCCCCACAGAACGGCTGAGAAACTCCTGGTCTTTGCCGCGCGCGACTGCCCGGTACGCCCTCCTCCACTGCTGCTCTGCTCCTCTTCACTGGCTGGGGGATCGGACCCCGGGTGGAATGACTTTGGAGCTCCCTGCTCATAAGGACCTTCTTAGCTGCACTGCCCGAGACTCGGCCGGGAGGCGGCTCCATCGGGGGGCGGTGGTACCACCGACACTGACAGCCAGTCTTCGCCGCTCTGCGGATCCCACTCGCCGGCACTTCCAATCCCACCACCGCCCTTGCACATGTGGTTGCGCGGGCTCATTCTCTGCAGGGAACTGCGGGTGCTGCCCTGGAGGACCTCGGGACCAACAGCTATTTCTGGGCCGCTCACGACGCTGGAGGGGCGGCTCCATCACTGCTCCTCCCTGGCCCCTGGTGGTCTTGCCGCTCCAACATCACACTTTCGCAGTGAGTTGCGGGGGGTGGGGGGGAGTTTCTCTGATCCTGATGCCCGCTCCCTTCATCTTGGAGTCCCCAGGGGCCCCATCTCCACGGCACATACTATCATGGAGTGTGGTGCTGTCCCAGCTCAGTTTGCCACAGTAGAGCTGGGTCCTTCACTATATGGCTGGACCCCTGACTAGTCCTACCTTGGCATTTACGGGCAGTCTCTAAGCCTATTCTGTGGAAATAACATCATTCCCCAGTAGTGGATTGGGGGAACCGGACACAACGTGGCTAATCCTGGACCCAGATTGGGAACCATTACAATTTGGGGTTTGACCAGGTGCCGCGCGGGGGGTTGCAACACCCCCCCTCCACCTATAGGACTTTTCTGCTCTACACTGCGCTGCCCCCCTTCAAGGGAACTGTTCCCTAACAGGATCAGCCTGGGCCGCCCTGCCCACCAGGTGCGGCTGCTCTTCTGCCCTGGGCCCACCCAGTTATTGTTCATCACGCTTTGCCTCTCCACAGCTTCGCCAGTCGGCTGTAAAACCTAGAGCCCACTGTCCATCTGGTCCCCATGGCTGGCCCTACGGAGTTCCCCATGATACACCCAGCTACTCTCAGCCTACTCTACAAACACCACAATTATACTGCCCGGGTTGGCCCCCCGGAATGGTTAACCAAAAGAAACAAGCGAGGATGGAGCAGTATACCAGAGCTGACCCTCCACAACATGAGGACAAACCTGGCCCCTCCCAACTGGATATGTCGGCTCTTAAACAGATGCTGGTAGCTCTGAAAAACAGCAGAGACACTTTAGGAGCCAAAATTGATGCACTAACTTGTAAAGTTGATGTGTGGCAGTACAAATTGAAAAACTATGTGGTAGGATGTCGGAGGCGGAGCACCGGATAGGAGATGGGGAAAAAAAAATGGTGGAGCTCCAATGGGAGGTGGCGTCTCTTCAACAAGCGGTTAAGAAAGTGGTTGCCAAGAAAGATGACCTGGAAGGGAGATCACAGAGAAACAACATTAGGATCACAGGGGTCGCCGAGTCAACCCCCATTGACAACATGGAAGTCTTCATGGAAAAACTGCTTAGAGAGGTTCTCGGTGACCCTCCTGTCACAGAAATGTTTATGGTGGAGCGAGCCCATCGCTCACTTGCAGCGAAACTCCTCCCCCGGGGGCCCGGAGAGAGCCATTATCGCTCGTATATTCAATTAACGAGACTGGGATATTCTGCTGCGAGCTGCAAGGGAAAAACAGTCCTTACGATGGGGTTCAGCAACAATAGGGCTCTTTCCGGACTTTAGCCAACAAGTTCAGGATCTGACGAAGCCCTTAAAATCGGCGAAAAACATCCTAAGAAAGAAAGATATACGATACTCTAGAATGTACCCGGCCAAACTTAGGGTTGTCTACGAGGGAAAAACTCTGTTCTTCAGCTCACCGGAAGCCGCGGAGAGATTTGCTTCGGAGGTCCCGGACCCGGGGGCCTCCCCCTACCGCCCGCCGTAGGCCAGCAGGAGTGGCGCTGGGTTCTTTCCGCCGCCGAGTTTTACTGGCGGGCCCCCTCTGGTCAGCCCTGGGGCCCTAATTGGCAATTCTTGTAGCAATACTTACTCTTGATAGCACCAAGGAAAAAGTTAAATGTGGTAAATGAGCATCTCACCATCGGGAGGCACAGTGGCCACCGGCACCCCCTCATGCCCAGCGGCACTGCACAGAGTTAAAGGTTGATAGTTTTTTGTTATGTGGGTGGGGGGTGGTATTTTTTGGCCAGTTGGTTGGAGTTTCTGGCGTGGGTGGGGGGAGGGGAACAATGGGGGGAAGTTTTGGGTTACTATAATGAAGTTGCATTGCTCTTAATGGGGGGGTACACTTTCCAAGCACCTACATCTCCAGCGTTACCAGGTACACACTGAAGTACGAGCTCTCTACATGGGGAATAGAATGTCTACATGCCACTATTCTACTGCGCGACTAAGACTGGTCCCGGCATGACATCGCCAGGCAGTTCTGACTTACACACCAACTTAGACATAACTCTGATTTTGTGGAATATTCGTGCCTTCACGAATGGCAACAAAACCAGAATGATTTCGAATTATGCCAAGAACCACCACGTAAATGTCCTCTGCTTATAGGAGACCCAACTTGAGTAGAGGTAATAGGCTCCTCCCGCTGACAGGCTGGGGGATCCATAGATATAGTTCTCCTTTCACTTCTAGCTCCCGTGGTGTAGCGATATATATACACCGTTCAGTAGAATTCAAATTACAAAGAGAGCAGATGCTGAGGATAGGTTTATCCTGGTGGCCGGCGAGATTGCGGGATGGTTGGTTCTATTCATCCATATACATGGCCCTAACTATGACCAGCCTGACTTCTTTCAAACGTGCTCTGAACACTTGCGCTCCTTCCCGGAGTACGAAGTGGTATGGGCGGGAGATTATAATATAGCGCTCTCACTACATCAGGACAGGTCCTCCTCCTCACAGACCTCCCTTTCAAAAATGGCCTATAAATGGAAAGCAATAGCGGACAACTACGCCCTTGTTGATGCGTGGAGACACCTCCACCCCAGTGATCGCGAGTTAACCTTTTTCTCAGGGGTTCATGGGTGCTCGCCGAGGATAGATTATATACACCTGTCCACTGAGCTGGCCCGGGCGACTCGTAAGGCTCAGATATCACCCCGGACCTTGTCCGACCACTCCCCGGTCCTAGTCCAGTTCTCTGGCCCGGTGTTCCATCCGAAACAACTTCGATGGAGATTCAGGGCCCGCGCGCTGGAGGATGTAGAATTCTGCCGGGACATTTGTAAATCCATCACCAAGTTTTTCAAATAAACTCTCATTCAGTCCCAGATCCCAGAGTAGTCCGGGAGGCATTTAAAGTTTATATCCGAGGCTGGTGCATCTCGCAAGAGGGCGGGGGTCCTGAAGTGCATTCGTAGATCCAACTCCTCCAAAGAGCTGGAACTCAAGGATCTTGAGACCCGTCAGGGGTTTCGGGACTCTGAGGCGATCCGTACGGAGTTGGAGCTCAAGAGGGAAGAGATTTTCATATTAATGTCAGGCAAAGAACGGTTCCTGGGTGATCCAGTTGTCACCGCTAGATACGTGGAAGGGGACCCGTGGAAGGGGACCGCCCTAGTAGGACCCTTGCGTGGGCCATTGGGCGGGAGCGTCATTCCAACTCTATATTGAAAATAGAGACGCCAAGTGGGGAACTTACTAAGGAGTCTGCAAAGATAAATGACACATTTCGAGAATATTATGAATGCCTATACTCCACACGATTTAAGACAGGGCATGATGATATCGTACGCTATTTGGACAGGGTGGCCTTAGGGTGGATTGAGCCGTAACTCGTGCCTTATTAAATAACCCCCCCTCTGATGAAGAGTTCCTCAAGGTGATCCGTTCTCTGCCTAATGGCAAAGCTCCCAGGACTGATGGCATTACAGCGGAATTGTATAGAACGTTCCCTGATCTACTAATCCCCCATCTGCGGTTCATGTTTGAGGTGGCCTGTGCGACGGGCGTCTTCCCTCAATTTACCCGTACAGCCCTGGTCACGGTACTCCTCAAACCTGACAAAGGCCCCTGTAAGTGCTCCTCCTATAGACCCCTGTTCCTGATAAACACGGACAATAAAATTATTGCTAAACTATTGGCGGACAGACTGTTACCCCATATGCCTGGGTTGGTCCTCCCTGACCAAGGAGGCGTCATACCTGGTCGCTCCTCCCAGAATAATTTGCGGAGGCTATTCTCCTTGATGCATAATGTAAACCAATCAGTCCCGTTGGCAGTCACCGCTTTGGACACAGAAAAGGCGTTTGACTCGGTGGAGTGGCCGTTTCTGTTTGAGGTCCTTCGCTGATCGGGGCTGGGCAATACTTTCCTGCAATGGGTGCGTTTACTCTATACAGCCCCTAGAGCCCTGGATTACACTAACGGAAAACAGTCTGACCCCATTACACCTTCATGTGGGACTAGGCAGGGATGCCCCTTTCCCCCCATCCTATTTGCTCTGGCTATTGAACTGGTGGTTTGCTCACTGAGAGAATATCATGCGCATAGGGGAATTACCCTTCACTCTCATACTTCCATCATCTCCCTCTATGCTGACGATATGTTAATCTATCTCGAACACCCCAGAGAAAATTTACGTCCGATTGTGGAAGAGATCACCAGCTTTGGCACCCTTTCTGGACTTCGGATAAATTGGTCCAAGTCTGAAGTCCTCCCCCTCACTGCGGTTGTGTCCCCGCGGGATATTGGGGATGACTTTGCGTGGTGTCCTCAAGGGATTCGCTACCTGGGTATCAAAGTGTCCACGTCCCCAACCAAGCTATACGAGGAGAATTACATAACAGCTCTTCAAATCCTGGAACATCAGGCAGACACCGGGGCTCGGCTCCCTATCTCCCAAGCCACCAGAATCTCACTCATAAAAATGGTAATCCTACCTAAATTATTGTACGTGTTTAATAATGTCCCGATATGGCCTCCGGCAAACTACTGGACCATGGTGAAGAGTCTGGTGAATAAACTAATATGGGCCGGCAAGCGTCCCCGTATATCGATGGAAATAATGTGCCGTCCGACCTCTCAGGGGGGCATCGAGAGTCCAGATCTGTTTTTGTACTTTCTGACCGCACAAGCTCAGTATGCAGCTTGGTGATGGACATCCTCACCCGACTTACCCCACACAAACCTGGAAAAAGCTCTTGCTCGCCCTGACGATTTGAAGGGCCTTTTGTGGGGCACTCAGGAACTGTGTGATAGAACGGAGGTACAGCTTGTGGCGGTTACACTTAGGGCCTGGGACCAACTGCCCGCCCTAACTGGACAGGGACAATGGTATTCTCCTGCTATGGCCATTTATCATGTACGGAGTATTCTACTCACACACAAGTCGATATTCATTCAGCACTTTACACTTTTACAGATTGAGTCCATTGGAGATATTGTACCACAGGGTAGATTCGTCTCCTGGGATGACCTCAAAGTAATAGGCAAATGGAACCCGATTACGCTATTTCGATATTACCGCTTGCGTGAGTTGCTCCGGGCCAGGGGGCCCGAGTTCCCGAACGCTCCACCCTCCCCTCCAATCATGGCATATATCACCACACCAATGCCTAAAGGGAGACTGGTATCGACCCTGTATAGTATGGCTAGGTCCCCCAGACACCTCATGCAGCCCGGTATAGAGAACACTGGGAGAGTACGCTGGGATACTCGCTGACCGACAAGCAGTGGAACTCTTTCTGCGTGCAGTCTAAATCTATGTAGGTTAATAATAGGTTCCGGTTGATACACTTTAAATATATTCATCAGGTATATTACTCCCCCCTTCGGTTGAACAGGATTTATCCACATAGACCTTCATATTGTAAGAGATGCAATCGGGTGGATGCCGATTTTCTTCATGTCACCTGGCAATGCCCCCAGATACAGCCCCTATGGTCAAAGGTAGCTGACACCGTATCAAAAATGGTCGACATGGTTTTGCCATTTTCCCCTGAGACTTGGCTGTTGGCCCATGTGGGGAGGATATGCGGGAGGGGAAATGGTTGGTGGGTATGGTGTCTGTGGTGGTAAGGTTGCTTATTGCACAGGCTTGGGGAGCCAGCAGACCCCCCCTCGTTCCAACACTGGATCAATGTTATGTCATCATGTAAACAGAGGGAAACACAGTTTAACTCAATGACTCCACCACAATGCAGACCCAAGGACTACTGGGATGCATTCAGGAACCACACGGGGGAGCTGTGACCTTTGTGCTCTCGTTTACACGAGGGAAATAGTCCCACTAGAAACTCCATTGTGACTTCTCAGGTTGATTCCCTTTCCGGAAAAAGGATGGAGGAAGGACACATTTGGAGGCCTGATCTCCCTCGGGCGGCATGGACAGCGTGCTCCATTTTTCTTGACTGTATTGTTGATCTGTCACGAAGGTGTGTCCCCTTAAGTGAATCTGGTTGCTATAGCAGTATTGAACTGTGGAGCTGCGTACCGGAACTGATGTGGTACTATGGTTTTACGACTTCTCCGGCTGATGTGTTGGTAATACGGGAGGTGCTCGGGGTGGGAGGGGTATGGGTTTTACAGGGCCCCGGTTGGGCTTTTGGGTTCTGTTTTCTGAATGCTGTATGATGATAATAAAAACAGTTTCCAAAAAGAAAGGAGGTCAGCCAGTGCCTGCTCTGAGATACCCAGGGTATTGTGGAGACTTTTTTATGAGGATGGAGTAGTTGACGGTGTCAAGTAGAATGAGGACAGCAGGAGAGTTAGAATCAAGGGATGCAAGCAGTTCTTCAAAGGTGTTCATGTTAGGCAGAATCCTGTGCAGTGCCCTTAGGGACCACTACACACAATTAAGACTACAAGTGGCAATACAAGTTCACCTTTGGTACAAGCCTGTATTACACTGTTAAAGTGGTAGCAGTAGCGGAGCAGCCAGACTTATCTCAAGAGCAAATGAGCAGTAGTAGAGATTACACCAAGGACTACAATTACTGTGACTCAAGCAAACACTGACTCAAGGTTTTTGGTTAAAAAGTAAAAGTACATTTATTTTTAAACCATCAGTTCACAAAACACTTCACTTCTATTAAATTAAAACAACATGTAAAATACACCACACACAACCAATTCACTTTGTGCAGAACAACTCAAGGTAAGTACCTTATGATTTGACAGTCCGGTGTTGTGAAACAAAAGACGTTACCGGGAATCCATATGCGATCACTTTTTGACAGTAATGACAGTTCGGTCTTACTAAAGATGCGCATATCCGCAGAAAGAAATGTTACCGGGGTAAAAACACACTTAGCACCTGAGTTAGCAAAAAGGAGTTGGGGGCAAAAATCGAAGGCAATACTTTTGTCAAGGCAGACAGAATCAGAGAACACTTGCTGATAGGAAGATAAAGGTCAATAGGCCTGTGCCAATGTCAAGTGGAACCGGGTTCCTTTTGTCGAGGATCACACAGTCAGACAGTTCAAGAGTCAACGTTGCCAGGAGTACTTGGATATTGTCAACAGAGGAAGCAAAAGTTATAAGAGGGAATGAAGACAAGGGCAAGTCTTGGGTGAGGAGAAAAGGGTTCACCCTAGTTCCTCGAAGCTGGACACAGTACCTTTATTCTTTGAAGAAGCTGGTGCCACGGCAGTTGTTCCTGGTAGTTTGCCGCAGACTCACAGTTCCCAGAGCTTCAGTCATGGGGACAAGAAGGAGGATGTCTGGAGTGAGCTGCACTACCCAGGGATGAGGCCAGCAGCAGCGACAGTGAATAAAAGGTACGCTCCTTTAAAACAGGAGAGGCTCTTCAGATGGCTATCCGGACCACTACAGCAGTGTGCAGAGATTTCGACCACGAAGAGGATCCTCTGGCTGTGGAAGATGAGCTGGTTGACCCCACCAGGCTCAAGGGAAGAAGACTCCGGACTGGATCTTCTCTGGTCGTTGAAGGGTCGATAGATCAGGACTGCAGCAGGGCTTCACTGGGACTCGGTAGTTGCAGCAGCCGTCTTCTTCTCCGCTTCTCTTTGGTTCCTTGTAGTTTCAGTGGGAACTCTGACTTCCAGCCCAAGAGTCCTGCCTTTTATGCGAAAATCCCCCATTCACTCAGCCTGGCTGTCAATCACGCAGCAGGGGGCTTGTCCGGCCCTGACGCCCACCTCAGCCAATCATGGCAGAGTGCGACTTCGGTTTCCTAGGATACACTGTGCAGGGGTTGACTACACCCCTCCCTCACATACGGCCCACCCAGACACCCAGGTGCCAAGAGGAGGGCTTCTTTGCATAAGCCCGCCAAAAGACGGTGAACAAAGAAGGCAAACCTGGTTTGTCGCGCAAAATAAAACACAAGAAGGACTTTAACAAAAAGAAATGGCGAATAAACCCGACCGGAGCCAAAAGAAAGAGTATTTGGTCAAGCGGGTTTATGTTCGAGGCTAATATAATAGCCTGGAACAATACCACATTTATATAGTATAATCGCGGTAGAAAAGTCAGGGTAGATACCACTGCCACCAGCCAAGTCTAAATGTTAAAAGAGCAAAACAAAGCTCAGAGAGGCACAGACAAAAAGGGATAGACATTAACCCTTTCCAGTACTCCATGTAAGATGGGGTGTACTGGGTCTGTATTTTTAAATGACTACATAAAGTAAATGACACTTTACCTGTTTCTGGGGGACAGTAGTTAGCTCCAGAAAAATGGAGTCAGTGGGAAGTCTCAAAGACAACCCTGTGTCACTGCACTGAAGGTGCTGTGTAACTGTTAAGTTGCGTATCCCGAGGACGGGGCGTACCTGTATCACCAGAAGTCTTGCGTGCTGAGGTAGCCAGGTCGTGGTAGAGGTAGACTCGTAGCTGATGAAGTCTTCGCAACTGAAGAGTAGTAACGTAAAGAACCAACCCCGGATCCGTCCTGTAATACAGGATTGAACTGGGGCCCGCTCCTGACGCCACGGATGACGCTTCCCAAGATTAACGTGGCGTCAGAACAGTGCAAGCACTGACTGGGAAGGTCGTAGATGTTGTTGGCAGGTATCGGCAAAGTATCCCAAGCAGTTATCCAGGATGGTATAAGGTAGCTTATACCGGCAAGCTGAGAGTCCAAGGAATCAATGCCGGTAAGCAAAGAGTTTAAGATACAGGTGCAGGTAAGCCGGGGTCCAAGGTAACAAGACGGGGAGCAGGAGAGGCAGTCCAGGGCCACAGGAGACTCAGCAGGAGGCGGGCAATACAGGCAAGGATGGAAGCAGGGAGGACCCCCAGGGAGGAGACAGGAGTACACAAGAGGACAGGAAGGGGAAGGAAAGGCCAGAGAGGGGAGTTGGGGCAAGAAAGGACAAGGCCCAGGCACTGGATCAGGACCAACGGATCACGGAACCAGGGAGCGTGGCGGAAGGGAACCAACCGCGTTGAGACGCGATGGGAATACCAATTCGGATTGCTTAAATAGCGGTCCTGTGTGAGAACGAGGCTTGAATCGCGCGGCAATGCGCATGCGCGAGTAGGCGTCGCCGCGCGAACGAGGTTTGGAACGCAAACCCGTTCGAACCGATGCGCGAACGACAACCGTGCCCCACACGGGCCAGGACAGAGCAAATCCGCCGGGAAACTGTGCCCGGAGCGACGCGTCTTCCCCACAATCTAAGACGTGGGTACAAACGCCAGGAACCAGTACGCCCCCCAGGGCCCCGCCGCCCAGCACAGGTAGGTGTCCTAACACTATGCTCCCCACCTGAAAGACCCGGAGCACCCGGCTTCCAAGGATTCCTACGAAAAAATTCCCGTAGTAGACGGGGGGCATGAATGTTCACACAGGGTTCCCAAGTCCGATCACAAGCAGGGTAACCCTTCCAGTCCACCAAGAACTGGAGCCTACCCCGGAAGAAACGGGAGTCACAAATCTCTTGTACCTCGAATTCCGGAGTGCCCCCCACATCAATGGCCGCAGGCCGAGAATGTGAACGACCGTACGGATCAGACCGAAACGGCTTGAGGAGAGACACATGGAAGACGGGGTGAATCCGCCAAGACTGCGGCAAATCCAATTTGAAAGCTACAGAAGAGATCCGTCTAACTACCCGAAAAGGTCCCAGAAAACGGGGTGCTAATTTAGTTGGGAGATTGCGTACTGGTAAGTTTCTAGAAGAGAGCCATACCATGTCCCCAACCAGAAAAGCTGGTTCACTACTCCTACCTCTATCAGCCTGTGCCTTCATACTCGCACACGCCTTGGCGAGAGCTCCTGTGGCCTGTGTCTGATTCCTCTGGATGACAGCAACCATTTGATCAGCGGAGGGAACCGTACTGGAAGGAACAGGATGAAACGGAATCAATTTAGGATGTAGACCTGAGGAACAATAGAAAGGACTCATTCCAGTGGCCGAGTGTTTGGAATTGTTATAAGCCACCTCAGCTAGATCCAGATGTTTTGCCCAGTTGGATTGAGAAGCATTGGAAAAACAGCGTAAGTATTGCTCCAAAGTCTGATTTGTCCGCTCGGTCAGGCCATTGGTTTGTGGATGATAGCCGGAACTGAGAGCACGCTGGACACCCAAGTGACGGCAGAGTTGTTTCCAAAAGGCAGAAATGAACTGTGATCCACGGTCTGAAATAATCTTCTCAGGAAGTCCATGTAAGCGATAAACAGAATGTAAAAAGGCCTGAGCCATACTACCGGCTGAAGGTACCTTCCGGAATGGAATGAAATGGGCTAGTTTAGAAAAACTATCGATGACTACCATGATGCATGTATTTTCTTCCGAGGGAGGGAGGTCCACGATGAAATCGGTGGCAATAGTATGCCAAGGATAAGGTGCTCTCTCGGTGGGTTGGAGAAGTCCTATGGGTTTCTTTCGTGGAATCTTGACCTGGGCACACACTGGGCAACATTCCACATATTCTCTTGTCTGCCTGGCCCATCCTGGCCACCAAAATTGACGAGAAACCAGTTCCTGAGTGGATCGAATGCCGCGATGTCCCCCGATCTTAGAGTCGTGTAATGCTTGCAGGACGGCGGTCCGAAGTACTTCAGTGGGGAGGTATAACCGAGTGTGAAAGAAAAGTAGACCACCGTTCTCCCTAATAGAAGGGTGTTGAAGAAATAAGGAATACTTGGGGTCCTTTTGAGTGTCCCGTAGAATGGTATCCAAGCATTGAGTTATGACCAACAAAAAGTGTTTGGAAGGAAGTAATTGTTGAGTTCGATGATCTGGCTCAACGTTGTTTTCCAAGGAGCGGGAGAGAGCGTCAGCCTTCAAATTACGTGACTGAGGGATGTAGGAAATCGTGAAATCAAACTGGGAGAAGAACAAGGCCCAACGAGCCAAACGAGAAGTACGACACTGTAAGGAACGTAGATACTGTAGGTTCCGGTGATCAGTACGTACTTCCACAGAGAATCTTCCTCCCAGAAGATGGTGACGCCATTCCTCGAATGCAATCTTTATGGCCAATAACTCCTTTTCAATGATTGCATAATTCCGTTCGCTGGATGTTAGCTTCCGGGAATAATAGGCAACAGGAACCTCCAATCCTATCTGAGGATCGTCTTGAAGAAGAACAGCCCCAACCGCAAAATCGGAAGCATCCGCCTCCACGATGAATGGCCTGTTCTCATCCGGATGATGTAAAATTGGGGAAGAACTGTATGCCTCCTTCAGTCTCTTGAAAGCATTGGTTGCTGCTGTAGTCCATCTGAACGGAGTCTTGTTGCTGGTCAAATCAGACAAAGGCGCGGCTACTTCCGAATAGGCAGGTATGAAACGCCGGTAAAAATTGGCGAATCCTAAGAAACGCTGAAGAGATTTCAGATCGTAAGGTTGTCTCCATTCCTGAATCGCCCTTACCTTGGCAGGATCCATGTGTATTCCGGATTCACTAATAACATATCCAAGAAATTCGATAGTCCTCTGATGAAAGAGACATTTCTCCGCTTTGGCGTATAAATGATTGTGATGTAACCGACCAAGGACCTCCTTCACATGACGTAGATGTTCCTCTTTCTCTTTGGAGAATATCAAGATATCATCGAGATAGACCCATACGGACACACCAATCAAATCCGAGAAAATGTCATCCATCAGCCGTTGAAAAACGGCTGGAGCGTTGCACAGACCAAACGGCATTACACGATACTCGAAATGCCCTGCTGTGGTCTTAAAAGCCGTTTTCCACTCATCGCCCGGCTTGATACGTACTAGATGGTATGCCCCTCGGAGATCCAATTTAGAAAATATACGGGCATCCCGTAAAGACTCCATAATGTTGCGTATCAGGGGCAATGGATATCGATCCTTTCGTGTGATGTCATTTAATTGCCTATAGTCCACACAAGGCCGTAAAGTGCCCTCCTTCTTTTTCACAAAGAACAAAGGGAATCCCGCAGGTGACTTAGAAGGTGTTATATAACCTTTCCGAAGACAGTCATCCAAGTATTCCTGCAGGACCTCCCTCTCGTGGGGTGATAGAGAATACAATTTGCCATGAGGAATTACTGCATCGGGTAGTAGATCTATGGCACAATCAAAGTCTCTGTGTGGTGGCAGAGGTATGGTACCAGGTTCAGAAAATACCTCATGGTAATCGTTGTAGTCGGAAGGTACCGAAGACAAGGTACATACTTGAAGTGGTCCTGATCCTTCTGTCTGAGTAGCAATCGTGGAAGATCCGGTGCTAGGTCCGAAGGTGTTACACTCCCGACTACATCGATTGGAAGCAAAGGTCAGGGTACGGGAAACCCAATCAATAATGGGATTATGATGCAATAGCCACGGTAACCCCAGTATTATCGGGTATGAGGGTGATTTAATCACGTCAAGAGAAATCAGTTCGTGGTGTTCGGCTATCTGGAGTTGTAGAATTCCGGTATGTTGACGAACTGGACCGGAGGCCAACGGGGTTCCATCAATTACCTCCACCAAGGTAACACAATCCTTGTCAAGCAGCGGTATCCCGTTCTTCTTGGAAAATTCAAAGTCCACATAATTACCTGAGGCTCCACAATCCAGAAGACCCATTACGATCACTGATTTACTCTGCCAGGTAACCCGGATCTGAAGAGCCATAAGAGCCACCGGAGTCATGGGTGGATGGGTCGTCACAGGAATGGGAAGGACTGAAGAGATCGAAGGGCCTGTCACTGCCTTCCTCTGTCGCGACAGGCCTCCTAGTTTCCCACCTTCTTGTTTGGTCGCAACGGACAAGCGCTGAGGAAATGTCCAGCTGTACCAATATATAAACAAAGACGGAGACTTCTCCTGCGTCTTTTCTCAGCCTCCGATAATGGTCCTCTGAGTGCTCCTAGCTGCATGGGTTCTAGACCCATCTCTGAACTGACGGGTGCACTTCCAGCCTGAGGAAGAGGTCGGGGAAGGAACCTCTCTAACCGACGTCTTTCACCTCTTCGTTCGGCCAGGCGATGATCAATACGCAGGACCTGTTCCTGGAGCAACGGCAGAGTCTCAGGTTCGGGTATGTGAAGTAGCTCGTCTTTGTATTCTTCTCTTAGGCCACGTCTGAACAGGGTCTTCTGCGTTACTTCGGGCCATTGAGAGTCCGTAGCCAATTGACGAAACCGACTTATATATGTGATGATATCACTGGATCCTTGTTTTAAATCCATCAACTGATTCTGTGCCGTAACTGCCAAATTGGGAGATTGGAATACCTCCAAAAACGCTTTCTCAAATGCCACGAAATCGTTGAGAATGGGGCTGTTAGCTGATACCAAGGGAGAAGCCCAAGCCAAGGCACTTCCAGTTAAGTTTCCCAATATGTAGCCAATCTTA
This sequence comes from Ambystoma mexicanum, assembly GCF_040938575.1. Classification (NCBI taxonomy): domain Eukaryota; kingdom Metazoa; phylum Chordata; class Amphibia; order Caudata; family Ambystomatidae; genus Ambystoma; species Ambystoma mexicanum. Next base: position 20,463,575 of record NC_090933.1, on the reverse strand, counting down.
GCCTTTTCTTGTGTGAAATGTGATGCCCGGAACAGAAAATGTATCCTGCAATGGTTGCAGAATTCCGCCACACGCCTAGGATCACCATCAAACTTCATGGATGCGGTGGTAGCCATGGGTGTCTCCACAGGGTTTCCTTGCATAACCATCTGGCGGAGATTGAGATTCTCCTGACGTAATACCGCCATTTCTGCCCTTAAAGCTCTAACTTCGTCATGGATCACCTGGGAATCCTCCATCTCCGTCACAGAACTGGGGATAAGGCGTCTCAATCTGTTAAGTTGCGTATCCCGAGGACGGGGCGTACCTGTATCACCAGAAGTCTTGCGTGCTGAGGTAGCCAGGTCGTGGTAGAGGTAGACTCGTAGCTGATGAAGTCTTCGCAACTGAAGAGTAGTAACGTAAAGAACCAACCCCGGATCCGTCCTGTAATACAGGATTGAACTGGGGCCCGCTCCTGACGCCACGGATGACGCTTCCCAAGATTAACGTGGCGTCAGAACAGTGCAAGCACTGACTGGGAAGGTCGTAGATGTTGTTGGCAGGTATCGGCAAAGTATCCCAAGCAGTTATCCAGGATGGTATAAGGTAGCTTATACCGGCAAGCTGAGAGTCCAAGGAATCAATGCCGGTAAGCAAAGAGTTTAAGATACAGGTGCAGGTAAGCCGGGGTCCAAGGTAACAAGACGGGGAGCAGGAGAGGCAGTCCAGGGCCACAGGAGACTCAGCAGGAGGCGGGCAATACAGGCAAGGATGGAAGCAGGGAGGACCCCCAGGGAGGAGACAGGAGTACACAAGAGGACAGGAAGGGGAAGGAAAGGCCAGAGAGGGGAGTTGGGGCAAGAAAGGACAAGGCCCAGGCACTGGATCAGGACCAACGGATCACGGAACCAGGGAGCGTGGCGGAAGGGAACCAACCGCGTTGAGACGCGATGGGAATACCAATTCGGATTGCTTAAATAGCGGTCCTGTGTGAGAACGAGGCTTGAATCGCGCGGCAATGCGCATGCGCGAGTAGGCGTCGCCGCGCGAACGAGGTTTGGAACGCAAACCCGTTCGAACCGATGCGCGAACGACAACCGTGCCCCACACGGGCCAGGACAGAGCAAATCCGCCGGGAAACTGTGCCCGGAGCGACGCGTCTTCCCCACAATCTAAGACGTGGGTACAAACGCCAGGAACCAGTACGCCCCCCAGGGCCCCGCCGCCCAGCACAGGTAGGTGTCCTAACAGTAACACACACTAAAAGGTGGGTCTCATGGAGTGGTGTGCTACATAGCCCAAGATCACACCGACAGTAAAAATACACTTGGCAAAACACATGTAAGAGTGGGAAAAAGGCTCACACTCTTACCAAGTGGAAAACGTAAACTCCAGAAATCCAGCAAAGCTTCTGGGGCACTCACTAGGTGAGGGAAATTAGCCATAGAATGAGAATTCTCCCTAACAGTTCAGAAGAGCAGTTTTCATGCCTCTGGATGCTCGGAATCCAGATTGATGGTCGTGGATACCACCAACATGTTCAGTGTGTGAGGTAAATTGGGGGAAGGCCAGCTTCTCCAGGAGTTTCCCAAGGAAGGAAGTGATAGAAATAGGGCAGTAGTTAGCTGGACAAGTAGGGTCTGCTGAAGGTTTGTTCAGGAGGGCGCGCACAAGGGAGTGCTTGAGTGCGGATGGGAACGATCCAGTAGCAAAGAGTGGTTGCAGAAATCAGCAAGAGCAGGGGCAAGAGAGCCAATGTTTTCCTTGACGGTTCTGGACGAGCAGGGGAACCCTGTTTGGAGGAGACTTTCCTAGAGCGAACAACTCTGGGGACCTCATCAGATGTGATAGGGGAGAAGGAGGAGAGAGAGGAAGAAGGCGGGTGGGAGGCCATAGGAGTCAATGGGGGGTGCGAGAGGTTTTGAGAGATGGGTAGCAAGGGTGCTCAGGATGTCCAGAGTTTTGGTGATGAAGTGTGTGGCCAGAGCGTTGCAGAGGGCCTGGGATGAAGGAGGGGAGGAGGAGGCTGCGGAAGGGTTGGCTAGTTCCCTGCAGATTTTAAAGAGTTCAGCCGTGTTGTTGGAAGCACCCGATACCCGAGCCTGGATGTGGGCCCTTTTCTTGGTACGAACGGAAAGTCTGTATTGCCTTTGGAGCAGGTGGCAGGCCAGTTTGTCAGAGGGTGTGCCTAAGGTTTGCCATTTCCGTTCCGCAGCTCTGCACTTGCGTTTCAGGGCTAAAAGTTCAGAATTGTACCAGGTATTATGCTTAGATGCAGGTTTCAGGTGGATCCTCATAACTGGGCCAAGGATATCCAGGGTGTTAGTAATGGGCAAATGAAGGTTGCTGAGAGCAGAGTCAAAGGTAGAGTCAAGGGTGGAGTAAGAGGGGGGAAGGTGGATGCGAAGGCAGCAGCTGACACTGGTTTCGTCAGACGGATATCCGTGAACAAGGTTGGCAGGGCTGGAGTTGGGGGGGAAGGCCAGCTTCTCCAGGAATTTCCCAAGGAAGGGAGTGATAGAAATAGGGCGGTAGTTAGCTGGTTAAGTAGGATCTGCTGAAGGTTTTTTCAAGAGGGGGCACACAAGGGAGTGCTTGAGGGTAGAGGGAAACGAACCAGTAGCAAAGGAGTGGTGGGGGCAAGAGAGGCAATGTTGTCCTTGACGGTTCTGGATGAGCAGGGGGAAATCTGTTTGCAGGAGACTTTCATAGAATGGACAACTCTGGTGACCTCATCAGTTGTGATAGGGAAGAAGGAGGAGAGAGAGGAAGACGAAGGTTGGGAGGCCATAGGAGGCAATGGGGGTGCGAGAGGGGTTGAGAGAGTGGGTAGTAAGGGTGCTCAGGATATCCAGAGTATTGGTGGTGAAGTGTGTGGCCAGAGCATTGCAGAGGGCCTGGGATGAAGGAGGGGAGTAGGAGACTAAAGAAGCGTTGGCTAGTTCCCTGGAGATTTTAAAGAGTTCAGCCGTGTTGTTGGAAGGACCCAATGCCCGAGCCTGGATGTGGCCCCATTTCTTGGTACGGATGGAGAGTCTGTATTGCCTTAGGCGCAGGCGGCAGGCCAGTTTGCCATTTCCATTCCACAGCTCTGCACTTGCTTTTCGGGGCTGCAAGTTCAGAATCGTACCAGGTATTGCACTTAGAGGCAGGATTCAGGTGGATTTGCATAACTTGGGCAAGGATATCCAGGGTGTTAGTAATGGGCAAATGAAGGTTGCTGAGAGCAGAGTGAGAGGTAGAGTCAAGGGTGGAGGAAGATGGGGTAGGTGGATGCAAAGGAAGCAGCTGACACTCGTTTAATCGGACGGATGTTTGTGAACAAGGTTGGCAGGGTTGGAGGAGGTGCAGTCAGAGGGGGCCCAGGTGAGAAGAGAGGAGAGAGTGGTCTGACCAGGATAGTGGTGTGATCAGAGGGGGGGGGGGTGAAAGTCCAGAATGGTTGAGGGCATCAAGAGTGTGTCCTGCTGAGAGTGTAGGACCAGACAGGAGAATCCAGAGAGAGCGTGAGGTGCAGAGAATCAAGGAAGGGGGTGAATGCTGTGATAGAGGAGTCCAAGTGGATGCTGAAGCCGCCCAAGAGAAGGCATTTAGAGGTGGTGGTGAGGAGAGAGGAGCAGAAATCAGCCCATTCAGAGAGGAACAGGGAGATAGTGTCAGGGGGCCTGTAGATAATGGCAATTGTCAGAGAGGAGGGAGAGATGACCAGCTTGCAGACCAGGCTCTCAAAGGAGGAGTATGGCTACATTGATCCATGTCTCGGTGAAAACGAGAATATCGAGGTCAATATCTTCAAGAAGGAGGCAGATGTCGGCGGAGGGTTTGTTGGCTGAATGGGCGTTAATGATTGGATGTGATCCACTGCAAGAAATCTGACATCTTTCTTGTCGCAGTCTTGATGATGTTCTGTCCAATGTTGGGATAGCGGAAATCTTGTGTCCTTGTTGTTTAGGGTGCTCAAGTGTTCTCTAATCCTTGTCCGACGTTCCGTGACAGTACTTCCCACCCAGTATTTTCTGCAGATGCAGATAATGATATTGTTTGTTTGTTTGTTTTGTTTTTTTTTATTTGCTTATATAGCACGCCGAACCCAAAGGCATCTGAAGTGCCTTTATATGCCTTTATATGCCTCTATAAACTACAATGTTCTTTTACAGATCAACATTTCGTTCACGAAGATTTCCGGTGCTTAATTGAATTTGATTCTCTCTGCATTGTTTGAATTATAGTGCTTAAAAGTGTCAGGGACACATTGAGCAACTACCACATTTATAGAACCCTCTTGGTGTTCTGGCCTGTGTTAACCAGTTCGTTGTGCGGTTAGTGGTTGCCATATAGCTCGGGCATAGCTTGTTGCGCATGGTTGGTTCTTTTTTAAAAACTATTTTGGTCTTATTGATGACACATTTTTTCAGACAGTCATCGGTTAGTAATAGCTGTCAGTGTTTATTCAATATTTTGTAAATCTGTGTGTTGTTGTAACTGAAATGTGTATTGAATCAAATTGTGTCTTTTAGTCTGACATGTTTGGATGCTTACTAAATAGCTGATCCCTAGGTTTTGTTTTGGCTTTTATTCTGGCTGCCTTGATGTCCTTGTCCGAGTAGCCACGTTGTCTGAATCTGTTGGTAACTTTCCTTATCTCATCGTCAGTTGCTGTGCTTTCACTAAAGGTAAATCTGGCTCGAATCAGCTCACCGACAGGTCTGTTTTAGATCACTTGTTTCCTGTGGCAGCTGGTAGCTAGTAGGGTTGAGTTGACCTCTGTAGATTTCCTATAGGTTGGTGTATGTAGCACTCATTCTTTTATGTAAATGCTGAGGTCCAGAAAAGCTATTATCTTTTTGCTTGCTTGTCCCATGAGTTCTATGCCAAAGGTGTTGGAGCTAAGGTATTCATTATATTGCGTGAATTCTTCCACCGAGCCATCCCATATCAGAAAGATATCATCAATGTACCTATGCCAATGTTGCACATGTTTGGACAGGTTGATGTGCTGTGTTGCATGTGTCCTTTCGTATTCAGCCATAAATAGGTTTGCTAATGCGGGAGTATATGCAGCCCCCATTGCAACACCTTTTGTTTGTTTGTAGAACTATTGGTTAAAAACAAAAACATTGCTTTGCATAGAGAATAGTAGTAGTTCTTTGATAACTGTCAGATGTAGATAGTATGTTGCAGATAGTTCAGCAAAGTAATAGTCTAAAGATTTGATTGCTAAATCATGGTCAATGGATGTGTTAAGTGCCTTTACGTCGAGCGTGGCCAGGAGAAAGTCATCCTGTCATACTATGCGCTTTAGTATTTCCATGATGAGCGTGGAGTCTTGAGTATTCAAGTCAATTTTCAATACCAATGGATGGAGGTACTGTTCTATACATTTCGATGCGCCCTGCGTGATCCAGCCTATCCGACCTCTATGACCTCTTGAACTTATCAGAACAGAACTGTGAGACTTGTCCTTGGCATCAAGCCGAGGGATCGTTTCCCTCCAACTCTGAAATCTCTTTATTGGCTCCCAGTGGTGGCAAGGATCAAGTTCAAGACCCTCTGCATCATCCACAAGGCTTTCTGGGGCCTGGGACCGCACTTCCTCTAACTCTCTCTTCCTAAACATCTCCCCTCCTGCACTCTCCACTCATCCTATTTCAATTCTCTTAGGGTCAGTCGCTTTTCGAAGCAGAGAGTTGGGGGCAGATCTCTATCTTCGGCTGGGGCCTCCCTCTGGAACAGCCTCCCTGCCTCTCTCAAACTTGATCAGAACCATCTCCCGTTGCGGAAGCAACTCAAGACCTTCCTCTTCGCTTACGCTTTCTCTCTTCCTCTCCCCCGGTGATATACAACTGCTCCATCCACAGGTCACCTGGCTACCCTCTGAACTTGGGCCCAGGCTCCTGCATGACCAGTTGCACCACGCACAGCCTCCTGGCTCCCCTAGCACTTGTGGTCTGTATCTGCAACCCTACAGTCCCTTCTCTCTGCACTTATAAACTACCAGATGGCGGCACTTCTTGATTTACCTGCAATGAGCCACACGCTGGCTGCACGTTTGAGTTACCTGCACTTACCCCTCTGCCCCATCGGCACTTCTCCCTTTCCTCTTCTGTGCTCTTGCACGATCTGAATGACACAGGGCCTAGTAAGATCGTTGTTTTGTCCTCCCTATGTTTCCCTCTCCTTGTCTTGTTGCGCCTAGAAACACTTGTGTACCGGTGCATTATAAATGCAATATCATATCATATCCCACTAACTATTGGGCTCACTGCCGGGAGTTGGTCTAAAGTTTTATGGATCTTGGTTAGGAAGTATATTGTGGGTAAGGAGGGTGGTTCCTGAGATAGGAAGGCCCTGTCTTCAGCCAAAAGAATGCCATTGTTGTGCCATTTCATAATGATTTTGTTGTATTCCTTGAGTATATCATTGATGGGGTTCCGCTTGAGTTTAGTATAGCAACCTGGTGTCTTAAGGTGTCTGAGACCCATGTCGATATAGTACTGCCTGTCTAGGATAACAATGTTCCCTCCCTTGTCCGCTCCCTTGATAATGATTGAGTTATCATTTGCACGTTTGGCCAAGGCTCTGCTTTCCTTAAAGCTCAAGTTGGCATAGGTAAGTGCTCTAGATCCCATGCTCATTTTATCTGTGTATTTATGACGGTTCGATAGTATTGCCTTATGAAAACTCTCTATAGTAGCCTTTAAAGCTAGGGAGTACATTTAAATTTGGCTTTGAGTTTAGAGTCAGAGAGAGGGTCACGGCTGATTCCAAGATCGTCTAAAATCTCTAAACCAGATACTGTATTGTCTTCGTCTACTGAGAGTAGCAGTTTAGTGTCCTCTATATCTTGTACTGTGAAAGTACTGGGGATGACCTTCTCGCTGGGTGTCTCTCCTGAGCTTTGTTTGTAATGAAAACACTTTTTTAAGTTTCCTTTTCCTCACAAATGTAAACATGTCCATTTCAGTGTCCACATGATCCGTTGATCGAGATGATGCAAATGATAATCCTTTGTTAAGCACCTTTATTTCTAATGGTTCCTGTTCCCTGTGAGGTAGGTTTGTAACTAGTTTTGGTTCTGTCAGAATGATTTTGTTTTCGTTGACAGTTTCCTGTGGTCCATGCGTGTCCTTGTTTTTGTTGTTTTTGTCTGTTCTCCATCCTCCTCCCATTCCTCTACCTCTTCTTCGCCTATGTTTGTATTGGTAGTTTTGATATCTGTTGGTGGGGGTGCTACAAACCGTACGTGTTTGTCGGGTCTTGTCTGTTCCCTCGTTTGAAGTTTTTTATTTGATCTAAAAAGTATTTTTATTCAGTAGGATTCCACTGCCTGAGTTAGCTCTGGGTCTATTTGATGTGCCTTCATTGATTCTGTTGGTCTTACTGTCCATGTCAGAGCTTGCGGAGGACAAGTTGGTTGTACTTCCTTGTGAGCGAGTCGTTCTGCTCCAGTCGTCAAATTTAGGCTGGAAGGTATATACTCTATCATGGTTGTAGTCTCTCTCATCTGTAAAGAATTTCTTAGACTGTCTTAGTTTCACTTCGTCCTTGCAATAATTTCTTTTTTTACTGTTTCAATTGGGGTCTCAATTCTCCTATGCTCGAGGTCTGCATGTTCTATTAATAGCTCAAACATATTTTTTTAGATCGTTGTCTTCACATTTCTCAGCTAGGTTGAGGTCCAACAGTGCTACGATGCCTTTGTAATGGCAAAAGGATGCAACACAAACAATGTGCCTTAGCACAACAAATAAGACTTGATAAACAATCTATTTATTTATTTATTTATTGTGATTCAGTTCACATAGAACTTTACACAAATTGTTCTTAAATAGCAATATTACATTTTTGACTAAAACAAAAGATGCATATTTTAAAAATAAGGGGCACACATAATTAAATTAAACACAGAGAAATTAATTACATTCAACCATGTTCAGAATAATAGGAAATTCGCAACTTGACAGTAATCATACCCAGTTTCAAACTAACTGTCAACCATAATTTATAGAACGCAGGTCTAGAGCTCCACTTTTTGAGTTTAACAATAGGACCAAAAATCATCGCTTTTTATCGATTCTTAAGAGTTAACAAAATTACTATAGTTAATCATGTAGGTCACTCCCATCTTAGGACATTCTGTCATGACATGCTTGGGAGTTTCAAGAATGTCCCTCAATTTACATACCCAACAATATCTCTCAGTTATCAGAACACAGAATCTGGAGGCAATAATACTGAGAAGAGGCAGCTGTCTAATACGGAAGAGCAATAAGACATGACGTAGTTTAGCACTGGAGCAGATAAGTAAATACTTTTGAGGGGAAATTAATTTGGGCTGCAATTCAATGTCAATATAAATCTTCAACCTTCTTAGGTGAGAATAATTCAAATTCCAGTCCCATGTTCTATGTTTCTTCTTCCAAACACCAACCATCATAGGTAAGTCTGAGTCCCCAGAAGGGGACCAGCAAACCATATAAAAATGTTTGAGGCTCTCTGTATTTAAAGAGAAAAACTATTCCCATTACATACATTTGCATCAATAAGCTTCTCCATAAGTTTCAACATCGGGCATAAGTGCTCTTTGATGGCCTTGATGCACAATTACCCCTTTTTCAGTAGCACCTGGCCCTTCAGAGAGAACAGCCCTAATTCCAAGTGAAAAATGTCAATAGGGACACACAAGGGTACAGCTAAAATTCTGCACCAGAATGTTACTTCTAAGAAACTAAGCCACTTCCAAATGTTGATAGTAATAGCTTCTAGGCCATAAAGTATTGCCAAGCAATAGTACTGCTTATACAGATGGATTATAACATCTAGAGAATATCCAGCTGACTGCTTAGCAAATCGGTCAATCAAAGCAGTCAAAGTGGCTGCCTTCCTTTGCCGCTCCGCTATCAAAGATGGGTAGCTGCTCGCGGCATCTATCATAACTCCCAGATAAGTATATCTTTCCGTATACTTATGACCCTGGAGACAAAACGAGGGGTGGGTGATCTTTTTCCCGCTAAAATGCATCACATTTGTTTTGCTTAGGTTAATGATATGATATATTTTATTTATATCGTGCTCATACACAGGTGTTTCAGAGCACGACCAGGCAAAGGGAGGGGAACAAGGGAGAGAACAAAACAACGATCTTACTAGGCCCAGTGATATTGAGAACGCGCAAGTGCATGGGGAAGGGAAAAGGGGGAAAGTGCATGGTAGGGGGGAGAAATTGGAAAGTGCAGAGCATAAGAGAGGACACGATAAATAATATGTAAGTAAATAAATAAATAGGGTGATCCAAAACAGTGGTAGTACAGCCTGTAAGGGCCAAGTGCAAGGTTAGTCAGGTAGGGAGTATCTGATCAGTGCAGAGAAAGAGTGGGGGGCGCGATATGGGTACAGATACAGGCCCCAGTGCAAGAGGTGCCCAGGGGGCAGTGCAGGAGGGTGGCAGGGTGCCCGAAGGGCAGAGTGTGGCCCGGTGCAGCATTGTTGAGAGAGAAAGCAGATCAGCAGGGGAGAAGAGGGGCAAAGGCAGAGGCGAAGAGGAAGGTCTTGAGGAGCTTCCGTAACCGTAGGTGGTTCTCCTCAAGTTTCAAGGTGGGAGGTAGGCAGTTCCAGAGCAAGGCCCCCACAGAAGACAAAGATCTACCACCAGCTTGTTTCTTTGAAAAACGAGTGACCCTGAGGGAGTTGGAGGTAGAGGAGTGAAGGGCTCTAGAGGGGAGGTATTTACGGAGGGATAGTTGAAGGTAATATGGACCAAGGCCCCAGGAAGCCTTGTGGACAATGCAAAGGGTTTTAAATGTAATCTTCGCAACCACAGGGAGCCAATGAAGGGATTTCAGAGCTGGAGAGATATGATCCCAGGGCTTGAGACCAAGGACAAGTCTTGCAGTCCTGTTCTGGATTAGTTGTAAAGGGCGGAGAGTGGAGGCAGGTAGATTTAGAAAGAGGCTTTTACAGTAGTCCAACCTAGAGAGAATCAGAGCTTGGGGAACAAGGAGCTTCTGAGGGAAGCAGAGGAAAGGAAGAGTGCCTTTAAGGAGGTGCAGTAAGAAGTTTAACTTTTTGGAGACATCAGAGATGCGTGCAGAGAGGGAAAGTGTGGAGTCAAAGATGACCCTAAGGTTCTTAGCTTCGCTGGTAGGGGCAGGAGGAGGGCCAAGGGAGGCCGGCCAGAGAGGGAGGGGAAAGGATGGAGGGGGTGTACAAATGAGGAGGATCTCAGTCTTGTTGGCGTTTAAACAAAGATCATTTGCAGCACACCAATTTTGAATGGCAATTAGGCAGTCAGAGATGAGGGAAGGAGAGGTGGTGGCCAAGAGAAGCCTGAAAATGAGTTGGATGTCGTCAGCATAGCACTGGAAATTTGAGCAGAAAATCGAAATGCAGTAGGCGAGAGTTGCCAGGTATTGATTGAAAAGCGAGTGTGAGAATTTAAACCCCTGGGGAACACCACAGGTGGGGAGGGAGATAGAGAATAGGAAGGACCCAAGTTGTACCCAGGAGGGTCGATCAGAGAGAAAAGAGGTCAGCCAGGCCAGAGCCTGATCTGTGATACCTAGGTTTTCACAGAGACGATTTAGCAGGGTGGTATGGTTGACCGTGTCAAAAGCAGAGGAAAGATCAAGTAGGTTGAGGACAGAGGGAATGTTAGAGTCAAGGTTGGAGAGCAGGTCTTCACAGATGTTCATGAGAGCAGTTTCCGTACTTCTGGCAGCTCTGAAGCCAGATTGGTGTTCATGGAGAGAGCCAATTGAGTAAGAATGAAGGTTAAGGTGAGAGATGGCAAGCTTTTCCGGGAGCATACCCACAAAGGGAGTAATGGAAATTGGGCGACAGTTACCCGGACAAGAGGGATCAGCTGTGGGTTTCTTGAGGAGAGGATGCACAAGGGAGTGCTTCATAGGGGAAGGAAAAGATCCAGAGGCAAAGGAGAGGTTGCAGAAGGTGGCAAGGGCCGGAGCAAGGGTATCAATGTGGTCCTTAATAGTTTTGGAGGAGCAGGGATGGACCTGTCTTGAGGAAGCTTTCATATATTGGACTTGTCTAGCAACCTCATCAGGGGAGAAAGGAAGAAAGGCAGAGAAAGAAGGAAGAGGGGTAGCTGAGGGTGGGTCAACAAGCAGAGAGGGAGAGGGGAGAGGAGCGAGGGAGGAGGAGAGTGAGAACAAGATATCCAAGGTTTTAGAGATAAAGTGTGAGGCAAGGTCATTGCAAACAGCTTGAGAGGCGAGAGGAGGGATAGATACTGCATCAGGGCTGGCCAACTCCTTGCAGATTTTAAAGAGTTCGGGCTAATGCTTAGCTCGTTCTCAAATTGAACTTTGCCAGCATTTCCAAAGAGTAAGAAAGCCTGCAAGTGTGGTCCAGAGTCACAATGTCGTTGGCATAGGATAATGAAATAATATGAGTCTGGCCAATGCGCAGAGGGCAATTTGACCAGTTTGGCACAGTCCTCAATGCATCGGCTAGATCCCAAAGGTGCAAATTGAAAAGGAGAGAAGCCAGCGCACACACCGCAGCTTAACCTCATGCCGGGTAACAATCAGGGCGGGGATGACCCCTCCACAAGCCAACTTAACCTGGACACTAGTCTCCAAGTGTAGCTCCCGGATCAAATTCAATAAGCCCTCCAGGCAGCCTAATCTCTCAATTTTGTTGCCAGAGCAAACTCTGGTTAACGGTATCGAAGGCTGCACGGAAGTCGACAAACATTGCATACAACCCAGGGTTCCATCTCCTCCTGGCTCTTCCTGCTAGATAGTCAACAGCCAACAAATTTTGAATTGTCGCACAACCTCTTCTGAACTCTATTTGTGTGGCATCGAGAACCCCTTTTACTAACAGCCACTTCTCAAACTCCTTCAGCCAAAGAGATGCAAACAATGTACCTGTCACATCTAGCATAGACAGGGGTCTATAGTTAGAGGGGCATAGGTGGTCCACCTTTTTAAATATAGGTTTCAATATAGAGATTTTCCCTGAAGACAGGATAATTGTTTCTGCAAGTACTTGATTAAAAAGTATTTCAACTGAAGCGGCCCAATTTTCCACATCAGGTTTTAGTATGAAATTTGCCAGGCCATTATGCCGGGGACCTAGATGACTTATGTTTTTTATAAGCAAGAGAACTGTTGTCTTATCGACTGTGATATGAGCCAAGGACCACTTAAATCTACCACAGTCCTTACCCTCATTCTTTTCAAGCTCACCAAATTGAGCTCAAATAAATTCCCTCCAGGTAATCTCGCCAATTGGGTTGATGTTTTCTTTCCCCCTAATATTTTGGAATGCTCCTAACAATCTCCATATTGACCTACAGTCACCCTTAGTCAGTGCAGAAAGCATATTCTGTCAGAGCATATTTTTCCTAGATGCTCTCCATCAACGTACCCAGTTGTGGTATCTGTTCTTTACCTGCCTTACGTTCAGGCTTTTCTGGCGTGCTGCAAAATTAAGATGCATTATGTCTCACCAATGTGCATTCTTCGCTTTTCATCTCTTATTTTACAGTCAAAAGGTTTACCAACCCTTTCATCTTCAGAAGTTACATATACAGCTTTGTGGGGACTGAAACTGAGTGTCAGCTGTTTTATCCACTCCTCAGTTTCCTTACAGGTCAAACCATAGGCTGCATCAAAATTAAGCTTCCCCAGTTGAGCAACATGCAGCCCAATCATGTTTATATTTATGCCCATTCATGAGTTTCTATTCCCCGAAACGTTCACTGTCACTCCTCCAATATGGGGCAAACGTACAGGGGAACACACCACAGATACTAAAATATTCAACATGGCATGATCGCTAAATTGGTTGTGGTTGATCTTCATATTTTTCACCATGGAAGTCAACCCGTAATCAGAGTAAGCGTAATCTATCGTTGATTTCCTCTTTCCACTTCTCCAGGTATATTCCCCCCGGCACATTGCCTTTAGTTCTCCCGCTAAGCATTATTAATTCACAGTCCTACAGGAAATCACACTGCATCTGATAGGGCGACCAGTAGTTTGAGCATTAAAGTCTCCCAAAACTAGTATCATGTCCTTTTCATCAACATACCAGTCAATAATTGACTCACAAATATTATCCATGATTTCATTTGTAAAGAGTCCACCTGGGGGTTCATAGATATTAAACAACAGACAGCGTCTAGGTTTACCTTCAATATTTAAACAAACCTCCACAATCAATATGCTTTGACATTCATCACCTCTATTGATTATTGACGAAAGGATAAGATGTTTCATGCCAGTCAGCAGGCCCCCGCTCGGTCTCCCAATGAAACCCTTCTTGGCAAAGCTTTGATAATCTTTATAGCCATCTAAGTATAAACTATTGGAGGCCCAAGTCTCTTCTAGGCACATGATGTCATTACTGCAGAGAAGGCCAAGGGAGCCTTCAGGTGCCAGCCAGAGTGAACGCCCCTCAAGTTCTATATTGTGACTGTATAGGTTCATGGTCTCATTGTTTTAGTCGGAAGAAGAATTGCGAGCTAATTGAACACCTGTTCAACCATCTCCGTATTTGGATTTAGAGGATTGCCTTTTCCTGTAGACATATTTTTGGCAGGCAGAAGAGATGGTTTGTGGTTGGATACTACCAAACCAGTATAGTGAGAAAGAGATGGATCAAGGTTGTAGCCCAACTTCAAAAAAACTCTGCAGCTGAGCTGTAACTGCCCTTACAGTGTCCGTCCTATAACAATGGACACGAGATAATCTTGTTGTCGTAGTCCAAAGGATAAATGTAATTGAAGTCTCCAGAATGAAAGATTCTCAGAGGGGGAATTAATTGAAGAAGGTACCATACATCAGAATTATTGAATCGTTTGTCCTTGCTTACAGGAAAAAGGCTCCTTATAGTAAAAGAGTTACAGTCAAGCGGCTCCAAGGAGTCCTTTCCATCAGGGCACCGGACAGCCTTCAAAGGCTCACATTTTCCACCTCCGTAAGAGACTCTTTTCTTCTCGCTGATGGCTGAGCACAGACACCTGATAGAGCTGTTTGAGCTTCAACTTCGTCACGTGTTGAATCCATCAGTTCGGAAGATTCCAACATTGGCCTTACTTTAGAGTTAGGCTCCTTTACCAGCCAGCTAGTGGGTGTGCCAACTGCTCTTGCTTGCCTTTGTTTATTTCACCTCACTTTCTTTTTACCCTTCTTAGCGGTCATATTTAACACATTCTGCACAGAAAGATTGACAATGTCAGCTACACTCACAACTGAGTTAGTTTTGTTTTCTTGATTCAAGGCAGCCAATCCTTTCCTTCTCCGTTGCGTCCGAGTGAGGTATATGTCAGAAATGTCGAGAAGATCTGCAGTTTTTAAGTATTCATTTGGAGGGTCTTCTGCCGCAAAATCTTCCACTCCCCCTCAACCCTATTTTCAGACAGCTGGATAGCATTCACACCACAGTTTATAACATTTTCCAATTTACCAGCTTATTCAAGGTTTAGTACTTCGAACTTAAACTCCAATCTATGTAGTGCCTCACCCCCACGACTTCAAATCCTCATGTGTACTAGCAGATACTTTAAGGAGGGATTTTTATCGCAAAATGCAAAGTTGAAAGGGTAGACTGAATCTCCTCTGCACCTAGGTGTTTCGGGGGAAGATTACATGGACTGTTCCTATGCCGCAACCAGAACCACAGTAGTGGATAGGCACAGTAAATGTGTCAGGCCTTATTGTAGATTATCTTTTGACAAAGTACTCTCCACAATACGGGCAGGAGATATGGCCTCAGCCACTGCAGCAACTTTGTTTTGTAGGGAAGAACACAAATGTAAAAGCCAGTTGTTACCAATCAAAGTAGATCCAGTGTTCTACCATCCCCATATAGTGAAGGGTGAGAGGAAAGTAATGCTGCAAGTGGGCACTTTAAATGCAGTGCGGGAATATGTTATTGTCCCTTTTATATTAGCCCCAGTATTGGATGGAGGGGTTAAAGAAGGGTTACTGGAATCAATGTTTCTTGTCCCAGACTCTGGCACATTGCTCTGCATTGTCACCTGCTCACCTCTATTAACCCTGAACGGTCTTCTTTGTTTCTCAGGTTAGAGTTGGAATTCCTGTTTTTTGTTTTAGCTCTAATTGGTATTGTCAGATGCTTTCACAGAATGTTTCAGGTGCACAGATCGCAACAGCACGCTATATATCTACTTTTATCAGGATAGGCAGTTTGAAGAACGCAGTTCCAGGTTTGATCGTTATCATTGGCTCTCGGTTGCTGCACAGATTAAATTCAAATCCCTCTGCCTCATCCACAAGGCTGTCTGGGGCCTAGGATAACGCTATATGCAACTTTCTCTTACTACATACTCCCCCTCTAGACCTCTATGTTCCTCTGGCACCAACTCTCTGCGTGTAAAGCGTTTTGCTAAACAGAGGTTCGGAGGACAATCTCTTTCTTCAGCTGACTCCCTCTTGTGGAACAGCCTCTCACTTCCTTTTCATCTTGTGCAGGACCTCCTCACATTCCGGAAGCTCCTGGACACTTTCTTCTTCACCTTCTCCTTCCCTTCTTCACTCCTCTGCTAATCTCACAGTCACTGTGATTGGTGACCAGGGCCCTTATGTGCCCTAAGGGGTTCCTGGCTTTCCACACCCAATCGCCTCAGCATCTGCCTTCTCACAGCACTTGCCTCGGCACCCACCTTCCTTCATTCTGTAGGCCTGCACTCACCTATCTAAAGTGATTGCACACCTAATAGCACTTACTACACTAGGCACTTACATCTGCTGCTCACCCATGAGCACAGACACTCCAGCACCTACCCCCACTCCCCTCTTCTGCCTGCACTTGCACGTTCTGAATACTCACAAGGCATAGTAGGTTCGTCTTTATCCTCCACTGTATTTATTGTTTCAATCCCATGTTCCCTCTCTGTTGTTCTGTGGGTGCTTTGAAGCAGAATTGACTTGCTGTATAAGTGCCTAACAAATGCACAATACATCAATGGAGTGGAGTTCGATGTGAAGGGATATTTCTGCTCCTGTATTCAGTCATGCACTGGTAAAGCGGCCCAACTAACCGCATTGATATATCAATTCACGTGTAAACGGAGTGGGTATTCTGTATGGGGTGCCCGCCAACTTCATATACAGTGTGTGGTGCCAATGGTAACCTATGGTTTAGAAGCCCTTATAGGAATTGGCTTGAAGTGGCTTCAATCCATCAAAGGAAAATTCTGGATGAAATTACTGGGGCTACTCATATGTATTCCCATGGCCATCATAAGACTGGAGTTGGGTTTACACTCATTAAAATCACGGGTTCTGAAGAACAGAGCAGAACTGTATGTGAAAATGCTCAATGCCCCAGAAAGTCTGCTCCTAGATGGTATGAGAGTGGACGTTTGAAAAGAAAAGGAGTATCCTATGTTTAGAAAAAGCATGGATACATTGTTTGGGGACATTGGTTTGACCCCGAAATGGGGGGCTGATTGCGCCAACATGAAATATACCTTGGGAAAAAAATCGATCGCTGGGACTGGCATGAACATTTTGTTCTTCTTGGCAGTTTGAAAAGTTACAAATGTATTCAGTATGTATTGCATACCTTTAAGAGGCCACAAAAATACTTGAACCTATGTCTGTCCCCTAATCTTAGGAGATTTATACTACTGCTTAGAATTGACCATCTGCCAGTATTGGCGGCTGTTGGTGTGGAGCGTCAGATTCTTAAGACGAACGCTCCTGCAGAATATGTATGAACAAAGGGGTCAGCGAATCTGCCAAGAATGTACTTACTGGGTGTCCAAATATGAGAAAGATCTACATGAAACATTATGGCAGATTCGTACACCACTTGGAGTCGATTAAAGAAGCTACCTTTTGGCACCAATGCATTAACACGCAAAATGGAGTGTGGTCTATTGCTGAAAAGCATTGGAGCACTAATAAAAGGACCCCATGTGGAATTAGTTTTGAATAAAACATCTTGCAACTCGTTTTGATTTTGGGCTTTGGTGGCAAGTCTTAATCTCAGATATGTAAGTGAAGCTAATCTAATGGATCAACTACGTGACCAACTGACCTATGAACTAGATGTAGATAATGAATCTTGGAAAGTTGGATTGATTGATTAGTGGCTTGCCTAATTATGAGACTGTGTGGTCATCTGAACTTTTGTGTTGCCCATAGGGATTTTCGTGGCATATGTTTTATGCAATGTATGTTCACTAATTGATTATAGGAATGTTTTTCCTTATTTTGTGGATTTTATTCTTTTTTATTATTATTATTTTATTATAGCTCTGAAAATTGATTTTATGTACATTTTGTTTTTAGTTTTTTTATCATGATTAATTATGTGTAAAGTTTTCTTTGTAAAACTGTATCACATTAAATAAATAAACAAACAAACAATAAATAAATATCTACAGAGCTCATTAATTTCCAGCGGCTGTGTTTAAAATGTATACCACGTTTCCTGCTCTTACTCAGTAGATGTGTATTACCGGCAGCTGTCTACTCAGCCCAGGCAAGCATGCAAAGTAAAAGAAATGGCTTAGCTGCACCGCTTACAACAGGAATAAAATATTTTAGCTGTGAAAGTTCTCAAAAAGCCTGGTTTCAGCCACTTGTACAATGGAAATCTCTAATGGAGTCCCAGAGGTGCACAGTCCCCAATGTGCTTGTATTCTCAAGGTCAGACACAATAAAAAAAAAAGTTTGTATTATTGTATTTGGTAATAAATTACCTTTACAATATATTTAATATACATTCCATCATTTCAAATTCATTTCATAAATACACTTAATCATCTAGAAGTTTATCACCTAATTAATACTCTACCTAAAATAATTAAATATCAGGTTTCAAATGTAACAATTTAGCAAAGTTTAAAATCACAAATATTACAGAATTAGAATAGCCATTTACTAAAATGGACAAAAAAGCATCAATATCAATACAATACAATCAACATATAGAATTCCTAAAAAACTATCTTTTAAAACTAAAAAAAGGGGCATGCCACAAAAAGGTGCTTCAATGTTTCAGTACTATTTTTATAGTCTACAAAGACTCTCTCTCTATCAGAACCGTACCCCACCAAGAGGAAGAGAATATTGACATCCTATCAGTCAAATTAGCACTCTCTCCAAACAGCACAATAAATATTCATACCATTTACCGTCCACCAGGCCCAACAGTTAATTTCTTAAATCAAATCAACCACCTCATAGGAAACAACCTAAAAAAATCCACAAAAACACTACTTATAGGTGACTTCAACCTGGGGTTCAACGATCCTAAGGACAAAACCGCTATCTCCCTAACCAAAGACCTCCAGGACCTAGGTTTCTCTCAAAAAAGCACATCGCCTACTCATGCTAAAGGACGCATCCTAGATTGGATTGCAGATCACAACTGTAACACAGCCATCACCTCAAATACCAGCCTCCCATGGACTGACCATAACCTTCTCCTATCTGACATCCCTGTCTCACTAGGCGTTAAAGTGCCTACTAAAGCACCTGCGACCATAGCCAGAAGTGCCAAAAAACTCACCGCAGACAACATCAGTGCACTCCTCAACCTACCTTGCCTAGCACCCCCATTCTCCGATGACCCTAACACCCTCGCAGAAATATTCAAAGACACTATCACTATGGCTGTCAACACTGTTGCTCCATTGGAAAACAAAAAAGAAAAAAAATCCTTCCACTCCAACTCATGGTTCACAGAGGAACTACAGACACTCCGCAAAGAGAAACGCTTAGCCCTAAAAAACTGGCAGCGTAACCCATGCGATACCACAAAAGCTAACTTCAAATCCTTAGCAATAAAATACAAAAACGCAATCTTCCTTGCCAAATCTGAAGCCTACAACCCTCGCATCGCTAATGCCAACTCCCACTCTAAAGAACTCTTCAAAATATTCAAAGAGCTAACTGTACCTCTTTCATGCCCTGATGAGATTGTCAAAGACGAGGCATGGTGTACAGGCATTCAATCAGCCATGCTTACAAAAATAAACCTCCTCCAAAACAAAATATCCCATCACTTCAACACACTACCAAAGCAAAGTGCCAATGCACAGATAAGACCTAATGCAAATGTAAAAAATGTGCCCAAATTTGCATTTACTGAAATCTCTGAAACAGAGGTCACTGACATTCTCAGACACCTCAAACCTTCTCAATGTAAGGGTGATATATGCCCCCCTAAAATCATCAAAGATTGCGGAGAAACACTCGCACCTCTTCTCACCACCTTCATCAACGCCTCCTTCAAAACGGGCATTGTCCCAGACAGCCTTAAAGAGGCTTGGGTACGCCCTCTCCTAAAAAAACCATCACTTGACCCTGCTAACCCCAACAATTACCGACCCATAACCACAGTCCCTTTCCTCCTGAAACTACTCGACAAGGCCGCCCACAAACAGATTCAACTATTCATTGAATCTAATGCAATCCTTGGTAAAAGACAATCCGGGTTCCGTAAGGGACACGGAACGGAAACCGCCCTTCTAGACTTAAAAAATGAAATCGCCAACATCCTAGACAAAGGTAAACCCGCCCTCCTCCTTCTCCTTGACCTATCAGCTGCATTTGATCTGGTAGACCACTCTACCCTTACCAGTCACTTGACACACTCTGCACATTTTTCAAAGGGCGCAGCATCCTGGGTAACATCCTTCTTAGAGGGAAGAGCAATGAAAGTATTCTCCAACACAGCACATGCAGCACCATCCATCATCCACTGTGGTGTTCCACAAGGTTCCTGTACTGCCCCCACGCTCTACAATCTTTTTACGAAGCCACTATTTGATAAACTAGATTCACTGGGGATCACTTACACAAACTACGCCGACGATACCCAGGTTCTCCTCCCCTTGACAGGGAATTATCACCAAGACACCAACACCCTACAGCAAATCTACGCTACCATACAAGCATGGATGGCCACTAACGGCCTCTGTTTGAACGGGGATAAGACCGAAATCCTCATTTTGGGTCAGAAATCTACCCTCTCCAACCTCAACCCCCTATACACCAATTTTAACATCGACAACTGTATCATCCCAGTCCTTTCTTCAGTCAAAACACTGGGGGTCCACATAGATGCAACACTATCCATGGACAAACAAGTAAGCGCAATAGTCTCGGCCGCAGCATTGAATATTAAACTTATTAACGCAATAAAACCCTTCCTAACCAAGGATGGCTGCCTGTCCATCGCCCAAGCAACTATTGGAGCCAAATTAGACTATTGTAATGCACTCCTAGCTGGCACTTCCCAAAAAAAATTATCTAGGCTCCAAACAACCCAAAACAATGCTATCAGAGCAGCCCTCAGCATACCCAAAAGAGAACACATCACACAAGCCAGAAAGGCAGCTCACTGGCTCCCAGTCAAAGACCGTATATCCTTCAAAATACTCACAATCGCTCATAAATGCATCAACCTCACAGCTCCCTCTTATCTATCTAACACAATAGGTAGATCTCAACCCACAAGACCTAGAAGAGTCCAATACACGAACCGGCTATCAATACCTCGCATCAACAGAACTAAAGCAGGAGGCATAGGCTTCCCCTTCCTCGCACCTAAGCTATGGAATGCCCTACCTACTGACCTCAGAGCGGATGCCTCTCTCTTCTCTTTCCGAAAAAAAGCTCAAAACTGCCCTTTTCAACTGAACCATTTCTCACTTGCTTTCCTGCTGCTCATGCATATATGAAAAAAAGTATATCTCGTCCAATGTAACCTCACGGACATATACTCACGGATATTAGCTGTATGTAACTAAGAATAAGCAACACTGTAACTAGCGCCACAATGCCTTCGGTCTGATGTGCGCTCAACAAATGTGAATAAATAAATAAATAAATAAATCCTTGCGGAATGTACAGAAATTAATTTCAATTGCAATTTTTTTCCGTCTGGCTAACACTTCCCAGGTCAAAAGAATATTAATGTGAAATCTCAAAAAATCATATTGCTCCTTACAATGTGGAAATGAGCACATATAGCAAGACACAATTTCAGCTTTCTTATGCTCATACTGAAGATGTTTCAAAGACCTACAACTGTGTATCAGGAACCAGGATTGGAAATGCTGGAGTCGCTGGAAGTTCCGACTTCGATGAACTTTCTAGTCCTCACCCAACATGGCGCCGGTGCCTATAAATCTAGGCCCCGCCCACTACTCGGTGCGTTGTATCTGTGTTTGTTTTCATTCAACGCTCCGAGACCTGTGTTCTCGTTCTTCCTTCCCGTGCTGTTGATTCCTCTATAGCCCTCCTGTATTAGCCTTCTACCTGTCCTCCTTAGTTCCGTACTTCTATTTTTTCCGCCTTCCTTAATTGTCCGGCTGTTGGTTTTCCTCCTCTCCTCCTGGCTACACAAGCTCGCCTACCGCTCTGTGTAGTCGGCATCGGCTCCTCTTTCACGGAACCCTTCCGTACTCCTTGCTTACCTCCCTGTCTGCTCGGCTTCCTGCCTCCTTCTTGCTGGCGGCCTCGGCGTCGCCTCTCTGCGCCGCGTTCAGCGGAGCTTAATAAGGTGTTCCCTTTCTTTTGCTTCTCCTCTTGTGTGTATTACCGTTAACTTACTTCCTCCTTGTTTTCTGCTCTCTGCTACTTTCTTCATTCTTTGTATTCCACCCCTTTCTTCGTTATTCCTTCTTACTTACTTTTGTTGTTTTTCTTCCTTGCTCTCTCTTCTTCTCTTTATCCATTGTTATTAGTATCCTCTCTTCGGATTGTGTATTCCACGATTACTATTATCCCGGACATTGTACCTGAAGATCTGTGTGCCATCTCTTGAACTCATCATCTGAAACCATCTATGGACTAGGGTTTTTCTGCCTTCAAGCTTTTTCCCTAGAACTGAGGCTGGCCCCCTGGGGTTCCCCTAGGGCAGGTCTTAACCTCTGCCAAGGTGGCGTCCGGAGGGGCCAGACCTTACCTACACGAAAAGAAGGTTCGAGCACCTGGAGTCAAAGGTTCAAGGACGAAGAGAAGTCCCCAGAAGACCGAGACTGACCTTCAAGGATTTACCTCAGGGGAGTCAGGTGAGGAGAAAGGGGAGGTAGACTCGGATCTTGACAGCATACAACGCCCAACACCCACCATGGCCTCATTGGAACAATACCAAGAATTGGTGGCAGCTATGCAGAACCTTACGGCCGAAGTCCAGGCGCTGAGAACAGAGAATATCGCTCTCCGACAGCAGGTGGTCTTACATAGAGATGACCACGGCGATCTACCAGCTATGCCCCTTTCTTTCGGCAAGTATGATGGTCATCCGGGAGGATTGAAGGACTTCCTGGACACCTGTAATGTTTATTTTGCCTTTCGAACCCATGCCTTTGAATCAGCGAAATCTAGATTCGGATTTATAATAGCCAATCTCACAGAGAACGCATTAGCCTGGCTACCCCGCTGGTCGCCAGAAATGACCTCTCCTTGAATGACTATGATCGTTTTGTAGCAAACTTCAAGAAAAAATTTGACAGACCCGAAGTATTCTACTCTTCTCTAGAAGCCATTTTGGATGTCATACAAGGGAATACAGATGTCCAAACGTACATATCCCGCTTCCAGAGATTGGTGGCTAAGGCAGACTGGCCAGACTCTGCTCAACAAACCATATTCAGAAGAGGACTTCACGATGAAATCAAAGATGAGTTGGCTCGTGTGGCCCGACCAGTATCCTGCCAAGATTTGATGACCTTGTCTCTACAGATAGAATTCTGTTTGACGGAATGGCGACAAGAAAGACGACGAATCAGAGGTACCCCTCAATCTGTCAGTCTACCTAACCATTCTCCCACAACCAGGACAAATTTCACTCCTGAAGAACCCATGCAAATAGGGGCCACCCGAGGGCCTCTCACTCCTGAGGAACGCAAACGTAGAAGGGAAGCCGGATTATGTATGTATTGCGGTTCCTCTAAACACTTATTAAGAAACTGTCCAGAAGTGCCTCCTAGGCGGAAGGAAAACTTCAGCCCCCGATCTACTGCAAGGGAAGTTTCGGGGGAAGTGGCAAGTACCCTTGCAACCACTCAAGAACCATGAACAACGCTGAGGAGGACAGTCTGATGGTGTTCCGAGTCAGATTGTGGCTATCCGACTCCGGTCCCACCGAGGTGCTTGCCATGTTAGACTGTGGAACAGCCGGGAACTTTATGGACTCCAACTAGGTACGGGAACATCAGGTATCCACTAAACCTAAGGTTACTCCCATTCCGGTGGAAGGTGTGGATGGCAGGCCTTTGTCCTCCGGACCAATTACCAGAGAGACGATACCCTTAAGGATGGAGCTGAGTCATCATTCAGAATATTTGGTGTTCGATCAGATCAGAGCTGCACACTTTCCTGTGGTCATTGGAATCCCTTGGTTAAGAAAACACAATCTTCACATAGACTGGAAGGCCAATAAAGTGAGTTTTAATTCACTCTTTTGCAAGTCGACCTGTATGAACCAGTCTGTATTCTCCACATACGAAGAAGTGACGTCGGGTCCAGCCCTAGGTCCGGCTCTAATCGCCTCGATTCCAACACAGTATCAGGAGTTTTCCGTGGTGTTTTTAGACATTCAACCCTGAGAATTGCCTCCCCACAGAGCAGAAGACTGTGGGATTGACCTTGTTCCTGACACTGTGGTTCCATTCGGGCGGATGTACCCTTTGTCTCTCCCTGAAAGGAAAGTCCTGCGAAACTATCTGGACTCCAATCTACAGAATGGGCTCATCCAGGAGTCAAGATCCGCTTGTGGAGCCTCATTGTACTTCATTCCGAAGAAGGATAGCGCTGAATTACGCCCATGCATCGACTATAGAGAGCTAAATAAGGTGACGAGTAGGGACAGGTATCCCATGCCACTGATCCGAGACATCCTGGAGGCGGTACAGGGGGCTATTTACTTCACCAAGCTGGACTTAAGGGGCGCGTACCACCTCTTAAGAATAAGACAAGGGGATGAATGGAAGACGGCATTCCGCACCCCTTTTGGACTATTTGAATACAGGGTGATGCCATTTGGCCTTGTCAATGCCCCTGCCGTTTTTCAGAGGTACATGGACAAGGTATTTGCCGATATGTTGTTCGTATCGGTTGTGGTGTATCTGGATGATATCCTGGTATTCTCCCAGATGTTAGCTGAGCATATGTTACTGGTTAAGCGGGTACTACAGCGACTTCAGGATCACAAGCTTTTGGTTAAACCCGAGAAATGCCAATTCGAAGCCACTTCGGTATCCTACCTAGGATTCATTCTGTCCGGTAAGGGCATAGAGATGGATCCCATTAAGGTGAAGGCTATCAGGGAATGGAGAGAACCCAGCACTGTCAAGGAGCTACAAAGCTTCTTAGGATTAGCCAACTTTTATAGGCGGTTCATTCCCAATTTCTCCAACGTGGTGCTTCCTCTTACTTCCCTGCTAAATAAGGGTGTCAAGTTCATCTTTGGAGAGGAACAACAGAGGGCTATTCAAACCCTTAAGGAGTGTTTCTCCTCTGCTCCCATTTTGGTACAGCCGGATCAGACTAAACCTTACATTTTAGAAACTGATGCGTCAATAGGGGCAATAGGTGCCATCCTCTTGCAGAAGGCTGCTGATAACTACGAACACCCGGTGGCATATTTCTCAAAGACCCTTACCAGTAGTGAAGAAAATTACTCAGTCCTGGAAAGAGAGCTTTTGGCCATCAAATTAGCTTGCCAAGAGTGGCGTCATCTCCTACAGGGTGCAATCCATTGTTGTGTGATCGAACTGACCATCGTAAACTCCGGGTTCTCCAACAGATGGAATGTACCAATGGCCGTCATGCTCGATGGGCTTATTTTTTTTTGCAGTTCGATTTTGTATTGACATACATTCCTGGCTCTGAAAATAAGAAGGCGGATGCCTTGTCACGAAGCATTGGGAACAGCTTAGGGAATTACGAAGGACATGACCGTATTTTCCCCAATCTCAAGGTCTTAGCATCCACTGTTTCCTTCCTCCAGGATCTGGTACCTCAATATCAGACTTGCACAGAGCTCCCTTCTACAGTCAGCCAAGGTAGTGATGGATTATATTACCATGAGGACGCCCTTTTCATTCCTACCAAGAGACTCCAGAAATTCATCCTATCCTGGTGTCATGATTCTCACTTGACGGGACATCCTGGCATTAGAAAGACCTATGAACTACTACAAAGAGGTTTCTGGTGGCCAAATTTAAGAACAGATGTGTACCAGTATGTTACTTCATGCTCGATTTGTGCCTCTAATAAATACCGAACGGGTAAGCCGCTCGGTCTCTTGCAGCAACATTCCTTACCGTCACGACCATGGGAACATATTTCTATGGACTTCATTGTCGACCTTCCACCTTCTGACGGCATGACGGTAATCATGGTCACAATAGACTCTTTCAGTAAGCTGGCCCACTTTTCTGCTTTCAAACAAATACCTTCCGCTTCAGAGACCGCAGATGTCTTTCTCCGAGACATAGTCCGTCTGCATGGGTTACCCCGGACTATAGTATCCGATCGGGGACCTCAGTTCACCTCTAAATTCTGGGCTTCGCTTTATCAGACTTTGGGTATTCACCGAGCCCTTTCCTCGGGTTACCACCCTCAGAGTAATGGGCAGACGGAAAGGTTAAATGCCAGTCTGGAGCAATACTTGAGGTGTTTCTGCAGTCCACAACAAGAAAAGTGGCACCATTTCCTTTCGCAAGCAGAGTTTGCTTATAATAATTCACTGCATACCTCAATCCAAATGAGTCTTTTTTTGTGCACCTATGGGTTTCATCCCCAACACATACCTGGGCTCAGCTCTCCAACCACGAAGATCCCTGCCTTGGATGGTATCTTGCAGGAAATACATGAAGTTCATGAACTCGCCAAGAAGGCACACCAGGTCAGTCAACAAACTCAGAAGAGATGGGCAGATAAGAAAAGGGGATCTAATCCCAACTGGGGATTAGGACAATTAGTCTGGTTATCTACCAGATTTCTACCTAGATGGGTTCATGCTGGAAAGTTTTCCCCTCGGTTTCTTGGACCATTTCCTATTCTACAACAAATAAACCCTGTTGCTTATAAGCTCAAACTTCCGGACTATCTCAAGAGAGTTCATCCGGTTTTTCATGTCTCCTTGCTCAAAGAATATAAGGAAGATCCGTTCCTTAGACCCATTCACAAGGGGTGTGCCCAGGTAAGACCGATTCCAGAAGAATATGAAGTGGCATACCTGGTGGATTCCAGATACCACAAGGGTCGACTCCAATACCTGGTTCACTGGAAAGGCTATCCAGTGGAAGAAAGGTCCTGGGAACCGGTAAGCCATATTCATGCCCCCAGACTTCTGAGAAGGTTCTATCGTCTCCACCCGGGCAATCCTGGGGGTCCCCCGAGAGGAAGGGGGCATACTGTCAGAAACCAGGATTGGAAATGCTGGAGTCGCTGGAAGTTCCGACTTCGATGAACTTTCTAGACCTCACCCAGCATGGCGCCGGTGCCTATAAATCTAGGCCCCGCCCACTACTCGGCGCGTTGTATCTGTGTTTGTTTTCATTCAACGCTCCGAGACCTGTGTACTCGTTCTTCCTTCCCGTGCTGTTGATTCCTCTATAGCCCTCCTGTAGTAGCCTGTACTACATTAATATCCCTCTCTTTCTACCTGTCCTTCTTAGTTCCGTACTTCTATTTTTTCTGCCTTCCTTAATTGCCCGGCTGTTGGTTTTCCTCCTCTCCTCCTGGCTACACAAGCTCGCCTACCGCTCTGTGTAGTCGGCGTCGGCTCCTCTTTCACGGAACCCTTCCGTACTCCTTGCTTACCTCCCTGTCCGCTCGGCTTCCTGCCTCCTTCTTGCTGGCGGCCTCGGCGTCGCCTCTCTGCGCCGCGTTCAGCGGAGCTTAATAAGGTGTTCCCTTTCTTTTGCTTCTCCTCTTGTGTGTATTACCGTTAACTTACTTCCTCCTTGTTTTCTGCTCTCCGCTACTTTCTTCATTCTTTGTATTCCACCCCTTTCTTCGTTATTCCTTCTTACTTACTTTTGTTGTTTTTCTTCCTTGCTCTCTCTTCTTCTCTTTATCCATTGTTATTAGTATCCTCTCTTCGGATTGTGTATTCCACGATTACTATTACCCCGGACATTGTACCTGAAGATCTGTGCCATCTCTTGAACTCATCATCTGAACCCATCTAAGGATTAGGGTTTTTTCTGCCTTCGAGCTTTTTCCCTAGAACTGAGGCTGGCCCCCTGGAGTTCCCCTAGGGCAGGTCTTAACCTCTGCCAAGGTGGCCTCCAGAGGGGCCAGACCTTACCTACACGAAAAGAAGGTTCGAACACCTGGAGTCAAAGGTTCAAGGACGAAGAGGAGACCCCAGAAGACCGAGACTGACCTTCAAGGATTTACCTCAGGGGAGTTAGGTGAGGAGAAAGGGGAGGTAGACTTGGATCTTGACACTGTGCATATTTTCAATGGTTCTTCTGCAGTCATCAGAGTAAAGCTTTTTGTTTATAATCATAGGATTGGTGTCTAAATCATTTAATGCAATGCCCAGATCTCCCAATATCCTGGAACATATGTCCTCATATAATAACATTGTAGGATTTTGTCGGTTCTTCCCGATTTATTTCATATCTTCAGAGAGAGCTTTTCACTGGGTTTAAAAACTTAAACGTCAAATTTAAAATTCTCCATTTTGCACTTCAAGACAAGGAGTATAAACTTAATTTGTATCTAATTACTGTCATTGATACACAGTTGGGTAATTTAAAAGTATGTCAACTGTTTTGTTTTTCGCAGAAAATTATGTGATTTTAGTTTCATCTTTATTTATAATACTTAAGAAATGTTTTCCTGCACAATCAGCAAATGCATTCAGCAGACCCTGTAATCCTCACCCTGTGCAAACAAATGACATAATGTCTCTGCATAAACTGTGCAACAATACCCATATTTTTCAATTTTCGGTGATACAAATACAGCTCCGGTTATTTCTTCTTCTATGTTGGATATATTCAAGTTAAAAAGGCAGGGTGCTAAAAGGCAGCCCAGTCTAAGACCTGTATTTGTTAAAATGTCCTTTGATAAAACACCATTTCTATCCAACCTAACCTTTCATTGTATTGCTGTACAATTTAATTATTCACCTCAATAAAGCTTCAGGGATACCCCATTTTAATTTATGCCAGAAAAGTTTACGATTGATGGAATCAAAGGCCATGGTAAGATCAATTGACACTACATTGACATAATCATATTTCTTCTTCCATGCGAGATCTTGTAATAGCCCAATCATAAACCCATTCATAATAGTGCTTTGTGATTTCAGAAAACCAACCTGACATTTATGCAATCTGCTGCCATCAGCAGCCCACTCCGCTAAGTGTTGTAATAGAATTGCTGTGAAGATTTTCTGATTGGCATCCATCAACATTGAAGGCCTATAATTACTCAGGTCACTTTTGTCCCCTTTCTTATAAATCGGGAGTACATATGCTATTTGTCAGGATTTAGGTACATATTCTATTTCAGAAAGGCGCAAGAAATATATCATCAGAATTTTGGCCCATAATTCAGGCGCTTCCTTTAAATCCATATTACGTATTCCATTTGGTTCAGGAGCTTTTGATGAGTTGGCTTTGTTAATTGCCTGAAAAATTGAATCAAATGATATCATACTATCAAATTGCTTAGAAATCTGATCAAATTTCAGATTAGGATATATCAAAGCCTCAGTTTTTTTATAAATAGAATCAAACGAGCTATCCAAGTAGCTTCTGATATAGCGTTTTGCTGTAATATTGCTTGGGATCCATTAATTCCATTTTTCACTTTGCAGTGTTCTCTTGCCCCAATAACTTCAGCATGTATTCTGCATGATTTTGTTGCATAATGCCACGATGATTCAACAGCCATGATTTGAAATAGCGCTTTTCCATCTTAATCTGTTCTCTCATTTTATCTATATCTATCAAGCTCTTTGGTTAACCTTAGTTTAGCTCTCATTAACCTTTTCATGATCAACCAAGATTTTATCGTAGTGATGTTGATGCTTAATCTCATATGTTTTTTTATAGTCCTTCTTTCTAATAATCATTTCCTCCATCCTCTCCTTTACATAGTCATTGAATCCTTCCTCATTAAAGGTGTTCAATTTCCATTCACTATTACCATGATTGCAATTGTTTGTTATACTCCCATTAAATGTGTCTATTAAAGAAAGGGATAAACTAATCCTATGTCTACACTGATTTATTATCAAAGGAATATTCTTCATTACCTCATTACGTCATTGACCACACTCTGTATATTAAAGTCAGCTGAAAGCATTTGGAGATCGATATATATATAGTTTCCACTATTCAGTTAAATTCAAGTTTACATACATATAATCCAATGTAGCCTTCTTATCACCATTTTTCCACGTATTTACTAATGGAATGCACTCCTCTAATGTTTCGTTCAACATTTTTAAACCCATGGTGTTTCACATATAACTCCATTTAATTCCATTTCTAACTTTCAATTTCCAGTTATACATTTTCAGCAGCTCATCGTCCTCTGAAACCGCAGTTAAGTCTACACAGGCTACATCAAAATCTCTTGTCATAATTATATAGGTCTCTCTATTCATCATAGTCCAATTATTCATAAAATGTTTCAGATTTTCCCAAAAAATAGTTAAGTCGCTTATCCTGGGATGCCAATATGCATTTATAATTCATTTCCATTCATTAATTCAATTGTATTATAAAATGCCCCAATTTGGATGTTACCGTGCACCATTTCCTTTCGAGAAAGATTTATTAATGTGTATCATAAGGCCCCCTGATGGTCTACCCCTATTTCCTTTAACAGCTGGCTGATAGGTTGCATCATAACCATCAAACAGTGAGCATTCCATGAGCCAGGTCTCCTGTATTAGAATAACGTTAAACTTCCTAAGACAATTGCCCAATTTCGAGTTATTAACCTCTTAAGTGCCAAGGATGAGCTTTCTCGTCCTTGACATTATGTTCGTGTTGCCAAGGACGAGATAGCTCGTCCTTCTTGGCACTTCGTTTTTTGCGATCCCTGCAAAGGTTGGATTTCTTTCAGTTTCAAATCGGCAGCCCCGGGGGCAAAACATTTTTTTTAAAAATAATAATAAAATAAAAGGAGATTTGGGTAGCGGTGGGGGGCCACTAGACCACCAGGTTTTTCTCAGAATGAAAGAATGGTAGCCCTCTCCCCCCTCCCTAAGTGGATGGGGGCACCTCATGTAGCCCTCGCTAGGGGCAGACCTCTGCCCCTATCTGCCCCCAGGGAGGGCTACATGAGATGCCCCCATCCATTTGGGGAGGTGGGGAGAGGGCCACCAGAAATCTTGGTGCAGGCCCCCCCAAGCATGGCCCACATGTGTTGGCCCCCTGGGGACAGATGGGTGATTATCTGCCCCCAGGGAAGGGGGCAAAAAAAAATAACAAACAAAAATAAAATAAAATAAAAGGAGATTTGGGTGGTGGTGGGGGACACTAGACCACCAGTATTTTTGCTACAATGAAAGGGGGTGGCCCTTTCCTCCCAACCCCAAATGGATGGGGGGCTCTCATGTAGCCCTCGCTGGGGGCAAATTGCTAGTGCAATCTTGCAATCTGCCCCTAGGAACGAGCAAATGTGTTTTTACTGGGGGTGAGGGTCAGTAGACCACCAGGGATGGCTTGAAAGGGGGGACGTGATCAGAGAGTAGTAGTTATGATTTGTTTTTTTCTGGGGTGACCCTAGGTAACAAATGTTTTTGTTTCATTTACAGCTTTTTCTACGCGAGCAGCTGCAATGTCATGTGAGTACTGTTTTTTATTATTCTACAGTTAGGGCCCATTGTCAGTGGGGTGGGTGGGACTGGGGCTGGATTATTGGTGGTGTGGGTGGGAGTGGGCCATCTGGGGAGATATTTTGGTGGGCTGCGACAGAACTGCAGGGTTAGGCCACAAATTGCCCCCCATGCCAGCATAACATTGGTGTGTTCCTGGGAGCGGCTGTCTCCCATGTGGGTTGACCGTTTGCAAGCCCAGGATGCACCTCACGTTGTGCTGCATTACAGATGTCACCTCCGGGGATGAAGGAGTATCCTGCCATGGCTCCCCGGAACTACCACTGGACTTGGGGACAGTCGACCCACATGGGAGACAAGGCGCCGAAGGCCAGAAGCATCACCTCCGACCATCCTGGAGTTCTGGCTGGCATGCCTTACAGCTTTGCCCTCTGGGAAAGGACAGGGACCCTGCCTGGGCTCCCAGGAACTGTTGCTGCACTTGGGGATGGTCAACCCACATGGGAGACAGCTGCCCAAGTCCAGTAACAACACCCCGACTATCCAGGAGATCTGGCGCGCCTGCTGTACAGCTTCTCCCTCTGGGAAAAGATTGGGAATCTGCCTTGGCTCCCTGGAACTACCGCTATGATTGGAGATGATAGACCCACAATGGGAGACGGATGTCGAAGGCTGGGGACTACACCTCCAACCGCCCTGGAGTTCTGGCTGGGCTGCGTTACAGCTTTTCCTTTCGGGGAGGTATTGGCAAACTGACGGGTCTCCCTGGTGGGGAAAAGCTGTAACACAGGCCAGCAAGCACTCCAGGACGGCTGGAGATGATGTCCCTGGCCACGTGCATCCATTTCCCATATGGTTTTACCATCCACAAACACAGCAGCAGTGCCAGGGAGCCCCTGCAGGGTCCCCTTTCCTCCCCAGGGGGAAATTCTGTAACGCAGCCCAGCCAGCGCTCCAGGATGGGCGGGGGTGATGTCCCTGGTCTCAATGAGCTGTCTCCCATATGGGGCGACCATCCCCAAGTGCAGCGGCTGTCCCAGGGAGCCCCAGCAGGGTCCCCATCGCTTCCCTGTGGGAAATTCTGTAACGCAGCCGAGCCAGAGTTCCAGGATTTGTCGGGGGTGATGTCCCTGGCCTTGGGTGGCTGTCTCCCATATCGGTCAACCGTCCCCAAGTCCAGTGGCAGTTCTAGCAGGGTCCCATTGTTCCCCGGAGAGAAAGGCTGTTATGCAGCCCAGCCAGAGCTCCTGGCTGGGCTTGGGGATGGTCGACCCAGATGGGAGACGGGTGCCCAAGGCCAGGGACATCACCCCGACCATCCTGGAGGTCTGGCTGGGATGCGTTACAGAATGTACGTCTGGGAAGGGAGAAGGACCCTGCCGGGGATCCCTGGGACTGCTGCTGCACTTGGGGATGGTCAACCCACATGGGAGACGGTTGCCCAAGGCCAGGTACGTGATCCCCAACCATCCTGGTATTCTGTCTGGCCTGCATTACAGCTTCTTCCTCCGGGAAAGGACAGGGAATGTCCCGGACCTCCCGGGAACCACTGCTGGGCTTGTGGATGTTCAACCCACATGGGAGTCTGCGCCCAAGGCCAGGGATATGACTCCCTAACCCCACCGGAGCTCTGGCTAGGTTGCATTACAGCTTCTCCCTCTTGGAAAGGACAGGGACTCTGCTGAGGCTCCCTGGGACTGGCGCTGCACTTGGAGATAGTCAACCCACATAGGAAACAGTTGTAATGCTTTCCTGGACTCCTCGGGAGCGTAATGCCTTCTCTGCCAATGGATCTGTTACTTGGGCACTTTTAGGATTCCTTTTCTGTGTTTATGTTTTGTGGATCTCTCCATCCTGTATTCTACAGGGGCGCGTTGGAATGACGAACTTTGAACTTGGAAGGCTGCAGTGTTCAATGAACTCTTGTCTTTATAGTGTCCTTGCTTTTCTAGAGTTGCCTTGGGTAAGTATTTGGTGAAAGTATTATAGTTCGTATGATTTTGAATAGTCCCTATATTCGAAAGATCTCTCTTTCTAAAATGCCCTTAATCTTTCAGGTTCTTGGGTTTCAGAAAGGTTAATGGCTGCGGAATGCCTGTGAAATTATTGGGATGAAGAAACGTTTAACAATGCAGAATAATTGCAGTCTTCAGGGAAAAGCGTGGTAAATACTAAGCGATGAAAACTTGAAGAAACTTCAGGTATGTAACTTATTTAAACTTCTTCTTTCTTATTTCAATTAAGTTTGTTTGTTAAGTAAATACCTTTTGTTTGCAGGTTTTCGGAGCACTGAAGAAGAAATACCTTTGGAAGATGCAGAGTCTGATGAGGAAACTTCTGAATGTAGGTACTGCAACCGCGAACAAAGACTGCTGCGAGGAAGATGCTGCGGCTGTGTTGGAACTTCTGACAGAAGATGCTGCGGCTACAAACAAAACAGCTGACTGAAGAAAACGCTACGGAAATACTTCGGTTCGGTAAGTCTTTTCAAATACTATGGTGTTCTGTTGTTTTTTTCTGTGAAAAACGAATGTCTCTTTTCTTCTCCTTTGACAGGTTCTGTGAGGAGAGATGCCGGTAGCATTACCCGCTGTCAGTGGAGCAGACGTGAAGCGAGCGCTCCAGCAGAAGCAGGACTTAAGTAGCTCCCTCTGCAATAGGTATAGAGCGTGCTGAAAGTTGTCAATGGACCTAGCGGCTGCCATGTTTAGTGTATAAAAAAGACTGTAAGCACTATGAGAGCCTATGGGTGCACGTGCTATGAATGGTACAAATGCCATTTGTGCCAGGCTTGTACCCACTGTTGACCTGCTGACTGATATGATATCCGTTGCTTCTCCTGTATGCCTGAATGGGAACTATTCTCATTTACTGGGATCATGACAGTTTTCCCCCACAAGACCCCTCCCAAGTAAGAACCCTCCGGTCCTGGCTTAGTAGGGTGGTTTTGATGAATCTTCTGAAGTAATTTGGGGGCATGAATGTTTGAGCTAGGTTCCCAAGTCCTGTCCTGTGGACCAAACCCTTTCCAATCTACAAAGTAGAATCATTTCTTTTTTACAATCTTGGAATCTAAAATTTCTTTTACTATGAATTCTGGTTCACCTTCTATGATTAGGGGTTTTGGTGGTGGTTGTAATCTGGTCCATGGATTCATTGGCTTTATCTAAGAAACATGGAATACCAGATTAATGTGCATGTGGGATGGCAAGTTTAATCTTACTGCTTCTGGATTGACAATGGTTTCCACCGGAAATGGACCCAGAAACTTAGGTTCGAATTTACATGGTAATTTAAGAGCAATGTATTTAGAAGACAACCATACCTTGTCTCCCACCTTATACCCTGGAGATTTTCTTCAAAGTCTATCTGCAAATTTCTGTTGGTTTTCCTTTGCTGTAGTCAAATGTCATAGAACCTCTTCTTGTACTCTGGTAATGTTATCATGAAGACACTGTACTCCTGGCATCTCTAAGGATTCTGTGGGATTGAAGGTGGAGGTCCGAGGATGTGAACCGTTAAGTATGTAGAAAGGAGTATAAACTGTGGAAGTGTGTTCAGAGTTATTATAAGCATATTCTGTGATCCAAAGGACATCCACCCAGGAACAATCTATCTGGTGGAGAAGACATCGAAGGTATTGTTCAAGAGTCTGATTGGTTCTCTCTGATTGACCGTCAGTTTGTGGATAGTGACTGGTAGATAGACGCACTTCAATTTTAGCCAGCTCACAACATTTTCTCCAGAATTGGGATACAAATTGACTCCCTCTATCAGAGATCACTATAGATGGAAATCCATGAAGACGTACAATTTGTTCCAGGA
Source organism: Ambystoma mexicanum (assembly GCF_040938575.1). Taxonomy (NCBI): domain Eukaryota; kingdom Metazoa; phylum Chordata; class Amphibia; order Caudata; family Ambystomatidae; genus Ambystoma; species Ambystoma mexicanum. Next base: position 20,428,991 of record NC_090933.1, on the reverse strand, counting down.
ACACCTTTGCTAAGACTGAGGAGGTAGGAACCCCTTTAAGGGCAATGAAATGTGCCATTTTGGAAAATAAGTCCACCACTACAAGGATTGTGTTATACCCCGTACAAGGGGGTAGCTCCGTAATAAAGTCCATAGAAATGGTATGCCATGGTGGTGGTGGGACCAGTAACGGTTGAAGCAGTACGGCTGGTCTCTGCTTTAAGCTTTTGTTTTGAGTAAAAATACCACAAGTTTGAATGAAATCTATGATATCCTAGCGCCATGTTGGCCACCAGATATGCCTTTTGATTTTGGCCGTGGTCTTAGCAATTCCAGGACGGCCTTCCAATGTGGCTCCATGGTAATCTGCCATAACTTTCTTTTGTAACTCCTGATTGGGTAGGTAAAGCCGACTCTGGAAATAAGGTAAACCTTCTTGAAGGCAGAATTTAGGCCCTCTTTACTCTCAAGCTTCTAATTCTGAAATGGTCATGTTAAGTAGAATCTGTGAATCACAGCACCTTCTCTTCTGGAATTATGTTTACAGGATCTGTAGTACTTTGGATCTCTTCGCTCTCTCCAATCCTTGACAAGGCATCCACTTTGCCATTACGTACCCTTGGACGATAAGTGATAACAAAATCATATTACACGAAAAATAACGCCCAACTGAGTTGTCGGGATGGCTGAACCTTTGCGTTGTTGAATATTGCAAGTTTCAGTGATCTGTGAAAACTGTGACAGTATGTCGGGCCCCTAACAAATGGTGTCTCCATTCTTTGAACTGTCTCCATTCTTTGAACGCGTGTTTGATTGCTAGCAATTCCTTAACTGTGATGCTGTAATTTAATTCAGCTGTTGAAAACTTCTTGGACCAAAAGGCCACTGAATGCAGTTGTAATGTTTCGGTATCTTTCTGGGAAAATACAGCTCCCATTGCTGCACTGGACGCATTAGTTTCCACTACAAATGGTAGTTCGGGTTGTGGGTGTCTTAAAATGGGAGCGATGGTAAATTTTTCTTTTAATGCCTGGAAGGCCTCTTCTGCTTCCTGGGTCCAGGAGAATGTCTTGTGCTTTCGCAGTAACAAAGTTATTGGGTGGACTAGTTGTGAAAATCCTGTAACAAAGCGTCTGTAAAAATGTGCAAATCCTAAAAAACTTTGGACTCCTTTCACTGATGAAGGGGAAGGCCAATTTAAAACTGCGTCAACTTTTTGGTTATCAATTTGGATTCCCATAGGTGCCAGGATGAATACCAGAAACTCCACTGAGGTTACATGAAAGGAGCATTTCGCTAGTTTGACAAAGAGCTTGTGTTGTCGCAGTTTCTGCAGTACTGCTCTTACATGGGTTATGTGTTCTTGGACCGAGTTTGAATAAATGAGGATGTCGTCAAGGTATACTGCAGTGCAGACATTTAGCAATTCACAAAAAACATCATTCATAAAATTCTGGAAAGCTGCTGGGGCGTTGCATGAGCCAAAGGGCATGACTTTGTACAATCCATATTTTGTGCGGAAAGCAGTCTTCCATTCATCTCCTTCTTTGATTCTCACTAAGTGGTAAGCTCCTCTAAGGTCTAGTTTAGTAAAAATCTTGGCATCCTTAACTTGATCCATTAACACTGCAATGTCTGGAAGGGGGTACCGGTTCTTGATTGTGATCTGGTTGAGGGCACGGTAGTCTATGCAAGTACGAAGGTCCCCTTCTTTCTTGGGCATGAAAAACAGAGGAGACGCCATGGGGGACTTAAAGGGCTGAATAAAACCATTGGCAAGGTAATTATCCAAATAGGTCTTCAAATGAATATTTTCTTGTTCAGTTAGGGCATAAATTCTGCTGCATGGGGTTTTTGAACCAGGAATCAAATCAATTTGACAATCATACGGCCGATGAGGTGGTAACACATTAGCCTGTTCTTCTTCGAATACTTCTTGAAAATCTTGGTACTCCGGTAGAAGGGTTCCTATCAACCCTAAGGGGGATTTTTCACTTGAAATCACGGGAACCTCTCTTTTAAAGGTTTCGCCTTGAACATAGCAGGAAAACCTGCATTCCTTTGTGTAATCAATCTGTGGATTATGTTTCTCTAGCCATGGAATTCCTAAAATCACTTTAAACTGTCGAGCACTAATTAGGTCAAACAAGATCCTTTCCCGATGTGCCTCCTGGCAAAGCAAGGTGCAAACTTCAGTACACTTCATCACTGGTCCGGATATTAGTTGAGTACCATCTACCCAGGTGACATTTTCTACCACAGCCTTTGGGTGCATACCAATACCCATCTTGCCTGCTAGTTCGTAATCCATGTAGTTCCCAATCACACACATGTCCACATATGCTTCCAGAGCATATGTCTTGGAAGGTTGAAGGTCACTACTTAAGATGACTGGAACAACGAAATGAGAGATCTGAATTTCCTTCTTCTGGCTCCACGAGTCAACCTCTACACTTGTCGGGCGTTGGAGTTTTCCGGCTGTTCATTCTCTGTGATTTTCCTGTCCACCTTGTCTACTGCTCTCACTGGTTTCCATGGTGGTTTCACTGGACAGTTTCGCAAATGGTGACCCGCTGAACCACAATAGAGACATAAGTTCTGCTGTCTTCTTTTGTCTCTTTCTTCCTTAGATATGGGATCCCAAACTCCACCTAACTGCATTGGCTCAGGATGACTTTCAGTCATTGGGCGAGTTCCAGAGTCTTTTGAACGAACATAAAGTGATCTAGCCTCTGATCTGGGCTGATAAGAGCGCCGGTTCTGCAATCGGTGATCCAGCTGTATTGTCAGGTCTCTGAATTCTGCACACCCTGAAGGAGGATTCACTACTTGCACTAAAATATCTTTGAGTTCTCCTCTTAATCCTTGATAAAAGAGTGTGGTTCTCTTCTCATCAGGCCAATTGGACTCTGCCACTAATTGATTAAAGGTGGCTATATAAGACAACAATTCTTGGTTGCCTTGACGTAAAGAGAGCAGCTCATTATCTAATGCCTGTCCCTAAGCAGGATGAGCAAAAAGTTCCTATAACTCCTGCCGAAAACCAGGAACATTCCTCAGTAATGGATCATCTCGATTAACTAAGGGTATGGACCAGTCCGCAGCATGTCCACCCAAATATGACAACACAAATGCCACCTTGGGTTGATCTGTGTCAGGTTTCTTGGTGTTGTGGTTGAATGTGGTGGAGTGAATGAGTGTTTAATATGATTTTTCGTTTGGGCCTTAACCTTGAAGTACAGAGTGTGGAGCGCTTCCCAAGTCAAAATGGAGATTTCAAGTAAGATCTTTGATTGGTCAAGAGTCAAAGAAAGGCATTGTCAGAACATTCTAGACTGCCTTTCATTGTCAGCAGCCCAGCAGGAAGGTCCTATGTTTGGAGTTTGGTATTTTTTGAGACTTTAGCTGGGCCTTTTCTGCCTAGTTCAAGGTTAGCAGTATTTGGGAAAAGTCTGGAGAACAAAAGAATCAAGCCAGAAGTCATCATTCAAAGAAAGAAACAAGCTAAGTGATTTAAATAGTTACTGACTAAATTCTGTTTGGTTCACTGTGTGAGATTATAATCTCAAGTATAATTTTATTTCCCAGTTTCACTGTTTTCCCTTTTAAGTAAGGATTTTTTACCTGAAAAAGTTTGTCCAAGTTATATTTACAAGGAAAGACTATATTAGTTATTTGAACAGTTTCCCCATTTATGAACCGAGTAACGTTGTCGCGCGTGAGCCGAGAAGGCACGTGTGGATTGGTAGTCTGATTGTAGAAATTCCTCGTGAGCGTCACGTGCTTATGGCCGTATGAAACTATTTAGAGCAACAAGTTTATTTTTGCTCTTATATCACGTTGGTTCCATGATTAGAAGTCTTACCCTGTCTGCGTAAAGGACAGCGTGTTAGGTGTGCGGGACAGAAACAGATCAAGGACTTCAATTAATTGGAGATTCGTGGTTTTTAAACTAACACACTAATATACCCGCGTGTGTACTAACCAATTATCCTTTTAAGCAACTCGCTTCATGAATGCTAGTCAACTCGAGCCTGCACGAACATTCGTTGAAGACTCAAGTGGACCACTGCATCTTCACGCATGCGTGTATTTACTGCTTTCGTTATTTGGAAAATGCTAATCACCTCGCACATGCGCAAATGTAGATTGAAGACTGTAAAGGGAATTCTGATTCTCCACTCATGCGTCTAACATAAAGTGAACTATATTTTTCTTTGTGTAAGCGCAGAATCTCACTTCTTCAGACAATGCCTCGCACATGTTAGAGTGAAGTAGATATTCCAGGTTCCTCATTTTCTATTTTTAATTAGAACTGTCTTTAGAAATAGATACTTATGAGGGAAAAAGTCAGCATCAATACAAAAGAAGCTCAGTAAATTACTTTCCCTGAACCTTAAGACTAAATAAGAAAATTAAAGAGAAGGAAGAAAAGAAAGTTCCAGTTCAATAGGGGACACTCAGTCCTATTTTGGAATTAGAACTACAAGTAAGCTGGTTCCAGGATAATTCCAGTGAAAATCCAATCAGCATTTATTTAAGTAGTTTCAGAGGTAGACTCTGAGTCTGAAAAACTTAAAAACTTTATAAATAGGAAAACAATCCTCTAAGTTTTCTAAAGAGGATAATCAGGTATGGTGGAGTGTTTATACTACTTCTTCTGGAATATGATATTTTGAAGAAAAAGCAAGAAAGGTTAGTGATTTAAAAAGTGTTATTATTTATCTTTCCCCTATAGGTTGAGAGGCTTAAAGGAGTCAAGAGGAAAAAACCTGAAGTTTGTTATTTTGTCCCACTTCCCCTTTTCCCTTGGGGATGCTTTCAGCTGAATCGTTTGTCACCAGTTGAGAGGTTAGCCTTCGTAGGGGAATGCAGGGGTTCAGCAGCTTCCACGGACAATTAAAGCACTGGAGATTAAGCCTGACAACCTGAAGGAAAGATCTCAGGTCTACATAGAAAGTGTAAATTACACTGGTTCATAAAAACTGCAAAACGCCTTCGGTCCCCTTTAAATCTCTCTGGGGCTGCTAGTGGAATGTTCCTGGGTAAAACTACTTGTAGAGGAGGACTGGGAGTGGAAATTTGACCCTGTGAAACCCCACCAGGAAGTGGCGCTTGTCCTGCTTGGGACTGTAGCAATTGGTGACCCAATTCATCAGTGTGCTCTCTGTTATCCACCAACTCTCTCGTAAGAGAGTTGGTTTCAGACCTAGCTGCATGAACTTCTGCCCTTAACGCTCCCAAAAGCTGGGATAAATAGTCAATTCCTGTGTCCTGCATTATGCTCAGGGGGAGTATTTTAAATAGTGGCTTCACGTTCTGTAACGCTTACCTGGACTCTTCAGGAGCGTAATGCCTTCTCAGCCAATGGATCTGTTACTTGAGCCCTTTTAGGATTGCTTTTCTGTGGTTATGTTTTGTGGAGCTCTCCATCCTGTATTCTACAGGGGCTCGTTGGAATGACGAACTTTGAACTTGGAAGGCTGCAGTGTTCAATTGACTCTTGTCTTTATAATGTACTTGCTTTTCTAGAGTTGCCTTGGGTAAGTATTTGGTGAAAATATTATAGTTAGTTTCATTTTGAATAGTCCCTATGTAGAAGAGATCTAATTTTCCCTTAATCTTGCAGGTTCTTGGGTTTCGGAAAGGTTAATGGCTGCAGAATGACTGCGAAATTACTCAGGATGAAGAAACGTTTAACAAACGTAAGTTTGTCTATGTGGAGTAATTGCAGCCTTCAGGGAAAAGCGCAGCAAATATTAAGTGATGAAAACTTGAAGAAACTTCAGGTACGTAACTTATTTAAACAACTTCTTTCTTATTTCAATTAAGTTTGTTCATTAAGTAAATACATTTTGTTTGCAGGTTTTCGGAGAGCTGAAGAAGAAATACTTTTGGAAGATGCAGAGTCTGCTGAGGAAACTTCTGAATGAAGGTACTGCAACCGCGAACAAAGACTGCTGCGAAAAAGATGCTGCGGCTGTGACGTTACTTCTGACAGAAGATGCTGCGGCTACAAACAAAGCCGCTGACTGAAGAAAACGCTTCGGAAATACTTTGGTTATGTAAGTCTTTTCAAATACTATGGTTTTTTGTTGTTTTTTCTGTGAAAATAAATGTCTCTTTTCTTCTTCTTTGATAGGTTCTGTGAGGAGAGCCGGCAGTAGCGTTACCTGCTGTCAGCGGAGCAGATGTGAAGCGAGTGCTCCAGCGGAGGCGAGGCTTAAGTAGCTCCCTCTGAAATAGGTATGGAGCGTGCTGTAAGTTGTCAATGGACCTAGCGGCTGCCATGCTTAGTGTATAAAAACCACTTTAAGCACTATGAGAGCCTAAGGGTGCACATGCCATGAATGGTACAAATGCCATTTGTGCCAGGCTTGTACCTGCTATTGACCTGCTGACTGATATGATGTTCCTTGCTTCTCCTGTATGCCTGAATGGGAACTGTGCTCATTTACTGGGATCATGACAACAGTTGCCCAAGGCCAGGGACATTATCACAGATTTTCCTGGAGCTCTGGATGGCCTGCGTTACATCTTCTCCCTCTGGGAAAGGTCGGGGACCCTGCCGGGGCTCCCTGGAACCGCCACTGGGCTCGGAGACGGTCAAACCACATGGGAGACAGCCGTCCAAGGCAGGGGACATCACCCCTGCCCATCCTGGAGTGCTGGCTGGGCTGCGTTACAGAATTTCCCTTGGGGAAGGGAAGGGGACCCTGCCGGAGCTTCCTGGAGCTGCCGCTGTGCTTGGGGACGGTACACCAACATGGTAAGTGGATGTCCAAGGCCTGGGACATCACCTCAAACCGTCCTGGAGTTCTGGCTGGGCTGCGTTACAGCTTTTCCTTTTGGGGAGGAATTGGCACACTGCCAGACTCCCTGGTGGGAAAAAGCTGTAACACAGGCCAGCAAGAACTCCAGGACTGTTGGAGGTGATGTCCCCGGCCATGGGCATCCATTTTTCATGTGGGTGTACCGTACCCAAGCACAGCGCCAGAGCCAGGGTGCTCCTGGAAGGGTCCCCTTCCCTCCCCAGGGGGAAATTCTGTAACACAGCCCAGCAAGCACTCCAGGATGGGCAGGGGTGATGTCCCCTGCCTTGGGCGGATGTCTCCCATGTGGTTTGACCGTTCCCAAGCCCAGCGGCGGTTCCAGGGAGCCCCGGCAGGGTCCCTGACCTTTCCCAGAGGGAGAAGCTGTAACGCAACCCAGCCAGAGCTCCGGGGTTGTAGGGGGTAATATCCCTGGCCTTGAGCGGCTGACTCCTATGTGGGTTGAACGTCCCAAGCCCAGCGGTGGTTCCCGGGAGGCCCGGAGGGAAAGGCTGTAACCCAGACCGAGCTCTAGGCTGGGCTTGTGGTTGGTCGACCCACATGAGAAACGGGTGCCCAAGGCCAGGGACATCACCTCCGACCGTCCTGGAGATCTGGCTTGGATGTGTTACAGAATGCTTCCCATCTCTCCTAAAAGGGTCATGTATGCTGCAGCCCTCCCTTGACTCACAATAACAAGGTACAATATCACCGGAACGCTGCCTTTCCTACCATATGCTGCCCCGTTCTCCATATGCCCTGCACTCGCATGGAATACGGATCACATTCATACTGCATCAGCGACCGTATCGCTTAGTCAAAGCTACCATGTACTCACAACGCTGACCTCATATTGCCTGAACAAACGTGCACCAATCCTAGACCACATGCATTGTTACTGAGCATTCTGTATTTTGCATGCATTACTCCCAAATTGTTGCCACACCTATACTGAAACTTGCACAGTATTGCCCAAATTGTATTGATTCGCTGTGAGAACACTGTCTAGCATGTCTAGCATGTATTAATCCCAAACTGTTGGCCTTACCCACATTGAAACTTACACAGTATTACGCAGCGCCATGGGGCCCTTGATCTAGCCAAAGGCAAACTCAGGCTAGCCTACGCCAATGTCGGATTAGCCCACTCCATTGATCGTACCTTGCCTAGATTAGTGTTGGACTAGCCTATACCGCCAATTATATCAGCCCTTGCCTAGTTCATTGATTGTACCTACTTATGTTTATGGTTGGACTAGCCTACGCCACTGCCGGATTAGCCTATTCTACTGATTGTACCTTGCCTAGACTAATGTTGGACTAGCCTATACCACCAATTATATCAGCCCATACCTAGTTCATTGATTTTACCTGCTTATTTTTATGGTTGGACTATCCTACGCCAATGTCGGATTAGACTATCCCATTGATTGCACTTGCATATGCTAACACCTGTTTAAACCTCTCTGCTGACCACACTAGCCCCTGCTCATCACACGGCGACTAATCCACCTAACTGACCACATCAACCACTTTTTGACTAGCCCTCCCTGTCGACTAGCTAACTACTCATTATTACTGTTGCTAGTGTTAAAGTATGTACACCAGAAAGACTCTGCTGATTGCCCTACTGCTGATCCTACCAATTATCTACATAATAATGTCCATAGTAAAACACTCACTCTGTCCCCTACCTGATAGAAATATCAGACTTCGAGCCAGACTACCCCATCTCTACGAGCCTAGAACTAAAAATAATTCAAACCTAAACCCCTATCGCAACTACAATACCACTGCCCCTGGTCATGAATTAATACCCGGATCAGACCTTGAGGGCCTGCCTAAAACACTGAACCCTGCCTACCACCCTCTGAAATCCCACACCACAACTAATCAATCCAGATCGGACCCCACCAGACCTCTATGGCCCAAAAACATAACCACTATCTCTGGAGCGTTTATCAATGCAAGATCTCAAGTTGCACATGCTACCGAAATAGCAGACCTCTTATCCTATGATGACTTGGATATCCTAGCGGTCACGGAATCGTGGTTGCATGACGCAGCAGGCCCTGCCCTTGTGCTAGCAATACCCAACAACTATCAGATACTTAGAGTGGACAGACCCAATGCTGAGGGGGAGGTTTAGCTATCATAGCAAAAACCAACCTTGGTTTAAGACATACGACTCCACAACAACTCAAGTCCTGTGAAATACTCATTGCCAAACTCCCCATATCCAGCTGCCGCACTTTAACCATCTACATACTATAAAGACCACCAGGGCCGATCGGCACCTTTGAGGAGGACCTATCCATTCTCCTGGCCAACAATACCAAAGAATCCTCACAGATATTAATTCTGGGTGATTTCAACTTGGGATTCAATGACCCTGAGGACAAACATGCTCCGATAATAGCAACCACCCTCTCAGACCATGGACTTACCCAAAAAGGTCTTACCCCAACTCATGCCAAAGGAAGGACCCTTGACTGGGTAGCTGACCTGAACTGTACCTCCTCTTTCATTACAATAACCCTGCAAATGTGGACTGACCACCACTTGATTGATTTCTCTATAGCAATGACAAACAAACACCGAAAGTCATAGTTATGACTCCAGCCCTCCCTACCAGATGCAAAAAAAAATCATGCAGGACAAATTACTACCTAATTTCCTTCCCTCCCTCAACATCCTACAAAGCAACTCTGACCCCAATTTCCTAGTTGAAGCTTTCAACAATACCATGACTAGGGTCCTAGACACTATTTTGCCAGTCAAATTACGTAAAAGTAAACAAAAGGCTCACCTTAATGCCTGGTTTACACACCACCTCAAAGAACTTAGACTTCAAAAAAGAAAATTACAGGCCCTATGGCAACATACCCCATCGGATGAAAACAAACTACAACTAACCCAGCTCTTTCAAACAACTACAAAAAAGAAATAATTTGCACCAAAAAAGACCTTTTAATGAAAGAATATCGAAGTCTAGCTCCAACACGAAGGAACTCTTCACGATCCTCCGAGAACTGGCATCGCCCATCAGAGCAGGCAGACCATTTCTAACGACAGCTAGCTGCATCACCCTTGCTAATGCCCTAATATTGTCAAAACTGGATTATTGCAATGCCCTCTACTTAGGAGCCAACAAATATATCCTTGATAAACTACAAACGTTACAAAATAATGCCCTTAGAACAGCCCTAAACATAACTATCAGAGAACACATTTCCAACATTAGAAGAGAACACCACTGGCTAAAAATAAGCGATAGAATCCTACTCAAAACAGTCTCTTTGACCTCCAAATGTCTCAACATTGCTACACCCCACACCTTACAGAAAGAATGGTCAGGAGAACCTTGACCCGCCCCTCCAGAGCAGGTAACTCCCACTGTCTAGAAATACCTAGGTTTAAGGGCTATTCCTCCTTTGTGAAAAGTACAGTGAGCAAAAAGCGATGGCTGTGGACTCTCATGTGGGAAAAAAACCACAGAGCAGGTTATCATGTCATGTTCTTTCGAGAGAGGGGTGCCTGCTACGTTTTTTGTATTTTTGCAAGGAACTTTGGGTTGGTCACCCTAGGTTACCTGGGGGATACCACAGGTGGACCCCTTGCTCACTGTGCTCAGAGAGGCACAACTCCACCTCCCTGAGGAGGCCCAACAAGGTTGAGCCCAACAAGGCTGAAACACGTGTCCGGGCTGGCTTTTGCTACTCTTGTTCAAAGGAGGTTTGCCTGGCATTATAGTAATGGACTGTCCTTGTGGGCGAGAAAAAGACTGATGAAATGGATATTCCTCCTTTGTGAAAAGTACAGTGAGAAAAAAGCGATGGCTGCAGACTCTCAAGTGGGAAGAAAAACACAGGTTATCATGCCATGTTCTTTCGAGAGAGGGGCGCCTGCTACCTTTTTTGTATTTTTGCAAGGAACTTGGGGTTGGTCACCCTAAGTTACCTTGGGGAAGCCAGACGTGGAACACTTGCTCACTGTGCTCAGAGAGGCACAGTTCCACCTCACTGATGAGGCACAACAAAACTGAAACACATGTCTGAGATTGCTGTTGGCACTCTTGTTCAAAGGAGGTTTGACTGGCATTTCAGTGCGGCACTGCCCTTTCGGCGGGACAAAGACTGATATGCAAATGGTTATTCCTCCTTTGTGAAAAGTACAGTGAGCAGAAAGGATGGCTACGGACTCTCAAGTGGGAAAAAAACCACAAAGCAGGTTTCATGCCATGTTCTTTCGAAAGAAGGACGCCTGCTATCTTTTTTATATTTTTACAATGAACTTGGGGTTAGTCACCCTAAGTTACCTGGGGAAGCCAGACATGGACCCCTTGCTCACTGTGCTCAGAGAAGTGCAGCTCCACCTCACTGATGCGGCCCAACAAAGCTGAAACATGTGTCTGGGGTCGCTGTTGGTACTCTTGTTCAAAGGAGGTTTGCCTGGCATTTCGGTGCTGCACTGCCCTTGTGGGCGGGCCAAAGATTGATAAGCAAATGGATATTCCTCATTTGTGAAAAGTACAGTGAGCAAAAAGCGATGGCTGTGCACTCTCAAGTGGGAAAAAAAACACAGAGCAGGTTATCATGCCATGTTCTTTCGAGAGAGGGGTGCTTGCTACCTTTTTTGTATTTTTGCAATGAACTTGGGCTTGGTCACCCTAAGTTACCTGGGGAAGCCAGACGTGGACCCCTTGCTCACTGTGCTCAGAGAGGCACAGCTCCACTTCACTGATGAGGCCCAACAAAGCAGAAACACGTGTCTGGGTTGTTGTTGGTACTCTTGTTCAAAGGTGGTTGTCATGCCTTTCACATCGCGTCCCTCTAGCATAGCTCTACCCCTATATCCAGGCAACCCCTCTAACTTGAGATCCCCTGCGTGCACCCAGCGGTGGCATATTGCTCTCAGGCCTTCTGTTTCATCCTTTTCAGATGGCCTGTTTTTATGCCGTATTCGGCGCCCATGGCGCCTCTGGCCGCAATGGAGAATGCGGTTACTATGGGGATGAGGCACAAACCACCGCCACGTAACACGGAACAAATCACGTGACCATACACTTCCCGATCACGTGACTGGAGCGGGACGTACATAAGGAAGTCCCTCATTTACAACTTTGCTTATCAGCTGTTCGCAACAGTTGCTACGCGGCTCCTCGACCTTGTTACCTTGCATCTGCTCTATGGTTTCTGGACTTCTGCTTTCACCCCGGATTGCTTCTGCATCACGTTTTGGAATTGTTCACCATACTCTGCTAACGACTTTGCTTTGTTTCCTGGACTGCGCTCGGATTACGTTTGGCTTTGTTGTAGACCTGCAAGGTTATTTCGACTCGGACTGTTTTCCGGATTGCCTCAGCCTAGCCCTCATTGCTGCTGTCATTGTAAGGAGCTTCTGTCTCTCTCTGCAGGGACCCGCTACGGCTCCTTTTCCACTTGCGTTTTTCTGACAGCACTCTTGTGTCCTTCGGGACAACAGAACCTGTTTCCCTACGTGCCGACATAGATCTGCTGCTGCTGGATACACTTCCCAGATCCCTACTCCCTCAACTTCCCCACATGTGTAGAGACAGAACAAGACAGAACATCTTTCACAGCACATCACCACCCTCTTTTAGGTAGGTGTTCCTTTCAAGTTGTGGTACACTATTGTTGCAATACACTATTAGTAGTTAACTACTGCCTTTCTTTGCAGCGGTCCGGGTTCTAGTGTTCCTGCTCTCACCTACCTGTGGCCCTAATAACTGGTCAGCAAGTTTATTAGATCTCTCTGACTGGTGCTTCAGAACGGAGGTCTTCATAGTCCACATGGTTGCAGTTCCTGACAGTGGTTTGCCTGGCATTTCAGTGCTGGACTGCCCTTGTGGGCGGGACATAGATTGATATGCAAATGGTTATTCCTCATTTGTGAAAAGTACAGTGAGAAAAAAGCGATGGCTGCAGACTCTCAGGTGGAAAAAAAAAACACAGAGCAGGTTATCATGCCATGCTTTTTCGAGAGAGGCGTGCCTGATACCTTTTTTGAATTTTTGCAAGGAACTTGGGGTTGGTCACCCTAAATTACCTGGGGGAAGCCAGAAGTGGACCCTTGCTCACTGTGCTCAGAGAGGCACAGCTCCCACTCATTGAGGAGGCTCAACAAGGCTGAAACATGTGTCTGGGGATGCTGTTGGTACTCTTGTTCAAAGGAGGTTTGCCTGGCATTTTGGTGCAGGACTGCCCTTGTGGGCGGGACAAACACTGATATACAAATGAATATTCACCCTTTCTGAAAAGTACAGTGAGCAAAAAGCAATGGCTGCAGCCTCTCAAGTGGAAACAAAACACAGAGGACGTTATCATGCCATGTTTTTTCGAGAGAGGGGTGCCTGCTATGTTTTTTGTATCTTTGCAAGGAACTTAAGTCACCCTTGGTCACCCTAAGTTATTTGAGGGAAGCCAGACGTGGACTCCTTGCTCACTGTGCTCAGAGAGGCACAGCTCCCGCTCACTGAGGAGGTCCAACAAGGCTGAAACACGTGTATGGGGTTGCTGTTGGTGTGCTTGTTCAAAGGAGGTATGCCTGGCATTTCGGTGCTGGACTGCCCTTGTGGGCAGGAGAAATACTAATATGCAAATGGTTATTCCTCCTTTGTAAAAAGTACAGTGTGCAGAAAGGATGGCTACGGACTCTCAAGTGGGGAAAAAACCACAAAGCAGGTTTCATGCCATGTTCTTTCGAAAGAAGGACGCCTGCTATCTTTTGTGTATTTTTACAAGGAACTTGGGGTTGGTCACCCTAAGTTACCTGGGGAAGCCAGACATGGACCCCTTGCTCACTCTACTCAGAGAGGTGCAGCTCCACCTCACTGATGCGGCCCAACAAAGCTGAAACATGTGTCTGGGGTCGCTGTTGGTACTCTTGTTCAAGGGAGGTTTGCCTGGCATTTCGGTTGCTGGACTGCCCTTGTGGGCGGGACAAAGATTGATAAGCAAATGGATATTCCTCATTTGTGAAATGTACAGTGAGCAAAAAGCGATTGTTGTGCACTCTCAAGTGGGAAAAAAAACACAGAGCAGGTTATCATGCCATGTTCTTTCGAGAGAGGGGTGCTTGCTACCTTTTTTGTATTTTTGCAATGAACTTGGGGTTGGTCACCCTAAGTTACCTTGGGGAAGCCAGGCGTAGACCCCTTGCTCACTGTGCTCAGAGAGGCACAGCTCCAGTTCACTGATGAAGCCCAACAAAGCTGAAACACGTGTCTGGGGTTGCTGTTGGTACTCTTGTTCAAAGGTGGTTGTCATGACTTTCACATCGCGTCCCTCTAGCATAGCTCCACCCCTGCATCCAGTTACCCCAGGCAACCCCTCTACCTTGAGTTCCCCTGCGTGCACCCAGTGGCGGCATATTGCTGTCAGGCGTTCTGTTTCATCCTTTTCAGACGGCCTGTTTTTACGCCGTATTCGGCGCCCATGGCACCTCTGGCCGCAATGGAGAATGGGGACGAGGCACAAACCACTGCCGCGTAACGCAGAACAAATCACGTGACCACACACTTCCCGATCACGTGACTGGAGCAGGACGTGCATAAGGAAGTCCCTAATTTACAATTTTGCTTATCAGCTGTTCGCAACAGTTGCTACACGGCTCCTCGACCTTGTTACCTTGAATCTGCTTTATGGTTTCTGGACTTCTGCTTTGACCCCGGATTGCTTCTGCATCACGTTTTGAAATTGTTCCCCAGACTCTGCTAACGACTTCGCTTTGTTTCCTGGACTGCGCTTGGATTACGTTTGGCTTTGTTGTAGACCTGCGAGGTTATTTGAACTCGGACTGTTTTCCGGATTGCCTCAGCCTAGCCCTCATTGCTGCTGTCATTGTAAGGAGCTTCTGTCTCTCTCTGCAGGGACCTGCTATGGCTCCTTTTCCACTTGCATTTTTCTGACAGCCCTCTTGTGTCCCTCGGGTCAACAGAACCTTTTGCTCTATGTGCCGACATAGATCTGCTACTGCTGGATCCACTTCCCAGTTCCCTACTCCCTCAACGTCCCCCCAGGTGTAGAGACAGAACAAGATAGAACATCTTTCACAGCACATCACCACCCTCTTTTAGGTAGGTGTTCTTTTCAAGTTGTGGTACACTATTATTGCAATACACTATTAGTAGTTAGCCACTGCCTTTCTTTGCAGCGGTCTGAGTTCCTGTGTTCCTGATCTCACATACCTGCGGCCCTAATAGCCGGTCAACGAGTTTATTATATCTCTCTGACTGGTGCTTCAGGACGGAGGTTTTCATAGTCCACGTGGTTGCAGTTCCAGACAGACTGATAAGCCCCCACTTGGACTATGGAAGCCACCGCAGGAGACCCGGTAACCGCTTTAGTTCAGGCAATTACAGTCCTGCGGGCGGATATGTCGGCCGCTACGGCAGCCATACACCAAAGACTGGATACTATCCAAAGTGAAAGACATGCCCTGCCCGCAGACCCAGAATTTGGGGATCCACAACCAGCTCCTAGTGCTCCCAGTGGTCCCAGCCCACCAACTCCTGTCTATGTCCCTACCCCATTCCCCTTGGCAACCCCCGAGAAATTCCAGGGAGATTCCCGAAAATTCTGTACCTTTATCAATCAATGCAAGCTACACTTCCTTTGTCGCCCTCGAGCATTCCCGGACTCCACTGCCAAGGCTGCCTTCACCCTCTCTCATTTAAGTGGAATAGCTGCCACCTGGGCCAACCCTCTACTTGAAGGCGAAAGTCCTGTACTTTACGACTTTGATAGATTGGTTACAGAAATGACACATGTATTCAACACCCGTCACAAAGCACAAGCCTGTGATCTTGATCTATTGGACTTAACCCAAGGAAAGTCTTCTTTGGTTGATTATATCACCCGTTTCAATCAACTATCGGTTGAGACTTCATGGCCTGAGAGCAAAAAGGCTGTGGTGTTTTACTGAGGTTTAAGTGACCATATGAAAGATGCCTGGCAGTAGTCCCCTCTTTGCCGGCTCAATATCCAGAGTTAGTCGACTTGGCCTTGCAAGAAGACGCCCAACGCGCTGAGCGTAAATCCATAGCTGGTAGGGGTTCTGGTTGGTTTACTTCCCCCGCCCCAGTATCTGTCCCTGCACCTAGTGAGCCTATGCAAATTGCGGGCATCAGGAGCCCCATCACTGCCATGGAAAGGGAAAGACGCCGGAGTGCCAATGCGTGTTTTTACTGCAGACTGCAAGGACATCATGTTAGGGAATGTCCAAGACGCCCACGTCCCAAACCACAGGATTTTCAGTAGGCTCGTCCCTAATCCCAGGGGCACGGACAAGCCCATGGCAAGCCCCTACGTTTTCTTCTGGCATCACACATCCCATAGTACTTACTGCTCTCCTTGTGTCCTCTGACAATCTTACACACACAGTTCAATTGGTTGCAGATTCAGGGGCTACTGGAAACTATGTTGACATTACAATAGCAGCTTCTTTGAACTTTCCCCTACAAAATAAGAAGAAACCTGAATCTGTGCAGGCAGTAGACAGTACCACCCTTGTGTCTGGTCCTATCCTACAAAACACGGCCCCACTGACCCTGATCATTCAAGACACTCATAAGGAAACATTATCTTTTGACCTCATCACTACACCCCAATTCGGCATGATATTGGGCATCCCTTGGCTGCGTATCCATAACCCCTCCATCGATTGGTCAAATGGGAAGATATTCTTTCAGTCCCCCTACTACCAGGAACACTGCCTTACGATACCAGATATCGTGACATCTCCTTCCCAGGTTTTGGGTGCTCTGGCTCGATTAACTGTAGGGGTTGAGGAGTCCCATTCCATGGACTCTGACTCTCCTAATTACAGGATAGGAGCCTTGGTACCCTGCATTCCTATAGAGTATCAAGAGTACTCAGAGGTTTTTGACAAAAATGTGCTGAACATCTTCCACCACACCGTCCCTATGAGCGCCCTATTGATTTGGTCCCGGATACAGTCATTCCCACTAGTCGGATATACTCGCTGTCTCACTCCAAAGATCAGACCCTTAGGGAGTATATCCAGCATGCCCTCAGTATTGGGCACATTAGGCCGTCTCGTTCACCTGCAGCTCGTCCTATCTTCTTTGTGCCAAAGAAAGAAGGGGACCTCCGTCCCTGTGTGGACTATCGGCGGCTTAACCAGGTGACCATAAAGAACCGGTACCCTATATCGCTTATCAACCCACTCTTGGACCGCTTGAACAACGCTACGGTTTTCAAAAAACTCGACCTCCGAGGTGCCTACAATTTGATTCGCATTCGGAGGGGCGACAAATGGAAAACCACATTCTGTACCCGACACAGGCTCTACGAATATACCGTAATGCCGTTCGGACTATGTAACGCCCCTGCCACTTTCCAACGGTTTATGGATGATATATTTCATGATATCATGGACACCTATGTCATTGTCTACTTAGATGATATTTTGATTTTTTTCTGCCTCCATCAGTGAGCATTTGCTACACGTTTGGGAGGTTTTGCCCGACTCAAAGCCCATGCATTATATGGCAAGCCAGAAAAGTTCCTATTTCATGTAACTGAAGTAGACTTTCTAGGGTGCCACATTTCCTCGAGTGGGTTATCCATGCATTCTTCCAAGGTCAAGGCAGTCCTGGATTGGCCCGTTCCCACCACCGTAAAACAGCTTCAGTCTTTCCTTGGCTTTGCCAATTTTTATCAGCATTTTAGTCCAGGATTTTCCTCCATAGTTTCCCACCTAACCGCTCTTACCAGTCCCAAAACACCGTTCTTATGGTCCTCTGTACACCAAGAAGCATTCACCTCTCTAAAAACTATCTTCACTACAGCACCTATTCTTCAACATCCCAGGCAAGTGTTACCTTTCATTGTCGAGGCTGATGCCTCCTCTTATGCGTTGGGTGCTGTTCTCTCCCAATCATGTCCCTCCACAGGTCTTCTTCATCCCGTAGCCTTCCATTCTCGTAAATTCACGGCAGCAGAATCTCACTACACAGTCACTGAAAAAGAATTACTGGCCATCAAAGACACCTTTCAAGTATGGCGACATCATCTATTAGGCACCTTACACCAAATCACTGTGTATACAGATCATAGAAATCTGCAGGATCTGGCTACCTTTCCATGTGTCAACAGTCGACACGTACGCTGGCATCTTTTTTTTTCAGCCTATGATTTCGTTGTGAGACATCGCCCTGGCATTATCCACGGCAATGTAGATGCCCTGTCAAGTCTCCCTGGTGGCGACTCTCTCCCAATTTTCCCTGAATCCCTTCTAGGCAAACAACATGCTATTTGTCTTTGTACCCCTCCACATCCTCTACTCGATTCCATCAAACAATGATGTCCCGTAATCCTGACCAAATACAAGATTAGAATTTAGTAATTCACAGCGAGCTACCCTTTTTGCATGACAAGCTCTTTTTGCCCACTCACGACATTCGTCTTCGTGCAATAGAATGGTCACATGACGCCCCTATTAATAGACACCCCGGTAAAAGGCACACCCTGGCTTTACTGCAACGGTGGTGTTGGTGGCCCTCTATGCGCAAAACGTCTGTGCTTATGTCAATAACTGTCCTGTCTGTGCCCAGTGCAAAAATCGGAGAGGCAAACCCCTGGGCTTACTTCAACCACTACCCCTCCTGCTACATCCCTGGCATACAGTATCCATGGATTTCGTGACAGACCTTCCCAAAGTGCAGGGTTACAACACCATTTGGGTCGTGGTTGACTCCTTTACCAAAATGGCCCGCTTTATTTCCTGTACCAGGGTGCCCTCTGCTCCCACCTTGGCTGACTTATTTTTTCTTTCTGTCTTTTGCCTGTTTGGTCTCCCCTCCGTCCTCATTTCCGATAGGAGTTCCCAGTTTACTTCACGCTTTTGGCGATCCCTCACTGAACTCACTGGTATTGATGCTCGATTTTCCTCTTCCTATCATCTGGAATCCGATGGCCAAACTGAACGTGTCAATCAAGCACTCGAACAATACTTACTTTGCCTATCCTTTCAGTTCCAGCATTCATGGCATTGTGTGCTGCACTTTGCTGAGTTCGCGTACAACAATGCCCCCCATTCCTCCACTGGTTTTTCCCCCTTCTATGTTCTGTATGGCCAACATCCTCGCACTCTGCCTTTATCTGACCTTCCTTTTTCAGGCACCCCTGCCACCAACGCTTGCATCCGGGATCTGTCCACCATTCATGACCAGACACTGTCCCATCTCCGGGAATCTCAGACCCTCATGTGTCGAGCTGCTGACAGGCACCGGACATGGGCTCCGTCATACCATGTTGGTGACAGGGTCTGGTTATCGACGAGACATTTGGGCATTCCTGGTTAATCCTGACCAAATACAAGATTAGAATTTAGTAATTCACAGCGAGCTACCCTTTTTGCATGACAAGCTCTTTTTGCCCACTCACGACATTCGTCTTCGTGCAATAGAATGGTCACATGACGCCCCTATTAATAGACACCCCGGTCAAAGGCACACCCTGGCTTTACTGATAGGAGTTCCCAGTTTACTTCATGCTTTTGGCGATCCCTCACTGAACTCACTGGTATTGATGCTCGATTTTCCTCTTCCTATCATCTGGAATCCGATGGCCAAACTGAACGTGTCAATCAAGCACTCGAACAATACTTACGTTGCCTATCCTTTCAGTTCCAGCATTCATGGCATTGTGTGCTGCACTTTGCTGAGTTCGCGTACAACAATGCCCCCCATTCCTCCACTGGTTTTTCCCCCTTCTATGTTCTGTATGGCCAACATCCTCGCACTCTGCCTTTATCTGACCTTCCTTTTTCAGGCACCCCTGCCACCAACGCTTGCATCCGGGATCTGTCCACCATTCATGACCAGATACTGTCCCATCTCCGGGAATCTCAGACCCTCATGTGTCGAGCTGCTGACAGGCACCGGACATGGGCTCCGTCATACCATGTTGGTGACAGGGTCTGGTTATCGACGAGACATTTGGGCATTCCTGGTTGTAAAAAGTTGTTGCCTCGTTTTGTGGGCCCCTATTGGACCTCTAGGGTGATCAATCCGGTGGCTTATCGCTTGTCAGTTCCCGGGACATGGATGATCCACCCAGTGTTTCACACCTCATTTCTGAAACGTTTTCGCTCCACTACTCGCGCTGTTCTGCCACCATCTCAGGCCTCTCCATGTGCTCCCAGGGAATTTGAGGTCAGCGCTATTCTTGGCTCCCGTCTCATTAGGGGTCGCCTGTTTTACCTTGTGTATTGGTTGGGGTTTGGTCCCGAGGAGAGGTCCTGGGAGCCTGCTAGAAATGTTAATGCCCCGCTTTTGGTGTCCCGTTTTCACAGGCACAATCCGTCCAGCCTGCGAGGTCGTGGGCCTTTTTGGGGGGGGTTCTGTCATACCTTTCACATCGCGTCCCTCTAGCATAGCTCCACCCCTACATCCAGTTACCCCAGGCAACCCCTCTAACTTGAGTTCCCCTGCGTGCACCCAGCGGCGGCATATTGCTGTCAGGCCTTCTGTTTCATCCTTTTCAGACAGCCTGTTTTTACGCCGTATTCGGCGCCCATGGCGCCTCTGGCCGCAATGGAGTATGCGGTTACTATGGGAATGAGGCACAAACCACCGCCGCGTAACACGGAACAAATCATGTGACCACACACTTCCCAATCACGTGACTGGAGCGGGATATACATAAGGAAGTCCCTCATTTACAACTTTGCTTATCAGCTGCTCGCAACAGTTGCTACGCGGCTCCTCGACCTTGTTAGCTTGGATCTGCTTTATGGTTTCTGGACTTCTGCTTCGACCCCGGATTGCTTCTGCATCACGTTTTGGAATTGTTCACCCGACTCTGTTAACGACTTCGCTTTGTTTCCTGGACTGCGCTCGGATTACGTTTGGCTTTGTTGTAGACCTGCAAGGTTATTTGAACTCGGACTGTTTTCCGGATTGCCTCAGCCTAGCCCTTGTGGTGACCCGGGCAAGCCCAGTGATGGCGTGCGGGCCCCCAGGGTCTAAGCACCAGCGCGCGCGGGCGGGCACGCAAGAACGCACGGCGGAGACGTCTGGTTGTTCCGGTGCTCCGGCGCGAACTGCCGGGCACCGCCTTTATTATTCTAACGCGCATGCGCTGGCCTGCTGGGCCGCGCATGCGCACCTCATGTACTACGTACACAACATCCCTCCTTTTCCCCCCAAACAACAAACACAGTGAACAGTGGAGCCAACGTGGCTCAAATCAGACTGTACTTAACAGGACTTGTTACTCATGCCGCTGAGTCCATGAAATCCTGGAATCTCTGCGGCGGATGACGTCCTTCCCTGCGCGGGTACCTGGGTGAACCTCTCTCGGGGTTCTCTGGTCCCCCGGGGTCCTCTGGCGGCTCACTGCCTCCTTGCGGCGCCTCTGCTGTTTGTCCTTGGTTAGGATGGGTTTCTTCTTCCACTGCCACAGGTCCTATGCGCTTGAAGAAGGATACATTTCTGGTTACTGTACCCCGCGCATTTGCAGCTGTGACCATTGACCCTTTGACATGAGTGACTCCCATTGGTTGGGTTTCGTAAGTCATCGAGAGTTTTCCTTCCGGTTTCCTGTTCCGGACTAGGACAGTGTCTCCTACCGCTATCTCTCTTTCTGGCAACCTCCGCCTTGTTGTTTCGTGCTCGTTCCTTTCTGCTCTTTCTGCTGTCACCCGTGCGCTATCGATCACTCCCAGGTGTCTGTCTCCCGCTTCGGGTATCAGCCCTCTGGGTATTCGCATGAACAGTGCCTCGGCTAGTACGATTCCGGTGGATCGATGTGGGGTGGACCGGTATTCACGAAGGAAGTCAATTAGATTGTGTCGTAGGTCCTCCCCTCCATTGACAGAAATTCGAAAAATCTTGTTCAGTGTCCGCATGAACCGCTCAACCTCCCCATTGGCCCTTGGCCATAGCGGGGTTACCTTCCGGTGCTTTATTCCTCGTTCTTCGCAATACCTAGCAAACTGCTGTCCTTGGAATGGTGCACCGTTGTCTGAGCAGATCTCAAAGGGGAACCCATGGGTGGCGAAGATTTTGTCCATTGCCAGGATGGTGTGATCACCGGCGGTGGATTCTACGAGCTCCACCTCCGGATACCTCGACCACTGGTCTGTGACCACCAGGAAATATAGGTGCCTTCCGGTCGAGCCGAAGTCCGCGTGCACCATTCCCCATGGTATGTCACTCCGCTCCATGGCCTGAATGGGTGGGCCCCTTTCCACAGGACTCGTAGCTTGGCAGGGAATGCAGGTCCTCACAAACTCGGCCACCCTGTGCTCCAGATCGGGAGACCAGACCTTCAGCCTGAGGCGTGCCTTCATCTTGGCCATGCCCTGGTGTCCTGTGTGGGCTAAATGGAGGACCCTCATGACCAGTGACCTGGGGATCACGATCTGGTGCCCTCGCAGTAACAGACCGTCCGTGGATATCGAGAGCTCGTGTCAAGCTTTCCACAGCAACTGCAGGTCCCTTTGCACATCCGGGTTCCTCCTGGCGTTGTTCAAAAGGATGTCCCGCCACTCTCCTGTGGCCACTGCCCTTTTCACCCTTAGGAACGCCTCGTCTGAGTTTGAGTCGTCCGCAATGTCCTGTCTCGATAGGGCCACGGGCAGGGCCGATTCAATGACGAGGTGTACGGCGTCCCCAGTGTCGGTCATCTCCACGGGACTCTGGGTGTCCCTCGTGCCTGGATGGCGAGAAAGATAATCGGCGGGGTTATGTGTCCCTGGGCGGTATACTAGCTTGACGCCGTATTCCATGAGTGATAGCATCCATCTCTCGATGCGGGGTGGTGGCTTGGATGAGGTTCCCGACAAAATAGGAACCAGGGGTTTATGGTGCGTTACCACGACAACAGGTTTGCCGAGGATGTATATTCTGAAGTGTTTGCACCCCCACAGGATGGCAAGGGCTTCCCTTTCTATCTGGGAATATCTCCTCTCCGTGTCGGTGAGGGCTTTGCTGGCATCTGCTACGGGCCTCATGACCCCTAGTTTGTCTGCCTGCATGAGGACTGCCCCCAGTCCCACCGGGCTGGCATCGACCACAATCTCCGATTCCCGGCTGGGATTGAAATAGGCCATTGTTTCCTGCTCTGACAGGGGCTCTTAGATGGTCCTGAAGGATCGTTGTTCATTCTCAGTCCACTGCCAGGCCACGTCGTTCCTGGTGAGTGCCCTCAGTGGTTCCGACAGAGAGGCCAAGTCCTTGATAAAACGGCCGCAGTAGTTGACCATCCCTAAGAAGCTACGTACTTCGGCCGGTGATGTGGGTGGAGGTGCCTCCCTAATGTCCTTGACTTTTCCAGGATCCGGGGATATGCCCCCAGCATGAAAGGTGAACCCAAAGAATTCCAGTCGGTCTTTTAGGAATTCGCACTTCTCTTTGTGCAGGGTTAAACCCACCGCCTGTAGTCTCTCAAAAGTTTTCTCCAGCCGTCTAAGGTGTTCCACTTCCGACCTGGCAAAGACTAAGATGTCGTCGGACATGTTTATGACTCCTTTTAGTCCGGACAGGGCTCCTCTGATGGCGATTTGGAAAACCTCCGCTGCAGACGAGATTCCAAAGTTTAATCTTTTGTACTGATACAACCCCTCATGAGTTGTGAATGTTGTAATGTACCTCGACTCGGGGTGTAACTCTAACTGGTGATACCCAGACCTTAGGTCCAGTTTGGAAAAGACTTTGGCACCTTGGAGTTCTCCGACGATGTCATCTAGAGTGGGTGTGAGATGACGCTCCCTTTTGATGGCGGCATTTGGGAGCCTCATGTCCACGCAAATGCGTACTGCCCCCGGTTGCTTCGGCTTTGGGGCCACCACGATAGGTGAAACCCAAGGGGTGGGGCCTTCCACTCTTTCAATAATGTCCCGGTCGACCAGCTGCTGCAATTCCTCCTCCACTTGGGCTCTTAAGTGAAAAGGAATACGGCGATGTTTGAGGGCCGGCGGCCTCACGGACTTGTTGATATGTAAGCGTATGGGCTCTGCTTTCAGCTTTCCAATGCCCTTGAAGAGTGTTTCAAATCTGTGTAGCATGCCTTCCAGATCGGCGTGGTATACTCCAAACGAGAAGTGGACAATGTTGAGTGCTTCTGATGCCGCACAGCTCAATAAGGAATGTGGGCTGACTCTGGTGGCAAAGAACCTTGCTTTAATAGTGTTCTGTCCATGAGATACCGGGGCTACAAACACACCTTGGATGGGTAGAGGTGTTTCCCCTCCGAAAGCATATATTTGCGCCATGGACGCTGACAGCTACGGTGGGCCTGGCAGGGCCTCGTAATGTTTGGTGGCCAGCACACAGACTGACGCCCCAGTGTCTATGAGAATGGGAGTGGGGACGTCATCGATGTTAACAGTGCATGTGGGTTGACGTCTCGTGCCAGGACCTTTCACAATGCTGGAAATGAAGAAAATCTCTTCCTCCTCCTCCTCCTCTTCTGCGATGTCCAGGTCCTGCAGACCCTGATCAATCGATGAGATGCCTCTCACTCTGCGAGCGCCTCCATGTCCAACTCTCTCCGGTCCTCTTCCTGCCGCTACAGGGTTCGGCAGCCCGGCACATCCTTGCATAGTGCCCCGGTGTGCCACACCGGCCGCACGTTCTCGACTTAGCTGGGCATTCTCCTCCGTGGGGAAGATCATATCCACAGTAGGAGCAAGATGAGGCGTTGCCTGGTGTGGGCGGGGCATCAGGCCTTCTCGGCGCCCATTTCGACCTTCCCATTGCCGAACGTCCCACAGCAAATGCGTCTTCAACATTCTTAGGTCGCGTGGCAGCGTCCATTTTCGCACCTCTGGCTTCTGCCAGCTCATGTGCCCTTCCCAGGTCCAAAATTTGCTGGAGGGTCAGACCAGGTTCCCTCAGTACTTGCCTTCTAAGTTTGCAGAGCTGCACCCCTGCAATAGCTGGTTACGGACCATTTCTTCCTCATCGACCCATCTGCAGGAGGTCGCCAGGTGCCTCAAACAGGCACAGAATTTGTCTAGAGGCTCGTCGTCTAATTGTCTTTCGGCGCCCATGACAAATCTGTCAAAATCAACATTTGCCTTGGGGAGAAAATGGTCTTTGAGTGCCTGCTTGACTGCGTCATACGTGACCACAGGGATGACGAGGGAATCGTAGATCTTGTGGACTTCTGCGCCTGCCGAGTAGATCATAGTCGCAACTTTGGTGTCATCATCGTTCACCCCAGATGCCCTGAAGAACATATCCAGCCTCTTGACCCACAGCAGCCACTTTGGGCCCAGTTTGGAAGGGGGGCCAGTTGTATCGAATTCAGGCATGGGGGCCAGGGAGCTGTGAGATCTGCGCGGAATTGGGGCTACGGCACCCTCATCATCAGTCTCTTCGCCCATTTCTGCGTCACATACTCACAATTGTCTTTTCCTAGAATGATGGGCAGCTTGTCCTGGACTTGTAGTAGTGCTGGGGTGTAGAAACCCACTTCTTTCTTCTCCGATGCCACAGCCCTGCGCCTGCAGGACTGTGGGAGTTCCAAAAATTGAGTTATTTCCCCAAAACACAGATGCCAGGTGGCGCATGAGCACCCTCTCGGGCCGCAACCACTGCAACTGTGTGTGAGGAGAGGAGCGAGTGAAAAACAAAATGGCCGCCGGCACTCCGCGGGTCCGTAATACGGAAGAGCTTTCTGTCTCTCCGAGGCTGTCGGAGCAGGGAAAGTAATCCGTACATCCTTGTCGCCAGTGTGGTGACCCGGGCAAGCCCAGTGATGGCGTGCGGGCCCCAAGGGTCTAAGCAGCAGCGCGCGCGGGCGGGCGCGCAAGAACGCACGGCGGAGACGTCTGGTTGTTCCGGTGCTCCGGCGCAAACTGCCGGGCACCGCCTTTATTATTCTAACGCGCATGCGCCGGCCTGCTGGGCCGCGCATGCGCACCTCGTGTACTACGTACACAACAGCCCTCATTGCTGCTGTCATTGTAAGGAGCTTCTGTCTCTCTCTGCAGGGACCCGCTACGGCTCCTTTTCCACTTGTGTTTTTCTGACAGCCCTCTTGTGTCCCTCGGGACAACAGAACCTTTTGCTCTACGTGCCGACATAGATCTGCTGGTGCTGGATACACTTCCCAGATCCTTACTCCCTCAACTTGCCACCAGGTGTAGAGACAGAACAAGACAGAACATCTTTCACAGCACATCACCACCCTCTTTTAGGTAGGTGTTCTTTTCTAGTTGTGGTACACTATTGTTGCAATACACTATTAGTAGTTAACCACTGCCTTTCTTTGCAGCGGTCGGGGTTCCAGTGTTCCTGCTCTCACCTACCTGTGGCCCTAATAACCAGTCAGCGAGTTTATTATATCTCTCTCACTGGTGCTTTGGGACGGAGGTTTTCATAGTCCACGTGGTTGCAGTTCCAGACAGACTGATAAGCCCCCACTTGGACTATGGAAGCCACTGCAGGAGACCCGGTAACCGCTTTAGTTCAGGCAATTACAGTCCTGCGGGCGGATATGTCGGCCGCTACGGCAGCCATACACCAAAGACTGGATACTATGCAAAGTGAAAGACATGCCCTGCCCGCAGACCCAGAATTTGGGGATCCACAACCAGCTCCTAGTGCTCCCAGTGGTCCCAGCCCGCCAACTCCTGTCTATGTCCCTACCCCATTCCCCTTGGCAACCCCCGAGAAATTCCAGGGAGAACCCGAAAATTCCGTACCTTTATCAATCAATGCAAGCTACACTTCCTTTGTCGCCCTCAAGCATTCCCGGACTCCACTACCAAGGCTGCCTTCACCCTCTCTCATTTAAGTGGAATAGCTGCCACCTGGGCCAACCCTCTACTTGAAGGCGAAAGTCCTGTACTTTACGACTTTGATAGATTGGTTACAGAAATGACACATGTATTTAACACCCGTCACAAAGCACAAGCCTGCGATCTTGAACTATTGGACTTAACCCAAGGAAAGTCTTCTTTGGTTGATTATATCACCTGTTTCAATCAACTATCGGTTGAGACTTCATGGCCTGAGAGCAAAAAGGCTGTGGTGTTTTACTGAGGTTTAAGTGACCATATGAAAGATGCCTGGCAGTAGTCCCCTCTTTGCCGGCTCAATATCCAGAGTTAGTCAACTTGGCCTTGCAAGTAGACGCCCAACGCGCTGAGCGTAAATCCGTAGCTGGTAGGGGTTCTGGTTGGTTAACTTCCCCCACTCCAGTATCTGTCCCTGCACCTAGTGAGCCTATGCAAATTGGGGGCATCAGGAGCCCCATCACTGCCATGGAAAGGGAAAGACGCCGGAGTGCCAATGCGTGTTTTTACTGCAGACTGCAAGGACATTATGTTAGGGAATGTCCAAGATGCCCACGTCCCAAACCACAGGATTTTCAGTAGGCTCGTCCCTAATCCCAGGGGCATGGGCGAGCCCATGGCAAGCCTCTACGTTTTCCTCTGGCATCACACATCCCATAGTACTTACTGCTCTCCTTGTGTCCTCTGACAATTTTACACACACAGTTCAATTGGTTGCAGATTCAGGGGCTACTGGAAACCATGTTAACATTACAATAGCAGCTTCTTTGAACTTGCCCATACAAAATAAGAAGAAACCTGAATCCGTGCAGGCAGTAGACAGTACCACCCTTGTGTCTGGTCCTATCCTACAAAACACGGCCCCACTGACCCTGATCATTCAAGACACTCATAGGGAAACAGTATCTTTTGACCTCATCACTACACCCCAATTCGGCATGATATTGGGCATCCCTTGGCTGCGTATCCATAACCCCTCCATCGATTGGTCAAATGGGAAGATATTCTTTGAGTCCCCCTACTGCCAGGAACACTGCCTTACGATACCAGATATCGTGACATCTCCTTCGCAGGTTTTGGGTGCTCTGGCTCGATTAACTGTAGGGGTTGATGAGTACCATTCTATGGACTCTGACTCTCCTAATCACAGGATAGGGGCTTTGGTACCCTGCATTCCTATAGAGTATCAAGAGTACTCAGAGGTTTTTGACAAAAATGTGCTGAACATCTTCCACCACACCCTCCCTATGACTGCCCTATTGATTTGGTCCCGGATACAGTCATTCCCACTAGTCGGATATACTCGCTGTCTCCCTCCGAAGATCAGACCCTTAGGGAGTATATCCAGCATGCCCTCAGTATTGGGCACATTAGGCCGTCTCGTTCACCTGCAGCTCGTCCTATCTTCTTTGTGCCAAAGAAAGAAGGGGACCTCCGTCCCTGTGTGGACTATGGGCGGCTTAACCAGGTGACCATAAAGAACCGGTACCCTATATCGCTTATCAACCCACTATTGGACAGCTTGAACAATGCTAAGGTTTTCAAAAAACTCGACCTCCGAGGTGCCTACAATTTGATTCGCATTCGGAGGGGCGACAAATGGAAAACCGCATTCTGTACCCGACACAGGCTCTACGAATATACCGTAATGCCGTTCGGACTATGTAACGCCCCTGCCACTTTCCAACGGTTTATGGATGATATATTTCATGATATCATGGACACCTATGCATTGGCTACTTAGATCATATTTTGATTTTTTTCTGCCTCCATCAGTGAACATTTGCTACACGTTCGGGAGGTTTTAGCCCGACTCAAAGCCCATGCATTATATGCCAAGCCAGAAAAGTTGCTATTTCATGTAACTGAAGTAGACTTTCTAGGGTGCCACATTTCCTCGAGTGGGTTATCCATGCATTCTTCCAAGGTCAAGGCGGTCCTGGATTGGCCCGTTCCCACCACCGTAAAACTGCTTCAGTCTTTCCTTGGCTTTGCCAATTTTTATCAGCGTTTTATTCCAGGATTTTCCTCCATAGTTTCCCACCTAGCCGCTCTTACCAGTCCCAAAACACCGTTCTTATGGTCCTCTGTACACCAAGAAGCATTCACCTCTCTAAAGACTGCCTTCACTACAGCACCTATTCTTCAACATCCCAGGCAAGTCTTACCTTTCATTGTCGAGGCTGATGCCTCCTCTTATGCGTTGGGTGCTGTTCTCTCCCAATCATGTCCCTCCACAGGTCTTCTTCATCACGTAGCCTTCCATTCTCGTAAATTCACGGCAGCAGAATCTCACTACACAGTCACAGAAAAAGAATTACTTGCCATCAAAGACACCTTTCAAGTATGGCGACATCATCTATTAGGCACCAAACACCAAAGCACTGTGTATACAGATCATAGAAATCTGCAGGATCTGGCTACCTTTTGATGTGTCAACAGTCGACAGGTACGCTGGCATCTTTTTTTTTCAGCCTATGATTTCATTGTGAGACATCGCCCTGGCATTATCCACAGCAATGCAGATGCCCTGTCATGTCTCCCTGGTGGCGACTCTCTCCCAGTTTTCCCTGAATCCCTTCTAGGCAGCCAACATGCTATTTGTCTTTGTACCCCTCCACATCCTCTACTCGATTCCATCAAACAATGGATGTCCCTTAATCCTGACCAAATACAAGATTAGAATTTAGTAATTCACAGCAAGCTACCCTTTTTGCATGACAAGCTCTTTTTGCCCACTCACGACATTCGTCTTCGTGCAATAGAATGGTCACATGACGCCTCTATTAATAGACACCCCGGTCAAAGGCACACCCTGGCTTTACTGCAACTGTGGTGTTGGTGGCCCTCTGTGCGCAAAGACGTCTGTGCTTATGTCAATAACTGTCCTGTCTGTGCCCAGTGCAAAAATCGGAGAGGCACACCCCTGGGCTTACTTCAACCACTACCCCTCCCGCTACATCCTTGGCATACAGTATCCATGGATTTCGTGACAGACCTTCCCAAAGTGCAGGGTTACAACACCATTTGGGTCGTGGTTGACTCCTTTACCAAAATGGCCCGCTTTATTCCCTGTACCAGGGTGCCCTCTGCTCCCACCTTGACTGAATTATTTTTTCTTTCTGTCTTTTGCCTGTTTGGTCTCCCCTCCGTCCTCATTTACGATAGGAGTTCCCAATTTACTTCACGCTTTTGGCGATCCCTCATTAAACTCACTGGTATTGATGCTCGATTTTCCTCTTCCTGTCATCTGGAATCGGATGGCCAAACTGAACGTGTCAATCAAGCACTCGAGCAATACTTACGTTGCCTATCCTTACAGTTCCAGCATTCATGGCATTGTGTGCTGCACTTTGCTGAGTTTGCGTACAACAACGCCCCCATTCCTCCACTGGTTTTTCCCCCTTCTATGTTCTGTATGGCCAACATCCTCGCATTCTGCCTTTATCTGACCTTCCTTTTTCAGGCACCCCTGCCACTGATGCTGCATCTGGGATCTGTCCGCCATTCATGACCAGACACTGTCCCATCTCCGGGAAACTCAGACCCTCATGTGTCGAGCCGCTGACAGGCACCGGACTTGGGCTCCGTCATACCATGTTGGTGACAGGATCTGGTTATCGACGAGACATTTGGGCATTCCTGCTTGTAAGAAGTTTTTGCCTCGTTTTGTGGGCCCCTATTGGACCTCTAGGGTGATCTATCCGGTGCTTATCGCTTGTCGGTTCCCGGGACATGGATGATCCACCCAGTGTTTCACACCTCATTTCTGAAACGTTTTTGCTCCACTACTCGCGCTGTTCTGCCACCATCTCAGGCCTCTCCATGTGCTCCCAGGGAATTTGAGGTCAGCGCTATTCTTGGCTCCCGTCTCATTAGGGGTCGCCTGTTTTACCTCGTGTATTGGTTGGGGTTTGGTCCCGAGGAGAGGTCCTGGGAGCCTGCTAGAAATGTTAATGCCCCGCTTTTGGTGTCCCGTTTTCACAGGCACAATCCGTCCAGCCCACGAGGTCATGGGCCTTTTTGGGGGGGGTTCTGTCATGCCTTTCACATCGCGTCCCTCTAGCATAGCTCCACCCCTACATCCAGTTACCCCAGGCAACCCCTCTGTGCACCCAGCGGCGGCATATTGTTGTCAGGCCTTCTGTTTCATCCTTTTCAGACAGCCTGTTTTTATGCCGTATTCGGGGCCATGGCGTCTCTGGCCGCAATGGAGAATGCGGTTACTATGGGGATGAGGCACAAACCACCGCCGCGTAACGCGGAACAAATCATGTGACCACACACTTCCCAATCACGTGACTGGAGTGGGACATACATAAGGAAGTCCCTCATTTACAACTTTGCTTATCAGATGTTCGCAACAGTTGCAATACGGCTCCTCGACCTTGTTACCTTTATGGTTTCTGGACTTCTGCTTCCACCCCGGATTGCTTCTGCATCACGTTTTGGAATTGTTCACCTGACTCTGTTAACGACTTTGCTTTGTTTCCTGGACTGCGCTCGGATTACGTTTGGCTTTGTTGTAGACCTGCAAGGTTATTTGAACTCGGACTGTTTTCCGGATTGCCTCATCCTATGCCTCATTGCTGCTGTCATTGTAAGGAGCTTCTGTCTCTCTCTGCAGGGACCCGCTACGGCTCCTTTTCCACTTGCATTTTTCTGACAGCCCTCTTGTGTCCCTCGGGACAACAGACCTTTTGCTCTACGTGCTGACATAGATCTGCTGCTGCTGGATACACTTCCCAGATCCCTATTCCCTCAACTTCCCACCAGGTGTAGAGACAGAACAAGACAGAACATCTTTCACAGCACATCACCAGCCTCTTTTAGGTAGGTGTTCTTTTCTAGTTGTGGTACACTATTGTTGCAATGCACTATTAGTAGTTAACCACTGCCTTTCTTTGCAGCGGTCCGGGTTCCAGTGTTCCTGCTCTCACCTACCTGTGGCCCTAATAACCGGTCAGCGAGTTTATTATATCTCTCTGACTGGTGCTTTGGGACGGAGGTCTTCATAGTCCACATGGTTGCAGTTCCTGACAGTGGTTTGCCTGGCATTCCAGTGCTGGACTGCCCTTGTGGGCGGGACAACGATTGATATGCAAATGGTTATTCCTCATTTGTGAAAAGTACAGTGAGAAAAAAGCGATGGCTGCAGTCTCTCAGGTGGAAAGAAACCACAGAGCAGGTTATCATGCCATGTCCTTTGGAGAGAGGCGTGCCTGATACCTTTTTTGAATTTTTGCAAGGAACTTGGGGTTGGTCATCCTAAGTTATTTGAGGGAAGCCAGACGTGGACTCCTTGCTCACTGTGCTCAGAGAGGCACAGCTCCCGCTCACTGTGGAGGCCCAACAAGGCTGAAACATGTGTCTGGGGATGCTATTGGTACTCTTGTTCAAAGGAGGTTTGCCTGGCATTTCGGTGCAGGACTGCCCTTGCGGGCGGGACAAACACTGATATGCAAATTAGTATTCTCCCTTTTGAAAAGTACAGTGAGCAAAAAGCAATGGCTGCGGACTCTCAAGTGGAAACAAAACACAGAGCACGTTATCATGCCATGTTTTTTCGAGAGAGGGGTGCCTGCTACGTTTTTTGTATCTTTGCAAGGAACTTGGGGTTGGTCATCCTAAGTTATTTGAGTGAAGCCAGACGTGGACTCCTTGCTCACTGTGCTCAGAGAGGCACAGCTCCCGCTCACTGAGGAGGTCCAACCAGGCTGAAACACGTTTATGGGGTTGCTGTTGGTGTTCTTGTTCAAAGGAGGTATGCCTGGCCTTTCGGTGCTGGACTGCCCTTGTGGGCGGGAGAAATACTAATATGCAAATGGTTATTCCTCCTTTGTAAAAAGTACAGTGTGCAAAAAGGATGGCTACGGACTCTCAAGTGGGGAAAAAAACACAAAGCAGGTTTCATGCCATGTTCTTTCGAAAGAAGGACGCCTGCTATCTTTTGTGTATTTTTACAAGGAACTTGGGGTTGGTCACCCTAAATTACCTGGGGAAGCCAGACATGGACCCCTTGCTCACTGTGCTCAGAGAGGTGCAGCTCCACCTCACTGATGCAGACCAACAAAGCTGAAACCTGTGTCTGGGGTCGCTGTTGGTACTCTTGTTCAAAGGAGGTTTGCCTGGCATTTCGGTGCTGGATTCCCTTGTGGGTGGGACAAAGATTGATAAGCAAATGGATATTCCTCATTTGTGAAATGTACATTGAGTAAAAAGCGATTGCTGTGCACTCACAAGTGGGAAAATAAACACAGAGCAGGTTATCATGCCATGTTCTTTTGAGAGAGGGGTGCTTGCTACCTTTTTTGTATTTTTGCAATGAACTCAGGGATGGTCACCCTCATTTACCTTGGGGAAGCCAGGCGTAGACCCCTTGCTCATTGTGCTCAGAGAGGCACAGCTCCACCTCACTGATGAAGCCCAACAAAGCTGAAACACGTGTCTGGGGTTGCTGTTGGTACTCTTGTTCAAAGGTGGTTGTCATGACTTTCACATCGCATCCCTCTAGCATAGCTCCACCCCTGCATCCAGTTACCCCAGGCAACCCCTCTACCTTGAGTTTCCCTGCGTGCACCCAGTGGCGGCATATTGCTGTCAGGCGTTCTGTTTCATCCTTTTCAGACGGTCTGTTTTTACGCCGTATTCGGCGCCCATGGCACCTCTGGCCGCAATGGAGAATGGGGACGAGGCACAAACCACCGCCGCTTAACGTGGAACAAATAATGTGACCACACACTTCCCAATCACGTGACTGGAGCGGGACATACATAAGGAAGTCCCTCATTTACAACTTTGCTTATCAGCTGTTCGCAACAGTTGCTACGCGGCTCCTCGACCTTGTTACCTTGGATCTGCTTTATGGTTTCTGGACTTCTGCTTCGACCCCGGATTGCTTCTGCATCACGTTTTGGAATTGTTCACTCGACTCTGTTAACGACTTCGCTTTGTTTCCTGGACTGCGCTTGGATTACGTTTGGCTTTGTTGTAGACCTGCAAGGTTATTTGAACTCGGACTGTTTTCCGGATTGCCTCAGCCTAGCCCTCACTGGTGCTGTCATTGAAAGGAGCTTCTGTCTCTCTCTGCAGGGACCCACTACGGCTCCTTTTCCACTTGCGTTTTTCTGACAGCCCTCTTGTGTCCCTCGGGCCGACATAGATCTGCTGCCGCTGGATACACGTCCCAGATCCCTACTCCCTCAACTTCCCACCAGGTGTAGAGACAGAACAAGACAGAACATCTTTCACAGCACATCACCACCCTCTTTTAGGTAGGTGTTCTTTTCTAGTTGTGGTACACTATTGTTGCAATACACTATTAGTAGTTAACCACTGCCTTTCTTTGCAGCGGTCCGGGTTCCAGTGTTCCTGCTCTCACCTACCTGTGGCCCTAATAACCGGTCAACAAGTTTATTATATCTCTCTGACTGGTGCTTTGGGACGGAGGTCTTCATAGTCCACATGGTTGCAGTTCCTGACAGCGGTTTGCCTGGCATTTCAGTGCTGGACTGCCCTTGTGGGTGGGACAAAGATTGATATGCAAATGGTTATTCCTCATTTGTGAAAAGTACAGTGAGAAAAAAGCGATGGCTGCAGTCTCTCAGGTGGAAAAAAAACCACAGAGCAGGTTATCATGCCATGTCCTTTCGAGAGAGGCGTGCCTGATACCTTTTTTGAATTTTTGCAAGGAACTTGGGGTTGGTCACCCTAAGTTACCTGGGGGAAGCCAGACGTGGACACCTTGCTCAATGTGCTCAGAGAGGCACAGCTCCCGCTTACAGAGGAGGTCCAACAAGGCTGAAACACGTGTATGGGGATGTTCTTGGTACTCTTGTTCAAAGGAGGTTTGCCTGGCATTTCGGTGCAGGACTGCCCTTGTGGGTGGGACAAACACTGATATGCAAATGAATATTCTCCTTTCTGAAAAGTACAGTGAGCAAAAAGCAATGGCTGCGGACTCTCAAGTGGAAACAAAACACAGAGCACATTATCATGCCATGTTTTTCCGAGAGAGGGGTGCCTGCTACGTTTTTTGTATCTTTGCAAGGAACTTGGGGTTGGTCAGCCTAAGTTATTTGGGGGAAGCCAGACGTGGACCCCTTGCTCAATGTGCTCAGAGAGGCACAGCTACCGCTAATTGAGGAGGTCCAACAAGGCTGAAACACGTGTATGGGGTTGCTGTTGGTGTTCTTGTTCACAGGAGTTATGCCTGGCATTTCAGTGCTGGACTGCCCTTGTGGGCGGGAGAAAGACTAATATGCAAATGGAAAGTCCTCCTTTGTGAAAAGTACAGTGAGCAAAAAGCGATGGCTGCGGACACTCAAGTGGAAAAAAACCACAGAGCAGGCTATCATGCATGTTCTTTCGAAAGACAGGTGAATGATACCTTTTTTTTATTTTTGCAAGGAACTTGAGGTTGGTCACCCTGAGTTACCTGGGGGAAACCAGATGTGGACCACCTGCTCACTGTGCTCAGAGAGGCACAGCTCCAGGTCACTGAGGAGGCCCAACAAGGCTGAAACACGTGTCTGGGGTTGCTGTTAGTATTCTTGTTCAAAGGAGGTATGCCTGGCATTTCGGTGCGGGACTGCCCTTGTGGGTGGGACAAACACTGATATGCAAATGGATATTCCCCATTTGGGAAACGTACAGCGAGCAAAAAGTCATGGCTTTGGACTCTCAAGTGGGAAAAAAACACAGAGCCGGTTATCATGCCATGTTCTTTCGAGAGAGGGGTGCCTGCTACCTTTTTTGTATTTTTGCTAGGAACTTGGGGTTGGTCGCCCTAAGTTACCTTGGGGAAGCCAGAAGTGGACCACTTGCTTACTGTGCTCAGAGAGGCACAGCTCTGTTACGGGTGAATGGAGAGGCGCGGCTCCTTCAAGAAGGAAGAGCACGCCAGTGTGGGAAGAGGGCGGAAGGGGAGGGACGAAGGGGAGTTCAGGCAGTTGGAGTTGGAGAAGAGTAAAGAGAGGTTGATCCTACGCATGGCTCAGGTCTTTATTGAGTGAAGCATGCACGAGTGAATGCCATGAAGCAGTAGCCAACAACTGGCGACGAAGCCTCTGCATCCACGGCGTGCCGCAAGTCGGACGTGTAAGCCCAGCACGTTAAAGGAGGAGCCACCGCATCCACGGCATGCCGCAGGGAGGGCAGTAAAGGTCAGCAGTGAAAGTAAGAAGCCGCTGCACCTGCGGCGTGCCAAAGGGCGGGCAGAATGCCCAGCAGCAGCAAGACGGGATGGGTAGAACACCCAGCAGCAGAGGAGTGGAAATTCATACCGCTGCAGAGAGGGGCCGCTGCAGCTTATACTGGCCCATCAGTAACCAAGGAGCGGGCATTCATACCGCAGCAGGGAGGGGCCACCACAGCGCATACTGGCCCAGCAGAATCCAAGGAGCAGCGCCACGAGAGACGCAAGCTCCGTCACCCGCCAAGTACCCAAAACAGTGTGGAAGAAAAGAAGACATGAACGCACGCACACCTACGCGCCAGCAGTGAAAGTCGTGCGAGGCCCGGACGCAATCTGAGGAGGAAACAGAGAGTGCCGGTAAGAAACCCACCCCAACCGCACACCACGACGCCGAAGGCCCCAGATCAATACGCACCAGCCTTCCCGTCGCGCAACATAGGAGGCCAAACCCTGTGACCAACAAAAAGGCCCACTTGACACAATAGCCTGCCATCCAGGCACAGCAGCAGCAGCACGCGGACAATAAACTGTAAATCTCACGTGGCGCACAGCCACCAATCAACCTGCAACACCTGTCTCCCAAGAGTGTCACACAAGGAACACACTCCAACACGGGATAATAAGGCACAGAACAGAACGCAAGCATTAATACCCGCAAAAGGGACCAACCTGACTGCGCGCCCCCCCCATTTGAATACCGTTACCAGCCCCGACAGACAAAAGGGTTAGTTACTGGCCTGGCCACATCTAGAAACACACTGCAAGCACAACCAACGAGCTGACACAAGATCACCACGCCACAGTGCCACAAACTGAATCACCATGACCAATCAAACACAGGTGGCCGCTGACGCTAGGGCACTCCCAACGCTAGCCCCTCATCCCACGCCAGCCTCATGAGACAACCCAACCCATTTACCCTCAATCCACACCATGATCAGGGCCAATGGTGGAAAGAATGGGTTGAGGAATTTGAAGACTTCGTAGGTGCCATTGGAACACAGGATCCTCCCAACAAAATTTGCATCTTCACTAATGTGGCAAGAAGAGAAATCAAAAATATAATACGATCAATTCCACCGCAGGAACGTGCCACATATCAGCGCCTTCTGGAAGCCATCAATGAAAAGCTGGTAGTGTCATGAGCACTGCTCCCGAGAAGCCAAGTCAAGCCCAGCATCCCCGGAAGCAGGCTCACGACCCTCGTCCCCGGCTCCAGCAAACCCCTATTGGGGCCCTTTAGACCATGTCCTGGCGCCTCTGGCACCAGGCTCATAAGGAACCTCAGTCCCGGCGCCCATAATTCTTGCAAAGGTGCTTGGGTGGACCTACCTGTAGCAGACCATGCTGCATACTCACCTTTGCAAATGCTGGCAGGATGAAGTCCCCAGCCTTCTGCTGGGAGGAACTATTCCCTGAACTGGGCCTACTTTCTTACCTGGCAGGGGCTGGTGCCACTCCTTAGCTCTGGAACACAGGAACTCTTTTACCTGGGCGAGGCTGAGGAAGAAGACACCCAATCACTCCAACACTATTTAAACCACACCCAATTGGGAAAACGTGCTTCGCGTTATTCTGCATCTGCAGCAGGACGCTCACCGAGTCAGCTCCAGCATTCCAGTGACATCTCCAGCTTCAGCTCAGCAACCTGTGGAAGAAAGACACGAGAACTATACTTACCATCCAGGAATCCAGACACCGGCAGAACCTGCAAGCAAAAGAAACATAAGGTTAGCAAGTTGCAACACGTTCGCAGCCGCGCTCGCTTACCTGATCCATATGTGCTTTCACAGATTCTTCGTGGCCTTCTCTTCAGCAGCCTAACGGCACCTGTAAAGACAAAGAACATTGTTAAGTAGGAATCGGGTGAAGGCGGCCGCATTTACTTTTCTTACCTGCTTTTGTGGGCGTATTACGATCTCTTCAACCGCAGCAGCCCAGCACCTGAAAACAAGAAAAGACATTATTAAGTGCCATTAAAGACTGCAAGAAAGCCTAACACTTACGTGTTTCCCCACGTGCATCCGCGACTGGGAAAACGCCCGCAGGGTCCCGATACCTGCAAATAAGAAAAGAACATTGTTAGAGGTGCTATAATAAGGTCACAGATCATTATACTCACGTACTTCGCACGTGCAACGGCAACGGACGAACAACGCCCGCAACATCTTAAGACCTGAAAACAGAAAACAAGGGACATTATTGAGGTGTCATTGAAATTCCCATACCTACGAACAACCGCACGTGTCGCGCTCTCAGTGACCACGCCCTCAGCATACAGGCACCTGAAAAAGACAATGCAAAGACTTCATTAAATGTGCCCATCTCTTCAAGACTATAAACTCTTTATACCTACTGGCATCCGCTCGTGCAGTAACGGCGGCATCACCTTTTGGCATCTCAGCACCTGTGCCACTTCTAAGGCCACAAAAGACTTTGAGGACCTCCAGTGACGTAACTGGAACCCACGCACCCCTGCATAAGTCGCAGGATGGAGAGCCCAGCATTTATACGCCTAAGGTGAGAGCTTGCCGAGACAAGTACAAAGCTAGGCTGTGGGAGAAACTGGCGATTGGTGGGAGAAGGAATCCCATCAAACGGTGATTAACCCTTTTTCTTCCACCTGCAGAAAACTTACCCTGCAAGTCAGACATTCGATAAGAGGAAGCCCAGTCCTGAGAGTCGTCCGAGCTCTACGCTTCTCAATTGAAGAAACGATAGCAGCCCAGCCGGGATCAGCGCCTCCGTGGGAATCAGGTGAGCGTTACGGAACGCAAAGCCTACCAATAACCTCCTACCCAGGCGCTATGGAAACTTCTGACACAGACCAACTGGCCCAGTTATTAGGGGAACTAAGAGCTGAAGTTCATGCTGCCCGCCAGGAAACGAATGTCCTTAGGAGGGAATTGATGATATCAAAAGAACGAACTGATGATCTCACCAGACAGTTATTACAGACACAAGCGGGGCAAACCCCGCTACCTAATTCAGGAGGGAGTTATATCCCAGCGGCTTCAGCCAGTCCTGTTCAAATCAACCTACCCGGAAATGTGCCATTGGCACCGCCTGAACGCTTCTCTGGTGACCCTAAAAGGTTTGCGGTGTTTATAAATCAATGCCGATTGCACTTTCTTTGTAGACCTGCAGCCTTTCCGACTGACCAGACTAAGGTAGCCTTTGTGCTTTTGTATCTTAGCGGCAGTGCCGCTTATTGGTCGATCCCTCTGGTTACACAGGATGACCCGATCCTTCGTGATTTCCCGACCTTCCAGGCAAATATGGAAAGACTTTTTGCAAGGCATTCCCAGGGGCAGGCCCTGGACAACAAACTCCTTTCCCTACGACAGGGCAATCAAGATCTTTTGGCCTACATTGCATCATTCAATAGGCTAATCGTGGAAACTAGATGGCCTGAGGACAAAAGAATCACGCTTTTTCACAGGGGTTTGCGTGGCGAACTCAAAGACGTCCTTGCCCAGGTAGTGAATCCTCCTCAGGATTGTTCAGAGTACATCGATTTGGTGGTCCAATTGGATCACAGACTACAAAACAGAAAGGCGGATTGATCCAGGTTTGAAACACGAGTGTTCCCTAAGCCTCAAAGTCACACCAAAGGAGTTGAAGCCGTCAAACCTATGCAAATTGGGGTTTTAAAGGGTCCCCTAACCCAGAAAGAACGCAACAGGAGACGACAAATGCAACTATGTCTCTATTGTGGAAATTCAGGACATTTTCTTCGAGATTGTCCGGTGAAACCACCTAAGAAGACAGTGGGAGCTTCTGATAAGAGTGCTGAAAAGCCTGAGCCGGGAAACGACCTCGCCCGACAAGTGTAGAGGTCCGCTTGCCGAGCGTAAAAACCAGTTCTTTGACCTCGCACTTCATAATGCCAATGGTCCTCGTAAACCCAGAGCAACCGGATCGTTTGCATGCAATTAAGGCATACATTGATAGTGGAGCAGTTGGAAATTATGTGGACTGCGAATTGGCTTCCAGGATGAACTTACCTCTTTGTCCAAAGGTGGTTAAAGACGTCATTACCACGGTGGATGGGACGGAAATCGCCTCCGGACCAGTGACCCATACCACTACTGAAGTGACGATACTAGGCCAAGACAGGCATCAGGAGGTAATTGTGTTCGATGTGATCAAGGCCCCTCAATTCCAAGTAATTCTAGGGATTCCTTGGTTGGAGAAACACAATCCTCAAATTGATTGGCGAGCAAAGACGATACAGTTCCCAGAGTGTGCACCTACTTGTTATCCTCGACCTAGTATTGGCCTAGCGGTAGCAACATCCGAAGGACCGCAATTGCCTTCAGAGTATCAAGAATTCCAAGATGTCTTTCAGAAGGAACAGGCTAATACCCTGCCTCCCCACAGATCTTACGACTGTCAAATAGACCTGATACCCGGAGCCACTCCCCCTTGTAGTAGAATTTACGCCCTTACCGAGCCTGAAAATCTTCATTTGCGACAGTATCTGGACCAGTACCTGACCAATGGATTTATCCGCCCATCAAAGTCTCCTGCATCCTCGGCTCTGTTCTTCGTACCTAAAAAAGAAGGTGACCTTAGAACCTGTATTGATTATCGTGCCCTGAATCAGATAACGTAAAGAACAGATACCCCCTACCTCTGATTCCGGAACTCCTTGACCAAGTTAAGAACGCCTGCATTTATACAAAGCTAGATCTCCGGGGAGCCTACCACTTGGTACGGATTAAAGAAGGCGACAAATGGAAGACGGCATTCCGCACCAAGTATGGACTATTTGAATACCAAGTGATGCCCTTCGGACTATGCAATGCACCAGCCGCGTTTCAGTATTTTATGAATGATGTCCTCAGAGAACTCATAGATGTTTGCGTAGTCGTCTACATAGATGACATCCTTGTGTACTCATCTTCAGAAGCAGATCATCGGAAACATGTTAGAGCCGTCCTTGAAAAACTCTGCCAACATAAGCTTTTTTCTAAGCTCGAAAAATGTGTTTTTCACATCACGGAGGTCGAATTTCTAAGCTTTATTCTGACACCCAAAGGAGTCCACATGGACTCGAGAAAGGTGGACGCTATCATCAAGTGGCCATCACCTACTTCCGTGAAAGGTGTCCAAAGCATGTTAAGTTTCGCCAACTTTTACCGCAGGTTTATTCCAGAGTTTTCACGAGTGGTGCAGCCCATCACCGCCCTCTTCAGAAAAAACAAACGTTTCGAGTGGTCAACAGAAGCAGAACAGGCCTTTCAAGAGCTAAAAGCCAAGTTCACCTCAGCACCCATACTGAAACACCCACGCCCAGACCTCCCTTACATCGTTGAGACCGACGCCTCCAGCTTAGCAATGGGGGCGGTTCTATCACAGAGAGATCCGGAAACTAACCAATTGCACCCCGTGGCATTCTGGTCTCGCAAGTTCTCGGCGCCTGGAATTAACTACACCATCAAAGATAAAGAGCTTTTAGCAATTAAGTCTGCTTTCAAGGCATGGCGGCACTATCTCCTTGGAGCCAAACACACTGTCACGGTAATCACCAATCATCGAAACCTACAATACCTGAAAACCGCCAAAGCTCAGTCCTCCAGACAGCTTCGCTGGGCACTTTTCTTTGCCGAATTTGACTTTGTGATTACTTATTGCCCCGGCAACAAAAAT
This sequence comes from Ambystoma mexicanum, assembly GCF_040938575.1. Classification (NCBI taxonomy): domain Eukaryota; kingdom Metazoa; phylum Chordata; class Amphibia; order Caudata; family Ambystomatidae; genus Ambystoma; species Ambystoma mexicanum. The sequence goes on along the minus strand of NC_090933.1, from coordinate 20,387,553 downwards.
GGCAAAGCGGATGCCCTTTCCCGGATTGGAATGGGAGATAATATTGTCAATCCTGAACCTGTGCCAATAATTCCAGAACAGAGAATCCTGGGCCTGATTTCTTCACAATCCATCGAAGATATCGAAGCAAAAGTTAAACAACTTGTGACCCCTTCAGACTTACAAAATTGGCAACTGAAGGGAAAGGACTTCATCATAAAAAAAGACCTGACTTATTTTCAGGGACGACTATTCCTACCACATGCCGATTTACAAAAACAGGTAATCTCTTGCTACCATGATTCGTTGATGGAGGGCCACCCAGGCATTGCCAAAACCTCGGAAAAAGTCAAGAGACACTTCTGGTGGCTGTCATGGAGAAAAGACATAAAGGAGTTTGTGATGTCCTGTGGTGTGTGTGCCCAAAACAAAGGTCAAAAGGAAAGACCAGCGGGTCTCCTGCATCCGCTAGACATCCCGCCACATCCCTGGCATACCCTCTCCATGGACTTCATCACCGATTTACCCTCCTGTTCCGGATACAACACTATTCTAGTAATTGTAGATTTGTTTTCTAAAATGGCCCACTTCGTTCCACTAAAGGGCTTACCTTCAGCTTCAGTTCTAGCACGGGAATTCCTTGAAAATATTGTAAGATTGCACGGCTTCCCTTCGGTTTTGATCTCAGATAGGGGGAGCCAGTTTATCTCTCACTTTTGGCGAAGTTGCTGTCGTTTAGCTCAAATCGATGTGAGACTTTCAACCAGCCATCATCCCCAGACCGTCGGACAAACTGAGAGGACAAACCAAACTCTGGAACAATATTTACGTTGTATGCTACAGCAGTCGGAAAGTAATTGGAAAGATATCCTTTGGATAGCCGAATATGCTTACAACAACTCGATCCATTCAGGAACCGGAAAAAGTCCCTTTTACATTGTATATGGGATTCATCCTCGAACCTCCAATCTCGACCCGCCCCAAGATCTTGGAACGCCTGCCGTGGATCAACTTCACAATGCTATCACTCAAGCTTTCAAAGAAGCGACAATCCACCTACAACAGGCTAAAGAACGGTACAAAAGGGGAGCAGACCAACACCGAAGAGACGCCCCTCAATACCAGGTTGGAGATCAAGTTTGGTTATCCACCAAACATTTATCATTTAAAGGACCTCACACCTTCAACCCAAAATATCTGGGACCATATCCAATTACAGCCATAATAAACCCAGTGGCTGTCAAATTGGGTTTGCCATCCCACATGAAAATACATCCGGTGTTTCACGTATCTCTACTAAAACCTATGCAACCTGGAACCAGACTGAATAAACCTCCAGAGCCTATTCAAGTAAATGGAGAACCTGAATTTGAGGTTAAAAACATCCTGAACTCCAAGATCATCAAGTCAAAATTATACTATCTGATCGACTGGAAGGGTTACGGACCTCAAGAACGATCATGGGAACCCTCTGACCATGTCCATGCTCCTCGTCTAGTCAGAAAATTCCACCAAATTTTTCCCAATAGGCCAAAACCTCTGGGGAAGACTAGTTTGGGAGGGGCCTTGAGGGGGGGTGCTGTCATGAGCACTGCTCTCGAGAAGCCAAATCAAGCCCAGCATCCCCGGAAGCAGGCTCACGACCCTCATCCCCGGCTCCAGCAAAACCCCTATTGGGGCCCTTTAGACCATGTCCTGGCGCCTCTGGCGCCAGGCTCATAAGGAACCTCAGTCCCGGGCTCATAATTCTTGCAAAGGTGCTTGGGTGGACCTACCTGTAGCAGACCATGCTGCATACTCACCTTTGCAAATGCTGGCAGGATGAAGTCCCCAGCCTTCTGCTGGGAGGAACTATTCCCTGAACTGGGACTACTTTCTTACCTGGGTGGGGCTGGTGCCACTCCTTAGCTCTGGAACACAGGAACTCTTTTACCTGGGCGAGGCTGAGGAAGAAGACACCCAATCACTCCAACACTATTTAAACCACACCCGATTGGGAAAACGTGCTTCGCGTTATTCTGCATCTGCAGCAGGACGCTCACCGAGTAAGCTCCAGCATTCCAGTGACATCTCCAGCTTCACCTGTGGAAGAAAGACACGAGAACTATACTTACCATCCAGGAATCCAGACACCGGCAGAACCTGCAAGCAAAAGAAACATAAGGTTAGCAAGTTGCAACACGTTTGCAGCCGCACTCGCTTACCTGATCCATCTGTGCTTTCACAGATTCTTCGCGGCCTTCTCTTCAGCAGCCTAACGGCACCTGTAAAGACAAAGAACATTGTTAAGTAGGAATCGGGTGAAGGCGGCCGCATTTACTTTTCTTACCTGCTTTTGTGCGCGTATTACGATCTCTTCAACCGCAGCAGCCCGGCACCTGAAAACAAGAAAAGACATTATTAAGTGCCATTAAAGACTGCAAGAAAGCCTAACACTTACGTGTTTCCCCACGTGCATCCACGACTGGGAAAACGCCCGCAAGGTCCCGATACCTGCAAATAAGAAAAGAACATTGTTAGAGGTGCTATAATAAGGTCACAGATCATTATACTCACGTACTTCGCACGTGCAACGGCAACGGACGAACAATGCCCGCAACATCTTAAGACCTGAAAACAGGAAACAAGGGACATTATTGAGGTGTCATTGAAATTCCCATACCTACGAACAACCGCACGTGTCGCGCTCTCAGTGACCACGCCCTCAGCATCCAGGCACCTGAAAAAGACAATGCAAAGACTTCATTAAAGGTGCCCATCTCTTCAAGACTATAAACTCTTTATACCTACTGGCATCCGCTCGTGCAGTAACGACGGCATCACCTTTTGGCATCTCAGCACCTGTGCCACTTCTAAGGCCACAAAAGACTTTGAGGACCTCCAGTGATGTAACTGGAACCCACGCACCCCTGCATAAGTCGCAGGATGGAGAGCCCAGCATTTATACGCCTACGGTGAGAGCTCGCCGAGACAAGTAGAAAGCTAGGCTGTGGGAGAAACTGGCGATTGGTGGGAAGGAATCCCATCAAACGGTGATTAACCCTTTTTCTTCCACCTGCAGAAAACTTACCCTGCAAGTCAGACATTCGATAAGAGGAAGCCCAGTCCTGAGAGTCGTCCGAGCTCTACGCTTCTCAATTGAAGAAACGATAGCAGCCCAGCCGGGATCAGCGCCTCCGTGGGAATCAGGTGAGCGTTACAGGTAGTGACACCCAACAGAGACTATGAACGCTATACTTTTAACCAATGAGCTCAGCTAGCTCATGAATCCATAGGCGATTTCGTCATCCGCGTTCAGAGGAAAATTCTGAAAAGTGACTTTGCCAACTTCAACGATGCTGAAGCAATCAGACTGCGCATAATCGAGGGTGCATATCATCAATGTTTAGAAAGCACTTCATGAAAAAACCTCTGTCCCTCAAGGAAATCCTTGACCTAGCGAGAGTATATGAACGGATAGACGTCCAAGCTGCAGCCATCGAAAATCCAAAAAAGGGAGACATCATCGCAGCTATGACACTATACACCAGGTACCAAAGCCCACAAAACCGGCATCCCTTTAGAAGCTCCCCTCAACAACCTCAGAGTGACAGGCAATGCTACTGATGCGGCTTTGAATACCCCCACAGAGGCCCATGCCCCGCAATTGGTCAAAGATGCATGCGCTGTGGCCAAGAAACCCACTTCCAAGCCATGTGCAAACAACAACTACCTGAAACGGGATCAGCCTGCCAACAAAATCCGCAAAGTCCCAGCCGACTACCGGAACCACAAAGAGACCAACACGACCGGCGACCAACCAAGTGAGGAATGACAATGGCCCATCAACACCCGAACACCGTAAGAGCCCTGCAAGGTCTGCAAATCGAGCCCAACAGGAAACCTCATGAACTGTGTAACTACCAACACTATGACCAACCCCGGATGACCACCCTGGATGGGACCTACACGAAGGAGCATGCGGTAACCCAGGAACAAGGGAGTAGCATGACCCCTACGGTACCAGGCTACGATCCATACTGCAACTCCCCGCCAAAGTCACTAATCACAGAAGACCAACAACCCCTATACCTGCAAGATGGCTATGACAGAGAATATGTCAGACTCCTCAGCATAAATACTGATGACACACCTGCTCCCAGAGTGACAGTAAAAAGGGGGAACACCAGGAACGAATTTGTCGTCGATACCGGGGCTACGAGCTCTGGCACTTATAGACCTACAATACGAATCAACGGAAATAATAAAAGGCTAAACCGTCGGACAGGCATGAAGTCCTGGCAATCAACTGCCGGCCCATCTAAAAAGACGCCCTCAAAACCCAATTTCCCAAACTATTTGAAGGGGTAGGAATACTCAAAGACTCTGTCATCAAAATATATCCTAATCCCATAGTAACACCTGTACCACAGCACCCCCGCAAAGTGGGGTTCCACCTCCAAGCAGAAGTGTATAAAGAACTACAACTCTTACTATAGAACAACATCATTGAGAAAGCCGTAGGACCCACAACATGGGTATCCCCCATTGTAATCGTCCCCAAAGACAACGGACAACTGCGCACATGCGTCGACATGCGCATTTCCAACGCCGCCATCCAAAGGGAAAGACATCTCGGGCCAAGCCTAGAAGACATGCTCGTCAGACTGAATCAAGTGACACACTTCTCCAAATTAGACCTTAACCAAGGCTACCACCAGCTCGTCATAGACCCGGTCTCTCGACCGATTACCACTTTTGCCACACACGAGGGACTATTCAGATATATGCGCCTTAACTTCGGCATATCCTCAGCCGCTGAGATCTTTCAAGAAACTATCAGGTGACTAATATCATCAGAAGTCAACGCCCTAAATTACAGCGACGACATCCTCATCTTTGGGAAAACCCAAGAACAACATGACAAGGAACTCCTTGCAGTATGCAAGATTCTACAGGATGCCGGCCTAACGCTCAATGGCCCCAAATGTGACATCAACAAAACCAGCCTTAAGTTTTTCAGACACATATTCTCCGATAGTGGCATCACAGCCGACCCTGACAAAATAAAGGCCATCACTGACCTTCACGACCCCCACAACAACAGCAGAATTACGGTCATTCTTAGGAATGGCAGGATACTGCGCACGATACCTCCAAAATTACGCCACCACCACTGACCGACTTCGGACCCTCCTCAAGAAGGACACCCCTTTCAACTGGGACTCACAGTGCCAGACAGCCTTCCAGGCTATCAAAGAAAGCCTAGCGAACCACCGTCAACTAGCCTACTTCCTCCCCGAGTGGGACACCATCATTACAGTCGACGCTAGCTGAGTAGGCCTAGGCGCCATTCTGGCACAAACCAGCCCCAGAGACAGAACTCAACATGCAGTAGTAGCCTACGCCAGCAGAGCCCTGTCCCTCACCGAAAAGGTCTACACACAGGCGCAACGGGAGAGCATAGCAGCTGTATGGGCCTGTGAAAAGTTCCACCATTTCGTAATCGGTCGAAGATTCACACTGGTCACGGACCACCAGGCCTTACTGTCCCTATTCAGGAACCCTAAAATCAAAATGCCCACCCCTCCGAATAGAACGATGGGGCACAAGACTCCAAGAATACAACTACACCATAATACACAAACAAGGGTGAGATGCCAATCCAGCCGACTACTTGTCAAGACACCCTACAGTGGACAATGATGGCTCACTAGTCTGCGAAGTGGAAGAATACATTGCGTACCTCACCACCAACGCCATGCCCCCTACCATCCCAACAGAGGTATTTGCAGCCAGAAGCAAGGCCGACCCAACCATCAAGGCTGCCCTACATCTCACCCGCACGAACAATTGGAAAAATATGCACGGGAGAAGCAATGGAGTGGAAGGAGCAGACAAGAAAGACCTAAGCCGCATAGCCAAGATACACTCAGAACTAATAGCCACAGACCAAGGTGTACTATTACGAGGCAACCGACTTGTGGCTCCAAAAGATCTCTGGAAAACACTAGTAACAATTGCCCATGAAGGGCACAGGGGAATCGAGAACATTAAGAAAATTCTAAGAAACCACACATGGTTCCCTTACATGGACATCATAGTGGAAGACATCCTAGCTCACTGCGGACCCTGCCAACAAGCAGCAAAAAAACAGACCCAAACCCGATGCAGCCGATACCACTACCGGAATGACCTTGGCAAAGGGTTGCAATAGACTTTTATGGACCACTAGAGGAAGGGGGATGCCTGCTCGTAGCGATTGACGAGTATTCACGATTCCCATTCGTCAAGCAGGCACCTTCGACATCGTTCTACGAGGCAGCACCTATCATAGACGAACTATTCAGCGAATGGGGCATTCCAGCCATTGTAAAGAAGGACAATGGACCTCCATTTCAGAGACGTGAATTCACAAAACTGGCAGACCACCTCTGTTTCCACCACACAAAAATCACACCACTCTGGCCCCAGGCCAATGGAATGGTGGAACGCTTCATGTCATCCATAAAACTAACACGGCAGAAGACCCTTGCAGATCAAATGCCACATCCACAAGCAATATGTCGAATACTCAGGAGCTATCAGAATAGCCCGCACGACGCAACAGGACAAACTCCCGCTGAACTGATGATAAAATACAAACCTCAGACTCGCATCCCCCAATGGGAAGACTATACCTCAGAGCAAGATGCAGCCATAAGGGAATGAGACGCTGAAAGAAAAGCTCAGGCCAAAGAATGGGTCGACAAGAAAAGGAAAGCAAAAGAATCACAACTGGAAGTAGGAGAGACAGTCCTGGTTCGACAAAGACAACTAAGGAAAACAGACACACGCTACAGCCCAGAGCCCCGGGTGATCACTGCTGTAGAAGGGCCCATGATAACAGCAACAGGAGAACCAGGCGAGATAACCTGAAACGCATCATTCTTCAAGAGGCTGTACCTTGAGGATCCAGAAACACCAGAGATCACCACAGAGGACCCTGAACCAGAAGAAAGCGCAAGCCCTCCGGCTGAAACAGCTGATCAAACTAGAGAGTCCCCGGGCAGACCACAAAGAACAGTGCGGAGACCTATGAGGCTCATTGAGCAAATATAGACTCCCAGCTTTCATGTTAAGCACGGGGGAGGTGTTACGGGTGAATGAAGAGGCGCGGCTCCTTTAAGAAGGAAGAGCACACCAGGGAGGGAAGAGGGCGGAAGGGGAGGGATGAAGGGGAGTTCAGGCAGTTGGAGTTGGAGAAGGATAAAGAGAGGTTGATCCTAGGCATGGCTCCTGTCTTTTTTGAGTGAAGTATGCACGAATGAATGCCATGAAGCAGTAGCCAACAAGATCCACCTCACTGATGAGGCCCAACAAAGCTGAAACACGTGTGTGGGGTTGCTGTTGGCACTCTTGTTCAAAGGAGGTTTGACTGGCATTTCAGTGCAGCACTGCCCTTTCGGGCGGGACAAAGAATGATATTCAAATGGTTATTCCTCATTTGTGAAAAGTACAGTGAGCAGAAAGTGATGGCTATGGACACTCAAGTGGGAAAAAAAACCAGAGCATGTTATCATGCCATGTTCTTTCGAGAGAGGGATGCTTGCTACCTTTTTTGTATTTTCGCAAGGAACTTGGGGTTGGTCACCCGAAGTTACCTTGGGGAAGCCAGACGTGGACCACTTGCTCACTTTGCTCAGAGAAGCACAGCTCCACCTCACTGATGAGGTCCAACAAAGCTGAAACACGTGTCTGGGGTTGCTGTTGGTACTCTTATTCAAAGGAGGTTTGCCTGGCAGTTCAGTACTGGACTGCCCTTATGGGCGGGACAAAGATTGATGTGCAAATGGATATTCCTCATTTGTGAAAAGTACAGTGAGAAAAAAGCGATGGCTGCAGACTCACAAGTGGAAAAAACCACAGAGCAGGTTATCATGTCTTGTTTTATCAAGAGGGTTGCCTGATACCTTTTTTGTATTTTTGCAAGGAACTTGGGGTTGGTCACCCTAAGTTATTTGGGGGAAGCCAGACGTGGACCCCTTGCTCACTGTGCTCAGAGAGGCACAGCTCCACCTCACTGAGGAGAACCAACAAGGCTGAAACACGTGTCTGGGATTGCTGTTGGTATTCTTGTTCAAAGGAGGTATGCCTGGTATTTCGGTGTTGAACTGACCTTGTGGGCGGGAGAAAGACTAATATGCTAATGGAAAGTCCTCCTTTGTGAAATGTACAGTGAGCAAAAAGTGATGGCTTTGGACTCTCAAGTGGGAAAAAAACACAGAGCCGGTTATCATGATATGTTCTTTCGAGAGAGGGGCGCCTGCTACCTTTTTTGTATTTTTACAAGGAACTTGGGGTTGGTCACCCTAAGTTACCTTGGGGAATCCACACGTGGACCACTTGCTCACAGTGCTCAGAGAGGCACAGCTCCACCTCACTGATGAGGCCCAACAAAACTGAAACATGTGTCTGGGGTTGCTGTTGGTACTCTTTTTCAAAGGAGGTTTGACTGGCATTTCAGTGCGGCACTGCTCTTTCGGGCGGGGCAAAGACTGATATGCAAATGGTTATTTCTCCTTTGTGAAAAGTACTGTGAGCAGAAAGCGATGGCTACGGACTCTGAAGTGGGGAAAAAACCACAGAGCAGGTTTCATGCCATGTTCTTTTGAAAGAAGGGCGCCTGCTATCATTTTTGTATGTTTGCAAGGAACTTGGGGTTGGTCACCCTAAGGTACCTGGGGAAGCCAGACGTCGACCCCTTGATCTCTGTGCTCACATGAGGAAGCCCAACAAGGCTCAAACATGCATTCGGGGTTGCTGTTGGCACTCTTGTTCAAGGGAGGTTTGCCTGGCATTTTGGTGCTGGACTGCCCTTGTGGGCGGGACAAAGAATGATATGCAAATAACTATTCCCCCTTTGTGAAAAGTACAGTGAGCAAAAAGCGATGGCTGCAGACTCACAACTGGAAAAAACCACACAGGGAGGTTATCATGTCTTGTTTTTTCGAGAGGGGTGCCTGATACCTTTTTTTTATATTTTTGCAAGGAACTTGGGGTTGGTCACCCTAAGTTACCTGGGGGAAGCCAGACGTGGACCCCTTGCTCACTGTGCTCAGAGAGGCGCAGCTTCACCTCACTGATGAGGCCCAACAAAGCTGAAACATGTGTCTGGAGTCGCTGTTGGTACTCTTGTTCAAAGGAGGTTTGCCTGGCATTTTGGTGCTAGACTGCCCTTGTGGGCGGGACAAGGATTAATATGCAAATGGATATTCCTTATTTGTGAAAAGTACAGTGAGCAAAAAGCGATGGCTGTGCACTCTCAAGTGGGAAAAAATCACAGAGCAGGTTATCATGCCATGTTCTTTCGAGAGAGGTGTGCTTGCAAAAAATGTTTGTATTTTTGCAAGGAACTTGGGATTGGTCACCCTAAGTTACCTTGGGGAAGCCAGACGTGGACCCCTTGCTCACAGTGCTCAGAGAGGCACAGCTCCACCTCACTGATGAAGCCCAACAAATCTGAAACACATGTCTGGGGTTGCTGTTGGTACTCTTGTTCAAAGGAGGTTTTCCTGGCATTTCAGTGCTGGACTGCCCATGTGGGCGGGACAAAGATTGATATGCAAATGGTTATTCCTCATTTGTGAAAAGTACAGTGAGAAAAAATCGATGGCTGCAGACTCTCAGGTAGAAAAAAACACAGAGCAGGTTACCATACCATGTTCTTTCGAGAGAGGGGTGCCTGATACCTTTTCTGTATTTTTGCAAGGAACTTGGGGTTGGTCACCCTAAGTTACCTGGGGGAAGCCAAACGTGGACCCCTTGCTCACTGTGCTCAGAGAGTCACAGCTCTGGCTCACTGAGGAGGTCCAACAAGGCTGAAACACGTGTCTGGGTTTGCTGTTGGTACTCTTGTTCAAAGGAGGTATGCCTGGCATTTCGGGGCTGGACTGCCCTTGTGGGCAGGAGAAAGACTAATATGCAAATAGGAAGTCCTCCTTTGTGAAAAGTACAGTGAGCAAAAAGCAATGGCTGTGGACTTTCAAGTGGAAAAAAAACACAGAGCAGGTTTCATGCCATAATCTTTTGAGAGAAGGGCGCCTGCTATCTTTTTTGTATTTTTGCAAGGAACTTGGCGTTGTTCACCCTAAGTTACCTTGGAGAAGCCAGATGTGGACCACTCGCTCACTGTGCTCAGAGAGGCACAGCTCCAGCTCACTGAGGAGGCCCAACAAGGCTGAAACACGTGTCTGGGGTTGCTGTTAGTATTCTTGTTCAAAGGGGGTATGCCTGCCATTTCGGTGCTGGACTGCCCTTGTGGGCAGGAGAAAGACTAATATGCAAATGGATAGTCCTCCTTTGTGAAAAGTACAGTGAGCAAAAAGTGATGGCTTTGGACTCTCAAGTGTGAAAAAGCACAGAGCTGGTTATCATGCCATGTTCTTTCAAGAGAGGGGCGCCCGCTACCTATTTTTTTTGTTTTTGAATGTGTTTATTTTAAATAGGCAGGTTATAATAATACAAAGCTTAATCAGTCGCGACATGATGCATAGTACAGTACAATCCGATTCCTTTCCCGCTCGCTCCCCCAGTCTGAAGTTCCTACCCCCCCCCGCTCCCGCTGGGGATCTCCAACTTGTGCAGTTCTCTTGGCCAATTGAGGCTTAAATGTGAAAGCCGGGAAATTTTGGTCAAAGTCGAGGACCGGACCCCAGATATTATGAAAGCAGTGTAGAAGGCCTGCCCCGGCGGCTGTCACCCTCTCAGCTATCAAAATGTCCCAGACCTTCACCCACCAGAACGGCATGAGGGGACCTTCCGCCGTCTTGCAGGTGCGGGCTATCACGTTCCTGCCCGCCAGTAAGCATTGTGATAATAGTTTGGCCTTAGGTCCTGACCTTGGGAAGATTCCAGGAATCGGAGCTCCAAGGAGAATAGGTACGGGGTCTAGGGGCAGTCGCACCCGAGTGATGTCCGCAATCGTCGCCAGGCATTGTTTCCAGAAGACTTGAGCCTTGGGGCAGGACCACCACATATGGAAGAAGGAGCCTACTTGGCCACATTGTCTCCAGCAGTGTGGGTCGAGAGTGGGATGCATGTGATGGAGTCTTAAGGGCGGGAAATACCACCGGAGGAGGATATTGTAGGCGCTTTCCCTATTTATGATGCAGGATGAAGAGGTGTGGGCCCGGGACCAGATACAACCCAGAGTTGGTCCTCAATAGGATGTACCAGGTCCGCTTCCCATTGGGCCATATACTGGGGCTTGGAAATCAAGAAGTCCGGTTGGAGGCGTTTGTATAGAGTAGAGATTTTCCCTCGGGGTGGAAGCTCATTAAGAGTCAGTTCAATAGCCGCGGGGGGGGGGGCGGGTGGCTGTCTGGCGAGTCTGTGGATGAGTGCACCAGTGGCGCAGCTGGATATACGTGAACCTATCCTGTTCCTGAATCTTAAAGAGTTCTTTACATCGCTCGAAGGTGCAGGGTTGGCCCCCTTCGAAGAGTTGTCCCAGGGTCTCCAGGCCTCCTGCGATCCAGGGCCCAAAGTTTCGAGTTGCCAGTCCAGGTGAAAAAGTCGGGTTCATAAACGCTGGCGCGAGGTGGGTGAGTCCCGCTGGAATCCTCTTTAGTTTCAATGCTTTGTCCCAGACCGAGATGGTATGTTTAGTGGTCGCCAGCAGTTCCCGCCATCGCCGCCATTCCGGGGGAGGGATATTCGGGAGAAAGCGTAGTGGTAGAGGTAGCTGCGCCTGTTCGAGGTCCACCCATCTAGGGTGGTTAGTAAGTATTTGCCACGATTGAATACAGGCCAGCTGAGCCACCATCTGGTATTTCTGTAGGTCTGGGACCCCGAGACCACAGAGCCTTGCGTTGCCCAGCATCGTGGATTTAGGGATCCTGGGTTTTTTCCCCCTCCAGATAAACTGCAGCATTTTCTTCTGTAGGTTTTGGAGGGCTGGTGCCGGAATCGAAACTGGGAGTGAGGAGCAAGCGTAAAGGGACCTCGGTAGCAAGTTCATTTTACACGCCGTAATACGGCCCATCAACGAGATCTCCTGTGCTGCCGAACGCTTGAGATCTGCCTCCAAGACCGTGAATAGTGGAGGGAAATTAGCCCGATAGACCTCGCTTGGGTTAGCTGGAATCTGGACTCCCAGGTAACTGATTTCGCTGGTCGTCCATTGTACTGGGCATAACGGGATTAGGGCTTCTCGGTCCTTCAAGGACAGGCCCACCGCGAGGGCAGCTGACTTCCGGAAATTGATGGCAAAGCCTGTGACCCTTCCATACCTTGCTATCTTTGCCAGGGCCGGAGGGAGGGAGGAACGGGGCTCTGTGATGGTCAGAAGGACATCATCCGCGTAGAGGGCCAGTTTATGGTGCGCTATGCCCGATTGGAAGCCTTTGATTGCAGGGTTCAGCCTGATCCACTGGGCGAATGGCTCCATAATTAGTGCGAAAAGGAGCGGCGACAATGGACATCCCTCTCTGGTTCCACAGGTTAAGCTGATAGGGGAAGAAAGGGTGTCATTGACTCTGAGAAGGGTTTTGGCCGCTTTATAGTTTGCCAGCGTCATAGTTCAGAATTCCGGGCCGAATCGAAAATCTTCGAGGGTGAGCCTCATAAAGGTCCAGTCTACTTTATCAAATGCCTTAATTGCGTCCAGGGCCAGAAGCACCAACTCCCGGGAGTCTCGGGAGGCAAGTTCCACCAGATCCAAGGCCCTGCGGATATTGTCGGCGGTGGAGCGATGTTTGAGGAAGCCAGTTTGATCGGCGCTGATTATCTACGGCAAAACCTGGGAGAGACGTGTATATTAGCATCAATATTGAGAATTAGAATATATATTAGCATCAATATTGAGTAGGGCGATAGGTCTATATGACGCAGGATTCCTCGGATCGCGTCCAGGTTTTGGCAGTAAAACATTAATTGACTCTTGCATGGACGGGGTTATCGTGCCTGTGGTTCTGAATGAATTAAACAGCTGCGCCAGAGGCGCTAACAATTGAGGTTTGAAAATCTTGTAGAACCTAGTCGTAAATCCATCCGGGCCGGGGGCCCGGGTTTTAAGGGCTTTTATCGCCACATCCACTTCCTCGTCGGTAATCGGTGCCTCTAGAGAGTCATAGGCTGCTTTCTTTAGTCGGGGCAGCCCTGCTTCCCGTAGATATTCCTTTTGTTCTCTCACGTCTCGCACCGGAGCAGTCATCATCTAGGTCTGGTGGGTTGTTGCAAGCCGAAGTTTTTCCTGGTCAGCATATTGGATTTTGCCATGTTGATCCCGCAGACCCACAATCGTGTTATACCTCCTTGTCTTGGCAAGTATGGCCACCAGTAATCTATTTGCCTTGTTGTTCTTAGCATAGTAAAACTGCTTAGCCTTCGCCATTTGGTGGGCAGTATGTTCAGCATAGTGGGCCTCAATCTTCTTTTGCGCTATCCGGATAGCCCGCTGTGTTTTAGGGGTCCAGCCCTTTTCCTTATGGAACCTTTCTGCTTTTTCAAGTTCTTCCTCGAGGCTCTAACAAGTTTGTCGTCTATGCCTGTGATAGGCCACTCCTTGCGCAATCAGTGCCCCCTCACCACTGCCTTCATTGCGTTCCAGTTGTTGGCGGGGGAGGTGTCTTCGCTAGGGTTCTCTTTGAAGAAATTAGTGATCGTGGTTGCAATTGTATCTCTGAGTGGCATTTCGTTAATAACGTCCATCTGCGCTGTTGGGGATTAGGTGGTTCCTGCACTCGGATCTCCAGGGCCACTGGGGCATGATCAGACAGGATTCTGGAGCCAATTGTCACATTGTCAGTGAATGTAAAGAGAAGGTCTATCCTGGAGAACGTTCTGTGAACATACGAGTAGAAGGAAAAGTCTGTTTCAGACGGGTGGAGTACCCTCCACGAGTCTACTACCCCCAAAGTTCTGAATAATTGCAGGAGAGCCAAAGCTGTAGCAAAGTCCCCGGAAGAGGGCGGGTGCGACTTATCTTTCATGGGGTCCGGGACCCCATTGAAATCACCACCAATCACTATCTGGCCCTTCAGGAAGGGAGAGAGAGCTGTACTTAGCGATTCATAGAAAAGCGCCTGGCCTGAGTTGGGCGCATACACTGAAACTATGGAGTACAATTGTCCAAGCATCAGACATTTTACCGCCATGTATCACCCCTACGGGCAGCTCATGGAATCTAAAATTTGAGGGTTCAGCCCCTTCCCAAACAGGATTGCCGTGCCACCTCTCTTGGAATTCTCAGATGAGAAGAGTTGCTATGGAAAGTTTCGGGAGCGTAAGCGACCATGGTCCGCCGGCAGTAGGTGAGTCTCCTGTAGCATTGCCACTGCCGCATTGTCATTCTGGAGTTTCTGTAGGATGGACTTGCGTTTGGAAGGTGAGTTCAGTCCCCAAACGTTCAGGGAGACAAACCGCAGCGTCTGATGTCCCGGGACCAGCCCTGGGGACTCCAACAAGTTTTGAGGAGGGGGGGAGATATAGGAGGATTAGCAATCATGTCGGGGAATGTGCAGCCATACATTTACCTGCCTTTGGGGTTTTTGCTCGGACCGCCAACGGGAGGACCGAGATTTAACTAGGGGAGGCAGACCGTTTGTGGGTCACAGGCCCCCCCTGGCCAACAGGGCCATAGAACAATGAAAGGCCAATATGGCCAAAATTATCAATAGTCTTGTGGTGGATCGTTCCAAGGACTCATAGGTGGAAAGTACCTTGGAGCTGGGTATGAGCCGTGGAATGGTGCCCGCAGCATTAGGGATGGTGCTCATCTGTGTTCCTGTGGGTGCTGCTCGGCTCCAGAGTACAGGGCCGGCGAGCCGGGAGTGTAAGAGCAGGAGATCTCATCATGGGACCACGCAAGGCTATTTCCTCCTCCGGAATCTCGGAACCTTCGACCAGGAATTTTGTGTGGGATTAGGAGCTGCCACAGGGTCCGAGCCGGCCGTCGCCCCTGTGGGCAGTGAGGGTGAAGGGCTGGAAGCGTCCGGGTTCAAGATGTTTTCAGCATCTTCCAAGTGGCTAATTCTCCTTAATGAGCCTTTGTAGGAGAATTGCAAGGCTGTGGGATAAAGCCATTTGTAGCAGACTTTTTGGGCTTGAAGAAAGGTGGTTAACGGGCAGAGGGCTTGCCTCCTCTACAGAGTAAGAGGAGATAGATCTTGAAAAATCTGGAGGGAGGCCCCCTGGAATGTGATGTCAACCTTGGAGCAGCTGATCACCAAGATGGCTTCTTTCGTGGTGAAAACGTGCACCCTGGTGATGACACCAGGAGGGCCAATCAGATTCCACTTCGCGACGACGGTTCAGCCTCTGGGTGCGGTCTAGAAGAAGCTGCGAGTCATCAAGGTCAGGGAGAAGGGTTTGAAAAAAGATGCCTACGTATTCAGCTAACTCCTTGTCTGGAATCGAGGTAGGAACCCCTCGAATTCGGAGGTTGTTGCGCCAGGCCCTATTTTCCAGGTCTTCCTGCTTGTATTCTAGAATGTCGCATTTGTCCTGCAGAAGTTTAATTGAACGCTGGACCTCGGCTAAGGTGGAGGTATGATCCTGGGAGCGATCCTCAACCTCCCCCAATCTCTGTTCCACCTCCGGGACCCTTTTGTCCGTGCTCTCCAGCTTGGTAGAGAGTTCCGTCATACAGGACCGGAATTCTGCTTTGATATCAGCAATAAATTCACGGATATCTTCTTTGGTCGCCAGAGGTCCCTTGTTGTCTAGAGATTCCTGCGAGGCAGAGGGGCAGGGGTCCTATTTCTTCGTTTTTTCAGATGACATTAACATAGTTGCTATGTCCGAGGACTTGGTGGATTTCTGTAGCTTAGACATTGTGTTGCTTGTCGGCGGCGGGTCAATGGCCGCCAAGAGCACCGCAGCCGTGAAGGCGAATCGCTGCAGGAGCCGCCAGGAAACTCCCAGAGCCCCGCAAGAAGCTAAGGTGTGTCACTCGTGCAGATTATAGCCTTGTCCGCGGGGAACAGGGCCGTGGGCCGGGGCGCCCCAGGAAGAGTTCAGGAGGCTGAAGGGGAGAAGAAGAGTCAAAGAACTTGCACGCGGGCCAAGCTTACCACCAGTGTGGGTCCAGGATCCTTTAGGAAGGCGCAGAGTGTCCAAGTGGGTGCTGATTGCTCACTCACAAAGGCGGCGAGGCACGATGAGATATACGCCAGGGACTCCTGGATACGACTCCCACTGCCAGCTGCTGCATGAGAGGGGTGGGACTCACACCCCAGCCAAATACCTCTGCCGTTTCCCTGGACTTCAAACCGGGAGGTGTGGCACCGTATGGGGCCGATCGTGAGTGTCTACAGGTAGGTGAGTTGGCCCCACCAGGAGCTGGGGGAGCCACCCACGCGACTCGTGGAGGCTTGTGCATGTGGGGGGGGAGAACCCCTTAGTCCAGAGGAGTGCCGCCGCAGGATGATGTGGGCCGGGGCGCCCCAGGAGAGAGAAGGAAGAAAAAGGAGGCTGCGAGGTGGGTGCCCAATGGAGCCGAGAAGATGCCCCCTGGTCAGGGTACCAGCAGCGCAAGGCTCCAATCTCTCAAGCAGGGCGCGGGAGGAAAGAGCCGGAGCTGGCTGGGGAGCGATGAGGCCCCGCGGGATCACTGCGGCCAGAAGAGGGAGAGGGGGTGAGAGAGGGTGGGGGAAGGCCGGGGAACAACTCCGGGAGGCGTCGTGGTGCACAGGTGAGTGCAGCCCAGCCCTCAGGCGCCACCGACAGCCCCCACGGCGGGCAGGCCCCACTCCCCTCTAGCTGTAGAGGGGCCACCAGGTGCAATTCCAGTGCGGATTCCTCCTGAAGTTGATGTGGGGGCGGGCGGCGGCGGCAGAACTTCTCTACACGCCGACCACCTCAGTCGCGGCCCCCTCTGCCAGGGATCCTCCACTCGGATTCCGGCAGGCCGTCCGTGCCATCAGCTGGGCTCTGCGCGTCGGAGCGGATCTTCACCCCGTGGGACCAGCACCAGTCGGGCGCCCGCGGGAGGTCCGGGAGGGGAGCCCTTCAGCGTCTCACCCAGGCATCCAGACCGGCTCCTCTATCCGGAGCCACATCAACACCTCCTCCGCTTCGGCGCTTCAGGCGGGGGGCTGGGCCGCCCTCTGCAGAAAGATGGAGCCAGTCCACTCGCCACACTCGGGTGCTCACCTCCCCCAGCCTGGGCGTTGCGAAAGGGCTCGCCTCCATGTCTCTGTGGCGTACGCACACAGTGGTGCGCCCGACATCTTGGTTTTCTCGGGCGGGGGAGGGAGCCGGGATCTGGACGGTGATTTCAGGTGAAACGCTCCGACATCAGCCCCTCATCTCCGGACTGATTGTGCTCCATTGGTTCCAACACACGCGGCCGGTGTCGGTGGGTCAGTTAGGGCCCAGGAACTGCATAAATATAAGCACGGCAGTGGCGATCCACGGGCAGCTTCAGAGGAGCGTCCTCATCGAGTCGGCTCCAAGCCACGCCCCCCGCCTGCTACCTTTTTTGTATTTTTGCAAGGAACTTGGGTTTGGTCACCCTAAGTTTCCTTGGGGAAGCCAGACGTGGACCACTTGCTCACTGTGCTCAGAGAGGCACAGCTCTGTTATGGGTGAATGAAGAGGCACGGCTTCTTTAAGAAGGAAGAGCACGCCCGGGTGGGAAGAGGGCGGAAGGGAAGGGACGAAGGGGAGTTCAGGCAGTTGGAGTTTGAGAAGAATAAAGAGAGGTTGATCCTAAGCATGGCTCCTGTCTTTATTGAGTGATGCATGCACAAGTGAATGCCATGAAGCAGTAGCTGTCGCCCTTGCCCCTGGCACTCACTGGCAAGTCAGCTTTCCAGTTAGGGCCAGGTCAAAGACCTTAAAACCTCATCCAAGACTCTTTGGCGCCCGGCTCATAACCATCATGAAGACCAACATTAGAATGGGACTATTTATTTGGGACTATTTAACTTGGTGGGGTTCAGCCAACATGGAGGTACACACATAGCTCAGTTACAAGGAACTGCAGTCTAGTCTTTTGGGTGTGGCAGGCCTGGGACTACTTTACCTGGACTACTTTGGGTGTGGCAGGCCTGGGACTATTTTACCTGGACTACTTTACCTGAGACTATTTAAACCACACCCAAACAGCAGAACATGCTTTGCGTTATTCTGCTGTGGGCAGCGTAGCGCTCACCGTGTCCAGTTCTTTGATGCCAGCTTACCTGAAACCAAGAATACAAAAAAAGGTAGCAGGCGCCCCTCTCTCGAAAGAACAAGGCATGATAACCTGTTCAGTGAACAAGAGTACCATCAGCAACCCCATACACGTGTTTCAGCCTTGTTGGGCATCATCAGTGAGGTGAAGCCTCTCTAAGCACGGTGAGCAGGGAGTCCACGTCTGGTTGCCCCCAGGTAACCTAGGGTGAACAACCCCAAGTTCCTTTCAAAAATACAAAAAAAGGTAGCAGGCGCCCCTCTCTCAAAAGAACAAGGCATGATAACCTGTTCAGTGGTTATTAACCACATTGAGAGTTCGCAGCCATTGCTTTTTGCTCACTGTACCTTCACAGATGGGAAATATCCATTTGCATATCAGTTTTTGTCCCGCCCACAAGGGCAGTCCAGCACCGAAATGCTATGGCAATTCCTCTCTGAACAAGAGTACCATCAGCAACCCCATACACGTGTTTCAGCCTTGTTGGGCATCATCAGTGAGGTGAAGCTGAGCCTCTCTAAGCACAGTGAAACCTAGGACCTACAGAGAGAGAAAGAACACTACGAAACTTACCTGGAACAGTATCCTGTCTTCAATCCATCGCTGACTTCAGTTCCACTCACCTGAAGGTAAGAACTCCATCATCCAGCACTGCATGCATCCTGGAATACCATAACCTGGAAAGAGGAGAAAGAAAGACAGCATTAGCAAGTGTTTACTCACGTTTCCAACTTGGTCGCTGCTCGCCCCCACATCTACACACCCCTGCCACGAGGAGCAGGACGGAGAATCCACCTGTTACAATATTAAGGTGAGGAGAAGGCCCAAGGGGGAGGAAGGAGTTGAGGCCAAGGGAGGTGGGAAAACATAAAGACAATCTGGTATTGAATCCAGCTCTCCTATATTGCAGACCCATCTTTAACCAGAGGCATTACCAAGAGACCGGGAGAGGGTTCGAGAGCGCAAATCATCCAACTAGGGCTGGGTGGCGTCCCCGTGGATACCAGGTGAGCGTAACAGTAGCCAACAACTTGCGACAAAGCGGCCGCATCCACGGTGTGCCGCAGGTCGGGCATGTAAGCCCAGCAGGTTAACGGAGGAGCCGCCTCATCCACTGCGTGCACCAGGGAGGGCAGTAAAGCCCAACAGTGAAAGTAAGAAGCCGCCGCACCAGCAGCAGCAAGACGGGACGGGTAGAACACCCAACAGCAGAGGAGCGGATATACATACCGCTGCAGAGAGGGGCCACTGCAGCGCATACTGGCCCAGCAGTAACCAAGGAGCGGGCATCCATACCACAGCAGGGAGTGCCCACCACAGTGCATACTGGCCCAGCAGAATCCAAGGAGCAGCGCCACGAGAGACGCAAGCTCCGTCACCCGGTAAGTACCCAAAACAGTGTGAAAGAAAAGAGGACCCGAACCCGCACACACCTACGCGCGAGTAGTGAAAGTCGTGCGAGGCCCGAACGCAATCCGAGGAGGAAACAGAGAGGGCCGGTAAGACACCCGCCCCAACCACGCAGCGCGACGCTGAAGGCCCCAGATCAATATGCACCAGCCTTCCTGTCACGCAACATAGGCGCCAAACCCTGTGACCAACAAAAAGGCCCACTTGACACAATAGCCTACCATCCAGGCGCAGCAGCAGGAGCAGGTGGAACTGTAAATCTCACATGGCGCACAGCCACCAATCAACCTGCAACACCTGTCACTCAGGAGTGTCACACAAGGATAATAACTCCAACACGGATAATAAGGTACGGATAATAAGGTACAGAACAGAATGCAAGCAGGAGTACCCGCAAAAGGGACCAACCTGACTGCGGCCCCCCCATTTGAATACCGTTACCTGTCCCGACAGACAAAAGGGTTAGTTACTGGCCTGGCCACACCTAGCAACACACCACAAGCACAACCAACGAGCTGACACAAGATCACCACGCCACAGTACCACAAACTGAATCACCATGACCAATCAAACACAGGTGGCCGCTGACGCTGGGGCACTCCCAACTGCCAACGCTAGCCCCTCATCCCACTCCAGCCTCATGAGATGACCCAACCCATTTACCCTCAATCCACACCATGATCAGGGACAACTGTGGGAAGAATGGGCTGAGGAATCTGAATACTTCGTAGGTGCCATTGGAACACAGGATCCTCCCAACAAAATTAGCATCTTCACTAATGTGGCAGGAAGAGAAATCAAAAATATAATACGAACAATTCCACCGCAGGAATGTGCCACATAACAGCGCCTTCTGGAAGCCATCAATGAAAAGCTGGTAGTGATAACCAACAGAGACTATGAATGCTATACTTTTAACCAATGCACTCAGCTAGCTCATGAATCCATAGGCGATTTTGTCATCCGCATTCAGAGGAAAATTCTGAAAGGTGACTTTGCCAACTTCAACGATAACGAAGCAATTAGACTGCGGATAATCGAAGCGTGAATATCATCAATGTTTAGAAAGCACCTCCTGAAAAAACCTCTGTCCCGCAAGGAAATCCTTGACCTAGCAAGAGTATATGAACGGATAGACGTCCAAGCCGCAGCCATCGAAAATCCCAAAAAGGGGGACATCATCGCAGCCATGACACTGTAAACCAGGTACCAAATCCCACAAAGCCGGCAACCCTTTAGAAGCTCCCGTACAACGACCTCAGAGTGACAGGCAATGCTACTGATGTAGCTTTGAATACCCCCACAGAGGCCCATGCCCCGCAATTGGTCAAAGATGCATGCGCTGTGGCCAAGAAAACCACTTCCAAGCCATGTGCAAAGAACAACTACCCGAAACAGGATCTGCCCGCCAACAAAATCTGCAAAGTTCCGGCCGACTCCCGGAACCAAAAAGAGACCAACACGACCGGCGACCAACCGAGAGAGGAATGACATACCCCACACTGGCCCATCAACATCCGATCATCGTAAGAGCCCTGGAAGGTCTGTAAAACGAGCCCGACAGGAAACCTCATGAACTGTATGACTACCAACACTATGACCAACCCCGGATGACCCCCCTGGACGGAGCCTACACGAAGGAGCATGCGGTAACCCAGGAACAAGGGAGTAGCATGACCCCTACGGCACCAGGCTACGATCCATACTGCAACTCCCCGCCAAGGTCACTAATCACAGAAGACCAATAAACCCTATACCTGCAAGATGGCTATGACAGAGAATATGTCAGACTCTTCAGCATAAATACCAATGACACACCTGCTCCCAGAGTGATGGTACAAATGGGGTACACCAGGAACCAATTTGTCGTCGACACCGGGGCTACCGTCAATGTGATGAACGAAGAATTACAACACACAATAGCAGATCTCTATCCTCTACGCCAGTCTAAAACACAAATCTTCCAGTGGGGAGCGGCGCAACCCCTTACATCCAAGGGCCAATTCCTCTGCAACCTAACCCACAGAGGCCTCACTGTACCAACGACTATACATGTCATCCAGAGTCCCTCAGTAGGGTGATGCCTCCTCAGCTATAGAACAGCCAGAGCTCTGACACTCATAGACCTACAATACGAATCAACGGAAATAATAAAAGGCTACCCGTTGGACAGGCATGAAGTCCTGGCAATCAACTGCCGGCCCATCTACAAAGACGCCCTCAAAACCCAATTTCCCAAACTATTTAAAGGGGTAAGAATGCTCAAAGACTCTGTCATCAAACTATACACTGATCCCACAGTAACACTGGTACCACAAAACCCCCGCAAAGTGGGGTTCCACCTCCAAGCACAAGTGTCCAAAGAACTACAACTCTTACTACAGAACAACATCATTGAGAAAGCCGTAGGACCCACACCATGGGTAACCCCCATGATAATCGTCCCCAAAGACAACGGACGACTGCGCATATGCGTCGACATGCGCATTCCCAACTCCGCCATCCAAAAGGAAAGACATCCCGGGCCAAGCCTTGAAGACATACTCGTCAGACTGAATGAAGCGACACACTTCTCCAAATTAGACCTTAACCAAGGCTACTACCAGCTCGTCATAGACCCGGCCTCTCGACCGATTACCACTTTTGCCACACACGAGGGACTATTCAGATGTAAGCGCCTTAACTTTAGCATATCCTCAGCCACTGAGATATTTCAAGAAACTATCAGGCAACTAATATCATCAGAAGTCAACACCCTAAATTACAGCGACGACATCCTGATCTTTGGGAAAACCCAAGAACAACATGACAGGGCACTTGTTGCAGTTTGCAAGATTCTACAGGATGCCGGCCTAACTGTCAATGGCCCCAAATGTGACATCAACAAAACCTGCCTTAGGTTTTTCGGACACATATTCTCTGAAAGTGGCATCACAGCCGACCCTGACAAAATAAAGGCCATCACTGACCTTCACGCCCCCACAACAACAGCGGAATTACAGTCGTTCTTAGGAATGGCGGGATACTGCACACGATTACTCCAAAATTACACCACCACCACTGACCCACTTCGGACCCTCCTCAAGAAAGACACCCCTTTCAACTGGGTCTCACAGTACCAGACAGCCTTGCAGACTATCAAAGAAAACCTGGCGAACCACCGTCAACTAGCTTACTTCCACCCTGAGTGGGACACCATCATTGCAGTCGACGCTAGCCCAGTAGGCCTTGGCGCCATTCTGGCCCAAACCAGTCCAGAGACAGAACTCAACACACAGTAGTAGCCTACGCCAGCTGAGCCCTGTCCCCCACCGAAAAGGCCTACTCACAGGTGGAACGGGAGAGCCTAGCAGCTGTATGGGCCTGTGAAAAGTTCCACACTTCGTAATTGGTCGAAGATTCACACTGGTCACAGACCACCAGGCCTTACTGTCCCTATTCGGGAACCCTAAAATCAAAATTCCCACCCCCCAAATAGAACGATGGGGCATAAAACGCCAAGAATACAACTACACCATAATACACAAACCAGGGCGAGATGCCATTCCAGCCGACTACTTGTCAAGACACACTACAGCGGACAATGATGGCTCACTAGTATGTGAAGCGGAAGAATACATTGCGTACCTCTCCACCAAAGCCATGCCCCCTACCATCCCAACAGAGTTATTCGCAGCCAGAAGCAGGGCCGACCTCACCATCAAAGCTGCCCTACATCTCACCAGCACGAACAGTTGGAAAAATATGCACGGGAGAAGCAATGGATAGGAAGGAGCGGACAAGAAAGACCTAAGCCGCATAGCCAAGATACACTCAGAACTAGTAGCCACAGACCAAGGCGTACTATTACGAGGCAACTGTCACACTCACCTGTGTCTCTGCAGGAGCGATGGATTTGCCTCCTTTGACCCGAGTACTCACTTCCCCTGTTCCACCTGGAGGAATACCTGTCATATATAAGATGCACATTAAGATTTAGGTTCACTTGATTCCCCTGGGCTCCCCCCCTTCTCTCTAAAAATGTACTGTGATGTCCCCCAAAGGGCTTACCTTGGGTTTTAGTGAGGTATGCACTCCATCCTGGATTCTCAGGGGTGCAATTCTAATGGGGACTTCGTAGCCCTACACACGTAGGAATAATGCCAATGTCTGTTAGCCGCGTTCTGATGCAACACGCTGTTATGGCTTCACAGCGAGGCAGAGTGTTCCATATGCTAGTTACTTCACTAGCAAGAAGTTCTTTCCACATGCCGAATGTTGTGCGGTGGGTTTGGAGAGTCCAGTACTGTCCGAATTGCCTTTATGTTGCCAAGGTACCTTGGGAAGACTTGCGCAGCGTGTAGAACTCTGAACTGCCGGTGGGTATGCACGGCGTTGCTAGGGCGCACCAAGTAATGTTTCTCCTTTCTTTTGCAGGAGTGGATTGTGGAGTGCTCGAACTACAAGCTTGGATTCTGAGCAACTGGAGAACCTCAGAGGTCAGGTAAGTATGTGCAGCGTTACTTGAGCGAGCGCACTAAGTAATGTCTCTCCTTTCTTTTGCAGGAGTTGGAGTACTCGGGCTACGAACCTGGATTCCAGCGTAGCGGGAAGAATCTCAGTGATTCGGTGAGTATGCTCAGGTGTTACCTCGTGTCCGGGGAAGGCTGCTGCGTGGAATAAGCACAGAGGATGATCCGGGGCCGGTGAGCAGAAGCAGGATGATCCGGAGAAGGTAACAAGCAGGAGGATCCGGAGCTGGTAAGCAGAAGCAGGATGATCTGGAGCAGGTAAGCAGAAGCAGGATGATCCGGAGCAGGTAAGCAGAAGCAGGATCACAGTGAGTGTGTTGGTAATGCAGTTTACACAAAGCAACTGGAAGAATCTAGGGTGTGGCTTATATAGCCAGCCACACCCGAACACTAGAGAGCTGATGGATTTTCATACACTTCCTGTTTGGCAACAGGAAGTGGCAACCACGAAGTAACTAAAGAATATCAGGAAGGAACTAGAGGGAGTTATCGGCTGTGGGCTTTTGTGTGTCTGTGTGTCTATGCCAGGCCTGCCAAGCCTCCACCAGCTTGCCCTGACTACATGCCTGGTACTCATGACAGCAACCGACTAATGGCTCCAAAAGACCTCCAGAAAACACTAGTAACAATAGCCCACGAAAGGCACAGGGGAATCGAGAACACTAAGAAAATTCTAAGAAACCACACATCGTTCCCTTACATGGACATCATAGTGGAAGACATCCAAGCTCACTGCGGACCCTGCCAATAAGCAGCAAAAAAGACAGACCCAAACCCGATGCAGCCGATACCACTACCGGAAAGACCTTGGCAAAGGGTTGCAATAGACTTTTATGGACCCCTAGAGGAAGGGGGATACCTGCTCATAGCGATTGATGAGTTTTCACGATTCCCATTCGTCAAGCAGACACCTTCGACATCGTTTTACGAGGCAGCACCTATCATAGACGAACTATTTAGAGAACGGGGCATTCCAGCCATTGTAAAGACAGACAATGGACCTCCATTTCAGGGACGTGAATTCACAAAACTGGCAGACCACCTTGGTTTCCACCACAACAAAATCACACCACTCCGGCCCCAGGCCAATGGAAATGTGGAACGCGTCATGGCGACCATAAAACTAACATGGCAGAAGGCCCTTGCAGATCAAATGCCACATCCACAAGCAATATGCCGAATGCTCAGGGGCTACCAGAATACCCCGCACGACGCAACAGGACAAACTCCAGCTGAACTGATGATAAAATACAAACCTCGAACCCGCATCCCCCAATGGGAAGACTATACCCCAGAGCAAGATGCAGCCATAAGGGAACGAGACGCCGAAATGAAAGCTCGGGCCAAAGAATGGGCCGACAAGAAAAGAGTCCTGGTTCGACAACGACAACTAAGGAAAACAGACAAACGCTACAGGCCAGAGCCCCGGTGATCACTGCTTTAGAAGGGCCCATGATAACAACAACAGGAGAACCAGGCGAGATAACCCGAAACGCATCATTCTTCAAGAGGCTGTACCTTGAGGATCCAGAAACGCCAGAGATCGCAACAGAGGTCCCTGAACCGGAAGAAAGCGCAAGCCCTCTGGCTGAAACAGCTGGTGAAACCATAGAGTCTCCGGGCAGACCAAAAAGAACAGTGCAGAGACCTGTGAGGCTCATTGAGCAAATATAGACTCCCAGCTTTCATGTTAAGCACGGGGGAGGTGTTACCGGTGAATGAAGAGGCGCGGCTCCTTTAAAAAGGAGGAGCCCGCCAGGTTGGGAAGAGGGGGGAAGGGGAGGGACGAAGGAGAGTTCAGGCAGTTGGAGTTGGAGAAGAATAAAGAGAGGTTGATGCTACGCATGGCTCCTGTCTTTATTGGGTGAAGCATGCACAAGTGAATGCATGAAGCAGTAGCCAACAAGCTCCACCTCACTGATGAGGCCCAACAAAGCTGAAACACGTGTCTTGGGTTGCTGTTGGTACTCTTGTTCAAAGGAGGTTTGACTGGCATTTCACTGCGGCACTGCCCTTTCAGGAGGGACAAAGACTGATATGCAAATGGTTATTCCTCCTTTGTGAAAAGTAAAGTGAGCAGAAAGCGATGGCTAAGGACTCTCAACCGGGGAAAATACCACAGAGCAGGTTTCATGCCATTTTCTTTCGAAAGAAGGGCGCCGCCTAACTTTTTTGTATTTTTGCAAGGAACTTGGGGTTGGTCACCCTAAGTTACCTGGGGGATGCCAGACGTGGACCCCTTGCTCACTGTGCTCAGATGAGGAGGCCCAACAACGCTCAAACATGAATTTGGGGGATGCTGTTGGCACTCTTGCTCAAGGGAGGTTTGTCTGGCATTTTGGTGCTGGACTACCCTTGTGGGTGGGACAAATAATTATATGCAAAAGGATATTCCCCTTTTGTGAAAAGTACAGTGAGAAAAAAGCGATGGCTGTGGACTCTCAAGTAGAAAAATAACACAGAGCAGGTTTAATGCCATGTTCGTTCGAGAGAAGGGCGCCTGCTATCTTTTTGTATTTTTGCAGAGAACATGGGGTTGGTCAGCCTAAGTTACCTGGGGGAAGCCAGACGTGGACACCTTGCTCACCTTACTCAGAGAGGCTCAGCACCACCTCACTGCAGAGGCCCAACAAGGCTGAAACACGTGTCTGGGGATGGTGTTGGTACTCTTGTTCAAATGAGGTTTATCTGACATTTCGGCGCTGGACTGCCTTTGTGGGCTCGACAGCAATTGATATGCAAATGGGTATTTCGCCTTTATGAAAAGTACAGTGAGCAAAAAGTGTTCCCTGTGGACTCTCAAGTGGAAAATAAACACAGAGCAGGCTATCATGCCATTTTCTTTCGACAGAGGGGTGCCTGCTACCTTTTTTGTATTTTTGCAAGTCACTTGGGGTTGGTCACCCTAAATTACCTGGGGGAAACCAGACGTGGACCCCTTGCTCACTGTGCTTAGAGAGGCGCAACTCCACCTCACTGAGGAGGCCCAACAAAGCTGAAACACTTGTCTGGGGATGCTGTTGGTACTCTTTTTAAAAGAAGGTTTGCCTGGCATTTCAGTGCTGGACTGCCTTTGTGGGCGGGACAAAGATTGATATGCAATTGGTTATTCCTCATTTTTGAAAAGTATAGTGAGCAGAAAGCGATGGCTGTGGTCTCTCAAGTGGGTAAAAACCACAGAGCAGGTTTCATGCCATGTTCTTTGGAAAGAAGGGCGCCTGCTATCTTTTTTGTATTTTTTCAAGGAACTTGAGGTTGGTCACCCTAAATTACCTGGAGGAAGCCAGACGTGGACCCCTTGCTCACTGTGCTCAAATGAGGAGGCCCAACATGGCTGAAACATGCATTTGGGGTTACTGTTGGTACTCATGTTCAAGGGAGATTTGCCTGGCATTTCGGTGCTGGACTGCCCTTGTGGGCGGGACAAAGACTGATATACAAATGTATATTCCCCCTTTGTGAAAAGTAGAGTGAGCAAAAAGCGATGGCTGCAGACTCTCAAGTGGAAAAAAACACAGAGCAGGTTTCATGTCATGTTCTTTCAAGAGAAGGGTGCCTGCTATCTTTTTTGTATTTTTGCAAGGAATTTGGGGTTGGTCACCCTAAGTTACCAGATGTGGTAACCCTTGATCACTGTGCTCAGAGAGGCGCAGCTCCACCTCACTGATGAGGCCCTACAAAGCTGAAACACGTGTCTGGAGTTGCTGTTGGTACTCTTGTTCAAAGGAGGTTTGCCTGGCATTTCGGTGCTGGACTGACCTTGTGGGCGGGACAAAGATTGATATGCAAATGGTTATTCCTCATTTGTGAAATGTACAGTGATGAAAAGTGATGACTGTGGACTCTCAAGTGGGAAAAAACCACAGAGCAGGTTATGATGCCATGTTGTTTCGAGAGTAGGGCGCCTGCTATCTTTTTTGTATTTTTGCAAGGAATTTGGGGTTGGTCACCCTAAATTACTTGGGGGAAGCCAGATGTGGAACCCTTGATCATTGTGCTCAGAGAGGTGCAGCTCCACCTCACTGATGAGGCCCTACAAAGCTGAAACACGTGTCTGGGGTTGCTGTTGGTACTCTTGTTCAAAGGAGGTTTGCCTGGCATTTTGGTGCGGGACTGACCTTGTGGGCGGGACAAAGATTTATATGCAAATGGTTATTCCTCATTTGTGAAAAGTACAGTGAGCAGAAAGCGATGGCTGCGGACTCTCAAGTGGGAAAAAACCACAGAGCAGGTTTCATGCCATGTTCTTTGGAAAGAAGGGCGTCTGCTATCTTTTTTGTATTTTTACAAGGAACTTGGGGTTGGTCACCCTAAATTACCTGGAGGAAGCCAGACGTGGAGGCCTTGCTCACTATGCTCAGATGAGGAGGCCCAACATGGCTGAAACATGCATTTGGGGTTACTGTTGGTACTCATGTTCAAGGGAGATTTGCCTGGCATTTCGGCGCTGGACTGCCCTTGTGGGTGGGACAAAGACTGATATACAAATGTATATTCCCCCTTTGTGAAAAGTACAGTGAGCAGAAAGCGATGGCTGCAGACTCTCAAGTGGAAAAAAACACAGAGCAGGTTTCATGTCATGTTATTTCAAGAGATGGGTGCCTTCTATCTTTTTTGTATTTTTGCAAGGAATTTGGGGTTGGCCACCCTAGGTTACCTGGGGGAAGCCAGATGTGGACCCCTTGATCACTGTGCTCAGAGAGGCGCATCTCCGCCTCACTGAGGAGGCCCTACAAAGCTGAAACATGTGTCTGGGGTTGCTGTTGGTACTCTTGTTCAAAGGAGGTTTGCCTGGCATTTCGGTGCTGGACTGACCTTGTGGGCGGGACAAAGATTGATATGCAAATGGTTATTCCTCATTTGTGAAAAGTACAGTGATGAAAAGTGATGGCTGTGGACTCTCAAGTGGGAAAGAACCACAGAGCAGGTTATGATGCCATGTTCTTTCGAGAGGAGGGCGCTTGCTACCTTTTTTTTATTTTTGCAAAGACCTTGGGGTTGGTCACCCTTAGTTTCCTTGGGGAAGCCGGATGTGAACCCCTTGCTCACTGTGCTCAGGGAGGCACAGCTCTACCTCACTGATGAGGCCCTACAAAGCTGAAACATGTGTCTGGGGTTGCTGTTGGCACTCTTGTTCAATGGAGGTTTGCCTGACATTTCAGTGCTGGACTGTCCTTGTGGGCAGGACAAAGACTGATATGCAAATGGATAGTCCTCCTTTGTGAAAAGTACAGTGAACAAAAAGCGATGGTTTTGGACTCTCAAGTGGGAAATAAAACACTGAGCAGGTTAACATGCCATGTTCTTTCGAGAGAGGGACGCCTGCTACCTTTTTTGTATTTTTGCAAGGAACTTGGGGTTTGTCACCCTAAGTTACCTTGGGGAAGCCAGACATGGACCCCTTGCTCACTGTGCTCAGAGAGTCGCAGCTCCACCTCACTAAGAAGGCCCAACAAAGCTGAAACACATGTCTGGGTTGCTGTTGGCAGTCTTGTTCAAAGGAGGTTTGCCTGGCATTTCAGTGCTGGACTGCCCTTGTGGGCAGGACAAAGACTGATATGCAAATGGATATTTCTCCTTTGTGAAAAGTAGAGTGAGCAAAAAGCGATGGCTGCAGACACTCAAGTGGAAAAAAACACAGAGCTGGTTTCATGTCATGTTCTTTCAAGAGAAGGGCGCCAGCTATCTTTTTTGTATGTTTGCAAGGAATTTGGGGTTGGTCACCCTAGGTTACCTGGGGGAAGCCAGACGTGGACCCCTTGCTCACTGTGCTCAGAGAGGCGCAGCTCCACCTCACTGAGGAGGCCCAACAAAGCTGAAACACTTGTCTGGGGATGCTGTTGGTACTCTTGTTAAAAGGAGGTTTGCCTGGCATTTTGGCGCTGGACTGCCCTTGTGGGTGGGACAAAGACTGATATACAAATGTATATTCCCCCTTTGTGAAAAGTACAGTGAGCAGAAAGCG
This sequence comes from Ambystoma mexicanum, assembly GCF_040938575.1. NCBI lineage: Eukaryota > Metazoa > Chordata > Amphibia > Caudata > Ambystomatidae > Ambystoma > Ambystoma mexicanum. The sequence goes on along the minus strand of NC_090933.1, from coordinate 20,357,549 downwards.
ATGGCTGCAGACTCTCAAGTGGAAAAAAACACAGAGCAGGTTTCATGTCATGTTATTTCAAGAGATGGGTGCCTTCTATCTTTTTTGTATTTTTGCAAGGAATTTGGGGTTGGCCACCCTAGGTTACCTGGGGGAAGCCAGATGTGGACCCCTTGATCACTGTGCTCAGAGAGGCGCAGCTCCACCTCACTGATGAGGCCCTACAAAGCTGAAACGTGTCTGGGGTTGCTGTTGGTACTCTTGTTCAAAGGAGGTTTGCCTGGCACTTCGGTGCTGGACTGACCTTGTGGGCGGGACAAAGATTGATATGCAAATGGTTATTCCTCATTTGTGAAAAGTACAGTGATGAAAAGTGATGGCTGTGGACTCTCAAGTGGGAAAGAACCACAGAGCAGGTTATGATGCCATGTTCTTTCGAGAGGAGGGCGCTTGCTACCTTTTTTTTATTTTTGCAAGGACCTTGGGGTTGGTCACCCTAAATTACCTGGGGGAAGCCAGATGTGGAACCCTTGATAATTGTGCTCAGAGAGGTGCAGTTCCACCTCACTGATGAGGCCCTACAAAGCTGAAACACTTGTCTGGGGATGCTGTTGGTACTCTTTTTAAAAGAAGGTTTGCCTGGCATTTCAGTGCTGGACTGCCTTTGTGGGCGGGACAAAGATTGATATGCAATTGGTTATTCCTCATTTGTGAAAAGTATAGTGAGCAGAAAGCGATGGCTGTGGTCTCTCAAGTGGGTAAAAACCACAGAGCAGGTTTCATGCCATGTTCTTTGGAAAGAAGGGCGCCTGCTATCTTTTTTGTATTTTTTCAAGGAACTTGGGGTTGGTCACCCTAAATTACCTGGAGGAAGCCAGACGTGGACCCCTTGCTCACTGTGCTCAAATGAGGAGGCCCAACATGGCTGAAACATGCATTTGGGGTTACTGTTGGTACTCATGTTCAAGGGAGATTTGCCTGGCATTTCGGTGCTGGACTGCCCTTGTGGGCGGGACAAAGACTGATATACAAATGTATATTCCCCCTTTGTGAAAAGTACAGTGAGCAAAAAGCGATGGCTGCAGACTCGCAAGTGGAAAAAAACACAGAGCAGGTTTCATGTCATGTTCTTTCAAGAGAAGGGTGCCTGCTATCTTTTTTGTATTTTTGCAAGGAATTTGGGGTTGGTCACCCTAAGTTACCTGGGGGAAGCCAGATGTGGAACCCTTGATCACTGTGCTCAGAGAGGCGCAGCTCCACCTCACTGATGAGGCCCTACAAAGCTGAAACACGTGTCTGGAGTTGCTGTTGGTACTCTTGTTCAAAGGAGGTTTGCCTGGCATTTCGGTGCTGGACTGACCTTGTGGGCGGGACAAAGATTGATATGCAAATGGTTATTCCTCATTTGTGAAATGTACAGTGATGAAAAGTGATGACTGTGGACTCTCAAGTGGGAAAAAACCACAGAGCAGGTTATGATGCCATGTTGTTTCGGGAGTAGGGCGCCTGCTATCTTTTTTGTATTTTTGCAAGGAATTTGGGGTTGGTCACCCTAAATTACCTGGGGGAAGCCAGATGTGGAACCCTTGATAATTGTGCTCAGAGAGGTGCAGTTCCACCTCACTGATGAGGCCCTACAAAGCTGAAACACGTGTCTGGGGTTGCTGTTGGTACTCTTGTTCAAAGGAGGTTTGCCTGGCATTTTGGTGCGGGACTGACCTTGTGGGCGGGACAAAGATTGATATGCAAATGGTTATTCCTCATTTGTGAAAAGTACAGTGAGCAGAAAGCGATGGCTGCGGACTCTCAAGTGGGAAAAAACCACAGAGCAGGTTTCATGCCATGTTCTTTGGAAAGAAGGACGTCTGCTATCTTTTTTGTATTTTTACAAGGAACTTGGGGTTGGTCACCGTAAATTACCTGGAGGAAGCCAGACGTGGAGGCCTTGCTCACTGTGCTCAGATGAGGTGGCCCAACATGGCTGAAACATGCATTTGGGGTTACTGTTGGTACTCATGTTCAAGGGAGATTTGCCTGGCATTTCGGTGCTGGACTGCCCTTGTGGGCGGGACAAAGACTGATATGCAAATGTATATTCCCCCTTTGTGAAAAGTACAGTGAGGAAAAAGCGATGGCTGCAGACTCTCAAGTGGAAAAAACACAGAAGAGGCTTCATGCCATGTTCTTTCAAGAGAAGGGTGCCTTCTATCTTTTTTGTATTTTTACAAGGAACTTGGGGTTGGTCACCCTAAATTACCTGGAGGAAGCCAGACGTGGACGCCTTGCTCACTGTACTCAGATGAGGAGGCCCAACATGGCTGAAACATGCATTTGGGGTTACTGTTGGTACTCATGTTCAAGGGAGATTTGCCTGGCATTTCGGCGCTGGACTGCCCTTGTGGGTGGGACAAAGACTGATATACAAATGTATATTCCCCCTTTGTGAAAAGTACAGTGAGCAGAAAGCGATGGCTGCAGACTCTCAAGTGGAAAAAAACACAGAGCAGGTTTCATGTCATGTTATTTCAAGAGATGGGTGCCTTCTATCTTTTTTGTATTTTTGCAAGGAATTTGGGGTTGGCCACCCTAGGTTACCTGGGGGAAGCCAGATGTGGACCCCTTGATCACTGTGTTCAGAGAGGCACAGCTCCGCCTCACTGATGAGGCCCTACAAAGCTGAAACATGTGTCTGGGGTTGCTGTTGGTACTCTTGTTCAAAGGAGGTTTGCCTGGCATTTCGGTGCTGGACTGACCTTGTGGGCGGGACAAAGATTGATATGCAAATGGTTATTCCTCTTTTGTGAAAAGTACAGTGATGAAAAGTGATGGCTGTGGACTCTCAAGTGGGAAAGAACCACAGAGCAGGTTATGATGCCATGTTCTTTCGAGAGGAGGGCGCTTGCTACCTTTTTTTTATTTTTGCAAAGACCTTGGGGTTGGTCACCCTTAGTTACCTTGGGGAAGCCGGATGTGAACCCCTTGCTCACTGTGCTCAGGGAGGCACAGCTCTACCTCACTGATGAGGCCCAACAAAGCTGAAACATGTGTCTGGGGATGCTGTTGGCACTCTTGTTCAATGGAGGTTTGCCTGACATTTCAGTGCTGGACTGTCTTTGTGGGCAGGACAAAGACTGATATGCAAATGAATAGTCCTCCTTTGTGAAAAGTACAGTGAACAAAAAGCGATGGTTTTGGACTCTCAAGTGGGAAATAAAACACTGAGCAGGTTAACATGCCATGTTCTTTCGAGAGAGGGACACCTGCTACCTTTTTTGTATTTTTGCAAGGAACTTGGGGTTGGTCACCCTAAGTTACCTTGGGGAAGCCAGACATGGACCCCTTGCTCACTGTGCTCAGAGAGGCGCAGCTCCACCTCACTAAGAAGGCCCAACAAAGCTGAAACACGTGTCTGGGTTGCTGTTGGCAGTCTTCTTCAAAGGAGGTTTGCCTGGCATTTCAGTGCTGGACTGCCCTTGTGGGCAGGACAAAGACTGATATGCAAATGGATATTTCTCCTTTGTGAAAAGTAGAGTGAGCAAAAAGCGATGGCTGCAGACACTCAAGTGGAAAAAAACACAGAGCTGGTTTCATGTCATGTTCTTTCAAAAGAAGGGTGCCAGCTATCTTTTTTTGTATGTTTGCAAGGAATTTGGGGTTGGTCACCCTAGGTTACCTGGGGGAAGCCAGACGTGGACCCCTTGCTCACTGTGCTCAGAGAGGCGCAGCTCCACCTCACTGAGGAGGCCCAACAAAGCTGAAACACTTGTCTGGGGTTGCTGTTGGTACTCTTGTTAAAAGGAGGTTTGCCTGGCATTTCAGTGCTGGATTGCCTTTGTGGGCGGGACAAAGATTGATATGCAAATGGTTATTCCTCATTTGTGAAAAGTATAGTGAGCAGACAGCGATGGCTGTGGACTCTCAAGGGGGTAAAAACCACAGAGCAGGTTTCATGCCATGTTCTTTGGAAAGAAGGGTGCCTGCTACCTTTTTTGTATTTTTTCAAGGAACTTGGGGTTGGTCATCCTAAATTACCTGGAGGAAGCCAGACGTGGACCCCTTGCTCACTGTGCTCAAATGATTAGGCCCAACATGGCTGAAACATGCATTTGGGGTTACTGTTGGTACTCATGTTCAAGGGAGATTTGCCTGGCATTTCGGTGCTGGACTGCCCTTGTGGGCAGGATAAAGACTGATATACAAATGTATATTCCCCCTTTGTGAAAAGTACAGTGAGCAAAAAGCGATGGCTGCAGACTCTCAAGTGGAAAAAAACACAGAGCAGGTTTCATGTCATGTTCTTTCAAGAGAATGGTGCCTGCTATCTTTTTTATATTTTTGCAAGGAATTTGGGGTTGGTCACCCTAAGTTACCTTGGGGAAGCCAGATGTGGAACCCTTGATCACTGTGGTCAGAGAGGCACAGCTCCACCTCAATGATGAGGCCCTACAAAGCTGAAACACGTGTCTGCGGATCCTGTTGGTACTCTTGTTCAAAGGAGGTTTGCCTGGCATTTTGGTGCGGGACTGACCTTGTGGGCGGGACAAAGATTTATATGCAAATGGTTATTCCTCATTTGTGAAAAGTACAGTGAGCAGAAAGCGATGGCTGCGGACTCTCAAGTGGGAAAAAACCACAGAGCAGATTTCATGCCATGTTCTTTGGAAAGAAGGGCGTCTGCTATCTTTTTTGTATTTTTACAAGGAACTTGGGGTTGGTCACCCTAAATTACCTGGAGGAAGCCAGACGTGGAGGCCTTGCTCACTGTACTCAGATGAGGAGGCCCAACATGGCTGAAACATGCATTTGGGGTTACTGTTGGTAATCATGTTCAAGGGAGATTTGCCTGGCATTTCGGCGCTGGACTGCCCTTGTGGGTGGGACAAAGACTGATATACAAATGTATATTCCCCCTTTGTGAAAAGTACAGTGAGCAGAAAGCGATGGCTGCAGACTCTCAAGTGGAAAAAAACACAGAGCAGGTTTCATGTCATGTTATTTCAAGAGATGGGTGCCTTCTATCTTTTTTGTATTTTTGCAAGGAATTTGGGGTTGGCCACCCTAGGTTACCTGGGGGAAGCCAGATGTGGACCCCTTGATCACTGTGTTCAGAGAGGCACAGCTCCGCCTCACTGATGAGGCCCTACAAAGCTGAAACATGTGTCTGGGGTTGCTGTTGGTACTCTTGTTCAAAGGAGGTTTGCCTGGCATTTCGGTGCTGGACTGACCTTGTGGGCGGGACAAAGATTGATATGCAAATGGTTATTCCTCTTTTGTGAAAAGTACAGTGATGAAAAGTGATGGCTGTGGACTCTCAAGTGGGAAAGAACCACAGAGCAGGTTATGATGCCATGTTCTTTCGAGAGGAGGGCGCTTGCTACCTTTTTTTTATTTTTGCAAAGACCTTGGGGTTGGTCACCCTTAGTTACCTTGGGGAAGCCGGATGTGAACCCCTTGCTCACTGTGCTCAGGGAGGCACAGCTCTACCTCACTGATGAGGCCCAACAAAGCTGAAACATGTGTCTGGGGTTGCTGTTGGCACTCTTGTTCAATGGAGGTTTGCCTGACATTTCAGTGCTGGACTGTCTTTGTGGGCAGGACAAAGACTGATATGCAAATGAATAGTCCTCCTTTGTGAAAAGTACAGTGAACAAAAAGCGATGGTTTTGGACTCTCAAGTGGGAAATAAAACACTGAGCAGGTTAACATGCCATGTTCTTTCGAGAGAGGGACACCTGCTACCTTTTTTGTATTTTTGCAAGGAACTTGGGGTTGGTCACCCTAAGTTACCTTGGGGAAGCCAGACATGGACCCCTTGCTCACTGTGCTCAGAGAGGCGCAGCTCCACCTCACTAAGAAGGCCCAACAAAGCTGAAACACGTGTCTGGGTTGCTGTTGGCAGTCTTCTTCAAAGGAGGTTTGCCTGGCATTTCAGTGCTGGACTGCCCTTGTGGGCAGGACAAAGACTGATATGCAAATGGATATTTCTCCTTTGTGAAAAGTAGAGTGAGCAAAAAGCGATGGCTGCAGACACTCAAGTGGAAAAAAACACAGAGCTGGTTTCATGTCATGTTCTTTCAAAAGAAGGGTGCCAGCTATCTTTTTTTGTATGTTTGCAAGGAATTTGGGGTTGGTCACCCTAGGTTACCTGGGGGAAGCCAGACGTGGACCCCTTGCTCACTGTGCTCAGAGAGGCGCAGCTCCACCTCACTGAGGAGGCCCAACAAAGCTGAAACACTTGTCTGGGGTTGCTGTTGGTACTCTTGTTAAAAGGAGGTTTGCCTGGCATTTCAGTGCTGGATTGCCTTTGTGGGCGGGACAAAGATTGATATGCAAATGGTTATTCCTCATTTGTGAAAAGTATAGTGAGCAGACAGCGATGGCTGTGGACTCTCAAGGGGGTAAAAACCACAGAGCAGGTTTCATGCCATGTTCTTTGGAAAGAAGGGTGCCTGCTACCTTTTTTGTATTTTTTCAAGGAACTTGGGGTTGGTCATCCTAAATTACCTGGAGGAAGCCAGACGTGGACCCCTTGCTCACTGTGCTCAAATGATTAGGCCCAACATGGCTGAAACATGCATTTGGGGTTACTGTTGGTACTCATGTTCAAGGGAGATTTGCCTGGCATTTCGGTGCTGGACTGCCCTTGTGGGCAGGACAAAGACTGATATACAAATGTATATTCCCCCTTTGTGAAAAGTACAGTGAGCAAAAAGCGATGGCTGCAGACTCTCAAGTGGAAAAAAACACAGAGCAGGTTTCATGTCATGTTCTTTCAAGAGAATGGTGCCTGCTATCTTTTTTATATTTTTGCAAGGAATTTGGGGTTGGTCACCCTAAGTTACCTTGGGGAAGCCAGATGTGGAACCCTTGATCACTGTGGTCAGAGAGGCACAGCTCCACCTCAATGATGAGGCCCTACAAAGCTGAAACACGTGTCTGCGGATGCTGTTGGTACTCTTGTTCAAAGGAGGTTTGCCTGGCAATTTGGTGCGGGACTGACCTTGTGGGCGGGACAAAGATTGATATGCAAATGGTTATTCCTCATTTGTGAAAAGTACAGTGAGCAGAAAGCGATGGCTGCGGACTCTCAAGTGGGAAAAAACCACAGAGCAGATTTCATGCCATGTTCTTTGGAAAGAAGGGCGTCTGCTATCTTTTTTGTATTTTTACAAGGAACTTGGGGTTGGTCACCCTAAATTACCTGGAGGAAGCCAGACGTGGAGGCCTTGCTCACTGTACTCAGATGAGGAGGCCCAACATGGCTGAAACATGCATTTGGGGTTACTGTTGGTAATCATGTTCAAGGGAGATTTGCCTGGCATTTCGGCGCTGGACTGCCCTTGTGGGTGGGACAAAGACTGATATACAAATGTATATTCCCCCTTTGTGAAAAGTACAGTGAGCAGAAAGCGATGGCTGCAGACTCTCAAGTGGAAAAAAACACATAGCAGGTTTCATGTCATGTTATTTCAAGAGATGGGTGCCTTCTATCTTTTTTGTATTTTTGCAAGGAATTTGGGGTTGGCCACCCTAGGTTACCTAGGGGAAGCCAGATGTGGACCCCTTGATCACTGTGCTCAGAGAGGCGCAGCTCCGCCTCACTGATGAGGCCCTACAAAGCTGAAACATGTGTCTGGGGTTGCTGTTGGTACTCTTGTTCAAAGGAGGTTTGCCTGGCATTTCGGTGCTGGACTGACCTTGTGGGCAGGACAAACATTGATATGCAAATGGTTATTCCTCATTTGTGATAAGTACAGTGATGAAAAGTGATGGCTGTGGACTCTCAAGTGGGAAAGAACCACAGAGCAGGTTATGATGCCATGTTCTTTCGAGAGGAGGGCGCTTGCTACCTTTTTTTTATTTTTGCAAAGACCTTGGGGTCGGTCACCCTTAGTTACCTTGGGGAAGCCGGATGTGAACCCCTTGCTCACTGTGCTCAGGGAGGCACAGCTCTACCTCACTGATGAGGCCCTACAAAGCTGAAACATGTGTCTGGGGTTGCTGTTGGCACTCTTGTTCAATGGAGGTTTGCCTGACATTTCAGTGCTGGACTGTCCTTGTGGGCAGGACAAAGACTGATATACAAATGGATAGTCCTCCTTTGTGAAAAGTACAGTGAACAAAAAGCGATGGTTTTGGACTCTCAAGTGGGAAATAAAACACTGAGCAGGTTAACATGCCATGTTCTTTCGAGAGAGGGACGCCTGCTACCTTTTTTGTATTTTTGCAAGGAACTTGGGGTTGGTCACCCTAAGTTACCTTGGGGAAGCCAGACATGGACCCCTTGCTCACTGTGCTCAGAGAGTCGCAGCTCCACCTCACTAAGAAGGCCCAACAAAGCTGAAACACGTGTCTGGGTTGCTGTTGGCAGTCTTGTTCAAAGGAGGTTTGCCTGGCATTTCAGTGCTGGACTGCCCTTGTGGGCAGGACAAAGACTGATATGCAAATGGCTATTTCTCCTTTGTGAAAAGTAGAGTGAGCAAAAAGCGATGGCTGCAGACACTCAAATGGAAAAAAACACAGAGCTGGTTTCATGTCATGTTCTTTCAAGAGAAGGGTGCCAGCTATCTTTTTTGTATGTTTGCAAGGAATTTGGGGTTGGTCACCCTAGGTTACCTGGGGGAAGCCAGACGTGGACCCCTTGCTCACTGTGCTCAGAGAGGCGCAGCTCCACCTCACTGAGGAGGCCCAACAAAGCTGAAACACTTGTCTGGGGATGCTGTTGGTACTCTTGTTAAAAGGAGGTTTGCCTGGCATTTCGGCGCTGGACTGCCCTTGTGGGTGGGACAAAGACTGATATACAAATGTATATTCCCCCTTTGTGAAAAGTACAGTGAGCAGAAAGCGATGGCTGCAGACTCTCAAGTGGAAAAAAACACAGAGCAGGTTTCATGTCATGTTATTTCAAGAGATGGGTGCCTTCTATCTTTTTTGTATTTTTGCAAGGAATTTGGGGTTGGCCACCCTAGGTTACCTGGGGAAGCCAGATGTGGACCCCTTGATCACTGTGCTCAGAGAGGCGCAGCTCCACCTCACTGAGGAGGCCCAACAAAGCTGAAACACTTGTCTGGGGATGCTGTTGGTACTCTTGTTAAAAGGAGGTTTGCCTGGCATTTCGGTGCTGGACTGCCCTTGTGGGTGGGACAAAGACTGATATACAAATGTATATTCCCCCTTTGTGAAAAGTACAGTGAGCAGAAAGCGATGGCTGCAGACTCTCAAGTGGAAAAAAACACAGAGCAGGTTTCATGTCATGTTATTTCAAGAGATGGGTGCCTTCTATCTTTTTTGTATTTTTGCAAGGAATTTGGGGTTGGCCACCCTAGGTTACCTGGGGGAAGCCAGATGTGGACCCCTTGATCACTGTGCTCAGAGAGGCGCAGCTCCACCTCACTGATGAGGCCCTACAAAGCTGAAACATGTGTCTGGGGTTGCTGTTGGTACTCTTGTTCAAAGGAGGTTTGCCTGGCATTTCGGTGCTGGACTGACCTTGTGGGCGGGACAAAGATTGATATGCAAATGGTTATTCCTCATTTGTGAAAAGTACAGTGATGAAAAGTGATGGCTGTGGACTCTCAAGTGGGAAAGAACCACAGAGCAGGTTATGATGCCATGTTCTTTCGAGAGGAGGGCGCTTGCTACCTTTTTTTTATTTTTGCAAGGACCTTGGGGTTGGTCACCCTTAGTTACCTTGGGGAAGCCGGATGTGAACCCCTTGCTCACTGTGCTCAGGGAGGCACAGCTCTACCTCACTGATGAGGCCCAACAAAGCTGAAACATGTGTCTGGGGTTGCTGTTGGCACTCTTGTTCAAAGGAGGTTTGCCTGACATTTCAGTGCTGGACTGTCCTTGTGGGCAGGACAAAGACTGATATGCAAATGGATAGTCCTCCTTTGTGAAAAGTACAGTGAACAAAAAGTGATGGTTTTGGACTCTCAAGTGGGAAATAAAACACTGAGCAGGTTAACATGCCATGTTCTTTCGAGAGAGGGACGCCTGCTACCTTTTTTGTATTTTTGCAAGGAACTTGGGGTTGGTCACCCTAAGTTACCTTGGGGAAGCCATACATGGACCCCTTGCTCACTGTGCTCAGAGAGGCGCAGCTCCACCTCACTAAGAAGGCCCAACAAAGCTGAAACATGTGTCTGGGTTGCTGTTGGCAGTCTTGTTCAAAGGAGGTTTGCCTGGCATTTCATTGCTGGACTGCCCTTGTGGGCAGGATAAAGACTGATATGCAAATGGATATTTCTCCTTTGTGAAAAGTAGAGTGAGCAAAAAGCGATGGCTGCAGACACTCAAGTGGAAAAAAACACAGAGCTGGTTTCATGTCATGTTCTTTCAAGAGAAGGGTGCCAGCTATCTTTTTTGTATGTTTGCAAGGAATTTGGGGTTGGTCACCCTAAGTTACCTGGGGGAAGCCAGATGTGGAACCCTTGATCACTGTGCTCAGAGAGGCGCAGCTCCACCTCACTGATGAGGCCCTACAAAGCTGAAACACGTGTCTGGAGTTGCTGTTGGTACTCTTGTTCAAAGGAGGTTTGCCTGGCATTTTGGTGCTGGACTGACCTTGTGGGCGGGACAAAGATTGATATGCAAATGGTTATTCCTGATTTGTGAAATGTACAGTGATGAAAAGTGATGACTGTGGACTCTCAAGTGGGAAAAAACCACAGAGCAGGTTATGATGCCATGTTGTTTCGAGAGTAGGGCCTGCTATCTTTTTTGTATTTTTGCAAGGAATTTGGGGTTGGTCACCCTAAATTACCTGGGGGAAGCCAGATGTGGAACCCTTGATCACTGTGCTCAGAGAGGCGCAGCTCCACCTCACTGATGAGGCCATACAAAGCTGAAACACGTGTCTGGGGTTGCTGTTGGTACTCTTGTTCAAAGGAGGTTTGCCTGGCATTTTGGTGCGGGACTGACCTTGTGGGCGGGACAAAGATTGATATGCAAATGGATATTCCTCCTTTGTGAAAAGTACAGTGAGCAGAAAGCGATGGCTGCGGACTCTCAAGTGGGAAAAAACCACAGAGCAGGTTTCATGCCATGTTCTTTGGAAAGAAGGGCGTCTGCTATCTTTTTTGTATTTTTACAAGGAACTTGGGGTTGGTCACCCTAAATTACCTGGAGGAAGCCAGACGTGGAGGCCTTGCTCACTGTGCTCAGATGAGGAGGCCCAACATGGCTGAAACATGCATTTGGGGTTACTGTTGGTACTCATGTTCAAGGGAGATTTGCCTGGCATTTCGGTGCTGGACTGTCCTTGTGGGCGGGACAAAGACTGATATGCAAATGTATATTCCCCCTTTGTGAAAAGTACAGTGAGGAAAAAGCGATGGCTGCAGACTCTCAAGTGGAAAAAAACACAGAGCAGGTTTCATGTCATGTTCTTTCAAGAGAATGGTGCCTTCTATCTTTTTTGTATTTTTACAAGGAACTTGGGGTTGGTCACCCTAAATTACCTGGAGGAAGCCAGACGTGGACGCCTTGCTCACTGTACTCAGATGAGGAGGCCCAACATGGCTGAAACATGCATTTGGGGTTACTGTTGGTACTCTTGTTCAAAGGAGGTTTGCCTGGCATTTCGGTGCTGGACTGACCTTGTGGGCGGGACAAAGATTGATATGCAAATGGTTATTCCTCATTTGTGAAAAGTACAGTGATGAAAAGTGATGGCTGTGGACTCTCAAGTGGGAAAGAACCACAGAGCAGGTTATGATGCCATGTTCTTTCGAGAGGAGGGCGCTTGCTACCTTTTTTTTATTTTTGCAAAGACCTTGGGGTTGGTCACCCTTAGTTACCTTGGGGAAGCCGGATGTGAACCCCTTGCTCACTGTGCTCAGGGAGGCGCAGCTCCACCTCACTAAGAAGGCCCAACAAAGCTGAAACACGTGTCTGGGTTGCTGTTGGCACTCTTGTTCAATGGAGGTTTGCCTGACATTTCAGTGCTGGACTGTCCTTGTGGGCAGGACAAAGACTGATATGCAAATGGATAGTCCTCCTTTGTGAAAAGTACAGTGAACAAAAAGCGATGGTTTTGGACTCTCAAGTGGGAAATTAAAAAACACTGAGCAGGTTAACATGCCATGTTCTTTCGAGAGAGGGACGCCTGCTACCTTTTTTGTATTTTTGCAAGGAACTTGGGGTTGGTCACCCTAAGTTACCTTGGGGAAGCCAGACATGGACCCCTTGCTCACTGTGCTCAGAGAGGCGCAGCTCCACCTCACTAAGAAGGCCCAACAAAGCTGAAACACGTGTCTGGGTTGCTGTTGGCAGTCTTGTTCAAAGGAGGTTTGCCTGGCATTTCAGTGCTGGACTGCCATTGTGGGCAGGACAAAGACTGATATGCAAATGGATATTTCTTCTTTTTTAAAAGTTGAGTGAGCAAAAAGCGATGGCTGCAGACACTCAAATGGAAAAAAACACAGAGCTGGTTTCATGTCATGTTCTTTCAAAAGAAGGGTGCCAGCTATCTTTTTTTGTATGTTTAAAAGGAATTTGGGGTTGGTCACCCAAGGTTACCTGGGGGAAGCCAGACGTGGACCCCTTGCTCACTGTGCTTAGAGAGGCGCAGCTCCACCTCACTGAGGAGGCCCAACAAAGCTGAAACACTTGTCTTGGGATGCTGTTGGTACTCTTGTTAAAAGGAGGTTTGCCTGGCATTTCAGTGCTAGACTGCCTTTGTGGGCAGGACAAAGATTGATATGCAAATGGTTATTCCTCATTTGTGAAAAGTATAGTGAGCAGAAAGCGATGGCTTGGACTCTCAAGGGGGTAAAAACCACAGAGCAGGTTTCATGCCATGTTCTTTGGAAAGAAGGGCGCCTGCTACCTTTTTTGTATTTTTTCAAGGAACTTGGGGTTGGTCATCCTAAATTACCTGGAGGAAGCCAGACATGGACCCCTTGCTCACTGTGCTCAAATGATTAGGCCCAACATGGCTGAAACATGCATTTGGGGTTACTGTTGGTACTCATGTTCAAGGGAGATTTGCCTGGCATTTCGGTGCTGGACTGCCCTTGTGGGCAGGACAAAGACTGATATACAAATGTATATTCCCCCTTTGTGAAAAGTACAGTGAGCAAAAAGCGATGGCTGCAGACTCTCAAGTGGAAAAAAACACAGAGCAGGTTTCATGTCATGTTCTTTCAAGAGAATGGTGCCTGCTATCTTTTTTGTATTTTTGCAAGGAATTTGGGGTTGGTCACCCTAAGTTACCTGGGGGAAGCCAGATGTGGAACCCTTGATCACTGTGGTCAGAGAGGCACAGCTCCACCTCAATGATGAGGCCCTACAAAGCTGAAACACGTGTCTGGGGCTGCTGTTGGTACTCTTGTTCAAAGGAGGTTTGCCTGGCATTTCGATGCTGGACTGACCTTGTGGGCGGGACAAAGATTGATATGCAAATGGTTATTCATCATTTGTGAAAAGTACAATGAGCAGAAAGCGATGGCTGCGGACTCTCAAGTGGGAAAAATCCACAGAGCAGGTTTCATGCCATGTTCTTTGGAAAGAAAGGCGTCTGCTATCTTTTTTGTATTTTTACAAGGAACTTGGGGTTGGTCACCCTAAATTACCTGGATGAAGCCAGACGTGGATGCCTTGCTCACTGTGCTCAGTTGAGGAGGCCCAACATGGCTGAAACATGCATTTGGGGTTACTGTTGGTATTCATGTTCAAGGGAGATTTGCCAGGCATTTTGGTGCTGGACTGCCCTTGTGGGTGGGACAAAGACTGATATACAAATGTATATTCCCCCTTTGTGAAAAGTACAGTGAGCAAAAAGCGATGGCTGCAGACTCTCAAGTGGAAAAAAAACACAGAGCAGGTTTCATGTCATGTTCTTTCAAGAGAAGGGTGCCTTCTATCTTTTTTGTATTTTTGCAAGGAATTTGGGCTTGGCCACCCTAAGTTAACTGGGGGAAGCCAGATGTGGAACCCTTGATCACTGTGCTCATAGAGGCGCAGCTCCACCTCACTGATGAGGTCCCACAAAGCTGAAACACGTGTCTGGGGTTGCTGTTGGTACTCTTGTTCAAAGGAGGTTTGCCTGGCATTTCGCTGCTGGACTGACCTTGTGGGCAGGACAAAGATTGATATGCAAATGGTTATTCCTCTTTTGTGAAAAGTACAGTAAAACCACAGAGCAGGTTATGATGCCATCTTCTTTCGAGAGGAGGGCGCTTGCTACCTTTTTTGTATTTTTGCAAGGAACTTGGGGTTGGTCACCCTAAGTTACCTGGGGGAAGCCAGATGTGGAACCCTTGATCACTGTGCTCATAGAGGCGCAGCTCTACCTCACTGATGAGGCCCAACAAATCTGAAACATGTGTCTGGGGTTGCTGTTGGCACTCTTGTTCAATGGAGGTTTGCCTGACATTTCAGTGCTGGACTGTCCTTGTGGGCAGGACAAAGACTGATATGCAAATGAATAGTCCTCCTTTGTGAAAAGTACAGTGAACAAAAAGCGATGGTTTTGGACTCTCAAGTGGGAAATAAAACACTCAGCAGGTTATCATGCAATGTTCTTTCGAGAGAGGGGCGCCTGCTACCTTTTTTGTATTTTTGCAAGGAACTTGGGGTTGGTCACCCAAAGTTACCTTGGGGAAGCCAGATGTGGACCCCTTGCTCACTGTGCTCAGAGAGGCGCAGCTCCACCTCACTAAGAAGGCCCAACAAACCTGAAACACGTGTCTGGGTTGCTGTTGGCAGTCTTGTTCAAAGGAGGGTTGCCTGGCATTTCAGTGCTGGACTGCCATTGTGGGCAGGACAAAGACTGATATGCAAATGGATATTTCTCCTTTGTGAAAAGTAGAGTGAGCAAACAGCGTTGGCTGCAGACTCTCAAGTGGAAAAAAACACTGAACAGGTTATCATGCCATGTTCTTTCAAGAGAGGGGTGCTTGATACCTTTTTTGTATTTTTGCAAGCAACTTGGTGTTGGTCACCCTAACTTACCTGGGGGAAGCCAGACGTGTTTGTTTGTTTATTGATTTATATAGCACTCAAAACCAGAGGGTGTCTCAGTGCATTTACAAAAGTTACAGCTATACATTAGCATGAATTATAGTAGTCCGTGAATATGTACAGAATGATACAAAAGATAATACAGTGAGGTACAGCAAAGCACATTTGACAGTCAATAGTATCCGTTAAGCTGCAAGGAACCATGTATCAATGTTTGAGAGTAGCTCAAACTATCCTGAAACAATCCTGGTATGTCATTGGTCATTCGCTGAAAACCAACTTATGGTATTTTGCCTAAAGTTGGGGAAGGACTGGTCCGTTCTCAGAGAGGGAGGGCATTCCAATAATGCGCTGCCATAACAGGCAAGCTACTCCCCCCAGCTTTTTTTAGTTTGTATCTAGGTACTACCAGACAGTATGAGTTAGCCGTCCTGGTGGGACGTGATGAAGATTTTTTGACAATTCTCTCGGAGAGGTAGAGTAGGGCAGCTTGATTGAGACATTTGTGGGTCAAGGAAACTGTTTTTAACAGACTTTGTCCCTAATGGAAAGCCATTTATTCTGTCTCCGAAATATGTTCTCTCCTTGGTCTGCCAAGTGCTGTTCTGAGGGCATTATTTTGAAGGATTTGAATTTTATTTACAATGTACTTGCTCGCACCTAGGTATAGGGCATTGCAATAGTCCAGCTGTGAAAGGGTGAGGGTTCTAGCTAGGATAGTACAACTTTCTTTGGAAAGAAAGGGTTTGCAGGCCCTTATCAACTTACAAGTGTATGTCGTTGCAGAGGCCATGGCATTGACTTGTTTACTTAAATTAAGAGCTGAATCTAGGTAGAATCCTAGTGGATCCCTTGCTCACTGTGCTGAGAGAGGCACAACTCCACCTCACTGAGGCGGCCCAACAAGGCTGAAACACTTGTCTGTGGTTGCTGTTGGTACTATTGTTCAAAGGAGGTATGCCTGGCATTTCGGTGCTGGACTGCCTTTGTGGGCGTGAGAAAGACTAATATGCAAACCGATAGTCCTCCTTTGTGAGAAGTACAGTGAGCAAAAAGCGATGGCTTTGGACTCTCAAGTCAGAAAAAACCACAGAGCAGGTTATCATGCCATGCTCTTTCGATAAAAGGGCGCCTGCTACCTTTTTTGTATTTTTTCAAGGAACTTGGGGTTGATCATCCTAAGTTACCTGGGGGAAGTCAGACATGGAACCCTTGCTCACTGTTCTCAAAGAGGCACAGCTCTACCTTACTGAGGAGGCCCAACAAGGCTGAAACATGTGTCTGGGGTTGCTGTTGGCACTCTTGTTCAAAGGAGGTTTGCCTGGCATTTCAGTGCGGGACTGTCCTTGTGGGTGGGTCAAACACTGATATGCAAATGGATATTCCCCTTTTGTGAAAGTACAGTGAGCAAAAAGCGATGGCTGCGGACTCTCAAGTGGAAAAAAAACACAGAGCAGGTTATCATGACATGTTTTTTCAAGAGAGGGGTGGCTGCTATGTTTTTTGTATCTTTGAAAGGAACTTGGGGTTGGTCACTCTAAGTTACCTGGGAGAAGCTAGAGGTAGACCTCCCGCTCACTGAGGAGCCCAACAAGGCTGAAACAGGTGTCTGGGGTTGCTGTCGGTACTCTTGTTCAAAGGAGGTTTGCCTGGCAATTCAATGCGGGACTGCCCTTGTGGGCGGGACAAACACTGATATGCAAATGGATATTCCCCCTTTGTGAAAAGTACAGTGAGCAAAAAGTGATGGCTGCGGACTCCCAAGTGGGAAGAAAAGCACAGAGCAGGTTATCACGCCATGTTCTTTCGAGAGCAGGCGCCTGCTACCTTTTTTGTATTTTTGCAAGGAACTTGGGGTTGGTAACCCAAAGTTACCTTGGGGAAGCCAGACGTGGACCCCTTGCTCACTGTGCTCAGCGAGGCGCAGCTCCACCTCACTGAGGAGGCCCAACAAAGCTGAAACGCGTGTCTGGGTTGCTGTTGGTAGTATTGTTCAAAGGAGGTTTGCCTGACATTTCAGTGCTGGATTGCCCTTGTGGGCGGGAGAAAGACTAATATGCAAATGGTAAGTCCTCCTTTGTGAAAAGTACAGTGAGCAAAAAGTGATGGCTTTGGACTCTCAAGTGGGAAAAAAACCCAGAGCCGGTTATCATGCCATGTTCTTTCGAGAGAAGGGCGCCTGCTATCTATTTTGTATTTTTGCAAGGAACTTGGGGTTGGTCACCCTAAATTACGTTGGGGAAGCCAGACGTGGACGCCTTGCTCACTGTGCTCACAGAGGCGCAGCTCCACCTCACTGATGAGGCCCAACAAAGCTGAAACACCTGTCTTGGGCTGCTGTTGGACTCTTGTTCAAAGGAGGTTTGCCTGGCATTTCGGTGCTGGACTGCCCTTGTGGGCGGGAGAAAGACTAATATGCAAATGGTAAGTCCTCCTTTGTGAAAAGTACAGTGAGCAAAAAGTGATGGCTTTGGACTCTCAAGTGGGAAAAAAACCCAGAGCCGGTTATCATGCCATGTTCTTTCGAGAGAAGGGCGCCTGCTATCTATTTTGTATTTTTGCAAAGAACTTGGGTTTGGTCGCCCTAAGTTACCTGGGAGAAGCCAGACGTGGACACCTTGCTCACTGTACTCAGAGAGGCACAGCACCACCTCCCTGCAGAGGCCCAACAAGGATGGAACACGTGTCTGGGGATGGTGTTGGTACTCTTGTTCAAATGAGATTTGTCTGACATTTCGGTGCTGGACTGCCTTTGTGGGCGCAACAATAACTTATATGCAAATGGTTATTCCTCCTTTGTGAAAAATACAGTGAGCAAAAAGCGATGGCTGCGGACACTCAAGTGGAAAAAACACAGAGCAGGTTATCATGCCATGTTCTTTCGAGAGAAGGGCGCCTGCTACCTTTTTTGTATTTTTGCAACGAACTTGGAATTGGTCACCCTAAGTTAACTGGTGGAAGCCAGACGTGGACCCCTTGCTCACTCTGCCTCAAAGAGGTACAGCTCCTCCTTTTTGAGGAGGCCCAAAAAGGCTGAAACACATGTCTGGGGTTGTTGTTGGTACTCTTGTTGAACAGAGGTTTACCTGGCATTTCAGTGCGGGACTGCCCTTGTGGGCAGGACAAAGATTGATATGCAAATGGGTATTTCCCCTTTATGAAAAGTACAGTGAGCAAAAAGCGATGCCTGCGGACTCTCAAGTGGAAAAAAAACACAGAGCAGGTTTCATGCCATGTTCTTTCGAGAGAAGGGTGCCTGCTACCTTTTTTGTATCTTTGCAACGAACTTGGAATTGGTCACCCTAAGTTAACTGGTGGAAGCCAGACGTGGACCCCTTGCTCACTGTGCTCAGAGTGGCGCAGCTCCACCTCACTGGTGAGGCCCAGCAAAGCTGAAACACGTGTCTGGGGTTGATGTTGGTACTCTTGTTCAAAGGAGATTTGCCTGCCATTTCGGTGCTGGACTGCCCTTGTGGGCGGGACAAAGATTGATATGCAAATGGTTATTCCTCATTTTGTGAAAAGTACAGTGAAAAAAAACGATGCCTGCGGGCTCTCAGGTGTAAAAGACCAAAGAGCAGGTTATCATGCCATGTTCTTTCGAGAGAGGGGTGCCTGCTACGTTTTTTGTATCTTTGCAAGGAACTTGGGGTTGGTAACCTTAAGGTATTTGGAGAAAGCCAGACATGGATCCCTTTCTCACTGTTCTCAGAGAGGCACACCTCCACCTCACTGATGAGGCCCAACAAAGCTGAAACATGTGTTTGGGGTTGCTGTTGGTACTCTTGTTCAAAGGAGGTTTGCCTGGCATTTCGGTGCTGGGCTGCCCTTGTGGGCGGGAGAAAGACTAATATGCAAATGGAAAGTCCTCCTTTATGAAAACTAAGTAATGGCTTTGGACTCTCAAGTGGGAAAAAAAACATAGAACCGGTTATCATGCCATGTTCTTTCGAGAGAAGGGTGCCTGCTAACTTTTTTGTATTTTTGCAAAGAACTTGGGGTTGGTCAGCCTAAGTTACCTGGGGGAAGCCAGACGTGGATGCCTTGCTCACTGTACTCAGAGAGGCACAGCACCACCTCACTGCAGAGGCCCAACAAGGCTGAAACCCGTGTCTGGGGATGGTGTTGGTACTCTTGTTCAAATGAGGTTTGTCTGACATTTCGGTGCTGGACTGCCTTTGTGGGCGTGACAACAATTGATATGCAAATGGTTATTCCTTCTTTGTAAAAAAAACACAGAGAGCAAAAAGCGATTGCTGCGGACACTCAAGTGGAAAAAACACAGAGCAGGTTATCATGCCATGTTATTTCGAGAGAAGGGCACCTGCTACCTTTTTTGTATTTTTACACGGAACTTGGGGTTGGTCACCCTAGGTTCCACAGGGGAAGCCAGACATGGACCCCTTGCTCACTCTGCCTCAAAGAGGCAAAGCTCCACCTTACTGAGGAGGCCCAAAAAGGCTGAAACAAGTGTCTGGGGTTGTTGTTGGCACTCTTGTTGAACGAGGTTTGCCTGGCATTTCAGTGTGGGACAGCCCTTGTGGGCGGGACAAAGATTGATATGCAAATGTATTTCCCCTTTATGAAAAGTACAGTGAGCAAAAAGCGATGCCTGTGGACTCTCAAGTGGAAAATAAACACAAAGCAGGCGATCATGCCATGTTCTTTCGAGAAAGGGGTGCCTGCTACCTTTTTTGTATCTTTGCAAAGAACTTGGGGTTGGTCAACCTAAGTTAACTTGGGAAAGCCAGACATGGACCCCTTGCTCACTCTGCCTCAAAGAGGCAAAGCTCCACCTTACTGAGGAGGTCCAACAAGGCTGAAACACGTGTCTGGGGTTGCTGTTAGTATTCTTGTTCAAAGGAGGTTTTCCAGGCATTTCAGTGCTGGACTGCCCTTGTGGGCAGGACAAAGACTGATATGCAAATGGCTATTCCTCCTTAGAGAAAAGTACAGTGAGCAAAAAGCGTTGGCTGCGGACTCGCAAGTGGAAATAAAACACGGCAGGGTTCATGCCATGTTCATTTGAGAGAAGGGCGCCTGCTATCTTTTTTGTATTTTTGCAAGGAACTTGGGGTTGGTCACCCTAAGTTACCTGGGGGAAGGCAGACCTGTTTGTTTGTTTTTTGATTTATATAGCGCACAAAACCCGAGGGTGTCTGGGTGCATTTACAAAAGTTACAGATATACATTAGCTTGAATTACAGTAGTTACAGTCAATATGTACAGAATGATACAAAAGATAACACAGTGAGGTACAGCAAAGCACATTTGACAGTCAATACTATCCGTTAAGCTGCAAGGAGCCATGTATCAATGTTTGAGAGTAGCTCAAACTATCCTGAAACAATCCTGGTATGTCTGTCTGTTTGTTTGTTTGTTTGTTTATTTATTTATAATGCGCTCCAGATCCACAGGTTACCGGGCGCAGCAGCAAGCATATGCGAGACTTACAATGTTACATGAATACGTTTACAGTATGACAATATTACATGAATGTACAAATAGCAGTTACAGAATTATAAGAATGTACAATTGGCAATATACAGAGTTAACAGTTATATACATAGGGTCACTAAAACATCTAGTACATTGGGTGGGGCTCCACGTGTGAAAGGTTCATAGCAGGTGTCTAGTCGTTGTTAGCGTTAATGTGTTTAATGAAGTTCCTTCTGAAGTGTGGGAAAGGTTGGTCTACTCTTAGGTTAGGTGGCAAAGCGTTCCACAAGTTGGCAGCTCTCACAGGGAAGCTGGCACCACCGATTTTAGCAAGTCTAAATCTGGGTACTATCAGGCAGTTAGAGTTGGCGAGTCTCATAGGTCTACTAGATGTTTTTCTTTTTATTTTGTCCGTCAAGTAACTAGGAGCAGCATTATTTAGAGCCTTTTGGGTCAAGGAGATCATTTTTAGGTGGATTTTGTTATCAGTGGAGAGCCATTTGTGTTGCCGCCTAATAATGGAGATATGTTCCCTCTTCTTTATGCCTAGTGTGGCTCTAAGAGCATTGTTTTGTAGAGTTTGGAGTCTTTGGGTGGTAGCTTTGTTGGCACCACTATAGAGGGCATTGCAATAGTCGAGTCGGGAAAGTATTAAGGCTCTGGCCAAGATCAAACAACTCGTATTGGATAGGAAGGGCTTGCCTGCTCTTATCAATTTACAGATGTAAGCAGTGGTGGAGGCTAGGGTGTTGACCTGTTTAGTGAAAGACAAGGTAGAATCAAGGTAGAAACTGAGTATTTTTACTTCCCTCGAGACTTTGATAACATTTCCATCTATGCTGAATGCCGAGTAGTCCGGGCCCAATTTGTTAATATTGGCTTGTGTACCCAGAATGATTAACTCTGTTTTATCATCATTCAGGCAGACACCATGAGTAGCCATCCATACCTGAATGATGATATAGACTTATTCACCAACTCCCTATCCCTATATGATCCCCAGAAAGAGGGAGGAGAATCTGTGTATCATCTGCATAGTTAGTGTAGGTGATACCAAGATTGTCCAGATCATCGAACAGGGGTTTGGTGAAAATGTTGTATAGAGTCGGGGAAACGCAGGATCCCCGAGGGACTCCACATGTGATGGGTATAGGGTCTGCGGCTGCCGATGGGGAAAAAACTCTCATAGTTCTCTCACTCAGAAAGGATTCTATCCAACTGATGGCTTGGGTGGAGAAGTGAGCGGCAGAGTCCAAGTGTCTGCAGAGGACCTTGTGGTCCACAAGGTCAAATGCAGCTGAGAGATCTAGTAAGAGGAGAAGAGCTGTTTTACCTTGATCTCTCAATTCATCTATTTGGGTCTTTAAATCGATAAGGGCTGTTTCTGTTCCATGTAGTGTCATTGGCCATTCGCTGAAAGCCAATTTATGGTATTTCGCCTAAAGTTGGGGAAGGACTGGTCCGTTCTCAGAGAGGGAGGGCGTTCCAATACTGCGCTGCCATAACAGGCAAGCTACTCCCCCCAGCTTTTTTTAGTTTGTATCTAAGTACTACCAGACAGTATGAGTTAGCCGTCCTGGTGGGACGTGATGAAGATTTTTTGACAATTCTCTCGGGGAGGTAGAGTAGGGCAGCTTGATTGAGACATTTGTGGGTCAAGGAAACTGTTTTTAACAGACTTTGTCCCTAATGGAAAGCCATTCATTCTGTCTCCTCGTCTCCGAAATATGTTCTCTCCTTGGTATGCCAAGTGCTGTTCTGAGGGCATTATTTTGAAGAATTTGAATTTTATTTACAATGTACTTGCTCGCACCTAGGTATGGTTGCATACTAATTGACCTTTTCACAATTGACCTCGGGAGAATTGACCTAATTTAGAAGGTCAATTAGGACATATATGCAGGGGGAAACCCCACGCAGCCCTTCACCCAATCCAAAAACCCCTGCAACTTTACACCCAATCACCTTATATTATTTATAATTCAAAACCAACCCAATACATATATAAAATAACTAAAATAATATAAAGGTCAATTGTGCAGACGGTCAATTAGGACCACTATAATTAGGTCAATTGTGCAAAAGGTCAATTGTATAAGGTCAATTTGGGTAATACCCCTAGGTATAGGGCATTGCAACAGTCCAGCTGTGAAAGGGTGAGGGCTCTAGCTAGGATAGTGCAACTTTGTTTGGAAAGAAAGGGTTTGCAGGCCCTTATCAACTTACAAGTGTATGTCATTGCAGAGGCCATGGCATCGACTTGTTTACTTAATTTAAGAGCTGAATCTAGTTAGAATCCTAGTGGACCACTTGCTCACTGTGGTGAGAGAGGCACAGCTCGACCTCACTGAGGCGGCCTAACAAGGCTGAAACACTTGTCTGGAGTTGCTGTTGATACTCTTGTTCACGGTAGGTTTGCCTGGCATTTCGGTGCTGGACTGCCCTTGTGGGCGGCACAAAGACTGATATACAAATGGATATTCCACCTTTGTGAAAAGTACAATGAGCAAAAAGCGATGGCTGCGGACTCTCAAGTGGAAAAAAAACACTGAGCAGGTTTCATGTCATATTCTTTCGAGAGAAGGGTGATTGCTATCTTTTTTGTATTTTTGCAAGGAACCTGGGGTTGGTCACCCCAAATTACCTGGGGGAAGCCAGACGTGGACCTCTTGCTCACTGTGCTCAGAGAGGCACAGCTCCACCTCACTGATGAGGCCCAACAAAGCAGAATCACGTGTGTGGGGTTGCTGATGGTACTCTTGTTCAAGGAGGTTTGCCTGGCATTTTGGTGCTGGACTGCCCTTGTGGGCGTGAGAAAGACCAATATGCAAACGGATAGTCCTCCTTTGTGAAAAGTACAGTGAGCAAAAAGCGATGGCTTTGGACTCTCAAGTCAGAAAAAACTACAGAGCAGGTTATCATCCCATGTTCTTTCGAGAGAAGGGCGCCTGCTACCTTTTTTGTATTTTTGCAATGAACTTGGGGTTGGTCACCCTAAGTTACCTGGGGGAAGCCATACATTGAATCCTTGCTCAGAGTGCTCAAAGAGACACAGCTCCACCTTACTGAGGAGGCCCAACAAGGCTGAAACACGTTTCTGGGGTTGCTGTCGGTACTCTTGTTCAAAGGAGGTTTGCCTGGCATTTCGGTGCGGCACTGCCCTTGTGGGCAGGACAAACACTGTCTGTCATGATGCCTGCCCCCAGACATCAGGAGCAGGCCAGTCTACCCAGAGTACAGGCACCCATAGGAACTCATGGGTGCCCAAAGGATTGCCTAGGGGCTTCATGGACTCAGTCCTGGCACTGTTGGCGCCAGGCTCATAGTGCCTTTTTCAGACAGATCAGGTCATCAAGTGGAGAAATCATGTACAGGCCACCGTGAGGCCTTTGAAGGGATTACTTTCTTCCAGGGACTATTTTCTTGGGTGTGGTACTGGGACTATTTTATCTGGGGACTAGTTTGTGGTGGCTGTTTAAACCACGCCCGGAGAGCAGAACACGCTTTGCGTTATTCTGCACTTCTGCAGCGTAACGCTCACCGTGCCTGCAGCTCCAGTATCCAGTCCGCAGCTACGCCCGCCTTGTTTTCCACTAACCGAACCTGCAAAAGAGAAAAGGAAAAGCAGATTAGAACATGAGCCTTACCATTTGTCATCGCATTCATCTGGGAGTCGCCGCACCTGCAAGAAAAGGAACACCTGTTACCGTGCTGTACTGTCAGCAGCAGTGCCACGGAAGAGTCACCTATGCTCCTTTCATCCACACAATCCCGCGAGGCACTCTGATGAGATCGCCGCTCAGAGCACCGCATCTGCAAAGGAAAGAAAGACAACAGGTGAGCTGCGTTCCGTTAAAAGACATTTAAATTTGCACCGCAAGATACTTACTTGGGAACAATACCCGCTCGAGACCTCGCTAGTCATCATCATACGTTCCTCATTCTAGAGAAGCGCTGCACCTGCAAAATAAAGAGAGGACAATTTATTAATCACATGAATTAACAATATCGCTTGCTAAGACTAGTGCTTGGTGCAAAAACGGACTCTTACCTTGGCACTACCTCGTTTCTTTCAGAGAAGAGACATCCATCTTGGGCCATTCTGCAAGAGGAAGAAACATAAGAGTGGCAGAGTGAACTATAAGACAACCTGCATTGCATCATACTTTGGATTGGCATAAAGACTTACCTCTGAGTCATTGTTGTCTGAAACTCTGCCATAAGATTACGGGATCAGTGAAGTTAACTGGTTTCTACGCACCCTTTCATTCTGACGCACGATGGAGAGCCCATCCTTCTTAACAATAAGGTGAGACATAATAAGGGGAACACAAAGTGGTTACGGAAAAAAACAGAAGTTAAACCTCTTTACCTCGGTCGGCTAACTACCCTTTTTACCACTTTAGGAAAGTCCTCCTACGTGCCAGACAGACGAAACTAAGTGGGCAAGTGCAGTCGCTCATCACTTCACTACAAGTCACATTGGTGGAGACCGTTGCAGTCCAGCTTCGTTCGGCGCCCCTGTGGAACCCAGGTGAGCGTAACACTGATATGCAAATGGATATATTCCCCCTTTGTGAAAAGTACAGTGAGCAAAAAGCGATGGCTGCGGGCTCTCAAGTGGAAAAAAACACAGAGCAGGTTACCATGCCATGTTTTTTCAAGAAAGGGGTGGCGGCTAAGTTTTTTTGTATCTTTGAAAGGAACTTGGGGTTGGTTACCCTAAGTTACCTGGGAGAAGCTAGAGGTAGACCCCTTGCTCACTGTGCTCAGACAGGCACAGCTCCCGCTCACTGAGGAGGTCGAAAAAGGCTGAAACACGTGTCTGAAGTTGCTGTTGGTATTCTTGTTCAAAGGAGGTATACCGGTCATTGCGGTGCTGGACTGCCCTTGTGGGCAGGACAAAGACTGGTATGCAAATGGCTATTTCTACTTTGTGAAAAGTACAGTGAGCAAAAAGTGTTGGCTGCGGACTCCCAAGTGGAAAAAAAACACGGCAGGTTTCATGCCATGTTCGTTCGAGAGAAGGGCGCCTGCTATCTTTTTTGTATTTTTGCAAGGAACTTGGGGTTGGTCACCCTAAATTACCTGGGGGAAAGCCAGACATGGACCCCTTGCTCACTGTGCTCAGAAAGGCACAGCTCCTGCTCACAGAGGAGGCCCAACAAGGCTGAAACATCTGACTGGGGTTGCTGTTGGTATTCTTTTTTGTTCAAGGGAGGTTTCCCTGGCATTTCAGTGCGGGACTGCCCTTGTGGGTGGGACAAACACTGACATACAGATGGATATTCCCATTTGTGAAAAGTACAGTGAGCAAAAAGCGATGGCTGTGGACTCTCAAGTGGAGAAAAAATACAGAGCAGGTTATCATGCCATGTTTTTCGAGAGAGGGGTGCCTGCCACGTTTTTTGTATCTTTGCAAGGAACTTGGGTTTGGTCACCATAAGTTACCGGGTAGAAGCCAAGCGTGGACCCCTTGCTCACTCTGCTCAGAGAGGCACAGCTCCCGCTCACTGAGGATGCCCTACAAGGCTGAAACATGTGTCTGGGGATGCTATTGGTACTCTTGTTCAAAGGAGGTTTACCTGCCATTTCGGTGCGGGACTGCCCTTGTGGGCGGGACAAACACTAATATGTAAATGGATATTCCCATTTGTGAAAAGTAAAGGAGCAAAAAACAATGGCTGCTAACGCTCAAGTGGAAAATAAAAACGCAGAGCAGGTTCACATGCCATGTTTGTTCGACGGAGGGGTGCCTGCTATGTTTTTTGTATCTTTGCAAGGAACTTGGGGTTGGTCACCCCAAGTTACCTGGGGGAAGCCAGACGTGGACCCCTTGCTCACTGTGCTCAGAGAGGCACAACTCCACCTCACTGAGGAGGCTAAACAATGCTGAGCCCAACAAGGCTGAAACACATGTCTGGGGTTGCTGTTGGTACTCTTGTTCAAAGGAGGTTTGCCTGGCATTTCAGTGATGGACTGCCTTGTGGGCGGGACAAAGACTGATATGCAAATGGGTATTCCTCCTTTGTGAAAAGTACATTGAGCAAAAAACGATGGCTTTGGACTCTCAAGTGGGGAAAAGAAACACAGAGCAGGTTACCATGACATGTTCTTTCGAGAGAGGTGCGCCTGCTACCTTTTGTTGTATTTTTGCAAGATACTTTGGGTTGTTCATCCTAAATTACCTGGGGGAAGCCAGACGTGGACCCCTTGCTCACTCTGCTGAGAGAGACACAGCTCCAGCTCACTGAGGAGACCCAACAAGGCTGAAACACGTGTCTGGGGTTTCTGTTGGTACTCTTGTTCAATGGAGGTTTGCCTGGCATTTAGGTGCTGTACTGCCCTTTTGGGCGGGACAAAAGACTGATATGCAAATGGATGTTCCCCCTTTGTGAAAAGTACAGTGAGCAAAACGCGATGGCTATGGACTCTCAAGTGGGGAAAAAACCGCAGAGCAGGTTATTATGCTATGTTGTCTCGAGACATTGGTCTCTGCTACCTTTTTTGTATTTTTACAAGGAACTTGGTGTTGGTCGCCCTAAGTTACCTGGTGTCACAAGTCTCTCCCCTTCTCACCTGTTTCTCCTTGCTTGTGACCTTCTTGGATGTGGCTTCTTTTTGTCGCACAGTCCGGGATTTATACAGGCCCATCTGCAGGTCTTCGGATTCCAGCGTGAGGATTGCAAGTCCTACACCAAGTAGCGTTCAGATATCCAGGACCGGGAGCCAGGAAGGAAACAGTACCCTAACTCGGAGGCACAGAAACCAGTGAACCGAGCACAGGCGAAATCCAGGAAGATGAGCTCGAAAGAGGTAGTACAAGGAAAGGGGACGGAAAAGGCAGTATATTCAGGAAAGTGGGAAATGGGACTCGGAGGGAGGCCCCGAACGAACTCCGGCAACACACGTCTGACTACTCGTAGCAGTAGCATTGAGACGCGCAGAGCCACGGGGCGTGGCTGTTTTGTAGGAAGTTGAACCTAGCACGTAAAGGCTGGTAAGCTGCGTTCCGTATCCAACGGCCATGTTGGAAGGATCACGGAATTCAGTCCTCTATGGGTCATGGACCACGAAGTCCAGAACGGACGTAATCGGCAGTTCATGACAGTATGCCTCCTCTGAAGCCCTGCACCTCCGGGTTTGCCTGTGTGGATAAGATGATATCTTCGTATCAGCCGGGGGGCATTCATGTTTGAGACGGGTTCCCAGGTACGCTCACTGGGAGGGTATCCCTTCCATTCAACCAAATACTGTAGTTGATCTCGTTGGTACCTGCAGTCACAAATCCTAGAGACCTAGTATTCAAGTTGGTTATAGACAATCTCTGGAGGAGATCTTGGAGCAGTTCGAGTGGACTGTACATGTGGTTTTAACAGAGAAGTGTGGAAGACTGGATGAATCCTTTTCCACGACTCCGGTAGTTGGAGTCGAAAGGCCACTGGATTAACAATTTCCTTTATGGAAAAAGGTCTGTAATACCTGGGAGCCAATTTATTTGGTCGTAGGTGACGACGAAGGAGTTTCGAAGATAGCCAAACCTTATCTCCTATAGAATAAGAAGGACCATACCTTCTTTTGGTGTGTGCATATTGTTTAACCTCTTTTCGGGCCTTTTCCAGATGTTCCTTTGCTTCCTTGTGTACATTGATCAGTGTTTCAATCCAGGAATCGAGCGCAGGAACTGGGGTAGGATGTGGGAGAACGGATGAAGAACTGAAGAGTGAAATCCTTGGCTACAGAAGAAAGGGCTGGGCTTGATAGCTGAATAATCTGAATTGTTGTAAGCAAATTCGGCCACAGGTATCAAGAGTGACCAATCATCCTGGACTTTGGTGGCAAAGCAACGAAGATACTGTTCCAGGGTTTGATTTACTCGTTCTGCAGCTCCATTGGTCTGTGGATGAAAGCCCGAGGACAAGGCACGTTGGATCCCCAATATCCGACATAGTTGTTTCCAAAACTGGGATATGCACTGGGGCCCTCTGTCGGAAATGATTTTGGAAGGTAGTCCATGAAGTCAGAATATGAGTTCTAGAAAAATCACAGCTAGTTCAGATGAGGATGGGAGTTTGTGAAGAGGTGTAAAATTAGCCATATGTGTGAACAAATCAATTGTAACCATTATGGTTGTGTATCCTCTGGAAGAAGGTAATTCCATGATAAAATCTGTGGCAATGATTTCCCAGGGTCTTATTGGTATTGCTGGTTGGTGTAGGAGACCTGCTGGTTTTCTATTATCATATTTGTTCTGATTACAAACTGCACAAGTCTGAACATAGGTTCTTATGTCATCTTTCATCCTTGGCCACCAGAATTGTCTCTGTATAAGACTGAGTGTGTTAGAGATTCCACGGTGTCCTGAATGGAGGGTATCATGGCATAGGTTTGTGATTTTATGTCTCAGCCCTGGAGTGGGAATGGCTAGCCGTATATCCTTGAATAGGTATCCGTCTTTTATCTTGAGATTCCATCGATTGTCTCTTTTAAACTCCTTCCAAAGTTCGGAGGACTGAGTTTTGGCTCGAATATCCTCTAGGAGAGTAATGGCTTGAGCTACGAATATTGTGTTGGGAAACATCTTGGGAAAGGTCCGGTCCTCAAGGGGTTCATAATCAGGACGTCTGGATAAGGCATCGGCTATGATGTTATGTGTTCCAGGAAAGTGATGGATTTGAAACTGATATTGGACAAAAAAGAAGGCCCAGATGGCTGTTTCTGCACTCCAGGGATTGTAGGACTTGTAGATTCTGATGGTCCGTACGGACTTGTACCGGGTGTTTGGCTCCCAGAAGGAGATGGCACCAGTCAGTGAAGGCTTGTCGAATGGCTAGCAACTCCTTCTCCAGGACGGAATAATGAGTTTCACTGGGAGTCAAAGTGCGGGAGAGATTGTTACGCTCACCTGGTTCCCACAGGGGTGTCGGGCAGAACTGGATAGTCACGGTCTCCACCAACGTGATGCATAGTGCAGAGATGACAAACTGGACTGGCCTACCTAGCTTCGTCTGCTTGACCCGTAGAAGTAGTCTACTAAAGGCGGAGAAAGGGAATTAGCCACCCGTGGAGTTGAGTAATAGCCTCTCACTGCGTCCCCATTTATCACCTCTGATATTCCTGTTCACAAAGCTCACCTTATAGTTTTGAATGATGAGCTCTCCATCCTGCAAGGAACGCAGGGGCGCGTTGATGGCCAGTTACTTCACTGGCTTGAGGATATTGGAAGAGTTCTAGACAAATCTTGGCTCCAAAACTCCTGGCAAAGGGCCGTAAATATATAGTTCTAAAGAGTTCAAAAATGTCTGAATAATCACTCCTGTCCAATTCCTTTGTTTATCTTGCAGCTTAGACCCAAAAGAAGATAGTTCTGTGGGAGCTGAAAGCGTTCAGGTAAGAGTCTGTGCTATCCCACACTGTCCGTTAAATGATGCCAAAGTTTAACTCGCTGCTGTCTCTTTTCTTACAGGTGCAGCGTAAGAAGATTTGGCATGCTGGTGAATAATACCTCCGGCGGTAAAATCAGGTAAGTATATGGTGGCAAGAGATTGTCCTTATTTGTTTTCCCTCGGCTCACCTTGCTGTTTTCTTGTCCCCCTTAGGTGCTGGAATGCGGAAACTTAATGATGGAGACAGCGCAGGATCGTAGAGATGCTGTGAGGAACGGTGAGTATGGCGCGGCGCTGCTGCTGGCGATGCGCCGTGTTTAAAATAAAATCTTTTTCTCGTTCAAAGGTGCAATGAATCCGGAATCAGGTAAGAAACCCAATAATGTTCTTGTTCTAACCTTTCTTCTTCTTTCCCTTCTTTCTAGGTGCTCTGGGCTCGAGGCGGGCGTGCCACGAGGCTGGATGCTGACTGCAGGCACGGTGAGCGTTACACTGCAGAATAACGCGAAGCGTGCGCTGCCCTTCGGCATGGTTAAAATAGCCTCCAAAGTAGTCTCAGGTAAGTATTCCTCCACAACCACAACTGAGTAATAAAATAGTCCCTAGGTAAAGTAGTCCCATCCAAGCCTCACATGGGCTTGGATCTCTTGCAGTCTGGTCTTCATCAGGTAAGTTTTAACATATGAGCCTGGCGCCATAGACGCCAGGATTGTACCCATATAGCCCCTATCAAGGGTTGCTGGGCTTTCTCTGGGTAACATGATGCCTGCTTCCGGGGTTGCTGGACTTGGTCTGGATGCCCGGGGGTAGGCATCATGACAGCACTCCCCCCCCAAGGCCCCTCCTAAAGTCGTTCTTCCCCTTGTTCCTGGTTTGTCTGGGAAATTCCGGTGGAATCTTCTCACCAACCGAGGTGCATGAACGTGGTCACTAGGTTCCCATGACCTTTCTTGTGGTCCGTAGCCTTTCCAGTCGATTAAATAAAAAAGTTTTGACTTAACCATTTTGGAGTCCAGGATACTTTTAACTTCAAATTCGGGTTCCCCGTCTACAAGGATGGGGTCAGGTGGCTTGGTTAGTCTTGTTCCAGGTTGTACTGGTTTCAGAAGCGACACATGGAAGACGGGGTGAATCCGCATACTAGCAGGTAATTCCAATTTGACGGCCACTGGGTTGATAATGGCCTTAATAGAGTAAGGTCCCAAATATCTAGGGTTAAAGGTCCGCGTTCCCTTTAAAGGTATGTGTTTTGTGGCCAACCAAACTTGATCCCCAATCTGGTATTGTGGAGCATCACTTCTATGCTGATCAGCATTTTTCTTGTATTTTTCTTTCGCTTGCGTCAAATGTTCAGTTGCTTCCTTAAAGGCTTGTATAATAGTAGCATGCAGATGGTTCACTGCAGGCATTTCTAAGTGTTGAGGTGAGTCAAGTTCTGAGGTTCGAGGATGGTGCCCATATATGGTATAAAAGGGGCTTTGTCCAGTTCCAGAATGTACAGAGTTATTGTATGCGTATTCGGCAATCCATAGAATGTCCTTCCAATTACCTTCAGTCTGGTGTAACATACAACGCAGGTATTGTTCAAGAGTCTGGTTGGTCCTCTCCGTCTGACCATCGGTGTGGGGGTGGTGACTGGTTGATAACCTCACGTCGATTTGCGCCAATTGACAACATTTTTTTCCAAAAATGTGAAATGAATTGACTACCTCGGTCAGAGACCAATATGGAAGGAAATCCGTGTATGCGAACAATGTTTTCGAGGAACTCCTTAGCCAGGATTGAAGCAGAAGGTAATCCCTTTAAAAGAATAAAGTGGGCCATCTTGGAAAAAAGATCCACAATAACTAGAATGGTGTTAAATCCATTACATGGAGGTAGGTCTGTAATAAAGTCTAATGATAAGGTGTGCCATGGTGTAGGCGGGATATCCAAAGTAAAAGTCCAGCTGTTTTTTTCTTCTGACTTTTGTTTTGGGCGCAAATGCCACAAGACATTACAAATGACTTTATGTCTTTTCGCCAGGTGGGCCACCAGAATTGTCTCTTAATGTTAGCTTCATTCTTTGCGATACCTGGGTGCCCTTCCATCAGGGTGTCATGATAATTGGAGATGACTAGTTCTTGTAGTTCCTTGTGTGGCAGAAATAGTCGCCCTTGATAATAAGGTAGATCATTGATGACTGAGTAGTCCGGGCCTTTCTTTACCCTGTCCTGCAGGGCTGTTGGATCGAAGAGTTGTTGGATCTTTACCTGAATATCCTATGGTGTCTGTAGAGTAGTTATGCCAAGAATTCTTTGTTCTGAAATTATAAGTACCGGTTCTGGGTTCACATATGCTTCTCCCATCCCTATTCGGGATAAGGCGACTGCCTTGCCATTTTTACAGCCTGGTCGATAAGTGATCACGAAATCGAACTCGGCAAAGAACAATGGCCATCGAAGTTGGCGTGGCGATTGGGACTTGGCTGTTTTCAAATACTGCAAGTTTCACTGATCGGTGATTACAGTAATGGTATGCCTGGCACCGAGAAGATAGTGCCGCCAAGCCTTGAAGGCGGATTTGATGGCTAATAACTCTTTATCGGTAACCGCATAGTTTAACTAGGGTGCCGAAAACTTTCTGGACCAAAATGCTACTGGGTGAAGTTGACCAGTTTCAGGATCCTTCTGGGACAGGACAGCTCCCATGGCTAAACTGGATGCATCAGTTTCAACTATGTATGGAAGTTCAGGGCGTGGGTGCTTTAATACAGATGCAGATGTGAATTTCGCTTTCAACTCTTGGAAGGCGTTTTCAGCTTGTTCAGTCCACAAGAGTGCTGTGATAGGGTGTACAACATGTGAGAAATCGGAATGAATCTGCAGTAGAAATTAGCAAATCCGAGCATGCTTTGTACTCCTTTAACTGAACTGGGTGATGGCCACTTGAGAATTGCGTCCATCTTTTGAGAGTCCATTCGGACTCCTTTTGGAGTCAGTATAAATCCAAGGAATTCAACTTCTGTAGCATGAAAAACGCATTTTTCCAATTTTGCATATAACTTGTGCTGGCGTAGTTTCTCTAGGACTGCACGAACGTGCTTCACATGGTCTGATTCTGAAGAGGAGTACACTAGAATATCGTCTATGTATACGACAACACAGACGTCAATGAGTTCACGAAGGACATTGTTCATAAAATACTGGAAGGCTGCTGGTGCATTGCACAACCCAAAGGGCATCACCTGGTATTCAAATAACCCATACTTAGTGCGAAAAGCAGTCTTCCATTCGTCGCCTTTCTTCACACGTACCAGATGATATGCCCCTCGGAGATATAATTTAGTGTAGATGCAAGCGTCCTTTACTTGATTTAGTAATTTGGGGATCAGAGGCAATGGGTAACGGTTCTTAACCGTGATCTGATTCAATGCACAGTAGTCTATGCACGTTCGGAGGTCACCTTCCTTTTTTGGCACAAAGAACAAAGCTGAAGATGCAGGGGACTTGGATGGACGAATGAAGCCATTGGCAAGGTATTGGTCCAAGTATTGTCGTAGGTGAAGGTTTTCAGGTTCAGTAAGGGCGTAGATCCTACTACATGGAGGTTGTGCACCGGGTATGAGATCGATTTGACAATCGTATGATCTCTGAGGTGGTTAGGTGTTTGCCTGTTCTTTCTGGAAAACATCCTGGAATTCTTGATATTGCTGAGGTAACTGCACGACTGGAGTAGCGACTGCGGCCAGGCCTTCGTTCAAGGGTTTTTTCGGGTAACAAGTATGTGCACAATCCGGGAAGGTTATTCTCTTCTCTCGCCAATCAATACAAGGATTATGTGTTTCCAACCAAGGTATCCCCAGTATTATTTGGAACTGCGGGGCTTTGATTAAATCAAACACAATAGTCTCTCGATGCCCATCCGACCCAATAGTGTCATCTCTGCGGTGGAATGAGTTACAGGCCCAGAGGCAATTTCAGTTCCATCGACTGTGGTGATGACATCCGAAGTGGTCCTTCTGCAGAGAGGTAGATTCATCATAGAAGCCAATTCGTGGTCCACATAGTTTCATATGGCCCCGCTATCAATGTATGCCCTTACTGCGTGCATACGTGAGGGTTGCCTTTGATCTATAAGGACCATAGGTATGATAAAGTGCAAGGTCTGAGTATCCTTCTTCAAGCTCGGCAAGCGGACCTCTACGCTTGTCGGGCATGGTCGTTTCCCGAGTCAGACTCCATATGGCTTTTATCAGCAGCTCCTACCACTTTCTTGGGTGGTTTTACAGGGCAATCCCGTAGAAAATGTCCCGAAGTTCCACAGTATAGACACAATTGCATTAGCCATCTCCTTTCTCTTTCCTTCTGAGTCAAGGGTCCTTTAACCCCTTCGATTTGCATGGGTTCTGAGGCATCTGCTCCTTTGGGGGTAGCGTTGGGTTTAACCAACACCCCGTTCTCGAACTTGGCTCAGTTGGCCTTTCTGTTCTGAAGTCTGTGATCTAACTGGACCACTAAGTCTATATATTCAGCACAGTCTTGAGGTGGGTTCACAACTTGAGCCAAAACATCTTTGAGTTCTCCTCGAAGTCCTCGATGAAATAACATAATCCGTTTTACCTCGGGCCATCCAGTTTCCACCACCAACCTATTGAAGGTTGCGATGTAGGTTAAAAGGTCCTGGTTACCCTGTCGTAGGGACAAAAGTTCGTTATCCAGGGCCTGCCCTTGGGAGTGCCGAGCAAATAGTCTTTCCATGCTCATTTGAAAACCCTGAAAATCCCGAAGAATAGGGTCATCCTGATTGACCAGTGGAATCGACCAATCCGCTGCACTGCCGCTGAGATATGATAATACAGAGGCTGCTTTGGCTTGATCGTTTGGAAAGGGTCCAGGTCTGCATAAAAAGTGCAAGCGGCATTGGTTCATAAACACGGCGAACTTTTTCGGGTCCCCAGCAAAACGTTCCGGCGGGGCTAAAGGAATGCTCCCTGGTAGAACCACTTGCACAGGATTGCTCGATGAAACAGGAGTTGAATTCCTCCCGAGTCCAGGTAATGGTGTTTGCCTAGCTTGGTTTTGCAATAATTGTCTAGCAAGATCATCAGTGTGTTCCTTAGAAACAATCAGTTCTCTCCTGAGGGTATTAGTTTCTTGACGAGCGGCATGTACTTCAGCCCTAAGTTCCCCTAATAATAGGGCCAATTGGTCAGTTTCTGAGGTCTCCATGACACCCGGGTGAGGATTTGTAGAGAGGCTTTGCGTTCTGTTACGCTCACCTGGTTCCCACAGGGGTGTGGGGCGGAACTGGACAGCCACTGTCTCCACCAACGTGATGCATAGTGCAGAGATGACTGACTGGACTGGCCTACCTAGCTTCGTCTGCTTGACCCGTAGAAGTAGTCTCCTAAAGGCGGAGAAAGGGAATTAGCCACCCGTGGAGTTGAGTAATAGCCCCTCACTGCGTCCCCATTTATCACCTCTGATATTCCCGTTCACAAAGCTCACCTTATAGTTTTGAATGATGAGCTCTCCATCCTGCGAGGAACGCAGGGGCGCGTTGATGGCCAGTTACTTCACTGGCTTGAGGATATTGGAAGAGTTCTAGACAAATCTTGGCTCCAAAACTCCTGGCGAAGGGCCGTAAGTGTATAGTTCTAAAGAGTTCAAAAATGTCTGAATAATCACTCTTGTCCAATTCCTTTGTTAATCTTGCAGCTTACACCCAGAATAAGATATTTCTGTGGCAGCTGAAAGCTTTCAGGTAAGTGTCTGTGCTATCCCACACTGTCCTTTAAATGATGCCAAAGTTTAACTCGCTGCTGTCTCTTTTCTTACAGGTGCGGCGTAAGAAGATTTGGCGTGCTGGTGAATAATACCTCCGGCTGTAAAATCAGGTAAGTATATGGTGGCAAGAGATTGTCCTTATTTGTTTCGCCTCGACTCACCTTGTTGTTTTCTTGTCCCCCTTAGGTGCTGGAATGCGGCAACTTAATGATGGAGACAGCGCCGGATCGTAGAGATGCTGCGAGGAACAGTGAGTATGGAGAGGCGCTGCTGCTGGCGATGAGCCGTGTTTAAAATAAAGTATTTTTCTCGTTCAAAGGTGCGATGAATCCGGAATCAGGTAAGAAACCCAATAATGTTCTTGTTCTAACCTTTCTTCTTCTTTCCCTTCTTTCTAGGCGCTCTGGACTTGAGGCGGGCGCGGCACGAGGCTGGATGCTGACTGCAGGCACGGTGAGCGTTACGCTGCAGGATGCAGAATAACGCGAAGCGTGTGCTGCCCTTCGGGCGTGGTTTAAATAGCCTCCAAAGTAGTCCCAGGTAAGTATTCCTCCACAACCACACCCTAGTAACAAAATAGTCCCTAGGTAAAGTAGTCCCTTCCAAGCCTCACATGGGCTTGGATCTCTTGCAGCATGGTCTGCATCAGGTAAGTTTTAACATATGAGCCTGGCGCCTACGGCGCCAGGACTGTTCCCCCATATGAGCCTGGCGCCATAGACACCAGGACTGTACCCATATAGCCCTTAACAAGGGCTGCTGGGCTTTTTCTGGGTAACATGATGCCTGCTTCCGGGGTTGCTGGACTTGGTCTGGATGCCCGGGGGTAGGCATCATGACAGAGATAGGCAATGGGGTGTTCTATCTTGTCATTAAATTCTTGTTTCAGAACTGCTCCGATGGCATAGTTGGATGCATCAGTCTCAACAAGGAAGAGACGGTCTGTGTCGGGTTGAGCCAGGATGGGGGTTTGTGTCAACTCCGACTTCAACCGTTGAAACGCCAAGTCTTGAGCTGAGGACCACTGAAAGGGGGTGTATTTCTTTAATAGTGTGACAATGGGATGTACAATATCAGAAAATGCGGGTATGAATTTCCTGTAAAAGTCAGCAAGCCCCAGGAAGGATTGAATTTGTTTCACAGTGGTAGGACCAGGCCAAGATAAGATGGAGTCGACCTTGGAAGAATCCATTCCAATACCCTTTGGGCTAAGAACAAATCCAAGATAGTGAACAGTTGATACATGAAAAAGGCATTTTTCAGGTTTGGCCATGAGCTTATGTTCTCGTAAACGCTGTAAAACTGCCTTAACGTGTTCTTCATGTTTCCGAGGTTCCTTGGAGTAAATCAGTATGTCGTCTAGGTATACAATGACAAAAAGGAACAACATATCAGAAAAGACCCGATCCATGAAACGTTGGAAAACTGCGGGGGCATTAGCAAGTCCAAAAGGCATAACCAGATACTCAAAGTGGCCAAAGGGTGTTCTGAAGGCTGTTTTCCATTCATCACCTTCTTTTATACGAATAAGATGGTAGGCACCCCTGAGATCTAGTCTTGTGAAGATGACTGCACCCCTCACAGCTTCCAGGATGTCCGAAATAAGAGGTAATGGGTAACGGTCCTTGAGGGTGCATTGGTTAAGGCCACAGTAATCCAAACATGGCCTAAGCTCCTTGGAATCTTTCTTAGGAACGAAGAAGAGGGAAGCACCCGCTGGGGACTTGGATGGCCGAATAGTTCCATTTGTCAAGTTGATGTCTAGATACTCCCGGAGGGCCCTTTTTTCAGGTTCGGATAGAATGAACATTCTTCCGAAAGGAATCACTGCTGAAGGCTCAGTGTCAATGGCACAATACTCAGGTCTGTGAGGAGGAAGAGACTGAACTATGGCTGTTGAGAACACATCTAAGTATGTCTGGTAAGCCCGGGGAATCCGGACAATGTTGGAGACAGTTACTGAAACTTGCTGGGTTTCTTGGGAGTCTTCTAAGGGACTTGGTGAGGTGGTAGGAGACAAACAGTGGGACATACAATGTTCTGAACCAAGAAACAAGGCGCCTGCTGCCCAATTGATATAGGGGTTGTGTTTCTGCAGCTAGGGCATGCCTAGAACCAAGGTATAGTGGGCAGATCTCCTGATGTCAAATCTAATCCTCTCTTGGTGGTTGTTTATTGAAAGAAGAATCTCTTTGGTTTGGTGGGGTATGGGTCCTGAAGACAAGGGTCTCCCATCAATGGCTTCAACAGGTTGCATTGTCTCTTTTGTTTCGCGGGAAAGCTGATTACTAATGACCCAATCATGATCTATGAATATGCCCATGGCTCTGCAATACACTAAAGCCAGGATGGGGTAGGATTCTTTCTTGGAAGCTGACAGGAATGCCTGTAAAATCACAAGATTGTTCTGTCCTGGGGAGTTCAAGGAAGGAATAGGTGAGGAGCAGACATCTTTCTCCCGAAACTGTGCCCCACTTAGGATCGGGAGCTGGCATTTCCCAAAAGCCGAGGTGGTGCGATAGAGCACTCTCTTACAAGGTGTTTATCAGAGGCACAATACATGCAGAGTCCGGTATGAATCCAACGCATCCTTTCTTGTGGGGTAATGGGTCCTCAGAAGGCTCCTAGATGCATGGGTTCTGGGTCCGGAGCTGGAGATGCAGCGGTTTCTTGTTTGTATGGGTGGTCCGTAGCTGCCTTTTGGGATGTTGGCTTAGACTCTCATCATTTAGGTCTCTTCGAAGGAGGGTAAAGCTGGCTTCTGGGGACCAATCGGCCTCTTTCACCAATTGTTTAAAGCGGGTCACATACGTGAGCATATCCTGGGACCCTTGTTGAGGATTGCAAGTCCTACGACAAGTAGCATTCAGATATCCAAGACCGGGAACCAGGAAGGAAACAGTACCCTAACTCAGAGGCATGGAAACCCGTGAACCGAGCACAGGAGAAATCCAGGAAGATGAGCTTGGAAGAAGGTAGTACAAGGGAAGGGGACGGAAAAGGGAGTATATTCCTTTGACTGGTGGGGATAACCAGTTTCACCGTCTTTTCGCTTTCCCGACGTACTTCGTGGCCACCTTGCCCGTGCCAAGCACCCCGGTAACCGGGATACCACGTTTTACCACGACCGCGAAACAAAGGTACCACCTTTAACCGGAAAACTCCGCGGCTGGTTTCTGCCCTGGTAGTGCAACGACCTTCATTTTTCCTCCAAGTCGAGATCTTCTCTTCCCCTGGACGACGACGCAACTTGCACCCACTACCAGGAACAACTGCCACCGCTGGAGGATCCTTCCCACTTAAGGTACCGTGTCCCGCCTGGCTTCCCTTGCTACCGACTGTACGGGGTAGATTTAGCCCCCGGCTTTTGAACCTGGGTTAGCCTGGGACACCCTGGATAAACTTTCCTAAAGCCTCTCTAAACTCTTTTTGAACCCTCTGCAAGACTTTCTAAGCCTAGTGTAACTGTGTGATCTTGGGCGCATTTGTGCTCTGCTCTCTCTAAGAGTGGGCCCAGACTTTGGACTTTGTCTCACCGGTGACTTTTGCTCTTCTGCCTTGCTTATAGTGTTCCTGAACCTTAGAGTGGTGTACCTTTCCATATATAAATAATTATATACTTTGATACCAAAGCTCTGGTCAGTGTTTGCTTGTATTGGTGTATCTGAGTGCCTATTGTGTATACTTTGCATACTGCCTAACTCTTCTTGAGTGAAGTCTGACTGCGCAGCCACAGCTACCAGGTAAATCTGGGTGGTACAGACTGCTAGCAAGTGGGTTTACTGCCAACACCTGTAGTCTTAAATCTTTTGCAGTGGTCCCTAGGGGAACTGCACAGGTTTCTGCCTAACACCCAACCAGGCTGAAACACGTGTCTGGGGTTGCTGTTGGTACTCTTGTTCAAAGGATGTTTGCCTGTCATTTTGGTGCAAGACTGCCCTTGTGGGCGGGACAAACACTGATATGCAAATGGATATTTCCCCTTTGTGAAAAGTACAGTGAGAAAAAAGCGATGGCTGCGGCCTCTCAAGTGGAAAAAAAAACACAGAGCAGGTTATCATGCCATGTTCTTTCGAGAGATGGGTGCCTGCTACCTTTTTTGTATTTTTGCAAGGAACATTGGTTTGGTCAACGGAAGCCAAACGTGGACCCCTTGCTCACTGTGCTCAGAGAGGCACAACTCCACCTCACTGAGGAGGCTAAACAAGGCTGAGCACAACAAGGCTGAAACACGTGTCTGGGGTTGCTGTTGGTACTCTTGTTCAAAAGAGGTTTGCCTGGCATTTCAGTGATGGACTGTCTTTGTAGGCGGGACAAAGACTGATATGCAAATGGATATTCCTTCTTTGTGAAAAGCACAGTGAGCAAAAAGCGATGGCTGCAGACTCTCAAGTGGGGAAAAAAACACAGTGCAGGTTACCATGACATGTTCTTTCCAGAGAGGGGCGCCTGCTACCTTTTTTTGTATTTTGCAAGCAACTTTGGGTTGGTCACCCTAAATTACCTGGGGGAAGCCGGACCTGGACCCCTCGCTCACTCTGCTAAGAGAAACACAGCTACACCTGACTGAGGAGGCCAAACAAGGTTGAAACACTTGCCTGGGGTTGCTGTTGGTACTCTTGTTCAATGGAGATTTTCCTGGCATTTCCGTGCTGTACTGCCCTTTTGGGTGGGACAAAAGACTGCTATGCAAATGGATGTTTCCTCTTTGTGAAAAGTACACAGAGCAAAAAGCGATGGCTGCAGACTCTCATGTGGGAAAAAACCAAAGAGCACATTATCATGCCATATTTTCTCGAGAGAGGGGCGCCTGCTACCTTTTTTGTATTTTTGCAGGGAACTTGGGGTTGATCACACTAACTTCTTGGGGAAGCCGGACGTGGAGCCCTTGCTCACTGTGCTGAGAGAGGCGTAGCTCCAGCTAACTGAGGAGACCCAACAAGGCTGAAACACTTGTCTGGGGTTGCTGTTCATACTCTTGTTCAAAGGAGGTTTGCCGGCATTTCAGTGCTGGACTGCCCTTGTGAGTGGGATAAAGACTGATATGCAAATGGATATTCCTCCTTTGTGAAAAGTACAGCGAGCAAAAAGCGATGGCTACAGACTCTCAAGTGGGGAAGAAAATGCAGAGCAGGTTATCATGCTATGTTCATTCGAGACATTGGCCCCTGCTACCTTTTTTGTATTTTTGCAAGGAACTTGGTGTTGGTCACCCTAAGTTACCTGGGGGAAGCCAGACGTGTTTGTTTGATTGTTTGTTTGTTTATTGATTTATATAGCGCGCCAAACCCGAGGGTACCTGTGCGCATTTACAAAAGTTACAGCTATACATTAGCATGAATTAGAGTAGTTACAGTCAATATGGACAGAATGATACAAAAGATAATACAGTGAGGTACAGCAAAGCACATTTGACACTCAGTAGCATTCTTTAAGACGCAAGGAGCCATGTATCAACGTTTGAGAGTAGCTCAAACTATCCTGAAACAATCCTGGGTATGTCATTGGTCATTCGCTGAAAGCCAATTTATGGTATTTCGCCTAAACATGGGGAAGGACTGGTCCGTACTCAGAGAGTGAGGGCGTCCAAAACTGCGGTGTCATCACAGGCAAGCTACTCCCCCCAGCTTTTTTAGTTTGTATCTAGGTACTACCAGACAGTATGAGTTAGCCGTCCTGGTGGGACGTGATGAAGATTTTTTTACAATTCTCTTGGAGAGGTAGAGTGGGGCAGCTTAATTGAGACATGTGCGTGTCAAGGAAACTGTTTATATACTTTTGTCCTTAATGGAAAGCCATTTATTCTGTCTCCTTGTCTCCGAAATGTGCTGTTCTGAGGGCATTATTTTGAAGGATTTGAATTTTATTTACAATATACTTCCTCGCACCTAGGTATAGGGCATTGCAATAGTCCAGCTTTGAAAGGATGAAGGCTCTAGCTAGGATAGTACAACTTTCTTTGGAAAGAAAGGGTTTGCAGGCCCTTATCAACTTACAAGTGTATGCCATTGCAGAGGCCATGGCATTGACTTGTTTACTTAAATTAAGAGCTGAATCTAGGTAGAATCCTAGTGGACCCTTTGCTCACTGTGCTGATAGAGGCACAGCGCCACCTCACTGAGGAGGCCCAACAAGGCTGAAACACTTGTCTGGGGTTGCTGTTGGTACTCTTGTTCAAAGGAGGTTTGCCTGGCATTTTGGTGATGGGCTGCCCTTGTGGGCGGGGCAAAGACTGATATGCAAATGGCTATTCCTCCTTTGTGAAAAGTACAGTGAGCAGAAAGCGATGGCTGCGGACTTTCAAGTAGGGAAAAAAAAAACACAGAGCAGGTTATCATGTCACGTTCTTTCGAGAGAGGGGCGCATGCTACCTATTTTGTATTTTTGCAAGGAACTTTGGGTTGGTTGTCCTAAGTTAGCTGGGGGAAGCCAGACGTGGACCCCTTGCTCTATGTGCTCAGAGAGTCAAACCTCCACCTCACTGAGGAGGCCCAACCAGGCTGAGCCCAACAAGGCTGAAACACGTGTTTCTGGGCTTGCTGTTGGTACTCTTGTTAAAATGTTAAATGTTAAAGGTATTTGTACTACGCACCGTCACCAACGGAGTTGGTCCCCAGGCGCTCTGGCGGTCTGCAAACGAGAAGGTGGGATGGGTTAGTAGGTGAAGCGGGAGTAGGGTTGTGAGAGGAGTAGTGTTCTGTTGGCAGCTTTAACTTGGTGTACACCGGGTGCTGAGCTTTGGTACGAGTATCGGATCGATGTCAGTCCTCGTGTGCTGTTGGTGCGGCTTATGTGTTGTTGCTGTGTTGTGAAGTGCGTGCGGGTTGTTGTGCGAGAGATGGTTGTGTGAGTTTTTTGAGTGAGATAAGTCTGCAGAAATGCTGAATTTTTTTGTTAGTGGGTTATATGAAGTTTAACATGCTAGCATTCAGAGCCATGTCCGAGTGTGGCGCTCGCTAATCCTCTCAATCTCGTCAGGATGGGCAGAGGGGTTACACCTGGCAGGGTTTCGGGTTTGTGTGACGCGCTCCTTGTGCTATTCTAAAGCGCTCTGTAAGTGTTCTAATTCTGATGGAGTAAGTGTTGTGGGTTGGGTTTGGTTGGTTCGACGCGTTCGCTGTTCTATTCTAGGGAGCTCTGTTAGTGTTCTAATTCTGTGTTCAAATT
This sequence comes from Ambystoma mexicanum, assembly GCF_040938575.1. Classification (NCBI taxonomy): domain Eukaryota; kingdom Metazoa; phylum Chordata; class Amphibia; order Caudata; family Ambystomatidae; genus Ambystoma; species Ambystoma mexicanum. Next base: position 20,314,843 of record NC_090933.1, on the reverse strand, counting down.
CTGATGGATTAATTAATGTGGGTTGGGTGTCTATTCTCCTCCTTGTTTGGTGGAGCAGGTTTTGTGGTCTCCTCTTACAAACTTTCTATCTAAATCTGTCTGCTGTTTGGAGGCAGTGGATGAGTCATTTAAGGGTTTTCGTCTGGGTCTGAGTAAGTGATCAGTCTATGGTGTCCTCCTTTTGTGGTTATTACTCAAAATGTCTTATGGTCTGTCGCGGGGTCCGCTTTTTGGGTTCTGTCGAGGACATTTTGGGAGATACCGAGGTTGGTATCTTTATTCATCGTTGTTTTGCGCTGTGGGCATTCTTGTGCGTCGCTGCTGTAGTTACGCTGTGAAGAGCCCTGATTTGAGGAGTTTCCTGAATGCTAGGTGGTTTGTTGTGTTCCGTATATTCTTAGGTATGTCATTCCAGGTTTTCGGTACCTGGTGAGAGAAAGAGGATCTTCCAAGTTTTCTCCTGTTGTAGGGTTTTGGTTCCAGGCGGATGTCGGTGCTTGATCTCAGTGTTCTTGTCGGTTGATGTAGGCGTAGTTTATCGCTTAGGAATTCTGAGCCTTGTTTGTGTATTGCTCTGTGCATGATGCACAGGGATTTAAACTTTATCCGCTGTTTTAATGGTAGCCAATGTAGTATTTTTAAAGCTGGTGAGATGTGTTCTCTTCTGGGTAGCTTGAGGAGGAGTCGGGCTGCTGCATTTTGTATGCGTTGTAGTTTTTTTTAGAAGTTTTTCGGGCATGCCCAGGTATAGGCTATTGGCGTAATCTACTCTGGACATGATCAGAGCAATGATGGTAAGTATTTTGTTGGTGAACGACAGGAACGGTAGGATCTTTTTTACCGCTTGCAGGAGGAAGAAACATTTCTTGAGAAGAGAGTTTACTTGTGGCTCTAGAGTGAGGTTGTTTTCCATCAAGACCCTAGGTTTTTTACAATTGATGATGGTGCTGGTGTGGTGCCGAGCTCTCTTGGCCAGGGGATGTAGCTGATGTCTCCTCCTTTTTTTGTAACTATCATTATCTCTGTTTTGCCTGGGTTGATTTTGAGGTGGCTAAGGGTCATCCAGTTGAATATATCATGAAGGCAATTCTCTAGTGTGGTGTTTTCTTCTCGGGTATCTTGTATGTTGAAGATTATTTGAGTATCGTCGGTGTAGTTGTAGCATGTGAGGCCGTGTCTTTTGATGAGTTTGATTAATAGGTACATGTAAATGTTGAATATAAGCAGGGAGAAAGATGATTCTTGTGGTACTCCGCACGTGGAGTCTCTAGGTTTGGACTTAAAAGGTTTCATCCATACGGTTTCGGTTCTGTTTGTTAGGAAGGATTTGATCCATAGTAGAGCGGTGTCTGTTATTCCTAGTCCTTCTAATCTCTTTATGAGGATGTTGTGGTTGACCGTGTCGAATGCTGCGGATAGATCAAGGAGGATCAGGGCGGTACTGTTGTCCGAGTCTGCATTTGTTTTTAGGTCGTCCCATATTGAGAGGAGAGCTGATTCTGTTCCTCTAATTGGTCTGAATCCAACTTTTGCCTGGTCTAGTAGGCAATACTCTTCTACAAATTCTTGGGTTATTTTGTAGACGTACATTTCTAGCAGTTTGGCTATGTAAGGAATGTTGGAAATGGGTCTGTAGTAGGATAGGTCCTCTACGTTTTCCTGTTGTGTCTTTGAGTAGCAGCTTGATGTAAGACAATTTGAAGGCCTGTGGCACTTTACCTGTTGAGATTGAGAGGTTGAGGAGATTCCTGTGGTAATCTATCAGGGTTCCTTGTTTGAGAATTATTTTTTATATCTCCGGGGGGCAGGGGTCTTCAGGGGATCCTGATTTGTTGCTTTGCTTAACCAGTTTGACGAAAGTCTCTGCTGATATTTCTGGGAAGCTTCGTAGTTTGTTTGGGTGTTCCTCGTGGGTGTCGGATGGATTTGAAGTGTGATCCCTTGATTTGTTTTGTATGGTGTGTTGGATGGAAATTTTGTTTTTGAAGTGGCCTCCTAGGTCATCGCATAGTTTCATCGATGGGATTGGCGTGTTGTTGCAGCCCAGTGGGTTTTTTATTTCATTTATGATTTTGAAAAGTTCTTTTTGCGTGTTTGGTGCTTTGAAGATCCAGTTGTCGTAGTGTTTCCTCTTTGCTTTTTGTACTTCCGTTTTGTATGAGCGGATTTGTTGCATGAATTTCAATTTGTTTGCAGTGGTGTTGTTGGTCCTCCATTCAGTTTCTAGTTTTTGTTTTTTTCTTTTCATGGCGCAGAGTAGTGGAGTGAACCATTTTGCTGCAGTTTTCTTACGTGATGGGGTGAAGAGCTTTTCTTTGGCAATGTCATCTAGGGTTTTTGCGATCCAGGTGTAGAGAAGGGCAACTTTTTAGTCTAGGTCAGCTTCTTCCATGGTTGTTGCTAATGGTTTGCTGTGTTCCAGGATCTCGGTTAGGTTGGAGTTTTTTATGGTTCTCCAGTTTCTTTTCATCGTGATCGGTGGTTTTTCTTGTTGCTTCTTTGTTGGAGCAGCCGTTGTGATTATGAATGGAATGCTGAGGTGGTCGCTCCAGAGTATTTGAATTGGGGGTGCCGTGGTGATGAGATCCTTGTTGGCGAAGATTGCATCAAGTGTGTGCCCCGCCGAGTGTGTTGCTCCTTTGACTAGTTGTTGTAGGTTCATGGTTGCCAGTTGGGCGGTTAAGGATTTTTGTGCAGTTGTGGCTTCTTCATCGAACCAGATGTTGAAATCTCCGAGGATGATCAGGTGATTGTACTTGATGGCTAGGATGGTGATTGCTTCCGTGAAGGCGTCTACGAAAGTTGCATCGTAGGTTGGCAGTCTGTATATCAGTATGAATTTCAGGTTTGTTTTGGGGTTTACTGATGGCCGTAGTATTAAGGATTTGCATTTATCGGTGTTTAGTGGATCTTCCATTTTGGTGGCCAGTTGTTCCTTGTGGATGATCGCTAGCCCCCTGCCCCCTCCCACCCCCTCTTTTGGACTTGTTCAAAGGAGGTTTGCCTGCCATTTCGTTGCTGGACTCCCCTTGTGGGCTGGACAAAGACCATATGCAAATGGCTATCCCTCTTTTGTGAAAGGTACAGTGAGCAAAAAAAATGGCTGTGGACTCTCAAGTGGGAAAAAACACACACAGCAGGTTATAGTGTCATGTTCTTTCAAGAGAGGGGCGCCTGCTACCTTTTTTGTATATTTGCGATATATTAAAGACTACTTTATAAGGAGTGCTTTTGTCTGAAACTGTGATATGAGGATTACACATTCTGAAGCAGGTACAGCGCTACAATATGCGACAGCCACCACCCTCTGTTTGAACCCTTTTCTGCCTAACAGCGAACGTCCATCGGGAAATCCCTCCCCTCCAAACCCGCCCTACTGTGCGGCTGCCCCTTCTCCGCCCCTTCCAGTCACAGGCAGGGCAGAGAAGGGGAGGGAGGGAAGACCCGGTGACGTCATTAACCCAAGCTGTGCAATAGAAAGTGAGGGGGACGTGCAAACAAACACAGAACACCCCCAGCACGGCGCTATCTGTCTGGCCCCATCCTTGCCCTCTCGGTGGGGGGGATCCTGCCTGCCCTCCACCGCTGCGGAGAGGGGCCGGGGCCTGCTATGTGTGAGAAAGATTGGTGGCAACCGCCTCCCATTGCCGGTGCCAAGCACAGGGCCCCGGGCAGCAGAAACTCCCGCAAGCATGAGCGGCCGCCACCTCTCGACCTGGGCCGGGGTGCCCCCTGCTGCCAGACCCCCCCAGGCATACAGAGGAGGCGCAGCACCAGCAGTAAGTAACAGCCTTCCTCACCCAGGGTGAGAGCGCGGTGAGGAGAGGGTTTATGTATTCTACCCCCATAGAATCGGTAGAGCGCAGTGAGGGAATCACCGGGAGAGGCCGGGGGCTTCCCTGTAACTCCTCCCCAAGGCCATGCTGACCTAACACACCCCCGGCTAGCTACATTGTGTGCGAGTGGATAGGCAGAGTGTGAGATTCGGGTAGCGTGACTATCCACTGCTATAGTATAGGGACGTTTCGGGTAACGTTCGAACCCCTCTCCTCACGTCTGTGTCACTGGTCTTGGCGAGTACAGTTCATACAGTATAGCCGTGCCGGTGGTCATAAGCCGCTCTCCCACGTGTACAGTTTCTGTAATCGGGCATCTCCTCGTTTGCCGACAACATGCCTGCTACCTATGCCAAATACGTCAGATCTTCTTTAAATTCAACCGCCTCGCAAGGGCCTTTTGTAAACAAAGGCAGCAGGGGTTATTCATGACACCTTACGTGCTGTCACGGGAAGGCGCCGGCGACGTCTTCTTCTGTTACGTCTACTTGTCTTATTACAGACTCACTTAGTCTGTGTTCGCTTGGCTCAGTTGTTATGCACCAAACACACCAAGAAAGCATTAAAGAAACAAGTGGTTCGGGTGGCTGGCGCGTCCTTACATGAATTACAAAGCAACGCCATACATTGAAAGTCTCGGAGCACAGCCCTCGTAAAGACCGTCACCATGTTCCCAAATCCCATCTGAAGAGGCAGCCTGTTCCCCGTCCGTCTGGAAAGCACCCCTGGCTCATCCGGCTCTGCACCCTGCCTCTCCGGCAGCTGCTTTGTGCTCGGTGTAGCCTTGCAGAAGGGGTTTTCCCAGGCTCCTCCCTCTGGATTCATTCATGTTTTTCCCCTCTGCAACGCTTTTCTGTTCCTGTCACTTAAAGCCTTCCCACCATCAACCCTCGTGTACTAAACCTGACAGTCTCCGCCTTTCGGCGTTTTTTGCATTCCACCCAAGCCATTCTGCGCCGTGCCCCTCTTTTTGTGTCTGTGCTGCTTAAACTGACTCCCACCCCTGGTTTCGTTGTCCCTGGGAGCCAGTGCTGCTGCATGCAGTGTAATGGTTTGTGCCAACCCAAAGTGGCACGCCACACGATGTTGCAAATAAACACACTTCGAACAAACGAATGAAATCCCAGAGGGCACTCGGACCGGGTTAGTGCTTTGAGACCACCCTCTCGACTGTTTTAATGTTTCTTGGCGGAGGGGAGTCAGCACTAAATAGTTTAAATCCACATTCCAGTTAGGGTATCTCTGGCTTGCATGCATTGATTAAATGCCCTGCTTTCTCTGCGGCTCCCTTTGGTTCCATTGTTGTTTTTGTGTCGTCGCCTTTGCGAGAGGAGATTCATGATCCAGCTAGAATGAAGCAGGCACGTTTGTGGGCTGTGCACATCGCATGTGATTCATAAAATCATGAATGGTCCAACCTGCGAGATGTTCACTGTGAACGTGTATGCGCTAGGGATGGAGGAGGGGGCGGTGATGCTGGTTTGTTTTCCGCTCTTCTGGGGGTGTGTGCGATGAATGTCTACCCCGCCGCCCCCCATTTTATTGTACGATATTTTCTTCTATAACATATCCTCTATCTTTATACATAAATGTGCGGGAAAGAGATCTAACTGCGTATTATGTGTCTCGCCCCCACCCCCATTTCTCGTTCACCTGCTGGATTAGTTGATGCACTTGGCTTCATGGAGTCTCCACACGTCCAGGCTTCTCCATTTTTGAGGCGAGAGAGGCAGCCCTGTCAGGCCTGAGAGGGACCATGCCTAGAACAAAACAGATACATCCCAAAAACCTCAGAGGTAAGAGATCGGCATTTGTTTCGGTGAATGGTACTGCTGCTTTGCATGTAGCCCAACAGTGGCGTGAATGAGGGTGGGCACAGGGTTGTGACAACCTCCGGTGGTAATGAATGTGAGATTTCCCGCCACCAAATCTGTTAAACGCATTTAAAACACAAGACTGTGTTCTGTTGGCGATGGAACGGCGATGTGCTTATCTCTGAAACATGGAGGCTCTGCATCTCCTGGCAGTGGTGCTGCAGGTGGGCTGGACTTGCGTGAAAACATTGACGGTGTGAGGTTCCGAACTGATGGTCCTTTGTACCCTGTGAGACAATTGCAGTGTCGCGTTTGCTCAATTCTTCAAGTGCTTTAGACAAGCGGCCTTTCTTTGACACGTCGTTGACCAGGGGACAGTTTGACAGTTGAGCCCGACCGGCCAAGGGCATCAGGTGCATTTTGCTAGAGTTGCTGACATTGTATTGCATTTTCAGCGGTTAATTGTGTGGCAGGCAAGATCCCTCTTCTTCCAAATCAAAAAAGCCATGAGAAGAAGGAACGCAGCAGAACCGAACCGCGACAACCTTTCCCCAAGTGATTTGTTTACAGACCAAAATGCCACTTGATACCTGCCAAACATATACTGGCAACTCATCGTGGAATTAACGATTTAAATACCAAATCTAACCCCACATGAAGGAAGTGTGTGTATTGTGTTATTTTTTTTTGTTGTTGTTTTTTTTTTTTGCATATTGGCGCGTGCAGCCCGTTTTTGTTTCAAGCATATCCACTAGACTGCTCAATTACAAGGTTAAACATTATTTTAAAAATGTATGGTAATTATGAACCATTAAGTTTTAGTCATATTTTGAGGACATTGATTCCACCATTCTCATAAGTTTTTGTGTATAGTCATTCATCATTAACAGTTTCTTTTTATTTTACTGACTTTTGGTGTGTTTTTTTAATGGCGTTTATTATTCCGTGTCATCCTGGAAAGCAGATTTGTTAAATGGTCGTTAGATTTTCATAGATAAACACTTTTTGTTTTTTAAAAGCATTCTTCATTGTTATATTAGTCTAGTGCTAGGTGAACAAAACACAGTTGAATTTCAATTATGTCTTTCCCTGTCCGGAACATTTAACATTAGGCTTCACCATGACATTCTTATAAACAAGAAAGGTGTTAAAAGTATGCCACTCCTTGTTGATGTTAGTGCACGGTACAAATACCCTTTAACATTATCACCACCGGAGTGATCCACTAGCCCTCTGGCGGCTCTGAAAAAAGGGGGGCAGGAGGGGTGGGTTAGTGGGAATAAGCTGAAAAAGTGCAAAAGAGCAGTGATGTGCTGTTGGCAGCCTCAGCCCGGTGGGTCCGTTGGCTGGGCTTGGGGTGCTTTACGGTCAGTAGTCGTGTGCTGTTGTGCAAGTCTATGTGTGGTTTGTAGTGTTGTGAAGTTTGTGCAGATTGCTGCGTTTTAGGCTTGTGGTTGTGTTTGGTTAGAGTTTGAGAGGTGTATGCAGAGGGATGAAATTGTTAGTTGGTTGGTTAGTTGGCATTGCTGTCCATTGCAATTATGGGATTCCATCTATGTGCGGTACATACTGACATTCACATTTCTATCTAGATGCGATGCAAGATAAAGTTAAGAATTCCATACAAGTGTGGCACATGCTAACCATCACATTTGTATCTAGATGCGGCGCAAGCTATAGTTGAGAATTCTAAGTTTGGTGTATGCTAACCATGAATCTAGATGCGATGCAAGCTAAAGTTCAGAATTCCATACAAGTGTATGTACATTATCTTGTTATTGCCTCGTACTAGAGCTCGGCCTGTATTACTGGTTTTAGTTCATGCTTCTATGAGAGAGCATGGCAGGAAATGGGCCAGAACAAGTCGGAACTGAGCTCTTTCAAAGTTTGTCTTACCAGAGCGCTGTTCTGCCCTGCATGACCTGGCTTAGTGCCACCCCTTGCTGGCTCCCTCCCACCGCTAGTACGAGGGTGTTAGTACCATTTGCAGCACACCTGAGAGAGTGCATATTTCTCAAATACCTTAGTCGTCTGAGTAACAGCTTTTTAAACCACTGCGGCCCCTTTGTGTTTCGTGGATTAATTGGCCCAGGTGATGTCTAAATGCGCTCTGCTGGAAGACTATCAGTCATGGTTCCTGTAATGACTTCTATCTATGGAATGTATTGGCGAGCGATAACTGACTCTCAGCGAGTAAGAAATTAAGTGCTATGTGCATGTGGACAATGCAGCGGGTGAGTGACATTTTCTGCTTGACTAATAGTTTGTAACTTGACATTTTTACCACTCTGGGATTCTTTCACAGAGAAATATCCATGATCTAATGCACCCCACAATGATGTGGGTAATCTGACCTAAAAATACACTGAGGTCGACATAAATAAAACACAAACACCCCCGGACTTCGAACAACTTATAAATATATACAGGCATACAGTTAAGACCTCAAAGTCCAATTTGTCGGGCTTCAGCCACACATACGACAACGTTTTGGCCGAAGAGAGGAAGAAACTGAGGAAAACTCTCCACTTGGCAAAGAAAACAAAGTTCATAAAAGATTTACAGGCGGCAGCCTTGGCGAAGAAGGCCTATAAAAACTGGCTGAAAGCGCACAAAGCGGTAATGTACCAAGCAGACGCTGAAGCACCTTTTCGGCTGTTAACTGGCCGCCACTCAAGGGACTTTTGGCAAATAATAAAATCATCAACAACCGGTCCGACAAACAGACTACATAACTTTGTTAGTGAACAGAACTGGATGTCCCATTTCAAAGAACTCTTTAAAAATCCTAACTTAGAGTATCAACATCCCCAGTCTAAAGGCAAAGTGGAGTGGAAGATAAAAACTAGCCCATTGGCTCCCAATAAAGGAGAGAATAATTTTCAAAGCGCTCACACTGACACACAAATGCATCCATCTCACTGCCCCCGACTACCTCTCACAAAGAATCCACTCCGTCGCCTCTACAAGACCAACAAGATCACCCTACACCAACATGCTCTCTGTGCCACTAGTAAAAAGATCCAGAGCTGGTGGATCCAGCTTCCCTTATCTAGCACCCACTCACTGGAATGCCCTACCTCCCACCATCCGCAGTGAGCCCTCCCTCCTCGCCTTCCGCAAAGCAATGAAAACCACCCTCTTCTCATAAGGTCCCTCGCAGCAGCATGAATACCAACCATAGGACCCACTGCTTAAGTTGTATTGACCAACCGCATAAGCTGTAATGATAACCATTCTTGTACCTATCTGTAATATGCCAATTACTGATACCATGCCTGTAACTAAGCTCATGCAAGTAACAGCGCCTCAATGCCCCTGGGCTGCTTGCGCGCTATATAAATTTAAATAAATAAATAAATACCTATTGACCTAATATCTATTGAAATGAAAATCTGAAAATTAAAAAACTCAAGAGCTCCAGGACCAGACGACCTAACAAACGCACACCTAAAACAAGCTCTGGAACAATGGGCCACGTTTGTCAGAGCCGTCTTTGACAGAATAGTAAGAACAAAATCAGTACCCTTAACTTGGAAAAAAGTGACCATAGTCGCAATCTATAAGGCCGGTCCAAGAGATAACCCTAAGAACTACAGACCTATAGCCTTGCTTGATGTTATTGGCAAGCTCTACGGATCTACTCTATTGGACCTCTTTTAACTCTGGGCAGTAGACGCAAACGTCACTGACCCATTCCAATCAGGTTTTGTTAAAAACCTCGGAACCCTGGTCAATATCCTCCTAATTAACACCTTAAAGGAGAAAACAAAAGATGGAAGGCCTCCAATTTACGTGGTCTTTGTTGACCTGGTCCAGGATTTCGACCAGGTCAATAGGGAGCTTCGCTGGAAAAAGCTAAAAAATAACAAATGTCCAGATTTCATCTTGGAACAAATCCAGGCACTGCATACAGAGACATCAATATCTGTAAAACTGGACCAACAAGGAACCATCTCTAAACCTATCCCTACGTCGAGAGGCGTCAAGCAGGGCTGTCCCTTGGCGCTGACCCTGTTTAGCACGTACCTATTGGATTACAAAGACACAGAGCCACAGCTTAGATCCTTCCCGCCAAAGTTTGGTGGGACCAAGGTCTCACGTCTTTTATACGCGGATGACTTGATCATCTTGGATCAAACTCCAATCGGCCTACACAGGCAGTTAGACAACCTAAGTGCCTACATAAGAATTAACAACTTGGAAATCAACACGTCGAAAACACAGACTATGATATTCCAAAAATCATCTAAAGTAAAGACCAACTTTACTTGGCTTGTGGAGGGAGTAAAAATTCAGACGGTGGAGGAATTCAAGTACCTGGGTGTTACTTTAAGTAATAACCCCACAGACAAGAACATGCAACTAAAACTGTGGGTCAAGATGAAACGTCTGACAACCCAGGAAACGAAAATCGAAAGAAAATTCTGTAAATTTTCTTTACAACAGATCATTCAATTTTACAGAACGAAAGTCGTCCCTGCAATTCTATATGGTACAGAGGCTTTCTTAATGCTTCCAGACTACCTATGGCAGAAACTTGAAAGCCTCTTCTGGAGGAGCCTGCTGAACCTTCCACCATCAACGCCAATGGTCCTGATCAGAAGGGAGCTCTGTATTTCATTACTAAGTGCCATCCTACACAGAAACCGTTTAAGTCTGTTCAGAAAACTGATTATTCCAAACCGCCCGAAAATTGTTGACATCATTCATAATAAACTGTACGATCGGAACTCCAGTGCTTTGAAATCATGGGCCCAGAAAGTCAACGACATCCTCACTGATGTAGGATCTTCAAAGCGGAGCTTATAAATAATCCAACAAAAGTGATCACTAAACTAGAAATATGGGACTGGATAAAAACCCAAGACTCCGCTTCTGCCTACAAATCAGTATCGCACATTCTACTGGTAAGCAGGAATCTGAATGACACAAGACCTTATCTGAAGAAATTTCCAAACCGCCAGTCCAGGCAAACCTTTATGAGAGCTCGTTTGAACATCATCGCAACAAACAAAGTCAGAGCCATTAGAGGAACTTCGACCTCATGCTTATGTCGGTTCTGTGAGATGACGGAACAAAAAGAAACTATCAGACATCTCCTCTGGACTGTAAAGGCCTGGAGAAAGAGAGGACGATCCATATGCTTCATCTGTTCAAGGACATATCTTATTATGACGAGGAGTTCTGGTGGAATCATTTAATGGAGGCAGAGAGAATGTACGAGACCATCCAGTGACTCAATTCCTGCAGAACATTGATCTCACGAGAGATTAGAAACAGCTCATTTTGATCTCTATTTCTATCTTTCTCCTACTCTCTCCCTTCCTAGGAACCGCCTTTTTTCCTTTTCATGAAGGATGTAAGAATTTTTGTAAAAAAAAAAAATGTGCAAGCATTTTAAATAAAAAAAAAAAATACACCCCACAATGAAGATTACCCCTGCTAGTTGTGCAGGGAGTCTTGATTCTATTAAAGGCTAGGAGGCGAGTATTATGCTTCACCTTCTATTTATTTACTCTTCAGCAGTTCCAACAAAAACATAAAAAAACACTGAAAAGAATCCTCTTCAACTCTTTTTGTTTCTTATAAACTACAAATCCCAATGTCTCTGTAGTCCCATCATGTTCTTTCCTGTTCCTGGACTCCTCCTCTTCTTTACATGCTCTGAACTATCTCTCGAACATCTTATAACCCTGTCCCGCCAACTGGGCGAACAAATCCAACTCTTTGCAGACTCAACATAGCTGCCTCACATCTGTGTCATACAGCTTTTCTCAGTTATTCTTCTGATCTTCCCCTGAGGATCATACATACAAACAACAATGTCGGGGTGGAGTCCTGGTCCTGTCGCTCAGCCATAGTTAATTGCATATAATGTAAACAGTACATCAAACGGGCGGGAATTTAATGCTCGCCTCCTAATCTTTAATAGAATCAAGACTCTCTGTGCAACTAGCACAGGTAATCTTCATTCTATGTCTAAGACTAGGGGCAAGCATTATGCTTGTTCAAAGCTTTCCCAATACAGTTGTGTCTAATCCTTTAATCAGTTTGAAATACAATTCTTTAAAAATATTATCACTAGACCAATCTGCTGCTTGCTTAATGTCCTGCAGAGACACCCCTGCTGTGAACGCTCTGGATGCCATTGTACCCCTCACAGAGTGCACCCCATACATTGCCAAGTCAATGCCTGCTAGCTGCATCACCTCTCACCCACCTCGCTATGGTGGCTGTCGCTACTGCCTGAAAGGGTCTCCTGCATGCAATCAACAGCTGTGTGGTACCTGCTGTAGAAAAAGGAAGATGAGGCGCGCACTCTAGTTCCCAGTCATGTATACCTGCTGCAGTTCAGTTGATCTTCTCTTGCAAGCGCTTTCATGTCCCTAACAATCTTCAAGGAGGCAGTCTTTCTTTCCAGGTGTTACTGATTAGTTTCAATTTCAGTCTCAAGGATTTCTGGTAGCTGTAGTGATAGCACTATTTTTTCAATTCAGGTGACCAGGAACCAACTCCCTCCAAAAGCACAATTCTTTTCCATAATGTGGTACCTGCTGCCCTGCACACCGCTGTTCTGCTCTCGTATTCCTTAATACACCCCACTACGCACTATTTGGGATTACTCGGAAAATAGGGATAGTGTACCATAGTAGATCCTATCTTAGTTCTTGGAACTATTGAAAAAGTAACTCCTTCTGGACCGAAAGACCTCCTGTTAATCTCAAGCGCCTTGACATCCGCTACTCGTTTGAAAGATAATAAACATAAGCCGTTCTGATAGCCCAGCGAGTAGAGCGCTCGCTTTGACATCTGTGCAGAGCCTGCTGACGCAGGTTCGAATCCCGGCAGGGCCAAACTCAACCTTTCATCCTTCAGAGGTCGATAAATGAGCACCGCAGACTGTGGGTAATAATAAGCAGTGCTCAGATACCTGAGGGTTTGTGGCGCTATATAAATGCAAAATTATTATTATTACATTATTATTATTATTCTTATTATAACTGCATCACTAATTTGTTGGACAGCTGCTTTAGCGATAGATATCTGTCTGCTGGCCAACTCGCCAGTAACTGCAGCACCACTGTAACGTCCCACAATTGATTATATCTCGGCTACGGTAGAACTTTATAATGCACCCCTTTTATGAGCCTGGTTACTGCTGGGTGCTCCCTTGCTGGGACCCCTTCAATCGGTAGGTGACCTTCTGAAATGGCCGACCTTTAGACTCCGATGGTACGAAAAGCTTTCCCATCTTGCAACAGATGTGCTAGAAAATTCACTATAGCTACTACAGGGGCCAAAACGGGATGAACATTTCTCCCTCTACACTAGTTCGTAGCTCCTCCAGTGGGTGGAGCCCAAGATTCGGCGATGAGCTCTGCAGCTTGTGGATGGAGCCCAAGACTCAGCAATGAGATCTGCAGCTTGAGCCGAAATGCCCAGCAGCTCCCTGCATCTCCAGATATCCTGCATGCTATTAGCGGGAGAGTCCCTTTCACTCTGAGTATGAGATGACCCGGGGTGGCGCTGTGGAGCAGTCCAAGATGGCTGCCTAGCTTTTCAGCTCTGTGCGGCTCAGGCAACAATTTGGCTACATCTGCGGTCTTCTTCGCCATCTAACATCATTGCTTTGCTGAGCTACTGCCTACACTGCGGGGCGTGTGTTGTGCGAGTTTGGGGCTGATACGACCTTCAGGGACCCAGATGTGACATCCTTGGCGGCTGCTGGCCATGTGTGCACCCGGCCCCGGCGCTCACTGACTTCCGGCTTCCCCCGCCTGGCTCTTCTCCCCAGAGGCCGTTGCCGTAACAACTGCAGAGGCGGCCCCGGGTCCCCTCCCTCCGTGGCATCGACGAGGTGGGGGCGGCGGGCCCTGAGTGTGCTGCGGAGACTCGACACCATTTGCTGCGGGGGCCCCATGCGGGGCGAGCAGCGGCGCGGCTGGGGCCTACGCTGGAGCACGCCCACCCCCCCACCCCCCTGTACTGGGAGGCCGTGCTCTTTGATGCGATCAACACCATACTTGCGGCTACGGACTGGCTGCCGCCCAGTTGGGAGGACTCTGAGGCTCACGCCGCCCGCGCGGCGGTCCGGGTGAGGAGCAGAGGGAGAGGCGCATGGTGCTCCCGCGTGTGCACCGCCGGCTCCACTGACCCGGTGGCACCGTCCCATATCCTCTGCAGAACCCCCCCTGGACCCGGACCAGTTGACTCTGTTGCTCCCCTGTGTGATTCACCCCGGATCAGAACATTAACCCATGCAGGCTTGTCCAACCTGCGATGAGAAAACTGCCTGTGTGCTTAACGAGGCCCCGCTCCTCGCTGTGACCTCCGCATCGACGTGGCCTCTCGCCATATAGTCACTACATACTAGGGGTGAGCAGCCCCCCCTCCTTCCCGGAGACCTCCAGCGCTGATGGTTGCTGACCCTGCCCGACATGGCTGATCAGACGCAGGCAATTTAAGCATGTGAAGTGACAAGGCGCCTTAGCCATCACTGCCCTGTCGCTTCATCAGCGGTATTCCACAATCCGCAGCTGCCCCTGGCTGCCCCTGGGGGACTCGCACGACACATCATACTGCAGTCTCGCCGCAACTAACTGCCTCCGCCACGACTTGCACACCCTGCTGATGCTGAGACATTGGCAGGAGGCCTCCGGCCCCGCCGAGGCTAATGCCCTCCACACCACCATCCTCTCCACCAGTGTGCCCGCACCATACCCAGGCTTCTTCTTGCTGCAATGCCTAGTAGATCCAAGGGAGCTGCCCAAGGGGGTACTATGGACAAGTTCACTAAAGCGGTTCCGCGGGCTGAGCCGGGCCACACGTCATCTTCACAGGAGGAACCCGACCCGGACCCTCACCATGGGGTTGTAATGTCAGATCTCACCACGCTGATGGAATCTATGGGCAAAAATTTCGCCTCCTTTCATGTGAAACTAGACATCAACGTAAAATGTTGCCTCACTAAAAACTCGGGTGGACCAGGCGGGATCTAGGATCACTGAGGCCGAAAATAGAATCTCCGTCAATGAGGACGAAATACACACGCTCCAAGACACTGTGGCCTCCCTGTCGTGTGACATGAAGAGTGTTAAGGCGAAATGTGATGACTTGGAGTCTTGCTCCCGCAGAAACAACCTGCGCATTATCGGAGTTCCCGAAAATGCCCTCAAGGGGCGGATGGAAGACGCAGTAGAAAAACTACTCAAAGACCTGCTTGATAATCCGGACCTCTCACCATATTTTACAGTGGAGCGAGCTCACCGGGCCCTATCACCACGCCCTAAGCCAGGCGACAGCCCCAGGCCCATCATCGCTAAGATACTCAATTACCGCGACAAAGACCTCATTCTTCGCCTGTCGCGTGAGAAGGGAGACCTACGATTTGAGGCCCACACTATTAGAGTCTTCCCAGACTTCTCATTGGTGGTACAGCAGGAGAGGCGTCAATTCCTTGGTCTTAAGAACCTGCTCGGGGAACGCAACATCCTGTATGCCATCCTGTTCCCGGCGCGACTCAAAATCACCCACAATCCCAGACGAAGCGGTGAAATTCATCGAGTTGCAAATACCGCTTCACGGTCCGAGAGACGACCGCGCCAACGACAACTAATTACGAACCGCGTGGCTCATGGAGACTTATCATACCCACTGATCCTTGACTTATGATGTGTCGATGGCAACCTGACTTTGTCCACACAGCAAACATGGCTCCCTATCACATGCATTTTGGTCGCAGGCTGGCTCCTGGATGGTATACACTGGCCATTCTCCCCTCTCCATGCCAGGAGCTAGCCATGTGTCCTACCCTCTCCTGCAGTTTTGACCAGCTTGAGAGTGTTCTCTGGCTCCAGGGGCCGATTGCAAAATCTGTTTACCGCAGTAACATATAGGCACTTGCTGCCCTACATCATGCTTAAAATGCCGGCCGCACGGCATCAGTGCTCCCCGCTGCAGTTGCAATGTTTAATTTCATTTGGTTGTTGCTAATGTTTGGCCCCCGTTGGGCTGGGATGAGGGCATATCCACGTTGGATCCGGCCCTCCGACCTTCACCTCCCCATGAGAGTCGGTTCAATTGGTGGCACCTGTGTTCGGGGGTGAGGGGGCTGCACTGCATGTTGGGGTTGGGCAGTGAGGGTGGGGGGAAGCACTATTGGGGTTGGATTAAAGGAAAATGGCATGGCAGGGAGATACACGACTGCAACGCAATATACCTGTACAGGCGGTGAACGCAAGCAATGGAATGGTAATGAATACTACTACAGGGATGTCCCATAATGTGACACTGTCACTCAATATCATGACATGGAATATTCGTGGACTGAGTAACTTCACCAAAGCCCGCAGGATAACTGCCTATGCCCAGAGGCATGGAATTAAGATACTCTTCCTTCAAGAAACTCATGCCCTGGGGCGCCTAGCGACATACCTCACCCCAACCTGGGGCACCAATAGGTACTATACAAAGTATTCAACCCAATACAGGGGGGTACTCACTTTAATTCACAAATCAGTCCAATTCTCATTGCGCACCAGTCACATTGAAACCGAGGGCAGATATGTAATCCTTCACTGCACACTCGCCAATATGGAATGCCTCCTTGTGAACACATATGCCCCTAATTTCGACGCTCCAGATTTCTTTGACGCATTCACCACCTGTCATGATCTCTGCTTCCAAAAGGTCAGGGTTTTCCCAACTCCCTTGGAAGCAGATCCATAACCCAGGTTCCGAGTGCCAACCAGTCCCAATTGGGACCTTTTGGACCCAGTCCTGGCGCCAGTGGCACCAGGCTCATAAATATGCCCAGTCTCAGCGCTGGAAGCGCCGGGCTCATAATGCTTGGGTGGACTTACCTTCAGCAGACCATGCTGCTTACTTGCCTGCCAGTTGAGCCTCTGATCCTCTTCTGTTTGGAACTACTTTTCCTGTTGGGTGGGGCTGGAGCCACTCCCTAGATTCAGAACACTGGAACTCTTCTGGAAGGCAGGAACTCTTTTCTTACCAGGAACTCTTTTCTTACTTAGGCGTGGCTGTGGAAGGAGACACCTAAGCACTACAGGAGGCTATTTAAACCACACCCGGGGGATGAATCTTGCTTTGTGTTATTCTGCAACCTCTGCAGCAGAACGCTCATCGTGTCTTCTGCATCCGGTCCTGGGCCTAAGGAAAAAGGCTTACCATCCCGAATCCATCTTCAGCAACACCTATAAAGACAAGAAAGAACAGGTTAGCATTCCGGCATCTGAAAGGCAAAGGCTTACCATCCTGAATCCAGTCTTCAGCAACACCTATAAAGACAAGAAAGAACAGGTTAGCATTCCGGCATTTTGAAAGGCAAAGGCTTACCTACTCTTCGGCGCTGCATCCCGCATCTGAAAGACAAAACAAGGTGCGTTTAAAGACATTGGGGAACTTTAATACTCACGTGCCATGACTCCTTTCCACATCTAATCCAGTGGGTATTCCGGCACCCTGCAGCCGCTCCGAACTCGTACCTGCAAAATAAAAAGACAGTTAGAGCGCATAGTGAAGCAGGCAACAAGCGCTTACTTACGTGCTTCCAGGCGCTTCTATTCATCACACGGGCTCCATCTTCAACTCACTTCAGCCCGTCATCCGCCATCGCCGGAACCCTGCAAAACAAGAGACATCATTACTAAAGACTTTAAAGACATTTGAATGGCTCGAAACTTACCGTTCGTGCAGTAAACGACGGACAGCAGTCCTCTGAAGTCAAGAGGCCTGCGCTACCTATCCAGTGAAGAAACTGGTTACAGCACCCTGCCCCGAGGCAGATGGAGAGCTCGGCATTCACTTACCTAAGGTGAGAGCGTTAACCTTTGGGGGTCTACAGGAGAGGAGAAGAGGAAAGAGATAGGGACACCCCAATAACCCCAGTTCATTAACCCCATATTTTCTATCTGCAGACATCTTACTCTACACGTCAGGCATACAGTGCACAGAGGTCCAGCCCAAAGAGCCAACCGGGTGCTACACATCACCTTTGAAGATACGGTAGTCGCCCAGTCAAGACCGGCGCCTCTGCGAGAATCAGGTGAGCGTTACACCACCATACTCCTGAAGTATATTGGTGTTCCTATCATATGGGGGGGAGACATGAACTTAATTCTGGACAATGAGCTGGACAGATCCGGGACCGACCGTAGAGCCACATCACGTGTGGCCCATAGATTACATGCACACATGGACACACTGGGTCTTAAAGACATATGGAGAGTTCTCAACCAGCAGGCGAAAGAGTATACCTTTTACTCATCGGTACATGATAGCCTATCCAGGATAGACCTGTTTCTCATATCATGCGGCATAGTGGGCAAGGCCACAGAGACTCAGATATTGCCGCGCACACTTTCGGATCACTCACCGGTAACACTGCGCATTACACTAGGGCAGGACCAGCCTCCCCGCTTCTCCTGGAGATTCAAATCAGAGGCCCTCCAAGATATAGTTTTCAGAGCTGAAATTCTGGCTGATATATCCCCTTCTTTGACTGCAACAATCGACAAGATACATCTGATGGGGTACGTTGGGAGGCATTCAAGTTCTTCATCAGGGGGATGTGCATCTCTAGAGAAGCCGGGGTCCTCAAAGTCATTAAAAATAGCTTGCAGAGGTCGGAAGCGACGTTAAAAGAACTTGAGAGGGAATACACCTCGGAACCTTCCCCGACCACGCTGGCACAGATTAGAGCGGAACTGGAAACATTTGAGACCCATTCCCGGAGGGAGATACAGTACCATGCCCGTCTCGTAGCAGCCAGGAAATACGGTTAGGGGGACAGACCGGGGAGGACGCTCTCCAGACTAGTCCGTGCAGAGGGTGGCAGGACTTGCATTGACTGCATGAAAGACGCAGGGGGCGCCCTGTGCTGGTCCGGCCAAGGCATCCTCGAGACATTCACTGCGTTCTACACAACCCTATACGGCACCCAGCAAGAACACGGCCCACAAGACACAGACATTCTACTAGACCAAATCCCCTTGACCCTCCTCTCCCGCGCGACCAGCTTGATGCTCCATTCACCCTTGACGAGATAACCACAGCCATCTCGAACTGTCCGAAGGGCAAGGCACCAGGCCCAGACGGTCTCACTTCAGAGTTTTATCAGGTGCATGTAGTCATCCTGGCACCCAGAATCCTAGCAGTGTGGAACTAATCACTTAGGTAGAACATCGTACCCCAATCTATGCACAAAGCGCTCATGACTGTGCTTCCCAAGCCGGGCAAACCGCTGGATGAATGCGGCTCCTACAGACCCCTGTCCCTAATCAACACTGACATGAAAATATTTCCTAAGATTATTGCGAATAGATTCCTCCTCATTATGACCCACTTAGTTCACCCAGACCAGAGTGGTTTCGTACCCGGAAGATCCACAGCCCTCAATATCTGCCCTTTATTCAATATCATGTCCAGAATCGACCCCAACGCAAGCGCCGTATTGGTCACCCTCGATGCCCAGAAGGCATTTGACATGGTGTCGTGGCAATATATGTGGGCTGTACTTCACAAAATGGGAATCGGCCCACGCATGATATCATATATCAAATTGCTCTACACAAACCCTGTAGCCAGAGTCCTTGTCAACTCTAGGGTCTCGGCCCCCTTCACCCTCCATAGAGGTACCCGCCAAGGCTGTCTGTTCTCCCGGATACTTTTTGCGCTTGCTATTGAACCCATGGCTGACAACGTCAGAGACAAACATACACGTAAAGGTATACGTCTGCGTGACACCCCAGAGATCATCTCACTATATACAGATGATGTACTTCTCTATATCAGAGACCCGGCTGTCCACTTGGACCCGATTATACGGGATATAACAAAAATCGGTACATTTTCAGGCTTCACCATAAATTATACCAAATCTGAAATCTTCCCGCTTACGCCGACCACTTCTCAACCAGCATGTGAATTCCCCCTCCACTGATCACCAAAGGGCATCAGATACCTCGGGGTCAGGTAACCCTCACTAAATCTTCACTATTGGCCGACAACTACGTGGCTGCGGCGCAGCTTGCAGAGGCCCAAATGTCGAAATGGCGCAACCTCCCGCTCTCCTTATCGGGCAGACTGTCCCTAATCAAAATGATAATTGTCCCTCAGCTGCTCTACGTCTTTGTTAATGTGCCTATCTGGCCCGGGAGACGATACTTCAAGAATCTACACACTACATGCACCCAATTTCTGTGGCACTCTGGCGTGGTTCGTAAGAAGTGGCAGCATATGACTCTTCCATACGAGAATGGGGGCTTCACTGCCCCTGACTTCGCTAAATACTGGACCGCCGCGCAAGCCCAACATGCCACACACTGGTACACATTCACCGATCCTCCCCAACAGATTAAACTCGAGAAACTAGCAAGTGAAGGAGTTAACACCCTCTCTCTTGTACTCCACCATACATTTCATACTGATGCCCTGGCTGACCCTGTAGCGGCAACAACCATGGGTTGGAAACAAATACTACATACGCAACCTGGCCACCACCCATACTACAAATAGCTGCCTATTTGGCAGTTCCCAGGCCTCAGCCCCATACAAACTCCTAATGAGACACTGGTATGACTTGGGATATCGTGCCCTGACCGATTTATACCCTGAAGGGAAGTATCACCCCGCAGACATGGCGTCCCGGTCACTCCGGCTACGCGCTGGAACTATTACAATACTTCAGGTTGAGAGCAGAAGTCCGTGCCTGGTGGCCCTCATACCCAGACAAACCCCCAGATCCACCTGAGATCCACTATATAACCAACTCGGCCGGGTCTAGAGGGATAATATCCCCGCTGTACAAAATGCTGATGGCCAAACCTAAGGATGTGCTACAGACGGCACGCGACATGTGGAGCGGTGAGCTGGGCCTGCCCATCACTGATGCAATGTGGAGGAAAATGTGCATGCACCCCCGTACTACCTCCTTAAACGCCAGATATAGGTGTATACAATACAAGCTCCTGAATCGATTATATTACACGCCGCACAGTTTGGACAGATACGCACACAGCCAGGCTCACACTTGCCCCACATGTAAATCTACAGATGCGGATCACATACATATGTTTTGGGCTTGTGACGCACTGGGCCCATACTGGAAAGCCTTAATAGACACTCTCTCTGAAATAACAGCGTCCCACATCTCTCCTGAACCATTAACTGTACTGTTCGGCCTGTGGGATAAGCCCAAAGTAAGAAAAATGTCCACGTTTTTGAATGGCGCCACCGTGGTGGGCAAAAAATGCATATTACAGTGTTGGAAGCGCCGCTCCCCCCCCCTTCATTTGAGATGTGGCTTAGGGCCCTCACCTGGACTCAAACGTGTGAGGAGGATTACATCAATACCCTCCCGCTGACCTCTCGCCCCAAGAATGTATGGACGGAATTTTGCAGCTATCTGAACAGCAAGGAGGATTTAGAACTACTGTCATCCCCCCCTCCAGATGAAGGGAACTAGACCACTGCTGAGACTTACTGAACTGTAAAACTGAATATCTACCTTCATTTGTATTCCCCAAGCACCATATAACCATCCATGTACCTGCAACTATATATATCTCGTGCACTGTGTTGATTGTTTGTTCTCTCACCATGCCAATAAAGAAAAGTAAAAAAAAAAAAAAAGTATGAGATGACCCAGCTGGGTCCTTGAGAAGTCGTTCTCTGTCCCGGAGAACTCGAGGGATGTCTGTCGCCAGTTCCATCAGCGTTGGAAACCAAACTTGTGACTTCCACAGCAGCGCTATCCGAATCAACTACGCTTTCTCTCTCCGACACTTCGCTAGTGATCTGCTCAACATCACGAAGGGAGGAGACGCAAAATCCAGTTCTCCTATCCACCTTTGGAGAAATGCATCCGTGCCCTGGGCGCAGTGATCCAATCTCCAGCTGAAGTAGCTGGGTGTCTGTGCGTTGAGGCGAGATGCGAACAGATCGGTGTGCACTGGACCCCACAGCTGATTCAGACTCTGAAAGACTTCTCTGCTCAGTTTCCAGTCGCTGGAATCTGTCAGGTACCGCAAGTTCCAGTTGGCTACTACGTTCAGTGCTCCTGGAAGATATTCTGCTGTCACCAAAGTCCTTGACTGAAGGCAAAAAGGCCAGAAGTCTTTCGCTAGCTCTGCTAGCAACTTGTATCTTGTCCCTCCTAGGTGGTTTATGTACCTGACTGCCAATATATATTGTCCATCTTGAGCAAGACACATGAACTCACGCTGCCTTTCGTGAACGCATTCATAGCGAAGAAACCCGCTAGCAGTTCCAAACAGTTTATCTGAAGGCGGAGTTCCTCTTCGCTCCATTTCCCTCCAGTCTCCAGAGACCTGCATCTTGCTCCCCAGCCCACTCGGCTGGCATCCGATTCTATTACTAGATCCGATCGATCTCCGAAAATGGCACAACCATTCCATGCGTCCATACTCTTCAACCACCATTCCAGTTCTTTGATGGATTTTTGATATAAGGGAATTAGTTGGTGGTATTCTAAACTTTGTTGCAAGTGCTTCTCTTCAGCCTCTGAAGCGCAGGATAGTGCAGGGGACCTGGGGAGATAGATTGAATCAACACTGCTAGCATCCCTACTATCCTCGCTAGCACTCAGATTGATATCGTTTGCTTGCTCAAGCAGTCTCTGATCTCTTTCTTGATGTCTCTTATTTTTCGCGCTGGTAGGTCTAGTGTCGCTTTCCTGGTATCTAGGACGAAGCCTAGAAAGTCCAGTCTTTGAGTCGGCATGGTGTCCGATTTATCTACTTTCACCAGGAATCCTAGAGACGTCGGGAGGTCTCGCACCCATGCAGTCTGGCATATCAGTGACTCTCGATCCTCTGCTAGGAGCACTAGGTAGTCTAGAGATATGATCATCCTGATGCCCTTCTCTCGGATCGCTGCTGCGACTGGTTTCATCAGCTTGGTGAAAGCCCAAGGCACTGAGGCTAGCCTGAAGGGCCTTGTTCTGAATTGCCATAGTTACCTGTTCCAGCGGAAAGCAGGAAGGTCCTGAACTCCTCCTGAACTGGCACTGTCAGGTACACGTCCTTCAAGTGTAATTTTGTCAGCCAGTCCTCTTCTCTTAGGGAGTTTCTGAGTTGGTGTATGCCTTTCATCTTGAAATGGCGGTACACGATCCAGCCATTCAGCTCTCTTTAAGTTTATGACTGGTCGCACTTTCTCCTTTCTGTGGACCAGGGACACATTGCTTACGAATCTGGGGGATGCTTTGCACCTTTCTATGGCCTTTTTGCTCTCTAGTTGGTGCAGTTTGCAGTCTAAACTCTCTTGCTCTGCTTGGGCTAGGCACGGCTGGTGGGGCTAGTATGGCTGTACGGGCTCCTGAATGAATTCTAGATGCAGACCTCTGATGATTTGCAAAACCCATGTATCGCTGGAAAGCGCGTGCCAATTGTGCCAGAAAATCACTGTTCCCACCCCCCCCCCACTGGCGGGTATTTCGTGATTCTCACCTGGGGTAAAGCTTTAGCCTCGGCCGGCTCCTCTTCCTCTGTGACCTCTTGCGAATCGTCCTCTGGCCGGAAATTGCTTATTCTCCCAATACTGTGCTCTGGGGTTCTGGGGTCTACTTCCTCCTTGACACCGACCGGCTGCTCGACTCCGGTAGCGGCCGGTCCCGGTATTAGGAAAGATTTCTTTATTGTGGGTAATTTTCCTTCCATGTGGCAACCCCTAAACTTTTTGCTGTTGTTTTCACCATGATCTAGACTTTGCCAGAGAAGTGCAGCCTTCTGCCGCACTCCTCTGGGCTTTCGCTCCATTCTTACGGGAAAACTGACATGCCCTTAAGAAAGTCAATACCGGGAACGCTGTTTTCCGTAGTTTCTTTATCATGTTGCAGCTTTCGTGCAACATGGCACAAGAGGGCACTGTAAGCTAAGTTACTGCTCTCTTGGGTCTCTAGTCTTCTACAGGCCCTAGATACTCTCTTTGGATTGTAAATGAACGGTGCAAGTGAATCACGGACGGGATTGGTGGCAGCAATCGTTTCTTGTGTTTTTGAGCTCCTTTTGGCGTTTTAAGCGCGTTCCTCGCGCTTAGCCCAAAATGGTGGCCTGGCTCCCAAAATGGCCAGACCACGAGGCTCTTTGTCCTGTCCGCTGACCGTCTTGCCCCCTTCACCTCCCCCAGGTCGAGCCGACCCGGGGCCTTCCTTATTTGGGCATGTACTTTCCCGCGAAACACAGATGCTTTCGCGGGCTTCTACAGGCCTGTGTGTGTCTCCAGGATGGGGGCTGGGATGTCTGGTCCCAATACACATTCTGGGCGCCAGAGAGTCTAGGGTGGTGTGAATGCCTGGGACCCCCGTGGTCCGTGATGAGGTCCACAGATGGTGTGAGTGTTTTATGAGCGGATCTCCCATTGGGTCCCCTCCGTTTTGGCGCGAAGGGAACCGTGGATAAGAGGGGGCTGGAAACGCCACTACCATGTCGATCTCACGAACAAAGGGATACAGGAGCCAAGTATCCTGCAACTACGAGGCTGAACCAAGGAATCGCTGGTGACCCGCTGAAGGACTGCTCCTCTGCACTGCTGTCGCTCTGTGAAACTCTTTATACCTCTGATCGAACGAGAAGGCCTGTACTGGTACTTCGACCCATTGGAATAGTGGGAACAACTATTCTCGGCATCTTCACCATCTCCTGCAAGTAAGCCTTCGGAAGCGTCCCTGGGCCATCCAGTGGACTGACCAGCCTACACAGGAGTCTTGCTCTGTTACCGCCGTCAGGTTGTGTTGTATTCCGAATCCCCGACACTCTCATCCGCTTCGTACACTTGGCGCACCCAGGTCTGAAGTGAGAGTGTGCACTGGGCTGAAATACACCCGGCCGCATCGTTGCCCTGCTGAGGTAACAATCTGTGCGGGTTCACTTAGTTTGGGACATCTTTAACTCAACTTCTGCTGCCGCGGAATCTACACGACGCCGAGAGTCCCCTGCTCCTATCTGAACCTGCCAGCACTGAAACTGACGTGGAGAAGCCTGGGTCTGCTTGCATCGGGTACCGGTGAGTAGCATCGCTAGGAACTGGTCGCCCTCCTGCAGGAGCCCATAGCTTTTCTCCGCTGTGTCTAACAGCACGCCTTTCCGTACTCGCGCTCTGCTTCTGCCCCCAGTGGAGGCTGCGCTTGAGTTGCGGAGCGATGTTCATCTTCATTTGTTCACCGTACTAAACTGCCCGATTCCCTCGAAGAGACTCCCCTTTTTGCCCGTTGGCACCAGCGTGTGCAGGTACTTTTGAGCACAAGGCTCCACTCTTCGTAGGGTTTGGACTTCCTTTTAGTTAGGTGCCTCTGAAGGCGGACTGGGTCTAATTATTATTCGCACTGCCTGTTTTCCTCCCCATCTAGGTGGACTACACATTTCGTGCGTCTAACTCGTTAGACTCGTTTGTATTTGTTTATATACTGTATTGGTTTGGTATGTGTTGGTTTACTTGAGTTTTATTGTGATTTCTCGCTACGGTCGATGTTACAAAGGCCTTGTAATAAATGTGTATATGTTTTTAATATAACACCTGCTTGGAGTAATTTGTAAATGTCCTTGCTTTGTGTGCTCATTGCGGGCTTTCAGTCACCCTCACCCCTCTTGAGACCTAATCTTGACCGCCGCGATCGCTACCCTTATTGGTCTGGCTTGTCCGGAGGTTACCCTGTTCCAAGAATCTAGGCTGGCCTTCTGAACCTCTGCCCCTCCAGGACAGAGTTCAGAAATCCGTCTTAACACCCGGCAAAATCTCTTCCTGGGAAAAATGTTCGTATTGATACTTCAGCTTTTTCTAGAGATGTATAGGTGCTGACGAACCTGCCCATCTCTTTGCCAAAAGTCTCCCCGATTAGGAAACCTTGCGCTGCTTCCCCGGCTTCGTAGGAAGCTAGATCACTTAATTTAGGCTCTATTTTAAGTAGTAAGCCTCTCCACCTTTCTGAGGAAATGGTGCAGTTAGCGTTGCCTAACAGGCAGACTGCTCTTTGAGCCCAAATAGCCAGGGCTTCGGGATCGACTTCTTCTCCAGTATCCCTGGCCCTCTCTGCCAGATCCATTATCTTAGCTAGTGGGCCGAATATATCTAGCACTTTCTCCTGGCAGCTCCTCCAGGACCTGCCTATCCCCTTTCTCGGGTCCTTGCTAGTCTTCGAAACTAAAGTTATCATCTTAGGGTCCAATTCTGGCATATCTGCCACGTTTCCTGGGAGGCCTGGCCACAGGGATTCTGCACGCAAGCGTTGCCTCACTTCTCTATCTAGGGCCTTTCTTAGTCTCAGGGCCATGTACTGTCTTACTCTGGGGGAAGGCTGCCAATCCGAGGATCTGGGATTCCTCATACTGTCTGGGTCAAACATATCGATGATCTCCTCTGGCTCTTTGTCCAGATTTTTCTCCTTGCGGGCTTTCTTACCCCCGGTGGGTCTTTGCCACTCTTCCTCTGCTTTCTCTTACTCCTCATGGGAGGATAGATCGCCTTCTGCTGGCTCCTCTTTCGAGCCTGGGTCCTCTTTGCCCATATTCTCTTCCCCTGGGGAGAGGGTCTTGAGGCTTGGCACTGTCGACCTTTGCATAAATGCTTCTCTGAGCTTGGCAAATCTCTGGGGCCTTTTCTTCTACTCCGTAAGGTCGACCCAGGGGTCAGTAGAGGCTGTCCTCTTGCAGGTCTGATTACTCCCCTTTGGCCCTGTTTTCAAGGGTCTTGTAGGTGCGCTGTCTCTATCTCTGGTGCTCTCTCTGGGCTGGCTTAGTATCGATTCTAGGGTTTCCAGCCTTTCCTGTTTGGGTCTCACCCCTTGCACCACAGCATCTATCAACAAGCTCCCCAGCACTTCTTTAAAACCGGCAGCGAGGTCTAGAGGTTGTTCCTCCTCGCTCCACTCAAATTCAGACATGGTATTGTGTACTGTGTGCCAGATACCTGAATCAAGTGTCTCACACACGCTCACTGCTATGTTGATAGAGATGAATTGTTTCATATCTGTAATATATCTTTTTTTTTCTCTGTGGCTAGCATGCTGTCTGGTGCAGATTCTTAATGAGAGGTGTAACCCTCTGTGCTGCGGGCCGTACATGCCGTGCCCTGGCCCTTAGAGCTGTCAGATCGTCTAATCTGTATTGGCTGCTGCGATTGCTATTGCAGCACAGCTATAACAGCTGCCGAATGCCACGGGTGTCAGCGTATTAGAAGCTTAAACCTTTAGTCTTTAATCTCTGAATCACTGCCGGGCCTGGCTTACACTCTCTTGCACATAGTTTGTCGCATAAATCAAACGGTCACTGCGATGCAGCGCTCTGGCTCTGCCTCTCTGAAGAAGGGGGCCGGAGCGTTTTGCGTGCGCTTGCCTCCGCCCCCATGTGGGTGGGGGCTGCACTGTCTCAAGGCTGCGAGGGAGGGCGAGCCCCCGAGCGTCCCGGTAATACGGCACGGGGCTCGCCTGCCTCTGTGTCAGACTATGGAAACCTCACAGAGTTGAAAACCTGTCGCATTGGTAATACATGGGTCTGCTAACTGCACTCACGCTAGTTTAGCCGCGATCCTGTCACGCGGTTGCTGTTAACCATGACCTGTTTATATTACAAACATTCGAAACGTTTAAACCAGATACTAGAAAAATACGCCTATGCATATATACACTCTTCCCTTCCTCCGTCCTATTATACCCTTTTATCCTATAAAACAAATCATCTAACCATGTATAAAACACGGAAAAATGATAAAATGGTACTTATCTGCTGAAGCCCAGTAAAAGAGGAGGAGTCCAGGAACAGGAAGGGTGTCATAGCTGGACAAAACATGATGGAACTACATAGACATTGGGATTTGTAGTTTATAAGAAACGAAAAGAGATGAAGAGGATTATTTTCAGTGTTTTCTTATGTTTTTGTTGAAATTGCTGAAGAGTAAATAAATAGAAATTAAAGCATAATGCTCGCCTCCAGTCTTGACATAGACAGCCTGATTCATGGAATTATTTGCGTGAAAAACACAGATCTGTGCGCCTTTCTTCCCGAAAATCCATGTTTGAAGTATAGGGATTTTCCGGCAGAAAGGTGCGCAAATCTGCGTTTTGCAAGCAAATAATTCCATGAATCAGGCAGAGAATCATGACCAAATAACAGGCTGTATTTAACTGAATATAATAACTTCAAATATTAAATGTGTCTTCTATCTTTCAGTTCTGGGAAAGTCAACCAATATTTCACAGAAACCCGGTCCGGTTTTCTACAGAAAAGAAAACTCAATCATGCTGCATTGTCTTACTTACATTCTCAGTACACCCGAACATTAATTAGTTTGAAAGCAAATATGAATGACTATTTTAGTCAAAAGAATAAAATCCTCTCAAATGTAAACAAGCTGTTTGATTAAAAAAGACAGAGGGCCTCATTACGAGGTTGGCGGTAAGGGATTAATGGCGCTGGTGCCGTTAACCCCTTACCGCCGCATTACGAGGTCCTTTAGCGGATCTCGCTAAGGGCGCCTCGTTTTACCAGGCGCCCTTAGTGGGAGCCACTAAAGGACCAGCATGCTAACAATGGGCCCGTTGTTAGCATGGTTCCCATTCTCATTGAGCCCTATGGGGGCTCGAATGGGAATAAGGATGGGTTCCCTGAATGGGGAAATACCGGGTTCTCCAAGGTTGGAATGACCCGGTAATGCCCTATTCAGGGAACCTGGACCCGGTATGCGGTAAGGGGGTATCCATGGCGCTAATAGCACCATGGCTACCTCCAACCTTGTAATGACACCCAGAATCTTTCTTAAAACTTGAAACAAAACAAGTCCCTTAGTTTTAGGGAAATTCTCGGTAAGTGTTGGCATCATAGAAACATATTTGCCTAACGTACAACTTTCATGCTCTAGGACTGATTTAACTTTAAAATGTTGGACACTATGGAACACTATTAGTTTCCACCTTGGGGATAGATACAAGAATGTTTTGGTGGGGTTCACTTAGTTACATTTATTCTAAAGGGGTTCAGGAATTCTATTTCGTTTTGGAATACTGGAACAGTAAATCCGGACTATTCTTTAGGAAACTGGTCTCCCCTCTCAAATATGTTGATTAAGGAATAGATTTCAATAACTTTATTGACTAGGGCAGACAGCAACCACAAAAGCTTTTCATTCCACATTTCAGATTCGGATGTCTAAGGCCCCCAGAGATGCCCAATTGCTGCATAGAAGCCATATCAATGTGAAACTACTTGTGGTTTTCAATTTTAAATGTCAATCACAAAGCATGCATGCCTTATGCTACATTCACTCTTCCGTGACATAGCTTATACACAGGGTTCCCACAAAATCACAAAGTTTATTTCAGATTGTTACATCTATAAAACCATCACAATTATCACATTTCATGAATCACAAAATTCTTAAACACAAGCTTAAAATACACCACAATCGCAATCTAAAACACACACCATAGTAAGATTGTGTATGCATGAGCTCCTGCAATTATAACGTTTCGTACAACACAGAGTTCATATATAAACGCACACATAAAATACACCAAAATCAGTCTAAAAAAACACAATGTAAAAAGATTGTCTGCATCAAGTACCAGCTCCCTCCAGTTACATCAAACATCGTCTCCCTCCAGGCTTGCAGGTGAGCTTAAGAGCGTCCCGCCATGTTTTCTTTAAGTAACGGGCAAGTCGGTGGAAGCTGGTAGCCTCTAGAGGAAAGTAAAAGCAAGAAAACTGCAACTGGAAGGAAGGACCCTCCCTTCCAAACAGAGCTGCAGCGGAGATGGAAGAGTCCAGGCAGGTGGCGAGGAACCTCTGGAGGTAACCCGCAGTCACAGAGAGACAGAACGTGGTGGTGCAAGAGAAGGCGAGTGGTGTAGTTGGGAGGCGAGCCTGAGGCTGAAGAGGTGAAGGAGCCATGGCCCGCTATGCCCGGGCTGAGGACTGCCCCCCCCCCATCCATTGAGCGAGAGACAGCCGCTGCAGGACCGGCGTAAGCTGGGAGGAACCACCTGAGGGAATGGAGGACGAGTCCCTGGCCCCTGTGAGGGAGATGTGAGGGAGATGGGAGCAGAAATGTCCCACACTATAGGGCGAATGCTGCACAGGCGCCCTTAGACATTGACTGGGGCAGGCCTAGGGCTTTGGACCATTATTTTGGGGCAAGGGGCATTGCAAGAGAAAACGCTGCCCAGGGGGAACCTGGCGGAAGGGGTGGGCAGCCCACAGACAGAAACCACCCCCAGGGACAAAACTGCAGAGGAGCAGGTGGAGCACAGTGAGGTGCAGATGTGAGGAAGAACCCCACCAACCCTCTCAACAAATCTGCCCAGTGTGTTGGAGGGCCATCGGTGACAGATCTGGCATAGTGGGGAGAGGAGCACCAGATCATTACATAGCTTGAATCAAGGCTCTGGTGGCAGGGCTGGGTCAACAGGCACCATAAGAAGAGGCGGAACCCAACACTACAAATGCCCCCTCAACCCCAGAGGAGGTGACGGAACAGCCACAGGGAAGGAGGGCATCAAATCAGATGTTCAATTAATCCTGGCAGAAATAAAGCAATGAGGGTGGAAGTCCAGATCTCCATGGTGGAAATGAAAGGACATGTGGACAAACTTGATAAGGTGGAAACCATGGCGCATAACCAGCTCTTTGCAGACAGTAAGGAGCTGGATCAACTGGGCAAGGATACATGCAGGAAGATTGATGACATTGAACAGGGAACATTGATGCAACATAAGGATCTGGGGCTTGCCTCACCCGGAAGGGGAGACATAGGAAGGTTTGGAGATCAGGGTGACAGGGCGGGTGACCACACTCTTGCCAGCAGACTACATTACATTAAGGGACAGGAAAGGTACATTTCAGGGAGACATATAGGAGCAGTTCCACCTCAATGATGAGGCCCAACAAGGCTGAAACACGTGTATGGGGTTGCTGTTAGTACTCTTGTTCAGAAGGGAATTGCCATAGCATTTCGGTGCTGGACTGCCTTTGTGGGCAGGACAAAGACTGATATACAAATGTATATTCCCCCTTTGTGAAAAGTACAGTGAGCAAAAAGCGATGGCTGCAGACTCTCAAGTGGAAAAAAACACAGAGCAGGTTTCATGTCATGTTCTTTCAAGAGAAGGGTGCCTGCTATCTTTTTTTGTATTTTTGCAAGGAATTTACCTGGGGGAAGCCAGATGTGGAACCCTTGATCACTGTGCTCAGAGAGGCGCAGCTCCACCTCACTGATGAGGCCCTACAAAGCTGAAACACGTGTCTGGGGTTGCTGTTGGTACTCTTGTTCAAAGGAGGTTTGCCTGGCATTTCGGTGCTGGACTGACCTTGTGGGCGGGACAAAGACTGATATGCAAATGGATATTTCCCATCTGTGAAAGGTACAGTGAGCAAAAAGCAGATGGCTGCAAACTCTCAAAGTGGTTACAAACCACTGAACAGGTTATCAAGCCGTGTTCTTCCGAGAGAGGGGCGCCTGCTACCTTTTTTGTATATAGGAGCAGCATATTGGGCCTCAAAGGGGGTGGTGAAAAAGGTGGGAGCTGGCATTATTCTGTCCACGGACGTTAAACTGATGCACGTACAGATGAAAGCTGGTATGGACGGGAGATTACCCATACTGAGGGGAAGAATGGGGTAGAGGGGAATCAGATTAGCAACTTTATACAGCCAGAACTCGGAATAAGTACTCTTCCTGAGATGGGCTTTAATAAGGTGAGGGATTGGGCAGTGGGAGCGACTATTCCAGGGGAGATTATAATTTGATTAGGGAGCCAACCGTTGACCGGAAATCCCTGTCCGGCAGGGAACGCAGAGGGAAGCGCTGTGACAATGCGGAGCTGGAGCACTGTCTGGAGGATGGTAGTTGCTCTGATGTGTGGAGAGACATACATTAGGGGGTTATACGTTCTACTCGGCACTGTATGCAACCCTCACTAGAATTGACTATAGCTGGTTACATATGGGAAGTGCTGGTGGTGGGGATCGCCTGGTCGGATCATAATATGGTAACTATGACCTTATGGTGGGCTCTCCAGAGTGTAGGCTCATCAAGATGGTGCTGCAATGACTCGCTGCTGGCTGATAAGCCATTTCGAGACCAATTACAGGACAGATAACTCAGTTCTTTAAGATTAATGATACGAGTGAGGTAACATTGAAATATGTGTGGGGTGTGGCAAAAGCCATAATACGTGGACTCCTGATAACAGAAAGGGCGAGAAAGAGGGAATGTGGCTTGATGGAGAACAAACTGGAGACAGAAATAGCGAAGTTGGAGGGGAGGCTACAAGTGGTTGTCCCAGGGGGTATAGAAATAGCACAGACAATCAGGGAGAAAAACAGGAGCTACAGAACCTGTTACTGGGATGAATTTACCATAGGATGAAACTCGCCAAACAACAATACGATGAGAAGGGGGACATGGTGGGTTTGCTTTTGGCGCATCGAATTAAAACCCAAAGGATGGACCGTAGAGTGGAACAGGGGTGGAGCGGGAGGGTACAAAACAAAAGATATAGCCATGGAGTTTGTAGAATACTACCAGCACCTGTATAGGAACTGGGGACGAAGCTCTTGGGGCAGATCTTGGCCCTTACTTGGGTGGCCTGGACCTGCCTAGACTGACAACTGAAGGCAGGGAATGGTTAGATTTGCCCGTCACCACGGAAGAGGTACATGAGACAACAAAGAATATGAAAGCGGACAAGTCTCCAGGCTTCCATGGGCTCACGGCTGCCTTTTTGTAAATGTTATTCAAGCAGCCTGTCCAGAGTAGTCCATCATAGCTAAAGTATCCCACCTTTGTTCTTAGAATCTCTGATTGTGGTGCTACCCAAATAAGGAAAGGACTGGAATCAGTGTTCGTCCTACTGCTCAATTTCACTATTAAACCTCGATGCAAACATTTTCACCAGGATGCTGGCTTCGCTGCTGGATACGGCCCAACCAGGACTAATTCATGGAGACCAGGTGGGTATATTTGGGATAGAAAGGGCTCGAGCAGCTTAAGGAGAACGTTGGACCTGATGGCTTCTCTGCAGGTGGACAAAACATGGATGGCAATGCTCTCCCTAGATGCTAAAAATTCCTTTGACCACGTCAGTTGTGGGTCCTGGTAAGAATGGGGGTTGGAAGGACATGAAGGGAAAGGGTTTGGGGTCTTGTACTCTAACCCGACGGCAAAGTGTGTGCAAATGGGCAGGGGTTGGAACCCTTTGGTCTGGAAAGGGGTACATAACAGGGGTGCCCTCTGTCTCCCCTTCTATACTTCCTAACATTGGAGCCCCTGGAAGCGTGTCTCTGGGCTAATAAGCAGGTAAGGGAGCGGTGGGGTAGAAATAAAGGAGATGGTCTTCAAACTGAGCCTGTTTGTTGTTGACCTTTTGCTATGTGCCCTACCCACGAGACTCCATCCCTTATATAATGGGGGGACTTCAGACATACAGGAAACCATCCGGGTACAAGATTAACCAACTAAGTGCATTGCTTTCCCAGTAGGCAACTTGGACAGGGAATACCTAAACTCTACAGTTTGTCATAAGGGACATACCTGGGCATAATGATCAAAAGGGCACCTTCTGAGTTATTCGGAGCAAGCTATGCTCCTCTTTGGGA
Organism: Ambystoma mexicanum; assembly: GCF_040938575.1. NCBI lineage: Eukaryota > Metazoa > Chordata > Amphibia > Caudata > Ambystomatidae > Ambystoma > Ambystoma mexicanum. The sequence continues at coordinate 20,281,567 of NC_090933.1, read as the reverse complement.
ACAAATTAGAGGGGACATAGACAAAGGGGGAAGATTGCTGCTTTCCTGGATTGCAAGGTTGAAAGCCAGCGAAATGAAGATTATGCCTGAACTCCTATTCTTGTTCCAAATGTTGCCCTTGGAGCTTCCCCATGGCTCTCTGCGAACAGCACAAAGACCCTGAAGAGATCCCTGTGGCAGAATTAAAAAAACACAAATAGCATATAAGACGCTCTGCCTTCCTAAAGAAATATCTGGCGTGGGGTTTCCCGATTTGAACACCTATATGGGCCACACAGCTATGGGTACTGGTGAACTACTACATTGAAAACTCCTTAGTGGACCTACTTTGCATGGATGAGTGGCTATGGGTCCCAAAGATGATAATAAATCACTCTGTACTGGTGGTATTCTGGAATATCTGGCAGGAAGGGGGGAAAATGCAATGGCTCACGACATGGGTCTTGCTGATAAGCTGTATCAGGGCCAGCCCCCCCGATCAGGGATCTAATCCAGGAGCCCAACAGGTTTCAAGCCTGGTATGAGGCAGGGCTAGAATAAGCAGAGCAACTATGGGCAGAGGGGCACGGGGACTACCCGGCACGTGGGAAGCTGGAGACACTGTTGAATGTGGGCTCCCTGTCGATGTTCCTTTATTTGCAACTAAGAGGGGTGGTAATGGATCAGAGATGGGGTAACATCCTCAGAAGGACTGGAAGTGTTTGAGAGGCTAATTCACACCTCAAGGGGTCTGATTCCGTCCATGTACTGAGAATTGTTACTGGCAGAACCAGGAAGACCCCTCAGAGTGCGCATTCAATGGGGTAGGGACCTCGGATTGGAGATATCCAATAATGTATGGTCACTCATGTGTAGGAAGGCATACAAAACACCTGTAGCCACTCATAATGCCCAATCTGTTAGGCTTTTCCACAGATGGCACTATACCCCTGCTAAATTGTTCAAAATGTATCCGGGGTGAACCCGAGATGCTGGTGAGGGTGCCAGGAGATTGGGGACTATGGCCATATGTGGTGGGGACGTGTGCACATCCATTGGTTTTGGAAAGAGGTCCTTGCATGGATAAATTACCTGGATGGCATTATTCGAAGTACATCCCCAATGTTTGTTCTCTCTTGAGAGAAATACTGGTGGCGAAATACTCACTGAACCACAATACGCATTCCCTACTCATGGCTCAAGGGGATGTGTAGCTCAGTACTGAAAACGGCCACATACGAAATGTGGTATCCATTCCTCTTGAAATACCAACCAACAGCGGGGGAAGGGGTGTGGGGAGGTTGAGGGAGGAACTGACACTCTATTCGATGCAAACAGTGCAACAAGGGGATATTCAGAAGAAAAGGGGGACATGATGCTACCGGGTAAGGTGAGAGGGGGTGGGAGGAGGAGCGAGCATGATGAGAATAATGCTTAGCTGGCTTATGTTCTTTGCAGAGCTCATGTATGTGTACATTAGAGAAAACATTAAAAATGAGATTTTGAAAAATATTTCAAAGCACTCAAGGGCATACTGATCAGAATACTTGTAAGCAATCTAGGAAGTCTTTCCATTGGTTCTTGACAGCTTATCCAGAAGTAATTGAGGGTGTCATTGGCCCATCACTGCATTGCCCGGCCACTCTACTCCTGAGTCATGAGTGATGGGGACAGTAGCTTAGAAGTGCAGAGAGGGATTTCAACTGTGCGGTATAGGAGGCATTGTCCAGACTTGGGATCTTCTGTTGTTGATTACATGCAATGATTTCTGGTAAATGCCAGCTGTTGCAGCTACCCTCAAGAAAACATCTACTCTCAAAAAAGGTTCAAAGGTTTTAACCAGTTGGAAGAGGGTCTCACTAAGGGCTGTGCCTCTCTTGTCTCCTGTGGGCTTTCCCCCTAGCCCAGACATCAGTAAATCCCAAGGGGGTCACTATTGGTAACCCCTATTATCTAGTATATGGATGCTTATCATAGAGGGCATAGATGTCAAGAACGGGTCTTTGCTTTCCCAGGGGAACAGAAAAGCCCGCCTCCCCAGAGGGCTAATGTAAAAAGTCCCAGGCCAACCGATGAAGGAAAAGGTGGAGATGGAGGAATGCTGCCCGGCTTTCTGATGTTGCAAAATAATAATACAGCACAATTAAAGTAGTTTAGATGTAATGGCCTCCCCTGCTGTTCATTCCCTCCCATTCTCTTCTCATTAACTGAAGCTTTCAAATTGATGAGCCAGTGGTGGGAAGAAGGGGTTGAAGTCCTGCCCCGATGGGCATCAGGCAGATGACATGACCGTTAAAGAAAGCTACCCGAAAAAGTTAAGTCCTGACCGATGGGGCATGAGGACGAATGTAAAATGACAGACTCTCGAGACCTGGTACTTGCGATTTTACTTTATACTTCATCTCCTAAGTGGATCCAAAATGTCCAAGAGATGGAGTCCACCAAGAGCAGAACAAAAGTCCAAACCTTACCATTCTTTATGCTTGACTGGGAAACACCATAGTCAGATTTGAAATCCACAAACCATTCCAAAAGACGGAGATCAATAACAAGGGGCAGACACAATCAGAAACTGCAACTAATGTATCCCACAGATTTGAAGGGCTTTATAAACATCTTGACTTGTAAAAACCATTGTTTATCAAATAACGCATCCTGAATAGCTTTCTACTCTTTAAAGTGATATAGTAAAGGAGGTTAATAATTAATCCCCTTCATTCCCAAGAAAATGCCAATTTAAATAACGAACGTTATTTTTCCAAATATCATTGCACAGAAATAGGATTCTACCTGACATGGATTCCTAATGCCATTTAAGGTTAAAGTCATGTTCCATTGCAATTGTATAATCTTTAATGCATCAATGAGGTTTTGCTCTCCAAAATAAAAGCTTTCACCTGTTAGCGATTTCCAGATATTTCAACAGGAACCTGGGTAATTTCCAAAACTCTTGTACGTGGTTCTGATGTAAAAATAATGACCTGCTTAGATTACTGTATACTTGAAGTACAACTTGTCACTTTTAATGAAAATATTACTGTGTGAGATATCGGGAACTTACCTGTATCTTTTTAGGCACTGTAGGTTGCTAGTACAATTTGATAGGCGCACAGTAGAGGTTTCCCCATATTATTGAACTGTTCTGTGCCATTTAAAACTGAAAATGCAGTATATAGTTTTGAGTAGCCACAAATATTAGAACATCCAATTTATATCTAGAATAATCATGTAGATTTGATTTTTTTAAATGATAAATCTATATGAATGCAACATAAGTGAGACAAAAACACAACGTTTGCAACTCAGTAGACTAGATGCCTTTGTTACATTTTAAATTAAACTGAATGTTCAGATGAAAAACGGAGTTTCTTCTCTCAGATTTTGGGGTAGAATTGTTTTTAGGGGGCATTAGAAAAGTAAATATATTCCATAGATAGACGTCATTACATACTGAGGTACATACTGAGGATGTAAGGCATCGCAGGGTAAATGCCTTTCCTCCCTTCAGCCCTCGAAGCCTGCAGCAGGGATAAGTGTAGATAGAACTTCATTGTCCCAGGCAGGGACCAAGACAAATGGAGGACTTGCAGCCCGGCGGTGAACCAGGCATACGGTTGGTGTTGGCAGTTCATTTCGCTTCAGCCAACGTCCATCAGATCAATCCCTAACCATAACGTGGTTCTAATTGATTTATGGCCATTTTTCTCCATCACGAACAAGCCCTATGTTAATTGTCGGATTACACTTAGATGAGACAACTGTTGGCTTGACGCTTTAGCATGCTGAAATCTACAGGATCTATCTGCTGGCATCTCCTGGCATTGCTTGTGGGATGTGTGAGGAAAGTGCTCTGCTTCTTGGATTGATTGCTTGCGTATGCTGGCTGAACTGTCATCAGGGTTGAGATCTTAGTCTTTGGTATGATGATCCTTTAGCTTGCTCTCTGCTGCTAGTTACTGGGCTGTCCATCCTTTTAAAAGTCTTGAGGACATGCAAGTGTGGGCACATGTGCACGCATTACACACATTAAAGCTGCATCATTTTAGATTGTTCATTGTGGCAGTGACAAAACCCTGACATGGCAGTGACCTACATAGTGCTGTTAGGAAAGATTTCTTAATTGTGGGTAATTTTCCTTCCATGTGGCAACCCCTAAACTTTTTGCTGTTGTTTTCACCATGATCTAGACTTTGCCAGAGCAGTGCAGCCTTCTGCCGCACTCCTCTGGGCTTTCGCTCCATTCTTACGGGGAAACTGACATGCCCTTAAGACAGTCAGTACCGGGAAACGTTGTTTTCCGTAGTTTCTTTATCATGTTGCAGCTTTCGCGCAACATGGCACAAGAGGGCACTGTAAGCTAAGTTACTGCTCTCTTGGGTCTCTTGTCTTCTACAGGCCCTAGATACTCTCTTTGGATTGTAAATGAACAGTGCAAGTGAGTCACGGACGGGATTGGTGGCAGCGATCGCTTCTTGTGTTTTTGAGCTCCTTTTGGCGTTTAAGCGCGTTTCTCGCGCTTAGCCCAAAATGGTGGCCTGGCTTCCAAAATGGCCAGACCACGAGGCTCTTTGTCCTGTCCGCTGACCGTCTTGCCCCCTTCACCTCCCCAGGTCGAACCGACCCGGGGCCTTCCTTATTTGGGCATGTACTTTCCCGCGAAACACAGATGCTTTCGCAGGCTTCTACAGGCCTTGTGTGTGCCTCCAGGATGGGGGCTGGGATGTCTGGTCCCAATACACATCCTGGGCGCCAGAGAGTCTAGGGTGGTGTGAATGCCTGGGACCCCCTTGGCCCGTGATAAGTCCACATATGGTGCGAGTGTTTTATGAGCGGATCTCCCATTGGGTCCCCTCTGTTTTGGCGCGAAGGGAACCGTGGAAAATAGGGGGCTGGAAACGCCACTACCATGTCGATCTCCTGAGTTCTCACGAACAAAGGAATACAGGAGCCAAGTATCCTGCAACCACACGGCTGAACCGAGGAATCGCTGTTGACCCGCTGAAGGACTGCTCCTCTGCACTGCTGTCGCTTTGTGAAAGCCTATCTACCTCGGATCGAACGAGAAGGCCTGTACTGGTACTTCGACCTTTGGAATAGTGGGAACAACTATTCTCGGCATCTTCACCATCTCCTGCACGTAAGCCTTCGGAAGTGTCTCTGGGCCATCCAACAGACTGACCAGCCTACCCAGGAGTCTTGCTCTGTAGCCGCCGTCAGGTTGTGTTGTATTACGAGTCCTTGTCACTCACACGGTTCGTACACTTGGCATTCCCAGGTCTGAAGTGAGTAGTGTACATTTGGCTGAAATACACCTGGCCACTCCGTTGCCCTGCTGTAGTAACAAACTGTGCGGGTTCACTGCGTTTGGGACATCCTCAACTCAACTTCTGCTGCTGCGGAATCTACACGATGCCGAGACGTCCCCTGCTCGTATCCGAACCTGCCAGCACTGAAACTGACGCAGAGAAGCCTGGGTCTGCTTGCATCAGGGACCGGTGAGTAGCATCGCTAGGAACTGGTCGCCCTCCTGCAGGAGCCCATAGCTTTTCCCTGCTGTGTCTAACAGCACGCCTTTCCGTACTCGCGCTCTGCTTCTGCCCACAGTGGAGGCTGCGCTTGAGTTGCGGAGCTCTGTTCATCTTCATTTGTTCACCGAACTAAACTGCCTGATTCCCTCAAAGAGACTCCCCTTTTTGCCCGTTGGCACCAGCGTGTGCAGGTACTTTTGAGCACAAGGCTCCACTCTTCTTAGGGCTTGGACTTCCTATTATTTAGGTGCCTCTGAAGGCGGACTGGGTCTAATTATTATTTTCACTGCCTATTTTTCTCCCCATCTAGGTGGTCTACACATTTCGTGCGTCTAACTCGTTAGAATCGTTTGTATTTGTATATATATTGTATTGGTTTGGTATGTGTTGGTTTACTGGAGTTTTATTGTGATTTCTCGCTACGGTCAATGTTACAAAGGCCTTGTAATAAATGTGTATATATTTTCAATATAACACCTGCTTGGAGTAATTTGTAAGTGTCCTTGCTTTGTGTGCTCATTGCGGGCTTTCAGTCACCCTCACCCCTCTTGAGACCTAGTCTTGTCCGCCGCGATCGCTACCCTGATTGGTCTGGCTTGTCCAGAGGTTACCCTGTTCCACGAAACTAGGCTGGCCTTCTGAACCTCTGCCCCTCCAGGATAGAGTTCAGAAATCCATCTTAACAAGTGCAAAGACGGCTATGCGCCTTTTATGGTTTTAAACCTGCCATAAAAGACTATCATCCTTCAGGTAGCCTGCCCACAGTGACCTGCTTACACCCACACTTGATTGACAAAGCAGTATTAACCTTACACAGCTTTGTCAGTTAAATGCCTTTCGCATGCTCCGTTGTGAATGTATTAGCAGAAGTCACCTCTGTGATGGGGCTTTTTTCTTCGTACTCTGAAGCAGAACTCTGGGCACAGTTTTTTTACTGTGATAGTTAATGGTACATTTTGAACTCTGTGGCACAGTGCGAACGGTCCTTCCTGAGGCATTTACCTTGACCATGATTCTGTAATACATCCATGAAGGCTACAATATTTCCTGAGCCTCCCTGCAGCTTCTCCCACCACTGCCGCTACCCGGTTATATGGGACTCTTTTCCACAGTGTTCCTGTGGTTGAGTCCGCTGCTGGCTTTTTCTGTAGCTTCTCTCTGAGATCGCTGATGCAAAGCTGTGGTTGTCTGCTCTAGCACAGTTGCTTTTATGGTCTTGAGCTGGTGACACTACGTGACTCGAGCTTTTTTGCACACTGCTATGCAGTTTTGCGTGGCATTGACCTACATGTAGCTCTGTACTTGGCACATTAACTTGTGTTGCACGCCACTTTTTATGCGGCTTTGTTCTATCTAAAACATTTCTGCCACTGTTGCTGGTGTTGCATTCCTTTTGCAGTAGCAAATTGGATGCACTCGGCAGCCTCACTGTTCTGCAATGTCTTGCGTAGCTGATGCGCAACAGCGTTACTTTTTGAAATTCTGATTTAATGATGTAATGAGGACCTTCTAACTTTTTGCTCCCAAAACAATCGTTCTTTTTGACCTATCAACATTTTAGAGTTGCCGACATTCTAGAACCTAACCACAAACAAAAGCTTTAGTTAGGCCACAGTTAAACGGGGAAGTGCTATGTTCTACTGGATTTGTACCTCAAAGAATGTGTGTTTCTGGGAATGCTTCATGGGACGCAAGGCAAAACCAGAAGACTGCGATAAGACAATTGTATGATCACAGTGTGAATTAAGTTGAACATGTGCAACAGAAGTTATAAAAAGCAGTTTCGTCGATGCTTTGGCTAACCGTTTTGAAGCTTTTCCTGATCTCAAACGAGTCTTACTTACATTGGATTGTTTGTTACCCCTGCTTGAGATGTAGTTTTCACAGCTGAGATAATCCCAAATGCCAATATACATTATGTTCTTTCAAGCTCTTTCCACCTCTTCAACCACATTTAATCTTGCCTGTGAATCATGAGGAATTGTTGAATAGTGCTTTTTCGTGCAGGCACACATACAAAAATATATATATATTTTTTTGAACTGGGCAAACCACAACTTAACGGATTGTGTGCATGCCACAAGTGGATTTCTGAGGGATGTATTTCTTTATAATGATCTCTAATATGTCCGATCAATCACGTGATCACGTTTATTTGTGAAGATCTTTCAGGCACCAATTCAGAATGAGCTCTATAACATTCTTTACTTTGCGGCTAACATGAATGGACTTTATTTGAATAATTTGGTTATTGCTAGTGTTGTGAGTCTGCTTTAATTCCCTTTTCTGAACTAAGTGTATCATTTAATTGAGACAGTAAAACTGTTCAGACAGCCACCAGAGGGGTGACATGATCTAGACCTAGCAGGTTATAAACTTGAGCAGGTGATGGTGGAATGTTAGTCTTGAATGTGACAGAAGATGGCAATTATGTTCCTCTGTTGGACACAGTGGTCGAAGTGTACAAAAAGAAGTAGTGGAACTATGTTCCCTGCTGGTCTTCCCCCCTCCCCACAAACCCCATTGCTGTGCCCCCTCCCACACACAATCCAAACCCCCAAACAAACACACCTGCTATTTATGGGAATGTGTAGTGCAGCGCACTGAAGTGCAAGCTTCAACTTCTTCCTACACGTTTATTTTTAAAACTAAACCATTCCACAATGGTTTCTTTTTAAAGTAAAAGTATAGGAACGGTGAAACTTAAAAATAAAAAGTATAGGAGCACCGCTCCCGACCGCTCCCGCCCACTTCGACCTCTGGTTGGTCATAAGCCTTCCAGAAGGATTTGAGTCCTGTAGCTTTTCTCTGGCCCCATACACGTCTTGATATTGGAGAAAAGCAAGTGTCTGGAAATTGTTCTAATGCACACATGCATACACTGGCCTAAACATTTCTGTTCTTTTTTCTTGAATGTTGTACAGTTTGTTAAAGGCTGAAGTGAATTTTAACTGATAAAACAAAAAAGAAAAATACACTGGCCAAAAGTTATTGAAATAGAAACAATAGAAATGTTTAGAGTGCCTAATATCCTTTGGAATATATATATATGTCATATTTATATGAAGTTGGTTTAATTGCTTGTGTGAAAAGAGTAGCAAGATTATTGTAGGCAGGTAAAGTTGGCTTGGATGACAAATTGAGCCTATAACATTGTAGTGATCTCCAATATGTAAAGCTGGAGACCACCTTAGTTGAAGTTATGTTATTCTTTTAAATACATTTCTGATTTTTAGATAAACAATGTTTACTACCTGCAAAATTGTGGGGAGCGACTGCATACCAGAGGTCATCTTATTGTGTATGCCACTTTAGCAGAACCTGTAAATTAATACCGAAAACAATTCTAAAGCACACATTCATACATGTTCATACTCTTTCACACTTTCTTTTTTGAGGAATACACCTTCTGATTCGTGATTCGATCAGCTAACTAAGCAATGACACACTAGAGCCTGGGGTCTGCAACCTTTGACTCTCCAGATGTTCCATTAACTATGCTGACTAGGGCTGATTGGAGATGCCTTCCAAAACATCTGGAGAGCCAAAGGTTGCAGACCCCTAAACTAGCAGGTTCACAGCAGGTACCTTTTGGCTTTGGCACTACCCTGAATCTATGAAATGAGAGCGTGTTGTTGCTTCTCACCCACACCTGCCACAAAGATGCCATTGAAAGTATACACTGATGTTTTACAAATCAAGATCTCTCTCTTTGTACCCTTGACTAATTTTGATTCCCACCATTGTGTGGTCGATATCTGCTTCATTGAAAGCCTCTTTTGCTGATCGTTTCATCTGACATAGAACACAGTGCAGCAACCCCAAGGTCAAAATCTTTAGCGTCTGCCACTTGGACAGTGGTACCCTGAAAGCTGCTGGTTTCTCTGGTGGGGAACTTGAGACACGCTTGACCAGGTCCAGCTCCCTACCAAAGAAAACCATGGTGGTGTACACACCTTTCAATTTACTGGCATCTTTGATCTTGGGATAATCCTTTGTTGTTTTGATGCATAATTTGACATATGCCCTACGTGGACCGTAGTTACGGTGTCGGGCAATGCCATTACATGCCACCTCTGACTGCCCACTGAAGAAAATTGTATTGCTTTTCAAAAAGAGTGCGTCCAATTGAATGACTCACAGACTCCTCAGATATCAAATGCCATTGGCAAGATTGTGAACAAGTTAGGCAAGGCAGTACTTTAGCATATGCAATACTAAGGTGAAAACCGAGCAAAATGGCACTTCACAAGTTTAAAAGGAGGGAAGGAAAAGGTGGTTATAAGAGTCAGGTGCCCCAACACATTTCTAGGTGAGAAGCAATCTAGAGAAGGCAGTTGTAACAAATTTAGCCAGAGACAATAGGCCTGTGCCAGTGTCAATGGTACAAGGCAAGGTGCCCAAGATCAAAATGTTCTAGTCGCTGCAGTCAAGTCTTTGTTTAATGATTCAAAAGGTGGTTGCAGAAGCTGATAGACAATGTTAGATGAAAGGGGCGGCCAACCCAGTAGGTAAGTAAAGGATTTAAAACACCTTTACCGATACCCAACGAAACGGGAGGCCTGGCGGAACAATGTACCTTTTAAAGTAGAAGAGGCTCCTGTGGTGGTGGTAGTTCCTGGCAGTTCCTGCAGTTCGGGAGATCCAGCAGAGGAAGAGAGGCTCTTGTTGTGGAGGAAGGTTCGAGTCACTGCACTGCCCAGGGATGAAACCAGCCGCGGTGCTGCCAAACAAATAAAAGGTACGCTCCTTTAAATCACGGTCCGGGTGGACGGGTGCCTGGCTATCCGGTCTCCTAATGCTTGGCACTGGCGATTCGACCAAGGCAGGTCCGGGAAGGCGATTGGCAAACTGGTTGGCCCCACCAGCTCAAGGGAAGAAGACTCTTGCAGAGGAAGTTCTTCTCAAGTCGTTGGAGAAAAGTGGTGAGGATCTGAAGCAGGGCTTGACCGGTGGTTCACTCGTTGCATATGTCTTCAGCTTCTCTCCTCTTCGGTTTCTTAATTCCAGTGGCGATGTCTTGTCCTCCAGTCCTCAGGACCCTGCTTTTATGCAGCAAGACCCCCATTCATACAGAAAAACAAAATTGAGGTGTGCCGGTGTGGTGAGGCGCTGGGTTAGAACTAAATTTGAAAAGACAAACTAAAGTCAATGCGACCCTTACAAACCAAATAAGATTGGGTTGCTGCACGAAAGAGGGACCAGCAGTCACCTCAAAAACTGCTAATAGATACAAACACTTGAAAAATGTCACCTCTAAATGACGCTCAGCGTTTTTTTGACTGAAGAATCTATTGCTTTGGACTTTTTGTTTCACTGTATTTGTTGTCCAGTTACACATTCAATTTGAATAGGATATTTACCATTCGCCTAGGGCTGCGCAATCATTTAGAGGTGACATTTTTCAAGTGTTTGTCCCCATTCATATAGGCTAGCTGTCACTCACACAGTGGGGTGGCTCTCCTGGCAGGAGAACCCCCCCAGCCTATCAGGGCAGAGTGTGACTTGTCCAGGGTGCCTATTCCCCCTCCCACACATCCTGTCTACCCCAGATTCAGTGGCGCCGAGAGGAGGGCTTCTGTGCAGAAGCCCGCCAAAAGGACGAACAAAGGATCCCCGACCTCGGTTAGGATTATAGAGAAAGACACGAGAAAGAAATATTATCAAAGTTCTGGCAATAAAAACCCACCGGAGTAAAGTTAATATTAAAATAAACCGGCGATATGTTAGAGACTGTCAGTAAAAGTGGTAGCCCCGAACAATGGGAAAATCCCATAGGGAAATATTCGCGGTTGACTATTTACAGTAGTAACCACTGCCACCAGCCAGAAACTTTTGAGAGAGGGACTGTACGGTACCCCCTCGAAAATTAACACTAGGGAAAAACTATTAACCCTTTCAAGTACTTCCATTGTACGATGGGTTGTACTGGTTTAGTTTATAATTATTGACTAGTAAAGTCAATGGGGACAGTAGTCTGTCCCAGGGTATGGAGTCTATGTTTGGGGGTCGCTACGACACCCCTGTGGTACGGCACGGAGGGTGCTGTGTACCACACATGTTAAAAAGATGATTCCGATGAGGGTGAGAAAAAGCACACAAGATAGCCTGAAACACACACTAGCAATCTGTCTAAGAGTGGGGAAAAAAAGGGTCTCACTCTTAGCAGGAGAAAAAAATAAACCCTTCAAATCCAGCAAAGCTGCTGGGGGACTCTATAGGTAAGGGACATTAGGGAGAATTCTCTTATAAGGCTAACAGCCGGAACATCACAACTTTTGTCACACACCTTGCACTGTACAGGTATAAAAGTTTAGGGTTTTGTGTATCCTCCGCGGCAGAGATCTTTCAGGCGGAAATCCCTAATGTGATAAAACACATACCAAACTGTATAAACTACAGTGAAGGCATTTTGTGATGACATTTTGGTGTTCGGGACTGATGTGGGAACGCACGACGAAACATTGGCCAGGGTGTGCATGGCACTGGAGGCCGCCAACCTTATCCTCAACCAGGAAAAATGCGAGTTCAGGAAAGGCACATTAAAGTTCTTCGGCCATGTCTTCTCCGAAAACAGTATGACATCTGACCCCGACAAAGTCACTGTGCTCAACGAGACCCCACCACCGACCAACGTCTCAGAATTAAGGTCCTTCCTGGGCCTTGCCAGTTACTGTATGCAGTACATCAAAGACTTTGCCACAGTCAGGGAGCCCCTCAGCGCACTGACCAAGCATAACGCGACGTTCACATGGTCAGAGGACTGCCAACGGGCCTTCACAATGATCCGAGAAAGAATAGATCGAGCAAAAAACATGTCATACTATGACTCTGACTGACCGCAAAACGGAGCTAACTGTGGACGCAAGCCTGGTGGGGCTGGGCGCTGTCCTAGCTCAAATTGACCCAGCTGATTCGACGCTCACCCACATACTTGCATATGCGAGCAGAAGCCTGTCGGCTACGGAACAGGCATATTCTCTAGCAGAGGATGAAAGTCTTGCAGTGGTGTGGGCTTGTGAACATTTTCACCTCTTTCTTTATGGCAAACATCTTAAGGTGGTGACTGACCATCAGGATCTCTTGTTTCTCTATGGCAACCTGCAGGCCAAAATGCCTCCCCAACATCCAAGAACTGGCTATGCCCCTGAACGATCGATGACAGACCGTTACCTTATCCAACAAGCAATGCGGAAAGGCATTGAACCAGCACACCTAGCCCATAAAATGGACCAGACATGCCAAATAGTGTGTGAAGGGCTCAGATCAGGCCAATGGAGGAGAGCCAAAGAAAAAGGTTGCCTGGCGTCGGAGGATGTACGGCAGGAGGTAGACAGACTTTTGCAAGTGAAGGAGGAGCTGGCTCTCTCTGAGGATAACATGCTGAAGGGTCACAAAATGGTGATCCCAGCATCATGGAAAGGGAAGGTGGTGGAGCTCGCCCATGAAGGACACCGAGGCGTGATCTGTACTAAACGCATGTTGCGGCAATGTGGTTTCCCCAACTGGACACCATGATGGAGGAGCTCCTGAAGCAGTGCCCCACGTGTTGCCTCATCACACCCAACCGGCACCCCAAAGCGCTACGGATGCCAAAATTACCAGAAGGCATATGGGAGGCCGTGGCCACTGACTTCTTTGGACCAATCAAGGGTGGACGATTATGTGTTAGCCATCATGGATGAATACTCCAGATATCCAGAAGCCCAAATCGTGTCCTCCACAGCTGCTCACCACGTTATCCCTGTCATGGACCGCATATTCACGGAATACAGCATCTCCCGGAAAGAGAAGATATACAATGGGCCTCCGTTAAATGATCAAGAGCTTGCAAGGTTCCGCGAATACATGGGATTCCACCACTAGAGAATCACGCCACTCTGGCCGCAGGCCAATGGCATGATCGTACGTTTCATGGCCAACTTCAAGAGGGCATTACAAGTGGCCCGGCTGACGGGTCAACCATATGAACAAGTGCTCCACCAGCTACTACGGGAATACAGGAGCACGCCACACAGTTCCACATGGAAGAGCCCAGCAGAAGTGATGTTTGGGAGAGGCATCAGGACCACAATACCTAAGGCCAGCCCTCCGGAGGGTGAACAGCCACATGACGCCGAACTGAGGAAGCGAGATCAAGTAGCCAAAAATCGAATTAAAGAATACACTGATGTTCGCCGGAAAGCTTGAGAACCTCAGATGGAAGTGGGAGATATTGTAACCGTGAATCAACAGCAGACCCACAAGCACACAGCGGCCTTCCAAGAGGAACCCCCAATCATCATGGAAAAGAAGTGCTCCATAATCACGGTGCAAGGGTACAAAGGTCAGAACATCTGTAACTCCTCGCACTTCAAGAAGTTTCCCCTAGCTGGACCTAGGAGTCCAAGTGAAAGAATTGAAATACCCGATGAATACGCATCCAATGACTCGTATCAAGGAGATTAAGAAGAGTCTGACACTTCTGGTCCAGAGGACAGAGGTGAAAGACCAGAGAACAGATGCTCCGTGGAAGGTACAAGCTCAAGACCGCAGGGAGCAAGAAACGAGCCTCAACATCTCATTGAAGAAATGGGCTAGCGAACCACGTTTCCGTTCGTGTACCACCCCTTTTGGGTAACTGTTTAATCTGGGGGGGATGTCATGTTGTCGTGTTGACACTTTGGTTCGGGGCACAAGGGAGGCAGGGAGGGAAGTGATGAGGGTGCGCGGGGCAAGAGCAGTACGCACGAAGAAAGAAATAAAGAAGGACTTTGTAGAGCAAGCTCCTGGCTCTGTCTATTATTCCTGCGCAGCGAGCATTGCGTCGGTGGGCCATCCCTCACCAGGGATACGCCACAACACCCTCCAAATAGTTCTGGGTTGATCAATGCAAAAACGACAAATGCCTTTCACCAGCTTTGTTGGTTCTTTGGAATGTTACTGCTTCATCGCCTTTCTTATACTATTGTGTTTTTATGAAGTGCAAAGTCCACAGGTGTCTGAGGAACACAGTAAAATTATTACACAGTAAAGAATGGTGTTTTGATGGCTCTTCCGAACGGACGGTGATCCTCCTGGCCTGTCAAGCCATTTGCGAGCTCTCCAGAGTGTGGCAGCATCCACTGAGAAGGTACCGTGGCATACACGTTTTATTCGTGTTTACTGACAAGTTACAAAATGTTCCAGATCACAAACGCACGAAAAGGAATACGCTTTTTGGATTTCAAGTCGTTGAAGCAAGTTCCTAAGCCATATTAGGCTCTATGAGACATGCCGAGGGACTTGGATGTAACTCTGCTCTCCACATGAAGCACATGGTTTGATAAAGCACTAGTGACGTGCTCGGGCATCCCATCAACCGAACCACAGCATTTTGCAAACTCTGCAGTCGGTTCATCAAATACTTAGGTACACTATAGAATGTGCTGTCAGACTAGTCAGAATGAACAGGAACAAGGACGTAGTAGCCTGTTCCATACAACATTCTTTCACGAGAACATCACTTTTCACGATAACCGCACTGACTTGGGGTTGCATGGTGACCCCTACGACTTGATCAGAGAAGTCTGTTGGGGGCATGTGACCAGTTGGGAAAGTCAGGTGTTTAGTGGCCAGACATGCCTTTGGTCTGTGTGAAAATCGAGGCTCATCTCTTCATTCTTTTTTCTCTTACCGCTGGACTAGCTAGATCATATTGATATGTTCTATAGCTGCACCCTTCTAGCTCACTTTTTCAGATAAATGCATGGCCACCACATTTTAGGATTATTTTGTGTCTGTGCGTATAGGTCATGGTCTTGTACTCTGGCCTCAAATTGAAGCAACATGTACTTGGATGTGTTTCAGACCAGGACAGAATAAACTGGCAATTTGGTAACCTCATTGTTAAACGTTTTAAAATTCTATGAATGCCTGAAGTTCTTCGTTCTGAAGACGTTGCTAATAATTGTCCCGCCCTCCCTCTTGACATTCTCACTGCAGTTTAAAGGGTAGCATCTCTGGCATTTACATATAAAGAAATCTTTTGACTGCACAACATGAATAGTTTTTGTACTTTTGTGTAACACTGTGTGGAAAGATGGGCGAGTACCCTTTTTGCAAGTGTGGCGTGTGTTTGGTGATAAATCATAGTCCACTTGGTCTGTCTGGTGAAGTGTCCTTGGCTTCTGTTAACATTTTAATTTCAACACCTTTGAAATAGTTGATTAGCCTTTCAAGCTTAAGTGTTTTCCCCATGTAAATACATTTTGGCTGGGGAAGAAAGCAGGATGATGATGATTTGACACAACGTGGTCAGGTGGGGAAGCAAACAACTTGTTCCACGTAACAGCTCTGGAGACAGTCAGCCTAGATACCAATGTACACCAGTCATGTCATTACTGACTCTGCTCACAGAGTTACCACTGCTGTGTTATCAATTGCTGTGGCTGTACAGTTGTGTCCTTAGTAGTCACCAGGCCACAACCAGGCAGGGCTTTTATTTAAAGATTTGCACACCCCCAGAATGACTTAGACAAACATTTTATTATATTTTAATCGGCGATACAGGAGAATAAAAAGCCACCTCTGCCTGCAGGAACTTTATGTCCCAGAAGTTATCCGGAATGCACATGTGATCTTTGAACCCGCTCTGTGCCACTACAAAGCTGGGGCTGTAGTTGTTAGCAGACTAGTTAGAGCAAAGGTACATATGTGCACTATATTTTTGGCATGTCCCTTTTATGAAAGTGGCCTCATTAGATGGCCTCCCTTTTAGAAACTGAACTACCCTCATCATTCCAATTAATACAAATTAAAAAGGTTGGTGCTTCCACACCCTCACAGATGGCAATCCGTCACATGTACATCTTTGTTTCATGTTTTGTGTATTTCCTGGGTACCCCAGGACACTAAGGCTCCTTGGGCTAGGGCTCCAGATACAATTTTGAAGTAGAATTATTTTACTTGCTATGTTTCTTGTGTTCTTGAAGCTGGGAGTAAAAATATATTTTAGGGCGCAACAAAGTCATTCATGTTCCCTATGGGATTTCTTTTTTCTTCTTTTTTTTAGCAGAGTAATGTATTCCTAACTTTAAACATATCTTTTCGTAATCCATACGTTCTTGCATCTAGTAATTGATACACATTTAAAGATGCCTTTTTTGTAGGTTACTCTTCATATCGATCAGTAATAATTTTACAGCTCCTCTCTGTAGCATTGATTGCTGATACCATTGATGGGAACGTATCCGTGGAGCTGTTTGATTAGGTCAATTGGCATGCTTCTACGCGCCCTTAGTTTCCTAAATGTTTTGGGTAGAGTCATTTTCCACCTTATTGTTTTCCATTGGGCATGTTTAGGCACCAAAAGTAGCTGGTATGTTGCTTATGTAGATGGCTACCAATGGCAAAACACAAAGTTGTTGAGCAAGTGGATATCTTGTGCCGCAAACTGCAGAGGACCATAGCACTTGCCACATTCTAGTTTAGTGTCCACTGAGTTAATGTATTTCTGTAACAATGCCCCACTTGGCTGTCGATCACAAATGCAGGATCAATTTCAAATGGATTATCTCTTGCCATCATTGGGCAAGGTGTCATTGGAAACATGCCCATGTGTCAGTCAGTCATATGCTTGATTGTGAGCCAAAAAGCTCTACGATGTGGGCAACTGCACCGAATTAGAAAATAAGAACCCACCAGAATGTGCATCCCCGACAACGATTCTCAGTGAAGCCACCTTGCAAAGACTTTTTAGGGGGTGGTGTAGGCTATCTGTACACATATTTCTATTGGATCTTGGCCAACTGCACATTCAAGTATATATTTATAATCTTGCTCCAGATTTTCAAATGGGTCGATTCCTCGAAAATTGATTCACAGATCCCTCCCCCAGATCCCTCCCCCAGCCCAACATTAAGGCATTTCTCCCTCTCCCCTTGCATGGTGCAATAAACTGATGATACTTACTTTGTTGTCAAAAAATGCTAGTGCCGTGTAACCCCTTTATATGAACACGCATTGCCAATAGTTTTGTTGTTTACTTTTGTTCTTTGCATTTTGTATTTATAGGCACCAGGGTGCAAGGAGGGAGAGTTCAAGTTTCAAAGGAGGATGTGATCGGGGGTGCAGGTGTGCAATAGAAGAAGATGATGAATAGAGGAAGGGAGAATGCCATTGATGGAGGGTGCCATCAATGATGATGAACAAGTGGAAATATGAGCAAGAAAGGGTCAGCGTGTAAGAAACCAGCACAGATAAAGGGTGAGAGTTTAAGAAACCAGCACAGAGATAGTGACAATGCAGAGAGAGATAACACATAGACAGAGAGAGACAGCACAGACCGAGAGAGACAGTGCAGGGAGAGAGAGATTGGCTGCAAAGAGAGAGGCAGGCAGCACAGAGGGAGATGGAGGGAGCACAGAGGGAGGCAGCGCAGAGAGAAAGGGACATCGCGGAGAGAGCGAGAGAGGCCGCGCAGAGAGTGAGGAGTGACGGCACAGAGAGGAGTGACAGCGCAGCGAGGGACATATAGAAAGGCAGAACACAGAAAGAGTAGCAGTGCAGACAGCGACAACACAGAGAGTGTGAGAGAGAGAAAGACGGCACAGAGAATAACATGTATGGTAAATATTTGCATTGTTGGGTTGCTGCGTCTACCAAGAAAGTCGGTGTTCTGCAGTTGCAAGGTAGACCGCAAACTGAACAGAACTGAGCTGTGATGGGGCCTGCACTGCAATCACAATTCCAAATGCGGTTGAACAGCCTAGATCTGGCTCAAACTCTAGCTCTGGCTCCTTATCGGGAGTCGCGAATGAGGGAAGGCTTTTTATTTTTGATACTCCTTTCGATTATTGAGTCAACACCGTTTTCGATTAGCAGCTCTTCATCCTCTCACAAGTGCCTCAACTTCAACCCCTGCAGCGTGCAATGGACCAATTCCTAATACCTACAGACAAAGAACCTTGGCACCTGGCGCAAACCCAGCGCCTTGTCTTACACAAGATCTGCACGGACCCATTTCAAAAGATGTTTAGGGACCACCTTGCCTACAGCTGGGAAAACCACATTCATATGTTAGTAACACAATACGGTGGCAGTAGGTTCATGACCCAGTTTATGCACTTGTCCACTATGTGATCCAGGTCACATTACAGTGCATCTCTGCCCCGGAATGCTTGTTTCTTAATATTAGTCAGGCTGGGGGCAGGCAAAGCAGCGGAAAACGACGGTACCTGTAGTACAGCTGTCCCACAGAGTGAATCAGCAGACGGAAAAGGAGCCTAGCGGTATGCAGTGATTATATCAACAAAACAAAAAAAACAAATTAAATCATACCGAAAAAAATAATTAAAAATATATGGGGCCCAGGGGTAAGGGTTTATAAAGTGCGGGGTTAAAAGCATGGGGAAACAGGGGGTGGGGGCGTTTAGGGGGGTGGGCCACCGCAATGTAAAAATAATTATTCGATATTTGTTTTGGTGGGTATTATTTAATTCACTTTTGTTGTGATTCGTTGTAATCACATGTAACCGAGCCTAGCCACTTCCAAGTGGCCACCAAAGAAAACACCCTACAACCAACCGGCAAAGTGAAAGAACACATCCCATGTCCTCCCAGAAGAGTGAGGAATGGAGACCGCCTTAATGAGACAGTATTGAGTGGACAACTGATTGGATCTATCTACATATCTACATAGAGAGGTCTCCAAAGACAGGAACAGGAAGGGAAGATGTTTTTAAAAGCTCAGAGAAGAGAAGGTTGTTTTGGGTGAGGTGGGAAGAGGTGGAAAAGGACCAAGGCCAGAGAGGAGTGGTGTGAAGAGGATGTGGGAGCTGGGGTGTTAGATGGGGTTTATACTGGAGTGGTCAAAGGGGTCTTCCTTAACCTGTGAACCGATTCATATCATTCTTCCTGGACAGCCCATAGCCCAAGTGATATCTGAATGGATCTTGATACAGAGGGTGTAGGAACTGGATGAATGGGCATTAGGAGAGGCAGGTTTTGGGAGACAAGTATGGAAGATGTATGGAATAGGGGATTAGGGGGAACCCTACATTCACTGTCCCTTGAATCTGCTGAGGTTCAAAGATTGGACCCTCTGTTCGACCAAGAATAGACTATCGGAAGCCGAGAGGAGGGGCTTAAAAGTGCCTCTATTGTTGTTGGAGAAACCGGGACTGCTGTATCGAGTGAAACTGAACCTGCTGGGTTTGTTTTAACCAGTGTTGAAATTTATTGTTTGTGAACGAATTAACTTTATTTCGTGAGTGTGTGCGAGTGGTATGATTGAAGATGAGTGGGATAGTAACTAACTAAGAGGTTGGTGCACAACAACATTGTATATGTTATTGGAATCACCTAGACTCCGTCGTTGGGACCCTTGAATTGAATTATTTTGCATTGCTCATGTACAGTGATGTCGTCTTTTTTATATGTTCTTTTGAATTTTTTCTGAAAAAGCATTTCTTTTGTCTGTTTTTAATATATTTATGTAATTGATTTATTTTTGCATATTAATTAAAATATGTAATTGTTTTAGACTTATGAACGTTGTTGTCCCCTATCCTTGATAATATTATCATGGTTTGAGGATGAAGGTTAGCTTCCTCCTGCTTTTCTAAGACAGCGGTCTACTGTGGAGTCACAAGCCTTTTTTGTCGTTGAACAATTGTTCTACCCTTCATGTGAGGGTTTGCTTTTGATTCATTATTTTCCCTCAACCTCCTTGTGTCTTATTGGGGGCGACAGAGTGAATCAATACCAGATCCTTGTGCCCACTCAATTCCATGGAGCAGGGATGGAGCTGGCCCACTCGCATTTTACGATGGGGCATTTGGGTCTAGAAGAGCAAACTAAACATACCAAAGCAGTTCTGGCCTTGCATTTAGGCTCACCTTAAGAAGTATTGTGAGACATGTCCTCTCTGCCGGAAGACTTCCACAGTGGATGTACCGAAAGTGCCTCTACAAAACTCTACCTATAATTGAGATTCCCTTTCAGTGAATTGTGGTAGACATGATTGGAGCCGTTGAAGGCCAGAAAGAAATATATTGAGATAATTATGGATTATCCTCTTTTTGGTGTATTTTTTTTATTTTTTTTATTTGTTTATTTATAAACAGCGAGCAGGAGTACAGACACAATTGCAGTGCTTATAGCCTCACAGAACATATGAAACATAATGCCCTGTTCGCCCCACCCCCAAATTCCCAAGTAGGCCTTGTCCCGAGCCTCATTCGGCCTGATCCGGCGGCGAGCTGTCGCCCATAGAGTCGAGGGCTCTCGCGACCAAGCGTGGCTTGAAGTTCAGGGCCGGGTAGTTCTGGTCATAGTCCAGGACTGGTGCCCAAATGTCGGTGAATTGGTGGAGCAGTCCCGCTTTGGCTGCCGTGACCTTTTCTGCTATCAGGATGTCCCACAGTTTAAGCCACCAGAGGGTCATGAGGGGACCTTCCACGGACTTCCAGGTGCGGGCCACTGTGATTTTGGCCGCCAGGAGGAGTTGGGACATCAGCGTAGCCCTCCTCCCAGTTCTTGGATACAAGTCCGGGAGCGGTATCCCCAGGAGGACTTGCTCAGGCGTTGGCGGAATTTAAACTTGGGTGATGTCCTTTATGGTGGCCAGGCATTGGCTCCAGAACTCCCCCACCTTAGGGCATGTCCACTACATGTGGAAATAGGAACCCGGGTGGCCACAGAGGCACCAGCAGTGGGGGTCCAGGGCCGGCTGGAAGTGGTGGAGGTGCAAGGGGGGTGTAGTACCAGCGCAGAAGGAGTTTGTGGGCGCATTCCCGGTTAGTAATACACCGAGATACTGTGCGCGTTCTTGTCCAAACATCCACCCATGTGTGGTCCTCAATCTCATGACCCAAGTCCGCCTCCCATTGGGACATATAGGAGGGCCTGGTCTGGAGGGGGTCTTCCTGCAATAGCTTGTAGAGGGACGAAATCTTTCCCCGGTCTGGCAGGTCATTCACTGTGAGCTCCAGCGGAGCAAGGGGCCGTGTTGCGGCCTCCCGGGTCTGGGGGGTGGGAGCACCAGTGCCTTAGTTGGGCGTAAGTAAATCTATCTGTCTCTGACAGTTGGAAACTCGTTTTACATCGCTCGGAGGTGAGGGGGGCGTTCCCTTCGAAGAGCTGCCCCAAGGTTTCAAGGCCTCCTGCCACCCAGTTCCTAAAGTTCTTAGGGTGAGCTCTCGGCGAAAAGGCGGGGTTGAGGAAGATGGGGGAGAGAGCGCAAAAGCCTCCTGGGATGCCTCCACGCCTGCGGGCCCACTCCCATGCCTTTATCGACTGCTTCGTGGCAGTCAACACTCCCGGCCAAGTTCGGCGTAGTGCGGTGGGGATGAACGGGAGAAAGAGAAGGGGGAGAGGGAGGCGGGATTGTTCGATCTCTACCCATTTCGGGCGCCCAGTGGCGCGTCCCCATGCTTGAAAATGGGCCAGTTGGGCTACAATTTGATACTTCCGGAGGTCCGGCACCCCTAGTCCCCACAGTCTTGTGCTGGCCACCATCGTTCTCCGAGGGATCCGCGGTTTTTTACCCTTCCAGATGAAGCCAATGATTTTCCTTTGGAGTCGCAGCAAAGGTGGGAGAGGGATCGAGGTTGGGAGAGATGAGCAGGCTTAGAGGAAACGGGGGAGGAGGTTCATTTTACATGTCGTGATGCGCCCCAACAGCGAGATCTCCTGTGTCTACCAACGGGCCAGGTCCTTTTCCATTTCCTCGAAGAGTGGGGGGAAGTTGGCCTGGTAGACTCTTGCTGGGTGGGCGGGGATCCAAACCCCTAAGTATGAGATCGCTTGGGTGCTCCATTGAAACGGGCTGTGTTTCTCCAAGGCCTCCCTCTCGCCTGTGTGCAGGCCCACTCCGAGGGCGGTTGATTTTGGGAAATTGATGGCGAATCCCGAGACCCACCCGAAGTCCCGGATTTCTTTCAGGGCTGTCCTCATAGAATCTTTAATGTTTGTGATGGTTAGCAGCACATCGTCCACGTAAAGGGCAATTTTGTGTTGGACTGGGCCAGTGATCAGGGGGTTCCGGCGCACTCGCTGGGCTAGCGGTTCCATCGCCAAGGCAAAGAGCAGGGGGGACAGTGGACATCCCTGTCGCGTTCCACATGTAAGAGCAATCGGGTCCGACAAGCGACCATTAACTCTCAGCCGGGTCTTACAGGCTTGGTAGTTCGCTAGGATCATCCTCCTAAAGGTCGAGCCAAAGCCGTAGGCCTCAAGAACGGAGGAGAGATAGGGCCAGTCCACCTTGTCGAAAGCTTTGGTTGTGTCTAGCATGGTCCGAGAGAATCCAGGGGCCAATCGTAACATCGTCCGTAAAGGTCAGGATCTGGGGGGAAGCCAGCAATAAGTCAATTCTAGAAAAGGTGCGGTGGACGTACGAATAGAAGGTGAAGTCTTTCCCTTCTAGGGACAGCACCCTCCAGGCGTCAACAATATTCAGCGTGCGAAACAAGTGGAGCAGGGCTGTAGCCAACTTTAAGTCCCTGAGTGTTGGGGGGTGAGATCTATCCCTGGCGGGGTCCAGGACCCCGTTCAAGTCTCCACCGATGACTACTTGCCCTTCGATGAACGGAAGGAGGGAATCCCCCAGGTCTTGATAGCCTACGCCCGAGCACCAGGAGGGATTCTGAGATGAGGGTGTAAAGCTGGCCGAGGATGATGCATTTGACCGCCATAAAGCGACCCTCCTGGCATCTCAGCGAGTCCAGGATCTGAGGATTCAAGTCCTTAGCAAATGGCGGTGCCTCCCTTCTTGGTTCCGCTGGAGGCCAGGAATTGCAGAGGATAGAGTCTGGTTCGTAAGCGAGAAAAGTCTGCTGGAATTAAGTGCGTTTCTTGCAGGAAAGTGATTGCGGTGCCCTCATCGTGCAGCCTTTGCAGGGTGGATTTCCTCTTTGGGGGGGGAGTTCAAGCCTCTGACGTTCAGAGTGGTGAATTTTAATTTTAGGTGCGGGGGCTGGAGCTCCGAGTCTGTTTTCCACGGGAGGGGGGTTAGGGTCAGCCATAGCTGCGAGGGATCCGCTGCGTTGGGGTCTCCTGCTGCTGAAGGTTTTTAGGAAAAATCTCCAACGGGACATATGAACTTTCAACATCGGCCTCCAACGGGAGGCCTAAACTGCGGCCAGGGGGACCGAATTTGAACTTTCGGCAGCTCCCCCGGCCACCTAGGCTGTCCTCGGGCAACAAGGCCCGCATGGTTGAGATTCTCTCCAGGGGTAACATGATGACATCCACCCTGGAGGAGGGTATGGACCGAATGGGGTCCGCGGCGAGCTTGAAAGAACCTTGGTGATTCCTGTGCTAACTATACTTCAGGCGAACTTGCTCCAGTCATTTGGGTTTACGGCCTCTCTGCACCCTTGGCCAGGGGGCTCGTTTCGGTTTGGGAGAGGCAGCGTCCTGGGGAAGGCTTGATTGGCTTGAGGAGGGCGGTTCTGTGCCCCCAGGGGAGTCCGGGCGGAGGATTGATGCCGCGTCGTCAAGGTGGCTAATGGTGCAGGGAGTACCCTTGTACGAGAACTTTAGCGCCGTGGGAAACAGCCATCGGTAGCGGATCTGCTGGTCTCATAGGAAAAGCGAAAGCGGGCAAAGCATCCTGCGCTTCTGAAGGGTTAGAGGGGAGAGATCCTGGAAGATCTGCAGTGGGGAGCCCTGGAAGGAGAGTTCGTCTTTTGAGCGGCCTATCGCTGAAATGGCCTCTTTGGTGGTATAAAAGTGAACTCTTGTGGTTACATCAGGAGGGGGATCTGTCTCACATCCCCGGCGAGGGCGTAGTCGGTGATTACGGTCGAGTAGGAGCAGCGACTCATCTAGATCCGGCAGCAGGGACTGGAAGAAGAGACTTATGTATCCGGGGAGTTCCTTTTCAGAAATCGCAGAGGGCACCCCACGGATGCGGAGGTTGTTGCGCCGGGAGCGATTCTCCATGTCCTCTTGCTTGAATTCGAGGATTTCCGTCCTGTCCATTAGTGTCTGGATGGTGCGTTGGATCTCCGATAGTGAGTTAGAGTGGTCTACGGCCAGTTCCTCGGCCTCCCCCATCCTGTGCTCAATATCACTGACCCATTGCTCTGTTTGCTCCAATTTGGCGGTAAGCTCAGTCATACAGGATCTGAATTCCGCTTTGATATCAGACATGAAGGCCTGGAGATCCTCTTTTGTCGCGAGCGTCCCTTTATCTTCGGTAGTTTTCTGAGGAGTGAGTTTAGGGGGGGATCGGATTTCTTCCCTTTCTCCGGGGCCAGCAGCATGGTGGAAATGTCGGCAGATTTGGAGAGTTTCGATGCTGTGGCCATGGCTTTGACGTAGGGGACGACTCCAGGAGACTGGTGTCTGCGCACGGAGGACCCGCAGGATCCGGGGACGGCAGTGGCCAATGAAAAAGGGTGGGCCGGGGCACCCCAGGAGGTGCTTTCCTCCCTTCAAAGGGTGACGAATACCTTGGCGGAGCAGACCCACGGGGTTAGGAGGCTGCGGGTCTATGATTCGCCCTCTACCGTGTGATTCAGGTTGCTGAGGCGCAGGTCGGTTCTCTCCGGCTGGTAGAGATGAGGAGTTGGCAGGAGCGCCCCAGAAGTCGGTGGTGTGGCTGAGACAACAGGGGGGGGGAGCCCCCGCGAGCCCCGGAAGAGCAGTCCAACTCCAGCAGCAAGGCCCCCAGGTGGCAAGCAGGGGGGGGGGCCCGCGCCAGGATGAAAGTAGGCAGGGCCTCAAGGCGTTGTAGTGTTGATGGCATGGGCCACCTGAGTGAAGTGTGGCCCCCCCTCCCAGGCGCCGGCACCACATAGATGGAAGTGGCCAGTGATGACTTTGACCCCCCCTCCACCCGGAGGGCGACCGCAGCAGCTAGAGAGATGGTCCCCGTTCCAGTGGGGGGAGATGTAGCAGTCCTGCTGGCGGGGCCCAATGGGGCGACATCTCCAGTGAGAAGTCCGGCTTCAGGGGAGGGAGGTAAAAGCAGCCGCCGTGGGATCCCTCGGGCCAACGGGCCACAACAAGGAGAAGAGCCAGAGCGCCAATGCCACTGCCGTCGGGTGAGCAGAGCCAGAGCCTCACCGTGGGATGGATAGGGCCCGCTGGACGTACGGGCGGCCCCGCAGGAGTGCTGGGCGGAGCAGTCGGGCAGGAGGAAGCCAGCGGAACCAGTGTGCCTCCAAAGCACCCAGGGCTCCTCAGGCCGGAGGCCTCAGCAGAAGAGGGAGGAGCCGGGTCGTCTCGGCTCGTACGAGCAAGCAGGACTGACGTGGAGAGCCACTATGGGCCGGGGGCCGTCCAGCATCAGGCGGGCAAATGAGACGGGCCCCCTCCAGCGTCGCATGGAGCAAGCCAGTCCAGGCCGAAGCGCCGCCGATGTGGAGCCGTGAGGTTAGGCTCCGGCGAGAGTTTGTGTGGGTCCCCCATGGGAGTGGGGCGATGCTGATGAGCAGGAGGGAGCAGGCGGCACTATCACAGTGCCAGTGCGCGCTGGAGGGGATCCGATCCCCGGAGCTGGATCACAGCAGGCAATGGAGGGCCGACAGGCCGCGTGGGGAGGGACTGATAGTTGCGGCCGCCATCTTTGAATTTGCGGTGCGGGCACCGGAGACCTCTCCCTCGCCGCGTTTTCTATGAAGCTGGGAGCATTAAGCGCCCAGGTTGCAGCCGGTGAAGCGGGGGAGGCTCCGGTGCCTCATCCTATGACGCGCAGGCAGTCAGCATGGCAGGAACCGGCAACAAAGCGTTAATGGCCGCGGACCCATGCGGAGGCCATCAATGGAGCTGCCACATCGCTGGCGCTCCAGGCCACGCCCCCCGCTTTGTGGTGGATTTTAAGGTCACTTCACTCCATTTTTGATCTGTGGTCCTTAACACTGTTTCCTTTGCTTTTCTATGGACAATAAAC
Source organism: Ambystoma mexicanum (assembly GCF_040938575.1). NCBI lineage: Eukaryota > Metazoa > Chordata > Amphibia > Caudata > Ambystomatidae > Ambystoma > Ambystoma mexicanum. Next base: position 20,255,197 of record NC_090933.1, on the reverse strand, counting down.
CGTAACCATATCGACTGCTCCCTTTGGGATACACTCAGTGGCCAGGGTCATCGGCCTAAATGATGATGATAGTGTTGGCAGCCAAGCTCTGTTTGCAGAGCATTTTCATTTATTTATACTTTTATGACTGGCTAGTTCAGTCTTCAAGTGCCTCTTCTTTTATCTTGGCCTGTCTGTCAACTTGGCACATTCAACCCTGGTGGCTTCTCAAAGCTTGCAATTGAGTGGCTTTCGTAGGTACGTAGCAGCTACCTTAGTCTATCGTACCTCAGACAGGATCCAGGATATTCAGTTGACATGCCAGTCTTTTCTAGCCCACTACACTGGTGGTAACGCAAACCTCTGGGGCTCATGGTTTCTTGCATGCTGTCAATGCCTCATGCACACCTCAAAATCAAGAGTCCAACTCATTTGGTCAACCACTGAAATCCAGGTTCTCTGACCCAATCTATGACGTGCCTGATTACGCAGGAGCTAATGGGAGATCTTTTGTGGGGCGAGTCGTCAAACCTGCTGGCTAGGGTCCCTTGTTTGGGTCCTTCTCCTCTGTGACAATCCTCACTGACTCCTACCTGCTGAGATTGTGAGCCATGTTGGGCTACCTCGTTGTACATGACCTTTGGTTCCCACTCAGCAGAATGTACACATCGATATGCTGTAACTGATTGCTATCTTCAGTTCCTTTCAGGTCTTTCTTTCAAACATTATGGAGAAATCTGTGTAGATTTTGACAGGCAATGGCATGGCCATATCCCATGTCAACAAGTAGCAGGGTACCACCTTTCCCCAGCTAGTGGGGGGTTGGTAGTAGATATGTAGGATTGCCTGTCTCACATTATAATCACCTCAAAGCCCTCCATCTGCCAGGAGAGGTAAACATATATTCAGGCTTTCGCAGCAGGCCTGGAGTCTGTCAACCACGAGTTGGAACTCTATCCAGCGGCCCCTAGGAGTTTGCTTTTCATCTGGGCAATGGCCTGGAGATGGTGAGAGGTCCCTTACTATAGGCATTACCCGCTTTTTCCCTTAATGCACACGGTTCTTGTGGAGATTCAGACCTTTCATTGTTACTGGGTGCTACTGGTGGCTGGCCAAGGTTCTGGTTTTCAGACCTGATGACCCTCATGTTTGTTCCTCTGCTCCATATTCGCCTCGTGCCCTACATTCTATCTTGGAGGGAGGGCATACTCCTCCGCATCTGCCGTCAATCGCCCAACTTGGTAGCTAGCCTGGTTTCTGGGTGCTGTGGCGGGTTAGAAGGAGTTGCACTCTTGGAGGACATTTCCAACTACTTTTATTTAAATTATAAGGCTTTCCCTATGGTAAAGGATTTCCCTACCTGGCTTAAGAAACTAAAGGCGCTCGTCTGTCATCAGGAAGTCCCAAAGAAAGAGAAGGCCTCAGTCCAAATCTAGTTCTACCCTGACCCTATCACTAAGAAGCTAAACTTAAACAATTCCAGGGGATTGACTTGATTCTCCTGATAAACCAGTATTTTCAGACGGCTTCTTTATATCAATGTCTTTATTCTGGTTGTTATTTATGTAGCAGAATCTTCAGTAAGATTCTCTTTATTCCTTGAATTAACTCTTGTAATTTCTCTACAACATTCTTGGATTTGATATTCTCTTTAAGAAAGTATTTAGGCCAACCTTCCTCGTGATACTTTCTCACTTGTTGGTTGGAGGTTTTAGACCTTCCAGTCTATTGATCCAATTTCTCTCAGTTTGGGTTGAGGGGTATTCCCACTTGATTTTTCCTTATTTATGGATTCTCTCTTTATCACCACTTTCTGTACTTGACAAACCGTTTGTCCTCCTTTGTTACTGTCAGTTGTTTATCTCTGCTACTTGTTGTTCATATAGTATTTTCCCTTTTTATTAGTTTCTGGTTTGGAACCTTCATAGACTTCCCATCCAGGATTATTAAGTTCCTCCTGCTCAGCTTTATACAATTCCAATTACATATGTTTATATTAAGTAACCCTTTGTGAGTAGTGAGGCGAGATCCTCTTCTCATCTTCCATTGCCCCAGTGACCTCCCGTTCTCCCCGTTGCTTCTCTGAAGGCTGGGGAAAGTTGCATGCTCTTGGGTTTGCTCAGGTGCTCTTCTCTGCTACTGAGTTTCTCCTTCCTTCCTTCCTTCCTTCTCTTCGTCGCATCCTCACTTCCGGCTGTCCCTCTTCTGTATGTGCAGTGGGCAATTGGGAAGCTGCTCGCATTCCCGATGACTTTCGTTCTGCGTGCTTGTTGGTCTCCCATTCTCGGCTTCCCTTATGGCGCACACAGGCTTTACCACTTGGAAGCTGCTCATGCTTCCAGTTACCTTCTCAGGTGGTTTTGGCGTGTTTGGTTGGGTGCCCTGCGCTTCACGGTGTAGACATGGTCTTTCCACCACCTGCAGCAGGACTTGGCTTTCCTGCGGTACAATGGTTCTCCAGTTGTTGGATATGCTGGGTCTCCAGCATCGCACTCGGACATTCAGTCGCTCTTCGAAAGTAGCGGGCTCCGCGACTGTTCTCTGGTCTGCCTCCTCCAGGCATGCGCATGCCAGGGTGCTTCCCCAGCGTAGGGTACTCTCTGGTTTTGTGTTTGCTGGTCTCCATTTCTCGACTTCCCTTACACCGCATACAAGCTTCACAGTTCGGAAGCTTCTCCCGGTTCGTTACTTTCTTGAATGGTCTTGCTGTGTTCTGTCGGACGCCCTGCCCACCACGGTATGGACGTGGTTTCGCCAATACCTGATGCAGGACTTTGCTTTCCTGCCTTATAGTGGTTCTCCCGCTGTAGGATACGCTGGGCTTCCGGTGTCTAACTTCGACCTTCAGTCGCTCTTCGAAAGTCGCAGGCACTGCGACTACTCTCTTGCTTTCCAATTTCTGCACTTGTCTTTGTAGCAGTTATTTCCATGTATGCTACTAGACTGTGTGATTTCTAGAGCTCCTCACAAGAACAGGAGTCCTTGTCCCTAAGGGTTAGTCTCCCCTTGAGGTCCAACTTGTCTTGACCCTTAGGGAGGGTCTTGCGGAGCAAGCTCACCTCCCTAGCCTCAAAGGAAGAGACTCCCCCTTGGGGGAGAAGGGACGAATACCTGCGATTCGTCACAGTACCCAATTCTAGGATATCTTTGCCTGTCATCAGCTAACATGGATATTATCATAGCCTCGAGAAAGGGGTTTGTCTGTCTGAGCTTAGCATACAAGCAAACACATTATATTCTGGTTACTGGTGGCTTCAGTGCAGGTTTAACCTGTTGTCTTGTGGTTTGGTTAAAGTCCCCTTCATCTCTTATTTGGCCAACTTCAGGGTTAATGCTCGACTTGTGAAGAACTTACCTGGTGCTTAAAGATACACCAGGGAGGTCTGATTCTCTCCTTCCATCCCACTGGTCAAGAGTCACTTAGTGGGCTGTGCGCCACTTTCCCCTCTGGTAAGGTGCCCTCATTCACCATAATTATTTCGATCCAGCTCATAAAAGGTTTGAGTCCATGCCATGGCTTACTGTAGTCTCATTTCATGGAAACCGCCTTTTAGCTGGCAGTCGCATGTGTCTAGCAAGCCAGTGAACGTCAGGCTGTTTTGGCCTCTGAGTTCTACACTATCTTTCAGAAAGTCAAGGTGTTTCTTCACACCCACTCACCGTAATCTGAAATGTTCACTGCCTACCTTCTTCCCGAACCCATATTTGTAAGCTGAGTTGGTGCTCCCCATCCTAAATGTGTGGTGTGGCCTCATTTTCCTTGTACAGAATCATGTTTTCCCATGCTTAAGGTAGGCTCTTTGTTCTTTATGGGAGTATTTCCCAATGAAAGCCGGAATTTAAATTTATTTTCACCATCCGATAGTTTTTGCTTCTCTGTGAGCAGTTCTACTCCTAAATCTTTCTTCTCCCAAGGGTCTTCATACCCACTCTGTGAAAGGTAAGGGAATGGTTGTAGCATTACAGAGGCATATTCACTGAGATCCTATTGTGAGGGCTGCCATATTGACCTCACCTTCTGCAAACATTAGTGCATGGATGTCAGCTCTCAGGCCTTTGTCTGATCTGGCCAAACAGTGTTTCAAAATATTTTTGCCTAAATAAGGAGAGGCCCAACTACCCTCTGTTAACTTGCTTGGTAGCCTCTCTAGAGTGTTGAGGAATAGACAGGACGTAGCCGTAAGTACATGTTACAGTAGTGATTACTGTGCTCCTAGGCGTTAGTCAACTTTCATCCACACGCACTCCCACGCCCCGCTTAAACAAGTCTATGACAGCGGTTAGGTGCACCCTTGGGACATGGGAAAGGACTGAGGGATGGTGCCAGGAGGGGCGTGCTCACGTCTGCGGCTGCATACTTTTAAACAAATGAGGAAGTAGGATAATCCATTTGAGTCCAGTCACAAACACCACCTAGTAGCCATCGTTGGAAGTATCTTTGTTGATGTTTTGTAAACAAATGAGGGAAATGTTTTTTGATGGACAAAAATGGCATCAGGCACATTCCCCATAGAAGAAACACTTGTGTACAGGCGCGTTATAATTGCCACATCATATCAAGGGATTGCTTTAGTATGACGGAAAGGGGACTATGCACTAGAAGTAACCAAGTTCCTAGAGTGAGTAACTTTTTACTTTTTTCTTAGTTTTAACTTGCTCCATTCGGCCATAACACTTATCTCTGTTGCCAGGAAATACTTCTACCTTTGCATGGGGCTTGATTTGACATGTTCAACCTAGGATTTTTGTCTCTTCACCTCTCCATATGAAGCAAAATATGAAGTTCCAACGGTTCATAATTGCTTCTTTGGGAACATTATATGGAAAATGCTTGAATTGTAATACATATTAAGAAGCCTCTGCATTTTTGCAATTGCTATCCTTTCCAAGCCATGAAAAATATGGCGCTGTTTTAAGACTTTTTGATGTGTCCTATTAGTCAGGCAGGTTGGTTATTTAAAGTGTTAATACCTAGGTAACCTATGTGTGAGTTGGCCAACCTGAAAGGAAACTCCAGTTCCCTGATCCCTTTCTCTTAGGGAATTAAGTTTAAAATGTTTTTTGTATTTTTGACTTGGATGCCACCTCCCAGGTGTCTAGTTTCCACCTTCCTTTCCCCACCAAGAGAGCGACCACGGGTTTGAATAAAGATAGGACAACATTCTCTACAAAAAAGGCCAGCCCGTCCACCGTTCTTGCTAATATGGGCTGTGAAGGGCTCCATGACTAGAGCAAAATTTAAGCCAGGACCGGGTGCAGTCCGGCTTTGTTCTATCGAAGTGTGAATCCATCTGTGAAGGACCTGTTGACCCCTAGCATAGGCAATGGATTCTTGTAATTAGCTAGGATTTTGCATTAGATCTTCTGCCCAAAGCCCTATGGCACCATTTCACCTGGTAATAAGACTTCTCCAGCAAAAGAGCTAAGAAGACTTCTTTATTTTTTGATTGTGTAGCCTTGCCCATTAAGGGTCGAATCTGTTGGATAGTGTTAAATAGACTCCTATTCATAATAAATCCTGACTGGTCTGGATCAGTTGATGTGAAGATGGTGGTCAGTTGGTTCTTCAGAATGCTTGTATACATTCTGGTGTTTTTGATTAATTAGCTCAATTAGTCAGTATTTGATACATTTTGTGACTTTTTCCAACTATAAATAACAAATAATCATGAACAATTTAATTCTGAATAAGTGAGAAGTTAAGTTTTAGTAGAGTAACGGAAAATGGCCAAAGTGCAAGAAGAATGAACGGAGAAAAAAAATAATTCCAAAATGTTGAAACCAACATAGTGAATGATCAGAACAATATTGTGCACAAGAAGGACAACATACTGTGAGAAGAAATTGAGGTAAGGAATGAAGTGTCTGCGATGGTGCATAAACTGACATCACTGACGACCGAGAAAGAGGTCACAAATAATTGTATCCACACTACAAAAGAAACAAAAATGGAGACAAGCAGAAAAAGGAAGCCATTGAAGTGATGCAAGAAATTAGACTGAAGACGAGCAAGTAAATAAACGGGCAGACCCCCAAAAAGAGCATTATAAGAGCCGTGAAGAAACATGGTAGGAATTAGAGTTTTTCCAGCAGAGACGGCAAGAAAAAGGTCAACTTTTATCAATATTGTTATACTGGTAGAGGAAAAAGTTTCCAGTCAAAGATGGAGTACATGTATGGTCAGAACAATTAGATGAGAACCACGATAGAAAACAAAAATAGTGACCCATAATGTCAAAAGCTCTGAAAGATCAAAAGGAATCGGAGCATTTCTTTGCATGATGAGAGGAAGTAAGGAAATTGGGGAGATGCAAATGAACAGTCTCCATAGAGTGTGCATGACGAAATCCAGATTGTAAAAGAAGAGGGATTGGATACCAGATATGAGGAAAGTTGAACAAGCAGAATTTTTCCAAGAGTGTAGATGAAAAAGGAAGAAAAGAGTGATATTTGGAATGCAATGATGAGACATTTTAAGAATAAGTAAAATAGTAGCATGATTGAAAGAGGAAGGAAAATCACCAGTGGACAAATAACAGGGAATGAGATGAGAAGTAAAGGTTTTACTATCAAAATAAGAGGTGGAGGAAGAAGAAGAGGATTAGAAGGGGCAGCAGTAGGATTAGCTTGTTGATGCAAGAGAATGTTCCAAAAGTGGAGTAAAGCAAGAAAAAGATGAGACTGAAAGACAGGAGAGAGGTGATGGAGAAACAGATGAAGAAGAAAGGGAGGCACCTGAACAGAAGTAAGATCTAAGAGTATCAATTTCAAAAGTAAAATAAGGCAAAATCTGAAGCAGAGAGAGTGAAATGCAGTGAAAAATATGGAAGGCAAGACCAATGATTATTAAGAAGAGAAAAGAAGTGGCGTGGTGAGGAGAGAGAGTAGGGAAGGAATTGATAGTAACATTGCTTTCATGAAAATGTTTGAGATCCTAGGATTCATGAAAAACTGGTGAAAAATGTTTTTTGTTTTGTTTGTTCCATGAACGCTTAAGTTTTTGTAAGTAAAGCATGGTTGGGGATGTTTACGAGAAGGAACAAACGGAAGAATAAAAAAATCTCAGGTTGAAGACCCTATTCAAGAAAGAAAATATTAAGAATCTTGAGAAAGTGAAAAGAAGGTATTAAAGAGAGAACAGAGAACTAAAGAGACAGTGGGATCATTCCCAGTCGTCACAATAAGGGCTTTATGTGACATTTCCAGGGGCTTTACCATGAGCCCCTACTTTCTAAAGGCATTAAAGAGCACATCCCTGAAAGTAGTTGTTGTGCATAAATTTTGACGAACTAGGCCATACACTGGACGGGGTCTGTACCTCAGCTCCATCGTTCCGCACAGGATTAAGACAGGTTTAGGATTAAGCTTACATTTACTGATCATCTTCAGTAACTCTTCTGCCTCAATTGTAATGTGGCCCTTGGGCTAACTGTCCACAAAGATAGGAGAAAAGTCAAAATCCGTCTGAGAGAGTGTTAAGAGTTGTCACAGAAGGTGACCAGAGACTACCTGAAACTTGAATATGTATAGAAACTCTATGAAGAAGACCAGTACGCCATCAGGCGAAGGGAGTCGGTCTCCTGACCTTAATTTGTTAGATTAGTGGTAGGGTCAGTTAGGGTTAGATATTTGAACAGTGAACTTTATCATTTGGACATTTCCTCATGATTGACAAGCAGCTTAGTTATTCAAATAGGTAGGGAACACCTCATAGTATTGGGGAAAGATAGGCCTTATTCCTATTATTTAATAAACGCGTATTACAAATGCCATCACAGTGGCCTTGTCCTTCTGACCCCCCACATCACCCTTTTACGCGCACACACCTATGCGGTCAGCCATCTGGATGGTTTCGTTCAGGGCTTTATTTGGTTTTGCTTTGCATTGGGCTGGATGAATTGTGCTCACTCTATTCCCAAGTTCATAGAAGTGTCCTTTGGCTCCCAGGGAGTACTCTCTGCCCTGGTTAGTAGAGGTGTTAATTTGCCATCTTATCCTGCATGGTTTCTTATAAATGGAGTGCGACCCCATATCCTTGTTTCTGTGCCAGGTCCACGTTGTCTTTTCTCACCTGGTCCTCTCCTAGCCACAAAGAGCATCTGATCAGAAATTTCCAGAGTTGCGTAACGGAGGACGTTTTCATCAAGGAGGTCCGCCATCTGTCTTGTTGGGTCCATAAATGTAGAAGGTTCACAATGCTATATTCCTCTCTTGCTCATTGGACCTCTGTTGTGAGTGAGGTATGGGTGAAAGGGATATTATACCAAAGTCCAGTCCTGAGGTACTCTTAAGTTCATTATAGTAGACAAGAGGAGAATATGGTCTACCAGCGAGTATTATATGAGGAAATGGAAATGAAAGATAAAACCAGGTTCCTCCGGAAAGAAGGTATGTTAGCTGTCAATAACACCCATCACAATTCGTTTTTTTATAAACCTTTTTTGATGCTGCATTCACCTCTGAGCATGTAGAGTGAGAGCATATCCAGGTTAAAATCTTATGCACCGATGATTGCCCCTGATGTTATTTCCACAGTGGGTTTAAAAAGTTAACTATGAACACCTGCTTATTTTGAATGAGAGTAGACTGAGGTGGATGTTAGCCTGGTCTTTCCCCACAGGGACTCAAACAATAAGATATACCTCTTCACAATATCCTTTAAAGTTCCCATGATAGAAATTAGAAGATTTTAGCCTCCTGCTACCCAAGCTCACGTGTAACTGAATTGGATAGTTGCTTCTCTTTAGGACACACTGCTCGCGATTTTCACTTGCATTTCCTGAAGACTCACTAGCTTGGGATACAGCCTTCTGAGGTCCTATAGCGCTATCTCCCTCTTGTTCCATGAATTTAGTTCCTGGACACTTAATGATGTAGTGAATTGTGCCATTTTATGCGGAACAGTTCAAATCACAGATGGCGCCCTCCTCTGAGACAGGAGGACCGCGATAGGGCCTTTCTCAGCACCTGCAGGTCTTCTGATACTTAGTACATCTTCTTCTATGTGATCAAACTAAACCACCTCCCCACAGCCAAAATTAGCATCACAAACAAAAAGTTCAACATTTGTGGAACAACAGAATTAGGAGACGGACAATTTGGCATTGTATTAGAACCTTATTTTATTAGAGTTCAAAAAAACAAACCTATGCTGTCCATAAATCAACAGATCTTGGTCCTACTCTATAATGAAAAAAGTATGAGGGCTTTCATCAGGATGTCTTCCTACAACACAAAACCTCATCTTTCCAAACTCTACACTTACCTAAGTTCTAACCCTACCACTATAACAGAAACTGAAAAATTCAGGAAAAAGTGCCCTTGGGCCTCACCCCCACTCTGGTGTGACTTGCTCAATACTACCCCCCCACCTCCCATCCGCCCGTCCGTCCAGGTGCATAGTCTATGCCTTTAGGCTCAATTTCTCTCTGAGTTTCTCTTGGACTATAGAGTTCAGCTCAGTCCGATTTGTGTCTCTTACATGGGGACATCTGGCATGTGCCCCCCCTTCCATTTATTCTCCATGTATTAATTCTCAAGACAGTTCCAAGAGTTTTCCACTTCAAGGCTGTTCTTGTATTTTTTTGTGTATCCCACCTTGGGTTGCGGTTCCTTTTTGAGGATTCTCCAACCCTGCATTCGTTTGATGCAAATAATTTGTTAGAAAAAACTGGGGGGTCAGTGGGAAAAAACAACAATAAATGGTCCTATTAGGTCTTGTGACATTCGGAATTGTGCACATGCAGCGAACAGTTGGTGCAGGGAGAGGGAAGGACTGGGCGGAAGGGCTGGGGTAAAGGAGAGGGGGAGGGGTGAAGTGCAGGAAGGAGGAGCCCCAGGGGCTGGGCAAGTGCTGACAGTGGCCCAAGGAAGGCGAGTGCGAGGAGAAACCAGGGGGTGGGGTACAGCTAGCGTGGGGGCGGGGTGGATCAGGCTGGTCTGAGCAGAGCAGGGTGCCCAAGGGCAAGTGTGGAAATTGGTGTGCTGGGGTAGACTGGTTGAGGAAGGCGTGGCCCCAGTAAGACTGAAAAGGGCACCAGTCTCAGGGTCCCCATTAGCACCAGAGAGGGAAGGTGGAGGAGAAAAGAAAAGTCTTGCGAAGCTTCCGGAACGTCAGAAGACCGGATCAAGTCTGAAGGTGGCAGGGAGGCTGTTCCAGAGGGAGGCTCCTGCCGACGAAAGGGATCTACCTCCCCCAGCTACCCTCCCCCACTCTCTGCGACCCTTCTGATCAGCAGAGAGTGGGAGCTAGAGGACCGAAGGACTCTAACAGGGAGGTATTTAGGGAGGCAAAGTTGGATGTAGCGGGGTCCCAGGACCCAGAAAGCCTTGTGGATGATGCAGAGGGTCTTCATATTGATGCAGTATGTTATTCTTTACTCGTTTTTTGATTATTATGTATTATTTTTTCTTAATGGGATATGGTTTAAATGAACAACGTTTTATTCAATATATGACAATAAGATAGTAACACAATTAAGAGGGACAATGTTAAATTACACATAACAATACTCCAACAGTAACACATCACCAACTAGTTCATATGTATACGTCATTGATTACATTATATTTACAGTTGATTTTAGAAAGTTTAAAACTGTGATAAAGATATTTGCTTTGCTTTTTTTCAAAAATTGATCAGACTGTAAACTCATTTCATTATGTACAAAGTGAATAAAACAATCAATTCTTCTGGAAAATACGACTCGACATTCGATAATCAAATGTTTTAAGGTTTCAACATAGGAACCACTGAAGCGACAGTATGGAATATTACTTCTGGCTCCTATAATTTCATTTGTTAAAATTAGGTTGCTTTTCACTCACATAAAATTATTCCTCAAAGCTTGCAACGGGTCCAAACCCCTGCAATATCAGTCAGCAAGCACAGAGTGACATATGTAGCCTAGGTTGATGCTTTGATGGCAAAATTAGTGGATGCATAATCGCTCTTCAATGCGGTTTGCACCCGTCTACTCTGTTGGCAGGAGCTGTATCCTTGTCGCCTTTCATCCTGAGAAAGTAGGCAGAAGTGAATCAATTACGATTTTGGCCGATATTCACTATGAACATTTTTACAGGTACAGTTTCAGGAGGACCTGAGCACCCCTAACATATCATGCTTTAGCCTCTTTCTTTAGAGGCTCAAGAAAGTTTGGGATCGCTAGGAGGCTCAATTAGGGAACTCAGGGGGGGTCATAAACTGCTTTATTAATTGCATCCACAGATGTGAAGGTTTCCTCCTCCTGAATATCCAGGATGTGGCAAACACGTTCTATTATTTCTGCCATCATATCTCTCGAGATATTTCCCCATTCATTCAAATCTTCCTACTGATTCACCAGGGGCACTTCCAATCACTCCTCCTGGACTTGTATCTTAGAGTCAGGTTCCCCTTCCCCAAAGGCTGGGGGAAACTCTTAGTTAGCTAAGGCCGAATCCACTGTGGCCTCCACCTAGGCCTGAATCTTGTCCGATGGATATCAGGAGGTGGAACAGGAACAGGCGGAGAGCAATGTCTCCACTTGTGTTCATGATTTTTAAGTTGATTAAGGGACCTAGTGCGACCCTGCTCAGGTGTAGCAGGCATTATACAAGTCTGCACTGTTCGCACGCTTCTTTGGCGGACCTTACCTTGCCATCAGCCAAGCACTTTTTAATGAGCAGTGGTAAAAGAGTCTGACTGGGTCCAGTGGCCATTACTTGTTATTGACTGGGACTAAAAGGCAATGCCTATACAAGAGCTAAACCTGTTCACTTTGCCAATCTTTTATTTAGAGGAATTCAGAGCAATAGAGGCTAGAACACAGACTGCTTATAAAGCAACTTGATGAAGACACACTTGGTCAACAATTTTAATATCTGAAGAGTCAGTTTACAGTGGCAACTAAGCCATTACGTTTTAGAAGACTTAATTTTTTTTTAAAAAAAACTAGTATCCCCCTAAAAGCACAGCACTAGCTGAAGGAGGTCCCAGGGTGTGTGTTTTAGGGCAGGTAGGTGGGAATGGCCACAGTGACTACCATGGACTGTCAATAAAGACAAGCACTCGCATCTGTGTCCCATTTCTCTCTATCGTCCCTTTTTTCCTATTGGGCTTCTATGAGGCCTCCCGATTATCAAAACTAAAAATAACAAGGTATTGACCTAGAGATGTCAGCATTCCCCCTTCTACTTCAAGGACCAAAAAAACAATTGCAGGTCACAAGCCAGATGGACAAAAGAGACGCAGGAGATGCTTTCTTGGAGGCGAAAGAGCACGGACCCCAACAACAGAAATTGCGAACCAATACTTATAGCTACTATCTGCAATTCAAGGAACGGGATTTGTAGGAGGGACACACCCGAAATTCCGCTGCGGGAGCGGTTATGGTTCTATAAAATATACTTCTTTAATTTCGATTTGAAGCCACCAGTAACGCTGATCATCACCTCTTAGATGAGATGGCGCACAATTGAAGTTTCTTGTTCAAGACTGGATAAAATCGGTATACGGCTCCCCAGTGTTCAGACAAGTTTTCTGAATTTGACTTGCAGTCGCTGAAAACTCTCGTTCAATATTAAACTTCAGCACTATTTAAGGAAAGAAAGCATCCTTTATTTCCACTCAGTCAGGTTCGATAATAGCAGAACGGCTGATGGCTGTTCCAGTGGATAAACGAGAAGTGGAACCCGGGCTGTCAAAATATTGATTAAAAAATGACATTTGCAGTTCAAAGACAGTCTGTCTCACTTTCTCACATAGTCTGTTTGTTTATTAAACTTTCCCCTAAACAAAGCAATCTGGAGAAACCGTACACGCCGCTCCGTTTCCAACACCATGGAACATATTTTCCGTCCTAACGCTGAGTGTGTACATGCAGAAGGCAGGCAAACTGCGCTCACGCTTGTCAGAGCTCGCGTTCTTCCAAGGTGGATGGCTCTCTCCGAGCAAATCCTGTCAAAACTGTGCACAGTGGGTTAATCATCGGACGGGGCTCTGTGGTGTTATGACATCTTTTCAGGTTTGGGGAATTTACGTATCAAAGTGGGGCCAAACCAAGTGCACAAAAATAAAACTTTATTCCATGCGGTCGAACGGCTTGGCTTCTCTGTTAAACGTTGTCCTGGTTACTGTTGCCAAAACGGTGTTTGCCAAGGCATCGGGGAGGAAAACTTGGAATGGTTGTATTGCTGGCTCGGGAGACAAGTTGACGTCAGTGCTTACTAGGTACACAAATACCAAGTTACATTTCTAAAGGTTACCAATATCTATATCAAAGTTCAAGCAGTTTACATCGTGTGGACGTCGTGTGATTTTGTGGAGCATGCATCGGCCATCGTAGTGTTGACTTGCTAATACTATTGTTTTCATACACACAAGATGCCGGTTTGATACCTTTTCTTGGAGTAACTGAAAATACTATGGAGAGATGGAAGGAAGCTCACGAATGGTGCCGGGTTATTGTTTTCACACTGCACCATCTGATGGAGATGTCTGTGCGACTTCGTAAACTAATGCTTTGTTCCAGCACGGCATAGTATTTTCAGTTAGTCCATACAAGTTACCAAAACCTGCAGTTCGTAGGATTTTAAAACTGGAGTGATATGGCGTTTAACTTTTGTTTTCGTTATAATGTTTATTACTAGACAGTTTGATGTCAGTGACACAAAGCCATCGCGCTCATATGGCATCATCCGGTTTTACTTTTACAGTACCCTCAAACTTACTACTTTCAATAGCAGGTGATTTGCAGAATGGTTTACAAATCATAGATTCTCACGATAGAATGGAGCTTTTGCCTCAAGTGTCACCAGTTCATATTACATGACAAAAGGCACACATTATGGGCTTGTCGTGTAAGGGTTAAAACCAAAGGCATACTTTGACCATGTGTAGTGAACACTTATCAGGGGTGGATTGGGAAGCACATATGGGCCTGTAAATGTTTGTCAAAGCGGCTCTATATGACATCATATCACAAAACAATTGTTAAGCGTGAAGAATAAAGTTAAGAAAGTTAACCTTAGGAGTGGGTGATTTTCTATATTGCCGATGCTGCGCAAATACAAAAGGTAATACAACGCTTAAATTTTGGGGCTGGGATTAAATCGTTGGCTATGAACTGGGACAAGTTGGAGGCCTTATTATGGAGGCAATGCTTAAGCCTGCCGAACAGGGTTCCTTTAACTCAGACAGGAATTGGATTAAATATCTATCCAAACCCTGGTTGATTGGAAACGATTGGAGTTATTTTATGATATTTTGTCCTCTCCGAAATGTTCCCTATTTATTGATCTACATCCCCTTTTGGTTAATAGAACGTTTCCGGTTTTATATATCTGGTCATCGTTTGGCTTAAAGAAATGAATAGCTTTGAATCGGATACGGTTGAGTTACTGCATAATCCTTCAAGAATTAATACCAAATTGTGGTCGCTTGATTGGATCAGCACAAGAGAAAATATTACGAAGTATCATTTGTTTTCTCTGTCATTGGTTGAGGTGAAAACTTACTTATTGTTCAGATAAGCTCACAATGATGGAGAGACAGGTGCAGCTTTTGTCTGATATCGCATGTGGCTTATCAAAATCGATTGCCTTATCTTGCAGCCATGGTGAGTACAACAAGGCAGTTTTGGCTCAGATTTTTGGCACCTCAAGCTTTGGTATACCATCTTCTACATCATTGGAATCCATGGGAGGTGATGTACGAAGCTCGGATTCCGATATGCGAGGAAGTAGCCCAGTCACTACAGTGGTAGTTGACGGAACAGACGGTAACGGAGGGCTGTTATCTGTCCCCCGAATTCCAGCACTACAAATATAGGTTCATCCTTCTTGGATGGGGAGCGACTCTGGCACAAGAGACCTTGCATGGTAAGTGGCCCCCATCAGAAATCCACAACTCATCGAATTGAAGGGAGCTGGTGGTCATCGGCCAAACACTGGAAAGGATTTCTCCTCAGCTGCTCCAATGAAGAGTTCATGTACGGTTGGGCATTAAATACCGGGGCGTCGTCCGGCGCTCACCAGACTCTGTGGCGTTTGAAGTCATCACATCTGGTGTCCTGACGTCCTCACGTTCATCAGGATGATGCCATGAGCGTGATTTGCACTGTGTGCGCCAAGGATCAGGGGCTGTTGCCATGGCAACCTCCACGACAGCTGCCGGGTTCCGTGATATGTGATCTGGGCACAGAACCTGGCAGTTGGTTCCTCAGAAATCTTGTTTTTCTAGTGAGACCCTCAACCTATTGGAATTTTGGCCAGGCGCTGTCCCGACACTTTGCATTGAGTTGCCCAGGAGAGGTTTTTTTGTGTTAAATGAAAACCGTTTTCATCTGAAATTGTGTTTGTCCTCCTTTGTTGACCCCTCTCAGTTATAACAAGCATCACATTTGAACGCTTTTCGATCGAGCCCTCTAGTCAATCGAAGAACTACTACCTGCCCGAGTTTTTTTTTTCTGCACCTAAAAAATGACCTGTCCACAGAAATAATGGCACATTCTGCTTTTTTGCTGGTATGTGATATTTGTCTATTGTTGGAGACGTGAGTGCCTAAAGGTGACTGTATCCCTGTCTCCTTGTTAAAATGTAAGGTGCTTTATGCACGAGGTATCTGAGTAGACCGCAGAAAAGCACATTACAGCTCTAAATGTATACCTCTGCTACACCAAATGTTGTAATGTAGGCACAAGATTTATTGCCACTGGGACAAGTCTTTTGGTTTGTTACCAAGCATCATTGTTTGAGAGAAAACACAATCTGAAAACGTATAGCCCCATCAGAGAGGGGGAAACTCCTCAAGCCTAGCCGTGTACAGCACGACCACATCTACTCGCTCGGTCTTCCAACTCTGACTGAGATGTAATGAAGCTGTGTAGACAGGTGCATAGCCCAGTATTGCTGTTTACCGTCTCCACCCTTGCCTGACATCGTTTCTGCTGCCTGTCTCTAGATCAGAGCAAGACACTGCTTGATGTATTGTGGCAGAAGATGGAATAGTGGTGAGTGCGACGAAACTGACGGTCTCTAAGAATGATTAGGTGGCTGCTATTATACAGTCAGAGTCCACGTTCTCTGCATCTCTTTGGCATGCCGTCAGTGTTTTCCCAGCATTCCAAGATGACAACTGAACAGGACATGGACTGGGAGAGCAGTAGAGTGGCAGAGCCGAAGTAAATAACTGACATTAGGCAGTGGATGTCTAGAGCTGTTTGCATCTGTGTACATCCTTCTCTCAATTAGTCTCGCTTGTGCCACGTATCTGATACTTCTCGGGATTCCACAATGACGGGCATGTCTTCTCCTTGTTTTGCGTAGTATGATACGAGACCCCTCCCCGCGACCTCCCCCCCCCCCCCCTCTTTTCCCTCACAGGCCCAAAAGGTGACAGTGGGTCGTGAGGAAGCAGACTCCCTGTAGTACGGAGTTCAGCACCTCTATATTAACGTAGTGTGGGGCCAGTGCAAACACTGAACAGAGATGCTGGTGGTGTTTTCTGGTGATTAGGGCTCCATTCGTAGATGACCCCTCCAAGGACAGTCAGGTGCAACAGTCGACTAGTCTGGCTGAGAAGGTGACAGAGAAGGAAAGGCTGGCAGGCAGATAACTGGAAAAGCAGCAGGCGGGAGGAAGGCAGGAGACAGGAAATGGTAGCGGGGAAGGAAGGGGGACCAGGTACAGAGCAACATGGAAGAAGGAAAGAAATACGGTCTGGTCCAGGCGTGGATTAAGGAAAAAAACTAAAGTAGGGCACGGTCCGAGAAGGCTGAAAAATTAGGTAAAAACATGGCAGGTAGAAGCAAGCTACCTACACTTCAGCATTTAGATGAAACCTCTTCACCACCGAGTCACCTGATATTGCTGGACTCACGGAAGCCAGTGATTTGCTTCCAGTGTCTTCTTTTTCATGGAGACAGAGAAAAGCCCTAGCGGTCGTACCTGCATGGAACGCAGCCTGAGGACCTCTGCTGTGCTGAACAATGGTGGTGCCTTTTCCCCACCACGCCTGCCATTGCCGGTTTCCTGCACCACCAGCCGAGAACCAATGCTGGAGCCCAGAAATCTGCTGCAACTACCACCAAGGGTATGCCCTCTATCTAAGGAGTGCTGATGGTTGTTGGTGAGCAAGAATGGATCGTGGCGTGGCAACCTTTTGAGCCCCTCTGTGAAACCTTGATGGTCTTTAAGGGATGGGTCTGCGTTGTCGTAGGGGGATGTTTACCCATTTCAATGCACACTTGGGCATCCTTTCTGCCATGTTTCTCTAGCCAGCCTTGACTGATTGCCACAGTGTACTGTAGTTTGCTGGATTATAATTTTGCCTTGTGATAGTTATGAATTTAAAGAAGTGGTGGGGGGGGCTACACAAAACGAAATCTAGCTTATAGGAAGGAGTTTGTGTAAGGCAGACTTAATCATGTGCAGTACTTTGCTAGAGAAGTTCAGTTATGGCGAGGAAGAGTCCAGAGCTGGCTAGGTTGAGTCCAGTGCAAAGGTCTGCAACCTATGGCGCTCCAGAGGTTTTGCATTACAACTGCCATAATCACTCACCATTGGCTATGCTGGCTAGGGCAAATGGACAATGTAGTCCAAAACATCTGGAGAGCTAAAGGTTGCAGACTTCAGGTCTAGAGGTATTCAGCGCCACGGCTCCACAGTGTGCTGACAGCAGAAGAGCTAAAACTGCAATGAAAAATGACCGTAGCCCTCTAAATGAGCCACCTACCTTGCATAACGTGAGTCTGGGACAAAGGTTCACTGCAGAAATGTGTTTGGCCACCGCCGCAAATAGTCACAGAGATACTTGGTGTAAGAGTACACAAGGAATGCCAAACTTCTAGCGGCCCTGGAAATTGGTGACCTGCCTAGTGTCTTGTGTGCCGGATAGCCGTAAGCAGGGCTAGTAACTGAACAGATATGGATGCTGAAAATCAGCCACATCTAGCAAGTTTGATTCAGATTATATTAAATAACATTGGCAGTCTAGAGGATACAAAAGGCGAACTTATTTGTAAACACACGGGTCCATTATTTGGCTGATCTATTTGAATACCCTTGATTTTCCCACCCTACTGTTAAGTTAGCCGGCGTCTGGGAAACCACAAAATAGTCCATATTTTTGCCACCTACCTATGGAATACATTTTGATTCAAAACATTGCTTTCCGACGTTACTGTTTTTGTCCCAACAAGCAGTAAAGCCCACCCTTGTAGCGTGGTGTGACAATGACCCCTGTCGGGCCATCTGGAAGTCTGTGGGGAGGACTTGGGTGTGGGGGCAGGCCCCCCTACCTGCAACATTGCGGGGCCCTGGGGCAGTATGTTGAGAAGCCACAACCATCCCCCACCACAACCCTGGGGGATTGGGACCACCACATTGGTCTTACTCTCACTACCAAGCCTTCAGATGACTCTCTCCTGGAGGCAAAGTAAATTGTTACAGCCTGAATATCTGTGGATTCACATGAATCCCCTCCTGTTTCCTTGTCAGAAGGCACTGTAACCAAGATGTCAAACATTTGCCAGCTTTGCTAGTCCTCCTTCCCAAGCTCTGCGTGTGTGCGTTGCTGCGCATGCATGCAACAGGGAGTTCTAAGATAATGGACCAGCTTATTAAATGCTCGTTCTGTGCAGCGCAGTGCCTTGCGGGAAACCTGTTAAGCCTGAATATATACTGAATAAACAATCCCAAACAAGAAACAATTGCCAAACAAAGCTGCAAGGCATAGACAGCAGCCCGACCCAGGGGAAGGAAACGGGGCCATTTTAAAAAGGGCTTTTTATGGCGTGGTGGACATTTGGAGTAGCAAAGCAGCAAGGTGTGGAGAGATGGCAATGTGGAGAGAGATAATGTCAGTTCGATGAAGGAAATCTAAAGTGTGCTACCCATTTACCGCCTTGCTTGACTCTGGACTGATGGATGAGTGGGGGCAATGCGACAAAAAACCTACCCAAACTGTCCCTTCTGAAATGCCAAGGAACTGAAATTGGAAGTCTGTGCACAGTGTCCTTGAGGGAAATGGCAATCGCTGGAAAAACCCTCAACTGGTCCGGGTCGATGCATGGATTAAAGGTTGTTTCCCAAGCAACAGAAGGAGCGTAGAGGTAATATTCGAATGCAACAGGATGATCAAGCAACAAAAGTGAAATTAGGAGTAAGTAGCATAGGCATAAGGGGCGCTTGGAGAGGGGAGGAAGGAAGAACTTAGCAGGTTTCAAGAATAGAAGTGTCAGGAGGAAGTGCAACGTCTTTCAGGGAATTACCCGAGTTGCCACATAAATAGCTACTAAAGCCGTCTTGCTTCCCTTTGAAGTCCTGATGTACGGATAGTAGCGTATGGCACCATCTTCAATATGAACTGGACCGTGCACAGCAGATCGGTCTAGAGCGTGAAGGAACAATGCTGCATAGTAGACACCAGCGTTTCCATAGAGACCAGGCATCAGTCCTTAGGGCATGGAACAGGATTCTGACAGATCAAGGTGGAGCATGCGTTAGAGGTGTGCAGGGTACAGGGGAGTTATAGGGAACATTGCTGGTAAAGGAGCATACTGAGGAGGGTGTAGGAGAACAAGGGAGGGAGGGGAGATACTGTAGTGTTTGGAGGAGATCAACAAGAGTTTAAGAGAGGTTGATGAGGAACATCAAGGATGAGGGGGCATAATAAAGATGGTGAAAAGAGAACAAGGTGGAAAGAAAGTACAAAAGAATATCAAGATGGAGGAGAGCAATAAGGGGAAGAGTAGAGTACTGGGTGGGAGGTGAGCACAGAGGAGGTTAGAGGTGGAGAATAATGGGGCAAGGGGAGCACCAAAGAGGGTGGAGGAGAACAGTGGCGGGATACTTAAAGGCTTACAGGAGGAAAGCAGCAGAAGAAAGGCCAGAGGAGGTGGAGAAAAGAGAAGGTGAAGCAAGTCAGACTGATAAAGATCATCAAGGGTGGAACGGGTAGAGTGAAAGCAAGAGGATAGCATATAATGTTTGGAGGAAGGAAGCACGTTTGGCAAGGAAAAGGGCCCTTATTTGGAGAAAGCAAAGAACCAAACGATGAGGCACTTGATGGGAAGATTGCTGGAGGCACAGGGAAAATACCAGTAAGACGCAGACAGTCTACCTGTTGTTTCAGAGCTGAGACAGAGAGACTGTGTACCCAGGCAAAGTGAGTGCCGGTTCATCAAGGAAGACCGCGAGAATGGTTTGGGAATCAGGCTCCTGGAACTGGGACGCTTCGCAACACCTGACCCAGGCACCTACAGACCTTCCCAGCTAGCATCACCCCTGCAGGCGTTAGGGACCTTGCTGACACGGCTTGGAATTTCAGAAGGAGTGCTTGCTGTGCCTAGTAGGTGCTACCCAACCCAAGGCCTGGAAAGAGAGGCCCAGTCTTGAGCTGAATGATACTTCATCAACAAGTTAATTATGTGGAACGCTTGGGAGAGACGCAGAGAGAGACTATATGGTGTTAGAAGTTTTTCTTGTGGAGCTGGAGGGGATCAGACTTGTAAAATGACCTGAGCTTTCCTTCAAAAAAGCAGTTAGTTTGGCAGAAGTGAAAGTGTGGCCTTGGGGGTCCCATTGGCATAAAGGAAGCCTTTGGAGGGTTCCGGGAAGCCTGGTCACTACCCTGGATGCCCAGATATTACATGCTCTGAGGATGGGGATCTTGGGAGATTCTTGCCTTTCCATAGCAACTTCCATTTGTCTTCTCAGAACCACACTGGGTGAAAGGTTGCTAGAGAAACATATCCCAATGCCTGTTCATTTACTTTTCCCTTTGTGTAACCTTGATGAGCAATACTTTTGCAGATCAAGGCCCTTTACCCATTCTTCATTACGAAATAAATCCTCACTAAATGATCCAAGCTTTAAAGCAATAATTGGTTGTCTGGTTGTGCTTCCCCATAGCTTCTATAGGAATGTAGTGTGTTTTTATTCTTTAGCTCATGTTATCGTGGCATGCCAGTCTCTCATCCCCATTTATACAGTGCCACCTCATAATTCTGGGCAAGGACTTGACACTGTGGTATTCAGAAATCTAAATGTATTTTAAAGAATAATGTAACTTCAACTAATTTGGTCTTCATCTTTATCCTGGAAAGCACCACAATACGAGATATACAAATCAATAAACATTTGACATGCCTGTATGAATCTCGCTATTATCAGTCCATACAAACATGCCTTCAAAAATGTTCACATGAATACATTGTTTTCTAAAATATATTCAGTGTTAGGAAAGATTTCGTAATTGCAGGTAATTTTCCTTCCATGTGGCAACCCCTAAACTTTTTGCTGTTGTTTTTCACCTTGTTCTTGATTTTGCCAGAGAAGTGCAGCCTTCTGCCGCACTCCGCTGGGCTTTCGCTCCTTTCTTACGGGGAAACTGACATGCCCTTAAGACAGTCAGTACCGGGGAACGCTGTTTCCCGTAGTTTCTTTTATCATGTTGCGGCTTTCGTGCAACATGACACAAGAGGGCACTGTAAGCTAAGTTACAGCTCTCTTGGGTCTCTAGCCTTCTACAGGCCCTAGATACTCGTTTAGGATTGTATCTGATCGGTGCAAGTAATTCAGGGACGGGAATGGTGGCAGCGATCGTTTCTTGTGTTTTGAGCTCCTTTTGGCGTTCTAAGCACGTTTTCCGCGCTTAACCCAAAATGGTGGCCTGGCTCCCAAAATGGCCAGACCACGAGGCTCCTTTGTCCTGTCCGCTGACCGTCTTGCTCCCTTCACCTTCCCCAGGTCGAGCTGACCCGGGGCCTTCCTTATTTGGGCATGTACTTTCCCGCGAAACATGGATGCTTTCGCGGGCTTCTACATGTCTTTTGTGTGCCTCCAGGATGTGGGCTGGGATGTCTGGTCCCAATACACATCCTGGGTGCCAGAGAGTCTAGGGTGGTGTGAATGCCTGGGACCACCGTGGTCCGTGATTGGTCCACGAATGGTGTGAGTGTTGATGAGCGGATCTCCCATTGGGTCCCCACCGTTTTGGCGCGAAGGGAACCGTGGATAAGAGGGGGCTGGAAACACCACTACCATGTCGATCTCCTGAGTTCTCACGAACGAAGGAATACAGCAGCCAAGTATCCTGCAACCAAGAGGCTGGACCGAGGAATCGCTGGTGACCCGCTGAAGGACTTCTCCTCTGCACTGCTGTCGCCTTGTGAAACCCTTTTCACCTTTGATCGAACCAGAAGGCCTGTACTGGTACTTCGACCCTTGGAATAGCGGGAACAGCTATTCTCGGCATCTTCACCATCTCCTGCCAGTAAGCCTTCGGAAGCGTCTCTGGGCCATCCAGCTGACTGACCAGCTTACACGGGAGTCTTGCTCTGTAACCGCCGCCAGGTTGTGTAGTATTTCGAGTCCTTGTCACTCTCACACGCTTCGTACACTTGGCGTTCCCAAGTCTGAAGTGAGTAGTGTACATTTGGCTCAGATACACACGGCCGCTCCGTTGCCCTGCTGTGGTAACAAACTGTGCGGGTTTCTTCGATTGGGAAGTCTTTTTACTCAACACGACGACGAGGCGTTCCCTGCTCTTCTGAACCTGCCAGCTGCTGAAACTGACACGGAGAAGCCTGGGTCTGCTTGCATCGGGGACCGGTGAGTAGCATAGCTAGGATCTGGTCGCCCTCCTGCAGGAGCGCATTGCTTTTGCCCGCTGTGTAAAACAGCACCCTTTTCCGTACTCGCGCTCTGCTTCTGCCCACTGTGGAGGCTGCGCTTGAGTCGCGGAACTTGTTCTTCTTCTTTTGTGCACTAAACTGAACTGCCTGATTTCCCTTGAAGAGCTTCACCTTTTGCCCGTTGGCACCAGCGCGTGCAGGTACTTTTGAGCACAAGGCTCCACTCTTCGCAGGGCTCGGACTTCCATCTAGTTAGGTGCCTCGGAAGGTGAACTGGGTCTAAGCATTATTTCGCACTGCCTGTCTTCCTTCCCTTTTAGGTGGACTACCCATTTCGTGCATATAACGCTTGAGACTGTCGTATTTGTATATATATTGTGTTGATATGGTATGTGTTGGTTTAATATAGTTATATTGTGATTTTCTCGCTACGGTCATTGTTTTAAAGGCCTTGAAATAAATGTGTATATATTTTTAATATAACAACTGTTTGGAGTAGTTTGTAAGTGATCTTGCTTTGTGTGCTCATTGCGGGCTTTCAGTCACCCTCACCCCTCTTGAGACCTAGTCTTGACCGCCGCGATCGCTACCTTGATTGGTCTGGCTCGTCCAGAGGTTACCCTGTTCCAAGTAATTAGGTTGGCCTTCTGAACTTCTGCGCCACCAGGACAGAGTTCAGAAATCCGTCTTAACATTCGACATTCTAAATTTACCTATTTTCTGCATTGGCTCTCTAGATAACATAGTTTAGTTCAGTGATAGCAGTTCAAGATGAGGCTATTCTGTTTTAAACACTTGATTTTCTCCAGTAGCAAGACAAGTATGGAATTAGAGAAAGTTGTTTGAGTAATCACATTATACCACATACACAATAAATCAACTCCCCTGTACAGGTGTGAGGTTGTGCCTATATTGTCAATGTATACACCACTTAACTGTAGACAATGGTCAGCCTGCATTTGTCTCATGTAGGCTTGAATTCGAAATAATATTCGAAGGGATCTGTTCATTATTCTGAACCTATGCATACTATGTTCTCAAAATATGTAAGGGCAGCTTTCTTTAATGCATGTGGGAATCACACTAAACATGAGTGTGTTACTTGCAGTTTATATATATGTGTATGTGTGTGTATATATATATATATATAGAGAGAGATTTTGAATACAGCTGCGTAAACAGCTTTAAATTCACTTGTGTGTACTGGTTGCGATCTACGTGTATGTGAGAGACCTTCAATCTCTGTATGCTTGCTTGCACAGCTTTAGTAGGTCTGCATGCGTTTTTGGCCTAAAGTTATAACCTTCTCCAGTGACATGTATAATGTTCAAACCCCACTCTCCTGCCCGTCCACATTACACAGGAATCTGTTTTTACATTTAAAGATAAGGAAATGTAAGGGGTTTGCACATTGCGTTATTCGTATTAAATAGAATTCATTTATTCTCATTTTTATTGCATCAACATCTAATCTTTTGACCATTGCCTCCCCGGCTGCATTAATGCATGATATCTTAGACAATTGTAGTTGCAACTCACAATATGGTCCTAGGGACTCTAGACCAGGTTAAGCTACTAATAAGATCTGAAATAGTACTTGAACTCTAAATAAAGCAATTCCACCTTAAAGTGGCACCAAAATTCCTTCAGTTTTAAATTACATGTCTCAATACAAAGTACATTGGGTTTTAAAGAAGTAACTCACTTGGTGTTGCATATAACTGGGCATACAACATATCAGCACCTGTGTTCCTGTTCTCAAATTGCATTCCCTGCCCTTTACCTTTTAAGATTTACTCTGGTCAATCTAGAAGGACAGTTTGGGGTTGATTGGGGTTTGATGTACCCTTTGAATGCAGCTTCTTATTCTGGAGTGTCTGCCAGGGATTTAAGCTTGGAATCATTCAGCAAACCCTCTCAACAAATGGCTGTCTGTAAACTGAATATCAAACCTAGACTGCTCATCCTTCTTTCAATGGACTAATCTCCAATCAGCTTGGCATCACTCCTTCAAATATCAGCTTAGCACCCCCATCTCTAGTTCAGTCCCCAATGTTCACCTGTCCATATTTCATAATCAACCCTCTGTTGTGCGTGCATGGAATTTTATATATCTTTCTGACTCCACTGCTGCCTTGTGACAGAGGTGTGGGTTTCCCAGTCCCATGATTCAACAAGTGTGGGGTCAAAACCACTCATTGAAGAAAAGCCTATTTCGTTTTCAGCCTAGCTCTGGATGTGAACAAGTGAAGTTAATGCAACTAATATTTTCAGATTATGTGCATCAATGTGCACATTTAAATACGTCAATGATCACTGTGAGATAACATTTGGTGACAGTTTTTGCCATTTTTCACCTATTCACACTGTCACATCTTATATTTGTTTTGACATATTCTGATAGATGTTACTTTTAGCCACAAAATGTAAAAATGTGTCTATCTGAGAATCCATTGTGACGCAGCCATCAATTTAGTGATTCAATATTTAATGTGAGGTTTTCCTTGTATTACTTTATTTGCATTTTGCTAGTGTGCAGTTGCTGACTTTTATCTGTCAGTGGCAGTGCATCATCCTACATACTCCTTATTTTCTAACGATAGCAAGGAGTGTGTGAGCAGGTGTGCTTTGCTATGCATAGGGTTCATAATCTTCCAGCAAATTCTTGGCTAATGCAGTTTTTATGCCAGGCCTGGACTTTGATTAATGATGACAAACTATGAAGTTCTGTTTATGAGCTCGACCATCTGCTAAGGCTCGGCAGGCCTCCAGAACCAATTTGGCCAGACCCAAGTCCCTTTCTGTAGGTTCTTCATATTTTGGTATTGTGAATTCCTGAGCTGGGTAGGCCTAGAAATAATTTGAAAGGATTTCAAAATAAGCTGTTTCACATCCTCTTCAAATACCAGCCTCAGGCAGGCCCCTTTGAATCTCAAATGCAAGGACTCCAAGTGAAATATATGTATGGTATAATTAATTGGAACTTTCATATTAGTTCTTGTATGGCTCTATTTTATATTATGTTACTTTTAATTAAAATGAAACATTTACAAATACAGTCATTGAAATGATATATAGTGCACAATTGTGGTTTAGAAATCCTGTGCTTAATGCTGCAATAAGCCGTATAATTTACACCATTCAGTATAACATGCATTGAAGCTGCTCCTTTAAAATAAATCGCATTTAAATTGCAGAAACATCTACACAGCACATAATTATAATACATATTGCTCTTCTTTGTATTTTGGGAATCCCAAGAACATTTCACTGATGATGACCTGCCGGACTTTCCTGTATCTGTATCATGTTCTTCCATAAGGATTCTGAGTCTGCTAAAATCTTTTGGCAAGTAAACGCACCCAGGTTTTAGGCTCGTCTTTTAGATGGGCCATAGTTGTTATTTGGTTCACAGCCTTGTTTTTTTAATTGGCTTTACAGGTGAAATCCGACCTTGGAAATGATTGCAACCCAAAAGGTACTTAAACAATATTTACAGTGTTGCTGGGCTCATATGTTTATGTTCAGCATTTTTTGTTTATGCAACACCTTTATCATAGCTACAAGGAAAATACGCAATAAACACAAAACAAACACTTTCAGGCAATGCCTCTCATGCCTTAAGGAAGTTTACTGTTATCAATTTATTTTATGCCTTATCTTTTGCTCCAAATTTTTCTACACTTTGTAACAGGAGACAACTGGCACAAGTATTGGAAAAGCAACTCTTAAGATGAGTGAAGCCTATGAAATTGTGGGGTGGTGGTCCTGTATTGGGAAAGAAGTGTCAAAGATTCAGCGATACTGCCAACCAACATTAATCTTTCAATATAGTAAAACAGTTACCAAGAAGCCAATAAGGTATAAGTAAATGTCTGAAAAAGTGAATGTAGAAGATGTAAGTACGTGTAACAGTAGTATTATGGGCAAAGAAAATTGGGGTTACCTATGTTTTATGGATGTTTGGCTGATATTTTGGTATGTTCCTCTGCCCACTGGTCTGTATCCAAATGAAACATTCATTGTTAGGATCCCACGAGAAGCCCATTAATAGATGATGTGCGGAAACAGGAATGAGACACGGGCACAGAGACTTATGGCTTTGGCATTTATTGCCAAAAGAAAAAGGGGTTGGAAAATGCCTCTGTCACTACACTTCGAGGTGTTTCCCTACTACAAACAAAATTAAGGGTCTTTTGGATGTCAGAATGTCCAAAGCAAAGCATCCTGTTTCCAAACTACTATTCTGGCCCTCGCATTCTATCAAAACTAACTGTAAGGTGAAACGGGTAATGTCTTTGGCCTTTGGTAGTGTTTAAATATTCAGAAAGGAAAAGACACAACTACCAACACAAGTTTCAGAAGGATCAAGTTCCTTGTTCCAGAGGGTGCTTCCCTTGCCTGGATTTCTCATCACTCTTTTATTTTTAAGAGTATCAGTTTCTTGAGTTTCTCTTGATCAACAACACAACTTGGCTCTTAGTCTTTATCTTATTAGAATACCTGGTGTACTCTCCTGCCAGGTATTCACTCCTCTTCTCTTGTGCACCAACACAACTGGCAAACAAAACAACTTAGCTGTAAGTCTGTATCGGGATACCTTGGGTACTCCCTTGCCAGGCTTTCACTCATCTTCTCTATGGTTTAACATAGCCTTTTTGTTAGTCCTGATATACCCTTCTCAGGACCTCTTTAGGTGATGTATTTCATATATAGTATGGTGATCACAGAATTTGAATCTCTGGGCACGAACTTAAATCCGTTTTTTACATCCACAACTGATAACCTAAAAAAGAGGGCTCGGATGGTAAATGTATGGTGGGCTGTGATGGTAAATGTATGGTATGATGAGGATTGTACCAGGGCAAAGAAGGCAATGGTTTTGTGTGCAAGGCTAAGAACATCTCTTGATAAGAGCAAGCTCTGTCATCTTAGAGCGGAATATAAAGCCTTATTAAACAAGAAACAAACGGAATACGTAAAATCGTGCTGGGAAGCAATGCATCCAGATTTAGTGGAGGGAGATAACATTCACGTCTGGAAGTTAGTAACATCGAGAGAGCTGGGGGCCAATCAGGTCCTTCAATGTTGCATCGCTGCGGAGGTCTGGCGGGGCATTACTCCAGACTGTATGCAAGCTCAGAAAAATTACCTGGGTATGTTCCTGAGGTGACTCTGGATTGGCTGATTTTTAATGTGCAATGGCAAACCTCTATAGATAAAGTGGAAGCTGCTTTGGCCTTACAAACAAAGGCAAGGCAGCGTGCCCTGACCTGATACCAGTGGACCTTTTATAAAGACAAAGTGGAGATATGGGTCCTAATTTTGTGCAGGGTCTTTAATTCTGTAATCCGTTCTGCGGTAGTACCAAAAACTTGGAGGGACGCTACCATAATCCCAATTTGCAAGAAAGACGGGAGATACCATCCAGAGAATTACCGCTCAATATCGCTATTGGATTGTGTTGGAAAAACGTTTGGAAAAGTAATACTGACCAAGTTCCAAAATTGGGCAGATAAAACCGGGGTAATTAGTGAAGCACAAGTTGGTTTCTGTGCCGCCGGTAGAGGCACTGTGGATGACAGTTTCCTCTTTTATTTACTAAAAGTATACAATTCTGGCCAAGAATAAGCTGTATGCGATTTTCCTAGAACTTATAACAGCCTTCGATAATGGCCATCCTGCTACAGTCTCTACATCTCCTGTTCCCTCCCAGGCCCTCTGCACGGCCCGGCTTCCCATTTCATCTCTAAAACCCAGGACATCCTGTCCACCCTCTCTTCCTCTGCTCATCCTCCCTCTACTCTCTCCTCTACTTCCGGCACCCCCTGTGGCAACCCATTCTCCCTCTTTCTCTGCCTTTCCTCTGTTCTCCCCATACAAGGTTTCTAAGTTCAATCTATGAAAGTCTCATCAAAACAGGTTCTTCCTTGTTCTTCCAAAACCATCAATGACCACATTGACACCCTCGCTCCTGCCCTGGCTGACTTCTGCAACCACTCCTTCACCACTGGAGCCTTCCCTTCCCCCCTGAAGCACTCTCTTCTGCACCCTCTTCTCAAGAAACCCTCAGCCGAGCCCTCCTGCCCGGCTAACTATCGCCATCACTCCTTTGCTGAGCAAACTCCTAGAAAAGCTGGCCATCTTCCAGCTTAATCTTCACACCGAATCTGTTGGTTGTCTCCATGACCATCAGTCTGGCTTCAGAGCACCCAGAAGCATGGAAATTGCTCTCCTGAAAACCTGTGAAGACCTGCTCTCTAATCTCCACTCTGTCCTCATCTTGCTTGATCTATCTTCTGCCTTTGACACGATCAACCATGCCATCCTGCTCAATCATCTCCGTGATAACCTGGGTATCACTGGTCAGGCCATGGCCTGGCTGACCTCTTTCCTCTCTGACCCTCTCAGGTCCAACCTGGGTCCTTCCTTTCCGCTATCTCATTCTCTCCCTGGCTGTTCAACCAATACCTGGCGCCTCTCGCCCACTGCATTGCCGCTCTCTGCTCCAACTTTCAGTGCTATGCGGATGACACTCAGGCTCCCCTATGCCACCTTGTCTCCTTCGCTCATCTCTGATGTCCGTCTGCTATCCAGGAGTGGTTTGCTGCCAACGATCTCTGCCTTAATGCCAGTAAGATGGAGATTCTCCTCATCGGCACACCTGCACCCTCCTTTCCTGTCACTTGCTGGCCGGCCTCCCTTGGATCTCATCCTGCTCACACCTGTGAGGCTAAGAACCTCTGGGTCATCTTCAACTCCACATTCTCCTTTGCTCCTCACATCTCGTCTCTAAGAAGTCAAACTACCAACTGCACCTCCTCTGAGGCATTCTTCCTTTCCTCTGCTTCCCCTAGAAGCTCACTGTGTCTAGATCTCTGGTTCTCTCTAGGCTGGACTACTGCAACAGCATCTTTCTAAATCTGCCTGCTTCTACTCTCCGCCCTCTGCAACTCATCCAGAACAGGACTGCGAGTCTTGTCCTTGGCCTCAAGCCCAGGGATCGTATCTCTCCAGCACTGAAATCTCTGCATTGGCTCCCAGTGGCTGCGAGGATTAAGTCCAAGACTCTCTGCAGTGTCAACAAGGCCTTCTGGGGCCTGGGTCCTCAATACCTCCAACTGTCTCTTTGTAAATACCTTCCTCCTCAAGCTCTTCACTCCTCCACCTCCAACTCCCTCAGGGTCAGTCACTTCTCCAAGCAATGAGTTGGTGGTAGATCTCTTTCTTCGGCTGGGGCCTCCCTCTGGAAGAGCCTCCCTGCCTCTCTGAAACTTGAGGAGAACCATCTCCGGTTCTGGAAGCACCTCAAGACCTTCCTCTTTTCTTCGGCCTTCTCTCTTCCTCTCCTCTGCTGATTTCCTGTCTGATACTGCACCGGTCACCTGGCTACCCTCTGATTTCGGGCCCAGGGCCTTGCCCGCCGAGTTGCACACCTGCACTGCCTCCCTTGCACTTGGGTCTGTATCTTTAACCCTACAGTTGCCCTTCCTGCACTTTTGGACACCTGCTGTCTGCACTTACCCTTGCACCGGTTACCTGCTGGCCGGACTTCTTATTATTGTTTAGATCCCATATACAGCACTGCCACCCTCACCTTTCCCCTTGCACTTTTCCCCTCCCCCCTGCATTGGCGTGATCTCAGTGTCACCTGGCCTAGTAAGATCGTTGTCTCTGTCCTCCCTCTGTTCCCCCTCCCTTACCTCGTCACGCCTTGAAACACTTGTGTTTAGGCGCGTTATAAATGCCATATCATATCATATATCATACAGTCGCGAGAGACACTTTGTGGCAGGTCCTGAGCGTTCGGAATGCACCTGTGTCATTGTTTGAATTCATCAAACTACTGTATTCGGAAACTCGTGCATCTCTACGATATGGACTGGGCGGAGAACAATCTGAGCCCTTTGCTGTGAAAAAGGGGATTTGCTGAGGGTGTGATAAGGCGCCCCCTCCTTTTCTCCATTTATACCCAGGGCATAGTGATTGCTTTAGAGTAGGGGGCACTCGATGCCCCTAGGATTGCTTCCAGGAGATGGCCAACCCTCTTCTACGCAGATGGTGCAGTGATTTTAGCTACATCACTAAAGGGGTTCAACACATTATTAGACATATTTCACACACAGAGCACAGAGCTTGGCTTAGAGTTGAATATCAATAAAACTAAAGTTATGGTCTTCAAACCCCCTTTTTGCAAAGAGCAGCCACCTGAGAGTAGTAGTTGAAGGTATAAAGCTGGAGCAAGTCAAGTATTTTGATTATTTAGGGACCAGGTTACACAAATCAGGAGGATGGTCTGAACAACTTCACCAGGCTCAGATCAACCTGGAGAAATCCAGTGGGGGAATTTATTCCCAGCCATGGTAGTGGGGCAGTTTCATCGACTTTGGATTTGTACGAAAAACAAGCTCTACCAGAGGCCCTTTATGGGCCCACATTTACTGAGGCAGCCTAGCCATTAACTCCGCAGACTGCTTAGAAATAACACTGACAGGCCAGCGTTTGATGATACTGCTTGATAGAGCTAACTCTGTGATCCCAGGAGGGTCTGTTTTGTGTGGGGAGGGGCAAGTAGTGGGTGGCAATGGCCGTGGGCAGTCAGATGGGTAAATCACCAAGCACCACCCATAAACTATGTGTCACATGTCCCCTCCCTCCTACCTGTACTAGTTTCGGCTTATAGGTGGTTCATAAGCGCCACTTAATTGCCAAAACTTAAAAGGGGTTTGATCGCAAATGCTAGAAGACAAATACATTTTCTCTCTATGAAGGCATTTGCTAAGCATATTTGCATGCTATTTAAGTAGCTCACAGGATCTGCCCCATTGTATATTAAAGGCAACTATCACCTCAGATTGGAACAATCCTTGTGCTTTTGAACATAATCTTTGTGTTCAAACTTCTATTAATCTTTCCTTCACTGGTGCATGCAGACAGTGCTGTCTCGATATTGTACGATGACATAATGTTGCATGCTCTCTAGATTCTGCAAGATCTCTGGCAGAATATTACTAAAAAAACCCTTTGTTGTAACTTGTGGGTACCTGCTCCTTCTTACTGCAGGCAGATAGCAGAACTGCTTCTAGAGACTTGGACTTATTTGCCGCAATTCTCGCTAACAAGTCATACTATTCTAGCAAGCCACAATTTAGAAGGACTGAGAGTTACAAAACACTTCCAGCCTACACTTGTAGCCAAACACATACCCTAAACCTAACAAATAAAATACACCAGGAAGCAGAGTACAGTTTCTACACCAAGCTACCCCCATATTGGGAATTCTGAGGAAACACAATGACTGAGAACCTTAGAAACACAGACAACCCTCAAAGACTCAAGACAAACAATAAACATGAGTTACTAGTTGCCACCAGTGGTCATCTATAGGCTTCTTGGCACGCTATCAGAAATACATTTTCACCTCTACTCGCATGTGTTGGTGAGGATGCAAGAGCTATTCTCCTCATCATTAAGGGTCACCAGGAGGTAGCGGGGCAGGAGTGTACTGATATCTTCATCTACAGCAGGCTGCAAGGGCCTAGCCGAAACAAGCAGAATGGACAGAAAACATGTGCCACTCCTAGCAGAACCTGCTACTCTAGAGGCACTAAATAAAAACGGGCAAAAAGCATGCAGATACAGCGGGCGAGAAACAACTCACGAGCTCATGGGCATCCACAGTAATGCCCCTGCTGCAATGGCTAAATCTTCATCAAGTCGACGGCAACAACTTCTACTTGTTTGTTGTCCAAACAAAGTATTACTTATGAAAAATGCAATCTTAGCACTAATGCAAAACATCTTGGAGAATTAGTGTCTGACGTGTCTAGCTCTTGGGAGGACACGTCGACTACCATCCAGGATTCCATAAACGCAGATTTAGGTCTGAACCGTGTACCTAAATCATGCCCGCTAAAGACTTTCCAGTTCGGCGAGACGAGGGAAGAATCCCTTTGCAAGTCTCTGATTAAAATAACCGATTTTTATTCGGCCTGCAAAGACACGACTGCCTCCCTTCCAACAACAGACCATACTACCAACCCCCTTTCGTCGGACTTTAGTCGTCAGTTGATGGCAGAGCTGTAGGTTTCTGTCCCCTATCTGGGAACAAAACTCATAGTCGTCTCAACTGCTCTAGACGGGGGAAGGGACTTGAAGGCGGAGAGACGTCTTTGGGGACCCTGAATGACGTCGAGGCTGGTCAGGGAGTGAACTATCCAACCATTGGCATTAAGGTCGATTCACTAGCCTCCAATGTTCACACTACCAGTAATACTTGGGCAGATAGATGTGGCGAGGAACTCTTTCCCTCTACTGCCACTGGCTCTGATGCTCCAATTAACAACTTGGAGGCAGTATCTGCGGCAGTGCATCCATTAACTATACTAGACAAACTTAACACTTGTCCTTCAACCATAATGAGTTTATGGCTGCGTTTGCCGACAACACCTGCTCTTTGCTTGAGGGAATGCTTTCAGATACACCAAACCTATTGAACTCTTAGCGGATCAGCGAACACAGCGCAACCAGCTGTGACTCTGTTTCTATGTTTGTAACTTTAGAAAATGTACTCATCACACTCCTGACTCAATCTGATGACATTTTGAATCAACAAGACTCTGCGATCTGCAAATATGCAAGCTCCGTAAAACAACTGGAGACCATTCTAAGAGCCCATTCTAGTTATCTCGTGAAAATGGGGGTTAACATGGAGCTGTTGATGTTAACAAACAAGCCCACGTGTAAGCCATCAGCACCTCTCAATCAATCTCAAGAAACACCTGCAGTCCCATCGTTATCCAACGAGGAGCCTACGTCTGTTGCTGAATCAGCTGCTTGGCAATCACGGAAAAAAGGAAGGTCATTTGAAAGGCAAAGAGGTATGCCGATAAAAACCGTATTAAAAAAAGGCCCAGAGAGGTCTTCAATTCAGTTATTAATACTGGTTCTGGCCCTGGGAAGGCCTATTCTGTTTTTAACGGAGAAAGGCCCTCTGATAGTGGGACAAACATTGGCCAACATGCTGTAATAAGTAAAAATGTTACTTTAAAAAGAACACAAGAGGGGGCGTGGCTAGGCACGCCATCGTGAAGATGGCTGCCTGAGTGTCTCTGTCACTGAGAAGGCAGAAAGGGATGTTGTCTGTAACTCGCTCCTGGCGTCCCAAATCACACGAGTGAGGCAGGAGGTTGATCCGGAGTCCCACGGCAACACCCCTCTTTGTTTTGGTGCCCTGAGATCGCCTCTGCGTTGAGGATCTTCCTGGATGGTGCGTGGCAGGACGGGCGATAAGATGGCAGCCCCGGGCTAGGCTTGGCTGTGACAGGAGACGGTGCACTGGCCTGGCAGCACAGAGTGGCGAGTGGTGTGGGAGCTGCCTTACATGAGTTCTGAAGTGGGGGCATGCTGCCAGCTCATCAGCGGCAGTGGCATGGCCCTCGGCGGGGTCCCAACCGGCTGGCGGAAGTGTGAGGCAGGGACTGGGCCGGTGTTGGAAGAGTCCTGGTGATTGTGCGCCTGGAGAGGGCTAGGTGAGTCGGGGGCGGGCCGTAGACCCTAAAAGCATCTACTTGCCGGCACTTGGTGCGCGGCCTCTTCTGGCTAATTCAGACCACGCTGGCTGCTCTCCAGGGGCGCCTGTGCTAGGGTGGTGCCCGATGGACCCGGCTGGCCTGCGGTGGCTCCTCCTTGAGCTGATCTGGGGGGCGCTGATCTCCCCGGATGGCAATCCTCACTTGCAGGCAAGCAGTGTGGGCAGCCCGGGGGAGCATGGAGGAGAGGAGCGTGGGTGCGCAGGGACGCCTGGTGACATGGGAAGCCACCCACTGCAGGAGTACAGCACTCGCGACGCGCTAACCCCTTTTGCAGCACCTCCTGAGACTTAAACAGCCTTCTGTGACCGCACTGCAGGGGACACAGTGAATCTATGGTGATATTTTCAGCACCAATCTGCCATATGGAGCCCACCTTGGCGCCTGCTGTCTCCATCACTATCTGGTCACCCTGGTGGGCTCCTTTCTACTTGAGGGCTAGCCGCTGAAGTTAACACTTTAGCTCTGGAAGTGATGCTGGTCAGCTCTGTCCTGTTGAGTGAGGGTCTCGCTTGGCCTGACGTTGCCTTTGGTCCTCTGGCGGGGTGAACCTGTGGAATAAGTGGGCTGGATCGGCCGCTGCCTTTTGTCTTTATTATGGCTAAAACCCCAAAAATAGGAAAGCAGGGGGATATCTCCACAATGCTGCAGTCCAGACAAGAACAAGTGCACTGAGGTTGTAACAGTCCAAGTACATGTGGGCTACCCCCACCCAGATATGTTCATACAGATGTCCACAAAATCTGACTTGCAGGATCTGCTGGCCAGAATTCACAAAGAGATCCACAAAAGCACGGAGGAACTCTCCCACAAGATCCTGGCACTGGACAAAAGAGTCTGAGAGGCGGAACATGAGGTTTCTGAGGTGGAGAATACTCTCTGTGAGCAGTCTTACAAGGTGGGGTAATGCTCCAGTCGACTGGAGGCTCGCTGCGATGCTCATGAGGATAAACAGGAGGATGTGGAGAATCGCTCCCGCAGAAATAACATCCGGATTCGTGGCATTTCTTCAACAGTGCAGGACGAGGACCTACCAAACTTTGTGGCTGATCTTTTTCGCTGAATCACCGAATTGCCTGCGGACCAGGAGATTGAACTTGACAGGACACATCGGGCTAGGTCTCGCAACACCCTGCCCCAGGACAGACCTGCAGACGTATTATCCCGGTTTCACTTCTTCAATCTTAAGGAGCGCATAATGGCAGCAGCTAGACCTTTGCCTTCCATAACATTCTGCAACATGTCAAGCTCCCTGTATCGGGACCTAGCGTCAACGACCTCGGTGAAACACAAAGCACTGCATCTGCTGACTGAGTGGTTATGTGCAAAGGAAGTGGATGCAGGTGAGGCTTTCCTACTGCCCTCCATTTTACTCATCAGGGTAGGCGTTGGATGGTGCGATCACTGACGGAGGTGGAGAGTCTGTTGAATCCACAGGGCGTGGGCGGGGGAGACCCGGAGGGTGAGCAGGATCCTGGCTGAGGAATTGAGCCAGCACCCTCTCAGAAATGGCACAAGGTGGGCAGAGGGAGGCGGGTGAAGGGTTCAGTTAGAAAGACTTGAATGCAGCATGGTCGTGTGAGGGTAGCTGATATCTGGGAGGAGTCCTGGGTGTTGAATCTGCTGTGTTGCCTTTGGAGATCGAGTTGAATGAAACCAGTAGAGGGGTCTGGTCTTGGAATCCGGGGGGGACGGCGGGGAGGTGCGGTTGTTCTTTTCCGCCCTCCAAGTCAGCCTCCTGACGAAGTTTCCAAAGATTTGGAAGACACTCGCGTTTGAGCATGGTTTGGGGAGGTGGGAGGAGAAGGGGGAAGATTGAGTTTTAAAATGTTAGATGTGGGTCAGACAACTGCGCTATGTTACTGTTGTGAGGGCAGGTCACGCGTTGGCAATGAGGGGTGGAAAACCTGGTTGGTGGGGCAATGCTGGCTGAAGTAGCGGTTGATGGCTCGGGGGCAGGGGGGGAACTCATGGTGATGGGCATGTGGAATGTACAAGGCCTAAACTCCCAGAGGAAAAGGAAATCAGTTGTGGGCAAATTAAGGGACATGTCCCTCTCCATTGTGTTACTGCAGGAGACCCACCTGCTCGTACAGAATGGAAAACGCATGAAAAATAGGACATTCCCACGCCAGTATTTCACCTCTGGAGGTGAGCAAAAACGGGGGTGGCCATCTTGGTGGGTGAGTAAATACCGATTTTGCAAGTCAAGGTCCTTCGGGATCCACAGGGACGTTATGTGTCAAGGGATTATTGTGGGATCAAATGTTTACCATGATGTTCCTGTACGCTCCAAGTGTTCACCAGGATATACTTCTGGAAAGCTTTTTACTTAAGGTGCTGCCTTTCGCCGAGGGACAGGTCCTTCTGGGGATTTCAACTTGGTACCCAATCCCCTAGTTGACAAGCCTCTCCCCCCTACTAGGCTAGACTTCAAACATTCCACAGCGTACAGCCTTTTTCGCAGTGAACTGGGGTTGGTTGACACATGGAGGATGGCGCACAGAGAGGACAGGGACTTCTCTTTTTACTCGCATGTCCATGGGGCATTCTCTAGGCTGGACCTTGTTCTTATCCCGAGTGCTCTATATCTGTGTGCTCAAGGCTCAGAAGTGGCTATACAAACTCATCTGATCCCTGTTTCGGTGGCCCTGGCAATATTGGATATGCCCGAGGTGGTTATATGACCCAGTACTCAAAGATCTCGCCTTGTCTGGTGAGAATTCAGGCCCCTCACTGGACATGGTATGGGATGCTATGAAGGCCGTGGTTTGGGGGAAACTCATTAGCAGATCAGCGGCCTACGCTAGAGCGAGAAAGTTGGTTCAGGTGGGATTAGAAAAGGAGGTTACCCAGGCTGAGGAGGAGCACAAAAGGCTGGGTTCTGCAGGGCATTACGCACCCTCTGAGTTGCGCAAAAGCAGTTGGAGGCACATCTGGCGGACAGGAAAGCTCAGGCAATATTGAAAACCAGGCAGTTTTATTATGCTAATGGGAATCACGCTAATCGCCTACTAGTGGCCAATCTGCACAAGATCCAAACCCGGAGCTCGATGCTAGCATTGCGCGATGAACACGGGATGTTGCAGCTGGGCAAAGCAAATAAAATTGGAATCGTCTAAACACATTTTGAATCAGTATTTAGGGGTGATCTTCCACTGACATAGGCCCTGGCACAATACCTGGGAGACTGACACCCGTCCTATCTTTCTCGCGAGAATCAGGAGTCTCTTGAGGTGCCTATTTTGCCAGGGGAAGTAGAATGGGCTATTAAGACACTGAAAAACAAGGCTCTGGGTCCCGATGGTTTCACGGCTCCCTTTTTATAAGAAGTTTTGCAGCATCTTGGTTCCACCCCTGGTGGACCTGTTTGACTCTTTCGTGACCTCTTAAAGTCTTAACCCATCTATGGGGTGCCACTACTACCGTCCTGCTCCCCAAACCCGGTAAGAACCCATTGATGTGTGATTCATATCGCCCCATCATTCATACTAATGTGGACTCAAAGCTCTTCTCAAAAAGTCTAGCCCGTCGGAGGATGGAGGTCCTCCCAGGGCTTATAGACATTGATCAAACGGGTTCATTATAGGTTGTTGCGCACAGGACAGCGGGTACTGGGCTTCTAGAGGTGGGGAGACGATCAGACTTAGACCTGGGCATTATTGCGCTCGATGCTCATAAAGCTTTTGACAGGGTGAACTGGGGTTACCCTCGGAGTTTCTTGGAACAGTTTGGGCCCGGGTTCTTTAGTTGGGTCATGGCGATTTATCAACATCAATCTACACATCGTAGAGTTAATGGGGCACTGTCAGCTAGAATGACAATCACCAAGGCCGCAAGGCAGGGCTGTCCGTTGTCCCCGCTGATTTTTGCCTTATGTATGGAACCACTCGCCAGTCGAATCAGAGCTAACGAGGTGGTGGAGGGTATCAGGGTAGGAGAGATGGACTACAAGGTGTCCCTTTTTGCAGACAATGTCCTGCTCACCTTGAGCAACCCTCGATCCCTGTTGACTGCAGTATTACATGAGCTGGAGGGTTTTGGCCGTGTATCTGGATTCCAGGTCAACTATGGTAAATCGCACAGGCATGCTGTGTCCCTTAGGCCCCCGGAGAGGAGTGCGATTTGGAGCTCCCGCCCTAATGCAGTGGACCCGGGAATCTTTCCCCTACTTGGGGGTGCACATTCCAAGTAAGATCTCAGAGGTCTACCGAGCTAATTTTCCCCCGATGGTTAAGGAATGTGTTAGGGACTTGAGTAGGTGGGGACGCCAGGAGAAATCTTGGTTCAGCCGAATCGCGGCGGCCAAAATGAATCTGATCCCGTGCTTGCTTTACCTGTGCTTGGCACTGCCAGTGAGCATCCCTGAACCGGACCTTCGTGCACTTCAGGGGAAGATCTTCGAGTTTATATGGGGGAACAAGCATGCTAGAATATCGAGGAAGGTCCTGCTGAAGCTAGCGAGAGTGGGAGGTCTAGGAGTCCCCAATATCTTCCACTATAATCTTGCCGCACAGCTTTCTCATGCTTTCACCTGGGAGGAGCCCATTTTGCTGCCAAAGTGGAAATTATTTGAACAGGCTCAATCAGCAGTTGACTTGACTTGGTTACCTTACATAAACAGGAGATATCTGGGTCAGGAATGGGGTTTCTCTCTGCTTGCAGCGACCAAATGCACGCTCTACTACATGGGGAGGGCTCTTCGCAGATGTGGAGTGTCCATCGGTCTGGGGCCCCTCACACCTGTATGGGGTAACCCAGGTTTTCAGCATGGCCACGAGCTAGGGGACTTTGGGAAGTGGGTAGAGGGTGGCCTAGTGAATGTATAGCAGCTCTATAAAGATAACGGGCCAATGATGCTTGAAGAATGTAAGCACACCTTTTTATTTTACAAGGATCTGAACGCTTCCACTGCACACAATTGCAGCATTGGGCCTCTCATCCGCACACAAAGAAGGGGGCTACCAGGCCGCTGTTCGCTTTGGAGCTATGGCTTCAGGAGGGGGTGACGAGGAGTAGGATTTCAAAGTTATATCTACTTTTGGATACAGGGGACCCTATCACACACCTACCATATATGGCTAATTGGGAAGGTGACCTTGGGGGGACCCATTGAGGATGAGGAATGGCTGAGAATATGGGGTAGGATGCTGAAGTCCTCCAGGTGCGTCACAGATGGGGAATGTTCCTGTATGTTTTGCTATAGGTGGTATCTCACTCCAGAAAGATTGCACCACATTGACAGCAAATATCCTGCTACTTGCTGGCAGGGGTGCAATGCTGTGGATTCTCTTTCACATGGTGTGGTCGTGCCCTAAGGTGAGCCTCTTCTGGAAGGAGGTACTTTCCAGAATGAAGGACGTTACAGGGTTGTCCCTCCCCATCGACCCATGTGTAGTAATATTGGGGGTTATGAGGGCTGGAATATTTCCCCTCACTGGCCCAATGGCCACCCTGATTGGACACTTTCTGCTGACAGCGAAATTGGTCATTGCCCGAACCTGGAAGACTGCTGAGGGCCCGGTTGCTCAAATGTGGTGGGTCAAGATGTGGGACATTGTGGTGGCGGACAAAATTACAGCATTGTGTGAAGGACGTTATGCCAAATATGTCTCGGCCTGGACTCCATTCATTGACTTCACAGAGAGTTACCCTGCGATTGTGGCCAGGCCACCTTGGCTACAGCACTTTTGCTCTTGGTGAGTCCGCCTAGTGCTCTTGGGGGCATGTTGGTGGAACCTGTATGTTGGAGGAAGGGGTTGAGGGGCCGGAGTCGGGTTTTCTTCTTTGTATTATAACAGACCCGGATGCTGTAGGGGGCCCCTTGTCTTTGAAACTGGCCGTACAGTACCTGTCATTACTCTCTTTCTGTACCCACAACATGTTAAATTAAATACGTTTTTTGAGAGAAAAAAAACAAGACGAAATGTGCAAAGACGTCACTCCGAAGGGAGCACAGGACGTAATAAATAAGGATGCAATCTCAAAGTGTACCGGAAATAAGAAATACAGATGACACTTTGAAAGGAGTACCAAAAGTAATAAGTAAAGTTGTTATCATGAAAGGAGCATGATAATGAGCTGGGCCAACCCCCCGCAACAACTGTGTGGTGCAAACCTAATTCCCTATTGAGAACCCAAGTGTCCCCCTGAGTGCTTCTGTTGACTTGAGCACTCAGGTGACAGTCTGTCAATTAAGGCCTGTCCACGACTGCCCCGCCCAACGTGGGTAAAATGAGGGGCCCGCCAAAATAATCAAAAGGCTGGAGCAATAGGCAGCAAAAGCCAACAAGAACTGGTACCCGTGTATAATCTACATCCCTACCGTTTCAAATATGTCCTCTTCATCCAGGGCTCCTACTTCTGAGCGTAAGGGTAAATCTGTCACGTTGGCAGAGGTTCACACCAATGTCTGTTCAATTTTGGCCACATCCCTAATGTCAGCTTTTGATCGTAATATTGAAAAATAAGAGAAGGCTCTGCAAATTAGAAGCCTTTTTCGTAAAGATAGACAAGACTAGTTAAACCGCGCACAGGTAATGGAATTGTTTCATTCCATCATTCTGTTACGCACCATTGGGAGTAATGATATCAAAGCTATATATCAATGTGTGGAAAAAGAATTTGTTACATCTTTGGTCTACTTCTTTTCTGATGGGATGATTGATTATGTCGCCGATCATAGCCAACTCTTCTTTAGGGCGTGTTATAAATGTACTGTATTGAACTGTAAAAAAACATCCAAGCCTGGACTATTGAGGTGGTGCGCCTGGTTGGCGTAAAATTGCCACCAATGCCCGGGAAGATAGTAACCAATCCCATGTTCCATTATGACTTTAAACATCACCACCAGTTGCCCTTGAGGGCTCTTGCTCGGCCCTGCCGGTTCTGAGGGGGTTTGGGTCAACTAATGATGATGAGCACTGGGAATGGTTGGCAGGGAAATCGCAGGGTTCCTAACAGTGCTTTTTTTCTCCTTAGCCGGAACACCAGGGGGCATCAACACCTATATGAACAAGATGGCCTCCTAGATCACATTGATTGTTTCAGCGTAATTGCATTACAGGATACCTGGCTCTTGGAGCCTTTAGTTCTGGACTGGTGGGCTACCATTCAAAAACTTGCGGTTAAAGGGAATATAGGCAGGCCTAAGAGTGGCCTGCTTTTGGGTGTAAGGAAGCCCTTAACAGCTACTGAGATTCATTACGACTCCCTTAACATTCTTGCGGGCAGGCTGTTCTTACTGACGTAACTGGAAAAAGACATTATTCTTGTTAATATCTATGACCCCTCCTTATGCCAGGACCCATGCTGCTGTTCTGAAAGATCTAGAGGGGTGGATTGACTCTGTTACTTGTGCCTCTCCAACTATTTTG
Source organism: Ambystoma mexicanum (assembly GCF_040938575.1). Classification (NCBI taxonomy): domain Eukaryota; kingdom Metazoa; phylum Chordata; class Amphibia; order Caudata; family Ambystomatidae; genus Ambystoma; species Ambystoma mexicanum. The sequence continues at coordinate 20,213,635 of NC_090933.1, read as the reverse complement.
TGTGTAGATTTCAATTGTAGGATACCTAACAATCGTAGCCTTGAGGTTGAAGCAAATGATATTCGTTCATCTGTAGGAGTTTTTTGAATTTAGGCTTGATTGCCTCTGTCCTTGTGGCATTAACTGGGTGAGTATGCTTTACTCCAGAGGGTTTGTTACGATGAATGGATCACGACCGTCTGACTGTCCTCCACAGTACACAAGGATTTCCATCAAACGTTCCACTATAACAGATTATGTTTGTGGCCAATGAACCTTCCCTGATAACTGATATGTGCATACACCATCGAAAAGAGTGTGATCATTTACCTATCATCCTGAGTCTTGATATTGAAAGGCCTACATTTGAAGATCACACAACGGGGACAGTCTCGACCCACTGCATCGACTCGAGTTGTGTGGACATAAACAAAAATATAGGCTGCATCGGCCACTGCTCATCAGACAATCAAAGATTTCCTACCTTTTCGGTGCATTATTCATCCTGACTCTAACAAGTTTTTGGCCTATTCAATAATGAAGAAATATGAACTGTGTTGCACTTGTTAATAAGAGTATTTTTCCAAAAAGTGTGGGAAATTACAGGAAGCCACTAGACCGAATAAAATCCAAAAACATGGCTATGACAAAATGATTAGGGACAAAAAGAGAACCATCCAGAAAGAGTTACGTTGTTTGGCTCACTTTGATCTTGATCAAGCACTAGCTTTAGTTCTTAGAACCATTATTCAGCAATCAAGGCAGATTCGTAAAAGACCTGACTACGCAGTATTTGTAAACTACAGTACCGCTTTCGATATGGTTAATCGAGAAAGACTGTGCAGGAAGTTGATCAGTTGGGGGATTCCAGCTGGTTTACTAAAAATGATAATGATGTTGCATGACGAGACACGGGTAAAAGTGCGGTTAGAGGGAAATGGGGGAACTTCGAGTTGGATCAACACATGGGACTCGAGGCTGTATTTTAGCCCCCATGTTGTTTAACTTATATCTTTCTGACATGGGGAAGGACTTGGTAGATCCAAATTGTATACCGCCTAAACTTGGTGATGAAGTGGTACAATGGTTGGGTTACGCCGATGACATTGTCCTCCTTGATTTAACTCCACAAGGACTTCAAATAGTATAGGATAATCTTAACCTCTACTCAGCAGCTAACTCGCTCAAAAGGAACACTTCTCAAACCCATGCACTTGCGCATTCTCAATGACACTGGCCCTATTAAGAACATTGTTTAGTTCTCCCTTGTTCCCCTCCCTTGCCTCATCGAGCTCTGAAACACTTGTGTACGAACGCGATACAAATAAAATATCAATCAATCAAAAGATTATTTATTAATAATATGCATACAGCCAACAAAGGCTTTAAATATAACAGAAATATACATACATTCCAATACAACAATGTCTTAAAAATAACTATAAAAGATCCCATACTAAAATCAAATCACGTTGAAACAGAATGCCAATTGATAATTCTTTTAAAATATCTAAAACAACTTCATGAAATTTCATCATATGACAAGTCATATTCATGTCGTTACCTTGCAACAGTAATTCCCATATTTCAGTTATGCTTCCGATTTTTCTAGAGTTATCATATGCTAACAAATATTTTGTGCGCAGTGGCAACAGGCTTTCACACTCGCATAAAATGTGTTTGGCCGATTTTCAATAGTAGTTTAGTTTAGTTTGTTTATTTATAAAGCGCGTCCAAACCCTCAGGTAGCTGGACGCATAATCATGTGCACAGCAGAGTTACATATCGTTACACAAAACATCATAATACAACAGACAGAGCATACATTGGTTCAGGCTCTGAATGTTTCCATAGAAAAGTAGAATATATCGAGAAGAGTATGTACAGAGAGTAGGCACAAAATAGTTGCAGTGGCGAATGTGGACCGGGTTACAGGTTGGTCCTGAATAGGCTGTAGGTAAGCTTTGCTGATTGCATTACAATTATATTGCAGATAGAAAGCGGCGGCTGGCCGGTCGAGTCGGTGAGAGTCAAGATGTCTAGGCTAGTAGCCATGATTTAACCATAGCTCTGAATGGCCAGAATGCGGATACCGATCTAATTGTAGGAGGGAGGGTGTTCCAACATTGTGCTGCGAGCACTGGGAAACTGGAGCCCCCTGCTGTTTTTAGGTTATAGTTGGGGATCTTTAGTTGGTGCAGGTAAGGAGTTCTAGTGGGTCTAATGGGGCTGTGTCTAGAGAATTTGTCTGAAAAGTAGCCATTCCACAGAGCCTATAATATGTAACTTGTTTAGGAATTCTCAATTTCGCTCCTAAAATGTCCATGGTGTCACGCATGTTAAACAAACAGATAACCTCTAATCGTTTTACAATCAGGAAATGCCATCTGATAGCTTGGTTTGCATGGTAATTCAGACCAAAATACATTCCACTATTGCTTTTAGTCGCTAGGTTGACCATGTTTTGTTCTCTGCTATGATAAATCAGCCATTTCAATGTCAGTTTAAGCTTTGCAATAGAATATGTTAGCCAGCTATTAGCATCTTCTTTGGCTCATTTGAGATATGTACAACGCAATCTGTCGAATGTGCTTAGATCTTGTTGATCATTCACATTTTGGAAAATTTGTCTCAGTTCAACAATAAACGTGTCATTATCTAGTTGAACCAGTTTCACATATAGTGTAGCCATCTTATATTCTACTATATCACTCACACTGCTTAAATTACATTCCAATAATATATATTCCCGAGATATATATTTAGGCATTCTCAATAATATCCGTAAAATTTTGTCTTCAGATTTCTCCAGTTCTCTTATTAAAGACATTCCCCAAATTTCAGCACCATATAATAAGCATGAAACAATCTTAGCAGAGTATAACATTAATATTGTGCTAACAGAAAAGCCCTCTTGAAGCCTATAAAGATATTCAATGCCATTGTAGCTATCATGCATTTCCTTTTTGTTTCTTGCCAGTGTTGTTTCCAGAGAGCTTGTAATCAATAATTACTCATAGATATTTATAGTATTGTACCGTTTCAATTGGTTGACTGTTAATATACCACTTACAGATCTTATTAATACTGGGTTTTAGTTTGCCGTGAAACGTCATTATCTTGGTTTTACTTATATTAACAGTTAGTGGTTTATGGCAGTAAATCTTTCAAGTGCCTCTGATTTAACTTGTAATCCTTTAGGTGTATAATATTGCAGCAAAAGGTCGTTGGCATACCATAGCCAGCCTAACCTTATTGTTCCAATTTTAATGTTATTCATGCGAGGATCTATGTCATCGCTCATAAAGTCAGCAAGGTAAAGGTTAAAAAGCGTGGCTGCGAGTATGCAGCCTTGCTTGACTCCTCGTACTGTTGCTATCGTTTCTGACAATTTGTCTTCAGCATCAAAGCGTACTCTGATTGAGGTATCATTGTACAGTAGTTGGATCATATGTAATAACCCAGGGGGGATTCCCCAAGCTTTTAGTTTGGCCCAAAGTCGACCATGCACTATAGTGTCGAAGGCTGCAGTAAAATCTATAAATGCTGTATATACTGCCAGCTTGCGACAGGCCCAAGAATAATCTATTGCAGCTACTAAGTTAGCCATATTATCAGTGGTAGAGGAGCCAACTCTAAAACCTGATTGATTTGCAGGAAGAATGTGCTGAGTGGAAATCCAGTAGTTCAATTCACTGAGTAATATTTTAGCAAATATTTTTGCAGGGATGTCAAGCATCGCCAACATCCTATAATTGGCTAGATCCTTACAATCGCCTTTTTTATAGATGGGTAGAATTATACTTCTACGCCACGAATCAGGGATTTGACCATTATTTCCTATCCATTGGAATAAAATGTTAACGCTCGGGCACATTTGGCAGGCGATAACCGCATCGGCGCATTACACGTGCCATCATGGTCCACAGCTCAAGAGTTAGGCAGATTCTTAACAAGTTTAGTTAAAGTTTCGAGAGTATAGGTGCCATGACATACAATGGCATTGCTCGGACCACTTTACTCTTCACTCACAGTTCTACCAAGAGTCTTCTTAACATTGGCTATCCAAACGGACCCAGTCACACTATTAATGGGCAGAGGTTTCTTTTTCGTGTTATAGTGTACCACATTCCTTGACTATTCTTATTTTTCGCCTGAAAGGCTAACTTTCGCCAAATCTCTTCTGCTTTCTTTTTGCGATGGCGTCTAAGCCATAGTTTATATTGTTGTTTAGCCGCTCTTTTTCTTACTGCAGCATCTTTACTTTTTTCATATTGCAGCTCTCTTATTACGGATCTAAGCAGTTTTTTTGCTGCATGTATTTCAGCGTCAAAGATATGCTTTTTCTCATGGCATGAATTCCATCTTTCACTATTTGATATATATTTGCATTTTTTGACACTAACATTTTTGATGGTCGCCACCTTCTTTTCAAAATTAGAGATTATATTTATCAGGTCTACAGAGCCCGTATCTATATTTTCTATACATTTCGTGAGTTCAAGTTCTGCTATAATCTTCCCTTTTTCCAATTTTGAGGGATTCCAGATGATTCTATTACCTGCACAATTAACTCCAAAATCGCCATTCCCTTGATATATGGGTTTTAATTTCTCATTAACAGTGAATAGCAGGAGATTGAGGGGAGATGATCACTCTCATCTCGACAACCAACTGCCTTATCTTGCATCATTGGGTAGGCACTTTTATTAACAATCATATAATCAAGTGTACTCAAGCTAGAGCCGCTTATACGAGTGGCGCACCTGTCACAATCACCTGCTGTATTGCCATTTAAAATGATCAGTTGGTATTTGTTGAAAAGAGTGACCCACGATATCCCAACTCTATTAGAAAAACCAGAGGTAATTGGATCAGGAGTCTGATCATTCGCAAAGATTATCCTAGCTTTCAAATCACCCACTATGATGATAGGGATATTAGGATCATTTTCTGCTAATATTCTCGCAACTGTTGATATATTTACTTTATTAAAAGTGCCCTTTGGAGTATTGTATATATTTACTAACACAAGGGTTGATGCCTGTGGCAATTTACATTCTACAACTACTGCCAAAACCATCGGAGTGGACCATCATGGATTTTCTCCTGTCCAAGGGTGCTTAATTGTAGTAAGTAGTCCTCCTTTGGGTCTCCCTCTGGCACCTTTTACTGCATAGCTTTGAAAAGTACACCGGCCATCAATATTACATGCTTCAGTTAACCATGTTTCCTGTAGAGCTACTAAGCAGAACTTATCAATATTCGCTAGAAGCCCATTATCACTGGTATAGTGAGAGTTGCCTCTCGTGTTCCAAGATAGAATAATGTCACTTTCATCAGGGTCGATTTTCAAAGTGGGACTTGAAAGCTACAGGTAACCATTGCCAATATCCATCAAGGTTGGATACATCACTGATGCTATCTTTCGTGCCAACACTCTGTTTCGCAGGTGGGATTATGCACTATTTTAACGCTGATTGGATAGTTCTTTCCGGCCCGTTGTTCGATTCTGGGATATTAGTTCTGTCTTCTGCAGTTAACACTGGGCTAATCACATTTTTTAGTCTGCACATAATGGTTTCTTTACATGAAAACCCCAGCTTATCAAACAACACTCCATGGCTTAATATATAATGATGAATTGCTAGATCAACACACCATATATTAGTAGTGACTGTACTAGAGGACACCAACTGATCAACAATTTTAAAGTCGTTAGAGGAGATCATTTTCAGTGGGACAATAGACGCACATAGCTCAAGTACTCACTGTCTGTTTAATATAGTTAACTCATTTGAGGCGTCAATTGCCTCAATTTGGAGAGCGCGAACATGATTGAAAGGCACCTCTCTGTCATTGATATGGGATTGTTAAGAATTCAAAGTAGGTTTTTCTTGAAATCTCACGGTTTTTGGTGCAGATTTCCTAATCTTATCAGGCAGTCTAGTATCTTCAGATATTTGTTTGTAATAACATCTTCAGATGATTGCGAACTTTCAAATATCGTTTGAATGTCTACCAATATTGCATCGGCAATCCCTTTATCTTTCTTATATTTCTTTTTTCTTTTAACTATTGCTTTAAAAGTTCCTTGACATTTTTCAGGAGATTTAGGTTATTTTTTGCTTAGAACTAGCTGGAAATTATCTAATATCTGGCATCTATGTTTTTTTAAATTTTACCTTTGACCACTAACTTTGCATTCTCTATTGGATCATGTATCATCACAGTATGTTCACCAACATAATTTGGTTCTTTAAAAATGGAAATGGGTTTTTCACCTGTGTTCCTATCATCCAGTGTTACTACTGGCTGTATTGGCTCAATATTACTTATACTAGAAGTTAGTTTTGCATCAATGATACATCCATTAAAAGCAGCGTGTACAGACTTATTTCCATACATCGCTGCTTGGGATTATCTTTTTTTCTTTAAGATTATACAGGGTTTCTTGTTGTTTTTGTTCTTACCTATGTTGATCGTTTGTTTTACTATGTGCACGTGACTCATGTCAGAGTCATGTTCTGTAGTGTTATAGTCATTGTTTGTAGCTAAAGGCAGAACCTCTACGGGCGCCTGGGTCACTTTCTCATTCAAAGGTAACCTACACTTCTATGTTTCTCTATGGGTATTTGTACTGTTGTCGTTAAAGCTTTTTTCTCTCCCATTGTGATTTTATGTAATAGCAGAGAATGCATATCTAATATCCGTTAAATGCTATCACATTTATCCATAAGACTTGTCAGCAGATTTTTCAAGGCTTCGAACAATTCTCCAGCATTCAAATTCACAATGCTAACATCATTTGTAGTGCCTAAGATGCTAATATGAAGGGTATTCTCTGGTGTGTCAGATGAAACCATTTCTTGGATAGGGGCCACCCGTCTATTAATAATCTGGCCTGTTGTGGGTTCAATCTCAAATCTGTCACATTGCTTCCTTTGATCATTCTGATCTATAATCGGTGAATCACTAATTTGTACACATTGTTTCTCAGATTGCACTAACAAAGGGCATTTTTTAGTTGTACAAAAATTCTGTTCAAACAGGGATTTTTCTACTATTACATGCTTCACATCACCTTGTTTTTCTCCAGTCAAATCTAATTCTGTTACAACTACTGGTAGTTTAACAATAGACACTGTGGGCAGATGATTCTCAGCAATTTTACTCAGTGATCATACACAGTATGTGTCGGGCAAAGTATCTGTGTCGTTATTATCTACTATGGTGCGGATATCCAAATCAGATTCGTCTTGATTCAGTAGCGACTTAGTACTGTTTATATCTTTTGCTTCCGCGTCAGCATGTGCTCAGTCAAACGGCATCCCTGTATTTGCATTTGGACTAAGTAATACTTGGGCAAGTAGCCTAGTCTATACAAGGGAGGGCTGCACTAAGCTCTTCTATAATTTTGTGTGAGCTGATCTCAATGTCACGTGACGTTAGCTTTGTCGGGCTCACAACTGCCGGGCGTTCGATTTTATTGAAGAAGGTTGTCATTTTGGCAAGCTTGCACTCAGTGTGTAAGCTAGGTTGCATTATCATTTTGCGTTTACCCGCACAATTTGATCGAACTGAGGACTCTCCGCCAGAATTGCCAGCACTCATAATCGGGGACTGAGACCTGCTAGTCTGCATTGTGATTTGATTCTATCTATAAATAGAATGCAACCCCATGTGCACGGCGAACACAGTCGCAGATCATAAGCAGTGGCAGGTAACGCTGTAGAACCACCAGTGTGCACGCACAGTTCTCTAGATACCTTAGCAGCCAAGTATTGCCAAACGACACATTTTAGGAACACATACTATACCATAAACATTTCAATTGGGAAATGCTTAAATTAGATGACGCTCCAGTTAATTAAGGCAATAATCACCACCTTTGATCTTAAAGTATGCTATCTAACTCACTCAGTAAAATCAGATCATCTAGTATGGCAAAACTGCTTCCTAGCAACACACAGAGAGTGTAGAGCGCGAAGTAGCGAACAGCATACAGCGCTACTTCAAAAAGCTACTTCCGAAAAGCGCGCGCACCGAATAGCGAATGCACCCGGCTTTTTGTGGTCTCCTGGGTAAAAGGGGGCGGGGTTCCCAACAGTATTGCCTAAAACAAAGGAAAATATATATAAATGTAGTAATATAAGAGTCTCTTCTGCTAATCAAGAAATAGTCTCTTCATGAGTCTTTTGGGTAGAATTTAGTCTCTATGAAGAAAAGTTCATACCTTTGCAACACAATCCACATGTTCCAAGTAGAATAGCGTGCCAGCAAATATCGCTGCTTCAAAGAGCTACTTCCGAAACCGTGCATAATAAAAAGATTATGGTGTTCGATTTCCAATGTAAATTAGCGGCACAATTTAACTGGAAACTGAAAGGAGTTCCCATTGAGGTTGTCCTCCAGTAGATGCATCTTGGAATCATTTTTGACACGAAACTCACGAGTGCTCTTCATCTGAATAAACTCAAGGTTCAAACAGGTATCTGCTCCCTTGCTCCAGAGGGTGGGGGTTATTCTGTGGGATCCTTGGTTAAATTGTATTCCATAAAAATTCTACATATCATTACCTATGCTGCTGAGTTATGGGCCTTGGGTTCATTGGAAGCTGTCTCCGAACTTGAAATTGCAATTTAAAAAAAGATGTTAAGATTACCTTTGTTTCTCATCCGAAATGTTTCATTTGGAGTTGTTCCCGATTAGAGAGCGTATCATGTTAAACTGCTCAACGTTGTACTGGAAGCTAGCACACGCTCAGAGAAACAAACTCTTGGGGTTGTTGTTTGAGGCGTTCTTCACTAAAGTCGCCTTCATGCAGCCATGAACCTTACGAACCATTAGGGGCATAACTGATGTATGGACTAGATCTCAGGGGGACTCCTTGGAGATTAATCTCAATCTATATAAAAGAACTATGGGGTGTAAGGATGGCATGGTATCAATAGTAAGACAGACACAAGTGACTACAGTTCAACAGTGTTTATTGAACTTCAAAAATGGTTTGAAAAAAAAACGCAAGCCTTGACCATCAAATAATAATGCAGTAGTTCGTAGTGGTGTCTTGTCAAAATAAATGGGCCTATACTAATAAACCTATCGCCAATCCTTACCTCTAATTACAAATAGTGTGGGAAACAGTGTTATGTAAAAGAAAATAGTGTGCAAGAAATTAGAAGTCAGGATATTCAGGCTGTTGGTCTCCCTTCTCCACATTTTTAGTACAGGACAAGGCGACACACTCAAGCTTAGCAAGTATGGCTTCTCTAGCACGACAGTGCAGTTCAAACATTAGCATCAGGGTCTTCCATGCCCAAGTCTCTTTGCCTTTCAAAGTCTCTTCTTTCAGAGGGCCTGATGCGACAAACCAACACAAAGTTATTTTCCTCTCGGGATTTCACATGCACTAAATTTCTCAGGTGATTCACTATTCACCTCAGATCCCCCTCAGCCGGGCTCATATCCTCTTTAACACAATACTCGTAGGATTTTCATGTGTCAAATTTCTCAGGTGATTCACGGTTCACCCCAGAACCCCCTCAGCCGAGCTCAGATCTTTTTCAACACAGTGTTCAATCAGACTCCCTCCGCCGGGCTCTGACAAATTTAAATTTACTTTAACACAAACTTGCTTTATCCAAAAGCTCTCAGCTGATCTCCCTTCGTTCGGACTCGGATCAACTTTATCTACTTTATCGTCAACTTTCTTTACTCTATTAACATCGAAGACTTTCGATTGTGCACAGGATTTAGCTTGACCTGTTGCAGGACCTCTTTGATTCGAAGGCCTTTGTCACTCTTTCGCTTTTGCCACCTCACGGTTGGATACCTTACATAGACCTTCGAATGAGCACGCATGTGGTGCCGGACAACTCTGTCTAAGATATCGTATTTTGGTTTCAAAGTTCAATCACTCATCTGTTGTCCAATTTTACTTGCATTGGTTATCACATGAGCTTCATACTGTTGGCTTCAGAGCTCACCATACAATGTTGCTGCTTGCAACCTTGGCTTCAACACAGACCGGTCTGGTAGCGGTCTCCCCAACTCACCGGCTGTGTTGATTTCACTGGTGCTGCTTTGTTGTAGGAGCCAAGGACAGTACCACAGCAGCAGGCGATTCTCCCCACCTTGGTTATCGACGCGGGAGAACCCCGGGTACCTCCAACACATAATGCAGGATTCTTCAGCCTGGTTTCCTGGTCTAACGCTGCCTATTTTTGAGGTTTCATGAAAGTAATGGTTCCTTTTCGAAAAAAGGTCAAGGGCACTTCCCTCCTCGCAATCCCCTTCTGTTTCGACCTCTTTCTCCTCATGTTAAACTGCCATCTTGGAACTGCTGTCTCCTTGTGTGCTTTGCCTCGCTCATGTGCTCTCTTGCTCAGCCTTTTATCCGTGTGGGGAAGTGTAATGGAAGTCAGGTGTGTGTGATGGTCAGTAACTGCCTGAGCTTTGTATTGGGACATGTCAGGTATACGACTCTGGTGTAAGTCCGTTTTCTCTCATAGCGAGCTGTCATTGAGAAAGTGTTTGTTTTGTGAAAGGAGGGGGTTTAGTTCCTAAGCATCCAACCAGGCAGAATTGGGCAAAGGTGCTCCAGGGAAGGGGCACCACGTCTCGCCATCCGGAGTCCCACTCCACGAAGACCCCTCACCCAGGTGATCTTCCGGCACTGGTCCACGCCCAGGAACTGGATCCAAAAGCGATGGCCATAACCAGGCCACCTCCATGACACAGCCTCGGCCCAAACGGGTCAGACACATTCAGGTTTCTCACAGAGGGCCTCACTGAAGGCTGTTATCCATGATCAGTTGATTGTTAATCTGGCTACTAAATCTACTGCTGAATGTTCATCCCATATATAACCGACAGACGGCTGATCCCTTCTTACATTCATAATGTAATTGCTAATCATTTGGTATGGGACTACATGTGTTTAAAATGTAATGCAGTCAAATATTTTGAGATCATTGAGGGATGGCACAAGATTCCAAGAAGAAATAGATTCTGTCACTTTTGCAGCGAGTTTGCACTGGAATCAGTTTGTCACCTCCTCTTTCAGTGCAATGAAATGGCAGAATTACGAACATAGACATTCAGAGTGGCAGGGTACGACACGACCGCTATCGCTGACGCCCTTTCGGACATTTTTATGCTTGGAACAAGTGAGGGATGTTTTATCTTTTTTACAAAAATGTGGAAAAAGATTTTTGAAATGGTGATTTTGGAAGAATAATTGTGCTCTTTCCCTGTTTTTAATAATCGTGATGAAATGACTGTGATAAAATGATGATGTGAAATGTTTTAAAAGTTATTAGTTTAACTGTATGATACTAATCAAATAAAAAAAAAAAACGCAGAACAACCAATAACAATCTGTAAGAATAATCATCCGAATTGGAGGATGGTCAATTAACTGGACACCTGCTTTGCCATTCCTCGCTTACTGGTCAACAGAGCCATTCAGCTTGATTAGCTAAGCCATTAAGATGTTATCCAGTCCAAAGCCAGAATACAAAAAAGCGTGGTTACCACTAATCGATGCCTTGATGAATAAACAAATGGCCAGTTGCACACCACGTCAAGCAACTGAACAAGGATACCTGCCTGCTCCCACCATCACAGCCAAAGGCAGTAATACTATGTCAAACACTGGCAAAAGTACACTTTTCTGCAGCTTCCCTTATGGGTAGTAGCTGCTGGTGCTAAAGGACACATTATCTAGGTAAGCAGAGGTGAACATAGGAAGCTCCAACGCAGCCGATGATGCGCTTAAGACATGAGAAATAAGCAGCCGCTGGTGGGCTCCTGCAAGTGACAGACTGGTTACTTCTCATAGATGAATCACCCCATGATGGCCTTAAACTAATGGAGAAACAGAACAATTTATGAGACTATCAAAAATATCCTAGCTGAGCAGCCGAAAAGGTTCTTCATCCAAAGCTAGCTGACAACCGGCTGCTGAAGGAATACCACTCGATGTAATACTCTTGAGCAGCATATTCCCCTACTGTGCTGCAACTAGCATGAGCTGCTGCAGGAACCTAGCTTGACTTAATCACATGATTGTCAGGGACCGAAAAAACAGAAGTGGCAGAGACTGTGCAATGAACAAGGGATAATACACAGAGAAATCCAGTACATAGAAGTATGACTGGGTGATTTAGTGTTACTATGATGATCAACATCCAGGAGGAACATTGTGGGTGCTGTGAGAAACCTAGGGTTATTCTCCCATTTGGACCCCGAGAATCCTCTATTCGGGTGGCCTGGGCACGTCCGTTGCCTTTGGATCCAGAGCCTGGGGGTGGACCCGTGCGAAAGGATCACCCGGGTAGGGGAGTCTGGGGTCATTCTCATGGGAATACCCTAGGCGAGACACGGTATCCCCCTCTCACCCGTTATCCACAACCACACAAACCCTCTGTCTTTTTGGTATATTTTCAAACACACATCCCCTTCTGCTCCCTCCCCCTTTTTCGAAGAAGAAGAAGAAGAAGAAGAAATTACCAGTGAAAACTACACTAAGACACAGAAGACCGACTACAACACTCTGACGGCAGTCTGTCCCTTTAATGAAGTCCGGCAAGGTCAGGCATACCCAACCCTAATCACACACCTGCTACCCATTAACATCACACAGGTGTATAAAGGGAAACTGCTGGGGAAGTAAGGTCAGATGTAGTTGGGCAAGCAAGTGGGAGGATGCAAGGCTGAGACTGGCAGAGGATTCCTCTTCCAATCCCAAACGCCAAAGGCAAGCTTGGAAGATTGTCTGGAGCTGAGAAACCAAGAGGGTGGGAGATGTCTGGTGAACCCAGAGGAGGACGGCAATGCTGGCCCAGTGAGAAGGAAGGGCTGCAGTGTTTCACAGGAGCCGTACCTCCTACGTGTTGGATTCAGGCAGCCAGGACCTTGCTGTTAAGGTCCGGGCAATTGCTTGATCCTTTGGGACCAGTGCTGACCCCAAGGATGTAGAGACCCTGACCTCATCTCCATGCCAAAGGACCAGCCGCTGAACTCGCAATGCTGCCCTGTGAGTCTGATGAAACGAGAGAGTGGGAGAGACTTGGGCAAGCAGGTGGGAAGCAGAGCGCGTGAGGGAAGGCACCAAGTAAAGCAGGCAAGTGGCCCGAACTCAAAAAGGAAGGTGAAAGTTGATGACAAAATAAATGATGTTGATCCAAGCCCGGAGTAGGGAGACTAAGTGAACAATGTGATAAGAGGATCTGAGCCCAGCTGAGGGGGATCCGTGGTGAACCGTGAATCACCCAAGAAATGCAGCAGTGTCGGAGTGGTCATGTATGGGATTAAAGCAAAGCCATATAGTTTTGAAAGTCTGCGACAGTAAAACAAAGTGAATCAGGAAGTAAGAAGGTTGGGGAAGTATATCACGTTTCAATTGTATATGCCTGAAAGAGAAGGGAACTTTAAATATAATTTTGCACTCTATGGTATTCTACAAATAAGAGACTTTCAAGGGGAAAGAGACTTTGTCGCAGAAGGTCCTGGTGTTTGTTCTGAACTGCATTCTTGTGCTGGAGAACCCAAAGAGTGTGCTAAGCTCGAGTGTTCCACCTAGCCCTGTACTGAAAACGTGGGGAAGGGATGCCAACGGCCTGAACATCCTGACATATCATTTTGTGAACACTTTTCTTTTTGTAACACCGTTTCCCACACTATTTGCATTTAGAAGAATTGGGAATAGGCTTATTAATATAAGTCCTTATATTTTGACAAGACACCACTTGGGCTGCGTTATTATAATTTGATGGTCGTAGCTTGCTCCCATCTGTAGATTTAGGATTAGATGGGCGTGTAACAAACCATTTTTGAAGTTCAATAAACACCCTTGACTGTGGTCATTTGTGTCTGTCTTTGATACCATGCCTTCCTTACAGTGCCATTTGGAGCAAAACTATTCACCATCTTGGAATGCAACAGTACCGTGCAAAAAGCATAATCCCAACGTTACTGAACCCTGAACCCATTGCATGTGATGGCCGATGTGCTTGTTAACAAGAAGGCCTGTATTGATGATGTGATTACACTGCATTGTGTTTTTATCTCTCATAGGGACAGACGGTGTAAGGAGGGCCATTCTGGCTGAAAGGGAGAGTCTCCAAAATATTCGTACAAGCTCAGCCACGGTCTAGCAGCCTGAGTCATTTACTAAGTGATCCATGTTAAGATGGATTTCTGATCTCTGATCTGGTGGGCAGAGGTTTAGAAGGCCAGCCTAGTTTCTTGGAACAGGGTAACCTTCTGGACAATCCAGACCAATCAAGGTAGGAGTGGCGGTGGTGAAGACTAGGTCTCAGGAGGGGTGAGGGTGATCGAAAGCCCACAATGAGCACACACAGTAGATTACTCTTTCAGGTGTATATATCAAAAATACATATACATTTATTAAAGGCCTTTTAAATTGTACACAAAGCAAATCTCAGCAGTAATAACTAAACCAACACAACACTACTATTAAACATATATACAGTCACCAATGGCCTAAAGGAATAGTACTCAGTAAGGGTCCACAAACTGTAAAGAAAGGGAGCATAGAGTGTAAATATTGTTCAGGCAGTCCTTCACTGTTTAAACCCTAACTGAGAGGCAGCCCAATCCCTAAGATGAGTGGAGCCTTGTGCTCAAAAGTACTTTCGGTGCTGGTGCACTCGATCGCGTGGTTGAGCCAAAACAGGGTCTCTTGCTGGGGCTGTAGCGACTCGGGAAGATGAGTGAAGCAGTGAAGAATAAGTTGCCACTATTCAAGGAGGGTCTCCCCAAGAGGGCAGAACAGGATCCAAGAGTTGGGAATAGCTCGGTAGCACAGGCTACTTCGATAAAGAAGAGTGGCCCTCAGGGGACACTCGTGCGTAAAAATGGATGGATGCGCCAGGGCCCACCGGTAAGGGTTTCAAGTACTCACTGACCCTTGGCGCACTCTGGACCAAACTTCAGCAGTCGAGTCCACTTCGGTTGCAGGTTCAAATCCTGCAGTTGCGTGGCTCTGCGGCTTTCATGGACTGCGTTCCAGGGATGATTCTGTGGCGGGTCAGTGGCAATGTCTCTGCTCCTGGTGAAGGGATCAGGACAATTCCACTGCAGTGAGTCTGAGGGCACAGGGGGAGCACAGCATCAAGGCACCCACGAAGTTCATCACCACAGCTGGGCGACACAGTGACCGCGTATGCTCGGGTTCAGGCGTACTCTCCTAATTCCAGATATAGGAATTCTAGGTGTACAAAACTCCTCGGCTGGAGAGTGCCTTATACCCAGAGCTTACAGTCACCAAATGCTTAAGTGTCAACTCGAGACGACGGTGGTTCCAGGGCAAAGGTCCCATGCAACCTGGTCAGTTCACTGGGTGGTCCAGGAACACTTCCGAAAAGGCTCGCTTACAGGTTAAGTTGGAGGTGCAGAGAATAGTTAGTCGCACTAGTCCAATGGGTCGAAGCGCCTTTGCAGACCTTCTAGATTCGATCAGAAACAGGGGGTCCAACTGGACGACAACGGACTCAGGGTGCCAAACCTTCCAGCGGGTCACCAGCGGTTCCTCTGCTCTGCTTCTTGGCTTCAGGATATTTGGCTCCTTTCCTAAATTCAGTGTGAACTCAAGAGATCGACCTGGAATGGGTGCAAGATGCCTTCTCTTATCCAGAATCTCCTTCGTGCCAAAACGAAGAGGACCCATTGTGAGATCTGCTCACATACAGCCATCCCAGACGTGGACCAATCACAGACCATGCAGGTCCCAGTCATTCTCAGTACACCAGACATCCTGGCTCCCAGGGCGTGTATTGGAACTAGACAGTCTAGCCCACATCCTGGAGGCACACACAAGGCATGCAGAAGCCTGCGAAAGCTTTGGTTTGCGCTGGGTTCTGCATGACCAAATAAGGAATTTCTCGGGTCTGCCCGACCTAGGGAAGGCAAAGGGACAAGATGGCCAAAGGACAGAAGAAAGGACCTTGTGGCATGGCCATTCTTGGCACTGGCCACTGTCCTGGGCCAAACGCAGTATGGACCATAGAAAAGGGTCAAAAATACATGAAAAGTAACAGCTGCCATCAGCTCTGTCCAAGGCTCATTTGTACATCAACCGGAAAGTCCTTTCAGGGTGTCTAGGCCCTTAAAAATAAAAGGAAGACCACAGCGCACTGTACTGAAAGGTACTTTGTGCACTGATAAAATGTTGCTAAAATATAGCAACAAAGTGAAAGACTAAGGGAAACAAAGTCTCCCAGTACTGACTTGTCAGTTTCCCCATAACAAAATGAGCAAAAGCCCAGTGGAGTACAGCAGAAGACTGGAGGGAAAATTACACACAAATGGAAACCTTTCCTAAAAATCCACTTTGCTCTTCTTTCACCAGATAGTCAATCAGAAACTGAAGGAACTCGATCCAAAATAATATTCAAAATGGTTTCTGTTACATTCTTAAAATGCTCAGTGGAGATTTTGTCTAAGGTTTCGTTGAGCTCTTTTACTTGCGTTAATTTAATGGCGTACCCCTTGTGGCTTGAAATACATTTTGTATTTTTTTTAAACAAAATTCTCTAGCACATCTTATCACTTTGTTTTCCTGGTGGTAAGTAATTTCCCGTCACCTAAGTAGCATTTACAGCGCTTCTAATCTGTAGTAGAGACTGGACTCTTTAGTTTCAAAATGAGTCTGAACATGATGCAGAGGTGCTTTCCAGATGAGTTGGCACATGCGATAGGCCTGTGGTAAGCTGATCTGAAACTTCCAACATACAGCAGCTTTCTCTGATATTATGCAACTCTTGTAAATGACTGCCTTCTGTAAAACTAAATTGCAGCTTACGAGAGACTGACCGGCAGTAGTGTTTTTGTAGATAACCTTGAATTAAAGAACCATGTGTTCTAAGGAGTTTCCTCATTGTTACAGAACCACAACACTTTATTTTGGACCAGCTAGGCCCTGGTTGTACTTAGTTGGTATAGATCTAGCTTAGGAGGTTTGTAACGGTTTATTGAGTGGCCACCCTCAACACAGGGAGTTCCTTCCTTCCCTAATATAGGTGTCACACAAACGGTTTAATGTTATTTTATGAAGCCCTATCTCCAATTCATCTAATACCCCTTGGATTCCTGCACGCTTAAAAGGTGAACAGTTGGGTTTATAGATTGGTACAAATGCATATGGCAATTATGATTTCACCCACACTTTTGGTTTAAAATAAGCATAGGGTGATTTAGCGGTTTGTTTTCAGACCCCCCACCCCCCTCACTGAAATCCTTTGTTGGGGAAGCTAAACACACAGGATTACCCAATTAAATTACAATCTATACTTTTCAGTGCACACTTGGATTGATATTTGTTAATTTCAAATTGTAATAAAAAATCACCTGTGGTGTTCTGCTAAGGGGAATTAATTAAATTAATATGTTTTAGTTAATTAGACTAAGGATCTACACAGTTGTGCCTCCCCCCACCCCTGCCCACTATAGAGAGAAAGGATTTAAGGCCAGCACACCCCCGCCCCCACCACCTTTTGGTTGCAAAGGGTTCAATTCTCCTTACATAAAAAACCTTGGTTTAAAGTTCAGGAAAGACAGCTGCATTTCAGGGTCCTCTTGAAGGACATTGCAGGGGTCTGGGCAATCCACTCTCAAGGATATTCCCGAGCTCGCTGCCATAGTACCCAGTCCGCTTTTGGGCCTTCCCAGAAATAGACAGCTCCACCCAGAGGCAATTTCTGCAAAATCTCCTTTTGGTGTTTCCTGGTAGCTGTCAGGTCGTAATTTTCAGCAGCCTTCCCCGATGGTAAATTTCAGCAGCTCTGTCTCTTCCTCATAGTGCATCCACTTTATATAGCAGCCATGACACCATCAGTTTACAATCTTGGAGAGGGCCCTGTCAGAGTTCTCACAAATAGGATTGGACAGTTACCCTTCCCTCTTCTCCCAAATCCATCCCATCTCTAGGAATCTAAGGATTGACTAGGAGTCTGGAGCAGACATATGGCAATTGACATATGTCAAATTTTTGGTAAAACTAGTTGTGTCAAAAACGTTGTGATTTACTAGTACTTCCGTAATATATATATTTAGCGATTTAGCTAATCAGGGGGAATTTAATAAAACAGCTGGGTCTACACAATGTTGCACAGTTCATTGACAATTTTCAGCCGTTTTTACAAAAAGCCTAACAGTTAGGAACATGTAACTTATTACCCATATTCCTAATTGCACGCTCCACCAGCATGCCAACATTCGTTTTCGGGACATGTTAAAAGCAGCCAGGAACACATGTTAGCTTGCCCTTACAATTCCCTAAGTCTTTGTATCACCCAAATATCCTTGAAATTATCTACAAAATAAAACGCACATATATACAGTGTGATTTGTAGTTTCTCAGGTAAAGCCACAATTGTGACAGTCCATTTAAACAAAGGGAATCTTCATATGTCCAAATATGAGGTTCCCTTCCTCCAGGCCATTTGTCTCTTTGAGGCAGACTGTTTGTTTAGTCTTTTTTGCTTGAGGTGTGTTTGTCTCTCAGGCAGCTTGTTTGATTAGTCTTTGTTGGTTGAGGTGTAGTGTTCAGATTGTAAATGGGGGATGCATTTGCTACACAGAGATCCTCCACTGCAGATATCTGGCATCCTGTCCTCTTATCTGAAAGGCTTCTATGTTCCTGTATTTTATTCTCCAGAGTTCAGCCTTAATTATAGCCCCTGTGTTCATACCTACCCTCTACTTTGCTCATGAACCAGCCTGAGCGTTTGTCCTGCTCAGATCTGCCCTCAGAGACAGTAGGTCTAGGGAAAGTCTTAGCAGGACACATCCTATTGCAGTTGTAACCAGCTCGCTTTCAGTGGGGGGAGTTCTTTGTGAATTTTGCCCAGAGCCCCACCATTTGTCCTGGGCTTAAATGGACTCCCATATTGCATTTTCTAACATCAGCCTTGATTCCTTGACATACAGTGTGTTTTCAGGGTCCACTTTGCTTTTTTTGCTGAAAGTACAGGGCTGTTTCTTTCAGTCATTAACAAAATACACTTTTCATTGTCTGCTGTTTGTTTTCATGCTGAAAAGGGAGCCTGAATTGTCACAGTGCACCACACTTTGATGGGTGACAGTTTCTGTAAAAAGGCTGCATTTTATTTCTCAGCCCGTAATGTGATGTGCTTTTCCAATCTGCACTTGGATTATATTTTTGTTTTAGCCTTCTCTGGATTTCCCTTGCAGAAAAACACCTGCATAGTTTGCCGAACTAGGCCTACAGAAACTTTTCATGTCAACCAAGCAGGCTTTTCTTTTCAAATGTTTTGCCGGTATTTTGCATGCGAAGCATAATCTACCTTACTTTTTGCAACATGCACACCGTTTTCCCTGACATGTTGGCAGGGGGACATTTTTCTCATGCCTTGCTTCAACTTGCAAACACATATGCAAAGACATTTTTGTGTCAGTGTGTAAAAATCCAGTTTTTCTTGTGAAAGGAACTTTTGAATTTCTTCTTCCTTTGTGAATTAAAATGCTGCTTTTCCTTTGGTAAAGGCATGTAGGCCTTTTTCACATGGCCCTTCAGTTCCTTTGGTTTGGGGCCTTTGATTACACCTCACAGGTTTCTTCTGAAATTGGGCCAGCAGTGGACCTTCATCATTGCATCTCATTTCCCCTTAATGGATGTGTTGCAGCGGTACATCTGTCATACTGTACTGGCTTTATTTATAAAATAAAGCACAGGAAGTAGGAGCTGTATTGTGGTGGTATTTATCAACCTCAAATAATCATGTGTCAATAATGTAAAGTAAGTAGAAGTCATTAATGCTTTGCTATCCTGTAGTGCGTAGCAGGCAATCTTCCTCGCCGTGTGCTTCTCTCATCTTGTGCCGCAACCTCACATGCTGAGCTCCTATTCGGAGATCAGGTAGACCCGTTCTTGTGAGACTTTCGCACACCCCAAACATTCCCTACTGTGAGAAACCTGAAGGTGTCTCACCTGCTGATCCCCAGGGATCGGTCATCTAGGTGGCCAGGACATGGCCATTGCTATTGGATCGAGTTTCTGGGAGTGGACCAGTGTGGGAGGATCACCTAGATGGGGGTCTTCGGGGGGAGTGAAAGTGAGGGGAAAGCTGTGCGAACTGTGATATTGTGAAGCACGCACTTGCAATAGAAGGACAGAGTGACCCAGCAAGACGTTATCACCCTTTGGAAGCTTCTGTTTAAATTGGCAAGTACTTTGAGAGGCTAACGCTGACCAGAAGGATCGGAGCCCGGCAGCTGAGGGGATCCTAGGGTGAAGAATAATCACCTGACATGAAAGTTATCAGAAAGAACTTTTTGTTTTCTTGTTTTGTGGCATATCATGCCCTCTGAAGCAAGAGACTTTGCATGAGAAGAGACCTGGAAGCAGAAGACCCTGATATAGAGAAAAGTAACTGTAAGCTTGTGCCGGAGAAGCCCAGGAGTGTGCTGTGCTCAAGAGTCCCGCCTTGTCCCGTGCTAAAAATGTGGGCAAGGGAGACCCCAGCCATAGTCTCCTGACTTATCATTTGGTGAACACTTCTTTCTTTTCTTATTACCCCACACTATTTTGTATTAAAGCGGTAAGGATTGGAAATAGTGTTTTTTGTATAGGCCCCTTTTATTTGACTAAACTCTACTAGGACTGTATTATTATTATTTGATGGCCGTAGCTTTCTACCATCTTAGATTTAGGTTTAGATTAGGTGCTTATCACACCCATTTTACAGTTTACTAAACACCCTTGAACTATGATCACTTGTGTCTGTCTTGCTTTGATACCATGTCTTCCTTCCACTATGTACAGTGTTTTGAGGGAATTTAAGTCATGCAACTCCCGCCCCCTCATCTGCACCCTTCGGAATAT
This sequence comes from Ambystoma mexicanum, assembly GCF_040938575.1. Taxonomy (NCBI): domain Eukaryota; kingdom Metazoa; phylum Chordata; class Amphibia; order Caudata; family Ambystomatidae; genus Ambystoma; species Ambystoma mexicanum. The sequence continues at coordinate 20,192,784 of NC_090933.1, read as the reverse complement.
GGTGGCATTGATTGCATATGTTTAAGGCAAAAAAGCAAAATCTGTACCTTTTTGCTTCAGTAATGCCTGTATAGCTATTTAACTTGCACAGTTCCATTGCACTCAAATTGAAAACAAGTTCATTCAGAATTAATTGTTTCGCTTGTGTCATGGGAACCCTAGTACTATGGGCATCAACATTCTAAAATCAAATAATGTTTTCTTTGCTTGATTAAAATGACAGACTAACAAGTAAATCGCTAAATTTCACATCTTTGTAATGTTGTTCCTGCTACATAAAAATAAGGACCATCCCCTTTTCACTAAATGAGCATCTTGCTTATTCATCAACTTTCGGTGATGGCAAACGTTTTGGCTTTCAGTATCCCAGTGGTAATTTTGGGTTGGCTGCGGGAGCAGTGTAAACAAGGCTACGTTGCACCAGTTTTGCTCTGGGCTTGGCCTTTTGGGTAGTGAATGTGGATGTAGAATATTTTTCTTTATAATCGTAGGCTCAAAGCACTTCATTCCTAGCTTTAGGTTCTGAGTAGACTTAGAAAAAGCATGCAAGACGTCAGAGCATTGCCTTCAGTATTTGTATTGTTGCATCGTTTGGTGCATATCCATATTTTAATTCCACATAGTCGTCAACTCCTCTAAATCCACACATATAGATATGTACATATGGTTGTCGCACTCCTTATAGCAAGGTTGCTGAGGTTTGTCCGGATAGTGGGGTATTGTGACCTTGCCAGGGGTGAGCTGGTCTATGGTGGCAGGAATAGTGGACTGAGGGGAGAGGAAATGTGTAGCAGGATAACATCTTCTACTGCCCCACACATAATGGAATCCTTGCAGGGTTTAGGTGATCTCAGTTCTTTGCAGTTGGTTTTACATGGACAGTGCCTCCGGGAGATTGTTTTAGGGCCTCCTTCCAAGATCTGGGAAAAGGGACTACATATGGGTGAATGTACTTGATGAACTTGCCAAATGGTACCAGTAATTGACAGTCAACTCTGAGGTGCAGGAGCCTAAGTAAGCTACTTCCCCATCCTGATGTGTAGTGTGGTCATCATGATGTTATGTTGATTTATACTGCAAACCTGTAGCATTTGCATGGTCTCGAGGTGCTTGCGTGGCTCTGTAAGAAAGTGGGTGGGGTAATTTAGTGAAGGGAAGAGTAATAGGATAGAGGTTGTGCTGTTCTGTTGATGCTTGCCAGTAGAAACTAGAGTCTGTGCATGTCGGTTTTCTGAGTGTGCTTTGAGTGCACTGGGCTTGTTGTGTCTGAAGCAGTAACACCCAGTGTCTGGGTTGTCTGTTTGTGTCTGTTTTTACTTGTGGCGGATGTGTGGCTTGATGTTTTGTGTGTAGTATGGCTGTCTCTTTTAGGCGTGTGTGGTACGTGGGAGGTATGAGCTGGAAGAGGAGCAGTGAGCAGTGGCTGGTTAATAGTTATTAGTGTGTGGTTGTTTTATTGTCGGTTACAGGATCTGTATTGTTCCATGATTGACTTGGGTTCGGGTGCGAGTTGTGGGAGATGCCTGTTTCTCAGTTAATTGAATAGCCAGGTTTTCAGTTGTTTTCTAATGGTGAGTTGATCTTCGGTTATCCTTAGTTTGGCTATCAAACGGGAGCATGCAGTTCCTCTGAATTTCCTTTTTCTCATAGTGTTTTGTTTCAATTTGGACGTTGTTGCTCGATCTTCGGTTTCATCGGTAGTTGCTAACAGTTGATTTTAGTTTAGAGAAATTCAGCTCCTTATCCATGTAGTGATTTGTGAGCGATGCAGAGGGCTTTGAAATGAATGCATTTTTTTTACTGGAAGCCAGTGTAGGCTTTTCAGGGCTGGTATGATGTGATCTTTTTTGTTTAGTCTCGGGAGAAGTCTTGAATATGATGTCTGTGATGAATCGGCTTCAGGGATACATTTAGAGTGTTTGGGGAGAAACAACCAGCGGTTTGGGGACTAGAATACCAAGAAAATACTTCCCCCATGGCATTATTCAGTGAAGCTCGTGGTGCTTATAAGTTGGCCCTCAGTGGGGGCACTCGCCACTTCGGTTGCAGGTTCAAATCCTGCAGTTGCGTGGCTCTGCGGCTTTCATGGACTGCGTTCCAGGGATGATTCTGTGGCGGGTCAGTGGCAATGTCTCTGCTCCTGGTGAAGGGATCAGGACAATTCCACTGCAGTGAGTCTGAGGGCACAGGGGGAGCACAGCATCAAGGCACCCACGAAGTTCATCACCACAGCTGGGCGACACAGTGACCGCGTATGCTCGGGTTCAGGCGTACTCTCCTAATTCCAGATATAGGAATTCTAGGTGTACAAAACTCCTCGGCTGGAGAGTGCCTTATACCCAGAGCTTACAGTCACCAAATGCTTAAGTGTCAACTCGAGACGACGGTGGTTCCAGGGCAAAGGTCCCATGCAACCTGGTCAGTTCACTGGGTGGTCCAGGAACACTTCCGAAAAGGCTCGCTTACAGGTTAAGTTGGAGGTGCAGAGAATAGTTAGTCGCACTAGTCCAATGGGTCGAAGCGCCTTTGCAGACCTTCTAGATTCGATCAGAAACAGGGGGTCCAACTGGACGACAACGGACTCAGGGTGCCAAACCTTCCAGCGGGTCACCAGCGGTTCCTCTGCTCTGCTTCTTGGCTTCAGGATATTTGGCTCCTTTCCTAAATTCAGTGTGAACTCAAGAGATCGACCTGGAATGGGTGCAAGATGCCTTCTCTTATCCAGAATCTCCTTCGTGCCAAAACGAAGAGGACCCATTGTGAGATCTGCTCACATACAGCCATCCCAGACGTGGACCAATCACAGACCATGCAGGTCCCAGTCATTCTCAGTACACCAGACATCCTGGCTCCCAGGACGTGTATTGGAACTAGACAGTCTAGCCCACATCCTGGAGGCACACACAAGGCATGCAGAAGCCTGCGAAAGCTTTGGTTTGCGCTGGGTTCTGCATGACCAAATAAGGAATTTCTCGGGTCTGCCCGACCTAGGGAAGGCAAAGGGACAAGATGGCCAAAGGACAGAAGAAAGGACCTTGTGGCATGGCCATTCTTGGCACTGGCCACTGTCCTGGGCCAAACGCAGTATGGACCATAGAAAAGGGTCAAAAATACATGAAAAGTAACAGCTGCCATCAGCTCTGTCCAAGGCTCATTTGTACATCAACCGGAAAGTCCTTTCAGGGTGTCTAGGCCCTTAAAAATAAAAGGAAGACCACAGCGCACTGTACTGAAAGGTACTTTGTGCACTGATAAAATGTTGCTAAAATATAGCAACAAAGTGAAAGACTAAGGGAAACAAAGTCTCCCAGTACTGACTTGTCAGTTTCCCCATAACAAAATGAGCAAAAGCCCAGTGGAGTACAGCAGAAGACTGGAGGGAAAATTACACACAAATGGAAACCTTTCCTAAAAATCCACTTTGCTCTTCTTTCACCAGATAGTCAATCAGAAACTGAAGGAACTCGATCCAAAATAATATTCAAAATGGTTTCTGTTACATTCTTAAAATGCTCAGTGGAGATTTTGTCTAAGGTTTCGTTGAGCTCTTTTACCTGCGTTAATTTAATGGCGTACCCCTTGTGGCTTGAAATACATTTTGTATTTTTTTTAAACAAAATTCTCTAGCACATCTTATCACTTTGTTTTCCTGGTGGTAAGTAATTTCCCGTCACCTAAGTAGCATTTACAGCGCTTCTAATCTGTAGTAGAGACTGGACTCTTTAGTTTCAAAATGAGTCTGAACATGATGCAGAGGTGCTTTCCAGATGAGTTGGCACATGCGATAGGCCTGTGGTAAGCTGATCTGAAACTTCCAACATACAGCAGCTTTCTCTGATATTATGCAACTCTTGTAAATGACTGCCTTCTGTAAAACTAAATTGCAGCTTACGAGAGACTGACCGGCAGTAGTGTTTTTGTAGATAACCTTGAATTAAAGAACCATGTGTTCTAAGGAGTTTCCTCATTGTTACAGAACCACAACACTTTATTTTGGACCAGCTAGGCCCTGGTTGTACTTAGTTGGTATAGATCTAGCTTAGGAGGTTTGTAACGGTTTATTGAGTGGCCACCCTCAACACAGGGAGTTCCTTCCTTCCCTAATATAGGTGTCACACAAACGGTTTAATGTTATTTTATGAAGCCCTATCTCCAATTCATCTAATACCCCTTGGATTCCTGCACGCTTAAAAGGTGAACAGTTGGGTTTATAGATTGGTACAAATGCATATGGCAATTATGATTTCACCCACACTTTTGGTTTAAAATAAGCATAGGGTGATTTAGCGGTTTGTTTTCAGACCCCCCACCCCCCTCACTGAAATCCTTTGTTGGGGAAGCTAAACACACAGGATTACCCAATTAAATTACAATCTATACTTTTCAGTGCACACTTGGATTGATATTTGTTAATTTCAAATTGTAATAAAAAATCACCTGTGGTGTTCTGCTAAGGGGAATTAATTAAATTAATATGTTTTAGTTAATTAGACTAAGGATCTACACAGTTGTGCCTCCCCCCACCCCTGCCCACTATAGAGAGAAAGGATTTAAGGCCAGCACACCCCCGCCCCCACCACCTTTTGGTTGCAAAGGGTTCAATTCTCCTTACATAAAAAACCTTGGTTTAAAGTTCAGGAAAGACAGCTGCATTTCAGGGTCCTCTTGAAGGACATTGCAGGGGTCTGGGCAATCCACTCTCAAGGATATTCCCGAGCTCGCTGCCATAGTACCCAGTCCGCTTTTGGGCCTTCCCAGAAATAGACAGCTCCACCCAGAGGCAATTTCTGCAAAATCTCCTTTTGGTGTTTCCTGGTAGCTGTCAGGTCGTAATTTTCAGCAGCCTTCCCCGATGGTAAATTTCAGCAGCTCTGTCTCTTCCTCATAGTGCATCCACTTTATATAGCAGCCATGACACCATCAGTTTACAATCTTGGAGAGGGCCCTGTCAGAGTTCTCACAAATAGGATTGGACAGTTACCCTTCCCTCTTCTCCCAAATCCATCCCATCTCTAGGAATCTAAGGATTGACTAGGAGTCTGGAGCAGACATATGGCAATTGACATATGTCAAATTTTTGGTAAAACTAGTTGTGTCAAAAACGTTGTGATTTACTAGTACTTCCGTAATATATATATTTAGCGATTTAGCTAATCAGGGGGAATTTAATAAAACAGCTGGGTCTACACAATGTTGCACAGTTCATTGACAATTTTCAGCCGTTTTTACAAAAAGCCTAACAGTTAGGAACATGTAACTTATTACCCATATTCCTAATTGCACGCTCCACCAGCATGCCAACATTCGTTTTCGGGACATGTTAAAAGCAGCCAGGAACACATGTTAGCTTGCCCTTACAATTCCCTAAGTCTTTGTATCACCCAAATATCCTTGAAATTATCTACAAAATAAAACGCACATATATACAGTGTGATTTGTAGTTTCTCAGGTAAAGCCACAATTGTGACAGTCCATTTAAACAAAGGGAATCTTCATATGTCCAAATATGAGGTTCCCTTCCTCCAGGCCATTTGTCTCTTTGAGGCAGACTGTTTGTTTAGTCTTTTTTGCTTGAGGTGTGTTTGTCTCTCAGGCAGCTTGTTTGATTAGTCTTTGTTGGTTGAGGTGTAGTGTTCAGATTGTAAATGGGGGATGCATTTGCTACACAGAGATCCTCCACTGCAGATATCTGGCATCCTGTCCTCTTATCTGAAAGGCTTCTATGTTCCTGTATTTTATTCTCCAGAGTTCAGCCTTAATTATAGCCCCTGTGTTCATACCTACCCTCTACTTTGCTCATGAACCAGCCTGAGCGTTTGTCCTGCTCAGATCTGCCCTCAGAGACAGTAGGTCTAGGGAAAGTCTTAGCAGGACACATCCTATTGCAGTTGTAACCAGCTCGCTTTCAGTGGGGGGAGTTCTTTGTGAATTTTGCCCAGAGCCCCACCATTTGTCCTGGGCTTAAATGGACTCCCATATTGCATTTTCTAACATCAGCCTTGATTCCTTGACATACAGTGTGTTTTCAGGGTCCACTTTGCTTTTTTTGCTGAAAGTACAGGGCTGTTTCTTTCAGTCATTAACAAAATACACTTTTCATTGTCTGCTGTTTGTTTTCATGCTGAAAAGGGAGCCTGAATTGTCACAGTGCACCACACTTTGATGGGTGACAGTTTCTGTAAAAAGGCTGCATTTTATTTCTCAGCCCGTAATGTGATGTGCTTTTCCAATCTGCACTTGGATTATATTTTTGTTTTAGCCTTCTCTGGATTTCCCTTGCAGAAAAACACCTGCATAGTTTGCCGAACTAGGCCTACAGAAACTTTTCATGTCAACCAAGCAGGCTTTTCTTTTCAAATGTTTTGCCGGTATTTTGCATGCGAAGCATAATCTACCTTACTTTTTGCAACATGCACACCGTTTTCCCTGACATGTTGGCAGGGGGACATTTTTCTCATGCCTTGCTTCAACTTGCAAACACATATGCAAAGACATTTTTGTGTCAGTGTGTAAAAATCCAGTTTTTCTTGTGAAAGGAACTTTTGAATTTCTTCTTCCTTTGTGAATTAAAATGCTGCTTTTCCTTTGGTAAAGGCATGTAGGCCTTTTTCACATGGCCCTTCAGTTCCTTTGGTTTGGGGCCTTTGATTACACCTCACAGGTTTCTTCTGAAATTGGGCCAGCAGTGGACCTTCATCATTGCATCTCATTTCCCCTTAATGGATGTGTTGCAGCGGTACATCTGTCATACTGTACTGGCTTTATTTATAAAATAAAGCACAGGAAGTAGGAGCTGTATTGTGGTGGTATTTATCAACCTCAAATAATCATGTGTCAATAATGTAAAGTAAGTAGAAGTCATTAATGCTTTGCTATCCTGTAGTGCGTAGCAGGCAATCTTCCTCGCCGTGTGCTTCTCTCGTCTTGTGCCGCAACCTCACATGCTGAGCTCCTATTCGGAGATCAGGTAGACCCGTTCTTGTGAGACTTTCGCACACCCCAAACATTCCCTACTGTGAGAAACCTGAAGGTGTCTCACCTGCTGATCCCCAGGGATCGGTCATCTAGGTGGCCAGGACATGGCCATTGCTATTGGATCGAGTTTCTGGGAGTGGACCAGTGTGGGAGGATCACCTAGATGGGGGTCTTCGGGGGGAGTGAAAGTGAGGGGAAAGCTGTGCGAACTGTGATATTGTGAAGCACGCACTTGCAATAGAAGGACAGAGTGACCCAGCAAGACGTTATCACCCTTTGGAAGCTTCTGTTTAAATTGGCAAGTACTTTGAGAGGCTAACGCTGACCAGAAGGATCGGAGCCCGGCAGCTGAGGGGATCCTAGGGTGAAGAATAATCACCTGACATGAAAGTTATCAGAAAGAACTTTTTGTTTTCTTGTTTTGTGGCATATCATGCCCTCTGAAGCAAGAGACTTTGCATGAGAAGAGACCTGGAAGCAGAAGACCCTGATATAGAGAAAAGTAACTGTAAGCTTGTGCCGGAGAAGCCCAGGAGTGTGCTGTGCTCAAGAGTCCCGCCTTGTCCCGTGCTAAAAATGTGGGCAAGGGAGACCCCAGCCATAGTCTCCTGACTTATCATTTGGTGAACACTTCTTTCTTTTCTTATTACCCCACACTATTTTGTATTAAAGCGGTAAGGATTGGAAATAGTGTTTTTTGTATAGGCCCCTTTTATTTGACTAAACTCTACTAGGACTGTATTATTATTATTTGATGGCCGTAGCTTTCTACCATCTTAGATTTAGGTTTAGATTAGGTGCTTATCACACCCATTTTACAGTTTACTAAACACCCTTGAACTATGATCACTTGTGTCTGTCTTGCTTTGATACCATGTCTTCCTTCCACTATGTACAGTGTTTTGAGGGAATTTAAGTCATGCAACTCCCGCCCCCTCATCTGCACCCTTCGGAATATGGTGGCATTGATTGCATATGTTTAAGGCAAAAAAGCAAAATCTGTACCTTTTTGCTTCAGTAATGCCTGTATAGCTATTTAACTTGCACAGTTCCATTGCACTCAAATTGAAAACAAGTTCATTCAGAATTAATTGTTTCGCTTGTGTCATGGGAACCCTAGTACTATGGGCATCAACATTCTAAAATCAAATAATGTTTTCTTTGCTTGATTAAAATGACAGACTAACAAGTAAATCGCTAAATTTCACATCTTTGTAATGTTGTTCCTGCTACATAAAAATAAGGACCATCCCCTTTTCACTAAATGAGCATCTTGCTTATTCATCAACTTTCGGTGATGGCAAACGTTTTGGCTTTCAGTATCCCAGTGGTAATTTTGGGTTGGCTGCGGGAGCAGTGTAAACAAGGCTACGTTGCACCAGTTTTGCTCTGGGCTTGGCCTTTTGGGTAGTGAATGTGGATGTAGAATATTTTTCTTTATAATCGTAGGCTCAAAGCACTTCATTCCTAGCTTTAGGTTCTGAGTAGACTTAGAAAAAGCATGCAAGACGTCAGAGCATTGCCTTCAGTATTTGTATTGTTGCATCGTTTGGTGCATATCCATATTTTAATTCCACATAGTCGTCAACTCCTCTAAATCCACACATATAGATATGTACATATGGTTGTCGCACTCCTTATAGCAAGGTTGCTGAGGTTTGTCCGGATAGTGGGGTATTGTGACCTTGCCAGGGGTGAGCTGGTCTATGGTGGCAGGAATAGTGGACTGAGGGGAGAGGAAATGTGTAGCAGGATAACATCTTCTACTGCCCCACACATAATGGAATCCTTGCAGGGTTTAGGTGATCTCAGTTCTTTGCAGTTGGTTTTACATGGACAGTGCCTCCGGGAGATTGTTTTAGGGCCTCCTTCCAAGATCTGGGAAAAGGGACTACATATGGGTGAATGTACTTGATGAACTTGCCAAATGGTACCAGTAATTGACAGTCAACTCTGAGGTGCAGGAGCCTAAGTAAGCTACTTCCCCATCCTGATGTGTAGTGTGGTCATCATGATGTTATGTTGATTTATACTGCAAACCTGTAGCATTTGCATGGTCTCGAGGTGCTTGCGTGGCTCTGTAAGAAAGTGGGTGGGGTAATTTAGTGAAGGGAAGAGTAATAGGATAGAGGTTGTGCTGTTCTGTTGATGCTTGCCAGTAGAAACTAGAGTCTGTGCATGTCGGTTTTCTGAGTGTGCTTTGAGTGCACTGGGCTTGTTGTGTCTGAAGCAGTAACACCCAGTGTCTGGGTTGTCTGTTTGTGTCTGTTTTTACTTGTGGCGGATGTGTGGCTTGATGTTTTGTGTGTAGTATGGCTGTCTCTTTTAGGCGTGTGTGGTACGTGGGAGGTATGAGCTGGAAGAGGAGCAGTGAGCAGTGGCTGGTTAATAGTTATTAGTGTGTGGTTGTTTTATTGTCGGTTACAGGATCTGTATTGTTCCATGATTGACTTGGGTTCGGGTGCGAGTTGTGGGAGATGCCTGTTTCTCAGTTAATTGAATAGCCAGGTTTTCAGTTGTTTTCTAATGGTGAGTTGATCTTCGGTTATCCTTAGTTTGGCTATCAAACGGGAGCATGCAGTTCCTCTGAATTTCCTTTTTCTCATAGTGTTTTGTTTCAATTTGGACGTTGTTGCTCGATCTTCGGTTTCATCGGTAGTTGCTAACAGTTGATTTTAGTTTAGAGAAATTCAGCTCCTTATCCATGTAGTGATTTGTGAGCGATGCAGAGGGCTTTGAAATGAATGCATTTTTTTTACTGGAAGCCAGTGTAGGCTTTTCAGGGCTGGTATGATGTGATCTTTTTTGTTTAGTCTCGGGAGAAGTCTTGAATATGATGTCTGTGATGAATCGGCTTCAGGGATACATTTAGAGTGTTTGGGGAGAAACAACCAGCGGTTTGGGGACTAGAATACCAAGAAAATACTTCCCCCATGGCATTATTCAGTGAAGCTCGTGGTGCTTATAAGTTGGCCCTCAGTGGGGGCACTCGCCAGAGCTGGAGAGTGGCTTGGATACCTGTTTGCACTTCACACGCTCACCACAAACTGCGGACAGAGGAGTTTGGGCAGCTCGCATGCATAGTTGCACTGCCGGACAAAACATGCTGATGGTCCAGGGAGCCAGACCATTTAGCCACAGTTTGCCATGGCAGAACTGCTTGGCCTCATAATAGTTGTGGCACCCGTTCAACTCCTGGCTTGTCCCCATTTCCATTCATTTAATTGGCAAACAAGACCGCCAAGGAAATACTCATCCAGCCCCTCATGGTGTCCCTACAGATGTTCACTGAATGCCCTTCTACTGTCCTTGCAAATAGATTTTTCAAGTTTAAACAGGATGTTTACAATACAAGCAAAGGGACTGCCATGGGCTGTACCTTTGCTCCCAGCTTCGCAATTCTCTTTATTCCATTGTTTGAGGAGACCTACATTCTTGGCTCAAATAACCCATTTAGGGAGTCCATACCTGTCTGTGGGCCTCATCACGAGTTCGGCAGTAGCCCCTAAATGCGACAGTAACGGTATTGCTGCCGCATTTAAGGGTCTGCCCAATCTCAGGTTGGGTGTAAAGTTTGGAGTTGTACCTCCAGCTTTTTGCTGGAGGTAAAAATCCAGCATTCTGCCGTTTTGGGTGCTATTACTGCTAGCACTATTACCGCTGGCGGTAATAGGGCTCCCCCCAATGGACACAATGGGGAATGGGGTCTTAATGATAGCACCGGATCGAAAAGCAGTAACGCTAACTGCTGGGATACCACCAAGGTTTATGATAGAGCCCATAAGAGTTATATCGATGATATACTCCTAATTTGGGAGGACACAATCTAATCTCAAACATTTTATGACATGGATCAACAATTTGGATAACTGTCTGCATTTTACATGCATATCCAATAACAAATGTATCTCCTATTTTTTTATAGATATTTTGATAAGACACGACAATAGAAAACTGGAGACAGACCTGTTCCCAAAACCCACTTAATACGACTATACATTTCTCGAGTCACCATCCTAAAGCTTTGATCCACAACCTCCCATATGGACTGTTCTTGTGAGTATAGAGAAACTGTACTCCAATATCTGATTTTGAGGCCCAAGTGGAGGTTCTCCAAAAGACTACTAGCACAAGGCTACCCTAAAATGTTTTTTAAAAACTGTCGCAGGAGAGCCAATATACTAATAGGGAGGTCCTGCTTGAAACAATGATAACACTAGTAAAAACTCTGGTCGTCTTACTTGTGTTATCACTGTCTGTCAATTCAGTGATTCCATAGAAAGAGCATTCCTAAAGGATATTGGCATACTTGGTCGAAAAACATTTGACCTTTTACTTTTGACAGAATTTTTTTGATATTTTTTGTTGGTCGAAATTTTGACAAATTTAATTAAATATATATATGGGGTGGGGTAAGCGAATGGAGGGTGTTACGGGGTGTCTCCCCCCCACATTTCGAAACAAAAAAAGAGCAAAAACAATTCGGTCAAATGTGAAAATGTCAAATATTTTCAACCAAGTAGACCCAAACCTTCCTAAAGAACTGGCACGTTTTACGAGAAATTGATCCAAGTTGGCAAAAGCCTCTTTTGTACCACACACGCCCTTGCAGGTCATGCACTGCTTGTACATTTTCTAAACACTGTTGCTTTTGAACATGGTGGTAGTATATGGCAATTGTGTACTTACACTACATTCAAGAGTAGGCACTTGATGTATACTATTGTGTGCTCATGTAAGAAGATAGATGTAGGGAAAACGTCATAGGTAGTGCAGTTAAGAATTAAAGAACATTGTTCAAAAATCGTTCAAATATTCGGACAGGGACAGTATCTGCCCCTCTCGTGACACATGTTTTGCAAATGGGGCACCCTGTTGATAACCTGTCCTGGTTTTGCCTTGAGAATGTGGGTGCAGCCAATGGTGACCTGTTGGCTTGAAAACATTCATATAAAGAACAACGTTGTATTTTAAATTTAAAAACAATTGAGGATGGCCCGAATCAGTTGTGGGTTGAACGCCGTCGTGGACCGTAATCCAGATCAGTAGAGAGGGTAGTGTAGTACAAGGTGCTAGAGTGCACTTGCTATGTGTGCAGCAGAGTATAATGGGTGGTGTGTAGCTGAATGCTAGAGCTAGATGTGATGCAGTGGTATTGTACGAAAAGTAGAATGGGTGCAGCGAAACCAATTGACTATGGTATCTGCATTCTGGCGGCACTGTGTGCTTGAAATCGACTTTGTGTACCGCTAGGCTGAATTAGTCGAGGGGTGTACCTGTTCGCTATTGTTTGTTGGTGCAGAGGCCTAGTGGTGTGTTGGAGTGTCTGTGTGTTTTCCTAGGGAATCCTGTTGCTGTTCTGCTTCCAGTGGCCATGGTAGCTCCTTGTTACTTGATGGGTCAGATTCTATGTCGAACCCGTAGGCTCGCCTTATGCTTCTCTTTCTTTAATTACCATTAACTACAGAAAGCTCAGCAGCAAGACTAATAGAGTAGAAGTTCTTAGAGAAATAAAACGTGCATATGTGTGACAAAAATCCTTGTAGAAAACATGTTCCCCAAATATCCAAACATCAACTTGGAGCTTGCTGAACTCCATTTCCCTGAAGTCTCTGGTAAATTGAACCTTGGCCACTCAACATGTGACTTAAACCCAGCCAATCCAACATCCAATTGGCCCTTCAAATACGTGTAACTCATCCTGAATTTTGTCTAGTCACAATATACTGTATGTACGTTATTTTCAGAATTGATACATAGTGGTATTGTACTCACATTAACTGCAAAGTGCGTTGTTTCATAAACATCTGTCCCTCTGAGGAGGACTTGCCGCGTTGCGTCCATGCCTCGGATCGCGTGTGTATTGACATTTTTGTTTGTGCCTGTCAAGGCCGCGGAGCGAGGCTGGCCAGGGCTCCCCCCTCTGCACCTTGACAATTCCTGTTGTGGTGCAGGGGGAAGCCCTCTTGGGCCACGGTCGTTGGCTCTCTGCCCCTCCTCCATCCAGCTAGGCCACAAGCAGGGGGGACCCGCACATGTGGTGGGTCCTTTTCTCATTACTCCTGATGCTCGGTAACGTATTTTCTCCAAATTTGAAAGAGGATTTTCAGTTCACCAAGTGTCAGAGGTACATGGATCCCATTCCTGGAATCGTTTTAAACATTTTTTAATATAAATTATCAAGGCGCTTAACAAGACTCGGGGGCAAAATATATTTTCTTTAAAAAGAAGGGAGAGTGCAGAGGAGATTACCTCAAACCTACATCTAGCCCCACTGCCAGCATGGCCAGATACAATCCTCAATGTGACCAAGAATGGTCTGAGGGGGAGGCCGGCCTGCCCATAGCAGGACTTGGCACTAGCAGCCAGTTTGAAGAGTCCTTTGGTGGAGACCACTATAAAAAGGTTGCAGACCTGTTAGTGTCCATTCAGCTACACCTTGATGACATGGAGGTGCACCTAAAAAGGTGCCCCCAGCACATCCAAAGAGGGGGCAAAGAAAAGGAAGAGTGCCTCCACAGGGGGAAGTATACCAGCTTGCAAGAGGAAGGAAGCCTCTATTACCCCCATCCCCCCCAAACATTACAGAGCTGGCCTCGGAAGCCATCTCAGATGCCTTCTCAAGACTTACAAATACTTTTCTTGACCGGAAGGAAATCCCTTCCGTCCTCAGACCCTGTGACCCTGAGGAGAACTAACAGGGTAGCACACTCTCCAGCCGGAGGAGCAACAATAGGGCACAGAAGATGACTTATCGCCTCAGACTAAAGACGGCGAACCAGATCTAGAGGATGCTATTCAGCCGAGTGCCATCCCCCATTCCCAGCAGCAAGCAACCTCCCAAAGAGCAAGTAGAATTATATGCAATGTTTGTCCTGGAGGACTTCATCCATCCCAGGTCTTCGGACTGGGCACCATCCACCTGAGCAGTGGACTATATCAAATCCTGGCTCCGGCTGTCATGCACCTCCCTTGGAATTGCTGGCAGAGATGGAGGTACCCCTAAGATGACTTCCTATTGTGCCATTCTGACGGTCTAGACCTTTTCCAAGATGGCCCCTATATCCATAATACTGTGCACTGAAGGTTCCTTGCGTTGTATCCGTCTTGGTTAAGCGCTGCCGGTTCCTGTTCCTACAGTGTTCTAGCAAACCTTGTTTATTCCTCCTTTGTAGCATTCCTATTCCCTACGTTTCTCAGGTGTACTCCTGCATGTTCGGGTGCATTCTCTTTTTTTAAGGTAACTTGTTTACGGGCTTTCGACTTCCTTCTTTGCACTATTCTCTTTCTTTCCCTTGGCGGTTCACCCACACTTTCTTATCTATCTTGTACCCGCTCTAGGGACACCCCTCTTGATAAGTCTGATCTTTCACTGCCGTCTGGCGACTATTTTTTTATTTGACTAAGTTTAGCTCCGCCTCTTTGTTTACTCTTGCTTTCAGTCCTTCTTCTTGTTTCTCTCTGGTATTTTTTTTAAAAGAATTTTTGTTACTGCTGTTTTTCTGTTTACAGTATTTTTCCTTTCGCCTACTTTAACATCTGCATACTTACCTGTTCTGTGGTCAGTCCTCTTCAGCTCTTGAGCGGTGTAGCAAACATCGGATTTCTTCCTAATCGTCTGTTGTTTGTCACTCTGGTAGTTCCTTGCTTCTGCCAGTCTTGTAAAGTCAACTGCAGCGGAGAATCTACCCTGGGCTTCGTGATACACTTGAGACAAGAACTCACTGTCCTGAAGGATTTTCTGCACCAGATTTATCATTTGTATAAATTGCTACTACTTGCACCGGACCTAAACTGCACATGTTTTTTGTGTGGCTGAAGGGCTTTTTCCCTGTTAGGGGGTTTGCTCCTCTGGGGTCATCTAGACTTGGAATTTATTCAAGTCCAGGTGGCCTCCGAGGGAGCTCGCCCCTATTAGCACCAAAAGAAAGAAAGGAAGACAAAGGAGCAGAGGAGAACACGTGGAAAGAAGAATTCTGAGACACAAGACAGCTCCATCGAAGTATAAGGTGAGGAGGAGTATTGGGAAGATTTCCCCGGGGCTGACACCAGTGGCCCTTGGACAAGGAGGTCCGAGCGAAGCTTAAGCAGAATCCCCCTCGGCCGGACATTGAAGGGAAGGTGGCACTCCTGATTTAGACGCCAAAATGATCTCCTTCCTAGGGAAGAACTTTAAAGACCCACAAAAGGGGATGGATAGAGTCTGGAGGTCCTGCTAGGACAAAGTTCTGGACATTATGGGTCCGCTCTCTAAGATACTTGACCTTTCTGAAGAGGCCATGGAAACGGGAAAAGCAATATACCCCCTCACCTTGTCGGGATGGGTCCAAAGAGCCCTATGCCTCCTCGGCAATGCAAACTATGCCATTACAGTGGAGAGAAGGAAGGGTATCCTTATGAAAATTGACCCTAAACTAGGGGAGCTCTCTACCACCGAATCGGGATCAGCCGGCCAGGGCCTCCTATTCGGCTATCCCTTCGTGAAGGAGTTGTGGTTTGTGCGATAGGCTTTATGACCTCAGTGGCTGCAGTTCTGGAGGATAAGGCTTACTGCCCAATCTACCCCTGTGAGAGCCATTTCGTCATCAATGGCCACAACCTAACTTCGTAAATGATGCGTCACTCTTGGAAAGCCACCCATCTGGTATAATAATCCCAGGGGCTGCTGAATGATAGATAGAAGGGTTTACACATCAATCTGTTGAAACTGAGGGCTATCAAGCTCCCCCTTGTTGCCATTCTCCCAATCATCTGGGGTTGTGGGAGGAATTCTTAAAAAGCTTAACATACAACATCACTATGGTGCATTGAAATGTAATGATATTTTATTTATATCGCAATCGTACACAAGTGTTCAGAGCGCGAAAGGGTAGCAATGAGGGCCATATCCTTCTTTGCAGGCAACCAGTTTCCATCTAGTTCTGGTTTCTGCCAGGTGTTTACTTCTCAGTGGCCAATCTTCCATGGAAGCGAATATACTGTCATATCTTCAGAGAACAGTGTGAGGGGTCTGAAATGCATGGTGGACAACTTGATAACGTTTTTTCACAAGAACCCATTTTATTAACTTAAAAGGGTGTGGTACACGCCTCACTTAACCTAAGGGAACATGGATTTCCCTGCCTATGAAACAAAGACTAAAGGAAAACAATCTAATACACAGGGATATATGTCCCTCACACTTGTACATACAACAAAAGCAATTCAGGTATTTATGTGGCTGTTCATATTTAACAAATAATAATTAAAACCTAATATTCTTGTAACCAGGGTCAGATCCCCTTCCCCAGGATCAAAGTAGAATTTCCAAATAAAGGTTCCACTGATTAAAGTTAATTCCAATAGTCCATTTCTACTTCAAAAGGCAACACACAAAGGTTTCTCCTAATATCCAAGTTCCTTCACTTTTGGGAAGGTTTTACTTGTCTTGATTGTATTATAATACAACAAAGTTCATCATTCTTCCAATAAATATTTCAATAGGATTTCTCTTCTGTTGAGAAAGACAACTACTACACATTTCTTCTTTATACACAATGTTTTCGTCAGCATGGTTTTACCACAGTTCATCAAAAACATTAGTGTTGTTGCCAGTTTCTTTCCACCACAACCTTTCACCACAATGCAGTACTTCAATGTCTTCTTCCTGGTTCACTAACCTACCAGCACTACCACTAACAATCCCTATCCTGGTGTACTCTCCTGCCAGGATGAATCACCTAACACTATTACCAGTACTCTGCTGTGTGGTTCACTTCAAAACATCAGTATAGTCCTTGACTTTCTATAACAGTAAAATTGACACTTTCTTTCATAAGGATGAAACACCTATTTGTTCCAATTATTGATTGATCACATGCAATGCAGGTTATGTTCCTCTTCCCCTTGACACTCTCCCCAAGGAGGGTAACTTTCCTGCCAACTCGTAACTTTCTCTCCAAGAAAGCTGTTTCCCCTTTTTTTTTCTAATGACCTTTCTGTGGCTTAGGCGCTGCTGGTAGTTATCTGATTCACTGTTTGCCTCTTTGCTTTGGCAATACTGGTTACAGTTTTGTTGTAAAACTGTATCCTCTTTACTTTGCCAAGGGGGTGGTCACTCTGAGGGTTTAAAACTGGCTCCTCCTTCATTGGGCAATGGTAATTGAGGCCTTCTTTAAGTATCCCTCTTTCTTTACTTGGATAGTGATAGTTATAAATGTTCTTATTTTGGTTCCTCTCAGCATGTGTGTTAAGCCAAAAATGCTTTCCGTCTTTAGTTTGGTATTCAAAAGGTCTATTTGCAGCTAGCGGTTTACGAGTGAGCACCCTAGGGTCACCTGTCCGAGGCCAACTCACTGGTCTCTCACTGTGCGTCCCCGGCTCCTGCTGCGGCTGCCACTTCCTGCCTCGCCAGACTCCGGAGCGTCTGACTGCTATGGTTGCAGTTCTGTGCCTCGCGCCTTCCCTGACATGAGCTCACATTGCTCATTTCATTTTCTCGTTTCTCGGTGCTCGCTAGCCACCGGAGAGAGACGCAATGTGCGGCAAGCTCCTCTCTCCCACAGAGCAACCTGCAACTTTAGCACTTCTCGCTGTGCAAAATCTGCAGTTTGAGCTTCTCTTGCTCACGACTCTCTCAGCACTATTAATCGGCAAAGGCACATTGGTGGTCCCGGCGTCTTTGTTCTGCCCCTGCTGCATACACGGCTAAGGCTACGACTGGTATTCACTCGCATCTGCATCTGAGGGGGATTTAAATAGTCAAAATTCCCGCTCAGGTGTAGACTGTTAGGAACACTACAGTACTCATAGCATTATGGGACTTGAAGTCCCCAACATTCTCATTCTTCATTTCTTCACATATTTCATTTTTGCAATATGCCTTTAAAACCATAGGGTCACTAGCAAAGTTCTTTAAAGGATTCTTCCAATTCTCCTCGTATGAATCCTCTCCGATGTGATCCTTCTCCTGAAAACCAACCACAGGGTCAGGATCAGGAAGTGTCTGCCTTTCCCTGGCCACATGAGAAGGGTTCCAGACCAGGGTCAGTGGGATGATCACCTGTGATTCATCACAACAGCATACATCAAATTCTTTGGGAGTTACATCAGGAGGGTGAAAGAAAAAACACTTTGATGTGGACTCACCGGCAAATCAATAATTTCACTTCAAGCCATGTTGAAACTGGACCCTGTTCTGTTCCAAGAAACCTTCTTAGTGGGTCACTGGGGAATGCGCTTAGGATTGATCAGCACTTAGATCTTGTGTACGTCTTACCTCTGCTTCTCATCCGTGTGGCTCTAGACCCCTTCCTCCCCCTCCTATGAAATACATGACACGGAAAAAGGCCAGGAAACGCTGCAGTCACCCATTCTATTTCGGACGAATTCCTAACGGACTGATGGTTGACAAGTATGTTGAGAGATGGCTCCTAAGCCAGCCCTACAGACCAGGTGTGTTACAAATCTACCCCAGAGTGGACCAGGGTCCCAGGCTGCATCTAAAGACACCTCAATTGACAGTCTCGATTAAAGCGCGAAGAAGCCATGTTGCTGCCGAGACCTCATGACTTAGCAGAGTTAGACACGAAGCACACCTGCCATCCGCACTCCGGGACACAAACATGCACTTGAATACATGAAGAACACGTGCGTACAGCGTACAGTTCTATAGTTGGAGGACAGACACATGTACATACTGTCATTGCTTTATTATTGTTGCCATTAGCTAAACACAGCAACGCAGAAACCCCAAGAAGCAAGAGATCCTGAACAAAGCTTGCAGATGGTAACATGCGGATAACCTTATGGAACTGCAGGAGTACCTATGGGACCTAAGAACCAAGTGTGACTAACCTGTGGAGAGTGTAGTTTAGGACGAACATTGTATAAACTGCATTATAATGGTTTGGGAAAATACAGTAGGCCACAGGCCTCTCGGTGAGAATGGAGTTGAGCTGAATTCAGGCTGGACAAGAGCAAATGTGTGAGACAGGCCCTGATGCCAAGACCACTAGATACGGATGACATTCCATTCCCTGGACAACAAGACACCTTCAGTAAATATGAATAATTCCCCATAGTTCAGAGCAGAACAGCGCAAAATGTATGGTCTCGGAACAAGTGACCTGGCCGACGCAGACAATGGACAGCGATCAGCGCTGGGAACGGGAGCCGATCTCATGCACCAGACAGATGTCTGCAACAAAGATGTTACAATGTGAGACAAGTGTTGCACTAAGCAAAAGAGCACTCTCATATTCTAAGGTGGTACACGCAAGTTACACTGCAGACACATAGTCATTCTTATTACCTTGAAAAGCTACACCGAGAGCTGAGAACCTTTGCTCTAGCCAACTACAATTTAGTATCCGAGGGATGGGTAGCAACGGGCAACCACTGCAACATTGTTATAGATAGTGACTTGGGGATGAACCAGGCCAGTCACCTGGCAATTTTGAGCCAATAGAATAACACATATAGGTGATTAGGCTCCTGACAGCCAATCCCACACATCGATAGGTTTTTGTAAAGAGGCCCAAGTAGTGATGGAGCAGTGATGTAATTTTGCGTCAAAACTGGCTTGCGAGCCAGGAGGAGTTGAGTTGCGCATGGATTCTTCCTATTCATGTGCTGATCCCTGTTAATTTTGTCTATAATAAACCGCAGTTTGGAACTTGCCGTTTACTGAGTTCTCCGTTTATCCTGTGGAAGGTGTTGGGCCTTCCAAGAGTCCACAAACTCCTAGTGGCCCTCTGGCATACCTGGGAGTTTGTCCCAACAAGTTGGTAGCAGAGGCATGGTTTGATGCACCAGCCCTGCACCAGGTTGTCTCCTTTGCCGCTGAACCTGAGAGGCTGCAGGACCCTCGCATATTTCGAGAAGACACGTGCCTGTGTACACCTGTTGTCCGGAGCCCCTTGTGAATCATCCTGCCTGAAATCAGCGAGTTGTCCAGGCAGACCAGGACGGGAGGCGAGCGCCTTGATGGGGAGCGTGCATCCGAGCAGCGAAAGCAAACCACAGTATTGACCCAGTCTAACGGCAACTGTGGGTGTGAGGGAGGGTATTGAGTATTGTGGAGTATTGTTTAGTATCGTCGAGTATTGTTTACTAATGTTATATTGAGTAGGGAAGGGAGCGAAAGTGGAAGTGCCTTTTCTATGTTTAGGGCACATTCGGTCTTGGAGGTAAAAGGTTCTGGTGAATAACCTAGACTTATTGACCTGAGGACTTGGATGACAAAAGATATGTAAATATTGGCATTCCTGTGGGTTGGACGTTTTAGCTAGGGCCATATACAAGCTCTCCCCATGAGCGTTAGCAAGGGAGCTGGCCTAGATTGCGGACGGTGAGTCGATTGGTTAAGTCTCCTGGAGTGTGGCGTTTCGCACACTAGGCGACGCAGAAGGTGCAGTTCGATCACAAGAGAATATTGGTATACTCTGCCTGGAGTGCAGGAAGGCAGCTGTTTTTTTTTTTTTTTGAGTGGTTTGGGAGTAACAGCTATTACAGTTGCGCGCAATATTTGATTTGCCTATGCTGTTCTGGTAGCTTGGTGACGTCACCCTTAGGTTTGCACATAGGACACGGAGAGTTTAAGACGGTGAGCAGCTAGTATTGGAAACTTGGGATTGGCAGACAAGGTGACCCAGTGACGGGGCACGGAAGGCGCATGTGCAAGATTGTGGTTGTGCCTGAGGAGGCAGAGGTTGTGAAGGAGGGGCGGTGCGTGGAGCATGCCTGATAAGTTGTGGAGCCAAAGAGGCTCGTAGAAACTGGAAAGTATTATCATTGCATTGTGCTTTTCTCCCTAAACAGTGGACTATCGAAACCCTCAACTTAAGGTCAGGTAAAAGGTATTGAGATCTATCAGGGCAAATGCAGGGGGCATATGCCCCTTCAGCACCTGTGTAAGCCACTTCCAAGGGAAAGAATACGTAAATATAGCATAGAATTGGTCCAAAAGTACAGAGGGGAAATTAACTAAACCCTGGCCACATTGTGGAAGTTTCTCCAAAGATATCCAGCCATCACTGTTGACACACGTACAGGGTACCTATAAGGGGAAGAAATTGACAAAACGCATGGCCATATTCGAGTTGTGGCGCATGTTTCAGGAGGACGAGGGGGATGCTGCAAGGCGTCAGTGGATGCTAAGCCAGCAGGAGATTAAGGACCCAGGGGCCCATCCCTCCGCACTTTCCCTTACCCCCACAAGTGTAGCATCCAATGATATAGACGATGAACAGGGAATGTATCCAATGAGGGAACTCAGGGCAGCTGAGGGATATTCAAATCCGACATAAGGCGCAGGGCAGCCAACTAGTGACCCAGAGACGGACGAGGGTATTAGCACGAACGACTGGATAGCAGCACAGGTACTCTTGAAGCTTCAAGGGAAGACAAATGGAGAGGCAGAAGGGGCGACCAAGATGATATAAAGCCTGAAGAGGAACAGCGACACGACAGATTGGGCAGAGATAATGGACGAGGAAAACAGGAGGGACAAGGAGAGGGCAGTGAGATTAGAGCGCGAGGATAGAGAGAAGGAGAGAGGAGAAACTGGAATGGGAAGATAGGGAGCGGAGGAGGGAGGAAGAGAAGGAACACCTGGAAAGGGAACGGGAAAAGAGAATCGAGAGGGATCTCAAGAAGCGGAAGAGGGCGGAGAGAGAGATGAGGTTGAAAAGGGAGAGGGAGCTGGAGAAGGCAAAAAGACGAGAGATAGCAGAGCAAGAAAAACATAAGTTAGCAGTTACGTTAACAGAGGAAGTTACAGTTGGACAGACTGGCAAGTGAACGAGCACGCAGGGAGGGGGATGAGCCAGCAATAAGGGCAGTGAAGACACAGGTAGAACTGGATAGGGTAAGGAATAGGTTTGAAGAAGGAAGACAGGCAGAACTAAACAGCACAAACTCTCGGGCAGGGAGGCAACTGAGGGAGGAGGAGCAGGCCTAGGGGCCTGGGCAAGAGGAAGTAGGTGCAACTTGAGAGACCTCGATCTCAGCATGAAGCCCAACACTTGACATCAAAGAGACTGAGTTTTGCAGATGATTTCTGTAGCAACATGGACACAGAGTCTGAAAACAAGGACAAATACAGTGGGGACGAAAGGGGGGAGCAGTTTCAATCCCAGTCAGCAGGGGCGGGGACCGACAAACCGGTATCATGGGAGTTTAGGACATATACACAGGGAGGAGGAGGAGGCGGCTCAGAGGAGCAGGTACAGCAGGCGGATGACTTTTGTGCCACACAGCACCTATATTAACAGACTAAGGGATCTCACAGGACGAAGGAGAGGAGAGACAGCCATAGCTTGTTCAAGGGGACAACTCACTAGAGCTTATGGTGACAACAGGAGAGTACCTATATTGGAACCAGTAGATGAATGCGCAGGCATTGAAAATGAGAGGGGGGGGATCGACAAATTAGACTGACTAGGACACCTGAGGAAGTGGCAGCATTTACACAGATGCCCTTACTGGAGAAAGGAGGGTTAAGACCTCAGTACGTGCCATTGAAGCACACAGAAAAGGCGAATGTGAAGTGTAGGTTGCCATCGTTGAGCGCGGGAGCTGGGAAGGGGATTTACTAGAGGGAGAAAATGACAACGGGCCATAGGCTGGCAGTGGGTGACATAAAGGGACTGTTGGTATCAATATTAGGAGACGCAGCTGATGATGTATGGAAGAGGGCAGGTGTTCCCAGGGGTGACGACACAGAACATAGCACACAGCGGATTTGCAAACTGCAGGACGACAGTATGGACAGTATTAAACACACAATACCTACACACGTCAGACATTGAGGCGATTACATCACGTAAAATGAGGGAAGATGAAGATCCTGTGCAGTACATTCAGGTCATACAATTCAATAGGCAAGCATTTAGGTCATACAATCCTATAGGCAAGCATTAAGGACACAATACACACACACACACACACACACACACACGTCAGACGTTGGGGCGATTACATCACGCAAAATGAGGGAAGATGAAGATCCTGTGCAGTACATTCAGGTCATACAAGTCATACAATTCAAAAGACTAAGCCAAAGTCAATGGGCAAAAGTCTTCTATAGGATGAAGCACTTCTGGTAATTAGATGGAAAACTCTTTGCACAAGTTCTGAGGAGTCTTTGATGAAAAGAAGAATCAAATGTAGGGCCACAAGCTGATTAGGCTTGTGAGTTGTAGAAGTTGCAAGCACTCTACAGTAAGAGGTAAGTTCTCTCAGACTTTTTACAGTGCCTTAGAAATGAAGAAAAGATGCAGCTGATGACCTCTGTTCCTGTGCAGCTCTGCAGATCTCACTGTTCCTGGGCCTCAGTACAAGAGGGAGGAGGCCGGGGGACCCCTGCAATGCACTGGGACGGTCAAAACCTGCAACCGGCAAACTTCACTTTCAGTGGCTGTTCAGTGTTTCAGCTCCTTGCGTGTACCGCAAATAGCAACACAGCGGTTCCTGGCTGTCGAGATGGACTTTCCTTGCTTCTGGGGTTCCGCACTCTGTTGAAGGGGCACAGGCTCGGTCAGTCCTGCTTCTTGGGAGTTTGTAGGATCTTCCAAAAGCTCTAGGCCAGCTTAAAAGCAACACACACAATCTGTTTTCTCTCCCTGACTATACGGTTTCCAGCAGCAACTCTGTGGAAATTCAGCCAGCTCCAAGATGGATGTCCAGGTGGCTTAGTTTGGAGTTGATTGGTCCCACCAACTCAAGGGGAGAAGTCGTCCTTGCAGGGGCTTCTCTGTCGATGCAAACTTGGCGTTTCGGCACTGCAGCAGGGCTTCACCAGGCAAACCAAAAGTCCAGGAGTTGCAGCAGGTGTCCTCTTCAAGTTCTTCTTCATTTCCTTCAAACAGTGGTCGACTCTGCCTTCCAAGCCAAAAGACAGGGTGGCTGTACTTGCCGGACAGTCAGCTAGCCAATCATCACAGAGTGCATTTGGGTCTCCTAAGAGACTAAGCACAGGGAGTTTCAGGCACCTCCCTCACTTCCTGCATGCCCCAGACACTCTGGAGCCCGAGGCGCGTTTTACTCATAAATCCCACCAAAGGCAAAATGAACAAAGAGACCAAACCTGTTTTGGCACGCAGAGCAAATCTCAAGAAGGACCTTTCCACAAAGAAATGACGAAAAAAGAAGACCGGGGCCATTTTTACAAAGATGGCTCGTGTGGGTGCTTTACCGTAGCTGCGAACGCAGCCCGCTGTAAAGGCACACCATGGTATTTATTTTAATTTTATTTATTTATTGCATTTATTACTCGCCCAGACCCTTGGGTATCACGGCGAGGTTACAGACAAATTAGTTAAAACAATTATTGCAGAGTGCCAATCGGGCGCAAATAAAGATATATACAAGCAAGGCATACAAAGTTAGACATTAAATGCAGGGCTTCAGTGAGAGAAGGATAGTCATTTTCCCTGAGGCGTGGAATGGGGTCTTAGACTTAGTTAAAGAACCACGTTTTCAGGGATTTCGTAAAGCTTGAGAACGTTTGCTCATTTTTAATGAGGAGGGGAAGGGTGTTCCAATATGTGGGTGCTAGGTATTGGAAACTACTGCCTCCTGCCTTGGTTGTCTTGAAGCGGGGGATAGGTGGGAGTAGTTGGCTGTTGGATCTAAGGGGCCTCTTAGATACTTTTCTGGTGATGGCATGGTTGAAGTAGATGGGGGTACTCGAGTGGATGCATTTGAACGTGAAGCACACAGTTTTGAAAGTGACTCTGGCATTGATGGGGAGCCAATGGTGGTCTCTTCTGATATTTGAAATGTGATCTGATTTTCTTATTCCAAGGGCCGCGCGAAGGGCTTTATTATGAATGAGCTGGAGTTTATTTAGGTTGGCTTTTGAGGTGCCCAGGAAGTGTACATTGCAGTAATCAAACCTGGATAGTTCAAACGAAACCACTGCCACCAGCCATTCAGTGCGAAAAGGGTAACATAAAAAATGTTACATGAGAAACTAGACAAAGGGAATACTGGGTAACCCTCCAGCACTCTATTGTAAGATAGGGTGTGCTGGGTCTAGAAGGTTGCAATGGTAATTTCAATTTACTGCTCTTGGAAACAGTAGTTTATCCAAGAGAAGGTATTTAAACCTTTGGGAAATCTGGAAGACTTCCCTGTGCCACTGCACTGAAGGTGGTGTGTGACACAATGTAAAAATGTAAAAAATCATGCCTATGGAGTTTGTCAGACTCCACAACCAAATGAAACACTGTATAAAACCACAATAAAATACATGAGTGGGGAAAAAAGGGTCACACTCTCTCCAGGTTAAAAAAATCAAGTCCTCAAAAGCCAGCAAAGTTGCTGGGGGTCTCTAAATTGGAGGGAATTGGCACATTTCTGAGAATTCTCCCTAACATCCGTGTACAAAGATTCTGAAGTCTAGCACTTAAACAAGCTAACAGTGACTCCTTTCAGAGGAACGATAGTGTCGACGACACATCTGTCACTTAATTTCATCTATTATAAAGGGGTGAGAACATAAATGTAAACAGAGCTTACCTCTGGAGGCCATCAACTATATATTTAAGCTAAAAAGAAAGTGTTGTGGAGTAAATATTCCTGTTACCTCTACCCTTTTGCTTTCCAGTAAACTGACATCTAACAGTAGTACTTTATTTCCTGGGTCTATAGAAGCCGCCCGCGCATGCGAAGGTGGTAATACAAAAAAATCTCTGTGTAGAACTAAATTAGTATCTGTAACTCTGAAACAATGTGCTCCCCATTACTCGGTAGCCATAATACGTGAAGTGTAGGTATTTGATGAATTGCAGCCGTTAGACCTTGATAAAGGTCCAAGCAGACTTGCTCTGTGGACTGTGACCACCAACAGAAGCCATTCACCTCCGATATTAATGTTTTCAAAATGTGCTTTAAACTAGACTTTAGGTCAGGTGGAACTAAATCGATGTCACTGGGCCTTCCTACCAGTTTGGTGGTATTAGTAGAACTAATATCACCAAACCGACTTACCGTTTCCAATGATGGTAATTGTGGCCTATCCACCTAATTACGAGAATACCATTACAATTAATTGCAAAGACCTAATGGACTTCATTGAGGGATTACCACAGAAAATAATACTGCCAGCATAGTCCCCACCATTTTTGTGGGGGCGAGAAGGCCAGTCACATGCAGGTAGTTTTCCATCTTTTGGGTTTACAAACTCATAATCTGTGGATGGAAAAAAACGTTGATCAAACCATTGGGGCCTGTTTTTTTTCCAGTGACCACTGGACTCATAATGAGGCCCTACAGCTTAAGAATTGATCCATAAATTTAGATGTATAATTATTGTTGGCCCTTTATTGAGATCAAATTAAAACGGCTTTAGCCTCCTGGGGGACACAACCTTATATGAAGTAGAACATGGACATTACTTATATCAAATTGCTTGCTTTTTTTGACCAACTTTAACTCCCTTCATCTAATGGACCTCTTTCCATTATGTTTTGACTTGTCGCAGTCCGATTACATTTTATTTTAACAGTGCGTAGTTTTGGGGTGAAATTAGCTTTATCCTGTATGCATCCTTTACACTTCTGTTTGGCATTTTTTCTAAACACCATTATTTAGAGATGCTGCTTCAATATTGTAGGCTTCTGACAGTTATTTCACCTTTTTATGGACACTTTTTTGTAATTCAGCTGCCCCTTCTTGTCTTTGTTCCCTTTTACAGATAATGTTAGTTATGGCATTCTTCCTTTCTTTGAATCACATCTTCAAAATTAGTTGGGAAAACTGTGATCTGTGTTTCCTTTTTGGTGGGTCAATATTGTTGTGAATAGAACATATTGGTAGATTATATTTTATTGGTGTGTGTGTCTGCTTTACATTTATAGTACTCCCTCTTTTATAATTGTCATCTCTTGGAGTTGAGTAATTGTTATGGTCCCTCCACCTGTCTTGTACAATTCTTTGTATTTTCATGTGACACCTTCACATGGTTTTGCATGTCAGTTCCTCCTCCTAACATCTGAGGTCTTTATTGTGAAGGGAGTAGTGCTCATCCGATGTACTTTGGCAGGATAACAGAAAAGGTGTGATTGTACAGCGCACACTCAATCACAGAGAAGAAACGCTGACGCAAAGAACCAGGAAGAAGCAAATAGCCATTAGTACACAGTGCCATTGAGGAAGATTAATTATGATCACATGATGACTAGGCATGGCCCTTGTGGGAGTGTGAGGGGTTGGCATTCCTGTCTGTGCCATCGAAATCACCTGTGAAGAGAAGTGAGAACTGGCCCTACATACTTCCTTGCGTCGGGTGAGGGCTGGCACGAAGGAGTATTCAGGCGTCACCTGGATGAATGGTTTTCCTTGTTGATTAAAGGAGTTGTCACATGATTTCTGATTGCCACTAATCTGTAAAACAATTTCTGTGAGGTGAGCTGTTTGTCAGTATTTTAGAAAAGGAACAAATCCTCAATTTCTAGTAACTTTTCCTATGTAGCCCTACTTTACTTTCCAATACAAAGCTGGCTAAAATAGCTTCAAGAACACTAGCATTAATTAACAAAGGGCACCCTGGGTGAGTACAAGATAAATAGGAGCAAGTTTGAGGTATTGTCGTAATTACATAGTTGCCTAGCTACAAACATTGAATAATAGAGATTTACATAGCGACCAGATGGTTTGAAATAAATTATCAATTGGTGTAGACATTTCGAATTACTTAAAATGCCCCAGAGCCTACTAAAAGGGACATGCAGCCTATTTTTGGAAACATGAACATTCCTAGGCTCTAGTACATAAAGGAATGGGAGACAAACAAAGCCCGGATGACATGTGTTATATCATACCATGTATCACTAGCAAATAAAATGTCTTCAAAATATGGAAACTTCTCAAGCCATTGCATAAATACTTTGAGGGAGCTCGTGGAAGAAAAAATCACAGGTGCCCATTTTCGCTCCATCTGAAAATCGGCAATAATAAAGTGGGTTCAAATGATAACATATGCTAGTTGTAGCATAATATATGTATGTATATTACCGAGGCATGATAGGGAATTTTCACTTCACATACTGCAAAAGCTGCTTAACCGATTTACACCAAACGTGGATGAAAAATTGGTGACTGTGGAAACTTCCCTTTTTTAAATTAAATACTCAAAAAATTAGAGCGATTTTGACAGTTTGATTCACAAATCAAACTCTCGAGTGTGGATAGGGTATGTCTGAATCCATGCCCAACATTCACATCAACATTTATTTATTTTATTTTATTTTATTGCATATGGTTTCAAACTAACCTTTGCAATATTAAAATTAAAATCTTATACCACATTACATCATAATACACTTATAACAAAAACGTTAAAGGAGTCAGCTTTCATAAATTAAAATACAACACCAAATTTAAAAAACCGAGTGCATTTCAATTCATTCACCATCATCAAAAAATAACTTCTTAAAGTTCTCACTGCTTTCCTATTATCGCTCAGTTCATCTAAAAAATATAAAACTCAATTAAAGGTGAAGGCTCCTTGTTTCACCCAGTCAATCATAATCTAAGTATCATCATTGGGGACAGTATAAATATCCTATTTAAAAAGATCACAGGCCTTTTCTCACTACAGCCAGTGATAATGCCACTGCCCCCCAACATATGTCTCCTCTGATTATCTGTATTCACATGGGCTAAATTCCAAACACATTTTTTGAAGTGCAAAATGCGCTGAGGCAGCAAAGCAGGGCACAATAAAAACACATGAAATAGATTTTCCCATATGCACACCTTCTTACAAAATCTACAGTAGGTAGTCCGAAGGTACGCCCATGCGCATGAAGGTACACCCATGCGCATGAAGGTACGCCCATGCGTATGAACATTAATTCATTTGTCAAGAATACCTTAAGATGGAACGACATAATGTTATTTCTCCACTGTGTATCAGGAGATCTTTCCAAATAGGGTTCCAAAGTACCAGCCCTCTTATAGCTGAAGCTCAAGTGCTCATACAGGGCGTACCTCCCAAGAGCCTTCTCCATCTTTATCCAATCCATTAAGAAAATGGCTGATTTAACTTCTGCAGGATTCTCAAGCAATGCCTTTATAGACATATCCTGGTCAATCAACAGGCTCAGACGATGTTCCCTAAAATCATTCTATGGGGTCTCAAACCTGCTTCCTCTTCATATAACTAGGTCTGTGGAGAGGTCAAGAATGTCCTAAAAAGTGCTAACGGCTTCCACCTTACCCTGTTGCTAAGGGACTGCAATCCTAAATCGGATCACTGCCAAGAGGACGCACTCTGTTAAAAAAAATATATCGAACACGTCTCCATATCACTGCTTCGTCGGAATCCAATTCCTCCATTATCCATATCGGGAGAGCTTCCAGCACATAAAGTAATTTGGGCAGCACTTTCCCGTTGAAAATTTTCAACACAATTATAAGAGAAAACCTCCCATATTTCGTGTTGATCTTAACCATTTGAGCAGCCAGAAGAAATGCTTGCTTTTTGAGGAATCCCTACAAAAGCATTTTTGGAATGAGCGATAATGGGAAGTCACAAATATCTGATGTCTATAATTACTAATGTAGCCTCATTGACAAACCACTTAATTTTGCATCTCTTATCCCTCCGACAACATTTCATAACAAGTGTCTTGGAGTGGTTAATTCTCAACATATTAGCCTGCATATATTTGATAAAGGCATTAATTGGCTGCTGTAAGCCAATTGGGGCGTTTTCACATAAAATAAAATCATCAGCATAGGCCATCCAAGATAAACGAATTTCACCAATTTTATGAGAAATAAAAGCTGCCTTATTTAAAGTCTCCCCAATGTTCGAAACATATAAATTAAATAGACAAGTTGCTCCTCGACAACAACTTCGACAACGGTTTTCGAGGACAAATATTGTTGGACGAAGAACTTGCCTTGACGATCCTACAGCCTTGGAAGGCCGCTCAGGGCCTTGCCCCAGACAGTAGGGAGAGTGGAGGGGGGTTGGTACACATCTTAGCCTACTAAGAGTGCATTTTTCCCCTTCTCCCCTTTGTAATCGCCTGGCTGCCCTTCCAATTAATCATGGAGAATACACCCTTTACATTATGTCCCAGTTGTAACAAAAAATGTCCCTGGAAGGACACGCACCGGGTGTGCAACCTCTGCCTTCCGGGGATCACAACGAGGTTCATTGTAAGCTTTTTAAACCCAAGACCCTAAAGGACCGAAGAACAAAGCGCTGGGCCCACCACGCCATGCAGGCCGAGGCCTCCATAGATGTGGAGGGTGCTTCTAGCGACGGCAGCATCAGTGTCTTTTCGGACGACGAAGGTGATAGGGAACCTTCGGATTCCCACATGCAAGCCCACGACCCCAACAGACAGGCCGGCGGCAATTCGCGATCACGCTCGCCGCACGACAGGCCCCCAAGGTCAAAAGATAAATCCGACTCGGACGCTGTGTCCAATACTGTCGCCGAAGACCGAGTGTCGAGAGACGCAGCTCCGGTGCGCTCTTCTGCCGAAAAACAACAATCTTCTATAATGTCAAAACGGCAAAACACCTGCAGACATCAAAATTGTTGCACTTGGTCAAGAAACATGTCCTTGAAACACTGCTTCAAGGGCGGACCTTGAAACGCCATACTTCGTAGAGCCACAAACCCCAAAGGGAAAAATGGAGTGCATCACATATGATTGATATGATATGATTGGTTATTTATAACGCGCTTAATACCCAGAGGTTTCTAAGCGCGGACCCGGGGAACGAACCTGTGCTGCTGCGCGTCATCTTGCTTCCAAGGGGAGCACGTTGCCGCTGAGCTATCCTCCCGAGACATAGGGCGAAAGAGAGTGCATCCCATAGGGAGAAAGACAGTGTTTCCCAGGGGGAGGGTTTTTTGTCTGCAACTATGAAACACAAGAAGCAGCCTACACCAGAACTACCCCCTACTCCAGTCAATATCCCAAGTTCCTCACAGTGGTCTGCTGAACATATAGATTAAGTGATGACACATATGTCCTTTATGGTTTATCTGGTAGAAAAACCCTCAATCTATGGGTAATCTTCAGAACACACCATCAGCTACCGGGGTGACAATGTATCAACCCCCAGCAAAAAGAGCCCGGCCAGACACCTTTCAAGACACCCCTCAGCAGGACCCAAACCAATTTGATCTCTGACCCCAATACAGATTCTGAGGAACAAGAGAACCTAGGGGAGGTAGATCATTATTTTGATGATGATGATGAAGAAGACGTCTACGTCTTACCCTCTCCAGATCATGTGGAACCGCCAGTGGTGGATTCACCAGTGGACAACCAACTTCAATTTAATGATGAGCTGCTAAAGGCAGCAGAGCATTTTTAAATTCAAACACAGGAAACGGAGGTCGTCAAAGACTTTCTTGAGGACATTTTGGGCAGCAAAAAAGCAGTAACCCGATTTATCCCATTATTAAAATCCGTACAAAGAAGGATTCAACCCTCTCTAGAAACCACTAACCTCACGCAGGCAGTAAACCCCAGATTTGCGAAGATGTTCTGTCCAGCCCCATCAGATCCCCTCTTCATAAAGGGTCAATTAAAACCAGATTCACTGGTAGTTACCACGACAAGGAAAAGGGCAGGAACACCACTCGTGTCATCGGAAGCACCCCCTGATAAAGAGAGTAAGAAACTATACACTTTTGGAAGGAAAGTGGCCACCTCTGTAGCTTTTCAAACACTAATTTCCATCACCACCACTCCGTTGGACAGTTACAACTGCCACAAGTTGGAGGAAATAGCCAACTTAATGGCTACACCCTCAGAACCATTAAAATCTCAATTGTCCCTCGCAGTAGCAGAGGGGAAGGCTGTATCTAACTGCATCTTAAAAAATAATTTAGATGCAGCTGACAACGCTGGCAGAATTATAGCTGAAGGCACAATTATAAAGCGCCATGCATGGCTGGGCCAGTCAGGATTCTAATTAGAGTCACAGGCAACCCTCCTCAATATGCCGGTAGAGCATAACATGCTTTTTGGCATAGCAGTAGAGGATGCATTAAAGAGTGCAAAGAAAGAGTATGACACTCTAAAGTCTCTGGGTCAACTCACCAATAAACCCTCGGACTAAAGGGGCGGAAATCATTTTCAGCGTTTCAGGTTCCGAAATTCGCAGAGGGGATCTGGATACAACCAAGGTCAGGGTTCATCCTGGGGTTCCAATCAAGGACAATTATCTCAAGGTTTCCAGAGGAGCCAGCGAAGATATCACGGCCGGGGCAGATCCTCCTCTTCCAGGGGTGGGTCCCCACCCCCATAGCAATGACCACCCGCTTCAGGTACCCTCCGATGTCACTCCAGTAGGAGGAGGGATAACACACTTCACCCACACATGAGAGGGAATCACCTCAGTCAAGTGGGTGCTTTCTACCATAGCAGGCGGTTATTGCATAGAACTACTGCAGCAACCGTCCTTCCACCCCCCGTGACAAAGTGCCACCACAAGGGAGGAACAGCGCACACTCCTGGAAGAGGTTGCAGTGCTGCTGTTAAAGGACACTGTCAAAATCCTCCCGGCCAACCAGGTAAACAAGGGTATTTATTCAAAGTACTTCCTTGTGCCCAAAAAAGATCTGACAATGCGCCCTGTATTAGATCTGCGCCCTGCAAACGCCTATGTCAAGCCACAAAAATTCTGCATGACAACGCTACAAGAAGTAATACCACTTCTAAAGCAAGGGGACTACATGGCAACCTTGAATATGAAAGATGCCTATTTTCATATTTCAATGTTCCCAGCGTACAGAAAATTCTTGCGTTTCAAGATAGCAAACCAGCACTACCAATTCAATGTGCTACACTTCGGCATAGCTTCGGCTCCAAGGGTATTCAGCAAGGTACTGGCGGTGGTGGGAGTGCACCTGCGCAGGGAAGCGATACCAGTGTACCCTTACCTGGACGACTGGCTGCTCACGGGGGAAACAACCCAAATTTGTAAGCAAAATACACAAAGAACAATCAACCTTTTTTTTTTTAAATTGGGCTTCTCAATAAACGAGAGAAAATCAATCCTCCTGCCAAACAAGACAAAACAGTTCTTAGGAGCTGGCATAAAAACAGAAGAAGGGCTAATCTTTCCATCAAAATGAAGAATCCAAAACATACTGCTGCAAATATCTCAGTATCATGCGGGTCAGCAGATAAGTGTACGCAAAGTTATGCGTTTGCTCGGCATGATGGCATCTTGCATTTACCTGGTCCCCCACACATGATTGCGCATGCACCCGATGCAGGAGTGGTTGGCGAAACAGTGGCCTCAGACAAGTGGTCAGTGGGAAGATCTAGTGGTCGTTTCGCCAACACTAGTACAAGCCTTACGCTGGTGGATAAAGGAGAACCTGTTGAAGGGAAAACCCTTCCAGGACCCAGCGGTGCAGGCAGTAGTTACAACAGACGCATTGCTTTGTGGGTTGGGGGCCCATCACCTTCATCTCACAGTACATGGTCTGTGGACTCCCATCACAGCACAGAACCATATCAATCTGCTGGAACGTCTAGCAATATTCCAAGCACTGCAAGCCTTCGAAGCACACCTAACCAATCAGTCGGTACAAGTGCTCACAGACAGCACCACTGCAATGTTCTATATCAACAAGCAGGGGGGACACACATTCTAGACTTGTTCACTACAAGAGAAAACGAGCAATGCCCAGACTTCACATCCAGGTTTCCCCAACCAGACTCCAATGGGAACACCCTATCGATGAGTTGGTCAGGGAAATTTGCCTACGCTTTTCCCCCCAACTCCGCTTATGAACAGGGTGGTGAACAAGATTCACAAAGAACAAATGATTCTGATCTAGTTGCTCCCATGTGGGCGAGACAACCTTGGTATCCATATCTGTTCAAACTGGCGATGTGTGATCCAATCAAGCTCTCCTACCAATCCAACTTGCTTTCCCAACGCGGGGGAGGACAGCATTACACCCTCACCCTCACTCACTGAACTTCACAGCATGGCTCCTGAGGTCATAGAGTTTGGACATCTTAACTTACCTCAAAGGTGTATGGATATCCTCAAGGAGGCACATAAACCAAACACCAGATACTGTTATTTTGACAAGTGGTGACTATTTGTAATTTGGTGCCAGTCAAAACAAATAAACCCGATAGAATGTTCTCCGACTCACAGTCTTCACTACATGCTCCACTTATTAGACTCAGGGTTAGTATTTAACTCAATAAAGGTTCACCTGGCTGCGCTATCTGCATACACCACCTCTCAGTGTAAAGTATCATGCTGGAAGGTACCTGTCATTAAGGCATTCATGGAGGAAGTGAAGAGACTCGACCCTCCTATGTCAAACCCACTGCCAGGCTGTGACCGCAATGTAGTACTTGCAAAACTCATGGGAGCCCCTTTGAGCCTATGCATAAGTTAAGCCTTAAACATCTTGCATATAAAATGGCTTTCTTGGTGGCAGTAACCTCCATAAGAAGAGTCAGGGAACTTCAAGCATTGTCAGTGCAAGACCCTTTCTTTGCTATCCACAAAGACAAATTGGTTTTAAGAACACACCCTAGGTTTTCAACTAAGTTCATTTCAAAATTCCATGTAAACCAATCCTTCGAGCTATCGGCCTTCTTCAGATCCCAACTAGCTCAGCTGAGAAAAAACTCCATACACTAGATGTAAGGAGGGCGGTCCTTTACTATGTAAACATGGCCATACCGCTCAGATAAACAGACCAACTGTTAGTCTCCGTAGCACCAGTCAGAGAAGGAGACCGCATCTCCAAGAATGCCATCTCCAGATGGATAGTCAGATGCATACAGCTCTGCTACTCTTTATCAAGCAACACACTGCCTTTCACACCGAGAGCTCACTCCATAAGGGGTACAGGTGCTACTCTGGCCTTTATCGCAAATGTCCCGCTGGACACCTTTTGCAAAGCAGCTACATGGAGCTCAGGAAACACTTTGACTCAGCATGTTTGCACTGACACACACTCTAAAGCAGATGTTGAGGTTGGACAAGCGGTTCTAAAACATCTATTCGCCGCTGGACCTTCTCACAACCCACCACCTTCTACTAACACTGTTCACTAATCTATGCATAGCATCTGATCTAAGCAGATTCCACAAGCCTCAGAAGGGATACATTGCTCATCGTAATCGTATTTCTGATGCTTGTATCTGCTTAGATTCACATGCGCACACCCTTCCTCCCCTTGGAGTAGAAGGTTCATAGATGTTTTCTGAGCATCATTGGGCTTTATCTGATACATATCTGCTTTAATACACCTGTACTCATGCTACACTTCATGCAACCTCATGTCAGAAACAAAACTATCTGAGGGACCTTGAGACGTTAAGGACCATATGTACAGTGGACGTCACACTAGGGATAGTACTACTGGCACTCCCTGTTGACGTCCCTTTTCGAGTTCCGTAAACAACAACTGTAATACTCCACAGCTTCCACTAGATGTCGGCCTATGCATAGCATGTGAATCTAAGTAGATACAAGCATCAGAAATATGATTATGGTGAGTAATGTATCCCATAGATGTGTGTGTGTGTGTGTGTGTGTATATATATATATATGTATATATATAATATATGGTGTGGTGTATTTTATTGTATATGGGACGAGTTGTAATATGGTTTCAGCTCGCTCTTTCTTAGAGTGAAGCCTGACTGTTCTGCTACGCTACCCATAGAGAGAGTTTTGGTCTAACTTGCTGGATACTGTGTTATTCACTCAGGATATGGTTCTTCACACCCCTCAGCACAGGACTGTGGAAAAACGTCCCTAAAAAGGCAATACGCTCAGAATTGCTATGCATACGCACCTTCACACACACCCTACAACCATCCTATAGCCCTTCCACATACCCTCCCTCCACACACAACCTCCGTACCCACACACAGAGATATGCTATGACTAAGCCTATGAACATTGAATGTGCTCAGAAAGCTAATGAGCACATTATGCACATCCATCATTCATAGAATTGGAGTAAGCAGTGCATGCACACACACACCGCTGTTCCCTAAATGTGTGTGTATTTATATATACACACACACATCGGAATCCCTATTACAAGACTTATGCAGATAGAACACTGACAACTACGCACATTTTCACTGTACAGAACCGCATTCAGGACATACATACATTACAAAAAGTAAGCTCTGACTGACTATGTATGCACACACTCATACATGCATGTATACGCTATACCAAATGCATGCACCCACACAAACTATGATGAAGTCACCTATTGGACAACCATAGAGTGAGACTTGGCTGGTAGCTTCCCTTGGCCCCCAAAGGTCCTATGTGATGCAACCTCCTGAGGTGGTACACCCCATTCTCCGTTCGAGAACCTAACATCAACTCTTTGGTCATCCACTCAGCTGAAGGTCCATTGTATATCCTAGAAGAATGTACATCTTGTGAAGGAGGAAGGACAGAGCACAGCGATTCCTTTGTATGAGGGTGTGTGTATGAGGGTGTGTCTATAAAGGGGACACATCCTCCTTGCTGCCTTTCATACAGACCTTGCCACTTTTGGCACTTGTGTTCACACCCCGTGCTTCCAAGCACAGAGATTATATCAGCAGGGCTAATTACTCTGCCCCTCGCCCACTCTGACTTTCTACTTCTCGTCTTGGGAAGCACCTTGATGCAACTGCTTTCTCCCATCTCTCACTGCTCTTATCTGAAGGCATCCCTGTCCTTCTTAACTCCTCTGAGTGTGACCTCCTGTTGGACTCTTCTCCCTTGGATGCTTCCTTAGTACGCGGGGTACGGCACGTGGCCGTGACCCCGCCCCTCTTGACTCCGCCCCACGATCCAACATCAGTCCTTTTCTCCGCTCGTTTGGGACTGGACGCACTTGCATCTGCGGAAGAGTTTCTCCCTTTTTTCCTCCTCTCTGGCTCTCTCTAACGATCGCGTAGTGGTCTGTCTATGTCGTTTAAACGAGACTTTCCAAATTGTAACTCGTGTCAGCGGCGCTTCGCAAGGGCGGAACCCCATCCTCTTTGTTTAGAGTGCTTGGGTCCTGATCACCGTTGGGACTCCTGTTTCTATTGTGATTCCCTTTCGGTCCGGGCCCTTCAACGTCGGTTAGAGTGGTGGGAGGAGGTGTTACAGTGCACTCCTCCTACGCATTTTCAATCCTTCATCGACAAAAAGACGAAACGCCCAGTAAGTAATTTACTTTTTAGAGCACCCCGGCCGGGGCACTCCTTCCTGGGGTCTTCCGGGGCCGGGAGGAGCTTCGACCGCTCTGTCGCCAGGGCTTGCCCTCGGTTGCCTTCTGGGCATAAAAAGTGTACCAGAGTTTTCTCCGAGGGTCTCCATAAGGGGCCTGTGGACACCGGAGTACAGTCCGAGGCCCCTCCTGTGGGGGCTGCGTGCAGACCTAGTTCTACTGAATCGTGGGGTACCGGAGCTCGCTCTAAGGCCTCCTTATTGGCTTCCCTCAAAAGTACCGGGGTGCACCTCAAGGCCTCAGGCTGGGCTTGGTAAGACCAAACGTATGTTCGATGGCCCGCTGTGAAGAGGCTTCTACCGGACTCTGGTCCGAGGTCCCTCGTATAGAGGCTAAGGTAACCAACAGTTCTGAGAGGCCTGAGAAGGCCTTATCGGTGAAAGGTTTTTCTCACCGGTCCCGCTCTTGTGGTGACACCAGAACCGTTGAGGGGACAAAGGGTGAGCTTTTGAATTGAAGTTCCTCCTTTACCAGCAGTGCTGAGGTCCTTCCTGTGAAGGCTAGTTTGGCTATTGGTATGTCGCAGAAACATTCCAGGCCGCACAGTACCGGCTCAGCCGAGGTTCCTTGTGTAAAGGCTAAAATGAAGATCCATGGGCGGGGACCCCTGCTTCACTTCCACATGTGTCGCAGTTCTCCTCAGGTGATGGCAAAATGGCGGCCGTTCCCGCCACAACCACGGCGGCCATTTTGGGCGCTTCCCCTACAACTATGCCATTGGCCTTAGTTGTAGGGATGGGTTCTGTGGGTGAACATAAGGTTCCTTGTGCGCATCCCCTTCATCCAGTTTACCACTGGAACGCTCGGATGCCTCTTCCACACAACATCTCGCTGCCTGTGGGTTTAAACCCTTGATTTATGTGGACACTTCTGGGGATGGGCCTATTTGGCAACCCTTCCCTCTGCGTCCCTGGAATTATCCTCCACATGAGAGGCCTCCTCCGGCAGCCCCAAAGCCTTCTCCGGAGGACGCCTTTTTCGGCAAGTTTCAGACGCTCATGCATACCGACCCCATGAGGGAGTATTTTAAGGGTGTTTTTAGGGAGATATGCCCGCTTGCGCCTCCGGCTCCACCCACGCCTCCGGTGGTTCCGCCGGCGCCACCTTTACCTGTGGTGACTCCCCCCTACCCTTCCGCCCTTGCCCCCGTTGTCCCCGGTGGACAAAGCAGTTGCTGACATAGTTCAGCAAGACCCTGACCTGTCGGATGATGCACAGGGCGATCAGGACAGCGAAGACCAGCCCCGCTCTATTCGAGCTTTGCACGACCGGGTGCTGGACATGATGTGTCTATTGGATGTTCCAGTGCCCGAGGCACCCGGTCCACAGGAGGGTGTGCTTTCTGGGGTGTTCACCTTATCTCCTTTGGAGCGTACCGGCCTGTTCTTGTAGAAGGACGTTTTGGCCAAGATCCGTAGAGTCTGGGATTAGCCACACTCTGGACTTTTCGTCAATAAAAGAATAGACGCGCAATACAGGCTGCATTCTTCAGAAGAGGTGACCCTAGCATCTTGTCCGCCCCCCTCCTCCACGGTGGTAGTTGCAGCCACTTTACAGTCCAGGCCTGCAGCATCCTCTTCTACAATGGCTACTCAGGTCCTGGGGAAAGAGGACAAGCTCCTCGACTCCCTTGGGAGGAAGAATCTTGCTAACTTGGCCCTGCAGCTCTGGCAGGACAATGCAGAACTGGTGTTAGCGGGGGCAAATGTGAAAATGTGGAAAGGTCTGTCGGAGTTCAAGGAATTCATTCCGGTCGAGAAGTTGGAGGACTTTAAGGCGGGATTGTCAGATGCCAGGGTCTTGGCCCAGGATCTGCTGGAGGCCACGGCTCATCACGTCGACACTTCGGCTCGGGGCCTTATGCTGGGAGTTGATACCTCCCGACAGGTGTGGTTGCATGCCACCAAGTTCTCAAAGGAGGTGCAGGACAAGTTGTTGGACCTGCCGTTCGATGGTAAGGAGCTTTTCCATTCCACAACGGATGTGGAGCTGACCATAACGAAGGACAGCACCCAGACAGCTAAATCCTTGTCCGTCCTGGTTAAAACTCCTTTTAGAACCCAGAGACCGTTGTTGTAAAGCCGGCCCTGCTCTGGGGGTTTCTAGATCGGAAATCCCACAGAGCAGAGACCCCTTCGGGTAATAACCGCAGGAAGCAGCCACGTACTTGGTTTTTCTCCCGCTCCTCAGCCTCCTCCACAGGTTCAGGTGGTAACACCACGGAAAAGCCTGGCAAATGAGGGTTTTCCGTGCTTGCATGAGACCCCGGTGGGAGGACGCATTGCGTCTCATTGGGAGGCGTGGCAGACCATCACCGAGGACCGGTGGGACTTGTCAGTTGCTCGGGCGGGCTTCCGCTTACCCTTACCCCCTACCCCACCCTTCAACCCTCCTTTCCAGCAGTCGGGGTCGTCCTCCCTAAAAGCCGAGGTTCAGAAACTGCTGGACCTCAGAGCTGTGGAACCCGTTCCCCTTGGGGAACGAGGGGAGGACTTCTACTCCCGGCTGTTTACGGTGCCCAAACCCAACCAGGCTGGCCTGCACACCATCCTAGACCTTTCCCAGTTCAATCTTTTCCTACCCCAAGAGAAATTCAAGATGATCACGCCCGGCCACATACGGTCCTCTTTGCAGATGACCGATTGGCTCAGCGTGTTGGACCTACAGGATGCGTACATGCATAGTCTGATCTGAAATCCACACAGGAGATATCTCTGTTTCTCTGTGGGAGAGGAGCACTTCCAGTTTCGAGTGCTTCCTTTTGGCCTCAGCTCAGCGCTGTGTGTCTTCATGAGGATGATGTCGATGAGTGCGGCCTGTATTCGTCTGCAGGGTATCCATGTGTATCCGTATTTGGATGACTGGCTCTTACGCAGCCCTTGCCCGTTGAATGCCGCGTGCAATCTGCAGTCTCTCCTTCAGCTCCTGTTCCATCTTGGGCTGTCGGTGAACTGGCGGAAATCTTCCATGACGGTCTTGCAGGACTTGATTTTCCTGGGTTTTCGCTGGAACACGATCGACTGCAGAGTGTACCTGACCCTGGACAGAATGGCGGATCTGTTGGCCATGTGTCAGATGTTTGCGCAGTCGGAGAGCATGTCGGCTTGGTGGTTTCAGAGGCTTCTGGGCCTCATGGCCTCATGTGTATTGGCTCTTCCACTTGCTTGTCTCAAGATGAGGCAGACTCAGATGGCACTTCGGAGTTCTTGGCGTCAGGCTGTGGATGCGGACTCCAAGTTGATATTGAATCCGGCTTCCATGAGAGCGGACCTGGAATTGTGGCCGTCATTCAGCAACCTGTCAGTGGGTGTGGGTTTTCAGGACCCAGCCCCTATGGTAACGGTCACGACGGACTCCTCCCTTCTGGGGTGGGGTGCGACGTTGGATCTTCTTCAGGTCTCTGATCTTTGGTCACCTCAGGACAAGTTCCTCCACATAAATCATCTGGAGCTCCTGGCGATCTTCCTAGCGCTCAGGGCGTTCAGACCAATCATTGCCAACAAAGTGGTCCGTATCCACACGGACAATGTGGTGTCAATGTATTACATCAACAAGCAAGGGGGCACCAAGTCTCCCCCTCTCGTGGACCTGTCCATCCAGATTTGGAAGTGGGCGGTTCGTCATGGTGTCTGGCTAGCTGCAGTACACATTCCGGGCCAGCTGAATGTCACAGCAGATGCCCTCAGTTGGTGGACGATGGTCAGCTACAAGTGGGAATTGAAGGCGGAGATCCTCCCGTGGATTTTCCTGCATTGGGGCAATCCGGAAGTGGACCTCTTCGCGACCGCAGCAAATAAGAAACTTCCTCTGTATGCCCCCAGAAACGGGCTGGGAGCCTCCTTTCTGGGGGGGGGGGGGGGATGCTCTCAAGATTCCATGGCACAACATGAGGCCTATGCTTTCCCGCCTCTGCCTCTGATTCATCGGACGATTTGCAAGTTGAAGAACACGGTGAACTGTTCTCTTCTGCTCATAGCCCTGTGGTTGCCGGCCAGGTTTTGGTTCTCAGAACTTCAACACCTGTCGGTGTATCCACCGATCAGGCTACCGGTTGTGAAAAGAGAAAAATAATATGAGGCCGGGAAACCCAAAGGAAACGCACCAAACACCGGTTACAAAGAAACATACAAAGTACTTTGTTTTAAGGTCAAGCAATGACAAAGTCAAATGACAAATCGGATAGCTATCGGCCCTCAGTACAACACAACGAACTTCAACGGGGTTCGATGTATTCAGTGAGAGACTGTACATTGGGACATTCAGGCTTTTATACATTTCTCCAGCCTGTTGTCCAACCTCTTCGCGGGTTAACCATTCCATGAATGTATTACTGGCCTAGGGTCTCTGCCAGGTCAATTCTAATTTATTCATCAGTATGTGCATAGATCAGTTCCGTCGATACAGGTAATCCATTTACATGCAGGTCAACAGTAGGACAAGGTCTCAGTTCACAACCCTAACAAGTGGCCTGTAGGCAAGTTATACATTAGCTGTACGGAGGTCATGTCGACCAGATTCTGTTCGGAATGGCATCGTCCACCATTTTGATGTACAGGGTGACTTTTACACAGCAAGAGAACCTAAAATGGCGGTTTGATTCAAGATGGCGGCTTACATCAATTTCTAAGGTCAAGACCTTGCCGTAGAGAGTTATTCGCGTACAGTTTTAAGCAACTTGGCGTAGGCCAATATACATACAATCGTTTACAATAGGAGGCATAATTTAATATCCAGTTTGACAAACCCTCCTTTTGGCCTATGCCAAGTTCTAAGACTACTTCTGATCTCCTTGCAAGTAACTCCATACGTCATCGTCCATACACCCTGAATCGCTGTCAGAGATATCTATGGACATCAGGTCGTTCACTAAGATCTCTTTTAACACATACTCCATGGAAGTTTTATCCGGGGCATATACCTTTTTGTCCTATCGTACCTATTGCCTGAGCACAACATCCCCCTAGCATCGAACATATACTAGGTAGACATTGGATACAACAACAAAGGAATAGCAGAACTCCCAAAATGACCAATAAAACTGAAAATACCTTCCAACCCCAAGATCGCAAGAAATCCCAAAACCAAGCACTAAGATTCCAGTTCCCCTCGGGAACATGCATTTCTGAGCTAAGGATGTGCAGATTCTGAATTGCTTTAAAAATGGTTGGGGAGGAGTCTGGTGCAAAAACACAGCAAGCGGTCCCCACTAATTTACATACTCCACCACGTTCAGCCAGAATGACATCTAATGCCATCCGGTTCTGGAGTACTACTAATCTTATCGCTTTCTGTTCTAATGTCATGTTATAGAGTATATCTGTGGTCCGGTTGATGGTTCTCTCCAGTACTCTCGCTAGTCTCCTGATGTCTTTGGAATTTGCTATCTGCCCCCAAAATGGCACAACTGATTTTGCTATATCTCCCATCACTTGTGCGGGGGTACCACCATTCTCGTCCCGCCGTGGACCAGCCTTTGAAACTTCCAAAGTGCTTGCTATGAATACCCCAGGTAACAGGATCCCTAAATAACAGGTTCCCTGCCAATCCCTGGGCAACCATGGAAATGCTACATTACCGCAAACGAAATAGACAGGTTCGCCTACATACAAAGGTCTGTTTTCCCCAGTCAAATTTGCAACATTGGCACAGCCTTTAAAATCTCCCATTGGCCGGGTACCATTCCTCTGTATGCAAAAAGAAACTGAATCGGGGCTATGGTTAACAGAGTAAGAAGGAGGGACGCCATCCTTATTGCATATCGGAGCCATTTTAAAGTAAACCAAAGATTGGAAAGGACGAGATAGTCTATCAGAAGGCCTAATTGAAGCAACGTTGAGTTTGCTCCTATTTGCGAAAAGCGAGCATCCCAGGGGAGTCAGAACACGTTTTCAAAATGATTCAAATTGGTTCCATCAAAATTCCCCGAGATGCTATCATTCCATCGGCCAAAGAACAGTGCTCTAAAAGAGGCATAATAAGCAGTCGTCAAAGGTAAAGGATGAATATACCAACCTAGCCCCTTATCCCCATGTTGCGGTAAATGCGAGCAGACCCAACAATTGGTTTTGTTAAAAATGGCATGTGTCGAATTCATAATCAGCATCATAGTATTATTGTGATACTTCTGTCTCTGCTGAGAGTCCCTAGGTGACAGAGTATGCAAATGTACAAAAGGAGTAAAAAGAGTAGGTACAATTTCAGTTGGCAAAAGAGGCTCTAGAGGATAAATCTCCTCGACGTACCAGAATCCTAAAGCAGTTACTATAAAAACCCCAATTATTATCAAAACACAACAATAAGTTTTCGGGGCCCAGGCACATTGTTCATTGTCCAAGTTGGTCACCCCCTTATTTACAAGTCCAATACGGGCAGTAGCGGTGGCAGGCATCGTAGTCTTCGGATGGAAACCCCAATGTTCGTTGCTGGCGACCCCCCCAGTCGCGCGGCTTCTTAGTCCTTCCCCAACCCTAGCCAACAGAGCCCTCTTTCTCAAAATTTGGGCAAAAGCAAGCCCTTGATGATCCTTTCCTTCTT
This sequence comes from Ambystoma mexicanum, assembly GCF_040938575.1. Lineage (NCBI taxonomy): Eukaryota > Metazoa > Chordata > Amphibia > Caudata > Ambystomatidae > Ambystoma > Ambystoma mexicanum. The sequence goes on along the minus strand of NC_090933.1, from coordinate 20,149,037 downwards.
TTGAATGCACAGTCGAACCGTGCCATAGGTCTATTTTCTCTGCCGAAGATTATATCTGGTGGTTCCCGGTACTGTTTGATCTGGAAATAAGGTAACGTCACTGCCTGAGGGAAGCAACGTATCAGAGGCAACAGAAGTTGCAGAATTCGGAGCAATGGTTTCCGGAAATTACCTTTCCAAAGAGTGTGGAGACAAAATGGACGGTTCCCCAAGCCCCACGTGCTCATAGAGTTTCTCTGACTCACTCACAGTGCTATTTGCTGCTTCAGGATCATCGATTGCAGCGTTAGTGAGGGGTTCTGTTTCTTCTGTAGCGTGCGACGTCGGTTGAGGAAGTTTCTTGACATGCGTCGCATGTATCCAGTTCTTCTTTCCAGCCACCCGCACTGCCGTTTGGGTGACAAACAAGACCTGGAATGGTCCCCGCCAGCGAGGCGCGTGGCAAGAGGACCGCTCGTATGCTCTCACCAAGACCCAGCTTCCAGGCCGGATGTTGTGTCCTGGGCCCTCGTAACGTACAGGTAAAGCTGGTCGTACCTGATGATAAATGAAATACAGATTTTTAGTCAACTGGTTACAGTAGTCTGAAAGCAATACATTCTCAACATTTCTCAGTGCTTTAGGTTTCGGAAGACCCCAAATATCGGCAGGCCTCCCCATCACCACCTCAAATGGAGAGAGCCCAGTCTTAGTTTGAGGGGCAGTGCACATGGCTAGTAACACCATCGGTAAGGCGTCCGGCCATTTTAGTTTGGTACCGGCACACATCTTACGAGTTTGTTCTTTAGAATACCGTTATGTCTCTCTACCAACCCGACACTTTGAGGATGTCTAGCCGAATGAAATCGCTTATCAATATGTAGTGCCGTAAATATCTGTAAAATTACAGCAGCAACAAAATGTGGACCATTGTCCGACCAAATGACTCTTGGCAACCCAAACCGGGGGAAGTACTCCTTTATCATAATTTTTGCAGTAGTCATGGCTGTAGCATCTTTGACAGGGAAAGCCTCAACCCATTTACTAAAGGCACAAATGGCCACAAGGACATATTTTAAACCATTGCACCGCTCCATCTCAATAAAATCAAAATGAATCACTTCAAACGGGACAGAAGGAGGCCCAAAGCTACCCCTTGGAGTTACCGTCCCCTTCCCCACATTGTGCTGTAGGCAAATCATGCAATTTTGGACATAATGCTGAGCAATTTTCAAAATCTTATCATTTCCCCAGACTTTCTCTAACATTTTTGTAATCTGTTGAGCACACACATGTGTGGGACTGTGTGCCATAGTGACCATCATGACTATGTAGGCATTAGGAAGTAACCATTCCCTTCAACTGTGTCCACCCAAAACCCGTCATCTAATTTCCCCAAGCCTTCAGCCCATTTCTTAGATTCTTCCATTGTGGCATCAGCTTGGATAACCCGCACAGACCCAATATCCTCGTCCATTACATAGACATCCATAGTTTCTCTTAGAGCATACATTTCTGTGCGAAGATCTGTGGCAGTTTGTCTGGCTATCTGATCAGCGAAAGCATTCCCTTTTCCTACATCGTCTGTGATCTTTCGATGAGCTGCGCATTTCATGATCGCTAACTGACTAGGGAGCGCGAGCGCCGAGAGCAATTGTACTATCAGGGGGCCATGCTGAATCTTGGTCCCATGTGAAGTTAGAAACCCTCTCTCTGACCAAAGTCTCCCAAAGTTGTGAGCCACCCCAAAAGCATACTGACTGTCAGTATATATATTCACTGTTAGCCCTTCGAAAAGCTCACAAGCTCGGGTTAATGCTATAATCTCTGCGGCCTGCGCTGAGTTATGTGTAATTCGCTTGGTCTCTACAACTGTGCTTAATGTAGTGACTGCATAAGCAGCTGTGAATGTACCATCCGGAAGTTTGAAACGGGAGCCATCACAAAATAGCTCCCCTTGCGCATTATCCAAAGGAGTGTCCTTAAGATCAATTCTGCCCTTCGTTTCTTGTTCAGTAGTATACAGGCAGTCATGTGACTCATCATCACTGCAAACAGTATTTTGCGGGAAATTTAGGAGTTCAGCCGGATTAAGAAGACAACACCTCCTAATTTGTATGTGGGGAGCAAACAAAATTAATTCATATCTCGTCAATTGTGCGGAAGTGAGGTGTTGCGTTTGAGTTTTGTTCAATAGAACATCTACAGAGTGAGGCACCATCAGGGTTAGATCATGGCCTAGGACCATTCCCTCACTCTGATTTACAGACACGGCAGCAGCAGCGACAGCTCGCAAACATCTTGGCAAAGCGCATGCGACAGGATCAAGGGCGGAAGAGTAGTAACCGCACGGCCTATTCTTCCCTCCATGTTCCTGCGTTAATACAGCCAAAGCACATCCATCACATTCATGCACAAACAACACAAAGGCCTTGTTGTAATTGGGTGTACCCAAAACCGGTGCAGAGCATAATGCAGTCTTGAGAAGCTCAAATGATTGTTGATGTTCCGATTTCCATGGCAATGGCGAAGAAATGCCCTTCTTTGTCAAAGCCAACATCGGTTTTATCACTAGTGAAAAGTTTGGGATCCATAACCTACAGTAAGAAGCCATACCTATAAGGCTCTGACTTCCTTCTGTGTACTTGGGACAGACATGCCAGAAATGTGTTTTATTCTTTCAGGTGTCAATCTTCTTCCCTCCTTTGACAGGAGGTAGCCTAAATAGGCGACCTCCTGGCAACAATATTGAAACTTTTTAAACAAAGCTTTGTGACCATGCTTAGCTAGATGGATGAGCAACAATACAGTGCCCTCTTTACAAGAGCTCTCAGAATCTGCTCTAAAAGCAAGTCGTCAACGTACTGAAGCAGCGTACATGTAGGGGGTAATTCAAGAGTATCAAGTTGTTCTTTCAAGGCCCTACTATAAATGCTAGGACTCTCGGTGTAACCTTGTGGAGCACGAGTAAATGTAAACGAGCGTCCCCCTAAGGTGAACGCGAACAAATATCTACTGTCCTTGTGTATAGGAATACTGAAGAAAGCATTCTTCAGGTCCACAACACTAAAGTAAGTAGCCGTAGCTGGAATCATAGTTAATATCGTCGTCTCATCAGGCACAATTGGAAATTGTGGAGCGAAAACTCTATTGATGGCACGCAAATCAATTATAAAACGAAACGGAATAGCATTATCGCCTTTTTTGTACACGGGTAGGATCGGACTATTGCACAAACTTCCTGTAATCTCCTCAATCACCCCACGATGCACAAAATCGGAAACCATGCTCTTCAAAGCTTGCTCGCCTTCAATCGAGATCTTATACTGCGGAATACGTGGCAGCTTAATACCATGTTTCAAGACTATTCTAACAGGCTCAATCTGTAGAACACCGACATCATTGTCGTCAGCCGCCCACAAACACTCCGGGACATTACTGAATTCTGGTGGCAAAGGTCTAGTCAAAAATTGTGAAACAGAAAACTGCTGTGGTGAAATCGTCAAACGCACTCCATCAGATGAACAATGAATTACTGCATTTAATTCCTTCAACAGATTCAACCCCAACAAATTCTCTCCACAATTCGAAGTCAAAAGAAATGGACAGTGGTCCGTAAAGGGACCCAAAGAAATAGGTACCGGCGAAGAAACCGGACAAATGACTGGTGTGCCAGAAAACCCTACGGAAACATTGGTTTGCCCTGACAGTGGAATGTTTGGAACCCGTGAATGATCAATGGAGCACTTCTGTGCTCCAGTGTCTATCAAGAACTGATGTTCCTATTTCCCACTACCATTTCAACGTAGGGACCTTTCTGACTAACGGGAATAGGTGTAGGTTCCAAACCCTGCTCCGGGCAATCCTAACGAAACAGAATATCCTCAGAAGGAAGCTCCTCAGAGAAGTAAGCAGCAGAAGGGTGATCGAATATGTTTCTAGTATCCACACTCGAAGTCTGATTGTCCTGTGAAAAAGGTTGCTGAGGATCCTGCGAAAACTGACCTCTACCAGGGCCCCCCACCCCGGGGCGACCTCTGGGTCGTCTACCCATACTCCCAAATGTGTTATTCGACCTCTGTCGAAGGACGGGGTATTGTGCACGCCAATGACCCTTCTGGCGACAATAGGCACACTGGTTAATGTTCACAGGACCCAAGGGCACATTCCCTTGTGGAACATACTGAACTCTAATCTGCGAACTACCCCCTCTGGGGCCTCTAACAATTTGTTGTAACAATACTTTAGTCTTTAAATCTCCTTTTCTCTTTTCTACTCTATCTTTTTCATTATTGACACAGTTCTCGTAGTACTGAGCCATGTGCAGTACTTCTGATTGGGATTTCGCCTGCCAAGCGCTCTCGGAAGACATAATCTGTGACTGGATGTCAGGCAGCAATCCATGCACAAATTTGTCCACAAATAACCTTTTCCCAGATTCTGTGCCTAAATCCTGTCCACTGAAGTCCGAGAATACTTGTTCGAACCGATTAAAGAACTCGGTGGCACCCTCAGATTTTCCTTGGACACAGGCCGTAAGCTTGTCCCAAATAATTCTTTTTTTCGGGAATTATAGTTTTTAATTTCGCAATGATTCTGTCAGGCAAAGTGAGTATCACCTGAGGCGGTCTCTCACCAGCTGGCCTTTCCCTGTCAAGCCTAGTTATATTAGCCTACGTATCTCCCAACTCAGGTGCATCATCTATTGTTCTAACTTGCTTCCACAAATCTACGGGCAGGAGTACAGGAAATAACAAGTCAATATCGGCTTGGGTGAACACTAGGACTGCAAGACGGACTCTATCTCTTTATAAAATCCTGTCGGATGTTTCCTAATTTCGGGAATTGATTGCCTAATAGTGTTCACTTCCTGTCGCGAAAACGGGACGTGAACAAACTGTGATACATAATGTGCAGGAATGTCCACAGCAGCTATACCTGCTGCAGCATTAGCGGCAATCTCAAGTTTTGGGACAAATGTCGGAGGTACCTCTTTCATAGGCAACTGAGATATAGGCAACTCTGAACGCTTACTAAGCAACAGAGCGAAGTCGAGCGCTAAAGCTGTCGAAGAAGTGTCAAGCGAAAAAGCTCTCTTATAAATACCCAGTAACTCTGTGGGACAACTAACCTTCTTCCTCACACATTCATCCTGCAGGTACTCTACCATTACCTGAATCACCTTCCTCTGCATTTCTAGCGTATATTGACTATATGTGTCATATACCTCAACCGGAGTTATCGATTCATCTGAAATCCATCTAATCGCATATCTTGTACAAATTCGGGCTTCCTCAGATGCCCATTTACGACACGGAAGAAATCGTTTCTGTACATACATACTCTCTTCTTCGTCATCCTCATTCCGTAACTTCTCCAAATCTCTCCTATACTCAAACAACCTCTCGACATGCTTATGTACTTTCTCCACAGTATCTCTTGATAGTGCTAAAGTATTCAGATCCCTTAGCCCTTGTGGGAGATCCACATTATTTAATTTACCCCACATTACGCATAAATGAATCCCTAAACCTTCAATGAAAACATTTTTCTCAGGAAAATTATCCATATTAGACAGTGTGGCAAAAACATTAGCTCGATCATCTCTCTCCATATAATGCTTAGCCCATGCAAACAAATCCCGCTTTTTATCTGTAGGGACAGTATTACGAGTAACAACCTTCGACCCCGCACCCCGATCAACTATAGTCGGTACAGAACCACTCGGGAGTGGAGGTGCAGGTAGATTCAATGGAGGTGTTATTACTGGTGCAATGGGAAGAGGTAGTAGAGCAGGCGGAGGAACAACAGCCGCAATAATAGGAGTAACAGGTTGAGCAGGGAGTGCAGGAATAACAGCAGGAAGAGGCGAAGCAACAGGAAGAGGATCATACGGAGGTGGTGCAGAGGCACCAGACCTTCGCTCGTTTGACAATTTGTTGAGAAACTCGTCAGAAACATGAAGGTCTTTAGAAGGATAGATTTTCTGAATACCGAGTGAGAAAGCCCTATCCATATTCCTAACTGACTCAGACTGTTTGTCCTGATCATATAACAACGTCTTTTCAGTGTTCGTTTTATGACGGCGCGGATGTTTTTCCCTACTCTTAAGCTGCTGCAACGCTTCTTTTTTCCAATTCTGTAGAACATCAAATGCTGCGGGTCTGGCCTTTTTCTTTAACAAGACCGACTCTAAGTATTCAATACAAGGGATCTCAAAACTACCATTGATTGGCCACTGAAGTTCAGAGGCATGTCTGGTTTGTCTGTGCCAAATATCATTAAATACTACACTTCCAATGCCATGTTTACAATACATAGTAAACGCTGGCGACCCCTCCTGTGGTGCCGGGCGGCTAAATTCCAAAGATTGTCGATCGCTGCGGAATAATGCCCTAAAGCAGCTAGAAAATTTCCCAGGAATTTCTCAGTCGAGTCACGACTCACCTGACCAAACCTAAGGAGGACCATACGGTTTATCAAAGAACTTACCTAACGAATTTTACCTTGTGTTTGGTGATTTCGGCAAATCTGCCCGCCTCAAAAAGTGGACCCTCGTCAAGATGCCGTCTCAGACTGCACGGCTATCGTCCAAGGATCGGATCGTGCAGCGCTGTAGAGGTGTCGCGTCTCATTCAGTCGGGCCCATAGTATCACACCGTCCGATCCCGGTCCGATAGCATGCGTCAACCTTCAATGGTCCGGCATCAATCTTGAGGGTCCCTATTCGGGCGCCAACTGTGAAAAGAGAAAAATAATATGAGGCCGGGAAACCCAAAGGAAACACACCAAACACCGGTTACAAAGGAACATACAAAGTACTTTATTTTAAGGTCAAGCAATGACAAAGTCAAATGACAGATCGGATAGCTATCGGCCCTCAGTACAACACAACGAACTTCAACGGGGTTCGATGTATTCAGTGAGAGACTGTACATTGGGACATTCAGGCTTTTATACATTTCTCCAGTCTGTTGTCCAACCCCTTTGCGGGTTAACCATTCCATGAATGTATTACTGGTCTAGGGTCTCTGCCAGGTCAATTCTAATTTATTCATCAGTATGTGCATAGATCAGTTCCGTCGATACAGGTAATCCATTTACCTGCAGGTCAACAGTAGGACAAGGTCTCAGTTCACGACCCTAACAAGTGGCCTGTAGGCAAGTTATACATTAGCTGTACGGAGATCATGTCGACCAGATTCTGTTCGGAATGGCATCGCCCACCATTTTGATGTACAGGGTGACTTTTACACAGCAAGAGAACCTAAAATGGCGGTTTGATTCAAGATGGCGGCTTACATCAATTTCTAAGGTCAAGACCTTGCCGAAGAGAGTTATTCGCGTACAGTTTTAAGCAACTTGGAGTAGGCCAATATACATAGAATAGTTTACAATAGGAGGCATAATTTAATATCCAGTTTGACACGGTGAGTCCCGACCTGCTTCACCAGGATCAACAGCTGTGGCATCCCTCTCCACAATCGTTCAGCTTGGCAGCAAAGTGCCTGAGTTCAAGTCATTAGAACATCTCAACCTGTCTGCTGATAACATGCGCATTATTAAGGCAGCCAGGAAACCCTCGACTAGGTCTCAGTATAGAAGCAAATGGCTTAAGTTCTGTCATTGGTGCTTAGACAAACAGCTGGACCCAAGGGCGGCTATGATTGACACTGTGCTGTCTTTCGTGTTTCACCTAGCAGAGTCGGGCATTCACGTTCTGTCTTGCAGAACTTATCTTTTGGCGGTATTCGCTTACCTATCCACGGACCAATGCTCTTACTCTCTGTCTAATCCAGTGGTTAGGAGACATTTTGTGGGTTTTACGCGCCTTTATCCCCCGGTTCGCAAACCGCACCCAGCGTGGGATCTGAATGTGGTCCTTACGGCGTTGTGCCATAAAACTTTTGAACCAATGGCCACAGTGGACCTCAAGCACCTTTCGTGGAAGGTGTCCTTTTTGGTTGCCGTTAATTCAGCAAGGCGTGTGAGCGAACTCCAAGCTTTATCGGTGGAGCATCCCTTCTTGAATTTCCACAAGGATAAGGTGGTCCTACGGACAAATCATTCTTTCCTGCCAAAGGTGGTCTCTGATTTCCATCTGAACCAATCGATCTCCCTACCGGTCTTCTTTCCCAACCGTGCCTCAGAAGCGGAAAGGGTTCTGCATTGTTTGGATGTGAGAAGGGCTCTTAAGTTCTATCTAGACAGAACATCTGAATTTAGGAACTCTTCTCAGCTGTTGGTGACCTTGGTGTCCAGTCATTTGGTCGACTGAAAACTGGTCGAATGACATTTGGTCGACGCAATTTGGTCGAAAACCAAATGGGCGAATTTTTTTTTTATTTATATATTTATTTTTCGGGTTTTCGTTTTTTAAAAAAAGAGGTTTTTAGAGAAAAAAAGGGGGTTGGTGGGGGGGACCCCCCCAAAAAATTTTTAAAAAAGGGGTGATCATAAAAAAAAAAAAAAATTCGACCATTTGGTTTTCGACCAAATTGGTTCGACCATTTGTCTGGTCGACCAATTTTTTTCGACCAAATGTCTGGTAACCGGTGACCTTTGGTAATCCACAAGGTCAATGTTTTACGGAGTCTTACACTGTCCAAGGACTGCAGCTTCCTAAAGGTATTCATGCACACCTGGTGCAGGGCAAGGCAGCCGCAGTTGCCTTTCAAAAATATGTCCCCTGGGAGACCATCGCAAAAGTAGCTACTTGGGTCTCCCCATCGACTTTTTGTAAACATTATTGTCTAGACTTGAGCTTCAAATCTGATGCTCAGTTTGGCCAGGCTGTGCTGAAGAACCTTTTTCAATAGGTTTTTTTTTCCACCCACCCGTAGTTTCTGTAAGGAGTGCTTGGGAATCTCCCATAAGTATGGAGGAAAGGGGACGGGACATAGGAGTATAACCAGGTTACTCACCGTAGTGACCACCTTACTCCTAGTCCATAGCCCCCTTTCCTCCATACGCCCGCCCGCCGTCGCCTCTAATAAGGTTCCTCTATTATTGCTTAAAGGTCTGTGACCTGGCGATAGAAAAGGACTGATGGGCGATGCGCGGGTCGGAGTTAAGATGGGTGGGGTTACGGCCGCGTGCCGTACCCCGCGTAGAAAGAGAGGAAGGACTAAAATGTTTGCAAACATTTTTTTTAATGCTTTTACAAAGTGCTCCGGTCCCGTCCCACAGGATGGAGGAATGTCCCATAAGTATGGAGGAAAGGGGACTAGGGACTATCAGTAAGGTGGTCACTATGATGAGTAACCTGGTTAATTTTGCCCCTGTAATCCAGGTCAAAGACCCCGCCAGCTACGTCAAGTGAATGTTTTCAAGTTAACCCTGATTTGGCAGCTTGCCTAATGTAACTGCTATGGGCACTGCTATGGGAACTATAGAGACTAGTAGAGACTAGTCTCCTTTCCAGGCTGGGGACTTCTACATCCGCTATGCTAAATAGGTTGAGCCCAATAGTTTAGGGCGTAGTCCTTTCAGGAAACCTGGCAGTTGGGCAAAGGCGTTGCACTACCATGAGGCCCAACCTTGTATCAGATTGTCCTGATTCCACTTGTGACACCACTTGTGGTAGTTATGAATTAGGAGACAAACAATGGAGCAGTGTGTTCAGACATTAGGTTTATTCTTTCAGTAAAAACAAGTCCTATGCTAGCCGCAAGTCTCGGGGTCTGAACCCTATTCTACAACAAAAAGGTGTAAACTCGGCAGGATATCTCTTATAACACAACAGAAACAGTCCCCTGTCCAAAAACCTATACTTGCCTAAACTCTAACCCTAACACTATAAAGCAACAAAAATAAACATAGGAACAATATGTTTTGGGTAATGGTTGTTGGCTCCTGGCACTCCTTCTTTGGTGAGGCCTGTTCACTAGGGCTCCTGCCCTGCTGCACAGTTTATGCTCGCATTCTCAATGTTTCTTACACTGCCAAGTTTGTCTCAATAGATTCAGTGTCTCCTACTTGTGGAGCTCTGGACTGAGTCTCTGGTTATCCACCCCACCTCTTGTTTTGGTATTCCTTTCTCTGCCTTGGGTTCAGCATTTATTCACCATCTCTTGTGGTTCGTAGGTTTCGGTTAGCCTTCTCTCGGGGTTGCATGGACAGAAATTAAACCAGCCTATTTACAAGAGTGCAGAAAAACACCATCATGGAAAAACGCAGAAATAAAAATCAGCAAGCTAGGAAAAAGAATAGTTTGTGAGTGCCATTTTTTCAGCTGGCCAGCTTGTTTCAAACGATGATATTACGTTGTTTCCTGACACAAAAGAGGCTTTCTTCGTGTTGTTTTTCTGATGGCAGATTGTTCCAGAGGAAGGTGCCGCTTGGACTAATTAAGTGTTGACCAAGGCTCTACTTCTTGAAAAGTTGTAGCTGTAGCCTTAGTACCCTAATGGCTACCATATAGGTGATTTGGGTTGCGAATGTGGTAAGCCGTACTACAGCCACCAGCCTATTCCACAACACACTTTCACAATGATAAAATCGTTTTGGGTCAAAATGGGGTACTTAAAAACCTGCCCATGCTCTCGTAGCTATATTTGCTCCTAAGGGTAGCACATCAGAAAAAGGAGTGCAGTGATAGGAGGACTTGTCTAGCCACAACAGAAAAGTTTTGAAGCCATAGAAGCCAACAAAACGTGTAGGGGATCCAAAAACGAAGGGACCCAGAACCCCAAAAATGAAATTCTCGCCTAACTCTTGGATGCAAAATCAAGCCATAAAGTAGTTCTTAACACCACTTGCTGTGGTCTGGGAGATTCGAAATATGACCTCCTTTGTGGGAATTCCACAACCAGCTTGGAGCTTGCATGCGACTCGAAATCGGAACATTGTAATGGCAGTGTATTGGTTTAAATTAGGCGGATTGTGTCCTGATTTACTGCTCCAGCTGTATGTAACCTGTTGCAGTAATCTTTTGAAATCGAGGCAGTGATGGCTGCCGTATTTGGTGTCAAATCTCCACGATACGTGTTCCTGCATGCACGGCAGTGCCCCTCCTGTGTTCACTGCATAAATGAAACGAAAGACAGCAGAGGCTGTGTTTATCACATGGTCATGTACCTTTGCCTTGAAGCATGGGGTGAATCCTTGATTTGTCTCGGCCATGCGTGAAAAAATAACCAGAATCGCGCAGAAGGAGAAGGACCGAGCGGTTGTCACCATCCCACCAATGACAACTGGGTGATTGGAATGAGCTGTGGCCCGTAGGTATGCTCTCGTCTCGATTACACCAGCCCAGTTGGCTCGGCTGTTAACTCTGGACCTGTGTAGTGCGCCTTTCAATCTAATGCGCTGTACTTATTCCGTGAAAGCTATTGTAGCTTCCAATACAGTGACGAAATCACCTGACCAAGTATTCCTTTGTGGGGCTGTTAACTTTTTATCTATTCTTTCTACTGGAGGGTGTTTGTGGAACTGAAAGCCATTGTGCATCTGTATATTGTGTTGGTCCAATAAAAACTCTGTATTTCTCAGAGAAATTATGATACATTTTATCATCGTGATGGGCCTTTGTTGTGGCCCTAAAGGACGACAGGATGCTGTAAGGGGTTCCAACTGTCTTTATTGTAAGACAAACGGGTGGACCTTAAACTGCCTTAACTCGGGACAAACATTTACTCACAGTTCGGTTCAGTTCAACTTCATGGCTTCCCAGTTAACTCACTGTGGGAAGGGTGTGCACAATGATGGCACGCTGCAAGCTTCTAGGGCCCCCATGTAGCCTCCTGTGGCTGTGGACTTATGCCCTAGAAGCTGTGACTGGAGGCTGCTCAAAACCTCCTGTTATTGTCTCCTTATCAGGAGCAGCGCTGGGGCATGACCTGCTTGGTCTGCCGCTGCATCAACACTGGCAGGAACGTTTTCCCGCGGAGCGTGGGCTCGCGAGATCACGTTATGCCGAGATCTCGCGAGAACACGCTCCCGCGATCACGTGATGTCCCCACACACCTCCTTTGCTGGGAAAAGGATGGATGGTCATTCCATGACAAAGTCCGCAAACTTGCTGGGCTTCCTTCTCTTTCTCTGAGGTCTGCTTCGATCTGTATCTGGGGCAGGATTGCTGGAGTACTCTTGAGGAGGTGCGGGTGATTCTAGTTCTCCTTGTCTTGTTCTTCGCTGTGCCTCCCTGCGTGTAGTTGGAGAGTTGGGGCTTGAGAACTCGTTGCCATGGTGTGGCTCCAAGGCATCTCTTTCTGAGATGCGAGGGTTTTCGAATGTCCCCTGGCGGTCTTGATCTTCTCCGGTATCCCAGTGTGGTTGTTCCCTGTCTTCCTTCCTGCGGTACATGGCCACTCTCTCTAGATTCCATTTCCTTCCGTCGCTGGTGCAAATGTGGTTTGACCCTCTCTCCATGACTTCTATGGGACTGCTGTATTTGGAGCCAGTCGAAGTGTCTTTGTGGGGAAGGCGTATTTTCACCAGGTCACCTCTGCTAACTGCTGTGTGTCGAGCGGCTCGACGCAAGTCCCCTTGGGTCTTCATGGCTTCTTTGTTGCGCTGCATGTGAAACGCTATGTCATCCATGTCCACGTCTTCGTCAGCCCTCACTTGATGGAGCCAGGGTGGTACCAGTGAGGATGCTGCCCTTCTCCCCCTCAGCAGATGGAATGGGGAAACACCTGTGACGGCGTTGGGGGTGAGGCGGTGGGCTGCTACAGCTTCCTTGACTGTCTTGTACGGGTCTAGGCCCGAGGCATGAGCCAGTTGTAGCGCCCCTTTGATGAAGCGGTTTGCCCGCTCAACCAGGCCATTGGCCTGTGGGTGGTATAGGCTTGCTCTCCGCTGTCGAATGTTGTTGAGCTTGAGAAATTTCTCCATTTCTCGGGAGACTAGCTGGACTCCGTTGTCTGTGACGAGTTCTTCTGGTAGACCTTCCCGCTGGAATACGGCGGTGAGTGCTTCAATGACTGTGCTTGTGGTGATGTCTGAGGTGAAGTCAGCTTCCACCCATTTGCAGAAGTAGTCGACCATGACTATCCCGTATTTGTGTTCTGGGGCATGTTGTCCAGGGGCCCAATGAAATCCAAACCTAGTTTTCGCCACACCCCTTTGGGGACTTCGGTGGGCAGCATGGGGGCTTGCCTCACGGCTAGGCGCTTGTCACTGTTGGTGCACTCATGGCACCTTTCGACCATGTCTTATGTCCTGGTCCATGCCTGGCCACTAGTAGGTGTCGCGTATCCTGCGTCTAGTCATGTTGCATCCCAGGTGGCCTGAGTGTGCTCTGCACAGTATCACCTTGCGGATTCCGCTGGGCGGGATGATTTGATCGCCTCTGGGGATGAGACCATTCAGGGTGGTGATTTCCTCGTTCACTTTCCAGTAGGGACGAAGGCCTTCGGGGATCGCTCTCTCGTTAGGCCATCCTTCGCGAACCCAGGTACTAACGTGCCGTAGGGCATCGTCCTGTTCGAACTCCTCCTGCCAGTGGCGCTCACTCAGGTCCATGTACTCGCCGTTCCTTAAGTCACTGATGGAGGCTACGACACACTCATCTTCCAAGAATGTGGTACTGGGGGCGCTTTGGTTTAGGAGTCTGGACATGCAGTCCGCTTGTGCGTTTTTCCAACCCGCAATGTGGGCTATCTCGTATGTATATTCTTGAAGCTTTGCGGCGATCCTGGCCAGCCTCGGGGTGGCAGTCTTGGTGCCGCCCGGGCTCAATATGTGAATGAGGGGTTTGTGGTTGGTGATCATCTTGAATCTCGTCCCCCATACGTACGATCTGAAGTAGTCGACGGCCCATGCGCATGCCAACATTTCTTTCTCAACCGTGGAGTAATTCTTCTCTGATGATGACAGCGCTTTGGATGCAAACGCCACAATATTCTCAGTGTCTCCCTTCTTCTGGGTCAAGGTGGCCCCCAGGCCATACGCGCTGGCGTCTGTGGTAATGCAGGTGTCCCATTCAGGGTTGTGTGGTTTCAGGCACGGCGCGTGTAGAATTCTCTTTTTGATTTCACAGAAAGCTTCGTTCTGTTCCGGGCCCCAAGAGTAGGCTGCCCCCTTCTTCAGAAGCTCCCTCATGGGAGACGTGGTCTCGGAGAATCTAGGGACGAATTTGGCATAGTACTCCGCTAGGCCCAGGAATGAGCGTAACTCCTCTTTGGACATCGGAGCCGGGGCTTCTGTTATGGCCTGCATGAGGTTCTTCTTGGGACTGACGCCGTCACTTGAGATGCAGTACCCAAGGTATTTTACCTTGTTCACTCCGAAGACGCATTTTTCATGGCGTAGGTGAATGCCCTCCTCTTGAAGCCTGCTCAAGACTGTCCTGAGTGCCTTGTCATGGGTCTCGTTGTCTTTGGCATACACGAGGATATCATCTTGAAAGAAGGAAACATTTGTGAGTCCTTTAAGTAAGGAGTTCATCATCCTCTGAAATGCGGATGCTGCCGACGACAACCCAAATGGCATGCGGGTATATTGGAAGGTGCCGAAAGGAGTGATGAACGCTGTAAGAGGGCGAGAGGATTTGTGCAGGGGAATCTGGTGATAGGCATCACGCATGTCCAGCTTAGAGAAGATTGCTGCCTCTTTCATCATGAGGACGATTTCGTTGATGCTGGGGAGTGGAAAGCTATCCGTGATTACCTCTAGATTGAGGCTTCTTAGGTCGATGCAGATCCTGAGGTCGTTGCTGGATTTCTTTTGGACCAAAACTACTGGACTCAGCCACTCTGAGGATTCCACGGTCTCGATGGTTCCTTCTTCGACCATGTTCCGAAGGTGGGCATCCTATGCGGGTCTCGCTGTGGCAGGTACTGCCCTGACTTTGTGTTTCACCGGGATCGCATCGGGTTTCAGGCGAATCTTGTGGACAAAGTTTCTCACCTTCCCTGGGTTCTCGGAAAACAGGTTCGGGAACATCTCCTTGAAATTTTGCGCTGCTCCTGAGGAGACCATGAGTACCTGTTCCGGAGTGCTGGGATCTAGTTTCATGCTGAGTTTGTGTTGATCGTCCCATCCCAGCACGGCTGGGCCTTTAGGTGAGAAATACACTTTGGTGGTCGTAGACCTCCCTTTGAAATCGATCCGGGCTTTGATGTAGCCTAAAAGGTCGACAGTTGCACCACCGAACACCGTCGGTTTTTGCCTGGTCGTTCTGATCTCTACTTTTGCTTGTCCCATCATCTCCTTGTATGTGTTGATGGGGAGGATAGTGAGGTCAGATCCCGAGTCTGCCATGACGCGCGTTTGCATTCCGTCAACCTTAATGGTACAGTGGGGCTTTTCCCTCCTGGCATGGGGGCGTTGACCATGACGACCATGGTTCTGTCCTGTAGATCGTCATCATCACTTGAAGCGCAGTCACCATCGACACGGGAAACAGTTTTCTCCCGCCACATGCATGCCGGAGCCACGTGACCAATGCGTCCGCACTTAGAGCACTCCTTATTCCTGGCGGGGCAGTCGCGATCATTCGCCATGTGCTTGGTGCTGGCGCATCTATAGTATTTGGGTGCCTCCTTTTGCCTGGGACCTTTGTCTCTGGGGCCGTCGCGGGACTGCTTGTCTCTGCGCCCTCTCCATTGTAGTGCCGCAAGTTCGGGCACGGGCAGGTGACTTCCCGCCTCTTTGCGTCTGCTGGAGGTTTCTTCCTCCGCCCTGGCAATTTGGATGGCCTTGTCAAGGGTGACCTCCTTTTCTTGTATGAACTTGTCCTGCACTTTCCTAGAGTTAGTGTGAACGACGAGCATGTCGCAGATGACCAGTTCTGCGTTTTCGCCAAAGGCGCAAAGAGAAGCCAGCTCCCTCATCCTGGTGATGTAGTCGTCCACGGGTTCGCTCCCTTCTTGTTTGCGGGTGTAGAACCTCAGCCTGTGCAGTACAACGTTCTCCTTATTGGTGAACCTCTTCACAATGCGACGAGTCGCTTCCTTGTAGACGTTGTCATCGTCATCATCGGCCGCAGGTATTGCCTTCAAACTGGCAAAAATGTGCTGACCTTCAACCCCCAATGCATTTAACAGCATCGCCCTCTTCCTGACGGAAGCATACCGCGTGCCGCCCACTGCTTCCAGATAGGTGGAGAAAAGGGGCTCCCACTGCATCCATGGAATTGCTGGTGTCCCTGGTGAAGGGAGAAAGGCAGGGGGCGGTGTGGCGCCTTGCATGGTGGGCCCGTGGGTATTTTGATATCCTCGTCGCCAATTATGTTGTGGCCTTAAAGGACGACAGGATGCTGTAAGGGGTTCCAACTGTCTTTATTGTAAGAAAAACGGGTGGACCTTAAACTGCCTTAACTCGGGACAAACATTTACTCACAGTTCGGTTCAGTTCAACTTCATGGCTTCCCAGTTAACTCACTGTGGGAAGGGTGGTCACAATGATGGCACGCTGCAAGCTTCAAGGGCCCCCATGTAGCCTCCTGTGGCTGTGGACTTATGCCCTAGAAGCTGTGACTGGAGGCTGCTCAAAACCTCCTGTTATTGCCTCCTTATCAGGAGCAGCGCTGGGGCATGACCTGCTTGGTCTGCCGTTGCATCAACACTGGCAGGAACATTTTCCCGCGGAGCGTGGGCTCGCGAGATCACGTTATGCCAAGATCTCGCGAGAACACGCTCCCGCGATCACGTGATGTCCCCACAGCCTTTCTTCTGGACCTACTATGAGGTTTCTTGCTCTCATTTTGAGTTGCATTGTTTTTGTTACTCCCCATTTGGCTTTATTTGAAGCCCAACTCCGCCCACCCTCACTTTCCAGAGTTAAACATTGTTTAATGAGGGGAGGAAGAATACTGTAGCTTTAACTGAGATCTGCCTGGGGGCGGTTGTTGGGCCACTGTGAATGATGGGGGAAGCCTGAGAGAGAAGTAAGGGTGTGTTTTGACT
This sequence comes from Ambystoma mexicanum, assembly GCF_040938575.1. Classification (NCBI taxonomy): domain Eukaryota; kingdom Metazoa; phylum Chordata; class Amphibia; order Caudata; family Ambystomatidae; genus Ambystoma; species Ambystoma mexicanum. The sequence goes on along the minus strand of NC_090933.1, from coordinate 20,132,205 downwards.
GCTGCTGAAATCCGTGGCCTCATGGCATCTTTTCATATCGTTGTTATTATTTTTTTTTTTGCCTGCGTCAGCGGTGGGGCGGCTCAATTGCCGCTGCTGTTGCCATGGAGAGATAGCGGGGGTGGATTCCTGGGCTCCCTGAGCCTGCGAGGTATTACGTCTGGGAGCCGCTCTGTGAACATAATGTGACAAGGCAGGGCAGCTCAGGTGTTGCTCTCGCGCAGATAATGGTTGGCTGACCACATCCACTCTACGGTAAGGCGACTATTGTGTCCCCCCTAATTGCTGCAGGCATTGCAATTAAAACAGTGGCAGCGTGCGCGGGTTTTGGGCTTTGGGTTTAAAGAGCGGCACACCGACAACGTGCATGCAGCGATTATACCTCTTACTTGAAATCGTGTTGTTTTTTTTTTGTTTTTTTTTGGTGTTGGTAGGACCTGCGTTTATTATTTAGTAAACGCCTGCCAACTCTTGTTTTTGTTGCTGTGCACGTTTTATACTGCTGGGCTTGGATCGAATTAGTTGATGTCTCTTCTAACTTATGAGTGAGCTGACTGGGCATCGTGCGCTTTCTCGTTATTAAGGAACGAGTATAGCGCCCACTGCTATGCCCAATCATTGTATGGGCGCTTCCGCCCGGCACTGGCCTGAGACGAGATGTTACCGGACAAGTACGTTTGATAATCTGTTTTTTGTTGGTGGGGTAGTGGGGGGGGGGCTGCTGTACTGAAAAGGGGCACACATTTGCATATCCTTTACCGCTCATATTCAAATAACTTACATAAGGAAATAGTTAACATTCGGAAACATTGATTTAGATGAGAGCTTAGTGAGAAAACTGCATTGCATTTGGGATACAGACGGCAGTGGTGTGTCACTTGGAATCCTCGGGATTTTCTGAAAGTCTGTTTTGCAGAGGGCTGCCCTGGAAATTCAGATCACGGAAATGCGATGCCGTGCAGCTCGCTGTAAATCTGTTACCGGCTGATGTGATGTTGATAAACATTAGCTCAGCATAACAGGCATTCATTTCCCAGCAGAGCGGCACTCGCAGCCAAACCATGAACTCGCGCACAATTAACATGAATGAAAGTGGTGGCAGGGAACGCTCTTTTTACATGTATTTATTTAGTAGACCTGGTTTTGCTCTCGGTTCGCGGGTTTATATATTGCTAGATTAACCCAGTGTGCAGCTTTGCAGCCCTCTGTATAAGGGCATTGTGGATCAGTTTTAATCGTGGCTATTTGTGGGCACCTCTGCTGAGCCTCTGATGCAACCCCGAGTTGTTTTTTCTGTAAGTGACTCGTAGGTACATGTGATGGTGTTTTTATTAGTTTTGCTCTTCGGCCTTACCCTTCAATGGGTACACTTGGAATATGTTCTTTGTGATTCTCGGGAAGGAAATTGGAAGAATGTAGAAAGGATTTACTGTCTAATGAGAAATGAGAATTTATCCATGTGCACACATATGTGCTTAGCATTTGCTGTCATTTATGCCCACTATATTCTCCCCACTATATTCTCCCCAATAACACGTGAAAATCTTATAGCTCACCGTTTGAGAACACTTAGGAGACCGATTTCTCACCAGGAAGTGCCCCCAAACCTAACTTACTTTGGAGCAAATTCTATTTTAGTTTGGAGAAAGTTAACCTCGTTTGGAAAGGATCGCCATGGTGAGAAACTATTTTGAATACCTGATGCTTGTATGTGGCACCCAGTCCTGGCACTACACTCGATTCAAGGTGCTCCCAATTTTGCCTTATAATGTAACAGGAGTCGCATGGGGTTTAGGTTATTTGCCCAGGATCATAAAATCAAGTGATGTTAGCTGAGGTAAGCCCATGTGTCTTCTGGTTTCACGGCAACTGTTTTGCATCCAGACCACATCTGCGCCCTGCAACTTTTAGGACGTGTTGGGTTATGTTACTCAGCTTTTATACTGCACCAATCACTACCATTCACAGATCAGACTTGAAACCCACAGAAGCACAACTGAAACAACCTCAACACACCATTTGTAACAAACGGGCATGACACAAAGAATTATCAATATGAGCAGACAGATGCCACAGAAGAAAAACTCAACCTTTCTAACCTACACAATGAAGAAATGGAAACAGAAAGCATAATTTGATGAAAAAATCAAGTAAAAACCAACTCAAACTACCAACACCAAAGGACAAACTAACCACAAAAACCAAAGATACACTGTAACCTATTCAACGCCAGATCAATGTCAAAACACTCAATGCAAATATACGAACTGCTAAGCGATGGAGGGACAGACATGCTGTTCCTCACTGAAAACAGACTAACTGAAAACTTCAAGGTAACCGCACACAACGCCATACCCAACAAGTTCAAGCCAACGAAAAAGGGAAAAAAGGAGGCGGTCTTGCCACTGAATACAAGGACCAGCTAACATTAACAGCACCACCATTAAACATCTCAAACTGCAAATCACTGCTCCTGCACCTAGCCTTAGATCACCAAACCAACTTATCTTTCCTACTAGTCTGCAGGCCACCGACATACAGGCCTACTTTCACGGACACATTTATGGATGCCATCACCACTAAACATCACCTCATCATACTGGGAGATTTCAACATCTGGTTTGAAGAAGAAAACAGTAGTTTACCCAAAACTCGCAACAACTAGCTATGATGAATCGACAACTGGTTAAAAGAGCGACACACACAGCAGACCACACCCTTGATGCATTTTTTTGCAAAGAAATCCTGGTCAAAACTGCACCACCAATGCAAATTCTCTGGAGTGACCACCTCATAATATCCTTTGTGATCCACCCACCAACGTGAATACTTCCCAACCGCCCAAAATATCCTCCTACTCAGAAAAGAAACTGGAAATCCATAAACATTGTGGACCTAAACACCAGACTGGAAGCCACACAACCTCCAATCACTGTTTTAGACTCACCCAGCATAGCTGAAAAAACAGAGAAAACTCAAAAAGGGACCAAGAAAGCCTTGGATGACATCGCGCCAGAAAAAACACTCACCCCCTGCCCCCAATAAAGAACCCCCCATCTCCCCCCACCTCAGAGAAATTAAAAAAGGAACAGGAAATAGGAACAAGAATGGAGGAAAAACTATTACCAACAGGAAAAAAATCAAACACCAAAGGTACGGCTATACGAAGCTGAAACACTCAAAGCAAAAGAATGACTGGAATGAACAGATCACAAACTCAACACCCAGAAAGAGATGTTCAGCATCATCACCAAACTAAAAAACCCAACAGCATGCAACAACACACAAACCCCACCACAAAAACTATGCAATGACATTGCGTACCACTTCAAAAACAAAATCACAAACATCCAAAAAGTAATTACGAGCATGCCTAAATACACCACCAATCGACCACTACTGGAACCATCTACTAGGCTAAACCACCTCCCTCGAATCTCAACAGAAAAATTCATCAGTCTCGTGAGCAAAAGCAACAGAGCCGGCTCCTCAGCTGACCGCTGCCCACCAGACATATACAAGACTATCCTTACCCAGAAAACACCTGCAGACTATTTTCTCAACCTCTACAACTGCTCACTAACAGGAGCTGTGCCACAAGCCTTCACATTGGCATACATCAAGCCACTCCTTAAGGACCCATCAGGAAACAGAGAATACCTAAGAAACTACCAACCAATCTCAAACATCCCATACCCAGCAAAGTTACTAGAAAGCTACGTCTACAAACACATCCTGGAACATGTATTGTATTGTATTGGATTGTATTTCGTTATTTATATAGCACTCTTCCCCCGTTTGTGTGGCCTCAATGTGTTTTTTCCTTGGTTGAACCCTCTTGGTGACCGTAGTCAATGTGGATGGAAAATTCTAGGGGGATTTAGCTTAGGGGATGCGTGTGTGCATGTTGCCGTTCTAGGATTTGGGTGGCTGGCAAGGCTCGACTTAAGCAGCCCAAGAGAGGAGGTCAGACACATGGGTGGGTGCTGTTGAGGGTTGGAGATAAATTGCTATTGTTGAGAGAGTCTATGTGAGGTCAGCTATACCAGATTCCTTTCGGGTGGTGGTCGCTGTATGCTAGTGGCAGAGGTGTTGAGGTACGTCAGGTGTTTCAGTCTGAGCGGCTATGTGTGCGCTAGACCCGATGTGCTTAGCTGTAGGCGTGTTCTATCATGCATGGTGGCTTGGCTGTGCCTGCGGCCTCTGTCTAAGCTAGTGGTGTGAGATATACTTACACTAAGGCTGCAAGCTTGCTCGGCTGGGGAAAAATATGTCCAGTTCTAGAATAGAGATGCCTATACCAGTGGGCCTAATTTTCATAATGTAGCAGGTATCCGCATATACCAGGCAGAGATGGCGGCTACACCCGGATTCGAGAGCCCTGTATAGTGGGAGAGATGCCTACACCTAACAGTGCAGTTTGAGTACAAGACTAGGTACAAAACAATCGTACACTAGACCAGGCACAAGAAGGATTCAGACCCATGAGGGGAGGGGAAACTGCTTTACTAACAACATAGAAGGACCCCTCCAACACAGCACAGTAGAAACACTAAAGAAAAAAAAAACCTAACTGCCCGAAACAGGGCCACCCAAAGAAAAACAACTTATTGGCAAAACCTCACAGAATAATACTAACTTGTTGGATCAACATAACCCGCACAAAAAAACTCTGACAACTGACCGCTAGTCCTACTAAAAACTCTATAAATACTCTGCACACTCACCCGCAAACACTGATCTTATCAGACCTATATCTCTTGACCCAAAACAACAATACCAACCGCAAACTGTAGACACTGCACAACACCCAACAGGAAACTAAACCAATCGCACACAAATCTGATGCACACTCTTGCACCAAACACCACATAGCATCGACAAACTAAAACAAGCAGCACACAAGCACTATTTTTTCCCGAACTGAAACTACCAACAGCACTGCAATGCTCTCTTTCCCGTTTCCCTCTTTATTCCACTAACCAAGCCCTCCCAACCCCTTTCCTTTTCAGATCCATCAGAGCATCTGGAGACCATGAAAATGGTAGCCGTTTCTGGCATAAATCACAACATAACCTAACCCTTGTGGTCTTACAGTGCTGAGTCTTTTATAGATTGTGGTACACTGTGCCCCCGTCACTGGTATCTTGACCATAGTCTGTGGAGGAAAGGGAAGGGGTGAAGCAGTCGGGCAACGAGGAAAGAAAAACAGGTTTCCAACAGAGGTGGGGCAAGTTAAAGGAAGAAGATCGGGAGGCAGTAGCTTCAAAGTTCTAGCCCCCAAACACTGGAACGCCCTCCTGACCAACATCAAGAATGAAGTCTCCCACCAGCCATTCAAAATGTCACTGAAAACCTGGCTATTTAACCAATTCTAACCTACCCAGATAGCCCATACCAACATCCCTTTTAATGCGCAATGTACCTGTTTCACTATGTACTGTATTTAGTTGCCCTTCCCCCTTACCTCCCCCATTTATAAATGTAAAGATTGTAATACCAACTGTAACTACGCCGTGATACCTCAGGGTCTGGGCGTATAACAAATGTAATAAATAAATAAAGCATAGTGTTTGTGACAGCGTGCAAGCATGTCAATCCAACCAAAGTAGAAGATGGATCATGCTGACAAAATTAGAAGGAAATATTCTCGGGTGTCTTAAGGCAAAGGGATGGCCACTTTACTGAAACGTACTTGGCACCCAAATTGTACCTTCTTTAAGGGTTTGCAAACCAATAACCTATTTCATGCATGACATCCAGATGTCGCCATTTGGGTATGAGATTAGTGTGGCTTTTCACTCACATCAAATTGCATGTGAGTACTTGTAGACCAGCATTTATACCGTCAAGAGTAGAATTCAGAAATGTGATGTAAAGCAGCATATGTGGGCTAATACCTTACATCTAAGATAGGTAGCTTTGCGAGTGATTTGTGGTAGACTCGAAACTGTCCTGTACTGAAGAGAATTTTTAATTCAAAATTTCCAAATAATTCACATACATATTAAGAAAAAGGGTTTTCTAATATGAAGAATTGACAAAGAAACTAGCGAGGCATCAAGTATATTACAAGTTCATGAACATGGGCACTTATTGTCTGGATCAGAGTCAAGAAATATCAACCTTCTTCCTGTCGGAAAATGACAATGCTTCCCTCCTTATACTGGTAGATTACGAAAGGAAGGCAGAGTTCTGCCTTGACTCCAAAACTTAGAAGGAATAAGCGAGTGGCACAAACAGTTCCAATGATGGAGTCTGAACTAGGCTTTGGAGACCAAAAGATGAAAAGACAAAAACCCACAAGTGGCGAAGAATCCAGCAACATGCAAGGAGTCAAGAGTTGCAACGTCCCTGCATTATCTTATCAACTGTCTTTATAATGCACCAACAAAGTGTGACAGTAAGATGATGTTGGCAATGGCAAGTCTTTAATCATGATAAACTCTGAAACCTAAGAAAGTGAAACATTTGAACATGGCAAATACATGAGAGAAGAGGCTGATATAAAGTTTCCTGGCGTTTCTGAAATTCATGTGAAGTCGCACCTTCTAATACAAACAGAAGGCAGGTTAAAGAGTCGCAGGCAGAGACTGGCCCTGCGGAAAATGTTCCAACACACAGCCACAGATGCCTCGGGGCATAAATCTGAACATGATGCCCAAAACAGGCACTTTTACCAAGCTCACCTGGTTGCCCTGAGAATCCACAGCACCATGCAGAGATCGACACAGACTTTCATCGTATTTTTTCATATGCCTTTTTTAGAAACTGGCAGGGGGTGATGGAGTGGTGGCTTCCCAACCAATCAAGAGGCCCAGAACGGGGCCTTTACCCCACAGTAAAACCCCAGTTCCAAGCCCCCTCGGACGCGGGAGGCCGTCATCTTCCCCACTGGAGAGCATCTAAGTGCACCCGCTCTCTTTCCTCTCCTCCCCTCGACTGCCAACCTCAATTTCCACATATCCAGACCTCCCCCACCCCAATTACCTTGTGCTCCTCCGTCCCTCGCAGGCACCGGGAACACTGTGTTCCCTGTTCATCTCCTTCCCGGCAATGGCCACAATGGAAAGGGAGAAGGGTCTATGTGTATTTATTTATTTAATTATTCAGTTTATTTCTGAAGCGCTTGAACAAGGGCCCTGGGGCATGAAAGCGCTAGGACTAACACACAACAAAAACATACAAGAGTCAGAAGAGGAAGCAGAATTCCAGAAGGCGTGGTAGTACTCTTATTTATTCAAACAGGAACGTTTTCAGTTTCTGTTTGGAAGTGGAAAAACTAGTGCACATACTTAGGTCAGGGGGGAGCATTCCATAGTCACAGTGTAGAGGTGGAAAAGCGTCCACCTTTTACCTGCGATAGTTTTGACTTGGGGATTTGCAACAGACCCGAGTTGTTGGATCTTAGGCTGCATGTGTCTGGTAGCCATGTTAACTGCTTAGACAAGGAAGGAGGACTGTTAATAAAAAGGCACGAATGGGCAATGCATAAGGTGTGAAACATAACCCTTTTTTACTAAAGGCAGCCAAAGTAGTGATCTTCGCGCTTTTAATACATGATCCGTTTTATGTAGCCCCACCACAACCCTCACTGCGCTGTTTTGGACAACTTGTAAGCGGTTCAGTTCTACTTTCCCTACACCTGTTAAAATACTGGCACAGTAATCCAGTCGGCTGCCAATGATTGCCCTAGTCAGTGGCTCAGCTAGACACCTCAAGAAACTGCCTAATTTGGGCCAGAAGCTTAATGTAATACGATGAGTTTGACACTGAGCTATGCATATGTGCTCTCATGGAGAGCTCTTGATCGATGATTACTCCCAATGTCTTCACTTTCTTAAGGGTGGGTAGTAAAAAATCTGCAATTTAGATGGAAGAATAGGCCTAACCCAAATTACACAGTTTAGGGGCAGTGCCCATGATCATAATCTCAGTTTTGGAGTTGTTTAGGGCTAGGCCATTGTGCAACATCCATTAATGGATTGGATTATAGGTGGCTTTGATGACCTCAGTGTCAGTGATATAATCGCCAGTAAGTGGGAACAGACACCGAGTGTCATCCGCATAGTTCGCATAACTAGCACCTTTTGCGTCTAGTTGATCAAACAATGTGAGCATGAAGATATTAAAAAGAGTCCGGGATAGACATAATCTTTGTGGCATGCCACATGTTAATGCATACCCCTTTGACATGGCGTCCTCATGGAAAATCTTGGCAGTACGGTCCGACCGGAATGAGAGCACCTAGCTAGCTGCTTCCTTAGTAAAGAATGCACAATAAAATAGTCTCCTAGCAAGGATGGAATGATCTACCAGGTCGAACACAGCGGTGAGATCCAGGAGCATCAAGAGCAAAGCATTACCCTTATCCATATGTTGTACAATGTTTGACTTTAAGTCTAACAAAGTAGATCCCGTGCTATGAGGGTCCATCTGTGCTTGCTGACCCTCCTTTAGCCACCCCCCTACCATGCTTCTCGTCCTTTCCTCTTTTCTCTCCTGACGAGGTCACTAGACAAGTCCGATCTATGAAAGCCTCATCAAAACAGGTTCATCCCTGTTCCTCTAAAACCATCAAGGACCACTCTGACACCCTCGCTCTGGCCCTTGCTGATTTTTGCAACCATTCCTTTGCTTTGGGATCCTTCCGTTCCCCTCTGAAGCACTCCTTTGTGCATCCTCTTCTCAAGAAATCCACATCTGATCCTTCTTGTCCAGCTAACTATCGCCCAATTTCCATTACTCCCTTTCTGGGCAAACTCCTGGAAAGGTTGGCCATCTCTCAGCTTAACCTTCATTCCAAAGCTGTTGGCTGTCTCCATGACCACCAGTCTGGCTTCAGAGCTGCCAGAAGCACGGAAACTGCTTTCCTGAACATCCGTGAAGATCTGCTCTCCAACCTTGACTCTAAAATTCCCTCTGTCCTCATGCTCCTCAATCTCTCTTCTGCCTTCAACACAATCAACCATACCATCCTGCTCAACCGTCTCCATGATAACCTGGGTATCACTGATCAGGCTGTGGCCTGGCTGACCTCTTTCCTCTCAGATCGACCCTCCCAGGTCCAACTTGGGTCCTTCCTTTCATCTATCTTCCTCTCTACATGTGGTGTTCCCCAGGGGTCTTACCTCTCGCCCTGGATTTTCAACCAATACCTGGCAACTCTCACCCACTGCATTGCCACTTTCTGCTCAAATTTCCAGTGCTACGCTGACGACACTCAACTCATTTTCAGGCTGCCCTCTGCCACCTCCTCTCCCTCTCTCATCTCTGATTGCCTAACTGCCATTCAAGATTGGTGTGCCCCCAAAGATCTTTGTCTGAATGCCAGCAAGACAGAGATCCTCCTCATTGGCATACCTTCACCATCCTTTCCCCTCACTCTCTGGCCGGCCTCCCTTGGCCCTCCTCCTACCCCCACCTGCGAGGCTAAGAACCTCAGGATCATCTTTGACTCCACCCTTTCCTTCTCCGCCGACATCTCTGAGGTCTCTAAAAAGTCAAATTTCCTACTGTACCTCCTCAGAGGTACTCTGCCTTTCTTCTCCTTCCCCCCAGAAGCTCATGGTAGTCCCAAGCTTGGACTGTTGTAACAGCCTCTTTCTAAATCTACCTGCCTCTACTCTCCGCCCTCTGCAACTAATCCAGAACAGGACTGCAAGATTTGTCCTTGGCCTCAAGCCCTGGGATCGGTTCATAGACATAATTTCGAATACAAAATATTCGAAAGTCAAAAAGTCGAAAAAAAAATGTCGAATTTTTTTTTAATGACTTTTTTTTTCGAAATGGGGGGGTTCCCCCCCAACCCCCCTTTTTTTTATTTTTACCTATTTTTTTCACAGAAACTAGAGCCAAAAAAAAAATATCGAAAAAAAAAAAACAATTCGACATTTTTTTTTTCGACATTTTTGATTCGACTTTTTTTACTTTCGAAATTATGTTTTCGAAATTATGACTGGACACCCCTGGGATCGTATCTCTCCAGCTCTGAAATCTCTCCTTTGGCTCCCAGTGGATGCAAGGATTAAATTCAAAACCCTCTGCATTGTCCACAAGGCTTTCTTGGGCCTGGGTCCAAAATGCCTTCAGCTATCCCTCTGCAAATACATTCCCTCTCGAGCTCTTCACTCCTCTACCTCTAATTCCCTCAGGGTCAGTCATTTTCCAAAGAAATGAGCTGGAGGTAGATCTCTGTATTCGGCCGGGGCCTCCCCCTGGAACAGCCTCCCTGCCACTCTAAAACTTGAGAACCAGCTCCGGTTCTGGAAGCACCTCAAGACAGACCTTCCTCTTTTCTTCTGCCTTCGTTCCCCCTCTTCTCTGCTGATCTGTTCTCTCTTGGCACTGTGCACCTGGCCACCCTCTGTCCTCCGGGCCCAGGTACCTGCTCACCCTGCCACCCTCCCACACTGCCTCCGGGCCACCCCTTGCTCTGGGGTCTGTATCTGTATCCATACAGCCCCCCCTTTTTCTTCCTGCACTCATCAGACCTACCCTGTCAGCTGCCTTAAACCTAGCACTTGCAAATTGCTGGCTGCACTACCACTGTTTGTTGCCTTTATTATTTATTGTTATTTATCTGTTTCTCGTCTGCTTCGCACTTTCCACTTCTTCCCCCTTCCATGCACCACTTTTCCACTCCCCCTCTCCTATGCACTCTGGGCCTAGTAAGATCGCTGTTTTGTTCTCCCCTGTTCCACTCCCTTGCCTTGTCATGTTCTGAAACACTTGTGTACGAACGCGATAGAGATAAAATATCAATATCAATATCAATGTGCACTCCGAAAGCCTGATTGCTTAGGGCCCAGTATGTTATACATATTCAGGAAGTCCTGAATTTGTCTATGCGCCATTTTATCCAGAATCTTTAGGAGAAACAGCGAGTTTGTGATCGGACGATAGTTACCAGCCACGCAAGGATCCAATGATAGTTTCTTTGAGAGGTGTGATCCATGCCTGATAACCATTGGGACCGAGTTCTCTTTGAAAAATGCATTTACAAACTTGGTGACAAGGGGGGCAAGAGATGTGGCACAAGCTTTAACCACTGTGGCAGGGCAGATGTCACCTCTGCAACAGGTGGGGTTTATCCTACTTAATGTATCCAAGACATCTGCTTGGGTCACTTCGACAAATTTAAAAAGCTTAGGAGGGCGTGGGAGGGGCCTTAGTTGAGAAGAGGGTTAAATACTATTCAGATGAACTATCTTGGATTCAATGTCCTCTTTGATCATGGTGATCTTGTCGGACATTGCATTTCCGATTTAGGTACACAAGTCGGCGTCTTTCACAACTGTAGTGTTAATCGGACAGGGGTGTTCAACCTCTTTTAGGATCTTAAAGAGTTCCTTCGTGTTCGAGGCAGCTCCCTTAATCCTGTCCTCGTATGAGTGTTTTATTACGGTGCAAATAGCATTTTTGTGCTCCTTTGCTGCAAGGTCATAGTTTAACTTGTCATCAGGGGTCGGTTTTTATTCCATTTCCTGAATACTTTGTTTTTCATATGTTTCAGATTTTGAATTTCTGACTAATACCAATTTTTAGATGGTGTTTTTTTTTCATTCTTTGTTTTAGGGGAGCTAGGCTCTCCACATGGCAATTCGGCCACTGAGTTCTACTGAACAAGATTATTCAGGAAAGGTGCAAAGATGGGGGCTAGAGCCTCTGGGGTGAGTTTACAGAGCACCCTCAAATGTGGTGGTTTAGCTTTCTTTATAGATAAAACCAAAGGTGTATGAAAACCTATAAAGTTGTGATCAGACCACAGACATGGGTTAACTTCGACCATATCCAGCTCTTTTCCATGTGAGGCCACCCAATCAAGGATTCTACTACCCGAATGAGTTGATTGAAGGACGTATTGGGTAAAACACAGATTTTCTAATGTTGACTCGGTTGTATTTGCCATTAAATCTGCTGTCATAAAAGCCTAGATTAAATTGCCAACAATGATCACTTCGGACTTCTGTTTGAGAGTGGAAGAGATCACTTCACATAAATTCGATACAAAGTCTGGCATGGGATTGGGTTGGCAATACAGTACATATAGGTTAAGTGTGGTGTGACAGTCAAGTTCTAATTTGGCAAGTAGAATTTCACAATCTGATAATTCCACCACATTCACCTGGCGAATGGGTAGGCTATTCCGAAAAATAAGCACCACTCCTCCGCCTTTGCCGTAAATTCGGTCTTTCCTAAAAATGTTGTAGCCCTATGAGACTGCCAGCGTTAAAGAAGGACCTGCAGCAGAGTGAAGCCAAGATTCAGAGAGGGCACAAATATCAATATCCTGCTTTACAATAAAATCTGCAACTTCAATGGAGTGCTTTATCAAGGATCTAGTATTCAGATGTAAGCATTTCAATGATTACGTGTAGCTAGTAATGGCAGATACAGATCCCAACCCTGTAGCATGCTTATTGTCCGCCTGTGAGTCTTTGAGGTCCCCCACTGTGGCGGTGCAATACAACTGCCGCCTAGTAAGTATTTCTGTATGTTGTACCTTTTTAATTTGTCGTTTCTGGTGAGGATATCACAGCTTTGCCTACTTACTTCTAAAATGGGTGTCATGGTCTGTCTCTCAGTCTGGTTCATGAAATCCCTTTGCATCAGGTACTGGGGGCAAGCCAACTTATATAAGTCCCAAGGGGCAGCAAGAGTGGACAGAAGCCGGATTACCAGTAGTGCAGTCGTGAAGCAGAGACCCGATCAGACCCGGACGAGAACCGTCGAAAACCGGCCTCTGCATATGCACTGGCACTGACGCAGCGTTGCAGAAGTTAGATTGCTATTAGGCCACCAGGGAAATGTAGTTGTAATGACTACATGCGAATACAGCAAACAATAGAAATACGATCTGTAAATGCAGAATCTCATGTTGTATTTCAATTTCAGATCTAGGTACATATACAAGGTAATTGTGACTCCTACTAGGTCTCCTACAGCAAGTAGTTCCCTTCTCCCTGATCCATGGTGGCCATCTTGGTTTGTAGTTTTTTGAAGTTGGGAAATGGGAAACACGCCATTTCTCAACCTGAAAAAAAATAAATGATTAGTATCCGGGTACAACATGCTGGGTTACAAAAAGCAATAAACCCCTCGTTGGGGTGGCATTACCGGCTCAGTTAATAGCCTAGGGCTAACGTTATAGCCCTCGCTTGGCTCTGGTTTCTAATTTACGCCCCGGGGCATTACCTGACCCGGTACTGCCCCCAGCTCGGGATGTATTGTTTAAGTAACGAGCCCCTTTGACATTTTTGTCCTGGAAGACCGTCTTCCTGTGGCGATCACCTCGGCCAGGCGGGTTGGGGAAATTCAGGTTATCTCCTGTAAGCATCTGTATTTGTCCTTCCACACCGCTAAAGTCGTTTTACGAACTCCTCCTTCCTTCATGCCAGTGGTTCTTTTGAACTTTAATTTTAACAAACCTTTGGTTCTGCCAGTTTCCTAAGCAATTCTTTTTTCGCCTGCTGTGAGAGCATTGCATTCGCTGGAAGAATCGTGTGACCTGAAGTTTCATGTTGCACGTACAAAGGACTTTCGAAAGACGTACCAGCTTTTCCTCAATTTTGGACCTGCAGGGTATGTGAAGGCTTTTTCTAATGCTTCGATATCCGGGTGGCTCTCCGGCTGTACCATGTGTTGCCATTGTCTGGTCAACAGGCAGCTTCCAGGTCAGTCACAAGCCCATTCCAGAGAGCAATTGCTGCTACAACAACGTTTTTCTCTGGTGTTCCCCTGCTCGACATCTGCAGGGCTGCTACGTGGAAGACTACCGACACGTGACAAGATTTTACTTCGTAGACATGGATTCCAGGGAGGAGTCCTGAGTCGGCCAGGCACTGCTGCGCAACCTATTTGTTTGAGGTGAGTTTGTTCCATGGGTAAGTATTGCTTCTGTGAGCCTTGCCAACTCCAGTGGTTGTGTATATGTACTGCTGTGTAAAAGTATTCATGAGCATGTGAATCCATGCAAGGCCCTGTGGTGGGGAAGGAACACGTTACTTATCTGTAACTCTTATTCTTCAGCATGGGTCTTGCATGGATGCACATCCAAACTGTCCCTCCTTCTCCTCGTTGGCCCTACTTGATTCATGCTGCCACTGTATGTATTGTATTGTATTCGTCATTTATGTAGTGCCCTTTCCCCATTTGTATGGCCTCAATTCACTTTGTGGTTGGAACGCCCTCGGTGAACGCAGTCCATGTGTATAAAAAATACATGTGTGCATTTTGCCATTGTTAGTACTTGGGCTGGCTCGGCTCCAGTAAGCAACCCAGAGGTCAGGCACATTGGTGGATGCTGTTGGTGGTTTAGGATAGAGTGCTAGTGCTGAAGATTCAATGTGTGCCCAGCTAGAGCGAATTTCTTTTTGTAGTTTGTTGCTGTATACTAATTGCAGCGGTGTTGAGGTACGTCCAGGGTTTCAGTGTGGATGGCTATGTGTGCTGCTAGACTGGAATAGCATAGCCATAGCTGCATTCTCCAGCATTGGATCTTTCATGGATTCACATGCTGTCAATATTCCCTGTCGTCAGGTTGGGAATCCTCGGTTACTTTGCCTTAGTAATTTTCCAATGGAAACACCCGACACCTTGAGTGTCCCATCAACATCGTTGTGGGTTCTTTTGGTACCGACCAATGGGACGTTGAGTGTATAGCTCCGCCCCAGCAGCTTCCCCTCAGATTTCAACTGCCATCCGAGCTGTTGGGATTCCTCGTGTTTCTCTCCTGTGAGAAAATTATATTTCTTTGAAAATCAACTTTTTCTTCAAAATTCACCATCTCCTACCTCAACGAGTGGTGCAACCGACTTCTACACGCAGTTGCAGTTCCAACCATGGAAGCTTCAGGACCTAAGAAGTCCTTATTTAGGCTGTGGAACACTTGCAGCCTAAAAAATGTGTATGAGGGGGACAGGCACTCACAATGCCTTTACTGTCTCTACCCGAACCATTCCGCCAATGGCTCTGACATCTTCCTGGGCTTTTCGCAAAAAACCCTTAAGGACAGGAACCAACGGCTTATCTGCTGGCTCAACGAAGTAACCTATCCGGCATCCGAGGTTGGCTCGTCACAGAGTGGGAGAGCAATCACTCCCTCTGACAAGAGGTAGCCGTCAAGACATTTTGCAGCATGAGATTACATCAGATTTTGAGCCTCCACCAGAAGAATGTCCAGGTGTTTTTGAATCCGATCCTGAAGAAGAAATTCCAATCCTCCTATCCAAGGACCATCTAGAGAGAATGACACTCCTCGAAGGTTTCAAATACCTACTCTGCCATCAACACCTGCTGGAATAGGCGGTATGCATACACAATACCCCCTTATTAACACACATACTCCTACGTCCCGTCCCCTTTCCTCCATACTTATGGGACATCTCTCCGTCCTGTGCAACGGGACCGGAGCACTTTGTAAAAAGCATCCAAACATTTTTCCAAAAATGTGCCCTTCCTCGCTTTCTTGCGCGGGCCCGGCACGCGGCCATAACCCCGCCCACCTTGACTCCGCCCCGCGTATCGCCCATCTGTCCTTTTCTCCGCTCGTTCGGGACTGGACACTCTTGCACCCTCTGAAGATTTTCTTCCCTTTTTTCCTCTCTGGCTCTCGCTAGCGATCGTGTACTAGTCTGTCTATGTCGTTCAAACTAGACTTTCCAGATTGTTCATCGTGTCACCGTCGTTTCGCGAGGGTGGATCCCCAACCTGTTTGTTTAGAGTGCTTGTGTCTGGATCACCGTTGGGACTCCTGTTTTTAGTGCGACTCCCTTTCGGTCTGGGCACTTCAACGTCGGTTGGAGCGGTGGGTAAAGGTGCTCCTTTACATTTTCAGGCGTTCATCGACGAGAAGAAGAAACGCCCGGTAAGTTCTTTACTTTTCAGAGCACCCCGGCCGGGGGATACCTTTCTGGGTTCCTCTTGGGCCGGGAGGGGCGTTGATCGCTCTGCAACCGGGGTTCGCCCTGAGGTGCCCGTGGGCCTAATAATTGTACCAGAGTTTTCTCCGAGGGTCTCCGTAAGGGGCATGTGGATACCGGAGTACGCTCCGAGGCCCCTCCTGTGGGGGCTGTTTGTGGACCCAGTTCTATTGAGTCGTGGGGTACCAGAGCTCGCTCTGAGGCCTCTGTCGGCTTCCCTCAAAAATAAGACCGGGGTGCGCCCCGAGGCCTTGGGGCTTGCTGTTACCAAACAGATGTTCGAGGCCCGCGCAGATAATGCGGTTACCGGACCTGGGTCCGAGGTCCCTCGTCCAGAGGCTAAAGCTACCAACAGTTCTGAGAGGCCTGATAAGGCTTTCTCGGTGAAAGCTGTTTCTCACCATTCCCGCTCTTGCGGTCACACCAGACCTGTTGAGGGGGCAAATAAGCAAAGTTCTTCTTTTACCGGCGTTGCCGAGGTCCTTCCTTCGAAAGCTAATTTGGCGGTTGGTATGTCACAAAAACATTTCATGCCTCACAGTACCAGCTCTGCCGTGGTCCCTTATGTTAAGGCTAAAGTGAAGACCCCTGATCCATCGACGGGGACCCCTGCCTCACTTCTTCACGTGCCGCAGTTCCCCTCAGATGATGACAAAATGGCGCCCGTTCCCACCATGACTGCGGCGGCCATTTTGGGTGCTACCCCTACAACTACGCCATCGGCCTCGTGTGTAGGGCTCGGCCTCTTAGGTGAACATAGAGTCCCTAGTGCGCATCCTTATCGGCCAGTTTATGATTGGAACGCTCGGATGCCACTTCCTCACAATGTTTCGTTGCCTGCAGGGTCGTCACCATTGATTTATGTGGATTTGTCGGTGGAGGGGCCAGTGTGGCACCCGTCCCCGTTACGTCCCTGGATTTGTCCATCTCATGAGAGGCTTCCTGAGGTTCTGAAGCAGTCTCCGGAGGAAGCTTTTTTCGGTACATTTCAAACGCTTATGCGTACCGACCCCATGAGGGAGTACTTCAAAGGGCTTTTTAGGCAGATATGTCCTCCCGCGCCTCCGGCTCCAACTGTTCCTCCGTTGGTTCCACTGGCGCCTCCCTTGCCTACGGTGTCTCCCCCGACTCTTCTGCCTTTGCCCCCATTGTCCCCTGTGGTCAAGGCAGCGCCTGACACGTTTCAGCAGGATCCTGATCTGTCGGATGACGCACAAAGCGATCAGGACAGTGAGCACCTTCGCCGCTCTATCAGAGATTTTCATGACCGGGTACTGGACATGATGAACTTCTTAGATGTTCCAGTGCCCGAGGCACCCGCTCCGCAGGAGGGCGTGCTTTCTGGGGTGTTCACCCTGTCTCCCTTGGAGCGTACCGGCCTGTTCTTGCAGAAGGCCGTTCTGTCCGAGGTCCGCAGAGTCTGGGAAAAGCCACACTCTGGACTTTTTGTCAATATGAAAATTGACGCGAGATACAGGCTGCATTCTTCGGAAGAGGTGGCCCTGTCGTCTTGTCCGCCCCCCTAGTCCACAGTGGTGGCTGCGGCCGCTTTGCAGTCCAGACCTGCAGCATCCTCTTCCACGACGGCTACTCAGGTTCTCGGAAAGGAGGACAAGCTCCTCGACTCCCTCGGGAGGAAAATCTTCGCCAACTCGGCCTTGCAGCTCAGGCAGGCCAACGCTGAATTGATATTAGCGGGAGCTAACATGCAGATGTGGAAAGGTCTGTCGGAGTTTGAGGAGTTTATCCCGGTCAAGAAGCTGGAAGACTTTAAAGGAGGCCTTTCCGAAGCAAGGGTCTTGGCCCAGGATCTCCTGGAGGCTGCGGCTCACCACGTAGACACCTCGGCTCGGGGCCTTATGCTGGGGATTGATACCTCACGGCAGGCGTGGCTGCATGCAACTAAATTCTCAAAAGAAGTACAGGACAAGGTGTTGGACCTTCCGTTCGATGGGAAGGAGCTCTTTCATGCTACAACAGTTGTAGAGCTCACCAAGACTAAGGATAGCACTCAGACAGCTAAGTCCTTGTCTGTCCTGGTTAAGGCTCCTTTCAAAACCCAGAGACCGTTGTCGCAAAGCAGACCTTCCTCTGGCTTTAGGGGCTTCCTCGGCCGCAAATCTCGTAGAGTGGATACCCGTACGGGGAATAACACCGTAGGCAAAAACGGACGCGGTTTTTCTCCCGCTCCTCAGCCTCCTCCTCGGGTTCAGGTGGCACCACCACCGATAAACCTACAAAATGAGGGTTTTCCGCGCTCGCACGAGACCCTGGTGGGAGGACGCATTGCGTCTCATTGGGAGGCGTGGCAGACCATCACAGAAGACAGATGGGTCTTGTCAGTCGCTCGAGCGGGCTTCCGCTTACCCCTACCCCCTATCCCACCCCTCAACCCTCCTTTTCAGTGGTCGGGCTCACCCTCCCTCAAAGAAGTTCGGAAACTTCTGGACCTCAGAGCTGTGGAACCCGTTCCCCTTGGGGAGCGAGGGGAGGGCTTCTACTCCCGGCTGTTTACAGTGCCCAAACCCAACCAGGCTGGCCTGCGCACCATCCTAGACCTTTCACAGTTCAATCTTTTCCTACCCTAAGAGAAATTCAAGATGATCACGCCCAGCCAGATACGGTCCTCCTTGCAGATGGGCGATTGGCTCAGCGTCGTGGATCTTCAGGATGCGTACATGCATATCCTGATTTGGAACCCACACAGGAGTTATCTCCGCTTCTCTTTGGGAGAGGAGCACTTCCAGTTTCGAGTGCTTCCTTTTGGCCTCAGCTCGGTGCCGCGAGTCTTCACAAAGATGATGTTGGTGATAGCGGCCTATTTTCGTCTCCAGGGTATGCATGTGTATCCATATTTCGACGACTGGCTCTTACGCAGCCCTTGTCCGCTGGCAGCAGCGGGCAATCTCCAGTCTCTCCTTCAGCTCCTGTTCCATCTTGGGCTGTCGATGAACTGGCAGAAATCTTCCATGACGGTCTCGCAGGACCTGATTTTCCTGGGTTTTTGCTGGAACACGATCGACTGCAGAGTGTACCTGATCGGGGACAGAATGGTGGATCTGTTAGCCACGTGTCAGATGTATTTTTTTTTTAAAATTCTCTTTATCTCTTTATTGAATTTTCCAACAAGTATAACAAACCCCGAAACTCCTCCCTCCCTAGCCTCCCCCTTCCCTCTTGGTGCTGCTTCAAGGTTTGCGTGGCTCATCGTCCCCTCTAAGTGTCTATTCAGGATCATTCCAGGTCCAGGAGTTTCAGACGTTGCGGGCGCCACCCAATCCTGAAATCGTCTCTGAGAAAGATGAGGACCCCCCCCCACTCACTTGCAAAGTTCCGTATTGCATTGTTCATTGCGTAGGAGGCCCACTCCATCGCTACTATCTCTCAGACTTTACGCAACCAGTCTTGGAACATCGGTATGTTCGAGCTCTTCCATCTCTGGGTGATAATTGTCATTGCCGCCAAAGTGAGCATCACCCTCGCTCTTTCCCTGCCCCTTGGACTGCCTGTCGCTTCTGCTGGCCTCAGGCCTAATAGAGACCATTCCAGGGGTATGCCTCCCTCTGACCCAAACACTTGTTCCATCGCCTGTTTAATCTCTCCCCAGAACGGGGCTATTTTTGGGCATCTCCACCAGATATGTTCCGCAGTGCCCTCCTGACCACATCCCCTCCAGCAAGTTCCCGACGACTCTGGGTAGATCCTACGCAGACGAGCTGGAGTATAGTGCCACCCATACAATATCTTATACCAAGCTTCCCGAGTTTGCGAGGCTCTCGATAGTTTAGGGACCTTCCTCCATAGTCTCTCCCACTCCGTCTTCTCTATTTCCCTGCCCAAAATACTTTCCCACCTTCCCATATATGCACATTGCGGCCTCAGGGTAGCTTCATCCAGGATCTTATAAAGCTGCGAAATGAGGCCCTTCGAACCATCATTAGTCATCAAGAATTTCTCAAAAGGGGTCGGCGATCTAGTGGCCGCTTCCTTGTTCGTGGGGTGTATGAGCCAATGCCGCAGTTGAGAGTATCTCAGCCTTCCACCTCCCCCAATGCGAAGTCCCTTTTACACTCTACAAAAGTGGTGATCTCCCCTCCTATGAACATGTCTCGCATCCAACGGCATCCTGCCTCCCGCCAGTACCTGAATGCCCCTCTCTCCAACCCATGGGTGAAATCTTTGTTATTGAAGATAGGGGTGAAGGGGGATGGATAGGTTGTGATTTCCTTGCGTTGGACCAGTCTGTTCCAGTTATCTGCAACTAACTTGGTGATAGAGCTCTGATACATATGGCCCGGCCGATGTTGTCTGGGTAGCCAGAGGACCTCCGCCAATTCATGCTTCTTAACCGTTCTGTCCATCTTAACCCAGTGTTTTCCTTCCCCCTCCCGAAGCCATTTCCTAATCACCCTTAGCTGGGCCGCCTCGTAATATTGACGGAAGTTGGGAAGTGCTAGACCGCCACCTTTCCTCTGGGCCATAAGCTGCTGCCTACTCACCCTTGCCCTTTTCCCCTCCAATATAAACTCATTTGTTATCGCATGGAGCGCCTGGGACTGCCTGGGGGAAAGCCTGGAAGAGGTAGAGCAACCTCGGCAGGGTGACCATTTTTATTGCCTGCAGCCTCCCCAGCCAGGAGATCCGAAGGTTCTGCCACTTAAGGAGATCCTTTTTAATTATTTTCAAAAGTGGGGGGGCAGTTCGCTATGTACCACCCTTTAAGGGCCGGAGTGATTCTCACCCCCAAGTACGTGATTCCCCCCCGGTCGCCAGGCAAAAGGCGTTGACTCCTTTAATTCCTCCCTCGCCAACGTCAGGTCCATCAATTCGGTCTTATGCTTATTAATGCGTAATCCGGATGCTTCCCCGAAGTCTTCTAGAAATAGCCTGCATTGCCTACTCGACTCCATGGGGTTGGTCAGGGCAAGTAACATATCGTCCGTGAAGGCCGCCACTTTGTGCTGTCTACCCCCAAACGGTATTCCCTGTATTCCTTCTAATTCCTGAATTGCCTGCAGGAGGAGCTCGAAGTAAATCGCATAAAGCAGGGGCGATAAGGGACATCCCTGTTTTGTACCTCTTTGGAGTTGGAACGATCTAGATAAAGTGCTGTTAAGCACCATCCTCGCTCGAGGACCCTCATAATTTGCCTTGACCATCTGTAGATAAGCGCCTCCCAGCCCCATTTTTTCCATGGCCTTGAAGAAGGACCATTCCACCCGGTCGAACGCTTTTTCAGTGTCTAAGGACAGAAGTGCTGCCGGGGTACAAGTCTTTCCCGCCTTTTCCACTAGGTGGGCCACCCTTCTGATATTATCCGCTGTCTGCCTCCCCTTCACAAATCCCACCTGATCCTGATGGATCAGATCCGGGAGAAGCCCCTCGAGCCTATTCGCTAGGATTTTAGTGTACATTTTTGCATCCACATTAATAAGCGCTATTGGCCTATAGGCAGATCTTTCAAGAAGGTCCTTGCCCGCTTTCAGAATCGGGGAGATCTTGGCTTCTTTCATGGATGAAGTGATTTGCCCACTACCTTTAAAGGAGTTGAAGAGGTAAGTCAACTGTGGCACCAGCACCCCGGCAAAGGTTTTGTAGTACCTGTCTGAGCCAGGAGCCTTACCTGCGGGCAGCTTCCGAATAACCCCCCTCACTTCCTCCTCCGTTATTTCTTGTTTTAGACTAATCCGGGCCTCCCCCTCAATTTTACGCAAGTTGACGCTTTCCAGGAATTTCTCCTGGGCCTGGTCACAGGGGTGCTGTGATGTGTATAAGGTCTCGTAAAATTTAGCATAGCCCCCTCCGCTTTTTTAGTTCGTAGGACCCCCAATTGTCCCACCGCCCTCCTATAATACTTCTGGTTAGGCCTACTGGGGTTCGCCGCCACCCTGCCTCTCGCCTCCTCGACCTCTGCTTCCAGCCTGGACTCCAGGGCCTGTAGCTGTTTCTGTCTTTGTGCCTTGGCTGCTATAATTTCTCCCCTCATCGTGGCCTTAAATGCCTCCCATCTTATATCTTCTCCCGTGTCCCCTCTCTTGTTGCTATCAAAGAACTCTCTCATTTTACCCTCTATCTCCTCCATTATCAAAGGATCCCCCAGCAAATATTCTGTGTATTTCCAACCCCACAACCCCCTTCTACTCTCTCCCAGTTTCAGCTGCATTGACAGTATTTTATGATCTGCTATTCCCATGGGCCCAACCTCTATCTCCTTGACTTTACCCACCAGGTTAGCCGAGACCCAGATTTAGTCAATTCTAGATTGTGTCCCATGGACTTCGGTAAGGAAGGTGTAACCCTCCGCGTCCCCTTTCAGTTCCCTCCAGACATCCCTCAACCCCACACTCACCACTTTTTCCCTCAGTTCCGCCGAAGCCACCACCCCTCCTCACCGGCTCCTAATCCCCCCGACCTGTCTTTAGCCTTGTCCCACGCTATATCTAGGTCACCCATTATGATTATCTGGCCCCTTGCCCAGTCACCTATTTTCCCCATAAGGTTGCGGAGGAAGGAGTCCTGCCCCGTGTTAGGCACATAAATACATAAATAACCCCTATTGAGTACATCTCCTCTGCGATTTTGCCTCTTGGCATCACACACCTACCCTCCTTGTCTCTTAGGGTATCCTCCATGCGGAAGTTCACCGTGCCTCCTCCGATGGCCAGCGCCACCCCCCCCACCCCCCCCCCCCGATTTCATAGGACCAGACGCCTGAAAATGCTGGTCGAACCCTCTTAACCTTAAACGTCTCTGATCCTTATGAAGCAGATGTGTTTCTTGTAACCCCAGAAAGTCTGGTTTTCCCCGCTTCGTAAATTGCTCCAACTTTTTCCTTTTCAGCGGAGTGTTGAGGCCCCTAATGTTATGCGTTACCCATTTGAATTGTGATTAGACACCTGCTCCCGCCTTTCATGTCCCTTCAGCAACTCCCCACCTCCACTCGTTTGCACCATGCCATTTACCCAGCTACGTGAACCGCTTTTAACTCGCCTCTCGGGCAGCACCTGAGGATCTCCCTCCCATCCCTCTTTCCCCCGCCCCCTCCCAACCCTTGATGACCTTAAAGCTAGGTCTTCCCATCTCCCTCCCTCCCCCCTAGGCTTCCTCGCTCTTAGTGATCACATGATGTTTGCTCGTAGCTCCTTCTCTCCTCCTTGTGATCAGAAACAGCCTTTTTGTCCACCACTCCCTAAGACTATTCGGACACCATGTTAGTTCTCCTCGCCTCTGGACCTCTTTTCCTCTGCTAGCTCCGTTTCCACTCCCTTCCTGGGAGGCCTCCGCCGTGCGGGTCTCCTCCTCATCCCCTCGCCGACCACTGACCATTCCCATGGCCTGGATCGCACCCCACCTCCCGCCTCAGGCGAGCCACTCAGGCCCGCCGCTCCCCGGCCCCTGACCAGCTTCTGATCCAGATCAATTTGGAGTATATCCGCTCCCTCTTGCATTGTGGTTATCCGCTTCTGAGAACCGGCCCACTCGAAGACGAGCCGAAAAGGGAAGGTCCACTTATATCTGATCCCCTTTTCTTTAGGTTTCGAGGTGAGTGTGCCCCATTGTCGTCTTTTGAGCAGGGTGTTGCTGGCAAGATCCTGGTACAGTTCAATATGTTGGTCGTTAAAGGATATCGGCTTTTTTTGTCTAGCGGCCCTGAGAACTGCTTCTTTTTGAGCATATCTTGTGAATGCAGCTAACATGTCCCGCGGCCTGGACTTCGGGTTCTTGTTGAGGAATCCCACTCTGTGAACCCTGTCCAACTCGATCTCCTTCAGGTCCCTATCTTGCACCGTCTCCGGCAGAAACTTCAGCCTGATGTTGATCCTTCGAAACCTGTTTTCCATGTCTTCCATTCTGATTTCCAGATTCTGCGTTGCCGTGTCGAGCCTCACAATTGCTTCGCTATTCTACATAGCCTCTCTGCCTACCTCCTGCAGGCCTTTTTCAACTATGTCCGTTCTCTCCCCCAACTGACTCACTTCCTGCTTGATTTCCGCCATCGCCTGATTGATGTCCGACCTCATTAATTGAAATTGCTCTTGGAAGGTTTTCCCCAAAGATGTTTGAAGTGAGAGCAGCTCCCCACGCAGATCCTGGCGTGAGATTTGTGCCGTCGCTTCCTAGGTCTCAGTGTGCCCCTGCTCCATGCTTCCCCCCCCTGTGTGGCCCTGCGTTCCTCAGCTGCGTCTTTGCTTGCCCACAGGGCTATAATGGGGCCGGGGGCATCCCCCTGGGACGGTCCTCTTCTATTCGCCTTGCCTTTATTTTTGGTCGCCATAATTGTGGAATATGGACCCTGTCTGCGCTGATCCTGACCAGGCTTGATCCCAGTACCCTATGAGTGTAGTTCTTGGTGCTGCCTTTGTGCCTGGTGAAGGTGCGATCTTCTAAGTCAGTGGGGCTGCGAGGGCCAGTGCCGGGCACGCACGCTGCCTGTAGCTGGGCTCTGTGTCGAACCGGGGGGAACAGGTGTCAGTCCGGGATGCATCGATGCCACGGTCCCTAAGATGTTGCAGCGGGGGTGAGGCCCTTTGAGCCCAGAGAAGGCCCCCCCTCCGCGACTCCACCAGAATAGGGGGACCCCTCTCCAGGTACTCCTCAGGGCTAGTGCAACTCGGGCCCCGCCCTCCCCGCTGCTCACCGTACTCTGTTGTTGCCGCCTTATCGCTGCCCAGGCCTGATCTCCTCTCCATGGGCCCCCGCCTCCGTCACTCCAACCGGGAGCCCGCTGCTGCTGCAGAAGGCTGTTCCACGCCCCCGGCGAGTGCGCCGGAGGGCCCCTCCCGGTCCGATCGGGGGCCGGCGCCCGCCCGATGTTCCGCTGCTGGGTGGCACCAAGACCCGAGGCCCCGTAGGCTGGTCCGACAGCCCCACCGAAGTGCTCCAAGGACTGCCCCCCACCCCGGGCCTGGCCACCGGGTCCCCTCCTCCTCCCGGCCGGATCCGATCAAAGCAGCTCCCGAGGGGTGCAGGCACACGCAGGTAATCTCGCCCATTGGTCGGGGAGAAGGCTCGTAATATAGCCGAGAATGCGACCGCCCCCCGAAGCCGCACAGCTCTTTCCTCTACCCGGGGGTAACAGGAACGGGACTCCGATCCCGTCCCGCCTTCAGTCGCCGGCCCTCTCCAGCTCAGCATCAGTTGGCCCGGTGCGCCTCCTTTCGCCCATGGGCCTCCAATGCGCGCCAAGCTAGTTTCCCCTTCTTCTGCTGGGCGCTGTCACAGCCACGGCTGCTCCACGGTGCGGGACCGCTATATTTCTCCGCTCATCAACACATAAGGGGTGGTGGAACCGCTTAAATAGGTTGAAGGCTCAGGAGTGCCGTCGACACACGTCTACCTGGTGTCGGCGGCTATCTTGGAATCGCGTGTCAGATGTTTGCGCAGTCGGAGAGCATGTCGGCCTGGTGGGTCCAGAGGCTTCTGGGCCTCTGGCCTCGTGCGTGCTGGCTCTTCCTCCTGCTCGTCTCAAGATAAGACGGACCCAGATGGCTTTTCGGAGTTCCTGGCATCAGGCTGTGGACCCAGATTCCAAGCTGATGATGATTCCGGATTCCATGAGAGTGGACCTGGATTGGTGGTCATCTCTCAGCAACCTGTCGGTGGGTGCGGGGTTTCAGGACCCAGCCCCCATTGTGACGAGCACGACAGACTCCTCCCTTCTGGGGTGGGGTGCGACGTTCGAACTTCTTCAGGTCTCGGACCTCTGGTCGCCTCAGGACAAGCTCCTGCACATAAATCATTTGGAGCTTCTGGCGATCTTCCTAGCGCTCAGGGCGTTCAGACCGCTCATTGCCAACAAGGTGGTCCACATACGCACGGACAATGTGGTGTCAATGTATTACATCAACAAGTAAGGGGGAAGCGAAGTCTCCCCCTCTCGTGGGCCTGTCCATGCAGATATGGGAGTGGGCCGTGCTTCATGGTGTCTGGCTGCTTGCAGTGCACATCCCGGGCCAGCTGAATGTCACAGCGGATGTCCTCAGCCGGCGGACAGTGGTCAGCTACGAGTGGGAGTTGAAGGCGGAGGTCCTCTCATGGATTTTCTTTCGTTGGGGCACACCGGAGGTGGACCTCTTCGCTACGGCGGTAAACAAGAAGCTTCCTCAGTATGCCTCCAGAGGGGGGCTGGGAGCCTCCTCTCTAGGGTATGCTCTCGAGATTCCATGGCACAACATGAGAGCTTACGCCTTCCCGCCTCTGCCTCTAGTCCATTGAGCAATTTGGAAGCTGAAGAACTCGGTGAACTGTTCCCTTCTACTCATAGCCCCGTAGTGGCCGGCCAGGTTTTGGTTCTGAGAACTGCAACACCTGTCGGTGTATCCGCCGATCAGTTTACCAGTGACCCCCGTTCTTCTTCATAAGGGGAACAGCAGATGGGGCACCCCTCCCCACAATCGCTCAGCTTGGCGGCTTGGTGCCTGAGTTCAAGTCTTTAGAGCATCTTAACTTGTCTACGGATAACATGCGTATTATCCAGGCAGCCAGGAAACCCTCAACCAGATCCCAATACAGGAGTAAATGGCTCAGGTTCTGTCATTGGTGTTTGGAAAAGCAGTTGGATCCAAGGGTGACTACGATTGACACAGTGCTGTCCTTCGTGTCCTCCCTAGCAGAGACGGGTGTTCACGTTCTGTCATGCAGAACTTACCTTTCAGCGGTTTCCGCTTATCTTTCTACAGACCAATGCTCTTATTCTCTGAGTAAACCAGTGGTTAAGAGGCATTTTGCAGGCTTGACACGCCTCTACTCTCTGGTTCGTAGTCCGCACCCGCCGTGGGAACTAAATGTAGTTCTGACGGCGCTGTGCCATAAACCTTTTGAACCAATGGCCACGGTGGACCTCAAGTACCTATGCTGGAAAGTGTCCTTTCTGGTCACCGTCACGTCAGCGAGGAGAGTGAGTGAGTGAGCTCAAGGCCTTGTCAGTGGAGCATCCTTTCTTGGTCTTTCACAAGGACAAGGTAGTCGTACGGACAAACCCGGCCTTTCTACCGAAGGTGGTAACTGAATTCCATCTCAATCAGTTGATCTCCCTACCGGTCTTTTTTCCGAACCCTGCCTCAGAGGCTGAAAGGGTTCTGCACTGTCTTGATGTCAGAAGGGCTCTTAAAATCTACCTTGACAGGACTTCCGAGTTTAGGAGTTCTTCTCAACTTTTTGTGACCTTCGGTAACCCTCAGGTTAAGCAGGCGTCTAAGTCGACTATTTCTCGGTGGATCGCTGCCTGCATCACAGAGTCTTTCACCGTCCAAGGGCTGAAACCTCCTAAGGGTATTCATGCACACCTGGTGCGGGGCAAGGCAGCCGCGGTTGCTTTTCAGAAATGTCCCCTGGGAGTCCATCGCTAGGGCAGTGTCATGCCCTCCATCCGACCCACCAGTGATCCCAGTTCCCCCTCGGCCCGGATTCACCCCCCACTTACCCTCCGGGGCTCACATTGGCGGTCCAGACGAGCTCACACACAGCTACAGCAGCAGCTTCACGCTACCACTCCACAGTCACGACTGCGACCGTTTCTTCATTGGCAGCTGCCGTGGAGATTAAGCCATCAAAAGATCAGGTTCGCTTCTTTGCATCGTGCTGCTGGCTCTATGCGATCGCGTGACCTGAACTCGCGATTATGTGACCCAGACTCGCGATCACGTGATCAGGAATCAAACGGTACTTAAGCAGTGGAGTGCTTCAGTACCGCGCTTCACAGCTGTTTTCTCGGAGACCCTGTTTGGCCTGCATTTTTTCACCTTGTGTCACGATTGATCTTGGACCCGGCTAACTCTTCTAGGAACTCTTTTTGGATCACGTTATATCTGTGCTTTATTGGCTTGGACTGATACTCTTGGCTCTTGACCTCGGATTGTTGTCACGGACTTCTCTTTGGATCCCGCTCTTCATTGTTTCGTCAGCTTGGACTGCTACACTTGGCTCTAGACCCTGGATTGTTGTCACGGACTTCTTGTGGATTACCCCTCTCCAAAGAATCTGGAACATTGTATGAACTACGACTCATCACCACCCTTACCTACAATTTGGTTCAGTCCGGCTTGCAGGTCTTCTCCAGGTGGGGTCTGGTGTGACTACCAGTAAGTGTCTCCTATCCGGGACCTTTTGCCTTCTTGAGCCCCGGAATCCCTTCTTCTACCAATTCCTGGTAAGATCCTTCCTGTTTTCTGGTTACCCGTGCTTTACCCTGCTTGCTTGGTACTTAACACTGCTTTCCTTTACAGCTTCCGTGGGGCTTCCAGTACTTCGCGGTTCCGGATTCCTCTCCACCTGTGGCCTCAAAGGTTGTATAGGGAGTGAATTTATCATTCTCCCTGTGCGGCACTTGGGGACGGAGGTCTCACATATCTGCACGACATTCAAGTTACAACAGTCTGTGAAGCCTTGTCGTGTCAGGTATGGAGGGTACCGCGGAGGACCCCATGGCTGCTATAATCCAAGCAATCACGGTATTACGGGCCGACATGGTCGCTGCCAACACAGCAATCCACCAACGCCTTGATTTGTTGCAGAGTCCCCAACATCCCTTGCCCGCGGACCCGGAGCTTGGAGACGCTGCTCCAGTTCCCATGCCACCTCCTCCTGTAACCCCGGCTCCTACTGCCTCCACGTCCGTTCCCGTTGTTCTGCCATCTCCTCTTCCATTGGCAGCCCCAGAAAGGTTCCATGGAGACCCCAGAAAGTTTAGGACTTTCCTTAATCAATGCAAACTACATTTTCTATGTCGGCCTCTTGCTTTCCCTGATCCCACCACTAAGGCGGCCTTCACCCTGTCACACCTAGCAGGTACAGCTGCGGCATGGGCAAACCCCCTATTAGAAAATGACCACCCCGCTCTCTATGATTTCGACCAACTGGTATCAGAGATGTCACGAGTATTTGACACCAGGTATAAGGCGCAGTCTCATGATTTAGAGTTACTCGATCTTACCCAGGGTAGGGGGTCCCTCATTGATTACATTACTCGATTTAACCAACTAGCGGCCGAAACATCATGGCCAGAAAGTAAGAAGGCAGTGGTCTTCTACAGAGGATTAAGTAATCCCATGAAGGATGCATTAGCTGTGGTCCCGTCCCTGCCCGTCCAATTCCCGGCCCTTGTGGATCTGACCCTTCAAGTGGACGCACAACATTCTGAACGGAGAGCTGAGGCTGGGTTTCCCCATTCCACAGGTCCTGCCATATCTTCGTCCACCTCAGACACCACCGGGGAGCCTATGCAGATTGGAGGTATCAGGAGCCCCATCACGTCTAGGGAGAGGGAAGGTAGAAGAGCAGAGAATGAACTGTTTTTACTGCGGGTTGGGTGGCCACTTCGTGAAAGAATGTCCCCGGAGACCGAAACCCAAGAACCAGGTTTTTCACACAGCTCGACCCTAGACACGGGGGGAGGGTCGAGCTCCTTATGTTCCTCCCCGGATCCAATCCCGATGTTCGGTAGAATTAGACCCATCCGAGTACAAGCCACTTTGCAGCCCACACCTGGCATCACCCATCCCGTAGTTATCACCCTTGATTCAG
The DNA here is from genome assembly GCF_040938575.1 of Ambystoma mexicanum. Taxonomy (NCBI): domain Eukaryota; kingdom Metazoa; phylum Chordata; class Amphibia; order Caudata; family Ambystomatidae; genus Ambystoma; species Ambystoma mexicanum. The sequence continues at coordinate 20,102,761 of NC_090933.1, read as the reverse complement.
GGGCCTCCGGGAACTACATTGATATTACTTTAGCCCGAGCCTTAAACCTGCCCCTGGTTAACAAGAATCGACCCAAACTGGTACAAGCAGTTGATGGGACGGAACTCGCGTCTGGACCCATCAGACAACAAACAGCACCACTCATACTGATGATCCAGTCCGTCCACAAGGAAACCATACACTTCGACTTGATAGCCATGCCCCAGTTCGTTGTTATACTAGGAATGCCATGGTTGCGGGATCACAATCCACACATTGATTGGGGTTTGGGTCACGTGCATTTTGAATCCGAACTGTGCCAGATCTTTTGTCTCCCATGAATGGCGAGGAGAACACGCCTGCATCAGCGTTGGGCGCTATTGCCCGACTCAGTATCACAGAAAACAGGGCTTCCTCTGATCCGCATGTAGTGGGTTTAGTCACCGCAAACATCCCTGCGGAGTACCAGGACTATGCTCCGGTGTTCGATCAAGGCTCTTCTGAAACCCTACCTCCACACCGTCCTTATGATTGCCCGATTGATCTGACCCCCGGGGCTTCCATACCCTCAGGTCGTATCTATTCCCTGTCACAGTCTGAAGATCAAGCCCTCAAAGAGTACATAGAAAAGTCTTTGCGCCTGGGTCACATACGCCCCTCCACGTCTTCAGCTGCCAGCCCGATCTTTTTTGTGCCTAAAAAAGAAGGCGATCTACGTCCGTGTGTGGACTACCGCCGGCTCAATGCCATTACCACTAAGAATCAGTACCCAATACCTCTTATCACTCCGCTATTGGACCGATTGACCCACACCTCTATCTACTCCAAGTTGGATTTGAGAGGTGCCTACAACCTGGTCCGCATTCGTAAGGGGGACGAATGGAAGACCGCATTCTGTACAAGATATGGCCTTTTTGAATATATGGTAATGCCTTTCGGACTATGCAACGCCCCAGCCACCTTCCAACACTTTTGTGAATGATGTGTTCTATGACATATTAGACATATACGTGGTTGTGTACCTTGACGATATCCTCATCTTTTCCCATACCCTAGAAGAACATGTGCAGCATGTTCGAGAAGTATTGTCCCGGCTACAAAAACACTCGCTCTATGCGAAACCTGAGAAATGCCAATTTCATGTGACCAATATCGAGTTCCTGAGGTTCAACATCACACCTGGTGGCTTGGCGATAAATTATTCCAAGGTTCGAGCGATCCTAGAATGGCCGACCCCGCAGACCCTGAAGGCATTACAGTCGTTTCTTGGTTTCGCCAACTTCTACCGGCGTTTTATCTCTGGCTTCTACTCCATAGTATCACCCCTCACCTCCCTCACTAGTCCACATGTTCCTTTCAAATGGCTGGCGGTACATCAGCAGGTTTTTGAGGATCTAAAAAACGCCTTCACCACCGCCCCTGTACTCCAGCATCCTGACCCTGACCTACATTTTATTCTCGAGGCGGATGCCTCCTCTTTTGCGTTAGGGGCAGTTTTGTCACAAGTATGCTCCGCTACAGGACACCTACACCCTGTGGCCCTCCATTCCCGCAAATTGAACTCTGCAGAAGCCCACTATACTGTTACTGAGAAGGAGCTTCTGACAGTGATGGATGCTTTTCGCACTTGGCGACACCATCTGTTGGGGGCCAAACACAAGATAACTGTGTTTACAGATCACCGGAATCTACAGGACCTGGCCTCCCTGAAATGTGTGAACAGCAGGCAGGTCAGGTGGCACTTGTTTTTTGCAGCCTTCGATTTTCAAATTAAACACCGTTCTGGTCTGACGCACGGTAAAGCTGATGCGTTGTCTCGTTCCCCCGGGGGGATTTCGCTACCTATCTTTCCCGACACTCTCTTGTCTCATGAGAACGTTGTATGCACATGTACACCTCCGTTGGCATTGCTGGACGCAATCCGTACTTGGGTCCAGCAGCATCCCGAGCAGCTGTCCGAATGGGACCCAGTGTACTATGACGGGCTGCCATATGTACAGAACCGCCTAGTTCTACCCACCACTGATACCAGAAACCTGGCTTTGGAGTGGTCTCATGACGCCCCCTTCAACGGCCATCCAGGCCAGGCCCGTACCCTGGATCTATTGAAACGCTGGTGTTGGTGGCCATCCATGAAAAGTGACGTTGTCTGCTATGTAAACACATGCGCAGTATGTGCCCAAAGTAAACACTGCAGGGGTCGCCCACTTGGCCTCTTGCAACCATTACCTATACCACCCAAGCCCTGGCACACATTGACCATGGATTTTGTGACTGATTTAACTAGGGTCCAGGGTTACGACACAATCTGGCTGGTGGTTGATACTTTCACTAAAATGGCCCGTTTCATTCCCTGCCAGGGTATTCCGTCTGCACCTATGTTGGCTAAGCTGTTCTTTGAATGTGTCTTCTGTCTCTTTGGTCTGCCTTCTGTGCTCATTTCTTATAGGGGGGTCCCAGTTTACATCCCGGTTCTGGCGTGCCTTGACCAGGTTGCTTGGTATTGATGTACGGTTTTCCTCGGCTTACCATCCCGAGACTGACGGTCAAACTGAGAGAACAAACCAATCCATGGAACAATACCTGCGTTGTTTGACGCTGCAACAACAAGCAACCTGGTTGCAGGTCGTTCACTTTGCCGAATTCGCCTACAATAATGCTGTACATTCCTCCACTGGTTCTTCCCCTTTTTTCACTTTGTATGGCCAACACCCCCGTGTCCTCCCGGTTCCTGACTCTTCTTCCTCTGTCAACCCAGCCGGAGCTGCCAGTGTTAGAGATATGTCCTCTATCCATGCCCAGACCGTGGTTCACCTCCAGGAGGCCCAGTCATCCATGAAAGCTTTCGCTGACTCGAAACGTAGTCCTGCCCCGCTATATGCGGTGGGTTCCCGGGTCTGGCTGTCCACCCGACATCTCCGTTTGACGGGTTGTCGGAAGCTCCTGCCTCGTTTTGTGGGCCCTTATGTGGTTTCCCGAGTCATCAGTCCAGTGGCCTACCGCCTTGTGCTCCCGTCTTCTTGGCGGATTCACCCTGTTTTCCACACGTCTCTTCTCAAACCTTGTCCTGCCTCCTCCCGCCTCTGTTCCCCGGTTGCCCCTGTGTCCCTGGATGCCCCTGATATCTTTGAGGTGTCCGGTATTCTAGGTTCCCGCCTCCTTAGGGGCAAGCTACAGTACCTGGTAGACTGGTTGGGCTACGGTCCGGAGGAGCGGTCTTGGGTCTCGGCTTCGGATGTCCAGGCCCCCCGGTTGGTTGCTCAGTTCCATCGGGAGCATCCTTCCTGCCCACGCGGTCGTGGGCCTTTGCGGGGGGGCTCTGTCATGCCCTCCATCCGACCCACCAGTGATCCCAGTTCCCCCTCGGCCCGTATTCACCCCCCACTTACCCTCCGGGGCTCACATTGGCGGTCCAGACGGGCTCGCACACAGCTACATGCTACCACTCCACAGTCACGACTGCAACCGTTTCTTCATTGGCAGCTGCCGTGGAGATTAAGCCATCAAAAGATCAGGTTCGCTTCTTTGCATCGTGCTCCTGGTTCTATCCGATCGCATGACCGGAACTCGCGGTCACGTGACCGGAACTCGCGATCACGTGACCCGGACTCGCGATCACGTGATCAGGAATCAAACGGTACTTAAGCAGTGGAGTGCTTCAGTACCGCGCTTCACAGCTGTTTTCTCTGAGACCCTGTTTGGCCTGCATTTTTTCACCTTGTGTCACGATTGATCTTGGACCCGGCTAACTCTTCTAGGAACTCTTTTTGGATCACGTTATATCTGTGCTTTATTGGCTTGGACTGATACTCTTGGCTTCGGATTGTTGTCACAGACTTCTCTTTGGATCCCGCTCTTCATTGTTTCGTCAGCTTGGACTGCTACACTTGGCTCTAGACCCTGATTGTTGTCACGGACTTCTTGTGGATTACCCCTCTCCAAAGAATCTGGAACATTGTATGAACTACGACTCATCACCACCCTTACCTACAATTTGGTTCAGTCCGGCTTGCAGGTCTTCTCCAGGTGGGGTCTGGTGTGACTACCAGTAAGTGTCTCCTATCCGGGACCTTTTGCCTTCTTGAGCCCCGGAATCCCTTCTTCTACCAATTCCTGGTAAGATCCTTCCTGTTTTTTGGTTACCCGTGCTTTACCCTGCTTGCTTGGTACTTAACACTGCTTTCCTTTACAGCTTCCGTGGGGCTTCCAGTACTTCGCGGTTCCGGATTCTTCTCCACCTGTGGCCTCAAAGGTTGTATAGGGAGTGAATTTATCATTCTCCCTGTGCAGCACTTGGGGACGGAGGTCTCACATATCTGCACGACATTCAAGTTACAACAGGCAGCTACTTGGGCCTCCCCATCTGCTTTTTGTAAGCATTATTGTCTTGACATGAGCTTAAGAGCTGATACTCAGTTTGGTCAGGCTGTCCTGAAGAAACTTTTTCAGTAAGGGGTATTTCCATCCACCCATAGTTCCTGTTAGGAGTGCTTGGGAATCTCTCATAAGTATGGAGGAAAGGGGACGGGACGTAGGAGTATAACCAGGTTACTCACCGTAGTGACCACCTTACTCCTAGTCCATAGTCCCCTTTCCTCCATACGGCCGCTCGCCGTCCCCTCTGATAAGGTTCCTCTGTTATTGCTAATAGGTCTCTGACCTGGCGATAGAAAAGTACTGATGGGGGATGTGCGGGGCGGAGCCAAGGTGGGCGGGGTTACGGCCGCGTGCCGGGCCCCGCGCAAGAAAGAGAGGAAGGACACATTTTTGGACATTTTTTTTTGGATGCTTTTTACAAAGTGCTCCGGTCCCGTCCCACAGGACAGAGAGATGTCCCATAAGTACGGAGGAAAGGGGACTATGGACTAGGAGTAAGGTGGTCACTACGGTGAGTAACCTGGTTAATCACTGCTTTCCCTGCAGGTCCTTCCAACACTGCAGTCTATTTTGGGACAGCTTGATGCCAGGCTTCTGCTACCTCAAGCTTAGACAATTCAACCTTACAGAGAACATCAAGTTACCCCTCAACATCGAAGGGATCCAAACCTTCCCTGTAGCGACCAGGGTATACTTCCTCAGATTCAAACGCCTCGACCTCCACCTTTACGTACATTCAGTCCACGTCAGAGATATCAATAAGAGGGAGAATTGAGTGAGACGGACCAAGACACTGTTCCGAGGGATACAAGCTCCACCTCCTCCTCGTCTCCACAGAGAGCCGACATGTGGGACTCAGATTCTGACCAAGATGCGCAGGGTAGCCCGGCTCAACCTTCGCCTCCTGATGACATCGGGGCATTTCACTACATGATGTCTAAGGCATTCCAGGAGTTTGGTCTGATTCCAGATGAGGAAAAGAAAGATTGTTTCCTCTTCGTCCACATGGGGAAACGCAGGAAGGCAGTCTTTTCCATACCCATTCTGAATCATGCTTGGTAGAAGTGCCTCCATACTCTGGAACATCATTTTACAGAGCTGACAGTTAAACAGAGACTAGAGAGGAAGTTTAAAGCTCCAGACACAAAACCGAAATGCCTCACCTCGCAACCTCCTCCGGAGTCCGTTGTTTCAGCGGCAACAAGCCGCAACCCTCGAAGGCAGCATAATCACGCCACTCCGTTAGACAATGAAAACCGGAAAATCGAGTAACAGTAAAAGCAGCGAATGCCCTGGCAATAGCAGCTCGATATGATCGAGAGATGTGGCATCGACTGGCTCCTTTATTGGAACATTTGCCGGAACAGCAGCGAAAAGAGGCAATGATGCTGGTGCGCGAAGGGGAGGAAGCATCGAATCACAGCATAAATATCACTGAAGACCATGCTGAAACAGGGTTTAAGCAAATTGGCATGGGGTGGTCCTTAGACGCCAGGCACGGCTACGTTGCACCGATTTCCATCAAGAAGTACAACACAAGGCCATTGATATGCCATGTGAAGGGGAAAATCTGTTTGGGGATGACATTGGTGAGGCCCTTAATGCCATGAAGGCTGACTCGGACACAGCTAGGTCTCTTACAGCCCTTCAGGGCAGACGGCCCTTTCGCTCTTTTCGAGGAGCTTCCGGTAATGCAAGATTGTCAGCCTCTAAAGACAACAAAAGCTATGGTATACCCGGATATTAATCTCAGGGCTACAAGCGGAATTACCAATCCTCCCAGCGCAACAGAGAATACCATCCAGGGCAACCACAGTGTGGATCTGCCACCTCCCAGAGAGGTAGGCAAAATAAGGTACAACAATAACTGCCTAGGGGCAGACAGGCGGGGTGAAATGTGATGTTCTACCGCCATGAGTGGCAAACAATAACAAACGACAGGTGGGTGCTAGATGCAATCCAGTACAGCAACTTAGTAGATTCATAGTCGGTGAAAGCCATTATCAGTTTCGGGTACTGCCTTTCGTCCTGAACCCAGAACATTCACGAAGTGCCTGGCACCTGTAGCAGCCTTCCTTCAAAAACAGGGCCACCACGTCTACCTCTACTTGGACGATTGGCTGGTTTGAGGTTCAACATATCAACAATCCTTATCTTCTCTCAACCAGTTAGAAACGCTGTTCCAGAAATTGGGGTTTACAAAACATTATACAAAATCCTGCACAGTTCCCTCAAGGAATTTGGTTTTCCTCTGCGCTCAGTTCCTTAGAGGCCAGAGTCTAGTCAGGCCCCCTTTAGAAAGAATAAAAAAATTGATAAGACTAGCAAATTCATCCATGCCAAACAAGCTTGTCATGGTCCGCGCATACATGGCTCTCCTGGCTACACTGTCCTCTTGCATTCCGCTTATTCCCCACTGCCATCTGCACATGTGGCCAGTGCAAACGTCTCTGGCTACCAGATGGTCCCAAACCCGGGGTTTCTGGTCAGACAAAGTAACCATCTCTCGGTCTCTGTCAAACACACTGAAATGGTGGACATACCCCTGCAACATGGCGAAAGGAATGCCCCTAATAGAGATAGATTACCATCTAACCATTGTTACCTATGCTTCCCAGGCGGGATAGGGTGCTCATTTGGACAAGCACCAAGTCAAAGGCATGTGGACCCCCGAGGAAGCCGTCCTCCACATCAATGTGCTGGAATTACGGGCAGTGCACTGGGCTGTAAAATCCTTTGTTCCTATAATCGAGAATTTGGTGGTTTGCGTCCTCACCGACAGCACCAACACAATGTTTTATCTACAGAAGCAAGGTGGAACGCGATCAAACACCTTGTCCCAGGAAGCACAGACCATCTTGCATTGGGCCATCCAGCACAACATCCTACTTCAGATCTTCCACTTGCCAGGGATGCAGAAGAAGCTAACAGACACCCTCAGCAGGGATTCCTCGCAGACACACGAGCGGCAACTGCACAGCATCCAGATAGCCAAGATTTTTTCAAGGTGGGGTCATCCTGCTCTAGACATATTCGCCGGACCCGACAACAAGCAGTGCCAGAAATTTGCTAGCAGGATTCTGCATCCCGACTCTCAGGGGGACGCATTTTTGTTCCTTTGGAACGGCATGTTTGCTTACGCATTCCCTCCGTTTCTTCATCTGGAAAATGATACAGATGATAGCAAAGGTTGTTGCAGAATAATCTTGGTAGCTCCGTACTGGCCCAGGCAGACCTGGTTCTCAGACCTCCTGCAACTGGAAGCAGACAATCCAATCCATCTAGGATATCATGCCAATCTTCTACCCCAGGGCACACTCCAGTAGATCCACGGCTGCCTTGATGGCTCTCTGGTCTGGAGAACCCATCAGAGACATTTGCCAAGTGGCAACATGGCCAGTGCCCCACACATTTACCAGGCACTACTGCTTACATCAGCAACACATGGAGGACGTGCAGATGAGATGAGCAGTCCTTCAATGGCTGTTCCAGTAGGGTAAGCCCTGCAGCTTCCGGGGTTGTTTCCTTTCTCTACTTGTGTATGTATTCTTCTTGCATTAACGCAGACAATATTAAGCTGGTTTACGAGCTCCTAACATGTATACTGCTACAAAATCTATTCACAGCATGTGAATCCATGAAAGATCCAATGCTGGAGAAGGGAGTAGTTTGTTACCTGTAACTCCAGTTCTCCAGCGTTGGTATCTTTCATGGGTTCACATGCACCCTCCAGCCTACCCCCTACAGGCATACATCCTCTTCAGGGGGATATCTTCCAGCTGGAGTGGTTAAAATCTGAGGGGGAAGCTGCTGGGCCAGAGCTATACACTCAACGTCCCATTGGTGGGTACCAAAAGAAACCACAACGATGTCGATGGGACACTCACGGTGTCAAGATTTTCCATAGGAAAATTACAGAGTCAAAGTCACCGGGGTTTCCCTGCCTGATGACGGGGAATATTCACTGCATGTGAATCCATGAAAGATACCAATGCTGGAGAAATGGAGTTACAGGTAAGAAACTACTCCCTTCTAGGGTGCATGGATGGGTGGCTGTGTCTGTGGCCTGTGTCCACAGATGTGGTGTAAGGTATACGTTCTGTGCTCTTGGATGGAGTTCGACTGCAATGGTCTTTTTCTTGGTCCAAAGCGATTGTTTGGTCTTGCTATTCGTGGGCTCCCTGGAACGAAAGTCTGAGCAGTGGGAGAGGGGTGTCGGGGGGGATGAGGGAAGGGCGATAGTCACGGTGTGCCGCTACAAACGTATTGGATTATGTGACTGACTAGATGGGGGCACGTCTAACTGGGTACAACAGTAGATTTGTGAACGGGTTTCTGGACACCTGCATAGAGTGCGGGGGCAACTAAAGGGGGTACCACAGTAGACAGTAAAACCTAGTAGCACCTAGATTTGGGACATCTAGATAGCAGGAGAAATACCCAAATGGGGATACAACAGTACACAGTAAGATGTAATAGCACCTAGATTTGGGACATCCTGAATAGAGGGAGACACACCTAAATGGGCATACAGCAGTACACGGTATGGGACACCTGTATAGAGTGATAGATGCCTAAATGGGGATACAACAGTGAACAGTGAAATGTAATAGCACCTAGATTTGGGACACCGGGATAGGAGAGACACCTAGATTGGGGTACAACAGTGCAGGCAGTAACTAAAAGGTTTGGGGTAGTAGGGCGGGGGGGGTAAGTGCTTTGCTGTGAGTACAACAGTGTACAATTTGTCTAGATGTGAGATGTTGCTACCTCACCCAATTTGTCTGAATGCGAGATATGGCTGGCTAACACAGTCTACGTAGATGCGAGATCTGGCTAAGTGACACAGGCATTGGATATGGCTGACATGTGCAACAAACTACAGGCTTTTAGATAATATGATAATTGGGTAATAAAATTGGTTGGGCAGTCTAATGTGGAGCAGTAATTGCTGGTCTCCCTGTCCAGAACTCGCCTACCTTGTCAGTCACTGCTGGTTGACGGCTGCATGTTCCAACACGGTCTGGAGCTGCTTCTTCGGGGCTGCCCTTTCCCTTGGGTCCCTTAGCTGACAGGCTACCCAGACAGGGGGGGACACTGTTAAGAAGCATCTCCTTCTGAGGAGGATCCAATCAGGGGAAGGGGAGAGAGACGGGAAAGAGGGCAGGGCAGAGGTTTGCCAAGAGCCAGGTACGGTAGAGGCCTGAAAGGTGAAAAAAGGAGGAAGAAAGTGTCAGAAAAGCAGCAGAAAGTGGTGAAAATGGAACCAGAGACCTGGTAGGATGACTAAAGGAGGAAGAAAAGGGGGAAGGGGACAGAAAGTGGCAAAAATTGAGGCTAGCACATGCTTAGAAAGGGAAACCATTCAAAGAAGTTTGTTTGTTTGTTTAATACTTGTATTGCGCTCCAGACCCGTGGGTATTCAGGCGCAAGGCATAAGGATATTCGCAGCTTGGTTACAACATGTATTACAGGTAAGTGTGCAGGTGCCAGTTGGTTACATGTAGCACAATGAAAGCAAGATATATACAAGCGTAATTTTGCATTATAGGACAGATCATACAGTGTAAAGTATGTGCTGGGCACAGTCAGTACAATGAATAGTGGTTGACTATATGCTGAGGAATCAGTAGAATTCGCGACCATAGGGCTGAGAAGTCATAGATGCCTAGATGTCGGCATCTCTGAGCCAGCTAGTAATGCTCTGGCGGAACTTTTGGTAGGTTTGATCTGTTCTTAAAGGGGATGGTAGCGAGTTCCACAAGAGGTCTGCCTTGACCTGGAAGCTGCTGCCTCCGATTTTAGCAAGCTTATATCTAGGGACCCAGAGGTAATTAGTATTGGAAAGTCTAGTTATTCTTGTGGCCGGCTTCAGAGTGAATCTGTCAGAAAGGTAACGGGGTGCTACGTTATTCAAGCATTTATGGGTAAGGGAGGCAACGTTTAGTTTTATTTTGTTATGTGTGGAGAGCCAATTAATAGCTCTTCATGTGTTAGAGATATGTTCTCTCTTAGGGATTCCTAAGGCTGCTCTAAGAGCATTATTTTGTAAAAGTTGGAGTTTTTTGATAATTTGTTTGTTGGCCCCTGCGTACAACGCATTGCAGTAGTCAAGCCTGGATAAGATGAGGGCTCTGGCCAGGGTAATGCAGCTAAAGTGTGACAGGAAAGTTTTGCCTGCTCTAATCAGCTTGCATGTGTATGCTGTGGCCGAGGCCAAGGCATTGACTTGTTTGTTGAAGGAGAGAGTAGAATCCAAATAGAAGCCCAGCGTTTTGACCTCCTTGGCGACACTAACAATAATATTGTCTATGTTGAAGGCAGAGTATTCGGGCTGAGTTTTTTAAGAGTCGAGGGAGTCCCCAGGAGGATCTCAGTTTTGTCATCATTCAGGCATAGACCATGGGTGGCCATCTATGCCTGGATGATGAGATATATCCTGTTTATCAAGGCCAAATCCTTGTCGTAATCACCAGAAAGCAGTAGGAGGATCTGTGTGTCATCTGCATAGTTGGTGTAGGTGACACCCAGAAGATCCAGATCATCGAAAAGGGGCTTGGTAAAGATATTATAGAGGGTGGGTGAGACGCAAGATCCCTGGGGAACTCCACATGTGATGGGGATGGGGTTGGCCGCTGCCATGGGCGAGAATACTCTCATAGTCCTGTTATTTAAGAACGATTGTAGCCACGCTATGGCATCTGTTGAGAAGTGTGCTGCCGAGTCCAGGTGACTGCATAGGACCCTGTGGTCGACCAAGTCGAAGGCAGCAGATAAGTCCAAGCGTAAGAGGAGGGCTGATTTCCCTTTATCTCTAAGTTCGTCTATCTGTGACTTGAGGTCTATAAGGGCCGTTTCTGTCCCATGTTGGGGTCGAAAGCCTGATTGCCTAGTTCCTAGTAAAGAGCTGGTTTCCAAGTATTTTTGAATCTGGGAGTATGCCATCTTGTCTAAGATCTTCAAGAGAAAAGGCACTGTCGTAATTGGGCGGTAGTTTGTAGGTATCAGTGGGTCTAGAGTCTGCTTGGATGGGAGGGTATTGGTGGAGAAAGACGAGTTTCGTGATAAAGGGGGCCAGGTCTCTGGCTGCTTCCTTTATAAGTTGAGCAGGGCATAGATCACCTTGGCAATTGGAAGGTTTAAGTGAAAGTATAGTATTTTCTGTTTCTTTTATAGTGACTTTAGAGAACTTAAATCTGGGGTGATTGGCCGAGTTACTTGGTTGCTCTAGGTTAGTACTGGTAGGCTTATTACTGGAGAGTGTGGCTTTTTTCTTGGCAATTTTGGCTTGTAAGGTTGTGACTTTGTTAGCTAGAGCTTGCTGAATGTTGGAGCACCAGAGGGGGTTGATCAAACGTTATTGTACTCCAAGAAGACACATAGTAGCGATATGAAGCCAGAGAAATTGGGAAATACACATCTGAAACTACTCTAAGGCAGTGAGGACTTTGTGTGAACCGGGTAGCAGTCTGTAGACGTGAAGGTGTATTTCTTACCTGTTTGCAGCCACAAGTGAAAGACCTCATTCAGGACAATAACGCATTTAAATCCCAACAACCTGAGGATGTTCACATAGCTGTATACACATCTGCCTCAGATTGTTGGGTAGAATGACTGAACAAATGGTTTAATAAATGCTACGCAGAGCAGAACATTCCAGAATCCTTAAAAGGTAGCCTTCTGATGCCCATACATAACCAAGCATTGGCAAAGCCATTAGATCTCGGCTTTGCAACTGTAGAGGATCAGCCTTTTTTATACTGTAGGTACATTATACATAAATCGTACCCTCTATACTTACACTGTCATAGCTATTGAATTTGCCAATGCTCATTTTAAAAAACTGGTACACTATTACAGCCCAAACCATGACTTCAAGGACTCCTTCCAGCTAAACGGTTTTTGTGAATAGATCAACATATGATCAGATAGATCAAACATTTGCTTACAGAATAAATCTCATCTGTACTAAGAGGCCCTCTATTTTAAGTTCATATATTTCTTTCCTGACATTCTCAAATTACATTGAAGTAGGGACGTTCTGGAGGAAACCGGATTTCTCCCTTTCTGTAGAAAGGGGGCAGGAGGACTTGCCCTCCTCGTTTTCATAAGCAGGGGATGCATGGGATAACTGGATTTTATTTAATTAAAAGATGTCCCAGAGCCACAGTTAAACCACAAGAGTTGAAATGGTTGCCTGAAGCCAATTAATTGCAAGGGTTATTGTTTGCTGTCCTGCTAAATAACAGATAACCATTTATCAGAAAGTATTGAGCACCAGAGTGTGTTTAACAATTTCTATTACTACCACTTAATTAATGGTCTAAAAGTCGAAATAGTGAAATTAAAACTGGGAGAGGCCCCACAAAGGAAGATGGTTCAGGGGAAATAGCACATGGAGTCAGTTCAGTCCAAATGTTCAAATGTCTGGGTCTCCCAGCTGCATTAAGCACTTAGTCACAAAGTAGGCAAACCCTTACCCCCTTGGGATCACTCATGAATTTTAATACTGTATTGTGGCCAATCTCTATTTCCTATTAAATGCCTCGACTTTAACACACCCATATCACCCATATATGAGCCCCAGTTGTGGGTTAGTAATGCCACCATCCTTTAGACCGGTAGCCCAAGGTACATTTCATTTTGACAGTCCATGATCTAGTTCTGACAGAGCACGTCAGTGGCTGACTTAGAATGCCAGGCTTCGCCTTACTAGGCACTTCAGAATAAAGTCTTACTGTATGCATTATCTGGAGGGCTGCATGCGTAGATTTGTTTCAAAGCGTAGTGGACAGGTAAGTACCCAATGCAGAAGATGGACACACGTGGAACTTGTCATTCTGTCTGCATAACTACTACACAAACCGCATGTTCTAAATCTCTCAAACATTAAAACATTTCCTAATGGAGGAACGCATCTCTCATACACACATTTACTAACAGGGAAGATGGGAAGGCAGCCCTTTTTGTATTCTGTGCTTCTCTCATAGGAATGCATTGCTACCGAGAAGAAATGCCTTTTTCCAACATTCCAAATGGGCAGATGATTTTTAAATTGCAGTTTTGACAGTTCAAAGTGAAATAAGTGGCGTGGCGTGAAGTAGAAACCCTAGCACACCCTCTCTTTGCATGCCTACTTTATGGCACTTAATGAGAGGACCTTTGTAATAAACCAGATCTCGATGTCTGTCCAGAAAGAACACCATGCACGACAGAAGTTTTCACAAAGGTCTGGATTTCAATACTCAGTTTTGTAATTTTTAGATTTATTTTTAGGAAACTACATCTTTTGATGCCTGAAATGTAGTATGTTTTTTTATTACTTTGGAAGCCTTGCCTAATCGCTATGTGTTGCAATTTTTTATTTATTTAGTATAACAGCCACAGTTATGACCTTTCATACAAATAACCCAATCAGTAACCACATTTCAAAAAAAGTTAACTAAGATATAGTTCTAATATCCTTTCATAAAACATACATTTATACTTTGTGATTAAGAGAATGCAATTGATATGATCCGCAATGCCCTAATATTAATCAGTAGCAATCCTTCAGTCTTCCCAATTAGATTGAATAATAGTACCATTGTAGGAGGAAATACAGTCCATATCACAACACTCCCCCTTTAATATCTTCTATGACCGGCCGCTACCACTCCGTTTAAGAAACTTCCCACTGTTGACTGATAAGTAGCTAGGTCTTAAGACCTGTTCCATTGCACTTCAGGCTACCCCCAAACTAGAAGAGGAGATTGTCTCTTGCATTACTGCCTCCCATGGCTTCACAGTTCAATCATAGCACAGTTGTTTTTCTATTTCCTGCCACATATGGTATACAATTGATGTGTCATCACCATACGTAAGCCTGGACCATAAGGCCTCATGGTTGAGGTTAGTGGCCTCACCTCCCCCATAGGCCAATAGAAATTTTCTATGCCAATGGTTGAGTATGCTAACTCGGTTAACGATATAACACTCTCCACACAATCAGTGCTGGGCTTGCAACATCTGCTCAGTGATTTTTCTATTTTCAACCTATCGCCAGCAACTTCCCCAGAAAAAAACTAAGTTGAATGTAATCCTCATATATTCTCTTCTAATACCTTGATTCGGGAATCCCAACATTTCCAAATTAAAATGTGTTTACCTGTCCCAACTCGTTTGTACTATATTTTTATTGTACACCAACCATTCTATCTAAACGGGTGTTACTCAAGCACATGTATGATGACTACTGTGTTATTTAAGAAAGTATTAAAAATAAAAAATTGCATTAGGACAACCCTACTCTCTAGCTCATTGCAGCAGGCCAGACCTGAATTCGTCAGAACCCCGCTTCCACAGCCGTGCCAGTCTTGGGGGTTCATTGAATAGTGTGTTTTAATCTGTGGACATTACAAAAATAATGATTTAACTACATCTTTGAATTAATTCCTCAGAGAGATAGAGAACTTTGTCTTATCTGACACAAGGATGTTTACCTTTATTTGTTTCTGGTAAAGGAAGTCCGATCAGCTTTAGTGGGAGATGATCAAGCTCTTGGGGCCCACCTAGGTATGATTCACATTTTCCAAGTACAGGGAAATCAGTAAATCAGTTGGCCTTAATCCACTGAACTGTTGTGAGGTAGCTGGATAGAGCCTGGAGTTTGTGTGGTCTGCCGATAAGTTTGTGAAAAACCAGGGCTTCCTCTGCATAAGAATGGCAGGCCAACCTAAAGATGGCAGAGTGTCCCTCAGATAGTTAAACCTATAGGGAACAATATGGGGCCTGCAACAATTCACTACAGCCCGAGGGGGGTTGGGATGCAGCTAGCTTGAGAGCATAAAGTCTGCATTGCAGGAAATACCAACGAAGACTCTCTGTAATACTTTTCTTTTACATAGTTTGATAGACAATCAGTATATAGGGTCTTGAGAAGTGAGTACAGTGTGTAGTTTACCACAGAAAGGTTTACATTGGCACACTGGGGGTTTAACCCTTTTGTTTACTACTAGTTCAGTTCTAATAGTGGCTATATGTTCACATCTTTTTTAGATTCTCACTGATGTAAGGTTTGCCAAAATGTTCATGACAGTTCGGAGATTAGATGAATGACCTTGATTACAACAGACACCGTTTTGCCACAAGTGGCAACGACGGCCACTATATATGAACACGTGTGCAGTACTTTAAACATCTATTGTGAACGCAGTCGGTATTGTACCATATTTAATCAGAGTGAATTAAATGACACACAACATTGTGGACTGCGCGCTCCATGAAAGAATATTTAGGCATGTCCTTCAAATTGATGTGCCCATATTCACAAGTTCTGCTGATACATTCTGTATTTGAAAAGGGTGTATCATGCGTGATCATGAACATTTACATGCATTTTTTCTCTTTGTCTACTATTTTTTTTAATTTATTTGCATTTTTAAAGCGCTCACACAGCCCGGGGGCATCGAGGCGCTGTTAGAGGAATATGTCTTAGTTGCGTATTTATAACGTGCTTAAAACCCAGAGGTTTCTAAGCACGGACCCGGGGATCGAACCTGTGTTGCTTCTTGTCGTCGTGTTTCCAAGGCGAGCACGTTGCCGCTGAGCTATCATTTTGATTTTAATTAATTGTTTATAAGTTGAACACTCTTTCTTCATCTGCACTTTATAGACAGTTGTTTACATTTATATTTACCACAACAAGCAAAAAGTATCAATGGTCATTTTTCCCATCATACAGTTGTAAAATCGCTACTTAGGTAATCAAACTTCTGGAATGTTTATTAATAGCGTACATTGCTGGTTAAGTTAACTCCAAGGTTAAGATTCCTTCCAACAGAAATCAAGCATGTGACCCACCAATGAATTAACTTTCCTGGGAGCCCAGTTTCCCACAATGCACTCTTTGGGCATACCAACTCGCGACACAATTCAGTTGATCCTCTCCATGATCCAGAGATTCAAAATGGCCACAGCTATGTTAGTGAGGACGTTCATGGCCTCATTGGGAACAATGTCGTATTGCATTCTCCTAACTGCACATTATAGACTTCGAATGTGGGCTATTCAACAGTTTTGGGGAAAGAATATCAATCGCACCGGCTCGCCAAAGTCACCTACAGTGGATGAACCACAGGGAAAACCTTGTCCAAGAGGCACCACTGCATCAACCATTCCACCAAGGAACGTTCATTACGGGCGCATCGCTAGCAGGCTGGGGACAACATCTGAGAGAACTCGCCACAAAGGGACATTGGTTAGAGGAAGAGGCCTAGTTGCATACCAATGTCCTTAAGCTAAAGGTGGTCAGAGGGTGCTGCAGTCCGTCTTACAATACGAAGTTTCACAGCCAATACAACAATGCATTGCATAAGAAAACGGGGTTGAACTCTCTCCAGACAGCTGTTGCAAGTAGCTCAACAGCTGTAGGACTGGTCCATTCGGCACATGTCCTTTCAGGCCCGTTATATTGGTCGGGCTCAGCAGGACAGCACAACAATGCCATGAAACCGCACGAGCGAGAGTAGCAAGGGTGTTCAAACATTGGGGGGGGAGGGGCAACCATGGATCTATTCACCACTCTCGCAAAAAAGAAATAAGACTCCTTTTCCAGGAGGTTTTCCAAGAAGATCTCTGTAGGGGACACATTCTCCTTCACTAGGGGACGCATTGTCCTTCCCATGGACAGGAGTCATTGCATACTTGTTCCAACCATACCACTTCGCCCATAGATTCTAAACTTGGCGTTGAATGGCTTAACGCATTCTTCAGTAAGAGCATGCATTTGGCAGCCATATCATGCTGCACCAGAATGCCAGGGGATAACTAAGTCTTTCATATACTATTCCATACCTTTCCGCCAGTCAAGAAGGTGTGACCAGCTTGGAGCCTAATCACAGTTCTCATGCTCACAAAGACTCCTTTTGAGCCACTCTCAAGATTAAATATCAAATATGTTTCATGCAATGTCTTATTCCTAGTAGCTATTACTTCTGCAAGGTGTGTCAGAAATTAGCTGTGTTAGCTCTGCATCAAAGACGAGGTTGTCCTCAACACAAACTGCCCTTTTTTCAAAAGGTACTAGCGAATTTCCACATGAATTTATCAATTATGGTACACATGTTTATAAAAAATGCATCTTCATCAGCGGAAGTCTCCCAGCACACTGTAGATGTGAAAGGAGCATTAAAATGCTATATAACGGGAGAAAAGAGTTCCGTCAGACCCACAACTGTTCACATCGCTTTTGGACCTTCTAATAAGGGAAAGGCGATTTTGAAGCAAGGAATTTTGCAATGGATTACATCTACAATATCTTTCTGCCACTTGAAGGCAAACAGACCACGTCACAGTAGAGCCCACACCCACTCTACTAGAACAGTCACAGCATCAGAAACCATGTGGGATGGCACCCTACTGCAAGACATTTGCCAATCAGATACTTGGGCAGTGCCACAAAAGTTTTCCAAGCACTATTTGGATGCACAAACGAGAACAGAGTCTGTGTGGGATGAGCAGTGCTGCAGTGCCAGTTTCAATAAGGCAAGCCTTTACTACCTACCACCTAGGCTACACATAGGTGAATGGCAAACACAGCTTTACAATGTATTCAAAGAATGTACATTAATGAAAGATCCAATGCTGCAAAAGGAGTAAGTTGCTTGCCTGTAACTCCAGTTCTCTAACATTCGTTATCTTTCCTAAATTCACATGCAGCCCCTGCCAACCTCAGTAAAGGCTTTAGTGAGCTTGCATGTTATACGCACTTGGCCTGGGTAGAATTTAGACATGGCTTCCAGGGGTGGAGCTGATCACTCCATGTCCCATTGGCTGGGATCAAAATGACACAAAACAAGGTGGATGGACTACAAAATGTCTAACTAAGAAGTGGTAAGTATGTAACTGAGGATTCCTAGCCTGACGATGGACGGGAATATTCAAAGCATGTGAATCGATTAAAGATTGTAATGGTGGAGAACTGTAGGCAATGTACTCCTCATTTTCAGATGTATTAGGAAAGTTATAGAACATTTTCCCATTAATAAAGCAGGAGGGGCAGGATTGTTCATCCAGTGAAGTCTGTAATTAATGTAATCATGAAACTTGCACCATTGCTTCCTTAAGTCATTAAAGAAAACAGTATGGGGGCTGTGCTCCTAGATCCTCGAATCAAGTGTGCACTATAAACCAATCTTGTTGTTGAACTCTGACAATAAGATATGCTAAATGTTTAGCTAATCTACCTGCGTTCATCGTTCAGACTATTGTGTGATGTAAACTGCTTTTCTTTGTGATGATTCATAGCAGCACTATTTTAATTAGTCTTATTTGTATCTGCTTAGCAAAAAATAAATGACAGTGTCAATTTCTTAACTATGACTTCCAGATACCAGTTCAGTTTGACACAGTCAAAGCCCTTCACGGTTTTCCAGTTGCCACACTGGGCATTAAGGGGAAACTATCTAAAACATTTGATAGGGGGTAGTAGACCTTTTCATTTGCAAGCTACTAGCCAAACCTATAAAGTCACTCTCGCCCACAAAGGCTTAGCATATACACTGCACAGCACTCATTTCTTGCTAAGAGTTAATTTTCACTAGCGACTGGTTATTGGTGTGTGTGCATTTTGAGGCTCGATTTTCCATGCAATTGGAGGTATGCAGCATGGATGCCCTTCGTTAGTGTCCTTATTAGCCCATTAACAATAATTCAGTGTTCAGTAACTGAAGAATGTAGTAAATGTGCCTCTCAATACTACTAACACCCAATGGAAGGTCGCTATCTTCTTGGATGAAATTGCAAACTTTTGTAACAATATTTATGCCTCTTTGGGCAAATGAAGGCTTGGCAAGGTAATTTAGTTCATACTCCTGTTATGAAGTGAATATAGCAAAACATAGTCCTTGGCTACCCACTATTACTGTATTTAGGATTACATCTCATGTAATCTCATGTAAGCGCTGCACAAGTGTTTAGAATCCATTTTGATCAACTTATGTTGAAGGAAGGCAATAATTCTGCTAAATGGAAGAATTTTCCAATATCTATAATCGTGAGTGTTAATCCTATTATTATACATCTTGTGCCACAATTTCTATTTCATAAAGAGCCACTGAGATGTGTTACATTTTCTTTAATTGCTTTAATCGTATATACTTTTCTTCATTCGGGCAGAGTGGAAGTCTAGGCATGCCCGATAAATGGTTAAAGAATGTATGGGCATGTGGGAGCCTTGCCCTCCCAGATTAAAAAATCTATCAGGCTGCTTGGGGTCAGAGAATAACTACAATTTCTGTCTCAATATTTCATATACATTTGAGCAATTTTTAGGCACCGAAGAGAGGGGAAATATCTTGATAAAATTTAGCAGTGTGTAACATTTCAGACTAGTTAAATTGAAGACCTTGCACATGATGGAATTGGTCTGCAGGGTAGCAACAGAGAATTTAAAGGGCCTTTCCACACCCATAGATACTTCATTTGGGATAATATCAGTGGGCCTGATCTCAAATCCTATGCTGAGATTCAGGATATCATAATCTACCTCCCCAGCAGCTTTGACAATATTTACTACAGAGAAATTGGGTACAAGACCATTTTCGATTTGACCCAATATTGAATGCCCTCCTCAGTAATTTAACTTACTTACAAAAGTATCTATACCGCAATGTTATAGTTTTTCTTTACCATAACTGGAATCAGACGAACAGTGGGAAATGTTAGTTCAACTCGATTATAATGAAGTTGATATCAAGTAATTTATCGGATATATACATAAAGCTCTACTCCGGTCTCCTTAAACTCCAACAATAGAACTGTCAGTACCTGAGGAACTGGTCTACAAGAGGTCATGGAGACAAGACTGACCTTCCTCCCGAAAGCACCTCTCCTGTGGGTTTAAAGAAACGGATATCAGAGGGCTTGCTGAAAGTTCAGGAGGGTAGCTACATAGGTCATTCCCAGGCTGAAACGAAAAGGTAGCAACAGGTTAGTGAGCACACCAATGAATCAACAATCTATGTATAGTGTACCACACTTCCCTTCTCCTACCTTATCTTAGGAGTTGGATGGAATTGACAGACTGACGCACTCTAGGACAAGCAGTGAGAGGAGACTGGGAAGATGGAAACAACCAACTGGGTGGAACAAGGGAGCTACTAAGCTGGGCAGGTGAGGGGAATAGAGGGGGAAAAATCCACACAATTCTCCACACAAAAAGATTCAAAGTGCTGATACCCGCTCCAATGGGAGAAGATAAACCAGGAGCAAGCCAGGCATCAAAACACGCCTGGAGATCAAGTGGAGAAATCTGAGTTGAAGGGGAAAGGAGGAAGCAGTCCAAACACAATATAAGTCAAAAACTCAGAAATTCGAGGAGGCAGTCAGCGAGGTTACAGGTAAGGGCCAGGAAGAAGGAAACCAAATACGAGAAACAGCAGAAGCGCAAACACTAGAAATAACATGATCACTACCCACAGGTTTGTTGGAAAGTGAGGCTCAGTCTGCCACTGGTGCTTTTATGAAGGGTTACGCGGGTGTTCTTGAACGAGCTTCCCCGATGTTTATTTACGTCAAGCCGTTCTGCACAATGTGCTGTGGAGAACTCCACATAGTGTAGTTCCTGCCAGTGTACTCTGTCAGGCACCATGGCAACCGCCACAGCCTGGGACGCTGCGTGCCTCCTGCATGTACCAGCGTACTTACAATATCACACTATTTAGGATCTTTTAGGTCGGCTTGACCATGCAGACTATTTTTAGATGCCAATCTCAGGATAGCAATCTATCTTGTATTCGAAAACTGTGCTTCTCTTTATAATAACTGGCCATCAATCTTCTGAATTAAGCAAAATCTGCCATATTGCGATTCCTGGAGCTACACAATTAATTATTTTAGGGCATGATAAACGTGAGGGGTTACTGGTTTATTTCTCACTATGAATACTTTGTTTTGTTCTGGTAGAGCAGTCGGGCAGTGGGCAGGATTATATAGCAAGACTGGACAATATGTGACTGGGGCCAGTTGGAATCTGTTAAAGAGTGCCGGATAGGAGATGTACAGACAAATGGAGCGTAGGCAAATGGCAATGGACGAAGTGAAAGGCCAGACTATGATAAGCCTATAAGACAAAACGCCATAAAAGACATGGTTTGGGGTCTGCATGAATATGGCTACCTTGCACCTTCAGCGAGATCGCCAAATCATATTGCAAGCCTTTCTCTTGCACCATGATGCTGAATCTCTATGAGGGAAAAAGAGATAAGGCTATCTGTGTGTGCAATGCACAATGAAACATCTACTCACTGGCACCCTTGGTAAAACAAATGTAGCGCATGGATACTCATACATATCGGAAGAGAACGTGCAATAAAAAGGTCTTGTTAAGGAGGGAAAAGCTGACAGAATTTGGAGCCTAGGACTAGGACAGTCGAACCCCAGCCAGGGGCTGAAAATACGGGACAAACCAAACCACAGTAAGACGATGAAGGAAAAGAACAAGCATAGAACACGTTTAGCTAGCAGTGCTATCTCTCGCTCTGCAATTAACCCTAATGAAAGAGTAATATCATGCTAGATTTTGGCACTAAACATGGGTACATGGAATGACATTAGAAACCAATCACAATCTATCATGGAAAAGGAGTATTTGTAACTGTCAAGGGGAAGTGGAATGCTATCATAATATCTAGAAACTTGAAGTTTGGTATTCCGAATTGCAACAAAGAAAAATACCTACCGATTAGAAACATAAAAATGATGCTGTGTGGGAGAATTGGAAAGACAACAGGCATCAGCACCACACAGGTAAAAGGCAAGCAAAAACAGACCTTCAAGCTGGAGAAAGTTCAGAGTTTGAAAACAGCAAGTTCGCAAGTCAAGCTTCAAGCTGGATGAGAGTACAGCTTGCTCTTCTAACCGTTATATTAACTAGAGCAAGCAAAACACTAGGTTCAAGATTTTGTTCAGAACAACAAAGGTCTGGGAAGAAGGCAATTGCTAGAATACCGAACTGAGAAGTCGGAGGGATTTTAAAGTCATGCTGCTCACATATTCAATCTACTGCTAGTTGGCCAAGTTGCAAGCAAGTCCACCTTCTGACTGTGTTCTTGGCATAGTTTGAGGGAAGGCAAGGCCTCAAATTCTGAAATGGTTTTTGGACTGGGGTACGGTTACGGAATTCATTACAGAGTACAGAGGCCTACTGAGAAGTACCAGGAGTATTGCGCAGTGCAGGAACTGAAAGAATAAAACGAGAATAAAGCACAGCTCTTGCAAATGTAGGTGTTGCAAAATTTCACAAAGGCCAGAAACTCGAGGCACTATTCTGGCTCTGCAAGATGAAGCGCTGCATTCTGGAACGCAGCAGCTTTCAGAATGTATACTGAAGGTTTGAGGATTGTTGTAAGGTCACTTGAACGGTTTAGACACATACCCAGCTAATGACGGGATCCCAAATGCCCGTGCGCGCATCTGCTGACAATATGACAGCATTCTAAACTTTTAAATTGATTGAAGGGCTTTTATTTAGAGTAACTCATTTACTCATTTACAACTAGGTTATACATTAATATATTAAATGGACAAGCTAATGCTGATGTGCTTAATAGACCCTAGTGGCATTCCCAATTTTAGCATTTTTTTTATGTTCGATAATATGTAATATGCCCTTTTTTGTATTACTTTTTATTTATTTCATTTGAAAGTTTTGCTTTAATTCTACTGCTCAATTCAAATAATACAAAATATTTGGAATGTAGGCCATACATTATCTTGGTCTTGTGTGGGTTAAAAATATGGCATCTCATACATTGTTGAGTGTTGACGAGAGTGTTCAGTAGATGCTTTTGGAGAAGGACAGAACAGGTGACAAAAAAGAGGAGGTGAATTCATTGTCATGGGTTAGTAACTGGTAAGGCAAAAGTAACCAGCATTCACTTCTTTCCTTGGAAATCTGTGTAAGGGCATAAGAGGAAGGAATACAATGAAAAACACTGGGGAAGAAAGAGTTGCTGGTTGTTGCGTAAGTCAGAGATCGAGGAGCACCAGGATCAGTGGTCGCAGTAAGGCAGGAGCGGTTGGGAGCAGTGCTCCTCTGCTTTTTTAAAAACTTCTTTTTATTCGATTTTTTTAAACGAAAACTGACACTTGTCATACAGGCACACACCTCTTCTTGAATCCCCAACCCCCCCTTCATCATTGAAAACGACACCCCAGGCAAACATCTCTGCAGTGTGACCATGTCTCTAGCCCCCCCCCCATTCAAGACCCCCCCAAACTGCTCTACTTTTTTTAAATTAAGTTTTACTGTTCCTATACTTTTGTTTTTTTAAAGAAACCATTCTGGAACGGTTTTGTTTTAAAATAAAAGTGTGGGAAGAAGTTGAAACTTGTCCTCCAGTGCACTGCACTGAATGGTCCCTTAAATAGCAGCCGTGTTTGTTTAGGGGTTTGTATGGCGTGCCGCGATGGGGTTTGTGGGGAGCACGGACAAGCCAGCAGGTAACACATAGTTCCACTACTTCTTTTCGTACACTTCCGACCACTGACCAGGATGCAAAATAAGGGTATAGTGGCAAAGAGTACACAAGAGCATGGAGATTGCTGGGCGTTTGATGCCCATGTGGGACATGGTTTTGGAGAGTTTTAAATACCATCTAATGCTGTGTAAAGGTTGGAAGTTGTCAGCAATGAAAATGTGGAACAATTATTCTGCTGGCCCGAATGCTATGAAGGTAGAGATATGCACAAGAGCTGTGTCCATCAACTGCAATGAGTGGAAGTTCTATTGTAGGTGATGGCAGATTGCCACTGAGGCAGTTGGTGAGTTAATTCAATGCAAGCCTTTTCATGCCCCTTGAAAAGGAATAGCAGAGAAGAGTGATTGGTGTGACTGCCCCCTGTCTGACCCTTGGATTGTGTGTAGGGGCGACCCAGCAGCTGGGTCTACCACTCTGTGATTTGGGCCCCAGGTGTCGTAGGGAGAGAATTCCCCTGGTTGCCCCCACAGAACAGAGGTAGGCCAGCAGGGAATCCTCATCTTTGTTGTTGCAAGCCCTTTAAGACAGAACTGGGAAAGTATAACTGTGCTTCCTGGGGACGGTTCATTGGTGGACCTGTTTCTTGCGGATCTGGGTTATCGCCATTATTGCTCCAAGTATGTACGAGTCTATGGGAAATTAAGATCGCGTTCCATCCTTATATAGGCAGAACTGCAGCGCCTGGCAGAGACGTAGCAATCAACCTGGCACACCTGATCTAATAAAATGCTTGCCCACCACACAATCGCCAAAGGGAAACAATGACACCCAAATATCATGTATTGATGCGTACCTGACCCAGAGGGTGAACAAGGGCAATATACAATCAGGGAGAGAGACCCATAGGGGTGTAGGCATTTGGAGTAGCAGAACAGTGAACAAAGAGTTTCAGATGCAGGTGGGGGAAGAGTAGAGTTTCAGGGAGGATGGGAGAGAGCAAGAGAGATTGGAGGAAAATAACTGGGAGGGGGAAAAGCGAATGCAAGAGTGCGGGAGGTGAAGAAGTGGGAAAGTAAAATGAGGAGTGCCATCAGGAGAGAGGAAGGTGCAGAGGTTAGAAGGATGGAAGGATAACTGGAGGAGAGGGGAAGTAACGGAAAGTAGTAGAGGAGAATGGGGATGTTGGGGAATACCTTATAAGGAGAGCAGCAGCCAGAAGGAAAGGCACCCCAAGCCAATCCGCTGTCTGAGTTGGAGGAGGAATGCGAATGTGGCAGAATGATGAGGAAGCTAGAAGCCAGATCAGTGGCTTGAAGTCAGGTTTAACGACCTGCATAAGTGAGAATTGACTCCTCAAGGAGGAAAGACGGACTGGGTTCGGTGGTTGGTAATAGGTTCAGGACCCAGAGACAGGGAGGTGAACCTGAACCGGACCAGGCATCCAGACATCCTTCTGCACTACCTCACCTCTCAGAGACTCTGTGGGACATGTGTCCAAGAAGCAACTACCTCAAACAAGAGTACCTCCGATACCAGTCTGAGGTACAGGGGGAGGACATACATCTCTCATTCATCAAGTCAACTCTGCCAGAGGCTGAGGGACACTGGGGAGAGAACCGGACACAGGCTATTTAATGGAGAGACATTGCCTCTTTGGAAAAGACAGAACTAATTTGTGAGCCTACCTGACCGTTGCATACTTTTTCTAGCAAATCTAACAAGAAGAGGAGGAGATCCAACATGTGACTCTGGAAGCCCTTTTGCTCACAGGGAAGACATATCAAGGTTCCCAAGGAACCTTGTGAGAATTCAAGCTGCAACCTACTAATTCTTCAGGTAGTGCCTGGGGGAGACTTTATATTAAGTTGCAAATCTTGACAAGAGACTTAGTATGCATTAAAGATTGGAAAGGGGAGAGCATTCGGATGAAGATGTATCCCAGTGCTAGTTATAGAAAAATATCAAACTCTGGACTCGAATCTTATGTGAAGTTGGTTCAGTACATCTGTAATAGCAGCACTGCAGGGTGAAAACAGATTGACAGTAAACTATATCCAAACAATTCCAAAATGTGCCTCTGTACAACACGTTATATATATTTTCAAGTACATTGGGCCTTATGTAGTAAAGGGAAGATTTTATGACTTCATTAGGGAGGGCTTTTTTCCTTCCAATTAGTACAACATACTTCTATGAAGAGATGGGCAAGCCTGCTCCTTTAAGGCCACTCTGGCTGCTTTCAAGAAATGACGAAGCAATGTGTATTCAGAATTCAATTAAGGCTCACACTATATTATTGCTATTTTTTTGAAGCAGGTCTGGTTAGTTTATGGGTATACTTCTGGCAGTGTAAGTGCGGTTGCAAAACACGTGCTGAGGCTGAAAAAAGCAAGCATACAAAGAAATTATGATTGGTGTGCCAAGATTACGCTCTGCATTCTGACAGCAACCTTACGATTCAGAATTTAGTGTTCTTTAGTAATCTTGTGTGGTGACTATAAGGCCTGGTTCTCTTACATTAGTGTACTTTACTCATTTTCCTTTACATTCACATAAACATCCTTTTGAGCCATTATTTACATACAACTTAATTTTTCTTCCACATAGTCTTGCTTCGTTTATAATTCTGTCTTCAACCAGGGCCTTCATTCCTTTATTTCAGAGTTCCTAAAAAAGTCCCATAAAGATATCCCTAAATCTCACCTGCGTATAGTAGTCTTTCCTAATGTCTTTGTGAAATGGGGCTGCCAAATGCTGACCAAGGTCGAAGGAGGACTATTGTGATTCTAAAGCAGCAATAGTACGGACTGGTGGTAAAGATGGTATTGATGTGTGAGCAGAAACATTGGGCGGTTTTACATGATTTTTGGGGCAGCAAATAGATGGCAGGCAGAGGTGTTATTAGGGACACGCTCCAGGGAGGCAGGACGAAAGGTAGGTAAAAAACGATAGGGAGTTAAAGCTACTAGAGGGGCAAAAGGCATGTTAAGGGAACCATCGCTTTTAAATTGAGAAATGTATACTGTAAGGAACTCATGGTGGCAACAGACTGACACAAGTGATCACAGTTCAAGGGTGTTTATTAAACTATTAAACTGCAAAGATAGGTTAGAAAAATGACAAATCTAAATCTAAGATGGGCGCAAGCTTCGACCATCAAATAATAATAATAATAAGGAAGTCCTAGTGGCGTCTTGTCAAATAAAAGGGTACTAAGAAAAACTTTTTTTTCCCAATCCTTGCACTAAATAGTGTGGGATAATGTTCCTGAGAAAGAAGGAAGTGTTCACAAATAATAAGTCAGGATGCAGTATTCAGCGTCTTTTCAGTTCAGGACAAGGTAGGATTCTAGGAGCACAGCACATGCTTGATCTTTCCCAGCACAAGCCAACAGTTCCACTTTCAGCAATCAGGACCTTTGGTGGTTTAGTGTCTGCTCTACAAAAAGTGTCTTGCCACTGTGGGCCCGATGTATTCAAAATATTAAACAAAGTTATTTTCTGCTTGCACGTTGGGTGATTCCTTTCACCCTTGGATCCCCCTTTTCCGGTCTCAGATCCCTCGAAAGTTCTTTAATGATATCAGAACCTCTGATAGCTATGTTGTCTTGCTTTTGA
The DNA here is from genome assembly GCF_040938575.1 of Ambystoma mexicanum. Classification (NCBI taxonomy): domain Eukaryota; kingdom Metazoa; phylum Chordata; class Amphibia; order Caudata; family Ambystomatidae; genus Ambystoma; species Ambystoma mexicanum. The sequence continues at coordinate 20,075,328 of NC_090933.1, read as the reverse complement.
GTGCCTGACGGGTTCAAAGTATCAGAATAAAGATTCAACAACAAGTTCTAGAGTTCTTCTCAGGTTTTATTTGGGTGATAGTTCTTCACCCCTGGGTTCCCCTTCTTCCGGGCTCAGACCCCTCTCGAATGCCATTTTCTCTTTGTCGGGTTCACTCTGACAAGGCATGCATTCAAAGGCTTTCCCTCTTGTACTTTTTTTTGTTGCATTCACGGGTTGGTGGGTGTTTGCTTCTCCCCTTGGATCTCCCTCTTCGGGCTCAGATCTAACTCAACTGTTCACCTCCCTCGATCGGGTTCTCTGTGGTTTTCAATGCAATTATCTTGGTGGCATTCGCAAATCTTAATGTCTTTTTTGTACAGTTCACTGTGGACATCCCTCTGCCGGGTTCACTGTTGTCAACACACTGTATTTCGGGACTTTAGACTTCGCTCCCTTTTTATCTGCATCCCTCTTTCCGGTTCACTCTTGTCAATCATGCCTTTCTCATTCAACTCTTACGATTGGGGATTCATTTCCCTTAGCTTCACAATCATCTGCCGGTCAAAGACTTTCGATTTTACAGAGGAATTTACAAGACCCCTGTATGACCACTTTGATCCCCTTCTCGTCTTTCCCAAGGCCTACTGCTAATGGTAGTTTCAACAATCGTGTAATCACCCAGAGTTTCCTAATTGAGCACCCACGTGGTACCAGACTCCTCTGTTGCTGATTTCCCCTTTTAGCATCAATAGCTCTTTAGGCTTTCACAGTTCAATTAGCCGTGTGCTACTTTTCATTCAACACAGTTCAGTTTCTTACTGTCTCTCCCCTCGACTCACTGGCTGTGATGAACCGCTTGTCTTTCTTTCTCTTTGGAGTCAAGGCTGATACCACAGGGACAAGTGTGTCTCCCCGGCTTGGTTATCAGCAGAGAAGGGTCTCGTGTACTGTTGACATCTGCTGCAACACACGCTGGCTATTGTTCGCGGTCTTATGATTCCTTCTGTGGAGGTTTTACAGGCCTTTGTCGGAAAGGGCAAGGCCGCTTCTCTCCTTGTCACCCTCTCAGTTTGCGCCGTCTTTCTCCTCCTCTTGGACTGCCGTGCTGAGTTAGCTCTCATGTCATGCGGTCTGCCTTGCTAGTATTGCGCTCTTGTGCTCCACCTTTTATCCCTGTGGGGAAAAGGAAAGGCCCGTTGAGTGTGTGCGGTTCTGGTCAATTGCCTGACTTTGCCTGACACTGGTGTTGGGACATGTCACGTAAATGTTTTAGTCCGTCATCCTTCGTGATATGCGAAAGTGTTTGTGTCGGAAAAGGGGGGGTAGAGTGTTTTTACATCCTACATGGTAGGTTGGGGAAAAGGTGTTATAAGAAAAGGGATACCACGTCTCACATGGCGGTGTGCCACTTCCATTCCCTGAGGACCCCCATCCAGGTGATCGTCCCTCACTGGTCCACCCTCAGGAACTGGATCCAATAGGTATAGCCTTTTCGTGTCTACCTGGATGACAGATCCCCAGGGACTAGTCAGGGAGACACCTTCAGGTTTCTCACAGTACGCAGGATGTTCACCCCTTTTTCCGCTTCACAGAAAGCCTGACTGGGTTAAAATTGATGAACAAAAACCTGAAACACAAAATATGAGGTGAGAAGATGGATATCTGTATTGTTTGGAACTTTTTGAAAAAAAGGTTAGTCATTGTCTATGACCTGGGGACACTGTATGTGTTTGTATAGTTCTCGATAGTTTGTCAGGATTAGCGTGGAAGGAGGACTTTACCAAATCTACAGTATTTAATTCTGTCATGTCAAGTGCACATAAGGATGAAGAAGTGATAATTTGGAAACGGCAAGCAAGTTCGAATATATGACTAAGGCGATTTGCAGAAGTGCAATCACATGCGAGTCATCATATTGTGAATGGCTGGAGTTGTACAAGGATCAGTGACAAGGCATACAGTAATAGGAGGGTAGGCCAAGTCTAGGGCGGTTTTGAATAAACAAAGGGGTTGAAGTATGGTTAGAGGGCAGAAATTGACATTCTCTAAGTACTAAGTCAGTGCTCTAAGAATTTCTGTACATATATTGCTGCATGGTTGATGGGATAGGGGATGGAAGTTTTGGCCATTTGGATGAATTTGTGATCAGGGAGGCAGTGGTTTCAGTGAGGTTAGTATGCAGTCTAGTGAGTTTATGTGCCAGTGACGGAATAGGTAAGGAGTGATTATAAAACATTGTGGCCAGGAACATTGAGTGTAGATGTATATGTCCAGGTTACAGTCATAAAGGAAAATGAGAGTATAATAGTTGTTGGTAAAAATGGCGAGATGAAGCAAGACATGCGCCAGATGCAGTGAATACTCCTACGTCCCACCCCCTTTCCTCATACTTATGGGACATTCCTCCGTCCTGTGGGACGGGACCGGAGCACTTTGTAAAAGCATCAACAAAAATTTTGCAAACATTTTAGTCCTTCCTCTCTTTCTACGTGGGGTACGGCATGCGGCCGTAACCCCGCCCATCTTAGCTCCGCATCGCCCAGCCCTTTTCTCCACTCGTTCGGGACTGGACGCACTTGCATCTGCGGAAGAATTTCTTTTTCTCGCTAGCGATCGCGTAGTAGTCTGTCTGTCGTTTTAAACTAGATTTTCCAAATTGTAACTCGTGCCAGTGGTGCTTTGCGAGGGCGGACCCCTATCCTCTCTGTTTAGAGCGCTTGGGTCCCGATCACCGTTTGGTACTCCTGTTTCTATTGTGATTCCCTTTCGGTCCGGGCCCTTCAACGTCGGTTAGAACGGTGGGAGGAGGTTTTTGAACGCACCCCTCCTACGCACTTTAAATCCTTCATTGAGGAAAAGAAGAAACGCCAGGTGAGTAGTTTACTTTTTAGAGCACCCCGGCCGGCAGACTCCTTCCCGGGGTCTTCCCGGACCGGGAGGAGTGTCGACCGCTCTGTCACCAGGGCTTGCCCTGAGGTGCCTTCTGGGTCTGTGGACACCAAATTAAATCCAAGGCCCCTCCTGTGGGGGCTGCGTGTAGGCCTAGTTCTACTGAGTCGTGGGGTACCGGAGCTTGCTCCGAGGCCTCCTTATCGGCTTCCCTCAAAAGTACCGGGGTGCGCCCCGAGGCCTCGGCTGGGCTTGGTAAAACCGAACGTATGTTCGGAGCCCGCTGTGAAGAGGCTTCTACCGGACTCAGGTCCGAGGTCCCTCGTATAGAGGCTAAGGTGAACAACGGTTCTGTGAAGCCTGAGGAGGCTTTATCGGTGAAAGGTCTTTCTCACCGGGCCCGCTCTTATGGCGACACCAGAACCGTTGAGGGGGCAAGGGGTGAGCTTTTGAATCGAAGTTCCTCCTTTACCGGCAGTGCTGAGGTCCTTCCGGTGAAGGCTAGTTTGGCTATTGGTATGTTGCAGAAACATTCCAGGCCGCATAGTACCGGCTCGGCCGAGATTACTTGTGGAAAGGCTAAAATGAAGACCCCTGATCCACCGGGGGGGACCCCTGCTTCACTTCCACTCGTGCCGCAGTTCACCTCAGGTGATGGCAAAATGGCGGCTGTTCCCGCCACAACCACGGTGGCCATTTTGGGTGCTTCTCCTACAACTACGCCATCGGCCGCAGGTGTAGGGTTTGGTTCTTTGGGTGAACATAAGGTTCCTTGTGCGCATCCTTTTCATCCAGTTTACGTCTGGAACGCTTGGATGTCTCTTCTGCACAGCATCTCTCTGCCTGTGGGTTCGGCACCCTTGATTTATGTGGACATCTCTGGGGATGGGCCCGTTTGGCAACCCTCCCCTCTGCATCCCTGGAATTATCCTCCTCATGAGAAGCCTCCTCCGGCAGCTCCAAAGCCTTCACCGGAGGACGCTTTTTTCAGCAAGTTATAGATGCAGATGCTCATGCGTACAGGCCCCATGAGGGAGTATTTTAAGGGTCTTTTTAGGGAAATATGCCCGCCTTCACCTCCGGCTCCACCCGCACCCCCGGTGGTTTCCGCCGGCGCCACCTTTGCCTGCGGTTCCTCCCCCAACCCTTCCGCCCTTTCCCTCGTTGTCCCTGGTGGACAAGACAGTGCCCGACACAGCTCAGCAAGACCCTGACATGTCGGATGATGCGCAGGGTGATCAGGACATCGAAGACCAGCCCCGCTCTATTCGAGCTTTCCATGACCGGGTACTGGATATGATGTGTCTATTGGATGTCCCAGTGCCCGAGGCACCCGCTCCGCGGGAGGGTGTGTTTTCGGGGGCGTTCACCTTATTTCCTTTGGAGGGTACCGGCCTGTTCTTGCAGAAGGATGTTCTGGCCGAGGTCCGTAGAGTCTGGGAGAAGCCACACTCTGGACTCTTCGTCAATAAGAAAATTGATGCGTGATACAGGCTGCATTCTTCGGAAGAGGTGGCCCTAGCGTCTTGTCCGCCCCCCTCCTCCACGGTGGTGGCTGCGGCCACTTTACAGTGCACGCCTGCAGCATCCTCTTCTACAATGGCTACTCGGGTCCTGGGGAAAGAGGACAAGCTCCTCGACTCCCTTGGGAGGAATGTTTTTGCTAACTCGTCCCTGCAGCTCCGGCAGGCCAATGCAGAATTGGTGTTAGCGGGTGCGAATATGAAAATGTGGAAAGGCCTGTCGGAGTTCGAGGAATTCATTCCGGTCGAGAAGCTGGAGGACTTTAAGGCGCGATTGTCTGATGCCAGGGTGTTGGCCCAGGATCTGCTGGAGGCCGCGGCTCATCATGTCAACGCTTCGGCTCGGGGCCTTATGCTGGGAGTTGATACCTCTCGACAAGCGTGGTTGCATGCCACCAAGTTCTCAAAGGAGGTGCAGGACAAGGTGTTGGACCTGCCATTTGATGGTAAGGACCTTTTCCATTCCACAATGCACGTGGAACTGACCAAAACGAAGGACAGCACCCAGACAGCTAAGTCCTTGTCCGTCCTGGTTAAAACTCCTTTTAGAACCCAGAGACCGTTGTCGCAATGCCGGCCTTCCTCTGGCTTCAGAGGGTTTCTAGATCGGAAATCCCGCAGAGCGGATACCCCTTTGGGTAATAACCGCCGAAGGCAGCAACAGACTGTTTTTCTCCCGCTCCTCAGCCTCCTCCACATGTTCAGGTGGTAACACCATGGGAAAGCCTGCCAAATGAGGGTTCTCTGCGCTCGCACGAGACCCCGGTGGAAGGACGCATTCCGTCTCATTGGGAGGCGTAGCAGACCATAATCGATGACCGGTGGGTCTTGTCAGTCGCTCTGGCGGGCTTCCGCTTACCCTTACCCTGCCCTTCAACCCTCCTTTCTAACAGTCGGGGTCATCCTCCCTAATAGCCCAGGTTCAGAAACTGATGGACCTCAGAGCTGTGGAACCCGTTCCCCTCGGGGAACGAGGGGAGGGCTTCTACTTCCGGCTGTTTACGGTGCCCAAACCCAACCAGGCTGGCCTGCGCACCATCGTAGACCTTTCCCAGTTCAATCTTTTCCTACCCCAAGAGAAATTCAAGATGATCATGCCAAGCCAGATACGGTCCTCCTTGCAGATGGGCTATTGGCTCAGTGTCGTGGATCTTCAGGATGCGTACATGCATATCCCGATTTGGAACCCACACAGGAGTTGTCTCCGCTTCTCTTTGGGAGAGGAGCACTTCCAGTTTCGAGTGCTTCCTTTTGGACTCAGCTCGGCGCCGTGTGTCTTCACGAAGATGATGTCGTTGATTGTGGCCTATCTTCGTCTGCAGGGTATCCATGTATATCCGTATTTGGACGACTGGCTCTTACGCAGCCCTTGCCCGTTAAAAGCTGCGTGCAATATTCGGTCTCTCCTTCAGCTCCTGGTCCATCTTGGGCCATCGGTGAACTGGCAGAAATCTTCCATGACGGTCTAGCAGGACTTGATTTTCCTGGGTTTTCGCTGTAACACGATCGACTGCAGAGTGTACCTCACCGGGGACAGTATGGAAGATCTGTTGGCCATGTGTCAGATGTTTGCGCAGTCGGAGAGCATGTCGGCCATGTGGTTCCAGAGGCTTCTGGGCCTCATGGCCTCGTGCTTATTGGCTCTTTCTCTTGCTCGTCTCAAGATGAGGTGGACTCAGATGGCACTTTGGAGTTCTTGGCGTCAGGCTGTGGATACGGACTCCAAGTTGATTTTGATTCCGGCTTCCATGAGAACGGACCTGGAGTGGTGGTCATCTCTCAGCAACCTGTTGGTGGGTGCAGGGTTTCAGAACCCAGCTCCTATGGTGACGGTCATAACGGACTCCTCCCTTCTGGGGTGGGGTACGACGTTGGACCTTCTTCAGGTCTCGGATCTTTGGTCGCATCTGGACAAGCTCCTCTGTATGCCTCCAGAAATGGGCTGGGAGCCTCCTCTGTGGGGGATGCTCTTGAGATTCCATGGCACAACATGGGGGCCTATGCTTTCCCGCCTCTACCTCTGACTCATCAGACGATTTGCAAGCTGAAGAACACGGCGAACTGTTCTCTTCTGCTCATAGCCCCGTGGTGGCCGGCCAAGTTTTGGTTCTCAGAACTTCAACACCTGTCGGTGTATCCACGGATCCGGCTACCGGTGAGTCCCGACCTTCTTCACCAGGATCAACAGCTGTGGCATTCCTCCCCACAATCGTTCAGCTTGGCGGCATGGTGCCTGAGTTCAAGTCATTAGAACAACTCAACCTGTCTGCGGATAACATGCGCATTACTAAGGCAGCCAGGAAACCCTCGACAAGGTCTCAGTATAGAAGCAAATGGCTTTGGTTCTATCATTGGTGCTTAGACAAACAGCTGGACCCTAAGGGCGGCTACTATTGACACTGTGTTGTCTTTCGTGTCCCACCTAGCAGAGTCGGGCATTCACGGTCTGTCTTGCAGAACTTATCTTTCAGCGGTATCCGCCTACTTATCCACGGACCAATGCTCTTACTCTCTGTCTAATCCAGTGATTAGGAGACATTTTGTGGGTTTGACGTGCCTTTATCCCCCGGTTCGGAAGCGGCACCCGGCGTGGGATCTGAATGTGGTTCTTCCGGCGTTGTGCCATAAACCTTTCGAGCCAATGGCCACGGTGGACCTCAAGCACCTTTCGTGGAAGGTGTCCTTTTTTTTGCCATTACTTCAGCAAGGCGTGTGAGTGAACGCCAAGCTTTATCGGTGGAGCATCCCTTCTTGGTTTTCCACAAGGATAAGGTGGTCCTATGGATAAATCCTTCTGCCGAAGGTGGTCTCTGATTTCCATCTGAACCAATCGATCTCCCTACCGGTCTTCTTTCCGAACCCTGCTTCAGAAGCTGAGAGGGTTCTGCATTGTTTGGATGTGAGAAGGGCTCTTAAGTTCTATCTAGACAGAACATCTGAATTTAGGAACTCTTCTCAGCTGTTGGTGACCTTTGGTAATCCACAAGGTAAACATACCTCTAAGGCGACTATCTGGAGATGGATCGCTGCCTGTATTACAGAGTCTTACACTGTCCAAAGACTGCAGCCTCCTAAAGGTATTCATGCACACCTGGTGCGGGGCAAAGCAACCGCAGTTGCTTTTCAAAAATATGTCCCTTGGGAGACCATCGCGAAAGCAGCTACTTGGGCCTCCCAATTGGCTTTTTGTAAACATTATTGTCTACACTTGAGCTCCAGAGCTGATGCTCCGTTTGGCCAGGCTGTGCTGAAGAACCTTTTTCAATAGGGGTTTTTCCATCCACCTGTAGTTCCTGTAAGGAGTGCTTGGGAATCTCCCATAAGTAAGGAGGAAAGGGGATGGGACGTATGAGTATAACCAGGTTACTCACCGTAGTGACCACCTTACTCCTAGTCCATAGTCCCCTTTACTCCATACGCCCGCCCGCCGTCCCCTCTAATAAGGTTCCTCCATTATTGCTTAAAGGTCTGTGACCTGTCGATAGAAAAGGACTGATGGGCGATGCGCGGGCGGAGCTAAGATGGGCAGGGTTATGGCCACATGCCGTACCCCACGTAGAAAGAGAGGAAGGACTAAAATGTTTGCAATTTTATTTTTATGCTTTTACAAAGTGCTCCGGTCCCGTCCCACAGGACGGAGGAATGTCCCATAAGTATGGAGGCAAGGGGACTGTGGACTAGGCGTAAGGTGGTCACCTGTGGTGAGTAACCTGGCTATAGTATAGTGTGATTCAGATGTTGAGGAGAATGCCTGCTGTGATAATAGTGGATAAAGTATTAAGTTAGTTCGACCAGGGATGGTTTGGGGGCAAGGTTAGGTTGGGAAAAGCAGAGGGTTTGCGAGGATTACGGCTCAGTTTTCAGTTATGTTAAAACACTTCTATGCTGCACCTATGAGTGCTGTAGTGGTTTTACAGTGCCCAGGTTTGTATGTATAGTGGCATACTGTGAACCAGGCTTGGGTCTATAGTGGAAAAGAAATTGGGCCGGAAAAGTGTGAGACCATAGAAGCAGATGTAGGATAGAAAAGACAAACACATAGAAATTTACAATGGGGCTCAGGTGAAGGGTGTATGCTTGCAGTAGTAGTAGGGGTGCATATGTATTTGTTTGTGGATCAAACACATATTGAGCTGAACGAAAGGGATTGAAAACTGCCCATGATGCTGAGCAATTTTCACAGTTTTCGTACTGATTTCGTGGTCGTATAATAAGCAAACGGCTGTTTGATGGAGGCCAGTTGTGCTCCAGCATCCCCTGAAGTGTAGAGGCTTCTTCAACAAAACGTTTTTTAAATTTCCTTATAAGTAAAGGGTGGGGGGGAGTTTAAGAGCCACCTGACGGGGGGGGGGTACTAAAACCAAGAATTGGCCAAGAAAAGTGTGGGGAAGTCAAAGGGGGAAGCGAAGAAGTGGGAGTCGCAAGTCCTCTAAGAGTCCATCTCACTTGATCGCTTGAGGAGGGATGACATTGATTAATCATTGTTGGGTAATGTGATTTAAGTGTTGACTTAATTTTTATTGTTAATTTAAAACTTGCTTAATACCAACGAGTGATTTGTAAGCGCGGGATCAGGATCCAAACCTTTGTTGCGCTGCTTTGTCTTGCTTTTAAGAAAAACGCATTGCCCCTGAGCTATCCTTCCTCCCCTTAACCTAGGATTAGGCTATTCAATTCTACTAATACAGACCCATAGTGAGAAAAAAATACCTCTAGCTCCTTATGGTGGTCGTATTCAAAAGGCTGTGTTAAAATGGCGTATGTCCCTTCTGGCCAGTCCCTAAGAGAAAGGAGTAACTTCTCCTCAGTGCATGATAGTTGAAATAGTTACGAAACGGTTACTGGAGAAAAAAAAAGACTATTCTTCGACAATTGAAAAGGTGAACAGTGAACCAGGATAGATCGATCCTTATTCAATATCACTGTAAGAGAACAGAGACAACAAATGTAGTATGCGTTATGATGTGTTTGATCCGTATAGCAATGACATTAAAAGATTACATTAAAACAAAGGCACATTCTACAGCTACAACTCCTTTTTGCTTTTAAGAAATGGAGACGCTTAAGACAATCCAGTGTCTGCCTTGAGAGAAGGTTGCCAAAATGTGCTAATCCTCTAAGCACAATATTGGGTTTAGAGCCTGTTAAAGAGCATTTCCCCTGAGGAAATTGCAGCGCCTGATTCACATCCAAAAACAAACTTATTCTCTCTTGTAGAAAATTGAAGTTAAAAACACAACATGTACAGGTAAAAATGTGATTTACCTCATCCAAAGTTCTTTCAATAAAATGTATGTCAGAAAAACGTTGAGAAAAGTGAACTTTGTTCCAAAAATCAAACTAAAACGATTGCGGCACCAATGGAAGAACATTTTATTGAATATCCGCACGGGTCAAACAGGTGTTTTATAGAGGGGCTAAAAGACCAAGACCAATGACCTCAGCTAGGCTACATTTGGTTAAAATGTTTGTTTTTCTTATCGAACACAAGCAGTTGTATCGCTGTGTACAGCATTATAGTTGTCTAATTAAGCAACATGTACTGCATTTTGCAATACCGCATTTATTCCGTGCATTTTGACAAGCGTAGGAAAACTTAAGTTGACAGTTGAGCATTTGTCAGCACCTGATCAGGTTTGTAGAAATAAGTGTTTGTAGAATTTTCACGTGGTGAAAGGTTACGATATGCTATTCTAATATGACCACTGACACAGGCAGTCGTGAGAGACCACATTAACTCAGCTGCGGATGACGACATTACATTGGAAATAAATGTATTCCACATGCCCGGGCTGTATCATTGTGCACGTTGATAAAGTTTTTCCGCAAAATGCTTATCCTCCAGAATGCAAGCTATAGAGGGACGCTTTTGTAATGAATGGATCCATTTTGACCCTCTCTACTGTAATCAATTTGATTTGTATGCCCCAAAAAACACAGACTTGTTTTTTAAGTGGGGCAGGAGCAAATATTTCACAAGTGCATTCTTACTGGTTTAGTGAAAATATTTTTCAATTATAAACCTTCCCGACATTAAGTCGGCTTAGGCACAAGAATATCTGCAAATGCAATTTATTATTAACATATTCCATAGAAATGGTGAACAAATGTGAAATACACTCTGAATAATTTAAAGGGCTATTTTTCCCTCTGGGGGCTTGCTGGGAAAGTTCCGAATTATAACGGCCAACAGACAACTTTGGTAAGGCCCTGTTGTATTCAATGACAAGAAGGGTATTATGATCCCTTACATGGTATAGAACATTATTTGTGCTGTGTATTCTTCTATTTCCAGTTAATTGATTTAACATAATGGAAGATATGGAGGCATGGGATAGCAATTATTGTTCAGAGGATTCAGTAAACATTTTACTATATACCTTTGTGGATATTGTTTTACTTATGTGGCCAAGTGCTGTACACCTTTTCCTACAATTATTAATATTTATTGTGTTGCCTGTCTAGGTCTATTACAGATCAAACGTTATATATGCTCCTGAAGAAAACACAGTCCCATAATTACAGGACGTTCTGTCGTAACTAGTTTACAGATCTGAAGCAGACGGGACAATTTAAGCTCATTTAAAGAGCTTTTTGTCCTTCCTAAAGAACATTTTTAGACCTGTGTATCCCATTATTTGAACATTGCACTGAAATGTGAAAATGTGTATGTGTATATTTTGTCTTTCTTGGTATTTGCTGAATTTGTTTTTCTTTATTGGGTTTATTTGTGGATTCTTTTTGAGTTGGTGATTTTGGCTTTGGTTTAGAAATTGCCATGAAATTATGATTTGTTTTCTCTATACATTCATTAAAAAGTTGTCCTTCATATACCTATGAGACTTTTAGTATTGTTTAGAGAAAACTTTGTAAAATATTACATTTCTTTTCATTGTTTTGGTTTTTAATTTCATTTTGGGAAAATGTGTACAGTATCTTGGGCTGTTATTTATTGACTCTTGTCAATTATTGGTAGTCTAAATATGTCCTACTGAACACACCTCTTTTTGCTATGTTAGACCCCAGTGACTGTAGGTTAAGGGATCCTTTACTTTTATTATCGTTAGTGAAAAATGCAATGCTACATGAGAAAATATATTCAGACTAGTTGCACCAATAATGGGCTATGTGGCAGGTCAGCGCCCCATCGCACATTATGGACGAACCGTCCCTGATGGCCACTTCGTAATATTAGAGAAACGTTTTTTGGGTGTTCCCTACACTTAGACAATGAGTATGATGCTTGCCATCATCTTGGCGAACGTTTCTTGGTCAAGAGTAGATACTGCAAACGCTCATGGGCATGAAAATGGGAAAGCGCTTTGGTCAGTTAAGGGTTGGTTTTCCAATGAAAGGCAGCATTGAATGTATGTTAACTGCAGTCCGTGACCAAATAGACCTGATGTTATGCAGTCACTTCATGCAAAAGAAAGTCTTGCAGTGCTATTGCTTATAACAAAAATCGGCCTCAATGTTGGGTTTGTGGACTACTGTATATTACACGTGAATGTGCAAGTCTATCTGGCTTAATTGACCATTTGAAGAAACAAAATTAGCAGTCAGGGTATAACAAGCAGGTTAGGACAGATCATTCATACCCTCCTATAATTTCACTGAAAACAGTTATAGGGGTGTTTTTATTTGTGCATTTCAGGTGTCAATTGCTTCTCCTATGTACATATTGATATTGAGATTATTGGTGTACAACCGCCTATTACCTCACAATAGAGGGGGTGTCTCCCTTTCCTACTAATGCTTCAAAGATTGCTGTGGTAGTCTCAGTAGTCCTGTCTTGGACTTCCAGCCCAAACATTACACGCTTTCTTCATGGTCCTTAACTAGGCCAGCCAACTCCTACTCTGTCTGAAGATCTGACCACATCACTTAGCAGTCAATCAACCAACTGAGTTCAGGCTCCTGTGTCTGTCCCATAAAGCAGTCCATGAATCTTAAATTGATCTACATACAAAAACTTAAAAGTAAATAAATTTGCATCTATTTGGATATAGCTGAGCATTGGATTTTTTTTTCTCTAGTGGTTATTTGCATCCTTTCACGCATCATATAATGTTCAACTGCATCTCACTAAATGTTGACAACAATGCAAACATTGCAGCTAACTGTGCTATGTGACTGTTATCCCGTTTTGTTCCGTCAACATCGACGGCAGCCTGCAGATTTTGCAAACAATTCCAAGTAGCGGGGTTAAGCAATGGTGAGATAGAACAACATCGAACGGCGAAATAAGCACAACGAATTGGTGCTTGAAAATGTTAAAGCATACTTTTGAGGACATGCTATCCGTGCCTTGTGGATATTTTGTGGAAGCTCGCATCTGCCGTTTAACAGATGGACGGGTATTTTGGTTTGGTTCTTTCCCATGCATGTGACAGACTAGAGAAGACTGGATGTCTGAGCATCCGCATTCTTCTGACGCATCATTTGGCATTTACTCAGAAATCTTTGCCATGCCAAATTAATACTTTGGAACTAGCATTTCTTTTTAGCACGCTGCTCAGTTATGACATGTTTGTCAGTTTTGTTGGCATACTAAAGCTGGCTGAGCCGTGTTCCTTAACATTTTTATGTTTATGGTGTCATTGTCAGTGACAGTCATTCGTTAATTGCTACTACTTTGACATTAACTATTGTCTAATGTAATATGTTGGTAACTGCATTTTCATGTTTGACAGACCAACATGATTTCCTCTTTACTGGTGTATCAATAACTATTACACATAGTTCAAAGCTAAATTGTGCAGCTGTTTGGGATTCAATTTAGCTCCAGGCATACAGGTGAACCTTTAAATGTTAAGTTAATAGTATTCTATAATGCGCCATGCACCACCTTAGTGGCCTAATGGTGCAGTGGCGTGTCTGGAAAGGGGCATATTGTGCACCCGCCTGGGCTGTCCAGACCTTAGTCTTTGATGGAATGGAAAAGGGCATCAAAGGAGGTGGAGGATGAAGGAGCCAGAAACAAACATGAAAGGTGTTTGTACAGGTAAAATAGGGACTGGAGGATGGAGATGGGGTGAGGATTTTGATAGTTTGCCTACTTGTGGTGTCAGTGAACAACAATCAAAGCATAGAGCTGATCAGGAAAAGAGCTTATGTAGAATGGTCTTAAGAAGGAGCGTATAACTGGTGAGGGCCGTTTCCAGTACGTGCTGAAATTAGTGTGTGTTTGCTTGATGGATCTGAGCTGTTTTACAGCGTGCCCTTGAAGTATGGAGCCTTGTTTATCTGTTAGGTGTTGTTACAACCTGGCAGACACTGAGACAGAAATATCTGGCATTGTTCTGCTAGCTGCAAGAGCAAAAGATTAGGTAAAAACCCAATCATACAGCCGCTCTCTGAAATGCCAAACTGGGTTTTGTGTTAGTTGTAATTTTACTATGTACAATTCCTGTGATCCAATCTTGGAAAAAATTCGAAAGTCAAATATATAGTGGTTTTTCAATGTTGATTTTATCCATCAAGTAGAACATTTTTTAAAGAAAGGAGTGACAAGTAGCCACTAATAATGTTCTTCGTGAGGAAGAGATTGCCATAAATCACTCTATCCGTAGATTTATATTGTGCCAATGCATTTCGGAATACAACAAATTCCTTCATCAGGGCAAGTCTAAAACATAACATTTAAATGCAATTGTGCCAACCATCCCATGGTTAATATTCATATAAAATAAATCCCATATTTTGAACAACGTAAGTATATAAACATCAACAGGAACAGTCATCATCCAAATAGTTGAAAAAATATGAAGGTAAACACATACCCGACAATGTAATGAGCAGGATCAGAAGGCAGGTCAAAAAATAAAAGAAGCGAATCAGATTAGTACAAAGGTAAGTAAAGACGTCCTATAACAAAATGGAGGGAATTGGGTCCATTACCTGATGTAGGTGAGTAATGGCGAAATCTATGTTTCAGAGGCCAGGCTGCTTCACCGTGTGCGGCGAGCAGGTACTGTAAATGGTAAAGTAAATATATATGAAAGACCTATCCAAAATGTAGCTAATCGCTTAAAGAGAGAACAAGCGTGGATTGTAGTTTACCATATGTAGAGAACGGAGCGGAGAAGTTCTCTCTGCGTCTGCCGAAAGCAGACTGTCCTCGTTGCATCGGCGCGTTGCCGAGCAACCTGGTTTTATAAGACACGTGATTAAAGGCAGAATGTCCTCCTTGCATCGGCGCGTTGCCGAGCAACCTAGTTCTGCTAGCTCTCAGAAGTGACAGTGCAAAGACTAGATTGTGAACAAGGTGAATGCCGTGAATACAACAGGGGAAGGGGAACAGGAAGTGTTGACTGTCCCACCGATTGCATTGCCTGAATAGCCACATGATGGGGTCTGGGTGTTTTTGGTTTGTTTTTTTACATAAAAAATGTCTTGCTTCGGTCGTTCCGAACTGGGAGTTTTCAGGGACATTTGTCCAGTGGTTAAAAAGTCATTAAGCATCGAACCAATGTAGTTGGCCTATTCCCTACAGAAAAATGTGTGTTCTATGGAACTCGCGTGCAGTGAAAAACGCTGGACAGAATTGAGCCAAATAAGAAACAATTTGTGTACAAACGTTGCGAATATTCCTTTTTGCTGCTTGGTGTAAATCTGTCCATTAGCTTTTATAAAAATTGACATGTATATAAATAATACAATGGGACGTAGAATACAAACCAGGGGGCATGACAAAAAGCCTTTATCGGGCTGGTTGCAGCCGCATCCTGGTCACCATGGAAAGGGAGATGGAACTACGTATAGTCGCTTCTCCCCGTAGTCCCTTCTCCCCATTGCGTGGCAGGCATTTTTCTTTTTTTTTTCTTCAGTTGGTAGACGCTGCAGGCATCTCGCAACTTAAAATGGACACTATTAGTACCCCGGTTTTAGGGGCCTGGGTACTAATAGCAATTGCTTTGGGGCCGGAGCCTGGGTTAAGGTGTTGCTTTGCTGGGGCCTGTAACTACGGGCCCATGGCATTACTTGAAGCAGGGCTTATTGCTTAATTATTTCCTGCCTATCCTCATCAGGATAGCCTGCCAAGCACCAAACGCTTCCCTCCAGTTGATCAATGTAGTCTTGCTATGACAGATTGTCCCTTTTTGTTTGACTGCAAGTAAAAGATGCAACTATTACCGAATTCAGTGCTACTCATTGTATTGACCTTGGATCAGCCTTGATGGAATTTGAGTGCCTATATGATTAAACGTGGATTTATTTTATTTGTTCTAATTTTTAATAGATTTTTTGATTTTTAAATCTGTAAACTAAGAGTTGAAGTAGATTGGAGATTTCATATAATTAAAAAAATCTAAACATTGAAAATGCAAATAGAGCATCCAGTATAATGATACCCAAATGCCAGGCAATCAACACATTAAAAAAACCCTGAGAGATGATACATTTTAAAAACAACATAATCTTTTAGATTGTGTTTCAACGTTTTTTCAAAATTACCCTTTATTGATATGTATTCTGAAATCTAGGGAATGGTATTACAAAGGATAAAATTACTCCTGAAACAGACTGTTTTAGAAAGCCAACAGTCTGAAACTTTAGAACCTCCAGCCAAAGTATCTCATGCGAAGGCAAGACCATGAGTCTCCACAGTGAGTGCTTGACCCGGCAAGTTTATTGGTTGGCTGTGCTATAGAAAACCCTGAGTATGGTTGACAAATATCAAAAAGTATAGTAATTATAGTTGAAGTGACTAGGAAAATGTAGTCAGAAACCTATATGTAGAGTATGAGGCGGTCCAAAAATATTATCCTGTTTGTAAGATCATGTATTTCATGTTTTTAAATGAACCGATGTGGCTCACAGGGTATTCCTGCCACATGGGAAAATGAATGGCATGGTGACAATCACGAGGCATGATTTAGTAAATATGCAGAAAGGTTCCCTGTATAAGTCAGTGATCATTGAATATGGGGCATGTCGACCTCTGCATCCATTCAGGCTGATTGTTTAGTACGTTTGTTTGTTTATTGATTTGTAGCACGCACCAAACCCGTAGGTAACTGGGCACAGCATAGCGTATGAATACTTGAAGCTTGTTAAAAAGGATATAGTTCAACAGTGAGGTAGTTAAAATATCATGGCAGGTATACATACTTGAAGTTTGTTACATAAAATATAGCTATACGAAGAAGTAGTTGCAGAGCAATACAAGAAGATAAGGTAAGGTAGGTAGGATAATGCATTAGAAAGGTCTATACAGGTACATACATACATTACTGATGGGACCGGGTTGGTCATATGCATTAGAACGCAACCAGTTCAGTGTGTTACGCCTGAAACTCAGGTATGATTGGTCAACTCTAAGTGCAAGGGGTAGGGCATTCCAGGATTGGGCGGCTTTCACTGGGAAGCTATTGCCTACAGTATTTTTCAGCTGGAATCTAGGTATTTCAAGGCAAAAGGCGTTGGTAGTTCTAGTGGGGCGGGTGGATGTTCTCCTGGCCTACCTCCGTTAGGCAGGGCGGTGCTGTGTTGTTGAGGCATTTATAGGTTAGGGAGATAGTTTTGAGTAAAACCCCTATCGTTGTTCTTTAGCCAGTGGTGCTCCCTTCTGATTTTGGAGACATGTTCTCTATTTGGGATGTTCAAGGCCGTTCTAAGGGCATTATTTTGTAGGATTTTTATTTTGTCCAGGATATACTTGTTGTCCCCCAAGTATAAGGCCTTGCAGTAATCTAATTTTGACATTATTAAAGCGTTCGCAAGGGTGATACAACTTATTTTGGATAAGAATGGCCTGCAAGCTATGATAAGGTTGCAGGTGTAGGCTGTAGATGACGCCATGGAATTTACTTGTTTTTTTAGGGTAAAGGCGGAATCCAGGTAAAACCCTAAGGTTTTAACTTCCTTGGCTACCTTTATGATATTTCCATCTATGTTTTGTCGTCATTCAGGTAGAGGCCATGGGATGCCATCCATGCCTGAATGAGGAGGTATATTTTATTTACCAAAGCTGTATCTTTGTCATAATTGCCCGAAAGGGGAATGAGGATCTGAGTGTCATCAGCATAATTTGTTAGATGACACCCAGTCTGTCCAATTTGTCAAATAGGGTCTTGGTAAATATGTTATACATGGTTGCATCATGTAATTTGGATCGGGTCAGCGGATGCTGAAGGAGAGAAAACTCACATTGTTCTGCTATCGAGGAAGGACTGAACCCATGCTATAGCGTCCGTGGAAAAGTGGGCAGCCGTTGCCAGGTGTTTACACAGTATTCCATGGTCCACCAGGTCAAAGGCCGCCGACAAGTCCAAGAGGAGTAACATGACGGTATTCCCTTGGTCCCCGAGTTAATCGATTTATGTTTTCAGGTCAATAAGTGCCTTTTCCGTGCCGCGTTTAGGTCTAAAGCCGGATTGACGTGAGCCAAGAAGGTGGTTGGTTTCTAGGTATTTCTGAATTTGCAAGAATGCAACTCTGTCAATGATTTTAAGGCGGAATGGCACACTAGTAATGGGCCTATAATTGGTAGGAATTGAAGGGTCCAAAGTTTGTTCTTTGAACAAAGGTAGTACCCATGACTGTTTTAAATTGCTCGGGACGGTGTTAGTTGTAAAAGAGGCATTGATCAATTTAGTAATGAAGAGTGCTAGGTCTCTTGCTGCATCTTTAATTATTTGGGCGGGACAATTGTCACCCTGACAGTTGGATGGTTTCAAGGAAAGAATGATTTTTTCTGTATCCAAGATAGAGAGTTTAGTGAAGCTGAACGGTTCAGGACTGCTGGTGGACTCTGCTGGGTCAGTAAATTGAGGTTTGGTGTGTTGTAAAGAGGCTTTTTTATTGGCAATCTTAGTTTGAAGTGTGGATATGTTGTTGTTTAGCGCATTCTGAATGCTGGTGCACCAGAGTTTATCCTTTGGTGCAGTGTCTGAAGGAGGGCAGGGGGATTCCAGTTCCCGGAGGATCAGGAAGAGTTCCTTGGTGTTAGAATTGGCATTAGAAATTATTGCGTTGTAAAGGTCATTTTTGGTACAGATTATTTCTTTTTTGTAAGTGATACCAAAGTTTGTCAATGTGGTCTTGCTTTCCTCTGATGGAATGTGACACCATAAGGATTCTAATTTCCTTTTCTGTTGTCTAAGGTCTTTGAGGTGAGGGGGGAACCACTTATTGAGGTGTGTTTGTTGTTTGCTTTTGTAGAGTTTAAGTGCAGCAAAAGCGTCTAGTGCTTTAGTCATAGTATTGTTAAAATACTTCAACGAGAAGAATGGGGTCAGTGTTGTTTGGGAGGGACATTAGGGAGGGAAGGATGAGGGGGAGCAGCTTTTCTGGCGTAATGTTCTTTTTACTTCTGGTTGGAAGAGGTGGGGCTGTAGTAATGTCTTTAGCTGCTTGTTTATCTAATGTGAGTGAGAAATCAATCAAGTGATGGTCCGTCTGTGTTTGCTGGGTTACTTTGGTGATCTTAGTCTCACAATTCAGGTCGGCCACCCAGTCAAGGGTCCTCCCTTTGGTGTGAATTGGCACAAGGACTTTTTGAGATGGTCCATATTATGATGGGGTCGTGGAAAGTGGCAGGATTTTCAACTATTAAAAATAATGGCTAGTATAAATGTTGCTGGGGACCTTTATATACAAGATAGAGTAGCCAATATATTTGAAGGGGGGTGATAAAAGGCTCCACTGACACACCTCTTAAGCACAATCTTGTATCATATTTCTCCAATGCATGGCAAGTAAGTTGAGGCAGCTGAATAGGTTCATATATTTAAACCATATATACAGAGCTAGTGCAAAGTAGTATGGATTGTGTGGCTCCTCCTAGCAATCCTCTCCACACACATGGGCGGTAAGATAAGGGGTCAGTCAGTAATGAAGCCAGAGAATACTGCAACAGTAGTGGACAACACTAAGCTCTTTCCCACATGCCACTGCAGTATGTAGAGACTGTTGGGATAGCCTTTTCTAGTCCAGTAGAATAGTGTTGTCTCTCACCATATAACCACACCATATGTGCCTCTCCAAGCAAATATCTGCTGGGTCAATTAACAGTGCAAGGCACCCACTGCTCTATCTCTGCACTCCTAGTATCTTCTACATAAATACACTTTTCTTTGGTAAGGGTTCTGTTTATTACACTTGCACAGTTTTAACAGAAATAAATCCTTTGTAAACTTTGCAACAATGGTACTAGAACATTTAAGGAGTTTGGATGATGGGCATAGATGTAAAAACGATTTCAGTAACTTGTTTCATGAATCCAGGCACATTTTGAACAACTTTGTATTTAAATATAATGTAACCTAATGTCACATCTACCGGAATAATGTTACCTTTAAAAATAAAAAGCAATTAACTGATGCAAAGGAGTTTCTGTGTTATGCAGCCATGTTGGCTGAAGAATATGGAGAATTTACGTCTACAATTTATTAAATTATCATTACTATTAAGAATTACACAGAGAATATTTTTCCCCCTTTACATGTAACTTCCAAGTGGTCAATTTAGTTGAACTCTGGTTACACACAAGATGTGGGGCTTAGCTCTGATCAGACAAGGAATACAAATGTCCGCTTTCTGCAAAACAGACCTCACCAACCATTAAGAGATGTATAGGCACAGCTCTGTGTAGCTAAAACAAAAGCCTTGTATGGAAAATACAAGACAAATAGACAAAATTCATTCCAAATTGCTGACTTTCATAGGCCTATTTTTAAGTTTATTTGGGTGGCCTAATGGATTGATGTTAATGGATGCATGGCCAGTCATTAACACCCACTTCAGAGGAACAGATTTCAATACAATCCTTGAACTATGGTGTGACAGAGCAATAATGCCACATCTCTTATGCGTCTAGTTCATGAAATGTGCCTTATTGATTTCGGGGATCTGTTAGGGGATGTTTTTTGGCAGCATTGGCAACAAAATTCAATTTAAAGTGGCAATAAAGAAATACATCATCACCTCTAATTTTGTAACCCTTTGATAGATTAAAAAAATGAACACTGGATTTGAATTCATCGAAGTGGCCCAACCACTTGCACATTAAAATGATCCATTAAAATGTAATCAAATCAAAAACACTTCATTTTCGCAATTCTGCCATAAATTACATAACACAATTGATACAATTATAATGAAATTAATAACTACACTTGTAATAACAATTGATCTGGATAATAAGACAAAAGCCTTTCACAGTAAATTAAAAAATACCCACCAATCTCATCTGAAGAGAGAGACCCCTTATAGAACATGTTCTTGCATCACTACACATTCACTATTAATCAGTTATAAAATACCTTCTGAGATAATTAGGTCAAAAATCAATACACATCCACAAGCTCAAAAAAATTGCTGTTATTCAGTATAATTTATATCCTACTTAACCATGCCTGCATGAAGAAAGGAGCCACAGCAAGGACAAGAGTTGCATAATTTGTGCTTTTACAAAACCCAAGAGCTGCCATAGTAAATATGTCCTTTATAAAGCTCTTTATATTAAAGTGCTCTATAAAAACACATTATTATAATTATTATTATAGTATCTCGAATATTCAAATCAATACATTTGTGGTTTTAAAAAGAGCCTTATCAAAGTAAGTTCTGTGGGCCAGATAAGTAAAACATTAATCTGTTTCCTTTTGGTATGGGCAATGGGGGCGCTACTCACTATCACTCATACCCCAACAAATAGTGTGAGTCCTTAGAGTACCACATCTAAATTTAACCTATAGAGTGCAGGCCATGTTAGGTTTAATCAGATAAGATCTCGCTCATCCCCAATTTCCGATTTGTAGTCCCAATAATTTTGAACCATGACCGAATAAAGGCCAGTGTTAATGTTCTGTTCCAACTCGTTCAGCCAAGGTTCTGCTAATATAGCATTCTTAGTAATGGGTTTGATTAAATCATTTGGGACCAGCAGTTATTAAAGCCTAGGTACAGAAGCAGATATTTCACTTGCCTTATCCACAGCAAACTGCTATTCTCTGGCTGCTGCAAGACATCCTTCATGGCATTTCTGTACCTAACAAGTGATGTACCACTCTAGATTCTAGCCCAGTAAAGTGCCGGGTTTAGGGCCGCGATGTGATCTATGTACCCAAGCCTCAATTCAACATGGAGCGGGATCATAGGGGCGCTTTTAGGGAGGCTAAGAATGTTTTAAATAAATGTATATTCAGTGCCCTTCAGTTTGTTGGTATAACAATTACCTCAAAGCTCTGCTCTTTATATCGCAGCTTGATGGTCCTCAAGTGTATAAGTGGTTATAGTAGGCCTTAATGCTCCATTTCCATGATCTCTGGCCAACCTAGTAATCGTCCCACTATACCTACTCAATGTCGTATTCGCTTTTATCCATATGCTGCATCCAATTGGCAGTTTCACAGAACCTGTCTCTCGGGTAATCAAAAACTTTCTATGACCAAAAAAGGGATGGGTGGAAGGTTTGGAATTAATCTGAACCACTGGCATTGCTCTGGGCAACCTTAAACACATTGTCTTTTGGCCCATCTGCGCCATTGCAAAAAGGGTCCAGCCATATGCAAATCAGTCAGATACTGCCGCCAATGGGAGCAGCCCAGCCCAAACTGCTAGGCTAGGTTCCCTCTGCACAGAAACACAAACAACCCCAGACATGTTTCAGCCTTGTTGGGTCTCATCAGTGCGGTGCAGCGTGGTCCCCTATGGCACAGCGAGCCAGGCACCCACGTGTGGGCATACCCTCTCTCACATTGGGAGACCAACTATAACCAAAAAAGTGATGGCTGGAAGGTATTGAATTAATCTGAATCACTGGCACTGCTTTGGGAAACCTTCCACACCACCGTCTTTTAACCCATCTGCGCCATGGCAAAAGGAGTCCAGCCATATGCAAATCAGTCAGGTACTGCCAGCCCTAACTGCTAGATTTTCACCTGCTCGATTGGGAACCCATCAATTTCCACATGTATCTTAAATTGTTTATTCTTGGGTGTTTAATATCATTGATTTGATTTTGTTATGGTTTATCAATCAATCGCAAAAGGATGAATACAATCTAATCTGTTCTAACTGCCAGGGTATTATGCAAGTCTATGCAAATAGGACAAACATACTCGTCCTTGGCACTTTGTTGAGCCCAACAGGCATTAGTGAAAACAAGAGTATCATCCTCAAACATTAGTAGGGGATCCTTTTTGGTACCTAAAGATGGGGCTTTTGTAGCAGTGGAAAGCACTGCCTCAATGGCACCATTTAACAAAAGATTTAAAATGTGTGGGCGCCATGGCACAGCTCATGCGCACTCCTTTATCCACTCTAAAGGTGTTCTGATTGACGGCTTCGTTTTTAGGAGATCTACAGGTAATTTGTCAGGCCAAGGTGTTTTTTTTTCTCTTTTGTGCCAGTAAAGTCTCTGTCACTTCTTCAAGGTTAAAGAATAATGGCTTTACAACAGAATCGAAAGGTGGGGCCTCTCAAGGTACTTGTCCAAAACAAATATCCTTTCTTCATTACACCAGACCCTGAAGTAATGAAGCCACCCATGTTCTGTCAGGGATAGTACACTGTAATGTTTTTCCATTCCCACTATCACCAGTGGCAATCAGTGTGGCTACAGAAACATGAAGGATGTCTCTCAATTGAGAACCTTACTGCACTTCGGAATGCACCTAATAAATGGCACATGTTCATACAAGAAAGTAAAAGGAGAAGACCTACGTCCGTTCAATTTAATCATAATTCTTGAGGAGGGGTAACTCTAGGCATAATAATTTCCTGATTACATAGTAAAATACATTGGTCCAATTGAAGCAAAGAGGAGGATTCTCGTTGTTTATGAGCAAATAAAGGGAACTTTTTGCAGGCTCGGTCTACTTCAAAATTGCTGTGTTAAAAGATGCTGCATGGCTGTAATGTATTGGGTATTTCAAGTAAAACACTTAGGAAGAGGGTATTGGTTTTTTATTTTTGTAAAAAAATTGTGTGGGGAAAGTATGGGGAAACAGCACAGGAAGAGAGCCTGTCCACCATGAAAGAGCGAATTGGGTTCCACCTGGACGTAGCTGATGCAAATTCCCATTAAGAATTCCTTTTCGGGGGCGTGGCCAGCAGGTGTACGATGCGGACATGATCTTGCATCGCTCCCGTGCTGCCAGCCAGATCCTGTAGATATCCTGCTGTAATCATAAATCTGAGAGGACTAAAACCACTTCAGCGACGCAGGAAAAACTGCTGCTCTGACCTGTCTGACTTCAGACCGGAATCGGTGCAGAAACCCCCGGCTACGACACCTGAAACAAGCGGGTCCCATACTGCGTAAAACTACCAAAATGGCTGCCGTGCACAACAACTGAGCAGAGGGCGCCGTGCGTCTGCGTGGGACCCACCCTGAGGGAGAGGACCACATCAGCGGAGCGGCGAGCAGTGTGTGTGGACTCTGGATTGGTGTGGGCGAGGGTGCTGAGGGACCGCTGCCGCCGCCTTGCCTGCTCCATCTCGGGTGTCGGCGCGATCGCGCGGCTCTGCGGGGGCCCTCCCACCCACGTGAACAGTTGGGTGCAGATGATCTCCCCCTCCGCTGTACGGCGGCAGTAAGAAGCAGAGGGGCCCAAGTGGCGGGCACTCCTAATTCAAATCAGAATCCTGTATCTTGGGGGGCTCAAGCGGCCCAGCTGGCGTTACCTCCGTGGCGGTGCGCGATGTGCGAGAACTGCCATAGCCCGCCTCCGAGACAAAGCTACAACGCTGTTAAGCCACCAAGACCCACAATGGAGTTGCGGGCGTTCCGCTCAGCGTAGAACAAACAACACATACGAAAGTGCCAATCCACGGTAGGTGTAATCCCACGCGGAGCCTCACGGTGGGTGGACACTCCTGACACAAGGCAGAGGCGGAACAACGAAGGCTCATCTTAAACGGCTCCACGCGGCCGCCGTCCTCGCCACTTTAGGACCCAGTGTATATTACCCCCAGGACTCCAGGAAATACTTGCCTACCTGCTCTGTCACCACCCCCCCTCCATGTACGCAGAGTATAAATCTCTACCACTACAAAATCGAGTGGCAAAATGGGGAAAGACAAGCCCAGGAAAACCTCCACACAAAGCAGAATAGAGCAATATGCGACTACGCCAATGGCTCGCTCTCCGGAGCGGTCGACGTCAACGGTAACCGACTATATTGAAGATGACATCTCCCTCAGGGACGTGATGAGTGCCATAGCCAGCTCCAGAACATCAATGGAAAAGAAGATGGACAGTATCGGCGCTGATGTGTCTTTACTGCGACACGACCTTCCAAAGCTAACCTCCCGCACTGGGGAGGCCGAAGCACGCATCTCGAAGACTGAAGACAACCTACGAGGGGTCAATCGCCACATGTCTGGCATGCTAGAACGTATTAAAATCCTGGAAGCAAGAGTGGACGACAGTGAAGGCAGATCCAGTCGTAATAACATCTGCATACTAAGTCTCCCAGAGAAGGCAGAAGGGGCATGTATGGAACTATTTCTTGAAGAATGGCTTGTGAGCATATACAATGCAGAATCCTTTTCCAGGTTCTTCTCCATTGAGCGGGCTCACCGCATCCCGACTGGTAAAGTCACACCGGGTGCACCACCGCGCACAGTCATAGCAAGAGTCCAAATTATAGGGACAGATACTGTGCTACAGCTAGCAAGATCAAAAGGGGCTGTCGCGTACAACGGATCTAAAATCGCCTTCTTCCCTGACTTCACCAGAGAAGTTCAGAAAGCACGCCAATCCTTTGACCCTCTCAAAAAGTGCCTGCAATCAATGGGAGCCAAATACAGGCTGATCTTTCCTGCCCAACTCAAAATATTCCATAAAGGCACAACGGTTGATTTTTTTGATTTGATTTTGATTTTTTACATTTGTAAAGCGCACCAAACGAAATAAACCGTATGTCGGCGCAGATGACACAGCTGAAGGTAGCAACGAAGTTGAAAAGGATCCCAGATGAAATAGGGACAACTACCTAAAAAGGAAAGTCTTCAGTGCCTGGCGAACTTGAAGAAGTGAGCTCATGGTTCTTAGGGATTGCGGCAACGAATTCCACACCCTGGGACCAAAGACAGAGAATCTTCTGTCACCTCTGGTTCTAAAAGCCGAGTAAGGAATGGTTAAAGATGTCTATCACAAGATCGCAGTTGTCTCATGGGTTGGTATGGCTGTATTAGCTCTTGTAAATACAGGGGAGCCAGGCCATTGACACATTTATAGACAATACAGGCTGTCTTAAATTTAATGCGATCTTCGACTGGTAGCCAATGCAACTTTTGGCGAAAAGGTGAGACATGATCAGTTTTCTTCAGTCTAAATATCAGTCTGATGGCCGCATTTTGCGCCCTCTGAAGCCGCTGAAGCTGTTTAGTAGGAATGCCCAACAATTGACTGTTACAATAGTCCAACTGGGCACTGGTAAGAGCTCCTACCACAGAAGCATGATCTTTGGTTGGTATGTAGGGGAGTGCTTGACGTAGCATTCGAAGAATGAAATGTACTGCTTTTGTCTTAGCTCCCACCTGGGCTTCACAGCCCAGGTCTTCTTGCCACATACAACCCACATTTTTTACTTTTGATACAAATTTTAAACTCTTGCCCAGAAGTGATGGAATAGGCAACTTCTTAGCTGCCAACAACTGATTTTTGGTCCAAATAGAATCGATTCAGTTTTAGCAGCATTACGTTGCAAGTAATTCTTAGACATCCAACTGCCTATTTCCTCCAGGCAAAGCCCCAGTTTGTTAAAAGCTTCCTGAAAGTTGCCAATTGGTATGAAGATCTGGGTGTCATCAGCATATGAGTGAAAATTCAACCCATAGCGTCTCAGTATCTCAAGTAGTGGCCGAATATTCAGATTAAACAGTGGCGACAGGGAGGATCCCTGCGGGACCCCACAGCTCAAGCAAATAAGGTCTGACAGGAACTCCCCCACTCTCACCCGCTGTTGACGGTTGGTCAAAAAGGACCTAAACCACCTCAGTGCTGAATCAGATACTCTTCCAACCTCCTGCAGGCGGTCCAGAAGAATTTGATGATTCCCTGTATCAAAGGCCGCAGACAGATCCAGCATGACCAGGAGGGTAAGCTCCCCTTGGTCTGCAGCCTTTAACAGTTCGTCCTGTACTACCAACAAGGCAGTCTCAGTTCCATATTTTGGACGAAAACCAGACTGAAATTTGTCCAACAATAATTCGTGTTCGACAAATTTCTGAAGCTGGTTGGTAACAACTTTTTCAAGTACCTTAGCTGGCCATGGTAAGCCTGCAATAGGACGATAGTTTTGCAGCACCTCGACATCCAAAGATGGTTTCTTCAGTAAAGGTGAGACAATTGATAATTTCAAACTCTCTGGAACGATCCCTTCCTGTAATGACTTATTAACAAAGGTCGCAATGAATGGGGTAAGATCACGTGCCAACTTCTTTGCTACATAAGCTGGTAGAGGAGAGAGAGAATCAATTGTAGGTTTAAGGGCACTAATGATTGGGAAAATGTCTTCTTCGGTAACTGGGTGAAAATCAAAAACAGATGGTGAGATCTGATTTGATAAGATGTTTACTTCATCCACTTGTGGTTTAGCATGTGCTGATGAATTTGCAGGAGCTGTTAGCTCGATTTCTGACCTTATTCGCTCAATCTTATCTATAAAGAAAGAGTTAAAAAGATTAGCTCGTGCTGCAGAAGAATCAGACACAGCGTTTTTACAAATAGGATTACAAAAATTCAATATAATAGAAAATAGTTCTCTCGATTGGTTATTAGCGGATTGTAATTTTTTTCCCAGGAAGTCTTTCTTGGCCAAAAGAATGGCCAGTTTATATTCTGACAAAGCATTTTTGGCCAGAATTTTATTCTCCGGGGTTGGCCTCTTGAGCGGTGCACTTCACAGATCCTAAGGAAGCGTGGAGCTGGGCCGAAAGACATATAGAAGGCGACTGGAGCACCGAGGGAATGAAGAGAGGAGAACGCAACAGACCACCTGAGTGACCACCAGACGTAGAGCCGCAACAAGGAAATGAATAAACAAGGTTCCGCAACACTTAAAACAATGGAACCATAGTACGGAAAAATCAAATGAGCCCTCGTTCCGAACCGAAACATAAACCACAAAGCACACTATGGCTGGCAACCAGCTTAGCAGCCGGCCCCCCCCCGACAAGGAAACAAACTCATAGCATCAAATGAGGGTGCTACACTGCCTAGCTCCAGACTCTACACGCAAACTGCAAGTCCAGTTAGCACAGAGCAGGCATATGCGAACTAAAGTTTAACTGTTTTCAAGTTCACGAAGGGACGACCAATGCTTCAGTTGGGGTTGGAGTATAGGGAAGGGGGGGTTTGGGGACAAAGTTCTCATTCAGTATTCAGCATGCAATGGCGCTTCAAGCACGACGGACAAGGAGGAAAGTAAGCTATCCCACATCCTAATAACCTTGAAACACTCACACCCTATGAAACACATCCGTAAATCCAATATCCAGACAATCGATGATTCCTGACGCTGGTTCAACTAATAGACGCCTAAAGCTCATGACGTGGAATGTGAATGGGCTAGGGTCTAGCATTAAAAGAAGGCTGGTACTGCAATATATAAACCGGCACTCACCGGACATAGTACTCCTAACTGAAACGCATCTTGCAGGAACGATCTGTAATCTCTTCAAAAGATCCAACTATTGCACAGCTTCTCCATGGGGGCAAGAGGGGTGCTAATATTGGTTCACAAAAGACTTCTACTGGAGATCTCGCACATAACGCAGGACAGAGCTGGACTTTATGTACAAATACAAGCAACGCTCTGGAACCAAACCCTCACGATTATGGCAATATACTCCCCACCATCTCTCCTAAACACCCTGCTAACAGACATTACCCCAATCCTGGCCTCAAATACAGCTAACACATGGGTGATGGGCGTGACTTCAATGAAGTAATGGACAACACCCTAGATTGCACGCACATGAGAGCAAGAAACCCAGCCACCACCACTAAACTGGCTGCCTTTGCGTCTGCACTGGGGCTGCGAGATACATGGCGGGAGCTTCACAGTGACACGCGCAAATATTCCTTCCACTCAGGAGTGCATGCCTCGATGTCCAGAATAGACTTTTTTTTCCTACCAAATCAATATATGCACAAAGCATGTGGCGCGTCCTTCCTTCCACTGGGATCTCTGACCACTCCCCACTGTTACTTGAACTCGAAACTGAAAGACCGCGTCCTCCTCCCACATGGCGGTTTAACTCCTACACCCTGGGGTTCCCGTACCTACAGGAGAAGCTAGAGACAGTCACCTCCAACTACTTCGAACTTAACATAGGTACAGTCAATGACCCTGGAACATTATGGGAGGCATACAAGCCGGTCCTAAGGGGCGAAATCCTCTCGTGGACAACAGCAAAAAAAAAGGCTCAGCGTGAACAGATTATAGAGGCCGAGAAACTAATTATGGTCAGAGAATAGAAACATATTGCTAGCGACACTCCTGTGACAAACAGAGCCCTAATACTAGCGCAGAATAATTTGCACAATCTATCTCTGGACTGTGCCAAAAAAGCGCATGGTGCCATGAAGGCTCGACTATATGAAATTGGTGAAAAAGCTGGCAAACTGCTTGCATGGTTGGAAAGACGTGCTGAAGGCCACCAACAGGTGAAAAGCGTTAAGAACACTAATGCAGAAAGTCTCCTCCGATGCAGAGATAGCAAAATGTTTTGCTGACTTCTACGAAGAGCTTTACAAACCCCCCAATGTCACAGCGGACAGTACCATACTAGATGGAGTCGACCTTCCCACACTCACCACAGAACAAGCCAACACGTTAGATTTTTAAAATAACTGAGGATGAAATATCAGCAGTCATCACCCAACTCTAAGCGGGCAAGACCCCAGGACCTAATGGTTTCCCACTAGACATATGGAAAAAGTTAAAACACCTAGATTTATCTACCCACCTGCTTAACATGTTTGAACATTCCCTAGAAATGGGCAGGCTCCCACCAGACCTACACAAGGCCACAATTATAGTGATTCCCAAAAAAGGCAAGCCCCCGGACGAATGTAGCTCCTACAGGCCCATATCCTTGACAGCGAACCCAAAATACTAGCGAAAATACAAGCTAACAGACTCCAAACGGTTATCACAACACTGATCCATCCGGACCAATGCAGCTTTATGCCTCAAAGATCCACGAGGATGAACATACACAGGCTGCATCTAGCACTGGAGAGAGCACCCGCCATACAACAATCACTGATGCTGCTGGCCATAGACTTTGAAAAAGCCTTTGACTCTGTCTATTGGGAGGCTCTGTGGGCAATCATGAGGAAAATTAAATTTGGTGAGTCATTCATAAAATGGGTCCAGCTTCTATACAACATCCTGTTGGTAGAAATGAGGGTGAACGGGTTGTCCTCTCGTAACATCCAATTGGGGAAGGGAACCAGGCAGGGCTGCCCTCTCTCAGCAATGCTGTTCGCATTGATTATTGAAACGCTAGCAGTCATCCTGAGAGACACAATGACATGGACTGGACTCCGCTGGAACTCAGATTGGGAAGATAAGGTATCTCTCTATGCAGACTATCTCCTAGTGTACCTAGGCGACCCGGCAATCTCCTGTCCCATAGTCACGCAGATACTGAGATTATGGGGCCTTCAGTGGCCTCAGAGTGAACTGGTCCAAATCAGTCCTCTTTTCTGTGAAAGGGATAGACTGCATACCACCACAGGGTTCACCATACCAAATCGAACTCAATCAGTTTCGATACTTAGGCATCCAGATCACAAACAGGCTAGATAGCTATATGACCCAAAACCTATATCCATTAGTTAAAAGATTTGCACAAGATGTGACCCACTGGGAAACACTGCCATTAACACTACTAGGCAGAGCAGCGCTCTTCAAAATGCTTGCCCTACCCCGATTCTTGTACATCCTACAAAACGCTCCCCTCCACATCCCAGCAGCAGAATTTCGTAAAATAGACAGAATCACACGCAAACTACTATGGGCTGGGAAACATCCAAGGATAGCTCTCAAGACCCTTCAACGCTCAGTATGGGAAGGGGGTATAGGACTCCCGAATATCCAAACCTATTACTGGGCGACCCAGATGGCGACGGTAAACGACCTACTACATGGTAACCCAGAATTCCCACACATACGGGCCGAAATAGAAGTAAGACACGACCTGTCCCGATAGAAAGCCTTTACAACACAAATAGCCACTCCCCCGAAGGCACGATAACAGCACATACAGCCCAAATCTGGAGAGAAGCACACAAACATATTGGATGGGACAATAAAATCACCCCAGTCCAGCCCATTTGGAATAATGCCTGCCTTGAAGGACTCAGTAAACTCCCCAAATGGCCAAACTGGGAGGCAGTCGGAATACAAACCATTCAGCAAAAATATGCAGATAACCAAATCATTCCGTTTGCCGAGATCTCGGCCACATACAATCTTTCTATCATTGAGAATTACCACTACGGTCAACTATATCATGCACTCGCCAAACAAAGGGACCAACTGTTAGATATGCCGGAATGCACGCCCATAGAAAGTAATATAGTCATAGATAGTGTGAAAACCAAGGTTACATCTACCATGTACAATGTTATCTCCTCTTTTGCTACAAAGGAATTGTCGTGCCTAAAGCTGAAATGGGAAAGAGATGTGGGCCTGATACTACCCGAGGACTGGATCTCGACCCTGATGTATCCTAGAGAAACTGCAATCTCTGCTAGAATCCGGCTTATACAGCTGAAAATACTTCATAGAATATACTATCCCAGAGTAGCACTATACAACTGGAGTATGACAACCGACTACAAATGTCTACGCTGCAAGCACAAGGAAGGAACCTTCTACCACATCCTATAGCAATGCAGAAAGATACAACACTTTTGGTGAAGATGCAGTGAGAGACTCTCGAGAGTCATGTGCCGATCAATCCCAAATGATCCTAATCTCCTCCTCCTGGGAATTGCAGAGGAAGGGGAAATGTCTCGCTTTGAAAAGCTTCTGCTCTCAAAGTCCACAGGCATTGCCAAAAGAAACATTGCGCAGCTATGGGGTTCAGAATCCACTCCCCAATATGACCAATGGACATCAGACGTGGACGCTTGCGTCTGAATGGAGCGCCGTGTCTATCAAGCAAGAGGCTGCCTGGGCAAGGCAGATAAGATATGGGGAAAGTGGGAACAAACCGCGTAATGTATGTATAGACTGAACCAACAGGCATTGGTGCACAAACCTGCCACCACCTCAGGGAGAAGTATCCTGACCTGACATTCTCTGAATAAGACCAGCTTGGAAGCGTCCTATATATATATATGTATACTATGCATACAGACGGTGAGGTAGCACGATCAGACAAAGTCACATGTTTCTGTAATGTATGTCTTTGTATTGCAGTGTTGAAAATCCAATAAAACTTGTTATTTAAAAAAAAAATGCCTTTCGGGAGGCAGATGAATGCAGAAGCCCTTTCCCAAGACAGAAGTAAATTGTCCTCCTGCTCCCAAATCTCTCTCAGGCAGACTGAAAGGAAGAGCTTCAAGGCATAAAATTAAGCAGTGTCGCACAGCAATTTTCTATGCAATTCTGTAGGTTTGCTAATCAAATGGACACTTGTGTAGCACAGTTAGCTATTTGAGTTGCCCTCTTCAGTGAACACACAGCTTCATCTCCATGTGTTACAGTAACATTTATGTTAGTGTATCTAAATTTCATAGAGTCCACTGTATTTCATTTTGTTCGGAAAGATGCATAATATTGACAAGTGAACATGTTTGAAAATGTACATGATCAAATTCTTTTGATGGCAAACCTAGTTCTGTAACCTGCTGGTTGCATAAATTCTGCAACTGGTGCTCAACCCATGAGCAAGCACATATTCCTTGAAATTCTGTATTATCACTCTGTTGCTTTATACCAGGTACCCTGAAAGTTAGATGACCACAAACTACAATATTCCATCTAGTTTGCTCAGTTCTCAACATGCTACGCAATCCACTCTGCTTAGTATCTTTCTTACTTCTTAGATAATGAATACATAAAGCAACCTAGATGCTTAGGCAAAGTAGTGATCAATAGTTCCATCCAGTCTGTACATCTACAGATCTACTGCAATACCAAACACTGCAGTTGGCCTCCAGAGTACACTTTTCTTTATGATTGTATTATATATTACACACTGCAGGAGACAGCTGGCCAAACTGTTTTCAGAACCTTTTTTTATCATATCTATTTGTGTCCATTCATGCAGCTATCCTTTTAGATTTTACAGACACTCATCTATGACTCACAAAGTTTGCCCACTGCATAGTCAAGTAGATTTTATAAAGGGCGGGTAGCATTTGCAAGAGATGTTTGAAACTTTGATTTAACATTTACTTTGCAGAAACATGTCAAATAAGTTTCCCTGTGCATGACTGGCCTCTGGGTGGCAGCAGCCAAACATAAAGTGGGCTTGTAGAGACATGTACCATTTTAAAGAAATCACATTTTAAACGTGTTGTCTTACATTGCTAAGGGTCGAGTGCATTTCCCTTAGGTTGAGTAGGTAAACTAAGTTACACGACCTGCAGGTCTAGTTGAAGTTTAAAGAATGTTCAAGGCACGATTCCTTTCACTATTGTCTTAATTCAGCGGTACGCAAAACTGACGTTTCATGTCTTGGGTACAAATGACTTCTGGTGACATTAACAATATTAGTACAAAATGTCTAATCACATGAGCCTGTTTGCTAATCAAAAATAATTTAATTAGCAAACTGCTAATCAATTTTCGAAAACTAATTTATGCCTTGAGCTTACCTCACTGTGTTGCCTTGATCTAGTGATGTCACCACCTGTCCTGTGCCTTTGAAAGCAAACCAACAAGGAGTACAAGAAACCTACAGCATTTAGATAAATGTCCCAAGAATTAATTCAATCCCAGATATCATTTGAAAGTATTTTGGGGGAACGGTATTGAAACTTTGTGGTAGTGTGTTTGAAATAGATTGTCGTAGAATCCAAAATTGTGGATTTCCAATTTCGTCTCGTACAGGATCCAATTATTAACTAATTCCCTGAGTGTTCACTGAAGCAAATTGTATCTGGTTTTGTGAGCATGGTGTGCAATGTAACTAACAGATTTGCCAGGTATAGGTGGACTTCTTGACTTGTGAACACCCTAGTTTACAAACATAAAAACCCTGAATAGAGTTTTCTACTCCTCAAAGTGTAATAGGAAGGAGGTTAGTTCCTCCCTTTCACTGCCCAAAAATATTCCGATATACATAACCGGAATTTTTCAAAATATTGCGCGGAAGTAGGATTCTGCCTGGAGCAGACTCAAATGCCAAGTAAAATAACTTGCAGTCCTTTTCACTTCAATTTTATAATCTCATGCTGTGTGTACATCAAGATATTTTGCTCTCAAAAATAAAAGCTTCTATCCTGAAAACAAGCTTAAAATCTATTGTGTAATCAAGTTAACCCTACCAAACATACTTGTATTTGTATCCAAGCTAGAAACCAATGGTTTCAAATGTTTTGGAGTTGACGTCAGAGGAAATATTGGTTTCACATAGGACTTTCCTATTCCTGAGCTGATTCAATATTTGTTGATGGTTTGGAGAAAACTAAATGAGTTGTATTGTTGGTAAACTAATTATAAGAACGGTTTTGTGTTTTCTTAATTTAACATCTGATGACAATGTGGATGCTTATATTGGGGAGGATTTTATCCTTTTCTATAGAATAGTTATTCGGATTTGCTTTTATATGGATGTTTGGGCGTCCACTGTGAGTACAGATTTGAATCCCAGAAGCTATGCCTCAACTTCATTTAGAGGTTTATAAAAAATAGAAAGTTGGGGTTTAAAGCACATTACTGAAACGCAATCTACAATTCATTTTGAGCTCCATAGGCTTTCTGTCGCTTATTGTATTTTGTGAATGATTATTGTTGATAACAATAAGTGGACCAGTGCAGGAGATTGCTTTCTTGTCCGTGAGGTGTGGGTGCCTAGAGAAAAACACTAGACAGGTTCTTGTGCAGCTTATATCCAAGCACTCTTCGTGTCTCCTACGCAACCTGCCTTTGTTCAATAGAAATCATTTCCATGGCTCAGTTTGCTCCTGTATCCTCCATGCACACAAGGCTACTCGGTTGCACTTTCACATCTCTTCATGTAGCCATGAACCCTGTCTTTGGCTATTGTCTTAAGGACTTAAAACTTTTTTGAGGGGGTCTATTCATTGGAATTTAGGGGTCAGATTTGATTTGTCTCCTTAACACTGCTTCATGAAGATTAGGACATATCTGATACTAGTTTTCCAAAGATTTATCTGGCCATAATAGCTGCAACAGTTTGTTTTTTTGGACTTCGCCCACATCAGTTTTCATTTCCTTTGCTTATCCCTTGATGACATATTCTGCTGCTTGCCTTTCAGCTCTTTATTAAAACCAAGGATAGCCTAGGGTTAGTCCACGCTATCTAAAACTCCTGTTTACCAATGATAACCCTGGTCCCACTTCGGGTGGGACAAATCAATTCTTTATAATCTGGTTTGTATAAAAGAATGTTCTTTTTCTTTAAATCTCCTTGCATATAATACAAAGCATAAGTAAGGAATTAATTAGAATATCAATCTCGTAAAAAGAGAAAAAAAAGTAATTTTTGTGTCACTCCAGCATAGACGCAGAATGCCTAAAATGCATACCGGACACGGACTGCGCAGAATACAAAAACGATCTGTGGGCAGGACTTTACATTTTCATGACTATCCAGCCTAAAACGTTCAGGATATCGTTTTGTGGTTAGTTCTTCCTTCTGCCAAAGAAAATGTTTACTATGTTCTACAGATGGTGTTGGGCCATAACCAGTGGAGGGGCTTTCCTGTTTGCTCAGATTACAAGAGAAGGGCCATGTAGTCTCTGAGGCTCTTAACACCCACTTGTTGTGTCAGTGGCTGATGTGGGGCTCTCCTCCCATGTGGCCAGGGGAAGGCATCTGCTACCTGATCCTGACCCTGGGGGCGGCTTTATGAGGGATGATCACATGGGAGGCGACGACTGCCAGGGAGATGTTAGGACTAACTGGATGAAGCACAGTATCCCCCGCCCCTTTTCCCCAAGGAAGACCCTCTAACACCCAACACTTGAATGCCATATTGTCATTTAACGGTTCCTCCTTTTAGAGGAAATCACAACACCCTGTATTTACAAATTCAAGTCATGCCTCCACCTTTTGCCCAAACACCCACAACTCACACATATAACGTTCTGTTTCTAATATCAGTGACAGGTACCCAAAGTACAACATGCAGGCTAGTTGTTTTTTAAAGCCTACAGAGCGCGGGACATTTACGAATGGTGACGGCACTAAGAAGTTGAGCAGTGCAGGACAGGATGCAAAACTCCAGGTGGAGGTTGCGAACGCAAAACTCACAGAGAAGGTTACCAGGACAGAAGGAGGGACGCCACAGATGAGCAGGAAAATCAATAGAGACATGAGCTGCACAGAAGGGTCTGCTCGTGGAAGCAGCGCTAGTCAGTTCAGACAGAGAGAGGAAGCCAGCGTGTGACCGCAGAGCCGCACAGAATGCTGGAGAGACCTAAGCTGACTCAAGCGTGAAAAGCAAACAAAGCAGCTGGTCCACAAAGTCGCAAGCAGAGTCGGAGACGTAGGAAGAGACTGCTGAGTCTGCCCAAAGCAGCTGGGGATGCTAGGGCGTTCCAACAAGCGCACCAGCCGCATTTGATAATTATGAGATTGTTAATGATGGAAAGAGCAGAAGAATAATATTGGAAGCAGTCAAGAGAAAATGTTAACGCAACACACAATAAGAAGAATGTTTGCATGCAGACACAACACAGTACCAAAAAGAAACTTTCCTTTATTATTTTTGCTCAGAAAAGGAACCCAAAGTCCTGATATCTAAACCTGACGAAGGTCTACAAAAATCCAGTAACGCATAGTTTAAGGATAGGAGACACAACTCAGAGAACAGTGCTGAGTACTTTTTATCTCAGATACCTTTCAAGATATCTGGATACATTTCTTTCTTTTAAAAAAAACTGAAAACCAGCTAAGGGTCTGCTACCATGATGCATATGGGAATTGAATATTAATCATATGGATATAATGCAATACTGATGTTGTTAAATGTATGAGAATTACATGTGAATCGTATGATAAGGCATCAATTATAACTGCACTGAAATATATATTTTTTGTGACCAATTTGAACACAAACCTGTATTCAAATCAAAATGTGAATAATTGAAATTTAATGTCTTTGAAATATTAACGGTTTGCAATTCTATTGCTTACAAGAGGGCCCCTGTTTGTCCCTCGTTGTTTGACGAAGGACCTCACCTCTTCAACTTTTCTTGGGTTCTGGTAGCACAGCCCCAATAGGGAGCACCTAGAAGAGATCTATTTAAACTTAAACAACCCAGTCTTTAACATAGCTAAATAACAAAGAAAGTGAGTGCACCTCCACCACCCAACGATCATTGTATCTACCCATCTCCTAGATGTCTCGGAGGAAGCCAAAGCCAGCCTCTGACCAGCCGTGTGGAGTCGCTCTATCCACCTGCGGTCCCTGGCAGGAAGTTCCAAAGGGGAAGATCACCATGAAACGGATTGGGGACACCCACCTGTCGCCAGATTTTGCCCCAAGCGATTATCGTAGTACCCACTGGATCTGAATCGCCCAGAGTCTGCACCAGGTGGAAGGGGGGCCCCAACCAGGGACCGTACATCTCGGGTTCCAGCAGCCTGTCATTCTAGTTTGAAATGAGGGAGTGAGCTGTCCCGATTGAACCAATATGCTGCAAATTGCACTTGAGCTGCTATGCTTTATCTTTCAAAATTAGTAGCGTCAAACCCTCCACGATTTAGTGGTCTAGTCGGCGTGTCCCACTTCGACCGGACAGCACCCGAATGCCACAGGAAGCTATTGATCGCAGATTTAAGTTTCTCAAACAGCTCAGCTTGCGGCCATAGAGGGACATTGAGCAATTTATATAGTAGCTGCAGCAGCACAACCATTTTGAGGAGTGGGATACGTCCAACCACTGTGATTGACCGCTTTGCCCAAATGCTTAGCTTCTGCGATTGTGCCGGCAGATATATCCCATGGTTCATATAGAGTAGTCTGGTGGCGCATGATGATAACACCCAGATATTTGATCTCCATTGGGGACCAGAAGAACCCCAGTAGGTCCTGCGGGGCCACTGGTGTCTGTCAGCGGGAACAGTTCAGACTTGGTGCAGTTGATCCTGAGCCCCGACAGGGTGCCAAAGTGAACGACATTGACCATAATCGGAGCAAGATTAGCATTTGGGTTGCGTACATACAACAAAGCCTCATCAGCATAGAGTGAGATAATCTCAGGTTCTCTTATGAGTCTAACACCTCTGTGAGCATGCTTCTGACGAATCCCATCAGCAAGGGGGTTCCATCACTACTGCGAAGATGAGCAGTGAAAGGGGGCAACCCTGCCTAGTCCCCCTGGAAATGTCGAACAGAGCTAAAAGTAGTCCATTAACACAGACTCTGGCCACTTTCAGAGCATACAACAGTTTTACCCACGAAATGAAAACGGGGGGCAAAGTTGCATTTTTCCAATATGGCCCACAGAAATCGCCAGGATACAGAATTGAAGGCTTTCTGCATGTCTAGCGCTGCTGCCACCGTCTGCGCCTCCTGGTCTATCCTAGCCAAAATGTTGAAAAGTCATCTGATATTAAGAGCTGTAGAGCGTCCTGGAATGAACGTGGCCTGTTCAAGGTGAACAAAATAGGTCATATATGGAGCGAGTCGGAGGGCCAGCTCTGTAGCAAAGATTTACACAACGCTGTTTATCAGTGAGAAGGGGGTGGTAGGGACTGCAGCGCGTGGCATGTTTATCAGGTTTCAGTAATACTGAGATGACCGCTTCCCGCAGCGTGGGGGGCAGTTTCCAGGCGGCGCAAGACCTATCCTACACAGCGGACAGTCGAGGGGCCAGGTGAGCCTTGTAACATTGATAAAAATCAATGGTAAGACAGTCGGCTCCGGGGGCCCTGCCCGATGTAAGCGATTGGAGGGTGCAGAGTATCTCCTCGCAGGACACTGGCCTGTCCAGCACCTCTCTGGCTTATATCATATGATATGATATGGAATTTATAACACGCCTGTACACAAATGTTGCCAAATGCGACGAGGCAAGGGAGGCGGAACAGAGGGAAGACAGACAACGATCCTACTAGTCTAGGTGTCGTTCAGATTGCGCAATTGCATGGGAAGGGGGAAGAGACAGTGCAGTACATAGGATAATAGAATAAGTAAGTAAGGTACAGGCAGCTGGTGATGAGTGCAACGGTAAGTTCAGACATCAGGTGGCAAGTGCAAGGGTAAGTGCAGACATCCGGTGTAAGTGCTGCTATTGGGACTGTAGGGATACAGAAACAGTCCCAAGTGCGCGGTTGCCAGGAAGGCACTGCAGTTATGCGACTGGCGAGGGAGGGGACCTGGGCCCGAGGACAGAGGGTGGCCAGGTAACCAGTGCAGATTCAGTTTCAGCCAGGAAGTCAGCAGGGGAGAGGAGGAGAAAAAGCAGAAGCAAGGAGAAATGTTTTGAGGTGCTTCCGGAACCAGAGATGATTCTCCTAAAGTTTCAGGGAGGTAGGGAGGCTGTTCCAGAGGGAGACCCCAGCTGAAGAAAGATATGCAACCAACTCGTTGCTTGGAGAAGCGACTGACCCTGAGGGAGTTGGAGGCGGATGAGCGAAGAGCTCGAGAAGGAAGATATTTAGGAAGAGAGAGTTGAAGGTATTGAGGCCCCAGGCCCCAGAAGGCCTTGTGGACAATGCAGAGGGTTTTGAAATGTATCCTCGCAGCCACTGGGAGCCAGTGCAGAGATTTCAGTCCTGGAGGGATACGATGCCTGGGCTTGAGGCCAAGGACAAGTCTTGCTGTCCTGTTCTGGATGAGTTACATAGGGCAGAGAGTAGAAGCAGGCAGATTTAAAAATAGGCTATTGCAACAGTCCATCCTAGAGAGAACCAGAGCTCTGGAGACAGTGAGCTTCTGGGGGAAGGAGAGGAAATGAAGAATACCTCTGAGGAGGTGCAGCTGGCAGTGTGACTTCTTAGAGACGTCAGAGATGTGAGGAGAGAAGGAGAGTGTGGAGTCGAAGATGACCCCAAAGTTTTTAGCCTCACAGGTGGGAGTAGGGGGAGGGCAGAGAGAGGCCGGCCAGAGAGTGACAGGAAAGGAGGGAGTAGGTGTGCCGATGAGGAGAATCTCTGTCTTACTGGCATTAAGGCAGGGATCATTGGCGGCACACCACTCCTGGATGGCGGACAGACAGTCTGAGATGAGAGAGGGGGGAAGAGGTGGCTGAGGGTAGCCTGAAAATGAGCTGGTTGTCATCTGCATAGCACTGGAAGTTGGGGCAGAGCACAGCAATGCGGTGGGCAAGAAGTGCCAGGTATTGGTTGAACAGCCAGGGAGAGAGGTTAGACCCCTGGGGAACACCACAGGTAGAGATGGAGATATAGGAAAGGAAGGACCCAAGTTGAACCTGGGAGGGTCGATCAGAGAGGAAAGAAGTCAGCCAAGGCAGGATAACACCGAAAGCGGAAGATCATCAAGGAATGCCTTGTTATCAGATGTGGATGATGTATCATTATCTGCATACAGAGTATCATAGAAGGGGCTGAACTCCTCATTGACATCCGGAATGGTATGGACCAGAGCTCCATCCGCCCTTTCGATAAGGGGGATATGCTGAAGGCCGATCTCTTGACGTATAAGTCTGACCAGTAGTCTGCCAGGACGCTCCCCCTCACCATACTGTCTCCCGTCCTGGGGGTCATCAAGGAACTTGCGCTCCCGGTCTGCCAGCTCTCTAAACGTGTCCAGCGTGGTCCCAATCTCACTGAGCGTGACAGTTGAAGGAGACACAGCACATTGTGCCTCGAATCTAGCAAGTAGGGTTTCACTCCCACAGATGTTCCGGCGGATCCCCTTGAGGATCTCACTCTTTTGCCAGTGCCATGCCATGCCATGCCACGCATATAGACCTTAAGGGTCTCCCACAGAGTAGTTTGAGAGTCCACCGTCCCAGTGTTTATCTCGAAGAATTCGTCAATACTGGAGCCAAGCTCAGACTTGAAGACGGGGTCACGTGACGCATCAGGCTTAAGTTTCTATAAACGCCTTATCACGAGTCTATCAGGCCACAAAAATGACACTGGGCCTCATTACAAGTATGGAGGTAGCCATGCCGCTATTAGCGGCATGGCTACCCCATACCGGGTGCCGGGTCTCGGTTCCCGGAATAGGGAGGTACCGGGCCATTCCGACCTTGGAGGGCTTGGTAATTCCCCTTCCCGGGTACCTGGACCCGGTACATCCCCCTTCCCATTCGAGCCCCCATAAGGCTCAATGGGAATGGGGAGGATGCAAACAACGGGCCCGTTAATGACGGGCCGGTTGTTTGCATCCTGGCCTGCTTGCGGGACCCGCTAAGGACGTCTGGTACAACCAGGCGTCCTTAGCGGGTCCCGCGAGGAGACCTCGTAATGGGGTGGTAGAGGGATAACGGCGCCGGCATCTCTACCGGCCCCGTTATCTCTCTGCCGCATACCTCGTAATGAGGCCCACTATCACCGGGGAGTGGTCAGAGAGGGTCCTAGGCAAGATTCCCATAGTGTCAGTTCGCCCAATCAAGCAATCGGACAGTAGCCATGCGTCGATCCGCGAGTTTGAGTCATGTACTGTAGAATAGAAGGAAAATTCACGGCACAGCGGGTGTAGTAGCCTCCAAGCATCCATGATGCCCAATGAGGCTTGGCCCTCCAAGATGGCCCTGGCTGACTTGGACAATTGCCAGGCCTTAGTGCCAGATCTATTGAGATCGACATTAACTATGGTATTAAAGTCGCTGCCCCACAATATTGGAACCAGGGGATATTGGGCAACTAGGGCAATCAGCTGGGAGCAAAATTAAGGGTTGTCAACGTTAGGCCCGTATATGTTCAAAAGCATCACTTCTAGTCCCATCAATATACCATGTAATAGGACGAATCACCCTAAAGGGTCTGTGTGCCTTCTTGTGAATGTATGTAATAGATTTGTGTAATAGGGTCATTAATCTACGGCTCTGGGTGGAGTAGGTGGTGTAGTTGCATTGCGATGTATTCCCCAACTTTTGGCAAATCTGTCACAGCCCGTAGCTGGTG
The DNA here is from genome assembly GCF_040938575.1 of Ambystoma mexicanum. Classification (NCBI taxonomy): domain Eukaryota; kingdom Metazoa; phylum Chordata; class Amphibia; order Caudata; family Ambystomatidae; genus Ambystoma; species Ambystoma mexicanum. Next base: position 20,033,719 of record NC_090933.1, on the reverse strand, counting down.
CATGTGTCTCTTGCAAAAACAGGACCCGGCCTTGTGACGCTCAATATACAGTTGAAGTTTGCACATTTCTGCTGGATTGCCTAACTTTCTTACATTCCAGCTCATAAATGGAAACTCCTCATCCGCCATTCAGTCAGTAGACATATGACGGTCAGCATTCGGCCTGAGCCATACGAAGGTATCTATTACATAAGCAAAACAATAGCGAAATGCACCCCTCATCCCAGTCTGCAAGTCAAGCAATTTTTTTCAAATTTTTGTCCCACTCAACCCTCCCCCTTCCCCACCCCCTCCCAACCAGAGAAGTAAATCCCCATCTCCCTTCCAACCAACAACAATAGCAACTCTACACGGGGGCTGTGCGCCGATTCCAGCCCGACATCAGCACAAGCGCGTAACACAATAGCGTAATAAAATGCACATTTCAAACTGACAATGAACAATATAACGATCATAAGTATTGCCCGCATGAGGACCCCTACTGCGAAGCAGGTGTATCCAGCCTGTTCTGACAGGACACTCGGGACAGTCACATACCAGAAAATTAGATGCATTGTGTCTATCCAGGGAAGTGGTCTTCTAGAAATTTCAAGGCCTCCTCAGGGATGGTGAAAAAATAGACCTTTCCGGCATGATCGATCCTGAGCTTGGCTGGGTATAGCATGGAACATTTGATCCCCAGATCGTATAGCTGGTTCTTGCTGGCCAGAAAGGATTTGTGCTCCTGTTGTACAGCAATGGAAAAATCAGGATATAGATGGATCTTAGCAGAGCCCAGTAGCAGATCTCGTTTAGCTCTGGTAGCCTGCAGCAGTGCATCTCTGTCGCTGTAATTAAGGACTCGAGCTATTATGGGCCGTGGAGGAGCCCCCAGTTCTAGGTTTTGCAGCCAAGGATCAGTGGGTGCGCTCAATCGCAAACTGCAGCGATAATTTGGGACCATCTAGTAAAGACAGGAGAGGGCGGTCTACAAAATCCTCCATGGGCCCCTCAGTATTATCTTCCAGACCCCGAATTATGCGCAGGTTGTTGTGCCATGAGCGAGACTCCAAATCCTCATTCTTTTTGGTGACGGTCTGTACCTGCCTGGCCAGCGAGGTAACTTCGAACCTGAGCGCCAAGGTGTTGTCTTCCGCAGAGCCCACTCTAGTTTTGGCCTCTGCCACACGAGTGTATGTTTTGTTTTCTCCAGGCGAGCTTTAATAGAGCTGATCGTGCCGCTCATATCGTCCAGTGTGGAGTGTCGTAAATCCCTTGCGCATGTGCTCCATCATTTTCTGCCGTTCAGAGGGTTCCCCCGATGTCGAGGGGGGAGTCGTCTACACAACTTTGGGATTCAGGGGGCTTCGGCAATGACTTGGCAAACATCTTGATGGAGCTTTGTTTCCTCGCCATTCCTTTTTGTCATGGTGACACAATGTTATGGGTAAGGCTCAGCAGGGTGCCACAGATGGATAACTGCAGGCGGTAACCAGGGTAAGTAATATCGGAAAATGTGAGCCTCCAGACAAGAAGCAGATCCAGACCCTTTATAGGTCCCCAGCAAGCCCCTGCACAGAAGGAGTGTGTGTTAGGGAGAATTCTCCTTCTAGGGCTAATTTCCCTCACCTAGTGAGTCCCCAGCAGCTTTGCTGGATTTCTGGAGTTTATTTTTTCCACCTGGTAAGAGTGTACATCCTTTTTCCACTCTTACATGTGTTTTGGCCTATGTGTTTTTACTCATTGTGTGATCTGGGGCACTGGAGCACACCACTCCAGGTGCCCCTGTTCTTGTAGGGGTCACACAGCACCTTTAGTGCAGTAACCCAGGGTTGTCTTTAAGACTTCCCTCTGACTCCATTTCGCTGGGGCTGACTACTGTCCCCCAGAGAAAGGTAAAGTTGCCATTTACTTTACATAGTCATTTTTACCACAGACCCGGTACACCCCATCTTACATGGAGTACCGGGAAAGGGCTAATCTGTACCCCTTTTCTGTCTGTACCTCCCCGAGCATTGTTTTGCTCTTTTAACATTTAGACTTGGCTGGTGGCAGTGGTATCTACCCTAACTTTTCTACCGCGATTATATTAGATAAACGTGGTACTATTCTTGGCTATTATATTAGCCTCGAACATAAACCCGCTTGACCAAATCGTCTTTCTTTTGGCTCCAGTTAGGTTTATTCGCCTTTTCTTTTTGTTAAAGTCCTTCTTGCGTTTTACTTTGCGCGGCAAACTAGGTTTGCCTTCTTTGTTCAACGTCTTTTGGCGGGCTTCTGCAGAGAAGCCCTCCTCTTGGTGCCTGGGTGTCTAGGTGGGCTGAATGTGAGGGAGGGGTGTAGACACCCCCTGCACAGGGTATCCTAGGAAACCCAAGTCGCACTTTGCCATGATTGGCTGAGGTGGTGGTCCCGGCTGGACAACCCCCCTGCTGCGTGATTGACAGCCAGGCTGTGTGAATGGGGGTTTTGCGCATAAAAGGCAGGTCTCTTGGGCTAGAAGTCAGAGTCGCCTCTGGAACTACAAGGAACTGAAGAGAAGCGGAGAGAACGACGGCTGCTGCAACTACCCTGTCCCGGTGAAGCCCTGCTGCAGTCCTGAGCTATCTACCCTTCAACGACTAAGAGAAGATCCAGTCCGGAGTCTTCTTCCCTTGAGCCTGGTGGGGATAACCAGCTCATCTTCTTCAGTCAGAGATCTCCGCCGTGGTCGAAATCGCTGCACACTGCTGTAGTGGTCCGGATAACCACCTGCAGAGCCTCTCCTGTTTTTAAGAAGCGCACCTTTTATTCGTTGTCGCTACTGCCGGCTTCATCCCTGTGTGGTGCAGACCCCCTTCAGACGTCCTCCTTCACAACGAAGCTCCAGGAATCGTGGGTCTGCGGGAAATCAACAGGAACAACTGCCAGGGCACCAGCTGCATCATTGGAATAAGGTACTGTGCTCCACTCGAGGAAACTGGGTGAATCCCTTTTCTTCATCTTCAAGGATCGCCCTTGTCTTCCCTCCTTCTTATAACTTTTGCTTCCGGACATTGACAATATCCAAGTACTTTTGGGCTACGCTGAATCGTGAACTGTCTAACGATGTGATCTTCAGCAACAGGTGTCCGGTGTCACTTAACTCTGGCTCCGACCCTTTGACTTTTGAACTCCTGGTTCTGAGTATTTCTCGATGCTGTCTGCCTAACCTAAATATTGCCTGTGATTTTTGCCTCCAACTCCCTCTGGGTATCTCAGGTGCTAAGTGTGTTTTTGCCCCGGTAGCATTTCATGTCACGGATACGCGTTTATCGAGTAGACCGAACTGTCAAAAAGTGATCGTAACCGTATCCGCGGTATCTTGTTTTGTTCATAACACCGGTTCATTCAAACACAGGGTACTTACCTTGAGACATACTGTACAAAGTGAATTGGTTAGTTGTAGTATATTTAATGTGTGGTTTTGTTTAAAGTTCAATAGAGGTGTTGTGTTTATAACTGATGGTTTAAAAATACATTTACTTATATTTTTTACCTGAAACCATTGTGGTCCCTTTAGGTAATCTCTGCTACTGCTCATATACTCTTGAGATAAGCCTGGCTGCTCTGCTACTGCTACCACTATAACTTAGTAGTACATGCTTGTACCAAAGGTAAAACTTGTATTGCCACCTGTGGTCTTAATTGTGTGTAGTGGTCCCTAAGGGCACTGCACAGGATTCTGCCTAACAGTGTGCATAGAGAGTAATGTACAGTATGAAGTTGGGTGGGTTCTCTGGCAGTATACCATCAAGCAGGATACCCCTCCAGTCCACTGGGGCTGTCTCATTAGTCGGTGGGGGCTGGGCACAGGAGCGTCTAACGAATGCAGGCGGCAGCACTTCGAAGTTGCAGGAGTAATGGGTCTTCTAACTGGGAAGAGAGAGGGGTGGTCCGGATTGCCAATGTGGGTGAGGCCGAGGGGTCTAGGCATGTGGCAACACTCACTGTAGGTCCAATGTCGGGCGCTTGAATGATGTCTCCCCAGTGGCGCACTCCAGGATCAGCTTGTCCCCACTGGAGGCTGGAAGTGCAGATATCGCCAGGGAAAGAGGCCTGGACGACTCAGGGGCCATAACAGTTACAGCATGGTGGTCTTGGTAATATGGGCACCGTAGCTTGAGCTGGGGCGCAGCGGGCCCCTGAGCCAGCAGCGTAGCAGGCTGTGTAGTGCCAGTCGCACCTCCATGGGCCGGACCAGAGCAGCTGTGGGCTCAGCAGTAACTATGTCTCCTCAACAGTTGAGAAGAAAGAACAGCCTGGTGTTACCCTTGCCAGGGGGATACAAGATGCAGGGCGAGTGATTCCATTCACCATCCGTCCAGGATTAGGGACACCGATGACGTATCCCCTGCACGTCGGCCTCAGCACGGTTCCCTGCGGCGGTCTGCAAGCAATTGGACTGTAGAAACAGGGGTGAGGTGCAGCCCAGAATCAGCAGCGATCCCCAGCAGGCCAGCAGCAATCAGAGGGGCACACAGAGTACACTGCACATTCGTTGCATTCCAGAGCTCGGTGTCCGCCTTTCAGTCGCACATCCACCAAACTGGGTCGGTAGGCAGCCAGAGGTCTTAGTTGTCCACAACTCGATGCTCGCTGATGTTTGAGGTCTAGAGGATCAAGTTCGTGCAGTGTGAATTTGCCAGGCTGCAGAGCAAGAAAATCAATGGGCAATCTTGAATCATGTGCAACAGCACCCCCACAGCAGCTGTGTTCTACAGTGATTGTTCGAATAACACTTTGAATATTGATAACTCCTCAGTACAATTGGCTGGTGCAAAATCATTTAATGATCACGACAGAATGTAGTAGAGAACTTCGATTTATAGGAGGTGCGTCAAAAGTCTGTGAATGAAGTCTTAAGGAGATACATAGTTACACCTTTGATTTCGACTTAGGCTACGGCTCTGCATTGTCTGCATGCTGTATTCTGCACCTCCCTGCTCAAGTGCTACCTACGTGGAGTCAATGTGTCATACCCTTCTGTTTTAAGACTTTTTTATACAAATAACATAATTGTATTGTGCCCCACCAGAATCATTGGGGTAAGGAGGCTGAGCAGAGGAAAATGACAAAGGCCTTTGGTTTGAACCCATAAGGATTCCATGAATGCATTGGCAATGTACATGTTTGCATCTGTATCCATTGGCTTCTAGAAAAATCTATCGTGAAGTTGATTACTGATTCAGCTCATAGATGCTTGGAGGTTCTTAAAATCTATCCCAATTTCATGGACACTAAACGCATGTTCTTGTACTTTGTCAACACTTCGATATAGTGCAGAAAAACACAGAACAGATTGTTCTCTGCAACTACATACTGTGTTTTCCCTTTGTTTTGGTATTTTATACTTTGAACGTAAAGACGGAGTCAAATAAAAATTGCAAGTTGCTCACCGTAGTGACTAACATACTCTTAGCCCTTAGTCCCCTTTCCTCCATCCTGTATGGGCGTCCTTTTCTCGGGACAGGAGACAGAACATTTTTCACCAGAAAAAACTTCTTCCCCTTTAAATTTAGAAGTGCGCAGGGGTGCGGCCCTGGGAGCATGCGCTACTCTGATTCCACCCACCGGCGCCACTCCTCAGTCCCCCTTGACGTGTCGACAACATTTATTATTGCCTAATGAAACCAATATTATTAGGGGGGAGTGTGGTGGGACGTATGGAGGAAAGGGGACTAAGGATTAGTCACTACGGTGAGTAACTTGCAATTACTGTTACGTCCCGTCCCCTTTCATCCATATTGTATGGGCAATTACAACTGAATGTACCCCCAGGGTGGAGAGGAGACCCTCCTTAACCAAACAAGTTCCTTAGAACCGCCTGTCCGAAGGCCGTGTCTGATTTAGAGCTGGCATCCAAACAGTAATGCTTACAGAAAGCTGATGGGGTGGCCCAGGTAGCTGCCCTGCTTATGACCTTCCGCTGGAATTCAATGGCCGTGGCCTTGGCCCTGACGGCATGGCCATGCATGTTGGCTGGCAGGGGTTTGCGCTGCCCCTCATAGGCCTCCGTGATGGCCGCAACCATCCACTTTGCTATGGAGTCCTTGGATGCCTGTGTCCTAGCCACTGGCTATTGGCCAGTCACTTCACATCCTGCAGGGTCCCAATGAACCCAGTCTTGGCGCCTATGGCACCAAGCTCATTATAGAGTGTGCTTTGCACACAGACTGCTGAAGGCACGTGCATCTGGGCAGGGCGGGGCCCTAGCAATGCATGGAAGGCACGTGCAGAAGGCAGGAGGAGTGGCAAGGTGGGGCCTCAGGGCAGGGCCTAAAGGGAGTGGCTGGGGCCAGGCTATATAAGCCAGCCCCACCCGCATGCTGGTGCTTCGCGTTAGTCTGCTAGAGCAGCGTAATGCTTACTGCTGTTCAGAAGACCTTACCTGTTTCAGCACGTGTATCCTCAGTCTCCGGAACCCTCCAGCATCTTACCTTAAGGTCAGCCACACCACCGCTTCACTTCTGCAGCTTCGCGCGCATCTTACATGAGTCAGCCGCACCATCGCTGGAAGCACTGCTATCGCTTCCCCTTCTGCAGCCACGCGCATATCTTACCTGGATCTGCAGCCCCCCGCGGGTGCCGCCCGGCATCTTTACCAGTTCCGAAACTTCCATCAACACAGGATCTTCTTCCGATGCACCATCCTCGAGGATCTTCATCTCCGGCCGCCTGTCGGAGTTCGGAAACCGCCCATCAAGCACCGATCAGCTGCACCTACAAAGGGGAAGGAAACATAAGGTTAGCACTTGCATAGACTTTCATACTCTAAGCAGCGAGCTTCAGGTAGAGGCCACTTGCCTCTGGTAGCTGCTCCGGAGTAGACTTTGTCATCACACGTTCCTGGGTCATCTTCATACCTAAGGGAGAGAGAAAGGACAATATAGGGTTACGGACAATAATCATGGAGGAAGATTAACACAATCAATACGAACAATAATCATACTTGCAAAACTTAACCTTCAATACGGAATAGTCGCAGCTGGTCTGGACCTTCACGCCAAGGACCAGTGACGCAACTAGGTACATCTACAGCGCCCCTGCGGGAAGAAAGCAGGACAGAGAGCTGCTCATCTTTCAATCAAAACAGGTGAAACCTGCATGGGCAAACTCTTGCTTACAACAAGGGTTGAGGGGAATCCCGATGTCACCACGCCATTTTCACCGTCTCATCCTCTTTCAGGGGCAGAACCAGTGTCCTGGGTCCTCGATAACGCAGTGGCTGGGGGAGAGAGCTGATCCACGGGAGCCAGGTCCAGGGAGGCCTCCAACCACGCCCCAACGCCCCCAGGCGACCAGGTCAGCGTAACAGCCTTATAACCGAGTCTGGAGCCCCCAAAGATGACAAAAAGTGCATCCGACTTCCGGAAGCTCTTGGTCCTATCCAGATAGAATTTTCTTTTGATAAAACACTTTTTATAACATAATCACAGCAACCAACAATCGCGGACCAGCATGTCCCATCTTGAATTGATATCAATACCATCATCACCAATCACCAGTAACATTCCTCATGACTGTGTATGCAAGTCTTCAATCCTTAATCACCATTGTCCGTGGGTGCTAGGGTCCCCCCTATTCCCACCTCCCCCATATTTTAGAGGCTTTGGTAGGACAACCTCTTGCATTGTATATTCGACGCTCTATCATGGCACAAGTGTCCATGTCCATTACCCATTGATCCAGCGTCGGGGATTCTGGAGCTCCCTATTTTTGGGCAATATTGCGCTTCAACAGACCCGCTGATGTGCTCAGTAGCAACTTTTCCCACTTATTAAGATCACTCTCTTCTGGTATGCCCAGGATTAACACCCTTGGATCTGGTTGTATAGTGCGAGTGAGTATCCTGGTCAGTTCATTGCAGCAAGTGTTCCAAAAGATCCGAATCTGGGGACATGCCCAAAGGATATGAAAGAACGTTCCTTCTTCCTCGCCACACCGGAGACAGTTCGGGTTCGATGCTCTCTTCCAACCATGTGGCATTGTTCTAGGATAGTGTACACTATGCAAGATTTTAAGTTGCACCAGCCGGACCCTGGAGGAAATGGCTACTTCCCGTGGGTGCATTAACACTTGGATCCAGTCCTCTGGGTCTGTCTGCCCTACATCTCTTTCCCATTTAACTTTCAGGCTCGTCAGTTCAGGAGTAGGGAAGGATGTGATGGCATTATATAGGATGGAAGTGCATTTGATGGAAATGTACGCTGGTAGCATGATACGTTCTATCGGTGTGAAGTCCGGGACATTGGCATCTGCAGGTATGTGGGTTTTCAGGGCGTGGGTCAGTTGCATGTAGTGGTACCGTTCGGTACTCGGGAGTTGAAATTTTGATTGCATATCTTCAAAAGAGGTTATGTTCTCTTCTTTCAGGATGTCGTCTACTCTCAGGAACCCCGCCCAGCGTGGCCATGGCTCAAGTTTCTCAGTTTCGATTAAATTACTGTTGTGCCATAGGGGTTGTGCCGCGGTTATTTTATTTTTCCAACCTACAAACGCATGTGCTTGTCTCCACAGTAGTGATGTGGGTCGCAATTGTTGGCCGGGGGCGTCTCTGGGGATTTTGGTATAGTATATGTAACGGGTCCGTGTCATATATGGCAGCCACCTCGGCCATTATCTGGGGTAATTCCCGATCCCCGTGATGCAGGTCGTTGACTACCGCAAGTTGTGAGGCCCAGTAATAGGTTTGGAGGCAGGGAACCCCTATCCTGCCCTCCCAGATAGATCTCTGAAGTGTGGTCAGTGCTATGCGTGATTGGCCTCCACCCCATACAAGTCCTCTGAGGAGGGTCTCGACCCGGTCGAATTCTAAGTTTGGAATCTTAAGTGGGGCATTCTGCAGGACATAGATGAATCGTGGAAGAGCCATCATCTTAAAGAGTGCAGCTCTATCTATGAGTGTCATGGGGAGAAGTTTCCAGTGGTGGGTAAGTTTTTGGGAAGGGCATTCCATAAGGAGGGTCCCCAGGAATTGAAACTGGCACTGCCAATTTTTTTGAGGATGGAGTAGTTGTAGCAAACGAGTGGTGTCATTTGAACGCAGAGAGCGTTCCATGGGTTTCTTCATAATCCGGGTAATCAAGTAGGAGGGAGCTTCGTCATGAAGACACTTCAATATGGGGACTAAGCCCTTGTGCTGTAGTCTCTGTTGAATAGGTAACCAGTGTAGGCTCCTTCTGGCTTTCGTAATGTGTGCTTTGCGTTTGGAACCTCAGACAGCACGTACGGCCCAATTCTGGATTACTTGCAATTTTTGTATGTTCGTTTGAGGGGTGCTTATTAAAAGGCTATTGCAATAATCTAGTTTGCAATAAGAAAGTAGCTGTATATAATAGCGCCAAGATGATTTGAGATAACTGACCTGACGATTGAATGATTATTGGGGGAAAATAAAACACTCAAAGTCTTGACAGTTTTGGAAACAGAAATAGAGTATTGAGCAATGATACATTTGTCGTAACCTGCGTCAAGATTTTTCCGCTTTTGTGGGGTGCCCAAAATAAGAAACTCGGTTTTTGCGTTGTTAAGAGCTAATGAATTCAAGGCCATCCATTTTTGGATCTCGGTGAAAATGTGGTTAATGTACTTATCAGTCATCAATATACACACCCGAGGGTTTAAAGACAATCTGTGTATCGTCGGCATAATTTGTGAAATAGACACCCATTTTAGGCAAAAGATCACACAGAAGTCTTGAATAGACATTGAATAATAACGGGGAAAGACAAGACCCCTGGGGGACACCACAGGTAAGAACAGAGTGGTTGGAGTTGGCGTTATCCTTAGTAACATTCATACTTCTTGACCCAAAAATGAACTAAACCAAACTGCAGCTGAGTGGGAGCATCTACCCACCATAGATAGTCTATCCGCCAAAGGTTAGTGATCAACAAGATCAAAAGCGGTGAATAGCTCTAATAACAGAAGCAATGCTGTATTACCTCCATCAATAAGACCAGCAATATGTGATTTCAAGTCGACTCAGTCCTATGATTCGTCCGAAAGCTGGATTGCTGGGCAGCTAAAATCTCATTATTTTCTACACATGCCTAATACTGCATGTAGGCTATTTTATCTAGTATTTTTAGCATAAAAGTGAAATTTTTTATGGGCTGGTAGTTTCCGGCCTCTGCAGTGTCCAGGTTGTCTTTTTTTTTTAACAGGGGCGTAACCCACGCCTCTTTAATATTTTCTGGTACAGTAGACTCTTGAACGCAGCGATGTATGGTATGGTAATTTTTATTTGTAAAGTGCCTATATACAAAGCAAATGTTTTGAAGCGCTCCAGAAGGGAGGGAACAAGGGGAAAAACAAGTCATTCAGAGCCCTTGAATTTCTGAACGATACAAATCTGCACAGGCAGAGTAAGTGCATATAATACAATTAACAGTGTAGAAAATAGCAAATAGGTCTGACGACGATTCTGTAGTTTGTCCAAGTTCATTGAGGCGCCACCATGCAGGGAGAGGGGGACAAGGGAAGACAAGATAGACAAATCTTCAAGGCATGGTACGTTCAGATCGTTCAAGTGCACAGACTGTACAGGAGAGGGGAGGACAATTGCAGGGGTGTGGGAGGCGGGGGGAGTCCAAGTGCATCCAGTCAGTAAGAATGTGGGGTAAGTGCTGAGAGATGCTACTGTCATGGGTCATTGACCAAGTGCAGTAACCATGAGGCAAGTGCAAGGTCCAGAGGCAAGTGCAAGAGGACTGGTGAGGGTGCCAGGGACCTGTGCGACTCTGAGGTACACCCAGTGGCCAGTCAGCAAGTTGTACGGAAAAGGAGGGGGAGAGGGATAGAGCGGAGAGGGAGGTTAGCATGGTAGAGGGAGAGAGAAGGAAGAGAAGAAGAGGAATGTCTTAAGGAGTTTCCGGAACTTAAGGAGATCTGGCTTAAAATGGAGGGCGGCAGGGAGGCTATTCCATAGGGAGGCCCCTGCTGAGGATAATGATCTCCCTCTAAATTTATGCCTGGAAAACCAGCTCACTCACCAAAGGTTGGAGGTAGATGAGTGGAGGGCTTGGGAAGGACAGTATTGAAGTAGGCATTGTAGCAGATCAGTATGTCCCAAGCCCCAGAAAGCCTTGTGGAGAATACAGAGGGTCTTGAACTTGATCCTTGCAGCCACGGGGAGCCAGTGGAGGGATTTCAGCACCAGAGAGCTGCGGTCCCTGGGCTTGAGGCCAAGGATAAGTCTTGCAGTTCTGTTCTGCATGAGTTGTAGAGGCAGGGAAGTTGAGAAAGAGGCTGTTGCAGTAGTCCAGCCTTGAGAGAACCATGGCTCTGGAGACAGTGAGCCGCTGGGGGAAGGTGAGAAAAGGAAGAGTTCCTCTAGCCATTGGGCAGCACTGGAACATACCCTAGACTCCATGGTCTACTAAATGCCTGTTCTTCTGTAGGTTATGATATACCCCGACATCTAAGATGCTACTATGTACCTGCTCAGCTAGTATATACACCTACTCCCTGCTCTGGTAAGATTTGTGCCTCCCCAACAGCACAAGAAGTTTAGGGCTTAAAAGATGCCTGCTCTATTGCCTGATTCTTTGTTTTGTTGGACATTGGAAAAGTCCCAAATGAAATCACTGTCAATGAAACTGGGAGGGTAGGAAAGGATCGCTGTTCGGTATACTGCTCGCTATTCAATAGTATTTCATGTATGCCTAACCCTTGCCACTAAGCTTAACATTATTCAATATTGTGATAGCTTTGATTTATGACATCGCTGACCAAATCAACAGGATTAACAATACTGCTTCTATGATCCATACTGCAGCCATTGCCTATCTTCATGCATTTCTTTAAAATAGTCATGGGCGCCCCTCTGCGTGAACGAACACAGCTAAATGACCTGTTTTTTGGGAAGGTACCCACTCGAGAGTCGGCATCCACACTTGAGCTCACTGTACCTTTCCCGGAAGGAAATATCCATTTGCATACCAGTCTTTGTCCCGCCCACGTGGGCAGTCCACCACCGAAATTCTATGGAAATTCTCTTCTGAACAAGAGTACCAACAGTAACCCCAGACACGCGTTTAGCCTTGTTGGGCCCCATCAGTGAGGTGAAGCTGTGCCTCTCTGAGCACAGTTAGCAAGGGGTTCACATCTGGATGACCCTAGGAAACTTAGGGTGACTAAATCAAAGTCCCTTAAACAATCATGTATTTTTGCTTTGCTCGAATATCAACAGAACTTCTTCTGAAAGTGTGTTTCAATGAGTGCATTTTGTGATGCATGGAGTAGTTCATGAGAGACTTGCCTATCACCCTTGTTGGTAGCAATATCCTAAATAGAACTCCTTCTAAGGACTTTCCATCAGGGTTGTGAAAGAGTATTGATGTATGTGTTGTCATATACAATGCCATTTCTGATGTCACCTTTGATGTACTGGATGTTAGTCTGAGCCGTGCATGGTGGGGGTGCGAGTTATGACTGAGTAGCTTACATAACTGGCAGATTTATTTGGTTTTTTGATTTTGCGGTGCAACCATAATGTCCCCTTCAGTTTTTCTCTGAATTTCACAGGTTTTTATTAAAGCAATGTAACCATAACATCCTGTTTAGGGGAGGAACTTCACACGCAGGACGGCAGGTCATGCCAGTCGATACACCGAAACGCGCTTCAGAAGCAGGTTTATTTTATTTATTTTTAAATTTGTAGCAGCGCACAAAGCCCGGAGGTATAAAGGCACTAGTTACAGTTACATGGTTACAAGTTAGAAGGTTATGAGACAAAAGATAGGAAGTGCAAAAACAAGTACCAAGAGGTGCACAAGATTCATGTTTGAGACTGCAGGAAGAGGCTAAGACTTGCCCAGCCTGCTACGTCCATGTTGCAGTACGGTTGGCGTACTGGATCACAGCAGTCAAATGTAGGGAACGTAATGGGTAAAGCAATAAGGGTTGCAGGGTGCAAACCAGAAAGGCCACGCCCAGCGGGACTTGGGCTACGTCGGCAATGCTGGTTCATAGAGTCTACAGTTAGTAAAGGTGTGGTCTATCGATCACAGTAATAACTACATGACTGGCCTTTTGAAAGCACTGACTGAAAGCCAGGCATGAGTGTTGCCTTGGACAGCCCCTGGGTAAGGGCCATTGAAGTCAGGTGTTTGATAAATCAGTGGGATTAGTCGGTAACATAAAGTTTAACATTCAGTCAATTGAAAAGCTGGATGCAAAAATTGGTTTTCAAAAATGGATGAGCAGAGTTTGATAATAACATTTCTTTTGATTAGCAAACCAGCCCATTTGATTAGCAACATTGTACCAATATGTTTAATGTCACTAGAAGTTATTTGTACCCAAGACAAAAACCGCAGCAGTTGTGTACCGCTGAAGTAAGGCATTAGTGAGAGTAGTCGGGCCCTGCAATTTATTCAAATGTCCACTGACCTGCATTTCTAGTAACTTAGTTTATAAATGCACTCGACCCATGGCCACAAATGACAAATTTAAATGTGCTTTCTGTTAAACGGGGCATGTATTATGAACACACTTTGTTTGGCACACTGCTGCCATGCAGTTACACATTTGACATTTACTGCAAACAATGTAAATGCTAAATAAAAGTTTGAAAAATCCCCTGCAAATGGTGCACACCCTTCATAAAATCAACTAGACTATGTGAGTGGGTGAAAAGACTTTGTAAGCCCTGGATGATTGTCTGTAATATGTTACTTTCATGAATAGACGCACATAAATATGATAAAAAGTCTCTGAAAACAGTTTGGACATCTCTCTTCCGCAGGCACTAATATATCATGCAATTATAATCATAGAGCGCTTTGGATGCTCACTACAGTGTATGGTAGTGCAGTAGATCTTTAGGTATACATACTGGGTGGAACTATTGATCACTACTTTGCCTAAACATCTAGATATCTTTGTCTTTTTCTCCACCACCTCTCTCTTCACATGTGGTGCTCCCCAGGGCACTAACCTCTCACCCTGACTTTTCAATGTCTCTTCCTTCTCCTCTTAGTTTGTGTTATGCGGATGACTCTCGGCTCTCCTGCAGGCTCCCCTCAGCCTCCTCTCCTCTCTCGCTGATTCCTGACTGTCTATCCGCAATTCAGGAATGACGTGCCTCCAACAATCTCTGCCTTAATGCCAGCAGGACTGAGATCCTTCTCATTTGGACCCCTGCTCCTGCTTTCCCTCTCTAACTCTGGCCACCCTCCTTGGTATCATCTTCGACTCTACTCTCTCCTTCTCTCCTCACAACATGGACCTTGCCAAGAAGGCCCACTAACAGCAGCACCTCCTCAGAGGTATTCTTCCATTTCTCACTTTTCCCCAGAAGATCACTGTCTCCAGAGCCCTCTCTCTCTCTCTCTCTCTCTCTCTCTCTAGGCTGGACTACTGCAACAGCCTCTTTCTCAATCTGCCTTCCTCTACTCTCTGCCCTTTGTAACTAATCCAGAACAGGACTGCAAGACTTATCCTTGGCCTCAAGCCCAGGGACCGTATCTCTCCAGCCCTGAAATTTCTCCACTGGCTCCCGGTGGCTGCTGTAAGGAAGGTATGGTATCGACAGTTAAACTTCAAAAACGGTTTGAAAAACGCCTATCTAATCCTAAATCTACAGATGGCAGCAAGCTAAGACCATCAAATAATAACAACACAGTCCTGGTAGTGTCCTGTCAAATAAAAGGGGCCTATACTAATGAACCTATTGCTAATCCCTACCTCTAAATACAAATAGTGTGGGAAACAATGTTTACGAAAAACAAAGAAGTGTTCACAAAATGATTTGTCATAATGTTCAGGCCGCTGGCCTCCCTTCCCCATGTTTTCATCACAGGGATAAGGCGGTACACCCGAGCTTAGCACAGTCTCTGGCTTCTCTAGCAAGAGGATAGAGTTCAATCATTAGTATCAGGGCCTTCCGTGTCCAAGTCTCTTTGCCTTTCAAAAATCTCTTCACTCAGAGGGCCTGATGCGAAAAACAAACAATAAAGTTCTTTTCCTTTTCCAGATTTTCACAGGTAGTCAATTCTTTAGGTAAATCACTATTCGCCTTGCACACCCCTCAGCCGGGCTCAGATCCCTTCAACACAATGTTCGTACTTTATTCATGCATTGGATTTCTCATAAAGTGCTCTTGTTCAGGTAACTCGCGCTTCACCCCGGATTCCCTCTCAGTCGGGCTCAGATTCCTTTCAACAAAATGTTCATAACTTTACACAAATTTGCTTTAACCAAAAGCTTTTAGCTGATCTCCCTCCGCCAGGCTCGGACCAACATCCTTCATGATTTCATCACCTATCGAAGACTTTCGAATGTGGACAGGGTTTTGCTTGACCTGTTGCAGGACCACTTCGATTTCACAATTCTTTGTCCCATTTGCCACCTTTCAGATGGATACCTAACAGCGACTTTCGAATGCGCACCCACGTGGTTCCAGACCCCTCTATGGTACTGTATCTTGGCTTCAAAGTTCAATCACTCATCTGCTGTTTTAATTATGCTTGCGTCACTTCCCACAATTGCTTCATATACAATTCTCTGTAGTTTTCACTATACAATGTTGCTGCTTGCAACCTTGGCTTCAACACAGACCGGTCTGGTATCACTATCCCCAACTCACCGGCTGTGCTGACTTCACTAACGCTGCTTTGTTGTAGGAGCCAACAACAGTACCACGGCAGCAAATGGTTCTCCCCGCCTTGCCTATCGATGTGGGAGAGCCCCGGGGACCTCTGACACACAATGCAGGATTCTTCAGCCTCGATTCCTGGTCTTCAGTTTCTTATCCTTGAAGGTTCCTGAAAGCAACAGTCTTTCATGGAAAAGGTCAAGGGCACTTTCCTCCTTGCAATCCTATTCGGTCTTGCCGTCTTTCACCTTGTATTAAACTGCCGTCTTGGAACTGCTGCTTCCGTGTGTGCTTTGCCTTGCTCAGTGTATTTTCGTGCTCCGACTTTTATCCATGTAGGGAAGTGTGATGGAAGTCAGATGTGTGTAATGATCCATAATTTCTTGACCCTGCCTGACCATTGTATTGTACATGTAGGTTATACGGCTCGGTTGTTAGTCCGTTTTCCCTCACAGTGAGCTGTCGGTGAGAAAGTGTTCTTGTTGGGAAAGGAGGTGGGGGGGGTTGAATTCCTAAGTATCCTACCTGGTAGGATGGGGTGAAGGTGTGACAGGGAAGGGGATACCACGTCTCGCTGTTCCGGTGTCCCACTTCCACTCCTGGAGGGCCCCTCACCCACGTGATCCTCCCACACTGGTCCACCCCCAGGAACTGGATCCAAAAGCGATGGCCGTATCCTCGCCACCTGGATGACTAATCCCCAGGGAATAGTGGTGAGACACCTTCAGGTTTCTCACACTACAAGGATCAAATTCAATACCCTCTGCATCGTCCACAAGGCTTTCTGGGGCCGGGGCCCGAACTACTTCCAACTCTCTCTTCCTAAACACCTTCTTTCTCGAGCGCTTCGCTCAGCCTCCTCCAACTCTCTGAGGGTCAGATGCTTTTCCAGGCATAGAGCGGGCGGGGGCTGGGGGGGAGGGGAGGTTGTAGATCCCTCTGTAATGGCCACCCTGCCTCTCTCAAACTTGAGCTGGACCACCTGAGGTTCCGGAAGCAGCTAAAGACCTTCTTTTCGCTTCTGCTTTCGCTTTCACTCTCTCTCTCCCCTGCTGAACTACCTGCCTGCTGCGAAGACTGGTTGCCTGGCTACCCTCAGAGTCTCATTGTTACCAGGCTCCCTATGACCAGTAGCCCTGCACTGCCTCCAGGCTGACTGCACACTTAGGGGCTGTATCTGGAACCCTACAGTCCCCTGCCTCCTTGCACTTACCCAGAGCTTCACCGCCCTGGCTGCACTTACTCAGAGCATTGCTGCCCTGACTGCACTTCCCCTCTCCCCCCGCCCCCTTGCACTCTTGCATATTGCTCTGGCACAATCTGAATGACACAAGGCCTAGTAAGATCGTTTCTCTCGTCCCTCTGTTTTCCCTCCCTTGTCTTGTCGCGCCTAGAACACTTGTCTACAGGTGCGTTATAAATGACTTATCATATCATGTAAGAGAAAGAAAGTTAAGCAGAGTGGATATGATATGATATGGCATTTATAACACGCTTATACACAAGTGTTTCATGGCGTAGCATGCAGAGAACTGGGCAGACCAGGTGGAATATTGTAGTTTGCTGCCATCTCACTTTCAGGGTAGCTGGTATAAAGCAACCGTGTGATATGAGATTGGCTCGTGGGTTGAGCACCAGTTGCACAGATGTATGTATGCATGCAGTAAGTTACAGAACTAGGTTTTCTATCAGAAGCATTTGGCTGTGTGATGTACATTTTCAAAAGTGTTCACTCTTCAATATGCTGCATCTTGCCCAACAAAATAAAATCTAGTTGACACTGAGATTTAGAGAAACTAACCTAAACTTTACTGTAAAGCATGGCGACAAAGCAGTGCTTTACAGTGGTAATTATGCATTAACAACTTGCATTTGTAGGAATGGAATTGCATGACTTGTCTTAAAAAAAAATAAAAAAAATATATATATTTATTTTTTAACACTTACTGGTCTTTGCCAGACAGGATATAGTTCACTTAATAAAGTATCAACCCGATTGCTCCCGGTTTTCAAATGTTTAAGAACGAAAAATACATTCTCACCTAGCACTCCCTCACAGACCTTTGGCGCGTGGCGTGGAGGAGAGGATTACTGCTACACTCTCTCTCCATTAGCCCCTTGGAACTGGTAGAAAACAGAGAAAATAGTGGCAAGCCCTGCAGGTAAGAGCAATGTAGGACGAGCTCTGTTTTCATTGAACTTAAATAGCTTTGCTACACAAGTGACAATTTAATTAGCAAACCTACAGAATTGCATAGCAAATTGCTATGCGACAGTGCTTATTTTATGCCTTGCATACCTTGGTCGTTTGTCGTTCTGGGGCCCATCCTGGCCCAGGCAGGCCCAGGCAGAAATACTCATGACCCTTTAAGGAGGCCCTGTGAGGAGGCCGGCTTTGCCTGCCGGCTCCCCTGATAACAAAGGAAATAAGTTACCCCAACCAATCCAAGGTTTCAAAATGACTTACCCTTTTCCCACAAGGAAAAGGGTTCTGGATGTACACGTTCAAGGTCACCCGGCTTGAAGTGTCTTACTGAAGAACTGTCCCTGGTCTGTCAGGACAACAAGATGAAAAAAGCATTGCAAGAGGTCATACTCGCTAGGCGTAATTGTTTTCCTCCTTGAAGAGAAATCAGTGATCCATGGATTCCTCAGAGAAGGTGCCACAGGTACCTTTCC
The DNA here is from genome assembly GCF_040938575.1 of Ambystoma mexicanum. NCBI lineage: Eukaryota > Metazoa > Chordata > Amphibia > Caudata > Ambystomatidae > Ambystoma > Ambystoma mexicanum. The sequence continues at coordinate 20,015,439 of NC_090933.1, read as the reverse complement.
CAACCCATCCTCCACGCTGGAGTAATGGGAGGCCTTCCAGCTTAGAATTCTAGACCTCTTTACCAGGCCCCAGTGTCCGCTGCTTTGGCCTCTGCGCCAGTGATGCCATTCGAATCCACTGCACTCAGACAAGCTGGTAGAAAACCTACTAATGTCTGCGACTGTATACCTGCAGACTCTGGGTAAGACCAGTTATTACATTACTCCACTCTATCTCTTGATGTCAGCTCCATCCTCCAAAGCTCCCTAATGAATATACCATGCTCCCTATGGGTGCATTCATATCGAAGATGTAAAACATCTTTACTGAGAAGAGTGATCCCATCCCCTTTGGCCTCGAACCTTTATGCGCCAGAGAGATCAGGGACTTCCCTGAGTAGTTCTGTGGGGAAGATTGTATTGTATGCTATTGTATTGCATGAAAATGTATAAAGCGTGGCAAAGACCCGAAGGCATCAAGGCGCTGGGGGAGAAAACCACCAGAGAGGAGAGGCGAGCAACACCTATTAAAACAAACAAGTGTTGAGCTGCTTGCGGAAGATGGATAAGGCCTGGATGCTCCTGATATGCAAGGGGAGAGCATTCGTCAGGGTCAGTACAGAAAAAGATCTGCCTCGCGCACAAGAGCGTTGGAAGCGGGGGACGGTCAACAGAAACCTGTTGGCTGAATGAAGAGTTCTCTTGGGTTGGTAGAGAGACAACTTCGACTGTAGACACTTGGCGCCCATGGAGTGGATAGCAGGATGAACCGTGCATAGGACCTTGAACTTCACCCGAGTTCTGACGGGCAGCCAGTGAAGACGCTGAAGTAGGTCCTGAGAATGGGATAGTCTAGGGGCATTAATAGCCAACCTAGCTGCCGCATTCTGGAGGGTCTGAAGTCGTTGGAGCAATATTTCTGGCTGGCTCAAGTAGATGCCATTGCAGTAGTCGATTGCACCCATAATAGAGGCAGTGACAATTTTGCTCCTGGCCTCATTGGGGAGAAACAAGAGCACCTTCTTCATTGGGTGCCTGACCAATCACTAATATCTCGGTCTTTTCCCCATTCAGCTAAGCCAATTTTCAGACATCCAGTGACGCACGACTGAACGGGAAGCTCTTAGAAGTTCGAAAGGGCTTTCCTTATTTATTTTATTTATTTATTTGCATTTGTATAGCGCACTTGCAGCCCAGGGGCATCGAGGCACTGTTACAAGAAAATGTAGGACTCAGTATTCAGGGAATATACAGAAAGTATACATTTGACCAAAGGTCTCTTGGTTACACAGATACAGGCAAGGATACAAAGGATGCATGACATGAGTTATACAGATCCATACTGACGTAGGGAGCATTTCATACAAACAGTTTGTCTTGGTGGCTTTGCGGAAGGCTTGGTGGGACTGAATCATTCTAACGTGAGGTGGGAGTGCGTTCCAGTGGTTAGCTGCCCGGGTGGGAAAGCTAGACCCCCTTAGGAGAATTAACATGAAAAAAGATCTGCTTATTGTCCGCGTACATGAAGAAATGCACACCAAAGCTGGCAATAATCCTAGCAAGAGCGACCAAGTATTAATGAAAAAGCAAATGGGAGAGCGCTGAGCTTTGAGGAACTCCACAGTCCACCACCATTGGGGGGGGGAGTAAAATGAGGGAGAGACACCACTTGAGTGCGAGCAAATAAAAAAGAGGAGAACAATTTCAGGGGCACTCCCGAGACACCAGCCTCCAATAGACACTGTAACAGTCTCTGATGGTCAATGGTATCAAAGGCAGCGGAGATATTGAGTAAAATAAGAACACTCGTCTCTCCAGTCTTGTGCCAGTGCGATATCATCGTGGAGTGCAATCATCTGATTCTGTACCCATCCCATGTCAAAAATCTGCCTGGAAAAAGTAGGTAGAAAGCTGGGGGGTGACAATTGATTCCAGCAGTTTAGTCATAGCGGGAAGAAGCGAGATTGGGCGATAACTTTCTACCACTGAGGGATCAAGGTGAGGCGCCTTGAGCAGCGGGGAGACCACACCGTGCTTGAGGGGAGGGGCAATGAAACCGGTAGTGCACGAATATTGAAGCGCCTCAGTGAGCAACGGAATCAAATTCAAAAACGGTTCCTGCAGAATATACAAAGGAATAGGGTCCGCGGAAGACTGAGATTTTAGCTTTAAACGCGTGTCTGTAACTAAAGTTTCTGTAATGGTAACATTCAGGACACAAACGTGTACTGGGCGCTTTGTTTTCCCCACATAATGTTTCGCTTAGATACATGTAATAATATAGACCCCATTCGATATTGTACAATATGTGAAGTGCTTCAATACCCACGTTTTACCTTTTGGCTTCAAAAGCAGGACAAACAGCACAATTACCACATTTTAAATGCCGCTTGATGGGGCCTGGGGGTACACCAAGCATTGAGCAAGTGTTTCTATTGCTTCCCTCTATTTTCCTTGCTGCTTGCACTACTGACTGATGCAAATTGACTCCTTTTTTAAAAGCAAAGAGGGGTCTGGCCAGATTAGGCACCACAACCTGTAAAATATGCCAATTGCGCATAATAAGATTATGTAATAAATTACTCAGATGGCAAACGGTCGTGACTCACACTAGGCGATTGTTCTCAATTTTTTCTTTAGGTTCAATCTAATTTTCCGTAGTGAAAAACCTGCCTGTTTGATGGAGTGCTTAAGTAGCATTTGTGGGTAACCCTGAGTTAAAGGCGAACTCTCATAATATTTGCTTGGTTATGAAACTGTTAAATGTGTCCATTTTCTTTGCACGTGCAAAAACTGGTTAAAAGGAATATTATTTTTCAGACTAATAGGATGTTGGCTGTCATGATGTAGGATAGTGTCCCGCCTCTTTCCTAAACAGTGTTACTTCCACATTGCCACCAGCCACTTGAATCAATCCAAAAAGGAAATCTCTTTCCGGCTAGATGACCATATAAGTTGGAGGTTCTGATTTGACTCATTAAACCAGGAAACAAGACATAAGGGTAGTAGAATCGCTTTGCCACACAATAAGGATGTCAACAATGTATCTGCAGTAAATCTTGATCTATGCTCGAAAGTGGTCTCCTGGAGCTAAAACCTAGTTTTCTTTGACATTTTATACTAATAAGTTTGTCAGCAGGGGGCAAATGCAGCTCCCAAAGACGTGTCATGGATCTGTTTGTAAAAGACTTAGCCTTCCTGCGCTTTCTGGGCCTTATGTCCTACTGCATCCTCGGATATGCATGAGGTCGCTTCAGTGGCTTCCCAGTTATTTGTCTCAGTTTCCCGTGGTGCAAGATTCCGGCAAAGATGTCAGAGACCTAAAGTGGTGGTCCCTACGAGAAGATCTGCTAAAATGTGCATTGCTTCAGCAACCTTGCCCCAAACTGACAGTCATGAATGCATGCATGAAAAGTTGGGGGGCTCACCTGCAAGACCTCATGTCCTATGGTCTCCATCAGAGTCCTTGGAACACATTATTTTGCTGGAATTGAAAACAATCAGGCTGGCCCCGGCTGCTTTTCTCTCTTTAATATGGGGCAGAAATGTGCTGATCCTGTAGGACAATACAGTGGCCATGCACTACCTCAACAAACGAGGTGGTGTGGTGTCCTTGTTGCAGAGAAACAATGAGACTGTGGTCCTGGGCTCTGGAGAATGACATGTCTCTGATGTCAGCTCACCTCGCCGGGACAGAGAATTTCATTGCAGATACCTTGAGCAAACCAAATTCGGCCTCCCATGAGTAGGAGCTCTGTCAGCAAGTTCTATGGGACATTTTCTTCCGATGATGGACTTCTGAGGTGGACCTTTTCACTTTCAGTATGACCAGGAAGTGCATGTTTTTCTGTTCCAGGAAATTTCCTCGACTGGGAGCTCCAGGGAAAAAAGAGATGGTCAAATGGACAGTCATCCTCATCTATACGTTCCCGCTGATCCCCCCTCATCATGCTGGTTCTCAAGACACTACACTTGTTTGGGTCCGCTTTGATTTTGATTGCTCTGCACAGGTATTGGAGGAGGCAATAACTTGTTGCTGGACACGTCTCTCTGCCCTCCGTTGTACCTTTCATGGAGAGTGGATCTGCTCTCCCAGTCGGAATAGTGGGTGCTCCATCCGAACCCCAACAGCCTGAACCTTTATGCCCGGCTGCTGAGATGCTGAGCTATTAGGTGTGGGATTTGTTATACAATGTCCTGTACATGCTCCTCTGAGCTTGCAGGCCTGCTACCATGTCCATTTATGCCTGTAGGTGACATACATTTTTCAGCCTGGTGCCCGTCTGGATGTTCTGCTATCTTCGGCCTACAGCTTGCCATTATGAAGGGGTACCTTGCCACGATTTTTGTTTTCAGGAGGACCCCTGATCAGGGCTCTTTCTCCACAATCCCCACTCTTGTACAACATTTGATGGATTTTGAAACTAGTTTCCACAACGCCAGTTTGTTGTTCTGGCATGGGATTTAAATTTAATGTTGCCATTTCTTATTAATGCTCTGTTTGACCCTGTGCATTATTGTTGTTTACAGTTGCTCACCCTTCAGGTGATTTTCCTGGTTGCCATCACTTCCGCTAAGCAGCTGAGTGAGCTCCAGAAGTTCTCTTTTAAACATCCCTATTTGTTTTTTTCCAAACAGAAGATGACTTTGAGAGTAAGGATTCCTTCCGAAGTCTCAGATTTCCATCTTTCTCAATACATCCATCTACCTGTTTTATTTTCATCCACCTTTTTCTTCGAAAGCAGAGGAGTGATTCCATCGGCTTCGACCCAGCGTGGACTCTCAGCTACTACATGTCTCAGACAAGGAATGTCCGGAAAGATGACCAGCTTTTTCGGGGTTATGCTAGTGCCAGTGATGACAGAGATCTGACTAAACAAGCCCTGTCAAAGTGGATCATCCTCTGCACCTCGGAACCCTACGATTTGGTTGTAAAGGATGTTCCTCAAGGTCTCAGAGCACATTCGATAAGAGGACTGGTTGCCACCTCTGCCCGGCAGAGAGGAGTCCCTGTTCTATATATTTTCCAGCCATCTACGTGGGTCTCATTGCACATGTTTGCCAAATGTAACTGCTTGGATTCCCAGTCGAGTCAGAACTCTTGTTTTGGTAGAGCGATCCTCCAGAGCTTTCTGGTATAGGTGGTGCACTTGCTCTACTTCCTCCTCCAGGTGAATGTACTACTTTGAGAGTATAACATAGATGAACCCGTGGGAGGAAGGAATCTATTAGAAGAACCAATTGCTAACCTCTCAGTAATGTTCTTTCTGATGGATGTTCCTCCGACAGATTCTTCATCGCCCGCCCATCATATCCCGCTTCGTGGATAACTAGTACAGACTCAGTATATCCTGGCCCAGTTGTCGTACCTGGCACAGGGCACATACAAGCATTGAGCCCACCAGATGCAGATCCACGCATCACTGTCTTGTGGTGGAACAGGTTTTCGAAGAGCAGCTGCACTGGTAGATATTTATAGAGGAGGAACATCCACCAGGAAAAATACTGGTCCACCAAGGCAAAAGTGAAATCGTAGCACGTATGGATGGGCTGCTAGCGCCAAAGAAATATTAGCAGCTCGAATCAAGATGGCGGCCGCTGAGTGAAGGGGGCATAGAGCCAGCGTCATGAAAGTTGTTTTATGCGAACCCAGTCCGCCAGCAGCAACTTCAAACTCTAGGGGCCCAGATGCAGCGAACGGGAACCCTCCCTGGTCAAACGCTGAGGTGAGGAGCAAGAATGGGGTGTCCGACCTTCTCCATTCTGTAGTGCTCGATTGCCCTGGGAAGGCGTCCATGCAGAGGACCTGAACCAGTGCTCAACCAGGCGTACTCCCGACCCGTGCTCTGTGAAGGGGTTGGCATGTAAAGCATGCTAGCCAGCAGCACAACACCCCTGTGACCCTCCTCGACTCTGCAATACACGCAACCGGTTGATCCCGTGCTGCAGGTTCAGCAGAGTGCTCCAGCTCTCATAGCCCGCAACGCGGACACAGCTGCAACTGCCGCATGGCCTGAGCCCTCTTTCCCCCGTCCCAACAAACCCTTCCCGATGCTAATGCCTCATGGACCTGAGGGACGCAGGGATCAACTTACACAAGCAACACTGTCGGACACAGATCCTGAGATCAGCAGTGATTAAGTAATGTAACAGATGGGGGTGATCACACATACCCCCAAGAGACTGCTTTGACCTAGAATCTTAAAGCCTCAGGAAAAGAGTGCCTTCCTCAGCCTGACGGGGGCTGCAGGAGGGTTCTCCATCAGACCCACCGGCGCTTCTTGGACATTCACTCCCTGGGACTGCAATGTAAAGCACGCAGACGCCTGAAGTCACCAGTGGCCAATAGAGCAGTGGCTACAGGAACATGGAGTCTGCTACAGATGGGGGTTTCCCTGTAAACTGATAGTTGAACACCGCAACCAACGACAGTACACAATATCGTCGGACACTGCAGCAGAAGAGTTCATGGCAATGGCGGCGGGCTAGGGGCGTATGAGCATAGGAGAAGGGACAGCCCCCTCACGGGAGGTTGACTGAAAAGGAGAGCGAGACTGTTCCAATAAACCTTGGAGAGCTCTGCAGAGGATGCGGGGGAACCCGAGGAAGAAAGTGTGATGCCTGCAAGAGGATCGCTGAGCAGTCAACAGTTAGTAGCTTGGGAGTATAACCCTCTACTTTCCCTCGGAACGGAAACTGTTCAACTAAGATATGCGAGGATACTCGTGAATAATAGGTGGGGATGAGATAAGTTGTTTTTATTAAGCTTAGAGGCTGGGTCATGCAAGTAACCCATTTGATTTCATGGGTATGCCTGGATTCATATGCTGGGAACAAGTTGAAATTCGATAGCGCCCACAGTGATAAAACCCAGTATAATGCCCAATAATGTGTTGGACATGTTGGGATTCATAACTATTGGGTTTTTCATTATGGGGATTTGGAAAGTTGCAGGTTTTGGTAATTCGGGAATGAATAAGGGTAATTTTATTTCTGGGAACTCAGCAATGACTCATTTATTTTGGAACTAGCACTGCTGAGTATCGAATCACTCACTTCATGAAGACACTTACGTGAACACATGCCATGTTAGATGAACACAAACCCCCCCCCTCCAATACACAAGCGCAGAATGTTGATCTGGGAGGATGAGTCCCTGAGATTTCTTGTTTGACCTTGAATGTCCAAGGGCTTAATTCCCCAATAAAGTGGAAAGCTTTTCTTCAGCTCCACATAACGGAAGCACTGACCAACTACTTTGTGGAGAATTACATCGGCGACATCGACCCATACTTACTGTGGGATGTATGGAAAGACGTTCTAACAGGGACTGCCATTAGTCAAGCAGCATCATACACGAGAGCCCGAAAAGCCAGGGGGTTAGCACTCGAAAGAGAGGTTAGCCCCTTAGAGCAATTCCACAAAAGGGAAAACACGTGGAAATACTTGCAGGAACTACAAACAGTCCAGAAAGTGTTAGAAGCCCACTTGACAAACAAGAAGTGAAAACTCTAGGATTCTACCTAGACGCCACCATGAACTTTGCCAAACAAGTTAACTCTCTAGCCTCTGCTACGGCATATACATGCAAACTTATCAGAGCTAGTAAGCAATTCCTTTCCACAGACAGCTGCATCACACTGGCAAGAGCCCTTCTACTATCCAAATTAGATTATTGTAACAGACTATACATTGGGGCAAATAAACAGACCATTCACAAAATACAAGTCCTCCAGAACAATGCCCTGAGAGCAGCGCTCAAGATTAACAGAAAGGAGCATATATCCTCTGTAAGAAGAGAATACAAATGGCTATCCACCTTTGATAAAATTCAACTCAAGATCGCCTCCCTCACACACAAGTGCCTCAACAATAAAGCACCACCCTACCTCATGGACAGGCTATGTAAAAGAACCTCATCCAGACCAACAAGAACAGCCAACGCAAACTGCCTCCAAGTCCCGCCCTTCAAACTTTCCATTATAGGAGGTCATAGCTTCCCAGTCAAGGCTGCGCAGCTATGGAACTCTCTCCCCCAAGGCATCAGAGAACCTCAGCCCTTCGCTAACTTCAGACAGACCCTGATCGGGTGGCTGAGAGAGCTAATGACATCTAACTACTACAACTGGCATAACCCCTAGATGCACTACCCTTGACACAACTGTATATCATAACCCCCTGACTATCCAGGACACTGGCACCCGGTTACTTCACTGCTCCTTGACCTGATCCTGTGTACATGTGTATATATCTGATTATTGCAACATTGATGATGTCTGTACTTTCCTACTTATTGTAACATTGATGATGTCCGTATTTTCCCACTTATTATGTACTTGTAACTAAGTTGAGCATTTTCTTGTATGTTGCGCCCTGATGCCCCAGGGTATGGTGCGCTCTATAAATAATAAACTAAACTAAACCAATGCAGCACAAACCATGCTCAATACAAGGCAGTTCTACTATGTAAATGCGAATAAGGCCAACAGACTATTGACAGCTAAACTCCATAAACAAACTCAGTGCAACTACATAAATGGCCTGAGGAACAGTCAAGGTAACAGTTGTTCAGGAGGGGAACAAACTATCTCTAATGGAGAGCTATTTCGAAGGGGTAGGGGCCAAAATCCCTGGTGACCAAGTGCAAAGAGCACACTTCATAGAATTAGCGAGATTCCCAAAACTCTCTGGAGAAGATGTGGATGCGTTATAGGCAGAAATGATTGAACAGGAGGTCTGGAGTGTCATCCAAGGACTCTCATCGGGAAAGGCCCCTGGCCCAGATGGCTTCTGAGCCCAGTTTTACAACATTTTTGCACAGGTGCTCTCTCCTCACTTAACCAAAGTTTTTAATAGTTTCCTGAGGAAGGGTTAGTTCTCGGAATCTATGTCAAAGTCTGTAATTATGCTGATCCCGAAACCGTGAAAAGATGATTGCTCTGCATATAGGCTGATTGCATTACTTAATGTAGACATTGAAATCTATGGAAAGGTTATAGTTTACCGACTGATGGAAGTTTTACCCAGGCTAATTGACCAAGACCAGACAGGTTTTATATCGGAATGGGGGTGCATGATAATATCCAGCTACTAGTTGATTTAATTGTGGCCAAGGAAGAGATACAGCAACTCTTTGTGGTCCTGTCTCTGGATTGCCCACAAGGCATTCGACAGCATCTACTGGGAGTACTTGGAAGCAGTACTGCAAGACTATAACTTGGGGCCAACCTTTAGACAGTTCATCAAGGCCAATTATAGATCCCCAAAAACTAAACTTAACGGTAACAGTCAATGGTCCCAATCAATCCTGATAGAAAGAGGCACGAGGCAAGACTGCCCACTTCCTCCTTGACCCCCTTCGTATTTGCTCTGGCCATGGAACTCCTGGCCCAACAGATCTGCGGTAACCCAGGGATCCGCAGAGTGACATTTAGGGGCTGACACACAAGACAGCATTGTACACAAACGTGTTATGTTTCCTCGCGGATCCCTTTATTTCATTGCCAGAGCTGGTCAATACTTTGGACGAGTTTGGTGATGTCTCGGGGTGGTGATGTCTCTATCCATATTAACTGGGACAAGTCGGTGGGCCTGAACCTAAGTGAGACCTGAACAAATATACGTTCGCTGCAGGAACATTCCTCTTTCAAATGGGCAGATGATACAATGGCATACTTGGGAGTTAAACTCACTGCCACTTGCATGCGCACAAATCTCTGATTTAATGAGGGAATCCAAAGAACAATTATCACGCTGCGACCAACAAGAAATCTCGTGGCTGGGTAGAGTACAAGCAGTAAAGATGATACTGCTTCCGAGACTACTATATTTCTTTCAAGACTTGCCTATACAAATACGGTCGAGATCTGGAGGAGCTCTAGAGACTGATCACCCAATTCATCTGGTCGGGTCAACGTCCTAGAATACAGAAAAAGGTTACGAGGAAATCCCCGAATGTAGGTGGACTGGGTGTTCAATCTATACGAAAGTACTTCCTAGCGACAAAACTGCCCACGATACTAGATTGGCTGACAGATATGAGATCCCTGAAGTGGAAAGAGATTGAGAAGGTCGGGACTCACTCCTGTTCTACGCTTGCTCCTGTTCATAAAGAAAGATGCTAGACAGAACGTAGGGGGAATACTGCATACAACAACTTGCACCCTAAAACATTGGGACAGGGCAGGCCAACTCATTGGGATCCTTAGGGGTCATGGCCCACTCACCCCAATCACTAACAACCCAGAATTCTCTACAGGGATGAACAAACAGACTTTTGTAAATTGGGAAAGGGACTCTCCATTGTGATTAGGTGACCTATATAGGGAAGGGGAACCCTTAACTTTCAGTGAATGTAAGGCAAAATTTGGGCTCCCGAGACCGAAAGATTTAGGTGCACGCATTGGATTACAAACACCATGGTCAAAAAGGCAGCGAATAGAACCCCCATTGGGCTAGAACTCATGAATCGAGAAAGCAGGAGGTCCAGTAAGGTTTCCCAAATATATAGGCTTCTAGAGAACTAGAGGAGAAAGGAAAACTACTGTATATGCTTAAATTGGAACAGGAAATTGGGCAGGAAATCTCAGAAAGTCCTGACATACCATTTGGCAGAGGGCTCACAAGAGATCGAAGTCTATGCAAATCAAAGAGGGGGGCTATTAAACTATGCTATAGATGGCACCTCCCATCAGCGAGGCTCCATAAAATATTTCCAAATACCTCTGAGCGCTGGTGCGACAGGGGAGACATGATACACATGTGATGGACCTGCCCTGTGATACAAGTTCCTTGGAAAGAGGTCTTGGCTCAGATGAAGGAAATTATGGGTAGCCAACTCCCCCTATTCCCCTTGCTCGTGATCCTGGGAGACGTCCCGGAAGACGGTACGGTTCCACTTTCAGGCCCACAAACAACCCTTATCCAATTATTACTTGCAGCAAAGATAACTAGGGCACGTTTTTGGAAATCGCAGGAGGGCCCCCAATAGCATATTGGTGGAATAAGGTATGGGATATTTTGCCCATGGAAAGGATTACAGCTGACCAAATCCATCCCCAAGTACACTAGGATATGGTTCCACTTTATAGAACATATAAGGGATTGGGAGGCTGCATTGCAGAGACCGTGACGTATGAGGCACTTATGCCTTGGGAAGCGGACCTTGCGGAAGGAACTGAGGAGGTATTCCTGAGAGAGGGCCATAAACATGTGCGGTTCTAGCCCGCCTAGGAACAAAGGGATTTCAGCTGAGATCGACTATACACCTATACGCGATTGGGTAGGCTTTGACTGCAGTGCTACAGTAGTGGAAAATGTATATTATGATTTTTCTTCTGGGGGTTAAAGGGGGAGGTGAAAACTGAAAATCTATTATTCATCAGTGATATCTTTTTTTTTTTTTTATTTTTAAATATTTTTTATTTTCAAAATAAAACAATGCAAACCAAACTTGCAGCATTATACATTACAAACTGTAAACATCAATTAATGCCATGTTACTGCACTTCGAACCCCCACCCCCCAAGAGCTTATCAACCTTACAGTTCTGTGTACACTTGGTGGGGCCGGGCGTCGCCCCTCTCGGAAGCAGCAGGGTCCATCTCCGTGCCAAACAGTCCCGTAATTAACATTCTCCAAGCCGCCAGGTTGCCCACTTCTTCCTCCCCACAATTACCACACGCTTCCTGCCATACCACCGTTTCAGCCTCTGCCCACTTCTGCAGGTCCCGCCACCATATCTCTATTCTTGGCCCATGGCGTTGCTTCCAACTCATAGCTATCCTTCTCTTAGCAAGTACATACGCCAGGTCTCTCAGTTTCCCGAGATGTTTGGTGTTCCGTGGTCTAGGGAACCCTCCCAGGAGGCAGGCCCAGGCCGTGTCAATGCGTAGCAGAACCCCCTTATCTGCTAATTTCTGTGCCACTTCCCCCCAAAAGCCTTCAATCACTGGGCAGGACCAGAACATATGTGTCATGCCTGCGTCTTCTTCATCGCATTTCGGGCATGCTTGTCTACCTGCGCTCGCAAACTTGGCTATTTTCTTCGGGGTCATATATGCTCTGTGCGTGATGTACAGCTGTATTTGCTGCAATCTAGCATTCCTGGACACTTTCTTATGGTATCCCATGGCCCGTTCCCACATCCCATCAGTCATCTGTGCCCCCACTTCCGTTTCCCAATCGAGCCTCAAATCCATCAAGTCCTTCCCCACCCGGGTCATCACCACCTCATATAATCTAGAGATCTCATGCCCGCCCTCTGATATATCATATATCGTTCCGATCAGTGCGTCCGGATCTTCCGCTAGCACCGTCTCCGGCCAAGTCTTGCGGATGATCTGTACCAGCCTTAGATATGTAACATATTGGCCCCCGTGCAGCCCTGTTTCTTCACCCAGGTCTACAAATTCTCTAATGGCCCCATCCTGCCATATGTCTCCCAATGTGGCCAGCCCAACCGTTTCCCAATATGTCCTGATAATTTTCCTGAGCTGGCTTTCCCCCATAGTTAGGGCGACCAGTGGCACATGCGGGGAACACGGGCACGGGCTCTCAATCAACTGGCACATTCTGCGCCAAATTCTCCACCCCAACAGCAACATACATGGGCGTCCTTGCAAGTCCGACCTAGGGACCCAGACAACCTCCTTTAGATAAAACGGGGCGCAGTCCCTCCCAACCAGCCTAGACTCAGGAGTATCCTCATCAGAGAGCCATTTGGTCACGTATTGCAGCTGGCTGGCCACATAATAGGCCTCAAAGTTCGGCAGCTTGATGCCTCCCCTATCGTGGAAATTTTGGAGTTTCCACAAGGCTACCCTGTTGCGGATGCCGTGCCACAGGAAGTCCCTGCATACACTATCAAGTTTGACAAAGAACTTCCTGGGTATCAAGTATGGTATATTGCTGAAAAAGTGCAAAAGCCTGGGCAGGACCACCATTTTAAGCATCGCCCCCCGGCCCACCATTGCCAGCGGCAGCTTCTCCCAAAACCGCATACTATCATGGATTTTCTTTACCGCCGCCTCGGTATTGTGCAAGTGTTCTTCCTTCACAGCATGATATACATCAATTCCGAGGTAGCGGAAAGACTCAGTTGCCCAGGGCACGGGCAACACCGGCAACCGTTCCAGAGGGACCCCAATGAAGCTCCCCAGCGGGAACATGCTCGATTTACTGGGATTAACCGCTATGCCGGACAACTCCGCATACTTTTCCATGACCTCTAAAATGTACTGGAGGTTTTCCTCCGGATACTTCAGGTACAACAACAGGTCGTCAGCATATAGGGATATCAAATGGTTCTCTCCTCCCACCTCGATGCCAACCAAGTCATATTGTTGTCTGAGGTACACCGCCAGGGGCTCCAGGGCCAATATGTACAGCATCGGGGACCAGGGGCATCCCTGTCTGGTGCCTCTGCTAAGTCGCCACCTTTTGGATATCACAGATCCCGTGCGCACCCTGGCCAGTGGCTCGCTGTACAGCAGTTTCGCCCACCTCACGTAGCCAGGCCCAAACCCGTACCCCTCCAAGGCCGCCAGCAACCACAGCCACCTCACTGAATCAAATGCCTTAACTGCATCTAGGGACACCACCACCATCTCTTCATCACTTCTATTCCCCTCTTCAATCACCCGGTGAAGTCGCCTGTGATTGTGAGTTATGTTTCTGTTGGGGACATAGCCCGTCTGATCCGGGTGTATCAGTTTACTGATGACCCTTCGTAGCCTGTTGGCCAGGACCGCCGTCAGGATCTTGCTGTCCTGGTTCAACATCGACAGCGGCCTATACGATCCACAGCTTTGTCGGGGTTTATTAGGCTTGGGGAGCGGCACTATCAGCGCTTCTCTGAGCGTTTCCGGTAACCGACCCTTCTCGAAAGATTCATTGAACATTTCTAGCATCGGGGGGAGTATCTCTGCCCCATACACTTTATAAAACTCACTCGGGAGTCCGTCCGTGCCCGGAGTCTTACAAGTGGGCAATCCCTTCACTACCTCCTCCAGTTCCTCTAGTGTAATAGGTGCGTCCAGCTCCTCTCTTTCTTCATCACTAATCCTGGGCAGCTCTATGTCTTCCAATGTAGTTCTGATCTCTGCCTGATAGTCTCCCCCTTTGTCCTCATACAGTGCTCCATAATAATCAAGGAAGGCTGCATTAACTCCTTCTTGGGTGTCTACCTCCTCTCCGTCCTCTCTAACTATCATCCTGATCGGGGGCCTAGGGGTTTCTCTCTTATATAGCCATGCCAGTAGGCGGCCAGTTTTGTCTCCGCCCGCGTGCTGCCTCTCAACATATTTCCTATAGTTAAGGTTACAGAGCCTTTCCCAAAGCTCCGAACACCGCTGCTGCAGCTCAAGTACTAGGTCTGCGTCCCCTCCTGCCTTGCTACATTCGCGCTCCAATTGTCTCTCCGCCTTCTCTAGCTCCATCAGAACCCCACCCTGCAGGCCCTTTGACTTGGAAATAGCGTCCCCTCGTAACACAACCTTGAATGCCTCCCAAAGTGTACCAGCCGAATCTACACTGCCCGTGTTAACCTCAAAGTACCGCTGGATCGCCTCCCTGATGTCCTCCCTAAAAACCGTGTCCCTAAGCGCCTCCGCACGGAGGCGCCATGTAGGTATCCGTGCACGAGGGCGGCCATACTGCCAGGTCAACACTAAGGGCGAGTGGTCCGACAGGACCCTCGCTTTATATTCAATTTGAGTGGTCGCCATCACCACTTCTGACGTGGCAAAGAAATAATCCAATCTCGTGTGTAGGCGCTGTGGAGCAGAGTAGTGAGAAAACTGCGAGGTATCAGGGTATTTCAGTCGCCAAACATCCGCCAACCCAAAGTCGCCCAGCAACGTCTGTAATACTCTGGCCGCTGGGGTGGGCCGATCAATCCTATCATCGGACCTATCTGCCCTTGGGTCGAGAACACAGTTAAAGTCCCCTCCCCAAATGATCGCTCCCCCCACATATGTGCCCAGACGGGTGCATAGGGTCCTGAAGTATGCAGCAGCATTCTGATTGGGGGCGTATGTGTTAATAATGCAAACCTCTCTATCCTCTACCAGGGCTCTAAGCATAACCAGCCTGCCCTCCGTGTCCACCTCCTGCCACGTGACTCTGAACGGAACGTGCGGTGCTACCCAGATTAGCACTCCCCTGGCATAGGCAGAGTACGGGGAGCCCACCACCATGCCACTCCACTTTTTCTCAACCAGTTCTAACTTGTGCCGGTTCAGGTGTGTTTCTTGCAATAGTGCAATGTCAATCCTCTGCCTTTCGATGGTACTACATAACTTTATTCCTTTTTAAATAACTATTAAGTCCCCTGACATTCCAGGTGACAATCTTAAGGTCTCCCATGGCAAGTACGTTCCTCCCTGCCTCCCATGTAGCGACCCCCAACCGCCCGCATGACACAGATAGCGTTTCGGTCCAGTAACTCCTCATATAAGCTCAAACTCCCTTCAACTATATACACAACTAAACCCCAACTTCCCTCCCCTCCCCCACCCGTGCCTTCCCCAACATCACACACCCCAACTGCTGCCCAGCTCCAGCATCAGAGCTCAGGCACCCCCACATCTAGCTCCGCAAGCACCGGTCGGTGAACGGAGCCCAGTAGGGTGAGGTCACCCCAACGGCCACCCAACTAAAACTATTGTGGGGTAGAGAGTATCGCCCCGTAGGGCTCCCGATCAAATAAACATTCACAGTGTCTTGACAAAATAGTGCAATCATCTGACCTTCTTTACCGAAGGTGTCACACCGACTATATTCAAGTCCCACGAGCCACGCCATCTTGCGACGCCATTTTACGATTCCCGTATCTCTTCCGAGCCCTTTCTGGGCCGAACTTCTGATTCCTGGGGGCATCCTTGCGCATCGAGCCATCCCATAGCATCCTCCGGGGTTTCAAAAAACAAGGTTTTATGTGCATGGGAGACCTTCAATTCTGCAGGATAGAGTAACATATATTTGTGGCCCGCTTCTCTCAGCCTCCGCTTTACAGACCCAAAGTTCATGCGACTACGCTGTACAGTCAGAGTATAATCTGGATAAGCCGTGATGTTTGCCGCTCCTCTCGTGATCGTCCCTCCTTTACGAAAGTATTCCAGTATCCTCTCCCGGTCGCGGTAGTTAAGGATTTTGGCGATCACAGGCCTAGGCGGGTTCCCCGGAGGTGGCCTCCTAGTTAGGGCTCTATGTGCTCTTTCTACTGCAAATCCTTGAGATAGGGCCCCTCCAGGTATCTCCTGTAAGAACATGGATTCGATGAAATCCGTAGGGTCACGGCCCTCTATCCCCTCCGGTAGGCCCACGATGCGGATGTTGTTGCGACGGGCTCGTCCCTCGGCCTCCTCCGCTCTGCTCTCCAGGTTGCCCATCCTTTGTGTCAGGGCATGCAAATCAGCCTTATGAGTGGCGCAATCTGCTGTATTCGGGCCAACTTCTTTTTCGAGGGACTCCGTGCGCTCCGCCAGGGCCCTGACATCTTGTCGTAGCAGATTAACGTCCTCTTGGACCTCTCCAACCTTGCGGACCAGTGCAGTCTTTAGTTCAGTAACGGCCAGTTACAGCTTTGATTCCCAGGCCGCCCTCAGTTCCACAATCGCCGCCAGGATTTCTTGGTTGGTGCACGAAGACGTCGTGCCACTCCCAGCCAGCGCATCCTTACTTTTGGTAGTGTCCTGGCTCGGGGGAGTTTTAGTGAAATCGTC
This sequence comes from Ambystoma mexicanum, assembly GCF_040938575.1. Classification (NCBI taxonomy): domain Eukaryota; kingdom Metazoa; phylum Chordata; class Amphibia; order Caudata; family Ambystomatidae; genus Ambystoma; species Ambystoma mexicanum. The sequence goes on along the minus strand of NC_090933.1, from coordinate 19,998,736 downwards.
TAAGGTAGGCTGTTTCACCTTCGGCCGCACCGGCCTGCTCGACATGACTCAGGAAATCGATCGGTTGCTAAAGTAGCAAGTTTGTGTACAGTGCACCTTCACAGCTAGGCCACCGTTCAACTCGCTCCTATTCCAGTCCCGGGCCATGGTCGGCCATTTTGAGTCGCCCTTTGTTCGCGGAGTCTTTTAACTCGTAGCCACCGATCTCCGTCGCCGTTGATCCTATTCTCTCCAGAAGTTCACAATGCGTGGCCAATACCTTCCCACACCATCATGTGTATCGTCGGTGGTCAGCGATCCGTCGTACCGCACATATTTGCCCGGATCGTTGCAGGATCTCGGGAGCTCCTCCAGAACGCGTCCTCCTACATGGCTCTCGTAGCCACGCCCCATTCATCAGTGATATCTTTCATGCTGAATGTTGGTATGTGCGTTGAAGGAAATGGGGGAAAAAAAGCTTATTAAAGAAAAATGAGGAAAGTCATTTCTTCTTCTGGCTTATTTTATACTTCAGAGATTAAATGTTTTCACAAATAAGTTACATTTTGTTGTGTTTTCTATTAATCATACCTAGATGTTTTGACAAATTGAGCATTTAAGCACAAACCAGCTGTCAAATCTGGCTAATGTCAAATTCTTTATATAGCACTTAATGGCATAACTGCAACAGATATTCTTGCCAAAGTGAAGTCCCACAATTCAAGCCAATAACCTCCCCCGCATTTAAGCAGATATTGCTGCATTATTCACTCTGATTAGCAATGTAATGGTATTCATTTTCGCCCTTTTCAGTGGTACTTTAGTCATTGGTTTTTGGAAGTATAAAGGTTTAGTTGACCATGCCAGGATTTCAAATTAGATGTACGGGTTTCGTAATTTACTGAGCTATCGTTACTATTTTACCGGGTACCAGAGTGCTGTTCAACTAAAGCAGTTTACAGCCACACGCATATTCTATTAAGCGCAAGGTATCCTTCAACAGTGCTTTTTCAGTTATTAAAGGAGAGAGTTGAGGAGTCTGGCAAAAACAAGTGAAACATAAACCCTTGTTCTCTAGGTTGGTTTGCATGTCTGGATTTGTAATATTGGGTTTTTTGTGCTGATGGCGAGGTCAATGTATGGTTTCTCATTTTCTTTTTTTTATTTGAATACTTGTGGTTTGCTATTTTTAGATCTAATGAGAGCGAATTAAAGTCACTTAAACTGGGTATATTTTTTTCAGACATATTGATCTTTCACAGTTAAAAAGTACACTTAGGGTAGATTAAGGGGATGTGGCTGGGAGGATGAGGACAGCATACCAGTAGTCTGGTCTTTAATGGGTTAGTGTTTGTTGCCTTAAGAAGAACACGTTTATGTTGCAATTTACTGATTTTAATTTAAAAGTTGGTTTGTTTATTTGTTTGTTTATTTTATTTGTATAGGGCTCCAGACCCATGGGTAGAAGGGCGCTTAAAGAGTCAGTTACAGGAATAAGGTATACATTTTACATGGTACAGCAATCACAATTTACAACACTTTACATAATTTACCCTCTTGTTACATAGTCATCAGGTTCATAGGAGATTCAGAGGTGATTGCTACTCTTTGTTCAGTAGCCAGCGAATAACATGTATCCTAAAGCTTGGGAAGGACTTGATGGTTTTGATGTGGAGGGGTAGGGAGTTCCAGAGAAGTGAGGAAAGTACTGTGAAGCTAGTGCCGCCTGCTCTATTTAGTGTGAATCTAGGCACTACCAAGCATAGGGAATTGGATGACCTGGTAATTCTGGGAGCGCATTTCATAGTGAATTTATTAGTAAGATACGGTGGGGCTAGGTGGTTTAAGGCTTTGTAGGTGAGGCATAAGGTTTTAAGGTCAATTTTTTGTTGAATAGAAAGCCATTTACATGCTTTCCTAGTTATGGAGATGTGCTCTCGTCTTGGGATGTTGAGTGCTGCGCAAGGTGCATTGTTCGGGAGAACCTGGAGTTTGTTGATTATTGATTGGTTGGCACCTAGGTAAAGACTGTTACAATAGTCCAGTTTGGACTGTATGAGTGCTCTGGCAAGTGTGAGGCAGTTGTGGGATGAAAGGAAGGGTCTGCAAGCCCTTCATCCCACATCAGTTTGCCGGTATAGGCGGTGGCTGAGGTGGTCATATTGGTTTGTTTGGTGAGGTTGGAGTTGGCATCAAGGTAAAAGCCTAAGGTTTTCACACTTTTAACAACGGGGATGGAGTTGCTGTCGATAGTAATGTTGTTGTAGTAAGGACTGAGTTTGGAGCGGTTGCTCGGAGAGCCGACAAGGAGAAGCTCCGTCTTCTCGTCATTTAGACAGAGGCCATGAGTGGCCATCCATGCCTGAATGATGGAGAAGATTTCATTGATTGGGGTCACATCTGTGTTATAGTTACCAGAGTGGTGAGGGGTATCTGGGTGTCATCTGCATAGTTTGTGTAGGTGACACCAAGACGGTCCAGTTTGTCGAATAGCGGCTTTGTAAATATGTTATACAAAGTCGGGGAGACACAGGAGCCTTGTGGGACTCCGCATGTGATGGGGATGGGGTCCTCCGCTGATGTTGTGGAGAAAACTCTCATGGTCCTGTTTGCCAGGAACGATTGTATCCAGGAGGTGGCAGAGGGGGGGAAATGGGCTGCGGTAGATGGCTACATAAGATTTCATGATCGACTAAATCGAAGGCTGCCGAGAGGTCTAATAGCAACCGTACCTTTATCTTTGATTTCATCAATCTGGCTTTTGAGGTCGACAAGGGCGGATTCTGTGCCATGTTGAGGTCTGAAGCCAGACTGACGTATACCTAGGAGGTGGTTGGATTCTAAATGCTCCTGGATTTGGAGGTAAGCAACTTTGTCCAGTATCTTTAGCAGGAATGGGACAGTGGTGATGGGTCTATAATTGGTGGGTATGGCTGGGTCAAGTGATTGTTTTTTTAGGAGGGGGAGAACCCAGGATTGTTTTAGGTTACTAGGGACTGAGTTATTAGCGAAAGAAGGTTGATAAGTTTAGTGATGAAAGGGGAGAGGTCTCTATCAGCATCTTTTATTATCTGGGTGGGACAGCTGTCCCCTTTGCAGTTGGAGGGTTTTAAGGAGGAGATGATTTTTTGGACTTCTGTAGTAGTGACTTTTTTAAAGGTAAAGCCTGTATTAAGATTGGTGGGTGGAGATGAGCCTGGGCTGGTGGACTTGCTGCTAAAGAGCTGTTGACGTTTGTCCTCGATTTTAGTTTGGAGTCCTAAAATTTTGGAGTTAAGGGCGTTCTGGATGAAAGTAAATAGACTTTCAAGTTTAGCAAATTGTGACTCCCTCTCGGGTTTCCATACTGGGGTGTAGTGCAGTAGAGGAGCAGTGTACGGGCTCGGACTGGCCTATAGAACAAAAGGACGCCAGACGTGCAGGACCAAACGTGCAAGAGGACAAAGTGTGCCACTTTTTTGCCCCAAGTGGGGCAGTTTGATGAATTATTTCATTGTGCAACTAGTAGTTTTGACCAAGGTAAATGATCAAATATTCTTTAAAATGCACAATTTGCAAAACATTTAACCAAAAAACTCCCCTTTGGGTGCTACTCAAGCTGTTTTAACACATAAACCAATGAAATGCTATTTGCGATTGTGGGCCACTTTCCCATTGGTGGCAAACAGCTTTATGCCCAAGTCCAACACCGGCAGTGTATGGTGAAGCAGAAGGGCAAAATGGGAAAATTACGGACAAACTGAAAATAAATGTTTAGGCTTTCCGATTTTCAGTTTAAATCTAAAAGCAGTGATCCAACACCATCGGAATGAATTTCCTTGCTGTGTTTCATTTATTGACTTGTAAAAATAACTCCACACAAGGCCACAGAAGTGTTTATCTGATACACTTTTGAGGGAAGTAGATTTTCTACTGATAAGCTGTCCGCTAAATCAGAGGCAGAAGTAGCTTGCACTCCCATAATTTGGGCTACCTTTGTCTGGAACTGCATGTTAATATAAGGCTGGCTCTTGTTGGACTGCTGTTGCATTGTTCACTAATGGTTTGTTTAACAAGCGATCAAACTGTCTCTGCTTCTTGAAAAGAAGTTCCCCAGGGGGAACGCAAGGCGTTCCCCCGCAGTGTTGTTGGCCGCTGCACAGGCCAGCGAGCTGGCCTGCGCATAGAGCGCTTCGGGTAGTATAAAGGGGGGCAGGGAATGTTCGGGAGCAAGCAACAGTTGGGACGAGCTTTTGTCTCCGGTCGCTGCTCCCGAGCGTTTGCATGTAGGCCTTATCTTTAGCAGCATTCGAGGTAGGGAGTGAGGGATATCGGTTCTGTGTAAACTAGTTTAGTGGGCGGGTAGATAGGCAGTTTACTTTTAATATACTGTATTTTCATGCATAGCCGGGGGTACTGTAAATAAAGAACATCCTTCTTAACGTGTCTGGAACCGCATCCCGGGTCATCACACGCTGCACACTCGCTAAGAGGGTGTAGTAGCCTCCAGGCCGTTTCAGGGATTCCGGCGGCGGCGGGCCCAATTTGGACCGTGTGGTCGGCGTGTGATGGTCGGGTTAGGTGGAAGGAGGTGTTCCCGCGTGCCAGCATCTAGTTGGAGGGGGTCTAACAGGAACGTGAGGGCGCATTTAGGCTGGGAAGCTCCGGTAGCCTTCTACATCATGCTGCTCCTTTCCGACGGGGTACAGCAGTGCGGTAACATCATCACACCACAAGGGGGCAGTGCAGAGCCCTTAAAGGGCAACACACGCTGTTACCTTTGGTTTTCAGATAGGTTGAGCAGATCAGGTGCAGCCGAGAGCAGGGGATAACCAGCTGAGTGTGGTTTTTAGGTTTAAAAAGGGAGGTACCTAGGAGAGCGTCCAGGAGTGGGGGGGGGTAGGAGAAGGGTCAGGCAGTGGGTTTGGAGCCAAAGATCCGGTGGAGGCCTCTAGTGGAGTGGGGCCAATAGTGGGCAAAAAGCAGGCTAGGGGTGAGGTTAGGGGTGTCCTGGACCAGAAGGGGGCGTAGGGGCAGAGGAGGTAAATACCTACAAAAGAGTGTAGGTGGGAAGAGGAGGGAGCGGTCCCCGTCAGTTAGTAAGGAAAGGGAAAGGTGTGGAACGACCTACCCGCCTAGGAGGACTTCAGGCGGAGGGCATAGTATGGCCCCCGTGGTTCCTGAGGAGGTTTTAGGGGAGGGCTTGAGAACAGCCCTTCTTGATGAATATGGAGAACAGACTAGAGGGCGCAGCATGGACCCTAGCACGGCGGAGCAAAGGGTGGGGGAGAGAACTCCTCGCCCAAGAAGAGAGGAGCAGGCGGGGGTCGACACAGCCCTGCCAAGAAGATGTCAAAGGAGCGGCTGAGCGGACGACCCCGGGCTCACCCGAAGAGGAGCTGCCTGGCCTGAGCGTGTGCTCGCAACTACAATGGTATTTCAGCGGGGATGGTGAATGGGAGGAGAAGTTTGGACAATGGGAGGAGGAAGAGCAAAATGGTTTACGGGTGAGGGAAAGGGTGAGAAGGGGTTTAAGGTTTGAGGGAGAAGGTCCAGTTGGGCGGGGGGGCAGAAATGCAAGAGGACGGCAGGGAAATTGGTTGGGGGAGTCTGCTGTTTTTTGTCTCACAGCAGGAGCCCAGTGAGAAAAGAGATGAGGAGTGGAGGCCAGGATGCCGCGGCTAGGCAACGGCGGGGCAGAAAGAGGTGAGCGGGAACGGGGGTGGTCAGCTGCTTGGCACAGGTCAGACACAAGTGGGGGGGACAGGCAGGGAGGGAAATGGGGCATGGGGTATAGGTGGGGAAACGAGGTTCCGGACCACGGGGGCCTTGGAGAAGGGGGAAGAGTGCATCCTTGTGGAAGTACAAACTGACAAAGTGGAGGAGCCCGTGGCTCCAGAGGCATTGCAGGTTCCTAAAGAGAAGGTTGCGGAAGGTACAGGGAAGGACAAAGAGATGCCTTATATGGGTATTACTAAGCCACTGGGTGCACATTTGATGGGAACAACAAAGGAAAATGGTTGGAATTTATAATGGGTGGGGGCGCGCAGCTGGAAGGACAGGGAGGATGCAGATGAGAGACAAAAGGATGACGTGATTAACTTTCTACTGGAGTGTATGGATAAAGGCTGGTCAGAGGCAATGATTTCGGTGAAATTGGCAGGCATTGCTTTCTACAGGAAATGGTTCTGGGGTTTTCAGCCAAGTGGCGGGGAGATGGCAAGAAGAATGTTGGAAGATTGGGCAAGACAGAACCGGAGAGAAAAGGATAACAGGAGACCGATCTCAGCGGCCTTGTTGGTTATGTTATGTAAGGCTATGGGGGTGTGTGCTGGTCAGCATGGGAGGGGGACATGTTTTCAACATGTTTCACTAGGTTATTTTTTGGGGCATTTAGGGTGTCCGAGCTGGTGGAGGGGAGAAGAGGGGACGGGGGTCTGAAGTGGGGGGTATTCATTTCTCAGAGTTAGGTGTGGATATTAAAATCAGGAGATCAAAAACTGACCCGAAAGGAAAGGGATGTTGGGTGCTTCTGGATAGGGGTAGTGAAGAGTTGTGCCCGGTGAGGACAGGCCTGTCGTGGAAGGAGACATGCAGGGGAAGAGAGGGGTTGGTCTTTCAGCACGAGGACGGGTCAGCAGCACAGGTTCTGGGAGTTATGAGGAGGGCTCTGGTGGCAGTGGGAGAAAGAGCAGAGGTTTTTGGAACTCATTCTTTCAGGATGGGGGCGGCATCGGAGGGTAGCAGGATGGGGGGCTATTAGAGAATAAGGTTAAAAGTTTGGGGCACTGGAGCTCAGGGAAGTACAAGGGGTCCATCAGAGAGTTTGGGAAAGGGGCAGGTTAGAAACGTTGAAAATCGCAGGGGGCAGGGTGATGGAGGGGCTTGGAAGTGACGGAGAGAAACTCACATCAATTTTTGTTTTGCAGATGTGGCACAGAGGAGTGGCGAGTTGCCGCAGACATGGATTTGTGGACATTCAATCATAAAGTGGGCAGGGAAAGAGGTGGAAAAAAGGATTTTTGGGACACAACTGGGTTGCATCTACAACATTGCGCTAGTGAGATGGTCGGGGATAGGGGGACAGATGGGAGATATGGCCCAAGGTAAGGTTGGTTTGGACAAAGATATTGGCAAGGACTGTTTGGAGAGGGGCAGCGAATGAAGGGGCAATGGAAAGGACAAGGAAGAAGACTAACAGGGAGATGGGGAAATGTGCGGTGGGGGTGCAAGTGCTGGAGCATAGGGAAATATTTATGAGGATTTTTCCGTTTTTCGAGACAACGGGGTGCATCTATCGTGTATGAAAACAGCTACTACTTAGCGTATGCTACGTTGGCAGTGCAAGATACAATTAAAAGCTGGAGAAAACCTAGGTTGGGTGTGGGGCAGAAAAACACCTCAGGGGAGGGTTTTTCTGATGCCGGGTAATGGCCCTTTGGAGGAGGGGTGGGGGAAGCACAACGGGGTACTTGGGCGGTAAAGGAAGCGGGTGGTGCTGTTTGCACGAACGGCCTTTCCCAGGGGTACAAAGAGGGGGAACAGGTATTGAAGAAGTAGGGGCGTGGCCTCGAGGAGAAGATGGAAGAAAGCGGGAATGAAGGTTGAGAGGATTTTAAAGAGATGCAAGGGAGCCAGGGATCGGAAGGGATGCATTTGAAATGATTTAATTATTTAATTGTGGAGGAATGACATTTGTTTATTTATTTAATTGGTTGGCGATTTGTTAGAACCTTTATGTTAGTCTCTAAGGCAAGGGGCCAGGATAGAGTTTCTTTGTGAGCTTTGGTCTGTCACATTAAAGCAACCTTTTCCACTTCAAAGCGAGTCTGCGTATTTTTGTGCAGTAAGCCCAACATCTCTTCTCTCGTTGTCAGCTGGAAGTGTTATGTGCAATGATTTGATGTTTTCAGTCGTTTCAACTGGAGCAGTCTCTAGCGAATACTTGCTATCTCATTCCATCCGCTTGTCTGTTTAATCAAAAACTGAGACATGAACGGTGAAGTGTTTAGTCATCTGCACAGCCCTCTAAAAAATGTCGATCACCTATCCCAGATCCAGGGTCGGGGATGACTTTGAAAAATATCAAGTCTAGGTGTATTTCCAGAAGATCTATCAGGTTCTAGAAATATGGTGTAAGTCCAGTGGGGCTTTTAATTTCCAAAAAGAGCGGCATCTCTGTTTCTTCTTTCAAAACTTTTAATTTTGCCAAGAATTGCTATGTAGTTGCCTCAATTTTTTAGCTGTGCTAAATGGAGGATTACAATCGATCCCTCAATTTGCAATTAATGAGCCATTGGTTTGCTTTAAAAATGTTTTTTAAAACATGTAACTAGGTGCATGACGCAATTACCAAGACTACATTTGAAATGAGGTTCACAAAGATGTTTAATTTTTGCCTTCTGAAGTCTGAACTTGCTCCAGTGAGTCAATGATTGTTAATCGCCTTTCTCTTGCTGGTTCATATTTTGTGCGATCTGGCGAATCCATAAGTGGTTTCTGTAAATGTAAAACAACTTATTAATTAATAGCAAAAGCCAAGACCACGACTAACCCCTTTCATTTTACTTTACATGTGTCACTATACCTGTGGATATTTGTATACATTTTGAAACACACCATATCAAGACAACTACGAATTGTGATAATTCTTTCACTTAAAAAACATGTAACCGATTTCTGATTTAATAGTTCATTTGGGTTGTAACCCATAGTTTATTAGTGTTTAAATGTTAACAAACTTAAGGTGGGGACTGCACTGTTAAACGTTCACAGGAGTGTGAATTGGAAGAACTCAAATTAGTCAAAACTTGCTATTAGACAGAATACAATTTAAAAAGGTTAAGGACTCCCATGAAGACTCAAATGCGAAAGATTGAGAACCCAAATATTCATAATTCATAATTGGAAATTGTGAATGATCCCATACACATTGGTTACACTTGGTATATTGAGGGCTATACATTATTCAAGAGGTGAGGATGTTCTAGATATTTTAATTGCACACACCTAAGATCTGTTTTAAAGCAAAGTGCTCTTTGCGTTGATCAGGAGGAAGATGGGAGAAAGGTATGCAGCCTGGGATCACTCAGACTGTCTCTTAGGGTAGATGCAGTAACAGGAGGTGAAGTGTGTAACAATATGTCCCACGACTGTCGAAGAATAGTTTTAATGTCCTGCTTAAATGTGCTCCCCTTAAACGCTCGTATTACACGGGGTAGGGGAGAAACGACTATTGCCTGCTTCTGTGATATGGCTGCCCCAGAGGATCTGGGCCATTTTCTATTGATTTGTAACCAGAGGTCGAAGTGGGCGGGAGCGGTGCTCCCATACTTTTTATTTTTAAGTTTCACTGTTCCTATACTTTTATTTTTAAATAGAACCTGTTCTGGATTGGTTTAGTTTTAAAATAAAAGTGTAGGAAGACGTTGAAGCTTGCACTGATCCTTCCCATAAATAGCAGGTGTCTGTTTCGGGGTTTGGATTGTGTGTGGAAGGGGGCGCAGGGATGGGGTTTGTGGGGAGCGGAGCAGACCAGCAGGGAACATAGTCCCACTACTTCTTTTCGTACACTTCGACCATTGTTTTAACTGCTTTAAGGATTTGCGTAAGAAATTCCGGAATAATATTGGGCACTGTGGGGAGGCAATGTAGTATATTATGGACTGCAATATGGCCGATTTTATTTAGAACTTGTACGGATATGTTAGGGTTGCACTAATTTGTTGAGTAAGATATGTGAAATGTTAGGTTTTGTATTGATTTTTATGTGATTGGGATAAATGGTGTCAAAACAAGGTTTTATTAATTGGTGTTGGGAGGTATTTAGAACAGTTTTTGAATCTTATTTAATGTGTGTTTTTTTATTGTTAATGGAGAAATTTGTATTTAATAAAAATTGGCTTTGTTGGACCCATAGCTGGTCTCTGCAATAGAGAAGAAAACTCCACGAACAGTCTTAAAGCACTTTGCTGGGCCTTGTCTGTTTTGTTAATTGGAACATTGGAATAGATAACATTTGTTTTATATGTGTGCTTTGGGAATGTCATAAGGAGTTCTGCATTAATGGGATTGCTGTAATTAAACCTGGTCCAGCCACTTTGAGGGCATGATTCCCACTCCACAAATTTGCATAGCATAACAAATCACTCTAGCCTAGCAGTCTAGCCCTCATTCCCTGTCTCCTTGCAGGCACAAATGGCCCCACACTCACCTTGAGCACTTCAGAGAGAGTAACAAATCTTGGTATCACCACGGACTGGGACCTTTCTACGGGACACTTTATCAGCTTGAGTCCACAATAGGTTTTAGTCCACCTATGGCACTGTTTAAAAAAAGAGAAAGAAAAAAACGCCTGGCCAGAAATCCCAAAATAATATAAAAGAATATAGGCAAGAGGTTTGTAGTAGGGGTGAACATTTGGACTAACCTCCCCACGTAAAGAACTTGGCAACAACCCCATTATTGAATCAATTCTTGCGGAACAACTTGCTTGTGTCCTTTTGTTTATTCTCCTGTGTGGTCTGTCCTATACCTTTTATTGGCTAATCATGTCATCATCTTTTTGGGCATGTGGCACCACCTGAATATATCTGGTTTATTGGAAGAAATCCATGTAAAATAGGGATCCATGTGATCACTGCAAATTTGTAATGCCGGAAAAGAAAATGTTGATTTTTATTTTTTTCTTCAAACATTTCCCTGCAGTTATATGCGGGGAGAGCCCTCACTGCTACCCCCATACTCATCTTATAATTTTTTATAAACCTAACCCCCACCCACATATAATTGTGTGGAAATGTGCCTTTCGAAATGCGAAATTTTGGTATTCTGCATTTTTACGTTTGCAGTGATGACATTATACGTAAACTAGTAGATTGTCAATTCTCAAAGACCATTTTTTGTTTAATCTTTCTACACAGGGCTAACAGCTGAAATTGCTGCTTATGGGGGCATGCATACCCTTCTAAAAACAGTACATTTGTAAACTATTCTAGCATGCACTTCATGCAGAGTTTTACAAGAGGGACACATTTAAATACATCTGAGTGAATTTGGCAAGTAATGAGGGGAGTTGTTTAACATTACAGAACACTAAAACCTCTTGAGATAATTTCAGATGAATCTCTCCTGCTAATGGTGTGATGGCAAAATACTCCTGGCACGGAGAACCGAACCTGTTTTGAAAGATGGCAATAGGCACCTGTATTCTACGAGAACATCATTCCCTCCGTTTAACAAAGGTATATTTCAAAGGAGGGGGTAGTCAACCATTACCTTCCATTCTCAGCCCGACTCACGTAACAACCCCACCCCTAAAAGAATACCATCCAATATTTGCAACATTAAAGGGTAAAATTAGGCATTCTCCTGGTTCGAAACCCAGGTTGGAATGATGACATCAACTTTTTTTTTTGTTTAAAAGCCATGCTAGTTATTGGTTTTGTTGGTTAAGAAAATCCCAAGTATGTTTAGAATTTATGTATGGAAATTGTGTAAAGCATTCCAGTACCACAAACTCAACCCTAAACCCAATGCTACCTTTCATATACTTGGGAAATGTTGGACGTTTTATTTATGTGTAGAACATTTACATTCATTTCCCTACTTGGAATCCACAGCCGGATTACTACAGTCAAGTATAATAATATAAAATTAAATAATGTTATATTGCCCAAAAGTATTGTACTTTTATCTTTGAAAAAATAAATCTTATAATATAAGACTTTGTCATCACTAGTTAAATAATAATGTAGTGGTTGTAACATGCACCTTCAGACCTTTTTCTTTACAATTTTATGCTGTGCCAATTTCACCTCTTTTTTAATTGATTTAACATGTTTTATCAACAAAATGAATGTACCAAAATTATTACCATACTGAAATGACTAAAATACTTGACATCTTAAATTATTATGCTAAAGTGAAGATCTGTCCCCTTTTGAGCCAAGACCGTAAGGTCTCTCTGAATCCTGGGTCAGATAATTGAGCCGATTGGTAAAATGAGAAAAGTTCAGCAATGTCTCTTATTTCTCAGATGGTACCACGGGCAGAGTGGGGTTGCTGACTGGGCCTCAAAGTCCTATTTGCGGTATATTTGTGGGTCCACTTGGATTACTCTGAAAATGGCAAAGACATTTGCAGCCCTTTTACCAATTAACATGTGGCATTCAGAAGTATCTGTTGCAGAGCAGATGCTGACAAGGGACAGGATTTCAAATTTCCACCCTGGCTTTAGAAACACAATATTATGAAAATAATGTGTTTTACAAACCCATACATTAGACATGTATGGCCTTTATTTGTTAAAACATTGCCGTGACTTACTCAGGCTATGTTTTTTTGCTTTCCTCTTTTCACTGTGTTCTGATTCCACATGGAGACATTTTCCCATGTCAGGATGGAAAAGATGCTCCAAAAGTGTTCAATTGAGATACATGATTATCAGCTTTTCATGATCTGCACTTCTGGGTGTGAGATGGGCTGCTGTCGTAGTCCTCAAAGAAATGCAGGCTGGACTTGCAGATGAGAAAAAAAAAACATTCCATATTTCGAACTACAAAAGATCAGGATAAGCAGCATGTAGTATGATAAATGATTTCATCTGTCCTTCCTTTTTTTTCAGTACGTTTTATGAGCAAAAAGTATCGTCATGATCAAAGTTCTAAATAGCCACACTGCATATTTTAACCCAAGGGCATTATTGCCTACTGAAATATAATTGGATTGGCACCATTGCAGTAACCAAAATTGATCCCACAAAATAGACATTAAAATATGTTATCACTTGTCAAATGCATAGTACTACATGGTCAATTATTTTAAGTAGCATACACTGCCAATTAGCATTTTTTAGTGTGCAAAAACACACATTCTGTCTAGCCTCTAATACCTTAATACCAGTTGCATATTTCTGGACAACCTGATATAATCGATTGCTGCAGCGATCTTTCAAATCCTGGCTTCTATCCAGTCACAAGTATCAATTATCTGAATTAAACTAGATTAGAAACCATGTATAATGTAGATTAAAAGCACATATGATGGTAATTGGACAACAGACAGGGTGCTGTGGTATAGCAAATCGAATAATATATAGGCATTGTGAGAGCAATGAGGGACTCTGACACCTTTTTCTAACAGGCTGTGTGTGCGCGGGAGTGCTCCACTGTGGGTGTCTGAAATGCCTGAACAGTCAAGAGAAACCACCTAAAATTCAAATTTACTTGGATGCACAGAGAAATGCCAATTGTGTGTTTTGGTTCCCTGCAATCCTGGCGATGAACTTCCTGTTAAGATGCGTGAATGCCCTGTATTAATCCTAGATCAGATGCACTTAATATTGTTGAGCTGATAGCAGAAATACCAAAGGTCTAAAATAAGACTGGTGTAGATGCCACATTGAGCTTATGCAGGGTAACATTTGAAATATCCAAGTTAAGCTCCAATAATCGATTCAGGTTCCAGTTGAAACTCTGAACATGGCCAGGCTCTCTGGCTCTACCGAGGAAGGCATTGTAAATCAGTTCCGTGTGAAAACCACGCCCCGCTGCACACAACATTCCCCAGTGCTGACCTGTTGTGCGAGTGCCCCAAAGACTGACAGAATGCCAAAGGCTGAGCTTTTTGCTTTTTAATAATAAAATGTGTGTACATTTATTTCTGAAAGTGAGATCTACTAATGAGACCTCACTTTCTTTATGTTCTCTGCCAAAATGCATAATGCACACATGTATATTGATGAGGCTGGTTCCTGACATTCCTAGCAGCTGCCCTGCAGTGAAATCGGGGTAGGTTGAAAGATCACATGTGCATTCCATAGCACAGCTGCTGGAACACAAATATCCAATAGACTGAGGGAGCGTTTTAACTGTATGCACCTCTGGTTCAAAATATAATTGTGTACCCCAGCAGCCTGGTGGCACTTGCTAGTATTTAAAAATATAATTTACTTCTGGTTTTGACATGGTAGGCACTGAGATTCGGTATACTGCCACAAACATTTGATGTCATGTTATTGTTAGCTTGCTGATCAGTGACTCATTAATGACAGGACCAGAATTCAGCTGTCTGAGGTCTGGGTTTCAACAACCAGGAAACCCGCTTTGATCCTTCTGAGAAGGGTTGTCCCCCTTCTATCAGGAAAGGGGAACACTCCCTGAAAGGCACCCTGGGAATCTGTGTGTCACACAATCCTGTCATTACAATGGCCACCTCACTCCAGGGTGCTGAATACTGGATACCTTTTAATGTAGGTAGACAGGAAGGCTGCTGGCTTAGAATTTTCACAGAGCAGAGCTTCAGTCCACTGTGCAGTCAGACCATCTTGAATTTGTCTAGGGCTCCCAAACTTCCTGTAGTACGCTACCCCATCCCACTTCCTGCAGGCAACTTTCTTTGGGCATGACATCTGCAGGTAAAGGAGACTTGTTACCTCAGTCTGGATTGGGCCCTTAATGCTGTTTTCTGGCATCTTCAATGACCTTCACCAAGTTGCTTTAAGGAAACTGCCAGAGCCATCTTCATCCTCGATGCTAGACTGCTTCTGGATTTTGAGTTTCACTCGATGCTGAAGCTCTGCCCTCTCGGAATCACAGACCTTCCGAGTTTGCTATCGACCCCACCTCAACACTGCCTGCATAGTTATCGGCATTTTCCAGCTCCAAAGCCATCACCACTGCAGTTCCCCCGAAGTTGTGTTGTCAGTTGAGCCAACTCACTGGTACAGGCAATTTATTTGATTTATTTATCATGCATTTGTAAGGCACTTATACATCAGTATTTGTTTCTCTGCAACCAAGGCCACCAGGTCTTCCAGCGCGGCCGACCTAACCGCTGCTTGTCGTCTCCCGCATCCTCGACCTGCAAGCCTTTGCTGCTGCTGAATGGCTCTGCCTTGTTGAAACCCTTCGCTGCCACTCCCCGACTCAACCCAGCCTAGCACCAAAAGAGCCCAGAGTCCCATTCAATACCAAAAACTCAAGTTCAACGTTGTTGCTCCCTGAAAGACAAGAATTAAAGGTCTTTGAAGTAGCCCTGTCCCACTGGTCTGCATTAAGGGACCCTAGTGAATTGCAAGACTCCTTCACTAGCTTTGGAAAGACCTGTTTGACATTTTGCTGCTGAAATCTTTTCTGGAGAACTCCTTTCTGCCAACCCATAGTGCCCCCGACCCCCCCGTTTTTTTTAAAAGTCTGCATTCTCTGTTTTTTCTCACAAGGATGGGCCAGTGGTGTTTTTATTAGCTATGTGCATTTCTGTTAGCTTAATTAACGATTTCCTGGTTTATAAACCTTGTTTGGACATTCTTTTATACTGCTCCCTCTATACGATTTTTGTTTGTGCTGCTTCTGTACCAACTCATACCCCTCATGAAGAGTAAAGCCTGCCTTCATCCTGAGCTGCCCCAAACAGCAAACGAGGTATACCCTTTGGGCGGTGCCCATTTCACCAATTGGTTTCAATACTGGTTTAGTACAAGTGTGGGTCTGAATAGGTGCTTTAGCTACTACTCAGACTTGTACTCTTGCAGAGCAGTAGTCATTTCGTTCACCATGACAACTACCTCTGTTACCAGGCATGCATTACCCAACCTTCAACTTTCAGCTGGCAATTGTACTGAGTTGTGTGGGTGTTGTTGGCTCATAATGGAATGGGTGGCAATGCGCTTTCCATGGAAAGATAAAATGACACATGGCCTGCTACTGTTTAGGGAAAAGTATATTAAAGGATAGTTCCGGGACTTTTTTTTTATTGTCCCTACGGTTCGGCCATGTGTTTTTAAGCATAAATCGGTAGATCGTAGAAAACTTTCCTATGGACCTTACCCGACTTTTCGTCCATTAACGCACTCGAAATCAGCCGCCATTTTCTGATAATCCTATAATTTCCCCCCATCGCCCTGGCTCACCTGCTTTTGCGGCACTAAATCAAATCCCCCGCCCCTGAGCCTGACATCAGCAGACGCGTACCGCCCATTTCACAACGCCAAAGCACGTTTGGTGTCAACAATCGCTGCGCCTCAGCTAATGAAGTGTCGCCATGGAAATGGCAGGACGCCTCTTTCCTCAATAAGTATAAACACACCGTTTCACAACACACAGCAGCAGATTTTCGATTCCATTCCTCTCTCTGTGTTACTTTGAGTATTCTGTGACTCGTTTCTGTGCTCTGGTCAGCTACCTTCGCCACTTCTAGGCCTTGTGAACACCTGTACCATCTCTGTAAATTATTTTACTTTCTTTACCACACAATGGCTACAATAATGCCGTATATGTACGAGCCCGAGTACACCGAGGAGGAACTACTGGAAAGGCAAGCACGCGAAAACAATGGGGATTCGGACGGCAGTTGGGAGGACCAGTCAACGGATGAAGAGCCTGGACCATGTCGCATGGACGGCGTCTCCACCTGGTGCACGTGCAATCGGTGCGAGCTAATGACAACTGAGGAGGAGTACTGCTGCTGCCGTGAAAATTCCGGGTGCTTGGCCTACATTTCGGAAGGCGAGCCAAGTCCGCAATGCATCACCGAGCTGCCAGAGTTCAGGGAAGCCTGCCTCTCACGGACCGTGTTGAGGATGATGATGGTGCTTATGCACGAACTTCGCGGCACTGTTCGTCCGCGTAATCCGAGTAATGAGTAAGTATACTCTGGTTGTGATGTCAGTGATGCCACTACTATGTCATGGTCGTCTCCCACATATAAAATTACATCTACATATCATTCGAATGCATGTAAATTGGTTCCATATTGTGCATTTTCAAAGCAGAATGACATTTTTTACCTGAATCGACAGTGATAAGAAAGTTTTGTCATTTTAATACAGTTTGCATCTTTCATTTTCACAGGTGGTACAGGCTGGTGGCCTATCGTTGCTTCACTTGGTGGCTTCACGGGAGGCTCGGACACCGCGTTCGGAGAGTAATACCTGCCTGTGCGGTACTTGCCATTAGACAACATTTCCCCAGCGACAGTGGACAATACCGCGGATTTTCCCTGGATGTGCTGCAACCGGAACTTTATAATGTGTAATGTTTATTATTTATGTTCAATTGAAATTAAGATCTAAAATAAAACCCAACATATATTTTAACAATGGTTGTTTTGATTTTTTAAATGAATCTGGTGTGTCTCCATTGAATAGTCTTCCTGTGCCTTGTCTTGTCACACCACATGTCTCGTTGAACCCATATGCAGCAGACATACATATGTTATTTTGCGGGTTGGCATCAAGCCTCCCGGCCTTGCCTCCTCCCCCAAAAATACTTACCACACCACTTTGTTCAAGCGTTGGCAATAAAAGGAAGGCCGTTGGATTTTATTGACACAAAACATGGTTAGAGGTAAATAATCAATATGGTTGATTATAATAAATCATCCTTTTGGGCACCGGGTACAGAGATGACCCCCTCTGGGTCTCCAGGGTCTCCAGGGTGAACTGCACCCATATATTCTCCTGGGAGGGTGAGGTATTTATAAACTCACCCCCCTGCCTTCCATGTACTAGATCCTGCAGTCTGCCTCTTACATGCAGTTAGATGGCCTCTCCTTGGTGAGGCCCTGCGGCAAACGAGTCTTGTCTGGACGACCAGCGCCCTAATCCACACACCCCCCGCACTATCAAAGGCAGTTCGCACCGGGGTACTTGCGCTGGCAAGTGGAGTTGTCAGGGAGCGATAAAGGCCAAGAGGTGCCAAAGACCATGTACACTTCAAAGTGGTCTATAGAGCATGGGTTGTTGTTCCCATGTCTACCTGCAGACCCCGTGTCTCCTGCCAAGCATCCCCCCTCACGCTGGACGCCCCCCTGCAATCCACATAAGTGTGTCTCCATTCACGAGTCTTCCTGTGTCTTGTCTGCACGACCACCGCCCCAATCCACACCCCGCCCTATCAAAGGCAGTTCGCACCGGGGTACTTGCGCTGGCAAGTGGAGCTGTCAGGGAGCGATAAAGGCCAAGAAGTGCCAAAGACCATGTACACTTCAAAGTGGTCTATAGAGCATGGGTTGTTGTTCCCATGTCTACCTGCAGACCCCGTGTCTCCTGCCAAGCATCCCCCCTCACGCTGGACGCCCCCCTGCAATCCACATAAGTGTGTCTCCATTCACGAGTCTTCCTGTGTCTTGTCTGCACGACCACCGCCCCAATCCACACCCTGCCCTATCAAAGGCAGTTCGCACCGGGGTACTTGCGCTGGCAAGTGGAGCTGTCAGGGAGCGATAAAGGCCAAGAAGTGCCAAAGACCATGTACACTTCAAAGTGGTCTATAGAGCATGGGTTGTTGTTCCCATGTCTACCTGCAGACCCCGTGTCTCCTGCCAAGCATCCCCCCTCACGCTGGACGCCCCCCTGCAATCCACATAAGTGTGTCTCGATTCACGAGTCTTCCTGTGTCTTGTCTGCACGACCACCGCCCCAATCCACACCCCGCCCTATCAAAGGCAGTTCGCACCGGGGTACTTGCGCTGGCAAGTGGAGCTGTCAGGGAGCGATAAAGGCCAAGAAGTGCCAAAGACCATGTACACTTCAAAGTGGTCTATAGAGCATGGGTTGTTGTTCCCATGTCTACCTCCAGACCCCGTGTCTCCTGCCAAGCGCCCCCCCCTCACGCTGGACGCCCCCCTGCGAACCGCATAATGCCACGACATATACACGTCATTCATTCACAAACACACCCCTGTTTCGAATCCTTTATAACCCACTTCATATTTCTAATGAGCACTTCTTTGCGCTTTGCTAGTTAGTCAACCCGTGAAGGTGCTGGTTATCTGCTCTTCGTCTCTGTGAACTTCCGTGACCACTTCGAGGAAACTCCTCAGTTTGCAACCTGTGAACTGCTCCCTGTTCTACGACAAGAAACTACTCTGATCCCTGCATCTAACTGTTTGTTCGTCAAGGTAAGGCCATGTACCATAATCATTTTGCGTTCAATTTCTTTTCGTTCAAGACAGTACATGCAAGGAACTAGTCATGTTCTGAGTCTAGTCAAATTATCTTTCTAATTTTTTAAAGTTATTCAAATACTTATCCGCATGTGAATAACGTGTATAGTTCCAAGAACCAAAACGAACCTTGCATTGAACATTTTATGTGTCATTTAATTTTTTAACACATTGGTATTCATAGAGAATTGTTGATCTTTACTTTTCAGAACTTTCCACAATGCCTGCCTGTTCCATTGGCGGTTGCCCTTCGAAGACCCATAATAAATCTGAAGGTACTATAATGCATGTTTTCCCTAAGACAATAGATCAGATAAGAGAATGGGTCCGATATTGCGGATATCCACCGTCTGAGCTTGAAAGTAGAGTCCTAGAAGTCTTTGCGGACAAGAGGGGTGATCGATACCGCATCTGCAGCAGGCACTTTAGCTCAGACATGTACTCCACATCATTGCTAATAAAGAAGAACACACCGCGAGCGAAGCGAAAATTGCTCTCAACCGCTATTCCCACTCTATTCGTCCACATCCCTCCACTGGTGAGTCAAGTTTACGTATTTATCTCTCGGCCTTGCGGTAGTGTGTAGCATTATCTAACAATAATTTCCCCATTTATGTATCCACTCAATATGAAGGCTGAAGATTCTCCATCCGTGTCGTTATTGCAGTCATCAGCCACTTCAAGCGCCTATCGGGTAATCTTACTTGGCTATTCTGCCACTGACTTGTTTTAGGCATGTAAATCAATAGTTTTAATTTATCGTGTAATTATTTTACCTAATGGTACACCCTTGTACTCATCCTCTAGTCTTTGTTTTCAGTTATAATTATTGTTATCCAAAATAATGCAAGTACTGTCTTTCAGGGAGATGCTGAGGAGTCCAAAGTATTGACGACTACCGTTGATGTCACTCAGATGCTCGAGGTACGTTTCCGGACAGTTCCATCGATGGAGATCATCAGATCTTGCATTCTTGTATCCTGATTGTTACACACAATGTTTCTTTTGTTTTTAGCCATTGATATGTCCTTCTGTCGTCGCCCTCCTATGTGTCTTCTTTTTTCAATATTGTGTTCATTACTAATGAAAGTCCTATGTTTCAGGGAGTCGATGGAGCACTAGTCCAAGAAGAAGGGGGAGCATGCAGTTACGGTTCGGCGCAACAGCTTGCAGAAGTGTGCACCGCAGTTACATCGTCCCTTGATGTTCTTATGCATTTCGAGGTATGGATACTGACAGTTCGATCAAGCGAAATCATATGACGTGATTACATCCGCTATACTTCCTTCTTTATTAACGCAAGTACTATGTTTCAGGGAGATGACGGACCTTCTACAAGAACATCACCCCTAGTAGTTGATGCAGATCTCTGGGTGGTGACACTTCCAACGATCGAGCAAATCGAATCATATTTACATATCCATTATTTATTTTAGACAACTGATCATTTGTGCAGGTCTATTTAGATGAGCCGTTGACGCCTGCACAAAGTTTCTGTTCTTTTTAACAAAATAGAAAACCATACTAATGCAATTACTGTGTTTCAGGGAGTCACTGAAGCATCATCTTCAATAATATCATCAATGGAAGTCCATGAGGAGCCCGAGGTATGGATCTTGACAGTTCCATCTAACTAGAACAACTATGCGTGAATAATTGTTGTTAGAATGTTCTACACAAAGCGTTCATTCGTGTTTTGCTATTGAGATGTACGTGGGTATTGGTCCACAAGTACATTTTGTGTTTTCGATATTATTATACATACTAATGAAAGTTCTATTTTTCAGGGAGTCGATGGAGCGTCAGTGCGTGATGGATGTGCTTATCATGAAAATATAGTCGTTGCAGCGCAAGAGGAAGTGGAGACATGCACACACGAGTCGGAGCAACAGCGTCCTGATGTTGAAGTTCGAGGCAAGAAAGTTTCAAAGAAAAGAAAGCAAAAGAAGGTTAGTGTCCTGGTCACTATATTATGTTGTTTTTCACTGTTAATAGTTCAATACTGTAAGTTGTGTTTAAACTGAACATCCCTTTTCCAATCTGTCCTCTAGTTGCGAGTGGGTGTACGAACTAGATCTACACAGACAGTGAAGCGAACGAGAGATGTTGCTTGTCAAACCTTTTGGCAGGGACTTGAGACTGGAGATGCATCGTGCCAATGGGAAGAATATGAAGTGATTGACAACGGAGCTATACCAGCACCAGCCATTGATAGTGAATGTCCTCCTGGTAGTTCGGATGCAGTCAGAGATCAATTCACAGAATCCACACCCGCAAAAACTAAGACCGCGAGAAAGTTGAAGAAATTGTCTTATTCACCCATCGCCGGAGAAGGAACAGATGTTGCAATGGAAGAGAATGAAGTGGACTACAATGAAACACCATCAATATCACTGAACATAGCGGAAGACGATATCGGAGATTCTACCTTTCATGTGAGTGACATGTCCTCAACGTTACAGGCCGAACCAGCTGGGATGCAGAGTGACAGTATAAGGAAAGAGGCCAAATTCATTGTATTTGATAGTTGTTTGATTGATATTATTATTCGGTTGAAATGTGGGCATTCGGTAGGTGGGGAAGTATGTGGGGAGCCATTGATTAATGTGACTCGTGCAATTCGAGGCACTAACCTTAAAATACATGCCACCTGTACAAAATATCATCCTTTCTCATGGTCTGCACAACCCATGCTGGGACAACTGCCAGCAGGCAATCTACTTTGTGCAGCGGCTGCACTTTTTAGTGGTTCAAGTTTTAAAAAGTTAGTCTTTCTTTCAGTTTGTGGGAATCCATTTCATTGCGAAAACTCAGTTCTACAAATACCAAACCGATTATCTATTTCCAGCCATTAGCGAAGCTTGGAGAATGGAAAAAATGTCTATCGATAGTACATTCGCGGGCAAACGGTTCAGGCTAGCCGGTGATGGACAGTGCGACAGCCCAGGATTTTCAGCCAAGTACTGCACCTACCACTTTCAGGACATGGAAAGTAAGAAAATTGTGAGTTCGGTGGTCGTGCAGGTGTCACAAAGTACATCCTCAGTGGCCATGGAGAAAGTTGGCTTTGTAGCATCATTGCAAGAACTACAATCGCGGGGAATGGTGATCGACCTGATAGCCACGGACAGACACGTTTCAATTGCCAAGACAATGAGAGAAGAGTACAAAAATATAAATCACCAATTTGACGTTTGGCATCTTGCAAAAACAATCAATAAAAAAATGTCGGCTGCAGGTAAAAAAAAAGAAATGCAAGGTATTTCACAGTGGTCCAAGTCAATCAGCAACCATCTTTGGTGGAGCTCAAAAACATGTGGAGGGTCGTTGGAAATTCTACTGGAAAAATGGCGGTCAGTAATGCTTCACTGTACAAACGTTCACCGTTGGAACACAAACCAACATTTTCACAATTGTGAACATGGCCATTTGTCCACAGAGGAGGCACGGAAGAAGAAGTGGTTGATTCCTTCATCACCCACTCACAAAGCCATTGAAAAGATTGTATTTGATAAAAGTATAACAAGAGATTTGAGGGGACTCACGGAATTCTGCCACAAAGGAGATTTGGAGGTGTTCCACAATATGTGCCTAAAGTACAGGCCAAAACGATTGCATTTTGGCATGGAGGGCATGATAAATCGGACTCTTCTAGCGGTCTTGGCACATAACCATAATGTTGGCCGTCAACAAAGTAGGACGACCGGAACTTTAGGGACGCTTCGCTACAATAAGGCCTTCACTAAAAGAAGTAAACAATGGGTGATCAAACCAGTGTTTGAGGATATGCAATATGAGTTTATTGAGAGACTTATTGTTGACGTCCTAGATAGGCACATAAATGGAATTGTGAACGAACCTGTGCAGGGGACAACTGCATTGCCACCCAACATCGCCTCTGTTCCATGTCCACCTAAAGAAGAGCTCATTGAGAAATACACATCACGGTTTAAATGATTGTAATTTGATTGTCTGTTCTCTCGAGTCTCCTCATGTCGCTGGCCCATTGAAGATGTGTATCTATGTAATGTGTAAATAAAAGTGATTGCTCAGTGTACATGCAATGTGTCTATCCAACCAAACAGTAATATAAAACATTTTTCAAAAAATATAGAATGTCTCCGTATTTATGGTTCTCTGGGGCTGCAAAGATGGAAATGCAAAGATGGAGTGTAAATTTCAAGTCCTGTGAGATGGCCTTACACTGAATGTAGCTAACTAGGAATGTGTGCTCGTTCAAAGTGAAGGTCAGCTGCTTTGATTTTTTGCTCGGGTGCCGGAATGGCCCACGACTCAGTATAAGATTCTATTGTTATTTGACCTTGACAGGCCGGGACCATCCCGAAAGACTTCTTTTTGGGGCTGTGGGGCAATAACGTAAGAAACGATAATGAATATAATTTCAGAAACGAAAGCCATTTCATGTTCGTTCATTAGAAGAAATCGTCGGCATAGAAGGAGTGGTATTTCGGGGCTGCCCTACGCACAGACACAATGGAAAATGCAAATATAATGTAAGTAACTCTTTAGATGAGTTTATACCGCAATTTAATTACTATACAGTACCTTTAAAGACGGGTTAAGTTGTACTTGTTCGTTCTATGTGGCACCTTCCTCTTTGCTTCTGCTTTCTCTCTCCCTCTCCCCTGCTACAACTGGTCCACTGTCTGCGACCTCGGTCCTGGGCCCTTCCACTCTCCACCTGCACTGCCTCCCTGTCAACCCCTGCACTGGGGGACTGTCTCAGTATCCTACGGCCCCCCCCTGATGTATAATACCCAGTTTCACTGTCCTAGCTATGAAATAATTTCCCGACCTAATATATAAAATGAATAATTTTAATAAAGATCTGATGGTGAGACTAATTTCATTTTTTATGTTTTTCAAACAGGTACATTATGCATTACTGCATGTGTCACGAGTACCAGACACCGGCGGATGGGTTTTTTAACCGCCAGTTGCTTCTCCGCGTGAACAACGTTACCACCCTGACCATTTTATGGGACGATCGCCAAGTACAAGTATGCCCTTACGCGGTACTAACGGCTAGATGCAACATACATACCGTTGTGGTGGCCTAGTGCCTCGTTGTTGGAACAGCCATGCGATTATCAGTGCGACCGCTGAATATTCAAATCGCTGAATATTATCAAAACATTTGATGTCAAATAAATGTACTTTGCCAAATGTACAATCTTTCCGTTTGCTTTTAAAACACAGTTTCATATTCCGAATTGTGGCGCTGTATTGTGAGATGATCAAAGACCCTGTGTACAGCAAAGGAACATCGTGTGCCTCAAAAACGAACTTTTTGGAACGTGAGCAAATAAAAATGCAAATCGCTGAATATTCTCAAAACATTTGATGTCAAATAAATGTACTTTACCAAATTTACAATCTTGCGGTTTAATTTAAAAGTACAGTTTCATATTCCCAATTGTGGCGCGCTGTGTTGTGTGAGCTCATCTGTGTTGATTTCCTGGTTCTGTGTGGAGTCGCGTAGAAGACGCCTGGGCGCGTTTGCCTACGCAGCTCAGTCACGTCACGGATAGAGGCGGGGAATATGAATGTTTTGATCAAGTCTGTTTCAGGGGCGGGGGATTTGATTTAGTGCCGCAAAAGCAGGTGAGCCAGGGCGATGGGGGGAAATGATAGGATTATCAGAAAATGGCGGCTGATTTCGAGTGCGTTAATGGACGAAAAGTCGGGTAAGGTCCATAGGAAAGTTTTCTACGATCTACCGATTTATGCTTAAAAACACATGGCCGAACCGTAGGGACAATAAAAAAAAAGTCCCGGAACTATCCTTTAACCTGTTTCTTTTTTGTAGCGGAGTCCTACCAAGAGGTTGGAAAACTAGCAGATCTTCCTGGCGATACAGCCAGCTGTGTGCATGTGTGGATCGCTGTTGAGGTGGAGATAATTAATCCACCTCCATTTCTGTTGAATTGCTCATACACAAAACAATAAGAGTTGCAGAAGCCCACTGGAGCTGGAGTTCATGGAGAGCCACTACCCTGAAGTACTTTGTAAAGAAAGTTTGTTTCAGGCTGATCTGGATGTATAGTTCTTTGTAATTAATGTCTGGGAGTCTCAACAAGTGAGGCGTAGAAGGAGCTTCTAATGCACGCAAGGTTTTTCCGGTAAGTCAGTTAGTCAAGCATGCACTACAGTGTGCAACCTGCAGGCCATAGGTTTTTATAACGTCTGGACTTGTTCATCGTTTCATCCTTCAAAGGTATAAAAGTGCAGTTGTGATGGTTAATTGCATCTTTTAGGCGTTGAGACATTTCACTTTGTGGTACCTGGTCAATAATTAAATTGCATGCAGGCAATTTCTCAATTTTTATCACAGCTGTATCTTCAGCGGAGGAAATAAAGAATATAAGTTTGGTGAAGGTCCCGGGACGGGGAGTGCTCCATTACACAGCAAACCCATTCAGTGAGGAAGGTGCTGTAATGTAGTAGCAAGTAAGCGATTATTCTAATAGAGGAACTTCCACAATGCCACGATTCAGCTTTTCCCATACCAAGATGAACCAAAGTTGTACTGTAGTACTGAAGGCTTCATTCAGTAGCTTCAATGAGCTTAATCCTTAACCATGAAAGAAGTGAACGCGATGCAGAAAACGTTCAAAATTCAAGCAGTTCAAGAGGTGGTGAACATCATGTTGCACCCAAAGTGAATGTTCAAGAGAGAGAGGACAAATTGTCCAACCAGAGGCAATTCCTGGCCATCATTTAATTACTGGAAACCTCTAGGCTCCATATAAGCATTAACACCACAGCTATGATGATGTAGGGTTGACTGTCTTATTGTAACATTTATTGTTGGGGGTCAAATAAGTTTTAATGCCATAGAAGGATATGCCAGATAACATGTAAATGTTAATGAGAGTGTTTTGTGGGACAAGCTCCTGGGGCGGGGCTTGGTTGGGCAGAGACGTAGGCGTCATGCAGCAGGGATAAAGCCTGCCTTTCGATGCTAGTGCAGTATTCTCTAAAACAGGAGCTGGCCTCAGCCAGAATCCATGAAGCAGCAAGGTTATTGAATGGTATCGTAGAAATCCAGAGCATATGCAGATGATGCCAAAGAGTGTTGTAATGTCCGCTGTCAAAAACAGCGGTTGCCACTGTCTGTTATTTTGATGATGAAGAAAAATCTTTATAGTTGCATCTGCTGTCGGAGGAGCCTGCCGGCAAAGCAGCGCCATCTGTTGGTCTACACAAGGTCAATTCGGTCAGCAATTCTGATTCAGGGGTGGTATTTTCACTCACAAGATACTTGGAACAGAAGCCATCTGCAAAGCTATTGTCAAATGTTATTGTGGAGCAGTTATCACTTTGTATTAGTCAGGATGTATTTTTTGCGTGGCTGCTGCAGGACTAGACCCCTGCCTGCACCTGCCTCGTTATACACAATGGTGGGAATCAGAGTTGGCGCTCATCTGGTGGGCAACGAGCGTCGGGGGTGGAGGAGGAGGGAGGAGGGAAGCTGCTGGGTACAGGGCCTCGAAGAGCTTTACAATCTTGCAAGGGTGATCCATGACTTGGCAGGCGAATGTTCAATCTCTCATGACTAGACAGGCTGAGGTCCGAAACGGATGTTATAATATTTGATATTTGTGTAGCGGCTACTGCTATCATTATGGCTTTGATGGACTGTGGGGTTGAAGGATCGTCTGAAGACCATAGTCTGTGCAGGCATGACATTATGAGCATTACATTGCATGCAACTAGTAATTAGATTAGAAATTAGTTGATTTATCAATTAGTAGCAGGATTGACTGGTTTAAAACACTATAAAAATCATGCAAGGCCATTGTGTTCAGGCGCTGAGATGTCTGCTATTTCGGTGACTGTGTGACAGCTGGACCACATTTTTAGTAGGCCTCACCTGTATGCTGTAGGTTACAGCGCAAAAGGGGGTATGGTAGGATTTTGGTACTGAGATTTCCTTCACTCATGATCGTGTGTGTGGTATGTTCATGCTGTATGATGATGGCTTCCACAGTCTTCCAGTTTTGCTCTGTTCAATTGGCAGGTCCTTCCTCTGAACCAAGATTGTGGCATACATGTTACTGATTTTAGTAGGATAAAAGGCTGAGTTACCCAGTCGGTTATTAATAACGTTTTACAAATTACACCTCATTTTGGGCTTTGCATTTCCTTTAATATGCATTTCATTATGTTATCCAGCTAGTGTTCCAGCCTTTCCACAGAAAGTCAATATGGCTGTTCCAGTTATGGTCAACCTATTAGAGTTGTGTTTTTAATCTAATTGGAAAAAGCCTGTTGGGAATCAGGGCCCACAAGGCTATTTTTAGTGTAATGTTTCACCTTTTGGGCATGCTATGCTGTTGCTGACAATTTGTAGATGCCTGATATTATTGGTACACACCAACTATTTTGGACATCTACACATTGCCAGCAAACGCACAAAGTATCTTCTTCATGGTCTAGACCCCATATCATTTCAACCTGAACTTTCCTCTCTTGCGTGTGTTATTCTTTCAGTCCCCTCTACACATCTGTCTTCCCACTAGAACTTGCAATCCTCTTGCACCCTGTTTACTGCAAAGACCTCTTTACTTCCCTTCTCCTGTCCTGATATATTCTCCTCCTGCAACTGTTTGTTGCGTAATTACATTCCCTCCTTCGTTACACCCTTAGTTCTGATAAACTGCATCTTTCTCTCTGTTACCACCTTCCCCTGTCCACATTAATCCACTGAGGTTACCACCTCCTCCTTAGCTGCAACCTCCTCTTGCTCACTTTTGAGCACTTGTGCTACTGCACCCTCCTGTCTACTTCAACGACTGTTACCAACTCCTCCAGTCCACTCTCACTGACTGTTTCCATCTCCTTCATGACCGTCTTAACTCTCACCACCTCTTCTTGCTCTCCACTGCTGCCACCTCTCCACTCTCCTTTGGTCTCATTGCTTGCTTCTTCCACCACTCTCCAGCTTTCAGTCTTCTCTAAACCCGAGCCTCATGCTTCTTGAACCCACACTGCCTGACTGGAGCTGGGTGCTTTTGTAGAGTGCTCCTCTTACCACTTGATTGGCCTTCTAGGGAGAGTGTATACCTGATAAGTGACTGAGGGCTGTGATTGGCTATTGTCTGTGTGTACACTGGGCTTTGTTTTTGGCTCCTATTTCTCGGCTAAGCCTCTAAGTGGTCCATCCTTCACATTGGCATTTAATCCTTTTCTCCTAACCCACGTGCTGCCTGTCCAGTATTGAACTCTGATGTCTCCAGCGTGTGATTTACCTAATGGGAATGCTCTTGGTAACCTTGTGAATTTCTTTGTTTCACTAAGATTGTGGGGAGTCCTTTACCATTGCATTCCCAGTGTGAGAATCTCTTGCTGGGGAACAATGCATCTGAATTCTTCATCCTGCACTGGACTGCTAGTGTTCGAAAAGGCCTGGACCAACCCCATTGTATCCACCTCACTGTGCGTCTGACAAATTCGCTGGGAAAGTCATTTGATGTATTTGTGGAAGTGGCAACAGTAGTCAAACACTTGATACATTCGAGAGCAGGAGAGCCGGGTACCTTAAAGGACCAACTTTCTTTTACTACACTGGGTCTTTGAGATCTGCTTAGGTGGATCATTAAGCTCCACCACTAAGGTAGGGTGTGCAACAGAATTGCCCTATGGCATTTTACAAGAGGGTTAGCCGGGGTGCATGCTTTCGGGACTGGTGTGCCTCAGTGGACTAGTGGACTAGGGACTAGACCAGAGCCCTAGGGCAGGCCTGTGGTTTGCACCCTTGAATGACCCCTGCCATGTGACTGGGGTAAAGGTGGGTTGACTCTTGTTTCCTCCAGTACCCCTTGGGCTGAACATTCCCTCGTTCGGAGTGGCACACTCTGCCCTGACCTGAGTCACATCACCTTGCCAGGTTTCAGAGCCATACATGGGACTTCATTATTGTCCTCATAAGTTTGAATGACTGAGCCCTGAATACCAGGCAGGAGACCTTCTGTACAGAACTCAACGGATGTACAAAAGGTACATTTCAGAAACCTTCACCTTTTTAATATTATTCAAAATAATGTCCACTGCCCCATGCCTCATTTTGTGCTTAACCTCTCCTCTATTTTGCCTTTTGCAGTGAGAAGGAATACTGGTAGAAAATAGAGGAGAAGTTAAGCACAAAATGAGGCATGGGACAGTGGACATTATTTTGAATAATATTGAAAAAGAGGCACTTTTCTTGCACCCACCTTTTCACCCTTCATGTGCCCTCTTTCCTTACATGCCTTGTGAAGATGTACCCCTTTGCTCTCCCGCACCGCCTGCCCACTGCTCCACTTGAAGCACTAGTGCTTGGGAGGAGAGACTTATCATAGCCCGAGTCTTATTTTAGCAAGAGTTTCAATGTCATCCTTTACACTGAACAAGTGGCCCCTGAAAGACGTTTGAAAGATTTTTGAGTATGCGCCTCGCATACAATGAAAGTCACTAAGAACTCTGTAAAGCTCAGACTGTTTTTGTGCTACAATGTGGGCCTATGCTCCTTTGCTAGTAGCTTTGGAAATTCTCTTCCCTCACATCTTATTTTATGAGAGGATACAAAGGCTATCTCGATTTTGCGTTATTAAATATTGAGCATGTGGTGAAATGCTTGGAATTTTGACATGCTGGACTGGCCGAGCAGGGCTCAGTCAGTAGCCTCAATTTGTGAACTCTGTGCAGTAATGCGAGGGCAGTCTTTCCGATCTGTGTTCTAGAGCCACAGTTAATAAATGAAGAGGTTAATTTGGAATTCCAGTTCCCTATATAAAATAGTAAAGGTCCTTTAATCTTCAGGGATGACGGATGTTATGATGAATTTGCGCTGGGGTTGGATTCAAGGAAGAGGGGATTTTTTGAGGATGTTTCAGCTGTATAGGGGGTTAGTGAATGTGGTGGACTTGCTTGGCTCAAAGGTATTGGTGCTAAATGGGGCAGAAAGAAGGGGTTCGTTGAATAGGGATTGTCGAATATTCAGCATGAACTGCACAGGGCAGCCAGAGCTTGCAGCGTAGGGGGCAATAGTAGGGAATTAGGGCCTCTGCAGAACTCCACAACACACATAGCCCCACACAACCCTATTGATTGGCAAATGTGGGCAACCATTTGTGTTGTTGAAGAAAGATATCTGGCTGGTTAGTAAAGAGTAAGGTCCTGCGAGCACCTGGTTTCGACACGTCTGAAATCTGAGGGGTGAGCTTCTATTTTCTCAGCTTTTTCAGGAGATGCTTACCACAGGAAAGGTACCATTGTACTGGGTCGCTGAATAATGGTTCGTAGAGACATAAATAAATAGCTATCTCATACAGTTTGTGTCATTAGATGCAGCTATAAAATCTTTTCAAAGTTACTGCTGACATATCTTGTGAATTGGCCATATCATGGTGAAACAATTGGGGCTCTCTAAGTGCAAAATAAAACACTATTGCACCTTGTTGTTTGCTGCTCATATGCATGTGGAAAGGGTGATTAATCTGTACTGCGGCTTTGTTGACAACCAAGCAGCTTTTGGAAGGGTTGAGACTAAGAGCCTCTGGAAGAAACTAAAGCATAAGGGGCTTCCAGACGCCGATTTTTGGCCATTCTAGATTGCTTGCTTTATGTGGCCAGAGAAAGAGCTTGTACAAAAGCAGTTAACATAGAAAGTGTTTACACCCTGCCTTTTTAAAATAGTTTATTTCTGATCTGCATGACTGGGTAACAAAAACAAAATAATGTTTGACTATGGTGTGAAATATGGCTCTGACAGCCCTTCTTTATGCTGACGGTACTGTCCTCTAAGATCTCAAGCCCCCAGCGGGTGCATTAGTTTCTGATTGTCACAATGTGTTTATAACTATCTGATTCCACAGTCCCCTTCCTGGTGTCCAGTCAACTCGTCGAAAAAAAACTGGTCGACTGCAATTTGGTCGACGCAATTTGGTCGAAAACCAAATGGTCGAATTTTTTTTTTATTTATATATTTATTTTTTGGGTTTTCGTTTAGTTAAAAAAGGGGTTTTTAGAGAAAAAAAGGGGGTTGGGGGGGGGACCCCCCCCAAAAAAAAAAAAAAAAGGGTTAAAATAAAAAAATTCGACCATTTGGTTTTCAATCAAATTGGTTCGACCATTTGTCTGGTCGACCAATTTTTTTCGACCAAATGACTGGCAACCCCCTTCCTTGCGCTTAGAGTTGAAGAACGTGGTGAACATGGGAGCCAGGCACCACCCACCTGCCTAGTGATGCAGGATGCAGGGGAAGTCAGAGGATCATCCCCTTGTCACTTGGGCCAACCTATTTGATGCAAACTAATTAAGAGAATATTGTGGGCAACATATAAAGGTGGCAGTTGCTCATGCCCGTGTTTGTTTGAACTCCACAACAAGTATGCGTTTTACTTGGGAGCCTGTCAAGAGAAAGATGCACACAAAGCAGCTGGATGTATGTCAACGGCAGGATGTTGATGCAGAGGAGAGGCTGTGATTGGGGAAGGTTATAAGTGGTAAGGGAGAGGGTCATGGGGGGGGGCACAGAACAGGAAAGATGCCCCCCTGCGAATGATGAGGCAGGTGGTGGGAAGGTGGAGACCTAAAACCGAAGTGGGTTTCCAATCAAGTATTAAGTAATGAACAAATACTAGTGCCCAAAGATTTACACAAATATGGTACTCAGTGCTCCAGATAGGATTTTGGTGTGAGAGTATTTTAATCCCAAAATTATACCTGCGGTGGGTGGATGGGCAGAAAGGGAGTAAAAGTACAGTTCA
Source organism: Ambystoma mexicanum (assembly GCF_040938575.1). Lineage (NCBI taxonomy): Eukaryota > Metazoa > Chordata > Amphibia > Caudata > Ambystomatidae > Ambystoma > Ambystoma mexicanum. Next base: position 19,967,060 of record NC_090933.1, on the reverse strand, counting down.
GACCGACCGGAACACAAAGAGGACGTGACCTGAACCCAGGATATGACACGAACCGACCCAATAGGGCATGACCTAAGCAACTACAGGACAAGACCGGCCATACCAGAAGTAGTATACGCATTTGCAACAGTCCTATTCAGGACCCCTAACCAATGCACCACCATTGGGATCTAAGAACACAGATGTTCTTTCACTCAGAAGCAAGAATAAAGAGAATTGATCTTGTTAACCACACTGAGAACAGAACAACATATGTATATGTCATAACTATGAAATGTATGCATTAAAAACTGAATGGTGATTCAAATTGACAAACAGAACTAAGTGAATAGTGCCTTGATAAAGCCCAAGGAAGGGCAAAACAATAGCCCGTGCAAAGATGTTGCCACAAAGGTTTTACTAAGAATAACACATCTGTCGCTGCATAAATGCACTTTGATGAATGACACATCACTCACCAAATAAGTCACCACAATGCTTAATAACGGAAGTGAATACATCAAGTGAAATAACTTGTGTTTATATGATGAATGTGAGACAAATTGAGTAAACACTAAGTGAAGTAACTTGTGTTGAAATAATGAATGTGAAGCAAATCTAAAATAAAGTGCAACATTGTTTGAAAAAACACTAACGCGTATGTACCTCGCAATCATTATAGAATTCGAAAATTTGTGAAGACAGCTAACCTAGAAGCGCATAGGCTCGCAAAGGAAACAAACTTCCTTTTTCTTAAACATTAGACCGATGGGTGAGTATCAGTTTCTATGGAGCGATGCAGCCACTGACCCCCAATCTTTACTTGGATAAGTCAGTTACTAAACAAAGACGTCAACAGAAAGAAATACAAACAGACTAAATCACAGGTAGAGCGCACAAACTGATATTATTCGCCAAAAACAAAAAACATTTACAGTTCAGACCACATGCCAAATTATTCCTTGTTCTCGAAGAAATCAAACTATGTACAGTGCCCTTTCATGCATGCACATGCATGCGAACACATGCAATCTTAAGACAAAAACACACATTCATATAGAACACTAAAAGCTTCTGCTTCTCACAAATGTCCAAAAACTGCTTACTGGAGGCTCAAGAACCTGAAGGATTGTTGCATTTTGTTTCAACAATTAAATTCTACAAAATTGAACATTTAAACTATCAATTGAAGTTGTTTTTACTACACAACGGGCGTCTCCAGGCTCAGTGAATGTTTCACTGAGCATTTTCTCCTTTTTGATTTAAATTTAAAACATTTAGAGTCTTTTTCTAACCCCTTCCTCTTCCAAGAAAGTTCCAAAGGAGGGGTGTGAGGGGTGCTCTTTATCCTGGAAGGCCTGTTCGCAAGCCCTTTTGTCCTGGGAATTTAATGGGTTCTTCATAATTAAAGGACACAGTAAATCTGTCCACCCTGAAAGGCCCAGGCTTGTCCCCTGGGCGTCGTAAGCTCTCAACATGGGAACCTGTATGGAAGGCGGAAGTACAGTGAGTTCATCAGTGATTTCACTGGAACACAAATCAGAATTGCCCCAACTCATAGCATCTTATGTTTCGGTATGCCTGAATGGCCTTGTCACTTCTATTGTATTGACAAAGTGTAAACCAATACAACACACTATACTTTGCCATGAACGTAACAAGGTATTTGTAACTCTGAATTTATCCACAATTGCCAACATCATCTTTTAAATAGAGTTTCTCTGGTATAAAGTTTAGAATCTGCATTTAGGTAATCTTTAGTAGAAAGGGGCTGCTTTGTAAAACATGGCAACAACCTATAAAATCGCAGGATAATTTACTGGACTTTTCTCACTTCAAAGTATATTTGTATCAAAGGAAGTGTTCTCTGGTTATCAGAATTATAATTTTGACACATTTGGGCCAGCTTATTTTCAGATGTACATCCAGTGCGGTAGACACAGTTCTCCATGAACAGAGACTGTTGTAACCTTGGATCTTTTCAGCATCTCCTGCTGTCAATTTAAAATTCTTCAAACTCAGTCTTTTGGCTAATGCACTCCAGGTCCAATATTATTCTTGAGATGGTTAGTTGTCACACAATCCACGTGCGTTGGGTACTGTTTTGCAAGGAAGCAAATGACTGGTGAAAATGTTAATTTATTAAATAATGTATTCTTTTGGCACCTCTAGGTTTACATTTAGACACTCCATGTGTAATGTTGCACAAAAGGCGGCACCTATCTATTTATTTATGGCATTTATTGACGGCGCCAAGACCTGGAGGTATTGCGGCTCTGGTACAGCTTAGGAAACAAAACAAAGAAAAGTAAAAAACACTTCAAAGATAAGTAGGCAGGGTGAGAGGAGTCATAAATGGCATCCTCTTGCAGTATTCACTTGCTTTGTCAATGATCTATTTCTCCCACAGTTGAATCATATGCTTCACCCTTGAAGAAGTGCAGCTTTTCAGCACCTCTTGCTTTAGTTGACTGTCACCATGAATGGAACCCAAAAACAAAGTACCAGGAGAAGTCATCTGGTTATACACTGCCATTTATTTGGAAGCTGGCCATTGTTGTGGTAGCATCTCTACAGCAATTCGGACCCCAGAAAGGTTGCCAAGACTCTTGCCTTGAGGCACCTCAAATATCAAAAACTGTTAACTTTCTTTTTGATTTCTTGTCAAGAGACTTCGTTAGAAGGAACGTGAGGCCACCCATGCTTAACCCCAGTTATTTCAGTCATAACCTCCCGAGAGGGATCCCCAGGGTTTTTGTTATGAAGAGGAGTAGGGCTCTGAAGGGAAGAGGGGAGTACATTTAAGAACCCCTGTGGAGTGACAAAAAATAGCAACTATTTTAAATTAAAGCCAAACCACAGGGAACAATCTGGTGTCTGTTTGTAATGATCCCACTCTGCTTCATCTGGCAAAACAAAATCGTGTGGTGTTTTGGGAACATGCTTAGCAGCCATTTTCAGTGGTATTGGAGGGGGTTGATATTGAAGTAGTTTGGGAGTATCATTTATCTCTTTCCTGTGTTGGAATTTGCACATCTGGGAAACTGCAGGTAGAGCTTGTTAAGTGTACTGCGACCATCTATATGGTCGGAAGCCGTTTGGTGGGCATTCTATTGAACCTTAATTCAGTCCCTATCAATTTAAGATTATTGCAGTGTTGTATGGTTTCTGTGTGGGGTGGAAAGTATTCAGTAAGACTATTAATTTGAAGCTTTGGGTTGGAGAACATTTGTGGGGCTCAGCAAGTGCACCCCCAGTACATGCAATTCAAGATTAGGCTGGTTTGTGTTTAATAGAGGCCATTCAAGCGCAAGAACGTTATCAAGAATATGACTAAAGAAGCAATTGTAGTCTACTATTTTCTACTTTGAGAACTCCATATTCTAAACCATGCTCTGAATTTGTAGTACATGTTATGCTGGAGTTAGTCACGCCTTGGAGGTGGGGCCTAGGTTGGAGACATCCACCACAGGACGTTCCGGGTTGATGGTATATTCAGCCACATTGGGAAAGGTAGAGATCTTGAGGCTATTACTGAATATACTACCTTTAGATTTTACAGCAGTAAAAAGGTATTGGAATGTGAAAATGTTGCAGCTCAGATTTAAATCTTTGTATATATTTTTTATTTCGGTTGTGCCAGCTGCCTACTATGCATCTGGGCAGCTGGTTTTATCACTCCCAAGAGTCAACACTGTTGCCTAAGAAATTAGTTCAGGCTCCATATGTTGAGCTCCTTCCTTCTTCTTGATGTTCCCAGGCATGCATTACGAATCTCCCTGTGGGGGAAGGGAGATGTTCAAACTAGGAAAAAGGTTTGATTTGTTAATGTTTGCAGATTAAATGAAGTGCTTTTTGTGGTTATAATATATTTAATTTGGTGTGCGTTCCTGAAATTTGTATCGTCCTCTTAAATATGGTTGACATTTTTAGTAATTTATAAAAAAGGACATTTATGGGAGAAAGGTTAATGGCACAACGCCATCAGGACCACATTTAGATTTGGTAATCCACAGGGTAAGCAGGCCTCTAAGGCGACTATCTCCCGATGGATCGCTGCCTGCATTACGGAGTCTTACACCGTCCAAGGAGTGAAGCCTCCTAAAGGTATTCATGCACACATGCACACCTGGTGCGGGGCAAGGCAGCCGCAGTTGCCTTTCAAAAATATGTCCCCTGGGAGACCATCGCAAAGGCGGCTACTTGGGCCTCCTCATCGGCTTTTTGTAAGCATTATTGCCTAGACCTGAGCTCAAGATCTGATGCTCAGTTTGGTCAGGCTGTGCTGAAGAACCTGTTTCAGTAAGGGGTTTTTCCATCCACCCATAGTTCCTGTAAGGAGTGCTTGGGAATCTCCCATAAGTATGGAGGAAAGGGGACGGGACGTAGGAGTATGACCAGGTGACTCACCGTAGTAACCACTGTACTCCTAGTCCATAGTCCCCTTTCCTCCATACGCCCGCCCTGCGTCCCCTCTAATAAGGTTCCTCTGTTATTGCTAAAAGGTCTCTGACCTGGCGATAGAAAAGGACTGATGGGAGATGCGCGGGGCGGGGCAGAGCTGAGATGGGCGGGGCTACGGCCGCATGCCGGGCCCCACGTAGAAAGAGAGGAAGGACAAACATGTTTGCAAAATTTTTGATGCTTTTACAAAGTGCTCCGGTTCCCGTTCCACAGGACGGAGGAATGTCCCATAAGTATAAAGGAAAGGGGACTATGGACTAGGAGTAAGGCGGTCACTATGGTGAGTAACTTGGTTATTATGTCATATCATCGACAGTCATTTTTACGACTGGTGTTTTTACGAATACATTTTGCCGAAAAAAGTAAATGAACATTTTAATGTTCTATTTTTGGGGGTTTACCACCCCCAAGTCCCTCCTCCCCACCTATTTTTAACTGTTCCCACGCCCCCCTAAATTTCGATAATTTTTTTTCGCCAAAGTGTATTCGTAAAAAAACTGTTGTAACTACTGTCGCTGAAACACCGTCATACCGTCAAATGATTGCTTTAGCCCTAGGAGGGTTTTCTCTGAGATGAACGAACAGTGATGTTGCATACTTGAGTGCACATACGCCTGATGAAAAACCATGGTTTGAACCCCCTACCATTCATACACTCCATTATAAAATAATACTTGAGTATGAGTTATATATGCATGTGCATGCTCACAGGTCACTCAGATTTGGCTCCCCATTTTATGAGTTGGTTTATAAGCATTAACTGAGAAATTAGCTCTTCTTGGTCCAGTTGAGATCAGACATGGCCCATTCTGGTATATCCCATGATTTATCTTCCAGGGTAACATGCACATCACCTTTGTAGTCTTTTACCCTACATGCATTAAGATCGACTGATAAGTTAATCTTTGGGCATTGGCAACATTCCGGACTTCATTCCACAGTGTCTGTAATGCCTTTTGGCATAGTAATCCACTTGGGCCTGTAGGCCAAGCAATAAGGGAGGGCCAACAGGAAAGATGACATATGCATGAACAAAGGACTTCTCTCTTTATTATCTGAGCCATCAAAGTCATTTCTATTCAGGTGAATCCGCTGTGTTGACTGCTCTTTGTGGGTTTCCTTTAGTGGCATATTTAAACAGACCCTCCAGGGTATTTACGACGTGAAATGTAACATTTTGCAACATAAAAAAGCTACTTTTGTGGCACATTTTTTATTGACTGGAGGGCGTAAGATGGACGCTTTTCAGGAAAGAGGCAGGGAGTCTTCAAGATAGCCAGGTTGTCATTATTTGTACCTTTTGTAACAATTTAACAGGAAGTACTAGATGTTCCTGGCTTGACTGAACAGTGTTTGTTTTGTGATACATGTTTGGTCTAATGGGCATGCCTATTTAATATTATTAATTGTATTGATCATTATCAGTTGTAATGGTGAAAATATTTCCCTTCTATGTTCTCCAATCCCTGAAACATCCACACCCCTCTCACCAACACCCCTCACACTCACCAATTCCCCATCACAACTTAGACTCCTGAACCACTCACTGTGTCATGCACATATGTGCAGGCTCTTGTCTCCCTGCCAAGTCACAAGTTACACCACCTCGTCCCTGCCACACTCCAAATCATACTCACTCCTTATGCACCCCAATTCTTTCCATAGTCCTTAATTCGTTCTTGAGACTTCTGCCTCTTGCATCCTTTCTCGCATTCTGTTGTACCCTTCCCTGATCCTTTTCCTAATCTGCATTCTGGCCAACTACTCCGTCTCTGCTTTCTGACCTACGTTCCCTCTCTTTCTGGCCCACCGCTTTCTCTCTGCTCTCTTGTCCACATCTTCCCCCTCTGACCCACTGCTCTCACTCTGCTTTCTTGCCTATCACTTCCCTTCTGACCCATCACTCCTCTTCTATCTCCTTTCCCTTTCCTATTGTGATAATTTTTTTATTTTTTCTAAATATAGATTTTGGCCCTGATCCTCAAAAAATGGGGCATCTAAAAAAGAGCAGAGGATATGCTGTTTTTAGGAAGTCTATTTTTGGAAACAAGCAAGTCACCTTATTCTCAAAGGTGACCTGTGCATTTCCATGGGGCTGAGCTGTAGTGCAAGTGATGCGCTGGCCAGCCAAATTGATGGCCAGCCACATTGAATAAATTAGTGTCATAAGCGCACTCTCGACAATGTTGTACACACTCCCAGTGCACCCATGATTTCACCATGACAGGCCCCTGTCAAATGCGATAACAAAAAAAAGTATTTGTATCTTGTTGTAGGAACAGAAATTCAAGTGAGGCAGCAGCAGTTCAAACTCTGCTGTCACACTAAAAAAGAAAAGTTGCATGACGGGGTCAGGACCCTGTCATGTAGTGTGTGCCTCATCAAAGCAGGCGTTTTAAAAATTTTAAAGTGCATCCTGTTTGTAAATTTGCGATGTGCTTTTAAATGCACGGAAATGCCCCCTGATTTTCGCAAAGAGTTGAAAAAGGCCATCTGAATGGGGGCATATAAAATGCGCCTATTCAGATGTCCTTTGTGGATTGTGCTGCTCTTTTGTTTCGGTGCAAGTGATGGGATGTGGTTGCGCATTTCGTTACATGCGTCAAAAACAGTTTTGCGAAAATGGCCCCTTAGTTTTGCGAAAATGGCCCCTTGTGTCTTTTTTTAATAAAACTGCCGTTTTCGAGGGTGTTTTGGGTGAAAAGGCACATTTTTGTGCTTTAAAAAAAATTCTATTTTTGTGGTAATTTGCAGGATTGCTATAAGCTGGATGGTCTGTTAAAACATTGAGAATTGAGAAACGTTATCATAAGTCATTACAAGGTTGGGGCTTCATTGCAAAATCTGTGCAATCTCCAACTGCCAATTTAGGCAGGGAACTTGCTTTATTCCTGCTGCCCATACTGACGAGGTGAGTAAAGAGCACACTTTCTTACTCATTAGCAGGGGTTTGCTATTTAAAGTTATTCTGTTAGTTTTTCATAACATAATTTGGCTGTGGAATCAATTGCTCTTTTTGATGTAACCTTATGAACGAAATGTGCAGGGCGGTTGTGGCCAGCGTTGTAGAATTAATTGTGTTTGGATATTGGTTCACGCAGATGTGACCTACCATTTCACGTTCCTATTTGCTCAATCTCACCCCCCACAATTCAGGGCAAAGAACAGACAGGTGGTCAAAAACATTAATTTATTTAAGAGGATAATGCAATTTTATGAACTTGGTGTCCAGCTTCACATCCTGGAGATCATCACCAAGCTGTTTGAAAACCAAGCAAATAATCACAAAAATGCAATCAAATTACCTGCCTCGCTATTATACGCCTGCAAAGGCATTCTGTTGTATCCTATGCTATGGTGCGTGTGGAATGTTGTTCCATGTTCATGGATCAACATTCCACACGGGCCAGTGGGTGGAGATTGGATTTGCTGGGGGGGGCTTGCCTGCTGTGGGGTCCAGAATAAACGAGTAAACCATCATCCTGTGTCCCTAGTTTACTTCATTTGGCGACAAGGATTCTGGACCCCTGTTTCCACGTGTGCTGACCCTCTGCTGAGCGTCGGCCACTTGGAGTGGGTGTCTCCTGTCTGAGTTGCTGGTGGGCTGCCGAGCCGTTACGGATCTTTGCCCTGGATATTGGGGTACATGTGGCTTGTCGGAGGGAGTGCCATCACTGAGGCTGCTATGATTGCCCCCCCGGAGTTGGCCCCCCATCCTATCTGGCGGTTACCTCCAAGGGCCGGTTGCTGCTGGTTGCTGCTGGCGAGGGCTCTGCGCTGCCCGGCCCGCTGTGCTGACTGCAGGGGCCAGTGAAGGGACATCCGGGACCGGTGTTGCCACGGCATCCAGTGCCGTTGGTGGGTCTGCTCAGTCCCAGAGTGTTCTGGAGCTTCAGCCTATGGGCTGCGTTGCTGGAGGGGCCGGCGTTTCTCCAGTGCAGAGCGCGAGTCACTGAGGATCGACTCTTAGCCTTCCATCGTAGCCTGCAGCGACAATATACTTATCTGACCCGTATTGGTTACGCGGTACGTTCAGCTCTGCATTGAATGGGAGCTGGGAGTGTGTCCGAGACCGGCGGATTGCGAGCGCAAGGACGCTTGTATGTCTACACGGCCAGGGGGCAGGCGCACTAGTGCTGTAACAGGTTTGCATTGGTTTGCTGGCTGTTGGTTGGAGGAGAAGGAGACAGATTGGTGCACTGCTCTAGTCAGTATTGCACATGCACGCTCATCCTAGCCCGCAGCAGTAAGGTACTGTGTTGCGACTTCGATTGTGATTGCTGGTGGGATGTGGCAGTCCAAGTGTGCTGCCCTTGGGACATCACCAAGAGTTACCCACAAGGACGTGTGACATTGGAGGATGTGCTTGTGAAGTGAGGCAGCAGCGGGAGAACTGCTATAGGGCTTCTATATGGAAGCATCCCTGCACACCGCTGTTTCTTGGGTTTCTTTTCTGATTTCGCTGTAGACATGATGCATACATCTGCCAGACCTCCCCCTGCATTCTTGCCGACTCCTGGTGAGCCAGCAGCCCCATGGGACCAGTGATTGACTCATTTAAGGTGTATCTAAGGGCGACTGGTGGCTCAAAGTTTAATGATGACGAAAAGGAGGCAGCACTTTTAAATTGCATTGGTACTGAGGGGTTGAGAGTGTTTCGCCATTTGCCAGGCGAGGAGGTAACTGTTCCTGGTAGTGGTGAGGGCGAAAGGGTGGTAAGTGCATATGAGACTGCATTGAAAAAACTGGAGGTTCGCTTTGGAAGAAGAATAAACATGGTACTGGAGCGTTACATGTTTTTCTTCAGGGCACAAGGGTCAAGCGAATCTATAGATTCTTATGTGTCTGCATTGTGTGCCTTGATGGCTACTTGTAGATTTTCTGGTACTCTGGATGAGTACATAAGAGACCAGATAATGATGAAGACGAGCAATCAGAAGGTTAGGATAAGACTCTGGATAGAAAGTGATCCACCGTTGGAAAAAGTGGTGGAAATTGCCAGAGCCATTGAGACTGCCAGAGCAAGCGTACAGATTGTCACTCAGAGGGAGGGTTCTACAGATGTTGTTCAGGCTGTATTGCCATGCGGCAAAGGAGGCTGTGGGGACAACAAAAAGAGGTTTGATAAAGGTGACAGTCAAGGGGGCAGGGTACCTAAAGGCATGGAACCTTGCAAGAAATACGGCTGGCTAAGTCATTTTAACTGGTTCCAAGGAATGTCCTGCCCTTAATGTGGTGTGTAGAAAATGTAAAGGGAAGGGGCATTATGCCCGCATGTGTAAATTCAATAGTGCGGTGAATGTGGTTTTGGATGGATGTGTTCCAGACCAAGGTACTGAGTCCCTTACCAGGGCTGAACAAGGAGTAATTTTGCATGTGGAAGGTGTTTCCCGTAAAGGTCCATGGGTATCAGTATTGGTAGACAACCATCCCATAGACATGTTGGTGGATTCAGGCTCGCCCTACACTATTGTGTCCCCGGAAGTGTATGTGGGCACATTAGGGAAAGAAATGTCAGCTTTGTGTCCGTCTGACATCAGTCCCAGTGCCTATAGTCAGAATCCCATTAGTGTACTGGGTTACGATCGATATTGTATTGAATTCAAAGGTCGACAAACTATGGGCAAGTTGTATGTTGCACTTAAAGGTACCAGTGTGTTGGGCTGGGATGAACAAGCGGCTTTGTGCATTGAAATTCACCTGGGGAAGGAGGTTCCTGTGCTGAGTATTCAGGAGGTAGAGAATGTGCGGGGAGTTGTGACATCTGAATCACTTGGGGTTGAGTTTCCAGGGGTGTTTTCTGATAAGTTGGGGAAACTCAAAGGATTTTCTCATCGCATTATTCTAAAGAAGGGCACAATACCCAAGGTGCACAAGGTGAGGGGTGTCCCAGTGTTGGCTAGGCATGGTCTAAAGATGGAATTGGATAAACTCATGGCGGCAGGGGTCATTGAACCCATTGAATCCTCTGAATGGTTGTTCCCTGTGGTGTTGGTTAAGAAAGGGGATGGAAATATCAGGATGTTTGTGGATTTGTGGGAGCTTAATTCGAGTATTTGGGTTGACCGCCACCCTTTGCCAAACATTAACAAATTAATGCTTACCTTGGGGAGAGCTAAATGTTTGTCCACATTTGACTTGTATGCAGCGTATCACCAAATTGATGTGGATTCCAGACCACTTACCTCATTTGTAACTCCGTTTGGGGCATATCTCTTTTGCCGCATGCCTTTTGGTCTTGCTTCGGCATCAGCTGTTTTCCAGCGCTTGATGCAACAGTTATTTGGTGGTTTGTCGAGGGTGTGTTACTTCCAGGATGACATTTTGGTGTGGTGTGGTTGTAGGGAGGAGCATGATTACAGGGTGCATGAGGTTATGAGTGTATTGAAAGAGAAGGGTTTGACTGTGAAATTGGCAAAGTGTCAGGTGGGGGTGGATAAGGTGACGTATTTGGGTCACACACTGAGTGCTGAAGGGGTCAGACCCAAGCCAGAGTTGGTGCACGTGTTGAAAAACCCTGGCGCCCATCAACAAGGATCAGCTGAAGGCATTCTTGGGACTTGCTGAGTATTATGTAAAGTTTATACCGAAAAACCATTTCCATGAGCGCCTTACTGAAGAAATGTGTTAGGTTTGAGTGGTCTGACAAATGTGGTGAGGAATTTCAGGCGGTTAAGAGTAGTGTGGACAATGCTCCATGTTTGAGGTCCTTTGACCCCAAATGTAAGACTGTGCTCACGGTGGACGCCAGTAAAGTAGGGTTAGGTGCTGCATTGGAACAATCGTGTGAAGGAGAATCCAGACCAGTGGCGTTTGCATCGAGGACTTTGAGAGGGTCCGAAGGTAGATATTCTGTGATTGAGCTGGAGGCTTTGGTTGTGACCTGGGCATCTAAACATTTTCAGACATTTCTTTGGGGCATTCCATTTGTTGTCAGGACAGACCACTCGAGGAGTGGGGGCTGTATCGCCAAGGATAGCCAAGTGGTCTGTGGAGTTGCAGGAGTATAACTTCATCATGGAGTATGTGCCCGGGAGACAAAATGTTGTCGCTGATTGCTTGTTGCGGTTGCCAACTTTGGTTTCGGGAAATGTCAGGGTGAAGGCATAGGTGAGGAGGAGGAGTTTCAAGTTGCGTGCATTATTCCCCTATTGATAAGTTACTGTGGAACACTGAAAGTGAAAATGATGTGGAATTGTGTTGGGTCAAGGAGGGGCTCAGCAAAGGTTGGGAGAGGGTTAAAGATGGACCGGAAGGTAAGGGCTATGCCCAGGTATTGCATGAGTTAGCTCTTGGTCCTTGGGGTGTGACTAGAGGTACGAAATTGGTTCCGCCAATTAGTTTAAGGCATCGGATTGTTGCATTGGCCCATGAGGGGCATTTAGGAAGGTCGTTGACCAAGAGAAGGTTAAGGGAGGTCTATTGGTGGCCTTCTATGGATCGGGACATGGAACTGGCTGTGAAGGAGTGTCATGCAAGCGCCAGGAGTGATAAAAGCAAAGTGGTTCGCCCTCAGCCTGTTCATCCTGTTGACATTCCCAGGGAGGTGTGGTTGAAGTTGGCCTTTGATATCATGGGTCCATTTGAATGTCTGCAGCCAGAATCTAGGTTTCTGTTGGTTCTTGTGGATTATACTTCCAGATGGGTGAAGGTTGCAGCGTTTTGGCAGGGTGACTACCGAATGTGTCATAGCTTTCTTGGAGAAAATATTTGATAGGGAAGTCATTCCCACCAATCTTGTTACGGACAATGGTGTACAATTTACCTCCAGACTTACGAGGGAGTTTCTGGGGGAGTATGGCATAGAACACAATCGCACAGCCTTATATAATCCTAGTGCCAATGGCTTGGTGGAAAGGGTCAATGGTATGATCAAGAATGCCATACAGTTGGCTTTGGCCAATGGGCTTGAATGGCAGAAAGTAATGGCCGAATACCTGTCGGCCTATCGCAGGACTCCTTCTGTTAGCACGGGGAGGACACCCTTCGAGTTGATGAGGGGAAGAAAACCAGGTACTACCCTGAGGTCCATGGCGCTGGCTGGTGGTGGTCCGTGCAAGTTGAATCTTGATGGTGTTCAACAGAGAATTATGGCACGTCAGGAGGCGGTGAGGTAGTCCCAGGAACAGGAAGAAATAAGAATGAGTTGCAAGTTAAGGAGGGGGATTTTGTTTTTGTAAAGAATCCCAGATTTGTTCAGAAGGGTGGTAGCACATTCTTACCTGCCAGAAAAGTTGTAAAGAGTGGCAAAGGTTACGTGCATTTGGAAGATGGTAGAAAATGGAGTAAGAGAAGGGTCGTGGTGCTTGATGAATCCAAGACCAATGCTAGATCATTGGGGGACAATCATGAGTCGGGTGGTGAAGGAAGCAATGTGTTTGATTTTGTGCCTGAGGTCAGGAATGATTGTGTTCCAGAATGTGTGGTGGGGAGTCAAGCAGAGGAGATGATTGTGCATGGACTTCCGAGTGATGGTGTGGACAGGAGGCGTCCTGCGAGACGGTGTGGTGGTCCTGTTAAACTCAAGAGACTATGTACGCTAATATTGTTAATGTGCATGTAACCCAAGGTTACGGCATGAAGTTAGTATTTGTTGCACAATGTTATTCATATAAATTGTGATGCCAAGGTACACCAATGTACCAATATTACATTAGTTTGAGCAGGCAAATGTTTTCTGCACATTTTTCTTGTTCCAGTGTTCCATTGTTTTTATCTTTGTGTGTTTATGCTGGTGATGTTTGTGCTATTATACGCCTGCAAAGGCATTCTCTTGTATCCTATGCTATGGCGCGTGTGGAATGTTGTTCCATGTTCATGGATCAACATTCCACACAGACCAGTGGGTGGAGATTGGATTTGCTGGAGGGGGTAGAATAAACGAGTAAACTATCATCCTGTGTCCCTAGTTTACTTCACATTCACTCTCATTTATAACAATCGTCTTATAAATGTATTATATTCTAAAAGATACGAGGCATTCTAAATATTTCTTCTCTGAATTGGTTCCTCTAGACTACATCACTTAACTCATGGATTGTCAAAGGGAGACAAATATGTGCATTCACTTATTTTAACTATTTCAAACCTCTTTTCAGAAAACTCGTTTTTCTCCAGCACCAAGGCAAGAATGGTGCCAGAGAAAAATTACATAAATCAACTTTATATATATATTCAATGAAAAAACTTTGTTAAGGGGACGTTATGGTTAAGTTGCACTAGTAAAAACCTATGCAATTCAATGAAAAAACGTTGTTAAAGGGACGTTATGGTTAAGATGTGCTACTAAAAACCTATCAAATTCTGTGAAAAATCTTTCTTAAAGGGACGTTATGGTTACAAGTAAAACCAGACAAAACCCTGAAATTGGCCATTTATGGTAAGCTAAGCAACCATAACACGCGCCACCACCGTGCACTGCTAAGAATAACACCCATGACATCAAGGATGACATCACAAATATGATTGATGACATCACTGATGACATCACATGCACATTTACTTTTCTTAGGAAGTCCCTACAAGGGGTTGTGAATGTAATGTTGGCAAAAAAGTGTCAGGGGTCATCTGGAGATGTGTGATGAACTACATACTTAATTATGCAATGTATTGCCCCAAAGAACATTCGATTGCAGTGTTGTTTCTAATACAGGAACCTACTCATACAGAAACATAGACATTGGCTGCAGCATACACCATAGATATGTAATATTTCTAATTTTCCCTTGTTGGATAGTTAAATGGTGAATGTTTCTGTATCACACTTTTGCGTACAGTGAAACATATACTAAGTAGGTAATAATGCATCACTTACTACATACCTGTACTACTACACACAATAAAAATTAGGAGACCACAATGTATACAAATGTGGGGCTTATACAGGGAGAGAAAAGTAAGTAAACAAGAGGCAGTATCATGAGCCACTGTGTGTAACCAACATGAGTATCTTTACGCATAGAAATGATTGCTGTATTTCAGGACTGCTTCTTCCCCTATGTATGTGCATCATCATAAGATGCGATTGAATACACACACGCACACGCACACACACACACACAGACACAGACACACACAGAGACACACAGAGACACACAGACACGTACACACACACACTCAGTGACACACACACACACACACCTCTCCTCTGTGCAGGTGTTAGATAATGAATGTATTATCCATGTAGAGGCCACTTGGCATATGGCAATGACCAGCTAGCATGGGACTGTGTGTTAAGCCATGTACATGTAGAAGGTGACTTATTTGCATTGGCTCATGAACGTTTGAATTCACATATAATGTTCGCTGGAATATATATATGTTCTGAACTCACATGTATAATGTGTCAGTGCAGCTCTCTATAGGCATGTGTATGTGACTCACTAAATATCGATTTGTTCTTTTCAATCTAGATGCATGCACAAATGAATTCCTTCAGGATACATTTTGTTGCGCAAACATCTAATCCAAGACTATGGCTCCCCATGGCTGCATTAGATGCATGATGTAACCCAGGTAATAGTATTGTGCGATTATACTATAGCCCAACATCACTCTACATCAGTTTAATCCATTATTTATATTTCTAATAATAATTAACTTTACAAAAGCAATTCCACCTTAGTGTCTCCAAAATGAATTCAGTTTTGAATTTTGTTTTTCAATGCAAAGTGAATTGAGCTTTAAAGGACAACCTCTCACGTTGTATTCAATATAGATGGGGGAAACACAGGGTATGCATTAATCAACACCTGTGTTCCGGTTTTCAAGTTGCACCTTCCCGTAATTCCCTTATCTTTTGTTCTCTGCGATTTTCCCCTGATTAATTTGGACAATTTGAGGTTAGTGGCGGTTAATATAGGTTTACAGATGTAACTTCTGATGTTGGGGGACCCAGCAAGCAACCCAGTGATCCAGACACCATCCCGTCAACAAACTCTCTGTTCAGGTGACCTATTTGGAAATCCATCTCCCATGGACTGGTCATTCTTCTTCCCTGGACTGGTCTCCTTCTCTTAACGGATAGGTTTCTCATCAGCCTAGAGTCTGTCCTTCTGCTAGCCAATCTCATTTTCGTACCATTCTTAAGCTTCACCCAATATACCATAATCCTCTCTCCCATTGTGTATGCAATTCTGATCGCCCTTTTACTCCAGGTATTGTTATCCACATGACTAAGAAAGGTGGGGGGAATCGGCTCTTAAGGAAGAAATGCCAGGTTTGTTTTTATACTCTACTGCTGCATAAAATATGCAAGAAGGATGAAACCTATATATTCTGCAAGTCAGGCAAAAATGTACAGAGTTTGGTGAACACAGTGTGTAGGAAATTTGACCATTTTGTGGCAATTCAAAACTTTTATGACATTTGTTAGATACTACCCCAGCTACAAAATATCAAAATTTGAAGTCAGTCTGAGGTTCTGTTACGTTGCACAGATTAATTTAATAATTACACATTTTAATGTGAGATTTCCCTTCATATTAAATGATTAGAGTTTTTGGTGTGCAATTCCAGCTGTTCGTCACCGTGTGGCAGTGACCAAATGCCTGGAAATTTCTCGTTCTGTGAATTTATTCCATAACCTTTCAACTTGAACAACTCCAAGCAGATGCATTTTTCAGTGAGCTCTCTTCCAATCTGAGGTAATTCTTTACCAGCCTACGTGGAATGAAGTATGGGATAGGTGATCTTTGGAGCAGAGGACTTGAAACCATTAACAATATTTCTGTTTTAAATGTGTTTATATAATATTTGGAACTAACCTGAACCAGCTCAGGCCAAAGCCCCTTTGTACCAATCCATTCATTAAATGTGTCATTTGACCATTTTTGCAATGCTGACCTGCCCTTTCAGTATAGATGGCACAGCCAACACGAAACCCAACGACATTTTCAGTCCTTTTCTTAAGTTCTAACACAATTTAGTTTGAAATGAATTGCTAACATGGCAGAATAAATGAACATATCACACATTGAGTGTGCAAAACGTGCACTCGCTAGTAGCCACTGGCTAGTGATGTTTGACTCTTAGCAAGTTAGAGATGGTGTGCTATGTCTATGTATTGCATTGAGGTTGTAAGTGACATTTTTATGACTGGCTAGTTACTTCAAACCTACATTTGTGCCCCCACATATGTATTACATCACATTTAAACTGGGAATACATCTGCAATTGAAGTAAATCATCTCTACACATGCTATCCAAATTAAAAGGACATGTGAAGGAATCCAGTTCTTGGAGACTTCAGTTCTATGGCTAGCTGTATTCCTTGATAAATAAATGCACAGATTTCTTTGCGTTTTTCAGTGGCACCCTGTTTGAACATTGCACTGAGCGGAGGGTCCAATCTAATCCGGTATCCCTTTTAATTGTGACCATGAACAAGAGGCAGAGATCTCCAACAAATGAAATAGTTACTGTCATTTTTCTTACTCTGTCAGGATGGCTTTTTCTTGATACTACATAAACAACGTTCCCATTTAAACACACTTGGTTCCCAATATTTCATTAGCATTAAAAAAGCAACAATGGAATAAATGTTTTGGTACAGTGATGTATTGATTTCCTGGTGAATGTAATTCCCAGCATTTTATTCAGCTCTGACAAGCCAGTCTTTGGTTAATGTTGAAAACATAAAATGTGCGTGTGCACATCTAGTTTAATCTTTCACTTGCTGTAAAAATTGCCACAGTATAACAATCTTCTCTGACTTGTTGTAGCACACTGGTACTTGTGGCAGTGTGATGTTGTGTGTTGGGTCATGCATGTTTGAGCTGGGTTTCTTAATCGTTGTTCAGATTATTGGCATGCCAGCATCATTCTAGCTGGTAAGTGTGCCTTCTTTTTACACTGGGCCCAAGCTTGAAAACTTTTCAGAGAAACTTGCAGAATTGAAATGCATGTTTTAGCTTTGAGGCAATAACGGGTTTCCCTTTCTTCATTGTGGACAGAGGTTAGTCATATTTATTTACTGTCAGAGTTAAAGTTTACTGAGGGTTCTGGCCGTGTGGCGCATTATAAGAATTAAAATTAATGCATCAATAGTTCTCTTGTGAATGTTACTAACACAATGGGGTTTGAGTTTCAGTCTGAAAATATTTCTGGCTGTCAAGATGCAAAATTTGCACTACTATTTGCAGACCCAATGAGCGACTTTTTGTTTATGAACCAAACTGTTATAAACAATCCAACACAGGAGCGACTCGTTTTTGCTTGTCTAAGAAGGCAGACTGAATGAAGGCCTCTTTGTTTATGAACTAATGAACTATCCAACACAGGAGTTACTCCTTTTTTAAAGCAATTGTAATTGTTTCGTATGAAATGTGGGAACCAGACCTATATGTTTTGAAAAGTGAGAGTGAAAAGAATTGATTCAGTTTAAAACCCCTACTGCATCAGTTCCCCAGAGCTAGAAGAATTGAAAATCATTTGCTACACATTTGAGCAATATGAAATTTGGAATCTTTTTGTAAACCAATACAGAGGGACAGTTCAAGTTTTACTTACCATTTATTGTATCAGATTGATTAAGCTTGTCAGAATCTGTTCTTTACATCTTTTCTTTTTCACTACTCATGACCAACTTTGGAAGCACGTATTATCCCTTGACACTGGGTCTCTGTTTACACTCAAACTCACACATTTCTATTTTTTCAAACTTAAATGGGGTTCTGTCCACTGGTTTTCAAGAAACTTTAGCCCCGAATGGGGTAACTTTATATTTTCATGAGTTTGTTGAAGTGGACTGTACACCAGGGATTGGTTCATTGCTTGATTTAGGAACTAAATTGGGTGTGCGAATAATAGTTTTTTTTTCATTAATTTTCTCTATATCGGGTACCATTATCTGTTTTTTCATTGTTTTTACTGTTTGAACACAGGACAACAATAATAACTATTTACTATCTTTATATAATTGCCATGATGTGTGTGTTGTTTCATTGAATAAATCACATACTGAATGAGGTAATCGTGATCTGGCGTAGTCTGGATCCGAAGGTGGACACTTCACCAATAATGACTAAAAGCTTTGGAGTATCATTTTTCAGCAGCATTTACTTTCCTTTTGTTCATATTCTTTTTACACTGGGACCAAGCTTGGAAACTTTTCAGAGAAACTTGCAGAATTGAAATGCATGTTTTAGCTTTGAGGTAGTAACGGGTTTCCCTTTCTGCATTGTGGACAGAGGTTAGTAATATTTATTTACTGTCAGAGTTAAAGTTTACTGCCTGAGGGTTCTGGCTGTGTGGCGTGTTATAAAAATTAAAATAAATGCATAAATAATACTCTTGTGAATGTTACTAACACAATGGGGTTTGAGTTTTAGTCTGAACATATTTCAGGGTGCAAAATGTGCACTACCACTTGCTACTGATAATTGTCTCTTCACAGGTAAGAAATGGTGTGCTGACTATGTATAGAATGCAGGTGGCAAGTGACTTCTTATAGCTGGCTAGAAGCTTGCATCTTGAAAATGTTACCTGTGTTGCTGTTCAAATAATACCATATCAAAAATTCACTGTGACAGTGAAAAGAAATACCTGCATCCATTGACACAACCAATTAGAGTAATTTGAAATAAAGAGTTGATATGCAGTAGCCGCTGTAATTTTATTTGGGGTATTATATTCTGTGTAGGAACCTAGGTAGTACACAGCAGAGTGCTGTATGTGTTGTTGATTGTTACATATGAGGTGAGGAGGGAGGATATGCGGCATTGGATGTTCAGGTCATGTGGGTTGGTTGCGATGTGGGAACTGAAGGAACCTAGGTTGCACTGAGGTATTGACTGAAGGGTAATATCTTGTGCTCCTTTATGAACTGCAAAAGCTTTGTCACGGTCCAGATTGCCACTGAGATGGTGTTCCTGTAGGCAGGGGCATAGCAAGAGAGGGACTGTTTAAAATGTTTTTATTTTTTCGTTGCATGCTAGTTTAATCTCGATTGATTGTATGTCAGCCTGACCCGTGTTTCGAGCTATATGCTCTTTGTCTGAGGCTGAACATATCATATACAAATGAGTTTTAAAACCATATCAAAATAATGTTTCCATTGAGGTAACACAAACCAAAAGACAGTTTAGCAGGGCTGAGAACCATAAGCAGGATAACAATTCATTTGGGTTGGCACAAATAAAAAACAATAAGTATTTCGGAATTACGCATTCACAAAAACATAAAATGTTACCCATCCCTGTAAGTATTGCATATAATACAAAAAGGATATCAAGCGGCAGATATGCACATAAAGATGAAGAAATCATACATGGTTCAGTGTGTGCGCTGTATCCAAGCTTCGCAAGAGCCTCATTGTATATAATAATAATAAATAATAAAATTACCGGTAAATAACGTGAAGCCATCACTGGTTATATACACTTCTAACTAAAGAGTGGCTAAATATAAATACTGCCACTTACCAATTGTCGAGTGACCATGGGCGCACTTATTGTGCAAGCTGTCATCTTAAAGTAAATATAACAAACAATACTAATTAGATCAGACACCCTTTGGATTTTAAATTGCAACCAAACTCCTATTGATAAATTAAATTGCACATACCTATCTGGACCGCTGTTGCGTGATTCCATTCAATAGGTAATGGTAATTACTGCATTTGTGCAGCATCAGTAAACAATATCTGTCCAAATGTGTATCCACATTGTAAGAGGATTCAATTCAACACTACAGCTAAGTCAACGCCTAGTCTAGAATACTGAATGAAAACCCTTATTGATATAGCTTTATGTCCAGTTCATGCGTTCTGGATGACTACCCCTATATAACACCCCTCTCTTGAAATCCCCCTGACCCCACTGAGCCAAGAAGTAGTTCTGTTTTGCAAGTTTAAAAGGTTTATTTGATAATTTAAACAATAGATATATCACACTTTATAATAATTAATAATTGAATATCACACTTAATCTGAGCAGTAATCAATAATGGATAGTCTGGCACTAGCACACTTCTTTATAATCAATGATGAGTGGTTATAGGATGGATAAGATAGCAACACTGGTAAATAGGGACAGAAGAATAATGTGGTAGAGAATGCTTTATAGGGTTCAGATGGATGCAATGTTGAATGAAAATGCAGTACAGAAAATACTCAATATGATTTCACCAAAACAATGTAATCACTTTTCTCTGGCAATCCACTCCCCCCTTTATGCAATGCAAGGAAATGGAAGGAAAGCACACAGTTCTCAGAAATGTAATCAAATGTAATTCAGTTCACCCCAGCAAGCTTAGACTACAGAAGTTTGAAAGACAGGCCCAAAATGCTTTTATATGTGCTGGCAATGAAGTGAAAAATATGCTAAAATGCTTTTAATTCCCTCTAGAGGTTCAGGGTGAGTGGTATCTAGTTAATATTAGTCCAGGCTCACTCTAGCAATGATTCAGGGATGGTTCTTAAGAGGCAAACGAATTTTTAGCAAGGAAACTGCTGTTTTCACACATGGAGAAATTTGCAAATCGCGGTAAATTCGCGAGTGCATTTTTCGCGATTGTGGCAAAAGTGTAGAGAATCGGAATGCGGTTCTAGGTTCGTTGAAAAGCCAAGATTCCCAGCTTTCAGAGGAAAGTTACTGCAAGTCTCTAAGACAAACGGTCTTGGAGATATGAGCGATATGGTAAAGGTCGTTTTTCAGATTTGAAATTTTAAAGTTCAAAGTGACAATTGACAGCTAGCAACTATAAATGACAGGTGACAGCTTTGCAAATAACAGGTGACAGTTAGGAGGCAGTTCTACTTAGATTAAAATAGCTTGGATTAGATTATTTTAACTAAGAGATTGGTTCTGCACAGTTCTGCTAGGTACTCACAATATATTTGGAAATAGAATGGGCCTCGCCACGGATCTGGTCAGGTTTTAGACTGGACTCTGGTCTGGTCTCGGCACTTCACAGTGATCTGGGTCAGCTCTCTGGTTCTGCTAACAGTGGTCTGGGTCAGCTCTGCTCTGCTGGTCTAGCCTCTCTGGATTCTGGAGATTGATGGATTTGAAGTCTGGATCTCTGGATGTTGTATGGTCCGGCAGCATGCTCCGCAGCAAATGGAATTGAATGTCCCTATCTGTCCTGACTGTCTGTTTTTATGTGTTTTGAAAATGGGTGGAAAGGCTAGCTTCCTAGGCCCTACCACTCTCCACTTGTCATTGGCCACTTCCTCCTCTTCCCCTTGATTGGGGGAATGAAATGAAGTGTCATCATGATGAGGTCTGTTAATGATACAGAGAACCCACCCCTGTCAAATTACACAAATTTACCCAAAAGACATATTTGCACAGGTACACATTTGTTTAAAATTACATGAACCCGTCACATATCACAGGAGGTATACCCTGTCCAAATCTACTCTTCCTGAGAGCTTGCATTGAGAAATGGCAACATATTTCACTTTTTGGTCAAGTTACCAATATCAGATTCTTACTCAAATTTGCCCAAATGTGTGCAAGGCATGCAGGCATTGGTTGATGAAGTATCAGACTTTTCACATGCAGACATTTTAAGTAATACCCTCTTAACTGCTAGTTTGCCCCCAGATCATGCCACTGGTTCTAAAAACCTCTTAAAATGTGGGCAGAAAAATCACAAGAATTATGGTATCATTTAAATAATTATGACAAGTCCGTACTATGAGTTATTCATCTTTTTCTAAAACCATATTCTGGCTACAGAGGGGTGTGGTTTCAGGTCACATGGTACAGAAACCAGTTTTTCCACTTTCTTCAAGCTCAGCCTCTGTCTCCAGTTTCTCCCCCTCCCAGTTTCTGCCAAGCCAGCTTGCTCTCACATGCAGTGCTCCTCCCCTTTCCTTTCAGGAGGAAGCCACATTTACGACTCCCATAATAAAACATTTGCCTGGGCCCTGGAAGGCCCATTGTTCAAGAGGAAGCCATTTATGGCCACTTCAATAAACCCTCTGCCTGGGTCCTATGTTTAGTCTCTAGCAGTCCCTTGATAATTCAATCAGCGAAGTGTCAGATCCCTTTTGGTGGGAACAGCAAAAGGCAGCTGGCCTGGGAACACAGCTGTAGTGCAAGTCTCATCTCCTGTCGGGGGTAGCTGGTGGGCAGAATTCAGTTCCTTAAGCCAGGCCCCAGCTAATGTCACTTTTAGTTACCCAGTTTTCTGCATTCAAATAAAACTAACCATTTTTACATATGCAGCTAGAATTCTGATTCTAAGTTTAAAACTATGACATTTAAACAATTGCAACCTATGTGACACTCAAAAGTAGGTCACTCATTTCTTTTAAACATTTAGGTTTTTTTAGTGTCTTTCAGTCCAAATTTACTTAAACTGCTGAAATCCACAGCTCAGCCAGTCTTGTTATAAACCTTCAAGTCACTTCAGAATATAACTTTACATTGGATCCACCTCTCAGTAAGTCTTTCTTTGGCCTGCTTTGGGTTCATTTATTCAGTTTTACACAAAAAGAGAAAAAAGTCTGGTGTTGTTTTAAACCGCCGGCTTTCTGATAGTGGTGAGTACTGGTAATGCACCCATTTTTGGGATTTAAGAAAATGAATTCCCCACAATTCTAGGTTGCTTTTGGCAATCATCATTGCCATTCCCAATGGTTTCAGGCTACTGTGTGGGTAGTCCAATGGTGGTTTTAGGCAGTGCCCTTCTGTGCCCATAACATCGGCAAAATGGGTGGCAGCCTATTCTTCATGCACTTCCCTGGGAATCTCTGGCCATCCTGATGTTTTCCATGTCAGTACTGCACAGTTTTGAGGTAGGGCTGGGATGCGTGGATAAAAACATCCCACAACATGTGTAGCCATCAATTCCATGATTTCCATGCACACAAAAGTAAAAGAAATGCGCGCTCTGTTAGCTTAATTGGTTAGTACCATTATTATCCACATCACATGTGTGAGGATAGACCCCATTAGACCATCAGATGTCGTACAGAAAGACTCCTTACTCACCCAGCCTTTCGGCGTCTGATCCCTTCTGAAGCAACTCCCTTTCTGCTTGCTTGCTAGCCTATATCCAATGCATGGTGCATGCTGGTGAAAACACACGTGTGTGCTCAAGTAGCGACAATGTTGGATGAGTATTTCTGATCTCAAGAGTAGTGCCACATATTTAAAATACTCAGTAGTGGTGGCGGGTATGTACCCCAAACTAGGAAATAGGAAACCATTTTTTCTTGTTGCAATTGAGGCTGTATTAGCCTGAAAGAGAAAACTAAACACCAATATCGTGATTTGTGCGCAGTGTGAATGCAACCTTTGCTCTATAATTTACAAATTGTGGCAAGCTTGGCAGGCGACCCACACCTTGCATTTACCCGCAGCCGAATCCACTTCTAACATAATAGTACAAGCGCTCAGGTTTTCAAATTTCTCCCTCTGCCAAACTATCTCAGCAGTTTAATCTTGACCCTAGCGATGGGCCTTTTTCATGGAGGAGTGTTAACCATCTGAACGGCAGAGCTTTGCAGTGAAGTAGGCAGGTGTGCAAACAGTGATTTTCTTCTAAAATATGCAGACCGTCTTTGAGTATTGTGGCTGGGATGAGTAGCGAGCGCAGCGCCTGGAAAATGGGAAAACGGGAAAACTGTGGCTGAAATTCTTGCTTCCCATTGTGAGCATGTTAGGCTGCCTAAGTGGGGCCAGGCATCGCCAGAACGCTGGTGAGGAGGACATTACCCCCACAGACATGAGACCTATCCTGGCCTGGCTTGTGGTTCTGAAGTCCTCTTGTACAGGAAGGGTTTTATCCTTATGGGTAGATGATCTCACTCGGTGAGCTGGAGCTACTTCTGTACAGCAAAAAATCGAACACCTCTCTTATAGTGTTTCTCAACTAAGCGCTCTCACTGTTAATAAATATAGGCTGAATATGGGATCCAAGCAGTTTCGCTTTTCCTATCAAGTATACAGAGAAGTTGACACCCTCTGTTTTTAGTACCCACTATAATGCTCCAGAAGCAGCAATGTAAAAATGAAGGCAGAACTTTGTAATCCAGTTCCTTTAGCTATTATGCACATGATCAATATCAGACTTTAAGATATTATTTGTAAAAACTACACAAAGTTTTTTGTCAATGCTATTCCATAATTTTGCATAGCGAAAAAACAAATCACAATTAGAAACGTGATAAAGATGCACTTGTATGGGAATCCCAAATGGTCAATGCTGGTGAACGGTAATTTGCCTATATTTCTCTAGTTCCAGTTTTATTTTTAGCCAAACACAGTAACGGGATGTCGTTTTTCTTTCTTTCTTTCTTTTTTCTAAGATAACCACCCAGTTCTAAATTATGTGTTTGTTAGCCAAAAAACTCAATTTATTTCGATCGCTGAGTAATTGAAATTGTCATATTTCCTTATAATGCATAATTGCAAGGTCGCACAACAAGTAATAATGGTAAAACAGTCATGCATAGACCTCATAATGCATTTTGCGTTACATAATATATTAAAATGTTAATGCCCCAAACTTATGGCATTTTCAGTTGAACCTTGTTTTTTATGTTGGTCCTTCTGTGATGCTGATGAGTAGAGATGTCTGTAAAGATTTTTGCATTACTCGGACCTTGCGATCTTCATAAATCAATATGCGTTTTCTCTGCCATGAATATGTGGTTTGTTCCACATGCCCAAAACATTTCTACGTGTTCCTTCCCCCAACTCCTCTCCACATTCAGTCTCCCACCTCCTCGCCTGCTCTCGTTGCCTCCCTCCAAAAAATTCCTATTGCCTTATGCTTTGTTTCTTCATTGAAAACCAAAACAAATTATACTAAGAAGAAAAAAATAATTTTCTAAGATTTGTTTAGAACACTCTGTGGTAGTTCATCAATTAACTTCTGTCATACTGTGCATCCCTACACGTTCTACTGTCACTTAGTCCCTGAACAATAGTCCTTCTGCTTCGCTGTTTCCTGATGTTGAAACCATCTTATTGCTCGGGTGGTTTGGCGTTTAGCTTACCATAATGAGCACGTGTGATTCTTCTACCTTTTCTACTTAAGTTTTCGCGCAGTGCCCTCCTTATTATCCATGCCGCATTCATTGTCCTATTTCTATTTAGCATGCTTTCTAGAGTCATTCGTGGATGTAAACGTACAATATGACATGCATCCTAATACTATTTACAATGGTGTGTGTTTGTGTGTGTGATATATATATATATATATATATATGTTAACACATGGAGGATGGAAAAAACCTGCACTCCATGCACGAGGTCTATAAATCCCAACAAAATGAGAAAAACTCGAATCCAATTAAGAGGAAAAACCGAGTTTAATGGGAGGTAAAAAATACAAGGCAATACAAGGTATATATATATATACTGGCTTTTGCAAATCCCATCAGTACAAAATAGCTAACAAAAACAGAAAGCCTACAAAAAGGTGATGCTCCTCTCCGACATGACAATAAATGTGTAGGCGCGTCAGAAGGCAGAATGCAATGGAAACTGGAACTCATAAAAGATTCATTTTAAGTCAGAATGCATCTTCCTTGCTCGAAGGCTAATATAATTTCCTACAGTGCTTTTAAACTCGTGTTAAAGTAACTGTGGGGTGAAGAATCATTTGATGGCACATCAGTGGGCAAACGTGCTTGGACAAACCAGATTGAATCCTACATTGGGTGCATATATACTTTGCAGTTGAACTTTTTGCCTATGCAGACGTCCCCATTCTAACTTTGAAACATCTGGGTTGTGTGACACTGTTTTGATAGTAAAACAATTCAGATTTGAAGGGTAACATGTAGGAATATTAGCGATTTCTAACATTGTGGGGCCATCAGTCGGAGATGACAATGTTGTGCTCAAATGTGCGCTGGGATTCCAGTGGATTCTGATGCGGTAGTTGTGCAGCACTCGTTGCCATAAGCATCTACGTAATGTTGAAAGTGGAGCCAGTCCTGCTACTTGGGCTAATAAAGGAGATCTTTATCAAATTGACAAAACGTTTGAGAAATGGTGCATCTACGGTTGACGGTTGTATTTAGAATGTATTTGGTATAGTGCTATTTAAGCTTCCTCTTACTGTGCATATATTTCTATTTAGAATAAATAGGGGTGTGAATTGTTATGGCAAAGTACTCGAGTGATATTGATTGTTCAGTTTTAAAGTAAACATGATACTCTATAGTGGTTTTGTCATCCAAGAACTAGCACTCAAACTACAGTGGTGCCAAGAGACCATGCAGATGGCAGCGGCGGTGCGTGGTATAAATTCCATTAACGTAACTCGCATACTCGCTGCTCCTACATTTTGAGATTGGAAATACCCGGATCGCTTATGTTTCGTCTACATTGCTAATGCAGGTGAAACGTGTTATTTATGTTTAGCTTGTATTCCATTTTTCGTCATTGTCTGCCTTCTCTGCAGCTTATACAAAAATTGCATATTTGACAATTGTCTAAATCCTTCGGCATTCTAGAGACCTTCATCTAGCCTGCAGAATATGTCGAAGGTGAATGTGATGATTATCTGTGCTTGTTTCAAACTGAGATGATTAGGGTGTATGAAGCCACACCATATGGGAAAGCACAACCTCCACATGTTCTTTAATACCCCTTTCTTGTTCATTTTATATCCTAATTGTTTATCTTTGGGGCAAACATCCTCGAGTCACAAAAAACCTTGAAAGTAGATACTCACTCTTTTAGGGAGAATTCCCAGAAATGTGCTAATTCCCTCTACCTTAGAGACCCCCAGCAACTTTGCTGGATTTTGAGAACTTGATTTTTTTTAACCTGGAGAGAGCAAGACCCTTTTTCCCACTCTCTCATGTTTTTTAATGTGATTTTGTACTGTGTTTCTTTTGGTTATGGAGCCTGACAAACTCCATAGGAATCGTATTTTACATTGTGTCACACAGCACCTTCAGTGCAGTGACAGAGGGAAGTCTTTCAGATTTCCCAAAGGTTTAAATATCTTCTCTGGGATAAACTACGATTTCCCAGAGCAGTAAAATTAAATTGACTTTACTTTTATTTGTAACTTTCTAGACCCAGCACACACTATCTTACAATAGCGTGCGGGAGGGGTTACTTAGTATCCCTTTTGTATAGCTTCTCTTGTAAAATTTTTATGTTACCCTTTCCTCACTGAATGGCTGGTGGAAGTGGTTTACTTTTTACCACCATTACAGGATTTTACCATGGGCAGCGTTCACAGCCACGGTAAGCACCCATGGGTGCCATTTTTGTCTTGAGATTTATTCTGCGCCAAACCAGGTTTGGTCCCATTGTTCATTTTTCCTTTGGCGGGATTCACGAGTGAAGCCCGCCTATGGCTCCAGGATTTCTGGCGGGGGCAGAAAGCGAGGGAGGTGCCGAAACTCCCTGTGCTTAGTCTCCCAGGAGACAGGAATGCACTCTTAGGTGATTGGCCGGCTGGCTGTCCGGCAAGGACAGCCACCCTGCTGGGTGACTGACCGCTGGGCTGGAATGAATGGGAGAAACCTGCATAAAAGGCAAGGATTTTTGGATTGGAAGGCAGAGTCGACCACTGGACGAAGGAGTCCGAAGAAGAACTTGAAGAGGACGCTTGCTGCAACTCCTGGACCGTTGGTTTGCCTGGTGAAGCCCTGCTGATGTGCTGAAACTCCAAATTCATATCGACAGAGAAGTCCCTGCAAGGATGATTTTTCCCTTTGAGTTGGTGGGACCAATCAACTCCAAAGTAAGCCACCTGGACATCCTCTCAAAGCTGGTTGAGTATCCACTGCAGTCGCTACTGGAACCGGATAGCCAGGGAGAGGAACACGTGTTTGTGTATGTGCTTTAAAGCTGGCCAAGAGCTCCAGGAAGATCCTCTGGTCTCCCAGGAAGCTGGACTGACCAAGCTTGAGGCCCCTCAACAGGGTGCGGGACCCCAGGCGCAAGGAAAGGCCATCTCGACATCCAGGAACTGCGTTGTTTGCTGTAAACACAATGAAACACTGAACAGCCACTTGTTTGAAAGTTGCTGGTTGCAAACGGTGACCGTCCCATTGCAGTGCAGGAGTCCCCAGAAGTCATCCCTCTTGTCCCCACGACTGAGGCCCAGGAACAGTGAGATCTGCAGAGCTGCACAGGAACAGAAGTCAGCCTAAAGGTACTGTAAAGTCTAAGAGAACTTTACTGTTGTTGTGCAGCCACTGGTCCTCGTTGGAGACTTGCTTGGTTGCATGTGTAGAGTTGCTGTCAGCATCTTTACTTCACAAGCCTATTCAGCTTGTGGCCCTACTTTGATTTTCTTCTATTCTACAAAGACTTTTTAAACATTGCAAAATACTTTCTACTTACTTGCACGAAGTGCTTCAGTTCATCTTGAATTTTGCCAACTTAACATTTGCTGGCCTAGGCTCCTGAATGACTCTTCTCTCTTCTTCTTATGTGTTTTGCCTTCCTTCCAGGAAAGGGTTAACTGACTTTGCATTGGGGGGTTGTTTTGAAAGTACCTACCTACTTGAGAATAACTGTATGAATACTTGTTTTATTCTGAACTCTTCTCTTTAACACTACTCCTAACAATATTCTAAATGCAACAGTGATATATTAATGCCAACAGCGCCCTAGTTATTGAAGTCACCTGAGGGTGTAGGTAGTGCCTGTGTGTCATCCCAAATGGGTATTTGCTGATTTAGATAACTAAGAGTGTGTATTTCTGGAGTGTATTTGTGTGTTGCTTTATATTGCTGCATTCTGAAGAAGGCTTACACTAACTGACTGATAAATTAATAATTTTTTGATCAAGAAACCTTGTGTGCAAGAGTTTATTTGAATACTTGTCAATGTGAATCTCTGTGTAACTCCCCTACAGCTCACATTGACCCCTCTTGAGATAAGCTTGGCTGCTCAACACGCTACCAACCTTTGTAGTGAAGACTTATACCAAAGGTTGGGTTCCTATTGCCAGGAGGTCATGGTTGTTGTAGCGCACCCAAAGGGTACTGCATACAATCTTTCCTAACATGCGCAAACGTGGGTTACAGTAGCCATACGCATGTTGACTTCCAGTTTGGTCAGAAACTCATAGAAAGTCGTTTTTTAACACAATTGTGATCCATATTCCTGGACAAAAGCGGAGATTGTCCCAATTCATAAAATAGTGTGTAGGGAAATAATGAGTGATTATAGGCCTTTATCTCTGATGGATGCAGTGGGAAACATCTATGCTAAAGTCTTATTGGGCCACCTAAGAGTGGATTGGAGAACGGAATGTAATACATCACCTTCGGGCAGGGTTCCAGAGCTGGCTCAGTCCCATTGATCAATGTGTTTTTTTAATTTTAAAGACCTGTTATGTTAAGGAAGGTTAAGATATATGTTCTATTTATAGATCTTAAAACCGCTTTTGACTGTGTGCTCCCTGTACTGTTCTGGGAAAAGCAAAACAATGTGAGCACTGAAGCATGAATGTTTGTAGTATAAACCAAAATAAATCTATTTTTTGAATAGACATTAACAGGCCGATTCATGGAATTAATGTGCGCAAGCGTGCGAAAGCGTTCAAATCGCAGTGCCAGTGCGAAAATCGCAGCGAAACCCGCACACAGCGATTCATGGAAGTCCGTACGTGTGTAAATCCCAGGATGTGCACCAAAATTCTGCGTGGCGCACGCTGGCGCACGTCTCCAAACAGCGTGCGCTATGCGCACAGCGAAATCGCACATAGCGTGGCACACACAACAAAAGTAGGAGGAACAGAGGGCGTGACACGCGGAATGGGGAACAACGCGTGAAAATGTGGGTGTCATGGGGGAAGTATAGGGGGCAAATGCGCGGAACGCCCACACGCACGTCCAAAACACGTATTCATGGATTCGAAAGGGGCTAACGCATGTGCCAAAAAAGACACGCTAATCCGGAAACACGTACGCCAGCAGGAAGCAGGCGTACGTGGACCCGCGCAGCATAAAAATGCACGCAAACAACAAACAAGCTCAGACGCCAGGATGAATATACCGTTCCTAGCAGCAGTGGTCGTGGAATACCGCAGGAGGAGGAGGAGGATAGTCAGGCCTAGAATTTTCACACCCAGAACCTGACTTTTTGGGATGCCTGATGACCAGGTGTATGGGAGGTACATGTTTCCACCTCACATAATACTCGACCTGGTGAGTGAGTGGGAGGATGACCTCACATCACCCAACCTGTGCTCCCAAGCACTCAGCCCCCTGGAGAAGGTCCTCAATGTACTGCACTTCTTGGCCACTGGATCATTTCAGCGGACAAGTGCTATAGTGGGGGTGGCGGGAGTCACAGGCCACGCAGTCACGCTGCCTACACCAGTTCTTGGCTATCATGACTGCATGCTCATCAGTCCGCAGGCACATATACCTGCCCAGAACACCTGCAGAAAGGCAGGGTGCCGTCCAGGATTTCTACGGGGTGGCACAATTCTCCAAAGTCCTAGGTGCCATTGATTGCACCCATGTGGCTCTACGTCCCCCCAGGGCATCAGAACACATCTATAGAAACCGCAAGCACTGGCATTCCATCAACGTCCAGGTAGTATGTGATGCCAAGGGAATCATCACCTCTGTATATGCCAACTATCCAGGGTCCACCCACGACAGTTTTATTTACAGAATGTCAACCCTAAACCGGGACCTAGAAGCTGGGCGGCATGGCGATACATGGCTGCTTGGTGAGTATAAATGCCACAGCACATGCATGCATGTCAGATACTGAGTAATGTCACAACCCCACTAATGATACCCATCACCACCTCCCCAGGGGACAGTGCCTACCCTCTGAGCACCCACATGATGACGCCAATTTGGAACCCCACAACGCCACCCGAGGTAAGATACAACACAGCCCACATTGCAACCCGGGGCATAGTGGAGCGCACATTCGGAGTGCTCAAGTCACGCTTTCGCTCCCTTGACGGTTCATGCGGGCAGCTGTTATACGCTCCCCCAGTAGTGTGCAGGATCATAGTGGCAGTATGTGTCCTGCACAATGTTGAAACACGCCAGGGCCTGCCCGTGGACATGGTGGTGCCCCTACATCCCTAACCACATGCACGGCCACTGCGAATGGGAGGGGAAAGGGAACGGGGTGAGGCAGCCCGTACGCAGCTGGTGGCTAATTACTTCACCTAAAATCGCACCCCTGTGGAGTGCACACAGCCCTGGCACATACCATCCTACAATCAATGATGATGACATAAGGGACAGTCAACTGCACAACCATACCAGCCTG
This sequence comes from Ambystoma mexicanum, assembly GCF_040938575.1. Lineage (NCBI taxonomy): Eukaryota > Metazoa > Chordata > Amphibia > Caudata > Ambystomatidae > Ambystoma > Ambystoma mexicanum. Next base: position 19,935,435 of record NC_090933.1, on the reverse strand, counting down.
AGATTGGTCACCTGGAAGTGTTACATTGTGTGCATCCCTACCTATACAAACACCTCCAATGCCGTGTCATCAAAAGACACACTTCTATGCTGCTAAATTCATTACCCCCTTGCAAAATACAACATGACAACAGTGCCATGTCACCCAACCCCTCCCCAGCACCGCCACCCAACACACCATGGCATGTCATGCTATGTGAGAGCAAACAAAGCAATCCCCAAAACATGACACAAGTGTCACAAAGTACAGTGTCCCTAATGGAAACTGGCCACACACAATATGCTCCCAGTAATGTAGAACTAACAACACACATGACCAAATACTTACCGTCAAAACAATGCAGCTACACAACCTCAAACATAGCATAAACATGACAGTACTAAGTTAAAGTAGTGGTAGTCTTACAACCTGATTATGGCAGCACATCGACCACTTCCAACTGTACAGTGCTGCTGCTACATAAATGTGTAAGTGCACTGCTTAAAACATGAACTCCATCTCCAAAGTAGACGGCCTTGTGAAGACATGAGGAATGAACCTGCAAATTAGGAGGAAGACATGGATGCACAAGCACATATCAATACACCATGCAGTGTACAATACAACAACAATATCAACTAGGAATGTATACACAGTGTACAGACTACCCACACAGCTAATGGAGTCCAACGTCACTGTGTAAGTCACTGCACTTGGGTACACCCTTTCCAAGCCCATGGAAACGGGAAGCAGGAGGGGTGTGTGTCTCACGAACCCAAGCATCTAACCCAAACTCAGGACAAGCCTGCATGTGCCCAGCCGGAATACAGTGGATGCCCACGGGAGCCACACAAGGCAACACACTGTAAAAAAAAAAAAGAAATAATAAAAAGAAAAAAATCAAAAATAACCATGTGAGGGCCGGGGGGGGAGGCCACCCAGGAGGTCCGAGGACAGGGTGCGCACGAACAGCCACCTGTGCGGATGTAGGGGAAAAAAAACACCTCCATGGGCTCATGGCCTGCACGGCTATGCCAATGTGGGAGAACTGCTGCTGTCGCTCTCATCACCCTCCGCTGCTGCCACAGGAGGTGGTGGTGCTATGGGAGGCAGCCCATGCAAAGCCCTGGTATGGTCCTCCATGGCAGCAAGCATGCGGGTGTGGAAGGTCTTGTTCTGGAGGATTATAGTGCAGAGATCCCCATGCACCACCTGACGTGATGCCCAGATCTCCTCCCGAGTTGCCTGCATTTCAGCTGAGAGCGAACGTGTGAGCCGCTCCAGCTGCTGTTCTGTCCTCAAGTTAGTGGAAGCCTCAAGGTCAACAAGAGTCTCCCTGAGGTGATGGTGTTCTACCCTCAGGGCTTCCCTGTGGCCCTGGGACTCTATTGATATCGATTGGCGTAGAGTCTCCAGTGCCGCCCGTCTGTCCCTGTTGGACGCCAACATGTCCTCACTGTGTGATTGGCAAATGGAGTCTGTTGCCTGCTCTAGTTGCTCCATCTGCCTTTCAGCGGGGACAATGGAAGTGGCCACCTTCTCCATTGCTTGAGCCAACATCTCAACTGGTGCTGCCTGTTGGGTTGCCATACCGTACATGGATTGTTCCCATGCGGTATTGCCTGGTGGCGTACGGCCACCGCGTCGGCGGACACCACACCTGTTTGGGGCAAGGCGATCTGCGCCTTGCTGTGCCGGCACTGCCTGAGGCTGCAGGACTGCATTCCCCCTCTGATCTGCTCGCCCAGGAACAGGATCAGAGGTTGTGGAGTGTGACCCTGCATCCGTAACCACCAAAGGCAGACTTACCAACACTGACATCCCCATAGAGGGATCTACCCCTGGTGCAGGTGGGTTGGACAGAACAGAATCCCTGCCAGAAACACTTACCTGCGACGGCACATAGGTCTCATCATCCGAATCAGCAACTGAATAGAAGTCTGGGGAGGTGCACCCAGACACAGCCCTGGACAGAATGGTCTGCAGCAAGATTGGGTTCTCACCCACCACCACACCACGTCCCCCACTGGTGCCCGGTCGTGCCTGAGTTCCCTCCTGGGTCTGCACCAACTCCTCAACTTCAACAGCATCAAGTGCGTCATCCCCTGCAAAAACATGAAAGACAAAAAATGGAAACGGGCACTAGCACCATAGCACACAAATAGGCCTGACAAGCTACAGAACCAGTACATGATTTACACATGTCCCACATGACTATAACCCTCCCATGCATGCACTGTCACTGAGTTGAAAGGGGAGGCAAAAGGCAGACACTGATGACTCCAAGATGGAAGAGCAACACATTTGCTGCATGCTGGGTAGCACTGCCATCACACATTGGCCTGTGAGTGGCACGTCCAATACACATACATGACACATGCCATCACACAGATGGCATGTACCATAGCCATGGTACATTCCACAAGTACTTCCATATGTCAGTGAATGAATACTGTCAGCCATCCATGTGAGATGGACATGATGAGATGATAAATGCTACATAGTGTGACAAAATAGGCATGTGCCACACACTGCAACACATGCAGTGTACAAAAATAGTGATTGCAGGCCGATGTACACATAAATGGTTGTGCACTTCAACATGACAGGAAACAACTATCATGTTCCACATTCAAACAGGCCCCAAAAATGTATGTGATCAGGCCAATGCTCAATCAGCCTGTCCTCTTGTGGAGACCCACCGCCAGTCACCAGAGTAGCTGCATGATTTGAGGCCAGCTTGTTCTTTGCTCTGCGTTTCAGGTCATTCCACCGCTTGTAGCAATCAGCTGTGCGCCTCACAAATCCAAGGGCACTTATGTGGTCGGCAATGATCTGCCAGTGTGCCTTACGTTGACCAGTTGTGGTCTTGGACCCTGCAGTCACCAGCATTTCATTGCTATGTGCCGACACATAGGACACAAGTGCATCAAGTTCTGCCTCATTAAAGCAAGGCTTCCTTGAGGTACCGGAGTGGGTATCCGTGTCTGGGGTCTCAGCCTGTCGTGCCAGAGCACCCTTCTTCCTCTTCTTTAAAGGTGGAGCAGAGCCAGAGTGGCTTACGCCGCTCTGGTCAGTAGGGGCAGAATCACCGGTGGACTGGGTAGTAGGAGTGTGGGAATGCACAATGACCATAGGTCTTGATGCAGGAATTGGTTGCAGGGTAATGTTGGCAGGGGGAACGTCAGTTTGATGGACCTGGACTGACACTGTCCTGGCTGGGAGAGTCAGAGCTGGGGCGGATGGAGATGCAGCTGCCCCTGCAGCCTCCCCACCCTGCATACTTGGGGCAGCAGATGACATAGCTGCCCCAGATCCACGTGGCTTGGTGACAACAACTTGCACCGCCACACGTGGCCTAGACTTGCTGACCTGGAAGTCAGCCAGGGAGTCATCCTGTGCCAGGTCAGGTGCCACAATGGGCTGGTCCAACAGGGGCTGAGCTGGGATGGTGTCAGCCACGTTTCCCTCAACCATGGGGGGGGGGGCATTGGTGTCCCTGATTGTTCCTCCACAAACGGGGGTATAGGGGCACCCTGCAAATCCCAGCCACGTCCCCTACCGTGCCCACCACGCCCACCTTTTGAAGGTCGGCCACCTTTTCCCCCCTTACCGCTTGGTCGCCTCCCAACCATGGCACTGATGTTGTGCGTATGGGAGTTGCAGTAAAATATTGTCCTGGTAGGATACTAGATGGAATTCGTACCCTAGTGTTCTAACAAGGCTGTCTGTGACCCCTGGGGGAAGATGACGGGTCACGCAACGCACAGGCAGCCCAAAATCAAAAATGAACCTGCATGCAACCCCTCGTAGACCACGTGCGTGAAAAAATGAACCCGCACTACGCTGTGGCACCGAGAAACACAAAAATAAGCGTACGCGTAATACACGCAGCCTACAATGACCTCTGAAGGGGAACGTGACACACGGGGCAAGCACAGTTGCTAAGTATGTGCGGAACTGACTGTCTGCCTGGAAAAAGAACGTGAAAAATACACGCGTGTGCGCGTTGGCAACACCCCCGCCAAAAGAAGAATTGTACGCTGTCTGAGGAGACAGGACAAAAGGAGAAGTGTCTGTTTGAGGAAACGGGCCCAACAAAAATTCAGAAAAGAGCTGTCAGAGGTAACAGGGAGTACGAACTAGAAACGCTGTCAAGTATTCGCGTGTGAACCGACAAGAAGTACAGATTTCACCCACTCGCTCTCCACGAAAAGCACGTACAAGGAAATGGCGTCCTACACGTAGCTTTTAAACCGGCCCACACGTACACGTCAGATACGCATGTATGCGGGCGCTTTCCTCCAATTACACGCGATGACACTCGGACGTGCAGTTTTTCCACTTGTGCTCTGTCATCACGTGCTATGAGGGAAACGCCCGTGCACGTAATGTAACTTACGCGCTTACGTGCTTAGGGCCTTTGGTCCAATGAAATCACGTGTGTGTGCTGACGTGCTTACGCGCTAAGGCCCTTTCCTCGAATTACACGCTGACGTGCAATTTTTTCACGTGCCAAATCTCTCCGTATCAAGCTGGCCACGCGAAAACACACTGAAGACCACACTCCTGTCAAGAAGGCCGAATTACTGCCCCCCAGAGCCCCGAGCACACTCCCACCTGCCATCTGCTGCTGCCTGACTGCCTGCTGCCCACGTGCCCTGCCATTTGCTGCCTGCACGTCAGCCAGGGGTGTAGTTGCTGTGACCACCCCTGCTGGAACCGAAGACTCCCGACTGGGATTCCATCGCTCCACAGCCCAGCCACAGGACCCAGTTGCCCACCCACTCCTGCCTCTGGGGTTGCCATGTCCAGCACAACACCATCTGGCAGCACTGGCAACCCCCAGCCAGAGAGGCAGAGGGCCACCAGCTTCACTGCCACCAAAGTTGGTGTCCTGGTGGAGCAAGTCCTGGGGCAGTATGATGCCCTCTTTGGAAGTTTGCGCGCCGACACTGAAGGACAGACCAGGATCTGGATGGACATCGTGACTGCCATCAATGCGGAGGGGGTGGCAGTCCGCGACTTGCATCATGTCAAAAAGCGCTGGGATGACTTCAGGTCCAGGACCCTCAACAAGGCCCGGCGCCTCTTGAAGGCAGCGGATGCCAAGGGGCACCGAGGCCAGCTGTCGAACCATCAAATGAGGGTCCTGGAACGCATATGCCCATCGCTCTACGTCCAGATCCTTGAGAGGCAGACCCGTCTGGAGTCGAGCAGTAAGTGTACATGCATGTTGATAGTACGCTGTGCTTGTCGTGGTGTGCCAGTAGTGTGCAGGTTGCACATGTATTTATGTAGGGCCATGTAGGGATGTGTATGAACATGGGCGTGAGGCTGCCACATGTGGGTCCTCTCAGTTGTGAGACACATTGATGGTGTATGTGTTGGTAAGCATGCTGGGAAAATGCAGGTGTGGGAGCACACATGTTTGAATTTCTGTGTATGTATATTGGCATGGTTGTGGCATGGATGGTGGTTCATAATGCATGTATCTGCACTGTGTACATGTGCATGTATCTGTATCTGACAAGTGTGCAACTGTGATGCAACATGGATGCACGTGACACTGATATGTAGAAGGATGAATGGCAGATGTGGCATGTGTGGCGATCTCATCACTGCAACAGTTGGAGGAGATGTAGACATGCATGTAAATGGTGGCGTGTGTGCATGTCTAGTGCACTCCTTGTGTTTCATGTGATGTCAGGCTCACCTTTGGCTGTTCATGCTGTTGTATGTGTATGGATGGTGCTGCATGATGCAATATTGCTGTTGAAATGTTCATGTGTGTGAGTTAAAATGACGTGTGTCATGGAGTGTGATGCCGTGTCTAAAGTTAAACATTGCCACTCATGTGCAACTGTCATGTGTGTATCAGTCCATTGTACAGTGCCCTGATGCCTTTGTTTTATCTCTCCCTGTCTGCAGCGTCAACTGAAGAAGAGGGCGGAGAGGGTGCTGTGGAGCACAGCGGCAGGGATCGTCCCGCCAGCCGGATACGCAAGGCCCGGCTCCCCTCCCAGATTGTCATCTCGTCGGGGAGTGAGGAGTCTGGTGCTGCATCCCAGGCCGCAGCTGCCGAGGGTAGGTCCAAGAGGTGGAGGTTGGAGGTGGACTCCTCGGCAGCAGAAGGGGCAGCTGAGACCCCACAGGGTCCGACGGAGGAAGATGGCATGGAGTCATCCAGGTTGGTGGGGGGTTTGGTGGAGGAGGAGGTCGTGGAAGGGACACACACGGGGACTGGAGGTGGGGATTCCACTGGTGCTAGTGGTGCAGTGCAGGACCAGGGACAGGAGGCAGCACAGGCCGCCGCGGAGGTGCCTGTGTGCAATCCTGTCCCTGATCCTGTCACTGCATCATCTGGCACCAGCAGGGATGCCTACGTCCAGACCCGTTTTTAGGGAGAGGATGAGCACACAACAACTGGCCTTCCTCTCCCTGCGGAGGTGGCTATCCGGGACCGTGTTGAGCCTGTCCTGGCTGGGATAGCGTTGCATCAACGGGGCATGCGAGGTGACGTGCAGTCTTTTCGTGAAGAGACTGCACGTCATCTCGGGTGCCTCTTTGACCGCGTTGACCTGCTGGGACGGGTCACCACTGCTGGATTCCTCCATGTGCTGGACCTCCTTGCGACCCCCTCCTCACCTGAACCCCCTACACGCCAGTCGTCCTCCATGCCATCTTCCCACCCATGTATCACCTGGGTATCCTGTGGAGCTGCCTCTGACCCTGCGGCCAGGCTGGTGGAGGACACATCCCTGCCACAGTCGGGAGTCGGACGTCCAGCAGGGGTGGCCACCTCAACAACTGCACCCCAGCCGGAGGAGGATGTGCAGGCAGCAAGAGCCAGGGCACAGGCAGAAGCACAGCAGCAGCAGCAGCAACAAGGTGGGAGCCGTCATGGCTCGGGCCTTCGACATCGGAGGGGCAGGCATCGGCCAGAGGGCAGGAGGACCCAGGACTGGAAGTGTCTTCCGTGTGGCAGCGGTTAGGCCATGCTATAGATGCGGAGCAGCAGCGGGCAGAAGAGGCACAGCTCACGATGGTCAGGGCGGAGAACTCCATGCGGAGGGCCCTGAGGCGGGCCGAGTGCCTCGAGGCAATTCGCAGGGAGTTGGAGGAGAACATGTCATCGTCCCTGCGAACCCTCGGGGCCATGGAAGAGATCCGCCTCCAGGACATTGAGCAGGAGTTCGATGATGCCCTGGCCCGGGACATCCAAAAGTGAGCCGTCGGACTAGCCCGCTGCCCTTGTAAATAGTTTTTAGAGTTAGGTTTCCTTTTCGTTTTCCTTTTATTTGTGGTCAATGGACAATGCCACACAAATTTGTATATAGTTATATTTTTAGGTAGTTTGTTAGGTAGGTTTCATTTGTTTGGTTGGGATCATGGACCCTTTACATCCTTGGACAATGGATTGTATATAGTTTCATCATGTATTCATTTTTTTTTTTTTTTTTTGCATTATGGACATGGAGCAATGGATTTATTTTTTCCAGAAAATGGATTGTAAATAGTTGGACTATGGATTGATTTCTCTTTTTTTTTAATTATGAACATGAAGCAATGGAGATTTTTTTTTAACATTTCTTTTGGATTTGCGTTGTTGGAGGGTGACTTTGGACTGTTTTTCTTTCTATTTTTTTTGGATTGGTTATCATTTTCATTCAATCATCTTTTTCACATGCTTTTCATTTCATGTTTCATATTTTGGTATGCTTTCATTTCATTTTTGATTTTATGTACATAATACATTTTCATTTTTTAGTTCCATGTGTGGGATTCGCTCAGTGGGTTGATGCATGTGAAAATGTGGGTTTACACAAGCAATGCCAACCAGTGTATGTGTGTGACGGACATGTGTTGATGTACATAGTTGACTTTTGGTTTGTGTCATGAGATCGGCATTTCACTGCTGGGGTTGGGGGTGCAGGGGGACATGAGTGGGGGCCTGCTGGCAGGTGCCCCTCAGTGCTGGGGGGTGGGGGTGCAGGGGGACATGAGTAGGGGCCTGCTGGCAGGTGCCCCTAAGTGCTGGGGGTGCAAGGGGACATGAGTGGGGGCCTCCTGGCAGGTGCCCCTCAGTGCTGGGGGGTCGGGGTGCAGGGGGACATGAATGGGGGCTTGCTGGCAGGTGCCCTCAGTGCTGAGGGTACAGGGGGACATGAGTGGGGGCCTGCTGGCAGATGCCCCACAGTGCTGGGGGGTAGGGGTGCAGGGGGACATGAGTGGGGGCCTGCTGGCAGGTGCCCTTCAGTGCTGGGGGGTGGGGGTGCAGAGGGATATGAGTGGGAGCCTGCTGGCAGGTTCCCCTCAGTGTTGGGGGTGCAAGGGGACATGAGTGGGACATGAGTGGAGGCCTGCTGGCAGGAGCCCATCAGTGCTGGGGTGGGGGTGCAGGGGGACATGAGTGGGACATGAGTGGGGGCCTGCTGGCAGGTGCCCCTCAGTGCTGGGGGTGCAAGGGGACATGAGTTGGTGATCAGTAGTGCAAGGTGACATGTGGCTTGGCTGAGGGGCATGCTCATGGTGGATGGGCTGCCTGCGGGACATGACCAGGGTTGCAGGGTAGTCCCCTGTGGTGTGGGCTGCCTGCAGGGGCCGTGGAGGGTGTAGTGGGAACACCTAGGAGGACCCACACTGCCAATTCATGTGTAGGACTCCCTGCGCACCCCCGAAATTCACGTACCCTGCTCTGACAGCAAAATCGCGTGTGAAACTTCCCGTGCACCCCAGGAATACACGTACCCCACTCGCACAGGGTCAATCGCGTGTGAAACTTCTTGCGCACCCCCGAAATACACGTACCCTGCTCCAATCGCGTGTGAAACTTCCCGCAAACCCCAGTAATACACGTACCCCACTCGCACAGGGCCAATCGCGTGTGAAACTTCCCGCGCACCCCCGAAATACACGTACCCTGCTCCAATCGCGTGTGAAACTTCCCACGAACCCCCGTAATACACAAACCCCACTCGCACAGGGCCAATTGCGTGTGAAACTTCCCGCGCATCCCCGAAATACACGTACCCTGCTCCAATCGCGTGAGACTTCCCGCGAACCCCATTAATACACGTACCCCACTCGCACAGAGCCAATCGCGTGTGAAACTTCCCGCGCACCCCCGAAATGCACGTACCCTGCTCCAATCGCGTGTGAGACTTCCCGCGAATCCCAGTAATACACATGCCCCACTCGCACAGGGCCTATCGCGTGTGAATCTTCCCACCAACCACAGTAATACACGTTCCCCGATTGCCCTGCTGGTACAGGGTTAGCGCAGCCCTTTGCGCTGGATTGGGGATTTTGATGGCTTTCCCCTGCGCGAGGGGCGTTCTTGGGGGCATAACTGGCGCTGCTGCAGGGTCGCTGCGCCACTGTGCGCCACGGCTGGTTTTGGTAGCTAAAATCCATGAATATACTGTGCGCGGAAATGGATTTTGGCGCACGCGGCTGGTGCAGAGATTCGCGCGCGCACACTGTGCGCCAGCCGCCTGCGCCACTTGTGCGCGAATTTCTATGAATTACCCCCTATATTGTCAAGCAACCAATTTGTATGATTTGTACTTTCACAAATACAAGTACCTAAGTTCTTTAATATGTACTTGTAAATGACACCATCACAACTTATCAACATTGTTATATTTTCGGAGCATTATCAAAATACTGATCTTTTTCTTTGCTCTTCAAGTAGGTTTCATTTAGAATTGTAATTAGATAGCTGTCAATTTTGTATTCTGTGATACAGCCATTAAATGCCAAGAAACGTTTTTTTGTTAAATATTAAGTATTTGATCAATAATACAAACTGTAGTTGAAGCCATAATAATTAAGATTCCATTTTAGTAACATATGATGATAGTAGTGAATTGGTTATTTTACACAGATTCTTAAAACAGCAGATCAGTCTATCAAGTTTAAAAATAAATACTTGGAAAATAATTCATTTAAATATAGAGTTCATTCCCTACAATTAAAGAAGAATAAGTATACTAATGATATTACAATAATGAAGGAACTTTGTGTAGTAGAATGTTTAATGTGTGCACTGCTGGAGTTCAACACATGAGAGCAAGTATCTGCATGTTATTACTTATATTAAAACCTTTTTCAATGCATTTTATTAAATTGCTTCAACTGTTTTTCTGCAACACATCGGAAGCTGTATAATTGTGTTTTATATCCAAACAGATTCTATATTGATTATATGGATCAGCAAATGGAAGCTATCTTATATTAGATTACGCAAGGCCAGGTATTAAAGGAGATAAGTGTTCTCCAGCATGGGGTCTGGCATGGATTCACATGCTCATGAATATTCCCCGTCGTCAGGCTGGGAATCCTCGGTAAAGAAAAAACCAGTATCAGTTTCGTTTCTGATCTGTCTTTCGTAGTAATAACCAATCACTGGTCTCTGCGTCATACTGACCACAGCCAATGACTGCCCTCTACCTAAGCACCGCCTCTGGCAGCCATCTTCAGATTTTTACCGCACGTTCATGTGTTGGGATCCTCGTGCTATTGCTCTCGAGCGTTAGTGCTATTTTTCGCGCTTTTTTCACAAAAACTTCGATTCTTTCGGTCAAAAGAGCCTCAAGCTCCACCGATCCTACATCCGATCAACGGGGACCCGTGTCGGATTCGTCTGCGCCCCTCAAGGGTGAAGATTTCGTCGAGCTACACTTCGGAGGACTCCAGAAGCTTCTCAGGCCCGGTCTCGGAGATGGCCCAGGAGAAGGGAAGCTCGACGACCGGAAAGCTGTTCAGGGTCTGCCCTGGATGCCAGCTGCAGAACGTCTTTAAGGAGGACGAACACTCTTTCTGCCTTTACTGCCTTCATGAGGACAAGACGCACGTGGAGAAGGACTGTGCGTTTTGCGGCAACATGTCGGAACGGACCATGAAGGACCGCCATCAACGTCTCGCCAACTGGCTGGAGGGTAAGAGCCCGTCTGGCGAGAAGAAGAAGAAATCCGAGCGGTCTTCTAAGACCTTTGAGGGCGCCCCGGCGACGGGGGCCCAACATAAGGCCAAGCACTGCGAGTCCGCTGGCACCGGGAGCGCCAAACGGTCGGGCTCTACGGGCGCCAGGCAGGGCGCACCCTCCCCGGCACCATCAACCACGAGCCAACGCTCTGGGTCGGGTAAGAGGAAGGCCGAGCACCCGGCGAAGCTCCTGGAGAGGCCCCGGTCGAGCTCTAAGGCAGAGGAGGAGCGTGGCAGTGCCCCCTCCCTCAAGGATAAGGCGGTGAGCGCACCTAAGGTGGTGAAGGCCTTGATCCATCCGACCAAGCCCTCTATCGAAACGGTCGCGGCGGCCCTGGCTCAGCCTGTGGAGGCTGCACCAGTGGTGGTGACCTCAGGGCCCAGAATCTCCCTGCCTCCTCGGAGGGAGTCTTCTTTTGTGCCCATCGATAGGACCCCCGTGAAACCCTCCGTGGGGAAGAAGGGGGGGCAGGGCGTCGTCGTAGATTCGGCCTCAACCTCAGAAGAGGAGCTGATCGAGGTCTTAAGCCACGGCCTAGGCGTGGAAGAAGGCCAGCCCGTCGGAATGGACCCCGACGCAGGTGACGACGACGACATCGTCGAGGATACCGACGGGGCCCCTGCTCGCCCGTCGGATTCCCCTCTGCCAGCGCCGCAAGACAACTCGGCGGCCCTTTTGTTGGCCATACAGTCCTTATGCTCCGAGATAAGGACGAGGCTACCGTTACCGACGGAGGAACCTCTCCCGTCGGGGGATCCAGAACCAGGACCTTCTGGTGTTCCCCCTACCAAGAAAAGAAGGATCCATCCACCACCTCCTTTTCAACCGTCGCGCCCCGTCCAGCCCTCCTCCCCGTCCACCCGAGGGGATGATACGGGGACTGACACGGCAGCGACGGGTACGGACGACGAGGCATACGACGAGGATATTCCGTCGTCGCCTCCCACCAGGGCTTCTCCGCCCGACGAGATCGGATCTTTCCACTCCATGATCTCCAGGGCTTCCGAGCTTTTCCAACTCTGCCCTGAGGAGAAGAAAAAGGAAGGCTTCCTTTATCAGCGGCGCGAGGCCAAGAGGAAGACGGTCCTCGCAGTGCCTCTGTTGGACGACATTTGGGATGAGGGCCTTTCCCTCCTCAAGAACCCTTCCACGACGCCAGCTAGAAGAGACCGGTACGAGAAAAAGTACCGGGTCCCGGACACGGCCCCCCTATGCCTCCGGGCGCAGCCTACCCCGGATTCCGTCGTCTCCGCGGCAGCCAGGAAGAAAGCGGGGGGGGGGTGCGGCCTCCACATCGACTTCCCCGCCGGACGGCGAGGGAAAGAAATTGGATGCTATGGGACGTAGAGTCATCTCGTCGGCAGCGACGACGATTAAAGCGGCCAACGCCTTGGCTATCGTGGCTCGCTACGACAGGGAGCTGTGGTACAAGATAGCTCCCCTGCTGGATTTTCTGCCGGACGACAAGAGGGCGGAGGCCCTGGAGATCCTGCAGGAAGGTGAGGTGGCCTCGGACCACGCCATCACCGTGGCAACGGACATCGCCGACACTGGGTTCCGCCAGCTGGGCAACGGCGTTTGCCTTCGACGTCGTGGATGGCTCAAAGCTACGGACTTCCGGCAGGACGTCCAGACCAGAGTCCTGGACATGCCCTTCGACGGGAACAACCTGTTTGGGAAGACAGTGGACGATTCCCTTCAGGCCATCAAGGCGGATACTGAGACGGCCCGGGCCCTTGGAGTTCTGCAGCAACGACGGACGCCCTTTCGGAGCGGCGGAGGCAAGGGCGCCTCCAAAGGTTCCGGCGGCGGTTTCGCTTCCTACCGTCAAGCGGCCCGCTCGTCGTCGCAAGAGGCCTACAGAGGACGAGGCAAGTCTAGCGGACCCCGCCGTCGTCGCCAAGGAGGTCAAGGCGGCAAGGCCGCGTCCAAGCAGGATTGAACCGGCCGTGGGGTCGGGCCCCCACCGAAGCACCCCGGTGGGAGGCCGGCTGGCGGGCTTCGTCAGCGTGTGGGAGTCCATCTCCACCGACCGTTGGGTGCTGGACGCCCTGGCCCGGGGCCACGCGCTCGAGTTTCAAAGAAGGTGCCCGCGCGTCCCCCCCGTGGCCAGGAAAGAACTTCACGTCCCTCAACTTCTCCTGGAGGTAAAGGCGATGCTCAGAAAGGGCGCCATCGAACTCGTCCCAAAGAGGCTTCGGGGCTCCGGAGTCTACTCGAGATACTTCCTCGTGAAGAAGAAGACGGGAGGATGGCGCCCCATCCTAGACCTGCGACGTCTGAACAAGTTCATCAAGGCGCAGAAGTTCCGGATGGTCACCCTCCAGCACGTCCTGGGTCAGCTGGAGGAAGGAGACTTCCTATCGTCGTTGGATTTGGAGGATGCCTTCTTCCACATTCCCATCCTAAAGGGGCACCGAAAATTCCTCAGGTTCGTGGTCCAGGGGCGTCATTACCAGTTCAAAGCCCTTCCCTTCGGACTACGGTCGGCACCCAGGGTATTCACCAAGTGCCTCGCACCGGTGGCGGCGCAGCTGCGCCGCGAGGGGATTCACGTCTACCCCTACCTGGACGACTGGCTCATCCGCGCCAAGACGAGGGAGCTCGCCGTGGTCCACACGGCAAGGACCGTCCAACTCCTCACGGACCTGGGATTCTCCGTGAACTACGCCAAATCCCACCTGGTGCCCGCGCAAGTCGCACTGTTTCTGGGAGCGAGGCTCGACACAGTGTCCCTTCTGGCCTCCCCGTCGGAGGAGAGGACCAGGACCATCTTGGGCAAGGTGCAACGGATGTTGGTGGCCGACGCGGCCAAAGTGAGGTCCATCAAGTCCCTCCTCGGGATGATGTCTTCCTGCATCTACCTCATTCCCATGTGCAGGCTCCGGATGCGCCCGTTGCAAGAATTCCTGGATGCGCGCTGGATCCAGACGACGGGCAGCTTCGAGGAAAGGATCAAGCTCGACGAGAGTTTCCGACGAGCGATACGGTGGTGGGGCACCCGCGCGCATCTGACGGCGGGCATGGACTTCCAGACCCCAGCCCACCAGGAGACTGTGACCACGGATGCCTCCCTGGAAGGGTGGGGAGCGCACACCGAAAATCTGCACGCAAGGGGACTCTGGCTCCCGACGGAGAAGTCCCTGCATATCAACGTCCTGGAGCTCCGTGCAGTGTTTTGGGCCCTCAGGTCTTTCCTTCCGTCCCTCAAGGGCAAGGTGGTGAGGATCTTCACCGACAACACCACCACCATGTTTTACATCAGGAAACAGGGCGGAACCAGGTCCCCAGCGCTGTCCAAGGAGGCGCAGGACCTGTGGCATTGGGCCGTCGCCCAAGGGATTTTTCTGGTGCCGTTTCATCTGGCAGGGATAAAAAACACCATCGCCGACTCACTCAGCAGGGAGCTGCGCTCGTGCCACGAGTGGGAACTACGGCAGGATCTGGTGGATCGCCTCTTCCGACGGTGGGGCACACCCCAGATCGACCTGTTTGCGACGGCGACGAACACCAAGTGCCGGAGGTTCGCCAGCAGGTTTCCCCAGACGAGGAGCATGGGCGATGCTTTCTCGTTCCCCTGGGAGGGCCTGTTCCTCTACGCGTTCCCTCCCTTGCCTCTGCTAATCCGGCTCGTCAACCAGCTCAAGAGGTCACGGTGCGGGATGATCCTTGTCGCACCTGCGTGGCCGAGGCAGATATGGTTCCCGGACTTGCTGGACTTGTCAGCGTCCCCGCCGATCAAGCTGCCGGCGGACGCGGATCTACTCTCCAGGGAAGGAGGCGCCATCCTCCACCACGACCCGAAGTCGCTGAACTTGCAGGCCTGGCTCCTGCAGCTCTAGAGTTTGGAGGATACGACATACCGGCCGATTGCAGAGAGGTTCTTGCAAAGGCCAGGGCGTCCTCGACTCTTAAATGCTACGGACACAAATGGAAGAGGTTCTCTGTCTGGTGCCACGCACAGAAGATTAACCCTCTACGGATTACGGCTCCCCAAGTACTGCCGTACCTGCTGACGCTGGCCAAAGCTGGTCTGGCACACGCGTCCATCAAGATTCATCTTGCTGCGATCTCCCGATACACCAGAACCACGGGGCGGACGTCCTTGTGGTCTCATCGTCTGGTGAAAGAGTTCATGAAGGGACTGTTCAGATCGTTCCCGCCGGTGAAGGCTCCGGCCCCGGCGTGGGAGCTCAACGTGGTGCTGACCAAGCTCATGGGACCTCCGTTCGAGCCTCTGCACTCGGCCCCGTTGAAGTTTCTATCGTGGAAAACAGCTTTTCTTGTGGCCATCACCTCCGCACGACGAGTGGGAGAGATCCAGGCCCTTTCCTGCAAGGCCCCGTACTTGACTTTCCACGACACGAGGGTAGTGCTCAGGACGCACCCCTCCTTCATGCCCAAGGTACCGTCGGACTTCCATCTCAACGAACCCTTGGTGTTGCCTGTGTTCTTCCCGTCGCCTTCGTCGCCGGCTGAGAGGACTTTGCACTCGCTGGATGTGGCTAGAGCGCTGAAGTTCTACGTGGACCGCACGAAGTGTTTTCGGAAGACGTCACAACTCTTTGTGAACTTTGGACCTGTCAATCAGGGGAAGGCTCTCTCGAAGGCTTCCATTTCCAGATGGCTCTCCGGCTGTATCATGTACTGTCATCGGTTGGCAAACCGACCGCTGCCTGGCCGTCCGAGAGCCCATTCCACCAGAGCGATCGCAGCTACCACGGCGTTCCTTTCTGGTGTGCCCCTGCTGGACATATGCAGGGCTGCTACGTGGAGGTCGACGCACACCTTCACGAAATTCTACTGCGTCGACCGGGATTCCAGGGAGGAGTCCAGGGTCGGCCAAGCAGTGCTGCGCAACCTGTTCGCCTGAGGTGAGCCTGGTGAGGAGGTAAGATGCTTAATGTTGAGTTTGATGTAATGCTTAATGTTGAGCCTTTGCCACCTCCCGTGGTTGTGCATGTGTGTACTGCTATGTATTCTTTATTCATGAGCATGTGAATCCATGCCAGACCCCATGCTGGAGAAGGAACAATTTACTTACCTGTAACTGTTGTTCTCCAGCATGGGTCTGGCATGGATTCACATGCGAACCCTCCCGCCTACCCCTCTGCGGCTCTTCACTTGGTCATACTGCCACTTTACGTGCTTCCAAATCTGAAGATGGCTGCCAGAGGCGGTGCTTAGGTAGAGGGCAGTCATTGGCTGTGGTCAGTATGACGCAGAGACCAGTGATTGGTTATTACTACGAAAGACAGATCAGAAACGAAACTGATACTGGTTTTTTCTTTACCGAGGATTCCCAGCCTGACGACGGGGAATATTCATGAGCATGTGAATCCATGCCAGACCCATGCTGGAGAACAACAGTTACAGGTAAGTAACTTGTTCCTTTTCATGCATTATAAGGAATACACTACCCACTACCGTATGTAAAAAGGATACTGCAATTCACCTAGGTGTTTCTTGACCCTTATAAAGGAACTCTGTGTTTGGCCTCATTCTTTTATTTTAAAGTCTTTTTATTGGCATTTATACACATACAGTCATACATTTACCAATTCTTCCATTATTACCAGTTCAATACGCGTATGTGCATGGTAGTTACAGATCATCAAAAACAATATGAAATAACAACAATAAAACTTTTTTCACGTAGCGAGCTGGGCAATGCATATGTCGCTGTTATGTTCAGGACAGATTTACAGGGGCACTTTGAGTGCAGCATTCCCCCTTACTGCGGTGCGGTGTACCTAATATCATCTGCAGCCGCCAACTGATAGGTGTCCCACTGGGCCCACAGCGACGTACAAGTATTATACTATTATTCCCCTTCAGGTTGCTTCCTAGCCTTCATGGAGGCTTACCATCTGAGGGGTGGAACATATCCCAGACCAGCATTTTCCAGGACTCCAAGGTGGCACTAGCAATCACCTTGAAACCAATCACTGCACCAACCCACACTTTGGATTCCACTTCAGCCCAGAACTCAAATTCCTTGTGCCAGCGTAAATATTGCGGGCCTTTAGCTGACTTCCACGCCATGGCCATGCACTTTTTAGCTAGTATGCACACCATATGCATGAATTTTAAGATATGCTTAAGCTTGCTGTTTCTTGGGTACGCCCCCGAACAAGCACTCTTTCGGGTTCCAGGTATATCTGGTGATCCCTGCCCTCCTACAAGCCTGCTCTATCTTTGCCAAGAAAACCTGTACTTTCGCACAGCCCCAAAACATGTGTATTAAGTCTGCCCCTATGCTGCTGCACAAAGGGCACACTGATTGTGTACTGTTGTTGTATCTAGCCACCTTGCTAGGTGTCATGTAGGTGCAATACAGCACATTCAGCCGAATCAATTTAAAACGAGAATTTCTGGACACCTCGCAAGGGAATCCCAATATACGTTCCCATTCCTTCTCTTCTATGTCTTCCCCGAGGTCCATCTTCCAGCATTCCCTCAGCACAGAACTCCTAGGGTTGGGCAGGTCTTCCAAGATACCATACAACCTGAATACAGGTTTCCAACCGTCACCTAAATTGTACATCAGGGTCAATAGGGGGGCCGCCACTGGTTCCTCTGGCCATTTCGTCCATGCCCCTTTGGCCACCCTCCTAATTATCTGGTACCACAAGAACTGTCCCCTGGGCAGCCCCACCTGCTCCAATAGCATCCCCATTTCCTTAAACATGCCATCAGGATAATCTATCCTGATATACAGGCCATGGGGCGAAGAGTGGTAAAAGTAACTTGTATCGTCCGGGTGTAACTCCCTCCACACATCCACCAGGTCTGGGTTAGTTAGCGCCTCATTAAGTGCTAAGGGTGCCGGTCCAATATTATTTGTGGGCGGGGATGACCTGTCCAATAGTGGGTCCCTGACACAATTTAAATTACGTCCCCATATGAGGAAGCATTCCCAATGTTCTGCAATCTTGGCGCAAATCATCTTGACGTGTGATGGGATACCATGATTGGGGAAATTGGAGTTAATGATGCATACCTCCTCATGTCTATGTGCCCACTCAAAATTATGTATCTCCCGTCCTTGTCTGCTTCCACCTCCAGTTCTTGGAACGGCACACTAGCAGCGATCAACATGAATACCCCCCTAGCATATTTAGAGTATGCCACCCCATATCCCTGTCCTCCCCAGTGTTTCTTGACCTTAACCAATTCCTCTGCCTGGAGGTGAGTCTCCTGCAGCAATGCTATGGACACCTTTTTCCTACAGAGGAAGGACTTCACGTGATTCCTGCGCAGATACATGCCCAGACCCCTCACAATCCCCATCAGTACCTTAATGTTAGATGCCATAATTATACCTGGGTCTGACTTAGTCCTCCAATGCCCGCCTCCCATCCGAACATCATGTTCTCCAGCATGGGGTCTGGCATGGATTCACATGCTCATGAATGTTCCCCGTCGTCAGGCTGGGAATCCTCGGTAAAGAAAAAATCAGTATCAGTATCAGTATCAGTTTCGTTTCTGATCTGTCTTTCTTAGTAGTAACCAATCACTGATCTCTGGGTCATACTGCCCCCAGCCAATGACTGCCCTCTCCCTAAGCCCCTCCCCTGGCAGCCATCCTCAGATTTCTACCGCACGTTCAATTGTTGAGAGTCCTTGTGCTTTAGCTCTCGAGCTTTTACTGCGTTTTCGCGCTTTTTCAGGAGATTTTCTAATTTTTTCGGTTTAATTGAGCCTCAAGCGCCACCGTTTCCACTTCCGGTAATCCGGATCCAAGCTGTTCAGGAGCTGCCCAGGAGGCGGATTGCAAAATGTTTTCAAGGAGGACGAGCATTCGAGATGTCTCTGCTGCCTTCATGAGGACAAGACGCACATGGAAAAGGACTGTGCGTTCTGCAAGAACCTGTCAGAACGGACCAAGCCTGGTTCGGGGAAGAGGACGTCCGAGAACCCGGGTAAGCTTCTGGAGAGGCCCGGTCCATCTCGAAGGGAGCCGAGGGGGAGCGAGGCGGTGACCCTCCCCCCAAAGCGAAGGCCCAGGACGCACCTAAGGTGGTGAGGGCCTTGATCCACCCGGCAAAGGCCTCTATCGAGGTTGTTGCAGCGGCCCTGGCGAAGCCGGCAGAGACTACGCTAGTGGAGGCGGCCTCGTGGCCCAGAGTTTCCCTGCCACCGCGGAGGGAATCCTCTTTCCAGCCCATCGTTAAGACCCCTGTGAAGACCCCGGTGGAAAAAGAGTGGTGGGGGCCGTTGGCCATTACAGACTCAGATTCAGCCTCCGAGGAGGATCTGGTGGAAACCGTGAAAGGCCTCAACGAGAGGTTCGAGAAGGTTCGATCTCAGGGGAAGGATCCTGCTGATGTGATCGAAGATAGCGACTATGGCGATGACGAGGGCCCAGTGGAGCAGCCATCCCGCCCGTCGCAGCTATTGCCCGAGCCCCAGGATAGCTTGGCGGCCATTTTGTTGGCGATCCAATCCTTATGTACTGAGATAAGGACGAGGTTACCACAGACCCCGACGGAGGATCCAGAACCTGTACCGTCGGGAAGCCCTCCGAACAAGCGGCGGAGAGTCCACCCCGCACCACCCTTCGTGCCCACAAGGCCTGTGGACCCCTCATCCCCCTCGCCGGACCCTCGGGATGATACGGCGACGGATACAGCAACGGGGACGGACGACGACGGTGGCGATGATACAACGGACATTCCTTCATCACCCCGCCTCGGCCCTCTCCGCCCGACGAAATTGGCTCTTACCATGCCATGATAGCCAGGGCATCCAAGCTCTTCCAACTCTGCCCTGAGGAACAGAAAAAGGAAGGCTTTCTTTACCAACGACGGGAGGCCAGGAGAAAGACGCTCCTCGCGGTACCGTCGCTCGACAACATCTGGGACGAAGGGCTGGCTATCCTGAAGACCCCTTCCACGACACCCCCAAAAGGAACAGGTACGAGAAGAAGTACCGGGTCCCCAACGCCGCCCCCTTGTGACTCAGGGCCCAGCCTACGCCGGATTCGGTCGTCTCGGCAGTGGCCAAGAAGAAAGCAGCGGGTGTGGCGGCTTCAACTTCCACTTCCACGCCGGACAGTGAAGACAAGAAGTTGGACTCCATGGGACGACAAGTCATCTCATCGGCGGCGACGGCGATTAAGGCAGCCAATGCCTTAGTGATTGTGGCCCGTTACGACAGGGAGCTCTGGCTCCCCTGCTAGACTTCCTACCGGACGACAAGAGGACGGAGGCCCTACAGATTCTGCAGGAAGGTGAGGTGGCGTCGGATCACGCCATAACGGTGGCAACAGACATTGCCGATACCGGATTTCGCCAGCTGGGCAACAGGGTTTGCCTTCGATGACGAGGATGGCTCAGGGCTACAGACTTTCACCAGGACGTCCAGACCAGAGGGTTGGATATGCCGTTCGACGGCAACAATCTGTTTGGGAAGACGGTGGATGAGTCCCTCCAGGCCATCAAGACCAACACAGAGACAGACAGAGCCCTAGGTGTCCTTCAGCAACGACGGCCCTTTCGGAGCTCCGGAGGCAGAGAGGGAGCCTCCAAGGGATCCAGCGGTGGCTCTTCTACGTACCGCCAGGCAGCCCGTTCCTCGTCCCAGGAGGCCTACAGAGGTTGTGGCAAGCATGGAGGGTCTCGCCGCCGTCATCAAGGAGGCCAAGGCGGCAAGGCCTCTTCCAAGGAGGACTGAACCGGCCGTAGCGTCGGGCCCCCACCGAAGCACCCCGGTGGGAGGCCGGCTGACGAAGTTCGTCAGCGTGTGGAAGTCCATCTCCACCGACCGTTGGGTGCTGGACACCCTGGCCCGCTGACACTCGCTAGAATTTCAAAAGAAGTGTCCTTGCATTCCTCCCGTGGCCACGAAGGAGAATCACGTCCCTCAACTGCTGTTGGAGGTAAGGGCGATGCTCAAGAAAGGTGCCATCAAGCTCGTCCCCAAGAGGCTCCGGGGTTCCGGAGTATACTCAAGGTACTTCCTCGTCAGAAACAAGACAGGCGGTTGGCGCCCCATCCTGGACCTGCGTTGGTTAAACAAGTACATCAAGGCACAGAAATTCAGGATGGTCACCCTCCAGCACGTGCTGGGACAGCTGGAGGAGGGCGACTTCCTATCGTCGTTGGACCTGGAGGATGCTTACTTTCACATCCCCATTCTAAAAGGACACAAAGTTCCTCAGATTCGTAGTCCAGAGGCGTCACTACCAATTCAGAGCCCTGCCGTTCGGATTAAAGTCTGCACCCAGGATGTTCACCAAGTGCCTCGCACCAGTAGCGGCGCGGCTGTGCCTGCAGGGGATCCATGTCTACCCCTACCTGGACGACTGGCTAATCCGTGCAAGGTCAAGAGAACTCGCCGTCGTACACACAGCGAGGACCGTCCGCCTGCTCACGGAGCTGGGATTCGTCATCAACTACCCCAAATCCCACCTGGTTCTGTCGCAGGTAGCACTGTTTCTGGGAGCGAAGCTCGATACAGTGGAGCGATTGGTATCTCCATCGGAAGTGGCCAGGGTGAGGTCCATCAAGTCCCTCCTCGGGATGATGTCCTCATGCATACACCTTGTGTCCCTTTGCGGACTTTGGATGTGTCCGCTGCAAGAGTTCCTCGACGTCCGCTGGATTCAAGCAGTGGGCAGCTTCAAAGACAGGATCCCACTCGACGAGGAGTTCCATCGGGCGATTCTATGGTGGGGTGCCCGTGCGCACCTCACGGCAGGCACAGACTTTCAGACCCCGGCGTATCAGGAGACTGTGACGACAGACGCCTCCCTGGAGGGATGGGGGGCCCACACCGGAGATCTCCACGCAAGAGGCCTCTGGCTCCCGGAGGAGAGGTCTCTCCACATCAACATCCTGGAGCTACGAGTCGTGTTCTGGACGCTCAAATCGTTCCTTCCATCCCTCAAGGACAGAGTGGTGAGGATCTTCACCGACAACACCACCACGATGTTCTACATCCGGAAGCAGGGAGGCACCAGATCCCCAGCCCTATCCAAGGAGGCCCAGGATCTGTGGCACTGGGCCGTCGCCCAGGGGATGTTTCTGGTTCCCTTCCACTTGGCAGGAATAAAAAACACCATCGCCGACTCACTCAGCAGGGAGCTGTGCTCGTGGCACGAGTGGGAACTATGCCAGGACCAGGTGGATCATCTCTTTCTACGATGGGGCAAACCCCAGATCGACCTGTTCGCGACGGCGACGAACTCCAAGTGCCAGAGGTTCACCAGCAGGTTTGCACAGCCGAGGAGCATGGGCGATGCTTTCTTGTTCCCTTGGGACGGCCTGTTCCTGTACGCGTTCCCTCCGTTGCCGTTGCTTGCTGCTCCGTCTCATCAACCAGCTCAAGAGGTCCAGGTGCAGGATGATCCTCGTTGCACCGGCGTGGCCGAGACAGATCTGGTTCCCGGACCTTCTGGACTTGTCAACGTCCCCACCTATCAAGCTGGCGACGGACGCAGATCTTCTCTCCAGAGAAGGAGGCGCCATTCTTCATCACGACCCAGAGTCGCTGAACTTGCAGGCTTGGCTCCTGCAGCACTAGAGTTTGGAGGATACGAGATCCCGGCTGACTGCAGAGAGGTTCTTGCAAAAGCCAGGGCGTCCTCAACTCTCAAGTGCTATGGACATAAGTGGAAGAGGTTCTCTGTCTGGTGCCGTGCACAGAAGATTAACCCTCTGCAGATTACGGCCCCTCAAGTATTGCCGTACCTAGTGTCGCTGGCCAAAGCTGGACTGGCTCACGCCTCCATCAAGATACATCTGGCTGCCATCTCCCGATACACCAGAACTACAGGATGGGCATCCTTGTGGTCTCATCGCTTGGTGGAGGAATTTATGAAGGGACTATTCCGATTTTTCCTGCCGGTGAAGGCCCCTGCCCCGGCGTGGGAGCTCAACGTGGTGCTGACCATGCTCATGAGGGCCCCATTCGAGCCTATGCATTTGGCGCCGTTGAAGTTCCTGTCGTGGAAGACAGCATTTCTCGTGGCCATCATCTCCGCACGACGAGTGGGAGAGATCCAGGCCCTATCTTGCAAGCCTCCATACTTGACTTTTCACGACACGAGGGTGGTGCTGAGGACGCACCCCTCCTTTATGCCCAAGGTGCCATCGGACTTCCACCTCAACGAGCCCTTGGTGTTGCCAGTTTTCTTCCCGTCGCCTTCGTCGCAGGCCGAGAGGACTCTGCACTCGCTGGACGTAGCTAGAGCGCTGAAGTTCTACGTGGACCGCACAAAGAGTTTTCAGAAGACATCACAGCTGTTTGTGAACTTTGGACCTGTGAATCAAGGGAAGGCTCTCTCGAAGACTTCCGTTTCCAGATGGCTCTCCGGCTGCATCATACACTGTCACCGGTTGGCAAACCGACCTCTGCCCGGCCGTCCGAGAGCCCATTCGACCAGAGCGATCGCTGCTACCACGGCGTTCCTGTCTGGTGTGCCCCTGCCGGACATCTGCAGGGCTGCTAAGTGGAGGTCGACGCACACCTTCACAAGATTCTACTGCATCGATCGGGACTCCAGGGAGGATTCCAGGGTCGGCCAAGCAGTGCTGCGCAACCTGTTCGCTTAAGGTGAGCCTGGTGAGGAGGTAAGAGATGCTTAATGTTGAGTTGTTGTATTGCTTAATGTTGAGCCTGTTGCCACCTCCCGTGGTTGTGCATGTGTATACTGCTATGTATTCTTATATTCATGAGCATGTGAATCCATGCCAGACCCCATGCTGGAGAAGGAACAAGTTACTTACCTGTAACTGTTGTTCTCCAGCATGGGTCTGGCATGGATTCACATGCGAACCCTCCCTCCTTCCCCTCTGCGGCTCTTCACTTGGTCATACTGCCACTTTACATTCTACCAAATCTGAGGATGGCTGCCAGGGGAGGGGCTTAGGGAGAGGGCAGTCATTGGCTGGGGGCAGTATGACCCAGAGATCAGTGATTGGTTACTACTAAGAAAGACAGATCAGAAACGAAACTGATACTGATTTTTTTCTCTACCGAGGATTCCCAGCCTGACGATGGGGAATATTCATGAGCATGTGAATCCATGCCAGACCCATGCTGGAGAACAATAGTTACAGGTAATTAACTTGTTCCATTGTTCCCATACCACTGCTCCCTCTCAGCCTCCCTATCCTCCCCCATTCATCCGTCTCTGCAATTAAACCATCTCCGGGATTTATCCATCTGTGTGAAGAACATAAAAACATCAAAACAACAAACAAAACCAAAAACTTGCGCCGAGCGACTGCTCCCTACGCGCAGCGCTCGGGTGCACCCGCACCTTTAGAGCCTGTCCGTGCCATTGTGTGCAAAGTAATAGGGGCAAGCAGGCCAACAGCAACCTATGCGTGGGATGGACTTTCGAAGCCCAAGGCAGGTGGTCAAACATTGCCTCCGTCTAATGCAAGGAACAGCTAATGTGGTGATACCAACTCCCCACTTGCACTCCACAGCCAATCGTAGCTATCCTGGCAAATTTCTTGCTTACCCCCGCCCGCAGCCCGCATGTCCAACCCCATACTAGCAATAAACTCCTCACGTGACAAGCTCCTCTCCACCGTCCAGGTTATTGTGCTCCAGCCACATGTTGGTTGCAACCAGAGTTTCAAGGAAGAGTGCCCTGCCCTTGTAAATAACCTTGAGCCTTGCCGGATACATGAGCATGTATTTAACATTTAAATGTCAGAGTCTAGCTTGAATCGGCACAAATTAATTCCAGGACCTCTGAACTGCCGGCGTGCAGTCCGGGTAGATGGATATCTTGGAGTTGTCTCGTTGAATTTCTCCTCCTCCCCATGAGTACTTTAGTATTACTTCTCTGTCTTGGAAATGTAAGATTTTCGCAATCATTGGGTGAGGGGTGTGACCCTGGTGGTGGTCTCTTTTCTAGGGACTGTTGGGCACGCTCTACCACAAATCCCTGTGAGCGGTTGCCTGCACCAACTTCTTGTAGCAGCAAGTTCTCCACATATCGTGTGGGATTTGGGCCTTCTAGTCCTTCAGCAATCCCCAGCAACCTAACATTGTTCCATCAGGCCTGCCTTTCCGCATCCTCTGACCTCTGCTCCAGCACAGTATTTCTTCTTTCCAGCTCCTTCAGTCTAGTTTACAGATCTCTCGTAGTCTCTTGGGTTTCTTTCAGGCTGGCCTCAGCGGTCGTCACTCTCTCTGCCAGGTTGCGGACATCTTGTCGCAGCAACTGTATGTCAACCTTTACTTCATCTATTTTTGTTTCCAAAGATGTTCTCGGTGCTGGCACCAGATCCTCTTTCTTGCCTGCCTCTTGCACTTCGAGTTCCCTCTGCACTGCAGCGTTGCTTTGCAGTGAGTTACGGGGCTTGGCAGCATTGCTGAAAGAGTCCATGATTGTTGTTTTATTTTTGCCTTTAATTGGGGACATAGTTCTGCAGGATGGAGCAGTCAGCAATCGGCTACTTGTTGCGTGGCACTAGGCATTTGTGCCGGTATCAGGTAATATTATCGCCACCAAAACTTTTGCGTACATATGGTCATCGGGAACGGCCATAGGCAATATTTTTTGTGGGGATAATTTATGGGGTAAATGGATGGGGGTTGCGGGGGTGTCCCCCTTTCCCTTTTAAAATATATGAGGGTTGCAGGGGTGTCCCCCGCAGGTTCCATGGGGTAATATCGCCGCATAAAATATGGCAAAATTTTTGTATGGCTATATTTTTGCGGCGATATCACATGGAACCTTTGTGCCGTGGTTCTCGATCCCAGTACTTCGTCTGCAGCACCAGTTGGCCTCACTGCCATTCACCAGGGTCTGACTCAGTTGCCTTTTCAGGCTGTTGTGCTGCGCTGCAACTATTTCACTTGAATCCTCAGTGCCGGCTGTCCCCATCTGTGCCAGTCAACCGCCGGTGCCAACTTATCTTGGTCAGTAGCAGGGCCCAGTAGCTTCCACAAATCCGGATGTCTATTGCAGACTAAGCTGGGGGGTCTCGCTCCAGTATTTTCACAATTGCCTGGTCTGTACTGCCCAGCGGCCACGCTCACTGATGCTGTTGATTCGGGTGCCTGCAGAGCTGCAGTTTCATTGCTAGGCTACACAGCCATATCTAAGTCTGTACTCCTTTTCAGACTGCATTTCCCCAGCAGCGGACCACAGCCATCTGCCCTGCCTGACACTCTCTGTCCTTCCGCCTCAGCTTCAGGGGTGCCTGGCCTCCAGTGCTAGTCAGGCTTAATATTCAGTAACCCCCTTAATGATCCCAGCTGTCTTTGACTACTCCTTGCCCTTCCGCCCAGTGGGTAGCCAGTACTCCCAGCACCAACCGGTTTCCCCTTGCTTCAGGATCCACTTGTATTCTGTTCTCCTCCAGCAGTCTCAACAGCCCCACCTGATTGCACTTTTGTTTCGTGCCGCGACCACTCCCCTGTGATTGGCAGTTGTCTATCAGCGCTTTGTCCACTTAGTTCACACACTGCTATTGTGGTTGCCTTGCTCGACAATCATGCCTGTGCCACTGTAATGTTGTTCTGGGGACTTAAACAGCAGGGTATTTATCCAGCTCTCTCCCTGCAGCACCCTCAGCCGTGCAGCAGCACCCTGCGGAATGGCAGCTCCCTCTCTCTCAGCTGCCAGTACACCCCTATTCAGCACTCACCCCTGGCTATCCCTGCTGCTCCATCCATATCGTTGCAATCTTAGGTTTGCTCCACTTTCCAATGGCTAGTTGCGGTCTCCGAAACTTCAAAGGCCCAGTGGTACTGTTTATCAGTGTAGCCTGCTCATGGCTGTGTCGTGTCAGAAGCCAGGGGGCTGATGTTGCCCTGTGCCGCGGAGCCCAGTTGCAGACATTGCATTATTTCCACTCTCACTGATCAACTCACAGTACTTTACTCGCCTCGGCTTCTAGCCACTTCCAATCTCAGTGCATCACAACCCCTCCGATAGCTGTCGGTGTCCCTTTGTAATCGTGAAGGGAGTCTCCTCCAACATCCGACTCCTGTCTGCTCTCCTAGTTTCGATCGGCTCATCCCAGCCCCCAAGTATAGGCACGGTACCCTCTTAGAAATGCATTGTTATCTGTTCCCGTGTGTGTGAGGCCGCCTCCTACTCTCCCACCTCCACTCTCCAACGAAGCCGCTCACTGCAGCCTGGGTCCCATCCGCACCAGTCAGCTGCTAGCCCCCGCAGCTCTCTCCCTCATCCAGCAACTCACCGCTTGCGTGGGCACTGACGTTCCGGGTTCGCGCCAGGTCTCGGCTACTACTGGTTGCGTGGTTAGCTTCCGCTCCTCTTCCTTGCTAATTCCACAGCGCTGTTCCGTCCGCCATCTTTGTTCGGCTGGGGCCCTTCGCTGCAATTACTTTTCCTTTCACAAAAACGCTCTGTTTTCGACCAAAATTGCTTGCAGGGTTGAGGCAGTCGCTTCCCACGCCTGTGGGTCGCTTCACCTCCTCTCAGCTTTCACCACACCGCTGCTATTCAGGATCATTACAGGATTCCGATGGGAGCTCCGTTTTTACACCGCCTCACTCCATGAGCTCAGGCCATGCCAATCCCCCCCCCCCACGCACTGCCTCATTCCTGAATATGGTCCTGGAACTTCTGTGTCTTGCAGTGTCCTTAGAACGTATGGTGGGGGATACTTTATAATATATATATATATATATATATCTCCTAAGCTTATTATATATATATCTTTCCTAAGCTTGCTTTATAGCACATGTGCTACTACATTTAGAAACTAACCAAAGTAACATTGATGAAATGGATCTGAAGTACTGTTTTTGGGTTTGTTTATGGTCTTCACCTGTACATGAAAACCTTAGGAATGCATTACAGGACTTATTAACACACGAGGGTGCCGCCTCAGTCCCCTGGTGTAAGCATGTTAAAGATATCCTTGCTGCTACTGTCGTGGTTTATTATGCGGTCACACTCCAACTCCGGGAGTACCTTTCCCCCAAGCAAGGTGGCGCACAATAAAGCACTGTTTATTCAAGTTCGGTTTGGTGAGGCCTCCAACCAGTCTCGCACCCAGCCCCAACAAATACCCGGTGTCACCAGTGGACTAGGAAACAGGCCGGTGTGTAGTAAGAATATATATTTATTCATTTATTGAATCAAGATTTCACAAACAGACTAACATCAGCCACCAATGCTGTGGCAATAGCCAAAATCACAACTATGACTTTGTTATATAAAACAACATAGGTGACATTTTGAAACCTGCAATAACAATTTACACAGATTTAATTTCAATTTAACGGACAGAAAACATTCACAATCTAATACAGGGTCCACAGGAATGACTTACTTTGAAACAATACTTTTCCCCCAGCAACCGTCACACTCCAGGCCTCAATTTAATATGACCCCTTTGATTGAAAGGCAAGATGCAGGGAGTGAGGACACAATGGAAACATCGTTTTGCTGCTGATTTTTAAAAAAGCGCTGTTTGGGAAAGGAATTCAATGGGAAAAATCATTTTTCAACACACTTGAAAATAAAGAGCAGGACTTGATCGTTTGAGGTCAGAGAAAAATGAAAACAAAAGGAAAATGTCATTTTGCACCACACATGTAGATGGGATGCAATACTTTTTAATTCTGGTTTAAAAGGAATGGGGAATTTCGTTTTACACCCTCCACACTGACCTGAAAGGTGGTGTTTTATGGATTACCTCATTTTGGAATGATACATACCTGCCCAGCACCCCCTATGTGGAAGTCAAGGATTTCAGAGACAGTCAACCGGGTCTTTATGGGCTATACCAGCTCTAACACACTGGGCAACGAGCTATTGTTAGTTTTCAAATTCTAACAACCCTCATCGCGTGATTTTCAATATTGGAATTAATTGATTTACTTTAATCAAATGTCCTAAGGATCTGCACAGTTTCGCCCCTCCCGACACTTTAATGGAAAGGTTTAAGGATGGCTGCTCCCAGCACAATTCATTTTCAACAGAGGGGTGGTTTTCTAATGGGGAAATAAGTCTGAGTAAGATTTCAGAAAGTATGCGAAGAGCCTAGCCAGTTTCACCCCCCTCTATTTACTAATGGAAAGGGATAAAGGCAGGTGTCTCCCCGCACAATTGATGGCTTTGGGATATCTACTTACATGGGAGGCATTAGGTAGGTAAAACCGCAGGGCTCCTCTGAGGACAGCAGGGGTCTCGTTAAGGGCTTTCAGTCAGGGATTTTCTCCTGTACCCAGACTCCTTCTGCTCCACTGGTTTGGGTCCCAGCTATCTTCTCCATGTCCCAGCCACTGTCTCCATTGCAAGGATTGAGGCCTCTCTGCTAGTTGTTCCCACCAAGAGTCCAGCAGCAGCTCTCTCCTGGAATAATTTACAAAAAGCCCAGTTCTGATGCAAACCTGCCCTTTTCTATGGCTAGTGACACAGAAACCTTGTCATGATTCCCGCGGTCAGGATTGACTAGCCTGTTCCCTTCACCTTCCCCACCAGACCCCCTGCATGCTGAGAGGACCAGGAGTTGAGAGATATAATTTCAAATTGACAAGGATTCCTGCATCTTTTGTTCTAAAAAATCCCATACTGTAATAATGCCCTGGGTCTTTCAAATAACCCTATGATGATATATATATATAATTTCTGTTCACCAGGTCAATGAACTTCCTCCAACACAGCCAAATGATTTTGGAGATGATTAACCTTTGCCTGACCAACAACTGTTTTTTGTTCAATAAGGAATTCTTTTTTCAATTGCAAGAAACTGCAATGGGCACAACCTTCGCCCTTCGTATGCAAACCTCACCATGGACTGGTGGGAAAAATGTGTAGTATGGCATCCCAGTCATAATTGGTACACAGCCAAGATTGTCTTGTGGCTAACGTACATAGACGATCTGATTATTTGGGATGGCACAAGCATGGAGTGGCTAGATATTGTCAAATTACTTAATGTTGATGATTTAAATCTCAAATTCACACAGAGTCACAGCAAGACCAACATCATTTTTCTAGATGTTCGTGTAGCAGTGTGCCAGGGAGGCTTGATTACAGAACTATATAGAAAACCAACTAGTTCAAACATTCCCCTCCATGCTAAAAGCAATCATCCCAAAACCTTGAAATGGAGTATCCCGTATGGGGAATTTGTTTGCATATGCCGCAATTGTTCTAGAATTGAAACCTTTGACATTGAATGTGCACGAATGGCCAAAAAGTTCCAACATCGTGGATACCGCAAGAAGGTATTAGAAAGAGCTTTTTATAAAGCTAGAGATATGGACCGTTCCTCTCTCCTGGTAGACAATGCAGTCTTGCTACACACCACTGACACGAACAATGCCCGATTAATTCTGACTTTTGGCAAAGAAGCGTCTAACATACGCCAGGTTATGCAGCGACATTGGCATGTCCGAAAATGAGATGAAAATTTAAACACATTACTGGGTGAACGAGTGAATATAACATTTCGAAGATCTACTTCACTCAAAGACATCTTGGTACCCAGTTTTATGAATCCGGCTATTGACACATTAGATAACACCTGGCTAAAGGCTAAGACATCAGGTTTTCATAAATGCCAAAAATGTAAGGCTTGCCAATACGCCATAAACACTGCTAGTTACCATCATTCTATTATGGATCAAAAAATTGACATCAAGCATTGCATTTCGTGTGAGACTGAATTTGTTGTGTATGTACTAAGCTTCCCTTGCCAAAAATGGTACGTGGGGAGCACTATAGGCAAATTAAATAAACTGCGTGTGCTCCAACACATACGAGCAATACAAAATGCTGATCCCACCTACCCCATGGCATTACATTTTCAAAATGAACATGGAGGGAAAATAGATGGTTTCTCCTATTTTGGCATAGACACAGTTTTGAAATCTCCAATGGGAGGTAACAGGGAGAGTTTGCTAAGACAGGTTGAAACATAGAGCTTGAAACTAAGAAACCTAGAGGTCATAACCTCGATGAGGAACTTTACACCTTCCTAGGGACCTGAACACCCACACCTCCTTTTTATCTTTGATTTCTTTTTCTTTTACCTTGGATTCTTCATTTTCACTTTTCTGTTCTTCTCTTCCTTTTCTCACCCTTTTCTGGTCTCTACATACATACTCTTTTTCATACACTTTTACTTATTGTAGATGGTTCTGTACTAGACAGTGATATGAGATTTATACTGTCTAGTGCACATACCCGTTTTCCTTTCGGGTAGTATTAGATCTTCTTACTTGTACCATCAACATTGTTTGGAGGTGTGTATGTTAAGTTAATGACATTGTGTCATGTACAACTGTTAAGGTGGCTCTTCCCATGTGAGTTTTTGCCTTTGGTATAGGTTGTAGCTACAAATTTTGAGTGAGGAGATTTTTACTCACATTGTATAATATAGGCCTTCTCTGTGTTTTTATCATATTTTTATAACTTTTGTCTTCTTGCACAAGTGGGTTATTCAGACTCTTTTAACACAAAGATTTTTGGACTCATGTTAACCATGCTCTAAGAAAGTAGGTATATGGCTAAATGTATAGGCCATTTGTATTTGTATATTACCCAACAATGTCTTTCCTCCTTCTCTTGTCTATGTAGAATTTTCTGATGCAACATTTGTAATGAATATGGCTATTTGTGGCATGTACTCCTTTGGTGCACTAGACACCTTATGGACATTTTAACTGTGCGCACTATGCACTTATTAGGCACTATGCACTTTACAATATTATACGATGCTGCTGCTTTGCATGTTTGCACATGCCATATGTTCTCTTTTTAATGTAATGCATCTGATCTAACACTCCAGCACATTTAAATATATGCATATTATATTGCCATTATGTTTTGCATGCGAGCGGGATTATGAGGTCTAGTCCACAGGCTGTTCCTTTGATAACATCTTATGAGGCCATTTGGCATCTCTCTTTTACCTTGCGACACTTGTATTTGATAGTCTTTTCTTGAGAACCTGTCCAGATTGTCCACACTAGTGGTATGTACAGGCTCACAAAGAAAGATGCTCCTTTTTTGGGCGCATTTTTTAGGCACTCTTTCGACCTGTGGACTGGCCATGTTTCCACTTTGGACTGAACTCGTATGGATTTTAGGCTAAGTTAATCCACTTTGGTTTTAACTTTCATGTATAAACGCATATATTACATATTTTGTGTTACATTCTGTGCTGGTAGTGCATACTTCGTGCCACTACAAAATGGTTGATTTATTTTACAAGAGAATGTCGAGTCTGCATTTGTGTACACTCTACACACAATCATAGAGTACTATGTATATACCTTTGTCCATCATTTGTGTTTTCTTTACCTATGTGACCAAGTGGTCGGAGTACCGCGAAACGTGTTGTTTTTACAGGTCTTCCTTTTCCCAGCGCAATTTAATACAATAAAATATGCAGTTGCTGGGACTAAACGTTCCTTGATTTTTCATTTTTTGCTGTAAGGACACTCCATCCTCAGCTGCTCTGGGAGTGCAGTCCTTCACACGTACGTTGTACGAAGTCCTGTTTAATATATATTTATATTTATGAGTTATATATTTTGCGGTGAATCAGGTCATACTAATTTTACCTCGGCTGTTCCTGAGCGGAGTTACCGTTTTTCTTGATTTCCTCATAGACCATACTAGTGAAAAATATAAAATATGACACTTCATCATACAAACGTTAATTTTGTCCTTCACCCTCACAGCAACTTTCAAATCTCTCAGAATCATGGGAGGGCCCTAATCAAATTTTTCTAAATTACTTCTGTTATGTTTATCACACAAAATTAGTTTTAGTATGGTTCAAAGGAGATTTATGTCACCTTTAATAAAAGTCATGCCAAAAGCTTTTTGGCATGTACGCTGCCCTCTTTATGCAACAAAATGTATTCTTCTATTAATTAAACCCCTGCATCACAAGCCTCACTCACTTTCCTAGCCGCCACCTTTTTCTTAGGTTTCTATTCCCAAATACACTTACAGGGCATGTGGCGTTTAGCCCATTTTGATTCTAGCTCTCCTCAAGAGCTTCAAAGGACTCTGTTTCATGCTTAATATGCATTTTATGGGAAGACCTCACCTGAGGTCACTTCTGCAGGACATGTTATCAGCAACTAATTGACAACCAGACATCTTTCTCCTAGAGAGCCCAAACCACCAGGTCATGGGTCACAGTTTAATTTCAGTGGAAATGCCCCCCTGCATCCATGCTTCTCAAAGTACAGCTTTAGATGAACTAAAGGATTTTACCTTTTCAGATTTTGCACGGCATTGTGTTTAACCATTTTGAATTGAGTTGATTTGATATTTTATTTATATCACACTCATACAGTGTTTCAGAACACGACAAGGCAAAGGAGGGGAACAGGGCAGAGCAAAAACAACAATCTTACTAGGTCCAGTGACATTGAGAACGCGCAAGTGCATGTTAAAGGGGAAAGGGGAAAAGTACATGGAAGTGGCGAGAAGTCAAAAGTGTGGAACAGAGGAGAAATAGATAAATAATAATAAATAAAATAAATAAAGGCAATAAACAGTGGTAGTGTTGGGTTTAGCAGTGAGCGTATGTATGAGTGCAAAAGAAAAGCGGGTGGGCGACTGTATGGGTACATATACAGACTCCAGTGCAAGGGGTGGCCCGGAGGCAGTGCAGGTGGGAGCATGGTAAGCAGGTACCTGGGCCTGGAGGACAGAGGGTGGCCAGGTGCACAGTGCAGAGAGAGAAACAGGTCATCGGGGAAAAGGGGGGCAGAGGCAGAAGCAAAGAGGAAGGTCTTGATGTGCTTCCGGAACCGGAGATGGTTCTCCTCAAGTTTTAGAGTGGCAGGGAGGCTGTTCCAAAGGGAGACCCCAGCCGAAGACAGAGATCTACCCCCAGCTCGTTTCTTTGAAAAACGACTGACCGTGAGGGAGTGAGGTAGAGGAGCGAAGAGCTCGAGAGGGGAGGTATTTACAGAGCGATAGTTAAAGGTATTTTGGACCCAGGCCCCAGAAAGCCTTGTGGACAATGCAGAGGGTTTTAAATGTAATCCTTGCATCCAATGAAGGGATTTCAGAGCTGGAGGGACACAATTCCAGGGCTTGAGGCCAAGGACAGGTTTTGCAGTCATGTTCTGGATGAGTTGTAAAGGGCGGAGATTGGAGGCAGGTAGATTTAGAAAGAGGCTGTTACAGTAGTCCAACCTAGAGAGAACCAGAACTTGGGAGACAGTGAGCTTCTGTGGGAAGGAGAGGAAAGGCAAAGTACCTTTGAGGAGGTGTAGTAGAAAGTTAGACTTTTTGAGAAGTCAGAGATGTGGGTGGAAAAGGAAAGTGTGGAGTCAAAGATGACCCCAAGGTTCTTAGCCTCGCAGGTGGGGTTAGGAGGTGGGCCAAGGGAGGCCGGCCAGAGAGTGAGGGGAAAGGGTGGTGAAGGTGTACCGATGAGGAGGATCTCATCTTGAATGGCAGTTAGGCAATCAGAGATGATAGAAGGAGAAGAAGTGGCCAAGGGCAACCTGAAAATGAGTTGTGTCGTCAGGGTAGCACTGTAAATTTGAGCAGAAAATGGCAATGCAGTGGGTGTGAGTTGCCAGGTATTGGTTGAAAAGCCAGGGCGAGAGGTTAGACCCCTGGGGAACACCACAGATAGAGAGGGAGATAAATGATAGGAAGTACCTAAATTGGACCTGGGAGGGTCGATCAGAGAGGAAGAGGTCAGCCAGGCCAGAGCCTGATCAGTGATACCCAGGTTATCGCGGAGACGGTGGAGCAGGATGATATGTTTGACCGTTGTCGAAGGCAGAATTTGTATAGTAACTTACATTTAAACCTGTTGTTCATAACATATACTTTTCGCTTGCACTATATTAACCCAGAGGTACATTCAGAATTTCACCAAATAGGCCACTTAACAAAGCGCACCATTGTTCACTTCTACGACAAGTAGGCCTCTCCTTTTAAATTGTCATTTTATTGTTGAAAAGTAACGTGTTTTTATTCGTAACAAATGCACGTTGCTTGGCTTCACTTTAGATTTCTGGATCACAGTATTGTGCTGCATTGACGATAACGTACACGCTGCTATCCGTCTCTTTAACTTGAAAGTATAGCTTTCCATGTATTTAGGAAAACAGCATTTTCAGCCACATATGTCTTTGCTATGCATTGGGCACATCCAACACTTTTCCAGGCACATTTTCCTTTATTTCACCGCCTGTTCATTCTGGTAATGTTGAAAGAGGCCCATTGCTGTTCGTGTCCTATGCTTAAGTCAGAAACAGAAGTGTTTTGGAACTGGCCTGCATTTTCCAATGGGTAGCACCAGTCAACTTCTCTCTTAAATAAGGGCCTGGCTTGATCTTTTTATTTCCAACACTCAGGGGCTATAGTTTACCCGACACTACTGGCTGGATAGAACTGTTGGATAATCCAGGCAACGTTAGCCACAGGGCACATATTCTTCGTACGTGAAGCTGGAATACTGGCCCAGCAGGAAAAGGATTGGTAATGAGGAATACCTTGACCTAATCAATCACTCTTTGGCCTTCTCTCTTTATATGCAGGTCCTTACTTCCGCATGGATTGATATAAATGTAGATGGATGCCCATGTTGTAACGAAGATTGAGAACCAACACAACATTTTCTTCATTGTGCAGTTTATACAACGTTACCTGCTACATACCTAAATCTTTTACCAGTAGATATTCTAACGTGCGCACCCCCTGAAGCAATGGCTATTTGTAAATCCACTGAAAATTGTATAATCTATGTCTCGGGAGAATAGCTCAGGGGCAACATGCTCGCCTTGGCAGCTAGACGAGACACAGCACCAATGGTTCGATCCCCTGGTCCGTGCTTAGAAACCTCTGGGTATTAAGCGCGTTATAAATAACCTATCATATCATATGTTGTAACGACATTTATTTTCAATGCAAGTCTCAAGAGGCCAAAATCCTAAGGTCGTTGGAGGTCATTAACGGAAACCAGGCATAACTGTTAGTGTTGTAATTTTAAATTAACATGATTTTGTAAAAAGTAAATCATTTCAGTAATTACATGCTGGGTGCACAAGGAACATGGAGGAAGTTGTATGCTTTTAACATAACGATTTAAAACTGTGAGGTATTGATGGCATTTTAAGTAATTGGCATAAACGTGGTTCTATGCCTTTCTTTATGATGATCGAATTGTGTAAATAAAGGTTTAACTTTATTATTACATTTTAAAAATGTGTATGCGTACAGTTTTATGAC
Source organism: Ambystoma mexicanum (assembly GCF_040938575.1). NCBI lineage: Eukaryota > Metazoa > Chordata > Amphibia > Caudata > Ambystomatidae > Ambystoma > Ambystoma mexicanum. Next base: position 19,899,292 of record NC_090933.1, on the reverse strand, counting down.
CTGTTGTCTAAATACATATTTGACAAATTTGCAAAACCATGTAAACTTCTCGTTCAGATCTGGAAGATCCCAATTCATTGCAGAAGCACTTAATTTGCCCTGCTGTGATGCAGCAACACTGCATGCCTCCCTAGCATTAGGGCAACAATAATTATTTATAGAAATGAAGTCAATTTTAGTAATATTCACTAACACAAAAAAGGCTCCAAACTTAAATTAAATGGACAGTTTAAGAAAAGTCATGGAAAACAGCAACGTTCACAAAACAAATGCAATTTCAATCACTCGTCATGCCGTGCTTTTTTTTTTACAAATCCAATGACATATATTCTATGCACTTCTGCCACCGACTCATATGCGTTCAGCTAGCCTCCCACACATTTTCCTCCCATCAATTATTGATGCTGCTGTGGCTTTCTTTTCAATTTTTCCGTTAAGTTGCCACAGGCAGTCACAGCCCGCTGTTTCTCTGAATGTCTTTTCATTAGCAAAAAGATAAATACAAATCTAGCGTTCCTGTTTTGCGTCACCAACTCTTGTCCAGTTAGCCATCACTAAAAGGTTTCCGGTCACAGTGAACCAAATTTAGGGACATTAATTTGTAATCGTGTTTACCCACTTGAATTCTCTACCAATGAGATTTTATTGTGTTGCAAGCTAGGTCATTTGCAAGTTGTAGATTGTGTGTTTCTTGTTGCCTATGGTTGACATCAAATTAATGAAGATGCCGAGAGTAATGCACCATCCTTGTTTGAGGGTCATGCGTGAATGGGAACCAAACACCTTTTGTATCAGCAGCACCTGGGAAGAGCCACCAGTGCAGCTTTTCATTTTGCATTTGATGAGCCTCAGTTCGAGATGGTTGTCTGATGTTGGAGGGGTCAGCAATGTGAGGCAGACAACTGTTTGATGATTGCTTAACACATGCCATTCTAGTAAAGTCAAAATCTTATCAAAATGCCTCACTATCCCTTCTCTAATGAGGATTTCCATTCCCTAACAAAACTAACAGGAAACACTCTAACGCAAGATGTCTGGCCCTCACACTAAACCTCAAATACAAAAGAAAATATATGGCAATTCAAAAAACATCAACGGTTATATTCACAGTTTCTTGAGACCCTTTAGTAACCTGGGTGAACTCCCTTCCCCAGGATTCAAGGTGTATTCAACTTCAATGTTCATCAAAAGAAATAAGGAAATCCACATAGATAGCAATGTCTCAATTCACTTCTTGAAGGTTCAATGTCAAGGTAAAGTCTTGTTAACCAAAGATCTAACAGCAAAGCTTTTCTTTTTGGTGAAATAAAGACTTTCCACTTCCTCAAATTAGCACCGATGGTTTTCCGAGCCACGATGCTTTGCCACCCCTTCCAGCTTTTCCAAAAGACTTCATACAGTTCAAAAGGAATACAACTTCGATACATGTTAGTGAAACACAAGTCTTGGTTAACAGTTGTTATATCTTCATTCACAAGATTAGGATACACAATAGGTATATTTGTCAGGATGACTTGAAAGTGCTGCTGCTTCTTCTCAACTAGATCACTTCTACTTGAGTTTACCATGAGGACATTCTCTTTTGCCCCATAGCATTCCGCTTCATTTGTACCACTGAAGTCTTGCATCTACTGACAACCAGATATACCACTAAAGCTTTACTATTTTGTAATTCCACCACATCCTAAGTACTTTGTGACTCACGATCGGTTCTGGCAAGGTACACTTTTCATTGCAACACCTTCAAATAGGCATGGCACTCTTTCTCTGAATATCCCTCTTCAAAAGAGGCCGCATGTTTGCCTCTCGTCTGTCTGCACCTATGCCATCGTCACTTTTCATGTAGAACAAGATGCACTTTCGGGCACTTCAGTTCCTTCAAGTAGAAAAGGCACACTTCCTCTGAACAGAGGGGCAGCCTCTTTGTCTTTCTTGTCTGACTACCACAACAACAACCTAACATTGCCTTTAGGACCCACTTCTCTCCTCCTCCAACAGTCTCTGGCAATATAGGTTTTATCAACTTCCCATAATATTTAGAAGCAGCAAGGTCTCCCTTCCCCAACTTGGCCTTCACCTCTTTTCCAACTGTTAGCCAATTCATTAGACAGAAGCCTTGGTGCCACTCTCTGGGCTTCAGGTAATGCATGCACACTTGTCACTTGGGCAAGGTTGAACTTCTCTTGGGCTCACAGTGATTGTTAGACAGGTTGCTAGTTTTGAGAAAGGCCGCTTTCAATCTTAATAAGGGAAAACTCTTGGCTTGGGCAATGCTTGCGGTCCCTCCAACTGAAGATACAATGTTTAAAGATTCAACTTCTTTTATGCACAATGTTTGCTCCTGTGAATTAAGAGGTAAAGATCACTCTTCCTGTAGATATTGAAATTAGGCACACGTGACCACTTCTCAGGTTTTACAAGGTTTAAATGTTCAACAATGCATTCCGCAACATGTATTCTGCTGAATGAGAGACACGCAACCACTTCTTCATAGCTTAAAGGTTTAACAATGGCTTTCAGCAGCATTTGTTTTCACGCGAGTAAATGAAATACTTCTGAACACACGCGAGTGCTACTTTCCATTGTCTCCTTGTTAGAAACTTGAACAAACAACTTCAACTAGTTTCTGCTTCTATGCGAGTTAACAATTTAGCTGGATACTGTTGCCGGTAGTGCTCATGCAAGGAGCGGAACCCCAGGTTTGACTCACTGGCTTCTGTGATCCTCTTTCCATATGTTTTGCACAACTTCTACTGCTTCTGGCTCACTTGTGACCTACACCCTTCCATGTTAAAGGTGTCTCTGGCCCGGCCACTCGATTAAGAAGCTCCTCTCGCTCCTGAGACCCACGCTTGACAACTCCTCCTCTCTTTAGTCTGACACGTTTCCTGCATGGCAGCCACTGCAATCAGGCTCACATGGGAAAGGGCAGCCTTCCTGCACGCATTCTGCTGCACAGCCTCTGCACCCAGAGTTTGGGGGAACAGGACCCTCCCAGAACAAGCAGGTGAAATTTCTACATCCACGTTCCGGCATCCCTCTGGTTCTGCTGGGCTTGTCAATGCTGTGCCTTTTTCTTTCTGCTTCTGGTACTACTACTGCACACACTCCATACACAGTACCAGCTCCTCCTAATTGCCTGCACCTCTGGGGGCATTTTATGCCTCCCAGGTTCCTTCAGGTGTGGGCTGTTAGGATGAATTGCCTGACTACTGCTACAGCATAACTCTTCTGTCTTCTTCTTTGTCCCGATACTTGTGGGATTATGGGACCTGCAGTCCTTTACTACAAAATCAACTCTTTTAAGCAATGTCTTGATTTTAAGGGGAGTTTTATTTCCCTTAGAATTATTTAAAAAGGAACCTTTAGAATTTGCTATTACAGAGGAAGACGGTTTACTTAAGGCAATATTTGTAGATTCCTGTACATTCTGACTTTGGGAGTAAGGAGGATTTCGAGGGGATTGGGTCCTCCGACGTATTCCATATCTATGACAGTAATCACCACAGCTGTGCTGCTTCGGAAAATGTTTCAGTGTCTGCGTCCTGCGTCGATGACGTTGACGTGCCGTCCTCGAGGACCTCCTCCGACGGCGATGTCACCAGATGTTATAAGTAGGACGCACGATGCCCGTAGCCTCAGTTCTGTTTATTCCATGAACGTGTTCACTTCGGAGATCTCGGCGCGCCTCGACTCTTTGGAGTTTCTGTTCTTTTGGTTCTTCGAACCTGTTAGTTTGTGAAGTATTGTCGGGATGTCTTCCTCTTATTCCACCCCGCGTCCGGGCTTCAAGAAGTGTGGGGACTGCGGGTCCAAGATGTCGGTGACAGATTCGCACAATGCCTGCCTCTGGTGCCTCTGGGAGGCCCACGACACGGATGATTGTGTCGACTGCCAGTGGCTTACGTCCAAGGCCTTGCAGCAACGTAAGAAGAAGCTGTCGGTCGGTAAGGTGTCCAAGCCCCAGAAGGCGAGGTCCACGGGGCTTTCGACGGACGATTCGAGGGGTGACTCTCTGCATCGTAGTCGTAAGTCTAGGGGGTCTCGGTCCCGGAGTGGGTCCCGCCACTCCTCTGCCTCTTTGAGGAACTCCCAGAAGCACCGTCATCGGTCGCCTTCCCCGTCCTCGTCCGAGGGTTCTGCCCATCGGTGGGTTTCTTATCCCACCAAGTGTTCCTCTACGGAGGAATGGGCTTCCTTCGGGAAGAAGATGTTGGCGATTCTTGAATCGCAGGGCTCCGGTCCGTCCGCGCCTCCGAGAAGGGTCGGTCTTGACCGTACTGGAGACACCGCTCGTACGCCTTCAGGCTCGGGTGGTCGGCACGATTTGCGGGAGAGGTCCCGCTCGGACAAAGGGAATCGTTCCAGTCATGCCCGTTCCAGGTCCCGGTCCTCGACACGCTCGAGTCCGTGTGCACCTGTGAAGTCTTCGAAGAAGACGTCGACGCCGGTGGCATCGAGGTCGTCGACGGACTCTCGAGGCTCCACCTCTGAGGAAGTCGTCGACGCCATCGGCGCCCAGGCTGTCGAAGGACACGCTTGGGGCTCCACCCTCGAGGCCTGTGTCGAAGCCGTCAATGTTGTCAGCGCTGCACTCGACGTCAACGCCGTTTCACTCGACGCCCTCAACGCCTTTCGAGGCTGTGGTGTCGGAGGTACCCCGTGGCAGGGGGGAACGCCCTAGAAAGGCTCTGGCCAAGGCAAAACATGTCTTTCTCCCGTATTCTTTGCCCCCTTTCCAGCCTATGGGGTATATTTCCGAGGTGGAAGAGGGTTCTGAAGATGGGTTGGTTCGGGACACGGTGCCAGATGAGATTCTTTCTGGTCATAGTCAGATTGAGGACTTGCGTCAGTCACTGCATGACGCCAGTGGTCTGGACACCTCTCCGGAGGTGGAGTTCTGTAGGCCTGAGCCTGGCACCCATGCCGAATCATCGTACCGGCACCTTATGTCGAGGGTCATGGACTACTTGGGGTGGTCGGTGCCCCCGGTTGATTTTGTGCAGGATGACCTGATGGATATCCTCGACCAAGGTCCATCCACTGACCCGGTACTGCCATTCCATATGGCTCTCCAAAGAAGGGTGGCAGCGGCTTGGACTGCTCCGGAGATTCTCCTGGCAGTGGGCAAGTCTTTGCCGCAAAAATACCGCCCAGCCAGTAGTGACCCCTGCTACTTGACCACGCACCCCACTCCGGAGAGTTTGGTTGTGCAGGCGGCTATGGCCCTAGAAAAGCAGGCGTCGTATCCTACCATCCCTCCTGATAGGGACGACAAGGGTTTTGATGGCTGGGCGAAGAAAGTGTTTTCTTCAGGGGGTATGGCGTTTCAGGCGGCCAACTCTGTATTTGCCTTGTCACGTTTCACGCACACTCTGTGGACCTGTATTTCATTAGCGGCTGAACATATTCCCAAAGGGGAGGAACGGGATGGTTTTCTTGCTATTATTCAGGATGGCAAGGATGCCATGTGCGAGTCCGTTCTGTCGAGTTTAGACATGATAGACTGTGTCAGCCGGTCCATGGCGGCGAGCACCGTGATATGCAGGTTTGCGTGGTTGATGAAGTCGGGGTTTGCTCCTGATGTGCAAGCCAGGCTCCTCAACATGCCCTTTGATGGTGAACATCTTTTTGGCAGCAAGGCTGACAAGAGCCTTGAGAGGTTGCAGACCTCCAAAGCTGCAGCGAAGTCGTTGGGCGCTGCAGTCCGCCAACCTCTGCCTTTTCGTCCTAGGGGACAGCAGTGGAGGAGAGGTTCCTTTTCGTTATTACTCATCCTTTAGTAAAGCGAGAGGAGCTGCAAGTCAAAGGAGCAACCGTAGGAGTGCCAGAGGTGGAAAACAAGGTACTCGAGGTGCCAAGTAGTTGCCTCTTTGCCCTCAGGCAACGCTGCAGCCGCTTCTGCTCAATCATGAGGCCCATGCTTTGCCGGTTGGGGGGGGGGGAAGGCTGGCGCAGCATCTTGTAGAATGGCGTGCCATTACGTCAGATGTGTGGGTTCTGGAGATCATAGCCCACGGCTACTGTCTTCCTTTCCGGCAGAGGCCTCACGACAATCCACCAGGGAATCTCTCTTTGAAGAGTCCGGATCCGCTCCTTGCGCAGGAAATTCAATCCCTGCTGGAGAAAGGTGCCATAGAACTGGTGCCTGTAGCGGAGAGGAACAAGGGATGGTATTCCCCTTATTTTTTTATTTCGAAGAAAGACGGGGGATTGAGACACCTTTCTCAGGAAGGACAAGTTCAAGATGGTTACTCTCTCTCGGGTCCTCCAGGCCCTTCAACTTCAGGACTGGTTGGTGTCTCTCGACCTCAAGGACGCTTATTTTCATGTGCCGATCCATCCCAAGCACAAGAAGTACCTGAGGTTCGCGGTTGGCGACTCGCATTTTCAGTTTCGGGTCCTGCCGTTCGGATTGACCTCCGCCCCAAGGGTTTTCACCAAGCTCATGGTGGTGGTGGCAGCGTATCTCAGGAAAGGGGGGATTCACGTTTAACCCTACATGGACGATTGGTTGATCAGGGTGCGCTCTCCTGAGCAAGTCCTGGATCATCTGTCCGTCACCTGCCACTCCCTTCACAGGCTGGGCTTCTCCGTCAACTTAAAGAAGTCCCACTTGACGCCAACTCAGTGGCTCCAGTACATCGGAGCAGTGCTTGACACGTCCCTGGGGCAGTGTTTTCCTCCCCAGGTGAGGGCTCATCACATTAGCAGATGGTGCACAAGTTCCAACATGCCCAGAGTCTCCCTGCGTTCGAGTTCTTGGAATTGCTCGGCCTCATGGCATCCTGCATTCTTCTGGTGCCAGAGGCCAGGTTGCGGATGAGATCTTTGCAATGGGCACTCAAGCTCCAGTGGTCTTAGTCCTCCGGCAGGATGTCTGACCCTGTTCAGGTGCCGTCCTCGGTTGCCCAAGACCTTCTGTGGTGGGCCGTCGAAGGCAATCTGATGAAGGGGGCTCCTTTTTGGCTACCCTGGCCGGAGGTGATGATTGTGATGGACGCATCCCTCACAGGATGGGGAGCTCATGCCAACAAGTTTACAGTCAGCGGTCGTTGGTCTCCGTCGGAGTCAGACTCCATATCAATCTGTTGGAGCTGAGGGCTGTCAGGCTTGCCCTGAAGGCTTTTCTGCCGACTGTGCGAGGAAATAATGTCCTGATTCTGACGGACAACACAGTGGCCATGCACTACCTCAACAAAAAAGGGGTGGCAGGGTCACTTCCTCTATGCAGGGAAGCGATGCAGCTCTGGTTCTGGGCCATCCAGCATGAAATTTCGATCTCGGCAGTTCATCTGGCCGGAGACGAAAACGAGTCGGCGGATGCTCTGAGCAGGCAGAGCACGATCTCTCACGAGTGGGAGCTGGCTCAGGAGATTCTTATGGAGATCTTTGCCCTTTGGCGGACCCCTCAAGTGGATCTCTTCGCCTCCAGTGTCAACTGGAAGTGCGAAAGGTTCTGCTTGTGGGAATTTCCTCCAAACGGAGCCTTAGGGGACGCGTTCGTGGTGGAGTTGTCCTTCCCGCTGCTGTACGCGTTTCCTCCAGTCCCCGTCATTCCGCAAGTGCTGAGGAGGTTACAGAGGTTCGGTTCCCGGATGATCCTCATTGCTCCGGCATGGGCCCGGAGGACGTGGTACCCGGACCTTCTGGACTTGTCCATCTGCCCTCCTCTGTTTTATTTTTTGGTAAAGCAAAAGGATTTATTACTTTTCTTGCAAGACAAACGGTATCCCATCTGTTAGCCATTCCCAACCAATGAACCCGCCCCCACCTTCCAGGCCCACCACTTGTATATCCTCCAGGGCGCCTGACCCCAAAAGTTTTGAGAAACACTTAGCTGGCCTTCTGGCACGCTATTACTGCCTCCTGCCTTAAACAATACCACCCATTTTCCCAAACCATAGGCCATCAATGTTCATTCCGAGCGACACCATGTGACAATTCTCTTTGGGTAAACATGGCCACCCTTATCTGATTCTGGTCTCGTCCTCCTGTGGCGAGGGGTGTGTAGGACTCCATTTCCCCTACCCCCCAATGACTTCTGCTGTAATTGAGTGGTTTATTATCTCAGATGGCTTTAGCAAACGTGATCCATTGGACTCGTTTCAACGTCCTTGCTCCATTGCTCTAAGGCAGGCAGAAAGTTCAGTTTCTGGGTTGAGCGCACATAGGCATTCCATAATGTCCAAGCATTGCCTGATGCGAATAGGGGGAAAGGGGCATTTGAATCAGAGCACACTTGAAGTAAAGGAAGTTATAAACACTAGTGTAATGAAGCAGAATATCATGATGGGGGGTACATATTCTCTTTTTGCTTGAAAGGAAGAAACCCCCCTAACCACTCTTTGTCATATTGCATGCCCATGATCAGCATTGTTTTTCTTTTTTTCCTTTGACTTGGATGTGCATTCTTTGACACCCACCTCTAATTTCGGAGTCCCCAAACCAACTACATTTAGATCATTTTGTTCTCCAGAATATTAACATCTTAGATTTGAAATAGTTTGTTTAAGATTTGCAAAACTCTACTAGTCGTGTAGCTGTGCTGTAGACCTATTGCAGTTGAGCCCATGCAGAATGTATCATCCGCATGTGATATAATATGATATCTACAAGGGCCCTGCTGGTGACGATCCAGTCTTTCTTGGCTCAGGTGAGCTGGTAGGTCTGAAATGTAAATAATAATTGTGGGTTCTAAAAGCTATCCCACTGGTGCAAGTTTAAGGGTCTATTTATATTCTATTGTATGTCCTGTACCATCAAGCTGTGCCTTCACCGATTTATCCCGATGCAACTTGATTAAATGCACTATTCCTAAAGGGATGTCTCAAATGACCAGCTTCTTCCACAATCATGCCATCTATTAGATGAAACCAGTACTAAAATTAATAAATGTGCAATACGAGACTTTTGTCTTCATAAGATATTTTTTAGCTAACCTCTTCAGCGTTTAGAGGACCTTTAACTTGTCTTTTTTATTTCTCTTTCTTATCATTCAGGTACTCGGTCATCAGGCATCACGCTCCTCTCCGGCGCTTGTCGACTTCCACAGGGTTTAGCAGGGGTCCATCCTGCAATGGGATCTTCCCAACTTCAGACCCCCACACCTTATGCCTACGTTGCCTTGGCCCAGACCACAGTTGGCAAGCTTGTACACCGTGTGACACGCTGTCATCCAAATAGCTGAAGAACAGGCTAGCCAGGTGGAGGGAGCTCTTCCAGAAGTCGCCTCCAGAGGACCTCAAGAACTTCGTGAAACACCGAGCCAGGCCCAGGGTAGGGCCGCTATTTTCCATCGCACCCCGCAAGGGAGACTCCTTCCCAAGGAATCGCCTGCATGGGAGGGACTGCTCAGGTCTTTGTGCCAGCACGTGCACTGAGGCTGCTGAAGCTACCGGCCTTGAGGCCTAAGGATCCTTGGATCCTCCTGGTGTCAGTGTTGAGGGACCGGAAAGTTCTTGTACCGGATTGTCATCGGAGGAGCTCTGCCCTTGAACTGTCCGTATGGCAAGGGGCTGGGGTCACCTAAACGCAGCTCTACCGACCCCCAGGTCGAGGGTGTCACACCTACTGGGTCTAGGCCCGAGGAGCAGGGTAGGCCTTGTGATCCACATGCAAGAGTCTTGGAGGAGCCTGGGCCCAGCGAGCCGAGCAACACGTTGCAGGCACGTGGCAGGCAGCTCGACAAGATGACTGCCGCGCCAGACAGAGGCACCCGTCCGATGCCATTCCAGGAGTTCGGTGAAGAATGAGTGTCAAGTTGGGACTGGCCTCAACCAGGTACGTGACCTACAGCCTATCCTTCTTATGTGCAGGACAGTTTCCCACTGCGTCCATACAGGCAGGCTATGCAGCGGCTCCAGCAGCCCCCGCTACGCCATCAGTACCCCCTACCACCTCTCCGGCCAGTGAAGAGGGGTTCTTCGAGAGGTTCCTCGGGCTCATGAATTCACCTCAGATGGGGGTTATCCTCAAGGACGCCCTCAGGGAGGTCCTCCCTACGATGCTACCGCCACCACAAGCTCCTCAGCCTCTGCCTCCGGCTCCCCAGACGATTCCTTAGGCGATTCCATACCGGCCTCCGCCTCCTCCTCAGCCACTGGCTGCAGTCACTGTACAGCTCCAGCTCCAGCTACTACTCCACCTCTGCAGGATCCTCCTGATCCACAGGATACGGATGATGAGGAGGATCCTGACACGCCATCCTCAGCCAGGGCCTTCCATGAAGGTCTTGCAGGGCTGGCAGAGTACCTGGGCCTACCCCAACCTGAGGTTGAGCAGCTGGCAGAAGGGGTTCTGGCTGAAGACCTCACGTGACACCCCTCTGCCAAAACGGGGATTCCACTGCAAACCGATGTAGTCTCCCTGGCGAAGAAGGGTTGGCTCAAGCCCCACTCGGTCCAGACGGTCAATCGATGCCTGGACGCCAAGTACAGGCAGATGGAAGGGGCACTCTTGCTATCGGTCCATCCTCAGCCACACTCCTCAGTGATCGCTGCGGCATCACTATACTCCAAGGCTCAGTTGTCATCAACCTCCACATCAGCAACGCTACCAGGCAATGAGGAGAAGATCTTGGAGGCGTATGGGAAGAAGCTGTATTCCAACGCGTCCTTGCATTTTCGTCAGGCCAACGCTGATGCCACACTGGCGGCCGCTAACCAAGTGTTATGGTGGGAAATTGCGGACTTCCTCCCGGAACTCCCTACGCAGAGCCAATCACATTTTCAGGGGGGACTGGCCGAGGCCAAGCTGATGGCGCAGGACCTCATGGAATCCTCCGAGGCCCATATTGATACCTCTGGCTGTGCCATCTGTATTGCCACGGACAATGGAGGGACGGCCTGGCTCTGGGCAACGAAATTCAACCTGGACGTCCTGGAACGCATATTAGATCTACCATTCGAGGGGGGGGGACCACTTCCACTCCACCACGGACGAAGAGCTGGACTAGAAGAAAAACAGCTCACAAACAGCCAAGTCTTTATCCATCTTCACAAAGACCACCCCCAAGTCGTACACCCAGTCACAGCAGCGCTCCGACAGGGGGGCGTACGTATGGAGGGTTCAGCGGCTTCCAGGAACGGAGATCCAGGCAGCATGACGGCTCGCTGTCTCACAACCGGCGCAAGCAACAAAAAGAGGGGGGTAAGGGCTTTTTCCAGTCCCCCTCTTCCGCGACAGCCTTCGAGGGAAATAAGACATGACACGCCCCTTCGGGTCCACGTGTCTCCAGTGGGGGGCAGGCTTGCTCTCCGTGCAAATTTCTGGTGCCAGAAAATCACAGACCCCTGGATCCTCTCCATAGTATCCACCGGGTACCGCCTACCCATCACAGCCTCGCCTCCCTCCTCCCCTCCACACCCTCAAGTTGGGACAGCAACTCTTCTGGCGGAGTTCCGGTCGCTCGTAGAGAGTCAGGCAGAGGAGGAAGTCCCAGCCTCCCAGCGAGGCTTGGGCTTTTACTCCAGGATTTTCACCATTCAGAAGAAGAACCAGGCAGACCCGAGTCTTGTGCTGGTCCTTTCCACCCTCAATCTCTCCTTACCCCTACAAAAATTCAAGATGGTTGTGCCAGCTTTTATAGCGGAGACATTGTGCAAGGGAGACTGGATGTGCTCCCTGAATCTGAAGGACGTGTACCTACATGTCCCGATTTGGCATCCCCATCGTTCTTTCCTACGGTTCAGGATCATGGGCTACCGTTTTCAATACAAGGTCCCCAGGGTCTTTACCAGGCTTATGTATACGGTGACTGCCCTCCTAAGAGCCCAGGGCCTCCACATCTACCCATACCTTAATGACTGGCTCATCAGGTCTACATCTCCGGAAACGGTTCACCACTCTTCCCATGCCCTTATGAACACACTGCACAATCTGGGCTTCTCGCTCAATCTCTGACATTCTTGGGCCTCATCTGGGACACGTGCTCCGAGGAGGTATTTCCATCGGAGGACAAGATCTCGGCCATCAAGAGGGCCACTTCCCACTTCCTCGGCAGAGAGGTGACCTCGGCATGGTGGTACCAGCATCTCCTGGGTCTCTTGACAGCGGTCCTATTAGCCATTCTACACACAAGATTGAGGATGAAGATTCAGCTGCACTTCGCGGCCTCATAGAACATTGGCGCGGGGCTCCCAATCCGAGATGATCAAAGTTCCTCCATCTCTCCACCCGGACCTAACATGGTGGTCCAGCGACTGCAACCTACAGACGGGAAAACCCTTCCGGCTGCCCTCCCCGCAGGCTACCATCACCACAGATTCCTCGTCCTCCCCGCAGGCCACCATAACCACAGATTCCTCGCTCGAGGGCTGGGGAGCCACCCTGGATGCTATCTCGGTCTACGGCACCTGGACCCGACAGGAGCAGGAATACCACATCAATTGGTTAGAGCTGAACGCCATCTGACTAGTGCTCACCTCAAGGGCAAGGTTGTCCTCATCCAGACAACTCGACCAGCATGAACTAAGTCAGCAAGCAGGGAGGCGCCAGATCCCCTCCTCTGTGCAGACTGGCAACCAGCATGTGGGAGTGGGCCCTGGAAAACGACATCTACCTCACGGCAGTCCACCTCCCGGGGGACCCAACCTGGAGGCAGACAGTCTCAGCCAGTTGGGAGTGGACAATTACGAGTGGCAGCTAAACGTCTTCGTTATTCAGGAGATCTTCAACAGGAAGGGTCATCCCCAGGTGGATCTCTTTGCCACCTGGCACAACAAGAAGTGCCCTCAGGTCGCCTCCTGGCAAGGATAGGGTCCCGGCTCCGTGGGCGACACATTTTGGCTTCAGTGGAATGGCATAAAGGCTTACGTCTTCCCGCCCACTCCGCTGATTCACAGAGTGATTTGCAAGATAAAGGAGTCTCGCCAACTCAACATCATTCTAATAGCTCCATGGTGGTCGGCCAGACCATGGTTTTCTGAGCTGCTCAGCCTCTCGGAGATGCCCCTGATTCACCTCCCGACGGGCCCAGCACATCTTCTGACACAGCAGGGGGGCAGGGTCATCCACCCAGCACCTCAGAAACTAGCCCTCAAAGCGTGGTGCCTCAGCAGGTAACACTGCGGCACCTCTGCCTCTCCCAGGCTAATCTGGAAATCATACAGGGCGCAAGGAGAAAAGCTAACGGGGCCCAGTATAAAAGTAAATGGACTAGGTTCTTCCACTGGGTGGACTCCAAGGAAATCGACCCCCCTGGGCGCACTCGGGCACAAACCATTAGAGCCATTCGCGTCCGCGGACATCAGGATGGTTGCCATCAAGACGGTCTTACTAGTTGGCCTCACCTCGGCTCGTATAGTCAGCGAAATCCAGGCGCTGGTCACCTCGGAACCATATACTACCTTTCACAGGGACAAGGTAGTCCTGCGGACGCACCCAGCATTTCTTCCCAAGGTGCCGTCGGCTTTCCACTTCAACGAGGAAATAGTACTTCCTACGTTCTTTGCCGATCCTAAGGACGAAGCACAGAGACTGCTGCACTGCCTGGATGTTAGGCGTGCCCTGAAATTCTACTTGGACAGTACCAAGGGCTTCTGCAAATCGGACGCCCTGTTTGTCACTTTCGGAGGGTCTAGACCGGGCTATCAAGCCTCCAAGGCCTCCATATCCTGCTGGATGGTCTCGGCCATCAAAGAAGCGTACGAGGGCCAGCACAGGCCGCTTCCAGCCAACATGCATGCCCACGCAGTCAGTGCCAAGGTAACGGCCATCACTTTCCAGCGCCATGTCCCTTGGCAAGTCATATAAAGGGGACGGCCACTTGGGCCACTCCCTCAGCTTTTTGTAAGCATTATTGTTTGAACTGCATTTTAGTATCTTTTAAAAGCCACATTCATGGTTTTCACCAAAAAGATAAGATTCAAACAGCCACGCTCTCATCCATATCAAAATTGTAAAGTATTTGTTTGAAATTTGGCTGGATTTTTCTTTCGAATTCTCTAATTTTTGTTATTGAACTCAGTCATTAACTTCATGGTTTATTTAAGTGTCTCATTGGTTTTAGTGAATACATAAAAATATTGTCAAACATATAGTCAGCAAACAGTTGGTCCATTCCTATTCTTTCAGCTAAAGGGCTCCTCGTACAAAGCAGCTCAGCATTGTGGGACGAGTGCCCCTGCAGATATGCAAAAAAGGATCACTGTAGCCCGTTATCACTACTTTATTCTCTTGGGCATTGATAGACATTGTTAACACAAGTAATGAAATAAGGTCCCTTCCTGATATATTGAATAAAGTACCAAAAGTCATACCATCAAACCATTTTGAATAAGTCTTTGGTGCAGGTTAGAGCTTATTGCATTAATAAGCTGCATCTGAATCTCATAAACAGGCTGTTTTCTGAGAACCCATGCTTTTTTACTCTTCCATGCCACATTTTTATAACGGATCTTAGGTCCTTGCATAAAATCATAGATCAAACCTTAGTTTTTATGATTGTCAGTAAAAATGGTCTCTATTTGGGTATGCCATTTTTCAGTATATCTGTTATGGGTAAATCATGGCCAAAATCGACCAATTTCCTTGTTTGTTATTCTGTAAAGACCTTTCGAAATGTGAGTCTGCTTGCTGTAAGGTTAGGCATGGTATCAAGAGTAAGACAGACACAAGTGACCATAGTTCAAGGGTGTTTATTGAACTTGCACATGGGTGTGATAAACGCTTATCTAAACCTAAATCTACATATGGGAACAAGCTATGACCATCAAACAATAATAATGCAGTCCTAGTGGAGTCTTGTCAAAATAAAAAGGGCATATACTAAAAAAATCTATTGTCAATCCTTACCACTAATTTACAAGTAATGTGGGGTAATGTCCCTTTACCCACATTTTCAGCATGGGCCAAGGCGGGTCACTCGGGCTTCTGTGGCAAGAGGATACGGTTCCATTTTCCCAGTTCAGGACCTTCTGTATCCATGTCACTGTACTTCTCGCAAGTCTCTTGAGGCAGAGGGCCAGCTGTACCAAAATCAACGCACAAATGTTATTTTCCTTCTTCAATAGTATTCAACTTGGGTGTTCACCCTGGATCCCCCTCAGCCCAGCTCAGATCCCTTTCTTTTGTTCAATTAGTCTCCCTCAGCCGGGCTCGGACCAATTGTGACGTACATTAAACTATCAAAGACTTGCGAATGTGCACAGGGTTTCACTTGACCCATTGCATAACAATTTCGATCTCAATATTTCTTTCTCTCACACTTTGCATCAGTTGGATACCTAACAGACTTTTGAATGAGCGCCCAAGTGGCGCCGGACCCCACTGTGTATGGTATCTTTTCTTGGCCTCCCAAGTTCAATTACAAAATTCAACTATTTCCTTTGGCTTCAAATTGTATTTGCGTTCCTCATCCCAAACGCCTCACACTCTGTTCTCTGTATACAATGTTGCTGCTTGCAACCTTGATTCAAAACACAAGCTGGTTTGGTATCAATCTCTCCGACTTACCAGCTGTTCTGTCTTTTCTGACGCTGCTTTGATGTAGGAGCCAAGGACAATACTACAGCGGCAATTGCTCCTCCCCGCCTTAATTATCGAGGCGGTAGAGCCCTGTGTACCTCCGACACACTGTGCAGGTTTTTTTTTTTAACTTTGTTTATTTTAAATCAAGGCAGAAAGATAAGTACAGATATTATATGCAGTGGTTATATAGGCATGTTGACCCCCAGTCCTTTATCCCCCCTGCGTCCTCTCCCTCCACCCTCCCCCTGGTCCATCCGTCCCATAGGCTCTGTGAGCGGGCTCCTCCCTCCCGGGCAGTCCGGATTGAGCCTCAGCTACTATGTGTCTTCCTCCGGGCTCTCCTGGTTTTTTAAGATCCAGTGGGCTCTGGTGGGTTTGTAGGTCAGGGCGGGGAAGCGCTGGCCGAATTCCAGCACTGGGGCCCAGATGGTCTGGAAGCGATGTAGAGTTCCCGCTTGTGCTGCCGTCACCTTCTCCTCTATCAGAATGTCCCATAGTTTGGTCCACCATTGGGCTATGTGGGGGCCTTCCGGGGTTTTCCAGGTTCGGGCCACCACCGTTTTCCCTGCTAGTAGGCAGTGAGTTAGTAGTTTCGCTCTGGGTCCGGAGCGCGGGTAGGTCCCGGGGATTGGAGCTCCCAGCAAGATCGGTTCTGGATCCAAGGGAATCATTGTTCCGGTAATTTGTGAGATGGACCCTAGGCAAGCTTTCCAGAATGGTTGGATCTTCGGGCAGTCCCACCACATGTGGAAGAAAGAGCCTGGGTGGCCGCATCCTCTCCAGCAAGAGTGGTCCACCTGGGGGTTCATATGGTGAAGTCTGAGGGGCGAATAGTACCTCCGCAGCGTGATCTTATACGCACATTCCGTGTTGGTGATGCAGGTGGACGAGGTATGTGTTCTAGTCCATATGTCAACCCAGGTTTGATCCTCTATCGGGTGACCCAGGTCCGCTTCCCATTGGGCCATGCATCGGGTTCTTGTGGCCAGGAAGTCGCTTAGAAAGCGTCTGTACAGGGTGGATACACTGCCGCGGGTTGGAAGGTCTCCCAGGGTGAGTTCTAGGGCAGTTGGAGGGCGTGTTGCTGCTTGCAAGGTTTGGGGATGCGAGCACCAGTGGCGTAGTTGGATATATGTGAATCTATCCCGTTCCTGGAGTTGGAACTTCTCCTTGCATTGGGCGAATGTGAGAGGTCTCTCCCCCATATTCAGTTGGTCTATGGTCTCCAGCCCACCTTTGATCCAATTATGAAAATTGCGAGGATTCGTACCCGGTGTGAACATTGGGTTATGAAAGACCGGGGAATGTGGGCTCAGTCCTCTTGGCACTCCCTTTCGTTTTAGCGCCCAGTCCCAAGTGCTAAGGGTGTGTTTAGTTGATAGCAGGAGCTCTCCCCAATGGGTCCTGAGGGGGGGCGGGATGTGTGGTAGAAATCGCAGGGGTAGGGGTGCCTGTGATTGTTCCAGCTCCACCCATCTGGGGCGGTTTGTCGTATTTTGCCAGGCCTGGACCCGGGCCAGTTGGGCTGCCACTCTGTAGGCCTGTAGGTCTGGGACCCCCAGCCCTCCCAATTTGGGACTCCCCAACATAGTTCTGAGAGGGATTCTCGCTTTCTTACCTCTCCAGATAAAGTTCAGCATTTTCCTCTGGATCCCTCGGAGAGTTGGCGTGGGGATTGCCACTGTAATGAGGCGCATGTGTATAGGAATCTCGGAAGGAGGTTCATCTTGCATGCAGTGATGCGCCCGAGCAGTGAGATCTCTTGGGTCTCCCATCGCTTCAAGTCGCCTTCCAATTCTTTGAAGAGTCGGGGAAAGTTGGCTTTGTATGTCTCCCTTGGGTCAGCCGGGATGTAGACCCTCAAATAGGGGATGGCGCTCCTTTCCCATGTTATCGGGCACATCTTAGTCAACGGTTCTCGTTCTGCTGGGGTGATGCCAAAAAACCAAGGGCGGATGATTTATCGAAGTTTATGGTGAGGCCTGAGACTTTGCCGTAGCTGGTGATTTCGCGTATCGCATGTTCGAGGGATGAATGGGCCTCCGAGATCGTAAGCAAAATGTCATCCGCGTATAGGGCGAGTTTATGGTGTGTGGGGCCACTTTGTATGCCCTTGATTTGGTCATTCCGTCTAATTTTTTGTGCGAAGGGCTCCATGGTGAGTGCAAAGAGCAAGGGCGACAGTGGACAGCCTTGCCGGGTTCCGCATGATAAGGGGATTGGGGCCGAGTTGTGGCCCTTGATCCTCAGGCTTGTTTTAGGGCAATCATAGTTAGCTAGAACCATCGTTTGGAAGGCCGGTCCGAAGCCGAAGGCCCCTAGGGTGTGTCTCATAAACGTCCAATCCACCCTATCAAACGCCTTAGCTGCGTCGAGAGCCACCAAGACTAGTTTTTGGGAGTTCCGGGAGGCGAGGTCCACCAGGTTCAGGGTTCTCCGGATATTATCACCTGCTGTCCGGTGCAGGATAAAACCAGCCTGGTCGGGGTGGATGATCTTCGACAAGATGCGATTCAAACGGGTTGCCAGAATTTTTGAGTATATGTTCGCATCGATATTTAAGAGTGCGATTGGTCTGTAAGAAGTTATGCTTCTTGGGTCTTTTCCAGGTTTGGGTAGGAGGATGGTGGTTGATTCCTGCATCGATGGGGTCACCGCCCCCGTTTCCCTGAAGGAGTTGAATAGGGTAGTTCGATGGGGGGTCAGTTGTGCTCTGAATAGCTTATAGAACCTGGTTGAGAAGCCATCCGGGCCGGGGGCCCGTGTTTTGAGTGATTTGATGGCCTCCTCAATTTCCTCCCCCCTGATGGGCTCCTCCAGTTCGTCTCTCGTTGCATCGGAGAGCCGGGGCACTTCTGCCTGCTGCAGGTACTCCTTCTGTTGTGATAGGTTTTGTGGGGTTGCCTTCATGATTTAGGCCAAGTAATCTATTGCAAGGCGTTGCTTCTCGGGCTCTGAGTATAGTGTGACCCCGTTGGCGTCACGCAGGCCCATGATAGCATTGATGCGTCTCTGCTTGGCTAGTTTGGCCACCAGGAACTTGTTCGCCTTGTTGCCCTTCGCATAATATGACTGTTTGGCCTTCGCCATTAGTTGGGCGGTTTGCTCCGCATAGTGGGCTTCCAGTTTTTTCCGTGCCGTACGGATGATCTGTTGTGTTTTGGGGGACCAGCCTTTCTCCTTATGGAGTGCCTCGGCCTCTCTTAATTCGTTCTCTAGGGCCGTCCGGGTCTGTCGTCTATCTCGATGGTAGGCCGCACCTTGGGCTATCAGGGAGCCCCTGATTACTGCCTTCATGGCATCCCAGTTGTTCGCTAATGAGGTGTCTGAGGCTGGGTTTTCCTTAAAGAAGTTACTTATTCCTGTTGCAATCTTGTCTCTGGTGGCCATGTCGTTGAGGATCGGGTCGTACAGCATCCATTTACGCGGGATGTTGGGGTTAGGGTTATGAACCCCGAGTTCCAGGAGCACTGGGGCATGGTCGGAAATCGCTCTTGTGCCGATGGTGACCTTTTTGACTGAGGGGAACGTATGCGGGGAGATCAGGAACAGGTCGATCCTTGAGAAGGTGCGATGGACAAAAGAGTAAAAGGAGAAATCTTTTTCGTCAGGGTGAAACACCCGCCATGAGTCTATTATCTCCAGAGTCCTGAAAAATTGAAGGAGGCTGAGTGCTTGGGCGAAGTCGCCTGGAGTCGGGGGGTGTGATCGGTCTTTGGTGGGGTCGGGAACCCCGTTGAAATCCCCACCGACAATTGTTTGGCCCTCCACAAAGCTAGCGAGAGATGTGCCCAAGGCGTCACAGAAGTGTGACTGTCCAGTGTTGGGAGCGTAAAATGAGATAAGGGTATACAAGTCTCCCATCAGGAGGCATTTAATCGCTGTAAATCGGCCTTCTGGGCATATTTTCGTTTCCAGAATCTGTGGGTTGAAGTCTTTCCTGAAGAGAATCGCTGTACCACCTTTTTTACTTGTGCCAGAGGCGAAGAATTGGAGCGGGAATAGCCGGGATTGAAGGCGGGATACATCTGCCGGCAGCAGGTGGGTCTCTTGAAGCATAGCTATCGCTGCCTCTTCGTCGCGAAGTTTTAGTAGAATTGCCTTTCGCTTATTGGGGGAGTTCAGGCCATTAACATTCAGGGAGAGGATCCGAAGCGACTGAAGGTCCTCTGAAGGCTCACTCTCTGTTCCTTGGGTTAGCGGGGGGTCCTGGGGTGGAGGTTCAACTGCCATGTCTGTTAGGGGAACTCTTGGTATCATTCTGCACTTGAGGTTTTAACGCGGAGCCCCAATGGGGGACCGCAACTTTAACAGGGAGGTAGACCGACATTGTCAGTACGGTCATACCTAAGGCCAACAGGGCCAACTGTCCCATCACGTATCGAGTACTGTGGGTTCCAAAGGAACAAGAGATGGAAAGTATCCTTGGGGTGGGTATGAACCATGGGTGTGGCCCGCCGCCACCGTATTTAAAGTTGCAATCTAGGTGGTGGGTCCTGCTTCAAGCAGGGGTATCTGTGTCCCGGCTTACTTGCTGACGGAGCCTGTGACCGTCGAAGCGTCCCCGTTCATCTCTTTCTGTTATTCCGCTGGGTCGACGACCAAGGCGTGAGTTTGGGTTTTGGAGAGGGAAGCGGTCCAGAGTCTTCGGTCCCCTCTGGGATTGGCGTGGAAGGATCTCGGGGTGAGGTCGGGTGCAAGATTTTCTCAGCGTCTTCCAAGTGGCTGATTCGGCATAGGGTGCCATTATATGTGAACTGGAGAGCTGTCGGAAACAGCCATCTGTAACGGATCTGTTGCTCCTGGAGGAACAATGTCAGAGGCCGAAGTGCTCTTCTTTTCTGGAGAGTGAGTGGTGAGAAGTCCTGGTAGATTTGAAGTGGAGTGCTCTGGAAAGTGATCTCTTCTCCTTGGCGACTGATCGCTGATATTACTTCTTTCGTCGTAAAGAAGTGGACCCTGGTAATCACATCTGGAGGGGGGTCCGAATCTGTCCCACGGCGCGGGCGGAGTCTGTGGGTCCGGTCCAGTAGGAGCTGTGATTTGTCCAGATCCGGGAGTAAAGCCTCAAAGAAGCTTCCCACGTAGTCCGCTAGCTTGTTGTCGGGGATAGAGGATGGGATGCCCCGAGTGCGGAGGTTATTGCGACGAGCCCTATTTTCAAGGTCTTCTTGTTTGAACTCCAGGATCTCGTATTTGTGATGCAGGGAATCGATAGATTTTTGCATTTCCCCCAGTGTGGTAGCGTGATCCTGGGAATGGTCCTCGATCTCTCCGAACCTCTGTTAGAGTTCTGTGACCCTCTGATCCGTTTGGTCAACTTTAGCGGTGAGTTCCGAGAGGCAGGCGCGGAACTCAGATTTGATGTCCGCCATGAAGGCTATCAGGTCTCCTTTGGTGGCGAGAGCGCCCCTATCCTCTTGTGGCTTCTGTGGGTTCAGTTTAGGAGGATCCTGTTTCTTGGGTTTCTCTGGAGCCGTGAACATGGCGGAGATATCTGTGCCCTTGCTCACCTTCGTCTGCCTCGACATGCTGCTCGTGTCAGGCGGTCTTAATTAGGAGAGTAGCAGCGAGGCCCAGGACGGCGGGAGACTGCAGTCGGAGAGATTCGCCCCCTCGGCCCCCGCTCTGGACTAGATCTGGGTGAGTGGGCAGGGGCGCCCCAGGAAACGTTGGTATGGGGAGAGGGTCTCCGTCAGGGATGATGCAAGATGGCCGCGGGGGTCCCGACTCGT
Organism: Ambystoma mexicanum; assembly: GCF_040938575.1. Lineage (NCBI taxonomy): Eukaryota > Metazoa > Chordata > Amphibia > Caudata > Ambystomatidae > Ambystoma > Ambystoma mexicanum. The sequence continues at coordinate 19,878,086 of NC_090933.1, read as the reverse complement.
TCTGCGTGGCGGGGGGAGGGGTGGAGGCCTGCTCTCTTGGTCCCTCCGGGTGTATGTAAGCCGTAGCCGCCGAGGCAGCAACCCGGAGTGTTCCGGGCCGCCTTGGTACGAATCGGATGATTCTGTTTTAAGTACCGCTCCCCCTCTCCAGCTCCTCGGTGTTCTAGGGTCCCGCTACCGCCGAGTGCGGCGTGTGCTGCTGGGTTCCGGATTGGCGGCCATCTTGGTTTCTTCTGTCGAAGACGGGGGAGAAGTTCAGCTGCTAAATTCTGGTAGAACGCTTCCTCGGTCGAAGGCTATGTTTAGCCAGGTTGTGCCATGTCGGTTCCGGTCGCTTTAGATGGCATTGGCGATGCGGAACCCTGCTTAGAACCGCCGGAATTCGACGGCGGCGGCGGGCATCCCACGGGCGGCCTCAGAGGAGCGACCACATCGATGGCGCTCTAAGCCACGCCCCCCACACTGTGCAGGTTTGATCAGCCTTAGTTCCTGGTCTTCAGTTTCTTACTTTCCAAGGTTAACAAAAGTAACGGTCTTTACAGGTCAATGGTGCTTCCCTCCTTGCAACCCTCTCTGGCCTCGCCCTTTTTCTCCTTGTACTAAACTGCCATCTTGGAACTGATGTCTCCTTGTGTGCTTTGCCTCTCTGAGTGTGCTTTCGTCCTCCGCCTTTTACCCGTGTGGGAAGTGTGATGGAAGTCAGGTGTGTCTAGTGATCTGTAATTTCCTGACCATGGTTCTGGGACATGTCAGGTATACGGCTCTGGTGGTGTTCCTTTGTTGCTCTTGGTGAACTGTCTGTGAGAAAGTGTTTATGTCGGGAAGGAGGAGTGGGGGGGCTGAGTTCCTAGGTATCCTACCTGGTAGGATTGTTTTTCAATATGTTCAGATTGATTGAATGTCTCAGATATTGTGTAGCCCAAGCCTCTTTCATGGAATATATATACTTTTCTGTTGCAGTAACATATTTGCCCAAATTGATGAAAAAGTATCAAAACTGATCACTCTTTCTATAATCCAAAAATGAGGGTAATTTCTTCTCTACCCAAACATTAAAAAAATGCCTCCATATGACTTTCCACTTAGGATTTCTCTATGGGGACTCGTGGTGCCCTTTCAAATAAAAAAATCTAGGTTGAATAATCTGTATATGTGAGTTAATTCTTTAATTACCTTTTGGAGTTAAGGTGACATGGGCATCCTTGTTGTAGTGTTATTGGCGAATATAGCTGGCCCGCATTTTGGCAAGCTTTGCATTAGCTACTGGTGACTTAAAATGGACACTTGGTGTGTAAGGAATGGAGTTCTGTGTACATGTGGAGAAGAGGCCTGTGTGACTTTTTTTATGCAATGCTAGTAGTTTCTAAATTGACATTTTTACCCCTTGATAAGCAGTTCATTTTCAATTTAGTGTTTTCACCTTACATACACAATTCATCAAACAATTGTGCTAAACTTCTTTTCTAGGTTTTGGCACAGTTTTTAGTTTAACTTACTTTCTCAGTTTGTCTGTCTATATACAATATTCCTGATTTACATGCCCCATTATTCTAGGGCAGTGGCATAGCCTGTTTTACATTGTATAATATTGAGTCACCTCTGCCTATCCAACGCCTCTCTGGATCACAGAGTTCATATTCTTCCATTTTACCCTCGACGCTTTCTTGATTGATATCTTGTGGCTTGTCTCATACTAACATCCTTTAGATCGTGCACTCACACACTTTCATTCGCTCTCATCTCCTCTGCTTTTACTGCTATTTGAAAAGGGTGTATTCCCAGCCTTACCACTATCCCTTCTGTGGCCTTCATTCTAGGTGTAAAGAGTTCTTACCAGGAGTATAGCTCAAGAACAACTTGCTGACCCTGGGAAGAGGATGATGCCATGCATCATGGGTTCGATACACTGGTCGGGGTAACTCGACCATTCACCCCTAAACCTTCCCAAGTGATGAATTGAGTACCACACTGTGGGTAATAATTGAAGCTGGATTCCAGGTGAAAGTGGTGCTTTATAAAACAGAAATATGAATGATAATATTTGCAATAGTTTAGCCTACGTTTTTAAGAGATTTATGTAGTAAAGCAAGCTCTCAATAAGTAGCTAGTTTGCATGGGTATTATGTAAGATATATACCCTTGCTTTAATCTTCTTTGTTGTGGAATACCGAAGTACGACACCCAGAAGCGCAATACACTCATCAAGTCACCCATCCAATGACAACTGTCACTGCGTTGTTCCATTCGCACTTCCCATTACACATTCATCCATGCAATGCAGATTCCTCAATTTGTTTTATGCTGCATAATTCCTGTCCTAGAATAGCAAGTGTTTAAGTGTTGTTTCTGTGTCTTTGACATTTAAATATAAAACGGTCCTTCTCCAGTTTATAATGTGGTATCTCAGGTAATCAGCATAGCAGATTATTTACAGCAGCATATAATCAATGTAAACATACGGAACATAAAATAGTAATATGAGCAATTCTTATCATATATAGTAAAACTGTATACTGGCATTAATGCTTGATATATTTACCTTTTATTGTATTGCAGATGTCTAATATACCCTGTTTTGTAACCTCTTGACATTGTGTGTAACAAACGCTGATATATCCCAGGGCGTTTTATAAATGCTATAAATAAATAAATAAATGGTGACAGTTGGGCCATCATAGAATTTACTGTGATCTTTGTGATTGGGCTTTAACTTTGTTCTTTGTGGTCCCGTTTTACTTCTTAAGAATATTAATTTAGGGTCTCAACTGGTAGAGGAGACTTAACATAGTAACACTGAAAGCAATTTAACGGGGCTGGAAACAAACGATTTTGTGAAGCTACATACTTGCAATTCAAAGGAAGTGACATTTTCTGGTGGCAGTTCCATACCATGAAAGGAATGGGGTGATTGTGCAGAGGAGAAAACGAGGGGTGGTTAAGCTATATAAACTGGAAAAGTTGAGTACTTGAGTACTTGAGTAGTTGTGAATATATATTTTCAAAAGGTGTTTGAAATTTTGTTCAAAATAATTAATGGAAGGATATGTTTCAGTTGAAGGGGCCGGCAATTCAAAATGCTTGATATGTTGATTTAAAAAACGCATTGTGGGAAGTGTGCTTACCCACCCAGCTTTAGTTACAGAATTGGCCTGTCACACATCTGGAATAAGGAATGTGCAGCCTGATAAATAGTATGGGAACAAGTAACTTTTTGCTCACTTGACACATTCATTCATTTTGACATTTGTATAGCGCCTTGTGTGTAGTTATTTCTAGTCACCCATGTCTGAATGGCCTATGAATGGGCAGAAAAAGCGGTGTACTATGAACTAAGCAGCGGGGTTGCGTTTAAGTGGATAGGATAGAACATTATTTGAGTAGATGCAGTTGAACATTTCTGTTGTGAAAGGTAGTTTATTGCCAAAAGAGAAATGGGGGTTGCACATTCTTAATTTGTAAAAATAAAAAAAGGGCATTTATGTATTTCTCAGCGATGCAATTAAGAACACATACATTGGCAAAAACGATATTACTTTTCTCTATTCAAATCTGCTTTTAAATGTTTTTCAATTCATCTCTGGGTTTGGAGAATGAAGCACGTAACGGGACACACACGCCTGTAGACACTTTTGAACTCGCCCCAGAACTAGCCTCCATACTCTGCTGTGTATCTGATTAAATACCATTTCTCTGCTATGGCCTTTAATGCAAAGCGTATCTGTCACATGTAATCATTATGTCACAAAGTTTTTTAGAGCACTAAAATACACCATTGCAGAACTGTATCAGTGATGCCCATGCTTGGAGGGCACATGGATACAAGAGACTTTTGGGCTACTTTTTCAAAAGCAGGTGAAAGATTGAAAACAATTTATTGTTATTTTTCCGTGTATAAAGCGCACTAAACCCAAGGGCATCAAGGCGCTCTTACAAAACCAGTTACTCGCAAAACATGTACATGTAGTCCGTCGATCCGGAAATTTCAAGATCATTGTTTATGCAAACAGCCAAGTCTCTAGTGATCTCCGAAAGGTCCAGTATGGATGGTCATGAAACCAGCGTTTAGAGTGGTAGAGTGTTCAAGGTAGTTGCCGGAGAGGGGGAGTAAAATGTGGGCATCATCGGCATAGTTGGTATATGAAATGACAATAGTCTAGTAAGTCAAATAGCAGTTTTGTGAAGATATTATAGTGTTGGGGAAACACACATAACTTATAACAGCGTTCTTAAAATTTAGATACATATTTAATTATAAAGTTATGCATAAAATAGCAATTCCCTGCCTGATACGTTGACATTAATCGCATTTTGAGCAGAAATGCAAGCTTTTCATGTAACGCTTTGCTCTTTGGGTTTGAACTAGAGCTGAACTTCAAGGGATGTTATTAGGCCATGCTGTGATTTGTGGCTCATTTACTGAAATGAACTAAAACTTTTTTTATCTCGCATTTTTTAAGCACACAATGTTTTGGTTGCATATGGCTTTATTCGACTTGCTCATAAAAGCAAATAGCGCTGACAAGATAATATGAATTAAAATAATAAATACATAATCCATTCATGACTATTTACTATACGACCCCTCTACATTTAAAAGCTATTAAAACCCATAACAATAATTAAAATACTGTTATGTATGCATAATAATGAGTTTCCTACTTCAACAAGCAATTCATCGCTGTAGTCATTCCTAGTACAGATATGCTGCCACTGCAAAGATAACGGAATGCTTTACATGAACATGTTGGCTTACTATAAGGTTCTAATATCATGTTGTTAAGGCAAGGCTTACATTATTTCATTAAAGGTTTAAATACATAGGACAAGTAAATAAAATGTTGTACCGACTCATTTTCTACGTTGCAGAAAGAACAGCAGGCATTCATTTTAGGGTTCCATACATTGGAAACCATTGTTGGCTGTAAAATGCCCAAGTGCTAAATGGAAAATGCCCAAACACATTTGACAAAATATCTTCTTATACGGAGCATTACAATGTGATCTAAATACATCTACCCTAGTTTCTAAAAGGCATTGTTCAGCAAGTGGGCTTCTTGAACATTTATCCAGGCAATAGCCCCAAGGCGCATTCAACAAATGCTTCAATTAGTCACTTTCAGGAATGGCATTGTAGGTTCTACTTTTTTAAAGATTTTCATGGGATAGTTGGAGGTATGGTTGACTAGTTTTGGTCAACATGAATTCAAATGTTTGTTGTGTTCTTCGTAGCCCTACTAGCATACCCTCCACTCCCGCTCCATGCCCTACTCCACTACTCCCACATAGACCTATACAATTGTATGTATATTTATCTGGTCGAATCAACCAAAGTGGGTTAACCAAACTGCACACTTTAAAAAGAAAGTCAATATAACAACAGGATAACGGCATCGTACTCTCTGGTATTGCCCATACGTCTACCATACAATCTACATATTTAGCAGTTTTTGTAGACCCATATCTAACCCAAAATGTTAATAGAACACCAAACGGTATAAACCTCGAAGGGGATCACATTGAACATATATAACAATGTTGCAAATACATGAAAGAATAATTGGCTTTACAATTATAACCGCAGATAAAATCTATTAATAAAATACCAAAGTATTTTATCCAGAATCTGACATAAAATATGGTAAAGAAAGAAGCTGTTTCCTATTACAGAATAGAATAGTGTCCGGTTCCTTCTAGAAAGATAGGGGGGGATGTAGAAAAGTGGAGTGCTACTGGTAGCATGTTCCATAGAACAGGAGCCCAATAGGAGAAATCTTGTTTTGCAAGATGTATCCCTTTTTGGCTTTTGGAATCGTAGCTCTTAAAATATTAGCACTGAGAGTTACACACATGCCACCAGGGATCTGAGCTTTTTGAGCTAAATACGAGGCTTCCCCAACCTGATGGCTATATATAGCTGTCTTGAAAACATGCGATTCAAATGAAAGCCAATGCAGAGGATCTCAAATATGGTAAACGTGATCAAACCTCCCTGTCTCTTTCACCAACTTTGCTGCAGCATCACATGCATTCTGCAGTGGTATTAGTACAGATTTAGGCCCCATCAGAAGAGCTTCCCCTCTATCAATGTGGCCAGTACCCAATGCCTGCACAACTTCCTGAAATGTATCTGCTGGCAAAATAGTTTTTGTTCCTCAGTAAACAGTGCTGTGATTAGGCAGCAGGTGCTTTCTTTCTTTACATGACATTTAAAGCTCAGTTGGCAATGTAAGTAAATCCCCAATGATCTTGCTACACCTGTTATTTTTTATCAGAAAGGCCGCGTTCCAGCCCGTACAACCAGTTATATATCATTTTCGTCGCCCCCCTCCCCAAATGAAATTGAAAGCAAATCTGTCTTCTGAGGATTTAATTTGAGACCGTGGCCATCCAGGTTTAGATTCTGACAAGACCACCCCCAATGCGGTAGAACTCTGCAGAGGAAGCCACTTTCAGATGGTGTTGCGTGTCATCAGCATATTGGTGGATACTCTTTTTAATTTGTCTGCTCCACCTCCCACCCCCATTTATTCAGGTTGCACGGTGAAGGGAAGCAAAAGAGGGTTGGCAGGAGGGGAGGGAGTAAGCCCACCCGTTCAATGGGGTTGCACATTATTGTTAATGAAAACAGGTGCTAGGGTCCACTTTGTTGTGTGGCGGGTATTTGTGGCGTAGGGGGTTTGAATGGAATAAAGGATGTTTTGGGCAACATTATAAACTATTTGGCAATCTTGATAAAGTATGACAGACTTGCTTAGAGCCACAGAGGTAGCTTGGGTGGCCTCCACAGAGTCTGATAAGGGTACTGCTACCTTAAGTACTAATCAGGTGTCATTGCCTATTGTGACGGGGGGTGTTAAAATAACCAATCCTAAGGTTGTTCATAGACCAACTGTAGCAGTTCCTAAGAATGTTAAAACTGCAGCAGTCCCTAAGTTTGTTCATAAACAAACTGTAGCAGCGAAGGATGGATAACCTTAGCCATGAAAGATCGGTATAAGGGCCTGGTGGTTTTAACAGAGAGGCTGAGAGTAATAATTGCAATGACTCAGCTACAAAGTTCTATTGCCGACATGGGCAATTCCAACTAACAACATGTATACTCCTCGATACCCATTCACGCCAATGTGTGCTCACAGGGATGCCTATATGTTTGCACATTAACCACAAGTAACAGTTTTAATCAGTTCAGAGTTCGGGGAGCCCCAGAGTGTTGTAGAGGTAGGCATATATACTTGTACGATGTGCCACAATTAAGGATAGGTTGTTTTGAAAATAGTCATCACTGGTGAACAAAGTCATTTACTGGACACGTAATGGCAGAGGTTGTAAATCTGTGATCCGGGATGATATTGTTCACTGTGTGAGAGGAAAGATGCCCATGGGGAAACAAGACTACATTCAGGCTACCCTTGTTAATACAGTTATGGCCAAAGGACTTTTGTCAGTAGAATTTAGATCATGGCCCCAAGCCCATACTAAAATTTCTTTGTGATCTAGACTACCTATTTGCAGATACTCTGCACCAGGTATGTCTAACGAAACATGCAAATCGCTGGGAGTTGCAACTGAATCCAGCGAGGGACTGGATGACGTAGACTGACTGACTGAGGTGAATAACGCTAACTTCCCCTGTCTGGTATCTGACCCACAAGTGGAGGCAGAAATAGACATTATCAAAGGGATGAAGCTTCTCTTATGGAATGTAGCTGGGGTGAATAAACCTATGATAGACTCACACTGGGTCCGTTTCATCCACCAATTCGACCCAATATGTCTCCAGGAACCGTGGACAATGGAAAACATTGAGTAACGGGTTTAGCTCATATTTATTATGTGCAACAAAACTCCCTAGAGCCAGACCCAAAGGAGGGCTGGCGATTGTAGTTAGTCCAACACTGGATTTGTCACTGCTGGCAAAATAGTTTTTGTTCCTCAGTAAACAGTGCTGTGATTAGGCAGCAGGTGCTTTCTTTCTTTACATGACATTTAAAGCTCAGTTGGCAATGTAAGTAAATCCCCAATGATCTTGCTACACCTGTTATTTTTTATCAGAAAGGCCGCGTTCCAGCCCGTACAACCAGTTATATATCATTTTCGTGTTTCGTGTTGTCAACGGGCTCAGATGACCTTCAGTGTTTGGAAGCAATTAACCGAAAGAGGAAGGATACATTGAGTTTTAACATCTATAACAGATCAGGGGAAAGTGCACCCATGGAAAGTCTTAGGATTATGTGTCACATGATTGGGGATATTCAAAACGTTATATAAAATACCCCCTTTAATTATGGCAATGGGATATTTTAATGTGCAGTAGGAACCCATAGATGTGTTCAATGATCTCTGGGTCTCTGGGATGGCCAGGATGTAGTCTTTGGGTTCCCAAAACTGGTGTCTGTTAAACCAATTAGGCTATGCCTTGGTGCCATTGAAGCTGCTAGGCTATTATGTGAGGTGGGCCTGCGCCCGTGCAATGGGAGGATTTCCCCGGATAAGCCTGCATAAGTAATTTATGAAGGGCTGCAGGGCAGCTCACGGATTGATTATATTCTGTTAAATGTGATATATTGGGACGCGGTTATCAGTATGAAAGTAATAAAAGATCTGATAGGGACCATCACCCACTTAGCTGCTTTCTACATTTTGATTGGGGCGGGACAAATACATGTGGAGATAAGAGGGGGGTGGGTTCAATTACTGTTACTGGCAACTCCAGACAGGTGGTTAAATGGACATCATTGGATCATAGTGTGGCCATAAGGTGTGGACTGGGATGGGGAACCACTGACACCTTCTCGGTAGAGGGGGGTGCGGCAGGGGTGTGTGCTAGCCCCCCTCCTATTTATTTTGTACATAAATGTACTAATTGAAGAGCCGTTAGCACATGGTTTTGACCTCCCCACACTTGGTACATGCACATTCCAAGCACTCTTCTATGCAGACGATGCAGTATTGTTAGCCAACACCCCCTATGGGATTAAGACACAATTTGAAAGTTTTCATCGAAATGTGCAAAGAACTCTTGATTGAGCTTAATATAGACAAAACCAAGGTGATGTTTGGTTGCGAAAACAATAAGAACAGCGTATTTTGGAGCAGGTATGTCATTATGATTACTTTGGGATTAGGTTCACGGAAGATGTTACATGGACAGCCCAATGCACTAAGGCGGTGACCATCCTACAGATGCAGATTAGTGGAATTTGCCATTTTTTCAGTACGCATGGGAAAGGTGCATTTTCCCCTGCTGTTAACTTGTATAGAGCACAGGGTTTGCCAGCAACCTTTATGGGGCAGAAGTATGGGCTCACTGTGTTAGCGCACAAATTAACGTTGGATCACTACTTATGCAACCGAGCAGCACTCCAATGGCTAGCCTGAGATTGCAATGCAACATGAAGCCTCTGTGTGACATTGCAGAAAGCAAGCCATTAAAATATTGGGTTAGACTGTCGAGCACCCCAGAGCTTGACGAATATAGGGAAGCAATTGTGAGCCTGCTGAGTGTTCCTGGGTCAGGTTCGGTCTGATGGCTCAGGGGCATTCGGCTTTGAGGACCTTGATTTATCAACTTTCTGTTCTGAGGCTGCTGAATTGTCAACAAGCTTGAAAAACGTGGTCCAAATTAAGTGCGATGATGACTTGATTAGGAAAATGTACAGGGCATGTGCTACACTTTAGATTGGCGTGCCATATTTAATGGTAAAAGCAAATGTGTGCTTTGAGCCCTATTTAGATTGGATAACACATGGGTATGCCCCAGCCCTGTTTTTTCAACTACATACTGACACACTAAAGGTTGCCTTTTTTTCAGCTAGGTGGACTTGTTCCTTAGACACCCAATGTAAACTCTGCGGTGATCTTGATGAATCAAAGCATCTTTTGCTTTTGTGTCCTGTATACTTGGACCTTAGGAAATGTCATCTTGTCCCTTTTATTTAGGATAAAGGGTGTAAGGCATTCTGTAAAAGCACCACTGATATGAACGCTATCTATTTTATTGCAAAATGTCTTCTTAGAGCATGGTTAAGAAGAGCGAAATGTGTGTTGTAGGAATGGAAATTGTAGCCATAAATTGGTAATTTGATTTTTAAAAACTGCCAACTATGAATGGTTCTTATTTGTATTAAGATGTTCTGTTTTCTATGGCTCTATATGAATTTTAAGCTTTTGAACAGTTTTATTTGTAATATTGCTTTGAAACTATGAGGTCTCTGTCCTCCTTGGTTTCTCTAATTCACTGCACTTTATCAGGGATATAGTATCCAGCATACTTCTTGGCTCAAATCTACAAAGAGTGAGTGGTTGGGATAAATGGCTATTGGAAGTAAGGATTTTATCTTGTTGGACATTGGCAGGCAACATGGTGTTTATCAAATTTAGTTTAGTGCTCAAAGGTGTACATGTTGATTGAATAAACAAATGAAGGTATGGGCCCCTTGTTTGTGGTTCTCCAGATTGGAACTAGAAGCACATGCATTGTGCACTGGCAACTAGCCACACAGCTCTTGGTATATCAGAATGTGCAAACATATACTGACTACAGGCCGGTGACTCATTAGCCTGAAATAGTATATCAATGTCAATAAAGTGGCAGGACATTCTTTTTTACTGGTCTAATGGTCCTCCATAACTTCTCTACACATAGCAGACCCTGGGAAATAGCCCTGAGCCACTTCTCGTCACCGGGCTATAGGTCCTGGGTCCATATTTGCCACAGGCCTTTTTCACATGGCACTTGCGCCCTATTTGCTCTTTGAAATTCACTCCAGAAGGATGGTGCATGGCTCATTTCTTATGGTTCTATGTTCATTCATCGCCCGTTTTTTTTGTGACACTTTATCTCAAAGTCTTTGTCGAAATAAATCATTGAATTCTTTATTTGCAGGTACCCCCCAATCGCCCCTTCGCCTATTATTTATTCCCTAATACACCACCCGCCCCTACCCCTTATATGACCCCACCCTCATATTTTTCGTTGTTTTCTTTCAGCAAAACAAATTCTGCAAAAAAGTGCTGTGAAAACAAAAACGATGAATGAACGTCGTGCCTTTCTTATTGGCCCGGGAGACAGTTTCCTCCCTATTCAGCAGCAGGTCTTGCACAATCAATCACTTTATTTTTCATTCAATACCTCACTGGATTCACCAACTCAAAATTCCACAGAAAAAGGAAGCAAGATGATCCACGGTGATTCAAAATTCCTCAGGTTTAAACCCTTTTACTGCAGAAAACCTAGAAGAGAGTGTAACCACTTTCTCACTAAAACTTCCAGGCCGTATGGCATGTAATCAAAATGGCCGCCAGCCTTTTTAAAGTCCTTCCCCAGCGTTCCAAACTACAAAGTTTTGCACACAATGTGTTGCACACAACTATACGAGTGTAGGCAACCACCTGATAATACGGCCAATCAAGGATCAGGCAATATAAATAAGACACTTGGTGAGGGAAACCTTGAATGCAGACATCCCTTGCAGATGTGAGCCAGAAGGTCCATTAGAGCTGAGGAGCTAGAGGAGCTGAAGGCCTGTAGAGACTGTGGAGACCAAAACACTATATAAAGTACAGAGTGAAAACCACCACCTACTCTCTGCAAAATAAGGACCACAAGGGAGAGGTTTGATAAAGAAAACATTGAGAAGGAGGTGTAAGAGGAAAGACTTGTGAGGGAGAGGTTGGTGTTGCAGGAGGGACAGTGAAGGAGAATGGAGGAGCAGAGGTGAAGCAGGGGATTGGAAGAGGGAAGTGGAGAGAGGAAGGAGGTGGACATGGAAGGCAAGGAGAGGTTCAAAACAGAGGAGCGTCAGAGGAGGAGGTAGAAGACAGAGGTCCAAAGCAGACACCCAAGCCAAAAGGGCCAAAGGCTAAAGTGTGTGCAGAAAGGCAAATGGCAAGAAGTGTGGGGTCCACGAAGATGCACAGGCAGCTCTAGGGAAGTGGGGAGCCTTCATTGCCTGGTCCCAAAGAGGGGTAGGGTCAAAAAACGTAAAATGCCCTTAGAGAAACGAAAAGGAAGAGGAAAATAGAGGCTAGGTGGGAGCAATATTTCATAATCTCCTGGGACGTCTAGACAACTAAGGAAACAAATCATTGAGGGACTGAGCCAAGAAGACTGAGTATCCAAGCCAGAAAGTCTACTTGAGAATCTGAGCCAGGAGTGGTTACAGAAAAGCCAGAGCCTGAGGTGGGAACTTCAGTGACCTGAGTTAGTGACTGTCTCAGGACTTTGTATAAGCCATGGATGAACAGTTCATTACATTATCTGCATTAAAGCGCTGTACCACCCTGATTACTGTTGCAGACCAGGGAACTTGACTCGGGACCATGCTCCTACATTGGACCAGTGTACGACTATTCCTGAATTTTGTTTTCATTACACCTAGCACTATTATATGGAAATCTATCCCTGTCTTGGTTACAACATTCCTCTTTGTTTTGTACTGAAAACCACCTGTTTGTTACGCCCTATTTGAATTTCAAGTTGTCTGTTGATCCCATGGCCTGTTTTGAGGGATCATTCAGACTGCACCTCACTTGTATGTTTCCCATGTTAAAAGCAGAAATGGCGTAATTCCTATAGTGAAGTCCACGTATACACTGCTTTTAAAGTGTGCTGTACTCATTGACCCTGTTTGCACATCATGATCATGATCTAGTTAGACTGTACATGCAAAGCTCTATAAACCTTTTTGTTTGAGTGTGTAGCTGTGTTTGAGTTGTTTGTAATATGCTTTAAAAATGCCATTCCATGGAAGTAAATCGCAATATAATAACCGCGTTCGAAATTGAGATTCAATGAGCAGGAGCTAAAACCAGCTCCTGGGTGTCCGACATTGCCCTGTAGGCAGGGGAACCAGGAGCTACCAATAATGCTCCATTAACTCTTTGTCCATTTTGCATGAACCAGTGTGTTTAAATATGTATTAGATGTGTTCTAATTCTTCTTGATTAACATTCTCAAATTAATGTCACATTTACATCTTTGGAAGGCACCAGTTGGCCCGAGGCGCTGGAAGTAGCTCCTGGTAGCTGTTGGTTTCAAGCTAGCCAGTCTCTACTGTGATAAGAAGCAGGAACTAAATAGCTCCCAGCTCCCCTCAATTTCAAACCATGTAATAACAAATATATATTGTTTGAAAAGTCGAGGGCTTGGATTTAGTTTATATATTAATTTTAAAAAGACAATTTTTTCAGTGACAGCTCCAGCACTGCAAAATTGCAATTTCTGTTGCTATTCCTTGTAAAGTACATGTATATTTCTTTGAGAACTCTAGTACGTATCTATTTTGATCCAAAGGCTTTGGAAATTTTATGGTCTATGTTTGCAAACAGTAATTACATCTAGATGTATAATATATTTACATTTCTAGTGACAGATCAGGGATGTTTTCTGTAAGCTTATAAAATACCCTCACCACAATCCCATCCCACAATTTGTGATAAGAAACAGGCTGTTTTTAATCTGAATATTTTATTTAGTTTAAACTAATAAATCAAGGAAATAAATTTGGTTTCCTAACTTTCAATGCTAGTTAAGTCTGCCACAAAATGTCAAATAAAAACAGACGGCTTGTCTATGGAAAAGAAACACAGCCTGCATCCTGTTTTCTCACTAATGTCCCTGAGTGCCAAGGAACCACGCAAGTGGTGACAGTGCGCGGAATAAGATCCTTTAACATAATATTCCAATTCACACAAACATCCATAAATAGATAGAAAAACAAATATGAATAATTATTCTAGATGATCGCATAAAACATCCCACAACATAGGCACACAAATTGCCATTGTCCGAATCAGTTTCTATACAAATCAATCTACAGTATGGAATTTTAATTGTCTACCTGAAAGCAATCTCCCCTTGAAATCCAAAGGTGCAGCAGTTCAGAGAATAAAGTTGAAAACAGAGCAATTTACTTAGTCTTCTCTGAAATCACATACGTGCATTGGCATCACAAAGAAATATTGGCTCCAACATAGGGTTCTCTGATTCTAGGATTCGAATATTAAGTGCTGAACACTTTCTGCAACACACTACTGGTTCATAGCTTTGACATAGATGCAACATTTTTTTGTAGGGTTGATTTGGTTACAAATATTTGAAAGGCTTAGATTCAGGAATTCTGTTTGTTTTTAGAATGCTGGGGCAGTAGCACCCAACTCTCAGTATTCTGTGGGAATTTGGTTCACCGCCTCATCACCCCAGTTCCATATGTTAATTTGAGGAAGAGATGGCAATTACTTTACAATGGTAGATGCCAATCAAAGGACTTGTTATTTCACATGCCCATTTGAGATGACTAAAGCTTGCAGAGATAAGCCTGACTAAAATGATGCTACTTCGGTTTCATTTTTTAACTCCAAATCACGAAGCAAACATGCCTTGGAAAATATCACCCTTTTCATTGACCTAGCTTGTAAAGTGGGTACCCAAAATTGGCTTCAGGCAGCAACATTAGGTAAGCTCTTGCTTTCGGACTGTCCGACTGGTCTCAAGTTCAGGTAATCTGGTTCTGCCTTGGGAAAAGCTTCTGTATTCAGCCCCATCTGGAAAATCCCCTCTTAAGGAAATTTTCCATCGGCTACTTCCAGCTGTCATCCCAAAAAGTGCTTTCACCAATCTGATTTTTCTTCTGTTATGCTTTACCAAAACTCTCCCTCCTTCCCATTTGTTTGAGCTTAAATAACCAGCAAACTCAACGCATGAAGAACCATTTGATGCTGCATGTTTTGATTGGACAGAGCCTGTTTTACGGTACTTTACTTCAAATAAGGGCCGACGGTCCTACTTGCTTCCATTGGTACAATGTATTTTATTATGTCATAATGGGATGTGTTGGCTAAATGTTAGCCCACCCCTCAGGAATGAGGAGTCAAATTGGACAGAAATATTTTTTTTTCTTGAAATGTCCTATATGGACATATGATTTTAATAAGGATTTTATATTCAGAGCCATAACAATATTCTGGATCTGGAGCCATCCTTTATATTTTTGTCACTACATGCATAACTTTTATTAAAATATGCAAATTAATAAATCTTGCATTCTAATTTGTTTTTTGATTCAGACCAAGTGTTCCAAAGTTTTAGCCAGAAATTAATTTTCCATGGTCAGTTCAAATGCATCTTTTATTGCACATTTAAAGCTGACATTGTTGCATTCTGTCTGAAATGATTTGCATTTGTGTGTGGCCTACATCAATTCCATTATAGCGTTTGTTGTTATGAGCAAATAACAATTTTAGTAGGCTGCTTTAATTAAATTGACTCTTTTTTGTAACCTCTCTGACTCTCTCTCCCTCACTATTCTCCCCTCTGGCCCAACTCACTCTGCAGGGCATACTCTTGATGTTCTGATCTCCTCAGACCTTCCCCTCTCTGTCCCTCTCACCACTCCTCTCTCCTGGAGTGATCACTTTCTTCTCTCCTCCCACCTCACCCTCCCTACCCCTCAGGCCAAGCCACTTCCATCACTGCCACCCACCTTCTCAGTTATGCGACCCATGAAGCACGTGTCAGATGAGGCTTTCGCCGCTACCTTCTCACCCCACTTCCCCTCTGGCTGACTCTCATCCTGACACAGCCCTCTCCACGCTCCACTCTGCTATAGCTGATACTCTTGATATCCTTGCCCCTGTCATGAGAATCTGCCTGAAGCACAAAGCCAAGTGCAACTCCTGGTATGACTCAGACCTTGTCAACCTAGACGCAAGTGTAGGGTGGCCGAGAGGGAATGGCGTGCTTCATGTACATCCTCTGACAAGCTGGCCTGCCGTCTGCTGCAAAGGCAATACCGGCTCTCTGTCCTAACCAAGTAGAGAGCGCATATCAAAGCCTGCGTCTCTGCTGCATCTAACAACTTGGCTGAACTCTTTAAAATCTGCAAGGAATTGGCCAATCCTGCCGCAGTCTCGACCTCTCCTGTCCCCTCCCAGGCCCTCTGTATGGCTTTGGCTTCTCACTTCATCTCTAAAACTCAGGACATCCTGTCCTCTCTCTCCTTCTATCCCCTTCTTCCCCCCACTCCCTGCTCTTCCTCTGGCCTTTCTGCAACCATCTCTCCTCCCTCCTTCTCTGTCTTTCCCCTGTTCTCCGCAGACCAGGTTTCTAGACGAGTCTGATCTATGAAAGTCTTGTCGAAACAGGTTCACCCCCATTCCTCCAAAACTATCAAGGACCACATCGACTCCCTGGCTCCTGCCCTGGCTGATCTCTGCAATCAGTCCTTCACTACTAGAGTCTTCCCATCCCCCCTGAAGCACACCCTTGTACACACCCTTCTTAAGAAACCCTCTGCCGACCCCTCCTGCCCGGCTAACTATCGCCCAATCTCCTTCACTCTCTTCCTGGGCAAGCTCCTGGAGAAACTGGCCATCTCCCAGCTTAATCGCCACACTGAATCTGTTGGTTGTCTTCATGACCATCAGTCTGGCTTCAGAGCTGCCAGAAGCACGGAAACCGCTCTCCTGAACATCTGTGAAGACCTGCTCTCCAACCTTGACTCTAGCACCCCTTGCGTCCTCATCCTGCTTGATCTCTCTTCTGCCTTTGACACTGTCAACCATGCCATCCTGCTCAACCGTCTCTGTGATAACCTGGGTATCACTATCAGGCTCTGGCGTGGCTGACTTCTTTCCTCTGTGACCGACCCTCCCAGGTCCAACCTGGGTCCTTCCTCTCTATCTTTTTCTCTACCTGTGGTGTCCCCCAAGGGTCCAACCTCTCTCCCTGGCTGTTCAACCAATACCTGGCACTCCTGGCCCACCCTATAACCGCTTTCTGCCCCAACTTTCAGTGCTATGCGCATTACACCGAGCTCATCTTCAGGCTACCCTCGGCCTCCTCCTCTACTTCCCTCATCTCTGACTGTCTGTCTGCTATCCAGGAGTGGTGTGCCACCAATGACCTCTGCCTTAATGCCAGTAAGACTGAGATTTTCCTCATCGGCACACCCGATCTCTCCTTTCCTGTAGCTCTCTGGCCGGCCTCTCTTGGTCCTCTTCCTGTTCCCACCTGCAAGGCTATAAACCTCCGGGTCATCTTCAACTCTACACTCTCCTTCTCCCCTCACATCTCTGACATCTCTAAGAATTCACACTACCAGCTGCACCTCCTCAGAGGTATTCTTCCTTTCCTCTCCTTCCCCCAGAAGCTCACTGTCTCCAGAGCTCTGTTTCTCTCTAGGCTGGACTATTGCAACAGCCTCTTTCTAAATCTGCCTGCTTCTACTCTCCTCCCTCTGCAACTTATCCAGAACAGGACTGGGAGACCTGTCTTTGGCCTCAAGCCTAGGGATCGTATCTCTCCAGGACTGAAATCTCTGCACTGGCTCCCAGTGGCTGCGAGGATTAAGTTCAAAACCCTCTGCATCGTCCACAAGGCCTTCTGGGGCCTCAATACCTTCAGCTCTCTCTTCCTAAATACCTTCCTTCTCGAGCTCTTCGCTCATCTGCCTCAAACTCTCTCAGGGTCAGTCGCTTCTCCAAGTAACGAGTTGTTGGTGGTAGATCTTTCTTCGGCTGGGGCCTCCCTCTGGAACAGCCTCCCTGAAACTTGAGGAGAATCATCTTCGGTTCCAGAAGCACCTCAAAGCCTTTCTCTTTGCGCCTGCTTTTTCTCCTCCTCTCCCTAGCTGACTTCCTGGCTGACACTGAAACTGCACTGGTTACCTGGCCACCCTCTGATCTCGGACCCAGGGCCCCTCCCCCACCAGTCGCACTGCCTTCCTGGCAACCCCCGCACTAGGGGACTGTTTTCTGTATCCCTACAGTCCCACTTGACACCTGACGTCTGCACTTACCCTTGCACTTGCCACCTGCTGGCTGTACTTTTACTTATTATTTATTTTCTCCAGCATTGGATCTTTCATGGATTCACATGCTTAGAATATTTCCCGTCGACAGACTGGGAAGTTCCCAGTCTGTCGACGGGGAAAATATTCTAAGCATGTGAATCCATGAAAGATACCAATGCTGGAGAAATGGAGTTACAGGTAAGAAACTATTCCCTTCTCCAGCATTGGATCTTTCATGGATTCACATGCTTAGAATATTCCCCGTCGACAGACTGGGAAGTTCCCAGTCTGTCGACGGGGAATATTCTAAGCATGTGAATCCATGAAAGATACCAATGCTGGAGAAATGGAGTTACAGGTAAGAAACTATTCCTTTCTTATCCCATGTACTGCACTGTTCTCTCCCTCTTCCCCCCGCACTTCTCCTCCTTCCCCTTCCGATGCACTTGCGCAATCTGAATGACACCTGGCCTAGTAGGATTGTTGTTTGTCTTCCCTCTGTTCCCCCTCCCTTGCCTTGTCGCGCCTTGAAACTCTTTTGTATAGGTGCCTTATAAATGCCATGCCATATCATATCATATCATATATCATTTCATGGGTAATCTTCCTGGAGCTTTAGTACTCTGTCAAAGTCCGAAATTGGTGTCTGTTCAAGGTAGCTGTACTGAACTTGTTGACATTCCAATTAGCATAGAATTGCAAGACCAGGGATTTGGGCTGAATCCCCACTATAAAGCTTGCACTTGCTGTATTTTTTGTAATTTGGGAAATTAGGCATTTGTATTCAAGTAAATACAGGTTTGCCATTAACCTTTTTAATGCCTTGATCAAAGCAAATGTGAGTTGGTCAGGAATTCCTGCTTTCATGAAAGCTGACACTTGCACAAACATACAATTTCAGGTTGGCCAAACTTCACAGCTTAGGTTCACAGAATGTAAAAGCTACATGATATATAGTGTGCCCCATTTCACAGAAATGTGCTATTTACATTGTAAAGCATTCTGTTAAAAAATATACTAGACCTCTTGTGTGATTTGTAGCAACTTTCTGTGCATCATTTCCTTATACAATACTAACATTCAAATTGCACAGTTTATATTACCTTTCACATTAAAGCATAAACACAGACGTTTCTATGCATTACCTAATTTTATTTTCAGTAAAGTGTGCAACATAGAATGTTTTCTTTGAATAATCTGTTTTTTCAGTTTAACTTTAATTACATGATATGACACTGCAATTTACGAGTAAGATGAATATTACACACAGAATTCTATAGTCCTATTACAATGACAATATCATATTTTCATATTAGTCGCACACTTGTCAAATAGAAACATCCACCAAATAAATGTTTCCTTGATTACAACTCCTGTTTTTACCAACTTGAAAAAGAAAAAGGCAGAGAGCAAGAGAATGGGGGAGCGAAGAGTAGAGAAGCAGATCAAGACATTGAGCAAGAAACAGGGGTGTGTGTGTCCTTAAAATAAGTACTACCACTTGGGTGCATGGCACATTTTGAACGCCAGACCGTACAAGAAGTGCTTCTCAGTGCCCTCTGACACCTTTGGAAAAATTTTGTTAAGAGGGTGGAGCAGTAGAAATTCCTGCAGATGACATCAACTTTTAGTGACTTAAAATAGAAATCCTCCTTTGGTGGCAGGCCATTGAGAAATGCCTACTTGCTGTATGTTGTATTTTGTACAGACCTGCATTCTTTTCTGAAACTCTCGCAATCCTGCAATATGTATGTATGTGTGTGAGATATTTGTTTTCAGATTTCAAATGGAAAAATTAAATGAATCTTCCCTGTCAGGTTCCATGGGTTCAATGTTAAAATTCAGTTTTTAGTTGCAAGCGTTTTCTAGGGACATGTGTTCATTTTTATATATCCATATTTTTGATTGATAAAACAATTAAGTGACATTATTAAAACCCCTGATTGTTTTGAAACTTTAGTGGCACATTACACTTCTCACTGATAGGGGAGATCTGCAGTGGCTTGTGCCAGTGAACACATTTGAGCAATTAACAAAGAAATTAAAACCTGTCTTGAGGACAGTGATCGATGTTCTTGTGATTGTAACTATATCCTAGTCTACTACAAGTTCTGTGTAAAAGTAAGCTTTGTGTTGAATATCTTGAATCCCTGCCTTAAAGAAGGGACAGGAGAAATGTTGCTATTCAGCAACTTTGGGGAATCGAGGGTACGAGGGTACCGTATAACAGAACCTTTGGGGAATTAAAGATGCTGATGAATAAAATGTGCACAACAAGAGAATGTTGGCATACTGGGTCGGGGGTGTCAGGAAATAAAGCATAAGTGCCTTATAGAAAAGCCTCCTGCTCTATTTATTGACTTTTCATTTTGCAGCATTTTAGCATGCATTTAATATTGTTTATGTATTTTAATTTTTTCTCATCACTTGTCGCCTCGCCTAAGAAGCGAACAATAAATATATAATTGAGTGCCTGGAAACACACCATTTGGTGTATAGTGATTCTGGCAACTATTGTACACACAGATTTGAGTGAACTAAGATTCAATAACTTTTCTCCATTGGGAAAATGTTCCTCTTTCATAGGTTGGTTAATCGTATGACAAACCAGTGGCGGAGCATGTCATTATGGACTCTTAATGGGGGTATCTAAGGGGATATAAGGCCGTCTTCTTGGTCGACCAGTGTAATCCTCCATTTAAAACAGCAGGTAAAACTCCTTTAAGCTTTTTTTCTTTTTTTTTTCTTTTTTTTTTACAAAACACAGAACACAAAGTTGGTGGAAAATATAATTTGGTTGTTTTGGCAAACATACTCGTTTTTGACAAGATTTTGCACAATTTGCTGTGATCGTGACTCAATAAAATAGCAAATAACCGATAATCATGTTAAATTCTAGTGATCAGCATAGAATAAAAAACAGAGGGGGAATTGAAGCTACAATGTTTTGAAAAAAGTGGCCGCAAGCCATGCCCCATACTGGCTCCTGTCCTGCTTAAGGTATTCATTTGTGATCTGTCAGTAGGTTTTGACAATGTTAACATGTACCAACTGAAAATAATGTACATCTGGATTAGTCTTTTATTTAATGGCACAGTTCTTTTTCTACCCTGAACGTCTCTTGCACTGCATCGGCTGTTGACATATTTTGTCTTGTTTGAGGAAGACTCTTTGGCTGAAGATGTGGGCATCCAAGTCCTGTGCAAGCCCGATCAGTGACACAGGCCATAGACACAGGCCATAGACGGCCACATCCTCACTCACCAGCTATAATTGCAGGTGAACCGGTGCAGCATGTTTTTGTTAGGCAGAATCCTGTGCAGTTCCCTTGGGGACCACTGCAAGAAGATTAAGACTACAGGAGTAAGCAGAAACCCAATTGGCAGCAGTCTGTACCACACAGATGAACCTGGTAGCTGTGGCTGAGCAGTCAGACCTCTCTCAAGAAGAGTAGGGCAGTATACAGAGGATACACAATAGGGCTAAAAACACAGTAGAGCAAGCAAACACTGGCCAGAGCTTGGTATCAAAAGTATATAATTATTTATTTAACAGACACTTAAGGAAATACACTAGCACTATTAATCAAAGCAAGTTCAAACACAATCAGAAAAGTATACACACCTCCCTTAAGAATTATTAGACAAGTCCAAGTCAAAACACCACTATTTGTAAAAACAGATGTGAGCGCGTAACTTAGATGGCACTCCAATAATTAAGTAAAAGGGAGAGAAAAAGGCAGGTCATGAAAATAACAGTTCCCAACACTTTTATAAGACCAAAACAAGTTAGTGAAGGCAAAGTCTACTGTAGAGCCAAAGTTCATAGGCCAGGCCCACTTTAAATGGAGCAAGGTGAAATGTGCCCAAGGTCACACAGTTTAGAAATGCATTCAAGTCATTGTAAACATGTTCAAAAGAGGTTGGGTTGATTCAGAAGGTAAAGTTAGAAGATCTGGGGGCCAACCCAATAGGAAAGGGTCACCTTTAGCAAACCGTAGAATGGGAGGCCAGGTGGAACACAGTACCTTTAAAGTTGAGGAAGCTCCAGCGGTAGCAGTTGTTCCTGGCAGCGGGTGCAGTTCATTGTTTCGACTAGGGGAAGAGAAGATCTCGTCGAGGAGGAAACTTGGAGTCGTTGCACTGCCCAGGGAAGAGACCAGCCGTGGAGTTCGTCGGTTAAAAGGTGCGTTCCTTTTATTCGCCGTCACAGTGGTGAAGCTTGGCTATCCGGCCGCCGGGGTGCTTGGCACGGGCGAATCGACCAAGAGACGTCTGGAAGGCGAAATGGCGAACTGGTTGATCCCACCAGCTCAGAGGAAGAAGACTCTTTCAGCAGAATATCTTCTCTTGTCGTCGGGAAAGTGGTGAGGTCGTTGCAGATGGCTCAGCTTCTCCCCTCTTCAGATTTCTTAGGTCCTGTGGCGACTTCTGAAGTTCCAGTCCCAAAAGCCCTGCTTTTATGCAGAAAACCCCCCATTCAACAGCCTAGCTGTCACTCGTACATGCTAAGTGGTGAGCCGGGTGGCTCTCCACTGGGCCAATCGGAACATAGCGCGACTTGAGTTGCTAAGGCAACACAGTCCAGGGTGCCAATTCCCCCACCCACACATCCTGTGGAACCCAGACAGAGTGGCACCAGTTGGAGGGCTTCTGTGGAGAAGCCTGCCAATATGTGGAACAAAGGGCCCGACCTTGGTTGGAGTTAGAGACGGACACGAACACCATTTTAGAAAAGAGTTCTGGCGAAAAGACTCAACCAGTGATTTTATATTAAATGAATAAACCAGCGGTATCTTTAACATTGCACCAAAAAGTGGTGCGTTTAAAATCAATGGGAAAATCCCATAGGAAATATTCCGGTGGAATATTTTGCGTGGTAACCACTGTCACCAGCCAGAAACTCGACAAGGGGGGACTGGACAGTGCCATAAATGCTGCTGGCTTTTTGACATGGCTGGCAGTACCCGTATCACACTCCACTCATAATCATAATCCACTCTCGAATGCACGATTTGAAAATTAGAATGTTTATATGGAAAGACGTGAAAGACCTTGACACCTTATTGAAATATGAATGAGTGGTACTGGGGCAGCTTGTTAATTAAAGTAGACAGAAGGACAGTTATTTCCACATGATTGAAAGTGAAAGGCATTTGTATATTTTCACACTTCTGGTTGGCACAAAAATGATCGCCATCCACAATTTCCTTTTGGTGGTTTAAGGCTATATTTCGGCATGTACTACCAAGTGGGCGCTCACACAAGATCCTTCAGAGCAGGGTTATGGAAAATGGCCTCACCAGCCTTCCAGCAAGAATCCTCCATATCCACTTGGCCATAATGTAGAGGTTGATATGCTGGTACATTGGAGTTATATGGAGGCAGGTGGGCTGCAATCCCTGGAAGGATATGTATGCTATTAAAATTGATGCAGATTTCACAAATTTGTTTGCCGACAAGGTTTCTGGAAAAACATAAGTTAACATCCCTGAATGATTCTCTTTGGTTGGCGTTTTTTAATGCTAGATTACATGGCCACCTTGGATATGTAAGATGCATACTTTCATATTTCAATTTTGCCAGCGCACAGGAAATACAAAAGTGTCAAGGTAGAGGACACTCCATATCCATTCAAAGTACTCCCCTTCAGCATTACCTAAGCCCCAAGGGTTTTTACCAAGGTCTTTTAGTGTCAGCAGCTCACTTACGCAGACAGTCCATCCTGGTGTACCCTTATCTTGACGAGTAGCTCATAACGGGAGACGCACTTCGGGCATGTCTAGAAAACACCAAAAAGACTGTAGACCTGCTCTTTCAACTGGGGTTTTCTATCAACGAAAAGAAGTCAAGACTTGTCCCTAGCCAAGTAAAACAGTTTCTGGGAGCCCTAATTCGAACAAGATGGCCTGGTCTTTCCCTCCAATGAGAGGGTCCAAAACCTGTTGTTCAAGATCCCTCAATATGTAGCTGGTCATCCGATAACCATACGGAGAGCCATGCAGCTATTAGGAATGATGGCTTCCTGCATTTGTCTGGTACCACTTGCCCGTCTGGGCATGTGTCCTATGCAAGAGTGGCTCTCGAGCCAATCGTGCCAAGCAGACTGTCAGTGGGACAATCTAGTGGTTGTTTTCTCGAAACCCTCATTCTATCACTGCAGTGGTGGACAAGGGAGAACATTTGTAAAGGGAAATTGTTCACCACCCCCTTAGTAGAGGCCCCTCTCACCACAGACGCATCCCTATCATGGTGAGGGCAGCTCACCTTCTCCACAAGACAGCGCATGGCACGTAGTCACAATCAGTAGTGAACAAACACATCAACCTGTTAGAGGTACTAGCAGTGTTCAAAGCCCTGAAATGTTTCAACAACTGCAAGGGAAGACCATTCTAGTCCTAACAGACAGCACCATGGCCATGTTTTACAGAAACGAGCAGGGAGGAGCTCACTGTCCATGGCTGTCCAAGCTGGCACAAAGCATTTGGAAGTGGGCACTCATGTTGTTCCTGTCACAACACGTTACAGGGGAACACAGTCTTCTTGAAGACATGCTCATCAAAGACGTTCAGCTACCTGTATTACACGTGTGACGTTTACACAAACACATTTTGCACGTCTTTGCAGAATGAGGGCATCCCGACATCAACCTCTTTGCAACACTGGAGAAAGCACAATGCCCAGACTACGCCTCCAGGAATCTCCAAAAGATGTCCAATGGGAACAGTCTGTGGATCAAATGGGGAAATTTGCTTATGCCCCCCGTTCCCAACTATTATCCTCAACAGGATAATTCACAAGATGCACCAGTAACAAGTTACACTAATCCTGAAAGCACCAATGTGGGTTCTGTCTAGTGTGGGTCTCTCATCTCATGGGAATGTCACTTTGCCCTCCAGTGAAACTGCCTTGGCCTTATAGCATGCTGTCCCAAGTTCAGGGGACAGCACTGCACCCATTCCCTCAAAATCTTAACTTAGAAGCCTTGCTCCTGAAGTCCGAGTTCTTCAACTGCATCAAAGATGTATGGAAATTCTTAAGGAGGCATGTAAACCAAATACCAGACACTGTTATTCCAGTAAATGGTGACAGTTTGTCATTTGGTGTGGTATTCGTAACATCAACCAAATTGATTGTTCATCCACACACATAGTCCTTTACCCAACTCATCTATTAGACTCGGGATTCGTTTTTAACTCACAAAGTCCACCTAGCTGCCCTTTCTGCTTACACCTCCTCTCAAGGCAAGGTTTCTTTGTGGAATGTCCCTGTCATCAATGCTTCATGAAAGGGGTGAAAAGACCTCACACACCTATTTCTAATCCAACTCCTGTATGGCACTTGAATAGTGGCCTTACTAAACATAGGGGCCCTCCTTTTGAACCAATGCGCAAAGCTAGTCTTAAAGCTCTCAGCAATAAGACTGCTTATTTGGAGGCCATTACTTCCTTTAGAACAGAAAGTTAACTGCAGGCGTTCTCAGTTCAAGCCCATTTGTTAACATTCATAAGGACAAAGTGGTTTTGCGCAGACACCCACGCTTTGCACCTAAATTGTTTAATGCATCCAAATGTGTTACTCTCTGTCAAAGAGAGCTTTACATTGTATGCATAAAACACATTCTACTAGAGGCACATGAGCTAATATAGCCTTCATTGCAAATATTCCTCTGAATGCTGCTTGTAAGGCAGCTACCTGGAGTCTGTTTACACCTATGCACAGTATTACTGCTTAGATACACTTTCTAAGACTGATTGTCAGGTGGGTCAGGCGGTGTTAAGACCTCTCTTTGCACCTGTTACTTCAAACATGCCACCTCCATCTCCTGGTACTGCTTTCTAGTCTATGCACAGCATTTGTTTTTAAGGAGATTCACAAGCATTGGAAGACCGATACAAGCACCAGAATTACTATTATGGTGAGTAATGTGTGTTGTATCCAACCAGCCCTTCCTCTTCACACAGCCTAGCCCGCATGGGCATACCTCACCCTCCATTAATAGCCCCAAAATCACATTACCTTACACTTACCCTACACTATTTCACCACTCTTCCACATGACAGTTCCCTACTCTCCATCTACCAAAACATGCCTAGCACCAGCCTCCAGCCAACCCCCCACAAAATCACCATCAACAGTACCATAAATATGCCATCCCCTCATCTGCCCCTTTGAGGTACATACCCACCCTGATACACGCCTGAGATCCATTTATCACCTTCCATCTCTACCTTCACGGCTTAGAAATAAAATGACCAATATAAACTGCACCAGTAGGAACGGATGTGATCTAGAAGCTGCATTTCAGATTTTGCGGCAAGATATCGATTTTAATCCCAAACTTCCCCACATGGCCAAAATGTTGTGCTCCTGGGCACTTATCTCTTAGATAACTGCACTCTTCCTTAGCTGCCAAACGTGGGAGCTCATAAAAATAAACTGAACACCAATATAATGTTACAATAAATATAAAAGATTAGTGAGTAATGGAAATGGAACATATTGAGCCTAGCAGCAAATCTGATGATTTTGGAATGAGAAGGTCATATTTTAATCTTCACTTTTTCATCTGACCAAAATAATGTCATCCTGGGCAACATGACAGGGCTTTGACACCATCTGAGCCCCAGCATATTGTGCAGACTGGGTGGGAGAGGTGTGTCATATTGGCAAATTCATAGATCATAAAGCAGCCCTTTGGATTACAAAATCTAAGGGCCTCATTTTGGTGCAGTAATCAATTGCTGCTTGCAATCACTGCATTGCTTTTTAACCCCCATGATAATAATAACTCGTTTTTATATAGTGCTACAAACCCACAGGTATCTTAAGCACTGAAATAACAGTTGATATTATCCGAGATCAAACCAATCTGGCTATAAATCTGTTAAATCAGTATGCCTTCATTTTTGGTGTTGGCGGTCTGTTCCAAATTATTATTTCCCATTTATGAGCATGCTGCATTTTTATTTTATTTTTTTACACTTTTGACAACGCTCAGACCCAAGGGTATCACAACGTTAGTACAGCACAAAGGTAATAGAGGAAGGTAATGTGGACAAGTCAGGAAATACATAGACGTCAAACTATTCCTCTTATTTGTCAAACAATCAGGTCATGGTTTGTTTTTTTAAAGGTGGGGAACGATTGTTCATTGCAGATGTGAGCAGGTAGTGCATTGCAGAGTGTGGAAGCGTGACGCAGAAGCTGACTCCGTCGGCCCTTTTTCTCTTGAAGGGGCCGGCGGGGGGGTACTAGAATTGGATATGAGCGTGCATGCGTGCGTGCAGGGGCAATTTGGGTGATTTAGTTGTTGAGGTACTGGAGGGACATCCTTGTGCACACAGTCGTGGGTGATGGACAAGGTTTTAAATTCCACACACACTTTTATGGGGAGCCAAAGGAATATGCATATGGTAGCTGAAATGTGGTCCGATTGAGGCCAAGGGCAGAGCGAAGTGCTTTATTTTGGAGTAGTTGGAGTTTGGAGAAGTTGGCGTTCGAGGTGCCCATAAGAAGGACATTACAGTAGTTGAATTTTGAAAGGAATAATGCACATGCAAGTCTGATGCAGTTACTCAGTGAAAGCAACTGTCTACACAGGGAAATGAGCCTAGCTGCGTAGGCAGTGGATGATGCTAGGGTATTAATCTGTCTGGTCATAGTTGGGTCAGCTTCAAGGTAAAACCCCAGAGTTTTAATTTGCTTTTAAACCTCCTATATCCTCATACATCCAAGCAATAGTGCCCAGAAGCATACACCACCCCATCACCAGGATTCAGGATCATTGGTGTCTCTTCCTGTGATGTCATTAAAATGTTTTTTAATATTGTATCCGTGCCCGTTTTGTTAAATAATATCACTGATTCTAGTCCTGTTTCTTAAATTCTGTGACCTTGGTCAAATATCTTTCCTCCTCTGCTTTGGTTTTCCTAGCTGATAAATGTGGCAGTGCTTCATAATAAACTGACCATCAGTATGAAGTGGTATATTACATTTTAGAAGAATTGCAAGAAGAGGAAGGTGAGGATATTTGGTCAAGTGCTAAATGAGTGCCTTTAGTACCAGAATACCTAGATCATAAACCCTGCTTTCCTACTTGATCAAAAAGGTTTCATCTTGTGAAAATTACTAAGTATGTAAAAATAAAGGTCTTTAGTGCACAATAATGAGTAGCTGCAACCTCTCCATGTCTGTCCCGTGGGTGGACATATACCGTCTAGCCCAACCTTTCAACCTGATGCTGCTAGGTGGTCTGTCCTCCTTTTATTTGATTAAACACGTGGGATGTGTAATGTTTTGTTATTGCTTGCCCTATGCTAATTTAAACTCATGTATTCTAAGAGTTAACAGGTATGAAATATTTCCCACAAGATGTGAAATTTAACCCAAACCTGGGTCCCTGCTTGGGCATATTTTCACATCTGCAGGCCCATGAATCGGGTTTCCGGATGCTTAACCATATTGCCTGAGTTTCTTGGCAATAATACTTAACTATCCAGATAATAGATGATATGCTGGGGCAATGTAACCCGAGGGGGTGGGCTGACCCCACCGATAATGGCCTGCTGCCCAAGTTAAGAGCCCGAAAGAGATGGGGGTCCTTTAACGTGGCAGCAGTGCCTTTACTAGCAGCGGTCGGTTATAAAAGATGGAAGTCATAGGCACTGTATCACCTTTATCAGAGATGCCAGAAAGATTGGGTGGGGTTTAGAGTAGTGTGGCAGTTGAAAGGCCATCAGCATGACAACAGGATGTAGAGTTAACACCCAGGGACAGGGGGGAGGATCATGTCCAGATCAACACAGTTAGGGCATGGAGTGCCTATCTAAATTTAACAGGCAGCCATTTAAGTCAAGGGGAACCCAGAGGACAGGAAAGAGGACTATGCCCCTGCCTATTCCACAAGTTGTCCCAAGTGGGACAGCCAAGCTTAAAGGACACCGCCTATGACAGTAAGTGGAACTACACACCTGCCCATTCCAAACCCTTGTGCGAACAAGGGCTCCAGCAACCGCTGGAGAAGCAATGTGGCCAAGAAAACAATGCTAAAATACAACCCAGGGACACTTTATTTCTCTAAGAACATGTGTACATTTCGACTGTCCTGGGATGTTCAGCCAGGAAACCATGCTTTCTAGATTGTTGGACTCTGCACAATAGGCCCTTTGAGAAAAAAGGAATACACGTTTTTTTTATTTTACTCTCCCTGTTGCAGAGGGTCTGTTTAGTTCTTCCAGAAACGACATCCTTTTATGTAAATAAATATTGTGTAAGAACTCTGTTCTTTGCGTCCATCTCGTCCCCATTGAACCCTAGTGTTAGCCTTGGATGCCGCTAATACTGCTATAAATGCATGCACGTTGTCCTCCAGCCCTTGATGAGTGGGGCACGAATGTCTATTGAATTTAATAAGGCCATAATAGACTAAAACATCTTCCTGCCCGTTGCGAGGTTAGTTTTTTGTTTGCTCTCTTCTTTCAAATTATAAAGAGTGTTCTGACGGCTGACATGAGAGCTTTTTCTTACTCGGTGCTTGGACAGCCAAACTTTGAGGGTTAAATAGAGCAAGGAGCAGTGCGTTGGTGGGAGTCTTGGCTAGGAAAATCCTTTTCTGTGCAATTGATGTATGGCTTTGGAGTTTTTACACCTACTCACTCGTTGATTAACTTGCTCCAGGCAGACGCAGTTCCAAGAAATGAAGAGCTGTCTTGTAAAGGAAAACTGTTTTTTTCATACGGCTAAAATAAATCCAGCCTACATTAGTTTGATACGTTTGAGGGGTTAGCTGCAAAGACTGCTGCAAGTCTGCAACAGGAAAATGGAAATCTCACAGTGGGGTTTTCAAGAGAATAGTACTGTTCCAACAACTCAAGAAAAAATGTTTTTAGCACTGTATAAATACAAAAATATAGTTGTGAAACAGGACATGAAAAGGTCACGCGATGACTGGCATTCTGTTATAGGGAGTGAAGGGCAGGAAAGGAAGATCTTTTGGGAAAAGAATGTAAGCTAACAGTAAATATAGGGGTTCTAGTGTAAGCATTGGAAATGCAATGGTGCGCTCAGACTAACACGTGGAAACGGGATGAAGAAGCCAACAAGCACTATCCTTTACACGGGTACTTTGTTTGATTTCCAAACGTGTCTATAAGAGTGCATAGCTGTCATTTAAGGTGCTGTTTGGGAAATATTTGCATATCAGTGATTGGCGTATGGTCTTTTCACATGGTTTCTTGCCTTGATAAGCTTCTGGAGCAGGATATGTGTTGGCATTCATCGGCGCAGCAATAGATAAAGAGAGCCTGTAGAATGCCTTGTAGTTTCAGACTTAAAGAACGTGATTGCTGTAAAGAGATAAAACTATCAATTTGTTCCACGTTTTGCTAATATATATTTTTAACGCAGACATAGCCAAATCATGATTAAATAATTTTGGCTGCCATTGAAATACAAAGCATGTCAATTCTACCCATCTGTAGGCACACTGTTGAAAGCAGAAACGCAACTAACTGTACTCCTATTATTCCCCACCATCTCCACTTATGCCATCTCTAACCATACGACTTCCTTAAAATAATCGGCAAAAAAAAAACCGGATCATTCTCCATAGGCAATAGCAAGCAGTGAAGCTAAGGCTGCTGTTTATATGTCGCGCCATACTGCACTTCTGCACCACTGTCACATGTAGCCATTACCTGATAACCTCGAATTTGCCTGCTGTAGCCCTAAGAAAAGTGATCTGACTTGTGTTTACATTCCCTTGTATTATGTACGTTGTAATATGAATAATTAGCAATCACCATAATTTTTGTAACCAATGGTGACTTAGTAAAAGCATCACCCACATAGCCAACTGTCTGCTCTTACTGACTTTAAATAAGTAGATTACTTGGGCATGTAACCAGTTCCCATACTTCCTATTCCTTGTGCATATGTCATGCGATGGGGTGCCCGCCACACATGACCACTCTGACTGGCAAAATAGTTGCAAGGGTGTTTAATGGGGCCTTACAAATAATTTGGGCCGGGAATTCTCTGAGAAAACGTTACGGCCTACCAAGGTCTTTAGGGAAGTTGGACGCTAGACCGTTCCGGTCCAGCTAGACTTCCCCAGCCTTTCCCTCCTCCCTAGCCCAGGGGATCCCTAACAGGGATGTTGGCACTTGCCAACAGTCGTACCTGTCTGTCTTTTGGCTGACATATCCTGGGGCTGGTTTCCCTAAGGCGACAGCTGACTCATTCCCTGGGGATTTCCTATCTCTCCCCAGCCTATCCCGCTTAGTACTATAGGGAGTTAGGGATGGTGCCTCCTTTCCCCTGGTATCCCTCTCACTTCTCTCATGCCCGCTCGTACCTGACCCTTCATTGTACTGGTCTCTAGGATGTTCTCCGACTATCATACTATCCCGCCGGTCTCGCACTCTGCCATCCTACCTCCATCCTTAGATATTACCACTCTCTCCTCCCTACTACTCCACCTTCTACTCCTAACCTGCTGCTACCGCTTCCCTGTTCCTAGTGCTCATATCACCACTACTACTCTCACTCTCCTGCAACTATCACTT
Organism: Ambystoma mexicanum; assembly: GCF_040938575.1. Lineage (NCBI taxonomy): Eukaryota > Metazoa > Chordata > Amphibia > Caudata > Ambystomatidae > Ambystoma > Ambystoma mexicanum. The sequence goes on along the minus strand of NC_090933.1, from coordinate 19,846,727 downwards.
CCACTACTATCCCTACTACTCACTAACACAAACTACCATCCACTACTACAAATGACCTTGTCCTACTCCCATCATACTCCTCCCAAAACTATCGCTACTCTCAACTACTACCTTTGCCTACCACTACCTTCTACTATATCACTATTCCACACACTATTACTCTCTCACACAAACATTCAACAGTCGTCCTCTCTCTAATAGCCTCTGCACGCCATTCGCTCTTGCCCCCTCTGGTCTCTTGGACGTCCTTCTCCACCTCCTGTCCTCAGACAACTAACCCACACTGAACAACTCCCAAGCTTACCTTTTAATAGCCCACCCCCTTTCCTTTATTGCCCACTTACCCTAGCCAGTGTGGCAGGGGACGTCCTGGGGAGGCAAGAACAGAGGAAGAGGACCCAAGATTGGAACCTCCCGTCCCCTACACACTCTGGGGCTACGCAGCAAAGGCGTAATTATTTAGGGAAACATTTCAGTGTTCTATTAGAGAATTGTGTGAAGTAACATGTTAGATTTTGGTGTTCCTTATTGAAATAAAGCAAGCGTACTGTTAATGGCGTTAAAAAATAAAGGAGAAAGATCTCCCATTTATTAATAAATGGTAATTGAAGCAGAAGCATTCACGAATAGCAGTACATTGTCTACATAATCATAGTTGACAGAGATTCCACTTTGGATGGCTTGACGCATTTCGAGGACAATCCTCTTCTTGAGAAGCCTCTGTGGAACTATTGTTGGGCATAGTATATACATAGAAAAAGCAAAGAAAATATAAAAGAAAGAGTGTTGTTAGACATAGCTCCAGTAGGTTGGTAACTCATTCATTGTCATGATGCCTACCCCCGGGTATCAGGACCAAGGCCCTCAGCTCCGGGAGCAGGCATCCAGACTTTTGTGTAAACCTCAGCAGCCCCGGCTAGGGGCTGTCTGGGTTCAGTCCTGGCGCCTTAGGCGCCAGGCTCATCATAGAAATCAGTCCTGGCGCCATAGGCCCCACGCTCATAGACTTTACTTACCTGATGCAGACCATGCTGCAAAAGAGTCCAAGCCTACATGAGGCCTGGATGGGACTATTTTGTTACAGGGACTATTTTTTACTCGGGCGTGGCTCTAGGGAACTTCTTACCTGGAACTACTTTGGAGGCTATTTAAACCACACCCGAACAGCAGCACATGCTTCGCGTTATTCTGCATCCAGCAGCGTGACGCTCACCGTGCCTGCAGCCAGCATCCAGTCTTCTGCCACGCCCGCGTGCCTGCAGCCAGCATCCAGTCTTCTGCCACGCCCGCCTCGAATCCGGAGCTCCTAGAATAAAGAATAAGAAAAGGACAAGGTTAGAAAACTAACTTATTTCAAATTCCTCACCTAATTCCGGAACCATTTCATCTCCGGACCTGGAAAGTACATCAGTCCTGCACGCGTCGCTTCGCCAGCTCCAGCACGGCGCCATACTCGCCAGTTCTCACAGCATCTTTCGATCCGGCACTGTCTCCATCATTTCTTCGCCGTAATCCGGCACCTAGGGGACACAAGAAAAAATAAGGTGAGCCAAGGGAATCAACAAATACAACCTCTTATCACCGTAGACTTACCTGATTTACCACCGGCGGTATTATTCCATAACTCTCCACATTTTCATATGCCGCATCTGTAAAGAGGGAGAAAAACAACACGTTAACGCATGCAATAGTTACCGGACAGCGTTGGGTAACACAGACTCTTACCTGAACGCCAGCAGCAGCTACGAGACCACCTTCTCACGAACTCAGTTGCAACTTAAGGAAGGAAGGGGACAAGAGTGAACATCGGGCACATTGAACTCTTTGAACTTGATACTTGCCAATCCTGCCAGGGACTTCAGAGTCAATACTTACCGGAACTCTCCCAACGCCTTCAAACCAGTGAAGTAACTGGTATCTACGCGCCCCTGCAAGACACGCAGGATGGAGAGCTCATCTTTTACGAACATAAGGAAAATACTTCTTCGGGTCCAGCAGACGAGACTAGGCGGGCCAGTCCACACAGTCATCTCTACACTACGCATCACGTTGAAGGAGACCGCAGCTGTCCGGGTCCGATCGACACCCCTGTGGGGTCCAGGTGAGCGTAACATTGATTGTGAAATCACACATATAGTGTCTCTTACTGTATAGAGACATTCATCCGTTTGAAATTTGTACAGGTACCATACATTTCTATACCTTAATCTATTCTAATACGTGGCAAACAGGGTGAATAGTATATCATATAACATTCAGGGAATTTCAGTGGACCTATAATGACCATGATCGGGGATGCATCGGATGCTGTCTTAAGTTTCAAGGAGGAGTCCTGTTTAAGTAAATACACAGTAGTAAAAAGGTACATAAGAGGGAAAATAATAATACCTCAATAGTTAAGCAGATTGAACTACTGATAGGTAGGATCCGTGTCATGCGGGAAATCGACAATCACAGTCCCGGTGTGATCTGATGGATAGCGTTGGGGCACTACAACAAAAAAAGTGACCAAAAACAATGTATGAAACCAACATGTGAAACTCATGTCAAGGTTCAAGGAGAGTCTGTGTTAAAACAATCAATGGTTAAATGCCCTCTTTGAAAATAAATTCACTGTTGAAATGCAGGAACAAGATCCATTATCAAGGTGCCGAAAAGGAGTGGGCAAATATAATCTGTAATGAAAAGATGTATATCTATCCATATCTATGATAGTACAACTATCAATACATGTACGATGCCTAAATAGGTGATGGAACAAGTAGGTAAAAACCGAATGCAGAATACTAACCTAATAATTGCCAGTAGTGTAACAAAAGAGCCTCCTATGGTAGTGATTGTTTCCAGTGGGACATTCGTATCATCGCAGAGCCGTGTGCGGAATGGCGAACAGTATCAAATGGCAGTGAGTAAGAAGTTGAATGCTGTGAACGTTCTCTGTAGAGAATAAAAGTTCCTGTATAACTACATCGAACATCAGGGATGCCTGGGGGCAGAGTACGGCAATAGAATAGGCTACAAATGCACAGGTCCTGGGGAGGCACCACCCTCATCTCCATGCAGCCTGACTGCAGTTTGGGCAAGTAAGGCCCAGCAGTTTATGGGGAATTGCTTCCCCCTTGCTGGTGTTGTGCTGCCGGTGACATCCCTTGATGCCATACAGCCTGTTGCAGCATGGTCTCTTTGTCTGGCAGGGGCTCCACTGTTAAGTTGGCCGAATCCCACAGCGTTCTTCTGGCTATGACTGTTGGTGGCTGTTTAGCTGTTCCTTGCCTTTCTGCTGCCACCGCTCAAGGCAACAACCTTACCGTGTGACCTTATTTAAGGAGAAGCTATCAGGAATTGCTTTTCAACACATTGCAGAAATATTGAGCCATCCTCTCCTATTTAGGAGAAGTTTTTATGGATACCCACCGGAACCGCAAATAAATATAAGGACATATGTGAATGCGCTAAAGCAAGTGCCTTGAGGACTACCGTGCAGGTCGAAACACGTGTCAGCTGTTCAGCTTTTCAAGATTAAAAAAGAATTTGAGGAAACTCATCTTGATAAGAGTTCTGGGCAATGTCTTATTGATATAACATTTTCAGTCAAATAAATTATCTAGGGTCACCGCACAGGCGGACATCATCCAACAGATTTTCAGTCTGAAATGGTAAGTAGTCAGTTTCCGCGAAGCATAGGTTAGATGTTTGTGTTTTGAAAGCACTAGAAATCTCCATTATAAAAGTTTGAAGTCACAGTATGTAAGTGTATAACCTAAATATTCGAAAATAAATCAGATTTGGAGTCATTGGTAAAAACCCATGTATTCAAACTGGTTTATGTGACAGATTTACGGAGAGTGGTCCTAGTCAGTCTTTAACCACTGCCCTTTAACTCGGCTTGTAGGCAGGCAGAAACTCAGACATTCTGAACTTGGGGCGATGCCACACACTCTTCTGAGAGCCACTATGTCTGAGATCCCGCCTGTCAGTTTAGCTTGGATACCTTGGTCTGTTTCATGCCATTTACAAAGTGCACTTCTAACAAGAACTTTGTCCCTCATACTGGTTTGAATGCACCAATAACTGTGAATGACATTTTATTTGTTATGCCTCATTGCTCATTTCCACCTTTCTTTCACCCCCTGCCACTCTTGTTTTGCCATGAATCAAACTGCGCCTTGCGATTGGCACCCCACAACTCAGCAATAAATAACTAAATTAGGACAAGTGACAGCAAAACCGTAGCTTCCCTTATCAGTACAAATATTACATGCAGACTCTGGCACACCAGACAGTACAGGCCGCTCTATGCTTGACTTGCAATAGCCTGCTCCTGAATATACCGTTGTCCACTCTGCGACCCCTCCAGCTAATCTAGAATAAGTCAGCAAGACTTATCCTTGGCCTCAAGCCCAGGCACCGCATCTCTCCTGCCCTACAAAGTCTTCACTGGCTTCCGGTTGATGAACAGATTAAATTCAAATCCCTCTGTATCATTCACAAGGCTGTCTGGGACTGGGGTCCACACTATCTGCAACTCTTACTTATTAAGTATTCCACTTCTAGACCTCTGCACTCATCTGACATGAATTCCTTGTGTGTAAAGCGGTTTGCTAAACAGAGGGTAGGTGATAGATCGCTTTACTTAGCTGGCTCTGTCCTTCGGAACAGCCTCCCCCTCCCTCTTTGTATGGAGCAGAACCTTCCTAAAATCCGGAAGAGCCTCAAAATCTTCCTCTTTTCCTCTTCCTTCCCTCCCTCTCTCCCCTGCTAATCGCTCTGTAACTTGATTGGTATGCAGGGCCCTTATGCATCCTCTGAGCCCTGACCTCCCACATCGTATCATACCAGCTGCTGGATATCCTCAGCATTAGCCTCGGCTTACCCTCCACCCTTGGAGGCTTGCACTTACTTTTCATTGCACTTTACCTGCTGCTCACCCACGAGCCCCACAGCCCCTATCCCATTCCCTCTCCCTTCTGCACTTGCACGTTCTGAACACTCCCAAGGTATAGTAGGTTTTTCTTCCCCACCCCATTGTATTTTCTGATAGTTATTATTTTTATGAATTGTAATTTTAATTCTCGATCATCCCCTGTCCCCTCCTTGTTTCCCTGTGGGTGCTTTGAAACAGTATTTGCCTCCTTTATAAGCACCTAACAAGTGAACAATAAATAAATAAAATAAATAGACCACCCGGCCTATCAGCGGGTTCGGAATACCGACTTTACCTCTATTCTATTCTATAGAACATTTGCATCGCGCCAACATGCCCCAAGGCCTCAGGGCGCTCACAAAGACAAACCACAGAGAACAAAGAGTAGAGGCATCAGATTGATATCACAAGGCATTAGTCATCTTCTCAATCAAATACAAATGTTTTGAAACTCTTTTTAAATTGTGACAATGATGGAATAGATCTGAGCAAAAGCGGAAGAGCATTCCAAGTAAAGGGAGCCCATGAGTCAAAGCTGGACCCTCCAATGTTCCTCAAGGAGGTTCGAGGTTGAGTTAGAAGAGCATCTTTGTTTAAGCGCAAAGTGCCCCCAATAGGTGCTCGCTCAATTAGAGTGAAAAGATATTGAGGGGCATCACCAGCCAGACATATGTGTGCAGTACTTGATGCCTTGAAAAGTTTTCTCTGATTGACACGAAGCCATCAGAGTTTTCCGGCAAGCCGTAGATACATGAGCTTGTCGATCTACACTGCAAACCGCAGCAACTGCTCCATTTTGATAACCTGTAACTTTTTAATATTTTCCTGAGTGGTGCCTACCAAAAGGGTAATCCAGTTTTGTATTTATAGTGGCTGCTGCAATCAGAGCCCTGTTTCTTTTTTAGCGCGATGAGGACGAATTTGTCATAGCAAATGTGTCATGTATTGCAGGAGGAGTGATATAAACTATGACTCCTTCTTCATAAGACCAAGACCAGAAGGTAAGTAATTTACATGTAGGTTTATTCTCCTAGATAGTAAGTAGAGAAAGCACTGGGACATCCATCCAGGCCAGCACATTAATTCCAACTGCCACCAGTGGAACCCAGCACTCCAAACAATCATCAACACTCCACCAGGATGTCTCTGACATCACCTCACCAACACTCCACATGGAATGTCATTGACATCACCACATCATCATAACACACAATGAGCATAATCCAACCCAGCACAGATTATGACATATCTCCTTCCCTTACACTAACCCACCACAACAACCATAACACCACTAACCCCAAAATGTATAAACACCTAAATCATCACGCAGAACTAAAAAACTAAAGCCAACTCAGAAACCACTCCCAACTGAGCCCATGTACAACTTCCCCTAACTAGTCCAAATCTAAATTGGAAGCACCAAACTAGAACCCACAATACAGGCCGTTCCCAAGGCCTAAAAACCCACTCAGCTATCAACCCGCGGAGACACCATAACTATGTCCCACTCAAGAACATTGGCAGACACTGATCCTATCACCAAACCTTACAGAACGTGAGCATAACTCTGATCCTACCCCAGACTGCTCAAGAACACTGACAGGACTCTGATCCTATAACCATACCTTACAGGAACATAGCAAACACTGCCCCTACCACAGACCGCCCCAGAACATTGACGAAACTCTGATTCTATCACCAGCCCGCTCAAGAACATAGGCAGAACTGTGATCCTATCAGCCGGCCTTAAAGCCACACCATCCCATAACTCGAAACATGAGCAGCACTAAACTAGAAACCACCAGACTGCACCTAACTACCCCTTAAAATGACCAGACAACCTCTAACTACCCCTTGGACAGCACCTCACGTCCCTAAATAAACAACAACACCTCACTGCCCCTTGAAACTGTCATGATCTCGGCTTCCAAAAGGTCAGGGTTTTCCCAACTCCCTTGGAAGCAGATCCATAACCCAGGTTCCGAGTGCCAACCAGTCCCAATTGGGACCTTTTGGACCCAGTCCTGGCGCCGGTGGCACCAGGCTCATAAATATGCCCAGTCCCAGCGCTGGAAGCGCCGGGCTCATAATGCTTGGGTGGACTTACCTGCAGCAGACCATGCTGCTTACTTGCCTGCCAGTTGAGCCTCTGATCCTCTTCTGTTTGGAACTACTTTTCCTGTTGGGTGGGGCTGGAGCCACTCCTTAGATTCAGAACACTGGAACTCTTCTGGAAGGTAGGAACTCTTTTTTTTTACCAGGAACTCTTTTCTTACTTAGGCGTGGCTGTGGAAGGAGACACCTAAGCACTACAGGAGGCTATTTAAACCACACCCGGTGGATGAATCTTGCTTTGCGTTATTCTGCACCCTCTGCAGCAGAACGCTCATTGTGTCTTCTGCATCCGGTCCTGGGCCTAAGGAAAAAGGCTTACCATCCTGAATCCAGTCTTCAGCAACACCTATAAAGACAAGAAAGAACAGGTTAGCATTCCGGCATCTGAAAGGCAAAGGCTTACCTACTCTTCGTGCACTCCGGAGGTCTTCACACTGCATTCCGGCATCTGAAAGACAAAAGCTTACCAACTCTTTGCACGCTCCGGAGGCCGTCGGCGCTGCATCTCGCATCTGAAAGACAAAACAAGGTGCGTTTAAAGACATTGGGGAACTTTAATACTCACGTGCCATTACTCCTTTCCACATCTAACCCAGTGGGTATCCCGGCACCCTGCAGCCGCTCCGAACTTGTACCTGCAAAATAAAAAGACAGTTAGAGCGCTTCGTGAAGCTGGCAACAAGCGCTTACTTACGTGCTTCCAGGCGCTTGTATTCATCACACGGGCTCCATCTTCAACTCACTTCACCCCGTCATCCGCCATCGCCGGAACCCTGCAAAACAAGAGACATCATTATTAAAGATTTTAAAGACATTTGAGTTACTCAAAACTTACCGTTCGTGCAGTAAACGACGGACAGCAGTCCTCTGAAGTCAAGAGGCCTGCGCTACCTATCCAGTGAAGAAACTGGTTACAGCACCCTGCCCCGAGGCAGATGGAGAGCTCGGCATTCACTTACCTAAGGTGAGAGCGTTAACCTGTGGGGGTCTACAGGAGAGGAGAAGAGGAAAGAGATAGGGACACCCCAATAACCCCAGTTCATTAACCCCGTATTTTCTATCTGCAGACATCTCACTCTGCACGTCAGGCATACAGGGCACAGAGGTCCAGCCCAAAGAGCCAACCGGGTGCTGCACATCACCTTTGAAGATACGGTAGTCGCCCAGTCAAGACCGGCGCCTCTGCGAGAATCAGGTGAGCGTTACAGAAACCACCAGACAGCACCCTAGGCCACAGCATGAAAGTAGCACCTCACTGCCCCATAAAAAACCAGACAGCATCTCACTACCCCTAAAATAACTAGACAGCACCTAACTGCCTCTTACACCTGAAAAGAAAGACAGTAACCTCACTACGCCACCCCAAAAGCACTCCCTAAAATGAATATATGCAACTCCAGCCATCCCTAAAACAACCAAAACATCGGCACCTCACTAAACCTCTAAAACCCCAGGCAGCATCTCACCACCCTTTTTAATTCCCAGGCAGCACCTACCCCACTGCCCCTTCACGGTAACACCTCACTGCCCCTTAAACATTGGACAGCACCTCACTGCCCTTTAACCAAAGACCTAGACAGCACCCAAAAATTATGACCAGGGGATATGCCCCTACAGACACACATATAACATCACCTGACAACACATAGAACCCTACAATAACCAATCAACGACGCCAAAGTCCCTGCGCCGACCCCAACATGTCCATGAAATACAAAACACAAAAATGCACAACCCCTGTGGAGTGGCGCTAAAGTCACCTGCGCCGACCCCAAGCGCCAACCCCAAAATGACCATGAAACGCAAAGCACAACAATACAAAACCCACATGACATGGCACAAAAGTCCCTTGCGTCGACCCCGCACCCACATGTCCCTGAAATGCAAGCACATAAAATAGCATAGCGCTGAAGTCCCTGCGCCATCCCCACGACCACACGTCCGCTTAGACCCATCCTGCTAGTGGAGCATCATTCCCAACATTATAACTGCCCACTGACCCCACCCAGAGTCCGTTCTGCAACCTAGGGGAATGTCCTGAACATTAGGCCACCACATAAACACAACAACCACACATAAACCGGCCTTAAACCACTAACATTTACCCAGGACCAACCCATGCATTTACTAACCCCGAGGCCACAACATATACACAACAGCATTATAACAGCACCGGCCTCCCCCAACACTTACCTCACATTAAACCTCCAACACCGTCCACCTTGAAAGATCCCACAAGTCAGGATCGAGCTCCCGCAACAATCCTGCAAGACCACCGCACCTTTCACCACCACTTCGACACCGGGACATTCTCCTGGAGAACTTGCAACTAATGTCCTCCAGCCATACCGCGTCCGCATGCTTTTCCTCAGAACCAGAAAACATCTTGTTCAAATTGACGCACACTCCTGGAGAACTTGCAACTAATTTTCTCCAGCCACCTGGATAACGCCAAAAATCCTCTTCGCTCTCCCTCTGTGCCGACCAGTAGACTTCTCCATGACTGCCACGTTCATTCCTGGATCTTCCCGGTGTAGCGCAGCACCCGACACCGGCGTCCGCCTGACACTCTTGCAAAACGTTGCGTTCCATATGAACGTAAGAAAGGCTTTCAAGTTTGCGTTCCAATAAGACTTTGCGTTCCAGATGGGCCCGCTGGAACGCCAGTCCTCCGCCCACTGATGCCGGCCCAGCCCCTGCCGACATCACCATAACATCATCTAGTATCCTGGGGGAAAGATCGCCAACATACTCCACCATGCACTCCACGATGCTGTCCCCCTGCAGCCGCGCAGCGCACAGCTGCATCTTCCTCGGCCCTTCCGACCTGCACGGAAGGCCCCCCAGCCTGCAAATGTACATAAGAAAGCAGGCTAACTCCGTCCCGGAACTGTCCCCCACACACCTCAAGGCACCGTTTATGAGGCGCACACGCCTGCCGCTGCAGTCCCAAACACGCGGCAATAACAGCCGTACCTCAGACTGTCCAGGCGTCACCGTAGCCCACTCAGGAACCTCCGTCAAACTCTGGACCGCCCCCGACAGAGCCACCATAGCCCGGTGCCACCTGGATTCCGTACTTTCCAGGCACTGGCCACCTCAGCCCCAGCGCCGCCTGGATTCTGGACCTTCCAGGCACTGGGCCAGCACAGCCTGGCGCCGCCTGGATTCCGGACTTTCCAGGCACTGGGCCACCTCAGCCCCGGCGCCGCCTGGATTCTGGACCTTCCAGGCACTGGGCCTCCTCAGCCCCGGCGCCGCCTGGATTCTGGACCTTCCAGGCACTGGGCCTCCTTAGCCCCGGTGCCGCCTGGATTCTGGACCTTCCAAGCACTGGGCCGCCTCAGGCCCGGTGCCGCCTGGATTCTGGACCTTCCAAGCACTGGGCCGCCTCAGGCCCGGCGCCACCTGGATTCCGGACTTTCCAAGCACTGGGCCGCCTCAGGCCCGGCGCCGCCTGGATTCCGGACTTTCCAGGCACTGGGCCACCTCAGCCCCGGCGCCGCCTGGATTCTGGACCTTCCAGGTCCCCGACCTGGACCACACGACCCAACATGTAGCTTGACTCTGCCAGATGGACGTCTCTCAGGAAGGCAGCGCTTCACACCTGCTGCCCCTTCCCAGCAGCACAGGAACCGTCCTCGTCGCCAGTGATATAAACTATGACTCCTTCTTCATAAAACCAAGACCAGAAGGTAAGTCATTTACATGTAGGTTTATTCTCCTAGATAGCAAGTAGAGAAAGCACTGGGACATCCATCCAGGCCAGCACATTAATTCCAACTGCCACCAGTGGAACCCAGCACTCCAAACAATCATCAACACTCCACCAGGATGTCTCTGACATCACCTCACCAACACTCCACATGGAATGTCATTGACATCACGACATCATCATAACACACAATGAGCATAATCCAACCCAGCACAGATTATGACAAGGAGCTAGAGTGAGACAAATGTTTCTTGAACGTTAATTGGGAGTCGAAGAAAACTCCCAAGATTTTTTGCGGACTCTGAGATATCTATATTATTACCTGCGATCGAGAAACTCCGGTATTGAGGGTCCAGTTTTTTCAATTTGGCACCAGTTCTAAGAATTAAGATATATTTTTTTTTTATCATTTCGGGCAAAGGAGTTCATCGCCATCCAGGAATGAATGGCCTAGAAAACTAACTTAGCCGAGTCACTGGCATATGACCCTGACAATTCCAGGATTATATTAGTGTTGTCTGCATAATTGGGGAATTGCACACCCAGACCATCCAAAAGATCGCATAGTGGTCTGGAGTAACTGTTAAACAGTAGCAGAGAAAGGCACACACTTTGAGGTACCCCACAATCAAGAGGGACCTGGTGGGATTGGAAATCGTCCTTAACCACTCTTGCCAACCTTGGACTAAGGAAAGAGTTGAACCACTGAGCAGCTATGTTTCCAAACCCAACCAATCTGCCAGCAGCCTGTGATTAACGAAGTCAAAATCGGCTGAAAGGTTGAGAAGTAAAAGTAGTGCTATGCCACCTTTATCTATCATTTTGGCCCTATTGGACTTCAATTCTAGAAGCTCTGTTTCAGTACCATGCTTCTTCCCAAAACCTGATTGACCTGAGGCAAGAATTTCTTGTTGTTCAACAAACTATTGGTATTGAAAACAAGCCACTTCGTCAATAATTTTCAACAAATAAGGAACATTTGTTATAGGCCTATAATTTGCCGGAAGGCCAGGATCAAGGTTCTGTTTTTTTCAACAGTGGTGATATTCATGCCTCCTTGAGGTGTTCAAGAACAAGTCCCTCTGTAAATGAGCAATGTATGAAGCAGGTAATCCAGGGAACAAAGGAAAGCAAATATTCCTTAAAAAATGATGCTGGGAAGACATCTCCCTTACAGGCAGTGGGCTTCATCGCATGCAAAGTATTTAAGACATCAGAGGGAGATAACTGCTTGAAAAAGAAATAAGTAGAAGAGTCTGGTGTCACCATTAATTGATTATGAGGTATCTCAGTTTCTGTATCTGTTAAAATGTTTACACATTCTGTAATACAGGATTGGTGTTGGGTCATTTTCTGTTTTAAAACCATGTATGTTTTGGCACCATTTATTGTCAATGACAACAAGTGATTCCACTGGTGTACCTTTTAGTTCATGTAGAATGGAGAACAATTCTCTCGAATTTGATTTCACTATGGTAATACGCTTGTTTAATTTAGTCTGTCTGGCTTTAAAAATAATCGCCTTAAAACTTTTTACTGCAGCCTTATAGACCCCAAGAGATCAATCAGAGGGGTGTTTTCTCCAGATGCGTTCAGCTCATGGTAAAACCCACGTTCTGAGTCCCATGAGCAGTGGGAGGTTGCCATTTTCACTGCAGTGAAGCAGGTCAGTCCTTCCCCCACCCCTCTACAAACCCAAATGTACGCCTCCTCAACCCACACTTACCGGAAGCTGCTTGGTCCCGCAAGACAGCAAGACACCGTGTTCTGGCACTTCCCGGCTGCGGCACTGGCTGTCATGGAAAGAGAGAAGGGGCTACGTATAGTGCAATTTTGGCCATCTTGGTTTGTAGTTTTCTTTTGTTGAGAAATAGTCTCTGCAGCGTTCTCTGTGTAAAAAGAAATAAATTAAAAAACGATTAGCATCCCAGAAAACCATACTAACAGCAATATACCCCACCCAACGGTTTGGCAATGCCCGGGCTAATGTTAAGTAAGTAGCCCTCTGCATTAAATGTCCCTGTAAAGCACCACCCGTCAGGGTTTATTGCTTACATTTATACAGTAGTTTATTTTTCAACTTCGCAGCATTGCTTCTTTGGTTGGATGAGGGTTTTAGGTTTGGAGACACCGAGCAAAAATATTAATTCCATATTTTTTTAATATGAACATTTGCATTTGTGTTTTCGGCAGATTTACTGAGACTGAAAATATGATTTCAGTTTGGCCAGGTTTTCTGTGTAATCAGTACGATCAATTATGACCCTCCAGTCAGTAAACCTAATCAAACATTGTTCATCTAAAATGATAGTATTAACTCTCATGTTACCGAAAAAACCATGTCTTGCTAGAAACATGCTTGCAAAATACATATTTTTGGGGTCCTTTTACACGCCCAAAGTGCCAAAGAAAGGTGTAAATGCAAAGTGGTAGCCATTTATGCCTTTCTTTACATTTCGGAGCACTTTACAGCCATTTGGAGCCAGAAAAGGAGCATGAAATGAAATTCACACCAGTCATTCCACCTCTGACATTTTAGCGCCTGCCAAAAGCATAGGTCTTCCATAGGCATCCATTGTACAATCTGTAGGCAAAGAGTACTTTGCAGCCGGAATTTACATCTTTTACAAAACAGAGCATAAAAACAAAGTGTCAGCTATTTCGCCTGATTTTACGGTTTACTTTTCTATTCTTTTTGTAAACGTTGAACATTCCATGCAGGGAACCCAACAGGGAAGAGCTAACCTTGGTGTTACACTGTGTGAAATTTGCACTTTTTGCAAAATGATACTGATACAAAAGACTGGGGGCCTGGTGGTCATGGTAAAACATCCAGTAACTGCTATTACTATGTTTTACCACTCTGCCTAAATCAGAGTTTTGTTATCAAAAGTCTTTCCCGTGCCTGGTTTTATGTGGAAGGAAATACCTCCACTCAAAAACATTACTGCTTGCGGTGATTACCACATTTGCCAATTACTGGATCTCATGGAGTTCTATGGGAAAATGGGGAATAACAGAACTGTCCAATGACTTGTAATCATGTGGGCCTACTTGGGCTCCCGGTAATTACGACATGCGTGGTAACTGAGTTATGTGGCAGGTCAGAATCAGGAAACGCAGACAGAGGCATGCATTCAGTCTTTTATTCCTTAAAAAAACGCCTACTCTTTCCCTGTACCTGGGGCACTCTAAACTCTATTCTAATCAGAAACAGAATAAAAGGGTGCTAGTCAGGATGCCAGAAGGTCTCAACATAAATATAGTCCACTATTCGTTAATCCTTTCCTAACCTAGTTTATTGCCCCATCTCTAGAAAGGAAAACCACGAAAAACAACCCAAACCTATTTTGAGGAATTTCACAATAAAAGGGATGACTGGGGGCTTCTGAACCCACCCCTTCTGGACTTGTTACAATAGGCACTTGCCTAGATTCACAGTTTGCGTTGGTACAGTTTAGGTACTGCTGAAACACGCCCCACACCACACCAGCCAGGTCTCTCTTCCTTGTCAAAAGTATAAGCCTCACAGTTTTTCTCACTTCAGTCTGTGTTTCTGTCTCTTCCTCCCCGCTCTGAGACTCTGCTCCTTCTTGTTCCCCACTCTGGGGTCCTTTCCCCATTCAGGGCTCTCCTCCTTATCACGATCTATTCTGGGTTTTCTTCTTTTTCTCCCCACTCAGGGGTTTGTTTCTTTCTCCTCCACTCCAGGAGTTCTCTTTTCTTCCCCCACTCCAGGATCGGTTTCCTTTTCTGCTTCCCCACTCTGGGGCTTCTCAGTGTTCTCACCACTCCATGGTTGGTCCCGTTATCTCTCACCAATTTGGGGCTTCTCAGGACTCTACCCAGCTTGGGGCTTCCATGTGCTCATGTCTTCTCTGTGTCCTCCCCCGCTCGGGGCAGCCTCTTCCTCTCTCCCCACTCTGGGGTCCTTCCTCCTTTTTCTTGCTTTACTGCCACCTCCCAGTTCCATGTAGCCACTGCGTACTACCTTCTTCCATGCAGTGCTCCTTGTGAGGTGTATCAAGTCTGTCTGACGCAGAGCTGTGTATGCGACTTGTCAACTGAGTTTGGTGCGGAACGCTGTCACTTATCCTCATGCTTGCTTCACACAGGAATACAAATGTGGCTTCCCCTCGGGCCTGTGCTTTTCCGCTCTGATGTTCCTCGTTCCCTTCCGCTTCGCTGAGCCAGACCCTTTCAGCTACGGAACCGGTATGCACTGCTGCCTTCCTGCAGTACAGGTCGTGGGTTTGGACATAGTCTGGTGTGGCCTCTCTGTGCCTGGCCACACCTCTTCTTTGCCTTCCGGCTCACTTGAACTCTGCAAGCTAATTCCAGCGGCGCTTCTGATTGGTTCTTAAACTGATGCTCCTCGAGGGGGCTAGTCCACTCACCTCTCCGCTGTCTCCCAGGAGAAGTGGGGATGGTTGGAGTCAAGAAACCAAACGAGCCTTACAAAAGTAATGGCATACATAAGTATCATACATCTCAGCTCCTACATATCCAACAAAGCTCTTAGTGGTCGACTGGGGCGGATCGTGACTTGTGCTGCTCTCTGGGGTTTTCTTGTTCCTTAATGGGGAGGGTCGCCTCCAAAGGGATCCCACTTTCCCGGTCCTTTAAGGTTGATAGGTGTAGCAGGCTAACCCCCCCTAGTTCCAAATGGTGTTGCTTCCACCTTGGGGAGAGGCGACAATCACCTTGGAATCTTAACAGTTGGCAGTATTTGTGATAAAGGCCCTCAATATGCTGATAAATTAGTGCATTTCTCAAGAAAATGAAGTCTCTGCTCGTCGGACTTGCTGCAGCATAGAAAAGATGAGGAAAATTGCCTCAAGGTGAGTGAGACTGCCATTTCACCATGAATGTTACTCTATGCAAATAATGCTTAATGTAACAAAACGAAAGGCATAAATGAAAAAACCTGCACACCTCTCTGTGTAGTCAGTTGACTAAACTGTGTGCAATAGACAGTCACATTGTGGACCTAAATACATAAACTGCAAATGCATCCACCTGGGCTCCAAACTACATTACACTGACCACAGACCAAAGCCTGGAAAACTAGCATGAGCAAAATATATAATCGGGGCTCACAAAATCTACTAGCCCACTGGCATTGGCGAGTAGTTTTTATGAAGGGCGAGTATCATTTGTATGATACTCAACCTTGCTGGCGAATATGGGGATGTTAGAAATTTATTTTTCATTTACTGCAGACACACTTTGTTTGCTGTAAATGACATGAAATTTTCACTGTGCTTGCTTGACAGCATTGCACCAACTATGAAGTTTGCTTATGGCGACATGTACCATTTTACAAAAAGCACTAGTAAATATTCTGTCACCAGTCACCTTGGGACAAGTGCATTTCTCTTAGGTCAAGTGTGTAAACTGAGGAACTCTGCGTGCAGGTCTAGTAGGATTTTTAAGAATTTGCAAGGCCTGACAATATCCACTCTGGCAAACCATCAGGCTCATAGACAAGCATACATGACAAAATAGGTGAGTGACTAAAGACTGGCAAAGCTTCACCTCGTGGTGCAGGAGAATGAGTGATTGGTAAGACAGGAGAAGAGCTCCGAGATGGACCAATCCGGAGTAAACAGAGTTGGTAACATGATCACAGTCATCAAACTGAATTAAATTGGGCATTAAGGTGTGAGAGTCAGAGGAGGTTGGAGGAGTCACATTAATGGGCGCATACCTTAGTGATGGAATATAGTCGTTTGTATGGCCTGCCAGGCCTGGACAGGCACAGACGGGAGGCAAACAGGAGGCAACTTTTCTTCAAGGCCTTCCTTGCAGGGCCTGCTGGCTCACATCCTGTTGGCTGTTTGGGTCGATCTCCAGGCCAATTGGATCAGGCAAAAGGTGGGACATCCAACACAACAGTAGAGGTAGAAGCCTCCTCGCAGTATGAGTCTGTATTGCAGCGCATCAGTGCAGCATCTTCATGCCTCCTCAGGGCGGCCTTCTTTCATGCCGGTGGTGGTCTGGGAGGGTGGGAGGAATGGGAGCACATTGATTTAGGTTAGCCAGTGGGAACAGAAAGAACCTTCTAGGTAGGAAGGGGAGGGCTATAAAAGGCAACAGAGTCTACAGCGATAGGTGTTCAGTTGAGGTCAAACAGGAGGTAAGAAGACCAAGAGACCAGAGATGATTGCGCTGTAGGGCGAGGAGGTTGATAAGCGGGTCAGAAAGGCCAAATTGCCCTCTAAGTGGCACTTGTCAAAAAAGAGACAACACAGAGTGGTTGTGGTATGCCAAATACAGGGTAACCAGTTTATTGCAATATCACAGGGAAAAATCAAGATAAAAGCCAAGCTCCCACTCCAGAATTCTCCAATGTTTGAACAGACAACAGGAGTTTATATAGTACAAAAGGGGTCCCTGTGATGTCACAGTTATGAAAACCTATTGATCCTGCTCATTGGCTCCCTCAACTAAGCTACATATGGAACCTATATGTGTGCACCGAGGGATTGGACAATCTTTATATAAAATACCACCCACAGACCTTGCCCTAAGAAAGTACTACCTCATCATATCTGGAAATCAATTGGTAGACACTAAATTATTTCTGCGGTGGAAAAAAGACATGTAATCGGGTACAATGCGGTCATACTATCCATGAAAAGGCTGCATGCTGACACATTTATGAGAGAGCGAGAGAGACAAGTCCATAGCCTTATTTTAATTAAATCAAATAGCCCATGCCATGAGTGCCGTGTCTTAAGGCCTTCATATTGCCATCCTATTCGTGACAGATTTATGAAGAATTATTCTGTGAGTGATCCTGCTAAGATTTCATCGCAGTATTTAATTGTTTTTCTTTAGCCGGTCCTCGCATCTTCCCTTCACGCCTAGCCGGTGCAGAATGCATTAATCTGTCACTTCCTTCGGATTTCCTGGGATATTATAAACTTGAAACTGTTTGCTTTGTCCTTGCAACTTAATTTATCTGACAACTGACCCAACACAAGAATATCTTACTTCGCCATGTGCACTCCTGCAATGGTTCGGCCTTGACATACCTTTGGCTAGTCACCATCAAGCCGGCTACAGCATTTTCCCTGATTTGTTGAAGGGTTACCAGTCAATTGGTCGAAAACATTTGGTCGACAGGACAATTGGTCGACACCATTTGGTCGAATGCGAAATGGTTGAATTTTTTTTTTTTTTTTTTTTTACCCTTTTTTTTTTTTTTTTGGGGGGGGGAGCCCCCCCAACCCCCTTTTTTTTCTTTTTTTTTTCTTTCCCCACACGAAAACCCACAAAAAATATATATAAATTAAAAAAAAAAATTCGACCATTTGGCATTCGACCAAATGGTGTCGACCAAATTGCAGTCGACCAAATTGCAGTCGACCAATTGACAGGACACCTTGTTGAAGCATGTTCAACTGGGCCTTTCTTAAAGTTGCAGGGTTGAATTCTCTGCTGGTGGAATTTTTAAAATGGCATTTTTGTCATGTTATGTTTCTTGTGCAACACACATTAATTCGGCATTTATTTGCTGCCTACTGTCTTGGTGCATGTCTGGCACATCTCAGTTCTCCATATGGGTACGCTGCAACATAACCCTACCCGTAGAAATGTTGCCCTACCAGTGTTGAGTCCCTCATCTTTGGTACACGCTTTCCTGTCACCTAGTCTATTCTATTTAAAAAGGCACACTAATTATGCAAGCTAATGCCTCCTCTGTCACTACTTGTGTAGCAAAACTTACTATTCTTTGTGCCAGCTCCGTTTCCAGGAGATTTTAAAGTGCAGTTTCAAATGCTTTTCTGGGGAAGGCATGGGGGCACCTTCTTTCTAGCCAACAATTGCCCCACTACGTTCCCCCCTCTGGTCGAGTCATCGACCACACTTTCATTTTTTCTCATCATATTATAGCCATCCTTGGGCAGCCACACTCTGGTGACCCCTCCTCAAGTTACCCCCTTGTGCTACATATTCTGCTGAACTGCATGTCATAAACCAGCACTTGCCATTGTCGTGACATTTCTTCCAGTGCTCATTGTAGTTATGGACATCTTTTGGGCATGTAAACAATGCTCCAGATCATCTGACTGGTGGCCCCAATGGGTACATGGGACAGTAAACTTCCTCATCAGTTTGAGTGTACTGATGTACGGTGTCAGCCACATTAGTCATTACTGTCATTTGGAGTGCCTTCTTGCCAGTTTTTTTTACATTGGCTTATTGCTATTCTCAAGATGTAAAAAGCCATTAGGACCAGTACCAAAATTGCCACCAGAAATTTGAATGCATCTGTACGCCATGTGGGCGCATCCAGGAGAATAGATAACTGAACCAGCTATCGTCCTCAATGTCATTTACTTCCTCCTCCATTTTTTATCCTGCAACTCCTTCAAGGAGTATATGGCCTCTGTCAAGGTCCACTTCTCCTCATCTTGTGCGGGTGCATATGCCACCCCAGTTGGGTGGAAGCTGCACATAAGCTCTTGTTATGCATGCCCAGTAATGGTCCATTAGTACAGCTGTGGCAACTTTCATTCCTGGCAAATTCATAATGCGTTTGCACCCTTCATTGTCACCAAGCTTTACTAAACCGTTATTTCTAAAGCATAATGTTGGTGCTTGTAGTTTGGTTTCAGGTAGTGGTCCTGCTTCATCTTCCACCCATGTTAAACATGTTGTAGTTTCTTTCCATTCCCCATGGCACACACTGTCCGCATTTTTTATCACTTCTATTGGTGCAGTCCATACTGCCTCTACTTTGCATCCCACTATTCCATCAACCCATCCTCCTGACGAATATAATTTCCCTTTTATTTGTAATTGCTGTCTGTCAGCACAATGAGGGATCATATTAAATTGGGCATCTGTACACCTTAATATTTGGTGATCTACTACTTCAAAATCTCCTCTTTTTGGACCTGATAGTATGTACTTGAGTACCTTACTTTTCATTCTTATACTCTTCATCATGTGTGCTTCTTTTATATAGTTGTCTACGTATGAGAATTCTGATCCTGTGACATACTTTATTATGGCCAATTGTCCCTGAAATTGCCCTAGAGTCTGGCATACTGCGAGATGTACCAAGCAATGTGCTCTGTTCTCAGGTACTTCTAGAAGTATAAATGCTCAAGAGGCTGTCATGGCGTAGGGAATAAGTAAGCAAACAAAACAGCTTTCCCTTTATCTATCTCTCCACCGACCTATACCATTACTTCCGTTCAATATGTATCTAATTATCAGAATACCTTCACATGAAATACTCATCTGTAATACTTCTCCTAGCTCTTACTGTCTTCACTACTGGGCGTAATACCATTTCCTGTTCTTACTGGAAATCTACTTGTTTTCTAACTTCTTCACTAACATTATGCCATAGGGAGACATTCACCTCATCATAATCAATTTAAATGCAAACTGAGATAAAGTAAGCAATAAAAACAACAAAAGAGAAAGGAAAACAGAAGTACTGCAATAGCCATGCCAATTGTTTGTAGAGGTGTCCTGTGGTGTATTGATGGGGGTGTTATGAAGAAATCAGGTACATAAGGAAATGAAAACATTTGTACAGTTTGCTTAGTACCGGGCAAAAGTGAATGTTTGAGTGAGGCGAGCTGTATATACTGGTTTAAAAAACATTTTGCATCCAAACCACTTTCACTATTATGTGGTTCATTGGAAAATATACAAATAGAAAGATAGTGCTTTTAAAAACATTGAAATATATAAATGTGGAAAATAGAAATGGTCCCAATAAAAAATGTGAAGATAAAAAAGTAGGAAAAACAGTATGTTGTAGATGTATGCTCTTGTGTAACATAGCGTAAAAAATAGTGCCAATAAAATGTAGAGATAGGAAAGTAGAGAAAATAGTCTGTTAAAGATGATTTGTTCCTGTGAAGAATAGTACATAAAATAGTCCCAATACACTGTTGAGATAGGAAAGTAGAGAGAATAGTCTGTAATAGATGGTCGTTCTTGTGAACAATAGTCCTGCACCGCAGCAGAAATACTGTGTTGGTGATGAATTCCAAAAGTCCTCAGCATACTGTAATTTCAATCTGCGTCTAGATGTAGCTTGCCTCTTTGTTCCTTGGGGATATGCGCGTTAGAAACTTTTAATCAAGTAAAGTCAAAGCAGCAACTCCTTTCTTATTGTTCCAGTAAACGTTCATCCTCAAAGTTCAGCATCCGTGTTCCTCACAATGCGATCTCCTTTGCTCTCAAATTCCTTGACCTTTTATCTTCTTTCTCAGAATGCACTTCAGCTCTTGTCATGGGTCTGGTTTCCTTCTCTTCTCCCTTGGGATCCTGGTAGCTGAGCAGGGAGGCAGCACTCTATCGTTTTTATGTTGGTTATGTTGACCCATAGAAAAAATAAAAAATGTGAAAAAATGTTGACAACTACGGTGTCTAATCTCGTCTTTTTCTGTGCCTTTTTGAGATACCTCCCCGCCATTCCTTTCCTGTCAAGAACAGAAAAAGAGAGGTATTTAGTCATGGACATCAAATAGTCCTGTAACACATTTACAAACAGTTGCAGTGCTTTCGGAATCTGTCTGCGCGTGCATGGCCGAGGTAATGGGCACATGTACCCTACAACCTGTCATCAACTCATAAGGAGTCAGGTGCAATCTTGCTAATCTTTTCTTTCACTATATGTACATCAGTGTTGCAAGGAGATTCTGATGGCACGATCACTCCCTGCTTAATGAGCAATTTTATTTCTTCATAAATACCCTCATTTGTTTCTTTGGACATTTGGTACTATTTCACTTCAGATAAATTTTACCCTTTCTTTAATTTCATTTTTACTGCTTCAATTCTTTTAACAACCCCACATAATATGTACTGGTCACCCATAGTTTGCCTGGTGCCCTTGCCAAATCTTTTCCTATAAATTATGGTACCTTTTTAGCTAACAGTATTTGTTGTGGCACCCCTGTATTATCTATTTTCAATTTAAGGCTTGTATGTATTCTTGTTCTGTCTGGAAGTATATGCCTGGTGTACAGCAGATTAGGTTAATGATATTGACATATTGAATTTGGCCATAAGATCTCTTCCCAGTATGTTAACAGGTGTTTTCCGGGAACATAGGTATGGGATAGCTACCGTCTATTCTCCTACTGTCACAGGATGTTCCTGTCCCAGTGTTAACTAAGAAAGAGAGAGTCTGGTCACCTGTAGATACCTCCACCCTCTGTCCTGTTCAGTGTCTGTGGTTGCTGATAGGATAGGGCACATCAAGCTATTCGGTGGGTTGTCCTATTGGGGATACATGTTCAGTCCTGTCCCTGTAAAAGGGTCCCCCCCCTAACTGTTGTCACTCCTCCTAGCCGTGGTGTCTGTGGCGGAATATTGGTATCCCACTGTCACTGCTTGCTGTGATTATACTGCATTCTGGGGTTTCTTCGTCACTGTCTGTTGTGGTTGTTGTGGCACTATCCGTGGCCCTTGTGGTTGCTGTACCTGCTGTGCTTGTGTCTGATCTGGTGAATATCGTGTGTAGTCATAGTACTCGTAGATTTGCTGTGGTGCACCATATGGTGCTGAATATGCCATCCCCCCTCTTGGCCCATACTGCATTGCACCTTGCGGCATTGCCCCTCTACTTCTACACATGCATAAAGTGTGTCCTATTTTCCCACATATCCAACATACTGCTCCAGTTCCCCCAGGGCCTCCAAAGCAGGGCTGTCCTTCCACCAAACCAAAGACCTTTGTGAACAAATCATCTTCCTCCTCTTGCGTAAAAACTACTCTCCCCTCTTCCTGCAAAACAACCACCCATGCCCTGCTGTGGCATGATGACTCCCTGTCCATTATTCCTGTCTTCTGTATTTATCAATACCGCTTCTTCTACCGCCATTTTGGACAATGTCTACTGTACCAATTTTGCATCTTCCTTTTGCCTTTCGTCTACTTTCTTTTGATCCTTCTCCTGCTTTAACCTACAGTGGTGGACGATAGTTGTATTGCTGCCCATGGTCTCATTTCAATCCCCACAATCTTTTGTAACTGTCTCTGTACTTCTTCAGGTACTCCCTGACATAGAATATCATAAAACACAGGTATATTTGTATCTCAGTTGTCTTTAGTTTTCAAATGCCAACGTTCTTTAACGTCTTGAATATAGGCAGCAGAGTCCTCAGTAGGCCCCATCTTTCCAGTCATTATGGTACTCACGTCAGACTGATCTAGAAATAGCTCCCTCAGTGTCTTCCATACATTAGCTCTGTAATTATTAAAGGGTGACCCATCATATTTAGTGGTGTTATGTTCTGTTACTGCAGCTAATGCTGTCCCAGCTGTCTCTTGCTCAAGCTTGTAGATCCAACGGCCCGCCCCTGCTATCGGAATTGTTACCCCTTTCTTGCGCAAAGGTGATGTTGCGCAAGTTTTCCTTTTCAATGTATCAGCTACATGGTGTCGCTGGTGTTTGGGACGTTTCTTCAGAAATATGGTGATTTATTGTCTTAATTTATGGGCAGTACTGAAGTGAGGGGTGGATACATGCTTAAGTTTGTCCCCAGTAAATCTGCTATCTCTCCCACGCCTGGTCCTATGGTATCCATTTGTGGGGCTTGCGCTGCCTCTTCTCCCCCCTCTTCACCAACCATGTCTACCCAATCTCTTTCCCTGTCACTTTCTCCGCTCTTGTCATCCTCAAGTATGAGATCAAAACTCACTCCCTTAACAGGCTCCCTTACATATGCTCCACTTATTATGTCTAGTAACACATCTCTGCCCCTGCTCTCTGGGTTTATTGTCTCACTCCCTTCTCACCTCCTCATACTTCTGCTCATCCTTTGGCTCATCTGATTCCTCATTTTTTCAATTTCTTCCTTTTATCTTGTCATTCTCCTTTTCTTCTCATTTAGCCTTGTTACATACTCATCCCATACTCATCCCTTTCTCCTACCTCCCTCTTCCTTCTTTGTCTTTCCTGTTCCACTCTCTGCATCTTCTCATCTGCTTCTCTACATTCCGTCTCTATCTCCCTTTATGCATTTTGCTCTATCTATTCCTGTGTCACCATCCTGACTTCCTCCCTGGCTGCTTCCTTCATTTCTTCATACTCTACTCTCTTCACATACCTCTTTTCAGTGCCTTTCCCATCAAATTTTAGCAATATTTTTCCTACTACCCATTTCTATGGTTTCATCATGGTCTCTCCACTATCCCCATTACCTATGGGTACGTTTCTTGCCCTGTGGCCATCTATCTGCATGCCTCTCACTCTCTTGAGCTCTTCCTTGGCTGCTTTTAGCAGCTTTTCTATACTATACAGCCCTCTATGTTCTTTCTCCTCACTTAACTGTGTCTCTGAGCTGTACCATGGTTCATTCTCCATTTGCACTACTGGTGCTTTTACCACTTTCACCCTTTTCCTATTTTCATTACTTTCCTCATCAAGGTATTCATACCTGGGATTATTATACCCTGCAGCTGCTGCCTGCACCGTATATATTCCTGGGATGGTGGAGCCTGGTGTGCTCTCCTCATATGGAGGTGGTAGTGTGAATTGTGTGTGGTTGCCTGCCTCAGCTGGTGAAGCTGTTGGCTTTGTGTAAGCGCTTTCCTCAGAGGGAGGAGGCAGCGTTGTGGGCTGTCCCTGACACACATTAAGCTTCCATTCCTTCCTAGGTCCCTCTTGTTTCTTCCTCAAATGCCTTCCAGAGTTGTATTACCCTTAGCCTGTTCCTGAGCTTCCTGCCCTTGTGTGGGGCATGTAGGTATGTGCACACGTGTTGGAGTACATTTTTACAGTGAGTGCCCTCTTGTGGCCACGACGGGTACATTTTTCCAGCTGTCCCTTTCACCCACGCAGCATGATATTTAGTAATTTTGGCACCATATCTAGGGAACGCTTTGCATAGGTGAATTATTGGAGTATCTGACATGGTGACAACTATTAAGCAGCACGCAGCTTGGCACTTACACAGAATAAACAATGCAAAATAGTCATTAGCTTACTGACATTTGTAGAACCAGAAATAGTTTTTTGACAATTGTTGACAATCTTTTCACACTTTTCCCTTACAGCCATGCCCCAAAATCCAAATCCTAGCTCTGGATCACAACAACAAAATCCGCTCAAAATCTAAATGTTCATACTTATCCCATCAACCTCTACCAAACAATACTATCTGCTACTCTCACAACATACAAGAAAAATCACCTCTAAAGGACCTGCCTCACAACACAACACAACAAAATGCCGGCAAACAACCATTCAATAGATAAAACCACAATACAACACAATAAAATAGAGCTGTATTCCGGTTTCCCCCCGGGATATTCTTATCTCTGTGCCTCATTTACTTTACCCTCAAAAGAAGGCTGGGCCCTCATTGGCCCTACTGCGCAGTCTTCCAAGACCTTGTCTTGGGCTATCCTCAATCATCTTCAGTTTCTTAAATATCATACTATAAATTTCCCGCCCCCTGTTACCCTGCACATAGCACACTCAAGTTTTTCAGTGGATCTTTGAGGGTGGTGGGCTCCTGCGGTACCCTCACTGGCCAGCTCCTCCTGTTGCTTCCAGTGGACGGTGGGAGACCAGGCAGTGTTTCACTCCAAAGTCGGCCCAGCTGTGCTTCCTGTTGAGTTGCGCTCAAAAGAAAATCTGCTTCCCTGACCGATCCGCTGCTCAAAAGGAGTGTAGTTAGGGCACCCCAAAATTCCACATCCTCAACCATATTCTGCTACCAAATGTTAAGAGGGTCAGAAAGGCCAACTTGCCCTCTAGCTGGCACTTGTCAAAAAAGAGACAACACAGAGTGGTTGTGAGATTAGCAAACAATGTGGGGAGTAACCAGGTAGGATGCGCTAGTCTTCCAAACTCTACATGGCGGTCCTAAGTAGCAGAGCAAATAAGACGATACAGAAAAGGAAACCAACAGGGGATAAAACAGGTCAGGTTTCAGGTGCAATCCGTCCCAAGTACCTTAACATGGAACAACGCCCAAGGGGTAGGAGGGGGAGGGGAAAGGGGAGCAGGAGGAAATCTAGACGCAATCGGGCCTCTAACAGGAATATTAACAAGATTGGGGACGAGGAAGCAGTTAGGGATCTAACTACTAATAGTCTGGCAGTCAATCTATCAGACAGGATTTTGACCAAATTGGAGGAACAAGTACTGAGCAAAGAATTATCATTTGCTCCCGCAGTAAGGGCTGACTTTATTGATTTTCAGATCAACCTATTTAGATTTACACGCAAGTTGAAATTGATGAAATATTTTGCTACACAGATAAAACAATTTGAGCCTAAACAAGTACAAGTAAACAAGTAGAAGATCCTCCTAGTTCATTTACCATTCGAGACATTGAAAATGCACATTTATTTATGTCCTTGAATGTAGATACTGAGAGGTTATTGAGACTTACCAAGACTTAGGAGTCCACATACAATACTTACCGGTACAAGAGCTCAAAAGGAAATCCAAATTTACATCACTACTGGCCAATGAAAACATCAATGAAACATTCCATCAGGTGGTTGTTAATGACTTGCACAAGCACATTGATAAAATCAGTAAGGGATGCTTGCCTTAATATAGGGATAACCTTATGGGAAAGGAACGGAAAGTAGTAGAGAATTTGATATGTGATATGGAGCTTGTCATTCGAGAAGCTGATAAAGGGGGAAATGTAGTTTTGTTGAACACCAAAGACTATCTGAATATGGGTAAGACACATTTAGGTACACCTGGGTGTTATAACAAGTTACCAGGCAATCCAACTAAAACCGTTACACACGAACTACACTCATCGGTGGATAGGTGGCATGGCATTGGATCTATTACAGATGAAGAAAGAGTTTTTTTGAAAATAAATATTCCTGTCATGCCAACCATGTATTTTCTACCCAAGATTCATAAAAGATTTGATAGACTACCGGATGTTCGACCCATAAAGAGTGGGATCGGGTGGGCTACTGAGGGGCTTTCACAGTATATAGATAACATACTCAAAGAATATGTGATGCTAATGGTCATTTACATCAAAGATAGCACTCAGGTTCTTGAAACTCTATCGCTAATTAATTGGAAAGAAGATAACGCACTGACCACAATGGATGTGACTGCTCTTTATACATCAACTAGTCATGATCTGGCTATCCAAACCATTGATCGTGTTTTTCAAGACCATTCTGCCTCTTTTTACACACATGTGGAGATGTTGAAAGAATTTCTAAGATTTACATTAAATAACAATGTGTTTCTGTTTGATGGGACATATTACACACAAATTAAAGGAGTAGCAATGGGGGCCAAGTATGCACCCTCATTGGCCAAACTTTTTATATCCAATTATGAACAAACACATGCACTTTTTAATGATGAGTTTAAGGACAAGGTTATACTGTGGAAGTGTTATATAGACAATACTTTAATGATTTGGAAGGGTTCTAATAAAGAGTTCCGAGAATTTGTAGAATTTCTTAATACCAACTGTTTTGACAGAAGACTGACTTGTGAATGTAGTAGAACCTCACTTGATTTCCTCGATCTGGCAATTTACATATCACAAGGCAAGATTGAGACGAAAACTTTCCGTAAGGCAACAGAGATTAATTCCACGTTGCATGCGGAGAGTTGTCATAGGAAATCCACTGTTAAGAACATCCCATTTGTAGAATTATTTTGAGCATGCAGTAATTGCAGTGAAGAACAGGCATATCTACTGGAATGTACACTACTAACTAACAGATTTGAGGTAAGGGGGTACAAATCATCAACCATTTCTGAAGCTTGTTTAAAAATAGAGAGTAAATCCAGGGCTGAGATGGTCAACACCACCCAAAAGGTTAAGGTAACAAAACCTCAAAGAACAAGTGCGGATATTGTCACCAAATATACTAGAGATGCTAATATTCTGCACAGGATTGTACACAAGCATTGGGGCATTTTAAGGCTAGACAGGGACATTTTGCCCTTTGTAAATGAGAAACCTTCTTTCATTTACACTAAAGCACCACCACTTAAGAACAGACTTTTTCCCTCTTTCTTGACTAACAGGAGTCCGAAAGGTATGCATTCGCTGAAACCCATCCAAGGGTTTCATAAGTGTGGGACCTGTAGTATGTGCAGGTTTGCACATCCTGATTGTCAAAAATGTGTCAGTTAACAGGGCATAAAAATCATAATCAAGGACTTTATCAATTGCTGGACCCAATATGTGGTCTATGCAATTGTGTGTGTGTTTTAAGATCTATGTAGGCAGCTCCGCACGAGAATTGGAGAGCATATCTCGAGCCTAAGCAAGCAGGAGCAAAGGCTGCCGCTAGCGATGCATTGGCAGTAATGTCAACAAATGGATGACGTGAGAGACATTACATTTATTGGATTAAAGAAAGCCCAATTAGGCAAACAGGGAAGTAATCTCCAACTCAGGTTAAAACAGATTGAGGCTAAATATATATGCAATTTGTGGTGTGTTCAGGTAGGGCTCAATTCCGAGAATGGAATACATGTGTTTTTATGATGTATATGCTATTATTGACACCTGTAATAGCATTTGCATGAGTGAACTGCCAGCTTCTAAAAATGTGTTCACCTTTTCTTATTGTAGTGTCTCATACCTTTATGATTCACGAGGAACCCTCATGTAGCGGGTTCAGACCGACATTGTCCATCAACTTTGATTAGTGATCAATTTTTACATATCTTAATTCACATTCTGGTTGTTCTTAGGAGGTTGTAGCTTGGACACTTACAAAGTACATTTATGGCCCATATGTTAATGGAGCTTATTAATTTTGAGATTTTCAAGTTAGGGCATTAGTTATTCATGTTTGAGTGGAACTGTTAAGAGGCAGTGTCCTGTGACTGATCAGCTATTATAGGATCTTCAATCCGTAAAAATTGTAATATGTTATGGTACCTTGTACATTTGTCTATTTTTTCGTTATACAGATAGCGCTTTGCTAAATACATGAGCCCGATCACAGGAGTACAATATGAGTATTTCTTGAAATTCACAGTTTTCTAATAGAGTGTGAGAGTGCACTACTCAATAAGTATTTAATACAGATTGCATTATAGCTATGTGGTCGAACACATGAGCCCGATTTCGGGAGCACAACATCAATATTACTTAAATCCCAAATTTGCACTGGAGCATAAATGCGGATTATTCAATAATTATACATCCTAAACATTTGAAACTACACTTTAAAGTCTCCTGCAAATGCAGCTGGCACAAAGAATAGTTAGTTTTGCTACACAAGTAGGGACAGAGGAGACATTAGCTTGCACAATTAGTGTGTCTTTTTAAGTAGAATAGACTAGGTGACAGGTAAGCGTGTACCAAGGATGAGGGACTCACAACACTAGTAGGGCAACATTTCTATAGGTAGGGTTATGTTGCAGCGTACCCATATGGAGGACTGAGATGTGCCAGACATGCACCAGACCGGTAGGCAGCAAATAAATGCAGAGCTAATATGTGTTGCAGAAGAAACATAACATGACAAAATGCCATTTTAAAAATTACACCAGCAGAGAATTCAACCCTGAAACTTTAAGAAAGGCCCAGTTGAACACGCTTCAACAAATCAGGGAAAATGCTGTAGCCGGCTTGATGGAGCCAAAGGTATGTCAAGGCCGAACCATTGCAGGAAGTGCACATGGCGTAGTAAGATATTATTGTGTTTGGACAGTTGTCAGAAAATTTAAGTTACAAGGACATAGCAAACCGTTTCAAGTTTATTATATCCCAGGAAATCAGAAGGAAGTGACAGATTAATGCATTCTGCGCCCGGCTAAGCGTGAAGGGAAGATGAGAGGAGGGGCTAAAGAAAAACAATGAAATACCACAATGAAATCTTAGCAGGATGAGTCGCAGAATAATTATTAATAAATCTGTCAAGAACAGGATGGCGATACAAAGGCCTTAAGCCCCAGAAACACTTGTGTATAAAATATCAATTTTTCACACTCTGAAACACTTGTGTACGAGCACAATATAAATAAAATAACAATTCAATTTGGCACTCACGGCATGGGAAGTAAACACGGGCTATTTGATTTAATTAAAATAAAGCAGTGGACTTGTCTCTCTCGCTCTCTCATAAATGTGTCAGCTTGCAGCCAGTTCATGGATAGTATGACCGCATTGTACCCGATTAGCACACGGCTTTTTTTCACCGCAGAAGTAATTTAGGGACTACCAATTCATTTCCAGAAATTATGAGGTAGCACTTTCTTAGGGGAAGGGCGGTGGGAGGGATTTTATATAACGATTGTCCAATCCCTGGGTGCACACATATAGGTTCCATATGTAGATTAGTTGAGACAGCCAATGAGCAGGAGCGAAAGGTTTTCATAACTGTGACATCACAGGGACCCCTTTTGTACTATATAAACTCTGAATTCTGGAGTGAGAGCTTGGTTTTTATCTTGATGTTTCCCCAGGATATTGCAATGAACTGGTTACCCTGCATTTGCCATACCATAACCACTCTGTGAAGGAAAATAACTGTTTCTTGTCTGTGCTAAGACCCTAATTCACTCACTCTGTCAGTGAAAAGTAATCAAAGCAATAAGTCCTTATTCAATATACTCGTTAAAGTCTTGTGTTATAATTTTGATTTATTAGCCTAATCCTACGGATCCACAGCCGACACGTGTTTCGACCGGTCGGTCGTCCTCAAGTCTGTTATTACCCCAAATAGATACATATTTCACAAAAGTAATAATTCAAACAATTATTGTTTACATGACATTGATCAAATTGCATATGAATGATGATTATATATGAATAATATCAGCATCAGACCACAAACATAATTACATACCATGTTGTAGAACAGTATCAGGACAGGGGAGCAAGTACAAGAAAAATTAGACAAAATTTCAATGGTCAGTTACATTGTACAGTTGTAATATAATTGAATTAACCCATTGAGTTAGAAGTGCTTGACCTGTGGTTTAATGATGACAACATATTACGAATGAAAAGGTGATTCATTCTGCAATTTGCATGCGTGAACTCACCCATGGTGAGGGTTTATTTGACAATTGCGTGTTGCTACATGTCTTCTAAGATCCCTGCAGGTATTCCAACCCTGCTATAGAATTGTCCTAAAAGTGCTCTTAAGTCAAAAAGTGAACCCATTAAAAATGACAAGCTCAAGATGGCACCACCATGGCGTGCATCTAAGTGATATGACCCATATGGCCAGAGAAATAAGTCACCGAATTCTCAATATACAGGTTCTAAATCAAAAGAAGAATATGTGTATATAAAACTAAGTAAAACATTGACAACCATCTGATGAACTAGAATATTCTAGCAATCGTCAGTAAGCACAAATTAACTTACCCTGGTATAGTCAGAACTACACACTTCACCAGGATATTCTTGAACTGTACCAATTCACATGTTTCACCAAATATGACAAAGCATCTACAAAGGTATCAAATGAAGAAAAAAAAACATCTGGTTGGACTGTGCCCAAACTACCATAACTGGCCTAGATACAACTCTATTGATCACTAATATACTCACTAATAGATTCATGAAGTTTGGTAACTTCCCTCTACAAATACTTAAACCTGCTTACAGTTGCTGTAGACAATCCCAAAATGGATCACTGTAAATCAGTAATCAATAATTCTATCACTGTTGTAAATTGTCAAAACCACTAATCATGCTCCTAATACCATAATTTTACCTAAGTATAAGTGTATTCTCTTTGCTTTCTTAAATTATCTCCTCTTTTGGCTTCCCCAGTGGGATCAACAGGCAGAGATCTCGTTATAAATACACTGCTTACCTATTGTGAATCATATAAATCGGGCTCGATCCTGTGTCTTCACACAGCAAGCGCACCCGGCGCCATCTTGTAACCTGTTATATTTCGTAAACATTGCATGTGACATCACACGCAATGTGTGATGTCACACGCATGCGCAATTGAGAGAAAAACACGTCATCAGCGACTACATTGTTGCTGGTGAAATGTTGCCCTACTAGTGTTGAGTCCCTCATCCTTGGTACACGCGTACCTGTCACCTAGTCTATTCTACTTAAAAAGACACACTAATTGTGCAAGCTAATGTCTCCTCTGTCCCTACTTGTGTAGCACAACTAACTATTCTTTGTGCCAGCTGCATTTGCAGGAGATTTGAAAGTGCAGTTTCAAATGTGTTCTTTCTGATTTTATTGTTCCGTGTTTTCTGGGGAAGGTAGGGTGGCACCTGCTTTCTAGACAACAATTGCCCCACTTCCAGGTCCTTCAGTAGTCCTCCATGTTTGGAGAGAGAGAAGGTAAGGTGTTGGGATTGAGAGGGTGGTTTCATTTGTGGCTGGTTAGATGTATGTGAGTGTGTGAGAGAAAAGTAAGACTCGAGTCGGGGGAGTAGAGGTGCTAAGGACAAAAGGGAGTGGGGGTAGTTTAGTGAGATCCATAGGTGTGGTTTGGCGAAGAAGTACTGGAGCCAGTATGATGAGCAGAGCACTATGGATGGAAAAGTCACAGTAGGTTTTTTCACTAGGCACAAAAAAAGGCCAGTTTCACATACTTGCAGCTTAGTCACAAGTTGCTGTAAAAGTTAACTATTCATTTTCAGAAAGTGAAGGTTCAGTGGCATGTTGAGGGTTTTTTAAAGATTAGTGTTCAACCTGGCTGTCAAAGTTATTAACAAGGCAACAGCATGGCCTTGTGGAATTTGTAATAAATTTGATTTCCCAGCTCAATGGTTCTGATTATATCCATTTCAGATAGGAAGGTCAACCTAGGCAAGATGACGTGGTTAGCTGTCAAAACCTCTTCCTGTTCTCTCTTGTTCTTTTAAATGCAGAGAAGGCAGCCTTACTGTGTCTCATGGCAGTCTTCTTGAGGAGAGAGAGACTTAGAGGACCAAATGACTCCTGCAGCAGGCTCAAATGCCCACTTGATATACATCTTCTTCCAAAGATCAAAACACACAACACACAGTCATGGGACATTTAATTGAGGAGTTAAGAGAATGATTTATTTATCTTTAAGCCATCCACCGTTTATCTTCCAACCACTAATTTCCCTATGAATTATTTTCAGAGCCCAACAAGAGCCAAGACTGCCCTAAGGACAGCCACTACAAACACGACCAGGACCCCACTTGGGGCTCGCAGCATTGCTTACATGGACAGTCTCATATTCAATGTAGAATTCTTCTACAAGAGCTCTTAACATAAGGATGGCTGTCTTACATATCGCATAATCTGCCTCAAGTCTTTTTCTTCCCTTTTCATTTACATGTTAGACACATCAGGAAACGCAGGATACTGCTTGTCTCCCATGAAATTGAGTCCTTGCTATCTCAATTATTCAGACAAGACTCTCTCTCCTTCATGTTTTCTTTTCTTTCTCTCCCTCCTGCAGTACTGAGACATTCAGCATACTGTTGAGACTGCCTGAATGTACTTCAGAGTTACGGCAGGCCGACATGCAATTTTACCTATTTTTTATTTTTTTTATCTCTATCAACTAGATAAGAAAAGAAAAAAAGTTGTTTTTGACTATAGGTTGCGTACGGAAGAGTGGAAACTATATTCTCTGATTGTTGATGTTTAAGCCTCTGTACATCATAAATGTATTCCCTGGTCAGTGAAGAGGGTCAGTGATGACGGAGCCCTCTGGTTTCGGTATATTCCACCTATTTATTTCCAGCTCCTGTTGATAAGTTTGATAGTCGCTGCCAAGAATCATTACATGTCCTAGCTGTAGGTGTGTGCAACATCATTTCAAGAAGGTTTTATCATGTACTACTGTTACTCCCTTCCAGTAAATTTCTAGCTAAATGGTTCACCCCTGAGAACCTCCAGTTCAAGCTTCAAAGCAACTTCTGCTATTGGAAACGTCCTCACTTTTGCCCCAATCCCTACATTTCCTACTCTGGCTAAACGAAAGCCCTCAAAAGGCATATATGAAATGTCAAGGAAACCTACTACTCCTCTAGGAACTGCATTGAATCCAAAACATTCAAAGGACTGTTCAGACTTGTCAGCTAACAGAGCTCATATTTCACACCTGACCCACTATGGGAATCCCTCCATATTCTTTATTAATAGCCTTATATCTTCCTCGTCACTCACTGGATCACCCACCTTCTTCATCATCCGCAAATATGTCAATCAATACACCCCTAACATCAATTCCTAACATGGGTGCATGTCTTCCCCTTTTAAGGCATGCACCTCCATGTAAAAATCGTGGAGTCTGTTCCCCTAAGAAATCATGACCTTTGCTCTACTCAAAGAACTTGCCTAGTTTCTTTTTTTTTTACGGTCCTCTTTAAAGCCTCTACAGCTCATCCTTGTCTTCAGGCCTGTCGCACTGCATTTCAAACTGTTTGTCATCACCCAGAAACTTTAGAAACCACCACCATTTCTACCACCCTGATTAACTACTGCCCAATATCCTCCTCCCTTTCCCTGCCAAAAGTAATGGATGGGGGTTTGCTTTGTACATGAAGAGAGCGGAAACAGAAAAGGAATGCCTGAGTGGAGTAGAGGCTTAAGGGAGGACAACACCTCAAAACCTTAGGGGAGCAACTCAGAGTAACACTTTTGCATAGCAGCCATTCCTTTCTCCTTCTTGAAGTAAGGGTATTATGACTCAAAGAAAATGAAATTGGTTAAACAAATTGCTGTGATTTACCTATTTTTATTGTGTTCTAATGTATTCATAGAATGTGGGAAGCATATCCTGTATTTTATTCAAATTAATGAAAGTGTGTTTTGTTACTGAGTAGTGATTAGATTCTAGAGAGTCTGGGTTCTGTGCCACATTTTCATGCTTTGTAGCTTTTTCAATAAACGGTCCTGTATGATTAACTGATTATAGGGTACACACAATGCCGTGTATATATAAAACAGCTTGAAGCTGCCTTTTGTTTGGCAACAAAAGGTAGAAAGGTTTTGCTAAAGCTCTCCACTACAGTACACACATTTGTTCAAATGTCTGAAAAGGCCAAGTCCAAACATCTCAGCACCCCTTTTATTCATTCTAGCAATTTACACCCTCAGTCAAGCTGCACTTCTGCATAACTGTCAAAAGAAACCAAATCTTATGTGGCGAACAACTCAGCTGCAGGTGAAAATATGCATGAATATTAAAAAACAAGCTGTTACATATAGAAACGTACACTGACGTTGTGTTTTCCCTGTTTACACCGAATGTCACTAAATTACATCTTTTTTACATGGTAAATTGTTAATGATGTGTGATCTAATACATAGCACTGCATTCCATATTGCACCTGCTTCTAAGTGCTGAAATAATAGGTGTTAGTACCTAATTTGATGGCACACAGTTTATAAAATGAGGAAGGGTTGCGACATGTGTGCCCTGCCACGGGATCTCCTGTCCATTCCCTTATATTAATGTTCCCAAGGAGAATGGATCAACTGGAACAGGAGGTGTGTGAGGAAGGGGTGTAATTTTCCTTTACTTTTTTTGGACCAGAGTTATTGAAAAATAATGTCAGAGAATAAAGTTTAACAGTACCTCTTTTTCTTTCCTTTGCCTAGATTCCTCTTATCCCTGGTAGATTCCATCTATGGGCTATTGTTAGCACACTAAGCACATCAGGAGAGCTCCATTGATCATGGATATTTAAGGACAGAATGTCGGACTGTGAGGTTGTATGGGAAAAAGCATTTACTTTGATGCAGGCTACCGTCCACCTCCCAAATATGAGAAGCGTATTCCACACTGTGGAGATATCAGAAACTGTTTACTCAGTTTTGAAACATGTGAGGTTGAGGGAGCACAAAGCATGTTCCTTCTGTATGTACCTGCACCACCTTTAATACCCTCTCATCCTACTTCTGGACTAATACTGAAGGTGAGGGATGGGCCTTCTTTAAATAGAACTAATAATCCCTGCCTTTAAGGTGTATTTCATTGTGCCTCAATGCCAGCAAAACAGAGTTCCTTCCAATTGGGACACCTGCACCCAACTTCTTCCCTTCACTCTGGACTACCTCCATGGGCTCTCCTCCTGCTCCCTCTCTGGGGCCAGAAACCTTGGAGTTATCTTGGACTCCTCTCTCTCCTTCTTCCCTCACACTCAGGACATTGCCAAGAACTCCTACTTTCAGCTCTTCCGTCTCAAAGGATTTCTACCTCCAACCCTAGAAGCTTAATGTTAACTGAGCCCTGGTTCTCTCTAGGCTGGACTATTGTAATAGCCTCCTTCTTCCACTCTGCATCCTCTCCAGCTAATTCAGAATAGGGCAGCAAGACGTATCCTTGGCCTCAAGCCCAGGGACTGCATTTTTCCTGCCCTAAAAGGTCTTCACTGGCTCCCGCTTGCTTCACAGATTAAATTCAGATCCCTCTGTATCATCCACTAGGCTTTCTGGGGTCAGGGACCACACTATCTGTAACTGTCTTACTAAATATTCCCCCTCTAAAACCCTGTACTCCTCTGGCACCAGCTCTTTATGCTTAAAGCGTTACGCTAAACAGAGGGCAGGAGGTTGATCTCTTTCCTCTGCTGGCTCCCTTCTTTGGAACAGCCTCCCCCCCCCCCTCTTCGTCTTGAGCAGGACGTTCCTAAATCCTGGAAGCTCCTCAAGACTTTCCACTTTAACTCCGCCCCCCCCACTCTCCTCTGCTAATCTCACAGTTGCTTGTTTGGTGTTCAGGGACCTTATGCATCCCTGGGGCCCTGACCTCCCACACCGAATCCCCCCCAGCTTCTGTCTATCCACTGCTCTTTCCTCGGCTCACCCTCCACCCTGGAGGCTTGCACTTAACATACATTGCACTTCACTTGTTGCTCACCCGTGGGCACCACAGCACCTATCTCATTCCCCCTCCCTTCTACACTTGCGCGTTCTGAACACTCACAAGGCATAGTAGTTTTGCCCCCCAGTGTATTTAATATTTCTTATGTATTTCGATTGTTTTTACATCCCTTTTTCCCATCCCTGTTGCCCTGTGGGTGCTTTGAAACAGTATTTACTTCCTGTATAAGCGCCTAACAAGCAAACAATAAATAAATAAATAAATACAATAAATAATAGTTGGGAGAAATGGCAGTCAGCCTTTTGTTTCATCATCTTATTCGTTCATGACTGAATGATTCAGCTCTCTGTAGCATACATTTAGAAACTGATAACGATAACAGTTCCTGGGCAATTGACACCCAGTGAGCTCTACAGCTGCCTGAAGAATCTGTTCTAGTGGCTTTGAGTGATACCTACTCTGGTGTGCCACGGCAGACAATGATTTTGTAACTGTTTTCTTCCTGAAGAAGAGTGGAGGAACCAGACATTTTTTAGGCCTGTGCCATTTCTTTAAGGTTGTACTCTATTTTTCTGGGTGGGGGATTTCAAGTCTATATGGGGGTTCAAGACAATCCATCCTCTTCTCACTGGAAATCCCATTCAATCAAGGATTCTGTGAGATTTCCCGACCCCCCCTTTCAGTGCTTGTACCTAGAGGCAATTCTGTTGGGATGTAAACCATTCTTCTTGTAAGTACCAGTGCTCCAGTACTGGTTTCAAGAATTTGGAATGCCTTTTGATAGGTCCCTGCACAGGGACCTCCATACCGCTGTTGTGAAATTTTAAATCCCTTTAAAAAAACGTTGTATGGCAAAACCAAAGTGCAATCTACTTGCTTTGATAGAGCATAAGTTGTTCTGGAAGGTGAAGGGGGGTGAAAGGCACCGTTAGCCACTTACCACTTACCCAGTACAATTAAGTAAATGGTCACAGGTACCAAGCTGCAATGATTTCTATGTCCAGAATTTCTCAGCAGTGATTAATGTGTCTTGAAACCTTTTGCAGGAGCTACAGGAGCTAGTGTCTACTGTTGTCGACTGCAATCTCCTCACTTAAACTAAAAATTTTGCAGTTGTATCCTTCAGTCAGCAGTAAAATGTGCATTCCCTGTAGTTATTGGTAAACTGGAATTCCATTGTGGTCAGTTGGAATTTGTGTATATGGGAAGAGCTGACAACTATTGTCCACATGCACATCCCTCGCAACAATGCAGCAATCCAATTGCAGAGAAAGACCTGTGTTTAGGCTGTTTTACTTATTATGCTTTTGCTTCCATAAGTCCCTGCAGGTGCTTAAACTACTATATGATGACAAAATGTCCGTGTGAGGCAGGCATTACTGGGCCTGGCAGTTGCCGTCAATAGAAGTACTAGCTATTGGCATCAACACAGGATATGCTCCATTAGTACCCGGCGAGGGACAATGAGATTGTAACCTGCCATCTCATTGGCCCTCACTGGGGCGTTACCCGAGAGGGAACGCCTCTCCCCACAACGTTCTTTCCTTCCCTGGCGGGGGCTGAGGGGTGTGGCAGCCACTCAGCCAATGAGGAGGCTTGGAACGGGGTAATCCCCGCTCCGAGCCACCACATGGCTGGAGGCTGCCATCTTCCCCCACTGGGGTTCGAGGTAAGTGTTGTTCCCCTCCCACCAAACCCCCAATCCAAAGAATTCCCTCACCGCCCTCCCAACCCCACTTACCTTCTTTTCTGTCCATTTCAGGAGCGGATGTGCTGAGAACACTTTATCATATATTGCCATTGCAACTAAAAATGGTTTGTATATTGTCCCTTTATTGAATGTTACATAAACTTCTATCACCTCAAAGTGAATTGCCAATTTAGTATGAACTCAAAGGGGCTGTTTGTGCAGAAGTTGGCTGTTTCGTGAAATA
Source organism: Ambystoma mexicanum (assembly GCF_040938575.1). Classification (NCBI taxonomy): domain Eukaryota; kingdom Metazoa; phylum Chordata; class Amphibia; order Caudata; family Ambystomatidae; genus Ambystoma; species Ambystoma mexicanum. The sequence goes on along the minus strand of NC_090933.1, from coordinate 19,808,293 downwards.
AGAATGTCCAGAGCCATTATCCATCTCTTTAATCAATGCATTAGAAGGCTAATGAGTCCATCTGTGTATACCTGAGACAAAGGCCCTTTTTAAAACTCTAAGAAGAGTATCTAAACACAAGTAGTTTGCCTCGATAAGGTCCAAACCCATGGTTTACATTTTTTATAAAAGTAATCTGAAAGCCAACAAATTCAGTATCTGTTCGTTAAACTTCCCTGAAACAGATACCTATGGAGGCTTTTAACTAAGGATGGACTAGTAAAAAATAGCCCATTAAAAATATTCTTAAACAGAAGGTCTTTCTCAAACAGATGATTACTGTTAACAGACACAGACCACATACAAATAAAATGCAAGTCAGCCAATGCCTAGCAAATGCTTATTTAAAATATGCTTTCCCAGTTGACAAGTGGGAAGAGCATTTGTTATAACTTCTGAACCCATTTATGGAACTGAATATTGATCTGAATTCCGCAGACAAGTGAGAATCATATGCATGGTGTATTAAAATGTACGATTAACAAGGCAAACAAAGAAAGACTCCAGACAAAACCTAAAAAACATAACTTTGATAAAATATTGGTAGAAAAAAGATGTGCACTTCGAAAAATCAAAAGACAAGCACAAGGTACAAACAACCAAATAAACAGTGCCATGTTGCACGACGCCACAAAGATATAGAAGTCCTGGGTTAAAAGTCATCGGGTGTCATTCCGAGTCGGGCGGTAAGGGTTAACGGTCACCGTTAACGAGACCGGTGCCGTTAAACCCTTACCGCCCTACTCCGAGTTCCCTTTGCGGGTTGGTACTTCATGCCTGCTTTTTGCAGGCGTTAAAAAACCAACCCGCAAAGGGACCTAGGAGCTAATTACGGCACCGTAATTTACGGTGCCATGATTGGCGCCTTCCCCATTCCCATTGAGCCCTATGGGGCAAAAATGGGAATGGCGAAGGGCCCTTGGTGAATGGGGAATTACCGACCCCGCCAACCTTGGAATGGGACGGTAATTCCGCCATTCACCATGGCGTAGTCGGAAAGATAACGGCGTCAACCAAGGCGCTAATAGTGCCTTGGTTAACGCCAGGGTCGGAATGAGGCCCATCGCCTTGCAATGTATCAGCAGGATTCAGAGGAGATGCTGAGGAAGATGTGCGGCCAGAATCCGTAAGAATTTTGGTCCCTTATAAGATCTGTTGAAACTCCAGTGGGAGACACCCTTTTAAACAGCATCAGTGAAACAACCGGGGTAAAGTACTTCAAAACTGTATTCTACAGAGCACCAACTAGTATGGTACGGACCCAAAGCGAGTCTAACACTGCGTGGGCCGAATTGGACGACAGAGAATCAATCGAAGATGTGATCCGGGCACTGACGGGATGACTAACATTGATCTTAAAAGTCATCTAGAGGAATGGGCACCCTTTATTAGTGCTGTGTTTGATAGGTGCACTATGGCAAAGTCAATACCATCATCTTGGACTTCATCCATAGTGGTTCCACTTTTTAAAAAGGGTAGCAAAGAAGACCCGAGAAACTATCGTCCCATTACATTATTAGATGTCATCAGGATGGTCTTCGGCTCGCTTTTACTGTCCCGTTTCCAATCATGGGCAAGTAAAGCGCCCTGTGCCAATCCTTTCCAAACGGGTTTTATGAAAAATATTAGAACCACAGGAAACATCATGCTCCTGAGTATCCTCAAAAGCAAGACCTTGGAAGGGGGTCCCACAGTTTTCATCACGTTTATTGACCTGGCTCAAGCGTTTGACAGGTCAATCGAGAAAAACTCTGGGAAAAACGAACATCTTGGAATTGCCCCATGGAAATCTTATACCCGATCAGAGCTCTACACACCAACACCAGAATGAGAGTACGCCTGAGTCAGCAAGGTCTGCTGTCTGACGAGATAGCCACGACAAGAGAAGTCAAACAAGGTTGTCCTCTCACCCCTGCACTTTTCTTAGCATTTTTGGGAGACTTCAAAAATACATAGGAAAGTGTGAGATAATTTCCACCATCGTTGGGTCAAACGCAAACAACTTGTTTACTGTATGCTGACAACATGATTTTAATAGACCGCACACCGATTGGTCTCCAGAGACAACTGGACAATTTGGCAAAATAAATCTGGTCTAACAATCTCGAGATTTATTAAGGGGGAGACCAAAATCGTGTCATTGGAAAAATCTCGCACGAGAGTTGAAAAATTGAAATGGTTTCTGGAAGGATCCCAAATAGAAAAGGTGCCTAAATTTAAATACCTCTGAGTGACCATTGATTAGCTCAAAATCGGAAACATCTATGCAACAAATTCTCAAGGAATAAACAAGAAAGCTTACATCTCAAGCTAGAGTGGTGGATAAAAAATGTGGCCACTTTTCTTTACTTCCAGTCATCAGCTTCTATAGAGTAAAATTTGTTCCGTCAATAACATATGGAGCAGAAGCGATGCCAAATATCCCCCCAAAAATATTGCTTTCATTGGAAAGTTACTTTTGGAGATCTGTTCTCGGCTTGCCTAAATCAACTCCCATGATCCTGATCAGACAAGAACTAAGCCTCCTATCATTGCAAGTAACGGTTGAGCGAAATAGTATGATGCTTTGCTGGAAAATCGCCCCTACATAATCAATATGATCCAACATGAAACTATAGGGGGTCGTTGTCGGATGCTCAACCAGTGGAACCAAGAAAACAAGGATAAGCTTGCGGAAATACAAAGCTCTGAAGACCAACTGATCAAGAACCCAATGAAGGTAAAAAGGAAAATGGAATAACTAGACTGGCTTGTTACCTTAGACACAGCGGCAAAAAATAAACTGTCATCCCATTTGCCGAGCCAGACAAGGAAATTAAATTGTACGCAGGAATTTCTGAAAAAATTCCCAAACAAATCCTTACGAAACATCTTCTTAAGAGCACATCTTAACCTTCTGGAAACCAAAGAAATTCTAGCGGTCAGAGGACTTTCAAGCTCGAACAAGTGTCACTTCTGTGAGGACAAAGATCAGAACGAAATGACAAGACATTTGCTTTTGTGACATGCCCTGGCATGCAGAACATCAGAGCGAGCTATTTGAGGCCTCTTTTTTTTCTTCATTTACTTTGGAAGAAACTTTGTGGTGGCAGAGGCTTATCAGCGGAGAAAAGACCAAATGGGTAATAGCGACGGTCCTGAAAATAAAACCCGTTTTAACAAACGCAGAGTTATGCAAGGTGCCGATCTTCAATTGATAAAGGATTTTGTTCACAGAAACTGAAGACTTTGAAACGAGAATGAAAGTCTTTCTTTCTCTACTTTTACACTCAGAATGTTTGAACTTTAATCATTTACAAACTTCTAAAAATCCGATTCAATCAAGTAAATAAAAAAATAATTAAAAAATGAATGTATAATTCCCATACTTTAATTGCTCCATTATGTATAAAGTGACAGGAATACAAATGGTATGTAAAGATGCTAAATATTCTTGTTCTTGTGAATATCACTTTCAACAATGTCACATGTCCATACAGAAAAACAAATATTCCAGTTCACTTTTGATTTGTCATTGCTGAGGGGAGGGCTAGTTCACAGCTGGCACAGAAAATTAAAAATGTCAATAGAAGCAATAAATGGGGCCTTGTTGGGTGTGAGAACGTGAAGGGAACCTATTACAGGCTTCGATCAATCCAAAATGCCCTCTCAAATGATGCTATGGATGTGGCATATGCTTAATAGCAAATGGGTAGAAGAGAGGTTTTTGGGAAAACAGAAAAGCAGGAAAGTAGCAGATTCGTAGTGCAGCTGTCAATGAGGAGGGGACATTTCCTTAAAAGGGCATTTTGCTTAATTGGCTTTAATACAGAGGCCTTTCCCAAGACATAACCAGATTACATGAGAGGGATTTTGAGAGATGGTGGGGACAGTCTGAAAGGAAAAGTGTAGTTGGTAGAGTTGCCCCAAAACCAGTCACTGTGCCTACTTGTGCCTTGTAAAGACAAGCCAAAGCGAGCACCAAGACCCTAGCTTATTACGAAAAATGACCCAGGAATGAATTAAATCCCAGATAGCAATTAAAATAATTTTGAGGAATAAAGGTCACTGAAATGGGGATTGGACATGTCTATTAAAATGTGTGAAAGTATATTTAAAATACATTGCAGATAATCTATATGTGTGCAGGATATGTCTCTGCCAGTAATACATATTAATTCATTACTGGGTTTTCACAGGAGCACATTTTATCTCTCACTTGTGAGAGTTATATGCATGTGGCACACAGATTTGTAAAGATTGGTAAACACGTTCACCTGTAAAATCAGAGTTTTCGATTCAAAGTGAAGTAGAAAAGTGGTTTGGTTTTGCGCCTTCATTTTCAGGAAAATGTCAATTTAAATAACCAATGGGATTTCTTTCCAAGTAATAGTGCACAGAAATAGAATATTGCCTGGATTAATGTCAATTAAAATGATCATTGTGACCATAGGGTGTGCAACAGGGGACATGAAGTTAAGGTGGTTTTAGCTGAATTTCAGTGGTTATCTTGTATTGAGCTCTCACTTAACGTCCCTGCAACTACATTGGTTTCCTTGAAGGGTTTTGTTATTCCATAGATTTATTCTGCACATGTTCAGTGACCAAGGCCTACGCTGTGGCCACTGTGTATCTTTTGGAACACTACCAGACCACTAGCTGTGCCCACAGCATGCCCACTGTCCATTTTAAAACACTTCCAGACCTCTTGCCATGGCCTTTGGCCATGGCCGGTGGGCACAGCCACTCTATATTTTAAAACACTTGCGATCCATCGCTCAAATACGTTCATCAATCACAAACTGATTTTTACCTGTTTTGACAGTGGTCTTGTTATGCATAAAAGATTGCAGGCTTTCAAAACTTGCAATGTTTTTAGGCATTGCACAGTGATATTAAATTATTTGCCAAGGATCACACAATTTGGTTAGCAGCGTGCTATAAGCCCCATGTTATATGTCCGGTCTCGTGGTGACTGTTGTGATACATCGCACAACCATTTAAGCTGCACGGAAAAGGGAAAAAATTGACCGGCTGCAAGAATAACATATGCACTGGTACTTTTCCCCCATAAAAAAAAATCAAAAGCTGGCACCCATGAATATATGCACAGTAAGTGAACATATATCTTAAAGTGAAAAATACAAATGAAGTTTAATTGACCTTCCCCTTAGAACAAAGTGTGCAATTCAAAATTGCATTGGACTTTAAAAAAAAGTAATGAACACCAGAAAAATAACCTAAGAGAGGAAAGGTTCCAATAGATATGCTGATGATGTATAAACGGTGCTCACCTTTTAAACACAGCAGTCTGTTGTAAAATATTCCCTGGAAAACAAACTTCCAGTATGAAACAAGTGCTTGTGGTTTTGTGGGTAACCGTCTGCACTGTGAACATGACAACCTGAGTAAAATCCTTGTAGCCAAATACTTGAGCAAGCTTGCCAACCTCCAAAAAATGAATGGGTTGAGTCAGCCCTCTGAAAAACTTTTACTCTGTTCACTTACATGTTTCCTTTACTTGTGCCCTGAAAAGCAGCCACAGCCTGGGGCAAATAGCAGCACCCGTGTCCAAGATTCTAAACTCCCTTGTCACATCCCAAGAAAATACTAATTATTACTTGCCCTCTGATAATTTCCCCTCCTCACCCTCATGTCTGGCTTTCAACAATACTCTGCTTTATAAAGAGAACTTGAAATGTACACATACGATTGTGTCACTCAAATATATAAATCCTTCTAGAACAATGTTAGGCAAAAGGTGTACAATTGTGGCATTATTCCCCTCATCTTGTCTGGGAGATGACAAATATCAGAATGCAATTCAGCAAAAGGCAAACAAATGGTCTGAGTGCAATACTTTCAAGGACTTGCATGGTTTAAAAAAATAATGCGGTTGCTGTTTGTTATAAGATAAAACTAAGAAAACACCCGGCATCCGGGAGTGTGGGCTGTCTCCTATCCATGCAGTAACCGTGACCGCCCCTCCTAGGCATGAAAGCGAGAAAGGGGCCAGCCCCCTCAGGCCATGTTGCTTTAAGTGGTCTTGTAACTTGGGCTCATTTATGATATGATACGGTATTTATAACGTGCTTAATACCTAGAGGTTTCTAAGTGCGGACTTGGAGATCGAACCTGTGTTGCTCTCGGTAGTCTTGTTTCCAAAGCGAGCACGTTGCTGCTGAGCTATCCTCAGGGGACAAACATTAGGCAACATGGCATGAGGGGTCTGGCCCCTTCCTCGTTTTGAAGTGAAGTAGGGTCAGTCCCGGTTACTGCATGGATAGGAGCCATGGATAGTGATTTTTCACCCCCAGCATCACTGCAGCTGTAAAAATATATTTAAGAAAATAAATAATTCTATGGCCGCTGGTACAGAACTACAGATACTGTTGGATATCTCTAGCGATTTTAATGCTGTGAATATCAGAAAAATTGGTACAAAAAATGCTTTCCTTCCTTCCCTCTCCAAGTGTCCCCCTCCTCTGTGCCCGCTCCCCACACACCCATGATGGCCTGTTCACCTCCCCTGCCCTCTCCCATTAACCTCACAACACACTCTATTTCCGTGATGCAGTTTTCTCTCAAATGTCGGCTATTTGCAGCTATTCTGCCCATAGCTGAGTCTACAGAAAAGCTTTGTGTTGCAAACTCAGTCCCCAGAACCCCTCCAACTCTCAAATTTCACTTGGTGTCCTCTTACCTTTCCCACCTCCAGACTGATGGCATTTGCATGTTTTTTGACCTGCAAATTGCTTTTTTCCTGCGTTTCATTTCCCGATATTCTCTGCTATATACGCGGCTTTCTCTTGCATCGTGCAAAAACAAAGATGGCGGTTGTTTCATTTCTAAAAAACCCTGTTTGACAATTTACCTGAGATATAGCTATCTATTTTGTAGAAGGGGCACCCCATTCTCCGTCAAATATTTAAAAACCTACTTAATGGAATAACCACAAACCACAAAAAGGTCTCAAGTCAACGCTTCGTGCCCAAGATGTTAGGGATCTGGTCCAAATCTATTCAGTGTTTCGGGCTGTGCGGTCTGACAAACATTGACCTTTTTTGTCTGTGGGAAAATGAATGGGAGTAACTTTTCGGAATAACTTTTTAATTTTGTAGTGAATCTTTTTACCAAACTTTGCAGTTGAGGGGGTGGGACCCATAGCACGTCCCTAATTGACTTCAACATTTTGTTTGGCCAAATCTGTCCCACTAGTCGAAAGTTATTAGTAATTCATTTTTTCGAGGTTCCTATGTGAGTCCGACTCACCTTAACTAAAGGGGCGGCGGTCATTATATCATTTTATATGATGGAACGGTTTAACCTGCACTCCAAGTCTTGGAAGATGTCACAGAGTCCCATTCATAAAATGATGAACCAGAAACTTGAAGTAAAGTTACTTACAAGTTTATTAAATCAAAAAAATATGTAATAAAAACACATTTAACAGACAGCAGAGGCGGGACACCATTTCAGCAGCCCTGCATTATCGCGTTTCGCGCTCTACAAAGCGCTTGTTCACCAATATATACACACAAAAACGTCTCCACAGGAAAAAAGGGGGTGCCCTGTATACTTAATGCAAACCGGTGGAGGGAGTGATTAGAAGGAGCCACTCCTATTGCATGTAACCAAAAAAGTGCTGCTGTGGACACCATCAAAACAATAATTGTCTAAATACAGTTTGAGGACTTGTATTATCTAGTTTTGTATGGCTGTCTTTCATGTTTCTCCTTAGGCCGTTTGGTTTTGTTGTTGCATTACTTTTATTGCTGCCCTCAAGTATATTATGTTTTTATTGCACTATTTTTACAGCGTGATTTTAAATTATAAATTGTTGAGCATATCACCATAAAGCGTTTCATACAATAACATCTGAATATATTCATACATTGATCATTTGCATTTGTTCTGTGTGATAGTACATCAGGTTCGAGAACCTATAAATGCCCGCTGCATTAGTTTCAATATTTTATCATGAGAGGCATGTCGTCATGTTTCTTTCTTTAACAACATGATGGCAATGTTTTGTTTGTACGCTTTCGGTGAAGCCTTATTTATTTGAAACGCTAATACACTGTTTCTATACTTGTGGACAGGAACTTGAATTGGGTACGTTGAATGAAAACACTAGTGAGACAACAGGCAGGTTGTGGTAACATTTCTGTATGCTGTGAGAAACCTGAGGGTATTCTCACTCCTACTCCCCTTGGATCCTCTACGCAGGTGGCTTGGGAAAGGCCATCGCTATTGGATCCTGACCCTGGTGGGTGGACAATCGAGGGAGGATCACTTGGATGGAGGGTCCTTGAGGATTGGTATTGAGGTACCTCTAGGCGAGACATGGTATCCCCCTTATCCTCGTGACAACCAGCCTAACCCTCACCCAAACGTTATGGGGCATTAAAGAGCAGATCCCCTTTATTCCCCTCTTGGGGTACCTAACAGTACTGAGATGAGGGAGAAACAACTTAGAGTAAAGACACCACTTACTCTGACCACTTTGGTACTGGGATGAAAAAGATGCATGAAGGTCAGGCATGTCCTGGTGATCAGAGTCAGACAACTTTAATGAATGGAATACACCTTTCAGCCCATTGAAGGACCACATGTGTATAAAAGGTGGACTGCAGATGCATATGAAGGAAGCAGCAGCGGAAAAAGCAACAGCAGATAGAGCCGAAGAAGTGGCAGCAGCAAGGGAAGGAACCATGCAGGAGCGTGAGAAGCCGGTACACCTACCAAGGTCCCAGGAGTCCTTCTGGCTGGACTCTGCAGGATGGAGAACCCTCAAAAGGGAAGGTGGGCAGAAGGTGCTTTTGCGGAGCGGAGGCAGAGCTACGCACGATAGCCAGCGAGTGCTGAAGGAAACACCCGGCGAAAGACTTTCCTGCTTGGGGAAAAGCCGTCCATAGGAGCTGCCGGGTCCAGAAGAGTGTCTGGGATACTGGAGTTATCCGGGCGCTCCAAAGGACTGTGAATGGAATAGCGGTCCATGGAATTAAGCAAAGTAAGAACTATTAAATACCGAACTGAATGAATTATGCAAAGTTTAACTTATTGAATACGGAATTGAATGGCAGAAGTAAAACTTGCATATACTAAATACCGAAGTGAAAAGAAGGCAAAGACTATTCATTGTGCGTGAAACTGCCAACATAAAACCTCAAAGTCAATGCAAATAACCACTGAATTGAAAGACCATTGGCAACCAAGGTGAATAAAAGACTGATGGCAGAGTTGAAGTAAAGGCTGAATAAGTGCTTGTTGTGGAGCTGCATTTGTGAAACCACTTGTTTACTAAAGTTGTGCAATTGCATTTAAGAAACCCTTGGTTCAGCTGCAATATTGAACTACTCGAAGAAAGCATGAAAGTCACTGGTTGCATATCCTGTGATTCAACAACTGCGCCAAGACCAGAGAGACCCAATATGCTAACATGGAAGGTTGCTGTTGAGTAAAGAGGAGAACTACTATTGTTGCATATAAAACATGGGGAAGGAAACCATGAGCTGTAAAGAACTCTGGAACACAGTTTAATATGAGAGGTTCCAGCTACTTCTTTTTGTGACATCTTGTTGACATTGATCTTGGGGAAGGCAACCCTGAGACATGCTGCCCTGGAACTATATTGAACTTGGGGAAGTGCACCACGACATTTACAAAGGTGTGTGAGAACTTTGTTAATTCAAGTCCAGAAGAAGGTAAATTGAACATTGTGATAAACTGGTTGATGTTTGGGGAAAAGAGGCTGGAAATAGCTCAGAATTTTACTTTTGGAACACTGTTTAGTTTATGGTCGATATCCCTACACATTGTTTTGTCTAAGTTGTGTGGGGAAGCATAGGTTTTGGACACAGACATTTTCAGTTGAACTTACTGACACAAACTTTCCTTAGTTTTTTAGGTAAAGAAATCCCACCGTAACATAAGGCAAGTTAGGCCTTACTCCATCCTGAAATTTTCTTTAATAAAGCCTTTTGTTACACATTGAATTTGTTGTCTGCATCTCCTTCCATGATGCCAACCTCACAATACAAGCCACCTATATTCCTTTGAAATGTTGTGGGTAACTTCCCCAGCATTGTAAGTTAGAAGGGCACCTTTTTATTTATCCATCACTTAAATACAACACAATGTTTAGATAAAACTGCTTGTTTCTTGTCCCAGATTGTGAGGTGGGGTTACTAGATCAGGGATGTTTTTCTATAGGAAAGATCCAAACAAGGAAAACCTGAATATCTCCCATAGATCTAATCTTAACAACAGAACTTGAGCATTTGATCCACATGAGTGTTCTTCACATGAAGAAGAAGTGCCACATGTCTGTGATTATGAAGCAAAGTGCAGGCCACTATTGGATCTTTTAGGATGACATTTCTGACTTCTGCAAGTATTGGTGTGTGGTGTGCAGTTATTGCTCCTGTGTAAAACACTGCCCAGCTCCTTTCATGCATTGGCAAGGGAAACTATTGCAGGCAAGGTGTCTGGAAGAATTGAGAGCAGTATTCCCCAATTCCATCAAAACTGTGTGATAGAGTGCCAGCATTGTCCACAGTTTCGCACCTACCCACGTTTTTTTCAGTCTTTTTGATATGTTCATTTTCTGATGGTCCAGGTATTATTTATAGGGAGTATATCCCAAAAATGTAAACACGCCTGCGTTTCTTTTTTTGTTTTTTTTTGTTTAGCGAAGGCACCCTTACTTATGACAGGCGGTTTTAAGTATCTGACTTTTAGTTGGGGAAAAAAAGGTGAGGTAGCGGGGGTTATAAAATCTTGGCCTATGAAGTAAGGGGGTATGGCCTAATTGTAATTAGTCAGTATTTTTGTAAGCGTCACTATATATTTATGAAATGTATAAAATAGCTCCAGACCAGAGGGTATCCGTGATGTACAATGAGAACACATAACTTTAAAAATAAAAGAAATGACACACAAATAATTAAACAAAAGCAACTATACAAATGTATCCTAAAAATATGTCAGATTTAGGGTTTTCTTTTCCAAATGAATAAAGATAACAAAGAAAAAACAAATGAGTCTTAAGAGCTTTACTAAAAAACTAACAACGAGGAGGAAAGGGGACTTGCAGAGGGAAGAGACCCATGCTATAAGAGCAACAACAGAGGAAGCCTGAGAGGAATAAGGTGCATGTTTCAGACAGGGGTAACTAATAGCAAAATATCAGAACTGCGAGTTGACCTTGAGCTTCCTGAGATACAACGTTTAGCTGTTAAGTACGCTGTTGACCGAATGTTTTTGCCTTATAGGTAATGCAATGGACCTTGAGAAGTGTATGAAAGTGAATAGGAAGTCAGTGAAGATCAATTAAAATAGGAGTAATATAATGTAATTTCTGAATGCCAGAGATGGGACATACTACATACCGTAGCTCTGTCCTCATTGGAGCCAGGTACAAAGCAGTGAAGCGATCAAAAATGGCTTCATCAATATCATGGTAAGATCAAGAAGTGCCTAACCAGTGGAATGGAAATTGGAAGCACGTATGAAAGGTTTGATCTCCCATAAAAGACTTAGCTGAAATTTGGCTTGAAAAGGCTCGACAGCTGCAGATGAGAGAGCGCTCCTCAAAAAGAAAATCAAGTTCACATGATCCTGTGAGTATAGAAAATAATTTGAAGTTTTAAGGGAGGAAATTAATCAAGTCCCTGTGTTTGACCTTTAACACACGTGCTCACACAATTATGTATTTATTTTATTTATTTGTTTTAGCATTTATAAAGCTCACTGGGCCCAAGGGCATCAAGGCGCATAGCTACAAGCAGTAGGTAGGTATCACCTGTGACAGATATCTTAGACATTCTTAAATGGAGAAATGCAGCTAAAGGAAGTGGGGGGACCTCGCTCTGTATCTGCAGAGAAGAGCAGGGTTTTAAGCTGCTTACGGAAAGTCTCCGCAAAGAGGGAAGATTGTTCCAGTTCTTGGCGGCGATGACTGGGAAGCTTGCTCCTCCTGCTCTTTGGAGGTGGAATCTGGGGGTGTTGAGCCGATTCGAGTAGGTTGAGCGAGGAAGCCTAGTGTTTGAGGCTTTTGAAAATTTGGACGTGAGGTATCTTGGAGCGCAATTTAACATGCATTTGTGGGTTATGACTAGAGTTTTGAAACACATGCGATCTTTGATGGGGAGCCAATGTGCATTTCTTGTAGCCTGCGAGATGTGCTCTTTTTTCGCAATGTTCAAGGCAGCTCGTAACACGTTATTTGTCATCAATTATAACAGTTGATGACTGTGACAAAGGTCTAAGAGGCGTTCCTTACAATATAGAGGAAGTTAGAGAAGTTACTGTAGCAGTCACCTCCTGTGCTCCGGAATGGAGCTATTCTGCTATTGGCAGTGTGTACTAATGTCGCCAACACTTAATGATGCTGCTATAGGGACATCCAGTCAGCTTAGGAACACCGCACAAACCACTGAGCCACAAGCGTAGCATGAAAGGCCTATAGATTGACTTGCTCCGCACCTGCGGATGGGTGGTGGACATAATGGCCTACAATATGTTACAGGAAAGAAAACAATGCATTATCTGCCTCCAATAATTACCTCGATCTATGGAACATATTTACATCTGTAGTGTTTGATTTGTTTAAAGACAAATATACTTTCCCCACCCCGACAATCCCACTCCACAATCTGGAACAAGAAACAGGCTGTTTTTAATCTAAATATTTTGTTTTATTTAAATATAGTAAAAAGTACCCGTACTCCACGCAGCTTCTGTAGACAGACACAATAACGCTCAACAATTGTTGAAAATCAAAGATCCTGTAGGTCTCTGTTCCGAGTCACTTATCGCTTGATGTGCTTTGCACTCTGAAGTAAACTGCCCTGAGAATGGGCGCATGTGGCTGGCTGACACAGCCAGGAGCAGAAGTGGACGGGAGGCGAAAGTTGGCGTGCTGCAGCATGCTGGGACCTGCTGTGCACTCTCCCGACCTGTCAACTCAACCTGGTGCACTGCGTTGTGGTGCAAATATATAAAAGATGTGTGCTGGCCATAGGGTGTCCAAATGTCATGTTGCCAGTAATGTTTGGAGGGTCCTAATGAATAACTATGCACAGTCTGGTGCAAATTGATGGAGCAGTGCGGAATTGTATAAGGAGCAAACTAACAGATTTTCTGGAAGGTGTCTGGAAGAATTGAAAGCGATATCCCCCAAATAAAAATAAAAAAATATATATATATATATATATATATTAATATTATTCAACCAAAACCTGAGGGGTGGCAGGGGTGCTACTTTGGGTCCCAGCTGCAATAAGCTCAAACAGTCCAAAGATGTTCTCCTCCTAGCGTGTTTTAATGCCTCAGCAATCTTCAGGGAGGCTGATTGGATGCAGGTGTGCAGGGCAGTGGCAGCAGGGAATTCTGGTAATTGTAGTGTAGAGCCAGCCAGGATCCAACTATCCCCCATTTTCAATTGTAGCCCTCAGTGGGGAGGGGGAGGGAGATACCATCAGTATGGCACTCCAAAGTTAGGCAATAGTAGCCCAGGTGCAGCCCCTCTGGAGCCCCAGTCTCCAGTTAGATGTGCAAATAAAGCCTGAGGGGTGGCAGGGGTGCTACTTTGGGTCCCAGCTGCAATAAGCTCAAACAGTCCAAAGATGTTCTCCTCCTAGCGTGTTTTCATGCCTCAGCAATCTTCAGGGAGGCTGATTGGATGCAGGTGTGCAGGGCAGTGGCAGCAGGGAATTCTGGTAATTGTAGTGTAGAGCCAGCCAGGATCCAACTATCCCCCATTTTCAATTGTAGCCCTCAGTGGGGAGGGGGAGGGAGATACCATCAGTATGGCACTCCAAAGTTAGGCAAGAGTAGCCCAGGTGCAGCCCCTCTGGAGCCCCAGTCTCCAGTTAGATGTGCAAATAAAGCCTGAGGGGTGGCAGGGGTGCTACTTTGGGTCCCAGCTGCAATAAGCTCAAACAGTCCAAAGATGTTATCCTTCTAGCGTGCTTTCATGCATCAGTAATCTTCAGAGAGGCTGACTGGATGCAGGTGTGCAGGGTTGAATCCCTCTGGTATGTACCAGGCAGTGGCAGCAGGGAATTCTGGTAACTATAGTGTAGAGAACAGCCAGGATCCAACTCTTCCTTCATTTTCAATGTTAGCCCCTCAGTGGGGAGGTGGAGGGAGTTACCCCTCTTGTTTTGTTTGCACATCTACCTGGAGACTGGGGCTCCAGAGGGGCTGCACCTGAGCTACTCTTGCCTAACTTTGGAGTCCCATACTGATGGTTACTCCCTTTCCCTCCCCACTGAGGGCTAACCTTGAAAATGGGTGAAAGTTGGATCCTGGCTGGCTCTACACTACAGTGACCTGCTGCCACTGCCTGGTACATAACAGAGGGATTTAACCCTGCACACCTGCACCCAATCAGCCTCCCTGAAGATTGCGGAGGCATGAAAGCGCGCTAGGAGGAGAACATCTTTGGACTGTTTGAGTTTACCGGAGCTGGGACTCAGAGTAGCGCCCCTGACACCCCTCTTTGTTTCTTTGCATGTGTGTATATATATATATATATATATATACATATATATATATATATATAATTATAGGGCGGCAACCGCCTCCCTATGTTAAGGCAAAACGGAGTTACATGGTGAACCCAGAAAATAAATTGCTAATAGCTTTTGACTTGGGCAGCAAGATTTGGCTGACATTTTAAACACAAAAAATGATGGTCACGGCCCCCCACCCCAGACTGAAAAGTTTCAGAAAGATTCTTTGAAAAATAAAGTTATTAAGAAAATGCAGTTTGGCCTAGTCCCCATTCATTTTCCCAAAGACAATTTTTGCCAGACTGCACAGCCAAAACCACTGGACAGATTTGGATCAGGTCTGAAACAACTCGGGAACGAAGCGTTGATTTGCAATCCTTTTGTGGTTTGGAGTTATTCTGTCCAGTACTTTTTTTAGTATTTGATAGAAAAGGCGGTGCCCCCTTCTCCAAAATAGATGGCTGTATCTCTGGTAATTTGCCAAGAAACCAGATGTTTATAAATGAAACAGCCACCATCTTTTTATTTTCTCGATGCAAGAGATAGCTGTTGTTATACCCTAGGGTATCGGTAAAAAATGAAATGCAGAAAAAAGCCATTTGCAGGTCAAAGAACATGCACATTCCATCAGGGTGAGGGGGCTAGGGACCAAGTTTTGCAACATGAGGCTCAAACATTTTTCCCAAACCCTTGGCTATAACCTGGGGAATAGCTGCGAATAGCCGACATCTCAAAGCAAACTGCATCACAGAAACAATGTGTTTTGGGGGGAATGGAAGAGGGCAGGGGAGGTGAGGAGGCCATCAGGGAAATGGGGGGAGATGGCAAAGATGAGGGTGCACTTGGTGAACCTGAGGGGGGGGAAAAAATGTTGAGGCATTTTTCTGATATTCGCAGCTATTTGTGAATTTAGAGTGTACATGGTGGCAAGCGTGAAATTGTTAATTTCGGCATTGCTGGCTTTCACATTTCAAAAGCCCACTTTCTACGGAGCCTTTCTGGGTTGTGGATGGCCTGGAGAGCCATAGAAATCTCTAATCTAACTATACTGTGTCCCCCGGACTAATTCCTGGACTGCTCCTCTGTCTGGATCAAAGGCCGCCTACTATCCCTGCAGTAATGATTGTGAGTTTGGCTGTTCTACCATTTCTAACTCTCCCGAGGCATTGCCAATGCTGTACTCTCTATTCATTATCTTATCTAACCTCATTCCTTTTTACTACATTTAATTCTTTCATACATGTATATCAGTGCTTCTGTTTCCCTGTGAACCATCTGCATTCAATGTTTGCTGCATTCAAAATCGTTTTCTGGGGGTGTGCTGCTTAATTTGAATTTGGGTGCTTCTTTCCCCCCTGATCCATGTCATTCTCCCTCACGCAGCCTACAAGGCCACCTAGGGAGCTAGCCAGAACTGTGCAGCTCTCTCACTCCTTGACTTAAACCTCTGCCTTCCGATGGCTCCCTCCATCTCTCCTATATTCTGTAACTGCTACACTATCTCCTATCCCCCATCTCTGTCCGGCAAGAAAAAGCAAAAAAAAGATATCCTGATTGCAAACCTGGGACTTCCCATTGCAGACACCTATGACAGTACTTCCTCTAGAGAGGTTTTCACTGATATCCTTTTCTCTGTCCCTTCTCCTGATTGCTGGACTCCCCATCTCATCTACACTCTCTCCCTACTTACGCTCTTCTATTAACAGTGGCACCAAGTGAGAAGTCCTCTTGGCGGGCTTCGCATTCCTCTTGTTCCTTCATTAATGTCGATCACACTGGCACCGTCCTGGTTCAGGGCCCACAACCTACCTCCTACTCTTTGACCGCATCCTGCTCAGTCAAAAAATACTCCTGACATCTGTCTCCTTCTTGAAGACATTGACCTTGACATTCTTGTGCTTACCGAGACTTTGTTCAATGCCAGCTCAGTCACTGCCTTTGACTCCTTCCTCCCTCTTGGATGCAAGATGTATCCGCGCTTAGAAACCTCTGGTTATTAAGCGCATTATAAATAACCTATCATATCATAAGATCATCTCCAAGCCTCGACCTCACCGCACTGATGGGCGTGCTGCCTTAATTTTCCCTGAGTGGGTAACTGCCTCCATCTTACTGTGGGATGTATTTACCCATGCATCCTAGCCCTACCTCAAAACTGTGCAGTACTGACATGGAAAACATCATGATGGCCAGAGCTTCCCAGAAAATGCACAGGGAAATGCATGAAGAATAGGCTGCCATTCATTTTTGCCGATGTTATGGGCACAGAAGGAAACTGCCTAAAACCACCATTGGACTACCCACACAGTAGTCTGAAACCATTGGGAATGGCAATGCTGATTGCCAAATGCAACCTAGAATTGTTGGGAATTCATTTTCTTAAATCCCAAAAATGGGTGCAGTACCAGTACTCACCACTATCCAAAAGCCGGCAGTTTAAAACCACCCTGTGTTTCTCTGAAGGCAGGCTCAAACTGTCTATTTTAAACATTGCAACACATCTAAAAACTCACTGGACACCAGCAGACATTTGGTAGAATGGAGTGTTGTGTGCCTACAAAATCTGGGAAATGAAGAGCCCAAAACAATGCTTATAACAAAACTGCTATGGAGTCAGCAGTTTAAGTTGCACTGGATTTAAAGACACTAAAATCGAAAATGTTTAGATTAAATGAGTGAGCTATGTTTGGTGTCACATGCCTTTGTAACTGTTTAAATGTCATAGTTTTAAACTTAGAATCAGCCTTCTAGCTGCATATGTAAAAATGTTTAGTTTTATTTGAATGCAGAAACTGGGGAACAAAAAGTGACATTTTATCTGAAACCCGGCTTAAGGAACTTGATTCTGCCTGGCAACTACCCCCATCAGCAGTGAAACTTGAGTCACCACTGTGTTCCCAGGCCAACCTTCCTTTTGCTGCCCCACTAAGGATATGCCATCTATCTGATAATTGAATTGCCTGGGCTCTGCAGGAGAGTGAACAAAGCCCTCTTCACTCAGGCAAAGGTTTTTATTACCGCAGTCGTAAAATGTAGCTTCCTCTTGGCAAGAGCTGGGAGGGGCACTGCCTGTGAGAGCAAGCTGGCTTGGCAGAAACTGGAAAGACTGGTTTCTATACCATGTGACCTGGGAAACCACACCCCTTTGGAGCCAGAACATAACTTTAAAAAGATGAATAACTCATAGAGCGGACATGTGAAAATTTTATAAATGATACCATAATTCTTGTGATTTTTCTGCCCACATTTTAAGAGGTTTTTCGACCCGGTGGCATGTTCAGGGGGGTTTTAGCGGAAAAACGGATATTACTCTAAATGTATGCATGTTAAAAATCTGAAACTTCATCAGTTAATGTCCCTACTCCCTGCACACATGTATGTAAAGTTGGGTCAATGTCAGAAATTGCAAAATCAGTTAAAAAGTGAAATATGTGCCATTTCTGAATGCAAGCTCCCAGGAAGAGCAGAGTTTGAACAGGGTATACCTCCTGTAATGCATGATGGGTGCATATGATTTTAAAACAATATGTACCTCTGCAAATATGTATTTGTTTCAAATCTAGATTTGTGTGTAAGTTGACAGGAGGAGTGGACTTTCTGCAGGCTGTAAAATGACATCACTCTGACTCACAGTTCATTCCCCAATCAAATGATAAATGGAAGTTTGACCAATTAGAAGCTGAGAGAGAGGTAGGGTCAGTGATGCTAGAACACACCCACATTCTAAACACATAAAAGCAGACAGACAGGACAGATAGGGACTTTCCAAATCCATCTGCAGCGGGACGCTCTGCCGGAAAAATCCATACTTACCTCCATCAACCTCCAGAAAGCCAAACTAGAGACTTCAATCTATCCAGAACTAAGAGAACCAGAGAGAAAGCAGTGCTGTACCCAGAGAGACCCAGGCCAGCAGAGAGAGACCAGAGCCCAGTCCAAAACCCTGACCAGATCCGTGATGAGGCCCATTTCACTCAAGAATATAGTGTGAGTACCTAGAAAACTGTGCAGAACCAATCTCTTAGTTAAAATAATATAATTCAATCTAGCTTAATCTAAGTAGAACTGTCTCCTAACTGTCACCTGTCATTTGTAAAGCTGTCACTTGTCATTTTTAGTTGCAAGCTGCACTTGTCATTTTGAGCTTTTGAAATTTGCAAACCCAAAAACGACCTTTATTAAATCGCTCATATCTCCACGACCGTTTGGGCTAGAGACTTGCAGTAACTTTCCTCTGATAGCTTAGAATCGTAGCTTTGAATCGCACCAAGAACCGCATTCCTACCCCTTATAGTTTTACCGCAATCGCGGAACACGCATCCGCGAATTTTACCGCGATTTGCAATTTCTTCACATGTAAAAACTGCTGCTGTTTGCTTTCCATTTGCCAGAAATTCGTTTTAACCTGCTAACTATCCCTGCATCATTGCTAGTGTGAGCCTGGACTAATATTAACTAGATACCACTCACCCTGAACCTCTGAAAGGGAATTAAAAAGCATTTCCAGCATATTTCTCATTCATTGCCAGCACATATCAAAGCAATTTGGGCCTGTGATTTCAAAACTCCTACCTGTTTTCTGTTGTCTAATCTTGCTGGGTTGAACTGAATTACATTGATTGCATTTCTGAGAACTGTGTGTTTCCTTCCATTTCCTTGCATTGCATCAAGGGGGGGAGGGGATTGCCAGAGAAAAGTGATTACATTGTTTGGTTGAAATCATATTGAGTATTTTCTGTACTGCATTCATTGAATATTGCATCCACCTGAGCTTACATAAAGCATCCTCTACCACATTATACTTTTGTTCCAATTTACCAGTGTGCTATCTTATCCATTTCATGTCAACTCATTAGTGATTATAAAGAAGTGTGCTAGTGCCAGATTCTCCGTTGTTGATCTTTATCATATCAGATTAAGTGTGCTATTCAATTATTAATTTATTATAAAGCGTGATATATATATATCTATTTTAAATTATCAAATAAACCTTTTAAACTTGCAAAACAGAACTACTTCTTGGCTCAGTGGGGTCAGGGGGATTCCAAGAGAGGGGTGTTATACAGGGGTAGTCATCCAGAACGCATGAACTGGACCTAAAGATATATCAATAAGGGTTTTCATTCAGTATTCTAGACTAGGCGTTAACTTAGCTGTAGTGCTGAATTGAATCCTCTTACAAATTGGGGGCTCGTCCGGGATGTTGGGTTAGATTTACCACTTGTGCAGCTTAATACAGTGTGCTAACTGACGGGATACATACATCCGGTCGGATCACCACGCTGCATTACGCTGTGAAGCATTCCTCAAAAGGGACACTCCAAGAAAAGTTCTGTTCTGCAAATATAAAATACAAACTTCTGTAAGTCAGGACAGAGACCAATCTCTAGAATGACGACCTTAGTAGACATGAAAATAGCCAGAGAGCACCTCTTGCACAAGCTATTTGTGAGAGGTGAATGGACCGAACAGGGCCAGGATGCGTGGTTGCAGGCCATCACACAACAGGTCACTGAAACAGGGTCAGATATATATAGAGATCAGGGTCCCTTACATGTGGCCCTGAGTGAACTATATATGGCTCCTAAAGCCAAAGATGAACACAATAAGATTGCCAGGGTAGCGGCGTATTTATATTTACATATGGGAGCCGTGCAGGACAAATGTGCTGAAGGCCAAGATCTGGCGAGTAGGCAACTGCTGGCATTACAGAAGGTCCAATCTGACCTGGTCTCTTCTGAGCAGAGGCTGCAGAGGAGCCAGGAGTCAGAAAATGACAGCAGACTGTACATCACTAAAATGAAGGAGGATATGGATGAGCTGCAAAAGGAAAAGTCAGAACAGGATACCAGATTTCTGGCCCTGCAGAAGGAGCACCAAGACAGTTTGGACTCCTTACTGCAGAGCCAGAAAAAGCTGGAGCAACAATTAGACTTTAACAGGGCATGCACGGAGCAGGTAGCCACCCTGCAAAGTCATCTAGATAGAGTGAAGGTAGAGAGCAACAAGCTGATCTTGAAAGACCTGGATACCCAGGCAGAGTTTGATGAGGAGCGCCAAAAAGCTGGTGCCCTTCAACGGCAAAGGGACGACCTGGCGGCACAAATGCAGGCTCTTAGTCAGGAAAGAGACGCCTTAGGCCAGGAAGTCTGCCATTTAAAAAGAAAAATGGAAGAAAATCACCTGGCCCACCAGGGACTGGGTGATCTCCAAAAAGAACACCAGAACTTGTTAGAGCACACCAGGAGGGTGGAGGATGCTCTAGCAAGAAAGGAGCAGGCCAATAGGGACACAGCTCAGGAGGTAACCCTCCTGCAGCAAAGACTGGCCCAGTTCTCCAGGACCAACCAGGAAGCACAGAGGGAAAACGAGGCCCTCTGTGAACACAATGATAGGCTCCAACAACAGGTAGCGATGCAGGAGAGACTGATAGAGTCGAGTAAGGCCTTAACTGAAGAACTGAA
Organism: Ambystoma mexicanum; assembly: GCF_040938575.1. Classification (NCBI taxonomy): domain Eukaryota; kingdom Metazoa; phylum Chordata; class Amphibia; order Caudata; family Ambystomatidae; genus Ambystoma; species Ambystoma mexicanum. The sequence goes on along the minus strand of NC_090933.1, from coordinate 19,787,289 downwards.
GGCACAAATGCAGGCTCTTGCATTGCAACAGGGAGCAGGGGCGGATAGAGATGAGGTTCGCTGGGAAAGGGAAACTCCGGAGCATAACCTCAGGAGCCCTAGTACCAGAGGCCCTCATACCTCTCAGTCCCTGGACTCTGCCACCCCCATGTTCCCTGGCGCACATGAGCACAGGGCCACAGGGATGGCAGATTACTATCCAGCTAAGAGTATGGGGCTCATAGGCCAGAACCACTCAGGAATGGAGGGGTGGGCATCCGGGTATGGGCACCCAAGTACAGTACAGTTCAATGGGGAACCCCAGGAGAGTAGGCCCATTAAGGGCATCCTGAAAACCTCTGCCCAGTTAGGTCAGTGGAGGGGGTACCCATCAAATCCTGGCAGCAAGGAGGAATCTGAAGACCCCTCTGAACTGCGCAGGACACAGGAGACCAGGTCCCCACATTTTGCCAGCCATTCCCAGGCTCGCAGAATCCGGGAAAACCTGGAAGAACAGACGGGAACCTCTGGGAGCAGTGCCTCTGAGTCCGAGGAAGAATGGACAAGGGTTACCCGAACCAAAAAGGCCAATAAGGCAAAAAGGGCCTTGCTTAAGGACCCTTTAAAGCAGATTAAGGCGATCAGGAGCGTCATCACGCCTTACCATAAGAACGCTAAGTATTCTGTTTGGGAGCACTTAGAGTTGTTTGAGCAAATGATGGAGACTTTCCATATGAAGGACAGCCAAAGCTGTATTCAATATGTAAAGTGGACCTTCTCCCCGGAATACTCCAGTTTCTTTGCGGGGCTGGAGGACCAAAATCATTTAAGATGGTCCACATATAAGGCGGCCATCCTGAAACATTTTTCTGTTCACAGAAATCCTCAAGAGGCTCGCAAGGCAGCCTACAATTTGCAATGTGGGGAGGATCAGGCCCCACAAGAATTTGTGCAGGAGTTAAAGCGTGCTTTTGCACAGACCACAAGAAGGGTGCGCACGGATAGCAGGGAATTTATTAATACGTTTTTCCATGCCTTGCCCAAATATATCATGACCCAGCTCGTGAGGGATTTTCACGAGAAAAGATCTTTAGACTGGGTCATTGAACAGGCTACCCGGATCTATGAGGTGCAGAAACCGGTAGATAGCAAAAGTAATGCCCAGAAAAACCCCAAAGCCAACAGCACCCCTGCTGCTGCCAAGGTGGCAGAGGTAAAGGTCACCCCCGTTTTGGATTTGGAGATGGGGGGGCCTAAAAACCTACCTGCACCTAATAATGCTAGGCCCAGGAGGTCCTCGGGTCAGTCACAGACAGGGAGCCAAGGAGGCAGCCCCACAAATGGGGTCCCTCGCTCTCCTGATTATGTAAGTCCCCGTTACAAGGGAAATCGACCCATCCTGGGTTATGTGTGGACTCCTCCAGCCCAAGGGGGGGGATCCAGACAAGCACCTAACCCAGGGAACTTCCCTCCAAACTTCCCACAGGAGGGCAGAAATTTACCAAACCCTGGGCAGAACTTTTTCCCCAGATATCCACCCGACTTTCAGCCCCAAAACCATCCATCCTTCTTTCCCCAATTCCCTGAGCCCAGATCACTGAATCCGGGAGAGGGGAGGCCAAGGGTGGAGGGGTACCCAAATCTTCCCAACCCGGGGTATTACCAGAGGAGGGACAGCTACCCTTCCCGGGATCAGCCCAGGGGAGAAAACAGGGCCCCGTATCAGCCTGAGCGGGTTTCCCAGTTAGAGCGCCAGGTTCAAAACATGGCGCGGGACCTGGGTCACATACTGAGGGCTCAGCAGAACCCTCAGATGGGCGTGCCGGCGCAGAACGCACCCAACTCTGGACCTGGTGCTCCAGAACAATGACGGGGGCAGCACCCCGATAACTCACCGGTTCCCAGGGAGGAGGCACAAAGGGAAGGGGGGTGTAAAGCCTTGGAGGAAGCTTCCTTCCTCACTTGTAAACAGCCCCTGGAAACCCAGGAACCGGAAACGAAATCTCTTGCCCCTGAAAGTCTGCCTCCTAAGGAGCAGAGGGGGGGTAGGAGAAACAAAAGACCCAAACAGACTCAGTTTGAGGAGGAGGTACAGATCTTCCAATTTGAGGGAGAGGGATCCTCAGAGGATCCTGGGAAAAGGATCTTCTCCTTCAGAGAGGGGGGGAACTCCTCCTAAAGAAAAATGGGTCCCTAGGGATGCAAATCCAGACTGGGGAGATGTGGAGACTGAGCTACCGCCGCCCACCATCTCATCCCAGAACCAACCGCAAGAAAATCCCCTGGTTCAAACCCATCCTGGGGACTGCCTCCAAAAAGGGGGGGGCAGCCCAGAACCGGAACCAGGGGAACCCACAATGGCTCTGATCTCCAGTTGCCAACTTTTTCTTTCAGATTCCCAAGACTCTCCACAGAATTCTGCCCAAATCTCTTCGCTATCGATGTCCAAAACCAGAAAGTTAGCCCACCAGTTGTCCAAAAATGTACATTATCTGTGCCCCCTTGAGGAGAAGGAGGGAAGATATTATGCCCCGGTACAAGTACAGGGGCAGGGTACAATCTCGGCACTGGTGGACACTGGATCTCAAGCTACCCTTCTGTCCAGAAGGGCCTTTGATGAACTGAATGCAGGAAGGGGAGAGGATTACCAAATTCCTCTCACCTCTCTTCCGGGACAACTACAGAACTTTGACGGGAAGGAAATTCCCGTTGAGGGGACTGCAGACTTGGACATTAAAATTGGGCGACATAAGTTGAAACACCCGGTCATAGTTGTGACCCCAGAGGGCACCCCTTGTTTACTAGGGAATGACCTCCTGAGAAGGTTGTCACCCCTAATAGATTGTGTAAACAAGGTCCTCTGGACCCAGACTAGCCGACCAATAAAATTAAAACAGAGTGTTAACCATGTTAGTTTAAACGGCACCTGCCACATGGTTGAACAAAAATCTGACCAAGTAGAATTTCACTTCCAGAACAACCAGATTCCAGACGTGACAGTAATAGCGGTAGGACAACAGACTGGTGATGGGGGGTCCTCTCTATTTCTGAAAATCAACCTTCCTTCCAATTTAAGGTGGTATTCCACGCTGGAAGGAAACACTCTGAGATTCTATACTAATCCACAATCAGAAACTCACACTCCTATAGTCCAGAAAGATGTGAAATCAGCTCAGAGCCTGGCTGATATTCAGCAAATTGGAGAGCAGTTGTTCATCCCTGTTCAGTTAAATGATGGGAAGGACTCTGTTCTCGCTCGAGTGTGTGTGAACAACGGTAAGAGCTTCATCAGCGAAGCCATGTTTCGCCAACTTCCAAAAGATCCAGCCATTCCCACCTTCAAACTGATAGACAAATGGGAAATGGACCTGGAAGCACCTAATTCCAAACATCTCCTGCCAAGCAGGTGTATGCTCAAAATCTCCATTGGCAACAAGAGCATAGTCCACAATTGTTGGGTCGTGCGAGACGTCCCTGCCGCCTTTTACTTAGGCAGTGACATTCTCAATCGCTTTGCCATTAGTTTGGACCTAATAAACTTCAAAGCTTGGTCCCGATTAGCGGATAATCCCATGGGCTTTGATGATCCAGAAAAAGCATTTAGGTCAGCTCAATTACTACCTTATGCAGTTGAAATTCAGATCAAAGAGGAAGTCACCATCCCAGAAAGGACCCGACAATTCTCCCTGGAAGTGAAAGTTAAAAGGGGACAAGAGTTGAAAAACCCTGATGCTTACATACATCTAAATGCTTCTCTCCAACAGCAAGGGTTGGGGGTAAACCCAACACCATTAGTCAACATAGAACATGACACCATTCCAATAGAGGTGGATAACAGCGACTTAAAGAGTATTACTCTAGCCGCAGGCACCATTATTGGAATGGCGGTTGATGACCGACATTTCTCCATTGATCTTGTAAATGAACTGTTAGGACCAATCCCCAAGGACTGTTTTGACAGTGACAGTGATGACAATACAACACCAGACAGGATCTTTACCCGGCATGGGGGGAACTTCCTGGTGTACACTTCCTGCCCCTATGGTAAGGAAGATGTGACTTGTGACTTCAGGAGGGATGAGGTGATTTTCCAGGTCCATGAGGGCTGCCTTTCCCACCTGAAGCCTCCGATCCAAATCAGCACTCTGACCAGGGACTTCTCCACCCAGCTGGAGGAGGCCGCTGAAATAGCCAAACCAGAAGTCGTTCCAGGCTTCAGGCAGATGGTGGAAGAGAGAGTCAACCTAGCTGATGCCTGTGTGACTCTGGAACAAAAGCAAAAGTTGAAACAAGTTTTCTTGGATTTCCAAGATCTCTTTGCGGTAGACTCATATGACTGTGGTCGCACTGACATCCACACAACAACAATCCCCATGGACCCTGGCATGACTCCTGTGTTTGTGAAGCAATATCGTTTGCCTCTCGCATCCATGGAGTCCCTTACTGAAATAATTAAGAACCTTGAGTCCCGGGGAATAATCCGTCCAGTCCACAGCACCTTCAATAATCCGGTGCTGGGGATATTGAAGCCAAACGGCCAGTGGAGACTCTGCGCCGACCTCAGGGAGCTCAACAAACGGGTCCATACTTCCCGATGGCCTCTGCCCTACATTGACCAAGGGCTGGCCCAGATCCAGGGGTCACAGGTATTCACTGCAATAGACCTGACCAATGGATACTGGACTGTGCCTGTCAGTAAGGAGGACCAATACAAGCTGGCTTTTACCTTTGGGGGCCAGCAGTACACATGGACCCGGACTCCCTTCGGATACCTCAACTCCGGCAATGAATTCAATATTTTCCTACATAAGGCCATGCCCGACCTGGGTGCGAGGGGTAACCTGGCTTATGTAGATGATGTCCTCATCAAAAGTTCATCTGTGGAGGAACATATAGCGGAGATCCGTTATGTTCTGACACAGTTGAGGGCCGCCGGAGCAAAACTTTCCTTTCAGAAAGCACAGTGGTGTAGAACCCGTGTTAATTTCTTGGGGCATGAGATTACTCCTCAGGGTCTCTGTCCCCAGGAAAAGAAAGTGGAAGCACTTCAGAAACTGAAAGACCCCACAACTCTGCGGGAACTAAGGAGCCTCCTTGGACTGACTAATTACAGCAGAAAGTTCATTGAGGGCTACGCAGAGATCACCAGACCCCTGATTCATCTCCTAAAGGGGGGGGTCAAGTGGGAATGGGGTCCAGAACAATCCGAGGCAGTAAGACAACTCAAGAGAAGCCTCTCACAAGCGCCTTGCCTAGCTTACCCTGTCAGAAACAAGGAGTTCTTCCTGGAGACGGGGTTCTCTAATACGTGCTTGACGGCAGTATTATACCAAAAGCATGACAAGGTCAATAAAGTAATCTCCTATGCGAGCAAAACTTTATCCTCTGTGGAGGAAAAATTCAACGATTGTGAGAAGGCACTCCTGGCAATGGTGTGGGCATTGAAGAATTACCGCCCGTTTATCCAGGGGGAACACATCATAGTGGAGACTCCACACCAGCCTCTGCAATATCTCCAAAGTGACAGAATCCGGGCCGGAAATGTGAGTAATTCCCGAATTACTTCCTGGATTCTGTCAATGCAAGGCTTTCCTGTGGAGGTCCGATATGGCCAAAACAAGAAGAGTCCCCTCGCGCAAGGTCTGGCTGACTTGCATGATTGTGCCAGAGAAAACTGTCTCGAGGACGAAAGTCTAAAAATCAAGGACAACATGGAGGCATACCTTAATTCCCCACACAAAGTCTTTGAAGAGGACAAGTGTGAGGGAATGCCCACTGTCTATGTGGATGGATGCTCTTACCATGTTGACAACAACGGGGAGAAAGAACTGGTGGCCGGCGTAGGGAATGCATGGGTGAATGAGTTCCCAGAACCCTCCGCTGGATACAAAATTGGTCCCCGAAGTAGTCAGGTGGCAGAATTGATGGCTGTGCATCAGGCCATCCTCACTGCTGTCCAGCATCAACTCCACGAACTGGTCATAATCACAGATTCGGATTATGTACGGAATGGGTTCGTGGAGCACCTGGTTAATTGGAAAACCAGAGGCATGTTATGTGCTAACAACAAACCCTTGAAACATGGGAAGTTGATCCAAAACATTGATGATCTGGTCACCTCGAATGGGATGACCATCTATTGGAAAAAGATCAAGGGTCATTCCAAAGTAGAGGGACCAGACAAAACTGGAAATGACTTAGCTGATCAGCTGGCCAAAACCGGGGCCATCCCAGGGGATCTAATTGAGATTGAGTCCCTGTTGGGGGAAATCCAGGTCACTGCTATCACTAGGTCCCAGACCAATGCTCACAACGACCTTTCAATTGCACAATGGAGTAAGGAGACCCCTGATGCTGATTTGATTACCGCTCAGAAGGGGGATCCAGTTATTGGTAAATTTTACCAGCACCTTGAGGACCCTGAGAACTTTCCCCTGACGGATACCGATTACATTGGGAAAGAGGACCTAAGAGTGTTGATGAAATGTCCAAAAATGTTCCGGATCCAAGACGGTTTGCTGGTAAGGAAATCCAAAGCTGGCCACAATCAGTGGGTGGTTCCTACCTCATTCCGAAGCCTGATGTTAAGTCACGCCCATGATGCGGCCACTGCCGGTCATAGGGGGTTTCACACAACATTGGAAATCTTAAGAGAGGTTGCATACTGGCCACACATGGGGCAGGACCTCGACCAATACTTGAAGGGGTGTCTTGTGTGTGCACAGTTTCAGCCATCATCCCTCACGCACCGGGCACCTCTCCAAAAGAGGGGGATGACACTGCCATGGTCAGATTTACAAATCGACTTTGTAGGCCCCGTGATTCGCTCGGCTAGGGGGAATAAGTACATGTTGACTGTGACATGCTTGTTTACCAAGTGGGTGGAATGTCTCCCAGCCCCAAACTGCAAGGCAGAAACTGCAGCTGCCTTGATGATTAACCACATCTTTTCCCGTTTTGGTCTACCTCAAAGGATTGAGTCAGACAGAGGTAGCCACTTCACCAGTGAGGTAATGACAAAGATGTGGGAGATACTGGGGGTCAAGAGAAAGCTGCATATTGCTTACCGGCCAGCTTCTTCTGGGGCAGTAGAGAGATATAACCGGACAATTGTGAGCATATTAAAGAAGTTTGTGGCAGATTCTGGGCCAAGTTGGGATATCCGATTACCTCTGGTCCTAATGGCTATCAGATCTACCCCTTCATCTGCAACCAAAATGTCACCATTTGAGTTGATGACTGGGCGCAAGATGGTGCTTCCGCAGCATTTGCTCTACAGGACCCAAGAGCAGACACTGATAAATGCCTCCACTACTCATGAGTATGCAGAGAATTTAAGGAAACACCTCCAACATGCTTTTGCTTACGCTCAGCGGAATCTAGAAAGATCAGCTGATAGCATGAAGACCCATTATGACCTGAAAACTTCCAGGAAGGAATATCAGGTGGGAGACCGGGTCTATCTATACAACTTCCAAAGGAACCAGGCCAAGCAGCGCAAATTTTTGCCTACATGGAAAGGACCCTTTGAGATCGTCGATAAGATCTCCCCTGTGGCCTACAAGATCCGCATCCCCAAAGGCGGTTCGGCAGAGGGGGAAGACAAGTGGGTCCACATAAACCAGTTGAAATGTTGCCATCCCAGGCACACTCTGCAACAACTGGAGGAATCCTCTGGAATCCTAGCGGGTACTGTCTCAGACTAATTCAGTTCCAATCATAAAACATACCACATCTAGTCTCTAAAATATTGTGATTTGCATGAAACTGTCTCTTAGTTATACTGTTTTTTTTATCAAAGTAAGAATGTAATGTTTCGTCATGATGAAATGCATATGCTGTCCCACCATCTCAACAGTGGTGGAAAAACGTCTATGAGTAGGTATTGCCGCTCTTCCTTTGTCGTCCTAGGAGAAAGAAAACCTTGAGACGGGCCAAGGAGGACGATCCGGAGACCGGGAGCTGAGACGCAACGGGCTCGGGGTACCGCCCAATATTCCCATCAGGACCGGCGAGGAGAACCGATCGATCCGACCGGATGGAGGAAAAGATGCTGAACTGTGCCATCTATTGGAAGAAGATGAGGAAACATCCCAGATCTTGCGAGTCCCATTCGTGAAATAGAATGGCCATCGCAAGAGGGGGGCTTGTGGGATGTATTTACCCATGCATCCTAGCCCTACCTCAAAACTGTGCAGTACTGACATGGAAAACATCATGATGGCCAGAGCTTCCCAGAAAATGCACAGGGAAATGCATGAAGAATAGGCTGCCATTCATTTTTGCCGATGTTATGGGCACAGAAGGAAACTGCCTAAAACCACCATTGGACTACCCACACAGTAGTCTGAAACCATTGGGAATGGCAATGCTGATTGCCAAATGCAACCTAGAATTGTTGGGAATTCATTTTCTTAAATCCCAAAAATGGGTGCAGTACCAGTACTCACCACTATCCAAAAGCCGGCAGTTTAAAACCACCCTGTGTTTCTCTGAAGGCAGGCTCAAACTGTCTATTTTAAACATTGCAACACATCTAAAAACTCACTGGACACCAGCAGACATTTGGTAGAATGGAGTGTTGTGTGCCTACAAAATCTGGGAAATGAAGAGCCCAAAACAATGCTTATAACAAAACTGCTATGGAGTCAGCAGTTTAAGTTGCACTGGATTTAAAGACACTAAAATCGAAAATGTTTAGATTAAATGAGTGAGCTATGTTTGGTGTCACATGCCTTTGTAACTGTTTAAATGTCATAGTTTTAAACTTAGAATCAGCCTTCTAGCTGCATATGTAAAAATGTTTAGTTTTATTTGAATGCAGAAACTGGGGAACAAAAAGTGACATTTTATCTGAAACCCGGCTTAAGGAACTTGATTCTGCCTGGCAACTACCCCCATCAGCAGTGAAACTTGAGTCACCACTGTGTTCCCAGGCCAACCTTCCTTTTGCTGCCCCCACTAAGGATATGCCATCTATCTGATAATTGAATTGCCTGGGCTCTGCAGGAGAGTGAACAAAGCCCTCTTCACTCAGGCAAAGGTTTTTATTACCGCAGTCGTAAAATGTAGCTTCCTCTTGGCAAGAGCTGGGAGGGGCACTGCCTGTGAGAGCAAGCTGGCTTGGCAGAAACTGGAAAGACTGGTTTCTATACCATGTGACCTGGGAAACCACACCCCTTTGGAGCCAGAACATAACTTTAAAAAGATGAATAACTCATAGAGCGGACATGTGAAAATTTTATAAATGATACCATAATTCTTGTGATTTTTCTGCCCACATTTTAAGAGGTTTTTCGACCCGGTGGCATGTTCAGGGGGGTTTTAGCGGAAAAACGGATATTACTCTAAATGTATGCATGTTAAAAATCTGAAACTTCATCAGTTAATGTCCCTACTCCCTGCACACATGTATGTAAAGTTGGGTCAATGTCAGAAATTGCAAAATCAGTTAAAAAGTGAAATATGTGCCATTTCTGAATGCAAGCTCCCAGGAAGAGCAGAGTTTGAACAGGGTATACCTCCTGTAATGCATGATGGGTGCATATGATTTTAAAACAATATGTACCTCTGCAAATATGTATTTGTTTCAAATCTAGATTTGTGTGTAAGTTGACAGGAGGAGTGGACTTTCTGCAGGCTGTAAAATGACATCACTCTGACTCACAGTTCATTCCCCAATCAAATGATAAATGGAAGTTTGACCAATTAGAAGCTGAGAGAGAGGTAGGGTCAGTGATGCTAGAACACACCCACATTCTAAACACATAAAAGCAGACAGACAGGACAGATAGGGACTTTCCAAATCCATCTGCAGCGGGACGCTCTGCCGGAAAAATCCATACTTACCTCCATCAACCTCCAGAAAGCCAAACTAGAGACTTCAATCTATCCAGAACTAAGAGAACCAGAGAGAAAGCAGTGCTGTACCCAGAGAGACCCAGGCCAGCAGAGAGAGACCAGAGCCCAGTCCAAAACCCTGACCAGATCCGTGATGAGGCCCATTTCACTCAAGAATATAGTGTGAGTACCTAGAAAACTGTGCAGAACCAATCTCTTAGTTAAAATAATATAATTCAATCTAGCTTAATCTAAGTAGAACTGTCTCCTAACTGTCACCTGTCATTTGTAAAGCTGTCACTTGTCATTTTTAGTTGCAAGCTGCACTTGTCATTTTGAGCTTTTGAAATTTGCAAACCCAAAAACGACCTTTATTAAATCGCTCATATCTCCACGACCGTTTGGGGTAGAGACTTGCAGTAACTTTCCTCTGATAGCTTAGAATCGTAGCTTTGAATCGCACCAAGAACCGCATTCCTACCCCTTATAGTTTTACCGCAATCGCGGAACACGCATCCGCGAATTTTACCGCGATTTGCAATTTCTTCACATGTAAAAACTGCTGCTGTTTGCTTTCCATTTGCCAGAAATTCGTTTTAACCTGCTAACTATCCCTGCATCATTGCTAGTGTGAGCCTGGACTAATATTAACTAGATACCACTCACCCTGAACCTCTGAAAGGGAATTAAAAAGCATTTCCAGCATATTTCTCATTCATTGCCAGCACATATCAAAGCAATTTGGGCCTGTGATTTCAAAACTCCTACCTGTTTTCTGTTGTCTAATCTTGCTGGGTTGAACTGAATTACATTGATTGCATTTCTGAGAACTGTGTGTTTCCTTCCATTTCCTTGCATTGCATCAAGGGGGGGAGGGGATTGCCAGAGAAAAGTGATTACATTGTTTGGTTGAAATCATATTGAGTATTTTCTGTACTGCATTCATTGAATATTGCATCCACCTGAGCTTACATAAAGCATCCTCTACCACATTATACTTTTGTTCCAATTTACCAGTGTGCTATCTTATCCATTTCATGTCAACTCATTAGTGATTATAAAGAAGTGTGCTAGTGCCAGATTCTCCGTTGTTGATCTTTATCATATCAGATTAAGTGTGCTATTCAATTATTAATTTATTATAAAGCGTGATATATATATATATATCTATTTTAAATTATCAAATAAACCTTTTAAACTTGCAAAACAGAACTACTTCTTGGCTCAGTGGGGTCAGGGGGATTCCAAGAGAGGGGTGTTATACAGGGGTAGTCATCCAGAACGCATGAACTGGACCTAAAGATATATCAATAAGGGTTTTCATTCAGTATTCTAGACTAGGCGTTAACTTAGCTGTAGTGCTGAATTGAATCCTCTTACATTACCTAGTCCTCTTTTGAAAGCCTGGTCTGCAAGTTGGTGAACCCTCCCACCTCCAGCCTGACCATTGCTAACATCTACTGTCCTCCAGGCACTGTCTCCCTATTCCTCTCTGAATGGGCTGGCTTCTGCTCTTCTTTACTTGCTTCCACTTCTAACCTTTGCTCCTGGGTGACTTTAACATTCAATTGGACTCTGCCGGCTCCTAGACCTCTCTATTCACTGATCTCTGCTTCTCGCTTTCCCTTTCCATTCTCCCTTCTGGGCCAACCCACACAGCTGGACACACTCTGGATGCCCTCATACACTTGGATCCCTCTCCCCCCCATTAGTCATCCATCTGTCCTGGTCTGACCACTCTCTCTCCTCTCACCTGGGTCCCATTGGCCCCCTTACCACCCTCCAAAAAGTTGCACCAACCTTGTTCACCAACACATGCCCGATAAAATTAGTCACTGCAGCTGCCTTCGCCTACTACCTACCTCCTAACCCTCCGACCCCTGCCCTCATCTCCCTACACCTGTCCATCACCAATACTTTGACATTGTTGCCCCAGTCATGAGGATTCGTCTGAAACCTGCTTCAAAGCGTAACACTTGGTACGACTCTGAACTTGCAGCCCTGAAACGAAATTGCAGGGCAGCAGAAAGGAAGTGGCTAACCTCAAGCTCATCCTCTGGCAAACTGGCCTGCTGCCTGCTCCATAGGCAATACAAACTTGCCATCCGTGCAAAGAAAAGAGCCCACATTCAGGTACGGGTCTCCGTCGCATCCAATAACTCGGCTGAACTTTTCAAAATCTGCAGGGAACTAGCCAACCCCTCCACAGTCTCCTCCTCTCCTTCTCCTTCACAGGCCATTTGCGATGCATTGGCCTCACACTTTGCCACCAAACCACAGGACATTCTGACCTCAGTTTCTACACTCCCCCGCATCCCATCCCACAGCCCGCCTCCACACCCCTCCTTCCTCCTTTCTTTCTTACTCACTCACCTGTCACTCCTGAGGAAGTTACCAGAATTGTCTGCTCCATGAAGGTCTCTTCTAAACAGATCTCCCCTTGCTCATCCAGGACCATCAAGGATAACATTGACTCTCTTGTCCCTGCTCTCGCTGAGTTCTGCAATCACTCTTTTACCACAGGATCTTTCCCCATTCCCCTAAAGCACTTCCTTGTGCTCCCACTCCTGAAAATAACTTCCTCTGACCCTTCCTGCCCTGCCAGCTATTGCCCTATTTCCATCACCCCTTCCTAGGGAAGATTCTCAAGAAGCTGGCCTTGCCCCAACTTAACTCTCACACTGAACTTGTTGGAGGCCTCCATGACCATCAATCTGAATTCTGAGCATCCCGCGGCACGGAAACTGCTCTTCTGAACACCTGTGAAGAACTGCTTGCCTCTCTTGACTCCAACTCCCCAGCGGCCCGTATCCTTCTTGATCTCTCCTCTGTGTTTGACATAGCCATCCTTATACAAAAGCTCGACAATACACTTGGTATCTCAGAGCGGGCACTGGACTGGCTGTCCTCTTTCCTCACTAATCGCTCTTCCCAAGTTATCCTGGGCCCATTCACCTCTCCTCTCCTACTTCCATCGCCACATGTGGCGTCCCCCAGGGTTTTATTCTCTCCCCCTGGCTCTTTAACATCTACCTTGTCCTCCTTGCACACCTCATCTCCTCCTTCTTAAACTTCCAGTGTTACGCAGATGACACAGAGCTCGTCTTCAGACTCCTGGATGCTTGCACTCTCCATCATCCCTGACTGCCTTTCTGCCATCCAGTCTTGGTGAACCTCCAATGTACTCTGCCTCAACACCTGAGATCCTTCCCTACACCCTGGCCTTCCTCCTTGGGTTCTACCCCTGCTCCTTCAACTGAAGCCAAAAACCTTGCAGTCATCTCTGACTCCTCTCTCTCCTCCTTCCCTCACACTCAGGATATTGCCAAGAAGTCCAACTAACAGCTTCTTCCTTCTCAAAGAAATTCTACCTTTCCTGACTTTCCCGCAGAGGCTCAATGTGACTCAAGCTCTAGTTCTCTCTAGACTTCGCTTACTGTAATAGCCTTCTCCTGAATCTTCCTTCCTCCACTCTGCGACCCCTTCAGCTTATCCAGAATAGAGCAGCAACACTTATCCGTGGCCTTAAACCCAGGAACCGCATCTCTCCTGCTCTAAAAAGTCTTCACTGGCTTCCGGTTGCCACATGGATTAAATTCAAATCCCTCTGCATCATCCACAAGGCTGTGTGTGCCTGGGCACCACACTATCTTCAACTCTATTTTAATAAATACTCTCCCACTAGATCTCTTCACCTCTCTGGCACCAACTCTTTGTGTGTAAAGTGTTTTGCTAAAAATAGGGCATGGGGTCGCTCCCTCCTTTGGGATAGCCTCCACAGCGCCTTGAGCAGGATCTTCTCAAATTCTGGAAGTGCCTTAAGACTTTCCTCTTTTCCTCCTTCATCCCTCATCCCACCTTCTCTCTTCTGCTAGTCCCATGGTTGCTGAATCGGTGTACTTGACCCTTATGCATCTTCGGGGCCTTGACCTCCCTCATCGATTGCTGCCAAGTCCTGTCTATCCACAGCACTTTGCATCTGCACACCCATCACACTTACACCTCCCACAGCCCTGCCGTGTAGCACTCAACATTCCTAGCACTTCCACCCTGGTTCTCCCACGAGCTTGGACTCCCCAGCACTTACCCCCTCTTCCCTCTTCCTGTCTGCACTTGCATGTTCCGAATACTCACAAGGCATAGTTGGTTCTTCCTTCTTCCTCTTTCCCTCAGCCCTTAATATTGGGTTGTAATGTACCCTCACTCCCTCCCTGCCCTGTAGGAGCTTTGAAACAGTATATTATTATTGTAAAAAGCACCTAACAAGCAAACAATAAATAAAAATAAAACTACACATAGCTGCAGCTATCTGTAGTCCATACACTGAAAATAGGCATCTGAGACTCCCATACAGGCAGTAACTGGGACCAACCCAGCTTAGCTTCAAAGCGAGGAAGGGCAAACCCCCTCAGGCCATGTTGCCTAGTAAATGAGCACAAGAGTTACAAGACGACTTGACCACTTAGAGCAACATGGCCTGAGGGGGCCAGCCCTTTCCTTGCTTAGAAGCTAAGCAGGATTGGTCCCAGTCACTGCCGGTATGGAAGACATGGGTCCCGGATGCTGTGTGTTTTCTTAATTTTAATTATCTCATAACACACTAAGAAAACACATGCTGCTTCTCAGGGCATAAGTAAAGGACATGTGGGTGGACAGAGAAACTTTTTGGCATATGGCGGACGCAACCCTTTTTTATTTTTTGAGGTTTTGGCAAGCTTGTTCGAGTATTTGGCTACCAGTATTTTCCTCGGGTTGTCATATTCCCAGTGCAGATGCTTACCCACACAAACTTGTCTCATATTGTATTTCGTTTTCCAGGGTATATTTCACTAGAGATAGCTTGGTTTAAAAAGTGAGCACCTTTTTATACTTTGCCAGGATTTTTATGGTGTTTTGCTCTTTTGTCTTGCACACTTTCTTCTAAGGGGGGAGGTCAATTGGGCTACATTTGTATATTTCACTTTAAGCTAGATGTTCACTTACATGCGTATATTCATGGGTGACAGCTTGTGATTTTCGCTATGGGGACAAAAACACCTGGGCATGTCATTTTTGCAGCCTGTAATTTAGAGAGAGAATCAAGAAAGGAAATGCAGGCAGTGCAGTGAAAATGCAACCTGCCTGCTGATGCCTCACTAATATTTGCATTCCAATTTGCACAAACATCCATACATATATGTATAATAAAATGTAAAACTGTTCTAGACAAAAGGGGATCTTCTAATATCTCACATTATTGACAGAAATTGACATTGATATTAGGTGATTCACACAATTTACATTATGCCTCTCTGCCTGAAAGCAATCTCTCCATAAAATCCAAAAGCAAAGTCATTCTCAGAATCAAGTGTGACGTTGTGTCGCCTTCAAAGACCACTCTGACTCCTGAAGTTATTTTAAGGGTGTTTATTTGGGAACTTTACAATTCTCAAGGATTTAGATGGAATGGCCAAACTGCAGAAAAAAGGGCTTTAGGGGATTTTGGCTCCAGGCTGTTCCTCGCTCTCTCACCCCCCTTACGCTACTGCCGCCTTAGCCTAGGCATCCCCAACCCCCGGTTAGTACTAGGGCTTGGTGACCCCTACTCTCTGTAGTCTCTCCGACTTAAATTGGCTTCCCTAAGACGTGCGCTGTCTGATATCCCAAGGGCCTTCTAGCTGTCCCTTTCCTAGCATGCTTAGTGTTTTAAAGGAGTCAAGGGATCATGCCTCTCTCCATGCTGTTTGTCGACCAGCGCTCATGTACATTCTCCCCTTGCCCAGCTACTCTGATCCCATGGTGTTCTCCTCCCCAAAACGTGACTGTCCGCCTGATGTTACACTCCTCCTTTAGATGTTATTTTCTCTCCTCCTCTTACTAGCCTCCTTCTCTACTCACTTCTACCGCTACCTCGGACTACCGGTCTACTAGTCCACCTACCCCTACCTCTCTCCTATGCTTCCACTCTCTTCACCACTACTACTGCTACCTTTACTCCACTACAGCTTCTCCTTGCTACCACTCCTCTTCATCTCCTACTGCTACTGTGTCCACTACTTCTCTGCTTCTGCTGCCAATACCACTTTACGGCTTCCAATACTTCTCTCTTCCCTTACTGCTACATGTTATCTTCCACTACATCTTCCACTCCCTACTAACCCTTCTCTGCTGTTTGAACTCCTACTTCCTCCATTTCCAGCCACTACTCTACCATTAAAAACACCTCTACTAGTCATACTACAACTATGTTGTTACCTCCACTGCCACTATCCCTTCCCATACACCCTCTACCACCTTCCTTTGCTCCTAGTCTATCCACTACCCCACTCAAGCATTCACATCCACTCCAGAGACACCTCTCTTCACCGACCTCTACACTCCTTCCACTCAGTCCTCCTCTGATCTCTAGGTCATCCTCCTTCCATCTCCTGAACTTGCCCTTCTAATCCCACACTTAACCATTTCCAAACTTCTCTTTATATAACGCTCCCTCAGCCAGGATTGCCAACTAACCACTTACCTGAGCTGAGGGTGTGTGGAAAGGGCAGGACTGGGGACTGCTTGATAAGGGCTTTAAAGCACCGCCCCTTTTGACATATTCGGCTTGCCACGTTCAGGATACAGGAGGTAAAGTCTATGGGGAACTGCTCTTCCCTCTTTTGTTGTGGCCTATTTTAAGTATTTTTATTGATATAATTATCCCTGGTGGTTTAGTGGGTTTGTTTTCTCTAGGCGCAGGCTCTAGCAGTTGCTGTCTGTCGGAGCCCCGGTCATTCTCTAGCAGCTGCATCGGTCCGCCTCCCCACGGCAGTTCTTGATGTTGTGGCCGTGCTCCTCTCCTCTGCGGATGTTCCTGTTGCCTGTAATCCAGGCGGTGGAGCCATCCCGCTGTTCGTCCGGCGCCTTGTGGTGCCGGTTCCAGTGCGCTTCCCAGGGGTTCTGTGTTGACCCCTGTTGCACTCTCGCTCGCCGGCCAGTCCTCCACTCGACAGGCTGCCTCACCCAGCCCCTCCTCTCCATTCAACCACTGCTCCGGGTATCCGGCGGATCCTATCTGTGTGGTGTTGAATTTGTTGCAATATTAGGGTTTTATTTAGATAGTTTGGTTCAGGAATGCTTTTTGGAACGCATGGACTTTAGGGCCCAAGTCTCACTGTTCTCAAGGAATCTGGTCCATCATCTGAAGGCCACAGTTGCATGTGTTCATTAAGGAATAGATTTATTTTACTGTATTAACTATTGCAGACACCAATCACAAAGGCGTATTGTTCTACATTTCAATCCAGAATATGTAAGGCCTGCACGTGTCACAAATTGCTGAAAAAAGCATCATTATGGTAAAGGCACCTGGGGTTTTCAATTTTATTTATCAATCACAAATCACACACTCCTTGTTCTATATTTTCCATTTCATTGACATAGCTTGTACAGCTGGTTCCCCAAGGCAAGCTCTTATTTTGAGTTTGACCACCTGCTCCCGAAATCCCTCTCAATAATCTGGTTTTGCCTACGTTCAATCTCATCTAGAAAAGGCCCTCTTAAGGGGCGTTTCTATCATATACCTCCAGGTAGAGTCCTAATCAGCATTTCTCCTGTTGAAGAGACTCTTCCTTTACTGCTTTGACACATTTATCCTTTCCTATGTTTTTGAGTTTAAATACCCAGCAAAATCCACCCATTAGGGGCAGGTAGTAACAGCTGGGCCCTCTTGGTCAGTGCATTTGATTGGTCTCCATACCCATTGGCTCTTTCCCCTTTCAAGACTGGGTATAGGAGTGTATGTGCTGAACTTCGGTTACCTTTCTCCATAAACCCTCCCCCTACCATCTGACATCACTGAATTACACATTTCACACTAAATAATTGCACAATTGTATAACTATATGTTTGGTGTGTCCTGCAGCTTATACAATTACATGTTTACAATTCTGTGCAAGTTGTGTACCATTTTGTCCCATCTCTCTAGGATGTACAGTTTCAAAGTTGTAATATGAATATTTGAATTTTCAAAACTTCTCTAAATACCAATAATTGTCATATGTATAGACCTGCCATTAATTCAAAATAATGCTGAAGTCCTATGTTTTGAGTACATTGTTCGGCTGAGTTATGACACATACGATGATACTTCATTTAAAAAACCTTTCACCTCATTTTAATCATTTAATTTCCTCATAGCAACACAATCTGAAATTCAGTTTCAATTCTTGTGTGTGTGTGGGGTTCGAAATGTCCAAGGGCGACGCTGTTGTGGGCTTCTGCCAATACTGCGCTGTCCACACCAAGAGAAGTTCTTAAACACCCACTTTGAGACTGTGACTACATTTTTTTATATTATTTGTCCTAACAAGTATATGTATGGTTTCACATGCTTTTGCCGCTGCAATTTCTACTGTGGTGTTTTTGCTGCAGCCTTTTTTAGCCATTTTCTCTTTTTAAATGGGGTGGGGGTAGTTTCTCCCACAAAACCCATCCAGCCCACACCCACCAACTCAACCTGCCACCTACCACCCCAAATACTCCATCGCAAACATACACCACATTTATGTTGAAAAAAAAAGAAATAGGCAAAAACGGCTACGGCAAAAACACAGTAACCAATTTATATTTTTTCACTGAAAAAACCTTACTTAAATTGAGGTTAGGTTGCACAGAATGAACGCAAGAAAACCCTTGAAATTCTGCGGATGTTGGCAGTCATTACCAGCTTAACTCGGCGCGCTCCAGTTGATGTCACCCAGCCATTTTTTATGTCATTGTGAATCCTTTCCCTTATAATATATATGTGCTCATGGCCTTTGCAACGGGAATGTGCTGAGTGAAGCTGGTCGTGAGTTCCCACATCCACTGAATTTCAAGTGTTTTTTTGCTATAAATCTGCACAACTTAATTGCACCTTAAACTAAGGTATTTTCAGTGAAGTTAAAGTGTTTTGTTATACCTTCTTTTTTTAATGGCCACTAGCCATCGCCACTATAGATGTTTTTCAGGCCCACTAGTCGGGGCCTTTGGCCCTGGCCAGTGAGCATAGCCTTTGGCTCTGCCCACTGTATATTTTGAAAACCTTACGAGGCCACTAGCCATAGGCTTCGGCCATGTCCACTGTACATGTTCCTCCAGTATGTTACTTTTGGACCCACTTGGTGGCTACGGCCAAAGTGAGTCCGGCCTTCGTGCTCACTGGCCAGGGCCATATTGCACCCCTTGACATGTTTCCCCAATAGGTTACCCCAAACCACTGTAGCTGTAAAATTCCACTTTTATTGCACTAATCAAATTTTGTTAACTCTTTAAAAAAAAAAGGTTTCTCCCATACATCAGCAATGGAGTGCAAATAATAATTGCAAGCATTTTGAAAATATTTGCGTTATATGTGTGACACACTTTAATTCCTGACCGTGTTATAACTCTGAATATGTAAAAATGACTCTGAATATGATAAAACATTTAGACTCTGAACTTGGTCTCCAGCTACCCCAACTCCCCAATATCGCATGGTGTCCTCTTTCCCCCTCCCCACCTCTAGCTTGATACCATTCATCCTTTTTCCTCCTCCAATTGCTTTTTACACTTTTCATTTTCGGATAACGCTGAATATTTTGAAAATGTTAGCAAATTTCTCTCGCATCGAACAAACATAATTGTGTTTTTTTTCATTTCTGAAAAGCCTCTGTTGCAAAGCACCATGGGAGATATAGCTATAATTTTGGGAGAAGGGGACACCGCCTTCTCCGTCAAATATTGTAACTACTACTGGACGGAACAACCCCAGACCCTTCCCGGAAATCGAGTCAATGCTACTTGCACAAGTTGTTTCGTACCTGGTCCAATTCCGTCCAGTGTTTTTTGTTCTGCGCTGAGCAGAAGTTTTGAATTTTTCTCTATGGGGAAATGAATGGGCCTAGGACGAAAACTGCATGTTTTGCTTTCTTAACTTTTTCATTTTTTTAATGAATCATATCCAAAATATCAAAGGGGTCCGTGGGTTGTAGGGGTGGCGGGTAGAGAGTGCCGGGGTCCGTGACAAACCTTTTGTTCGCAAAATATTAGCCAAATTAGTCATGCGAGTCGAAAGTTATTAGCAATAAAATGTTCACGTTTTCTATGTATTTCGATACTTGATTATAGTGCAGCGACTGCCACACTATAGTATATATTTACTTATTACATTTGATGACTAGGGGAAGGGGAATGCAAATAGAGATTGTATAATGTACGGTGCTGTGGACCCAGGCATGCCGGCTTATTAGGCAACATGTTGCATGTTTTGTGCAACATGCTATGTTAAAAGTTCTTAGACCGCGCACTGTTGTCACCTTCATGCTTTATTGGTGCTCTGGAGGAACTGTAAATCAAGGGGGAGTGGAGTTAGTAGGACTGAGCGGGAGAAAACAGCAAGAGAGCTGTGATGTGCTGTTGGCAGCTTCAGTTCAGTTTGCACTGTTCGCTGAGCATAGGTGTGTTTTCTGTTTGGTAGCTGCCATGTGCTGTTGGTCGAGGCTATGTGTGGTTTGTTTTGTTGTTGTGCCGTCGAGGTATGGTTGTGTTTAGTTCAGAGTATGAGCGGTGCATGCACAGGATGAGATTTTTAGTAGGGTTGGTTAGTGGCAGTACTCTATCCTACTCGCTCTGTTTTGATTGAATGCGGCCCATATCCCTTCCCCTGTCGTACATTCTGGTGTGCTACAATTACCACTTGTATGTTGTGTGCAGAAGTGTGGGTCCTCAATAGGGTTATACAGTGGCCGTACCTTTTTCTCCCACAGTGTTCAGACTAGGTGCCACGCGTATCCCTTCCCATTGAGTATCTTTTGGTGTGCATCAATTACCCCCAAGGGTTCCTCCAGGGATGTGGGGGATGTTCCCTGTGCCATGTTGTCCATCAGTTCTGAGATTGGGACACCTCTCTCTCCTTTTCTTCATCTAAGGCCCTCTATCTGTGGTCCAATTAAGTCAGACCTATCTCTCTCTCTCTCTCTCCCCCGTTGCCTCTTTGACCCTCTATGGGGACAGGTACACCTAGGTCTCTTTCCCATTCATACGCCTCTTTTTCCCTGCGCTCCTCTCTACTCCGCTCCAGTCTACTCCCCAGTCCTTTTCAGTTGTGTGTTCCTTTCATGGTGCGTGGGTGTTATTCATTCATTTTTGCCCTGTTCCGTGTTGAAGAGCCAGGTTTTTAGAGGTTTTCAGAATTTAAGATGATCCTTCATAGTTCGTATTTCTTTGGGGAGGGAGTTCCAAAGTTTTACGGCTAAGCAAGAAAATGCTGATCCACCAGGTTTTTCCTCGTGTATGGTTTAGGTTCTAGGTGTATGTCATTGCTGGATTGGAGTGTTCTAGTCGGCTGGTAGATGGTGATTTTCTTTTGTATAAATTCTGCTCCTAAGCCGTGGATTGCTCTCTGTTATGCATAATGTTTTAAAGGTGATTCGTTTTTTGACTGGGAGCCAATATAGCATAGGTAGCGCTGGACTGATGTGGTACCTTCGCAAGAGTTTGAGAAGTCTACCAGCTGTGTTCTGCATATGTTGCAGTTTCTTCAGTAAATAATCTGGTATGCCGAAGTATAAGCTGCTGGTGTAGTCTATCCTAGACATGAGGAGGGAGATGATGGCCAGTGTTTTGTGCATGAAGGAGAGGAAAGGTAGCATCTTCTTTATCGTGTGTAGATGGAAGAAGCATTTCTTGATTATCGCGTTTATTTGCGGTTCAAGGTTTAACTTGTCCATGAGTATTCCCAGGTTTTTGACAACTTTGGGTGGTGTGGGTGATGTTCCCCGTTCTGTGGGCCATGGGATGTACTGGTTGCTCCCTTGGTTGTTGGATGTAATCCTGATTTCCGCCTCGTACACCGTTGATTTTACGGTTTAATGTTCATCCATTGGTAGAGTTAATTGTGACAGTCTACTAGCTTTGTGATCTCCTCTTGTTCATTGTCGATTTTGTAGATTATTTGGGTGTCATCTGTGTAGTGTTAGCAAGTGAAGCAGTGTCTTTTGATGAGGTTGATTAGTGGTGTCATATAGATTTTGAGGAGGAGTAGAGATTACCAGGATCCTTGTGGTACTCGACAGGTGGTGTCCCACAGTGCAGAATTGAATGGTGTTATCCATAATGTTCCTGTTCTTTCAGACAAAGATTTCATCCATAGCAATGTCGTGTTGGTGATCCCTATTTCTTCTAGTCTCTTGAAGGCGATGTTATGGGTGACTCTGTCAAATTCTGCAAAGAGGTCGAGTAGTATCAGTGCGAGTTTGTGTTGGAGTCTGCGTTGGTCTTTAGGTCGTCCCATATAGAGAGAAGTGCTGTCTCTGTCCCTCACATGGTCTGAAGCCAACTTGTGCCTGGTCCAATAGTTTCAGATTTCCAACGTGTTCCAGTGTTTGTTCGTAGACATAGGTCTCTAATAGTTTAGCTGGATAGGGAATGTTTGAGGTCAGTCTTCCACATCACTGGTTGTGTCATTGAGGAGTGGTTGATGTAGGCTAATTTGAATGCTCGTGGTCCTCTCTCCATTGAGTGCGATAAATTGAAGAGGTTTAGGTAGCATTCCGATGGTGTACCCTGTTTAAGGATTGATTTATAGATGTCAGGTGGGCAGGGGTCCATTGGGGAGCATGCCTTGTTGCTTTTCTCTTGACATTTGGGTGGAACGTTTCAGCTTTTTCTGTGATCCCGGGATAGGTAGGGGGTGGTGCATAGTTTGATTGATTTGTATGATCTGGTGTATGTCAGTGATTTTGTCCTTCAAATTATCTGCAAGATCATTGCAACATTTTTGCAAAAGTACCAGTGCGTTATTGCATACAGGGGAATTTCTCATCTCGTTCACAATGTTGAATAGTTCTTTCTCTGAGTGTTGGTGGCTTTGGTGATTCGGTCATTGTAATATTTCTTTTTGGCTTTAAGAGTTTCCTTTTTGTATGCTCGGATTTGTTTTGGAAAAATTATTCTTTTGGCTTGGTTTTAGATTTTCCTCCATTCTTGTTCTAGTTTCCAGTTTGCTTTTTCATTGTGTTGAGTTGAGGTGGGGCAGGAACCATTTTGCCACTGCTTTCTTTCGTGATGGGATGAGGGGGTTTTCTGGGTAGATATTGTCAAATTGTTTGGCGATCCATTTCTGGATTAGGTCTGCTTATTATTCTAAGTCTGTTGCGTTCAAGGTTGTGATCGATGGTTTTGTGGTTTCTAGTTGTTCTTCTAAGTTACTGCTTTTGGCAGTATTCAAGTTTCTTTTCCAGATCAGGGGGAACTTTTGAGGCTGTTTGGATGCTTTTGTTGGTAGTTAGATCACAAATGGTATAATGAGGTGGTCTCTCCAATAGTATTTGTATTGGTGGCGCAGTTGAGATCAGTTTTCTCTTGGCATAGATTACGTCCACAATGTGGCCGTGTTTGTCGCTCCTATCACCATCTGCTGTAGTCTCAATGCCCGAAGCTGCTTAGTGTTATCTGTGTTTGCTTTCTCTTCTTCAAACCATATGTTGAAGTCCCTGAGGATGATTAGGTGATCATTTTTTATGGCCAGGTTTGTGAGGGCTTCTATGAAGGGGTCTACGTAGGTTGTGCCGTAGTTTGGTGGTCTATAGATGAGTATGAATGTGAGGTTTGTTTGTGGGTCCGATGTCGAGTGAAGGACAAGAGATTTGCAGTTCGGGATGTTTAGCTGGTCAGCTGTTTTTATTTTCAGGTGTTCTTTGTAGGCTACTGCAAGTCCTCCTCCTCTTTTTCCTTTTCTGTTTACCTGTATGCATTTGAAGTTGTCGGGTAGACTGCAGTGTAGTGTGACTTTGTTGTGATTAAAGTAAAGTGGTAAGTATGTGTGATATGCACCTGGAGACTGGGTTCAGGGTACGAGAACCCAGTTCTGCCTGAGAGCCTTTCCAGGGTCAGGGCCACGCACTGAGTCATTTCCTGTGAGCAAAGGGGACAGTCTCTCTGGAAGGTGGTGACCTGTGGTCCCACAGTGACATTGTGAAGGTTGACACAACTATTCCCTTTCACAACGAGATAAACGTATCCATTACTGAAATAAACATGGAGCCATTGACGTTTATATGACAAAATAAACATTACACCATTAACATTTCCATAAACAAACTAGACAAACAAAATACCACATGCTCTGAATACCACTAAGCACCCAAAATAACACATCTTTTGATTAGGGTTGAATGTTTATTTCAGTATTGAATATGTTTTAAATGATAAAATGTTTACAAGTATCAAAGCAAGTAAAATATGCATTGAATGAAAATGAGCACAGTGCTTTGAAAAATAATGAAATTAATTAATAAAATAAAATGATTGGTGGATAGCATGCTATCCCAGGAAATCATTTAGTATAAACTGCTCATGAAATTGTGGAAATAATATTTAAATACAACATTGGAGATGTTTGGTACAACTGTGTTGTAGTGTTTAGTCTGACCACAAGTACCCAACATTGGGGGTTTCCCTAGTGCCTCTTATCACCCAAGCAGACCAATGTCCATCAATAAGTCTTTCTTGTGTAGTGCATTCAGAATGCTTTTGAACAAAACTGTCTGCTTCTCTACAACCCCCAGCCCCCTCCCAACTCCACTGCACCATTGGGGACAGACTCTAATGCTTTGGGTGGGCGAGAATGCCTGGATGGCCCTTTCAGGTGCAGCTTCTAAGAACAAAATACAGAAATGGTGGTCCCGTACTCCAAGTTCATACTGCAGTGCTGTGCTGTTTTAGGAGGTAGGATGTATATCTTTCAGAGGAAAAATCGGCCTTCAGATTTGAAGAGCACAGTGCATTTGGGCTATGTTTGGTTCATTTATAGTGTGACAGAGCTTGTTAGCTGAAGGTTTGCCTTGGTTTTTGTATCAGGCAGTTCGTTCTGTGGCTTTCCTAAACACCATTCTACCACTGTGGCCTGTATGGCAGCCACATTGGCCACTACATAAGCATTCTGTAGACATTACATTCTGCTTAACCACTCTATAGATGTTCATTTTCATAGATTATTCATTAGGAATCTCATTTCATTATTCGTTACCCAAGCTGTCAATCGTTTGTATTTTAAAGTACAGTAGTTTCCACAGTTTGGAAATGGAAGAACAGATGGAAAACTAAGGAAAGCGTAATCTTTAAAAAAAAAAAGGTGAAATATGGACTCCTGAGATGGACAGGGCCATAGAACAGTGCAGCGTTTTTAGATTTGGCACTAAGGAGCTGTATTTTGGCCAGTCCGGTTGCTGAGGATGTGGGCAGTAATCGATGGTACTGCTTCACATTTCTGAGCAACCTGAGGGACTGAGCGCACCTCTTATTATTTTTCCCCCACTGTGACATTCTTTCCTTTCGATTTTGTTTTATTGTCTGTTCGCTCCTCTCCTTTGCTTCTCAGCCACAATGAAAATTGAAAGGGGTCTCTCATTGCAAAAGTAACTCACATTCATTTCCCAAAGAGGTCACATTTACCTTTTAGTTTCCATGAGGGAAAAGATGTTTGTGTTCAGAGTGTGTAGATAAACAGCATTGCATCACAAAACGTTCACCGGAGTCGAAGACGTGATTGCTTATAGCCCTATAGTCTCTAAAGCAGGCTGCACTAGCCTTTAATGTGCCGGAGACATGACGAGTTAATGCATGAACAAAAGTTGAAGCAGACCTGTTTCTGACATTTTCTACTTTGATCCCGTAGGGAATATTTTAGAAATATATCCTAGAGAAGGAGAACGTCTTTGTTTCCTAAATGAAAGGATACAGACTTTTTACTAGAGAAAGTCCTCCTAAACACGACCCAAATAGATTTCCTCCCCAAAAAATGAGACAACTGACCACATAGTCTCTGCTGAAAACGTATGTACATAAGTCAATGAAACAAACTCTTTGCAATTTTGCATATTTTGTAGCCTTCCAGAAAGCCTTACACTCCCTTTAGTACCAAGGATTACTGCTAACTTCCTCCAAAATTGCATTGGTGGGTGGTCTACAATGTGAACTAGAACATGTATTTACGTAGCAGGTAATAAAATTGCGCCTAAAATGTTGCCGGTAAAAAAAAACGCGGCAAAAATGCAGTGGTTTGACCCGGTAAAGGTGTACCCCATTATACCATTTAACAGGAGCAGGGGTGTTGCAGGGGTGTCCCCCACATCTTTTACATGAATGTGGCGGCAAAACCACAGCATTTTTGCCACGATAGTTTGTATTCACGGCCATTTTTGCAGCGATTTTAAGACATGGAACCGTATTTACAAACAAAATGCAGCACCAAAGTGAATGGAATGAAAACAAAAGCCTTTACAAAGGAAACAAGTGGAACAGGGATGTTGCCTACATCATATCCTCTTCAACCTATGCATGCATTGCTTGCCCCAACGATGGATAAATCTTCAGCGCCAGGGCTGACTGATGGTGAGGGATGCAAAGATATACTGCCTAATCTATGCTGACCTAGTCCTACTATCACCCACAGAAGAAGTCTTACAAAAATCGTATATAGGCGTGACTAACATAAAATCAAGACCTCGTCAAATGGCATAATTCACTGACTAAAATCGTGCATCTACTTGTTTGTGAGCAGATACTTGGTCTACAGAAATGTGCCAAAAAATGGATGTAGCACAGAATTAGGAATAACCCCACTAATACTAGATGTAACCAAAAAACAATGACATTCTTGAACCACCTCTCTGAAAGTAATACTGGGACATATCAAGATAAGTCATGAAACAACTATAGAACAAACCAAACGTGACAAATGCTCCCAGAGAAATACTGCACCTCCAGGAAAAAGAAATTTCAAAACAATAGGTAACACACTGGCAACACTAAATAGCAAGTACGTAACAGATTAAATGTTACAAACTGCTAGAAAGGGGGTACAGCATCACAACCTTCTTCTGACAGTTAAAAATATTGACCGCAGGCAACTGCAGGAGTGGCAAACATAGACCAGAGATTGATTGAAACAGGCAGACCTACAGCAGGCGATGTAAACAATGTGATATGTACCATATGGATGATGAAGCTCACGTCCTTATGCACTATACCATAAACAAATTACTCAGAAGTTCCCTACATTAGAGATTTCACAGCAGAGATCTGAGTCTTACAATATCTAGACAAAGAAGAAAATATGTTAACAATATTGAGCGACAATTGTAATACAGCAGAATACCTGGCAGCATGTCACAAGAGAAGGCGCCCAAAAGATTTGAGATGTACAACCAACCCTGTATAATGTTATATGGATGCTATGCAACAAACCTATATGCAAATATAATAATAAATATGTATGAAGTAGGAAGCTGGAACGTTTTGCTGCCGGCTGGGCTGTGTCTTTCGACTATTTCCTTTGCGTGGAGGCAGGATCGTTTTCTTTATCTATGCCAGCTACAGCAGTGCGTGCGGAGTGTAGCTGAGTGTTTTGGTGTTTGGCTGTGGGGCGGCCGGGCGACTGGGATATCCGGCTGCCTTAACAAGAGGTATTTGTATTTTATTTATTTGTATAGCGCGCCAAGCCCAAGGGCATCTGGGCGCATTTCTTCAAGTTACAGTTATATAAATTTACATAGATTTACAAGGTACAGGTACACAGGAGTGAGAATATATACATAGCTAAATACTTGGTATACAGAAAGGTACATTACTTGCCAGTAGCACAAGAAGGGTTAGTTAGTCATGAGTGTGATAGCTAGTGGTCTTGCGCTGCGAGGCAGATTTTAGCTTTACTTCTAAATGCTTGGAAGGAGGGTTCAAGTCTGAGTGAGATGGGTAGAGAATTCCATTGCTTCGCAGCAAGCACAGGGAAGCTACTGCCCCCCCCCCCCGCTTTCTGAAGCTTGAACCTAGGTATCATAAAACAGTGTGTTTGAGCGCCTCTGCTGGGACGGTCAGTAATATTGCGTGTGAATACGTTTTACAAGTAGCTAGGTGCGCAGTTTTCTAGGTACTTATGCGTGAGTGATGGAGATTTGAGAGCGATTCTTTGATTAACAGGTAGCCAGTGTAAACTGCGCCTAGTATGAGATATGTGGTGATTTCTGGGAATATTCAATGCTGATCTGATGGCGTTGTTTTGGATTGCTTGTAGTTTATTTTTATTCCGTTGGCAGGTCCCGAAGTAGAGTCAACTTTTTCATGTTGACTGAAAACCGAAGATTGTGTAAGGTATTGCACACAACTAAACAGACTGCACAGACTGCATTAATATATCTCTCTGCATATATGTAGACAGTTTGCGAGGAATTCATGGTGACAACAAGAAAGACATACATAAGTGATCACAGTTTAAGGGTGTTTATTGAACAATGAAAGTGGTATGCGTGTTGGGAAAACGCCTAATGTAACCCTAAATCTAAGATGGCACCAGTTTCTTTCTGTTTTTCAGGGAACTACAGATACCAGCAGCCCTAGTGATGGGCTAAAGAAACAGCCCACAAGAACGTCTGCAGGGTTACCCCAGTGTCAGTACGAGCCAACTGGCAACACTACTCGATGAAACCACTACGCAACACAAAATACACCAGACCAAGTGGCAGCGCATTTGCGGACTGCTGCCAAACACTTTGTATAACAAGCACACTTGCCGACAACGGAGCAGTGCATCGTTGTTGTAACACAGACTGTCCGTCGTTTGAGAAAGATGAACTGCTTACCAATAATGGGGCCACACGGCATCCCTTTAACAAATATTATGACACCAAGGACTTAGCCAATGAATTAACTGGAACGTTGATCATAGCGGACTACCAAAGACAGTCCACAGTAATCCCGTACAAACGAGAAGGGCAAGGCTCAGACACCGTTTGTGTTCTGATGTCTGAAACATCTTACTGGGCAGGGAAGGCAGGGAAAGATTGGCCTGGGGGACCAGAATGGAAGAGACAATGGAGCGAGGATAGGCAAGGATATAATGGACAACAAGAAACAGGAAGGTGTGGGTTGTTCAGTGAGGTCAGAGGAGGAGGTGGCAGACCAAGAGGCCAGAAGCAGGAAGAATGGTGGAAAGCAGCATGGAGGAAGTTTATAGTAAAGGTAAGATAATGACTTGTGAAATAAAGTGGTATTTTCTCCTGGAAGGTGTGTGAGTGAAAGTGATAGGAGAGTAGCTGGTGAGTGATGGTTGACTTAGTCGTTGAAAGGAGGGTGACAGTGAAGGAGGGGGAGTGGTAGAGTAGAGATGGAAGTAATAGAGTTGTGGAAGGGAAGTACTAGTGGCATGGAGGTGGACATAGTGTTAGAGTAGACATGGGAGTAGTTGTTGAGAGGCAGAGAGAGTAGTAGTGGGGTGTAAGGAGAAGAGGCAGCAGAATCGAGAGCGAGAGAAAGAAAGAGTAAAATCGGACGGTGGAGGCTAGTAATAGGAGAACCACCATCAGAGGGGACATAAAAGGAAGTGCTCGGGAGAGAGCAAGCGAAGACGGTGGGTGGAGTAGGAAGGCAGGAAGAGAGACATTAAGATCCAGGAAAAGTGGTAAACCAGGGGAGTGCCCTGAGTAGTTGAAGGCACTATCTAACCAGGTCTCTGATAGTTCCCAGAGAAAGTCTAGATGGAGAAGGCATTTGCCTTTAGGCAATAACCCGTAGATAGTTTTAAATGAAACCTTAACCTTTCTTACTCTGGTATAGCATCTAGTTAGATTCAATAGCTGTTTTAATGTAATCCATTCTAAATAATGTGATACAGAGTGATCCCATTCCTCATCATCCTTGATCGATGTATGCTAAAAAGAATTGAACAAAATTGGCTTGTTGAGCTTGTTTTTTAAACCTGCTATCCTCTAAGAATTTAAACAAACCTTCTCATACATGCTAACATTATCCATTCCATTCGGGAGATGCTAACCAATTCCTGGTCGTAACATTGCATTCTGGGACTTATAGTCCTGGATTTTTAATGAGGCTTTTTTTTTTAACTAAAAGTCCCAGAATATAAAGTTAAAACCAGGGCTGCATTAGTATCTGCCAAATGGAATGGATACTTTTGGCATTTATGGTAGGAGGTAGAATAAGGCTTTCACCTCCCCCGTGAAGGGTGGACATGGACTTTAACGGCTAGGGAGCCCAGTCACGAGGGCCATGGCGAGTGCTGTGGGGCGTTAATGACAGTGTCTGCCGCCACAGCAGGGATGAAAGCCATTCACACCCCAGGGTTTATCCGGGATACAAATGTCATTTGTTTTTTTTTCTCTGGAGATTGGCTGCACAAGCAATGGCAATCTCCCAAGGGGGTAAAAAAAATGCCAGCCATCGCTTTTCCATCGCTATGGCGGCGGCGGGGAGACGGGAGGAATACCGCAACCAGATCACAAAGCTCCAGCCCAGTTGGTAAGTAGAAAGGGAGGAGATGGGGAAGGGTTTGTTTTGGGGGGGGCAACAGGGAGACGCTCGGAATGTGTTGCAGCGAGAGCAAGCAGTGATGATTGATTCGCGCATGGGAGAGACAGTTTCTCATTGGATAAACTGTCTTGCACGGGTGCAAATAAACACTCAAACCAGTCAAACCTTATGCTCAAATCGAGATAGGACTGGAAGACTCTCTGGTATGGGTTTGGAAATCTGTACTCAAGCTCGCTAAATTTCTACTGAATCCATTTTCTTTAACTAGGTGACTGAAGTGGGGAGGGGGGCACAAGTGCGCTTTTAACTGTAATATACATTGCGTTTGTAGTAGTGGCGACTGGGTTCTTGATGCCTTTTGTATTTCTCTGCTCTTGCTACACCGTTTGACATACTATTGGGACTCCTATTGATGGCGAGAGGGCTCGCTCAGTGCAGACCAGCACTCATGAATCTGGCACTTCTGGGTCACCTGCTTGTCTGTTTTTACAGTGGAGTCGTACTATTACACTTAACATCATTTTTAATGAAAACTTACTTAGAAGTCTTGTTGCAGGCTTATATGAGTTCACTTATTTTTTGAAAAGCGAGCCTTTGCAGTTTTTTGATAGAAAAAAGCTTATTTTTGTGTCTTAAAAAAGATCCATTTTTTTCCTGCATCTCTTGAGAGCATAATTTGCCTTATGTCAGCAGGCACTTTGATGACTTATCAAGTGTTGAACATTTTAAATACAAATCACAACCTTCTGGGTCTCGAGGTCCGTATCTCACGCGTGGACTACTGGAATGTGTACGTTTTATCTTCCATTGGCGACTCTTTACAAAGTTTGCTTGTTTATGAACATAACCTATTTAGTGCTTTCACAATCAGCCACACCTCAGGAATGTTCAGTGACTGCTGACACACACACACGCACACACCTTGTACAAACTACAAGGTGTAGTGGCGGAGCCAGTGGGGCAGGGGAGTCGACCTCCCTTGCTCCTCTCTGGTGCCTGGTTCACCCCCGTGCTTCTTGCAGGGCCAGCGTTCAGTCAGGACTGGCACTGACTGAGCACCAGCTCTGATTTAAAAAAAATGACCCTCTGAGTGGCGCACTGCACTTTTTCTCTTTTTTTACATCATCATCGCTGGCAGTGGGAGCTGACCGGCAACCCTGATATTAAGAAAAGAGAAGAAAAAAAACTGTGAGTGACGTGCCGATGAGTGCAGCATGCCACTCACAGGGTTGCCTTGGCAACCAGGTTGGCTTTGCTACACATGGTGCCGGCGTGGCTAGAAAGGCCTGGGCATGCCGGCTCTGCACGCCTGCATTCATTGCATGTGCTGCCTGCATGTGTTCTGGACTGCTGTTCCGAAGAAAAGGCAAGTGTTGTTTTTGTATGTATGTATTGTATGTATGTATTTCTGTATTTATTATACATGTATGTACTGTAAGGAAGGCGGGCATCAACAGTAAGACAGGCACAAGTGACCACAGTTCTAGGGAGTTTATTGAACTTCAACAAAGGGTTTGATAAACGTCTATCTAACCCTTCATTTATCGATGGGAGCAAACTACGACCATCAAATAATAATAACACAGTCCTAGTGGTGTCTTGTCAAAATAAAAGGGCCTTTACTAAAAAATTCTATTGCCAATCCTTACCTCTAATACAAATAGTGTAGCAAACAAATGTTATGAAAAGAAAAGTGTTCAAAATGATATGTCAGGTTGTTCAGCCGTTGGCCTCCCTTCCCACCGTTTTCAGCACGGGGACAATGCGGTTCACTCGAGCGCAGCGCAATCTCTGGCGGCTTTAGCACGAGAGTACAGTTAAAGTTCTTCTCCTTCGATTTGCACAAGTATTCACTTTGGGTGACTCACTATTCACGCTGGACCCCCCACTCCCCTCATCCAGGCTCAGATCTCTTTATCAAAAGGTTTGTAGCATATTCTCTTCCTCTGGCGATTTACAGTTCACCTTAGATCCCCCCATCTGGGCTCAGATCTCCTTGGCAACATGTTCGTAGTATATGCTCTTTCTCAGGTGACTTACGGTTCCCCCGTCACCCCCTCGTCCGGGCTCAGATCCCTTTTCCATGCAATTTGTCTCCCTCAGTTGGACTCATACCAATGTCACTTTTACATCAAATATCAAACTTTCGAATGTGCACAGGGTTTGGCTTGACCTGTTGCAGTACTACTTAGATTTCACAATTCCTCTTGTTTTAACCTTTTTGTTGGATACCTAACAGAGACTTTCGA
Source organism: Ambystoma mexicanum (assembly GCF_040938575.1). NCBI lineage: Eukaryota > Metazoa > Chordata > Amphibia > Caudata > Ambystomatidae > Ambystoma > Ambystoma mexicanum. The sequence continues at coordinate 19,754,920 of NC_090933.1, read as the reverse complement.
ATGAGCACCCACGTGATGCCAAACCTCTCCGTCTATGGTATCGTAATCTTAGCTTTAAAGTTCCATCACTCATCTGCTGTTTTAATTATATTTGTGGTTTGTTTGTTTTATTTATATAGCGCTCCGGACCCGGGAGTAAAAGGGCGCTTAGGACAGGTTACAAGGCACAGTACACGGTAATTAGCATTGGTACTTTAGCAAAGGTTATATACAGACAGTGGTAGCAAATGCATACAGTAATGACAAAAGTGAGGCATGTACAATATATACAGATTGTAGATAGGTCTAGCTTAAGGTTGACTTTTTGTCAGTAGCCACCCAATGGCAAGTTTCCTAAAAGACTGGAAGGATTTGGACGATTTGATGTTCAGGGGCAGGATGTTCCAGAGTTGGGAGGCGAGGACTGTGAAGCTCGAGCCTCCGACTCTTTTACAAATAAATCTGGGCACAGTGAGACATAAAGTGTTGGAGGACGGTTTCATGGTGAACTTGTTAGTAAGGTAGGGAGGGGCTAGGTGGTTGAGGGCTTTGTAGGTGAGGCAGAGAGTATTTAAATCGATTTTTTTGTTGAATGGAGAGCCATTTGCATGCGATTCTGGTGGCAGAAATATGCTCCCGCCTAGGAATGTTTAGGGCTGCTTGTAGCACATTGTTTTGAAGAACCTGGAGTTTACTGATTACAGATTGGTTGGCACCTAGGTAGAGGCTGTTGCAATAGTCTAGCTTAGATTGTATGAGAGTTCTAGCTAGCGTAAGACGGCTATTAGTGGAGAGAAATGGTCTGCAGGCTCTAATTAGTTTCCCTGTATAAGCAGTAGCTGAAGCGGTCGAATTGACTTGTTTAGTGAGGTTGATATTGGCATCGAGATAAAAGCCGAGTGTTTTCACGTTTTTGGCGACAGGGATGGTGTTGCCATCGATGATGATATTGGAGTAGTCGGGGCTCAGTTTTTGTAAATTGTTGGGTGAACCGACAAGGAGCAGTTCAGTCTTCTCGTCATTCAGGCAGAGGCCATGTGTGGCCATCCAGGCCTGAATGACGGAGAAGATTTCATTGATCCTGGTGACATCAGCATTGTAAGTGCCAGAAATGGTGAGGAGTATCTGGGTGTCATCCGCGTAGTTTGTGTAGGTGACACCCAGACGATCCAGTTTATCAAAGAGAGGCTTTGTAAAGATATTCTATAGGGTGGTGGAAACACATGAGCCTTGTGGGACACCACAAGTGATGGGGATGGGGTCTGCTGCTGCCACGGAGGAAAAAACCCTCATGGTTCTGTTGGCCAAGAAGGACTGTATCCACGTTACAGCAGAGGAGGAGAAATGGGCAGCAGAGGAGAGGTGGCTACAGAGTATTTTATGGTCGACCAGGTCGAAGGCTGCTGAGAGAACTAGGAGGAGTAGGATGGCAGCCTTGCCCTTATCTTTAATGTCATCAATCTGACTTTTGAGATTATCAAGGGCGGTTTCTGTTCCATGTTGAGGTCGAAAGCCTGATTGAAGCAATCCAAGTAGTTGATTGGACTCTAAGTAATTCTGAATTTGCAGGTAAGCAACTCTGTCAAGGATTTTTAGCAGGAAGGGAACAGTGGTGATAGGCCTGTAATTAGTAGGAATGGCTGGGTCCAGGGTCTGTTTTTTTAAAAGAGGGAGGACCCATGACTGTTTCAAATTGTTGGGTACTGAGTAAGTGGAGAATGATAAGTTTATTAGCTTGGAGATGAATGGGGGGAGGTCTCTTGCTGCATCTTTTATGATCTGTGAGGGGCAGCTGTCCCCTTTGCAGTTTGACGGTTTGAGAGAAGTTATGGTTTTTGCACTTCTAGTATGGTTACCTTTTTGAAGGTGAAGCCGTGGTTAGTATTGGAGGTGGTGGGTAAGCTAGGGGTAGAGGTGTTACTACTGGAAAGTTGTAGTCTTTTGTTTTCAATTTTCGTTTGCAGGCCAGTGATTTTGTTCGCAAGGGCATCTTGGATGCTCGTGCACCATAGTTGGTCTTTCATGGACATGTCCGTCGGTGAGTTGGGGTTTTCTAGCTCCTTCAAGATGGTGAATAGTTCTTTAGCACTGGAGCCTGCATTGCTTATGCTTACATTGTAGGCTTCCTTTTTTGTGCAGAGTATTTCTTTTTTTATAAAGGGAGGATGTATTTGTGAGATTGATTTGGTGTTCCTCTGATGGATTCGTTTTCCATAGGGTTTCCATTTTGGTTTTCTTATTTCTTAGTATTTTAAGTTCAGGTGTGTACCAAGAGTTAAGATGGGCTCTGGGTTTACCTTTACATAGTTTTAGTGGGGCAACGGTGTCAATAGCTTTGATCATGGCGTCATTGTAGGTGTCTACTAGTAGGTTGAGGTCTGATGTGTCGGGGATCGAGTTTAGGATGGGTAGAACCAGTGGAATGAGGGTTTCCATGGTAATGTTGCGATTGTTTCTAGTCAGACATGCGGGTGCAGGGGGGCACTGTATGTGGTACGGGTTATCAATGCTAATGTCAAATGATAGTAGGAGATGGTCAGTCCATATAAGTGGTTGGGGTCCTTGCAGATGATGTTACAGGTGTGGGCAGCGAGCCAGTCTAAGGTTCTACCTTTCTGATGGGTAGGTAGGGTGTTAAGTTGAGTGTAGTTGTGTTCGGAGAGGACGTTAGCAAGGGAGGATGCAGGGATGTCATGTCATTGTAAAGTCTCCTAGAATAATGTTTTGTGAGAGACGTTTGGATTTCTCTGCTATGAGGGAGGTTGTATCTTCCTCAAAGGTACCTGTGGGGCAGGGGGTCTGTATATTAGTTCCAGGGTGATAGTATTCTTAGGGGTAGTCTGTATTTTAATGGAAAAGTGCTTGCATGATTTTAGTGGAGGGGAGGTAACAGATCTAATGTCAAGCGAGGATTTGAATATGAGGGCTACACCTCCTCCGCGAGCATTGGGTCTGTCGGCCCTGAGGATAAAGTAGTTGTCAGGAACTGCAACGGTTAGATAGGGACCTGCTGCAGGGATCTGACATTAAGTAAGGCTCCTTTTAGTGACACAGTGTTTGCATTGGTATTCTTGTTGGTGGCTTTAGTCATAGGAGTAGTGGGCACTTTTCTGGGTAAGGTGAGAAGTCTGCAGCCTAGTCTGTTGTTGCGGGAAATGAGGTTGGGGTTGGCTGTGAGGCGATATTCTGGTATTTTGTGTTCTGGTTGATATCGGTGTAGTCATCTTTGGTGAGGTCAGAGAGGTTGGGTGGAGGGTAGCCTGAAGTGATACTAATTTTATTGGTATGGTATGTAGGGGCACTGTGGGGGGGATGGAGGCCGGGTGGGCAGGAAGGGTGTGGGGCAGGGAAAGGGGTGGTGTCTAGGGCAGCCAAGCTTGGCTAGACCATTGCTGAGCGGGATGTAGCTGTTTCTACTAAATGGCGTGTGATTGGGCATGACACAGAAGGGGAACATGATGAGGATGAGCCAGGCTGGCATAATTCAGAGGCAATGTTCGACTTGATGCTAAAGGGATGCTAGATACTGTTGGCTGGGCTCATGCATGTAAGCACCGTGGGCAGTTGCAGGCGGTTAGGCGTGTACGGGTACAGCTTGGTCTGTGTAGTTTACACGGTGGACAGATGAAGTTATACTAGTGGTCTAGCAGATAACTACTTCTGGTGTGCAAGTGGCATGCACAGATGGGCAAGTTTCATTTTGTTGGAGCAGTGCAGGAATTAGGCTGGACTTAGCTTAGCTAGTATGATGTAGTAACGGGCTAGTATAAATGTGCAGAGTACAACCGTCTAGATTCAAGTTTGATACAATCTGGCAAAAAAAGCTCATCACTAGAGCAATCACCAAGTTAGTTAAAATTGTTTTCAATGCAGGTAAGTTGAAACAGAAGGGCATGTGGTGCTCGCCACATACGCTTCATGCACTGTTCTCTTCAATATTCTTTACACAATGTTACCACTTGCAACCTTGGTTTCCCCACGGACTGGTTTGATATCATTCTCCCCAACTCACTGGCTGTTGCTGGCTTCACTGGTGCTACTTTGTTGTATGAGCCAAGGACAGTACCACAGTGGCAATTGATTCTCCCCACCTTGACTGTCGATGCGGGAGACCCCCAGGTACCTCCAACACACAATATAGGATTCTTCAGCTTTGATTTCACGTCTTACGTTTCTTATTCTCAAAGGCTCAGGAAAGATGCAGGCTTTCAGGGTCAAGGGCAGGTCCCTCCTTGCTATCCTCTTCGGTCTTGCCATCTTCCACCTTGTATTAAATTACCATCTTGGAACTGCTGCTTCCTCATGTACTTTGCCTTGCTCAGAGTGTGCTTTCGTACTCAGCCTTTTATCCACATGGGGAAGTGTGATGGAAATCAGGTGTGTGCAATGATCAGTAATTGCCTAACGCTGCCTGACCATTGTAGTAGGTATTCGGCTCAGGTGTTAATCTGTTTTCTTTCACAGTGAGCTGTCCGTGGGAAAGTGTTAGTGTTGGAAAAGGGATGGGGGTTGAATTCCTAAGTAGCCTATCGGGTACGATGGAGTAACGGTGTTACTGGGAAGGGGATACCGCCTCTCGCCATCCAGTGTCCCACTTCCACTCCCCGAAGACCCCTCATCCAGGTGATCCTCCCGCACTGGTCCACCCGCAGGCCCTGGATCCAAAAGCGATGGCCTTGTCCTGGCCACCTGGATGACAGTTCCCGGCGACCAGCGGCTGAGACACCTTCAGGTTTCTCAAAGTATATATGCCACTATTAGTAGTGTGGATTACATGCAGCCATATCTTACCATTGGATACAAGCAGTGTGACCACTGGGCAATTACTAGGGCACCTTTTAATCTCCTTATGTTGAGAGCCGATACTACACATTGGCCTAAGTTTTCCAGAGGAAACAAGTTGCCCACTATGTGATTCTCCAGATGAGAATATTTTACATTTAATTTTTGTTTGACTTGCTTATATATTGGGCAAATAACTATTTGGCCGGTTATAAGACAGCAGAATTGTGTACAGTGCAGCCACACACCTTTTAATTTACTTTTGGCTGAGTCACCTTATGCGGCATAGGCGTTGCTCTCATACTTCTAGAAGGTCATGAAAATAAGGAAATATTGTATAGACCTGCTCCCTTGAGGGAATGTAGATTTTGGTGTAAATCATGTCTGGATAATTGTGTTTTAGTCCATGGTGTTTTAGTTTAATGTTTCAGTGTTATTACATTTTGTATATGTTAATTGTGTATTTTAAATTTACTCTGTAATCAAATGTATTATTTGCTGTGTTTAATGGATTGTTTATAATCTGAAGAAACCAATAAGCGAAACAAATCTATATATTGTGTATGTATGAAGCTGTATGAATGCAATGCAATGCAATGCATTGTCTGTGTGCATGCCGTAAATGACTGAGTGAGTCTAGTGGTGCATGTATGTATGCATGCATGTGTATGTTGAATCAGTGTGTGTGTGCGTGCGTGCATTTGTTTGAATTATCTCTGCAAAAAATGTACAGTGACCAACCATATGGTTGGTCCATAAAGTGGTCCATATGGTTGGTCACTGTAAATTCCTTGCAGAGAGTACTGGAATAGTGATTTACTGTGACCATTACTGACATATATCGGTTGTGACAACCTATCTGTGCCAGTAATAATCACTGTAAGTAAATTGCATGCATGAAGCTGCTGCCACAACCTACCTATTGCAGTAATGGCAACTTTAAATCGCATGCATGAAACGCTTCAGCCTTCATGCATTTGATTAAAATTGACCATTAGTGTCATAGTTAAGTTGTCTATGCCAGTAATGGTCACTTTGAATCATATGAATAAAGTGGTATGCCTTCATGGGTGTGATTTAAGGTGACCATTGATGCCACAGATGGGTTGTGGCCTGGGGCCGCTGGACCATAATGCGGATGGGGCACCGACCCACCAGAACTCTTGTCCATTATGGAGGAGCTGCGCCAGCCCAGAAGTGCACCCTCAGCTACTTGTTGCAGCTGAGGGAGCGCTCCTGCGTTCCATTTGAACTGTCAAAGGGAAACACAATTACCCTTTGGCAGTTCGTATCCCAGACGTGCATGTCAGTGGGCCATGCAAGGCCAGGGCGTTTTGCTTCTCCAGCCTTGCATGGCCCTTTATGGATACAGGTTGGGGTACTGTACATTTGTATGTGCCTGGTGGGTGCTGTGCACCTGCGCCTCCCCGCACATACAAAAGGAGTGGGCCGTGTCATCAGTGCTATGGCTCCTACACATGTGTGGGAACCAGGAAGTGTGCTTTCTGGTCCCTGTTCTTGCTGTGCTGGATCTAGAGGTGGTGGCAGATTCTATGAGGATTGGGGTTGTGTGCAGGTAAGATTTTATTTGTTTATGTATGTGAATGAGTGACATATGACATATGGTTACATGTATGAATGTTGTGTCTGAATGTGTTGTGTGTATGCGCGTGTGTGTTTGTGCTGGGTCAGGGAGCAGGTGTCAAGGGTGTGGCACGTTAACACATTTTCTACTGGGCATCTATCTTAAATACTGGCGGTTGATAAAAGAAATAATGTTGTGGTATTACTTGCCTAGACTGGCCTTTTGGGGCAGCCAGTTTAGCCCTTTCTTACTGTGGCCATGAATGTTATTTAGTCAGCATCTGATAAAACAAGCATGATATGTTATAACTTGGCTAGACTGGCATTTCAGGGCAGCCGGTATAGCCCCATCTTACTGTGGCATGAATGTTTTACTGTGCATCAAGAATAAAGCAAACATATGTGTTATTACGTGTCTAGACTGAAATGCATTGTACAGCCAGTTTGGACATTTTCCTATTGTGACACAGTGTTTATCAATGGCAAAGCCAACAGGAGTATGTTCTTATGTTGCATTTGAGGACATTGAAGGATTATCGGACAAATGTGCAGAGACCTTAGGGTTTTCATCTGAGGAAGCAAATGCCATTTTGGGATTAATCAGTGACACATCGATTGGCACACATGGAACTGCACTTAAGGATCCTGCGAAACGGATCAGACCGCTAGAATACCTAATACGCAAAGAGATCAACAGAAAATTACATGCAATCACATTAGGACGTTATTTTAAGAACCAACGGATCCCTAGAGGCCTACGTATACAACTTCGACCAACCCTGTGTAAAGAAAGTAAGGAGTTTGTCCGCAAGTGGGAGGCAATCTTGAACAAATGTTCATTAGATCTTATTCTGTTAACCATCCAAGAACTTTCCAAGAACTTGACGACGCTTAAGATAGAGATTGAAGATATTGAGAAAGAACTAGTCGGTTCACTAGGAAAGGAGGAATATGATAGCATCTTGCTAGACATTAACACCAAGCTTGAAGACTACAAAACGGTACTCGAACAGAAAAAGGTCAAAAAGTTTAAACGAGACACCTATGACTACATTAATGATGAAGTCTATACATGGATGGAACGGTATGGTCCTGTAGTACCCAAGAAACTTTTTAAATACACATCAGATAACGCCAGTAGTTCTGATTCGGAAGCCCAGAGAGAACCCGAAACATCCACGGATCAGACAATAGAGTAGCTCAACACAGGAACTGGTCCTGCAGCACAAGCACCTTCCTCTTCGTTTTTTTTAGGCGCCCGCCCAAAAGGACCTGCAGGGGGAGGAGGAAACCCAAAGAACAAACCACAAACCAGACTTCAGTTAAAGAGAACCTTGTTATTAATATATCCAGCCGACCACTGAGCAGGCCAGAGAAGGACACGTTACAAAAAGGTCTGAGTTTTGTACCCACTTATGGTACCACTCTGTTCGACACAAAAATTGAGCTCTAAAAATTCATTAGGAAATTGAAACTGAAGGTCTTTTTCGAAGAATTAGAAGTCCAAGAGAAACCATCTGATGGTCCAGATTTCCAAGAATTTAGAAGAAAGAGCGGTTTCGTGCCTCCCATCACTGTTCCATCCATCGACATCTTCCAAAAATTGGTGACCCGTGACTTGAAGAGAATCAGCTACAAGAATCCTCCACACAAAAATCTGAAACCCACGAGATGAGACTCATCAAAGACTTGTATAGTGACAAGAACATAACTATCCGTCTAGCGGACAAAGGTGCAGCGTTGGTTATCCAGAACACGGCTGATTATGATGCAGAATGCAACAAGCAACTTCAAGATAGGACAATTTATGCCACCTTAGATCAAGATCCAACTGTCATGATCAAGCAGAACCTGAAGACTCTACTAGATAAAGCTCTCGAACTTGAATGGATAAACGAACACACCCACAATTTTTTGTTTAACGACCACCCAAGGATTCCAAACTTCTACACTTTACCAAAGATTCACAAACATACCACTAATCCACCAGGAAGACCATTCGTTGCAGGCATGGAAAGTATCAACCAACCGCTGGGCATCTACATTGATTTTTTTCTACAGCCTCTGATTCAAAAAACCTCTACATATATTCGTGATACCACACATTTCTTACAGAAACTTAACTCTATAACTCCCGAACAGGATGATTTGATGTTCACTATAGATGTTAAAAGCCTTTACACGTCTATAACACATGACCTCGGGATAGAATCAGTAGAATGGCTACTGCTACAAACATCTGAAATCCGAGCACAGAAAGAGTTCATACTAGCCCTCGTACAATTTATTTCAGAAAATTCTTACTTCCAATACCGCAATCAGTTTTACCTCCAAACCTCGGGGACATCCATGGGAGCAACTATGGCACCCTCATATGCCAACAGCTTTATGTATAAGTTTGAGACTGATAATATACTTAATAATCAGCTTTTGAAGAATGACATTCACCTTTGGACTCGTTACATTGACGATATTTTTGGAGTGTGGAGGGGCACCAGAATAGTCTTCGACACTTTCTTTGAATATCTTAACAACATAGACCAACGGATCCAATTCCCGAGAGAAATTTCACATGACACTATCACCTTCTTGGATGTTTCCATTAAAAAGGAGACCATGTGCTACAGCACCTCAATCTTCCGTAAACCAACTGATCGAAACAACCTTTTACATCGTCTGAGTTTTCACCAGCCCAGTTTACTCAATAATCTCCCATATAGTCAACTCCTAAGGGTTAAGAAGATTGTTCGCGACCCCGATGACTGTTTAGCCCATCAACAGATCATGAAAGAGAAATTTTTAGCCCGGGGCTACAAACAAGCAGAACTTGATACAGCATCAGCTAGGGTCAACAGCCTGGCACGAGAGACCTTGTTATCTACCCAAAATCCTAAAAAGAAGAGAGAACTGAAAACACCTGTATTTGTATTCAAATTTTCAATCCAGAGTAACAGAATTAAGAAAACCATCAGTAAGCACTGGGGGATCTTTAAAAATGATATCAGAGTACAACGTTTATTCACAGAACTACCTGTGCTTGCTTACCAACGTAGCAGGAATCTGAGAGATGAACTTGTGCACACAAGACCACCCCTTAAGGAACCAATAACTCAACGGACAGGCACATACCGTTGTCTGAACTGTACAAACTGCAATTTAGTCATCAAGGGAAATTCCATTAACCATCCCAGAACAGGGAAAAAGATTTTGCTCAAAAATTATGGTACCTGCGACAGCACCAACATAATTTATGGCATTAAATGCCCGTGTGGAAAATTCTATGTGGGCCAATCCACAAGAATGGCCAAAACAAGGTGGAATGAGCATCGTTCATGTATTCGAAATGCTAACACCAACTCTGCCGTAGCACGGCACTGGTTGGAGAATGGACATAATTTGACTCAGATTAGATTTGTGGTTTTGGAGATACTCACAAGAAGTAGCCCACATGAAGACCTTAACCAGCGGTTGAATCAAAGGGAGTCATTTTGGATTGACAAACTTGGGAGTCTGGTTCCCAATGGGATCAAAGAGGAGATTAACTATCACTGTTTTCTACAATTTTGTAATTTCTTTGCTTTTAGGTATATGTTTCTAACTACTATATGCTGCGCTATACCTTATGTGTTATGGACCTAGGCCACCCCGCTGTGTTTCCTGGACTTTTGTCTGGGACCCAAGGTGCCGTCTGGCGACGACACCATTACAGTGGAGGGGTACTTGAAGAATGATTCATGCCAATAATCTATCTGCTGGTTTTTCCTATGACTGTATATAACAGCCCCAGATACCGTTGTTTGACGACACGGTCCAGTTAGGACATATACATATTAATGTTGATTTAGATTTTATTACCATGTGTTTACTTTGCAACTTCCTTCAAGCAGCCCAGCATTCTTTTGGGCCCTTTTGTATTCGCTATTTCTCTTTCATGACTCTCTCCCCGTTACTATCTTTCTCTTCCTTTTTTCACTCCTGCTGTAAGTTGCCCACCTGTGATTTGTTTTTCCTGCGTTGGAGTATTTCTTTTATCTTTATGCTTTTCACTTTCCTTGTTTTTTATATTATTTTGTTTCCATAATTCTTGACATATTCCCATCAAGGCTGATAATTAGTTTATAGCTCTGAGCAGTTGCTCAGAAACCCATATGCAGTCATTTGTCCCAGAACGCGCGCCCCTCCAGGTCGCGGTAACGTGGTTTATTAAAGGAGCGTTGTCTGGGCAACGCTCCGATGCGAACAACGCAGTTACACGCCGGCAAGCGAGAGGAACAGTCCTACTCCTCGCTGGTCTCATGGTAAGCCCCCCTGATGCTATGATACGTACTGTTCACCCGGATCCCACCTGGGTTTCTCACAATGTCTTTCTTACATTTCAGCCTATCTACTGAAGGCTGCGCTTCGGCGCTGATTTTGTTCGAACAGCTTTCTGCCCACCACATGGTTCTGGTTCACCAAGCCACTTCCCATGCAAGCATTCTGCCATTTTCCCAGGTAAATGCGTTCTGCATCTCTTGTCACCCCCAACCTCATTACAAACAGACTTCTTATTGCTCGTTCTTTTTCTGTTTTATCTTTTATGTATCAATCAATTTCGTCTTCTTCTACCACTACAATGATTGGTATGTTACTTACATTTTTTTATGCGAATGTACATTGTGATACACTGTCTTTTGGATGTTATGTAATCGTACATGTTAATTACAGACTTGCCCTGACGAAGGATTTGTAAATCCGAAATGCATTGGCAAAAAATGTTTTGGTCTGATGTAAAATGCTAGTGGCTTTTTTCTTCCTCACTAAGAAGATATTAGTGACGCCTCATATCAAGAGACACATTATTTTTTTCATAAACTCATTTGTTGATAAAAGTCTTTATGAAAAATCACTGAACTTTTATTATTATCATCATTTTTGAATATGTAAACATTTTACTTTGGAAGTCACCAAGCTTTGGAGAGTTTACATTACTTTTGTACCCTGATTGGGTCTTCTAAGAGAGCGGCTGTGTGACCTTGTATCCCACTTGGTCTTTGGCTTCTTATGTTGCAATACTGCCATACATTGGCAGAGCCAGTGTGGACCTGTTTTCTTTCGTATAGTATCAGTACTGGAATTGTGTGCAAAGCATATGAGTATGTCCTTATATAAGAATTCTGGTAAATATTGATGCATCCAGCATGGAAATGTATTGGCAAAGCCAGTGTGAAATGTGTTTACACTGGCCTACATCATGGGCGTTGTGAAATGTTCCTAAGCACTGTTGGTGGCTTGCATCTGTTGCATTTTTGGATTGAAGATACCCTACAAAACCAATTGCAAACTGAAATTAAGGGTGCAATACCAATGGGGAAATTGGGGCATTCGTCCTTCCACCAACCCCACCTCCCACATTTCTGGCCTGTCACTCGTGGGCAAAACAAAAGTGGCGATGGCTGGAAAGTTTAGAATAAATCTTAACCTCTGGCATTGCTCTGGGCAACCCTCCACACCATTGTTCTTCGCCTGTCAAGCCATTACAAAAGGGGAAAGACCATATGCAAATCAGGCTTCGTCCCACCCCAAAAGGGGCAGTCCAGCCCGAACTGCTTAGTCACATCTCTTCTGCACGAGACCACAGACATCCCCAAACATGTTTCAGCCTCGTTGGACCTCATCAGTGAGGAGTAGCTTTGGTGTCTAGGCTCAGCAGGCACGGGACCCACGTTTGGGCTTACCCGTCCCGCGCGGGGTGACTATAGCAAAACAAATGGCGTGATGGCTGGAAGGTTTATGGCTGGGGTGATGGCTGTCACTCGTGGGACCTAGCTGGACTTTCTTGAGGAGTACAGGATACCAATGATAAATGAAGGCTCAAGTTGAGGGTGCACTCGGAACAATGATCTCGCCTGTAGCTGTCCGCCCAAGATAAGGAAGCAATTCAGCAAGCATTTGAGTGAAAGAGTATGAATTGAAATGAGTGAGGGATGAACTTCGTATTCTTATTGATGAGTTAACCCATTCCTGAAACTGCCACTTCGAACTCAACATAGAACTGCTGCTGTGCCCTTGGGAGCATTAGGAACCGAGATATAAAAAGGCAAAAGCATCTTCCGTTGCTAATAATCTGCATCTTCCTTCCAGAAAAAGTCCCTGTTGTTTCTATATTTTCAGAATCTCTTAATTGGTTACACTATTATTTGGCAAAGGAATGTGCTTAAATATTGATGTTTCATCTGTCATATTCGGGCACATCCCACTAATGAATATGGCAAGGCATGCAGCATCTAATTGTAATGCTGAGGACATCTGTCACCTTGTAGATGAAACGTCAATATTTTAATGTTACGTGCCAAAGACATACCATCGTCCAATGGAGTTTGCGATGTAGCTTTTGCCAGCAAATACGGTATGGTGTATCATAACAAATAGCGTGTGTGTGATTGAAAGGCGGTGGGTGAAAATAATATTGCATACTTTCTACTCCTGCGGCGCTTGCTTGCTATTTTTGTTTATTTTGGGCCTCTCGTTGATATGTATATCTACATTCTGTGTGCAATGTGCATGCCTAATTCGCACATTCGAACTTGGCAAGTGCAGGATTATAATTGGTTATTTATAATTCCCTTAATATCCAGAGGTTTCTAAGCAAAGACCCGGGGATCGAACCTGTGTTGCTCCGCCGAGCGCGTTGCCCCAAAGCTATCCTCCCGAGACTCCGGACTTATGCCAGAGAGTGCTTAATATCCCATTTTCGATTGCAGGTCATTCGGATCATTTTCATCTTTCTAGTAAATGTAAAATAAGGACCTTCCTTTTTCAGTTGCTGATTTGCACCATTTTTGGACTCGTTCAAAACATTCTGACCCATTGCCAAAAGGACATACAGATGATCACTGTATCCGTAGTTTTTCAAATATTTTAAAGTTCTGTGTTAGCTGTCCTATGCACTCTATATAATGGAGTGTTAATCAGGCCGAAGAATCTAAGAAAAAAAGGCAAGATCACTACGTTGAGGTGTAAAATGTCTCTGGCATGGCAGTTTAGTGTCAGACTGGGTTTATCTGTATCTTATGCACTAGACTGAACTATGTAGGTTATGTTTAGTAGCCTTTGTCCACAGCTTGCAGGTTTTTATTGTAAATTCAATATAGATGGGTCTATGAGAAAGCAAAGGCTCTGAGGTTTTGTCTTATGACGACTGTATTTATTTTGTAAACATTGGCAGTTCTCTTTGATTTAGAGTCATTGAAAAGTGATAGGTTCTGGGATTGTATTGCCAGTGACACAGTGCCAGCTTATTGTATGTTCAGTGTCTTCTTAAACACCTGCTTTAAACCTCTGATGTATAAATATACCCCTACTGCTTTTTTGATCCTCTAAAAGACAATCTCATCAAAACAACCCACCACTATTTTGACCCCAAATTATCTCAGATACAGGGCCAATACAACTATGCAAGTCCCTCGCTCTCATTTCCCCACTAGGTGTCTCCTTGTCATTCCAGAGGGCTTGAAACACAGCTGCACACCCTTTCCACAATGCACAATAAAGTGGGGGCCATTCTCAGACCAAATTAAACTGGTTAATCCAAAGATGGGAAAATATTCTTTCGACATAATTTTCGCAGTGGAGATGGCAGACTTATCTTTCAAGGGAAAAGCCTCTAACCATTTGCTAAAGGCACAGATTACTATTAACCCATATTTCAAATTATTACATTTTTTTATTTCGATAAAGTCAAAATGCAAAACTGCAACTTTAGGTCATTTGTCGCCCCCTGCTTTTATCCACACAAATATTAAAAGTGAATTTATTTTTTCTAATTAAGTGCCTGTATTGGGTTCATGATATCCTTTAGTAGTAAGATGGGATGTGCCTAGTCTGTGAGCGTCACGCTGACACATTAGGGCAACGGAAAGAGGGGTAATCAGACTCACTCTGTGTTATTTCTCTTTAATGCTGACATAGGTTTCCTCCATACATCCAAAGTCCTGAGCCCTTCTAATATTCTCAGCATTATACGTCCCTGAGGTACAATCTAACACTGTTTGCTTAACTATGTAGTCAGCAAAATCATTTCCTTTTTGAATTTGTTAGTATTTTCTGATGGGTAGCAAATTTAACTATTGCAAATTTCTTTGGTAGCGCTAGATATGACAACAGTCGTAATATGAAGGATCCATGCTGTATCTTAGTTACATGCAAAGTCAAAAATCCCCTTGCCGCCCATAGTTTTCCAGAATGATGTGCTACTCTGAAATCGTACTGACTGTCAGTACAAATATTTACAGAAAGATTTTATGATAAGTCACAAGCACCAGTCAAAGCTATCATTTCTGCTGCTTGTGCTGAATTAAAGGGTATTCGTTTAGTTTCTACTATAGTTTTTTTTAACTCATAACCGCGTAGGCTGTGGTTGTCGTTCCATCAGGCATTTTAAAACATGATCCGACTCAAAATAATTCTCCTTCCACCTTCGTTAGGGGGGTATCTTGCAAATGTCTTGGTGTCTTCCTCAGTTTCAAATATACAATGATGGTTGGCTGCCTCAATATCCGTGATACCCTGATTTGGTATGGGTAACAGTTCAGCTGAGTTGAGTGTGTTGCAGCGCTTACTTTTGATATGTGGTGCAAACAATATCAATTAATATCAGGTAAGTCGGGTCATAGTCATATATTGGCTCTGAGTCCTATTTAAAAGGACATTGACTGAGTGAGGTACCATCACCGTTAAAGAGTGACCTAAAACCATACCTTCACATTGTTTTACAGACAAAGCTTCAGCTGCTACTGTGCACAAACATTTAGGCAAAGCACACACAACAGGGTCTAACGTGGAGGAAAAATAGCTGCACAGTCTATTCCATCAATTTCATGCACAGACGAAACAAATTCTTTATGATCCAAAGTCCCTAAAACGGGAGCAGAACAAAGCTTTGTGCGCAACAAAACAAATGCCTCTTGATGTTCAACAGTCCATGGCACTGGATCCTTAACATTCTTAGTTGTGAGTTGTATCAAAGGTTTAACAATCAGCGAGAAATTGGGTATCCATTGTCTACAATAGGAGGCAGCGCCTATAATCGCTCTAACTTGTTTTTGGCGGTGGCATTTTAGAGATCGCTTGTATTCTATCAGGTTCTAGTTTCCTACCCTCCTTAGACAGGAGGTACCCAAGATAAACTACCTCCCGTTTACAATACTGACATTTCTTCAAAGATGCTTTATAACCATGGAAAGCTAGATGTGACTATAACAATATAGTTGCATGCTTACAGAGTTCCTCTGTGGGTACTGCTATAAGCAAATCATCAATATATTGAATCAATGTAACAGATTCAGGCAATTTCAAGGAATCTAACTGTTCCTTAAGTGCACTACTGTATATGATTGGGCTTTCTGTATAACCCTGAGGTATTCTAGTAAATGTATATGCTCTCCCACCTAAGCAGAAAGCAAACAAGAACCTGCTTTCTAGATGTAATGGTATACTAAAAAATGCATTAAGTTAATCACTGAAAAATACTCTGCAAATGGTGGTATCATGGTAACAATGGTACTAATATCTGGAACTATTGCAAACTGAGGCACTACACTCATATTAATTGCTCTTTTATCAATAACAAGACAATATGGTAGACCTATGTCTACTTTTTTAAAAACAGGTCAAATGGGGCTATTGCCCACACTCCCTGTTATTTCTTCTACGATCCCTTGTCTTAAGTCTGAGACAATTGTTTCAAGGGCTGAATAACCTTCAGGAGATACCTTGTACTGAGGAATACGCAGATACATTGCTTCCTGACAAATTTATATTTTTACTGGGGAAATAGCCATAAGACCAACGTCATTATCCGATACTGCCCATGAAGTATCAGGGTGGCAAAGGTTTGCTAAAAACTCTGGTGTACAATAAATATTAGCACACAGCTTTTTCAACAAATTTAACCCTAACAAATTTTCTCCACACTGTGTAGTTAATATGAATGGTATCTCACTTGCTGCTGGTTCTAAAAGGACAGGCACTGCGCCCGATACTTTACTAACTACAGGTGCTCCAGCAAACCCTACTGAAATATTAGTATGCCCACTCAAAGGAATATCTGGAACCTTAGTATGATCTATGGAGCTCTTTTGCGCCCCACAATCTACTAGGAATTGAAGCTCCTGTCTCCCAACTCGCATGTGAACGTAGGGTCCTGACTGATCCACACGGATGGGGATTGGTTCCATTTTCATTTGAGGGCTGTCCTATTCTGAGAAATCCCAAGAGAAATCCTCAATATTGTATTGATAGTGACAAAAGATTTGCTTGGATTATCGAAAACATTGGCGTTTATAAGGACTGTAGTAGTTGGCGCATAGCCAATCACTAGCCCAGGTGGTACCCATCCACCGCTACTTCCTACCTGTCCTCCCTGACATTCTCTTCCCCTTCTTTGATACATTCTGCTTCCCCTGTTCAACAAGGCTGGACACTGTACCCTCCAGTGGCCCTCCTGTCTGCAATATGCACACTGATTAGTACCTGGTAGTAAAAATGGTACAAATGGACCAACACCTCTTCATCTTGAACCAATAATTGGCCCTCCCCTAGTTCCCTGTTATACTTGCTGTATTAACACTCTTGTCTTGAGATCCACTATCTTCTTTTCTGCTTTCTCCTTCTCCACATTTACTCTATTCTCATAATATTGAACCATGTGCGAAATGTCTGACGGAGTCTTAGTCTGCCAAGCACTCTCGGATTGCATTATAAGAACGCTAGTACTGCAGGAGATGGCCTTTCGACAGCTTTCCTGTCAATATCAAGCTGAAACAGTGTGTCCCATGTCCTCCCCAAAATTGCAGGGTCAGTGACAGTCCTGATTGGTGTCCAAATATCTGATGGCAAAATTACCGAGAATAAAGTTTCCAAATCCCTACTAGTAAAGACAGCAGTATTTAAAAATGCTTCCGAATCTTTATAAAACCCCGTAGGATGGTTCCTAATATCAGGAATGGTCCGTTTTAATGCATTTATTTCTTGCCTAGAAAAGGTACGTGAACAAATTGGCTGTCATATTTAGCGGGCTGCCTAATTGGCTTCCCTTGATTATCAAGGATAGGACTTCCTTGAGCATCAAGCATAGCCAGCTGTGCTATATAAACAGGCTGCACTTCTCGCATAGGCAGCTGACAACTAGATAGTTTTCGTAATATTAAAAGTGCCATTAAGTGAATGAGTAGCTCAGGGATACTCATTATGGATGCATCATCTATTATAAGTTCCAAGTGTTGCAACTTCGCAGATTTCTTTAACTCGCCTTCCTCATTCTGTTGTATAATTGCGTCCAACATTACTTTCATAGCATGCATCTGCATCGCGGGAACATACTGACAAAAGGTACTGCCAATGACTGAAAGAGGGGTACATGTAATTCTTACTCCGACATATGAGATTCATTGCATGTTGTGTTAATTACAGGCTGTTGGGCATATACAGAAATATTTGTTTCATTTTCTAAACTCAATCAAGCTTTCTCTAGTCCTTTCATTTCATCCAATATCTCCCAAAGTCCTTTGACGTGCAAGAAGGCATCCTTCTCCGAATGACAAGAGAAGGCGGCTACATTTAGATCTTGCAATTCCCTAGGAACTGCAGAGGGCAATTTCTGTTCCCACTGGATTTGAATCTCATCATCCAAACATTCTAACAAAATTAGTTGCTCTGGACCTTGGGCTTCAAGTACTTCATCAACCACATTCTGTCTGACTCTGCTCAATACTAACGGAATGGCCTGCTGGCTCAACGTCCTTCATTGGGTAGGCATTAAAGCAACGTGTGTATTCCAAATAAAAGGTTCTTATTTCCTTGCCTTTTCTTTAGTCACTGGGCCATATATATACTCTCTAGGAGGATTTATGCTAGCATCTGATATATCATCTTCTTCTGATAGAGGGGGAGGATTTTTGGGCTCCGGGAGAGTGGGAGAGAGTTGAGGGCCCGGGAGCCCTAATACTAACGGACCTTGTGGTTGACCATACGGAGGAGAGGGTGCAGAGGGAAGGAGATGTTAGCGAGGGTTGATTAGGATCTGTTCAATTCGGGATCTTGGGTAGTAGTAGGTATAACGGGATAAATTCCTGTTCTTTGTAACTGCCAATCTCTGTCTATCCCTCTATTATTTTGCTGATATTTTTGTTGATCATTAACCAAATCTTTTTCAGCCTGTGACATGTCTTAGAGCAAACTCTGCTCGCGTTTGATCT
Organism: Ambystoma mexicanum; assembly: GCF_040938575.1. Taxonomy (NCBI): domain Eukaryota; kingdom Metazoa; phylum Chordata; class Amphibia; order Caudata; family Ambystomatidae; genus Ambystoma; species Ambystoma mexicanum. Next base: position 19,736,339 of record NC_090933.1, on the reverse strand, counting down.
TTTAGGTGGCTTATTTGTGCCAATCGCGGATAACATCAAAGCCGGATCCACCATCCAAGTCTTAACTGCCAAACTGCTGTACTTACTCACAAAGTTCTTTCTCAGTAGCTCTGGCCGAAATATTGCAGGCAATTAGTAGCTGCCCCAGCCGGGAGAGGCCGTTTATGGAGAGAAGTCCACCGATGGAGGCTAGTGTCAGCTGCGAGTAAACCTGATAGCAGGTATCCCCGAAACCAAGCCGTCCATTCAACGGGTTGCTCCCTGTCACGTCTAGTCAAAGAGGCCTCATCCTCGGTGGGGCCCCACAGTAGGCGCCATTTTGAGACTTCTAAGCGCTATCATTCAAACAAAGTAGAGTATCTGAGACATAGTTTCGAAATTACAAGATAAGAGTTATTTTGCGTATTTCATACACTCGAGCGGACTTCAGGTTCTTCCACAACCAGTATTTCGTGGAGAGTGGAGAAGTGAAGTACCTGAATAGTACACAGCTTCTTCTTTTATACAGAAAATTAAGACTCCATCAGCATAGGTCATTTGCTAATCATTTACAAGAGATAACACAAATATGTTCAGACTACATACATAATAATGCCCTAATCCCAAGAAGGCAGACCAAATTACATTTACAACAGTTATTATTGTTATTGCGAGTTTCCACTTTACTTATGGTTTTAATGACAAACGCTTTGGGGCAGTACATGGACGGTACTTATGTTTGAGGCCTTAAATACAAAATCCACTTGCTCTCCAGTCCAACAATGGTCACCCTATTGCACAACCTTAAAAAGATACCTTTCGTGCATTTAACAAAGTGGAAAGGCTGAACACTATGACTCAATGCGTAACCTCTTTGGTGCAGTCAGCGTTTACATAGTATTTAAAAAGAGAATGGAGCCATATCGGAACAACTTAACTTACTTCGCAGAATAGATGGATCTATCCTTAATGTTATTTAACATAGGTTTATCGGTGAAGGCCGGGTGGCTGATACATGGCCTGTCCTCGGGCCCAGCCTTTTCTTGTAATGACTGACAGAGGAAGCCAAGAACACGTCTCCATTTTGTTTTTACTCAATGACTGACAAATGCGACTCCATTTTAAATGTTACTGAAACAGGATTTTTATTGTGAAAAAGGAATTGGCTTAGGGCTAACAAAGATGCGTTTTATTGATATATTCTAACAGATGCAGCCGCATAATAACAGGCTGCATTCACTCTGTTTCTTCGATAAGTGAATCAGGAAGTCAGTTTCTGCTCAGAATATTGCTCAGTGGGTTGAGTAGATGCAGCATACCGAGTGGCATGGTCAGCTGGCTATTAGAGCTGGTTCATGGCAGTATTTTGGGAACATTAACTTTTAAATACATTAAATGGGAGAGTGTTATTTGAAGGAACAATGTTTTTTAATGTTGTTCATAGAGACCCTATTTTAAGACCGATGATATTACATATAATACGGGTTCTGTTCTACACACTGTGGCAACCCATCTTTATCTCCTTGACCTGCCTGCTTTTGCTTTCTGCTTTACTCCAACATTTTTACTACGCGATTCATATGTCTCCTTCTCCTATCCCATCCCACTGGCCCGCTCAGCGATATTGGCATATTTCTCATCAGTAACGAAATATGGATAATCTCATTGTTATCCCTCTGTCCTTCATCTCAACTGACTATTTCTACTACTCCAATCACTATTAGGTTGCTAAATGCAAGATCTGCCTGTAACAAAATGGGATCACTACTTGACACTTTATTTCGTCTTAATCTTTACTTTCTCCCACGCTCACTGCATCTTTTTTCTCCACTGCCTTCAGATTTTCTCACTCCCTGGCCGAGGCAGCGGGACTGGCATTGTATATCACTCTTCCTATATTCTTGTACCTTCATCTCCATCCTTGCCACAGTTTTCCTCCTTTTAATAACATTTCATCTCTTTCTGAAAACCCCTCTTAGTTTTCTCATGGTCTATCGCCCACCTGGGCCTCTTGTCTCCTTCTGTGACAACCTTGATTCTCTTCTTTCTGCTATTCTCCCCTGTTCTGTCCTGCTTTTTCTCTTAGGGGATTTCAACCTCCATCTCTCATCCACCTGTTCCTCTTGCCCCTTTTTCCCTCTAATAGACTTTTATTTTATACATTTTATTTTTACATTTGTAAAGCGCCTAAACCCTAAGCATCAGGGCGCTGTTCCGAACCAGTTGCATTATGCAAAAAGCTTCAGTAGAGGAGTGTCATACCGCTCCTGGCACATCCTGGCTTGGATGATCTCTTTGCTTCCGCCCACTCTCACATCTCTGGTTCGTCTCTGGACCTAATTTTCTCATCTAGTCTTCCTCCTTTAGCTGTTACTGCTCTTCCTTTTCCAGCCTCCGACCACTTACTTCTTTCATTTACATTTCTCCCTCCCGCTCTTTGCTTTGCTCCCCGGCCCCTAAACTTCTTTATTCTTATCTCTGTCTTGCTACTTTCAATCCCTCTACTTTTCTTCCAGCGCTATTTGCCTCATTCCCCTCTCTTAAACACGTTTTGCTTTTCTTTCCATAGAACGCACTGTCCTCTTTAAACTCCACTCTTCTTGTCTCATTCCACCCGGCCCAGCTTTTTTACCTCTCCTGTTGGCCAAGCACTGGCTCTCTACTCCACTCCATTAGCTCTGCACCTCCCTGCGTCATGCAGTGCATACATGGAAAAAGGATCCCTTCCCTGCTAATCTCTCCTGTCTCTCTTCCTTGCACTCCTCTTATGATTCCATTTACTCCGAGCTAAAAATACCTACTACTCTAATCGTATTCTCTCTTACTCTCCCATCCATGCCAGCTATTTTGCTTTCTTAACCAGATTCTGTCTCCCCTTCCCCTGACCATTCTTTACTCTACTCCTTCTCTACCTCAGACTTTGCCATTTTCTTCTGTGACAAAGTATCTAATCTTTACACTTCTCTATTCTCTCTTCTGATCATTCGACTCCGTCTCACCCTCCACATTCCAGCCAATTGTTTTCCTCCTCCTCCTTTAGTTTAGTTTATTTATTTGTAACGCGCACCGAACCGTGGGGTAACTGGGCACCAGAACTTAAGCAAATGTTACAGACATACAAAGGAATTACAACAAACAATAAGTGCAGGTCGACGGGTGGTTACAGGCAGGTCTAGGTTGATACAATACGGAAAAGAATACAAGTAGGCCAAAAGACGAATCGCCGAAGGTTATATTTTACGTGACCGTACCAGTCTGATAATATGACATATAGACATACAGAAGGATTGAGCAGGCACACAGTTTTTGAAAAGCAAGTTAGCCGTCTGTTAGTGTTTCTTATCGAAGAGCCAGCTCTTTACTTTGACTCTGAAGGTCCACAATGAGGTTTCCGTTCTGATGGTGAGGGGTACGGCATTCCAATGTTTGGTGGCTAGTACAGGGAAACTAGCTCCTCCAGCTCGTTTTAGTTTGAACTTCGGGATAGTAAGGCAATGCAAATACAAAGCTTTAGTGGGTCTGGCTAATTGGTGTTTGTTGAATTTGTGTGACAGGTACTTGGGGGCAGAGTTTGTCAGACATTTGTGGGTAATGACTAGTGTACAGAGGGAAATTCTATCACGTACCGTGAGCCAGTGGGCATTCTGTCTCACGCTGGTGATGTGGTTGGATCTGGGGATGTTCAATGCAGATCTCGAGGCGTTATTTTGTAAGACCTGGAGTTGGGTAAGGTTCTGTTCAGAGGTGCCTAGAAAGAGGGTATTGCAATAGTCGATCTTGGAAAGTACTAGGGCCCTGGCTAACGTAATGCAGCTCTTGGGTGACAAAAATGATTTGCAAGCGTTAATCAGCTTGTTGGTGTAGGGAGTAGTGGAGGCGGTGGCGTTCACTTGCTTCTTGAGTGAGAGGGTGGAGTCTATGTAGACTACCAGAGTTTTGATTTCCTTGGCAACTTCAATCAAATTTCCATCGATGTTGAAGGATGTGTATCGGGCTCAGTCTTCTCGCCATTGAGACATAGGCTATGGTCTGCCATCCATGCCTGAATCTCCAAATATATGTCATTAATCAGTTTGAAGTCATCTTCATAGCACCCTGTCAGCAAAATGAGAACTTGGGTGTCATCAGCGTAATTCGTATATGTCAAAGAGGAGCTTAGTGAAGATGTTGTAAAGCGTCTGCGAGATACAAGAGCCTTGCGGCACGCCGCAATAGATGGGAATTGGGTCAGCTGAGGCTGAGGGTGCGAAGAACCCAGTGGGTCGATTGGACAGGAATGATTGTATCCAGGTAGAGGCGTTGCTAGAGAAGGCAGCTGCTGTGGACAGATGATCAGTGAGGCTCTGGGGATCGACAAGATCAGATGCTGCCGGTAGGTCTAACAGCAGGAGCATAGCCAGTTTACCATTGTCCTTGGCCTCATCCATTTGGATTTTGAAGTTCTAAGAGGGCTGTTTATGTGCCATGTCCTGGCCTAAAGCCCGATTGTCTGAGGCCAAGTACGTTGTTGTCCTCCAGATGTTTCTGGATTTGTAGATAGGACACTCTATTATCTTTAGGAGGTAGGGGACAGTGGTGATGGGCCTATAGTTAGTAGGTATATTCGGGTCTAGGTTTTTTTTAAGAGAGGCATAACCCAGGCCTCCTTGATGTTGTTAGAGACCGAGATAGTCTCAAAAGAGGAATTGATCAGGGTAATAATGAAGGGTGCCAAGTCCTTGGCGCCTTCCTGAATGATTGTGGCAGGACCGAGATCTCCTTGGCACCTTGAAGGTTTGAGGCCTTTGATGTTTTCGACTTCTTTGGGTGAGACGGGTGAGAAGGAGAAAGGTGGGTAAGGAGGGGTGATGTGGTTGGGTGGGGGGGTAGTGTTGGCGTTCTTAACCAGGCTGTTCTTTTTTACCTCAATTTTAAATTGAAGCAGTGTCATTTTATCAGAGAGAGCTTTCTTTATTTTGGCGCACCAGTCTGCGTCTTTCACACAGGCTTCAGAGGGTGGGGCTGGATAATCAAGTTCCCTTAGGATGCATGAAGAGCTCCTTGGTCCTAGATTTAGCATTTAAGATTCTATTGTCATAGGTCTCTTTCTTAGTGTTATGGATAGCAGATTTGTAAGTGGAGGCAGCAGAGGTGAATAGCGCCTTGTTGATAGTGGTAGGTGATTTCCTCCATGTAGATTCAACAGCTCTTTCGGCATTCCAGAGGATCTTTAGTTCAGGGGTGAACCATTTGTTATGATGGGCTATTGGTTTGGCTTTATTTAGTTTAATGGGGGCAATGATATTTATGGCAGTCAAGTGTGTTATTGTAGAGGTCAACTAGCTTGTTTGAGTCTAGGTCTTTGTAGTTAGATGGGACTAGGATGTTATGGATCAGGGGGCATAAGCTTTGGAGCGTTATGTTCCGGTTATTTCTAGAGAGGATTTGCATGGCGATGATTGGATTTAGGTTAGGGCTTGCATTCCCCTTTCTTTATGATTCTGACACTGCACGATTTTTCCCGCATGCCCACCATACTGCTTCTCCCTTGGATCCTATCCCATCGGATTCCTAAAATGTACCCCCCTGCTCTTGCCTTTTCTTACCACTCTGATCAATTCTACTCTTGCTTCTGCTATCTTTCCTTCCTCGTTCAAGAAATCCACTATTATCCCTGTTCTAAAGAAACCTTCTCTTGATCCATCTCTAATTTCCACCCTATTTCTCTTCTCCCCTTTCTCTCCAAGCTACTTGAACGGGTCGTCTATTCCCAACATTTCCCCTAGCTTGACTCCAACTCTTTGCTCTCTCCTCTCCAATCTGGCTTCCTCACTCATCATTCTACTGAAACAGCCTTGCTAAGCATTTCAAACTCCCTTATCTCTACATGCCATTCTAAACTCTCATCTATTCTTTTCCTCCTTCACTGATCTGCTGCTTTCGATACTGTTGACCACCCTACTCTTCTTTCTACTCTTGACTCACTTGGACTCTCTGGCTCCGTTCTAGATTGGTTCTCCTCTTATATAAAGGATAACTCCTTTTCGTTTTCATGGTCTGGTAGCACTTCCTCTTCCTTTCCTCTTCTGCACTTTCGCATGGGGTTACCCGAGGCTCTGTCCTTGGCCCTCTTCTCATTTTACACGACTCCCTTTCTTCTCTTATCTCCTCCTTTGCGTTATCCTGCCATATCTATTCAGAGAATTACTAAATCGTTGTTTCCTTTTGCTCATTTTCTGACTCCCTTCATTCTAAAATGTCCATCTGCCTTCTTGCCGTCGTATCTTGGATGAGCACTCGCTTCCTCTCACTAAATATCTTAAAAACTGAAATTCTTTTCTTCCAATCCTCCACTGTCCTCCCCCCTCCTCTGCTTCCCTACCTCCTCCTTCTCGCTCATTCAGGCCTGCAACCTGGGGGTGACTTTGACACTGCTCTTTCCTTCTCGTCTCATATTGCTGCTATTATTAAATCTATTGCTATCAACTCTTTAACATCCGGAAGGCTTGGCCCTTCCAAACTTTTCATGCTACTATACTGCCATTTTCCCAGCTTGATTACTGCTCTGCTTTACTTGTTGATCTCCCATTTTACCGTCTTGGTCCTGTATGCTTCATTTTTAACTTGTTATTCGTACACTCGTCTGCTCTCTCCTCAATCTCTTCTTCACTCCACTCTCTCTCGTGGCTTACCTTTGACAATTAGATACTGTTTAATTTTCTCACCATTGTCTACACATTGTGGTGGGTCATAAGCAGGAGGCTGGCACGTTGAGGTCATTCTGTACTCTAATGAAAATTATAACAACAATGTCTATATAACGGAACTAAAGGTGCTTGTCGGATGTCTGGAAGTCCAAAGTTAATATGTCCTCCGTCCAAACTAACTCTGTCAGACCATACCACTAAAGTAAATAGGCCAAGAGAATTCTTCTTCATCCACCAAGTCTTCTCTTATTCATGGATAGTCTTTTTATATACAGGTTCCTTTTTGGCTCATTTAATTCTTAGCGTAATCTCCTTTGATAGTCTCTTATTAACTCTTGTTCTTCAAAATGACTCTTGGGTCTCGTACTTTCTATGGCCCTATCTTTGAAGATCTTTTCCTCCGAGTAGTTATTCACACTCTTGTCATCATATATATATGTTCTTTACAGTCTCTTTACTCAGGCTTTCCTAAATGATGTTTGCCTTGATTCCCTTTTAGTGTTTCTCTGCCAAGGATTCTCTCTCTAAGGCTGTCTGATCTTTTATCTTGTTCAATGGCGAGCTTTATCTCGTCTTTCTCGTTATGTGTTTCTGGGTTGTACTTACTCCAGCCTTCAACTCTGCAGATTTAGGGTGGTTGCCCTTCCTCCCAGGCGTTTAGTTCCCAATCTCTTGTTGGCTTTGCACCTGGATCGGTTAAATCTTTTATATATTTCTCATTTCCCTTGATAACTGCTTTCCTTAAGGCTATCTCGTCCTCAAGACTGCTACAAATTTTAATCTTCAAATGACACTGGCCTTCCCCGATTGGATTGTTTGCTTTCTTGTTACAGTTACAATCATTCTGTTTTATCTTTGTGTTCACGTCCTTAAGACTGGGACGGGTTCCTTCATGCACATGATTTCCTTGCTGCCTCCCGCTATTTCCTACTCCCCCGGTATCTATCGTCGTGTGGGGAAGGTTTGCAGGGCACGGCTCTCGCTCGGTTACTGCTTCTCGTTTTTCTCGCTACTTGGATTCCAGTTCTCGGTTCCTCGCCAGGTCCCAGCCTTCTTTAGATGCTGGCGATCAGAAGTTGTTCAGGCTTCCCGTGTCGTTAGTCTTGCTGCTGTTCCTTGGATATCCTGCCCACAACTTTGCAAAAGTGGTCACGCCACTACCAGGTATTGCTTCCCTCTGTTCCTTCTCTTACCGCTTCCTTTGCAGTTGCATACACCTGGGCTCCTCATCTCCTAGTGTGTTTCTCTCATTCTTTTGAAAATCGCAGGCTCTGAGACCTGCCTTGGCTCCACCTTCACACAGCGTGATGTCATGGAGCTTGCCCTGCAAATGGCATTATCCTTCTCTTTCTACTCTGACTCATTCCAGTAAAATACACATCTCTGGTTAGAGAGACAATTTTTTTTTCCACATATGTTTCTTTTCATATTGTCTTCTGCTAAACATTAAGTTGCCACACTACCCTTCATAGAAGATAGTCCCATATATACGGCTATGTTAGTTGATTTAAGGAGCTCCTCACAAGAGTAGAAGTCCTTGTCCCCCAAAAGGGAGTTTCTACCGGTGAGATCTCACTTGCCTCAACCCCTAGGGAAGGTCTTACGGAACAGGCTCGCTTCCCTAGCCTCACAGGCAGAGTCTCCCATTTGGGGGAGAAGGGACTAATACCTATGATTATTAAAAAACATGTTTTATACATATTTAGCAATGCTGATTTATAGATGTTAGTTAACGGAGGCCCTGATTAATATTGAATGATGTACACGGTAATGTATGACAAGAGCGATTCATATACTGTAGCAAATGTTCGGCACACTTGCAGCTTTTCTGTAATATGTATTGATTTGAGATAGTCTATTTATAGTTTAGGCCACTTGGCCTGGACTTGAGATGCGCACGTATTGCAATTTATATTATAGCTGTGGGCACTTTGCATTAAATTTCTACTGTTTTCCAAAAGCAATTAATGTATTTGTTTTTAATTATGTACATTCAAATTGTAAGTATGAATACGTTATACAGATAAACTACTGCAAAAATATAAATACTGTTACTGTTGACTTCTATGCAAGGTAACCTGTTATAAGATGGCTGACACTAATAGCTACAATTCATCCTGATGCGCCTTGAAACCCAATTTGTTGCTAAATAGTGCATATTACAAATAACCAATAAATAAAAATAAATCCTCTGATGTACATGTACATGAATATCGATAATTGACTTTAACAGCATCCCTAGAGGACTTAATTCAAGAAAACAGCTCTGCACAATTCTGTTGTTACCCCGGTGGAAGCGGGACAGCGGTTGGGGGGGGGGGGGGTTGGGAGGCCGTTACACCTCAGGATTGTTTGTTTTGTCATGCTGCAATAGATTAATAGGCATAATGCAGTTATTATGTTTCATGGTCCATTTGTGGCAGGCTTCGGTAAGAAGTTCAGCGGCACCTACACATTGTTTTTTTGATATATCTTAATTAGGACATCAAAGTAATTTATTTTGCATATTTGCAGATTTTTGTAGAATGTCTCCACTCCCTCAGGCATAGGTGGAATTAAACATTTGGAAAACATCAGAACATTGCAGATGACATAGCCCCTCCTGAAGATACCCTATTATCTTTGCCTGTTTGTACCTGATTTGTAATTTTGCTCAGAGATGCATATATTGGATGTTCCCCCACACATTATCTTCAAGCATTTGTGCCTTGCAGAAATAAGATACCTAACCTGCCCACTTTAAGGGTGTCAAACAAGGAAGCTGACACAAAGGTGGCATGTTGGTTGCTATAGACTTTTATTGTAGTAAAAACATTTTTTGAAAACATTATCCCTGTCTCTAAGAGGGGGTTCCCTGCCTCACACTAAACCTAAAGGTTCTGTCGGAATGTCCGTCCAAATGAAAATCCACCATCCTCTGTCACAACCTACCTCTATCTCTCGCACTACAACTAAAGAGTAATGTAATCCAACAGAAAATGTTCTCTTGCAAAAAGGTGCCAAGGGGAATGATTCCCTTCCCCTGGCTTGTAGTAATCCACCAGAAAGTTCCTTCCCCCGGAGAATGACTCCCTTCTCCTGGTATATGGGTGGTGTTGCCAAATGTCCTCTTGTAAACGAAAGCCAGTGGGAATGACTCCCTTCCCCTGTCTGGTAGTTCCAGCACTTTGTACAGTCAATTTTCTGGACCATGAGAATGGCTCCTGTGATGAATCTAGTGAGATCATGCCTAGGATCCCGACAGGCCTCCTCTCAAGTGGCCAGGGAAAGGCAACTGCTACCTGATCCTGAACCTGGGGGTGGTGTTATGCTGGAGGATCACTTGGGAGGGGCTCATGTCAAGGGGAGTGGAAGTCCTCTCTAAGTGATTCCGTAAATATCCGTAAATCCTTATTGGCTTACTGTAAATATACTGACAATTTTAACTTAAAACCAATTTTGGACTACAAATCCTATAATGCCCATAGTACTGGGACGAGGAAGTGGGACTTAGAGTTGATGAGAAATCATTAGCTGTCTAGTTGTTGGAAGAGAAAGCACCTGAGTGGGGATCTTTAAAAATATAAATGGGCATCAGGTGCACGGACTGAGGGAAGTTGATGGTGTAGTCGTGGAGACAGGACGCTGAGTAAAAGACACAGTAGATGCTGGTGAAATGTGACCATGCAGGGACAGCGCAGCAGGAAGCAGTTTTGAAGCCAGTCACGCTGTGTGGGAAATGAGCTCCCGACATGCCGCGAACTGCCCCGGTAAGGGAGAAACACCGGAAAGCACACAGAGCTGCCAGAGCTCCATTGAGGGACGGCACGTGCAGCGGCAGTCACAGCGGGGCTAGCAGAAGCAGTGAAGGGCCTGCAGAAGCACCTGAGAATCAAAAGGGGACGGCAAGGCATACCAGTGAGTTGACCTGAAGCAGGTAACCTTGGAGCGCTCCGAAAGGCAACCACCAGGTGAAATTAACTATTTTGAATACCGAATGATACATGCCTTTTGATTATTACAATGGCAGCCACTGACCGCATAAGTTTAAAAAAGTCCATTTAGAAATTTTAATTTTTTTATTCCCTTTTCGCTAAAGCTGCAGATCATTTTATCATGGTTGTCAGTTCCTACACATATACTGCAATTGAGGCCCTCCTCAACAGTTATTGCATAATATTGGCAGATCATTCAGATGTAAGTTAGTTGGGCAGTTATAGTATGAAGAAAATGCATTTTGAAAATGTTTGTGACTGTCATTTTTCTCTTGGGCGACATTTGTATTGCCATCACCTAGCCTCTTCTTGTCAGTACCTTCGGGAAGCATTCAATGTATGCCTGTCAGTAGCTTTAGGAGGCAGAAAACATTGCTCCTTATAGTATCCTGAATACCAGTGTATTGACAGCCACACACAGGATCAGGAAGTACAAACAGAAAGTGTACTTTGTTTCAGGTTAAAAGTAGAAGATTAAAAAGGAGAGCAGAGACAATGCATCCTTCTAGTCCAAGCTCCCATGCTGAAGTCCCTAACTGTCCCTCTCAGAATCTCCAGCCCCTCTATTTCACATTCCATCAGACATTCTAATAGCAGCTGACAACTCTTATAACACTAGCATGCAAGATACCACCCTCCTTACCTTGTACATTGAGAATCACAGTAGTTCTATTTCCATGGAAGGAGAACTTTGGATACTGAAGAATGTTTTACTTTAGTCAAGTCATAATGCATAATGTGGTGTTAGTGCCTGTCTGAGATAGACATGCTGGTTCTGAGGCTGTTAGCTGGCAGAGTCTATCATTCTGCCTCTACCTTCAATGTGTAGCAAAATATTAGGATGTAATTAAAGCCGATATAATACACTATCCAACAGAAGCTGGGAGAAGAGACACAAATAGGTCTACTTCAGAATCGGAATGATCTTCCATGGTTCTGCAAATAACAGTTGCTACTGTCACACAATAACATACATTTTCTTGACTTTGAATGCTGTGAAGGCATCGTGAGTTGGACACAGACAACCGGTTCTAGCTTGGTTCACAGAAAGGCTTTATTAACGTAAAAATCAGGATAGCGTAAGGCCTAACTTCCTCTCTGCTAAAGTTGGATTTCCCTAGCTAAAGAAAACTAAGGATAGTCTGCGTCAGGAACTCCAAATCAATAATCTGTCTGAGTCCAAAACTTATACTTTCCCTCACAACTAACTGTATTCAATGTTGTCATGTCATGATTAGGGCACGTAGCCCTCCCTCATCGTTGTGAGGGGTGGCCCAGGTTTGGGCCAGAACAATGGGAAGTGACGTGGAGTTAGGGAGCGGGCGGGACACAGGAAAAGGGGAGTTGTCAGTTACGACATTGGCAAGCAACAAAGATGTACGCCATTGCACCGTCCCTCGTCTCGTTTATTAAGTTAATTAGGCTGCCCATCTGAGAAGCCCTCAGTGCAGGACCGGCAAGATTCTACAAATGTGTAGGGACATCAGCATCAAAATGAATAGTGTTCGAAATAAAGTTCAGAGTTTCTTCCATTTGTAGGCTTGTAATCAGCTTATCCTTCTGCAGGTTAAAAATAGTTCACAAATTGCTGGGGTTCCCTTCCCCCAAGTGTTCAAATCTTCCAGCTTTCTCAAAACAATACAGTTCTCTGGGACTCTTCACAGCTCTTTTGATATTGGTTCTTTTCACAAGTTTATTTATTTTATTTATTTTGGATTTGTGGAGTGCACTGCAGCCCACAGGCATCGAGGCGCTATAAAGGATACTTAAGAAGGCTTGCTTGAGGGTTACAGTAAACGGCCCAGGAATAAAGCTTCACGACAGTTCCTTACAAGGTTATATTACATAGAACAGTATTCTGCATAGCATAGTGTGTCATATTCAGTGGTTTAAGAGAAGTAACATATGCAGAATATCGCACATGGGGATAAGCCCTTTAGACAAAGAGCCTAGTTTTTAAGTTCACATAGGCAGTGCAATACCTTGGTTTCAAAAGCACATAAAAAGGTTGCTGGCTGCAAAACAAACTTCTTGATGGATACTTTCAAGGGCTTCTCCATATAGGGCTCTTGGTTTAGGCGCTGTTGTTGGACCACACGATCCACCCATTACAGGTGATGAAATAGAATCCCCTTTCTTGGCTTCTCCTGGCTCTTACCAATGTTTCTTCATAACATGCATACAACCCTTTGTATTCTCTTGGCTTGTTTCTCAATTAATACAGTTCTTTGTATTGTGGCTATTGACAATGCTTGGTTTCTCATAACATATCCTTCTGGGTTTTATCTCGACTTTGCCAATGCTTGTGTTTCATAGAATACAGTTTGTGGTATCTGTCAATTAAACCACCTTTCTTTCACTCCACTCACAACTGCCCAAAAGTTGATTATGCTCTGCTTGGCATTCAAGTGTTTATAATGACTTTCAGTTTGTTCGTTATTTAAAAGTACTTGCAATTGCTCTGTGCGATATTCAAAAGCACATGTAAAGGTTTTTGTTTCATTTGGCATTGAAAAAGCATGCTCACTGCAAACTTCACCTGTCAGCCCGGTGTCTCCCACACTCACCGGTCAGAGGTTACGGCATTGCGAAGTCTCTGCTGCCACGAGTCTCTGCTTTCCTGTGCGTTACCTCATCTTCCTCTCCCAGCGTATATTCGCGGCACGGCTTCCCAGCGATTCTCCACCTGCAGGTCAGGATTCCTGTGACCGCTTCGCTCGGTCACGCCAGTCTCCTTTCGCGTACTGCTACCTGCTTCCATCACTCCTTAGCTTTGCTTCCTGCTGCATAAACTCTGCATCTGCAAACAGGTCTCGCGCGCTTCTCTTGCCACACCCGCGACCTGGAGTTGCTTTACCAGCTGCTGCATCAGCCTCCACAGTTGACTCCATTTCTCTCTTCTGCCTTTCCTGCCTCCATTAGTATTACAAATAGGACTAGACCGCTCACCATTAAAGCAGTATTCCTGCTTTTCTCTCCTTGTCCTCCTCCTCGTCCCAGTACAAAAATGAGTTTGATGTCTGTCAGCATTAATAAAGTGAGGATGTGTTGGTCTAGTTATCCCCATCTTCGTCCCAGTAGCATACCGCTGTATTTTGGGCAAGGTTTCAGTCGAAGAACAGGGAAAGGGTTGACAAAAGCCTATAAAGGCTTTACAGATGGAGGGTTTATTGTGGAAAGCAAATGGGGATACCATGTCTCACCTAAGGACATCCTCTCCCCACTCCCCATGTGTCCTCACCCGGGTGATCCTCACTTGCATATCCACCCCCAGGGTCGGGATCCAAAAGTGATTACCTTTCCCTGGCCACCCGAGAGGAGGATTCTAGGGGAGAAGAAGTGAGGACGCACTCTGGTTCCTCACAGTGCACAAAAGGCAAATCAAGCTCATTGGATTAGAAATTGTGACAAGCTGGTTTGCAGATATAGGATCTATCTCTGCAGCAGCCATATTCACAAAATGAGCTGTTTCCCCCAGCTTACATCAATCAATATGTTTTTCGTTAGCTGTATAAATGCGTAATGCTTTGATTCATGTATTTTGTTTCTAGCGTATTTCTGTTAGAATCGATACGAAGGAATGAGCAGGGCACTGCTTAGTTACCGTCCTTTTTGTTTTTTTAATTCTCTGAGTCGACAGGGTTGTTTGCACATGCACTCAATCCTTGCATGCGGTTTACTGCATGCACGCAGTGTGCTCTAAGCTTGATATATTTGCGTAAAGCTTCATTCAGCACATTTGTCATGGTCTCTCAATTGCAGCCACAATAAACATTTCATATATTGTCAATTAATTCAGAGCAAAAATAACTCTTTATATTTAACTTGAGGGTGGATGGACGTTTAAGCAGGCACTCCCACAGGTGTCCTTGTACACAGATCGTTAATGCATGCTCTCTGTCTATTGAGCTATTTTTCCAACAGTATTATCCACAATCTACAGTGACAACTCGGTCGCGTGCATACCATTTTCAGTGTATTTAAATGGTCCAAGCTGATTTTACATCAAAACACTTGGACTTAGTTTCTCTATAGGACTTTGTGCTGCAGTAGTGGACTCGTGGTCAGACATGCAAGGGAGCAGGCTAGCTCATGTCAGGGTCTGTGAATAGCAATGTATATTCATAGGTGCCTAGTTATAACTGCTGGCCTTCCATTTACCCGAAAATTCCTTTTGAAATGAACCATTTTTCTGTAAGTTCGAGGATCGATCTCTCATTCTTGTTCTGCAGAACAGCAGGTTCCATCGCAGTGAAGAAAAAATGAAGTAACTCGTATAGAGACAGAGCAAGAGGTTAGGTTGGCTTCCATAGCAAGGCAGGGGGGCACAAAGTGGTAATCTGGTAGGTTTGTGTTGGGGCTGGAAAGGAAGGGATGCAGACCATTAGAAATAACTGGTTCCCATACATTCAAACTTTGGCTTAAAGGTAGCTGGATGGGTTCCTAATGATTGCATCGAATGCAAAGCCATTGAAAAAAAACGCATTGAAAAAATGCATTTTTTTAAATTTATTTTAATGGGGGGGTCCCCCTAACCCCTTTTTTTTTACCCCTTAAAACCCATTATAGTAAAAAAAAAAACTTTACCTACAAAAAAAATCATTTTCTCAATGCATTTCTTTTCGATGCTTTTGCATTCAATACTATGTATTCGATGCAATGCCTGGATACCAGCTGAATGGGGTAGAAAGGCAACATAGCAAACCCCACAGAGGAATGCAATGCCAGACAGCTAAACTATCCAGAGAAAAGAGGCATTGAAATCTATTGCCGAAACATCCACATGTATAGCCATCAACCGCCAACGTCGTGCAGAAACATCCACCAGCAAGACATCACCATCAATAAAGTACCAAGATGCAGGAGCAGTGAGACCAGAAACATCAGTATTAAAAGACTGTTCAAAGGACAGGGTCCGAGCAATAACATTTGCATGGTAGCAACATCCAACATTGCACAACACCCACAGATGTCCCCAAAAGTCCTCCTTATGTCCATTGACTGACTTAAAACCCACTCTGCATCCAAGTTATCAGCTCAGGATGTCTATTTTAATGTTTCTTCTTCAGTCACTGTACAAGCTCACACACACTTAACTTGACGGATCAATTGCTGAGCCTAGCTAAATGATGTCATGTCAGTTCAAATCGTTTGGTTATTGATGTAGATCAGCAAACACTAAAACAAAAATGTAGTGTCTTGCAGTGTATTGTGTATATTGTTGTAGGGTAATTATTAGACCATTGTTTTGGCAAGTGAATGTGACTAGATTCATATTGGCTTTCGAGTAGTGATGAATATCAGTCTTTGTAAGTACAGCACAAAGAGGAGGGAAGGTGTTTCAATTGGGAATTACAGCACGATTTGCCATTCATAGCCCTGTTCTGTTTCACTATTGATGTTTTCGTGCTCCAATTGTGATTAATTGTGACTAAAATATTGTAATGGATACTTCTGCTCTTTTCATAGACAAAATTGAAGAAGCACAAAAAAAACTCCAAAGTCCCGAAGATCTACAGAAAGGTAACATTACAATTCCATATTTGTGCTGCAATTAAATTATCTAGCTGCCATGAAACATTGTCAACGCTCATGGAAGACGTGTCCAACTGGCCATGTTATTTAATGCCTTTAATTCATAGAAAATGGAACATTGCAAATCAGAGTATCCTATTGAAAGGGCAGATATTGACTAGAATGATTAAAACTGGCAGCATATATCAGCCGGCTTCACCCATCTCATGCAAAATGTTGTGTAAGCTTTAACAGACGTTTTTTTTAAAGAAATGTTTATTAGTTTTCATTTTATTCATTAACTTTATTCGTCATTCAGCCATAAAGTGTGTATAATAGTTTACAGAGACACAATTCATGTGTAAACATCAGACCATAAAAGAGAAAACACTTCTAAAAGCAGGCTCTTCATGAAATAGGTAAACCATAACCTTTGTAAAATCAAGACCACATAATTTTACAGCAATAGAAAAATATGTTTAAAACAAGCTAAAACGTGTTAGGACCAGAAAACAAATTTTTCTTAGTAAGGGGAGAGCGTACTCGCAGCCCCTATAATACAGCAGACCTTGCCAAGCATAGCTTATGCCTTAGTTTGCACAAAAGCAGTTAAACTGAGAGAATGGGTAGTGTACTAACTAATTACATGCATTACTGATGATCAGAGTCCTTTCAAATTAGCAGTATGTACTTATAATTCACAGTCAGGGATCCACGTCCGTTGATCTTTAACATTTTCGTCCTGTAAAGAAACGCCATATGGATGTATAGGGCCACACAAAGCACACTACCACACCAAGCCTTTACCATAGATTAACGCTTCGGAAGTTGAGCGGATTCCTGCTGCCCTAAGAAGGGGCTCCAGAAGTCTCAACACTCGTAGCTCATCACAAATAAACATTAAATGGATGGTTGTGTCCTCACCCACGCCATACAAAGGACAAATTCCAGTGCAGTTATTTCGCCATGATTTTATAAATGTGGCTATCCTAAGTGTGTCCATCCTAAACACGATAAACTGTGCTCGAGCATATGATGGTTTAACAACATCAAGGTATTTTTCGTAAACAAATTCAGCTTTGTTCATAAGGTATTCTGTGCCCAACGTCAAGTTAGTAGCAGAATCCTCCATATTTTTCCTAGCAAGAATAGTTGTGGGTTTCTTAATTCTTCCAAACGTAGCTTTACTAGCACTAGCTGGACTATCCCACAGTATAGACTCATGCAGAGCAAGTAATGTTTTTCTCACGTGCGCTACCCAGGGGAGACTTTCTCTCTTCCAAACCCAGTAATTGGATCACTGCATCTCGATATTTTTCAAGACCAGCATGGCACCATAACCGAATCTAATACAAGACTGGTCTAATGAAAGCAACATCCTCAATGGGTCGCACATGAGTCTCTAAATAAACTAGTCCATTGGGTGAGCCCACAGTAACATAAAGACTCTCCAAAAACGTTTTTTCCACCCTTGATAAGTTTTAGGCATTGGCAAAGCCCCAGAGTTCTGCACCAAACAAAGCTGCGGAAATTGCTTGTTTTTGGTATAATTCAATAGCTGGAGAGGCTGCTCCCCTCCCAGTCACTTGTTCCAGCCTGTGATCTACTGCTTAAATGTTCAGATCACAACGCTTGGAAAACCTGGGTTTGAAAACCATTGTCTTCGTTTTTTCAAAATGTAGGTTTAGGTTTAGATCCTCACATTTCTTCAAAAAGATTGCCAAGGTTGTTTTAAGACTATATGGCGAAGTAGACAGAAGAACAGCATTGTCCTCATAAAACAGTACCGGATATTTTTCATGGCCCATTTTAGGAGGATCTTGGCATTCTACCACCAATGCATCGATAGATTCCTCTATATAATTGCAAAACAGGAGGGGGGCGAGAACACAGCCTTGCCTCACACCCTTATTGACCTCAATGGGGTCAATTGTCTCCCCTGCAACCGCATGGCAGACCACTGATTTGTTGTTGGAATACAGGGACTGCACCACTGAGATCAGGTGAGAGGGCATTTTTCCTTTTTCCCGCAACCTGCCATAGTATTTTGCGAGAAACCCCAGCAAACGCTGTCTTGAGGTCCACAAAGTCAGCCTATAATCTAAACTTTTTAAGTACGGTGTACTTCTGGACCATCAAGACGAAAAGTTGGATCAGTAGCTCTTTCTCTTCTGAAACATGGCTTGTAATTCACTAATGATCTAATTTTCATCAAAGCAGGTTTGCAAATGCTTCAGAATCACCTTAGCAAACATATTACCTGCAATATCCAGGAGTGAAATTGGATGATAATTAGCTGGTTGTTTTTTACCTCCTTTTTTGTGAATGTGAGCTATCACTGCTTGTTGCCACCATGAGGGGCCAGTGTTAAGATGAATTACTGCATTGAAAATTCTACAAAGAACCGGTATTAGTTTTAAGATTTTACATTGAAGTGATGATTTGACATCGAAAATACAGCAGACATTTAGTGAAGATGTGAACTGAGTTGGTAATCTTGCCCAACCCTAACAGCATTGGTGACGCCAGAAAAGAATGGAAAGAAAGAGGAAAGTTAACAAAAGGAAGTAGAGGAGAAGATTATGTAGCACTGTGTGAGTCAGTAAACAGAAAAATATATTTTAGTGATTTGCACGTTGCCTTGTTAAACAGTGCATGTCGAATGTTGGTTGTTTAAAATCTGCAAGTATATTCACCATGCACTCCTTGTTTAGGTAATTCCTTTAGTTTAAGTATTGTTTTAAAGCAGAAAGTGCTTTTAATGAATTTAAGGTGCAGGGGAGATGACAGGCAACCCTGGCATATAGGTTGTGACATACATATAAACGGAATAAGTTCCTAATGGAGGAACTCCCGTCCCCTGCACACTTTCACAAGCTCGACAAAGCGAGCCAAATAATTTAGATTTAACTTATGTGCACACTAGGAGTGTGATATGTTGAGACAGCAAATAAGTATTTTTTCTTACAGAGGATAAATGAAACAGATTGTTCTTTTGTGATTCCTAATGATAAACATCAAGACAACATTCTTTAACATCTTCATATGTAGTTTTATTTTTCACAAGTGGCCCAACGCTTTTCGAGAATAACATCTCTTCTCCAGGGGCATATTCAATATTTTCAATCAATATTTCAATCAAAATCTAAAGAGAAATTTCAAGAAAAACATCCAGTTACTTGTACTGTAGTTAGCAACAAATTGCTTTAAATTATTTTTATACATCTGGCCGGTTGAGAAAATACCAGTATTGCACACTCATCTATTTCATATGGCATCAATAGTACTTGTATTGTTTACTTCATACAGAAAAAATGATTCCTCCAAAGATGTATACATTCATTTATATGATTTATACTCTCAGTCAAAATGTGAAAATGTCCACTGTAGCTGTCTATGCACTTGTGTTTGGGTATTAAAAACTTAGTGCAAACCACTATCAGGACAAATATGTATGACTATTAACATATTCTTTGTTACCATGGTGATTCACCAATTTAATAGACTCAG
This sequence comes from Ambystoma mexicanum, assembly GCF_040938575.1. NCBI lineage: Eukaryota > Metazoa > Chordata > Amphibia > Caudata > Ambystomatidae > Ambystoma > Ambystoma mexicanum. The sequence goes on along the minus strand of NC_090933.1, from coordinate 19,716,676 downwards.
GTCTCCCGCATAGATTAGCACTCTAAATTTTGCCCTGTTTCCAAACCCTCCCGTGTTTACCCGGGCACCTCATTGAAATCATTGACCTAGGTCCTTACTAACATTGGGCCCCATTTAAGATGGTACAACTTTGCAACAAGTTTACATTTGTATGCAATCTCTTAGGCTTAGAGATACAAGACATCCTTTTCCCCACTGACGGAACTCTAACCAGTCAGAGATGTTGATGAGGTCACAAATTCATCTCCATTTAAGCTGCCTTACATTATCGCCCTCTCAATAGCGATGCGCATGATCTTTGATGCATGATGGTGACGTCATGGCACGCTTTCACATGATGACGTCACCATGCATTGCACGTCATGGGTACTCATAACACAAATTTTTCTCTTCTTTTACACGGGACTCCTCTCCAGTCCTTTTTGTTAGTTTGTACAAGTCTCCATCATGTAGTAGCCTGACTTTATTATCAATACGATATACTCCTACGTCCCGTCCCCTTTCCTCCATACTTGTGGGACATCTCTCCGTCCTGTGGGACGGGACCGGAGCACTTTGTAAAAAGCATCCACATTTTTTTCAAAAATGTGTCCCTCCTCTCTTTCCTGCGCGGGGCTCGGCATGCGGCCGTAACCCCGCCCACCTTGGCTCCACCCCGCACATCGCCCATCAGTCCTTTTCTATGCACGATCGGGGCCAGACGCACTTGCATCCTCGGAAGATTTTCTTCCCTTTTTTCCTCTCTGGCTCTCGCTAGCGTTCGTTTGAAGGTCTGTCGGAGTTTGAGGGGCACATCCCGGTCGAGAAGTTGGAAGACTTCAAAGGAGGCCTTTCCGTTGCCAGGGTCTTGGCCCAGTATCTCCTGGAGGCTGCGGCTCACCACGTAGACACCTCGGCTCGGGGCCTGATGCTTGGGGTTGATGCCTCACGGCAGGCGTGGCTGCATGCCACTAAATTTTCTAAGGAAGTGCAAGACAAGGTGTTGGACCTTCCATTCGATGGTAAGGAGCTTTTTCATTCTACTACTGATGTACAGCTCACCAAGACCAAGGATAGCACTCAGACGGCTAAATCATTGTCTGTTCTGGTCAAAGCTCCTTTCAAATCCCAGAGACCGTTGTCGCCCTCCTCTGGTTTTAGGGGCTTCCTCGACCGCAAATCTTGCAGAGTGGATACTCCTGCGGGGAATAACCGCCGTAGACGACGACACACGCAGTTTTTCTCCTGCTCCTCATCAGGTTCAGGTGGCACCGCCACCGATAAACCTGCCAAATGAGGGTTTTCTGCGCTTGCACGAGACCCCGGTGGGAGGAGGCATGTCGTCTCATTGGGAGGCATGGCAGCCCATCACAGAAGACAGATGGGTCTTGTCAGTCGCTCGAGCAGGCTTCCGCTTACCTTTACCCCCTATCCCACCCCTCAACCCTCCCTTTCAGCTGTCGGGCTCACCCTCCCTCAAGGCCGAAGTTCAGAAAGTTCTGGACCTCAGAGCTGTGGAACCTGTTCCCTTTGGGGAGTGAGGGGAGGGCTTCTGCTCCCGGCTGTTTACGGTGCCCAAACCCAACCAGGCTGGCCTGCGCACCATCCTAGACCTTTCCCAGTTCAATCTTTTCCTACCCGAAGAGAAATTCAAGATGATCACGCCCAGCCAGATACGCTCCTCCTTACAGATGGGCGATTGGCTCAGCGTTGTGGATCTTCAGGACGCGTACATGCATATCCTGATTTGGAACCCACACAGGAGATATTTCCGCTTCTCTTTGGGAGAGGAACACTTCCAGTTTCGAGTGCTTCCTTTTGGCCTCAGCTCGGCGCTGCGTGTCTTTACGAAGATGATGTCGGTGATTGCGGCTCATCTTCGTCTTCAGAGTATCCATGTGTATCCGTATTTGGACGACTGGCTCTTACGCAGCCCTTGTCCGCTAGCAGCAGCGGGCAATCTACAGTCTCTCCTTCAGCTCCTGTTCCATCTTGGGCTGTCGGTGAACTGGCAGAAATCTTCCATGAAAGTCTCGCAGGACCTGATTTTCCTGGGTTTTCGCTGCAACAAGATCAACTGCAGAGTGTACCTGACCGGGGACAGAATGGCGGATCTGTTAGCCACGTGTCAGATGTTTGCGCAGTCGGAGAGCATGTCGGCCTGGTGGTTCCAGAGTCTTCTGGGCCTCATGGCCTCGTGCGTGCTGGCTCTTCCTCTTGCTCGTCTCAAGATGAGGCGGACCCAGATGGCTCTTCGGAGTTCATGGCGTCAGGCAGTGGATCCGGATTCCATGCGGATAATGATTCCGGATTCCATGAGAGTTGACCTGGATTGGTGGTCATCGCTCAGCAATCTGTCTGGGGGCGCAGGGTTTCAGGACCCGGTCCCCATGGTGACGATCACGACGGACTCCTCCCTTCTAGGGTGGGGTGTGACGTTAGATCTTCTTTAGGTTTCGGACCTCTGGTCGCCTCAGGACAAGCTCCTGCACATAAATCATTTGGAGCTTCTGGCGATCTTCAGACCGCTCGTCGTCAACAAGGTGGTCCGCATAAGAACGGACAATGTGGTGTCAATGTATTACATAAACAAACAAGGGGGAACAAAGTCTCCCCCCCCCCCTGTGGACCTTTCCTTCCAGATTTGGGAGTGGGCTGTGCTTCATGGAGTCTGTCTGCTTGCAGTACACATCCCGGGCCAGCTGAATGTCACAGCGGATGCCCTCAGCCGGCGGACAGTGGTCAGCTACAAGTAGGAATTGAAGGCGGAGGTCCTCTCATGGATTTTCTCGTGCTGGGGCACACTGGAGGTGGACCTCTTCGCTACGGCGGCGAACAAGAAGCTTCCTCAGTATTCCTCCAGAGGGGGGCTGGGAGCCTCCTCTCTGGGGGATGCTCTCGAGATTCCATGGCACAACATGAGAGCTTACGCCTTCCCACCTCTGCCTCTAGTTCACTGTGCAGTTTGGAAGTTGAAGAACTCTGCGAACTGTTCCCTTCTACTCATAGCCCCGTGGTAGCCGGCCAGGTTTTGGTTCTCAGAACTGCAACACCTGTTGGTGTATCCGCCGATCAGATTACCAGTAACTCCTGATCTTCTTCACCAAGGGGAACAACAGATGTGGCACCCCTCCCCACAATCGCTCAGATTGGCGGCATGGTGCCTGAGTTCAAGTCTTTAGAGCATCTGAGTTTGTCTGCGGATAACATGCGCATTATCCAGGCAGCCAGGAAACCCTCGACCAGATCTTAATACAAGAGTAAATGGCTCAGGTTCTGTCATTGGTGTTTGGAGAAGAAGTTGGATCCGAGGGTGGCCACGATTGACACAGTATTGTCCTTCGTGTCCTCCCTAGCAGAGACAGGGGTTCATGTCCTGTAATGCAGGACTTATCTCTCAGCGGTTTCCGCTTACCTTTCTACAGACCTGTGTTCTTATTCTCTAACTAACCCAGTGGTGAAGAGGCATTTTGCTGGCTTGACACACCTCTACCCTCCGGTTCGTAATCCGCACCCGCCATGGGACCTAAATGTAGTCCTGACGGCGCTGTGCCATAAACCCTTTGAACCAATGGCTACGGTGGACCTCAAGTACTTGTCTTGGAAAGTGTCCTTTTGGTCGCCGTTACGTCAGCAAGGAGAGCGAGTGAGCTCCAGGCATTGTCGGTGGAGCATCCTTTCTTGGTCTTTCACAAGGACAAGGTAGTCCTTCGGACAAACCTGGCTTTTCTACCGAAGGTAGTGACCGAATTTCATCTGAATCAGTCGATCTCCCTTCCGGTCTTTTTTCCGTACTCTGCCTCAGAGGCGGAAAGGGTTTTACACTGTCTTGATGTCCGAAGAGCTCTTAAGTTCTATCTGGACAGGACTTCCGAGCTTAGGAGTTCTTCTTAACTTTTTGTGACCTTCGGTAACCCTCAGGGCAAGCCGGCATCTAAGGCAACTATTTCTAGGTGGATTTCCACCTGCATCACAGAGTCTTTCACCGTCCAAGGGCTGAACTAAGTGTATCCATGCACACCTGGTGCGGGGCAAGGCTGCCGCGGTTGCTTTTCAGAAATATGTCCCCTGGGAGTCCATCGCTAGGGCAGCTACTTGGGCCTCCCCATCTGCTTTCTGTAAACATTACTGTCTTGACATGAGCTCAAGAGCTGACGCTCAGTTTGGTCAGGCTGTGCTGAAGAACCTGTTTCAGTAAGGGGTATTTCCATCCACCCGTAGTTCCTGTAAGGAGTGCTTGGGAATCTCCCACAAGTATGGAGGAAAGGGGACGGGACGTAGGAGTATTACCAGGTTACTCAACGTAGTGACCACCTTACTCCTAGTCCATAGTCCCCTTTCCTCCATATGCCCGCCAGCCGTCCCCTCTAATAAGGTTCCTCTGTTATTGCTAATGGGTCTTTGACCTGGCGATAGAAAAGGACTGATGGGCGGAGCCAAGGTGGGCGGGGTTACGGCCTTGTGCCATGCCCCGCGCAGGAAAGAGAGGAGGGACACATTTTTGAAAAAAATGTGGATGCTTTTTACAAAGTGCTCCGGTCCCGTACCACAAGTATGGAGGAAAGGGGTCTATGGACTAAGAGTAAGGTGGTCACTACGGTAAGTAACCTGGTAAATCCGCCAAAGCGGGAGGATCGTGGTGACGTCACTTCACGCAACAATGTGGTGAGGTCATCGTATCGCGACCGCTACATTAAGCTCCCATTTTCTATTCCTAAACACAAGCAGGAACGGAAAGGAAGCGCAGGCTTGCTTCTTTACTAACCCTCTATACATTCGGGTAAGTTGGCATTTAATTAATTGTTTGGACCCAGGTCCTACTCTTCACCAAAAGGCCTTGGCCTTTAGAAATGGAACATTTTTTCCTCCATTACTAACGTATTAAAAAAAAAAAAAATCTAAACCATTGCATTTAGCCAAGAGGGTAACCCAGTTAATCAAAATCCTTGGAGTCTCCCCCTACATCCACCAGCAGTGGCCACCATTCAGGGTTGGGCATTCTGCCCTGCTAATAGGGTAAGGATCTGTTTCTCCCAATACATTATTGTCTTTTTAAACTTCAAATCACTTATATTATGCTTCTCCACAATTATGTCTAGGACCTACCCTTGGACCCTGTTCTAGTAACATCACATTTTGAGACCCACATCTCACTAAAGTTTGTTTCTAGGTAAGACTATTAACTAGTTCCTCTTTTTCTAACCATTAAGCGACCATACTGTGATAGAGAAGTACTTCCCGGACTAGCATTATGAGATAACAGTAATAGAATTCAATATGCTTATACCTCAAGGGTTCCAGCGCAGACCTTAAAAAATGAGAACACCGTGAGGGAGATTAGGACATGCCTGAGCCACACAGCTTGGACCAACTAGAGATTCTTCTTTATCCCAATCCTAGAGAATGTAATCATCATTAGAGATGTCATGTCTGGAATAGAGTTTAGGATGCCTCTTTGTCCTGATAGTGGTTTACACTAAGCTTTTAATACCCAAACACAAGTGCATAGACAGCTTCAGCGGACATCGTCACATTTTGACTGAGAGTATAAATCATATAAAAGAATGTATACATCTTTAGAGGAATCATTTTTTCTGTATGAAGTAAACAATACAAGTACTATTGATGCCATATGAAATATATGAGCGTGCAATACTGGTATTTTCTCAACCTGCCAGATGTATAAAAAGAATTTAAAGCAATTTGTTGCCAACTACAGTACAAGTAACTGGATGTTTTTCTTGAAATTTCTCTTTAGATTTTGATTGAAATATTTATTGAAAATATTGAATATGCCCCTGAAGAAGAGATGTTATTTTCGAAACGCATTGGGCCACTTGTGAAAAATAAAACTACATATGAAGATGTTAAAGAATGTTGTCTTGATGTTTATCATTAGGAATCACAAAAGAACAATCTGATTCATTTATCCTCTGTAAGAAAAAATACTTATTTGTTGTCTCAACATATAACACTCCTATTGTGCACATAAGTTAAATCTAAATCATTTGGCTCGCTTTGTCGAATGTTGGTCGTTTGACAGGTGATTGTGTTAACCATTGGATATGTCAACGTTTGCACCCGGGGTAGGGCTCTGAGTCAATCAGGCGGCTGAATAGTGGGCGGGAATGCGCATTCTTTGTGCTCCGGTCCCAGTACTCCTCCTGTCTCCCAGCCGCTGCCATAAAAATGGAAAAGAGGCTTAGTCCCTTTTTCCTATGGTAGCAGGCATTGTTTGTTTTTTTCTTCAGGAGATTTCTTCTGAGGAAAAAAAAATGAAACGATTCACACCCCGGATAAACGGTCGAGTGCGAATGGCTTTCACCCCACTTTGGGGGGCTGGCATTCCTTGGCTCCAGCTGGTGGGCCGTCAAAGGCCATGTCCCCACCATCCCTCACAGCGAGGGTAAAAGCCATATTCTAGGTGGAGTATATGCAGAGTTGTATGTGAGAATTCTCTAGCTCTGAACACCAGGAGCACTCATGCAGGAGGCTAGACCCTATCACCTACTAAACATTTTAGTTCGAAAGGGGGTGCTAACCTGTTTTGTGTGTGCCCTGGTTTGACGTGCATCACAATTACCTTCATAAGCAGCTGCCTGAACACTTTTTTTTGTGGTATTCGTCATACTGGCAGGCCACTCAATATAGTGGGCACTCAGATATGTGGGCCTCTTAAACCGCAAGAACTAAGGAGTAAGACCCCAGACTAAGGTTTTACAGGAAGTTTACATTTTTGCCATTTTAGCTATTTTATAACCTGCTAATTTGTATTGCTTTAAAGATGCAGATTTGAATTATTTTCATTATTTGTACTATTGTACTATGAATAGTTTCTTGCCATTGTTGGCATATGTTTCTTGCCATTGTTTTTATAAGGCAGCGTGTAGTGTTGCACTGTGTTGCTGTACACGTAGAGCACTGTTAGTATTCCTATGGCAAAGAGGAAAGCAAGGGACGACAGGCGTCATAGGGCAAAAGTGAAAAAAAATCCAAGTCATTGAAAACAGCCCGAGAGCTTGCCAAGGTCAAGCCTAAACCTTTGCAACTCTAGTTAGATTCATATCTGGAGGAAATGGTAAGTAAAATAGCAAACCGTATTTCAGAAACTGATAGTTGCAAGGGCAGTTACCCTAGACTCAGGAGGCAACAATAAATCCTGGGACCCTCATTTCCCTGGCATTGCAGTGGACTACGAAATAGCAGTGGAAACCAAACTGGATGGGCAAGTGGATAGGAATGGGGAGGGGTCAGGTCCGAGGAGGGAAGTGCGGCTGAAGCGGTCGATGGAGATTGTAACAGATCCATTGGTGGGTAGTCGGAGGGGTAGGTGCCCGGAGAGGGCACGGAGCGAGGACCTAACTTCCGCCTGTGCGGGTGACAAGGACAAGCTCTAGTTGAAATCTCTTCTGGATTCTAAGCTAAAGCCCCTTCAGACGGTCTTTGAGTAATTGCAGGCCTTTAAGTCTGGTGATGCACACTTTGGCGATTTTGGATGACTATCAGAGTCTTAAGACAAAAAGTGGTAGAAATGGTAAAGTGGGGGTTGGAGTGCTGAGGTTGGTAAATGGTAAGCCAACTTCGGGAGGGGGTGAGTGCTGTGCACACTGGCTCAGTTATGGGATGTGGGGGGCGATGAATCTGGCAAAAGGTTAGGAGACAATAGTAGCACTAGGCCCACTAACTCTCAACCCTAATTCCATCGGGTTTGGGAGGTTGGATCCATGTGATGGTCAACAGAGAAGGAATTGGGGGGCCAATGCGTGTATAGGAGTGCAGGATAAAAGTAACCTAAATTTAACACCTGCAGCAGTACCCTTCGTGGGGGTCATTATGGGTGTCCCAAGGCTACCGCAGCAGGGTTTTGAATCTACCATCTCATTAATAAATAAAGCAACCAATTGGATCAATAAAAACCCTACTGGGCCAAGTATTGATCTGAATTTGATCATAATGGCAAGAAGGGTGGGATGGGTTGGCAAAAATCCCAAGTGTGTGGAGGGGGATTGTATCGTGGTTTCCTTATCAGACCCAACAATAGTCTGTTATCTGGTCAAGTCTAACTTGTCCAGAGGCTTAACACCAAATGGCTATAGTCTCCACAATAGGATGTTGCCTGTAACTTTTTCTACTCTTGCCCAGAGAGGGAGTCAGAGGTGGGTCACGGCCGGGAGCACCAACTGGGAGGGGGGGCAACAGTGAGTGAGGCCTATGCAGGGTGGCATCAGCACCATTCTTTTGGTCAAACAACTTTAACGGGGTGGAGATCTAATCCCAATTTTGAAAGAGTAAACCTACAGAGGGGAGGTGTGTATACTACTAGGGGGGTAGATTTAGCCCATGGGTATGGGGACCTAACCTCTTGCGAGGATTTTCACTGATGCACGGTTAAGCAGTGTAACCATACTGACTAGGAGGGTTGTGTGGGGTGGGGGGAGCGGGTCGGGAGATCTTGGGGGAACTAACACCATTGAATCCGGTACCCCTGTTGGCTAGTTTTTTATCTTGGAATATAGCTGGGGCAAGGGGAAAATTTAATGGGGAGAAACACTATGGAGTTCTGGAAGTCCCACAATGTCATTCTCTTGCAAGAGACCTGGGCCTTGGAGCCACCACAGTTAGATGGCTATATATCATATGGGATACCAGCAGGAAAGAAGGCAAGGGGTAGATGTTCTGGGGGGCTGGCCATTTTGATTATGGTCTCATTGGCCTGCAGGGTTCGGGTAGCGGAGTCCAAGATGAATAACTTTCAGGTTCATTGCCTCACATCCCCCCCAAGGGGGATACAATGCTTATTCTGAACTTCTATAATATTCCACATAAGGCTGAGGCAGATAAGTTAGCCAAGGTTAAGGCGTTTTTGGATGAGTTACTCCTTAATGAGAGGAATGGTAAAGAGAAATGTATTTGGGGAGGAGATTTTAACCTTGAAATAGGCCCAGGTGTGCCTCAGGATACTCTAGAGCCATTGGAGGATTGGACACTGAATATCCCCTTGCCGAAGATGATAGATGAATGGGTGTGATCCAAGGGTCTGTGAATGTGTTTTTGGTTCTGTCAATGGCGAATACGTACAGCGAATGGCCGTATAGCCCCGGACATACCGGGCAATCGCTCATTCCACAATCACCAGGGTTCCTCGACGATTGATTACTTCTGTATTTCCCTGGAATTGTGGGACAGCGTTGTGGGCTTTGAGGTGCTGATGGAGGTCAGCAGTGACCATCAGCGTATATGCCTAGAATTGAAGGGTGTGATAGGGGGGTTGGGCCACAAAGATACCCCAGCAAGCCTGGTAAATCTGCATTCAGTTATGTCTAGGAGAATTAAATGGGAAAGAATACAGGAAACACATTTCATTTACACATTTTGTCGGAGAACCTATCCACTATTTATGATGTTTTGGATAGTAGTGCATTGGCTGGTCATGTAGTAGCACAGTTTATGAAGCTACAGGGGGTCTTGGCCAAGGGATTAACGATTTCCCACAAGAGGAAGGATACGCCCAGTAATAGAGGGTGGTTTGATGAGGCCTGTACTTCCGCCAAGAGAACTATTTTAAGGGTCTTAAAAGCTCTGAATTGTGAAAGAAAGGAGATCACTCAGCCCAGGGCGCAATATCGGGGGGAGCTAAGGAGAATGAAGAAGGAGATAGAAGGGCAGCTATGGCAGGGCTTCCTGGATGCCTCGAGGAGGAATGACGAGAAGGCGTTTTGGGAGTTCGTGAAAGCAGGTGTATCTGGTTCAAAAGGGAAGAAGCCTAGAGGCATGTCGATTTAAGATGTGGCATGGGTGGAGTTTGGTGGCGGGTCTCAAGTAGAAAGCCTAGGGAGAAATGACCCTCCTTTACAATTTACATTAGAGGAGGTGCCTCGGGCCATTGCAACAGGCCCATAATTGAGCACCTGGCCCGATGCTATCCCTTCAGATCTCTTTCAGGATCATTTGGAACTTTGGGCTCCTTTGCTGACTAGGGTATTCAATGCTTGCATGGACACAGGCTTATACCCACCTTCGTGGAAGTCAGCTATCATTTTCCCCACTTTTAAGAAGAAGGGTGATCCATCAAGCCCCATGTCCTATAGACCGATCTCACTATTGGACACCTTGTTTAAAATCTTTGGAAGGACTTTGTTACGGCACATTGAGTCCTGGCTGATGAAGAGGTCGGTCCTCGTCGACATTCAGTTTGGATTTCGCTGTGGGGCGGGTACCAGGGAACAGAGCTTCAATCTTTATTTACCTGTCTCCAATTGTGTTCTTTAGGGTCGAGGGAGTGTACCTGGCCTTCATGGATCTGAGTACGGCCATCAACAAGGTTGATAGATCAAGATTTTGGACCGTGCTTGGCTCCATGGGCTGCCCAGAGAATATCTGGGTGGTATTGCAGGCACTGCATACCGAGAATGAGGTGTGTGTGCATAGTGGTGATGACACTGTGCTAGTTGCCAGAAACCCAAGGGCCTTCCAGGTTCTGATCTCCGCTGATGCAGCCTGTATGGTAGATCTAGGGCTTAAAATCAACACCCAAGAAATCTACAGTAACGGGATGCACAGGGAGTAGGAGGTCGGCGAAGATGCATCCAATGGTTTGCAATTAAGAAATGATTTTCAGAGTGAAAGAATTCGATTATCTAGGGGTTACATTTTCAAAGACAATCAAGGGCACAGGCATTTTAAGAGACAATCCGCCAAGTTTAGTCAACAATTGTGAGGGATTTCTCAATTTTTGTCCCTCTGTAAGGGACAACCCTTGGATACTGTCCTAAAAATGTACTCTGCCGAGTCAAAAGCAGTCACTTTGTATGGAGCACCACTTTGGGGCTTCCAGAAAGCCCCTGAGATTCAGGTGAAAAAGAATGCTTTTTGAGAAGGCTATTGTGATTTCCAGGCTTGGCTCTTTGTATCTCTATTCATTGGGAACTGGGTGTGGAATTTTCAGAGGACCAGTGGCATCTGGCCCCTCGAACATTTTGGTTCAGGCTTTGGGCGAATGAGTATACATCAGTATGCCATTTTATTATTAAGTCCCTAATGGCTAGGGACAATTGGAGGAAGATCCCGTGGTCTCCTACATTGATGGTGCATTGTCCAGTGGAAATATTCGGGCACTTTCACCACCAGTGAATCTGTTGTCTGAAAGCAAAATGAGATCCTATAAAAGCAGTATGCGAGAAGTGTTTAAAAGGAAAAGAGATGTTATGGAGTTGCAACCGATTTAGACAGAGTGCATGCAGTGATGAGACAAGTGGAAGGGATCCAGCCCTATTTAATCTGGGGCTCTACTATGAGAGACCGCTGACTGCTCACTCGTGCAAGATTTAATTGATTGCAGTTGAGGGGAAACACAGCAAAATGGAGCAGGCATTTTGATGAGGCAGACTGACCAGCATGTGGTTGTATTAGAGAGGACTTGGTACATCTCTTATTGTTCTCTCCTGACGTTTGACTGTCTTAATTACATAGAAACGGAAGAATTAGAGTGAGTTACCTCAAGGCCTGATGTGTCCCTGTGGGGGTGAACAGGACTGCGAGCGTACCAGTAACTACAGAGAGCCAGTTAATTGGGGCAAGTTATAAGCCATAATGGGTTGAAATATAAACACTGGTCACCATGTGTCAAGTGAAAAGGTAAGTTGGAGTCCCTCCAGTGAGAGTAATATGCAGCGTAATAAAATGTGGCGTTTACTCTAGATTGGAGGTTCAAAGAATTAGCACTGCATGGTTCACGCTGCATATTACTCTCACTGGAGGAACTCTAACTTACCTTTTCACTTGACACATGGTGACTAGTGTTTATATTTCAACCCATTATGGCTTATATGGTTTATATGTAGCTGGCCAAGTTGGTTAGGGGCATCAACAATGGCTTACATAAGGAAGACCCTGATTAATCCTAAATGCTACCTTTCAATTATCTGAAAGAGTATTGACAAAGCATCTACACAAGTAGTGTGTTTGTTTGTGTAATTAATTTTGCAATACCTGAGCAGTATTATTGCCATAAAAAAAACATAAGCAGCAAAAATATAGAAATTCTTTATCATTAGAAAGCTCATATGTGGCAAGGATCCGTGTATCGCAGTTAGTGTTTAATGACATTCTGTCAAATAAAGCATCCACTGAAATCCTGCCACAGAGAGTGGTGGCAAAAATAAGCGTGTCACGGTTTGTTGCTTTATAATGTTCGATCAAGTGATTTACATAGTTTAGGCTGTGATCGTACCGCGAAGAATGAGGGGGGACATGGAGATCAGTCCTCCACCCGCCTTTCGGCTTGATTTCTGGGGTAAAAAGACAGCCCTATTGTGAGAGTGATGCTGCCTCAGTCTGGAGTTCCATTGAAATATAATAGCAAGTACAAAACAGTGATTTCAACATGGGGCCCAGTGAATGAGCGAGAATGGGCCTCTCTCCATTTTGTTACAGGCACTCAGCGGAAGAAAGTGCAACTTAGAACTGAAATATTGTTCACTGCGTCAAATGGGTTCAAAAAGACATGGGTCACTTCAGATGCTGACTTCGTATACATGCTCACTTTGACAGATTCAAAACTGTAACAGTGCACATGGAAAGAATAAATACATTTGAAATACTGTGCATCTGGAAACTAAAAAGGAATGATGCCTTACGTCGGGAAAGTAAAGTCAAATGACAGACTGCATTTTCAGGAATACCAAGACTCAATTTCAGCACATAAAAATTACATTTATAAGGAATGGCCTATTTCGTTTTGCGTAAATGAACACTGGTTTCTTATGCAACTGTGGCATATTTGTGAAGAATACTACAAGTGAACCTATTTCTGTTTATACAGTATATAAAGAAAGATTATATTGTGAACAACAGGCCCTGCTGCAGTATTGAAAGTTACATGTGTACGGTGGGTATATGCAATATTCTAGCCTTTCAAAATTGTGAACTGCAATTTGTTTTTCTCTCTGAGCTGAAACTTTGGCCCCGAGACCTTTGGGGCTGGGCCCACAAAGGAAACCGGTCTGGTTGTCAATTTAAATGCTAAAATATACAAAGAAGTAGATTGGAATTATGGGATTTACAGATAACATAAAATATGCTTTAGCTCTGAACAAAGACCCTTTGAAGCTCAGGAGGAAAGGGTAGGATAATATTAACTCAAGCAGGTGGCTGGTCACCTGCTTAAGGAGAAATGGAAACATGGAGGAGAAATGAAACTACCTCTCATAGAGTGCAGTGCCATTGATTAAAAAACATTTTCCTCAATAAAAGAGCATTGTGTGTCCTATCGAGCCCACCCCGTGTTCATTGTAAAGGGGATAAAAAGCAAGTTGGGAACATGTAAAAACTATTTGTTTGTGATGTACATAACTTAAGTTATGATCAAAAGTATGATTCTGGCATTTTCATAAATCTGAGGAATTGGAAATATTGATAAACTGATAGACAGTGAAATTAATGGTGGAAGTATGTAGTGTCAGAGTTGTAACTATTTCTGCACAGAAGCAAATGCAAAAAAACAGTGGCTCTGCCCAGGAAGGGCGTGCCGAAATAAAATTAGTGTTTTCCGACTCGCCATAAAATTTAGAATCCAAAAATGTATAGATTTATGTAGTTATCTGGAAAATTTGTGTACTTGTTGTTAAGATGGATTTCTGAACTCTGACCTGCAGGGGCAGAGGTTCAGAAGTTTCTTGGAACAGAGTAACCTCTGGACAAGCCAGACCAATCAGGGTAGCTATGGCAGGCGGTCAAGACTAAGTCTCAAGAGGGGTGAGGGTGACTGAAAGACCTCAATGAGCACACAAAGCAAGGACACTTACAAATTACTCCAGACAGAATATAGACACGTTTATTACAAGGCCTTTGTAATGTAGACCATAGCAAAGAATCACAATAATACTGAAGTAAACCAACACATCTCAATCAACACAATATATATATACAAGAGAAGAAGGGTCTAACGGATTAAAAAGCACAAAATATGTAGACCACCTAGAGGGGGAGGAAAACAGGCAGTGCAAGTAATCTTTAGACCCAGTTCCACATCAAGAATACACCTAACTAAGAGGCAGTCCAAGCCCTATGAAGAGAGGAGCCATATGCTCAATAGTACATGCACGCGCTTGTGCCAATGGACAAAATAGGGTCTCTTCAAGAGTCACTAACAGCTCAGGAAGGTGGATAAGGTCGATGAAGAACAAGTCCCCACTGTTCAAGCAGGACCTCCACTTGGGGTCAGAGGCAGGTTGAAAGTGCGGTATGGAGGCGCTATTTCGCAATAGCAGTGGAAAGAAAAGGGGATCTCGGGGGGGCCACTCCATGCGTAAAAAAAGGGCTCCTGCGCTAGGGGCCACCGGTTGGGGTATGGACTACTCACCGGTCCCCGATGCAGGCAGACACAGACTTCGCCAGTACAGTCCACTTCGCTGGCAGGTTCGAATGCGACAATCAGGATGTCTCAACACCGTGTAGTTTCCGCGGTAGCAGGCTTCAGGGTCAAGGGGGTCACAAGTGCAGCGAACTTGCAGAGGTCATTGCCACAGCAGGGCAACACGGTAACCGTGTTTACTCCGGGCGCACTCATCTCACTTCAGACCTGGGAATTCCAAGTGTACGAAATTTGATGTCAGGGTGCCATGGACACAGAGCAAGCAGTGCTTCCTCGAAACCGCGGCGGTGACAGAGCAAATGTTGGTCTGTCAGCTCATTGGTTGGCCCAGGAACACTTCCGAAGAGGCTTACTTGCAGGGTTTGATGAAGGTGCCGAGAATAGTTGGTCCCACTATTCCAATGGGTCGAAGCGCCTTTGCAGACCTTCTAGGACGATCAGATGCAGAGGGGTCTCGCAGGACGACAGCGGGCTCAGGTTGCCAAACCTTCCAGCGGGTCGCCAGCGGTTCCTCCACTCGGCTTCTTGTTGCAGGATACTTGGCTCCTTATCCTTTGTTCGTGTGAACTCAGGAGATCGACATGGTAGTGGCGTTCTCAGCCTCCTCTTATCCAAAGTTCCCTTCGTGCCAAAATGGAGAGGACCCAATGGGAGATCTGCTCACAAACACTCACTCCATACGTGGACCAATAACGGACCACGGTGGTCCCAGGCATTCAGGACACTCCAGACTCTCTGGCACCCAGGATGTGTATTGGGAACAGACATCCCAGCCCACATCCTGGAGGCGCACACAAGGCATGCAGAAGTCCGTGAAAGCTTTGGGGTTTCGCTGGAAAGTGCATGACCAAATAAGGACTGACCCGGGTCTGCTCGATTTGGGGAGAGTGAAGTGGCAAGATGGCTAACGGACAAGACGAAGAACCTTGTGGCATGGCCATATTGGAGCCAGGCCACCTATTCATGCCAAACGCGGTAAGCACGGATAACATGGCAAGAAAGGGTTCAAAACATAAGATAAACGATAGCTGCCACCAGCCCTGTCCGTGACACATCTGTGCAGTTCATAAAAAGTCCAGCGAGAGTTTCTAGGGCCTTTGGAATGACTAGAGACCCAAGAATGAGGTAAAGTAAGTTACATTGCACTCTTGTTACATGTTGCACAAAAGCTGCAACATGAGGAAAGGACTAAGGGAAACAAAGTCTCCCAGTACTGACTGTCTTTAAGGGCATGTCAGTTTCCCCATAAGAAGTGAGCGAAAGCCTAGAGGAGTGCGGTTGAGGGCTTCTCTGGCAAAGGTTAGATCAGGGTGTAGAACAGAAGCAAAAAGTTTGGGGGTTGACACATGGAGGGAAAATTACATTCGAATATGAAATCTTTCCTAACAGTGTCATGTTGTGAGATTTTCAAGACACAAAAAGGTTAAACCCACTTGTCATTTTGGGGTGACAAATCTTTCGCCTCCTCCAGCCAAAGTAATAAAGATTAGAGTGTACAGCTACTCTTCCCTCTTTTGTGCATTTCTGGTAATCTCTCTCACAATACAAAACAGAAACTGAAAATGATACTGAGCAACGTACATTTTTCTAAAAATACTTAATGATTTATTCAACAATTTCTCAAAAAAGTAAATAAAAAACAGAATACAATCAAACATATAAATGCACTTAAAGTGTGGGGTTAGTCAAAGTGTGTTCATTTCATCAGTGAGACAAATTGATAGTTCATACATAGTAGGTCTAATGGGGTATGATTCTGGAAAAAGCACTATTAAATCCTCCTGTGTACCAGATTTTGGGCAAAAACAGTTGACATATGTTGTACACAGGCGGTTCTTTCAATGCATTAACCTGCGGTGTATGCAAGGAATGACACTATTGCCTGCCATTGGATGTATTCTATGGAATATTGTCGACACAACGTGTTTCAGCCCTTCCTAATGTGATTCGCACATCCATGTGATCGCCTAGATTCAGTAAATGAGGGCCTTCATCAGGACAGAAGATAAAATTTGTTTATGGAACTGGTTCAGTTATCTAACCCTTTCACTTGTGGATATCTTAAGACAGTTGCATCACTTGGGGAGACAGTTCAGGTTATGGATCCATGTTGTTCTGTAGGGCCAACAGTCCCAAGTCTAAATTGACCTTATTTCAAATTGGCACCTTAGGCCACTATATTTCGGCTAAAGGTCGACGGTGTGAGTTGAAATCACTTAGCATCTTTTTACCTTCTCAGATTCTTCCAGTGTATTCACAGAGCTCCGATCCGGAGCTTATAAGGCGCTGTATTAGTCTAGCTTAAGTGATGATCAAAAGTATGATTTTGGCATTTTCATAAATCTGAGGAATTGGAAATATTGATAGACTAATAGACAGTGAAATTAACGGTGGAAATATGTAGTGTCAGAGTTGTAACTATTTCGGCGCAGTAGCAAACAGTGAAAAAACGGTGGCTCTGCCCAGGAAGGGCGTGCCGAAATATAAATTAGTGTTTTCTCACTCGCCATAAAATGTAGAATCCAGAAATATATAGATGCATGTAGTTATCTGAAAAAGTTACGTAGTTGTCATGTTGTGTGATTTTCAGGACACAAAATGGTGAAACCCACTTGTCATTTTGGGATGACAAATCTTTCTCCTCCCTCAGCCTACATCATACATATCTGCCAACTTCTGGTCCTATCAGCAGCCAGTGGGCGTCTTGGTGGGAGATAAAGGGAGAGTCCTAGCCAATCCTTACCATGGGAATTAGGACAATGTTGGGGTGTCATCAGCCCTATCAGAGGACATGTTTGCATTAGAACAAGGCTTTTTCACTTTATTCTGGGAGATAGCCTGCTGACAGACTCTTGCGAGGAAAAACTAGCAGAGAGGCCTCAATCCTTGCATTGGAGACAGTGACAGGGAAATCTAGAAGCTAGCTGGGACCCAATCCGAGGAGGCAGAGGGAGTCTGGGTGCAGGAAAAAATACTTGACTGAAAGCCCTTGACCAGAACTGTGCTGTCTTCAGAGGAGCCCTGCTGTTTTTCCCTGATCAAAGCCTCCCATGTATGTAGACCAATCCAAAAGCCATCAATTGTGTGGGGAGCTACCTGACTTATCCCTTTCCATTGATTCCCTTGCCTCCCAAACCAGAATCCCAAAGCACTGCCTGTCCTTTGAATGTGTGTTGCAAAACAATGTTTCCATTGTATTGTGAATCTTTTCTATTGGTTCAATTGAAATTAAATGTGTTGTAAGTTGTGACTGCATGTTTCAAAATGTTACATGGTGTTTTAAGAACAAAGTTCTGGGGACTTGTGATATTGGGTGTTGCCACAGCATTGGTGGCTGATATTGGCTGCTAGTCTTCTTTGTCAAACCTTAAATATATATTCTTGCTATACACCAGCCTGGTTCCTAGTCCATTGATGACACAGGGTATTTGTTGGGGTGGTGCGAGACAGGTTGAAGGCCTCACCAAGTGAATCTGAAATAGCGCTTTGGGTGCGCGCCACCTTGCTTGAGGGAGAAAGGAACTCCCTGAGTTGAGTGTGACCGCCCAATAAATTGCGACAAAGTGAGTACACCGCCTTTATGGTCCACACAGCATCCTATATGGATTGCCAATTCCTTATTATTAGCACCATATTTATATTGCTCTGCACGTGCACGGTTTTTACAGGGGATTCAAATCCATTGGTGTTAATATGCTGCTGTAGCGTGAAGTCGCTTCTTGTATGCACCCATGCACAATCCAACTGATTACCCCCACTCTCTCTACCTGCGACTCCAGCCCCTCCCTCCCAATCCTTCCACCTCAACCACCTCAACCACCTCACCCCCTCCAAATACCCTCCACCCCACAATGGCTTTTCTCTACTGGCCACTCACTTGGACAAATGGGCTCAGTCCCAGAATTTGTGTTCTTCTTAACTTTGGACCATTCACTGGGACGAGTAGGCTGAAAGTATTCTTTTGCTGTGTTCCCTCCCGAGTCTTCTGCCGTCCCCATTACCTTGCTTTTCAAGGGTTGGTGTCACAGGGCCTGTTCACAGGAGCGGGGCTTCGTGTATTGTCAGGACAGCTTGGTTTCTTGCTCCGTCTGCTTTAGATTCTTCTCCGCAGATTCAAGATTCCAACAGTCTTGGTGTAGTTGTCAGACTTACCAGTCCACTCCTTCAGGGTCATGCCAATGCTCTTGCCTGGGGTTTTCTCCCCCTCTGCTTGTCGGCCCCGGACTTCCTCAACCTTCTGATCATCAACACATTCTGCCTTCCTCCCGATGGAGGATCTCTCTGTCTCCTATTCCAGTCACGACTTGACTGGTTTGAAACTCCCAGGCTTAATTTCTCTCTCTCCCTAAGAGAAGTCCTTCTCTTTTTATTGCAGGTTGCTGGGTCTTCCCCAGTGTAGGATCGTCGTCCATCCTCTTGTCTGTTCAACACTCTTCATTCTTGGTTCTATCTTCTTTGTCACCGTATTATTGGTCCCAGACCAGGGAGTAGTCATTATTGATCTTTCATCATCTTTCATCTTTATGGTGTTTGCAAGATATTGTTCTTCCAGGGTAATCTTGAATCTTGTGTTACAATAACACACAGTGGTTTGGTTTGATGTTGTCCCTGTGGTGTCAGAGGGAAGGGTGTTAGGGAGGGACTTCCTCTGTGGAACAGAAGTCCTTGTCCCTCGGAGGGGGAGGGATCTCTCCAGTTGTGGGCCCGCTTAACGCCACCCCAAGGGGGATTGTTGCGTAGCTGACCTCCCTACCCTCACAAGGAAAGGCTCCCCCCAGGGAGAAGTGACTGAATCTCACGATTCATCACAACAGTCATTTATTAATTTCTCTAATTTACACACTCATTCAGACATCCTTTCTCGCATTCACTTGCGCACACATACAACAGGCACTCTAACGTTCAGTCTCAAACACTAACAAAAAGTTGCATACCTACATATAAACTTAGATTCACACATAAAATAAAGCATTATTTCCTTACCTGCAACCCTGGTCTGGAAGACCCCTGACATACTGGCCCTCCAGCTCCTGCCCAGCACAAACATTAACCAGGAAGTTAAAGTTCCTGGGGGCATACGCGGTTGAGGCCGAGCACCTACAGAACACCATGCAGGGAGGCCTAAATATGCTGAGTTGATGTTGGAAAAAGTGTTCAAAACCAAATGTATAAGAAATATTACAACAAAAATGGTCTCAAATGTGAAGAGCTTTGGATCCAGAGGAGAGTCCACTTCCCCTGCATTCTTAAACAGGATGGAAACATGTCTCTTTAGCTAACAGTTCCTTGGTGTCTTGTTTAACCAAAAAGTTCTGTTCAGGCAAAAGGTTTTGTAACAATCTTTCTGTAAAAGTTCTTTTGTATATTTGCAAATTGCCTGTTATACTCCCCTGCCTGGAATATTTATACAATGTTTCACTGCCTCGTATACTGACTTGCCACGACTGGATCTAAAATAGTGTGTTACTTTGTTTGTAAGAGACTCTTGTGATTCATCGGACCCTGGGGCCAATCTCCCGACATTGTGTAGGGTGACTGACGGGCAGTTGTTGTTATCAAATTGAGTTGCATGGTCACATCATCTCTCTCACCCCTCCTAAGCCCCATTGGTTCGGTATTCGGAGATATAAGGCAACGGGTCATATAATTACAATGAATTGGTGGCCGATTTGACATATATTTTTGTAAATCTGGGGTATTATTCAGTTTATTAGCCATCAAAGGACCCGAAGTTGTCCCACCCACTAAGGTACCTCCCCTGCCCTAACCCCCCGCTCCACTCCCCGTGACACCTCTGCTTTTCTGCTTATCTGGCTTTGCTTTGTATGTTGTTCTTAGTTTCAACTTCAGCTGTCTGCGGTATTAACCTGCCAGAGTGCCTTTTCTTTTCACAATTCTTTAATATACCACAATAGCATGTATCATGTGCTGCTTGGTATACCTATCTGTGATAATACTGTGCTCAAATGTACTGGCTCAAACTTCTCCCCCACATTGACATCTCATGCTTTTGTATTGCATTGGGGGTTGCCTTTAAACTTTGTCTTGTCTGCATTCAAATATTATTCTCATTGATTCTTGCATTTGTACTTTGTAGTGCTGCATTCAAACAAATGTTGCCTTTGTACTTAGCCTTGATTGCATTCATCAAAACAAAAGAGGTGATGGCTGGAAGGTTTAGAATGAATCTTAACCTCTGGCATTGCTCTGGGCGACCCTCCAGAGCATCGTTCTTCACCTGCCAAGCCATTACAGAAGGGGAAAGACCATATGCAAATCAGGCTTGGCCCCACCCCCAAAGGCGTAGTCCAGCCCAAACTGCTAGGTCACATCCCTTCTGCACAAGACCACAACCATCCCCAGACATGTTCCAACCTTGTTGGGCGTCATCAGTGAGGAGTAGCTTGGGTTTCTAGGCACAGCAGGCACGGGACCCACGTCTGGGCATACCCGTTCCACTCAGGGTGACAATAGCAAAACAAAAGAGGTGACGGCTGGAAGGTTTAGAATGAATCCCCTTCTGTAATGGCTTGGCAGGTGAAGAACGATGGTCTGGAGGGTTGCCCAGAGCAATGCCAGTGGTTAAGATTCAGTCTAAACCTTCCAGCCATCACCTCTTTGTTTTTGCTTGATTGCATTCAACCAGTGGGTTGGAGTATGCAGACGCTTCCTCAGCAACCGGCATGGCTCTGCAGTCACGCCAGTCTCCTTCTCGGCTCAGGGTGAAGTCTGCTGGCTTGCCGAGCGACCAAACCTCCAGCAGCTTCTGCACTGCTCCTGACGTCTCCACGGTCCTTCCTGCTCCCATGCAGCGATCCTCTTCCTTTCCCAACAGCCTTCTCTGCTCTGCTGGCTCTGTCTGTGTGCTTTGCGTTCAGAAGCCCCGGCGTGAATGTAAAAGTCTGCTTCTGCACCTCAGCTCTTCATAGTGCGGTGGCCATTTTTAAATGTCCTGCTCATTGCAGATTTGAAAAAACTACTAGTCTGCATGTTGCACTTTTAACTTCTGTCACTCTGCACAAACTCCCTTATCCTCCTTTTCGTCTCAGTACCTGAGTGGTGAAGTCCATAACTCCCTTCTTGGCTTTTACCTCCTGTGCATTTAAAATTAAAAGTCATGGTTACCTTTGGACTCTTAGCTCTTAAATGGTTCTTCTCCTGGACTTTACATAAGGCACATCAAGAACAAAAAGTGGTGTGAGTTATGGATGTTTGGATGAGAAGTGGAGGTCCGACTAGAATGATGTAGAGAAAAGGTTTCTTGACTTCCTCTACAGGGGGGAATTGTTTTCTGACAATAGGTCATTAAGGTCCTGGGGTTCCGGGATTCTTTCTCATGGGAAAGGGGGAACACTGTGACTCCTCCAATGACGTTATAACATCTCACTAGTAGTTGTCTTCTCTGTGAGAAACCTGAGGGCATCCTCACATCTACTCCCTTGGGTCCTCTTCTCAATTGGCCGCGGAAAGACCATCGATTTTGGATCCTGACCCTGGGGGTGAAGCGAGGAAGGCTCACCTGGGTAGAGGGTCCTTGGGGATGAGATGTCCGCAGGTGAGACGCAGTATTCCTCCTTTCCCTTTCAGGGAGACCCTTCTATCCAGAGGCAGTTATGGGGTATTGCTATCCCTGTCCCACTGACCAAGAACACAACAGGAGATATTACCCATCTAGAAGCACCAGAAAGAGGGTGAAGAAGAGAGCGGTTAAGGGTAAAGTAGGTGGCACCTGGTATACCCCTTTTCCTATTGAAGACCAAGCTAACTCTCCCCCCAGCCTTTATAGGCTATTGTACATAATCTCCCCTCAATTTCACACACTTTACCTATGACAGCACTGGCATGTGGAAGAGGCGACTAGGAGTTATGAACACTAGTAAATGCTTTCACCACTCTAGTACTGGGATGAGGAAGATGCCTGAAAAACACTGTGAGGGTCATGTCCCATTAACTCTAGTCCGGCAAGTCTAATTGGGAGCTCACACCTGCAACCTGTCAGGTGGTTGCAGGTGTATAAAAGAAGACTAATTGAGCACCAAGGAGACCAACAAGGCCTGTGTGGGAGAGACTAGTAGGGTACCCTGCTCATGAGGAAGCAGCCGTGGTGGGACCTGAGAGGAAGCCAGGATGCAGGCAGAAGTCCCAGGAGACCTGTGGAGCCCAGGTGAAGTTGGGCCGTTTGGAATTCCTCAGGTGTGGGAGCCAACTGGAGCTGCGAGCAAGGAAAAATAAAGCACACTGCTGACGGCATTCGCAAAGCAGAGCGGAGCTGCTGCCGATCCCAGAGAGGCATCACAAGTGTGAGCGGGGCCCGCAATCAAAGGCAAGCCGGCAAGCGCAGCACAAGGAGTCCAGAGCAACGACCCGACAGGACGACCACAGACTGGTGAGTGAAAGGGGCATTGCTCATGACCGGGGTGCTCCGAGGGGGCTCGATGTAAGCAGAATGAGTTTTGAATGAGCCAAAAAGCATGCACAGAGTGGGAACGAACCCAAAGTCACAGGTGGCAGTCCCAGGAGCACTCACAGGGGATTTTCGAAACAGGTGGCCAGGGGAGGGCCATCTCTTTTGGATTGCGACCCTGGGGGTGGACTAGCGAGGGAGGATCACCTGGGTGGGGGGTCCCTTGGGATTGGGGAGGGATTACCCAAGGGTGAGACATGGTATCCCCCCTTTGAAATAACCCCTACCTGACATCCCCTCAGCCTACTGTCAGCGGGACCCCTGGTTTCCCCAGAACCCTCAAAGCTTCTCCCCTCTTAATAACATTACAACGGAACACCTACACTCAAAAGGACGTTTCTCTTTCTATGAATGTCTCTCTAACGAGGACAGGCAAAGTCAGGCACTTAGCTACGATCACTAATACCTGAATTGAGAACGAACGAAGTATAAAAGGTGGAACCCAGATTCACAAAGGGAGACTGTAAAGCCAGGAAGGCAAAGGCGACTTTGAGAAGGAGAGCAGGCGAGATGGCAAGCAGCTGAGCAGAGGCTATTGAGAACCAGGCTTGAGAGGACTGGATGTCAAGACGCTACAAGGCTACAGGTTGAAGCAGGAGAAAGCGTGGCGAGGGAGCCATGTCTCCAAGAAGCCAAAAGGGTTCATCAAGGGAAGCTAAGAAGCTTGTTTATCTCTCTGAACGTTGTGCCAAGGGATTGTTGGTTTCCCTGGGACAGCAAAGCCGCCCAGGAAGGCCTGAGGGGGGAGAGACCCTGACCTTGGATAAAACAATTGTGAAGGACGTGTTGTTAAAGTACAGCTAGTGAGATTAAAGTGATGAGAGAGCCCGGTTTGTAACAATGCGAATGATTACCAAGTTGCAAGCAAGGTTATGCCTAAGAAGCGAGACGCGTTAGCTTTGATTGTTTTGAACTGTGATGAAACAAAGTAAGAGTGGCCCTGTGGAATACCGCATTGTCGAAAGTCTCTGTGAATTGCAAAAGTTAAACAAAGTATCGCTGAGGTGAAAAGTGAGTTGAATAAAGTTAATGGAAGTTAAAGCTGACAGGAACGGCTACGAAGAGAATATTGAGTGAAGCAAGATCCTGATGGAGATGGGTTGAAACAGAACTGAGTAAATAAATGAATTGAAAAGAAAGTGTAACTTGTTGGGGTGCTAAGGAGCACGTTTGAGACAGAGACAAGAAAGTAGAACTTGTTGTGGTGCTCGAAGGTACGTTTGAGGATAGATTAACAGAGTATGAGGAATATGATAACCAAAATGCAACAGTGTCAGAGTGGTCCGACATGGGAATAAGGAAAGCTGTATCTATCTCACAACGGAACTCCCACTGTGGGTCAGATGCCTTCCTACCAAGTGGGCAATACTGTAGTTTCTATAAAATAAAGGAAGATATCGCTATCTGTGTCCAATATCAATTCCTTCCAAGACTGCAACACCACCAAAGTACATACAAAATAATAAAAATACATCCATCAACTTACAAACAAAACAAGAAATTATTCAAATTTGTAAATTATTATAAATCTAAACACTGTCAACACATACATTGTCACCAATCAGCGTAAATAACTTTTTACAATGATATTCTATATTTCAAAATACACTAGTGGTAATGGCCCAACTTGTACAAGTTTCTGCCCTTTCGGCTTCAATGCCAGACATTCATCAGGGGCACTTAAACAACTAAGGGATTTTATATCCCTGATTGCTTTGTCCGTCCCGGTTCCTTGGAAGACTTCCCTAATAGGGATACAAAATATGGCACAATTGTCTGCAATTAGACACTGTTTTAAATGTTGTCTTTTAGCTAGATTATTACATTGAACCCTTCCCCACAGGTTTTATGGTACTTCTTAATATAGTGTAACTTGGCAGGACTCTTGACTCTCCTCGCTAGTGTAGCCAAACCATATGAATATGTAGTGTTTCACTGACCTCTTTGATACTGAGGTAACAGTGAAGTATCCTCTTGTTTATCCTGTAGAAAAAGAAAACAAAGTTACTAAAGTTGTGCCCACTAAATATTACTAATCCCCTCTAGTAGAGTCTTCCCTATATCAATGCTTCATAGCCTTGTCTCCTAGTATCATTCTGTGACAGGATGTAGTATCTTTCCTGATGTCAAAAACGGACACCTTGTAACACATAAAGAGTGGCCTATTGTTTAATGACATGTCACAAATCCATTCGCTTACTGTGGTACCACCAATGATGTAACTCACATACAGGCTCTCACAAGTGTGTTTCCCACGGCTATTGTCTTAAATTCTGCTCGGCCTCAAACGCAGTGCTGACGATTTCCACAACGGAATCCTACAAAAAGGAACCCCCATATCATTAATAAAAAGGGTCTCAGTCAGTGACACCTATTCTCTAATGCCACATTACTAGTACCTCACCTTGATATGATATGGCATTTATAACGCGCCTATACACAGGTTTTTCACCTTGTCAAAACGGGATAAGTATCCATCCAACCGCCACAACTGCAGGTGTTTCCGCACAGAACACTAGGTTCTTAAGACTCACGATACGGGATTGCGCAGCCGCAGAGCATGATGACGTAATCACGTGTATGCACGCGATGACGTCACCAGGCCACAGTGTCAGTACTCACCACAGTACCGATGGAGGGTACTCGGGTTGGGTACTGTCGTGTAGTATAACCTGCACCAGGATAGGTCCAGGACTCCTCACAAGAGGGCAATCTTTCCAATGATACGCCCCTCTAGCCAACTAATTAAGAAGGAGAGAGGGGTAAACCAATTGAAGGAGCAGGAGAGCAAAATACACCGTCCGTGCACCAAGCTGCAAAACAGGAGAGGAACAAAAGTCAACACGACATCAAGTAAATGGTAACGATAAACCCAGTACAAGATTAGCGGACCAACCTCTTAATAGACACTGAGATCGTCAATTTAGGTTGTATCTCATGTGATCCCATCCTTGAATCTTCCACTAAGAAATGCAAGGATATAATTACAAAGTATGCAAGAACTACTTAAAAGATGTGAGCAAGGTCAGCCTGATTCTTACTGAGTAAGCAGCTTGAGCCGTCCAGAAGAAGGGTTAGCACTAGTGGGAATCCAAGGTCAAAAGAAGAAACGAGGGAGAGGAAGGGTTGCACTGCAACACGGACCGCCAATTCATGTGACCGCCCTGAGCTACCGAATGTATGGCTGTGGAACGCAGCGCAGTTGGGCCGTGTAAGCGTGTAGCAGTCCGTGACCATGGCAACCTCCAGCGCCGATGGAGACAGAGAACGGGCAACACGAGACACACGCTTCTGTTGAGGTAGAAGTGGAGCTTGGGAATGTGCAGAGGCAGATCGACTTGTATACATGACACCCGGTCCCGTGACTGATTTGCCAAACTTGTTACCGTAGTCTCCAAGAATGTCCGGTTTACTGGCCCATCTTCAAAGCCCCCTAGTGGGCAAAGACCAAATATCACTGTAATACACCTCTACGTTAGTATTTCTAAGAGAGTGATGTCTAAACAGGCACATCATAGTTCCAATGTGCAGGGGGCATGTAAAAAAACCTTGCCCATTCTCCAACTAGCCTGTATTGTAGATCCATATTTTATCACTACCCCAGGAAATAGTATGTACACCACAGTAATAGACTTGTTATTTATCTTCTCCTGTTATTACTTGTTAATTCCAATATGGGTATACTTTGGTATTTGTACCCATATAAACTTGTAATATTACTTGTACCTACACCATTTGAAGAGTGTTACCACATAATAGCCCTATTGTATATCCTCTCATGTTATTGTTTGTCAATTCTGATTAAGGATTAACAGGTCTTTTTACCCATTATATCCATCATGATCCTGCTTGACTAATACAGTTCTTTCCATTACTAGACCACTTCTGAGACCAGAGTACTCATAAATCCATGTAGGTAGCAGCATGTCCCATTTCTAAACGCAAAACTGGCAGGGGATGAAGTAACTGTTTCGCGTATTTACATTGGGAAAACGAACTGCAAATGTAAAACTGAATGATTGAACACAAAAGTTGTGTTAAGAATAAAATTAAATTAGCCCCCCCAGTAAAACATTTCTTAGAGAAGGGACACAGTCCGACAGATTTTGAGTGGGTTATTCTTAAGCGAGTCAAAGGTAATTCAAAAGAGCATCTGAACAAGAAAATTCTCAATCTTGCAACAGAAACTTATATTTTGGACAAAAAGCCACATGAGGGGTCTGAATGAAAATATTGAATGGCACAATGTGACTTAGAACACAGTTGTGTCTAAATATCATTCTAGTTATACGGTTCATGGCCCATGAGGCAAACGTGGGATGCTGCTACCTACTTGGATTTATGAGTACTATGGTCTCAGAAGTCGTCTAGTGATGGAAAGAACTGTATTTGTCAAGCAGGATTATGATGGGTATAAAGGCTAAAAACACCTGTTTGTCCTTTATCAAAATTGAAGAGTAATCACATGAGGGGATATACAATAGGTCTATTATATGGTTACACTGTTAGAATGGTGTACATAAAAGTAATATTGCAGGTTTATGTGTGTACAAATACCAAGGTATACCCAATTTGGAAATAACAAGTAATAAATAACACGAGAAGATAAATAACAAGTCTATTACGGTGGTGTACATACTATTTCCTGGGGTAGTGATTAACTATGGGTCTACTACAATACAGGCTAATTGGAGAATGTACAAAGAGAAAAAAAGTGCATAACAGACTGACTACCCCTCTCTAGAGATCCTGTGCAGACACAGGTTTAGATACAGAGAGACTGCATACTTATTAAAGAGACTGAAACATCTTGTAGGGAAAAAAAACAATTTCAACTGAATCCAATGTAACAAAATCATTTATCTCTTTAATGTTGTTTTATAAAAACATTTTAAAACACATTGTTAACTTCTACTCAAACCGATCATACCATTCAATCCACTCATACTTTTTACAAAAACGGGGTTCTACAATTTGAATTTTCTTCCAACATATTGGTTGTTTTTGATATGCATGACATACCTTTTAGGTCGACATATGTTTCGGCCCTTGATGGAGTACCACCGTTGTCTGCGGTGGTCACAAAAACAACTGTTGGGCCATCCTTCAGGACAATCATATTTTCTTAGAAGATTAATTTCGTTCCCCATTCACATAAAGTGCCAAATCTAAAACAAAAGTTACACATATATTACAGTATGAACAAAGTTTTCCCAGGTTGATTTTCTGAAGGTGATAGCTAGTTTATTTTATTCTAGACAAGGTCACTGTACACACCTGTGATCCGCACCATCTAGTTGGGACCACTGATTTGGGACTGATGGGTACGTGATTTATCCAGTGTTCGGGACCCTACATTAGAGGGAACACACAAAAATTCGGACCTAGTTAGTTGCCTATTAATTACTTATATAGAAAGAAGGAAGTTTCCTGATAACTGTAAAAACTTACGAAAAGCACCTCTTTGTAGATGTATCTTCCCGGTTACAAATTGTTTGTAGTGACAGCGTGTGATGGACAGCTTCCCTGGTATAGACTTGGTCCACTGTTTGTGGCTATTCTCCTGCCTATTAACAAAAGACAGGTGAAGTCCTGTTAGCTGGGACTTGTAAATGCACTAATACATAGCGTGCACTGCTCCTTCTGCAGTTAACTGAGTTTTAATGCCTTAATTCGTCTAACTCATCTCAAAAGAACAGAGTTCATTATATTATCTCGCACTGAATTTTGGGTACACATGAAATCAACATGTCGCAATGTTATTCCGGTTTTGTTTCTATTTTAGCAAAGGGTAAGTCCCCAACATATTTAATTATTTCATGCAAATCAAATTTTTAGAAAAGACCGTTTGTGTTTCACCTCATTTTCTAATGGCAGACAGCTATACATTTGAAACAATTCTTGTTCTAACTTAAGTTCTGCATGACTTCTTGTGAGCCCGTGGCAGCAACAGTTGGAAAACAATATTTGTTCTCAAGGACAAGTATTTCTATTTTAGCAGATGGTGCAGCCCTACCATTTAATCACAATCACAAGTGATTCTATTTTAGCAGAGGCTACGGCCCCAACATATTCAATTGTTTAATGCAAAGTGGATTTATAAACTATTCGTTTGTATTTAACCTCATTTTATGATGGCAGACAGCTATACATTTGAAACAATTCTTGTTCTAACTTAAATGCTGCCTGGCTTCTTGTATGCCCGTGGCAGCAGCAATTTAAAACATGAGTTTTCCATAGTATTTGTTTGCAAGCGCTTACCTGTTGCTGTTACTTTACTCGCGCTCGCTGCTGATAGCAGACGGAGGAGTCTTCCATACACTCACCAGAGTTTGAATGGCATTGACCCTTTTAAAGGTCACCTGATTCCAGTTGTATGTGCGTAAAAGGTCATGTGATGGATTTACGGTATTTGAAAGCACAATCTAATGTTTACATTATTCGTCATCTGCTTCTGGCAGCTGATCGTGTTCTTTATTTCCCATTGTCTAACTACAGTGCATCACAGAATATTAGTGAACGCAGAGTTTATATTTAATTTCCTTTCCATAATAGATGGGCCGTAAAAGGGAAATTCTTCAGGCATATTTAAAACTCCTGATTTAGGTGTGCAAACGTGAATAAAATCAATTAGCAGTGTGCATGATGTTTTAGAGGCGTGTCATAAACTGCTACTCACACTAAGGTAAGTGAAACCAAGTATCTTTATTACGAGACCCCGAAGCCTGCTGCCACGGCTCCCTCAGCTCAACGGCCACTGTGGAATGTTGATTGCCGAACACGCATCAACATTCTCATCAATACAACTTCCATCTAGATACAGACAGAATAAGATGGGTGCAATTAAATGTACTTTTACTTTTAACAAATGTAATCTCTAAATCTTATGGGAGGACCACAGCTCCTACCCACACGACCCCTCTGTTGTCCTTCATCATGTTGCTGATCAATAGCATTCTGACATTCCACATTTACCTCTGGACCAACAGGAATTGGAACAATCTCTTCCTGTTCAAGCCTTATTCTTTTTGAACCCACAGGATCATAATCCAGTACCGTTTCCTGCGATTCCAAATTACATTCCACACCTTCCCTATCCACACTTTTGCAGCCATTCACCACCACCCGTCTCTTACTCTAAACAGAGCCATCCTCCAAGTGCACATGCCCTTTTCCAACCTTGACAACTCTCCTTGAGGGCATGAAAGAGCTGTAACCTTTGTGAACCATCCTAGGATTCTTTATGTAGACTTCATCCCCAGGCTTAACATTCAACTCCTTCCTAGCCTTTTGTGAAGACATTGTGCTCTGCTGGCGCTCCAAAACACTACGATGAATAGCTCGCAAATCCATATTACATGGCCCACCGCCCCCCATAGCCAAAGTTCTCAACGTTGTACCTGCCTTCCTACCCTTCATGAGTTCAAATGGACATCTTCCCGTAAGCATGGCAGGGGTTCTCCGATATGCAGCCAGATATTGTGTCAACACTTCCTGCCAATCCAAACCATTGGCCAAAGCCAATTGTATGGCTGACTTAATGGTACCATTTGCCCTCTCAACTAATCCATTCGCAGAAGGATTGTATAGAGCTGTCCTACAATGAGAAATGGCATGCTGCTCCAAAAATTCTCTCATTGCTCTAGAGGTGAACTGCACGCCATTATCAGTAACTAAAATTGCAGGTAATCCCTCACGATCAAATACTTTCCTCAAAAAATCAATAACGGAATTGGTTGTAACACTAGAACATGCCGCACCTCAATCCACCTGGACGTATAGTCCACCAATACCAACATATATCTGGACTCAGGCTCTAAACAGTCAAATGGACCCAGAATGTCCAAAGCCAATTTCGACCATACCTGCTCTGGAACCTCTACAGGATGCATAGGTTGTGGATGCAGTACCTTGCTCTTATCGCTGACAGAACATGCCAGACAATCTTTCACCACTTGCTCAACGTCCTTGTCCATTGACGGGCACCAGTACTCCTCTCTGTCTCCTTTTGGTTAAAGATCGGCCCAAATGACCAACATGTGCCAATTCCACTATTCTTCCCCTCAAACTTACAGGAGGTATCAACCTACAACCCCTAGACACACCCCAGGGACCCTCGGCTAATTCATCAATAACCTGAATATAAGGTTTCCCTTCCGGCCTGTCCTTAACAGTGTGCCACCCCTTAAGCAGACCTTCCCTAATCCACTTCAACTCAAGATCCGCCTCAGACTCCCGATCCCACAACAACTTCTCCACAGCTGAAGTCACAAAAGCAACCTGACACTCCTGCAAATCATCCTCTTTTACTATTCCTACCTCACTGTCACCCTGTACCACTGGCAAGCGGGACAAACAGTCGCAACAACATTAAACTTTCCCGGAAAATACTGCAAGGAAAAATTGTAATCCTGTAACTGTACTGACCACCTTGCAATCCTCGGAGACACTGCCATGACTCCTTTGGTAGAAAATACCTGCACCAACGGTTTATGGTCCGTTCTGACAATATAAGGTATGCCCCACAAAAATGTCCTGAAGTGTTTTGAAGCCCATAAGACTGCCAAAGTCTCTCTCTCAATTACAGAGTACCTTGTTTCCACATCTCTCAGGGTCCTCGAAGCAAAAGCCACTGGTACCCATTCACCATTTATCCATTGCTCTAGCACTGCCCCCAGACCCGCCTCACTTGCATCCACAGTCAAAGCAGTTTTATTTTTCAGGTCAAATGACTTTAATGAGGGAGCATTCTCCACTTCCTTCTTGACCAACTCAAATTCTGCCGCACACTCCGCAGACCATGCAAACCTTACGCATTTCCTCATGAGAGCTCCCATGGCCACTGTTTTTTCAGCATAATTTGAAACAAATTTAACATAATACTCCGCAAGACCCAGAAAAGCCCTTAGCTGATCCTTATTGACCGGAGCTGGCGTATCCCTCAACACTTGTGCTAACTTCTTTTTTGGGCTTACACCTCGTGAACTCAATGTGTGTCCCAAATATGTGACCTCCTCCACACCCACCTGACACTTGGTCAACTTTACCATCAATCCTCTCTCTTTAAGAATCTGCATGACCTTCCTTACCCTGACATCATGTTGCTCCTTGCTGCTGCCCCAAACCAAAATGTCATCTTGAAAGTAGCTGACACCCCTCACACCACCAAACAACTGCTGCATCAGCCTCTGAAACACAGCTGAAGCCAGGCCAAAAGGCATGCAACAAAATCTGAAAGCCCCAAACGGAGTCACAAATGACGTAAGGGGTCTAGAATCCACTTGCAGGTCAATTTGATGATACGCCGTTGACAGATCAAAAGTTGAAAAGTATTTAGCTTCTCCCAACGTCAACAACAACTCATTAATATTTGGCAAAGGATGCCGATCCACCCATATGCTGAAATTTAGTTCCCGGAGGTGTACACACATTCTGATGCTGCCATCACTCTTCTTAACTAAAACCACGGGAAACAACCACTCTGAGGACTCAATAGGCTCGATTATTCCTGCTGACTGCAACTTAGCCAATTCCGCTTTAAATGCCTCCCTGGCTGCAACTGGCACTCCCCTCACTTTATGCACTCTCAGAATTGCACCCTTCTTCAACACGATGCGATGTGTAAAACCCCTAAGCTTGCCAAGAGTATCTGAAAATACCTCAGGAAACTCACTCATGAGCACTGTGGGAGTAACCGTTATGTCATTCTCTTCCACTCCCTCCATGACACTTAGAACCGGTTCCTTTTCACCTGGATGAATTTGTATTTTTAGTGCAGCTTGCTCATCCCAACCCAATACACTTGTGCCCTTTGAAGCCACATACAATTTACCCGAAGTTTGCCTCCCTTTGAAAGAGAAATTCGACCAATTATAACCAAGCAGGTCAATGGAATTCTGCCCATAAGCATATGGTCTGATGTCCGGAGTCAACAAAGTAGACATCTCTTTACCCAGAACTTCTTGATAGACTTCCGGAGACACCAGGGTATAAGGTGACCCCGAATCTACCAGCATATCCACAGGATGCTGGTCCACCAATACCGACACCCATGGACCGTTCCGCCCACATCCCTCAACATGTAAAATGACACTCTCATTAGAGCCACCGCCCGATGCCCCTTCTAGCCCCATGGTAGCGTCCTCTGTAGCTACACTAGCGACCACCTGCCCCTTACACATGCGTGCAAAATGGCCCAAATGTTTACATTTCCTGCATTCAACATTGTTAGCAGGACAGGATTTCGAATCAGCAGTGTGACTCGACCAGCCACAATGTTTGCACCCCTCCTTACCCTTAGATGCTCTATTGCCTTGTGCCACAACTTTATCCAAACCTTTTTTGCTCCTTGGCACCAAAGCATGTACCATCTCCCTATTCCCGTCCCTTTCAGTAACCACTTGTACACTCGCCTTTGAGGCTTCAATTGCTCTGGCAATCTCCAAAACCTTATCAAGAGAAGGATTGCTCTCAATCCACAATCTCTCTCTAATTTTTTGATTAGACGTCTTCATCATAATCTGATCCCTTATATGTTCCTCTCCATTCCCCGGGAACCCACACGTAGCCATGAGTGCACGTCGGGCTGTAACATATGAATCTATGCTTTCCGTGGAACCTTGTGCCCTAGAGAAAAACTTATATTGCTCTAAAACCACATTACCTCTTTTACCAAAACGTATTTGCAATTTTTTTAAAGCAGTCTCATAGGCACTTACAACCATTTCCCCTTCACCTCCCCCTTGAACCATCACATTCTCTCCAGGCAAATGACGAAAAACCCTCAACCCCTCAGTACCAATACAATTCAGTAAAGCAGCCTCCTTTTCATCATCGTTGAAGTTTGCCCCACCTGCAGCCCTCAAATATACTTGAAAAGCATCTACCCACTGCTCCCAAGGAGCCACAGGCTCTCCAGGATTCGGCAGAAAAGCAGGTGGAGGCCTAGCAGCTGTATGCAACATGGTTGAATGTACTCGCCTGTTCCTTGTGTCCCCAAGAATAACTTGCCCGCCTTTGTGCAATCCTAAAAGCTCTTTGTTCCCTAGCGGCAGAAAATTACCTCACTGTCACCTTGTGCACATGCCCCCACAAATACATACAGTACCCCAAAGAATTTGGCACTGGTGAGTCGCAACACGCCAACCAATGTAAAAGCAGTCAGATGTCTCCCACTGTTGCCTTGAGCACGTGCACCCACACGTAAATGCAGTACAGCGAGGTTCTGGCACTGGGTGAGTCTCAACGGCTGCCTTGAGCACGTGCACCCACACGTAAATGCAGTACAGCCAGGTTCTGGCACTGGGTGAGTCTCAACTGCTGATGCAAAAAAAAAAACCTCCCTTGCAGCCAACCCAGCCCAAGCAAATCCACCAACCTCCAATTGTCAGCACTCCACACGGTTTGTATGCCCCAACCTTACCACCAACGGCCTTTAGGATTCACTTGTGGCCCTCTCAACTTGCACGTGTCACTGGGTTGTGTTATGCTCCTACCTTCTCACAAAATTGGCAGCAGTCAGCTGATTGCCGAGCGCCACCGCAGCCCCTCCTCCTTCCCGGAGGCGACCGCAGTCCGCGGAGAACAGCGTTGTATAGAGACGCTGCCGGGGGCGGGGCCAGCGGCTGGCACTCTGCTATTTACGCAGATGCTGTCGTGTGCAGGCCTCCATACAGCCCAGCGGCTACTCTTCCTCCCGGCCCCGACTGGACCCGAGCAGCCGAAGGCTCCTCCGAGGATGAAGCCCTCCTGCCCCTGTCGCTGCCTCCGGGTGAAACACGGAATCAAGGCTGCCGACCCGCGAACTCCCTGGGTCTTCAGCTGCTAACAGCGAGCCGGCAACGAATTGGCCTGCCGCGGTACCCCGACTGGGCACCCGGACAGTTCCTCTCTGCTCACGGCGTGCCGGCAACGAACTGGCCCGCCACAGTACCCCGACTGGGCACCCGGACAGCTCCTCTGCTTCCTCTCTTAACAGGACAACCACACCCGTCAAGAGGGCCCTTCTGTGGCCCGCGCTGTCCTCAATGGCGGACAAGGCCTATGGTAACGGCTCCACGGTTCGTCCTCGCTGACAACACCGGAGATGAGCTCGGAGCCCGGATAGCTGTTCCGCGCATACGTGGGACGGGGTCTCGCCACAATCCTCGTCGCCAATGTCATAAACTGCTACTCACACTAAGGTAAGTGAAACCAAGTATCTTTATTGCGAGACCCCGTAGCCTGCTGCCACGGCTCCCTCAGCTCAACGGCCACTGTGGAATGTTGATTGCCGAACACGCATCAACATTCCACCAGTGTGCCTATGCACAAGCCCGTGCATATTACAACAAGGCGCAGTGATGGCACCTTCACTGTTGGTCTAATTACATGGTGTATACATGTGCAAGGAGAAAGGAAAAAACCTTTCAGGCATATTTAAAACACCTGATTTAGGTGTGCAAACGTGAAAAAGATCATGTGGCAATGTGTATGGCATTTTAAAAGCACAGACATGGCACCTGCACTGTTAGTCTAATTACATGGTGTATACATGTGCAGGGAGCATGTAACAGTGTATACAAAGCACAAAAGTGGTGTGCGCGCTATTAATAGTCTATTGCAAACACCTGTTTACATGGTGTATCCACGTGAAAAGGTCACGTGGGTGTATGTATGGAGCCCCCTAATAGTGTGCGTGCGCTATTGGCCATCTGCCAAATCCACTCCACTTCTCTACATATGTGGCTAGGGGGTTACCAAATGAGTGGGTAAACCCATTTTTCACAGAATTCGTTGTGTTTCGTGGTTCTTTCCAGGAACCTAGGACAAACACACCCTTTAAAACATATTTGCAAGGTTAAATATATTTCTGATTGGGATACCACCTTTTAAATGCAGACGTGACATAGCCTCAATGGTCATCTTCCTAATGATCTCGGTGTCCCTTGTTACGTTTACTTATTTCCTGGAGACATGGGATATCGCCATTGGATAATTCAAAAATGCTGGTGAGAAGACTATAGTCAGGACTAAATCGGTTATCTGATGATGGCCACAGTGATTGCAAGCCCCGATTTTGTGATGGATGTAGTCTGATGTAAACCGGTTGGATACCATCAAAGAAATGCACTCCACTCCACGGCAATGTTTAACCCCTTTCTCACTGTGTTGAGATTATAAATCCATTTCTGCTCACTTCTGGTGAGAGTCAGATCTCTGTTCCCCCTTCTTGGGGAGGGTTTAATGACCTGAATGACGCACCATAACAAATTGGTGCATTGATGTTGTTTCATAGTGAAGTGGGCCACTAGTGGTTTGTTCTCAACTTTATTCCGAATGCAGGACTTGTGCTCACAGATTCTTTGGCGTATTTGCCTTTTAGTTTTTCCAATATACACCAAGTCACAGGGGCATTTGATGGCATACACAACCCATTGAGTTAGGCAATTGGTGAAGTCTTTTAGTTGGATAACCCTATTACAAAGGGTGATATTTTTCATCGTGGCAGTTTGAGCACAGACTGAGCATTTACCACAGCGGTGGTGTCCTTCTACGGGGGATAGGCCCCATAGCGATGTTTGCGATGTTGGCATTGCCCTAATATTTAGGGTATGTATGTACTAGGGTATCTTTTATGTTTCGTTGTCTTTTAAATGCAAACCTAGGGACTTGTGGGTTGAAGTCCTCTGTTTGAATCATTTTCCAATGTTTACGAATGATCTTTCTCAGATTGTTACTAATCGGGCTGTATGTGCGAACACACGTTATTTTATCCTCGTTGTTCCGATGAACCGGTTCTAGACAGGTGGCTCTATTTGTATGTAATGCTCTTTTATATGCTCTGTGTACAATGGTTTTAGGGTAACCCCTATCCTTAAGTCTGGATTTTAGATTTTTTCCATGTTGTTTATACATTTCCATTTGTGTGCAATTTTGGCGAATATGCAGAAATTGGCCATATGGTAGGCCTTCTTTGAGACTTAATGGATGAAAACTGTGATAATTAAGAAGAGTGTTTTTATCCGTTGGCTTTCTATATAACACAGTTTCTATGTTACCATTAGCTGTTTTTTGTATCTCTAGGTCTAGGAAAGGTTTCTTGTTCGAATCCGTGTGTATAGTAAATTGGATATGAGGATTCTGAAAATTAAGCCACTTGTGGAACAGAGAAAGTTGGTCAGAAGTGCCACTCCAAATCAGACAGATGTCGTCAATGTATCGTAGCCAATTTTTAATATAGATGGAGAATGGATTAGTCAGGCTGAAGATAAATTGTTGTTCAAGATCGTCCAGGTATAGGTTTGCGAGATCGGGAGCGAATGTCTCTCCCATACTTGTACCTTGTAACTGGTTGTAGAAGTGGTCATTGTACAGGAAGAAGTTTTCTGTTAGTGCTAGCCTAATGCATTCTAAACTGAATGCAGTTGGAACCTGATTGAGTGTCCTAGTGCGCCTGTCCAAATATTTAGCCATCACCTTCAAACAATCATTTTGAGGAAAGCTGGTGTACAGACTCACCACATCCAGGGTTACCAAGACATCTGATGAATTCAGTTTGATAGTCTCAAGTCTTTTTAACATGCTAGTGGTGTCTTTCACATATGATGCCATTTTAGGTACAAAAGGTCTGAGGAACCAGTCAGAATATATTGACAAAGGTTCGAGAATGGAATTAATGGCCGCCACAATTGGTCATCCCAGAGGTGATTGATCATTTTTGTGAATTTTTGGGAGAATTTAAAAAGCTGGCGTGGTTGGATGTTGATTAACCAGAAAATCTTTTTCATCAGGGTCTATCCAGCCTTCTTCCACTGCATGTTTCATGAGACTTTCTATTTCCTCTTGTAGCCTGGGTGTGGGGTCTCGTGCCAGTTCTTTGTAAGCAGTTGTGTCATTTAGATGTTTCATTACTTCAATTTCGTATGTGCCTTTTTCCCACAGAACAATCCCTCCCCCCTTATCGGCGGGCTTAATTATAAAGGAATTGTTGGATTGTAGGGTTTTCAATGCTTCTCTTTCGGCTCTGGACAAATTGTCTTTTGAAGTGTTTTTAGTTTTTACCACACCTTGAATTTCATGGGAAATTCTTTGTTCAAATGCTAAAATAGCTGGACTGACCATAGCATTTGTAGGGGTGAATTTGAAAGGAGTTTTAAGACCTGTTGTCGTTGGTTCTTTCGCTGATGGTGTCGAGTTTCTGAAGAAGTATTTTAAACGTATTATTCTGTAGAACATTTGTAGTTCTACTTCTGTCTCAAAAGGTCTAGCTCTCATGGTGGGGACAAAGGACAAACCTTTAGAGAGGACACTTATTTCGGTTTTGGAAAGGGCATAGGAAGTTAGATTATAAATTGGGACTACCAAATTTGTGGGGGAGGGCCCTGCCAATTCCTCGTGTTCATCCGATTAGGGCCTTGGTGTTTGTTCCGGCCGAGTTTCCTCTGTCCCTGAAAAAATCGGGGCGGTGGACCTGTAGGCCCTTGTTGACCAGTATCTGACCCACTGCTAGTTGATGCATTTGATGAATTAGAAACATTCACGAATGGTCGTCTTCTATTGCCAGTGTTATAAGGTCTCCCTTGACTGGCTTTTTGTATGTCATCATAGTATGTCTCTATGAGATGGGGATATGTTCTGGTCTCTTTGATTTGCTCTATTTCTTTCTTTAGCTTCCAAATTTTCTTATCTAGAGTCAGTTTTTTTCCTTTAAAATTCCATACACATTGCCACGTGATCTTTTTCACATTTGCACACCTAAATCAGGTGTTTTAAATATGCCTGAAAGGTCTTTTCCTTTCTCCTTGCACGTGTATACACCATGTAATTAGACCAACAGTGAAGGTGCCATCAATGCACCTCTAAAACATCATACACACTGCTAAGTGATTTTATTCATGTTTGCACACCTAAATCAGGTGTTTTAAATATGCCTGAAGAATTTCCCAGCATTTAAGTTAGAATAAAATGAGGTTAAATACAAACGATCAGTTTATAAATCCACTTTGCATTAACCAATTGAATATGTTGGGGCCGTACCCTCTGCTAAAATAGAAATACTTGTCCTTGAGAAGAAATATTGTTTTCAAACTGCTGCTGCCACGGGCTCACAAGAAGTCATGCAGCACTTAAGTTAGAATAAGAAATGTCTCAAATGTATAGCTGTCTGCCATTAAAAAATGAGGTGAAACACAAACGGTCTTTTCTAAAAATTTGATTTGCATGAAATAATTGAATATGTTGGGGACTTACCCTTTGCTAAAATAGAAACACAACCGGAATAACATTGCGACATGTTGATTTCATGTGTACCCAAAATTCAGTGCGAGATAATATAATGAACTCTGTTCTTTTGAGATGAGCTTGACGAATTAAGGCATTAAAACTCAGTTAACTGCAGAAGGAGCAGTGCACGCTATGTATTAGTGCATTTACAAGTCCCAGCTAACAGGACTTCACCTGTCTTTTGTTAATAGGCAGGAGAATAGCCACAAACAGTGGACCAAGTCTATACTAGGGAAGCTGTCCATCACACGCTGTCACTACAAACAATTTGTGACCGGGAAGATATATTTATAAAGAGGTGCCTTTCGTAAGTTTTTACAGTTATCAGGAAACTTCCTTCTTTCTATATAAGTAATTAATAGGCAACTAACTAGGTCCGAATTTTTGTGTGTTCCCTCTAATGTAGGATCCCGGACACTGGATAAATCACATACCCAGCAGTCCCAACTCAGTGGTCCCAACTAGATGGTGCGGATCACAGGTGTGCACAGTGTCTGGAATAAAATAAACTAGCTATCACCTTCAGAAATTTAACCTGGGAAAACTTTGTTCATACTGTAATATATGTGTAATTTTTGTTTCAGATTTGGCACTTTATGTGAATGGGGAACGAAATGAATCTTCTAAGAAAATATGATTGTCCTGAAGATGGCCCAACAGTTGTTTTTCTGACCACCTCAGACAACGGTGGTACTCCAT
Organism: Ambystoma mexicanum; assembly: GCF_040938575.1. Classification (NCBI taxonomy): domain Eukaryota; kingdom Metazoa; phylum Chordata; class Amphibia; order Caudata; family Ambystomatidae; genus Ambystoma; species Ambystoma mexicanum. The sequence continues at coordinate 19,676,900 of NC_090933.1, read as the reverse complement.
CAAGGGCTGAAACATATGTCGACCTAAAAGGGAAACAAGATGTTTTTTCCTATGTCATGCATATTAAAAACAACCAATATGTTGGTAGAAAATTCAAATTGTAGAACCCCGTTTTTGTAAACAGTATGAGTGGAATGAATGGTATGATCGGTTTGAGTAGAAGTTAACAATGTGTTTTAAAATGTTTTTATAAAACAACATTAAAGAGATAAATTATTTTGTTACATTGGATTCAGTCGAAATTGTTTTTTTTTCCCTACAAGGTGTTTCAGTCTGTATAATAAGTATGCAGTCTCTCTGTATCTAAACCTGTGTCTGCACAGGTTCTCTAGAGAGGGGTAGTCAGTCTGTTATGCACTTTTTTTCTCTTCGTAGATTCTCCCTTCCAACAGACTTGACCCCCGTCAACAAAAATAAGGGATTACCCATATAGAGAGCCTAATTAGAGAATGGGCATGGCTTTTTACATGCCCACTGCACATTGGGACCATGATGTGCCTGTTTAGATGTATCCAGGTGCTGGACCTGAAGGGAGTCTAGTACTCAAATCTTCCCTTTGGTTATGTGGGTACCACACTAGGATCTGGGTCTTCTTTATTTAATGCTTTGCAAAAAGGAGAGCATTCTTTTAAAAGAGCTTTTTTTGTGAGTTGTGTGTCATAAAAAACGCGCACTATCCTCTAGGTAAAACAATTTGTGACTTTATTTGGTTTCCGTAGGGGACAGCTTTGCTTTAAAAAGACTCACAATTCCCTCGTTTTTGGTTGTAGCACATTGACCACTGTGATCGTCGTGCTTGGGGGTGGGTATAATTTGTGCGAAAGGACCAGGGGTCCTCGTATCGGTTTCTTTTTTATTGTTTTTGTTTTACACTTGATAACTCAATCCCTGTGTCATGTATACACAGTAAAAAAATCCTTGATCAGTCCTATTATTTATTTCCTGGAGAGATCAGTCTGTAGTCTGGCATCTTTCGTTTGATTTGGCTGCACAGGTACAGTATTATGATGAGCCGACCGGTTTCAGTGGTGAGGACCACTTTCATCAGGGCTAGAACAGCTAACGGTTAAGTAATGCTGTTGTAGTTGAAAGAGAAGCTGGATGTAGCTTGTTTCTTTGATGGACCTGCCTGTAAAGGATACAGAGCGGGAAATGCATGGGGCAGGGGTAAAAAACCAGGGGGGTAAAGAGGGGGTATATACATGAGTACAGTAGGAATACAGGGTTTCTCTGATATCCCTCTAGGGAGAAGTCTTTCCCCTGACAATTATGTCTTTTCTTGTCAGGTTGGTTCTACTGTGAGGCTGTAGAGCTTCAGTCCCACTGCAGGTGCTGACAAAGTTCAGCCATGTGCAAAGGCACCTGGGTATAAACCATAAATATTGTATGGGTTTAGTGAATCCAGGTGTCCATTTCTATGACAATAACTTAATAAACACTAATTTCTTATGTTTATAAAATGTTCACAACGAACATGGATGTACACATGCATGCGTAACTAGATTCATACATAGTGTACATATACCGGGCCAGGTGGTTGTGGTACACAGGGGTGCTATACCCGAAATAGAAACACTCAAAACAGAAAGACACACAACACTGGCAATGATGTGGATCAGTGTGTGTCTATAGAGTACAACTGGGTAGATGAAAGCGTAATTCTGAGACAGAATTAAAATCAGAAAAACATGAGCGAAGTTTAAAATCAAAAAGACATGAGCGAAATTACGGGAGCGAGACACTGACCTGTTGTGCCACGTTCCCAAATTACAGCTGGTCGCCCAGGTAAGCAGAAGGTTTCAACCGCGCTGAAAAAAGTGCAGAAATTGCAAGGAATGTAATTAATGTAACTAGACGTCTGTTAAGACGGATTTCTGAACTCTGTCCTGGTGGCGCAGAAGTTCAGAAGGCCAACCTAATTACTTGGAACAGGGTAACCTCTGGACAAGCCAGACCAATCAAGGTAGCGATCGCGGCGGTCAAGACTAGGTCTCAAGAGGGGTGAGGGTGACTGAGAGCCCGCAGTGAGCACACAAAGCAAGAGCGCTTACAAACTACTCCAAACAGTTGTTTATATCAAAAATAGATACACATTTATTATAAGGCCTTGAAACTAATAACCACAGTAAAAGCAGCAATATACAACGATATTAAACCAACACATACACTATCCACCCAATATATATACAGAATACACAGTTTCACAGCATTAGCAGCACGAAATATGTTATCCACCTGCAGGGGAAGAAAAACAGGCAGTGCGAACCAATGCGTGTGATATGTCCGCCTTCTGAGGCCCCTAACTAGATGGTAGTCCAATCCCTACGAAGAGTGGAGCCTAGCGCTCAAAAGTACCTGCACCCGCCGGTGCCGATGGGCAGAAGGTGAAGCTCTTCGGAGGACGTTGGACAGCTCTGTAGGGTGCCCTAATGAAGGAGAACACGGTCCGCGACTCTAGCGCAGCCTCCACTGTGAGGCAGAAGTAGGGCGCGAGTACGGACAAGGGGAGCTGTATTTACAGCGGGGAAAAGCAAGGGGCACTGCAGGAGGGCGACCAGATCCTAGCTAATCTACTCACCGGTCCCCGAAGCAAGCAGGCCCGAGCTTCTCCTCGATAGATGCAGCTTCTGGCAGGTTCTGAAGAGCAGGGAACGTCTCGTCGTCGTGCAGAGTAAAAAGACGTCCCGATCGAAGAATCCTGCACAGTTTTGTCGCCACGGCAGGGCAACGGAACGGCCGGGTGTATTCAAGCCAAACGAGCACCGTTCACCTCTAGCTTAGGGTTGCTAAGCAAACGAAGCGTGTGAGCGTGCCCCGGACTCAGAATACCACCCAACCTGTCGGCGATTACAGAGCAGGACTCCTTAGTAAGCTGGTCAGTCAACTGGATGGCCCAGAGACACTTCCGAAGGCTTACGGCAGGAGTTGATGAAGGTGCCAGGAATAGCTGGTCCTGCTATTCCAATAGGTCGAAGCGCCAGTACAGGCCTTCTTGTTCGATCTTAGGTGGAAAGGGCTTCACCGGACGACAGCAATGAGGAGCAGAAGTTCTTCAGGGGGTCACCAGCGATTCCTCGGTCCAGCCTCGTGTTCGCAGGATACTTGGCTCCTGTATCCCTGGGTTCGTAAGAACTCAGGAGATCGACATGGTAGTGGTGTTTCCAGCTCCCTCTTATCCACGGTTCCCTTCGCGCCAAAACGGAGGGGAGCCAATGGGAGATCCGCTCATCAACACACATACCATACGTGGACCAATCACGGACCACAGTGGTCCCAGGCATTCACACCACCCTAGACTCTCTGGCACCCAGGATGTATATTGGGACCAGACAGCCCAGCCCACATCCTGGGGGCACTCAAACGACATGTAGAAGCCCGCGAAAGCAACCGTGTTTCGCGGGAAACTACATGCCCAAATAAGGAAGGCCCCGGGTCGCCTGACCCGGGGGAAGGTAAAGGGAGCAAGACGGACAGTGGACGAGACAAAGGAGCCTCGTGGTCCGGCCATTTTGGGTAGCCGGGCCACCCTTTCATGTTCGCGGCAAAAAGGTGCTCAGAACGGCAAAAGGAGCTCAAAATAAACCAAATGATCGCTGCCACCAGCCCAGTCCCTGAATGACTTGCACCGATCCAAAAACCATCCTACAAGAGTGTCTAGGGTCTGTAGAAGGCTAGAGACCCAAGAGAGCTGTAACTTAGCTTACAGTGCCCTCTTGTGTCGTGTTGCACTAAAAATGGCGACACGATAAAAGAAACTACGGGAAACAGCGTTCCCCGGTACTGACTGTCTTAAGGGCATGTCAGTTTCCCCGTAAGAAAGGAGCGAAAGCCCAGAGGAGTACGGCAGAAGGCTGCACTTCTCTGGCAAAGTCAAGAAAACAGGTTGAAAACAATAGCAAAAAGTTTAGGGGTTGCCACATGGAAGGAAAGTTCCCTACAATAACGAAATCTTTCCTAACACTCGCCCCTCCCAGACTATGGACAGGGGGAACTAATCCACCCCTGGATGAGTCTCTTGTTCAGGTCGGTAAAACATTCTGGACAACCCATCAGCATTGCTATGTTGGACACCTGGCCTATGCTCAATAGTGAAGTCGAAGCCTTGTAGACTTATGGACCACCTAAGCAACTTTGGATTCTCCCCCTTCATGTTCATTAGCCACTTTAACGGCTTATGGTCAGTCTGCACAGTGAAGTGGGTCCCATAGAGGTAGGGCCGCAGCTTCCTTCGGGCCCACACAACAGAGAAACATTCTTTCTCTACCGTGGACCATCTGAGCTCTCTGTCCTTAAGCTGGCGACTAATAAAACCGATAGGGTGTTCCTTACCCTTCTCATCTACTTGCGATAGTACAGCTCCTATCCCAGTGTCAGAGGCATCCGTCTGCACGATAAAAGGTCTTTGATAATCAGGGGCCCTGAGCACAGGGGCCTGGCACAAGGAGTCTTTTAAGCCATTGAAGGCCTTCTCACACTCGTCGGTCCAAGTTACCTTCTTGGGTTTCTTCGGAGTTGTGAGGGCAGTCAGAGGAGCAGCTATGGTGCCATAGTCTGCCATAAAATTGCGGTAATAACCCGTGAGTCCTAAGAAGGCTCTCACTTGGGTTTGTGTAGTGGGGGTAGGCCAGTCTTGTACTGCTTGTACTTTACTGGGGAGAGGCTGTATCCTTCCTCCACCTACTTCATGCCCAAGGTAAACCACTGAGCCTTGTCCAATCTGGCATTTACTCGCCTTTATGGTCAAGTGGGCTTTCTGAAGAGCCTGGAGCACAATCCCGAGGTGTTTCACATGGTCTTCCCAGGTGGCACTGAAAACTGCTATATCGTCTAGATATGCAAGACAGAATTCGTCCAACCCATTCAACACATGATTCACAAGCCTCTGGAAAGTGGCAGGTGCATTCTTCAATCCGAACGGCATTACCCGGAATTGGTAAAGCCCGTCGGGAGTTGAAAATGCTGTCTTCTCCTTGGCATGTTCTGCTAAAGCTATTTGCCAATAGCCCGCAGTCAGGTCAAACGTGCTGAGGTACTTGGAGGCACCCAAGGTATCCACCAGCTCGTCAGTTCGAGGCAAGGGGTGAGCGTCTGTCTTGGTGACAGCATTCAGAGCCCTGTAATCCACGCAGAACCTCAATTCAGAAGTGCCTGCCTTTGGAACCAATACCACAGGACTGGACCAAGGACTACTAGAGGGTTCAATCACCCCAAGGTCTAACATCTTGTTGACCTCGGTCTTAATATAAGACCGTACTTTATCCGACATCCTGTATCCCCTACTTTTGGTAGGTACACTGTCTCCTGTGTCAATGTTATGTTGGCACCAAGGTGTCAAACCAGGCGACTGTGAAAACAGGGGGGAAAACTGCCTAAGCAAACTTTTCACCTCAGCCTGCTGATCAGAAGTCAGGTGAGGGGCCACTCGGACACCCTCAACGGAGCTATCTGAAGGACCGCTTTGGAACAGGTCGGGAAGAGGTTCTGACTCCTCTTCCTCAACGTCTGACGCCAGTAGCAGTGCTGCGATTTCGACTCTTGGGACGAAAGCCTTCAGCCTATTTACGTGGAACACTTTTGGAGCCTGTCCAGGCCTTCCAAGGTCCACTAAATAGTTCACCTCACCCAGGGGCTCCACCACTGTGTAAGGGCCTGACCATTTGTCCTGTAAAGCGCGAGGCCTTATAGGGTTCATGATCAGGACTTGCTGACCAGGGGTAAAGTGAATTAAGGAAGCTTTCTGGTCGTACCAATGTTTCACCAGCGCTTGTCCTGCCTTCAACTTTTCACTAGCCAAGCCCATCAGGAGTACCATCCGTTTTCTGAGCCCTAGCACATAGTCAACTACATTGGTAGTAACAGGGGGAGTGGGCATCTCCCATCCCTCTTTGACGATGGCTAAGGGTCCCCGTACGGGATGACCGAACAGAAGTTCGAAGGGGCTGAAGCCAACACCCTCCTGGGGTACCTCTCTGTAGGCAAACAGCAAGCATGGTAAAAGAAGATCCCATTTTCTTCTCTGGGGCTCCTCCAGAGCCCCAATCATGCTCTTTAACGTTCTGTTGAAACGTTCCACCAGACCATTGGTCTGGGGGTGATATGCAGAAGAGAACTTGTAGGTGACCCCACATTCTTTCCACATAGCCTGCATATACTTCGACATAAAGTTGCTGCCACGATCTGACACAACTTCTTTAGGGAAGCCAACCCTAGTAAATATGCCGAGTAAAGCTTTTGCAACTGACTTGGCAGTTACAGTCTTTAATGGGATGGCCTCAGGATACCTGGTTGCATGGTCGACCAGCACCAGGATAAACCTATTGCCTGAGGATGTTTGCGGGTCAAGGGGACCAACGATGTCGATCCCTACCCTTTCAAATGGTACCCCCACAACTGGGAGCGGTACCAACGGAGCTTGGATTGTCGCGCCAACCTTACCAGACAACTGGCAGGAGGCACAACTCCTGCAGTGACTTTCTACTTGCACCCCCATCTTGGGCCAGTAGAAGTGCATAGATAACCTTTGCTTGGTCCTCTTCATTCCAAGGTGACCAGCAAGGGGAACTTCATGCGCCAACTGCAGGAGGAAGGGTCTAACAGAAAGGGGAACCACCAACCTCCTATGGTCTCCTTCTGTAGACTCTGTGGGCTCACTGTACAGGAGTCCACCTTCCCAATAAATCCGATGCTTCCCAGGAGGTTCCCCCTCAAGCTGGGAGCAGGCCTGTCTCCTTAGGCCTTCCAGAGATGGGCACTCACGTTGGCCCTTACTGAAGTCGTCCCTATCAGGACCTCCTTCAACTAACAAGTCTTTTAGTTCAGGATGGTCGTTGGGGTCGAACACTTCAGGCATCGCCACCTCCTCGTCAGGCTCGGGCGATTGACCAACTCCCTCCACCGCAGTGGTAGGCGAGCTCGGGGGAATATTCTCTTTCCCCCGTCGGGACTTGTTGACTCCTTTCGCCTTGGGTTTCCCCTTCGGCTGGGGCGGCGTATTGGACTTGGCCAATGCTGCCCGTGCTTGAGACCGTGTGTAGGGTCTTTCGGCAGTGTCTCCTACGAGCCCTAGAGCTCTGAGATCATTGCCCAACAAGACCTTTCCCGGGACGTTTCTCTGAATGCTCACTGGAATCCTAACTGCTGTACCATTTAAAGTTAGATTAACAGGGATCACGGGAAACATACGGAGGGGGCCGTCAGCCAACTTAGTGGGCATCAGAGGAGCTCTGGCAACTTCCTCTGAGTCTACCAAGGTAGAATCCACTACAGTTCGACTGCACCCACTATCCCTAAGAGCTGGAGTATCCACTCCATTGATCAGCACACTGTCTTTAAAGTAGTGCTTGGTATTATCCGGAATCCTAGCATACGCCTCTGCGACTTTAGGCTCCCAGGAACCCAGGGACACTAAAACTACCTCAGCCTCTATTCCGCTGGGAAATGAGTCTGAGGAGAAGGATGCTCCTGTAATCTCTTCTTCCTCGTAGGAGGAGAAGGCCAGATTAGCGGAGTGGACCCCCAAAGGTCTAACCTTACAACGGGGATCCCCCTTCACATGGTCAGTTGCTCCACAAGAAAAACAAGCCCCATTGGGTCTGTTTACGTAGGGAGGCTTATTATAACCAGAGTTCTGTTTCGGAGGCGAACCTCCACTACCCTGTGAGTTCTCGTATGGCTTACCCTTATTTTTCTTTTTGTGGCCCTTATGGGAAGAAGATTTAGCAGATTCCCCACCCTCCATATCTTTGGACTTTTTCCCTTCCTCCTGCTTACCAGGATGAGTTTTGTCCTTATGGGACACTCGATGTGACACCCATAAGTCTGCTGCAATGGCCAGCTTCTTAGGATCTATCTCCTTCGAATCGGCCAAATGCTGCTTAAGCTCCGGGGAAGAAGAAGCAAAAATGTGTTCCAGCATGACCAGATTGATCATGCCTTCGAAGGTAGAAACCTTATAACCTTCAACCCAGCCAGTTAAGTTTTTCAGGGACTCAGCTACATACGACACCCAAGTACCACCTTCCTTTTTCTTATACTCTCTAAACCTTTTCAAGTATTGGGTCGGAGTCTTCCCAAACTTTAAAATGAGAGTCTGCTTCAACATTGCAAAATCAGCGCGCTCGGCCTTCGACATTTCCATAATGGCACTGCAACCAGAATGGGGCAGTCTGCTGAGTAACCATGCAATCTTATCCGCATTATCAACCTCTTGAACCTCGCATGCATATTCAAACGCATTTAACCAGTCCATAATGTCATTTCGTTCCTCATACACACTGAGCAGATCTTTTGGAAACCGTGGATGAGAGGAAGCCCCAGAACCATGTCCAGGACCCTTGGACCCATTTGCGAACTGAAGCTTGGCCAGTTCCAACTGGTGATCCCTGTCTTTTTGTTTTTCTGCCTGGTCGATTTTCAGTTTGGCTATGCTGAATTCAAGCTCCTGCTGCCTAAACCGCAGCTCTTGCTTCTTGAATTCAAGCATAGCCTCCCCATCAACACTGGCAGAGGAAACGTTAGACATTACATCCTCCCTGTCCTCGTGGTCGTGATGGATCAGTGCAGCGGCAGAACCGTCGGTTCTGCCAGTGAGAGCAGCCCCACCACCTTCTGCACTGTCCTCGGAAGTTATAGCGTCAAGCTGCGCTTCTTGCCACGCCACGATTCTCTGGATCATTTCCAATTTAGTGCCTTGAGAGGAAACCCCTCTCTCCGCACACATCTTCTTCAATGTTTCAGATTTCGAAGCATTTAAGGTTAATAAAGTATTCGTTTCCATACTGTTGATAGGACTATGGCCTTTTTAACGTTATATTCAATACTTTACTGCGTGTCCTGGTTGGAATAACCTGAAAACGCCTTAGCTCGTGCGCAACACTGGATACCTTCAGTCGTATCCCACCGCTGTACACCAATTTGTTAAGACGGATTTCTGAACTCTGTCCTGGTGGCGCAGAAGTTCAGAAGGCCAACCTAATTACTTGGAACAGGGTAACCTCTGGACAAGCCAGACCAATCAAGGTAGCGATCGCGGCGGTCAAGACTAGGTCTCAAGAGGGGTGAGGGTGACTGAGAGCCCGCAGTGAGCACACAAAGCAAGAGCGCTTACAAACTACTCCAAACAGTTGTTTATATCAAAAATAGATACACATTTATTATAAGGCCTTGAAACTAATAACCACAGTAAAAGCAGCAATATACAACGATATTAAACCAACACATACACTATCCACCCAATATATATACAGAATACACAGTTTCACAGCATTAGCAGCACGAAATATGTTATCCACCTGCAGGGGAAGAAAAACAGGCAGTGCGAACCAATGCGTGTGATATGTCCGCCTTCTGAGGCCCCTAACTAGATGGTAGTCCAATCCCTACGAAGAGTGGAGCCTAGCGCTCAAAAGTACCTGCACCCGCCGGTGCCGATGGGCAGAAGGTGAAGCTCTTCGGAGGACGTTGGACAGCTCTGTAGGGTGCCCTAATGAAGGAGAACACGGTCCGCGACTCTAGCGCAGCCTCCACTGTGAGGCAGAAGTAGGGCGCGAGTACGGACAAGGGGAGCTGTATTTACAGCGGGGAAAAGCAAGGGGCACTGCAGGAGGGCGACCAGATCCTAGCTAATCTACTCACCGGTCCCCGAAGCAAGCAGGCCCGAGCTTCTCCTCGATAGATGCAGCTTCTGGCAGGTTCTGAAGAGCAGGGAACGTCTCGTCGTCGTGCAGAGTAAAAAGACGTCCCGATCGAAGAATCCTGCACAGTTTTGTCGCCACGGCAGGGCAACGGAACGGCCGGGTGTATTCAAGCCAAACGAGCACCGTTCACCTCTAGCTTAGGGTTGCTAAGCAAACGAAGCGTGTGAGCGTGCCCCGGACTCAGAATACCACCCAACCTGTCGGCGATTACAGAGCAGGACTCCTTAGTAAGCTGGTCAGTCAACTGGATGGCCCAGAGACACTTCCGAAGGCTTACGGCAGGAGTTGATGAAGGTGCCGGGAATAGCTGGTCCTGCTATTCCAATAGGTCGAAGCGCCAGTACAGGCCTTCTTGTTCGATCTTAGGTGGAAAGGGCTTCACCGGACGACAGCAATGAGGAGCAGAAGTTCTTCAGGGGGTCACCAGCGATTCCTCGGTCCAGCCTCGTGTTCGCAGGATACTTGGCTCCTGTATCCCTGGGTTCGTAAGAACTCAGGAGATCGACATGGTAGTGGTGTTTCCAGCTCCCTCTTATCCACGGTTCCCTTCGCGCCAAAACGGAGGGGAGCCAATGGGAGATCCGCTCATCAACACACATACCATACGTGGACCAATCACGGACCACAGTGGTCCCAGGCATTCACACCACCCTAGACTCTCTGGCACCCAGGATGTATATTGGGACCAGACAGCCCAGCCCACATCCTGGGGGCACTCAAACGACATGTAGAAGCCCGCGAAAGCAACCGTGTTTCGCGGGAAACTACATGCCCAAATAAGGAAGGCCCCGGGTCGCCTGACCCGGGGGAAGGTAAAGGGAGCAAGACGGACAGTGGACGAGACAAAGGAGCCTCGTGGTCCGGCCATTTTGGGTAGCCGGGCCACCCTTTCATGTTCGCGGCAAAAAGGTGCTCAGAACGGCAAAAGGAGCTCAAAATAAACCAAATGATCGCTGCCACCAGCCCAGTCCCTGAATGACTTGCACCGATCCAAAAACCATCCTACAAGAGTGTCTAGGGTCTGTAGAAGGCTAGAGACCCAAGAGAGCTGTAACTTAGCTTACAGTGCCCTCTTGTGTCGTGTTGCACTAAAAATGGCGACACGATAAAAGAAACTACGGGAAACAGCGTTCCCCGGTACTGACTGTCTTAAGGGCATGTCAGTTTCCCCGTAAGAAAGGAGCGAAAGCCCAGAGGAGTACGGCAGAAGGCTGCACTTCTCTGGCAAAGTCAAGAAAACAGGTTGAAAACAATAGCAAAAAGTTTAGGGGTTGCCACATGGAAGGAAAGTTCCCTACAATAACGAAATCTTTCCTAACACTGTCTGTTCTAAAAGTAAGGGCGAGTAGAGAACAGGGAGGTGGAAGGGGTACAGGGGTCACCGCCCTTACCTGTACAGATTGCTGTTTGGCATACGTGTGTGGCGTTCCCAGCGCGTCCCGGTATTCGAAATTCTGGTTCCGGATGTGTGGGACACTGGGAGGAGCATATGATAAGGAGGCTGCAGAGCGTGTCGGGTGATGGTAGTGACGTATGTCTCATCATACAGTTAATATCGCCCCTAATACGATGGCTTGAGAGGTACAAACTTCTCTTATAAACGTGAAGTGGACAACTCTAAAAATGGATTTGATGTCTCCGAAAATGTATATGCGACTTGGGACCCCGTGCAGGCAATAAGGATCATGGGACATGTAGTCTAGCCCTCCGGACATGGGAAAACATGACGGGGGTGTGGATTACGTCTCGCGAAATCCCTACGATGATAGATATGGAGGGACACAGCTCTAACGTTGTTGTGAAGAGACCAATTCTAAAGATAGATGGAATTCTTATAAATATCGGATGCCACATATTATTGGAACTGAATGAATAGTGCATGTTCGTGTGCACGCTCATGTACATGCTCAGGAACATGGGAGATGCAGTTTGGACTGGCTACCTAACTATCAAGGAAGGTAAATGGGACCCATATATGTATGTTCAAAAGAAGGCACGATGCCGAAGTGTGCAACACAGACTCCAGTACCCAGAGTACTGGAGGCCATGGGTTCCTATTTATGTTGTTAATTTAGTAGTGGACTATTTATATACAGTAAAATATAAATACTCATGATTAGTGCATAGATGCTCATGGTTGGTACCAGTCTTGGATGTCTGCCAGGTGTACAGTGAAGTCTGACACCATACAGTGGGTCGAACTGACAGTTTCTCGTGTGCTGTGCTGCAATCAAAGGATCAAAGGTGATGGCATTCAAAACATGATCATATACATCGTCATCTGCACTCCAGATGTGTCATCCTACATATACAATATGCTAAAGGAGTATTCGAAGAATTGGCACCATGTAGGTCACATATAGAGCAACATTGCACATCATCGTCTAATAGGACAGCAGATATCTACGCATAAGCATTCAAATTTCACAATTTTAGATACAATTAACACATCTGCCCATGTGATCCTTATAGGGTTGCTGGGACTGATTTTGATCTTATAAGGTAGCCAGTGTTTGCCAAGATGTTAGTTCATATAGACCAGTGGTGTCTGTTTTCAGTCTGAAAATCTATTGTTGTTCACGCTGATACATTAAGTCATGGAGGTTCCCTCCTCTCGCTGGAATGTTTAATTTTTCGATAATGGACCAAGTGAGGTCCTCTGGGGCATGGTTCTTACGAATAAAATGTTCAACCATTGGTGCTGTTCATTTTTCTGTCCGGATGCACGACCGGTGTTCTGCCAACCTGGTTCTGATCGGGCGGGATGTCATTCCTATGAAGCGCAGGTCACATGGGCAGGTTATTGTGTAAATTACATTCTTTGTGTTGCAGTTGGTTAAGTCCCTTTGTGTCCAGGGGTATTTCAGGCCAATGTCGATTTCTTTGGTTCTTATGGTGCTAACACATGAGCTGCACATGCCACAGGGCCTGTGCCCTCTTGGTTTTGATTGGTTCCATAATGTATCTTGCATTTTGTTTGGAGGTTCTTTATACGTGTGAATTAGTCTTTCAAGTTTTTTCCTCTCTTAATTGTTAACCTTGGTGTTTCTAAATGAGATTCACCTACATTCAAAATGGGCGAGAGTTTGAGTACTTCTTTCTTGATTTTATTTGTAAGAGGGGAGTAGGTAAGGACGGCTGTGATGTTGTTGTCAGAGGTGTTCTTTGATTTCATATGTAGTTCCAGGGTGACATCCCGTGGGATGTTTCTCGCCCTCTTCCTGGCTTGTTTGATGACCCGTCTAGGGTACCCTCTTTTCTTTAGTTTCTGGCTTAATTCATCTGCTTGCGTGCCGTAGTCTGTTAGCTGTGTACAGTTTCTACGAAATCTTAAAAATTGTCCGAAGGGGAGACTTTTCCTTAGACTGGCTGGATGGAAACTTGAAGAACTGGTGGAAAACATCTTAGCCAATCCATCCATTTGGTACAGAACCACTACCAGAAACTGGAACTATTAACGATGACTGGAACGAACTAGAAGTCATAAAAAAACAGCTAATACAGATGGAGATCCATGGAGCAATTATGTACGAATACCTCTGAGCACATGCAGCCCCAATGGGTCTAATCGTAAGGATTGAGCCTAGAATCTTCCTAGAACAGATCCGATTTTAGAAAGATTGGTCATACATATCAAACAAATGTACAAGAGATTGGCTTATCCTCATCATTAGCACCGCCAAAACTGTATCAGAAAAAATGATGAGGGAAATCGAAGAAAAACAAGAGGGCCTGAAAACAGCACACACCGTGGCAGCGTATAAAAAAAGCATTGAAGATCTTGACCTAGCCATGAAAGAGTTCAAGGAATTTAACTTAAACAAAAAGGTCATAAAACTAAGGAAGGACCTAGCCAGTTTCTCACAAGAAAAGATTTACCCTTACATCACTGATAACTATTATTATGAGGATCAAAGCCAAGCTCAAACACCAGCTGGCCAGATGTTCAACCAATACAACAAGAAACGCATACAGCGCCCTCGTGCTAGACCTCAAAATTGGACCTTCTCAAGTGGAAGTTCGAGTGGGAGCCATCAAAGTTTTGGCAGTACAAATAGTGCTGGACCATCGACATCTAACATGAATGATCAAAATGGCCCTCAGTTTTTTCACAGGGAACAGGGAAAATCCAAAAACAAAAACAGAGGACAATGGAACCAGCAGTGGCAGAATCAATCCTCCAGAGTCACACGGAGCAAGGGACGAGGAACAGCAACACCAATACCACCATAGGGAATAGCATCTATACCCGTAGCAGTGATAGACAATATTAATAACATCTGCACCCCTGAACTCGCACGACCAGTCGTTCTTGAACAAAGAGCGATGGACATTTTGGAGACCTCCCTTGTAATGAATCTCTCTCAAAATGTACTAAGTACGGACCAATATGCACTACTAGAGAAGGGCCTCACCTTCGTACCCACAACATGTCATGATCCTTTCAAGACACGTATAGAAGTGGCACAACTGGACAGAAAAATACATTTAAAACAATACTTTAGTACAAAAACGCAAAGAGAGGAAGAAAAATCTGCAACAAACTTACGAAACAAATCAACTTTCTATCCACCTCCCAATGAGATTTCTCCAGAATCCATCACCTTTGAAAAAGCGCTAATAAGAAAAATTGAGGGACTAGAGAAGGAAGAAATATATACATTTAATAATGTCTCGAAAAAAGATCGTCTAGCCCTCAAGACCCTTATGGAAAACGACAACATTACAATAAAATCTGCCGATAAGGGAGGTGCTATAGTGATCCAAAATACAGTGGATTATGACAAGATGGACTTGTCACTTCTGAATCACCACACTAGTTATAGACAACTCAGAAAAGACCCTACAGAGGATATACGCAGACTTATCCTTCCCATTTTATAGGAAGCCATGATAGAAGGCCACATTAGCCTCAAAGAATATGAGTACCTCAACCCTAAAACACCTAGGAAACCAGCATTTTATGCACTCCCAAAAGTGCATAAAGGTACTACACCAGTACCCGGAACACCATTTGTATCCGGTATATGGTCTATTTTAGAGCCCTTGTCAGAATTTGTTGACTTCTTCCTAAGACCCATGATAGGCGAAATGTGATCACATCTAATAGATACCACTGCCGTCTTAAAACTATTGGAAGAGCGCCCTCTTGATGCCGAACAAAACATAGTAGTGTCTATGGATATTGAGGCCCTATACACGAAAATTCCTCAGAAGGCAACATTACAAGTTGTAGAAAAAGTACTCAGAAATGTGACCACCAATTGAAACCCCTGTCACCTTAATCATGCAGCTGGTGGAGATAGCCCTCACGAAAAACTTTTTTCTGTTTGAAAAAACATTCTACAAACAGATTTCTGGTACCACAATGGGGGCTACGTTCGCCCCAAGTTTGGCAAATCTATATGTAGCAGACTTTGAGGAACAAAAGATTTATCCACCAACAAACCCATGGCTAGGCAAAATAGACCTTTGGAAAAGGTATATTGATGACATCATGATGATCTTTAAGGGTACAGATGAAGACCTCACATCTTTCCTCATATGGCTGAACCAACAGAACCCATACTTGACTTTCCCTGAGACACACAGCCATACAGCCCTGCATTTTCTGGACCTCAGATTGGAAATACGGAATAATGTCAATTCTACCATTGTGTTCAATTAACCCACTGACAGAAACTCCTTGTTACAATTCTCAAGTTTCCATCCAGCCAGCCTAAGGAAAAATCTCCCCTTGGGACAATTTTTAAGATTTCATAGATACTGTACACACGTAACTACGACACTCAAGCAGATCAATTAAGCCAGAAACTAAAGAAAAGAGGGTACCCTAAACGGGTCATCAAACAAGCCAGGAATAGGACGAGAGACATCCCACGGGATGTCATCCTGGACAACATATGAAATCAAAGAACGCCTCCGACAACAACATCACAGCCGTCCTTACCTACTCCCCTCTTACAAATAAAATCAAGAAAGAAGTACTCAAACTCTGGCCCATTTTGAATGTAGGTGAATCTCATTTAGAAACATCAAGGTTCGCAATTAAGCGAGGAAAAAACTTGAAAGACTCTCTAATTTACACGTATAAGGAACCTCCAAACCAGGTGCAAGATACGTTATGGAACCAATCAAAACCAAGAGGGCACAGCCCCTGTGGCATGTGCAACTCATGTGCTAGCACCATAAGAACCAAAGAAATCGACATCAGCCTGAAATACCCCTGGACACAAAGGGACTTAACCAACTGCAACACAAAGAATCTAATTTACACAATAACCTGCCCATGTGACCTCCACTGCATAGGAATGACAACCCGCCCGATCAGAACCAGGTTGGCAGAACACTGGTCGTGCATCCGGACAAAAAAACGAACAGCACCAATGGTTGAACATTTTATTCGTAGAACCATGCCCCAGAAAACCTCACTTGGTCCATTATCGAAAAAGTAAACATTCCAGCGAAAGGAGGGAACCTCCATGACTTAATGTATCGGCGTGAACACCAATGGATTTTCAGACTGAAAACAGACACCAGTGGTCTGAATGAACCAACATCTTGGCAAACACTGGCTACCTTATAAGATCAAAATCAGTCCCAGCAACCCTATAAGGAACACATGGGCAGATGTGTTAATTGTATCTAAAATTGTGAAATTTGAATGTTTATGCATAGATATCTGCTGTCCTATTAGACGATGATGTGCAATGACTGCTCTATATGTAACCTACATGGTGCCAATTCTTCGAATACTCCTTTAGAATATTGTATATGTAGGATGACACATCTGGAGTCCAGATGACAATGTATATGATCATGTTTTAAACGCCATCACGTGTGATCCTTTGATTGCAGCACAGCACACGAGTATAACTGTCAGTTCGACCCACTGCATGGTGTCTGACTTCACTGTACACCTGATAGAAATCCAAGACTGGTACCAACCATGAGCATCTATGCACTAATCATGTGTATTTATATTTTACTGCATATAAATAGTCCACTACTAAATTAACAACAACATAAATAGGAACCCATGGCCTCCAGTACTCTGGGTACTGGAGTCTATGTTGCACACTTCGGCATCGTGGCTTCTTTTGAACATACATATATGGGTCCCATTTACCTTCCTTGATAGTTAGGTAGCCAGTCCAAACTACATCTCCGGTCCTGAGCGTGTACATTAGCGTGCACACGAACATGCACTATTCATTCCTTTCCAATAATATGTTGCATCTGATATTTACAAGAATTCCATCTATCTTTAGAATTGGTCTCTTCACAACAACGTTAGAGCTGTGTCCCTCCATATCTATCATCATAGGGATTTCACGAGCCGTAATCCACACCCCCATCAATGTTTTCCCATGTCCAGAGGGCTAAACTACATGTCCCATGATCCTTAGTGCCTGCACGGGTTCCCAAGTTGCATATACATTTTCGGAGACTCAAATCCATTTTTAGAGTTGGCCACTTCACGTTTATAAGAGAAGTTTGTACCTATCAAGCCATCGTATTAGGGGCGATATTAACTGTATGATGAGACATATGTCACTACCATCACGTGACACGCTCTGCAGCCTCCTTATCATACGCTCCTCCCAGTGTCCCACACATCCGGAACCAGCATTTCAAATACTGGGATGCGCTGGGAACGCCACACACGTATGCAAACAGCAATCTATACAGGTAAGGGCTGTGATCCCTGCACCCCTTGCACCTCCCTGTTCTCTACTCGCCCTTACTTTTAAAACAGGCGCCTAATTACATTAATTACATTCCTTGCAATTTCTGCACTTTTTTCAGCGCGGTTGAAACCTTCTGCTCACCTGGGTGACCGGCTCGAATTTTGGAACGTGGCACAACAGGCCAGTGTCTTGCTCCCGTAATTTTGCTCATGTCTTTTTGCCTTTTTGATTTTAAACTTCGCTCATGTTTTTCCGATTTTAATTCTGTCTCAGAATTACGCTTTCATCTACCCAGTTGTACTCTATAGACACACAATGAACCACATCATTGCCAGTGTTGTGTGTCTTTCTGTTTTGAGTGTTTCCATTTCGGGTATAGCACCCCTGTGTTCCACAACCACCTGGCCCGGTATATGTACACTATGTATGAATCTAGTTACGCATGCATGTGTACATCCATGTTCGTTGCGAACATTTTATAAACATAAGAAATTAGTGTTTATTAAGTTATTGTCATAGAAATAGACACCTGGATTCACTAAACCCATACAATATTTATGGTTTATACCCAGGTGCCTTTGCACATGGCTGAACTTTGTCAGCACCTGTAGTGGGACTGAAGCTCTACAGCCTCACACTAGGACCAACCTAACAAGAAAATACATCATTGGCAAGGGTAAGACTTCTCCCTAGAGGGATATCAGAGAAACCCTGTATTCCTACTGTTACTTACCCCCGCCCCATCCCTTCCCCGCTCTGTATCCTTAACAGGCAGGTCCATCAAAGAAACAAGCTACATCCAGCTTCTCTTTCAACTACAACAGCATTACTTAACCGTTAGCTGTTCTAGCCCTGATGAAAGTGGTCCTCACCACTGAAACTGGGCGGCTCATCATAATACTGAACCTGTGCAGCCAAATCAAATGAAAATGCCAGACTACAGACTGATCTCTCCAGGAAATAAATAATAGGACTGATCAAGGATTTTTTACTGTGTATACATGACACAGGAATTGAGATATCAAGTGTAAAACAAAAAGAACAAAAAGAAACCGATACGAGAACCCCTGGTCCTTTCGCACAAATTATACCCACCCCCAAGCACGACGATCACAGTGGTCAATGTGCTACAAAGAAAAAACAGGGAATTGTGGGTCTTTTTAAAGCAAATCTGTCCCCTACGGAAACCAAATAAAGTCACAAATTGTTTCACCTAGAGGATAGTCCCCCTTTTTTATGACACACAACACACAAAAAAGCTCTTTTAAAAGAATGCTCTCCTTTTTGCAAAGCATTAAATAAAGAAGACCCAGATCCTAGTGTGGTACCCGTGCCTGTTTCGATATCACCCTTAGAATTACTTACGTGGAGGTGAATTACAGTGAGATTTGATTTTTTCCCACTAGGGTGCTTTGAAGCAGATGGACCCATAAACGGAACATTCATGGAGAATGGAGACTACGGTAACGAGTTTGGCAAATTAGTCATGGGACCGCGGCACGTTGATATCATTGCATGCATTCAAGTGATTATGTCATCATGCTCTGCGGCTGTGCAACCCCCTATTGCGAGTCTTAAGAACCTAGTGTTCTGTTCTGACACCTGCAGTTGTGGCGGTCGGCTGCATACTTATCCCATTTTGGCAAGGTGAGGTACTAGTAATATGACATTAGAGACTATTTGTGACTGACTGAGACCCTTTTTATTAATGATATGGGGGTCTTTATTGTAGGATTCCATTGTGGAAACCATCAGCACTACGTTTGAGACTGAGCAGAATTTAAGACAATATCCGTGGGTAACACAGTTGTGAGTTACATCATTGGTGGTTCAACAGTAAGCAAATGGATGTATAGGCGCGTTATAAATGCTATATCATATCACATCATTTGTGACATGTCATTAAACATTAGGTCACTCTTTATGTGTTACAGGCTATCTGTTTTTGACATCAGGAAAGATACTATATCCTGTCCCAGAATAATACTAGGAGACAAGGCTATGGCAGCAATGCTATAGGTAAGACTCTACAAGAGGGGATTAGTAGTATTTAGTGTACACAACTTTAGTAAAGTGGTTTTCTTTTTCTACAGGATAAACAAGAGGATACTTCACTGTTACCTCAGTATCAAAGAGGTCAGTGAAACACTACATAATCAGATGTTTGGCTACACTAGCGAGGAGAGTCAAGAGTCCTGCAAGATACACTATGCTAAGAAGTACCATGAAACCCGTGGGGAAGGGTTCAATGTCCTAAAAGACAAAGTTTAAAACAGTATCTAATTGCAGACAATTGTCATATTTTGTATCCCTCCTAGGGAAGTCTTCCACGGAACCGGGACGGACAAAAGCAATAAGGGATATCAAATCCCTTAGTTGATGCACCTTAGAAGTGTCACTGATGAATGTCTGGCATTGAAGCCGAAAGGACAGAAACTGGTACAAATTGGGCCATTACCACAAGCGTATTTTGAAATATAGAATATAATTGTAAAGAGTTATTTAAGCTATTTGGTGATATTGTATGTGTTGACAGTGTTTGTTTCTATAATTATTTACAAATGTGAACAATTTCTTATTTTGTTCGTACGTTTTATAGATGTATTTTTATTATTTTGTATGTACTTTGGAGGTGTTGCATCTCTTCTCAACAAATTGTATTAAAAGGATTGATGTGTAGCTATTAAATGGAGGGTTTGTTATTTTGAAGCACATATGAAACGCAGACTCCCTCCTTCTCCTGTATTTTAGCAATATTCAGAGCACACACAGTAACACACAGATGACCTATGTCATCAGGTAACTACATGACTCAAGCCTTTTTGATTGTGTACAGGAAACTATGGGTTAATTTATTTCACAACAATAGTTTCCTCGTTACAAAAGCTAATGTCTAAAAACATAATTGGCAACATGATTATCACAAATACAAATACATTCTTCCTGGGTTAGTATACAGAACACAGACTGGCTTTCTCATTGTGCCATCTGGTTGTGAGTTCTACAGCAGCGTAAAGAATAAATTGAGGCTTTGTTATTAAAAACCTTTGTAAAGAGCAGTTGAAAAACTCTGAGAACAGTCAGGTATTGACAGTGTGATGCCTTACTATAACAGGACTTCAATAGTTTCTTCCCATATAGCTCACAGTTTGTCTATTTTTACACACAAAAAAGTGCATATGTAATTATTTTATACCCCTATCTCTTCATTGCTATTCTACATCTCGTTGAAGTTCTAAATATCCGTTACCTCTATACATTTCTTAATTGAAATTGGATGTTTTTCAGAATGTGGTGTCGATACACTGCGCTTTAGCCTATTGTCGTGGGATAAACCCCATCCTTTAATAGGTTTTCCTGATGTTTTAAAGAGGCCTTCAGTTTTCTTATAGCGGTCTCATTTAATGAGTCAAAGTTTTTGAACTGTTGAGAAAACATACAGGGTATCTCTTTAGTTATAATGTAAATTCACTATTTCTACAAATTAAATGGTAAAGTTACGAATTGCCATTATGTCCGCTTTCTTTCTTGAAGGTGTTTTAACATACCTTATGGCATCGGTAAGAAGCCACCTGTCACTGAATGTAACACATTAGCTTGCTTCTCCTCAGTCTTATTTCCTGTAGATGGAAAAAAGGAGGGGCATTTATTTCCCTGATGGCCATCATACTCCTGGTCTGCCAACAGTTGCTTCATAGTCCCTTATTTATCTAGATCAGTTGACTGAGCTTTTATATAAAGGCACTCGTATGTTAAAAATGTACTCACGTATCTAAACATTGCTTGTGTATTTTGCATTATCTATTACGACTTTATATGTAAAATCCATATTCTAATATGGATTGATCTTACCCCGGGATGCTAGTGATATTTTAAATTCCTTAATCATCCTGCTCTTCTTAAATGAAGATGCGACACTATATGTTCCTCAGGCATAACTTGCCTGCAGGCACGTATTGGCCGTCTCACGAGGCTAAGTCGGCATAGACAGGGTTTACAATTTCCTAATGTGTACACATTGTACGTGGTTTCATTTATCACCAGTAACATATAGTGATGCATAGTTTGTGTACGTGAATATATGTTCACTTACTACGTGCTGGAAAACATGACATCAAAGCCACTATTTCACAAGGTTTCATTTAGATTTATGTACATTTTTATATAGCTGTGTGGCGCGCTATGCCGGTACTTGGGGAAACAAAGTTCCCATTTTCCTTGCATTGAAATTGTACTCGAGCGAAGCCTTACCTTTTCTAAAACGAGGTTTGTTTTTTGTTGTTTTCAGGTCCTTTCTGCCGTTACCATTCTGCATGCTTAGACCGCTGCACACACTGAGAAAGCGAGTCCCTTGCGTCTTGCTGCCAGAACTGCTATTTAAAGGGGCCAGTTTATTAAAGGGTCTGTTATTTTGTAAGACTCTTTAGTCCCACCCCACCCCTCCCAGTGTTTTTAGAAGGAATTAATATTGGGCACAGAATACCTTCCTTAATTTTAAAGAAAATAAGTAAAGCCGTGGCATTTCAAAAGTCTTCGACATAAACCGCAAGAGGACAGCAGGAAGATTGGGGAAAAAAACCCTGTGCATTAAGACGATGAAATGTTGTA
The DNA here is from genome assembly GCF_040938575.1 of Ambystoma mexicanum. Lineage (NCBI taxonomy): Eukaryota > Metazoa > Chordata > Amphibia > Caudata > Ambystomatidae > Ambystoma > Ambystoma mexicanum. Next base: position 19,654,906 of record NC_090933.1, on the reverse strand, counting down.
ATGTAAAATACTAAAGAGTTGAAAGTAATGAGTAAAGGGGGTCTAAGCTCCGGTGAGGAAAGCCGGAAACAGCCACCAAGAACATTGATAAACTAGAACTGTGTTATGCTAGAAAGCATTGAATCAGTTGAGGGAAGCCTGCGAGAAGTACATGACGAGTTGGGGGCAGATCTCTCTCTTCGGGTGGCGCTTCCCTTTGGAACAGCCTCCCCACCACTCTGAAACTCGAACAGCACCATCTCTGGTTCTGGAAGCTTCTCAAGACTCTCCTCTTTGCTTCTGCCTGCTCTCTTCCGCTTCCTTGCTGATCTCCTGTCCGCCACTGCACTGGTTACCTGGCTACCCTCTGAATCACGGGCCCAGGTCCCTGTCCTCTCAGTTGCACATCTCCACTGCCTACTGGCAACCCTACACGTGGGGCTGTATCTGCAACCCTACAACCCCCCTACTTGCACTTATCGATCACTTATTTTTCTGCACTTAACCCTACACTGCCACCTGCTGGCTGCATTTCCTGTTTTCACTGCTTTCGATGTTCGATCCTATGTCTTGCACTTGCTCCTCCTCCCCTCCCCCTGGCACTTCTCCCTCCCCCACTGCACTTGCGCCATCTCAATGTCACTGGGCCTAGTAAGATTGTTGTCTTGTTCCCCCTTGTTCCCCTACCCTGCCTCATCGCGCCTTGAAACACTTGTGTATAGGCGCTCTATAAATAGAATATCATATCAAATCTTATATCATAACTGCCTTTTTGTGAACTGTTGTGAACGAATTGAACTTTTCGAGATCCCAAGTGACTTAAGCTTTGGGAAGGGAATTGAGAAGAACCTCATGACCATCTTGATATTTTTTGAGACACTTATATATTTGTGTCCAATACCCTACACATTGTTATAGGAATAGTGCGCTCCAAAATGTTATTGTCCCGATTGTTCGGCCAAGTCGTTATAAATATACTCTGATCGATCATTAAAAAAAATCCTATGCATCTTACCTTAGTTTTTCTCACTTTTACAAATGCAAAAACGTGTTGGGCGCGACCATCTTGTGCTAATCTTATCCGTGGATCGATCGCCCTAAATTCAAGTGTGCTCGCGGCAATAAATCAAAACACCTTCACCTGAAGCTTACATCACTGGACGTGTTCGGCCCATTCCACACGGCCAATGCATTTCTCGTTTCAATGTTCTCTGTCTGCAAGTTATTGACGTGTTTCCATGGAAATGGCAGGACGCCGCCTTCTTCAAGAAGTATAAACAGACCCTTTCTGATCAGGCAACACTCTAGTTTCTTAGTCAACAGTTTCACTGTATTTAGTTTAGATCCTCTGTGGCTCGTTTATGCTCGGTTGAGCTTTCTTACTAGTACAAAGCCCCTGCGAACCGTTACTTGCAGTAGCAGAACTGATTTCACTCTTTACTTGCGTTTTGGTTAAATCTTTGTCATACAATGTCAACAATACAGCCCTACCAGTACGAGCCTGAGTATTGAGAGGAGGAACTAATGGAAAGAGAAGGCTGCCGAAACGATGGGGAATCAGACAATAGTTTGCAAGATCAATCACCCGAGCATGACCCGCAGCCGAGTCTCATGGGAGATATTTCAACGTTGTGTACCTGCAATCGTTGCAAGGTCATGCCAACCGAGGTGGAGAACTGCTGCTGCCGCCGAGAAAACTCTGGATGCTCAGCCTACATAGCCGAAGAAGACACACCACTGCTTTGCGTTACCGAGCTGCATGACTTCACGGCAGCCTGCCTCCCAAGGTCCGTGTTGAGGATTATGATGGTGCTTATGCATGAACTTCGTGGAAAAGTTCGGCCGCGCAATCCAAGTAACAAGTAAGTATACTCTAGATGTGATGTCCTTTTTACTACTTATACATTTGAACTTCAAGTTTTTCCCCAACTGTCTCCGAATTGTGATCCATTTCTCTGTAGATTTACAGCCCTACCTTCCCCAGTGCCTCGCACAGCAAGCCCACACACACCATCGCCTCCCCTAGTCAGCTCCGCGGAGCACTGTTCTTACGAAAGTCCTGCCAATGCCGTTGTTACAATTCTATGGTATCATTACCGAAAGAATGTGCTCTGCGGAAGAGCATGAGAGTGTGACCAGCCATATCCCAAGTGTACATTCATCTCCATTAAACTGTCTGTGTCCTCTCAACCATAACCCTTTCGGTCCAGGGTCCCACCAGCCCGACCCCCCCGTTGCTTTCATGCTGCTACTCATCTGACCCCCTTGCACTGACCATTCCAGAACATCCGGCACAGCCCTAATTCCTTGCATCAGTATATTCTTCCAAAAGCAACACACGTCCACCTATATCACTAGGATTAAAGCAAGGCAGATGGTAGATCAAACCTCTGTGGTGTGTTATAATTATTTCTTTTAGCATATAGTGGGGACTTGTGCTGTAAGGGTTCCCGCCTTTATTTTTCTAAGGGCAACTATGCCATTGAATTTCGGATGCACTTTTTGAAGTTGGCTGCTACACTTATGAAGTTCATTCAGTTAAAATATGTATGTTTCTCTTTCTCAGGTGGTACATGCTGGTGGCCTATTGTTAGTTTACATGGTGGCTTTATGGGAGGCTTGGATACCGCAATCGACAAGTAATACCCGTCTGTGTCGTTCGAGCCATTCGCGACAAATTCCCCAGTGACAGCGGACAGTACAGGGAATTTTCTCATACTGTACTTCAACCTCAAGTATACAATTTATAGTTTGTTGGTGCCATCAACAACCCCCAATTAAATAAAATACAGCTGAGTAAATGAGGATGTTTTTTGAGTTGTTCAGTCAGTCAAGAACACAGGCAATCGTATATGAGTGTCATGCTAGAATGGTTGTTGCCCGTGTGGACTGTGAACAAATGGAGGCACTGGAAATAATTAGCAAAGTGGTCCCATATTAGGCATTTTGATCTAGCTCCTCCGTTTTCCGCTGATATAATGTGAAAATAAAATACAAAATAGGCACAGAGTGCAGAGGCGCACAGAGAAATCTCCACAGTACCCAGTAACCCAGTCCAACCCTGTGTGGTGCACTTTTTTTCACTCACCTTGTCCCCATCCATCCGCCTTCCAGTATCAATGGCATTTCACACCTATGACCGTGCGCTCCCAAGGGGGCGGGGTGGGTGTGACTGCTCAAGTTGCCAAACACCATGTACACTTCAAAGGCATCTGTCACACGTTCACCATTGTCCACATGGCCTCCCCAGACCCTGTGTCTCCAGACTCCCCTCTTCACAGGCCAGCCCCTGCAATCAACAAATGTTTGTGTCCCTTCAGCATTGGTCCGGCCTTTTCGCGCTCTCCTTTAATCCATCCACCCAACCTTCCAGTATCAATGGCATTTTGCACCTATGACCTTGCGCTCCAAGGGGGCAGGGTGGGTGTGACCGCTCAAGTTGTCAAACATTGATGACAACCAGGTTTGCATTTGTCTTGCAAGCCTGGCCCTATTGCCCTTTATGCTGTACGAGTAGGCCTATGCCTGTGCGCTGGAAAGGCAGCAGGGTGGGTTCATATGGCAGATGGGAACCATTGGGATGGAGGCAGAGTGGGCGTCTATGAACACGTCAACCAATCAAATACTCACCCATTTGTGTAAGCCTTTTTAAACACCCTGAGATTTACCTTGAGAACAGCTGGGAGATCTACTAGGTATATCGTCATCGAACTATCTGTTCACCGGATACTTGTTCCTCTGCTTGCTGAATCTGCTCTTCTGTTCACCAAAGTAAGGGTAAGTCAAATAATTACTTTGCTATGTTTATCTAACATTACAATGAACGTTTGTCGTTTTCCACCAAATGTACCCAGGATTTTGATGTTCATGTATCTCAAAGACTTATGCATTAGCGATTAGTTCAGGTATTTTCATCACTTTGCGTTGTAGTAAAATGTGCAGTATAACAATTCTATAATAAAGTTGTCGCAAAGTTCACTGGGCTAGGTCACCCAGCTTTTCTGTCTTTATTCTAATTAAACTTTAAAGACAAATCTCTGGTGCAAATTGCTTTACTCACATTCATCCTGCGTTATTCGTGCTAATAGCTAATATTTCTTTATACGGATCTCACACACTTTTCAAGAATGCCATCATGTGTGCTTTTCGTTTGCACTTCTGCAAGCCACGCCAAAGATCCGGGTACTATCCTGCATGTATTCCCAAAGGACATTTATTTAATAAGAGTATGGCTTAGAAATTGCGGTTGTATAGTGGACGAGATTGAAATTAAGGCCAAGGAAATTTTGGCCCACGTGAGGGCTAATCGATTCCGCGTCTGCAGCCTGCACTTCACCCAGGATATGTATGACCAGTCAAGATACACAAAAAAACTTTGACTGCAAGTTCTTCCTAAATTGCTTCCAAATGCCATCCCAACCCAGTTTCTGCATGCGGCTGGTGAGGTGAGTAGTGAACGCTGAGTTTGTTATGTTTGTTGGTATGTAGGACGATGGTCTGCCTTAATAAGTATCATCTTCCATCTGTTTATCTACATCACTGTTCTATTACTCCAGTTTCCATAGTCACCGGATTCAGCACAAGTGTCAAATTTTTCATCTTAGTATACTTCATCTTCCCCCCCTTTCTGGAGCCTCTAACCAGGAAAATGTAATCCTTGATGATCATTTTTACAGTGCTCCTTAGAAATTATGTTTGGGAAATGTTTTGGTTGACATATCCTTCTTCACTTAGAGCACATTGAGGGAAGAACAGACCCTTGCAAGCGACAAAACCACAGACACGCCTTCTATCCCAATGATGAGGCCTACCGACCTGCACAAAGTGACATTTTACCACGTCACATAAGTCCACTTTTCAAATACTCATTATCCTTTTCCATTGTGCTATTTTCAGACATTGGGCTGAAAATGAAGGGGCAAGATTCTGCATCAGTTTCTTTTCCGGAGTCAACATCAACCTCATACACATACCAAGTAATCATATTACACTACTCTTTGTATGCGATTGTACTACTTGTATGTGGTATGCTATGATTCTAAATAAGTCAAAATGTATTATGGGCAGTACTGGCTATTTGTACAAAGTGGCAGGTATGGGTTTGTGTACGTGTGTACCATTGTCTGCATTTCAGTTCAGTATGTACCTTCTTCTGCATTGCACTTTTTCTGTTTCATTTTGCTTTTTAATCCGTATTAAAACAAGTGCTGTATTATAGGAGGATGGTGGAACTTCGACTACTATCCCTCCCTCCTTTGGAACAGGTCCACAGCTTAAGGTATTTCTATTCACATTTCACTTTCACGAATCACAGTACATCCAAAGTTGGATATACTTTTTGAGACATAAATGTATGTGACCGTGCACTGTTTAAAACTTTCCTGATTTTGGTAGTAACGTTGCACTTCCCCCTCTAATGCAGAACAGTTACCAAGGACACATTACAAAGCAAAATACTTTGCAGGGCAACATTGTATGTAATCACTATGTTTTACAGGGTGACCTCAAATCAAGCCCATGTTCGAACTTGAATGGATATCAGGTGAAATATGAACTGAATGTTATGATCAAGTCACGTACACTCCATTCGAGCTTTTGTCCATACTAACGTTCTATTTGTTTTGTGACACCAACCTTAACAGTTTATGGTTCAAAGTCTATGTAAAATAATTAGCTTGGAGGTGCTCTGTCGAATGCAAACTTTTATAGTGCACTTTGTCTGACATTGTATTTTTTTGTATCTTACTCTATTCAAGGAATGTACTCCAGATGTGGACTTAGAAAAGGCTCATGCAACCAAGGTATACAGTTATGAAGTAAAATTGGGCATCACAGTGCATTATGAATACATTTTCATTACGTCGCTATCTTTTCCAGTCTGTCTAGTTGTTTTCGATTTGTAGATATTTACTTATGTTTGTTTGCTTTGAAATTAAATGTGCCGTATTAAAACCATTAAAAATGTTTTTTGCAGCTTAATGTTGCCATCTGCAAAGAGAAGGCCACTGTTTCGAAGCAAATCAAGAAAACAAGGGTAAAGAATGTACCAGTTTGTTTTGCACAAGCTTTTGAGCAGATGTTTCATTCTTTGTAGGTTTTTAGTTGCAACATCGTATGTTCTGTATGTGTACAATACATTCAGCATCTTCTCTTATTTATTCTTTTAGAAGCTCAGAAGTAGTTAGAGTATAAAGTCACAGACATCTCTTGAAACCAAAGATGTTGCTTACCAAACAGATTTCACATTGGAGCAACTAATATCGCAGGCGCACTGTGGCACAGTCAACAAGCAGACTAGTGATGCATTTGACCAGTGGCCGGAAAATTCATGGAATGTCCCACAAAGTCAGCCTGGACCATTGCTACCTTGTGACAGGTCGAACACATGAAAATGAACAAAGTGATGATGCATTTCAACTGCTTGCCGACCCCTTCACACAATCTACACCCGCTAAAAATGTTCTTCCAAAAAAACATTCAAAGTTAGCTGTTTCTCCAATTCATGTTGAATTATTACATCATGAACTGACAGAGGTTGAAGCTTCAACGAAATTGACCGATGATCTTGCACAAGATCTCGACTTTAGTTTTCAAAGTCTTGAGGGTTCGTCCATCACTGTCGACTCGCAAAAATCTGTACTGCAGGATGATTGGCTACTAAAGGAGCAAAAATACATTGTCTTTGATAGCTGCCTGATAGAGATTTTACACATGCTCAAATGTGAACATAAAGTCGGGGCCAAGATATGCAAGGAGCCATTGTTGAATGTGTCTCGCGTATTACAAGGCATCAACCTGAAAATCCAAGCAACCTATGTAAACCTCCATAATACATTTACATGGTCTGCTCAACCGATGCTCTGCAAAGCGTCAGCTGGGAATCTACTTTGCTCAACAGCTTTACTGTTCAGCGGATCGACTTTCAGCAAGATATCCAGTTTTTGTCAGTTTGTGGGTCTCGAGTTCCTTGCTAAAACTCAATACTACAAATACCAAAGTGAATTCTTATTCCCTGCTATAAGTCATGCTTGGAATGTTGAACAGATGCCAATGGACAGTACATTCTCTGGCAAACGTTTCTGGCTAGCTGGCGACGGACAGTGTGACAGTCCAGGATCTTGCACAAAGTACTGCACTTACCACTTTCAAGACATGGAAAGTAAAAAAATTGTGAGTTCTGTTGTGGTGCAGGTGTCTGAATGTTCATTGTCTGTTGCCATGGAGAAACATGATTTCATCAAATCCATTCAACTTCTGCAATCCAGGGGAATGTAACTAGAAGTGATAGCCACTGACAGGCACGTTTCGATAGCGAAGGCTATGTGAGAGCAGTTTCCACACATTCTGCATCAATTTGATGTGTGGCACGTTGCTAAATCAATCAATAAAAAAATGATAGCTGCTGGGGAAAAGAAGGGTTTGAAAAACCTTTTAAAATGGTGTCAGTCCATCAGCAACCATATTTGGTGGAGCTCCAACATTTGTGATGGATCTGTGGAAATTCTACTTGAGAAATGGCGTTCATTGATGCGCCATTGTACCAACTTACGTGCATGGACAGAAAACCAACATTTTCACAAATGTGCACATGGACCGTTGTCGAGGGAGGAGGAACGGAAGAAGTGGTTGGTGCCATGTTCACCTCCACACAAAACACTTGAAAAGATTATGTATGATAAAATGCTTTAGAGAGATCTGAAGGGACGCACCGATTTCTGTCACACTGGGGATTTGGAGGTGTTCCATAATATGTGCCTAAAGTACAGGCCCAAAAGGTTGCACTTCGGCATGGACGATATGGAGTCGAGAACGAGACTAGCTGTACTTGCCCATAACAATAACGTAGGTAGGGATCAAGCAAGAACTTCAGGAAAATTGGGGTGCCCATGTTACTACAAGGCCTTTACAAAACGAAGCAAACAATGGGTGGACAAGCCAATATACGAGGAAATGGATTTTGAATTTGTCAAAGATCTGACATTGACTGTGTTGGCCATGCATAGTCATGGACTGGAACCTGATTTTGTTCCCAGGACCCATACAATGCCACAAAACATTGCAAACTAGCCTTGTCCTCCAAAATCCGACCTTGTCGTAATGCGTAGTTCTAGATTCAAATGATTTGTAGCTCTCTGTAAAATGCGTACACATGCACATCTGGAGGTGTTATAAATGCCAAATCATAAATGCCAAAAAAGAAAATTTGAATTCAAAACAAACTGTAATTTTATATTACACCCCTTGGTCAAACTCCTCTATATTAAATGTGATATCCCGCATCAGAGTTATTGGTTTATACTGTGCCTAATATCTGACTTTCACTAGATCATGCAAATATATTGTCCAGGTCATTCTAGTATGTGATATCTTACAGGAAAAAAAATAATCACGAAAAGTCTCTCAGTACAGAGTGTATGTTGGTGCCTTTGGAAAGGCCTAGACAGAACCAGTGCTCTTGACACAGTGAGCATCTGGATGAAGGACAGATCATTGAAGGCACACTGCTGCAGGATAGCAGACAGTCAGAGACATTCAATGTTGACTTTGTTATCCTGTGCCACCCAGGTATGCTCAGCCTTCTGAAAAATGACCTGACGCCAAGGGCACACCCTACTCCAATAGTGGGAACCAATTCTTCAACGCCTCATGCCCCTTCCTGACTTGACACAGGCATCCCAGGAAGAACCTTTTTTCGTTCAGTAGCACGATCATGCACTTTCACAAGCTACTGCCATTTTAAAAACATGCTGACACACTGCTCAGGGATGTTCTATGTCACCTGTCTTGCATGATGGTTACAGAGAGGGCTGACCCAGGCGCCTTTTGGGCGGCCACATCGCCAATAATGACATTACACACAGTGTCTGAACATGCACCGTTCATTGGTAAGACCGTGTACATAACAGTATTACATAGGGGGCGGAAGGCTACAATTTTTTTTTGCTCATTCGTCTATAGATTACTGCGTGCGTAAGCTGGGATCCTCTCTCCATGTAGCTAATGCTAAGGTCTATCTAACGCTCACAAATGACATTGTGAAAGACACGATAATATGCTAGAGCCAGCTGCTCCAACAGGTAATCCGCTTGGTTGAATGAAACAGTTCTGGAGGAGGGTGGGGTTAGCTTTATTTGGAATTTCCTTTGAGGGCTGATAAACGCCCGTGTGTTGCATCAACACACACAAATCGTGACTTTTGACACGTTAACATGGCGTAACATATCTTTACATGGATGTTTCAAGCTGTCCTTCCAGTTCGGAAACACTGTACCGCATCAATGCCTTTTCATTTTTTTTTTCCTGCATTTGTTGCCGAAATCAAAAGCTAAACGTCTCTGCCTTTGAATAGGACAAGTACCTTATTGTAATTTGGCCCTGAACACTAGGCAGCAATTGCTGAAAGGACATAAGATGTGGGGAATAGAAAAAAAAGATGTGTTTCAATATATTGAGAGCCGACATGTACCGCCAAGTTAGTGTGAAAGTGTGGGATACATGGTACGGAGGGTTTCTTATCAACAGAAACTAACCATGGAATTTCCAGAAATTATGTAAATTCAAGTTTACATAAAATTGTTATTGGGATTAAAAACGAGTGGGGTGATGTATGGATAATAACTAATAGATGGTGGGGTAAACGTTATCAGTGTGCGCTGTGATCGCTTTTCTAGCAGTGATCTTGCAAGCTTCGTTATGACATCTGTCCGGAGTTCAAGCTGAATGATTGCTATGTTTGTTCTTTGTTTTCTCCATGTGGTTCTCCATCCCATTGGCAGCTATTCCTACTTCACAACGCTCAAATTGTATGCAACTCGTGGTCTCAAGTAGTACACCTTGTTTTCATTTGTGTGTTAAATATTGGTTGTGTTGCGCTTATGATTGGGTTTCAAACAGTTATGAGTTATACAGTGACTTGTTATATTAAAATAAAGTACAGCTACTGAAATGCATTTTTATTGTGTTTTGTTCACAGATACTTTGCACCGTACTCCCCGTGCTACAGCTTCCAGGTGCCAGACGATGGCTTCGTACATCAACGCCGAAGGATTACCATAGGCAGTGTTTTTTTGATCAGCGTTATGTGGGACGATCGATATGGCCCTATATCAATTGGCGTTCCCGGCAATAAGAAGCAACATGTTAGCATTCATGATGTTGCGACGATAAGAAGCAAGAGCATTGGGCTTAGAAAGTGAAAAAAAATGTCTTCACCCACACAGAGCACCATGGGGGGTCATTACATTTTTTCCTGTTGTGCCATATGGCAAGACAAGGACACAAAAGGATAAAGAACATTGAGCGTTCATCATAATCTGCTTAGCTCCAGAGTCATGCGATGGTCATCGGCTCTAACTTACCTCCAAAATTAAAAAATCGTTTGTTTCCTGGAGTTTATAATTTCTTGTGAACATTCTTTGAAAAATAAAAGCACTTGCAACATTGCAGACTATTGTTGATGTATTATTGAAATATTCTGTACATAAATGCTATTTAGGGCAAGACAGAGAAGGTATGCCCTGTGTGAGAATGTTTGTGTTTATCTTGTGTTTATCTTCCTGTTTCTGCAGGCGTGGGTGATGACGTTTGTTTATTTCTAATGTGCACCAAACCCAGGGTTAACAGGGCGCAGCAATAAGGTGCAAGGCTTACCAAGTTTCAAAATGAATAACATTGTAACATAATAAGTGTGCAGGTAGGGTTAAATGCAAGGCAAAGTATAGCTATAAGAGTTCAGATAAAATAAAATTCCAGTACAGTTCAGTTCCAACAATGTACAATAATTTACAGTGATGGGCAGCATAGTGTGGGCAATTGTCTCAGTTCAAATTAGCCTTCAGTCAAGTTGAGATGAGTGATATAACTTTCTAAAGTGTAGATAAGGTTGGTCAGCTCTCAGCTCATGGGGCAAGGAGTTCCAGAGTTTGGCAGCCTTCACAGGAAAACTGTTGCCACCAATCTTGGGAAGTCTGAATCTCGGTACCACAAGACAATTCATGTTAATAACTCTTTTGGAAGTTCTTCTCATCAGCTGTCTGTTAAATAACTAGGGACAGCATTGTTTAATGCTTTGTGTCAGGGAGGCGATGTTTAGCTGCATCTTATTATGGGTGGAGAGCCATTTGTATTGACGTCTAGTCGAGGTCATGTGTGCTCTTCTGTTCATGCCTAGTGCAGCTCTAAGAGTGTTGTTTTGTAAGATTTGTAATTTCTGGATGCTGGCTTTGTTGACGCCACTATAGAGAGCATTGCAGTAGTCTAACCTGGAGAGAATTAATTCTCTGGCCAAGATAATGCAGCTGTCATTAGAGAGGAAAGCTTACCAGCTCTGATAAGCTTGCACGTGTAGGCCAGGGATTTCAATTGTTTGTTGAAGGACATAGTTGAGTCCATGTAGAAACCCAGGGTTTTTACCTCCTTGGATACTATGGTGTTATTTCCATCAATAATGAATGATGCATATTCATGACCTCGTTTAGTGATGTTAGAACGGGTACCTAGAATTATCAACTGTGTCTTGTCATCATTCAGGCAGAGTCCGTGGGTGGCCATCCATGCCTGAATGATGAGATAGATCCTATTCACCAGCGCCAGGTCCTTGGAATCTGTGCCTAGTTAGTGTAGGTGATAACCAGAAGGTCCAGATCATCGAACAAAGGTTTGGTGAATATATTGTATAGAGTCAGAGACACGCATGAACCCAGACGTGGCACGTTGGGTTACGCTGGCCACAAACGCAGGTGGGGCAGATCGTTGGGACAAGTGATGTTAGCTTCAGGAACGGGTGTTTTGATTTATTGCCGCAAGCGTACTTGAACTTAGGGCAATCGATCCACGGATATGATTAGCACAAGATGGCCACGCCCAACGTTTTGTTTTTGCATGTGTAAAAGTGAGGAAAACTAAGGTAAGATGCATAGGAAACATTTTTACGATCGATCACAGTATGCTTATTACGACTTGCCCGAACGATCAGGACAATAACATTTTTGAGTACACTATTGCTTTAAATTAGAACACAAGGGCAAGCATAAATTTGACACGGACAGTTTCTTTACTTTTGACACAGACTTTTGGACTATTCTTTCTTCTTTATTTTAATGGTGAAGTCTACTCCCATTTAGAAATGGGGCAAGTTAGGCATTCTTCCAACCCCATTTTTATAAATAAAGGTTTTCGAAACTTGTAGCCTTGTCTACCTCTGAGCACCATGCCTTTATCACAGCATGGAAATTAAGCAGCAAAGTGAATAATGATGGGAAAAGCATGAATATTGAATACCAAACTGAATAAAAACTTTGCGAGCAAAGCTACGAGTTAGTGAAAATGAAATGGGAAAGCACCCATTTTACAGCAACAGATGAAATATGAACGCAAGGGTGAAAGAGCATGACAGAAATGTCGGAAATAAAATAAGACCACTGCAAAGTGAACTTTGTGAACAAATACAGTGCTGCAAGGCCCAAGACTGGCATAGGATGTGTGACACATTGTGGCAAAGCCAAGAGGCTAATCGGGAGAAGCCAGGAGAGTGTTACACTGCACATATAGCCAAGCGGCCGATAAGAAGCTAAATGAATGTGAATCTGTACACATGGGGCAGATGCAGAAGAACCTGTGTGAGCTGAAGAGCCTAAGGTTCCTGATGGCACGACCTGTGATGGGTGGACCGTGTGTTCTGACAACTGCGCCTAGGCTCGGGAACACTCCATGGTGAAAGCCAAAAACATTGTGAAACAAACCAAGAATGAGCGCTGTGAATTAACTGTTAATGCAATCCAGAAGGAGTGTCAAGTTGACCTGGAGTTGTGTTTAACATTGAAAGACTGAAACCAGTATAAGTTGCTACATTGAAGTCTTAGGGAAGCGAACCCTAAGACTTCATGAACTGCAATGCTGTCTTGAGGGCGAAGCCTCAAGACCTTTTTCTTTCGAACTGTGTTGCCTTAATCTCGGGCAAGGTAACCCCGAGAATTGTGTGGAACTGTATTGCCTTGAACTTGGGGAAGGGGAGCTGAAGAGGAAGCTAGGAGCTTGAAGAAGCTCAGAACTTTGTATTGGTCATGATTTATGTTATTATTGGCATCCCCACACATTGTTTAGCTTTAGTTGAGGGCAAGGATTGGTCCTGGACACACAGACTTTTAAGTTAGACTCCTTGACTCAGACTTTCCTTAGTTTTGGTTCAGGTAGGGAAATCCCACCTTGGCATTGGGCAAGTTAGGCCTTCAACCATCCTGACATACGATTTAATAAGTCTGTTTGTGTCTTGTTTGTTTGTTTGTTTGTTTGTTTAGAATTTATTGTGCGCACCGGACCCTGGAGTATAAGGGCGCAAAAAGTAAGAATATGTACAGCTTAGAGCATAGGTTACAGGTTACAGTTACAAGTTACAGACATTACCAGTTACAGAAATTACCAGTTACAGGTGCAAGTTTACAATACAGGTTTACAATCGTATGATGCAGATACTGTGTAGCAAACAGGCGTGAGCATTATCATGGGTTCAATTAGCAGTTGCTGTCGTTAGCCAGTTAATTACAATTTGCCTGAATTTGGAAAAGGAATGTTCTAGCCTCGCAGTAATGGGTAATTCGTTCCACAATTGAGCAGCTTTGACTGGGAAACTAGCTCCGCCTATGGTGGTCAGTTTAAAGCGTGGTACTTGTAGGCGGTTGGTGTAAGCAAGTCTGGTTTGTCTTGTGGGGTGTGTTCTGGTGAATCTGTCCTTAAGGTATTGGGGGGCTTTGTTGTGTAGAGATTTGTATGTGAGAGATGCCGTTTTGAGTCTGATTTTCTCGTGGGTGGAGAGCCATTTGTGTTTCCTTCTTATTACTGTAATGTGTTCTCTCCTGGGGATGTTCAATGCCGCTCGGAGGGCCTTGTTTTGCTGTATCTGGATTTTGTTTATGATAGATTTATTGGCTCCTATGTACAGTGCGTTACAATAATCTAGTTTGGAGATGATAAGGGCTCTGGCTAAAGTTAGACAGCTGTGCTGGGAAATGAATTGTTTTCCTGCTCTAATGAGCTTACATGTGTAGGCTGTCGAGGAAGCTAGGGAGTTTACCTGTTTGGAAAATGATAGGGTAGAATCAAGGTAGATCCCTAATGTTTTAACTTCTTTGGTAACTTGTATGCAGTTCCCATCTATGATAAAGGAAGAGTAGTTTGTGCTTAGTTTTTTGATGAGGGGTGCGGTGCCTAGGATAAGAAGCTCAGTTTTATCATCGTTCAGGCATAGGCCATGGGTTGCCATCCATGCCTGAACGATGCTGTATATTTTGTTCACCATTGCTAGATCTTTTTCGTAAACCCCTGTGAGTGGGAGGAGGATCTGGGTATCATCAGCGTAGTTGGTATACGTGATACCCAGAAGGTCCAAATCATCAAACAGAGGCTTAGTGAATATGTTATATAGCGTTGGTGAAACGCATGATCCCTGTGGCACGCCGCAGGTAATAGGGATGGGGTCTGCAGCTGCTATAGGTGAGAAAACCCTCATGGTGCGGTCACTGAGGAAGGATTGTATCCATGCTATAGCCTCAGTGGAGAAGTGTGCTGCTGAGTCTAGGTGGTTACATAGGACTTTATGGTCCACTAAATCAAAAGCGGCCGATAGGTCTAGTAGCAGGAGGAGTGCTGGTTTTCCAGAGTCTCTTACTTTGTCTATTTGGGCTTTCAGGTCAATCAATGCAGTTTCTGTGCCGTGAAGAGGGCGGAAGCCAGATTGTCGGGAGCCTAGTAGTTGGTTTTGTTCCAGGAAACTCTGGATTTGTATATATGCCACCTTATCCAGTATCTTCAGAAGGAATGGTACCGTAGTTATAGGTCTATAGTTAGTGGGTATGGTGGGGTCTAGAGTAGCCTTTTTTAAGAGTGGGAGCACCCAGGACTCTTTTAAGTTACTGGGGATAATGCCTGTGGTAAAGGAGGCATTAATTAACTTGGTGATAAATGGTGCTAGATCTCGTGCGGCATCTTTGATGAGTTGTGCTGGACATAAGTCTCCTTTGCAGTTGGACGGTTTTAGACCGAGTATTACTTTCTCTACTTCTAGTATGGAGACTTTGGAGAAGTGGAATTGCGTAGTGGGTTTGGAGTTAGGAAGTGTCTTGATAGGCGGTAATATGTTGGGTGCTAGGGTCTCACGTTTTAGTTCTATTTTCTTTTGGAGGTTTCGGACTTTGTTAGAGAGGGCTTGCTGGATTTCGGAGCACCACTTTTTATCTTTAAGACAGTTGTCTTGAGGTGTTATTGGGTTTTCCAGTTCTCTGAGTATGGCGAACAGTTCTTTAGTACTTGATTTGGCTTGTGTGATTCTGTTATTGTAGGTCTCTTGTTTAGCTAAGATGATTTCTTTTTTGTAATGAGAAGAGATTTTAGCTAGTTTCAGTTTATTTTCTGGGCTGGGGTTAATTTTCCATGTATTTTCCCATTTCCTTTTTTCTAATCTCAGATTTTTTAAGAGAGGGGTGAACCAGTTGTTCAGGTGGTTCTTTGGCTTGCTGTTTCTGAGCTTGAGTGGTGCGATGTTGTCAAGAGTTTTGTTCATGATATTGTTAAATTCTTCCACTAGGCTGTTAGGGTTAAGGTTGTCAGGTAGAGCGACCAAAGTGGGCATGATGCCGGGGAGTAGTTTGTCTAGTGTCATGTTTTTTTTATTTCTGGTAAGTGCAGGAGGTGCATATGGTTGTTGCAGTTTGGGGGTGGCAGTGTCCAAGGAGAATGAGATTAGATGGTGATCTGACCAGATTTGGGGTGAGATGGTGAGAGTGGCTATATTGCAATTGTGGTCAGCAATCCAATCAAGGGTTCTCCCTTTGATATGGGTGGGCTCAAGCACTCTTTGTGTCTTGCTTCATGATGCCTTCACACCTCTCCTGTGATCCTCCCTCTTGAAACCACCCCTAGGGTCAGGATCAGGTAGCGACTGCCATCCCTTGGCCACATTGGAGGAGGTTCTCACCGGGGAATCTGTGATGACTCCATTGGATTCATCACATACCTCAATTATAGGTATAAATGCCCCTCCGTCTCACTGCTAATTTGTGCTTTCATGGTTGTGTGGCATAGATCACTGTCCAGGGAAGGCAAACTTCCCCTGCCTGGGCCTCCTTTAGTTTAGTTTAGCCCTTCAGATGCAAATCGCTTTGAAGTTTCTGTCTGTTGCGAATGTACGAATACCCCAGGTCCCTGTGGTGTTGTCACTGGAAAAGCCTCCTTTCTAGGGTGGACTCCAGTGGGTGGTAGGTCCCTAGAAAGGAATGTGAATAATCCTCCTGATTTTCAAAACCCTAGTAACTTTGTTGGCTTCATGGGAGATAATCGAATTATTGGACACAAATTGTATTGGACACAGAATGGCTGTCATGATTTCTGACCCAGTGGTTGCACCCAGTTCACCGAGAACCAGAGCACAGTGGTATGACCCACCCCTGACCGAAGGGAAAATAAAGTACCAATCACTGGTGGTTTGTAGAGTGAAAGACAGTTGTGCAGTGGGAAACGGAGGAAACCCTCCTCCAGGGATATCCTCACAAGCAGCTTTTCTTTGTTTCCTTTATCGAATAGGGCAAACATTCTTAGCTTTGGGGAAAGGTTAGGTTTTGTGCATGCAAATAAAGGAAAGTCAGCTAAAATGCCACAGTATATGTCTCCTAATTTTGATCTACCACAATAGCCATGAATTGGATAGCATTGAAATCATTCTTAATGGGACAGGCTCAGGGCCTTGCTATAGTGAAATAAAACTGAGAAAGCGTAGGTATCCTGCTCAATACCTAGAGACATATGGCAGGAATGTTGCACTTCATTACTGGAAAAGATGAGTCATATTGAAACATGTAGGCAGAGTGATGCTATAGCAACAAATCCTTGAAATTATATGTCTGTGGATTGAAGAATATACAACTTCGAAGGGATTGTGTCCTCCGACGTATTCCTTATGTTTGATAGATCATCTCCCAGCTTGCTGGCCTTGGAAAAATCTTTCACTAGAGGGCGCTGCGCGTCGACGTCCCTCGAGCCAATGTCCCTCGACAGCCTCCGTATCGGCACTGACATCATCACGCGTATAAATAGACTTGCGCAACGTCCGTTGCTCAGTTCCGTTTTTCCGCGCTTCGTGGGGCCTCGGAATATCGTTGCTCAGTTCTTGAGTCAAATATACTTCATTATTCCTCGTGAATACCGATTCGTACTCGATGGCTTCCTCACCCGAACCGATGACTACACGGTCCGGCTTCAAAAAATTTCGAGACTGTGGAAAGAAAATGTCGCTGACGGATCCTCACAGGATCTGTTTGTGGTGCCTGGGAATCGAGCACCATTGTTCGGAGTGTGAGGACTGCATGTCCATGACGACGAAAGCCTTGAAGGAGCGTAAGGGGAAGCTCGAGAGAGGTAAGGCAGTTAAAACTTTTTCGAAAGTTTCCTCGGCAGAGTCAAGACATTCGTCTCCTCGCCATCACAAACGACATTCTCATTCTAGGTCTCGAAGCAGTTCCCATCACTCTTCGAGATCTAAGCATTCAAAAAAGAGACGTCGAAGATCTCCTTCCTCGTCTTCCGTTTCCCCAAAAAGGGTCTCCTGCCCCACAAAACATAGCTCTCGGGCTGAGTGGGAGGAATTCAGGAAAAATATGTTGAGCGTCTTTGAGAAAGCGGCCTCGACCCCCTCGAAGACTGCTGAGGGTGATACCCTGGGTGAAAGACCCAAAAAATCAAAACGCCGCGAGTCGCAGCACCCGGAGTAAGAAGCCACTCGAGAGCGTCATGAACTCTTGAGTAAAGGCAAAGTTGCGTCCTCGAAGCTGTCGTCGAAGATTCCTTCGACGCATAAATCGGCGTCTTCGACGCCGTTATCGAAGGGTTCTTCGACGCACAGGTCAGTTGAGTCGACGCCGTCTTCGACGCCGAGAAAGGACAAACCCACGGCCACCTCACAGCCAGTGGCCATACCCAGAGCATCGATCACGAGAATGTCGTCGACAACCTCGAGTAGAATTCCGATTCTCTCGAGTTCATCGAGGCATCTACCACCTTTCTCGACGCCTTTTTCGATGGCTTCGAAGCCCTTAACGTCCGCCTCGACGACGTTGACATTTTCTCAGCCAATCATGACAAATTTGGGCCCTTCTGCTCTGGAAATGGGATTTATACCATTTTCAAGACCTGATCACTCCAGAGTCTTATCTATTTATGAAGAAGAGGAGGATTCGGATCAGGAAAGACCTTTTGAGTTGCAGGGATATGCAACTCCTGTACCAGAGGAATTTACCTCTGAGGAAGGTGGGTTGAAAGACCTCCAAGAATCCTTACAGGAAACAAGTGGGTTGGACACTTCCCCAGAAGTGGAATTTGCCAGACCAGACCCAGGGGAACATGCTGAAACCCCTTATAGAACCTTGATGGCAAGGATAATAGAGTTTATGGGGTGGTCCACACCCTCACCTGCTTTTCAGCAAGACGACCTCACCGACATCTTGGTCAAAGGTCCACAGGAGGATCCTGTGGTGCCATTTCATGCGGCATTATTAAGGAGAATATTGGCAAACTGGTAAACACATGAGGTAATCCCGGCGGTTAACAAAAAATGATCAGCTAAATATAGGGTGTCTTCTGCTGACCCTGAATATTTATCCAAACACCCAACTCCGGAGAGTCTGGTTGTTCAGGCAGCTACTTCATCAGGTAGTAAATCGGCTTACCCTACTGTTCCACAGGACAGGGATGATAAGAGATATGACTCTATGGCCAAAAAAGTATTTTCTGCATGTAGCATGGCGCTGAAATCCATCAATGCTACTTGTACGCTTGCAAGGTTCAGCCACACACTTTGGGAGTGTGCTTCATCAGTGGCTACTCTCCCGGAGGGAAAAGAAAGGGAAGCGTTTCTAAACATCATCAAGGATGGTAAAGACGCTATGTGCGAATCCCTTCAAACTGGCATCGATTCTGCTGACAGCATCAGCAGGGCCATGGCGGCAAGTACAACAACCCGGAGATTTGCTTGGTTGAGAAAGTCTGGTTTTGCTCCAGATGTGCAAAGCAGACTTTTGAATATGCTCTTTGACGGCTCTTCTTTGTTTGGTAAGAAGACAGATGACAGTTTAGAAAAACTACAAACATCAAAGGCAGCAGCAAAATCCCTGGGAGCTGCAATCCGTCAGACACCATATCGCCCCTCAGGAACCTCTTGGAGAGGTAAGTCCTTTCGCTTTTATTCCGCATTCGGAAAAGGCAGAGGACAGCCGGTTCAAAGGGGTCCGAAAAAATTCACCCGAGGTGGACGGGGTAAAAATACAAAAGCCACAGCAGCAGCAGGGGCCTCTTTACCCTCGGCATCTGCATCAGCCGCCTCCAAACCCCTCTGAGGACTCTCCTCACAAGACACCAGTAGGGGGCAGGTTAACTCAACATCTGACGGAATGGCAGGCTATTCGACTTTTTGAGGTTGCTAGGTCTCATGGCATCCTGCATCTTCCTTGTGCCAGAGGCTCACCTGAGAATGAGATCTCTTCAGTGGGCACTGAGAACTCGGTGGTCGCAATTCTCAGGGAGAATGACAGACCTCCTTCAGGTTCCGGACAAGGTGGCTCGAGACCTTCAGTGGTGGGCCTGCCAGAAAAACATCTTGAAGGGAGAACTGTTTTGGCAACCATGGCCGGAGATAACAGTAGTCACAGATGCCTCACTCGCGGGGTGGGGAGCCCATACCAACGACTTGACCATCAGCGGTCGTTGGTCTCTATCGGATTCCAGACTACATATCAACCTGTTAGAGCTGAGAGCAATCAGACTAGCGCTGAAAGCTTTTCTGCCATCTGTACATGGGAAAAATGTCCGGATAATGACGGACAACACAGTGGCCATGCACTACCTCAACAAAAGAGGAGGCGTAGGATCACTGCCACTGTGCAGAGAGGCGATGCAGCTCTGGTTTTGGGCAATTCAAGAAGGAATCTCTTTATCGGCAGTTCACCTAGCCGGAGAGAAGAACTTGACGGCGGACGCTCTGAGCAGGCAGAGCATAGTCTCCCATGAGTGGGAACTAGCTCAGGAAGTCCTTCAGGAGATCTTTGCCCTTTGGGGAACCCCTCAAGTGGATATGTTCGCCACCAGTACCAACAGGAAGTGCGATCTGTTTTGTTCAAGGCAATTTCCCCCGAGAGGAGCTCTAGGGGACGCGTTCGTAGTGGACTGGGAGTTTCCACTCCTGTAAGCGTTTCCACCAGTCCCTGTCATTACTCAAATGATCAGGAGGTTGAGAAGATTCCGGAGAACCATGATCCTAATTGCCCCAGACTGGGCCAGGAGAATGTGGTACCCGGACCTTCTGGACATGTCCATCTGCCCTCCAATTCGTCTTCCACTCAAGGAGAATCTTCGCTCACAGAAGGGAGGTCAGGTTCTCCATCCAGACATCAGAACCCTCAACCTTCACGCCTGGCTTCTGAAAGGTTGAGATACAAGGATTGGGACTTCCCTGATGACGTCATGGAGGTGTTGCTTTCGGCCAGAAGGCCAGCAACAAAGTCTTTATACCGCTGCCGTTGGAACAAATTTTGCAGCTGGTGTAGAGAAGAGAATATCGACCCCTTTTCATGTGGTACACCAACGGTGTTATCCTTTCTACTCTACTTGGCAAATTCAGGCCTTCAAGTTGGCACAATCAAGGGCTATCTCGCAGCGCTATCGATCTTTAAGCGCACTGCAGACGAGTCATCGTATTTCAAATTACCCTTAGTAATACAATTTTTAAAGGGATTAACTAATGTCTACCCTCCAAGACCGTTCCAGGTTCCTTTATGGGACTTAAATTTAGTCTGAAATTTCCTGATGGCTACTCCTTTCGAACCACTCCACTCTTGTTCGCTAAGATTTCTCACCCTTAAAATTGTCTTATTAGTGGCTTTAACATCCGCTAGAAGGGTGAGCGAATTACAAGCTCTATCTTGTAAACCCCCTTCATACGATTTTTCATAAAGACAAAGTTGTCCTACAGGTGAAGCCTAATTTCCTCCCAAAGGTGGTTTCTGAATTCCACATCACTCAGAAAATTACGTTACCTTCATTCTATCCGCCTCCCCATCCGGGGAAAGAGGAAGAAAGGCTACATAGGCTGGACCCAAGGCGGGCTTTAAGCTTTTACATCAGCAGACTTGCTAGGATTAGGCAAGCAGACCAACTGTTCGTAGGTTACTCAGGACACAAATTGGGACTACCGATAAAACAAACCATTTCCAGATGGATTATTTTGGCCATTCTGGAATGTTACAAACTAGCAGGGAAAGAGCCTCCTCAAAATCTTAGGGCTCATTCAACCAGGGGTATCGCAGCCTCCTCGGCCCTCCAAAGAGGGGTTCCAGTTCGAGACATATGTGCGGCTGCCACATGGTCGTCCACACATACCTTCACAAGATTTTACAACCTGGATTCCTCCTCTAGTCAAGAGACTAGGTTTGGCAAAGCCGTATTACATTCTGTTCATTCCTAAAAGGAAACATGGCATTTTACTCCCACCTCCAATTACACACCACTGCTATGGGAGTCTATCAAAGATAAGGAATACGTCGGAGGACACAATCCCTTCGAAGAACAAGTTGCTTCTTACCTGGTAACGTTCTTTCGATGGGATGTTCCTCCGACGTATTCCTTATCGCCCCTCCCATCCATCCCCGCAGTAATACTTCCCTTGTGGTTGCAGCTTACGCTCCTTCAAGGTCAGTAACCAATTCATGTAAAACAACTTTTAACGTCAAAACGGAACTGAGCAACGGACGCTGCGCGAGTCTATTTATACGCGTGATGATGTCGGCGCCGATACAGAGGCTGTCGAGGGACATCGGCTCGAGGGACGCCGACACGCAGCGCCCTCTACTGAAAATGTTTTCTGAGGCCAGCAAGCTGGGAGATGATCTATCAAAGATAAGGAATACATCGGAGGAACATCCCATCGTAAGAACGTTACCAGGTAAGAAGTAACTTCTTTATTTGGAGGTGTAATCCCCCAAAGGACTACCGTGCTCTGATTATGCGTTCAAAAAGATTTGCACTGGGAGGGAACACCTCTGAGGCCAGGACACTGCAGCCCACCAGATACTTCTACCTGATGTGACGAAGAACATTTTTTAATACGGTAATTCATCGTTAAAGTCAAGCTAGGAAAGCTAATGTGAATTTGTTATGTCAATTGTAATTGTATAGCGCATTCTGCCATTGGTATGGACTCAAAGTGCTGTGGGGATGAAAACCCTTCGGAAAGACCACAGTCGGAGATGTGGGAGGTGAAGAAAGGGTTTCTGAAATGAGTGTGTGCATTGGAGCAGGTGATGTGATGTATGTGTGGGTGGGTGTAGTCAAGCAGTGTTTATTGCAGATGTATGGACATGTTTGGGCGTGCCCCGGGCGGATACAGCGACGTTCCGTCGTGAGGAGTGCTTGACATTCCATTAAAGGACTAACAGCTAGCTAAATGTGGGCTTCCGAAGTTTATCATAAGGCCTGACGGAGAATCATTCAGTGGGGAGGGATAGGTCTCACCTTGTCGACTCCTCCAGTGCCCTTGCATTCCCATTAGGTAATAGTTCACCTAGTAAATGGACTAGGCATTTGAGGCTGCTGAGGGCAAGAGCCAGGTTTTGAGATCCTTCCTTAAGGTGAGGTATTCTTCTATGTAGCGGATGGTTAATGGGATCGAGTTCCAGATGGTGGGAGTTTGGACTGAGATGGAGAAGCCCCTATTATGGTTCATTTTGTCACTGGAATAGTAGCGTGTACATTTATGCTGCAGATATTCTGGTCCTACAAGGCATAAATTAGTCGTGAAAAATTGATTAGTCGAGACTGCTAAGTAAAAATATTTTGATTAGCAATCCAATGCATATGGTTAGCAAATTTGTATAGCCTTACTTTCAATCGGGGCCAGTGCAAGAAATGTGCCCCCTCTACGGCAGCAGAGGCTTCGGGGGCTTCCTAGGCTTGCTTCGTCACTGATGCTTTGGCGAGGCGATGCCTTTTGTTAGACATGTGATCAGACAATGCTATCCGACTAGGGCTTCACAAATAGTTAACACACTGTTATCGACAGAGCATTTAAATGGGACGCGCCTCATCACTGATGAACCATTGTTTCTGATAAAGAGTTCCCTTCACTTTTCCTTCACAAGATATGTAATAGCAAGCAGGAGTCTGTTAAACAATGGTTACAAGAAGGTGACCTTATCATACAATACCTTTTGATGTGTGTCCAGGTGTTGAATGTACATTTCCCAAACACAGAGGATGGGATTTAGCTTCATATTACTTTGCATTTTAGTTCTTCATTAAAAAATCAGAATATACTAATGGAAAAATAAAGCTATGATCACTGTATTTATTCTTAACATATTTCTATATGGATTTATATATTTTTTAGCTTGGGTAATGATTTCTGTAGGTTTCAAGTCATCTCTACAAAGCAGAGTATTTTTTAAAACCAAACAACTATTTCTACCAACTAAACTTTCTACCAAATAAACTGCGCTTCCACGGCCGGGGCCTCCCTCTGGAACAGCCTCCCTGCCTCTCTGAAACTTGAGGAGAACCATCTACGGTTCCGGAAGCACCTCAAGACCTTCCGCTTTGCTTCTGCGATCGCTCTTCCTCTCCCTTGCTAATCTGTCTGCTCTGGCGCCAGGCGCCTGGTTACCCTCCAATTTCGGGCCCAGAACCCTGCCCTCCCAGCCACACATCCGCACTGCTTCCTGGGAACCCCTGCACTTGGGTCTGTATCTGCAACCCTACAGGCCCCTTCCAGCACTTATCAGACACCTGCTCTCTACACCTTATTCTCCCACTTACCATTCGCTGGCCGCACTACCTTTGTTGTTCTATCCCTTGTTCAGCACTTTCCACTCAACCTCCTTCCCCTCACACTTTCCCCCTTCCGTCTCCCTTGCACTTGCATGTTCTCAATGTCACTGGGCCTAGTATTGAGTTTTGTCCTCCCTTGTTTCCCCTCCCTTGCCTCGTTGTGCTCCGAAACACTTGTGTAAGGGAAGGATACAAATAAAATATCATACCATACCATGTCATAAACCTGGGAGGATATTTAGTTAAATGCCTTCTGTTGCAGTCCGGTCTGAAATATCAGTTTCACAATGAACTCAAGTGTGTGATCCTTGGCAAATAATTTTCTTTCATTGTGTGTGTTCTGCCAAAATGAGAAGTGCCCACAAGCTATTCAGTTCACATGTGTTCACTACGCAAAAAGCTCACTCAACGTACTGCTTCATATATAATAATGATAATGCCACTTGTTAGTCTGCACATCAGAAGTTATTTGTCTTTTGGCTTATTTATAGAAACTTTATATAAATATAATATATTTCTATATATTATATATATATATATATATATATATATATATATATATATATATATATATATATAATATATTAAGGATTCTCTCGGTGTGTACTTGGCTCTCTTTTTGGTATGGATGAGGAGTTTTTTGGGGTATCCTCTCGCATGTAGTTTTCCTTGCAGGATGTTAGCATGTTTTTGATACTGTGTCATCTCGGTTCAGTTTATACAAAGGCGAAGAAACTGTCCATATGGGAGGTTATCCCAAAGATTCTTCGGGTGATTGCTTTTATAATGTGGAATGGTTTCCATGTCTTTTTCTTTGGTAAACAGAGTACACGTGAGGGCCCCGTTAGATGGTTTGATTACGGGGTCTAGGAAATGTATCTCTGCATTGCTGCTGGTCATTGTAAACTTTATTTCCTGAGTTTGTCTGTTCAGCCACACCAGAAAGTTGTCTAGGGTTTGCTTGTCGCCTTTCCAGATCAGGATGATGTCATCAATATAGAGGTGCCAAAGATGTATCTTTTCATGGAAGGGATTGTTGCTATTCAGGACATGGATCTGTTCATATTCAGCCATAAATATTATGGCCATGCTCGGGACGAAGGCTGCACCCATGGCAGTCCCGCTGGTTTGCACATAAAAGGTGTCTTCAAATAAAAAATAGTTGTTAGTCAGGGCTAACTCGAGCAGTTCTATTGTGAAGCTGGTTGGGACCCTCCTCTGTTGCATATGGTGTGTAAGATATTGCCTCATACATTCCACTGCTGCATCTTGGGGGATGCTGGTGTAGAGGCTGACAATGTCCATTGTGACTAACAACTCCTCGTTTTTATTGAAGATTTTATTTTCAAACAGAGTAATAGTGGTCATCGTGTCTTTCAGATAGGTCAGGGTTTCTTGACCAAGCGGTTTCAGGAAATGGTCAATGAATTTTCTTATCGGCTCCAAGACAGATCCGCAGCCTGATACTATCGGCCTGCACGGAGGAATGAGTTTGTCTTTGTATAGATTGGGGAGTGCATAAATGGTCGGCTTTCTTCTGAGGTAGTCAGGAAGTCTTCCACCTTAGCTGTAATCCAGTTATGTTCCCTTGCAAAGCTCGTTGCTTCCTGGATCTTGTTCTTTATTTCCAGCATCGGGTCCTTCTTCAGTTTTCTGTAGTTGGCTGCCTCATTGAGGAGTTTCAATACCATGTCTTTGTATTGATTAGTATTCTGGACCACTATCCCTCCACCTTTGTCCGCTGGTTTTATCACCAGTTTATTTTCTGTAAGGTTTTTGAGGGCAGTGCGTTCTCCTGATGTCATGTTATGGTGTTGGTTGTGTGAGTTTTCCTGTAATGTTTTAATCTCTTGTTTGATACATTTTTCATGATGGCTGCTGGTAATTCATTGTCTCTCAAGTTGAGGTCTGATTTAACTCTGAGGCCAGAGTCAGGTGGTAGAGAGATGGCAGGTTGTTCTTTGAAGACTTTTCTCCTAATGTTTCTGAAGAAGTTGTATAGTTCGGTATCTAATCTGAACCAGTCCGTGGGATTTGTGGGGACGAGTGATAGTCCCATTGCCAAGACAGCTGTTTCAACTGTGCTAAGAGGTATCCCTGAGAGATTGAAGATAGGGATATCCTTCAGTGCCACCCGTTGCACTCCTGTTGTTCGGACGCCTGCAGGTTGGGTAGTGGAAAAACTGTTGCATTGCTTGTGGCGTAGGGGGGCCCCAGAATCCTCCTCTAGGACCAAATTTCCTAAAAAAGGAACTATGGGAGGATTTTGGTACATGCCTTGTTGAGGGTATCTATTATTAGTATGAGTCTGGTCATCAGATGATGATCCAGAACTTGATGTATCTGTGAAGGAGACCCATTTGCGTCCGTTCCTGTTTGTGCTGGTCAGGTTTGCTGTTCTTTCTCTCTCCTTGTTATCCTTGTAGTCAGCTGAGAGGTACGGGTACACTAATTCAATTTAAACATTTCTGATGTCCTTTGCTAGTTTCTTGTGTTTCTTTTCCAGTGTTGTTGCCATAAAGTAATCTAGAGCCTTGTCTATTTCTTTTAGTTTGTCTCAGGCATTTTGTAAGTTTTCATCTTTAAGAAATGTATCTTCTTCCAGTTTCAATTCTTCCTGTATTTTAGTATGTATTCTTTGGGCCGTCATGATTGCGAGGACCATTAGATCTCGGCTGCATTTGGTCGAGATTTTACTAAATCCGAGCATGTATTCCTTGTCCTTGAGGAATAGGGCTGGTTCGTTCCTGACGATAAGTTCTACTGGCACCAGGTTAACTCTGAGGTACTCCCTCAGAGTGTCAGTTTACTTCAGTACGGAAGCATTTCTTTTTTTAATTCAAAAGGTCATCTCCTGTGGCAGATGCCACTATATGTTGTTGCGCTCCCAGAAGGTTAAAGAGATATGGCCCCTGGATAATGTTGTTAGTTTGGTCCTCTGAGAAACTCAGTTTGTTCCATTTTGGGAGAGGGAGAGGGAGAGGGAGAGGGAGAGGGAGGGAGGGAGAGGGAGGGAGGGAGAGGGAGGGAGAGGGAGAGAGAGAGAGAGAGAGGGAGGGAGAGGGAGAGAGAGAGAGAGAGAGAGAGGGAGGGAGAGGGAGAGAGAGAGAGAGAGAGAGAGAGAGAGAGAGAGAGAGAGAGAGAGAAGAGAGAAGTGTCCCCAACACCAACACCCGTGTCCTAATATTTACTGCCTGTCTAACTGAGGCAAATGGTGAGGATACTTAGGGTAACTATTTGAAGGTCCCTATTATAGCTAGTGCTATATCTCAAAATCTTGAAACATGATTTCTGGTTGGCAGATCTGGTTTCCTCCCACCAGGTATTACGATGACTCGAAGATTATTACCTTGGATGCACTTCCAAGCTGGGATATCAGATACAGACTTGGTTTACTCCCCTACCAAGTACTGCCATCACGTATCTCACTCTGACAGTTCACTTTTGCAACCTCTTTGTTTCACATACAGATTTGGTTTACTTG
The DNA here is from genome assembly GCF_040938575.1 of Ambystoma mexicanum. NCBI lineage: Eukaryota > Metazoa > Chordata > Amphibia > Caudata > Ambystomatidae > Ambystoma > Ambystoma mexicanum. Next base: position 19,627,587 of record NC_090933.1, on the reverse strand, counting down.
CCTGTCAAGTATTGCTTCTCACACAAAGTTCATCAGTTGTTTCAGAAACAGTATTTTCAGAATCTGGGTCCCAGATATTTCTTTCATATTTACATTATTATTCAATTGACCCCGGTCCGCTCTTGCAGGTTTTCACAAAAGTGTCTCTTCTCTTTATGAAAGTTTTTTTTCTCGTATCCCTTCTCAAAGGAGTGTGGGCCACCCACACCCTATTTGGTCTCCCTTCCACTGTCTTGCATAGCCAGGTACCTGTATGGTCTTGGCCGTAGAACAGCAGCTGCTCGCGGGGTCCCTGATGTCTTCCCCGACCCTCTTGATAACTTGTAGGCGTTTCGGGTTTGCAGACGCGGCTCTGTTATTATTCTCCTTCAGTCTTGCAATGGCTCGCCTGGACCACACAGTCTCGTGGGGTGGCTCCGTTTGCCGTTGGCTCTCCCTTCCTCCCATTTCCTCGTTCATGTCACCTTGCCCGTGGGGACTGCCTCGCCAGCCCCTCCATGCCTAAGTCTGCCACAACAGCTTTCCTTCTGGTTCCGGCATCCCCTGCGGCGTCTACGCAGTCGGGAAGTGTGGCCTCACCCACAGACTGCTCCTGCAGCTCCGCTTGGGTCTCTGCTTGCCTCCTCTTCAGCTTGTCTTTCCGCGCAGCGTTTCTGCAATTGGGAAGTCTGGCTCTCTGTCCCTTTTGCCCGTCTACCGTTTGCAGACAGCCCCGGGTTCTTTCAGCCTGCCAAACGTTACTGATTTCTGGGGCCCCTCTGTGGAGACATACTCCGTCTCACGGTTCCTCCAGGTTGGGCTGGACACTTTGTTCCTCTATTGAGGGAGTCCTCAGCTTCCGTCAGTTCTCTGCACTCGGTTGGTATTCAAGGGTTCCCCCTCTCTCTGGGAGGCATACTGTTGCACAGCGCCTTCTATTACTGGACAGCATTACTGCTCCTAGCTCCTCGAAGGAGGGCGTCACACTACTTCTTGGTTTCCATCTTCTATTTCTACTTAGGTTGGACCAATAGGAAGCCGGCAACAACTGGACCGTTCACTGTGGTTCATTTTAGTGCTCTCTGTTTCGACCCTTCTTCCATGTCTCAGTGGTTGTTAGCAGTATATCTTTCAACTCCTCCCTAATCTTCCTCGTCTGTTTCCTCATCGCATTGGTTTTACAGAAGTACATGTTATAGGAGCGTAGGGATGGAGAGAGTGGGGGTGTAAGAGAGGTGTAGAAGCGAAGCGGATACCGCGTTCTCCCACAATAGTGATCACTCGTCCCACAGGGGGTTTCCCTCCCCATGGGAGGCTTCTGCTGAGTACCATCCCCCCGGGGGAACATAGGTTAGCAACTTCACCTCCCTGGCCACATGGAAGGGGCTCACCCTATTGAAGCAGTGACGACTTCCTGGGACTTGTCACACACTATAGCCTTTCACATGCATGCACACCAAAGATTCACATGTGTACACTCGGCATGTCACAAACATGCACTCCACATGCTTTCCTATGTATGCACACAATAGCCTTTTCCATTTGCACATGAAAGCCTATCATACCTTAAGGACACTGCAGTCTGAGCGGAATGTAGAGATCAGCAACAGTGGGCAGAGAAGAGAGGCAATTTTGAAGACAATTGATTTTGGTAAGCAGGAGGCATGCGGAAGGAATAGATGAAAGGCAAATGAGAAGAGATGAGGGGAGTTGGACAAGAGAGAAAGTTATAGAGTCTGGTTGATAAATGAGAGAGAAGTTAAACAGAAAGGGTTAGAAAATCAATAAAGGGTGGAAAAGTGAGCAAAAAAGTAATGAAATAGGAGAATTCTGGGGAACAAAGGAGCATCGAATGACAGATAAGGCAAGGGTTCACTCATTTATTACCATCCTGACAGCAGCTCTTTCCCAATAATTACAGGTGAAGACTGAGGAAAGTTCCCACACAGCAGTCACCCTTATCTACAGTTTCCAGCTGCCAAAGTGCTCATTAGAACTAAGCATTGGGGTCAGCCTGCAGTATGGATCCCTGCTTTTCTTTGTATAGGCCCATGTTGTCCTGGAGGTTGGTGCACAGAATAATAAACATGCTGATCTTCTCTAAAATCACAGCACTGTTAGTGTGACATGATGTTTAAAATGAAAAGCAATTAAAAAATATTATGTATGCCGATTTTTTTATGCCTTGTCCTATGTTGTTGAGAGCTCAGTGGGTGATGCACATTGCCTTGAAGGTGGATTGTCGCCTGATCAGAAGCAAGTGAAGGTCACAGAGGGTGTGAGTGTTGTGTTCTCTACAGCCTAGGGCGAGGAGGAGCCTTACAGCAGTGTTTTGTACCCAATGGCGTTGTCTTAGCTGTCATGGCAGGGCTTCCGGGTATATGGCGTTAGCATAGTCTAATTGTGAAAGTATGATAGCCACAATCAGAGACTCTGTGTGGGAAGGTTACGTAGGAAAGATGGGGTGGAAAATACAAATATGTAGGTAGCAGCTTTGTTTCACAGAGTTGATGTGATGTGATAGGATCAGGTCCACGTCCATAATGCATCTAAGGTTTTTTTACTGTGTTGGAGTGGGTGGGCGGTGGACCTAGAGAGAGCAGACATGGGGTAGGTTTAGTTAAGAGGGCGATCTTCCTGCAAAGCATGATCTCGGTTTTACCTGGTTTGAGTAGGAGGTGGTTGGCCATCATCCAGTGTTCGATATCTGAGAGGCATTTTGCAAGATTGGGGGATGTGGAGGAGGGGCCCTTTTGGGATTTTGAGGACAACGTGGGTGTCCTCTGCGTAATTATAGTAGGATAGGCTATGGGATCAAATGAGTGCAGGAAGGTGGCTCAAGTAGAGGTTAAAAAGCTGAGGGGAGAGAGGCATCGTCGGGACACTCTGTGAGCAACTGGGCGGGAAGTCGAGGATAAAGGAGGGGTGTGTACTATTTAGGATCTGTTGGAGAGGAAGGGAGGATATTCACTTCAGAGCTGCGTCCTTGATGCTGAGAGAGTGGAGTCTGTCCGTGAGGGTAGAGTAGTCAGTGGCGTCGAAGACTGCCGAGAAGTTGGGTAGGATTAGGGAGGTGCAGACTTCAGAGTGTCTTTCAAGATCATGCAAGATGGAGACTAGGCACGATTCAGGGGCTTGATGTAGGAGATTTTAAATTCTGCTGGAAAGGTGCCGGAAATGAGATATGTTGACGATGGATCTTGTGACGTCACTGGCGCAAGTGGATGTAAGCATTTCTTTTAGTAGAGCAGAGGGCAGGGACCTCCAAGGGATTGTGAGGCGTGGCCATTTGTTAGTAGCTTGTGTAAGGGTGCAGAAGTAAGAGTCTGACGCAGTGGTGGCGTGCTTGTGATTAAAGACTTTTATTATAGAAATTAAAAAAAGGAAAAACATATCTTGCCTTATTTCTATGAGGTGTTGCCCTGCCTCAACTAAAACACTAAAGCCTCTGTCAGGATGTCTTATTAAATAACCTGTGTCCAAACCTATTTCCGTCCTTTACACTTAACAAAGGAAAAACTGGGCGTTGTCTTGGTCCAGAAGGGGGCTTCTCTTGCTCTGGATACAGGCCTTTAAAGTTCAGTTTATGGTGTGAAAACACAATGAGCGATTCCTTAAACACAGTTCACAAGTATCAATTCCCACAACCTAGTGTTATGTCTGGTTCAGTATCCTACTAGACTTGACTATATAATTCAGGCTTCCAACAAATGTCTTCCTCTTTCCCATGGGTCCCAGATCCTCTGGGTTGTTTCTGGTTCGCCAGGACTTGTTTAACAACTGTATGTGATGGTCCTAGACCCTCTTTACACTCTCTCAGGCACTCCCCAACTTGTTCTGGGCCTCAGCTCCTTGACCATATATTCCTTCTCTCTTGTATAGGTGTGTTTAGCAGATTCCCTATCCCAACTTATCTTACTGTCCAACTGAACAGACCTCGTGTACTCTCCTGCCAGGTACTGTTCCACATATGAAAATAATGTGTGCAGTCTGTTTTAATATCTCTCTCTGCTTGGAATTCTCAGGGTTCCCGGTCCATCTACTTTGGCTTTGCCTCTGTGGTTGACTTGGGTCACAGACCTCTTTTGTATTGGCTTCCCAGGACACTTGGTGTACTCTCCTGCCAAGTGTCTCTGGAGGCGCCATATGTCTGTATTCTTTTATCCTCTTCTTCATTCTGTTAGGGTCCCCAACCCATTTGCTTTGGTCTTGTCTCTTTGATACACTTAGGTGCCATCCCCCTGTGTATTGGCTTCTCATGACACTTGGTGACCTCTGCTGCCAAGTGTCTACAGATGTGTTATATGTCTGTGTCTTCACATTTATGTTGGTGTCCTTGACCTTTTTTTTCTGCTTTAATTCGTATCGGGTGCCCAACCGTCTTTTGGATCACCTTTCTTGGTTCCCAAGCCCTCTCATGGGTCGGCACCCGTACCTTGCTTTTGGACTCTTGCTGCATGGGGTCCTCCTCGGGCTTCTCCAACTCTAGGCAAGTCTCTGCTCCTTCTCTCGCTGCCTCGCTCTGCTCTGGTTCCCTGCTCCAGCTTCAGTGAGTCGGGCTGTGTGGCTTCCTTCCAGGAGGCATTCCAAGTCTTCCGTGGACTTGCCTTCTGTCTGCTTTCTCACGGCTTCCCAGATCTTGGCAGCGGCTTTAGAGACAGTGGTCTCTCCCCACCTGGCATCCCGGTTCACAGCCGCTTCTCGCGCTTCTCCATCTCTTGCATTCAAACTTTGCTCTCAGTTCCTCAGATGCTGGCTTGACAAATGATAGTGTCTGTCTTCTAATTTGTACGTAGAGTAACCAATAGGCAGTTGTTGTGTTTTCTAGTTGAGGCGTTTTACTTTCTTGGATGGAATGTATTATTCTGTTCTAGAATATTTTGTTTTAAGATTTCAACTGTTGAGATGCCCAATGAGCATGCAGCAGGATCTGTGCTCTGTAAGGTTCAATAAAGGATCTTACTAACTCTCACCTCCTGGCGTTGATCTTTTCAATTTGTATAAAACTTCTCTCAAAATCTTGTCATGTTCCTCCAACGAAGCAGCATGTATTAACACATCGTCTTGAAATATGATGATGTCCCTCACACCCTCAATAACTTTCCCCATAACCCTCTGAAAAACGTCTGCTGCTGAAGCGCGACCAAAAGGCATCCTGCAATAATTGAAAGTTTCTTCTGGAGTGATGGATGATGTGAACTCTTGACAACATTGTGCCAACGGTACTTGATGGGAAGCGGCAGAGAGGTCAATAACTGTAAACTGTTTGGCATCTTCCAGAAGTGCCAAAACCTCTGAAATTACTGGTAAGGGATGTCGGTCTACTAAAATTTTCTTGTTTAGATCCCTGAGGTCTACACTTAATCTCAGGCTTCCATTTGGCTTGGTCACCAAAGCCACTGGAAACAGCAATTCCATAGCTTCCATTCTTTCGTCACACCCTTTTGCAATAACATATCCAACTCCTCCTTTAGTTTCTCTTGTAAGTGATGAGGTACAGGGCGCACTTTATGTACAACAGGGACAGCACTGTCTTTCAACCTAATAAGATGTTCAAAATACTTGAGTTCACCTAGCTCATCTGAGAACTTCTGGTAACTCACTAGCCCACCTGTCATGGACCTCTGCAATGGGTACAGGTTCCTTTGAATTTGCTTGGATCTGAATACCAAGACTCGCCTGTTCGTCCCATCCGAGAAGGGACAACCCTTTTATTGCTACAAACGCTTCTGCAGCGCATCTGCAACCTTTATATTCTATTGTAGCTTTGAATTTCCCCAACATTTCTATTTCAGCCTCAACATAACCATGGGGATGGATGTCATGTTACATGTGATCGTGTACTCTTCCACCAATGACACTATGGTCCAAGGAGAAGCACTGTCTACCTTCATCATCAATGATTTCCCATTAATATGAAATTCATTCCAGGGGCCCCTCCTGCCACTACCAAGAGTTGAGAATTCACTGCCGCTTCTTTGCAAACTAGTGCAAAATGTCCTTTGCGTGTGAACTTCATACAAGAGGCATTCCGAGCCCGGTGGAATAGACTCGAAAAAAGGTGTCCAGTATAGCCACACTTAAAACAACATGAAACACTTGTGTACGAGCACGATAGAAATGAAATATCAATATCAACAGATTCCTCTTTCCCTGAGCACTTCTTCTCTTCTTCAGAGCACATCTTTCATTTCCGTCTTGTCCCAATTTCATGTCGTTCATGTAGTGAGAAGTTTGTGAAAGGTCAGGAGCATTACAAAAAGGTATTTGATGACAGTCATTGAGGGAAGGGTTGAGTGAAGTTGGTTGAAGAATTGGTTTGGATAAAAAGTCCCTGGTTGGGACCAAAATGCTTTGAGAGCAAATTTCTGGGACCAAAGAAAATCATACCTGTTAAAGAGGGGGTGGTGATTGTAGAAGGAGGTGAGGTGTGGTCAAAAGCTGGGTTGGCTCCTTACAAAGAGGTGATGGGAAGGAATGACGCTGGTAGAAGTGGTGAAGTGGAGAGTGATGATGTGGAGTGGAGGTTGATTGAAATTCAAAGAATGTTAATGTCAATTTTCAGAGTAGTTATGCCAATATCAAATACAATATTGTGGACAATAACAAGTGTGGTGTTCCAGATAATGACAATTATGGTGTTTCAGACAAGGGATTTCTTGTTGGGATTCCTGTCTGGGTTAGAGTGAGTTGTAAAGAAAAAGAGAGCTTTGATTCACTTGAAGGACTTTATCCAATGATGTGATTTTCTCTGTTTTTTAACTTTTCTCATGTGTTGTGTACTTTTCTTCATTTTGCTATTTTGTTCTAATATAAATGTTGTTCCACAAATTACCTTGGTTATTTCCTTGTAGAGGGTAAGATGTGTTGTGTTCTTTCGGTGAGGTGTTTTCCTTTCCTGGAAGGAATGTATTACTTTGTTCTAGAATGTTTTGTTTTAAAATGTCAACTGTTGAGATGCCCAGTGAGCCAGCAGCTCTGCAGGCTTCAATAAAGGATCTTACTAACTCTCACCTTCTGGCGTTGATCCTTTCAACAGTCTCCACCCTCTATCCTGCGTGTGATGGTTCTCAAAGATATTCTTCATTACTCCATCCTTCCGACTCTTCACAGTACTGAACTGATGATTATCACAAAGTTCAGTGGCACTATTTTTCATCTCAGTACTTTCTTGCGACTTGGTTTCCTCAACACTACAAAGATAGATAGAAGGGTGGGAGACCACAGGGGACTCAGTGGGGTGAAAGAAAGGAGGGGACAGAGATGAGGGAGGGTAATACCTCGTTCTCCCAAGGTGATTGTCAATGGCCCCACGGAGGGCTTCCCTACCCATGGCATACACCTTCTGAGTACCACCCCAAGGGGGACTATCGGGTAGCGGCCTCAGCTCCCTGGCCTCATGGGAACGGGCCTGCCCCATGGAAGTAGTGATAATACCCTGGGATTCATCAGACATGAGAAATTTATGGTGGGAGGGTGGAAAAAAATGGAAGGGGATCTGATGTCTTGATCAAGGTAGCATTGGGGGCAGGGGTGAGCAATGCTATTTTAGTGTCAATGGAGATGTTTCTTTCTAGGGCTATGGTGTGAAAGTGGTCAGCGAGGTAGTCTCAGATGGATTGGTTGTGGATGGGAGTGGAGATGGTGCATGCTGGGGCATTGAATTCAGAGATAATCTTCTGGAGTTCCCATGAGGGGCTTGGAGCATTGGTGATTCTGTTCCAGTGATAGGATTTCTTGGCATTGCGTATTTCTGCCTGGTAAGCTTTTAGCTGGGAGGTTTAGGCTAATCGTTTTGACAGCGATGGGACTGCGCGGCATCTGTGTTCGAGGATGTGGTTTGGGGATTTATGAATTGAGAGGGCTGAGCTGAACCATCTGGGAGAGAGGTCTTGTCTTCTTAAGAAGGATCTAAATGGAGTGAGAGGGCTGAGTGCTTCGGAGAGCTAAAGATCAAAGAGGGGAAGGGAAATCTGACCTTAATAGAGGGGTGTGGAGATCAGAGAGGCAAGTAGGGAATTTGCCAGGTTAGTAGTTACTTTGACTTTCTTGTCAAAGTGGGTAGGTGGTCTCGGGGCTGCCAGAGGTGAAGGAGGGTCTACAGTGTGAAGAGGATCGCTGAGTGGTCAGTCCAGATGAGTGTGCAAGGTGGCAGTGTGGTGATGTGGGCTGGTGAGCTGAAGGCTGCGTCTAAGGTGTGACCTGCAGAGTGGGTAGGACCTGCTACTAGTTGTTAGATGTAGGGTTTCCATATTGTCCAGTGGGGATCGTGACATGGTGTTATGTGGGAGGTCGAACCAGATATTGAAATCCGCTAATGGCATGAGGAGGGGTTGGGAGACCAAGATGGCTGCTAAGGAGTCACTAGGGATTCTGCAAAGCATCTATTGTATCCCAGGGGTCTATATATGAGCAGGAAGCTGTGAGTGTGCAAGAGGGTGAGCAAACATTTCACCAGGAGTGATTTGCAATCTTAGTTGCAGGCTTGCTCTGCGAGTGTGAAGTGGAGAGGAAGGATTTGTAGAGGATGACAATGCCTCCTGCCCTGCCGGTCGTGTTATGCACAATTAGATTGTAGCCTGATGGGAAGGCTTCATGTGCAATGAGCTGGAAGTCTTGTGATGAAGATGATATCTGAGGGGCCCTCAGATGAGATAAGGTGGTAAATGCTGTGGTGATTTTTAGCTAAGGATCTGGCATGGATAAGAATGCCGTTTAGATCGTTGATTAGTTGTGCGGTTGAGGTGGGGGGATTGTAGAGGAGAGCTTGGGGAAGCAGAGATTCCTCATGGAAGAGGTTGGGATGATATAGATGTGTTAGAGGGTGAAGGCTGATGCGGTGATAGCTGCAGTGAAGGTAGGGTGCCCTCCTAGGTTTGGTAAGGTGAATGCCTTGTGCCTTTAGTGTGTTAGAATTAGAAGAGATTTGGTGTCTGGTCATAAATGCATTGGAAGATGAGGTGTCTCCCGGAGGTGGGTGTTGGTTCCCAGTGGCGGGAGAGGATGTGGTGGCCTTACGCATTGTTGCATTGATGCGTACCTTCTCTTCGCGTGTAGGCCCTACGCCTCTGTCATAAAGGTGCCCAGAGTGGGCACTCCATCCAGTTCATGACTTTGCGGTTGGGTTCTGTGAAATGTGCATTCTTCTAAGATTATCCTTCTGCCACCCAAAGGCAGCTCTTGTGGAATGTGCTGTTAAGCTGATCTGGTCAACCCAGCTTGGCAACTTGGTTCCCACAAGGGGGCACATGTGGCATCTGCAGTTTTGTGCCATGGGTATGCATGACAGATGCCAAAGACCGATTTCAGTGTCCCAACTAAGGACACAGTCTTTTGGAGGACAAGAACCAGATCTTGTTAAGGATATTTTGAGTTACTTCCTGACGGTATCATTTGTGAGATTGTGAAGTTTAAAGCAGCCCCAGTAAAACCATGCACTACAATGGAGTTCTGAACTTCTTGTAATTCATCGAGCAGTCCAATGATGTTAAGCATCACTGTTGTCTTCAGATTAGCCAATCATCAAGGTAGTGATAGATGTGCAGGTGAGGGCGGTGGCTGGCACCAGATATTGATGATAAAAGCCATTGGTGCTGATTTTAATCCGAACAGAAGCACCTTCAATTGGTAATGGTGCCCCCACCAACATGAAGCAAAGGTACGTGTGGGTGCTTTGGGTGAATGGGGATGTAACACTATTATGTGTAAGGATGAGCAGAATCTCTCTTAAAAATTGTCCCAGGATCTTTTGTAGTGTAACCACCTGGAAAGTTTCGGGCCACAACAACCGAAAGGCTTCCATCCCTATGATTTCTTGCAAAACAGAAAGTGGCAGTAATGGACTCCCTGATTGAACTGACTCTATGAACTCCTTAAGTAGTTACGCCCTTACTCCCACTTTTAGCAACTCCAGATTTTCCACTCTACAGGTGGGAGGTGCGCTTGGTGGTTTTGTCAAACATTGTATCCATGCACCTTAATGGAAGCACCCAGCAGTCTGTCAGGGTATATCACTGATTTATGAAAGAGGATAGGCAACCCGCCCGGGGTGCTCAAATGAGGGGGCACCTGACGATCAAAGTCAAGCTTGCGTGCCCGATTGGCGTCTAGTTTGTGATATGCCTTTTGCATCCACTTTGTACTGACCTCCCAAGGCATATGTAGCTCCTGTGATAAGACTGGCAGCAATGACAAACGGGGGACTGCCTGATCTCAAGAAGTGATTTGTTAATCAAAAGGATCTGTATTGACACCTCTGCTGTAAAGTGCCCAAAGACCTGCTGTAAAGTGCCCAAAGACCTGGCTGTATCAGTCGGTTTTTATAGCCTGTAAATTGTTATCCACCTTTTTCTCCATAAAAGGTCTTCTCCGCGGGGACTCTAGCTTAAACCTCAGGGCTGAAGTTTGTAGCCTTCAATGAGACTGTTGAGAACTGCCATTCCCTGTAAACCAGTATCCACTATATTAATGTTTACCGATGTAGCATGGTCCGAAGAAGCTTCATCTCTGAAAAGTTCAAGGCTTTGTGTTTATCAGTGCATAGACAAGGATGGCCAGAGAATTTGACGCCTTAGTAGTTTCAGCAGCTGTGGAATACCACCTTTGCCAAAAAGTATAAAGTTGTCTGCAAGCATAGTCGATTCTGATTCACTGTGAGCTGTAGTCCAGAACATCAGGAGAGCCATGAATTGCAGGCCCGTGCCTTAAACACTTCAGGGCATTACCAGCTCTATAGTGTTCGGTCAGCCTTTTTTAGGCCTGGGCAGTGAAGGGGTTCCTCAGGTACACTAAGCCATCTTTCAAAATATCTTCTAAATGGGTACTGACATTACTGTCAGTAATGTTTCTCAAACTGGTAAAAGAAAGCCTCTTATCTGTCCCACTGGGAACTGTGCGATCATTTTTGCAGCCTTAGCCAAGGTGTTATGAAACGCACTGATCCCATCTGGTGGGAATCCAAGAGGGTACTCTTTCGGTTCCCCATCAGCAGGGACATGGCATTCAAAAAAGTGTGAATGCATCAAGGTAGTATGCTGACAGTTTCTCTGCCTCCTTGGAACCCAGGGCTTGGGCTGCTGGGACATGTCCACGGTAGGCACAGGTCTTTGAGGGATGCTGTGCAACCCCATAGACAAAACGCCCTAAGACTTGCACTCTATGCAGGTGTAGGCAGTATGAATGTTCAAGGGAGCACATGCATCCATGAGTGCTGAAAAAGGCCAAATGCCAAAGTGGACCCCGAGCACAACCGTATGTACAGGCCCCCTTGGCAGCACAAGAGGCAAAGAGCACATGCCAATGGGGTGTATACCCTGTACGGAAGGCATGGTATGAAACAGTGAGACAGACACAAGTGATCACAGTTCAAGGGTGTTTATTGAACTCCAACTGGGTTTGAAAAACACCTATCTAATCCTAAATCTAAAGACAGGAGCAAGCTACGACCATCAAATAATAATAACGCAGTCCGGTGTGTTGTAAAAATAAAAGGGCCTATACTAATAAACCTATTGGCAATCCTTACTTCTAAATACCAAGAGTGTGGGAAACAATGTTATGCAAAAGAAGTGTTCAAGAAATGATATTACAGGATATTTAAGCCGTTAGCTTCCCTTCCCCATGTTTTCAGCATGGGACAAGGCGGCACACTCGAGTTTAGCACAGTCTGTAGCTTCTCTAGGACCAGGATGCAGTTCAAAACTTTAACATCATGGCCTTCTGTGCCAAAGTCTCTCTGCCATTCAGAGGGGGTCATTATAAGGTTGGCGGTAGCCATGCCAGTAAATACCAGCACGACTGCTGCTGGAATTTTTTTACCGGCACCCAGCAATGGGGATGTCCCGGGGCATTCCAGCCCTGGCGGACCCAGTAATTCCCCTTTGCCGGGTGCTGGTAAAAATTACTCCCATTCCCATTTCACTCCCATAGGACCCTTGAAACACCCCTGAACTGTGATCACTTTATCTTCTCCTACTCCGCGGTCGGGATTCAAGAAGTGTCTGGACTGCGGTTCCAAGATGTCACATACGGACCCGCACGACGTCTGCCTCTGGTGACCACGCCACCGATGACTGTGACGATTGCCAGTCATTAACGTCGAAGGCCTTGCGGGAGCAGAAGAAGAAGCTATCTGTAGGTAGGGTTTCCAAACCCTGAAAGTCGAAATCCGATGATTCGAGGGGCGGCCATCCGAGATGTCGGCGTAAGTCCAGGGGTCTCAGTCCCAGAATGGTTCCTGCCATTCCTCTGCCTCATCGAGGCATTCGCGGAATAGCCGTCACTGGTCGCCTGCCCCGTCCTCGTCTGAGGACTCCGCCAGACTGCGGGTTGCTTGTCCCAACAAGCATTCCTCTCCTGCGGAATGGGATGCATTTCGTAAGGAGATGATGGCGATTTTCGAATCGCAGGGCTCCGTTCCGTCAGCGCCTTCGAGAGAAGCCGGCAGGGAACGCGCTAGGCCCACCGCTCACACACTTTTGGGCTCAAGCGGTCGGCGCAATCATCGGGAGCCTTCGAGGTCCCGATCAGACAAGGTGGATCGCTCTAGCCATGCCCGCTCCAGGTCCCGGTTCTCGACGCCTGCGAGACCGTCGGAGCCTGTGAGGTCTTCTAAGAAGACGTTGACGCCATCGGCGCCATGTCCGTCGAGGGAGTCGCTTGAGGCTCCGCCTCCGAGGAAGTCGTCAACGGCATTGGCGCCGAGGCCGTCGAAGGACACGCTCAGGGCAGAACCCTCCAGGCCTGTGTCGAAGCCATCGGCGCCACGCTCGACGTCGACGCCGATTCCAACGACGCCCTCGACGCCTTTTGTGGAGGCTTTACCAGAGGCACCCTGTGCATCGGTGGAAACTCCGAGGAAGACCCTGAAGTCAGTGAGGCCTGTATTTGAGCCTTTTTCTTTGCCCTCATACAGGGATTTTTTCTAGCCTCTGGATTACATCTCTGAGGTGGATGAAGGGTCTGATGAAGGTTTGGTTCCTGCTGAGGTTCCTGACGAGCTATTGTCTGGTCATAGCCAGATGGAAGACCTGCGTCAGTCTTTGCACGACGCCAGTGGTCTGGACACCTCTCCGGAGGTTGAGTTCGGTAGGCCTGAGCCTGGCACGCACGCCGAGTCTTTGCACCGGCGTCTTATGTCGAGGGTGACGGAGTACTTGGGGGTGGTCTGCGCTACCTGTGGATTTTCTGCAGGATGACAGATATCTTGGGCCAAGGTCCACCAACTGACCCGGTACTGCCATTTAATATGGCCTTGCAAAGAAGGGTGGCGGCGGCTTGGACTGCTCCAGAGAGTCTCCCGGCAGTGGGTAAGTCATTGCTGAAAAAGTACCGCCCAGCCAGTGGTGACCCCGGCTACTTGTTCATGCACCCTACTCCGGAGAGTTTGGTGGTGCAGGTGGCTACGGCCCCAGCAAAGCAGGCTTCGTACCCTACCATCCCTCCTGATAGGGACAACAAACGTTTTGACTGTTGGGCGAAGAAAGTCTTTTCTTCAGGGGGTATGGCTTTGAAAGCAGCCAACTCCGTGTGTGCCTTAGCACGTTTCACTCACACTCTGTGAAATTGTGTTTCGTTGGTGGCTGAACATTTTCCCGATGGGGAGGAACGGGATGGCTTTCTTGCCCTTGTACAGGATGGCAAGAATGCCATGTGTGAATCTGTTCAGTCGGGTCTGGACGTGGCAGACTGTGTCAGCCGGTCCATGGCGGCGAGCACTGTGATGCGCAGATTTGCATGATTGCGGAAGTCGGGGTTTGCTCCTGATGTGCAAGCCCGGCTTCTCAACATGCCCTTTGATGGTGAACACCTTTTTGGCAGCAAGGTTGACGAGAGCCTTGAGAGGTTGCAGACCTCCAAAGCTGCAGCGAAGTCATTGAGCGCTGCTGTTCACCAACCTCTGCCTTTTCGTCCTAGGGGACAGCAATGGAGGGGAGGTTCCTTTCGATACTACTCTGACTTACAGCTCCCCTCGATCTACCAAAGGTAAAGGGGCCAACATAGGAGTACCAGAGGTGTAAAACGGAGTACTCGAGGTGCCAAGGCCGCTCGAGCAGTTGCCTCTTTGCCCTCAGGCACTGCCGCAGCCACTTCAGCTCAGTCATGAGGCCATGTCCCATGGTTCGCCGGTTGGGGGAAGGCTGGCGCAGCATCTTGTAGGAATGGCGTGCTATTACTTCAGATGTGTGGGGTCTGAAGATCATAGTACAGAGAGAAATGAGTGGGCACCACTATTATTCCTTGTTAAATTGTTGAATTACTTATTTTTAGAAAGAAGTATTTGGTCCTGTCGCCAGATGCCTCCCCGTTTGCAAGGGGTGGTAAGAAATAATGATACACTGTTGGCTGGATAGGTTGCTCCAGTCTGCTGGAAGGACCTAAGTGAGAATGCTCACTAATTATTACTTGGATACATTCAATGTTGCTTAGATATACGTTGAAAAATCTTGATACACTCAGTTGGTTTTAATATAAGTATATTTATTTTTAAATTGTTTTCTCTAGGAGGCCTTTTGCAAACATTTTGTCGTCCAATGCATTTCGGCCTATCCCAGACCTTCTTCAGGGACCATTATCAATAAGAAAAAGAAAGAAAAAAAAATTAAAGTCTAAATAAATAATAAAATATTCATCAACATATTCATTCAAAAATAAACCAACTGTGTATTACACATATTTACTCAAGGTTGGCAGTACTATAACTACTGGAAAATGTACCTGTGTCAATGTTGCTTTAAACCTTGGCCGTATTTGTACCGTCTTTCTTGTGGAAAAATTTCCGAGTAGATAATCCACTTGAGCGCTTACACTTTAATTCGCTGATGTGAAACATCTATACTCCTTGTATATGGTAATCTGGATAATAAAAAATATTAAATGTGCTGGCGTTCTAATCATGACATGGGTCAAGCTTCTAACTATTAGTCTCACCTCCCCAAGTGGGGAGTCTTACCTGTTTGTGTGCAATACTGGAGCAGCAGGGCACCTTGCTCGCATGGACACGCGTTGCTGGTGACTATGAGTGCTTACATACTTACAAAATGGCGCCGGCCATTTTGGATTCGTAATCTATAGTCTGTAAATGCATTTTGTTTGCAGACAATGTCCACAATGCTGATATATTCTAAATGATAGAAACAATGATATTAGTGATGCATTTAGATTCGTAATTTGTAATCTGTAAATGCATTTTGGTTGCAGACAATGGCCCTCATTACGAGGTTGGCGGAATGGGTTCACCGGCAACGGTAATGGTGCCGGTGCCATAAACCCATTCCGCTTTATTACGAGATCTCCTCGCGGGACCCGCAAAGGGCGCCTGGTAAAACCAGGCGTTCTTACCAGGTCCCGCGAGAAGACCAGGGAGCTAACAACGGGCCAGTTGTTAATGGGCCCGTTGTTGGCTCTTTCCCCATTCCCATTGAGCCATATGGGGGCTCCAATGGGAATGGGGATGGACCGGGTCTGGGTTCCTCGGACGAGGAATTACCGGGTCCTCCAAGGTTGGGTTGGCCCGGTAAGTCCTCATTTGAGGAACCCGGGCCCGGTATGCGGTAAGGAGGCAACCATGCCGCTGAATGAGGCATGATTACCTCCAACCTCGTAATGAGGGCCAATGTCCACATTGTTGATATGTTCTGATGTTTGGGAACATTAATATTGGACATATATTGTTAGAGACTCATCCATTATGAGTAATATTCTGTTATCCTTAAACTTAGGTAGAAGTACATCACCTGCTGATATTGTGTGTTAGTGTGCCTGTAAGTAAAACATCTTGGAACACAGAAAACATTGATTAACCTTACACTGAGAAGATATAAGATGTTGCATGCAAAAATAACCGCTCATTCATGTTTGGATCAGTTATTGCACAGATGTCAAAATACTTACTTCAGTTCCATTTCCAATATGTTACACATACATATAATTGATTACTGTGCTTCTCAATCCCCAACTTGGTTACAATAAGGTAAATTAAAGAAAACATGCGTAATTACATTCCTCATTGAGACCACCTGGATGTAAAGAGTTCAATTTCTCTATCCAAAAGGTTTCTTTTTGACTCAAAAGTCTGTTAATGTCCACATTTGCTCCTTGTGTAACTTCTAGCACGTCAAGTATTTGAAATTTAATTTGTGCTATTTGATGATGTGCTTCTTTAAAGTGTCTTGATACGGGAGATTTGATGTTGCCTGTCCGGATGTTTGACCGATGTTCATTCCACCTTACTTTAGCTTTGCGTGTTGTGTGCCCCACATAATATTTGCTGCAAGGGCACTTGATACTGTATATAACATTCATGGTATCGTATGTTGCAAATTTCTTCCAAAAAAATTTGCATCCTGAGTTTGGGTGGAATACAATGTCTCCTTTCTGGACCATATGACAGTTCGAGCAATTCAAACATGGAGAAGTGCTTTCTTTTTGGGTCTTTGCTTTTGAACCTGAAAATCACTGCGTATGAGCATATCTCCAATATTCCTGCTTCTGGTCTAGGCAAACATTGGTGGAATTGTATAGAGATTTCCCAAAGTTCTGTCTTCGGACAAAAAATGCCAATGTTTCAAAATGATTCTTTTGATCCTGTTGCTTTCTGTTGAATATTTAGTCACGTAGATCAGTGGAGTTTCTTTAGTGTCTTTAACTTTCACCAGTATCTCCTTCCTGTCCATTGTTGCCACTTTAGAAATAGAATTGTTAATCTCTTGTGGCGAGTATCCCCTTTGTAAAAATCTTGTAGCCATCTCTTGTGTTCGTTTTCTACATTCAGCTTCATCTTGCACTATTTTTTTGATCCTTAATAGTTGGCTATAAGGGAGACTCTTGGGGGTGTTTGGAGGATGAAAACTCAATCGGTGTAATACATTATTCCTATCACTGGGTTTCCGGTACAAAGTTGTGGTAAGTTTTGAGTCTTTATACAACACAGATACATCTAAGAAGTTAACTTCTTTCTTGCTGTGGGTCGTCGTGAATTGTATATGTTCATCAATCGTATTTAAGAATTCTGTGAATTGAATGAACTGTTCTTAAGTTCTTTGTCAAATTCCAAATACATCGTCAATGGATCTTCCTCAATAGTGGAGGTGTTGTTTCCAAGTGTTGTGATTCAAAATATTCTCCATTTCGAATTTGTACATGAAACTGTTGGCATAGCTTGGTGCCATTGTCGCCCCCATTGAGGTACCACTCGTTTGCAGATAATATTGTTCTTTGTATCGGAAATATGAATTCTGCGCAATAAATTCTAGAAGAATCATCAAAAATTCCTTAGATGCTTCTATATTTCCGGTGTTAAGTAGAAGCCATTCCACTGATTCTTGACCTTAGTTATGCAGAATTGAGGTATGTTTATTATTTGTAGTGCGCACCTAACCCAAGGGTAGCAAGGCGCAGAGGCAACAAGAGGATTGTAAAGCTTAGGTTACAGGGAGCAAAATAGATGGAATCCAGCTCGGGTTACATTGCTAGACACATCAAAAACAATTAGGACCAGTACGACAGGTTATAATTACAGGAGATATACAATATTTACAGGATATATAATGTGTCTTAACATGGAGAATCAGTAGATATACACAAGTTACAGTATTTATAGTATAGCGCAGTTAGGAAGAATGTTAAGTGTCATGTTCCTTGAGCCAAAGGATGGTGTTAGATCTGAATTGTGAGTATGGAAGGTTTTCCCTGAGGGAAGGTGATAGGGAGTTCCAGAATTGTGCTGCTTTAACAGGAAAGCTGTTCCCTCCAGACATGGTGGGTTTGAATCTTGGCAATAGAAGGAGGTTAGAGTTGAACTTTCTGGAAGGACGGCAGGATGCCGGTCTAGTGAATCTCGTTATCAGGTATTGAGGGGCTGCTTGGTGGAGGCATTTGTGGGTCAGAGAGACAGATTTGAGGAAGACTTTGTCTTTCGTTGAAAGCCAATTGACAGATCTTCTAGTGTCTGAGATGTGGGCTTTCTTCGGGAGACTTAGAGCAGCTCTTAAAGCATTATTTTGTAAGATTTGAATTTTGTTGCTGCCTACATAGAGAGCATTACAATAGTCCAACTTGGACAGGATCAAGGCTCTGGCTAAGGTGAGATAGTTCATGGGTGAGAGGAATGGTTTGGCTGCTCTAATAATTTTGCATGTATAGGAAGTGGCAGATGCCATGGCATTGACTTGTTTTTTCAAGGTAAGTGTGGAATCTAGATAGAAGCCAGGGTTTTGACCTCCTTGGCTACTGTGATGTTGTTATTGTCAATTACAAAGCAGGAGTAGTTTTGGCCTAGTTTATTAATGTTGGGTGTAGTGCCTAGGATGAGGAGTTCTGTTTTGTCATGATTCAGGCATACACCATGTGAGGCCATCCATGCCTGGATGATGAGGTACACTCTATTCACAAAGGCCAAATCCTTGTCATAATCCCCCGTCAACAGGATGAGGATCTGGGTATCATCAGTCTCGGGAGGATAGCTCAGGGGCAACATGCTCGCCTTGGAAGCAAGATGACATGAAGCAACATAGGTTCGATCCCCGGGTCCGCGCTTAGAAACCTCTGGGTATTAAGCGCGTTATAAATAACCTATCATAAATAACCTATCATATCTCATATCTCATATCAGCATAGTTTGTGTAGGTGATACCCAGACCATCTAGATCATCGAAAAGGGGATTTTTGAAGATGTTGTACAGTGTGGGGGAGACACGAGCCCTGAGGCACACCGCAGGTGATGGGCCAGCAGCTGTTAGTGGGGAAAAGACTTGCATGGTACGATTGTTAAGAGAGGATTGGATCCAGTCGGTTGCCTCTTGGGAAAAGTGGGCTGCCGATTGTAGGTGATTGCAGAGGATCTCGTGGTCGACCAGATCAAATGCAGCTGAGAGATCAAGAAGTAACAGTAATGCTGTCTTACCCTCATCTCTTAGCTCATCTATCTGTGCCTTACGATCTATGAGTGCAGTCTCAGTTCCGTGCTGGGGCCTGAAGCCTGACTGTCGGATTCCTAGAAGGTGGTAATGTTCAAGGTAGTGTTGGATTTGTTGGTATGCTATTTTATCAAGGATTTTGAGTAGGAACGGCACTGTGGTGATAGGATGGTAGTTGGTGGGGGTGGAGGGATCTAGATGAGGTTTTTTAAGCAGAGGGAGGACCCAAGATTGTTTCAAATTATTAGGTATGGTGCCTTCTGTAAAGGATGCATTTATTAGTTTGGTGATAAACGGTGCAGGTTCACAAGCTGCATCTTTTATCAGTTGTGCAGGGCATAGGTCCCCATGGCAATTGGAAGGTTTGAGAGTAAGAATGACCTTTTCTACTTCTTTAGTGGATACTTTACGGAAGTTAAAGTGGGGGTCAGCGCCGGAGGAGGAGTCGGGATGGAGCTAGTGTTGCTGGGTTTGGAGGTGGAGAGAAGGGAATCTTTTTTGATACTGATCTTTGATTGCAGGGGGGTAATTTTATTAGCTAGAGTGTTTTGTATACCTGTGCACAACAGGGGATTCTACCTCTTTCAGAATTACAAAAAGCTCTTTGGTGTTCGATTTGGCTTGAGAAATTCGAAGGTTGTAGGGCGTTTGTTTAGCAAGGATGATTTCTTTTTTATACTGGGAGGCTAGTTTGCTCAGGTTTTTCTTATTGTTTTCTGGAGGGTCTGATCTCCAGATTTTTTCACAACGTCGTTTCTCCTGTCTGATAGCCTTGAGAATGGGAGAGAGCCAGGTATTCACATTTTTGCGAGGTTTACTCTTTCTCATCTTCAGTGGTGCTATGTCGTCAAGGGATGATAGCATTACTTTATTATACAGGTCTACCATGGTGGATGGATCTGTGTGGTCCAGAATGGCTTTAAGAGTAGGTAGGATCAAGGGGATAAGGTTTTTAGGAGTAGTATTTCTTTTATTTCTGGTCGGGACAGCTGGAGCTATAATGTCAGGCTGCGATAGTACAGGCTCTAGGGAGAATGTGATCAGACCAAGGCTGTGGTATTATAGATGGAGAGAACCAGGTATTCACATGTTTGCGAGGTATATAAGCTCTGTACATCTGGAGATCATAGCTCACGGCTACTGTCTTCCTTTCCGGCAGTGGCCTCACGACAATCCACCAGGGAATCTCTCTTTGAAGAGTCCGGATCCGCTCCTGGCCCTGGAAATCAAATGCCTTCTGGTGAAAGGCGCCATAGAACTGGTGCCTGTAGCGGAGAGGAACAAGGGATGGTATTCCCCATATTTTTTGATCCCGAAAAAAGACGGGGGATTGAGACCCATCATGGATTTGCGGGGTTTGAACAAGCTCCTCAGGAAGGACAAGTTCAAGATGGTTACTCTCTCTCAAGTCCTCCAGGCCCTTCAACTTCAGGACTGGTTGGTGTCTCTCGACCTCAAGGATGCTTACTTTCATGTGCCGATTGATCCCAAGCACAAGAAGTACCTGAGGCTCGCGGTTGGCGACTTGCACTTTCAGTTTCGGGTCCTGCCGTTCGGATTGACCTCCGCCCGAGGGTCTTCACCAAGCCTATGGTGGTGGCAGCGTATCTCAGGAAAGGGGGGATTCATGTCTACCCCTACCTGGACGATTGGTTGATCAGGGCGCGTGCTCTCGAGCTAGTCCTGGATCATCTGTCAGTCACCTGCCACTCCCTTCACAGGCTAGGCTTTTCCCTCAACTTAAAGAAGTCCCGCTTGACACCTACCCAGCGGCTCCAGTACATCGGAGCAGTGCCCAACAAATCCCTGGGGCTGTGTTTTCCTCCCCAGGTGAAGGCTTCTCACATTCTGAAGATGGAGAACAAGTTTCAACATGCCCAGAGTCTCCCGGCGTTCGAGTTCTTGAGGTTGCTCGGCCTCATGGCATCCTGCATTCTCCTGGTGCCAGAGGCCAGGCTGCGGATGAGATCTCTGCAGTCGGCCCTCAAGATGCAGTGGTCACAGTCCTCCGGCAGGATGTCGGATCCCGTTCAGGTGCCGCCCTCGATCGCCCAGGATCTTCTGTGGTGGGCTGTCGAAGGCAATCTGATGAAGGGGGCTCCATTTTGGCTACCCTAGCTGGAAGTGACGATTGTGACGGACGCATCCCTCGCGGGATGGGGCGCTCATGCCAATGAGTTGATAGTCAACCGTCGTTGGTCTCCGTCGGAGTCCAGACTCCATATAAATCTGAAGGCTTTTCTCCCATCTGTGCGGGGGAAGAATGTCCTGATTCTGATGGACAATACAGTGGCCATGCACTACCTCAACAAAAAGGGGGGGGGTCTCTCCTTCTGTGCAGAGAGGTGATGCAGCTCTGGTTCTGGGCCATCCAGCAGGAAATTTCGATCTTGGCAGTTCATCTTGCCGGAGACGAAAACGAGGCGGTGGACGCTCTGAGCAGGCAGAGCATGGTCTCTCACGAGTGGGAGCTGGCTCAGGAGATTCTCCTGGAGGTCTTTGCCCTTTGGGGGACCCCACAAGTGGATCTCTTCGCCACTAGTGTCAACCGGAAGTGCGAAAGATTCTGCTCGTGGGAATTTCCTCCAATAGGAGCCTTAGGGGACGCGTTCGTAGTGGAGTGGTCCGTCCCACTGCTGTACGCATTTCCTCCAGTCCCTGTCATTCCGCAAGTGCTGAGGAGATTACAGAGGTTCGGTTCCCAAATGATCCTCATTGCTCTGGCATGGGCCAGGAGAACGTGGTACCCGGACCTTCTCGACATGTCCATCTGCCCTCCACGCCGTCATCCCTACCAAGACGATCTGCTCTCATAGGAGGGGGGTCAGGTTCTCCATCCAGAGGTCAAGTCCCTCAACCTTCATGCTTGGCTTCTGAAAGGTTGAGGTATAAGGATTGGGACCTCCCTGAAGACGTGATGGAGGTGTTGCTTTGGGCCAGAAGGCCTGCAACAAAGTCCCTGTAGCGTTGCCGTTGGAGAAAGTTCTGCGACTAGTGCAGGGTTAAGAATGTGGATCCTTTTTCATGTGCCATTCCTGTGGTTCTGTCTTTTTTGCTTTCGTTAGCCCACAAGGGCCTGCAAGTGGGTACTATTAAAGGTTACCTGGTAGCGCTGTCCATATTTAAGCGCTCATCTGAGGAGTGTTCTTATTTTAAGATTCCTTTGATTTCTCAGTTTCTGAAAGGGCTCACTAATGTGTTCCCACCGTCGCCTTTCCAGGTGCCCGGTTGGGATTTGAACCTGGTTCTAAAATTCCTAATGGGAGCTCCTTTTGAGCCTTTACATTGTTGTCCTTTGAGACTTTTGACCTTGAAAACTGTATTTTTAGTTGCGGTTACTTCCGCTTGCAGAGTGAGTTGCAGGCACTATCCGTTAAGCCACTTTTCACGGTGTTCCATAAGGACAGGGTTGTCCTTAGGGTTCGTCCTTCTTTTCTTCTGAAAGTTGCGTCGGAATTTCATTTCAGCCAGAAGGTCATTCTTCCGGCGTTCTATCTTCCTCCGCATCCTGGTAAGGAAGAGTGGAGGCTCCATAGGTTGGATCCTAGGAGAGCTTTAAGTTTCTACATCTCACGCATGTCCCGGGTCAGAGTGGACGATCAGCTCTTTGTAGGATACGCTGGAAGGCGTTTGGGATAAGCTGTTACTAAGCAGACTTTGTCTAGATGGATTATCTTGACAATTTCTGAATGTTACCGCCTGGCGGGTAAGGACTCTCCGGTAGGCTTACGGGCCCATTCTACCAGGGGTGTGGCTGCCTCTACTGCTCTGCAGAGGAGTGTTCCCATTTGTAACATTTGTGAAGCAGCCACATGGGCCTCTGTCCATACTTTTGTAAGGCACTACTCCCTGGATTCTATCCATGGGCAAGATTTGGCCTTTGGCAAGGCGGTCCTCTATTCTGCAATTTAATTGGGCATTCTAAAATTCTAAATGTTCCCACCTCCATACGTTGGTACTGCATTGGGAGTCTGTCATAGATGTGGAATACGTCGGAGGAACCAATCCCCTCGAAGAACAAGTTACTTTCTTACGTGGTAATGCTCTTTCGATGGGATATTCCGACAACGTATTCCACATCGAACCCTCCCAGCCTGCCCCTCTACAGAATTTCTTATGCGTTTGCAGCTTACGTTTCTGCAAGGCTTTCTGTAGTCATACTGGCAGAAGATTGGTGCCGCACGTTCTGGGGAAAAAACTACAACTGAGGCTACGGGAGTCGTGCGTCCTACTTACAACATCCGGTGACGTCGGCTCGACGGAGGCCCTCGAGGACAGCATATCGACGTCATTGAGGCAGGATGCAGATGCCAAAAGAATTCCGAAGCAGCACAGCTGTGGTGATTACCTGTCATAGATGTATGTGGAATACGTCGTCGGAACATCCCATCGAAAGAACATTACCAGGTAAGAAAGTAACTTGTTCTTTGGGTCTGGGCATTAATTTCGATGGCGGAATTAGTAAAGTGGTGGCAATTTTGTCACTGACACTTTTACCGTATACCCCTTAATGAGCCCCACTGTGTTTGTTTAGCTCTCAAGCCACAGGTCAGTATAATTTGTGTCTTTTGTTTTCTGTTGTGTATTCGTGACATGTATTGCACACGCACATTTGCTATTATAAGCAAAGGAACCTTTTGGCACAGCGGGTAAATCACTGGTTTTCATATAAACCAAAAATATTAAGGGGTACTCTAAAGTCCTTTAAACATGCATGAGTAAGATTCCTGCCCATGCTAGCTGTAGTACCATTGCTTGCAGTCCCAATTGCTCCATGCAAAGAGACTGGTGGTAGTGGTATCAATTGTGGTATTAAGTTTACCACCTTTTACCCTTACTGGCACAATTAGCTAGTGAAAACCTCTGTATGAAAGAAAGATTGACCAGTTCAATTAATCCATATCCTTAGCGATGGATGCCTTGCATTAGACAAGAATTGCATGGTTCACCCAGTGTCGCCCCTCAGTAAGATTACTTGGTTGTTAGATTTATAGTACAACACCTTTCTGAAAGCCCAATGCACAAAACCCTGTTGGTCAACGGAAGGTAGCAGATATACCAGAAAGGACAATTATCAAGAAACATGTCACGGGTGGAATCTGAGCATATACAAGAAGTCGAATGAATGTGATCTACGCCTCGAACCAACAGAGTTTCGGTTTTACTGTGACTTAAATCAGTGGTAGCAGTTAGTGTTCAGCAAGATGGAAGCTTTTTGCCCTGTTGAAGGGACCACAGCCTAAAATGTTTTCTGGCTTTCTTGAATGCCCCAATATACCCTTTCCACACCTCATTTAGCAGTAATACATACGCCTGCCAATCCCCAATATTGTCAGTTTATTTTGAACTTAAGTAAAAGACTATTTTTCTGACTCGATTGTGTATGTTTCTCAGCACACATATGTCTGTTTTAAATGTAGCTGTACCAGACTGCATGTGAACAAATGCTTCTTTTCCCGTTTAGAGAACAGTTGGCAATAAATAGTGGATTGGTTATGACATGTAAACAGCAATGGTTTTTGCAGATAATCCAGTAGAAAAAACCCTAAACAAGAAACCATATTTAGGCAGGGGATAAGTCTAAAATGCCAGGCCCTAGGTAGGTAGAATTGCCACCCAATATTCAGAACACCATCTTAGCCACCATGACAGCATAGCGTCAGCGAAATGTGAATATTGTTTAAAAAAAAATCTAATGCAGATACTTAAGATTTTACCACAAATATGGTCTGATATGCAAAGCAGGAATAATACTTGCAACCATTCAGAAAAGAGCAGCAAAAAGGCACATTTTCCAGTTTGGCAGTTACTTTGCAAATAGGAAACTGCCACCCCAACATTCGAGAAATTACAACTACACTTGAATGCCAAACCCAAGAGCCATTAATACGGATTCTGTAAAGTTAACAAACAAATTGAGAAAATGTAATTACCTTGTTTTTTGTGATATTCTGTCCACACTTTTGAATAATCTTGTTGTGGCTGTTGACTTTCTTGTACCATTTTCTTATGTTTAATATGCATGTAGCATTAACATGATTTATTTCAGCATGACGATTATTGAGTACATTGGTGAATTTTAAATAATTTTAGATCCGTGGATCACTCATGCATGTCAGAGGAGAAAACAGTAGCTTAGTTCTTCCCGCTGAAAAGGCAGTAATAGCCTCAGTAAAAGAACATGCTAGGGTCATGTTTAGATGTAGTGCTTCGACTTCCAATTGGGTGTGTGATCAAAATATTAAAAACAGATACGCACTTGCAAAAAGACAATGAATCTAGTTTTGATCATTATTCAAAACATGCTGTAGAATTTTGAGTAAACAAACAAGTTGCACTGAAACTGGAGAACAATAGAAGATCCCAGGCATTTGTAAGACCATAATTAAATCCAAGACAGCCAATCATTGCAATGCTCTCTTTGAAATTGGAAAGAAGAGCGAGAGAGCATCTTCCTGGGTTACTCAGTGGTGGGTTTTTTCAAAGGATGCGTGTTGAGTGGCACAAACAAGATGGCGCTTATGGATTTAGTGATTCTGTGGATTTCCAACAAATGATGTAAATGACTTGGTGCCCTAAACGGACTGTAAAGTTTGTAATGACAGAACCATTGAAATATTTGAGAAAAAAAAGAGATTGTGGTAAAGCTATGCAAAACCTTGACAGGGGTATGAAATGTTAGGATCAAATGTGCCTTGACGAAATCATTCATCCTAAAAAAAAGGCCAACTGCGCATACCAGGTTTTGAGATTCACTAGGATAGTTTAATGAAATCTGAAAATGGTCATTCATATAAGACTTGCAATGTATCTAATTTGTCTCTGTTTTTTCCCCGAATTTCAAGCATTTACTGAGACTATACCTCCTACTTAATACACGTATGCCATTAGGAATTGTAATCTAATTAGTATTATTATTACAGAGTTGCTATAGGTTCCCCCATCAACTAAATGTAATTCCAAATTGCAGATACATTTTATTAAAAATTGAAATAAGAAAGTTTACCTTGCCAAGAGGGGGCTCATTTAGATTCAGCATAACGATTGACTATATATTTTTGCAATCGCTCCATAGAAGAAGGAACCACTCATCCCTATACATATGCAGCCTGGAATAAAAGTTAACATGTCAGAAACTTTACATTGCAACACGAACAAATATTGAAGATAAATTCAGGAAGAGAAACTAGAAATTAATTTGACAGTACACAAACTATAGACAAACGTTTGTCTCTATGACACTATGTACTTTACTATTGATAAATGTGATTGTACCAAATGCATACCAAAACATCTCGCTGATAATGTGGACCCTAGAAACCACTTTTAATTGATACATTTAGTTCAGCATCTTCCTAAAGTATGGTGTGTCAAGGTCCGGCCTAAATTGTGTCCCCAGTCACATGTTTTAGGCTGATAGCACACAAACCATTTGGTTGTTTCTGAAAGATGCTCTGAGAGTGAAACTCTCCAACAGTGTCGGTTGATCGACAAAAGCTTAATGCAGTGTTGTAATTTGCTCCATATGAATGCAGTGTTTAAAATGTCCTTATGGGATGGTATTAATATTAAGTCGAGCTTTCTCATGTTTTAATGTACACTGTATTATAAAGATGTATGCCTTATTAATGCAGTAACCACTTAAAGAAAATGTTTGTTGGTTTTTTATTTGATTGTTCTTTGTTTCTTTTCTACAGATGTCTTGGTGACTGGTGGGTCAGCTGCCTTGGACACTGTTAAAGGCGTAAAAAGAAAAAAGATCGTAACTGGAAATCATCTGAAAAAGATACCCAAATCTCCACTAAGAGCTCGCACTCAGGAAAATCTGAAGCATAAAACAGATGAAGCTGAACCTTTTAATTCTTCTAATGTTAATTCAGAACACACGAAGGATGAACTCCATGCACTTTTACAAAATGGCCAACAATATTCCGAACCCAATGGGGGTTTATGTAGTGAGATAACTGTTGAGCCTTTGGAATCTGTAACACCCATGCAAACAAAAAAGGATTCAGTACCGCACCAGTCCTTGGAGCTTTGTCACGCGGAACACGATGAACGTGTTTCTGGTGACACCTTGACTTTACCAGGAGACGCGTGTGTTTCTAGTTTTTCATCAAATAAAACGAGGAGCAAAGACCTTGATTTTGTTGATCACAGCACTTCATCCTACTACACGGATACTGCTTTTGGTGTATTATTAAAAGCTATGGAACCAGAACTTAACACGTTGACACAGAGGTTAAACAATTGTGGTGCACACACAGAAAATGTGAGACCAAATAAAATCTGTTCGTCATTCACATCGAGCCTAAAAACTATCCACAATACTGACTCTTCACATCAGGAGCTTGTTACTAGAACTAATCACCATCCCTGTGCTGCCCATATTGTGCAGATGCCCCACTTAGGGAGGAGTTTGGAAGTACAAGCTCAATCACCTTCGAAAACGGCTACCCAACATGAACAATCACTTCCTCAGAACGAACACTGCAATCAACGACCTGGTTCCTGTCCAAGTTCAACTAATATGCTGGAAACAATTTCCTTCAATCAAATTTACAGTTTATCTGCCAAATCTTCTGTGACTCCTACTGTGTCTTCTTCAGTGCCTTCGGCTCTTGCTCCACATCAGCTGACTGCAAATTCATCTCAACCCGTATCCATAAGTCCTTCCAATTCCACACAGTTTTCGGTTGGTTCTGCGTATAACTTGGCACAGGTAGCATCACTTGTGAACCAAGGTGGAGAACAAATGTGCACTGTTCTTCTAAAAGATCACAAGAGTAGAAAGCAAGGCAAGTACGTTTGTGAGTATTGTAATCGGGCTTGTGCAAAGCCGAGTGTTCTCCTTAAGCACATTCGATCGCACACAGGAGAACGCCCATATCCTTGTGTGACGTGTGGGTTTTCATTTAAGACCAAAAGTAATCTATACAAGCACAAGAAATCTCATGCACATGCTATCAAACTAGGACGAAATACTGATCCTGGAGGCCTCATTTTCTCTCAAGATTCGGATAAATCGCTTTACATTCATTCAGATTTGGACGAAAGTGGGGAAAGTGACGATGAATACACATCAGAAGAAAGACTGGAGGATCAGCATGATGCTGGATTGGGCCAAGGTCAGGCAGTCCTAATGATTGCAGATTCTCAACTGCATACAGCTAGTCACATGCAAATAAGCCACCATGACCATCCAACAGAGGAGCATGTATTGTTGGAGAAATCTAGAGAGGCAAGCACAGTGCCTGCATTACCAAAAGTAGTAGTTTACCCTGTGGATGGCTCTCCATCAAAGGCAACCAGTCCAAAACAAGCAGATGCAAATTCTAAGTATGTTGTCGCACAAAGAGAAACAGAGTATAAATCTACACATATGAATCCAGGTTTGGTACACATGCCCTCTTTGCCTGAGGCAGTTCTCAAAAATGAGGAAGTGTTACAAACTCTCGAAAAACAGGTATGTAATGCAGTAGCAAGTCATGCGCAACTGCAAAGGCAGCAGGCTACAGACTTTTCTCAGGACCAGCAGGGAAAAAGTCTGTTGAGCCCCCGGAGTTTGGGAAGTACTGACTCTGGTTATTTTTCACGCTCCGAAAGTGCAGATCAGGCAATGAGTCCACCAACTCCATTCATAAGAGTACTGCCAATTTGTGAAAAAGACGCAAGTAAAAATCTAGTTTCTGTTTCACATACAAACACTTCTATTGCATCAGTTGTGCAAATGGTGTGTTCTGAAAAGCCACTACTTATAGCAGGTACAATGAGGCCACCGGTGGGTACAAAAACCCTTGAGGAACGCATTTCAAAGCTTATATCAGATAATGAAGCTGTGGTGGATGATAAGCAACTAGATAGCGTGAAGCCAAGAAGGACATCTCTTTCAAGGCGGGGCAGTATAGATTCCCCAAAATCATATATATTTAAAGATTCGTTCCAGTTTGATCTAAAACCTGTGGGAAGAAGAACTAGTTCAGGCTCTGAAATTCCCAAATCTCCTTTCACACCAACTGAAAAATCAAAGCAGGTTTTTTTTCTCTCTGTACCCTCTCAGTTTCCATCTCTTGACTGTTTGCCAATAACGAGAAGCAATTCTATGCCCAATTCTGGTTGTTCAGCAGTACCTGCTCCTGTAATACCACCACCTCATCCTCTTCGAGGGAGTCAGTCCTTTGATGATAAAATAGGTTTGTTGTGTGATGATGTCTTTGTATCTGGGCCAAGCACTACTTTGCACCAAGTCTGCCATCCCCGTACTCTGGTTAGACAAACTGCAATAGAAGACTCTGCTAATGACAGTCATGGCCTTGGTCCAGCAAGATCTGCAGATGATGGTTGTAACACAGCTACAGAGGTTCTGTTGCCAAGGATTCGGTCTTTTGCACAAGGATCAAGTTTAGAAAAACTGAAGAAATCTCATCAAGGGCGAGGGACAATGTTCGAGTGTGAAACCTGTAGAAACCGATACAGAAAATTGGAAAATTTTGAAAATCATAAGAAGTTTTACTGTTCTGAGTTGCATGGACCAAAAAGCAAGCCTGCTGTGCGTGATTCGGACCAGAATGTGGTAACGAGCAGCATATCTCCTCAAATATTACACTATCGAGTTGCTGTATCAACTGGAATCTTGGAACAGCCGCCACAGATCAGGAAAAGAAGAAAGGTCAAAAGTGTTGGTGATGATGATGAGCCACAGCAACAGGAATGTGGTAAATCCACAGACGTTAAAGAAACAGTTCTGTGTCAAAATACACCAGGGTCCTGTTCCAGCTCTTCCAAAAATAATGTTGTAATTACAGGGCAGTACAGTAGCATTCCACTGCCAAACTCTCAAATGCAGTTGGTTTCCAGGGGAACAGAAGAGAGTATGGAGCCAAAGCCTTCATCTACCTTCGAAAAGGTAAAACAAGTTTCCCAAGAAAGAGTAGAACTGAAAAGGCAGGGATCTGGAATTTCTGTGATTCAACATACTAATTCATTGAGTAGGCCTAGTTCATTTGAGAAGTCAGAGTCTTTTGAAAGAGCTTCGCCCGTTTCTTTTCAAGATGCAGACAACACTGCTAAGGCTATATCTCTCAATAATGCTGTAGTAATTTCAGTAGATGAATATTCAAACCAAAACCCTAGCCATTCTCATCGGTTCATTACAGATGTTTCTAGTATAGAAGTGCAAGAAATACTAAGTGTAGTCACTAATGAAAGAATCACATGTATGCCACAATCAAGGCTTGTTCGTCAGCATAATATTCAGGTCCCTGAGATTCTGGTAACAGAGGAACCTGACAGGGATGCAGAAAATACAGCAACTGACCAAGAAATAACAGAAAAGTTTAACTGGCCCCAGCGTAGTGAAAGTCTGTCAAATTTGCCAACAGAAAAACTCCCTCCAAAGAAGAAAAGGATTCGTCTTGCTGACCTTGAAAATTCATCTGGAGAATCTAGCTTTGACTCGACTCTTTCAAGAAGTCTTAGCCGTGATAGCAGTTTATCACGGGCTTCTAGTTTCTCAGCATCATTTGAGAAAGAAGACCTTTCTAAGACTGAATGTGCTTCCAATGTAGATGTTGCAACCAAATCGGAGTTTCTTATGCTTCCTTCTGGCTCAAATAATCTTGGTGTTCCCAGGGAAATGCGACGTGCTGCTTCCGAGCAGATCACCTGCACACAGCCCTCAATGGAAGTACCACAATACAGGAGTAAATCGTTTGACTGTGGAAGCATGTCTCCATCTTCACCGGTGTTGCCCACAGAAACAATCACTCCAAGATCTATCTGCACTGGAGTTACTGGTCATGTGCCTCTGCTAGAAAGGAGGCGAGGACCTTTTGTGAGACAAATCTCATTAAGTATTGCTCCGGAAAACACTCTTCCTCAGGGGATATCAACTTGTTTATTCCAGAAGGCTCCAGAAAGTTCTACAGCTCCATTTCATAAAATACAAGCATATTGCCATGCTCCAACTGTGCTTTCTGAAAGCTCTTTGCATTTACCAACATATATCAAGTCTTTAATAGAGTCCAACAAGGTAGTAAAAAACTGTAATTCTTCGTGCTTACCTCCTGTTGAACAAGCACAGTCTGACATAAGAGCCCAACCTAATCAGTCTTCACTGCATCACGACAAGCCAGCATCTGCTGATAAAACTCGAGAAGGTGAGGAACAAAACATCTGCTCTTCATCTAGCCCTTTCAATGAACCCGAACACTGTTTTACTCCTAAATATCAACTTCATCTTTTAACACGGCATGAAAATCCCATCTATGCTTGTGACCAAGCACCAAACAGGGAATTTCCCCATAACCAAGGTCTTGGCAATAGAGCCATTTCAATGAATATACTTTCTGATGTGTGTGACAGTACGCCAAGCAACTACCCAGTGCCTCAGCAAAATATGTCCACCAGTAATAAAGTTCAGCCAAGGTCTCATTTTGTGGTGCCTGTCCATGATTATAGTAACCTCTCACCATATGGCTGTTCCTCTATTACAAAACTACCGGAAATTTTAGTGACCCAGGATCAGGTGAATATGCCGCCTGTGTGCAAAGAAAATAATGTACCTGTGCCAAAACCCGAAGTTAACTTGTTGATGCCAATAGCTGTTGAAGATCCACCCAGAACACTTGAACACACATCTAAATCACCTGAAAATGAACATTTGTTTTCAGAAGCTGCAAACAAAAATTCTATTTCTGCTGGATCTTTCAGCTTGGTTCAGAAAGTGACAGGTGGGGGACTTCTTCCTCAACAAGAAGCAACAGCCTCAAGTAAGCGCATGCTTTCGCCAGCCAATAGTTTGGATATTGCCATGGAGAAAAACCAGAAGCGTGTGAAGGACGAAAGCGGGGCTGCTTTTACTAAAGAGGCTAGATCAGCACATTTGTTGAGTATGAAACTTGGTGAACAAAATAGGCCCAAGAAACCTGTGTTAGTCAGACAGGTTTGCACAACAGAACCCCTCGACGGCTCAGATCAGGAAGCAGTCGCACAGGAAAGGATAAAACAGGAAATAAAATGTCCTATGAAAGTTTTGTTGTGTGATAGCCCTTCAACTGATCCTTCCATCTCGCAAGTGTCTGACTCCATGAAGGAAACATCTGTATTGGCAAATGTTAAATTTTCGCTACCTTTGTGTTCTCCAAAACAGAAGTCTCCAGAGCCTTCCCTGATAAACAGTGACATTTTACATTTAAAATCTTCAGGCACTAGCCAAGAACGAAGGCTAACAGTGACTTGTCAGGGTAAGCAAATAAGTATCCAAGGCCAAGTAAAACTTAGATCGTCGATATCTGTGATCAATGCGGGAGACATGCATCGACTTTCATTCCCAAGTCTCAAGACTACGACTAGTTTCACCTGGTGTTATCTGTTAAAAAGGAAACCACTACAAATGCCTCAAAATGATTTGAAAACTTCAGCGTATTCTGCTTGGACGGTTAGTTCAATCAATCCCAATCCCCTGGGTTTGCCAACAAAAGTTGCTCTTTCGCTTCTTAATTCAAAGCAGAAGGACGGAAAACTGCTTTACTCTCAACCAGTAACTACTCGCCCCAGGTCTGATTTACTGGTCTACTCCAGCAAGTGGAAAAATCGTGCCAACAAGGTAATCCCTTTGCTTTGTGGTACTTTCTATAAAAAAAGGTGCTCATTGGTGTATGCCAATAGTATACAGTAATATACTAATATTTGTTTATATTTCCAAACATTGCCTATACCAGAAATGTGTTGTGACCTTGTTACTTATCACCTTATAATCATACAGCAGTTACTCATTCGATTTTGTCTGCTTTTTGTAGCAATTACCACTGGTGTGCATCTGGTTGTATAAGCACTCACATTTTTGCCAATAAAGATACAGGGGCTAATGGAGGAAAGTGATAATCCAAGATTATTTAAGGTGGTCAAATGAAGAAGTTGGGTTTGAAATGTAGAGCCCCATGATGAGGTTGGAGATAAGTGTCTTGCTCAAAGTAGCCTCACTAACACACAAATGCCTCAACAACGCTGCCCCCGCTACCTAGTCAATAGCATAAGCAAATACACCTCTAATAGTCCTACCAGAACTTCCAACGCAAACCTGCTCACAGTCCCCAGGTTCAAACACACCGAAATGGGTGGCAACAGCTTCCAGGTGAAAGCAGCCGAACACTGGAACTCCCTACCACCCTCCCTAAGGACACCCCAAACCTACACACATTTCAGACGCAACTATATCCATTGGATAAAGAACAATGACCACTATTGCTATCCAGCCCGCCGCAGTACACTATGTAAATTATGTTAATTTGTAAATTTGTAAACTTTTGTGCCCTCTCTGTAAATTTGTAAACTTTTTTCTGCCTTATCTGTAAATCTGAAAACTTTGTGCCTTCCATTGCCCATTGTATTTACTGTAATGCATAATAACCTGTAACCAAGCTGTGAATAACCTTGTTGCTCCAGCGCCCTCATACCCTTGGGTCTGGTGCGCAATACAAATGAATAAACTAAACTAAACTAAGTGGTAAAATAAAGGCAAATGGTATTACAGCCTGGTTTACCACACCGCCTGATTGAGTTGTAAGACCCAAAGGGGGACCCCTTTCAGAAAAATGGCAGTGTATTGGATACAGAATTACTACATGCCATAATACCTCAAATCTTCAATACATTTCCATGAGACTTCAGAAGGGCGAGGAACAAAAACCTATAAGTTCGAAAATCAGCAGTTACCACTGGCAGTAATTCCGTTTGGTGGTCTTCACATCCCAACCTTAAAAAGTAGAAAATTGGATCGTGGACAGTTCACTGCTGTGGACATTTTACCATATTTGTCTGTGGCATTATTATCTGGCCCAGCCCCCCAAACCCTCATTCAACACCCTAACTCCTACTCCCCTACACTATCTATTTTACTACCCCCAACCATTTACCCCCCCCATTAAAAAAGCTACAGAAAAAATGCAGTAAAAGGCCCCTTCACCAAATGCTAGTGGATGGTCGGTGAGCTGGGTGGATACCAGAAAATGTGCGCTTCCTTGAAGTCTCATAGGGGCCAATCACCAGATCATGTTGTTAACTTATGGGCAATCTTAAATAGTTAATTATGTGGGCAACTGTGAATTAAACCATAACAATACAGTTGTACATTTTAAAATGTTTGTCCCTTCTTTTATAGACTGACCATTGAACGCTAACCTTTCTTTTCTCGCATGACCCAGCGCCTATGTGAAATGCATAAATTGCCTTAAGATGCCCCAAAATCCGCCCATTGCATTTACAACCTGCCAGATGTATTCAAGGATATCGTGACGAGATAAATTCACATCACATGGATAGCTTTTTTCTTATCCTGTTCTTTCCTTTTGCAAATAATTGATGTTAGTTGATTAAGCCCAATTGTTGAATTCAAGTATAACTGACACCCCGAATGCCTTAAATTAACTGACAACACTGGCCCCAGTCAAGTGGTGTCCCGATGTTATGCTGTTTTCTGATCACCCTATTCCTGGTTGGATTTATTTATGTAACTTGACATTGCTTTAACGTACACAAAGTGCACCACCTGTGGTCTTTCAAGGGTCGGCGCATTTGCCATGCACTATTGCTGTGCAAAAAGGCTACGTGACAGAATGTTAATCACCAAAGATTTAGTAATTGTACTGGTTTATAGACTTGCTTACAAGTTTGTCATCTCAGCAGTTCCAATTACATGCATTGTTTTAGAAAGTGCTTCATCATGTATTACACAGTTCTAGATTGCTGCCACAAAAAATAATTGAATTAGTCAAAGCTATTTGGTAACTGTTTAAAATTACACTTGAATATATAAGCTTTCAACACAGTTATTTTCATTTTTAGGTTAAAACAAGAAAGAGAATTGCAAGGGCAGCCTGTAACAGGCTTGTCCCCACATTCCATTCACTCATGTTACTATTGCATAATGATTCACAATTACAATCGGGGCTACAAACCTCAAGTTGCAAGACACTAGACAGGCATAGAAAGTTGCATGCCCCCTCAGCAGACCAGATACACACAGTATACCATGTCTTACCCGCCAAGTTTCATTACGCACTAGCCAATCACCAATGGCAAGTGTAATCGTTCAGGCCTGACCTTATACCAGCCACATTTGCTTTCTGGCAAAACACAAAACAGAAGAATGGAAGCTGTTAAACATTAAAGAAATTACTAAAATCCTATGTGAAAGTTGAGAGAGTGGGTGATTTCCGTTGTACCATATGAGTTTTACTAATGCAATGATAGCTTTGTTTTTCCTAGTAACTGTTCTTTTGCTGGGAGCAATTACACAGGTTTACCACACTTTCTCATAAGGCCAGCACACATGCAACAGAATGTTGCACTTTTTTGCCCTTTTGATTGTGTCTTGGTTTAAATGAGCCAGATATGGGAGCACTAAGAAATGCTCCCACTGACCTCTATACTTTTGTTAGATTTGGTAATTGCATTAATTGCAGTCATTTGTGACAAGACAAGTAATCTGGCCTTGTCAAGAGGGAATGGGAGCCCCTCTCAGCCAGGGGTGGAATGCCTACCAGTGAGCAATCCAGAGCCAGTCCTATCCCTGAGGTAGACGGCAGTTGAAAAGGCCCCAATTTGTGCCACCCACACACCCTTTGTGCCATCATGTTTCTGTGCAGACCGCTGTTATCTCAGCTCTCCTTCAAATATCAGATATTTGCCAGTGTCTGTTGCTTTAAGAAACACAGCACATAAGTAGAAAACGAGAAAGCCCATCATGATATATATACGGATTAGAGAACTGATTTACCATTAGACCAAAACTGTGATCTGCCGCAGAGTGAGAGATCCACCAAGGAGTGAAACAACAACATTGCAGCAGACGCCCCTCAAATGCTACAGTGAGCCATGACTGGGAGAAAGGAAGCCGCACAGAGAGGCCGCCTCCCTATGCAGCACAACAGAGGACCTTGCGGATGTGCCGAGCAACAACGGCAAACCTGTGCAACAACACCACCACCACCAGGGACAGAAAGGGGAGTAGTACCTGCCCCAATTAATTTGGGGAGACCTGGAAAGAGGTGCTGGAAAATTAACCTGAACACTCGCATTCTCGGGCTGCTATCTCCATTGCACAGTGGACCTGCATGGAAAAAGTGGGCACAGCTTATCCTGTTACTTATGACTTTTCGCTTAACACACATGCTCCAGAAAGGGAAGACTGGTCCAGGGAGAGAGATCCAATCCCAGCAGAGAAAGAGGGATATAAGCAGGGAACAGGAAGCAGGAAGTGTGAACCATTTGGGCCAAGTCAGAGGTGGAGGGACGACCACAAGACTAGCAGGCGCGAGGACACAAAGCGGTGGACTGTGCAGGTGATAATTGTAGAAGGTTAAGTATTGGCTAGAGAGTGAAAGTGGTACTGCAATATGAGTTTTTGGTTGTGTGACAAGTATGGTTATAAGGGTCATTATAGGGAGTGACTGTGAAGTGTATGGTACTGAGTGAAAGAAGGGAGTTTGGGGAAATTGGAGGAAGGGGGAGGGAGAAGTAGTGTGAAGGAGGGAAATGTATGGAGGAGGGGAGGGGAGGTGCTGTTTGAGGCAGGGAGTTATAGAATAGTGGAAGGAGGGGCAACACCAAAGGGTGGAGGCAAGATGTATGAGAAGTGAGAATATCAAAGCGAGAGGAGATTAGTGGGAGGAGTGAAGTCAAGGGTATAAGAGGAAAGAGTAATAAAGGGTGAGGTGACCGTGACCATGTTGGACAGAAAACCTGAATCCAAGAGGGTATTTGTAATCTTCAAATCCTGGTAGAACACTTACAACTATATAGTGTAGGGAAAGTTTGAAATCCCTGAGGGATTTTAGAAGGTAAGGTGTTCAGCCTTTAGGTCCTCGCCTCTCACAGATTACAAAAATAGACAGTAGGGGTAAATCTAATGTATCTACTAACCTGCGGTCACGGATACCTGCGTTGGGATGGAAATGCGACTCAAGACGAGAGCGAGGGGATGGCCTTAGGGCCCACAAGAACATCAATAAATACCCATGAACCACCTCTGTGACTGGGAGTGATTCTTGTGCCATCTCTGACACAGTGTCTTGTCTGGTTTAGAAATAGGGCTTTGCGAAAGATTCACACACATACACATGTTATAATTAACTTAAGTGACAGTCACAGTGCCAACATCACATCAAGCCTGTGGTCTGCCTAAGAGTAGGACTGACAGGACCAGTCCTGAACTATTTCTGAACCCCCTGAGAGCAACTAGCTAGGAACTACTAGGTCTCAAAGAAATAGGGACCTCAGGACTGCATCTCCCAAGATCCATCAGGTTTAGAAATACAAAACCTGTAGTGGAGTAGGTAATGTCTTTCAGGTTTTCAGAAAATGATATGCCATGGGGAAACACTAGCACATCCAGACAGACCCCTTTGTCAACACGTGCAGATCCTCGAAGGAAAACAACCTAACTTATTCCAACCCCCTCTAGCAGCAGCAGTGCTTGTGAAGGAGAACAGTTTTCTCCCTCCTGTGCAGCTACAGCATTTAAGGAGAGAAATAGTTCCTTTCCCCTACCCAAAGGAAATATTATTGTGCACATGTGGGAACTTACTAGGCGGTTTCCTGTCCCTTGTGATAATATTTTAATACCAGAAACTGACAAAATAAGTTATGTGCAGGGGGGACAGCCAGGAGGTGAGGCGGGCAAATGCCAGCTCCTGCACGGGAAGCAAACCAAGAAATGGTGGCAAGCCTTTTAAAGTCTTTCCTCACCTGGTCTGGAATTGAAAGGCAATTAACCAACCAATTTGAAAGTTTCCCTCTCACCAGTGGAAGGACAGTGAGGGCTTTCAAACTGAGGTTGACATCCACAGAGAGCATCTCTGATCTGGAAGCTGAGGAGAGAAGTTTGTTGAGAAAGATGGAGAGCACCAGAGAAGGGGAACCCTTTGAGGCCAGAAAAAGGAGGGGTGTGCTCTAGTGATGGGGAGAGGTGTGTGCTCAAGGGAGGAGAAGAGCCTCCTGAACCCTCAGAAGGGAGCGTGCTCCTGTGAGGAAGAGGTTAGCCCCCGGTATCTCAGAAGAGGGGTGTGCTCTAGTGATGGGGAGGATAGCCACTTGAGACTAGAAGAGAGACCTTTGACCAAGGTGAAGGTGGGGTTGAAAAGTAGTAAGTGAATTTGATCCCCAGAACAGGGGATGTGTAACAGAAGAGGAGAGCCCCCTGAACTCCAGAAGAGGGATGTGTTCCATAAAGGAGGATGCAAAAGAGCCCGGTGAGGGGTTGGGTAACAGAGGGGGAGATCCCCAGGGCCCCTGAACAGGGGAGAAAGCAACTTGAGAAGGAGAGCCCCAAGAAGGAGAGGGCCTAGATGGAAGGGGGCAAATCCGCTTTAGTACTCCAGCGTTTTTTCAATTATTGTTATTAAAAGGAGCCACTTTAATTCTTTACTCTCCCTACATATGAAAACTATCCCTAACTAAGCAGCTGAATAAAATGTAAAAAAGTGCCACACACACATTTTAAAAGAGTCTTAACTTGGTGCAGGCAGCCTGGACAGGGCTACTGGTTGAAGTCCCACCCATACTCTGACTCCGGATGAGCTGGAGGGCCCAAACACTTCTTGGAAGCCGAGACCGTGTATGTTGTGTGGCCCAGGAGTACTAGCAGCAGTGTTCTGGCCTGGGTCCTGTGTGTCCAGTGCAGCCTGGGCGGTGTCTTAGTGCTGGGAGCCCCTTTGAGAGTCTTTGATGCCAGGCCATTTATGCCACAAACGGTTTGGCAGATGAGGCAGCATAGGAGGGCACCTGGAGCGAGTCTATATCCGGGCCACATATGCCAGAGGCATCCTAAGGTTATGGCACAGGTGGGGGAGAACAGCAACTTTTGCTGCCGGGCATTTGTCCGGTGGGGCCCGGGAGTTAACCATTGCCAGGAGGGTTGCTGCATTCTCCAACATCAGGCTTGGCCACAGCGGTGAAGGGTATGCTGTGCCCCACTTGGGCACAGGGCACCGTGTAAGAGAATAGAAGGCTTGGCCAGGCACCTCTCTGGCAACACACTAAGATGAGGCTGGATAAATCGGCATTTGTTAATTTACCAGTGAGGCTTCAGACTGGCATGCTGGCTTGACCCTCCTTTGTGAGGGTCTTGCCAACTGTCATAACAGTGCTCAATCCCACACCTTAAGTAACGTTCCATATGTATATGTTTGAGGGGACCCACGTCTGGGACATAGGCTAGATGGAGCCTTAACTTGGGCACAGCATGATGAATCCCAGGCTGTGACATCACTTTTTTTAATGTAAAACCATGTGCCCCTCATGGAAGCCCTCTTTCAGTGAAGGGTATGGGGTAGGGGGAATTATGTCTCTCTCTGTTCCCCCTTTATGGGTGAGCCATATATTTATGTTTGATCATGAAGTGCTTAAGGGACCCAATAGTGAGGTTATTGTCATAACCTACCAATTTATGGTATTTTTATTTATTAGTTGCAGTGAGTTAGCAGAACTTCCAATTTTTCTATTTAAGGTGGTGAGCCGCAAGAGACTGGGTTGGTCCAGCCGCCACCTGATGTGCCTCCCTCTGGGTGGATGAAATGGGATTGTGCAGGCTTGCTACCCCCTCTAGGACGTAGTATTAATGCACCCGGGCATCCATAGTTTCAGGCCACAACTGGGAGCAAGGCTTGAACAGCTCTTCAAGCTATACAGCCACAGTTTGTGGTATAAAACAGAGGGTTTCAACAAAGTGTTCTGCGTCCATTTGTGGACTTGCAGAACCCTCAGACTATAACAGGAACATGTCCAGAACTTACCCGCAGAGGAGAAACGGAAAGCAGAGCTACCGCAAACCACACAGTCAAGCAGCAATTCTCAGGCAGTATACTCCCCGTGCCTGGGAGGATGCAGAACACCACATAAAGAATTGCTATGGGCAAGAATCCAAGATGGCGCCAACATTGCACTGCAGCTACAAAGCTGCAGAACCACCAACTGAGAGTAGCCCGACGATTAACCTATGCAGATAGGTTGCTTGTTAGGCAGTTCAGAGACCGTTAACGGGAACAGGGGGAAAAGCCCAATCACGATATTGACAGAACCTTCTAGCAGGGCCAGCCAATCGAAAGGGTGACACAAATGCACATATTAAGGCACACAAAAGAGCCTAGATGAGCAGAGTTGGAGGCAGACCGGGAGAAGGATGTGTTTCTCACTGCTTCCTGCCAAGAAAGGGAGACTGTCACTTGGTATGGGGTGGCCACTTTGCCGCTTTCCCTGCTTGCTACCTGGTCCCTGATACGAGGGTGTGATGCCTGCCAGAGGTATGTGAGAGACCTGAAACTGAAGACCTAAGTCAGAGATCAGTCAGAAAACTGAACAGGTGCATATACTGATTAACCAGTATTCTAGGAGAGACCTGAAGGTGATTGCTGAGGAACCCGCGGCCCATGAAAGACTGGAACAAGTGAATGCAGAGGAACCAGAGGTTGTGAAAGGCCTGATGTTGATAAGGTCTGGGAAAGAACTGAATGTAGTAATGCTGGGAACAAGAGGCCGTGGAGAAACCTGTTATAAGAATCACACGTTCTGATCGAGACCTGCCTGGTATCGTAGAGCAACAGACATGGACAAGAGAACCAATGATGCAACTAGGAGCACTAGAAGAAAACCCACTACAATCTGAGATTCGAAATGCTGAAGCCCAAAGGCCCAGAAATGTGGGAGAGGTAAAGGTGCAGTGTGAAAGCAGGACGACTAAAGAATAGATCAAGACACTGAGTCTCCAAGGGAACGTTTCTTTATGTTGCACTTAAATTAGGGCTGGCCTATTTATAGGATTTTTGTACTCCTTTGTCAGTAAACCCTTGGAACATTTTGTGTTTTAATTTAGGGTTTTACAGGATACTAAGGACTTGTTTAAGACTAAGTTTTGGATCCTTCTCTTGGTCACTCCTTTCGGCATTAATTTGTAGGATGAGTCCTGCAGGGACAGGACTCTTCAAGACTGGGTTACAACCTTTTTCATTTTGAAAAGACCAGGCTGGGTGTATTGGATACACCAAGAGGATCCCACTTTGTGTTGTCCAATCCCTGACACAGGTTCATTGTGAACGTCCTTGTCATTTGTAGCTCATTCCATAATTCTTACAGGCATGTTCCAACCTCCTACCTGAATTGTCACAGAATAAACACATTATTTAAATCAATTTCTGTTGCATCACCGTCATCATTGCTTAAGCTTCATGCATGACTGATTGACTAGATAGCAGGTGCCTGACTCACTGTCACAAAACGACTTCTGACCTCAGTTTAATTCTTCTCCCATTATGAATAAATCACATGGACTGTTTTGGTTCTTCCAGGAAACAAAACCTTAAGTCATTTTAGACTTCGGCTGTTTACTTTTGGATTCATTTCAAAATTAGGTAAATTACATCAGGAGTCTTTGGGGTACCAGCTGAGAGCAGGGAGTGCATACAAAACTTTGTTGATGGGAGAAAAGATGGGTTGAGACCAGAGGAGACGCCTACAAACATTTTGCAAGTTTCTTCAGTTGTGTCCATTGAGTCTAATGTGTTTTTTATCATTCATAGATCAATTAAAGATTCATTTAGGAAAAAGTTCCACTTCTTTACTTAACGTGTTTCATCTGCCAACATTAAAAGTAAAATTTGCGGTGCTACAAAATGACTGCTACCCTTACAGAAAACCTCTTCCGTTGACCTTGGTTAGGTATTTTTATTTTTGTCGTATGAAAGCTTGCATCACACTTATTAAAAATGAAGATTGTGTGCATGATCTGTGACCATTTAATTGTTATGTCTTGGACTCTTCACTCTTCCCCATAACATTAATTTATTCACCCTTGAGCCCACCTACCCTTTCCAGATTATCAATCATGTAACTTCAAATTGTACATTTATCAAGCTTTGTAATTAATACGGCCCTACAGATAAGTAGGCCACCCACCAATTGTATTCCCTAAACACAGGAAAATACTTGCACCAAAAATAGGTAGACGATTTATAGGATGCTGCTCCCTACTTCCACCCATACAGCTCCATGGATATGTGTGGGTCAAGGGTTCCATCTGAGGTACTGTTAATTTGCATGGATTTCAAAAAGATATGTTTTAGAGTTCACATCCTTTTTCTATGATGTAAATAGATAGGGTAGGGAAGTGACAGGAAGAAAGGGAAAGGAGTGGCGTTTCAGTTGCGGGAAGGAACTGCCTGTGAGCACACACACTCTCTAATCAAAGACTGCATTCAGTCTGGGAAGTGGCACGTGTTGCCCACTGCATCCAACACACTTCATTCAACCAACCATGAGCGTGGATCTATAAGCTCCAAAAACATTTGCCTTCATCAAAAATAAACTCTCCATTGCTACGTCAGGCGTCAAAGACAACAGCATTGTACTCCTGTCATCTCTTCAATCGAAACTGGTGGACACGAAGGTCACTAGGGAACTGTATCAACCAAATGTCTCCTGTGTCAGAAAGCATGGTTCCACAAGATGGATACTCTGGTAGAGTCAACACTTGGTTGCTGTTCCACATGCATGGCCATATAGCACCACGAACATTGCCTGAGCCTGTACAAATGATGGTGTTGCCAACAGCCATATGGGAAGAAGTTGCATTCGACCTGTTTAGCCCTTTGCCAAGTGGCGTATTTATTCTCGTAGAGATTGATGAAATGTCATGATACCCAGTTATACAGATGGTCCAAATCCACAGAAGCTTC
Source organism: Ambystoma mexicanum (assembly GCF_040938575.1). Classification (NCBI taxonomy): domain Eukaryota; kingdom Metazoa; phylum Chordata; class Amphibia; order Caudata; family Ambystomatidae; genus Ambystoma; species Ambystoma mexicanum. The sequence goes on along the minus strand of NC_090933.1, from coordinate 19,584,968 downwards.
AGAGATGATCCCTGCTCTAGATAAGATCTTCACAGCAAATGGTATTCCTTCAACAGTAAAATCGGATAATGGACATAGGAGATTTTGCTCTGTTTGCAGAATACATAGGTTTTTGTCATTGGAAGATCACACCATTATGGCCATAGGCAAATGGCACATGGAGCGATTTATGGGCAACATTACACAAAATTACTAAATACCACATCACTAAACAATCGCTCTCACAAGAGCGTTGTTATCTTGTGCAAGACTATTGAAACACGCTCCTCCGTACCAGTGGCAAAATGTTAATCTGAGTGAGTTGATGTTCAACACAAATGCGAGGACACGTTTACCCAATGTGACAGAGAAACTCATTGATGAAGACACACTGGAGGAATTACAAGCACGTGATGCCAATAGAAAGCAGAAAATGAAAAAAAAATGCAGACCAGGGGTGCACGACATTCTTCATTCCAACAAGGAGATGGCGTACGTGTTAGAGGACCACCAACTCACTATGATATTCCGGCATTTCATCATAAGCCATTGACAGTCGCAAGAGTTCATGGGTCCATGTTGGTTCCATGTTCATTTGCCAACAGACTGTTTTTCCAAGCAATTGCGGCACCCGACATTATTTATTATTATTTGGGTGGGTCACTCCAAATCTTTAATTCCCCTATTCTTTTACCACAATCCCCTCCCCATTGATTTTAAACCTCCCCCGCACTCCCTTATATTTCGCTGAGTTTTTTCCAAGTAATTTCATGGTCGGAAATGACTTTTAAAAAAAGTCTGTCGGCAAATGAACGCGATACCGTCCATGATATCAGCTGTAAAAAATGAACATCAAATCACAAGGAATGTTTCGTTCTTCAGAAAGTCACTGGCAATGGATAGTCTCCGGAGGATAGCTCAGGGACAACGTGCTCCCCTTGAAAGCAAGACGACACGGAACAACACAGGTTCTATTTCTGGGTCCCTGCTTGGAACCCTCTGGATATTAAGCGCGTTATAAGTAACCAATTAAAATTAAAATGTTCTTTGTAAAACTAAGTGCTCATCAGAAGACTGTGAGATGGCTGATGATGCAGATGGTGACGTTCACACAAGCATAGCTGTGTTGTCATTGTAAAAACAGCGTTATCAAACACTCGTTAAGTAAAGGTGGGATGTCACGTCCTTTTTCTACTGATGAGAAGTGACAGGAAGTAAGGGGAAGGGGGGGTTTCAGTTACATTGAGAAGAGAATAAAATAAGTTAAAAGCAACTTTGGGTCCTGTCTGATTATTAATATAAAGCATGCCGTGTCATGCTGAGACATAACAGTTCAAATACATTTTACACATCTACAAAAATAACTCAATTGGGAATGGGAATTCCTTTTTTGACTCCCTAAACCATCAATGTACTCCTAAATTAAAAAATAGAGCACAAAAATAACCCAACATGAAAATCTACCTAGAGACAATGAACACGACTAGTCTTCTAGCTGCTGTTTGTTTTTCTAAGTTACGTACGTTTAATGATTTCATTTACAACGTGCATTAAAACCTTCTGCTAATATTGTGAGCAATAGAATGAAACCGTCATAGCGTCTCCGTTGCTAGCTTGAACAGTTAACTAGCTATCCAGATTGTCCTATAAAAATGAACACACTCATCTACCCAACTTCAGATAAACAGAAGCATATTTTCCTTTCCTGAGTCATGGGGACTCCCCCGTAGTAGTCGCTCCTATTTGTTTGTAGAAGACGTTTGCGATGCGCTGCGGATAAGGACGTCGCCAACTCAGTCAACAGTGCCCTCGCGTGGTCACTCTGTAACATTAAGTGTTGCAAAGAAGGAACTGTTTACAAAAGAGAAAGGTACACCATAAGACTGTTAAACCAAGACCCATGCTTGCAGAAAACGCATTTTGCGGTAAACCTTTGCTACGCTGTAGATTGTGAGGTTTACACACTCAACGTGCTTTTAAAGAGATTGAGGGTTAACATTTTGTGTCGGGTATATTTTAACGTAACGTTGAGTCGCCACATAACATGGAATCAAGTGCACAAGATGGCAACTTGTGGAAGACTGTACCAAAGGAATGCAGCCCTAAAGTGAAGGCTCCCTGCTCGTCGGTGTATCGACTGTAGACTGCCAGATGTGTTTTACAGTCAGGAACATGTCTTAGCTAAAAAGTTACATGTCTATAAAAGGCGCTTATGAATCCTTGTCGAATGTGGATTTTTCCCCACATTCTAATAGGGGAGAGACTAGGAAATCTTCAGAGCAGAAGAGCTGAGATTTCTTTTTCCCCTGTAGGAGCCCGCTCCTACTACCTTTTTCTCTGCTACCCTCACTGTGTGAAGCCCTCCATTGCTCCCTGAAGCTAGGTCCACGCTCAATAAATACCATAATCAAAATAATTTCAAGACTGAATTAGGTAGGCAGCAAGGTCCAAGAGCACCTGCAATTTAAGGTATATTTAACCACGTATATCTAGTTCTTTGTGTATCAACATCCTGATCAGCGGACCTCAGCAAGAGCCAGACTGCTATTTGGAAATCTTGATCAGTGGTCCAGCGATGCAAAGTACAGGGCTGGGTGGGCTTAGTTGAGCAACTTCTAAGTACCATTTTCCAAAAGAGATGGGACTGAGTGTGCTTCATCTCAACCTACTACTCTTCTGCAGCCTTTGTATTTCCAAAATAAAATACGCTCATCACAGGTCTGCGGAATTCAGCCTTCAGATGTTTCTTGTGATCACCACTGCAAAGGTGCCTCGGTCTTGCACACCTGTTGTCTATCATAGAAGCCAAAAATGGGAAAAGAAGACCCCTAGGCTCACTCCCTTGCCAAATGTTTCCAAAGTGGAAGCATAGGTATTATTTCTTCATGACATCAGAGCAAAGTGAAAAACATAATAAATGTATTTGCTGAAAGAAATCTAATGAAATGATTTTGTTGTAGCGGTTTGAGAGGCCACCCTCAACACAGGGAGTTTCTTCCCTCCTTTGCTGTGTCACACAATAAACGGTTAATGTCCGTTCTTTTATTCAGCCCTATCCCAGCCTCATTTCATGCCCCTCGGATCCCTCGCCCTGAGCTACCAATGAGCCAAGAACCAGGCCGGTGTACAGGAAATATATTTATTTGAATTATAGGTAATAGAAATCACACTAAACTAAACTACACATGCCACAATTAACTTCTTGTTACACAAATAATTCACACCAATGGGTTGAGCAAAGAGCACAAATCACAATTCTTTGCTTTCTACAAATTTTGCTTCAAGAAATAATTAACCTTATCAATAAACAAAAACAATTATGTATGCAATGCTGTGCAATTTTGATTTTTCTGCATGCTTAAAGGCTAGCAGTTTAATTTTACAAATTTGTGCAAATGCATATGGCAATTATTATTTCACCACACTTTCGCTTTAAAATAAACAAATGGGGCCTCATTCCGAGTACGGCGCTAACCAATGGCGCTATTAACGCCTTGGTTGACGCCGTACCTGGACCTGCAGCGCCTTGGTGGATGGCGGAATTACCGCCCCATTCCAAGGTTGGCGGGGCGGTAATTCCCCATTCACCAAGGCTCTTCCCCATTCCCAAATGAGCCCCCATAGGGCTCAATGGGAATGGGGAAGATGCAAATAACGGTGACCGTTCATCACAGTCACCGTTATTGGCTTGGAGGCCCCTTTGCGCCCTCGACTTTAACACCTGCTCAAAGCAGGCGTTAAGGGCGAGGGCGCAAAGGGAACTCGGAGTATAGCGGTAAGGGATCACAGCCACCGGTCTCGTTACCGGTGGCCGCTATCCCTTACCGCCATACTCGGAATGAGGCCCATGGTGATTTACCAGTTTGTTTTTCAGACCCTCTTACTTTGGTCTATGTTGGAGAAGTCGGACTGAAAAATTGGAATGATTTGGTAATTTTGGATTTCGGAGCCCCCTCCACTAAAGGCCTGTGTTGGGAAGCTGGCAGATTAGGGATTTTTTTAGGGATTTTTTTAGTTATGGGACGAAGACTTCCCTCTTCCTAAAGAGGTCGGGTTCAACAGGACAAATGGGATCACCCAATAAAAGTACAGTCTATAGTTTCAGCGCACACCAGGAATGAGCATTGTTAAATTCGAATTTTAATAATTTGCAATCCCCATTTGTTCTTATGTCAAATGTTTGGCAAAAACTACTTGTGTCAAAAACTTTTGATTTACTAGTAACTGCAATAATATATGTATTTTGTAAAGCTGTCATTAGAGGCTCAGCATGGAAGTTGTGGAGCCGATGGAGGACCCACCTTTGAGTGTGCCGCCACATTTATCCAGTGTGGTCTAGTTTTTCCGGGCCGGTTTCCTTATCTTCCCTCTGGCCACGCCCCTCTGTGCCTTGCAACTTTAGTGCCTTCTAATGTACGCTCTTGCCCGGTTCGCCTCGCAAACCTTGCTACTTTTCCTCTGTGATTTCTAGTATCTGCCTTTGACCCTCTCCTGCACTCGCCCTGTTTCAGTTGCCTTTTGCCTTTTCGTATCCCTCCCTTTTCTTATTGCCCTTCGGTGTTTGCCACCGCTTCTGTCGTTTCTTTTCCATTTTTAAGTTATTACGCCTCCTCGGCGTCTGTAGTCTTTCTCTTTAGCTGCTTTCTCTCTTTCTGCCATCTACAGCATTCAGCACCCGGGCTCAGGTATTCTGCCAGCCTGTTTCATCTCGCCCGGTACTTTCCCTACCTTCTCTCTCTGGCCGCCTGGCCATCTGTTTCTCTCTCTCGCACTCCGGCTTCTGTAAGGGTCCAGTCCCTCGGAGCTCCTCGTATATTGCCATCTCCATGGAGCCAGAAGCTATCTCGCTGTTCTCATTTTTTCTTGGTGTTCTTACAAGTGTTCTGGCATGGATGACATCACCCCTGCTCCTTATTTTCTTATCCGCTGAACACTCATGTGTTTTCTCTGGACTCTTTCACAGACTTTGGATTCTTCCTTTTCCTTTTAGCAATTTTCTCTACTTTGTATCCTTACCTGTTCTACTGTGCCTGTATATCTCTTCACTCCTCAGCCTTTCCATTGGACTCTACTAAGGAGTATTATTCTTACGTTCAAGAAACACCATCCAGCTGACCATGTTTGAGACCTTACTTATCACAGTTTTTTTCCTTCCTCCATTGGCTTTTTCCCCAAAACCTGGGCTGCGCAGGGGAGATGTCACTTTTGTCTTGGTGGTACTACATCAGACAACAGGGGTGAATTCCTGGAACAGACCCTACCTCTTCAAGAAAAAGACGAGAACACTTGAGGACCCCTTCATTAAATTCTCTGCATCTGACTCCTCAACCAGTGAAAGCAATTCAGAGACTCAGGTGAGATCTGCCCAGTTTGACAAATTGCAACGCCCAAAGTTGGCTACTGTGGAGCAAGTGCAAGAACTATTGTCAGCAGTATAAGGTTTATCCATAGAAGTACAAGGACTTAAAGCTGAAAACGCAGTTCTTCGACAGATGGCTACCAACAGAGATGCTCAACTCACTGACCTACCACCTTCGGCCCTTGCTGCAGGAAAGTTTGACTGATCTCCCAAAAGAGTATTGGAATTTGTAGATGCCTGTCTGGTATACTTCACTTTTTTCGGCCTTATGATCATACTAGTGGGTTTCTTCATCTCCAATATGGTGGCTAATGCCTTAGCCTGGGCTACCCCACTAGTGACTTCCGCCAATCTCGTCCTTCAGGATTATTATGCTTTTGTGGCACTTCTTCGCCAGACATTCGAGAAGCAACAAATCAGCTTCTCGGCTGGAGAATCTCTACTCGACATAAAACAGGGTTCCATGGATTTGATGACCTACTTGCCAGCTTTAAAACGCCTTGGAAGTGAAGTATGGTGGTCAGAATCTGTCCAGTTTACGGTCTTCAGGTGAGGTCTGAACGAAGAACTCAAGGATGACTTGGCATGTATACCTCATCCTACATCTCTAGAGGATCTATTTTCCCTGGTTTTACAAATAGACTATAGGATCTCGGAAAGAAGAGCCGAAAGAAGGAAAGGACGTACACTGGCTCTCCCTCCATCTACACACCAGACGGCTTCTTATTCCACTTCAAGTCGTTCTCAAGAAGAACAAATGCAAGTGGGCACTGCTCGAGGGCCTTTTACCCCAACTGAAAGACAAAGACGCAGAGATAAGGTTATTTGTCTATATTGCGCCTTTGACTCCTATCTACTATGTGATTTCCCTGATGTACCCCCTCGAAGACAGGGAAACAACATGGCCCGGTGTTAGGATGAACCACTAACAGGGGTCCCGCCGAAGGTTTCAATTCCTTCTGCCTACCACTGGATCCGAAGATTACACACGCTTGATGGTGGCCCGCACCATTTTACTATGGAACAGGTTACCAGGCAGAGAGGTGTTAACCCTGCTTGACAGCGGTGCCGCAGGCAACTTCCTGGACATCATTTGGGCTAAGACAGAAGGATTGCATCTACTCTCCAAGAAGGAGGAACAGGCGGTTGAAGGTGTGGATGGTCATCCCTTGTGTTCAGGTCCCATCAACCAATCCACTGCACCACTCCAGGAGATCATCAATGACCACCACGAAACCATAGCCTTCAACGTCATAAGGACAGCTCATTTTCCGGTCATCCTAGGTATTCCCGGGCTTCGCAAGCACAACCCTCTCATTGACTGGTCTCTCAATTCTATATCATTCCGATTTGAGTTTTGCAGAAGGCAATGTGCGTCAGCTCATCAAACGGAGAGCATGACTGTGTCATTTTTTCCTCAATCTTCGACTGGAGTCAACTGTCTCTCATCCATCTTCCATGACTACGCAGATATTTTCGAAGATAAGATCCCAAAGGATCTACCAACTCACTGTCCAGAGGACTACGCCATTGACATCCTACCCAACTCCATTGTTCCCTTTGGTCACATGTATTCCCTGACTATCCCTCAGCGAACAGCTCTACGGAGTACTTGGACCAAAACTTTCAGAACAGGCTTATTCGCCACTCGAAATCACCTGCCAGAGCATCCCTCTTCTTCATAGCTAAGAGGGACACTACTGAACTTAGGCCTTGCATCAACTACCGTGGCCTTGTTCAGGACGAGAGGAATTCACTGACGGGCCCATAGGTCATCGTTCACCCTCTAGAACTTGTAAGACAAGATATCTGCACCATGTGAGGACAGGGGGTGCAGGATTCACTTACTCCAACACGACTCAATAATGAGGACTCAGTAAGTTGGCAAAGGAAAGTCTGTTTAATGACAAGTACATCAAACAGAGAAACAAATGGAAATCAGCAGCATTGCGATCACCTGTCTCGCTCCGACCTCCTCGAACTTCAGTCGAACAGTCATTGTTATAGGCAAAACTCATCACTGACGTCTTATTCTATAAAAGGAAAGGTAACTTAATTATAGGTATTATTTCTGTATATGATAATGGGGCATGCGGATTGGATAACTCTCATCGGGTGGGCATCTACGCCCATCGCTCTACATTACGCATGATAGACGTCACTACAACTACGACGTCTTATTGGTTCTACTATCTATACGACTCCAGATAACTTGGTCCATTGTGATTGGGCAGGTTACACCCCTAGACATAAATCCCTGTTTTAATTAGCAGCATGCAGAATGGACACCCCTGTGCCTGGTGTCCCAGGTTTCACCCTGCCTCCCTTCCATCAATCAGTGTTTTAGGGCGATGTGTCAATTAGTTGGCTAAGGATGGCCTCGAAACTGTAGTCTCTTATCGGGAAATGTTATGGCATCCTCAGGTCCTGGATGACATCAGGCGGTGTTACTTCTTAAAGCCTGGCTGGTCACGTGTTAGTTCACCATGAATCTGCCTCAGTTTCCAACATTTAGTGCATTTAATTCTGTTTCAGCCTCGCCACCTGCATGGGCTTCCCTTATCTTGACCTTCATGAGGCAGGCTGGTATGCTCTGAAGTTTGAGTCTTGTTAGCTGATGCTCTCCTCCCTTTCTCTGGTTGACCTCGATTTCCTATGCATGAGCCGCTCTTTGCTGAGTTTCGATTCCGCTCCTTCTCTTGCCTTTGGCTGGGTTATGAAACCTGGCCTGTCAGGCCTCTGGCTGCTTGGGTACATTTCTGCTTTTACAAAATGGAATCACACTTGTATAATGTTCCTTATTGAGGTAGAGATATGATTGGCGCTTGCCGCTCTATCTTCTACTAAGCATTGCAAGCAGTATCGATTCTTAGCATCGTGCGTTTCAAGCATATTTACACACGTTTAACAAGTTGGTTACTTCCATCTTGTCTCGTAGCACTGTTTCCTTATGTTTTAGCATTGTCTCTTCTCTGTGTCCATTACATTTATTTTCGTAGTTACTCGGACTGCCGTGCTTGTCTTCGATAGCTGCTTTTGTTCATTCATGAGTCTGTTCAGGCCCTTGTGTCATTTCCACTGGCCTTCCATTAAGGCTTTTGGGGTCTCTTCGTGGACCGTATGTAGATACTTCTCATTTCGTATCAGCGGCTGGTATGGCTGTCTGGTAGGGTACCGTGCTGCCCAGGGTTGTCTGGTTATGGATGCTTCAACAGGTATGGATCTTCTGATGTATACTGGGCAGAGTCCCAGTGCAGCTCTTTGTAGGTTAATTTGCTCTTCATACGTCACATACCTTGGCGAGTACGCTCCTGATACCTCGAAATGAGGGGAGGGGTGCCGGCCATGTCTGGTACCTCCTCTACCCTCCCCCCTCTGGTCGGTTCATCAACCACTTCTGCAACCTCCTTTGCATTTATTTCTTTTGATTCTTCGGTGTCATGTTCATTGTCTTCAGGGTTCGTAAATGATGGTGTGAATGTGTGAGCCTCTGGAGTCCATATTTTTATCACTCCCTTCAAACTCCCTGCTGTTTTCACATGTTCGTCTTTGTTCCATGTCATTAGCTGACATTGTCCATTTGGGCTGCAGTAGATCCATTTTCCTTCATACCTTCTTCGTTTCTTAGGGTATGTGAACCTTGTTCCTTCTGGCGCAAATTTGCTGGCTTTCACAAAGTCTCTTATTTCTTCTTCAGTCGGGTCTCTGGGCTTCCACCCTCGCTCGACATCACCCATCATTTTCATCCCTATAGCTTTCTTCGCAGTTTTCTGGCACTGTGTAATGATTATCTTGATAACACAGAATCCTAGCAATACCATTTCTAGTAGAGCTCCCAGAAACTTGAGTATATCTGCCATCCATTGTGGGACCCACGAGAATAGGTCTCCAAACCAGCTGTCATCGTCCACTTCATCACTTTCATCAATCATCTGGTTTTTCAGGTTTGTCAACATGCTTATGGCCTCTGTTAGGGTTCCGTTTTCTTCATCGTGTGATGGTACAAATGTGCAATATGATTCTGATTTTTGCACAAATACCTCCATCCATTGCAGTGATCATGTCAAGCACATATCTGTTTTGGAGGGTCATCAGTCCTGATTGCTCTCAGCTCTTCTTTGATCGCGTTGAATCCTTTTATAGTGGTATTGATGGTCTGCAATAACTCCCATCTGGTTATCTGCAACCATTTAGCATTCACTCCAACTTGGATGTGGGGCAGGAGTAGTGTTGTGAATACTGCTGAGGTGAGGCTGAACAGCCTGTGTTCGTACGGGATTGCATGGAATGCCTCTTCTGATTTGGGAGAAAAGTAATTTTCCCTCTTCATCATGGATACCAGTTTCACAGATCTCCTTCTTCTTAGATGAGCATCTGCTTTCGGGAATCTGTCCAACTTCAGGTCATTCTTAGGGATCACTAGCGCGGGAACGTGGACGTTCACTAGTGTGCATATGCCTCCCCAGTTTTTCGGCAGCCTTATGTATGCCATGGATCCACACCACAATAATGGTCCATGTTAACTGTGGTACCTTGTGTCATTCCTGGGGCTTCAAAGATTCTTCCGCAGTTTACATTCTCGCCCATCTTTCTTGTGCCATTACTTCTGAAGCATAGTTTCGGGCTTTCCAGTGGTACTATTTGCAGGTGTCCTTGTTAGGAAAAATTTCTTAATCGTAGGTAATTTTCCTTCCATGTGGCAACCCCTAAACTTTTTGCTGTTGTTTTCACCCTGATCTAGACTTTGCCAGAGAAGCGCAGCCTTCTGCCGCACTCCTCTGGGCCTTCGCTCCATTCTTAGGGGGAAACTGACATGCCCTTAAAACAGTACCGGGAAACGTTGTTTTCCGTAGTTCTTTTATCATGTTGCAGCTTTCACGCAACATGACACAAGAGGGCACTGTAAGCTAAGTTACTGCTCTCTTGGGTCTCTAGTCACTCTACAGGCCCTATACACTCTCTTTGGATTGTTAACGAACGGTGCAAGTGAATCACGGACAGGACTGGTGGCAGCAATCGTTTCTTTGTGTTTTGAACTCCTTTTGGCTGTTTAAGCGCGTTTCTCATGCTTAGCCCAAAATGGTGGCCTGGCTTCCAAAATGGCCAGACCACGAGGCTCTTCGTCCTGCCCGCTGACCGTCTTGCCCCCTTCACCTTCCCCAGGTCGAGCCGACCCGGGGCCTTCCTTATTTGGGCATGTACTTTCCTGCGAAACACAGATGCTTTCTCTGGCTTCTACAGGCCTTGTGTGTGCCTCCAGGATGTGGGCTGGGATGTCTGGTCCCAATACACATCCTGGGTGCCAGAGAGTCTAGTGTGTCTTGAATGCCTGGGACCACCGTGGTCCGTGATAGGTCCACGTATGGTGTGAGTGTTTTGAGAGCAGATCTGCCATTGGGTCCTCTCCGTTTTGGCGCAAAGGGACCTCTGGATAAGAGGAGGCTGGAAACACCACTACCATGTCGATCTCCTGAGTTCTCACGAACGCCGGATACAGGAGCCGAGTATCCTGCAACCACGAGGCTGAACCAAGGAATCGCTGGTGACCCGCTGAAGGACTGCTCCTCTGCACTGCTGTCGCTCTGTGAAACCATTCTTCCTCTGATCGAACGAGACGGCCTGTACTGGTACTTCGACCCTTTGGAATAGTGGGAACAATTATTCTCGGCATCTTCATCATCTCCTGCACGTAAGCCTTTCGGAAGCGTCTCTGGGACATCCAGTGGACTGACCAGCTTACCCAGGAGTCTTGCTCTGTTACCGCTGTCAGGTTGTGTTGTATTACGAGTCCTTAGCACTCTCACACGATTCGTTCACTTGGCATTCCCAGGTCTGACGTGAGAAGTGTACATTGGGCTGAAACGCACAGCCGCTTCGTTGCCCTGCTGTGGTAACAATCTGTGCGGGTTCACTGCGTTTGGGACATCCTCAACTCTAACTTCTGCTCCCGCGGAATCTACACAACGCCAAGACGTCCCCTGCTCGCATCTGAACCTGCCAGCACTGAAACTGACGCGGAGAAGCCTGGGTCTGCCTGCATCGGGGACCGGTGAGTAGCAACGCTAGGAACTGGTCGCCCTCCTGCAGTAGCCTGTAGCTTTTCCTCGCTGTGTTAAACAGCACACCTTTTTCGCACTCGCGGTCTGCTTCTACCTGCAAGTGGAGGCCGCGCTTGAGTAGCAGAGATCTGTTCGCCCTCCTTTGTTCACCACTCTGAACTGCCTGACTTCCTTGAAGAGACTCCCCTTGGTCCATCGGCACCAGAGTGTGCAGGTACTTTTGAGCACAAGGCTCCACTCTTCGTTGGGCTCGGACTTCCTTCTAGTTAGGTGGCCATTGAAGGCGAACTGGGTCTAAACGAGTACTTGCACTGCCTGTTTTCCTCCCCATCTAGGTGGTCTGCATATTTTGTGCTTCTAACTCTTTAGACCCTCCGGTAATTGTATATATATTGTATTTGATTGTGATGTGTTGGTTTACTTGAGTTTTATCGTGATTCTTTACTATGGTCAATATTACAAAGGCCTTGTAATAAATGTGTCTATATTTTTAATATAACACCTGCTTGGAGTAATTTGTAAGCGTCCTTGCTTTGTTTGCTCATTGCGGGCTTTCAGTCACCCTCACCCCGCATCTGCATCGCTGTGGTAGGAGAAGGTTTTGTGTTTCCTTTCCTTCCCTTTTGTATTTTGTCATAGACTTCCTCCAACCGCCATTGGCTCCCCAGCCTCCTAACGCGTGGTCGTGTTGTAGGCCTGAGGATTGTTCCTTGCGTTGGAGCAGGTGTGCTTGCTGTTATAGTCTCTATAGTGCTGCCTTTCAGCTCCTCGTGCAGTTTCTTTGCTCAGACTATGAAAGGGAACAAATAGTCTATCAGCATTTGTGTTTTCTCTGTGAATACCTTCGTGGCCACTTCTGTTCTTTTGAGGGATTTTGTTATGCCCTCTCTCTCTCTCTCTCGTGTTTTACTTGGCTCCTCTTCGGTACTTCCACTATATTCTGGAACTGATTGTTCGGCAGGCAGTCTCCCCTTCTCTGCTGCCTTCGTTGGAGGCCCTGTAGCCATTGACACTTGCCCTTGTCTGTGTGCATGCTGTGTGTGGGTGCGTGCAGTGGTTTCAGTGCAGCGTTTTCATTCATTCCGTGCTGACCCTGTCTCCAGCTTTTCTCTTCATTTGTTACCTCAAATGTGTCTAAATCATTGCTCATTACTTTTAAATGTAGTTCGTTACTTTTATCATCAGGTTTTCTTTGGACTGGAATGACTGTATAGGGTCTGGGTGCTTTTGTAGGCCCCAGATGTTCATTATCTGGTGGGTGCACTGAGATTGGGACACTTCGTGCACCAATAAAGAACGCAGTTCTGATTGTTAATGACAGAGAAACAATAATAATAACTATACATATACAAATAATCGTTCAGAACGACAATTTGCAGCATTTTCTTCCAGGGAAGTGGGGGCGCCCTTCTGTTGGGGGTAAAACCAAGTTACTGTTCTGTGCCTACCTTTCGAATGAGTTCATAGTCAGTTATTTATTCCTTCTCTTGCTCTGGTCTCGTAGTTCGAGAGTTCATTACTATTAAAGTGCAGAGTTCTTCTCCAAATGTCCCCCCTCATGTAAGTGACGACGGTACTCTCTGGGTACTCAGTACAGTTCCTGTGCTAGACTATGGAAAATGGTTAGGCTAGCAACTTTGGTACATCACATTAATTATGTATATCTATACTAGGTGAGGTCCCAGTGCACTCCTCGAATTTGCTTTGTTCCTGAGGACATGCTGGAACTTGCTTAATGCGAAAGAATGAAAAGATGGAACTGCTAAAAATCACGCAAAATAGAATGTTGTAAAAATAACTGAACATATGAAAAAATAGGAAAAAATGAGAAAAATGAAGAAAAAGGAAAATAAGATGGTGAAGTTCTTGTGACCGCTCCTTTCGCTCGGGCTCTCGGCGACAAGTTGAAGAACAGTGTCTCTCTCCTCGATCTGTTCTGTGGCAGAAAGTTTATTGGGATCTCCCCTTCACAAGGCTCTCCTCAGCAGTTGATGAACATAATTACTTCTCAGTTGCGCTATGATGGCTCTCAGGAGCTTGTTTAATTGTGCGTTATTTACCGGGTCTCTGAGGAATGCAAGTACGTCAACATTGTTGGGTCTCTCTACTACCCTAGGAAAGTTCTCAATGATGTGAAAGAAAACATGGTATGCATATTGGCTGTCTTCTGGTGATAATGACATTTGACCTGTTCTTGCTGGATTCAAGGCTACCGTTTTTTTCCTTTTACGTGAACAGTCTCTGCATTTTCCTGCTGCGTGGATTGAAACCACGTGGTTTCATTTGTACCACACTCGGTTTAGGAATTCCTTCTTTCTTGGATCTCTGATAAATGTTAGGGTATCTGTGGTATCCCTACGAGTCCTGGGTATTCCTCTATGATGCGAAAGAAAAGCGTGTATGTCAACTCATCAATGATCACTTGTGGTGGAAGCATCTGTGCCCTTATCACTGTACTCGGGCAGTACAATGAAGGCTTCCGCGATGACGGTCAGTAGTTGCCAGATTATTTTCTTGTTGGCAGGATCTTGGGCAAAGTCTGTGATTCTGGTAACTCTCCCTACAAGTGATGGATATGTCTCTAATACTAGCCGGAAACAGGAAAGCACATCCTTTGTGATATTTCTATTGGGGGATACCATAAATTCTATGAACAAAGTCTTGATACTGGTTGCTTCAGGATATTGCGTTTGGTTCTCAGAAAGTCTCATTTGTAGTTCATCAGAGTCTTAGTTTCATCGTTGTTGTGGCTCTAGATACGCTTCTCCTTACCCTACAACTGTGATGTACAGAATGTTCTTTGTCCTTATCCCCCTTTGCTTGGGGAACCTGTCCAGTTTTATGCCACAACTGCTCATGCGTCCTTCTTCCTCGCCATGGATCTTGTCTGTACGTGCTGAGGTTCCTTCGTAGTTGGATGCAGCAGGAGGGCTCTCCCCTATATACAGTTTAATGTCATTTATGAAGATCCATCCCCTTCTGCCCTGCAGCTTGACGGCAGAGGGGGTGCAGTTCTCTACGATGAAAGGGCCATTAAATCTTGGCTCGTCCCACCTCTTCCTGGTAAAGTTCTTCACAAGCACGCTGTCACCAGGGAAGACGAGGGGCGCATGTACACCTTGCTCGGTGTCTGCTTCAGCACTTCCTGTTGTGTTTCGTGCTGCGCCATCCCCTTTTCGCTGTTGCTGCAGCTGGCCTGTAATGACAGAGGCACTGGATGTCATACAGCTTAGGTAGTCCTGCATCTCTGTTCCCAGAACCTCCCTAGTCGGCTGGGCATCACATCTAGCTCTATCTCGGGGGGTAAAAGGGGTCCTCATCCTTCTGCCTGAAACTAATCCGTGCGGCGTGAGATGATGGTCGGAGCCGGGTTGATTCCGAAGTGCATACAATGCCAATGGTAGACAGTGCAGCCATCCCTTCCTTAACGTGAGCTTCAACTTGGCTATCCTCTCCTTAAGCAAGCCGTTGATCTGTTCACATATCCCATTCCCTTTCAGGATGATACGCCAACGTGAACTTGTGCTTTATACCAAGCAACAAGCTAATCTCTCCAAAAACTGAATTTACAAAGTGGGCCCCATTATCTGATCTCATTACCTTGCACACCCCCCCCATCTAGGCAACACTTCCCTCACCAGAAACTTGGCAGCACAGGTAGCATCGGGGTGTGTACAGGTTCCTGCTTCAATCCATCTAGAGAATGGACACACCACCACAATTAAATACCTGTACCCATTGAATACTTGAATCATATTGACATAATCGATATGTAAGTGCTGGAACGGCCCATTTGGTCTGGGAATGACTCCTCTTACTACTTTTAATGTGTGCCCAGCGGTGAATTGCTGGCAGATTATGCAGTTCACCATGAAAAATGCAACATGCTCCGCTAAATTCGGTCTTCTGCCAGTGTTGCAGCCAGGTTTTCTTTTGACATGTGAATAGGGTAGTGCAGTTGCTCTAACGCTACTTTTAGAAAGGCGACAGGCATTACTGGTTTACCAGTGCTGTCTTGCCTCCACAACCTGTCAGAGGGGTTTAAAGAACACCCTTGACACTTCCACAAATGTTTCTCCTCCTGAGGTGCCTCCACCTGGAGCTCCATTAGCTGAGTCTGCCTCATATTGCTATAGGCTTCTGGTGTGCCTTGTGCTACCATCATCCGCTCATGGGTACGTGCCGCCTCCACGTCCATGATTGTTTCATTCTTGGATGCCATGCGCTTGGCTTCCGTGTCTGCTTCATGATTTCCACATGACAGGAAATCCATCCCCTTCGTATGAGCGGTGCATTTCACGACAGCTATGCCCACTGGGAGCTGTAGTGCTTTTATCAGTCTGTCCAATAAGGCTGCATGTTGCTCTGGCGTGCCGTCTGCTCGGAGGTAGCCCCTCCTTTTCCAGCGCGCTAGACCTGCATGTACTGTGGACGTCACATAGGTTGAGTCACTGTACACAGTTTCTTCCTGGTCTGCATGATTCTCAGTGGCGAGTATCAGTGCCAGCAGTTCTGCAGCTTGCGCAGAATAGTGAGATGGTATTCGCGCACTGACGAGTACTCGATACTCTCCACTCGCTAGGTGTTTTACCAGGGCCACGTATGTATGATTAGAGATGAGAGATTAGTTGCCCTGTGTACACCTCCTCCTGTTGACAGTACTGCAACTTTTCCTTATCAACCTTGTATCCCTTTTCAGCCAGTATAGTCCATAGCTGGACAGAGTCACGCCTGCATTGCTCTTCAGTGGTGCCGCAGATCAGAATGTCATCTACGTGCTGCAAAACAACACTGTCCAACGCAATATTTCTTAGGTCCGTTTGCAGGACTCTGTTGAAAATAGACGGGGACTCGCAATACTCCTGTGGCAACCTCTTGCTTTTCAGACGCATCTGTCTGAAAGTGAATGACGTCAGGTTCTGAGAGTCACGGTGCAGTGGAATTGAGAAAAACACGTTTTTCAAATCGATCACCGTGAAATATTTTGCCTCACTGGGTATGTTACATAGTATTGTGGATGGACTAGGGACTAGAGAGAACTCGGCTTCAACTATATCGTTTAATGCTCGTAAATTTTGGATTAAACGCCAAGACCCTCCCTTTAATTTCTTGACAGGGTAAATAACAGTGTTGCAAGGTGATTCTGACGTCACTAAGATGCCCTGCTCCATCATGGCGGAGATTGTCTTCACGATCCCTTCATCCTCTTCTCTGGACATGGGATATTGTCACGCTCGTTGTAAAATTGCTCCTGGTTTCAGTTTAATTTTTACTTCACCTGCCCCTTTCAGAAAACCTACGTCATAGGGCCCTGTAGTCCATACTGCGGCAGGCACTTGGGCCATGTCGTCATCAAAGTATTCTGGACGTACCAGCGCCAGCATCATTCTCTGTGGCACCTCCCGTTTGATAATTTTGACCCAAAATGTGAGACTTACTTCCACTCTTGTCTCCTCTAGGTCAGGGTTCTCTTCGAACAGATCATCATCGGTGACGTCAGTCACTCGATACCCTTCTTCGATGGCGATAATCGCACACCATTGTCTGCCTTCGTCATCATATCCTTCGACCAATACCACTTTCCCTCGCACTGTGGCAGATTGTATCATCAAGGGAAATACTTGTCCCTCCTCTTCGTGCATAGGTATTAGGGTCTGAATAAAAACTCATCAGGTGTCCTCATAGTCTTATCTGTCAGCCCCTGCAATCACGCCATGAGCACCCGCACCCCCTATGCAAAGACTTCTGGCTCTAATGGTATAGCTCTCATGGCTATACGTCCGGAATATGCTCTGATAATTTTGCACACGTTTGAATAATGCATTCCTGGACTGGAGCACACTATACCGTTCTCGGTAAAAGAGATTGTCATATTCAGCTTAGTCATTAAGTCCCAACGCAGGATGTTTACTGAGGTCTGACGTGAGTATGATAAGGGTACATTCATTTTGCGCTCTCCCACAGAGACTGGTAGTGCGTCTGTAAAGGGAACTCTACTGTGAGCTCTCGTGAAACTCTGAGTATCTATAGCCTCGCCGGACAAGGAAAATCTGCCCTCTTGTATGCACGAGTGCATTGCACCTGTGTCAACTAAGAAGAAATATTCTGTACCCCCTATGACAACATTCACCCTAGGTTCCCTGTTAGGGTCTGGTGTCACTGATAGGATAGAGCACATCAGAGTCCCCTGTGAGCTGCCCTATTTCATATACAAGTTCGGTCCACTGTATACGTGTGGGTTTCCCCCATTTCCAGGGCTAATTACCCTTCCGGAATCAGTGCCCTGAGCCGTTTGTGGTGGTGCCTACTGGGATTGTCCCTTTGGCAAGTTCCCCATGTTCGGTGGTGGAACCACTTGCTGTGCACCTTGCTGCATGCCTGACGCCTGCTGCTGTATGGTGTAATTCTGTGCACTGCTCTGTTGCGGCACGGCAGGCTGATTCACCATGCCTGCCCCATCCCTTGGCTATTTTGCCACATGCCTTGGCTTCTGCACACGTGCACCACGTGTCCAGTCATTCCACACAGCCAACACACTGGCAGTGGTCAGGCCATCTGTCCATCTGGCATAGCTGGACTCCCCATCTGTGCATTTTGAAAGCCACCTTGAATATTCTGAAAACCTCCTTGGTTACCTCGAAACCCTCCTTGACTACTCTGCCATCCTCTTCCTCCAAAACCCCTTCCTCTTGGGTAAAATCCTGTGTTACCCTGATTATTCTGCGATGGGTTGGTCGCTGCTTGTGCGCTTAGTTCGGCTGGGCTGGTGAGCATGGCTCCCTCGAGAGCATACTTTGAGAGCTTCTTTTTCACCAGCTTTGACTCCTCGCCCTTACGAGTTGCCTCCTTTTTCTGGTTCTTTTCTTGCAACAATCTACAGTAGTGTGCAATTGTCAGTTGTATTTCGGCCCACGGTTTAGCTTCTATTCCTACCAATTTCTTGAGCTGTTTTTGCACCGGCTCTGGTAACCCTTGGCACAATATATGGTATAATACAGGGATAGATTTTGTCCAAGACTCATGCGTTTCGAGTACCCACGCGTCTTGAAAATTCTGGATATAAATCAACGGATCCTCTGATTCTTTCATTTTTCGAGTCATTATAGCTCCCATATCAGACGTGTCTGGATATAGCGTTCGTAGCGCTTTCTACACTGCTGCTCTGCAGTTATTAAATTGCGCTGCGTCATGGGAGGTATTGGTTAAGGTTTCCCTAGGGTAGCCTGCCCGCTTCCATACATCATCTGCTCTTTCACCAAGTATAGAAATTAGGAGGCCCTTAATGTCCCCTATGGCTAAGGTGACTCCCCCCGTCATTTTCTGTAACTCGTGTATCCACTTCCCAGCTCCCGATGTCAGCATTGGAAGCTTATTTTTAAGGTTCTCTCGGTCCATGTGTGGCCATGGAATATATTGTGGTCTTGCTCCCCCTTTCTCTAGCAGTGGCAACTGGAACGCACAGTCTTCCTTTTCTTTTCCCACTGCTCCCCTGTTTACTGGTGGTGCAGTATTCCTGCCTTGCCGTCTACCTGGCAATGCCCTTTGTCTGTATAGGCTGGTGCTCAAGCCCCCCTCTGACCGTGGGGTGTTTCTTCATGTCGGCTGGACTGTCCAGCAATATCATCATGCAATATAATTGGTTAGGAAAGGTAACTTAATTATAGGTATTATTTCTGTATATGATAATAGGGCATGCGGATTGGATAACTCTTATCGGGTGGGCGTCTACGCCCATCCCTCTACATCACGCATGATAGACGTCACTACAACTACGACGTCTTATTGGTTCTACTATCTATAGGACTCCAGATAACTTAGTCCATTGTGATTGGGCAGGTTACACCCCTAGACATAAATTCCCGTTTTAATTAGCAGCATGCAGAATGGACACCCCTGTGCCTGGTGTCCCAAGTTTCACCCTGCCTCCCTTCCATCAATCAGTGTTTTAGGGCGATGTGTCAATTAGTTGGCTAAGGATGGCCTCGAAACTGTAGTCTCTTATCGGGAAAAGTTATGGCATCCTCGGGTTCCTGGATGACATCAGCGGTGGTACTTCTTCGCGCCTGGCTGGTCACGTGTTAGTTCACCATGAATCTGCCTCAGTTTCCAACATTTAGTGCATTTAATTCTGTTTCAGCCTCGCCACCTGCATGGGCTTCCCTTATCTTGACCTTCATGAGGCAGGCTGGTATGCTCTGAAGTTTGAGTCTTGTTAGCTGACGCTCTCCTCCCTTTCTCTGGTTGACCTCGATTTCCTAGGCATGAGCCGCTCTTTATTGAGTTTCGATTCCGCTCCTTCTCTTGCCTTTGGCTGGGTTACCAAACTTGGCCTGTCAGGCCTCTGGCTGTCTGGGTACATTTCTGCTTTTACAAAATGAAGTCTCACTTGTATAATGTGCCTTATTGAGGTAGATATATGATTGGCTCTTGCCGCTCTATCTTTTACTAAGCATTGCAAGCAGTATTGATTTCTTAGCATCTTGCGTTTCAAGCCTATTTACACACGTTTAACAGGTTGGTTGCTTCCATCTTGTCTCGTAGCACTGTTTCCTTACGTTTTAACATTGTCTTTTATCTGTGTCCATTACATTTATTTTCGTAGTTACTCGCACTGGCGTGCTTCTCTTCGATAGCCGCTTTTGTTCATTCACAAGTCTGTTCAGGCCCTTGTGTCATTTCCACTGGCCTTCCATTAAGGCTTTTGGGGTCTCTTCGTGGAACGTATGTAGATACTCCTCATTTCGTATCAGCGGCTGGTATGGCTGTCTGATAGGGTACCGTGCTGTCCAGGGTTGTCTGGTTATGGGTGTTTCAACAGGTATAGATCTTCTGATGTATACTGGGCAGAGTCCCAGTGCAGCTCTTTGTAGGTTCATTTGCTCTTCATATGTCACATGCCATGGCGAGCACGCTCCCGATGTCTCGAAATGAGGGGAGGTACCCAATGCCTCTCATAAAGGACATAGAGGCGGTTCAAGAAGCAGTGATCTTCAGTAAACTTGACCTAAAGGGTGCCTATCATCTGCTGAGAATCAAAAGTGGGGACGAGTCTAAAACTGCATTCCAGACTCCATTCGGGCTGTATATGAGTATTGTGTGATGCCCTTCGGCTTGATAAATGCGCCAGCCGTCTTTCAACGGGTCATGGACTGTTTATTCGCAGACCTTCTGTATCTCACAGTAATTGTTCACCTTGATGATATTTTGGTATTTTCCAACTAAGCCAGCCTACGTCAGGGACATCTTTTGGAGGTCCTGGAATGGTTGAGGTGACACAATTTATTTGTCGAACCAGAAAAGTGCCAGATTGCCATCTCTTCAGTACACTATCTCAGATTCCTCCTGTCTTCCAAGGGAGTAGAGATGGATCCCAGGAAGGTTACCTCGATTCTCGACTGGTCAGCCCTTGCTATTGTAAAGGAAATACAAGCCTTCCTGGGTTTGGCAAACTTATCGACGATTCATCAACAACTTCTCTCCACGGAGCCAGAAGCTATCTGTTCTCTCGCCTGTTCTCATCTTTTCTTGGTGTTCTTATGAGTATTCCGGCGCTGATGACACCACACCTGCTCCTGACTTTCTTAGCCAATGAACACTTCTGTTTTCTCTGGACACTTTCACAGACTTTGGATTCTTCCTTTCCCTTCTAGTCATTTTCTCTACTCTTTGTTTCTGTTACGCTCACCTGGTTCCCACAGGGGCGTCGATCGGACCCGGACAGCTGCGGTCTCCACCAACGTGATGCGTAGGGAAGAGATGACAGTCTGGACTGGCCCGCCTAATCTTGTCTGCTGGACTCGTAGAAGTATTCTTCTGCAAGTGGAGAAAGGGATTTAGCCACCCGTGGAATTTAGTGATGGCCGCCCCCCAACAGTTCTCGTTCTGCCCACTAATCACCTCCGATATTCCCTTTTGGTAACCTCACCTTATGTTTTTAAATGATGAGCTCTCCATCCTGCATGGAATGCAGGGGCGCTTAGATACCAATTACTTCACTGGGTTGAAGGTACTGGAGGAGTTCCGGAGGAATATTGACTCCAGTGTCTATAAAGTTCAAAGAGTTCAATATGTCCGATGTTCACTCTTGTTCCATTCCCTCGTTAGGTTGCAGCTGGGTCCAAAAGAATTTTGCCTGGAGGCAGCTGATGGCGTTCAGGTAAGAGTCTGTATTACCAAACACTGTCCGGTAAAGGTTGCATGAGTTTAACTTGCTGTTTTCTCTCCCTTTATAGGTGCGGCATAGGAAGATGCGGTGAATTAAAGAATAATACCTCCGGTGGTAAAGCAGGTAAGCCTATGGTGGCAAAGAGATTGTCCTTGTTGGTTTTCTCAGCTCACCTTGTCATTCCTTTTGTTTTCCCCCCAGGTGCTGGGTTTCGACGAAGAAAATGATGGAGGCAGCGCCGAGTGGAAAGATGCGGTGGACTGTTGAGTATAACGTGGCGCTGCTGCTGGCGAAGCGACGCGTGCTGAAATAATGTCCTTTCCAGGCTCGGAGATGTGCTGGGTCCGGAATCAGGTAAGGAATCAAATAATGTCTGTGATCTAACCTGTTCTCCTTTCTTTGCCTTTTGTCTAGGAGCTCCGGATTCGAGGCGGGCGTGGCAGAAGACTGGATGCTGACTTGCAGACACGGTGAGCGTCACGCTGCTGGATGCAGAATAACGCAAAGCATGGGCTACCGTTCGGGCGTGGTTTAAATAGCCTGCAAAGTAGTCCCACGTAAGAAGTTCCCCAGAACCACGCCCGAGTGAAAAATAGTCCCTGTAATAAAATAGTCCCATCCAGGCCTCACGTTGGCTTGGACTCATTTGCAGCATGGTCTGCATAAGGTAAGTAAAGTCTATGAGCCTGGTGCCTATGGCGCCAAGACTGATTTCTATGATGAGCCTGGCACCAGGACTGAATCCAGGACTGAAACAGCCGGGGCTGTTGGGGTTTTAATGAGTATCTGGATGCCTGCTCCTGGGGCTGATGGACTCGATCCGGATGCCCGGGGGTAGGCATCATGACAGTTTCCTTGTCTGTTTTACTGTGCTTGTATATCTCTTCACTCCTCAGCCTTCTCATTGGACTCCACTAAGGAGTATTATTCTTACGTTCAATAAATACCATCCATCTGACTATTTTTGAGAAATTAATTGCCGCTGGGGTTTTTCCCCAAAACCCGGGCTGCGCAAGGGAGACGTTTTAAAATTTTTTAATTTTTTTATTTCATTTAGTTTATACCAACTTTTTGAAAATGGATACACATAAAGAAGGGAAGAAAAAGACAAGAAAACTTGTCAACATAGCATTTTTCCTATTCTCTAAAATCATTCATCTTTCTTATCAATCCTTTTCCTTCATCATTCTGATGATCACATATTACTTTACTCAAAAATTAGACTGCTACTTATCTTATGAGTCTTTCATTTAAAACATCAAGTCTCTTTCCTCTCGCACTCTGCGGCATCGCTACAAGTATGTGGGGATCTTGTCTCCAATTGGATTTGGATTTGGAGACGTCACTTTTGTCCTGGTGGTACTACATCAGACGAAAGTGGCGAATTTCCGGTACAGACCCTACCTCTTCAAGAAGAAGACAGGAACACCTGAGGACAACTTTGTTGAATTCTCTGCATATGACGCCTAGACCACTGAAAGCGATTCAGAGACTCAGGTGAGATCTGCCCAGTTGGACAGAAGCTAAGCAGGGGGAATTTAGTAAAACAGCCGGGTCCGCACCATGTTGCACAGCTGTTTGACAATTTTCTACTGTTTTTACAAAAGCATAATCATATTCTCCACATTCCTAATTTTACTCTCCACTAGCACGCCAACTCTCACATTCGGGACACGTTAAAAGCAGCCAGGAACGCATGTTAGCTTGCCATTACAATTCCCTAAGTCGCAGGTGGATGGATTTTATATCAACAAAATCACCTGGAAATTATTTTAAAAAATGACACATTGATCAAGAAAGTACGACTTGCTAAGAAAAAGGCCTAAATGATAATAGTCCTTTGAAATTAACAGCACATCTTTGGCATATGCAAATAGAAGGCCTCCTGTCTCCAGCACCATTTGCCTCTCTCAGCAAGTATTTTTATTAGTCTTTGTTGTTTGCGGTGTAGGGTGCATATCATAAATGGGGGATGCATTTGCTACACACAGAACATCATTGCAGACATCTGGCATCCTTTCTTCTTCTTTGCATCTTTTGATCTGAGAAGCTTCTATTTTCCTGTATTTGTTTTTTCTCCAGAATTCAGCCTTGATTATAGCCCCTGTGTTCACGCCCCCCTCTTACATTCCAGACATGCACCAGCCAGAGCATTTGGCCTTCTCCAAACTGCCCTTAGAGGCAGCAGGTCTAGGGAAACTTGTTTTTTGCCATCCTCCGGGCCACCTTTTATTGCAGTTGTCAACAGTTGCGATGCAAGCCAGGCTTTCACTGGGGAAGTCATTTGCAAATTTTGCCCAGTGCCCACCATTTTACTTTGACTGAAAGGAGCCCGCATATTGCATTTTCTTACATCAGCCATGATTCCTTTACATACAGTGTGTTGTCAGGGTGCACTTTGCATTTGCACTGAAAGTCCAGGGCTGTTTCTTTCAGTCTTAAATAAAACACATGTTTAATTACCTACTATTTGTTTTTCTGCCAAAACGTGAGTCTGAATTGTCAGAGTACACCACATTTTTGATGGGTGGCAGTTTCAGTGAAAATGCTGCATTTAATTCTCAGCCAGTAATGTGATGTGCTTTTCCAATCTGCACTTGGATTACATTTTTGTTTTAGCTTTCTCTATATTTCCAGGGCCGAAAGACACCCACACAATGTGTCCAGGCCTACAGGAACATTTCATGGCAACCAAGTGGGCTTTTCTTTTCAAATGTTTGCCAGTGTTTTGCATGTGAAGCATAATGTACATTACTTTTTGTCAACACCAGGTCTTTTCCCTGACATCTTTATGTTTTCAGGGGAAATTTTTTCTCATGTCTTGCTTTATCTTGCAAACACACATGCAAAGCCGTTTTGGTGTTCTGTTTTATATGTGAAAGTGACCTTTCAATTTCTTCTGCCTTTGAATTAAAATGCTGCTTTTCCGTAATGGCATGTAGGCCTTTATCACATGGCCCTTCAGTTCTTTTGGTTTGGGCCCTTTAATTACATCCCACAGCCGCCCCCCGACCCATTCATCCAAGATTCTTTTGTGGGGAAGAGCAGGGCAGAGTGGGGTTTTCATCCGACCCCTTTTCTTTTTCTAATATTTTTGTTTTCGTTAGAGCCCGTCCGACTCAATTTCCTTCATTAGGGAGTCGGCACTCCAATATCCCCTTTCTACCTTGTTTCTGGGGTCCTGAGGGTCCTCCTCGGACTCTCCTCTTGCCTCCAGGCTCGAGGTTAATGGAGTTCATTTTAACAAATAGAAAGAAAGAGGTTCAGTAATTTTTAAACATTTCCCTGGAAGATTTACACAGAATTGACAAAAGCAACATCAGCGTACAATTATAACAGATTACCGTTTCACCATTTCACAAAACCTTATTTGTTTTCTTTCTCGTGTGTGTGTGTGTGTGAAGGAAACACTTTACTTGCAGGGACATTAAGGTGAGCAATCCATTGTAACAAAACCTTTGAAATTCAAGGAAAATGTTATAGTTACAGGGATGTTAAGGTGAGAACTTATTGCAACAAAACCCTCAAAATTCCGAAGCCACCTTAACTTCGCGCCCCCTGTTGCGCAGACTATGACAACAATGATGAAATCACAGCTCACATCACTGATGACATCACTAATTACCTGTTGTATGGGAACACTGATGATATTACAAATTATATCACTGGTGCCATTACTAGTGACAACACTAATTGCATTGTATATAACTGATTAAATCAATAATGGAATTAGACATAACATCATTTATAAATTAGCTCATGAAAACTTTGATTACCTTAATAACAATTTATGCCATGGACTTGGCCATGACAAAGGCTGGGGTCACTGGGCAGCACCAAAGGACATAGCTAGTGGTCGGTTAGTGTTCAAAGATACCAATGTGCATGGTTAAAAGCCATGCCTAGTATCCAGTCACTGTTTTAAAATATATTTTGGGCAATGTTGAAATCTGTAGTCAGTAGCCCTGGCTAAAGGCCATAGCTTAGTGCCCATTAATATGTCAGAATATACAGTTGGCACAGCCAAAGGCTGTGACAACTGGCTAGTGTTATGTTGAAGACCATGGCTAGAGGCTGGTTAGTGTATATAACATACAGTGGGCAAGGTCGAAGCCATAGCTAGTGATATGATATGATACAATATGGCATTTATGATGCGCCTATACACTAGTGTTTCAAGGTACGACGAGGCAAGGGATGGGGATCAGAGGCAGCACAAAGACAGCGATGTTACTAGGCCAGGTGACTTTGAGATCACGCAAGGGAGAGGGGAAGGGAAAAGTGCAGGCAGAAGGGGGAGAAGACAGTGCAATACATATGATCAACATCAAAGAATAAATAAAAGAAATAACACAATAGGTAAAAATGTGGCCAGCTTGTGGCAAGTGCAGGGTTAAGTGCAGACATCAAGTATCATGGGCTGGGGGGCTGTAGGGATACAGAAACAGCCCCCAAGAGCAGTGGTTGCCTGGGAAGGAGTGCAGTGGCGGGGGAAGGGGACCCTGGCCCGAGATCAGAGAGTAGCCAGGTGACCAGTGCAGTTTCAGTCAGGAGTTCAGCAGGGGAGAGTTCCAGAGGGAGGCCCCAGCAGAAGAAAGCGATCTACCACCAACTCGTTGCTTGGAGAAGCGACTGACCCTGTGGGAGTTGGAGGCAGATGAGCGAAGAGCTCGAGAAGGAAGATATTTAGGAAGAGAGAATTGGAGGTATTGAGGCCCCAGGCCCCAGATGGCCTTGTGGACAATGCAGAGGGCTTTGAATTTAATCCTTGCAGCCACTGGGAGCCAGTGTAGAGGTTTCAGTCCTGTAGAGATACCATCCCTGTGCTTGAGGCCAATGACAAGTCTCGCAGTCCTGTTCTGGAGGAGTTGCAGAGGGCGGAGAGTAGAAGCAGGCACATTTAGAAAGAGGCTGTTGCAGTAGTCCAACCTAGAGAGAACCAGAGCTCTGGAGACAGTCAGCTTCTGGGGGAAGGAGATGAAAGGAAGAATACCTCTGAGGAGGTGCAGCTGGTAGTGTGACCTCTTAGAGATGTCAGAGATGTGAGGAGAGAAGGATAGAGTGGAGTCAAAGATGACCCCGAAGTTTTTAGCCTCACAGGTGGGAGAAGGAAGAGGACCAAGAGGGGCTGGCCAGAGAGCGACAGGAAAGGAGGGAGCAGGTGTGCTGATGAGGAGAATTTCACTCTTACTGGCATTAAGGCAGAGATCATTGGCGGCACATCACTCCTGGATAGCAGACAGTCTGAGATGAGAGAAGGAGAAGAGGTGGCGGAAGGGATCATGAAAATGACCTGAGTGTCGTCCGCATAGCACTGAAAGCTGGGTCAGAGAGCGGCATTGCATTGGGCAAGAAGTGCCAGGTATTGGTTGAACAGACGGGGAGAGAGCTTAGACACCTGGGGAACACCACAGGTAGAGATAGAGGAGAGGAAGGACCCAAGTTGAACCTGGGAGGGTCGATCAGAGAGGAAAGAGGTCAGCCAAACCAGGGCCTGATCGGTGATACACAGGTTATCCAGAGATGGTTGAGCAGGATGGCATGGTT
The DNA here is from genome assembly GCF_040938575.1 of Ambystoma mexicanum. NCBI lineage: Eukaryota > Metazoa > Chordata > Amphibia > Caudata > Ambystomatidae > Ambystoma > Ambystoma mexicanum. The sequence continues at coordinate 19,557,859 of NC_090933.1, read as the reverse complement.
GACCATGTCAAAGGCAGAAGAGAGATCAAGTAAGATGAGGACACAGGGGGTATTGTAGTCATGCAGTCATTGGAGAGCAGATCTTCATGGATGTTCAGGAGAACAGTTTCCGTGCTTCTGGCAGCTCTGAAGCCAGACTGATGGTCATGGAGACAACCAACCAATTCAGTGTGAAGATTAAGCTGGGAGATGGCCAGCTTTTCCAGGGGTTTGCCCAGGAAAGGAGTGATGAAGATTGGGCTGTAGTTAGCAGGGCAGGAGGGGTCGGCTGAGGTTTTTTTTTTTAAAACTTCTTTTTATTGATGGTCTCAACAGTTATATCGGCACTCAATCAACATATCATATGGTCTTTCTTACAACAATATCATAATCAAGTGTTAAACAGTATACATTTCACATGGCTGTCTCACTGTCGGAAAGCATGTCACATAGGTACATCCTGAAGGGGCCCCAGATGTCCTTTGGTCGACTTGTGCCTGGCTAGGTGAGCACGTATTGTTCCTCACATTCATTAATATATGTTAATTCACACAGGAAAGTGTTCATGGTAGGGGGCTTCGGGCTTTGCCATGCTTGCAATATACATTTCTTGGCGATAACACATAATACATTAAACAGTCTTCTAATTTTTTCAGAACATTTTCCAATATCTCCGAACAAATATTTTTGAGGAGTCAAATGCGGGGGAGGGGGGATCTGTGTGACGTCTGTCAGCATTGCGGCCACCATCTCCCAGAACCGTGCCACGGCCGGGCATTCCCAGTACATGTGAAGGGTCCCGCATTTGGGGCAGTTGCCTGAATCATCGGGTGTGAATTTAGCAATTTTAGCGGGAGTGTAATGCAATCTATTAAGGATTTTAAATTCTATTAGGCGCAATCCTGCATTGATGGACAACCTTTTCGTAAGCGCACAATATCTTCCTCATTTGTCATCAGGTATTGGCATTTCAGATCTACTTCCCATTTCTCTTTCACTCAGTTGGTCGTAGGAATGTGGGTCTGTATTGTCTTATATAATTTGGAGATTCCCAGCCCATCTTGTGTCGTGACAAGTTGTATGCATCGGTGGAAAGGGGGTTCGTCAGGAAAGGATGGCCAACGTTCTTGATATGCAGATCTCATTCAATAGTACTATAGTGTTCGGAGCGGGCCCCCTCCCATGTCTCGTAAATACAGCGAGGGTTACAAATGTGCAAAGAGGAATACATTGTATCCTTGCCACCCACATCACGCCCCAAAAACGTGTGGTCATAATTCTGCAGCTACCTGAACAATAGAGACGAAGTGGAGTGGAGTTCTACCCCTCCACTAATACGGCCCACTATGCCATGAACGAGGGTTACGAACTTCCCATATATGTACATGTCTCCTACCTTCATTTCTTTAGCGGGGTCCCAGACCTCCTGTATACTAGTGTCAAATGTAGGGGGAATGTTCGGGTAATTCCATAGGGGATTTTCGGGGTTGTATGGTATAATACTCTCCTTCCTTTTGTTCTGTTTGTGCCACAACAAGACACTAATCGTCCTCTTCCTGAGAAGTTATGTCCAGCCGTGGTGTGCTGCCTTTTTGTGGTGCGGTATTGATTGATTATTGCCATGTAATCTGTACTGTGCCTGTCTTAACTTTCTGCCAATAAACAAAAGTTTTTAAAAAAAAAGAAAATATTAAATTATAGGCTAAGTATGAAATGTATGCCCCATGAAACACCAAGCCATTGTGGCCTAGTGGTAAAATGCTGGGCCTCGAACTCTGGCAGACCAGGGTTCAAGGCTGTATGTTTTTTTTATTTAACTAATTTAGGTAAAAGAAAATCACTGCAAGTGGGAGGTGGCAAGGTTTGTTGCAGTGCAGTCATGTGTTCTTATTTGTCATGAGGGCATTTAGACGTGGCTGCAATATAAGTCACGTCCAAACATCCCTTGCAACAAAATAACGGAATGGCTTTTGTGCCGAAAAGGAAGCTGCAACGGAATTCCTGTGGCAAATCTGCCCGCGCCAAAATGATGGCGCTGAAAAGGGGTGTACCGCTTGGAGAACGCTGCTTAACGAAAGTGTGTGCTCCATGGCAAATAATTTAATCTTACTGTACATTGCCTAAAAACATTGTGAGTTCTCAAAGTTTTAAATATCTCATAACACACGGCATTCACATTATTTTTTTTAAAACCGTGCTACTGTCAATCCCTGAAAGTCTTGCACTCTAAGACAATTTTATTACCTTTTGCTGAATTGGATTCTGGTATTTGTAGTCTCGCAGTCAAGATGGCGGGAATAATGCCACAATTGTGCACTTTTTGACTAACATCTATAAGGATTTATATATTTGAGTGACACTATGGTATGTGTACTTTTCAAGTTAGCTCTATAAAGCAGAGTATTGTTGAAAGCCAGACATGGGGGTGAGGAGGGGAAATGATGAGATGGCAAATAAGTCATGAATATTTGCCCATGATGTGATAAGAGTTTGCAATCCTGGCACTGGTGCAGTTATTTTCCACTGATTGTGGTTGCTTTTCCGGGAACAAGTAAAGGACACATGTGGGTTAAGAGCATAACTTTTTTTCAGAGGGCGGGCGCAACCCCTTGTTTTGGCAATCTTGCTCAAGTATTTGGCTACCAGGATTTTCATGTTCCCAGTGCAGACCCTTGCTCACAAGACCACAAGCACTTGTTTCGTATTGGGATTTAATTTTCCAGGAAATATTTCATGACAGATTGCTGGGTTTTAAAGGCGAGCACCCTTTATACTTTGCCAGCATATTTTTTGTAACGTTTCCTCTCTTAGGTTATTTTTCAGGTGTTCATAACTTTTTTTAAAGTCCAATGCTATTTTGTCTTGTGCATATTCATCTGAGGAGTAGGTCCGTATTTTTAATGTTAATAATATATGGAATAACAAAGCCTTTGAAATTCAAGGAAACAATTTTAGTTGCAGGGACGTTGAGGTGAGAACTTAATGCAAAACAACCCTGGAAATTCAGCTAAAGCCACCTTAACTTCGCGCCCCCTGTTTCGCAGACTATGTCCACAATGATGACATTACAGATCACATCACTGATGACATCACTAATTGCATTACAACAGTAACTGGCATTAAGCATGGCCTTCAGTCATGATCAGTGTGCATGGCCAACTATATTTTATTACATGAATGGGTACTAGTCATGGCCTTCAGTTATGGACAGTGGTCACAACTTTCACCCACGTGCACTGAATATTTAAAAAAACTAACACGCTACCAACCATAGATTTTGACTTTATCAGTGGATGCAGCTTTCAACAGTGTCCACAGTATACTATCTTCAACTAACAGGCACTAGCAATGGACTTTAGCACAATACTGGCGAGTGGCCACAATCTTTGACTGTGCCCACTATAAGTTCCAACATATAAATGGGCCACTAGCCATGGCCTTTGACCTCGATCAGTTTGCACATCTTTTGGCCATATCCACTATAAATTTTAAAATAATAAAATGAAATAAGCGATGGCCTTCGGCCGTGCCACTGTGTATTACACAACATTAACCAGCCAGCCGTGCAGAGGCCAGGCCCTATGCACGGCCCTGGGCTCTCATTTCATCTCTAAAACTCAGGGCATCCTGTCCTCTTGCTCTTCCTCTTCTCCTCACTCTACCCACCTCTCTTCCTCTGGCCGTTCTGTGTCATCTCTCCTACCCCTTCTCTGCCTTTCCACTGTACTCCCCAGACAAGGTTTCTAGACGAGTCCGGTCTATGAAAGTCTCGTCAAAACAGGTTTTCCCCTGGTCCTTGAAAACCATCAAGGACCACATTGACACCCTGGCTCCTGCTTTGGCTGGCTTCTGCAACCACTCCTTCGGCGCTGGAGTCTTCCCTTCCCCCCTGAAGCACTCCCTTGTGCACCCTCTTCTTAAAAAACCCTCAGCCACCATGACCAGGCGCTACAAACACTCAATACCAAACTACAGGTCTGGCAGCACCTCCCAATTTCATTACACGGTAGAATTGCAATTCTTAAAATGATTGTACTTCCAAAACTACTATACCTATTTGTAAACATCCCCATATTGCCGGGAAAGGAATTTTTCTCCAAGCTACGGTCCATGGCAGTGTCATTTCTCTGGAGCGGAAAGGTGGCTAGGATAAGTTGGGAAAAGGTGACAGAACCATATGAACCAGGGGGAATAGCAGCGCCAGACTTCGAGCTCTACTACTTGGTGGCGCAGGCGCAGTTTGCAAAGCACTGGTATGACGAAGCAGATAACTCACCCCACACGTGGATAGAGGAATACACCACTACACCCACAGATATTAAATCAGTTATCTTTGATACAAGACATAAGGATTCATGTGAATTTAACCCAGTAAGCTGCACCATGAGAGCCTGGGGGGGCAATATATAAAATAATTGAAAATAGAAATACCATACAACCCCGAAAATCCCCTATGGAATTACCCGAACATTCCCCCTACATTTGACACTAGTATACAGGAGGTCTGGGACCCCGCTAAAGAAATGAAGGTAGGAGACATGTACATATATGGGAAGTTCGTAACCCTCGTTCATGGCATAGTGGGCCGTATTAGTGGAGGGGTAGAACTCCACTCCACTTCGTCTCTATTGTTCAGGTAGCTGCAGAATTATGACCACACGTTTTTGGGGCGTGATGTGGGTGGCAAGGATACAATGTATTCCTCTTTGCACATTTGTATCCAGGTGAGAGCTTTGTGCCACATCATGAGGGTGGGGGGGTTGTGGCGCTTCCAACTCTGCAATATACATCTTTTAGCCACAATGGCGCTCACATTTAAGAATTTAGACATTTTCTTTGCATTCTCCCCTTCCCAGATACCAACCAACAGGGCAAGTGGGTCCATATCCACCGGGGAACCTATTTTTTCAGAGAGTGCCTCCGTCACAGCCACCCAGAATGTGTTGATTGCAGGGCAGGACCAGAACATGTGTATGTGATCTGCCTCAGAAGATTTGCATTTAGGGCATGTATGCGTCAGGGTACCTGTGAATTTTGCCATTCTATACGGTGTGTAGTAGAGCCTGTTGAGGAGCTTGAATTGTATGCAGCGAAATCTGGCGCTAATGGAGACCATACGCGTATCACGCACATTTTACCCCACAGTCCATCGGTTATTTCCGTTCCAAGCTCCATAGCCCATGCTTCACGTGGTTTGAGGGACCCAAGCACTTTTTCTCCAGCTGCATTTTATACAAATTGGATATCACACCCTTGGAGTCTGCAGAGTTTGCTATATATCGGAGTTCGGGTGATTCTGGGGGCACGTCTGGGATTGAGGGCCACATAGCACGAACCGCAGCTCTGAGCCTGTAGTACTGTAACATTTCGAGCAGGGAGTTGGAGTATTCTGGTCGACATGTTTGAGGGGTGACAAACCTACCATCAGGGAAGAGGTCAGCTAGGGCTCGATTGCAGAGATTCTCCCAGTGCCGTGAGAGGTGCTGGTCATGTGTGGGGGCAGTCTGGGAAATTGCCACATGGGAAGCCACTTATAGAACGGGTGTCGCTCCTGTTCAGAATACAGAATAGCAGTCCAAGCCATGATCGTGGTGGCCACCGGGTCTGCCTGGGCGTCTGTTTGGAATGTGCGGTGCAACAATAGGGTCATGATGTTGGTCCCACCCCTGCCAATTTCTCAAGTTTTACATGCGGAGGCGGATTCTGAAATGCGTACCAATGAGAGGCGTGTTAGGCCTGTGCCGCATTCCAGTACAGACATAGGTCTGGGGCTGCGAACCCCCCTTTATCATCTGGTATGGTCATGTGCTGCCACTTCTTGCGGACCGACCCTGAGTGCCAGAGAAATTGGGCGCACTCCCTGTGGAGCCCCTTAAAGTATTGCTTCCCGGGCCAGACTGGTACGTTAGTGAAGACGTAGAGGAGCTTGGGGACCACTATCATCTTTATTAGAGAGAGTCTGCCCGCCAGGGATAGCGGTAGATTGCGCCACTTGGAAAACTTGGAAGTGATGAGCTGAGCTACAGCCTCATAATTGTCCGTTAGTAGGGAAGGTTTGGTTAGTGACACCTTAACCCCGAGATACCTAACTCCCTCGGGGACCAGCGTAGGGGGTACTCACATGTTGGTTGTTGAATTGCTACATTGAGAGGGAACATTTCAGATTTAGAATAGTTTATCGTGAAACCGGAGTACGTGCCTATTTTGGTAATGTCACGGATGATCGGGTCCAGATATGTGGAGGGGTTTCTGATATACAAGAGCACGTCATCCGCGTAAAGTGAGATGATTTATGGTGTGTCAATTAACCGAATACCTTTATTGATGTGACACCCTCTAACATGGTCAGCCATGGGTTCGATGGCGAGCGCAGAGAGGAGGGGGGAGAATGAGCATCCCTGGGCGTACCATGGTGTAGCGTGAAGAGAGAGGAAGGAACAGAGTTTACAAGGACCCTAGCTAGCGGACCTGAATATAAGAGCTTTATGTAAGAGACCATATTTGGGCCTACACCCATTTTCTCCAGAACAGCCCACAAGTATTGCCATGAGACCATATCAAAAGCCTTTTGGGCATCTATAGTTACCGCTACAGCATCAGCGTTCGGGTCAATTCTGGACATCACATTAAATAGGCGGCAGATGTTGAGTGCCGTGGACCGACCGGGAACAAACCCACTCTGGTCCGCATGGACCATGTGGGACATGAAGGGGAGAAACCTGTTTGCGATTATCTTGGCAAAGATTTTCATGTCAGTATTAATGAGGGATAGGGGCCTATGGGACCCGCACTCCTCCGGGGGTTTTCCAGGTTTGGGGAGGACTGTTATTAAGGCTTCCCTTAAGGAGGGAGGGAGGATGTGTAATCAAAGCGCCTCGGTCCAGACTCCGTGTAGCGCTGGTGCCAGTGCGGCCACGTGCTCCTGGTAGAACTCAGAGGTGAGCCCATCCGAGCTAGGAGCCTTGTTTTTGGGAAGGTCCGATATCACCTGCACTATCTCATCCAGGGTGAACGGGGCTTCAAGACGTTCTCTGGTGTCCTGGAAAATAAGAGTCATAGGGATGTTTTCCAGTAGGTCGTCCAAGTCCTGGGCTGAGTGTTCAGGCTGGGGACCATATAAATTGGCATAAAAGCTAGCAAATGCATCAAGAATGGATTGGTCAGACCAGTGCCTCAGTCCCTGCTCGTCCATAATGCAATCAATTTGGGTCTTACCACCCTCCACTCGCACCAGCCTGGCCAGGGTTCTACCCAGTCTGTCCCCCTCTCCATATCTACGGGCGGCAACAGGACGAGCATGGTGTTGCACCTCTCTAATGGCATGTGACTCGAACTGTTCCAGCTCAGCTCTGATCCCTGCTAGGGTCCCCGGGGACGGAGTGGCGAGATATTCCCGTTCTAGGGCTTTGAGCTTAGTTTCAGAATTATTTAGGGCTTGCCTTATAGCTTTCAGGAAACCTGCTTCCCTAGAGATGCACATCCCCCTGATGTAAACCTTAAATGCCTCCATCAGATGCACTGTTTTTTTAAAAGAATTTGGTAATGTCCGCTAATATCTCAGCTTTGAAGACAATGTCAGCCAGGGCGGCAGACTTGGAGCGCCAGGCGGGTCGTGATAGCCTTATGTTGCAGAGCTAAATCTGTAGTAGCACAGGCGAATGGTCAGATAACGTGCTTGCAAGAATCCTGACCTCTGAGACTCTACCCACTAAGCTGCCATACAAAAGGAACAAATCAATTCGTGAGGAACTATCATGTACCGTTGAATAGAAAGTGTAGTCCCTTTCCTGGGGGGTGGAGTGTCCTCCATATATCGTGTAAATTTAGAGAGTCCATGTGTATGAGGAGTCGCCTGGCCGCACGTGTTGCGGCTCTGCGAGTGGTTGTTGTTCTGTCTAGGACATTATCGAGTATCAGATTCATGTCCCCCCCCATATGATGGGGATATCTAGATATCTCATTAGAATGGCGGTCACCTTGTCAAAAAAACTCAGGGGAGTCAGTATTGGGTGCGTATAAGTTGACCAGCAAGCATTCCTCATGAGCTAAGGTACAGTGTAGAATCACAAATCTGCCTTCCGTGTCAATGTGGGACGTGCGGAGTATGAAGTTTAATGACTTATGGATAAGGGTCAGGACTCCCCTAGCTTGAATGGGGTATTGAGTATAGTATCTATTGAGACCCCAGGTATGTGCTATGTTAGACGATAAGTGTTTCAGAGCGTGCGTCTCCTGTAATAGGAGGACCTTGCCTTTGTGCCGCGATCCTACGAGAATTTGTGAAATTTGTCAGCCCTCGAACATTCCATGACATCAGTTTGACTGCCATATTACCAACCTACGGAACATCCCAAGTAAAGTAACCGCCACTGATTCCCGCCGTGTGTGCTGCATCGGCACAAGAGTGCCACACTTTAGAACCAGTCTTAACCTCTCCGCCATTTTGTATATAACCAACCCAAACTTCTTCACTCCCCCCCCTCACCGCCCTGACCCAACCAGCAGTGTGTAGATACCCACCCTTAAATTGAACAACTGCGCGCCATCCCCAACTCGGCAGCACAGGGGAAATCGCCCAACCAGGGCCAAAACATAAACATTTAGAATCAGAGGGGATTGCAGCTGCAGTGGTGGCCCCCGCTGCCGTTTGCCCAAATGTATTAATACCAATTTCGATAATATCATATAGGTCTGAAAATCAGCTGATGAACAAACGGTTGCAAAGAGAGGATACTAGAAAACTTAGGCTACGAGGCGAGGACACTCATGGTTTAGAGTAGCAAGGTCATAGCTTGCACTGCCTAGGACAGTGTACAACAGTAATGTTCAGCTTTACAAAGTTCGGGCCCAGTGAGTGGTGTTAAAGTTAGGTGAGCTAAGGGTGCGTCCCCCTCAAGAAGGTATGCGCTCGCTGCAATGATACTGGGCCACGGTGGGCCTGCTGCGGGACAGAGAGGGGGAGCCTTGAGCCCCAGAGGGAAGCCAACAGTCGTTTCACCACAGCCACTGGGGTCCACTGCGGGAGCCTGGGAATCCAGATATTAGTCGTCTTCCATCCGTTCCTCGGGAGGATCTGCCAATGGGATCTGCGCTTCGATGAACTTGACGGCTTCATCCGGGACCGTGAAAAAGTAGTGTTTGTTGCGGTGGGTGAATTTTAGGCGAGCAGGAAAAAGCATTGCGTACTCGATTTTTCGTTCTTTCTATATTTTCTTCACCCCGTTGAATTGTCGTCTCTCCGCCTGCACTGCCACTGAAAAATCAGGGAAAATCCTGATGACTTGTGAATCCAGCCTCAGTTCCCCTTTCTCCCTGGCCAATCAGAGTATATGGTCTCTGTCCTTATAACTCAGTAGTTTTGCAATTATTGGTCTGGGGAAATCACCAGGTTTAGGCCGGGGTGCCAGGGAGCGATGTGCCCTTTCCACAGTGAAGAATGGTGAGAGTGCCGGGTTGTCCAGGAGGTCTCTGATGAGTTGCTTGACCGCAAGTTCCATGCGGCCCTTCAGTGCAGATTCGGGAACCCCCACTATGCGGACATTATTTCTGCGGGACCTCGATTCTAGGTCATCACACTTAGCTTTGATCTGTTTCATGTCAGGGAGCAGTTCTGAGACTGTGTTTTGTAGGGAATGAACGTTGTCCTCATTGGTCCCTATCCTTTGTTCGCCTTGGTGATCCTGGCCCCATGTTGGTCGATCTTCGCATTCAAGGAGGCTACATTTCCGTTGATGTCGTCCAGCTTTTCGTAGAAAGCAGTGAAATTCTTTGCCATGGTTGCCATCATTGCGGATAGGTCTGGTTGAGGGGGGTCTGGCCTGCATTTGTCCTCCTCCTGTGACACGGAGGACGATGCCTGGTCCGCTCTAGGCGCTATCTTGGCGAACTTGTCCATGGCGCCTACTTTGCCGTTGGCCCGCGCCTTGCTGGGCATTGCAGTGGAGGGAGGTAGCGCCTACTTAGTTAGGATTGGTGGTGGCCCTAGGATAGTCCCTTAATAATAGGATGGTAGTAGGACTGTGGTTGCGGCGCATGAGCAGCTCAAGAGCAGTAGGCGTAGTATTGTAAAGCCAGGGTGGAGAAAGCTGTTGGTGGCGAGGCCGTGATGGCGGAGCCGCAGGTAGGGGTGAGCCAGGGAGGCCGCCTAGCCTTATGATATACGTGTCACTCCGCAGTGTGGTTTGGGTGCGCTGAGCAATGAGCCGTTAGTGAGACAGGTAGGGGCCTCCTGCAGGTTGAGGGGAGGGTGCCCCTGTGTTCAGCAGTGTAGGTTGATTGGGTGGGGAGTCCCAGCCTCCATCTGCACCCCAGGAGTTGCAGCCCAATTCGTGGAGCCCTATGGGGCGGCAGCCACACGAGGATGTCGCCCCTCCAATGGGTTGACGGAGAGTCAAGTTCCAGGGGTTGGTCAGTGGAGGGCTGAGGCGCCTTGAACAACGAGAGTTGGAGGGGGAGCAGGGCAAGCTTCCGTAAGAACACGCAGGATGCAGTGCAGGGGTGTGCAGGGGCCCCGGCTAGCGTAGAGCAGAGGGGTGCAGTACAGGCTCAGTCACCCATCTTGCAGCCTTCAGAGTGGCTGGACCCGTGAGTTTCACAGCGTGAGGTTCCCCCCCGGGGGCCGAGCCGTGCCCCACGAGGCCAGGTCCAGATCCGGGGCCAATGTGGCGTTGATGCAATGGCCAGCCGGTGTAGAGCACCACAGTCGCTGTGAAGGCGGTCACTGGAAAATGCCTCCGGGCCGGCGTGTCTATGGGGCCGCACTGGTAGGCCCCCGATGGAGCCGCAGGCCCGCAGCTGCAGAGGGCTGCCGGGGGGCAGCGCCCACACCCTGCGACAGGCGTCTGGAAGGATGTCACTACTCGCTGGGAGATTGAGGCCAGGACAGAGAGGCCGCGACTGGAGGAATTGGATTAATAGAGATATATAGTTAATTGGGGACATCTGAAGTGACAGGGAAATAATATGCTTTGAGTGTTTGATGGAGAAATTTGGACTAAATAAGAGGGAACTGGGAAGATATAAAATTATGGAGACGTTGATGTCTGAAAGGCAACACATGTTAGATGAACCAATGGTGCAGAAACCTGAGATGTGTAATTTACTTGAGACAATGCCACATAAGGTATCAAGCTTCTTAAAACTCTTGCCTTGGAGAACCATCTGATAGATTAATGGGAAAAGTTAAGGATGACCTGGTCTAACGAATTGGGAAGGGTTATATCAATAAAGGAATGAGAAAACCTTTAGAACATTCCTATTAGGGCAAAGGTTGATTTAAATCTATGTTACGTTCATCAAAGAATATTGGGGCGCCTTTATTGGACCCCAGTATGAATGAATATGTTGGGCTTAATTGAAAGTGAAAAATATTGGGGTTGTCAGAAAGAGAAAGGTATTTTGCTACACATGTTGTGGGACTGTACTAGGGTAATGGGCTTTTGGAATGATGTGTTAGATAGGATTGGTATGATTTGGAATATTTCGTTCCCAAGAAATTCATTGGCAGTGATTTTGAAATCACCAAAATGTGGACAAAATATTGATTACACAACATTATGTTGGATTAAAAAGTTCTCTTGATTGCAACTAGACAAATACTAAAAGTGTGGAAAACAAGTAAAAAGCCATGTGTAGAGGACTGGCTTGTTGATGTACAAATTCTTTCAAGCTTTGAGAAGATAATGTTTTGTAAACAACATACAGAGGAAACCTATGGAGAATTGTGGGGACCTTTTAATGAATTTTAGGATTAGAGTGTTAATATAGGAAACTTTGTAATATTGTAAGGGGGAGGGAGTTTGTCGTGGAGGTGGGTATTTGTCATGTCTTATGTCACGGGGCTATGTTGGTTTAATGTGTAGTTCTATCGTTACACCATAGATAACATTTTGATTTGTTGGGTAACTTGTTAATTTTCTGACTATAACACTGTTCTTGACTGTATTGGAGATTATTCAAATGGATGGTAATGATGTTCTACAATGTGTTTATTATGTATATAATGCTTTATATTTTGCTGAAAATTAAAATAAAGAGTTTTAAAAAAGTTAATAATTCAGAGGCCCATTCAGTCGCCCATCCATGCAATAACCAGGACTGACCCTGCTTAGCTTCAAAGCGGGTCTGCCCCTTCTTAGTTTCAAAGCAAGAAAAGGGCCAGCCAATTCCTCCAAGTGATCTTCTAAATTTGGCTCATTTATCAGGCAACATGACCTGAGGAGGCTGCCCCCGTCCTCGCTTAGAAACTAAGCAGAGTCTACCCTGGTTACTGCATGAATGGAAGACTTGTATGGCAATTGAGTCACAGGCCATGGCCGTTAGCAATGGTCAGTGTTTTTTCACCCCCAACGTCACTTTAGTTATAGAAATATATTTAAAAAAAAGATTTTTAAAAATGTAACCCGCGAGTACCAAACTACACATTCCCGCGGTTATCTGTAGTCCATTCTAACCTCAGATATAGCCGTGAATATCATCAAAACAGCCAAAAAGAAAAATGTTTCTGTGCCTCCTAGGCATCACCAAGTGCCCCCCTCATCTGTGCCAGCCCTGACCACTCCCCAGACAGCCTCCTCACCTCCCGTGCCCTCTCTGTTTCACCCCAGAGCACACGCTGCTTCTGTGACGCAGTTTGCTTTCAGATGTCGGCTATTCACGGCTAAAAACGAGGCTACAGAAAGCTTTGTGTTGCAAACTAGGTCCCTGGACCCCCTCCAGCTCCCAAATTTCACTGTACTTATAGCCATTCCCCACCTCTACCCTCATGGCATTTGTATGTTTTTTGACCTGCAAATAGCTTTTTACTGTGTTTCATCTTTCCATAACCTCGGCTATAGCCTCAACTTTCTCTTACATTGAGAGAAAAACAAGATGGCGGTAGTTTCATTTCTGAAAACCATGATCCTGCAATTCACCATGGGAGATATAACTATAATTTTTCCGTCAAATTTTAAAATAACTATGCCACAGTATAACCCCAAACCACGCATGGATCATGAGTTAACGCTTCATGCCCAAGTTGTTTCAGACCTGGTCCAAATCCATCCAGCGATTTAGGTTGTTCGCTTTGCAAAAAATGGACCTGTTTTGTCTATGGGAAAATGACTGGGAAGTAGGCCACACTTTTGGGAGGAGGAGGGGGGAGTTTTGAGGCGTAATTGACTTTTCAATTTTTTACCTAATCTTCACAAAACTTTGCAGTCTGGGAAGCCCGCATACTTTTAATCACTTTCGAAATTTTGGTAAAATCCATTACTCAAATCAAAAGTTATTAACAATAGAATTTTGAGGGGTTCCTATGTGTCTCCGACTCACCTTAACTATAGGGCGCTATCGCACCCTATAATGCATTTTAGTTTCCATCTGATTTTTCATCCGTCCTTTTCATTCTTCAGATGGTTCCTCTGCTCGACTTTCATTTGGCTCCTCAATCAGTCGAAAAGCGTGTCCGGGATGACAGCTTTTCAACTGATTGATGTGGACCAATTTTTCTTCTGTGTGTTCTCATTTTGGGATGCGGACCTTGTAGGCAACAGGTGTTATTTTATCTACAATTTCAAAGACACCACACCAATAGGGCACCACGCCAAGACAGGAGAAACATCTGCTCCTTGGTCTGATTCCTTTGAAAATTGTACAGGTAAACCTTGTCCCCACCTTCATACTCTTTCTTGATGGTCTTTAGATCATAATAGGTCTTCATTCTTTTAGCTGACTTTTCAGAATTGCGCTGAGCATAAGCAAAAGAGTGCCGTAGGTGCTTCCTTAAATTTTTATTGTACTCATGAGTAGTGGATGCATTTGTCAGGATCTGCTCCTGAGTTCTGTAGAGCAGATGCTGTGGTAACACCTTTTTTCGTCCGGTCATGAGCTCAAATGGAGACATCTTTGTTGCAGAACATGGTGTAGACCTAATATCCATCAGGACAAGCGGTAATCGGATGTACCAACTGGGTCCAGATTCTGCCACAAACTTCTTTAAGATACTCATAATTGTCTTGTTCGATCTCTCTACCTTCCCAGCCCCGCTTGAGGCCAGGCTTTGGGCAATGTGGAGTTTCCTTTTTACCCCTAGAATCTCCCACATCTTTACCATCACCTCAATGGTAAAATGGCTTCCTCGGTTCAACTCAATCCTTTGTGGGAATGCTGAAATGAGAGATGTGGTTGATCATTAGTGCAGTAGCTGTCTCTGCCTTATAATTCGGGGCTGGAAGATATTCTACCCACTTTGTGAACAAGCATGTCAGTCAACATGTACTTGTTTCCAATAGCGGAGCGAATCACAGGCCCGATGAAATCGACTTGTAAATCTGACCAAGGCAGTGTCATTCCTCTTTTTTGTAGGGGAGCTCTGTCTGTGAGTGAACTGTGTTGGAATTGAGCAAACACTGCCCCTTTAGGTACGTGCCGAGGTCCTGGCCCATATATGGCCATTAGGCAACATCGCGCACGATTTCTAATGTTGTGTGAAACCCCCTATGACGGGCAGTGGCCACGTCATGAGCATGATTTAACATCAGGCTTTGGGAATGAGGAAGGTACCACCCACTGCTCACAGCCAGATAGGGCTATCCTTACAACAAACCGTCTTGGATCCGGAATAACTTGGAAAACGTCATCAACACCTGGAGATCCTCTTTACCGGTATAATCCGACTCTGTTAGAGGAAAGCTCAAAGGATCTTCAATGTGTCAATAACGTTTCCCAATGTTGGGTCCTCTTTCTGTGCAGTGATTAAATCTGCATCTGGGGTATCTTTACTCCACTGGGCAATCGGGAGTTCACTATTCGCACAAGTTTGTGATCTTGTAACAGCAGCAACTTGAATTTCCCTCAGCAGGGATTCTGTTTCTATGAAATCCCCCTGCAGGGCTCTGTTTTTAACCACCAGCTGGTCAGCCATGTGATTCCAAGTCTTATCTGGACCCTCTATTTTGGAATGATCCCTTATTTTCTTCCAATAGATGGTCATCTCATTGGCGGTCACCAGATCATCAATTGACTGGATCAGTTTGGTATACTTTAAGGGTTTATTGTCGGCACAAAGCATGCCTCGATTCTTCGTTGATCAGGTGCTCCACAAACCCATTCCTGACATAATCAGAGTCAGTGATTATGACCAGTTCCTTACGTTGGCGGTGCACTTCAGTGAGGATGAACAGCCATAACTCTGCAACCTGACTACTTTGGGGTCCTATTTTGTAACCAGCAGAGGGTTCTGGGGTATCATTTACCCAGGCATTCCCAATGCCAGCCACTAGTTCCTTTTCCCCGTTATCAACATGGTAGGATCACCCATCCACATAAACTGCGGGTATCCCCTGACACGTGTCTCTTTCGTAGACCTTGTGTGGGGATGTTAAATACACCAATGTGTGGTTGTTGGTCATTAGACTTTTGTGCTCAAGACAATTTTCTTGAGCACAATCATGCAAGTCCCCAAACCCCTGCACTAGGAGACTCTTCTTGTTTTGGCCATATCTGACCTCCACAGGAAAGCCTTGCATGCACAGAATCCAGGAAGTAATTGTGGAATTACTGACATTCCCCGCCCAGATTCTGTCACTTTGGAGATATTGCAAGGGTTGGTGAGGAGCCTCGACAATGATGTGCTCCCATTGGATGAATGGGCGGTCATTTTTCAACACCCACACCATTGCCAGAAGTGTCTTCTCGCGTTCATTGAAGTTTTCCTCCACAGAAGACAAAGTCTTGCTCACGCACGAGATTACTTAAATTGTCGTGCTTTTGATGCAACACCACTTTTAGGCAAGTATCTGAGAACCCTGTCTCCAAGAATAACTCCTTGTTCTTTATTGGGTAAGCAAAACAAGGAGCCTCGGAAAGGCTTCTCTTCAGTTGTTTATCTGCATCGGCTTGTTCCAGACCCCACTTGACTCGGGCCTTTAATGAATGGACCAAGGGTCGAGTGACCTCTGCGTAGTTTTCAATGAACTTACGACTATAGTGAGTCCAAGAAGACTTCTTAATTTTCGCAGAGTAGTAGGGTCTTTTAATTTCAATTAGGCTTCCACCTTCTTCGCCTGGGAATTAAGACTTTCAGGGGTGATCTCATGCCCGTAGAAGTTCACTCAGGTCTTACACCACTGTGCCTTCTGAAAGGACAGTTTCACTCTTGCTTTCTGCATCTGGGTTAGAACATAGCAGATCTCTGCTATATGTTCCTACATAGTTCAGCTCTTGATCAAAACAGCCTCTACATAGGGTAGGTTTCCCCTTTCACGCATGGCCTTATGTAGAAAGATGTTGAACTCACTGCTGGAGTTTTTGTCCAAAGGGGTCTGGGTCCATGTGTATTGCTGCCCTCGAAGGTAAATGCAAGCGTGTACTGTTTTCCCTACTCAATGGCACTGTCCTGTATCCGTTGGTCAGGTCAATGGTGGTGTGCATATTTGACCGTTGGATCTGTGCCTGTCCCTGATCGATGTAGGGAAGGGGCCATCTTGACACATGGACCCGTTTGTTCAACTCCCTCAGGTATGCACATAGTCTCCATTGGCTGTTTGGTTTGAGTATCCCTAGTAACAGGTTTTTGAAGATACCGTGGATTGGACAAATGATCCCACAGGATTCTAAATTCTTAATAATCTCTGTGATTGATTACATGGATGCGAGAGGTAACCAGTATTGTTTGACAAATACTGGAGCCATTCTGGGGTCCGTGGGTATGGTAGTTAAATGAATGAATGTGCTTCCATAGTTGTTTAAGTCCACAGAAAAGATATCTTGGAATTCCAGGAAGACCTGCTTTAGCCTTGGTCTTTGCTCCTTATCACAGGCATCAGCAAGATTGATCCTTTCTTCGACCATCTGCTTGAAACCTGCAAAGACCTTGAGCGTGGCAATTTCAGCGGTATCCTCCAGTTGGGAGGAGAGATCTCTTTTCATGGTGTTGACCTGGACAATAGGTTCCAGGGATTTGAGGTGGTGATCCTTGACTTTGAACACTACCACCTCCCTTTCAATGTCACAGATCACCTCTTCCACCCCATAGGGGCAAGAACAGTACACCATGAAATTCCCCCATGCCTAGTAAAAATCTTTTCTGGACGAATACCGTGGCTGATGTCGAAACAGTCATTCGGGATTGGTCCCTTGATTTCATTACCTAAATCAATAGAATAGTGCTGGCCATCAACTACCATTCCAGTAAAGGTGTATGCACCCAAAGGGATACTTCGTGGGTTGCTTTTTCCACCAAAAATCGAATGGTGTTGTTTCCTAGGTCTACTAGAGTTGTCGGATTTAAATACAAGGCTTGTTGTTGGAGATGAGAATTTAAATTTATGTAGACATCCTGATGTTTGGCGTTCTGTCCTCGCTTAATTTGGCTGGGAATAGTGAATTGTCACACCTGTCCTGGGATGGTAACCTCGTGAACTTCAATCACATAAGGCAGCAAATGAGCTGACCGGAATGCTTTTTCGGTGTTGTCAAAGCCCATCTGGTTAACCCCCACCCCAGTCGTGACCAGGCTTTATTATTAATTAGTGCCAGATTGATTACGAATTGGTTGAGAATGTCATGCCCAAATAAAAGGTGGAAGCAACAGCTCTCCCAACCCAACAATTATGTTCTATGCTTTTGTCGCCAATGGACATTTTTAGCATACAACTGGTAGGCAGGAGATGTTTGGAATTTGGGGATTCCAGACCTACTTCCTATTTGTCAATCAATTTAAATGTGGGAATAGTCTGATCTTTTGGGAGTTTCTGGAATAATCCTTCACTAATGGTGCTCCTTTCATTATTCAGGCATACTCTGGCGAGCACCGGCTTCTCCCCCTCATTTAACTGAATGGGGGAAAAACAACTGATCGCCCTTTTTCTGAATGTTCGTCTGACTTTGAGAAGGTTCCTCCTTTACTGGTTTCACAGGACTTGATGTTTCTTCTGATTTTTTTTTTTGATAATATATTTTATTGGGTTTTGAAAACAAACAAACAACATAAACACACTGTCGATACAGGTCATTGACTGTTTCCCACCCTCGTTGCTTACAACATTTTGAATCTGAGTTCACTGGCCCTCTGCAGGAGCTACATTTGATTCCCCCGCTTTGAGGGCACCATAGATGTCGAGGGGCACCACATTCTCTCTTCCTGTCCCCTTGTGCAAAGTCACCTTTCAATGGGCGTCTTCCCACTTTTGCCATACTTTCTGCACCTTGGCCGGACATCCTCTGGCTGTGTATACCCTGCGCTCCATTGCAACACAGATGTCTACGTCTGTCATCCATTGTCCATAACTCAGAGTCCTCTCCAACCCCCATTTTTGAGTGATGTTTCTTTTGATAAGTGTGGTAGTGGTGAACACAAACAGCTTTTCATATCTTGTCAGGTCAACTTCATTGTCTATTCCCAGCAGTAGCAACTTAGGATCTCTAGGAATCTCTTTGCCTATGACTCTATATAATTTGTTACAACATGCGCCCCAGAATTGTTGAATGTGTGTGCATGTCCACAGTATGTGGAAGAAGGTACCTTCCTCTGTTTTGCATCGCAGACAAGTTGGGTCGTTTATCCTTCCCCATTTATAGAGGGCTACTCTATGATAGTATACTCTGTGCAATATCTTTAACTGAATCAGCCTAAGCCTTGACGATATGGCTACCTCCCTTGGGAACATCAATGCCATGACCCATTCTTCCGGTAGTATTGCACCCACATCAGTCTCCCATTTGGTCTGTAGTGCTAGCAATTCTGTTGTGCCAAAGGAGGTTATGGCACTATATAGGACCAACGTCACTTTTTGGGTGATTGGCTCCGGGAAAAGGTTCCTTTCTATTGGGGTAAATTCCGGCAATGCAGTCATATCAGGGAGGTTGCCCTGTAGTGCATGTTGCAATTGGGTGTAATGGTTTTGTTCGGTTTGGAGAAGTGTAAGGCGGAGAGCCAGCTCCGTGAATGGGATTACGGTTCCTTCTCTCACGATCACCCAATGTAAGTGTTCCATGTTGAGACCAATGCAGCCATTTGGGGAGATTGTATACACCCGGGAGGTTTCTGTTATTCCACAATGGCTGGGCTTGTGACAGCTTATTGCCCCATCCCACGAATTTGTGTGTCTGTCCAAATTTGGGTTATATGTGTCCGCATATTGGAAGTATTTGTTCGGGCCCTTTTCTTATAGAGATATTGCATGGCAGGGTTTTCAGGAGTGCCAGCTTCTAATGAACGGTTATGCGGCGCGGATTTGTCCCCGTGCAATTGGTCGTTCACTTTTGTCAATTGGCTGGCCCAGTAGTATGTCTGCATTCGGGGAAGCTCTATTCCGCCCTCCTATATGGACCTTTGGAGCATGGCAAGTGCTATGTGGGAGGCGGGGGGCATCGTTCCACAGCAACTTCCAAAGTGATTGATCTATTTTCCTGAATACGTTTTGGGGGACATGAAGTGGGGCATTCTGTAATATATATATGAGTCATCATTTTAAAGAGCGCTGCTCTGCCTAGCAGCGTCCGGGGGAGGGATGACCAGTTTCGTGAGTCTTCCGCGAGTCTTGTTATCACTGGGTGTACATTTCTGGGGGCATAATCATTAAGGTTATTTGTGACGAGTATGCCGAAGTACTTGAAATGTTCCCTCTCCACCTGGTAGGGGCATTGTGGTGGTATCGTTTTTTCTACCAGCCCCAGCGGAAACAGAATGGACTTAGCCCAGTTAATCCGCAGGCCGCTGAAGGCGCCGTATTTTTGCAGTAATTCAGTCAATATGGGACAGGATCTTACTGGATCATTCAGGTATACAAGCAAGTCATCCGCATTTTATTTATTTATTTTATTTATTTTATTACATTTGTTATACGCCCAGACCCGGAGGTATCACAGCGTAGTTACAGACAATGGGATAATGCAATCTTAGAATAAACATAGAGGTGTAAAAGTATAACAATCAAAAATGTACAATAGTAGGAATCAATAATATACACTAATATACAAAGCAGTCAGGTAAAATAGTTGATTGGAGGGGATTAGTGCACTGGTTCAGTTAGAACTTGTTGAAGAGCCAAGTTTTCAAAAGGCTTTTGAATTTGGGGAATGAGGTTTCATTCATAATGTGGGTAGGTAGCGCATTCCAATGTCTGGGGGCCAGTGTTTTGAAGCTGCTGCCCCCTGCTTTCTCTCTTTTGTATCTGGGGGTTTCAAGGAAGGCGTTTTTGTTGGACCTGAGGAGTCTGGTCTGGGGCTTCATCATGACTGTGTTGTTGAGGTATTTGGGCGCTTTGTTAGCCCTGCATTTGTGGGTGATGCTCAGGGTTTTAAATAGAATTCTGGCTTGTATGGGGAGCCAGTGGTGGTCTCTTCTGGTGTTGGATATATGTTCAGATTTTTTGATGCCTAGAGCTGCTCTGAGGGCTTTGTTTTGCATGAGTTGAAGTTTAGCTATGTTGGCTTTGGAGGTGCCAAGGAATAGGATATTACAATAGTCTAGCTTAGACAGTATGAGTGCTCTGGCTAGAGTAACACAGTTGTTGGTAGAGAGGAATTTACGGCTGAGGGAGATGAGTTTAGAGGTGTAGGAAGTGGATGAGGCTAATGTGTTTACTTGTTTAGACATGGAAAGTGTGGCATCTTAAGTACACGCCGAGGGTCTTGACTTGTTTAAGAACAGGGATTATGGTTCCATCGATGGTGAATGATTTAAAGGCGGGCTCAAGGGTGTTGATTTTGCTGGAGGAGCCTAGTATGAGGAGCTCAGTTTTGTCGTTGTTGAGACAGAGGCTGTTGTTAGCCATCCAGTTTTGGATGAGTGAGTAGATTTGGTTAACCAGGAGGGAGTCTTGTTCATGGTTGCCTGTGAGAGGAATGAGGATTTGGGTGTCATCGGCGAAGTTAGTATAGATGACACCCAGAGCATCCAAGGCTGCAAATAATAGCTTGGTGTAGGCATTATACAGAGTGGGGGATAGGCAGGAGCCTTGCGGTACACCTGCAGGGACAGACACTGGGTCTGCTGATTCTTTGCCGATGGATACTCTGGAAGTTCTGTCAGCCAAGAAGGATTTGATCCAGTTGGTAGCGTTCTGAGCTAGGTTCAAGTTGTTTGCTAGAGTGTTACAGAGTTTGTCGTGGTCAACCAGATCGAAGGCCGCCGAGAGGTCCAAGAGCATCAGAAGGCAGAGTTTACCTGCTTCTCTGGTGGCATCCATTTGGATCTTCAGATCAAGGAGGGCTGTCTCTGTGCTATGGTTGGGACGGAAACCTGACTGGCGGTCTCCTAGTAGGTGATGTTGTTCCAGGTGGTTCTGAATTTGGCAGTAGGCTATTTTGTCGATTATTTTTAGGAGAAATGGGACCGTTGTAATGGGTCGGTAGTTAGTGGGTATTGTTGGATCCAGGGAAGGTTTTTTTAGAAGTGGTGTCACCCAAGCTTTTTTGATGCTGGTGGGGACTGTGTTTGTGAGGAAGGAGGCGTTAATGAATTCAGTGATGATAGGTGTGAGAGTGGGGGCGCATAGTTTCACTAGATGGGATGGGAATTGGTCTTCCTTGCAGTTGGAGGCTTTGAGTTTCATTATAGTGTCGAAAACTTCTTTGTTAGTCACTGGTGAGAATTGGAATGGGGGACCAGTAGTGGCGTTTGAGATGGTCGTTGATATGGTGGGTGGAGTTTTGTCAGCTAGGTGTGTTTTTTTACTATCGATTTTGTTTTGTAGTAGGAGGATTTTGGATGAGAGTGCGTTTTGAATGGTGGTGCACCAGTCTTTGCTAGCGTTTGAAGGTGCTGAGATTTGACAGGGGTTTTCGAGCTCTCTAAGAATGGTAAAGAGTTCTTTGCTGTCTGAGGACGCGTTAGCAATGCGGAGGTTGAAGGCATTGGCTTTTTGAGTGATTATTGCTGATTTGTAAGTTTTGTTGGCTTCAGCGAAGGCTGATGCCGATTCTGGGGTGTTGTTTTTCTTATGGAGGTGTTCAAGTGATCTTTTAGTGCGTCTTAAGGCTATAAGTTCTTCATTAAACCAAAAGCAGGAGCGTTTATCAGGTCTACGGGTTTTAGTGGTGATGGGTGCAAGTAGGTCGATGGTTTGGGTGAGGCATTGTTGGTATTGTTCTGCTAGATAGGAGGGGTTGTTGGTGCCTAGAACCATATGGGCAAAGGAGGCACACAGGGCTGGAGTGAGTTTGTCGGAAGAGAGCTTTTTGATATTTCTAGTCTCAAATGTTTCTGGTTTTTTAGGGGTGATGTGTTCGGTACTGGCATTGTCTATGGTGAAGTTAATTGCATAGTGGTCTGACCAATTGAGTGGTAGGATGGAGTCAATGGTGACTAGAGAATTAAGGGTGAGAAGCCAGTCTAAGGTTCTTCCTTTTGAGTGGGTGGGTTTATCTACCAGTTGTATGAAGTTCATCTCTGACATGGCTGTATAAAATGTAGATGCTTCTGAGCCGAGGGGGTCATTGTATCCTAGGTTAAAGTCACCGAGGACTATGCATTTGGTTTTAGGCTTGATGAGGGGCGTTAGGAGTAGTGGGATGTCCAAGTCAGGGTGTGTGTTTTTGTTGGGTGATCTGTACACCACTAGTAGGTTGGTGGTGCTTTTGGGGTTGGAGGTATACTTGACTAGTAGGAGTTCATAACCTTGTATCTGTTCTATTGGGCATGCTCTGATTTCCAGGGTGGTTTTGGCTATTATGGCAACTCCGCCTCCTTGGGTATTTATCCTGTCTGTTCTCAGGATGCTGAATCCTGGGGGAATAGCAAGGGCTAGAAGTGGTCCTGCTGCTGGGTGAAGCCAGGTTTCAGTGACCACCAGCATATCAAGGTGTTGGTCTACAATGAGGTCATGGATATCTATAGCATGGGCACCTAGTGAGCGGGCATTGATGAGTGTAGTTTTGAGGGTGGAGGTAGGGGCAGGGGGTGGTGTGTTATCTTTGATGGGGGAAGAGTCAGCGGTTTTGTTATTGGTTAGGTGTTTGAGTGATGCGTTGTGGAATCTTATGTGTTGGAAGTTGGTGGGCGTGGTGTTTGGTTTGATCAGTGTATTGGGTGAAGTGGTGAGGGAGTTAGCTCGTAGGGACATTTGGGTTCTAGACATGAGTCTATTGAGTCTTTCGATGCCCAGGATGGGTGTGGTTGTGTCATTAATGCAGATGGGTATGGTGTGATTGTATGTAGGCGGGTTGGGACTAAGGCACGGGATGTCTGAGGCTGCTGCCTTCTTGATGGTGATGGGCATGGTGTGGGCCTGAGGAGATACTATGGGGAAAGGGGGGAGTGTGGGGAGGAAAGGGGTGGGGCAGGGGTTGGGGAAGTGGCGTGGACAACCTGGTCTAACTAATCCATCGCCAACCTTGATGAAGTGTCCTCTGGTGCATGGTGTAACATTAGGGACTATGCAAAAAGGGAACATGATGAATGTGAGGAGTGCTAGCATTATATTAGTGGGTGCTGGGTGGGTAGAGCTAGAGTTCAGTGAGCTGTCTAGGCACCTGGACTGGGAGCAATAAACCAGTGCAGGCAGGCAGTGCTCTAACGCAAACACAGCATCAGCCTGGGTAGCTAGTAGGGTGCGCGGGCAGTGGGTCATCTAAATTTGATTATAGTAATCAGGGCGCAAGCGGGGTGCACAGGCAGTGGGTCACCTAGATTCGATATTGGCAATTCAGGCACAAAACATAGCAGGGTGCACAGGCAGTGGGTCACCTAGATTCGATATTGGCAATTCAGGCACAAAACATAGCAGGGTGCACAGGCAGTGGGTCACCTAGATTTGATATTGGCAATTCAGGCACAAAACATAGCAGGGTGCACAGGCAGTGGGTCACCTAGATTTGATATTGGCAATTCAGGCACAAAACATAGCAGGGTGCCCAGGCAGTGGGTCACCTAGATTTGATATTGGCAATTCAGGCACAAAACATAGCAGGGTGCACAGGCAGTGGGACACCTAGATTTGATATTGGCAATTCAGGCACAAAACATAGCAGGGTGCACAGGCAGTGGGTCACCTAGATTTGATATTGGCAATTCAGGTACAAAACATAGCAGGGTGCACAGGCAGTGGGTCACCTAGATTCGATATTGGCAATTCAGGTACAAAACATAGCAGGGTGCACAGGCAGTGGGTCACCTAGATTCGAAATTGGCAATTCAGGCACAAAACATAGCAGGGTGCACAGGCAGTGGGTCACCTAGATTCGATATTGGCAATTCAGGTACAAAACATAGCAGGGTGCACAGGCAGTGGGTCACCTAGATTCGATATTGGCAATTCAGGTACAAAACATAGCAGGGTGCACAGGCAGTGGGTCACCTAGATTTGAAATTGGCAATTCAGGCACAAAACATAGCAGGGTGCACAGGCAGTGGGTCACCTAGATTTGATATTGGCAATTCAGGTACAAAACATAGCAGGGTGCGCAGGCAATGGGTCACTAGCAGAATGCACATGGGGTGAATGAGTAACCTAGAGTCGAGTTTAGTTAGTATAGTGAGGAGTTGCATTATGTGTGGGAACAAGGAGGTATAGGGTTCCAACTAATAGTCGATTATGCGGCACAGTAGCAGTAGTAGCTTACCTAGAGCAGGGAGGGCAGAGGTGCGGGTCCCATGCTCCTTTTGTGCATAAAAGGACACTTTGTCTTCCCAGTTTTCTGACCAGTGGAAGCCCTTCCATGTCTCATTACTTCTCAGTATTATCGCGAATGGCTCGATTGCTATCGCAAATATCATGGCTGACAGTGGGCATCCTTGTCTGGTTCCGTTTCCTATTTCAAAGGGGTTTGATACGTAACTGTTTACTTTTGTGACTGCTATTGGTGATTTATACAGTAGTTTGACCCAGATCATGAATTGGGGCCCGAATCCCATTCTTTGCATTATCTCCCAGATCGCTTCCCAGTTGACCGAATCAAATGCTTTTTCAAAGTCTACCGCCAACAGGGCTAATGGGCCCTGAATAGTGAGCGCATTTTCTGTTGCTGTATGTAATCGATGTATGTTCATGCACGTGGATCTTTCTGGCATAAATCCACATTGATCCGGGTGAATTAAGAAGGGTATAATTGGTTGGAGTCGGTTAGCTAGTGTTTTCGCTAGGATTTTGGTTTTGGTGTTGATGAGAGAAATAGGTCTATGTGAACTGCATCTATCCGGAGGCTTGTCTGCTTTGGGTAATACCACTATAGTGGCTTGTCTCAGGTCTCATGGAAGGGATCCCTCACTGCGGGAGGTTTCATACATTTTCAGTAAGTGTGGTGTAACTATGTTTGTACCTATTTTTTTCCACCCCTCTACCGGGAAGCCATTGGGTCCCGGGGTTTTCCCGGGTTGGAGGTCCGCCATGGCTGCGGGCAGCTAATCCTCTGTGATGTTAGTGTCTAGCAGAGCACTTTGCTCGGGTGTTAAAGAGGGAAGGGTGACTCCCGATATAATTGCGGTATCAATGGGAGAGGTTGGTGCTTTGTAGAGCTCCCTATAGTAGGAGGCGAACCCTTCCCCGATGTCCCGATCCGCCGTTAACAGTGTGTCCCCCTGAGTCCTAATCGCTCTGACATGTCTGAGCCCTTCATCTCGCTTCTACAGCCATGCCAGCATTTTGCCCGCTTTATCCCCGGTTTCGTACACTCTGGCTCGCATTGCTGTGTGTGCCTGTTTGGCATTATCTAGGGCAACATTCTGTAGTTGCTTTTGTGCTAGTTGTACTGCCCGGTGAGATTCTGGTTGGCCTTGGGATAAATGAGCTGCCTCTTCCCTCTGCACTCACATTTCCGCTTCCTGGATTGATTTAGCCTGTCTTTTCTTATGGGCCATGATCCAGGAGATAAGTTCCCCCCTTAATACCAGTTTATATGCTTCCCATACGGTTGTTGGGCTTCCCACAGAGTGTTTATTCACTTCAAAGTACGATTCTTTGGTTTTTTGGGCATGCTCTAATAGATCTGGGAAACCCAGGTAGTAACCGTTTAGCCTCCAGGTAGGTGGGGGGATCGGTGTATCGGTGCTAATTTTCAACATGAGTGGGGTGTGGTCTGATATGCCTCTGGGTAGGAACTGTGCTGCAATTACTAGGTGTAGTTCGGATGTCGGGAGAAAGAAATAGTCAAGCCTTGACAGTGAGGCATGTGCCCCAGACAGGAACGAGTATTCCCTCGTGCCAGGGTGTAGATGCCTCCACACATCTTTCAGTCCCATAGCGTCCGTGAACGTGGCTAATTTGGTATGCGTGGAGGGGTTTCTCATGCGGATGTGCATGCGATCAAGCTCCAGGTTCATAACCTCATTGAAATCTCCCCATACTATCACCAAATTCGAGTGATCTGCAGTGATTATAGGTGTTAAGTCGTTAATTAGGGAGGTAAGTAAGATTGGTGGTGCGTAAATGGCTAGCATGGATATGGTGCGTTCCCAGAGAGTCCCGGTTATATGTACAAATCTGCCCCCGTGTCCTGTGCAACGGATAACAGCTTAAAAGGTAATCGCTTGTGTATCAGGATCAGAACTCCCTGAGCCCCCATGGAGAAGTCTGAATGCAATGCTATGTGGTAATTTGTTTGCTTGAAGAGGTTGCAGTTTGTGCCAGCTAAGTGGGTTTCCGTTAAGAAAGCTGCATCTGGCGCATGTCGATTCAGTTGTTGTAGAACAAGGCGCCTCTTAATGCTACTGCCCAGCCCGTTCACATTCCAGGTCATAATCCTAATGGACTTGGTGTTACTCCTATTGTTAGTTTCCATCATATCGGATAGGTATTGGGTGTGACGGGTTGTGCTGAGTGTGTCCTGCGGCAGTGAACCTTGTCTCTCTGGTGGGAGGCAGATCCTGACCTAAAGTGTGCTATAACTTCTGTGCCCGAGTGAAGCCACGGGCCATCTTAAAACAAAGAACTAAACAAGCAAATTATGATGCAACTTCAAACTCCCCTACCCCCTCCCCATACTCCGCCCCAACATGAAGTATCTGTCGCCCGAACATCAGCCCGAGCTCGCCAAGGGTTCGCTCAGACAACAATTAACAACCCCTACAACTTCTACAACTGTTCCCAAGTAACTATAGGGGTGCGTGCGTCCGAAACGGCTGCTAAATGTCTTCTCATCCGTGTCAAATACCTTGCTGCGTTGCTTCCGTTCGATGCTGATCCCCTTTCCTAGGGTCCGCCGCTTGGGTGATCGCTGCTGCCTTGTCTCTCCTCTCGGCCCTCTCCCCCAAGTGGTGGCATAATGTCATCCCGGTTCGGTGGATGGTCCGGAGGGGGTCTCTGGCCGGAGGATTGCCAGGGTGCGCGGGTCTGTTTCTTCGATTCGGTCTCCAGTCACCATCTATGTGTAGTTCCGCCCACCTCCATGGCTCTTTGGGGTTGGTGAAGTGGACCGTTGTCCCTTTATGGAAGATTTTCAGTTGGGCTGGGAAGATTAGACCGTATTTAACGTTCAGAGAGCGCAGCTGTTTCTTGATTTGCTCAAATGATTGCCTTGCCTTTTGCACTTCTCTTGTATAGTCCGGAAAGAGAGCAATTCTGGAGCCATTGTGGGCTATCGTGCCCCTCGTGCATGCCAGTTGCAGCAATGCGTCCCAGTCCCTGTAGTTTAGGAACCTTGCCACCACCGTGCGTGACGGGGACCCAGGCGGGGGACGTCCAGTGGGCACTCGGTGAGCTCGTTCTATCGAGAAGAATTTGGAGAAACTCTTTTTATCGAACAGATCGATGAGCCATTGCTCCAGGAACAGTTCCAAGCAGTCACCTTCGGCCTTCTCGGGCAAGCCTAGAATGCGTACATTGTTCCATCTCGATCTGCCCTCTCCTTCGTCTACTCTCGCTTCCAGTACCTTTAGGCGGGCTGTAGTTCCATGCAGCTGCTGCTCCAGGTTCCTCAGTCCATCTTCCGTCCCAGATATGCACTGCTCGGCCTCACCGGTGCGGGACGTTAACTTTTGAAGGTTTTTACGTAGTAGCGAGACATCCACACTTATTCCATCTATTTTTTGTTCCATGGAGGCACGGGAATCGGCGATTACCGCCATAATGTCTTTCAGAGAAATTGCTCCTCTTTCTTCTTCCATTGTTTCACTGTGGTCTTGCTCCACCGGCGCATTCGTTGCGGCAGTGGTGAATTGGTCAATTTTGCTCTGAGTTCCCGTTTTTTTTATTTTTATTTTCCCATGTCAGAGGTCTTTACACGGGAGTTCCTGCATAACATGTGCCGCCAATGTGTCCGCCGTCCGATGGGTTATAATCACCTCTACCTTTCGATCTTGGGAGACTCTTGCAGTCGGGTGTGCGCTGGGGGCCAGTTAGGGCTTGGCACGGGGGTAAGCACTGGTTTGGGGCGCCTCCAGTCCTTCCTTGTGTAGGCTCCCCACTTACTTTCGTGCGGTGGCGCAGCCGTGTGCCACGTGTAGGGCGTTCGAATGAGTCAGCCTGATCGGCGTGCCCGCTGCCAGAGACGCATCCGCCACCACCCATGCCTTCTCCCCCGGCTTAGGCTGGTGCATAAGGGAATTTCGTCCGTGATCGCGGCCCCTTCCACCGAGACTGTCCTCGTGTGCGTCCACTTCAGGCACAACACCTTCTCTCCCCCGGAGTGCCTGGTGGGTGAGTGGGGAGCGTGCCACTCCTCTCAGCGGGACGTGTGCCGGGTCGGAGGCGAGGCGGCCCTCCTTTCCCAGTCGGCCTCCGCGCAGCTCCGCTCCGCGCACCGCTGTATGTTACTGTCCGCCTGCACCCACCCCGTGCCCGCTCCCCACACCTTTCGTCCCCTTCGCCGGCGCCGGTTCACAATCTCGTACCTTTGCTACGCAGGTAGGCTCACATCCGCATCACGTAGCATGGCGCCATCTTGGGAGCGCTTCCTTGGGACGCTTCGGGAAGTTCTCTGTTCTTTGGTCGCCTCGCTGTTGCACTTTTCGCTACGATTTCCTCCCGATAATTTGTAGCAGCGGTCCCCCTCACCGAGGGTCTGTTTAAAAATGTAGTTCCACATGGATGGCAGGTGTTTTAAGCAGGATGTATTTAGCGGGCCCGGGAGCTCGAAGGCTCACTTCCGCATCGTTCCGTAGCTGGCCACGCCCCCTTTCTTCTGATTTTGAACTTGTGTAACATTTTAGGATGTTCCATTCCAGTGTGGATTGAAACTGGTAGGAAGGTTGATTTTCAAGAATGGAGAATGTTTCCCATCACCAGTTTGTCCTCCTACAGAGATGACTGTGATGTCTGGGACCTGGTTATTCTGGAAATGGATTTCTACGTTCTCAGAACGTTGATCAATTAAATGACTGGTACCATTCAAGCTTACATAATTGGTACTCATTTTTTATTTTATAGTCTGGTTAGTCTGGGTCCAGAGGTCCTTGTTTACACAGTCGTTGAACTGCCTAAGGAGATTGTTTCCCAGTAAACAAGATGTGCCCTCTGGAGTCACGACTATCACCGAATGTTTAACTCGATATCGCACAATTTATATTTCCAGATACGCAGTCCTTTCCACGGAAATATCATTCCTGTCGAAATTTTGGATTTGTTGGGAAGTTGTCAGAGGGGAATTTGGTGGCTCTCCCTCTGTCCAGAGTTCAGTTGGTCAAAGTCCTTTTTGGGCAGGAAGGTGGCTTAGGATCCATTATTCACCACAACCTACACCTTGACCGATGCATAAAATCCGCCTTCCTTCTCCTCCAAGGTGCAGCGAAAGTGTGAGTTATTTGACAGCCGAGTGATCATTTTCCTAATATTAAATTTGAACACTGTGTGATCTTGGGCAATTTTCTGTATCAGAGTTAGGGAATATGTAAAGGAAATTTTGCAACTCGCCATGGGAGTCTTTGGGGAATCCTCCTTTTCTGTCCACCTTTACCTGGTGACAGTTTTCACAACCAGTTTGGAGAAAAGACGCCCCCTCAGTTTCAAATCTGTCTGGCACACATTTTGGGGGTTGCATTTCTTGCTCTGGGTCGGTCTCCATACTTATCCTGTCCCATTCAGGGTCTTTTGGGTCCCATTATTGTTTGGGAGGCATCCCCCTGTTCCTGAAAGAGAAGATTTCCTTTCCTGAATTCTCCAGGGATTATTCTCTTTCAAATGGAATGATCTGGAGCTTTTCTTCTTTTGACTTCTCCTACTTATCCTCTGTTCTTTAGTTTGCAGCTTTTTTCAAGGGTAGAATATTCTTATTCAGGCTCAGAGGTTTCAGGGTGTTTGTTCCGTGAGAAAAGAAGCTTCCTCTAGGTCTTGGCATCTCCCTTCCACCCGGGGCCCCTCCTCAGGAACCTGTTGGTTGTCTGAATTTTCCAGTCATTCAACCTTTCCCCCCCGGGGTATCAGAACAGGTTCTTGGGATGTTCTGGCCAGCTGGTTCCAGTTGAGGGTTCGACTGAGCCCTCAACATGCATCCCAGATCGTTGGTCAGTTGCTAAGGAGGTCTCTGGGCATACCTCTACTGCTCCCGGAAAGGATAACTGTCCCTTCTCCCGGAGTAGTTGAGGCATTAGAAGTTTGCCCCATCATTTTTCATCCTGAGTCTCCCTTCTCCCGGGTTCAGGGATCTATTGTCCTGGAGACAAGAGAGAGAGGAGGACTATTCTTGAAGTTCTGGTTCGGTGGGGTATCTGAGGTAATGGTTCTGGGTAGGGTGCTTGACTTTATTATTGTCAGGGACATTGACATCATGTGCCTCACGGAAACGTGGATCATGAATTTCAGTGGCCCCATTATCAACTTGGCCATCCTGGAAATATACACCATCCTTGGTAAAAACGGAGAATGGGCCTGGGGGGTGGAGGTGGCCGGGAAGTGGCTTTTATTGCAAAAACCCACTTAGACCTCTCCTTGTCAATGTCAAGGCTGTGAGATTCTTCTTATCAAAATGACACCGACCAATCGGAGCTGCATTAACTTTATACTGATTTATCGTCCCCCCATCTGTTATTCCAGGTTTGAATGAAGAAATCACTCAGTTATTGAGTAAATTCGATGTGCCAAATTCTTCCACTCTGTTCTTAGGGGACTTGAATTGTTGGCAGGGAAACATCATGGACAAAGAAGCCATTGACTTGGAACAGGGCCTCATCAACATCGATCACCAAGTTATTAACAGCGAACTCACTAACGGCAAGAACTAGATGCTTATTTGGGTTGTGACCATATCTTGCAGCATATGTTAACCGTGCCACACCGTGCACATGGTCAAGCCACTATGCCGTTGAATTCCATATTCAGCTTCAATCCCCTCTCTTGAAAACTTCCAACAATGTAAAAAAAAGTTCTTAGCAGGAACTTTAAGAAAGTTCAGCTTCCCGATATCCAAAGTTGCTTGGAATCTATTATGTCATCTACAGCCAAAGGTGATTCTGCAGAGACTCTATTGAACACCTACTCAATTCCTTCTTGGACATGTTAATCAGAGTCGCACCTCTCCGGTCAAAGTTGGTTAGAGCTAATACTGGGCACCGGAAGTGGTTTAGACCTGAGCTCCATGCCCTTCAGAGAGTGAAACGTTCACTGGAAGCCAGATGGCTGCAATGCCCATCTACCGAGAATAAGGCAAATTGGAAAGTGAAGGAAAAACTATACAAACTTAATACAATGGAAAGTAAAAATAATGTCTTTAATAACCAGATGAATGTGTTACAAATAATCCAGGGAAACTCTTTGAGATCCTCAAATCTCTAGAGAAGCCGAAAGCGCAAAACATTTCCTTTGCCCCCACTGTAAAGGACTGTAACGAAGTACTGGCAGTCTTTGAAGCCAAAATAACTAAGGCAAGGGATAAAATAAAAAATGCCTTAATCCCAATTCCATCACGTGGAACTCACTTGGTCCATGTTCCTGGGAATCAGGATGCTCCCATATTTAGCTGGTCACCAATTTCTATCTCGGACATGGAGAGCTTGCTGTCCATCATGCATCCTACTTCATATCCTGAAAATATTCTCATGCCAAAAATGCTCCTGGAGCACAGTTATTCACCCCCTTTTTTTTAAAGGAATAGTGCATCAAAAATGTTATTGTCCCGAACGTTCGGGCATGTGGTTTTAAGCAAACTGTGATCGATCGTAAATAGATTTCCTATGCACCTTACCTTAGTTTTCCTCACTTTTACCCATGCGAAATCAACGAGCGGGCGTGGCCATCTTGTGCTAATGTAAACCGTTGCCGCATCGCCCAAAGTTTAACTGCCCTCGCGGCACTAAATCATATCAACCGCCCCTGAAGCTGACATCAATATTCCTAGCGATAGTCTCCATGTATTTTCATGATGTTAGTGGACAGCTTAGCCAAACGCACCCAGTCATTATCTACATATCAACACACACATCCTCTCACAGCACAGCGTGTCCCAAATCGGAATAGAACACACTATTTTTAAAGGAAACATCAATACTCTGCAATTTACAATGTGCTTTTATTTCACAAAAAACACTCAGAGAAAATCCGGTGATTTCAATTTACTGCCAATTATTAAAAGTCCTTGGGTTATAGTATCAAAATTTTATCATGAGGCACACAGTGTTCCTTTCGGGAGAAGATGTGCATTTGGCGCACCTTCAATCTCAAGACTTCGGCGTCAGCTTCTTGCTAGACCACCGTAAACGATGACAGATTGCTCCCTGTCTCTGGTACTGCCAAAGGGCATATCGGTCCCAGGCGATCGTCCCACATCAGCGTAATCGAAATCCATCCGTTTAGGCGAATCAGTCACTGCTGGCTAAAGAAACCATCACTCGGTATCTGGAAACAATGACATTCGCAGAAAGGAAGAATGTAGCTGTGTGGAAAACATAATAAAAATATATTTCAGTAGCCATTATTTATTCAAATGTATCTATTTACCCTTTAATTCAGCACCGGGTGAAACCTAATAACGAACACACCACAAACAATGGAAACATACAGAAAATATCAGGTAAAGTTGAAGTCTACGATGTGCTTGAGAGGTTAGCGCTGTGGAGTATGTTTAGCTCCCAATGGGATGCAGAAGCTGACGGTAAAATTCAAACAACACATTTAGGAAACCATTTTCAAATAGGCCGAATTACATCTTTCTACTAGGCCCGAAAATCCATCTCTCTGAACAACTGCAGCTCTCCCATCCCCAGCGCCTAGCTCAGCCAGACCACACCACCTCCTCCCCATTGCCACGGCTGCGTGCGCCCTGGTCTCGTGGAGGACTGTGCTCTGAGGATAACTTGAGACACTGAAAAGTCATAAATCCAAGTGCCTATTCATCTCCACTGAAATCCCTGTGCACTCACAGCCTCCTCCCCGCCAGGCCTGAGCCTACCAGCTCAGACCCCACAGTTCCTTTCATGCTGATAACCATCTGACCCTCCCGTGCCCTGATCATTCAAGGACCCGCAAGAGCGGGGCGAAAGCGGGAGGAGACAAAACACAGAGTATGGCATCCTACAACAGGCACTTCTTTAAAAAAAAGGTTGACAAAGAGGATACATTTGAAAAGACAATTTGGATGCTATGGCCACCTATGTCGAGCTTTACAGAATTCAAGCAACCAGAGACATGTATGATATCTTTCGAGATATAAATTAATGAATCATAACCCGGATTAAGTCTGCATAATAGGATACTTCTTAATACTTTTAATAGTTTTGAAATTCGAGTTTAATAGCATTCCATTGTTCATGTGCAATGTTCAAACATTGGGGAACATAACCCAAATGTTATAGTGAGCACATTAAGAACAATGCTGCAAATCATTTATACCGGGAAGTCAACTGTTCAACGAGTTCCGCTTTAGGTGGACAGGGTTCGTTTGCAATGTTTTGTGGCAATAGAACTAGGCCTAGGAACAATATCAGGATCGATTCCATGAGTATGCATGGCCAACATAGTCAAAGTGAGAACTTTCACAAAATCAAATTCCATTTCCTGGTATATTGGCTTGGCCACCCATTTTTTGCTTCGTTTTGCAAAGGCACAGGTGTAATGAAGCATCCCAAAGTTTCCTGCATTTCTCGATTGTTCTCTCCCTATGTTTTAACTATGCGCTAATATGGCTAATAATATCCTAGCTTGCATACCGTCTATGCCGAAATGCAACCTTTTGGTTCTGTACTTCAGGCAGTTATTGTGGAACACCTCCAAATCTCCAGTGTGACAGAATTCTGTGAGTCCCTTTAAGTCTCTTGAAAGAGTTTTATCAAACAAGATCTTCTCATGAGCTTTGTGTGGAGCTGAAGATGGAACCAACCACTTCTTGCGTTCCCAAGGCATAAAATAAGCAGTGTTGCATAGCAATTTGCTATGCAATTCTGTTAGTTTGCTAATCAAATAGACACTTGTGCAGCAAAGATAGCTATTTAAGTTGCCATCTTCAATGAAAGCACAGCTTGCCCTGCATTCCTCTCTTGCCATCTCTTCCCCCTCTTTTCTCTGTTCACTTCAAGTCCTATTGGAGAGAAAGTGCTGCAGTAATCATCTCCTCCACTCTTTAGTGCCAAAGGCATGTGTGGGAGAACTAGGCGAGAATTTCTTTTTCAAATAATTTCAAACCAGAAATAATTGGGATGGTACTTTTAATAAGCTTTCTATATCCTGTATGGCAAAGACCAGTATGTGTCAACTTTATATTTTTTTTAAAAGACAGTCCTGCAATTCCATTCCTAAAATGTAGGTTGTTTCATAATGCATAATTAGAGTTGATACTTTAAAACAATAGTGTATCATATCATCTCCATGCTTTACAGTAAAGTTTAGGTTACTGTATCATTGTGTCAACTATATTTCATGTTGTTGGGGAAGATGCATCATATTGACGAGTGAGCACTTTTGAAAATGTACATGATCACAAAGTGCTTTTGATGGCAAACCTAGTTCAGTAACCTGCAGGTTTCATACATCTTGGAACTGGTGCTCAACCCATGAGCGACCCCATACTCCCTTACATTATATATTATTACCCAGTTTGTTTATACTAGGTACCCTGAAATTGAGATGACCACAAACTACATTATTTCATCTAGTTTGCTCAGTTCTCTGCCTGCGAAACAATCCACTCTGCTTAGTCTTTCTTTCCTCTTTGATAATAAATACAAAAAGTGAACTAGATGCTTACGCAAAGTAGTGATCAATAGTTCCACCAATCTTAACATCTACAGATCTATTGCAATACCAAACACTGTAGTTAGCCCTCAGAGCTCATTTTGCTTTATGATTATAATTGTTATATATATCACCACATGCAGGAGACAGCTGGACAAACTGTTTTCAGAGCTTTTTTTATCATATCTATTTATTTGTATCCATTCATTCAGCTAACCTTTTACATTTACAGACACTCAGCTGTGGCTCTCCAAGTCCTTTCGCCCAGTCGCATTGTCAAGTACATTTTATGAAGGGCAAGTAACATTTGCAAGAGAGATGCTTGAAACTTTTATGTAACATTTACTTTGCAGTAAATGACAAACAAATGTTACTGTGCATGGCTGGCCTCTGGGTGGCAGCAGTGTGCCAAACAAAGCAGGTTTCTAGTGAAATGCACCATTGTACACAAATCACATTTTAAATGTGTTGTCCTCCATCGCAATGGGTCGAGTGCATTTCTCTTAGGTTGAATAGGGAAACTAGTTACCTGACCTGCAGGTCTAGCAGAATTTTAAAGAATTATTTGCAAGGCCTGTCTCCTCTAACTAATGTCTTAGTTCAGCGGTACGCAAAAATGCTGTATTGTTGCTCATTTCATATCTTGGGTACAAATAACTTCTGGTGACATTAACAATATTAGTACAAAATCGCTAATCAAATGGGTCTATTTGCTAATCAAAAAAATGTGAATGAGCAAACTCCGCTAATCAATTTTTGAAAACTAATTTATGCCTTGCGTTCCTGCTCCTCTGATAAAGGTCCATGTGCATATTCATGAACATTTAGGTTTTCTGTCCATGAGTGAACGTTGGAACAGTGGTGCATCAATGAGCGCCATTTTTCAAGTAGAATTTCCACAGACCCATCACAAGTTTTGGAGATGTCATATATTTTCCGAACCCTTTTTTTTGCCAGCAGCTGTAATTTTTTTGACTTATTTGGCAACGTGCCATACATCAAATTTATGCGGAATGTTTGGAACTGCTCTTGCATTGCCTTGGCTATTGAAACAGGTCTGTCAGTGGCTATGAGGTCTATTTGCATTCCCCTCAGTTGAAGATGTTCGAGAGATTTTATGAAACCATGTTTCTCCATGGCCACAGAGGATTTGAATTGGGACACCTGCATTATCTCTGAACGCACAACTGTTTTAGTTTCCATGTCTTGAAAGTGATACGGTCAGTACTTTGCTGAAAAACCGGGGCTATCACACTGTCCGTCGCCAGCTAGCCTGAACCTTTTGCTAGAAAATGTGCTTTCAATTGACATTTGTTCAATTATCCAGGCTTGACTAATAGCGGGGAATAAGAATTCTCTTTGATATTTGTAGTACTGTGTTTTAGCAAGGAGCTGAACTCCCACAAATTGACAGAAACTCGACAACTTACTAAAAGAAGAGCCACTCAAAAGTAAAGCTGCTGAACATAGTAGATTTCAACTGGCCCTTTACATCGGTTGAGCGGACCATGAAAATGTTTCATGGAGATGGAACAGCTGGCTTGGATTTTCAGGTTAGTGCCTTCTAATACACTAGACACATGCACCAATGGATACTCGCATATTTTCCCCCTCAATGTATGGACAAATTTCAGCATCAGTATAATCTCTACCAGGCAGCTGTCGAATACAATGTATGTCTGCTCCTTTATTAGCCAGTCATCCTGCATGATTGTGGTTTGTGAGTCAACTGTGGCGAACAAATCGCCCAAACTAGACAAACTGTAGTCGCGATCTTTGGAAAGTTCCTCGGTCAGTTGCGTTGAAGCCTCTGTCTCTGTTAGTTCAGCTTGTGTTATTTGCTCACGAATTGGAGAAACCATCAACGTTGAATGTTTATTGGGTTGACCTTTTTTTGCGGGTGTAGATTGTGTCAAGTGGTCAGCGAGGAATTCCAAAGCATGTTCAGTATATTCATTTTCATCTTGTTGAGTTCTCACATTGTAGAAACGGTCCAAGAACACTTTGCTGGCTTCACCGGTCACAGGCAATTCAGTTTCAGGCCATTGGACATAAACATCTTGAGACTGCTTATTGACAGGACCGCGCTGAGCCTCAAATAGTAGTTGCTGCATGGTGAAATCTGTCTGGCAAGGGGCATCTTTGGTTTCATTTGTCGTCTGTGTCTTTATGCTTATTTTCTTATATTCTGGGCCTCTAGGAGATGGGTTGTAAAAACATGTGCAATGTATTGCACCCATACAGTCGATGGCAATTTAAATACAAAAACATGTTATGAAGAAAACACCAGCCCAAAACACTTTTTAGTAAACGAAAATTGTTTGTTATCCTTGTTTTCTTGATTTTCTGTGAATCCGTGGTCTTCTCAGTGACGACCGCACCAGCAAGCTTTTCCACCACCTCTGATCCATGGGCCTCCACTTCTAATTCCACACCTTGTGTATATTCCTTGAATAGAATATTCATTAAAAAAAAGAAAAAGTCTATCGTATTGGAAATTAAAATCTTTCATCGCACACATCGCTTACACACATACCCTCGCAAACAGTGTACGTCATGTAGTCAAAATATACCTTTCAAATTTCACCCCGATTGATGGCAAGTGTACTTGATCAGAGATCACTGTGCAAAATATACTGATTGTAATGTTGCCCTCAAAGATTTTGCAATGTATTCTGCATTAGGGAGGAAGTGTAACATTAGAACTGAAATCAGAAAAGTTTGAAACACTGCATGTTTATATGAATGTCACTGTCTAATGGTATCCTATGTAGGATTTACTTTCTTTCATTTAAGGGAACTGTAAGCATGCATTACTCATACTCTGGCCCAGCTGCAAAGGACAATGTAAACAATGTCATATTATTTGAAATTCCAAGCATAATACATTCTCATTTTGAAAAGTGAAATAAAATTATCTGATAGGGATTTGAAGTTGTTGTTGACTCCTGAAAATAAATGGTTGCAGAATCTTGCTCCTTCATCTTCAGTGCATTGTCATGAAGTGGTGAAAATTAAAATTAGATTTCCATTAGATATGTGGGAAATTCCAACTTTCGAGAATCTAAACTTGTGCAAGTCTGTAGGGTTTACCATTGGTATACTGGACATGTCGGTGGCTTTGTCACTTGCAAGGGTCTGTGCTTCCATCAGTATGCTTTCCAAAAGAAATTGATATGTCAAGCAACGGATTACAAAAACATTATGCTTCTTGTGAAGGGAACTATGGCATTGTTTTGTGGTCATAATTACTTCATTTGAGGCTCCATAAACGAGGGACAGATTTATAGTAAAATGTGGTATAGTGAAAATGTAATACAATCTGGTACATATGCAAACTTTAGTAAGACACATTTACAGCGAAAGCACCAATCCGTTCATGGAGTTACCTGTTCAATACCCCACCGCCTACAGCTAATTCATCATTCGGGACTCACCTGAGGAAGCGTGTGCATCAAAAGAGTTAGAATTGCATTTGGAAGCAATTTACGAAACATTCTGGCTCAACGCTTTTTGTGTACTTCGATTGATCGTATATATCGTCTGTAAAGTGCAGGCTGCAGATGCGGAATGGATTGGCCCTCAAGTCTCCCAAGACAGCCTTGGCTCTACTTTCAATCTTGACCACCGCAAAACCACAATATCGAACCCTTCTTATCATGAAATCAACATCCTTCGGGAATGTATGCAGGATTGTGCCCCGACATTTGACATGGCTCCTAGAACGGCAACCCAAAACCATACAAGCAGGCATTCTTGAAAAATCTATAAGATCTGTATAAAAAAAGTATAAATAATTACAAAAAAATGGTAATGAATGCAGGATATTGGTGGAATTATATCAGTTTTCTATGCAATGTTTGTTTTGGTCAAAGAAGCAAAACCTGTGTAGTGTAGTCGAACATTTACTGAGCTAACTATCATACAGAATTGATTGATGTGACGCAAATCGTAACGTGTTACTTGTCCGTTGAATGTACTTTCATGCATCAAAAGGAAACATGCCTATAGACATGGTCCGAGAAAGATGCGATTCTATTACAATTGACACTGATGAGATTTGTTCTATATCGAGATCAGAACACTTGAAACATTAGACAACGGTAAAGTCATTGAGATGAATGAACATTACACTACTGGGTACATTAGGTCGTAAAAGATAGACATTTTGAGACATTTTGAGATCAGAAAGAGATGAATATAGTGAAGTTAATAGGTGACCGGCCCTTACCTTGACTAATAAACAATTACATTCAGCAAGCAGGGAAGTTAGTAGCAGGAGAACAGGTAGCACGATCAAGAGTTGACTTCCAGTGCTCACAGATGTTCACAAGTAGCATGATCAAGAGTTGACTTCCAATTCTCCGAGATGTTCTCCGGATAAATATCATGGGGTTTATAAAGGATTAGAAAAGTGAGTGTGTGTGTGAATGTGTGACATGTTTCTGGCGGGGTCTGCAAGAGGGGAGACACACTTATGTGGATTGCAGGGGCAGGTTCTGCAAGAGGGGAGCCTGGAGACACTGGGTCAGGGGAGGCCATGTGTACAATGGCCCCGGTGCGGAAGTTACCTTTGAAGTGTACATGGCGTTTGGCACCTTGGCCGTTCCCATCCTGCCAGCCCCCTTGGGAGGGCATGGCCAAAGGTGCAAACTGCCATTGATAGTGGAGGGGGGATGGATGGGCAAAAGGCGTGCAGAAAAGGCCCGGAACACTGCTGAAGGGAGACACACTTTTTTTTTAATTATTATTTTTTTTTAATTATTTTATTTTTTAACACACCAAACATTGCAATACTTAATATCAAATTTGGCAGCACAACATTTACAAATTGCACCCTATGTCCCGCTCCCACCCACCCCCTCAACTTGAGCCAATATGTCTATGTCATCCGCCTGCACTTCAACCGGCAGGCCTATCGTTATCATTTTATCTGTAATCATCATCACTGTGATCGGGCAGGGGGGGGCCACCATAGTTGCCACCAACTGCCTCCATTCTGTTAGGGGTCCTACCTCTCCCCCCCCTACAGACCGCAACAAACCAAGTAGCCGTTTCTGCCTCTGCCCATTTCCTGAGGTCCGCCCACCACAACTCCATCCTTGGCCTTTGAGCAGCCTTCCAGCACATCGCAATCCTCCGTTTGGCAAGGATGTATGCCAGGTCTTTAATTTTGCTAATGTGCTTTAGATTGCGTGGCCGAGGGAAACCCCCCAGCATGCATGCCCAAGCCGATTCCACCTCCAGCGTGATGCCTTTTCCGGTCAAGCGTGCCTTCAGTTCTATCCAAAATCTTCCCACCTCCGGACAGGCCCAGAACATATGTAACATCCCGGCTTCCTCCTCCCAGCACCTGGGGTATCCATCAGTCGTCTGACCACCAAACCTGGTGATCTTCCTGGGAGTGAGGTATGCTCTATACATGACATATAACTGACATATGACATATAACTGGATCTGCTGGAGCCTTGCGTTCCGGGACACCTTTTTACGATATCTTTGGGCCCTGTCCCAGAACCCATCCGACATGGGCTCCCCCACCTCTTCTTCCCAGAGTAGTCTCAATGGGTGCATTCCCTCCCCACTTTAGATCCCAGCAGCTCGTATATCCGGGATATCTCATGCCCACCTTCTGAAATGTCATATATCGTCTCTACCGCCGACCACTTTTCTCGCTCTCGTTTAACCATTCTGGAGTAGGTTATATACTCTAGGCTACCCCACCTGTTTCACACTGGCCGGTTCTGGGTCCAGCACACACTTAACAGATCTCTGTTGGTTAATCTGCACATATGAGAACACCCAAACTGTATGTAGAACAATTACATTTATTTGTATTCAAATTTTAAAACAAGTTGGATCACACTGTTATTGACAAAGGCCCTTTTTGCTTTGCCTAAA
Source organism: Ambystoma mexicanum (assembly GCF_040938575.1). NCBI lineage: Eukaryota > Metazoa > Chordata > Amphibia > Caudata > Ambystomatidae > Ambystoma > Ambystoma mexicanum. Next base: position 19,516,964 of record NC_090933.1, on the reverse strand, counting down.
TAATAGTGGATGGTTTCACCATTTAAGGCATTGTAAAAAAAAACTGATACATTGGTTCTTTAGTTTCACTGTTTCATAGTGTGGGTTAGTAACGTTTGTGACTTCAAATGTGGTCTAGTTGACTTCACATCTGTCTGGTCGACACTTAAATTGTGTTTCTGGCATTCAGCTGTTATTGTTGTGTCTGGTGCCGTCTTCAGGACAACTTCAGTGGACTTGTGCTGTCACATTGATTGGGACATCTAAAATATGGGTAAATAAAATAGGGGGTCAATGATGGGTGTGTCTCTACAGAAAAATCCTGTACTAGTGTGCTTGGACATTGTCCTACCTGTGCCGTACCTATTTGCTGTAACAGGTTAGCGTTGAATCTGCTGAGAGTTCATCGCTTGCAGTGCCGTCTGTGCGCTCGGTTTGTTTGATCCTGTGCTTCTAGGATGTGCTGGTCGAAAATATACAAAAATAAATATCTAGTCAATGAAGCGCTTATATTGCTTGTATTGTAAAAAGCCTACGGCTGTGAAGGTAGATTTACAAAAAAAAGGTGTGTTGATACTCAGGTTTAATGCCTGCTACGTGTCTAAGCCTGGTGTTACGTGGGTGGCTATTTCTCATTGTCTGGTGGATGGCCGAGTGCTCACCGTGAGGGACCTCTATTCACTTAATGAAAAAGTGCTCCCTCTCATGGTAAAAGTGTACTCGTTCAGTGCATGCGGGCGAACCGCTCTAGAGCTGTTCTGTTTCCTTACCTGTGCATCCCTTAACTGTAGCTCTGTCACGGGCATGTCTGATGTGTGTGGGTGTTAAGGACTCCACAGGATAGCTTGGTTTGTCTTATTTTCTATGTGAGCGGCTGTTGTATGTGCTCTCAGTTGTCGCGTGAAAACACAGTGGCATCTCAGTAAGTTAACGCATAATATTACATCAATTTCTTGAATTTTTTCGTATTTATACATCATAAATTTGTTGTGTTGTTGATCACCATTTTCATCATATATTTGGATACATCAAAATAGAACCTGCCATTGTCATACAAGGACATCACATGCTATGCGGATTTTTCAACACATTTTTTGCAGTCATATCATGTTTATGGAACAATCTGGGGTTCAATAAAGGTATTTATTGGACATTTTCTAACATCAATCAGAAAAAGAGGTTCCATTCTGTAAGCGGATTCAATTTAACACTACAGCTAAGTCAATGCCTAGTCTGAGATGCTGAGGGAAACCCTTTTTGATATATTTTTATGTCCAGTTCATTTACTCTGGATGACAATCATTATATAACACCCCTCTCTTAGAATCCCCCCTGACCCCACTGAGCCAAGAAGTAGGTTTGTTTTGCAAATTAAAAGGTTTATTTGAAAATTAAACTATATATATATATATATATATCACATTTTTATAATACATTAATGTTTTATAGAACACTTGTGAAGATGCTAATGATCAACAATAGATAATGTGTGCAGTGGTACACTCTTTTTGATGGCTTAGAAGTGATATAGAGAGGATAAAGTAGCTGAGAATGCTTTTATGGCTTCAAGGACAATGAAATGATGAATGAAAATGCAGTACAGAAAATAAACTTGATGTGACTTCAACAAAAGACAATGTAGTCACTTTTCTTTGACAATTCACCCCCCCCCCTTTATGCAATGTAAAGAGATGGAAGGAAAGCACACAGTTCTCAGGAATGCAATCAAATATAATTCAGTTCCCCCCTAGCAAGCTTAGAGGAAAACAGGTAGGAGTTTTAAACACAGGCAATATACTTTGATGTGGTATGCAAAGAAGTGAGAAATATGCTAAAATTATTTTAATTCCCTCTAGAGGTTCAGGGTGAGTAACAGCTACTTTGTATTAGTTCAGGATCACTCTAGCAATGCTCTATGAATGATTGTCAGGTTGCAAACGAATTTCAGCAAAGGAAAGCAAGGACAAATCTTTTTACACGTGGCTGAAATTAAGCAAAATGTCAAATTGTGGCAAATTTAGTTGCATGCGTCGAGCGCAATTGTGGAGGAAGTATGAGGAGTAGGAAGTCAGTTCTAGGCTCGTTGGAATCTTAGCTTACAGATGACAGTTAAATCTCATTCCTAGCACAAACGGTTCCAGAGATACGGCCGATTTAGTAAAGGTAGTTTTTTTGGATTTGAAATTTTAAAGCTCAGAATGACAGATGACAGTTTTCAGTTTTAAAGATGACAGAATGACACGATTCTAGGAGGCAGTTCTAATAGGCTAAAATAGTTTGGATTAGATTATTTTAAACTAAGAGATTGGTTTTGGCACAGTGCTAGCTGGGTACTCACACTAGATTTTGGACAGGAATGCGACTTCGTCACCGATCGGGTCAGGATTGGCTGGACTTCTGCTAGCGGTTCTTCACAGCGATCTGGTCTCTGGGTCTCTGGTTCTGTTATCGGTTCTGCTAGCGGTTCTGGATACAGCAGTCTCTGGTTCTGCGGGTCTGGATCAAGTGGATTCTTAGCAAGCAGCAAACCGCACAGCCCGGCGGTTGAATAGTTTGCAAATGATTTTTGAGGCCTGCTGAAGAGAACTCAGCTTGTGGGTTAGCCTCTCTGCTACAAGTTCTGAAGTAAAGTTCTGGATCCCTGGAGTTCTGGATTTGAAGTCTGGAGTCTCCCGGCAAAGCGTCCCACAAGAAAGTGGAAAGTGAATGTCTCTACCTGGGTTTCAGTGTTCCTTTTATGTGTTTTGAAAATGGGTATGTGCCTGGGCCTAGCTAAGCCAGCCCCTCTCACTTATCATTGGCCAAGCTTTCCTCACTCCCTTGATTGGGGGAAAGAAATGGAGTGTCAGAGTGATGCTGTAGGTTTTATGGTCAGAGGAACCTCCCCTTGTCAAATTGCACACAAATCTATTTCTGACCCAAATACATATTCATCTATGTACCATTTTTCTAATATTATATGTCCAGTTAACATATTTTCTGTAGCACCAAACCATCCGATCCCTGTCTTTGTAAGATGTCGTGTCCACTTATGACAGAATTCTCCCCTTTTCATACAGATAATGACCTCTAAACCTTTCCAGATTTTACACAAATGTGCACCAGGGATACGGGTTTCAGATGATAAAGTGTCAGATTTTTAACATGCATACATTTGGAGTAACAACCTTTTTTCCGCTACTATCCCCAAGAACATACCACAGGGTCCTAACACCTCTTAAAATGTGCACAGAAAAATCACAAGAATGATGATGTTATTTATATAATTTTATAAGTCCACACTATGAATTGTCCATCTTTTTAGAATCATGCTCTGGCCCCAAAGGGGTGTGGTTTTCCAAAGCACATGGTGGAATTTCTGGTTTATCCACTTCCCCCAAGCTCAGCTTGCTCTCACAGGCACTGCCCCTCCCAGTTTCTCCCAAGAGGAAGCCATTTTACGACCCCCCCAAAACATTTGCCTGAGCCAGGGACAGTGCTTTGTTTAGTTTCCTGTAGTCCACAGGTGCCACTCCCCTAATTCAATCAGAGAGGTGTCATCTCCTTGGCAGGGGCAGCAGGATGCAGCCAGGCCTGGGAACACAGCTGCTGAATTCCCTCTCCTGTCGGGGATAGTTGTCAGGCAGAATCCAGTTTCATTAAGCCAGGCTTCAGCTAAATGTCACTTTTGTTCCCAGTTTTTCTTATTTCAAATCAAACTCACAATTTTTGCACATGCAGCTAGAATGCTGATTCTAAGTTCAAAACTATGACATTTAACATTTGCAACCTATGTTACACTCAAAAGTAGGTCACTCATTTATTTTAAACATTTCGATTTTAGTGGCTTTCTGTCCATTTAACTTAAGCTGCTGTAACGCTCACCTGATTCTCGCAGAGGCGCCGGTCTTGACTGGGCGACTACCGTATCTTCAAAGGTGATGTGTAGCACCCGGTTGGCTCTTTGGGCTGGACCTCTGTGCACTGTATGCCTGACATGTAGAGTAAGATGTCTGCAGATAGAAAATATGGGGTTAATGAACTGGGGTTATTGGGGTGTCCCTATCTCTTTCCTCTTCTCCTCTCCTGTAGACCCCAAAGGTTAACGCTCTCACCTTAGGTAAGTGAATGCCGAGCTCTCCATCTGCCTCGGGGCAGGGTGCTGTAGCCAGTTTCTTCACTGGATAGGTAGCGCAGGCCTCTTGACTTCAGAGGACTGCTGTCCGTCGTTTACTGCACGAACGGTAAGTTTCGAGTCATTCAAATGTCTTTTTAAAGTCTTTAGTAATGATGTCTCTTGTTTTGCAGGGTTCCGGCGATGGCGGATGACGGGCTGAAGTGAGTTGAAGATGGAGCCCGTGTGATGGATAGAAGCGCCTGGAAGCACGTGAGTAAGCGCTTGTTGCCTGCTTCACGATGCGCTCTAACTGTCTTTTTATTTTGCAGGTACGAGTTCGGAGCGGCTGCAGGGTGCCGGAATACCCACTGGATTAGATGTGGAAAGGAGTAATGGCACGTGAGTATTAAAGTTCCCCAATGTCTTTAAACGCACCTTGTTTTGTCTTTCAGATGCGGATGCAGCGCCGAAGGCCTCCGGAGCGTGCGAAGAGTTGGTAAGCTTTTGTCTTTCAGATGCCGGAATGCAGTATGAAGACCTCCGGAGCGCACGAAGAGTAGGTAAGCCTTTGCCTTTCCGATGCCGGAATGCTAACCTGTTCTTTCTTGTCTTTATAGGTGTTGCTGAAGACTGGATTCAGGATGGTAAGCCTTTGCCTTTCAGATGCCGGAATGCTAACCTGTTCTTTCTTGTCTTTATAGGTGTTGCTGAAGACTGGATTCAGGATGGTAATCCTTTTTCCTTAGGCCCAGGACTGGATGCAGAAGACACGATGAGCGTCCTGCTGCAGAGGGTGCAGAATAACGCAAAGCAAGATTCATCCACCGGGTGTGGTTTAAATAGCCTCCTGTAGTGCTTAGGTGTCTCCTTCCACAGCCACGCCTAAGTAAGAAAAGAGTTCCTGGTAAGAAAAGAGTTCCTGCCTTCCAGAAGAGTTCCAGTGTTCTAAATCTAGGGAGTGGCTCCAGCCCCACCCAACAGGAAAAGTAGTTCCAAACAGAAGAGGATCAGAGGCTCAACTGGCAGGCAAGTAAGCAGCATGGTCTGCTGCAGGTAAGTCCACCCAAGCATTATGAGCCCGGCGCTTCCAGCGCTGGGACTGGGCATATTTATGAGCCTGGTGCCACTGGCGCCAGGACTGGGTCCAAAAGGTCCCAATTGGGACTGGTTGGCACTCGGAACCTGGGTTATGGGTCTGCTTCCTAGGGAGTTGGGAAAACCCTGACCTTTTGGAAGCAGAGATCATGACAGTACCCCCCCTCAAGGCCCCTCCCAAACCGGGCTTCTCCGGGGGTTTTGGCTTGTCAGGAAATGTTCGGTGAAATCTTTTGATTAGGCGAGGAGCGTGGACATATTCAGCAGGTTCCCAGGATCTCTCTTGGGGGCCGTAGCCTTTCCAGTCAATTAGGTAGAATAGTTTAGATTTGGAGATCTTGGAGTCCAGAATGCTTTTGACTTCAAACTCGAGTTCTCCATCCACTAGGATAGGTTTTGGAGATTTGGTTAGTCGGGTTTGAGGTTGCACGGGTTTTAATAGAGAGACGTGGAAGACCGGATGTATCTTCATGTGCGGGGGCAAGTCCAACTTGACCGCTACTGGGTTTACTATGGTAGTGATGGAATAGGGACCAAGGTATCTTGGGTTGAATGTGCGTGGCCCTTTTAGAGATAGATATTTGGTGGATAACCAGACTTGATCCCCTACTTGATAGTGAGGGGCTTCCTTCCGATGGTGATCTGCTTCTTTCTTGTATTGTTCTTTAGCCCTTTGAAGGTGAGAAACAGCTTCCTTAAAGGCTTGGGTGATTGTAGAATGCAGGTAGTCTACTGCTGGTGTTTCAAGATCTTGGAGGGGATCCAACTCCGAGGTTCGAGGGTGACTGCCGTACAAAAGAAAAAACGGGGTTTTCCCAGTTCCCGAGTGGACAGAGTTATTGTAGGCATACTCGGCTATCCAAAGGATATCTTTCCAAGTTTTTTCAGTTTGTTGCAGCATGCAGCGTAAATACTGTTCCAGAGTTTGATTGGTCCTCTCGGTTTGTCCGTCGGTCTGAGGGTGGTGACTGGTCGATAGTCTCACATCAATTTGAGCCGACCGACAGCAACTTTGCCAAAAATGAGAAATAAATTGACTACCTCGATCCGAAATTAGAACCGAAGGAAAACCGTGCAGTCGGAGGATGTTTTCGAGAAATTCTCGGGCCAGAGTTGCTGCTGTTGGCAAGCCTTTGAGCGGAATGAAATGCGCCATCTTGGAGAATAAGTCCACGATTACTAGAATCGTATTGTATCCGGAGCATGGAGGTAGATCAGTGATGAAGTCCATAGAAAGCGTATGCCAAGGGCGAGGTGGGATGTCAATAGGGCGTAAGAGGCCTGCTGGTCTTTCCTTTTGACTCTTGTTTTGGGCGCATACTCCACAGGACATTATAAAGTCTCTGATATCTTTTTTCCAAGACGGCCACCAGAAGTAGCGCTTGATCTTTTCTGAGGTCTTGGCTATACCGGGATGACCTTCCATTAAAGAGTCGTGATAACAAGAGATTACTTTTTTCTGTAAATCTGTGCTGGGTAGGTATAATCGTTCTTGGAAATACAATAAGTTGTCCTTTACTGCAAAGTCCTTTCCCTGCAGATGCCAATTCTGTATATCTGCTGGAGTTACAAGTTGTCTGGCTTTATCCTTAACTTCCTCTATGGATTCTGTGGCGATTACACCCAGAATTCTTTGTTCGGGAATGATTGGTACAGGTTTAGGGTTGATCAAGTGTTCTTCCACTCCCATCCGAGAAAGGGCATCGGCTTTACCGTTCTTTGTACCTGGTCGATAGGTAATTATGAAGTCAAACTCGGCAAAGAATAATGCCCAACGGAGTTGTCTAGAGGATTGGGCTTTTGCAGTTTTCAAATATTGCAGGTTTCGGTGATCCGTAATCACAGTAACGGTGTGTCGGGCCCCCAGCAGATAATGCCGCCAAGCCTTAAAGGCAGACTTGATAGCCAGAAGTTCCTTGTCAGTAATGGTGTAATTGACTTCAGGAGGCGAGAATTTGCGGGACCAAAATGCCACGGGATGCAAATGATTGGTTACCGGGTCCTTTTGTGATAGAACTGCCCCCATGGCAAGGCTTGAAGCATCAGTTTCCACGATGTAGGGGAGTTCGGGGCGAGGGTGTTTTAAGATTGGTGCAGAGATAAATTTAGTCTTCAAATCCTGGAAAGCTTGTTCCGCCTCGGTAGACCATTCAAAACGTTTGTTTTTCTTTAACAAGGCAGTGATGGGCTGGACTATTCGAGAGAACTCGGGGATAAACCTGCGGTAAAAGTTAGCGAAGCCTAACATGCTTTGCACACCTTTTACGGAGGATGGTGATGGCCGTTTGAGAACTGCATCGACCTTCTTTGAATCCATACGCACCCCGCCAGGTGATAATATGAATCCCAAGAATTCAACTTCAGTCACGTTGAAAACACATTTTTCCAATTTAGCGAAAAGTTTGTGTTGACGCAATCTTTCGAGGACCATTTTCACGTGTTTCCGATGTTCAGATTCCGATGAAGAATAAATGAGGATGTCGTCAATGTAAACAACAACACATACATCTATGAGCTCTCTGAGGACATCGTTCATAAAATATTGAAAGGCGGCCGGGGCATTGCAAAGTCCGAAGGGCATGACCTGATATTCAAATAGCCCATACTTGGTGCGGAAGGCCGTCTTCCATTCATCGCCCTCTTTTACTCGTACCAAGTGGTAAGCTCCTCTAAGATCCAGCTTTGTATATATGCATGCTTTTCTGACTTGGTCCAGGAGTTCAGGGATCAAAGGTAACGGATATCTATTCTTGACGGTGATCTGGTTCAGGGAGCGATAATCGATACAAGTTCTAAGGTCTCCTTCCTTTTTTGGAACGAAGAACAAAGCTGAAGAAGCAGGGGACTTGGAAGGACGAATAAACCCATTTGCCAGGTATTGATCCAGGTATTGTCGAAGGTGAAGGTTCTCAGGCTCGGTGAGGGCATAAATTCTACTACAAGGAGGAGTAGATCCAGGTATCAGGTCTATCTGGCAGTCATAAGACCTATGAGGAGGTAGAGAGTTAGCCTGATCCTTCCGGAAAACATCTTGGTATTCTAGGTATTCGGGAGGTAACTGGGGAGTCTCTGAAGAAATTGCGGCCAGTGCAACACCAGGTGGAGGGTGACAAGTAGAGACACATTCTGGAAACTGGACCGTTCTTGCTCGCCAATCGATCAGAGGATTGTGTTTCTCTAACCAAGGTATTCCTAGAATAATCTGAAACTGAGGGGCCTTGATCACATCGAACACGATCTTCTCATGGTGTCCATCTTGACTTACTAGCGTCACTTCTTGAGTGGTATGCGTTACTGGCCCGGAGGCTATCTCCGTACCATCCACCGTAGTAATGACGTCCTTTACAGCCTTGGGACAAAGAGTTAGATTCATCCTCAAAACCATTTCATGATCCACATAATTGCCGATGGCACCGCTGTCGACGTAAGCTTCAATTGCATGTAATCGATCCGGATTATCAGGGCTAATGAGGACCATAGGTATCACGAAATGCGAGGTCACGGAACTGTTTTTTACGCTCGGCAAGAGGACCTCTATTCTTGTCGGGCGAGGTCGTTTCCCTGCTCAGAGTTTGTAACTTTGGTAACTGCAGCTCCTACTGCCTTCTTGGCAGGTTTCACCGGACAGTCTCGAAGAAAGTGCCCTGAGTTTCCGCAATATAGGCATAATTGCAACTGTTTCCTCCTTTCCCGCTCCCGTTGTGTTAGAGGACCTTTCAGACCCCCTATTTGCATGGATTCCCTGGAGTCTACTCCTTTGGAAGGAGTTGGCGGTTTGGAAAATACTCGAGCATCAAACTTGGAACGATCGGCCTTCCTGTTCTGCAGCCTGTGATCTATTTGAACGACCAAGTCTATGTAATCCGAACAGTCTTGTGGGGGATTCACTACTTGGGCTAAAACGTCTTTGAGCTCTCCACGTAGACCTCTATAAAACAGCGTAATCCTTTTGTCCTCAGGCCATTGAGTTTCCACTATTAGTCTATTGAAAGATGCAATATAAGCCAAAAGGTCTTGATTACCCTGTCGCAACGAAAGAAGCTCATTGTCCAAGGCCTGTCCCTGTGAATGTCTTGCGAACAGTTTTTCCATACTAAGCTGAAAGGCTTGAAAATCATGGAGAACCGGATCATCTTGATGAACTAGAGGGATCGACCAGTCTGCCGCATTGCCACTAAGGTACGAAAGTACAAAAGCTACTTTAGCTTGATCAGTTGGAAAGGCTGCTGGCCGGCATAAGAAGTGCAACCGGCACTGATTGATAAATACTGCAAACCTCTTTGGGTCACCAGAAAATCGCTCGGGCGGAGCCAGAGGTACATTCCCAGGTAGGTTGATCTGCACTGGATTCATAGAGGATGTTGAAGGAAGATTTGCCCCTGATGCGGGTAACGGGGTCTGTCCGGCTTGTGACTGTAGCACTTGTCTAGCAAGATTGTCTGTTCTCTCCTTGGAAATAATTAGTTCCCTTCTTAGAGCATTCGTTTCCTGACGAGTTGCATGCACTTCTGCCCTTAGTTCCCCAAGTAACCGGGCTAGGGGGTCAGTATCCGAGGTTTCCATAGCGCCTGGGCGAGAGTTTTGCGGTAGGCTTTGCGTTCTGTAACGCTCACCTAATTCTCGCAGAGGCGCCGGTATTGACTGGGCGACTACCGTATCTTCAAAGGTGATGTGTAGCACCCGGTTGGCTCTTTGGGCTGGACCTCTGTGCACTGTATGCCTGACATGTAGAGTAAGATGTCTGCAGATAGAAAATATGGGGTTAATGAACTGGGGTTATTGGGGTGTCCCTATCTCTTTCCTCTTCTCCTCTCCTGTAGACCCCAAAGGTTAACGCTCTCACCTTAGGTAAGTGAATGCCGAGCTCTCCATCTGCCTCGGGGCAGGGTGCTGTAGCCAGTTTCTTCACTGGATAGGTAGCGCAGGCCTCTTGACTTCAGAGGACTGCTGTCCGTCGTTTACTGCACGAACGGTAAGTTTCGAGTCATTCAAATGTCTTTTTAAAGTCTTTAGTAATGATGTCTCTTGTTTTGCAGGGTTCCGGCGATGGCGGATGACGGGCTGAAGTGAGTTGAAGATGGAGCCCGTGTGATGAATAGAAGCGCCTGGAAGCACGTGAGTAAGCGCTTGTTGCCTGCTTCACGATGCGCTCTAACTGTCTTTTTATTTTGCAGGTACGAGTTCGGAGCGGCTGCAGGTTGCCGGAATACCCACTGGATTAGATGTGGAAAGGAGTAATGGCACGTGAGTATTAAAGTTCCCCAATGTCTTTAAACGCACCTTGTTTTGTCTTTCAGATGCGGATGCAGCGCCGAAGGCCTCCGGAGCGTGCGAAGAGTTGGTAAGCTTTTGTCTTTCAGATGCCGGAATGCAGTATGAAGACCTCCGGAGCGCACGAAGAGTAGGTAAGCCTTTGCCTTTCCGATGCCGGAATGCTAACCTGTTCTTTCTTGTCTTTATAGGTGTTGCTGAAGACTGGATTCAGGATGGTAAGCCTTTGCCTTTCAGATGCCGGAATGCTAACCTGTTCTTTCTTGTCTTTATAGGTGTTGCTGAAGACTGGATTCAGGATGGTAATCCTTTTTCCTTAGGCCCAGGACTGGATGCAGAAGACACGATGAGCGTCCTGCTGCAGAGGGTGCAGAATAACGCAAAGCAAGATTCATCCACCGGGTGTGGTTTAAATAGCCTCCTGTAGTGCTTAGGTGTCTCCTTCCACAGCCACGCCTAAGTAAGAAAAGAGTTCCTGGTAAGAAAAGAATTCCTGCCTTCCAGAAGAGTTCCAGTGTTCTAAATCTAGGGAGTGGCTCCATATTTATGAGCCTGGTGCCACTGGCGCCAGGACTGGGTCCAAAAGGTCCCAATTGGGACTGGTTGGCACTCGGAACCTGGGTTATGGATCTGCTTCCTAGGGAGTTGGGAAAACCCTGACCTTTTGGAAGCAGAGATCATGACAGTACCCCCCCTCAAGGCCCCTCCCAAACCGGGCTTCTCCGGGGGTTTTGGCTTGTCAGGAAATGTTCGGTGAAATCTTTTGATTAGGCGAGGAGCGTGGACATATTCAGCAGGTTCCCAGGATCTCTCTTGGGGGCCGTAGCCTTTCCAGTCAATTAGGTAGAATAGTTTAGATTTGGAGATCTTGGAGTCCAGAATGCTTTTGACTTCAAACTCGAGTTCTCCATCCACTAGGATAGGTTTTGGAGATTTGGTTAGTCGGGTTTGAGGTTGCACAGGTTTTAATAGAGAGACGTGGAAGACCGGATGTATCTTCATGTGCGGGGGCAAGTCCAACTTGACCGCTACTGGGTTTACTATGGTAGTGATGGAATAGGGACCAAGGTATCTTGGGTTGAATGTGCGTGGCCCTTTTAGAGATAGATATTTGGTGGATAACCAGACTTGATCCCCTACTTGATAGTGAGGGGCTTCCTTCCGATGGTGATCTGCTTCTTTCTTGTATTGTTCTTTAGCCCTTTGAAGGTGAGAAACAGCTTCCTTAAAGGCTTGGGTGATTGTAGAATGCAGGTAGTCTACTGCTGGTGTTTCAAGATCTTGGAGGTGATCCAACTCCGAGGTTCGAGGGTGACTGCCGTACAAAAGAAAAAACGGGGTTTTCCCAGTTCCTGAGTGGACAGAGGCCCAGGACTGGATGCAGAAGACACGATGAGCGTCCTGCTGCAGAGGGTGCAGAATAACGCAAAGCAAGATTCATCCACCGGGTGTGGTTTAAATAGCCTCCTGTAGTGCTTAGATGTCTCCTTCCACAGCCACGCCTAAGTAAGAAAAGAGTTCCTGGTAAGAAAAGAGTTCCTGCCTTCCAGAAGAGTTCCAGTGTTCTAAATCTAGGGAGTGGCTCCAGCCCCACCCAACAGGAAAAGTAGTTCCAAACAGAAGAGGATCAGAGGCTCAACTGGCAGGCAAGTAAGCAGCATGGTCTGCTGCAGGTAAGTCCACCCAAGCATTATGAGCCCGGCGCTTCCAGCGCTGGGACTGGGCATATTTATGAGCCTGGTGCCACTGGCGCCAGGACTGGGTCCAAAAGGTCCCAATCGGGACTGGTTGGCACTCGGAACCTGGGTTATGGATCTGCTTCCTAGGGAGTTGGGAAAACCCTGACCTTTTGGAAGCAGAGATCATGACAGCTGCTGACATCCACAGCTCAGCCAGTTTTGTTATAAACATTGTTTTGGGCTCTTCCTCTTTCCAGATTTTGTATGCACACAAGAATACATTCTGCCAAATGTCTGCTGGTGTTCATTGAGATTTTTGAATATCTTGTGATGTTTAAAATAGGCATTTTGAGCTTGCATTCAGGGAAACAAAGGTGATTTTAAAGCGCTTTTTTTTTTAGCCAACCGGCACTGCTGTTTTTCCTTTGGCACACATTCCACTCATGGCACCCCTGGCCCATCATGCTTGCACTGGTGGGTGGCAGGTCAGGGGACCACTTTGTTGTGCGCAAAACTGCGCGGTTCTCCAGGATTCTGGCACAAATGTGGGCTTTTCCGCCCTCTTGGATTTCCTAAGCCCACAGCACCAAGTGTTGCAGCATAATAACTTGAACGTGGGCCAAGACACCCAATAAACCCCCCCGCCCAACTGCACTTTGATTTCGATCGAGATGGAGTTGGGTGCAAAGGATGTTTTGATCCACGCGCTGGGATGTCCGCATCATCTTCTTCCAATTCCGCAGATGGCACAGTTCAGCATATTTTCCTCCATCCGGTTGGATCGATCAGTTTTCCTCGCTGGTCCTGATGGGAATATTGGGCGGTACCCTGGGCCCCTCGGATCTTTGCTCCCGGTCGTCCTCCTTGGTCAGTCTCCATGGTTTCATCTCTCCTAGGATGATAAAGCAAAAGTGGCAATACCTATTCGTAGACATTTCTCCACCACTATTAATGGTGTGGCGAACACATACATTTTATACAACCGGTTACATTTTTCAGTCTTGTTTTAAAGAACAAGATATAACAGGAAATATTTTCTTTCCAGAATCATCATATTTTAGCGACTATATGTGGGATATTTTAGGGTTGGAACTGAATTACTCTGGAGCGGCCCCCTCTGGGATTCCAGAGGATTCCTCCAGTTGTTGCAGAGTGTGCCTGGGATGGCAACACTTTAGCTGATTAATATGGACCCACTTGTCTTCCCCTTCCGCCAGACTACCTTTGGGGATGCGGATCTTATAGGCTACAGGGGAGATTTTGTCTATAATTTCAAACGGTCCCTTCCACGTAGGCAACAACTTTCGCTGTTTGGCCTGGTTTCTTTGGAAATTGTATAGATAGACCCGGTCTCCCACAGTATATTCCTCCCTGGTGGTCGTCAGGTCGTAGTGGGTTTTCATGCTATCAGCTGATTTCTAGATTCCGCTGAGCATAGGCAAAAACATTTTGAAGGTGTTTCCTTAAATTCTCCACATACTCATGAGTTGTGGAGGCATTTATCAGTGCCTGCTCTTGGGGACTGTAGAGCAAATGCTGGGGAAGCACCATCTTGCATCCGGTCATCAACTCAAATGGTGACATTTTAGTTGCAGATGAAGGGGTAGATCTGATGTCCATTAGGACCAGAGGTAATCGGATATCCCAACTTGGCCCAGAATCTGCCAAGAACTTTTTAAAGATGCTCACAATGGTTTGGTTGTAGCGTTTTACTGCCCCAGAAGAAGCTGGCCGGTAAGCAATATGTAACTTCCTTTGACACCCAGTATTCCCCACATCTTTGTCATTACCTCGCTGGTGAAATGGCTACCTCTGTCTGACTCAATCCTTTGAGGTAGACCAAAACGGTAAAAGATGTGGCTAATCATCAGGGCAGCTGCTGTTTCTGCCTTGCAATTTGGGGCCGAGAGACATTCCACCCACTTGGTAAACAAGCATGTGACGGTCAACATGTACTTGTTTCCTCTAGACGAGCGAATTACAGGGCCTACGAAGTCGATTTGCAAATCTGACCATGGCAGTGTCATCCCCCTCTTTTGGAGAGGCGCCCGGTGTGTGAGGGATGTTGGCTGAAATTGTGCCCACACCAGACACCCCTTCAAGTATTGGTCGAGGTCCTGCCCCATGTGTGGCCAGTATGCAATCTCTCTTAAGATTTAAAGTGTTGTATGAAACCCCCTATGACCGGTGGTGGCCGCATCATGGGCGTGACTTAACATCAGGCTTCGGAATGAGGTAGGAACCACCCACTGATCATGGCCAGCTTGGAATTTCCTTACCAACAAACCGTCTTGGATTCGGAACATCTTTGGACATTTCATCAACACTCTAAGGTCCTTCTTCCCAATGTAATCGCTATCCGTCAGGGGAAAGTTCTCAGGGTCCTCAATGTGTTGGTAAAACTTACTAATTATTGGATCCCCCTTTTGAGTCGTAATCAGCATCAGGGGTCTCCTTACTCCATTGTGCAGTTGAAAGATCATTGTGAGCATTTGTCTGGGACCTAGTGATAGCAGTGACCTGGATTTCCCCCAACAGGGACTCAATCTCTATTAGATCCCCTTGGATGGCCCCGATTTTGGCCAGCTGATCAGCTAAGTCATTTCCAGTTTTGTCTGGTCCCTTTACTTTGGAATGACCCTTGATCTTCTTCCAGTAGGTGGTCATCCCCTTCGAGGTGACCAGATCATCAATGTTTTTGATTAACTTCCCATGTTTCAAGCGTTTGTTATTAGCACATAACATGCCTCTGGTTTTCCAATTGACCAGGTGCTCCACGAACCCGTTCCGTACATAATCCGAATCTGTGATTATGACCAGTTCGTGGAGTTGATGTTGGACAGCAGTGAGGATGGCCTGATGCACAGCCATCAACTCTGCCACCTGACTACTTTCGGGACCCATTTTGTATCCAGCGGAGGGTTCTGGAAACTCCTTCACCCATGCATTCCCTACGCCAGCCACCAGTTCTTTCTCCCCGTTGTTGTCAACATGGTAAGAGCATCCATCCACATAGACAGTGGGCATGCCCTCACACTTGTCTTCTTCAAAGACTTTGTGTGGGGAATTAAGGTATGCCTCCATGTTGTCCTTGATTTTTAGACTTTCGTCCTCGAGACAGTTTTCTCGAGCACAATCATGCAAGTCAGCCAGACCTTGCGCGAGGGGACTCTTCTTGTTTTGGCCATATCTGACCTCCACAGGAAAGCCTTGCATTGACAGAATCCAGGAAGTAATTCGGGAATTACTCACATTTCCAGCCCGGATTGTGTCACTTTGGAGCTATTGCAGAGGCTGGTGTGGAGTCTCCACTATGATGTGTTCCCCCTGGATAAACGGGCGGTAATTCTTCAATGCCCACACCGTTGCCAAGAGTGCCTTCTCACAATCGTTGAATTTTTCCTCCACAGAGGAGAGCTCGTATAGGAGATTACTTTATTGACCTTGTCATGCTTTTGGTAAAATACTGCCGTCAAGCACGTATTAGAAAACCCTGTCTCCAGGAAGAACTCCTTGTTTCTGACAGGGTAAGCTAGGCAAGGCACTTGTGAGAGGCTTCTCTTGAGTTGTTTTACTGCCTCGGCTTGTTCTGGACCCCATTGCCACTTGACCCCCCCCCTTCAAGAGATGAATCAGGGGTCTGGTGATCTCTGCGTAGCCCTCAATGAACTTTCTGCTGCAATTAGTCAGTCCAAGGAGGCTCCTTAGTTCCCACAGAGTTGTGGGATCCTTGAGTTTCTGGAGTGCTTCCACTTTCTTTTCTTGGGGACAGAGACCCTGAGGAGTAATCTCATGCCTCAAGAAATTAACCCGGGTTCTACACCACTGTGCTTTCTGAAAGGAAAGTTTTGCTCCGGCGGCCCTCAACTGTGTCAGAACATAACGGATCTCCGCTATGTGTTCTCCCACAGATGAACTTTTGATGAAGACATCATCTACATAAGCCAGGTTATCCCTCGCACCCAGGTCGGGCATGGCCTTATGTAGGAAAATGTTGAATTCATTGCCGGAGTTGAGGTATCCGAAGGGAGTCCGGGTCCATGTGTACTGCTGGCCCCAAAGGTAAAAGCCAGTTTGTATTGGTCCTCCCTACTGACAGGCACGGTCCAGTATCCATTGGTCAGGTCTATTGCTGTGAATACCTGTGACCCCTGGATCTGGGCCAGCCCTTGGTCAATGTAGGGCAGAGGTCATCGGGAAGTATGGACCCGTTTGTTGAGCTCCCTAAGGTCGGCACAGAGTCTCCACTGGCCGTTTGGCTTCAATATTCCCAGCACCGGATTATTGAAGGTGCTGTGTACTGGACGGATTATTCCCCGGGACTCAAGGTTCTTAATTATTTCAGTAAGGGACTCCATGGATGCGAGAGGCAAGAGATATTGCTTCACAAACACTGGAGTCATTCCAGGGTCCGTGGGAATTGTTGTTGTGTGGATGTCGGTGTGACCACAGTCATATGAGTCTACCGCAAAGAGATCTTGGAAATCCAAGAAAACTTGTTTCAACTTTTGCTTCTGTTCCAGAGTCACACAGGCATCAGCTAGGTTGACTCTCTCTTCCACCATCTGCCTGAAGCCTGGAAAGACTTCTGGTTTGGCTATCTCAGCGGCCTCCTCCAGCTGGGTGGAGAAGTCCCTGGTCAGAGTGCTGATTTGGACTGGAGGCTTCAGGTGGGAAAGGCAGCTCTCATGGACCTGGAAAATCACCTCATCCCTCCTGAAGTCACAAGTCACATCTTCCTTACCATAAGGGCAAGAAGTTTACACCAGGAAGTTCCCCCCATGCCGGGTGAAAATCCTGTCTGGTGTTGTATTGTCATCACTGTCAAAACAGTCCTTGGGTATTTGTCCTAACATTTCATTTCCTAAATCAATGGAGAAATGTCGGTCATCAACCGCCATTCCAATGATGGTGCCTGCGGCTAGTCTGTAAGTCGCCGTTATCCACCTCTATTGGAATGGTGTCATGTTCTATGTTGACTAATGGTGTTGGGTTTACCCCTAACCCTTGTTGTTGGAGAGAAGCATTTAGATGAATATACGCATCAGGGTTTTTCAATTTTTGTCCTCTTTTAACTTTCACTTCCAGGGAGAATTGTCGGGTCCTCTCTGGGATGGTGACTTCCTCTTTAATCTGAATTTCAACTGCATAAGGTAGCAATTGAGCTGACCTAAATGCTTTTTCTGAATCATCAAAGCCCATGGGATTATCCGCTAATCGGGACCAAGCTTTGAAGTTTATTAGGTCCAAATTAATGGCAAAGCGATTGAGAATGTCACTGCCTAAGTAAAAGGCGGCAGTGACGTTTCGCACGACCCAACAATTATGGACTATGCTCTTGTTGCCAATGGAGATTTTGAGCATACACCTGCTTGGCAGGAGATGTTTGGAATTGGGTGCTTTTAGGTCCATTTCCCATTTGTCTATCAGTTTGAATGTGGGAATGGCTGGATCTTTTGGGAGTTGGCGGAACATGGCTTCGCTGATGAAGCTCTTACCGTTGTTCACAATCACTCAGGCGGGAACAGAGTCCTTCCCATCATTTAACTGAACAGGGATGAACAACTGCTCTCCAATTTGCTGAATATCAGCCAGGCTCTGAGCTGATTTCACATCTTTCTGGACTGTAGGAATGGGAGTGTCTGATTACGGATTGGTAAAGAATTTCAGAGTGTTTCCTTCCAGTGTGGAATACCACCTTAAACTGGAAGGAAGGTTGATTTTCAGAAATAGAGAGGACCCCCCCATCACCAGTCTGTTGTCCTACTGCTATTACTGTCACGTCTGGAATTTGGTTGTTCTGGAAGTGAAATTCTACTTGGTCAGATTTTTGTTCAACCATGTGGCAGGTGCCATTTAAACTAACATGGTTGACACTCTGTTGTAATTTTATTGGTCGGCTAGTCTGGGTCAAGAGGATCTTGTTTACGCAATCTATTAGGGGTGACAACCTTCTCAGGAGGTCATTCCCTAGAAATCAAGGGGTGCCCTCTGGAGTCACTACTATGACCGGGTGTTTCAACTTGTGTCGCCCAATTTTGATGTCCAAATCTGCAGTCCCCTCGACAGGAATTTCCTTCCCGTCAAAGTTCTGCAGTTGTCCAGGAAGAGAGGTGAGAGGAATACGGTAATTCTCCCCCCTTCCTACATTTAGTTCATCAAAGGCCCTTTTGGACAGAAGGGTATCTTGGGATCCAGTGTCCACCAGTGCCAAAATTGTACCCTGCCCCTGTACTTGTACCGGGGCATAGTATCTTCCCTCCTTCTCTCAAGGGGGCACAGATAATGCACATTTTTGGACAACTGGTGGGCTAATTTTCTGGTTTTGGACATTGCTAACGAAGAGATTTGGGCAGAATTCTGTGGAGAGCCTGGGGAATCTGAAATGAATAAGTTGGCAACTGGAAATGGTTTCGGGTTCTGGGCTGCCCCCTCCTTTGTGGAGGCAATCATCAGGATAGGTTTGACCCATGGGATTTTGGTATTGTTGGTTGTGGGATAGAATGATGGGCGGCGACAGCTCAATCCCCACATCTACCCAGTCTGTTGATTCGGTTTTAGGTTCCCCTGGTTCCGGTTCTGGGCCGCCCCTGCCTTTTGTAAGGCAGTCACCAGGATGGGTTTGAACCAGGGGTTTTTGGTTTTGTTGGTTCTGGGATAGGATGATGGGCGGCGACAGCTCAATCCCCACATCTACCCAGTCTAGGTTGAAATTCCTTGGGACCCATTTTTCCTTGGGAGGAGTTCCCCCATCTCTGAAGGAGTAGATTCTTTCCCCATGATCCTCTGAGGATCCCTCTCCCTCATATTGGAAGACCTGTACCTCCTCCACAAAATGGGTCTGTTTGGGTACTTTATTTTTCCTACCTCCCCTCAGTTCTTTGGGTGGCATACTTTCAGCGGTAGGAGATTTTGTTTCTGGTTCCTGGTTTTCCAGGGGCTGTTTACAAGTTGGGAAGGAAGCTTCCTCCAAGGCTTTACACCCCCCTTCCCCTTGTGCCTCCTCCCTGGGAACCGGTGGGTTAACGGGGTGCTGCCCCCGTCATTGTTCTGGAGCACTAGGTCCAGAGTTTGGGGCATTCTGTGCTGGCATGCCCATCTGAGGGTTCTGTTGGGCCCTCAGCATGCGGCCCAAATCCTGTGCCATGTTCTGAACCTGGCGCTCTAACTGGGAAACCCGCTCAGGCTGATATGGGGCTCTTTTTTCTCCCTTGGGCTGATCCCGGGAAGGGTAGCTATCCCTTCTCTGGTAATACCCCGGGTTGGGAAGATTTGGGTACCCCTCCACTCTTGGCCTCCCCTCTCCCGGATTAGGTGGTCTGGGCTCAGGGAATTGGGGGAAAGAAGGATGGATGAGTTTGGGGCTGGAAACCTTGTGGATACCTGGGGAAAAAGTTTGGAACAGGGTTTGGTGAATTTCTGGCCTCCTGTGGGAAGTTAGGAGGGAAGTTCCCTGGGTCAGGTGCTTGGCTGGATCCCCCCCTTGGGCGGGAGGAGTCCACACATAACCCAGGATTGGTCTGTTTCCCTTGTAGCGGGGACTTACATAATCAGGGGAGCGAGGGACCCCATTTGTGGGACTACCTCCTTGACTCCCGGTCTGTGACTGGCCCGAGGGTCTTCTGGTGTTAGGGTTATTCTGCGCAGGCAGGTTTTTAGGCCCCCCCATCTCCAAAACTAAAACGGGGCAACCTTTACCTCCGCCACCTTGGCAGCAGCAGGGGTGCTGTTGGTTTTGGGGTTTTTCTGCACATTACTTTTATTTTCTATGGGCTTCTGCACTTCATAGATCCGGGTGGCTTGCTCAATGACCCAGTCTAAAGATCTTTTCTCGTGAAAATCTC
Source organism: Ambystoma mexicanum (assembly GCF_040938575.1). NCBI lineage: Eukaryota > Metazoa > Chordata > Amphibia > Caudata > Ambystomatidae > Ambystoma > Ambystoma mexicanum. The sequence continues at coordinate 19,497,000 of NC_090933.1, read as the reverse complement.
TCACAAGCTGGGTCATTATGTTCTTGGGAAGAGCATGGAAAAATGTGTTGATGAATTCTCTGCTGTCCGTGCGCACCCTTCTGGTGGTCTGCGCAAAGGCACGCTTCAATTCTTGCACGAATTCTTGTGGGGCCTGATCCTCCCCACATTGCAAATTGTAGGCTGCCTTGTACAGAACAGAAACATTTTCAAGATGGCCGTCCTATATGTGGACCATCTTGAATGGTTTTGGTCCTCCAGCCCCGCAAAGAAACTGGAGTATTCAGGGGAGAATGTCCATTTGACGTTCTGATTGCAGCTACTGCTGTCCTTCAAATGGAAAGTCTCCATCATTTGCTCATAGAGCTCCAAGTGTTCCCAAACAGAATACTTGGCGTTCTTATGATAAGGCGTGATGACACTCCTGATTGCCTTAATCTGTTTTAAGGGGTCCTTAAGCAAGGCCCTTTCCACCTTATTGGCATTTTTGGTTCGGGTAACCCTTGTCCATTCATCCTCTGACTCAGAGGCACTGCTCCCAGAGGTTCCTGTCTGATCTTCCAGGTTTTCCCGGATTCTGCGAGCCTGGGAATAGCTGGCAGAATGTGGGGACCTGGTCTCCTGTGTCCTGTTCGCTCAGAGGAGTCTTCAGATCCCTCCTTGCTACCAGGATTTGATGGGTACCCCCCCCACTGACCTAACTGGGCAGAGGTTTTTAGGATGCCCTTAGGGGGGCTAATTTCCTGGGGTTCCCCACTAAATTGCACTGTACTTAGGTGCCCATACCCAGGTGACCGCCCATCCATTCCTGGGTGGTACTAGCCTATGAGACCCATACTTTTGGCTGGATAGTAATCTGCCATTCCTGTAGCGCTGTGCTCATGCGCGCCAGGGAACATGGGGGTGGCAGAGTCCAGGGACTGAGAGAGATGAAGGCCTCTGGTACTAGGGCTTCTGAGGTTATGCTCGGGTGTTTCCCTTTTCCAGCGAACTACATCTCTGTCAGCCCCTGCTCCCTGTTGCAATGCAAGAGCCTGCGCTTTCAGTTCCTCAGTTAAGGCCTTACTAGTCTCTAACAGTCTCTCCTGCATGGCTACCTGTTGCTGGAGCCTATCATTGTGCTGACAGAGAGCCTCATTTTCTCTCTGTGCCGCCTGATTGGTCCTGGAGTACTGGGCCAGTCTCTGCTGCAGGAGGGTTACCTCCTGAGTCCCATCCCTACTGGCCTGCTCCTTTCTTGCCAGAGCCTCCTCCACCCTCCTGGTGTGATCTAGCAAGCCCTGATGCTCTTTTTGGAGGTCACCCAGCCCCTGGAGGGCCAGGTGATATTCTTCAATTTTTCTTTTTAAATGGCAGACTTCCTGGCCTAAGGTATCCCTTTCCTAACCAAGAGCCTGCATTTGTGACGCCAGGTCGTCCCTCTGCCTTTGAAAGGCACCAGCTTTCTGGCGTTCTTCATCAAACTCTGCCTGGGTATCCAGGTCTTTCAAAATCAATGTATTGCTTTCCTCTTTCTCTCTGTCTAGTTGGATTTGCAGGGTGGCTACCTGCTCTGTGCATGCCCTGTTGAAATTGATCTGTTGCTCCAGCTTTTTGTGGCTCTGCAGTAAGGAGTCCAAACTGTCTTGGTGCTCCTTCTGCAAAGCCAGAATTCTGGTATCCTGGTCTGTCTTTTGCTGTTGCAGTATATCCATGTCCTCTTTTATTTTAATGATATACTGCCTACTATCATTTTCTGACTTCTGACTCCTCTGCAGCCTCTGCTCAGAAGAGACCAGGTCAGATTGGGCCTTCTCTAATGCCAACAGTTGCCTACTTGCCAGATCTTGGCCTTCAGCACATTTGTCCTCCATGGCTCCCATATATAGATACAAATACGCCGCTATCCTAACCATCTTGTCGTGTTCATCTTTAGCTTTAGGAGCCATGCATAGTTCGTTCAGGGCCACATGTAAGGGACCCTGATCTCTCCAGATATCTAACCCAGTTGCAGTGACCTGTTGTGTGATTGCCTGCAACCACACATCCTGGCCCTGCTCAGTCCATTCACCTTTCACAAATAGCTTATGTAAGAAGTGCACTCTGGCTATTTTGATGTCTACCAGTGTCGTCATTCTGGAATTTGAGTTCCTTCCTGACTTACAGAAGTTTGTATTTTATTTTGCAAAACAGACCGTTTCCTTAGAGCGTTCCTTTGAGGAGTGCTTTCACAGTGTAAAACAGCGCGGTGATCTAACCGGATATGTGTATCCGGTCAGTTGACACACTGTATTAAGCTGCACAAGTGGTAAATCGAATCCAGAATCTCTGGCTACAAGCCCCCAGTTGTAAGCGGATTCAATTCAACACTACAGCTAAGTCAATGCCTAGTCTGGGATGCTGAGGGAAACCCTTATTGATATATTTTTATATCCAGTTTGTTTACTCTGGATGACGACCCTTATATAACACCCCTCTCTTAGAATCCCCCTGACCCCACTGAGCCAAGAAGTAGGTTTGTTTTGCAAATTAAAAGGTTTATTTGAAAATTAAACAATATATATATAAATATATATATATATATATATATATATCACTTTTATAATAAATTAATGTTGATAGCACACTTGTGAAGATGATAGTGATCAACAATGGATAATGTTACAGTGGTACACGCTTTTTGATGGCTTAGAAGTGATATAGAGAGGATAAAGTAGCTGAGAATGCTTTTATGGCATCAAGGACAATGCAATGATGAATGAAAATGCAGTACAGAAAATAAACTTGAGCGCAATTACGGAGGGAGTATGAGGAGAAGTCGGTTCTAGGCTCTTTGGAAAGCTTAGAATCTTAGCTTTAAGATGACAGTTAAATCCCGTTCCTAGCACAAACGGTTCCAGAGATACGGCCGATTTAGTGAAGGTCGTTTTTCGGATTTGAAATTTTAAAGCTCAGAATGACAGATGACAGTTTTCAGTTTTAAAGATGACAGAATGACACAATTCTAGGAGGCAGTTCTAATAGGCTAAAATAGTTTGGATTAGATTATTTTAAACTAAGAGATTGGTTTTGGCACAGTGCTAGCTGGGTAATCACACTAGATTTTGGACAGGAATGCGACTTCGTCACCGATCAGGTCAGGATTGGCTGGACTTCTGCTAGTGGTTCTTCACAGCGATCTGGTCTCTTGGTCTCTGGTTCTGTAATTGGTTCTGCTAGCGGTTCCGGATACAGCGGTTTCTGGTTCTGCGGGTCTGGATCCTTAGCAAGCAGCAAACCGCACAGCCCGGCGGTTGAATAGTTTGCAAATGATTTTTGAGGCCTGCTGAAGAGAACTCAGCTTGTGGGTTAGCCTCTCTGCTACAAGTTCTGAAGTAAAGTTCTGGATCCCTGGAGTTCTGGATTTGAAGTCTGGAGTCTCCCGGCAAAGCGTCCCGCAAGAAAGTTGAAAGTGAATGTCTCTACCTGGGTTTCAATGTTCCTTTTATGTGTTTTGAAAATGGGTGTGTGCCTGGGCCTAGCTAAGCCAGCCCCTCTCACTTATCATTGGCCAAGCATTCCTCTCTCCCTTGATTGGGGGGAAAGAAATGGAGTGTCAGAGTGATGCTGTAGGTTTTATGGTCAGAGGAACCTCCCCTTGTCAAATTGCACACAAATCTATTTCTGACCCAAATACATATTTATCTATGTACCATTTTTCTAATATTATACGTTATTCGACAAAGGATCTGTGAGCACAGGTCCTGTTTGAAAAACAAAATAGAGGACAAACCAATGGTAGCCCATTTTGTTAAAAAACAACATAAACACACAGAAATGAGATGGTGTGTGATCCAAACCGTTGAACCAAAAGCAAGAGGGGGTGACATAGATCTAGCACTAAGACAACTAGAGCAGAAATTGATACACTGTTTGGATTCGGTGAAGAGTGGGTTGAATGCGGCCATAGAATGGAACCTCTTTTTCTGATTGATGCTAGAAAATGTCCAATAAATACCATTATTGAACCCCGGATTGTTCCATAAACACGATATGACTGCAAAAATTTGTTGAACAATCCGCATAGCATGTGATGTCCTGGTATGACAATGGCAGGTTCTGTTTTGATGTATCCAAATATATGATGAAAATGGTGATCAACACATCAAATTTATGATGATGTATAAATACGAGAAAATGCAAGAAATTGATGTAATATTAAGCGTTAACATACTGAGATGCAACTGTGTTTTCACGCGACAACTGAGCGCAAATACAACACCCGCTAACATAGAAAATAAGACAAACCAAGCTATCCTGTGGAGTCCTTAACACCCACACACTTCAGACATGCCCGCTACAGAGCCACTACTCCCCATGACAGCGAGGTAAGACATTACCTACTCGCGCATGCGCGGCCATAATTAAGGCGTGCTCACACAAGCGAGATCCGATAAAACAGAGCATACGCATGCGCGTAACTGTAGACGTCGCAGATGTTTTTCAGCGAGCTACAGTTACGGGATGCACAGGTAAGGAAACAGAACATCTCTAGAGTGGTTCGCCCGCACGCACTGAATGAGTGCACTTTTACCATGAGAGGGAGCACTTTTTCATTAAGTGAATAGAGGTCCCTCACGGTGAGCACTCGGCCATCCACCAGACAATGAGAAATAGCCACCCACGTAAACACCAGGCTTAGACACGTAGCAGGCATTAAACCTGAGAATGATACTGAATTAGAAGTATCAACATGCCTTTTTTTGTAAATCTACCTTCACAGCCATAGGCTTTTTACAATGCAAGCAACATAAGTGCAGTACAGCGCTTCATTGACTAGATATTTATTTTTGTATCTTTTCGATCAGCACATCCTAGAAGCACAGGATCAAACAAACCGAGCGCACAGACGGCGCTGCAAGTGATGAACTCAGCAGATTCAACGCTAAACTGACACACCAAATAAGTACGGCACAGGTAGGACAATGTCCAAGCACACTAGTACAGGATTTCCCTGTAGAGACACACCCATCACTGACCCCTTATTTTATTTACTTGTATTTTAGATGTCCCAATAAATGTGACAGAACAAGTCCACTGAAGTTGTCCTGAAGACGGCACCAGACACAACAATAACAGCTGAATGCCAGAAACACAATTTAAGTGTCGACCAGATAGATGTGAAGTCAACTAGACCACATTTGAAGTCACAAACATTACTAACCCACACTATGAAACAGTGAAAGTAAAGAACCAATGTATCAGGTTTTTTTACAATGCCTTTAATGCTGAAACCCTCCACGATTATTTAGGCAAAGCAAAAAGGGCCTTTGTCAATAACAGTGTGATGCAACTTGTTTTAAAATTCGAATACAAATAAATGTAATTGTTCAACATACAGTTGGGTGTTCTCATATGTGAGATCTGTTAATTGTGTGCTGGACCCAGAACCGGCCAGTGTGAAACAGGTGGGGTAGCCTAGGTTCTTTTCCTTGTTTAATTGTTATACCCCTCATAACTTGGGCCCCCCTGATCAAAAAGAGGGACACACTACCCCTTGATTTATAATAACGTAGGCTATATACTGCCCCTTATGCACCCCAGTGTCGTCTATCAGTTTCTGGAATTCCAGTGCCTCCCCTTCTTGCCATATGTCTCCCAGGGTGGCCAGGCCCATCGGTTCCCAGTACTTTCAGAACCTATGTATCAATCGAGGGTCCTCTCTACATAGCGCCACCAGTGGCACCTGCATAGAAAACGGGTCCGGGCATCCTGCCATCTGCCATGCCCTGTGCCACATCTTCCAGCCAAGCACCAACAGCCTCACCATCCTTAAAACCCTTGGCTTGGACAGCCATACTACTTCCCTGAGGAAGAAGAGACCGGTTCCATGCTCCACAGCCTCGTTTCAGCCGTCTCCTCCTCAGACAGCCACTCAGACAGCCACCTCGCCACATACTGCAGCTGTTCCGCAAATAATATATCTCGAAATTTGGCAGGTTAATTCCTCCCCTGTCACACAAATTCTGTAATTTCCAGAGAGCCACCCTGTTCCTGTGCCAGATAAAGCCGCTGCACAAACTGTGGAGACTCGCGAAAAAGCGCCTGGGGATCACATGCAGGATATTTACAAAGAAATGTAACAGTCTGGGCAAGACTACCATCTTAAGTAGAGCAGCTCTCCCCATCATGGCCAAGGGTAGTCTGGACCAAAATACCATGCTATTTTCGATGCCTTCTACTGCCTTTTCCGTGTTATGTTTATGTTCTTCTCTTGCCGTATGGTATATGTCAATCCCGAGATATCAGAACGATTTGGTGCGCCATGATATTGGTAATGTCGGCAAGCCCCCTGGTGGGACAAACCTGTATCTCCCGAGGGGGAATATGCTGGATTTCTTGGGGTTAACCGCTATGCCGGAGAGAGCGGCGTACTGCTCCATTACTTCCAGGATGTATTGTATGTTCTCTTCTGGGAAGCGCTGATACAATAGTATATCGTCAGCATATAGTGAGACAAGATGCGGTCCCCCTGCGGTACGGATCCCTATCTCCTCGTAGTGTTGTCTCAGACAGACGGCCAATGGTTCCAACGCTAGTATATATTACATTGGTGACCAGGGGCAGCCCTGTCTAGTGCCACTGCTAGGTTGCCATTTATCTGATATAGCCCGTTTTAACCCTAGCAATAGGGGAGCTGTATAACATTTTAACCCACCTTAGGTACCCCGGCCCCATTCCATAGCCTCCCAAAGTCGCCACCAGCCAGGCCATCTTACTGAATCGAAGACCTTAATCGCGTCAAGCGAGATGATCGCCAGTTCACTCGGGTCCCCCTTTGTTTGATCTATAATATGATGCAATCTTCTATGATTATCCGTTATGTTCCTGTCTGGGACGTAGCCTGTTTGGTCAGGATGTATCAATTTGCCAATGACTCTCTTAAGCCTGTTTGCCAGCACTGCGGTAAGGATTTTGCTATCTTGGTTGAGCATTGATAGGGGTCTGTATGACCCACAATCCGTGCTAGGCTTACCTTGTTTTAGGAGCGGAATGATCACTGCCTCTTGCAAGGACTCCGGCAACCCGCCACACTCGTATGCCTCATTGAGCATAGCCAGCAACGGGGGTGTCATGATCACTGCTTCCAAGGAGTCAGGACCAGCCCAACATCCTTGGAAGCAGGCCCGTAACCGTTATCTTAGGCACCAGCCGGTCCCCACTGGGACCTTTTGGACCTTGTCCTGGCGCCGGTGGCACCAGGCTCATCAAAGTCATCGGTCCCAGCACTGGAAGCGCCAGGCTCATATTATGTATGAAGATGCTTGGGTGGACTTACCTGCAGCAGACCATGCTGCTTACATACCAGCCACTTAGAAGTCCTCTGTGAACAGGAACTATGTCGTAATGTGCACGGGCTCGTGCAGGGACACGCGTGGAATGTTAGGATTGTTCGGAAGAGAACATTCCACGGTGGCCGTTGGATGGAGGTGGCAGAGAGAGAGGCTTGTGGGGTCGCGTAAATAAACACTTTATAATATAAGTATATGTGTACGGTGGATCACATCAGTGGCGACGAGGATTTTACGTGACCCCGTTCCACGTGTGCATCGGCCGGCGGTTGGGTGCTGCTGCCTGCTGTCCTAGCATTGCAGCTGACGACGTGGATTAAGGTCGGAATCTGTGGGAGCCGCCTGCCGCCTACCCCGGTGCTGTTAGGGGCGGAAGTGGCCACAGGCGGGCTCTGCTGGGGGCGTGTGGTTTCACTGGTGATTGGCGGCCAGGAGCTCACCAGGGGCATCAAGCCGATTCGGGAGGCGGCTACGGGCCCTCCTGTGTTCCGAAGGGGAAGAAGCCGGGGCAGCAAGGCCACATCATTGCGGACAGGCATCGCTGTTGGGGACCCGGTTGGTGTCCCGCAGGAGGAGCACTTGTATAGCGGTACGTGGTACGGAGGGCTGGATCCCAGTGTTGTGTTCGGCTATTACGGTTCCTGTGAGATTGTATGTCGGCTGATAGCTCCGCCCCCGGCCGCGCATGCGCAAACGCCCAGATCACTGCTGCCGGCTTGAGGGAGGAAGGAGGGGCTGTGGTGGCGCTGCGCGGCGTATAACAAGGATCAGCTGTTGGTGAGTCGCGGACAGGCATCGCTGTTGGGGATCTGGTTGGTGTCCCGCAGGAGGAGCACTTGTATAGCGGTACGTGGTACGGAGGGCTGGATCCCAGTGTTGTGTTCGGCACAAGAGATTGTATGTCGGCGGATAGCTCCGCCCACGGCAACGCATGCGCAAACGCCCAGATCACTGCTGCCTGCTTGAGGGAGGAAGGAGGGGCTGTGGTGGCGCTGCGCGGCGTATAATAAGGATCAGCTGATTTCTGCTGGCAAGAGCCTCATACAAACGCTGCATATGGGCATCTGGAGCTTGAGTTCTTCTACGTGCCATCAGTCAGGATATTGGTGGTAAGGTGGGGCATATGACTGCTGTGGAACACTGTGCATACGGTTTGGGCTGCGATCTGGAAGTGGAAGTTAAATATTTTGCTTGTGACTCACCCGGGGCATTGTGACGGTTGTACTGCAATTACGTGTGGGTGCACGTGCACAAGGTGCCACTGACGGATCATCTCAAGGGAACAAGGGGTCTGGAGCGTCTCACTAGGGTGGGGGAAAGATTCTTGGTGGGGGTTTAAAGAACAAGGATTTTCTTCAGCAATGTTGCATACGGCTGCAAGGCCTCCGCCAGCCTTTCTGCCAAATCCTGGAGAGCCTGTTGCTCCTTGGGAGCAGTGGGTGGATGCCTTCAAAGTATATTTGAGGGCTGCTGGCGGGGCAAAGTTCAACGATGATGAAAAGGAGGCTGCACTGCTGAATTGTATTGGGACTGAGGGCTTGAGAGTTTTTCGGCACCTGCCAGGGGAAAACGTAATGGTTCAAGGGGGAGGTGAGGGAGAAATGGTTATTAGTGCATATGAGACAGCTTTGAAAAAGTTACAATTGCGTTTTGGTAAAAGAGTCAACGTGGTATTAGAGCGGTATAAGTTTTTCTCTAGGGCACAAGGCTCTATGGAAAGCATAGATACTTATGTTACGGCACTACGTGCACTCATGTCTACATGTGGGTTTCCTGGTAATGGTGAGGAACACATAAGGGATCAGGTTATGATGAAGACATCTAATCAGAAAATCAGAGAAAGGTTATGGATAGAGAGTGATCCTTCACTTGAGAAGGTGTTGGAGATTGCAAGAGCAATTGAAGCTTCTAAGACCAGTGTACAAATGCTTAATGAAAGGGATATGAATAGGGAGATGGTGCATGCTGTGGTAGCAAAGAACAAGAAAGGCTTGGATAGGGCTGGGGTGCAAGGGACTAGAGCACCTAAGAGTAAGGAGGGGTGCAAGAATTGTGGTTGGTCAAGTCACACGGCTGACTCTAAATCTTGTCCTGCCTGCAATGTTGAGTGCAGGAAGTGTAAGCGTATGGGCCATTTTGCACGTATGTGTAAGGGGCAGTTGGTTGCTAGTGTGGCATTAGAAGACTCCACCATGTTATTAGAAGGGACATCAGGAGGGGGATCCAATCAAAGTGTCATATTACATGTGGAGGGAAGGGGACGGAAGGGTCCATGGGTGTCGGTGTTGGTAGATCAGCACCCTGTGGATATGCTGGTGGATTCGGGGTCACCTTATACACTGGTGGCCCCAGAAGTATATCAAGAAGTGTTGGGTAAAGATATTTCTACTTTGTTGGCTACAGATATCAAACCATGTGCGTATGGGCAGAGTCCCATCGACCTACTGGGATACAATTGGTCGAATTTTTCCTTCAAAGGGAGGCACACCTTGGGTAAGTTGTATGTGGCTTCAAAGGGCACAAATGTGTTGGGTTGGGATGAGCAGGCTGCACTTAAAATACAGATTCACCCGGGTGAGAAGGAACCGGTTCTCTGTGTCACGGAGGGAGCAGGACAGAATGATAAAATGGTTACTGCTACGGTGCTTATGAGTGAATTTCCTGAGGTGTTTTCGGACACTCTGGGCAGGCTCAGAGGTTTTACACATCGCATTGTTTTGAAGAAGGGTGCGGTTCCCAAAGTACATAAAGTGAGGGGAGTGCCAGTAGCGGCAAGGGAGGCATTCAAGGAGGAATTGGCCAAATTGCAGTCCGCAGGGATTATTGAGCCCATTGAGTCCTCAGAGTGGTTGTTTCCCGTGGTTTTGGTTAAAAAGGGGGATGGGAGCATCAGAATGTGTGTAGATCTCCGGGAGCTGAATTCAAGCATATGGGTGGATCGGCACCCATTGCCAAATATTAATGAGTTGTTGTTGACATTAGGAGATGCCAAGTATTTTTCAACTTTTGATCTATCAACAGCGTACCATCAAATTGACCTGCATGTTGACTCTAGACCACTTACTTCATTTGTGACTCCGTTTGGGGCATACAGATTCTGTCGCATGCCATTTGGCCTGGCTTCGGCTTCGGCAGTCTTCCAGAGGTTGATGCAACAGATGTTGGGTGGGGTGGTGGGAGTCAGTTATTTTCAAGACGACATTCTAATATGGGGTAGTAGCAGGGAGGAACATGATGGAAGGGTAAGGAGGGTCATGCAGATTCTTAAGGAGAAAGGTTTGACGGTAAAGTTAATCAAGTGTCAGGTAGGTGTGGAAGAAGTCACATATTTGGGACATGTGTTGAGCTCACGAGGTGTGAGTCCCAAAAGGGAATTGGTGCAGGTGTTGAGGGATACACCAGCTCCGGTCAATAAGGATCAGCTAAGGGCTTTTTTGGGCCTTGCGGAGTACTATGTTAAGTTCATACCCAATTATGCGGAAAAAACAGTGGCCATGAGAGCGCTTATGAGGAAGTGTGTAAAATTTGCATGGTCTCAGGAGTGTGCAGTGGAATTTGGGTTGGTGAAGAAGGATGTAGAAAATGCTCCTTGCCTGAAATCGTTTGATCCGAAAAATAAAACGGCCCTGACTGTGGATGCAAGTGAAGTGGGTTTGGGGGCAGTGTTGGAGCAGTGGATAAATGGGGAATGGATGCCAGTGGCTTTTGCCTCAAGGACGTTGAGAGATGTGGAAACTAGATATTCCGTAATTGAGAGAGAGACTTTGGCAGTGTTATGGGCTTCAAAACACTTTAGGACGTTTTTGTGGGGCATTCCTTATATTGTCAGAACGGACCACAAACCGTTGGTGCAAGTGTTTTCTACCAAGGGAGTGATGGCAGTATCCCCGAGGATTGCGAAATGGTCAGTACAACTACAGGATTACAATTTTTCATTGCAGTATTTTCCGGGGAAGTTGAATGTTGTGGCAGACTGCTTGTCTCGTTTGCCCATGGTGGAAGAGGGTGATCAGACGGTTTTAAGGAAAGATGAAGACTGGCAGGATGGTCAGGTTGCTTATGTGACGTCTGCGGTGGAGAAATCGTTGTGGGATCAGGAGTCTGAGGACGATCTTGAGTTAAAGTGGATTAAGGAAGGTCTAGTGAAAGGGTGGCACACGGTAAAGGACAGGCCTGAAGGAAAAGGGTATGCCCAAGTTTTACATGAATTAGCCGAGGGGCCATGGGGTGTGTCTAGGGGAAGTAGGTTAATACCCCCTGTGAGTTTGAGAGGGAGAATAGTCACGTTAGCACATGTGGGTCATTTGGGTCGATCTTTGACTAAGAGGAGACTCAGGGAGGAGTACTGGTGGCCGGCTATGGACAAGGATGTCGAACAGGTGGTGAAAGACTGTCAGGCATGCTCTGCTAGCGATAAAAGCAAGGTACTCCATACACAGCCTATACATCCTGTAGAGGTCCCAGAACAAGTGTGGTCGAAATTGGCTTTAGATATCATGGGTCCGTTTGAGTGTTTAGAGCCTGAGTGCAGATATATGTTGGTGTTGGTGGACTATACGTCCAGGTGGATTGAGGTGGCGGCGTGTTCTTGCGTCACAACGGATTCTGTCATGGACTTCTTGAGGAAAATTTTTGATCGTGAGGGATTACCTGCAACATTAGTCACAGATAATGGGGTGCAGTTCACTTCCAGAGCGATGAGAGAGTTTTTGGAACAACATGCTATTTCTCATTTTAGAACAGCTTTGTACAATCCGTCTGCAAATGGATTAGTGGAGAGGGCCAATGGTACCATTAAGTCAGCTATACAGTTAGCTTTGGCTAATGGTTTGGATTGGCAGGAAGTGGTGACACAGTATCTGGCTGCATATCGCAGAACGCCAGCCACAAGTACGGGTAGGTCTCCATTTGAGCTTATGAGGGGCAGGAAAGCAGGTACTATGTTGAGAACGCTGGCGATGGGTGGTGGTGGGCCATGTGATATGGATTTAGAAGCTATTCATCGCAGTATATTGGCGCGACAGGAAGCCATGGGGTCTTCACAAAGGTGTAGAAAGGAATTGAATGTTGAGCTTGGGGATGAGGTGTACATACGAAATCCCAGGATGGTTCATAAAGGTCACAGCAAGTTTTTGCCCTCAAGGAGAGTGGTTAGGGTTGGAAAAGGCCATGTGAGATTGGAGGATGGTTCTGTTTGGAGCAAAAAACGGGTGGTGGTGGATGCTTGCAAACGTGGGGAGAGGGCAGGTGAGGAATCTGATGGGGAGTGTCAGGGAACTGGGCTGGATTATGATCCTGTGAGTTCACAAGACATCAGACTGGGACAGGAAGAGGCTGTTCCACTTCCATGTTCTGGGGGTGCTGAAAGGAATGTGGAGGGTCAAAATGTTTCTGATCAACAACCTGATGTAGGACAAGAAAGGGGTCGCCTTGCCAGGAGGTGTGGCCCCCCTATAAGGTTTAGAGATTATATTAGTTAAACATGATATGTACATGTTATGGTACAATGTTTCTTTGTGGTCAATATTGTTTATCCATTAATGCAATTGGTATTAGTGATGATATATATAGTTATGTTCAGGTTTCCATGTTCAAAATGTTCGCAATGTATATGTAATAGGTTATTAACAATTGTGTTATACAAGGGAAGAGGATATGTCGTAATGTGCACGGGCTCGTGCAGGGACACGCGTGGAATGTTAGGATTGTTCGGAAGAGAACATTCCACGGTGGCCGTTGGATGGAGGTGGCAGAGAGAGAGGCTTGTGGGGTCGCGTAAATAAACACTTTATAATATAAGTATATGTGTACGGTGGATCACATCAAACTACTTTCTTACCTGGGTGGGGCAAGCTCCACTCCCTGGATACAGCACTGGAACTCTTCTGGAACTGGAACTCTTTTCTTACCTAGGCGGGGCCGTGGAGGAAGACGCCTCATCACTCCAAGGCTATTTAAACCACACCCGATAGATGAAACGTGCTTCGCGTTATTCTGCATCTGCAGCAGAACGCTCACCGAGTCTGTTCCAGCCTTTCTTTCGATCCTGAACCTGCAAGAATTATACTTACCATTCCTGTATCCAGTCAACGACAGCACCTGCAAAGACAAGAAACAGGTTAGCAAGGCAACCTTTACACGCAGTGCTTACTCACCTGATCCATCGGCTGCGGCCATTTCTTCACGCTGCACCTCCGCCTGTGAAGACAAAAGCATTGTTATTACTTACCGGCACTCCGCGAATTCCGGATTTCTTCACGCTGCATCGCCGCCTGTGAAAACAAAAGAAGAGACATTAGACAGGTATTTACTTACGCCCATCGCGCTCGTCACAATAGAACGCCTGCAAATACTCCGGCGTCTCTTCAGCACGAACTAAGCAGCAAGAGAAAAAGACAGTTTGAGCGCTTGCATTTACTTACTCATTTCCAGGCGCTTCACTCCATCTTCCATCTCCAGAGTCCTGCAAGACAAAAAGGGAAAAGCATTATACAGAGTCCTGTTCAATATTAACGTGCCACGCACCTAAAGACTATAAAGACTAAAAAGGTGTCCGGAAACTCACCGCTCGTGCAGTTAATGAAGGTAACGATCCTCTGAGTTGAAGAGGCCTATGTTTAACCAGTGAAGGAACTAGCAACGGCACCCTGCACCAGACGCAGATGGAGAGTCCAGCATTCACCTATCTAAGGTGAGCACGTTGACCTGGGGGCTCTACGGAGAAGCTAGGAAGAGAGGGAGAGAGAGAGGGACATTCAACAACCCAGACCCTTAACCCCCATATTCTTTCACCTGCAGAAACCTCACCCTTCGAGTTCGACACACAGTGAGAAGAGGTTCGACCCCAGAAGCCAATCGAGTCCTGCACATCACTTTTCGAGTCGCAGACACCTTCCTGCCAAGACCAGCGCCTCCGTGGGAATCAGGTGAGCGTTACAGAACGCGAAGCCCACCGCAAAACTCCTACCCAGGCGCAATGGAAACCTCAGACACTGATCAATTAGCCCAGTTGCTCTGGGAATTAAGAGCAGAAGTACATGCAGCTCGTCAGGAAACAAACTCTCTAAGAAGAGAGCTGATAATTTCCAAGGAGCGAACAGAGGACCTCGCTAGGCAATTGCTACAAACGCAGGCCGGACAGACACCTTTGCCCGCTCCAAGAGGAAGTTATCCTTCTGCATCATCTTTAATTCCAGTGCAAATCAATCTACCCGGTAATGTGCCATTGGCTCCGCCCGAGCGCTTTTCTGGTGACCCAAAGAAATTTGCAGTGTTCATCAACCAGTGCCGCCTACACTTCTTATGTCGACCAGCTGCATTCCCAACAGATCAGACCAAGGTGGCTTTCGTGCTTTCTTATCTCAGTGGCAGCGCAGCAGATTGGTCGATCCCTTTAGTCACCCAGGATGATCCGCTTTTACATGATTTCCAGGCCTTCCAGTCCAGCATGGAGAAACTGTTCGCAAGACATGCACAAGGGCAGGCCTTGGACAATGAACTTCTTTCATTACGACAGGGTAATCAAGACCTCTTGACTTATATAGCCTCATTCAACAGACTTATAGTGGAAACTCAATGGCCCGAGGATAAGAGAATAACGCTTTTCTACCGAGGCTTGCGTGGAGAGCTCAAGGATGTGTTAGCTCAAGTTGTGAATCCTCCACAAGAATGCTCAGACTATATTGACTTAGTTGTCCAATTGGACCACAGATTACAGAACCGGAAGGCTGATTGTTCCAAATTTGGTACCCGAGTGTTTTCTAAACCACAGACCTCTACTAGGGGAGCTGACACTGTGGAACCCATGCAAATAGGGGGCATGAAAGGACCTTTAACCTAAAAGGAGCGGGAAAGAAGAAGACAGCTGCAATTATGCCTCTATTGCGGAAACTCAGGGCACTTTCTTCGAGACTGTCCAGTGAAACCAGCTAAGAAGGCTGTAGGAGCCGCAGATACCTGTACCACAAATTCTGAGCAGGGAAACGACCTAGCCTGACAAGTGTAGAGGTCCTCTTGCCGAGCGTTAAGATCTGTCCCGTGACCTCGCATTTCGTGGTGCCCATGGTCCTCATTAGTCCTGATCGTCCGGATCGTTTGCATGCAATTGAAGCTTACATCGACAGCGGAGCAATCGGTAATTATGTGGACCGTGAAATGGTATCAAGGATGAACCTACCCCTTGTCCCTAAGGCAGTAAAAGACGTCATTACTACAGTGGATGGCACGGAGATAGCCTCCGGACCAGTAACGCACGCCACCCAAGAAGTGACGCTAGTGAGCCAAGATGGACACCGGGAGAAAATCGTGTTCGATGTGATCAAGGCCCCTCAGTTCCAGATCATTCTGGGCATCCCTTGGTTAGAGAAGCACAATCCTCAGATCGATTGGCGAGCAAAGACATTTCAGTTTCCAGAATGTTTTACCACTTGTTATCCTCGGCCTGATGTTTCACTGGCGGCAATCTCTTCTGAGGTTCCCAAATTACCTCCCGAATACCAGGAATTCCAAGATGACTTTCGGAAGGATCAAGCTAACACCCTGCCTCCTCATAGGTCTTACGACTGTCAAATAGATCTGATACCCGGAACATCTCCTCCTTGTAGTAGGATTTATGCCCTCACCGAGCCAGAGAATCTTCACCTCAGACAATATCTGGACCAATACCTAGCCAACGGGTTTATCCGCCCTTCAAAATCTCCAGCTTCCTCGGCTTTGTTCTTCGTTCGGAAAAAGGAAGGAGACCTTAGGACTTGTATAGATTACCGCGCCCTGAATCAAATCACCGTTAAAAACAGGTACCCGTTACCTTTGATCCCTGAACTCCTGGACCAAGTCAAAGACGCATATATATATACAAAGTTGGATCTCGGAGGAGCCTACCACTTGGTACGAATAAAAGAGGGCGATGAATGGAAGACGGCCTTCCGCACCAAGTATGGGCTGTTTGAATATCAAGTTATGCCCTTTGGACTTTGCAACGCGCCTGCCGCCTTCCAGTATTTTATGAATGATGTCCTTAGAGAACTCATAGATGTGTGTGTTGTTGTCTACATTGATGACATCCTCGTCTATTCATCATCTAAAGAAGAACATCGGAAACATGTTAGGGAGGTCCTCAAGAGACTACGTCAACATAACCTTTTTGCTAAACTCGAAAAATGCGTTTTTAATGTAACTGAAGTTGAGTTCCTGGGATTCATATTGTCACCCAACGGAGTCCATATGGATTCAAAGAAAGTCGATGCAATTATCAAGTGGCCTTCACCAACCTCTATAAAGGGAGTCCAAAGCATGTTAGGCTTCGCTAATTTTTACCGCAGATTCATTCCTGAATTCTCTCGAATAGTCCAGCCCATCACTGCTCTGTTAAAGAAAAACAAACGTTTTGAGTGGTCTACTGAGGCAGAACTAGCCTTTCAGGACTTAAAAACTAAATTCATTTCTGCACCTGTTCTAAAACATCCTCGTCCAGAACTCCCCTACATCGTAGAAACAGATGCTTCAAGTCTTGCTATGGGGGCAGTTTTATCACAAAGAGATCCGGTCACACATCAATTACATCCTGTAGCCTTTTGGTCCCGCAAATTCTCGGCTCCCGAGTTCAACTATTCAATTACAGACAAGGAACTTTTAGCTATCAGATCGGCCTTTAAAGCCTGGCGACATTATCTTTTGGGAGCCAGACACACAGTCACCGTAATGACTGATCACCGCAACTTACAGTATCTGAAGACGGCCAAAGCTCAGTCTTCCAGGCAGCTTTGCTGGGCTCTGTTTTTGGCGGAATTTGATTTTATAATTACTTATCGACCTGGCAGTAAAAATGGAAAAGCAGATGCCCTTTCCCGGATGGGAATAGATGAACATTTGACCAATCCAGAACCAATACCCATAATCCCTGAACAAAGGATTTTGGGTTTGGTCAGCGCTCAATCCTTTGAAGACATCAAGACCACAGTCAAATCACTTCTAACTCCGGCCGACTTACAGGACTGGCAATTAAGGGGAAAAGAATTTTCAGTGGATCAAGACCTACCTTTTTTCCGAGGACGATTGTACTTGCCCAGTGAGAAGATACAAAGACAGGTAATCTCCTGTTATCACGATTTACTAATGGAGGGTCACCCTGGCATAACCAAAACCATGGAAAAGGTCAAAAGACATTTCTGGTGGCCATCATGGAAAAAGGATATTAGAGACTTTGTAATCTCTTGCAGTGTATGCGCCCAAAATAAAAGTCTGAAGGAGAAACCAGCCGGCCTCTTACACCCACTAGACATCCCTCCCTGTCCATGGCATACCCTGTCCATGGATTTCATCACGGACTTACCTCCATGCTCAGGGTATAATACCATTTTATTAGTCGTGGATCTATTCTCCAAGATGGCTCACTTCATTCCCCTGAAGGGCCTACCTTCAGCTTCAGTATTGGCCCGAGAATTCTTAGAAAACATCGTTCGGTTACATGGTTTTCCCTCGGTTTTGGTTTCCGATAGGGGAAGTCAATTCATCTCCCACTTTTGGCGAAGTTGCTGTCGTTTAGCCCAAATAGATGTGAGACTTTCTACCAGTCACCATCCCCAGACTGACGGACAAACCGAGAGGACAAATCAAACTCTAGAGCAATATCTACGTTGCATGCTCCAACAAACTGAAAACCCTTGGAAGGACATTCTTTGGATTGCTGAATACGCTTATAACAATTCGACTCATTCTGGAACCGGAAAGACTCCCTTCTTCTTATTATACGGACACCATCCTAGAACCTCTAACCTGGATCCTACCCAAGAATTCGAGGCACCTGCTGTGGATCACTTGCACTCGGAGATCACTCATGCTTTTAAGGAAGCCACTGACCATCTGCAAAGAGCTAAAGCTCAATTCAAGAAAGGAGCAGATCAGCACCGTAAAGAGGCCCCTCACTACGCAGTGGGAGATCAGGTCTGGTTATCCACTAAGCACCTACCTCTAAAAGGACCCCGCACTTTTATCCCGAGATACCTTGGACCCTATCTTATCTCTGCCATAATTAATCCAGTGGCTGTTAAATTGGAATTGCCTTCGCATATGAAAATACATCCAGTATTCCATGTCTCCTTACTAAAACCAGTACAACCAGGAACCTGATTGACCGAACTCCCAGAACCTGTTTTAGTAGATGGAGAAATTGAGTTTGAAGTAAAGAACATCCTAGACTCCAAAATCTCCAAATCTAAATTATATTACCTGGTTGATTGGAAAGGATACGGCCCCCAGGAAAGGTCTTGGGAACCCTCAGAACATGTCCACGCACCTCGTCTGGTCAAGAAATTCCATTTGAAATACCCCGACAAGCCAAAACCCCCAGAGAAGACACGCTTGGGAGGGGCCTTGAGGGGGGGCGCTGTCATGATCACTGCTTCCAAGGAGTCAGGAACAGCCCAACATCCTTGGAAGCAGGCCCGTAACCGTTATCTTAGGCACCAGCCGGTCCCCACTGGGACCTTTTGGACCTTGTCCTGGCGCCGGTGGCACCAGGCTCATCAAAGTCATCGGTCCCGGCACTGGAAGCGCCGGGCTCATATTATGTATGAAGATGCTTGGGCGGACTTACCTGCAGCAGACCATGCTGCTTACTTACCAGCCACTTAGAAGTCCTCTGTGAACAGGAACTACTTTCTTACCTGGGTGGGGCAAGCTCCACTTCCTGGATACAGCACTGGAACTCTTCTGTAACTGGAACTCTTTTCTTACCTAGGCGGGGCCGTGGAGGAAGACGCCTCATCACTCCAAGGCTATTTAAACCACACCCGATAGATGAAACGTGCTTTGCGTTATTCTGCATCTGCAGCAGAACGCTCACCGAGTCTGTTCCAGCCTTTCTTCTTTCGATCCTGAACCTGCAAGAATTATACTTGCCATTCCTGTATCCAGTCAACGACAGCACCTGCAAAGACAAGAAACAGGTTAGCAAGGCAACCTTTACACGCAGTGCTTACTCACCTGATCCATCGGCTGCGGCCATTTCTTCACGCTGCACCTCCGCCTGTGAAGACAAAAGCATTGTTATTACTTACCGGCACTCCGCGAATTCCGGATTTCTTCACGCTGCACCTCCGCCTGTGAAGAGAAAAGCATTGTTATTACTTACCGGCACTCCGCGAATTCCGGATTTCTTCACGCTGCATCGCCGCCTGTGAAAACAAAAGAAGAGACATTAGACAGGTATTTACTTACGCCCATCGCGCTCGTCACAATAGAACGCCTGCAAATACTCCGGCGTCTCTTCAGCACGAACTAAGCAGCAAGGGAAAAAGACTGTTTGAGCGCTTGCATTTACTTACTCATTTCCAGGCGCTTCACTCCATCTTCCATCTCCAGAGTCCTGCAAGACAAAAAGGGAAAAGCATTATACAGAGTCCTGTTCAATATTAACGTGCTACGCACCTAAAGACTATAAAGACTAAAAAGGTGTCCGGAAACTCACCGCTCGTGCAGTTAACAACGGTAACGATCCTCTGAGTTCAAGAGGCCTATGTTTCACCAGTGAAGGAACTGGCAACGGCACCCTGCACCAGACGCAGATGGAGAGTCCAGCATTCACCTATCTAAGGTGAGCACGTTGACCTGGGGGCTCTACGGAGAAGCTAGGAAGAGAGGGAGAGAGAGAGGGACATTCAACAACCCAGACCCTTAACCCCCATATTCTTTCACCTGCAGAAACCTCACCCTTCGAGTTCGACACACAGTGAGAAGAGGTTCGACCCCAGAAGCCAATCGAGTCCTGCACATCACTTTTCGAGTTGCAGACACCTTCCTTACAAGACCAGCGCCTCCGTGGGAATCAGGTGAGCGTTACAGGGGGGAGCAGCTCCTGCGTGTAGGTTTTGTAAAATTTGCTAGGGAGCTCATCTGACCCCAGAACCTTACAGGTGGGCAGGTGCTGAATCACTAGCTCAAGTTCTTCTATTGTAATTGGGGCATCTAGGTATGCCCGTTCCAGGTCATCCAAGATGGGCAGGCCTATATCCTCCAGCGTTTCCGGGATTTCATGCTCCCTTGATCCGCCAGGGTCTTCGTAGAGGCGTTTATAGTATCCTAGGAACTCATCATACACTCCCTCCTGGGTATTCCGGATCTGGCCTCCTTCCCCCTTAATTTCCCTGATCGCCTGCCGTTTCGCCTCACTCTTATATAGCCAGGCCAGCAACCTGCCCGGCTTGTCTCCTCCCACATGCTGTCTCTCCCCATATTTCTTATAGCTTATTTTACATAGCCTGTCCCAGAGTTCCCCACTAACTTGTTGCAGCTGCCTCACCCTGACCCCCCTCTTCACTAGAGGTGCCTCCCCTGCGCATGATGTCCTCCAACTCCTCCTCCAATCCCCGCAGTTCCCGCTCTATGTCCCACTGGAGCCCTCTAGATTTCGATATGGCAACCCCCCGCACCACCACTTTGAATGCCTCCCACACGGTTCGCATAGATCTAACACTGCCAGTATTGATCTCAAAGTACTCTGTGATCGCCTTGCTTAAGTCCTCTCGGAATCCCGGGTCCTGCAGAGCCTCGGCTCTAAGCTTCCAAGTAGGAATCTGCACCCTAGGAGGCTGGTGTCGCCACTTCAGGACGAGTGGGGAAAGATCCGAGAGCACCCTGGCCTTATATTCCGTGTTTCTAATCTCTTCAGCCATTTCTGTAGTGGTGAACACGTAGTCCAGCCTCGTGTGCAGATCATGTGGCGCTGCGTAGTGTGAGTATTGCCTATCCGCAGGGTGCAGCTGCCTCCAGACATCCACTAGATCAAAGTCTCTCAGGAGGGCCTGCAACACCTTTTCAGCCGGAGTGGGCTTGTCTAGCTTGCTATCTGATCTGTCAACCTTAGGGTTAAGCACACAAGTGAAGCCTCTGCCCCACAGGATCCCGCCACCTATTAGGGGGCTAATCTTGCCATACAGAGTCCGAAAGTACGCTGCTGTATCCTGTTTGGGAGCATATAAGTTTACGATACGCACTTCCCGGTTTTCCAACATACCCCTCATTATGATCAACCTGCCTTCCGGGTCTCCCGTAGCTTGAAGCAGCTGAAATGGCACGTGCGATGGCACCCAAGTGATAACACCTCTAGCGTAGGCCGAAGATGTCGCTCGAGCCATGCATCCCTTCCACTTCCTTTTGACCACCTCCAATTTCTCCCTGGTGAGGTGGGTCTCCTGAAATAGTGCAACGTCAATCCTCATCCTCTTCAGGTACATCATCACCTTGTTACGCTTCAAATAGCTGTTGAGACCCACATCCTTGGAAGCAGGCCCGTAACCGTTATCTTAGGCACCAGCCGGTCCCCACTGGGACCTTTTGGACCTTGTCCTGGCGCCGGTGGCACCAGGCTCATCAAAGTCATCGGTCCCAGCACTGGAAGCGCCAGGCTCATATTATGTATGAAGATGCTTGGGTGGACTTACCTGCAGCAGACCATGCTGCTTACATACCAGCCACTTAGAAGTCCTCTGTGAACAGGAACTACTTTCTTACCTGGGTGGGGCAAGCTCCACTCCCTGGATACAGCACTGGAACTCTTCTGGAACTGGAACTCTTTTCTTACCTAGGCGGGGCCGTGGAGGAAGACGCCTCATCACTCCAAGGCTATTTAACCCACACCCGATAGATGAAACGTGCTTCGCGTTATTCTGCATCTGCAGCAGAACGCTCACCGAGTCTGTTCCAGCCTTTCTTTCGATCCTGAACCTGCAAGAATTATACTTACCATTCCTGTATCCAGTCAACGACAGCACCTGCAAAGACAAGAAACAGGTTAGCAAGGCAACCTTTACACGCAGTGCTTACCCACCTGATCCATCGGCTGCGGCCATTTCTTCACGCTGCACCTCCGCCTGTGAAGACAAAAGCATTGTTATTACTTACCGGCACTCCGCGAATTCCGGATTTCTTCACGCTGCATCGCCGCCTGTGAAAACAAAAGAAGAGACATTAGACAGGTATTTACTTACGCCCATCGCGCTCGTCACAATAGAACGCCTGCAAATACTCCGGCGTCTCTTCAGCACGAACTAAGCAGCAAGAGAAAAAGACAGTTTGAGCGCTTGCATTTACTTACTCATTTCCAGGCGCTTCACTCCATCTTCCATCTCCAGAGTCCTGCAAGACAAAAAGGGAAAAGCATTATACAGAGTCCTGTTCAATATTAACGTGCCACGCACCTAAAGACTATAAAGACTAAAAAGGTGTCCGGAAACTCACCGCTCGTGCAGTTAATGAAGGTAACGATCCTCTGAGTTGAAGAGGCCTATGTTTAACCAGTGAAGGAACTGGCAACGGCACCCTGCACCAGACGCAGATGGAGAGTCCAGCATTCACCTATCTAAGGTGAGCACGTTGACCTGGGGGCTCTACGGAGAAGCTAGGAAGCCCAAGTGATAACACCTCTAGCGTAGGCCGAAGATGTCGCTCGAGCCATGCATCCCTTCCACTTCCTTTTGACCACCTCCAATTTCTCCCTGGTGAGGTGGGTCTCCTGAAATAGTGCAACGTCAATCCTCATCCTCTTCAGGTACATCATCACCTTGTTACGCTTCAAATAGCTGTTGAGACCCCTGACATTCCAGGTAGCCACTGTTAAGGCACCCCGATGCCATGGATACGATGTCCCGCCCTCAATCTCCTCACTGGCACCCGCCTGTTAAGATTCACATTTTGACTCATGACCCCATCCCTCCCAACAACCGTCCCTTTCCACAACTTCCCAACTACAAAACCCTCCACAACACCCCGTCCCTCCCCCGCCCTTCCCTTCCCCAACAAATGCCCAGCTCCATCCCTAGATCTCAGGCAACCCGGCGTTTGGTTCTGCATTGGTAGGCCGAGGACAGAAACCCGGCAGGGTGTCACTGGACTACCACTGTCCTAACTAAACTATTCTAAATGGGGGTTTGAGGACTAGCTCTGCGAGGCTCCCTTAATGTGTTCGCAGTGTCTGTGCTCCTGGATCAAGTCCAGTTATAAACTAACAAGCCTGCCCATGAGCTACAGCTAACATAATAATCAAGTCCCATAGTCTTAGGCTGCGACCACTACGGTGCAGCTTACACAGTTTACTTATCTCTTCCTCCTGTCTGGATGCCCGATTCCTGGGGGCTGTTAACAAAAAAAGGGGTTTGCCCCTAATAAAGCAGCTTTCGGTGGGGAACTGTATAACACAAAACATGTAAAGTTTCCAAAAGTCTGCTTATAAAAGTATAAATTTTGCCCAATTTTTTAAATGAATTCAATCTAATTTATGATATCAGTATCATTAGATATCTGTGGCCTAATGTTACCTTTGTAGTTAAAATAAACAATCAGCCAGAACAAAACAAAATATGAAAAAATGAATATTTTAAATTATTGTGATTTAATTTTTTATGAAAAATGCAATAAGAAACATTAAAATCTTGAAAAAAATATAAACAGATTATTATATCCAACAAGAAACATTGAAAAAAATAATTTGTATAATTCTTGCAGGCTAAATAGTCACAGTTTCAAAATTGCCTGAATAACCAAATTCTCAATTTATTTGAAACAGGTTTGCCATGAATTAGTAAAGCATGTTTGTCTGTAACAGGTTTTGCCTAAATAACCAAATTTTCAATTTACTTGGAACAAGTTTACCATAATTAGTAAAGCATGTTTCTCTACAACAGGTTTGCCTAACGTAAAAAAACAACTTAACATTTGTTGATTATGAGGTCCGATGATGCTTTAGTTCTAATTTGTTAAAAGTCCCAAGATGTTTTTTCATTAACTGATGACCTCAATTACGTTTCGGCGTGACCACCTGTTCGGTCAAAATTTCACAAAGTACGCCTTCCTCAGGGCAGTTTTTTGAAGGGAAAAGCAATCCCTATGAGGGACGCAAACACAAAAAGAAGGTTTGTTTAAGAGAGATGTTGTTCTGACTGTGTTTAACTTCAAAGGTAAATTTTGTCAAAATACAAAAAATAAAATGATTGTTGACTAAAATTACTGCCAAAATTCTTACCATCCAAGTTTGTAAGGTATTGACAGGGGCAGTCTATCCCATAACCAAGACCCGCTGTCACTGGCTTGTGGGGTTCAATATATTACAAACAAAATTATTGGGAATGAAAAGGAATTCTTCTCCTTCCTGTTATCTTTGAAGTTTCTAAATGTGAAAAAGATAAATAACACAAAATAAGCTTATGAGTTGCCTATTTCATAGATATAAAAAGCTGCAAACAAATAAAGGTACTGTTTTTACCATGTATTTCTTTAGACCATGTGTATGCGGATAGTGTTTCAGTTCACATCCAGGTAATCGAAGCAACAATTACGTTTTGTGTTTCTGTTTTAATTGTAGTTTTCAAGGTCGAAAATTAGTTTTTCAGCATCGGAAACCCGAAAAGGTCTGAAAAAATAATAAAAATTTGAGAAGAGAGGTGTTTTAAGATGCATTACCCCTTTAAATAATAGGCTAATACATTTTCTTTATCAACAAAAAGTGACTCGTAATAACAGATGGTGACTTGAAAAAGAGAGGGTACTGGGGTGCGCTGTTAAATCCATAATTTTCATATTTGCTAATTACGAGTACCCAATCCTAGTCTGTAATTTGCAAAGTCAAAGGCAGACAATGTGATTCCATTTTAGTAGCTTGCTACGAGAATCATATAAATTAGTTATGGCCAAATCGTTGGTGCCAGAGCAAACCAAATCCCATATCAAGTCACAGAGGAAAGTTACGGGGTGAGAAAGTGACAAACCTTCCTTCACTTGAAATAAAAAACGTAGGGTAAAAAGACTCACCCTTTCATTTGGAATTCGCAGCAACGTTCGTTTGGCTCCAATGTTCCAAGTAAACGGCTGTATACGCCGACTAACTATTACGTTCACAACACGTAGTTGTTGCGGGACGTATGCTCACTGTTCATTAGATATAGCGATCACTTCTGCGACTCACGTAGCAGTGTAACGTAGCGTAACACATTCTGCCCGTTTATTGGATGCTAGTTTTATATGCTAGATCACGTGTCACTGTAACCTAGGTTACATGGACACAACTACGCTTCTAGCGTTAAATCTTACACTAGTTATCTTAGAAAGAAAATAAAATAAAATTGATGTTTTTCATGTTACGCCTAGTTGTGTATATATTAATGTCTGCAGACAAACAAAATTACCTTGGTCATATGAAACGGAGCTAAATACCACTCACGTTGCGCAATGAATCTTTCACAAGTATTTAAAGGATCCCAGTGCGCACAGTAAAATGCCCTCCCCGATAAGAGGATTTTTGTTTATTCAAGGGGCATTATGAAGCCGAGGCTTATTGTTTACTCAATGTTTACTTACCTTTGTTTATTAAAAGAGATATCTCAAATGGTGATGTAAGAAATAAGCAATGAACCCTTCTTTTAAAGAAAGGGGAACATTTAAAAGGATGGAATAAATTCCTCATTCGTTTATTCAAAGCAGAATCACAATTGGTGAATAAACAATAATACTTTTTTATTCTAAAGGTGGAATATTTAGATGGGTGGAATAAATTCCTCATTCAACCCCTTGGTGTGTGTTTCCAGACGATAAATCCAACGCACTTCTTTCTCCAGTAAGCTTCTCGATATGTTGGACGAGTGTTTTACTACATCTAATATCCACCAAAGAATATCATTGGGTGAATGTTTAGCTGTCAAATAATGATTAACAATAGGTGCAGCAGTGGTTTTGCATCTTATGCAAGTTCGATGTTCTGCTATTCGAATATGAACAGCTCTGGCCGTTTGTCCGACGTATCTGAGTCCACAAGGGCACTCGATACAATAGACCACTTGTTTTGTTTTACAATTTGTTAAGGTTGGTAAAGTCCACGTGTGATCACCAATTTTGAATTCTTGATTTTCTTAGTAAAGGCACATGAAGGACATATACCACAAGGGGAGTGGCCTTTGGCCGATCGTAGGTCCCAAAGGCCAGTTTTAGATGGTGGTTTTTGGTAACTGGAATGTATCAGTTTGTCACTTATATTGGGGGCTCTTTTCAGAGCAAAGCGGGGTGGAGGCTCATCTGGTAGATTAAGTTGTACAATATCCCAATGTTTGAGAATAATTTTCTTAATCTTGAAGGTGTCTGATCCATGCGTAAGGACACACATAGTTCTTTTGTTGTCTGATAGTCTGGCTTTAGTTGTTAAAAGGGAATCTCGGTCTGTAAACCTGGCCCGTTTACGAGAATGACTAATCAGTTTCTTAGGGTATCCTCTTTCTTTTAGTCTCAGATCCAGTTCATCTGCCTTCTCGTTAAAATCAGAGAGGTAAGTACAATTCCTTCTTACTCGTAGATATTGTCCATAGGGTAAGTTGTCTTTCAAATGGCGAGGGTGATTGCTGTTGTAATGGAGAAGTGTGTTTCTTGCACTCTCCTTTCGATGGAGACAGCATTGTAACTTACCATCCACGTGTTTTATTATCAAATCTAGAAAAATTATGTGATGTCTTGAGTACTCCATAGTGAATTGGATGTTGCTATCCACCTGATTTAACCATTCCTTAAAGGAAATTAATTCAATTTCAGATCCTTCCCAAATAAAGACAATATCATCAATATATCGCTTCCAAGTTCTAATGGATTTGAAGAAGGGATTAGTTTCACAAAGAAATGTTCATCCTCAAATTTGGACATGAACAAAATTGCCAAGCTAGGGGCGAATGCTGCGCCCATAGCAGTTCCTTTCACTTGCAAGAAAAACGTACCATTGAATTCAAAATAATTCTTGCATAATGCAATTTCCAAAAGTTCCAGCAAAAAGTTTACAGGAACACGTTCTTGTGATCCAGAATTTGTTAAATATTGTAATATGCAGTCCAAGGCTTGTGCCTGAGGAATGTTTGTATAAAGAGATGTTATATCCATGGTTACCAGTATTTGTTTTTCTGGGTCAAAGTTGGAGTTCTCGAAGACTTGGATAGTATTCATAGTGTCTCCGAGATATGTGTCTGTTTTGATGCTGATTGGTTTGAGAAAGGTGTCAATACATTTACATAAAGGTTCCAGTATCGAACCACAACCCGAAACTATGGGTCTTCCCGGTGGGTTAAGTGGATTTTTGTTGATCTTAGGTAATGCATACAGAGTTGGCGTGCGACCTTGACTGGTAGTCAAGAAATCGCTTTCATTTTCTGTAATCCAATTGCGGTCAAAAGCATACTTGACTATTTCATTAATTTCAGTTTGAATTTCGTTTTTGGGTTCTTTCTTCAATTTCCTATAACTGTTAGTGTCCTCTACTAAGTTGTTGACCATTTTAAGGTAATGAATGTTGGTGATAACAACTATGCCCCCTCCTTTATCTGCTGGTTTTATAATTATATAATCGGACCTCATAATCAACAAATGTTAAGTTGTTTTTTTACGTAGGCAAACCTGTTGTAGACAAACATGCTTTACTAATTATGGTAAACTTGTTCCAAGTAAATTGAAAATTTGGTTATTTAGGCAAAACCTGTTACAGACAAACATGCTTTACTAATTCATGGCAAACCTGTTTCAAATAAATTGAGAATTTGGTTATTCAGGCAATTTTGAAACTGTGACTAGTTAGCCTGCAAGAATTATACAAATTATTTTTTCAATGTTTCTTGTTGGATATAATAATCTGTTTATATTTTTTTCAAGATTTTAATGTTTCTTATTTCATTTTTCACTAATAATTAAATCACAATAATTAAAAATATTCATTTTTTCATATTTTGTTTTGCTCTGGCTGATTGTTTATTTTAACTACAAAGGTAACATTAGGCCACAGATATCTAATGATACTGATATCATAAAGTAGATTGAATTCATTTAAAAAATTGGGCAAAATGTATACTTTTATAAGCAGACTTTTGGAAACTTTACATGTTTTGCGATTCCTGGGGGCAGCTCTGCGTGTGGAGCAACCCCATCGCCTCTTCTGGAGACTCGAAAAACAAGGTTCTGTTTATGTGGAACACTTTCAGCTTCGCCGGGTAGAGCAACATATACTTGTAGCCTGCTTTGCGCAATCTTCTCTTCACCATCCCAAAGTTCATGCGGCTGCGTTGTACCAACAGGGTATAATCTGGGGATGCGGTTATATTTGCTGTTCCTCTCTGTATTGTGCCGCCCTTCAGAAAGTGTTCAAGGATCCTTTCACAGTCTCTGTAGTTCAGGATCTTGGCAATCACCAGCCTATGGGGATTACTTGGGGCCGGCCTCCTCGTCAGGGCCCTATGCGCTCTTTCCACCGCAAACCCCTGGGATAACACTCCTCCAGTTATTTCCTGCAGTAGCATGGATTCGATGAACTCCGTAGGGTTGGGTCCCTCAGTTCCCTCTGGCAAGCCAACAATGCGGATGTTGTTCCTTCTGGCACGTCCCTCTGCCTCTTCTGCCCTGCTCTCTAGTTTTCCCACACGTTGCACTATGGCGTGAAGGTCCGCTTTATGAGTTTTACAGTCCGCTGTGTTCGGGCCACCTCTTTTTCCAAGTTTTCTGTGCGTTCCGCCAGTGACCTGGCATCTTGCCGGAGAAGGTTCACTTCCTCTTGCACTGCACCTACTTTAAGCTCCATTGCCACCTTCAGTTCGGACATAGCCAGTCCCAATTTGGTCTCCCAAGCCACTTTCAAGTCCCCAATCGCCGCTAGGACCTCCTGATTAGTGCCCATGGTGGCTGCGCTTCCGGTCGGGGTTTTGTCTTTACTTCTGGCTCCCTCCGGGCATAGTGGTGTCCTGGCGTATTCGTCTAGTGTGGGTTGCTTGCCCTTTGTTCTCAGAGGTTTGTTGGACATGGCGTTTTGTCATTGGTTTGTGGGCAAGCCCTGCCACTGGCCTGCCTCAGTGGGACCAGATGGCTTTTGCCGCAAGGGCCCTTGCAGGCCGCACAAAGAGAGTCTTGGAGCAACCTATGCACTGATGGAGTGGGTTATGTCCTCCCACGTAGGCGCATAAGGCTGCACTCCGATCCGGCGCCCCCCCCACACTGTGGACCGGGCACCTTCTATCCAGGCAGGCTGTGGGCCAACACAAGTTCACCCGCTCTCCATGTGTAGTGCACGCTAGGTGGTTGGGCCCTTTTGGGGTATTTGTCTCCACTGTTCAGTCTGTGCCTATGATACCCACAGCACCCCTCATCATTCAGGATCTCCTCCGATTGTCGTCCTCCCAGCGCACCACAGCTGATTGTCGCTTCCTCCACCCCACGCTCACAACTATAAGGTCAGGTCTTGTCACCCGCCGTTCCGCAATGTGGGTTGCTAGGGCCAATCCACCGCTCAGGCCTCAGGGCCCGGGCGCACCATCAATGCCCTGCAAGTGGGCCCAGCGCCGTTTGGCTGACCCGAGAACCTCTGCAGTATGCGACTCCGTCCGGGTGCCTCTCAACCGGCCTACGGGCCGCGGCCAAACACCCCAGTCCGCGGGCCAGGGATCCCGTGGGCAGATGCTACAATGCCAGCGCTGCAGTCCCCGGCTCTCAGCGGGCCGCACAGGACCGAAGTCCGCCGCTTGCCCCCACCTGCCCGGAAGGTATGGGGCTCTTCCTTTGTTCGGGCCGCGAGGTCCGCCTCGCCTGCTCCAGCCCGGGCGCGGTCCTAGCGCCGGCCACCCATCCGCCTCGCGCGGTCTTCGGAGCTTGTTCTGAGCGAACGGGGCCAGCCTGAGCAAGTGTGCGCTTCAGTGGCACACAGTTGAATATTCGCCTCCCCTGGCCAGCCGCTGCGGCTTTACACACAGGGGGAGCCGTCACTGGTCTGAATGTTTCCCTTCTTTGTCATGGACGACCACCATTTTGTTCCCCCGAATCTTCGCCTCCAGGAGCGTCGCTTGCCCCTATCTGGTGTGCCTTAGGGTGTATTTGCTCCAGATTGTCAACGAGTACTCCATATGTATTCATAGGCTGATGCCTATATTTTGAAGCTCAAAGGACTAGTGCAACTGCACCTTTTCTAAGGATATGTTCAGGTTCTCCAGGAGCTCCTCCAAGAGCACGTCTGCTCACATGCCTTCTAGCCACTAAGGGAGACACTTATATTGATTGCAGGGGCGGGGTCTGCAAGAGCAGAACCTGGAGACACAGGGTCAGGGGAGGCCATGTGTACAATGGCCCCTGTGTGGGAGATTCCTTTGAAGTGTACATGGTGTTAAAAGGGCACAAACCATCGTCCCGGGAGGATAGCTCAGCGGCAACCTGCTCGCCTTGGAAGCAAGACGACACAGAGCAAAAAAGGTTTGAATCCTGGGTCCGCGCTTAGAAACCTCTTGGTATTAAGTGCGTTATAAATAACCTTTCATATCATATCATGTTACTCATAGACAAGTGAGCGTGTCCTTGATTCACTGAAAAATTGAAACTGCTATTCATAAAAGATCATTTGCACTTTATTTTGTTGCTGATGTTGATGACATAAATGTACTACAAATTGTATACTTCGGATTGCAGCAGTGTGTGGGAAAATCCCCTGTACTGTCCGCTGTCACTGTGGAATTTGGCGTGAATGGCTCCAATGACACATGCAGGTATTACTCGTCAAACGTGGTATCCAAGTCTCCCATGAAGCCCCCATTTAAAGGAACGATAGGCCACCAGCCTGTACCACCTGTGGAAGAAAAGCATACATACAGTATTTAAATGAACCTGATAAGTGTACAAAACCTTACTTGAAACTGCATCCTGTATCCTATGGCATAGTTGCCTGTACAAATGTTACTTCATAGATCAATCAACTTAGGCTTTAAAGTGTAGACACATTACAAAAGTGAATCCCCATAAAATCCATAACGTTTGGGGCACAGAGAAATATTGTTTGTTAGTTAAAATTGAAAGACACATAAGATGACCACTATGATTTCCCCAAAGCACGAGAGATGTATTGAATTGCCAGACTACATTCATTTGGTAGTGATAGATCAAAGTTACGACAATATAGGAGACAAACAAGAAATGTAAGTGGCCTCAATGGTCAAAGTGAAATCAAATCTAGACTACACTTACTCGTTACTTGGATTGTGAGGGCGAACAGTTGCGCGAAGTTTGTGCATAAGCACCATCATAATCCTATACACGGACCTTGAGAGGCATGATGCCCTGAAGTCATGCAGCTCGGTAACGCAATAGCAAAGGTGTGCCTTCTTCCGATATGTAGGCCAAGCATCCAGAGTCTTCTCTGCAGCAGCAGTTCTCCTCGGTTGGCATGACCTTGCATCGATTGCAGGTACACCAGGTGGAAACATCTTCCATGTGACTAGGCTCTGGCTCAGGATCCAGTGATTCGTCTTCCCAACTGTCTGATGCCCCATCGTTTCCGCATCTTTCTCTATCAACTAATTCCGCCTTGCAATACTCTGGCTCGTACTGGCAGGGCTGTATTGTTGCCATTATACGACAAAATTAAAATCGATAGTAATGCCAGTACAAGTATCTGTTTGCATGACCTCCGAGCAAAAAAGATAGATGAACAGAGCAGAAACGAGTCACAGGCTATACAAAAAAAAAGCAGTGAAACGATTGAAAAAGCAACTCTGATGTTGTTTGAGAAGAGGTCTGTTTATACTTATTGAGGAAAGAGGCGTCCTGCCATTTCCATGGAGACATATCATTAGCTGGCACTCAGAGAACGTTGATACGAGACGTGCATTTGTGTTGTGAAATGGGCCGTACGCGTCTAGTAATGTCAGCTTCAGGGGCGGGTGATATGATTTAGTGCCGTGAAGGCAGTTGAACTTAGGGCGATGCAGCAACGGATAAGATTAGCACAAGATGGCCACGCCTGCTGGGTGATTTCGCATGTGTAAAAGTGAGGAAAACTAAGGTAAGGTGCTGATCACAGTTTGCTTAAAACCACATGCCCGAACACTCGGGACAATACAATTTTTGAGCGCACTATTCCTTTACCCGCCTGGTGAATTCCTCCTTTCTGGACAATTATGTCGCAGAATCAATCAAGGCTGTTGCTGTCACCCCACTTCTTAAAAAAAACCTTGAATGATCCCAAAGACCAAGGCAACCTCTGACCCATCACAAACTGTAACTTTCTCTTGAAGATACTCTATGATTGCAACATCACAGCTCCAATCTTTTGTGGAAACGAACAGGGTTCTTCATAACAGGAAAAATGGCTTTAGACCAGCATACAGTACGGAATTCGCGTGGGTCAATCTCCAAACACATTTTTTATTTATTTATACCGTGCCATAGGCAGACAGACAGACATCAGGGTGCCAACATTAACACAAGACAGTACACTTAAGTTGTGACAAGACACAATACTGAATATATACGGCGCTGCTTTAATAAGCTTTTCTAAACCCTACGTGGTTTTGTTTAAAGAGGTGGGTTTTAAGTTTCTTTCTGAAGACACTGTATTTTGACTCTAGTTTTACTTGAAGCTGTAGGTTATTCCATTTGGTTGCCGCCTTTTATAGGGAAGGCTTTACCCAAAACATTGGATCGCTTGTGAGGTCCAAAAATAATCTGGCCCTGTGCTTCTAATCTCATGGTTCACCCCGGTACATAGCGGGTGATCTTTTCCTTAAGGTATGCTGGGCTTTCCCATGTAGACATCTATGAACTAAGGTGACAGACTTGAAATGGATCCTGTCTTCCATGAGAAGCCAATATCGATCTCTTCTATCTTTGCTAATATGCTCTTTCTGAGTCTTCTTTTTCACTATTCTATCTGCGTTGTTCTGGATCACTTGGCATTTTGCTATACACCATTTATTTGCCTCTAGTAGTAGAGCATTGCTGTATTCGAGCCGAGACAATATGGTAGCTCTGGCGATAGTTGCACAGTTTTCCTCACTCAGGTTGGGTTGTACTACTCTGAGGAGTCCGAGGTAGCATGAACAATTGTTACTCGTGTACATGACCTGGGCTTCTGCACTCATTGAGGCTTCCAAAAACATCCCAAGTGTCTTTACTTTGCCTACTACTTGGATGGGGGAGTCTTTGATATAGAAGGTCGACATATTGGGGGTCCAACTTGGCACAAGCTTGATGTGAGCCAAAGACCATCAGCTCTGTTTGATTGCCATTGAGGCACATCCAGTTGTTGTCTTTAAACATTAACATCGGGACTCAACATTGTCCCCAAACCCCTTTTCCCTCCCTCCCCCCTCCCTCCCAACCGGTGTTAGCGTCCTTGCAGGTCCTTTGTGCCACTTGTATGCTTCGGATCTCACTAGTAAACATGTCCAGGATGCGGATGTTGTGTGGGCACCACTGTATCATATAGTCACTTTGAAGGAATTCTATAATCTCTCCCCAGTCTGTAGAAAATCTTTGGCTGTCCCCTTGGAGATTATATGTGATTCTATCCATTGCTACATAGGTTCATATCTTGTGAAGCCATTCTTGTGTAGTTGGGGGGGATTTTTTTTCTCCAATTCTGGGCTATTGCCAGCCACGCTGCTATTAGGAGCCCCATAAAGTTCCGCTTTGCGTCTTGGAGGTAGTCCTATCTCCGGGGGCCCACATGCCACACATCCAGATCTCATCTGCTAGATTTACCGTTCCCTCGAACATTTCCTGCATTTGCGTTTTCACTTCTGCCCAAAATGGTTGTAGTTCTCCACAGTCCCACCAGATGTGTCTCCATGTGCCTGTGGTGTCGCACCCCCTCCAGCAGTTCCCTTGAGCTGTGGGGAACATTTCGTGAACTCTTTCTGGGGTATAGTGTCATTGCACCATCACTTTAGTCCATGCTTCCCTTGTTTGAATTGCCCGGGTCCACTTGGGGATTATTTGCCACAGATATATCCACTGCTTCCTCGTGATTTGTTTTCCCAATGTGGTTTTCACATTCTTTCATGTATTGCCATGTCATATTTTCTTCTTGTGCGTTTATAAATTTGTAGAGGGTTGATACAAACTTCTTTTCTCCAGTTTGGGTCAGTATGTATGACTCGAATGGGGTGAGATCCCTTGTCATGGCCTTCGTTATTCTTAGGCTTGTGAGCCAGTGGTGGATCTGTTCATACTGGTATCTGTCTTTCTCTGTGAGACCCAGCATTCCGTGAAGGATCTGATCCTTTGGCCCACATACATGTCTCCCACTTTTGAGCAATCAGTGTCTCTCCATTTCTGGAATGACCCTTTCGCCATCCCTGGAGGGAAGTCCGGGTTGTCGAGCAGTGGTATGAAAGGGGCCAGGTCTATCGTTAGGGTTTCTCTCTTGGTGGCCCTATCCCCGATTTGCATGGTAGAGCTCATGACTTTGCTGATCTTTATGTTTTTGTGCCTGTGCTCAGGTCTCTTCCACAGGAGGTGACGCAGGTTCGATCTTGCGACAGCTTTATCCTGTGCCTCCCACCATTTTTCTGAAGTGCCCGTGATCCATTTGTTGATACCCATAGTTGGGCCGCCTCATAGTACTTCCTGAAATGGGGGAGTGCCGTTCCTCCATCTGATTTGTGAGCTGTGAGTGCCTGTTGTGAGATTCTTGGTGTTTTGTTTTGCCATACGTATTTGGTGATGATTTTGGTGAGTGACTTGAAGAAAGATGTCGGAATCCTTATGGGGAGTGCTTGGAAGTAATAGAGCAATCTGAGCAAAATCGTCATCTTGATTAGTTATTCTGCCCCACCAAGAGATTGTCAGCGGGTTCCATCTGTTTAGGTCTCTTTTCACAGCTTATAAGAGGTTTGTGTAGTTCCCCGCGTACAGGTTTTGTATCTTGGGTGTCAGTGTCACTCCTAGATACCTCACGCCTTCTTCTGGCGTTTGTAGTTGTAGGTCTTTTGTTTATTTGTGGATCTCTCCTTTGTTTCCAGCTAGTGCCATTACTGTTGATTTCTGCTTGTTAATTTTCAGCCCCGAGATGTCCCCATATTTGTCTATTAGTTGGATGAGGAGTGGGAGGGGTTTTGCTTGGTTCTGTGATTGTCATCATCATATCGTCGGCATATGCGGCTGTCTTTTGTGTGTGTCCTCCCATTTCTATACCCTTGATGTCTTGGGTGGCTCTGAATTTCACCAGGAAGGGTTCTAGAAAAATCGCATACAGCAGTGGTGACAGGGGGCATCCCTGTTTTGTGCCTCTTCAGATTTTGATGTGATTCGAGAGTTCCCGGTTGACTGCTATCCTGGCTGTCGGTGTATTGTAGTTGGCACGGATCATGTTTATGAATTTGTTTCCCATGCCCATTTTCTTAAGGGTCGCGAATAGCATTGACCATTCGACGCGGTCGAAGGCTTTTTCCGCATCTAGCGAAATTATTGCCGATGGGATATTCATGATCCCTGCCTTCTCTATGAGATGTACTATACGTCTTATGTTGTTGTGGGTTTTCCTGCTGGGGATGAAGCCCGCTTGGTCTTGATGTATCAGTTTGGGGAGCAAAGGCGCCAGCCTGTTTGCAAGAACCTTCGTGTAGAGTTTGGCACCGACATTAATAAGGGCTATTGGGCGGTACGAGCTCGGGTTTTCTGGATCTTTTCCCTTTTTGTGGAAGACGAGTATCTTAGCCTTGTTCATTGAAGCTGTGACATTGTTCGAGATCTTGAAGGTGTTGAATAATGTGGTTAGATGGGGGGTCAGTACGTCCGCATATGTTTCGTAGAAGGCCGCAGTGAAGCCATCCGTGCCTGGGGCTTTATTCTTGGGGAGATCTCTTATTGCTTTCCCTACCTCCTCCGGCGTGATGGACTCCTCTAAGGCCTCTTTTTCAGATGGTGATACCGTCGGGAGAGTGATTTCTTTCAGGAAGGCTGCTTGTTCTTCTTCCCTCGGATGTTGCGGAGAGTCAGGTTCTGGTAGAACTTTCGAAATGCTTGTTTTATGTCTTTCGTTTGTGTTTTCTCTGTTCCTTGTTCGTCTTTCAGTGTTTGCACCGTTTGCTCCTGTCGTTTACCCTTTAACTGTCTTGCTAGTAGTTTGTCAGCTTTGTTTGATTTCATCGCGTACCAGTGTTTTGTGTGCATTAATTGCGTTTCTGATCTTTTGGTCCTGATCAAGTCTAGCTGGCTCTGGATATGTCTATGTGCTCTCTTTACTTTCCTGGAGGAATTCTTGACCATTTCTTTGCCTATTTCTACCAGTTTTTTCCCCAGTTCATCTTCCCATATATATGATAACTTGTCTTTCTGTGCCTTTAATGCGATTTAGATGGCTCCTCATTACTGCTTTGAATGCTTCCCATGTTGTCCTTTTGGAGACATCCGGGGTGTCGTTGTACTCGAAGTATTCCTCTATATTTTCTCTGATAGCTTCTTTTGACACTGGGTCTTGTATTATGTCTCTAGGGAGCGACCATCGCCATAGATTCGATCTTTTCATGAATTTGGGGAGTGTAATCCACAACGGGGCCTGGTCCGAGAGTGATATTAGGCCTCTTTCTATGTCCCGTATTTCTCCGACTAGGGTCCCTGATGCCCAAATATAGTCTATCCTGGAGCTGGTGTCATGTATGTGCGAGTGGTAGGTGTATCCTTCCGTTGGTCCTTTAAGTCTGCGCCATACGTCCTCTTGGGCTTGGCTCTGCATCGTCTGTTTCAGCGCCTGAGAGGGAGATCCTACTTGGTTACTTTTGGGGTTCGATCGATCTTCTTTGTGGTTCCATGCTAGATTGAAGTCTCCGGTGAGGATCTTAGTTTTCTAATTTGTTGATTGTGTCCTTGATAAAGCCCTCTTGTCCAGTGTTTGGGGCATACAGAGTGGCTATTGATAATTGGCGGTTGTCTATCTTGACCTTTGTGAAGACATAGCGACCGTTCTTGTCTGTTTGTGTCTCTTTGATCTGGATCTGTAGGTGATTTGCGAAGGCAATAAGTACTCCTTTCTTCTTCCCTTCATTGTTAGATTGGATGATTTGATTGTAGCCCCTAATCCGAAGGAGGCCTCTCCTTTTTTTCTGTATATGCGTCTCTTGGAGCGTGATTATATCATATTTTTCTCTGTGCAGGAAGTGTTCCAGTTTTTTCCATTTTACCGGCGTGTTCAGTCCTCTGATGTTGTATGTTAAGACTTTCAGCCCCATTCGTGCGGGTTAGTCTTTGTTTTCTTATTGTTTTTCCTTTGTGGGTCCCTCTGGTGAGCTAACGAACCGATGGTGGAGTCTTTTCCCCTATAAACATCCCCCCCTACTCCCCCACCCCCCTCCCTCCTTCTCCCCCCAACTTTGTCCTTGAGGAGGGCGCTGGACCCTATGGTTGCTCCGGCGTCGCGCCTTTGCTCCAGGCCCTCTAACATCTCAGGGTTAACTGTTCGCAGGGGTTCCTAAACCCTGCTAGTGGTACGGATTCCATGGCCGTCCCATGGCTCTGCCGCGCCTACCAGTCGGAACCTGCCCTGTCTGATTTGTCTGTGCAATCTTTGCCTCTCCCTCCGTCTGATTTTGCGATCGTGCTGACTGCTTGGTGTGTCTTAGCTTTTCTCCTACTTGCGGGATTGGGGTCTTGTTTTCCGTTGCTCCGTTTGCCATCCCCTCGGCTGTCTTCTTTGCCTTTGGGGATCCTTGGCCTTTGCTGTCTCTGGTTCCTGTTCCCGGCATACCAATATCGTTAGGCCTTCCTCGCAGGTGAGTATTCGATGTTGCTTTTCTTCCCATGTGAAGAGAAGGCCAAAAGGGAATGTCCATTTGTAGCGGATTTGTTTTTCTGCGAGGAGTTTCGTAAGCTGGCTCATTTCTCCTCTTTTTCTGAGCGTGGATTGGGCTAAGTCTTGGTAAAGCTGTATTTCCTTACCATTCATTCTAATTTGCTCCATTGTTCTGGCTTTATTTAAGATTTGTTCCTTTTGGGCGTACAGTGTCATGGCCACTAATACGTCCCTTGGGCGTGATCAGGGCTCTTCAGTTCTTCGAGGGCCTACTCTGTGTATCCTATCGATGTGGATGTCGTCCCCTGTCCCGTCTTGCAATATTTCTTGGAATACTTGCTGAATCACTGTGCGTAGGTCTTTGTCGGCTACTGTTTCCGGCATATTTTTAATTCTGATGTTCGATCTTCTGGACCTGTTTTCCAAGTCTTCGCATTGGGTTTCCAGTTCCTGCGCTAGGCGTGCGAGTCGATCTGGTGCTTCCGCATATTGGAGGACTTCTTCATCCATATTCTGGACCGACCTTTCTAGATTGTCTGTTCTCTCCTCAAGGTTTTCTATGCCCTTTTTCAGTTCTTGGACCGCTTGTTTCACTTCTCCCTTCATGTTGTCGAACTGTGTTTGGGTCGATGCGATGAACTGTTCCTGGAACTCCTTGAACCATCTTTTCATGTCGTCCCTTGAGGCCATTTCTGCGTCTTCTTTCTGATCAGCTGGGTCTACCCCCTTGTTTTTCTGTTTGTTTGATCGCTTTGGTATATGATTTTCTAATCCCCAGATTTGGGTCAGGTCTTGGTCTAGCCTGGAATCGCTTTTGCTTGCCGCTGTTGCCTGGGTCCCACTCTTCGTTCTAGGTCTTGACATGTGTATGTCTCTTGCCCCCTTCTGCCGCTTCGTCGTTGGGTCCTCTGTAATGTGTGGAGTTGTTGTCGGCTGCGTATCTCTGACAGAGGACCAGCTGCGCTATGGGGTGCTTGCTGGAGCTTAGGATTCTCTTTTTCTATCTTTGTGGCGCTTTCCCCATCGCGCGTTGGGGCACGGTCTTGGGGGCCTGAGTTTCTCCCTTTAGGTGTCTCTTCGTGTTTTCCTGGGGTCCCTTCTTCGTTTCTTTTGCGGTTTCAGTGTCCCTGTAAATTTTACCCTTGCGGGGCTTCTGCCTGTTCCCTAGGTAGAGGCCTTCACTCTCTTGGTGTGCCCTCTTTGCTGTGGGAGCTCCCGCCGGCCCGCCTTGATGTCGCCGGTCGGGCCTGGATCCTTATTTCTTGCTTCGTGGGGGGGTGGGGCGGGCTCTCGCAAACTCTGGCGTGGAGCGCCGGGTTCCCCTCCCCCCGATCTTGTCCAGGGGCGGGTGGGGCTTCCTTCTCTCCCCCATCCCCGTGCGCTCCCCTTTGCTCCTTGGGGGCCCGCCGCCTTTGTCTGTATGGGGGGGGCGGCTCTCCCCGTCTGTCCCAGGATCTCGCCCCTGGCGCGTACCTGCCTTATGGGTGCACCTCTGCTGGGCTCCTCTGGATCCGGAGGTCCGCTGTGCTCAGACTGCTGTCTCCGCAGCCTCCTTCTCCATCTGATCGGTGCCGAGGGGCCTGGTATCCCGTCTCTCCCGCCGTGTGGGCCTCGCTCTCCTGCTGCGGCGTCCTCCGGCGCCCGTCTCCTCTCCTCGCCGGCGCTGCAACGTCTCCGGATTGGGTTGACTCCTATGTATGTGGGCCTCGCGGGCTGTCGGAGTTTCTGCTCGTCTCTTCGGGTCCTCCACAGATCGGCCACACGCGTATCCCTCTGCTGCTAGTGGGCCCCGAAGGGCGGCTCTCTCCGTGGATTCCTCGCCGGTGTGGAAGTGGTCGCAGCTGGGTCTTCAGGGCCGTGACCGCCGGGTGGTTCACTTCTGTGGGAGTTGTCTCCCCTGTCTCACCTTCCGGAGGGATGTGGCATCTCTCGGATGGCTCGGTGACCGCCTAAATTATTGTGCTTTATTGTCGCGGCCCGAGCTGGGGGACGGAGCTATGCTCACGCACGTCTGCCCGGCTCGTCCGCCATCTTCGAATCCTCCAGTTTTCGATTATTTTATATAGTGCCTTTACTCTGGTACTATCCTGTGCGTAGTTGCCACTCAGCTCTACCACTAGCTGTGTATCGTCTACGTAGTTGGTGAAATGTGCACTGATGTTCTCTAAAACTATGCAGAGGAATCTGAGATAGAGGTTGAAATGGAGCAGTGATAAACTGGCTCCCTGAGGGACCGCACAGAATATGGAGGTCTCATGTGAGAATTTATCTCCCCAATGAACTTTATATTTCCTGTCTGTAAGTTATGAGGCCAACCAACTGATTTCTTCTTTAGAGCAACTTGCCACATATTGCTAGGTACCATCGAAAAGGGAAAGGCTAGTCTTTTGGTCTTACTTGACCTGTTGGTGGCCTTCGGCTTGCTCAACCATAACTGTCTGTTAAACACTCCCTTTTTCTTAGGACATTGTATTAAATGAGCCATTTAATGGGTCCAATCCTTTCTGTCCTACTGTGTTTTCAGAATTCACTGGGACAACGCCTTTTCATCTCCGGGCCCAATCCGATGCAGCTTTCTCCAAGGAGTCTGCATGTCTCCTGTGTTATTCAATTAGTACATAAGACCCCTTTGCATCCTTTTAGAGGGATCTGGTATATTTTTTACAAACTACATGGACGATCCAGAGTTAGTTCTGGAAATCAGTGGGGACTATGCACAGGATTCATCCAATCTCCTTGACATATACAATGTAATAGAGCTGTGATGGCTAAAAATTGCAAGTGTCTCAATGGAGGCAAGACTGAGTTTCTGATCTTTGGCCCTTCACAGGCCCATTCCGAAATGAATCCAGGCTATAAAAGCTTCACAATTAATAACTTTGTAATTCCAGTTCAGAACAAAGTAAAAACTCTGGCCACTCTTTGAATCCTCCTTGAGTACTGACGATTACGTTAATCGGATCAGCAAGAATTGTAACTGCTGCCTCTGGTTACTGAGGACCAGCTGGCCCTTCCTCTCTGAAAAGAACTGTGCTACTATTGCCCATGCAAATATTTGATCGCAATTGGATTACTGCAACACCTTGCTGATCGGAGCAAAGACCACCTGCCTATGGAAATGCCAAGTCATTCAGATTGGCGCTGTCTGCATTATTAGGAAAAGTTAGAGGAAGGAACACATCTCCAAGCACAGGAGATACCTCCATTGGCTGCCAATGCAGGATTTTATTTGTTTCAAAGTAGGCACCCTTGTTCATCGTTGTCTCTTTGGGAATGTCCCACACTACATAAAGTCCTTAGCCTCCCAGTACACTCCGACCAGACCATTGCACTCTTCCAACCTAGCACAGATCCATTAACCTGGATTTAAAAGCGCCAATGGCTTTGGAAGATCCTTCCCTGTATGTGCTGCAAAATTTTGGAACGCTCTTCATCTCAATCTCAGACTTGAAGAGAACACCAGGGTCTTTCGCAGAGCATTAAAACCTACCTAGTTAAGTAAATAGATCTCCCAATCCACCTACTGGTCCAACCTTTGGGACCTTGAATTGTCCTGTAGGTTTTTGTTTTGTCTAAAAGAGCAATTGTGCTCCATGATGCTTGCAGGATTCTGGTGCGTTAGAAGTAAATAAATACATAAATAGGAAGTGGAGTAATACTTCATTCCTGAGGGAAGTCTGGAGGGAATATTCCCAGGGCAGTTCTTACCTGGTTGATCCCCCTCCCGTGCCCTGAAGTGTATACATATCCAAGGATTGGCCTATTACCCTTGTATCTCAGGCTTACATTGTTGGCATGATCAGATCCCTCCCGACTACCATTCGATTGGGCTGGGTCAGAGGGTCTCCTCTGCCTTTCATTCTGCTAGTTGGCAGATGGAGTATTTTTAGGTTTTCCTCCCCTCATCCCTGTCTCCAGATCTAATGGAGGGGTAGTTTTCACCTCTGCCACCTTCACAGCGGCAGGTGTAGTAGAGGGTTTAGGGCTCTTGGGGTTATTACTCTCAGTGGGTTTCTCGACCTCGTAGATCCTGGTGGCCTATTCAATAACCCAATCCAGGGTCCTGTGCTCATGGAAATCCCACACCAGCTGAGTCATGATGTATTTGGGGAGTGAATGGAAGTAGGTGGGCATAAACTCCCTACTATTGGTGTTCAGACATCAAGAAGTCTGCGCAAATGCTTGTTTTAAATCCTGCACAAACACCTTTGGTACCTGTTCTTCCCCACATTGAAAGTTATATGCTACCTTACGGACCGCTTGTGGGGTCTGGTGGGTGGAAATATGTTTTCATCAGACCACCTTATAGGTGTACCATTTGTAGTAATCCTGACTTCCAGCCCTGCAAAGAAGCTGGAGTATTGGGTGGAGAATGTCCACTTGACAAACTCCCTACAATTCACATCATGTTTTATTCCAAATGAGGTCATCATTTGCTCAAAGCTCTAGGGGCTCCCATACCAAATATTTTGCATTCATGTGGTAGGGAGTCAAAAAGGTCTTTATGGCCTTTATCTGTCGAATCGGGTCTTTAACAAAACCCTTCTTCTGTTTGGCAGTTTTCCTTTTCCTCTGCACCTGAGTCCACTCACCTTCTAACTCAGAGTTGCTACTATTTGTAGTCCTTTACCTGTCCTCTATGTGCTCCTGATCTCGGTGAGATTGGGAATGCCTCCTGAAGTCACAGCGTCTAGACTTCTCTCCCCGATGGTGCAGTGAACTCTCAAGGTCATTTCCCCCTGTAGTCCGCTTTTTGCGCAGGAGTGCACCCATTCACTTCATCCCCCGTTCCAGGTAGGCCGGGGAAATCCACCTGAATGTGTGGAAGTGTTTAGAATGTTCTTCTTAAGCCAAAGCTTTGGATCTTCTCTTTATACCAAGATGACTAAGTGGTCCCTCTGTAAATGTATTTTCTGCCAATCCAACTCCTGTATTTTCTCATCATAAGAGTCTTCATGGTCAGAAGTACTCCCACTGGTATTTTGGATTTCTCAGGACACATTGGTCCAGCCACCTTCTTCTTGGTAAAGATGAATATTCATCAATATCTAATAAGGATTGGCCTTCTGGCTCAGTTGGGATAGGCCTGGGTGAGTCCAGCTGCCTCATGTTTCCCTGTTCTTGATAAGTGGTGTGCTTTTCCATACCCTTCCTGGTCAGGGTGCCTCAGTGCCTGTTTGCATTTTTCAATTTCACTTGTCAAACACTCACACCTGCTTCTCTCTGTCTTCATTTCCTGAGGTTATTCAGAGAGCTGACTTTTTAACTCTGAGACTAAGGGCTGTGTAGTTTCGAGCACCCTGCTTTGAACCATCACTCAAACTTTCATTTGCTGCAATTCATCCTGAAATGCTACATTTTCTTTTTGTGATTCCCATATGATGCGTGCATATTCCAGGCACTTGTCTTTCAAGAGATTGATCTCTTTCTCCGGCGCGCCGCTACAATTCGCTGCCTGTCACAGGTCAGCCTCTACTTGCTTCACACGCACCACAAGTTCCCTGTTTTCCTGTTTTCCTCTCTAATTCTGGTCAGCTCCTGATAGTTTGACAGTCTGATAGTCTGACAATTCCCTTTCTGCATCATGGTCTTTTACCAGCTGCAGATTCTGTTGCTTCAGGATATTTACATTCTGCCGCATGTCATCCAACTCCTGCTGAGAGTCCTTCTGTTTTGACCATTTTCCTTCTCTAATTGCCTGAGGGCCATAATGTCATTGAACAGCCCTCTATTATAAATAGTCTGATTATTTCCCTTATGTTGCAGTGTGCATACATTTTCCACACACTCTTTATGTGCATCATGCAGTGCAGAAAAATGCATTTCACCTTCTGCGCCCTTGTTGGTGTTTTGAGCTCATTTTTGAGTTGCTCAAAGCGACATTCTAGTTTTAATCCTGAGATGTGGCTCTGTTGTGCTTTATCTTCTGTTTAGGTTCTTGCTGGATCTCTTTCAAAACCACAGCCTGATTCGGCACACAGGCCTCACTCTTTTGGAATCGTTCTTCCACTAACTGTAAATAAAAGTACAAATGCGCTGTGAACTGAGCCATTTTAATCTGCTCATCACAGATTTGTTTGTATCACGTAAAAGTCTGTTATAACTTGATGTAATAGACCATTATCCTGTCAAATGTCAGCGCTTACAGATGTAACCTCCTGCATCATTCATGTTTGCCGAATGTCATGTTCTTTCTCCTTGCAAGCCCCTTTTAGGAATAATTTGGATAGGAGGTGCTTCCTGGCATCTCTAACTTCAATGGTGCAATAGCCTTTTTGCAATTTTTGTAGAATTTCCTTTGTGCAGGGGCAAAATCACCTTGTTCCTTCTTAATTTTCACTCCCAATGCCAAATCAAAAATCAATTCTTACTCAATCTTAATTTGCCACCTATACATCTCCTTGGAACTCAGGGTTCAAGTCTTCACAGCACTTTAACAAAACAAAGAAGACTTTCCCTCCACCTTTAATGCCATTACATCAAAATGGTCTGTCACCATGCACTTGTCATGAGTCAGATATAGCCAGCAAAATCCTGGCCACGAGCCCCCCAATTTGTAATGGTTTATTGAGAGGACACCCTCAACACAGGGAGATCCTTCGCTCCCCTAGCTAAGGGTCACTCAATAAACGGCTAATGTCAGTTCTTTTATTCAGCCCTTTCTCAGCCTCATATCATTCCCTTTGGATCCCTCCCCCTGAGCTACCAATGAGCCAAGAAACAGGTTGGTGAACAGGAAATGTATTTATTTATTTATTTATTTGAATTATAGGTAATCAAAATCACACTAAACTACACACACCCCCTTCTTTGTGGCTCACAATTAACTTCTTGTTACACAAATCTCACCAATGGGTTCAGAAAAGAACAAATCACAATGGTTTACTCTCTACAAATTTAATTTCAAGAAATCGTTAAACTGATCAATGAACAAAAACAATTATGTATAATGCTGATGTCGATTTTTCTGCACGCTTAAAAGACTGGCAGTTTAGGTTTACAAA
The DNA here is from genome assembly GCF_040938575.1 of Ambystoma mexicanum. Lineage (NCBI taxonomy): Eukaryota > Metazoa > Chordata > Amphibia > Caudata > Ambystomatidae > Ambystoma > Ambystoma mexicanum. Next base: position 19,452,160 of record NC_090933.1, on the reverse strand, counting down.
TGTGTGCAAATGCATATGGCAATTATTACTTCACCCACACTTGCGATTGAAAATAAACACAGGGTGATTGAGGGTGATTGAGCAGTTTATTTTTCAGACCCCCGCTCCCTACTTTGGTCTGTGTTGGGGAAGCTGGATAGTAAAAATTGTGATGATTTGAGAATTTTGGATTTGAGACGACCTCCATTTAAAGACTTGTGTTGGGGAAGCTGCCAGTTTAGTTTTTTTTTAGTTTAGGACAAAGACACCCCTCTTCCTGTGGAGTACTGTGCAAGAGTTGTCCCAAATAGGATTGGACAGTTACCCTTCTCTCTCCTCCAAAGCCATCCCCATTTGTTCTCTTGTCAAATTTTGGGCAAAAACTAGTTGTGTCAAAAACTTTGGGATTTAATAGTAACTGCCATAATATATATATATTTTCCAATTCAGTTTATCGGGGGGAATTTAATGAAACAGTCGGGTCCGCACCGTGTTGCACAGCCTTTTGGCAATTTTCTGCAGTTTTTACAAAAAGCATAATCTTTAAGAACATGCAATTTATTTCCCACATTCCTAATTTTATCCCTTACCAGCACACTAACTCTCACATTCGGGACAGGTTAAAAGCAGCCAGGAACACATGTTTACTTGCCGTTACAATTCCCTAAGTCACAGATGGATGCATTTTATATCAACAGAATCGCCTGGAAATGACCTAAAAAATGACCCATCAATCAAGAAAGTAGGACTCATGGTTTCTGAGAAAAGGCCTAAATGATATTAGTCCTTTTAAATTAATAGCACATCTTTGGCATATGCAAATTGGAGGCCTCCTGTCTCCAGTGCCATTTGCCTCTTTGGGCCAGTGTTTTTTAGTCTCTTTGTTTTTTGAGTTGTGGTGTGTAGATCGTAAATGGGGGATGCATTTGCTACACAAAGATCCCCCACTGCAGACATCTGGCATCCTGCCTTATCTGAAGGAGACCACCTTTTGATCTGGAAAGCTTCTATTTTCCTGTATTATTTTTTGTTCCAGAGTTCAGCCTTGATTATATAGCCTGTGAGTTCCCACCTCCCTCATACATTCCGGACATGCGCCAGATTTGGCCTGCTCAGATCTGCCCTTAGAGACAGCAGGTCTAGGGAAACTTGATTTTCGATACCCTCCGGGCCACATTTTATTGCACTAGTAAATAGTTGGGATGCAAGCCAGGCTTTCAGTGGGGAAGTCCTTTGTGAATTTTGCCCAGAGGCCCACCATTTGTCCTTGGCTGAAAGGAACCCACATACTGCATTTTCTAACATTAGCCTTGATTCCTTGTTACAGTGTGTTTTTAGGGCCCACTTTGCTGTTGCGCTGAAAGTACAGCGCTGTTTCTTTCAGTCATTAATAAAATACAATTTTTTCTGCTAAAAAGTGAGTCTGAATTGTCACAGTACACCACCTTTTGATGGATGGCAGTTTCAGTGAAAATGCTGCATTTATTGCTCAGACAGTAATGTGATGTGCTTTTCCAATCTGCACTTGGATTGCATTTTTGTTTGAACTTTCTCTGGATTTCCACTGCAGAAAGACACCCACATAGTTCGGGCCTACAGGAACTTTTCATGACAACAAAGTAGGCTTTTCTTTTCACGTTTCTGCTGGTATTTTGCTTGTGAAGCACAATATACATTACCTTTTGTCCACACCATGTCTTTTCCCTGACATCTTTATGTTGGCAGGGGAGCATTTTACTCATGTCTAGCTTTAACTTGCAAACACACATGAAAAGCCGTTTTGGTGTCTGTGTTTAAAAATCCTATTTTTCATGTGACAGGGACCTTTGAATTTCTTCTGCCTTTGTGAATTACAATTCTGCTTTTTCTGTGGTAATGACAGGTAGGCCTTTTACACATGACCCTTTAGTTCAGTTGGTTTGGGGGCATTTCATTACACCCTACATCGTACAACTTACTGAAAATATAGACCAACATGCATACTCATTGTTTTTACATTGTATGATTTCACATGTTCGTATTGATATTGTTTGCGCGTCTTAATTAAAAGTTGCATGATTTCTTTCAGAAAAAGTTAGCTAAACATACAACTGCGACTGGGGACCTCTGTGATGAGAACACAGAGGCAACGGCTGAATACGACAAAGATGGTTATTCAAACAGGCACGAACCACGAAGAGTAAAAATATTTGATGGAGGGTAAGTATTAGTTCCATGTGCTTTGTGGGAAATATATTCTCCTGTTAAATGTCACTTTTTCAATACACAGAAGTCTGTATGCTGGCCCTGGCTGCCTCGGGAAACCCCTTGAAGGAAAGAGGCATTTGCAAATGTTTTCCGTGAATTAAGTAAAATGCTTTTCTTTGGTATACAAGAATGTTATTATAGGTCTTTTTGTGACATGTTTTGTTACTTTGTATTTGCAACATTGTCACTTTTTAGTAAGGCCTGTAAAGATTATCTACGTCATATATTTACTTTTCTGGTGATTTGTTTTATGAAGAAATATCCCTGATCAAATAATCCCGACCACAAAAAGCTGACCCCAAAATCAGGGACAAGAAACAGGCTGTTGTCTCACTGTTCTCATTCCAATACGCATAACCCTCACTACATAGATATCTATAATCAAATGTAAGCAAATATTCAAGACAAAAGGTGATCTTCAAATATCTGTGCCTACTTGAAACAAAATATCAAAATAACAAATAACTTATAAGAAACAATTCAATAATATGGAGAAAATTATTCTATTGTGCGCTTAACCTACTGTGTCTAATAAGAAAAAAAGTAAGTTCCTGATAACTCGCACAGTAATTTCTAAATTATGTTCATTAAAAGTGACCTGTTGTGTTGCAAATATATGGTGATCTGAGCAAACAGTTTTACATCTACACTGTGGACAAGGCTTTTGGAAATTGGTGAAATAGGATATTACCTCCAGGTAGAATCTTTTTTTCTGGGGAGCAAAAACACCTAGATTTATTAAATTGTCACACAAGTGGGAGATTATGAAAATTAAATTGAATAATAAACAAATTAGTTTTATTTGACATTGGGAGTCCTCTTAAGGCATAATCCTTCTACTTCTGTGCAATATAATTGGGAAAAATGGCATTGGTTATTTAAATGTATATTCTTTTCCTCGAGCTGAAGGGGAGAAACCAACCTCCTTTCCTATTCCACTTAATGAGTAGAACATTCTATTCAGGATTTCTAAATATAAACAATGTTTTTTACAGGTCAAGAAGATTGACAATACCTAGAAATCTGTGAAGCATGTTGTATACCACCTTTGCTAAACCTTATATAATTTGTTCCTTTGGTGGTTTGGCTCAATACAAGAACTTCCAAATATAAAGGTGGAAAACAACATTAAAAGGTTTGTTTAAAGTGTAGATGGAGGAGAGGGGTGTAGCAATAGGTGAGGAGAGGGGTATAGCGATAGTTGAGGGGTGTAGTGAGAGGTGACAAGGGGTAGCGAGAGGCGAGGGTGGGTGTGGCAAGAGGCGAGGAGAGAGGGGTGTAGCGGGGAGAGAGAGGTGTAACGAGAGGCGAGGAAAGGGGCCTAGTGAGATGTGAGGAGAGGGGTGTAGCGAGAGGAGTTGGGTATAGCGAGAGGTGAGGAGAGGGGTGTAGTGAGAGGTGAGGAGAGGGGTGCAGCGATAGGTGAGGAGAAGGGTGTCACGTGAGAAGTGTGTCACGAGAGGTGAGGGGGATGAGTGTAGCAAGAGGAGAGGGGTGTAGCGAGAGGTGAGGGGAGGAGTGTAGCGAGAGGGCTGTAGTGAGAGGTGAGAGGAGTGTAGCGAGAGGAGAGGGGTGTAGCGAGAGGTGAGGAGAAGGGCATAGTGAGAGGTGAGATGGGTGTACCGAGAGGTGAGGAGAAGGGCATAGTGAGAGGTGAGATGGGTGTAGCGAGAGGTGAGGGGAGGAGTGTAGCGAGAGGTGAGGGGAGGAGTGTAGCGAGAGGAGAGGTGAGGAGAGGGGTGTAGCGAGAGGAGAGGGGTGTAGTGAGAGGAGAGGGGTATAGCGAGAGGTGTGAAGAGAGGGGTGTAGCGAGAGGTGTGAAGAGGGTTGTCATGAGAGGTGAGCAGAGAGGGTTGTTGCGAGAGATGAGCAGAGAGGCATGTTGCCAGTGGTGAAGAGGGGTGCGTCACGAGGAGTGTAGCGAGAGATCAAGAGAGGGGTGTGGCGACAGGTAAGAAGATGGCAAGGAGAAATATGAGAGAGGGGGTGTGTGCAGACCGAAGGGAGTTGGGAGAAAGAGAAGATGGTTGAAGAAAGGAAGGGAGATAGTAAAATCAGAGCGAGGAGTGAAAGGGAGCGACTTATCATGGGACTGAACCAGAGTATATGAGATTGCCACTTTTCCCATCAAGCCACATTGACAATCCTGCAGAGTGTTAGGATAGCGTAACTCTAGTAAATCCCCGGAGGCAGCAACATAGATGATGGCCTAAAGGCAACAGCCGTATTACTGGGTAGCTCTAGCTGGCACGGGTTTCCAATCACTAGCTGACAATGCCAGGATTAAGGGATGCCTGGGCTAGGAAGGTGGAAGTTCAAAGGCGATGAGAGGGATGCCCAATATTGTAAACCCCTTCTCCAGCCCGGTTCCTCACATTGAACATTTGCCTATCATAACATTGAACAACCAGAACATTGTAACATTGTAACATTGAATAATTGTTTAAAACATTTTCTTGATGCTTGAACTCTCTTGGAGACGGATTTCTTAAGGCCATCCGTCGCAATGCATTTACAGGATGCCTTTGCCCGTTATATATGCCAGAATTCTGCCAATGTCAAAACGTTTTCATGCTGACTGTGCTCACATACATCCATGCTGTTGGTACCAGTATATGCCATGATTTGCACACAAGGAGATATTCCTGTTTGCTTTGCCTGTAATGCCAGTAATGGTACTATAAGAAATCATGTCCATACGGGTTGTAACAAGATTTGCCACTTTGCCAGTTTCCCAAGGTACACAAAAACTCCTGTTGAATTTGCCCATAATCCCAGTACAAAAATGCCATGCCACTGTAAGAAAAAATACTTGCTGCACCAATGGAGACCAGCATCCCCACGTATGAACACTCGTGTTTGCTTTACCCATAATGAGTGTTAAAGTCCATGCCACAAAAAAAGAATGCCCATACTTACTGTACCGATGTTGGCCAGTACGCCCATCTAAGAACACTCATGTTTGCTTTTCCAATAATGCCAGTAGAAATGACATGCATTCCTCTGTAAGTAAACTCGTCCATACTCACTGCACCGATGTTGGTCAGTAGGCCCAGGTAAGAAACCTCATATTTTCTTTGCCATAATGGGAGTAAAATGCTATGCCCACTATAAAAAAACCTGCCCAAAGTAGATTCCCCAATTTATCCCACCACCACTCAGAGGCTTGCTCTCCAGCTCACACTCAGACACGGGTATGTACATACACAGTGCTTCTCATTCATACTCGCAGCACACACATATAACATGCACACTGCTTCTCATTCACACACACACAACCATACAACATAACATACTGTCTTCACTAGTCACATGTGCACACATTCAGAGGTAAACAGACACAGCCCCTTGATGTACAATCATACATACATGCACAGACATACAGAAGGCATCCACAAAGGGTATTTAATTATCTACTCAGGTCCAGACCAGATGCTGCCACATATGCTGATAAGGAGGCTTTCTGGTTTCTGTGCAAATGGGAATGCAGGAGAACCACCTGGTTTCTGACATGCACAGTGGAGTTCGAGCACCATCCCAGGCCACCTTAAGGTGCAGGAAGGTGGAGGAGAGCCCCCTATATGCATTTGGCCCTGCATGGCCCACGAGGCATGTGCAGCTGGAGTATCATACTGTAATAGAGAAACCACATGTCCTTATAGAGCCAGCCCATAGTGCGTACTCGACTGCTGATCCAGCTAATGACAAGCTTAGTGTTTTTCCTTTGGGCTGGCTGGCTTTGCCGGGTTCCTCTACAATGGCCAGTGAATCAGTGCCCCACCACCCATTATAGAGGAGCTGCCATTGCGTAGACATTTGTATTTATGCTGATATAGGGTCAGGCATTTCCCAGGGGTGACCATCAACCAGTTTTGCATGCTGTGAGCAATTGTCTCCATGTAAATTTGTCAGGTTTTGTCAGTCGTTTCAAAGATGACCTTTGAAGCCCTAAGATGACAGTCTTTGGGTCCGCCTATATGGGGTATGCTAAGACTCCTGTTTGTGCCTTTTGGCACATATTTCTAGAAATTTCTAAATTAGGACAGGACCACCAGGTGTGTTGGTCCTACCTTGTCCATCCACAATCTCTCCACAATGCGCTGCAGTTGCTTCGGTATGTCTGGTGCAGTGTACTGCCAAGACATACCATCTAGATTCCATAGTTTGTGTGTGTATATATATATATATATATATATATATATATATATATATTTCTGAGGCTTGTGGAATCTGCTTAGATCACATGCTGTGCATAGGCCGACATCTAGTGAAAGCTGCAGAGTATTACAGTTATTGTTTTCGAAACTCAAAAAGGGATGTCGACAGGGTGTGCCAGTAATACTATTCCTAGTGTGACGTCCACTGTACCCGTGATCCCTCACGTGTCGAGGTCCCTCAGATTGTTTTTTTCCGCCATACTAGACGGACGCATATAGCGGAGTTCCTTTCGGCGATAAGCCATTGAATTTGTATAATTTTCTTTCTATCCTTTTTCGACTGCCGTAACACCACGCTTAGGAAAGAGAAAGAATACTGTCGTCGGAGACCATCGCGACGGACCGTACGCCTTGGAAGGCCGCCCCGGGCCTCAGCCTAGACAGTAGGGAGAGAGGGGGAGGCCATTGTTGGGAGGCCATTTTAGAATGCATATTCTCCACTTCCAACACTTTGTTCGCCCAGCTGCCATCCCCTTTACCCAGAATTATTGAAAACACTCCATTTAAATTTTGCCCTAAGTGCAACCGTAAATTCCTCTGGGTGGACAAACATTTAGTTTGCAACTTGTGTCTCCCGACAGACCACGTCGAAACGTCTTGTCGATTGTGCAGGCTCTTCAAGCCTAAGATGTTGAAGGACCGTTCCACTAAGCGCGGGGCCCACTTTGCCAGGCAACTCAAGGCCATGGAGGTAGAAGGAGCCTTCAGCGATGGCAGCGATGCCGCACTTTCGAATGGCGAGGGCACCGGAGTAGCTTCAGCTACCCAAGCGCAGGCCCCCGACCCCATAGGACAGGCCGTCGGCCATGTTGTGGGGATTACACCCAGTGGCGGGAGCACTTAAAAAGCACACACCACAAAACACATAAGCCCCAGTCGACAGTCGACAGATGAGTCGAATACTCGACAACGTTCGACACCCCGTGAACGGTCCACCGAGTCCCGGTCCTCTGGGCAATCTCGTTCAAGATCGCCACACGGCAGGGCTAAGACGGCAAGGGTGTCGCACAAAAAACACCTTCCGAAGGTCGTTCGTCTGCGGACAAAACCTCGGCCTCCACACCCAAAGTTTGACGTTCTTCATCTAGTAAAACGGCAGGCCCCAAAAAGTCTGTTACACACTCCTCTGGGCCCCAGGGTGGGGAAAACACCATAAGAAATCCTCTAAAACCCCTCACAGGGATAAGCGCCCTGCTAGGGACAGGTTTTCACAAAAGGGAATTTTATCCAAGCCCATAGAGAAACCTAAAGACTCTAGGCCAAAGCTTATACCTCCAACTAATGAAGACATGGGTATTCCCGACACAATAATCCCAAATTCAAAGGAATGGTCTTAACAGGATATCGACAGAGTTATGCGAAGAATGACCTTTATGGCAAATTTCTTTGAAAAAAATCCAGATTACCTTCACAGCTTTCAGACCACCCCTCCCACCTCAGCCTCTTCTGGCTCTCAACCCCCTACCAAGAGGGCTTGTTCTGAGGTCCCCGATCAGTTCAGAATTATAGATCTATATGACCCTGAAATAGATCCAGAATACCAGGATGATCTTTCATTTGTGGAAACACCTAACCCTCAAATTATTGATGAGGACACAGACAGACTTTATTATGAGGACGATTAGGACCCAGACCAGGAGGCAAACATGTATTCCATAGATTCTCCTATTAATCAGGACCCTCCAGTGGTAGATTTCCCTGTAGACAATCAACCCCTCCTCAACGAAGTCTTAACCAAAGCGGCAGAACATTTCCACATTGACACACAGGAGGTACAGGAGGACAGAGACTTCGCTGAACAATTGTTGGGAGACAAAAAGACAGTAGGGCAGTTTATCCCACTGCTAAAATCTTTGCAATTTAGAATCCAACCTTCTTTGGAGGCACCAAATCTCACACGGGCCGTTAACCTGCATGTGGAAAAACTGTTCAGGCCTGCACCTTCAGATCCCCTATACATAACAGGCCATTTAAAACCAGACTCTTTGGTGGTTACCACCACACAAAAGAGAGCAGGCACACCCCTTGCTTCCTCCGAGACTCCTCCGGATAAGGAGAGCAAGAAAATATATGCAATGGCCAGAAAAGTAGCCTCTTCTGCAGCCTACCAGACAAGAATTGCGTATAATGCTACACTTTTGGCAAGTTACAACTGCCATAATAATAATAATAATAATAATAATAATTTAGCATTTATATAGTGCTACGAACCCTCAGGTATCTGAGCGCTGCTTATTATTACCCACAGTGTGCGGTGCTCATAAGTGGGAGGAGGTTTCCGCGTTACTCTCATCCGCACCTGAGCCACTTAAATCTCAATTAGCTCAGGTGGCAGCAGACGAAGAGCTGTGTCTACTTGTCTCCTCAAGCCAAATTATGACGCGGCAGGCAATACAGGGAGAGGTATCGCAGAGGGCACTATTATAAAGAGGCACGCATGGCTTTGCCAATCAGGCTTCAGGCCAGAAACACAGGCCACCTTAATTAATATTGCCAGTGGAACCTGATGTGCTCTTCGGCAAGGCCTGTAGAAGACACACTTAAGACAGCAAAGGATGACTATGACCCTCTAAAGTCCTTAGGTCAGCTCACGAACAAGCCCACGGGGCTAAGATGTAACAGCAATTTTCACTGCTTCCGGGGCCAAAATTCTCAGAGGGGATCCGGATGCAACCAAGGCCAAGGTTCCTATGGCAACAACCAAGGACAAACCTTTCAGGGCTAACCACGAGGACAACGTAGTGGTCGTGGTAATCTGGACAGGGGCCCAGCTCGAGGTGGCACCCCACCTCAGAGCAAGTGACATTCCGCTCCAGGTACCCTCCCATGCATCTCCAGTAGGAGGATGCATTTCCAACTTCACCCACGCATGGGAGTGTATCACCTCGGACAGATGGGTGCTGTCCACAGTAGCAGGGGGCTACTGCATAGAACTTCTTAAACGTCCTCACGATCACCCCCGAGACAAAAGGTCCACTCAGAGGAACATCAGCAGATCCTTCTAGAAGAAATAACAGCGCTTCTATTAAAGGACGCCATAGAAGTGGTCCCAGCCAACCAGGTAAACAGGGGTATTTATTCAACTTACTTCCTTCCTTGTGCCAAAAAAAAATAGATTTGAGGCCTGCAAACAAGTACGTCAAGCCACAAAAGTTCTGCATGACTATGCTACAAGAGGTAATTCCGCTTCTAAAAAAGGGGCATTACATGGCAACACTGGATATGAAAGATGCCTATTTTCATATTTCAATGTTCCCAGCGCACAGAAGATTCTTGCGTTTCAAGATAGCAAACCAGCACTACCAATTCAAGGTGCTGCCCTTTGGAATAGCCTCGGCTCCAAAGGTATTCACCAAGGTACTGGCGGTGGTGGCAGCGCACCTGTGCAGGGAGGCAATCCCAGTGTACCTTTACTTGGACGACTGGCTCATAACAGGGGAATCACCTCTGATTTGCAGACAAAACATCCAAACTACTATCAACCTCCTCTTCCAATTGCGCTTCTCAATCAACGAGAAAAAATCAAGCCTAGTGCCAAGCACTTCCAAACAGTTCCTAGGAGCTATCATAAACACAGAGGTAGGATTGGTCTTTCCCTCAGAGGAGAGAATAAAGAATTTGTTACTGCAAATACCACATTATCAGGCCGGCCGCCAGATAAGGGTGCGCAAAGCAATGCGTTTAATTGGCATGATGGCATCTTGCATATACCTGGTTCCTCACGCGCACCTGCGCATGCGTCCAATACAGGAGTGGTTGGCGAAACAATGGTCTTAGGAAAGCGGTCAGTGGGACGATCTAGTGGTTTCGCCAACACTGGTACAAAATATTCGCTGGTGGACGAGAGAAAACCTGACGAAGGGGAAACCCTTCTACGACCCACATTTACAAGCAGTGGTCACAACGGACGCCTCAATGGCAGGGTGGGGGGCTCACAACCTTCATCACAGAGCCCAGGGTCTGTGGTCTCACACTGCAGCTCAGAACCACATCAATGTGCTGGAACTTCTGACAGTATTGAAAGCTCTCCAGGCTTTCGAACCCCATTTAACAAACCTGTCGGTGGAGATCCTGACGGACAGCACCACAGCAATGTTTTATATCAACAAACAGGGCGGTACGTGCTCTCCAAATCTATCCAGACTTGCACAAGCAATCTGGAAATGGGCACTCAGACGGAAAATGTTCCTGTCATCACAACATGTTCCAGGGGAACTCAACGCTCTAGCAGACTCATTGAGCAGAGATCCCCTACCAGAGGAACACGAGTGGCGTCTATACGAAGAAGTCGTAGGACACCTCTTCTCTCAATGGGGTTTTCCGACTATAGGCCTATCCGCCGCAAGTGAAAACTGTCAATGCCCAGACTTCGTGTCCAGGTTCCCCCAGTCAGGCTCCAAGGGGGACGCCCTATGGATGAACTGGTCAGGGAAGTTTGCTTACGATTTTCCCCTGACTCCTCTCATGAGGAAGGTGGTGAACAAGTTACACAAGGAACCAATGACGCTGATCCTTGTTGCTCCTATGTGGGCAAGACAGCCGTGGTATCCACATCTGCGCAGACTGGCGATGTGCAAACCCATCAAACTCCTGTGCCAGTACAACCTGCTCACCCAGCACAGAGGACAATCAGTGCACCCACAACCACACTCTATGAACTTGGCAGCATGGCTCCTGAAGTCATAGAGTTCGGACATCTCAATCTGCAGCAGAGATGTATGGATATCTTAAAAGAATCAAGAAAACTGAGCACAAGGCACTGTTACTATGATAAATGGAAACGATTCGTAATTTGCTGCCAGAATAAGCAAATCAGCCCCGTTGATTGTACTCCTTCTAATATTCCACTTACTGGATGCAGGCTTAGTGTTTAACTCACTAAAGGTACACCTAGCCGCTTTGTCAGCCTACACCACTTCCCATAACAAGGTCTCATGGTGGAAGGTACCAGTCATCAAAGCATTTATGGAAGGGGTAAAGAGGCTCCACCCTCCAATTTCTAACCCACTGCCAGGTTGGGACCTTAATGTGGTACTCGCTAAGCTCATGAGACCACCCTTTGAGCCCATGCACAAGTCTAGTCTCAAACACCTGACTTATAAAACTGCCTTCTTAGTAGCCATTGCTTCCATAAGAAGGGTCAGTGAAATCCAAGCTCTGTCAGTGCAGGATCCTTTCTTTACTATACATAACGACAAACTGGTTTTACGGACTCACCCTAGGTTCTCACCTAAGTTCATTTCCAAATTCCATGTTAACCAGTCTATTGAGCTACCGGCTTTCTTCCAGGAACCCAAAAGCTCTGCTGAGGTAAAACTCCACACACTAGATTTGAGGAGGGTGGTCCTCTACTATGTAGACAAGACCAAACCGTAAAGAAAAACAGATCAACTGTTTGTCTCCATAGCGCCAGGCAGAGAAGGAGATTGCATCTGTAAAAATGCCATCTCTAGGTGGATAGTCAGATGTATCAAACTGTGCTATTCCCTTTCAAATAAAACACTGCCTTTTACGCCAAGGGCCCACTCCACAAGAGGTACTGGAGACACTCTGGCTTTCATTGCAAATGTCCCCCTAGACAGTATTTGCAAAGCAGCTACATGGAGCTCTATACATACTTCACTCAGCACTACTGCATTGACACTCATTCCAAGACAGATACAAAAGTGGGACAAGCGGTTCTAAGACATTTATTCACTCATGAACCTTCTCACATCCCACCTCCTTCTTCCACTGCTCGCTAATCTATGCACAGCATGTGATCTAAGCAGATTCCACAAGCCTCTGAAGTCATACATTACTCACTGTAATAGTATTTCTGATGCTTGTATCTGCTTAGATTCACATGCGACCCACCCTTCCTCCCCTCGGAGAGAAGGCGCATGGATGCTTATGAGCTTGTCTGATACGCATCTGCTTGGATACAACTGTACTCGGGCTACCTCATGTCAGAAGAATAACAATCTGAGGGACCCTGACACGTGAGAGATCATGGTTATAGTGGACGTCACACTAGGGATAGTATTACTGGCACGCCCTGTCGACGTCCCTTTTCGAGTTTCGAAAACAACAACTGTAATACTCTGCAGCTTCCACTAGATGTCGGCCTATCCACAGCATGTGAATCTAGGCATATACAAGCATCAGAAATACGATTACGGTGAGTAATAACTGCTTAGATCACATGCTGTGCATAGGCCGACATCTAGTGGACGCTGCAGAGTATTACAGTTTGTTTTTCGAAACTCGAAAAGGGGCGTCGAGCCAGTAATACTAGGCCTAGTGTGACGTCCCCTGTACCCATGATCCCTCGCGCGTGTAGGACCCTCAGATTGTTTTTTTCCGCCATACTAGTCAGACGCATGTTGCAGAGTTCCTTTGGCATTAGCCAATTATATCAAAAATATTGTTAAAATCGACCCCGTTCGCTTCCACCCTACGCCGAAAATCTACGTCGGTGAAGATCGAGGAAACCAGCAAAAGAAAACTACACGACGGACTTTGGGCCTTGGAAGGCCTCTGGCCTCGGCCCGGGCCTTGGAAGGCCTCTGCCGCAGCCCTGTACAAGTAGGGAGAGTGGGGGGGTGGTCATAACTTTCCCACATTTATTTCCTACATATAGCAGCCCGCTACCAATTTCAGACATATGGAGAGTACTCCTTTCAAATTCTGCCCTAAGTGTACCAGGAAGTTTCCCTGGGTAGACCAGCACAATACGTGCAATCTCTGTCTCCCACAAGACCATCCTGAGGCTACGTGTCGAGCTTGCAAGCTCTTCAAGCCGAAAACACTTAAGGACCGCTCCACTAAACGCTGGGCCCACTACGCCAGGCATCTAGAGGCCATGGACGCCGAAGGGTCATTTAGCGATAGCAGCAATGCCGCTGTATGGGACAGCAAGGGCAGAGGGGTGACTTCAGACACCCACGCGCAAGCCCCCGACCCCGGAGGACTGGCCGGCGGCAAAGTTATGGGGACAACACCCGGCGGCATAAGCGCGACACACACCACTTCCACTAAACACATCAGCCCCAGCCGTGACTCGACACGCGTGTCGATCGATCGTCAACGGAAGACACTGAGAGAGCGGTCCAACAAATCTGTGTCCTCTGGGCGTTCCCGTTCACGATCGCCTCATGACAAAGACCAACCGTCCGTGGTTGGAAAAGGTGTCGCACTCCCAAAACTCCCAGAGGCCCGATCGTCGGAAGGCGATTCTGACCTCTATCCTCAGGCAAGGCGCGTAGTGTCTACTCCCGAGATTCGACATCCTTCCTCCAAGACCACCTCCAAATCTCGCACTACCTCCGATTCTCGACGCGAGGTGTCAGATACCACCTCCGAATCTCGATGCACACCATGTTCATAAGGAGAAACAAAAGGCCCCTAAATCATTAGGAAAGTCCAAGGACCCTGAACCTCCCACTAAAGGTAAAATCGTCCCTCCCACTGCTCAAGATATGAGCATGGAATAGGAAACAGAAGATGTTGTGGTTATCCCTAGCTCCAGAGAATGGAATTCAGCTGACATTGATAGGGTTATGAGAAGAACGTCATTTTTTACAGACTTCTATGAAAAAGACCCTAATTATTTTCATAGTTACGCCAACACACGACCTACCTCTGTCCCTTCGGGGTCCAAGGCCTCTCAACCTCCTGCTAAAAGACTCCGCTCTGATGGTCACTGACCCTTTGGTCATTGAACCTTACCATCCCAAGTCGTATTGTGAGGAAGCAGAACCACAAGTGGTGGAAGACCAGACAGGGGTCTCTTATTATGGGGATGACGAGGATCAGGAGGAGGAGGAAGAGGATGAGGCTGAAGCCTACAATCTTGACTCCCCAATTCCTAAAGACCCCCCGGTGAATGACTCACCGGTAGATACTCAACCACTCCTCAATGAGGTACTGTCTAAAGCAGCAGCCCATTTTCATATTGACACATAAGGTGTCCAAGAGGACAGGGATTTCGCGGAGGAGATCCTAGGTGACAAAAGAGCCATTACTCAGGCTATCCCTACATTGAAATCTATCCGGCTTAGAATTGACCCCTCGCTGGTAACTCCAAATCTTACTCGTGCGGTTAATTCACGAGTTGAAAAACTATTTCGTGCCGCACCCTCCGATCCCTTCTACATTAGGGGTCAATTATAACCTGACTCTGTGGTAGTAACAACCACCAGAAAGAGGGCAGGTACACCACTTGCTTCTTCTGAAGCACCTCCCGATAAAGAAAGCAAAAGACTTTATGCTCTGGGCAGGAAAGTTGCCTCCACTTCCACCTATCAGGCACGAATTGCTAACAGTGCCACTCTTTTGGCAAGCTACAGTTGCCATCAGTGGGAAGAAGTAGCTGCTTTAGTATCAAACGCACCTGAACCACTGAAGAGCCATTTGGCTCAGCTGGCAGCAGATGGTAGGTCTGTATCAGGATGCATACTGAAAACAAACTTTGATGCAGCAGACAATGATGGAAGATTAATCGCAGAAGGCACTGTAATAAAGCGTCACGCATGGTTAAGACAGTCCGGGTCCAAACCCGAAACCAAAGCCACCCAAATAGACATGCCGCTAGAGCCGAATGTACGATTCGACAAGACAGTGGAGGAAGCCTTAAAAACAGCTAAGGACGAGTATGAGACCCTAAAATCTCTCGGACAACTCACAAACCCTCAGGACAGAGGTGAAACACTCATTTTCATCGCTTTCGGCACCAAAGCTCCCAGAGGGGTTCAACCTAATATCAAAATCAGTCAATCTCATGGGGCAACAATCAGTCATCACAAAGCTTCCCCAGAGGGCAGCGCAGAGGCTGCATTAGGGGTAGAGGCAGCCCCGCCAGAGGTGGTAGGCCACCCAGTAAACAGTGACGTTCCGCTTCGGGTCCCCTACCATGCATCCCCACTAGGGGACGCATTTACACCTTCACCCACGCATGGAAGGGGATCACTTCAGACAGATGGGTGCTGTCCACAGTGTCCGCAGGATATTGTATAGAGCTACTAAGGTGCCCCCACGATCATCCTCCGAGACAGAAGGTACACTCATTGGAACACCAGAAAATCCTCCCCGAGGAGATCACCATTCTGCAACTCGTCCCGGGCAGCCAGGTAAACAGGGGTATTTATTCAACCTACTTACTTGTGCCAAAAACAGATTTAACAATGTGCCCAGTATTAGATTTGCGCCCTGCAAACATGTATGTCAAGCCACAAAAATTCTGCATGACTACACTACAAGATGTAATCCCCCCTACTAAAAAAGGGGGATTACATGGCAACATTGGATATGAAAGATGCTTATTTTCATATTCCAATGTTCCCAGTGCACAGAAGATTCTTGCGTTTCAAAATAGACCGCCAGCACTACCACTTGAAGGTGCTGCCCTTCAGAATAGCCTCGGCTCCAAGGGTATTCACCAAGGTACTGGCGGTGGTGGCGGCACACCTATGCAGGGAGGCAATCCCAGTTTACCCTTACCTGGACGACTGGCTCATTACAGGGGAATCCCCCTTAATTTGCAGACTAAACATCCAATCGACTTCTTCTTCCAATTGGGCTTCTCAATCAACGAGAAAAAATCAAGCCTAGTGCCAAGCATCTCAAAACAGTTCCTAGGAGCTGTCCTAAACACCCAAGATGGGTTGACCTTTTCATCAGAGGAAAGAATTTGAAATCTGTTGCTGCAAATTTCTCAGTATCAGGCCGGTCGCCAAATAAGGGTGCATTTACCTGGTTCCCCACGCGCGCCTTCGCATGCGACCTATGCAGGAATGGTTGGCGAAACAGTAATCTCAAGCAAGTGGTTAGTGGGACGATCTAGTGGTTGTTTCGCCATTACTAGTACAGAGTCATTGATGGTGGACAAGAGAGAATCTTACGAAGGGGAAACGCTTCTACGATCCAGAGATACAGGCCATTGTCACAACAGATGCCTCGCTAGCAGGGTGGGGAGCCCACTACCTTCACCATACTGCTCAGGGTCTCTGGTCTCACACAGTGGCTCAGAACCACATCAATCTGCTAGAACTTCTGGCAGTCTTCAGAGCGCTTCAGGCATTTGAACCCCTCCTATCCAACCAGTCAGTGCAGATCCTAACAGACAGCACGACTGCTGTGTTTTACCTAAACAAACAAGGGGGCACTCGTTCACCAAATCTGTCCAAGCCTGCCCAGAAAATGTGGAAATGGGCACTCAAACAGAAGATTTACCTGTCATCTCAACATGTTCCGCGGGATCTCAACTCACTAGCAGATGCTCTGAGCAGGGATCCCCTCCCAGAAGAACACGAGTGGAGACTAGACGAAGTCGTAGGAGACCTCTTCTCTCAGTGGGGTTTCCTCACTATAGACCTATTCGCCACAAGCGAAAACAGGCAATGCCCAAACTTTGCATCTAGGTTTCCCCAGCCAGGCTCCAAGGGGAACGCCCTATTGATGAATTGGTCAGTGATGTTTGCCTGTGCTTTTCCACCAACCCCTCTGTTGAGGAAGGTGGTGAACAAGATCCACAGGGAACCGATGACGCTCATCCTGGTTGCTCCTATGTGGGCAAGACAACCATGGTATCCACACCTACGCAGACTGGCGGTGTGCAACCCCATCAAACTCCATGCCGGTACAACCTACTCTCCCAGCACGAGGGGCTAACAGTGCATCCTCAGCCCAACTCAATGAGCTTGGCAGCATGGCTCCTGACGTCATAGAGTTCAGACATCTCAATTTACCCCAGAGATGTATGGATATCTTGAAAGAGTCAAGAAAACCTAACACGAGGCACTGTTACTATGACAAATGGAAACAATTCATTATTTGGTGCCAGAATAAACAAATCAACCCAGTTGATTCTACTCCTTCTAATGTTGTCACCTATATGCTCCACCTATTGGATGCAGGGTTAGTGTTTTAACAGTTGTCAAAGCATTTATGGAAGGGGTAAAGAGACCCCACCATCCAATTTCTAACCCACCACCAGGTTGGGACCTTAATGTGGTACTTGCTAAGCTCATGGGACCTCCCTTTTAGCCCATGCACAAGTCTCAAACACCTGATTTATAAAACTGCCTTCTTAGTAGCCATCACAGCCATAAGAAGGGTCAGTGAAATTCAAGCTCTGTCAGGGCAGGATCCTTTCTTTACAATTCATAAGGATAAACTGGATTTACGCACTCACCCTAGGTTCTCACCTAAGTTCATTTCCAAATTCCATGTTAACCAGTCTATTGAGCTACCGGCCTTCTTCCAAGAACCCAAGTGCTCTGCTGAGGTGAAACTCCACACACTAGATGTGAGGAGGGCAGTCCTCTACTATGTAGACAAGACCAGACCGCTAACAAAAACAGATCAGCTCTTCGTCTCCATAGCTCCAGGCAGAGAGGGAGATTGCGTCTCTAAGAATGCCATCTCCAAGTGGATAGTCAGATGTATCCAACTGCGCTATTCCCTTTCAGATGAAACACTGCGTTTTACGCCGAGGGCCCACTCTACAAGAGGTACTGGAGCCACTCTGGCTTTCATTGCAAATGTACCCCTTGACAGCATTTACAAAGCAGCTACATGGAGCTCAAGTCACACCTTTACTCAGCACTACTGCATTGACACTCATTCCAAGACAGAAACTCAAGTGGGACAGGCGGTTCTAAGACACTTGTTCGCTCATGAACCTTCTCACATCCCACCTCCTTCTAACACTGCTCGCTAATCTATGCACAGCATGTGATCTAAGCAGATTCCACAAGCCTCAGAAGGGATACATTACTCACCGTAATCATATTTCTGATGCTTGAATCTGCTTAGATTGACATGCGCACCGCCCTTCCTCCCTTCTGAGAAAAGGCGCATGGATGCTTGTAGTCTTATCTATCTTATCTACTTGGATACTCTGTACTCACGCTACTCCTCATGCTACCTCATGTCAGAAGAAATACAATCTGAGGGTCCAACACGCGTGAGGCATCATGGGTACAGAGGACGTCACACTAGGCATAATATTACTGGCACGCCCCGGTTCGACTCCTCTTTTCGAGTTTCGAAAAACAAACTAATACTCTGCAGCTTCCACTAGATGTCGGCCTATCCATAGCATGTGAATCTAAGCAGATGCAAGCATCAGAAATACGATTACGGTGAGAAATGTATCCCATATATATTACACTGCCTGCGGTAGCGGCGTGTAGTTATGGTTAAGTTGCTAAACTCATAGGAAGACCACTTTTTCGGCGGCTTATAACTTCGCTCCCCCTGGAGGAATCATAACCAAACTTTGCAAAAAAAAGTATATGGCCCGCTCTGAATTTCTTCGGCAAGTTTGGTGAGGTTTTGTGAAGGGGGGGCAAAGTTATTGGGGAGGTCCCACATTTTCTTTTTTTTTCCATGGACTGAATGGGGGAAAACTTTGTGCACCACTACAGGCCGAACGGCTGGATGGATTTTCAACAGATTTGCGGCAGGAGCGGGGGTTTGGGTCAGAAAGCGTGCTTTTGTGTGTTGGGTGGAAATAAGATCAATACTTTTGTTGCAAAGAATTGAAATGTACGTCTCAAAAAATGTGTGATATCTGGCTCCGCTCAGTGGACCCATTTCCCTGTTCTCTCCGCGGACAGAAGGCTCATTGGCTTACAGTACGCCATGCTGTCTGCGAACTTTGGACGCAGCCTCTGGTTGGCTGGAGGGAAGCGTGTTGTGCGTCAAAGTTTTTGGGAAACGCTGCCAGGATGAATCGGAGGATAGTGACGCGCCGTGAGGGGTTGCAAAACATGGTTTGCAGGATCGGGTGAGTGAGAGAGGGCATGAAAAGGTTGTGGGAGTGAAAAGCCGAAATTAGGATACATTTGTTTAGGGCAAAGAAGACGGTGGTGTGCAAGGGGTCTATGCAAACAATGCAGCAATTTGCGGATAGCTCCTCGGGCGACAACCTTCTGTGGCGACTGCATGGACGCTCCATTGGGAACATTGACTGCATTGCAGATGATGCAAAATAAATTGACAATGTATTATGCTGTTGCCTAGGGCCGTCAGTGTTTATGTTGTGTTTGTGGGTTTCCATTGTGTTGTAGCGGTGGGTAGGGGTATCTTTGGCAGTGGTAGGATTTGACGGTACGTGGCTAAATGTTGCCCTGCATACCTCCATTGCCTTGTAGTGTTTGTGGGCAAGGCTTAGCCTTTTGGGTGTATGGGCGGAGGTCGTAGGCCTCCACATGTACCCAAGAGGCTAAGGCTCAGGCGCAGCATTGCTTCAGGGAGGGTAGTAAGACATTGGGACATGTAATGATTTTTTTAACCTTCACAGTTTGTCGATATGCACCATTCACGCAGCTACGCACATATACTTCATTGGAAGGTAGCTGCATAGGCAACGATCATTCTTTGGCGAGTGCAGGTAGACTCCACTGGGGATGAGCAGCGCTTTGCAGACACTATGAGGATAATTGCAGTGTACTATATTGTGTTGCGCCTGCAATGCCCCTACTGCCTTGTGTGCATGGCTAGGGCCCTTGGAGGTGACAGTCTGGCCACTGGTTGGAAGTAGGTTTGAGAATGTTGCCTTGTTTGGTTTCGTTTCTATACCCATACATACCTGTAGTCAGGAAAGCTATGTGGCCACATGTTACCATGCCTGCCTCTATTGCTTTGTAGTGGGTGTGCCCAAAGACTAGGCGCTTGGGTGCATGGGCGTAGGCAAGAGGCTAGGCCTTGTGCACAACCCCCGTAACACAATGCGGCCATGTATGGGAGCACTTTGCTATAGGTATGTATATATATGTGTATATAGGTATGTATTATATAAAGAGTGTATTACTTTTGCCTTAAGAAGTCATTTGGATAAGTTATTATAACCATACATTCGTACATGCTACACACTTTTAAATATATATGTACCCTCGTTCGTAGAATCATTGTGGAGGACATCTTAGACTTTCTAGAGCAGCAGTGGTGAGACATGCGAGTATTTCCCTTTGGAATGGTGTGGCCGTCAACAGAGCCTTTCTTCAGGGAGTGAAGTAAGACATTGGGAGATGTAAGGATTGTTTTACTATCACACCTTTGACATATGGGCCATTTCCGCAGCTTCTTACACATAAATCATTGTCGGGTACATGCAAAGGCGACTACCTTCAGAGCCCATTGGGGATGGGGAGAGTATTGCAGATGATATTGGGATATTTCCATTCAGTGTACTGTCTTGGGTTGAGAGTGGGAAGCCCCTACTGCCTTTTGTGCATGTCCAGGGCCCTTGCAACTAACAGTCTGGCCACAGGTTGGTAGTAGGTTTCAGATTGTTGCCTTCTTTGTGTTAGTTCCTATACTGATATGTAACTCTAGCAAACACTCTTGGAAGTATGCATCTCTCCTGTGGGTGGCCACCATTACAGAATGGGTGTGGAGGACCTTTTACAGTTGCAACACCACCAGAGGTGGCGTGCAGTGCCTGCACTTTCATACGGTGTACGACACTGGCCTTGTTGCCGTTCATGTACTGACATGCCACCAATTCTGTTTGGTATGGCGGGCCCCTGATGATACCCTGCTTTGCGAGTGAAGAAAGACATTGCGACATGACACGCATAACTAAGCAGCACACATTGTAGACATACATTTGCACTGACAAAACCATGTACGCCAATAGGTCCCGCCACATACAGGACGGCAGGACGTCTGACTGTTAGCTTTCTTTTGCGTACTTTATGAGATGGCCCACGAACGCGGTTGGTGTACCTATTGCGTGCAATTCGTATGTTTGAAGCGCTTCCATTACCTATACGTGTTTGCACGATGCACCATCGCAACAGGCACTGACATAGCTGTCTTCAGTTGTGGAGATTGGTTGCTCATGGTGTGCACACCAAGTATTTTCGTTACGTGCGTGCCAAGCCTCGCGCACTCTGTCATGTGAGCACCTCGCTCCGGAAAGGAGCACCATAAACAAAAGTAAAAGCACACATGCGCACACAGAGCATAAAGTTCCCGAACATTCCCAAACTGTATAACCAACACTGCAAATTGATGCAAGAGTTTTATTTCACTCCAAAATGATCGAGAACGTGTAAGGTGGCTGCTATCACCGCTCTTTTATTTTGCAAACAAAATCCAGTGTGCAATGCCGTCTGTGCACTTCTGTCCTTTCGTTGGTGTCTAGCAAAGTGGAAAAAGGAATAATGTACGGGCCTTGGTTGCCCGTGTGGAAGAAGGCATTTTATTTGGAAGATGAAGAAGGTACCAGTTTTTGCCTTTGTGATGCCTTATATCCAAAACGTGTGCAGGTTGGTTCGTATGGCCGGAACCGCAAATGGACAAACGGGGCCTTATCGGGGCCTTATCGGTCGGCCCAGGTAACGACGGAAAACACATTGCATATGGTAATCTTGATATGCTTGGTCCACTACCCGTCTGGTGGAATGTGGTAGGTGTGGAATGCGCAATAAGGTGCCAGATATCTAAGAAGAAACAGGAATAAGAAAAAACGTAAGTAGGTGTTACTACTGTCAGCGTATAGGACAAGAGTTTACAGGAAGGATGTGGTCATAAGTGGCTGCCTCAATGAACATGTAGTGAGTGTTATTGAGTAGCGCCATATGCGAACCCACTGCTTTGCTCTCTGTTGTGTACTTGATACTGTCCTTGTACGGCGCCACACAAGCGAAATGTCTTTCAAACGTTCCCGCCAGGCGCTCCTTGCATGTGTTTCCTTTTTATAAAAAAATGACAGTGCTAGGGAGTGTTGTTAGACCCACGCCACAATGTCTTTGTGTGTGTCCAAAGGAAAAAAAGTAGAAAAAACCCTCATGGGGGGTCCCCTTGGATTGCATGAGAATGCAGGAACTGTTTTGCTGAAACTTCCAACATTGAAATATGACCTGTTCACGTTTGTGTGCCGGTTGACCGCTGCGTGCACCTCTGGCCGTTATTACTTTGACTACAGTGAGGGTGGGTTGAATTGCTGATTGCGAGAAAGGGCATAGTGAAGGCAAAACAGGGAATGTAGCATTGCACGAGTGAGCATAAGGGGTGCTGTTTCACAGCACGAAATACATTCCCTTTTCGTCTTGCCTTTTGTGTCTGCATTCGCAGAGGCTGGGGAAGAATGGCAAGAAAACAAAGTGCAATTATAGTTGCAATGCACAGGGAATGGTGGAGACATGGCACTGTAGCGGCACGTGAATACTGCTGTCACAAAGCTACGTACAATGCACACAGAGAAAGTGTGCGATATAGTAAATTCATAACTGTGCATACAGAACTACAGTCACATGCATTTTAACACTAATACACTGTAATGTAAAGTTGTACTTGCATAATTTCGTCAATTTCCATGCTTGTATTGAGTGCACCACAAATTGCAGTGTACATCGTATTCAATTGTTGCAGATGACTTCTGGAGCACATGGGCAGAGCAACTTCAGTGTAAGTTATCTTTCTTTTTTTGTACAAATTCATACACTTTCTGCCCTTGGCGCTAATCATGCTTCCCACTCAAGGCTGTTTTGAGCATTTGTCCTGTTGAACGAGAGGTATGTTATGTTTCGCTTTCCGGAGATGATGCGGGGGGGGGAGGCATCAGTCGGCAACGTGTTGCGATTGTACCATGCATTTCCGAATGTTGGTAGTGTTATGACGGTAAGGTAGTACAACATATAAGCAGAAATGTTACTGCCGTTCACATGCTGCACTGCATTCACAGATGGCAAAATACATAAAATGTGCATTTACTGTCCCTAAGAAATAACTATGTGCAGTGTGTTACGAGGCAACGGTGGACGAAGGCAGACTGTGTGTGCGCTGGATCAGTGTACGTGGATGGCTGGGCCTTCGTATGCAGTTTGCTGTCTTGCAGCATGAACATGTTTGGAACTGTAGTTAGTTGTGTGCAGGGGCTACATTATTGAGTGCATGGCTGGAACTCGTACACTGCACTGGGTGTAGTGAAGCGTGTAGGGCATGGGCACAAGCTGTGCAGTGTTTTATAGGTGTACATTGCAAATTGTGGCATTGGTATGTGCATTGCAGAAGTAGGTGCACATATTGCACTGTCCACATTGTGCACACTTATGATAGCACTAAGTTCATACTTACTGCTTGGATGGGGGAGGAACTGTGTTGTTGTTTGTGTATGGAATATGAAATGTTTTAGTACTCTTTGCTGCATTGTCTGTGGGGAATGAGACCAGAATATGTTAGAGCAGGTATTTAGTTACTTTGTAGTCAATAACCTTGCATATATTTGTTCAGTTTGTGGACCCTTACAACTAGTACAATATAGGTACCATACTTTGACCCAGTGTACTGTGCAATGTGCGCGCAGGCCTGTGTTTCTTTGCATAATCATTGGTTCTGTGGGGAGGAAAAAATCTATGCTGCATTAAAAAAAAAAACTTGCACATTTTGTCGCTGCTATGGTGCACAATGATTTACAGTAATGTTTGCAGTGGTAACAACAATTTTTAAGGTGTGCTCTTGAAGTAGGTGGAAATGTAATGGTTTATGATTCATGGCATATACATGTGCGTAGGATGGGTGGCATTGTATAGCAGATGGTGTTTTGTAAATGTATACCAGCTTCCTTTTTGCAGCACTGTTTTCATTATGCATTTGGTTGCTGCTGGTGTTTTTGTCACGATTCCAGTGCGGGTACAAGCCAGATGGGTCAGGGCCAGGAGGATCTCCCCCCATGACAGTGTAGGGTGTCGATGGGTTTGTGGGATGGCTGGCTGCCACAGGCATATATGGAACACAGCGGCAACCCATCCCAACATGGCTGCCAAAGAGGAACCCACTGTGGAACTCAAAATGGCACCGGATAGATGCATGGATCTGACATCCTTGGTGGTGTACTGCTGACAGGGCGCGGTCCACGGCTATAAAACCACGCCCTGGACCACACCCTCTAACAGAGCAGTGTTACGCTTACAGCTCCCGTTTCTTTTGCACATGCGATCGGCACCTACGCGAGTTTGCAGCATTTTCACCCAGAATTGATGAATTACTTGCCCTGGCGGCCTACTGCTTCATGTTTGGTCTTTATCCTTTCCTTGACTTCAGAACACTTGCGTCGTCCCATCCTGGTAACCCGGTGTTTCCGGTCCTTCGTCTGCCGTCTACAGTAATCACAGCTCCTGGGAACTAGAAATCAGAAAATGACAATACTAAGAGTCTGGAATACCGGGTACCTCCCAGTTCCCGTACCTGGTTTAACTTGGACTCACTTGCATACAAATTCCAGCTTCTTCGCTCCACGTACAGACAGTGTGCCGGTGTTTAGCTTAGAAGTGAAGAAATTAAGAGACTATTAATATTCAACGCATCTACAAAGACATTGCACATACAAGTTCCGTTTCACATTGCGAAGCGATCAAGATCTAGATTAACGCTTCACCAGAATTTATCAGCTTATCATCCTTTTCCAGTGCGTTGTAGCTGGTCTGGCCAACTAGTCTTCAGTGAAGTAACTGGAGTCGGATGCCTACCAGCTAACCTTGGCCTTCAGTCCTCAGTTCATTACGGTGAGTAAAAGCCGCAACGTGCCAGCCAGCCAGCTACGTCAGGAAAGGGGAGAGATGGAAGGAGAGAGAGAAAGCAATAAAAACCAATACTAAATACATACACTTACCTTTAGGTTATCCAGACCCCCCCGAAGACCATTTTCCACAGGAACCAAGTTCATCCAGGTCCCTCCCAGCCTCACAGTCCTCTGGAGGTTAAGCCACCGGCAGACCGCTGGGGAAGAGAATGGCTGGGGTATTCTTCATTGCACAGTTAACCCGAGAGAGGGGGCAACGCGTTCGAACACTCCGGACCAGGACCTCCTGCAGGGCACCAGAAGTAAGCGTTACATTTTTGCAAGTATTGTGCCATTGCAGAATTGTGATGGTAGTTACGTACCTGTTGGCGTACTGTAACACAAAACACTACTGGAAGTGTTTGAGGATATGTTTGTAGCACAGTGGTTGGTGAAGGTTGAGTTGGGTTGTTGTAATGCTGCAAATAACATTGCACTATTATGGTGTAAGGTACATACCACATGGCGTATTCTAACTGTTTACAGTGTTCCATTCCTGTAGGGTAGGTTTACACGCTTGTGCATTCATGTTGCTACTTTCACATCTGTGTACATTCTGAAGTGGTGGTGTACCACTATGGATTTACGTAGTGATATTTCCATATGTATAGCATTTGCATGCATATTCTTAGAGAGGTAGTGACGCATTTGCTTGCTTGGTGGTTTCAGAGGTTACTGAGGATAGTTTTGAATACAATACAATACTTAGTACTTTTCCTTTTAAGTATCATGTGGAAAATAGTGCTACTGTCATTTGTGTACACGTATTGTTTGTCTGAGTGTACTCATTGGGTTCACTGGGGATAAAATTATCCAACACACAGCTTAATGCATTTCTTGAATGCGTGCTGTATGGTACCTTGCTTTAGGGTGACAGTGTGGAAGGTAATTCTTTATTTTTGCCTTTACGAGGGTATTGGTTCCTGTTGGGGAGTAAGGTATAGAAGTTTTGTACATCAATGACTACATTTTGCCTTGACAACTATTAAGTAGGCATTTGCAAGATGTCCGGGTACTCTCTGCTTTGGAATGATGGAAGTATCATTGCATTATCACCATGACCATTACTTTGTAATGCATGCATTACAGTGCCCTCCACTGGTTGTGGCACCTGTGTGGTACATTATGGCTACTGTTGTGAAGGTTTTCTTGCCAAGTGATACCTGGCCATGTGTGACGATGTACGTTTGCTATTGTTTTTGGCTCCATCGGCACTGCATTACAATTACATATTGACTATGTGAGAGTATTCGTACCATCGACCGATTATCAGAATTGCATGATGCATACAATACAATATGCTATAGTTTGCATTCTGCACTAGTTGCTGAAATGGAATGGAGTCACAGTTAGGTGTTGGTACATACACAAAGCATTTGTTGGGGGCTTGCTCCTGAATGAGATGGTTGCAGAGACTGCATGTATGTTTCCACATGTAGGAAATGTGAAAGACTTCATTTATGAGTACGTTTTTGCTTGCCAGTATTTGTAGTGAGTATATTACAAATTCCCGTGGATCTTCTTGTCGGTTTAACATGCATTTCACCATTCCAGCACAGTAGTCCAATTCTTGCTTCACTCCTGAGACACTGTAATGTTGTCAGGATTACTTACTGCATTTCTGTGCAGGACGAGCATTTGTAAACACAACTGGTCTGCGCCATTTAAATAAATGATTTGCGCAATTGCTGGCATTTGAACTACAACATTTATTGTGACATTTGCATAGCAATTACCACCTGTTGTATTAGACAATTTGATTTGACCAGTTGCTTCTGTGTCTGAGTACTTTGTTGGAAGGGTACGTGGTGTGTTTGAAGAGGCACTTTATTGTGTGTGTGTGCAGTTGGGTATGTCTTGTCTTCTTTACTCCTTTTGTCTGTGCTTTTGGTAGTTGTTGTAGTATGCGCTCATTTGAATTTATTTGCTGCTACTGTTGGCAAATCGTTTAGTGCGGTGCCGTTTAGAGATTTATTGGGCTTCTTTCAACAAAAGAAAAGGGACATATACATTCAGTAACACTTTACATATTATTGTTAATTTGCACACATTCATAGCCACTATTCGGAAATGGAAGGGGGACGACAAACAGATAAATATACTGGAGATTTCGGCATTTCTACAAGTTGATGGTGAGGGGATTAAGGGATTGAGGTCTCATCGAAGCGTCTCTCAGGACACGCAATTTGCGGGGATGGAAGGGCTGGGAAATGGGGAATGGGGGCATGTGCAGATGGGGCAATGGTATTTGATATTCTCCTTAATATCTTCTTGTACAAAATGATGCAAGGTGGCACATTTGTTCAGCAATTCATACGTTTGGCATCCAGGCAGTCTACTTTCATATTTACAGCATTTCCTTCGGTTTCTTTGGCCGTATGTTGCTGTGGAAGAGGTGCCACTTTTGGTCTACTCCTTTGTATTCCTGTATGTTCTTTTAAAGAAAAACACATGTTTCCAGTATACATGAAGCAATACATTGTAATTGTGTTACTTTTCACACTCCGTTTACTACCTATGCGGTTACTATGGTCACTCATTTCGTCATGCGGCAACATCTCCACCAGCCATTCTAGGGTGCTTCCACTTGCAGTAATTCTTTCCCCTTTGACACTGTGGTGCCTACCAATAGGGTATCGTCCTCATAAATTGTTAAATGCAGAAAATTGTCTTCCACACATTCTAGGGTGGTTGCTATTGCTGCATACAAAAAGAAAACATTATGCTTTCCTACTATTGTACAGTACAGGACCTGTGCACTTACAACACAAACTTTACTGTACTTAGCACGTTGCACTTACGTTCTGCTCTCTGTAGCTGGTGTCCCTAAGTCTGCCTCTTCATGCTTTGTTGGAATGTGAAGCGTGTGTGCGGTAGGATTGTTGAAGGCAGATGTTAGTTCTCTTGTTGGTGCATTCCATTACACTGCATACCCTATGCCTTTGCGCTGTTTGTTTTGAAAATACCGACTTTGTTCACCTACTGCATTTTCCCTTACCATTCCCACACTTGCTGCTGTTTGTATATGTTTCTTGTCTTTGCTGCAGGGTACTACTTTGTACGACCACCCCTCCCTTTATCGGCAGGTTGGACGCCACTCGATGTCCGCGAACAGACACACTGTTCGCAACCACTGTGGCTATTAGTATGAAGTAACTTGCTTTAGTATGCTGTACAGTATATCTATACAAAATAAGACTATCCTCTTACAAACCTATAAAATTCAGTGAACAAAAACGTTCTTAAAGGGACGTTATGGTTAACTTGCGCTGCTACAACCCTATCAGCTTCACTAAAAGAACTATTATAAAGGAACGTTATGCTGACAGTGCCCTATTAAAAACCTATACAATTCAGTGACAAAAAACATTATTCAAGGGATGTTATGGTTCCGTTGCGCTATTAAAAAAACTATCACCTTTCCTGAAAACACTATGCTAAAGCAATGTTCTGTTTACGGTGCCGTACTAAAAACCTATGAAATTCACTAACAAAAACGTTGCTAAAGGGACGTTATGGTTAAGTTGCGCTACTGAAAACCTATCACCTTTACTGTAAAACTATGCTAAAGGAACGTTCTGGTTACAGTGCCCTATTAAAAACCTATGCAATTCACTGACAAAAAACGTTGTTAAAGGGACGTTATGGTTAACTTGCACTTGTAAAAACCTATGAACTTCAATGGACAACGGTTCTTACAGGGACGTTATGGTTACATGTAAAACCGAAACCCCCCAGAAATTCACCAGTTATGGTAAGCTAAGCAAACATAACTCGCGCCACCACTGTGCACTGCTACCACTAACACCCATGACATGAAAAATGACATCATAAATGTCATTGAGGATTCATTGGTTTTATGATCATGGATTTCACAGTCCTGTATGCATTTGC
The DNA here is from genome assembly GCF_040938575.1 of Ambystoma mexicanum. Lineage (NCBI taxonomy): Eukaryota > Metazoa > Chordata > Amphibia > Caudata > Ambystomatidae > Ambystoma > Ambystoma mexicanum. The sequence continues at coordinate 19,423,270 of NC_090933.1, read as the reverse complement.
ACTTTATAGTTTTGCTGAATCAGGATGAGTTACCAACCATCTATTAATTTACATTTGCAATTTCTATATTGGCTGTTATTAGGATAAGCAACTAATCATCTGTTTAACTGCAATGGCACTTTATACATTCGCTGATATAGGCACTTGCACTTTATTTTTCGTGTGCATGTTGTTTAATGCCCTTTTCCAGTTTACCATGTATTTGCAAATTTTCAATTGAGAGCGATTAGCAACCCTGTTTTGGGGCTGCTTTGAGCATGTGTACTTTTCACTCATATGCTTGCACTTTCCCTTTATCCATTTGCTGCTATAGCACTTGCACTTTATTATGTGTATTGTTGTTCAGCACCTTTGTCAGCCTTACATGCTCTTTCATACTGTCCTATTTTGCACACCAATTTTGGTTATGATGTTTGTATTATTTATTTACTTATTGGTACTGGTATTTGACTGTGGTGGGCTCCATTCCAACATATCCCCCTGCAGTGCCTGCTTCTCAGGTTACATCTGCATAACTGCCAAAAGACGAAGGGACTACTCTATATCTTTGTGACCAGTAGCCACTTGAAACTTTGTGTAAACAAGCACCTTTCCGGTGCGAAACGCGTTACCTGGACTTTCTTTCCAACTCTAACCTGCATGTCATGCTTTGTTAATAATAGTTATTATACCACAGATTTTTGTCATTTCTTTGTCTCTCCTGCCCTTGGAGTGCAGTCACCCGTGTTTTTGCAGCATTTTTGTCCTGCTTGTCCTGCTTTGATATATATATTTATATATATATTTCAGAGGCTTGTGGATCTGCTTAGATCACATGCTCTGCATAGTCTGACATCTAGTGGTAGTCGCAGAGTATTTCAAGATATGTTTTCGAAACTCAAAAAATAGATGTCGACAGGGCGTGTTAGTAATACTGTCCCTAGTGTGACGTGTACTATACCCATGGTCCGTCACACGTCAAGGTCTCTCAGATTGTTTCTTTCCACCATCGTAGTCGGTCGCAAGTTGCAGAGTTTCTTTCCAGGCTGATGCCTTTGACTAGTTAAAGTTTATTCGTAGACTTCTTTCTTTCTTTTACTGTCGCTTTTTGCCACAGCATCATCCAAATGCTCGACGGCCCACAACAAACAGCTCCATCATCGACGCCGACTGACTGACTTGATGACCAGTCACTGCCTTTATGGACCTCGGCCCTCAAGGAGAGCAGGGGGAGATGTCAAATAACTACTCCTTTTAGAAAATGCATATTCTGTCTCCCCTCTTTCCCTTTTGTTGCCAAACTGCCCTTTCCATTTATTTTGGAAAAAAACTTTTTCAACTTTGCCCTACCTGCCATAGGAAGTTCCTGTGGAAAGACACTCACCGAGTGTGCAATTACTGTCTCCCTTGGGACCACCCAGAAAAAGCTTTGCAAGTCCTGCAAACCTTTCCGCCCGAAAACTCTTAAAGAGCGCCAGGCTAAGCGATGGGCCGTCCACGCCATGCAGGCCGAAGCCTTTATCAACGTGATGGAGGGATGCAGCAAGGGCAGTATCGGTGTCCCTAGTGACGCCAAAGGCGACGAAGGTTTGTCGGAACCCCATGTGCGGGCCCCCGACTATATTAAGCAGGCCCACGGCTCGGTGATGGAGACGACACCTGGGGGCCATAGCGCACACACTTCCAAACACACCAAGCACATAGCCCATGGCCGACCGTCAACAAAATTGTCGACCGTCAAAGCCCATGCAGTATCTGTGGAAAAAGCCTCTAGATCTTCCCTGTCCTCTGGGCCATCGCTTACACCTTCGCCTCATGACAGCCTCCAAAACTGGCCTCAAGGTCGGTTTGGACACTGCGCATAAAAAAGCCATCCTTTCACATGCTGAAAAACAGACAGCAAAAGGTGCATCATCGTCCCCTAAACATACGCCAAAAATGCAGTAACTTATTAAAAAACATGTCCCTCCTACCCTTTAACGTCAAGATCACTGAAAAATGCAAAATCCTTGACATCTTTGTCTCTCCAGACCTCAGGCTCCCAGGATATGTGTTCCTCCTCCCCTGCAGATACACTCACAGGGGGAATGCATCAAAGAAGCAGATTCCCTCCCAAACCACATCTACCCTTTCAGGTTTCCCACCCTCCTATGAGTGGACCCCTGAACAATTCAATAAGATTATGAAGAGGATGTCATGCTTTGCTGACTTCATGGATAGGCACCCAGAAGAACATACCCCCCTTAGAGACACCTCCCAGTCAGGTGCTGCAAAACATCAACCCCCTGCCAAAAAAACACCTCTTGACCCACAACCAAGTACTTCCGCCCAGGCCCCCCAGCCTCCATTTATCAAGACCCCGGTTTAGGGAGACCAATACAGTCAGGACCAGTACTAGGATGACGAAAATGACATCTGTCATCCAGTCACCTGACCACCAAGATTAGACTGTAGCAGATACACCTGTAGATAATCAGCTTCAATACAGCGAACTGCTGCTGAAGGCTGCCCAACATTTCAGTATTGACACCCAAGAGACGCAAGGAGACCGACTTCGCAGAGGATATTCTTGGCGACATAAAATGGTAGAAGGCAGATACCCTCTACCAGAAGAACTTGAGTGGCAACTCAACAAAGATATTCTAGATGGAATCTTCTCACAATGGGGTCATCCCACATTAGACTTCTCCTCCACAAGCCTAAACACGCAATGCCCAGACTCCAGGTCCAGGTTTCCCCAACCATGGTACAAGGGGAACGCCCTGTGGATGAACTGGTCAGGGAAATTTGCTTACGCTTTTCCTCAGACGCCACTCCTCAGCAGGATAGTGCACAAGATGCACCAGGAACTAGCTACTCTAATCCTGGTTGTTCCTATGTGGGCGGGACAACCTTGGTTCACACATCTGCTCATACTGGCGATGTGCGACCCGATCAAGCTCTTGTGCCCATACAACATGCAAACACAACACAAGGGAGCATCTCCCCTCCCTCATCCTCAATCTATGAACTTGGCAGCCTGGCTACTGAAGTCATAGAGTTGAGCCACTTAAATCTTCCACAGCAGTGTATAGATATCCTAAAGAAGGCACAGAATCCCAACACCAGACACTGCTATTTCAACAAGTGGAAAATAATTGTGATATGGTTCAGGTCACACTCCATATATCCAATCAAATGGTCCCCAACCAACATTCTACATTGCATGCTTTACCTACTAGACTCCGGCCTAGTATTCAACTCCATCAACGTACACCTGGCGGCTCTGTCAGCTTACACCACTTCACAGAACAAGGTGTCCTGGTGGAAAGTTCCTGTCACTAAAGCATTCATGGAAGGGGTAAAGAGGATATACCCTCCCATCTCTAACCCTCCACCAGGTTGGAATCTTGATATTGTTCTCTCCAAACTCATGGGTACACCCTTTGAGCCTATGCACAAGGCCAGCCTAAACCATTTGACTTACAGAACTGCATTGCTAGTAGCCATCACCTCTATAAAATGAATCAGTGAGCTACAAGCTTTGTCCGTACAAGACCCTTTCTTCATAATCCACAGAGACAAAGTTGTCCTTAGAACACACCCTAGGAGGCAGCCAGAGGGTGCAGGCAAGATGGCTGCCTGAGCCTAGAGTTCCCGCTAAGCCCCGGGAACTTTGCGGAGACAGAGGAGAAAGAAGGCCCCAGCCCGTCCACGAGGCTAAGGAAAAGCTTTTGAACCGAAGCCCAACATAACGCTCGAAGTCCGGAACTCAGAGGTGCCCCCCAGGCCATAGCTACGCGGCAGGGAGCGCAGGCACCCCTCCCCCTCCGGGGCTTCATGCAACGCCGCAGAGCAGCACATCGGGAGCATCAGCAGGAGTGTCACCGGAGTCCCGCCGGGCGAGCTACAACTGGAGTTGTGGCCTGGAAGGCACCCCTCCTCCCCATGGGCACACATTACCACTAACACGGCAGGTGACGAGATCCAACAGCCCCCGCGCATCACCGGCGAGGCGAGCGCCGAAAGAGAACACGGTAAGGAGGTATGGGCCGCGCCGCCCGAGACAGTGCTGCCGCCCGCCCCCCGAGCTCAGTACCAACAGCTGTCCCCAGGGCCGGCACGCCCGTGCCACACTCTGCGAGAGTAGCGGCCAAACAAAAGCCAGACAAAAGATAAGGAGCTTTTCAAGGGGAAGCCCCCAACTAATGCAGACAATGCCCGCACCCCTCGTGGGGGGGCCCAATGTGCCACAACTGGGAGACAACTGGGAGTCTCCTGTGAGGGTGAAAGGGCACAACTCCAGAGGAACCCATAAGCCCATAAACCCTTAAAATCAGGCCTCGGTAATCAAGTGCCGACGGCCCCCCCACAACCTGAGCCAACGCTGGAGCGCGCCCAAACGCTTGCCGGTGGGGGACCCAACACTGCAAGCGACGCGTGTGACGAGGAGGAGGCAGCAGCACAGAGGGAGCCCCGAACAGGCAGCACTGACCCCCGCCACCCACGCTAGGGGGACTATCCAATTTTTGACCACCATCAGAGGGTCGGATCCTGCAAGCCCACGCACTCAGACACTGGTCCGCAACCACAGGGGCCCACAACACCGACCACCGGAGAGTCACTTATGGGAGCCCAGCGACATCAAGATAGGGAGTGCTAGCCTCAGAGGGACCTCCCTCCAGCCTGGGCCGACGCGAGAGTGCGCCCATCCACACAGCTGGGGTGGAACGCACAGGAGGGGTCCCGATGGCTGGCTACCATCTAAGTGGCTACCCGCAAAGCTGAGCCACATAGAGAAGCACCATCTGTCCCGCAGAAACCCCTGGGCCCAAGCTTACCCTACTCAAAGGCCACTCTCACCACGTAAAAGGCCCAAACACTGGGTGCCACTGCTCCTCAGACACTGGGCGACCCTGCACCAGGACTAGAAGGACCAAGAGGTCCCTGGAAAGAGACCTCGAAACAGGTACCAGGTGAGCAATCAGCGACCTATCCACGACCCAACTCATCCACAGACCCATTGATCACGGGTAGGACCTCACCGGCCAGGAGAGAAATTGGAGTAGGTTGGGGGGACAGCTACCACTACACGAGCTCCGTGGGACCACCCCCACATCTGACCTTGGCACGAGCTTCATGAGTTGGAAGGGAGCTCTTTCCAAATGATCTTAGAGGAGATCCGGGGGATAAGAACAGACATGGTGGCCAAGTTGGCAGATCTCACCACAAAAGTAACAACTCTGGAGGACCGCATGGAAGGGGTCGAAAACAGCCAACTCTCCACCGCACTCCTAGAGACGCAAATGGAAGCAAGGTCCATGGAGGTCCAGCGGCGTGAAGAGGAACTAAGATTCAAGGTTGACGACATGGAAAACAAGGAAAGAGGGAAAAAATAAACGCTTTTTTGGCCTGGTGGAATCGGAGGGAGAGAGCCCGCTTGGCCTAGAGGGCAAGATACACATCATCATACGGATCATTCTGGGCACAGAAGCCGCTGAAGATATCAAAATGGACCGAGTGCACCGCACCGGACGTGGAGGCAAGGGCCCTCGCTCGGTCCTAGTGAGATTACATTATTATAGAGACAAGGCTAGGATCTTGGAGAAGGCCAGAACTCCTGGGAACATACAGTACGGGGACTCCAAGGTGGCCGTTTACCAAGACCTCTCGGCCCTCACCCTGCTGATGAGGAAGAAATGCGGCAACTTCACCATATGGCTCCAGGAGAGGGGGGTCAGATACTGTTGGGATCATCCCTTCTATCTAGCGTTTGAATGGAAAAGAGAGAAGCATCACCTTGTGTCTGATGAAGACATCCAGAGGGTCACTGAAGAATTACTTAACGGCCGTGCCGGCCCCTCGGCAGGCCGTGACGGAGGCATGCAGGACCCGGAACACGGCGCCAGTGGCCCAGACAATTTTAGAGGCAATGCAAAGGTGAAAGGGGCCCGCAAGTTTCAGAAAACTAGACATTCCTTCCCAGCAGCCGAGGGACACCTGAAATGCACCAGATGCCGCAATATAGCTTTCAGTTTAAAATGCCCCGGGTCCGACGACCAGACACGAATCCATCGGAGAAGCCAAGGATCGAGGCCCCAAGACACTAAATTCACATGCCACATTGACGCCAGGTTAGCTCCAGAATTGGAGGAGCCAGTTTGATGTTTGACACCGAAAGCCGGGACATAGTTGGTCTGGTGGCCCTGCAAAGGAAATATTAGTGAGATGGGAGGTGGGAAGGGGGCAGCACTTAGAAGACTTGAGTGTGAGACCCTCTGATAAACCTAAAGGGGCAATGGCTCCGACAAGAAGTTGAGGCTGGGTAATCCAGACAAACTATGACACCCGGGGCTGGGGAAGAAGCCCTGGTGGTTTGTTGACCAGTCCTGACAACCGTCATGGGATGAAGACGAACGCCTCGATAAATGGGAAGGGGGCTGGGAACCGGGGGGAGTATATGGGGGGGAAAGCCTACAAGGTTTGAGGGGAATGGGATCAGCCAGATTGAGCTGGGGCTCCTAGCTTCACAATGGGCTCCACACCAGAAACAAATAAAGGAGCACAAAGAAAACATGATCAAGGACGACAATGGTTGAAGGCAGGATAGGCACGCTTAATGTCAAGGGCTTAAACTCTCAAAACAAATGATCACTGACCAGTAACATGTTCCGCAAACAGCTGATGTTACTCTTCCTACAAGAAACCCATTACAAACAGGGGAAAGAGTCGCCGACTAAAGGTAAAGAAATTGGCAACAAATTCTGGGCCTCCCATAGAAGTTCAAAGAAGGAAGGGGTAGGCATTCTTCTAAACAAGACTCTCCACCTCACATATATAGAAACCAAGAGGGGCTTTGGGGGGCGATTCCTGGGGATTAAGGGCACGTGTGAGGGCGAACGTATCACGCTGGCCACCCTACACGCGCCCAACTCTTGTCAGATACGGTTCCTGACCCAGATCTTCAGGATAATGGATGAATGGGCAGAGGGGGCCATGATACTAGGAGGTGATTTCAACCTCATAATGGACCCCAAACTGGACTGGTGGACGGCAAGAGGAGCGGGGCCAAAGGGTGTCACCAAAGACAATCTAGCTCTACAAACTCTCCTAAGGGAACACTACTGGGTAGATATGTGGCACAAGGCGTGGCCAGGCCCGGGGGGATACACCCTTTTCTCTCCCCCACACTGCGCCTATACGAGAATTGACCTGCTCTTAACCTTGGTCATTGGGTTCACTCATCAAGGACACTCGGAATACTCAGGACAGGGACTCTTAGTGGTTACTTTATTAGCTTCTTAAGTTACAGGATCAGATGTCATCAAGTCATTGAGATATCAAGAGGATAAGGGATAAGAACCCATTGGCTCCCACCACCAGGCTCACATATTGTAATTGCCTGGGTTAGAACCAATTCAACTCCAAACATTCTAACCTCACACTCCACACTCACAGCCTACCTTCCGATGATGACATCAATCCTGGCACAGCATACATGCAAGCACAGGAGCCAATCCTAACAGGGGTGGCCTCACACCCAAGGGTGGAGGCAATAACATGGTCCGACCTCGAGCTGTTGGTGGCTAACTGGTCGCTGCCCTTGTCTCCACCGAGATCCTCTCGATGGCGCTGCAATGACACACTCCTGAGAGAGCGATAATGGGGGATCCGACATAGTGATGGTGTGGGAAGCTGCAAAGGCCACCTTCCGGGGTCTCCTAAAATAGCCGAGGGCTCCAGGCGTAAGCTAGAGCGAGGGCTTATCGAAAGCAAACTCCGAGAAGAACTAAAGGCCCTGCGCGCAAGGCTCGGTCTCAATGGGAAGGACAGGGAAACCCTCCTGATAGAAATGCAAGGGAAGAGACAGGCACTTCATACAGTCCTCATAGGGGAAGTGGTTAAGAAACTGAGATACACACGACAAAGGTACTAAGAAAGGGGGGGACAGAGTGGGGACGCTCCTAGCGCGTAGAGTCAGGGGATGTAGAATGGAAAGGAGGGTGGGACCTACAGAGATAAAGGGGGCAATGAGTGCAACAAGAAGGAGCAAATAGCAGAATGCTTCGCTGACTTTTACAGGGAACTCTACACAAAACAAGGAGGGGAATCAGTGGAGGGGATCCAGGCATACTTGGCAGGACATCCACTGCCCTGACTGACCGAGCTAGAGTTACAGGGGCTGGAGGGGGATATATCCGTGGAGGAGGTTAAAGGCACCATTAAGAGGCTTAAAGTGGGAAAGGCCCCGGGTGGGAATGGGTATACGGCGGATTTCTATAAACAGTGTCAAGCCATTCTGGCAGAACCCATGGCCAAATTGTTCAATCAAATTAGAAACCGAGACACAATCCCACCCACCTTCCTATAGGCCCTCATCACGGTAATACCCAAACCGGGCAGAGATCCAGCAGACTGCGGATCATACAGGCCAATTTCCCTCCTGAACCTAGATGCTAAGATCTTTGCCAGAATTCTAGCGACCCGACTGGAAAGATGCCTCCCTGTCTGGTCCACCCAGATCAGGCAGGATTTATCCTTAATAGACAAGGCTCTGACAGCATGCGCAAAACCCTCCATGTACTAAATTCAAAGGCGGTCCGGGACAAGGGGCTCTACTTCTGGCACTTGATGCAGAGAAGGCCTTCGACAGGGTCAGTTGGGGATTCATGGGGAAGGTTTTCTCTGCGGTGGGGATGAGACCTAGATGGTTGGGCTGGATGTCGGCGTTATACTCCGCCCCCTCAGCCAAGGTGGTTGCTAACGGGATAGAATCAGGGGCCTTCTCCCTGGGGAGAGGTACGAGACAGGGCTGCCCACTATCCCCGCTAATATATGCTCTGGTCATGGAGCCTTGGGCGGTCTCAGTCCGAAAAAACGAGGCAATCAACGGGGTATTGATAGGAGACTCCCACTGTAAAATTAGCCTATTCGCAGACGACATACTCCTCTACATTACTAAACCATCCCAGACGGTTCCTCACGTGTTGCAGGGCCTACCACGCTGCGGAGAGCTCTCGGGATTCAAGGACAACCTGGAGAAGTCGGTGGCTTTCATAGGGGGAAATCTACCAGAGATAGACACAGAGTATGTGGGAGAGCTCCCCTTCCGACTTCAGAGGGATGGGTTCCGCTATTTAGGAGTCCAAGTCACAGGGGATCCTACAGGCCTCTTCCCTAATAACTTCACCCCACTCTGGACAGAAGTCAAGAGGGATGTAGAGAGGTGGGCAAGCTCGGAGCTCTCATGGATGGCCTGTCTTAACAAATTCCTATACCTGTTCCAGATGCTCCCCATCCAGGTGCCCAAGTCCTTCCTAATAGAAATAAAACGAACCCTCTTGAAATCCCTCTGGGAAGGCAAGAAGCACAGGATTTCATACGAGGTCCTAACGAAGCCCAAGGAAGACGGAGGGGTGGGGTTCCCGGACCTTGAAACCTACTACAAAGCAGCCCAGATGAGGATCCTGACAGATCATTTGAACCCTGGGACCGAAAAGCAGTGGGTGGCAATGGACAACAAGGTACTAGCCCCCACGGTGGATGAATGGTTGTGGGTCCCAAGATCGGGTATCCCAAGAAGGGTCCTACACCACCTGTTGTTGGGGGTCCTTTGGTCGGTCTGGAGGGAAGGAGGTTACTACAGATGGCTCAACACATGGCCCTCTACGCATTTGGGCTACCCCGTTCATAGATAAAATAGCTGAACCGGCCGCGTTCCAGCAATGGTACGAGGTAGGTCTCACTAGAACAGGCCATTTGTGGGTGGGGGGATCCTTCCTAACCCTATTAGACCTCGAGGAGGCCCTGGGGCTGGGCAAACTTTCGCCGTTCCGCTATCTCCAGCTCAGGGGAGTCCTCACTGAACCTTTGTGGGGAGACCTTTGTTAGGAGAGATCTGAAACTGCTAATCTCCACCCGGGGCTCCAGGGGTGTCCTATCTCGCCTCTACAAACTCCTCTTACACTCGGCCCCCGGAGAACCCCCACCAGCCCGGACACAATGGGAAAGGGACCTCAGAGGGGCATTGATGATAAAAGATGGTCCAACATGTGCATCCAGGCTAACCGTTCGACGACCTCGCTTCAATACCGACACCAGGCCCTGAAGATATTGCATAGGTGGCACTATTCCCCCCGAAGGGGATCACTAGGATGATGGCGGGATACAACCCGCACTGTTGGAAATGCCAGAAAGCAAAAGGTGACTACATACACATGTGGTGGAAATGCCCCATGTTCAAAACGTACTGGGGAGAGGTGCTATCCTGGATCAAAGGTGTTGATGGAGTGGGTAGATCCTTGTGCCCGTCGCTTTTCCTCTTTGGGATTGACGTAGGAGATGACCAGGAGGAAACCCAGGGTCACATGCTACAGGTCATGCTGGTGGCGGCCAGGTGCTGCCTGGCCCAAAAGTGGAAGAGCCCTCATATGCCAGGAGAGAAAGACTGGGACAACAAGGTCCGGCCCATATACGACATGGAGTTTCTGACACATCTCATGGACGAATCTAGAACCAATATTGAGGAACCTTGGCTCCCCTTTTTTGACAAGTATGAACGCATGGCCTGAAGTGACAACAGCACGCCGGGGCCCGACGCAGTCACTAATGGCTAATGGGGACGTTGCCCCATGTGCATAAGGCATTACATTAATAATCACATCATAAAGACCGTAACAAGCTGAGCCCAAGACATCAGTGCGCAAGGAACTGACAGATTGTGTCTTGAAAAGTTTTCTGTGAGCTCGCTGAACAAACTAAATACCAGCGCCCGATTCATGGCTGAGGGTGAGGGAGGGAGGAGTGAGGGGGGGACAAGGGTTGTTATTAAAATGTTTTAAGGTGAATATTGATCACATGTAATGTATGATAACCAGAAAATGTCAATAAAATACGATTTTCAAAAAAGAACACACCCTAGGTTTTCACCTAAGTTCATTTCAAAGTTCCATGTTAATCAATCCATAGAACTTACTACCTTTCAAAATCCATCTAACTCAGCTGAAAGAAACCTCCACTTGATGTGTGGATGGTGATCTTGTACTATGTAAACAAAACTAAACTCCTAAGGAAAACAGACCAACTCTTTGTTTCCATAGCACCATATCAAAAAACGCCATCCCCAGATGGATAGTCAAATGCATGCAGCTCTTTTATTCCCTATCCAAAAGAGTTTTACCTTTCACTCCCAGGGCTCACTCTACCAGAGGTACCAGAGCTATCTTAGCCTTCATTGTAAACGTCCCTCTAGACGCCATTTGCAAAGCTGCTACACTGAGTTCCATTCATACTTTCACACATAAATATTGCATTGACACTCAATCTAAAACAGATTCACAGATGGGACAAGCGGTTCTAAAACATCCGTTTGTTGCTGTACCTTCTCACATCCCACCTCCTTCTCCAGATACTGTTCTCTAATCTAGAGAGGAGAGGGGGAGCTAAGGCAGAAGAAAATAGGAAGATCTTGAGATGCTTCAGGAACCGGAGGTGGTTCTCCTCAAGTTCTAGAGTGGCAGGGAGGCTGTTCCAGAGGGAGGCCCCAGCCGAAGACAGAGATCTACCACCAGCTAGTTTCTTTGAAAAACAACTTACCCTGAGGGAGTTAGAGGTAGAGGAGCAAAGAGCTTGAGAGGGGAGGTATTTGCAGAGGGATAGCTAAAGGTATTTTGGACCCAGTCCCCAGAAAGCCTTGTGGACAATGCAGAGGGTTTTGAATGTATTCCGTGCATCCAATGGGAGCCAATGGAGGGATTTCAGATCTGGAGAGATACGATCCCAAGGCTTGAGGCCAAGGGCAAGTCTTGCAGTCCTGTTCTGGATTAGTTGCAGAGGGCGGAGACTAGAGGCAGGTAGATTTAGAAAGAGGCTGTTACAATAGTCCAACCTAGAGAGAACCAGATCTTGGGAGACCATGAGCTTCTGGGGAAGGAGAGGAAAGACAGAGTACCTCTGAGGAGGTGCATTAGGAAGTTTGACTTTTTAGAGACATCAGAGATGTGGGCGGAGAAGGAAAGTGTGGAGTCAAAGATGATCCCGAGGTTCTTAGCCTCAGAGGTGGTGGTAGGAGGAGGGCCAAGGGAGGCCGGCCAGAGAGTGAGGGGAAAGGATGGTGAAGGTGTGCCGATGAGGAGGATCTCTGTCTTGCTGGCATTCAGACAAAGATCATTGGCGGCACACCAATCTTGAATGCAAGTTAGGCAATCAGGGATGAGAGAGGGAGAGGAGGTGGCCGAGGGCAGCCTGAAAATGATTTGATTGTCAGCGTAGCACTGGAAATTTGAGCAGAAAATGGCAATGCAGTGGGCGAGAATTGCCATTTTTTGGTTGAAAAGCCAGGGCGAGAGGGTAGACCCCTGGGGAACACCACAGGTAGAGAGGAAGATACATGATAGGAAGGACCCAAGTTGGACCTGGGAGGGTCGATCAGAGAGGAAAGAGGTCAGCCGGCCAGAACCTGATCAGTGATACCCAGGTTATCACGGAGACGGTTGAGCAGGATGGTATGGTTGACCGTGTTGAAGGCAGAAGAGAGATCGAGGAGGATGAGGACAGAGGGAATGTTAGAGTCAAGGTTGGAGAGCAGATCTTCATGGATGTTCAGGAGAGCAGTTTCCGTACTTCTGAAGCCAGACTGGTGGTCATGGAGACAGCCAACAGAATTGGATGAAGGTTAAGCTGAGAGATGGCTAACTTTTCCAGGAGTTTGCACAGAAAGGGACTAATGGAAATTGGGCGATAGTTAGCTGGACATGAATCATAAGCTGTGGGTTTCTTGAGAAGAGGATGCACAAGGGAGTGCTTCAGAGGGGAGGGGAAGGATCCTGAGGCAAAGGAGTGGTTGCAAAAATCAGCAAGGGCCGGAGCGAGGGTGTCAATGTGGTCCTCAATGGTTTTAGAGGAACAGGAATGAACCTGTTTTGACAAGGCTTTCATAGATCAGACTTGTCTAGCATCCTCGTCAGGGGAGAAAAAGGAAAGGACTAGAAGGATGGTGGGGGGGGTGTCTAAAGGAGGGTCAGCAAGCACAGATGGAGAAGGGAGAGGAGGAGTGGGGGTAGAGAGGCTGGACAGGATGTCCTGGGATTTTGAAATAAAGTGAGAGGCAAGGGCATTGCAAAGAGCCTGGGAGGCAACAGGAGGGGTAGAGACTGCAGCAGGGTTGGCCAGCTCCTTGCAGATTTTAAAGAGTTTGGTCGAGTTGTAAGATGCCGCAGAGACACGAGGTTGAATGTGGACTCTCTTCTTGGTGAGGACAGAGTCAGTATTGCCTTTGTCGCAGGCGACATACCAGTTTGTCAGAGGATTAACAAGAAGCCCTCCATTTCCTCAGAGCTGCTCTACACTTATGATTAAGTGTAGCTAGGTCGGAGTCATACTAGGAATTGCACTTGGATTTGGACTTCAAACGGATCCTCATGACAGGGGCAAGAGCATCAAGAGTATCAGAAATTGAAGAGTAGAGCAGAAACAGGGTTGTGTCAGGATGTGAGACAGCCAGAGGTGGAGGGGGGGAGAAAGTGGTGGCAAAAGCCTCAACTGACACACGCTTCATGGGCCAGATGTCCGAGAAGGTAGGTGGCAGTGTTGGGGTAGGCTTGGCTTGGGGGGAAGAGAGGGAGAGATGAGAGGAGAGGAGGGAGTGATCGCTCCAAGAGAGAGGAGTGGTCAGAGGGAGCGAGAGGGGGAGGTCAGAGGAGATCAAGACATCGAGTGTGAGCCCTGCAGAGTGAGTCGGGCCAGAGGGGAGGATGGACAGGGAGAGGGAGTTGCAGAGGTCACAGAAGAGTACAGAGGAGTCTAAATGTATATTGAGGTCACTGAGGAGGAGGAGTTGAGAGGTAGAGGCCAGGAGGGAGGAGGAGGGGTTGGCCCACTCCGCGAGAAATTAGGTGATTTAACCAGGAGGCTGGTAGATGGTAGCCACAGTAAGAGAATGGGTAGGCGAGAGAGAGAGCCTACAGACAAAGCATTCAAAAGATGCAGGAATCCACTCAGGAAAGATCAGGGCTACACACCCACCGGACCAGGAGGATCTGGGTGTGGAAAGGATCTTGTAGCCATCAGGGAGGAGAGTGTCAAAGGTTGTGACAGAACTACTATCATTTGTGGGTCTTGAAAGCATTCAGAAAGGCTGTATTGGAGTAAGCACACTCTAATCTAACAGTCGGGAACCTGGGTCTTGAGAAGACACAGAAGACCCTGCTTAGCAAGTTCAATTGAACAAGAGTGCATGCGGAAATTAAACCATTTTGCGCCTGTAGACCCGTCTGTCAGAAGACCTCGCTGAATGATGTACACGGGGCACCTCTACAAACGTTATCCATCAACGAGGTGCCCTTTCACCGGATCGGCATGGGTGTAGCCAGACCACTAAAACCTTGCAAACAGGCAATCGATATATTCCGTTCATGGTAGACTAGACAACCTGATACTTGGAAGTCTTTCTGATTTGAAGCAACACCACAAAGGTAATATTGAAGGTGCTCACACCAGTCTTCGTTAGAGTAAGACCACCCATCAACAAAACACTGGAACGAGTTTGCCCCTAGGAGAAATAACAATCAAAAGGTCGGCAAGAGAGGAGGATGACAACAGGACTTTTGGCAGCCACTGTTTGCCAACCAATATAAACAGTAACAAGATACTACAATGGAAAGACACCGCCAGAGCTGTGCAAGGCTCACTTGTGACTGCAGGTGTGTGCAGCATTAATTGCACAAGTTTCAGACTCCCATCACCTGGGAGCCGAGGGAGAGATGCTGGCAGCTGGCCACGTCCATTGTGCGAGAGGCTCGCTGGAGCAGTGCTGCGGAGGAACGCGGGAAGCATGCGAGAAGACAATCCATGCTGTTCGAACGCCACAGACTGCCCACTGTCCCAAGAAGACTCAGGAACGTGCAGAGACCCTCTTAGATGTAAGATGCAGCACATGAGATCTGGAGGGAACGTGGGGAAGAATCCTACTTGTTACAGTACCTGGAACACACCTGCTCACCACCAGGGAAGGGTTGTGGACTCCAACCATAAAGCTGTGAATTCTACAGGGAGATTCCCTGTTTACAGTGGAAGGGATACGTCCACTGGACCCACAGACGTGCAGAGACCCTCTTAGAGGTAAGAGGCAGCACAGGAGATCCAGAGGCGAGATTGGGAAGAATCCTCTTTGTTACAGTACCTGGCACAAACATACTGACCACCAGGGAAGGGTTGTGGACTCCAAAAATAAAACTATGAATTCTAGAGGGAGATTCCTTGTTTACAGTGGAAGGGATACGTCCACTGGACACCAGGGATGGGTCAAGGATCCCATCCAAGGAGAATAGAAGAGAAAGAGCCCAAGAGAAGGACTGTGAACAGTTGCTCATGAAATATGTGTCTGGGACGCAAAGCTTCAAGAAAGAAGAAAGTATGACATTCCTCTTCATAGTCACAGTACCTGGCAGGTTAGTGAAGCAGGTCTGCCACACTGCAGCAAGAGACTCACATGGATCTGGGACCCACTCCAGCAAGACTGGAAGTCAATTATTTGTTGCTGAAATCAAACCAAGTTAAATGAAGAGGCCAGAGGAAGGGAAAATTCCCACTTGCATTTTTGTGCAAATAAAAAAAGACACCAGAGGAAGGAAGGCATTCCCCCTGGTATTGTGAACTGTGATAAAAAACCTGAAAAGGTTCTGGGGAAGAGAATCATTCCCCCAGCCTTTGTGAACTGTGATAAAGAGCCGGAGAAGGGCCTGGGAAAGGGAGTCATTCCCCCAACTATTGTGAACTGTAATAGAGACCTGAGAAGGGTTAGGGGAAGGGAGTCACCCCCCCACCCCCAACTAGTGTGAACTTAATAAAGGAACCTGAGAAGGGCCTGGGGGGAAGGCAGTCATTCCCCTAAATATTGTGAACTGTGATACAAAACCTGAGAAGGGCCTGGGGAAGGAGGGGACCCATTCCCCTGGCACTAAAAAAGAAACAAGATACCTGGAGAAAAGGGAGGCATTCTCCAGGAATCCAATAGTGAAGAAACCATTGTCCAATAAGGAAAGTTGATGTTCGAGCTGTAACTTTACAGCATCACAAACTGGAACTTTGTCTTGTATCTTGGAAACGAACTGACACCTGGTAAAGGGAGTAATTTTCTCAGACAAAGTTCCCCTCTACAATTTGAACTATAGTCTGTCGTAAACAAGAAGGGACCCATTCTTTTGGACAAAGTCAATCCAATACCTTAAGTTTTGTTACAAGTGTGAGGGACAGGCCTTTTGACGCACAACAGTGGACTCTTCATTTACTTGGACATTCTGACCGAATCCATACTACTTTATTTGAGACAGGGAAACCCTTCGTAGAGTTGGGGAGAGATAGGTTTCCTCTTAATTTTCGATTACATAAAACTCTTTGCCAACAATCATGCCACCTGCGTGTCAGTCTCCTTCTTCTGCACCTTTACAGTATGCAATTTACACTAAGTGTCAATAACCTACAGGTTTTGTATTCAGAAGTAATTTTCTTAATTTAATTGTAAGGTGTAAACAATTTCAGTTCCCCCTATCCAACCTGGGCGAGTGTTCGGATGACTTTAAATGGTAATAAGCTCTCCTGCTCTCTCACCTCACAAAGGATTTCACCTATGAATTTAAGAATAACGAGTTGCATGCGTTTTACACTATTCTTTTACAATGTGTGCATTATTTTCTGTGAATACAAACCATCTAAGTGAGCTTTTTTCCACAGACCTCTGTTTAATAACAATGGCTGCCACCAGAGGCAAATTATTAATAATTTTCTATCAGGTTATGGAGCTTCATGACTGCTTCATTGCCCAAACAAATTCACTATGTCGGTAGGAACACAGGGCTTCTATTTTAATTTGTTAATATTTTACAGGAACAAAACTTACATTTGACAAAAGTGCTGACAGTTTTACACTGCACACTCAATACACAATTGCACAAGGCCTTATGAAATGAAATCTTAATTTGCACTTAATTACAATTAGGAACAAAGTGCACTTTACTTAAACTGCTTCAGTGTCCCTCAACATTAGGATCCCCTTTTGTGCCTAGACTATTGTCTCCTCCTCCCACAACTCCAGGGATTTAAGGCAATCAGGATTTACATTTGGGCTCTTGTGCTTACTTTTAAATTGTATTCCTTATTTTTGAAAATCAGCCTGGGCCCTCTGAGATTTGGAATCCTTCAATCAGCAAGGTCCCCAATCCCCTCCACTTTGGCTTTGTGATGCTTCTTATTCTCATTGGCTTTTTCTATCATCATAAACTCCTACAGGATACACCCCTTCATCTTTTTTGCATAGTTCAGAATTCTAACCGTGTGAACAGAAAAATGGGTAGGGAATCGTACTCCTCATGTTGACAGAAAATGTGTTTTTACCTTGCATGTTTTGACAGGAATGTGGTAACTTAACGAAACAAAAACCATCAAGATGTTTGCTGTAATATGCACGATTTGACATGGCGCACAATTCAGTGGCATATTTCTTTATAGAGTAATTGATTTTTCATAATTGTATTCATTTTCATAATTGCGGGAAATGCAAATTTGGTACAAATTAAAGAGGTGTTTTTAAATACAATAGTTTCAGGTTCCTATCATTTTCAATTAAAATGTTATGGATTTTATTTGATTATAGCTTTTATTTCAGTGGTACAACGTCGGATTTGTACTTACTATGATAGAAAATGCACCTATTTGAAATGCCATTTAAATCTACCACCTGTCCTCAGGGTTCCAGCTCTAATATGCTCTCCTCATAAGTGCTTAATACAAGCACCAACATGTATTATTTTCACTGTGAATAAACCTCGTGACTATAGTCCCATGATGCAAGTAGGCACATTTTGTGAGGGGTTCAAGTTGGCTGAGGTGACAGCTCCCTTTTGTGCTCTGCGCTATCTGATCGGAGGGCTGAGTTTTATACACCTGCCAACGTTCACAATGTCATTTTGATTGATGCAGCTCATTTTGAAGTTTTGCAATGAATTCAGGCATAGGTTTTTTATGAGCTGATTGTACAGTCGAAAACGGAATTCCAGAATGTTAAGGATTGTTTTATTAAAATATCCTTTCAGTCACTCTAGAGGGTGGGGGCTGCCTTTCTCAGATGTGAATCTTAGTTTACACATAGTTATCACACTTTCAAGCTGGATTGAAGATGGACGGAACTGGCACAATCTGATTCCTTGGGCTCTTTTCCCAGTATGAAAGACCCCACAAGCATCAACCAAATTTTCCCCATTTGATCTGGTGTAATTGCAAAATCCCAGAGACGACCTGGATATCCTGCCAGAGGAGTGGGTAGCACCCAACAGCCGACCGACCAGTTACCATTCCACCTTCAGAAACACCAGAGAGTATATGGAAAAGGTCCAACAGTTGGTCAAAGCCGAGAGCAGGCCAAAGTGAGGCTACAATCAAGAAGCGTGGCTACATATTTTCCAATTGAAAGACCAAGTGGTGGTCAAGTTCCCACCGCCCAGAACAAACTGTTTGGCCGATGGCGCAGGCGATATAAAATCACAGTGAAAGTCTACCCGCTAACCTATTCAGTACAGGATGAAAGCCATCTGAGCCCCATCACATCAACAAGCTTAAGACATGGAGAGAAAATAGTAATCCCAAATGGCTTGTGCGGTATACAAATAAAACCCGAAATGTCCTCTACCTATGGAGATATGGGGAGTACCCACTCCAATGGTATTTACTAGCCCAGAACACCAAAAGCTAGCTCAGTGGACTGAAGCCTGTGCTGCTTTGTTCTCAACAAAACCTGAGCAAGTGCATGGGCTCATTCATAAAATATGCACCCCTCTAGGAAGTAATATGGCTAAAACCACTCTACTAGAGGCCTGGAAGCAGATCTGTGGCGAGTTAAAGAAGAGGCTTCACCTGGGGGTGATAGCAAAATCACATAGTGAATGGTGACCCACACTTGTCCTCGTGCCTAAACCAGACTAGACATGAAGATTCTGCATAGAGTTTCAACGGATGCCTTCTCACTAACTGTAGAGTGGAGCATTTCACTTTAGTGTTTCATGGATGTCACACCAGACCACTTTATAAGCCAAATAGAAAAAATGTACACACAGTACACAAATATATTTTTGTACCATAAGATCATTGAAGGAGTGCTTGGTATAGTTGCCACTATTACACAGGGAAAATTACAGCTGACAAATTAAATGCTATTAGAAATTACACTAGGTTAAAATGTCAGAGTGTGGAAGAGTTGTATCTCAGACTTGATTTTTATTCAAGGTAACCTCGTTAAGCACTCTATTTTTAAGTAGGGTTGCAAATTATGTTGCATCGTAATGCTGCAGTACTCTCCCAAAGGAGCACAAGCTAGTTGTTTAATAACTGTAGATTAATCCTTGTTTGATTATGGACAGGTTTCTGGCATGAATTCCTGGTAAGTGTGTTCCATGCACCAATTGATATTTCATAGGGTATTTTTGTGCATCTTCCGGAGCTCATGATCATTGATTTCTTTAACAGAGTGGCTGCAGAAAACCTACTTTTGCATAACAGAGAGCTTCTGTTTAAGGGGGAGGGCAGACTGTTCATTTAAATGTGTTCATTTTGTTGGTTAGATTGTCTCTTATCACTGCATTTATTCGTGCTTTAATATTGCATTATTTAATAGTGTGTTGCTTTTAGTACCATTGTATTTTGCACTGCATATATTGTGCAGAGAATTAGCTACTGGTGACAGTGCCTTTCTCTCATGTTACAGAAAGAGAAAACTCTGTAGCCTAGTCTTTCATCTGTCTGACCTCACTACACTACAATAAGAACTCTGTGTTGTGGGCCAGAGGAAGAGGCTTAAGGGGCCTGATGCAGCCCACAAGCCTTATGTATGGTAACCCTTGTCTAGATGCTGCCCTGATTCTTTATGCCACACTAACGCCCTACTAAATTGGGTGGCTATGCAAGGTTCAAAACTCTGCTTCCTATCTCATTTGTGAGCACCAAAAGCCCCAACAACATCCCTGCATAGATCTGCTCTGGATTCTGGCAGGATCTCATTAAAGCGGTTATTTTTGGGTTTTGAATATGTGCAAGGGAAAGCCCCAGGATTCCTTGAGGACAAGGACTATAGGCATCTCCCCTCCAAAGACCTCTAATCAGCCAACGAGCTTCGTCTTGAGGCTCCTTGCTTCCCATATGTTGAAAGGGCATATAGAAGATGCTCAGACACTGCACTTAAGTTTGCAACCTCTAGCCCTTCCGTAATTATAAAGCTGGCTTGTTGCCTTGCTAGAAAACTATTGAAAAGGTGGACGTTCAACTGATCACATGAGCTCTTTCCTATTTTATAACCCCAATATGGATTTCCCCTCCTCTGCCTCTTCTTTTTCTTTTCTTTATGCACTTTTTTTTTCTTTCGGTCTCACGCCTCTCATTTCTCACCTCTTACTCTCAATTATACGGTCACTCAGAAGCGTTGCTATGGGGGAAGGGCTGAGGGGGCTATAGCCCCGGGTCTTTGGGTTGTAGCCCTGGATAGAAGCCCAGGAACTACAGCCAGAAGGCTAGCTAGCCCCGAGTCCCGGCAGTCTCAACATTAGCGTAGCTCCAGACCTAATCCAGACCTAGCAACACCCCTGCCGCTACTCTTACCCTTTTCATCTTGCTTGCTACCTTGTTTAGCGCATCAATAGTTTTTTTAGCGTGTATAATATTCAAAATGAGACGAAAGCTTAAACAAGTGAGTCAGAAATAACCAACATCGACATCTAATAGATGGTGCCATGTGTCACACTTTTAAGGCTTTCTAATTACTTGTCCGTTTGCACAAAAAAGAAAGGAACAAGAATATGGCCAGAAGCCAAGTTGAAGGAAAGACTAAATTAATAATTTCCAGTCCAAAAACGTATTTCGCACTAAGAGTTTATCTAGTGTTGCCATGTGCACTATTGTATGAGAAAGTTGATTAATTACTTTAACATTTAATGTGCAAGGTTTGTGCACTCTGTGTTGTGCACTCTATGTTCAACTGATAGAGAGGGGACTAGTACTTTATTTTATGTGCTAGTTGTTTTGCACATTATATGGTATGTTTTAAATGGATATTCGGTCACAAGCTGGGTAAGTACATAAAAGACAACCACGTTCATAGTTCTAAACTCATCTCATACCCAAAATGAGCAACGTATCTCAATTTTCAAGCGACATCAATTGATTTTGGTTGAAACTTGCACCATTTAATAGCTAATAACGGTACTTTGTGTGGGACAAATATATATATATATATATACATGTATATATATATATATGTATGTATATAGAATTATAGGTGGGCGACCATCAAATAAGGGGAAATATTCACCCAATGGCTTCTGAGTGGCACATGAAAGTCAACAAGAGCGAAGTTGTTGGAGCTTTCATTCATGCGGAGGCCCGGTGTCTTAGTTTTCCTGTCTAGCAAGAGGCTGGCCGACAGTGCACCTTGGTGATTGGGACTCTGTTTCAGCGGCTCTTTTGATGAGGGTGCTGGTGCTACTTTTGGCTGTTGCTGCTAGGCCTCAGATTAAGTGTTTACTGCAGGGAACTGATAATTAATGTGTCGTTGGTTTTGTTTACAGTAAATTAAGCCATGCAGCAGGTTGTCATATATTAGGCTCAGAACAACTGAGAAAGATTCAATTACTGTAGTTTTACAGAATAGCAACTTGTCAGTGGCAAGCAAAAAAGTGTATACAGCATCTACTGATGTCACTATAGTGAGGAAAAACTCTTTTCCACTGCAGTTACACCATTGTGGGTGATTATCCTCTTTCTAATCTAGTGATTTGTATAATGGTTCTACGGCATCCGAATAAAACAATAAGTTAGTGACTCTTATCACTGTGTGTCTTTGGTATTTTTATTTATTTTATTTATTTATTCAGATTTATTTAAAGCGCACATCAGCCCGGGGGCATCATGGCGCTGTTACATGAATACATACATAGTCTGGTTACAATGGAAGGAAGATGGTTACAAAGCAATTTTCATTACAGGAAGCATTTCGTATCGAACACTTTTCGTATCAGATGTGTGCGAGCTGAGGTGGGTGAAGGGAAGGTGGAGTTAGTTGAATAGCGTGGTTTTGAGGGATTTGCGAAAGAGATACAGAGATGGTTCTGCTCTAAGCGCGTTGGGGAGGGCATTCCATAGCTTAGGTGCTATGTGAGGGAAGCCAATGCCGCCGGCTTTGGCTCTTTTTACAGTGGGTACTTGGAGTTGGTTGGCGTGGTGACTTCTTCTGGGGCGGATGGAGGAGTTCTTGGTTATAGTCTCAGATAGGTAGGGGGGTGCTGTGTGGTTAATGCATTTGTGTGTGAGGGTGAGGATTTTAAAGTTGATCCTTTCCTTGACTGGGAGCCAATGGACGCGTCTTCTGGCCTGTGAGATATGGTCAGTTTTGGGGATGTGTAGTGCAGCACGGAGGGCATTGTTTTGCACTATTTGGAGCTTGTTTAGGTTTTTTGATGAGGTGCCTGCCAGGAGGGCATTACAGTAGTGAGAGAAGTGTGCAGCATTGGAGAGGTGCGTTGTGAGAATGCTGTGGTCGACCAAATCGAATGCTGCAGAAAGGTCGAGTAGGAGGAGGAGGGCAGGTTTGCCTGTGTCCATTATTTTAGTAATCTGATTTTTTAAATCTAGAAGAGCAGTTTCAGTCCCATGGCCTTTGCGGAAACCTGACTGTCTTTTGCCTAGGATGGTGTTTGTTTCCAGGTAGTGTTGGATTTGATTGTGTGCAGCTTTGTCCAAGATTTTAAGGAGAAAGGGGACGGTGGTGATGGGGCGGTAGTTGTTAGGGGAGGAAGGATCAAGGGAGGGTTTTTTTAGGAGCGGGCGGACCCAGGCTTCTTTTAGGCATTGTGGTACACTTCCAGATGTGAAAGAGGCATTGATAAAAGCCGTGATGATGGGGGTGAGGTATTCTGCGCTCTCTTTGATTACGGAGGGTGGGCAGATATCCCCTTTGCAAGTGGAGGGTTTGATTTTTTTAAGGAGGTCATTGACTCCGAGACTTCTCTGAAGGCAAAAAGGGGTGTTTGTGATGGGGAGTTGTTGGTGTGAGGTATGGGCGGGCAGGTGGGGGTGTTGAGAGCTTTGCGTTGGGAGGCTCTTTTGTCTTGGAGTGATTTAACTTTGTTGAGGAGAGCAGCCTGGATGCCTGTACACCATGCTTCATCCTTGATGATTTTGTCTGGGCTAGAGGCTGGTGTGGTGAGTTCTTTGAATATGGAGAAAATTTCTCTTGATTTGGAACTGGCATTAGTGATTCTCTGGTTGTAGGATTCGGATTTAGCAAGGAATATGGCTTTTTTGTAGGTCAGAGAGATCTCTTTAAAGTCTTTAAGCGAGGATTGATTAGGCGCTGCTTGCCACCTGGTTAGGGCTTTGCATTTCTTGGTGCGTAGGACGGATAGTTCTTCAGTGAACCAGGAGTTGCAGTGCATAGATTTTTTCCCTTTTTTTTCTTCTAGCGGGGCAATGAGATCGATGGCTTGAGTGAGTGTGCTGGAATAGATGTTGGCTAGAGATGTAGGGTCAGTGGGGAATGGATGCTTGAGTTGTGAGGTATCAAGGAGAGGGGCGAGGTTGGCAGCAGTGAGTTTTTTGGAGCTTCTTACTTTAGCGGGTGGGGCATGGGTTAAGGTTTTATGAGTAGGCGTGGTAGGAATGGTAAATTGGATGAGGTGATGGTCCGTCCATGGAAGGGCTGAGATGGAGGTAATTGCCGATGAGCAGTTGTGATCAGCTAGCCAGTCAATGGATCTGCCTTTGCTGTGAGTGGGTGCAGTAACTTTGTGTTCGAACCCCATGTTAGATAATTCTTTGGCTAAATTTGCGGCTGCTTTGTCCTTCGGGTCAGCTAAGCCAAGATTAATGTCCCCTAGTAGGATGCTTTTGGTGGTGCTTTTGCAGTTGTTGCCTATGTTTTGGACTACTCATTTTGTATTGGTATTGGACTACCTCATTTGATTGGTTTGTCCTTACGAAAATGGCCAGTGTTATGTACGAAGCATGTGTTGGCAAAGTCGATGCAAAGTATGGGTAAATAGCTACATTTTGAATCAATGGAACACTACTATTAAATTAATTAAGATCTGATGTTAAAATGAGATTTGTATGTGCACAATTAAAGGTGGGTTAATAGGTGCTATAAACAGAGTAAAGGTTCAGTATAGCCACTCTGTGATCTGTTTGCACTTTCTTCAACAACATCCATGTACGTGCAGATCCAGATTTTGCGACTAATAGCCTATTTCTCATCTCTGAGGTGTTTTTTGTACGTCTAATGGAGGTTCAATAGAAGACGCTCTTTAGTATTGATACATAATATAGGTATCAGATCTCGAAAACCAATACATTCATCGCGTGTATCCCATTGATGGCAACTTTACCAATAATAACGGGTATGCTGATCTTTTAGGCATTTAAATTCTTCCTTTGGACAGCCACAAAGTTCCCTGTAAATATTAGGGATTTACCAATTAGTAGATTTAAATATTCAGCCGGATTCCGAATAGTTGGACAAGTATTCAGCCGGAGCCGAATTACGGGCCAAATATTTGCCTTTTTAATAAATAAAGTTATGTAGACAAGAAAAACACTTTGTTAATTAAATGCAAACTTTAAAATATGTATATCCATTCTTAATTCTGCATTTCTTTTGTTTGTCTACGGAAAATGTTTGTGTGAACCATTAAAGGAATACATTATTCAATAACAGCACAGTTTGTACTTGTGTGCATTCAAAGGTGTTGCCTGTTTGGCAGGGCCCAAGCAACTAAAACTCGAACCAAAACTATAGTATGAATCAATGCAATCACTGTGATGGCAGTGTGATGAATCTGGGGGATTCATCACTAATATTTCGATGATAACCTCCTCTTATGTGGCCAGGCGACATCTGCTACCTGATATTGATCCTGAGCATGGGGTAGCAATATGAGGGAGGATCACATGTGAGGAGACGGCATCCGGGGAGATGTCATTACTCCATCAGGTGAGACATTGTATCCCCTGTTTTCCCTTGAGAATAACCTCCCCATGTCTGAAACCCTGATGGTGTATTGCCATGTGTCCACTCCTTTCCGCATGAAGAACAGAGAAACCCCTTTTATCAAGTCTGTGTACCAACCATGCCAATCTGATGGAATTACCTTTTTCAATTCCACTTGTCGGTCCAGCAGAAAAGAATTGCCATCAAAACCTTTTAAAAAAGCTCATCCAAGTTCAATAACTCAATCATTGTGAATGTTAGCATGTCCACTCTTAGATGGAATTGTGAATGTTAGCATGTCCACTCTTAGATGGAATTGTGTATGTTAGCATGTCCACTCCTTGATGGAATTGTGAATGTTAGCATGTCCACTCCTTGATGGAATTGTGAATGTTAGCATGTCCACTCCTTGATGGAATTGTGAATGTTAGCATGTCCACTCTTTGATGGAATTGTGAATGTTAGCATGTCCACTCCTTGATGGAATTGTGAATGTTAGCATGTCCACTCTTTGATGGAATTGTGAATGTTAGCATGTCCACTCCTTGATGGAATTGTGAATGTTAGCATGTCCACTCTTTGATGGAATTGTGAATGTTAGCATGTCCACTCCTTGATGGAATTGTGAATGTTAGCATGTCCACTCTTTGATGGAATTGTGAATGTTAGCATGTCCACTCCTTGATGGAATTGTGAATGTTAGCATGTCCACTCTTAGATGGAATTGTGAATGTTAGCATGTCCACTCTTAGATGGAATTGTGAATGTTAGCATGTCCACTCCTTGATGGAATTGTGAATGTTAGCATGTCCACTCTTAGATGGAATTGTGAATGTTAGCATGTCCACTCTTAGATGGAATTGTGAATGTTAGCATGTCCACTCTTAGATGGAATTGTGAATGTTAGCATGTCCACTCTTAGATGGAATTGTGAATGTTAGCATTTAGAAGTACGCCGGATAGCCCTCTGAGAAAGATACACTAGAATTTGCATTTAGAAGCTGTCCCCAATTAGCCTCTCTGTGAAAGTTGAATTTAAAATTGTTCCCACCTGCATTTAGAAGTGTACTCAGTCGCATTTAGAGGCTGCGCCTGATAGCCTCTGTGAAAGTTGAATTTAGATCTGTTACCACCCACATCAGAACTGCTCCCACCTCCATTTAGAAGTGTACCCAATTGCAGTTGGAAGTTGCGCCGGATAGCCTCTCTGAGAAAGTTGAATTAGAATTGTTCCCTCTTGCATGTAGAAGTGTACCCAACGGCATTTAGAAGTCTACCCAATTGCATTTAGAATCTGCACCCAATAGCCTTTCTGCGAAAGTTGAATTTAAATCCGTTACCCGCATTAGAACCGCTCCCACCTGCTCCTGGAAGTGTATCCAATTAGAGTTGGAAGTTGCACCGGTTAGCCTCTGTGAGAAAGTTGATTTAGAACTGTTCTCTCTTACATGTAGAAATGTACCCAACGGCATTTAGAAGTGTACCCAATTGCATTCAGAAGCTGCACCCAATAGCCTCTCTGTGAAAGCTAAAATTTAGAACTGTTCCCACTTGCATTTAAAAGTGCACCCAGTTGCACCTGAAAGTTTGCACCCAATAGCCTCTCTGTGAAAGTTGAATTAAGAACTGTTCCCCCTCGCAACTAGAACTGTACCCCGCACCTCCTCAGAGAAAGTTGAATTAGAATTGTACCCTCTTGCAATTAGAAGTGTATCCAACAGCATTTTAGAAATGCACCCAATTGCATTTAGAAGCTGCACCCATTAGCCTATCTGAAAGCTGATTGTAAAACGGTTCCCACCTGCATTTAGAAGTGTACCCAATAGCATTTTAGAAGTATACCCAGTTACACTTGAAAGCTGCACCCAATAGCCTCTCTGTGAAAGTTGAATTCAGAACTGTTCCCAGCAGCATTTAGAAAGTGTACGAGGGTGTGAACTAAACGATGATAATGACTGAACGAATGTGTGGAGCGGACGAATATGAGGAACGGACGAATATGTACAACAGACGATGCTTAATATGCTTTGGAATGAAGGAAACACTTGAAAACATACATCATTACCACACCCCACGCTTACTCTCCCTCTTACACCACCACTCATCTAGAACACAGAGATACTATGACACCATTCGGTATAACTGTTCTCATATCCACATCTCCCTCTTACTCCACATCACTCTAAGTAATCATTGCTGGATTCACACCCCCCAGCCAGGCGTTCTCCTCAGGCCTAACGCAGCCACACTCGTTCTGGGTAAAACCGACCAGAGCAAACACATACTCCTGACCTCTCAACCACCACACCTACAACTAAGAAGCAGCTACCACTCGATTTCCGCACCAGCTGCACACATACCTAGTGCGCACACGCACTTTTGGACTCCCTCTACTCTCTATACTGACCTGAACTTCGGTTCCCGAGGGCGTTCAACCTACCAGCGCCTTCAGACCATACCAATGGTATATAAGGCGCTATATAAATGCAAAATAACAATAACAACAACAATTTACAATGGACTTCTGTTCCCAGAATTCACAAGTTACTGGGACGAAGAAGAGGAGGAATTGAGAAATGTGGAGCAAGAGAGACTGTGTAAGCTAGTGAGAGCTCTGGTGTTTCCTGGTACACACAAGTGCCTGGGAATTTAAGCAGCCCAAACAGAGTGGGAGGCAGCTGCTGTGGCGACTGGCGAGAGAGTTGTACCTCTCTGCACATAGTGGAGGGTCGAGAAGCCAGAACCACTGCGGTGGAGCAGGGCAGCGCACCACGGGAAGAAGGAACTGCTAAGCCAAAGGCTAATGCGAGAACGTCAGGAGCCGGTGAAGAACTCCTGGGCGTTTGCAGAAGGTGAACTCACTTATTGGAACCGTGAGAGCAGCAGGCATGCCGAGTGGAGCCCACAGTGAACCAGTGAACCAAAGAAAGCAAGCCACGAGAAGGAAGCAAGGAAATCCTTCACCGGCTGACCGCGAGTGTTGATACTGGTGCCTACAGAAACTGTTGAGTCCTCTTCAGAGCAACAGGGGCA
Organism: Ambystoma mexicanum; assembly: GCF_040938575.1. Taxonomy (NCBI): domain Eukaryota; kingdom Metazoa; phylum Chordata; class Amphibia; order Caudata; family Ambystomatidae; genus Ambystoma; species Ambystoma mexicanum. The sequence goes on along the minus strand of NC_090933.1, from coordinate 19,395,261 downwards.
CTGGGGCGTACCAGCGAGCACGCTCAGTGAATAATTGAAAGTTCCATACCTAAGAGAGAGCAAATCAATTGACATAGTGAAGCAAAGGCAATTAAGTCACAAATTAACCTTTTGCTAATGTGTAAATGTACACCGTGCCGATAGGAAGATAGCAGAAGGAGGATAATATATCAGGCAGATACGTTATCCAATATCGTATATAAGCAGCCTTTGCAATGGGTAGAAAATCTGAGTAAGCAGAAGTCCTGGCAGGTGAATAGACGAGGCAGTCACAAGTGCGTGGACATTGGAAGTCCTGGCAGGCAATCTCAAGTGAGTAAAGCAGAAGTTCTGGCAGGTGAGTACACCAGGCAGTTGAATAGGCAGTGTGTGAAGCATGTGTTTGCATGCAAGCATTGCACTTGGCCAAGAGAGGCCCAAAGAACTGTTCTAAAGAAAACCAACATTGCGAAGTCAAACAAGTTCAGTGTGCAGGTTTTTCACTTAGTCAAGAAAGGCCCAAAGACCATTCTGAAGAAAACCAACATTGTGAGGACAACAAGTTGAGCGTGCAAGTGTTGCACTTGGCCAAGAAGGGCCCAAATAACTGTTGTGGATAAATAGTCAAGGAATAAAGTATCCACAGGAAGGGAACTACCCTCTGGAACCAAAAACGTCATCCTTGAAGAAACCTTTTATTGTCATTTTTCTTCATGAACACTCCCTGAACCAATCAAGGTTGTGTAAGAGTCGGAATAGAATGTTGGGACGCAGTGCAGTTTTGTTTTTGACACCCTGACATGGACAGAGCCTTAGTTTGTATTTAGGTAGGGAAATTCCTCTTAGAGCTGGGTCAGAGAGGCCTTTCCCCAACCCCTTTTAATTTCAATAAACATCTTTAACCAAAAATATGGCAAACTTGTGTCTGACTCTCATTTCTGACTCGTCACAGGAGACTGGGATGTGTCTACTTGTACTTTCAAATGTTCCCTTTGAGGCTGCCCCTTTTCAGCCTTTTTGCTCCATCCAGGCACTAAAACACAAAATGAGTGATTGCATCAATTAGCACACTGCTGACTGCTAAAGTGGTACTGAATACAAATGTTTAGGTTGCTAAATCCGTGCTTTCTACCTGTGGTACTGAGTTGGGATGAGTATATTTCTTTCTTTTTCTGGTAGGGAATATATGTGGTGTTTTGGGGCATGGTAAAAGACTGACTAAACCATATAGGGAATGCTGCGTTCTCTATGGTTCTCTGCTGACCTATTGGGAAGGACAGTGTGGATTTTCAGATCTTTAATTGGCATGTCCATGTTTATTGGACTTATTTGTTTCACTTGTACATCCATTTGGTCCAATGTTTCTAAATCTTAAACTTTTATCTCCTTGTCTTTATTAAACAAATATCCCTCTTAACTCTAATGTTGGGAGGAATATTTCTACTGTTACAGACTAGTGCATTTTGGTTATAAAAATGTGGTCAGGCTCTTTAGTAACATCTGCCACTTTTACTTAATTCAAAGGGACTCATTTTGGCAACATGGGAAAGTTGTAGGGCAGGATTTTGTATTCTATGTTTCAATATTACAAGCACATCTCTGCTGCAGGCACACGTCCCTTTGAGACATCTTGCTTGCTTTATAATCTTGGCCTGTAGGCTGAATACAGTTCTTTCCTGCAGGCACACTACGTGCTGAGCTGTTTTACTCAGGGTTTGGAACTTACTTGGATCTCTGCAAGAGATATATTAATCCGCTTAATTATATTATTTGGTGGGATTGTAACCAGTAACCTTCAGATTGTACACAGGTGATCAACAAATTAATAAGCACGTAAAGAAAATACAATTTCCCAATAGCGACTTCATAAACTATTGTTCCAGCTCAATGGTCTTCAACTGCAAAATACAGGGAAGACCATAGATACATAATAAATATGGACAGTTTTGCTTGAGCTCACCCCTCCCCAGCAAACCACCAGATGAGTCTGCTTGTCCAGCACATGAGGACAGGGACTTGGTTTACACTTTTGCACCACTGCTCTGCCTGAACTCATTAAAAAAAGTGACAGCATTTGTTTTATGATCATTTTAAAGGATAAGCATGACATGCCTGAATGACTCCAGGCACACAGTCAAAATAGTACTTTGTGTATTTTGCAGCGGAAACAATTCGGCTTCGAGTGATAATTGGAGTATTCTGCCAAAGCTGAATAGCTCATTTTCAGCTGGAATTCGGCGGAATACTTACTCAAATGTGATTTACAGTACACCCCTAGTAAATATGTATATAAACACATCAGCAGGAACAAAATAATATGGATGCACCTTGGTTCCAAGAAACTCTGAAGTAGATTCGAATGAAGTTTGTTTTCTTTCCTTTTGAGTACTCATGTTTGCTCAGCTGAGTGTAGGGGGCCGTGTCTCCTGAGGTACAGCTTCCACTCCGTCAGTACGACTTATTATGCCAGAACAAAAACAAGGGATCGAGGCAGCAGGATTGCCCACATATAGCCTTATTTCCCCAGAATGTTGGTATTTGGAATAGTAGCTTCTGACCATGTCAGTGATCAAGCTCACATTGTTGTGTGTGTTGTGTGAATGTTATGTCACACCACATGACCTTAATACGTCTTTTAGGCAAAGATTAAAAATGTCTGTGAGATTACATATGTTAAATATTTGCACGTGTTACATCTCTCATTAGTCATGTTGGAGTCTTGAACTAACACAAATAAGAAAGAGAAGGGAGGAAAATAAGTAACATTTCTAAGAATGTAATATATCATAATTTCTTTAAATATATTTTTCCAACAATCGGGGATCCTTGTTCCTTTGGCGAGCTCAGTCTTTGCTTCAGTTGTGGGGTGCTGGCCTTTGCTTCACATCGCAATTTAAGAATTAATCTAGGTTAACCACTCTGAAGTAAAAATAATGTCCAGCCCTCTGCACTCAATAAGGGATATAATAATGAAAAATGATCCTTTATTTAATTTTGAAAGACATCTGTGCATCTCTTTTTAATTTTTCAAGAACAGTTATTAATCCTATTAGGGGTGTAGTGTAGCTCCTGAAGTATGTAATATTGCTATATACAGAGAGCACTAGATGGAAACATATGATTTTGATCAATTCATCAAATTTGGCTCTGTCGCCTTTTTTCTTTAAGTTTCCAAGTTATTGATGGTATTCCATACTTAGCTCCAAAAGCTAAGTATGGAATGCTGAGATGACCCATGTGGCAAATGTCTTTTTATTCAAAGTCTCAAGCAATTCATCTTTAGACCTACGTTCTGTTTTAGGGCTCAAACTTTTAAGTTTGACTTACCGAAATACGGGAAGGAAATCCTGTCTTTGTTGCTCTTTATAAAGAAATCTATCATTATTATTTAAACAATTTCTATTGTTGATCTTGTTTGCGAAATAAGACTTTTTTTCAAAAGGGGGGAGTAAAAGCTTGCACAACTGCAACATGTTCTAAAGAGCGGAATAATATTGTACCTGTCGAGACCCTCCCATATAGTATCATATTTAACAAATCTTAATTGCACATTCTCAATCTATTTTTTCATAGTGTCCAGGAGAACCCGAACCTAAGCAGAAATCATTTGCAGGACCAGGGCATATTAATGTATTTAGAGTTAAAAAGTGCATCTTCATGGGACTTACAGGCAGGAGATATGATTGTGTTGCTGCCCAATAACATAGGCCGAACTCTCGCACTGATGGGCCATCGCCTATTAAAAAGTCACCTGTTCTTTCGATTTATTATTAGATCTTTAATAGGGCAAAATAATTCACACATTCTAGACACTAGCTAGTTAAAGGAATTGTGCGAAACAGATTTAGAGGTGTGTTAAGAAATGAAAAGAATTGATGGGGGTCTAGTCCTTTGTAGAGTATGTAGTCTTATTATATGTGTGTACGCACATATACATAAACAGGAAATCATGTTCTAGTGTGCCTAGTGTTTCAATTGATATAGATTCTGTGCAAGTTATGAAATGAAGGCATTTTAGGTCCTTCTCTGACCTCTTCTTTGAGATTCATCTGACATATATGAATATGTCCCAGTATTTTTAATAGAGGGTCAAACAATTTTGAATCTTTATCAATATTTAACTGCCACCCAGTACTTTAGGATAAACCTTTAATACTCGCTTTAGTGGAATCCCATGTCTCAGGATAGGAGCTGATACTGGGGTGATCACAGGGGTTACATGATGCAGGGCACAGAGAAGGAAAGTGTAAGGTTCCCCAGCCCATCTGTAACCTGAATTTCTTACCCTTCCCATGAAACCTTGCATACCTGCTATGATAACAAGCCCCCTTGAGACAACACTATCTGCTGTGAACCTCATTTTTTTTACAATACCCTTTGCCAAACCAGGTGCCTGAAGTAGAAAAGACTTGTATTGCACATTATGTGACAAGTTATATGTGTCACTAATCCTGTGTATAAGAGATTCAACTGTAACAGTGGAACCTTTTGGGGAAAATCAATTACTGTGGGGTCAATATCCGAAAGTGGTTTCATGATGGCTGATGAACCATGAGCTGCTTCCTTTTGGTGCTTGGCAAACTTTCAGGAAATCAGGTCATAGAGCATGAGAGGTATCACACAGGATATTGGCAATCCACAGAAGAGCCAAACAGCTGCAGGATTTGGGGGGGCAGTGTGATAGGCAAATGGCAGACATCACTTGTAAGCTCACTCCATGCAACAGTGCTGACACACGTGGAACGGCGTCTAGCAGCTGCTGAACAAACTCACATTTTGTGGACCAATCCTTGGGCTTCCCTCCCTTTACTTGAGCAGAGTCTTCATTGTGAAATGGGTCCATGCGACCATAAAGCTGTCCTCGATATAAGCCAAGTTTTAGTGTTAGAACCAGACTAGCCATGGCGGGGCAAGGTGAGACTGGCAAGCAAGTTGGTAGTGGAGACCGAGTGCGAGCAGTTGAGATCTTAAGGCTGAGCGACAGGATTTGGGAGAGTAAAAGGGAAGAAGAGAGTGGGAGATGGCAGAATAGCCCTGGAGAGGTAGAGTAGGGAGCAGAGAGACCTGACTTGGGAAGTGGAGAGCTAAGGAGATGGAATAGAGCTGAGACCTTAAGAGGGAAGTTGAGAGCTTAGGAGGCAGTACTGAATATAGGGACCAAGAGGGACGAGTTCAAGGCTGCACAGAGTGGAGACACCTGAAGAGGGGAGCAGAGAATGGAGGAGGTTGCACAGAGTGTAGAGTCAAGAAGAGGAAACTAGAGAGTGGAGGAGACGGTGAGAGAGAAGAAAAAAAGCAGACTAGACCAGGAGGTTGAGGCGTGTTCTACAGAGGTCCTGCAAGAGGAACACTAATCCATCCTGTGTTGGCAACAACTGTGGCCGAGGCAGTTGCAAGTATTCAGGGGTTCACCCCCAAAGATTCCAGGACCCAGTGAGATCTGGTGAAAAATGATCCAGGTGTTGTAACACTTGAAGCAAGCATGGGCCCCGTTGAGTCTGGCAGGTGAGCGGAGTACCACATAGAGAGAACTATGCATCCTGATCACAACTACAGCAACAGAGAACAACCAAGCCAAAAATTAAGTGCAAACACTGTGAGTGACTTTGGTTTTATCTCCACAATGCAGGGAACCAGGAAGGTGAGACACGGACTGACTGACTTTGTCCTAAAGCAAGCTGGAATTGCTCCTGTTGATTTCTTTGAAAATCCCTGATTCGTTTTCCTAGTCTCTCACAAGCCTTGGACCTATTTGTGCTATACCATCTATACTTTTGAACCTTATTTCATCGGTTTTGAGTTCTCTATTGAAAGCTCTGCAGTGACAAGAGCCTCCCAGGCTCTATTGGTTGTATGTTTGCTGTCGTTCCACATAGCATGTATGGAAATCAGAATGTCTGCAAAATCTCTGATATTTGGGAGCACTTTTCAGGGAGTGATAGACATGTCTTTCTCTCCCTCTTGCTTTGCTCTGTCCCTCTCTAGCTTCCTCGTTCTTTCTCTACCTCTCTCTCATCACTATCACACTCATGTCATGACATATCGTGCCATTTCATGACATAACATTCCTTGTAAGACTGATATACCCTGTAAGCTTCCAATTAGCTCTGTTTGTCAGAAATGGTAAGCTCCAAGTTAAACATTCCTGGTAGACAGCTCCCAGTCTGACCTTTCCTGCAAGTTCCCAGTTTGATATTTCCATGAAGCTTGACTTCCCCAGTCAACAATGAAGCTGAAGTAGCCAATTTATGCAGTTCCAGTGAACTACACTGTAACATTTTAAATGTGCCCCAAACTCATTGTGAGCAAGGCCCCACTGGTGAAACTGTTTGTGCACCTCAAAATGAAGTGTCATAAATAACCCATAGAGCAAAACGTAAGGCCTTCTAATGAAGCTTAGCCCTAATCTTATTAGTTGAAGAAATGTCAGTTGTCATAGCCCAGAGAGATATTGGGCCTCATTACAAGTGAGGCGGAACGTGTTAACGGGACCCGCTAAAGGAGGCGGACCCGTTAAATCCGTTCCACCTCATTACAAGTTCCCTCGCGGGACCCGGTAAGTAACGCCTGGTCAAACCAGGCATGCTTACTGGGTCCCGTGAGGGGAAGAGGGACAACGGGCTGCTCGTAATCAGCCCGTTGTTTGCTCCCTCCCCCATTCCCATTCAGCCCTATGCGGGCTGAAATGGGAATGGGGAAGGTCCGGGCCCGGGTTCCTGGAGGGAGGAATTACCAGGCCCTCCGAACTCGGAATGGCCCGGTAATTCCCCATTCTGGGAACCCGTAGCCGGACCCGATTTTGGCGGCAGCCATGCCGCCAAAATCGTAATGAGGCCCATTGTGTGTGAACAGTGACGTGTCACATATAGCAAGCGGTCACAGTTTGCAACTGATATGATCAGACACTGTATAAAATTAAATGTTTGTTAAGAAAAGTTCATGGTACGTGTATAATATCCATCTCAATTAAAATCCATAATATATTGCATCACTATATAGTTTTAGACTTGTAGCATGGCTGTTTGTCATCTATATAACAGAGCTAAGCATGTGTAATTTTAATTGTATTATTTGTACTGTAATTCCCGATTGTCCTATATGTATTTTCTGTGTGCCTTATAATCAAGATAAACTTGCTGTGGATAGCCATTGACTATGGCTTTGCCATATTATTATTTTTAATTGCATCTTGCTTTCCCGGAACAGATGTGTGTGTACTACTCTGTACTCCCGTGTAGCCTATGTTTTTCCTCTTTGTCTTATTTACCCAGATATAAATCAAACGAGGAGTATGTGTATGTACGTGGCCGAGGGAGAGGGAAGTACATATGTGAAGAGTGTGGTATACGCTGCAAGAAGCCCAGTATGTTAAAAAAGCACATTCGTACGCACACAGATGTCCGGCCCTACCACTGCAACTACTGCAACTTTTCCTTCAAGACTAAAGGTAAAAAGTCAACTCACATAAGGTTTGTTTCATATTCTGTTATTGCTTCAAGGAATGGCTCAAGTATTTAATAGAGGAGCGATTTACTAGAGCAACTAAATACCCACTGTCACATCCTTTGAAACTATAGCATTTCAGCAGGTATATTTGGACTCAAGTAGATCTTTGCATGGCTCTCAGCAGTTGAACACCATTTTTCTAACAGTTTTGTTATAGTAGTCTGCTCCAGCAGTGACACTTAGTGGTCAGTTGAGCATACACAGGTCCAATCAGCCGCCTTTCTTTCCGGCAATCATCTGCAAGTAGTGGGCAGCAATAAGGTTCTTAGTGACAACTGCATTTGTTATGTGATGTTCTGTTAATGGGATTTATACTGTGCACCGCTGCCATTTTCATGGTCTCCAGGTGCACACCCGGATGAGAAGTGGGTTTGTTAGTATGAAGGGAGGGAGAGCACACATGTGCTTTTCCTGTTGTGTTGGTAGTTTCAGTTTTGGAAAAACAGTCACAGTGTATGGGTTTGTTTCTATGTGCTATGGGTCAATGGGTGTGTGAGCGCTTGAGTCCTTAGTGGAGGTCTTGTATGCTTGTTGTGTAGGGGTGCATTTATCGTGTTGCGATTGTGTGGGTTATTGAAGGAGATGTGCTGTTTTACATTTTGGTGTCACTATGGGTGTGGGGTGTTGTGTTTGTGATGTATAGTTGGTCGTTGTGTAGTGTGCAGGAGTATAGAGTTTTAGTAGGATAAGTGGGGGAGAAGCAGGTGATCCTCATACCAGGATATAGGGGTTTAATCATTGTTGCCAAGTTTGATATAACAACTATGAGGTGGTTAACAGCGTTGGGTCTCTCTTCCACTTGCAGGCTAATCCGCTTGGATCATGTTACCTGGGAATCCCAAGCCATGCTGTACCTCTTTGCTTTAACGCTGCATGCTTCTCTTTGAGCATGTGCCATGGTTTGCCGGCTAGGTCAGAAAATTAAAGATTAAGGGCCTCATTATAACCCTGGCGCTCCCGTAATGAAGGGGGCCGGTACGAGTTTCCCTTTGCGGGACCCGGATCAGACATCTGGTAAAACCAGACGTCTTTTCCAGGTCCCGCGAGGGGAAGAGGGAGGTAATAACGGGCCATTCGTAATGTGCCCGTTATTACCTCCCTCCCCATTCCCATTGAGCCCTATGGGGGCTCAAATGGGAATGGGGAATTGTTCCTGCAAGGAGGAATTACCGGGTCCTCCTATGTCGGAATGACCTGGTAAATCCTCATTGCAGGAACCCGGTAATGGAGCCCGGTTTGGAGGCAGCCATGGTGCTAATAGCACCATGACTACCTCCAGAATCGTAATGAGGCTCCAAATGTTTTTAGTGATTTCCTGTAGGTCAGGTGTCCCTCTATTGTGCATGTTCCCTTGCGGAGGGTGTTCCAGAGTTTTGTTGAGCTGTTTCAGAAGGGTGATTCACCATATTTCCTGTTTTGATTTTTATTTTGGTTCAAAATGAATGTCATTGGTAGACCTCGCTGTGCTTTTTGGTCTGTAGTTTTATTTTTACAGGAATTCTGCTCCTTGACTCTGTGCAATGCAAAGTGTTTTGAATTAGACCTTTTAATTGACTTGAACGGGATAGCATTGATAGGTGGTAGGGTGTGATCATGATTTTAGTTTTATCGGGTTTGAGTTTAATGCTGTTGTTGCTCAATCATGCATTGATTTGTGAGAGACAGTTGACAAGGGTTTGGTCTATGTCCTCGCAGGTATCGATTTTGGTGATGATTTGAATATCTTCTGTATAGTTGTAGCATGTGAGTCTGTGTCCCTTGATGAGTTTTATGAGTTTGATATGTAAAGAGTTGTAAGGTAAATTTGAAGAGTAATAGTGAGGGAGGAGCCTTGTGGAAACCCATAGGTGAGTGTGCATCATGTTGAGCAGAATGGTGGTAGCCATATGGTTCCCGTTCTTTCTGCCAGGAAGGGTTTCATTCACTGTAGTGCGGTGTTGCTTATCTCTGCTTCTTGTATCATTTTAAAGAGGTGTGAGAAACCTGATGGCGCCTCATTTCCTTCTCCCTGATATCCTCTGCTCCGGTGGCCAGGGAAAGGCCATCGCTTTTTGATCCCGACCCTGGGGGTGGATATGCGAGGGACGATCACCTGGGTGGAGGAGATTTGGGGAATGGAAAGAGGGTGTCCTTAGGTGAGACACAGTATTCCCCAGTCCCATTTCACAATGAACCTTCAGTCTAGGAAGCCTTGGGTAAACCATTGGTCTAGAGGGACATGGAAGAGACCAATAAGAACACCTTGAGCAAGGTAGACCCACATCCGCCTCCTCTTGTTAATACAAGAAATTGTCAGAATGCACCCTACCCTCCCCCTGCCTTTGTGGGTGGGAGGGTCTTCCCCTCTTTCACACACACAAACTGTCCCACATTCATATTCCTTCAAGAGTGGGGTGAGGAAGAGGCAATTGGGAGTAATGCACACTTTCATTTGTGCACAGCACTTTGGTACTGAGACGAGGAAGAGGACTATGGAGCACCACTACAATGATCAGGCTTGTCCCACTAGTAAAGATAATAATGGTCAGGAAAAGGACTTGCACCTGCATCCAATTGAGAGGCTAGAGGTGCATATAAAGAGAGAGAAGCGAGAGGAAAGGGGAAACCTGCCTGGGGAGAAGGATACGTCAACCCGACGTGGAGCAGGCTGTAGAAGGGCCAGTGAAAAGGACGCTGAGCGCTGCAGGGGATCGAGAAAGACGCTTGGGCCTGAACATACCACGAGAGGGTTGAGAGCCCTGCAGATCCCTGTGCTGTTTGTCCACAGCCAGAGCTGTGGGACACAAAGACTCCAATATGCTGCAGAAAGCAGCAGGAAGGTTTGGAAGAGGCGGACGCTGCTTGCCGGAGCTACCGACAAGTGAAAGGGGAGTGAGAGAAAGCCGAGAAGAAACGGAAAGCAACTGGAGGAGCGGCTGTGTACTAGTTAGTGACAGAGAGTGAACACTCTTGCTGGGGCGCTCCATTGGTTGGGTTTGGGCAGAGGAAGATGCTGATCGAAGGAAAACTTGTAATGAATGGGTCTGGAGAGCTAATAGAAGAATATTGAATATGAACAAGCTGCAAAGTACTTTATGAATGATTGAATACTGAACTAAGGAAAATATATACAAAGTATATGAAAATAATGCACGAGTGAAAAGAAAGTGATGTGCATTTACGAACACAATGAAAACAAGTAAAAAGCATTAATGGACAATGTGAAAGTGTGAGCTAAGTAAAAGCCATTAATGACAGTTTATGAACCAAATGATAAGCTCTATAGGATAGTGTGAAAGCAAGGTGGTGACAAGGAATACACACCACAAAGTGAGTTGTGTGAAAGTCACGTTCTGGCCGAGTCAAGAGACCTCTAAGGAGAAACAGAATTGAATATGGACTAATGACAAAGGTTCAGAAAGGAAGCCTGTGTTGGCAAGGAAGTGCAACAAGAACAAGTGAACATTACAAAGTGCCAAGGATTATCGGTTGCATGTCCTGGAATGGGTGGACCGTGTGGTCCGGCAACTGTGCCTAGACAGAGTAACCCCTAGTTGGAGAGAACCAAGAAAAACCAAGATACTGAAGCTATTTTGCCTAACAAGTGTGAAAGTGATTTAAAAAAGAAGCAAGCTTTATGAATTGTTGAAAAGCCTAAAAGGTTACAAAGTGGATTTGGAATCATTATTGAAAGCTGCAAGAGTTGAACTGACTGTGATTCTGAAGCTAGAACTGCCTTCTGAAGACTTTGTGAACTGTGTTGAACTTGGGGAAGGGAACCTTGAGGTCTTTTTGTGGAACTGTTTTGAACTTGGGGGAATGGGGAGCTGAAAAGCAAGCCAGGAGCTGGAAGAAGCTCAGCAATTTATTTTGAACACTTTTTCTTTGGTTGCCGACATCCCTACACATTGTATATCTTTAGTTGTGAGGGCAAGTATAGGCTTTAGACACAGACTGTTGAGTTGAACTTAATGACACAGACAATCCTTAGTTTCTTTAGGAGGGGAAATCCCACCTTGGCATAGGACAAGTTAGGCCTTACTCCATCCTGATATTTAAAAAATAAACAATTTTATTTTAGAAAAGTGAATCTGTTGTCTATCTTACTTCATGATGTCTTCACAGAGGGTTTCATGGTTAACTGTGTCAAAATACACCAAAGGGTCTAATAGTGTCATGTTTCAAGTGATGTTGGAATCAGAGTTCATTTATAGGTCGCCCCAGATGGATTTGCTAATTCAGTTCCTCTCGTGGGCCTGAAGCTGACTTGTGCTTGGTCTGGTATATGGTTGGTTTCCATGTGTGTCAGGATTTGTCCATATACGTAGGATTCTTGCAGTTTTGCTACATAAGAGATGGTGGTTATAAGCTGGTAGTTGGTGAGGTTTTCTGTGTTTCCCTAGGAATCTTCGTGCAGTGTTTTAATGTAGGGAGCTTTGAAAACCCTAAGTACGGTTCCTGTTTGTAGTAAATGGTTGATGAGGATCCCAAAGAATTCTGTCGGTGTCACTTGGCTGAGGTTGGTCTTGTAGATGTTTGGTGGGCAAGGGTCTACCGGCAAGCCAGCTTATGTCAAGAGCACAGCAAAGTAGTTCAGTATTGTGGTTGCCTTTACAAAGTCATAAATGTAAAACAAGTCATCAACATTATACCCAAGGACATAAGAAACAATAGCACAGACAACCCAATCGCAAAGTCTAAAAACGTTTATGCTGAATAAACACAAAGGTCATTAGGACAGTTGACAGAGTGAAAGGGAGAGTATTCCAGAGCCTGAGTACTAAGTAGCTGAAAGAACAACCACTGTAGTTGACTCCTTACAGATAGGGTTTAGTAGAAGAAAGGAATTATACAAGGACAGTATTTAAGGATTTTGTTGACCAGAAAAGTTGGATACTGTGTATAATATGCATGATGAACATAGCATAGGATCTCAAAGTAGATTATCACTTTTACTGGGAGCCAATGTAGAGAGTATTTTAGTCGCTATTTTGAGATGCTGCAAATAAAAGGATATTTTGTTTTAAGCGAGCACACAGTTTAAATTCCCAACTGGTAAATAAGAAATATAATTTAGTTTTAACAAATAGCTACATTGAATGTGTTGAATTATAAGACAAATGCTTGTCAATTTCCATAATTGAAAGGAAGCATGTTTATCACAGAGGCTGTATTCAAGACAATTAACGCTATAGTAAAGATCCTTTTTGTACAAGTTCTGCTCATGTCACAGGTCTGAGCACCGCACTTTGGGCCCACCTTGCTGTTAGTGGACGTGAAGCATACTGAAGAGAAGTATTTTGTCTGTGGTGTTGCACAGCTGCAAGCTTTGTGTGCTGATGAGCAGAGTGTAGCAATGACATCGGACATACTTCTACCTTAGCAGTGGTACTGACGCACCTCCTTTTCCTGCCCAGCGTTTGCTCGTTTCGGAGCCGGCATGCTGTAGTCAGTTCATGGTATTGTGCGCAGCCTGTGACTCCGCACTTAAGGGCTTTGAATTCAGCTCTGCTAAATGCTGTGCCAAATTGGAACAGGCAGCTGTCCTGTCATGGAAAGGCAGGGGGAAGCGGGTGAGCTGTATTAGAGTCATCCTATGTATCTGCAGGACCTTGTGTAACGCATGGAGCACACTGTACTATTGGCGGCACAGATGGTGCTTTCAGCAGGTGAGCAATGAATGTGGTATTTTTGACCAGTCAGCCATAGAAATTGCAGTAGAATGTTAAGCAACAATGATATGTCAGTCCACCCTTTTCTAGAATCGTAGTAGGTCATCATGGAGTACTACACTTCCAGTTCATGTTTGTGAACACTGTAACAGTTTTTGAAGGAAGACTGGGTCCAAGCAGCACCTTGTGCATCCTATGTGCTTGTGGAATAAATGGTCAACCCGCAGCCCATAATTTCTCCATCTCTTTGTTCCAGTTTGAATACAATAACAAGGAAGATGTCCCATGCATCCTAGAGTTTTCTAGTCTGGCGCTGCTGGGACTATCTGCAGCTTTAGCTGGCATTGCCATCAGTGGTCCAGTTCTATCCAACTGCAGGGCTATGGTGGTCTCTTGTGCTTACTTGCCATGCCCGTCAGTGATGTCCTCTGTTTTATTTTCACCAGCGGACGAGAGTCCGCACCCCACGCCTTTTTTCAAAATATTGGCGAGTGATTTTGAGGGTTGATTATGTCTTGCAAAATGTATATATGTGCATTACCTTCATTCTGGCAGATTCCTGGACCAACATTTAATTTCTTCCCTTATAGTTTTCTCTGTACTGCTCTGTTATCTTTGTTTAAATCTATCCACAAATCAGTCACGCCCACCGCATTGCCACTCTCAGACCCAACTTTCAGTGCTATGCGGACGACACTCAACTCATTTTAAGACTCACTTCCGCCACCTCCTCTCCTTCTCTCATCTCCGACTGTCTGTCCGCCATCCAGGAGTGGTGTGCCGCCAATGATCTCTGCCTTAATGCCAGTAAGACCGAGATTCTCCTCATCGGCACACCTGCTCCCTCCTTTCCTGTCACTCTCTGGCTGGCCTCTCTTGGCCCTCTTCCTGCTCCCACCTCTGAGGCTAAAAACCTGAGGGTCATCTTCAACTCCACACTTTCCTTCTCTTCTCATATCTGCGACGTCTCTAAAAGGTCACACTACCAGCTGTACCTCCTCAGAGGTATTCTTCCTTTTCTCTCCTTCCCCCAGAAGCTCGCTGTCTCCAGAGCCCTGGTTCTCTCAAGACTGGACTACTACAACAGCCTCTTTCTAAATCTTCCTGCCTCTACTTTCCACCCTCTGCACCTCATACAAAACAGCACTACGAGACTTGTCCTTGGCCTTAAGCCTAAGGTTAATATCTCTCCAGGACTGAAATCTCTGCACTGGCTCCCACTGGTGGCGAGGATTAAGTTCAAAACCCTCTGCATTGTCTACAAGGCCTTCTGGGGCCTGGGACCTCAATACCTCAACTCTCTCTTCCTAAACATCTTCCTTCTCTAGCTCTTCGCTCATCTGCCTCCAACTCCCTCAGAGTCAGTCGCTTCTCCAAGCAGCGAGTTTGGGGTAGATCTCTTTCTTCTGCTGGGGCCTCCCCCTGGAACAGCCTCCCTGCCTCTCTGAAACTTGAGGAGAACCATCTCCAGTTCCAGAAGCACCTCAAGACCTTCCTCTTTTCTTCTGCTTTCTCTCCTCCTCTCCCTTGCTGATCTCCTAGCTGAATCTGAAACTGCACTGGTTACCTGGCTACCGTCTGATTCGGGCCCAGCTGCGCTCCCCGCCAGTTGCACTCCTGCACTGCCCTCCTGGCAACCCTTGCACTTGGGGACTGTTTCTGTATCCGTACAGCCCCTACTAGCACTTGACCCCTGATGTCTGCACTTACCTTGCACTTGCCACCAGCTGGCTGCAAATTTGTCTTTTATTTATTGTCTTTTTTGTTTCACTGTTATCCTATGTACTGCACTGCCCCCTCCCCTTTCCCCCTGCACATTCCCCCTTCCTCCCTCCCCTGCACTTGCGCAATCTCAATTCATTTATTAGAGCAGTTTCCGTGCAGTGACTGGAGCGGAAACCTGCCTCTAGGGGGTCTCGGAAGTTGTGGACGGCTGATGAATTGGTAAGACAGTTGAACACAACCCTTTCGAGTATTTTAGAGTAATGCGGAAGGAGAGATGCAGGGCGAACGTTAGCTGCTAGGTTTTGGGTCAGTCCCTTGCTTTTTTAGGAGAGGGATGACTGGGGCTGTTTTGAAAACAGAATGAGAGGACGCAGAGTTGCAGGACAGGTTGAGGAGTGCAGCTAGGTGAGAGGCCAATAATGGGGCAATAGGCTTGACTAGCTGGGGAGCAAGAGGGTCGGATGGGGCACAAGAGGAGTTGGCCTTCATCAGTAGAGAATAGGGCTTTGTCAGTATTAGTGTGACTAAAATGGGAGATAGAGGCAGAGGATGATGGTAGAGTAGGCAGAGTGTACAATCTACGAGGAGTGTGTGTGAGGAAGGTTAGGAGAGAGTCTTTAATTTTAGAAATTTTGCAGTGAAATATTCAGCTAGGTCATTAGCTGTGAGAGTGGAGTTGATAGTCATAGGCTTTGGAGTAATGAATTTATGGCGCCCTGTAGCCAGCGAGGATGTTTGGAGTGAGAGTCAATGAGGGTTACGTAGAATTCCCTTTTCGCTCTATCAAGAGTGGACTTGAGTGTTCAGGGAAGGGAGGTAGAGTCGCAGGTCCACATGTGAGTGGGTACGCCTCCATAAGCACAGCAGCCGACGCTTGTCTGTGCAAAGAGAGTGTATGGATGGGGTGAACTATGGTTGAGGATGTTGAGACCTAGGGGTGAAAGTAAGCAATATGAAGTGACAGGAGAATTAGTCATATAGTAGGGATTGGAAGCGGGAGAAGGCAGTAGAGGGGGCATCCAATGTGAAGGCGGAGAGTGAGAACTGTAGGACAGAGAGAAAGGGTGGAATGGCAGAAGGTTTACATTTTCTTTTTTTAATGAGCGAAGCAAGTGGTGAGGAAAGGTCATAGGGTGGAAAGGAGATGGTGATGGAAACAATGGAGTGATCAGATATGGATGGTGTGACAGTAATATTAGTGGCTGAGTGAGAGGTGGTGATGAATATGAGATTCAAAGAGTTACCCCCTGTGTGGGTTGGTAGGTTATAGAGTGGAAAGTGTGATCACTAAAAAAAGACTGAAGTTGGATTTCTGTGAGGTGGTTGGAGAGGGAAGGTTAAAGTCAGAGAATCAAGGAGTTGCCCGAGATTATCAAAGAATGGTCCGGTGGGACCAGGATGGCGATAGATGGAGATGATGTGAACCGAGTGAGGCAGGGCAATGTTAGAGATGGTAAATTAAATTCAAACGAGGTCGGAGAGGACGTGGCATTAAAAATTTTTGAGGCATTGAGGCAAGAAGAAAGTAAAAGTCTGACGCCTACACCTCTGTCTGTCAGTCGAGTGAATGAAGGATAGTTTGGAATCTTGAAGGGCTTCAGAGTGGCAGTGGCAGATGGAAAAATCTAGGTTTCAGTGATAGCAAGAAGGTCTACAGGAGGAGAGCTGTAGTGAAAGTAGTCGGTGATAAAAGAATTTTTGTTGCAAACAGACTGCACATTCCAGAGTGCAATGTTCAGTTGAAGAGTTAAGGAAGAGTAGAGAAGTTGAGAATCTGAGGAAGAGAGGTAAGGTGGACAGGCCCTCGCAGGACAAGGCCGCAGTGTTGTGCGATGCAGGTGCGCAGGAGACGCTTCCCATCGATACGTAATATGTTGCGCCTATGTCCATTCATCCAAAACTTTAAGAACCGAGGATCGGACACTCTGTGGCAAAGCCCTCACAGGACAAGGCTGCAGTGTTGTGTGACGCAGGTGCGCAGGAGACAAAGGGGTAGCCACACAAAGTGCGAGCACGCATCGCTGCGACCGAAAAAGTAAGAAAGGTGCGGGAAGTGGGAGCAGCCACTACTGCTCTCTATTAAACTTCCCGGCCTTTGCGTGTTCTTCTGTTTTGTCCACCGATCGTCTGACATAACGTACTCTGTCGCTACACAAACCTAGGCTCTCCCCTTACCGTCCTTGTCCCTGTTGTGTTGTTAACTGTGTCCCATTAGGCTCTCTCAGACGCACTAGGGTCCCCATCCATCTGTGGTTACTGTTGTCCTGTGAACTCTGTCCCATCAGGCTCTCCCGCTCTCTAGGTCCCCATTCATCTGTTGTCCTGTGAACTGTGTCCCAATATTTGTCTCACCTATCTGCTCCCCGTGTGCTCCCTTGCATGACTCCCCTTGCTCCATCTGCGGCTTGTGGGATGTATCGACCCACTCATCCAAGCCCTGCAACATCACTGTGCATTGCCGGCAGCAGAAACATCAGAATGGTCACTGGAAAGCATGCTGCTCGCTCAAAATCACCAGAAAATGTGCAGTGAAAACCTGAAAAACAGGCCGCCATCCACTTTTGCCTATCATAGTGAGCACAGGAGACCACTGCCAAAAACCACCATTGGGCTACCCACAAAGTAGCCTGAAACCACTTGGCAATAGCAATGCTGATTGCCAAAAGAAACACAGAGCTGTTTGGGAATCCGTTTTCTTGATTGTCAAAAATGTGCTAAAATCATGGCTCACAAAACCACCAAAAATATCCAACCTTCTTGTTGGGTGTCCCACATTACTCTACTGCAAGAATGCACATCAATACAATATCAGCAAGAATCCTATGCTATCTGAGCAAAATCCCCTTTTAAAGATACTGATGGAAAGACAGCTGTCAAAAATGGGTGCAGTACCGTTACTGGCCTCTACCAAGAAGCCGGCTTTTTAAAACCACTCTTTGTAATGTTGAACATGGAACCCCAAACTATGCCAAATAAATACTGGCTATCAGAAGCATAAGGGGTGGAGACAATTTAAAACTATATTCTGAAATGACTTGAAGGAAGCAATTGTTTAATGTATGTATTAAAAATGTGGGTTATATTGTAAGAAAAGACAATTTGTAGACATTGGTTGCAGAGTGAAAAAGTTTCCCACACTGGGATCAAACAGATGCCACACCTTTTCCCCGGACAAAAGAAGCTTCCTTCTGCCCTTGGCCAAGAGATTGACAGACTGGTGTGAACAGGAACTAGCCAAGGCACCCTGGCATGTTGCTCTCAGTCAAGACAATGGATTCTTTGGGATGAATAGGAATATGCTCATTTGGGTGTAACTGGTCAACAACTGCTCTGGGAGTGACAGGACATGTGACCTTCTGAGTCAGGCAGCTCTGGGGGCGGAGACAAACCATTGTGGATTCAGGTAGCCCAGCAAATATATGTTTTATAAAATTGCTTATAACAAATTTTACCAAGCTGACAAAAATATGAAACTTTGGGACTCTTAAAATGAAAAAGTCACTCACAATTTAAGACTAAGCTGGACGCTGTGTGATGTTCTGAGACCAAACCCTGGAATTTATTAATATTGTAGCTGCAGTGCTGTTGCTATGAACATAAGAACTTACAGTAATATGCCCAGAGAGGATCTGCATGCATGTATCAAATTTGGTGCAGCACTAATATTGGAAAACTCACCAAAAGCGCAAATAAGTGGTCATTTCTGAACCCAAGTGTCAGTCTAGAAAAATGGATAACTCTCATGATTGACGGCAAACGTATTTTGGTGGCCGAAGGCCAACCGTCTCATGCACGATACGATAGAAATACAGGTTTCCGAGTTTACCAATGAACGGCCATTTTGATGTAGCAAGGATCGCCATTTTGTTTTCTAACAATTGCTCATTGCTTTCTGTTCAAATTGCTTCACAGCACATTTTCTGCTTACACTGCTCGACTGTTAATATTGTTGTCTGAACGTGAAAGGACAAGGCCGCAGGGCCGCAAGGCTAATAAGAGTTTGTTGAAACACAACGTAGGCAGCGCCGGGAAGGAATGCCCGGCTCCCTCCCGAATGTAGCCTTGAAGCAGAGCCGCAGGACATTTAATCATTTCACAGCTGCCAGCCAGTTTTGTTCGCGCCCAATATCCAAATTGTGAGGTGTAGCGCTTTGAATCCTGCAGAATTAGCGAATCACCACCCCATGATTGCTTAATGGTCACTGAGGAAGAAACGAAGGGGACAGTTGATTTAAGTGACACCCCACAAAAAGAGCCAGATGGAGAGTTATTTTGTGACGGCTCTTGTTTTAAACTACCTGATGGCACGACAACTGCCGCTTACGCTATCACTACCCTAGAGAACGTTGTAGAAAACAAAAGAATTCTCTACAACTCGGCACAAGCCGCAGAAATAATAGCATTGACCAGAGCCTGTGAGATTTCTGAAAATTTGAACGTGAATATCTATACTGATAGTCGGTATGCTTTTGGGGTGGTTCATAACTTTGGTCGACTCTGGGCTGAGAGAGGTTTCTTGACGTCACATGGGGCCAGAATTCAACATGGCCCTTTGATTGTACGATTGCTGTCTGCACTCACATTTCCAAAACGCCTAGCAATAGTGAAATGCGAGGCACATAAAAAGTTAACATGCAAAGTGGGAGAGGGAAACGCATTTGCAGACAGAATTGTGAAGCAAACTGCCACTGATTTGAATAATAATATGATGACAGTTCAGACTGAGGAAGTACCCTGTATGATAGAAGATGGAATTGCCACTGTCAAAGACATGCAGGCCGAAGCCACGACCGATGAGATACAAGGATGGACAGAGGGCTCTGCTGAGTTAGATTTAGAGGGTTGTTGGGTGGACAAGGGAACTAAAAACTTGATGTTTCTTATGTGACTGCAATGGTCACAATGGCTCACAGCCCTACTCACATCTGTGCAAAAAAAAAAATAATACAACACTATCTACAGTATGGCAGAATGCAAACCTAAAGAAAAATGCAGAGAGGTTGGTGCAGAACTGTATCACGCGTTTACAACACAATGTAGGAAAGGGAACAGTGACTCCAATAGGCAGTTTTGGACCGCCCTCTATGCCTTTTGAGGTAATCCATTTTGATTTCATAGAGATGGAGAGGTGCCAAAACTTGAAATATGTCTTAGTGGTGATCTGTGCATTCAGCAAGTGGGTGGAGGCATATCCCTTAAAAGACTGCACAGCAATGAGTACGGCAAAAGCATTGCTTAAAGAATACTTTTCGCGTTTTGGCTTGCCCCGTGTCATATGGTCAGATAATGGTCCACATTTTGTGGGCGCAGTGGTGTTACAGATATGTGCGGGTCTTCAGATTGATAAGAGATTTCATAGTTCAAGGCATCCGAGTTCGGCCGGTCTTGTTGAGAGGCACAACGGAATCCTCAAGTCAAAAATTAGCAAGATATGTGCAGGGAGCAAGTTGAGTTGGGTGGATGCATTACCGATAGCGTTATTGTGCATGCGTACGTCTGTACAGGCTAGGACTGGGCTCTCCCCGTATGAGATCGTGATGGAGAGACCGGCAAATGTTTGGTGCGCACCTCAGCCAAGGCGACTGAGTGAAGTGGAACATCCTGTACTTAGCACTTATTGTGGCCTTTTAATGCAGAAATTGCATTTGATTCATCAGCAGGTGCAGGAGGCTCTACCCGTAAGATATACTGGTCCAGGGCACGCGCTGGAGCCCGGCGAGTGGGTGCTGCTAAAAAACTTTGAGAGAAGATCATCGTTAGCACCCAGGTGGCGCGGCCCCTATCATTTGCTTCTGGCAAAGCAGACGGCAATACGGGTGGATGGGAGGAAGTCGTGGATCCATGCCACCCATGCCAAAAAGATCCCATCTCCACTGGAAGATTTGCCCAATCCGGACGACCAGAAAGAGACAGCGGTCCCAGAAACGGAAGAAACTGCTGCCAGTCCACCGCCGCTAAAACTGTCCGAGCGGAAAGTGAAAATCGAAATAAAGCCTGAAGAGATTGCCAAAAAGGGGGAAGGGCAAAGAGTGCCCCAACGTTGCCCAGCAGAACCTATATCACTGCTGGCCGACACGAAATCTGCATTGCAAATAACGTCAGATACAAAACGTGTACTCCTTTGGCGCCCACCAGCACTTGCCATAGCTCCAGAGCGAAAGACCGAATCCGCATCACTGTCACGGCGCACACCAGCATCTGTCATTGCGCCGCAGGCTGACGCTGAGCCTGGATTTGGAAGTGCATCGGCACTGTTCACGGATCACACAATACCAGGAGTGAGGCGATATGATTTGCGGCCTTGAAAGACAGAGTGATCCACAGTTCCTTGGTGTTTATGCTAACCTCTGGTTCCGCTCATGGACGTAGAAGGAACTAGAGGTGTAGAGGAGAGAAGCGTGAGAATTGTGCAAGTCGGACAATTCAAGACTCGCGGCTCCTCGGTGCGATCATAAAAAGTACATGTGTCCTGAACCAGAGCGAACAAGCTGGGCGCACATGGTACTAAGACAATAGAGAACTGTTCAGAAGTCCTCTGAGCAGTATAAGAGAGAATAAGTGATCTTGCCTAGAACGAATAAGCAAGCCAGGCTGCAAAATGCTGGCAGACTAAATTGTTGACACTTCCTTTGACTTATTGACATCCGGACAAGTGCGACGAAGAGAGATAGCCACGACGAACGTTGTCAGGAAGAAGGACGGTGAGAAAAATGTCAGGACCGGTTTCAGCCTCCTCCTGCACCACGGCTGAGAATGAGTTAGTTATAAAGACTGTAAACTTTGGGAAAAAGCATGGTAAAAAAAATTGTATGCTGGCTTTGACGATAATTATGTGCTTCATGAGTGTGGTAGCACCAAAAACGACAGCGTTGGTGTTATGGTATGTGGAATCTATACACCCATTGGGAATGTTTTTAGCAATAGTTAATTTATCCACTACTGAAAGCCAGGTGATTACTTATACCTTGTCCCCAATGGAAGAAAGACACAGAGAAGGGTATGGGAACAATACGCTGTTACTCATTATGAATATGACGTATGCAATTCTAAAGAAAAATAATTGTTGGGTATGTGCCCATTTACCGCAGCATGCAGGGAAAGGAATAGGGTGGTATGTACAACCATTGCCATTAAGTTCTGCATGCAGTGCATCTTTAAGTGCAATGTTCTATGGAAAATGGAATAAGAGTAGTACGGGTCAATTAGACAGAACAAACATGAAGGTGTTTTGATAGCGACTGACGTAGCAAAATCATTCATTTCATTCTTGTCCCAGATAGTGAACTCCTATAACATAAGGCAGCTGTCCAGAATACTAAAAGATACCATGAACACAACGACAGATATACTATTTAACATGACGTTGGAAGAAAAAGGAATTAGGTTAATGATGCTGCAAAATAGAATGGCTCTCGATGCGATCCTGGTTGATCGTGGGGGAATTTGCAAGATTGTGGGATCAGCGTGCTGTGTATTTGTAGATGACTATTCCCCTACGATTTTTGAAGCAATAAAGAAAATGCATGTCCTAAGCTCCGAACTCCCTACTGGAGAAGGGGGCTGGGGAATAGAGTCCTGGTTTTGGGGAATACTGCTTTCTTGGGGATGGAAGTTGATCTCGATATTAGTAGTGGTGTTTGGAATATTCATAACGTGCTGTTGCATACACTGCCTACCGTTAGTTTGCACTGAGGTAACTGAGGGATGTACGAAGGGATGTATGCATATGATAACAAAAAGAAAACAAACTTATGGCCGGGATGACAGAGACACATATGAAATGAAAACAGTGAAGGAATTAATGGCTATAGATATTAATGAAGATGATGATGCTTGTAATAGCATGCAAGATTCCGACATAAGTGCTTCGGACTTATTGTCATCAGAGGAGAATACAATTGATGAATGCGACGTTTGGCCAACGGTCAAAGGAGGGTTTGTCAGTCTAGAAAAATGGATACCTCTCATGATTGACGGCAAACGTATTTTGGTGGCCGAAGGCCAACCGTCTCATGCACGATACAATAGAAATACAGGTTTCCGAGTTTACCAATGAACGGCCATTTTGATGTAGCAAGGATCGCCATTTTGTTTTCTAACAATTGCTCATTGCTTTCTGTTCAAATTGCTTCGCAGCATATTTTCTGCTTACACTGCTCGACTGTTAATATTGTTGTCTGAACGTGAAAGGACAAGGCCGCAGGGCCGTGAGGCTAATAAGAGTTTGTTGAAACACAACGTAGGCAGCGCCGGGAAGGAATGCCCGGCTCCCTCCCGTATGTAGCCTTGAAGCAGAGCCGCAGGGCATTTAATCATTTCACAGCTGCCAGCCAGTCTCGTTATATGGTAGAATATGTTAGAATAAAGCAGCTAAAGGCTTGAATTATGCTCTTCTTACGGCCCCCCTTTACCGAGCCCTGTAGAGCGTGTCGGCTCCCAGGACACGAATAGCACCTCATAGATAACAAGGTCTGGAATGTGACTCTTCCCCCGTATGTAGCTTACTTCCAAGAACAGAAGCACTGTGTTCTGTTCAACAAGTAAAAGATGTCTCCGCACTTGCAAAGTTGCATATTGTTACTAGAGTAGATATTTGAAGGTGTCATTCGTCGAAAGTGTCCATCATCAAACCGAGTTCAAAGAAACCCAATAAAGGGGGGTGTTAAACATGTCACAGCTGATTGTATGATATGCATTTTGTATATATGTAACTGATGTACGTAATTCGCTCTCTTGCGTCCCTCGAGGTCTAGAGATACACGTCACGGGGCGTGAGACCGAGTTGGCCAACTGAGACTATTTGCTTTGCAATAAACCCTAGCTTTGGGAATACAACCTCGTGTCTGGCGTATCTATCGTGTGTGGTGACTTGCCTTGTTTCCATAGATGTGAGGGACCCCTAGGGGCCCCTTTCACAAGCTCGTAGCAACATGGGACTTGAACAGAGACATGCCTTAATTAATCTGTGATGTTTATATGTATTATGAACAACTTGTGTATCTGGGAAATATGTATTTTGGGAAAAATGGATTTTCTATGAAAAAGCAAAGGGGAGGGATTTCAGCTAAGCCATAAACACAGCATCACTCTGACTCATTCTGAGACGCTGATCCTTTCTCCAGTCAGGGGACAGGGAATTCTCTAACCTACCTTAGAGTGTTGGGCATGTAGAATCAGCCTTCCCACCCACTTTGGAAACACATAAATAAGGACTGCTGAGACCCAGAGAGGCCACTCTTTCCACTCTTCAACCGATGTCTTGCGAAGCACTCTGCAGGAAGACTCCAGACTCCAGATAGATCCAGACTACAGATAGAACCAAACTCTAAAACCCAAACTCTAGAACCTTGAAGCAGAGAGGCCTAAACCAAAAGCTGAATCCTTTTCAGCAGGCTTCAGAATCGTTTGCAAACCTGTTTCTAACCCCTAACCTTCCAAGGGGCATCTCAAAATCCAACAGCCTGGCTGAGCTGTTTTGTTTCTCGCTAAGAACCCTGTGCTAGAACCAAGATCCAGACCCAGAGAGAGCAGTGCTGTATCCAGAACCCATCAGACCCAGACCAAAGGCCGTGCTGTGAGCAGAACCCAGTGCCTGAGACCGTCCGGTGGCAAGAGTGAAGTCCAAACCCATGACCAGATCTGTGACGAGGCCCATTCCATTCAAAAGCCTAGGAGTGAGTATCTAGTCTAGAACTGTCCATAACCAAGCTCTTAGTTTAAAGTAATCCATTTCCATCCATTTTAACCTGTCCAGAATGCATTATAGAATCTAGTGTCCATCCTGTTGATTCCAAATCTGTAAAGCGCAATCTGTCATTTTGAAAATCTTGATGTTCTTTCTGCAAAATCTACCTTCTCTAAAACCTCTAACTTTTGAACCGCACGTCCTAGAAGCAAAATTTAAATTTTCATTATAGTTCCGTGATCACGATTTACGCACGCGGAAACATTGCCACGAATTGCAATTTCGCTCAATTTCATTTTCTGTCAAAATAGCTATTTCTGGTTCTCAATTGCTGAAATTCGTTTTCAATTTGATAATCATTTATGAATCATTGCTAGTGTTGACCTGTACCAATCCAAAGTAATTCTCACTAGTGCTGAATCTCCTTTAGTGAATTTAAATCAATTTAGCATATTTTCACTTTCACTGCAATCGCATTGAAAAGTATTTTTGCCTGTTTTAAAATCATACCTGTTTCTCTAAGCTTGCTGGGGGAACTGGGATTGAACTGCATTATTGTTTGTCTTTCTGAAACCTGTGTGCCCTCATTTCCATCTCTTCATATTGCATAGGAGGGGGAGTGTGTAGTCGCAGGGGAAAAAGTGACCATATTATCTTTTGATTGAATTTGATTGGAGTATATTTCTGTGTTGCATTCTTTCCCATTATTGCATTTCCTGGAATCACATAAAGTATTCTATGCTACCGTATCCTCCATATTCATACTCTTAAATGATTAAAGAGATTGTTAATTTTGTAATATTACCCATTGTTGATTACCGTCCATATTCAAAAGTGTGCTATTCAAATATTATTTTTGTTCATAAAAGTGTGATATATATATATATATATTGTTTAATTCTTCAAATAAATCTTTTAATTTGCAAAACAAGCCTACTTCTTGGCTCAGTGAGGTCAGGGGGATTCAAAGAGAGGGGCGTTATATAAGGGTTCATCATCCAGATTTAAAGAACTTTGACATCAAAATATATAAATAAGTGCTTCCATTGGGCATCCCATCCTAAGCCTTGACTTAGTTGGATTGCTGGATTGAAGCCACTTACAGTTTCCTGCACTGTGCAGCGCTGGGCTGTGCATCTCTCCTTTCTCTCTCGCACTCCCACTCTCCTCCTACTTTCCTCCTTGCACCCCCTATGGTGCTCTCCATTTTTCCTATCTTCTCAAACTGCTACTCAATCTCCTATACCATCCCTCTCACTAAGTCTGGAAGGAAGAATTTCAAGAGGACATCATGGTCTCCAACCCAGGCCTCCACATCTCTGATACCTACATCAGTGCTTCCTCCAGACAGACTCTCGCCGACATCCTCTTTGTCATTCTCACACCAGACCTATGAACCCCTCATATGGTCTTGGCTCTCTATCTATCTATCTATCTATCTATCTATCTATCTATCTATCTATCTATCTATCTATGTATCTATCTATCTATATTGTTTTTTGTATAGCGCTAAATTGCCCGAGGGCCTCAGAGCGCTCACAGGAACTAACAAAACATAAAGACATAGAGAGCAGGCAGACGGAAAAAACAGGAAACCAAAGCGTATCTCCTATCTCTTCATCTCCCATTAATGTTGGCTCTCGGTCGGAGGCCCTCTTGGCCTCCTTCCACTCCTCCAAGATCATCATTAAAGTCTATTTGAATGGCACTGTCTTGGTCCAGGGCCCTCAGCACAATCTCCTCCTTTTTGATGGGCATCTCCTGTGTCTTATCAACTTCCTTCCTTCTCCTAGCACCTCCCTGGCTCCTCTGCCACCTCCTTCTTCCGCCACCTCTCTGGCACCTTTCTCCTCTTCTCCAACTACTATGCCACCTCCTACTATCACCTCTGCCCACTCTCTGGCACCTGCTCCTCCTACGCTTGGTGGACCTCAAGCCTGTACCCCACCCCGGAACTCTTTGAAATGTGGCAACCTGCTCCATGTCGCTAGTCTTAACTCTTGCTATGCTGACTTCTGTCACCTCCTTGAAGAACTTGGCCTGGATGTCATCGCTCTCACCCAAATATGGTTCACAGCCAGCTCTGTAATGAGTTTCGACACCCTCTTCCCTGATGGCTACAAGATCCTCTCTGAACCCAGAAACATCGACATAGAAGTGGAGTAGCTCTGATCTTTCCAGAGTGCGTCCCTGCTTCTGTCATTCCAAAACAGGCCTACTCCTCGTTTGAATGCCTGGTCTGCAGGCTCTCTATCTCTAATGGCCTCTCTCTGACTCTGGCCACCCTCTTCAGGCCACCTTACCAGGTTGTCCTCTTCCTCTCGGACTGTGCTGACCTCTCCTTGTGTCTCCTTGCCTCTACCTCTCAACTTCTCCTCCTCTGAGACCTCAACATCCACCTGGATATTTCTAATCCCTCCTGTGGGCTCTTCCGCAACCTCTGCGACACTCACTCTTCTCTCTCTCTTTCCATTCTACCCTGTGGTCCAACACACTCTGCCGGTCACACCCTGGATGTACTCATCTCGTCAGACATACCCCTCTCTAACCCTCTTACCACTCCTCTCTCTTGGACTGACCTTTTTCTGCTCTCCTCTCACCTGAAACTCTTTGCCTCAGGCTAAGCCTTCCCCAGCAATGCCACCTACCTTCTCGGTCATTCAGCCTATGAAGTGTGTGTCACTGGAGGCCTTTGCTACAACTTTCTCTGCTCTTTATACTCCTGTGGCTGACTCTGACTATGACACAGCACTCTCAAACCTTCATCTTTCCATCTCCAACACTCTGGACGTCCTTGCCCCGTCATGAGAATCTGTCTGAAGCTCACCTCCAACTGCAACGCTTGGCATGACTCGGACCTCACTGCCCTGAAACACAAGTGCGGGTGGCTGAGAGAAAGTGGAGGCCTTCGGGCGCATCCTCTGACAAACTAGCATGCCGCTTGCTTCAAATGCGACACAGACTCTGTCTTGTCCAAGAAGAGAGTCCGCATCCAAGCCCGTGTCTCTTCGTCCTCTAACAACATGGCCAAACTCTTTAAAATCTGCTAGCCAATCCTCTGCAGTTTCCATCTATCCTGTTACCTCAAAGGCCCCATGTACGGCTCTGGCTTCTCACTTCACCACTAAAATGCAGGACATCCTGTCCCTCCTCTGGCCACCCCTGCCTCCCCTCTTCCTTTCTCTGACAACACCTGACAATGTTTCTAGACAAGTCCGATCTATGAAGGTTTCATCCAAACAGGTGCTTCCGTGCTCCTCCAAAACCATCAAGGACCACATTGACACCCTCGCTCCAGCCTTGGCCGATTTCAGCAATCACTCTTTTGCCACTGGATCCTTCCCCTCTCCTCTCCCTCCTCAAGCTCTCCCTTGTGCACCCCCTCCTTAAAAAGCTTTCTGCCAATCCCACCTGTCCGGCAAACTATTGCCCAATCTCTATCACTCCTTTCCTGGGCAAACTCTTGGCAAAGCTGGCCATCTCCCAGCTTACACTCCACACTGAATCTTTTGGTTATCTCCACGACCATCATTCTGGCTTCAGAGCAGTCAGATGCACGGAAACTGCTCTCCTGAACGCCTGTGAAGATCTGCTCTTTAATCTTGACTCGAGCCTTCCTTCTGTCCTCATCCTCCTTGACGTTTCCTCTGCCTTTGACACTGTCAATCACGGCATCCTGATCAAGTGACTCTGTGAGAACCTGGGCATCATGGATCAGGCCCTAGAGTGCTTGACCTCCTTCCTCTTGGACCGACCCTCCCAGGTCCAACTTTGGTCTTTTCTCTCCACCACCTCTCTTGCCACATGTGGTGTTCCCGAGGGCTCTAGCCTCTCACCGTGGCTCTTCAATGTCTACTTAGCCCTTTTGGCCCACCTGCTCTCTACCTTCTGCTCTAACTTTCAGTATTATACGGATGACACTCCGCTCTTTCAGGCTCCCCTCAGACTCATCTCTCTCTTGCTCATTCCTGACTGCCTATCCATGATTCTGGATTGGTGTGCTTCCAATGATCTCTGCCTTAATGCCAGTAAGACAGAGATCCTTCTCATTGAGACCCCTGCTCCCGCTTTCCCTCTCTCACTCTGGCCGCCCTCCTTGGGCCTTCTTCCTTTGCCTTCCTGTGAGGCCCAAATCCTTGGTGTCATCTTCGACTCCACCCTCTTCTTCTCTCCTCACATCACAGTCCTTGCCAAGAAGGCCACTACCAGCTGCACCTCCTCAGAGGTATTCTTCATTTTCTCACCTTCCCCCAGAAGCTCACTGTCTCCAGAGCACTGGTTCTCTCTAGGCTGGATGACTGCAACAGCCTCTTTCTCAATCTGCCTTCCTCTACTCTCCGCCCTCTGCAACTAATCCAGAACAGGATTACAAGACTTGTCCTTGGCCTCAAGCACAGGGACTGTATCTCTACAGCCCTGAAATCTCTCCACTGGCTCCAGGTGGCTGCTTGGATCAAGTTCAAGACCCTCTGCATCATCCACAAGGCTTTCTGGGGCCGGGGCCCAAACTACATATCTTCCTTCTCATGCCCTTTGCTCATCTACCTCAAAATCTCTGAGGGCCAGACGCTTCTCCAGGCAGAGAGTGGGGGGGGAGATCTCACACCTCTGCAGATGCCTCCCTCTGGAATGTCCTCCCTGCCCCTCTCAAACTTGAGCCAGACCACCTGTTCTGGAAGCACCTCAAGACTTTTCTTTTCTCCTCTGCTTTCTCTCGCTCTCTCCCCTGCTGATCTCTCCTGTGACGACTGGTTGCTTGGCTACCCTTAGAGTCTACTGGGTACCAGGTTCCTGCAAGATCAGTCTCCCCTGCACTGCCTCTGGGCCACTGTGCACTTAGGGGCTGTATCTGTTACCCACAGTCTCCTGCCTCCTTGCACTTACCCAGAGCTGTGCTGCCCTGGCTGCGCTTACTGGAGCAATGCTGCCTGGATTACACTCCTCCCACCCTTCCCTCTCTCTAGCACTCCCCCTACTCCCTTCCCCCTGCACTTTACTTTGTTTCACTTGCACGATCTGAAGGACACAAAACCGAGTAAGATCGTTTGTCTTGTCATCCCTCTGTCTTCCCTCCCCTCCCTTGTCTTGTCGTGCCTAAAAACACTTGTGTACAGGCACAAGCTCATCGACTTTGTTTTTTGGAAGGAGGTGGAAGAGAAATGGAGTAGTGGGAGTTTTGTGTTGTGGTTTTATAATAGAGTTAGGAAAGGAGGAAGTTGTAGCGTGATTGGAGAAAGCGTAGGGTGAGTAGGAGTAGCAGCAGGAGGGGCAGGAGTTATTTGCATTATAGGTGAGTAGTACAGTGTGGAGAGACATTACAGTAATTGGGAAGCTTTAGGTACTCACAGGTGCAACGGTGAGAAAGGCAAAGGCTTTCTTCACACGAGTAAAGGGAATTATTTCTACATTTTTATTGGCCTAAGGGAATACAAGGGTGAAGTGTGTCACATTAACCCAGCAATATGCCAGGGGGGGCTTGGCGCTTCCCGATTTTGAGTGTCATTATTGTGCGGGTCAGGCGCACTATCTTTCATTTTTGAAATTTTTTAAATGTATTTATTTATTTTTTTATAAAGCGCCAACTTGGTCCATAAGCCTCAGACCACTACAATAAAACAAACCATTACATAAAAAACATAAAAAGGACTAACAGGGCAAGAAAAACAAGAATTAGACCAATCAATTATGAGTCTTAAGCTCGTATTGCATGAGGATGTTCCCAACTTGTTACAGATATTCAAATAAGAGGGAAGGTTACTCTGTCCACAACCAATATCCATGCAGTCTGGGCCATTGATCAGAGACCACTCCTTGATTTGGACTTTTCGCTGGAATCTAAGGTCCATAGTTCTAATACAGCTTTCTCCAATTGTGGACCGGAACCATGCTTCTATCGGCTCAAATGTATCCAGTTTATGAGCATTCACAATAACCATATTTCTTTGGTCCTCAGTCAAACCTTTTAGAAATGGGTCTGTGATCACTGGCATAGATGACTTTCAAATCCGTAAGTCCCTACCTAATGAGGGGTGAGAGAAGTGGTTCATGGACCTCCTAGATTTCAGGGATTTAACAGCATCTGCGGTAGAGACCATCCAACGTAGCTGTGTGAGGAACTAGATGCTGAGATACTTCAATGGTAGTTGGTAACATATTTTGGGTTAGTTTGGCAACTCGCCATATTGCTAACTGGCTGTGTTATACAAGTGTCTGTTTGACACTGTCCATTTTAACTAACAAAAAAATATTCTTCTCAAAGGAATCAACCTAGACCTGAAAATCCCGGGCACTCTTGCATTTAATCAAATAAGAATTTATTCTCTCCTTAACAATCTGCCAGTTGTTATTGGCATTTGTTCCCTTAGCGAACAACTTCGGATTTGAGTACACTTCCACAAAGATAGTCATCCATACTTTTAGAGGGGGGATGCAATGAGTCAGTTATTGCAGAGGTTAAATGGGTTTGAAGTTCTGGAGAATGGTCAAGTTGGGAAATCTGAGGGAATCTAATGTTGTTACTTTGTTAACGTTGAGCGATATGAGGGAGTCCATTATTGTCGCTTTGTTATCCCAAGGCAGACATAGAAGCATTTAACACAGCCTGATTAGTAGGGTGCAAGACTGAAGATTGACTGGAAGCAAAAATCGCTACAACTTACGTATGACGGAGATCGGACAGTGATTGTACCGTGTTGTTATACTATAAAGCGCTTTGGATTAAAGCGCTATATAAACATGAACACAACATTCCCTGCTCTCATTTTGTAGACGCTGTCTTCTTAGGAAGCTTCTGGCCTGAGTGTCCAGCATACGGCAGTCACACAGCGTTCAGGGAATGGCCAGCCCATCCGGTCGCCCCTCGGTTGGGAAGCCTGCTGTAATGCTGGCACATTTGGGGATCTCCATAATCACAAAATGACTAGGTTTATTGAGGTTAGAGCACACATCAACAGAACTCTGTGCTGTATTATATGTATTTGCTCTGGTAACAGGCATAGTGCAAAAAGGGTGAAAATAACTCCAGGAGTACAAAACCGCCTTTCCTGCCCCACACAAAAAGAAGGAAAGCTATCTAGGATAACAAATGCAGGCAGCAGGGATGGCTAATACTCAATCACTAATTGCCCCCAGGTACCAAAACATGTAGGCTGCAGCAAAACACCACCTAGTGTATACACGCCTAGCACAATCCTATTGTATTTCCTTCACCTTGCATTACGGAATCAACCATGGCCGAACAAAGCTCACCGAACACTAGTGTTAAATGTTAAATCAGGCTTACAGCTCTGCCACTGTCGGACCAATCGGTAATCCGGCCAGCCACCACTGCCTTGGCCACAGCTCCTGAACAGAAACAGGCTCCAAAATCGAGCTCGAAGAGCTCCGTAGACAATTAACCATCATAGGCAAGCCACTACTAGTTATCCATGCAGTCTGGGCCATTGATCAGAGACCACTCCTTGATTTGGACTTTTCGCTGGAATCTAAGGTCCATAGTTCTAATACAGCTTTCTCCAATTGTGGACCGGAACCATGCTTCTATCGGCTCAAATGTATCCAGTTTATGAGCATTCACAATAACCATATTTCTTTGGTCCTCAGTCAAACCTTTTAGAAATGGGTCTGTGATCACTGGCATAGATGACTTTCAAATCCGTAAGTCCCTACCTAATGAGGGGTGAGAGAAGTGGTTCATGGACCTCCTAGATTTCAGGGATTTAACAGCATCTGCGGTAGAGACCATCCAACGTAGCTGTGTGAGGAACTAGATGCTGAGATACTTCAATGGTAGTTGGTAACATATTTTGGGTTAGTTTGGCAACTCGCCATATTGCTAACTGGCTGTGTTATACAAGTGTCTGTTTGACACTGTCCATTTTAACTAACAAAAAAATATTCTTCTCAAAGGAATCAACCTAGACCTGAAAATCCCGGGCACTCTTGCATTTAATCAAATAAGAATTTATTCTCTCCTTAACAATCTGCCAGTTGTTATTGGCATTTGTTCCCTTAGCGAACAACTTCGGATTTGAGTACACTTCCACAAAGATAGTCATCCATACTTTTAGAGGGGGGATGCAATGAGTCAGTTATTGCAGAGGTTAAATGGGTTTGAAGTTCTGGAGAATGGTCAAGTTGGGAAATCTGAGGGAATCTAATGTTGTTACTTTGTTAACGTTGAGCGATATGAGGGAGTCCATTATTGTCGCTTTGTTATCCCAAGGCAGACATAGAAGCATTTAACACAGCCTGATTAGTAGGGTGCAAGACTGAAGATTGACTGGAAGCAAAAATCGCTACAACTTACGTATGACGGAGATCGGACAGTGATTGTACCGTGTTGTTATACTATAAAGCGCTTTGGATTAAAGCGCTATATAAACATGAACACAACATTCCCTGCTCTCATTTTGTAGACGCTGTCTTCTTAGGAAGCTTCTGGCCTGAGTGTCCAGCATACGGCAGTCACACAGCGTTCAGGGAATGGCCAGCCCATCCGGTCGCCCCTCGGTTGGGAAGCCTGCTGTAATGCTGGCACATTTGGGGATCTCCATAATCACAAAATGACTAGGTTTATTGAGGTTAGAGCACACATCAACAGAACTCTGTGCTGTATTATATGTATTTGCTCTGGTAACAGGCATAGTGCAAAAAGGGTGAAAATAACTCCAGGAGTACAAAACCGCCTTTCCTGCCCCACACAAAAAGAAGGAAAGCTATCTAGGATAACAAATGCAGGCAGCAGGGATGGCTAATACTCAATCACTAATTGCCCCCAGGTACCAAAACATGTAGGCTGCAGCAAAACACCACCTAGTGTATACACGCCTAGCACAATCCTATTGTATTTCCTTCACCTTGCATTACGGAATCAACCATGGCCGAACAAAGCTCACCGAACACTAGTGTTAAATGTTAAATCAGGCTTACAGCTCTGCCACTGTCGGACCAATCGGTAATCCGGCCAGCCACCACTGCCTTGGCCACAGCTCCTGAACAGAAACAGGCTCCAAAATCGAGCTCGAAGAGCTCCGTAGACAATTAACCATCATAGGCAAGCCACTACTAGTTATTAGAGGAAGGGCCCTCGAACCGTGCAGCTCTCGCCGCCTAGCGGCCACTTCCACCGGCTAGAATAGGATTAACGGAAGTTAGTGGCCCACAGATCTGAAATTGGGCCAAGGTGTCTGATGGTTGACATAAGGCTTAATCAATCATAAGCAACACATTTTATCGGGCCACAAGTACAAGTGGAGAGGGCGATCGCTGCACCAGATTTGTTGAAAACCGTTATACTGCAGCCCTGTAAACACAGCCCGGGATCGTTGTATACTGTTAGGACTACATGTGTGATTTGGCACAAAACATTGGATGGCTTTCAAGTGGAGGGATTATATTCCCCTCTAATACCAGCTAGGTATGTGGCTGAGTTGGGAATTAAGAGGAAAAGGCCTATTTAGAATTAGTGGCTAAAATTGGGGTCACTGTGCTGCAGGATTGTTATCCCGACAGGGTGTTTAAGTCCCTGGAACAATTGAAGGGAAGAGGGGATAGGTCCCTCCTGGATATTTACATGTATTTCAGGCTCCACAATTAATTTAAAACCACATTTCCAATGTTCCCTACGCAACCCCCAACTTGTCTGCTGTTGCACACCGCTATTTTAGCTCAGGGCGAAGGATGGTTGGTTTCCCTGCTGTGTAATAGTCTACTGTCGGAGTTGCCATGAGATTGGGAAGGCCCTAACCAAAGATGGCCTGGGAAGGTAAATGGCGGATGAAGACTGGTGTTGTATCTTTCTTCAGATTAAAAAAGTCTCTCTAAACTATAGGCTGAAACTAATACAGTTTAAATGTGTGCATCATAATTACTATACCCCTGAAAAGCTCCACGGCTACTACCCCGCCACGCCGGATGAATGTGCGCAGTGTTCAGCCAGTCCTGCTGACGTTTTCCACTTGGCCTGGACGTGTCCTCCGGTGGCTGGGTTCTGAGCAAAAGGTCTCACCAGGGTCTGAGGGATTATTGGTGAGCAGTTTGGCCTAGAACCATTGATGGTCTTCCTGGGGTACAAAAGAGGTCTCCCCATACACGCCCGCCAATTGACAGGACTGTTACTAGTACTCGCACGCAGGAGGGTTGCCATGTCTGAGATCGGGGGAGCTCCTCGGTTCTCGTCCTGTTTGGAACTTGTGGCTTATTGCTCTGATCTGGAAGTGGCTATCATAAGCACCATGTCGCTCCTTGGTCGTCCCTCTGATATCTGGGGACCACATGTACAATATTTGCTATCTAATTCTGACTTTTGCGCCGCGTGTGGTGGTGACTGAGAGCTTAGATAGGTTAGCAATTGTGGGCTGGCAGCTTTGAGATTTAAGGACGGGGATGGTACGATATGAAGGCTCCAAATGTTTGTTTTTTTGTTTGTATTTTTTGTTTGTATATGAACGTGTTAAGAAAAGCAATAGACAATTTTTTTCAAAGAAATAGTGCACATCACGTTCTGAATTACCTCTTAAATAGATTTTTCCTAAAGGCACCATCACTTGCGAGCCATGGTGCACTCTTGATGGAAAAGTTAACTGATGTACAATATTCGGTTGGTGATTGGGCTTTCCTGGGCTTTCACTGTGTGTGGAATCTGCCAGCTCGATTTAATCATAGCACATCCCCCTTACACTAGCATCGGGGCAATGGCCATGTGATCTTCATCTGATGCACAGTTTATGAGTGGGGTCATGGAGGAGAACACTCAGTTTTGAGCTTGACTCAACCAGAGGCTTGCTTTACTCTTTCTGTCCTCTGCCCCACCATCAAGGACATGTGGGTGTCAGCTGGTGCTCCCACGTTTTCCTGCTGGCGGATTGTGGAAAGCCCGCCCAGGCTTAAGGCCATTAGAGCCAACTTAATGTTACTCATTGAATCAGCCTCAAAAATATTACACGATTTGCTGGCAAGTCCATGATACGAACTTGAGACCCTCGGCTTGTGAACAGATAGCTGAAAGCAGGTGCACAAACCAACTGAGGTACCTTGCAACTTATATTAAAATGATCTATTCGGTGGTTTTACCTTCTTGAGGATAAATGCAAATAAGGGCTGATACATGAAAAATGTATTTCTTTTTAGGAAAACCGTGTAAAATCAAAATGTAATGCAAATGGGGTTCATATAGCATGACTTCTTCCATTTGGGAGGCCTTTTTGCACTACAAACGTAATTGGAATCAAGGCTTTGAATTAACCCTGACCACTATCATTTTTCTGGACAGCCTTGCCATCATTAGTTATCCTGTCTGCCCCATTTCAGAAGGGGACCAACCAGTTTCAAACCAGTCTTGGGTTTGCCACCAAAAGGGTTACCCAGAGGAAGGCTAGTGGTATGATTAATCTTAAACTTTCCATCCATCAATTTTTAGTTTGGTGGAAAGCATACTGTCAGAAAAAAACAGCCCTCGCCAGTGCTTCATGTGCCTGTAGTGACACTTTCCATTATAGCACCTCAATCAAAGGTTGCACCATAAGGTGCACTCATCAATCCACGCCCACGTCTACCCTACCCGGGTAAATGCAAAACTGGGCACCCCTGCTTCGAAAGCTGGGTCCGTGCTAAACAAATCAAAAATGAGTGGCAACCAGCATAGGCAACGACAGTAGTTTGGGCTTTTGTGCAAACACTGAAAAGAGGATCTGTGAGAAGTGACATCACGAGTAGAGCCAAGGGTAAGGAAGGGAAGTGAATGCTGAGGGGAAATATAGTTCTTTCTTGGAGTCAATGTACCCGTTCTGCATTGATTTCTGTGTAACCTAAAGGTTTCAAGCACCATTCCCAATATCGTAGATCATGGGTTTGTGCACCTGTTTTATTTATTGCCTACCTTGTAAGATAGGGAATTCAGCAGCATTATCGTATCTGACTGGATCCATGTCATTTTTGCAGTGATCTTTGATCAGCAACTTACCATTAGCTTCATGCTGAAGCTAAGTAAAACAAAATCGCCATGTATCCAGAGGGGACACACACGCAAAGCATGATCTGGGATGTGTGACAGGCCACTGGCTGGAAGGGCTCAGTTGGAGACAGAAGCATCCCACACCATCCAACTTCTATGCTGGTAACTTGGAGCAGTGGTGCCATTGCATAAGAAGGGTGCGGTGCATCAAAATTTAAAACGCCCCTCATAGGGCAGTGGGTTATGGGAAATTGTGCATTTTTCTATGGATTCAGGCACATTTATTTAGGACATGTCCTACCATTGTGCTCATGCTCAAAATAAAATCAACCATGCAATTTGATCATACTAATTCACCAGATGTATGAGCAACTAGATCCAATAGAACCATTTGGAACTGGAATTTGCACCAGGGCGCCATGCCTTATGGTTTAAAAATATGAGGCCGCGGGTGGGATATCTCAAATGTCTCCTTATCAGCTGCCACTAAATCCGTTTGCGACATTTGGATTTTATGACCCCTGTTTCACTTCACATACAGGAGAATAGAAATCAAAGATCTGTTGACTTTGCGAACATTCTCTTGCTAATAATTTTATATATCTCCCATTATGCATTGCTTAAAATTCAGGCAGATTTTTAATGTATCACTTACTTTCTATAATGTGAGATGTAAAATATTCTTTACCAATTTAATTTGTCGAACAAATCAGTAAAAATGTTTTTCCATTTTGGAGGCTGACTTACTTATATTTTGATGAAAATTGTCTGACAATTGTATTGTCGAAAGTGTGCCCTGTGTCTTGCCCTTTGATGTACAACAGAGGACCATCTATCTCCCTTAACTTACTCCTACACGCTCACGTAGCGTCGTGAATAGGGGTGGACTATAGATTTTGTCCAAACTTTAGAATTGAGACTAATATTTCAACTTCCATCAAAAGTAAACTTGTTGGTAAATAAATTTGATGAACTGTCTCATTTTTATTTATTCAAAGATGGCAGTCCTCTGCATGAACATACAAAGTCGATCAAGGAGGACATCTCCTCTCCTTCAGCTTTACCTGTTGTGGGGGTGGTTTGTGCCACTGGATCGTATCCTTTTGCAGAGATCACATCCTGCCGCAGTATCATGGCTCTCGGGCAAAATGGTGCGTTAGTGGTCTGCCTGGCCTTTGTCTCCTTGGTTTTCTCCCAGTTGTTCTCTTAGGGTGTTGCCGGTAGCACTTGCTGACCCTGGCAAGGTTTCATGGTTTGGCCCTGCTCCTAACTGCCCACTTCGTTCCTACATGCTTTCTTCCGGGCCTACCTTGCTGCCCCATTTCCTACTAGTCCCTTCTGGCTCACTTTTAATACTGCTGGAATACTCCACTCCTCTGCTCAATGGTTTCCACCTCACCCCTTTGCTAGGATCTATTGTCCTCTTCAATCCAAGGCTATCTCTCCACTGATGATCCCTTTAACCTCACACTGATCCTCCAATTACAATTTCTTATTTTGTTACTTTTTTGTTTTTATTTGTTGTAATAAATTTATTTCGTTTTCATAAGCACAACAAATAATTCTCTAAAAAGCAGAACATGTAAATATGAACATTAAAAGAAAATGCAAACATATGCAATTATATTCTAAAATAATTTTTTAAACAAAACATACATTGCATATCTGAACAGTTAAGCTCCATGCACCCTAGGAACCCCCGCAACAGACAATACACAACACAATATGCACACTTGAACACACCACAAACTCCCTGATAAACCACTACTTCAAAAACAACTCACTTATATACTCTAATCCTAGATTAACCATGCAATTCATTAAACTAAATCCATAGTTCAAGATATCTCTCTGTCCTATCTATCCTACCAAACGTCACCTTCTCAAAACTAGATATAACCTGCAGCTCATTAATCCAATCCCTCTACCGTTGGTTTTGTCTGTGTCTTCCAGACACTCATGATTTGTTTACCTGCTACTATCAGTGACTTCTCTATCCAGCCACTATTCTCCAAGACCACAGTGCACCTAATACCGCTGGCAAAGGCAAACAAGGAAACAATATTCCCATAATCAAATCTCGCCTGCCTAAAACTTCTTTCCAGTAATCACGCACCCTCACACGTTTCCACAGCATATGCAGTAAGGTACCCTGCTCCGACCCACAACCCCAACATAGATTATCATCTATAAACCCTAATTTAAGCATACACACTGGTGTCCACTATAAACGCCCTACTACCTTCTGATGGATAAACCTTAAATTCAAATCCAGTTTCGCTCTGTACCCAGATTTTAGCACAGACTCCCAGTGTTCTGATGAAATCTCACTTTGTAAATCTATCTTCCACTCGCTGCGCAATCTATCCTAACGCTGATCATATTGCGGGGCCATGGGCATCCGTTTTAAGAATTTTGAAATCGTACGCAGTGGGGTGTCAAAAATAGCACATAATCCAGTAAGTGGGGCCTACAACATGCTTAGCCTATGTTTCAATAACTTCTATAGCAATCTATACCTATCACGTTCTTGTGTCCCCAGGTGAAATCTATGTTTCAATGCTGTAAAGCTCATCAACTTTTAATTCTGGAAAATATCGCCTATTTTCATTACCTCTTACTTGATCCAACTCAGCCAATTTAAAGGCCGATTATCAACCTGTAATGCTGGGTTAAGCCATAAAGAGGCCTCATAATTCATGATTTGGTTGATTGATTTGATTTGGAATTTGTATCGCGCTTATCCCTGAGGAACTAAGCAGCAAGCTGCATTTAGGCACAGATGAGTCTTAATAAAGTAGAGCAAATAGAAAGAATACAGCGCAGCAGCTTCCAGGAGTTCATGCAAAACAATGTGTCTTCAGTTGCTTCCTAAACATAGCCACGGACTCAATTTGTCGCAGGTAGAGCGGGAGCGAGTATTGAGCCAAGGACCTGCCACTGAGAAACGCCCGTCTCCTCAAAAAGTTGTTTTAGAAAGCGGTATTACCAGAAGGCGTTGGCCCTGAGATCACAGGGAGAGTTCATCCACCAATCTTGTTTGTTCTCTTCAAATCATGAGACCAACACTGAACGAGAAGCCTCAATAGATGGCAGTCTGTTTTCTCCCACTCCTTTCTAAAAATATATAGATTTTTTAAAATGATTAAACCTTATCCAAAGAATATGGACGCATAACCTCCTTCTCTAGCTTTACTAATGAGCTGATTTTTTTAATTTATTTTTTTACATAAATCCTTTCCAGTATTTTTCTAAATCGGGGTAGCCAAACCTACCCTCATCTACCCCTTGTGTCGATATGAATTTAGGAATTTTTGGTTTCTTCCCACTACCCCAAAGCAACCCCATAAAATGCGTATCTATCTTCTGCATGACTTTTTTGTAAATTTCTGAAGTAAACTGTGATAATGTAATGGAATGTAAAGCACCTTAGGAAGTAAAGTCATTTTGATTGAATTGACCCTTTCCCAAATACCCAACTTGAATCTCACCCACCTCTTTACATCTTTTACATTAAAATACACAATCTTTTTCAAGCTTCGTAATGTGTAGATACCCAAATATTTTACTTGTTGATCCACCCACTTACAATCACAAGAACTAAACCATTGCTGTGTACGCATAGGAGACCATGGATAACCTTCTGCCGTGTCCCAATTTATTTTGTGACATGACATACGCCCATCTTCCTCAAAAACCCTCTTCAACATATCACTACTCACTCTGGGATGGGGCAAAAGCACAACTAAATCATCAGCTGTCAGGACTGATTTTCTATACTCTGGCCTGGTGGACAGATCTATAGAAGGCCAACCTGTATTGTGACAGGAACAACTCTGGAAAGCTGTAGCCAAACCAGTTTAGGTAGCAGTGACAGGCGGTCTAGGCTAAGTTCTCCAGAGGGGGTGAGCTTGTAAAGGATCCACAATGAGGTCACACAATAGGAATCACAGATTACAGTTAGACAGGATGTATAAAAATGCAGTTATTTAATTATGGGCAAAACATCTATAGAAAAATGACTACGAGCAGGTAGACGTATCACACAACACTATCAAACTAAATACATATATACATTCACTTGGTGATACGGCATAATACAAATCAGATACTCCTGCAAAGGAAAGGTTCAGCAAGTATTATGCACAATCACCCTTCACTCACTCCCTACTAGTTTACTACCACTTTAACTCCTCCAATTTACACGCTCACTCACATCACAGCACTAAATTCTTTCACCAGCCAATACCCCACCTTCTCTATGAACCGCCATCATGCTCCTTTCCACCGTCCTGCCTCTTTCTGCTCTCTTGGTCTACCGTCTCCTGCTCTAAACTCACAGAATAACCCACATCTTCCTGTTGTCCCTTCTATTCTATTTTATATGTCTGGTGTCCCTTATATCATATTCATTAAGTCCCCTTAAAATTGCTCTTTCTTAAGTAGCTGACCGTCTGTGTTGAATAGCCCGACATGGCTCTGGTGCAGGTGAGCGCTTTTGCTGTATGGTGTGGATGGAACTATTTCACACATGTAATTACGCTTAATTTGGTTGGGTCTTCTGTGTCGTGCAGCAATTTCCATTCCATGGGTTTGGGCTGCCTGTTTGGGTGTGCTGCTACTTGGTACCCCTCGATAAGCTCATGTGGGCTGTTGGTATCTTTATTTCCCTAGAACAAGTTGAGACAAAACTTGCCAGCATTTGGTAATAGAAGTATGAGGTGATTTAGAGTGATACACTTTTCAATCGCATGGGCACATAGAGATGGGACAGGGACTGGGCCCTTCCAACTGCTAACTTCCCCCTCTAGGATGTGACCTACTGGCGACCTCCCACTGGCTGAGAGTGGTCTCCATCCCTTCTTGCCATGGTTAGACCACTGACCTTGTCACAAGGTGGACTACCAAGATGCATGAAGGAAGGTTTTTCTACTATATCCACAGGGGTGTGTCAGGAACGTGTGATTCATGACGGGAGATGTTTAATTTAGTGACAATAATGGTAAATGACAGCATCAAGAAGTGTGAAAACATCTTGATTTGGTAGTCAGTTTGTGCATGTGTATTGGTATTTAAGTCAACATTTCTAAGATTATCTTTCAACTTGCAGTTCCACAGAATTCGAAAGATAGTACTTAACTAAGCAGATAAGAATTGCTTTCAGATAATTAAGCTCCTCAAACAAAAACGTGATTTCATAAATAGGCAACAACATTTAGGGGCCAATTCATAGAATTCGGCGCACAAGTGGCGCACGCGGCTGGCGCACAGTGTGCGCGTGCGGTAGTCTGCGCCAGCCGCGTGCGCCGAAACACATTCAGGCGCACAGCGTATTCATGGATTCCAACATCCACAACCAGCCGTGGCGCAGAGTGGCGCAGCGACCCTGCAGCAGCGTCAGTTACGCCCCCAAGAACGCCCCTTGCGCAGGGAAAAGCCATCAAAATCCCCAATCCAGCGCAAAGGGCAGCAGCAAACGCAGAGCGGGGAGCGTGTATTTCAGGGGTGTGCGAGAAATTCTACACGCGATTGGCCTGGGTACGTGTATTACAGGGGTGCGCGAGAAAATCTACACGCGATTGGGCTGGGTACGTGGATTTCAGGGGTGCGCGAGAAATTCTACACGCGATTGGCCTGGGTACGTGTATTACAGGGGTGCGCGAGAAATTCTACACGCGATTGGGCTGGGTACGTGGATTTCAGGGGTGCGCGAGAAATTCTACACGCGATTGGCCTGGGTACGTGTATTACAGGGGTGCGCGAGAAATTCTACACGCGATTGGGCTGGGTACGTGGATTTCAGGGGTGCGCGAGAAATTCTACATGTGATTGGGCTGGGTACGTGGATTTCAGGGGTGCGCGAGAAAGTCTACACGCGATTGGCCTGGGTACGTGGATTTCAGGGGTGCGCGAGAAAATCTACACGCGATTGAGCTGGGTACGTGGATTTCAGGGGTGCGCGAGAAATTCTACACGCGATTGGCCTGGGTACGTGTATTACAGGGGTGCGCGAGAAATTCTACACGCGATTGGGCTGGGTACGTGGATTTCAGGGGTGCGCGAGAAATTCTACACGCGATTGGCCTGGGTACGTGGATTTCAGGGGTGCGCGAGAAATTCTACACGCCATTGGCCTGGGTACGTGGATTTCAGGGGTGCGCGAGAAATACTACACGCGATTGGCCTGTGTACGTGGATTTCAGGGGTGCGCGAGAAATTCTACACGCGATTGGCCTGGGTACGTGGATTTCAGGGGTGCGCGAGAAATCCTACACGCGATTGGGCCTGTGCGAGTGGGGCAGTGTATTACGGAGGTGTGCGGGAAGTCGAAGAGGTGAATTGCCAGTGTGGGTCCTCCCAGGTCTCCCCTCTACCCCCTCCACGACCTCTGCAGGCAGCCCACACCACAGGGGACTACCCTGCACCCCTGGTCATGTCCCGCAGGCAGCCCATCCACCATGGGCATGCCCCCCAGCCAAGCCACATGTCCCCTTGCACCCCCACGCCTCAGCAGGCCCCCACCCATGTCTCCCAGCACCCCCACCCCTCCAGTCACCAGGGGCAGCCTCCACAAGGCCCCCACCCATGTCTCCCACCACCCCCACCCCTCCAGTCACCAGGGGCAGCCTCCACCAGGCCCCCACCCATGTCTCCCAGCACCCCCACCCCCCCAGTCACCAGGGGCAGCCTCCACCAGGCCCCCACCCATGTCCCCTTGCACCCCCACCCCCCAGCAGGCCCCCACTCATGTCCCCTTGCACCCCCACCCCCCAGCACTGTGGGGCACCTGCCACCAGGCCCCCAACCATGTCCCCTTGCACCCCCACCCCCCAGCAGGCCCCCACTCATGTCCCCTTGCACCCCCACCCCCCAGCACTGTGGGGCATCTGCCACCAGGCCCCCAACCATGTCCCCTTGCACCCCCACCCCCCAGCAGGCCCCCACTCATGTCCCCTTGCACCCCCACCCCCCAGCACTGTGGGGCATCTGCCAGCAGGCCCCCAACCATGTCCCACTCATGTCCCCTTGCACCCCCACCCCCCAGCAGGCCCCCACTCATGTCCCCCTGCACCCCCACCCCCCAGCACTGTGGGGCACCTGCCAGCAGGCCCCCAACCATGTCCCCTTGCACCCCCACCCCCCAGCAGGCCCCCACTCATGTCCCCCTGCACCCCCACCCCCCAGCACTGTGGGGCACCTGCCAGCAGGCCCCCAACCATGTCCCACTCATGTCCCCTTGCACCCCCACCCCCCAGCAGGCCCCCACTCATGTCCCCCTGCACCCCCACCCCCCAGCACTGTGGGGCACCTGCCAGCAGGCCCCCAACCATGTCCCCTTGCACCCCCACCCCCCAGCAGGCCCCCACTCATGTCCCCCTGCACCCCCACCCCCCAGCACTGTGGGGCACCTGCCAGCAGGCCCCCAACCATGTCCCACTCATGTCCCCTTGCACCCCCACCCCCCAGCAGGCCCCCACTCATGTCCCCCTGCACCCCCACCCCCCAGCACTGTGGGGCACCTGCCAGCAGGCCCCCAACCATGTCCCACTCATGTCCCCTTGCACCCCCACCCCCCAGCAGTGCAGGGGCAGCCTCCACCAGGCCCCCACCCATGTCCAACTCATGTTCCCCACCCAACATGTCAACACAATCCAGAACCCTGGTCTCTATGGTCAGCCCCCAAATGCAAAACACCCACCCGAGTATTGCATCCACCCACTCATAATTTGCAATCACATCACAGAACACCAATTGGAAGTTCCGAAACAAACACATGTCCCTCACATACACCCAATGGGTGTCAGTGAATCTCAAAACACATAACATGAAATGCATGAAAACAATGAGATACCACACATTGAAGTTCAACAAAAAAATAATGTATTAAAGGAAACATGAATAGAATCAAAAATGAAGAAACAGAAATGTGAATGTAAAAAAATGAAAAGAAGCATGTCCGTTCAAAATAAAAAAAATAAAAATATATTGAAATCCAAAGTAATGTTGTACAAAGTCAATGTCCACAAAACAAAATCCAATGGGAAATAAAAATAAAAGCCATTGATCCATGGAGAATGTTAAAAAAGAAAGTATGTACAAGTCTACAACTATGTACAATGCAAAAAGCCAGGGTCCATTATCCCAACAAAATAAAGGAAACCTATCTAACTACACTAACTAA
Organism: Ambystoma mexicanum; assembly: GCF_040938575.1. Lineage (NCBI taxonomy): Eukaryota > Metazoa > Chordata > Amphibia > Caudata > Ambystomatidae > Ambystoma > Ambystoma mexicanum. Next base: position 19,350,580 of record NC_090933.1, on the reverse strand, counting down.
TAAAAAAAAAATATACAAAAATGTGGCCAATGTCCAAAAGGTCCAAATGAAACAAAAACAAAAATGAAACCTAACACTACCTACATAACTATGTACAAGGGCAGCGGGCTAGTTCCACGGCTCACTTCTGGATGTGCCGGGCCAGGGCATCATCGAACTCCTCCTCAATGTCCCGGAGGCGGTCCTCCTCCATGGCCCCGAGGGTCCGCAGGGCCGTCGACGTGTCCACCTCCAAACCCCTGCGGATTGCCTCGAGGCACTCGGCCCGCCTCAGGGCCCTCTGCATGGAGTTCTCCGCCCTGACCATTGAGAGCCGTGCCTCTTCCGCCCGCTGCCGCTCCGCATCTATGGCGTGGCCCAACCGCTGCCACACGGAAGACACTTTTTGTCCTGGGTCCTCCTGCCCTCCGGCCGATGCCTGCCCCTCCGATGTCGAAGGCCCCGAGCCTTCATGGCTCCCACCATGGTGCTGCTGCTGCTGTGCCTCTGCCCCTGCACTGCCTCCTGCTGCCTGCACATCCTCCGCCGGCTGGGGTGCAGTCGTTGACGTGGCCACCCCTGCTGGACGTCCGACTCCCGACTGTGGCAGGGATGCCTCCTCCACCAGCCTGGCCGCACCGTCAGAGGCAGCTCCACAGGGCACCCAGGTGACTGATGGGTGGGAAGATGGCACAGAGGACGACTGGCGCGTAGGGGGTCCAGCTGAGGAGGGGGTCGTGGCAAGCCCCATCAGACGGAGGAATCCGGCCTGGGTGACCTGTCCCAGCAGGCTGACGTGGTCAACGAGCCATTCGAGATGACGTGCAGTCTCTTCATGAAAAGACTGCAGGTCACCTCGCATGGCCCGTTGACGCAACGCCACACCAGCCAGGACAGGCTCAACCCGGGCCTGGATAGCCACGTCCGCAGGCAGAGGAAGGCCAGTTGACGTCAGCTCATCCCCTGCCTGAAAACTGGTCTGGACATAGGCATCCCTGCTGGTGCAAGATGATGCAGGGACAGGATCAGGGACAGGATTGCACACAGGCACCTCCGCGGCGGCCTGTGCTGCCTCCTGTCCCTGGTCCTGCACTGCACCACTAGCACCAGTGGGATCCCCACCCCCAGACCCCGTCTCTGGTGCTTGCACGGCCTCCTCCTCCACCAAACCCCCCACCAACCTGGATGACTCTGTGCCATCTTCCCCCGTTGGGCCCTGTGGGGTCCCAGCTGCCCCTTCTGCTGCCGAGGAGTCCAACTCCAACCTCCGCCTCTTGGACCTCCCCCCGGCAGCTGCGGCCTGGGACGCGGCACCGGACTCCTCACTCCCCGACGAGATGACAACATGGGAGGGGAGCCGGGCCTTGCGTCTCCGGCTGGCGGTGGGATCCCCGCTGCTGTGCTCCACAGCACCTTCTCCGCCCTCTTCATCAGTTGACGCTGCAGACAGGGAGAAACAAAACACACGCATCAGGGCAATGTACAATGGACACATACACACATGACAGTTGTACATGAGTGGCATTGGCAAACCTCAGACATGTCATCACGATCCCCAACACACATGTCATTACAACTCGCACACACGAGCCATACCACAGCCATATCGCAACTGCCAACACCATCCATACACATACAACAGCATGAGCAGCCAAAGGTGAGCCAGACATCACATGCAACACAGGAAGTGCACCACACATGTACACACACCACCACACTTGCATGCATGTGTACACCTCTGCCAAGTGTCGCAGTGTTCAGACGGGCATCCATGTCACATCTGCCCATCAGGCTTCCACATACCGCTGTCACATGCATCCATGTTGCATCACTGTTGCACCCTTGTCAAATACACACACATGCACATGTACACAGCGCTGATACATGCAGCTGAAAACAACATACATGCGTGACATCACGGACATGTCTACTCACATACACATTCATACAAACTTGTGTGCCCACACAACTGCATTTGGCATGCAAGCCCACACACACAGGCACCATCCATGTCTCACACATTACAGCCCTCGCATGTGTCAGCCCCACGGACCTGTACACCCGCACCCATACTCGACCCCATACAAACAGATGTGCAACCTGCACACTACTGAACAATCACCACACGCACTGCTCACAATCAGGATGCATGTACACTCACCGCTCGACTCCAGACGGGTCTGCCTCTCAAGGACCTGGACGTGGAGCGCTGGGGATATGTGTTCCAGGACCCCCATCTGTTCTTCCGACAAGTGGCCCCGGCGCCCCTTTGCATCCGCTGCCTTCAAGAGGCGCCGGGCCTTGTTCAGGGTCCTGGACCTGAAGTCCTCCCAGCGCTTCTTGACATGTTGGAAGTCGCGGACTGCCACCCCCTCCGCGTTGATGGCAGGCACGATGTCAGTCCAGATCCGAGTCCGTCCTTCCTTGTCGGCGCGGGAACTTCCGAAGAGGGCATCATACTGCCCCAGGACTTGCTCCACCAGGACACCAACTTCGGTGGCACTGAAGCTGGTGCCCCTCTGCCTCTCTGGCCGGGGGTTGTCAGTGGTCACAGATGGAGTTTGCCCCGACATGACAACCCCAGAGGCAGGAGTGGGTGGGCAACTGGGTCCTGGGGCTGGGCTGTGGAGCGATGGAATCCCAGTCGGGAGTCTTTGGTTCCAGCAGGGGTGGTCACACCAACAGCACCCCTGGCTGATGTGCAGGCAGCAAATGGCAGGGCACGTGGGCAGCAGGCAGTCAGGCAGCAGCAGATGGCAGGTGGGAGCGTGCTCGGGGCTCTGGGGGGCAGTAGTTCGGCCTTCTGGGCAGGAGCGTGGTCTTCCGTGTGCTTACGCGTGGCCAGCTTGATACGGAGTGATTTGGCACGTGAAAATTCTGCACGTCAGCGTGTAATTCGAGGAAAGGCCCTTAGCGCGTAAGCGCGTCTGCACGCATACGCATTTTCATTGGACCAAAGGCCCTCAGCGCGTGAAAGCGTCTGTGACGTGACGTGCGAGGGAGTATCCCTCATTGCACGTGATGACAGAACACACGTGGATTTCAGCCAATCGCGTGTGAAAGTTCACGGCACCCCGGAACACACGTACCCAGGCCAATGGCGTCACGTACCCAGGCCAGTGGAACTACCCGCGCACCCCGAAACACACGTACCCAGGCCAATGGCGTGTGGAACTACCCGCGCACCCCGAAACACACGTACCCAGGCCAATGGCGTGTGGAACTACCCGCGCACCCCGAAACACACGTACCCAGGCCAATGGCGTGTGGAACTACCCGCGCACCCCGAAACACACGTACCCAGGCCAATCGCGTGTGGAACTACCCGCGCACCCCGAAACACACGTACCCAGGCCAATCGCGTGTACGCTCGCTCCCCTCCGATCACACGCGATGACACCCGAATACGGGAAACCAACGAGTCCGCCCACACGGAGGCGTCCCGCGCACAGCATAAAAGTGCGCGCAAACAACAAACGCGTATATACAGCGACGATGAATGCCCCATTTGTTGCTGCACTGATTGTGGGACACCGCAGGAGGAGGAGAATAGCCAGGGCACGCATTTTTGCACCACGGACAAGCCTTTTTGGGATGCCTGACGACCAGGTCTACGGCAGGTATAGGTTTCCACCCCATATCATCCTAGACCTGGTCAGGGAGTGGGAAGATGACCTCACATCCCCCACCCTTTGCTCCCAAGCATTGAGCCCCTTGGAGAAGCTGCTCAATGTCTTGCATTTTTTGGCCACTGGGTCGTTTCAGCGGACCACTGCCATAGTGGGGGGGGTCTCACAGGCCACGCAGTCACGCTGCCTACACCAGGTACTGGCAATCATGACAGCGCGCCCCTCAGTCCGCAGGCACATATACATGCCTGGAACACCCGCAGAAAGGCAGGCCGTTGTCCTGGATTTTTTCAGGGTGGCACACTTCCCCAAAGTGCTCGGTGCCATAGATTGCACCCATGTGGCCCTACGTCCACCTAGGGCCACTGAGCACATCTACCGAAACCGCAAGCACTGGCATTCCATCAATGTACAGGTGGTATGCGATGCAAAGGGAATCATCACCTCTGTCTATGCAAACTACCCTGGCTCCACCCATGACAGTTTCATATACAGAATGTCCGCCCTGAGCCGGGCCCTGGAAGCTGGGCAGCATGGCGACACATGGCTCCTAGGTCAGTACAAATGCCCTTGCACATGCATGCAAGTCACACACAGACAAATATCCCAACCCTAATAATCTCAATTATTATCACCTCCCCAGGGGACAGTGCCTACCCTCTGAGCAACCACATGATGACGCCAATCCGGAACCCCACCACACCACCCCAGGTAAGATACAACGCCGCCCATATTGCAACCTGGGGCATAGTGGAGCGCACATTCGGAGTGCTCAAGTCACGTTTCCGCTCCCTTGACCGCTCTGGTGGGCAACTACTCTATGCACCACCAGTAGTGTGCAGGATCATTGTGGCAGCATGTGTCCTGCACAATGTTGCAACACGGCAGGGCGTCCCGGTGGACATGGTGGTGCCCCCACATCCCCAACCACAGGCACAGGCGCTGCCCATGGGAGGGGACAGGGCACGTGGCGAGGAAGCCCGGACCCAGCTTGTGGCCACATTTTTCACCTAAACTCCCACCCCTGCGGAGTGCACACAGGCCTGGCACATACCAGGTGACAATCGATGATGACAAAGTGACAGTCAACTGTCACAACCCTACCACCCTGAGATAGTTGCCATGGAAGTGCCACATCGTCTGCATCCCTAGCTACTTGAACACAAGCTATCCTGTGCAACCAAAATGCACACAAATGACATGTGACATGACATGGGCCATACACAAGTATTCCAAGGCCCAATGAGGCGGGGGGGGGGAACAAGGGAACACAGAGAACGGTACTACTAGGCCAGGTGTCATTGAGATTGTGCAAGTGCAGGGGTAGGGGGAAGGGAAAAGTGCAAGGGGAAGGGTGGGGGGGAGTCCAGTACAGGGGAAGTAGGCCAAAAGAATAATACATAGGTCGCCTGGTGGCAACTGCAAAGATAAGTGCAGACAAGTGCTGGGAAGGGAGGGCTGTAGGGATAGAGAGACAGTACTGCAGTGCAGGGGTTGCCAGGGTGGCAGTGCAAGTGGACAGTCGCTGGGCCAGGGACCGAGGTTGGTGAGAGTGTCCCAGTAGCAGCTCCTGTGCAGTTCCAGTGAAGAATTCTGCAAGGGAGAGGCAGAGAGTAAGCAGAAGCAAAGAGGAAGGTCTTGAGGTGCTTCCAGAACTGGAGATGGTTCCCCTCAAGTTCAAGTCAGCCAGGAAGTCTGTTCCAGGGGGAGGGCCCTGCTGCGGAGAGAAACATACCCCCAGCTAGTTGCTCTGAGAAGCGGATGACCTGGACATGCAAGGTGTGCATCACACACACCTGCAAAACAGGCCATGGCCATCACTGTCATGTCACTCAAACCCTCCCAAACATCAACATGACATGGCAAGCAATACCCATACACTGACGCAGTAACAATAAGGTACACATTGCCATGTCCTAAATGTACAGTGGCATCGGACAATGATGCCTGACCCGGAATCAGATGAAATGACAGACCAACAAAATGTCCCACCCAAAATAAGTCGTTTCCAAATGCATTGCAACAGTCGTAGACGTAACATCACAATGAATGCCTGTCTATATGCACATTATGCATTGCAAAATCAACACTGCAGCTCATGTGTGCAGTGTCCCACTCCTGCATCACACTGCTCAGCGCACAGCACAGTGAACAGCCATTGCGTGTGATGCACACCCTGAGCATCACATCTAAGTGACAGACTACATCAAACATCAAATTTTTGGCATGTACTGGAACCATAATCGGTCACAGAACATGTGCTGCCGGGACACAGTGGGCACCAGAAGGCAAACAGTGTACACGTGGATATGCAAGGGTGGGAGTACATGGAGTACATCCGAGTGCAAGTGTGTGGTTCTGCAGGGACATGCACTCCACATATGCATGTGCACTCAAGTGACCATCAGTGTTCCCTACACATCACATGTGAACATCCACCATGTGTACACCCCAGCATGTCAAACCACAACTATCCCCTCGCACCTGAAAGGAAAACACAACACATGAACAGGCATTGATCAGCAGAACACAACATGTACATAGGACAACAACATTACAATGTCAGAGTTCCCATCACACTGCAGGGCAATGCAACTATCAACAACAACCCCCCCTCCCGCGCAAATGACCATGACCCGCTGAACAACTGCACCTGGGTCATGGAGCCTCCAACCCTCATTTCCACCTGGCCACAGGATCACCTTTACCCTTCGTGTCCATCTCCCACCTTGTGTGTAAAAAGATGCCTGAACCCTCAGAATCCACACTCATTTACAAAATCACAAAATCCAAGGCATGAAAACGAACCCAAACACCCTCCAGTAGATGACTTGACGTAGCAGTACCTCACAAACGCCAAGTACTACCACAATGATGCAACAACCAAGGTAGCACAGCAGAACAATGTCACGACAGGATGTGAGACATGTGTGGTACATGACATAGGATGATGCACAATGAATGGATGTGTACTGTCACAGGTCCCCTGTACAGGCGCGGGAGTCTCATGAAACAACCACCCACACCATGTCCCGGGTGCCTGCAAGGTCAAACTCACACAGGCCCCTGAGATCATGGTGGGGAATGAGGTTCAGGGATATGCAGTCGGGACAGGTGTAGACACACTGGATGACTGGAATGAGTGGCAGGTGAGGGGAGGAGGAATGACACATGAAACTAGGGAATGCACAAAAATGTACAACCTGCATGAACACATACACAATCCAAACAAACTTGGACATCATTGTCATGACATTCTGTAGTCCAGGCTCAGGAGTGGTACGAACCAACCACCCCCTCTAGGGTTTTGGCGCCTGCAAGTTCGGGGCTTACACAGGCATCCGCAACCCCAGTGGGGAAAGAGGGTCAGGGAACGTTGCTTGGATAGGCACGGGAAGCAGGAACACCGGGTAGAGGGTACAGGTTTCATAATTGCATAGGATCACGGGTGATTAGGGAAAAAAACATACCAAATAGGACCACACATACATCCATGCATCAGTACACTCCCCAGCAAGCCTATGCAGGGCAGTTTGTAAGGAAAACAACAAGACACTTAGCTCTGGTTTTGAGTGCTGGCCTCCTGCCTGCGCACTCTCAGGGCCGGTTACAGGAGCACTCCAATGCTGCAAAGAGAGACACAGTCAACAACCTGTATGTGCCAATTACACAAAAACACAACACAAAACATGCCCCATAGCAACAAACTACTCTACAAACAGACAATCAGTGCTCGATGCTTCGTACCCATATATAACATCACCCCTGTGACGGGTCATACACAGTCAATGCAGTGAGTCAGGCGCTGGTGGGTGCGTGGCAAATGGAACACCAATGTGTCACAATTCACACAACATGCAATGTTCCCTGGGTAAGCAGACAGACCCATATGGCAAGCCATGACTACAGAGCAAGTTGCGTACCACCATGACCAAAACAAAGTTGGCAGTGCATTTATCATGAAGTACGTGGAATAGACATGCACTGCACCCAAGTATGTCCCTTGCTGTATGTCCCTGTGAGCTGCCCCTTTCCATGTCTCTGAAGGCTACATGGTTGATACAAGTGCCTCAATGAACCTTGGTGTACCGCAGGGTATGTGCCACTGCCCCTGCATGTGTCCCAGACAACCCTACTATCAACAGCCATCAGTCCACAAACACATCTGAGCTGCATTGTGTGCTTCAACACCAATATTCGTCTAAGCTCACCCTCAGTGCTGTGACTAAGCCTGCATGTGCAACTCGCCTGGTGCAAGCTTTGCTGTGTCGTGGCCCCCCTGTGATGCTCACCTTGCCTGGAGTTCCTTGGAACATGTCAGCAGTTCTAGGATGTGGGTCTGCAATCACTGTGGCTCTGCTCGTGCACACATGTGCATGTGGGCACCAACAAACGGGTCAGGCATTCCGTCGTCCAATGGGCCATGTCTGCTGCCAAAGGTGCTCTGGTGCCTCATCCCCCTGCAGAAAGTGCATGGAACAAATGATTAATGCATCGAAGTGATCTGTGTGTGTCTCATCAGGCATCTCTTTACTTGACCATGTCAGAGAGTCACATCACAAATCACACCATCAGTCCGTCTTTGACTTCCAAAGTGTGGAACACTATCTACAGCATGAATTGCAACAGGCACGTGTACAGGAAAGAAATGAGACATAATACACAATGCATAGCAATCAATGTCCACATTAATCATGACACACCCCATCTAGCAAAAGCTGAACAGTGGACAATTACACCTAAATCATCCCCACTAGGGGTGTCAACACAAGTCACAAAGCACCAGACATGCCACAGATATGACAGTCCAAAGCCCTTGTGTAAAATTCTGTAACACCGAACCATCCTTGCGAGCCCATGGATAAGGGAGGCAGGAGTGGCATATGTGAGTCAAGGAACCCAAGCAGCAAACACATACACAAGACAACCATGAAGGGCCCAGCTGGAACAGACAGTGGATGCCTTCAAAAACCACAAGGCACCGCACTGTCACATGAAAGCACAATAGACTACAAATTTTAAACTAACTCAACTATTAACTAATTACACTAACTATGGAAAACCTACATTACCTATTTAAACTAACTATCAAACAGAAACTTAACTAACTAAACTAAACGAAAAATCAAAAATGGCCACATACGACCCGGGGGGGAGGGGAGGCACCCAGGAGGGGGGGAGGTACAGGGTGCTGCTCAACATCCACATGCGATGATGCCGAGCCAAAAAAAAATACCTCCATGGGCTCAACGCCTGCACAGCACGACCTATGTGGGAGATAGATGGTCGTCCGAGTCTGGCTCATCCTGGAAAGGAGGACGTGGCACAGTAGCCTGGCCACGCCTAGCCGCAGCTTGCCCCTCGTCGGCAGCAAGTCTGCCGGACAGGTGAGCCTGGTTCTGTGTGGCGATGTTACATAGGTCTGCATGCAGAACCTCACGTGATACACGTGCTTCCTCTTGCAAGGTAGCACGTGTAACACGGAGTTCCTCCTGCAAGGCCTGGCTGGACAACCGCTGCACCTCCCGGCAAGCCTGTAGCTCAGCCGAGATGGTGCGCTCAAGCTGTGCAAACCTCTCCTCTGCCTGCTGCCTCTGGGACATCATAAGGACACCCAGAGTGGATCTGAGGGAGGCATACTCCTCCCTCAGGGCATCCATGTGCGCCTCTGCGTGAGCAGCAATTGCTTGACGCAGAGACGACATTTCAGCCTGGCGTGCCCTGTCTGAGGCCGCCATGCCCAGCCTGAGCGAGCGGGCCGTGGACCGTGCCGCCTGCTGCTGGAGAAGCACCTGCCTAGCAGGGGGGAGCACAGATCGGGCCACACGCTCCATGCTGTCAGCGATGTTCTCCATTGCTGCCCCCTGCCGTTCGGAATTGGCAGTCATGTCTTGCTCCCACTCAGTATACAGCGGTTGCGCGCGGCGACCGCGTTGCCGGGCTTGACCCCTGCGGGACCCAAGGACCGGAGGTCCTCGCTGTGTTGGCACCACCTGCGGCTGCACGACTACATGCCCCCGTCGACGTGATGTCCCAGGCACATCAGTGACTGGTGTGGAGGGTGACCCTGCGTCCCGATCCACCACGGGCGGAGGAACCAAGACTGTCTGATCCCTCAGTGCAGGTGTCGCAGACAGAGGAGTGTCCACATCAGAATCACTCACCCCTGACACATGGACTTGATGGTCATCCAACTCAACATGGACGTCAGAGTCGTCATCAAGGCTGGACTCATAGGCAGCCAGAGACAGGATGGACTGCAGCACTTGGGGGTTTTCGTGGCCTACCACCCCACGACCCCCACTAGTGCCGGGTTGATGTGGTCTTACCAACCCTGTGTCTGGCGTGACAACACCATCCTCTGCATCCATTGCGTCATCACCTGAAAAATAGAGAGGAAAAGGTAACTACACATGTCAGAAGCACACAACACACACACACACCGACAGCAAAGGCATCCGGCAGACATGTGACACACAACATATGACCTGGCATGCATGCTGGGTCTACTTAGAATAGCCACTGTGATCAGACCTGTTGAAAGGTGGCAGTTTGCATGGAAGTGGGTCTATGCAGTGCTGAAAATGTGTACGCCACTCACTACCTACATGTACAAGCACTCCATGGTGTGTGCCAGGAAATGTGAAGGCAGTGCAATGTCAAATTCAGACATCACGTGCATTGTGTATTCAATGTGTACCATGTCTAGCAGCCAAGCACCCCTCCACCCCAGTACCAAAGCAGGGATGCCTAGCATGGTATCAAAAGGCTGCCCATACACCTGTGTATTGACAAGCAGTGTTGACTGGCATCAACAGCTTAATGTGAATCAAATTACAACACTGCTAATGATGCTGGGACAGTGGGCAGGACACATGATGGAAGATCCGGAGGCCAGCCACGTGTGAAGAAGACACGACAAGAGTTGGACAGAGTCATTGGCCATTGAACAGGCTGAGGCCTGTGAGCCACACAGATTGTCATTGCCTAAACATGTGTGCAACGCAGGACTGAGCCACAGTTGACATGGGGAGGCCGATAAAATGGCAGGCAATGTATGTAACCAAGGACTCATATTACAGTGCTCATCCAGTCAAGGACACATAGGGGCATGCGTGCAATGCACATGGAGCATGAATGGGCACTCATGTCCCTGCGGGACATCTGACCCATGCACAGTACAAGTGGGATACCCTGCATCGAGTACTAAGGCTGTAACACACGGCATATGTCTGGCAGTTTCTAAGCTGGAAGTTAGCATCTACACAGGACACATGAACAAGAAACTACACATTGGCAAGAATGTAGCAGACCAGTGCAAAGGTGGAACTGGGGTGCAGAGTGGCGGAGGAGGGGCAAGGGAGCATGCCCACATGGAGTCCCGCATGCAGGCAGAGGAGACATGCATGACGGTAGCATTGCATTACTTACACCTCAGAACCATGTACACGTCACATGTAGCAGCAATCATGCACAACACATCCCACAAGTGAAACACACACGTCCTCAACAACTACGCTTTAACACTCACTGGACTGGGCATCAAAGTCCAGCATCTCTCCCACACCTTCGACCAATTCTGGTGGTATGAACTCCGCAACGAGAGCCTCATGCGGAGTGAGTTCTTCCTCCTCTGGTGCAGGCCCACCGCCAGTCACCAGAGTCAAGTTGTAATTTGAGGCACGCTTAGCCTTAGTGCTGCGCTTGATGTCATTCCAGCGCTTTTTGCACTCCTGCGCTGTGCGCACCTCATGGCCGAATGAACTGACATGTTCCGCAACATGCTTCCAGTGGGTGTCACGTTGGGCAGCCGTAGTCTGACTATTGGCACCCACTAGCATGTCACGGCTGTGTCCCCGCACGTAGTCCACGAGGAAGTCCAGTTCCTGCTTACAGAAAGGCTTCTTCCTCGACGTGCAGGAGGTCGTGGCTGTGTGTGGGGTCCCAGCCTGTGCTGCAGGTGCAACCTTCCTCCTCTTGGACTGTGGCGCAGACCCTGGCTGGCTAATGCCGCCCTGACCAGTATGGCCAGTGGGTTCGGTGGATTGAGCCGAGGGAGTGGCAGGTGGAGGGATGACCAAAGGCCTGACTTGTGTCAGTGGCAGCTGGGTGCCCACTAATGGACCCTGCGCAGCAACATCAGCTGTGGCAGGGTCATTGACCGCAACGGTCCTGGTTGGCAGACTCACAACCGGGGTGCTGTTGGGTGCATCTGCCCCTGCACTTGCCAACACCCGGCTGTTCGGGGCAGCAGATGACATGACTGCCCCAGGGACACGTGTCTTGGTCTGAGCAGCCCGGCGTGCCCCTATGGTTTCCCCCCTGGCCTGTTGGAGATCTACCAAGGGCTCTTCAAGTGCCAACGCAGCCTGCGCTGGCAGACCCTGAGCCTGGGTGGCGGTGTCCACAGCTGCACCTGCAGCTACCGCTACCCTTGGGCCCGTGGCAGTCGATGGAACGGACTGCTGGGTCATACGGGTGCCAGTGCCAGATGCAGGAGCTGCATCCCCCGGAACCACAGGGGGTGGTGGCATGGCTGCACCGACACATGGCACAACATTGTGCTCAAGTGGCGCACCCCTGCCTCTTCCCCCTCTGTGGCTGCCCTGGACACCCTGGAGTCCCCCTACTCCCTGGTCACCACGGCCACGTCCCCGACCACGCCCGCCACGAGGAGTACGCCCAGCTGAGGCGCCCCTCACCTTTGGTGGCCTCCCAACCATGGCACAGATGTAATAGTGCTGGCACAGATGGAGTGATGACAATGGGAGGTGTACACCACAATTGTCCTGGGCAATTGGGGTGAAGGGGGTGGGAAGCAAGATGTTAACAGCCCCCCTGCACCTGCAAGGCTGTATGTGACCCCGGTGATGTGGTGACGGGTCACGCAACGCTCAGGCACCCCAAAACTGCAGTAAAACCGTGCACGCAACCCTGCAGCCTACGTGCGTGGATTTGACCTCCCGCAGTACGCGGTGGCACCCAGTAACACGAATAACGCGTACGCGTGGGACACGCAGGCTACGATGACATCGAAAATGGGTGCAATACACAGGGGCACCCGCAGTGGGAAAAGGAGCGTTTGCGACTCACCGTCTGACTAGCGCGATGCAGAAAAACACGCGTAGCCAATACCCCCGCCAAAAGAAGAGATACGTCCTTGAGAGCTGTGAAGTAGATGGCGCGCGAAACAACTGGAAGCAGCAACACACGTCGGTCTCCACGGAAGGCACGTACAGCGAACTGCTGGGCCCGCTCACCTTTAACCCGTGCTGAGGGAAACGCACGCGCGCGTCACGTCACATGCGGACGTGCAGTTTTTCATGCGCGATTACGCGCATTACACGCGGACGTGCAGTTTTTCACGCGCGATTACGCGCATTACACGCGGACGTGCAGTTTTCCACACGCGATTAGCCTGGGTACGTGTGTTCCGGGGTGGCGTGAACTTTCACACGCGATTGATTGTAATCCACATGTGTTCTGTCATCACGTGCAATGAGGGATACACCCTCGCACGACACGTCACAGACGCGCTCACGCGCTGAGGGCCTTTGGTCCAATGAAAATGCGTATGCGTGCAGACGCGTTTACGCGCTACGGCCCTTTCCTCGAATTACACGCTGACGTGCAGATTTTTCACGTGCCAAATCACTCCGTATCAAGCTGGCCACGAATACACACGGAAGACCACGCTCCTGCCCAGTAGGCCGAATCACTGCCCCCCAGTGCCCCGAGCAGCCTCCCACGTGCCATCTGCTGCTGCCTGCCTGCCTGCCTGCTGCCACCGTGCCCTGCCATTTGGTGCCTGCACATCAGCCATCTGCAGGGGTCCAGTTGCTGTGTCGACCCCTGCTGGAACAGTAGACTCCCGACTGGGATACCATCGCTCCACAGCCCAGCCCCAGGACCCAGTTGCCCACCCACGCCTGCCTCGGGGGTCGCCATGTCGGGGCAAGCACCATCTGAGACCAGTGGCGACCCCCAGCCAGAGAGGCAGAGGGCCACCAGCTTCAGTGAGAAGGAAGTTGGTGTCCTGGTGGAGCATGTCCTGGGGCATTATGATGCCCTCTTCGGAAGACCACGCGCCAACAAGGAAGGACGGGAGAGGATCTGGGACAATGTAGTGGTTGCCATCAACGCGGAGGGGCTGGCAACCCGCGACATCAAGCACATCAAGAAGCGCTGGGAGGACTTGAGGTCCAGGACCCTCAATAAGGCCCGGCGCCTCGCGGAGGGGGGCTGGGCACGCCTGAGTGACATCCAGATGAGGGTCCTGGAACGCGTAGACCCAGCGCTCCACGCCCAGATCCTTCGGAGGCAGACCCATCTGGAGTTGGCCGGTAAGTGGCCAAGCATTACTGTGTAAGACAGGGCATGTTGCAGTGTGCTGGTTGTCTGATACCTGCCTGTATGTGTGACATAGGCCATGTACGTATGTGTGTGTGCAGGGACATCATGGTCAGGCATGTGAGTACAGTGATGTGTTCTATTGCAACATGGGGGGCTCTGTGCGGAATGGACACATGGAAGCATGGCAGTCTCTGTTCCTGGACATGGGTGGGGGTGAGGGATGGGTGCTGGTCCCATGTACACGTATGGTGTCCATGTGTGTGTGTCTGACCTGCGTGTCTGTGACTTGTAAATGCCATGGATGCATGACACATGTCTGTGACAATGTTCAGATTCACTGATGCAGCCTAGTCATCCTTGTATCCACTGCGTCTGTGGTGTACGAGGCCAGATGGATGGAACTACGGTGAGGTGTGTGCATGTGATGGCAAGACCCATGATGCATGTGAGTTTAAAACCAACATTGTATGAATCATGAGTCCCTTGGTCATATATGCCAATGTCCATGGCATGCGCCATGCCTGTTACTGTATGTGTTTTGCCTGCACTGACCCATGTGTTGTGGAGGGACATGATGGAAGTGATGTATGACAGTGCCACTCATCTGCTGTTGCTTCCTGTCTAGGGGACCATTGTACAGTACCCTGATGCTTGTGTTCTATGTCTCCCTCTACACAGTGGCAAGTGAAGAAGAGGGCGGAGAAGGCGCTGTGGAGCAGAGCGGCGGGGATGCCGCCACGGCTGCAGCGGAAGGGGTGGGTGAGCCCCCACAGGGGCTTGCACCGGCGGAAGACGGCGTGGAGACATCCAGGTTGGTGGTTTCCACAGAGGGGGAGGAGGCCGCTACTGAGCCACACATGGGGCCTGGTGGGGGCATCCCCGCTGGTGCAAGTGGTGCAGTCCAGGGCCAGGGGCAGGAGGCAGCACAGGTCGCCGTGGAGGTGCCTGTGCATGTCACTGTCCCTGACACTGTGACTGCACCACCATGCACCAGCAGGGATGCCCCATCCCAGGCCCGTCCGCAGGTAGGGGAGATGTCCATGTCATCTGACACTCCTCTACCTGCGGACGAGGGGACCCCTGGCCGTGTGGAGAGGGTCCTGATTGGTGTCGCGTTGGTTTCGCACGGCTGGCATTCGTGATGAGGTGCATGCTTCCCGGGAGGAGCATGCACATCATCACGAAGAGCACCGTGCGTACGTGAACCATTTGGGAGCCGCCATGGTCGGGGGTTTCCTACATGTGTGTGGCCTTCTGGCGACCCTCTCCTCCTCTGTGGGGGCTATGCGCCAGTCGTGCTCCATGCCGTCTTCCGGCCCAGATGCCACCAGGGCCCCCTTGTGGACCTGCCCCGACCAACGCAGCCAGCTCGGTGGGGACCCCATCCCTGCCACAGTCGGGAGTCGAAGGTCCAGCAGGGGTGGACACACCAGCAACTGTCCCCCTGCAGATGGAGGATGTGCCGGCATCATCTGGCAGGGCACGTGCACGACGGCATCGGTGGATTCCATCAGCCTGGATGCCGTCGTGCTGGCAGAGGCAGTGGCGTCGGAGGCAGCAGCAGGCTCGACGTGGGAGGCATCATGGCTCGGGGCCATCAAGATCAGAGGGGCAGGCATCGGCCGGAGGGCAGGAGAACCCTGGGATGGCAGTGTCTTCCGTGTGGGAGCAGTTGGTCCAGCGGATAGGTGCGGAGCGGCAGCGGGCGGAAGAGGAGCGGCTCACCATGGTCAGGGCGGAGTTCTCCATGCGTCGGGCGTTGAGGCGGGCTGAGTGCCTCGAGGAAGCTCGCAGGGAGTTTGAGGTGGACACGGGGTTGACCCTGCGAGACCTCGGGGCCAGGACAGAGTCCCGCCTCCGGGACATCGACATGGAGTTCGATGATGCCCTGGCCGGCAACATCACAGAGTGAGCCGCAGGACTTGCCCGCTGCCATTGTATATAGTTATATAGTTAGTGGTAGGTTTCCTTTGAAATTTTTTTTTTTATTTGGTTGCGATTGGACAATGCGCCACTTTTTTGTATATAGTTCAGTTTTTAGTTAGTTGACATAGTTAGGTTTCATTTGGTTGGGCTCATGGACCCGGGATTGTCTTGTAAATGGTTCTTCTATGGATTTTTGGATTTTTTGGATTTTTTTCATGGACATTCATCTTCTTTTTGTTGTTTTTCTTTGTGGTTTTTCTCATTTCATTTCCATTCTAGTTGATTTTCAATACATTTTTACTTCCATCCTTCAATGTGTCGTATCATCTCATTGCTTTCATGCATGTCATGTTGGGTGTTTTAACATTCACTTGCAGCCATTGTGTGTGACAGACATGTGTTCATTTGCATTATTTACATTGGGTGTGTAACATGTAATTGCCTTTGATATGTGGGTGGATGTGATAGTTGGTTGGGCCTTTTGGCAGGGGAGGATGGCCATTACGGACATGATTGGGGATTGTTGGGACCCAGGTGCAGGGGGGCATGGATGGGACATGGGCGAGGGCCTGGTGGAGGGTGCCCCGCAATGCTGGGGGGTGGGGGGGGTGGGGGACATGAGTTGGACATGGGTGGGGGCCTGCTGGCAGGTGCCCCACAGTGCTGGGGGGTGGGGGTGGTGGGGGACATGAGTTGGACATGGGTGGGGGCCTGCTGGCAGGTGCCCCACAGTGCTGGGGGGTGGGGGTGGTGGGGAACATGAGTGGGACATGGTTGGGGGCCTGCTGGCAGGTGCCCCACAGTGCTGGGGGGTGGGGGTGCAGGGGGACATGAGTGGGGGCCTGCTGGGGGGTGGGGGTGCAAGGGGACATGGTTGGGGGCCTGCTGGCAGGTGCCCCACAGTGCTGGGGGGTGGGGGTGCAAGGGGACATGAGTGGGACATGGTTGGGGGCCTGCTGGCAGGTGCCCCACAGTGCTGGGGGGTGGGGGTGCAGGGGGACATGAGTGGGGGCCTGCTGGGGGGTGGGGGTGGTGGGAGACATGGTTGGGGGCCTGGTGGAGGCTGCCCCTGGTGACTGGAGGGGTGGGGGTGGTGTGAGACATGGTTGGGGGCCTGGTGGAGGCTGCCCCTGGTGACTGGAGGGGTGGGGGTGGTGGGAGACATGGGTGGGGGCCTGGTGGAGGCTGCCCCTGGTGACTGGAGGGGTGGGGGTGGTGGGAGACATGGGTGGGGGCCTGGTGGAGGCTGCCCCTGGTGACTGGAGGGGTGGGGGTGGTGGGAGACATGGGTGGGGGCCTGGTGGAGGCTGCCCCTGGTGACTGGAGGGGTGGGGGTGGTGGGAGACATGGGTGGGGGCCTGGTGGAGGCTGCCCCTGGTGACTGGAGGGGTGGGGGTGGTGGGAGACATGGGTGGGGGCCTGGTGGAGGGTGCCTCTGGTGGCAGGGGGGTGGGGGTGGTGGGAGACATGGGTGGGGGCCTGGTGGAGGCTGCCCCTGGTGACTGGAGGGGTGGGGGTGGTGGGAGACATGGGTGGGGGCCTGGTGGAGGCTGCCCCTGGTGACTGGGTGGTGGGGGTGGTGGGAGACATGGGTGGGGGCCTGGTGGAGGCTGCCCCTGGTGACTGGAGGGGTGGGGGTGGTGGGAGACATGGTTGGGGGCCTGGTGGAGGCTGCCCCTGGTGACTGGAGGGGTGGGGGTGGTGTGAGACATGGTTGGGGGCCTGGTGGAGGCTGCCCCTGGTGACTGGAGGGGTGGGGGTGGTGGGAGACATGGGTGGGGGCCTGGTGGAGGCTGCCCCTGGTGACTGGAGGGGTGGGGGTGGTGGGAGACATGGGTGGGGGCCTGGTGGAGGCTGCCCCTGGTGACTGGAGGGGTGGGGGTGGTGGGAGACATAGGTGGGGGCCTGGTGGAGGCTGCCCCTGGTGACTGGGTGGTGGGGGTGGTGGGAGACATGGGTGGGGGCCTGGTGGAGGCTGCCCCTGGTGACTGGAGGGGTGGGGGTGGTGGGAGACATGGTTGGGGGCCTGCTGGCAGGTGCCCCACAGTGCTGGGGGGTGGGGGTGCAGGGGGACATGAGTGGGGGCCTGCTGGGGGGTGGGGGTGCAAGGGGACATGGTTGGGGGCCTGCTGGGGGGTGGGGGTGCAAGGGGACATGGGTGGGGGCCTGGTGGAGGCTGCCCCTGGTGACTGGAGGGGTGGGGGTGGTGGGAGACATGGGTGGGGGCCTGATGGAGGCTGCCCCTGGTGACTGGGTGGTGGGGGTGGTGTGAGACATGGGTGGGGGCCTTGTGGAGGCTGCCCCTGGTGACTGGGGGGTGGGGGTGGTGGGAGAAATGGGTGGGGGCCTGGTGGAGGCTGCCCCTGGTGACTGGAGGGGTGGGGGTGGTGTAAGACATGGGTGGGGGCCTGGTGGAGGCTGCCCCTGGTGACTGGAGGGGTGGGGGTGGTGGGAGACATGGGTGGGGGCCTTGTGGAGGCTGCCCCTGGTGACTGGAGGGGTGGGGGTGGTGTGAGACATGGGTGGGGGCCTGGTGGAGGCTGCCCCTGGTGACTGGGGGGTGGGGGTGGTGGGAGACATGGGTGGGGGCCTGGTGGAGGCTGCCCCTGGTGACTGGAGGGGTGGGGGTGGTGTGAGACATGGGTGGGGGCCTGGTGGAGGCTGCCCCTGGTGACTGGGGGGTGGGGGTGCAAGGGGACATGAGTGGGACATGGTTGGGGGCCTGCTGGCAGGTGCCCCACGGTGCTGGGGGGTGGGGGTGCAAGGGGACATGTGGCTTGGCTGGGGGGCATGCCCATGGTGGATGGGCTGCCTGCGGGACATGACCAGGGGTGCAGGGTAGTCCCCTGTGGTGTGGGCTGCCTGCAGAGGTCGTGGAGGGGGTAGAGGGGAGACCTGGGAGGACCCACACTGGCAATTCACCTCTTCAACTTCCCGCACACCCACGTAATACACTGCCCCACTCGCACAGGCCCAATCGCGTGTAGGATTTCTCGCGCACCCCTGTAATACACGTACCCAGGCCAATCGCGTGTAGATTTTCTCGCGCACCCCTGAAATCCACGTACCCAGGCCAATCGCGTGTAGCATTTCTCGCGCACCCCTGAAATCCACGTACCCAGGCCAATCATGTGTAGATTTTCTCGCGCACCCCTGTAATACACGTACCCAGGCCAATCGCGTGTAGATTTTCTCGCGCACCCCTGTAATACACGTACCCAGGCCAATCGCGTGTAGCATTTCTCGCGCACCCCTGAAATCCACGTACCCAGGCCAATCGCGTGTAGGATTTCTCGCGCACCCCTGTAATACACGTACCCAGGCCAATCGCGTGTAGATTTTCTCGCGCACCCCTGTAATACACGTACCCAGGCCAATCGCGTGTAGCATTTCTCGCGCACCCCTGAAATCCACGTACCCAGGCCAATCGCGTGTAGATTTTCTCGCGCACCCCTGAAATCCACGTACCCAGGCCAATCGCGTGTAGATTTTCTCGCGCACCCCTGTAATACACGTACCCAGGCCAATCGCGTGTAGAATTTCTCGCGCACCCCTGAAATCCACGTACCCCGCTCAATCGCGTATTTAACTTCCCGCGCGCCACTTTTTTGATGCGCTGGGACTCTACCGCCTGCCTTCGTGTGGCGGCCGTGTTTCAGCTTGTGCGTGTCTTTGGCTGTGCGTGGCTTTGCCCTATTCGATTCCATGAATACGTGTGGTTCGAGTGCGTGTGGGCGTTCCGTCTGCTTCCCTGCAGTACATCCCCAGTTACGCCCTTATTTTCGCGTGTTGTTCCCCATTCCGCGCGTTACGCCCCATGTCCCGCCCACTTTCTGGTGTGTGCGCTGCGGTTGTGCGCTTTCACTCTGCGCGTCGCGCACGCCTTTCGCGATGTTGCAGTGACGTGTGCGCCATGCACGGGTTTGGCGCACATCCCGAGGAAGACACGCGCAGGGACTTCCATGAACCACTGCTTGCGCGTAGATTTTCGGCGCACGTTTGTTCCATGAATCGGCCCCTCAATGTTCTGCTTTACCCAGATATTGTTGCTCAGTATTATGGGGAATAAATTCATAGAGTAATACATTACATTGTTGTAGTAAAACATTGCACTCAGCATGGCCATCTCAGACATGAATTTATGTAACACATTCAAAATCAGGGAGACATTAGCCAGCTACAATTAGCTACTCGTGGCATTCTTTCTCCTATAGAAGGCGCCAATTAGAAACGAGCAGACCGCTAAGAACACTGAGATGGAAGAGCAAGATTTCATTAACTTAAGAGCCTCACTTATGCATCTAAGACCATGCCTAATCAAAATTGGTTTGACCCACTTAAGCCTCACAGCATCATATAAGGAACATGTAAATAAAGAATGCAATTCATCTTCATATATATTGCACAAGGGGCATTTTATCACATGCCCATTCCCCAATGAGCAGTAAATGAGGCCAGTGGCAGGATAGCAAGGCGGAATTTTGTGTATAATCTTTTCACCTGCCTCTGAACTGGCAAGACAAGATACAGGTCTATTGCTAAATTGGACTTAACTAAATATAGTTAGATGATAAACAATGTGAATGGCAAATGTCCTGTCTGGCTTTCCACACCCAGTCATAGAAACATTTCCTGAGGATGCCATTGGACTGTGAACCACATTTTGTTGGATTAGTCCATAGAACTTTGAACCCAATGTTCGAAAGCATAGATTTCACATATTTGAACCACGAAAGTGTTTTACCACTCTTCAGGTCAAATGCATCCAAAAGGCCCTCTCTGTAAGTCGTTAGCACATCGTAGTTCCAAATCTTTAACAAATCTGAAAGTGGTTTCAGCATAATTTCATATTTTATCTCAGAAGCTGGCTGAAGAGCCTCTTCTTGAGCAACCCCGCAATCTCTGGGGCTCATCACAGGGCATCTGTATATGTTCATAGAGGGAGATGTTGAGATGGCTGGTGTTCTTATTCCAGAATCGAGCATGATTCGTCAGCAAGGTCATTACCATGGCAGTAAAGGTTTGTGATGCATCATGTCCTCTGCACTTAATAATTGCCAGGGAACGAGGAAGTAAAGTGCTTGTAACAATGCAGAAACATATGTTCCTTTGCTGATAGGGCATACCTAGATCTGTATAGATAATGACAGTTCTCGTCTTAGCAAGGATACAAGCATGGGAGATTGCAATTGGCTCTGTCACCCGGGCTGAATTTGCATTGGGAATTTGATAGACTTCAAGAACCTTGTGTGATGTACATACTGCATAAACTGCAGATACTCCACCCTCATTATTTCCATGTAAACAAGAACAGTCAATGAACAGAACCATCTTAGGGTTGTGCAGAGGCACATATTTCAGATCACCTTTGTGTTCATGAGGTTTTCGGTTACTACCAGATAATCATGGGGTTCTCAGTCTGAGGCTGCATTTAAAACCGAACATATGCAGAGGGTAACAGTAGCAGCCCAAAAGAGCAACTTCTCCTACTCGGTCAATCTTGAGGTCGAGATGTGTTGGGTTTTGCACATCATAAGTAAAACCAATGCAGCATGCAGCACTGCAACACTGCTGGGTGTGTCTGTACTAAAGCACCAGCTTTCCCAATTAACAATGCAGTAGCTGCCACAACTCGCAAATAAGAGCATAACCCTGCAACCACTGAATGAAGTGCCACACTGTACTATGCAATTGGACAAGGGTTTGGATTTGAATTTGCACTCCTTGGGCAAACCCATCTTGTTAATTACAAAGCACTGTAAAAGACCTCTGATAATCAGGAAAACCCTGCACTGTAGCTTTTGACAATTCCTGCTTAATTTTAACAAAGACCATGCCGCTATAGTGGTCCAGGCAAACGTTCATAAGCTGAATCAAGGGTCAGATTTTGAAGGGGCTTAACAATCAAAGCATATCTCAAAACCCACTAACGGCAGTAGCCAGCCATCCAAAGGAATTCTCATTTGTTTCATTTACGAGGTCTGGGTACTTGGAAAATCACATCAATGCATTCTTTGGACATATGTCACTCCCCAGCGGAGATATTGTGGCACCTGTTACAAGGCCAGTGCCCTGGCCTTGTCAAGAGGAGATGGGAACCCCTCTCAGCCAGGGGTTGGAGGCCTACCAAGAAGACATCCAGAGCCAGTCGTATCCATGAGTAGGATGGTGGCAGTTAAGAGGGCCCTAATTCCTGTCCCACACTTGTGCCACCTTGTTTGAGCCTTACCCCTTTATTTCACACCATGACATTTGAACAAGATGCTTTTCAGATGCATTCTATCTTTCCTACAACCAACATACCAGAACCTTGTAATAGTAAGAAGCGGCAGAGAGTTAACAGCCCTCCAGTGCCAAACGCTGTCCCCAGCATGATACACGAGAATAAGAACAACTCTCCTGCGTCCCATGCAAGTTATATTGGAATACCGAAGTGTAGAGCCAGCAAATGGAGGGAGAGGCAGGCAGTGGGGAAGGAATTGCTATGCCTACACATCTGCGAGTCGGACCACGTAATGTTCCTCCAGTCTTGACAATGAACACACTTGGGCTGCAGTGAGATCGCTGGACAACCAGGGACGATACAAAGGGGAGCCGACCCCCTCAACAGACTGTACTTCAGAGGAACCAAGACCCAGGCCCCCCAACACAAATTCAGACATGCGACTATCCCTGCTGCCATCACTATTCGGCGGCGGACACGTTCAGAAAAAGGGCAGAGCTTTGCCTGCTATTTAACGTGCTGCTTGTAACACTCCCCAGGTGGAGAAGACTGGGCCAGATTGGTCAAGGCAAGTGTTCAAATGGCAGGAGGAGGGCGGTGATGCTGGAACTTTTCAGAGTGGGGGTGCTCACCAGTGACATCCATTCACCCAAATCATGGGGGTTTAGAATAATCCTGGTGTTAATGAATGACTAAGTGTAGCAAATAAGCAAACACCTTCAGCAGAAGCATGTTGTGGCAATGAATTCTACTTAACACATAATTCAAAATAAAATCTGGCCCAGTGGCATATTTGAAAGCACGCTCCAAATGTATAGGTAAAGTGGTATATTGGTGATGTGAAATGATCCGAAAAGACTTGACATGACTAAGCGACTTACTACTTAAGAGCAAGACCTTAATCCATTTAAACTCCATGAAATCATCTGTTTTTAAAGACATACCAGACAGAGATCTTATACATGTAACATTTAATCATTTTTGAAAGTTGAGAAGATTTTTTGCACAGGGTCTCCCTAACTGTATTCATCTGAAACTAAGGCCATGTAGAGGTAATACTCATCCTACGCACTCTGCCTTGGAAAGTAATGGATGGGCATCATGAATAAAGAACACAGAGCAAGGAAATATTGACTCTGCCCTTTTGCCAATCTTCACCTCTTCATCACAAACACCCTTGATATCCTTTCTCATGTCATGAGGATCTGCATGAAGCCTGCCTCCAAGCGCAACACCTAGTATGACTCCGACCTTGCTTCTCTGAAACGCAAGTGCAGAGTTGCTGAGCGGAAGTGGCGGGCTTCAGGCACACCCTCTGATAGACTGGCCTGCCACTTGCTTCAAAGGCAATACAGACTCTCCATCCGCTCGCAAAAGAGAGCCCATATCCAAGCCTCCATCTCTGGGGCCACTAACAACACAGGCAAACTTTAAAATCTGCAAGGAACTCGCTAATCCTTCTGCAATCTCCACTTCTCCCCTGCAATCGCTGACCCTCTGCGCCTCTCTGGCCTCCCACTTCTTAACCAAAGCTCAGGACATCCTATCCTCACTCTCCTCTACTACCCTCCCTCCCTAATTCTCAGGCCTCCCCTGCGCCCCCAAATCCCTTCTCTCTTACTCTCCTTTCTCGCCCATAGCACTGGATGAGGTCTCTAAACTTGTCCTCTCAATGAAAGTCTCCTCCAAACAGGTGCTGCCCTGCTCCTCCAGAACTATCAAGGACAACATTGTCTCCCTTGTGCCAGTGTTAGCCGATTTCTGTAATCACTCTTTTGCCACTGGCTCCTTCCCGCAACCCTTCAAGCACTCCATTGTGCATCCTCTCCTCAAAAAGCCCTCTGCCGACCCCTGCTCCCCGGCTAACTAACACCCTATCTCCATTACCCCCTTCTTGGGCAAACTCCTGGAGAAGCTGGTCATCTCCCAACAACTGATCCCACACACTGAATCTGTTAAATGTCTCCGCCACCACCAGTCTGGCTTGCGAGCAGCCAGAGGCACCATAACTGCTCTAGTGAACACCTGTGAAGACTTGCTCTCAAATCTCGATTCCAACTCTCCATCCATTCTTATCTGCCTTGATCTTTTCTCTACCTTCGACAAGGTCATTCATGCCACCCTGACTAATTGGCTCCATGACACGTTTGGCATCACAGGCCTGGCACTGGACTGATTGACGACCTTCCTCTCCGACCAACTTTCCCAGGTTCAATTGGGCCCTTTTCCCTCCCCTATCACACTCTCCACCTGCGGTGTCCCTAAAGGCTCTATCCTCTCTCTGTGGCTCTTCAACATCTACCTTGCCCCTCTGGCCCACCTGATCTCCACCTTCTCGCCTCACTTCCAGTGTTATGCAAATGACACACAGCTCTCCTTCAAGCTTCCCTCTTCTTCATCCTCTTCCGCCTCTCTCATCCCTGACTGTTTGACTGCTATTCAGGCATGGTTTGCTGCCAGTGATCTCTGCCTTAATGCCTGTAAGACTGACATCCTTCTCGTTGGGATCCCTGCTCCCTCCCTCTTTCCCTCTCACTCTCTGGCAGCCCTTTATGGGTCCCCTCCCCTCACCCTCTTGTGAGGCAACAAACCTTGGTGTCATCTTTCACTCCTCTTTCTCCTCTCCTCATATTGCAGACCTTGCCAAGAAGGCCCACAGCTGCATCTCCTCAGAGGCATTTTCCTTTCTTCACCTTCCCCCAGAAACTCAATGTCTCCAGAGCTCTGGTCCTCTCTAGGCTGGACTACTGCAACCTCCCTTTATCCTCACTTCACCCCCTTCAACTTATCCAGAACAAGGCTGCAAAACTTATCCTTGGTATCAAGACTAGGGACTGCATCTCTCCAGCCCTAAAGTCTCTCCACTTGCTCCTGGTTGCTGCTAGGATCAAGTTCAAGACCCTCTGCATCATCCACAAGGCTTTCTGGGGTGGGACCCCTGCTACATCAAACTCTCTCTCTCACTCTAGAGCCCTTGGGTCTTCTAGCTCCAACTCTCTGCAGATCACACGTTTCTCCAGCAGAGATTAGGGGGTAAATCTCTCTCCTCCTCAGGAGCCTCCCTCTGGAATGGTCTCCCTGCCCCTCTCAGGCTTGAGCCGGATCTCCTTAAGTTCTGGAAGCTCCTCAAACCCCTTTCTTTTCTCTTCTTCCTTCCCTCCCTTCCTCATTCCCCTGCTAACACCCTGTCTGCATCAGTGACTGGCTGCCTGGTTCTCTGAGTTCTACAGGGCAGCAGGCCCTCCCAGCCCCACCCAAACTACACCCACCCTTCGCACTTAGCATGTGGATCCTCACCCCCTACTCCCCATGCAATCCCTGGCACTTGCTCCCATGGTCTCCCAGGAAAGCAAGGGGCAGATATAAAGGTGGTTACCCTAGCACTTCGCATTTCGCGCAGACCTGCACTCCCCCCTCCTCTCTCTCTCGCACTTCTTGTTACTGCACTTGCACGATCCGAATGTCACAAGGCCTATTAGGTTCATTATTGTTATCTTTCGCCCTTGTCCCCCCCACACCCCTCTTTTTTTTTGTCTTGTGGCGCCTTCTAACACCATTTGTTGCATAGGCGCATTACAAATTTCCAATAAAATAAATAAATCTTCCAAGCGACCAAAATGTGTATTTCATGTTACCACCATTAGAGGGAGCTGTTGTCTTACACATACAAGAAAATATATATATTTAAAAAGGAACATATATATAGAAATTATATTGATTAAGCACTATTTCTCTAACAAAACAAAGTATTTTTTAAATGTATTATGTAATTACTCATTGTAATATTTCTTGGTATGAATTATTATATCGATGATATTCTTCATGTACATTTTAAACGTTATTTTACCTAAATTTACTTCATTTGATGATCTCATGTCTACATTGAATCATGCTGCACGTGAATGGCATTACTCTGACATCCCTCAACATTATATATGCAAGTCCAAAACCAGTAAGGGGAATCCAAGACAATGAGGAGCAGATACAATTGGCCGTAAGTGAGATTTTGTTTGAGGTTACTACTCCTCCACGTAAAAGGAGAAAGATCTATTACAAAAATCGTTTTTTCTATTAACATAAATTACGTTAAAATACACCACATAATATATTTCCACTCTGAAAATGTCTTCCATTACTCCTATTACCCTGTGTACCCAGGCGCTTCCTCTAGTAGTGTATATAAAATATCATCCCTGATATCGGGGCTCCCTCTCATTACCAAATTCGCCACCCCATCAGGACCGGGAGCTCTTGATTTCTTAAGTTAGGTAAATAGAGTTCACACACCCACTAGCACCACATTTGTCCCCCAAGTTTTCCTCCCAGGTTTTGGCAGATAAGGGATTTGACAGGGAAACCTGCTGTTGTTTGTCTCGGCTATTAAATATGTGCCACATTCCCTATCTTTAAATATGTGCCACATTCCCCATTCTTTATCATATAGGGATCGCCAAGCGATATCTTGTCTTATCGTAATGAATTTATAAAGCGGCCATCCACCCAAGGGCATCTTGGTGCTAGGCAAGTTACAGTCAGAGGGCCGAGTCCTCACTGACGTGAATTAAACAAAAAGAAACGTCTTCAATGACCAACGAAAGGATAAATGATCAGTCATTGCCCGAAGATGAAAAGGGAGCGAATTCCAGGACCTCACTGCAGCAACAACGAAGGCCCATCCACTGGCTCCCTGCGGCATTCAAACCCTATTTCACTGAGGAACGTCGATGACATCAATAAACGGGACCCAATGTACTCATGGAATACAAGGGGACACATACATCTGTTTGAAGCCGAGGGGCTGTCATTTATTTCAAATATCTTCTCGAACGTAGCCTTACAAGAAACATGGCTCACGGCTGAGGTGCAATTCGCTGGGCGCAGCACTGTTCACCAGGTAGCGACTAAAGGGACCAAAGGGAGACCAAAAGGTGGACTGGTTGTAACAGTTAAACCCCCCTGGGAAATAAATAGGTTAAAACAATCTTACTCCAACACACTGGTCACAGAGCTTACCCTTGGGAAGATTGTGGTCATATTGATGAATATATATGACCCATCGAAAACGGTTGGAAGCAGAGAGAATCCAAAAGTAGTAGGAGACATATTACAGAAGTATAACCACTGTTCTCCAGCATGGGTTCTGGCATGGATTCACGTGCTCATGAATATTCCCCGTCGTCAGGCTGGGAATCCTCGGTATAGAAAAAATCTGTATCAGTTTCGTTTCTGATCTGTCTTTCTTAGTAGTAACCAATCACTGGTCTCTGGGTCATACTGCCCCCAGCCAATGACTGGCCTCTCCCTAAGCCCCTCCCCTGGCAGCCATCCCCAGATTTTTACCGCACATTCAAGTGTTGGGAGTCCTCGTGCTTTAGCTCTCAAGCTTTTTTGCGTGTTGCATTTTTTCAGAGTTTAATCTAATTTTTTTTGGTCAATCGAGCCTCAAGCTCCACCGTTCTACTTCCGATCAACGGGGACCCGTTTCGGAATTTTCTACACCCCTCAAGGGCAAAGTTTTCGTCGAGTTACTCTTCTCAGAGAATTCCAGAAGATCTGAGTCCTACCTCGTGGACATGGCCCAGGACAAGGGAAGCTCGACGCCCGGATCCAAGCTGTTCAGGAACTGCCCTAGATGCGGATTACAGAATGTTTTCAAGGAGGATGAGCATTCAAGATGTCTCTACTGCCTTCATGAGGACAAAACGCACGTGGAAAAGGACTGTGCGTTTTGCAAGAACCTGTCAGAACGGACCATGAGGGACCGCCGGACCCGACTCACAAGCTGGCTGGAGAAGGGCCCAGCAGGTGAGAAGAAGTCGTCAGAGCGGTCTTCTAAGTCCTGTGAGAGTGCCCCGGCTGTGGGGGCCCAACAAAAGGCAAAGCACCGCGAGTCCGCGGGCACCGGGAGCGCCGAAGGGTCGGGCTCTTTGGCTGCCAGGGAGGGCGCTCTTTCACCGACGCCATCAACCGCGAGCCAACACCCTAGCTCGGGGAAGAGGAAATCCGAGAACCCGGTTAAGCTTCTGGAGAGGCCCAGGTTGATCTCAAAGGAATCAACCAAGGGGGAGCGAGGCAGTGACCCCTCCCCCCAAGGTGAAGGCCTCAACCGCACCCAAGGTGGTGAAGGCCTTGATTCACCCGGCTAAGGCCTCTATAGAGGGAGTCGTGGCGACCCTGGTGAAGCCTTTGGAGGCTACCTGTCATGAACTTCAGATCACGCACCTTTTGGACCTCCTGGTCCTTGTCTCAACTGGGCTTACATTCAGTACTACTTCCAACATGGCCGTCCAGAGCTGAAGCCTTTGCTCACTCCATGCGCTGAACGCGGCGTGATCTATTTATAGACCATGCCTTCTGCGGCTCCGCGCGTCTCATTGCTATTGCAGAGTAGCCTCAGACGTGTGTTCGTAGCTCGCGGTATTGTTCCCTTTGTACCAGTGCTATTACCCGCTCCTGTCCCTTCCCCCTTCCTGATTCCGAGCTTTACTAGTTTTTCCAAGACTCCCGTATTCCTGGACTCCGCGTTCCCGGAACTAAACGCAACCTGGAACCAGACGAGACTCGAGCAGCACTGTTCAAGACCAGGAGCGTTCGCAAGAAGGCAGCGATCGAAGACACCGGCAAACACCGGACCCAGGTGAGAAGGGGGGAACTCCTTGACACTACCCCAGTGGAGGTGACCTCGGGGCCCAGAGTTTCCCTGCCGCCGCGGAGGGAATCCTCTTTCCAGCCCATCAACAAAACCCCCATCAAGGCCCAGTTGGAAAAAGAGGGGGGCGGCCGATGGCCATCACGGACACGGATACAGCCTCTGAGGAAGAGCTGGTTGAAGTCGTGAAAGACCTAAACAAGAGGTTCGAGAAGGTTCGATCCCAGGGGAGAGATCCTCAGGAAGTGATCGAGGAGAGTGACGGTGGTGACGACGAGGCTCCAGTGGAGGAGCAGCCATCTCGTCTGCCGCAACCAACGCCTGGGCCGCAGGACAGCTTGGCTACCATTTGGATGGCAATCCAAACCTTATGCACAGAGATAAGGACGAGGTTGCCTCTGACCCCGACGGGCGAGCCGACGGAACCGGGCCCGTCGGGAAGTCCTCTAAACAAGCGGAGGAGAATTCATCCTCCCCCACCCTTCCAGCCCTCGCGGCCTGTAGAACCTTCATCCCCCTCTCCGGAGCCCAGAGATGACACGGCGATGGATTCGATGACTGGGACGGATGACGATGGCGGTAATGACGGGATAGGCCTTCCATCACCACCCCCTCAGGCTTCTCCGCCCGACGAAATAGGCTCCTTCTACTCCATGGTCGCCAGGCCATCTGAGCTCTTCCAGCTCTGCCCCAAGGAACAGAAGAAGGAAGTGTTCCTCTACCAACGGCGGGAGGCCAAGAGAAAGATGGTCCTCGCGGTACCGTTACTCAACGATATCTTGGGCGAGGGGCTTGCGGTCTTGAAGAACCCGTCCATGGTGCCTGCCAAGAGGGATCGGTACAAGAAGAAGTACCGAGCCCCAGATTCCGTCGTCTCTGCGGCGGCCAAGAAGAAAGCGGCGGGGCCGACGGCTTCGACTTCTACCTCCCCACCCGACGGCGAGGGAAAGAAACTGGATGCCATGGGGCGACGAGTCATCTCGTCGGCGGCGACGATGATCAAGGCGGCCAATGCCCTAGCGATCGTGGCCCGCTACGACAGGGAGCTGTGGTACAAGATTGCTCCCCTGCTGGACTTCCTACAAGACAAGAGGGCTGGGGCCCTGGAGATTCTGCAGGAAGGAGAGGTGGCGTCGAATCACGCCATAACGGTGGCCACGGACATCGCCGACACGGGTTTCCGCCAGTTGGGAACGGTGTTTGCCTTCGACAGCAGGGATGGCTCAAGGCAACTGATTTCCCCCAGGACGTGCAAACCAGAGTTTTGGACATGCCCTTCGACGGGAACAACCTGTTTGGGAAAACAGTAGATGAATCTCTTCAGGCCATCAAAGCCGACATGGAGACGGCACGGGTCTTGGGAGTTTTGCAGCAACGATGGCTGCCTTTTCGGAACTCCGGAGGCAAGCAATGTGCCTCCAAACGATTCGGCGGTGGCGCCTCGACGTACCGCCGGGCAGCCCGTTCCTCATCGCAAGAAGCCTGCAGAGGGCGCGGCAAGTCAGGAGGATCCCGTCGCCATCGCCAGGGAGGCCAAGATGGCAAGGCCACCTCCAAGCAGGACTGAACCGGCCGTAGTGTCGGGCCCCCACCGAAGCACCCTGGTGGGAGGCCGGCTGGTGAGCTTCGTCAGCGTGTGGGAGTCCATCTCCACCGACCGTTGAGTGCTGGATGCCCTGGCCCACGAGCAAACTCTAGAATTTCTAAAGATGTGCCCCCACATTCCTCCCGTGGCCAGGAAGGAAAATCATATCCCGCAGCTGCTACTAGAAGTAAGGGCGATGCTCAAGAAAGGTGCCATCGAGCTCGTCCCGAAGAGACTCCGGGGCTCCGGAGTATACTCAAGATACCTCATCAGAAAGAAGACAGGCAGTTGGCGCCCCATCCTGGACATGCGTCGGTTAAACAAATACATCAAGGTCCGGAAGTTCCGGATGGTCACCCTCCAGCACGTGCTGGGACAGCTGGAGGCAGGCGACTTCCTATTGTCGTTGGACCCGGAGGATGCTTACTTCCACATCCCCATTCTAAAAGGACACCGAATGTTTCTCAGATTCGTAGTCCAAGGACGGCACTACCAATTCAAGGCCCTGCCCTTCGGATTGAAGTCGGCGCCCAGGGTTTTGAGCAAGTTCCTAGCTCCAGAGGCGGCTCGGCTACGCCTGCAGGGGATCCATGTTTACACATACCTGGACGATTGGCTCATCCGGGCAAGGACAAGGGAGCTCGCCGTTGAGCACACAGTAAGGACCGTCCAACTGCTCCAGGATCTGGGATTCTCCATCAACTTTCCAAAATCCCACCTAGTTCCGTTGCAGGTCGCACTGTTTCTGGGAGCCAAGCTCGACACCGTGGCGCAACTGGCTTCTCCATCGGAGGAAAGGACGAAAGCCATCCTGGGCAAGGTGCAGCGTCTGCTGGCCACGGACATGGCCAGAGTGAGATCCATCAAGTCCCTCCTTGGCATGATGTCGTCTTGCATCTTCCTGGTGCGCCTTTGCAGGCTGCGGATGCGCCCTCTACAGGAGTTCCTTGACACCCATTGGATACAATCAGCGGGCAGCTTCGAAGACTAGATCCCGCTCAACGAGATCTTCCGCCAAGCTATCCAGTGGCGGGGCACCCGCGCGCATCTCGCAGCGGGCACGGACTTTCAGACCCCAACACATCAGGAGACGGTGACGACGGATGCCTCCCTGGAAGGATGGGGAGCGCACACCGGAGATCTACACACGAGAGGCCTTTGGCTCCCCGAGGAGAGGTCACTCCACATCAATATCCTGGAGCTCCGAGCAGTGTTCTGGGCTCTCAAGTCTTTTCTCCCATCCCTCAAGGGCAAGGTGGTGAGGATCTTCACCGACAACACCACCACAATGTTCTACATATGGAAGCAGGGAGGAACCAGGTCCCCGGCCCTATCCAAGGAGGCCCAGCAGCTGTGGCATTGGGCAGTGGCCCAGGGGATGTTTCTGGTGCCTTTCCAACTAGCAGGGATAAAGAACACCATCGCCGACATCGCTGAGCAGGGAGCTGCGCTCATGCCACGAGTGGGAACTGCGTCAAGACCAAGTGGATCGGCTCTTCCGGCAAACCCCGGATCGACCTGTTTGCGACAGCGACGAACTCCAAGTGCCAGAGGTTCGCCAGCAGGTTTCCCCTGCCGAGGAGCATGAGCGATGCTTTCTCCTTCCCATGGGACAGCCTGTTCCTGTACGCGTTCCATCTGTTGCCGTTGCGACTCGTCAACCAACTCAAGAGGTCCCGGTGTAGGATGATACTCATCGCACCGGCCTGGCTGAGGCAGATCTGGTTCCCGGACCTTCTGGACTTGTCAGCGTCCCCCCCAATCAAGCTACCGACAGACGCAGATCTTCTTGCCAGAGAAGGAAGCGCCATCCTCCATCATGACCTGAGGTCGCTGAACTTGCAGGCCTGGCTCCTGGAGCACTAGTGTTTGGTGTGGGTACGATATCCCGGCGGACTGCAAGGAGGTACTAAGGCCAGGGCATCCTCAACTCTCAAGTGCTATGGACACAAATGGAAGAGGTTCTCTGTCTGGTGCTGTGCACAGAAGATTAACCCTCTGCGGATTACAGCCCCTCAAGTGCTGCCGTGCTTGCTGTTGCTGGCTAAGGCGGGGCTGGCCCATGCCTCCATCAAAATACATCTGGCGGCGATCTCCTGCTACACCAGAACTAAGGGACGATCATCTCTGTGGTCTCATCGCCTGGTGAAGGAGTTTATGAAGGGACTGTTCCGTTCATTCCCGCCGGTGAAGGCTTCGGCCCCGGCGTGGGAGCTCAACGTGGTGCTGACTAGGTTCATGGGGGCGCCATTCGAGCCTCTGCACTCGGCACCGTTGAAGTTCCTGTCGTGGAAAACAGCATTTCTTGTGGCCATCAGCTCCGCACGACGAGTGGGAGAGATCCAGGCCCTTTCCTGTAAACCTCCATACCTGACTTTTCACGATACGAGGGTGGTGCTGAGGATGCACCCCTCCTTCATGACCAAGGTGCCGTCGGACTTCCACCTCAACGAGCCCTTGGTGTTACCAGTTTTCTTCCCGTCGCCTTTGTCTCCGGCCGAGAGGACTTTGCACTCGCTTAATGTGGCTAGAGCGCTTAAGTTCTACGTGGACCGTACGAAGAGTTTTCGGAAGACATCACAGCTGTTTGTGAACTTTGGACCTGTGAACCAGGGGAAGGCCCTCTCGAAGGCTTCCATTTCCAGATGGCTCTCCGGCTGCATCATGCACTGTCACCGGTTGGCAAACCGACCGTTGCCCGGCTGTCCGAGAGCCCATTCGACCAGAGCGATCGTTGCTACCACGGCGTTCTTGTCTGGTGTGACCCTGCTGGACATCTGCAGGGCTGCTACGTGGAGGTCGACGCACACCTTCACGAAATTCTACTGCATCGACCGGGATTCTAGGGAGGAGTCCAGAGTCGGCCGAGCAGTGCTGCGCAACCTGTTTGCCTGAAGGTGGGCCTGGTGAGAAGGTAAGAGTTGCTTTACGTTGAGCCTTGCCACCTCCCGTGGTTGTGCATGTGTGTACTGCTATGTATTCTTATCTTCATGAGCATGTGAATCCATGCCAGACCCCATGCTGGAGAAGGAACAAGTTACTTACCTGTAACTGTTGTTCTCCAGCATGGGTCTGGCATGGATTCACATGCGAACCCCCCCCCCCCTCATACCCCTCTGCAGCTCTTCACTTGGTCATACTGCCACTTTACGTGCTACCAAATCTGAGGATGGCTGCCAGGGGAGGGACTTAGGGAGAGGGCAGTCATTGGCTGGGGGCAGTATGACCCAGAGACCAGTGATTGGTTACTACTAAGAAAGAAAGATCAGAAACGAAATTGATACTGATTTTTTCTATACAGAGGATTCCCAGCCTGACGACGGGGAATAATCATGAGCATGTGAATCCTTGCCAGACCCATGCTGGAGAACAAGAGTTACAGGTAGGTAACTTGTTCCTTATCCCATTTGGCTGGTGGGAGATTTTAATGCAAGGATCAGTGCACTTCCAGTACATGATCCTTGCAATAATAGGAACTAGTCATCAACTGCTGTTGAGATCAAACCTAATAAGCAAGGGATTAGGTGGCATAGGCTGTTGGCTTCCCATGAACTTATCAAACTCAATGGGCTCACCCCTAGTGATGTGTGCTCTGCGCACCCTAGGATTGATGGTAGGTCTGCTGCCACCTTGGACTATGTATTTGCTAATAATGGTGGACTAGCGTACATTAAAGACATGAGTGTAGTAAGTCACGAGGAGAGCGATCACCTCCTGTTATGCTCCTTATTAGCAGCAATAATAGATCGAAAAGTGTTGATTATGATCGTAATGGTCAATTGTATCTCAATGAGGGTTGTAATCCTATACATTGACATCAAAAAAATCTAGACTCTGCTAACAGGGTAGTTAAAGATTTGGTCACACAATTTATATCAGAGGGACCCAATGGGGCTAACACTGATGAAATGATTATAACTAATTTCACAACTATGATGTATACTATCCGCACGCAGGTGCTGTTGGAATGG
Organism: Ambystoma mexicanum; assembly: GCF_040938575.1. Classification (NCBI taxonomy): domain Eukaryota; kingdom Metazoa; phylum Chordata; class Amphibia; order Caudata; family Ambystomatidae; genus Ambystoma; species Ambystoma mexicanum. The sequence goes on along the minus strand of NC_090933.1, from coordinate 19,316,265 downwards.
CACTACAAAACCAGTATGGAAAGATCAAATAAACTGGCAGCTAAAAAGACAATGCGTAGTGAGATAATGTGTATTATAGCCCTATTCACTAACATAACCGAGGCTAAGTCTATATCCTCTCTGATTCATGAAGTGAAAAAGAATTATAGAAAATGGTTAAAACAACACAAGCAGCAGTGCGAGTTTGAGCAATGGCAAAACATCGCCAATCTACCACTTAATAAGAACACCTTAGGGATTTGGCAATTGTTGCGAAGCAGAAAACAAAGAGATCTATCAATAAATTGCATCCCAGAAGTACAATGGAGTGCCCATATTAAAGCTACCCTTGGCCGTTCTGAAGATGCAAAAGAAATTTTTCCACTACCGATTGAAAGTTGGAAGTGTAAAGTGTCAGTGTTAGATTTATTATTGATAAAAGATGAGCTTAATACTTCTCGGGTGGCTGTCCCGGAAGGGGCATGTAACCTATTGCTGAAAATGGAGCCTTTACTATGGGCAGCAGCTCTACATTTACTATTCACACAAATAGGCAAGCTGAGTATGATTCCCAAGTCGTGGACTATAAGTCACATACTTACAGTGTATAAGAAAGGCGCCTGGGATAACGCTGCAAATTTTTGTATGTTGGCTATGTTAGACATCTCATCAAAAATGTTTGCACGTGTTCTGCTTCGCCAATTAAATGCATGGATAACCGAAAACAAAATCTTACCTTCTAATCAAATAGGATTCAGATCTAAAGCAAATACTGCTCGTAATCTCTTGATTTTGACATCAGCAATAGAACATGCATGGCAGCGCAGAGAGCATTCATTGACTTCTCTGCTGCATTTGATAAAGTGATGAGGAACCACCTATGACGGAAGTTAAATGCATGGAACATCCCTAAAGGCCTGCTAAAAATGCTGATGTTGCTTTATTCCGATACAAATTTCTGCTTGCGATTGGATGCCACAGGGAGACTATCCGCAATGTTGCCTACTAGTAGTGGCATCAAACAAGGATGCAATGTGGCGGCAACTCTTTAATCTGTACTTGGCAGATATGGAAGAGGTGTTTGGTAACATCGATGCCAATCCAGTGAAGGTGGGAAACACTGTAATTGGCTGGTTGGCCTATGCCGATGATTTGCTGCTGATGCTCTAGCTGTGTACTCCTCTGCCAACGGCTTGACCATCAATATCGAGAAGAGTAAGGTGATGATTTTTCCAGAAAAAAAAATACCCAAGGATTATGTGTTAAGAGATTAGAACAAGTCCACACATACAAATATTTGGGTTTCCTAATCGATGACAAACTGAAGTGGGATTGCCATTGGAAATCAGTAAAATCTTGCTGTCTAGTATCAGTGAATGCACTAAGTGTATTCATTGGGAGAAATGTGGGGTACTCTACATATGCCATACTAACGATATATACAGTTAAAATTAGAACTATCCTGCTATACGCACTAGCAATATGGGGTCATACATATTGTGTACGACTTGTAGCATTTGAAGTGCTCCTTCTACGTAAATTGATGCGGCTCCCTAGGAATGTCTCTGTGGCATACCTCTATTTAGAGTTTGACCTGCAAAGTATTATGATGTGCTATACTAGCCAATGTGTCATGTTTTTCGATAACTTGTCATTGGCACAGTGGGCATAATTAAAACTATGCATGGGAAATGGACTGTTGGGCATACATCAATGGCAGCTATGGGTGGACTCAAATTTTGGCTAAAAAGACAAATGCGAGAATACAGTTATGAATATAACATGATTGAACTTGCATCTAAGGTTTATAGTGGCCCTTATTGACAATATAGGCACACCCGTACTAATCTGCCACAATACATCATGGTTTATCCTAGTATTACCACCTTCCGCACATATCTGCTAATGAAATTTAACTCCTCTGTAGCACTCGAAACAATGGGCGCAAGGATAGGCTTACCGAAAGAAATGCATCACTGTCGTTTATGTGGAGGCTATGAAATGGAATCACTTGTAAATTTGATAATAGATTGTGAAAGTCTGGCTAAATTGCGCTATACGTTTTTTAAGTCTTATAATAATATGTTTGATTTTAAAAACATTTCTGATGTATGGTGTAAATGCATGCTAGCTGATGATATCAATCTTATCTATTTTATTGTGTCTTTCTATCTTCAAATTGTGGACATTTTTAAGGGTCTTTTGGGGCAAACTGTAATGTGATTTTAATTGTGCAATTTTGTATATTTGGCTGTGAATTATGTTGTATGTATATATACAAAGCCTTTTGGCTGAAAGTATATTAATAAACTTGATAGTAGTCTAGTACACTAAGCACCAGGGCAGCAACCACTGGAGCACGCAACTGTGCAAGGAAACTCAATACCCTGCGCAAAACTGAGTTTATAGTGCCCAGACTGACATACAGACACTACCTGGAACTCCAAGGACAGCGAGGAAGAAATCTTAACTCCCAAATCCTTAACAGAAACAGGGATCGGACAAGAACCAAGAGAAGAGGGTCAAAAAGGCTGGGTCCAGCAAGAAGCAGCAGGTGGGGGCGGGGGGATACCACCAGGACCTATGTTTTGTCCCAGTTTAATTTAAGCCAGTTGTAGCCCATCCAACGACACATGCCCTCCAAGCAACTCTGTTGCTGTGACACCGGATCAGGGAGAGAAAGATCGAGCAGCAGAATAATCTGGGTGTCATCAACATAGGAGTAGCATCGGAGGCCGTGAGAGTGGATGAGCTTAACCAAAGACTGGATGTACACATTGAACAGAGTGGGGGACAAGGCCGAACCCTGGGGCAACCCACAAGTGAACAAGACAGAAGCAGAAGGAAAAGATGGAAGAGAAAGAGTTTGTGCACGGTCACTGAGAAAAGCTAGAAACCAAGATAGCACCATTCCAGTTATCCCCACCCCGGCAAGACGGGCAAGCGAGATGGAGTGGTTGACAGTGTCAAAAGTGGCCAATAGGTCTAATAGTATCAAGGCTCACACTCCACCCTGGAGTCAGAGGGACGTGCAAGATCATCCACCACCGAGCCCAGCATGCTCTCTGTGCCCCGGCCAGGGCAGAAACTAGACTGCAAAGGATCAAAGATGCTAGAGGATTCGCGAAAAGAGCTAAGAAGTGGAGAGATAAGAGACTCCAATAACTTCATGAAAAACGGTAGTAAAGAAATTGGACGGAAATTAGAGAGGCAACAGGAATCCAAAACAGTTTTTTTTAGAAGAGGGATCACCAGTGCATGTATCAAATGTGACAGGAATGATTGATAGCCTGGGCCACCCATGGGGCAATAGTCAGCATGATGTCCTTACACAAAGCCAATGGAATAGGGTCCAAAGCAGAGGCAGATTTAAGCATGAGTGTTGCCCGTATTATCTCCTCTGATGAGAAGGAGGGAAAGAGGAAAACATACTCAGGGGGGGGCACATTTAGGCATAACTGGGGACAATCCACCAGGGCCTAAACGATGCAATTGTATTGCCAAGAACCCACAATTGTGTCTGAGAGAAAACTTAACAAAGAATCACTCAGCTCCTGCAAAATGAGGAATGCCTGCCTGTGCTATTGCAGGGGAGGATAGAGGGTGTACGAGTTGAAATCATTCTCTGGGCTCATTGAGAGCAGACTCCATCCTACCCGAGTAGAACCTGCCATTAGCAGCCACAATAGCTTTATGGAACATGGTAGTGGCCTGATGCAAAAGCACACTGACGGAAGCTAGGAGCTTCTACACTTTGGTTCAGTCTGCCACCGCTTATGTCGCAAGAGCTTTAGAGCATCATCGAACCACGGCTCAGATTGGTGAACTCGCTTTCTACACAATCTGGCAGGGGCAAGACAATCGGTTGTCTCAGTAAATACCTGAGTCAAAGACATCAGGTCCACCGCTGGAAGGGCCTGACACTATGGACTGAGCCACCTTAGCTGCGTCTTCAGTCCTCCAGCTGCTCTTCCAGACTAGGTTTGGAACCAACCTAAGGAATGGTCTCAGCCATTATGAAGAAAGGCACAGCAAAGGGGTCAGACAACACCATTTGCAAGGCTGGAAAAACCAGAACCACAGTAGGTGATAAAAAAAAAGTTCAAGTGTGTTACCCAAACAATGGGTAGGGCTGGACACAAACTGTAATAGTTCAAGATCCCTCATCCCACACAAAAAACACACGATGGGCTCATCTAATCGAGAATTGACTTTGAAAATAAAATCCCAACTATCACCAGTTTATAAAATGTTATACAAAGCTCAGCAACTAGATTCAAAACTGCAAAAAAAAAAAGATGAATCATAGTAAAGGGGCAAAAGGGGGTGGGTGATAGACCGTTGCAACATAACAGGAGTATGATGGTGTAGTTGATAGACAAACTAATAAATCTTCCATATTACCATCCGAATACATCACCTAAGGGTATGTTTTTCTTGCATTATAACTTTTACATAAGGACATAAATGCTTACTACCCATTTTGGTCACATGCCCTCTGCTTCTTGTTAGATAGTAAGCAGGAAATCTTATCCAATCAATTATAGCATCAGGATCCGCAAGTTTCTTATGCACATATGGGATTTCCATGTATCCTTTTATCGCCTCCAGATTTTTATATGACTTACCCATTCGGCTGCATCCATTATTTCCTGATGGTAACTTAATAGTGACAGTAGGGTTCCGTGAATGCTTAGAATGGCATATTCACTGACATCTGTAAAAAAATAAAACACCCCCATCCAATCAACTGTGGTACATGGATTACTACTACCAAATAAGCAGTCAATAGAGAGCACATCACCCTATCTTTTTGTCTTAGAGGCGGGATGTCACCTTTTACTGAACAGTGCATTTGCACATCAAAGAAAAATTCTACCCATGCACATGCAGATCTGACAGATCTGATAGCTTTCAGTCTTCTACTAGAGATAGCAAGCAACAGCATAGCACCTTTTTCACATACCGAACATTCAGTACACTTCAACTCAACCATAACTTTAATGGGCTTGGTTGTTGACACTGCATCATCAATATCAATTGAAAAATGTATCTTGCAGCCTAACAAACAACTGTTGGCGAACTGGATGTATAGAATGGTATGATTTCTTATGAACAGTTCGTTGGGTGCTGCGAGGGGGTGACTATATCACTCAGACTGCAGAGTGTCTCAGGAACTGGAAAATGGTCAATGGTTGTAGTCATACAGCCTGCGCACCTAATTCAAAATAAATTAGATTTTCCAAAGTTTTTTTCAAACAAAAGTGTTTTTTTCTTTTATTTTCTTTTTATCAGAGTCAATTCAAGTGATCCCTTAGGGTTAATACAGATCGTTCCCTCAACACGTGTTTCACCAAGTTCATTGGTTCATCAGGAGGGTGTTTTTGTCATAAAGAATACAGTACTTAATTGTTAAATGTATTGTTTGTCATACATAGAGCAATTATCTGTTGAAAAGAAGAAATATATAATGAACAAATCGTATAAATCAATTGTATATAGGTAACATCACATTTCAAATGAGCAAAACAAGTCTAGTGAAAAAATCATTAATTATTGTCCGTGTAATGACTTGCTAAATGAATGAGAACTGGGCAGTTGAATTAGTATTTTAACAGTGCATACTATGTCCTAGTTATTTTCACTGAACAAGCATAGTGTATCTTTTTTTTACAAAATAAAGGATTTTTTTCGTAATTTGAATGCAAAAATGGATAGTATTAATATGCTCACCTTGTCAGTGAGCTGTCTGTCCAAATAGATTTTACTTAAATGAACCCTTTCAAAAGTTGCATGTAAGCTTTTTGAGGGTGTCAGTGATTGTCAAGTTCATGATTTTTTGATGGTGTCGCGCAGGAGTCTAGTGGGGCAACAGGAAAAATGCTTTTTTTAGCATAGTCCTACTGATGGCTTATGAAGTATTGTGGTGTCATGGTAAGAAAATGAGGGTTCTTACCTATTTATAGCAAGTGAAATCAAAATTCCTTTCGGATGGAACAGCAGTTCGTTCTTTGCGGTTTGGTTTCCCGAGGTCGTGACTGACTTTAAGATGGCCGCCTCTTTATACAATGATTAACGCGCGTTCATTGCGTACTTAACGTGATGAGCGAATTACATTCGATATTTGGATGCCTTAACGAATCAGACTATATTTTGGTGATCTGGTTTAAGTAAGTAATTTAATGTCTTGTGCAACATTTGGCCTTCAAGTTTTAAAAAGGATGTTTTAATTAATGGGTTGCATATGCACGATTTTTCGTAGTATTCATTATAGTTAGATTGATTTATTCTCATTTTAATCGCTTAATTTGATCAGCTTATTTCTCAACATTTTTGGAGAGAAAGCATTGTATTTAGTAATTAGAGAGAACCTTCATTTAAAAAATGAAACATTCTGTGATAACGTGATCAATCTATCGATTGCTTGCAAGATGGCCACCTTGAAATATGCATTTGCTTTTTGTTCTTGAGCACTAGGTTTTGGACGCCATTTTAAGTCTATCTTATTAGTCGGCAGGTGGATGAGATTCACATAATTTATTAAACTTGAATGTGTCATTTACAATTTAAATGGGGTAAATCAAAGAGGAAGTGGCGAGTTAATGTAAATCTTATAACTTAATTTAGAAGTTTGTTTTTGGTGTGATTAATTCATTATTTTACTTTGAAAAATTCACTTCGTTGAAAGAAACAATTTGAATCGCTTTGAGAGTTAGACATTATTTAGCTTATTTATATGGACATATTTTTGGAAGTTTCAAATTGAATTAAAGTAATGGATAGCATTTTGTAAAACCTATATTGTGTGATGGAAATCTTGAAAATTATATGATATAAATGTAAGGGATTTCAGTGAAATTAATTAAAAAGAATATAGATAACAACAACACATTCAAATTAGCAGATCAAGTAAAGGAGATTTCCTAGAAAGAAGATTATATGCAATAGCTAGCCTTTTGTTAAAAGTAAATCATAGAAAATGTCCTAATTCTGAGTCTGTGTTTAGACCTTTATAACAGCAATCCAAATTGCAAATCAAATAGGCTTCTCTTTGCTGTGCGATTGAATTTTTTCTAAACTGTAGAACTTAATTTTATCCATGTGGGTTTCTGGATGTTCAGTGAGGAAATGGAGTCCAATTGGAAATCTCATATATTTGTTCAAAATGTTTCTTAGGTGTTCAGAAATTCGTGTTTTCAGCATAAGTATAGTGCTGCCAACATATATTCTTGAACATTGGCATTTTAATGCATATACCACAAATTTGCTTTTACAGTTGATGAAGTCTTGTAGAAAATGGATCTGACCATTAGGCAAATGAAATTGTGTAAGTCCATTAGCTGAGTATTGGCACATTGCACATGTTCCACATTTGAAGTTTCCCTTTAATGTATTTTCATTCCACAGTTGTGAAAGACCTTTTCAAGGGGATTGGGTCCTCCGACGTATTCCATATCTATGACAGGTAATGTCCACAGCTGTGCTGCTTCGGAAAATCTTTGGTGTTTGCGTTCTGCGTTGATGATGTCGATGCGCCGTTCCCGAGGACCTCCTCTGACCGCCGACGTCACCCGATGTGATAAGTAGGATGCACGACACCCATAGCCTCAGTTCCGTTTTTTCCGCGAACGTGTTCGCTTCGTGAATCTCGGTACGCCTCGACTCGTTGGAGTTTGCTGTTTTCAATTCTCGGTTCGTTGAACCTGTTCGGTTTGTTGTGAAGACCTGTTCGTGGCAATGTCTTTCTCATCTTCAACCCCGCGTCCGGGCTTCAAAAACTGCGGGGACTGTGGGTCCAAGATGTCGGTCACGGACTCGCACGATGCCTGCCTCTAGTGCCTCGGGGAGGCCCACGATACAGACGACTGTGTCGCCTGCCAGTCGCTCACGGCAAAGGCCTTGCGGGAACGCAAGAAGAAGCTCTCGGTAGGCCGGGTGTCTAAGCCCCGGAAGTCGAGGTCTGCGGGGCTTTCGACGGATGACTCGAGGGGTGACTCTCCGCGTCATCGTCGGAAGTCCAGTGGGTCTCCTTCCAGGAGTCGGTCTCACCACTCCTCCGCCTCTTTGAGGCATTCCCAGAAGCACCGGCATAGGTCGCCTTCCCCGTCCTCTTCCAAGGACTCCACCCGTCGGCGGGTCGCTTATCCCTCCATGCAAGCGACACCGGAGGAATGGGCTTCCTTCGGGAAGCAGATGCTAGCTATTCTTGAATCGCAGGGCACCGGTCCGTCCGCGCCTCCGAGTGGGGTCGGTCGGCACCAGTCGAGAGACACCGCCCGTACGCCTTCGGGCTCGGGTGATCGGCACGGCTCGCGGGAGAGGTCCCGCTCGGACAAGGGTAGCCGTTCTCGCCATGCCCGTTCCAGGTCCCGGTCCTCGACGCGCTCGAGACCGCGTGATCCTGTGCCATCTTCGAAGAAGACGTCGACGCCTGTGGCACCGAGGTCGTCGACAATTTCTCTCAAGGCTCCGCCTCCGAGGGGGTCATCGACACCGTCTGCGCCTAGGTCGTCGAGAGACACGCTCGGCGCTCCGGCTTCGAGGCCTGTGTCGATGCCGCCGATGCTGGCGGCGCTGCAGCTGACGTCGACGCCGATTTGCTCGACGTCGACGCCTTTTCTGTTGACGCCGGCGCCGATTCGTTCGGCGCCCTCGACGCCTTTCCAGGCGGTGGTGTCAGAGGGGCCCCGTGGCACTGGGTTTGCCCCTAGAAAGGCTATGACTAAGGTCAGGCACTGCTTTGGTCCACAGAGGTCTTCCTCTCCCTGCCTGGAGTACATTTCAGAGGGTGATGAAGGCTCTGATGGGGGCTTGGTTCCGGTTACGGTTACGGTTACGGTTCCAGATGACCTTATCTCGGGCCATAGCCAGTTTGATGATCTGCGGCAGTCGCTGCATGATGCCAGTGGACTGGACACCTCTCCGGATGTGGAGTTTTGTAGGCCGGAGCCTGGCACTCATGCCGATTCTTCATATCGGCGCCTTATGTCTCGGGTCACCGAGTACTTGAGTTGGTCAGCTCCCCCAGGGGAGTTCGTTCAGGATGATCTCACACACAGACATCCTTGATCTCGGTCCCCCCACTGACCCAGTTTTGCCTTTTCATATGGCTCTGCAGAGAAGGGTGGCGGCGGCTTGGACTGCTCCAGAGAGTCTTCCGGCAGTTTGTTGCGAAAATACCGTCCAGCCAGTAGCGACCCCTGCTACTTGTCTAGGCACCCCACTCCAGAGAGTTTGGTGGTGCAGGCGGCTACGGCCCGGGCAAAGCAGGCTCGTATCCTTACCATCCCTCCGGATAGGGACGACAAATGTTTTGACGGCTGGGTGAAGAAAGTGTTTTCTTCAGGGGGTATGGAGCTTCAGGCGGCCAACTCCATATGTGCCTTGTCTCGTTTCACACACACTCTGTGGAACTGTGTTGCATTAGCGGCTGAACATATTCCCGAAGGGGACGAACGGGATGGTTTCCTTGCTATGGTTCAGCATGGCAAGGATGCTATGTGTGAGGCCGTTCAGTCGGGTTTGGACTTGGCGGATTGTGTCAGTCGGTCCATGGCGGCGAGCACCGTAATGCGCAGGTTTGCGTGGTTGCGTAAGTCTGGGTTCGCTCTTGATGTGCAGTCCCGGCTCCTCAACATTCCCTTTGACGGTGGACACCTTTTTGGCAGCAAGGCTGATGAGAGCCTTGAGAGGTTGCAGACCTCCAAAGCTGGAGCGAAGTTGTTGGGCGCTGCAGTTCACCAACCTCCGCCTTTTCGTCCTAGGGGACAGCATTGGAGGGGAGGTTCCTTTCACTATTACTCGTCCTTCAGTAAAGCGAGGGGAGCTAGCAGTCAAAGAGGCCATCGTAACAGTGCCAGAGGTGGAAATAAAGGTACTCGAGGTGCCAAGGCCGCTCGGGCAGTTACCTCTTTACCCTCAGGCAACGCCGCAGCCGCTACCACTCAGTCATGAGGCCAGGTCCCATGGTTCGCCGGTTGGGGGAAGCCTGGCGCAGCATCTTGTAGAGCGGCAAGCCATTACTTCGGATGTGTGGGTTCTGGAGATCATAACCCACGGCTACTGTCTTCCTTTTCGGCAGAGGCCTCACGACAATCCACCAGGGAACCTCTCTTTGAAGTGTCCGGATCCGCTCCTTGCGCAGGAAATTCAAGCCCTGCTGGAGAAAGGCGCCATAGAACTGGTGCCTGTAGCGGAGAGGAACAAGGGATGGTATTCCCCTTATTTTTTGATTTCAAAGAAAGAAGGGGGATTTAGACCCATCATGGACTTGCGCGGTTTAAACAAACTCCTCAGGAAGGACAAGTTCAAGATGTTGACTCTTTCTCAAGTCCCCCAGGCCCTTCAACTTCAGGACTGGTTGGTGTCTCTCAACTTCAAGGATGCTTACTTCCATGTGCCGATCCATCCCAAGCACAAGAAGTACCTGAGGTTTGCGGTTGGCGACTCGCACTTTCAGTTTCGGGTCCTGCCGTTCGGATTGACCTCCGCCCCGAGGGTTTTCACCAAGCTCATGGTGTTGGTGGCAGCGCATCTCGGGGAACGGGGGATTCACGTCTACCCCTACCTGGACGATTGGTTGATCAGGGCGAGCTCTCCCGAGCAAGTCCTGGATCATCTGTCCGTCACCTGCCACTGCCTTCACAGGCTGGGCTTCTCCCTCAATTTAAAGAAGTCCCATTTGACACCAACGCAGCGGCTCCAGTACATCGGAGCAGTGCTCGACACGTCCCTAGGGCAGTGTTTTCCTCCTCAGGTGAGGGCTCTTCACATTCAGCAGATGCTGCACAAGTTTCAGTTTGCCCAGAATCTCCCAGCGTCGGAGTTCTTGAGACTGCTCGGCCTCATGGCATCCTGCATTCTTCTGGTGCCAGAGGCTCGTCTGCGGATGAGATGTTTGCAGTGGGCACTCAAGCTCCAGTGGTCTGTCCTCCGGCAGGCTGTTGGACCCTGTTCAGGTGCCGCCCTCGGTGGCCCGGGACCTTCTGTGGTGGGCCGTCGAGGGCAATCTGATGAAGGGGGCCCCATTTTGGCTGCCCTGGCCGGAGGTGACGATCGTGACGGACGCATCCCTCATGGGATGGGGAGCTCATGCCAACGAGTTGACAGTCAGCAGTCGTTGGTCTCCGTCGGAGTCCAGACTCCATATCAATCTGTTGGAGCTGAGCGCCGTCAGGCTAGCCGTGAAGGCTTTTCTGCTGACTGTGCGTGGAAAGAGTGTCCTGATTCTAACGGACAACACGGTGGCCATGCACTACCTCAACAAAAAGGGGGGGGGCAGGGTCACTTCTGCTGTGCAGGGAGGCGATGCAGCTCTAATTCTGGGCCATCCAGCAGGAAGTTTCAATCTCGGCTGTTCATCTGGCCGGAGACGAAAACGAGACGGCGGACGCTCTGAGCAGGCAGAGCTCGATCTCTCACGAGTGGGAGCTGGCTCAGGAGATTCTCCTGGAGATCTCCGCCCTTTGGGGGACCCCTCAAGTGGATCTCTTCGCCTCCAGTGTCAACCGGAAGTGCGAAAGCTTTTGCTTGTGGGAATTTCCTCCAACAGGAGCCTTAGGAGACGCATTTGTGGTGGAGTGGTCGTTTCCTCCAGTCCCCGTCATCCCGCAAGTGCTGCGGAGGTTACGGAGGTTCGGTTCCCGGATGATCCTCATTGCTCCGGCGTGGGCCCGGAGGACTTGGTACCCGGACCTTCTAGACTTGTCCATCTGCCCTCCACGTCGTCTTCCCTACCGAGATGATCTGCTCTCACGGGAGGTGGGGTCATGTTCTCCATCCAGAGGTCAGATCCCTCAATCTTCACGCTTGGCTTCTGAAAGGTTGAGGTATAAGGATTGGGACCTCCCTGAAGACGTGATGGAGGTGTTGCTCTCGGCCAGGTGGCCGGCAACAAAGTCTCTGTACCGTTGCCAGTGGAGAAAGTTCTGTGACTGGTGCAGAGTTGAGAATGTGGATCCTTTTGAATGTGGCATTCCCATGGTTCTGTCTTTTTTGCTTTCTTTGGCCCACAGGGGCTTGCAAGTGGGGACCATTAAAGGTTACCTGGCGGCGCTGTCCATCTTTAAGCGCTCGTCTGAAGAGTGTTCCTATTTTAAGATTCCTTTGATTTCGCAGTTTTTGAAAGGTCTCACTAATGTGTTCCCTCCGGCACCTTTTCTGGTGCCCGGTTGGGATCTGAACCTTGTTCTTAAGTTTCTTATGGGTGCTCCGTTTGAGCCTTTACATTCTTGCCCTTTGAGGCTGTTGACTCTGAAAACTGTATTTTTGGTTGCGGTTACTTCCGCTCGCAGAGTGAGTGAGTTACAGGCACTTTCAGTTAAGCCACCCTTCACTGTGTTTCAGAAGGACAGGATTGTCCTTAGAGTTCGTCCTTCTTTTCTTCTGAAGGTGGTTTCGGAATTTCATTTGAGCCAGAAGGTTGTTCTTCCGGCGTTCTATCCTCCTCCACAGCCTGGTAAGGAAGAGGAGAGGGTCCATAGGCTTGATCCTAGGAGAGCGTTGAGCTTTTATATTTCGCGCATGTCCCGGGTCAGAGTGGACGATCAACTTTTCATTGGTTACGCTGGAAAGCGTTTGGGACAAGCTATGACGAAACAGACTTTGTCTTGTTGGATTATTTTAGCTATCTCCGAGTGTTACCGCTTGGCAGGTAAGGACCTTCCGGCTGGCTTGCGGGCCCATTCTACCAGGGGAGTGGCTGCGTCTGCCCTGCAGAGGGGAGTTCCTATTCGTCACATCTGTGATGCAGCCACCTGGGCTTCAGTACATACTTTTGTACGTCACTACTCCCTCGATTCCATCAGAGGGCAAGATCTAGTTCTCTATTCCGCAATTTGATTGGGCATGCTAAATTTTTATTCTAAATTCTTTCCCACCTCCTTGCTTGGTACTGCTTTGGGAGTCTGTCATAGATATGGAATACGTTGGAGGACCCAATCCCCTCAAAGAACAAGTTACTTTCTTACCCGGTAACGTTCTTTCGATGGGATGGTCCGACGACGTATTCCATATCGCTCCCTCCCTGCCTTCCCCGCTGCAGAATTTCTTTTGCGATTGCAGCTTGCGTTCTGCAAGGCCTTGTGTGTCTGACTGGCAGAAAACTGGTGGCACACCTTCTGGGAAAAAACTATAACTGAGGCTATGGGCGTCGTGCGTCCTACTTATCACATCGGGTGACGTCGGCCGTCGGAGGAGGTCCTCGGGGACGGCACATCGACGTCATCGACGTAGGACGCAGACGCCAATGATTTTCCGAAGCAGCACAGCTGTGGACATTACCTGTCATAGATATGGAATACGTCGTCGGACCATCCCATCGAAAGAACGTTACCAGGTAAGAAAGTAACTTGTTCTTTGTTTCTGATGTCTTTCAAAATGAGATGGACTCACAATATTTTTCAAATTCTGGGCTTTCCTGTAGGTGATTGTGGGTTGATCATCCAAAAAAGATTGGAGATCCTGGTCTGATTGTAACAAATGCCAATGTTTTGCTAAAGTCTTCTTCAGGAATTTGTTTTCAGAAGTGTAAGTGGTAATGAATCTCAATTTTCGAGTTGCTACTGTTTTGTCCTTGGGTTTCACCTTGTTCTTAAGTAATTCCATTCTGGGTTTCGAGGAAGTTTTATCTAAGGCTGTTTGTAAATTCTTTTTAGAATAGCCTCTTTCCAAAAATGTCTTTGTGGCTGATTGGCTGTGTTTTATGAATTCTATATCTTCAGTGCAATTCCTTTTGATTCGCAGATATTCTCCATATAGGATGTTATTTATTGTGTGGACAGGATGATTGCTCTTGGCATGGAGTATACTGTTACCTGATGTTGATTTAGTATAGAGCGTTTAGTGTATTTTATCCTCATGAACATAGAGCTCTAAATCCAAGAAGTGTATCTTCTGATTGCTTTCTTCCATTGTCAACTTTAGATTGAAGTCATTGTCATTCAGAAAGTTGTGGAATTCTTTTAATGATTGTTTGTCGCCTTTCCAGATTACAAGGATGTCATCTATATATCTTTCCCAATAGGCTATCTGTTCAATGAATGAGCTGTGTTTCCATGCATGTTGTAGTTCGTATGCTCCCATGTAGAGATTTGCATAGGCTGGAGCGAATTTTGCACCCATCGCCGTGCCCTGTTCTTGCCTGTATAGTTGTTTGTTGAATAGGAAGAGGTTATTGTTAAGAGTGAAATCCAACATGTCATAAATCATTTCATTTTGACAAGAATAAGACCATGATCTGGTTTGCAGAAAGTACTTGACTGTTACAATACCTTTTTTGTGAATGATGCTTGTGTATAGAGCAGTTACATCCAATGTTACTCTCAAAGCGATTCAAATTGTTTCTTTCACCGAAGTGAATTTTTCAAAGTAAAATAATGAATTAATCACACCAAAAACAAACTTCTAAATTAAGTTATAAGATTTACATTAACTCGCCACTTCCTCTTTGATTTACCCCATTTAAATTGTAAATGACACATTCAAGTGTCATAAATTATGTGAATCTCATCCATCTGCCGACTAATAAGATAGACTTAAAATGGCATCCAAAACCTAGTGCTCAAGAACAAAAAGCAAATGCATATTTTAAGGTGGCCATCTTGCAAGCAATCGATAGATTGATCAAGTTATCACAGAATGTTTCATTTTTTAAATGAAGGTTATCTCTAATTACTAAATACAATTCTTTCTCTCCAAAAATGTTGAGAAATAAGCTGATCAAATTAAGCGATTAAAATTAGAATAAATCAATCTAATTATAATGAATACTACGAAAAATCGCGCATATGCAATCCATTAATTAAAACATCCTTTTTAACACTTGAAGACCAAATGTTGCACAAGACATTACATTACTAACTTAAACCAGATCACTAAAATATAGTCTGATTCGTTAAGGCATCCAAATATCGAACGTAATTCGCTCATCACGTTAAGTACGCAATGAACGCACGCTAATCACTGTATAAAGAGGCGGCCATCTTAAAGCCAGTCACGACCTCGGGAAACCAAACCGCAAAGAACGAACTGCTGTTTCATCCGAAAGGAATTTTGATTTCACTTGCTATAAATAGGTAAGAACCCTCATTTTCTTACCATGACACCACAATACTTCATAAGCCATCAGTAGGACTATGCTAAAACAAAGCATTTTTCCTGTTGCCCCACTAGACTCCTGCGCGACCGGTCACCATCAAAAAATCATGAACTTGACAATCACTGGCACCCTCAAAAAGCTTACATGCAACTTTTGAAAGGGTTCATTTAATTAAAATCTATTTGGACAGACAGCTCACTGACAAGGTGAGCATTTTAATACTATCCATTTTTGCATTCAAATTATGAAAAAAATCCTTTAGTTTGTAAAAAAAGATACACTATGCTCGTTCAGTGAAAATAACAAGGACATAGTATGCACTGTTAAAATACTAATTCAACTGCCTAGTTCTCATTCATGTAGTAAGTCATTACACGGACAATAATTAATGATTGTTTTTTTGCTCATTTGAAATGTGATGTTACCTATATACAATTGATTTATACGATTTGTTCATTATATATTCTTTTCAACAGATAATTGCTCTATGTATGACAAACAATACATTTAACAATGAAGTACTGTATTCTTTATGACAAAAACACCCTCCTGATGAACCAATGAACTTGGTGAAACATGTGTTGAGGGAACGATCTGTATTAACCTTAAGGGATCACTTGAATTGACTCTGATAAAAAGAAAATAAAAGAAAAAACACTTTTGTTTGAAAAAAACTTTGGAAAATCTAATTTTTTTGGATTAGGTGCGCAGGCTGTATGACTACAACCATTGACCATTTTCCGCATCATCAATATCAGCATCAGATTTGTATATAGATAATTCAAAATCCTCCTCCAATAGAGCCAAATGGCCAGACTCATCCATATGTCTCACAGCCACTTGACTTTCTGATTTATTTTTGTGCCCCTTTTTCTTGTCTCTGCAAGTTGTTAGCCATGTTGTTAAGTTACCTGACTTGTTCTTAGTTCTTCTCAATCTCTTTCCTATTCCACCTTCCGAGCTTTCTTCTGTGATAGATCACTATTTAGTGTAGACACTAGAGGCTCTAATGTATTAGACTTGGGGGCAGTATGCTTTGCAACGTCCTTCTTTGCTAAGGCAGCCTTTGCATCCTTTAATCTCTTTTGTTTTTCTTTCTTTGTGAGTACGTGATCATAATTGGGCTCACATTCCTCATTCCCCTTCCTCCTGTATCATAGGTCTCTTGACCACTGTTGATTCCAAAGGGTTTTCGTTAATCTTTTTCCAGCCACTCTGGGGAGAGAGAACCATAAATCCTGAGCTTGATACACACCCCCTTGATTTCTTATTTCCTTTAATACCCGCTGATTCCACAGATGATATTGGGCCTGCTCTTGTTACCAACTGCTCCAGCACGTATGCTTTCTGCTGGGAGTGGTTTGAGATAAATCCTGAGGGGCTTGCACCTGGCGCGGCGATGACTCTTCGCACAAAGTGTCATCTATGTTAAGGTGAGGACGACAGCTGTTAAATTATAATCGATGCATTAGAGTTGGTCTGGACAGTTAGTTTATCAGCACCCGGCTCCTCATCAATTAGATCGATTAGAGCGGCCAGATATAGAATGTTGCTCAAGGTCCGTTTGGTGTGACAGGCACAGGTTGAGTAAAGAATTAGAATTGACAATTTTGCATGAGGCGTTGCCCTCTCCAGCCTGCACCCCAGTGTCAAGGGATATTGTGCGTCATTGCCTTGACATTTATTGTAATGTTAAGTACCCCTGGAGCAGGCAACTTGTTTGCGTTTATAGGGGCTGGTGGAATATGCTTCTTATTTAGCCTGTCAGCACTTAGCTCCACCTCCTACATTGTACTATGAAGCTCTTTTAGTGTTTTGTTTTTGGTTCGCAGGTTATATTTACTTTTTGCTGGCATCACAGGGGAAAGAATACGGCATTGGCTACACTACCGTGCCATTTAGAGTTTTTCAAATGATCACTTGCACACTTTCTTTAGGTAAGCATGGACAGTTCCCCTCTGTCCACTTGTTCTCGATGCTTGAAGTTCTGTTGCTGAAGGTTTGGAAAATATCAAGGTGCCCACACATGAGAAGGTCTCATGCACTATATAAGTCAGCCGTTGCAATCTGTTCCCAGCCGTGTATGGGACACTAGTACTGCGCCGCAACAAAGTATCAGCTTCTTCAAGTCAATATCATCAGCTGCAGCTGAGCAGAGGTCAGCTGTTTCCAGTACGCTGGTCTTGCGTTCAAGCAATGATTGAACACTGGAACGCTCTGACAGACGAGCAGGCAGTCAAAGGAGGATCATGGTCTCTATTTTCTCCATGCCTTAATGAGAATATGCTTTTACTGGAGCAATTCTGGGGCAATTCTTTTAGAGGCAGTGCAATGCCGTTCCACGGTCCACCTCGAGTGCTGCTGGTTCTGCAGGGGAACTGGAAGGAACTGTCCCTTACATTGCAGCTACTCTGACGCTGGGGTCGGCTAGGATTTTAAACCCAGCATCACTGCTCCTCCTCGAACACATACACAGACACAGCTTCAAGATCAGTTACACACAAATGCAAGGAACTTCCCCCTATACTGCTGCTTCCCTGCCAATATTAGGGAATCGGAAACAGCCCACCTGGTCTCAAGACAGACTGTATCTGCCTTTGGCTCCAATGCATGCAATGCCCAGGGTTGTGATAGAGTGACAGCGCAGAATATTTTTAACCAGAGCGAGGTTCAACATGCTTGTTGCGTCCTGGTCATGCGGTCACGTAGGCTAGGCAGACCACTGCTGGGAGAACCCAGCCTTCATCCTGTGACCGGGAGCACCCTGTCCGCCGGTGATCACACGGGCGCTTCAATGGCCTGGGGGTACCCAGGTCAAAACCACAAACATCGCCGGAGTTGCCCAGCGGGGGCACAGCATGTAGGGACAGCGTTGCCAGCAGAGGGTGCTGTCCTCTTGGGAGGGCCATGCAGTGAATGCCCATTTGCCTGCTGCGAAGTGCTAGCATCACGCTGCAATAACGACATGGCAGGTAGGGGTCCGTTGATTGTGACTGATGAGCCGAAATTGGCTCGTCCCTTTTATTTAGTCAGTCACATGGTCACAGACATGTGACGTTAGCACGAGCCCTGGGAGGGACTCATTCTCAAAAAGGGGTGGCACACCACAATGCTGCCGCTCACAGTATGTTTCAGCAATTGGAATGTGGGTGCAAAATCATGTTGCACGTGCGGGGCAGAAGAGACATCTGCCTGAATTACTGACATTTGGATGGCATGGATTCTAGGCATCTTAAGGGAAAGCAGCATAAAGCAGCATAGACTATCACTCACCTTCCTATTAGCATGTACGGAGGTGAGGGTGATCTTTGCCCTAGCCATAACCTGACCAAGGCATGGAAAAGAAGTAGTAAGCTACTCAATGCAGCTGATGCACCCTGTATTTTGAGCTCCCGCTGAACTAACTTACTTCTGTATGCTGCTGTTTGACGCTAAACACACTTTACTGGTTGTGTGTAAAAGTTAGGGCTCTTGCATTTTCTATGGCCTATCCTTTGACTGACATCCGGGTTGCTATCAGAATGCCTCTCGTGGCTGGGCACAATTGTACTATTTGCACTTCAACAGTTACCAGGCAAATTTAAGAGAATTTTTTAACTAAATGCACTTTAAAAATGTGATTAATTCTGCACTTTATATGTTGATGACAGGTTTTTTCTGTCGTCTTCGTCCTCTCTAATTAAACAGCTTAGCCAATTTTTGAAAACAACCCGACCAGTCTCTGTGGACTTATTTTAATCAACTTAGCAGACTGCAAAATAACTGTATTTTTGTTTTCTGTTTTGATGGCAAATCTGTCCGAAATGAAATCAATCAATTAGCACATTAAACAGTTATTTGCTGAATTCTAATGTATATCGGTCACACGTAAGACCTATTTGCCTGACTCCAATCCCTTTAACGACATCCTTTCCTATTTTCGCACATAATCATAAATGTTAGAATTAACGTATGATTCTCTTTATGGTGTATTGCTCATTCTGGCAGGTCTCAAAAGTTGTCTTGTACGTTGAACCACAGAACATTGTTTTGTTGAAAGTTCAAGTTAGGGGTGTATAAAATCTGTAAATCGACGTAGGGTTTATTTATTAGGATATTTTCAATTCTATGATTTTAGATGGGCCAACTGTTAGCTCATTTATCAAAACATCACTAATGCAGAATTTGCATTCATGATTTCTAATGTGATTTGATTGTACATAAGACAGTACACTTAAATGTTGCAGGAAACTTGACGAAACACATGAAGTCCAAAGCCCACAGCAAGAAGTGTCTTGATATGGGAGTCTCTGATGATCTGTACGATGATCCAGACGCTGATGAATCAGGTAGGAGTCTGTTCTCCAGTGATACATATTTCTATAATGTTCCCCTCCTTGTGTCCTTCTGCAGGATGAAATGGCATTGTTTCATTGGACATTTCTGAATTGTATTGCACCACTTGGGTATTTATTATGGTGATGATCATTCAACTTTGTATTCTGACTCTGTCCACGAGATAAGGGCACCAGTGTTGTGTGCTGGGAGTTGTTCTGGTTTGCTGGACATGCCAGAGGCAAAATCCATGCTCGCCAACCTTTACATTTTGAGCGGGGGACGCATAGAGGCGAAGCCCGCGGGAAAAGGACACAGATGTTGTGTGCTGGGAGTTGCTCCGGTTTGCTGGATGTGCCGGAGGCAGAAGCTAAGCCCCCAACCATCAAATTTCAAGCTGGGGAGCCGCAGAGGGCAAGCCCGTCGGAAAAGGGCGCGGGTGTTGTGTGCTCGGAGCTGGAAGTTGCTCCGTTTGCTGGACCTGCTGGAGGAAGAAGTCACGCCCCCACCAAACTTCACATTTTGAGCGGGGTACCCGCAGAGGGGAACCCACAGGAAAAGCGCACAGGTGTTGTGCACCTGCAGGGTGTTTGGTGTGGGAAGGAGATTGAGAAGCTGTGGAATCAGTCAATTATCTTCTCTCCGTTCTTCTTCGTGGATGTAAGAGTGTTATTTTTGTTTATTTTATGCCTCTGCAATCTTGGATGTCATTGCTCCTCCTTTGTCTCCTCGGCCTGGACTGCTTTACGCATCATGCTTTGCTGATCTCATCTTACAACATTCGCAAAATTGTGATTCTCTTCATTGGCTGTTTAAAGGGTGTTGATTCATTGCCCTTTTTGCACACAAGGACTTGGTATCAGCCTCTGAATATTGAATGTAGAGCATAAGTACCAGGTAACTGATAGTCTGCAATGGTTGCTCATACAAAACGAGAGCTTTCTTTTTTGAACATTTTTTGTCTTCTTTGTTTATTCCATCTTGGGATGTTCAGTGTGCTGCTTTTGTCATCAAGCGTTTGTATAGTGGACATTACTCATTTTACATCACCTCTTGCACTCAGCGCCTTTAAGGCTCCCAAGCCTCTGGCCCTTTCAGCGTCATTAGTCTCACTGCAAGGAGCAAGGGTGAGGTGACAGACTTGATAGTCCTTCAGATGAGTCGTGTGTGCTTTTTAGGCTCCTAGACATCTAGCTCTTTCAGCGTCACTGGTCTTACTGCAAGGAGCAAGGGTCGGGTGAGGCCTTGATAACCACACAGACAAGTCGTGCATGCCTTGCGTAAATTGCCTAAATTACAGGGGCTGAGGCAGCTCCACCCAGAAATATTACATACTGAACAGCGTTGGATGATAATATTGGAACTTTTTAGGGAAACTGATTTTTAGCTTGTTTTTAGCCTGTTTTAGCCAGTTCTTTGTTGTTTTTTTTTTTATTTGTGGACTGAACTTTTATCTTTGACTGCATTTGGTGCTAATAACGGGACATTAAATGGTACTAATTGCACTTTATTAGTCTTCTTTATTAGTCTTCTATAATGATAAAACCTAAGGACAATGAGGATTCTATGAGCCTGAAAATCCTTAAAGAATCTAAACATAATGGCTCTCAATTGCTTCTTGATTCGTATTTACGGGAAATGGCAGATTAAATAGGGAGCGCATTCTGGTAACAAAAAAAGCCATTAAGGCTGACAGCCAATGTGAGGCCCTGGCTGCTAATATGCCATTAATATGCTCCTTTGATACCCCAAACACTCAGGAGATCTCTATTTCCCCTTTAATTACTTTAGCCTCTAAAAACAATATTTGCAAATCGGGAATGGACCCAGGGGAATCCGGAGCATTTGATAATGCCGGGATAGGTTGCAATAACTCGCAGTGTTTTGACATTGTCCCCACATGATCCATTCAGGGATATGATTGATTTGGCAGACAATGAGGGCCGCCTATCAACAGCCCTTATGGGTAGACAGTCATCTGGAGGGAATAGGAGTAGTCAACCAATCCAAGTACCTGCAGTCTCTTATTCGTTGTCTTGGGTGGTGACATCTCCCTGGGAGAAGATTTCAGGGTGTTGGAAGATGTATTGATAAGAAGTTGCGTCCTGTTATGGACTCCATAACATCCTTTAGGCAAATGGTTTTGAGCTCTCTGGCCATTTTGGATGACTCCATTAGGGACCTTAAGAAAAGGTTTGTGGATTAATTTGCCCTTCCACCTGCTCTTTCTGTACCACAGGAATTCCCCCAAAAAATGTGTTGGCATCAAAATCTCAAACACAGGTTTAAGCTTAAACTCATACAATAAACTTGATGTATCGGCCCATTAGTGATCCAACAAAGGGGAACGTTATTAATAAGGTACACTGTGTCCATCCTGTGGAGGCCTGGGGGTGGTTTTGGTCTTCTTCTGTCTGTTGCTCCTTTAGTTGGTGTAATTGTCGATTCCCCAATTATTTGCTTAATTCCAACTTGGCAGAAAATCATACATCACCTGCTCTAGAAAAGGCTAGTAGATTGGTGCCACATGCTTTCTTCTATCCTTTAAAACCTCTGCATGTTAGAGAACTTGGGCGGGTTATGCAGCCTTTTCCATCTTCTCAGATAAGAACCTAATGCCCCCAGTCTAGAAGCACAGAGTCACATAGGCGGGCTAAATATCCAGCAGGCCTTCAGCCCTTGAATTTAAATGACATGGGTCATCAAGAAATCGGCAGACGTGGCAGAACTATTCAGCTATCCAATTGTTTTGATGCCCTTTCTACGTTTGACTGATGCTCCCTCCAGAAGATGGTTTAAAAATTAATGTAAAAGAGCCAAGCAGGCCTTGCTTTGTGTATTAAGAGGCTTGATATCATACATGCAAGATCTAATACAAAGCAACCATAGAGAAAAGAATGTTGGAGCTAAATCACTTATCTTGGTAGGCCCTTGTTGAAGCTGCTCATAACTAGGACTCCAAAAGGTTTTGGGAGTTCATGGCCTCTGGTCCGCCAAGTAAAAAGGTCTATGAAAGGTACTGAGACAACAGTGGAAGTAGGGGCCTGGGTTGATCATTATTCAAACCTTTATGAAGGGCCAAGTGAAACATTTGATACTTTTCCCCAAGACATGGTAATGTCCTTTACTCTGGAGGAAGTCATCCTTGTGATTTCCAAACAAGCTCATAATCAAGCATCTGGTTTGGATCTTTTTTCAGGATCTGGTACCAGCGTGGGCCCCTTTAACAGTTTGCTGCTACGCCATTGTGAAGTCCAATGCGATACCTGCCTCGTGGAAGGATGCTTTCATCTTTCCTATGTTTAAAAAGGGAAATCGGGCAAGTCATTTTTCAAATAGGCCCATTTCCCTTTTGAACGCTGCCTCTAAAATCTTTGGGAGGGTTGTATTGGCAAGGCTGGAAGACTGGATTGAAGCAAATGGTATACTCACTGATACCCAGTTGGGATTCCGACCTGTGGTGGGTACGGCGGACCAGGCCCTAAATTTATATTCCTTGTTTAAGAGGGAGCTGATTTATCTGCCCTTCATGGACATGAGCATGAGCACTGCCTTCGACAAAGCAAATATGGGTGAAATTTGGAGGGTGCTCAGGTATATGGATTGCCCAACATACCTTCCATCAATACTGCAGTCTGCCCACTTGCATAATATGCCATGTGTTAGATATGGGGAGAACGGTCGGTGCACTCACTTTTTTGATATAACCCTAGGCATACATCGAGGTTGCGTCCTGACCCCACTCTTGTACACTCTCTACATTAATGGCCTGAAGCAGGAGATCGTAGAGCCAAAGACAGATTATCCAAGATTGGGCCACAGGGCTTTTATTGTTTTGACTTACGCAGACAACACTGTTTTAATTGCCTACACACCAATGGCTCTGCAAAAGTTGATATCTACCTATATACAGTTTATGACCAATCTAGCCTTACTTAAAAGCCAATACTTTAAAATCAGCAGTCATGGCATGTGCTAGTGGTAATAGAAATATGGAGATGAGCAGGATGTTATGTAAAGGGGAAGTCATTCCAAGGGTGCAGGCCTTTGAATATCTAGGAATGCACTTTTCTTCTGCAATGACTGGGAAAGCTCACGTGGAGAAACAATGTGCACAAATGCACCAGTTATTGGGGGGTGTTTCCTGCTTTAGGTCTATGTGCCAAGGTCGTCCTTTAAACATGATTCTTCAAGTTTACTCTGCACAAACCAAGGGGACTGTCACTTAGGGTGCCACGCTCTCGGGTTATCTAAATATCCCAGAAATTCAAGTGGCCGTGAACACCATTTTTAAGCAATTACTGGGTCTCCAGTGTTCGGCTGCCAACTTCTCAGTTCATGCAGAGCTGGGGATTTGCTTTCTGGAAGATGACTGGCGCCTGGCCCCTTTATCTCATTGGCTACGAATATGGACCAACCCGAGAGCTTCGATTACACATTTCATAATTGGAGAAACTGCAAAGAAAGAAAAAATATGAGGATTCCCTGGTTGGGTTATGTCAAATCCAGATTGACACAACTGAATTTACTGTACTTATTGCATGCATCATGCACTTTGTTGACTAATGCTCAGTGAAATGTTTATAATGAGAAAGTTAGAATCTATGTGATGAAACAGAACAAGAGCAAGGAGCAATCAATGCAAACAGAAAACATGCCATGTATACTTGAGTAGATTTCTTAAAGTGCCTGTAACTAAGGAGTCACCAGCTTCAGTACAAGTGACAGCACTGTGCTTTGTGGTAGGGACAAGACGATCTCCCTGATCCTATTTAGTCTCTGCTTCCCAGATGTTGGAACCCTGTCCATAGTTTGTGTCATGTGACTGTCCTCTGCCTGAGACTAGGATTAAGTGAAGGTGACCAGAGGATCCTCCCCATAATACCCTCTGGCGCATCATCCGCTAGCTTGTGGGGGCACCTAGCTTTCTTGGTCACTAGACTGTAGGTCTGCAGAGCGAGGCAGGGGACTTCATCACAGTCTCGATAGGCCTAAAAGCCCAAGTGCAAAAGGAGAAAGTTGTTTTGTGATCCATTAAAACCACACCGCACAAACTCATAACAGTAAAGAAGAAAATTTACTTGTATCCATCATCAAAACATTACTTAAGAAGCCCAAAATTGATCCCTTGGACCCAGGAAATGTTCGTCCCATTTCTCTACTCCCCTTTCTATCAAAGCAACTCAAATGAACTCAAATTCAATCTTTCATAGAATGTTCTGGAATCCTAGATGATGCTCAATTTGGTTTCCGACAATCCCGTAGCGCCCAACTAATCCCTACAGCAATACTTGATGGATTGAGAGAAAGTCTAGACAAAGTGGGTACTGGTTTTACTGGATCTGTCGGCTGCATTTGATACGGTCGACAACCAAATCCTTCATTCTAGACTTGAATACATTGCTGGAGGCACAGTACTCAAGTGGCCATATTCATTTCTAACTGATAGATCCCAACAGGTCCGCTTGGGCCCATTCTCATCACAATTTACTCCTCTGAAATGCAGAGTCACTCTAGGTTTCACACCTACAACCACTAATGGATATAATTCATCACTTCGGTTTAGCCTTTTTTACTTATGCAATGATACACAGATCCTAGTAAATCTTTTGATCTGTCAGATAATGTTTCATCCTCAAAAATCAAGCACTGCGGGCGTAGATAGCAGCCGTACGATGAGGACGTGCGTTTTGCTGCTCCCGTGCCACCGGCCTTATCCTGCAACAATCCTGCATTAAAACTCTTCTGTGACAAGCCCCAAAGTAGCTCACCGAAGTGTGAACCTCTGCTGCACTGAATAGCACTGCAAAGGCGCGAAGCCGGAGCGTGTATCGGTTTCCTGAGCGAGCGCAAAGTCCAGGGACCCGAAATGAAGGACGTTCCCAAGATGGCCGCCGTGCGTTTGCAGTAGCCGGCGACCGAGGCAGAGGACAGCGAGCCCCTGAAACGAAATCAGACACCGGGCACAGCGTCTACGGGCTCACGTGAGGAGCCGGCTCTGCGTCCGATATCCTGATCCCGACGGAGGTGCTGTGCGGCAGCCGAGGGCGGGCTTCGCCCGATTATTCGCGGCGGGTACCGGCCCGCTGTTAACCGCTGGGTGGGCACCTCTACCTGTGCGGACATCCTGAAGCTGCGAGCCCGGGGCGCGCCCGGAGGACGAAGCGCAGAGTGGCGGCGCTCGGACTATGGAAAGGCGCCCGTCACCTGCGGACCATTCCCATTTGCGAGAGAGGGAAGGTAAGCCCAGGCGGGCTCAGTGGTGGTGCGCACTGCGCACCAGCAACGAGGGACGATCCAGGGAGTGACAGCGGGCGCTCCGCTCGGCGTAGAGCGCCCGCACAGAACCCCTGGCAAACCGAGGCACGGCCCCAACAACCCGACCCCCGAGTGTGCTGCAGGGCGGTAAGGAGTGGGAGATGGTGGGATAGAGAGAACTGACATCCCCCCCTGGTTGGCGGACATTGAGATAAAGGTGCACACAAAGTTAGTGCGGATATAAGTAATCGCCTTGTATGCCACGCCTAGCGCGGCTGCAACCACCACCACAGTCCCGGCAACAGCGGCCTATCCTATCGACCAGCACTCCTCCATCAAGACCCGACACCAGCCTCCTGCACCAACATCCTATAAGCAGAAAGATGGGTAAAGATAAGCCCAGGAAAACATCTACGCAGAGTAGAATTGATCAGTATGCATCTACTCCAGTGCCTCGCTCACCAGAGAGGCTCCCAGCGGCCGATCTAGATCATGTGGAAGAAAATATCTCCCTCAGAGACATAATGAGTGCAATTGCCAGCTCCAGGACCTCAATGGAAAAAAAGATGGACAATATTGGCGCAGACATGTCCTTGTTGCGCCACGACCTGCAAAAGCTGACCTCCCGTACGGGAGAAGCGGAGACACGAATCTCGGAAACCGAGGATGGCTTACGTGGAGTGAATCGGCAAGTGTCGAGCATGTTAGCGCGCATTAAAACCCTGGAAGCAAGAGCTAATGACAGTGAAGGCAGATCCAGACGCAACAATATCCGCATAGTCGGCCTTCCTGAAAAAGCAGAAGGGGAATGCATGGAACTGTTCCTCGAAGAATGGCTGGCAAACACCTATGACGCAGAGTCATTCTCCAGGTTCTTCTCTATCGAGCGTGCCCACCGTATCCCAACTGGCAAGTTTACACTGGGATCTCCACCACGCACAGTCATCACCAGATTTCTGAATTATAGGGACAGGGACACTGTTCTCCAACTGGCGAGATCAAAGGGCACGGTCACATTTAACGGATCAAGGATAGCCTTCTTCCCTGACTTAACCAGGGAGGTGCAGAAAGCACGCCAATCATTCGACCCGCTCAAGAAACTATTGCACTCGATGGGTGTCAAGTATGGGCTAATCTTCCCGGCCCAACTGAAGATATTCCACAAGGGCACAACCGTGCACTTCACTGACCCTAGAGAAGCGTGGAGCTGGGCTTAGCGTCATATAGAAGGGGACTGGAGCACCGAGGGAAGAAAGAGAAGGGAACGCAATAGCCCTCGCCCAGAGCGGCCGCCGGACCAAGAACCGCAGTAGCAGCCACAACTAGAAAACCTGCAGCAGGGAGATGTATGAAGTAAGAGCAGCTGTGAGCAATAGAGTCACCAAGTAATGTAATGCTATGGAGCCTCCGCTCCCTACAACAGTCTAATCACAGAACACATCCAGGCCGGTGGCTAATCAATCAAACACCCGCCCCCCGGACCAAGACTTAAGTTCCAGCACCACACGGAGGTGCTGTAAAGTTTAACTGTTCACATGTTGCTGTTGGGTCGACAGATGCTTCAGTTGAGGGGGGAGCGTAGGGAGGGGGGAGTTGGAGACAACGTTTGTCTACAAATTTTAGCATACAAAGGTACCGAGAGCAATGTAAACTTGGCCCATGCCGCCATTTTGCTGCAAAAGCACCAAAGGAAACACACCTGTTAGACTATACTTCACGCACCAAATGCCACCTGAAGCAACTCCAACCACTAGGCGCCTAACACTCATGACATGGAACGTCAATGGGCTAGGCTCCAGTATCAACAGAAGGCTGGTGTTACGGCACTTGAATCGCCACTCCCCTGACATAGTCCTCCTGACCGAAACCCATCTGGTAGGAACCTCATGCACATTTTACCAAAGATCTAATTACCGCACAGCAGTACATGCGAGCTTCTCCATGGGCGCGAGAGGAGTGCTGATACTCGTAAATAAAAGGCTCCCTCTGGAAGTCGCGCATACCACACAAGACAAAGGTGGCCGCTATGTACACGTCCAGGCAACGATATGGGATCAAACCCTGGCGATCCAGGCAATATACTCTCCCTACCCCCATCTCTACTCAGTGCTCTCCTAGCAGACATTACCCCAATCCTTGCAGAAAATGATGCAGATACATGGGTGCTTGGAGGAGACTTTAACGAGGTCATGAACAATGTTTCAGATCGCTCACACCTGAGGGCAAGGAATCCCGCCGCCACCACTGGGACTACGAGATGCATGGCGCGACATACACAAAGATGTCCGAGAATATTCCTTCCACTCTGGAGTGCACGCCTCCATGTCCAGAATAGACTACTTCTTCCTGCCAAATCAAAATGTGCACAAAATATGCAACGCATCCCTACTCCCACGGGGTATCTCGGACCACTCCCCGCTGATCCTGGAACTAGAAACAGAGAGACCGTGCCCCCCACCTACATGGCGACTGAACACCTACTACTTGGGGTTCCCAGAGCTACAGAAGATAGAGACAGCCACTTCCAATTACTATGAGCTAAATTCAGGATCGGTCGAGGACCCTACCATGCTATGGGAAGGCCTACAAGTCAGTCCTGAGGGGCGACATCATTTCGTGGACGTCAGCAAAGAAAAAAGCACACTGTGAACAGATTAAGTCTGCCGAAGAAGAAGTGGTGACCAGGGAGGTAGAGCACATCACCAACGATACCCCGGAGACAAATCGAGCGTTAACACTAGCGCAAAAGAGTCTCCATAACCTATCGCTTGACTGTGCCCAAAAGGCACACCGCGCCATGAGGGCACGCCTTTATGAAACAGGAGAAAAAGCTGGGAAAATGCTCGCTTGGCTGGAGAGACGAGAAGAGGGGCATGGAAAGGTGAAATGTATTAAGACAGCAGACGCAGAACCAGTCTCCACTGATGCAGAGATAGCAGAGCGATTTGCGGATTTCTATGAAAATCTCTACAAGCCCCCGGCCACCACACCAGCCAGTGACAAGCTCGACAACATTGATCTCCCAATACTTACCACGGAACAGTTCACCATGTTAGACAGCAAAATAACAGTGGATGAAATGGTGTCTAGTCAAAGGATCGAATCCAAAGGGTCGACAGGTCAAAGGATCGACACCAAAGGGTCGACAGGTCAAAGGATCGTTTTTTTTTTTAAATTCTATATATTTTTTGGGGTTTTCATTTATGGAAAAAAAGTGATTTTTAGCAAAAAAAAAGGGTGGTTGGGGAGAACCCCAACACCCCAAAAAAAAAAAATGTGAAAAAAAAAATTATTCAATCCTTTGACCTGTCGGCCCTTTGGTGTCGATCCTTTGACCTCTCGACCCTTTTACTGTCGATCCTTTGACCAAGAACCGATGAAATATCTGGGGCCATCTCCCAGCTACAAACGGGCAAGACGCCAGGACCCAACGGGTTCCCGATCGATATCTGGAAGAAGCTGAACCACCTGGACATATCCACGCAGATGCTCAACATGTTCGAGCACTCCCTAACCAAAGGTAGGCTCCCACCAGACCTCCGTAAGGCCACCATAATAGTGATCCCCAAGGAAGGCAAACCCCCTGATGAGTGCAGCTCATATAGACCCATATCCCTAATCAATAGTGAACCCAAAATCTTGGCCAAAGTGCTAGCAAATAGACTCCAAGCGGTCATCACAACACTGATACACCTGGACCAGTGTGGCTTCTTGCCCCAAAGGTCGACGAGAGTGAATATTCACAGACTCCATCTGGCATTAGAACGAGCACCCGTGCTACAACAATCACTAGCATTACTGGCCATAGACTTCAAAAAGGCCTTCGACACTGTCTATTGGGATGCTTTATGGGCGATCATGAGGAAGATGCAAATTGGTGATTCCTTTATAAAATGGGTCCAACTCCTCTATAATTGCCCACTAGCAGAGGTAAGGGTAAACGGCTGGCATTTGTGAATATTCCCATTGGGTAAGGGTACCAGGAAAGGCTGCCCACTTTCGGCTATGCTATTTGCATTAATAATAGAACTGCTAGTCATCCTACGGAGCTCACCCACGTGGCACGGCTTCTGCTGGAACTCAGAGTGGGAGGACAGGGTGTCCCTGTATGTCGATGACCTTCTAGTGTATCTGGGGGACCCAGCAGTCTCCTGCCCTATAGTAACTCAATTACCGGTGGATTATGTGGTCTTTAGCGGACTAAGAGTGAATTGGGTGAAATCAGTGTTCTTTCCGGTAAAAGGGATAGACTGCATTCCGCCTTCCGGCTCCCCATGCCGTATTGAAACCATACAGTTCCGATACCTTGGCGTCCTAATAGAAAACAGACTTGACAATTATGTAACCCAAAACCTACACCCCCTGATCAAAAGATACTCGCAAGATGTAGCTCACTGGGCATCACTGCCATTGACGCTGTTAGGCAGAGCAGCACTCTTCAAAATGCTGGCCCTGCCCCGATTCCTCTATACCCTCCAGAACGCCCCTCTCAGTATTCCCGTTGTAGAATTCCACACAATAGACCGAATAACACGTAGGCTCCTATGGGCAGGGAAACACCCGAGAATAGCGCTTAAAACCCTCCAACGCTCGGCCTGAGAGGGGGGAATAGGGCTACCGAATATCCAGGTCTACTACTGGGCGTCACAGATGGCGACAACAAACGACATTCTGCACGGAGACCCAAAACTCCCCCACATACAGGCTGAGATTGCTGCCCGTCATGATATGACCCCGATTGAAAGCCTATACACTAGTGTGAATCGTCATCCTAAGGGCACGATCACAGCCCACACAGCCCAAATATGGAGAGATACTCATAAGTACATAGGTTGGGACAACATACACACCCCAGTCCAGCCCATTTGGAACAACGTCCATCTTGCAGGTCCCGACAATCTCCCTAAATGGTCGGCTTGGGTAACAGCTGGTATTCATACCATCGAGCAGGTATATGCAAATAATCAAATAATCCCGTTTGCCGAAATCTCGTCCACACACAGTCTTCCTGCCTCCGAAAGTTTCCACTATAATCAGCTACACCATGCACTAATGGAACAGAGAGCCCGCTTACTGGAAATGCCAGAGTGCACGCCCATAGAGAGAAATATAGTCATCGACGGTGTGAACGCCAGGATCACATCCACCATGTATAACGCTATCTCCTCCTTTGCCACAAGAGAGCTCTCGAGCCTGAAACTCAAATGGGAAGGGGACGTGGGCCCGATTCTACCCGAAGACTGGATTGAGACTCTGATGTGCCCCAGGGAAACGGCGATCTCAGCAAGAATCAGACTCATTCAGCTGAAAATACTCCACAGAATATATTACCCTCGAGTGGCGCTATACAAGTGGGGCAAGACATCTGATACAAAATGCTTACGTTGCAAGCAAGAAGAGGGGGCATTCTATCACATTCTGTGGCAATGTACACAAGTACAACACTTCTGGCGTAGCTGCTGTGCTAGACTCGCCAGAGTCTTAGGCCGACCAATCCCTACTGACCCCAAACTCCTTCTACTGGGTATTGATACGGAACAGGACCTATCGCACTTTGAAAAGCTACTAGTTTCAACATCCACTGGCATAGCTAAACGAAACATAGCGCAACTATGGGGTTCTGAGATCACTCCACAGTATGAACAATGGAAATCAGACATAGACGCAATTATCCCAATGGAACGATGGGTTTACCAAGCAAGAGGGTGCCCGGGCAAAGCAGACAAAGTATGGGGGAAGTGGGAAGAGATGTTGTGAAACTGGTACAATTTGAAATAACCCAGCTTGTAGTTTAACATCCTCGCCGCCTCTGGGCATAATAGCTAGGTCATTAAATCCTCTAGTCATCTGTAAGAACTGAACGTGAAATGTCAATGGACACTTGATATGGTTAATATCTACTGTATTCCTAACCTCATTTGTGTTTCTACATTGTTCCGCATATAGGCAGAGGTCCCTTATGTAGCTCCACCACATGTATGCACAGTTTTATGTTTGTAAGTTTATATGTTGTATTGTAACATGAAAAGACAATAAAACATGTTATCAAAAAAAAATAATCAAGCACTGCTTATTGCGCTTTGAAACACTTGTGTATAGTGTGGGATGTTTTTACCCATGCATCCAAGCCCTACCATAAAACTGTGCAGTACTGGCATGGAAAACATCATGATGGCCAGAACTCCCCAGAGAGTGCACAGGGAAAACATGAAGAATAGGCTGCCACCCATGTTTGCCTATGTTGTGAGCACACGAGGGCACCGCCTAAAACCACCATTGGGCTACACACACAGTAGCCTGAAACCATTGGGAATGGCAATGCTGATTGCCAAAAGCAACCCAGAACTGTGGGGAATTCATTTTCTTAATCCCAAAAATGGTTGCAATACCGGCACTCACCACTATCAGAAAGCCGGCGTTTTAAAACCACCAGACTTTTGTGTAAAACTGAACAGAGTAACCCGAACCAGGCCAAGGAAAAACTTTATATTCTGAAATGACTTGAAGGAAGTAAATATTTAATGTACATGTAAAAATTGTAAGTTTTGATTTAAACTGGGAACTAAAGTGACATTTAGCTGAATTCTGCCTGACAACTACCCCCGACAGGAGTTGAAACTGGATCAACAGCTGTGTTCCCAGGCCTAGCTGCATCCTGCTTCCCCACCAAAAGGAGTTGACACCTCTCTGATTAGATTAGGGGAGGGGCAACTGCAGGAAACTGAACAATGGACTCAGGCTAATGTTATATTGGGGGGCCGTAAAGTGGCTTCCTCCTGGGGGAAACTGGGAGGGGCAGTGCCTCTGCTAGCAGCTGAGCTTGGGGGGAAGTGGATAAACCAGTTATTCCACCATGTGATGTGGGAAGCCACACCCCTGTTTGACCAGGGCATAATTTTAAAAAGATAGATAACTCATAGTGCTGACTGGTCAAAATTATAAAAGTAATATCATTATTCTTGTGATTATTCGGTGCACGTTTTAAGAGGCGTTAGGACCCTGTGGTGTATTCTGGGGGGTTGTTAGCGGAAAATAGGGTCTCACTCCAAATGTATGCATGTTAAAAATCTGACACTTTATCATCTGAAACCCATATCCCTAGTGCACATTTGTGTAAAATCTGGAAAGGTTTAGAAGTTGTTATCTGGATGCAAAGGGGAGAATTCTGTCATTAGTGGGCACGACATCGTACAAAGACAGGGATCGGAAGGTTTGGTGCTACAGAAAATATGTAAACTGGACCTATAATATGAGAAAAATGGTACATAGATAAATATGTATTTGGATCAGAAATAGATTTGTGTGCAATTTGACAAGGGGAGGTTCCTCTGATCATAATACCTACAGCATCACTCTGACACTCCGTTTCTTTCCCCCAATCAAGGGAGAGAGGAAAGCTTGGCCAATGATAAGTGAGAGGGGCAGGCTTAGCTAGGCCCAGGCACACACCCATTTTCAAAACACATAAAAAGAGACTGCTGGGACAGGTAGAGACATTCAATTCCATTTGCTGCGGAGCATGCTGACCGACGACTTCACATCCAGAGATCCAGACTTCAAATCCATCAATCTCCAGAACCTGTAGCAGAAATTAACTCCAGAACTTGTAGCAGAGAGGCCTGAATCCACCAGCTGAATCCTCTTCAGCAGGCCTCAAAACCAACCAAACTATTCAACAGCCGGGCGAGCTGTTTGAATTTTTGCCAAGAATGTTTGCAAGAACCTGTAGCAGTATCCAGAAAGCAGTGCTGTATCCGGAACCTGAGAGAACCACAAACCAGACAGTTGTGAGCAGATCCGGTGCTTGACAGACCCAGAGAGGAGAGCTGACCCAGATAGCCGGGACTTCAGAACCACCCGCCGGAAGTCCCGTCCAACCTGATCAGACAGTGACGAGGCCTATTTCAAATTGATATTGTGAGTACCTAGCAGAACTGTGCAGAACCAATCTCTTAGTTAAAATAATCTAATCCAAACTATTTTAACCTAAGTAGAACAGCCTCATAGAAATCGTGTCATCTGTCATTTTTAAAGCTGCACAACTGTCACCTGTCAATTCTGCAGCTGCAAGCTGTTACCTGTCATTTTGAGTTTACTTTAAATCCGAAAAACTACCTTTATTAAATCGTCCGTATCTCTAGAACCGTTTGGGCTAGGAACGAAATTTAACTTTCATTTTAAAGATGTGATTCTAGGCTTTCCAACGAACCTAGAACCGATACTCCTTATACTTATTCCGCAATCACGATTTACGCACTCGCGAAATTTACCGTGATTTGCGATTTTGGCTCAATTTCTCCACTTGTCAAAATAGCAGCTCCATTCTTTCTTTTGTTAAAATCCGTTTGCAACTTGGTAATAACTCATAGAGCATTGCTAAAGTGAGCCTGTACTAATACCAGCACGCATCTCCCACTCACCCTGAATGTCTAGAGGGAATTAAAATCAGTTGGCACATTTTCCCATCCATTGCCATCACATTTAAAAAGCATTTTGGGCCTGTGTTTCAAACACCTACCTGTTTCCTCTAAACTTGCTGGGGGGGAACTGAATTTCGTATTGTATTTGATTGCATTCCTGAGAACTGTGTGCTCCTCTTTCCATCTCCTTCCATTTCTTACATTGCATAGGGGAGGGGGGTGAATTGCCAGAGAAAAAGTGATTATCTTATCTTTTGCTAAAATCATATCAAGTATTTCTGTACTGCATTTTATTCCTCATTGCATTTCCTTGAAACCATAAAGCATTTTCAGCTACCTCATCCTCTATACTACTCCTAAGTAATCAAGTGTACCACTGTAACATTACCCATTGTGGATCCACATCATATGTCTCAGTGTACTATCAGATATTAATATATTATAAAAGTGTGATAGATATATATTGTTGAATTGTCCAAATAAACCTTTTAATTTGCAAAACAAACCTACTTCTTGGCTCAGTGGGGTCAGGGGGATTCTCAGAGGGGGGTGTTATACAAGGGTTGTCATCCAGAGTACTGAACCGGACATAAAAATACATCAATAAGGGTTTTCCTCAGCATCCCAGACTAGGCATTGACTTAGCTGTAGTGTTGATTGAATATCGCTTACAATAGGTGCGTTATAAATGCCATATCATATCATATCATTGGCAATAAAGCACTGGATGGGCACTATCTACTATCTACAAGACCGAGTTTATGCTAGTTAACCAGACCCACAACCTCTGGAACCCTTCTTTCTTGCTGAATACTTTCAATTTCCATTACCCAAACAGGAAGTTAAAAACCTGGGTATCACACTGGACCATGATCTATCTCTAAGAAGCCAAATGGCAGCTGTGACAAAACTAGCTTCTTCCTGATCAGGAAAATCAAACGTGTGCTTTATCTGCCCTTTATTTATCAGTTAACAGTTCTGAATGTGTCTTTTGCTTCACGGTTAAACTTTAATAGTAGCATCTACTTGGGCCTTCCAGACCTCCCTAATTCAGCGACTACAAAGGACCAAAATGCTGCAGCTAGGACCTTGATGACTGAGAAAACATGACAACGTCACTCCGCCTTTAATGACCTTGCACTGGTTTCCGATAAAAAGAAAACAAATTGTTTTCAAGAGTATGTCTCTTTTGTTCAAAAGTCTACAATGTCCCAACCTTTCTCAAATAAACTCAAAATTCCCACTTCTAACTGCCATCATCCCCTGCTACAAGATAGAAAGGATTGGTGGACGCTCTTTCACAATAAAGCAGCAAGACTACGGAATTCCCTCCCACTACCATTGCACAGATAATCTAAGTTACTCACTTTCTCAGGCACCTAAATACCGATCCCTTTAATCTGCCTTAATTCTCAAATTGACATACCACATCCTTCAACAGCTCCTTGATATCCTCTGGTAAGCCGTGTGCTTAATACAACTCCGTGAACATAGACTAATCTGTATCCATCTGCTGTGGCTTTGTTTCGTGTCCTTAATACCTTATTTTGCTATGCCCCTGATACCCCTGTTTTGCTAATTTGTGCCATTGTACATAACAGGTGCTGCTGTTAAAAAATGTAAATAAAATAATCCTTAAAGGTGCTCCCTTTTTCCATCCTCTAAAGAATGACGGGAGAATTTACCCTGAAAGCAATATACCTGGGAACAGCCAGTAACACAGAGCTCATATTGAAGCCCTTAACTTACTGAGCTATCTTACCAACTGTTGTACATCATGACTGCTCACTGGAAGTTGTGGTTTAAGAGTCCTAAAGCAATGCGGAGGTGATTTGATAAGATGAAATTCCATATTATCCCATGAAGAGGCAGCCTTAAAGAAAGCTTGTGGTGCCAGTTATCATCCATTTATGTATGTATACACTCATTGAGTTTTTTTTATATAGCGCTAGCATAGCTGGGGTGTAATAGAACATTGTACAATATGAAAATGTATTAATATTATAAAATTATATGATTTGAAAAATCAAGGGTTCAGTTAGAAAGATATTTAGAGAGCTGATATAAAGGGTTGCTCAGGGGGCAAACATTCCGGTTGCAAGCTGTAGAGGATGCAGATTAAGCCGGGAAGGGCATGCACAGTCTGAGACCCGGAGGTTACACAGACCTGGTCCACGAGACTCACACTGTGTACAGCACTCCGCTGCTCTTGGGCTATGTCCACGCTTTAAACAATGAAATCAAATAAACAGAATAGCTGTTTTTTGAGAAAGGCATCTTGGGCACATTTTTGTTTATTGCTTCTAACAAGACCCACCCTGATACCATGTGGAATGTTACTCCATATTTTCTGTGTCTAATTGAAGGCTTGCTTCCTGGTCTTTTAACTTTTTCAGGTGTTGGTCTGCAATTTAGAACTGTTAAGATATCTCATGTTGTGTTGGTCTCCAGAGATGGTAATATTGTCTAGGAAGTAAGCAGGGTATTGATTGGTAGTGTAGGGTTGGTGTTCTTGGCCTGGAGGGACAACCAGTGTAGGTCCCTTAGTGTCTGGGTGACATGGCCTACTGACTCAATCTTTTGAGTTGGACTGCTGAATACAGAATTCATTTCCGATGGGCTAGCATTGCCATGGACACCAGAGACAAGAGTGTTGCCCCCATTCATGTTGGAAGTGGCTAGTCCTTGAGCAACCGTCCTCAAGTCCACCTCAAAAAGGGACCTCTAGATGTTGTGGAGGAGGAAATAGTTGGTACCATGCAGATTTACTTTTCAAGTATATGTGAGGCTTGGAGGAGATGTCGTTAATGTAGAATTCTAGTGTTTTCGCATGTTTAAATGGCGGTGAAGCTGTAGAGTTTGATGCGATCAAGCAAGGCCTTGATCTGTGCTGGATTCCTTTTTCAAAGGATGACAAAAATGTAATCTTTGTTGGACTTCAGGTACACTGTAGCTATCCATCTTGGGTGACGGTGAGACAGTGTCTTAGTGTATGTTAGTGGCTGATGTAATCTTCAGATAGTTAGATGTCAGGGTATTGACAGATCTTTACATTGCAAATGGTGAGTTCAAGAGGCTCTATGTAGAAATGTAGAGGCTTATGATGGGTGATCCAATGGTTACTTGGTTGGCTTTTCATGCCACTGGTCAGCGTTGTGATCTGCTGCTGTTAACTAATTCAGGATGGTATGGTTGAAGCCCATGAATCAATGTTCTGGGGAGAATATCTGTCTGATTTTGAGTGCATTGGGAGAGGTGTCTTTGGTGAGCAAAGTGTTGACAATGTTTAGGAGCACTATGAGAACTTTCAGTGAGTAATTTCATGAGAGGAAGTCCTCTTCATAGGTAGCTTACAATCACAAACCTATTGCATATTGTGACAAGGAAGCTAATGTTGGTCAAAAACCTAATTTGAAAGCGGGGATCTGGTAAGTTTGCGCTCAGATGTTGCCAGATCACCGTCGCCAGATTTTCAGCATTTGCACGGCAGAGTGCAAATGTGCAGGGAAAAGGGTGGGATACATGCTTATATGCCGCCTTTTGCCCAGCTTTTTTGGAACCGGAGAAAGTACAGGGTAAGACACTCCCCGCTGATACTGAGGGAAGGCAATTACCCATTAATCCTGTGAGGTTTGGTATACATTTGGAGGAGCATCTAACAGTGTTTTCTAATCAAAAACTTACAATTTAAGTTGGCGTCCAAAACGGGAGAACCCTCCTTCTGGATAATGAAGACGCACAGTTTTACTTAGTTAGTCTAGAGCCGGGGTCTCCATTCTTTGTCAGCAAGAGCTACTTATAGTTAATGCCCAGTAGGCAGGAGTTAATGGGGTGACGTTCATAAGCATGAGAATTTGTACTGGGTTTCTTTGGTGGTTTATTTACTCTTTATATAGAAATGCATTTTACCATTATATTATTAACTTTCAAAAAATCTTTATTGTTTTTATTAGTAGCTATCTCATGAAAAATATCAAGCATATCAGGATGTAGGTAACCAATTAGGACATTCAGTATAAAGGGTGACACTGAAAGCTATCCCCAATGAACTGTAATCTGGTGGCTAACTTGAAACAGCAACTCAGATGAAAAACACTTGGATGCTGTTATATGTGTTAAAAGTTAACGTTTTGATTTCTGGATGTTTGTCTGAAAAGGGTAGATTCACAGAGGAAGGTAATCAGATTGGCTGATAGTACATATATCGACCTTGCCGTTGTGTTTGCAGTTAACTGCACATTTGATTTGGCAGACCTAGTTTAGTTTTAGGATAGTTTTTAAAAACTCTTGCAACAAACAGACATGAGAGTCCCTGCCTCCTTCACGATTGCATCATCTGTAAAAATACATTGTTTTTTGTGTAATAATGAGCAACTTTGAAGGATACCTCTTCTTTTTTTTTTTGTTTTTTTTTTGCTGGTTGGATAAAAATAAATCGTTGCACTGCAGCCTTTAGTTTACCTACTTTATGGGATTGCAGATAGCTTCCTTTGAAAAAATTATGTTAATAATTTGTGTGCATTGTTGTGTAAAATGCCTCTCAACGTTACTACTCTTTTCTTTTCCCTTTTGTTGGATGGTGGGGTGATTCGACATCCATGGAGTTGAACATGGGTAGTTCATAAATGTTTGGTACTGCACATGCATAAATAATCTGAGGAGTTCATCCAGTGTTTATGATTTTAAAACATTCAGTTTACACAAAGTTACACTTTCTCCAAAAATATAATCAACTGGCACTTTTGCACCTCCCCAATTAATGCAATATGCATGAATATTTGCAGTCAATTCAAAGAATTCAGACATGGAAAAGTAAGCCAAAGCCTAATTTGCTGACTAACCTTACATGTTTTATGTCAAAACAATGGGCAAGATTGGAAAAACTAACACATGGAAAGCATGTGATCAATGTATCCCTCGAGTTGCAAAAAAGGGTGTAAATCACAGGGCTAAAATGGAGATGACCTAAAATGTGCAAAAATCATATAACACCCCATCCAGGCAATTAATGACGAGTATATTAATATGTTGAGCAAAAAGATTATGGTTGTTCGGCGGTAATGCAGCTGTAATTCCGTTACCAATGTATTACCGCACTACTGTACTACAAGATTGGTGGTAAGGTGGAGGATTTACATCTAGCAAAAAACTTGAGGTAAATCCTCCACCTTTCTGCCACAAAT
Organism: Ambystoma mexicanum; assembly: GCF_040938575.1. Taxonomy (NCBI): domain Eukaryota; kingdom Metazoa; phylum Chordata; class Amphibia; order Caudata; family Ambystomatidae; genus Ambystoma; species Ambystoma mexicanum. The sequence continues at coordinate 19,277,014 of NC_090933.1, read as the reverse complement.
CAACGGGATTACCACAGGTGAGATTACCATCGGTGGTAATTCCACTGAATTCCCCATGAAGTACTGTGGACTCCGAAAATGTGGATTAACACCGCCCCACCACTACTTGTAATCCGCAGGACCAAATGGCGGTAACAGTAATTCAGTTTCATGATAATTAGGCAGATCTACCACTAGATCACCAACAAACACGTAGCAATAGTATTGTCAGCACTTATCATTTTGCATTCCTGTTTAGTTTTATAAATGTAGGCGTGCAACCTTTAAAATGCATTTGCAGCCAGTATTTGTCCACATTTACTTAAATATAAAATTGCCATGAGCGCTTGAATTCCTATATTACGACATGCATGCTCCTGCATATCATGGCAAATTCCATGTTCACCTTTAATGCACTTGAGGTACTACTTCTTTAAAGCAGAGAACTCAGCATCTTCAAATACAATAATTCAGTTTTATTATAAATGGCAACACGCACCACTAAATGTACTTTTTTCTTCCCAGCTAGGACTATTTTCACATGCAAACTTACACACACACGATGAGCCAAAAACTATTACTGTTGCACCTTTATTTGACCCATTCTAAACGAAAGCACACAATTCACCAGCATGCAAAGTAACGCTAATTGAAACACATCTGAAGAATTTGCGAGAGAATTTGAGAAAATGAAAACAGTACTCGGCCATCATTTGCACCTCTTATTGCTAGCCCTTAAGGTCAAGCTACAGCCGTGCACACAGCTTTTGATTATTTACTTTGCAGGAACAAGGGAGAGGCACAGGGGAAAAGACCCAAGGACCTCGGACAACAAAGGAAACGGTGCTCCTTTTGGTGTCTTATGCCATTGAGCTGCTGAGAAGGCGAGGTACCAGTAGCTCATGATCTACTGGTTGGAGACCCTGAATATGGAGTGTAAGGGACACAATATATTTGGATACAGGACGGTGGACATTTTACTTTTTTGGACAGCCTGACAGATTCCTTAGTCTTTTTGTGAGGTAGGGCAACCCCTCTTAATATTAGAGCAAGATAGGTTTTCCCTTTCTTTACTTTTATATATAAATAAGTCTTTGCCAACATGCATGCCACCACTGTGTCAGATTCGTGCTTCTACACCCTTACATTTGACATATGCACATTCCCTGCACTGTAGTTGGCAAAACGTCAAACTGCACGATGTGTATTCCATTCCTTTAGTTTATTTTATTGCTGTGCTTCTTATAATGTTCCATTTGAAAATAAATCCTCAGTGTATTTTAAGTGTAGGTTTATTTTACATACACTGCCGCAACAAAATAAATTGTAACATTGCGCATGCATCACATGTTAAAATAAAATGGAGGACTGGCCACCAGGGGGCGCACGGATGACTTCTTCCTCTGTGTGAGCTCCGTTGGCATAGGTCCCCTAGGTGAACTGAGCCCCCACCTTGGGACCCCCCACGCTCAAATTAACAGAGTGGGTGTTGGAAGTACCCCCCTCACACTCATCGAAAACCCGATCCAAAACGGAGCTCGGAAGGCAGAGAAAAGTGCCCTTCCAGGGGAGCCCACGTGCGATGGCCCCGAGGCGCTCCGGAATCCTCGGAGACGCCGAGGATATTCAGCGGAAGTGTCGGACCTATGGAACTTGTGGAGCCTGCCCTGCCCTCCCCCTCGAGACATCCGCCTCTTGCTATAGTGAGGCCAGTGGAGTCGCCGTTACTGCACCCAGCGCCATATCCCCTGTGCGTGGAAGAAGCTGCGGACTGGGGCATAGGAAGCGTCAGCCCACGGAAAGCAGGTACGCGACAGCCTCCCTCTTCCACCACCCGCCGAGCCGCGGATTCACCCCGCGCCATCAACGGACCCCCCCTGCCACCCCAGCGCCTGCTGAACGTGACAGCCACACGCCGGCGCCTCCCCCATCCGGGGACCGCTTTATACGCAGGAGGCCCTGCTGGCGTGGCGACTGGGGCCTGCGCCCGAGGAAGCCCGCGAAAAGCACACAATTGGAGGACCCATCCCCTCGCCAGGACACCTCGAACTGCGCTTCACCAGCGCCAATGCCCTGAATACTGCCTAAGTAGGCAGAAAACAAGAAAAGAAAGGGGAACGAAGGGGAGAGCAGAGGGAAGGGAAAGGCTGCAGAAGGAAACAGAGGCTACAGGTGTCATAGGCCTCAATCCCTGGGGCCCCGAACACCAACATTGGAGCGCATACCTCATCTTCAGGACTCTGTAAGTCAAGGTTAACGATGATGATACGAACATTGCTATCGCGCTACCATAATTCCTGAAGCGCCACACAACGTTCAGAGGCGCCGCCAAGATCCGCCCTACTCACTGAATTATTGCCTCCATCAGCATCTGCAGTTACCCCCACAATAGCATCCAAATCAGAAAAGGCACTCGGTTGGGAGATCCCCCCACCCAGGATTGGTACAGAAGCACTCCACCTTGCCCGTGCCCTGCAGAACATACAAAACGTGAGCTACCTTTCTTGAAAGAGCTGTACCACGTCCCATTGAATACCAAGAGTGATCCGTTAGGAGGACTTAGAAAATACTAACTCCAAATCATAGGCAATAAGGAGTGTTCCTCGCCCTAGCAACCAGATAACCTCCATCAGGGGTGCCGCCCCAGACCGTCGGTTGCCCACGCCAACCCATGAGCACCACCAATCTGTGAAAAATGAACTACACATAGTTTGTCCAAAGAACGGCGATCTAGTACGCCCCCCTGCCCGCCCCCCTCTCCGGCCTCGTCACGATCCATGTAAAGGACTGAACGCATGGACCAGTACTACTCACGCTAACCTACGGTAAGAGGGTAAGGCCCCCGAGTACAGGGCGTGTGCCTCCTCTAACCAAGGACCCACTCTATGAACGCAAAAAGTAAGCTTGCCAAATATACCTACGCCCGTCCTCCCCGACCCCTGAAAAGACAGCAACAATGGCATCCGACGCAGTAGAAGCAGGGGCCGCTGCCACCAAGGGGGACATTGCTGCATTACTATGTGAGATAAAGACAATGGGGGCCAGCCTAGGTGGTAAGATCGGCAGGATCACTCAGAGAATGGACAACTTTGAAGAGAGATTAGAGGGTGTAGAGAACAATCAGGCCTCGATTGACACTCTTGAAACCCAGATGGAAACGAGGATCCGTAACATTGAAAAAAGAGAGGAGGAGATACGCCTAAAATGGACGATTTGGAAAACAGGGAAAGAAGGAATAACCTCCGATTTTTTGGAATCCCGGAGTCCGAGAGAGAAACTGAACACTCACTGAAGACCACGATCCATAACATCATAAAAATCCTAATGGCAGATGATGAAATAGACGAACCCAAAACAGAGCGGATCCACAGGGCAGGTGGGACCCCCGGCGGACCACGCTCTGTCCTAGCAAGGTTTCACCGATATCAGGACAGGAACAGGATCCTGGAAAAGGCCAGAGCCGGAGATTCGCTCACACTGGGTGGTGCACAAATTACTATCTTCCAGGACCTATCTTTGCTCACACTTGCATTGAGGCACCTCTGTAGCCCCCTGACGAAGTGGCTCAAGGAACAGGGCACGAGATACAGTTGGGGATATCGCTTTTCCCTCACATTTGAACATGGCAGCATGAAGATCGTCCTTCAATCCGAACAAGAGATCGACTGTATTGCGGACATACTTGGAACAGCCCCAAGAGGGGGCGAAAGCAATGGACCCGAACAAGCTGAAATGCAATGGGAACTCCAGGGCCCTAGAAGAAGAAGAGTGAAAGGATCAAGGAAATACAGGCGACCAAACAACACACCCGAAAACAGAAAATGATAGAGAATTCTAAGAATATTCCAAACAGCCTGACTGGAATCTATATCTACTACTTGGAAACAGTAGCACCAAAGTCCAATCGAATCCGCTATAATAATGACGGCATGGGAAGGAAGAATCGAACATTGGTCTGGCCGCCTGAAATGAGCGATACTCCAAGGGTATCCCATGAACGCACGATAAGGGACTCGCCAGGGTTGGGACTATTAATGTGAAGGGCTTGAACTCCCCAACCAAGAGGTCCCTCGTCCTCAGAGAATTCCGCAGATCCAATATTGATATACTCCTCCTGCAGGAGACCAAGTATGCTAAGGGTGAGGAGCGGAGCATCCTGGGGAAGCGGGGAGGATTGGAGTTCTGGGGCTCGGGCCCGCTCAGAAGAGGCAGAGTCGGAATCCTACTCAGGAAAGGACTCAAATTTGAAGTGGACAAAGTATGGTCTGACGTTGGGGGCCGTACTCTGCTCATAACGGGCAAAATAGCAAAAGTCCAGGTAACTATTGCCACCGTATACGCACCTAACTCTGGACAGGTTGTATTTCTTGAGAAAATAATCCCTAAAATAATGCTAGCGGTTACTGGGCATATCATCCTGGGAGGGGACTTCAACCAATCGGCTGACCCGTACAAAGATTGGAAACCAGGCAGACCTGAACTGAGACAACAATATAGGGGAGAGCGTACCGAACTGGCGGCAATGATGGAACTGTATAACATGAAAGATGTGTGGAGAATCATGCATCCCACCGAAAGTGGATACACCTTCTACTCCAGTCCCCATCACGCATTTACGTGTATTGATTACATATACCTCACAAATGAGCTCACAACCACTACACACCACTCGGACATTGTCCCGATAAATTGGTCTGACCATGACATGGTACTGGCCGATATCAGCTGGGTGGACCTACCTGTTAATGGAGGGAAGTGGCGGTGTAACGAGACCCTCTGGAAGGATCAGGTTTTCAAAACCACGATGGAAACCGAAATCAATGAATATTTTACGATAAATAATGATGGGGAGTGTAAAGGACCGGTGGGGGGTGTCTGTACTTCTGCTCTCTATATGGTAGAAGAGAGGCACAGAGGACCCCAGCCAAGATTCTCTAGTACGGTAGCAATGGTCGAGCAATCAAGGCCTAGCTTCTCAGGAGGTGATGCAGGCTGGTTCTTAAGTACAGTGTAGTCCCCAAGCCCCCACAAAGGAATGTCCACACACTGTATTGGTTAGAACACAGTCTTTATATAATCAATATTCAAGGTTATGTACACTTATCATAATAACTCACTTTGTACTTAGGAAAATCAACAATGGCAAATATATACAATTCTAAAGTGGTACCACCCTTTGTATTAGATCTCATTCAAGTGCATCAACAATACTGTAACAATGTCACACAGATCAATAGAGCGAAACCAGCAATAGAGAGAGGAGAGAAAATAAGATGGTTGAGCAATAGGCAGAATACTGGCCCCTATCACTAGACACAGTTCTGTGTGGAGATCCCCCCACCTGGGCAACCTGTAAAATAAAGATATAGCACAAGCCCAGTCCATATATTGTTCTGCAAGTCTTATTCCCTCCTATAATGTTTTTACCCCCCCAATGTACCTGGTGGAGTCGAGTTCTTCGAAGCGGCGTCGACAGATCCTTCTTGAGCGACCCCCTTTCAAGCGGGAGTCACGGATCGTCGAGAGGCATCGAGAAACGTCGAGGAACTCGGTGTTCGGCGACGGGGAATCGACGGCCCTTCTTGAATGCCTTCCCTTTCAAGCGGGAGGCACGGGGCGTCGAACGTCCGTCGACAAACAGGGTAGAACGGTGTCAATGAGGCGGCAGCTCCGTCCGAGCGGTGCTCGTCGGCGTCGGAGCGTCGGCGTCTTGCAAGGCAGAGGCGTGCGGGGCACCTCGGTGACAATAGTTCTGGACCGCAAAGATTGTGGAGACGGAGGCCCAGCAAGGGCGTCGAGTCGTTCGAGTCTTTGTGGTCTTCGGGTGGTGGGAAACCCACCGACAGGTTTCTCCTCGGCGCGTTGGTCGTCCTCGACTTTCTCCGGCAGGATAAAGCGGTCGACGGTGCGGACGAGGGAGTCCTTCGATTCGAATGTTCTTAGGCAAAGGAGCGGACGGCTCCGGTCGTCGGCGGCAAGGCGTCAAGTCGTTCCCACGGCTGGGCAACCCAACTCCGACGAGCCTCCAGCGGTTACACAAACCTGCGAACCCTGGTCGATGACAATGGACTTCGACGGCGTCGATGTCCGGGTGCTTCACTTCGATCTCCTCGGCGGTCCCGTCTCGGGTCGGCAGCCTTTCGAGGGTCTGTCTTCCAGGGCGCTTCGGCGAAGATGGAGCGGTGCTCGATGGTCCCTCGGAGCACGGGAAGAGGGCGCCTTACCAGGTCCTCTCTCGGGTCAGTATTCGACGATTTCGGCAGCCTTCGGATCGGTCGAAGCAAATGCAACAGCAAGTCTTCTTCTTCCAGCTGGACGTCGAGGATCAGCAGTTCCAGTTACTCTTTAGAGTGGAGACTCAACTCCAGAACACTTCTGAACGCTTCTGAACGTTCCTGAACCTTCTGAACAGTGGTGAGAGGTCCCCAGATATACTATTCTGTCTCTCATCCACACTGCTGGCACACACTCAGCAGCCAATCATACAGAAGGGCATTCATGCAGTCAGTCAGCCAATCAGGCACACAGTGCATTCAGGCCACACTCCTCCCTTTCAGACACTCACAACAAGGAATGTGGATTGGGACAAGTACCCAGCCATTCAACACTACACACTGCATTCAGGCCAGTTTCGGGCAGGGCTGTCTCAGTCTTTGTCTCTCATGCCAGAAACCAGACAACCACAACAAGGAGTGTATATTGGTCACCCACTCCATTCACCCAGGTCCCACCCACAGGAGGTACCCACAACATACAGTCACTGGGAAGGCTCCAGCCAGTCTAGCTGGGCCTTCACAACAACACCATATATGGAACTTCCACCCAACAGCCAGTCAGGGGGAAGGGACAGAGTCAGGGCTTCCCAGGACTTTGGGAAACAAGGTATCAGGCCATAGAAAGCAAGAGGCCACAGGGGCCATCTTGTTTCCTAGTAGGAATCAACTGATCCCAATGGCAGGGCCTGGGTATCCCAAAATGGAGGACACCCAGAGCACCTGTCAAATTCAGCATGGAGCTGCCACCAGCCCATACCCTGCTCTGTGGGCCACCCACAGGTGCCCAAAAACATACACTAGGGGTACCCCTACCCATGGGGGCCATAAGGGTATCCCATGGGTCTGTTCACCAAACCAAAAGAGAGAGCTGCACTGCCAGGAGTCCCACATGGACTCCTGGGCAGAAAACATGACAGAACACACGATAAAAAGCAGTAAAGGACAAGGATTCAGAGGCCCTGTCCCTCTGATGCATTTCCAGCATCACAGTCGCCCCCCCCAGACTGAGGTGGAGGGTGTCTAATCTCCCACGGGATAGACACCCTCATCCAGACGGTCAACATACCTTCTGGAAAGGCCATCTGCATTATCGTGACTCTTCCCTGGTCTGTGCTCTATGGTGAAGTCTAGCCCTTCCAGGCTAATGGACCACCTGAGCAATTTCGGATTCTCACCCTTCATCTGAATAAGCCACTTCAGGGGCTTATGATCTGTTTGGACCTTGAAGGTAGACCCCGTAAGGTAGGGCCTAAAACGCCTAAGGCTCCAAACTATGCTAAAACACTCCTTTTCAACAGTAGCCCACCTAAGTTCTCTACCCTTGAGTTGTCTACTGATGAATATGATAGGATGTTCTCTCCCTTTGTCATCTAACTGGGACAAGACAGCTCCAATTCCGGTGTCGCAGGCATCCGTCTGGACGATAAAGGGTCGGCTGTAGTCAGGCGCACACAACACTGGTGCCCTACACAGACTTTCTTTCAAGACATCAAAGGCCCTCTGACAGTCTTCGGTCCAATTAACCTTCCTAGGCTGTTTGGGTGAAGTTAGAGCTGTCAGGGGGGCAGCTATTGTTCCATAGTATGCCATGAAATTGCGATAGTACCCGGTGAGGCCCAAAAAGGCCCTCACCTGGGTTTGAGTAGTGGGAGTCTCCCAGTTCTGTACATCCTGTACTTTACTGGAGAGAGGTTGGATTTGACCCCCTCCTACCTCATGACCAAGATAGGTAACTTTCCCCTGAGCTATCTGGCACTTGGTGGCCTTGATAGTGAGGTTAGCCCTTTTCAAGGCCTGCAACACCTTATCCAGATGTGTCAAATGCTCTTCCCAGGTGGAACTGTAGACGGCAATGTTGTCTAAGTAAGCCACACAAAAGGCTTCCAGCCCACTGAGCGCATGGTTGACCAATCTCTGGAAGGTGGCAGGGGCATTCTTCAACCCAAAAGGCATGACCCTAAACTGGTAGAGTCCCTCAGGTGTTGAGAAGGCCGTCTTTTCCTTGGTATGGTCCGTCAGAGCCATTTGCCAATAGCCTGAGGTAAGGTCAAAGGTGCTCACAAATTTGGCAGCACCTATGGTGTCCACGAGCTCATCAGCCCTGGGCAATGGGTGCGCGTCAGTTTTGGTGACGGCATTGACTCCTCGGTAGTCCACACAGAACCTCCAATCCTTGGTACCCGCCTGGGAACTTGCCTTGGGGACAAGGACCACTGGACTGGACCAGGGGCTGGTTGAGGGTTCAATAACACCCAGATCCAACATCTTGGCGACCTCAGCCTGGATGTGGTTCTTGACGGTATCTGACATACGGTAGCACCTGCTTTTGACAGGCACACTGTCACCAGTGTCAATTTCATGCCTACACCACGGTGTAAGGCCTGGCGTCAGTGAAAACAGAGAGGCATACCCCTGCAGGCCCTCTGTTGCTCTGTTGTCAAATCCGGAGAGAGATGTACTCCCTCCACTGAGCCATCCTGAGGGTTGCTATGCAGCAAATCAGGAAGGGGCTCACTCTCATCCTCTTCTTGCCCTGAAGCTAGCAAGAGACATGAGACTTCTGCTCGCCGGTGGAAAGGCTTGAGCCTGTTGACATGGAATATCTGCGGGGCTACCCCAGAGGCTCCCATGTCAACCAGATAATTGACTTCGCCCATCTTGGAGATGATCCTGAAGGGTCCAGTCCACTTGTCTGCCAAAGCTCTAGGCTTGGTAGGCTCCATCACAAGGATTTCCTGTCCCGGAGTCCAATCTACTTGCGAGGCTTTAAGGTCATGCCAGTACTTATTCAATTCCTGGCTGGCCTTGAGATTTGCTGTTGCCTGACCCATCATCTGTGTCATCCTCCGTCTGAGGCCTAACACATAGTCTCCCACTTGCTTGGCGGGACCTGGAGGGGTGGCTTCCAAGCCTTCTCGGATCAAGGCGAGTGGCCCCCTCACGGGATGTCCAAAGAGTAATTCAAAGGGGCTGAAACCAACACCCTCTTGAGGTACCTCTCTGTAAGCAAACAGCAGGCATGGCAGGAGGAGATCCCATTTCCTCCTTAGGGGTTCTTCCAAAGCCCCTAGCATGCCCTTGAGAGTTTTATTAAATCTCTCAACCAGACCATTGGTCTGGGGGTGGTAAGAGGTGGAGAACTTGTAGGTTACCCCGCACTCTTTCCACATGGTTTTCATGTAACTAGACATGAAGTTGGATCCTCTGTCAGAGACAACCTCCTTGGGGAATCCAACACGGGTGAAAATGCCCAGGAGAGCCCTGGCAACCACCTTGGCAGTAACAGTCCGAAGGGGTATTGCCTCGGGGTACCTGGTGGCATGATCTACCAAGACCAGGATGAACCAATGTCCACCTGAAGTGGGAGGGTCAAGGGGACCGACGATGTCGATGCCCACCCTCTCAAATGGTGTGCCAACCACTGGCAATGGCTGCAGTGGGGCAATGACCCTGCCTCCAGTCTTGCCAGACAACTGACAAGTTGGGCAGGTCCTGCAGTGGGATTCCACCTCTACTCCCATTCGTGGCCAGTAGAAATGGGCAGAGAGCCTCTGCTTAGTCTTCTTGGTCCCAAGATGACCAGCCAAGGGCACCTCATGCGCCAACTGCAGTAGGAAGGGCCTGTAAACCTGGGTACCACCAACCTCTTGAGGGCACCAGGTTCAGGCTTAGTGGGCTCACTAACAAGGAGCTCACCCTCCCAATAAATCTGGAATGTCCTAGGCACTTCTCCTTGTGCCTGGGACAGGGCCTGTTTCCTCAGTCCCTCGAGAGAGTGGCACTCTCTCTGTCCCTTACAGAAGTCTGCCCGGGAGGGTCCCCCTTCAGCTAACAAGCATTGAAGGTCAGGATGATCCTCCGGGTTGAGAACCTCTCCCACAGGAGAGTCTTCTGTCTCTTCTCCCACAGGAGTTGAGTTTGGGTTTTCCACTGGACCCAGCCCGTCCGGAGCATGGATCCCAAGGGGTGCTGTCGGAACAGCAGGAAGAGAAGGTGTCCCCTCCACAGAGGTGGCCTTCTTGGTCTTCCTCCTTCTTGCCTTAGGCCTCGCCTTTGGCTCGGGTACCTGACCCACAGCCAGACCCGGTGTCACCTGTGACCTAGTGACTGCAGCAGCAGTCATGGGAAGACCATCCGAGATCAATCCCAACTCTACTAGATCATTTCCTAACAAAATGTTAGCAGGGACATTGTCCTGAACCAGGACAGGAAGCTTTGCTGTCTTGTCTCCAATCATGAGTGTGACTAAGGCTACAGGTGATAATTTGGGAGGCCCACCAGCTAACCTGGTGGTTCTCAGAGGAGCACCTACATAGTCCTCTGGCTTGAGCAGGGTCCTGTCCACCACTGTCATGCTTGCCCCAGTGTCTCTCAAACCAGTAGAAGGCTGGCCCTTCAAGAGGACACTTCTCAAAAACCTACGGGTGTTCTGTGGGATACTCGCCAGTACTTCTGCATACTGGTCCCAGGCCCCAAGGGACACTAAGGAAATCTCTGCCGGAGCACCAAAGGTGATCCCGGTAGAGGAGGGGAGGACAGTGGCCTCCACCTCAGACACGGGGTAAGGGTAGGTCAGGCTGACAGCCTGTACTCCAAGTGCCTTACCTTTACACTTGGGGTCACCCCTTTTGTGATCCAGAGCCCCACAGTCCCAACAAGCGCCAGGAGTGCGGGGTACGGTACTGGAACCACTGGGAGCCTGCTTTGCAGCAGGTGGGCCACTACTCTTATTCCCACCCACAGATGACTTATCCCCACTAGATTTTTGGGTCTTAGGAGAGAAAGGTTTTGGTTTACCCGACTGTGACTGCTTGTGGGACTCCTCAGCTTTCTGAGAGGCCCCCTTTTCTTTGTCCTTGTCCTTCCCACTGGAGTCCTTAGGGGACACCCGGTGGGAGACCCACTTGTCAGCCAACCTAGCCAGCTTAAAGGGGTCCAGAATGTTCTGGTCAGCCACATACTGACGCAGCTCAGGTGAACAGGCTTCAGAAAAATGCTCAAAAAACAAGAGGTGGGACAATTCAACAAAAGTCTTAACCTTGTATCCATCGATCCACCCCATCATGTTCATGTGCGCAGCACTCACCCAGTCAACCCAAGACACATTCTCCCTTTTCTTAAAATCCCTGAACCTTCTAAGGTATTGGGTAGGTGTCTTGCCAAACTTGGCAATCAAAGCAGACTTCATACACTCATACTGACCCCTTTCTTCCACACTCAGCTTCAGAATACAGTCATATCCAGTTTGAGGCACTCTGCTTAACAAACACTTAGCCCAATCTCTTTTATCAACATCATGAATCGCACAAGCCATTTCAAACGCTTCAATCCATTGGAGGATATCTGAACCCTCCACAAATACACCAACCAAATCTTTCATAAACTTGGTAGCGGGGGACCTGACACTCTCACTGGTTTTAGCTGAAGTCTCCACTCTAGCTTTCTCTAGCTGGATTCTCTGACATTCAGTGTCCTGGCTCTGGAGTTCAAGGTCCCTATTCTTGAGCTCCACTTGTTGAGCCAACTCCTCTTTCTTAAGTTCAGCATCTATTTCCAGCTTGCGGTATTCAAAGGCCAATTTCATCCTTAATAACTCAAGCTCCAAGGAATTGCTGAGGTTTGGAACAGAGGCAGCAGGAATGGCGGCATTCCCAGAAACAGATTCAGCAGAAACCCCAGGGGCAGAGTCCTCATTGGTTGCATTCCCCCCCTCATCAAGAGTTTCACTATCAGTCTGGTAGACTTATCCACAAAGTCTAACTCCCTGGCTTCACAAGCACTCTGGAGAGCCTCCAAGCTCATCCGAGTTAATTTGCCATTTGCAATAGACTCCATTGTTTGTAATGCAGTTATCTTGTACACAACTAAACCTTAATTTAATAAAGTGCAGATATCCTTTGTAAGTGGCACGGTTATACACTGATTCTTAAAACCATAAGCATCCCACCGCTGCCACCAGCTGTAAAGGACCGGTGGGGGGTGTCTGTACTTCTGCTCTCTATATGGTAGAAGAGAGGCACAGAGGACCCCAGCCAAGATTCTCTAGCACGGTAGCAATGGTCGAACAATCAAGGCCTAGCTTCTCAGGAGGTGATGCAGGCTGGTTCTTAAGTACAGTGTAGTCCCCAAGCCCCCACAAAGGAATGTCCACACACTGTATTGGTTAGAACACAGTCTTTATATAATCAATATTCAAGGTTATGTACACTTATCATAATAACTCACTTTGTACTTAGGAAAATCAACAATGGCAAATATATACAATTCTAAAGTGGTACCACCCTTTGTATTAGATCTCATTCAAGTGCATCAACAATACTGTAACAATGTCACACAGATCAATAGAGCGAAACCAGCAATAGAGAGAGGAGAGAAAATAAGATGGTTGAGCAATAGGCAGAATACTGGCCCCTATCACTAGACACAGTTCTGTGTGGAGATCCCCCCCACCTGGGCAACCTGTAAAATAAAGATATAGCACAAGCCCAGTCCATATATTGTTCTGCAAGTCTTATTCCCTCCTATAATGTTTTTACCCCCCCAATGTACCTGGTGGAGTCGAGTTCTTCGAAGCGGCGTCGACAGATCCTTCTTGAGCGACCCCCTTTCAAGCGGGAGTCACGGATCGTCGAGAGGCATCGAGAAACGTCGAGGAACTCGGTGTTTGGCGACGGGGAATCGACGGCCCTTCTTGATTGCCTTCCCTTTCAAGCGGGAGACACGCGGCGTCGAACGTCCGTCGTCAAACAGGGTAGACCGGTGTCGATGAGGCGGCAGCTCCGTCCGAGCGGTGCTCGTCGGTGTCGGAGCGTCGGCGTCTTGCAAGGCAGAGGCGTGCGGGGCACCTCGGTGACAATAGTTCTGGACCGCAAAGATTGTGGAGACGGAGGCCCAGCAAGGGCTTTGAGTCGTTCGAGTCTTTGTGGTCTTCGGGTGGCCGGAAACCCACCGACAGGTTTCTCCTCGGCGCATTGGTCGTCCTCGACTTTCTCCGACTTTCTCCGGCAGCGGTCGACGGTGCGGACGAGGGAGTCCTTCGATTCGAATGTTCTTAGGCAAAGGAGCGGACGGCTCCGGTCGTCGGCGGCAAGGCGTCAAGTGGTTCCCACGGCTGGGCAACCCAACTCCGACGAGCCTCCAGCAGTTACACAAACCTGCAAACCCTGGTCGACGACAATGGACTTCGACGGCGTCGATGTCCGGGTGCTTCACTTCGATCTCCTTGGCGGTTCCGTCTCGGGTCGGCAGCCTTTCGAGGGTCTGTCTTCCAGGGCGCTTCGGCGAAGATGGAGCGGTGCTCGATGGTCCCTCGGAGCACGGGAAGAGGGCGCCTTACCAGGTCCTCTCTCGGGTCAGTCTTCGACGATTTCGGCAGCCTTCGGATCGGTCGAAGCAAATGCAACAGCAAGTCGTCTTCTTCCAGCTGGACGTCGAGGATCAGCAGTTCCAGTTACTCTTTAGAGTGGAGACTCAACTCCAGAACGCTTCTGAATGTTCCTGAACCTTCTGAACAGTGGTGAGAGGTCCCCAGATATACTATTCTGTCTCTCATCCACACTGCTGGCACACACTCAGCAGCCAATCATACAGAAGGGTATTCATGCAGTCAGTCAGCCAATCAGGCACACAGTGCATTCAGGCCACACTCCTCCCTTTCAGACACTCACAACAAGGAATGTGGATTGGGACAAGTACCCAGCCATTCAACACTACACACTGCATTCAGGCCAGTTTCGGGCAGGGCTGTCTCAGTCTTTGTCTCTCATGCCAGAAACCAGACAACCACAACAAGGAGTGTATATTGGTCACCCACTCCATTCACCCAGGTCCCACCCACAGGAGGTACCCACAACATACAGTCACTGGGAAGGCTCCAGCCAGTCTAGCTGGGCCTTCACAACAACACCATATATGGAACTTCCACCCAACAGCCAGTCAGGGGGAAGGGACAGAGTCAGGGCTTCCCAGGACTTTGGGAAACAAGGTATCGGGCCATAGAAAGCAAGAGGCCACAGGGGCTATCTTGTTTCCTAGTAGGAATCAACTGATCCCAATGGCAGGGCCTGGGTATCCCAAAATGGAGGACACCCAGAGCACCTGTCAAATTCAGCACCCTACCCATGGGTGCCATAAGGGTATCCCATGGGTCTGTTCACCAAACCAAAAGAGAGCTGCACTGCCAGGAGTCCCACATGGACTCCTGGGCAGAAAACATGACAGAACACACGATAAAAAGCAGTAAAGGACAAGGATTCAGAGGCCCTGTCCCTCTGATGCATTTCCAGCATCACAGGGAGGTCTCCAAACAGATGATCTGGGAAGCTGGGAAGGCCACATGGAGAGGTATTCTGATAAAAGAGGGGTCCTCCAAGAAAAGAGAGTGGAAGATCATAGAACAAAGGTTAGGGACCAAATTATGTCAACTGGAGGGAGAGATAAGGAAGGATCCCGAAGTAGACCCGGACAGAATGAAAATAGTCCTACAAAAAAGGGAAGAATTACGACTGTTGGAGCGTGACCAAGTAGTACGCAAACTGCAGTTCTTGAAACAAAAATTCTACGAACAAGGAGTCAAGGCCGACGCTCTACTCGCTGCCAGGCTCAGAGAACAACGGGCAGAGCTCAAGGTAAACGAGATAATCGAGGAATCCACCTGCTCGGCCCAGAACCCTTGCGCTATCCCCGAATCCTTTGCCAATTTCTATGAGAAATTATACACTTCTGAAACAACCTCTGGCCACTTAGACATAACTGCATACTTATCCCCGATCACCATGCCTACAATAACGCAAGCAGAAACTGAGCTCCTCGATTCCCCAATTAGTGAACAAGAAATCCATGACGCAATTAAAAGGCTAACACTAGGCAAATCCCCAGGAGAAGATGGGTACACTGCTGGATTCTATAAAACCTTTAGTAAACAACTAACACCCTGCCTAGCAGAACTAGTTAATGAAATTATAGAAACGGGAGTGGCACCAGACTCCTTTAAAAAAGCACTTATAACAGTGATCCCCAAGGAAGGGAGAGACCCCAAATGCTGTGGATCATACCGCCCTGTTTCCCTCCTTAATCTCGACGCCAAGACCTATGCAAGGGTATTGGCGGCCAGACTGGAAACATTAATCCCCCGTATAGTCCACCCAGACCAGGTCGGGTTTATACTGGGGAGACAGGGAGCTGATTCCATGCGCAAAACATTACACCTCATCCACACGGCCCACAACCTTCTCAATGACCCTGTCCTATTGTCAATAGATGCTGAGAAGGCCTTCGATAGAGTGGAGTGGGATTTTCTCGGAGCAGTGTTGCAGACGGTGGAAATAGGCCCGAGAACCAGAAAGGGGATACAAGCAATATATACAGCCCCCATGGCAGCAATATTTGTCAATGGAGAATACTCCAGGTGGTTCGAATTAAAGCGTGCGACCAGACAGGGATGCCCCCTCTCTGCAATTTTATTTGCACTTTCCCTAGAACCCCTAGCACAAAGAATGAGAGAGGACCCTTTGATAGAGGGGATAAGGCTGGGGCCAACAGAATACAAACTAGCCCTTTATGCTGATGATATTCTCCTCCACATAACTAACCCCATAGAGTCCATCCCTAACGCCCTCAAACTAATGGACGAATATGGCCAATTCTCTGGGTTCAAAGTAAACAGAGCTAAGTCCACGTTGTTCCCCTCCAGGGAACCGCAGAAGTGAATGATCCCAAATTTCTCCCCGTTGGGCCTTAAGCTTGAACACGTTGCACTCCAAT
This sequence comes from Ambystoma mexicanum, assembly GCF_040938575.1. NCBI lineage: Eukaryota > Metazoa > Chordata > Amphibia > Caudata > Ambystomatidae > Ambystoma > Ambystoma mexicanum. Next base: position 19,260,998 of record NC_090933.1, on the reverse strand, counting down.
ATCTGGGAATACGGATTACTAAAACCCTGAATGACCTCTTTGAAGCCAATTTTCCTTCACTCCTCCATCGATTCGCAGCCGATCTCAAAAGATGGGAAAAGCTCATCTCCTGGCTAGGCCGAATCAATGCGGTCAAGATGGTATGCCTTCCCCGCTTTTTGTAACCATTTCAAATGCTACCAATCGAGGTACCCAAAGAATTCTTTATTGAAGCCAAAAAGATCATGATGAGATTCATATGGCAGGGGAAGAAACCTAGAATCCCATACAATAAACTAACGCTTCCCAAGGACAAGGGAGGGGTCGGGCTCCCCGACCTGAAAACCTACTACAAAGCCGCCCAACTCTGCGTCCTGATCCCGCACCTCAGAGACCATAATAACCTCCAATGGGTCCAAATGGACAATCACTATCTGTCTCCAGCCACGGTATCGGAATGGCTTTGGACCCCGCATAAAAGGGTACAACGGAAAATTAAAGGCCACCCGATCTTGAGCACCATATGGAGTATATGGCGCCCAGACAAAGAAATGCGCAAAATCACCACCTGGCCATCCCCACTCAGTCACTTATGGTCACCCGGCATAAACAACCACATACCGGACGTGGGCAGGTTCCAAACATAGTACGAGGCGGGCTTGGAGAGGGTAGGACAGCTGCTGAAGAAAGATGTGTATATCACCCTTCCAGACCTGGAGGAGGCGTTGGGTATATGCACCCTATCCACATTTCAATACATCCAACTAAAAGGGGTCTTAACGAAGGCAGAATGGAAAGACAAACTGAACAGAGACCTTACCTCATTTGAGAAACTCCTAGACTCTAAATCCGAGATGAAAGGCCTCATATCCGCAATGTATCAAGAACTAATAGCGGCAGGAGACGGATCAACGGAATCCCTGCGAATGAGATGGGAAAAAGACTTCGGGGACGAAATACACCCCGACCAATGGGAAACAATGTGTAGGGCAGCCTCCAGAACGTCCGTATCCAGCCAATACAAGCTTTATGCTATCAAACTCTTACACAGATGGCAATATGAGCCCTTTAGACTTTCCAAAATGTCCCAAACAATGAGCCCAACATGTTAGAGGAAATGCGGAGAAATAGCCATCTATTGGCACATGTGGTGGGGTTGTCAACACATCAAAGTGTTCTGGAGCGAGTTCCTGGGGTGGATCAAAGAAATTGAAGGCATTCATAGAGACCCCGACCCCTACCTAATACTTTTCGGCCTGGAAAAAGAGGAAGACGAGTGGATCAGAGTGAACGGTTTGACCCCACACTTACTGCTAGCGGCCAGAGCCCTCCTGGTGATCAAATGGAAATCCACAACTGTGAATGGATGATTCAGATAAGAAGGAATGGATCACTCTAGCCACAAACATTTATCTGATGGAGACATTAACCGCCTCTCTCCATGGGAAAGCCGCTCAATGTGAAGCTTTATGGATGGACTTTAGATGCAAACATCTTACAACAGACCCTGAGTGCCGACCTGAGGAAACTGCTGGGCCCTGAGGAAAAGGCAGAAATCGATCGAAAACAACTGGGAAAAACTCTGCAACAGGTGGTTCCAGACCGACCAAACAACAGAAATCTGAGGAAAAAATAAGAACAAAAATAAAAAACAACTCTTTCGAAGTTCCCAGGCTTTAACGACATTCAATGGACGTGTGCTCAAACAAGATAGGGCAGGGGTTAGGGGAGGGTAGGGATCGTGGGCCTAAAATGGACAAACTCTGATACAACCAATGTAACGTGTTATGAAACTCTCTTTCTGCTAATTGACACATGCTTACTACAGTGAAACATGTAATATGTAGTCCAGCTGGTCTGTTTCTTTGTTAAAACCAATAAAACCAAATTAAAAAAAAAATAAAATAAAATGGAGCCCATGAACATCTAAATCCAACTGAAAAGATGAACCTAGAAATCATGATATCAAATGAACCAATAAATACCTGATAACTTATAAACACATTAGCAATCTGTAATAAAATAATTGCACAGACATAATAATAAAGCTGATTGTAGCAATAATTGTCTAAGCGCTTACTAAATGCATATAGTGATCAGGATGGTGATGGACCCACCTCTTCAAGGAGAGGTTCCTCCTCAACACCTATATCCAGACACCCTCCACTCCCCAGCTAACCAGAGATTGGGCAATCAGCTTGCACCTGTTTCCTCCCCTGATTGCCTGTAGATTCATTGCTGCTAAATTACCAGCACTCCAGCACTCCCCCATTATTAGCTCCTTTGCTTCTCTCCCCCAAGACTTGGAAATCGCTCCTTTGCTTCCCTAAGCTAGGTCTGCGCTCAATAAATACCCTAATAATAATGGAGACTCTATGGGTAAGAAAGCAGGATGAGCTCAACCAGGCATAAAAGGGTGGATGAAAGAAAAGAGGAGTTCTTGGAGGGAGGGATTGGGGCCTTTTTTTAACTCGGCACACAAAACCACAGGAGACATCTAAAGGCCGGAGTCTGAGTGAAGAGTGATGGGTCATTTTGTTTTGGGATACATACTGGTTTGCAAGAAGAAATCATTTATGCTGAAGTCAATGTAAAACACCCAGGCATACATGCATCTATATTCTAGTCTTGCCGGAAGGTAACATTCTTGGGGCAGCAATAATGAGGGAGTTTTGGAAGGCTATTTTCTTTTTCCATACAACAGATCCAGTCCATATTGTGAATGTTTGCTGTAACATATAAATTCATAGCTTCAATGTGGTTGAACTTTTTAAAACACCATTTGTTCCACCTACAATTAAAATATGTTTTAAAAAATGCTGGAACTTGAGGAAATACACACTTGCTCAAAATAGAAGTCATATGCAAGGTATTTATCTAGATAGATTGTCAGAATAAATTGAACCCAAGACTATTTCCCTAAAGCACACTGATGCTGAAATACAAAGAACTGTACTGCTCCTTTTAAGCATGAGGCAGATTACTCAGTGCTGGGAGAGTCAAAGACCAATGGAGATTATTACATGCTTAAGTGAGAGGGGCGCCAGAAAAATATAACATTTTATTCATGTTTTCTGTGTCTTACTTGTGACCTCGACAAGGGTCCACGAGCAGGATGCAGGTAATGAACTGCTCCCCTGAGATATACCACTTGACACATTGTACCTTTGAGTACATTCCACCAAAAGGGTTGGTTGTTACCAATGTCAAGTGAAAACAGTGAATGCAGAATTCACCATTTTAAAATATAACTTTATTTTTAAAAGTTCAAAGGGGCCCTAATCTGTGAAATAAAATCCTGTTAACTGGAGAACACAGACTGTGTTACACACATTTTAAAGGGATAAACCTCTAGTAGGAAGATGTTGTAAAGTATTCTGAATGGCACACTCATGAACTCCTTACTGTACATCAAATGAAGGAAATTAATCCTAATTCATATAGATTATTTCAATGCTATGTTTTATTTCTCTCTAACAACTGTCAGATTATTGTACAACGCTAATAATAATAGTGGATTTAAATCTCCTACAGTACAAAATGTATGTTGAGAGACAGGTATGGGATCAAGAGAGACGCAGACTCAAAGATGTTAGTTTCAGAAACTTTATTTACTAAGGTTCCTGGTTGGTGTAATGCCTAACTGGCCCTAACACTATAGGGATGGTTCCCTTAACTGATGTTTCTAAGGGCTTTCAAAGTCTGAAAGTCCAAAGTAAAAATCCATCTGTCTCTAAACCTACGCTTGCCCTCACTCTTTGACAAACTGTGTCAGAAACCCTGCAAGCTATATGCAGAAGTGGCGGCCTCCTGGTTAAGGGTCTGTGCGCCCTCTTAACTGCGAACTTGCTGATTGGTTTCAGGTGACTTTCTCACCAGGTGTGGGTTAGTCAGCTTCGCAAAAATGAGTTCAATAAAAAAAGGGCTGTTCATTAGACATCCACAGTTCTTGTCACAGTCTTACACGATCAAATGTCTTAAGTTCTTAGGATTCCCTTCCCTAAGCTTTAGGTCTTCCAGGTTCCAAAATACAATCAAAAGAAATATGCACAGTTCCTCTACAAGCTTCTCTGAATTCCCTTCCCCAAGCTTTAACTCCTTTAGCATCAAAACCAATAAGTATTCAACTTTGTTAGACTTCTGCGGGTTCCCTTCCCTAAGTTTAGGCCCCTCTTCCCCAAGCTTCAATTTCTTCAGCATCGCAAAATAATAGGTATTACACTTTGTTAGGCCTCTCAGGGTTCCCCCTTCCCCGAGTTTAGGCACCTCTTGGATTCAAACACAAGTTCAGCTTGTCAGGATGTACCTTTCCTTTTATATACAGTTCTTTCATACACATTCAGGTGTGGGGTACAATCAGAGACTTTCGAAACCGCCAGGTTCTTTGCTTCTCCTAGTCGTGACCACTCTGATCTGTATCCTTGTTTTATTCCTTGCTCTTTCTTTTTAACGTTTCACCTTCATGTGCTTCCTGCACCCCTTCTCCTTTGTTTACTTAGCTTCCTTCCCGTGCACAGGTGCACCTTCCTTGCTTTCTCGTGCACACTTGCTCCTTCTTAATGTCTTTACTTTCCGTCTGCACTGCTAGCGCCTTTTCCTTGCACTTTCCTTACTTTCCATGCCGCTTTTCAAGCTTCCTCTCATTTCTTTCACTTTACAGCTCTGTGCTGCTTTACAAGCCTTCTCTTGCTTTTACACTACAAGCTTTCTCTCGCTTTCCCACTCCTTGCTGCTTTAACAACTGTGTCTTTCTCCCGCTCCGGTCAATCGCACGCTCCCAGTTTTCTCTTTCACTGACAGACTCACCGGGCAGCGTCGCGTTGATGAGCAGTCCCTCTGGCAACACAGGGTTGAGGTCAGGGTCCCCACATCTGGCACAAGACCCAAGGGAACAAGCACTTTTCCAACCGCCAACAGCAGGATGCAGGGTGCCTCGCACCGGCTTCTTGAAGACACAGATCCATAGCCACGCTGCAGCCCCTTCCAAACACTGGGCCGGCGTCTCAGCACACCTTCCTCCTCCAGGCTTCAGGTCCTGCTGCTCTCTGCTGCTTGGCCTCTATGGTCCAGACCACATCCCCAGCTCGCTCTCTCCTCTGTGAAAAACACCTTTTATAGTTGAACAGTCAAGTGGCATCAGATGTGAGCGGTCATTATCAAATGCCTGAACCTGCTTGACTCTATTAGTGGGATAACTTGTGTTCTTTCTATAGTAATTTTCCCTTACTTTCCGCATGTTGTTTCTATGGGTAATCTTCACTGATCTTAGTTGCATCCTCCTCGTCTCAGTATTTGTTGGAAATGGGGCGGGGAGATGGGGTGAGATTGAAAATACCCCAGGAAGGCTGAGGGAGAGTGGGTTGGGGTATTATTCGGAATGGGCTAATGCCATCTCTTGCCCTTGGCTATCCTCCTCCCAAACCCGTGTAACCCACCACTTAGGTGATCCTCCCTCGCTTGTCCACCCCCAAGGTCTGGACCCAAAAGCGATGGCCCTTCGCTGGCCTCCTGAATGGAAGATCCCGAGGGAGTAGGTAGGAGAATACCATCAGATGTCTCACAAAGTAGAAAACCAGTGATTCCTTTGTGTCTTTGTAATAACATTGCTACTTGATTCAGTTGGATAGCGTGCTGACTTCAAGTTGGCCTGCATTTCAACACCGAGCAGAATCCCTCCCACATTAGAAGTCTTCCAGGGGGTATTCTTGTAAAGGTAAACAGATACACCAGAACAATAAAAACTATGGTTGACTGAGCGATTAAGAGCTGGAATTGCCGGATGTTGGAGTGTATGCCATTTTATAGCTAGCTTCAAATCCAATGTATGCTTTTGTGCCAATAGGTGCACAGGACCGTAGGAAAGCTTTGGGGGCTGCTATGCCAATGTAAAGGCACATGCAAGTGCAGATGGCAGGAGACAAAAAAGGAAGAACAGATAAGGTCAATATGAACAATGGTACAGGGAGAAAAGCCAGACCATGATGATTAAATAGAAGGAATGGGAACCATGTACCGGACAAACAATGAGGAATCACACTAGGGCTGCACACAAGTCCGATTTAAGGCTGTCCACATATATAAGGGCTGCTCAAGGCCTCTGTGCAGGTTACTCTAGCATATGTCACTCTGCAAGCCCTTGGGATAGGGGCAGAAAGAGTTGCTTTGTTATCTGGATCCCAAGGCACAAACATGAGGCGTGTACATGAGACAAGCCTATGTATGTCCAGCCAGAACATACAATGGATGCCTTCTGTGGGAACAGCAAGCAACACCCTGTTACATGAAATATACTATACACTACAGGTAGGAGGAGACAAAGGAAAGGGCAGAAATTACCTCCTAGTGTATCGGAAATAATCTCTGTACAAAGGAACACACAGAGGCATGGGTGCAGAAACCATAGAAAACGTACCAGACACTAAGAGTCTCAAAAGGGAAACTGGAAAGGAGGAACTTAGAACTCAGAAAACTGTGGCACAAAACGGTTATAAGATAAATGAGACAAGGAATTGGTACAAGGTAACTGGGGCAAGGAACTGGTACAAAGTAAGTGAGTAGGGCACTGGTACAAGGTAACTGAATCTAGGTAAGAAAAGCCAGCTGGAAAAAAGAACGGGAAACACACATCGTGCAAGGCAAGGCTGTGGAACACATGACTAGAACTAAGGGAAAAGGAACAGGGGGGAAGAGAAACAATCTGAGTAAGCAGGCTAACATATGAGTCTAAATAGACCTGAGAGAACGACAAAAGGGCAGAATAGGGATCAGGGGAGTAGAGTGAAGGGGAAACTGTGCAAGGAGCAGAGGCTGGAAGCTGCAGGGGCACAGCACAACATGCAGTGGCTGGAAGCTGCAGGAAATCCAGAGGTAAATAGCTTAAGGAACACACTACAAAGGGAAGAAGAAAACACAATAGCTACAGGCAGAGGGGTTGGGACTGAGCCTGCAAGGCAGAGCTGTAGGAATTGGAGCAACGTAGCAGTGTGAGACTTTTAATGGGTCCCAGTTGCACTAGGTTCAGAATTCAAAGCACGGACAGGGAGCTTGAGGGCATGGCAGCTTATAAGCAGTGCTAGCAGGAATGAATGCCAGGTTGGAGCTGTATGATTGGCCTGTAAACAAGCAGTCATAGGTGTGGTAAATGGAAATCCCTTGCATGGACGTTGGCAGAGGATTCAGTGCTGATGAACCCCAGAATATGTGTATAAAAACAAAAGCACAGTAAAGGATGTTGCGTTTTGATTGTCGCAGTCCCTTGAAATGTGTCCGTCTTCTTGCAGCCACAGTGAAACCAGCGTGCATGCAACTCAGAGTCCAAAAGAGTTTCTGGATTGGGCTGCTGTGTTTTCCAGATATCTTGCAGGTGCATTATAGGAATGGTAGTCCATGTTTCTGGAAATACAGATTTGTGCAGGGTTACTTTAAATACCAACTTGAGTTAACCAGGCCCGCGGATGGTTAACCAGGTCCTGTGGTTCTGAGAAAAGTGCCATGCAAAGGCTAAGATGCAGAGACATGACAATTAGTTGGACACCTATTGACCCTGAGCTCATAAAAATCAATATGTAGGTGGTCTAATGCATGCAGAACACAGAGCCCGTCAACTGACTTACATTAATGATTAATCTAAGCCTGATTTACCACGTGGTGTGGATCTGTTTGCCAGAGTAGGACGAGATCTGAAGTGGTATAAAAGGCCATGTCTCAGCATGTTTATTTCCCTTGGTTTTAAAACACATTTTTGCCATTGACTTTACATGCAGAAAGCGAATATTACGATCACTTTTGAACGACAGGACATGGGAACATAGAAACAAATTGTTTTAAAGACCAAAGGTACCTCTTCGTTCTGACACCAAATTTCCATGGTCTTCAAAACATTATGAAGCAATATGCCAAACAGTTGTCACATATCCTCACATGCATCTGTGAACATAGGTTCTGATAATCTTGTTTTCATTTAGGTGGCATATTACTGTCATAAATTATGGAAGAAAAAACTAAATTGCTGTCAAAAGTATTTGGAGGGGATTTGGCCACCATGTTTTTTTGTAACAAGTATAGCAATTGTAATCATCCAATAAAGACTGGGGGTGTATATTCAAGGAGTGTCCAACTATGAGATTGGCCAATGGAAGAACTTGGCCAGTCACTTACTGTGACATAATTTAGAAATAATATGGGAACTGTAGATTTTAAAACCGTGTTAGTACAGTGGTTAAAGATCCTGACCCTGGGAAGAGCTGCAAGAAAGACAACAACCTGTTCCTATTGGATACATTAAAGAGAGAGACCAACCTAAGGGCTGCAGAAGGGAAGGTTCCTGTTTGAGGGCATGACTTCTGTCCACAAAGGAGTTCTGCAGAAGAGAAGCTGATAACTGATGCTCCTCTGGTAACACACAAGGGTTCTCCTGGTGTCATGCCTCTAAAGACTAACCAAATGTGAGTATGACATTTTACCCAGAAGTAGTGATGGGTGCTCTCTATTTTCTTGATAAGTTCCGAAAAGGGGGGTGGTTTTGGAAGGTGTTAATACACTACATTGATTTAATTGAAAATAACCAGTCCAATGTCACTGCATGTTAAATTAAGTGAGATGTCAATTCAGTCCAACTCAAAATACCTTTTTCGAGTTGTGTGCTTGATGTAGATAGAACTTCTGTGTATTCAGTGTACCACACTTTTAAAATCTTAATCCCATTAAATTGTACCTAAGGCGCTATCACACAGCTAGTTGACATTTGATCATGATTCGAACGGCCAAGTACGATTGCTTAATGAGTGCTGCAGTGGCACGGAGTGCTGAAGAGAGTGCAGTTTGGCAGTAGGTGGCAAAAACCTGTATTGAGTGAGCAGCATTTCTCAGCGTATGGCATTGAGAAGTGCACAGTTGTGAAAGAACTCATATCACGGAGCGCTGCACAGAGTGCTGCAGTGAGTGCAATTTGCCAGTAATTTGAGGTGAGAGCTTACTGTATTATCGTATCGACATTCGAGCTCCTTGCAGTTATGGATACATGTGCTTAAAACTTAAGGAGTAACCTCATGCACACAGACTCTGGTAGCCAGACTGCCCCTCCTGATTTACCACCTGCTTTACTACCACCTACGAACTATTGCACTTCTATACGCAACTTCTCACATTGACAGTGTTGGGGCACCATCCATGTTGACTGAGCCCGAAACAATCCAGAATCTCCCCTCCACCACTGTGCTTAGTACTCAGTTTTCAATAAGGAGAGGTGGTACAGCTGCCTCTTTCGCAACCGGGTGAGTGCAATCTGCACACTGCAGATAGAGGGACCAGAGAAAGGTCTGAGCTTACGTGCGCAGAACCGGATGAGTTACAGGGCATCCCCAACTTTGTACATATTTCCGAGATGCAAACTCATGTACGGTGCTCTAGTCAGAAGTCCAAAATTAGGGAAGGGAGCAAGCTCGGTTTAATCCATGTATAGCAATAGTACCCATAATAGCGGGCATTATTACAGAATCGACAGTAAACATCTTGTCAATTACAACGAAAGAGGCTGTTGGCGATGTGCTGCAATCTCCCATTAAAGTTTGCAAAGGGCTGATACTGCACATGTTAACAACAAAGTATTTTGTAAATTGTGAATGCGAATAGCAGCTCCGAATGGAAGTATACTATCCAATGGGGTTCCAACTAAAGAAGTTGCAGCTTTAAATATTTCAGACTCTTTTTCTTCTCTGCTAACTGAACACTGGCTGAGTCTAGACGGCCAAGCTTTTGACACCTCCTTGTACCTCTTCAGTTCCCCGGGTTCGCCTATCGTGCATCACTCGCATAGGGATGCAAACGGAAAAATTAAGAAAGCCTCTCCTTTTATGGCGGCTTTAAACCAGGCTCTAAACTCGCTGGCCCGCTCATATGGCTTTATACACCTGGAAGTGAAGGCTGATGCTCTTATGCTCAGCGATATTAAGCTGAAACTGGAGGAAGCTGAATCGGTTAACCATCGCAACAAAAGAAGGAATACTGCAACTTGTGTATCAGGGCACACAAATAACCAAAAAAGAAGTCCTAGAGTACTCTGCTCTTCCGACAGATACGGATATACATGATAGTGGTATGGCCACAAAATAGTGTAAGCCTCTGATTGCTCCACTGACTAAGAAAACGAAAAATCAGTGGAAGAAATAAACTGTAGAAAATTCTTGAGAGGGCTGCTTCAGTCTGAGAGGAGGCTCTACTAGCTCAAGCTGTGGAGGCGACTATTTCTGAGATTGTGGACTTGACACCAATGGCAGAGTCCATAGACTTGGTTGATAGTCCCGGCCCTATCAGTGACCACACTACTATGTTACTAATTTGCAGAGAAGAGTAAACGTGCAAGAATCTGGCTCTGTCGTCCAACACATAAGTGTACAGTTTGATCTTGTACTTTCAACTAAAACGACCATATCGAACTTCACATTAAGTGATTCTCAAACACCAGAGTAGTGGTGTGTGAACTCCACGAAATCCCCACCCATGATTATTAACAACAATGTGATCTCTAAGCGGCTATCAGTTGAACTTGAACATGCAACAGAAATATTCCAACATCATTCCCAGAGAAAGAGTGTCACACAGCAGTTGCTGTTGGTATTTGTGTTGGTGGGTGGGTCGGGGGAATGGAGGTGTAAACTAAGTCATTCTGAATCATCATATATCTTAAACTTAATACACATAATTCCTAAACTCCGACTGCTATCATCAAGAGACATCGATCTGGTAGATTTTGTAGATGATAAAAGAACTGACGACATAATGACAAGCCCTCCAACAGATGGGATATGACTTATCCCCCAATTATGGTTATTGGAAGCAGAACAAGCCCATTTGGTCGTTTACCATTGTAGCTCATACTGAACAAATGAAACAGGATGTTACCAACTTTAGTAATTTGCAAACAGTGTTCTAATACCATTACAGGACAACAGGTTTTATACAAATCATGTGCTCAGACGAGCAAAGGACAGGAGTCGTTGATGACTGGAATTGTTTGCCAAATATCCTCTCTGCAGAAAACCATTGCATTGCTATATAAAGGGGAGGTATTTAACAAGCAGTTAAGTAGTCAAGCTCTCTGTGTTTTCTTGTAATGTTAGGGGGCATGTTCATTTATTCAGTCATTTAGAAATGGAAAGTAGTTTAGGACTACACCCAATCATTTTACTTCAAGAAGTTGGTCTTTTATCACTAATTATTATAGCTGTGTATAAAGCAGTGCAGCAGTTAGCCACAAGGGACAATGGAGGCCGACCCTCAGGGGTTTGGGGGGAAGAGTTGTTATTATCAGCTATAGGCTCTAACAATTTTGGGTGAACCATTGGCAGTTAGCGTTCTAGCTGTATAAATCAAGATTAAGAGAATAGAGGATCCAAATAGATTATTTAAATTAGTAAATATCTATTGGAACCCTTCAACTTATGCAATAGACATTTTTCAGGCGCAATTGTCAAAGGTTATTGATTCATTGGTGAGCGAAGGGGAAAACTGGCTCATAATTTTAGCTGGCAACATTAATTGCTTGTGTGACTCAATTGCGTCCAAGTTATGCCCCCCTGACAAAAAGGTGAATACAAAATGTAATTATGTTAGCAAATGGCTATCGCAAACGGATGCATGGGGCCTGCAAATGCTTAAAGGAAACATACAGGGAGATTTGGAGTGACACAATACATGGACTAATGGGAGTTCTTCTTCTTATATTGATTATCATTTCGTGAATGAAAAACTATTTTTGCGAATGTAGCTATTTACGAATAGAGAATACATCTTTAAGTAACCAAAGTATGTTAGTAGCAGTGTTTGCGCTTAAATCTAGAATTTGTTCAGCAGAGGTAATGACAAATTTGCACATACATCATAGGAAGCATGTAATTATTTGGAATCCTAATAGCGTGAAAAGCTTTAATTCTCTACTAGGCTTTTTTTTACCAAAATAGCACCATGGAGCATAGGTATAAAGTGCTCCAGGTAGAGTTATTCGATGCTTTCATTAGCAATAGGCTAAGGAAAATGCCCATAAATAAACATAGTGGCAGGATAAGAAAACCTATTTCTTCCACAGTGTGGCTGCAAAGAAAAAAAGAATTAAAACTAAACTTGAAACTAGGTAGGTTGTGAACTGTTTCAGTTGATATTAAAATTAAGAACGAGCGCAAATTGAGATCAGACTATTGTAATTGGATCAAATTGGATCAAAGCTTACCGACAAAAGCTTGCCCAATGGGATAGTGAAGCCATGTGAAGTACTTTGATTAAAAAGAGTTCTTGTAACTTTTGGTCATTTATTCAGAACTTACATTTTATCCAAACTGTTTTTCAGGCAAAGTCTATTCCTGAAAAGACTTGGGAAATGTATTTTACTGACTTTTTACAAAGTTCCAACTGGGTCAGAGTATTTGGATTTTGGCTATGAATTATGGACTCTTTGCTTTGGTATAGACTCCATTAGTACACTCATTAAGTCGTCCATGTCGCGAGCACTGGGTCCTAATGGACTTAGTAATAATGTTTTCATAAATGCATCCGATGTATGGGCAATTATTTTACACACCATGTTTTCGGATATCATTTTAAAACACCTGACACCTGCAGAATATTGTTTATTATTCCGATATGCAAAAAGGGGATAAAATGCGCTAGTAATTACCGCCCGATTGCTTTGTTGGACGCTGACAGTAAGTAGTTGGCAGCTCTTGTATTGAAGGATCTGGAAGCATAGGCAAACAAAGTTGGGCGCTTTGCTAAATTTGATACTGGCTCCAGAAAGGGTCATAGCACTTCTCTTTACAGGTTTCTAATTAATGCATTGGGACACTCTTCTAACCTCACACAGACTAAGCCCCTTTTATTTACCAGTATAGATTTATCATGTTTGGCATTTGACACAGTAAACTATGGCTGAAACTGACAGAATGGGGCATTCGGGTGGGACTTCTGAATATTTTGGTGCATTTACATGCAGGGACCAAACAAGAAACAGGTTAAACAAGCAGGGGAATACCACAAATAGGTGGATAGTGTTAGGGTAAATTCTGGGGTTGGCAGAGCATTACCTAGGGTCCGCTGACCTCCAGCTCTCGGAAGGCACTAACTCCTTCCAATGTCCCAAAGAAGTTGAGGTCCACACAAGGAGCAAAGGGTTACTGCTGTTTTATTATAGCAAACAAGCAGGGATCACACGCATGGGGCAAAATCCAGTCCAGGCACATCTCACCGATTTTGGGCTCGCAGGCCACTTTTGTACATTTGTGACGTCACAATCAGCGTCACTTATCAAAATCCTTCCCCGAACCTAATCCCACTACGGGTTGGTTCCCTGAGTGGTAGGTCCAGTATAGAAACATATAGTGTGCGGTGTTAGTGGTGGACACTGTGTCAGGTGGTAGACTTGGATCATCCCTAAAAATTGCTATCTGAAAAGTGTTACATTAGAGAGCCCGATGATAAACTGGGGATTCCCGCCGCTAGCCCCTTGCCCCCAGTGTCCTCATTGGTCAGATGGCGGGCCCCCAAGCCTGGGACTACCGTTGTTCCCAGCCCGCAAGACACCTGCTCTCATACAGTGTGCATCAACAAGGTGTGACTATGTGACAGTGTGTAACAATGGGGTACTTCTACTAATGCCATGAGAGCGGTCCATTCCCAATGGTTGCTGTAGGTGGATTGTTGCAATTTGTTGCGAGCTTGGTCCCAGATGTGAGACAGCCGCCTCTTTGCAGCTTCCAGGCCTTGGCACCGTGACAGTTCGGCCGAGTCAAGTGTGAGGAGACCATCAGTGAGGCCGAATTACTTCGATTTAATTTGTATTTTGGCTTGGAATATTCTCTCCTATAGCCTGTCTCACCGTGGCACAGTGGGTGAGGAATGTCACTTGCAACATCATGGCCTTGGGGCAGCGGTCCCTGCCAGGGCTAGTCTGCTTGCACAGAATCTTGTGGCTTGGGATGTCTGTGAGACGATTCTGGCTTGCTGAATTTTCCTAAGGCCTACTTCGGCTCTGATGTTTAAAGATGTAAAAGCAGGCGCTCTGTTACCAGTCTAGCTTCTCCTCCTAACACACGTTTTCATGACTTCATCAATCTTCAGGGCGGCTGAGTTTCTTAGTTATTTCAGGCAGGTCTGCATTTCTTTTTCAGGTGTGGCAAGTTAATTAGCTCTGAGGATTCTGGTACTTGTATTTTTCACACTTGATTTAGCTGGCAGGTGACTGGAAACAACTCCCTCCATAGCACAAATCTTCCCCTTGATGGGGGGAGAGGGAAAGCCATGGTTCTTCGGCTCTGATTATGTATTTGGCGTAATTGTCCATAGGGTTAGCACATAACATGGTCGGTCAGGTCCCTTGAGTGCTTCTGTCCATCCATAGGGTTAATAGCGTGTAGCATCTGCAAGCATATGCACAAACTATTCTGTCATCTTGCGTTTCTGCGGTGCTGTAGCGAGCCTAAGTGACAAAATAATAAACATGCAGACAGTATGTATATGTCACTGTCCTCTAGCTCCTAGAACTGCACGCGCGTGTTCTTCATGTGAATTGGTGTGTGAGTGCCCAGAATGTGCAGGTTGCACGTGTGCTTACTGTCTAACGCAGCTATGTCATCATGGTGTCTCTAACGACCTGCATAATCAGCTCCAGATTGGTCTTGACTTATGTCACTTGGTTTAGATAAGGTCCGCACCATCGCCAGGTTATATGGTTGGGTAACTGGGTACCGTTCACAGTGCGTGCTCATGCTGGGATTGGTGCATCCTCATACGGTCAGTGGTTATTCTGTCGGGGGTGCTTCGTTCCGTTGGGGGGCCGTTGGGAGGGAAGGGACACTCGGATTTTCCATCTTCAATAGTATGAATGGTTTATGACAAGGATGTGTTTTGGCTCCATGCTTGTTTAACCTGTATGTCTCGGACATGTGTGAGCCTGTGGTGAAAGTGGCTCTTGCACCCCCAACCATAGGTAAAACGAAAATGAGCTGGTTAACCTATACTGATGATGTCCTTGTTAGGCAGAATCCAGTGCAGTTCTCTTAGGGAGCACTACACCAGATTAGGACTACAGGTGAGAGCAATAAATCCCCTTTGGTATCAGTCCGTACCACAAAGATTTAGTTGGTAGCTGTGGCTGAGCAGTCAGACTTATCTCAGGAGGGAGATGAGCAGTATTCAGGGTTTACACAATAGGTATCACAGTACTATGGAACAAGGAAACACTGACCAAAGCTTTGTATCAAAAAGAGAATATATTTATTCTAAACACATCTAGTTCAACACATTAATCACAGTTGATAAAGTAAGTTAAGTTTAGTCAAGGAAAAGTATATACAACTCCCTATTCAATTGTAGACAAGTTTGCGGCAGAGTGAAAACTGAGCAAACCGGCACAGTGAATACCAACTACAAATGACACTCTAACAATTTACCGAAAGGGAGGGAAAGCACAAGTTAAACCAAAATATCTTCAGACACCCCCTAGCAACACTTCCCTGAAGTTTGGTGAACAAGTAATGCACTGTGACACTTTAGCAGAAAGATAAGTGAATGAAAACTGAGCAAAATGGCACTCCACAAGTTAAAACAGTAGGAAGGAAGAGGGGTTTAGAAGATTTTGGAGCATCAACACATTTCCTATTGAAAATCAATCTAGTGAGAGCAGATGTAACAAATAAGCCAGAGTCAATAGGCCTGAGCCAGAGTCAGTGGTACAGGACCAAGAGTTTAGGAGCAAAAATGTGAGGCGAAAGACAATGTTAAGAGAGAGGGCGGCCAACCCAAAAAGTAGATAAAGGATTTAAAACACCTTTAGGGCTACCACGGGGAAAGGGAGGCCTGGAGGAACAATGTACCTTAAACGTGAAGAAGTGGCTCCTGCGGTGGCGGTTGTTCCTGGTAGTTGCTGCAGTTCGAGGGGTCCAGCAGAGGAAGAGAGGCTCTTGTCGTGGAGGAAGGTTCGAGTCACTGCACTACCCAGGGATGAAACCAGCCGTGGTCCTGCCAAACAAAGTTTAAAAGGTACGCTCCTTTTAATCGCGGTCTGGTTTGATAGCTGCCTGGCTATCCCGTCTCAAAGTGCTGGGCACTGTCGAGTCGACCAAGGCAGGTCCGGAGAAGGGATGGGTGAACTGGTTGTTCCCACCAGCTCAAGGGAAGAAGGCTCTTTCGATGAAGATCTCCTCTCGTCGTGTGGAAGAAAAGTGGTGAGACGATCCGGCAGGGCTTCACCAGTGGTGTAGATGCTGAAGATGTCTGTGGCTTCTCTCCCCTTCAGTTCCGTAGTTCCAGTGGCGACACACAGTGGAGTGGTCTTCTTTGCGGGAGACCCTCCAGCCTATCAGGTCAGAGTGTGACCTGAGTTGCTGTGGCAACTCTGTCCAGGGGTTCTACTCCCCCTCCCAAACAGACCCACCCCAGACTCAGAGGTGCCGAAAGGAGGGCTTCTTGGCAGAAGCCTGCCAAAAGAGCGAACAAAGGATCCCCGACCTGGGTTAGGAGTATAGAGTAAGACCCGAGAAAGAAGTTATATTAAAGTTCTGGCAAATAAAACCTACCAGAGTAAAGTTAATAATAAAATAAACCGGTGGTATGTTGGAGGCTGTCAGTAAAAGTATTAGCCTCGAACAATGGGAAAATCCCATAGGGTAATATTCGCGGTTGAACATTTTTGGTAGTAACCACTGCCACCAGCCAGAAACTTTAGAGAGCGGGACTTTAAGGTACCCCCTTGAAAATGAACCCAAGGGAAAAACTATTAACCCTTTCCAGTACCTCCATAGTAAAATGGGTTGTACTGGTTAAATTCGTAAGATTTGACTAGTAAAGTCAATGGGGACGTTACATGCTCTGGGAGACAGTAGTCAGCCCCAGGGTATGGAGTCTATGTTTGGGGGTTGCTACGACACCCCTGTGTCACTGCACGGAGGGTGCTGTGTAACACGTGTGCATAAAGATGGTTCCTGTGGGTGAGAGAAAATCCCATAGGCATTAAACACAAAAAATAGCCTAGAACACACATAGCAAAAATGCCTAAGAGTGGGAAAAAGAGTCTCACTCTTAGCAGGTAAAAAGAAACAAACCCTTCAAGTCCAGCAAAACTGCTAGGGGACTCTATAGGTAAGGGAAATTAGCCATAAAATGAGAATCCTCCCTAACAGGCCTTTTGATGGATTATACTCGGATAGGGCTCCAGCGGTTGGTAAACACGTTTATTGATAATGATCTAAACCTGAATGCCTCGAAAACAAATATCAGGTTTAGGAAATATGGATTTAAGTGGTATGCTGGCACCCATGCCTTATCAATTACTAACGAGCTGACTTACTTGGGTAAGGTAACTATAACCTTTCCCTGTGTCCCATTTCAACGAAGATGATGTGGCCCTGAATGAAAATCATAGGCATCACAATGCTTATCACACATATAGAAGCAGAGGCATTGTTCTGTCACTGGTGAGGATACCAAACTCAGTGCTGATAAGTTTAAGCCACGCAGGCACTGGACGATAAGAATGCTGCTGCACCACAGAAGTCTGCTTACCTGCTGAAGTCACTAAGGCTGGGATTCATGAAAGAGTGAATCGTCGTACGAGTAAGATGTCTAGGCCTCTGGAGCTAGCATAAATCCCCATTGAAATCACAAGAAGAGCCTAGACACTTGTGCGGCAGTAGGTTTGGTACTACTTTCTACAATTCTGGTCTGTCGCCACACAGATCAGACAGATTAGTAAATGAATACATGAATGCAGTAAAGCATGCATAAATCCAGGATCCACCAAGGTTTGCCCACTATCCACAGCACGTATGCAGTAATTCTGGGGGTATAGCCGACGCACAGCCCTTGCCAGCATTTACAGCCACCATTGCAGAGCTAATGGCCACCATTCTTCCATGGATTTGTACTAATTACACCTAATTTCAAGTTCCAGAAGACCAGGAACCATTCATGCACATTGCCCAATTCAGGGAGAATTGACATACACAGTGGTGTTTGAGTCCTGATTTCCCCCCTGCGGTATGGTTGTTCGATTTGTGTCCAGGTAACGGTAAAACTCTGCATTTGTGTTTGTGTTGTCAAGAAGTTAGTCTCATTCTGTTTTATAATCTATATGTATAAAAGTCAAAATGTGTCTGTGGGTTTGTGGCTTGGCGAAGCGTTGTTCCTTATAAAATTCCACACCGTTTCACCAATCTGCACCAAAGTCTGCATAGTTACCTGTGAGGACCCTCCGGACATTACTGGCTGCATGACATTTGGGAACCGCAGCCCTTTCCCCGGATTTCAGCTAAAGTTAAAATGTGTTTGTGGTCTTCCGACAAAACCGTACGCCATGTTCACCTGGAAGGGAAACAAAAAATGTATGATCGGTTAATGGACCTAAGAGGCAAAGGTGAAGACGCGTAGCATTCCAGAAGCTTCAAAATTGTTGCCGCATCGGGTTGAATTACTTTTCCAGAGGATTTTTGTGAGATGGTGCCTGCCGACGAAGCTGTAAACAATGTTCACTAGGAAGGGAAACAAAATGTTTTCCTTCTAAACAAGCTTTACATTGCCATAAACCAAGTTCACAGGGAAGGGAAACAAAAATGTGCATTTCCTCAACCCGACCCGACACAAACAAACCTCAAGGTACCTATTGGACCTTGAAAACCACGTTTCAAGGCCCTAGAATGCACGGTTTCCGAGATATTGGCATGCCAGGGGGAGGCGACAGGTGAAGAGAGAGCACAGAAGGTCCCAGTATTCAGCAGCACACCATTTCTCACCTTCACCCAACGTCTGCTCCCGTGTATGTCAGTCAGCCACACCCGCCAATTCTCAGTACAGTTTACATGTGCAGTTTGGATATTACCCCAAGAAATGTCTACCTCTTGCTCGCAGCGAGCTGTTAATATTGCTGTTTTTTCCCCTAATACTCCAGGGAGATTTAAATGAGAAAATGGAAAAGTTGCAATGCAGAAGAACGTGAGAGCATTGTGAAAAAAAGCTGCTTGTTGTCTGCCGATTACGGGAATGTATTAAATGATTTGATCAGATTGCTCAAAGGTTGCACAAGGGCATTAAATAAGATTTCCAGTTTATTTCTGAAATAAAAACAGAATAACTTTCACTATGCGTGCAAAAGGAAAAGCCACACCACAGTGATCTTTCCGAAATACAGATCTAATTTAAAACTTGCTACAAAGTTGTTTTCTTTCCCTTACTTTATTTTTAATTCATATGAAGTGTATGGAGTGTCAGTGGAGTAACTTTGCTGAAAATGTTGGGGGTACATGACATCTAAAGAAAAGGTGCCCCAGCCAAATGAATGGGGACAAAATGGTGTGCCATGAAAGTTGAGGACAAACACCCCTGCCATGAAAGTTGAGGACAAACACCCCCGCCCCCCCTAAAATTACGCCCATGTGGAGTGTTGCCATTATCTGTAGAGCATAGCATTCACTGTTTGTTGCTGTCTGGGGTAGAATGTAAAAGCTCCCTGAGCTAACAGACTAAGCCAGTAGGATACGCGTTTCCTCCTCCTTCCCCCATTTCCCCTCAACTAAAACTTTAATACGCCATGACACCCCTCCCGCCACAGTGTGTTTCGCGTCTGTTGCTTGTATTCTATGTATTTTCTATCTCACAATGTAACTAGCGCCTAGATACCAAAGGATTCAGTGTACTGCAACACATGGAAAAATAAATAAATGATTCAGTGGTTTCTCTATTTTTTAGATGCAGGAGTATTTTAACTGATGCAGTGCTGGGTGAATTACGTTTTTGCTTCTGCGATCCTCCTCAGTTAAAGTGAATCTTTTAAGTAAACTTATAGCACTACAGCATCCTCTCTGAATGTGGCACTGGGGGCAATGTTTATTTGAAAAGAATGCAATCTCCTCAATGGCTACTAGTAAACAAAAGAAACGTTTTTTTTCCTTTCAGAAATATTGAGCACATGCGATGTTGGTAACACTGGATACAGTGTTCAGCAGGGTCTTTGTTTAATACGGTATTGTGGGAGCAAGCACGAGTAGGGTATGACTTAGTAACTATCTATTTCATTACAGCCAATTTAAAAGTGATTCAACAATGAAAACACGTGTGCTGTGCTTAATATCCAGAGGTGTTTAGAATTTAAGAAAACGTGTTCTGGGTGCACAACCAGGTTTCAAACAGGCCGCTTTGTACAATTAGGTCATAACTTCAGACCTGTTGTTGTGGTCTTTGGAACGTAAATGAAGGTGTGGAGGTGTGTTTTTTCTTCACTTTCCCGATTTAGGCATTTTTGAGAATTTGAATGGATTGATAATCTTCTGCCATACTCTTTAGCGAACAGGCCACACTCGTCTGCGTATTGGATTACTCGGATTTTCCAAGCTAAAGCCGTACGGTGGCCTTATATTTACAAATGTGGCGAACATCTGCTTGTTTTGGTAGGTGCTTAGTCAAAACATTACACACACGCGCGTGCACACAAACATACACGCATCACTGTTTACAATATCATTTAGGCGTTATTGATTGTAATTAGTGTTGTGGTATGTAACCTAAGATTTATAAAGCCAGCCTCGGCTGTTTCCTTGTCTAAACATAACTATATGATATCGGTTAAATTGAGCCCTCCTTGTATTTTGACCAGTTTTAGTGGGCTTATGATTATTTTGGTGTAATGCATGTATGTCTCTGTAACAGGACATGGGACATTGACAAACAGAGCACAACTGTTGCTCTGTATTTGCATCAATATGATTTAATCAGCAACAGTTTCCTTTTTCGATTGGTAGCAAGAGAAATTAGTGATTTACAGGTTTCTGGACAAGAGCAGCTGATTTCCTCTGTAAATATTTTACAACCTCAGCCATTTAGTGTATAGTCTTAGTCTGTATAGTTTTAGCCGTTACAATAAAAATATTCAAATAAAAATACAACCACTAATTTTAAAATTTAAACATTGCAAAAAGGTAATTTTCTATCAAAAATTAAAAATACAATTAATTTCACTCCATCTCTTTCCACGATGACAATACATAGGAAACCATTTTTACCAGCTCATTGTCGTTAGTCATTGCACATAAAGTAATAGCAGCAAGCCAATACCATACACATTTCTATCAGACACAGCCCAGGGGAATTGGAATTCTTTATTGTATAGGGGGCAAGTAAGGAAATAATGCAGTCGTGTCCTTAGAAAAACGATCAGTGGCGCATTCTGCCATCCTTGTTGATCCCCTTACATTACCTGGTCAAACAGAGATTTTGCAAGGTGAAACTACATATGGAGACTCCATGTCCGATACTTCTCCATGCCCCACAATCTCCAAAAGGAGTACATGGCAATACTATTTTAGAAATGTGGAGCACTGCTCATGCAAATTGGGGGGATTCTCCATTTTGAGATGTCAGCACAAGATTATTTTGTCGTATTCTTGCACTGCATGAGGATTGCACGAGTAGAGCAAAATGTAATGTGCAAGAGAATTGATTTGGCCAGTAGAGGTGGTTTTATCGTGATGCAGTTAAAAGGCCACTTTGATGGGAGGGTGCATTGAATAACTGAAGGTATCACAGGAAATTGGGTAAACAACTATGCACAGTGATCATGTAGACCTGTCACATGTCCCAGTTCCAAGTACTCTCAGTTCAACCATAGAAACTGATGTCTGACTTATGTCAGAAGAGACAAACAGGGGTATTATTGTAGGCTGCTGACTGCAGGACTGATTCTGTACTGTGCTTTAGGTAAGTAGGAAGTGCCAACTGTCAGTCTTTCCTACTATTTCAACTGGCAGTGACCATGCTCCTTAGGGCTGTGCATACGGATTGCCACCTGTTTCTAAATCCATTGACCTCTTTGTAGTGGTTATCGATACCTGCTTAGGGAGTCTGAAATTAAAATCGTGTTTCCGCTTCACCTTTCCCAATACAGGGCTTATCTGGAAATCCTCTGTTATTACAGAGGGATTTGCACATGAGCTGTGCAAGTGATTCACAAGCCTATGTTCTAACCATGTTACCCAACAGAAAGCATGTTTACAAAAGGAATTCTTCAGTTGGAAGAAACGTCCCTATACGTTGGCATCAACTGGCATGGCAGAGAACTCCTATGAAACTCCTAATGTATATGTAGCCTTGGCCCCACGGGCCCAGCTAGTAGGGACTATGTGGTTGTCCCCTAAGGAAACACCTAGAAATAAAGACACAGACACCAGGGTAATAAAAGTAGGTGTTTATGTGTTTGTGTACGTACACGTACATGTGATCGCGATCAAACCACCCAGCCCACCATGGGGTTGGATGGAATATTTAATAAAGAAGGAAAAGAACAATGGTGCAGAATGGGCTGGGCAAGGGTGAAAATAATCCAGAAATATTTAAAACAAAAGGACAGTAGGAAGGAGTTAAGAGAAAGGAGAGAGAAAAGAAAAAGACTTGCTTGGGGGGGTCGCTGCCTTGAGCAGGGCCTACATCTAGAAAAGGAGCCGGATGGCACATTGGGGCACCCACAGAGACTAACCCAGGCGGCCAAACAGCTGTTATCCAGCAGCCTGACAGGATTGGCCCAACAGTTTCAAGGGTCCAGGAAGCATGCCTGGTGCAGACTGGGCCGAAAAAGAACCGCCCAGCATGGGCCGCCTCATGGCCAGCAAGACAGGCCCTTCTTAAGTCTTCCTGGGCTGCGTAGGCCAGGCGAAGCCCGGGAGGTGAAGAGCAGAGAAGCCCTCTCCACCCAGGTGGGTGGATCGGTGAAGAAAAGTTTTGGGTTGGTCTCACCAGTCAACCTCGGTGAAGAGGAGAAAGGAGGAAGTCCTTGGCTGTTCCGTTGGGCAGTCTGGGTGAAGGAAAGCCCTGGGCATCCAGCAGAGCAGCACAGGGGAAGGCAGCAGCCCTTTCCCTGCATCTAACGATGCGTTGCTGTGGGGGCGGGTGTGGATGAAGAGAAGGATGCGCTGCAGGGATCTGCAACTTCTCCACCTGACATTACAGTGGCTGCAGTAGCAGCGGTGATCACCGGGGATACAACCTGAATCAAATATGGCAGCACGGGCCACGCAGTGATGGCCCCCATGCTAGTGGGGACCATGCAAAGATTTAAAAGTATGCTGTGGGTGCAGCAGTGACTCGGGTGGGCCCCCGAGTCAGTGGGGCCGACCTAGAAGTTTCTAAAGGGTTGCAGGGCCAACCAAAAGATGCAAAAGAGCCACAGGAGCGGCATTAGTATGGGATGGTCCACCAAGCAAGCAGAGGGTACCCAGGAACTTTGTAAAGAGAGCAAGCTGCGAAGTGAGTGTGGGTGGCCCCAAATGGTGGAGGTACCACCCCAAATAAAGTAGAGGGACCAGACCCCATCATCCATACTCAGGAGACCGGTCCCGATCATCACAGTAACCAAACAGCCTCCAGCCAGTGTTGCCACCAGCACAGAGACAGCCCTGCAAGCAGCCAGCCCACAGATAGCATCACCACCAGAAACAGACCTTAAGGTACAGTGAGGAGAGTGAGTGACTGCAGCAGTCACCCCTATTGTGACAGTGTTTTCTGTGTGTTATATGTTGTATGTAGATATATATACACTGAAAAAACTTTGTTAAAGTGACATTATGGTAAAGTTGCACTAATAAAAACCTATGAAATTCAATTAAACATTGTTAAAGGGACATTATGGTTACAAGAAAAACCGAAAACCCCCAGAAATTTGCCAGTTCCCATGTGTGGCATGACGGGTTTGCGAACGTGTACGCACTTCGCGAACGGATCTGTGCATTGTGAACAGTTTGGAACTTTTCAGCTCATCTAGGAACTCTGAAGCTCAAAATGTACCCTTCCACAGCTCATACGCTGATTCTTACTCATTATCCATTAACAATCTAGCACATACTTGGAAGTATATTAGGAAAACTGCTATTTATCTTAAAAATGCCATCCCTCCTCCCAAAGAGCCACCACCACCACCAGCTGGAGGACCTGCACAACGAAAGAAGCACAATACTTCAAAAGACAATGAAGAGTACCAGGAATATGAGGTAGAGGAAGTGCCTACCTGTCTTCCTCTACCTCATCTTCCTCAACCAATACTGTAACCACACAGCCTACTTCTGCGGGACACAAAATCCCACCAGCTACCTTGCAACCTATAAAAGAGCCTGTTTATCCATATTGTTCGAAGACAACAGTGCTCTGTATATACTGCAACACACCACTCTGCAGGGGCAGCATTTCTGAAGTGCTTTTGAAGCTGTAATCAAGGAGCATGAGAAACACTGCCCCCTACCTTAGATGTAACACACATGTAACATCTTCCCCTGTCCACCTGCCATATGGTTGGTGCTCCTTCCCTCATTTCTCTCCCCACCTTACTTTTTGACCTGGCCTGCACACACAAAAAAAAATAGATCAACATAAAAAATATAACTAAAAGAATAAGCTTATAGACTGCATCCACTTTACAGTATTTAGATTCAATAAGATTCTCCAACATTCCCATTAGTATTTTCTACCATGCTAATGGAAATAATGGACAGTTGTATACTACTGAAAAAGAAAAAAGCACATAAACAATTTTCTGTCCGAATTTCTTCTCTCAGGTATACAATAAACACCATAATCCATTGCCCTTTATGACTATCCACAGTCTGCCTACTCCCCTGTCTAGCCCATACCTTATTAGAAAACCTGGATTGCACATGCACACCATCACACAAGACAGCCCTTCTACTCTTTTTACTGTTATGTTTGTAACACTCCTCATTGCCTACTTTAAACCATTCACACATATATCCACCAATCAGTTAAAACATCTCTACATATAGCCTATCAACATATTAATCTTCCACCCTCCAACTGCCACTTAACAATCTTCTACAAATCTTTTGCATCTGCCTTCCCCATACTTATACCAACAAATTATAGTGCTCCTATAAATGCACATATGTATTGTGCAGTGAGAGAACTCCATAAATAAAAGGGGCAGTATGGATGGACAAATGTTCATGGGAGCCCAGGAAGAAAGTGGCAAGGGATGCCAAGGTGGGAGGCCACTAGCTAACTGCCAAGTCCCAAGGGTGGGGTACATTTTAACCGTAACGTCCCTTTAACAACATTTTTTCTGTCAATTGAATAGGTTTTTATAAGTGAAAATGTTTCTTAATGTTACCACACTATATATGTTATTCATAATTCCTCTTTTGACGTATATCAAACAACTATAACTCTCCTTTAACAAACCTATTTTTTTGCAATGCATACTTGTGTATTGTTAGCAGCAGTGTATGCTGGGGATGCAAGTCATTGTTCAATTGCCTAGGGTATGATGCTCGACCATGACCCCAGCCCCACCAAAGCACCCCCATTATCCACTGTACCTACCCAGCATCCTAGTTCAGTGTCCACTATACCATCATAATGTAACCAATGGCCAGTGCTCATGGCTTGTATGGCCAGTCTCCACAATCCATGGGGCATTTGCTTTGGCCATGCTGCATACCCCCATAGGCAGATCAGAGTAGACATGTGTCCTTGCTGAGGGCCATGCCCACTGCCGGAAATTTATGTCACTATTTTTTGTACTTAGGTTTTGACACTTTCAAAAAAGTAAAACAGGTCCTTGCTGATGCTCCTCGCGTAGGTTTGATGCAATCCCGTCCAGCACTCCATGTAACAGCCGCGAGCAGAATTTCTTTTACCATTTAAACCTAGATCTTCGGCCATGCCGCATGGCCCAATCTGTAAATCAGATTAGGCATTTGTCCATGACGAGGGCAAGGCCCATTGTCCATACACCAAACGTATATCACTATTTGTAGTGCTTGCATGTGGACACTTTGGAAAAATAAAACACAAAACAGTTTTGCAAAAGCATGCTTTCAGGTCCATAGTGATGCTGCTCGTGCAGGTTTGTTGTAATTCAGTGCAGCATTTCAGGCTGTAGCCGCAAGCAAAATATTTTTTCCCATTCAAACCTAGAAATTAGGCCATGCTGCATGCCCCAATATTTAAATCAGAGTACAGGATTATCCAATAATTGCAGGGCGGTGGAATGGGTAGATCTCTGCACTTCATCTAGTACTTTAAACGAATTACCCTGCTGCTATTGTTGGGGTTCTTTTGTGAAGGTGCCCTTCCTTCTTCAAGTGTTAGGTTTCAAATAGGAGAGTGAGCCCTGGTCACCTTAGCTCTGGATTATTCAATAAGTAACTATTGTCATAATAAAGCAGTCTTGAAAACCATTGATGATGCTATATTTATTGATAGAAGTCAGCCAGTACGTGTTTCGACTCTCTAAGGTCTTTCTCAGTGCGTGTGGATTGTGGGCCCGTAATTGCTGCAAGGTTGTGGAAATGAGTCTGGCATGCAATCTCAATATCCTGTCCCAGTATGGTCGTAAATAAAGGTGGTTAATGATTTGAAGGGGGTGGCCTTGTGACCACGTGGGCACATGGTTCGGCGTCCTCAGTAATTATCTGCTGATTGGCATTGTCTGGAAGTCTATGCATCGATAGTCACATTGATCTGTTGATGGAATCCTGTGCCGCACTTAGAGCTGTAGCCACAGGCAGATTTAAATTCCCATTCAAACCTATTCCTATTTTTGTTAACCACTTAGTGATTCCCTGGCAGCCATGCCCACTTTAATCCCATTGCCAGTCCCTCGTGTCATGGTCAGTATCCATATTGTCTGAGTCATGGCCTTTGGCCTTTGTCCATGACTCAGACAATCTGGACTCTGCCCTTGGTCACAGTCCATGACATGTACAATCTGACCACTGCCCATGACTCGTACAACCTAGCCACTGGCCATGGCCACAGGCTATACCTTAGTCACCAAAAGTATATCTTAATTTTTTATACCTACATTATGACACTTTTCAAAAAATAAAACACAGACACATTTGCAAAACCATGCGTTTAGGTCCTTGACAATGCTCCTTGACAAAATCCATTCAGACTTTGCACAAACATTCAAGGTTGGGTCTATAGTCTTTCTAAAAACGTTTGTACACATTCCTTAAACGGCAACAAAGTTATAAGCCATCTAAAAATGTTCAAACCCCCCTCTAATGTTGCCCCCCTCTTCACAAAATCCCACCAAACTTTGCAAAAGCATTCAAATCTGGGTCTTAAATCTTTGTGCAGGTTCGTGAAACAGCACCACATTTATAAGCCTTTCAAATATTTTGGTACTGCCCTCTAATTTTGTTCCCTCTTGGCAAATCAGCACCATACTTTGTAGAACCAGTCAAGGTCAGATCTAAAATGATATCACATGCAGTTTCATTTAGTGGCGCCAAAGTTATAAGCCATCCAAAAACTGATTTTCACCAACCCTGCAATGCAAAAATATGCATGGATGCCCCCGAACATCTGAAATGTTCGCTAACATTACAGGGCTGTCCCGAACTGTTTGCGAACTTCGAAGGAGGAAAGCCACCAGTATTTTGGCTTTTTATGGCCATATACCATCCCATCCTCATCACCCCTCACCTCGACAGAGATTGTTTCATTAGTTTGACAAGTGCAATGTTGTGTTTTTTAATATGGTTTACCGCACTATCCGCGGACACCGCGGATCCAACATGGCGACCGTTTCAAAAAATATGACGCACCTCACGTTTTTAATTGCGCAATCAGCGGGCGCTTACAATGTCCACAGACATCACGCCACTTTCTGATTGGTTCTGGAGGGTGTCCTCAGAGCAAATAGGGAAGTGAATCCGCGGTCCGAACCAAGATATCACTAATGTATTTTACCTACATTTTGGCTGTTTTTAAAAACCTACAGGACAGATTTACACCAAAATTACAAAAGCAGGCTTTCGGGAACAAGCCGCTGCTCCTGCTGCAATTTTTGTGAAAATCCATCCAGCTGTTTGTGCTTTTTTTCCCATTGTATCATGAGGAAAACCACACATTTTGGGACCCCACTTATAACTTTGCCCCCCTGGACAAAACCTCACCAAAATTTGGTTATGTAGGGTAATTGCTAAATAGGGGGACGTGTAGAGTTGGGGTAATTATTAGGGGGTATGTTATGTTGGTTTAAAAGTTAAGTAGAGGTAGGACATATGTATAGCTATTAATTAGAAAAGAGGGTAAAGCGGAGGTACCTTGGGGTGAGGTAGTGGGATAGTGTGGGGGCCTGCCCGAGGCTGCTTAGTGAGATGGGACCACCCACAGAGGCCATCCTCTGTCCTTAGACTCAATGTGCATGGTACCGGAGTATAGGTATGGGGTCTATTGCGTCAGACTTACCCTAAGGGTCCCATAGACGCCTGCAAGGAAGGGTGGGCTGACATAGCAGATATCCAGCTAGTTGGTGCTCATGACAGGAGAATCCTAGGGCATCGGAAATGGAAAAGTAATAAAGGTTAATTGGTGTAATAAATGTTGGGATCCCTATAAAATTTACTCTGGTGTGATATCGATAAGTAATCTAAGATCTCAGGGCGTGGTCCATCTCGTATTCTCAGCAACTTTATGTTGGCAGGTGCAGTGCCCCTTCCTACGCAGCAGGGCTTGGGATGGTGATATCCATGGGAACTGTCACTGACTTAGTCCGGGAATGGATGCTCTCTGGCTTGGGTTTGAGCCAGGAAACTGGCTACGTAAACATCATTTACACATCATTTTGAAATGTGTGCACTACATGGCACACCAAAAGAAAAGTGAAGAATCCAAAAGGGAAATAGCTCCGCCTTCGACAAGAATGTGTCACAGAATTGCCCTGGTCACCACTACAAATGAGCTCATTTTGTCACTAACCAAGGTTAAAAAAGAGCATTGATTTAGAACATGCAAAAATGTGAAATCTGAAGATGTGGAAACAATATGGAGTGTTAACCTCAACAGTTGGCATTTTGCACGGGTTAACGCTTGCGCATGTTTGATAGTCGTCGTGATGACGTTGGTTTGGCTCTGTGTAACCAAACTTTGTCTTCAGGGGTCAGTTAATAACAACAAATGCAATTAAATTGTGCAATGTTTAGTGCACCTTGTTCTATTCTGAAGGAGTAATTGAAGACCCTTCTTCTCTAACACCACTTCTTTGACGCCACCCCTTCAGGTGTGTGCCCGCAGAAAGATAATTCCTTTGTACCACAATACACTGGACTGGTAAGAGTTAAATGGGTTATCGAATTGTGGCCGTGGCTTTCAAGAAAGAATTGGAAAATTATTCATAGAAATACAAGGAAAAGGTAAAAAAATAGAATTTGATCCGTAGCAGCCGGCAGCTAATGCCAGTCGAAGTGAATCAGCCTGCATTGAATGGTGAATTCCGTTGGGAATGTACTGTTCAGTTCTTGGGAGTCAATATTATTCTATACCTAAAGAAATCTCCGCTAATCTATTTTGAGCACAAATGTATTCAATCCTTTGAGGAGAAAATCACTTACATCAGCAATCCGTTGGAAAAAATGATTGTATCTATACAAGAAAGAGCATTTACTTTGTCGGATTTAAATGCTTAATGTTGCATTACAAAAAAAAAATGTAAACAGCAGATTTCATTGGTTGTAACGAACTAAACGTCAATGTGTCCATTATCGCATATGTCAATGCATTTTCCAGAAAATGAATAAAACATGTTTTTTTAGCAGGCCATTGTAAACTGCCAGATTGTGTGTGTCTTGTTCCAACTGAGAAGTAAAGGTTTACATTAATGTTGCTGTTTGAGAAACCTGATCCAAAACGCAACATGCTAAGTGAAGAGTCCAAAATAGCACAAATTAGAAAAATGCGGTTACACAAAACATGAAGTCTGGAACAATAGAAACAGTACTCTTCAGAATTATATTAAACTAAGTTGGGATTAGTAAAGTTGAATTTAAAATGGTTTAAACAGGTTTGTGTCTCAAAACTGCAATATATGGGAGTAGTTTGAACAGGTGTCACAGATGGCCACGAATATACCAACCCCTTTGAAAGACAGTTCAATCATTTTGACGAGGGAAACGCTAAGGGCCGTCGCTCTTTCTTTTGTCTCCCGTGGGCTTTTCCTTCCATAGCCCAATCATCCCTAGATTCCAAGGAGGTCACCAGAGATCGGTAGCCCATAGTTTGTAGGGTCTGGCTTGCTATCAGTAATAGCCTTAAGACAATCACCTTATCGCTCTTGCTACCTATGGGTATTTCTTAGTGGATGCTAACTCTGGTTACCGCAAGACTAAAAGATCTCAAGAAGCGATGCATCCAATCACCCTGGTCTCTCTTTTCCTCTCACGCTGTTGTACTTCTTTCCCTGATGTTCTCTTCTTCTTCTGTTCCCTTCTGCCTAATCTCCTCCTCTCTCACTCCTTTTTTCTCTCACGTTGATGTTCTTCTGTCTACAACTGCTCTGTCTGCTCTTTACTACTATCCTTTTGTCTAACCCTCTCATCTCCACCTGTTTACTAATCTTCACTCCACTACTCTCCCTTCTCCGCTGCACTACTCTCCCCCACCACTCTTTACTACACTACAGACTACATCCCCTTCTTCCACAGTCACCCCCTTTCACTGTCACCTTTCTAACTCTGCCACACTTACTTCCCTACACCCCTACTTAGTCTCAATTGCCCTCCCCACCATAGATGCACTACAGTACAACTTTATTTCACCAGCTAATACCTCACCATGCACATGATCTCAATATTTTTCCTCCACTTCACCATTCTCTCTCTTCCTGGTCTCTCGGTCCACCTCCTCACTTGACATCACTGAGCAACCCACACATCCCAGGTTCCAGGGTCCCTTTTTATTCTCCTCACCCCCCTTCCATTGGTCCTGGTGCTCACCTCGTTCCCCAGACCAATCACTAGCCATAAGTCATATTATAAAGGTAATGTTCCCCAAGACAATCCAAGAAATAAGGCGAAGTAATCAAAAATAGAGTGCACAACATGCAAGAAAAAAATGTATTTGCAAATACGGCTGGGGGGAGGATGCCAGAGAGCTCTGTGGAACTTAACTGAAAAACGAACTGAACATGGCCATTCTGGGCTACAATATTTAAGACGGAAAATGGCAACATTAGCATATTCTCCAAGTGCAACATGAATTCTAATCCTAGCATTTCAGTTGGTTACTCGTCATCAAGCCCCTAAAGAACACTATGATTCGATGTTCCCCTTCATGTGACCCTTCAAAATATCACCCCTCAAACGTGACATAATTTTGATAGCAGGAAATGTTGCATTGCCATTGGTTGGCACTCTTCATGGTGCGATTTATTAAAAAAAGCTCTGCCCTATTTGGACAGGGACACCTGAGACAGCTTGGCCTGTAGCATCCCACGCAGACGGACCAATGATATTGTGAGTGGAAATCAGTGAAGTCAAAACTTTGTTTCATCCCATGGAACACCACAATCCCGTCTCTGTAATTGGCCCTCTGACCTTCCACCCCCTGCACCTGCAACTCCCGTTTCAGGACATGTTGCCAACCCTGCATCTGACCCTTTACGTATCTTCTCACAATGAATGGCTTCATGAAAAAATCTTTGTGTGGCCCTGCTTCTGGGAATTATTTCTTTCTATTTATTTGTTTCACCAAGGCACTTTTACCTCTGAACCATATGCCCTGGGCGGTGCTGTGCTCACATCCCAGTTCTTCAATTCGGCAATGCTATTGTGTGGGCTTTCTGGTGCGTCCCGCTCACTGTGTCCTTCACAACCATTATGTATTCACTCAACAATCGTGTGGGAAGGCCTCTGCTGTGTTGAGTCTCATTTCAGGCTCCTGAGAACTTTCTCCCTTGCAAAAATTAACTGGACACCAATCTGCATGCCTTGCCATCCCGATGTTGGTTGCTTGGCGTTTTCTGTCCAACAGCATGAATAAACCTCCAATTAAATGACAATAGTTTGAAAATGTGTCCTAGCAGAATGGAATAGGAAAATATACAGCCTTTAGCACTGGTGTAATTTAACATGGTGCTTAATACCTCATCTAACAGCTACACTTTACTAAACCCCCTCACCCCTACACAATCAAAATAAATCCATACTACATAAGCTTGTCCAATACGATAAATGCAATAAAAAGAATGTAAATAAATACTTTTTCTGCACATGGTTTTCTTCTATGCAGCACACAGCCTAAAGCTCCCTGAAGTGTGGCAAAACTACATCTATTCTAACTACAATGTCGCACCACGGGAAACACGTCACACCTAAATCACTAACAGGGGACTGATGCCTTGCTTAAAGAGTTTTCTTATCTTGGCCAAGTCGATTTTAAAAACATTTTTAATGGTACCTGTATCAATTCCTGATGAGATCTAGATGCATGCAAAAAACTAAAGAACTCTAAGTGGCCAATTATGAGAGATTTGGTCCTAAAAAATGTCTTTTGCCTTATGGGAAAGGTCCATGCTAAAAACGGTTCAAAATGCAGTCAAAGTAAACAAAATTTTAAATATGAAACCATCAATGGAAAATTCAGAACTTTTCCTTGCAGAGGAGGCTACTGCAACATTTTTCTGTAGCAAATATGTTGAGTACCTAAATTATTAAAGTGTTTCCAGTAGTAACCATTTTGGTGTCCACATTTTCAGAAATTCCTTTTTGGTTCATGCATGGTTCCATGAAGTGAGCTTCGCAAATCGGAGCAATCTCTCTACCTTCTTGTGCAGGTTTGGAATGAACCTGACAAGAGTTGTTTGCTGTAGGTGAGAGCAACAGTGGCCCATGATGTTTTGCTTGGGTAACACACCTTTTGGACATTCAGCCCGCCCCCAAATAATTGTTCTGCCCTGGAGAGAACTTAACAAAACCTAGAAAAGGTTCAGAGATGTATGCCAATGTATTTGTAAGTTCTGTGCAGATTTGCTGGAACACCCCAAAGTTATAAGCATCTGAAAAAGTGTCGATCAAATTAGGTGTCTAACTTAACCAAAACTGCACTCATTGCTGCCAACTCAGAAAATCTTCCTCTAAAGTTTGAGCTCTTCCTTGAAAGATTTGGGAAGCAACTGATCTAGTAATTCCTCTGCTTATTGTTCATAGTTGTATTGACAAGTACCTGAAACTTTCCAAATAAATATTCACACAACTCTGAATTTATTTGGAAAGTTTAGCAAAAGGCACAGTTATCCCAGGGAGCAAACACTGCTATCACTTCATGCAGTCTTTGTTTTTTTAATATGTTACGTTTCGACCTGTGAAGACGGTCAAGGAGGAGGTGGGTGAGGCAGTGGCAGAAAGACCTAGGCCGTGCCCTTAGGATGACAACCGTGCAAAATCACATTCACCGCTGGCATGCTGGAGTTTATCGGGAGAATGATTACCCTGCCTCCTCTGGACGTACCAGCGACCTGACTGCCCCCACAACTCCCTGGGGTTGAAAAACTGGTTCGGGGAATCATGCCACTGGCAACACCCACATTTGGACAGAATCCCTGGGTCGGATGAGTTATGCAGGCACCCATTGCCTGAATTGCCTGGTGGCTGTAAGCCAGCGACAACAGGACTATTGAGTAGATCTGGCCACCATGTAGAAACGCATGCAGCTGCACCATCTTTGACTTAAGTAGGTCGCTATACAGGGGGAAGGAATCCTGCTCAAAACTGTTTCTCTAACCCACAAATGTCTCAATAATGCTGACCCAATTTATCTCGCGGAGAGAATAGTCATAAAATCCTCTTCACGCCCCACTAGGTCAGTCAATTCATTGTGCCTGGTTGTTCCAAGATTCAAACTAAAAAAAGCAGGGGTCAGCAGCTTCCCTGTTATGGCGGCAACAACCTGGAACACCTTCCCTCCAGCCTTGAGAGCAGACTGATCCTTCTCTCACTTTAGATGAAATAACATGAATTGGCTCGTAGCAAAGGAACTCTGATACACCCAGGATTGACTTAGACTTGATCTACTGTTGCTACATGATGACCTCCCTGACACTGTAACCATTGCCTCGGACGGTTAAATATGTGATTTTAATTTGTTCCCTTTCAGCCTTATCCTGTATATTCGCTTGATTATACTCATTGTTAATATTGTAAAATTAACTGTATCCAATGTAATCTATGCCTAAAGTATACTTGTATCTTTCTGTAACTGCGCCCAGATACCTTTGGGTTTGGTGCACCATATAAATGAATAAACAAACAAACAAACGGCGGTCATAGAGGAGGGATTGCCTTTGCAGGAAGACTCCCCACATGCAAAAATGGTAGTGGTCTGTGGCAACTTGTGAACATACGAGAGTGGCATTTTCAGCTCACTGAAAGAGTCAAACTACTTGTGGGTGGCTGTGTCCTCTAAGAGTCAGTGAATTGTAGTGGGTGGCGGTACCTTGAGTGTGCCCAAGAACTTTTATTTGACAAGTGGTGCTTGTAATAGTGACAACAGTAGGATTCAAAAACATTACTAGCACAATAAGCAAGTGCATGTGTAAACTGGGATCTGGTCTGGGCTTCTTAGTTGCTAATACAGCCATCAGTATCCCAATCGCACATGCCACACTGTAACCCTGCTATGCTGCTATTCACCAAATCATCATGATCCAGGCTGTTAGCTATAGGTAGATGTTGTTCCATAGTCCTCTGCAATGAAAAGACTGTCCATTTTCATGAATGCCAGTTGTTAAAGATGAGTACTGCAAAGCGTCTTCTGCGGTTAGAGCAATGGCCCTGGCCACAGTAAACTCTCTTGGGCTGCATATTTGTATTGGGCAGCACAGCGATTCAACAGCAACTTGCACAAGTGCCACTGGGCAGACGGACTGCTTTTTGTACTAATACGGTGCTGAGGAATTCACTTAACTCATGAAGTATCCAGGAAATGGGCATCAAGCCACTCTGTGGCAGATGGTCTGCTCTTTGGTCGTCTTGATGATACGTCTGTATTCATGATGTCCTTGTCACTGAAGAGTGTATCCCGCGGCTTCTGCTTACTATGGGTTGTCCATGCACTAATCACAAAGCTTTCTGCAAGTGTCAGGGGTGTACTACCCATTAAGGCAGTCAATTTTGGGCCTCACATTCCTCCGAAAATTGGCAACATTTGGGCCATATTGTTCTTCCTGCCTGCGTTTTTTTTCTTCCTTTGTTGCAAGTTATGCAGCAAAATATTTTTCACATTTGCACAGGGTCTCCTTCTCAGGAAGTTTGCTGCAAGTCGATCCCTGACACATGCAAATCATTAGCAGCCACTTTACCTTGAAACGTGAACCCAAAAATGATACCAGCAGGTACTCGATATTGCCTTTAGTTCAAACTGCGTATCACCAGGCAAGGTTCGAAACCAGTCCCTCACCAGCTGTGCCGCGCATTGTCACCAGCCAAGGCATTGATCAGAACCATGTTGGTCAGTTTCAGTTTAAGCAGGTACACCAAAAAGGGAGAATCTCACTGAAGTAAGCATTCTGATGGCTAACCCGATTGGTGGCATCCTTTCAATGTTGTATCACAGTGCAGACATTAGACAGAGGCTTCCACTGGCACACTATTGAAAATGCCCATAAGCCAGGAGGTACCTATTGGTATCTTTAATTCAAACTGCATCGCCGCGCAAATTTAAAAACTGGTCTCGCACCAGCTGTGCTGCTTTCGGGTCCCCAGCCAAGGCAGGGCCCAGAGCCATGTTGGTCAGTTTCAGCTTAAGCCAGTAAACTGTTGTAGCACAGTTGCAGAGATTAGGCATTGGCACACTCCATTGTGAAATGTAGAGTTCCACTAGCTGACCACTGTTGTCTCCAGGATGTGCAGTGGCAACTTGTGATGCACCTGCAGTTGACACAGTTTTTGGCATGGTCTGGGCCACAGTGACAATTTTTTCACATGCTCGTAACTGCTTATAAAGTGTGTGACCACAAGTTGAAGAAAATGGCAGGGGACATGCATTATCTTGCCAATTGTGTTGAGCAGCAAGGACATTCGATACACTGTCTATGGCCACATAGCCCAAATGCAAATTGTGAGGCCTTGGCCACTGTGCCTCCACCTCCTTCAATTCTTACCAGGTATCAACTCCCCTCTGGCTTCTGCCCTGAAACTCTTGAATGCACAGTGATGCCTGGTTCAGAACTGCTTACACCTCTGACCCCTTGAGATTCCCTGAGAGCCTTATTAGTACGTATAGGATGGAACAGCCACCCATGTTGGCCAGCCACCCCTCAACAATACAATTTCAGGACTCCAAACAAAAATTGAGGACAAATGCCAACAACTCTCGAATAACAAGGTCACCAACCCCAGCCCACCCACGCCAATCAATACTAGCTCTGGCTTCTCGTTTAAGAAAGTCACTATCCCAGAAGGCCAAAAAATCATCACTTCCTTGAAACCCTCAAACTGCAAAGGAGACAGCTGCACAGATCATAAAAGATGCAGCCAGAGAGCTCTCCCCCTTGCTCACCAAACTCATCAACCTATCCTTCACCAATAACTCGATCACTAGCAACTTAAAACAATCATGGGTTCTCCCACTCCTAAAAAAACAATCTCTCGACCCGGCCATTCCCACCAAC
The DNA here is from genome assembly GCF_040938575.1 of Ambystoma mexicanum. Lineage (NCBI taxonomy): Eukaryota > Metazoa > Chordata > Amphibia > Caudata > Ambystomatidae > Ambystoma > Ambystoma mexicanum. The sequence goes on along the minus strand of NC_090933.1, from coordinate 19,224,589 downwards.
TACAGGCCCATCACCACAGTCCCCTTCCTACTAAAAATCCTGGACAGAGTTGCCTACATCCAAATTCAGGAATACTTGGAATCCAACCAACTGCTAGGAATACGCCAATCTGGCTTCAGACCTCAACACGGAACAGAAACCACCCTTGTTGATCTCAAAAGCCAGATTGATTAAATTAAAGACAAAGGCAATGCCACAATCCTTCTCCTACTAGACCTCTCAGCGGCTTTTGACCTGGTCAGCCATGAAATCCTCTGCAATCACCTTGCCACCGCAGCCCACTTCTCCTCCTCTGCCATCACATGGATACAATCCTTCCTGGCAAACATAACCATCCGGGTCTTCTCCACAACAGCTGCAGCAGTCCCCATCCCCATCACATGTGGGGTCCCACAGGGATCCTGTGTATCCCCCACTTTGTACAACATATTTACAAAGCCTCTATTTGACCAACTGGACCGTCTGGGTGTCACCTACACAAACTGCGCAGATGACACCCAGATACTCCTCACCATCACAGGTAACTACCAAGCAGACTCTGCCCGGATCTACAAAATATTCTCCATCATTCAGGCATGGATGGCCTCGCATGGTCTCTGCCTGAATGATGAGAAGACAGAGCTCCTAATCGTCGGCTCCCCTAACACCCTAACTAAACTCAACCCTAGCTATAATAACATCACCATCGATGGCCACTCCATCCCTATAGCCAAAAGCGTAAAAACCCTTGGCTTCTATCTAGATGCCAACACCAACCTCACCAAACACACCAATATGACCGCCTCAGCCGCTGCCTACACCGGCAAGCTCATCAGGGCCAGCAGACCATTTCTATGACCCAACAGCTGCGTCACCCTTGCAAGGGCCCTCATACAATCCAAACTGGATTACTGCAACAGCCTGTACCTAGGTGCCAACCAATCCGTTCTCAACAAGCTGCAGGTAATACAAAATAACGCCCTGCGCGCAGCCCTCAACATTCCTAGACGAGAGCATATCTCCGCTACTAGGAAAGCCTGCAAATGGCTATCCATATGCCAAAAAATCACCTTAAAAACCATTTGCCTCACGTACAAGTCCCTCAATCACCTAGCACTACCATATCTAGCTAATAAATTCACCATGAAACCTGCTACCCGATCCACCAGATCCTCCAACACTCTATGCTTGACAGTGCCCAGGTTCCACCTAAAATGAGCTGGAGGGGCAAGCTTCACAGTACTTGCCCCCCAACTCTGGAACACCCTACCTCTCAACATCAAAACTATCGAATCCTTCCAGATATTCAGGAAGCAGGTCATCAGCTGGCTCCTAAACAAAGAATAGCCCCATTAACACCAGACCTTACTCCCCTGTGCGGTAACAGGTTTAGGTACTGTATTTATATTGAAAATTGTATATTGTGCGTATTGTATGTGCTCTGTTTGATGACGGTATATATATGTATATATTATAAGTATGTACGAAGTATGTAACACAAAGATACTTCTCAACGCTGTAACCACATTCTCAAGAGCCCTTCTACCCCTGGGTTTGGAGCGCTATACAAATAAAATAAACAAACAAACAAACAGTATGCTGTGGTGGTCGTGTAGTCAATCATCTGACTACTTGTCCCTCTGTCGATGGCAAAGTGGATTTGTTGTCCCACAGACGGATGTAGTACATGCCTCACTGCAGGGTTTCACATGTTTTAATTGCAGCTATTTTAACCTTGGTGTTTTCACCTCGATGTTTTTCGCAATTTATAAAGCTAATAGCCTAGCCTGCCATCCAACACACCTCACCCTGCCACCCTCCACCCCCAAATTCCCTACTGAAACACACAATATATATATATATATATACAAAAAAAGGAAAGGAAAACGAACCGCACTCCAGGCGAACACGTATCCACAGGTCAGTTTGATGAAAAAAAAAAAACCCTGACTCAGCTCGTGTTAAATAACGCGCTGTTTATTGTTGGCTGGAACCATCACAGCAATGATTGCTTTTTCCCCATATGCCACTGAAATCCAGATTTAAAAAAAAGGATAGGACAAGAGGTTTATGCCAACATAGTAGCCAGGTTAGCATCAAGCAGGCGCTATCTGTCATGTGACTTTACATAGTTTTGGTTATGCTCAAACGCTTCCACAACACTAGCCTAAAACCAGTGGGTAGAGGGGTTTGGGGAGGGTGTGTAACTACTATGTATTTCAGGTGTACAAGAGGGGAGAGATTGGTGTCCCAATCCCAAGTAAGGGCACAGCAGCAGTATTATCAGGGGTAATTGTGTGAACTGCGAGTGGTATGCTGATGGTGAGGGATGATCTCAACATCGTTTTACTTCTTCCCATGTCTATGCAGGGATCCTCTCATTTCACTGTGGGACATTTCACTATGCTAAAATGATACAAATAGGGGGTGGGTAGAGGGTACAATAATGGGGGATGGCGTGAGGAGAGTGTGAAGGGCTGGGCCCCGAAACCCTACTACTTGGTTTTGGCATGAAAGACAAGACATGCATGGGCATGTATGCCATGGACCAGGCGTGTGGATGCTGGTCTTTCAATGCTTGATGCAGCCTGCTTTTGAAATTGTGCAGAGCCTATGCATGCAGAGCTTTTGAAATTGTGCAGGGCCTATGCATGCAGAGCAGAAATAGTTTGACGTTCATTTCTTAAACCTAATTGGCTATACCTGGCCTGGCAAAGTCCATTCTTTCTATTTCGAAGATCTGCTCGATAAATGCTTTGCTAATTCTCTAAAATGTCGTCATTTTTGGTTTCTGGGTTTTTTTTCATAGTGGCTTGTAAAACTTGCATGGTTCAGTGTTCGCAATTAAAGCTGTTAGCCGATGTCATGGACAGCCAGCTTCAGCTTGGACAGTTAAAATAAGTCTTTAACGCTTATCGAATTACATAGGTGACTGTGAAAGGCTGCTAATATACAGAAATGTGTCGATGTATTCCCTCGTGTGTATCATCAAATAATCTTTGAACTGGGATCCCTTATGTAGCTTTAAAAAGTGTTTTTGTTCGTCCTTGTTGCCATTATTGAGAGATCATAATATATTCTAGCCGAGAATGCGGGAGGATAAAGAACGTTCCGCCTGCCCCTCCCTCGCTCATGTCGAATTTTCTAGAAGACTTTTGTCTCCCGGGTTCTTTGTTTTTGGATTTGTCATCGTGCGGGAATTAGTAAACACTTTTTTTGCTTGCCCTTTTGTGTCCGGATTCATCCCCATGGCTATTTACTTCACATCTCCTGATCCATGGAATGTTCCTGTCACTAAAATGCCGGGTCACAATGCGAGGAATGTTAATATGTGAATTAAAATGTCAGACCAGGTGAACCATTTAGCATGACAAAATGCAACTAGGTGGATCCTATTTCTCCAGGTTGGACCATCTTGCTGTCTGACTCGGGGGCTGCAGCCAGGTTAAGTTTTTGAATTCGAATATTATCCTTTGCGACTGTCTTAAAAACTGCGTGTCAAGATTCCTGTCACGCTCAAAACGAGAGCAATGATCATTGTTTTAGCACATACAGCAAGGGCCATTAATCACGCTTTTTGTCAATGGCCATCTTGTCAAAATACCTTTTTTCACACAGAAGCGTTATTAAATGTGTTTGTCTCTGTGTAGCCCCCAGACATAATTAAGAGCTTCGACTGGACACACCGTTCTTGTTCACAATGCACTGGGAGTGTGTTCTTATGCTATTTATTTTACAGAAACGTGGCGGCAGCTTTCAGAAGCAAACGTCAATAATGGATTAGTTCCTCCGCTCTCAACATATGCCCAGCAGGTGTCACCAGTAAACTGCATACATATGAGTTGAATGAGGGTCAATACTTAACGAGAAATTGGTGTTGTTCAGAGCGTTGTTGTTTTTTGGACGCCTTTGCAAAGAGTTTACATAAGAAAATGATATAGGTCTTGCGATTTCTTGTTGAATGCTTACTTCTTTTGAAACAGTTTCCTATTAGGAATGCATTCATATAGCTGCCGGTTTATAATCTAGATTTAATTAGTATGTTTTACATCTTCATTTTCAAACTGCTGTGTGATAAACAGTCTTTGGATACTCCTACCTCTAATCATTTGCATTTTATTTGTATTAATTTGAAGAACAGGGATGTCAAATTCAGACAGAAATGACGTACAACAACACATTTACAGATGGCGGAGGCATTCCCACAAAGGGTGCCTGTACAATAGCATGAAGATGAGAACAAGTGGTCATGGAGATTATGATAGTGTAAAGAAAAAGTGGGACATCATAATAAATTAATTGGCATTTGTACTGCGCCAAAATGACTGATGTAGTGGTCTCCCAGCACCAAGCCTTGTCCAAGGAGTGGTGAATTGTGCCCCTATTGTTCTGCTGGGTAAATGAAAAGGGATGGGGTAGAGGAAAGGCAAAGCGGGAACAAGTTAAACTAACATTGAAAGATGGAAGGCAAACTAGGGGGTAGAGTTTGGCCCAGCTAGATTAAAGATGGGTGCTGATCAATGAAGGGCAGTTCTATGACCAATGTGTTATAAGGTAGTATAAACGTATCAGACATCTCCCCAAGCTATTCCGAGTTTTACTGTCTCAAAAAGACTGTATACAATTCTCTGCTCCCCCTTTCCTCTAATATTCACTCTCCTGCTCCTTTACCAGTCCTACCCAAAGTTTTCCCTTCGCTTCTTTCAGTCACTTTCTTATTTGTCTTCCTGAGATTTCTCTGCTTCTTCACTACTTCCTCAACCCACTTTGCTCGATCTCCTGTTCTTTCCTGAACCATCCCTCGCTAGATGTTTCTTTCAATAGCTGTCTATTCTGCTCACCTTCTTCGCCGTACGGCTCCCTGTCTGGCACTACCCAAGGTACTCCAAATCTCTCCCAACTGCTTCACCCCTTTAAGCACATTATTCACCTCTGTGGGCCCGTCTCTCAAAACATTTAGGAAAAGCCAAGTCTCTTTCAACTCTCCGAATTGTTCACTCCTTTGGGCACGTCTGTTGTTGCAATTCTAGTTCCCACAATGGCTCTTTATTCTCCCACCTTCTTCACACCTCTGGACCATTTTTCTCCCTTTTTGGGCGGTTTCCAGTTTCCTCATAACCATCACTGTTCTCTGGGACCTCCCCAAGTTTTCACTTTTTGTACCTTCCTTTCCTCAGCTTTTTGGGTGCTCCTCCCAAACCACTGGATGTTACAACTGCCCCACCTTTTGGGTCTGCCTTCACCCAGCCCCCTATGTCATGGCTTCAGCCTCCTGTTTTCTCATTACCCCAGGCTCCATGGGCTCTGTCCAGTCACCTGCCTTCAGCTCCTTTCCCAGCTTCTTTTTGTCCTTTCTCCAGCTAGCACTGAAGGTGCTCTTCCTCTTACCGCAACCACCTATTAACTGGATTCTTGAGGTTTTCTAGGGTGTTTGCCCCTCCTTATACCATCCATCTTGTGAAGTGGGGATCAGCTTTGGTGGTTTTGTATGGAAAACTTTAGGAATTGTAGTTCTCTGCGCTTGGATGTATTTGGACCTCACCTTTGAGAACCACGTATGCCCTATTGGAGATGCCAACCACTCTTGTTCCTTAAGCTGCTGGCAGACTTTCTTGGTGAGATCTCAGTCTAGTTCAGGTAACCCCCCCATGCCCCTCCAGGGTTTACATGGATTTGGGAGCAGCTTCAGCACCCACGCAAGTAGAGTATTGAATTATCCTTTAACAAAGGTTCCGTTTTGCGACACCACCTTTCACTAACTAGGACAAACAGGTTATTTTATCACATTGAACATCTATGCAAGAGACCAAGCATTCCAACATAGTATGCAGTGGAACTGTTCAAATAAAATAATCGGGATTACAAGTACAGAACATGATTAATACAGCTTGAAAACGCTAAAAGGTTTTGCACGGTTACAAGTATCTCCCAGGGATAACTGTTAGGCAGAATTAAATGCAGTACCCTTTGGGAACACCACACAGAATTAGGACTACAAGTGACAGTACAAATTCACCTTTGGTACAAGCCTGTACTACACAGTAAAGTGGTAGCGATGGCTGAGCAGCCAGACATATCTCAAGAGTAAAGTGAGCAGTATCAATAGTTACACAAAGGACAGCAATTACTATGATTCAAACAAAAACTGACTCAAGGTTTCCGAGTAAAAGAATATACATTTATTTACACATCAGTTATTAAACATTTCACTATTATCAAGCAGTTGAAAAATCACGATTCTAATACTGTCAAAAAACCGAGGCTTCCTCCCCCAACTCCTCACCTGATTCTTCTGGGAAGGATTCTTTAGGGTTGGCCTCTGGCTTCTTCTGATCCCTTCTCGTTGAGGGAGTCTTGTCCTTTGGAGTTCGGACCTTCTTATCGTGTAGGTAGGGTCTGGCCCCTCCGGAGGCCACCTTGGCAGAGATGTAACTCTAAACTCGGGGATCCCCAGAGGGCCAGTCCTAATTTCCAGGGAAAAAGCACGAATGCAGAAAAACCCTGTTTCCGGATGGGCTCAGATGGGGGACAGTCGGTTCCTCTCAATCGACCAGGAAGGCGTTGTTTGCTCCACACCAAAAAGGAATGCTGGTTGAATAGATGTCTGATTCCACAATTGTCCAGACTGTAGGGAGTATAAATGGAATAGAATACCAGAAGTTCTCCAAATTGAATGCTGATAAGAGTAAAGGGATATAAGGTGAAAAGGCAACACCATGTGATAAGAGACCGAAGATGGATATAAATAGGATTAGGACAAAAAGAATATCCTGAACTGGTTATGAAAGGCTGACGGAAAGGAAATAGAAATGTATACGGATCTAGTCTAAATAAGCAAGAGCAAAAGGTTCCCAGGGTGTGTAGACAGAGCAACAGGGACCCAACAAGTGAAAGGCAAGGCAGCGCCGATAGAAGTAAGAAATACCGGCGCCCACTATTCAAAATAAAATAATAAAGGAGAGGCTGAGTAGCGAAAGGAACAGGAGCAAAGAAGGACAAAGGCGGCGCCGAGACACCAGGAGTAGAAAGATGAAGAAGATAAGGCGGGAAGCAAAACAGAGCAAACAAACAAAAGAGGCACGGGCAGGAAGGAGGAGGGTGACTAGAGCAGGATTCAAGGCGGTAAGTAAGTTCGCTGTCGGCACGGAAGGATCCACAGAAGAAACTCCAACACAGGAACCGAGCGTTGACAAACAGATACAATGCACCGGCTTGTGGGAGGAGCCAGCCTCTTAAAGGTACGGCAGCCATCTTGGGTGAGGACTGGAGCGCGCGCTGATCATAGCCTCCAGCGCTTCCACAATCTCCAGTTCCTGACAAATAAACTACCAATAGATCTGGACAAGTTAGGCTCAAAATGAAGGGTGAGCAAAATGGCACTCCAGTAATAAAAAGGGAGGAAGACAAAGTTAGACAAAAGTTCAGCAGCATCAACAAGTAAGTAAGCAGGGCAACCTAGAAAAAGCAACTGCAGTGAGGAAATCAAATCAAGAAGCCAAGGCCAAAGTCAATGGACCAAAGTCTTTGCAGAGGATCACACAGTTAAGGGTAGTTCGCGGTTAAGTCTTTGCCAAGAGTTCAGAATGAAGTTGGCCGGACGAAAAGTTACTTTAAAGAATAGAAAAGGACAAGCCCTCGGATTGGCAAAAGATTTCACACACTTTCACCGCGGTCGGACGAAACGAACAACCGGATAAGCAAGGTACCTTTAGAGCAGAAGAATGCTGTAGCTGAGGCAGACGTTCTTGGCAGGTCCTGCAGGCTCACAGTTCTTGAAGCTACTGTCCGACTGACAAGAAGGAGGAAGACTGGAGGGTCCTGCACTGCCCAGGGAAGAAACCAGCAGCGGAGCAAAGCGACGAATAAAAGGTGCGCTCCTTAAAACCCAAGCAGGGTCCGTTCCTCCTGGCTATCCAGTTCACTGTAGCTGTGCACAGAAAATTCGACCAGAGGAGGGAGGCTTGGCTTGCAGTTTGGCAAACTGGTTGTTACCACCAGCTCAAGGGGAGACGATTCCTTGCAGATCTTCCTTGTCGTCGAAGTTTGGAGATTCGGACCTGCAGCAGGGTTTCACCGGGAGGTTCAGTCCTGGTAGAAGTCCTTTTTTGTCAGCTTCTCTTCAGTTATCTCGATCCAGTGGCGACTCTGCCTTCTCAGTCCCAGAGACCTGCTTTTTATGCAGTTTCCCCCATTCACACAGCCTGGCTGTCAATCACACAGCAGGGTGGCTGTCACGCCGGGACATTCACCACAGCCAATCATACCAGAGTGTGACATGAGTCTCCAAGGAGACCCTGTGAAGGGAGTCTCAAACCCCTCCCTCACATCCTGTCCCCCTCAGACATTCAGGCACCTAAGGCGGGCTTCTGTGCAGAAGCCCACCAAAGATCAGCGAACAAAGGAATCAAACCTGGTTTGGCGCGCAGAGTAAAACACGAGAAAGACTTTTACAAAAAGAAATGGAGAATAAACCCAGCCGGAACCGTATAAAACATATATGGTCCAGCGGGTTTAAGTTCGAGGCTACTAAGATAGCCTAAAACAATACCAAGGCTATTTAAAATAACTGCAGTTGGTAAAATAGGGTAGTTACCACTGCCACCATCCAAATTTTAATGAAAAGGGAACAAAACAATGTTTCATGAGAAACAGACAAAAAGGGATAAATATTAACCCTTTCCAGAACTCTATGTAAGATAGTTTGTACTGGGCCTGTGAGTTTAAAAAGACTAATAAAGCCAATCGCAACTTTACATGTTCTGGGAGACAGTAGTCAGTCCCAGAAAATGGAGTCTGAGTTGGGAAGTCTGAAAAAAAACCCTGTGTTACTGCACTGAAGGTGCTGTGTAACACACAGTAAAAAGATGATGCCTATGGAGTAGGTGAGGCGCCACAGTCTATGAACACAAGAAAATGTTAAACACACACAGCAAAACACATGTAAGAGTAGGAAAAAAGGCTCACACTCTTACCAGGTGAAAAACATAAATCCTAGAAATCCAGCAAAGCTGCTGAGGGACTCGGTAGGTAAGGGAAATTAGCCATTCTGGAGAATTCTCCCTAATGATAACGGAGTGGTGTTCATCAAACTACATATAGTGACAAGAAAATATAGCAGTTCCTCTTCAAGGAATGGCTCCTCCCTAACACCTAGGTCCACACACTCTCTACTCCTTCCTACCATAAGACTGTATGATCTGTTCTTTGCTGTTTCCTCCCCTGCTTGCTTATAGATCCCTTGCTGCCTAATTTCCCACTCTCCCCCATTATTAGCTCCCTGTCTCCTTGTATCTCTGCTTCCCTCACCATGTTCTTTTCCCTATGACTTGCAAATTGCTCTGCTGCTTACAGAAGCTAGGTCCACGCTTAATAAATACCCAGATCAGTATTAGAGGGATGGATGGATTATCAAAGTTAATGTAAGAGTTGCCTGGTAAAGAATGGCTAATGTTTTTTTTTCAACCCAACTAAAATCTGTCAGATGGCAGTGACATGACCCAGTATGCCCCATCCTGGGATGTTACCAAGCAGAAGAGATTGGAAACGGGAGAGAGACTTTGCAAATTCCTCCTCATTCTCTCTCCAGGTCATAGAACAGTGCTTTTGGGCACACATTTCTGGGAGGGATGGATAGCTAAAGAGAATTTGACCCTGGCTGACATGTTTCGAGAAGGTGAACCTCTTACCTTTGAAGAATGTAAGCAAACATTTCAGATTGGGGGAAAAAGAAAGATATAGATATACCCAACTAAGACATTGGATAACGCACCCAACGATGAAAAGAGCTGCTACCAGACCCCTGATAGGCCTTGAACCCACCCTGCAAGAAGGGTCAGCTAGGGAGGGTATTTCTAGATTATATAAACTTCTGGATGTGGCTCTCCCAGAAGATGCATTACACTATAAAGTGAGTTGGGGAAAAGACCTGGGAGAGAATATTACTGTGGAGGAATGGGGGGAGATATGGGCAAGGGCACATAAAAGCTCCAGATGTACTGCAATAAAAGAAGCGGCCTACAAGATATGCTATCGTTGGTATATGTCCCCATTTAGGTTACATAAAATTAATCCTGAGTACTCCCCACTCTGCTGGAGGGATTGTGGGAAAGTGGGAGAATTCTATCATGTGGTGGACTTGCCCGAAAGCAGAGATATTCTGGAAAGAAGTTCTTGGTCTTATAAGGACGATAACAGGGAAAACAATGCCGTATGATCCGAAGGTAGTCCTGCTGGGGGCAGTAGCGAAAGGTATATACCCGGTAAAAGGACACAGCGCCACGTTAATTACACACCTTCTCTCTGTCGCAAAATTGACTCTGGCTCAAGGGTGGAAATCTGTACAAGGTCCGATCGTTGCTTGGTGGTGGATTAAAATATGGAGTATCTTGACAATGGAGAAAATCTGTGCAATTCAGGCTGGCAGATACCTCAATTATTTTGCAATTTGGGAGCCCTTTCGCGAAATGGTAAGAGACAGAGAACTGCACTTTTTTAGGCCCATGATTTTGAGAAACCCAGACACTCATTAAAATATACTATAACGTGACTCATGTAGACATAGAACCCGAAAACTGCATTTTGGACAATATTGTTACCGGCCAGTTGAAGAAGGAAGGTGAGGGGGGGCACTTTGGGAGGTTGAAAAGTTTAAAAATGCAGTTCCAGTGAAGGTGGTGCATGTATCTTCATATATGATGTGAATTAATGTTAATTTCATGCTTATGGTTTCATGGTTGTGGTTTATGAATACTACCTTGGTTTAACACTCTGCATGAATCTGCAGAATAAATAAACCTTGATTTAAAAAAAAAAAAATAAAAAAAAACAGTGCTTTTGGGCAACCCCAACCCTGAGAATTCTCTGACCCTTCTCAGATGGCTTCTCAAATGTAATGCTCTCTGAATATGTGTTTTAGTGGTGGCGTACACTCGGATACCACAATGTCTCTCACTAGAAGCCGGCAGCCCTCCTAAGTTGCTCGCAAATCTTTGCCAGGTGCATCCAAGCGCCCACACACATTTAATTTCAGTCAATCAAATGTAGGAAATCAAAACTACATCAACAATGCTGGAAATTTGGAATAATTTCTTATTACTAGTTACATAACGCCTCATAGTGAAGTCAACTTTGGCAAATCCTCCTATATGCGTCAATTTTTTAAAATGATTGAGTAAGAACCGTCTGATGTAGCATTTTAAGTGTCTCCATCACGTGCTTATGTATTACTCATACAGTAACACCTTATTGCTTGGAGCACACTCGGAAGGCATTGAACGTTTCTTTACCACTTATATATCCATAGTTTGTAATATCACAGCATATGTGTTAAAATATCCTCTTCTCTGAGTAATTTGTCATAGAATTGGTTCTGTATCCTTATGGCATATGTTCTCAGCAAGAAATATGGATAGTGCTAGTAGAGCAATAATGTTTTCATTAAACTACGGTTGTCACAAAGAAGATGTATGCCTGTGTGGGTCCGTACTGTAGTGCATTTACCATGAAAATTCCATTGATCTCTCAGGCTACTCCACACGTGGCCCACAACCCAGTCTACATTTCCATCCCTTGTCCACATCCAGGCCCAGTACCCTCAACCAACCACCCAGAAACTTCTCAGCCACATCTCTCCCTCTGCCCTTAGCTTTTCCCATCGTCTCAATGTCTCCAAAGATCATAAATTCCCCCCTCCCTCCATGGCACACTCTTCCACAAGACCAGCCACCACTAATGGACGATCAGGGTCCTCTCCAAAACACAGCATACCTGAATTGTGCACAGAGGGCCATGATTCACAAAAATTCAGATGAAACTCCCACCTCTTCCCCCATCTACTCCTCTCTCTTCACACATTTCCAAGGCATAGCTATTTTGTTACATAGACACAAATTGATACTCAGACATGTTATAAGCCTCATACTTGTAAGAATAAGCATACCGGGTACAAAAGAAGCAGACAAAATGTAGTGGCTAGGGGACAAGTCCAAAAAGAAGTTGATTTTTACATGATATGCTACAAATCCAGCCAAAATCATTTCATCATTTCATTTGTAATTGAAACACCATTGTGTCTCTTGCTAGATGTCCTTGCGCTCACAGAGACATGGTTTACGGCCAGTTCTGTCATAAATTTTGACAATCTCCTCCCTGTGGGCTACAAGATCCTCTCTGAGCTCAGAACCGTCCTGGAGGTGAAGTTGCCTGATCTTTCCAGAGTGGGCCCCGACCTCTGTCATCCCTACGCCGGCCTACTCCTTTGAATGCCTGGTCTGCATGTTCTCTATCTCTCCTAGCCTCTCTCTAACTGTGGCCACCATATACAAGCCACCTGGCCAGGTCGCCCTCTTTCTTTCTGAATGGGCCAACCTCTCCTCTCCTCTTCTCTCCTTTCCCCTATTTCTCAACTTCTCCTCGGAGATCTGAACATCCACCTGGATTCTTCTAATCTCTCCTCTGGGCTTTTCTGCAACCTCTGGAACACTCTTTCTCTTTCCATTCTGCCCTCTGGCCTGACACACTCTGTCGGACATACTTTGGATGCTCTCATCATCTCAGACATCCCCCTCTCTAACCCTCTAACCACTCCTCTCTCTTGGACCGACCACATTCTACTCTCCTCTCATCTGAAACTCTCTATCCCTCCGGCAAAGCTCCCACACCCCAGCACTGCCACCTGCCTTCTTGGTCATTCGACCCATCGAGCGTGTGTCAGTGGATGCCTTTGCCCCTACTTTCTCTGCTCCTCCTACTTCTGCGGTTGACTCACACTCTGACACAGCCCTTTCTAATCTGCATCTTTCTATTTCCAACACTCTGGACATACTTGCCCCTGTAATGGAAATCCGGCTGAATCCTATCTCCAAGTGTAACTCTTGGTATTATTCCGACCTCGCTGTCCTGAAACGCAAGTGCCAGGTGGCTGAGAGGAAGTGGAGGGCTCCCGGGGCATCCTCTGAAAAACTGACCTGCCGCCTCCTCCAAAGGCAATACAGACTCTCTGTCCTGTCCAAGAAGAGAGCACACATTCAGGCCCTCGTCTCTTCTGCCTCTAACAACACAGCCAAATCTTTACAATCTGCAAGGAACTGGCCAATTCTGTTGCAGTCTCTACCTCTTCTGTTCCCTCTCAGGCCTTCTGTACGGCTCTGACCTCTCACTTCTCTGCTAAAGCTCAGGACATCCTGTCCTTTATCTCCTCTTCCTCTCCCTCTCTCGGCTCCCCTTCGGCCATATCGCCCTCTCCTCCTTGAATCTCCTCTTTCTCCCTAACAACACCTGACAAGGTTTTTAGACAAGTCTGATCTATGAAAGTGTCATCCAAACAGATGCTTCCCTGCTCCTCCAGAACCATCAAGGACCATGTTGACACCCTCTCTCCAGCCTTGGCCGATTTTTGTAATCACTCTTTCACCACTGGAACTTCCCCTCACCCCTTAAGCCCTCCCTTGTGCACCCCCTCCTCAAGAAGCCATCTGCCAATCCTACTTGCCCAGCAAACTGGCGCCCAATCTCCATCACCCCTTTCCTGGGCCATCTCCCAGCTTTATCTCCACACTGATCTGTTGGTTGTCTCCATGACCATCAGTCTGGCTTCAGAGCTGCCAGAGGCATGGAAACTGCTGTCCTGAACGTCCGTGAAGATCTGCTCTCTAACCTTGTTTCCAGCATTCCTTCTGTCCTGAGAACCTTTGGCATCACAGATCAGGCCCTGGAGTGGCTGACCTGCTTCCTCTTGGACCGCCCCTCCCAGGTCCAACTTGGTACCTTTCTCTCCATCACCACTCTCTCTACCTGTGCATTCCTCAGGGCTCTGTCCTTTCACCTTGGTTTTTCAACCTCCACTTGGCCCCTTTGGCCCACCTGATCTCTACCTTCTCCTCTAACTTTCAGTGTTACGCGGATGACACTTCGCTTTCCTTCAGGCTCCCCTGAGCCTCCTCTCTTCTCTAGCTGTTTCCTGACTGTCTATCCGCGATTCAGGAATGGTGCGCCTACAGCGATCTCTGCCTTTATGCCAGTAAAATGGAGATCTTTCTCATCGGGACCCTTGCTTTCACCTCTCACTCTGGCCGCCCGCCTTGGGTCCTCTTCCTTTGTCTTCTTGTGAGGCAAAAAACCTTGGTGTCATCTTCGACTCCACTCTCTCTTTCTCTCCTCACATCTCGGATATCGCCAAGAAGTCCCGCTACCAGCTGCACCTCTTCAAAGGGACTCTTCCCTTTCTCCCTTACCCCAGAAGCTCACGGTCTCCAGAGCCCTGGTTCTCTCTAGGCTGGACTACTGCAACAGCCTCTTTCTCAGTCTGCCTTCCTCTACTCTCTGCCCCCTAAAAGTAATCCAAAACAGGACTACAAGACTTATCCTTGGCCTCTGTATCTCCCCAGTCCTGAAATCTCTGCACTGGTTACCGGTGGCTGCAAGGATCAAGTTCAAGACCCTTTGCATTGTTCACAAAGCTTTCTGGGGCCGGGCCCCGTACTATATCAACGCTCTCTTTCAAAATACCTTCCTTCTGGAGCCCTTTGCTCAATGACCTCCGAATCTCTAAAGGTTAGATGCTTCTCCAAGCAGAGAGTGGGAGGTAGATCTCTCTCCTCAGCAGGTGCCTCCCTCTAGAATGGCTTCCCTGCCCCTTTCAAACTTGAGCAGGACTACCTGAAGTTCCGGAAGCAGCTCAAAACTTTTCTTGTGTCCCCTGCTTTCTCTCTCCCCTCCCCTGCTGGCCTACCTGACTGCTGTACCGACTGGTTGCTTGGCTACCCTCAGAGTTTCCCTGCGTACCAGGTTATTTCTTGATCAGTCACCCTTGCACTGCCTCCAGGCCTACCACGCACTTAGGGGATGTAACTGTAACCCTACAGTCCCTTGTTCTCCTTGCACTGCACAGAGCAACGGCACAGAGCAACGCTGCCCTGGCTGAGCATTGCTGTCCTGTTTTCCCCTCCCTTCTCCCTGCACTCCCCCATCCCTTTCCTCTTGCTCTTCCCGTTCTCGCACAATCTGAATGACACAAGGCCTAGTAAGATCATTTGTCTTGTCCTCCCTCTGTCTTCCCTCCCTTGTCTTGTTGCGCCTAGAAACACTTATGTACAGGTGCATTATAAATGATTTATCATATCATTGTAATGAGATATTGACAAACACAAGTCCACGTTGGATAACATATGCAGTCGGAAGAGCAGCTATCTGTACACATAGCACATCTAAATGTAACAAAGAACAAAATCCCTTTATGCCTGAACCAAAAGAATAGATGTGAGCAATATTTACACACTAAAGATATTTCATAGATTCATCATTACAAATAAATGTTAAGTGACTGTTAGTGTGATGTAAACCTAATACAAACCATAGCATGTCCTCTTTTTTCTAAAAAAAATTGCATATCCTAATACACATATAATGTAGTTCACATTTGGCAAGTGTGGTGAACCAGAAGGCGTTGGACTAATGACTGATATGTTCAAGGGTGTTAAAAGAAAAGAAAAACACCTGTCTAGCACTACCGCGATGACGAAAGTTCCCTACCTAACAAACTAAAACGAATTGTGCTCGTCATAGTCCAAAAAGAAAATAGTCCTTAGTCCAAATCCTATTCAGCTAACTTGCCCTACCACTTGCTAAAACGTAAGAGAAAATAGGGGGGACAACCTTGATGTTTGGCTTCTGCCTGGCCCAACACTTGGGTCTCTCCACGAGAAGCAGGTTTTAAAAGTTCATCAAATTATGGATTTCTCTCCTACAAAGGTTTTAAAGAAAAGTTTGTTAAATCCTGGTTCTCTTTCCAAACAAAGGTATTAAAGAAAAAATGTGTCAAAATTAATCAATTTCTTGTAGCACAGTCCGCAGCCTCTCTGCCACTTTTTGAAGTCTTGATATATATTTGATATGGTTTCCTTTCCTTCAGGGAAGACAAGGTTTCGTACCATGTTTATTCGAAATGCACAAATTCCATAAAACAAATGTAAAAAATCATATAAAGCAAATAAATGTACAAGTTGAAAATGGATGAAATTTTTGAACCCCATAAAATACAGAGCAGCACACAAAATGTATAAAACATTCATCATTCGCTATTCTATAATTAATTATGATGAGAAAATAAGAGAACGTCCACGGTACTACTGGGGTTTCAGCTTTAAATATAGCGCACAGCTGTGATTTCAAAAACTTGCCTCCCTTAAAACCTGTAGTAATGTTCTTTGTCAAATGTGCACATTTCCACATCTCCAGCACACATCACACATTTGTGTTGATATTCCGAGCCTGACCAAAACGCTAGAACAGCCCCCAGTTGGATACATTTAAAATACGCCCTGGTATTAAGCATGGGTGCAGTTTTAGGGGAGCAAGGGTGTTTGTCCCCATTAACTTTAGTGGCACACCATTTTGTTGCCTGAATTTGGCAGGGTGCACTTTCCTTTCGATGTCATCCCCTGCCCAACATTTTCAGAAAAGTTACTCCACTGGTACAAAGGCATCTATCCAACAAATGATTGGTCCATAGAAGATGCTCCAGAATTTCGTTAGATACACCAAATCATATAGCTGTGATTGGACACTTCCATACTCTCCCTTTGGTCAAGACATGAACATAAAATATTTATGTAAAGCGGGGATGGGGGTGGGCACAGTAGAATTAGTGTTTGAGAAACCAGCATTCATTTGGTTTAATAAAGACTTAGCATGTGTAAGCGAGGGAATTGCTGCAGCCCCTCTCTTACATATAATGTTGGTGATAAAGAGTTGTCAAATCAGCCTTGGGGCTGGTCCAAGTACGCAGCCAGTGTAGCAAATGTCAAGAGCAGCGAAGGCTTACAACTGTACTTTTGATGAAACAATAATAAAGGGCATAAAGCATCTTCAGAAACCACTTGCATCTCATCATATCAGATATCATTCATTAAAATTATCAATCGCAGATCTGAAGGTTACAAAGAGCTTTAATGCTATTAAACAAGTAATGTAACAAGAACATGTAAACAAAATAGTCCTCCATTGTATCGTTGGAAAGAGGAACATTTTTAAAAGGAAGGACCCTCTACTAAGATTGAATTTAAATGATGGAGAGAATGACAAAAAATATTCACAGGAATGTACACTATTTATGGATCACTCTTGAGCTCCTAAAATTATAAACCCCTAGATCATACTATTAAAGGAGAGTTTATATTGTTTTAGATGTATTTGGGTGGAATGCTTTTTTGCAAACTGTGTGTGTGGGGTTGGGGAATTATTTTATGGATGAGTCAGCTTTGCTAATCAGCAACCTTTTATTAATCTTGTATATTCAGGAACATGATCTATTAATCAAATTAATAAAACTTGAACCCTCTGCAGACATTTGTAAAAATAATAATGAACCTCTGTGTTTTTTCTGCGACTGCGACCACAAATTTAAAGAGCATTTTTCCACCTTTTGGTAAACTGTACCTTCACATTTTTATTCACAGGCCTTGCGAGCAATAGCACGGCGTACATAGTATCAGTTAAGGCTACACTGCCTTTATGTAGAACATGATTAATAGAATATCTGAACCGTTTAGTGACAGAAACATAAAGAGGAATTGTTTGTAAAAGTTGGAGGCGTAGAACCATTTTCAAGTGCATTTAATTTCTGATTGACTGGTAAATATTATTGTCACTTTAGTTAAATGTTTTAGTTTGGTAAATACTGTTTTCTGAACACATCTCTTAAACAAAAATGATCAAAATGGTTGCTCTGTAGGCTTTCCCTCTCATTCACTCCTTTTGACCCCATCCCGCTGCGGTTTTGGAAATCTATTGGCCCAAGCTTGGCTGCACATTTGTGAATTATTCACTACGGATGGGGTTTTTACTTTTTTCTTGAAGCATGCAGTGGCCTCTTACCCCTGCTGAAAAAGGCTTCCTTGGATTCAGCTGTTCCAGACAATTTTCAACCAATCTCGCTTCTGCGCGGCCTGATGAATATTCTTGAGGCCATAGTGACCCCCCCCCCCTAGCTGAGAACTTTTCTGAAATCTCATGCCATTCTGCACCCCTTTGCTCCTTGATCGGCATAGAATCAGTATTAGTCTCTGTCATCAATTACCTCTACCTTTTATTAGATCAGAGCAGTGTAGGTGTTCTTATTTTGTTAAACCTCTCCAAACCGTTTGACACTTATTGACCATGGGATTCTTTGTCAACGCTTAAGGGAGACTGGTGTTTGTGGCCTGGTCTTTGACTGGTTTCAATAATTTTTGTCAGACAGGATGCACTCTCTTTAATGACCCTCCTTTTTCTTCCGCTTCCTTCCCTCTCTCTTGTGGGGTCCCTCAGGGGTCAGCTATCTCTCTTATTTGCTTCCCTTGTTAGGTTAATTCATGCACATGGCTGGCGTAATGGCTGGCATAAACACCTGTTAACAAGCACTTGCAGCCCCCACCAAGATGGCCACCAGGTTGAGACTCAATGCAAAACCCAAGATGCCCCAGGCTTCCAGTATCCCTGGTGGTCTAGTGGTGCAGGGTGCAGCCCAGGGCTATAAATATACTCCCCACCCCCTTCCGGGCCACACCCTGTGCTTAGCGTTTCGTCTGCAGACCTGTAAGCAGTATAACGCTTACCGCTCCGTCTGGTGGGTTTCACGTGCAAGAAGGATTCCTGTTTCTGCACACCAGCTCCTGGCCGGGTCCTCCGCTTACCTGAGTTTGAGCACCGGAACCTCCTTACCTGACTTCAAGCTCCAGAGAACTCTTGCAGTTGCACGTGCTCCGGGTGCCTCCACAACTCACATTCTTAGCCGGAGCGGCCAGAGGAACGTGCTGCTTCATCGCTCCAGCTTCGCAGCATCGCTCCGCTCCTAGAATAAAGAAACACACAGTAAGCAAGTATTTTGAGACTCTGAACCACACGCTCCCGCCGCCCCCCCTTTAAGACCTGTGGTTGTGGACTTACGAACTCTTTCGCTCCACTCGCGAGCGTTCCAGTAACTCCCTGCATACTGGCTCAGACAGAACCAGGCATTCAGGAAGCCAAGACAGAGACAAGAATATTAAATATTGATCGCGCCGTGCATCACAGCTGCCTCAGGAGCAGATAACGTTTGCAGGGCTATAGAGACACTTCCCCGAGCATCTCGTGCAGTGGGACACTTACCTGTGCATCTTGTGCGCCGCAGCTGGACTGGGCCACCAACCACCAGTGACGGAACTGGATCAGATGCACATCTGGCACCTGGGAGCGCAAATACAATACTAAGGGTGAGCCAGACTGCTTTTTTGCCAGTCAGCAAACCTTGGGGGCACAGGAGGGAGCTAAGGGGAAAGCAGGCAAACAGACACTGATATCTTTCACTTTTATGTCCATAGGTTGTTATCCAGGCTGTCCCACAACTATCCTAGCAGTACTGGGAACACTACCAAACCACTCCCAACCGCACTGAGTACTGGGCAGTAGCCATTCAGTGGAAGAGTGGGAAGGTCGTGGCTTGGACTACACATCCCATTGCCATGGGCCATGCTTCCGACAGTCCAGACCAGGCACTCTAGCAGGGCACCAGACGTAAACGTTACAGGTGTACACTTAAAGTTACACACGAAAGCATACCTTTTAAAAGTTAGCATTTATGTCTACTAATTTAAAATGGAACAAACAGATTGCATTACAACAAGCTGTAAGTTTGGGACCAATGTAATCTTTATCCTAGTGACTTTACTACAAAACATTTTGTAGTGAGCATTACAGTAAAAAAAGTACAGTTGTGTAAAAGGAAGGCTTTTTCAGGCTTGCATATTTTTGCATTCTGCAACATCTGTTTTTCATGTTTTTCATTTCAGGATGTAGAAAATAAACAACAACAATATTCTTTTGGTTGAACATGTTTCACTAAGGATTTACATATGGTAAGGTTACTTTAATTTGAGATAGTTGACAACTCTCAAGTTTCCAGTGGGCAGGCATGAGAAGGCCACCCAGTCCTGTTTTCCCCCTCTGGATTCTGGTACTCGTATTTTTTTCTGTCCCATTCAGAATTTAGGGAAACTGCACGTCTCACAATCACAAGCATAAACTGACTGGGTCGTCTCATCACGCATGGCCATGGGAACCTTGAGCACTCTGCTCTATCAGGCAGTATTATTGTAGGCCTGAAAATCCAAAATGTACATATTTGTAGCAGGTTGAGCTTGAAAGCAATGTGTTCAAATGCCTAAACTGTAGATTGGATTAAAATCCCAGTTTTACTATTTAACCAAATTCTGTGATCCTGGGCAAATGTATTCTCGTCATGTATAGTGGACTCGGCTCTGCAAAGGCAACAGTTGTTTCCTCCTCTATTGCTGCCAGTCACCAAAATGGTGTGTGCTGTCCTTAGAATGGTCCCACAGGAGATAAGTGAAACATTTTGTTATGCGCCGTGATGCTATGTTATTGAGTTTTGCATAGCACACAGTCCACCATTTCTTGGGTTTTCAGGATCTTCAAGAGGTGGGGTAGGTCGGATAAGTGGGGTAGGAGACTAATGCAGAAGCAGGGGAAGGTTGCTTTGTTGCAACACTGATGTGTGCATTATCTAAAAAGGTAGTATTCTCTGTGGTGTGCTAGTTTGTATATATTTTGAGTTGTCTGTAGCAGTGGTTTATGTGCGCTCCAGGTTGGTAAATTACATTGTTTGTGATTATTGTGTGTGCCCTTGTAGTGTTGGAGTGTGGGGGTCTGTATTGGTGTATCTGTGGTAGGTTAGTGTGCTATTTAGGGAATTTCTTCGGGTGTATGCGTTCTATTGTGTTATCAGTCAAACAACTTTATTCGGCCTGAAAAGGCCATCAAAGTACATCCTAAAAATACACTGCTAAAATGTAGTTACAATAGACAAGGCAAAAAGAAGGAGAGACAAGTCCAAGCAAGAGCAAAAGCTGCACCCTAACTTGGGTGCTGCCCGACAGTACATTTGACCCAAAATCAGGAGCCACCGTCCCTTTGACCCTCCCGTCTCCCAAACTGCCTTGGGCCCAAGGCAGTCATATTAGCCCCTGAAAGGGGGCTATTGCTTGGGGGATCACCCATGGGTCTCATACTAGCAGGAATGAGAGTAGAGCGGACCATAACACCAGATTCCCACGGGCGCCCTCGACCATTACATCTTTCCAAAACCTCCCTTGCCAAAGCTGCGTCCCCAAAGACCACTCTAACAGTGTCCGTTTTGGCTGCATATTTGGACAATCTAGAGCACTCCAACAAAGAGTCCATTGACACAAGCCCACACTGCCCTACAGCCCGTAGCCAGTGAAGACATTTATTCCACAAGGCGTCCCTTGGTTCTCTTTTGTCCGTGGGTAATTTAGGAACTCCCTCGAGGAATACTGTGGAACTACTGTGGCCTTGGCAAATAAAGTGCCCAGTCGTAGACCCCCCCCCCCCAAGGATTGACATACCAGGCCCCCTCCCCAGAGAGCACATGTTATGCTGGACTCTCCCTGCAGAATTCTGTATTGGCGGTGGCTCAATAGCTGTAATCCCATTGAGCTCCCTCCGAGGGGGTAGCAC
Organism: Ambystoma mexicanum; assembly: GCF_040938575.1. NCBI lineage: Eukaryota > Metazoa > Chordata > Amphibia > Caudata > Ambystomatidae > Ambystoma > Ambystoma mexicanum. Next base: position 19,203,100 of record NC_090933.1, on the reverse strand, counting down.
TGGGGAATGGACCCCCCTGAATAGCTCCTTTTAGACTGGGGGTTCTTATCCGTACTGAGTAAATGAGGTGTTGTATGTGTAGATGGGTTGTTTGTTAGGGGGGTGTAGAATGATGTTCAGATAGTTACTGTAATAAAGAAAAAGTAAGGTGTGTATGCCCCACTTAAGACTGGTGCTCTCAGTTGACCCTAAACAGGGTTTCACAATTCGGTCCAATCTTTTCATAAAGTGATCATATTATAAAACAAATGATTAAAAAGATGGTACTTGATTTTCAAAAAGAAATGTTTAATTCACATTTCTAGGACCCATGTCCCTTGGTTGATTAGTTCTTAAATCATGAGGCAACTCAAAAAAATCTAGGTCGTTCATTCATAAAAGTACATATGCCAATGCATTTCAGTCCTTGACCATCTTCAGGGCCGTACTTAGTGAATCTTAAATCAATTGTGCAGGATCAATACAATACATCAATGTAGACCATTATTCAGAAATAATTTGAAATGCACATACCCCAGGTGGATTCGAATCAGTGGAGGAAATAAGGGAGAGGTGTAAAGAAAGGTTTATCAACATCGTCATTTCACCATACCTATACTTGATAGTGTGTCACCCTTATGTTCAATACCCTGTACCTGCTGATTCAAGTTGTCCTCTCTTGTAAGTGCTCTTGGAGAAAATTCTCCAACATTCCTGTTAAATAACAGTGAGTGCATGTGTAAGTAACTATAGCAGAAACTGCGGTAGCACATTTGTGTGATCATATTCAGAGAGCTCTTACCTGTTTGCAGTCGCTCGTGCGCTGAACCGATCACGTTCGCTCAGAAAGCGAAAGTGAATCGCATGCGAATGCCGATGCTAGTTTAAATCACCATGGGAATGTGGGCGGGGCGTCTCTGAATATGATCACACAAATGTGCTCCCGTAGTTTATGCTATAGTTACTCACACATGCACTCACTGTTATTTAACAGGAATGTTGGAGAATTTTCTCCAAGAGCACTTACAAGAGAGGACAACTCGAATCAGCAGGTACAGGGTATTGAACATAAGGGTGACACACTATCAAGTATAGGTATGGTGAAATGACGATGTTGATAAACTTTTCTTTACATCTCTCCCTTATTTCCTCCACTGATTCGAATCCACCTGGGGGTATGTGCATTTCAAATTATTTCTGAATGATGGTCTACATTGATGTATTGTATTGATACTGCACAGTTGATTTAAGATTCACTTAGGTACGGCCCTGAAGATGGTCAAGGACCGAAATGCATTGGCATATGTACTTTTATGAATGAACAACCTAGATTCTTTTGAGTTGCCTCATGATACAACAACTAATCAACCAACGGACATGGGTGCTAGAAATGTGAATTAAACATTTCTTTTTGAAAATCAAGTACCATCTTTTTCATCATTTGTTTTATAATATGATCACTTTTTTATCACTTTATGAAAAGATTGGACCGAATTGTGCAACCCTGTCTGAGAGCACCAGTCTTAAGTGGGGCATACACACCATACTTTTTCTTTATTTCTGTACAGTGAGATCCGGATGCCATAGGATCTCTTCCAGACTGGGAGCACCAGGTTAAAATATTTTTGTATGAACATACTATAATGAACAATTTCAGCAAATAAATACCAACCATTGTGGTGCCCACCTACACTTCGTACAGATGGTTACTGTTACCATACATTGCCCAGCAGGCCACCCGATAAGAACTGGGAGCAACCTTTTTCACTTTGGAAAAATTACAGTAAGTCATTTATTTGCTTATATCAATGGAAAACATTATGATAAGGCTTAGGCTCTGGTGTTGTGGGGGAAGCATTCCAGGTTTGCAGCTTGCATTCTGGCATCTGGCTGTTGAAGAGTCAGGATGCCCGGTATGGGGCTTGGGCTCTGGTATTGTGGGGAAAGGATACCAGGTATGGGACTTGCATTCGGGCCTCTGGCTTTTGAGGAGGCAGGATGCTAGGTATGAGGCCTGGGCTATGGCAGTTTGGAGGTACACTGACCGGTTTGGGGCCTGGGACCTGGTGGTGGGGATGTAGAATGCCAGGTATGTTGCCTGGGTTCTGGCCGGTGGGGGCTGAAAGGATGCCAGGTAAGGGATCTGGGCTCTGGCAGTAGGGAGGCAGGTTCCAAGGTATGCTGCTTGGGTTCTGGTTGTAGGGAGCCAGGGTGCCAGGCTTGGGGCCTGCGCTCTGGCGGAGGGTAGGTAGAAGGCCAGGTATAGGACCTGGGTGGTGGGTGGAAGGACCAGGTCTGGTACTTGCGTCAGTTTGGGAAAGCATACTAATAGCCCTTTTATAGGCGGCCCTCCTACTTCTGCCTATGACCCATTCTGTGCTCCCCCCTAAATTAGATTACTGGATACGCCACTACCATTCGGAGTATTACTCACCTCTGCTTTCGTAAAGCCCTGAAAACCTTTTTGTTCAATCTTTGATCTGGGGTTGGGTGTCTCTGTACGACTCCCCTGTCTTGGCCTTTTTTCGTGTTACCAGTTGTCTGTCGCTCTCTCTCCGAGAGCTCTTAGCGCCAGGATACCTTTTTGGTCAAAGTTTGCACTTTAGAAATTAAGTAACCTGGCATAACATCAATGTCACATTTCAGGAAAAAAGCTTCCTTTCAACACAGATGAACGGTTGGGAATATCTCTCAATGTCTGACAGAACTCGTGCCTAAAACCATATCACAAAGTTTTGTGAGTAGAAATATTTGCACCTGCTATTAAATTTGGTTTAAGGGGACTGAACATCTCACTACAACTCTTTCTACAATATTATTTTAAAAAGTAGATCCTTGCTGCTCTCTCTGGGAACTGGAAAGGGTAACTGATAGGTTCTCGCTGTAACGTGTGCTAAGACTGGCAAAGGGTGGTCTCCAAAAGGCAGTGGGGATTGTACCAGATTAGATTACACAATTTACAAAGAGAATAGTAAAATCAGGAACACAGGACTACTCTTATTATTCATAAAAACAAAGCAGTTCATCAGTAAACTAAAGAGAAAATCATGCATTGTACATCTGACTAAACCTTGGACACAAATCATAAGTCCTATAACTTGTGATTACTAAATTATAAAAATTAGCACCCAAGTTGGGTGTCGCAGCCCTCAAGTTGCTTCGAACGTGGGCTGAACCTCACGGTATAAGCCTTCGTTCCGAGCAACCTTGGAGCTGCCAGCGCCCACCCCGTAATTTTCCCCGCCTCCCTGCATCTCTCACCACTCCACTTACCTGAAGAGGTTGCGGCGCAGAAGCACCATGGCGCCACTCCCCTTAAATCCGACGGCCACCGTGGAAATGGAGGGGGGGCTTCCATTGGAGCCTTGCTTCCATTTTCATGGAGGCCTTGTTAGAATAGTATTTCTTTTTAAAGAACAGGTTGTTCACTTTTCGTAACTCATTTTTTTCAAAGACATAAATGCCTTTTAGCACCCCGAGATGTAAACCCAGGGTGCTAATAGTCATATTGACCAGTTGCCCGAGCTGTACCGGGTGGTAACATCCCAGGGCCCTCGTTAAACTCAGGCTATTACCACGTGTGCACGGCCCGGTGAACTTGTCATTATGGTTATATCAGCAATTCTAATATCCGTCCATAAAAATAGCATAGTGCACAACAATTAGCATGCATTGGCTAAGCCAATAGGTTTTTGTCTTCTGTTAATTGCAGTCTAAAATGACTAATACACTTCATTACATGACTTGGGGACAAGTAATTAAAAGCAAAAATATGAACATGATTCAAACTGAACAAGCTTTAGCAAAATCAACAGTTTTGGCTTTTGTGCATGCATGGGGATGGGTATTTACCAGGCACCCCCTGCCAGAAGACCATAAAATGGAAATAACTGGCACTTTTTTCCAGTACCTGAGCATATGATTGCAGAGTCTGACAAATGCCTATCTAATGCTTCAAAAAGGCCCCAAACTGTTGATTTTGCAGTGCTTGTTTTGAACAGGAATTAAATGCAAGGGACAAATGCAAGAACACACGTGTTGTTTAAAATCAACTTGGTTACAGCAGTTTTATTACGCTAAGAGTTGATTTACAACTGCAGTGAAGCTACTACCTTTCGGATGCAAGAAAGAAGCACCCCAGATTGGGGAGCGACAGTGATTACCGCAGTGTGGGGAATGAGACTAAAAGAACCCCAGGAAAGGGCAATGGCGGAGCAAGACCTGGGCTAGAACACACAGAGAATCTCCCTGCACTCCCGAAACTGTCTTGCCTGAACTGGAACTATTGGCAAAAGCCTTTTCTGATACGGAGAAGGTTGGGGTCAGGAACCAGCAGCCGTCTTCTTGACTTGTAGTTCCACAAGGGCTTTCTATTGTTGTTATTTGATTTTATTTGGTATTTTTCTTTTGAGAAATAGGGACAGTGATAGATTAGAGTAGGATTCTGGACAGAGGACTGATATTAATTTACAAGAGCTCTTGGCGAGCACCTTTTGCCTTTCTTTCATTGGATAGGGTTTGAGCTGATGGTCTTAGGCAAATAGTGTTTTGAACCTAACAGAAGAATAAAGAAGTCTGTGAAGCATGTCTCGTTGTCTAAGTCCTGATTCTGAGCTATCACACATGACAATAATGGAGAAAAACAATGGCAAAGGTCTACAACAAAGGCGAAGGACTTTGATAAAGGACAATGGTAAAGGAGAAGGATTGTCAAAGGACTAAGATGAACATGAAGGACTAGGTCAGGAGATGTATTTGTGTCAAGCATTGTGATGCAGGAGAAGAATTCGTAAAAAGGACCTTGATGGAAGGACTAGAATGAAGGGGAAGGTCTTTCTCCTTTATTCTATCCTTATGGCCTCATCACAATTTGGGAGCTAACCCCGGAGGTAATACCGCCGGGGCTATTAACGCTACTGCCAAACCCCCGGCGCTATTAGTGCCAGATCACGGGTTTAGCAGAATGGTAAATCCCCATTGGGCCCATTCGGTAATTTCCCATTCCCCATAGTGTCCAATTTGGAATGTTCGGCGCTATTACCGCAGGCGCTATTACCGCTGCCTGTAATAGCGCAGAAAATCAGCAAAATGTGGCAAATTTGCCCCCAGCTCAGAGCTGGGGGTAAATCCGCCAAGCCCGTGATTTGGTGGACCCTTAAATGCGGCGGTAATAGCATTAAGGGTTACCGCCAAACTCGCGATGAGGCAGTTAGTCTAAAGATTAAGATGAATGCGAAGCAATAGGGCAAAGGAGTATGAGGAAGGACAAGAGCTAGAAATAAGTTATGTGACAAAGTAATATAGGAGAAGGATTAGAATGAAGGACTCTGATGCAGGAGAAGAACTAAAGCAACATATTCAGGCAAAGGATAAAGGTCTATGACAAAGGACTGCAATTAAGGAGAAGGGTTTTGAAGAAAGACTGTGAAAAAGGAGAGTGACTATGACAAAAAACTAGGATAAAGGACTTTTGCGAAGGACAATAGCTAGGATGCAGGAGGAAGGGTAGGATGAAGGAATATGGCAGGAAAAGGACTAAGATGAAGGATTTTGATGTAGAAGAAGAAATATGATGGATTATGACAAAGGGTGATGACAAGTATGAAGGAGAACCATAATGACAACGGACGGAGCATTACCAAAGCCCACAAGAAAGATTAAGCAGAAGGACAAATAGAAAAACAATTGTTTGTACCGACAGTGCATGCCAATAGCATTACCAGTTGCCATGCCAACTAAATATTCTACTTCTCAACACTGTTGTTCTTCTCTCACCAGCATTGTTTTGGGCAGAAGGTGGTACTAAAGCCCCACTGTGCCAAAACCACAATTTGAGAATGATGGCCATTTCTCACAAGCTCGATTTTTGGTTAAAAAAAACACTCCATCCTGAAAACAACATCATGCTACATAACATTCCGCCTGCAGCGGTGTAAACCTCTGACCTAGATTCGGAGTATGGAAATATTGGGCAAGAGAAGGAGTGTTTATCATTGCGCCCTTGGAAGCAATTTTTTCTATTATACCTCTGGACCCTACAGCTGTGTGTGTTTGATTCTCTGTTTACCTGAAAATCATAATGGTGCACCTCTCAACTTGTACATCTGTGTTGTATGTATATATACATATATATATATATATATATATATATATATATATATGCTACCCTTTCTTCCCCCATACAAATACTTTGGTGAGTTGAGTGAACTCCCCCTCTTACTGTGCAAGAGAGAGCAATCCAAAATGGACTGCTTTAACACAGCCACGACCTGAGATTTGTACCACAGGGTGAAAGGCGTAGGATCACGCAGACACACACACCTCTCAGTTATATGCGGCACATTGCTACCTAACAGGAAAAGATCACTCCTCCATAAAGAGACGAAGGAATACATGTCTCAGCAATGAATAGGACATAGGGAGAAAAGCAACAGAAATTCATTCCTTCTTAAGACAAACAGGGTGGCATTGAAAAGCCCTATGATCTGATATGGCCTAATCATGGAGCTTACTAGAACTACGAGCCTCTGAAGAAGGTAGAGTGCAAAGAAATGTAGGGACACACTGAACAAACCGCATACCTGCAAGTTAGGAGTTCATACTGTAGGCTGTCCACTCACGAATAGGCAGGAAAGCATATTCTGCTTGAGAGAAAAACACAGGACTCTGTGTAGCTTCAAACTCAAACCTCAGCGGTTAGGAGAAGGCACCAATTGCCTCACACAGAGATAACTGCTGGAAGCGAGTCCCCAAACCTAATTTGAATCAATCATGTACCGACCAATGCGAAAAGCTTAATAATAATCTAGTGAGGCTTTTCAAAAGAGAAACCACCAACCTCTATACATGACACAGCGTCCTCAGTGATGGAACCAATCCTGAGCTATATTGTATAACTAACCACCAGCTCAGGACTATAATAAGAGCACTGAAATGGCAAAACAGAACAAACACTGCAGACGTGCTGAACCAGACTTTATGGACACCGCTGTCTGGGAGACAATGGTTGGCTTGCTGATGCAATACAGTGCAAACTCTGTCAGACCCAAGACAAAGACTGAACCAGCAAGGCTATTATTGAGATTATGGCACTTAGGTTGGTTTCCATGCAGAGACCTGTGAAGCAGAGTGAATATTGGCTGCCCACATAGGACCCTGAATGTTGGGGAAGGGTAGAGATATACCCATTATGAATCCTGAGAAACCAAAGGTCTGGTAGAGACCTGATGAAAATGCTGAAAAACCCAAGGTCTGGTAGGGGCCAGGTATGAATGTTGTAAGGGTGTTGAAGAAGGAAGCTGACACAAAGGTGGCCTAGTGGTGGTTATAGACTTTTTGTCTCCATCTCTGGTGGTCAGTGGGCATATTGTTGGTACTGCGACAAGGAAGCTCTCCTCGGATACTTTGTATGAGGGTCTTCTCACCAGCTGTGCTGGTTCACTGCCGTTGCTCCGTCGACTGCGTGGTACTTCTCCTCTCTGTTCCACGGCTCTGCTCTCCTGCTCGTTCTTCTGCCTGGGTTCCCTCCTGCAGAAACCGTGGAGGACTCCCATGGTACTTCACTGGCGTCCTCTTCCCTCCGGTCTTTCGGCAGTGCCTGGCTCTCTCGTGCTGGTTCGCCACACTTGATGCCAGACTCGGCTGGGTTTGACACAGCCGTGCTTGACACGGCTGAGCTTGTCACATATGATAGAGAATTGTTACTTTTTACACCTTCTATCCAGTTCATCCCATGCAGATTCTTAGTCCTTTGTCTCTGTTGATAACTTAATCCTCATGCCTTCTTTGGGCCACCTAATACCAGTACTAGCACAGTCAATGACCTTCATGTCTCCTGTGCTCTTCCTCGTCCTAGTACTTTTGGCTTTAGAGTCATCTCCTGTGTTACAACAACTGTCAATAAAATGGTTCTGAACAGTGGGGAGGGACTGGGAATGTTGGGAAGTGAGAACATTCAATGGGCTGTAACCCAGATTATCGTCCTTGTCCTCAGAGGTCCTCTGGCATTAAACCACCCCTAGGGGGACTATTAAGTAGCAGCCGCACCTTCCTAGCCTCATGGAAAAGGGCTCCTCCTTGGGAGATAGATGAATACTTTATTTTGGTTCTCACCATTTACAAATAAAATAAAATTCAATAAAAAATAAATTATTAAAACAAAGATGGTTAAAATATACAGTGCCACTATTGGAAGCGAGACTTGGAAAAACCAGAAGAATGTAAGCTTAACATTTTCTTTCCATGCGCTTAAGAGGCATAATATACTTGCATAAATCTTTAACAAAGCCAGAATCAACACAAGACAAAACGAAATTCAATGCATCAGAGACCAGCCTAATATTGTTAACAATAAAATAACTTCTCAAGTGCTGATGTCTTAAATCTAAAGGTTTTTCACAGATTAATAAAACGTGAAGTTAATCCTCTAAGGCCCCACTACCACAAGTACAAAGCTTAGTATTAAACTGCCACGACATCCAGGCCCTTAGTGGTAAAACATTCAAATGCACCATCGCTATGATATGTCTCTGCACCGCTTAACGAATAGAATTCACAGATAAATTATCAAGGTATGTGCCACGGTCCACCTTTAGATGTCCCAGTGAGCGTAAGTTTTCCAAGCCGTTGTACCAAGATCAAACTCTCTCCTTCTTGCTTTCATATTCAGCTGTTGATTAGTCATCAATTCCCCCCTCAGTTCGTCAAAATCTATCCCCCACTTTCAACACAGTGGAGCTTTTCTTATACCAGGGGCATGTGGCATAGGTCTCGACTTTTGCTAACTCTTACATCACATTTGTGATTTTAGGATACACCGAGGGGCACAAGTGTAGTTTACAAAATACTCGCGGAACCTCCTTCTTGCTTTCATATTCAGCTGTTGATTAGTCATCAAGCCCCCATCCCATCAGTTTGTTAAAATGTATCCCCCACTTTCTACACAGTAGAGATTTTTTCTTATACCAGGGTTATGTGGCATAGGTCTCTGCTTTTGCTAACTCTTCCATCACATTTGTGATGTTAGGATTCCCTGAGGGGCACGAGTGTAGTTTGCGAAATACTGGAGGAACCTAAGTTCAGCCCGAAAGACAACATTTAAAACCCCGGCTTCAAAAGCAAGAGGGACCCAGAGGTGCTAGAAATCACACCTTTCTCATATAAATATGCAAAATGCAATACAGGGCAGTGCACGTCACGCTTCCCCAAATTTCGCTGCCATGCAAGATGGAGGAATAAACCTTAGCTTTGAGCACCTGCATACATTTATCAAAACGGAAGCCACCATATTTTTGATAAAATCTTTTCAAACCGCCCAGACTAGTCTGTAAACCGTTTTCTAATAACGCTAGTTGAGCAGACCAAAGGCAATTACAGGAAAACATAACACCCAGATAGAAATATGATTGAACCACATTTATATTCAAATTGTCTAAAGACCACTTGTGCTTACTTTTTTTTGTGCCGAACACCACTATCTTTGTTTTCTTCAAATTCAATTTTAGGCCATTAGCTTTGAAATAGCCAGATGCATAGTTCAAGCTATTGGCAAGTCCATTTGGCATCAAATCCAATAGAATGGCGTTGGGTACATGACCCCATTCAGGCGCGGAGGAATTGTACCCAACTGTGATGATTCGTGGATTGCACGGACCTTGGTATAACGGGCGACATGTACGGCGTCCATTTTACTCATCCAACATGGAGAATCATGTTGCGGCAAATAACAGTACAGCAGTTGTTGCACATGAGGAAGAGGCTGTAGCCACGCCCCCAGACTGGCAAGCAGTACTTCCGTATCCATCACCCGCACATCGGCGCGTTGCTACTCTCATTCCAGAGTCCAGCCGCGCTCCGCAGATGTAAGTACGCCTTCGTGCCCGCTGCCTTTCCACTTCTTTTCTTATTTGTATGAGTACTGAGTCGGCTATCCTGTGTCTATTTCTCCACTCTTACTTGTTGCTTGAACTCCCTTTACCGGCCGCTGTAGGCAACCATCAGAACGCGGCTCTGATCCCCCGCCTTCTCTGGAATCAGAGGAGTTATTGTGTTCACGAGGCTATCCTTCATACAGGGATATTAGGACTTAGGTCCCGGTACGATCCTTAATATAGAGTCAAATTTCCTTTATTGGCATTTCTCGTGCTTTACTCAGTATTTTCCATTCATCACAATCCTCCTTTCTTAAGGACTCATTGCTCTCTCTACACGGACCATTACGCCACTTCCTCCTTCCCAGCACAAGCGGGGTATTAGTCTCTCAAGAGTCTCCTTCTGTGGTAAGCTTAAGTGACATTCCATCTCATTTAACAGGTTCAGGCTTGGGAGGGGAAAGACGTAGTCTAATTTTCATTTCACACTTTGTTAGGCTTTGCAACTGTACCCCCTGTTTTCTTCAAACCTGCCATCCATGAACTTAACCCTCCAGTCTTCCGGGCCTGATTCAGGTGTTTCTAGGGTAAGCCTTTTAGAAATCAACCGAGATACTCTCTTTGGGTCTGTCACACTTATCCTTCATGTCATTAATCCCTCTCTGTGTTTACTTGCACCTAGCACCTATAGATTTTGGAGGAGATTAGGAAGTTCAAGTGAAGGGGCTAATTATTATCCACCGGAAACATCTCCAGGGAGCAGTCTTCAGGAAAATACGCTCTCTAGCAGCCCTACGCAGGGTTTTTTCCCGTAAGGGGTTTTCCTTGGAGGCTCCACCACGGTCGGACTCTGCAAAGTCAGATTGTGGAGGGGCTTCTAGGTATTTTCCCATTACTTCTGAAGATTAAAGAGCCATCTATCCCAAAGAAGAGAGAGGTAGGAGTTGTATTTGTCTGTATTGGAGTCAGAGCGCATGTAATGGTTTTTGAAATATTACAGTTATCACACTAACTGAAGTGGCCAAGACATAAACCTGGTGCATGCGTTTATTAGTTGAAAACTCGCTAGTAGGCCCAGCTCTTGAATGGCCACTAACAGAAGCCCTGGTGTTGGAGTATAGGCAGACAATCAGTTGAAGAAGGGGGATTGGGACACCCATTCTCTGGAGTTTATTCCATAGAAGGGGACAATCGATAGAATCAAAGGCCTTCGCTAAATCCAAAAACCCTGCGTATACTATGCCTCCTGTTAGCCTCACATATTTGTCTAAGATGCTCGAGAGCACAAAAACATGGTCGGATGTAGAGAAACTTTTTCGGAACCCTGCTTGATAGATGGGAAGTATATTATCTTCCCCAGCCCAAATCTCAAACCTAACCAGCAGGTAATTAGTAAAAATGTTTGAAATACTGTCCTTCAATGATAGTGGAGCAGCCAACATGGTTTGCCAGGTCACTAAAATGCCAAGCGACATGGAGGTGGCAGACTAGGGCCCTTACATATTTATGGACCTCGATCCCTTTATCTGCCAACACGTCACGACAGTTTAACATACATGAATGAAGGTATATATTTGCAAAGGAGACATGAACATTACAACCCCTGCAATACATACGATCAGAGAGAATACGAACACAGGGAAACAGCTTAAAAGAAATTTAATTAACTCCTACAACATCTGACAGAACTCTGACTTACATTCTGTTATAAGAGTTTTTGTTTCCATGAGTGAGGCCCTTGAAGCACCGAATTAGATTTTCTCTCCAATCCTTCAAAGGGTCTTCAGTGTCTTATTGTACCACTAGTATTCGATGCACACTTAGAAGCCACAGTGCAGGAGTCGGCCCGTATGAGTCCAGGATTCCTCTTCCAAAGTCTGACAGCTCTGAGCCAGTAACTTCCTGGTTTTCCCAATCACAATGATCTGAGGAAGGTAGGGAAACAGCAGACCTGGATAATTCAGGTTGAGTGGTTTGGATACAGCAGCCTGGTCCCCAGTAGAGGCTGCATGCGGGCCTGGTAAGGTGGAACCAACTCCCTCAGACCCGCCATTTTGCCTTGCATTAACCGTGAAGCTAGCCCCAACAGCTTTATGAGCTGTCGTGGGCACACGCTACCCCACAGGCTGCCCCAGAGAATCAAGCGCTGTCCGCTTATGAGGTCCCTCCAACATATGATTCAATGAGCCAATTATGTCAAAACGTATATCCTTCTTTTACTCTCTGATCAACCAGCATTCGCAAAGAGCTGTTCATCTCAGAGTAGGTGTTTGTTCAGCGATTAACACAGTCTAACAAAAAACTGGAATTGCCCAAGACTCATTCCGGGTCACTGTAATTTATAGAGTCAGATAGCTCATCATGAACATCCTGTATCGTAGGCGAAAACTGTGCTTCAAAATGATCAGTACAAACGTCCAGCTGCTCAGGTTGGACCAAGAAAGAGCGGTTTGTTTCGACACAAGGAGAGGTGTTGAAGTTCAAGGCTGAGCAGAGGCTAGAGCAGCTGACACATTTAGAGGCTTATTATGGGTAAGCCCAGACTGCCGCAAACTGATTGATAATAACATTGACAAAAGTAGGGATAGATGGGGGGAAAGGCCACAGTTGCAATAGGGCCAGCGATGAGAGAAGGGGAGCACAGAGATGCTGCGTTGCTGGTAGTAAATGTAGATTTGTCAACCAAGCCCAAGTCCAAAATTGGCCACTCATCCCCTACTCTAAAAGCATTCTTGCTAAAGTCTCTAGACTGCCAACGCATACAGCTTTCATAGTGGCGGTCTATTGATGCCTCCAATGCCTGAAGAGTAGCTCTATCTGACAATCCTGAGGAAGGAGATGGAGAAAGTACTGAAATATTTAAAACATTTGAGCTTGCCCCAGATAACAGGTGTGAGAAACCTGAAGGTGTCTCACTTACTAGCCCCCGGGATCTGTCATCCACGTGTCCAGGACACAGCCATCGCTATTAGATCCAGTTCCTGGGCATGGACCAGTGAGGGAGGATCCTGTGGATGGGGGGGTGTCCTCGGGGAGTAGAAGTGGGACGCTGACGAGTGATACGTGGTATCCCCTTCTTATAACACCTTTTCCCCATCCTACCCCGTAGGATATTCAAACACTCTACCCCACCCTCCCTTTTCCGACACACACACTTTGCACACCACGAAAGATGACAAACACCAGAGCCGTTTACCTGACATGTCCCAGCCCAAGGGTCAGGCAAAGTCAGGCAATTAACCCAAATCATTCACATCTGACAGCCCTTTCCCTTCCCCTGAGGGATAAAAGGTGGAGCACAAGACAAGCAAGGCAGACCGCACAATGAGACAGCTATCCAGGCACGGCAGATCAAGAGGAGGAGAAATACTGAGAGAGTGACAAGGTGAGAAGCAACCTTGCCCTTTCCGTTTAAGGCCTGTGAAACCTCTGTGGAAGGAATCGTAAGAGCGCAGACAATAGCCCAAGTATGTTGCAGCAACAGTACACGGAGCGTGCCTATGCTGATAAGCAGATAGGTGGAGACGACTGCTACCGTGACTCCTGATACAAAGAAAGCCAAGCAATTCATCACAGCGGTGAGTCGAGGGGAGAACTGATAAAGAAACTGAACTGTGTTGAACAAAAGTAGCAAACGGATGATGGCACAAAGAACTGTGAATGTAAAAGGGGAAAGCCAGCTGCATGTGAGCCAGGCACCATGTAGATGTTCACTCGAGAAACTCTGATTGTTGAAACTACTTGGATCAGAAGGCCTTGGAAAAGGCAAGGAGAGGGTCAAAGTGGTCATACGGGGGTCTAGTAAAATCCTCTTTGCAGTCGAAAGTCTTTGATCGGCAGATGATCGAGAAGCTAAGGGAAGGGAATGACGCATCATGTGAAAGTAGAAGGAACTGCGTGATTGGCAAGAGTGAACCCGGCAGAGGTTGTCCACATTGAACTGTTTAAAAAGACATTAAGCTTTGTGAATGCCACAGAGCAAATTGTGTTGAAAGCCGTAGTGAACCCAAACGAGGGAGGCAAACAGTAGAGAAGGATCAGCGCCTGGAAGAGGGGGATCCAGGGGTGAGAAACCATCAACCTAACAACACGTGAAAGCAAGTGAGATATTGTTGTTGAATACAAGCCTATGTGAACCAGACGTAGGGAGGCAGATATTTGAGAGGGGTCTGAGGCCCAGAAGAGGGCGACCCAGGGGTGAAGAATTATTACCTCAAGTACAATCCGAAAGGAACTTTTTTTTTGTTTGGTAATTTTGGTCCTATCAGGCCACCGGAAACAGTAAAACTAACCTTCGAAGGTCCTAATATCACTGAGAACTGTTTGGAGATCTGACCCCAGAAGAGGGAGATCCAGGGGTGAAAAGGCATCACCAAACGTACAAGCAGAAAGGAACTTTTGTTGTTATTTTGAATACATCAGGTCCGCGAAGGCAAGAGACTTTTTACAGAACAAGAGACTTGGCTATCGACAGTACTGATAGCTGAGAACTGTCGTCTCGTGCTGGGAAAGCTCACTCAAAACATTGGGATGGGAGACCATGACTACTGCATCCTGACATATTATTTGTGAACACCTCTTTATTTCTTGTGAGCCCTACCCCACACTCTTTTGTATTTAGCGTAAGGATTGGCAATAGGATTTTCTTAGTATAGGCCTTTTTGACAAGACGCCACTAGGACTGCCTTATTTTGATTTGATGGTCATAGCTTGCTCCCATCTTAGATTTAGGTTTAGATTAGGCGTTTTTCCACCCTACATATACAGTTTAATAAACACCCTTGAACTGTGATCACTTGTGTCTGTCTATTCTTGATGCCATACCTTCCTTACACCGGTCCCCTAGGCTACAAGAGGCTGGGTCCGCTCTACAATTGGGGCATTGCATGAAGCCATAAGTAGGCAGGGGGGTCTTGAATGCAGGGTAAATGGGAATCATCCCTGCACTTGGATGTAAAGGGCAGTTCAGCCATTAACAGCAGAGGCCTAGAGGTGGCCATTGAAGTGGAAAGCCTTTGAGGGGTTGGGGCAGAATTTATGGCCGACTTGCTCCGTAAGGCCCACTTAATTGTTAACTGCTTTAAAATGTCACTTTGCTTGCCCTTGGGGAGAAGTAAAGACCCCTTGTGAGAGACCTGCTGTGCATGCTGCAACGCTAACGTGACACCTGAGATGAAGAACCTGAGAAGACTGAAGCCTGGTAGAGGTTTTGAGAGGCATTGTGGAAGCAGGAAGACCAAGGAAGGTTGCAGACTGAATAACCCAGGAAAGGCCTTGCCATGACAACCTTCTTACTCTAGTTGTATTGGGCTAGAGCCGGTAAGCACTGTTGTTTCCGGACCGGAACACTATGAACACTTTTAATTGATCCTGACCTAATGCAATTACTGATTTATACATAGCAATTTCGGAATCCCCACACTAAATCTGACCCCCAACTGTGTGGAAAGGTAGGGTAGCTTGTGAGACTGTCTTGTTTATATTGTCCACTTAGAAAGGGAGCCATATTTTCATATTTTCAAAATATTCCCAGTGGAGTCCAGCAGTAGCTTGAGATTGGCCCTGTCTTCACTTTAAGATATGTACCCTTACTTTGTTTGCATGGCACAGTTGACCTCTAGATGACAGGGACTGTAGCAATCACCCCGGCAGTGGTGGTGATTGTTATTCGCACCCCATGGTTTGCTTGGCTTGCAATTCGTTTTGTTTTTGTTTTTTTTACTATACATGGGCTCCGCGCAAAAGGCGCAAGCCCAACCTCCCTTAAAAAACATAGGGAAATGAACGTAATCCCTTTTCTAGGTATGCAGTGATCGTGTTGAATGGATAACAATGAACAACATTTTAATCTAAACATTGATAAAGAAAAAAATATAGAATTTTTAAAAATATACATATGGGGTGATGGGGTTTGGATGGGATTAAAAACGTAGGGTAATGAAGGGCTGGGGGGGCAGAAATCAGTATTTTGTTTGTTATAAATGTTTAGATAAAAATGTATTTCGTCATTATCCATTAGACAAAATCACATGTAACCCCTTTTCTATTTCCATGGCAGCCGCCACGGGCGGGAGGCTCACTGGGACTGGAGCAGAAAGCTCCGGTGCAGCAGGTAAGTGGGGGGAGGGAGAAGGCTAGGGAATGCATGAGGGATGTCTTTCGGGTGGGGCGGGTGGCTCCCTGGGGAGGCAACAGAGAGAGGCTCAATGTTGCCTTCTGACAATCTAGATGTTGCCACCTGGGAAAAGGTATCGGGTGGCCCACTTTTCCAGCCACCTGATTATGATTATGATTGAATATTTATAACGCGCTTAACACCCAGAGGTTTTTAAGCGCAGACCCGGGGATCGAATCTGTGTTGCTCAGCGTCGTCTTGCTTCCAAGGCGAAAGTGTTGCTATACTGCTATATGAGCTATACTCCCGAGACTGGGTGCGCCCTTCACCGGGTGCGAATGGACTGTATTCTGAGCAGGGTAGCTACATTTTGATGTCCACCTCACCGGACAGGGTCTTCAGGGACACCCAGGAATCCATACATAAGACCTGTTGGCTTGTGAGCCTTCAGAGTGAAGTGTCTGCCTACTTCCCCGGGCCGAGGCACCCCAGAGTAGCCATTTTGGGGCATTTGTATTTGGTCGAGCTATATCCTCCCTCCCCCCCCCTCAATCTCTCCTCTTTACCCTAAGAACTGTGATGTGACGTTTATGTGGCACATAACTTTATACAATCAGCCAACCTAACGTAGTAGTAGGGCCAGATGGGTCTCACTGTTACCAGACCTGGAATACCACATTCAAATCGTAAGTGAGCAGAGTAAGATTAAACAGCATCCTATGCAAACCTGGGTTTCACATGGAATGCAAAGTTTTGTCAGTGGAGAAGAGTGTCTGAGCATTTGTAGGGCCATATTTAGTTTAGCATGGTACAAAGAAGGGAAAGGGTTACCACATGCTATATAGAGATTTATTGTTGGGTCACTGTTATGTTACTTAGCATTTATATTGCGCTCTATATATCAGTGGTATGATCTCAAAGCGCTGGTAGGTTGAACGCCCTCGGGAACCGTAGTTCAAGTCAGTAGAGAGAGATGGTATCATAGGGTGTATGGGTGCACCAGTTATGTGTGCAGCTGATGTGATAGCTGGATGGTAGCTGCATCCTAGCGTTAGGTGTGGTGTTGAAGATATTAGCTGGAATATGTGCAGTCTGGTGGGCGGACATTCAGACTGAGTTTGGCTACATTAGGCCTGAAGGACGCTTATGTGAGCAACTAGGCCGGAAAGCCATGGGATAGCTGCATTTTATTAGGGTGGTGAGGTGTTCATGGGGTAGTGTTCGTATGTGAACAGCTAGCCCACATTTATTCAGGGGTATAGCTGTGTTCTAGTTGTGTGATGGTGTATAGTAGAGAGTAGGCGTAGTGGTGTGATATTATATGGTGGTTCCTTATTTTAAAGCGCCCGAGACCAGGCATGTGTACAGGATAGTAACAGCATGGGGGAAAAGCCAGCCGGGTACATAGTAACACACGGGCACGGAGGGCACACATGTGATGAGAGGGGTTGGGTAGTAAATTGGGATACATAGTGACATTACGGGAATAGGATGGCAAGGAGCACAGCGACGCACGGACACAGTGACAGGAGGATGGGTTTACAGCGATAGGGGAGAACATAGGGATATACGACCTCCAGCATGGGAACAAGAAAGCATGGTACACAGAGACACGAGCACTGTGTACACTCACGGGAACCAGAGGGTAAAGTAATACCATTCCATCCATTCAATCAATCCATAAAATCGATGCATCCATCCGTTTCTTCCTTTTCCTCATCCTTTCATGCCATCCATCTCCTCTGTCAATGCATCAATGAGAATTCTTAGAGGCCCTAGCCCTTTCATCTTGTTATCACACCCAAACTAGTTCCTCATTGCGATCTAAATACACCTATCTGCCCTTGATCTGATAGTATTTGATTACTTTCCTGTATGTTAATATTGTGTGACTAACACCGACTTTCTCCAAGGGGCGGGTGTGGGGGAGTTTAAACTGGTCCCCACACTTGACTCGAATGCATAGAACAAGTAAGCAGTATCCTGTGCAGAGTGTATCCTCCATACCACACAACTCACAGATAAAACCTAAATCCTGGTAATGTCAACATGAGCAACAGCACTCAGGTGAGACTCTATTGAATGGGTCACCCACGGCATATGGGAGAAGGTGGGTAACTCCATACAAGAAGACCAGCCCACACCTCAGTGGTCAAGCACTACTCATTTCACAGCCAAACTGTGTACGATTTAACAAAGGCAGCACCCCACCCTCTTATATCTGCAAATCACTGCATGTATGCAATCTTCATCCGGGTTATCATCCATCCAGAAACCAGAATGCGTTATACCTGAGCTGTGTCAACTATTGCATCTTTGCAGAGGTAGCGTGAGCTGTGAATTTATGTCCGGAACACCTCTAACATTTACATTGATAAATCATAAGTCAACAAATATAACACACTTGTGTGTGTGTTTCTCTCTCTCTCTCTCTCTCTCTCTCTCTCTCACTCTCTCACTCTCTCACTCTCTCACTCTCTCACTCTCTCACTCTCTCACTCTCTCACTCTCTCTCTCTCTCTCTCTCTCTCTCTCTCTCTCTCTCTCTGGTAACTAAAGTCACCAGAAGAAAAGACAGTTGAACTTTGTAAGTGGAATGACTCTTACACTTATCAAAGTTTTACTATTGATATTTTAAGAAATGCTTTTATGTAAACTGGGGTGGGATAACGCTTGCCTATGTGTCTGTGTCTTTAATAGAATGAAGACTCTGTGCACTATTCTCGTTTTGGTAAATTTTATTTTATTCTATTAATTCACTAATGGACTTTACAAAAGACAGTTCTAGATAAGAACATTTTAGATGTCATCCTTTGTTATATTGTACGCAAAAATGCTGCTGCATAGTTGATTAATATTGTACTTTTAATCCTGTTACAAGACTTCAAAAAAGAGGATTTCATCCACAAAACATGTGCTATTTGGGAACATTGCAGTAAAAATTGACAAGTAACAGTTGAATGCTTCATTACGACATTAAATGAACAGTAACCTAAATAAGCCTACCATAACATGTGCTTGATGAAAAGTGAGTGGGCTTTGAAGGTAAACAAAATCATCACTGCCCGTTTCACTCATCTAATCTTTATTCTTTATCAAGACTGGAGGGGAGCATTATGGTATTTCAAATCTTACCACCATCAAACCTATCTAAGATATAGACTTAAAGTAGAAACTCTTAGAATCATTCAACCATCTGCTGCCTTCAAAAGGTCCTCTAGATTTGCCCCTGCCGAGACCACCTTCAAAGCCATGGCACGCCTAGCTAAACATGCTCCCAATCTTGAAACGTCAATACCTACCAAAGACATCCTCCTATGAACCAACCACACCAGAGTAGGTGCAGATGCAAGTTCGAAGGTCTTCCACATGTCAATAAGGAATTATTGTACCTATGCCAGCCTATGTCCGTCTGCTACCTTCTCATATTTTTCATGCATTGCACTACATACAGTCTAGGAGTATCCAGAACATATGGTGATGATGTGGATCTAGAATAACATTCTTTTCATTCTGGTAATCGTAAAAATCAATCCTTCTAGACCAAAACCCCCTTGGACCAATTCCAAAGGACTCACATCTAACACTTTCCTACAAAACACCAAGCACAACAATACCACCAGATTAAAATATAACCCATTCAGGGGAAAGCTCAATGTTATCTGGCCAGTTCTCAAAAAACCTAATCATGATATCTATATCCAATAGGGTTACATACAGAGAAACAGGCGGCTTGAAAAACATGATCCTTATAATCAATCTAGAAACTGCTCAATGTTCTTCTACTGCTACTCCCTCTGTAGGGCTGCGACCTGTCAAAATTGCTGCTCTTTAGACTCCTATAGTCCTGAGCGCTTCACCCAGTGGTGTGAAAAGCGCCACAATATTTAGCACCTGAACTAGAAGGGATGCAAATGGAAAAATATCCCTGTTCAATAAACCTCCGGCTAACTACTCCCCAAGCGTCTCTGTAGATCTTGCCATGGTTGGGCCCAGGATCCACTGATTTGTCTTGCAGCCGAATGTCAAATTCTTGTCTATTTTGAGTACCCCCTACCAGATGTCAGTTTCAGCACTGACTGGTCCGCATAACCACTCTGCCGGGCATCATTTGTGAGACATTTGTGGAAAGTTCCGGAAGAAATGGAATCCATGCTTGAGACATCCTCATTGGGAAGACAATCAGCATAGTGATACTCACGTCAATCTCGCTATCATGTCCTCTATCATGACGAGTGGAAGAATAGCATACAGGGTTCCCTGGACCCTTTGCTCAAGTCTCCAGCTGACCTATCAGCCCAACTGACCCTTTCAGCCTGAAAGCAAAGGGATTTATCTGAAAAAGCCTCGGCAGCTCATACAAGCTGAGAAACATTCCCCTTTCCAGTTTCCAATTGCTGGAGTCCTGCACATAAAAGGCGTGCCAGTCAACTACCACATTGGCTGCCCCTGGAAGATATTCCCCTGAGACTAACAATCTCATATGTAAGCAATAATAACAAAAATCCTTTGCCAGTTCCGCCAGCATCTTTCCTCCCAAGTGATTGATGCATCTCACTGCTATGCTGTCCGTCCACAGTTCTCCCTGTTCTTGAGCAATGATTTCATGGCAAAGGACCCCTGGAGGACCCGGGTACCATCTCCCTCCAGTAGATAGGGTGATATATCTGGCTCCTAAACCTATCCTGCTGAAACCTGTAACAGCTGGAATGTTTTAAAAAATCACCTAGCCGGTACAAGCCTCCATGTATTGCAGCCACCAACTCAGTTCCATCAACCCACATGGTGGTACAGATGCTCTCTCTGAAGATGCTGAATCTTTAATCTCTGCAGAGTTCTGTTATGTTAGGGTCGCAGAAACATTGCTTGAATGGAGGATTCCAGCAGTACCACTATTCTTGGTAGCTCTTTGAGAGAATCCCTCCTGCATTGGAGCCCTTATCTTAACTCCTTTTTTATTGGTCACACTGTCAGACTCGACAGATCTTGTGCTGCTTTTACCGTATTCACTACAAATCCCAGAAATGCCACCCTTCGGACTGATTTCAAATCGGACTTCTCCTACTTCTCCTATCACCTATGCATCTCCTGATATTGCTTGCTAACAGACCTGTCTTGACACCCACTGGCAGAACCTCTACTGCTGTGATAGAAGGCTGTCTGTTCACATTCCTCCATCTTCCTCCTCTGCCTCCACTTGCCTGCATGGGATAGAATGTATCAGGTTGTTGGTATTCCCAGCATTGAGCTGCTCTGAGATCAACGTTGTGATATGAAACGACCGGTTGAGTGGCAGGCCACCTCTAAAAACATTTGAGCAGAATATCCTGATAGCGAGCTGTGCCTTATCGAAGGCTTATCGAAGGCTGTGTATATGACCATGAATGTCCCCATTTTTTTTAGCAAACCTGTCAGCAAACATTCCCTACACCGCACAAGCTGTTTTGTAAGAGGCCAGCTCAATGGGCTTTGCATCTATTTTCAGAAGCAAGCTCCTTCTTTGATCAGCTGTCATCACACAGTGGGAATTTTCGAGACAATAAACGGCCACTGAGCCCAGTTTATCACGCTAGTCATATCCACTGGCTCCCCAGTATCTTTTGACCTCTGAGCCAAATCCATAGTCCATATCTAATAACCTTTCCTGTCAATTCCATCATGTCCTTTTGGAGGGCCTTTTAATTATAATTCATGAGGGTCAACATCCAAGGATCCATATCCGAGGTGTCTGGCACCTTGCTGTCCAATCCCGGTTGTGGGTATTCAGCCTTCATTCTGCATCAGTATTGCTTTTTCAAATGCTTATGGAGTTTTGCGGTCATGTGCTCCTCTACTTTCAGACATAGCAGCCCACTCTGAGGAGCTAGGGTGGGTAATACTATCAGGATTGAATCTCTTGCCAGCAACGCCATACACATCCTCTTCTCCTAAGATCTCAGTGCTCTCTGCCATAGAGAGTCTTTGCTGCTTTTCCAGCCCATGCTATTCCTCCTCTATGTATGCAATCTCTCTTTTGGACAAGGAGTCCACTTTCTCCATGCTCATCTTGTGCAAGTCAGTTTGTGACCCCTGTATTATTCTCTCCCAGGAAAGGGGACACAAGACTGGGCACTGTCCTGCTTTTCATAAAAGCTGACTATAGTCTCTGAAAATCAGTTTCTGACCAGGGGGGAGTAGGAGGGGTGGCTCGACTTCAAAAGTGTATTTCCAAGAGGGGCTTGGCATACAGAGGTTTGAAGACCACTGTTCTAGGTGGATCCTATGGTTAGGTCTCCCAGCCGTCCTCACTGCGGGCCGCTGCCGCAAGGGAGATTCGGCCGAGACTGGAGGTTGCCCTGGCACCAGGGACTACATTTCCCAGGATTCCTAGCATGATGCATGAAACGTGCCCACGCCATGCACCTTGCCAACAGCTGTAGTCAGGAGATATTAGGCCAGCGAAGGAAGCTACCAGCACTCGACAAACTTTCAGTGAGTCACGCATTTCTTTTTTTTAAACCTTTATTTAACTTGCTTGACTTTACAATATGGAGAACGAGCGATATCTAGCAATTTAGAAATTGACAATTTGACCACAAGGGGTCAGAAACAGACAACATATACAGCAAACTCCACTGGACACAGGATAAGGGCCAGGCGGCGGTAGGCGCCTCAAATCTTGCAGTTCGGGAGAGAGGGAGGGATCATTGCTGCTATCGCCGTCAGTCAACAGTGAATGCAGGTAAGAGCGGAAAGGGCGCCAGATGTTGAACAGTCTATTGGACAGCGGCTGTAGAGCAAACCAGCGTTCTTTCGTGTCCGAGGCCCATGTTACTGCACAAAGCCATTGGTCGACAGTGGGAGTCGCTGGACGCAACCAAAGTAGCAGAATACGAGTTGCTAGTAACATGCAAAGACCTGCCAGCTTCCCGTAGCAGCGGCGGAGGTGAGGAAACTCATGAAATAAACAGGTCATAGGATTCGGCTGAACAGAACAGTCCAACATCAATGATATTGCCTTACATACTCCCCTCCAGAATGCTGCAACCCCAGGGCAGGACCAGAGCATGTGAATGTACCCTGCGTTATCCGTGTTGCTTCTAGGGCACCTAGAAGAGTGCTCCCCTGACATTCGGTGCAATCTAGCAGGTGTGCAGTGGTATCTATGTAAGACTTTAAATTGGATAAAGCGTAATCTTGAATTAAGGGACACTTCATGATTACGACCGCACATGAATTCCCAGATCTCATCCGTTATGTCTATCCCCAGATCCCTGCTCCAGGCCTCACAGAGCCTGTCGAGTGGCTGGCATGCCCGCTCCTGCAGAAGTCTGTACAACCTGGACACCCCTGCAAGCTGAGGCGGCACCCATTACCCACATCAGTAGTGTATCATCAGGGGGGATTGTGGGAAATTCCTGCCAGTTGCATTTAAGTCTCCAGCATATTTCAGTCTTCTGGGGGAGTGCACCCTCACCGATTCAGGCAGATCCCGCCACTCAATGAAGGACCCTTACGCGTAAACATCTTGCAGGAAGCCAAATCCAGCCGCAGACCAGCTGCTTGCGATTGCTTTGTCCATTGGGGGGGAAATCGCCATGAAATGGATGGAGGACGTCGATCTGTTTCCAGATGCTGTCCCATGCTAATATCTTGACCCCAGTGGGTCAGTAGCTTCTAGGTGTCGGACCACAGGGGGGAGGATCATGGACAGGACGTCTTGGTGCTCCACCACCTGGCACTGCAGTTTAATGTGAAGGTGAGAGCTGAGTCGAACCAGAATGCAGCAAAGTGAGCCTGGGCTGCTATCCAGTACCTCTCGAAGTTTGGGGCAGCCAGTCCTCCCTGGATGTATGGTCTCCTCAGCGTGTTCCACTTATTTCGGACCGTGCCAGAATGCCAAACAAAGCTGTTAATTGCTATAGTGAGATGCTTGAAAAATTCAGCCCCCGGCCACAGTGCAACGTTAAGTAATCTGTATAGATGCTGTGGGAGCCTCACCATTTTGAGGAGTGCCACCTGTCCCGCCACTGTTATCAGTGATTTAGACCAGCCCATCAGCTTCTGCTTGAGTGAGAAGAAATAGCCCCCGTAGTTGTGGTCATATACTGAGGTCTGATGGCACGTAACAACCACCCCAAGCTATTTTATCTTTAGCGGGGACCCCGAACCCAAGGAGGTTGCGTGGTGCAGTAGTGGCGTCTGTCGGGGGGAACAGCTCGGATTTAGAGTAGTTAACCCTAAGCCCAGACATGTTGCCAAAGAGAAGGACATCCTGTATGATTGGTGTGAGGTTTACCTCTGGAGAGCGGACATAGTGCAGTGCATCATCAGCATAGAGTGGATGATTTCCGGAGCGCAAGTGAGTCTCGGGCCCCTATGTGCGTGTCTCTGGCAAATCCTGTCAGCCAGGGGTTCAATAGGTACCGCGAATATCAAAGGCGAAAAGGGACAGTTTTGTCTAGTCCCCCTGGCAATCTCAAATTGGGCAGACTGACGGCCGCCGGTGCAGATTCTGGCCACCGGGAGGCGTATAGCAGCTTTATCCATGACAGGAAGCGGGGGCCAAGGTTGCTCTTTTGCATTACGACCCATAGGAACTCCCAGGAAACGGAGCCGAAGGCCTTTGAATGTCCAATGTTTCAGCTACTGCCTGAGTCCCAGGATCAATACTGGCCAACATATTGAAAAGGCGTCATAAATTAAGCGCCGTGGGGCTCCCTGGTATAAACCAGCTTGATCTGGGTGAACAAAAAAAGTAATGTACGGGGCCAGCCGAAGGGCCAGCACCTTGGCAAAGATTTTAACATCGCTGTTTATCAGCAACACGGGCCAGTAAAAGCCGCATTGAGTGGTTTATCAGGCTACAACAGCACAGAGATGACTGCCTCGTGAAGTGAGGGTGGGAGTTTCCCCGTCAGGCATGCCTCTTCCCAGATGGTGGATAAACGAGGCGCAAGATGCACCCTGTAACACTTGTAAAAATCAGTAGTGAGGCCATCAGAGCTGGGGGCCTTGCCTGGCAAGAGAGAATCAATGGCTCTCAATATCGCCTCAGTAGACATAGGGCGGTCTAGTGATTCTCTGGCCTCGTCTGACAGCAACGAGCGGAAGCTCTTCTAGGAATGTATTGATACCTGGGGCCTGTGATATTATTTGCATATAGTGATTAATAAAAAGTGCAAAACTCCCTGTTAATCCCCTGTGCAGTGTGAGCCAGGGTTCTGTCCGCCCTCTGAATCAGGGTATGTGGTGCATGCCGTTTTCTTGCCGTACCAGTCTGGCCAGAAGTCTGCCGGATCGTTCTCCCTCTCCATACTGTCTGGCCAATTGGGGATCGTCGCAAAACTTGTGCTCCCGATCCGCACAGCCTCTGAAACTGTCATGGACGGTTCCAATATCGCCAAGTATAGCAGTGGAGGGGGATGAGGCGTACAGCGGTTCGAGTTGCGCAAGTAGGTGCTCATTATCCTGGATGGACTGCCAGATCACTCTGAGGATCCCTGGGCATACATCCCATACATCCTGGGCATACATTGCAAGGACAACCCCATGGATGTATGCTTTAAAGGCTTCCCATACGGTGGCCTGCGAGTCTACCGCTTCCGGTGTTCATAACAAAAACCGTGTCGATACTTGATCCGACCTCAGAGTCAAAAACCGGGTCGAACAATGCATTTGGTTTAAGTCTCCACAAACGTGTTGTCCCGCCTCCAGCATCCCAATTCAGTGACACTGAGACCGGAGAATGGTCAAAGAAAGTCCTGGGTAGGATCGACATCTGACCCACAAGATTATCTGATAGTAACCACCTGTCGATCCGTGAGTGGGGATCATGTACAATAGAGTACAGGGAAAATTCTTGGCACAGAGGATGAAGTAATCTCCAAGCGTTGACTACGCCTAGCAAGGCTTGCGCCTCTAGAATGGTATTAGCCGCCCTCGTCAACTGACGGGGCCTGGCGCTGGATCTATCCAGGTTGATGTTGACTATGGTGTTGAAGTCCCCACTCCAGACTATGGGGACCAGGGGGAATTGGGCTAATAGAAAGATGAGTTGAGAGTAAAATTCTGGGTCGTCCAAGTTTGGGCCATATATATTCAAGAGGACCACCTCTCGGTCCATCAATAAACCATTTATTAAGACATAGAGACCCAGGAGACCTATTTGTGTTGCTTTGTGTGAGAATCTAAGGGACTTATGCACTGGGGACATCACGCCGCGACTTTTTGTAGAGTAGGTGGAGTAGTAGCGATGCATGTCCATTGGCTTAGCAAATCTATCGCAGCCACCTGCCAGTGCATGTGTCTCTTGTAATAAAAGGACCTCAGCTCTGTGTCGTTCAGCATAAAGCTGCAATTTACGCATCTTGATAGGGTTACCTAGCCCTCGAATATTACAG
Organism: Ambystoma mexicanum; assembly: GCF_040938575.1. Taxonomy (NCBI): domain Eukaryota; kingdom Metazoa; phylum Chordata; class Amphibia; order Caudata; family Ambystomatidae; genus Ambystoma; species Ambystoma mexicanum. The sequence continues at coordinate 19,176,755 of NC_090933.1, read as the reverse complement.
CTCATGAAAACTTGTCCCTCATCCGCCATTAAGACGGTAAACATATGTCAGCTGAGATCTGGTCCAAGCCAGAAAGGGTTGATTCATGGTGTAACCAAACCGGAGATACATTTCACCTGGGCTCCACAGTCGCAAGTCAAGCAGTTGTTTAAACTTTTGTCCCTCCCCTCCACCCTGCCTCCCTCCCAATTAGAGGCGTGAAACCCTAACTGAACTTCAAACAACAACCATTGCAGCTCTGCATGGGGGCTGTGCACTAACCAAGGTCTGCTTCAACACTGACGCAAGACGTAGAAAAGCATAATATGGTGCAAATATTGGGAGCATCAAAGTAACACTGCAGGTAACAGAAGTGTAACCTGTGAGGACTTTCATCAATCCGAGGGGCAAGGCATCGTATTAAGGAGGGGTCCGAACAGTGCAATAAGAGTATGATATGATAGGTTATTTATAACGCGCTTAATACCCAGAGGTTTCTAAGTGTGGACCCAGGAATCGAACCTGTGTTGCTCCGTGTCATCTTGCTTCCAAGGCGAGCATGTTGCCCCTATGCTATCCTCCCGAGACAGTAGAAACTAGTCTGGGAAATGCTCATCAAGGAACCTGGAGGCCTCCTCAGGGATGGTGAAAAAGAAGACCTTGTCAGCATGCTTCTCTGTATTTAACTCCTATCTCCCAAAGGCATTTCTTGGCATCCAGAAAGGTCTTGCACTCCTGTTGGATGGCAACAGAGAAATCAGGATATAGATGGATACTAGCAGAGCCAAGCAGTAACTCGCCTTTGGCTCTGGCCGCACATAACAGTGCATCTCAATCCCGATAGTTTAAGACTCTGGCTATGATAGGCCAAGGTGGAGCACCGGGTATGGGTCTCGCAGCTAGAGATCGGTGGGTCAGTTTGATCGCGAACTGTGTTGAGACCTTATGGCCGTCCAGTAGAGAAAGGAGGATGCGTTCCACATAATCCTCCATGGGGCCATCAATGTTGTCCTCTGGCACTCGATTATGCGCAGGTTATTGCGCCTCAACCTGGACTCTAAATCTTCGTTCTTTTTACTAACCGCCTGGATCTGTCTGGACAGCAAGGCCACCTCAGACCTAAGTGCTGTGATGTTATCCTCGGTCGAGCTAACTCTAGACTCCACTGCATTGACCCGGGAATCGGTCTTCTCCATCCAGGCTTTGATAGAGCTGATAGTCCCGCTCATATCATCCAGTTTTGTGTGCAGCTTTGTGAACCCCACTCGCATATACTCCATCATTTTCTGAAGTTCAGTGGGTTTGCTTGGCGCAGCGGGGAGGGCTTCAGCCTCTAGGTGTGCCTCGGCAGGCTTCGGTGTTGACTTGATGAACATGTAAATGTAACTCTGTTTCCTGCCCGCCCCCTTGGTCATGGCCGCACAAGGCTGTGTATTAAGCTATAGCAAGGTGGTTCAGAAAGGAGTCAGTGCCAGTAAGGAGGATGAGTGAGGCGGACAAGACCGACACTCCTTATGTAGAGCGAGCCCCACAGCCGGCTGGACAGCTCAGTTAGATGGGCTCATGGGCTCATGGGTCTAGGCGTGAAGGATGAGCAGCGGGGACTGTATGCAGGTTGTAGCTGTGAAAAGATCTCCTGACGGTGTGCATCCGCAGTGTAGCTTTTCAAATGGCCCAAATGAGTAGGTGTAGGTATCGGCTGCAGCAACACCCAACAGGCCCAGAGCAAGGAAGCAGTGGGTGCTAGGAACTGCAAGGTGACTAGTGGTGGAAGTAGCGAGGTGTGTGAGGACCCATCTACCCAGGAGGCAAAAGAGAATGGTGCGCAAATCTCTAACCCCACGTAGTATATGGGAAACGTAAGTTCAATCGCTCATGCAGCGAGACGTTACAGACTCATGGTGTCCGTGGGGCCGGGTGCCACCGGGGCCAGCTGCAGGTGGATGGAGGCAGGTCTCCCCCAAAGCCCAGGTCGCGGACTCAAATGGCAAGTGGCACAGGCCGGTAGCCAAAGCATTAGGTTAGCCCAGAGGATGCAGCAAGGTCTTGGGCGACGGGGGATGTGAGATGGATGGAGGCAGGACTGTATAGGTGAATCAGGGCCAGCCCCGCAGGGAAACAGGAGCTGCCAGCGCGCAACTCACTCAATACAAGTACTGTATGATAGTAGCTTCACTCCCAGCCACACGCTGGAAGCCTTAGTTGGTGCAGCTCCCCAACAAGCCAGAGCGCTCAGGACTCAAGTGTAGATCACAGCCCCAACAATCCAGCGCACCGCAAGATGAACAGAGCCACGGGCAGGGGCACCACGACGAGGAGCAGGAGCCGCGCATGGAGCACTGGAGATGACACATCAAGCCCATCCCAGAGCAGCCAGGCCAGGCAGCGAAAGGCCCAGGGATTCATGTCGATCAGCTGTAACCTAGAGGCACAGGCACTGGCACCGGCAATAAATCGCTCGCCGGCCCGCGGAGTCAGTCAGGCAGGCGGGAGCACCAGCGCCGCAGCAGATGCAGTGTAGGTCGCCCCGCAGCTGGAATCAAACAGGCAGGCAAGGTTCTTATGTCAGACAGGGAGGGCAGCTCCAATGTCAGGCCTGAGTGGCTGCAACCTCCAACAGCCTGCAGGTCGGATCGCGGCAGGGCGGCCCCTCTAACTGTGAAAACTGGTCCGTAGGATGTCTGATGCACAGCCTTCCAGCAGAACCAGTTTTAAAGGTTCATGGTGCAAGAAATTCAATAGGATGCGCTGTGTGAAGCTGTCGGGCAGACAGCCAAAATCTCCTGCGGCCATCTTAGCTCATGCGCAACAGCGCCCCCCAGTCACGCATTTCTGAACTCTTCCCTGTGTTGTTGGTTACTCTTCTCGTGACCTGGTCCCTGTTCCTCCATGCTTCCAGTCCCTGTTATTGCGATTTCTCTGGCTCCTCTTCTCAATCCTGGCTACCAGACCCTGCTTGTTTCCTGACCTGCTTCTGATTCTCCTCTGTACTGTGATCGGTTTGGACTAATGTCTTGGAACCCAACCCTGTTTTGCTTACCTGACCTGTCTTGGATAGTCCCCAATACTGTAGCCTGGTTTGACTGCTTACTGTAAACTGACTGTGCTTGCTTACCAGTCTAGCTTTGGATTTCCCATTGTATTGAGTCCTGCACGTACTGCTGTACAGATGTCTACCTGCATGGATTTCCTTTCTGCCTGCTTGAGAACTCCACCTGCATTCCTCCATTGTTAGTTGCGCTCTCATGCCGCCCGGGAGGACGCTGCATTCCTTGTTTACTTATTGCATTCTTGTGCCATTAGAGGCGCTCATCTCTTTTATCCTTTGTCAGGATTCCAGAAAACTCCTCAGCAATAAGTCTCCAGGCTACCTTATCATACTTGTTGTGCTTCTGTTCTTGCCACAATCTTTGCCAGTCGGCCTCGTAAATATCAATTCCTCAAGGGCTGACACTTGTCTAAAGGCCCCACAGGAATAACAATGTTCCTCATAAGTGGAATAGGTGCATTTCAACTGCACAGGCTCCACTTAGCCATCCCTCTCACTCCCTTTGTGACAAATCCCCAGATGTTGTCACTTCTCTAGGCAGAGCTCCCTCCAATGAGACCAGGGAGGTGAAGTTGCTACCCGTTAGTTCCCCTGGAGGTGGTACTCAACGGGTGGATCTCATGGGGAGGGAAGCCCCCCTTTGGTATTGAGCACCTGGTATCCCCATAGCCCACCTAACACACCTTCCTACCCCACTTCACCCACACTTTGCCTAGTCTTCCCATATGTTTTTGCCACACCACCAATAATGGAAGTACTGGCACGGCGAAGAGTGTGGACTCGTCAAGGGACATGTTTCCCTTAAGTACCGAGATGACGAAGAGACCAATTGACTCACTGGAAGACCTAAAGATCGGTATTCGGGTGAGGAAGAAGTCCGGAAGCATAGAGAGCACCCACAAGAACAGGAGTGAGCAGTCTAGTTTTTCCCGAGAACTGATTGGGCAAAACCCATTCAAAACTGAAGCTGGAAACCAGGGAAGAGAGAGAGGCCCTCCCTAGAGGAACTGCACCCGTGTGGAATGCTTGGCGAGAACCAAAGCAGCTGTAGGAAAACTTACCGGGCAGGTGGAGAGGTTCTTACCTGATCGACGTGGAAGGACCATGTGGCAGAGCTGCGAGCCTCTGGGCAGACAAAGCAGAAAGACTGCACAGTCGCTGGAAGACGCACCCACTGAGAACATGCAATTGCTGTGGACACGCTGCAGCACGCCGGAAGAGTGGAGAAGTCTAGAGAAACCTTAAACAGAGGGCATAGATCATAGAGACCAACCGGACCGAGACCTTAAAGGTACAAGGGCACTAGGGGGCACTGGCAGATGATGGAGCCACGATACCGGGGCACAAGGGAAGGCCCTGGGGGGACCACTAAGACCGATAGCGAAAAGGAACCAACACCAAAAGGCAAAAATCCCAGCGGTATGGGACCCACACCCTCCTATGAAGACTAAACTAGGTTATCTTCATAGTCACAGTACCTGGCAGGATAGTGAACCAGGATTACTGCACCAAGTCAAAAGAAGGGCACAGGTTTGGGACCCACACCAATAAGATTGGGACCCCAGGTGAATTGTGAACTTATGAAGTGTAAAGCAAGCCATGGGAAGGGAAGCATTCCCTCTAGCAATTTCTGAACTGTGAATTGTGAAAGCCTGAGAAAGGACCTGGGAGAAAGGGAGTCATTCCGCCCAGTCCTTGTGAACTGTGAATTGTGAACTTTTGAAATATAAAGCAAGCCAGGGGAAGGGAAGCATTCCCCCTGGTGATTTTTAAACTGTGAATTGTGAAAGCCTGAGAAAGGGAGTCATTCTGCCCAGCCCTTGTGAACTGTGAAACCAAGCGACCTTAGGAGAAAGAAACAATAACTCCTGGCGTCTTCACAGAAGATTATCAGAAGAGGGCCTGCCGAAAGGAGTAATCCCCTGGCACTGTGAGGACATTGAGAGCCAAATACCTGCAGAAGGGAGACATTTTCCAGGAGCCCAATAGTGAAGCAAAACTATGGTCAATAAGAAGTTATGTTTTTAGTTGGAACATTTTCTTTTACATTGGAAATGAACCCTTGCAGCACCATAAACTGTAACTGTTTTGTGTCCTCAGAAAGGAACTGAGACCTGGAGAAGGGAGTCATTTTCACAGGTGAATTCCCCCCTACGATTGGAACTGATACTCATTGTCCAGAAGCAGAGAGTCAACCATTTTCTTATTAGTTACAAATGTGAGGGGCAGAAGTAGCCATTTTGACACAATGGTGGACTCGTTTTATTTACTTGCGACAGTCTGGCCGACTCCTTAGTTCTTTATTAGAGGCAGGGAAGCCCTCCTGGAGTTAGGGATAGATGGGTTTCATCTTTATTTTCATCTAAATATGTATTTCTTAATCACCATGCTACCACTGTGTCAGACTCGTCCTTCTGCACCCTTACACCTTGTATTTCTTGCCCTGGTCTTCTCTCACTCACATCCTCCTAATTGCCTCTCTTCTATCCCTCATCTGTCCCTCCAATGTTCTTCTCTCACTCCTTCGCCTCCTTCCCTGCACTCTACTCTCCACTACTCTCTCCTCCCACTCCTCTGTACTACTCCCCACTCATCTCCACTACTCTCCATTCCCACTACTCACCACTAATACTACTCCCGGTAATCCCTCCTTTCTCTAGTGTACACTACACCCACAGCTTCTCCAACTGTCACCCTCCTTTGTCTCCCAGTCACCTTTTCGACCTTTCACTCCCACCTTACGCTCTCGTAGTCACTCTCACTCACCTTACAAGCACTCACACCCAAGTACCACTTTCTCTGACCAACAAATGTCACCTTGCACATGCTTTATATAATTCTCCTCCACGCTCGCACCGTCATTCCTCCCCCCCTGCCTTGCTCCGCCTTCTTCTCAGTTGACCACACCCGAACAACCGACACTGCCTTGTCTTTTCTCCCCTCTTCTATCCTCCCCGCTCCCTCGATTGGTCCTCCATGCCAGCTGGTTCTCTGTGAAAATTACTGACTTCCCTTTCCCTAGTGGCCAGGTTTCAGTCATCCAAACACACAAAAATAGTTTCTATGGCCCACCCTTTTTTCAGATGCGGGTCTGCCAGGTTTTTGTAATGGCGACCCACTACTATTAAAGTCAATTTCAACATATGTCTCAGTTTGCTGGAGTGCCGGTGAGACTCGGCGACGCTAAGCAGCCTTCTAGCTCACTAAGACCCCTTTTCCTGGGGAGATATGTAGTCAGGTCTCTGCCACAAGGAAATTTGGTGTTCGTGGTCCTTCAGGAAAAAGAGACACTGGCCAGAATGTTGCACAGCAGGTATGGGGCAGAAGCAGAAACGATACTTTGTACTTTTAGCCAGGCACATGTAGAAGGGACAGACTATATTTAACTCTTAACTATATTTTCTTTCTAAGAGACAATGGGCCTCATTATGACCCTATATAAAAGAAGATGGATGAGCACATCCAGCTAAGTCTGGCGCTCTCGACGTGAGCTCTCACGGAGCTCTTTATTAGTTATTAGTTATTTTTTAATATAACACTTTATACGGAGTTTCATCCAACTGTTGGTTTATTTGTACCTGATGGTTGATGTTCAAGGATAAATTAGAAAAGATTCTCAGACCTAGTCTTTAAACTAGTATTTGAGTGATTAGTTCCAAAAAACTGCAAGGTATTCAACAAATAGGAAGCTTTGTTCAATGTTTGGGTGGTTGTCTTTAATGCCAATGCATTTCGGAGCGAATCTCCTTCTTCAGGGCGTTAACCACACTTTTACGTTTTACTGATCATTTATCAGCCAAAATCACTTCACGCACTACATAAACAAATCAGAATGGCAACAAAAGAGTACATCATGTATAGAGGAAATCATAAATCAAATTTGGTTCCAAAAAGAACGAACATTTAGGCAATATATCAAACCATGTGTACCAAATGGCATAGTCCACCATTTTGAAGAACATTAGTGACCATATAATAAGTAAATTAAAATGTACATACGCAATGGAGGTAATTCCCATTAAACAGAAGGATTAGGTAATGAGGAGAAAACAACAACATGGCATCTTCGTTAGATCAATATTAATGAACAGTTATACAAATACATTAACACCTCTGTAGTGTCGTACATGCATAGGATGCACTAAAATTACCTTCGTGATATCCTCTGGTGTCTGACACCATTGTGGGGTTGATAACTCTGTGTTTTCAATGTTACAAGCGTCTGTAAAAAAATGACGAAACCTTAACAATACTATATCCGTTATTGTACAAGTCTCCTACGTTTCTATACATTCCTTTGAATGCGAGTCTGACGCTTACCCCTCAGAGTGTGTGCGTGTGCATCCTCTCACTCTGTGGTCGTGTCTCTTCCACTGACGTTCTGCAATGTAGCGAAGGTTGCAGCAAGCTCGCGCTGCGCTGAGAAACCATTGTATACCCGTTTCCTTGGGAACCCCGTACTGCGTGCGCTGTCACGTGGCGGGAAGCCTACGTGACCACGCTTGGAGTCCCGCGTCCCCATGGATACGGGGAAACGGGACGAACGCAGGGCCGGAATCAGTGCAGTTCAATCGGTATCTAATATGTTATTTTACGATTATCTATTAATGTTCGTTGAAATAAGGCATTGCGCATACATTCCGATTGTGTAACTAATATCTAAATGGTACTTGGTTTTATGGACATGTTCATATGGCAACCCAAATCTGCGTATGCTATTGCCAGGCACGTGGCCCACATAGCAACGCCTCGCGTCCCGTGTCCCCATGGAAACGGGGAGACGGGACGGAAGGGGTGCACACATGAATTCTCTTACCTCTGATTGTAATCACATTTCTGCCATTCTAGATGAAATCGAGCGTTAAACTCGGAATGTGCTTGAGAATGTTGCGATTCACTTTAACGTTGCTGGACTCACAATCATAGTACATAGTACAACAAACTGAATTCATACTCTGAAATAAGTAAACAATCATAATGAGAGAATACTGCATTGTACTTGTTCATATGTTACAATGCTCTGCTTAGTAAGTCCTGTACACTGATAGTTATCTTCTACATTATACCAATATTGTGCTTACTCATTACACTTTAATAGAGTAACAATTATCCTCGGTCAATGTGTACATGTTGGTGTTAACCTCCAAACCTTACGATCTCGAGCGCGTTTTACAAAAAGCACGCCCAGTTGATCTCTTCATTCATTCCTCGTGGGGTTAAACACCCCAAGTTCTCAATCCAGTGACATTCCCTTCTGTCGAGTTTGGTCTGTATATTTTCATGAGGATCATTGCTCTGAACTACTTCCAACACCATAAATCGAATCTGAGTCAAGTTTATTATGACCCTGCCAGTCCGGAAAGAACGGTGGCGGTAAAATGGCCACCACTGTTCTTTCCGGACCGGCTGATTAAGAGTCCTGTAGGCGGGAGGTGTCACTTCCGCCAGGTCTGACCTGGCGGGTTTAACGCCACCCGCCTGCAGGCAGACATGGAAACACCGGCTCTGTCATAGACAGAGCCGGTGTTTCCATTGTCCCCATCCCCATGGAGTCTTATGGGACTCCATGGGAATGGGGACTTACACAATTCTGCCTCCGGAATTCCAGGGTCACCGGGGTCATAATGCCCCGGTGATTCCGGGAATCACAGAGGCAGAATGGTAATACGGATCCAGTGGTAACCTGCCGGTTTTTCCAGCTCAGTTACCGCCGGACTCGTCATGAGGCCCAATGTAAATTAAACACCTTGTTATTGTATTGAGCAAATGTATACTTCTTTTAAGTTAGTTCAGTTTTTGCATTTATCGTGCATATGACTTTATTAAGTCCATCTATACTTGAAGCTACATCTAATCCTATTCAGTTTAAATGTTTGTTGTAGTGATCCCCTCCCTGATTGCTTCATAAGGGACAGCAGAACCGTATGAGGTTTACAGTCCTCCTTGTATAAAAATATTCAATCATATGTTGTTGAAATCGTTGTTCTTCTTCTCTACCCCATTATCAAAATATTGAAATTCACAAACCTCTGAATATCGGCATTTACAATGCCCATACAAGTGTTGGTGGGATAAATACAGTGCATCGCTACTATTCACCATTGTCTGCTCAACCCAACCCTGTCTTTCCTCTGTGGTTTTGAAGCCAAATGTAATCTTGATCCATGTATATAGGTGATAGCTAAGAGTAGAAGTAGTTAGAGGCTAACCAGGTGCCCTGGTCCAGAGTCTGGTGGGACTGTAAAGCCCAAGGATAATAAAAGAAATGCACTATTAATTAGAGACTGAGACCAGAGTTGCAGACTAGCCAAACCCTTCGAAGAGAATAAGTAAGACATGCTTGTGAGAGCAGGAAACACAATGGAAACAGGCTTACTCTGAGGAAACTACAAAACGCACTAACAAAACCAGAGAACCACTATCCCGTGCCGAACCAGAGCCAAGGAGAAGGTGCATGTTCTTGAGAGACAAGGGCTTTCTAACCAGGAGGAGGATCCTTTGGTATTGTGAACAAGAGGAACTGAGTTAAACCCAGTCAGAGAGGTTCCAGGGTGACGATAAGTCTGTGGAGGGCTAAAGAGACATCAAAGCCTGCAATGCCTCAGAAATCATTTTAGTCAGAATCATTTGCAACACCTCACCAATATTAGCTTTGGCTTGGCACAATAATGACTGGCATACCATGGTTTTATCTATTCTTCTTCATTACCACATTCATCAACTCATCATTCCAATCGTCGCATGTACCGACGTCCCTAAAAGAAGCTTGGGTCAGACCTATCCTAAAAAAAATGTCTCTCGACCCATCTATCCCAGGGAACTACCGACCTATCACAACTGTCCCCTTTCTGTTAAAGATTCTGGACAAAGCAGCCTACCTGCAGGTTCAAAAATGTATTGAAGACAACCACCTCCTCGGCCTACGCCAATCTGGTTTCCGCCCCCGACATGGCACCGAGACGGCACTACTTGACCTAAAAAATTAAATAGACGACATAAGGGACGCAGGCAAACCAGCTCTACTCCTGCTTCTAGACCTCTCAGCGGCCTTCGATTTGGTGGAGCATAAAACTCTATGCCACCATCTCACCGCCTCAGCCCACTTCTCAACCAAACCATGTGACTGGATTTCCTCATTTCTGCAGGAGAGAGTAATGAAAATCTTCTCAGACTCCGCTAATGCTACACCCAGCCCTATCAAATGTGGAGTCCCACAGGGCTCCTGCATAGCCCCCACACTATAAAACCTCTTCACGAGACCCCTGTTCAGGATACTTGACTCTCTGGGCATCTCATATACCAATTATGCAGATGATACACAGGTTCTCATCCCCCTGTCGGGTGACTACACTACAGACCTGAACACACTTAACAGTATCTACTCCACCATTCAATCCTGCATGGCTGAGAATTGGCTCTGCCTAAATAAGACTGATAAGACCGAACTCCTGCTGGTCGGCGCCCCATCCACATTGGGCAAACTTGATAAAAAGTACCAATCATTCACCGTGGATAATATTCCTATCACAGTCTCTCACACTATTAAAACATTGGGTGTGTACCTCGAACCCAGCCTCACCATGGACAGACAGGTCAATGCCGTCGCCTCCTCTGCAGCATACCACTCCAAACTCATTAATGCTATCAGACCTTTCCTATCACAGCAAAACTGCATCTCCATAGCCCGAGCCATCATCGGTTCCAGACTGGGCTATTGCAATGCCCTGTACATTGGAACCTCTCAGAAAAACCTTGCCAAACTCCAGATTGTCCAAAATAATGCCTTAAGGGCTGCCACTGGCACCTCGTGCAAGGAACACATCTCGGGGGTCATGAGGCAGGTACACTGGCTCCCCATCAAGGAAAGGGTGGTTTTCAAAACTCTGGCCCTAACGCACAAATGTCTTCATGATCAGGCCCCTCCCTATCTGGAACAAAGGATCACCAAACAAACAGCCACCAGACCATCGAGGTCAGCCTATGCCAACCGGATCTCGGTTCCACACACGTGCAGAGTATGTGCAGGAGGCACCAGCTTCCCCACTATGGCTGCAACCCTATGGAACAACCTCCCCCCTCAGATTAGATCAATCGACTCACACACAGCCTTCCACAAGGCCCTAAAAACCCAGCTCTTTGTGTAATGAGCACTTCCCCATTAGATCTGCACCACTGTGTCACCATGTAAATGAAATGTACCTGTTTTGCAATCTGATACCTAGACAAGAATTTGAGTCAACATCTGTAACATTCAATGTGGAACATGTGCAACCAAACAAATTGTAACTATGTGAATGTATCTAAGCATACTTTCTTGGGCCGCTTATTGCAACCCGCAAGCAAGCCTCCTTAAATTTCCGTTAAAGCGCCTCGTTGCCTGTGGGCTGTAGCACGCTCTACAAATACAAAATAAAAAATAAATTACTCTGTGGTAATTTACTTCGCCAAAATCACTTTGTGGGGAAGTAAATTAATGTTTATTATCGTTTGGGTGTATAGGAGGGGTTTGAGGGTGCAGGGTAGTTAGTGGGGTGGAGGGGTAGTTGGGAGGCCACCCCCATTTAACAAAAAACAATATATGAATTGATTTTGTTGAAGTAAATTATCACATAGTAACTTAATATGGTAAACCCACCTAGAATCATAATGACTTCCGACCCGGAACAAACTGTGAAGAAATAGATGTCATTGGAAGCCAATGGACCATGTGCCAGGCAGGCCAAAGCCTGCTTGAGATGACTATAGAAAGATTAGAGCAGCCACGATGGCAGAGAACCTTAATGGAGAATTGCTTCCGTGGAAAACTAACTTGACCACAAACTGTACAGAAGGAAATGGTTGGGCTCAGGACTGCTTCTGTAGGTTAGCCTGGGCACGTACGAACATTCCTCTCACTTACTAGAAGTATCTGTGATTGGTTCAACCTTTTCTAGAACCCATATGATTACACTGAAAAAAACTGTTTTTGTTTAAACCTGGCATGAGTCTCAAGTGTCTGACAGGGGTAGCAGTATGGTGTGATTTACGGTTACATTTGTAGTGTGATGGATGTTAATTGGGCAGATTGTTTATACTTTAAAATTGGTATTCCTAAACTTTGTAGACATGGCCTCAAACTTTTATGAAACACTTGTTTTACTCGCATTGATTTCCTTGTTTTTTGGCATGATAGTTGTATTGGCTTGTTGCGCACAAGGTACTGTTAGTAATGGGTGTGACTGCGTAATCTGTACACTTGTATGTTGGTTGTGTTCATTTGTTACGTTCCCTAGTGTTTTTGGACGTTTTATTATTAGCTCACACAGATGTAACAATCTCACCCCGCAATTCCGGGCAAAGAACACAGTGAGGTATTCAAAAATCTAAATGTATTTGAAATAGATCAGTTTTAGACAACTGGGTCTCCAACTTTACCCTGGAGCCCACTACACAATGGTATATATATAACAATTATCTAAACCAAAATAAAATATTACCTGCCTATATGAATCTCATTATTATAAATCCATAAAGGGGGGAATCTCATGCTTTCTTTCGCGTTGTGAGGGTAAGCCACTGAATGCTATGTTGAAAATCTATTTGGCCCAATCAAAGCCTGTTACCTTGTACGGTGCCCCGTTAAGGGGCTTCCGAAAGGCACACAACATCCAAGTAAAGGAGAATCTGTTTTTTAGGAGACTACTGGGGCTTCCAAATTCCTCTGCCTGCATCTCTATTCACAGAGAGCTGGGCATGGAGTTCTGGGAGGACCAATGGGCCATTGTCCCGATTATTTTCTGGGTTAGGATTTGGGCAAATGAACAAGCTACACTGTGTCACTTTATAATTAGGGCAGTTATAGCCAGGGTTGGTTGGAAAAAGATTTGGTGGCTCATTACACCGTTAAAGCTCTGGTGGAGGGGAATATAAGATCTATCTTCTCTCCCCCCCAGATGTTTTATTGACTAAGGGCCTCCATACCGGGTCCCAGTACCGGGTTCCTTCAATGAGGAATAACCGGGTCATTCCGACTTTGGAGGACCCGGTAATTCCTACTTGAAGGAACCCATCCCCATTCCCATTTGAGCCCCCATAGGGCTCAATGGGAATGGGGAGGGAGCTAATAACGGGCCCGTTATTAGCTACCTGGTCCCCTCGCGGGACCTGCAAAGGATGTCTGGTCTGACCAGGCGTCCTTACCTGATCCCGCAAGGGGACCTCGTAATAGGGCATCCCGTAATGAAGGGTGCCGGTCCCGTACCGGCACCCTTCATTACGGGAGCGCCTATGTTGTAATGAGGCCCTAAGACTCAGTTGAGAAACTACAAATCTGTAATGGGGGAAGTATTCAAGGGAAAGAGATTTCTTTGGGACATGTGTTAACTGTGGATAGAGAGCACACAGTAATCAGCCGGGTTAATGAAATTCAACCCTACTTGTTGTGGGGTACAACAGGGAAGGATTGCTGGTTAATTACCTGTGCAAGGTTTGACTGCCTCCTTCTGAGGAGCAACACAGTTAACTGGAATGGTTATACGGATTCAGCGGCCTGTCCAGTGTGCTGCTTTCCTAAGGAAGACGTGGCCCACCTGTTACTATTTGGCCCGGGCTATGGCGGGTTACGTCAAGCTACTTTGCTGCCAGTCCTAAGGGAGGCAAATATTCGCTTTTACAGCCCTGCCATTTTGTTTCTTCTCAGTGCAAATACTGTTCTAACGGCTTGGGCACTGCTTTAGTTTCTGAAGAGAGCTATGTATTTCAGGAAGCGGTACCTAGGTGAAGAAGCTCAGTCTGACCCCTTTTGATGATTGTTTCTATTCTTGTTGTGGAATAAAACTCCTGTCCCAGGGTTCCAGCTTTCACCTGTGTCATATTAGTTGTAGGCATTTTGGTATTGCATGATATGAGTTGCAGAATCTAGGGGAAATGAAATGAACTGTAATGAATTATGAAGAATCTTTTTATTGATGTGCTTTTAATGATTGTATTGTACTGTGTTATTGTTTTTTCTTTTGTGTTTCATGGATCCGAATAAACTTTTTGACTGACTGATAAATCCATAAAGGTCTCCACTTTCAATCATAACAATCTCTATATAGATATATTATATTCTAGTAAACACTAAATATACTAACATTCTACTTAACGTGATTTTCTCTTTGAACATCTGTTCTTTTCAGTAGAACAGGGAAATAGGGTTAAATCTTTTGATTTTCTCCTAAATCAAGTATGATGCTGGAGAAATTGAGAGTACTTGCATTGAAATATATCTATGCACCAGCCACCCTTTGTATATGGAAGGTAATAAATTGGTTATGTAGAGGCCACTTGACATATAGGCAAGGACTGGCTAGCATAAGACTGCACAACTTCATTGTATTGGCTCATGTAAGTTTGCATTCACAAATACTGTCCTCCAGAATCTATATTTTCAGCTCTGAATCCACATGTACATTGTTTCAAACCAGGATTTGTTCTTTTATGTATTGGTATGTGTGTGTGTGGTTTTCATTGCATGTGAATGGATTCCTTTCTATAGAGAAACAGCCACAATTTTAAAAGGGCCTGCAGGTAAAGTTTTCAGGCTCTTTATATATCAGGGCTGGAGGTGTATTCTTCTCCAGTTACAGGGAAATGCTCTTCCTTCCCGCACTACAGCTGACACTGCTTAGGCATTGACAAGCAGGCAAATGCAGAGGATTTGCACTTTGCACAGTTCTTTATTAATAGAATTCATTATTTCAGCATACATTTCATCACACAAGCATACAGAATGTACTATGGCTCTCCTCTGTGGCATTAACTGGGCGATGTCACTCCAGGCAATAGTATGATGCTTTTATACCATAACCCGACGTGGCTCTGCACCGATTCAAACCACTGCCTATGGTTGAAACTAATATGCAACTTTACAAAGGCGACACCATTTTAAAGTGGCAGCTAAAAAAAATTCAGTTTAGAATTTCGTTTTTCATTACAAAGCGAAATGGGTCTAAATTACACCATATCTCACTTTGTATTTGATATGTAAATGAGAAAACACAGAGCATTTGGGTAGTAGCGCCTGTGCCCATAATTTAGAATTGCACCCATTCTGCATTCCCGGTCCTTTTCCGTTCCCAGATTTTACCCTGGTAAAACCTGGAAAATGTTAGTAAATGGGTAGGTGTTTCTTTTGATTTATCTTTTAAGATGTACTTCTGATTTTGGAAAAACCAGCCAGGGAAAGTCAGGCAGGCATCATTCTGTCAGCAAAAACCCTGAAGTCAAGTGGCTAGCTTGGAAGTCAATTCTCCTGCGTAAAATGGACATCCTTCGATATGCTGCTCTGGCTTCCCATTTGTTCTTTTTGTTGTCAATTCTCCAGTTTGTTTCTTCCTTGGTCAATATTCCATAATCCAAACTCCTCTCCTCCATTTATATGACGTTGTATGCATGCCATTGTGCCATTTTACCCCACTCCTACTCTTAGCATAGAGGTGTGTTTCCTCCCTCCCACCAGACTAAAAAGGAGGGGGCATGCTGCCCTTTCTGAAAATAAGCTAATTTAGTTGTCATGCTCTAAACCTCTGACTTATATGTGCTACCTTGATAAAAACGTATATTTTTGTTTCTGTACGCCGAGGCAAATAGTTTGATATCCCGAATTATTGAATTCTGATAATTTTTTACGAGTGTATGCATTTTAGCAGATTTGAGCCATTTGCAAAATGGCAACATATAATTCTGTTTCAATATTCTGATAGAGCATTCTTTTATCTAAAGAATATCAAAAGCTCTGCTAAATCAGAGCTTTCCTGACCATGCAAAGCTTAATTTCATGTTTACACATGTAAGTATGATTTTTGTTCATGTAAAATGCAGGCGTTTCTTTGCTGTGCACTTGCAGCTGTTTTGCGCAAGAGGGCAGAAATTACACATCGTCTAACTATTCCTTCACCAGTCACCACTATTCATAGTAAAATGTCTTGGCTGTGCATATCCTTAGTGACCTATAACCTTAAATAATCCAAGACAGCTGGCAGATGCTGTGTATCTAATGCCAGTGACCCTTTCTGCTGACTTCTTCATATGCTAATGGTTTTGGTTTATGAGTTGCTGTAAAATAAAGCATGTGATATTTCTTAGAAGCAATGCCTGGTGCTCTTAGCTCATGCCATAAGACAATTTACAGTATTTCCATGCTTTGAAAGCCTTTCTTGAATGCATTTTATGGTGGTCTTAAGCCATCTGGCCTAACTATGTGTAATTATTTTCTATTGAGTTTGCACTGGCCTAGGGCCCTAAACCTATGTATGCCTACAAGTGGTAACAGCGCTTAAAATGCAATTTGATTCTGTTCCAATTGTTCCAGCTCCTAACTTTGTAACAATATAGTCTGAATGAATTACTAACATGACAGAATAGAGGAACAAATATATTCTTATATTGACTAGAATATACCTCTTAGTGTAATTATATCATACTTACATATGCTATTTACATTGGAAAGACACATGAAGAAATCAGAGTGTACATTTTGATTAATTGATGTGTTTTATTTGCTGCAAAATAACGGCTTTAATTCTGGACCTGCCTTTCACTTGTAGCATGGTTCATTCTTGGAACACTTCAAATCTTAGATGTTTTATCTGCTCAAAGCTACATCCCCCAAATCAATAGCATTCTACGCTTTATGTCTTAGGTTCAGGATTTCACACACGAAGGAGATATGCTTTGCCAAGAATGCTTATGTTCTCCACAACACATATTCAAGATTGGCATTTTTTAAATTACATTTTTGGTACATTATCTGTCAGTCGCACAATGGCTGGAATAAAATGTCACAGTACATTGATATTATTAGTTATGGCTTTGAAAACAAATTAATTGTACAGTTATTTTTCCAACATCTGGCCGTGCACCACAATTTGACAGGTGTCGCTTTGTAACGAGATAGCAAGCAAGAAGCAGAAATCCCTAATAAGCACAAGTTGCTACATGTTACTTCTCTCGCTCCTACTGGGAATGCCTTTCGCATTTTATTCAGTGTAGGCCTCATGTCTATTATCTATCAAATATTCTACAACATATGTAGTATTATTAGTGATGGTGTGTGGGCTGTGCCTGTGAATGTTTTTTCTGTTTTGATGAAGTCCCCTGCTTCTCCTTTGGGGTGCTTAATGGGGTAGTCGCAGGAGTCATATACCGCAACCCTTAGCGCACTGCTGGGGCAGGAGGTGTCATATGCGGGTTACTTTGGACCACTGCTCAATGTTTCACCTCTGGTTAGTCGCTGCCATTTTATACAAGCCCATGCATGTGGTCCCTTTGCTCGATGCCTCACGTTCTAATTGATTTTGCTCTCCAAAACCTGCTGCCCTAATGTTTTATCCCTGGTCCAGCCTACATTACGAATGAGAAACATGAAATATTTACTAAAGAATTGCTGGTCATGGTTTGCGTGGTCTATAGTGTTGCACAATTGCCATAGCAGCAGAGTGATGAAACCCTGTGTGAGGAGAATCCACCCAGCTGAGCACAGACTTTGCATGCCCACTCCAAGATGGAAGACGAGTTTGCTCCGGTTCTGCCATGGTCCTTTGTGGCTGTTCTACCATGAAGGAAGCAGACAAATTGCAGTCCAAAATCCATTGTTGCCCGCAATTGCACTTGTTCATAGTGAACACAGCCAAGGAGAGGAGGTGGGACTCAAAGCCACAAATCCTGCTGTTTTAGTGTGGGCATTAGCAGCGGCCCCAGTGTGGGAAAAAAGGCACTACGTTTGCAGGGTAGAATTGGCTCTAGCAGAGACCAAGGAAGTAGGTGGAATAATTGCGTGGGAATAGAGTTTAGGTTCCTTCCCATCCCTTTTCTCCAGCATTAGCAGTTAACGCCTGTACTTCCCAAAAGATCTGATGAGCACCATTCACAAATGTTTGCAGTGGTTTAGAAGAGATGCCAGTGTGCATCTCATGTTTGCGCTTGCTACCTTCTACCTGATTCACAAGCCTTAAACTGAAGCAAATCAGGGGCTGTTGAGGGCATTTTGGAGACTCCTTTGAGCAAATCTGTGTGAATCACATTTGTAGCTGCACATCTAAGAAATGCTCCACCAGCTTCAGGTTTGATCCCGTTTTAGGCTTTATGAATCTGGGTTAAGGTGGAAATGCTCACAGACATCTCCTCATTTGCTCCAGCCTAAATGGTTGAGTAGCAGAACCCTATGTTCCAAGGTCTTAATCTCTTGGATTATGTAATGGTTTTAAGATTGAAAGAGGAAGTGGGGATCTAGTCCCATTCCATCTTCCATTTTTGGTAGGACTTTGTGTTAGGTTTGGCTCTTATACTTGCATGTGTGCTGAGCCAAGATTGATGTCATCATCAGAATGTAGGCTATGAGTGTGGAGTGTGAGGTCAGAATGTTTAGAGTTGAATGGGTTCTAATCCAGGCAGTTAGATTATGTGAGCCTGGGTGGTGGGAGCCAGTGGGCTCCTGTCCCTTATCCTCTTTATCTCCTAATGACTATGATGACATCTGATCCTTGTAACAGAAGAACCCTATTAAAGTAACCACTAAGCGTACCTGGCTTGAGTATCCTGAGTGTCCCTTGGAGTGAACCCTATGACCAAGAGCCGGTCATAACAATTGGCGACGAGGATGGTCCAAGGTATGGTGACGGAGGACCTTGGAGTGGACACCAAGTGAAGCAAAAGGAGATACAGGTACCTATGTGATGTCATGTGAGAGAGAAGAAGAGACTCTGCTGCGGGGGGTGCAGGCAAGAGGACAAGTGAATGCAAGGAGAGGGGGAGAGCCCTCCGCCCCCCATAGACTGTTTGCGCCCACCACCCATGGCTGTTTGAGCCAGTCCACCAGGGCTGGAAGGGACAGCCTGTCAGAGGAGACCCCTTGGAAGAAGGGAGAGTGCCCTGTTTGAGGCCAGGAGTCATTAGAGGCTGTGCAAGAGTCTGGAGAAATGGAAAGCACCCAGGGCTGGAAGGGACATCCTGTCAGAGGAGACCTCTGGGAAGAAGGGAGAGTGCCCTGTTTGAGGCCAGGTCATTAGAGGCTGTCCAAGAGTCTGGAGAAATGGAAAGCACCCAGGGCTGTTTGAGTCAGCCACAGAGTACTCTTTTAGTCAGCCCCCAGGGCTGTTGGAGGCGGCCACCCAGGGGTGTCGGAAGCATCCTGCCCCATGGAGCCTGGGGCAAGGATGGCCTGTTGGAGTCTGCCAGGAGCAGGCCCCCTGGTACATGAGGAGACATTGGCAGGGTTGCATTAGGCTGCCCAAGTGTGCCATCATTTCCTGAGTGACTATGCCAGCATTATATAAAAAGGGGAAGTGTAATTTCCATGCCAAGAAAGCGTAAGTGTGTCTTTTTATGCACCTGGAAGGCTAAAGGTTTTAATGAGAATAGACGCTATGCTGATTTGGTCTGAAGTGGGGACCACACAATGAGAAAACGGTTACTGTTTGGGTTTGGGTATGATAGTAGTTTTTGTGGATGATTAGTTTATACGTGCAGAAGAAATTATGTAGTTTGATTTAAAAGTAAAATATCATAATGGATTGAGCAACAATGTGAAAAGTTGTGACTGAAGAGTGCTGTTGTGCATTAGTAGTGCATTAACATGAGAAGTATTAGTGAGAATGATGTTGCACTGAGAATAGGAGATGCATTTTTATTTTAGATGTAACCATTTTGAGGCATTGCAGGTTGGTTTTAGAGTTGGCCCCAGTTGGCAACATGGGCGTTTAGGTCTTATTTAAAGTCGGTTTCCACATTTGTGTTGTGACAGGGGTTGTGTGTGAGTGGCACATA
The DNA here is from genome assembly GCF_040938575.1 of Ambystoma mexicanum. NCBI lineage: Eukaryota > Metazoa > Chordata > Amphibia > Caudata > Ambystomatidae > Ambystoma > Ambystoma mexicanum. Next base: position 19,156,942 of record NC_090933.1, on the reverse strand, counting down.
TGAGGTTGATTGAGGTGGACAATCAAAGGGTGTTGATCCTATTATGCTTAGTATAACATCTTTGAGGAATTTCAGCATTTAGAGTTGCCTGATTTAAGGCAATGTGGACTTTTAGATAATTTGACCGGCAATATACATTGTATTAATGTATCACCTATTGACATGCTTAGAGTAACCATTTTTGAGGCATTGTAGATGTGATGTTTTGTTTGTGCGTGTATGAATGTGCAACCCATGATGACTGCTAGAGTGACTGCAGCACTCCTTAGCAGTTAACATTCAATGTGAGGTTGTCTGTATTTTTGAGCATCGTTTGGCTGACGTGTGTTTTGGAGTAGTATGTGAATGTTTTAGTGTTGGCGCATGACCAGTTCTTGGTTTTGGAATCTTTTGGGGTTTTTGGAATGTGTTTTAATTGATGTACATGACCAGGGTTGGTCAAGGGACTCTGCAGAGTTGGAGGTGTTTGGTGTTTTGAGGCCCTGCGGGGTCAGTGATGTTACTAGTGGTAGGCTAGTATAGAAGCTTGTTGGAGCTTTGATGAAATTGGGTAGTGACTCTGAGGGGTCCAGAGGTATCTAGTAGGAGACTAGTACCTCAAGCTTTGCAAAGCTGTGTATGTTGTGATGATTTGTGACTCTGAGGAGTTTGCGTGAAGCTTTGTGAACCTTTAATGTTGTTTTGGGTTGTGGCTCTGTGGAGCCGAGAGGCATCTAGCAGGGGACTAGTGCCTAAAGCTGTGTGAAGATTTGATGTTGTTTTGGTGATCCTTCATAGTTGTTAGGGTCCAGGGATTTCTTTTGAATTTTTTTTTTTTAGATGCATATGATCTTGCATCTTCTTTCTTCTTTGGTGGTTTCTGGGATCGTTCTTGAGTTCCTCTTGATCAATTTCGGAAGCCTGGCAACGTGTCATCTGCAGCTGTGTTCACTTTGGGGTGTTTCGAAATGTTTTGAAGGGCTCATTTGTCTGGCCAACATTTGTAGCGATAGGCTGGTGGTGGTTGTTTAGTGACAGCTGGTTGCCTTTCTTCATTGGTGTGATGAGGTGAGTGATTGGTGATTTACTGTGTCTGTGTTGTTTGAATTTTGGATTGGGTTTGACAGAGGTATGTGACTGTGGTTTCTTGGTGACCCGGGTAGATTGTTGGGTTGTTAGTAAGTATCTCGCGCAGTTACGACAGCACCTGATTTTTCCCGGTTTTGGGAGTTAGTGCTCGGAAGTGGCAGTTCGAGGTTCATTTGTGGCAGAGAGGAACGGAAGGAGCTTTGGCGTTTGGTTGGTTTTGGTAGTGTTTTGGTTTGTTTGCCGAGGTGGGCGGTTAGTGCTCGAAAGTGGCAGTTCGAGGTTCCTTTGTGGCAGGGGGGACCGGAAGGTGATTTGTGATGTTTTGATTGGTTAGGACTGTTAGTTGTGGCGGCTGGGACTGTCGTAGGATGTTAGTCAAGCCTGTTTGTTCAATTTCTGGGGTTAGCAGAACTCTGCTGTGAGTGAGGTGTGTCTTGCTGTTTTGAAAGAGTGTGTTGTTCTTTATGCAAGAGGAGGAGGTGTTAGGGTTGCTTCCTCCAGGTGTGTTTGAGGTGTGTTTGTTTGTTGTAGGGAAGGAAGTGTTAGGGTTGGCTCTTATACTTGCATGTGTGCTGAGCCAGGAGTGATGTTATCATCGGAATGTAGGCTGTGAGTGTGAGATTAGAATGTTTAGAGTTGAATGGGTTCTAACCCAGGCAGTTAGATTATGTGAGCCTGGGTGGTGGGAGCCAGTGGGCTCCTGTCCCTTATCCTCTTTATCTCCTAATGACTATGATGACATCTGATCCTTGTAACAGAAGAACCCTATTAAAGTAACCACTAAGCGTACCTGGCTTGAGTATCCTGAGTGTCCCTTGAAGTGAACCCTATGACCAAGAGCTGGTCATAACACTTTGGTTCTCAGAAAGCGTTTAGTCTGATCTTCCTAAAGAAATTGTTTTCTGTGGTTACAATGAATTTCTTGAGTTCGTGGTTAACAAAGATAATTTCCTTATTAAGATCTGTTTAACCTTGTGTAATGATATGCAACTCTTGGCGAAAGATTAATGATGGGTGCTGTAAAGGTCTATTGGTTGTTCTCCTACCCCAGCATGCTGATCATGTTCCTTGAGTTTTGAGTGGAATTCCCCCATCTTCTATCATGTTGTCCATGTCTGGGGAGTGTGGAAACATTGGGCCTCATTAGAAGTATGGTGGTGTGCTAAAAAATGACACTAACGTGGCAATTCTGTTACCACCACATAACCGCACAGCCGTTCTAAAGGTTGGGCAGTGAGGTGAAGGATTTTCCTCCAGCAAAAAGCTGGAGGAGCATCTGCTGCCTTTACCACCAGAAAATCAGCAAAATCGTCAAAACTGCCGGAATTACTGTTGGTGGTAATTCTGCCAAAATCCCTATGGAGTCGTATAGACTCAAAAAAATGGGGACTTCCACTGTCTATCACCACTTTTAATCCAGCAGTAAATCCGCTGGACCAAGGGGCGTTAACAGTAGTTCCATTTGGCGGTTTACTGGTGTATTTACCACCAGAATACTGTCAAACTTGTAATGAGGCAAAATGTCCTTGATTATGTACTTACTTATTTTGCCTAGGGACTTACCTGTTGTTCTTCTCATATGTCTGACTTCCATGTAGCTGATTTCTTTGAGAAGGTTGTATATTTCTAAGATAGACTGGTACCCATACCCCACATATGTGGAGCGGTTTGGTTTGCAGTGTAATTGTCATGCTTAAGTAAACGTATCCCTTTTCTCTGTTTCAATTACTATAATTACTTTTTACAGTTGTTTGTTGTATTTGTGTTAAAGCCAATAAATTGCACTGTTTGTGTATCTGTGTCATCTGATCTTTTCTTGGTGCTGGCCAATGATTGGTTCGCGAGAAACTGCTTTCTAGTGTGTCTCTAGACACCTGGCCTGTAGATCTGCATCTCTTCTAGCTGTGTCAGATTTTAGTATTAAGCAGTTTTGTGAGTACAGTTTACCCACGTAACTAAATTGGGCCAGGCACTCTGGTCATCAATAAAGACCGCTTGGAGATTTCCGACTTACAACACTTCCGGCCTGCACTTCATCTTGAATGTCATGCATATACATGTCACTTGTAGATGTTTGGTCCAGCTTCCTCAGTCAGCCAAGTTTTATGCCAAATATGCACACTCTGCCACCTTTTCCATGGGTGTGCTGTTAATTCACCTACATAATTTCAGGCATTTTAACTCCTCTTTCACAAATTGTGCTATCTCGGTCTTATTTAACCTATGAATAATGCAGAGTTTATCTTTGCAAACACTATCAAAGGCATTTGAGAGGTCCAACAAGGCCACATAAACTGGTACCCGTCTTTCTCTCACATACTTTGACGTTGTTTCCAGAACAAAACCATACATGCCCTTCCCGAATGGCAGTTTGTATTATGGCCGATCTGAATCTCAAGCCTACTCATCTAGCATAATCAGTGGCCATCTAATAATAGTAATAATATTGTTATGCTACGTTTCATGAAACTGCTGGAGTGATAGTTTCTTGTGTCCGTGCTGTCCTTTTTTCTATAAATATGCACAATGCTATTTAGTTCCCAAAAGAAGGGTTGGGGGAGTTCTTAATTTTTCTATTTCAAGGCCCATCTTAAAGAGGACCTCCACTGATTTTGAAGGATTTGCAAAGCAAATGTCAGATCTCATACCATCCGGCCACAAAGCCTTCCCTTTCTTGAAGTATATTATTGCCTGTATTCATTCTCATTGGGTCGGGATTGGTAAATATCCACTTCTGCAGATCTCATTGCTTATTCTTTATTTCGCAAGAAGTTAAGTAAAATAGTTGAACCATCCTCTTCATTTGTCCTCATTTTTGTCAGCATTACCATCATTATTTTGGTCAGTTGTATTTCAGCTGTAGCACATGATGCCTTAGTTACATTAATTATGTATGTATTGTATTTTATTGTTTTTATTAAACAGTATGGAATATATTTTTAGCACAAATGATCTATATGGGTACCAATGGGGGACAGGCAATCCCCGGTTAGATCGACGTACAGTAGACTGTGGATATGCAAATTAATGTGTACCAGTTGATTTAAGAGTGATATATTGAGAACTAGACCAGGGGCAGAGACTTAAGGACAGACATAAATAAGATGAAAATTAGCCTAATGCCATAACATTTCACCAATACACTTATTTACATTGGGTACATACGTGAGTGACATTTTCAGATGGGTAACCTGGGGTAAATGGGTCAGGGGAAAATGAGTGGATAGAAACACTTTGTGCTGTATAGGCGCCATACACATGCTAAATAAATAAAGTAAATACATCCTTAGCTAAGTGAAGATTAAGCCTGGTCTAAAACACCTCGACTGGTGGGGCCAACTTTAATGTCTGGAGGTTGGGCATTCCAGTGGAAGGAGGCAAGCAGTGGAAATTTATGGAATCAGTAGTTGACAGAGGATGGAAAGGTTAAGGAGATAGGAGTATCAGGAGTATGTGAGTGAGAGTAGTGAGGGATGCAGTCAACAAGGTAGAGTAGGACAAGACAATGGATAAATACGTAGCCGAGGAGTAAGAGTTTAAGGAGTGGTTTTGCAAGGTGAGCCGTCTAGCATGGTTGCAGTGCATAGAGGTAGGAAGGTTCCTGGAATGTTGGAGAAGGTGCATGTATTGTAGTTGAGAGCTTTATTTAAGGATGAAAAGAAGCAGACTGGAAGACAAAGGAGTAGGCTTTAATAGTATTCAAGTTTACTGAGTACTAGGGTAGAGATGTGGCCGAGTGATGTGTTGTGTAAGGTGGGGTAGATTTTCCTTATCTTGAACATTAATCCTGACAATATAGTAGCTGTGTTGAACTGCTGGCGCCTTAAGTCGTTTTCAGAGACCCCAAGCTTGTGGGCCTTACTTGAAGGAGTGTGAAAGTCCGGGGAGGAGGTGATAGTTGAGTGGGGAGAACATTGTAAGCAAGGAGAAAGTTGGCGTAAACCTTGGAGGAGTTAAGCAAGAGGCAGCGTAGATCCATCCAATGGAATATAGCTGTAAGTTAGCTGATACTGTGTTTAGATCTAAGGATGAAGGTGGGCGAAAAAGATGTGTGCCATTGGCAACGAGGTGTGAAAGCTGAATGGATGAGATGAGTTTGCCCAGGGCTGAAGTGTAGAAAATGGGAGTGGGCCAAGGACTGATCCTTGAGGGACTTCCACAGGACCGTTTGTGCTCTGCAGTACCTTCTTTAGGGTAGGGATCCTTTTGGATTGTTATGAAATCGCATGGCACCACCATTAAGATGGGAGTTGGAATTATAATATTCCTGTTGATGTCACACAGTACACCTAGTCTTGGTAATCATTCAGGCATTCATGTAATTATTCATATCTACTGCACCTGTAACACTTTGGCCCCATTTCATGGAATCCAGCCCAGAAGTAGCGCAAGCGGCGCGCACCGAGAATGAGAGTGCGCCACGCTTGCGCCAGCTGTGGCGCAAACCAGCAATTGCGCGGCACGCGTATTCATGGATTTTCAGAGGCATCAGTACCCGTGATGCAATGAACATAAAGCAGCGCCAGTAATGCCCCCAACACGCCCCTGTGCGCAGGCAAAAGCCAGTGAACTGCCTAATATGGCATCGCAATCGCATGAAAAATCAGCACGTACCCCGGTCGCACCAGCCATATCACGTGGAAAGGCCTGCGCGTACCCCGTCCGCACCCCAGCGTAATCGCATACCCCGGCTGCACCAGCCAGATTGCGTGTAAAGCACCGCGCGTACCCCGGTAGCACCAGCCAAATCATGTGGAAACGCCCATGCTTACCCCTTCCGCACCCCAGTGTAATCGCATACCGCCGTCACAACAGCCAATGCATGTGGAAATGCACACGCGTACCCCTTACGCACCCCAGCGTAATCGCGTACCCCAGTTGCACCAGCCAAAACGCGTGGAAAGTCCTGCGCATACCCCGTCCGCACTCCAGCGTAATCGTGTACCCCGATCGCACCAGTCAAAACCCGTGCAAAGATGCGCACGTACCCCAGTCGCACCAGCCAAAACGCGTGGAAAGGCCCGTTCATACACCTTCTGCACCCCAGCGTAATCGCGTACCCCAGTCAAATCGCATGGAAAGGCCTGCACGTACCGCTTCTGCACCCCAGCGTAATCGCGTACCCCGGTCGCACCAGCCAAATCGCGTGCAATGGCCAGCCCGTACCCCGGTCGCACAGGCCAAATCACGTTGAAAGGCCAGTGCGTGCAGCCATCATTCGTAAACACACCATGCAGGCAACCCACACCACATGGGACCCCCCATCACCCATGACCATACCCCACAGGCAGCCTACAACACATGGGTCCCCCATCACCCATGACCATACCCCGCAGGCAGCCCACACCACATGGTAACCATACCCTGCAGGCAGCCCACACCACACGGGGCCCCCCATCACCCGTGACCATACCCCGCAGGCAGCCCACACCACATGGGCCCCCATCACCCGTGACCATATCCCGCAGGCAGCCCACACCACATGGGCCCCCCATCACCCGTGACCATACCCCGCAGGCAGCCCACACCACATGGGCCCCCCATCACCCGTGACCATACCCCGCAGGCAGCCCACACCACATGCCCCCATCACCAGTGGCCATACCCCATCCACACCCCAGCGTAATCGTGTACCCCGGTCCCACCAGTCAAATCGCGTGCAAAGGCCAGAGTGTACCCTGGCCGCACCAGCCAAATTGCATGGAAAGGCCAGCGTGTACCCCTTCCGCACCCCAGCGTAATCGTGTACCCCGATCACACCAGCCAAATCGCTTGCAAAGGCCTGCTCGTACCCTGGTCGCACCAGCCAAATCGCGCGGAAAGGCCGGCGGGTGCAGCCATCAGTCGTGAACACACCCCGTAGCCAGCCCACACCACATGATACCTCATCACCCGTGGCCATACCCGGCAGGCAGCCCACACCGCATGGCCCCCCATCACCCGTGACCATACCCTACAGGCAGCCCACACCACATGGCCCCCCATCGGCCGTGACCATACCCCGCAGGCAGCCCACACCACATGGGACCCCCCCCATCACCTGTGACGGCAACCTTCAGGCAGGCCCTGCCTCATGTCCCCCACCAACACCTGTGACGGCAACCTGCAGGCAGATCCTGCCTCATGTCACCCCACTAACACCTGTGACGGCAACCTGCAGGAAGGCCCCGGCTCATGTCCCCCCACCCCACCAGTGACGGCAACCTGCAGGCAGGCCCCGACTCATGTCCCCCCACCAACACCTGTGACGGCAACCTGCAGGCAGGCCCCGTCTCATGTCCCCTACCCCACCAGTGACGGCAACCTGCAAGCAGGCCCGACTCATGTCCCCCCACCAACACCTGTGACGGCAACCTGCAGGCAGGCCCCGCCTCATGTCCCCCCACCAACACCTGTGACGGCAACCGGCAGGCAGGCCCCGCCTCATGTCCCCCCACCCCACCAGTGACAGCAACCTGCAGGCAGGCCCTGACTCATGTCACCCCACCAACACCTGTGACGGCAACCTGCAGGCAGGTCCCGCCTCATGTCCCCCCACCAACACATGTGACGGCAACCTGCAGGCAGGCTCTGCCTCATGTCCCCCCACCCCACCAGTGGCAGCAACCTGCAGGCAGGCCCCGCCTCATGGGACACCCCCGACCCCAAAAGACTTTGGACCAATATACTTTAAAGCAGCACATGTGAAATCAAATGCCACCACATGCTGCACACTCCCGGTGCACCTCAACACCCATCCATTGCATGCTCCCCAGTACATGCCTTATGGCATCGGAATCCTAAAATCACACATGCATGTGTGGGTCCGTTATCCCAAAACATATCTTAAAATCCTAAAAAATGAACTTTAAAAAGAACTATGTACAGAATGTGGAGCAAAGTCCAGGAACTCCAAAAAAATAAGTGAAACCTACACCTAAAGAACTTTATACAATAGCAGCGAGCTAGTCCTCCTCCTCGTCATGCTCCCTCTCAGTCTCCGCCGGGGCGTCATCGAACGCTGCGTCCACTTGCCCCTCGAGTGCTTGCAGGGACTCCACCATGCTTCTCTCGAACTCCCTGCAAGTCTCCTCAAGGACCTCCACCCGCCTCTCTGCCCGACGCATTGAATTCTCCGCCCTGGCCACGGCGAGTCGTGCCCACTGCTGCTCTGCCCCCGATCTGCTGGCCCAAAAGCTCCAACACGGAAGACATCCTTGTCGTAAGGTCCACGTTTTTGCCTGATGGCCGGTACCTGCCCCTCCACTGTTGACAGCCCAGAGTCCTGTCACCTCCTACTCTGACCCTGCTGCTGCCAATATGCCCGGTGCTTGCGCATCAAGGACAGCCTCCGGGAGAAAGACAACCCCCGGGGCTGTCGTGCACATGCCCTTCTGCTTGGTGCTTGCTCTTCCTCCATTTTCATACCTCCTGTTACTGTGGTGACCACATCTGTTGATTCCAGTTTTACTCCTAACTGTGGCAGGGTTGTGATCTCCACCAGACTGGCCGCTGGGGTTGGGACAGATACACAGGGGGGCCCTGGTGGTATCTGGGCCAGAAGACGGCAGGGAGGACGACTGGTGCACAGAGGAGGCACACGAGGAGGGGGTCACATAAGTGGCCAGCTCACTGACCCATTGCGAGACCATGAACTGTGCTAGCCAGTTGATGAGACGACAGACCTCATCGTGATGATGTGCAAGCCCCTGATTGGAAGCTTGAATGTCATCATGAATGTTGCCTGTACGCCGCGTGCGACGGGGTAGCAACGGTTCCACCCGGTCCCAATAGGCTTCATCCGCAGGTATTGATGTATCTGTTTGAGTGGATACATCCGCCACCTGCGGATGGGTCCGGCCTGAGGCATGCCTGCAGGTGCATACAGATGCTGTTACAGTCCCAGGGGCAGGAATTAGCACAGCACCTCCACAGCGACCTGCGCTGCCTCTGGCCCCTGAGTCTGGTCTGCAGCAGTTACACCTACCGGGCCCCATGGACTGGACTGTTGTGGCCTCCTCCTCCTCCACATCCCCCACCAACCTAGATCCCTCCTTGCCGTCTTCCGCAGTGTCTCGCCCCTGTGTAGGATCATCTGTCCCTCCCACTGCTGAGGAGTCCTCCACCACCTTTGCCCTCTTGGACCTACCCTCAGCAGCTGCGGCCAGTGACTCTGACGCAGCACCAGCCTCCTTGCTCCCGGAAGATGACATTACCTGAGAGGACCACTGGGCTTTGCGTCTGTGCCTGGTGGAGGCATCCCTGCTGCCTTGCTCCACAGCGCCTTCTCCACCCTCTCTTCCCATCGTCACTGTGGATGTGAAAACAGAGAACACAAACATCAGGGGACTGAACATATGTGTGTTTGGCACAATGCAAATGTACATCAGTGGCCCTGTCAAATGTCACAACCATCATCAGCGTCCACTACACACTGGGAAGAGGCATTCACACACATGCAAAATCATGCATGTCATGCGCAACAGACATTCACATCCATGTACAAGGCACTGTGAGCACTTCGAAATCATATGCCCACCTCTCATGCAGCATGGGACTTACACATCTCATTCACACACATCACCTAACAGTCATGCAACTGCCCATGCAGCTATCACGTCAAAGTGCACATGAGGCCAATTTGGCTGCATGTGCCATGACCTACAGAACACGCCCCTTTTGGACTTCCTAGTCCTTGTCTCAACGGGGCTTACACTCCGTGGTACTCCCAACATGGCCGTCCACTGTGAAACACCTTCCTCGCTCTACACGTTGGACGTAGCGTGTTCTATTAATAGACCACGCCTCCCGCGGCTCCGCGCGTCTCAATGCTATTGCGAAGTGGCAACCTGACGTGTGCTCAGTAGCTCGCGGTATTGTTTTCCTTCTTTCCAAGCCAACCCCATTCCTAGTCCCTTTCCTTCCTTTCTTGATTCCTGGACTCGTGTGCTGTGTAGCGCACTCTGTATGTTTCCCGGCTTCCTGGATCTTTGCATCCCGGGACTTTGAACGCAAGCTGAAGTCGGAAGAGACTCGTGCAGCCTTATTCAAGACCAGATCCGTCCACAAAAAGGCATCAACCAAGAAATCCAGCAAAGATCGAACTCCGGTGAGAAGGGGGGAACTCCTTGACAGCAATCACACATTCAAATGCCCATGTGTCATACATCCATGAGTGTTGGACAGTCACACACTCACTTCCCTGACACATGCACATGTACACCATGCTTGCCCGTGATGTTGAGGAAAGCACAAATGTGTAACACCACTCACATGCCCCAGTACAGACACATGCATGCAAACATGTGCATGTCACTAGATGCCTGCGCGCATCACGCATTGAAACCCAAACACCATTGTTGTCACACATGTTTGAACGGACTCGCATGCAGAACTGTCTGGGACATGTACACAGACATCTGTACAAGAGGCATGCCAGACATGAGGCTAATGTGCACACTACAACCACACATCAACATGCACATGCACCATGGTGTATGGGAACACAGGGACACTTACCAGTCGACCCCTGTCAGAAAGCACCAAAGTATTAACTGAAAAGGATACGGTACTTAAAAGGATACAGGTGGTAGGGTCTTCCGGATCCCTGTTCACGCGTTTTGATAGTTGTGAAGTCAAGTTAAGACCTTCCAAATGATACAACTCTCTGACTGGTAAAACAGGCAGAGCGATGGATCACTGGAAAGGGCGTGGGTAAGGTATAAGAAGTCAGCCTAGAACAAAATAAAGTATCATGAATACCTGCCCCAACCTGGGTATGACGGAATAGGAAATGTCATGAATGCACACACTGACCTTGAGTCTAGGGCAGATGAATCCAGCAGAGTCTCTTGCGGAATCCAAGGTAGAACAAACGACAAGGAAGGGAAGATTAGTAAGGGAGACTTATCCCGAACGGAACGAGGCTCACGCTAGATACCGGGTTGATGCACCACAGGATAGCGTCCAAAGTACTGTTCACTGTCACCTTCCAATTATCCTTGAAAAGTTTCCTTCCCACGTAGTGTAGTATAGAAATGAATCAATCCCCCTGTTAACAACACAGGTGCAGGAGTTGAAAATAGCGCTCCTTTTAGGGTAAAAACAAAGTACACGCGGTTCTGGACAGCCGCGAAGAAAGAGCGTGTGCGTGTGGATTTACACGCGATTAGGATTCAGGCAGTCCAGGCCAGCAGCGCTTGAAGACAACATATGCGTGTGGATTTACACGCGAGCAGGATTCACGCAGTCCAGGCCAGCAGCGCTTGAAGATAGCGTGCGCGTGTGGATTTACACGCGAACAGGATTCACGCAGCCCAGGCCAGCCGCGTTTGAAGATAGCGTGCGCGTGTGGATTTACACGCGAACAGGATTCACGCAGTCCAGGCCAGCAGCGCTTGAAGATAGCGTGCGCGTGTGGATTTACACGCGAACAGGATTCACGCAGTCCAGGCCAGCAGCGCTTGAAGATAGAGTGCGCGTGTGGATTTACACGCAAGCAGGATTCACGCAGTCCAGGCCAGCCGCGTTTGAAGATAGCGTGTGGACTTACACGCAACCAAACAGCTCCAGGAATCAGCGTGTGGCGGAAAACACGCTATAGAAGGCCAAAAAGGTAGCTGTAGTAACCTGCAAGGATGCAGACCGGAGGTTCAGCTACACAACGCCAAATGATTCGATCAGAAGCAGCGAGTGAAGTTTCCACGCTGCTTAAATACGTAATGCCGTAGTTCACGTGACGAAGCAGAATACACGTGAGTTAGCGACGTGAAAAGTGCAAACGTCGTTTTCCCGGCAATGTGTCGAACAACCGCCATTTGGAATAGAACGGTCTAGCTGTTCTACGAGCGTAGGAGGTAGGACCACGTCCAGCATGCATGACAACTCCAGACAGAGCTCCAAATCCCGGACCTGGATGTACAGTACTGGATAGAACCTCTGCAGGACCCAATAGTTGTCGCCGGTCAACCGGCCCTGGCACCTCACTTGGTCCTCACCTGCCTTGAGGAAGTGCCAGGCCTTTTTGTGGGTCCTGGCCTTCAAGTCCTCCCAGCGCTGGTGGACATGTGTGTAGTCATGGGGGGCCACCCCCTCCACGTTGATGGCACACACAATGTCCGCCCAGATCCTCCTCCGTCCTTCCTTGTCGACTTGCGATGGTCCGTGGAAGAGGGCATCATAATGCCCCAGGACTTGCTCCACCAGGATGTCAACTTCGCTGGCTGAGAATCTGACGGCCCTCTGCCTCACTGCTGGGGGGGTTGCCACTTGCCTCAGGTGATGTTGGGTCAGACATGGTAACCCTAGAGGCAGATGTGGGTGGGCAAGGTGGTCCTGGGGCTGGGCTGTGGATTGGTGCTATGGCTATGGCACCTCGTCGGGAGTCTTCAGGATCAGCAGATGTGGTCACAGTGACGGGAGCATTGGCAATGGCTGTACAGCAGGAACCAAATTGCAGGGCACGTGGGCTGCAGAGTGGGCAGGCAGCAGCAGTTGGCTCATAGGAGAGCCAGCTTGGGGCATTTGGAGGCAGGTAAATTGGCTGGTAGGCAGGACGTGGGTCTTACGTGGCCAGCTGTAAACAGAGTGACTCCGCACATGCGGAACCAGCGCGTTAGCGTGGATTCAGAGGAAAGGCCCTAAGCGCGTAATTTACATGACACGTGCTGAACGTTGGGCGTGGCGTTCAGGATTGGGATAAAGTAGTGCGTAGGAGAGCATCATACGCTTGCCGAGTTATAGCGGACGGACGTGTGGACTTCGTTTCCTTGCAATCTCTTCACTGCGTGTGAGCCACTTCTTTTGGTGGGGTATTGCCTCCGCGCACACAAGCGGGTACTTTTGAGGCTGACGGTGAGTTGCGTACGCAGTTTTCAATCTGTGGGTGCCCCTGTGTGTCACGTAACCCCTTATTTAATATCACTGTAGCTTACGTGTCCTTCGTGTACGTATTTTGTGTGTTGCTGGGTGCCACAGCGTACTGCGTTATGTTTTTTACGTGGGCTGCAGAGGGTTCACATACACTTTTTTTCATATTTGTGGTGCCTGTGCATTACACCGGCCATTTATTTTTTCCCCAGGGGTTACATTGAGCCTTGCTGGGGCACACTGGTGTGTTTGACATCACGTACACTGCCCCCTCACTCAAATTGCCCAGGACAATCGATAGCTACGCCTCCCATTGCACCAATCCATCTGTGCCATGACTGGGAGGGCAACTAGTGGGAAGGGAGGCAAAGGTGGCCGGGGTGGTGGAAGCGCCCCAGGTGGCAGAGGCACCCGAGGTGGCAGAGGGGTGCGAGGTGGCAGAGGTGTCTGGCCCCGTGCAGGGAGAGCCAGGCCCCCACCCAACAGGGTCAGGAAGCTGCAGGGGCAGCTGTAGCAACCACCACCCAGGCAAAGGTTCACTCAGCCATGTCTGTGGTGCTCCCCGCCCCGGTCCACGTAGACACAAGGGCAGATGCTATCTTTGCATCGAGGGGGAATGGAAATGCTGTGCAGCGTCATGGCACCAGCACCCAGGTACAGCCACCTGCAAGGGCACCTTCAGTCACACAATTAGTGTGTGATGCCACAGACCAGGCCACCAGTGCTCCAGCCCCTACTGCTCCAAGTGGTCCCAGCCACTCAGGGTGTGCACAGCCTCGTAAGAAGGTAAAGCTTGCAGTAGGCAAACAGGCTCAGCCCCAAGGCACAGCACAGGAGACCTGCATGTCGAGGAAGAGGAGCTTTAGTGATGAGGAGCTCCAGGTCCTCGTGGACTATGTACAGGTAAACCAACACAACATGCTTGAGCAGGCAGGGAGCACACATACGCCTGCCCTGCATATGGCCCACTGGCAGTGTGTCACTGACCTTATTAACGCCTTGGGCCATGAGAGGCGCTCAGCTACTTACGTAATCAAGCATTGGTATGACCTGTGGCACCAAGCCAAAGGTAAGATGGGTGCCAACTACCCCTCTGCTCTGGTGACTGGAGGTGGGTTACCAGAAGAGGACGAAGAACTCACTCCACAGGAGGAGATCATAGGTGCTATGATTGCTGTGGAGCAGATCCAAGGTGTGGGAGACTTGCCAATCTTTGAGGGAACGTCTGGTAAATTGTGATGAATGTGTGTCCAGGTCATGTGTATGTTGCTTGGATGAAGTGTGTTGGTTGTCTGGCTGTTCTGGCTGCATTTGCATGACTGCAATAAGTGAAGCATGTCATGGTGGACTGACACGTGCTTGTTGACCTGCAGACTGCATACGCACAATGTGCTGCACACTGTGACGAAACCCATCACCACACCTGCTCACTCCTTCCATGTCACTCTGTCCAGGCTCTCTTGGCCCTCTTCCTGCTCCAAATTGTGATGGCGAATAGCCAGTGACAGTCTTGCACTCCATACTGGCCTTCTCTCCGCACATCTCTAATGGGTCACCCTGCCAGCTGCACTTCCTGAGGGGAATTCCTCCTTTCCTTCTGACGGGTCAACCTGCCAGCTGCACCTCCTGAGGGGGATTCCTCCTTTCCTCTGATTCCCCCAGTAGCTCAGTGCCTCCAGAGGACTGGTCGTTCTTATGGTGGGGTACTGCAACAGCCTATACCCAGTTTCTGTGCCTTTACTCTCTTCCCTCTGCAACTCATCCTGACCTGGACAGTGTGGAGTGTCCTTTTGTCTTGGTGCCAGGTATTGTGTCTCCCTAGGACTGCGATGATGGCACTGGCTTCCGGTGGCTATCGCTGTTCATTGTCAATCGCTCTGCATTGTCCACAGGGCCTTATGGCTCCTGGTGCTGCAGTTCCTTCAACTCCATCTTCCCAATTTGCTTCCTTCTCATGGTATTTGATCATCCCTTTCCTACTCCCTCAGGGTCAGTTTCTTCTCAGAGCAATTAGTTGGTGGTTAATGTCTATCTTCGGTTGGGCCTCCCTCTGCTACAGCCTCCCTGCCTCAATGGCACTGGAGGTGAACCTTCTCTGGGTCTGGGGGCTCTTATGTTCCTTCCTCATGTGTTCTGCTTTCTCTACCTCCTCTCCCCTGCTGGAGTCCTGGATGACTGAGAGAATGCGCTAGTCACCTGGCCACACTATGATCTCCGACACGGGCCTCTGAGCCGCCAGTTGTACCCATGCACTGCCTCCCTGTTATACTCCACACTCGGTGGCTGTTAACTGTATCCCTACAACTCTGTAGCAGCTATTGACAGCTTATGTCTGCACATACACTTCCACCAGCACACCACATTTTTATTGATGATAATGTAGTTGTATTTATTTGGTACGCCATTACCATGTACTGCACTTCCCACTCTCACTTCCAGCCCCAGGTCTCACCTTCACCATGGCTATTCACTTGCGTGCTGTCAATGTGAGCTGGCCTCATGGGATGGGTGTGTCTGGCTTCACTCCATTCCACCTCCCTTGAATTGTTGCACCGTGTGACACCTGTGTATATTGAGTTTGTGATTGTCATGTCATGTCATGTCACATCCATTGTACATGGCTCTGGGACAGTAGTCAGCAAGTCACATCTCATGCAATAATACAGATCAGGCATGGCTATGGTACGTGGCATATGTGTTTTTGCATCTGTGATGTTGGTGGATGAACTATGCCAGGCAGGTGCTTATGTGTGTAGCAGGTGCTATGCACCATGCACTACAGGTTGTATTTAACCCTTCCACACAGGTCCATGGCTGCTTTCATGCTAGCATTCACTTGCATTGACACTGTGTATGTGCAGAAGTTTGTGACATGACAGGTTGATGTGTTACATGACGACATTGTGAAGCCTATGTGTGTGGTCTATGGTATTTACATGGCTCTGCATTTTTTTCTGTCCATGTGCAGGTGATGAGGCACTGGATGCAGAGGAGTAGGTGGAGGAGGAACAGGATAGTGAGCCATGACCAACCACCAGTGGAGGACATGGTGTGGTAGCCCATGAAGTCCGCCTCCGAGGAAGCCTTAGGCTCTAGGGGTGAATTAGATATGGATACCTCTGTAGTGTCGCAGGTGTGTGTATTGACTGTGGGTGCTGTTGCATCCCAAACATCTGGAGGGAGGAAGACCCCTCACAGGGCCAATCAGTGTCAGGATGTCTGTCTGTGGTGGTTATGGTTGCAGGGTCACGCTCCACAGTATTGACTCCTGGTCCTGGGGCAGCAGATCAAGGGAGGGATACAGTCCTGCAGCCACAGATGGTGTCATCACATCAAGGGCCAGTGGCCGTGTGTTAGCTGGCGATACTGTGTGGGAGCAGTCCATGTACGCTGTTGCACAACAACAGGCTTCTTCACATGAGATGTTAGCTCAGAGCGTGGATAGGGTGGCCAATTCCATGATACCCCTAGCAAGACAGGTGGAGCACCAGCAGCAGGCATTGCAGTCCACATGCCGCTCACACAGGCTGAAAATGGTGGCCAACAACAGGCGCCGACGGGCAGAACTGAGGGCTCTGCATCCTTGGCTGCAGGGGGTCGGGCCAACAGGGAAGCCCTGAGGTCAGAGTATAGGTCGCTGCACTCGAGGCAGCAAGCAGTAGACGGTCTGAACAGCAGATGCAACTGATGACTCGTACCATCACGGTGGAAAACCTCTGGGCCATCATGTTTGCAGATGCAAGCATCTCACTCCCGCATAGCCACTGCCATGGAGGACCAGACCAGGGCTATGCGTGGTTATCCTTGTCAAGACGGATTTCTGAACTCTGTCCTGGTGGCGCAGAAGTTCAGAAGGCCAACCTAATTACTTGGAACAGGGTAACCTCTGGACGAGCCAGACCAATCAAGGTAGCGATCGCGGCGGTCAAGACTAGGTCTCAAGAGGGGTTAGGGTGACTGAAAGCCTGCAATGAGCACACAAAGCAAGATCACTTACAAACTACTCCAAACAGTTGTTATATTAAAAATATATACACATTTATTCCAAGGCCTTTAAAACAATGACCGTAGCGAGAAAATCACAATATAATGATAGTAAACCAACACATACCATATCAACACAATATATATACAAATACGACAGTCTCAAGCGTTAGATGCACGAAATGGGTAGTCCACCTAAAAGGGAAGGAAGACAGGCAGTGTGAAATAATGCTTAGACCCAGTTCGCCTTCTGAGGCACCTAACTAGATGGAAGTCCGAGCCCTGCGAAGAGTGGAGCCTTGTGCTCAAAAGTACCTGCACGCGCTGGTGCCAACGGGCAAAAGGAGAAGCTCTTCGAGGGAAATCAGGCAGTTCAGTTTAGTGCACAAAAGAAGAAGAACACGTTCCGCGACTCAAGCGCAGCCTCCACAGTGGGCAGAAGCAGAGCGCGAGTACGGAAAAGGGTGCTGTTTGACACAGCGGGGAAAAGCAATGGGCTCCTGCAGGAGGGCGACCAGATCCTAGCTATGCTACTCACCGGTCCCCGATGCAAGCAGACCCAGGCTTCCCCGCGTCAGTTTCAGCAGCTGGCAGGTTCAGAAGAGCAGGGAACGCCTCGTCATCGTGTTGAGTAAAAAGACTTCGAGGGGATTGGGTCCTCCGACGTATTCCATATCTATGACATGTAATCACCACAGCTGTGCTGCTTCGGAAACTTTTTCGGCGTCTGCGTCCTGCGTCGATGACGTCGATGCGCCGCCGTCGAGGACCTCCTCCGACGTCCGACGTCATCCGATGTGATAAGTAGGACGCACGACGCCAGTAGCCTCAGTTCCGTTTTTTCCGCGAACGTGTTGCTTCGTGTTTCTCGGTTCTAACCTCGACTCATTAGAGTTCTGTTCTTTCCGGTTCTTCGAACCTGTTCGTTTGTGAATTGTTCCTTCGACGATGTCTTCCACTTCGTCTTCAACCCCGCGTCCGGGCTTCAAGAAGTGCGGGGAGTGTGGGTCCAAGATGTCGGTGACTGACTCGCACGATGCCTGCCTCTGGTGCCTCGGGGAGGCCCACGACACGGATGACTGTGTCGACTGCCTGTCGCTCACGTCCAAGGCCTTACGCGAACGTAAGAAGAAATTGTCGGTAGGTCGGGTGTCCAAGCCCCGGAAGTCGAAGTCGGCGGGGCTTTCGACGGATGATTCGAGGGGTGACTCTCCGCGTCATCGTCGGAAGTCTCGTCGGTCTTCTTCTAGGAGTCGGTCTCGCCACTCCTCAGCCTCTTCAAGGCATTCTCGGAAGCGCCGACACCGGTCGCCTTCCAGGTCCTCTTCAGAGGGCTCTGCCCGGCACGTCGGTTACCCCACCAGCCGTGCGACGCCGGAGGAATGGGCTTCCTTCGGGAAGAAGATGTTGGCGATTCTTGAGTCGCAGGGTACTCAACCGTCCGCGCCCCCGAGTGGGGTCGGCCGTGAGAGGTCGAGAGCCACCGCTCGCAAGAGTGGTCGGCGCGAGTCACGGGAGAGGTCCCGTTCGGACAAGGGGGCTCGTTCTCGCCGTACCCGTTCCAGGTCCCGGTCCTCGACGCGATCGAGACCGTGTGCACCTGTGATGTCTTCGAGGAAGACATCGACGTCTGAGGCGTCGAGGGCGTCGACAGGCTTTCTCGAGGCTCCGGCTCCGAGGAAGTCGTCGAAGCCGTCGACGGTCAGGTCGTCGAGGGACACGCTCGGAGCTCCGGCTTCGAGGGCTGTGTCGACGCCGCCGATACTGGAGGCGCTGCATCTGACGTCGACGCCGATTTCCTCGACGTCGACGCCGATCCTCTCGGCGCCGTTGCCGGTTTTCTCGACATCGGCGCCGATTCGCTCGACGCCATCGACGCCTTTCGTGTCGGAGGTGCCCCGTGTCTCGGGTGTTCCCCCTAGGAAGGCTCTGGTTAAGAGCAGGCACTCTCGGGTGCCTTTCCACCACTTGGATTATATTTCGGAGGCGGATGAGGATTCGGATGGCCTGGTTCCTAGTCAGGTGCCGGATGACATTGTCTCGGGCCATAGTCAATTTGACGATTTGAGGCAGTCGCTGCATGATGCCAGTGGACTGGACACCTCTCCGGAGGTGGAATTTGGTCGGCCTGAGCCTGGCTCCCATGCCGATTCCTCATACCGGCGCCTTATGGCTAGGGTGTCTGAGTATCTGGGATGGTCTGCTCCCCCAGGTGAGTTTGTGCAGGATGATCTGACGGACATCCTTGATGTTGGTCCCCCAACTGACCCGGTACTGCCGTTCCATATGGCTTTACAGCGTAGGGTGGCGGCGGCTTGGACTGCTCCGGAGAGTCTCCCGGCAGTGGGCAGTTCTTTGTCGCGAAAATACCGTCCAGCCAGTGGCGACCCCTGCTACTTGACCAGGCACCCCACTCCGGAAAGTTTGGTGGTGCAGGCGGCCACGGCCCCGGCAAAGCAGGCGTCGTACCCTACCATCCCTCCTGATAGGGACGACAAACGTTTTGATGGCTGGGCGAAGAAGGTGTTTTCTTCTGGTGGTATGGCGCTTCAGGCGGCCAACTCCGTTTGTGCCTTGTCGCGTTTCACGCACACTCTGTGGAACTGTGTTGCGTTAGCGGCTGAACATATTCCCGAAGGGGTCGAACGGGATGGTTTCCTTGCTATGGTCCAGGATGGTAAGGATGCCATGTGTGAGTCTGTTCAGTCAGGTTTGGACTTGGCTGAATGCGTCAGTAGGTCCATGGCGGCGAGCACCGTGATACGCAGGTTTGCGTGGTTGCGGAAGTCGGGGTTTGCTCCTGATGTGCAGTCCCGGCTCCTCAACATGCCCTTTGATGGTGAACATCTTTTTGGCAGCAAGGCTGACGAGAGCCTTGAGAGGTTGCAGACCTCAAAAGCTGCAGCGAAGTCGTTGGGCGCTGCAGTTCGCCAACCTCCGCTTTTTCGTCCTAGGGGACAGCAGTGGAGGGGTGGCTCCTTTCGCTATTACTCGTCCTTTGGTAGAGCGAGAGGAGCTGGCAGTCAAAGGGGCCAACGCAGGGGTACCAGAGGTGGACGACAAGGTACCCGTGGTGCCAAGGCCGCTCGGGCAGTTGCCTCTTTGCCCTCAGGTAACGCCGCAGCCGCTCCTACTCTGTCATGAGGCCATGTACCATGGTTCGCCGGTTGGGGGAAGGCTGGCGCAGCATCTTGTAGAGTGGCGTGCTATTACTTCAGATGTGTGGGTTCTGGAGATCATTTCCCACGGCTACTGTCTTCCCTTTCGGCACAGGCCTCGCGACAATCCACCGGGGAACCTCTCTTTGAAGAGTCCGGATCCGCTCCTTGCGCAGGAAATTCAAGCCCTGCTGGAGAAAGGCGACATAGAACTGGTGCCTGTAGCGGAGAGGAACAAGGGATGGTATTCCCCTTATTTTTTGATTTCGAAGAAAGACGGGGGTTTGAGACCCATCATGGACTTGCGCGGTTTGAACAAACTCCTCAGGAAGGACAAGTTCAAGATGGTTACTCTCTCTCAAGTCCTCCAGGCCCTTCAGCTTCAGGACTGGTTGGTGTCACTCGACCTCAAGGATGCTTACTTCCATGTGCCGATCCATCCCAAGCACAAGAAGTACCTGAGGTTCGCGGTTGGCGACTCGCACTTTCAGTTTCGGGTCCTGCCGTTCGGTTTGACCTCCGCCCCGAGGGTTTTCACCAAGCTCATGGTGGTGGTGGCAGCGCATCTCAGGCAAGGGGGGATTCACGTCTACCCCTACCTGGACGATTGGTTGATCAGGGCGAGCTCTCCCGAGCAAGTCCTGGATCATCTGTCCGTCGCCTGCCACTCCCTTCACAGGCTGGGCTTCTCCCTCAATTTAAAGAAGTCCCATTTGACGCCAACACAGAGGCTCCAGTACATCGGAGCGGTGCTCGACACTTCCCTGGGGCAGTGTTTTCCTCCCCAGGTGAGGGCTCTTCACATTCAGCAGATGGTGCACAAGTTTCAGCATGCCCAGACGCTCCCGGCGTTCGAGTTCTTGAGGTTGCTCGGCCTCATGGCATCCTGCATTCTTCTGGTGCCAGAGGCTCGCCTGCGGATGAGATCTTTGCAGTGGGCACTCAAGACGCAATGGTCGCAGTCCTCCGGCAGGATGTCGGACCCGGTTCAGGTGCCGCCCTCGGTCGCCCGGGACCTTCTGTGGTGGGCTGTCGAAGGCAACTTGATGAAGGGGGCTCCGTTTTGGCTACCCTGGCCGGAGGTGACGATCGTGACGGATGCATCCCTCACGGGATGGGGAGCTCATGCCAACGGGCTGACAGTCAGCGGTCGTTGGTCTCCGTCGGAGTCCAGACTCCATATCAATCTGTTGGAGCTGAGGGCCGTCAGGCTAGCCCTGAAGGCTTTTCTGCCGACTGTGCGAGGAAAGGCTGTCCTGATCATGACGGACAACACTGTGGCCATGCACTACCTCAACAAAAAGGGGGGGGCAGGGTCACTTCCTCTGTGCAGGGAGGCGATGCAGCTCGAGTTCTGGGCCATCCGGCAGGAAGTTTCGATCTCGGCAGTTCATCTGGCCGGAGACGAAAACGTGACGGCGGACGCTCTGAGCAGGCAGAGCGCGATCTCTCACGAGTGGGAGTTGGCTCAGGAGATTCTCCTGGAGATCTTTGCCCTTTGGGGGACCCCTCAAGTGGATCTCTTCGCCTCCAGTGTCAACCGGAAGTGCGAGAGGTTTTGCTCGCGGGAATTTCCTCCGAAAGGAGCCTTAGGCGACGCGTTTGTGGTGGAGTGGTCATTCCCGCTGCTGTACGCGTTTCCTCCAGTCCCCGTCATCCCGCAAGTGCTGCGGAGGTTGCGGAAGTTCGGTTCCCGGATGATCCTCATTGCTCCGGCGTGGGCTCGGAGGACGTGGTACCCGGACCTTCTCGACTTGTCCATCTGCCCTCCACGTCGTCTTCCCTACCGAGACGATCTGCTCTCACGGGAGGGGGGTCAGGTTCTCCATCCAGAGGTCGGATCCCTCAACCTTCACGCTTGGCTTCTGAAAGGTTGAGGTATAAGGATTGGGACCTCCCTGAAGACGTGATGGAGGTGTTGCTTTCGGCCCGAAGGCCCGCAACTAAGTCTCTGTACCGTTGCCGTTGGCGTAAGTTCTGCGACTGGTGCAGAGTTCAGAATGTGGATCCTTTTGCATGTGACATCCCCATGGTTCTGTCCTTTTTGCTTTCTTTAGCCCACAGGGGCTTGCAAGTGGGTACCATTAAAGGTTACCTGGCGGCGCTGTCCATCTTTAAGCGCTCATCTGAAGAATGTTCTTACTTTAAAATCCCTTTAATTTCACAGTTTCTGAAAGGGCTCACTAATGTGTTCCCTCCGTCGCCTTTCCTGGTGCCCGGTTGGGATTTAAACCTTGTTCTTAGGTTTCTTATGGGTGCTCCGTTTGAGCCTTTACATTCTTGCCCTTTGAGACTGTTGACTTTGAAAACTGCGTTTCTAGTTGCGGTTACTTCCGCTCGCAGAGTGAGTGAGTTACAGGCACTTTCTGTTAAGCCACCCTTCACTGTATTTCACAAGGACAGGGTTGTCCTTCGAGTTCGTCCTTCTTTTCTTCCAAAGGTAGTGACGGAATTTCATTTGGCCCAGAAGATTGTTCTTCCGGCTTTCTATCCTCCTCCGCATCCTGGTAAGGAAGAGGAGAGGCTCCATAGGCTTGATCCTAGGAGAGCTTTGAGCTTTTATGTTTCTCGCATGTCCCGGGTCAGAGTGGACGATCAACTCTTTATTGGTTACGCTGGTAAGCGCTTGGGGCAAGCTGTGACGAAACAGACTTTGTCACGCTGGATTATTTTGGCCATCTCGGAGTGTTACCGCTTGGCGGGTAAGGACCCACCGGCTGGCTTGCGGGCCCATTCTACCAGGGGCGTGGCTGCATCTACTGCCCTGCAGAGGGGTGTTCCTATTCGCAACATCTGTGATGCTGCCACCTGGGCTTCAGTACATACATTTGTACGGCATTATTCCCTCGATTCCATCAGAGGGCAGGATCTGGCCTTTGGCAAGGCGGTCCTTTGCTCTGCTATTTGATTGGCTATTCTAAATTTTGTTTCTAAATTCTTTCCCTCCTCCTTGATTTGGTACTGCTTTGGGAGTCTGTCATAGATATGGAATACGTCGGAGGACCCAATCCCCTCGAAGAACAAGTTACTTTCTTACCTGGTAACGTTCTTTCGATGGGATGGTCCGACGACGTATTCCATATCGCTCCCACCCTGCCTTCCCCGCTGCAGAATTTCTGTTGCGATTGCAGCTTACGTTCCGCAAGGCTTTGTGTCGGACTGGCAGTTGACTTATGTCACACGTTCTGGGGGAAAAAACTACAACTGAGGCTACTGGCGTCGTGCGTCCTACTTATCACATCGGATGACGTCGGACGTCGGAGGAGGTCCTCGACGGCGGCGCATCGACGTCATCGACGCAGGACGCAGACGCCGAAAAAGTTTCCGAAGCAGCACAGCTGTGGTGATTACATGTCATAGATATGGAATACGTCGTCGGACCATCCCATCGAAAGAACGTTACCAGGTAAGAAAGTAACTTGTTCATCCTAATCGAAGAAACCCGCACAGTTTGTTACCACAGCAGGGCAACGGAGCGGCCGTGTGTATCTGAGCCAAATGTACACTACTCACTTCAGACCTGGGAACGCCAAGTGTACGAAGCATGTGAGAGTGACAAGGACTCGAAATACTACACAACCTGGCGGCGGTTACAGAGCAAGACTCCCGTGTAAGCTGGTCAGTCAGCTGGATGGCCCAGAGACGCTTCCGAAGGCTTACTGGCAGGAGATGGTGAAGATGCCGAGAATAGCAGTTCCCGCTATTCCAAGGGTCGAAGTACCAGTACAGGCCTTCTGGTTCGATCAAAGGTGAAAAGGGTTTCACAAGGCGACAGCAGTGCAGAGGAGAAGTCCTTCAGCGGGTCACCAGCGATTCCTCGGTCCAGCCTCTTGGTTGCAGGATACTTGGCTCCTGTATTCCTTCGTTCGTGAGAACTCAGGAGATCGACATGGTAGTGGTGTTTCCAGCCCCCTCTTATCCACGGTTCCCTTCGCGCCAAAACGGAGGGGACCCAATGGGAGATCCGCTCATCAACACTCACACCATTCGTGGACCAATCACGGACCACGGTGGTCCCAGGCATTCACACCACCCTAGACTCTCTGGCACCCAGGATGTGTATTGGGACCAGACATCCCAGCCCACATCCTGGAGGCACACACAAGACATGTAGAAGCCCGCGAAAGCATCCGTGTTTCGCGGGAAAGTACATGCCCAAATAAGGAAGGCCCCGGGTCGGCTCGACCTGGGGAAGGTGAAGGGAGCAAGACGGTCAGCGGACAGGACAAAGGAGCCTCGTGGTCTGGCCATTTTGGGAGCCAGGCCACCATTTTGGGTTAAGCGCGAGAAATGCGCTTAGAACGCCAAAAGGAGCTCAAAAACACAAGAAACGATCGCTGCCACCATTCCCGTCCCTGAATCACTTGCACCGATCAGATACAATCCTAAACAAGTATCTAAGGCATGTAGAAGGCTAGAGACCCAAGAGAGCTGTAACTTAGCTTACAGTGCCCTCTTGTGTCATGTTGCACGAAAGCCGCAACATGATAAAAGAAACTACGGGAAACAGCGTTCCCCGGTACTGACTATCTTAAGGGCATGTCAGTTTCCCCGTAAGAAAGGAGCGAAAGCCCAGAGGAGTGCGGCAGAAGGCTGCACTTCTCTGGCAAAGTCAAGAACAAGGTGAAAAACAACAGCAAAAAGTTTAGGGGTTGCCACATGGAAGGAAAATTACCTACAATTACGAAATCTTTCCTAACAATCCTCCCTTTCCACTACCACATTCTGACGCAGCACCAGAGGGTGGCGACAGCAGCGATGGGTCTCCCACTCCATCATAGCCGTGCGGCCCATGAACCCATGGAGGGTTCTTTTTTAACATCCACATACGTGGGTGTTAACGTGCACCCTGCACCTCCTTCCTGCTGGGTGGGTCCGCCCCCACCCCCATCCCCTAGGGGCATTTTTGATTTTTTCAAATTTGTTTTTTGTCTATTGTGCTTTTATGTGACAGTTTATTGCTTTGTGTGGCTGCCGAAGGCATCCACTGTAGGTTCCAGCTGGTCCCATAGAGGCTTGTCTCGTGTTGGTGTTTGTGCCTTGGGTCCAGACACATGTGCCACTCCTTCTTCCCCTTTCCATGGGCTTGCTAGGAGTGCAGCGTGTGAAAGTAATTTACACAGTGGCATTGGGCTTCCATTCCATCTGTGGGCAGTCTCAAGTCCGACCTGTGTATACACCCCTAGTGGGATTAATGATTGTTTGTCCAGTGCATGGTTGCCATCATTTTGTTTGTACATTGAGATACATCCTTTGTTCATGTTCCATCTTCAGGTATTGCCTTGCTTGACTATCTCCATTGTTGTTAGCCTTCATGCTGGATGCCCTTCCCCGGCCCTCTTTGGTTAGCAGTGCAACACGAATTTAGAAGAGTGCCATTTAGAAGGATGGCATGTGCAAATCACAACACATTGAGTCACATGTGCATTTGGGTATGGTCACAGTCAGAGAGATTAACTCTTGGGTCCTGTGTTTCTGGTTTGTTGTACTGGCCAATTGATGTTCCTGTGTGCATGATTATATTGATGAGTGAGTTATTTCTGGACTTTTTAGGTTGATTGTTGCATGCTTTGTGACAGTAGTGTTATGTATTGGCCATTTATTTCTCTGTTTAGACATTGAATGCCATGGCATGGTGTATCAAACAGGTGACATGAAGTGTGGGAGGGTTTAGGTGACATACCGGCATTTAGATGTGTACTTTGTCATGCCTTTTCTGGCATACTCCCTCTTCTATGTGTTCTTTTTGTACACGCAGATTTAGATACTTTTAGTACTAAGGGATGCACACAATGTAGCACTTGCGAGGACACATTCTCAGGCTCTTAAGGTTGGGACAGATGATTGTCCCTTTGTCATCATCGATTGTCACCTGGAATGTGCCAGGCCTGTGTGCTCTCAGCAGGGGTTGCATTTTAGGCGAAAAACGGTGCCACAAGCTGGGTATGGGCAGCCTCGCCACATGCCTTTTCTCCTCCCATGAGCAGCTGCCGTGCCTGTGGTTGGGGATGTGGGGGCACCACCATGTCCCAACGGTATGCCACGCCGTGTTGCAACGTTGTGCAGGATACATGCTGCCACAATGATCCTGCACACTACTGGTGGCGCATATAGTAGCTCACCAACAGAGTGGTCAAGGGATCAGAAGCGTGACTTTAGCACTCCGAATATGTACTTCACTATGCCCCTAGTTGCAATATGGGCTGCCTTGTATCTTACCTGGGGTGGTGTGGTGGGGTTCCATATTAGCGTAATCATGTAGTTGCTCAGAGGGTAGGCATAGTCCCCTGTAGATGTGAGATGGGTTGTCAGTGGTGTGGTTTTGTCTGTGTGAGACATGCATGCATTTGCAGGGCCATTTGTACTCACCAATGAGCCATGTGTTGCCATGCCTCCCAGCGCCCGCTGTAGGGGTGACATTCTGAATATGAAACTATCATGGGTGGACCCTGGATAGTTGTCATATACAGAGGTGATGATTCCCTAGGCATCACATACAACCTGCATGTTGATGGAATGCCAGTGCTTGCGATTGCGATAGATATGTTCTGTGGCCCTAGGTGGACGTAGGGCCACATGGGTGCAATCGATGGCACCAAGCACTTTAGGGAAGTGCATCACCCCATAAACGTCCTAGACAACGGCCTGCCTTTCTGCAAGTGTTCTGGGCATATATATGTGCCTGCGGACTGAGGGGTGTGCAGTGATGATTGCCAACACCTGGTGTAGGCAGCATGACTGCGTGGCCTATGAAATGCCCCTGACAATGGCAGTTGTCCGCTGAAATGACCCAGTGGCCAAAAAATGCAGTACATTGAGCACCTTTTCCAAGGGGCTCAGTGCTTGGGCGCACAGGGTGGGTAATGTGAGGTCAACTTCCCACTCCGTGCCCAAAAAGGCTGCTCCTGGGTAAAGAAATGCGTGCCCTGGCTATCCTCCTCCTCCTGCGGCATCCCGCGATCACTGCTGCAAAAAATAGGACATTCATCATAGCTGTATGGCGCGTTGGTTTTTCGTGCGCCCTTTTTTCTGCATGGTTTTTGATGTGCGGTGACACTTGTGCCTGCTTTCGCTTGGCGGACGTGTTTCCGGATTAATGTGTCTTTTTCCGTGCGCAGGAGAGCCCTGTTCAGTACCATGAATATGTATTGTTAGCGCACGTGTGGGCGTTGCAAGTATTTTACTGTGGTACTTCCCACGTAACGCCCACATTTACGCTTGTTGTTCCCCATTCCACATCTTCCGCTCCCTTTTTAGGTGACCGCAATAGACGGTATGAGCCTTCACTGGGAGTCTCACGCAAGGCGATCGTGGTGTCGCAGTGACATGTTGGACCCACGCGGATTCAGCGCAAGTCTCCGGTAAGCCACACGCTATTTGTTCCATGAATCAACAAACGGGCGCTTGTGCGCGTTTTGCCCCCTTGCGCCTTTTTTTCAGCGCTATTCTATGAATCGGGCCCTATGTATACTCTCTTGTCCGGAGCTGCACCTTTTGTGTCATCGGACTCCTACACTAATGCGCAAACGTTTAACGCTGTGGATAGGCAGTTATGAACTTGTTGTGACACTTGTCCATAGTAGAAAAAAAATGCTAGTTTCAGAGCTGAGAAATCAATTTTTAAGAACTTATTTGTTGATCTCTTAAGCACAATAATCGAATTACTTAGCTCCGTGCCTACTGTTACTCGACCAGTGATGCTAATCCCTTGAATGTGCACAATAACAAGTAATGATTCAGACGCCTAGCAAAACTATATGTTTTAAGTTGTGGTGTTTTTCTTAAAGTGCATTCTAGAATCGGACGATCCCTAAACGTGTTTACTACCGAGGTTGTGCACCCTATTTGGTAAAATATAGGGAACATTTGTAAATAGCCACATTACTGCCTAGTCACATTTGTCTTGTGGTTGCCCTAAAGAAATCCTATATTTATTTATTTTGTTTTAATCAAATTGTAGCTCTTACTAGCTTTTAAGCGCGATGCTTGGCTTGCACTGAAAACTATGCCTCCATCAACAAGCATTCTTGAGGCGTCTGTGATGTGGCAGCCACTAAATGCATGACTTCAAAGCTCGGAAACCCTGAACGTGGCCCAGAGACGGACAAGGAAAGTCTGTCATTAGTGCAAAGTATTTCATTTCCATGTGTCCCTCCTCTCCACTGAAAGCTTAGCTGCTAATTAGTACCAACAGGCTTAATGGGTCAAAGGTTTGGATAGTATTTGCGAAAGAGGGCAAAAAGGTCACCCGAAGAGTTTTGAGTAAAAAAAAAAAGCGGAGTTGAATGAAAAGAAAGAGGTCAGCGTTGTGTTTATTTAGTTTCAGAAACATGTTACTGAAAACAGTCCCGTTTAACACGTTAACATGCTGGGAAGGAAGAACACACAGGTAGGAGCAGCCCTTATAGGTGTCCCTCGCTTAACTACGCTGAAAGGGATGCCCCTGCTTTCCCCAACTCAGTCCTACGCTCTGAGTCAGTCACTTAGTTTATCAATTTCCTAATTTATCTTATGTTTGTTCATTAAAACACTGCGTTTTTTTAAACAAAGTAAACGTGCTGGCTGTAAATAATACTTTAAATCGCGCCCCTCTCGCTGAAGAGTTGACGAGAATCCTTCGGCTCATATGGTTCCGCTTTCCCGGCCTGTTCGCATGGCGGACAGTGAACCTGTGGCACCTGTCAAGCCACAAGCAAGCAGGATCCATCTTTATTGTATTCAGAATGCAGTTTGGATTTGTACACCCAATCCGCACTCTCATTCGTCGTGTTTGGGTGGCAATAACAACGCACATTAATGTGGATGTCGATGAGGTTTACAATTCAACATTTATAAAAAAAAAAATTTAAAAGGTGGGGGGTTAACATCACATCATTTGTCGTTTGCAGAACCAGGGTACTACAGTTTTAATCCCGTCTTTCCACTTTAGAATTATGAAGATCTCAGGAAAACAATTGAATGTGTTTCATTTTCCTTATCTGAAATTCGGAGTGTGTAGTCTTCAACTAACGATAGTACTAAGCTCCTTCTGTAAACTGTTAACTTGTATTCAAAACAAAGTCTGCTGTTTAATGGGAGGTACAAATTCGGTAATACCTTATGAGAATATTATCCTTTCCGATTAAGAGGGACACCGATAGTAATACAAAATAATCGTGGGGCAGGCAGTAAAAGCTTGACAAGAAATACAATAGGCACAGCTATAATTTACCACGAGGTCAGATGTGTTTACTAGCTTCCATATGGCACGGCTGGTTTATATGAATCGACCAATTGCAATATGTGCATTGTGTGTTTGATAATTTAACAGCTCGGAAGATTGTGTCCAATTGCACACATTATTTCCCAAGTCTCCACTTGTACCTTTTCCAGCTGCTCACTTAGTAAGAATGAGAAGTGTGAAAGGACGACACAGTACCTTTTGTCTTACTCCCGATGCACAGGCCACACAAAGGGCTGAACTCAAATGACGACCCTCCAGGAATAGGACAGCAGCCGGTAATCCCACCATAACATGCTGACACTCACCATGGGAACATCTAAGTGCCGATTTTTGTCAGCACCCTAATTGCCATCCTTTGTGGTGCTTTCCATTATACTTGTTTGTCACTCATGGTAAATAACATTCGCAACAATATAGCAGCCATATGGCAAAGACCTGATGCAGAGATTGGTGCTAATGCATCCACTAGTCTTGCTCTCCCTGGTTTCACTGGCATACCTACGGACTGGGGGCATTCTTTGTCTTCCGCCCCCTATAGCATCGGATACTATCACATTTAATGTGGCGCTTTATAATGGATTCCTCCTATTGCATTTGAACCCGGGGGCAACTCAAAATGCAGACTCTATTTGAGCAAGCAGTTGGCTGTACCGTCCTGCTCCCGTTTGCAAACAAAAAGTAACATGTGGACGTACCTTGTTTTTTGTGGCTTCATTCCCATACCTCGTTTTTTGCGGCTTCTTCCCGCTTTTCTCCTGGGTTCAAACCACGTCTGTTTAACCTTGGCCATAGAAGAAATAAAAAGGGGGCTCTTTATTATAGCTGCCTTTCGATTTCTCTGTGGCTATTTTGAATTGCTTTTGTCTTCATTTATGAAAAAACGTTAGCACTCGTGAACGTTGGGTTCTATGTCTTTTTCCCGCTTTTTGAAGGCCGCACAAAAAAGACAGGTTTATTTGCGGCCCCTAAAAAGCACATAGATTATGTTTTTTTTTGCAAATTCGGGGGGTTTCATCCCCCACCAAACCCCGCTTCCCTTCGTAGTACCCCACCCCACACACTATCGCACACAGTTTCATTCCCCCCCTTATTTTTCAGACACACACCCACCCACGCAGACACCCCACAATCCCACGACTCCTCTTGCGCGTCTCGGTGTTCCTGTCAGCCCCTGTGCGCAGACAGGGGCTGACATTCCGATTTAGAAAGACCGCTCTGGGCGGCCACAGAGCAGTGTTTCTAAATCAGCCTTTTTATAATCGTTTTTAAAAAAGATGAATTCACATAGGACCCCCTCAGCACCCCCACTCCACGGCACGCCCCCCCCCCCCCACACAAACATGCAACACACACACACACAACACACACACACGTTTTCTGTCGCGGCCGCTTCCGGGGTCCTGGCTGACAGTTCGATTTAGAAAGATCACTCTGTGCGGTCACAGAACAGTCTTTCTAAATCGCTTTTTTTCAAATCGGTTATTTTAAAAAAGGTCTATTGACCTAATACCCCAAGTTCTTGTAAATGAAAAAGAGGCCGGTTCCACTGGATACAAACTACTACAATCCTCTTGACTGTGATCCTTGCTGTACTGTGGGCAAGTGGGCTGAGGAAGGCGGGGTGGCAATTTAATGTCCTTGATCTGTAGAGTGTACTATTTTTGTGTATCTCTTTATCTTGACATCTTGCTTCCAACATTGTTTATGTGCATCATACTAATTAATTCGCAGCAAAGTGATTAGGCAGTTGCTTTTTTTGGGAAGAGGGGGTTGGAGCTGTTAGAGATTATAGGATGGGGTCCTAGGTAGCCCTACAGATGAGGAGTACATCATCCAATGTTACCTCTTAAAAATGATCAGATGCCCCCAAAAATAAGCATAGTAAAACTACTACCAGCAAAAAATAGGAAATTGACACATATGAAGGAGCCTGTTGCCCTGTTTTCAACCACACCACACCATGGTTATGTGTGTGCCAGTAGTACATGTAGAGCCGCAGGAAGAACCTCTACTAATATTACTGCCAATTCTGAAGTGGTAAAAAATTCATCTTTTAATGTGCATGAATTAAAAGATACAAGGAAACATTGCAAAAACATAAAACATGTCTGTTATAAAGGTAACATATATTTTTATTTATAAAATATTCCCATTGGAGTGGGATTTGTTTTCCTCCTTAAAATTAATTTTACTTCCGACTTTTAAAAAAAAGGTGTGTAAAGTACTCCCACTTCAAAATCTTATATGCAACAATGGTTCTGGGCTAATTTGTATTCCCTCTCTGGTCAATAAATGACAGGCCAGTAACATCCTCAGTTCCATCAGCCAAGGTTAACAATCTTGGTGATCCGGTTTCACCCACTTCCTGAGAATACCCTATTCAGTAACTAGGCCTGCAATCGTTAATCATGTAATTTCATGTTTTCTCAACCTTCTCATTCCGGAGAAGTATTGATGTGCATATAGATTCCAGCAGGTTTTTTGCAGATGTGTACAATTGGTATAGATATTTTATTGTAATTTATAGAGCACCTTAGACAAGGTGCTGTGCATAAAGAACAAAAGCAGTACAACAAATCAGGCAATGATAGAAGGCAATTTTGAAAAGGAAGAAAGAAGATGCGCTTTCAAGCAGGAGTAAAGTATGTAAAGGGAGGGGGATGCACAGATATCGGGTGGGAGAGCATGCCAAGACTTGGGGACAAGAAGAGAGAGGGATCGAAAACGTGAGGACGCACAAAAGTGGATTGGGGGGTGAGAAGCAGAAGGTGTTGAGCGAAGAGAGCGTCAAAGGAGAATAAGGTGAGACAAAAGAAGCGATATCGAGAGGAGCAAGGCCATGGTAGTGCTTGAAAACAGTGCAAAGAAAATGAAAGAGGAGGCGAGAGTCATAAGGAAAAAGAGAGGCAGAGCCAAGAGATGACCTAATAGAAGATCGAGGATGAAGTAGAATAAGAAGCCGAATAGCAGAGTTAAATACAGAACCTAGAGGAGTGAGATGTGAGGAGGGTAGACCGAAGAGTAAAGCAGAACAGTAGTCAAGTCAGGGAAAAAATAGAGAAAATAATATGTTTAGCAGCATGAAAAGAAAGGTAGGGGCACATTTTACGTACATTAAAGAGAAGAAAATGCGGGCAGTCAGAGATATATGTGAGGCTAAGGATAGTGATGTGTCAAAAATGACCCCAAGATTGCAGCAGAAGATGAAAAAGGTAGAAGAGGGGGGAAATTGTATACTTGGAGGAGGTCGGGGGAGTGGGAGAAACAGGGGGGGAAATAGATGATCTCCATTTTTAAGGGGTTGTGCCGGATGAGACAGAGGCATGAAGAGAATCAGAAAATGTAAAGGAGAGAATGTTTCAAGATTCGTCTGAATGGAAATGAAGAAAGATTGAATGATTCATTGATGGAGAATAACAGAATAGTGTAGATAGAGAAAATTAAAAGACCCAGCACCGAATCTCGATGGACACCATATTGGAGATGTTGGGGTTGGGAGCTGTGCCCGACCCAGGATATGGAGAAGGAACAGTTGGAAAGATAAGATCGAAACTACTGAATGATAGAAGCAGACAGACCGAGTGAGGAAAGTAAAGTTGTTTGGTCGACTGTATCAGAGGCTGATGACATCTCTAGAAGGATTAGAATAGACGAGGATTTAGTGTGACGTGCAGAGAGGAGGGAATTAGTAACATGGATGAGAGGAGTTTCAGTTTAAGGTCCTGGCGGAAACCAGATTGGGTCAGGGGAAGAAGAGTGAAGATTAAGATAAGAGAAGATTTGTGAGTAGATGGCCCATTCAAGAGGTTTTAGGAGGAAGGGAAGATGTGAGATCGGGTGATAGTTAGATAGAGATGAGGGGTTCAAAGAAGGCTTATTCAGGGTAAGGGTAATTGTTGCATGCTTGAAGAGGGAAGGAAAGGTGGCAGAGGAGAGCAGCAGAATGAAAAGAGACGTTAGAAAAGGTATAAGCGGAGGATAAACGGTAGGAATGAGGGGAGAGGGCAAAGAGTAGGGAGGAGAGGCATTGGGCTGAGCACGGGAGAGTAAAGAAGTTGTGTCTGAGTTAGTAAAAGGGAAAACAATAGAAGAGGAGCAGGGATAGTTGGATGAGTCGATACCAGTGGGGGTATATGTTGCGAGGGTAGATGAGTGAGTGATGAATGCAGGATAGAAACCTTAGAAACAAGCGAAAAAGTCAGGTTGATCCGGGCTACTCCAACAGTACCCATGATCCTCTACAGGATACTGCTACACGCCTGGCAGCGGGCCTAGCTAAGTTTGCCCATGTGTCCTCTGTACTACGTAGCCTACATTGGCTTCTAGCTGAGGCGCGGATCACCTTTAAGTCTTTGTGTATTGTCCACCAGGCCTATTACTGAACCGGGGCACTGTATCTGTGCAACTAATTTGTCAAATATGTTCCATCGAGACAGTTGTGCTCGGCTGATTAGCTACTGTTATCTGTACCCCGCTATGCCTGGGTCACCTTTGATGGGGGGGGGGGCTTTTCATTGGCAGTTCCTAGTTACTCTGTGCAATTCTCTACCGTATTCCCTGCATGCTACCTCCGACCATCTGGCATTCTGGAGGGCACTGAAAACATTTCTCTTCCTTTAGGTGAGTGATAGTCTTTTCTTTATCTTTCTCTCAGGGTGTCTCTTCTACTGTGTCACTCACCAATTATCTTTCCACTAGCAGAACGATACCCCTGAGTCTAAGTTGCACTGTACAAATTCTTAATTCATACATTTATTCAGCCTTGAGATCTGAACATTAGTTAGTGTAACTTTTAAACGGACCAGAACTATATCTTTAATGCCTTGAAATGTATCAGTTTAAGAGACGCTACCCAGATGTCATGTTTTTGTATTTTCTGTTTGTTTTTGGACATTATATAGCGCAAACCAAACTAGAAAGCAACATAGTTTTACACATGTTGTTGAGGGGAACATATGAGGTTAGGTAGGGGAGTTATATGTGGCACAGGATGTTACGGCCATGGCAAAGGGATTGGATGCTGGAATATGAAGAGCCAAGGTGGTACTTGGGTATTGACTGAAGAGTATGCTTTTGATTTCCTTCCTGAATTGCCATAATGCTGGCGTGTTTCAGATTGCCACGAGGATGGTGTTTCATTAAGCAGGGACATAGCAAGACAAAGCATGTTGCCTGTTTTTTTCATACCGTGCCAGTTTCATCTCAAGCTCATCAATGTCCTGGCTCCTGGCCACCCTGCCATTGTTGTGGCCCTTCCCAATCCTTAACCAATGATTGTCCATAAACCGTTGGTTTGGTCTGTCCTACCCTTTAGCTCCCAGATCCTCAAAAGTTAACTGCATATAATGTGCTAGTCATAGTTTATTTCAGTACAGTCTCTACGTCAGATTCATCTTTTGAAAGACTTCTAAGTGGTGGGTGATCGGCACATTTCCTGTAATTTGAATGTGAGGGAAAAGAAACGTTCACATTATAGCACCTCCAACCTGGATTAATATTCTGGTAGAGCTACATAAAGAAAACAACCTGCTTTAATTCTGGAGAGGACTAACAGTTTTACACTTAAAATGTGAAATTTTAGCTTTTGTATATTTCTCTCTTAGTTGTTTCTATGAGATAGTCCAGTTCAATCGATGATGCCTGCACTGGACACCATTTCTTCATTTACTACATCAATTTGCAGATTTGTCATTACATTTAGTTATTAACTTTTTGGGTTGTTCTTTATTTGACAGGCTTCTATTTGGAATATTTTCAAATAATTTGTATACCAATTAGTTCCTACAATACTGGAATCTTGGTTCATTTTTCCATTGCTATGCGGTTGAGCATTGGAGCATGCCTACAAGCAGTAAAATATCTTGAACTGAGTTAAGACCTTAATAAGAGATTGAATTTAGTGGGGACTATTGGGATCGGAGTTCCACTCATTTTCTTTTTTTATCTTCACAGTTTGTAGTTCCAATACTTTTTATATTAATTTTCCCAGTTCAGGAACTGTAGTTCTTGAAGTTGGAGCATACTCCAGTTATGTGAAAGCTGTTTTTACTAGGTACATTTTGCGCAGTAAGATTACAAGTGGAGGAGCACATACTCATCACATCATATATAAAGCATCTCTTGTGCTTTTTTAAAATCTCTGGCAGTACCATGAAGGGCAAAACAAATCGCTTAGTTCTTGGAAGTAGGTTTCATTTTGGCATTAATGTTTTGCACCGTTTTATTTTTTTCTCGGACTCAAAGGGTGCACGTCTGTTGTTCCCATAAATAACAAGGACCATGGCAGTCTATCTCTTGTACGTTTAAGACTGGGCTACGCCAACAGCCTTTACGTTCGACTCCCTGAACAGTAAAGTACAAAGAGTCCAAAATGCCGAATCCAGATGACTCCTAAAGTGAAAAGGATTTGAACACATAACCCCAGCATTCTGTATTCTCCACTAAGGCCCAATCAAAAATAGGATTGACGTCAAAGCTCTTTGCATCACTCACTGCACCTAACATGGCAGTAGTACTGGGAGGTTCTCACGTTGCAGCCCTTCAAGAACTCTGTGATCCAGCAATCACTCGTTAGTAATGGCACACAACTTCAACTGAAAACTGCACGAATGATCATTCCTCTCCATACTAGCAGCCAAACTCTGGAACTCTCTGACCAAAGTCTATGTACAGATCATCACCTATCGTTTAGGATGCGGTTAAAACCCTGGCTAGTCAACGGGTCCCAATACAAGGCCAAAACAAAAACTCTTCCAATCAGTCACCTGCTCCACACAACTTCACTTCATGAAAGGCACCCTTAAACACATTATACCCGGGAACCCACATGCAACACGCCGACAAAGACTAACAACTCACCAACTAGATATCCACACAACCGGAACAGTATCAAACTAATTTGACTACACACATATAACACAACACCTCTCACACGATCATCTGACACATAGTACCCTGCTCCCAGAGGGCACCCAACATATGTTCTTCTCCCGAGCCACTTGCGCCCCCTCTGTTCTACTCATCTCTCCACGACTAACCTACTCAACTCTAAAAAAAAGAAGGGAACAAAACCACTTTACTTTTACTTACACTTTCTGGTCATTATAGCCTATAGACAAGTAGATGTATAGACTGGAATACATTATTTTGCTACACCAAAGAGACTTTCCCATCTCCCCATGCATTTAGTTTGTTGGGAAATGTTGGAGGTCAACGTAGTATTATTATTCTTTGCTTTACAATTGAACTACTGGAAATTGCAAGTGTGTGTATCTGTGGACAAGAGTATATATCACCTCTCCTGCAGTTTTTCTAGAAGTTCTAGATTTTTCAGACGGTGTGACCCTCCCAAAGTCTTCATAGCAGATGCAACGAAACTTAGTCTCGTTTGAACAAAGAGAATGAAATGAAAATATCCACAAGGACCTCTCGACTCGCCACTTGATCATCTAGCAGTCCACCACAACCCCATTCCATCTGTGTTGCCACTGTATATGCTTCTTCCCCAACCCCCTTATCACTGGTGCCCCAGTTCCACTATTTGTTTTGTTTCAATTCCACCACTGCCTTCAGTATGAATTTTATATTAAAGAAAATGTCCCTGTGAACAGTATTATTTTGCATAAACCCTATTTAATCCTATTAATTATTTGCACCATTCACGCTTGAATTAAGTTAGGCAACCTTGTAGAGTTGTTTGGAGAACTGTTATTTCCTACTGAACATGCCATGTAGAGTCCTTGTTCAGACACAAAACACATTTCCAACTTCGAGCACAAAGTGCTTTGCTACTGTTTATTTTTTACTGTGTGGCATAGAAAGGTTGTCCAAATTGTAAATTGTGAACTATAGATTCAAGTGCACCCCTTAAAGCAAGAGTCTCCAAGTTCTGTCCTGAACGCCCCCAGCCACATCATGTTTTTTGGTTAACCACTGACGCTGCAAAGAATTCCCATTTACATTTACCGTAGCCACATGTATTTTGTGTTGATATCTCAAAAACATTATGGATTTAGCTCTTGGGGATCGGAGGCACAACAATATCGCTGTATTCAAGCAAATGAAATCATAGCAGTAATCCTTGCGCATGAGCCAAGGCCAGCTAATACTGCCGCTTTCTTTTATATGGTCTTTAAAAGAGTAGTAGTGAGTACCTGGAGTCCAGGATCACAGCGATCCTTGTGTGTGCCTGTTTGATTCCAAGCATGTTTTGTTTGGCATGTATGTAGACTAGTGTGCAGGGCGGACATAGTAAGGCCCACTTCCCATGTTTACTAATGTGACATGAAGCTATCAGTAACCTGTGGCCTAGAGCGTGTGACAGAATCATTTTTTGCTACATGTGAAAGGTGAGTTGCACTGAAATTCGTGGTGGACAGTCAAGTGACTAGCATTATGGCGGCAGGAAATAAGTCACAGAAGGAGTATCCCGTAAGCCCACAAACAAGTGGATATACAGGGAAGCTAAGCCCAAATGCTAAATAGTTGTGCAATGTGTTCCTGCTCTGACAGCCTGGTTCTCTCAAGGAAAACTCACTCAGGCTATTGGAAGGCTGCTGACAGAGACCCAAGTTGCTATTATTTTAGCCATGAACCGAATCTTTCAATGAATTATTTAAGTGCTCAAGTAGAGATGTGCACATGATTGCATATAATATCACTTTCCCAATTGCCAACTAAGGACACAAGCACTAGTGAATCACTTATGAAGTTTGATCCCGTTGGGGATCTTTGTGCAACGGGTTGCATTACTTTATATATATATATATATAAATAACACGCTGCAGGCATTCATGAAAACCTAGAAAGATACAGGGGTATGACAAAGGAGTAATCCAGGTTTTGCCATAAGCCTTAGAACACCACTGCTAAGAATTAACAAAGTCAAATAACCTATTGTATGAGATAATGCCCGTTCAGGAGGGTCTCCAATCACGTTTTTACCCATTTACCTATCAGTCTCTGTGGCATGTCTATGGAGAAATATCAACTTGCATCATAAAGGGTTGTCCTGTCCATGAGGGCAGTCAAACATTGAAATGCTAGGTAATTCACCACTATAGAAGAGTATAAATACCAGTCTTTGACAGGTGTTTCTTTTTGGGCACCATAATTCCGGTGTGGGTGAGACTCTGTTCCATCACTGTAGGCACAGCGATGAAGGGCTTCATATCAGGATTACCCCAACCAACTCCAAGCTCAACGTTTCAGGTGGTTTAAATTCAAAAGGGAAGATTGAAAGCAGGCTTATGTGACCGTTGGCCAACCTAATTCATCTAGTTTAAAAAGACAAGATGCCTTACTTAAAAGTATCCCATTCAGTGCCTTCAGCGAATCATCTATAGATTCCCCGTGTGGGCAGGAAAGGGCAGAAACTACCTGACTCCGACCCTGGGATGGCTATGGAAGACCACACAGGGGAGACCAACCTTGGTGGTGTGAAGATGGCTCACTAGAAGAAGACGCCACCTCCCCCTTGTTAGGAATAACAGTCCCCAGTAATTGCCTTCCCAGCTATGTATGATGTATTGAAATCTGGAACTTCCTGTTAAAAACCATATACAAACACATACTTGTTCCTATAGGCCTACTGAGATCAGCAAGAGTGCCCGAGTAATGAAGATCACCCTGCCAAGAACCACACAGTGCAGACTAGTTGTTCCGAACAGCTGACCAATGCCAGGAACTGATAATCGAGGAAGATGAAGACGCTCCATACCTACGGCCGGTTGTGAAACCGAAGGGGTGGCGAGCAGACTGGAGAGCAGGCGAGATCGTGGCATTGTCTGAAGAGCAGGCTCCGAGACCGGCGGCTGCTGCATGAAAGTAAGGAGCAAGAGACGCCCTACTGCCGCTACAGTGCGAGGACCAGGGAGCCTACACAACGCTGGCCAGAAGACACAATTTACCGCTGGGCAAGGCGCAGACCGCAGAGAATGCCAAAGCAGCTAGGAGAGACTGGTGAGCGCACACAGGGAGATTGGGGCACTGGGGCGCTTCGAGGCATACACCGCGCACCAATTGAAAGTAATTGGAAAGAATTGGAGAACCTGAGCAGGGGGAACCTGGCAAGCACATGAAGTTGTGAATGAAAGGCGGGCAAAAGGCCTACAACTGGAATGGGAAAGAAAATGAACATATGAGAGTGTTAGAACATTGTCAAAGTCCTGTCAGGTGAGTATACCAGCCACCTTGAATGCGAGTCTGGGACCTGCACACAAAATACAAATAGTCCAGTTTTAATCAAGCCCTGGCAGGAGTGTGCACCATGCCTCTTTTTGTTGATAAGTCAGGAGACTCACACAGGAACTGTGCAGAAAGCAAGCCAGTGGAGAGAGTAAAGAAACCTTGTGAATGTGTGAAACCAAGGGGAAGGGAAACGAGGCCCTTGGAAGGAAGAGATTGTAAGGAGAAGAAAAGACAATCTCTTGATACAAAATCCTTACCATATGTTTGAAAGTGGAGGAAAGGCGGAGAGGAGGCAACACCCTCTTGGCGCTTATGAGACTGTGAGCTGTAAAAGAACTGAGAAACTTAGGGCAAAGGAAACCCCTGCTAATGATGCTCGAACATTTGGTTGTTTATTTCTTATCTTTGAGTTTAACTTGTGAACTTGTAGTATCCTCACATGTAAAATGGTCCGTGCAGTTGCACGAGAGAATGCTTGCGCACGAGGATGAAGGTGACGAGATGGAACGTGGGAAGCGACAGTTGGAGGAGAAGCCAAGCAGAGAAGACGCACAGTTCATGTTCCCTGTTAATCCATAGCACTATGTAAAATTAATCTTATAAAAGTATATAATAAATATATTAAGCCCTATTTATTTGCCCCTCTATACTTCAATGGCGACGAGGATAAAAAAAACGAAGAAACAATAGTGGCCGTTGAGAAGGATCTCCGGCCGCGCAACAGGTAGGACCGCGGTTCCCATCCCAGCCGCAATCGCCTGCAGCACATACAGACTGTCCGAAGCTACGATCGTGCTGTCTCCGCCCACTCTTCGTGACTTTGAATATTATCTGTGTTTTGCCTCAATCACCGCCGCTTCCTACGCATACTGCGTTACGTGCCCCAGAGGAGGCGGGCCCAGATAGCAATACAAGTTAATTTATTCACTGCCTTTGGCTGTATGCCAATCCATTACCTCCTACGCATACTGCGTTAAGTGTCCCGGAGGAGGCGGGTCCAGCTAGCAATACAAGTTAATTCATTCACTGCTCTTTGCTGAACATTCCAGCCGCAAGGCCCAGCTGACTATATCAGTTAATTTATTCACTGCTCTCTGCTGAATACCAATTTATTTCCTGGCCTAACCTACGCATTTTAAGTCGTGTTTTCCTAGCAGAACCACATTATGCTGCCAATAACCGACTCCATTGTCATTACACACCACTCCACGTCAAGCAAACAGTAATCCTCATTACTCCTCATACTCTTCCTCTTCACAGTATTTTTTTAAAAACAAAGTAAAATCAAACAATAAGTTTTCCGCGCTACGTCCTCCAGTAATCCTTATTACTCCTCATACTCCTCCTCTTCACAGTGGAAAGATAAAGGAATTGAGATCATACAAAGTACAGAATCTGGACTGACTCCCTGAGTCCATCTAATACAATCAATTATGGCCATGCAAGGAGTGCAACCACCACACATGTTTCTGCCGGAAGTTGGCGAACCTACACTTCCGTGGAAACGATGGTTTAAAGCTTTTGAACATTACGCACATGTAGTTTGTGGAGTGAACTACAGTATAGAAAGAAAGAAGTCTCTATTATTACATTGTTTAGGACCAGCAGGACAAGAGAAATTTGAGGATTTACCTGACCTCACAGTGGATGAAACAGGGGACATGAACATGTATGAAATTGCCATTGCTAAACTCAATAAACATTATGACAAGAAAATGAGCACTATCCTAGAAAGATACAAATTTGGGAAGCGAGTTCAAGAGAAAGAAGAATCCGTAGAACAGTATGTTACTGCTTTGAGGAAATTGGCCCGGAATTGCAATTTCAACCAACAACTTGATGAAAGGATCAGAGACCAATTTATGCTCGAGTGCAGGAGCAGTAAGGTCAGGGAGAGACTTTGGTCTGAAGATGATCCCACACTCGATGTGGTACTTAGATTGGCCAAGGAAGTGGAGCATACGGAAACGTGTGTTTCCACTTTAGAGAATAGAATGAAGGACATATCAATCAACTCATCGATTAGTGTTGTACAATCAGATCAAGATGAAGAAATTGGAATAATTAGAGGCAACAAGAAAAAGAAAATTAAACCACAAAGAGATGGAGCAATACCCAATACCAGCAATTTTCGGCGAAGACCGTTTGAGAGCAGAGATATGTACAACAACCAAGCGAATACAAGAAGACCTGACAGAGTAGAATCCAGAAGAGGGAACAGACCCGACATCATAAGGATGTCTACATCAGGAGGAGAACGTCAAAACAGGAGCATGTTTCCCCAGGACAGTAGGGGAAGGACCAGACATAGAGGATGTTACCGATGTGGCAGTCCAAGTCACTGGGCCGACAATAAGGAATGCCCTGCTCTAAAGATGATTTGCAGAAAGTGTGGGGGAAAAGGTCACATAGCAAAGTGTTGTAGGACCAACCCAAATGGTGAACAATCCTCTAACTGGATTGGAGATGATGACGATGAGGAGGAATGTGTATTCATGGTTACCGATGAAGACACACACATAGAGAGTCCCAGAACTGAAATTGTTGTGAATGGATTTCCAGTCAATATGATGGTTGACTCTGGAGCGAAGTATACGCTGATACCAGAGGAGATGTGGAGGAAATGCGGTCCAGAGTACTTATATGAAGTTGATGTAAAACCCAAAGCCTACGGAGGAGTCAGGATAGAATTAATTGGGTGGTTTGTCGCCAATTTAGACTTCAAAGGGAGGCAAGCAAGTGGTCGAATTTATGTATCTAAAAGTGGAGAGTCTGCTCTACTCAGCTGGACACACCAGAAATTACTCAAAGTTCGTTTAGACCCCAATGCTGATGAAATGGTTTACCAAATTGATGGACCATATAATGGTAACATCCAGAAGATAAAGAATGAAATATTTAGAGATGATGTCATAGGATGTTTAAAAGGATTTTCACATCGCATATTGTTAAAGAGAGATTCAAGACCTGTAGCCCAGAAACTCAGAAATGTCCCGTTGGCCCTCAAAAGGGAAGTCAAAGAGGAACTAACCAAACTGGAAATGCAAGGTATTATTGAAAAAATTGATGCAGCAGAATGGGTTTCGCCATTGGTCATTGTTAGGAAATCTACAGGGAAAATCAGAATATGTGTCGACATGAGAGAGTTAAACAAATGTGTAATTCCCGACAGACACCCATTACCCAATATACAAGAACTAATATCCACTTTGGGCCCTGCAAAAGTCTTTTCCACGCTAGATCTTACAGCAGCATACCATCAAATTAAACTACATGAAGATTCTAAAACATTGACGGCTTTTATCACGCCAGAGGGACTTTATCAATTTCGCAGGATGCCGTTTGGCTTAATTTCAGCAGCTTCAGTTTTTCAAAGAGTGATGCAGAATATACTTGGTGATATGGAAGGAGTAGTTTTTTTTCAAGACGATGTATTAGTCTATGCAAATGATCAGGACAAGCATGATATGATGCTGAACAAAGTTTTGCACAAACTACACCAGGCTGGAATGGTGTTGAGTGAAGCCAAATCGAAAATCAACAGAAAGGAGATTGAATATTTGGGACATGTAATATCTGGTGATGGTATTAAACCCAAGAAAGATTTGGCAGAATCTATCAAGTCCATGAATACTCCAGACAACAAAGATCAATTAAGAACATTTTTGGGAATGGCTGAATATTACGCCAAGTTTATAGAGAATTTCTCAGACCACACAGTTGAAATGAGGAGTCTAATGAAAATGAAAAAGAAATTTCTGTGGAATAAGAAGAGCGAGAAAGAATTTCAGTTCATAAAAAAAGCTTTAGCCCAAGCTCCGGCACTGCAAAGCTATGTTAGAGGCAGGAAGACTGTAATAACCACTGATGCAAGTGATGTGGGTTTAGGCGCATCTCTATCGCAATATTATAATGGACAAGAATTAGTAATTGCTTTTGCATCAAGGTTACTTAAAGGACCAGAAAAGAATTACGCCACAATTGAGAAAGAAGCTCTAGCAATCAAGTGGGCCATTGAGAAATTCCGATCTTTTGTATGGGGAGTACAATTCATCATACACACAGATCATAAACCTTTAGTGGAAATATTCAGTACTAAAGGCCTCGACAGAGTATCCAGCAGAATTAGAAGATGGGTTACAAGACTTCAAGAATTTAATTTCAAGGTTACATACATTCCAGGTTCAAAAAACATTACAGCAGATTGTTTGTCCCGTTTGACCAATTTTAATGATGTAGAAGTGGATTTTGGGGATCAAGAAGCTGTGTGTGAAATATCTAGTCAAGCTATATCCAAGGAAGATTGGAGCGATAACATGGTGAAGGATGTCATTTTATTAGAAGTTATGAAGATGGTCAAAGAAGGGAGATGGAGGAAGAATGAGATACTTTCTCCAGAAGTTAAAGTTTTTTGGGAAGTGCGAGAAGAATTATATCTTCAAAGTGTCTATCTCATGAAAGGAGACAAAATAATACCCCCTATCGGGCTAAGAGAGAAGATTATAACAATGGCTCATGAAGGACATCAGGGCATTGTGAAGACTAAAAGGAGAATCAGAACCACATATTGGTGGCCCGGCTGTGATAGGCTGATCGAAGACCAAGTTAGAAAATGTATCCTTTGCTCAAAGAGTGATAAAGTGTGCAGGGGTGCGGACTATCCTATGGTACTGAGAGAAGTCCCCGAGAGTCCGTGGAGTGAATTAGCTATGGATGTGATTGGCCCCGTTTGGAGTGATGGGTGTGCTACTTATTGTTTAGTGATAATTGATATGTTAACCAGGTGGGCTGAAATTAAATTCCTACCTCAAGTTACCACATGCAACATTATAAATTTCATGGAAGAAGTGTGTGAAAGAGAGGGTTATCCCAAAATAGTTCTCACTGATAATGGCTCACAGTTTAAATCTGAGGAAATGAAGACATATTTAAAAGGGAAAGCCATCAACCATAAATTGTGTGCCATTTACCATCCACAAACTAATGGTATTGTGGAGAGGTTCAACAGAGTGATAAAAGATGCCATTAAATTGGCATGGGCCAATGGAAAGGAATGGAAGGTGGCAGTCAAGGAGACTCTGTTGGCCCACAGAGCCACTCCTCACAGTTCAACTGGAGTCACACCATTTGAACTCAATAGAGGCAGAAAAGCCAATACAAACATGTTTCCAGGTTGGATGAATGAACTTGTGAGAAGTAACGATAAAATAGAAGAAGCAAAGGAGAATATTAGACACAGGCAAATTGACAACAAAAAAATACATGACAAAAAACGTTTTAGGAAATTGCCTGAATTTCAAGTAGGTGGTTGGGTGAGGATAAAACTACCTGCGAATTTGAGAGTAGATGGTTGCGAATGGTCCAAGCCCGTGAGAGTGGTAGAGATATATTCCCATGCC
Source organism: Ambystoma mexicanum (assembly GCF_040938575.1). Lineage (NCBI taxonomy): Eukaryota > Metazoa > Chordata > Amphibia > Caudata > Ambystomatidae > Ambystoma > Ambystoma mexicanum. The sequence goes on along the minus strand of NC_090933.1, from coordinate 19,112,075 downwards.
GTTAGGACCCAAGATGGCAGAGTATGGAACAATGAAAGAGTAATGGATATAAGTGATCAATGTTGGGGGAGTAAGTCTGCTGGCTTGGGTGAAGTGGATAGTGAGAGAGGAAGAGCTGGTATAACGGTTGACATGGGTGATAAGAACATACGAAGGGAGAGTGAGGTGTTGAGCAGAATTTCTAAGAGAGTTATTTCCTTGGCAACAGAATCAGATAAGCATCAAGAGGGAAGTAACAGGATGAGATCCAGGACGGGAAGAGAATGCAGACCGCCAAGATATCTGTGTGACTATGTAGAATAAAGGGATTATGCCAAAAAGGTCTTCTATATAAAGAAGGGAGATGTGTAGTATCCTCACATGTAAAATGGTCCGTGCAGTTGCACGAGAGAATGCTTGCGCACGAGGATGAAGGTGACGAGATGGAACGTGGGAAGCGACAGTTGGAGGAGAAGCCAAGCAGAGAAGACGCACAGTTCATGTTCCCTGTTAATCCATAGCACTATGTAAAATTAATCTTATAAAAGTATATAATAAATATATTAAGCCCTATTTATTTGCCCCTCTATACTTCAGAACTACAGCTGCAAGTGGCAGATAGAGAACATTAGGCACTTTATGATCGATATAGCATGTGAGGGGCAGCGTAGGGTTTTGGACATAGGACAGAAGACTTTTTAATATGGACATCTTGACAGAGACTGTAGTTAGTTTTGTTGAGGCTGGGAAACCCCTTAAAGAGTTGGGGAAAGACTGGCTTTTCTCCAACCCATTTCCTTTAATAAAAATGTATAGCAATCAACACTATGCCTCTGTGTCGAAGTCTTACTCGCGTTCTCCTGCATAGGCTCTGGCATGGATGCACATGCTCATGAATATTCCCCATCTGTAAAAGAAAACAGTTTCATTTTCACTTTAAAACTATATTGCTCCTCTAAACCAATCACTGTCCTCTGGGTCATACTGCCTCCATCCAATGGCAGTCCTCTCCCTAAACCCGCCTCTGGCAGCCATGTTCAAATTTTTACCTCACGCTTCAGTTTTGGGAGTCCTCGAGTTGCTCTTTCAGCTATTTTGTATGTTTTTCCACGTTTTCTCGCAAAAAAAATGCAATTTTTTTCCACCAGAGCCTGTGTGCTCTTTCCTAATTGGCCGGCATCAGGGATGCGTTTTTTTGAAGTTTTGCACCCCTCAAGGTCAAAGATTCGTCTAAGTTTCTGGACAGCCAACTTGGGCCTACTCCGCACCCTCCAACCATGACAGAGGAGAAAAAGGAGGGAGGACCAAATGCGGGCTAAGGAACGTCTTTGTGGAGGACAAACATTTACGACGTCTTTACCCAGACCACAGCAAGGATGGGTACGAGATTTGCCTGGGATTCGCTAAGAAGGAGACCCATCCTGGACCTGTGCCGTCTGAACAAGTACCTGAAGTCCCTAAAAATTCAGGATGGTCACGTTGCAGCATGTGCTTGGCCAACTGTAGAAAGGGAATTTCTTGACATTGTTGGACCTAGTGGACACGTACTTCCATGTCCCCATCCACAGGAAACATTGAATGTTCCTATGGTTCGTGGTGCAAGGCCAACACTACCAGTCCAAGGCCCTACCATTCGGCTTGAAATCGGCCCCAAGAGTGTTTACAAAATGCCTGGCACCGGTGCGGCCCATCTGCGTCTTCAGGGCATACATATATACCCGTACCTGGCTGATACGCAGAAAAGGGACCGCCCGACTACTGACGGAGCTGGGATTCTCTGTAAACTATCCGAAATCCTGCTTAACGCCATCGCAGAATGTGATGTTTCTCAGCACCAGACTCGACACAGTGGCTTTCCTGGCGTCACCCTCGGAGAAGAAGCTAGCAGCCATTCAAGGGAAGGTTCAGCGACTGTCATCGGCAACCACATGTACGGTGCAGGCCATAAAATTTTTCCTGGGCATGATATCGTCCTGCATCTATCACATCCATCTCTGCAGATTGCAGATGCAACCCTTGCACAAATTCTTGGATTCATGTTGGAAGTGTCTGGGAGTTTTGTGGCCAAGATTCCTCTAAACAAGGAGTTCAGGTAGGCGACAGAGTTGAGGGCTGGGGGGTGCGCAACAATGCCCAGGGGATGAGATTTCAAATGTCCCGAACTGCCTTCCGTTTTTTCACCAGGCTTGCAGCTGTAGGCTTTCCGAGATTCAGCCCACTGGCCCGCCCGACCCAGAAATCGAAGAAACAAAAAAAAAAAAACAACAAACACCTCCGAGTGTCCGTCCTTATGCTGTTTAAGGCTCTTTTCCCTTCAAGGGCTTCCTCCGCTGCAAAGCCGACTTTGACCGTAGGTCTGGTAGGGCGTTCTCTGGCGGTTCTTTCTCTCTTCCCTAGTACGCCCACTGGTACTCGGGACTGGCCTCGCTCCACTCCGGGGCCGCTCCATCAGCCTTCTTCCACTCCTGCAAAGCAAGACCCCCTCTGAGTCGTTTGGTGATTATTTTAACCCATGTGCCCCTCCTCCCCAGTAATTGCCGCCGGGCGTTACCAGCAACGGTTTCCCCACACCTGAGGCTAATTCCCCTCCTCCTCCCTGCTCAGCCCTCGATGTGTTAGCCTTGGTTTTAGTCACTGTCTGTGGGGGTCGGCCTGAATATGGAAGCGTGTTTTCCCATCTCCTTTGCTTATTTTTCTTTCCCATATTCTGGCTTTTATACTGATGCCGTATTTGGTGGGGCATTCTGGGATTTGTAGTCCGTATGTGTTTTATTTCACTTGTTTCACTCAAAGGTAGCATTATTTGATCCGTTGTCTTACACCCCTCCCCTGCTGTTCTGTTCAGTACCCTTCCCTCACACAGTATCTTGGTTGGCTGCCACTTCTTCACCCTGGTTCCCCAGGGGTCTAACCTCTCGCCCTGGCTTTTCAACCAATACCTGGCAACTCTCGCCCACTGCATTGCCATTTTCTGCTCAAATTTCCAGTGTTATGCTGATGACACTCAACTCATTTTCAAGCTGCCCTCTGCCACCTCCTCTCCCTCTCTCATCTCTGATTGCCTAACTGCCATTCAAGATTGGTGTGCCGCCAATGATCTTTGTCTGAATGCCAGCAAGACAGAGATCCTCCTCATCGGCACACCTTCACCATCCTTTCCCCTCACTCTCTGGCCGGCCTCCCTTGGCCCTCCTCCTACCCCCACCTGTGAGGCTAAGAACCTCGGGGTCATCTTTGACTCCACCCTTTCCTTCTCCGCCTACATCTCTGAGGTCTCTAAAAAGTCAAATTTCCGACTGCACCTCCTCAGAGGTACTCTGCCTTTCCTCTCCTTCCCCCAGAAGCTCATGGTATCTCAAGCTCTGGTTCTCTCTAGCTTGGGCTATTGTAAAAGCCTCTTTCTAAATCTACCTGCCTCTACTCTCCGCAACTAATCCAGAAAAGGACTGCGAGGCTTGTCCTTGACCTCAAGCCCTGGGATCGTATCTCTCCAGCTCTGAAATCTCTCCACTGGCTCCCAGTGGATGCAAGGATTAAATTCAAAACCCTCTGCATTGTCCACAAGGCTTTCTGGGGCCTGGGTCCAAAATACCTTCAGCTATCCCTCCGCAAATACCTCCCCTCTCGAGCTCTTCGCTCCTCTACCTCCAACTCACTCAGGGTCAGTCGTTTTTCTAAGAAACGCGCTGGGGGTAGATCTCTGTCTTCGGCTGGGGCCTCCCTCTGGAACAGCCTCCCTGCCACTCTAAAACTTGAGAACAATCTCCGGTTCCGGAAGCACCTCAAGACCTTCCTCTATTCTTCTGCCTTCGCTCCCCCTCTCCCCTGCTGATCTGTTCTCTCTTGGCACAGTGCACCTGGTCACCCTCTGTCTTTTGGGCCCAGGTACCTGCTCATCCTGCCACCCTCCCGCACTGCCTCTGGGCCACCCCTTGCACTGGGGTCTGTATCTGTACCCATACAGCCCCCCTTTTTATTCCTGCACTTATCAGACCTACCCTGTCTGCTGACTTAAACCTAGCACTTGCAAATTGCTGGCTTTGCCTTTATTATTTATTTGTTATTTATCTGTTTCTCCTCTGCTTCGCACTTTCCACCTCTCCCCCCTTCCATGCACTTTTCCCCTCCCCCTCTCCCATGCACTTGCGCGTCCTCAATGTCACTGGGCCTAGTAAGATCGCTCTTTTGTTCTCCCCTGTTCCCCTCCCTTGCCTTGTCGCGCTCTGAAAACACTTGTGTACGAGCACAATAGAAATAAAATATCAATCAATCAATGACATACTCCCCCCAAAGACCCATGCCGTTCGGGCAGGTCCATGGCTCGGGATAAGTAATCAGCCACCAACTAATACTTTCCAGGATTGTGAACGGTTGTGAAGTTGTATGGTTGTAGCATCAAAAACCATCTTAAGACTCGATGGTTGGAGTCTTTCTGGGTAGCCAATCATTTCAGAGGTGCATGATCAGTAAAGAGGGTAAAATGCCTCCCCAGTAGGTAATACCGTAGGGACTCCACCGCCACTTGATTGCTAGGCATTCCTTCTCCAGGGTGGAGTACGGGATCTCATGGGGAAGGAGTATCCTACTTATGAAGGCGATAGGGCACAGGCTTTCCTCCGTCCCCTGTGATAGGACTCCTCCCAGCCCACATCCCGAGGCATCTGCCTGTAAGTAAAATTATTTGGTAAAGTCTGGACAGTGGAGTACAGGCTGAGTTGAGATCATCCGTACCAATGTTTGAAAAGCCTGTTTTGCCTCTGTGGTGATTTGCAGGGGGCGGTTTGATTTTAGTGAGTCCGTGAGGGGGGCCGCTATGGTCGAACAATGGGGCAGGAATCTTCTATAGTACCCCACAAATCCTAGAAAGGCTAGAATTTCTTTTCTGGTTTCAGGCATTCGCAGTTTTTGTAGGGATTGAATTTTGTCCAGTAGCAGGGTTATTACACCCCCCCACGGCATAACCCAGGTATTTGGTAGTCTGGGCCGCCAGTTTAGATTTCTTTGGGTTAATGTGTAAACCTGCCTCTTTTAAGGTCTGTATTACTCTGATTAAATGTGACAAATGTTCGTTCCACATATTGCTGTAAATTACGATGTCGTCCAAATAAGCAACCGCATATTGTTCATGAGGTGGTAATATTTTATCCATTAGGGCTTGAAAGGTGGCTGGGTCTCCGTGTAGCCCAAAGGGTAAAACGGTGAATTGAAATAAGCCCTGGGGTGTTGCAAACGCTGTTTTCTCTTGGTCGGCAGGCTCGAGGGGAATCTGCTAATAACCTTTGGTTAAATCCAGGGTGCTCAGGAAGGCGGCGGAACCCAGTCCTTCTATGAGCTCATCAATCCTGGGCATTGGATATGCTTCATATCGCGATATGGCATTCAACTTCCGAAAGTCCATACAGAACCTGGTGGTACCATCTGGTTTTGGTACTAGGACTACTGGAGAACACCAGGCGCTTTTTGAAGGCACAATGGTTCCTAGTGTCCGCATGTTTTCTATCTTCTTGGCGATCTCCCCACGTTTTGACTCCAGAATTCGGTACGGCCAAAGGCGTACTATTTTACCATCCTCTGTGGGTATGGAACGGGTATCCATATGTGTTCGCCCGCAAAGTCTTGAAAATGTCCCAGCTACCGGGTTCAAAGTATCAAACAATTCAGTTCTTTGTGTCTCATTCAAGTGTTCCCCTACTTGAACATCCTGTAGGCTACTAGGGCTGTTCACAACCATTTGTTCTGGGACCGATATATTCGATACTGCCGAACATAGCACACTCTGAGTTCCTTCTTTCCACAGCTCGAGTAGATTGATATGATAGTTCTGATATTTGTTTTTCCGTTCGGGTTGTTCCACCTCATAATTCACCGGCCCCAGGATTTTGGTTATCTGATAAGGCCTGTGCCATTGAGCCAGCATTTTGTTTGTGTGGGTAGGCAGTAACACCAGGACTTTATCCCCTATCTTAAATGATCTAGGCCTACTTCCCTGATCATAGTATTTTTCTTGTTTTTCTTGGGCCCTACCCAGGTTTTCTTGAGTATAGTCTGTTTTCCCAGTTGCTCCCTCAGGTCACTAACATATTTGGTGAGGGACATTTCTTCTTGTTGTTCCCAGGTTTCCTTTAGTAATCTCAGCACCGACTTGGGTTGTCTACCGAACAACAACTCAAAAGGTGAGTATCCCGTTGATGATTGTGGGGTATCCCTCAGAACCATTAATACCCATGGCAAAACCCTCTCCCACCCCAATCCGGTGGGGCTTGTGGCTCTCCTTATCATCTGTTTAATTGTTTTATTGTATTGTTCCACCACCCCATCTGTTTGTGGGTGGTACACTGAGGTTTTCAAGTGATTTATTCCTACGGTTTTGCACTCCTCCTTCATTACCACCGACATGAAATTGCTCCCTTGGTCTGTTACGATATCCATGGGTATGCCTACTCGAGCAAAGAAAGGTAATAGGACATTGCATACTTGTCTCGCTGAGGTCCTCTTAAAGGGAAAGCCTCGGGATACCTGGTGGCGTAGTCCACTATTACTAGGAGGAACCGGAACCCTCGACTGGATGGTTCTAATGGCCCCACAATGTTCATTCCTACCCTCTGGAAGGGCTCCTTGATCAGAGGCATTCGTTGAAGGGTGCTCGGGCCGGTATGAGGTTGCTAGTTTTCTGACAACTGACGCACTCCTGGCAATATCTGGCTATGTCTGCATATATTCCAGGACAGTAGAAGTTTTGTAGCACCCTTTTCCCCATCATGTTTTCTGCTAAGTGGCCCCCTGTTGAGTGATCATGAGGTAGCTGAATCAGTGTCTTCCGATGCGACTGGGGAAGCAACAATTGTTCTTTCTCTCGGTTATCTGGGCCTCGGGTTACCCTATAATATAGCCCCTGATCCTCCTTGAAGTACGGAGTGGTAACCGGGTTTTCTTGTATTGCTAAGGGTTGCTCACGTGCCCTTTTTAGGGTTTCATCTAGACCTGCTTTGGTCCTGAAGGAGAGAAGATGGTCCCCCACTCGCCAGTCTGAGTGCAATATCCACTTCTTTTTTCCCATTCAATTTAGTCTTCCTTTTCTGGTTCCTTGAGGCCTTCTCTTATGTCCCGTCCTCTGATCTCCGTTTGGGGAAAAGGGGCTTCTTGTAACCATTTATCAAGTTCTGGAATATCTGTTCCTATTAGGATGGGAGCGGGTATGGTGGGGATAATGGCCACTTTAACTGGTATCTCTTTAACCTGTAACCCTATCACAACATCTTTCGTAGGCTACCCTTTTATATGCCCATGTACACATTTAATGTCAATAGTTCTCACCTGTCCTGGGTCTTGCTCACTCACATGCGGTTGGATGGCCGTCTGTCTGCTGCCGCTATCCATCATGGCTTATTGGGAATGTCCATCCACTGTTACCCCAATCACATAAGGCAGTTTCTTCAGCTGTCCGTGCTGTTGTAAGGGTCTGATCTCCATGGGTTCTGTTTTGTTTCTCTTGGCACAGAACCTGGCCGTGTGGCCCCATTCCTTGCATTCAAAGCATTGGGGTGCCTGCCCTTTCAGTATGCTGGTTCTGTTATTGGGCTTAATCTCTGGTCTGTTCCGTGGCTCCTGTGTACCTCCCCGGTGATTACTGTGCAAGGAAGGAGTTTCATTGTGATACCTTGCTAGCAGGGCCGTAAAAGTACGTGGTGTCCCAGCTTTTTGGTATGCTGTGGCCATATCTATGGCTTTCGACAGTGTCAGGTGATGATGTTGCCTAACCCATCGTTGGATGGGACCTGGTAGGGCCTCAATGAATTGTTCCAGCATTACCTTTTCTTTGATCTGCCCAATTTTGACGGTATTGGGTTGCAGCCACTTCTCCGCTAAGTCTTGTACTCGATAAAACAGCTGCCTTGGGCTTTCGCCGGGTTTTAGTCGTGTTTCCCGAAACTGGAGCCTATAGGATTCCTCGTCCATCCCTAGCCTCTCCAGTACTGACTTCTTGATATCTGCATACGGGGTGTCCCCGGTAGGGTTGGCCGCCTGATAGGCTCTTTGCATTACTCCAGTGAGTAGTGGGGCCAAAAAGAATGGCCATCTGTCCTGTGGCCATTGTGCTGCCCGTGCTATTCGTTCAAAATTCACAAAGAAGAAGCTGGGGTTGTTTCCCGACTGGTATTTTTGTAGCACGGTAGGAGGAATGGCTGGATGAGCCCGATGTGCCGCTACGGATTCCCCAAAAATTCTCAAGGCTTCGCTGCCCTGCTCTTCAGCTGCTGTTTGCACTTGTAGAGCTTGTTATAGGGCTTGTCTGCCCGCTTGGGCCTGATGGCCTTGCACCTGCACTAGTTGTTGCAACTGCTGTTGCCCTTCACCCAATGCCTTTAAGACTGCCTCCATTCCGTTGGGTAGACGTGTCGCTTCACAATCCCACCGCTGCCACCACTGTTAAGTAGTGAGCCAGAGACAATACAGTGTTCAACAAAGGTTTATTACACAGCTCAACAGTTTCACGCAGTTGTAAGCCAAACCAAAATTTACAGGGCTTCCTCCCTTCATGAAAATGCAGCTTACAGTTCAGGTGGGTTTCCTTGAAATGCGAGTATTTAATCTCCAGGGATTTGTTGCGTTAAATCTGATCACCTGGACTCTCTCTTGACCAAGGTTTTTTCACCGAATTTCAAAGGTTTTTTGCTATTTATTTGTCATGTTCAACTGGTCACATTAACTCTCAACTAATTCTTTTTCACTGAACGTCAAGGTTTTTATTACAGTTTCTTTGGGGCCCACTAGCCATGGCCTTTGGCCCTGGTCACTGTACATGTTGTACTAAAGGTTTCTTTGGTTCCCACTAGCCATGGCTTTCGACCATGGCCAATATGCATGTTGTACCAATTGTTTAATTTGGGGCCAACTAGCCATGGCATTCAGCCGTGACCACAGAATATGTTATGGCAATAGGTTTCTTTGGGGCCCACTAGCCATGAACTTTGGCCTTACCCCCCCACTGTATATGTTGCACCAAAAGGTTTCATTGAGGCCCACTAGCCATGGACTTTGGCCATTACCAGTGGCCATGGATGGCCTTCAGTCGTGGCCACTGTACATGTTGCACCAACAGGTTTCTTTGGGGACCACTAGCCATGGCCTTCGAACTTGGCCACTGTACTTGTTGCAACGGTAGGTTTCTTTGGGGCCCACTAGTCATGGCCTTCGGGCTCGTGTCACTGTACACGTTATTCCAATAATTTCTTCCCATTGACCCCTGCCTAATAGTTGTGATCTCTGCAGGTGTACATTGTTTTCACTCCCTTTCCCGCGGTTGTGCCGATTCCCCTGATAATGGGGAAAACTGGCAAAAGTGACAGCGGTAACCCCCCGGTATTGCCTCGATAAACCAAAAAAACTTGACAATTAAAGTCTTCCCCGTCCACACAGGAACTCACCATGTGCCCACCTCCTCGTTCCTTGGTGCCTCCACTCCTTTCAATTGCTTTTTATTCTCTAACCCTGTCCCATTACCCCTTATCACTCTTCGGTTTGTGTGATGAAGTTTAGTTTCCGAGCGTGTCTTGCAGTATTGCCTCGGCAATCTTGTGAGATTCCCCCAATAAGCCAAAAATGTTCTACCTGTAACTGGCTTCCAAGACATACCCCCAACTACCCAACTTCAAGTGATGTCCTCTTTTGACCCTTGCCACCTCTAGCCTGATGTAATTGCACCGTTTCTCATCCAAATAGCATTTTGAGCACTTTTCGTTTACAGCTTTCCCGGATATTATCTCCGGCATCACGCACAAACGAATGGCAGATTTCATTTCTGAAAAGTCTTCCTGCCTAAAAACACCACAGGAGATATATAAACGTTTCTGGGAGCAGGGAACCCCATTTTCTGAATATTTTAAAAATACTTTACCCCAAACCAGTCTAGGACATTAAGTCAACGCTTCGTGCCCAACTTTTCTTATTTGGTCCAAATCCATCCAGCGGTTTTTTGCGCTACGGCTTACCACAAATAGCACTGTTTGCAGGCGGGGAAGGGGGTGAGGGATGGACGTGACAAACTTTTATTTGGGGAAATGTCATTCAAATTCGTCCATCATATATATATATATATATATATATATATATATAGAGAGAGAGAGAGAGAGAGAGAGAGAGAGAGAGAGAGAGAGAGAGAGAGAGAGAGAGAGAGAGAGAGAGAGAGAGATTGATTCATTCTCATCTACCCCATTTGCTTACCTACAGCTCTATACATTTTGATTTGGAAAGATAATATTCTCTAGTGTAAAGGACCAATTTTACAGCACACTTGCTCTGTTACATTATACTTATGTGTGCTTGTGCAATTCAAGTTAAGGGACTGCAGGGCTTCAACACGTTACACAATTTCCTTTGAATATAATGAATTTTCTGTGTTTAGTTTGGTTGTGCAAACATCTGATATACTCAAAACTGCCATTATGACATTATCATACTGTCAAAATGACATTAAACAATCGTGTGTCATAACTTACCCAATGGACTGTGTTATTCTACACCGGTATTTACCACAGAGTTTCTGTAATCGGGGACATTTGGGGGTTGCCAGGTGTCGCAGGTATGACCCCTGTGGTCTCCCTTACTACCCCTAATGTTTTTTTAAAAAAAGAAAATGTCTTTTTTTTTTTTATGTTGGCTCCTGCGTTGGCCAGCACCATGTGGCTCTTTGTTTCTAGAGTGGGTGGCTTTCTTGTTCAGGACTCTTAAAAAAAAAGAACAGGGGTTCCGTAGATGTAACACTCTGAGCAATGACACTAATAGGAAAGAGTAGGAATATAAAATAATTTGTCTTTCTGGAATTCTATACAATAATTCTAAATTCATTATAGGTTTATTTCAGGCACACTTCAGGGGGTGATTCACTGATTTAGTCTGTTCTTAAACACCTCCTCAACTCAGCCTTTCATCCTTCTGAGGTCGATAAATGAGTACCAACACAGGTTGGGTGATATATGTATTTGTTCTTAGGCGTAGGTGCTATATGACAGCACATAATTATCATTTGGCCTTGGCCTTGCATTCAAAGTAATTTGGTAATATGTGCCTATACATACTGAGATCAACGATCCATATGGTGATCCATTCTTGTATGAAATGCATATCACATTATATCGATATCGCAACCATTTTGTTCGTAGCGTGCTTAGGAGCAATGCTCTGTGATGCCACTTCCTGTTTTGTCAAGGGGTAAAAGGTCATGTTTCATCACTTCCTGTGATGTAACTTTGGGGGGTGGTCAAATTACATCACTTCCTGTGGTTTCACCAGAGGTCAAAAGTCGTGTGATGTCACTTGCACTGCCCCTTACATTTTGGTGACATGATGTCCCTGGATTTAATGGTGTTCAATTTTACAAAAACAGTCTGCTTTTAAGTGACACCAAAATGCATCCAATTTTAAATTGTGCCTCAATACAAAAATGCATTTGGATTTAAGGAAATTACATCTGACATGTTAGTCGAGGTAAATTGGAGATACGGGAAATCTTGCCTAACACTACACCTGGTCTTTGTCATATTAACATTGCCCCTGATTCCCAGCCTCTTTAATACCTGATATTTTACCATGGACAATATAGGGACAATTTAGGGTTATCTCAGGGTTCTTCTTACTTTTTAAATCAGCAGGCACTTAGTCAGTCTCAAATGACTCCACCAGCAAACTTTTTAGCTTGTTGTATGGAAACCAGTTCCCATTCTGGAGGGGTCATCCCTCTCCCAATTGCTTCTTTCTCCAGTTTGCATGGGGATCAGTCATCCAGTTCTCTTACCTCTGCCCACCTCTCCCCAGTTGTATCCCGAAAATTGTCCTTGTTCATCTCCCTATGTTAATTAATCCCTCAATTCTGTGTGCATGCTATTATACATTTTTAAGCTCCTTCCAAGCCTTGTGTGGTGTGGTTTTCTCCGGTCCCATGATTGCAGGTGAAAAAGGGAACTCACTTCTAACTTATGGGGAAGCGTTTCTACTTTTGTATATAACTGTGGAATTAAAAGTGCAAGCTTAATAAAATATAGATCACCATATTTTGTAGATCAGTGTGTACAAACAAATGCGCCACCTGTCCCTGTGCAATTGATATTTTCACAGATAATCGATTTTCCTATAATTCCAAATGTTTCCATTACACATTATGCACATTTTAAATTGATCAAAAGACCCATTTTGTATCTATGATTTGCAACAGGTCCCACATTGATAGGACCTAGCTTTCAAAAGATATGATTTTTTTAAAACAATTAAAGTTTTTCTTTCAAAGTCACTCAAAGAACATTTTCTTCAATTTGTAAGTGAAGAGTATATGATATGACATATGATATGATATATTTTATTTGTATCTTGCCCATACACAAGTGTTTCAGAGCGCAGTGAGGCTAGGGAGGGGAAACAACAGAGGACAATGCATCGATCTTACTAGGCCCAGTGACATTGATAACATGCAAGTGCATGGGAGAGGGAAGGGGAGAAGTACAAGGGGAAGGAGGGGGAGTGGAAAGTGCTGAACACGTGATAGAACAACAACGCCCAGCAGGTGTAAGTGCGAGAATAAGGTGTAGACAACAGGTGTATGATAAGTGATGAAAGGGGACAATAGGGCTCCAGATACAGACCCAAGTGCAGGGGTTGCCAGGAGGCAGTGCGGGTGTGTTTGCTGGGAGGGCAGGGATCTGGGCCCGAAATCAGAGTGTAACCAGGTGCCCGGTGCCAAAGCAGACAGATTAGCATGGGAGAGGAAGAGCGAAGGCAGAAGTAAAGAGGAAGGTCTTGAGGTGCTTCCAGATCCAAAAATGGTTCTCCTCAAGTTCCAGAGAAGCAGGGAGGCTGTCCCAGAGGGAGTCCCCAGCCGAGGAAAGGAATCTACCCCCAACTTGTTTCTTGGAGAAGTGATTGACACTGAGGGAGTTGGAGGTGAAGGAGTAAAGAGCTTGAATAGGAATGTATTTATGGAGGGAGAGTTGAAGGTATTGTGCACTCAGGCCCCAGAAAGCCTTGTGGACAATGCAAAGGGTCTTGAGTTTAATCCTTGCAGCCACTGGGAGCCAATAAAGAGATTTCAGGACTGGAGAGATACGATCCCAGAGCTTGAGGCCAAGGACAAGTCCTGCAGTCCTGTTCTGGATGAGCTGCAGAGGATGGCGAGTGGTTGCAGGCAGATTTAGAAAGAGGCTGTTACAATAGTCCAGCCTAGAGAGAACCAGAGCTCTGGAGACGGTGAGCTTCTCGGGGAAGCAGAGGAAAGCAAGAATACCTCTGAGGAGGTGCAGTTGGTAGTTAGATTTTTTTGAGACGTCGAAGAAAAGGAAAGCATGGAGTTAAAGATGACCCTGAGGTTCTTAGCCTCGCAAGTGGGAGCAGGGAGAGGGCCATGGGAGGTCGGCCAGAGGGTGACAGGAAAGGAAGGTGCAGGTGTGCCGATGAGGAAGATCTCTGTCTTACTGGCATTAAGGCAGATGTCGTTGGTGGTGCACCACTCCTGGATTGCAGACAGACAAACAGACAGTCAGAGATGAAGAAGGGAGAAGAGGTGGTAGAGGGGAGTCTGAAAACAAGTTATTTGGGTGTCATCCACATAGCACTGAAAGTTAGAGCAGAGAGCAGCAATAGAGGGCACTTTTGTAAATCCCCAGCACATTCTCCTTCCTGATATGTTATACATTTCAAGACTTGTTCAGTCAATAAGTTGTTTCTCCTGACTTCAGCAAATGGATTTTATGAAAGGCCTAGGCTTTGATATATGTGGTGCATCACTTTGAAGTTTGTCCATTAAGGTTCTAGGCTTGCATCCAGTTTGGGCACGATAATCAGCACAATTCAACATTAAGCTATGTTCGGGCATGTTTAATCTCAAATTAATTAAATCACAGTGTTATTCAAAGAAAATACATACAACGCAGAGCGAAAACTGACCATTTAAATGCTGGTTCCTGTTTTTACATTACATCTCATATTATTTTGGTTAAACTAAATTAAATGCCAAGTACAGTCATTGAAATTGAATACAGTCTTCTTTAATACACCAGTGCATCCTGCTATGTGCTTGGGAGCCATGGTCATAACTGTAATGAAATCCCAGACTTTTTTTTCCCTAACTTTATTTCTTATTTTCAACAAGAAACATATCGTATAAAGCAAATGTTACTAGGCCAACAGGCTATCAACCAGGTAACAACATAAACCTGAATCAAAGAAAACAATAACCTTGAAATGCATATTAACCGCAACACATTTAAAAACATAGCCCTGAGCGGTGGCCTGACATTCCCAAACATAACAGACAACACAAAACAAGAAAACATAACAACACAAGCACCCTCCCCCCCAAAACGTCTCCATTAGACGTGATGCAAACCCATTCTATTACACATTTCCGATCAAGATGGTTTACCCATAAAAATATTGAAATCCCCCCATTGTTCATCATAACGTGCTTCTTTGCATTGCTCATAAAACATAGTCTTCTCATATTTAGATAGAATTTGCACATCTAAAATCCAATCCTCTACTGTTGGTTTCTTTCTTGTCTTCCAGACCTTTAATATCTGTTTAGTAGCTACTAACAGAACTTTGGCAATCCAACACGATATTACCCAATCATATTTGCAACCATTCCTTGGTAATTGCAAAATGATTGCTAATGGATTCCGTGGATAGGTGATGCCCCAAACCTGGTCAATCCTATCAACCACATCTCTCCAGAAATGTGTCACTCTTTCACAACTCCACAACATATGAAGCAAACTACCCCTCTCTTTCCCACAACCCCAACAACTGTCACCATCCACCATTCCTAAAGCATACATACGGGCCGGGGTCCAATAGGTTCTACTCAATATTCTCTGATGAGTGTAACACAGTTGTAAATCCGCTTTAGCTTTATCCAAAACTCTCCAGACCCTTTCCCATTCATCTTGTGTCAGTTCTCTACCCAGCTCATCCGTTCATGACAACCTCAATTCTTCCCATGAGTTCAACCACTGTACATCTGTTTGCATAATTTTAAAAATATTTGACAGACTTTTTGCAGTTGTGATATGGGCTTCAATCGGTGTTCTGCAAACTGCTTAGTTCCTTTGGTGTCAAACCCTCAATGGGTCACAGTTCCAACTTCCATGGCGTTTGTGCATGCCCTTAGCATCTCTAGGCAATAGTTGAAGAAATACTTGATTTACTTTTGTGTCTTTTAAAGTATGAAATCAGGTCTTTTTGTACTGTCATGTAGAGAATTTCTTGGCATGTCTTCAGCCAGTCTCTTGAATCACTTTGAATGGTTGCAGTCTGCAATTCACTTTTACACTGTTGAAAAATATTCTTAAGTGGGCGGCATTTCATAATTCTCTTTTTACTGAGACATGCTTTGCATCATGGCAGCGAGCAAGGTGCAGAATCAAACAGGAGCCATAATTTGTGATTGGTGCCTCTTACACTCTTTCAGAAAGGCGTTTCTCAGTTAACTTTATTGTAGACCATTATCTGTGCAGCATTTTCTCCGAAAGTATTCTGTGCCAATCTCCCTTATAGCACTATTCTGGAGCAATGCCATCTGTCTTGATCATTTTCAGTCAATGTAAAACTGGCATATTAATGTTCATGGTGCAATGTGAAACTGACATGGTTACTTACTGGGAGTAGTAATGTTTCACGGCAATAATATTGAGAAACCAGCATGTCGATATGGAAATTCCATTGACAATATGGAACCTGACAGGCCAGAACGTTGACCAGACCTGCAGCATATTTCAGAGTATTTTAAACTATTTGACCAGAACTGCTGGCAGGTTAGCACATTGAGCATATGATCATTAGCAAAATACTTGAATGTATGAGCGTCATTCTAACATCATTGATTTAATGCTGGAAATAGTTGATCAATACAGGGCTGTACTTTGGAAGAAACAAGTCATGTCATGTCATTTATTCTGATTTTATTTTATTTCACTATTCTAATTGTATTGCATACATTGACACACTACGAAGTATGTGATATACCCTAGAACAGTATGTTAAGCTGGTGTACGTGTATCTCATGGTGTAACATTTCAAACTAATGTAACTTCATACAATGTATTATTGTCATTTGTCCCTGCTCGGTAGTAGCACACTGTATAGGACACAGTTTCTGTGATGTGACACAAATATTTGTCGCCTCTGCATCCTGCGCTCCATTGATTCTGAGCTAGGGTGGGTGTATGCTTTATAAATCCCAAACATATATTCCTAGTTTTTATCAGGTGCACAATTTTCTAATGGGTAAACACCTGATTTGTTGCTGAAAAGAAATGCTCTTGTATAGTGTGCCTATCACATGTGTTCCCCTTCAGAAGTGCCTGTAATTCGTCTAGCTTTCTATGAATTTTCTTTAATGTGTAATGTAGAAGGCACTACTTAACATTTTCTTCAAAATGTACCTGGGAAGAGAAACACCTGCCAGCACTTCTATGGTGATTGTGTTGTGCAGCTCTTTTTCTTGTATAGTGAAGTTGGTGAGGTGGGTTTATGTACCCCTCCTGTTAGCCATCATTGTGATCTGCTCCTGCTAAACAAAATGTGGTGGTGTTTATATGTTTTCAAACGGGATTGTTTTAAAATGTAGTATTATGTGTATTCCTATCTGAGATAATAGTTGCTACACTCTTTTGCCCAAACTGTTTACAAATAATTATTTTATTGCTATACATTTCTGTTGTGTAAGTGTATGTATGCACTGTGTTTAGGTGAGTGTCTCAAAGCCTCCACCTACAATTTGGCATCTATATAATAGTACTGAAAATGGAATCCATAAAGGCTCTACAACTTCTGTAATATTTTGTTGGTTCTCGTTAAACAGGTGAGAGGCATCGCTTTGGCTGTGATCGGCCCGGATATGATGTCGATGATTCAGATGGCCCAGATGAGGATGAGAATGACAACGATGATGAGGATGAAGACAGCCAAGCGGAATCAGTTTTATCCACCACACCCTCCGTTTCAGCTAGCCCTCAGCACCACCCTTACAGAAACTGCCATCACGAGTCATCTAGCGCAGATGAGGACCTGCGGATACCGGAATGCTCATCTCGTGCAGACTCCATGGACATGCTGCCAAAAGCATTGCTCACCAAAATGACTGCACTTAGAACTGCACCCGAAAACAAGGGAAGCCACCCACAAGTAGCTCCCTGTCAGCAGGAGACGGGCGAGAGCAGTCCGCATAAAGCGTCCTATGCGAATGGAGGCAGAACTCTAGATACTCCCCCAAAATCTCTGTGCCATCAGATGTCTGTTGATTCCCCCGATGCAGAAGAGTCGCCAAACCTGATAGCACCAAGTACATCTGTTGCAAAGGTGAGTCAAAAATGTCATAGGACAAACATTGAGTAATCGCAGTCTGCTTTTTAGTTCAGGTTATATTGAGAGTAAATGATTACATTATATTGTCAAATAGTACATTCTACTTTCACTGACTCTGTGATAGGATCCATGAAAGCGGAAAAAGGGTCAAGAAACTGAAACTACAAGCTAAGGTTCTGTTTCTTAGAGTAAGCACTTTACATCCATTGCTGCAGCCCTACCAGTTCATTCCAGAAGTGTTGATGTTACAGAAGAGTGGAATTATCTAAACGTCTCTACACTGAAAATGTTGTGAACTGAGCTGGTCAACCATGTTGGCCTTATTTTCCACTTTGCTGAATCAACCATCACTCATGCCTGGGTATGTAACTCTTTCTCTTAGATCTGTCCCTCCAGCTGCCTGTAGGCTAACCACCTCACTGTTCCATCCTGCACTCGTTTTCCCTCTTTCTTCCCTGAGACAACTAGTAATTGGATGTTATCTGACTATATGCTCCAAATGGTCCTGTACCTTCTAGAGATCAATGATCTTTCTGCCCCCTGTCCTTCCACATTCTCTCCCGGTCTTTGATGCTGCCCCTCCTACACTCCCTGTCTTCCTTCTACTTGATCTGCCTCATGCTCCCCTTCTAATTCTAGCCAATGGTTGAGCTGCAAGTTCAAGATGATGTTCTTAAGTCTTTTACACAAATGTAAGGGTGCTGAGGAGAAAACCGGCCCTGACACAAGTAAGCAGTTACAATAACTAATGCATGAAAACAGTGTCCTATGTTGACGACACTCCCGTCCCCTGCACACCTATGATACTGTCAAAAAGGCAGTCAACATTATGATAATAATTCTATATCTGAGGTAGTAGTGGTAACTCGTATTAAGGGTGTCCAGTCATTTGGTCGACTGAAAACTGGTCGAATGACATTTGGTCGACGCAATTTGGTCGAAAACCAAATGGTCGAATTTTTTTTTTTTTATTTATATATATATTTTTCGGTTTTTGTTTTGTAAAAAAAGGGGGTTTTAGAGAAAAAAAGGGGGTTGGGGGGGACCCCCCCCAAAAAAATTTAAAAAAAGGGTTAAAATAAAAAAAAATTCGACCATTGGTTTTCGACCAAACTGGTTCGACCATTTGTCTGGTCGACCAATTCTTTTCGACCAAATGTCAGGTAACCGTATTAAGTACGTTCTTTAGGCATGTTTATAGAAATTCAAAAATATTTTTAATGATGACAATAAATGTTAATTACAATAACACTTACATTTCAACATTGTAACATAAAAATAGCTCAACACGTTTCGGGAGAATGCCTTCTTCAGGAGCTCGTTAATCTTCTATAAATTAGAATATGTTCAAATAGTGTTAAAATATTAACAATGTCATACTCTGTACATATTATATTTAGTTTTAAGATCCAATAGTTTTTCACCTGGCTAGATTGTGCCATGTGCCAACTTCAGGTACGTTTTCGCAGTTTCACTATCTGTGGGTACTCACTGTCCACTCTCTATGATAAAAGTATAATACAATCTGATAACAATCATTTGGATACATTTCCCTGTGATTCACTGTGTTTATCTACTTATTTCAACATGAAGTTGCTTACTAATACTGTGGTGTCTCCGCTACTGTTATTTTCAAGGGTGTATTCGAGAGGATTTCATCGTTTTCATCTCAGGCAATTCCCTATTGAGAAGGGTATATATCATTGTGTTTTCCAGAAAAACATATCAATTATTGACAGAAAAACTCAAATCATACATTTTATGTGGGCTATATAGCCAACATACACGTGTGTGTGTCTGTGTGTAAATATCTCTCAAGTAGTATTTCATGGAAGTAATATTATCAGTACCCTTCAATCTTCCCAGTAGTTTGTAGATGGTGGATCGGATTTGAAAAATTAGAAGGTTAAATATCCTTCCTCTTAGTTTCTTAATTGTGGGCTTTAAGACTGTCACAGTTTTAAAAAAAGTCTACTTACCACCGGATGCAAAGTAAAGTTGATATCCTAAGTTTGTTGTGTTGGTATTCATCTGAGGTCTAAAATGACTGCTTTTTGTATATAACGTCAAATGTGTCATGTTCTAGTGTGATGACGTCACTGTGTTAGTTTTAAGCAAATTATGTCACAGGTTGTGATGGTATTTTATTCATGCTCCCCTTCTGCCACCTAGGCAGCATCAGCCACCTTGGCTCCTTCTGAAACTATAGCTCATTCTGCCATCTTCACTCCTTCTGTTACTTAGCCTCCTTTGACCCCTCCGGTCTTTCCACTCCTATACCTCCCCTGGCTGGCTCAATTTGTTCTGCCCCTCTGCCACCCTCTGCCCTTTCATGACTCCTTCTGTCCTCCGTCCTTCCACGTTCTCTCCCTGGCTTTGATGTTCTTTCACTGTTTCTCTTCCTCCTCCTTGATCAGCCTCATGCTCCCTTTCTCCTACCCCAGCTGCTTCTGCCACCTTAGCTCCTGCTGAATTCTCAGCTCCTTGTGATGCCACCTTAGCTCCTTCTCTCATTAGCCTCCTTTGGACATCTCCAGGCTTTCCACTCCTATACCTCCGCTCGCTCTCTCAATTTGGTGTGCCCCTCTGCCACACTCACTTTCAGGACTCTCCACACATCCTCTTTGTCCTGCACCTTCACTCCACTCCTCCTCTTGAATGTTCAACTCTCTTCCCCTCAGTCTTCTGATCGTTCCACATCTCCTCCAGCACCTTTACTCATCCCCTCTTCTACTTCCTTCACCTCCCACTCCTCCCCCAGCACATTCACCTTTTCCCATGCTTCCTCCTGCACCTTCCATTGTTTGCATCTTGCTGCTCCGCTACTCGAATACTACAATAAGCTATGTTGATTGTCATCCTCTTGGCATTTATTCAGGGCCCCAAAGCTTCCCACTGGGCCAGGTCCAGGACTTTGGCTTGCATCTGTGGTGGGTGATCACTGTGGGTCTTGGATGGGTGGGGCCGTGAGGCCTCATGTGTTACTTTCATCTTGTTTCAATCCTGTTTGCCCAAACCGCTTGACTGAGAATTCAATGGGCCAGTCCCTCATTTTGACTTTATTATTTCTGTGCATTCACTTGAAATCTGACTGGGGCAGTAGCAGGGCAATGCTACCATGGTCCACCCACGAGCAGCTGCAGAAACCAACTCCTGTGTTGCCTTTAGTCTGGTAATACCGCTTTCTTCTTCTCAGATTGCTAATGTTCACAACTCCACAGAGAAGCGAGCTGAGGAAACTGTCAGTAACAGTTTGATGATTATGAATGGCCAGCAGCAAGAGTAGCATCGCTGTGATGATCCCCCACTTCACTCCCTCTGTGCTCTAGGAGGGACTAGGGGACTAGGGGATTCTCCACATACAGCTCATCTGATCCCTGAGTCGGTCCACACATCCTAAGGCAGCGGACATTGTCAGTGATTTTACTACGTGTATAATACAGCCCACATGTTAGACTGCACATCTATGAGCGTTTCCTAACTGCCATCTGTCTGGAGCATTTCAACTTTCCATTCTGCATTCATTTTACTTTCCTGCTGAAACAGCAAGCTGGTGCACCAGGTTAACATATTGTGAAAAGTAGTATGGACGGCAAAGAAACAAGGCAGCAAACATAAGGAAGACTTGAACATGTGGTTGCTGGGGGATGGGGGAGAGAGGCATAAGTGAAAGAAGGCAATGTTAGAGATGGAAAAATCTTGAAAACCTTTAGCTAAGAAAAACGCAGCACAGGTTTCAAAGCAGTAAGACATTATCAGGTGGACCCTGTTTATTAAATGAGCACTTCATATTACTGTACGACTGATACAGTGGAGTGGGACAAAATAAGACCATACCTTAGATGCTTATTTAAATGCCTTATTGTGGAAGTATCTGGGCAGTTTTCAAATCTTCTTGCAGTTTAATCATCTTCTTTGCCATTCTAGTTCTTTTTTCCTTCTTTCTCGCATTAGTTCTCTTTGCTTCTCCTTTCCTTCTCCTCTTTGCTATTCCTTCTCTCTTCGCATCTCTCCCTCTCCATCCTCACCCTCATTTCCTGTCCCTTTTATACTCCTCTCCCGTCAATGGTCTCCTATTGGCTCCTCCCGCCCCAGCCAAGATCTGTTTTCCCTTCCTATCCTTTTCCCCCATACAGCCGTTTGTCTGCGCTCCGATCTGACTACCTGCTGAATTGCTGGAGCCTTGACTGTATTCTTTACAGCCACATCTAGTTGTGGCATCTTGTTCCTCATGCAGGATCCAGATTGCTCATGGAAACCAGATACCTGCAGAAGGAGGCTGGAAAGAGAGGTTGTGGCGGAGAAAGGGAAGAAAGTTGGCCGGTAGAAACTGCCCGGTTTGTTGGGACTCTGCATCGGCTGCCTCACTGTCTGCTGCTTCACCAGCTTCTTGCTGGCCCATTTTCAGCCTATGTTTGAGTCCTTGGCTCAGCCTCGCATAACAACCCCCCATCTTTCCAAGCGCTGACACTCAGCCAGGGCAAGCAAGCGCGAGAAAAAATCCACATTGGCTTGCAACCGTCCTGTGAGAGGAGTTTTGTTCAAAGCGAACCAGAGTAACATCTAGGGATTGGAGTCTGTTCTTTGCCAACCAAGTGAGCGGTACATGGTTGGTGTATATGGTGAAGTAGAGATCAGGTAATAGGGAAGGGACTCCACCGCCCATTTGACTGTAAGGCATTCTTTCTTAATGGTGAAGTATTTCTGCTCATGGGATAGCAATTTACAACTAATGAATAAAACGGGTCATTCTTACCTGGCCAGACTGTGACGAGACGGCCCTGAGGCCATACCCTGAGAAATCGGTTTGTAGAATGAAAAGGAAACAAAAGTCTTGCCAGTGTATGACTGCTTGCTCGGGCAAGGTCTTTCAATTGGATAAAGGACTTGTTGGCCTGCTTCAGGACTTTGCGGTCTGTCGAGCAAGACTTCTTCAGAAGTTTGGGTAATGGGCATGAAAGGGTAGCAAAATGAGGGATGAAGCGTCTATATTACCCGATGAATCCTAAGAGGGCTCTGAGTCCTTTGGCATACGAATATACAAATAAACTATCAATCAATCATTGGTGGGAAAGGTTCGGTCATATATAGCAAATGCTTTGTCTTGCTGGGTTTTTGATGGTCCCACGACCGCCTTTCTATCCCACATACTTAGTTTGTTTGGCTGTTATCGTGGTTTTCTTTGCAGTGACATGCAATTCTGCGTCGCATAGGGTATGGAGTATCCATTCAAAATTCTATATATGGTCTTCCATATATGGGCTGAAAACGGTCATGTAGGTAGGCTGCAGCATAATGTCTATGTGAGTTTAAGAGAACCTTCATTAATCTTTTGAAAGTAGCCAGGACACCATGAAAGATGAATGGGAGAGCTGTGAATTGATATTGACTGTGGGGCCGCAAAAGCGTTATTTGGTTCAGTTGGTCTTCTCTAGTGGTGTTTGCCAATTCCTCGTAGTTAGGTTAATCGTGCTTATGTATCTTGCTGGCCAATTTGGTCAAAGAGGTCATTGATGCGGCCAATACATCATATCTGGACAGGTACTTTAGTTTTGGCTGCTAAACTTTGGAATCATCTTCCGGTCGGTAGAGCTCCATATGAGGGGTAATTTAATACGCTTTCGAAAAAAATGGAAAGCCTTCTTCTAATCTTATTGTCATTCTCTGATCTTAGTATGTAATTGTTGTCGAACCTCTAGGTAGTAGTTCCTCTAGACATGAATTAAGTTCATGCAGAATCTAGTGGCTCCTTCGGGTTAGGTACTAACATGATTGCTGAGCACCTGGGGATCGTGGAAGGCTCAATCACCTCAAATCCAGCATGTCCTAGATGATTCATTCTATAGTGGCTCTTTTTGCTTCAGGAATCCTATAGCGTCTCAACCTAACCAGCGCCCCAAGCTTAGTATGGACAGCATGTTCTATGACTGATGTTCAGCTAGGTAGAGAGAAGAACACCTTTTATACCTCTCTGGGACTTTAATAGTTCTTTTTTCATAGGCTGGAAAAAACTGGGTTAACTGTGAGGTCTGACAAGGAAAAGAGTGGTTGGATGGGATGCATTTTTAGGAACCTTAATTAGATACGGTCTGCTACTACTACAACAGGGTTAGAAACATTCCGTATTATGTAAAAATATTGATATGATATGTTTGGACAGGGTTGTGCTGGTCACTTTTACCACTTTTCAGGCCTGCGGTCCAAAGACACCCGGTATGGTCCTCTCCACTGAGCCAATAGCTTGTTCTCTGAGGAAGGTAACATAAGAGGACTAAAAGGTGGTTTTCTGGTTGAAATTGCCTAAGTCACATGCCCTGGTTGTAATAGGCTTCCTGACGTTTTGAGCTTTTTGCAGGTTCTGTCCAGCTACCTCCTGAACAGCCAGCTTTTCTCCTCTTTCTCTGCCTTTACTCCCCATTCCTCTCGTCAGTTCTCTTTGCTTCTCCTCCGCTCTGTTACTCCATCCCTCTTTACTCCTATAATTATCCATCCCCATCTGCGTTTCCTATTCCTTCTATCCTCCTCTCCATTCTATGGTCTCCTCCCCTTAGCTCCCCTCCTTTTTTTCCCATCTCATCCTTTTTTGAGCTGTATGGGCGTTCAGACACCACCCCCTTCTTCTCTCTGATCCACTTTCTGACTGTCCCTGACAGATTGTAACAGTCTGGGCATTGTCCTTTGTGGCCTTCTGTCCAGAGCACAGGATCCGGATTACTTATGGAGATCAGGAAAGTGCACAAGGAGGTGGGGGTAAGGAAAGGGATGAAAGGTGCCTGATAGGACGATGCCAGGTTTTTTAGGACTCTGTGTCGGCTTCCTCCCTGTCTGCTGTTCAGCGTTGTCTTTTCTTGCCAGTCCGTTTTCCACCTGTGTTTGGTTAGCTTGTTCATCCCTCACAATGCCTGTTTTGGGCAGTTTGTTTACAGAAAAACTTTTTTTTTTTTAGCAGGGGGCACTATTTACACATTTAACCTCCCAGTGCTCCACTTGTGACAGGTGTTACTGGGCAACTTATATCTAGCTAAGATTCTATTGTGAATGCAAAGCGGAGAAGAGTGTCCATCAGCTTTCCTCTCTCTGGCGTACCCACCAGTAGTAATCGCCTAAGGTACATGAAGGTGACCTAATTGGCTAGCATAGCCCACCCAGACCGCAGCATGTGACTGAGCACCACTTACATTCACGCTCACTAGAGCGCTTTTATTATTTTAAATAATGTTATGTTTATTTAAATTTCTTAGTTTCCTTGTATGCAAATCACACCAGCGGAGGGTGCATGGCCTCACTGGGACTCCGAGGCTTGTGCTCAGCTACCGTAGTCCTCTTTTTGTTTCCTTGCCTACACACATTTGCTTTGGCAGTCGTTCCTCGCTGCCTAGTGGCAGCTTGGACTGATTGGCTATGGTAATACCATGTAACTATTTAAACGTCTGGATGCCAGAGAGCGCAGCAGCTGTGCGCAGCGGCTTAGGACCGGTCACGCCAAAATTGCGCCAACGTTGTGCATAAATTAAGCCCGTCTGGGCTAAGGACGGGCTTAAGACTGGGTATGATGTTTGTGCGACAATAATAGCCTTAGCCCCCGATAATACCTCCTTTCCTCCTAACATTCGTTTGACACCAATTCAGTCAGCTATTAAAGCTGCTGATGGTAAGATTCCTTTCAGTGCCTTTTTATTAAACACTTGTTCATTGGTGGCACATGCCTTTTCCATTCATGACTTCCTATTCGGAAATCTCCCTGGCATGTTATGCCTAACTGAGACCTGGCTCCGAAAACTCCACTGCGAACTTGGCACAAGCTCTTCCTGAAGGGTAAAATATTCCACACTTTGACCAAGAAGCCCCTCGCTCTGGTGGTGGAATTGCCATAATTTTCAAATCTAGTCTTTCGTGCGTTCTGATTCCTCTCTCCCATAATTTAACAATGGAGGCTTTGTTAGTTCACTGGTGAGTGTCCACCTCCTTCACTGTTCATTTTCTTATAGTCCATTGTCCCCCCTGCTCTTATTCAGACTTCCTGGCTCCATTTCTGGAGCTGGTTGCATCCCGTCAGATTAAGATGTCCGATCTAATTGTGCTGGGAGATTTTAACGTTAGATTTAGCCAACCGCATTTGCCGACATTGACACCGTTTTTTTATTCATTTGAGGATCTTGCACTCCGCCAACTTGTCCTTGATCCTACTCATGTTAAGGATGGCATCTTCAACCTTCTTTTTTCTCCTGATGCTTTAATTTATTTATTGTTAATTATGGTTATAGCTCAAAGTGCTTTATAATAATATCATACAAAACAGTTTCATAATAAAAAAAACGCAAAAAGCTTACACCGTGTAACACATAACACATAAAAATACCCGAATTCACAATCGTCAATATGTACAATCTTCATAATTTACATTAGTCGTAACGATTATACAAGTCACATACAATCAATAATCGATAGTCCATGATCTGACAGAAGGTTCTAAAGAGTACAGCATAGTCATTAAGATGATTTAAAAAAAAAAGATTACAACACCAATAAGATAGTCAGTTGATTTCCAGTTAATAAGGGTACTACAAGGTCCTTGAAGCAGTCATGATTTTAGCAAATAACATATGACCGATATGCTGCCACCAAGACGAACAGGTTATGCAGAGCAGATTTGTCCACCTTTTAGTTTATAATTCGTTGTCAAGAAAGCATTCAAGCACTTGAGTGGGGATTGCAGGTATCCCAACATTTCCCCTCTTCAAAAGTTCCCTCCAGATATTAAAGGGGGTGATGTGCACCGATCTGTGACCGGAGTTCAGGCAGTAACTCCAGAAAGACTCTGTCGTGATACTATTGGGGTCAAACACATAGGCCCCAAGACTGCTCATATATAAAGGGCCCTGTTCCCTACACTCAGTTAGAAGATTTTGGGCTGTTTCCAATTTGCTCACCAGCTCACAGGAACGGCGATACCTCACCTTTCTAGGGATGCCTTGCTCTCTGCCAAGGACCGATAACACTGGGAGTTTGCCGATCCTCAGGAGTAGCAGGAATCTACACAACTCTGGAGATGAGCATAGTATTAGATAACCCTGAGGGGCCTTATAGCGGTGTGTCACTTGTTTGAGTAGTACTAATAACTAACCAGAGTAGCTAAATGGGCATAGTTGTTACACCAGTACCATTGTTCTATTTTACATGCAGAAATCCTTTTTAGCTCAGGTAGACTCCCCTCCAAAACCGGCTTCAGGCCAACCATGGGGAAATCTTCACATACCAGAGAGGATAAGGTTTCTGGATTAGCAGATGGGGGCTGCCTGCCCAATAGTTTCAGCAATGGGCAACTAGGAGAGTTGAGTGACTTCAGATACAGTGCACATCTAATGACCATATCAGAGAGACATGTGAGGCCCAGCTCAAGGTCGAATGATTTTGATTGGAACGCTAGGTCACAACCCCAGCATTTTTTGCCAGAATCTATCGTCCAAGGCTTTCAGCCATGAGAGGTCCTTCATGCTGAGTGCCTCCAGCCCATACAACAGGGAGGTACAGAAACATTGCAAATACAAAGTCAGGATGCCTTTAAAGGAAAAGCCTGACGCCCCCGTACTCCCGAAAGATCAAATTCATTTTTGATATGGCCTTACATCTCCTCACTTCTCTCAATGCTACATAGTTGGTTTTAGTGGAGAATTCCACCCCCAAATACTTGCAGCTATACACTTGTTCTATGTCTTTTCCGTCCAATACCAATGTGGGAATATTCAGCCGTTTATATGAAAAGTTCATAACCTTGGTATTATTCTAGTTCATCTCCAAATAGTTTCCCGGGCAAATTTCAGAACAACTCCCAAGGCTCCTTTTAAGCCCACAAAAGTGCGATAAAAAGTAATGAGGTCGTCGGCATAAGATAGACATTGTACACTGATCGCCATGAACGTTGGAGGGCAAGTATTTGGCCCTTTAAGTTCCTTAATAAGTAAAGAGATACAGATATTGAAGAGAACCGGCACAAGGGAACATCCCTGTTTTACGCCTCGGTTGGTGCTAATAGGGGGTGAAATAGTGCCCACATTGTCCAGCCTGACTTGGACGGAGGTGTTCGCATGCAGGCCGCTAATAGCCAGGAATAAATCCCTTGGACAGCCATGTCACCTCATTATCTCACAAAGCATACCCCTGTTGATCGTGTCAAAGACGGCTTTGTAATCAATAATTACCACGGTATCAGGTAAAATTATCCCCACCAATAATATTGCCATATATATTATTGTGGGGTAAGGCCATAGGCAATATTATTAGTGGGGATAATTTATGGGGTTATTGGCACCGGGGTTGCGGGGGTGTCACACGCTCCATCAAAAAATGATGGGGGTCGCAGGGGTGTCCCCCGAAGGTTCCATGGCTTAATATCACCACAAAAATATGGCGATATTTTTGTATGGCAATATTTTTGCGAGGATATTAACACATGGAACCCATTACCACCCACAGACCCCGTTGACCTCTAGACTTTGCTGCCCTAGTCAGAGAGTCACACAGCCACAAGCATTGGGAGGTGCCAGATCCAGCAGGAAAACCCATTTGGAAGTCGCTAAGTATGCAATTAGATTCCACCCAGTTTACAGGACTTACCAGCGATAGGGACGCAAAGATTTTGACAATGGTATCCAGCATTGCTAGAAGCCTAAAGTTCTCCAGGAAGGTTCTAGGTCCCTTGTTATGAATGGGGACCAATATCAACCAGGGCCACGAAACAGGGATCAATCCTTCCTGACACACTCTATTAAATCGGCGAAACAGGATTTCCCACCAAAAAGGAATGTTCTTTTTTTTAATAACATTTGGGAGCCCATTCATGCCTCAGGCTCTAGAGTCCTTTAGAGAATTTCTTAGCGGCAGAACCCAATACAGAAGCCTCCTTCTACTGGCTTTAAGTACAAGCAAGGTGCTGTAGGGTCATTAAAATTCTTACTAATGTGGTTCGCCCACTCAGATTGCCCAATAACTGAGATCTCTTGGGTGGCAATGGTGGAAGTGAAACCCCTCAACAACTTCCAAAACTTAAGAGAGTTCCCCTTGCTAACTTTAATAACTGTTGCACCATCAGTCACTCCAGCCTCCTGTTCTGCCTCACGGCAGCTGGCCCTTTCTGGCCTCATCCCGGCGTGGTTTTCATCTTTCCTGACAGAGAGGGGCCAATCTCTTCTTCATTCTTCCCTTAATTCCCCATCCTATTCACTTTCTTGTGGTGTTCCACAGGGTTCGGCCTTGTCTCCAATCTTGTTTAACATCTATGTTCAACCATTGCTGAGTCTTATCCGCTCTCACGGATTCCGGTGTTATTCGTACGTTGATGACACCCAGATCCCGGTCCGGCTTGATCGTGATGAGGACGGGGTGCCCTCGGATCTGTGCACTTTCCTGGAGTAAGTGAAGGGATGGATAGACCGGAATTGGCTGAAACTTGATGGTGAAAAGACAAAAGTTTTGGTGGTGGGTTCTTCAGCCAACCCTCTTTCTTGGTCTCCTGTCTTTTGGCATATATCACTGGGTGCTTTCGCCAATCCAGTGAGGGAAGTTAAGAACCTGAAAGTCATCCTGTCGGCCTCACTATTACAGGTGCTAGACCCATACACTCCGTAAAAAAGTGTCTTGCAGTTTCTAAAATACTCTCACTTTTACAGATCTGGCATTCTCGTTATTTACAAGGAATGTTAAAGTAGGAACCAACCTTTAACAGTGTAGGTAGCTAATTGGTCCTTAGCCTAAATAGAAACATTATCATAGCTGGGCTCGGACAACATCTAATAAATATCATCGAGTCCATTTAGACACTGGACGATAATCTGTGAAGGTCACTTATATTTCCATTATATGTGCATAAAATCATGGGACAAACAAGGGACACAAACAAGAGACCACAGGACACACTAGGGAGGAGAAAGCAGGAACGGGGGAAAAGAGGTGCATCGTGAATGGTATAGTATGCTACTAAATTCATCAATTAACAAATACAGAAAATGAGATGCAGCGAGACATGTAAATTGATAATATAATGAAAACCATATTTATGAACCATAAGCTGACATATTGTGATAATCTAAATAATAATGAAAGGGACCCATTTCAGGTTATATTTGGGCAGTTTACCCAAATAAGAAGCCACAAAATATTCCATTCTGTGTATATGACAGACTTTATTCCACCAATGTTTGCAGGAGGTTTTTTGAAGTTGTTTCCAGTTAGTGGTAATGAGTTTGATGACAATGGCAATAAGAAGATCATATAAAGTAGAGGATTGGGGAGGATATCATTCCTTTAACTGCAAAGCTGCCAAGAAAAACATTAGTAAAAGAAAGTGGAATCTGAACTTTAATAAATGGTCATCATGTAATTCCACACATCCTGCCATAGCTGAACAACATAGGAACAGTCAAAGAACATATGTCTATATGAACCCGGAGAATTTCCACATGACCAACAATTTCCATCAGTCTGGATTTTAGATTTCGTAAGTTTGAGAGGGGTCATGAAGGCTCTATGCATGAAGAATATAAGGTTTTGGGTGATATTGGCCGAAGTGGAGCCTATCCTAATTCTAGACCAAACAGAGACCATGTATTGTCATCAAAAGTGGTACCACAGTCATTTTCCCAATGCAACTTAACCCTCCATTTCAACCGAGATGATTCTGCAGTGTTCAGCAATTTATAAAGTTTGGCAGCTTTGATATCAGGATTGGTGGAGAACAACTGTAGCTTTGTGGTATCAGGTAATAAGACAGTGCTGTTGTGAGCTTCAAAGCCGTCAAGGCATGCATTAGCCAATTTATTGTAAAAGATCAGATCTGACACGGGCAAAGAGAAGGATCTCCTAAGATTTTGAAATTATGTTATGGTATGATTTTGGATGATTTGGTTATATATCTGATATCTTTGGTAAGCCAGACTTACGAAAAAAGATTCTGCTATTGATAGTGACTAATTTGTTGTACCACAGATAGGGAGAGAGCTCTTGTGACGGGGATTTGATTGATGGAAAGACAAAAACTCTTAAAGCAGATATAGATGCTTTAATGGGGTCCAAAAGAATGGACACTGTGAGATGGTATATAAAAATAATATCTACAATATGGTGAGGACAAGCCATTTGTTTTTCAAGTGCACACCAGGATGGGCGGTCATTGGAATCTGACAAGGAGTACCAGAAGCTAGTCTGCTTAATTAAGAAGGCATGCTTAAATGTTCTAAAGTCGGGGAAACGGACACCTCCTTGTTCAAAGTGGGTTTTGAGTTTGCTAAGAGCAATTCTTTTAGATCTTCATTTTCCCCAAAGAAAATTGAGTAGAATGGAATTCATGGATTTGAAAAAAGTAGTAGGAAGATGAACGGGAAGGTTTTGTATTATGTATTAAATAATGGGGGGAAAGCATCATCATAATGGTGTCAAGTCGCCCCTACCAGGAAAGGTATAAAGAGGATCAGGTGGATGTAAGTTCGGAAAGTCTATTGAGTAAAATATCAGTGTTGATTTTAATAGAGCTATTTATAGAGGGGGCAAATTGTATACCTAAATATTTAAAGTAGTCAGGACACCATTTGAAACCATAAATATTTAATTCAGGTTTAAGACAAATGGAATTCAAGAGCAATAGCTCTGATTTGGCTTTAAGTTTATATCCCAAGACTGCCGAAAACTCCTGCAGAACAGCTAACAAGTGTGGAAGATGCTGTTTAGGATATTTTAGCAGGACGAGGATATCGTCTTCATATGCAGCAACCTTAGACTCATAGATGCCTACGGAAATACCAGGGATATTTTTGTTTTGCTGCATGGGTTCCAGGAGAGGTTCTAGAGATAGTACATATAGAATGGGATAAAAGGGACAACCCTGTCTGGGGCCTCTTTGTAAAAAAAAGTAGGAAGAGGTTTAACCATTCATGAATATGGAGGATTTTGGGTTAGAATAAAGGAGTTTACTAAGGAGATAACGCCTTCGCCACAGCAATGCCATTTTAGTGCATAGAACATAAAATCCCAATTGACACGATCCAAGGCCTTTTTCGACATCTAGTGCAATGGCGGCATAGCCCTGCCAATCATTTTCATCTCTGGTAGTAATGTGTAAGGTATTTAGTAAAAGTCTGGCATTGGCTGAGATGTTTCTGCCCTTAACGTAACCTACTTGATTGGGTTTAATCAATGTGGAAAGGTGAGATTCTATTCTATTAGCTAATATTTTGGCGAAGATCTTACTTTCCACATTAAAAAGGGATATGGGCCTATAATTTTTAGGAAGATCAAGACCTTTTCCTGACTTAGGAAAAGGATAAGAAGGGCTTCAGAAAAAGTACCTGACGAGAAGCCTTTAGATATAAAAGAGGAAAATAATGTTTTAAGGCTAGGAGCAACCTGAGGCGAGAATAGGCTAAACAATTCTGTAGATAGGCCGTAGGGTCCTGGTGCTTTACCTCTACTCAACCCTTTAATGGCGTGGTTAAGTTTGTTGATGGTAGGTTCTCCTTTGAGATCAACAAGGTCCGTTTTAGGGTAGGAGCTTCTGTTAATGCTATTCCCGAATGGGAATGGGGAGTTACTTTTTCCGGCGCCGGAAAAAAAGCATGACTCCGACAGCTTCCTGCCATTTTTACCGGCACGGCTACCGCCAGAGTTATAATGTGTCATGATGCCTACCCCCGGGAAACCAGACCAGGTCCAGCAACCCCGGAAGCAGGCATCAAGTTATTTTGAGCAAGCCCAAAAACCCCTGCTAGGGGCTGTTTTGGTGCGGTCCCGGCGCCTCTGGCGCCAGGCTCATATGGAGAGTCAGTCCTGGCGCCATAGGCGCCAGGCTCATAGAGTAGAACTTACCTGATGCAGACCATGCTGCAAGCTTACCTGATGCAGACCATGCTGAAGAGCTCCAAGCCAAATGAGGCTTGGAAGGGACTATTTTATCTAGAGACTATTTTTTACTTGGGTGGGGATGGGGAGGAATACTTACCTGGGACTACTTTGGAGGCTATTTAAACCACGCCCGAAGAGCAGCACACGCTTCGCGTTATTCTGTATCCAGCAGCGTAACGCTCACCGTGTCTGCAAACCTGCATCCAGTCTTCTGCCACACCCGCCTTGAGTCTGCAGCTCCTAGAAAAAGGGAGGAACAGAAGGACAAGAGGTTAGAATAAGAGCAAAACCTTTGATTCTTACCTGAATTCCGGATCCACCGCGCCTTCGAGCTGGAAGAAAGAAGCTGCAGTGCCGCGCTGAACTCATCGGCCTTCGCAGCATCCTCAAGATCCACCGCATCCTTCTGCACGTTCCCGCCGTACTCTGGCACCTAAGGGGAACACAAAAACAGCAAGGGTGAGCCAAGGGAATAAACAGAGGCAATATTAACTACCCCCAGAGACTTATCTGATTACCGCCGGGGGTACTATTCCTCTTCACGGGTTGGCGCAGTCTCCATTGCATTCTCGCCGTACCCCGGGCCCTAAGGGGAACAAAAGGACAACAAGGTGAGACGAAGGGACAAACAAGGGGAACTCTTCTCACCACAATAGACTTACCTAATTTTACCGCCGAGGCATTATTCCCCAAACTTCATATTTTCTCTCCACACCTGAATAAGGGAGCAAGCCACAGGTTACATTCTGGCCTTATTTTATTGAACTGTGTAGGATAAGCCAAATCCTTACCTGAACTTCGTCAGCTACCACGAGGATCTCTTCGCTGGGGTCAAGCTGCAAACTGCAAGGAATCGGACAAAGTGAAAGTCAGACATGTGAACTCTTACGAACTACATGCTTTTCGGAGTCAATATTGTTCTGGAACTCACCAATTCCTTCGAGCCAGTGAAGCAACTGGTTATCAACGCGCCCCTGCGCTCAATGCAGGATGGAGAGCTCATCTTTTCAAACAATCAGAAGAATATCCCAAGCAAACAAAGCTAGGTGGGCCAAGCAAACAAAGCTAGGTGGGCCAATCCAGTCCAGTCTGTCATCTCGGCCCTACGCGTCACATTGGTGGAGACCGCAGCTGTCCAGTTCAGATCGACGCCTCTGTGGGAGCCAGGTGAGCGTAACAGAACGCGAAGCCTACCCACAAATTCCCACCCGGGCGTTATGGATACCTCAGAGACTGACCAATTGGCCCAATTACTAGGGGAACTGAGGGCTGAAGTGCATTCCGCCCATCAAGAAACTAATGCTCTTAGGAGAGAACCTATTTTTGTCAACCGAGCGAACTGATGACCTTGCTAGGCAACTATTGCAAAGCCAGGCTGGAGAAGCACCCCTACCTGGCTCCGGGGGAAATCCAGCTCCTGTGTTATCGAATAACCCTGTGCAAATAAACCTACCAGGAAATATTCCATTAGCCCCACCCGAACGCTTTGCCGGAGATCCCAAAAGGTTTGCCGTGTTTATGAACCAATGCCGCTTGCACTTTTTATGCAGACCTGGAGCCTTCCCAAACGATCAAGCCAAGGTAGCCTTTGTATTGTCATATCTCAGCGGCAGTGCAGCTGATTGGTCAGTTCCACTAGTTACTCAGGAGGACCCAATTCTTCTGGATTTTCAAGGCTTTCAAACTAGCATGGAAAGACTATTTGCCCGGCACTCCCAAGGACAGGCCCTGGATAACGAACTTTTGTCCCTACGACAGGGTAACCAGGACCTTCTATCCTACATCGCGACCTTTAATAGGTTAATAGTGGAAACTGGATGGCCTGAGGTAAAACGCATCACGATATTTCATCGAGGGCTTCGAGGAGAACTCAAGGATGTTTTGGCTCAAGTCGTGAACCCACCTCAAGACTGCGCTGAATATATAGACTTAGTGGTCCAGTTAGATCACAGACATCAGAACAGAAAGGCTGATCGAGCCAAGTTTGAGAACAGGGTGTTGGTCAAAACCCACGCTAACCCCAAAGGAGCAGATGCTTTAGAACCCATGCAAATCAGAGGGGTTAAAGGACCCTTAACCCAGAAGGAAAGAGAAAGGAGACGGCAAATGCAATTGTGTCTATATTGTGGAACTTCTGGGCATTTTCTACGGGATTGCCCTGCCCTGTAAAAACACCCAAGAAGGTGGAAGGAGCTGCTGATAAAAGCCATATGGAGTCAGACTCGGGAAACGACCACGCCCAACAAGCGTAGAGGTCCGCTTGCCGAGCTTGAAGAAGGATACTCAGACCTCGCATTTCATCATACCAATGGTCCTCGTAGATCCAGGGCAGCCATCGCGTATGCACGCAGTAAGGGCGTACATTGATAGCGGGGCCATAGGTAACTATGTGGACTATGAATTGGCTTCCAGGATGAATGTACCTCTCTGCCGAAAAACCACCTCAGATGTCATCACCACAGTCGATGGAACTGAAATTGCCTCTGGGCCTGTAACTCATTCCACCGCAGAGATGACACTATTGGGTCATGATGGGCATCGAGAGACTAGTTTGTTTGATCTAATCAAAGCCCCACAGTTCCAAATAATTCTGGGGATACCTTGATTGGAAACACATAATCCTTGTATTGATTGGCGAGAGAAGAGATTAACCTTCCCGGATTGTGCACAAACCTGTTACCCAAAGAAAAATCAGAACGCAGGCCTGGCCACAGTAACCACAGCAGTCATGCAACTACCTCCAGAATACCAAGAATTCCAGGATGTCTTTCAAAAGGAACGGGCAAACACCTTACCTCCTCACAGATCGTACGATTGTCAAATCAATCTCATACCTGATGCACAACCCCCTTGTAGCAGGATCTATGCCCTTACGGAACCTGAGAACCTTCACCTAAGACAATACTTAGACCAGTACCTTGCCAATGGCTTTATTCGCCCATCCAAGTCCCCTGCATCTTCAGCTTTGTTCTTCGTGCCCAAAAAGGAAGGTGACCTCAGAACGTGCATAGACTACCGTGCATTGAACCAGATAGTTGTTAAGAACCGATACCCATTGCCTCTGATCTCTGAACTACTAGACCAAGTGAAGGACGCTTGCCTATACACTAAATGAGATCTCCGGGGGGCATACCATCTGGTACGTGTAAAAGACAGCGACGAATGGAAGACTGCTTTCCGCACTAAGTATGGGTTATTCGAATACCAGGTGATGCCTTTCGGGTTGTGCAATGCACCAGCAGCCTTCCAATACTTCATGAACAATGTCCTTCGTGAACTCATTGACGTTTGTGTTGTCGTGTATATCGATGATATTCTAGTATACTCCTCTTTAGAATCTGACCATGTGAAGCACGTCCGAGCAGTCCTTGAGAAATTGCGCCAGCACAAACTATATGCAAAACTAGAAAAATGCGTTTTTCATGCCACAGAAATTGAATTCCTTGGGTTTATCCTGACCCCAAAGGGAGTCCGTATGGACTTACAAAAGGTGGACGCAATCCTTAAGT
The DNA here is from genome assembly GCF_040938575.1 of Ambystoma mexicanum. Taxonomy (NCBI): domain Eukaryota; kingdom Metazoa; phylum Chordata; class Amphibia; order Caudata; family Ambystomatidae; genus Ambystoma; species Ambystoma mexicanum. Next base: position 19,076,349 of record NC_090933.1, on the reverse strand, counting down.
GGCCATCACCAAGTTCAGTTAAAGGAGTACAAAGCATGCTCGGCTTTGCCAATTTCTTCCGCAGATTCATCACAGATTATTCACATGTCGTACATCCCATCACAGCACTCTTGCTAAAAAATAAACGCTCTATGTGGACTGAAGAAGCTGAAAATGCCTTCCAAGAGCTGAAAGCGAAATTCACGTCTGTACCTGTGTTAAAGCACCCGCGCCCTGAACTTCCATACATAGTGGAAACTGATGCATCCAGTCTAGCCATGGGAGCTGTCCTGTCTCAAAAGGACCCTGAAACTGGCCAGCTTCACCCAGTAGCATTTTGGTCCAGAAAGTTCTCGCCACCCGAGTTAAACTATGCGGTTACCGACAAGGAGTTATTAGCCATTAAATCCACCTTCAAGGCTTGGTGGCACTATCTTCTCGGTGCCAGGCATACCATTACTGTGATCACCGATCACCGGAACTTACAGTATTTAAAAACAGCCAAGGCCCAATCGTCACGTCAACTCCGATGGGCATTGTTCTTTGCCGAGTTCGATTTCGTGATAACTTATCGGCCAGGTTGTAAGAATGGTAAAGCAGACGCCTTATCCCGAATAGGGATGGGAGAGGCAGAAGTGAACCCAGAACCAGTACCTATAATTTCCGAACAAAGGATTCTTGGCATGACTACTCTACAGACACTAGAGGACATTCAGGTAAAGATCCAGCAACTCTTTGATCCTACAGCCCCGCAGGACTGGGTAAAGAAAGGCCCGGACTACTGTGTCACCAATGATCTGCCTTATTACCAAGGGCGGCTATTTCTGCCACACAAGGAACTACAAGAGCTAGTCATTTCCCGTTATCATGATATCCTAATGGAGGGGCACCCAGGTATTGCAAAAACTGAAGCTAAAATTAAAAGACAATTCTGGTGGCCCACCTGACGAAAGGATATTAAATCATTTGTGATGTCTTGTGGCATTTGCGCCCAAAACAAAAGTCAAAAGAAAAAAACAGCTGGACTTTTACAACCTTTAGACATTCCACCTACACCATGACACACCTTACCGTTCGACTTTATTACCAATCTACCTCCTTGTAATGGGTTTAACACCATTCTAGTTATTGTGGATCTTTTTTCCAAGATGGCCCACTTTATTCCTTTAAAAGGACTACCTTCAGCCTCGATCCTGGCCAAGGAATTCCTCGAAAATATTGTTCGCATACATGGATTTCCGTCCGTGTTGGTCTCTGACTGGAGCAGTCAATTCATTTCACATTTTTGGAAGAAATGTTGTCAATTGGCGATTATCGACCAGTCAACACCCCCAGACCGATGGGGGTCATCCATTCTTTGGATCGCCGAATATGCATACAATTATTCAGTATATTCTGGAACTGGACAAAGCCCCTTTTATACCCTATATGGGCACCACCCTCGAACCTCAGACCTTGACTCACCCCAACACTCAGAAATGCCCGCAGTGGACCATCTACACGCTACGATTACACAAGCCTTTAAGGAGGCAACTGCACATTTAAAACAGGCGAAGGAGAAATATATGAAAGATGCTGATCGGCATAGAAGTGATACTCCACAGTACCAGATAGGGGACCAAGTATGGTTGGCCACAAAACACATACCTCTCAAGGGAACGCTGATCTTTAACCCTAGATATTTGGGACCTTTCTCTATTAAGGCCATTATCAACCCGGTGGCCGTCAAGTTGGACTTACCTGCTAATATGCGAAGTCACCCCGTCTTTCATGTGTCACTTTTGAAGCCAGTGCAACCAGGGACAAGACTAACCAAGCCACCAGACCCCATCCTTATAGACGGGGAACCCGAATTTGAAGTTAAGAACATCCTGGACTCCAAGATGGTGAAGTCAAAACTTTTTTATTTAATCGATTGGAAAGGTTACGGACCACAGGAAAGGTCTTGGGAACCTAGTGACCATGTGCATGCACCTCGATTGGTGAAAAGATTCCACCGGAATTTCCCAGACAAACCAAAACCATGGAGAAGAACGACTTTAGGAGGGGCCTTGGGGGGAGTGCTGTCATGAAGCCTACCCCCGGGGATCCAGACCAGGTCCAGCAACCCCGGAAGCAGGCATCAAGTTATTTTGAGCAAGGCCAAAAACCCCTGCTAGGGGGTGTTTGGGTGCGGCCCTGGCGCCTATTGGCGCCAGGCTCATATGGAGAGTCAGTCCTGGCACCATAGGCGCCAGGCTCATAGAGTAGAATTTACCTGATGCAGACCATGCTGCAAGCTTACCTGATGCAGACCATGCTGCAGAGCTCCAAGCCAAATGAGGCTTGGAAGGGACTATTTTATCTAGGGACTATTTTTTACTCGGGTGGGGCTGGGGAGGAATACTTACCTGGGACTACTTTGGAGGCTATTTAAACCACGCCCGAAGAGCAGCAGACGCTTCGCATTATTCTGCATCCAGCAGCGTAACGCTCACTGTGTCTGCAAGCCTGCATCCAGTCTTCTGCCACGCCCGCCTCGAGTCTGCAGCTCCTAGAAAAAGGGAGGAACAGAAGGAGAAGAGGTTAGAATAAGAGCAAAACCTTCGATCCTTACCTGAATTCCGGATCCACCGTGCCTTCGAGCTGGAAGAAAGAAGCATTTTACACACGCCGCCTCGCCTGCTGCAGCGCCACGCTGAACTCACCGGCCTTTGCAGCATCCTCACGATACACCGCATCCTTCTGCACATTCCCGCCGCACTCTGGCACCTAAGGGGAACACAAGAACAGCAAAGGTGAGCCAAGGAAATAAACAGAGGCAATAGTAACTACCCCCATAGACTTACCTGATTACCGCCGGGGGTACTATTCCTCTTCACGGGTCGGCGCAGTCTCCATTGCATCCTCGCCGTACCCCGGCCCCTAAGGGGAACAAAAGGACAACAAGGTGGGACGAAGGGACAAACAAGGGGAACTCTTCTCACCACAATAGACTTACCTAATTTTACCGCCAGAGGCATTATTCCCCGAACTTCATATTTTCTCTCCACACCTGAATAAGGGAGCAAGCTACAGGTTACATTCTGGCCTTATTTTATTGAACTGTGTAGTATAAGCCAAATCCTTACCTGAACTTCGTCAGCTACCACAAGGAACTCTTCGCTGGGGTCAAGCTGCAAACTGCAAGGAATCGGACAAGAGTGAAAGTCAGACTTGTGAACTCTTACGAACTACATGCTTTTCGGAGTCAATATTGTACTGGAACTCACCAATTCCTTCGAGCCAGTAAAGCAACTGGTTATCAACGTGCCCCTGCGCTCAATGCAGGATAGAGAGCTCATCTTTTCAAACAATCGGAAGAATATCCCTACGGGCCAAGCAAACAAAGCTAGGTGGGCCAGTCCAGTCGTCATCTCGGCCCTACGTGTCACATTGGTGGAGACCGTAGCTGTCCAGTTCAGATCGACGCCATTTGGGAGCCAGGTGAGCGTAACATAATGTGGGCCATTGTTTGAAGGCTTTATGTGATTTAGACATTTTGAATGCGCATTTGGATTTCCTATTCAGGAAGGGGTCAAAGATCTGGTTCATGTCCCCACATAGTATGAGGTTGGGGAAATTGGATGTAAGGATAATCCATTTGATAGAGAGCCAAAAATCTGGATCAGGTAGGGTTGGACCATAAATACACATGATTGTAATGATGTCAGAACCAATAAACAATTTAACCAAGGCCCACCTTCCAAAGGTGTCGGCATCCTTACCCACAAACTTATATGATAGATTTGTATTAATCAGAATAGCTACGCCATTCTTCTTAACTACCGCTGCACTTGCTATTATGTCTTTAACCCAAAAAGATTCGAGTTTCATAGCTTCCGGGATGGAGAGGTGGGTTTCTTGCAAACAAGCAATAGAGGGATTAAACTTTTTCAGATGAGAGATTACCTTATGTCTGTTAATTGGGTGATTGCAGCCCTTAATATTCCATGTTACACATCTAAACACCATTATAGTTTACAAGAATTGCTACTACATTTGCATTGAGAATCCTTAGGGAAATAAGAGGTTATTAAGCATTGTGCGCAAGGTGAAGAATACAACAATCTGTGCCGGCAAATGATTGAATACTCTATGCAGCACCAAGAGTGACCACAACGGGAGAACACAAAAGGGACATGGCAAGGGAAGGGTAAACTTGACCAGAGAGATGGAGAAAGAAGAAACAAAAGCCAGGTGTAGAAGAACATATCAGTGAAGAAACACAAAGGATTAAAGGTGAGAAAGGGATCAAGAACACAAGGAATAGAGAGAGAGATAGAAGCGTTGGAGCAGATGGCACAAGCAGGGCAAAAACAGCCCTGAGAGAAAAATGAGTACCAGGGGCACCCGGCCCACCACTCTAGTGGGTAAATCTTAAAACTGGCAGCATAACGTGGTAGAAAAAAATAGTCATGTACCAGATGTTGATGGGATGATGGGTAAAGATGAGATGGATCCATGTTTTTGGTTTTCAGAGAGCAGATGAATCCTTTGAGACCTGTGGGTTCATCAAAAACTGAAGTGCGACCATCAACCGTTACTTTAAAGGAGCTTGGATGATATAGTCTGTACCTAACATTAAGAGAAACTCCTTCATGCGTTGGGCAGTCTTTTTGGCGACATCTTGGGAGATGTAGATCCTGTTACCATGCCGAATTACAGAGTTTTTCTCTTTGGATTTTGATATGTTGAGCTGTAATTGGGTATACTCTAGTAGACAAAAGATCATAGTACGTGAAGGGCGTTGTAAAGTCGGTGAGCCTCTGGCAGGGCCGATGCGGTGTGCACGTTGAATATTGAGGGGTATTTCTTTAGGTAAATGTAACACCGCCACCAGTAAATTTTGAAGGAAAGAGATGGCATAATTCCCTTCACATCCCTCCGGAAGCCCTGTAATGCGAAGATTATTATGTCTACTTCTGTTTTCCAAATCCTCTTTATTTTTGTAGTTCTTTAACAGATTTTTCTAATAACAGAACTCTTGGGTAAATGTCTTCTGCAAGGCCAATTCTGTTTTCCATTACGGCCATTCTTATTTCAAAGACATTCCACCTTTCATCTATTTGTTGTAATTTCTGGTTGGTGGTTTCTATGAAAGGTTTACGTGACCTTATTTCTTGTAATAATGTCTCAATCGCAGGGTCCATAGGTGTCGGTGGCAGAGGCAATTCACTTTTTAGCCCTTTATTAGTAGTGGCTGCTACTTGTGTTTCCATTGAGGTTATGGGTACCTTTTGGTTATTTTTCGCAGAGGCCATATTCATGCGAGGAAAACATGAAATTTGAGGAAGAAACAGAAGAATATAAATCCAGCCCACAAGGGATTTAGCTATGTGGTGAATAGCATTACTTCCTTGAATGATAATATGTATTATTAAAATGTGCTGTTAAAAGCAAGCTACACCATAAATAGCCTTATCAAGAGGAAAAAGCAGATATTTTGAAAAGTTAATGTTATAAATTGAAGAATTGTGCTTGTATTTCTTTTGTGTTATTGGCATCCACTAGATGACACTGTAGTAAGCTGTTGCTCAGAGAGCTTCCTCACACATGTCAGCTGATGCCTGTAGTCTTGGAAGACTGCGCCGGCACTCGGTAGGAATCTGGAGCTCAGCAGAAAAAGGAGAGAGGATATTTCAAACCTTTGCCAACATCATCGCTAGGTAAGTGTGGCAGGAAATTGGTATAATAACTGCTACAAGATGAATTAGACTTGTGGTGAGCCATAGCTGCACGCCTACACAGCCATTTCCTCTGGCGCCAAGCCATGCCCTCTGCCTCTTATTTCTGAATGCTCCTTCTCCATCTCCTAGAAATCCAACATCTCCCACCCTCGCCCTTCCAGTGGTTGTCCGATGGGGATCAAACCACGTCCCACTCCTCTTTGATCTACATGCCTCCTCATTGGGTAAACTCATTCATCCTTTTACTTTCCTTCCCACCTCTTTGCTGATAACACCCAGATCTTTTTCTCTTTCTGCTCCTTCTGTCCTGATATCTTGGAGCACATCACCATCTATTTGTAATCCGTCACTGGATGACACTGTGCTGTTTGATGTTAAACTCCACCAAGATGGAAGACGTCTTGCTCTCTGTCCACCAATGGTACCCATTCTTACATCTTCTCTCCTGCAGATCTCACCATCGCAGAGAGCTCAGAAACTTGAAGTCCTCTTTTACACTCACGCACAACTCTGCCAAAACTCTAATCTACCCCATTCATCAGCAAACTTGATTTCTGCTTCAGCCTGATTCTGACCCTCCCACTCTACGTTCGCCCACCTTAACAAAGCAGCTTTGGTACAAGTATTCTCTACAACCTACATAGATCTTCTCATACCCCGGCCTCTCACCACCATGCAGGGCTGCATAGCCCCCACTTCCTGGAAGATTGAATCGGCTTCTATTCTCCTACTTAAGTGCTCAGCTCTTCATTTCTCTTCAATTCTCAATGCCATCTCTATCCACTGCATGCTTTATGCCACCTCCCAGTCCTTTTAAAAAAAAATGTTTTACTGGGCCACACCACTGTTCCCCCTGGCATATAAGCCTTCTGGAGTTGAGTAGGCGGTTTGGGGATTAGCTGCTTCTTCCGAGGGCACTTGCCAGTAACCCTTCGTCCGGCCCAAGGTGTAGATGAACGATATGATATGATATGGCATTTGTAACGCGCCTATACACAAGTGTTTCAAGTGTTTCAAGGCGCGACGAGGCAGGGAGGGGGGAACAAGGGGAAGACAGACAACGATCCTACTAGGCCAGGTGTCATTCAGATCGCGCAAGTGCAGGGGTAGTAGGAAGGGAGAAAGTGCAAGGGGAGGGGAGGGGGAAGTGCAGTACAAGGTAAGTAGAATAAAATAAATAAAGGGCCAGCTGGTGGCAAGTGCAAGGTAAGTGCAGACAAGTGCTGGGAACGGGGGCTGTAGGGATACCGAGACAGTCCCGCAGTGCAGGGGTTGCCAGGGAGGCAGTGCAAGTGGAGAGTGGCTGGGCCCAGGACCGAGGTCAGCGAGAGTGGCCAAGTTGCAGATTCGGTGCAGATTCAGCGAAGAATTAGCAGGGGAGAGGGAGAGAGAAAGCAGAAGCAAAGAGGAAGGTTTTGAGGTTCTCCTCAAGTTTCAGGGAGGCAGGAAGGCTGTTCCAGAGGGAGGCCCCTGCCGCGGAGAGAGATCTACCCCCAGCTCGTTGCTTCGAGAAGCGGCTGACCCAGAGGGAGTTGGAGACGGATGATCAAAGGGCTCGGGAAGGAAGATATTTAGGAAGAGAGAGTTGAAGGTATTTGGGCCCCAGGCCCCAGAGGGCCTTGTGGACAATGCAGAGGGTTTTGAACTTTATCCTCGCAGCAACTGGGAGCCAGTGTAGAGACTTCAGTCCTGGAGAGATACGGTCCCTGGGCTTGAGGCCAAGGACAAGTCTCGCAGTTCTGTTCTGGATGAGTTGCAGGGGGCGGAGAGTGGAGGCAGGCAGATTAAGATAGAGGCTGTTACAGTAGTCCAGCTTTGAGAGAACCAGGGCTCGTGAGACAGTGAGCTTCTGGGGGAAGGAGAGGAAGGGAAGAATACCTCTGAGGAGGTGGAATCGTTCCTTACCTAATGTCACCACCAGTTCATCTACCCAGAGCATTGGGTATACATTGAATTTTGATATATTCTGAGACATTGGAAGTAAATACAGAATCTCCACATATTTGCGTCTTTGGGACGAGGACTGTAGGACCTCTTGATTACATCAAGGTCTAGCCTCTTTTTCAGTTCTTCTTTAATAATTTTTTATTCGCATCAAGTAGCCGGTATGGTTTTAGATGTATTATGTTCCCTGAGAGGGTCTGGATTTTGTGGGCAGCACCTTTCGCTTGTCCAGGTTTTGGGGAAAACACATCCGGGTATCTCCTAATCGATCGCTAGTGTTCATGCTGGATGATTGCGAGGAGACCAACTGGCAAGGTGACCCCATAATCTTCGATTGGTGGGGGAGTCTCTGGGGTGGTCTTGGCATACAGAAGCAAGAGTTAGGTATTACTGTTCTCCCTCCACACCTTCAGTTTGTTCACATGATATACCCGAGATGGCTTTCATCGATCGGCTTGCTGTTTCTTGTAGGTGATATAAGATCCAACTTCTGTGATGATGTTAAGTTTGTGCGTGCTTAGCTAGAAGTTTGTTTTGGGTGGTGGGGAGTAATACCATCACTTTGTCCTGCACTTGGAAGGTATGCAAATTGTGTCTTTGTTACATGCCTTTCCTTAACTGGCCTGGGCCTCTTGCATGTGGGTTCTGACCAGAATCTGCACTTTCACCATTTATTCACGTGTATTCTGCATTATTGGATGGCCTGACCTTCCCAATCCTCTTGCATGATATCCAGCACATCACTGGGATTCTGGACGTAAACAATTTTTTAAATGGAGAGAAACCAGTAGAGGATTGGGGTGTCTTCTGCATGGCAAACAGAGCTCAAGGGATCAGATTATCCAAGTTTCTCACATCTTCAATGACCAGCCTTCTTAAAATATGTTCCAGGGTTTGGTTAAACAATCTCGGAAGGCCATCAGTCTGTGGATGGTATATTGAGGTCCGGTGGGTTTTGGCGTTCATCAAGGTTTTCATCAGCTTTGACATGAAACTGCTTCCCTGATCGGTTAGGATTTCGGCCAAGAAACCCTAAGGTATGAGAACCTAGAGGATGGCTTTCTTGGAATACTCCTACGCCCCGTCCCATTTCATTCATCCTTTATGGGCATCCCTCGCAAGGGCCGGGAACTGAACCACTTTTCCACCAGAAAAAGGCATTTCCCCTTTAAATGTACTGACCCGCAGGGGCAGGGCCCGGGGAGCGTGGGCTCCCTTAACCCCGCCCACCTGCTCCACACCCCTTTTCCGCATTGCCGGGAACAGACCACTCCACCAGCGATCCTGGGTGAGGCCTAGCCTCGTAATTCCACACGCTTTTCCCTGATATCTTATCTTAACCTGTCTTTTCTTTCTCTATACTGATTTGGGAACACTGTCCTCCGGTGCCCTAGCTCTATCCCTGGCGCATGTCGGCCCGATAGGCTTTAGTAGGTGCCCGTCGTGCTACGGTTCCTTCCTGACAGCAGATCCCCACGCACTCTGTGTCCGATGCCTTGGTAAGCACCACAGTTGGGACGGATGCTCCGCGTTGCGACTCCCTCATGCCCAGGTTGCTTAAGTACCACTTAAAACTTTGGAGGGAACTGTTTAAGAGGACTCCTCCTCAGAACATCAAGGACTACGTCTGGAGAAAGACACAGAAGGTAGATGCGTTGTTCTCCAAGGCACCCCGCAGCGGCGACTCCTTGCTTTGGAAGCCCTCTGGTGGAAGGGGTCAGTCTGGCCCTTGCACCGTTTTAGGGACCACTGAGGCTCACACACCTACCGGCCTTACTGCAGCCGAAGGGCCTGTGAGGTCTACTACCACAGGGACCCATCCGAGGGGCAGCGCCTTGATACCGGGTCCTTACCTGAGGGGGCGCCTTCACGCAGGACCAGCACTACCGGCCGGGAGGCCGAGGGTGAACAGCTTACCCAGGTGCATAGCTGAGGTGCAGGCCGATCCCGGGAACACGCCAGCTACAGGTCCACATGCTCAAGGCGCAGACAAAATGGCGGCGGCTTGAGACAAAATGGATGCCACTCCTGAGCAGCAAAGTGGGGAAGCCTCTCAGGCAGGTGCAAGAGCCCGCCAGCCCGCTGATCAACAAAGGAGATGTTTTGCTCCTAGGACAGACTGGGTGCCACTGACCCCCGTCACCCAGCCCACGTCTTGTGCCAATATCTCGGGGTCCAGGTATAGTGACCCCATGTATGGACAGGGGCTGGGGAGGCAGCTGGCATATTCACCCCCTGCCCCTGTGCACGATTGCGCAAGCCAGCTTGTCAAGACAGGTTTTTTGACAAATTGATGTCCCTCATGCGGTCCCCACAAATGGGCTCAATTCTCAGGGGAATTATTAAGGACATGTTGCCTTTGCCGGCGCAACCCATGCCAACACAGCCCACGCCTCCTCCTGCGGCCCCGGTGCAGGTCCAGAAGCCCACCGTGGAGGAACCCCGAAAGGTGACTGGCGCCACCCCTCCAGGGTCAGGGGACCAGTAGGACACAGACGAGGAGGAGCAGGATACCCCCTCATCAGCAAAAGCCTTCCATGACAGGATTGCAGGCCTGTCGGAATACCTGGGCATCCCCCAGCCACAGAAGGAGCTCCCCAAAGCAGGAGTTCCGGCGGAGGTCCTGCACATCAGGGGGGAGGCTAGGTCTGCCATCCCCCTACAAAAGAATGTGGAGGCTTTGCCCAAAAGGGGCTGGCTCAAGGCTCACTCCACGCAACCCATCAACAAAAAGCTGGATGCTAGGTGCAGACAAACCGAAGGGGACAGCATACTGCTCTCTAAGCACTTGCTGTCTCTGTCGTCCGTAATCACAGCAGCATCTTTGTATGCCAAGCCCCAGGTTTCGTCATCCAGTACTGCCTCGATAGCCCTCCTGAACAAGGAAGAAAAGACCCTTGAATCATACAGCAAGAATCTCTACTCAAATGCTGGGCTGCACCTTAGGCAGGCAAACGCAGATGCTATCCTTGTTGTGGCTAATCAACGCTGGTGGAGGGAGATCGCAGACTTTCTGCCTGACATCCCTAAGGACAAACAATCCTTTTTCAAAGCGGGCCTAGCTGAGGCCAAACTCATGGCTCAGGACATCATGGAGGCTTTGTTGGGCCACATCGACACAACTAACAGGGCAATCTGTCTGGGGACAGACATGAGGACGATCGCCTGGCTGAAAGATACCCGGTTCAACCCAGATGTGCAGGATAGAATCTTGGACCTTCTGTTTGAGGGGGGCGATCTCTTCCACTCTTCCACTGATGAGCTCTATTAGAAGAAGAGCCGCTCTCTGATTGCAAAGTCTCTGCCCATTCTTACCAAACCGGCACCTAAACTGTTCTCACAGACAGTCCCGCTCAGACAAGGGGCGTTCATTTGGCGGCTTCCACGGGTTCCAGGACCGCAAAGGCAGACAGCCGGACAGGTCCCCTAGTCAGCACAGAGAAAACACCAGAAGGCATCTCATAAGGGGTTCTTCCAGTTCCCCTTCTCTTCATCAGCCTCTGACCAGAATTGATATTGATATTTTATTTCTATCGCGCTCATACACAAGAGTTTCAGAGCGCGACAAGGCAAAGGAGGGGAACAGGGGAGAACAAAACAACGATCTTACTAGGCCCAGTGACATTGAGAACGCGCAAGTGCATGGGTGAGGGGGAGGGGAAAGTGCATAGAAGGGGGAGAAGTGGAAAGTGCGGAGCAAAGGAGAAACAGATAAATAATAAATAATAAAGGCAACAAACCGTGTTAGTGCAGCCAGCAATTGGCAGGTGCTGGGTTTAAGGCAGCAGGCAAGGTAGTCTGATAAGTGCAGGAAGAAAAGGGGGGGGGCTGTATGGGTACAGATATAGACCCCAGTGAAAGGGGTGGCCCGGAGGCAGTGAGGGAGGGTGGCAGGGTGAGCAGGTAACTGGGCCCGGAGGACAGAGGGTGGCCAAGTGCACAGTGCCAAGAGAAAACAGATCAGCAGGGGAGAGGGGGAGCGAAGGCAGAAGCAAAGAGGAAGTTCTTGAGGTGTTCCGGAAATGGTTATCCTCAAGTTTTAGAGTGGCAGGGAGGCTATTCCAGAGGGAGGCCCCAGCCGAAGACAGAGATCTACCCCCAGCTTGTTTCTTTTAAAAACGACTGACCCTGAGGGAGTTAGAGGGGGAGGAGCGAAGAGCTCGAGAGGGGAGGTATTTGCAGAGGGATAGCTGAAGTTATTTTGAACCCAGACCCCAGAAAGCCTTGTGGACAATGCAGAGGGTTTTGAATTTAATCCTTGCATCCACTGGGAGCCAATGGAGAGATTTCAGAGCTGGAGAGATACGATCCCAGGGCTTGAGGCCAAAGACAAGTCTTGCAGTCCTGTTCTGGATTAGTTGTAGAAGGCAGAGAGTAGAGACAGTTAGATTTAGAAAGAGGCTGTTACAATAGTCCGACCTAGAGAAAACCAGAGCTTGGGAGACCATGAGCTTCTAAGGGAAGGACAGGAAAGGCAGAGTACCTCTGAGGAGGTGCAGTAAGAAGCTTGACTTTGAAGTTTGACTTTAAAGTTTGAAGTTTGACAGAAGAAACAATTAGTATGTGTTTAAGGTCCACAGCAGAAGAAGAACCAGGTGGCCCTGTGTGTAGTGTTAGATCCGTCTTCCCTGAATCTTTACCTACCCTTGCAGAAATTCAAGATAGTGACGCCAGTGTTCATTGCCAAGACACTGTGTGGGGGAGACTGGACATGTTTCCTGGACCTGAAGGACACGTATCGCCACATTCTCTATATGCAGCCTCACCGGGCCTTCCTAAAATTCTGGGTCATGGGCCTGCATTTTCAGTACAAGGTGCAGCTGTTTGGGCTAAACTCAACTCCGAGAGTCTTCACGAGGCTTATGAATGCAGTGGCGGCTCTCCTCAGGTCGGAGGGGATGCACGTCTACCCGTACCTCGACGACTGGATAGTCAGGGGTACTTCCCTGGAACTAGTTTGCGATTCAGCGGACAGGCTCTTCTCTACCCTATTCGACCTGGGTTTCTCGATCAATTACAAAAAGTCTCTGCTCGTTCCTACTCAGATGCTAGTGTTTCTAGGTCTTCTATGGGACACACAGCAGCGTAGGGTTTTCCCCACAGGGGACAAGGTGACAGTGATTCGATCTGCAGTCTCCCATTTCCGCAGCAGGTCAATCACCACAGCCTGGTGGTATCAACACCTTCTGGGCGTAATGGTGGCATGTCTCCTGGTGGTCCCGTACACCACGCTCTGCATGATGAGGCTCCAGTTGCATTTCGCAGATTCTTTGGATCAGGAATCGGGTCATCAGGGGGTCCCGGTGTCCATTACAAAACACCTGGACCACAACCTCAGATAGTGGCAACAGGAAGAGAACATTTTGGTGGGCAGACCCTTCCGTCCACCCCCCATAGAAGAGTACACAATTACCACAGATTCCACACTCAATGGGCGGGGAGCCACCCTGGGAGCGCACTCAGTGTAAGGCCTCTCTGGACCTCGACCGACAGGCAGAATCCCATCAACTGGCTGGAGTTTATGGCTACAGTTGGCACTCAGGTCTTTCAACCGACCATGAAAGTCAGGTTGGTGTGCATCCAGACAGACAACATGACCTGCATGTTCTATATCAACAAACAGGGGGGCACCAGATCCCCTCAATTGTGTGCGCTGACCCTGGAAATCTCGAAATGGGCTATCAAACCAGGAGGTGTGGCTCTCAGTGGTCCATCTTCCGGGAGAGTCCAACCTGGAAGCAGACAGGCTCAGTCACCTGTCCGCCGACAATTACAATTGGCAGCAGTCCTTCAGGAGGTGTCCAGCAGATGGGGTCACCCAACAACAGACCTGTTTGCGACAGCATAGAATCGGACGAGTCAACAGTTTGTTCTGGGGAGGAAGGGGATGCAACTCTCTAGGGGACGCACTCCAGATACCCTGGGACGGGATGTGGGCATATGCATTCCCACTCACACCGTTCGTGCACCAGGTAGTGAGCAAGATCAGGAAGTGCAGGAACCTCAGGATTATCCTCGTGGCGCCTCCATGCCAGTGCGCCCCTGCAGCAGGTGTCTCTTCAGCCAGAAATTCTACTCCCCCTCGGGAAGGGTCCTCTACTAGCACAGCAGGGAGGTGCAGTGCTACACACCTCTCCAGAGAGGCTAGCCCTAGTGACTTGGTTCCTGAGCAGCTAACGGTCCAGCACCTTCGGTTGTCCAGCGACAATCTGGAGATCATTCAAAATGCCAGTCGTCAGTCTACATGCAAGCAGTACAAAATAAACTGACAGGATTCTGCTTTTGGGCTAAGGAACATGGGGTGAACCCACTGACATGCACCCTTGACCAAGTCTGGTCATTCTCTGCCTATTTTGCCAGGTCTGGCATCCAGGTTGATACCTGAAGAACGGACCTGACTGCTATCGGTGTGTATAGGAACTCTGACTCTTTTGTCCTGTCTTAGGCCAATCCCGTAGTAAAGAAACACCTGACTGGGTTGACTACGGTAAGCCCCCCACCCCCCGGTCAAGCGCCCGCATCCTGTTTGGGACCTGAATGTAGCCCTAATCGCTATAGCACATAAATCATTTGGACGCCTGGCCACGGCAGACATTAAGTCGGTCACTCTATAGACAGCCCTTTAGTTTGGGCTTACATCAGCTTGCAGAGTAAGCGAGATCCAGCCGTTAGTCGCCTCGGAGCCATACACTAGATTTCACAAAGACATGGTCGTGCTCTGCACACACCCCAAATTTCTTCCGAAGGTGGTTTCATCCTTCCATATCGAGCAGATTGGGCTCCCCACATTCTTCCCGGACTCTAAGAAAGATGCAGAGAAAACGCTCCACTGCCTGGATGTTAGAAGGGCGTCGGAATTCTATCTAGAAAGAACGAAGGGCATCCGAAAGACAGACACACTGTTTGTAACATTTGGAGGCTCTAGGCCTGGGCAGCAGGCCTCCATAGCTCGATGGATGACAGCAGCTATCCAAGAGGCATACAGGCGTAAGGATCCGCCACAGGGCATGCATGCGCATGCAGTAAGAGCTAAGGCGACCGCAGTCACGTTGCAGCTCCACGTGCCCTGGGCCACGCCTTTGGCTTTTTGCAAGTACTACTGCTTGGATGCCAGTGCCAGGGCTGATGCAGCATTTGGCCAATCAGTGCTGTGTAATCTATTTCCCTAGAAGATCAGGCCCTCCTCCCGTGGGGGTAGTCAGTTCTAATTGCCCATACAGGATGAAGGAAAGGGGGCGGGATGTAAGGATAATGAAATGTTGCTCACCGGAGTGACCAACGTACTCCTACTCCATAGTCCCCTTTCCTTCATACGTCCCACCATCCATCGTACTATAATAAGACCAGTAGGGTTGTTAAAGTATAATCAAGCCGACCCATCAAAAGGGGACTGAGGTGTGGTGCCAGTGGGTGGGGTTAAAGGAGCCTGCACTCCCCGGGCAGCGCCCCCGCACGGCAGCAAATTTAAAGGGGAAATGTCTTTTTCTGGTGGCAAAGTGGTTCCGTTCCCATCCCTCGCGAGGGATGCTCATAAAGTATGGAGGAAAAGGGACTATGTACTAGGAGTACGTTAGTCACTCCGGTAAGTAACATTTAATTTATTCCACAAGGGAAAGGATTCTGGATATTTGGTTGCATCTCCAATCTGGAAGTGTCTTATTGTAAGGAACTCATGGTGGCAACAAGTAAGACACCATGCCCATACTGATTCTGAAGGAGGGCATTTATGTGATCGGTAATGACTGCAGTGGACTTGGGATACATCATCTGGTGATATCTTTTGGTAGATTGGACAGCTGGCCATGGACAATGGCCAACTGCACAATCACCTTCCTGACTTCTGCGTACTGTCGGGGCAAGTAGAATCTGCTGAGTAGAGTCTTTTGGTCTTTTCTAACCCCTGGTTCCCCACTGTTGGTTTGGAATGCGCCAACTCCAAAACTGACCTTGAAAACTGCTTCAGTACCAAAGGTTGGCGATAGTGGGTTCCTTCACCTTTTGGATTCACATCAACACAATATAGTCCCTTCTTGTTAATATTATATACTGTTGTCAAGGTTTGGCTCACCGCGGGACCTGAGGTTTCTCAGGACTGAGCCTTCTTCCTGTGCCTCCCTCATTTCTCTGAACCTGGTATCCGCTTCTTCCGTCTCAACTAATGTTTTCACTTCCTCGATTTATGAGGAACTTTTCACATATAATCTGTGCTATCAGTTGGACAGCAAATGATAAAGGACAAATTCCCTAGATTGAATTCCCTCACTTGCACTTCGCTGCAATACTCTTAATCAATGATTTTTATGGATTTCTTATGGGCTAATGCACATTTCACAGAGTTTCTCCTATAGTCACCTCCGGTATCTCCACTTTTAAGCAAGTCTGGATCATGCTCTTGCCCCTTGGTGGAATAATGTCTTCTTCTTCCCCATGCAAGTCACAACCTGTGGCCCTAGGCGTTACCCTGGTGTGGAGACTTGAGCCGCTTTAGTCAGTTTTACTACCCTCAACATTCTGTGTGGCTGTGGGCGACCTCTGTATCGGATTCAGCGAGATTCCACAACAACACTACATGTCAGAAATTGCCTCAATAAAACATCAACTCCCAAAGCCGGTTCAAGGGTATTTATCAAGTTTTGTGACATGGCACTAAGGGCCTTCCCTTTCTCTAGTCCAGAGAAAGGAAGACTCTCCCTAACTCAAGCATCCATATTCCCCAGGTTAGTATCTATTGTGCGTTTACCCCTATTGTCTAGTTCTGAATGGCTGACTTTGAGGGCCTTAGGGTAAAAGCTTTATCTAACCATCTGCTGAGACTTCCTAGGTGGGAACTACACCACCATTGGCTGGTTTCAATGGTTTGTGGGGTTGTGTCTTCCAGACACACACACCCCAATCTTTCTCCTTCCCTTCACACCATGATGTTCCTCTGCCTACCTCTCACCACTGTTCTACCCTCCTTCACCCAATTTTTCTCCTAGTTCTTCCTCCTCTGTCACTGCAATGTACCTTTCTTTTTCTACTACACCCTATGATGTTACTCCTTCCTACTCCTCTGCTACTCTACCCTCTCCAGTATTACTCCCCCCACTACTACTTTTCCGTCTCCACTCCACCTCTCCCCCTCT
Source organism: Ambystoma mexicanum (assembly GCF_040938575.1). Lineage (NCBI taxonomy): Eukaryota > Metazoa > Chordata > Amphibia > Caudata > Ambystomatidae > Ambystoma > Ambystoma mexicanum. The sequence goes on along the minus strand of NC_090933.1, from coordinate 19,059,593 downwards.
CCCTACTTCTACTCAGTCACACTCCTTTCACACTGTCACCTTCCACTCACCCTCTACACTTTCTTGAACACGCTCCCACCCGCTTTACATGCACATTAGCAATACATTACCACTTGCTCTCAACCAATACCTCTCCTTCTCTGAAAATCGCTTCCACACTCCAGTATACTGTTCTTCCTCCTTCTGATTTATTGGCCTGCACAACCACTATCCTTAAGGTGTGACACAGCACTCTCCAAAAAGTATGCAAGCCTCTCAAAATGGTTGAGTGGCAGGGCAGTCAGGCTTAACCCCAGGAAGGGAATGTAAGCTGAGACAAAGATGCAGTTTGTCCACACTCTTATCCATAGAAAATACAACACACTTCTATACTGAAATCTTTTTATGTTACATATAAATAGACTTCTTTTTAGAGAAGTAGTTTAGTGCACATTACAAAAAGCCCCAGTACTATAAAAACAATGAACGTCATTTAAGACAGTCGACAGCCATGTACTGAAATATGGGTTCGCTATCTAAAGGCAGGTACACAACATATAGTATTGTAGTTGTCATTTATATAGCGCTGCCTCCCAGTTTGTATGGCCCAATGCGCTTTCTGGTTGGAACGCCCTCAGGGTCCTAAATCCATCTACGGGAGATTCTAGGAGTTAACTTTAAGATACGTGTGTGCATTCTGCCAAGTTAAGGTTTAGGAGGGCTAGCTAGGCTCCAGTAAGCATCCCAGAGTTTAGGCACGTGGGTGGGTGCTGTTGGTGGTTAGGATATAGTGTTAGTGCAGGATACTTGATGTGTGCCCAGCTAGACCAACATTTTTCATAGATTGTCCCTGTATACTAATGGCAGAGGTTTTGAGGCATGTGGGTTGTTTCAGTGAGGACAACTATGTGAGCTGCTAGACCGGATTTACATAGCCATAGCGGCATTCTATAGTGCATGGATGGTTGGCTGTGCTTGCGGCATGTGTCCACAGACGTGGTGCAGTTAATACATAGCTTAAGCTTGGATGGGGTTCATTTTCGATGTCGCTTTTCCTTGTTCCAACGCCATTGGCTGGTCTAGCCTGCTGGGGGCTCCCTAGATTGAAAGCCTGAGCAGTAGGTGGGGGCCGGAGGGGCTGGAGGATGAGTTGTCCTGGTGTGCTGCTGGCAACTCTGCCGGCATCTGCGGTGGATTGGGGGGATAGGTGTGTTGTCGGGTTTGGGCCAGTTTTTATGTAGACCGGTTAATCACATCATGGAGTGTGAGAAGATTCAAGAGGAGGAAGGGGCAGAGCCAAGTTTTGAAGGCCTTTTTCAATGCCAGATTTTTTTCAATGTTGTGGATGTGGAGGGGCAGAGGGTTCCAGATGGTTGGAGCTTGGATGCAGGAGGAGGATCTGCCCAGTCTGGTGCAATTATAATGGGGGATAACTAGATGGAACGCTGTGCTGGATCTGAGTGTCTTGGAGGGGTGGTAGCGAGTGAGTTTGTCCTGGGGGAATTCTGGCCCAGTGTTGTGGATGGCATGGTGGGTGATGCACATGGCTTTAAAGGTACATAGTCGACCAATAGGGAGCCAGTGGAGGACTCTTAGTTTAGGGCTGATGTGTTCTTTGGGAGGGAGGTCAATGAGTAGGCATGCCGCAGCGTTTTGGATTTTTTGCAGTTTGCTTAGCTGGAATGACCTAGGTAAAGGCAGTTTTCATAGACCAAGCGGGAGAGGATGATGGAGATGATGGCAGATAATCTGTGAGGATATGTGAGGTATGGAAAGATGCCCCTGAGGATGCATAGGTGGAATAAACAGGTTCTGCATATGGAATTGATGTGTTGGTAGAGCAATAAATCCATGTCCAGCATGCATCCAAGGTTTTTTATCTAGGTGGAGGTTGCCAGTGGGGGGCCTAGCGAGTGAGGCCAGGGGATCAGCTGGGGAAGGAGCATGGTTTTCCCAGAGACTAGGATTTCTGTTTTCCCAGGGTTGAGGATGAGGTGATTGGTCGTCATCCAGTAGTCGATGTCCGAGAGACAGAATGACAGATCTGGGCATGGGGGGGGGGGCCAGTGATTTAGGGATTTTAAGGATGATCTGGGCATTGTCTGCATAGTTGTAGCAGGTGAGATTGTGGGAGCAGATGAGCGCGGGGAGAGGGTCCAAATAGATATTGAAGAGGGGACATGGAGATGCTCCATGTGGGACCCCTTTAAGTACCGGGCAGGATGCAGAGGTGAAAGGGTGGAGGAGCATTATTTGTGAGCGATTAGAGATGGAGGAGATCCAATTGAGGGCAGTGTCTTTGATTTTATTTATTTTGTATTTATTGGGTTTTTATAATGCACCTATACACAATGGGCCTCATTACGAGTATGGAGGTAGCCATGCCACTTTTAGCGGCATGGCTACCCCCATACTGGGTTCTGGGTTCCAGGAATGAGAAATTACTGGGCCATTCCGACATTGGAGGGCCCGGTAATTCCCTTTCCTGGGACCCGAACTCAGACATCCCCATTCCCATTTGAGCCCCGATAGGGCTCAATGGGAATGGGGAGGTTGCTAACAGGCCCGTTAATGACAGGCCCGTTGTTAGCATCTTGGTCTGCTAGCGGGTCACGCTAAGGGTGGCTGGTTTTACCAGACGTCCTTTGCGGCACCCGCAAGCAGACCTCGTAATGAAGCGGTATAGGGTTAACGGCGCTGGCAGCTCTACCGGCACCGTTAACTCTCTACCGCCTTCCTCGTAATGAGGCCCAATGTGTTTCAAGGCACAACAAGACAGGGTTGGGGGCGTTAATGACAAACAGAAACGGTCCTACTAAGTCTTGTGACATTCGGATTGGGCAAGGGCACTGGAGAGAGGAGGGCAGGAGTGCTGGAGGGTTATGCGAGTGCCCAGGGAGGCCAGGTAAAAAGAGCCCAGGGAGGAGAGAGTGCAGGGGCAGAAAGGTCTACTTGCTAAGTGCGAGGAACAGGCTGGAAGGCCGTAGGGGGTGCAGGCCCATCCAGGCTAGTGCATGGGGAGGGAGCCCAGAAGAGCAAGTGCAAGTGGGGGAGCAGAGGAGACCAAGTGCAGGGGTAGACTGGTATGGGAGGGCCTGGTGCCCTGTAAGAATCTGAAGGAACCAGGCAGCCAGTCAAGTGGCAAAGGGGGTAAAATCTGCAGGGGAGAGGAAAGAAGAGAAAGGAGGATCTTGAGAAGCTTCCAGAAATTAAGGCGATCCGGCTCAAGTCTTAGAGGGGCAGGGAGGCACATGCAGAGGAAAGAGAGCTACCCCCCACTCTCCATTTGGTGAAGCGTCTGATCTGCAGAGAGTTGGAGCTAAAAAGCTAAAAGACCCAAAGGACTCTAGCAGGGAGGTATTTAGGGAGAGGGGGTTGGATGTAGCGGGATCCCAGGCCCCAGAAAGCCTTTTTGAAGAGGGTTTTGAACTTGATCCTTGCAGCAACCGGGAGCCAGTGGAGAGATTTTAGGGATGGAGCGATGCGGTCCCTGGGCTTGAGGCCAACTATAATTCTTGCAGTCTTGTTAGTTGAAGAGGCTGAAGGGAGGAGTTAGGTAGGTTGAGGAAGAGGCTGTTACATTAGTTCAGCCATGAGAGAACCAGAGCTCTAGAGACATTCAGTTTCCGGGGGAAGGTGAGGAGAGGAAGAATGCCTCTAAGGAGGTGAAGCTGAAAGTGAGCCTTCTTGGTCAGGTCTGTGATGTGAGAAGGATAGAGAGTAGTCAAATATGACAACAAGGTTTTTTTGCCTCACAGGAGGGTGAGAGGATGGGGCCCATGGAGGGCAGTCTGAGTGTAGGGGGAAAGGAGGGAGCTGGAGTCCAATGAGAAGGATCTCAGTCTTACTGGGATTAAGGCAGAGATCGCTGGCAGTGCACCATGCCTCAATAGCAGACATTCGGGTATGAGCGATGAAGAGGAGGAGGCAGAGAAGGGAATCTTCAAGGAGAGTTGCGCGTCGTCCGCATAACACTGGAAGTTAGGCGAGAAGGCAGATAGCAAATGGGCTAGGAGGGCAAGGTAGATGTTGAAAAGCCAATGTGAGAGAATAGAACCCTGAGGAATACCACAGGTAGAGAGTAAGATGGAGGAGAGAAAATGGCCCAGTTGAACCTGGAAAGGTCATTCAGAGTGTAAGGTCAGCCAGTCCAGAGCTAGGGCTGTGTTGCCAAGTTTGTCATGAGCTGATTTATTAGGGTGGCATGATCGACCATATCAAAGGCAGAGGAGAGGTCAAGAAGGATGAGAACAGAAGGAGAGTTTGAGTCAAGATTAGAGAGCAAGTCTTCACAGGTGTTAAGGAGTCCAGATTCTGTGCCTTTGGCAGCTCAGAAGCCAGACTGGTGGTCATGGAGACAAACAACAGATTCAGTGTGGTGGATAAGCTGGGAGATGGCCAGTTCCTCCAAGAGTTTGCCCAGGAAGGGGGTAATGGAGATAGGCCGGTAGTTAGCCGGACAGTAAGGGTTGGCAGAAGGTTCTTTGAGGAGAGGGTGCACAAGGGAGTGCTTGAGGAGTGAAGGGAAAGATCCAGTGGCAAAGCAGAAAGCAACATGTCTAGGAGACTGGTCAATGGTATTGTAGGCTGCAGAGAGGTCAAGAAGAATTGAGTACAGTGCATCCTTCAACATCTGCTGTTCTTTTTAGGTCTTCCCAAACAGACACTAGGGAGGTCTCTGTTCCTCGCAGGGGTCTGAAGCCAGATTGGGCTGGGTGAAGGAGGTTGTTAGGGAGAATTCTCACTTATGGCTAATTTCCCTTACCTAAAGAGTCCCCCAGCAGCTTTGCTGGATTTGAAGGGTTTGTTTCTTTTTACCTGCTAAGAGTGAGACTCTCTTTCCCACCCTTAGGTATCTTTACTATGTGTGTTCTAGGCTATTTTTGTGTTTAATGCCTATGGGATCTTTTCTCTCACCCATAGGAACCATCTTTATGCACATGTGTTACACTGCAGCCTCCGTGCAGTGACACAGGGGTGTCGTAGCGACCCCCAAACATAGACTCCATACCCACTTTACTAGTCGATCTCTATGAACTAAACCAGTACACCCCATCTTAATATGGAAGTACTGGAAAGGGTTAATAGTTGTTCCCGTATTTTCATTTTCGAGAGGGTACCTTAAAGTCCCCTATATTTCCCTATGGGATTTTCCCATTGTTCGAGGCTAACCCTTTTACTGACAGCCTCTAACATACCACCGGTTTATTTTCTTATTAACTTTACTCCGGTAGGTTTTATTTGCCAGAACTTTGATATAATTTCTTTCTCGTGTCTTACTCTACACTCCTAACCCAGGTCGGGATTCCTTTGTTCGTTCTTTTGGCAGGCTTCTGCCAGGAAGCCCTCCTATCGGCGCCTCTGAGTCTGAGGTGGGTCTGTTTGTTTGGGAGGGGGAGAAGAACCCCTGGACAGATTTGCTGCAGCAACTCAGGTCGCACTCTTACCTGATAGGCTGGAGGGTCGCCCGCCAAGAAGACCACTCCACTGTGTGAGTGACTACTAGGCTGTATGAATGGGTCTCTTTCTGCATAAAAGCAGGGTCTTGAGGACTGGAAGAGCAAGACGTCGCCACTGGAACTACGGAACCTAAGGGGAGAGAAGCCACAGACATCTTCAGCATCTACACCACCGGTGAAGCCCTGCCGGATCGTCTCACCACTTTTCTTCCACACGACGAGAGGAGATCTTCAGCGAAAGAGCCTCCTTCCCTTGAGCTGCTGGGGTCAATCAGTTCACCTATTTTTTCCTCGGATCTGCCTTGGTCGAATTGACAGTGCCCAGCACTTGGAGACCGGATAGCCAGGCAGCTATCGACCCGGACCGCGATTAAAAGGAGCGTACCTTTAAACTTTGTTTGGCAGCACCGTGGCTGGTTTCATCCCTGGGTAGTGCAACTAAATCTTTGTGGTACGAACGGATACCAAAGGGGATTTATTGCTCTCACATGTAGTCCTAATCCGGTGTAGTGCTCCCTAAGGGAACTGCACTGGATTCTGCCTAACAGAGGTTGTTAGATTCAGTGAAGTGACGGTGTTGCTTGTATGCTGTTCTGTCCATAGGATTTGGCCATGAAGCGGGTGTTGGAAGTGGGCCGGTAGTTGTAGGGAAGTAGGGAACGAGGGGGTCGAGTGTAGATTTTTTGAAGAGGGGTTTGATGTAGGAGGTTTTTAAGATTTACATGAGACTTCTCGATGTTAGCGAGTGGTTAAGGATTGAGCGTGTGATACTGCCAGCACAGGTTGAGGTTAGGATATTTTTGAGGAGGTATAGGCGGGCAAGGGTCCTCAGGGGATCCTGATGGGTGGCTTTGTGCTAGGAGCGAGAGGAACTCCTGGTGTGAGATGGAAGAGAAAGAGGGGAAAGGTTTGCATCAGGAGTGAGTTTCGACAGGAAATGGGAGGTGGGCGGGGGCATTATTTCTATTTTAGAAATGATGTCGGAATGTCTGACGATGTTGTGAAAGTGTTCTGATAAGGCATTGCATAGGGATTGGGAGTTGGGTGGAGGGGGGGTGGGTTTTGAGCAGCCTGGCAATTTGAATTCAGTGACGATTCTATGCAGTTCCTTGCTTGGATTGCAAGAGGTAAAGATTCTGTTCCCATAGAATGCTTTTTTGGTTTTTATGATTTCCGATCTGTAGGCCTTTGTTAGCCTTGCTAGGCCGATTTTGTTTTGAGCGGTAGCGTTGGTTCTCCAGGTCTTTCCAGATGGTGCTTCAGGGTTTTTAGATATTTGAGGTTGGTAATGTACCACCTGTGTGTGTGGTCTGATCTCTGGGATGTCAGTTATGTTGGGGTAAGGGGAGTTAGGGTGCTGGAGAGCTACTGGTTGAAAAGTTGGATGGGGGTGGAGGGGTTTCCAGGAGGGACAGATCTGGGAGTGAGTTGAGGAGGGAGTTAGCCAGATATGGGGTGATAACAACTTTGTTCAAGATTGGGGTGAGAGGTGAGTGGGATGGTGGTGGCCACATGTGGCCTTGGGCGGGGTTCGTGGTTGAAAGTTGAACAGAGAAGAAGATTGCTGAGTCCATGTTAGGGGGCGTGGAGGCAGTGTGGATATGATGTTTGTGGCGCTGAACACTGCATCAAGGGCGTGGCCTGCAGTGTGGGTTGGCAGAGAAATGCATTGCCAGGTTGAGGGCTTCTAGGTTTTCTGTGAGTGAGCGGCTCATGTGGTTTGAAAGGAAGGCAAACCAGATTTTGAAGTCACCTAGGTCTGTAAATGAGTAGGAAGATGCTGCAAGAGCCACACTGATGAGAGCTTCGATTATCCTGATACCTTCCACTGCTTTGACCAAGAACAAATTAAGAATATAAAGATGTTCCATAAAAGCAAAGCATGTGTTCAATGCAGTTGAAAAATCTTTTTTAAATGCACCTTTCTTATGTCCACAATGCCCTAGGGAAGATTTGAGGTTGATATGATTTTGCCATATGATATGATATAGGTTATGTATAACGCGCTTAATGCCCAGAGGTTTCTAAGCGTGGATCCGGGGATCGAGCCTGTGTTGCTCCGCGTCGTCTTGCTTCCAAGGCGAGCATGTTGTCCATGAGCTATCCTCCCGAGACTATCCATACCGTGCTTGTGCGTTCTGAGGCGCCTCACTATCTGCAAACAATTAACCGGATGCTTGGACTTTAACACAAAACAGAGGCAATTTCCAAACTCAACCAATAGATGGCAGGATAATTCACAGCATGCGGGATCTAAAGAAGTGTGTTACCGAGTGATCTCCTAGATATGAATTCAGAGGCGAAGCTCTGGCATTTTCCGGTACTTGGAAATTCCTAAATTGGTGTGCCAGTCATTATAGTGACCCCAATCGTGGGGCTGCTGCTTGAATAGTGTCAATAAATGTGCCTGCAAACACAGCCTCCTCAGAGACCCATGCTCCTGCAACCCGCCTCTTCACAACTCTTCTATGAACTCCTCTGTTGCTTACACCTGATATTCCTGAAAGTGAAGCTACGCCCCTCTTTGTTTGGAGGGATCCTCTTCCAAGCTCTTGCCCCCCCCCCCTCCCACCGCAGCAGGGACAGCTGGAGTCTCCTCTTCCGCAGCTTGTGTGTGCTCCCCTCAGCTTCTGGTGCACCTGTACTCCACCAGACATGGGTGTGCCTGCTGCACTGCTGAAACTCCAACAAAATCCACCTACCAACTCTTAACCACTGCCATCAACGGATGACTACTAGTCCTCCCCAATCGGGACTACGAGCGATCCACGTTCAACCAGTGCATGCAGGCCCCCCATAAAACCGTTAGTCAATTAATTTTAGGTCTCCAGAGAAAGATTACATATTGTGACTTTGCACATTTTAGTGACGACGATGGGTGTATATCATCGCAATTCCGGAAAGATCTCCTCAAGAAGCCCCTCCCACTGAAGGAAGTTTCAGACTTAGTGAGAATATATGAAAGGGTCGACACGCAAGCAGCCAACATCGAAAGCCCAAAGAAGTCGGGACACCATAGCTGCCATGGCATCGAACCCGCAAGGGCAAACCCGATACTCAAGCATGACAGCCCGCCAGGACTCATGGAACAGCAATCGCCGAAACCCTCCCGAAAGACAATGTTACAGTTGCGGGTTACAATTTCCGCACAAGGGCCAATATCCAGCCCTGGGTCAAATATGCATGCGGTGCGGCCAGGAGAACCATTTCCAAATCATGTGCTGGGGAAAAAGCACAACTACTGCCGGCGTATAGACCCACCCCGCAGTCATCACCCAACAGAAGATACAACATACTGAGACCTCCCAATACACGGCCATACCTAGAGAGAGATGGCACAAGACCGAATTTCGGCAGAAACACAGCGACATACCCGACACATGCAGGATTTATACGAGCCATGGAAAACATAGAAGTCGACACACCCAGTGGACCATTTGAGTCACCAGATCGCACTTTCCATCCTCAATAAAACTAGGTGGAAGACCAAAGACACAGGAGGGAGACCTCCATGGAAGACCCATATGAGAACCCCCCCAGTTGAAGAAGAACCCTTGAGTACAGAACAGTACTATGAGTCGACAGTCACAGCAGAGAGTACATCAGACTTATTTATGACACTTCTAATGATAGTATTGCCCCGAAAGTGACACTGCACATAAGAGGACTCCATACCCTGTTCCTCATAGATACGGGAGCCACTGTGAATGTAATGAATGAGAAAACCTATGAGACCATAGAGGTCATGTACCCTCTACAACCATCCCAAGCCTGCTTCTTCCAGTGGGGTGCAACCCGGCCTTCACAATCCAAAGGGTACTTCGGGTGTAATCTGGTTCATAGAGGACAACGCGTCCCAGACACAATACATGTCACAAACAGCCCAGTAACTGGAAGGTGCCTTCTCAGCTACAAAACTGCCACTGCACTACAACTCATCAATATACGATACGACCAATCTAAGACAATACAAGGCCTTCCCCTGCAAATCCACACACTACAGGCCCTGTCACGAAGGGAACTAGACATCAATGAACTGAAAGATCCATTTCTGAGCCTGTTTCAGGGTGTCGGCATGCTAAAGGACACTGTGATCCAACTACACATTGACCCCATGTTACGCCCCGTACTGTAACACCCCCGGAGAATAGGATTTGATCTAAGTGTCACATGAGCTACAGCTGTTACCCGAAAATGACATAATCGAAAGAGTCGACGGACCCACCCCATGGGTGTCTCCCCTGGTAGTAGTACCCAAGTCAGATGGCGCCTCCGTCTCTGTGTAGACATGCAGATCCCTACCACCGTGATCCAGAGGGAAAGACATCTGGGACCCAACATTGAGGACATGCTGGTCAGACTTAACCAAGCCACCCGGCTCTCGAAGTTTGATTTGAACCAAGGATACCACCAATTAGTCATCGACCCAGAATCCAGACCCATCACCGCCTTCACTACACATGAGGGCCTCTTCCGGTATAAACTTCTTAACTTCGGCATATCCTCAGCAGCCAAAATATTACAGGAGACCATCCGACGGCTAATCGCACCGGTCACAAACGCTATCAATTACAGCGATGACATCTCGATATTCGGCATCACCCAAGAGCAACACGACGACGCCCTGCGGCAAGTCTGCACCATCCTGCAGGACAGTGGTCTTACCCTGAACGGCCCGAAGTGTGCCGTAAACAAGCACAGCCTGCGTTTCTTCAGACACATATTTTCCAACCAAGGGATCAGAGCAGACCCTGAAAAAATCAACACCATTGCAAATCTGGAGGCCGCGAAAGACGTGACGGAGCTATAGTCTTTCCTGGGAATGGTGGCCTACTGCGCCCGCTACCCGCCACACGACGCAACGCTATCCAGCCCACTCAGACAGCTTGTCAAGAAAGATCTCGCCTTCACATGGGATACATACTGTCAAGAAGCTTTCTAAGCGATCAAACACGAACTGGCCAGCGACCGCCAAGCGGCATACTTCATCCCTGACTGGGACACCGAAGTCACAGTGGATGCCAGTCCAGTTGGGCTCTGGGCCATCCTAGCCCAAACAGATCCGAGAGGGAAATCTGAAAGGCCCATTGTAGCCTACTCCAGCAGGGCGCTTACTGTCATCGAGCAAGCCTACTCAGAGCCTCGCCGCAGTGTGGGCATGCGAGAGGTTTCACCACTTCGTCATTGGGAGAACATTCATCCTCATTACAGACCACCAGGCCCTGCTTTCCCTCTATGGGAACTCCACGATCAAGATGCCACCTTGACTAGAGCTGTGGGGCATTAATTTGCAAGAGTATAGCTACACCATTGTCCACAAGCCAGGGGGGAGGCCAACCCCGCAGACTTTCCCGGCATCCCGGCGGGACACCCAAGAGCAACATGCAACTGGAGGCAGAAGCATACATTGCGTACTTGTCTCTCAACGCCCTTCCTCCAGCCATCACGAAAGACCTATTCGCTGAGAGGAGCAAGGCTGACCCCACCATACAAGCGGCCATCCAGCTCACCAATGCCAACAGGTGGCAGCAACTGCCCATGGAATGTTTTGAAAACGGGGAGGTGGAAAGGAGAGACTTACAGACAATAGCAAGGATACAAGGCAAACTAGCCACAACAAGTCAAGGAACACTGCTCAGGGCCACCTGACTAGTGGCCCCCACGAGTCTCAGGAAAGCCCTGATTATCATAGCACACAAAGGACATAGGGGAATCGGGAATACAAAGAAAGTTCTGCGGAACCAGTTGTGTTTCCATACATGAACACGATAATGGAAGACCCACTGAAACACTGCACGTCCTGCCAAGTGACCGCACCAAACAGATGCCCATGTCCACTCCAAACAGTCCCGCTACCTGATGGGCCCTGGCAGAGGGTGGCAATGGACTTTTATGGGCCAGTAGAAGACGGAGGCCACCTTTTAGTAACCATAGATGAATACTCCCGGTTTCCCATGGTCAAGCACGTCCTGTCCACAGCCTTGAACCATGTGATGACAGTGGTAGACGAGCTGTTCAGCGAGTAGGGTGTCCCCAACATAGTCAAAACAGATAATGGCCCACCGTTTCAGGGACAGGGCTCAAAGAAGTTTGCAGCGCATTTCGGATTCCACCATCAAGGGATCACGCCCCTATGGCTGCAGGCCAATGGCATGGTGGAGAGATTCATGGCCACAATAAAACAAACTCGCCAAAAAGCAGCCGCAGACCTCATGTCCATGCCACAAGCCATCTCACAAATGCTGAGGAGTTACCGGAATACACTGCATGAAGCGACCATACACACTCCCACTGAACTTATGATACGATACAAACCCAGAACCCGTCTCCCGCAGCTGGAAGATTACACACCTGCGGAAGATGACGAGATTAGAGAAAGAGAGGCAGAGAGAAGGAAGAAAGTCAAGGAATGGACAGATTGCAAGCGCAAAGCCGAAGAACACCAACTCCCAGTGGGCGAGGTTGTACTCGCCCGACAGAAACAAACCAGGAAGACGGACACCAGGTACAGGCCAGAGCCGCTGATGGTCACAGAGGTCAAAGGGCCAATGATTATGGCCCTGGGCGACGAATGGGAGATAACCCGGAAAGCCTCGTTCTTTCGCAAGATGTTCCAAAAGGACATAAAGAAAGAGACACTTGTCGAAGAAGAAGAGACCGGCGTGGAACTGCCTGAGGATCCCCCACCAAGATCCCCCAATGAAGAGATCCCTGGGGCACCCGGCCGCCCCCAGAGAACCATCCGCAAGCCCGCACGTCACATCGAACAGATGTAGGCCACAAACTCCTTTCATAAGTAAGGGGGGGGGTGTTCTGGGTGAGCAAAACACGGTCCCTTTAAGGAAAGGGAGCCAAGAGGTGCGGGAATGAACTGTGGGAGGAAGGGGGGGGGTCAAGGAAGAGGAGTTTAGTTTGTAGGAGTTAAATAAAGAGTTATGACTTGCGTGACAGGCTCCCGTGTATTTTTTGTACGAGTGCACAAGATACCCCACAACATCTATGTCACTGGATCCATTCCTCTGTCACAAGTGGCTCTGTGCAAAGTTCTTGCACCAGAAACTGTGGCTTGAAGCAATCCCAACGTAATAACTCACCTATGCACCCTCGAACCGTGGACCCATGTCCTCGCAGCACAGCAGTCTTTTCCACTCATTTGTGCTCATTAGACTCCCAAACTATTGCCAGGCCATTCCGTCCGTGTCTTTGGGGTTTGCCTGCACCCCACCTCATCCGCCAGAGGGCCTCTGGTCATCATATCAGAGCCTGGCACTCCTCTGGTGAGCACCCTCGTCACCAGCTCAAAGCTTGCCACTTCTGCAGCTTTCCCTAGACACAGATAATACTTTACCCATTAACCAGAGGTTACCTATTGACTTTCTCTCGTTCATTCTTATCGACAAACCTGTGTATGTAAACTTATCACCGTATCTGAATATTTGACTTATCTGTGAAATGACATTGTGTACTAGTTTAGATTGCTGTTATGGCTTTTAGATGCTGTTTACTGTGTTTATATACCATCTAACGTTGAGTACTTACCTACATTTTAGATATGTCCTTTCTTTCAGTATCAATTGTGAGAACCCTTCTATTATTGTGTGTTTGTGTCTCCTAGCTTTACTATAGTGCCACCATTCTCCCAAAATGAGGTTTAGTAGAGTAGAGTCATCTCTGTCCGGTTTCCAGCCTGTAGCCTACAGGTCTCTCGGTGCGTGCACCGTCCACCGAGCTATAGTACTCCTACTGTGGCGAAGTTGCAGAGAATGACGGTAAGCCAACCTTGTAACATGGAAAGAAATCCAAAGATTACTGGAGCCAACGATGATGTCGATGTCCCTGTTACTTTTATCAGAACTCCCCTGTCAAAGCTCAGAGACAGCTGCAAAGAATTGAATCAACTACCACACATGTTGTATCGTATCACTGCCCACACCAGAGGCGGTGGAGTGGCTTTCATTCATAAAAACTCTCTCGGTCTAAGAGTGTCGACCAATTCTAAACTTGAATCAGCTGAAGTACTCTGTCAAACTACCACTCACGCCCAACCAAACCGCCACCCTCCATCTTATGTACAGACCCCCAGGTCCATCCTTTGTTGGCGAAATGTCCACCCTTCTTCTCAACAAAACTAAAACCAACTCGCAAATTATCATCCTAGGTGACCTTAATCTAGGACTTGGTGACCCCAAAGACTCTACTGCATCTGACCTGGAGAACGCACTGACCGACCTCGGCTTCACCCTGCACATTCAAGAACCCACCCACTACTAAGGGGGGACTCTAGTCTGGCTAGCCAGTTCCATCTGTAATATTAATGTCCTCTCCAATACCCCCTGTTTATGGTCTGACCACCACATCATTACCTTCAATATTGAAGCAGCCCCGCATTCCCTGACTATATTAGCTCCTGCCCTCCCCACTAGAAATAAAAGGGACATAACTAAGGAGAAACTACTCCCACTGTTACTCCCCTCACTCAATGCTGCCTCCTATTGCTGCACCGACCCTACATCCCTAGGCAGACACCTATAATCACAGCATGCTCACGGCCATAAATTCTATCGCCCCTATCAAACTTAGAAAGCCCAAACCACGTGCACATCTCAACTCCTGGTTTACACCACAGTTAAGAGTGCTCCGTGAAGCCAAACGCTGTGCTGAAAATCGCTGGAAAAGTCACCCCTCTGACGAGCATGAAGACGGTTTCATCCTTGCCTCCATCACATACAAAGATGCTGTATCACTGCCAAAAAGGAGTCCCTTAATAACCGTATCCTGCAAGCAGACTCGAACACAAAAGAACTCTTCAAAATTTTAAAAGAACTCGAATCTCCAGCCACCCCCCCTGACACTTGCAATAAAGACAGCAAATGGGGTGCCAATATCCAATCCGCCCTTCTGAATAAAATCTCCACTCTACAATCTAAAATCAAAGACAAACAAGACAGCCTTAAGATGGACAACCGTCCACCCACTCCTGCAAGGATCGCCCCTCTTGATTCTCTAATATTAAATCTTTTGCCTTCTCCCCACCCACCATTGCTGAGGTAGAAGACATCATCAAGAGAATCAAACCCTCAAACTGCCAAGTTGATCCTTGGCCCGCCTCTATCATCAAGGACTCTGCCCACAACTTGGCCCCATTCATCACAGCCTTCATTAACTCCTCTTTTAAAACAGGCACTGTCCCCGACAACCTCAAGGATTCATGGGTGCTCCCACTGCTTAAAAAACCAACCTTAGACCCTAGCATACCCACTCATTTCAGACCCATAACCACTGTCCCGTTCCTGCTTAAGATTCTGGACCGTGCGGCATACCTGCAGGTCCAAGACTACTTGGAATACAATAATCTCCTCGGCCTAAGGCAATCTGGATTCCGACATGGGACAGAAACGGCTGATTAGATTTAAAAACCCAAATTGAGGTCCTGAAAGATAATGGGAAACTAGCTATGCTTCTTCTCCTAGTCCTTTCTGCAGCTTTTGATCTGGTCAATCACCAAATCTTATGCCGGCACCTCCATTCTGCTGGCCATTTCTCTGAATCAGCCTCGGCTTGGATCATATCCTTCCTGAGTAACAGATCCATGAGGGTCTTCTCACCTTCCGCAGCTGCTGACCCTGCTCCAATTCACTGCGGCGTTCCCCAAGGATCTTGTGTGTCACCCACACTCTATAACGTTTTCACTAAACCGCTCTTTGATGTACTTGATTATCTGGGTGTCTCCTATACCAAATATGCTGACGATACCCAGATACTCATCCCCATCACTGGCGACTATTTAGTTGACACCAAGGCCTTGAACGACTTTTATCTGGTTATCCAGGCCTGGATGGCCCAACATGAATTATGCCTTAATGACGACAAGACGGAGCTCCTCATCCTGGGCTCACCGCAACGTCTTGGCAAACTAGATCCCTCCTACTAGTCATTTATCATAGATGGTAATACCATCAAAGTCTCTAAACACACTAAAACATTAGGTTTTTACCTTGACGCCATCCTCTCGTTGTCCCGACAAACCAACGCTGTCAGATCAGCCTCTGCTTACACTTGTAAACTTATTGCAGCTTGCAGACCGTTTCTGACTACTCCGAACATCGTCACCCTAGCCAGAACGCTCATTATGTCTAAAATTGACTATTGTAGTGCCCTCTACCTAAGGCAGCTCTAAACATTCCCAGAAACCACCACATTTCCGAATCTAGAACTAACCTACGCTGGTTACCTGTCAAGCAGAGAATCTCATTGAAAACACATACCCTCACACACAAATGCCTAGCCAATAAGCTCCCCCCCTACCTCTGCAACCGGCTCTCCCTCCATTCCTCCACCCGACCTCAAAGAACTGCCCAGTCCCATAGCCTTTCAATTCCTAGGTTCAAACTCCAAAAAGCAGGGGGTACGAGCTTCCCTGTCCTTGCCTCCAAGCTGTGGAATACCCTCCCTGTCACCATCAGATCTGAAGACTCATTTAACACCTTCAAGCTAAAAACGAAATCATGGCTCTTCGATCAGAACTAAGGCACTTCTGCCTTCATGCCTTACCTGTTAACTTCTATTGTAATTTATGTATATATTCATGATTCATGATTGCACATTCACATGTATATAACTATGTATGTATATAACCTTGTATGTATATAAGCTTAAGTTGCACCCTGATGCCACCCGGGCCGGATGGTGCGCATTATAAATAAACAAAATACAAAATACAAATACGTTCCCAGACCTCCGCATAGAGAAGATTTTGCGTACATTGCCTCATAACTTGCTGTACACATCTTTTACTGCACCTCTCCGGTCATTTGCATCACCCCACATCCAGGGATGTCATTTCAACAAAATGGCAGGGGTAGCAGAAGTGATATCACATGACCCTTGACCTCTGGTGACATCACAGGGAGTGATGTCATTTGACCACACCCTGCAGTGACATCACAGGAAGCGATAGAACACGACCTTTCACCCCTTGAAAAAACAGGAAGTGGCATCACATAGCATTGTTCCTGTACACTATACAAAATATGGTTACAATATCACTTTAATGTGATATACATTTCATACAAGAATGGATCACCAAATGCATCATTAATATCAGTGTGTATAGTCCCATATCACCAAGTGATTGTGAATGCAAGCAGACATCCAAAGCCAAATGATAATGATGTGTTATTATATAGCACTTGCGCCTAAGCGCTTTACATAGACCAAGTATACATACACTATCACCAAACCTGTGCAGATCACACACAAATTGCAGCATCGTGCGCGCAACCCACTGAACTATCTAACGAGCTATAGCTATCTTACCGGCTATAGTAAAATGAGCAATTGCTTGTCTGAATGTTCTCAAAGTCAGAAAGCAAATCAAACTCTGTAGTGGATACTATTAAACTGGTAACTGGGATTTAACAGCAGGTCAGTTAATCTGCAGGTCTGGTGCGAACTTGGCCACATGGATCTACTTTGCAGGCTTCAGAGGTGGGCAAAGTACATACCATTGGGAGGGTTCATATTAAAGAATTTAGATTGGAACAGGGAAAGCAGCACACTCCCATGGCATCACATACTCTGGGCACTCCTCACCACATGCATTGATATTGATATTTTATTTGTATTGCGCTCATACACAAGTGTATCAGAGCGTGACGAGGTAAAGGAGGGGGGAACAAGGGAGAACAAAAACAATGATCTTACTAGGCCGAGTGACATTGGGAACGGGCAAGTGCAGAGGAGAGGGAAGGGGGAACGTGCTGAGCAAATGAATACAACAAGAATAGTGGTAGTGCGGCCAGTAAGTGGCAAGTGCTAGGTTTAAGACACACACAGGGGGTGTCTGATAAGTGCGGAAAAGGGGGGGGCTGTAGGGTTACAGATACAGACCCAAGTGCAATGGTTGCCAGGAGGCAGTGCGGGTGCGTGGTAGTGTGAGCAAGTACCTGGGCACAAAATCAGAGGGTTACCAGGTGTACAATGCCGAAGCAGAACAGATCAGCAGGGGAGAGGAGGAGTGAAGGCAGAAGCAAAGAGGAAGGTCTTCTGGTGCTTCCGAACTGGAGATGGGTCTCCTCAAGTTTCAAATTGGCAGAGAGGATGTACCCCCAGCTAATTTCTTTGAGAAACGACTGACCCTGAGGAAGTTGGAGGTGGAGGGGCGAAGAGCTCGAGAGGGAAGTTATTTACGCAAGGAAAGTTAAAGCTATTTTGGACCCAGGCCCCAGAAAGCCTTGTGGACAATGCAAAGGGTCTTGAATTTAATCCTTCAGGCACTCGGAGCCAATGAAGAGATTTCAGGGCTGGAGAGATACGATCCCAGGGCTCGAAGCCAAGGGCAAGTCTTGCAGTCCTGTTCTGGATGAGTTGCAAAGGACGGAGAGTAGAAGCAGGTAGATTTAGAAAGAGGCTGTTGCAATAATGCAGAATACATATGAGGAGTTGCAGTTGGAAGTTTTACTTTTTAGAGACATCAGAGATGTGGGCAGAAAAGGAAAGCATGGATTCGAAGATGACCCCAAGGTTCTTGGCCTCACAAGTGGGGGTAGGCAGAGGGCCAAGGGAGGCCGGCCAGAGAGTGAAAGGAAAGGAGGTCGAAGGTGTGCCGATGAGGAGGATCTCTGTCTTGCTGGCATTCAGACAGAGATCGTTGGCGGCACACCACTCCTGAATTGCAGCCAGGCAATCAGAGAAGAGAGAAGAAGATGTGGCCGAGGGAAGCCTGAAAATGAGTTGTCATCATCATAGCACTGACAATTGGAGCAGAAAACGGCAATGCGATGGGCGAGAGTTGCCAGGTATTGGTTGAAAAGCCAGTGTGAGAGGTTGACTCCTGGAGAACACCGCCAGTAGAGAGGGAGATGGATGAAAGGAAGGACCCAAGTTGGACCTGGGACGGTAGGTCAGAGAGGAAAGAGGTCAGCCAGGCCAAAGCCTGATCATGGATACCCAGGTTATCACTGAGACGGTTCAGCAGGATGGTATGGTTGACCGTGTCAAAGGCAGAAGAGAGATCAAGTAAGATGAGGACAGAAGGGATGTTAGAGTCAAGGTTGGAGAGCAGATCTTTACAGATGTTCAGGGGAGCAGTTTCTGTGCTTCTGGCAGCTCTAAATAGAAACTGATGGTCGTGGAGACAAGCGAAGAATCAGAGTGAAGGTTAAGCTGTGAGATGGTCAGCTTTTCCAGGAGTTTGCATGCAAATGAACATCCTGAACAGCATGCCAGGGAGATAGGAAAGATACACATTACAGCGAAGCATTAATTGTGGCACAATTAAATGAAGGGCCACTTTATGTGCTGTGGTCAAACATTTCTACACTGTACACAAGCTTTTTAGGCACAAGGAATTTGTCAAGTAACCAAGGACACCGAGATGCAATGTCTTGTGATGATCGCAACAGAGACAACAGCAGAAAAAAAACATGCTATAACTGCAACGGCAGAAAACCAAAATACATAGTCTGAAATTAATGCTTATTCTACTCTAAATGCTTTTTGGAAGTTTTTGTCTGCATTTTGAATTTGAGGTGTTAAGAACAGACTAAATCAGTGACTCAACCCCTGAGGTGGGCCTGAAATAAACCTGTAATGAGTCTAGCAATTATTGTATACAGTTCCAGAAAGACACATTATTTGTTATTTCTATTGGTTCATAGTGATATTACCGAATGTCGAAAGTCATAATGTCGAAAAAAAAAATTCAAATGTCTTTTTTTGTTCGAAATGGGGGGGTTCCTTCTCCAACCCCCCCTTTTTCCTAATTTTCTTTTGTTTTACCCCTTTTTTTTTTGTTGCGGAGCCCAACAAAAACATATAAATAAAAAAATAAAACATTCGACTTTTTTTTTCGCCATTTCTTTCTCCGACATTATGACTTTTCGACATAATGTTTTCAACTTTTTCACTGCACACCATTTCTATTCTTTCTTATTTAGGGTCACTGCTTACACTTGTGGAACCCCCTGTTTTTTTAAGAGGCTTGAACAAGAAAACCAGCCACTCCAGAAACAAAGAGCCACATGGCTGATGGGCCACAGGCCAGGAGCTTCCATTGTAAAAAAATAAATACATATTTTTGGGGGTAAATCGGGAGATCTCGGGGGTCACAGTTCCAACCCCTGGCAACCACCAAATAACGTCCCTGCCCACATCGTTTCTAGTGAAGTGCAGCACCTGATCGCGTCAGAGCTTCCAGGGCTGCTGCTCAAGAGTCAGTCAAAGCTTCACTTTTGCTTTATGACCCTCTTCGATTGTGATTAAAGTTGTATGCACCTTCGCTGTGTATTGCCCCCTTCCCCACCCCCTTAGCTTCTCAATGTTATACCTTTTTGCCAGTGCTGTGCTGTTAACTGGTAACTTTTGAGTCCATTTTCAGTAAACGTACTCTCTATCAATTTTCTTATACATTATGGATTGTTGCGAGATTGGCATTTGGCTGGTGCCCAGTAAGGTTAACATCCACGCAGTGGGCTGGGGTCTGCATCCTGCAGCTCTCCAGATGTTTTGGAGTAAGAGTTCCATGTTGCCTCACCATCGACTATTCTGGCTGGGGATGATGTGAGTTTAGTTCAAAACATCTGGAGAGACAATGGTTGTAGACCCCTGATGTAGGAGAATACATGACTTCACTGTGCAATATGTGGGTGGCCGTCAAAGGCACATGAGCTAATATCCCTGAAGGCCGGTCCTTATTTTCTGACAGCTGGGGTTTTTTGTATTCTTGTTGCTGCACAGACTTGGCTCTTCCTGCACCTTTTGACTGTCTTGTGTTAGAACATTTTTATGACATTCAGGGAAAAACTGCCCCACTGCTGAGCTGGCAACTAGCCTCGTTTCATGGGGGACACCTTGAACCAGTCACGTCTTTCTCACCAAAGGCACTCTGCATGCTGGGACCTGCAGGTCCATTCTTATGGGAAAAGCGAAACTACAAATACCAGAATGCACAACACTGTTAACTTAAATAGCTGAAAGGATCCCTTGGCAATTCTGAAAATGGCAGATTCCTATCAGTAGAGCTGAAACCCCACACTTCCTCCAATAGTGAATATCAAAAACCAACCGTTCACTTCAAGTGTCCGGGCTCTCTGCTGCCTCTGTTCGGTTCCCAGCACTTGTAGTGAGATTTTGGTGAAATAATACTTACTTCAGTTCTTCTCAGATTGGTCATCGCAGTCAGAGTCCCCATCGCAGCGCCAGGCCGCGTTGATGCACAAACCGCTATTACACATGAACTATCCGGCACGGCTGAACTCCACTCTGCCCTGCAAGCCGTCATACCTGCATTGGACTTCATTGGACACCTCTTGGACTTTCTTAGTGGCCCCGCCTCCCTCCACCCGGATGTCCTCTTAATCGCTGTGTCACGCGCATTTGAGCACGCTCATTAAGTACGTGCACTAAGTAGCGCTGTTTGCTGGAACTCCACTCTGCCTTGCAAGCCGTCATACCTGCATTGGACTTCATTGGACACCTCTTGGACTCTCTTGTTGGCCCCGCCAGTCCTCTTAATCGCTGTGCTGCACGCATTTGCACGCACGCATTAAGTACGCACTCTAAGTAGCGCTGTTTGCTGGAACTCCACTCTGCCCTGCAAGCCGTCCTACCTGCATTGGACTTCATTGGACACCTCTTGGACTCTCTTGGTACTTCTTATACATCAACAAGTATATATAGCAAAGATAATATAATTTTGCAAGTATGTAGCATTGATATACTGTTTTTTTATGCTCGTATAGGTGGCCTGGCCCCCCTCCACCCAGAAGTCCTCTTAATCGCTGTGCCGCGTACATATGCGTGCGCATTAAGTACGCGCTCTAAGTAGCGCTGTTTGCTGTTCGCTGGCTCGCTGAGAGAGCGGCATTTTACTTTATTTCCCCGTCTCTTATCTTTGTATTTCCCATTTAACTTCGCTTCCTAACTGAACACACCCATGTACTGCTTCATATTGAAAGTAAGCATTGATGCTTTTTCTTTACTGCTTACCTAGCATTTCCCAATTGTTCTCCGACGCCGCTCTAGTACTCGGTTAACCAAAAGTACGTAGCAGAGCTTAACTAATTTACTTTATACCGTTCAATAACAACTTCTGTTAAGACGGATTTCTGAACTCTGTCCTGGTGGCGCAGAAGTTCAGAAGGCCAACCTAATTACTTGGAACAGGGTAACCTCTGGACGAGCCAGACCAATCAAGGTAGCGATCGCGGCGGTCAAGACTAGGTCTCAAGAGGGGTGAGGGTGACTGAAAGCCCGCAATGAGCACACAAAGCAAGATCACTTACAAACTACTCCAAACAGTTGTTATATTAAAAATATATACACATTTATTTCAAGGCCTTTAAAACAATGACCGTAGCGAGAAAATCACAATATAACGATAGTAAACCAACACATACCATATCAACACAATATATATACAAATACAACCAGTCTCAAGCGTTATATGCACGAAATGTGTAGTCCACCTAAAAGGGAGGGAAAACAGGCAGTGCGCAATAATGCTTAGACCCAGTTCGCCTTCAGAGGCACCTAACTAGATGGAAGTCCGAGCCATGCGAAGAGTGGAGCCTTGTGCTCAAAAGTACCTGCACGCGCTGGTGCCAACGGGCAAAAGGAGAAGCTCTTCGAGGGAAATCAGGCAGTTCAGTTTAGTGCACAAAAGAAGAAGAACAAGTTCCGCGACTCAAGCGCAGCCTCCACAGTGGGCAGAAGCAGAGCGCGAGTACGGAAAAAGGGTGCTGTTTGACACAGCGGGGAAAAGCAATGGGCTCCTGCAGGAGGGCGACCAGATCCTAGCTATGCTACTCACCGATCCCCGATGCAAGCAGACCTAGGCTTCTCCACGTCCGTTTCAGTAGCTGGCAGGTTCAGAAGAGCAGGGAACGCCTCGTCGTCGTGTTGAGTAAAAAGACGTCCCAATCGAAGAAACCCGCACAGTTTGTCACCACAGCAGGGTAACGGAGCGGCCGTGTGTATCTGAGCCAAATGTACACTACTCACTTCCGACCTGGGAACGCCAAGTGTACGAACCGTGTGAGAGTGACAAGGACTCGAAATACTACACAACCTGGCGGTGGTTACAAAAAAGACTCCCGTGTAAGCTGGTGAGTCTACTGGATGGCCCAGAGACGCTTCCGAAGGCTTACTGGCAGGAGATGGTGAAGATGCCGAGAATAGCTGTTCCCGCTATTCCAAGGGTCGAAGTACCAGTACAGGCCTTCTGGTTCGATCTGGTTCTGGTTCGATCGAAGGTGATAAGGGTTTCACAAGGCGACAGCAGTGCAGAGGAGAAGTCCTTCAGCGGGTCACCAGCGATTCCTCTGTCCACTTGGCTCCTGTATTCCTTCGTTCGTGAGAACTCAGGAGATCGACCTGGTAGTGGTGTTTGCAGCCCCCTCTTATCCACGGTTCCCTTCGCGCCAAAACGGAGGGGACCCAATGGGAGATCCGCTCATCAACACTCACACCATTCGTGGACCAATCACGGACCACGGTGGTCCCAGGCATTCACACCACCCTAGACTCTCTGGCACCCAGGATGTGTATTGGGACCAGACATCCCAGCCCACATCCTGGAGGCACACACAAGACATGTAGAAGCCCGCGAAAGCATCCGTGTTTCGCGGGAAAGTACATGCCCAAATAAGGAAGGCCCCGGGTCGGCTCGACCTGGGGAAGGTGAAGGGAGCAAGACGGTCAGCGGACAGGACAAAGGAGCCTCGTGGTCTGGCCATTTTGGGAGCCAGGCCACCATTTTGGGTTAAGCGCGAGAAACGCGCTTAGAACGCCAAAAGGAGCTCAAAACACAAGAAACGATCGCTGCCACCATTCCCGTCCCTGAATCACCTGCACCGATCAGATACAATCCTAAACGAGTATCTAGGGCCTGTAGAAGGCTGGAGACCCAAGAGAGCTGTAACTTAGCTTACAGTGCCCTCTTCTGTCATGTTGCACGAAAGCCGCAACATGATAAAAGAAACTATGGGAAACAGCGTTCCCCGGTACTGACTGTCTTAAGGGCATGTCCGTTTCCCCGTAAGAAAGGAGCGAAAGCCCAGAGGAGTGCGGCAGAAGGCTGCACTCCTCTGGGAGGCAAGAACAAGGTGAAAAACAACAGCAAAAAGTTTAGGGGTTGCCACATGGAAGGAAAATTACCTACAATTCCAAAATCTTTCCTAACAACTTCAAACGGAGCAAACCCGTGTGCTGCCTTACATTGAAAGTAAGCACTAAGGTTTGCTTTACTGCTTGTTTAACATTCCTAATTACTTTCTGACGCCTTGAAAACTCTTTATTAACAATAAGCACAGGCATCGGAGGTTAACTAATTTGCTTTGTTTCTTACGACGATTTCAAACTGCGCACACCTGTGTGCTGCTTCACACTGAAAGTAAGCAGTAGTGTTTCTCTTACTGCTTGTCTAGCGTCTCTTAATCGTTTGCTAACGCCGTGCTAACTTTCTATTAATCATAAGCACAGACATCAGAGGCTGATCTCACAATTGTATGGCGACTGGGCTGCGCAGTCGTAAAATGGACATAGCAGCTCCACCAATTACAAGCACGAGTATTGACTCAATGCTTTGTGCAGGAAAATCCTGCTATGTCGAGCCAACTGCACCGGCACCTCCTCTATTAGATTTAACGACCCCTTCTATTCACCTTCTTTCTATGTACACGGCTCAAATACATACAGAACCTGCTCTAAAAATTAATGTTGAAATTGGGGGAAAAACCAATGCGCGAATTCGAGAATCTTTTAAAGATAGTACGAGTAAAATGGCAATTCTCGATGCAAAGGTGAGAAAATCAATTGGGATGTTTACCCCATTAGTACCACCCTCCTCCCCGGAACAGACACACTAACCCAGTAAGCAACTATTTAAGACTCCAGTTGAGTCTAATCATACATACGAGGATACTGACATAAATAAGGAATCACTTCCCCTAGATGTTGAGCTCTCTCCTGAGTCCAATCACCCCCAAAAGACCCACTCTGACTACAAAGATTCCATGCACTCTTCTCAACAGGACATTATAGAGGGGAGAGCACCACATACATTCCCAGTTATAATTAAAATACTTGATCTCTTGGATAAGGGACACGATCTCTCTCATCTAGAACTACGTGAAATAAAATCCATGAAGAGACAGATGTGTTATAAAATGGATAGGATTGAAGGTTTCATACTGGGTTGGGAAACAATGATGATGAACAGACAAGAACTTGAAAAAAGCAAATCCACACTAATAATCGATCCAGGGATCATAAGGCATCACAATATAATTTCCTACCAGGGGAAATTGATACAATTATGCCATTTGCAGCTCCATATACTTTAATCCCACCTCCCACGCAATCGAACTCTTGTGAGTGTCCGGTCACGGTGGAGTTGGAAAATCTGAGAATGGCCATAGAAGATTTAAAAGCGGCCTTCAATGCAACCACTCTGTCTTCTCAAAACGATGCTGACCCTCCAGGCAGTCCCTCAATTCTATTAAAAGCTATGGAAAACCAAAAGAATGAACAGCAGACTCTTTGCGAACCTGAAGAAAAGAATGGGTTTCTCTCGAGAAGTGCCAAAAAAATTAATTTACGTGCTGTAAAACGCTAGGCAAAAAAGGCAAAAGGAGACACTTAGAATAAAAATACAGCTCACTGTGAAAATAAAATACCAAGTGATGCCAAAACTACTCATTCAGGGGTTCCTGTTAGTGACACTGAAGTGATAACGATGGAGGACGACCCTATTGATGTTGAACAGCTTTGTAAAGAGAGTCCGGATATGTTACTCCCAGCGAAATACACTCCTATTGTACAGCCCTCTACAAATAACTCAATTTCCTTTAAAAAACATTCAGGCATAGGAAAAATGCCACTAGAACAACTTAGTTCTATACAAACACACAAATCGTGTTTTAGAACTAAACAACCCAAAACTGACTTGTGTGAATTACCGCTAAAAGCAATAAAATCGAATTTAAGTGCCTACTTTCCAGTAAGTGGAAGAAGTTGCACTCCACACGATTCTCAGCGAAGTGATCTGAGTTTGCAAATTCCATCATCTATAGTGCCTGTGGTAACATCAGCTCAAAGTCTGCAAGCAAAGAAAAAAATAGTGCAGTTTGCACTACAGACCTAAAGAATAGTATAATACCTCCTCTAACTGAAAAGCCCGCTTCAATGGTCATTAATGGAAGAAGTAAAGTCTCATTTTTACCAGATGAAGCACTGATGTTGAAATCAGTGGTGAAAAAAGTAAATTCTAATATCTCCACCTTATGTCCAACTACTGTGAATACACCTTCCTTGCTTTCGCATGGGATTTGTTTTTCAAGGTCACTTCCACTAACGGATACAACATGTCCAAAGAATGACCTTGGCGAATCAATTCTAGCATCCCTGAGAAAAGCAATTGAAAATGGGGAAATCAATGCTGAGGTGATTGCAAAGCTCCTTCCATCTAAAACTCCTTTGCAACCCTTAACAGTTATTTCCCCACCCACCACTCCACATTCTGAGTTACAAATAAATAATCCTCCATCCTTCAGAGAAGAATTCTTGATGGCCCTTATTAAAGTTATTCAAGATGGAGAAACGGCTACTGGCATAACTAGACAGCCTCTTTCTTTGAAAATGTCTACACAGCCGATGCCCGTAGCTGTCTCCTCTATGATTCAGAAAAATAACATTCGGTCCAATGATGCTCCTCATAGGGAAGGAGAACTTTCCCAATCCCCATATCAAGCAGCCCAATCTCCCGAGGATATGCATCATATTATCGGTTTTGAGCCGTTTACTCGTGGCCCACGATCTCCTCCTTTAAATCGTTATAATTTGCTGGGACTATTCTCTCATATTCTCCAACTAAGAAACTTGAAATCTGAGGATATTCTCAGGGTCTCATTGGCAAAGGCAAATAACAATCGTTCAATTTGTTACTTGTCTTCCAAACACATACTCAAATTTATTTGGTCATGCAGAGCTGAAATTAGAGACCATAGCCTTACCCTTTCTACCTTCCCGAACGAACTTAGTGCCCAAGAGTACCTCGCCTATATTCCCCCAGATACCAGGAAAGACGCAGAATCCAATAATGCGGTGAATGTAGCCCATGTTGCTAAACATTTTCTCACTGATGACTTCTTGACCCTTTTAGGCGAAAATAAACATATTGCATGGCTTGAACCCATGCTTAAATCACTCTTAACTACACAACCTAACACCAACCAACAATAGCCACCAATAACAGGTATGCTAAAAATACTATTGTGGAATTCATGTGGCTTTCACAATTTTTTCACTTGGTTTAGCACTTTGTCTCCTATAGAGTATCCTACTATAATTCTCCTCCAAGAAACAATGAAAGTAGAGCCTTTTTTATACGGGACTTCACTACATATTGCTCCCTGGCAAAACGTTCAACATTGGCACGTCCATCTGGAGGATTAGCGATCATAATAAATAATGCATATGGAACTGACTCGAAATTATTATGGGAAACATTGAACATCTTAGCAATTGCTCTGACATTTTCTAAAAAGAAATGCAAATCGATTTTACCTATAAGCTTATACTGGAACCCTGCAAATACTCAGCAGGACACCACGTTGAATGAGTAAGATCAATGTTTTGAGACAGCCATGCTAAAATTGGGTGATTGTGATATTCTATTAGCGGGAGACTTTAACTCAGACTGTCATATTGGCCTGAAAGAGAAATTCAAAAAAGGTAGACACTTGATGATAAAGAGGTGTGCCCTTTGGAACTCATATTTTGAAGGTTGGGACATTGATGTGATGCAAGGTGCTGATAGTTGTGACTGCCCGACCTGGAGTAGAGGAGATATCTCCTCAACGATAAATATATATATTCCTCTCCCATTACATTATGCAGCTAGCATCACCATTGGACACTAGCCCGATCATCTACGGCGATCATGCTCAGTTATTGCTCTCACTTAAGCTGAATTGCACTCTTTTACCGTTAGATCTATCTATAGTCCACCTAGAGATGGTCCAGATGGAATTCGAACTTGGGCCACCAATTTTCTGCATATGTATCGAAGCACATAGAAGATACCATAAAAGACCAGATCATATTGACTGTTAATATGGAGATAATCTGCTCTGGGATAGTCCATTCTGCACTACAACACTTTCATACTAAGAGCAAGCCCAAATCCTATACCCATTCCGCTGATCCGACTATTAAATCTTTAAAATGTGACAAAAACAAAGAATTGAGAACTCTAAGGATAGGGGGGGGGGGTTTCAGCTCAATTAATTATCAGAAATTGCCCAAACAAATAATAGCAAAATATAAAAACAATCTTAGACATCTGAGAATTCTAAGCTACAATAGAGTGATCTGTAACTTAATAAAAGCCATATGCAGACATGACACAAGACAAATCTGGCAAACCATAAAGATCAAAGATAATGCTGTGATATCTCCTACGATCAATTGTATCTCTGAAGACATATGAGGAATTTCTTCACACGCAAATTTGAATTGCCAGAAGCATCTAATACATTGCTCTGTTATAAAGGCCGTACTCGATATCAATGGTTAAATGCTGATATAACATGGGCAATAACCAAACTATCATATACAAAATCTGCTGGACCGGACGGATTACCACCATTTGTCTATAAGACTGATTTAAACTTATGGACTTTAATTTAAAAAAATAAGTTTGATAACATCATTACTACTGGACAGATCCCGCAATCATGGACCACCTCTATTATCATCCCAATATTCAAAAAGGGCGACCCTTCACTTCCTGAAAATGATCGTCCTATTTCGCTCATCAATACAGAAGCCAAGATTTTCGCAAAATTACTCCTGTTTGAACTAGAAAAGGAAATTAAAAATCTGGATCTGTATTCTAAATTTCAAACAGGTTTTCGCAAAGAAATGAGCACCATTCTAAATGCCACAATAATGGCCCATATAAAGGCAGGTACAAAACTTAGGAACTCTTATCCGGTTTATATGGCCATGATTGATATGTCCGCAGCCTTTGATAGTGTAGTACATAACCTGCTGTGCTAGAAAATGTTAAAAATGGGTATCCCTGGTGGCCTAATTTACTGGTTTATAAAACTCCATACAGATACATCGTATAGGATATGCATATTACCAGAAGGGAGAACAACTGCTCCGATAAAAACCTCACTAGGCTTGAAACAAGGCTGTAATTTAGCTGCTTGTTTTTACAATCTATATATTGCAGATATGGATGCATCTTGGTCTGAAAGAAGTCTCTTCTCTGTGAAATTAGGCACATTACGTCTGCAATGGCTCCCCTTTGCAGACAATATAATTATTTTCGATCTAACTCCAATTGGTTTACAAAATAAACTTAATCTTTTTGAGTATTTTGAACGAGAGCACAATCTATCCCCCAACCCAGCAAAAACAGCTATTATGAAATTTGGCAAAAACAAAGTCAAAAATAAAACATTTCAGATGGTATTTGCAGCAAACTACCCTACCACTACTTGAGGATACTATATATCTGGGTTATAATATAAATGAGGCGAATTCAATGGAATATTGGTCAGCTTTACTAAAACTCAAAAGCCGCCCATTGCTCTTGCAGTTGAAATTAATCTATGCACATTCATTAATTCCGATAATAGACTTCTGGGCCTTGAAAATTGAGTGTTCTTCTGTATACATTGGATAATTGTCTGATGGTGATGGATAAGTGCTTAGACAGCCTTCAAGGATCTTTGCTTAAAACTGCACTGAACCTTCCACTAAGTCTTCCTAACTGTGTTTTAAGACATGAATTAGGACTTATAGCATTGTCATAAAGAAGGAAATGGCGTCAACTCTGTAACTATTCCAAAATGTGCTTCTCTCAACCTAATTCTTTATACTATGATTTTAAAACAAATATCCAACTATTGAACACTCCTTCGATCAATACTTTTCATCGTCAAATGCAACATTGTCTCGATGAACTTAACATAACAATTGAAGATCTATCGCTCAGACCAGCCTACGCTAAGAAGAAACTGTTTGAAATGGACTGGTGTAAAATTATCACAGCAATTGGAAAGTACAAAATGTACTTGGAGTACTGTAAATATACTAGGAAACGGGTTCCCAGGAACTCTTGTATTGAGACTTTCCCTTGTCAACACTACAGAAAGAAGTATATGTGGTTTAAATTCAATTTGCTTCATACACGAGAAATGACAAAACACTGGAATAAGGAAATTGAGCATGACGTGATTGAAAAATGTCATTTTTTCCCATGTTTAGAACAATCTGAAACGTTGAAACATCTGATTTTATACTGTCCCTATTTTACAATTAGGAGATCTAATTTATTATCAAAATTTTGTAATATACATTTTGAGCATTGTGAAGAAACGCTCTGGGCAAGAATGCTGACTGGGGAACACAAACCACTAATATATGCCCTTGTCCAGCTTTGTGATTACATTGAAAGTGAAATAAGCCGGCATGAGACCAAATGATACTTCCTTGATTTTTATAAATGGGATTTTAGGATTTGAATTTGATGTTTTAACCAGTCACATTATGTTGTGCTTGAGTTAGAATCGGGTTCAAATATGCCTGTTAGTATTTTAAAACTCTCTAAAGATCTAAAATAAAAAATGTCGAATTTATTTAGATGAACACATGAACTAATTGAATGAAAATGTTTTTATTGTTTTATCTATGTGATGTGTATTTGTAACAATTGCTTTCTTTTTGTAAAGGTCCAAGTTTTCTTGAACCAAACAAATAAATGTAAAAAAAAAACCTATCCGGCAGGGCAGGGCTGGTGAAAGGAGCAGTCAGACTCGTCGACAATGACAAGGGTGGGAGAAAAAGGGAACCAGGCATTATAACTCACAGGTAAACTACATTGGCATGTACAAAAACATTACATTGTCATAATAGATACTACCCACTCCTGTTTTTTATTGTAGGTCCGCTATCTGGGGATAGGCACACAACATTTAGAGGCAAGGGCTAGGTAGAGGAGAGACTCAGACATTGAAGCATCATTAAAATAGTCTTTCTATTGTATAACCACCTTACAAATGCGCAATAAATTAATACAATAAATTCAGCATTCCTAGTGCCAACACCAAAACAGTCACAGTACTGCACATATCATTTTGAAAATACAAATGTACCCGACACAGTGCCGAAAGTGTCCAATGGAGGGCATTGGGTGGGTCGGAGGGGCTGCAATCCTAAAACGCAGCCAGAGGGCACCAAAAGACTATATACATTTGAGCAATAATTACCAAGCCATCACAGTTCAGCTAAAACGTGTCAACACTTGGAGAAAGTCGGTAAGCAATCCACGCGTATGTTAGAAAATGCAGGAAAGTCAAAGTTCCTCCCCACATTTGGCAGCAGACAACCTCTAGGAACACCACAGGATGTCCCAATGAAAAAATCCAGAGTTTGGTTCAAGAAACAAGAGCCCCAGAAGAAGATGCAGCACAGCAGGAGAAGCCTCAATGGTAAAATGGGGTTGAAGTACACCTCCAACTAACCTCAAACCCAGACCAGAGGGTCAGTATGTCAAATAACCCACCCACTGTCAGGATCAGGGGTCTCACACAACCCCTCCCAGACCACAGAAGCCAAATGAAATATGACCCCTCCCACCGTGGTTTGCACGGGTTCCTGAATTTTTAACAACAATTCTCCATGTGACAACAAATTGGGGGGGGAGGGGCGGTAAGGGTTGTGGATGGGAAGGGGGAATTGGGAAAACCAGAAAAGACGGTTAGGGAACTTGAATGGATAGGAACCGGGAAGCACAGGAAAGCAAACCATAGAACACTGTAAGCAAGTACCCCATACCTCTGGCCGTCCTCTTGTAAGACACAGAGCTTAATTCTGTTCCTGGAATACCCTGACACACTCAGCATGAATTGACCATATAGCCATTACTCAACATGAATGCATCAAACTACACAGAACAGAATGCACACAAGCCGTATGACTGCACAACATAATGGAGACACATTGAACATGATTGCCTTGGAAATGAAGCATAGAAGCAAATGGATGCATGAAATGGAAACAAAAGGACAACAGACAACTCTCCCAGTCTTGTTTCTACCGCCAACCTCAGTGTCTCCATATGCGTCCGTTCGCCCTCCTAGGAAGGTTGACTGAAGTCACTGAAATGCTGCGCTGGATTCCTGCCCATGCCAGTGTCTGACAACTGCTGCAATCGCTAGCACTGGGCACGGACAAGGGTGGCGCCCTTAACAGCTCCTGCGCGAAAGCACAACGTAGCGTGTGACATGCCAGGCATGCCGCGTCCCTGCGTCAACTGGGAAATGGAGTTACCTTACGACTTGGAGACCGCCACCTGACCACATAGGCCCCAAACAGCCCCCACAAACCCACCATTCCGGACACCACGCCTGGGTCCAAAGGTAGGTACTTGGTGACCTTCTTGAAAAACTGATGCTGCAAGGGAGAACAACGCAGTGATTGCAAGCATAGGTTTGATTTCATAGATGTAGTTTACAGTATCCTGTTCCCAGGGACTTGAACCCTGGGGCTATGACAACCCCAATGATGGATAAGAAGAGAAGAAGAAATGACCAAGCACTTCAAGCCAGAAGCAAATGCAACGGTGTGAAACACTCTAGGACAGCAAGGTGAACCCTGCAAGTGAGATCCAGCCGTTTGATGGACAAAAGAAGTGGGCCCATGCAGAAAAGAGTGTCCTGAAGAATACAGGGTTGGAGGGGGCTATGGATGTTTCTTAAGTGCAGATGAGGTATAGTACTGGAGTCTCCATATCTTCTCTAGCATTGGATCTTTCATAGATTCCCATGATTGAATATTCCCGGTCGTCAGACTGGCAATCCTCTGTAATTTAAAAATAATTATATATACATTTCTCCATAGGAAAAAGCAATACAGATCGCCTACTGGGCCTATGAAGGAATTCACTTGTGTTTTCCCCCCACCTCACCAAGGTCCTTATGACCCCAACCAATGAGGTGGCAGGGCTTAAGCTCCACCTCAGTCAGCCATCTTCAGATTTTTCTGTGCAGTCAGTTAGACAGGAAAATCCTGACTATATCTCAGAGCTTTCTTTGAATTTTACAATAAAAGCTTACAATTTGAAATCCTTTTGTGAACATTTTCACTAGACGAAGTTGGTCTTTACGTCTCAGAGTTTTCTTGGGCTCAGGAGACTCTCTTCTCCTCAAAATTGTCAAGTGTTGGGTGACCTCAAGGTACCCCATGGCAGATTCCGCCGTTCCAACTTCTAAGGAGAAGACTTCTCTTTTCAGAGATGGCAATATGTGTGGGAAAAGGTCATCTTTATAAGGGATCCTCCTATATATTGCATCTACTGGCTATACCCTCATGACATCCAGGCATGCACGATCTGCCAGTCTTTTACTTAAAATACTTTACAGGACAGGCACAGGAGGCTCCTGCTGCATCTGGAAAGAAGGCAAATGCCTTCAAATAAAGAGTCCTCCAATTCAGTTCCTTCAACTTCACAGAAACATGCTGAGAAGCAAGCTTCTAAAAGAAGAGCTTCAGTAGGGAGGGCGGAGTCCCCACCTCATAAAACAAATGGCTCCAAAAGGATCCAAAAGTCAACACGCAGAAGATAAGACGAACACAGTCAAAAAGGTAAGGAAACTCTCCATTTCATCCACAGCTGGTGGACAAGAGAAAGCAGGGGGACTAGAATGGATCACACCAATTTTAAGCAACCTAGGTTGCAGCTGCACGCCTGTCTCCAATTACAGAAATGGCTGATCTACCAGATCTAATCTTTCAGGAGGAGTTCTCAGATATTGAGAAAGAAATGCAACCACCTCAGCCCAATAGCAAAGCCCACACTGGCAGCCTATCATGGAGGACCCCTCAGATCCACTTGACCCAACCCTCATACAGTCAATGCAGAGAATCATAGAAGTCTTCCAAAGGCGACAGAGAGGTTGGTTGGCAACTCCACTGCCTTCAAGGCAAGAAAGTGTCTCTCCTCGCCATGGGAGTAGATCACCTACAACAGTAAGATTTGCCACAGTGGGGCAGGTCACCTCTGAGCACTCGCTATGTCTCCCTGCACTGATCTTCACATAGCATTGTGGGTTTTAATGATAGCCCCAGCACACGAAAGAAAAAGCCAGGTTAGGCCTCTTATTTGAAGCATATTGTTCTAATGGGAAAAGACACGCTGAGATATACATCCCGGCCCAAACCTTAACACAGTGAAAGGGCCTAGTGAGGTGATCGAGCATATGTGTCTTGCTGGAAGATGACGCAAGAAACAGTCTACTAAGGAAACTGTGTCTTTCTGCAGTTGAAATACAGAGTGTGCTGAAAGGTATAATCAAATTGGAAAGACACAATGCTGGTTGCGAGATAAACGCAGCATTTTCATTGAAACTGCCACACATCAAAATGCAGTGTACTATGAAACACAAACTATGTGAATATCTTTCCTTTCAGGTGACTTAAGACCCACTTTTTAGCAAAAAACCAGACATTATGTAATTAAAAATGCATTTGTGAGTGATCAAAAAAATGAACAGCAGCCCTTTTGCTTTCAGTTTTCCACATTGATAAAAAAAAGGGCCACAGGAAAGAGGCAATTAACATAATAGTAAAATGGGCATTGAATGGGCATTGAACCATAAAAGACTGATGCAAACTGCTTAAATAAGTAAGATGCAGTGCTGAGAAAAGAAGGCCACGTTTGAAAATGCGATTTTATTTCATATTCTCAAGTGCCTTCCTGGCTCCTGGAAGGGAAATCTCTGTGAAGCTGGGGCACACCAAGTATTTACGATGGACCAGCTTAGCACAGACCCAGCCGGGGTGGATGAAAAGCTTGAAAATTATGGTCAATTTAAGGTTACTGGGACAAAAGGAGAGATGCCAGCATGGCCTCCTGATTTCAGAGATCCTCTGGTGCATGATGAGAATCTCCTCATCCTGTCACAAGAGGATAGCTCAGGGGCAACACGCTCGCCTTGGAAGGAAGACGACGCAGAGCAGCACTGGTTTGATCCCCCGGGTCAGCGCTTAGAAACATCTGGGTATTAAGCATGTTATAAATAACCAATTACAATCAACCCTCAAGAGAAGAAAGGCTAATGAGTGTATTGCAGGCTGAGCCAACACTGAGGCCGCAGGGCTTGGGGGAGCATTTGAAGGGAAATGAAACCTGTATGGAGAAATGGGAGTTAAGATTTGCATACATGTTGAAGATTTCCCATTAGTTTAAATGAACTGTCATAACTGGTGATTTTCTCAGCAAGGATAAGTCGCACCAAGTTTTTTTCCGGTGTCATTTTAAAGCTAATTTCAAGGCAGTGGTATTGATAGAATTGTCATTCATGTGCGATTTCGGGAATTTCATTTACCACTGAAAATGTGTTTTCAGCTTCCCCGATGGCTTGTTAAATTGGGTACATGGATATTAAATTACATATTCATAACTATTATACTTTTGTGTAAAGGGTGAAAAAATGATAGTGCGCCCGTGCTATAGCGTGCCAAAATAAAATATAACCTCTACTGATCCATCATGAGGAGGGGAATATTAATATTAATATCTATATATCATGGCATTTATTGGTAAATTACACCTTTTTGCCATGTAGGGGTAAGACGCTGACAGCTAACAAAATGTGTAAATGACAAAGGGGTGTACTTCTCCACTTCAATCACAGAACTCCCTAGTCTATCTGATCTGCTGGGGGGGCTCTTGGGAGGAGGAAGAGAGAATGCTCCCCCAATGAGAAAGTTAGCATTAATAAAATGCCACCTGTGAGAAACCTGAAGGTATTTTCACTCCTAGACCCCTTTCATCTTTTGCGAAGGTGGCCAGGGAAAGGCCATCGCTGCTCTTGTATCCCGATCCTGGGGGTGGAGAACTGAGAGAAGATCACCTGGGTGGAGCATCCTTGGGGACTGGCAGTGGGGAATCCTTGGGCGAAACATGATATCCCCCTTTCCCTATTGACGACCAACCCAACCATTCCCCGACCTTTAGGGGTTATTGTAAGTCTGCTCCCCTTGTTTCCCCACATGCAACCCCTGACAGTACTGGGACGAACAAGAGACAACCGAGAGCCATGAAGACCACACTCTTAACAATCTGGTTCTAGGATGAGGAAGATCACTGCTAAAAGCTGTTAAGGTCAGTCAAGTCCCTTTGATTGTGGTCAGGCAAGGCTAATTGGATATCCACACCTGCAGCCTGTCTAGCGGCTGCAGGTGTATAAGAGGTGACCAGCCCAGCAGGGTATGGAGCGACAGGAGAAGCAGCCGGGAGGCCGGTGTAAGCAGCAAGGAACCGTATTTAAGAAGCACACCGAGATGCTGAGGTCTGCAGAGAGAGGCGGTCGATGGAAGCATGGCGGGGGAACTGGCACTCTGTGGAACAGGCTGAATGCTGTGATGGGACCCGTGTCGAGAGGCTTTCCCTTTTCCTTGTGTTTGAGGTGCTCGTTCTCCTGCGTTAGGTCGCCACAGCAGTACCTTAGGGGCAGGAGGTGGAATCTTGACATGAAAAGCAGAAGGCTCTTTCATCCGTGCTGCTGGGAAAGCTGTGAACATGGCAAGCGAGTTTCGAGCAATTGAGAAACCCGGTGCGCGACCATTTGAACTTTTTTCATTCTAGAGGAATACTTTGTATCGGAGTGGTCGTGTGTTTAAGGAAATACGTTTTCAAAGGTCTCAGAGTTCAGGGAATTCCATTTAAAGCAAACTAAAGGAACATTAAACAGCAGTTTGATGAGAAAGTGAATGATGAGTGCAACCCATCTCTATTGAATACCGAACTGAATGAAAACTTTACAAAAAAAGCAGAATATTGAGTTCAGAAGTGAACAGAACTTTAGACCCAAGTAAAACAACCGTATGCTGAATTCTAAAATGAATGGGAATGTAACATTGAACCAAAGAGAGGCATATTGAATATCAAATTGTATGAAAACTACATACAGCAGAAATACATCATTTCATTTCATATCAGACTTTTAACAAAATTAAAACATAAAAAAATTAAAATCAGTCTTCCAAAAATTAAAAACGTGCAACACCATTCTATCAGCAATACATTTCCTCCCCGGAAATACTACCTGGTGGCGATAACCGAGTCCACACAAAGTATAAAAAATGAGGGCCGGGCAACAGGGGGTGATTCTTGCTATTTTCTTTTTTTAGACTTTCTTTTTCTTTGGCAAAAGAGGGTGCAGGCCAACAGCAATATAGACTTACATCATACTTTTGATATACATTGTTCAGTTCAAAAGTGTTGGTATGTATTGGAGTTGTAGAGAAAGAGTTCAGTATTACATTTGTTGAACATGACTCATTTCAAATCACACTGAGTGCATCAGGGTCACATAGATAAGAGCGGAAGGCCGCCCAGGCATCGCAGGGTCTGGAATGGGGGGTGGTGGAGATATACAGGTATTCGCATTCTTGGCATTCTTGGGCGCATGTCAATGCTACCAGCCATTCTTTCACGCTTGGGGGATGGGGGGGTTTGTCCTTCCATTTCAATAGAATAGCTCTCTAGGTGATCATGCATGCAATGTACACAAATGCACAGTGACTTTTGCTATGGATGGCCGGCCATATGCCAAAGAGCGCTTCTAGGGGGTTGCGCTCTATTGGGGTAGTCGGCACTTCCGAAATTATGTCTAATATTTGGGCCCAGTAATCTCTTATCTGAGGGCACGCCCAGAACATGTGTAGGTGGTCAGCAGACTAGTGTTGGCATCTGGGGCAGCCCTGGGGTTGTGAGTGAGCCATCTTGGAGAGCCTGGCTGCTGTATAATACTCTATTCAGGAGCTTGAATTGCATAAATGTAAACCAAAGGTTTAGTGAGACTTTCTTGGTGTGCATACACATGCAGGCCCATTGGTCGTCTGCGAGTACGGAGCTCAGCTCGCGAGACCATCCCTCACGGGTGCGTGGACTGGGGGGGTGAAGTGGTATCTATGAACATTTTATATAGTGTGTAGAGGGTATGCCTACAGTCTCCCGAGTTTGCAATGTAGGCTAGGGATGCGGTCTCCAGGGGCTCGGCTGGGTAAGAGGCCGCACGTAACCTATAGTATTGAAGGAGATCCACCCCACTGTTCCCATGACCAGGTTTCCA
Organism: Ambystoma mexicanum; assembly: GCF_040938575.1. NCBI lineage: Eukaryota > Metazoa > Chordata > Amphibia > Caudata > Ambystomatidae > Ambystoma > Ambystoma mexicanum. The sequence goes on along the minus strand of NC_090933.1, from coordinate 19,022,002 downwards.
AGTGGAAGGTGTGATAAATTCACTGTCGGGGAAGACAACGGCCAGGGCTCTGTATCCCAATCGCTCCCACCTCGTCTGCATCGCCTTGTCCCATGTGGGTTTTAGCTCGGGGAATTTCCACAGGGGAAGCCAGCGGTAGAAGGGTTTATCTGTTCCCGTATGGGCAAATATTGAACGCCATGCCCGCAGTGTGGAAGACGCCGGATAAAATGAGCAGTCGCCCTTGTATCTTTGGTCTAATATGAGCGTTTTTAGATATGAGTCTTTGCAGCTAGTGTCTCTAGTTTTACGTGAGGGGGGGTTGACACCATAGGGTATCAGAACATGCCAAACTGTGCCTGGGCAGCTGTCCAGTACAGTTCTAGATTTGGAGCAGTGAATCTCCCTTTGTCGTAAGGGTAAGTAATTTCTTCCCATTTCTTATGGACCGCTCCGGAAGGCCAGAGGAGCTGCGTGAATGGACTGTGTATTTTGGTGAAGTAGAATTTTCCTGGTCGCACTGGGACATTGGTGAATGTATACAGCATCTTGGGGAGTAGTATCATCCTAATTAATGATAGTTTAGTGGCCGTAGAGAGGGGGAGGGATTTCGATTTATGCATTTTGGTATCTGTATATAATCTGAGTGAAGCGTAGTTATCTTGTATCAGGGAGGGGTGTAAACGGGAAACCTATACCACCAGGTATTTGATGCGGTCGGGGGACCATCGTAGACAAGTAGCTCCGCGGCAGTCCAGAGTAGCATCCGTGAGGGGGAATATTTCTGATTTCGAGAAATTAAATTGCAAAGCCTGAGAGGTGCCCTATGCGCGTGGTATATTCAAGGATTGGTATCAAGTTGGTTGCGGGATCTCTAACGTTTAGTATCACGTCGTCCGCATATAGAGAGACGATTTCAGGGGGGGCAATTAGGCAGATTCCCCGATGACTATGGTGCATCCTGATATATTCCGCCATCGGCTCGATGGCTAGAGCAAAGAGAATGGGGGAGAATGGGCATCCTTGTCGGGTTCCCCTCTCCAGTTGAATGCTGTGGACATACATGCATTAACAAGGACCCTGGCTAGTGGTTGTGTGTATACAAGTTTAATATAGCACAGCATATTGTGGCCAAATTTCATCCTTTCCAGTGTTGCGAATAGGTAATCCCAGGCGACCATGTCAAATGCCTTTTGGGCATCTATGGTTACCCCCACTGCCTGTGCTCCGAGGTCTATTCTAGCCATTATGTTAAACAATTGTCTAATATTGAGAGTGGTGGACCTCCCTGGGATGAACCCTGCCTTATCCGGGTGAACCAAGTGAAGCATTATCGGAAGAAGACGGTTGGCCAGGACCTTTGCATATATTTTAGTATCACAATTAATGAGGGACAGGGGTCTATATGAGCCACATTCATTGCTAGGTTTGTCTGGTTCTAACAATACTGTGATTAGGGCCTCTCTCAAAGATTCTGGCAGGACACGGAGACAGAGGGATTCTTCCCATAACAGCAGGAGGATCAGAGACAGTACGGCGCCATACTCCTGGTAGAATTTGGCCATCAGGGCCCGGGGCCTTGCTCTTGGGCAGGGCAGAGATGACCGCCACAATTTCCTCTAGTGGGATGGGAAGTTCCCGTTCATCCCTGATTTGGGTAATAAGGCAGGATAATGGGATATTGTGGAGGAATGTATGAATGGCCTGTTCGTCGCTTGGTTTTGGTGCAGTGTATAGCGAATGATAAATGGTGCGAAAAAACTCAACTACATCCTTGTCGTACCACTTGTTATTCCCGTGCCTGTCCTGGACACAGTCAACCCGGTCACTTCCGCGCTCAGCTCGGGCCACCCGCGCCAGTTTCCTCCCTGGCCTATCACCTTCCCCATAATTCCTGGTCACGACTGGTCGAGAGAAGTACTGGGTTTCTCTCAAGGCGTGAGCCTCAAACCTCTCCAGCTCTGAACGGATTTGAGCCAGCAGCGTGGGGTCAGAGGTTCTAGAGTGTTCTTGTTCAAGATTTTTGAGTTCCCTCGTAGCCCTCTCTTGACATCGCCGTGCCCCTAATGAAGGCTTGCGATCTGATACTGTGAGAGGTGGCATCTGGTGCATTGGTGGCAAAGAAAGTGTCAATATAATACCGCATCTAGCAGTGCTGTGGCTTTTAACCTCCAGGAGCAGCTTGGTGGGCCTGTTTTTAATTTCAGGGTTAGAGAAATCGGGGAATGATCGGACAGGTCTGATTTATGCATCCAGGTCTTTCCCCATTAATGAGGCAGAGATAAGGAAGAGATCTATCTGGGATGACAAGTAGAAAGTATATTCTCTTAATAGCGGATGTGTGGTTTGCCATGCGTCCCTGAGTTCCGGTGCCTGCATGATGGATAACAGTTAGCAAGCTGCTCGAGTTTGGGGGCGAGGGGCTTTGTTTGACCTGTCTTGCGTGCAATCAAGAATTAAGTTGAGGTCGCCTCCCCTGATTAGTGGTAGGCCATAATAGCCTGCTAGGATATCTCTTAAATGTTCAAAGATTTCCATAGCGTCAATATTGGGGTAGTAGGTGTTTATAAATATGAGCTCCAGGCCCTCCAGGACGCCATGTATCACCAGGAACCTCCAGTCGGGATCGACATGTGAATGTTTTGCAACGAAGTTCAGTGATTTGTGGATAATTATCATAACTCCTCTGGATTGAGTGGAGTATGAGGTAAAGTATCTATTTCCCCCCCCCCCATGAACTGGCTATACTACGGCAAGTGCGTTCCTTGGCATGAGTTTCTTGTAAGAATGGTATATAGGCCTTTTGTCTGTGCGCTTAGATAGTATTTTACGTGACTTGGTGAAATTCCCCACTCCCCGGATTTTCCAACTTAGTAACTTTACCTGTTGTGCCATTCCCTTTTTAATGGATCCCGATTAGCACTGTGTGTAGTTTCGATGTCTGCATCCCGTGTACCTCTGGAACCAGTTGCCAGGTTTTTATTAGTTTCCATCCGGTGTATCATTAGTGGAGCACAACTGGCGCTCTGACAGCATTTTAGGTCAAGTTCGGACCCAGTGCCGTCTTTCCCGCCCCCCCACCCTCACTGCACCTCCCAACTCCACAGTGTATGGATCCCTCCCATTCCTCCCCAGAACCTGTCCTGTATGCCAACTGGGCTTAAAGGCTAAATAACACATAGTCCACGTATCATCAAGGGACATTCTCATCCAGGCTTAACATGTGTCGAGGTGACGTGACTCACAGTAAATTGCTATCAGCATATATCATAACTAGGATCCTGGGAACATAGTTCAAGTATCACGTACAGACAGGGTTGGTAAGCTCACACAGCTTGCGCAACCGCAGGGTCCGCACTGGAATGTGTGCTTCAATGAATGTTACAGCCTCGCTGGGCACTTTAAAAAAGTACAACTTACCCAGAAATTGTAGTTTTAGGCAAGCCGGAATAACATTGCTTATTGTACGTTCCTCTGGCGGAGCATCTTCTTAACCCCCGTGAATTGACGGCGTTCTAACTGGACAGGGATAGAGAATTCAGGGAATATTCTGAGGATTTGGGATCCCAGCCTTAGTTCCTTCTTGTCCCGGGCCAGGCGAAGGAGTGCATCTCTGTCGCGGTAACTCAAATCTTTGCAATTATTGGTCTGGGGGAATCGACTGGTTTCGGCTTCGGTGAGCGGGCTCAGTGTGCTCGTTACACAGCAAAGTATGGGGAGAGAGTTGGATGATCCAGCAGGTCTTTCAGAAGGTTTTCCACTGCCAGCTCCAGGTTCCCGGTTAGAGAGTCCTCCGGAACCCCTGCTATCTGGATGTTATTTCTTTGGGAGCGCAATTCTAGGTCATCACACTTGCTTTTGACTAGTTTCATATATTTAGAGAGAGTTTCCACTGTATCTTGCAGCATGCAAATGTTGTCTTCATTGGTTCTGATTCTTCCCACCGCTTCGGTTATTCGGGCGCCCTCGTGGGCCAGTTGGGAACGCATAGAGGCCACACTAGCTGTGATGTCATCCACTTTTTCGTGGACCGCTGTGAATCCCTTAGCTATTGCTTCCAACATTCCTGTGAGGTCTGGCACCAGTGTGGGATTTGGAGGTGAGCATGATAGTTCTGATGGGGGCTGTGGCTGATGGGCCGGCTCATTGCAGGTTGTTGCTTTCACAAACCTGTCCATTGCGCCAGCCTTTTTCCCAGCGGCGGCTTCCTTGGTCATCCCAACTATGGTAAGATGAGTCCGGGGGGTAGTTGGGGTGTGGGGCCGGTGATGTGGAGCCTCACGGTTGGGGACTATGATTCCCTGGATAGAGAGAGATTGACGGGTGCAGTTGGGTGTCAATCAGGTGCTCCGACTGCGGGGGTAGCGTTAGTTCCGCAGTGTTCGAGAGTGCTCTGTTATGTCAGGCCATGGCCAGGTCTCTAATAATAATGTAAATGAGGGCGTATTGTGGCAGATCGGTGATGTGCAGATATCCCTTTAGCGAGTTACTTCAGGGGTGGTAGGATTGGTTGGTTTCTGGGTTACCCTTATGTTGCCTGCATATGGGGGAGATTGTGACGTGGTCTGGGTTGGAGGGGTTGACCCTCTTCCTCTTTAGGTCATTTGGTAGGTTTATCCCAGTTTGGCAGCCATAAGGGGTTGTGCTACAGAGCGGCCCAATCCCATTAGGAGCCAGTTGCCTGCGCCAGAGGTTTTAGCTCTGCTGACTTCAGCACAGAGATTGTGTGCCGGTACAGGTGGCACAGCAGCGAGGGGTAAGGTGGAAGTGTTGCGAGGGGCCAAGCCACTTGCATGCAGCATATGTATAGTGGGTCTGGTTGGTATGCCCCTTATTTGAAGTGCGGATATATGCACAGCAGGCCCTACTGCACAACTGCAATGCAGGGACTCCCCCCGCTAGGGCTCCTCAAGCATAGAATTAGTTGTAGCACGAAAGGTATAAATCCTCTGTTATGCGGGCTGGAGGTACCGTTGTAGAGGGCAGGCGTATGCAGTCGGGTAAGGAGTGAAATGGGGTATGGCACTTGCCCCCAGCGGAGAGGAATGGGGAGCTCGGGCCTCTGCAGCCTAAGTGCAAGCCGGGAGGCCGGGATTAGTATATATGGGCTGAGATACAAGGTGTCTGCAGGGGGCAGGAGGCCTCACCTTTGTGCCGCTCCAGCAGCAGGCATCGAGACATGTATCTGGGTGCTCAGGAGACCAGGAGCGATATGGCAGAGTGATTAGTCCCGGAGGGCTCCAATGGATGGCAGAGCTCCGTGAGGGATCAGTGGCCCAGGGCTGCCCCACGTGAAGAAGGCCGCCTCCTTGACCCTTTGTCCAGTGGTTGCTGCAGTGATGTCGTGAGAGGTCTCAGCCCTACCCCTCCTTTGTAGCTAGTGCCCGGGGTCCGTGGTGTCGGGCCACAACAGCAGATGATGGGAGGCGAGGGGACAGCGGCAGTGAATCCCTAGCACACCAGCAGTTCTGGTGTGCTCCAGACCGCAGGTCACTCATTGATGTGGGGGGGGCTCCCGCACTCCAGCGGGTCAATGCGGCAGGCCTGCAAGTGCCTGGCGGGAGGCCACTATGTGATCAGTGAGGAGGGGGGAGCGGAGGAGAAGGTGGAGCCACGGCCCACCTACAGGGGGTCGCTGGTTCCGGGTGCAGCAGTCCCTGCAGGCAGAGCCCGCTCCCTGCTCCGGGGTTACTGGCCAAGTCCTCTGAGTCGGGCCAAATAATAGCGGGTCGCAGCCAAGGGTTTGGTGAGGAGGTACGCTCAGTGTGGGTCCCGCTGCTCAGTCTCCCCCAGGGGCCTCGGTCGAAAGCCAACAAAGCCAACATATTATTCCTGCAGGAAACTCCCGCCCTCTCCGGATCATGTGAGGGGTACGCCAGAAACGGGGGTGGGAAGCATTACTACACTTCTTACTCCTCACAATCCCAGGGGGTTATGATTTTGGTTCATAGATCCCTCCCTTTCCAATGTAAACATATGAAAATAAACACAGACCTACTTGCAGGGGGTGAAGTTCTACTTATGAATATCTATGGCCCAAAACATAGATGACCCACAATTTTACAGTGGGGTGATGAAGGAACTTGCCCGATATCCCCTGATCCCCATACTCTGAGTGAGACTTCAACACTATCCTTTATCTGAAACTTGACAGATTGTTACGCACACAAAGGGCTCTCACAAGATCCTCTCAAGTTATCAAGGAGGGTATGGAGTCTCTGGGACTAGTGGATGTTTGGAGTACTTTACATACCGATGTCCGTTCATATTCCTTCTACTCTTCAGGCCACAACACTTTGTCCCGCATTGACATGTGGCTCCTATCAGAAACATTACTTGGGGAGTCTCAAATACACACTTGTTTCCCCACGCCTACCCCGACCTTTCCCCTGTCAGCATTACCCTAACATTACCAACACTTTCCAAGTCCCGTTACAATTGGTGGTTTAAACCATCGGCACTCCAAGATACCATTTCTGCATCCATTATAGAAGACCACATCCAACTGTTTTTTGAGAAAAATGTCGGATCAGTGACCTCACCCGCAGTGGTCTGGGAGGCCTTTAAGGTCTTCATAAGAGGGATTGCAAAGGCATCAGAGTATAGGGTCCTAAAAGAGATCCAGCGCAGCATAGAACAGTGCGAGGACGACCTGTATCACTGGAACATGGCCGTGTGGCCGATCATCCCCCCGGCTAACCTAGCCCAAATAAAGGAAGATTTAGATACATTTAGCGCACATGCAGAGAGAGAAGTTTTTTAAGCCCTCCTGCTGGCTAGGAAATATGGGGAAGGGGTTAGGCCGGGTAAGCTGCTAGCCTCTATGGCACGCAGCGAAAACGGCGGTAAGTGCATTCCTCTCATTACTTATACATCCGGGGATACAGTCCATGCACTCATTGCCATCAACAGAGTTTTCACCCAATTTTACACCAATCTCTACTCCAACAAAGACACATGCACAACCGAGAATATCAATGGATTCTTTGACGCTCTCCCACTCAGTCAGCTCTCACAGGAGACAAGAGATTTGGTGGAACTCCCGATAACACTATCGGAGATAAATCAAGCAATTGATGGTCTGCCAACTGGCAAGTCCCGGGTACTGAAGGCCTCTCGGCCGAACTACATGAGGGTACAAAGGGGCACTCGCCCCTCAATTATTGCAGGCGTGGAAAGAATCTCTGACATCGCAGTATCTCCCTCATGGTACTGCTGAAGCCGGACAAACCAGCTGATCAATGCGGCTCCTACCGCCCTCTCTCACTAATTAACACTGATGTTGAGGTGTTTGCAAAGATTTTGGCTACTCGAAAGATGCAAGCGATGCCATATATTGTCCATCCGGATCAATCAGGATTTATTTGGGGGAGGTCCACAGCACTGAACCTAAGGTGGCTATTTAATATACTGGCGCGCATCAATCCCGATGTCCAGGCAGTAGCTGCCACACTCGATATTCAAAAAGCTTTTAACTCAGTGTCTTTGAAGTTCAGGTACACTGTGTAGCTGAAATGTGGGTTTGGACCAAAATTCCTCAGGGGGAGCGCCGCCTTTAGACTGTACCAGTGGCTAGGGTTAGCACAAACGGGATTACCTCTTTCACAATTTGAGATAGGGAGGGGCACCCGCAAAGATTACTCCTTCTCCCCTCTAATATTTGCTATTGTTATAGAACCATCAGCACACGCTCTCCGTCTCGGACATAGTCACGGAGGGATAAGAATAGCGGGAGACCCACAAATAATTTCCCTTTACGCAGATGACGCACTGCTGTACATTCGTAACCCTGATGTACACTTTCCACCCATTATGCAAGATATCCTATTATTCGGGGAGGTTTCAGGACTTCTGGTTAATTGTGCAAAATTGGAACTCTTTGCCCTCACAGACGCAACTACTCCCCCACACTCTTCCCCCCCTCAGACTTACCAGGCTTAAAATGGGCCCCTGAGTTCATACGTTACTTGGGGCTGACAGCGGCACGCAACTACCCGACGTTACACAATTACAATTACACCAGTTACATGACCCAACTGCGAGTTAAGCTCATGACATGGTCCAATCTACCTATCATGATTGCGGGTAAAATAGCGCTACTAAAAATGATCGTACTACCTAAGCTCTTATACCTTTTTCAGTGATATTTTAAAATTTGTTTGGCTCTCCGGTGCAGTACGGCTCACATGGGGCATCCTAACCCAACCACACGACAGGGAGTGACTTGCAGCACCGAACTTCTAGCGATACTGGATGGCCGCACAGGCACAATTTGCGAATGCTTGGTTTGAGGACGACACCTCTCCTCCCCATGTACAATTGGAGAGACATTTTGGTGGGAGATAGGGACCTCCAATCATTAGTTTTCCCAACGTGTTTTGCGGATAACTGCAGATTTGACCCTGCTAGTGTTACTGCACTGTCATGGTGCAAAATATGGGCAGAGGTGGGTGTCCCGAATCCTTATCATGAAAACCTTTCCCTCTGGAACTGCGTTCCCTCACTGCCACATTCAGACACAGGTTCCCAGAAAATCTGGATACAACACAGATATCATACGGTGGGTTTGTTATACCCAGAGGGTAACTTCATTCAAGCCGCCTAGATGCCAGGCGTGGGAGATCCTCGCAGTGGCTGCACTGTGCTGGCCTGCGGAAAGCTTGCAAGAAGATGTGGCCCACCTTTCCGGTGTAACCCGACAGTGACTCACTCCTTGGGTTCGTCCTATCCACACATGACAACCTTAGCCAAGTGTCAACCCTATATGAACTGATCCAGGCACGCTCTGACACCTCCCCCTGTAAGGCACAAGACAAGTGGGCATCAGACTTACAACTTGAGATTAGCGATGACCTCTGGGATGACATGTGCTCTGACACCTAAGGTGTCGTATAACTCCTGATTCCGATTGATCAAATTAAAAGTGCTGCACTGGTCCACTACACTCGGAGACGGCTTTATTTATTCTCTTATGAGGGGACCTGTGCATGATATGATGATATGTGAACCTGTCGAACCTGCTCCCCTACTGTGCCTTTTCCATAGCTTTGGACCCCCAAAACCTGCTACAAGTAAATTTGTGAAGTTGTGTTTATTGTTGGCAAAACGGTTTATTCTCCTACGGTGGACAAACACACAAGCCCCTAATAAGGGTCAATGATTGAATGATGTGGTTTGGGCAAATGACAGGGCGGAACAATGGATACGTATGCAAACAGCTCCACTCCCGGCCCAAGGACATATGGGCCTCACTAAGACTATACTTATTACAAACTATGTCAAGACCTGGGGACTCCTCTGAACCCCATCCCCTGTAACCCTCATGCCCACCCTGTGCTATTCCCTCTACTGTTGTTAATATTTTGTTGTAATGTGACAAGTGATTCCAAGTGTGCTGATAAAGAAAGTAAAAAAGAAATCACCTGTGAGACACCTGAAGGTGTCTCACCTGCTAGTCCCCGGGGATCTATCATCCAGGTGGTCAGGACACGGCCACAGCCATCTCTTTTGGATCCAGTTCCCAGGAGTGGGCCATTGCGGGAGGATCTCCTGGATGGGGGGGGGTCTTCAGGGAGTGCGATTGGGACACCGGAGGGCGAGACGCATATCTCCTTCGCTATAAAACCTTTACCCCATCCTACCAGGTAGGATACTTAGGGATTCAACCCCCTTTTCTGACACAAACAGTTTCTTACGGACAACTCACTGTGAGGGAAAATGGAAACACCCGAGCCATATACCTGACATGTCCTAACACAATGGGAAGGCAATTCCTGATCATTAGACACACCTGACTTCTATCACACTTCCCCACATCGATAATAGGCGGAGTACGAGAGCACACTCTGAGCGAGGGAAACCACTCAAGGAAGCAGCAGTTCCAAGATGGCAGTGTAACACATGGCGAAAGACGGCGAGACCGAAGAGGATTACAAAGGATGGGCCCTTAACTGTTTTACCAAAAGACCGTAACTTTTATGAGCCTTCGACAATAGAAAATGTAAGACCTGGAATCAAAGCTGAAGACTCCTGCATTGTGTGTTGGAGGTACCTGGGGTGCTCCCACTTCAATAGTCAAGGCGTGGAGAAGCAGTTACCGCTGTGGTACTGTCCTTGGCTCCTACAACAAAGAAAAGCCAGTGAAGGCAACACAGCCAGTGAGTTGAAGAAACTGATACCAACCCGGGCTGTCTGGAACCCAAGGTTGCAAGAGACAACATTGTAGGAAGGAATTTGAAGAGAACAGTGCATGAAGGGTATGTGGCAAGTGATGCGAACATAATTAATGCACTAAATGATGACTGAACCCTGAAGCGAAGATAGATACCGTAAACAGAGTGGTCCGGCATCACGGTCATGCTCATTCGAAAGTCTCTGTTAGGTTTCCAAACCCAAAGGGGACAAATGTAAAGAATAGGAATTGTAAAATCGAAGTGGTCCTGCAATGGGTCAAGCTAAACTCTGTGCACATTTGAATGTCTTCAATACTTTATTGAAATTGGTCCGAGCCCGGTTGAGGGAGACTAATTATGTTTTAAAAGGTGATCTGAGCCTGGCTGAGGGAAATCCGGGGTGAACCGTGAGTCATCCGAATGGATAACCTGCGAACATTGTACTAAAGAGATCTGAGCCCGACTGAGGGGGATCCGGGTGAATAGTGAATCACCTAAAGTGAATACTTGTAGAAATCCAAAGAGGAAAATAACTTATCCTTTTTTGTTTTGTTGCATCAGGCTCTCTGAATGAAGAGACTTTGAGGAGTAAAGAGACTTGCCCACAGAAGGTCCAGATGTTATGATTGACCTGTATCCTTGTTCTTAAGAAGCCAGAGACTGCTATGCTTGAGTGAACCGCCTTTTCCAGGGCTAAAAAAGATGGGGATGGGCAGCCAATGGCCTGAACATCCTGGCCTATCATTTTGAACACTTATTTCTATTTTGTAACATCATCCTTCATGCTGTTTGTATTTAGAGGTAAGGATTGGCAATAGTTTATTTTAGTAAAGGCCTTTGACAAGACACCACTAGGACAGCGTTATAATTATTCGATGGTTGTAGCTAGCTCCCATCTGTAGATTTGGGTTTAGATAGGTGTTTATCATGCCCTTGCTACTTTACTTTAATTATTTGTATAGCGCAACAATGGACCCGTGGGCATGAGGGTGCTGACAAACATAAAAGCGAAGGGTCAGAAAAGTGAACTAATACTGAGAATCCAAGGGAGAACTCTCAAAGGGAAGCCAGGAGCATAATTAGGCAAACTGCCATGTTTTAAAAAACGTTTTTTTTATGGCTTATGCTTGTTCTGGAACCTAAGATCGGATAGGAGATCATTCCAGGCCGTGGGGCAGCCACTGAGAAACCCCCCCTTTCTGTCTTCCTCGATCTGCATCTAGGAAAAACTAGTAAATTTAGATTGTTGGATCTGAGAGATCTGCTGGATGCCTTTTTTACAATAGGTTCCTTCAGATAACTTGGCAGGCTGCACTTGAAAGAAAGTGATCATGAGGAGGTGAAAATGTATTCAAGCCTCCACTGGCAACCAATGCAAAGCTCTTCTAGCCTCAGTAACATGATCACTTCTGGACAGACCCATGACGACCCTCACAGCACCATTTTGTATAACTTGAAGTCTATTGTCTATTGACTTCTGCTTTGCTAAGACAGGCCAAGAAACTACAGCAATAATCTAATTTTGCGCCCACAATGGCTCTTGCTAAGGTCTCGGCATTAGCCTTTGTAATAAGGGGATGCAGGTGAGCAAAGAGCTTGATGTAATATGTGGCGGCCAAGACCAGGCTCCCTGCATGAGCCTTCATGGTAACCCCTAATGATTTGACTTTCTTAAGGGGTATAAGCTTCACATCGCCTAATTGGAAAACATCATAGGCCGAACTCAATTTAGACAATGTTGACTGCGTACCAACAATCGGAAATTTGGTCTTGGACCTGTTGAGTGCCAGGCCATTCCAGGTTGTCCAACCTTCAGTAGCATAGGTTTTGTTCAAATTTACTGTGGGCCTCATTACGAGGCTTGCGCTGACGGAATGAAGGGGGCCGGTACGCGACCGGCCCCTTTCATTCCGTCAGGGCTGATTACGAGCTTCCCATCGGCGACCTAGATCTTTTCCGGGTCCCACAAGGGGAAGAGGGAGTTAACAACGGGACACTCATAATGTGCCCGTTGTTACCTCCATCCCCATTCCCATTGAGCCCTATGAGGGCTCAAATGGGAATGGGGAATGGTTCCTGCAAGGAGGACTTACCGGGTCCTCCTATTTCGGAATGACCCGGTAAGTCCCCATTGCAGGAACCCAGTAAAGGAGCCCGGTTTGGTGGCAGCCATGGAGCTAACAGCTCCATGGCTGCCTCCAAACTCGTAATGAGGCCCTTTGTCTTGAACATGAGAGCCAGACAGAGGAATGACACACTGCGTTTCGTCAGCAAAGTTGGTAAACCAAATTCATTCCTGTTCCAGCAATACAAAGAAAGGGGCCATCAAAATACTATGCAAACAGGGGGAAATACTCGCCCCCTGTGGGACACAAAATTAAATCGGAACTGCCTCAGCTATCTCGGAGCAGACTCTACTTTCTCTGTTTTTGAGAAAAGATGCATCCCAACGAGTCACAGCTGGAGAGAGTTTTGCCACTTCCTCGAGCCTGGATACCAATAAAGGGTGATCTACCAGGTCGAATGCCGCAGTGAGATCCAAGAGCATAAGCATATAAGAGAGGTTGTTAAAGTTCAATAAACACCCTTGAACTGTGGTCACTTGTGTCTGTCTTACTGTTGATACCATGCCTGCCTTACACACACCCCAATAGCAACTCATTGGGACCGTCCAATTTGTCCAAAATGGCACGCTCCACAAAAGTTTTCAGTTGCTCCAGCTTATTGATCTCCACAGAGTGGGGACAATTGTAAAAATTAACTATTATTATATTGGCCTCCCGCTTTGGAGGCAAAATTGCATGCTGTACATATTCAGATTTGGTTACCAGTTCTCTATAATTCAGAGAAATCCTAATTAGTATGGCCAGACCCCCAAAGAATCTGCCCCTTTTCTCTTAGAAGCCTTCACATTTAAAGAGACAAACCCATCCAGTAGCAGATCCTCAATCGCCCATATTCCTTGTAATAAAACAACATCATGTTGTTTCAAAAAGGCCACTATATCTGGGTCCCAAAATTTAGATGCAGCCTCGGCAATGTTCCAGCTTAAAATGTCCAGTATTTGTCCTACCGGTATGTTTTGCAGTTGTGCCTCATTCACTCACTCCTCTGGGAGAAAATCCAATAGTGGCCACACAAATTTCACTACCCTGCAACTTGCCATGGGTGTTTGTCTCGTCCTCAACAGATCAATCTAAAGAGACTCATTACTATACAATCTCTGTACTACACAATTATCAAACATGTGCTTATTAGAATCATCAGTTTCAACAAGGGACCCACACTGACCAAATATGTTCCCTGAGGCTTCCAACAGTCGGCAGTCATATGAGTCCCCAATTCAGCCTCCATAATCAGTTACCCTCACCCAAAAACCAGCAACTCTCTTCTGTTCACGCTCTGATCCCATCTGCCATGTCTCCATATCTGATACAATAGAACCATGGAGACCATCTAGTCGTGTACCAACATTGTCTTTATGAGCGCGGGGGGGAGGGGCATAGAAGCTGGATAAAAAGATAACACATCAAACCCTAGATCACATAAAGATTTGGCGTTGTTACATATCTGCTCCGCTACCAGAGGGGAACCAAAGATACCAGCTCCAAATTAGTTTAACTATAATGTGCTGGTAGATCTAGTCTCACAATGTCATCTGATGTAATGTCACGTAAATCTGTAATAAGATGGAATAAATGGATTAACCCTGTGCGATTTTAAAAAAGGACTAGGCGATTTTTTTTATTTTTATTTTTTTTTGTTTTTTTTAGATATTTAGAGCCTATAGCCCCCAGAACATCTATGACAGGCTGATGCGCGAGGCTAACGTAATGATGCTGCACAAAGCTTGAAAGTCTACAGAGAACTGCGCTTCGTACAGGCCGATCTCATTGATCAACCTAGACAACAAAATCCTAGCTAAAATCCTGGCAACCAGATTGCTCCCCTTGATGCCGGCATTGGTGCTGGGTGACCAGGCCGGGTTCATTCCAGGGCGGAGTACAACATATGGCATCAGGAGACTGTTTGGCGTCATTGAGGCCTTGGACCCGACGCAGCAGGCAATAGCGGTATTATTGGATGCCGAGAAGGCGTTTGACTCAGTCGAGTGGCCCTTCATGTTCGCTACACTAAGGCAGATGGGTTTGGGTAACTTCTTCCTGAAGCTAGTAGCTCTGTTATACAACAAACCACACTCATACATCACACTAGGGAACACCAAATCCACAGGGATCACACTAGAACGCGGAACGAGACAGGGTTGCCCACTTTCGGCCCTTATCTTTGCCCTGGTGATGGAACCCCTGGCGTCAAGGCTGCGAGCCGAGCAGTTGGGTCGAGGGATAAAGCTGAGTCCGCACAGGCTAATTGTCTCCCTATACGCTGACGACGTCATGTTGTTCATTAGCGATCCCCAAACCAATCTTAATCCCGTAATGCGAGAGGTGATAAAATTTGGGTTAATGTCAGGCCTGAAAACCAATCATTCCAAATCAATAGTGTTCCCTCTGACCCCTTGCACTTTGGAGTTTGCAGATGACCACGGATTCAAGTGGGAAAACTCGAAGGTGCGCTATTTGGGGATTAAGATGTCACGAAGCCACCACGATATATTTAGAGACAATTATGTAGTTACACTGCAGTTACTACAAGAACGTATTCAAAGATGGAAATCTCTACCACTAACGCTGTGGGGCAGAACCTCACTGACAAAAATGGTCATTCTCCCCAAACTTCTATACCTTTTCACAAATATCCCGCTACTTCTCCCCAAATCCTTTTTATCAAAAATCAAGAGCGCGATCCTTGAATTATTATGGGCGGGGAAACCAGCGCGGGTGGCGTACAACACACTTACTTTACCAATATCAAAAGGGGGCCTGGCTCTCCCCGATATAGAAAAATACTATTGGGCGGCACAGGCCCAATTCCTAAGCCATTGGTACTCAACCCACTACATCAGACCACATGTGCAAGTGGAAAGAGCCCTGGCTTCCCCCGACCTGCTTGCTGCAGTCATAATAAGCCACATTCCCGTGCCGCATAAAACACTGAATACAGTCCTATCCACATATGCGATATGGAAGAAGATTGCTGGTGAATACGGAGTGGCTATACGATTTTCCCCCCTACTGCCGATAAAATTCATCCCCGGCCCCCCTCTCACGAACGAAAGAGTATTCCTGTTATGGATAGATAAAATAGGGATTAAATCGTTGGGAGACCTCTTCCCAGAGGGCACCTTTCTGACCCCCCAAATGGCAAAAGACCGGGGAGGGAACACATCCCTAGACGTCTTCCTCTATTTCAGACTTCGCCACACCCTCCAGGGGCTATTCCCCACATTCCCTAAACAACCCCCCACCTGGGATCTGCTGCACAATACCATTTTAGCGCAGGGTGAGGGCAGACTGGTGTCAACTCTATACAAAACCCTGGTGGGAGACACTCGGAAACTCCAACCTAAAGTCCAACAAAGGTGGGAATCAGCGTTACAAGAACCGATTAGTGAGGAAGACTGGGCCTACATTCTTCGTCAGACTCAGAAGGTAGCGTTAAATTCCCTACTCAAGCTAATACACTTTAACTTTGTGCACCAAACATACTACACTCCAGTCAGGAAACATAGACACCACCCTGAAGTGTCAGCCCAGTGCGAGAGATGTACATTTGCCAGCGCTGATTTTCTTCATCTGGCATGGGGATGTCCTGGTATCCAACGCTTCTGGACTTCCGTTATACAAATAACATCCCACATTATAGGTGAGCAGGTGACACCCCTACCGTAGAGTCCGCTTCTCGGCCTCACTAAATATCTACAGCCAGCGTCACGCAAGTTAGCAGCGCTCCTCATGGCGCTGGCACGAAGGAGAATAGCTATGTCGTGGGGTCGTGGCCCGCTCCCCAAGATAGCTGACTGGGAAAAGGATATAACATATTGCCAAGATATGGACACCGAATTCATCCGGACCCTGCCATTACATGCGCGCCCTCCCGACATCTGGGGCCCATACATCACTTACCTGATGAACAATGCTGAGGCTTCAGATTCGATCAATCCAAGCTCCCAGAGCGAGAGACCATAGGATGGAGATATACAGGGACAACGTGGAAGACTTTCTATTTGTCTTGAACAATGGATAGCGACATTCAAAGTCATGGTGGGCACGGGGCTGGGGGGCGGAGGGGGGGGAGGACTGTTGTTGGGGCTTGCATTAGGCAGCTCCCTGTTGGAGCACCGCCTATTTGATACAGCAAAAAGTTAAAAATAAAGTGTTTTAAAAAAAAAATCTATGACAGGCTGTATATTAAAGGGTGTTTTCACAGTTTGGGCGTCTACACGCACCGGCCATGTCATCTGATTTATACTAGGCCCCCCTTGCCAGCTCCCTTACATAATGACAATGGAGCTTTGCCATGGCACTCATGACTTACATAAGTCAGAGGATTAGTACACCAAGAAGTAGAATCAGCCACCCGGCCCTGAGCCCTGATAAGGGACCCGCACAGAGGTGCAGAACAACTAATACCAGAACTTCAGGACACATGCTGTGCAGCCATCCCACCACTAGACTCTGAGTGGCAATCTGTGTGGACAGGGGCAAAAGCCCTCCTCAGACTTTGTTCACTCTTCAAGGCCTCCTCGGTAGCATTAACACCCTCTTTCAGAAGGCAGGCTTCCCCAATATCAGAGCTATTGAGCTGAATCCATTTATCCATTGGGCCATGGAGTACCTCTTGTCGCACCAAGCCATGGTATTTACCATCCTTTAAATTACTTCCTTTAGTGGCATTAGTCATCTTAATAGAAGCAACACTAGAACAAATTTTGTTGGTAGAATTTCACTTGCTTTGTCTTCGCCTGCGCATTGCTAAAACTGATCGACATCCCCTCTTCTTCTTCACGATGGTAACTGGACTTTTAAGCAAGGATTTCTCCATGTTAATAGCTTCGATTACATGCTTCTCAGAATCTGCAGTAACTTTTAATAAGTATTTCTGAGGCTTGTGGAGTCTTTATATAACACCACATGATTTGAGCATTTGGTTGTCTCTGTGGCCATTCAGGCAACCGCTCTACCGACCTGCTTTCCATCCCAGATATACCACCCCCTCCAGTTTATTTCCAAAATCAACCGGGAGAAGTTTGCAGGCCGAATTGAATGGCTCTGCTTCAGCTGATATAAGGATGACATCCACCACACGTGCCAAAATGCATTTACTTTCACCTTGGCCCTCGGCCACTTCCGAATAGAGTAGAAAAAGTGCATCCAACTTAGAAGTGATCATATCCAAGGTAGAAGTAATCCGAGCTGTTTCACTCCCCAAGGCACATTCAGGGAGACACACTGCGATTCCCCCTGTAGTAACTCCTTGACTCCTCCCTCATTTTCATTGTGGCAAATACATGTAGGAGGATCCAGCTTCCCTAGAGCAGAATTAGCTGACAAAGCATTTATATAGTTAAAATGATTTGGGGCAAGTGAGTTTCGCTTCAGAATTAGACAGCGATTAAGCAGCACCTCATTGTTATCAATCAGAGGTGAATTCAGTGAAAGATTTGCTAAGAAAGCATTACAAGTTTCCCTTACTGTGACAGGGATCTCAGAGTTGTTCTCAGATGTGTTCTCCGTGCTCATCAGAACTGAATTCTTGAGACCAAGGAATGCTGTCATTTTAGTTTGGGCAAAAATGTGTATCTCACTATTGGCTTTCTTAGATCTTGGAATTAAGTTCTTACGCAGGGTACCAGACTGGGAGGCTATGTGCCCACTTTCCAAACTGGTAAGCCCCACTGCGTAGCCCATATCTCATACTTTTGTTTTTTGAGCTCATGTTTGGCATGCCCGTAATGGCCAAATTAGCGCAGCTGCTTCTGCCTTTGTCAAACAATAGTCATTCAGCAGGGTACACTTGTACTCCCTGATATAGTGACCAGTAAAATACAAACCGGTCGAGTGCTAGAACAATACGAACACAGCACTCTGAAGCATCAGGCAGTACTAGCACAGGAACAAGTCAGCTCACCTCACCTCGCCTTGCTTCACCTGGCCAGCCCCCCTTCCTCTCCCCAGGCTTTCCAAATTGAAAAATATAGCCACCTCAAACAACAAACTGGTTCACAAATAACTGGCTCACACATAGCTCATATGACTCATATGACTCCGGTGGCCCACCCACAAGTCTCCTCAAACGGTCCGTGTCTGCAGGGTGCGGAATGCAATCCCTGCCTTCCAATGGCCGCCAAGAGGGAGAAGGAGAGGGAAAAAGCCAAGGGGGGAGAGATGCAAGCATGCCAACCTTGCCCGTAGCCAGTAGTTTTCCCCCGCTCGTTCCCTCGTTACCAAGCTAATTGCAGGCCCTCCGCTTACCGTCTCACTTCCTAGCATCAACACTGCAACACGTGTCTATACAAGTAGGTTCTCAGACCAAAACTCCAAGCCGAACGAGGTGTGGCTTATACATTAAAATGCACTTGATGTATGCAAGATAAGATCGGCACAGCAAAATGTGATCATCAGACAAGGAGAGAAGCGGCCATCAGAAGACAGTAGCTCATATCTTCCAGGGACACTTGCCTAAAATCACCTGGGGGAAAAGCTGAATGGAGACTTAACCCTTGCCCGGGAGGACAGCCATTGGGGAGGCCTAAAGCTGAGGGGAACCAGAGAGAGGGGAAGCTGGTGCCTACCTTTTGAGTGAAGTATCAGGACCAGATCCCTGAGTACCGACAAGAGAGGATCCTGGAACCTGGCTGACTTTTCTGTGTACCAAACCCAGAGAAATCCCATCTAAGTAACTTGCCCACAACGAAATTAAGTGTGGGGGCATCTGTTTGCCTTAATATTCTTCCCTTAATAGTGGGGGAGGGGGTGGGGGGGCAAATTGTGCAGACTCTTAGCATATTTGACAGTATATTAATTTAATTAACGACGAAATAGATTGACACAGGGGGGAGCTTGGAAAAATTCGAAATTTTCACCTTCTCTAATAGGGGGAATAATGTTATAGTCACATAAAGTAATTGCAGTGTCCTGGCCACAAAAGCAAAATGTGCTATTGTCACCATTCCCATACCATGACTTTAAAACAAACAGGTCCTTGTTACTAAAACGAAATTCCCAATTGATACCCATTCCCAAAACTTGCTTTTAAATATAAGGTATACTTATCACAAAACGAAAATCCCAATTGTCACCACTCCTTAAATATTGTATTAAACCAAATGGGTGCTATGGGCTGCACACAAAATTCCTAAACTGTCCCCATTCCCTAGACCTGGCCTTTAAACAGAAGGGTGCTGCATATCACTGAGGTTTGGGTTTTTGGTGCTGGGGGGAGAAGTGTTTTTTGCAAAAGTGAGACCTCATGTATCCAACACTGAATGTGTGATGTGTAACTTGTTTTAAAATGAAACCTAGTTTACTTTCAAGCTAAATTTTGGTCAAGTAATATTTTCCTTTGCATTCCGAAAAAAAGAAGGTCGTTGGGCCTCATTATGAGACTGGTGGTAGCCGTGCCGGTAAAACCGGCACGGTATGGTGCCGGAATCATTTTTTTTTTCAGCGCCCGGGAATGGGCAATTACTGGGGCATTACGGCCCTGGCAGACCCGGTAATTGGCCATTCCCGGGTGCCGGAAAAAAATGCTCCCCACTCCCATTCGAGCCCCTTAGGGCTCAATGGGAATGGGGAGGCCGGATGCACCGGCACCATTCAGGAATAGTGCTAGTGCATCCGACATGGTCTGCAGGCGGGTGCCGGTCCGCACGCCAGGTCAGACCTTGCGGGCGAAAAGGCACCCGCGAGCAGAACTCGTAGTTTGCCTGTCCAGGAACAACGGTACTGGCAAGCTTAACCCTACCGTTGTTACTGGACCGGCAAACTTATAATGAGGCCCATTGTGTGTTGAAGCTTAGTTTTGTGCCGAAAAGAAGGTGGTGTGTGTAACATAAACCAAACCTCGTTGAATCTAAAATATAAATAAAGTAGTGGAAGTAAGCCTCAGCATATCTTAGTGTGCTTATTGTTGATCAAGTGTTTATGCAAAGCTGGGAACAACGCCACTGACTCACAGTGCAATGTTGTATTTTAGTTTGGTCGCGCTTAGTGACAGTGTTCAGAAACAGCATTTGCGTTGAATGCCCTGCTGGACTAATACGGGCAAAGTTTCTGTTTTTGCAAGTCGCTGCTTTGTGATGTGCCGAAACCCACAGAGTGCTCACAGTCTAGCTGGGGCGACTGCTGGCAGATTCTGCCTTTGACCCCCAGCGTGAGATTATTCCACAGGGCACTGGCACCGTCTTAGTGTTTACAGTACATCACTGGGGTGACTGTTGGCAGACTCTGCTCGTGAGCCCCAATGTGACGCTACTTTACATGGTACTGCAACCCTTCTGGTGTCTACATCACTTTACTGGGGTGATTGCTGGCTGCCATTGTTTTTGAACCCCAGTATGACACGGTCGCACGTTCCGGAGCTCTCCTCAAAGTTCCAAAAAGTTACGTTTATCTTCGTCTCTGCATAGTTTCTGTGCCTTGAACTTCATCGTTCACAGAAGTGCGGCGAATGGCTCATTCATTTTAATCAGATCGACTCACTATACCCTGATTCTTTGTTGATCTATTGTGATTACCGCCCTTCCTGCGTGTGATCACACGATTAGTGCTACGGGTAACAGAGCACAAGGTTCTTAACTCATTAAGCAAATGTACAATTTACGAAGTTCCATATTCAAGGACGATTTGAAAGCACCTGAAATGGATCACCATTCCTTGCTGAACAAATGTTGTACGCCGCCCTCCAAAAAAGTCTGTGACTTACAAAATTCTGAAATTATTATACAAACAGATACCATCATTGTTGATGAAAATCAGGCCATAGGTTTGCCAACAGGCTCCTCAATTTCAGCAATTGAAGACCAAATCAACCTGCCTATTCTTCCTTTTCATCTAGTGACAAACACCTTAAATCACATCTTGGATTTCACTGTATCCACTTCAAAAATGAAATGCCATATCAATAATTTAGCGCAAAAAAAAGACAACCGAGATCGTGTAGCATGAATGCTTTGGAGAATTTCTCCTGAGCGGAGAGCCTTATTCGATTAGATCAAAAGGAAAACCAGGGAATAAAAGAACTTCCTGTACGTGACATCTTGATTAATACATCTTATAATAATTTTGTTCAATCTTTTGACCTTACGGAAGACATTGGATCAATTGCTCAAGGAAATGTTATCCCTGCTCCCTTCCTCACAGCTAGACCAACAGGTCTCAAATCAAATAAAGGTACTGGAGTTGGAGTAGGTTGTGCATCTGTCAATCCTCTGTTCGTGAAAGTCATGCTGAAAATCCTACAAACACAGATACACAAAGTGTGCGAGATTCAACCCTCTCAGCACTAAGCTTTGTGCTGAATGTGTTGGCCAATGTTTTTGAATCACTGAAAGAAGAAGTCCACACTTACTCTGGTGTCATCATGGAACTTATCAAAGAGGTGAGCTGTTGTGATTCCACGCTAGTCGGGTTGAATACTGCAATGCATGCTCACTTTAATGACATTGCAAGCCTAGTGCCACAGAATGAAGAAACTCAGACAGACTCCATCAAGATACTTTCCAAAGAATTTTGCCAGTTCATAAACAGTCAAGAGCTAATGTGGTCCGACATCAAAGCAACCCTCACTGCGCACAAACCAATGGATCCACCTGATGCAGAACACCTGAACTCTGCCACCAAGGAGACTTCAGACTCCATTATCTGCCTCGACATTAGAAGAATACATGGGACTAGCTCAAATTGGTGGTGATTTGGTCCAAAACCTTTCCCTTCCTTTGAGTCACAACATCAATCAACTCCGGGAGCAACGCTTTACCTTCAAAAAAATCTGCAGCGGACAATGCTGTTATGCCTACTTTATCAGATGAAGGTCCAGAGTCTCTCAATTTGCAAACAGAATCCCCAAAAGGTTCAGGTAAATCTAAGAAGGAAAAAAGAAGGCACAATTAAAAATCTTTGAGGTTGTTGCTCCAACCCGATCCTCAAAAACTCAGCAAAATTGAAAACAAAAAAAACTGGATAAGGGAACTTCTTTAAAGCACTAGAAAATGTAACTGAAACAAATGAAAAGCTGTCTAAGACCTCCAAAGATTCTAAATCTGATGCTATAAAGGTTCCCTTGAAACCTAACAAAGAAGGTCAAAGTCTTGATATAAACAACCCACTGTTCCTGAATCACCACCTTCTTTGGCGACAAAGAAATACACATGGGGGTCACAAACCGATGATCCTTCGAAAACTGAAAATATGCCAGTTAAAGTTTTGAAATTGGCTCCAATTTTCTGTAAGAAAATGAACTCAAAATTAATAGGTATCGGCGCGCAGTCTAACATCATTGCTGAGCAAAAGCCACAACACACAGAGCTGAATGAAATAAGTGGAAACCTTTTGCCTTCTTCAACATCTCCAGTTCATGCAGCGATTACCTGTGAGCCTGTTTCAATCAACAAACCATTTGCTGCCCCAAAGGTGTGGCTGCAACAAACTAATCAAAACAAAGGTCAGAAGGCTTTAAATCGAAGTAATATCTTATCCTATACAAAAAGAATACGGGATCTATATCTTTTTTCAGCTAACGACATAGATTATCTTTTCCATATGACAAATCAACTCACATTGTCGAACTTATCTTGAAAACAACTGAAGGTGTACAAGCTCTTTGTGCCTGCTCTCCTGTTTGTTTCCGATGTTTCCAATGTCTGTCTAGGCTAATGAACACAAGGGGGTCATTTCAGCACAAAGATATCTGTGAATCCATCTTCACACAGTTGGTTTTATTTCAAGAAACCTGGCTAAAAACAGACCTATATTTGGTCGGTTTCACTGTTGTATCCCAGCTTGCAATCAGTTCTATTTTGGCGCCACCGTCTTGTAGTCTTTTGATAGATGTTCGTAACATGATGGGTCATAATGTTCAATGTATAAGCAATGACATTCAAGGTATCCTGGCTATAAATAAAATGTAATATAAGATGGGTTTAATGTCAAAAGGTCTCCAGGGGATAAATGTTTATTGGAATCCTGTTTCACAACCTTTGGCCTTGTTTCTTGAAGACCGTTGCTCAATCTTTGTTGAGCTATATATACGATTCTCAGACGATTTAATACTAATTGGCAGAGATTTTAATGCATGTTGTTCTCCAATAGCCAGGCTCTCCTCCAAATATTTAGTCAAGAATACCAGTGGTGAACTATGGGAACAGTTGTTCACAAATTGGAACCTAAACATTGTAAATAGTAACATTGAACCTGACAGTCCCCCTGCTGCAACTTGGTCGAATGGCAAGAGTTTGTCCATAATAGACTACATAATAGTATCTCCTGGCTTATTCTACCATTGTAAGTGGTTTAGAGTTGTGCCCTGGCACCAAAGTGATCACAATGCACTACAAGTTGCTTTTTCATTAGAAAAGTATGTAAGTGATGACACCTACATTTCCAAATTGCAAACCAACTCAAATGGGAATCGTATTGTTAGCTTTGCAAATGGGGGTCAGAAATTGAATGCCAACTGCATCATTTAGTTATGCAAGTTTCCATGGTTGATATGAAATTGGTAAGTGCCCCAGGCACATTTGTTGAATTTATTTGGGATTTGAATCCACCTCAAATTAAAAAGACTGCCTCAACAAAAACCCATGTCCATAATTTCGATCAGAGTACCCACAAGCATAAAAAACAACTCAACAAAAATCTCAGAGATTTAAAAGCACAGAAACATGATGCACATACTTATATTATTGAAAAGACCAAAATTAAAAAGCATCCATGAACATTGGTCTCGTCTGTATAGTCAGTTGTGTAACATCAATGATGTGCAAAGAATGTTAAAATCACTCTTACCCGCTTAAACTAAAAACTTCTGGGTTTAATCAACAATCAACACGAATCTCAAAGTAGTTGTCAAACCTGCATTTTATCTGCCACTGCTTAGGAGACCTACTTCACAGAACAAATATTCAAGGGTACTCGGTCTCAATCTCAGATAGACAATAGTATTAGATGGAATTTGCAAATAAATGAAGACAAGATTCTGAATTTAATCAGGTCAGCTTTGAAATCTTGTGCTGCTGATCTCACTGGCTTAACTAATCAGATGTTTCGTTCAGACCCCCATACCTGGTCAACAATTCTTTCAAAATTGTTTAAGAAGATTGTGCTGTCTAAAGTAATTCCATGCTCTTTGAAGCAGGCCATAGTAATCCCAATTTTCAAAAAGGACGATAAACTGGATCCAGCAAACTATTGTCCGATTGCTTTGATGGACTGTGATAACAAGATCTTTTCTCGTTTGGTTTTACGCGACTTACAAAAATGGGATACCAGTCATCTAATTCTATCAAAAATTCAAGTAGGATTTCGCAAAGGTCTCTCAACAATGTTAAATGGGCTGACTCTTAACATCTTGCAAGCCCAAAGTCAGACAAAGCAATCACTTCAACATATATCACCCTTATTGATTTATCAAAGGCTTTTGATTTAGTTAACAGGTCAAAGTTATGGCTAAAATTGAAATCATGGAATAAACCTGATGGGTTGTTGCAAATAATCATTGCCCTGCACGACCATACATCAATTAAAGTAAGGTTAAACCTACAAGGTGACCTTTCTTCAAATATACTCTCAGACAATGTTGTCAGGCAAGGATATATACTTGCAGCTTTACTTTTCAATTTATATCTGGCGGATTTGGTTCCTTTTCTGAAAAATTACACCTTTGCATCACCTTCCATTGGAAATAGCAAAATCCATCTACTCGCTTATGTAGACGACATTGCCCTTATTGACAACACTCCGCTAGGGCTAAAATATTTAATCTCAGCAGTGGAGGTATATGCCAAAGATAATGACTCAATAATGAATCCTACAAAATCGAACAGCCATAAACAACACTGGAGCAAAGCTCAGCAAATAATCCTCATAGTAAAAAAAAAGTAAAATACTTAGGCCTTAATCTCAGAACCAATCGGTCGCTCCAAGAATTAACATCAGATCTTAAGAGCAAAACACACCAATATTTGTGCTAGTTATAAAAAACGTGTATGTTGGGGGGGCGTGGCCTGGAGCGCTGGCTATGCAGTCGCTCCCGTGATGGCCTCCGTGGAACGCCCGTTGCATCACAGCTTTCTATGGCTCCTATGCTGCGTTTTTCGAACCCAACTAGATCAGAGGGTGTGAGAGGGTGTGGAGCCCGGCCGGCGTGCTGCTGGAACCCAGAATCGCCAAGATGAAGATAATCGGGCTCTTTTTATCCCGCGGCCCCTCCGCTGCGTAATCCAAGATGGCGGACGGGACCCAGCGACAACGACCGAGACGCGGCCTCGCCGTCGAAGCTCCCCCTATGAACCCTGGAATCGATCTAGACCCATGTGTCTCTCGCCTCACATGATCAGAGGGACCCGAGCCACACGTCTATGCTCCAGCTGATACTCCCGGCGGCGCTTCGGGCAGCACTCTCGGAGGAGCACGGACGGCGGAGGATGCGGTAGGTGCCCCGGGCCCCGGGCCTCCTCAGTTCTGGCCCACCTCCCCGGACATCCCCAGGGGGATAGAACCCTGCAGCCACCCCAACACGCGACACGCAGCCGCAGCCTCCCTGCTCTCGTCCTCTCCTGTATCCCTCCGCCTCCACTCCAGAAGAGGGGGCCGAAGCCGGAGAGTTCTCAGGGGTGCACCGCAGAACACCCCTGTCTTCAACTGTGAGGAGGCTGCAACACCCTACTGCCCCCGACACCTCTGCGGGAGTGGACCCACTGGCTCGTGGCTCCGGTCAGCGGCGCCATGCTCTCTCGCCCTCTTTACTGAGCAATCCACCTTGATATAGTTTGTCTACGGCCACCACCACCACCAACAGTCTCGCTAACACCTGTGGCGATCTGGGTCCTCACCATCCACCCCAAAAGACCACCCTGAACTGGTGTGCTCCGGTATTAAAATCGCTCCCTCTCATCTTCCCGCTATTTCCTGGGGCGCCCCGGCCCACATTCACCTTCCCCTTGGCCGTCTTGGTACCAGGGAGACCAGGACGACACAGCAACCTTCCTCCTTTTCACTCGCACTGAAGTCTCCTTCGCTAACTAAAAGCCCAACCAAGACATCGGGATCCTTATCCCAACTCTTTGAGAGACCTCCAACTATCGCCACCATTGCGACTGAGCCACCTTCAGCCGTTAACCCTCTCCTGTCAGACCACACGATGTCTAAGCAATCGAAATCCACCAAGTCATCAGACATAGCAACAATGCTAATGTCAGCCGACAAAGCGAAGAAACTGGACAATCCCCCCTCCATCTCACGAGAATCCCTGGACAACAAGGGACCTCTAGCAACCAAGGAGGATATTCGGGAATTCATGGCTGACATTAAAACTGAATTTCGATCATGTATGTCTGAGCTTACTGCCAAGCTGGAAAATACTGATAAGAGGGTTTCGGAGGTGGAACAGAGAGTGAGTGAGATTGAGGATCGCGCCCAGGACCACGCGTCCTCCCTGACTGAGATCCAGCGTTCCGTTGGGCTTCTGCAGGACAAGGTCGAAATCCTGGAATACAAGCAGGAGGACATGGAGAACAGAGCCCGGCGCAACAACCTCCGCATTCGGGGGGTTCCCACATCAGTCCCAGACCAAGGGCTAGCCGAATATGTAGGCCTTTTCTTTCAATCTCTTCTCCCCGATTTGGAGGACTCACTATTGCTACTGGATCGCACTCACAGGCTAAATCCCCGTCGTGGAGTGGAGTCAGACGGCCCGCCTGATGTTATCACCAGGGTGCATTTCTATACGACAAAGGAAGCCATTTCGGCAATAAGTCGCTCCAACGACGAAATCACCTTCCAGGGGACCCCCCCTTCAGATCTATCAAGACCTATCTCCGTTGACCCTTCAGAAAAGGCGAGCCCTTCGCCCACTGACCACCTTCCTCCAAACCCAAAAAATTCGCTACAGATGGCTCTTTCCTACAGCTTTGCAATTCTCCTATAAGGGTACCATGCGTAGGATCAAACATCTGGGCGATGCTGAAAGTATATTGCATCCGGACTCCGCTAACTCCTCGTCCCAACAGGCCACTGAAGCAGCGGCTGACCCGGACACTATAGCCTCCCCTAGGCCCATACAAAACACATGGTCGAGGGTTCCGAGATTTAGGAGGAGGAAATGACCCGGAGCTACCCCACGAGGGACTCTTCGGCGCCCTGAGACCCGGCTTAGTGAACCCGGCGCTGTGGAGCCGACCGCCACCTCTGAAAACATGGATGATCTCCACCCCCGATGCAACGGGCTTCCCCCCACGGCCCATGCCCAACTCCAAGGTACGTTCCACCTATGAGTCCTTGGAGCATTTCACTCAGACTATTCATACCTTTAGTCATGTTGGCTATTCGCTGTTTCACGGCCCCGTTGGCCAGGGGAGGGCCTGACCCCATAACGGGTCCCCCTCCGCCAGTTAAACCTCGGACTGCCCGTTGGCGGTCCGAGAAAAAACCCCAAAAGCAGGATAACAGATGGTCACATCTCCCACGACATAATGGCTGATTCTCCAGTAGCTCCCCCCCCTCCACAAGTCTCATCAGCGACCCCGGGTCCCGCCCCGGACCAGCAGTTCTGGAAGTTTGTCTCTCTGAACGTCAGGGGATTGAACTCACCGCCTAAACGCAAATCAATTCTACAAAAACTTCAGAATGACTCTGCCGATGTGGCCATGCTACAGGAAACTCACCTACTCCCGGCAGACTTCAGCCGCCTACACTCTCGCGACTTTCCAAAGCAACTCTTCGCATCTGGAAGCTCCAAGCGGGGCGGTACAGCAATCTTGTTCCGGAGGGGACTGAATCCCCAGATTCTGGACTCCATAAGCTGCCCGGAGGGACGCTACATAGCAGTGAAATGCCTGCTATCGGGACAGCTGTTCTCCTTGGTCTCCGTGTACGCACCGAATTCTGGCCAAGCACCCTTCTATGATTATCTAACCGCAACCCTCTCTCCCTTTTTGGAGGGCCAGATATTGATCGGTGGGGACTTTAATGGGGTCCCAGACCCCGTAAAAGACAAATCGCATCCACCCTCCGCCGGGGACTTCACCACGGCTTTAGCCCTTTTGCGATTATTTAGAACCCTTGGAGTGGTGGACTCATGGAGGGTACTCCACCCATCTGAAAAAGATTTCTCCTTCTATTCTTATGTTCACCGGACATTCTCTAGGATAGATCTTCTACTGATATCTCCGCAGATCTTCGCTTTCACTGAAGAGGTAACTATAGGCTCCAGAATCCTATCCGACCACGCCCCGGTAACCTTGAAAATCCGAGTCCAGGGACCCCCGGAGCCCCAGAGGCATAGATGGACTCTATATGATCCCATCCTTAATGAGATGCCACTCAGAGACGCAATCGCAACCGCGATCAACAACTTCTTTAAAGAAAACTCTAGCGGAGATACCTCCTTAGCCAACAACTGGGATGCAATGAAGGCAGTGGTGCGGGGAGAACTGATTGCCAAAGGGGTAGCCTATCATAGGCATAAACGACAGATTCGTCAGGATCTTGAAGAGGAACTCGAGAGGGCGGAGAGGATCCATAAGGAGAAGGGCTGGACCCCTAAAACGCAGCGAGCCCTCCGAATAGCAAAAAAGAAAATTGAAGCACACTACGCTGAACATACCGCCCATCAAATGACGAAGGCTAAACAGTTCTACTATGCCAAAAACAACAAAGCAAACAAGCTACTGGTGGCTAAACTTGCCAAGACAAGAAGGAATAACACAATTGTGGGCCTTCGGGATCAGCAGGGCAAGACTCAATACTCGGATCACGACAAGCTTCAAATCGCATCGACCCACCTGACCCAAGTGATGACCGCCCCGGCCCGAGACGTCAAAGAACAGAGGGAATACTTGCAAAAGGCGGCGCTCCCCCGACTGAAAAACTTAGCTCGGGACTCGCTGGAAGCCCCAATCACCACTGAGGAAGTCGATGAGGTGATAAAATCCCTTAAATCCCGAGCCCCAGGCCCAGACGGCTATACGCCGAAGTTTTATAAAGTCTTCAAACCCCAACTCCTGCCACCTCTGGTACAGCTGTTTAATTCATTCAGGAACACAGGCACTATAACCCCGTCGATGCAAGAATCCATTACAGTTTTGCTGCCCAAACCTGGCGGTGACCCGAAGAATCCTGCGTCCTACAGACCGATTGCTTTGCTCAATATAGATGCCAACATTTACTCCAAAATTTTAGCAACCCGCCTGTCCCGGATTTTGCCAGAGATAATCGGCACCGACCAGAGTCGCTTCATCACACACCGCTCTACCGCTGATAACATTCGTAGAGCTCTGAACTTGGTGGAACTTGCCTCCCGAGACTCCCAGGAGCTGGTGCTTCTGGCCCTGGATGCAGTTAAGGCCTTTGACAAGGTGGACTGGAACTTCATGAGGCTTACCCTCGAGGCCTTTGGCTTTGGTCCAGAGTTCTGCTCCATGACGTTGGCTAACTATACAGCGCCCAAGACCCTTCTCAGAGTCAATGGCATCCTCTCCCCCCCTATCGACCTGACCTGTGGAACCAGACAGGGCTGTCCGTTATCGCCACTGCTTTTCGCACTAATTATGGAACCATTCACCCAACGGATCAGGCGAAACCCGGCGATTAAGGGCTTCCAATCGAATGCAACACACCACAAACTGGCCCTCTACGCAGATGACGTCCTACTAACCATCACGGAGCCTCGTACTTCCCTCCCTCAGGCCCTAGCTGAGATAGAGAGCTATGGAAAGGTCACGGGCTTTGCTATCAACTTCCGGAAGTCAGCTGCCATGGGGGTGGGCCTTTCCCGAGAGATCCGGGAGGATCTGGCCCCACTATGTCCGATACAATGGACGACTAAGAGCATCAGTTATTTGGGTGTCCAGATCCCAGCTGACCCTGGGGAAGTCTATCGAGCAAACTTTCCCCCACTGTTCACGGACCTCGAGGCAGACTTAAAGCGGTGGGCGGCACAAGAGATTTCACTGATGGGCCGCATCACGGCCTGTAAAATGAACTCGCTACCAAGGCTCCTATATGCCTGCGCTTCGCTTCCAGTACCAATTCCGGCACCTGCTCTTCAGAAGCTACAAAAGGAAATGACACGGTTTATCTGGAAAGGGAGGAAGCCCAGAATCCCCAGGTCCACGATGCTGGGCAACGCTAGACTGGGTGGCCTCGGAGTTCCAGATTTACAAAAATATCAAATGGCGGCCCAACTCGCCTGCATCCGATCATGGCAGATACTTGCCAACCGCCCGAGATGGGTGGACCTCGAACAGGCGCAACTACCACTCCCGCTACGTTTTCTTCCGCACATCAATCCCTCAGAGCGCCGACTGTGGCAGAACCTCCTGAGGACCACCAAACACACTATTGCTTTCTGGGATAAAGCGCTGAAACAAAAGAAAACCCCAGTGGGACTCAGCCCTTTCTCCCCGGTGTTCCTGAACCCAGCTTTCTCCCCTGGCTGGTCCACCCGGAACTTCGGAGCCTGGATTGCGGGAGGCCTGGAGACCCTGGGGCAACTATTCGAAGGGGGACAACCCTGCACCTTTGGGCGTTGTAAAGAACTCTTCCAGCTTCAGGAACAGGATAGATTTACGTACATTCAGCTGTGCCACTGGTGCTCCCATCCACAGACCCGCCAAGCCGCCACCCGCTCTCCCACGGCTATTGAACTGACCCTAAATGACCTCCCAACCAGGGGGAGAATTTCCACTCTATACAAACGCCTCCAAAATGACTTCCTAACCTCTAAAACCCGATACATGGCCCAATGGGAGGCGGACCTAGGCCACCCAATCGAGGACCAGCTATGGGTTGACATTTGGTCGCGGGCACACACTTCTTCATCCTGCATTACGAACAGAGAGGGCGCATACAAAATCCTTCTTCGCTGGTATTATCCTCCCCTGAGACTACACCATATGAACCCTACACTTAACCCGAACTGTTGGAGGCAATGCGGCCAAGTAGGGTCTTTCTTTCATATGTGGTGGTCCTGCCCGAGGGCCCAGACCTTTTGGAAACAATGCCTAGCAACAATCGCAGACATCACTCAGATACGACTTCCCCTGGAGCCCGAGCCCATCCTTCTGGGAGCCCCGGTCCCCAGGATCTACCCTAGATCTGGCCCTGTGGCCAAACTACTGTCCCAATGTCTACTGGCAGGCAGAAATGTAATAGCCCGCACTTGGAAAACCGCAGAAGGACCACTAATGCCTTTTTGGTGGATTAAAATTTGGGACATCTTAATCGCGGAGAAGGTGACGGCTGCTGGGGCAGGCCGCCTACATCGCTTCGAGAACATCTGGGGCCCGATCCTGGACTTTGATCAGAATTATCCAGCTCTGACATACAAGCCCCAATTAGCCAGGAGAACCTTACGGAACGATAATTCGCAGCTGGGCCAGGTAGAGGAACATTAAGATCATGGGGAGGGGAGGGAAGAGCAACCAACTGTATTGCTTCTGTACCATATGTCGTGATTGATTAAGCTTTGTATCATTTTATCCTGTTTGTTTAAAATAAATATTTTGAAAAAAAAAAAAACGTGTATGTTCTTATTGTAGATTCTCCCTGATGCCTCTAATAAAATTGTATAAAGGCAAAATTATTCCAGCCCTCCTATATGGAATGGAATGTACTCCCTGTGCCCATAACATCAGTTGGGATCGGCTTGATGGTCGACTATGAAAAATAACCTCTACTACAGTCTCTTCCCATCTCAAGGCTAGGATAGGAACTGGGTTTACATTCTCTTCAATCTCAATTTTACTGGAAAGTTCTGGCTCTTTATGAGTTAATTCTGATCCCTCCTGATCAATCATTGTACATAGACATCAGCTAGTATACACATACGGAAAAGAATATCTATCTTTCTAACATACACAATGATGCTGAAAAGATTCTAGAGCAATGCAAATGTGCATCTCAGACTCTTATAGATGACTCTGATAAGGTTAAATGTGCATTATATCGCTCCAATTGGCTCAAAACAAG
Source organism: Ambystoma mexicanum (assembly GCF_040938575.1). Classification (NCBI taxonomy): domain Eukaryota; kingdom Metazoa; phylum Chordata; class Amphibia; order Caudata; family Ambystomatidae; genus Ambystoma; species Ambystoma mexicanum. The sequence goes on along the minus strand of NC_090933.1, from coordinate 18,989,763 downwards.
AGTTGTGATTACTAATTTGAAAAATTCTAAAAAGTTTAGTCTGTGTGTTCTTATGTTCTACCTTACATCAGAAGATTTCTGAATAATTTGTGGCGTAATGAGTTATTACGTTTTCATTTAAACTTGATAAACACCAACAAGACTCATCGAATTCGGCTGAACTTGGAACATTCTGCTGGTGAAATGTACCCTATCCGAGAAGGGTTTCTACAGGACATGCAGCATCTTTTGATTTCATGTTCATTTACTTTAACCCTTACGGTCAAACACTTCTCAGGTTTTGTCCATGATACAGCTTGGATTTCTACCAAAGACTTCTGGCATAGGATCTCAGCAGGAAAAGAGATCTCATTGTCCATTGCACTTTTGAATGAACTGAATTTTATAAAACTGACATTATTAATCTGTACATGTAAATATTCCAAGAATTGCATATATCGTTTTTCTTTTTTGTTCTGAATTTGTTTTGACTTCATGCATTTCTTGCTCTGTTCTTAATTGTGTTTTTATTATTGTTTTTGGTGCTGTTCTGTATGTCTATTCACTCATTTCAATTTCAATTTTGAAATACAGCTATGAACTGATCATTTGTAATTCAAAATGATGAAATGTCTAAAATCCTTTTGTGTGACTAAATTCACAGTAAAATATATATATATATATATATATTCTGCCTGGTTCTTGGCTGATTGTTAGCACAAGGATCTACTTGGCTCTGTGTGAGTCATGGATAGGGCGTGTTGTCCCAAATTAATGATGTATTGTGGTCTTGTTTAATACTCCCTATGTTGAGTAGGGTCTCCCAATATATATTTACAGCAGATGACCTTCAGTACTGCCACGTATATCACCTTCAAGGAGTAGCCACCACAAGCTACGGTCAACACACAGTACATCGCCGCCACGGCCGAGACACGCATCTCCAACCACTAAAGAGAAGACAATCTCCTTCTCCACCAATGTCCTCGCCACCTCAGAGAACCCGGGACTATATAACTCCATCCACAATGTCAGTATCAGACTTGCAGGAAGGCCCTTATGATCCACACGCTAGAGATGACCCCTTTAGAGACTTCTCAGACCCAGACACTTATGAAGACGATCCATAGGAAGGAGAACTCCACAGGGATACACCAGATCAGGACACAGAGGTGTGGGACAACCACATAATTGAAAAACAAAGGAAGAATGACTCTGCAGGCGTTGTCACCTCCGGACATCGTGTCCTTTCAGCAGTGGGGCTTTCAGATCCTGGTGGCTAGCAAAGAGAAGAAATCTGTGCTCTACGAGCATAGGGACAAGCGCAGATGCACAGTAAGTACCATCTGTATCCTCTATACAATATGGGAGGCAGCGGAGAAGATCTTGGCAACACTCCGGCTCTACTTGCTTCCCCAGAGAAAAGGTAAAAGGCACCGGATATTGCACCATTGTACCTGAGAGGGCATCTGAAACAAGACTGTCATAGCAGTGGCAGCCAGATAGTAGCGGCCAAAACCAGCCTCACCATTACCATCTCCGGACAAGGAGGGGCAGAAGCTTGATGCTCTAGGCAGGAAAGTGTCTGCAGCATCAGTTGCAGTTAGAGTGGGCAATGAGTTAGCTATGACAGTGCTATGGCTCTAAATGTCTAAGTTGACCAAACCGCTACCTACAGAGTTTCAAGAGGTGGCAAAGGTCATTGTTGAGGATGGGGAAGCCACATCCAACCATATGATAACGAGGTTGACGTAGCTCAATGCGGTTTCAGTCAAATGACCCATGGGGTAGTAGCATATTTGACCTAAAAACATTTGACCTAAAACATTTGATCTCATTTTTTTAACCTTTTTTGTGGTCAAATTTAATTAAATATATATATGGGGGTGGGTAAGTGTATAGATTAGTTTGAGGGCAAGTGGGGGGTGGGTGTTGCGGGGGTCTCCCCCTGCATTTTAGACTGAAAAAAAGGTCAAATGCATTCAATCAAATATGATTAGGTCAAATGTTTTAGGCCAAATAGACCTAAACCGACCCACGGTACAGTGCTCAGAAGGCAAGCATGGATGATGGGCACTAATTTCAGGCCTGGGGTGCAGGTTCAAATATTAGACCTGCTGTTCGATGGCCAACACCTGTTCAGTAAGAAAATACAATGCCACCCAAAGGGCATCAAATCAGATACCAACACAGCGAGAGCTATAAGCTCGCTCAGGGATAAAGATAAAGATCGCCGTCCATATCGATCCTTTCGCGGCTGCACCGCAAGATGCAAGGGATATGGCAGACCATTCCACACTCAGGAATCATCCTCCACTTCTTAGCAGAGGCGCAATAGTTACCAGAAATCTACCACCAAATACCAATCACAGAGAGGCAGGAGGTGGATGGGCCGGAGCAGGCATCAGACCAAAAAGAATTGACATAGGACACATCGGACCCCTGCGAGCAGGCATATAAGCCAACATCTGCAGCGTTGGAAACTAATAACATCCAGCAAGTAGGTGTTGCAAGTGTTGCAAAATGGGCAAACTATCACATTTCTACACCACCCTCTGTGTCGACCTCTGCAACCGCAAAGGGCCCACATCCTGGAACAGCTAAAGTTAGATATTGGCATGCTTCACAGAAAGCAGTCATAGAACGTGTTCCACCCAAACAAAAGGGAAAAGGGTTCTATTCTCACTTTTTCTCTTGCCAAAAAGAAAACCAGTCAGTGGCACCTAATTTTAGATCTAAGGGCCTTAAAGTTCATCAGGCGCATGAAATTCAAAATGATGTCCCTTCAACTGGTGCTCCCGTGGTTGAACAAAGACGATTTCCTTGCAAACCTAGACCAAGAAGACGCCTATTTTCACGCTCTAATTCATCCAGCACACAGGCGGTATCTCGGCTTCTCCATAGGAGCAGCACACTTCCAATTCAGAGTGCTTCCCTTCAGTCTCAGGTCAGCTCCAAGGTTCATCGGGAAGTGCCTGGTGCCAGTAGCGGCACATCTTGAGCGGACAGGGATAAAAGTATTCCTTTAGATGACTGGCTGATAAAGGGAAACTCTCCAAGGGCCGCAGCAACGGCGGTAAACAACTATGTTCAAAACCTAGGCTTCTCCATCAACAAGCCAAAATCATCACCCATAAGAGCACAAACTGCCATCTTCCTGGGAGCGGATCTAGACGTGCGCATCTAAAGGGGGTCGGCCGTCGTCAGAAAGGATAACCACAATGCTGAGGCTAGTTGCTTGGTTTCTTGGCAATGCATTGTCCAGGGTGCGTCAATTCAAATACCTTCTGGGCATGATGCCCTCCAGCATCTACCAAATTCCAAATTGCAGGGTACGGATGAGGCCCATAGAAGAAGCGCTGGACCACCAATGGACACACGTCAACGGCTCATGGGAGGATATAGTACACCTCACACCAGCCTTCCATGAAGCACTGTACTGGTGGACCAAGGGAGACCATCTAAAACAAGGCATGCTGTTTCAGACACCCACTTTGACACTGATTCTCAGGACAGATGCATCCCTCTCAGGCTGGTGCACACATCTGGGTGATCTGCAAGAAAGGAGAGTTTGGTCGCTGAAAGACACCCACCTGCACATCAACATCCTGGAGTTCATGGCTATCTGTTGTGCATTAAAATCTTTCCAGCCAGTACTAACGGGCCACGTCATCACAGTACAGGCAGACAATACAACCTCCATGTACTACACCAACACGCAGAGAGGCACAAGGCCAGTACCCTGTCTCTGAAAGCGCAGAAGCTTTGGAGCTATGCCCTCAAACACAAGATCCAAGTGAGGGTAGAACCCTTAACAGGGAAGGAAAATGGCCTGGCAGACAAACTCAACAGGGATTACTCCTCATACCACAAATGGGAGCTGGACGAAAAAACTCAATTGACTATTCCTCAAGTGGGGCAAACTCAGGATCGATCTATTTGCCACCTGCAATTACAAGAAGTGTTTCCACAATGCCTCTAGGAAACCAGAGAACTCTAGGGGACGCATTCTCCCTGGATTGGATGGGGAAATTCCTATATGGGTTTCCCACTACCCCATTAATAGCACAAGTGATACGGAGAATGAAAGAACAACCATGCCAGATGATCCTTAAAGTCGTGGCATGGGTTTGACTGGTCTGGTACACAACCCTCCTGCAGATGTCTCAAGAGACTCCCATTCACCCCCGACTACACTAATCTCACGAGTGCTGCGGAGGATGAAAGAACAACCATGACGGATGATCCTTATAGCCCCACCACTGTCTGTTGACTCAGCACGAGAGCAAAGTGCTTCACCACGATCCAACCAGCCTCTGCCTCAAGGGCTGGTTCCTGAACAGTGAAAGTTACAGAACTTAACTCTAATCGCAGAATGCTGGGACATTATCAAAGCATCCAGAGTACAATCCACGTGCTGCACCTATGCCAAAAAATAGACACGGTTTAAAGCATGGTGCGCAACATTGCACATGGATCCTTTAGCAGTATCAGTTGAGCAAGTATTGCCCTATCTTCTTCACCTGGCAAAGAGCTGACTAGCTCAGTCATCCATCAAAGTGCATCTGTCCGCCATATCAACATACACTGCAAAACCGCACCAAACCTCAATAATTTCTGACCCAACGGTTAAGGTCTTCCTCAAGGGTCTGTTATGCACTTTCCCCAAGGTACACAAACCAATACCACCTTGAAGACCCAATACATTGTTGTCTGCGTTAATGATAGCACCATGCAAACCTATCCATAAGTGAGACTTGCGCTTCTTGTCCTAGATGGTCACCCTTTTAGTTGCCATTACGTCAGCCAGGCAAATTGGAGTGCTTCAAGACTTTTCAACGGAATCACCTTTCACTATTTTCCAGAAGGATTGTGTTATTCTAAGACCACATTGTAAGTTAACTCCTAAAGTAGTCTCTGAGATGACACTGTTTGAATGTATAGTGCTGCCCACATTGTTCAGCAATTATTCATCAACAGCTGAACGCGCCCTCCACTCCTTCAATATCTTGTGGGCGTTTAAGATCTACATACAGCAAACAAATGATTTTTGTTCTTCTACAGGACTCTTCGTGGCATTCCTGGGTCGCAACAAAGCACAATGCATTTCAAAGCAGGGCCTCTCGTGTTGGGTAACAAGTTGCAACAGCCACTGCCATCAATCAAGAGGCGACCCCCTCCTTACTCCATCGACAGCACACTTCAATAGAGGGAGGGCAGCGTCCGCGTTTCAATCAGGAGTGGCCATAAAGGGCATAGAGCTGCCACCTGGAGCTCGCTCCATACGTTTGCCAAGCATTACTGCTTGGCAGAAGACACTAGAAGGGAGTCAGCAGTTGGACAGGCTGTCCTCCGACAACTATTTGTGGAAGGTAGGGACAGCCTATGTATCCCACCTTCCGTTGGTTAGCATGCTTAAAGTGTAAATGCTCTTTTAATGTGGAGGTAGAGCATCAACTGTGTTGTCATGGGCTGCTAGTATTCTATAAAAGATCCATTACTGGAGAAGTATTAGTTACTTACCTAACTGTATTTCTGCAGCTTTCGTATCTTTTATAAATTCACATGCTCCCACCCCCTCCTCACCTGGGGGGCTGATCCGTAGCCAGTCAGTCCTTTTCCTACAGTCACTACGGCTCAAAATCTGAAGATGGCTACCTTGGGTGGAGCTTAAGCACTGCCACCTCATTGGTTGGGGTCATAAGGACCTAAGTGAAGTGGATGGACTACTCAAGTGAATGCTCTCATAGGCCTAGTAGACAATCTGTTGTTTTTTCCTATTTCTTTTTCCTTTTTTCCTGCGGTAGCCGCCCTGATGTTATGGTGAAGTTGCTCAACACATAAGAAGAGCACTTTTTGGACGGCTTATAACTTTGCCACCCCCTTTGCCCCCTGGACGAAACCTCAGGCATATGGCCTGTCAGATCGATCCTACGAAGTTTAGTGAGGTTTCGTCAAGGGAAAGCAAAAGTGTGGAGGGGTCCCCAAAATGTGTGGTTTTTCCCATGGATGCAATGGAAAAATATTTGCTCACAGTTACAGCCCAAACCGCTGGATGGATTTTCACCAAATTCGTGGCAGTGGTGGGGCTTGCTCCCGAAAGCATGCTTTTGTAAATTTGGTGTAAATCCATCCAGTCAGTTTTTTTAATCAATGAAAAAGAAGGTAAAAAAGTATTAGTGATTAGTGATATCTGGGAAAAACTTCAGCAGCAGCTAAAGCTGGATATGTATATATCAAAAGTTGAGGAATACGTGGGAGGAACATCCAATCGAAAGAAAGTTACCACGGGTAAGTAACTTGTTCTTCAAATGGATTGTGCCCTCTCACATATTCCTCATTTCTTGAAAGACTCCCAAATCAGTGTTGCATTTTTAAAGGAGGAAGTAAGAATTTAGGAGTCTACTTGAGTGTACTGAATGTAACATCCCTTTCCCATTATCCACCTTTCCGGCCTGAGGCAGAGTCCAGACATTAATGCTTTGTAAACGTGTGAGCGGAGGACCATGTGACTGCTGAACAAATATCCTGAATTGGGACTTCTCTCTGTAAAGCAGAGAAAGTAGCCATGCCCTGGTCGAATAAGCCCTTAGACCCTCAGGAGGTTCTTTTTCAGCTAATCTGTAGCATTCAGAAATTCCTAAAATAATACACCTACATAAGGTTTGTTTTGTGACCACCATACCCAATTTATGGCCTGTGTTAACCAACAAAAAGGTGATCATCCTGTCTTAACTTAGACATCCTGGAAATGTAGAAACTAAGTGCACGCCTTGGGTCAAGTATGTGTAACCTCTCCTCTTCCTCCCAGGATAATCTGGAGGATAAAAAGACGGTAGTATAATTTTCTGAGTTAAATGAAAATCAGACCAAAATTTTGGTAAAAATGTGGGTTTAACCTATCCTTAAAGATAATTGTGTAAGGAGGCTTGCAAGACAAGGCTTGACGTTCACCCACCCTACGGGCTTATATAAAAGCAACCAAAAGAATGGTTTTGAGTGTTAACCTTAAAGAACAGGAATTGATGGGTATGAAAAGAGTACACATAAGAAACTTCAAAACTAAGTTGAGATCCCAAACTGGGACTTGAAAGGGAATCAGAGGGAACACATTTGTCAATCCCTTCAGAAATAGTATCACTAGTGGCATTTTGAATAAAGATACCTCTTCAGAGGAGCGCTCAAAAATAGACAGTGCTGCCAGATACCCTTTAATTGTGCCAACCCAAAGCCCCAGATTAGCTAGGTGTAACAAGAAAGATAAGACCGTAGGTGTGCTGCATGTATAAGGGTCCACATTCTTCCCCCTGCGCAAGCTGCAGAACTTGTTCCAACAGCAGCAGTACAAGGATTTTGTTGCTGGCCTTCTGGCCGAAAGCAAAATCTTCATTACGTCATCCGGGAGGTCGCAATCCATACATCTCAACTTCTCAGAAACCATATATGAAGGTTGAGTGTTTTGACCTATGGATGGAGAACCTGACCCTCCTCTATCGAGAGAAGGTCCGCTCTTTGTGGAAGAAGGATTGGAGGGCAGATGAACATGTCCAGAAGGTCTGGCTGCCAACTCCTCCTGGTCCAATACAGAGCAATTAGGATCATGGATTTCCCAGACTTTCTCAACCTCCTGATCACATGAGGAATGATGAGGATTGGAGCAAACGCGTATAGGAGTGGAAACTCCCAGTCCACTACGAACGCATCCCCTAGCGCTCCTCATGGGGGAAATTACCTGGAGCAATACAGCTCTTACATCCAGTTGACACTGGTCGCAAACAGATCCACTTGAGGGGTTCCCCAAAGGCCGAGGATCTCCTGAAGTACTTCCTGAGCTAGTTCCCACTCATGGCATCGGCCGCCGTGTTCTCCTCTATGGCCAGGTGAACTCCTGATAGGGAAACTCCTTCTTGAATTTGCCAGAACCCGAGCTGCATTGTCTCTCTGCACCGTGTTAGTGACCCTACGCCTCCTCTCTTGTTGAGTTAGTACATGGCCACTATGTTGTCCATCATTATCAGGACATTCTTTCCCCATACAAAGGGCAGAAAGGCCTTCAGCGCTAGTCTGATTACCCTCTGCTCCAAAAGGTTGATGTGTAGTTTGGACTACAATGGAGAACGACGACAGCTGATTGTCAGGTTGTTGGCGAAGGCACACCACCCCATAAATGAGGCGTCTATAACTACTGTTTTCTCCGGCCATGGTTGCCAAAAAGGTTCTCCCTTCAGAATGTTGTCCTCGCAGGCCCACCTCATAAGATCCTGTGAGACTCTGCTCAGAACCTGAAGAAGGTCTGACACCCGCCTGAGAATTGGGATCATTGAGTCCTGAGAGACCATTGAAGAGATCTGATTCTCAGGCGAGCCTCTGGCACCAGAAAAAGTAGGATGCCATGAGGCCAAGCAACCTTAGAAAGCCAAAGGCCAGAAGACGCTGGACCCTCTGGAATTTAGTGACCATCTGCAGAATGTGTTGAGCCCTCACCTCGGGTGGCAAGGCTTTTCCCAAGGATATATCCAGGACTGCTCCTATGAGCTGCAGTCTTTGAGATGGTATCATGTGGGACTTCTTGTAATTGAGGCAGAAGCCCAGTCTGTGGAGAGAGTGGCAGGTGATGCTGAGGTGTACCAGGGCCTGCTCAGGAGAGTGAGCCCTGATCAGCCAATTGTCCAGGTAGGGGTAGATGTGAATTCCCCATCTCCTGAGAGTCGCTGCCACCACCACCATCAACTTGGTGACGGAGGTCAGCCCAAAAGGCAGAACTCGAAACTGAGAATGAGAACCGCCAACGGTGAACCTCAGTTCCTGTGCTTATGATTGGTAGGCACATGAAAGTAAGCATCCAGAAGGTCCAATGACACCATCCAACCCTAGAGCTGGAGGGCCTGACGGATCTGAGAAAGGGTAACCATCTTGAACTTGTCCTTCCTGAGGCACTTGTTCAAGTCTCTTAAGTCCAAGATGAGTCTCAATCCTCCGTTTTTCTTGGGGATTAAGAAGTAAGGGGAGTAGCAACCTTTGTTCGTCTCCGCTACAGGTACTGGCTGTATAGCACCTTTCTCCAGCAGGGTCAACATTTCCTGCACAAGGAGCGGGTCTGGAATTTTTTTTTGCTCCCCGGTGGATGATCCTGAGACCTTTTTAGAAAGGGAAGGCAGTAACCCTGTGCTACTGTTTCCAGTGCCCATGCATCTGAAGTAATACACTGCCATTCTTGCAGATACTGTGAGAGTCTGCCTCCCACCAGGGTTTTCTGGACTAAGGCCTCAGAGAGTTTTGAGGCGGCTGATGCAGCGGCTGAGGGTAATGCAGCCGTTGCCTGGGCGGTGTTAGCACCTTTACCTCTTCCACCACAGGGGAATCGTCTCTGACCTGTTTGACTCACCAGTCCTCTCGTTCTTCCAGCTGAGGAATAAAAATGAAAGGACCTGCCGTGCCAAGCTGGTCCACTTGGGGTTGTCTGATTGCAGCACCAAAGGATTTGGCTGCCACTTTGGAGGTCTGCAGCTTCTCCAGGCTCTCGTCAGCCTTTCTGCCAAATAAATATGTGCCATCAAAGGGCATGTTAAGTCTTGTTTGTACATCCGGAGCAACCCCAGACTGACTTAACCATGCAAATCGGCGCATTACGGTGCTGGCCGCCATAGCCCTGCTGACACTGTCCGCATAGTCGAGACCAGTCTGAAGGGACTTGCACAATACATCGTTATCATCCTTAACAATCTAAAAAAAAAAATCTCTTTCTTCCCCTTTGGGAATATGTTCTGCCACAATTGCTATGCATTCCCATACGGTAAACGTAAACTTTGCCATGGCATCATAGCGTTTGTCATCTCTGTTTGGGGCAATCGTCAGATATGCAATTTATTTTGATGTAGATGTGGCGGCCTGTACCACCAGACTCTCTGGAGTGGGATGTTGCTTAGATAAAATGGGTCAATTCTTGAAGTCCTATATTTGCTTGTCAGTTTTTTATTTACTGCTGGAGTTAATTCTTGATTCTCCGAGTTGGCATTGACCCGCCTTTATAAGGCTACATGGAAGGGAAGAAGAGGCTCCTACTGGAGTCCCTTATATAAAATATCTGTTAGATCATCCTGCTTAAAATGTGGTGCAGGTCTACTCGATCCTAGATATTCAATTACTCTAGACATGAATTGTCTATACGACCCATCAGCATGGTCTCAGGGATCTGGTCTTCCAAATTCAATTTTTGGGAGAAGTGTCTATCCCATTTGCAGTTTGTAGAGTCTCATGTAGAATGGCTCTTCTGATATCGGAGCCTCTGGAACACCTTGTGTCCCATATTGCAACCCAAGGGGTCGTGTCTGATCAGATGAAAGATCATGCTCCTCATATATAAATAGAAGAAAGTGACTTAAAAAATTCCTTTCTTGGTAGTGGAAGAAAAGAATTCATAGTTTTTTCAACATCCTTTGGTGATTTTGTCACTTATGTCGATGACAGTGTCAAAGTCTTCAACGCCTTTGACATTGAGGGCTTCAACAATTGTGGTATCGAGGATTTTTTCAACAAGGGTGGCGTCTCTTTCAGCGTCAATGGCATTGACATTTCTTCTTTTGAAGGAATATCTTAAACTTCTAAGGTTCTCAAAGAGTTTTTGCCTGGATACCCATGCTCGAGGGCGCACAGAGTTTGTCCTTTGGCCTCTCTTTGTTGGGTTTTCCATCGACAGGGGCATGACTCTTGCTCTTCTTCTTCTTCTTCGAGGGGGTCGAGGCTGCATTCTTGAAGACCTGACGCATTTTTAGTCTGAATCGCTCCCATTCACGCGGTGAGGTTGATTTTGTCGGGCAAGAAACCTGTTCAAGGGAGGAACTCTATGATGAAGATGGCGACCTGTTCCTCCTTTTCTTTGTATGTTGCGGAGACAGGGACAAGTGGTGAGACCCGCTTCTATATCGAGATCATCTTTTAGCTTTCTTCCGACGAGGAGAGTCACCCCACGACTCATCGGAGGAACACTTTTTCAACAGAGTCATCGAAAGGGATTTATGTGACCTACCTGCAGCTAATTTCCCTTAACTTTCTTTCAGGGCTTTCACTGTCATCGAAAGGCCAGATCCACACTCTGATGTCTTATGATCGAATCCCAAACACCACAGACACACCAGATGCACATTCATAAGGGCCATTTTCGCCCTGCAGTTGTGCCATTTCTTAAACCCTGATTTGGGAGTCGATGATACCGACAAAGATGTCATATTTCACAGAATAACAGCAGGTTTCACAATGGAAACAAAGAGCGCCGATCTTCTGAATCGATAGCTCTTGCGAAAAAACGGAACGCAAGCCAACAGTCGCTGCGTGCGCTATATGTACCAATGATGACATCAACATGGAGACGGAGGCCCTCAGGGGACATCCAGTTGACAGGCTTCGATGCATAGTGCCCCATGCTGGAAAAAATGTCCAAAGCAGCTAAAGCTGGATATGGATATCTCAAAAGATGAAGAATGCGTGGGAGGACACAATCTATTCGAAATACAGTAACAGGTACCTAACTAACCCTTTCCAGGTAGGGGCAGCTTCCAGCAACAAACCAGGATGACTGTGGTGATAAAACGGGAAGAAAGAGGCAGAACAGCCGGAGATGGTCCCAACATAAAAGACCTGACGCAGCGCACACGTGGAGTCAACTGGAAGACAGAAAAGGCATAGACTGCCTGTACAGAAGCAGAAAACCCAAACGGGAGATTAGCGCAGGACTACGCATTCACCCAGTGCAACCAAATGTGGTCCTTAAATTGCAGTAATGGCAGGAAATCCTACAGAAATAAAGTAAACGTGCTCTTGTGAAAATTCCAGTAACAAGAGAGCTTAGGTACACGGTTTCCCATTTAATACCACCACTAGCAGCAGTTGGCCAAAGCGAGCCTATCTATCGCATACGGAGGGGTTCAGGAAGCTTGACCATCTGGTTGGCTTCTGAATCTGCCACTCATCCCAGACCACCCCCACAGGATGGGATATGGCCAGTACAGAAACATAGTCCGGTCTAAACTAGTAGAAATCAATAGAAAGCCTTCTCTTTGGGTACAAACAGAGCCTATATTGCCAGAACAACCATTTTAAGCCTACCTCATGGTTTCGCTGAAAACAGCAAGCCCCTAAAACAAAATGGCAGAGAGCAGGACATAAAAAATACATTACGCTACCAGTGTGGTCCCATGGCTTGCACCCTGGGTGAAGTCAAAACTAAATAACAGCTGCCACCTGCCTACTCCATAAAACCAATGCAGGGTGGTATAATGACCCTAGGGCACAAATAAGGTGCTTAAGAAGCAAACCTGGGACTGGTAGCATTATTGGTAAACCACAACCACATACCCAAAATGAGTCAATAAGGATTGAAATGGCAGGGGGGCTTCAGTGGAAGTCCCTCTGAGCACCAAAAATCGGTCACTGATCCATAAATAAAAATGGGGGGAAAACAAAAGGTTAATGGGCCGTAAAAATTAAAATAGAAATTCTGTCTTGCAGTGGGGTGGAATCCAGAAATCAAGCACCGACTGACACAAAATGATTCATGTCAGTTTGGGCAGGGCACAGGTAGCGCTAATAATTGAATAGGAAAGTGATGGTGAGAGGTGTGAGAAACCAGGTGTCGTCTCACCCGCTAGTCCCCGGAGGATCTGTCATCCAGGTGGCCAGGACTCGGCCATCTCTTTTGGATCCAGTTCCAAGGGGGTGGACCAGTGCGGGAGGATCACCTGGATGAGGGGTTTTCGGGGAGTGGGACGACTGATGGTGAGACACGGTATCCCTCTCTTCCCGGTAACATCTTTACCCCAACCCACCAGGTAGGATATATGGAAACTGTACCCCCACCTCCCCACCCACTGCTCTGGGAGAAAACAGACTCACACCCGAGCCGTGTACCTGCCATGTCCCACTACTATGGTCAGGCAAGGTCAGGACAATTACTAACAATCACTCACACCTGACTGCCATTAAACTTCCCCACAGGAGAGAGACGGCAAACCAAGGAGGGTTTGTAAGAAGGGGGAAGCAGACTAAAGAATCCTGCATTATGTATTGGAGATACACTCCCGCATAGCTGACCAAGGCGGGGAGGAGCAGCAGATGCTGTGGTATTGTTCTTGGCTCCACAAACAAAGAAGCGACATAGAAATCAAGACAGCCGGTGAGTTGGGGAGACCAATGCAAGATGGGTCTGTGTTGAAGTCAAGGTTGTAAGCGGCAACATTGCATGATAAGCACTGGAACGAACATTGTTAAATGCGTGTGATGAAAGACACAAGTAAAGCTAAACTGCTGATGAATGTTTGAACTTAAGAAGGAAAGATACAATACCATTGACAGTGGTCTGGCACTGTGAATGTTCTCAATCGAAATTCTCGGTAAGTTATCCCGCCAAGAGAAACGAAAGTAGAAGATTGATGAGAACAAATGTGTGAAGTGAATCAAAGTGGACCTGCGATGGGTTAAGCAAAACCCATCTCACATTTTAAAGTCTCTGATTATCAAGGGATCTGAGCCCGAATGAGAGGGATCTGTGGTCTGAGCCCGAACGAGGGAGACCAATTTTGAACACTGTGGAAAAGGCGCCTGAGCCTGAACAAGGGGGACCCGTTGTCCAAGCCCGAACAAGGGAGACCAGTTATGAACTTGTGAATGTGAAAACCCTGACAATGGAAAGGAACTTTTTTGTTCTGTCTGTTACATCATGCCCTCTGCAATAACAGGCTGTCATTGGGAGAGAGACTTTGGCGGAAGGCCGTGACGCCTATAATTTGAACTGTTACCTCGTGGCCAAGAAGCCAGAGTGTGTGCGAAACTCGCATGTGCGTTGGTGCCCCATGCTGAAAATGTGAGGAAGGGAAACAAACTTCTCAACCATCCTGACATATTCTTTCTTGAACTCTTTCCTTTTGCATACATTGTTATCCCACACCATTTGTATTTAGAAGTAAGGATTGGCAATCGGTCTATTAGTATAGGCCCTTTTATCCACTTGAACATCGTTATTTATTATTTGATGGTCGCAGCTTGCTCACATCTTAAGATTTAGGTTTAGATAGGCGTTCAACCAACCCATTTGAAGTTCAATAAACACCCTTGAACTGTGATCACTTCTGTCTGTCTTCACTCTTTGATACCATGTTTTCCTTACAGAGGGAAGGCGCTAAAAGAGCATCTAAAAACAGGCTGCACCAATCAGTCTTGAACTCTAGGCCCCTCATGTTATTTGTAAAATGCTAAACCACCATGTCTTTTATTCACATTGTTGAGTTCTGAAGAAGAAAATGCAATTTTCGAAATCACGTCCCTGAATCAGTTGTTTGTGTGACTTAAAAACGTTCATTTCATTGAACCCTCAACAACGTATTCTAAATGCAGGTAATACAAATGTTTCCTCAACACATGCAGCTAAAAAGAAAATAAACCAAGTTGTAGCTTATGCACACGGGGCTCTGGAAAACGTAATTAGTGTTCACCATGTGGTTTATTGTTCTACTAAGTGAAAACAAAAGCTTTTTCTGGTTATATTTCATGAAAATTATTTTTTAGGTTGTAAAGTTTGCAGTTTGCAGCGGCTATAATTACCCACTATTGTATGTCTTCAGTGGAATACATGTTTTACTAAACAGAACACCTTCCTCTCCGCGTAAACTAAAACAAGTTAGGACAGTCTCTTTTTCAAGTTCCAAAATATGTGGGGCTACTTTTAAAGTCCACAAGGTTTCGAGGTACAGCCCCGCCACTATGTCTCTGGGCAGCGTCTATGGTTCTCCACCTGTGACTGAATGCTATCGGTGAGGGATAAATAGCCTATTTCTTTTTTTTGTTTTACTTTTACCAATACAATGTTGCAGATAATTCTAATTGTGCTATTCAGATCCCTCTTTCATAATGCTCCACTGTGCACACATGTACCGTGATGTGACCATCTCCTGATATATCCAGTATCTTCCCTGCAGTGGCAGCACGGCAGTTTCATAGGTTATATGTGTATTCCTGAGCACAGATGCTGGAAAAAAAAAGTTCCAGTAGGCAGAGGTGGCTTTTTAACTGCCAGTAAAGGGTTCGAAATTAAGATTAGATGAGAAGGAGCTAACACCAGCTCCTGGGTATCGGGTATCACCCAGTGGCAGGTGCTACTGCTGGGGAACAAGAAGCGAGTGCCCATTGCACTGCAAATCTAACTTCCACACCACATGCAAACTTCAACTTTTTGTCTATTATGTTTAAATGTGTACTAGATATGCCCTAACACTTCTTTATGAACATTCTCACATACACAAAGTTAATTTCACATATGTATTTTTGGAAGCCACTAGTTGGTAGTTCGCCTGGGGAAGCTCCTGGTAGCAGTTGGTTTCAAGCTAACCAGGCCCTCCTAGGAGAGAAGCAAGAGCTAAACTTTACACCTTAATGAGGATTAAGCCAACAAACCGTTGGGGTAATATTTGCCTGGCTTCCATTGACAAAACTTGTGTGGCATTACTTGCCCCTCTTATCACCAAACTTGTCAATTCCTCTTTCAGAGGCTGAACAACAAGGCTGAAACACGTGTCTGGGGTTGCTGTTGGTACTCTTGTTCAGAAGAGAATTGCCATAGCATTGTTGTGCTGGACTGCCCATGTGGGCAGGACAAAGACTGATATGCAAATGGATATTTCCCTTCTATGAAAGGTACAGTGAGCTAAAGTGTGGCTGCGGACTCTCGAGCGGGTACCTTCCCAAAGAACAGGTCATTCAGCCGTGTTTGTTCTCACAAGGGGTCGCCTATGACAATTTTTTGACCTCTTTCAGAGAGAGCTTAGTTCCAGCAGTTATTAAACATGCTTGGATTTCTCCTCTTCTAAAAATAACCTGTGCTGGATCCAAACCTGGCATGCAACTACTGTCCTATTACAAACTCCTTTTTTACTGAAGATTCTGGACAGTGTCGCTCACCCCCATATTCAAGATTTTTTAAGTCTTCATAACATCCTTGGTCCTCAGCAATCGGGTTTTAGAGGCACTCACAGTACTGAATCCACTCTTTTGGACCTTAAAACTAACATCATGCAGTACATTGACAAAGCTAAAACCGCTCTTCTGATGCTTCTGGACCATAGTGCAGCGTTCGATCTTGTGGACCATACCATCCTAGCTGCCATTCTACAAGACTATGGGCCTCATTACAACCTGCCAGTCCGGGACCGTGCAAAATCCGTGATGGCGGTAAAAACGTTTCCGTGTCCGCAAGGGTGCGGAAAAACCGCCCGATTACACGCTGTCGGTCGCGCGCACCACACAGACTCGGAAACGTTGTTACCGCCGTCACGGAATACCCCACGGAAATGGAAATAACGAAGCCACAAGTGGCGCAAAACCCGTTTCCGCCGCCACGGACACGGAACCGGAAATACCATGATCGCCAAAACAGGAAACAGAGAGGCGGCCATCATATAAAAGCACAATCCATTGCCATCCAGAGCCAGCACAAGCACAATCCTGACTCTGAGAAGCCAAAAGGGACCACCAGCATGTCTGCCAGGATTCCTGCTCAGAGGCAGCGCAAACAGCGCTTCAGCGAGGCAGAGCTAACCGTCTTGGTGGAGCACATTGTGGACAATGCTGAGATGCTGTTCAGCGCCGACCAACGGCGTGCCACACAGCAGCGGAGGAAGGAGGTGTGGGCCGAAGCTGGGAGGAGCGTTGCAGCAGCGTCCTCCACCTAGAGGGAATCCATGGGATTGGGCAGGCTGAGGCAGGAGTGAGCCCACCTGCAGATGCCGGTAAGTGCCCAAACATGAATGCCACATGTAAATATGCAGTTGTGAGTACTGGGCCAAAGGACCCATTAACAACCCCCCCCCCCAGGCAGTGCATGTGTGGGCCAAAGGACCCATTAACAATCCCCCCCCCCCAGGCAGTGCATGTGTGGGCCAAAGGACCCATTAACAATCCCCCCCCCCAGGCAGTGCATGTGTGGGCCAAAGGACCCATTAACAATCCCCCCCCCCCAGGCAGTGCATGTGTGGGCCAAAGGACCCATTAACAATCCCCCCCCCAGGCAGTGCATGTGTGGGCCAAAGGACCCATTAACAATCCCCCCCCCCCCGGCAGTGCATGTGTGGGCCAAAGGACCCATTATGATCCGTATGGCAACCAATATCACTGAATGCAGACACCAGCAATCAGATGCATGTGACTAACACTATTAAATGTACAATCTTAATGACGCATGTGATGCACCCATCTGCCACCACAACAACACTAATTGCATGCCCTTTGTGTCCCCACAGCCGTTTCAAGTGACAGTGATACTGCACAACAGGCCAGCCAATCAGCATCGGCAAGTACACTAGCCACCGCCACCACACAGGAGGATGCTGCCGGCAGTTCTGCACCTCTGGCCACATTACCAGCCACTACAGATGTGCAGCACACCACCACCACCAACAACATCCCCACCATCTCCACACTGGCTGAGTCCAGACAGGTGCCACAGGAACCTATCATGGCCACCCAACACAACACCAAAGGCAGCAGCACTGCAGAGGGGGCGGCCTGCAGTGATAACAGTGCCCCGCAAGAGCACTCGGAAACGGGGCCACAGGGGGAGATGCCCACATTGGAAGACCTGTGCTCCTTCCATGAGCTGGGGTTCAGCCCCACTTCACTGGGGAGTCCCATGAGGTCGCCCACCCCATCCATGGCCGAACTGAATGCCCGCATGCAGCGGATGGAGGACCAGCAGGCTACCCTCACCCAGCTGGTGGAGAGGCAGCTAGAGGAATCCAGGCTGCAGAGGGAGAGCTACAGCGCCTCAGTGCGTCACCTGTCGAGGTCCATTGGACGCTTTGCGAGCACCATAGTGACCCTTGCACGCCATGTGCGGGAGGGCAATGACCACACCTCCAGGCTTGTGGAGGCCATGTTGGTTGGCCAACAGGCAAATCTGGCACGGATGCCCTCAATCCCTGATTCTGGCCAATCAAACACTACCACCCCATCCAGCTCCACTACTGCCAGCCCAAGGAGGCGCTCGAGTAGGCTAACGGGTCCCTTGGGCAAGGTTGCACAGAAGCGCACACGGAGGTGATGGCATGTGTGTGGGGCAGTGCAGGACACATGTGGACTACAAGGGTGTGAGAGGGGTGGTCACGTTTGGGTGGTGGGGTAGGTAGTTTTGGGGGTTTGGACAATGGGCTCTGGGTGGGGGTGGGCACGTTTGGGTGGTGGGTAGCCCCGGGTGTACAGCTTCCCTAACCAATGCACCTTCTTCCCTGTTGTTATTACATCAATACATCACCATTTCAAATCAAGACATACATGTGTGGACATTGATCATTTATTTTGCAGTGCAACTATTAATTCATTGTCGTCACCATGTTTGTGCATTACTGTGAATGTGCTGTGACTCAAAAGTAAATGCGAATCAGGGCATCCCGTGCTCTCTGGCCATCATGTGCACCCCCAGGGGGAGGCGGTGCCATCCCATCCCCATCTCCATCTCCATCCCCATCTCCATCCCCATCCCCATCTCCATCCCCATCCCCATCTTCCTCATCTGCGTCTGGTGGCATTGGGATGTTCCTGCGCAGGCATATATTGTGCAGCATGGCACATACCAGCGTGATTTTGCCCGTCTTCACTGGGCTGTACAGCAGTGATCCGCCAGATCTGCTCAGACAGCGGAAACGGGCCTTCAGCAGTCCAAATGTCCTCTCAATCATTCCACGTGTGCGGATATGTGCCCTATTGTATGCCTCTTCATGCCTGTTCCTTGGTCTCCGTACAGGTGTCATCATCCATGGCGTGAGTGCATATCCCGCATCACCTACATGGGATGTAGATGGGGGAACATGTCAGTGTTTGTGGCATCATGTCCTCATCTGCTGCTGTGCATTCTTGTATCATCATTCATTCATGCATATGAACCATGCAGTGTCTGGAGGTATGTTTTGGCCATCACGAGGAATGTCGCTGACTGCATATGGGCCTACACATTAACTTGCATGTTTGCTGTGCCCTGCGGGTGACATTTGATTGTGTGCATGTCATGGTGCAGTGCTGTCCACACATGGCAGAGTGACTCCACTGTACAGAAGTAGTAAATACACGTCGTATCATTTACTTCATGATGTTTGGCATCCGCTGTGTATTTGGTAGATGGAAGGGGGGTGATGCATGTGCGGTCACAGCGGCACACTCACAATGCTCATTGGCCTGGACACACACACACACCACTCCGACAGGGTTGTAGCATCGTCAGCTGTACTCACCCAATAGCCATGTGCTTTGTCCGGCATAGCGTTCCATGTACCGTGGCAACGTGGAATTCCGCAGTACCATTGAGTCATGTGATGAGCCTGGGAAACGTGCGCAGCAGTGTGTAATCAGTTGCATGGCATCACAAACCATCTGGACATTCAAAGAGTGATACTGTTTCCTATTGTGGAACACCGCCTCAATTGCATGTGGTACTGTCAGCTCGACGTGGGTGCAGTCAACTGCGCCTATGCAATTTGGCATGCCTGCTATGGCATGGAAGGCCAACTTGGTGGCAATGACCTCGGGGAGGGTGTGGGGTAGGGCTATGTGTTCCGACACATGGCGCAACAGGGCATCCAGTACCTGTACCAGGACTTTTGAGAAACACGGTTGTGATATGCCGTGCAGCTCACCAACCGTGTGTTGATAGGTGCCAGTGCCAAGGAAATGCAGAACTGAGACAACCTTCAAGAGGGGGGGGATGGCGGTGGGGGTGTCAATTAGGCTGCTGATGTTGTCCTCAATCATGGCGGTGATGTGCATGATTGTTGCACGGTCCAGCCGGTATAGGGTGTGGATCTGTCCTGGGGTGAGGTTCCAGGGTGAGGCCCTGATGCGTGGTATTGGTGGCTGGCGGCGGGGTCGGGCTGGCTGGGCAATGGGGTTTGCCATAGCTGCAGGGTTGGCTGGTTGCCGCCTGCGCCTCCTCCGCCTACGCCTCCTCCTCTGCGCCATTGCTGCCACCATGTGCAGTACTGCCTGTTGGTTGAGTAGGCCCAGTCCCAGTGCTACTAGCCCTGCTGCCTGCATGGTTCTGTGTTGTGTTGGGCTGGGTGTGGCCCTTTTGTAGGCTCCCAGTGGCCTGCTAGGTCCAGCTGGGCTGATTTGGTGCACCTGTGCCCTGATTCAGTTCAGCCGGCAGTGTATAACGCCATGTTCGCGGTGGCGGCGGTTCCGCCACCGTGATCACGGTATTTCCGCCATTTTTTTCCCGGTATTTCCGTGTCCGCGCTAGTTGTGATGCTCACGGTGTTTCGTGTTGCCGGTAACGGAGGGGTTTCCGTGCAGGCGGAATTAAGGGGAACCCTATTTCCGCGGTGGCGGTTTAGGGTGGTGTTATTACCGGGGCCGCGGGTCATGATTGCGCGGACATGCAAACGGTGCCGGTATGGTTTTACCGGCAGTGTTAATTCCGGACCGGAGTACTTGTAATGAGGCCCTATGTATCTTTTTTGGGGGAGGCCTCTAGTGGGTTCTATCCTTTTTGTCAAAACCGGACAACCAGAGTTTATCATGAGGATGCCATGGTTGAGGGCTATGGGTTACCATGTGGTGAATATTTTCCCTCTTCCACTTTTCGAATTGCTTGACTCAGAGAGCATAATGTGTGCAAACAATGCCGACGACACACAGTTTTCTAATTCCTCTCACTGGTAATCATACCATGGACACCTTGACAATAAACACTGTCTATAACCACATCCACATGTGGATGTTGCATAATGGATTGGCACTTAACAACGCCAAAACTGAGATCATGATTGTCAGCACTGTGCTCAAGCTATGTAAATTGGATTTGGTTTATCGCTCTTTCCAAGTTGCAGATTGTGCACTGGCGACTCTTTCTAAAGTCAAGACCTGTGGAGTTGTGATCGACCAGGAGCTCACGATCAAAGTGCACATCAGCAGCCTTGTCTCATGCTCATTTTAGATCAAGCTCCTTGCTCAAATCAGACCTTTCCTTGATTCAGCTGGTTGTGCCACTATGTCCCGTGTCATCATTGGTGCCCACTTTCACTATTGGTCCAGTCTCCTACAGGGCGTTAGCAAAGGTGAACTCAATCGTGTTCAGGTCTTACAAAATCACACGGTTGCTTTCTGTCTTTCAAATTAGTTGTCTTGGCTCCCCTCCAGACAAACTCTGAGATGAAACCTGGCCTGTTACAAACGCCAAAAGCCAAACAATCACTGGTACCAGATGGGTGTTGCCCTGTGACAGCTCCATGCCTCTGGAATGCGCTGCCCACCTGACCGGAGGTCGTGCCCTTCCCTGGACACCTTTAAACATAGGCTGAAGACTATTCTTTTTAAATAACTTCTCTCTATCCTTTTCTGTAGATTTTTCTAACTAGTTATCTGAGTTTTTCATGTTTTTCGTGAGTTTGTTCTGTTTAGCATTTCTATGCCAACACTTAAGAAATAAATGAAATTAAATAAATGAATAAATAGATGCCAGCAATTGTGAACTTTGCTATACTTCTGGTTCAAAATACCATACTTGTGTAACCCAGACAGCATGGTGGCAGTTATTAATATCTAAATATAAGCCATCCCTGTACATAAACATGGTTTCTACTAAGATTACACATTTATACAGCCACAAGCATTGGATGTTATATTATTGTCAGCTTGATAAGCATGGACTCACTCATGACAGGGCCTGGTGCTTGAGCTGTTTGGCCTGGGTGTACCCTCAACAACCATGATGTTGCGTCCATCCCAGAAAGCTTCTTTTTGATCCCCTTGTTCAGGGTTGAAACTTCCTCCAGTGAACAGGAACCCAACCCAGAAGGTACCCTGGGAACTGTTACTTCAAAGACAGTCCTGCAATGACGCTGCTCATCTTACACTAGGGTGCTTGTTACTAGAGATGGTTTAATGTAGGCAGACCGAGGAAGGGAGCAGAGTTAGAGTAGCCCAGCAGAGAGGTACAGACCACATAGGGGTCTTGTAATCTTAGCTTAGTTCTTAATAGGGTGCACACGCGTTCTGTCTCCCCATCCCCTTTCCTGCAGGCAAGGTACTCTGGGTATGACAATAGAAGGCAAAGGATAATTGTTACATAAACCTGGATTGGACCATTGACAACAGATGTGCTCTGGATCAATCTGCTATAACATTTTTCCTAGTTAAGGGGAGGGAGGGCACCCCTCCCCTTAGTTTATTCACTTTGGACACTGGATTAAGGAGGATTTTTTTTAAAACTCTTTTGGGGGTCCAGTCTGCTCCATATATCTTTGCCGTGGAGGTGAACACAGAGTGCTCTAAGTAAGGGGGGGGCGCTGTTGCGCACTGCAAAGATGGCCGCCTAATACTCGGGCTCCCGCACCGCCTCAAAATCCTGTGCCTTTAAATCCTTTTCTGGGCCAATACAAGACGCAAGAACCGAGTCACGGGTGCACGGAGGACTTGTCCCTGTTTCCTGAAAATCCTGGGGTGCTAACGCCGATGTTCGGATGACCTGGAGGTTCGCCGGCCCCTGATGAGGACGCGATTCGCTTAGGGTCTCCGTGGGAGGTCGACTCCAGCCCGCGGCTGCGGTCCGACGCAAGGCCGGGAGAAGGCGGGGCCTGTGTGCGCGATTCGTGCCCTGGGGCTGGGTGTGGGGCTCTGTCTGGGGCCTCTGCCGTGGAGGAGAGGTGGCTTATGTGCCATAGTGTTGCGGCTGATCCCGAGGCCGTGTGTCCCTTACGGCGCTCAGAGGCACGGTGCACCGATCCCGCTGCGTGCGCTGTCTCCGGGAGGTTCGGAGACACGTCCCGCTGCTCGCCTGTGACGAGAGAACTGCGACGACTGGTGAGAAACCACCCGACCTGCAACAAGTCAATGCGGCTCGATCTGGATGACGCCCGTGAGCACCGGAGCCGCTGTGGAGGCGTTGCGTGCTGGGCCGGATGCCCACGACCCCACGAGATCCTGCCGGTGGACCTCAGGCCCGAAGCGGCAAACACTGGTGCGCACTTGGGCGCGGACTATGCTGGTCCTGTGCTGCTGTGTGCAGCTTGATCCTTGGCCCACACCCGACCAACATACGCTGGGAGAAAGAGGCACGTGATGTGGATGGGGGAAGAAGGAGAGGTGGATACCCCTGCTGACTCACAACGTGGCCCACCAACCTAGACTGCAGGTGCGGTTCTGCCTGTACAGGGCATCCCCGGGATACACACTTGACCCTAATCCTTCGTTGTCTCGATCGGGGCTGGTTACTGCCCAGGACACAACATTAAAAACAGAGTCGGGGCAGGCGGAAGACCCTTCTAGGCGGTTTTTACTACTCTGGACACTGAAAATCCTGAGACGCTCCCCAGGGCCATACTATTTATTACCTCTGGAGCACTACGTGGGAGGGCACAGTCCACCGGAATTTTCACACCAGAGGCCGGGAGGCACGTCGTGACACATGAGTAAGCCTGGATGTGCTTGATACTATATAATTGGGAGGATACAGTTCACTCGATATTTCTGACCCCGCGTTGGTGGCCTGCTACTTTGGACTGTTGATCCCACAAGCCCTTGTCTAGGATTTGGGACCCAGTCCTTACAGAACTCCTGTGACGAGTCCGATAAGCACACAAGTGCTGTGTAAACATGGGGGAGCCAAACAAGTCCAACAGGGCATCCAAAACCCCCGGTGGCAAGAAGAAGGGCCCTATGGACACATTTACCAATGCGGCTAGCCACGCTGTAGCGATGGACACGTATTCGGATGAGGGCGCCAAGGGTGGACAAGAGGGGACAGACAGAGAGGATAGATTGGCCGCGCTGGTTCAGAGCGGGTTCCTGGCAGTGAACGCTAAACTGGACAAAATAGTTGCCACCATCGGCTCCTTGAGAGCCAGAATAGATAAAGAAAGCGCACGTGTCACGGAGACTGAGAGCAGGATAAGTGTGAATGAAGATACTATTGCCCACCACGGTCGAGATATATCGTACATCAAAGACACGATGAGCAAATTACAGAGTAAATGTGAGGGCCTCGAATCCAGGTCAAGAAGGAACAATGTCCGCGTGGTCGGAGTGGCGGAATCCTTCGGCAAGGGCCAAATGGAGAAAAGCATAGAAGAACTTTTCAAATCCTTCTTCAGGCCCGAATCGCTCTCTGAGCATTTTCTTGTGGAAAGGGCGCATCGTACTCTAGCACCGATACCCAAACCAGGAGCCCCGCCACGTACAATTATTGCTCGCCTCCTGAATTACAGAGACAGGGATATGATCCTTTGCTTGGTGGGAGAGGCCGGCACATTGCAATACGAAGGCAACCGCATACATATATACCCAGATTTCTCCGCCTCTGTCCAGGAGAGCAGACGCTCCTATGAACCGGTTAAGAAACTCCTCAGAGCACGACAGATCACTTACGCCTTGATGTTCCCTGCCAAAATGAGGATCCAACATGCAGGGAGGGCCCACTTTTTTGAAAACCATCTGAAGCCCTATCTTATATTGAGTCCTCTATACCCCTCCCTCCAAGAGGGGAACGATCTGCGCCGAACAATAGACCCAGACCGGCAGACTAAGATGTGAGTGCTCTAAGTAAGAGGAAAGCTCTTCTCCCTAACCATCCCATATCTCTATTTGGAATTACCAGCTGTCTGGACAAGAATTTCTCCAACTGAGAGACTAGTACCCAGGATCCTGCTTACTGGAGGTGACAGAACCCTTCCTGGTTTGGAAAGGCAGAAAAAAGGACTCTCCTTTCCACCGAGACCCTGGCCTGAGTCTACCAGCAACCACAGACCCAAAGGAGCAACCCCTGGCTCTCCCTGAATCTCTGAACTGCCTTGATGCTAGTTTCGGCTCCTTCGACGCTCACCAAGTTGTTGCAAGGGAAACCCAAGCGTCACCTCAGATCTCCATGCTCAACTGCTGTAACATCTGAGAGTTCGCTCGGCGATAACACCAAAGCTCTATTGTCTCTGTATTTGAGACCCACTGAGCATTCAAGCATCCCCAACCTAACACCTACTTCCTGGTTCCTACCTTCTTCGAGCCCAAAGCTGTTGCCACTGCAGTACCATGATGCTGTGACTGAACCAGTTGAGGCCGTTCACTGCTGGAGGCCTAGCTCCACTTTTCCGCACATAGGCCGCTGAGTTTTCCAGTGCCACCAAAAGAATGTCACCTTCCATTCCCAGCATCTTCCACCCTCAAGCTGTTGCTGTGGCCCAACATCACTGCATTGTTGGAACCAGTCACCTCCGCCCCCTTCCCTACCTTTTGAGTGACATATTCATGAACATTCACTCTTTGCTGCTGAAGTGTTACCTAAGCACTCCTGTCTACAAACCCAAAGTTACCCTTTATTTTAAAGTCTGCTTTCAATCCGATTTCCCTTAAGAGGTGGCTCAGTAGCATTTCTTTTTTGTTGTGGGCATTTTTCTAAGTTTAAAGATTCTGTTCTTATAGAACCTTGGTTTGACATTCTTTTAGTCTGGTACCACTGTACTAGTGTTGTTTGGATTGATTCTCGACCAACTCTCACCCCTTCATGAAGATGATGGCTTGCTCCCCGCCTACATTACCAAAAGTGGCTAAGGAGATGGATCCGTTGGGGTGTGCCCATTTCACATTTATGATTGGGGATCACTGCTGGTTTAGTAGGAGTGTGAGGCTGGGTAGGCACTTTAGCCACTACTCATCCCTGTACTCCTGCAGACTAGTAGTCATGTTGTCACACCACCTACTGATTTCACATTGACTGTGGGTTGCAACCACCTCTGTGCTTGGACAGATGTGTCCTTGCAAACCTTCCTGACCTTGCTACTTCTCACCTTGCCAGACGCCAGTAATTTCTCTTGAATATCCCACTCTAACCTGCTTCTGACGATCACTTCCGACTGCCTCATGAAGTTCTTTTGTCTCCTCTTGGGACTCTTTTCCAACCACCCCCTCTTCCTGAAACTGGCTCACCTCCTCCTGTGCAACTGTACACACCATGTCCTCCAAATGAACCTTCTCCTCTTGCCTTCACCCTTTTTCCCACACTTCCTTGCAATCTGCTCTCTATCGCCAGCTAGCTTCATACTCCTGCTGCCCCCTCTGACTCAAAACACCCACGCTGCTGCCATTTTGAGTGGGCCCCGTTTATATCCAGGTGACTATTTAACTTGGGACCTTTGATTCAGGAACTAAAAAGGAGTTGAGCTGGGAATATGCTGTCCGGTCGATGAGTTTCGCGAAAAATCTGGTGTTGGAGATCGTTCTGTAGTTCTTGGGGTCAAGCGGGTCAAGGGATGCCTTTTTTAGAAGTGGCTTGACATGCGCTATTTTGAAGGCATCAGGGAAGATGACAGAGCTGGGGGAGTCATTTAGTATTGCTCTTGCATGTTCTCCTGTGCAGGTAGACTAGAATATTTCTTTCTGGACAGAGGCGGTGCAGGCTTCGAGGGGCGACCCAAAGGGTTTGCTGGGTGATAGTAGGTCAAGGAACTAGTCTCTGGAGATGGGCCTGAAGGAGTGGAATGTCGGGAAATTGAGTGTCGGGGCAATAGGATCAGGAAGGGTTGGTGATGGGAGGGGGAGAGCAAGGACAGTTTGGTGTTAAGGGATGTCATCCTGTCAAGTGCTGTGTTGTAGAAGTGTAGGGAGAGGGAGTCGCAGATGGATTGTGAGGGGGTCGGTTGGGTAGAGGTGCAAGTGGGTTTGACGAATTCTGATATGATCATGTGGAGTTCTTTGCTGCGGTTGCCACAGTTGAGAATTCCATTATTGTAATAGGCTTTTTTGGCCTTTCGGATTTCAGCTTTGTAGTTGGTGGTGCAGGGCGAACATGGATCTGCTGAGAGTAATTTTCTTTTTTGGCATTCCTCAGGTGGGGCGTGAACCATTTGGGGGACGGTCCATTGCGTAAGGAAGCAGGGCGCGAGAGGGTGAGAAGAATTATTGAGTCATTAAGCTAGGAGTTGATGGTTAAGGGTCTATCAGGGGAGCGTTGCAGGGGGACGAAGAAGCAGGGTTTCGGCTAGGTTGGAAAGGATCTTGACTTTGTTCCAGCATTTGAGATCCGGGGGTGGGCCGGGGGAGCTGTAGGAGGAGGGGCAGGAGTGTGGATAGAGAAAGGGATGGAATAGTGGTCTGTCCAGAAGAGTGGTTTGGGCGGGATATATAAACCAGGTCATGTGAGCCGAAAATTGCATCAAGGATGGGCCCACCTCAGTGGGTTGGACCAGTGGTATGATGGAAGAGGTTGACTGCATCAAGACTATCAACCAGCGGATGAGTCATGGGGTTGTTAGGGATATCAACGTGTTCTGAATGACACCTGGCTTAGTAGGATCGTTGTCTGTCTTCCCTCTGGCCCCCTCCCTTGCCTTGTTGCGCCTTGAAGCACTTGTGTATAGGCGCGTTATAAATGCCATATATCATATCGAACCAAATATTGATGTCTCCTAGGAGTACAAGTGAAGGGTGGCTTACTTGAATGATAGCTATTGAATCACAGAGGTTGTTGGCGAAATGTCTGTTGTATCCAGGGGGCCTGTAGATGAGTAGGAAGCTGTGGGAGAAAGTCGGTGGTAGCGAGAGTTACAGTATAAGGGATTCACAGGAGGCAATGCATGTCTGGGATTCAACAAGTGAGACAGAGAATTGAGGATTGAAGAGGACTGCCACTCCACGACCTTTGGAGTGTATATTGTGGGCGATGAGCGAGTAGCTAGGGGGGGAAGACTTCATGTGCTACAGGGGCAAAGTCATTGGAGAACCAAGTTTCGGTGATAAAAATGAGTTTGGGCTTGTCAGAGGATAGGAGGTCAAAGATGCTGTGTCTGTTTCTTGCTACGGAGCGGGCATTAAAAAGGATGCAAGTGACTTTGTGAGGGGATGTGGTTTCCGTGGTGCTCATCGGAGTGGGAGCTTGAGAAACACGGTGCTTGGTAGGATGGTGGGTGTGGTAGGAACATTCGGGGTGGTTGAGACAGGTTGAGGTGGGATAGGGGAGGGTCAGGGTGCCTGTGGACTTTGAGTGTTGGGTGAGACGGTTACGCAGTTGGGGGCGGGAAGAGGAGGCGGGCTGACGTAGGTATGTGAGAGACGAGTGGTGGGTCAAGGGGGGTTGGGAGGGTAGTGAATGGATCCGTTGGTGTGTGAGCGTTTAGGCAGGTAGATTTTGGAATGGGTCTGGAGGGTGCTGGGGGTTTAGATGTACAGGGTGAGAAGTTAAGAGAAAGGGGGTGGAAACTGGGTGAGTGGAGAGGGGAGTGTAAGGGGGAAGGTTGGGCTGAAGCAGAAGTGGTGAGGAGTAGAGGGTCGAGGGAGATGGCCAGTCAGTTTCTGCATTTCATGGGTTTTGGTGCCACCGGGGTGTGAGAGAGGGTGGAGAGTCAGAGGGGGAGGGAGATGAGGCTACTGTTCTAGCAAGGGCGAGATGCACTACTTTCAGAGAGGGGAAGGGATGTGAAGGGGTGATTTGCTGGTGGGGGTCGAGTAGGGGTTAAGGGGGAGCGTGGCATGGGAGGCTGGTCGAGAGGGTGGTGAGTTCCCCAGTGGGCTATGGGCGAGGGAGTGGGTGGCATGGGAGGTCAGAAGAGGGGGGTCCTCAGAGGGTACAAGGAAGTTGACGTGGATCTGCGCTGTTTGGAGTGCCAGAGGGCTCCCCTGGCTTGGGAGTTTGATAAAGGTTGTGGTGTATGGACGGGGGGTATCAGGGTGTTCTCAATAGATGTCAGAGGGTGAGTGGAAGTCGATGTGTTAGGGTGGGATGGGGGATAAGCGCTTGAGGAGGCAGGTGTTTGGCGTGCCTGATTGCTCCTCTGATCTTAGAGTTGGATGAGGGATGATGGTAGGAGAGTGGGCGGGCAGTGTCTGGGTGTATAGATGTGAGGGGGAGGGGTCGGTGTTTGTGATCAGATGGGGATTAAAGGGGGGGGTCGTGAAGTTGGGTACTAGAGCGCGGGCCAATGCGCCACGAGGGTTCAGAGATGGGGGGTGAGGAGCGGGGAGGCTAGGGATCGGGATGGGTCAGAGCAGGGTTATATGATGAGCTGGGATCTCTGTGCCTGGGGGAGGTCAAGGCAGTACCTAGAGATTGATGAACTAGCAACAGTAGATGTAGCGCCCCTAAATTGTACAACCTGCGCCTAGATTCTGGACAATAGTGCAGAGGGAGAGGGCCAAAGAGGGTAGCGGTAGGGTGAAGGTCTAGATGCAGTTGCGGCATCTAAAACATAGACAAGTAAATTACAGTACTATCTCGGGTGGGTACTTTCTAGATGTGAATCAATTCAACAAGAGCAATTCCCAAGAGTGTGTGACAGGCAAATAAATCACAGTATCATCACAGCGGGCACCCTCTAGATCTGATCAATGTAACAAGACAAATTCTAAGGGAGCAGCACAGGCAGGCAAATCAATGTGGTCAGTCTCTCTATGTGAATTAATCTAACAAGAGAAATTTCAAGGTAAGCGGTACAGGTAAACAAATCACAGACCAGCAAAAGCAATTCCAGGTGTGCAGTGCAGGCGAGTAAGTCACAGCACTTATCTCAGTGGTCACTTTCTAGGTGGGAATCTAGAAAGGCTGAAGCTAACATGAATAATCTCTAAATGTGCCGGATAGGCAAATAAAATTACAGTACTGTCTCAGTGGGGACCTTCTGGATGTGAATCAAAGCAACAAGAACAATTTTCTATGTGTGAGGTATGTTAGGGAGAATTATCATTCTATGGCTAATTTCCCTTACCTATAGAGTCCCCCAGCAGCTTTGCTGAATTTGAAGGGTTTGTTTTTTTCTCCTGCTAAGAGTGAGACTCTTTCTCCCACTCTTAGGCATATTTGTTATGTGTCTTCTAGGCTATTTTTTTGTGTTCAATGTCTATGAGGTTTATCTCACCCTCATAGGTGCCATCGTTTTACACATGTTACACAGCACCCTCAGTGCAGTGACACAGGGGTGTCATAGTGACCCCCAAACATAGACTCAATACCCTGGGACTGACTACTGTCTCCCAGGGCATGTAAAGTCCCCATTGACTTTACTAGTCAATTTTTATGAACTAAACCAGTACAACCCATCTTACTATGGAGGTACTGGAAAGGGTTAATAGTTTTTCCCTGGTGTTCATTTTCGAGAGGGAACCATACAGTCCCTCTCTCAAAAGTTTCTGGCTGGTGGCAGTGGTTAATACCGGAAATATTTGACCGTGAATATTTCCCTATGGGATTTTCCGATTGTTCGAGGCTACCGCATGTTCTGACAGCCTCTAACATGCCGCCGGTGTATTTTAATATTAACTTTACTCTGGTAGATTTTATTTGCCAGAACTTTAATATAACTTCTTTCTCGTGTCTTTCTCTAAACTCCTAACCCAGATCCTTTGTTCGTCCTTTTGGCGGGCTTCTGCCAAGAAGCCTTCCTTTCGGCGCCACTGAGTCTGGGGTGGGTCCATTGTGTGGGAGGGGGAGTAGGACCCCTGGACAGGGTTGCCTCAGCAACCCATGTCCCACTCTGCCCTGATAGGCTGGAGGGTCTCCCACCAAGATGACCACTCCACTGTGTGAGTGACAGCTAGGCTGTATGAATGGGGATCTTTTTGCATAAAAGCAGGGTCCTGAGGACTGGAAGAGAAAGAAGTCACCACTGGAACTAAGAAGCCGAAGAGGAGAGAAGCCTAAGACATCTGCAATGACTGAACCACCGGTGAAGCCCTGCTGCAGCGTCTCACCACTTTTCTCCACACGACGAGAGAAGATCTTCATCTGCAAGAGCATTCTTCCCTTGAGCCGGTGGTCCCAACCAGAGTCGCCAATCATCTTCCTGGACCTGCCTTGGTCGAATCGCCAGTACCCTGTACTCGGAGACCGGATAGCCAGGCACCCGTCCACCGGGACTGTAATTTAAAGGAGCGTACCTTTTATTCGTCGGGCAGCACCGCGGCTGGTTTCATCCCTGGGTAGTGCAGTAACTCGAACCTCCCTCCATGACGAGAGCCTCTCTTCCTCTGCTGGATCCCCCGAACTGCAGGAACTACCAGGAACAACTGCCACGGCAGGAGCCGCCACTTCATATTAAGGTACATTCTTCTGCCAGGCCGCCCTTTTTGCGTGGTAGTGCTAAGGGTGTTTTAAATCCTTTACCTACCTGTTGGGTTGGCTGCCCCTATCTTCTAAACATTGTCTTTCACCTTCTGCATCCACCTTTTCGAAATCGTTAACCAAAGACTTGACTGCAGCTACTAGAACATTTTGCTTCTGGGCCCTTTGTCCTGTACCACTGACTCTGGCACAGGCCTATTGACTCTGGCTAAATTTGTTAGAACTGCCTTCTCTAGATTGCTTCTCAACTAGAACTGTGTTGGTGCACCTACTTCTTATAACCACCTCTTTCTTCCCACTTTTAAAACTTGTGAAGTGCCATTTTGCTTGGTTTTCATTTAAGTATTCTATATGCTAAAATACTGCCTTGCCTAAACTTGTTCACAACCTTATGGGAAGTGTTGCTAGGGTGTGTAAGAAGGTATTCCTGTATAACTTGTGCTTTCCCTCCCTTGTGAGAAATTGCTAGAGTGCCATTTGTGTTTCGTTTTCACTTTGCCGTTTTGTTCAGTTTTCACTCTTGCTCAAACTTGTCTACAATTTAACTAGGGAGTTGTGTATACTTTCCTTGACTGATTTTAACTTGCTTTATTAACTGTGATTAATGTGTTGAACTAGAAGTGTGTAAAATAAATATATATATATTCGTTTTAATACAAAGTTTTGGTCAGTGTTTCCTTGTACCATAGTACTGTAGCCCTATTGTGTAAACCCTGAATACTGCTCATCTCCCTCTTGAGATAAGTCTGACTGCTTAGCCACACCTACCAACTAAATCTTTGTGGTACAGACTGATACCAAAGGGGATTTATTGCTCATACCTGTAGTCTTAATCTTCTGTAGTGCTCCGTAAGGGAACTGCACAGGATTCTGCCTAACAAGGTACAAATAAATCACAGTACAATCTCAGACGTCAATTTCTAGTTGTGAATCGAACCAGTGAGAGCAATTGTAATTGTGCAGCCTAGGCAAGTAAATCACGGTGCCATCTACTGGGTACCATCTTGGACAGAATAAGGCACTTGGTTGAAAATGCATTCAAGTGTCTGGTGCCAGGAGCAGAGCCATCTCTTCACCGTCACAAGTAGCGACTATGGTGAGTTCCCGACTTATGGTGCAGTCTGTGCAGTTCCAGTAAGTGTCTTGAAAACAAATAGCAACGCGTGCCATCATGGTTACATGGTCAGTAGTAGTCTTGCAAACAGGGACATGGTTTCACATGCAATCATGTGCTTTCTTTAAAAAGATAGGCTTGCGCATGGGCCTGGTGTAACTGTCCCCTGTCTGATGCCAGGTACAAAGTAATGGTGACTAGGGCATCCTCGACACCACCCTCCCTCCCCCCCACGGGTCAATCAACTAGCTTGGACCCCTAAGTAACCCTACTAGTTATCCCCATAGTTAGGCAGGGGACATTACAACCATTTTCTTTGTTTACTGGGACAATATGCATACAACGAATTTGAAGGTGGTCGCCTTTGCTAAAGATTTGTTATTGCAAAAGAAAGCATTAACATGTATTCTATTGTAAACACGGACAGCCCAAGTGTATGTAATACATGATGCAAATGTAAGGTTCTTTCATTCGCAATAACGCGGTTCAGACCACAGAGCTGTGAAAAGTGTGTTGCCAATGGCAGAGCTTGTGTGAAATGTGGTAGAAATCCTACGTTTTTCATCAAACTGATGCTGCCTACACAAGTTCCCTGTTAATTCATTCATGAGTTTGTGTAATGTGTTAGTGTTCATGTTCTTTAAAACATCAACTCTAATTGACTATTTCTTTTCATTAAGGATGTGTCAACAGTGAAAGTTCCTTTATCGCCAGTGGACCGTGGGACACAAACAACAATGGTCGCTCCTTTCATGGCCTTTGCAGAATTTGATCTGCATCCGCAGAAACCACACGTGTCCAAGCAACATCTCTCTGAAGCCCCCACCACAGAGACGCATCTTTTTAGTCACCTCCCGCTACATTCTCAGCACCATGCCCGAGCACCTTACAGCATGATCCCACTAGGGGGCATCCAGCTGGTTCCTGCTGGCCTAGCTGCGTACTCTGCCTTTCTGCCAATTCAAGCTGGGCCCGTGCAGCTCACTTTCCCTGCAGTTGGCGTGCTCCAGAGAAACGCTAATGCACTCAGTGACAAGTCTTCCGAGACCTCTGGCCCTACAAATTCAGCTGGAATCGCCGAAATGAACAGTGTCCTGCCATGTATCCCCTTGGGTCAGGTTCACGTGCCAGGTCTGCCAAAGCTGAGCACCCCTCTTCCACCGTTAAGCATGGAGACATTGAACATCCTGGGTTTGACTAATTCCAATCTAGCCCCACAAATGCACCCCTCTGGTCTTACCCTAAATGCTTTAGGTCTGCAGGTTTTGACTGCCAGCCCCTCAGCCCACAGTAATACGGTCCCTCAGACACACATTCCAGGCCTGCAGATATTGAACCTAGCACTGCCAACTTTAATCCCATCTGTCAGCCCAATAGCTGTGGATGCTCAGGAACTTCCTGGCTCACCGACTTCCAGAAACAACCCGTCTGAAGTTCCCCTGGAACAGAGGTCCATGCGTTTTCCCATCACAGACACCAGCCAGTTTGTCAGAGCTGGATCTTCTCAAGTGCAGCCTTTAGCCCAGGATTGTAATGTCTCTAAGACATCGGGGCCGGCTGCTGAGTACATTAAGCTGAATGCTCAAGAGAAGCAGCACACAGAAAGAGTTGACAAAGTGAGGCACCCACATCAGCCTTATGATATTGCATCTTCACGCAGCAGAACAGCTTGTTTTGTACCGGAGCCCTACCTGAAAGTAAAATGTGACTCTTCGTCCAGGTGCCCAATTCGCCAAACTCTTTCACCCGAAAGACAAATAAGCAGGCGTGTAGGGTTGACTCGCATACAAAATACTGTGCAGTTTAGTGATGCCAGCAGTGATGATGACGAGGACAGGCTGGTAATTGCAACCTAATGCTTTTTTAAATTATGTTTTCTAAAAGACACTTGAAGGTTTATTTGAAAGCCTTTTTTCCTTAAAGCACATTTTTTTTCAGAGAGGAACTTGTACCGATTCTTGTGCAATCATGAACTCTTGACCAATAATTGTTGTTTGTCAGCGCCAGCCATTTTTGTACATGTTGTATAGACAATTGTGCCTTTTGGAGTTTTATTTGTAGAAAACTGTACAGATGATTGAATATCTATCCATCTCTATAATGTGTGTGTGTGTGTATGTATGTATACATACACACACACACACATATGTATATATATATATATATATATATATGCATATATATTGTATAATAAAGCAAAATAACAGATTGTGTTTAGTAAGTAAACATATATTGTCTGACAAAGCAAAAGGTTTAAATTATATATGTTGCACTGTTAATTGTAAATTTCTATGACTGTTGGGAAGCGTTTTTGTGTACAGATGTAGTATATAAAACACCATATTTATTGTATTCATACGAGTCTATGGAAATTGATATGTCCTTTCTGTGCAAGACAGTAGCTTTACACCTTACAAAAGAAGTTGTCTGTGTGGAAAAAAAAAACGTTATAGTAAATCTTTAATTACTAACTTTAACCTATGTTGTTTTGTACCTTCTTGCTGCTATGCAGCAGGTTTTGAGCTACGTAGAATATGCCATTTATTTTGTTACATTTGTAAAATCATGAATGGGCAACGAGACAGAATTACGTATTCTCCTCAGACAGATCCGACGGGATCCCCTAGGTAAAGGGAACAGATGAAATGGAGACCTGGTTTCCCGGGACCCTATGGTAGGGTTGTACATTTAGCTGAATCATATTTCGATTTAAACTATTAAAATTATGTGATTTTAATATTTCTCCTTGAACTCCGTCGCCTTTCCACATGTCTGCTATCCCTGGGGCTCAGCCACCACCTCTACAAACGTTTCTGCATTCCGAACATTGGTGAAATCAACAAACATAACCTGTGGAACGTGCATTTGAATTGTGGAATGCTGACACTGGGGATGTATTTGTCACATTAGCGGACTGTGCTCACAGCCATGGTGTAAAATTGTGTGAATTTCATATCCTGTTGTTTAACCATAAACTACGATTACACACAGTAAATAATTACCTGCCCCGCAAGTTAAATGTTTATTTAATTTAATGTTTACTTTCCTCTTTTTAGGCGTGAACGAGTATCTAGAATATAAGGTTTTTTTGGGCCACTAGCTACCTCATTTTTTCACGACCCCCAAGATCCATCTGCTGGAGCAATCATTGGCCACTTTATAGGTAAACTGGGTGGATGTCAGCGAAGCCTTCTTTCTCCAGCATGGGGTCTGGCATGGATTCACATGCTCATGAATATTCCCCGTCGTCAGGCTGGGAATCCTCGGTAAAGAAAAAACCAGTATCAGTTTCGTTTCTGATCTGTCTTTCGTAGTAGTAACCAATCACTGATCTCTGTGTCATACTGACCACAGCCAATGACTGCCCTCTACCTAAGCCCCGCCTCTGGCAGCCATCTTCAGATTTTTACCGCACGTTCATGTGTTGGGATCCTCGTGCTATTGCTCTCGAGCGTTAGTGCTATTTTTTCACGCATGAAGACAAGACGCACGTGGAGAAGGACTGTGCGTTTTGCGGCAACATGTCGGAGCGGACCATGAAGGACCGCCATCAACGTCTCGCCAACTGGCTGGAAGGGAAGAGCCCGTCCGGCGAGAAGAAGAGCAAGAAATCCGAGCGGTCTTCTAAGACCTTTGAGGACGCCCCGGCGACGGGGGTCCAACATAAGGCCAAGCACCGCGAGTCCGCTGGCACCGGGAGCGCGGAACGGTCGGGCTCTATGGGCGCCAGGCAGGGCGCACCCTCCCCGGCACCATCAACCACGAGCCAACGCTCTGGGTCGGGTAAGAGGAAGGCCGAGCACCCGGCGAAGCTCCTGGAGAGGCCCCGGTCGAGCTCGAAGGCGGAGGGGGAGCGAGGCAGTGTCCCCCCTCAAGGAGAAGGCGGTGAGCACACCAAGGGTGGTGAAAGCCTTAATCCATCCGGCCAAGGCCTCTATCGAGACAGTGGCGGCGGCCCTGGCTCAGCCTGTGGAGGCTACGCCTGTGGTGGCGACCTCGGGGCTCAGAGTCTCCTTGCCACCGCGGAGGGAGTCCTCTTTTATGCCCATCGACAGGACCCCCGTGAAACCTCCGACGGAGAAGAAAAAGGGGGGGCAGGAGGTCGCCGTGGATTCGGCCTCAACCTCTGAGGAACAACTGATCGAGGTCTTAAGCCACGGCGTTGGTGTGGAAGAAGACCAGCCCGTCGGGAGGGATCCCGACGCAGGAGACAACGACATCTTTGAGGGTACCGACGGGGCCCCTGACCGCCCGTCGGATTCCCCTCTGCCAGTGCCGCAAGACAACTCGGCGGCCATTTTGTTGGCTATACAGTCCTTATGCTCAGAGATAAGGACGAGACTGCCGTTACCAGTGGAGGAACCACTCCCGTTGGGGGACCCGGAACCAGGCCCTTCGGGCAGCCCCCCTCCTAAGAAAAGAAGGATTCACCCTCCACCTCCTTTTCAGCCGTCGCTCCCCGTTCAGCCCTCCTCCCCGTCCACGACTCGAGGGGATGATACGGGGACTGACACGGCCGCGACGGGTACGGACGACGAAGTGTACAACGAGGATCTGCCGTCGTCTCCTCCCACCCGGGCTTCCCCGCACGACGAGATTGGATCTTTTCACTCCATGATCGCCAGGGCATCCAAGCTCTTCCAGCTCTGCCCTGAGGAGAAGAAGAAAGAAGGTTTCCTTTATCAGCGGCGCGAGGCCAAGAGGAAGACGGTCCTCGCGGTACCTCTACTGGATGATATTTGGGATGAGGGCCTCGCCCTCCTCAAGAACCCATCCACGACGCCGGCTAGAAGAGACCGGTACGAGAAGAAGTACCGGGTCCCGGACGCGGCCCCCTTGTGCCTCCGGGCACAGCCTACCCCGGACTCCGTCGTCTCCGCGGCGGACAGGAAGAAAGCGGGGGGGGGGTGCGGCCTCCACGTTGACTTCCCCGCCGGACGGCGAGGGAAAGAAATTGGACACGATGGGGCGCAGGGACATCTCGTCTGCAGCGACGACGATTAAGGCGGCTAACGCCTTGGCTATCGTAGCCCGGTACGACAGGGAGCTGTGGTACAAGCTGGCTCCCCTGCTGGACTTCCTACCGGACGACAAGAGGGCGAATGCCCTGGAGATCTTGCAGGAAGGTGAGGTGGCGTCGGACCACGCCATCACTATTGCGACGGACATCGCCGACACTGGATTTCGCCAGTTGGGCAACGGCGTGTGCCTTAGGCGGCGTGGATGGCTCAAGGCTACTGACTTCCGTCAAGACGTACAGACCAGAGTCCTGGACATGCCGTTCGATGGGAGCAACCTGTTTGGGAAAACAGTGGACGATTCCCTTCAAGCCATTAAAGCGG
The DNA here is from genome assembly GCF_040938575.1 of Ambystoma mexicanum. Classification (NCBI taxonomy): domain Eukaryota; kingdom Metazoa; phylum Chordata; class Amphibia; order Caudata; family Ambystomatidae; genus Ambystoma; species Ambystoma mexicanum. The sequence goes on along the minus strand of NC_090933.1, from coordinate 18,952,262 downwards.
ACACGGAGACGGCCTGGGCTCTCGGGGTTCTCCAGCAACGGCGGCCGCCCTTTCGGAGCGGCGGAGGCAAGAGCGCCTCCAAAGGTTCCGGCGGCGGATTTTCCAGCTACCGTCAAGCGGCCCGTTCGTCGTCTCAGGAAGCTTACAGGGGACGAGGCAAGTCAGGCGGACCCCGCCGTCGTCGCCAAGGAGGTCAAGGCGGCAAAGCCTCATCTAAGCAGGATTGAACCGGCCGTGGGGTCGGGCCCCCACCGAAGCACCCCGGTGGGAGGCCGGCTGGCAAGCTTCGTCAGCGTGTGGGAGTCCATCTCCACCGACCGTTGGGTGCTGGACGCCCTAGCCCAGGGCCACGCGCTCGAGTTTCAAAGAAGGTGCCCGCGCGTCCCCCCTGTGGCCAGGAAAGAGCTTCACGTCCCTCAGCTTCTCCGGGAGGTAAGGGCGATGCTAAGGAAGGGCGCCATCGAACTCGTCCCAAAGAGGCTTCGGGGCTCTGGAGTTTACTCAAGATACTTCCTCGTGAAGAAGAAGACGGGAGGATGGCGCCCCATCCTAGACCTACGACGGCTGAACAAGTTCATCAAGGCACAGAAGTTCCGGATGGTCACCCTCCAGCACGTCCTGGGTCAGCTGGAGGAGGGCGACTTCCTGTCATCGTTGGATTTGGAGGATGCCTACTTCCATATTCCCATCCTAAAGGGGCACCGAAAATTCCTCAGGTTCGTGGTCCAAGGGCGTCACTATCAGTTCAGAGCCCTTCCCTTCAGTCTACGGTCGGCACCCAGGGTATTCACCAAGTGCCTTGCACCAGTGGCGGCGCAGCTGCGCCGAGAGGGGATCCACGTCTACCCCTACCTGGACGACTGGCTCATCCGAGCCAAGACGAGGGAGCTCGCCGTGGAGCACACGGCAAGGACCGTCCAACTTCTCACGGACCTGGGATTCTCCGTGAACTACGCCAAGTCCCACCTGGTACCCTCGGAAGACGCACTGTTTCTGGGAGCGAAGCTCGACACAGTGTCCCTTCTGGCCTCCCCGTCGGAGGAAAGGACCAGGGCCATCCTGGGCAAGGTACAGCGGATGTTGGTTTCCGACGCGGCCAAGGTGAGGTCCATCAAGTCCCTCCTCGGAATGATGTCTTCTTGCATCTACCTCATTCCCATGTGCAGGCTCCGGATGCGCCCGTTGCAGGAGTTCCTGGACGCGCGTTGGATCCAAACGACGGGCAGCTTCGAGGAGAGGATCACACTCGACGAGAGTTTCCGACGAGCGATCCGGTGGTGGGGCACCCGCGCGCCTCTGACGGTGGGCATGGACTTCCAGACCCCAGGCCACCAGGAGACAGTGACCACGGATGCCTCCCTGGAAGGGTGGGGAGCGCACACCGAAAATCTGCACGCGAGAGGCCTTTGGCTCCCGACAGAGAAGTCCCTCCATATCAACGTCCTGGAGCTCCGTGCAGTGTTTTGGGCCCTCAGGTCTTTCCTTCCCCTCAAGGGCAAGGTGGTGAGGATCTTCACCGACAACACCACCACCATGTTTTACATCAGGAAACAGGGCGGAACCAGGTCCCCAGCACTGTCCAAGGAGGCACAGGACCTGTGGCATTGGGCCGTCGCCCAAAGGATGTTTCTGGTGCCGTTTCATCTGGCAGGGATAAAAAAAACCATCGCCGACTCACTCAGCAGGGAGCTGCGCTCGTGCCATGAGTGGGAACTACGGCAGGATCTAGTGGATCGCCTCTTCCGACGGTGGGGCACACCCCAGATCGACCTGTTCGCGACAGCGACGAACTCCAAGTGCCGGAGGTTCGCCAGCAGGTTCCCCCAGCCGAGGAGCATGGGCGATGCTTTCTCGTTCCCCTGGGAGGGCCTGTTCCTATATGCGTTCCCTCCATTGCCGCTGCTGATCCGGCTCATCAACCAGCTCAAGAGGTCACGGTGCAGGATGATCCTCGTCGCACCTGCGTGGCCGAGGCAGATATGGTTCCCGGACCTTCTGGACTTGTCAGCGTCCCCGTCAATCAAGCTGCCAGTGGACGCGGATCTGCTCTCCAGGGAAGGAGGCGCCATCCTCCACCACGACCCGAAGTCGCTGAACTTGCAGGCCTGGCTCCTGCAACGCTAGAGTTTGGAGGATACGACATACCGGCCGACTGCAGAGAGGTTCTTGCAAAGGCCAGGGCGTCCTCGACTCTTAAATGCTACGGACGCAAATGGAAGAGGTTCTCTGTCTGGTGCCACGCACAGAAGATTAACCCTCTAAGGATTACGGCTCCCCAAGTACTGCCGTACCTGTTGACGCTGGCCAAAGCTGGACTGGCACACGCGTCCATCAAGATTCATCTTGCTGCGATCTCCCGATACACCAGAACCACGGGGCGGACGTCCTTGTGGTCTCATCGTCTGGTGAAAGAGTTCATGAAGGGACTGTTCAGATCGTTCCCGCCGGTGAAGGCTCCGGCCCCGGCCTGGGAGCTCAACGTGGTGCTGACCAAGCTCATGGGACCTCCGTTCGAGCCTCTGCACTCGGCCCCGTTGAAGTTCCTGTCGTGGAAAACAGCGTTTCTTGTGGCCATCACCTCCGCACGACGGGTGGGAGAGATCCAGGCCCTTTCCTGCAAGGCCCCGTACTTGACTTTTCACGACACGAGGGTGGTGCTCAGGACGCACCCCTCCTTCATGCCCAAGGTGCCGTCGGACTTCCATCTCAACGAACCCTTGGTGTTGCCTGTGTTTTTCCTGTCGCCTTCGTCGCCGGCTGAGAGTACTTTGCACTCGCTGGATGTGGCTAGAGCGCTGAAGTTCTACGTGGACCGCACGAAGTGTTTTCGGAAGACGTCACAACTCTTTGTGAACTTTGGACCTGTCAATCAGGGGAAGGCTCTCTCGAAGGCTTCCTTTTCCAGATGGCTCTCCGGCTGTATCATGTACTGTCACCGGTTGGCAAACCGACCGCTGCCTGGCTGTCCGAGAGCACATTCCACCAGAGCGATCGCAGCTACCACGGCGTTCCTATCTGGTGTGCCCCTGCTGGACATTTGCAGGGCTGCTACGTGGAGGTCGAGGCACACCTTCACGAAATTCTACTGCGTCGATCGGGATTCCAGGGAGGAGTCCAGGGTCGGCCAAGCAGTGCTGCGCAACCTGTTCGCCTGAGGTGAGCCTGTGGAGGAGGTAAGATTGCTTAATGTTGAGTTTGATGTGATGCTTAATGTTGAGCCTTTGCCACCTCCCGTGGTTGTGCATGTGGGTACTGCTATGTATTCTTTATTCATGAGCATGTGAATCCATGCCAGACCCCATGCTGGAGAACAACAGTTGCAGGTAAGTAACTTGTTCCTTTCACTGCGCTCTCTCCTGTCGATCACAACTGGGAGAAGAAACAACAAACCAGGATCGTAGGTCTTCTGAGTGCCTTATTATGAGTATGGTCTTTACAGTAAAAACGTACTCTTTAATACCATCTAATTAAGAGTTGGCATCAAACGGGATACTTGTGGCATGTTGTACATAGAGAGTAAAGCATGGGATATATTTTTTATTGTATTTATTTGCATTTATAAAGCACCCAAGCCCGGGGGCATCAGGGAGCTGTTGCAAACCAGTTACATGGTACAATACTTAGATCATCAAACTTTACATAACATTCGAACATAAGACATTTCACAGAGGAAGAGGCCAAGAAGACCGGGGGCATGATGTGGTCAACTGTCCGGGATAAATCCTTCAAAGTGGGGCATAGTTAGGCAAAGAGACACTGTTTCTACTGGATTTCTGAAAGCCCAGTGGTAGTTTTCCGATCGTAGCGAGGACAGGAGGGCGTTCCATTTGGTTGCTGCTACGGATGGGAAGCTCGACCCTCCCCTGCTGGCACGTATATATTTAGGCATGATTATTCGGCGGACTTAGGGGTTTCTGACAGGTCTGGTAGGGACGGATTTGACAAGTTTTGAGCTGGATACTCTGATGCTGTGTTTGACAGGCATTTCTGCGTGATGGTGAGGATTTTTAAATTAATCCTTTCTTGGATAGGGAGCCAGTGCGCCCTTTTTATGGCTGCAGAGATATGGTCTTTTTTGGAGATGTTGAGTGCAGTACGTAATGCGTTCTGGATTACCTGCATTTTGTAGATGTGTTTTTAGATGTGCCTCCGAAGAGGGCATTGTAATAGTCAAGTCTTTCTCCAGTTATTGATCTTGCAATGTGAGAGGTTTGGCTGTATATGCGGGTGACGAGGCAATGGCATTAACTTGTTTGGTCAGCGAGAGAGTGGCGTCGAGGTGTACTCCTAGTGTTTTCACAGAGGCTGAGACCGGGATTTTGATGCCGTCGATCTGGAATGATGCGTAAGATGGTCGATGTTTTTTAGCATTGTATGCGATCCTACTATCAGAATTTCCATCTTATCATTTAGCCACAGGTTGTTCCTAGCCGTCCAGGCCTGGATGGTGAGATAGATATCATTGATCATCGTAGAGTCTTTCTCATGTTCTCCTGATAAGGGAAGAAGGATTTGGGTGTTGTCGGCCTAGTTGGTGAAGACAGGGCCGATGTCGTCCAGGAAGTGGAAGAGGGGTTTGGTGAAAATATTGTACAAGGTGGGGGGAGACACATGAACCTTGCAGTACGCTGCATGGTATGGGTTCTGGCGGTGTGTTCGCCGAGTCTGAGAAGACTCTTAGGCTCTCCCTTGTAGGAACGAGGTGACCCATGTCATGACGTTCTGAAGTTTGCTGCTGTTGTGAGGTGGTTGACCAGGTAGAAACCAGCCGATAGGTCAAGGTCACGGAGTAGGGCGACCTTGCCTTCGTCTCTGAGGTTGTCCATTTGATTTTTCAGGTCTAACAAGGCTGATTGGGTTCCATGTCCAGGTCGAAATCCCGATTGAAGTTTCCCTACTATTTGATTTGATTCCAGGAAGAGTTGTATTTCATTATAGGCTGCCCTGTCCAAGATTTATTAGCAAGAATGGTACCATGGTGATAGGCCGGTAGTTGTAGGAGCTGCGGGAGTCTAAGTTAGGGTTTTTGACTAATGGGAGAACCCAAGATTCTTTCAAGCAAGAGGGGAACACAATTTGCCACAAAGGAGGCATTGAGGAAACAGGTAATGAATGGAGCTAGGATGTTAGCTCAGTCTTTGATAATAGGAGCTGGGCAGGTGTCACCTTTGCATTTTGATGGTTTCAACTTGTGGATAATATTTACTGTGTCTTCGACCGGGATCTTTTTGAACTGGAAAGGAGTAGTTGGTTGACTGCTGGGGGGGGAGGTAATGGGATACTTGTGGTGGGTGTATTGGCCATGATGAGGTTTTGTTTCAGGTTGATCTTGTCCTGTAATAGATGAATTTTGGCTTTCATAGCTGCTTGGGTGCTGGTGAAACAAAGTTCGTCTTTTTTAATGGCAGACGGGGGAGGAGCCGGGGTTTCTAGTTCTCTAAGGATGCAGAATATTTCTTGGGAGTTGGATGAGGCATTTGCAATTCTGGCGTTATAAGCAGATGATATAGCTGTGATAATGGCGTGTTTGTATTCTTGCACAGTTTTGTAGAAGGCAAACGTATTGTTTTGGTTTGGAGTTTTTTTTCCCAGCGGCCTCAGCTTGTCGTTTTATATAGATGGTAATTAAGGGTTATTTAGTACGTGTAGTACTTTCTAGGCACCCTCTGGTGTTAATATGCCAAGCAATCACAATTCATGAACAAGTAGTATTTAATATACCATATGTTGATAATTGCCACCATACGGCTATTGATGCCAATAGTGTCCATCACCTCTCAGCACTGCCCACGATGAAGGTATCAGGGGAGCCAAGCAGCACAGAACCATTGCTGGAGAAGTCGTGCGTATTACAGATCTGAAAGTGACTTAATACGGCTCAGCAGTGGAGAAAATTGTTTTCCACCTTTGCGATGTCAAACTTGTGGAACATATAGATTTACATTACTTGTTAGGCCAAGCGAGTTTGCATTCTTTAAAAGATGATAATCATGCTTCAACTGCATTTACTTTAAGCAGAAAAATATTTATTTGATGAATTATTTCTCCCAGCAACCCTGGTCTTTTCCAGCACTTTTTATACATGTGTTAAGACTTAAGATCTCTCATAACATTTAGCTAATCCAGTCTTTGATATCCCTTCAATGCCCTGCTTACAGTTAGGACTACTTCCTCTTTCTTTGATGCAGTCTGCGTAATGTGACGTCTCCATTCCAGAACAGCTTGGTATATGTAAATGTAGTCTTGGGAGGATAGCTCAGTGGCAACGTGCTCACCTTGGAAGCAAGACGACACAGAGCAACACAGGTTCGATCCCCGGGTCAACGCTTAGAAACCTTTACGTATTAAGCGTGTTATAAATAACCTATCATATCATAAGTAATGTAAATAAGTAATGTATGTAAATATGTCCTATGCAAAGCGCTTTCGATTAAAGTGCTATATAAAAAACAAATTATTATTTTTATTATAGTGACAATGGTCCACTACAAACCATGATGGGGAACTAAGAACATATTCATCTAGATCGAACGCAACAAACTCTAATGATGACGCAATTTGCCAGAAGTTTTCACTTCCCTGCCAGTAAAAAAATCAATAGCAATTCCAAAGTTTGAGAAGAAAATGCTACGTACTGCAATGTAACTTAGTCATGCCTCAGATATTAAAATATGGAACATTTTTGTTAGGCTCAGGAGGGCTAATACTTGCCTTTTCTGTCTTTAATAGAATTAGAACCCCCCTTGTACTAACAAGTAATGGAAATTGATATTCTGTGGTAAAACACGGAGGCGAGTATTATGCCTGATAAAGCTTACCCCCAACGTAACAACCTCCTTTATAGGCTTAAAGTACAACTCCTAAAAGATGGAGTCGCCCTACCAGTCTGCCCCTTTCAGTGCCTTCCAGTCTAGCCCCCAAAGAAATACCATTAGAAGCCATACTGCCTCTGGCAGAAGGAGCACTGGAAAATGATAAATGAATCCGAGCCTGTTTCCTGGGCCACCTGACTGTACAGGAAATCAAACTTTGGATACAATTCTTCGTAATGATTTAAAAGCTGCAATACGGGCAAACACAGAAAAGGACAGTACACGATCTCCATCAGCATTATGAAGCTATGTTACCCCAATACAATGCGTTCCAATTAATGCAATGGACCTTTATGAGGAGACAGGCAAGTTTTGGACTTCCAATGTCACTCAACCCACCTTCAAGAGATGCCAGCGCAGATGTACATTTATTATTAAATTAAGGTACATACTTTCTTATCAGTAGTTGTTTGAAGAAGTTTCAGTCGATACATAAAGATGCTCCTGGCAAGGTAAGCAAAGTTAAATAAGTGTGCTGAGGCTGCAGAAAGTTAGCATGCATGTAAAATACTGCTTCAGTGAACCAAATTTCGATTCTCACAACAGGCATATAGGATTCAAAATGGAGTCTCTCTAGCAATAGCAGACTGGTGCATTCAATATAAGGCATAGTTCTCTTAATCAATGTATTGTTCTAATTTTGGGGTTACTCTTAAGTTTGAGTCTACATTCTTGTAAAGCTTCATTATATACAACTGCTTTTTTTCCCGACCTGACTCACCACTCTAGTGTGGGCACCATTACAGGTGTGAAAGGCCAACACAACAGTAAGAGCAGCTGCCTCGATCCTGCCAGCTAATGAGGCTCTGTATCTAAATCATACTGCTTGAGTGAGTGCACCATGCAAAGGCTGAGGTGAACCACGAAAGGAGGATATGTTACAGGTCTAATATCAAACTTCGTTAAAGGGATACCACAAAGGTGACCCCTTCCAGGGTAAAAACCCTTTTCGAAGCCGTGAGTTTTCACTCTTTTTAAAAGAGATGAGACGGAAATATGTCCAATTTAACAGAGCATTAAGGTTCACGCCTTCTTTCTAATTGACTCCTTCCTCCCTTGGATTACTCATCTATTTTATCGATCTTCCTACATGGGTGTGACAGCATGAACAATATTGATTTTCCATACTAGCGTTATAGAAAGTCAAGATTCTATTAAAGACACAGAGGCAAAGGATTATGCTTCTCTTCCTTTACTGATAATCCGAGCAGCATAACAAAGTATTTCAACAGTAAACACATAAAAGAGAAAAAACACAACCAAAAACTACATTTCCCATAAAATGTTCCACGGGTGTAGTTTGCTCTCTTTATGTCCATGAACTTTCAAGTCACATGACTGTTTCCACCAATACCATCCGACACAGTTGTAACGCTCACCTGGTTCCCACGGAGGCGCGGCGTCGAAGGCGCAGAACTCTGAAGATGGACAGGAAGGGCCCCTCTATTCTGGCTTCCCTGGCTCGTTGGATACCCTCCTGTGCGTGAAAAGGGAGTATTACCAACTGTGGAACAATGCTCAAGCCTCCCACTCCCTTCCAACCCTCCACGATACCTCCTCCACGATTCGCCGTGAAGCCTCACCTTAGGGTTTGGAAGGATGAGCTCTCCATCCTGCTTCTGATGCAGGGGCGCGTTGAAACCCAGTTACTTCACTGGAGTTCAGGTAAGCTTGACTGTTCAGGTAAGGCGCTGTCAAAGTTCTGTTCAAAAGTTCAAGCTTAATAATAATGTTCGTTGTCTAATTGCAGCAAGCGCTAATGCTTATGTCTTTTTCCCCTTAGGGGCCGGGGTTCGGAGTGCCGGAGATATGGCGCCGACCCGAAGTGAAACAGTTCTGGATGAGCGCTCAGGTAATGTCTTTGCATTCGCTCATTCAATGTCTTTGTCTTTTTTCCCCATAGGGGCCGGGGTCCGGAGATGCCAGGAAGCGGCAGGACCCGAAATGCAGTGGGAATAATCCAACAGGTAAAACTTAAAAGGAAACTGAGCTTTCCTTATTCCTTTTCTCCCTCTCACCTTTGTTCTTGTCTTTTTTCCTCTAGGCGCCGGGGCGTAGCTGAATCCGGAAGATCGCTGCTGAAGATGGAAGCGCCTTGCAAAGGTGAGTAAAATGCAGCGCTGCAGCGATCGAAACAAAATGCCTTTAAAATGATGTCTTCCTTTTCAGGGCCGTTGGAGAAATGACTGCGGGATGCAGATTTAGCAGGTAAGGGCTTTTCTTCTCCTATTCTCTTCCTTTCTCCCCTTGCAGGTGTTCCAGGGTGCTGGCAGGCGTGGCTGAAGTCAGGATGCAGGAGCTGACACGGTGAGCGTCCAGCTGCTAGGTGCAGAACAACGCGAAGCACGTGTGGCTGTTCGGGTGGGGTTTAAATAGCCTTGGAAGAAGTTCCTGGTATGCATCCTTCCACCATTCAGGTTTGTATCCTTCCCCGACCACACCCGGGTGGTGAAGTAGTCCTACAGGTAAAGTAGTCCCATTCAGGCCTCAAGAGGGCCTGGATGAAGCAGCAAGGTCTGCATCAGGTAAGTGTGCACCCAAGCACTTAAACACATATCCTCTTCTATGAGCCTGGCGCCTAAGGCGCCAGGACTGGGGTCCGCTATGAGCCTGGCGCCTAAGGCGCCAGGACTGAGTCCAAAGGGCCCCGACTTGGGCCCGCTGCGACTTCCCTGGGGAAAATGATGTCTGCCTCTGGGGTTGCTGGGCCCGGCCTGGCTCCTTGGAGGTAGGCATCATGACAACAGTCCCATAAACTCTGATGACTTCCTGTGACCTTCCTCTTTCTTTGTCTGCGACTTGTTTAATCCTAAAACATTGCGCCCCAAATAGTATGCGCTAAAACCTAGGACCTTCAATCCTCAAGATCCTGCATTCTTCCCTTCTGTACCTGCAATGTAAACAAAACCACTGTCTTACTTACACTGCTTCAGGGTGGGTAATCGTAGAACCATAGCTCCATAATATTTACAGTAAACCGTACATTACAAATTCTCATACATTCTCACATTTCACTGAAATTTACATATCATACACGATTACATGGGTGGGATAATCCTTCGCCTCCGTGTCTTTAATAGAATCTTGACTTTCTATACCGCTAGTATGGAAAATCAGTATTCTATGTCCAGACCGGAGGCTCGGATTATGCTTTTTCAAAGCTTACCTATCACCAACGTAGACATTCCCTCTATGGGCCTGAAATAAAATTATTTAAATGTTGTCTCCTTCGACCAGTCAGCTGCCTTGGGAATATCCTCCAATCTGACCCCAGCATTAAAAGCCTTAGATGCCATGACTCCTCTAATGGAATGTGCCCCGTACACTTCAGTTTCAATGCCCGGCTGGGTCATGCACCATCTAACCCATCTGACTAACGGTAGTCCTGCAACTCCCTCAAATGGTTTCCTCAAAGCTATGAACTACCGAGAAACATTTGCGGGTCTAAGAGAACTAGTCACCTTTTCATATCTCTTCAAACACCTGACCGGACATAACCTATGCTGGTCTGGGAACGCTGCATACGCCACCCATCTAAACCTGTCTTTGTTCTCCTGCTAAGCCTAAAGGTTACCCATTCTGGGTTAAATGACTTCCTGTCTATGTCCAGGGCCCTGACGTCCGACACCCTCTTATATGATATAAGGCATAATAATGTTGCTAGCTTTGCCGACAGAGCTTTCCTCGTTAACCTATCATTATCCGGCCAGTTATTGGACATGTTCAATACCAAATTCACATCTAATTTTTGTGTGTGTCTAGGTAAGGGAGGATTCAACATCCTCACCCCCTGAGGAGTCTGCATACCATAGGATGTTCATCTACTGTTACATTATCAATTTTCGGGTGCCCAGCTGAAATGGCCGATCTACAGGTGGTATTAACGGGTCCTCACAAGACATTTCCAGAAGATCTGGAAACCACACCTGGCTCCTCCAGTCTGGCATCAGCAAAATCAACGTTGCCTGCTGTCTCCTGGCCTGCGCTATTGTTCTCGGGATCTTCGCCAAAGGAAGAAACGCGTACTCCTTCCCCGGGCCCCAATGTCTGTAAAAACACATCCGTCTCTGTCGCTGCTGGATCAGGTCTCCAAATGAAAAACCTCTCCAACTGTCTGTTCAGCCTGGATGCAAAGAGATCCGTATTGCACGGTCCCCTCACCTCCATCAAAGTCTGGAACACTGACCTGTCCAACTGCCAGTCGCTGGCATCTCTCAGATGTCTCGAGTTCCAGTCCGCAAAAACATTCTGCAACCTCGTAAGATATTCCGCTGTGACGCTGACTCTGCTCCTCAGGCACATGTGCCAGAAGTCCTTCGCCATCTCCGCTAACAGCCTGGACATCGTACCTCCCTAACCTGTTTATGTGCTTACTGCGGAGATGTTGTCCATCCTCAGCAGTACACAACAGTTCACCTTGTCCTGGGTGCAACATTTCGCTGCAAAAAAACCCACTAGCAGTTCCAAGCAATTGATGTGGAGCTCCAGCTCTTCTCCCGACCATCTTCCTCCCGCCGTCAGTTCTCCACATCGAGCTCCCCAGCCCCAGCGGCTGGCATCAGACTCTATTACCAGATCCGGGGCCGAGCCAAATATTGCTCTCCCATTCCAAGCCTCCATGTGGTTGAACTACCACCACAGTTCTGTCCTCGCTTCCGTGGATATTGGCACCTTCTGTTCGTAAGTTAAACCCTTCCTCAGGTGCTGAATCCTGAGTCGCTCTAGAGCCTTGTAATGTAACGGGCCCGGAAAAATTGCTTGTATGGATGCCAATAGTCTCCCCAGTAGCCTTGCTAATTTTCTGATCAATATTTCCTCTTTTGCGATCGTTGATCTGATCTCCTTCTTGATTGCATTCACCTTGTCTCTGGGCAGGCTGAGCGTTGCTGTTTTCGTATCCACGACAAACCACAGGAACTTGAACGCCTGAACAGGAACCAACACTGATTTCTCCAAGTTAATCAGGAAACCTAACTCCTTTAACAAGCATGTTGTCTGCTTCATCTGCTCCCACAGCCTCTGCTTGTCCTGTCCCATCAGGCAGAAATCATCTAGGTAAATTATTAACCTGATACCTTGCTCCATGAGATGAGCCACCACTACTCATCAGCTTTGTGAAAGCCCAAGGGGCCAATGCCAGGCCAAACGGTATGCACTTTAACTGCCACTTGTGTTCTCTCCATCGGAATTGCAAGAATCTCCGATCCTCTTGTGCCACTGGAATCGTCAGATACACGTCCTTGAGGTCTATCCTGACCAACCAGTCATCTCTCTGCAAAACATCCCTGAGCAGATGGATGCCCTCCATCTTGAAATGCCTGTATACGTGAAATGTGTTCAGGTTCCTCAGGTTGATTACGGGCCTGTGTTTCTTTTTGCCCTTCACCAGGAACATGTTGCTCACAAAACGTCATCCGGTATCCATCACCCTCTCGATGGCACCTTTCCTCTCTAACTCTGCGATCTCTCCGTCTAACAAATCTTCCTCCTCTCCTGATAACCTTATGGGTGTCGGTTCTATGCTCTGGAATGGCTCCTGCCATAACTCTAGCTTGAACCCTCAGACAGTGCCTTCGACCCAAGCATCTCCTGATAACTCCGACCATTTCTCTGAAAACAGAGCATGTTCTTCCCCCTACCAGTGGGGTCCCCTTTGTTCTCTCGTGTGTGAGTGTTTCTGCATTCTTGCTCACCTGTATTGGTCTGTTGGCCTCTGTAGTTTCCTCTCCAGCCTCTGCCCCTGCCCCTTCCTCTCGATTGAAAGAAGGGGTTGGGTCGTCGCTCTTGCTGATTCTTCCACTCGCCTCTATTGTTGGCATAGGGCTTGAAGGTTGTGTAATGGCTGGCAGAGCGGCCCCTACCTCTGCCAGCCCTGCCGAAAACCTTACTACTGAACACCCTCTTGAGCGAGGCTTGCTCCTTGTCTATAGCTGCATAGGTGCTGGCGAATTTAGCCATGTCCTTAATAAAGGTGTCTCCAAACAACTTTCCTTTACTGTTGGACGGCGACTCTCCTAAGGCCAACTCTCCCATTTTAGGGTCAATTTTTACCAGGATGGACCTCCTTCTCTCCGTCGTAACTGCGTTATTGCCATTGCCCAGCAGGCAGATAGCCCTCTGTGCCTATCCTGCCAGTATTTCCGGATCTATCTTCTGCTCAGGCTGCCTAGTCTCCTACCACCATCTGCCAGATCTTGGTCACCGGCCCCAGAACGTCCAGGAGCTTGTCCTGGCATGACCTCCAGGACCTATCAATACCTCTCCTGATGTGCCTGCCATAACGTCCCATAAATTACATCACTTTTTTGTCAATTTCAGGCGTCTTGGCCATGTTATCTGGGACCCAAGGTCTGGGGCATTCCGCCCTGAGCTTGCTTCTGGCTTCCTTGGATAAAGCACACCCTATCCTCTTTTTTATGTAGTTGCCAATCTTGGCAGGTGGCTCCCATTCTGCTGATCTGGGGTGAATAAGTGAGTCGGGATCAAACACATCCCCCATCTCTTCTTCATCCCTCCTTTTCCTTTTCTTTGCAGCCTTACGCCTTACTGGGGGGCTTGAAGAGGATGTGTCTACTCCTTGTGAGTTATCCACGGACGAGTCCCATTCCTCCTCCATTTCTGTTTCCTAAGAGTAGGACTCATCCTCAGTATATATGGTGCCCCTCCGCTCCCAAGACCTCAATCTTCTCTTGCCACCCTTAACCTTCCGTGGCGAGCCCGGGGGGGTCAGGTTGCTGCAGACCTTTCGGGCCTTCTTTCTTCCCCCATCCCCCTTGGGAACTCTCTGGGGCCACACCTTTCAGGTCTTCCATCCCTTGAGAAAAAGACATGAGATCTTCCACCAAGCTCCTGCCCCCCACACCTGCTCCCAGCACATACTGCACTGCTCTAGCCTTGTTGGCCTCTGACCATTGTCTGCTGGTGTGGGGTTCCTCAGCTTCACTGGAGCTATGCTTTCTGTTAATTGGTGGGAATCTGCAGGAGATCTGTGCCAGCTCACGACTGTAATGCAGCTAGTGGGTCAGGGAAATTGTTATCAGGTTTTCTTGGGTCTATGCCTGTTCTGAGGTGTCCAGAACTTACAAATTTCAAAGCTGCTGCTCTCCTGTCCTCCAGACAGATTCTCTCAATCATGATACTATGAGCCCTTCAATCACAGCTGCCCACCAGATGTCAGTATTGTGCAACGCTTCGTTGCCTCACCGTCAGCTCCTGATACTCTCACTGTAACGGGATGATATAATTCTTTGAAGTTAATTAACTTCATTCAGGGACACAGTTCACAGCGTGTTCTAAACACCACTATCCGCAAATACAGAGCGCCAGAACCTCTTAGGTCCCGTTGCGCCTCTGTGTCGTCACGTGATATAGAGCCCCCTCAGTCTACACTACGGAGTTGCGCCGCCAGAGCTATGGAGCCCCGTCGTGTCCGCAACCTTCCCCATACACATGAAAGCGGATATGCTCCGCCCACAAGCCTGTGAAACGCTGCGTGTGCACACTTTCAACAATAATGCCATAAACAATATCACTTTTCTGTCACAATCAATTCCACTATTAACTCACATAAAACGAAATACTCTTATCTGGTTGCTCGAGCAAAGAAAGTGTCCTGACTGGTAAGGTCTGAAGAACTCTCCCATGACCCCTCCTCACCTGGATGTTCCGATTAAGTGTTTCTTGTCTGCGAGGTCTCTCTTCTCCTAGGTTTCTCTTTCCTGGACTTCTTCTTGACCTTGACCCTCTTATCGTTCAGATAAGGACGGGCTCCACTGGAGGCCACCTTTGCAGGATATAAGTTCCTAACAAAAAGGGACCCACAGAAAGACTGCCTCAGATTCAGGGAAGAAGCTTCTTTGGCACCAAAAAACTGTTGTGGTCTGGCGGTTCCAGAGGGTAACAGCAATGATGGAGTGGTTAGTATTCTGTGAGGCATGCTGGAGTGTAGCACAGCCATCTGTTAATGACTCCAATCAAGCATTCCCACTAAGTCAGTGCCTTGTCTGGGATTGCTCAAGGGAAGCCCTTATTGATATATTTGTATGACAAGTTATAATCTGGATGATGAACCCTTGTATAACGTCCCTCTCTTAGAACCCCCCTGCCCCCACTGAGCCAAGAAGTAGGTTTGTTTTGCAAATTAAAAAGGTTTATTTGAAAAATTAAACAATAGATATATATCACACTTTATAATAAATTAATATTTGATATCACACTTATGAGTATAATGTCGATCAATCATGGATAATGTTATACTAGCACACTTATTTTATTACTTAGGAGTTGGTACGGAAAGAACAAGGTAGCTGGGAATGCTTTATGGTTTCAAGGAGATGCAAAGATGAATAAAAGGCAGTACAGAAATAAACTTGATATGATTTCAGCAAAAGATAATATGATAACTTTTTCTCTGACAATTCACTCCCCCCCTATGCAATGTAAGGAGATGGAAGTAACACACACAGTCTTTAGGAATACAATCACAGTACAATGCGAATTCAGTTCCCCCTAGCAAGCTTATAGCACCAGGGATGATTTTGAAACACAGGCGAATGACTTTCAGGTGATTTGCAAGGGAGTGAAATATGCTAACATTGATTTTAATTCCCTCTAGAGGTTCAGGGTGAGTGAGAGATACTTTAAATCAATTCAGGTCCACACTAACAATGATTAATGAGGGATTATTGGGTTGAAAACGGATTTCAGGAAATGAAGCAAAGGACAGATCTTTCTACACGTGGTTGAAATGAAGCAAATGTCAAATCGCGGCACTTTTTTCCGAGTGCAATTACGGAGGCGCTATAAGGAGTAGCAAGTAGAGCTTGATGGAAAGCTGGGAATCTTAGCTTCCAAATGAAATGAAAGTTAAATCTCGTTCCTAGCACAATCGGTTCAAGAGATACGGACGATTTTATGTAGGTAGTTTTCCAGAAATGAAATAATGATTCAAAATGGCAAATGACACTTTTACAGGTTTAAAATCAGAGAAGGGACACACGATTCTATGATGCAGTTTCGGACAGGTTAAATGTTTTGAATCAGATTATTTTAAGCTAAGAGATGGGTTCTTGCACAGTTCTAGCTGGGTACTCACACTATAAATTGGAAAGGAATGACCTCGTCACGGATCTGGTTAACAAGTTTAGCTGCGTTTCTCTCTGCTCGGCGGATCAATCAGACACCGGTTCTGTTCACAGTGGTCTGGTCTGGGTCTCTGGTTCTGCTGGTCTGGATCAAGTGGATTCTGGATACCGCACTGCTTTCTGGGTACTGGTTCTGTTCTGGATACACAGGACTCTTAGCAAGCAGCAAACCACACAGCCCGGCGGTTGAATAGTTTGTAAAAGATTTTGAGGCCTGCTGAAGAGTTCAGCTCTTTGGAGTTTTTGTTCTGGAGTTAGTCTGGGTCTCTGGAGTTCTGGATTCTGGAGTTCTCCGTCAGAGTGCTGCGTAGGAATTCAGTTGAAGGTTGGGAAATGAATGTCCCTGTCTGGCTTCCAGTGGCTCTTTTTATGTGTTTTGAAAGTGGGTGGGTCGGCTCATTCTGCATGCCCGACCCTCTCATGATTTGATAGGTCAAGGATTCTCTGTGACCTGATTTGAGAAGGGATAGTGTGTCAGAGTCTTACAGTCTATTGAAGAAACGCCCCTTTGCTTTTACTTAGAAAATGAATTTTTCATAACTAACAGGTTTCCCAGATACACACATCGTTGACATTACATGTACATATCATATATCACATAAGGTAGTGTCTGTTCCAACTCTGATGGTTCTAAGAGCTTGCATTCAAAAATGACAACTTATTTTCGTTTTTGGTAGCTTTTGCAACATTGGTTTTTCATCAAATCTTTACACAGACCTGTACCCTCTTACTGAGCATATTAATCTAAGTTATTGTGTCTCTAGCATAAATACAGTGTTTGCAGCATTCATAATTCCCGGGGTTTTGCCTCAGAACATTACAGAGCGACCAGCCTAGTCTTGAACTGGGAGTGAATGTGTCATTTTAAAGATCCCAAAGTTGTACATTTCTGTCATCTGGTGACAATTAGTTATCAGTATTCTTATAAAACATATATTTGCCTTCAATTCACTTCACTTCAGTGTTTGGGTCCGCCCCCAGAAGCTTGGTGAGTCAGAGATCACATGTCTGGCTTCTCCCAGAGCAGTGTGTTGACAGTAAACACCCAAAATCCGCATACCCTATTCAATGGAAAGAGTCTATTGTGTTGACTGAGGTCAGCAGACCCAGGGGGCCACTCTGCATTTGCTTAGCATGACCATGTAATCTCCTGGGCTGTTGCTGGTAAGGGCTGGTGTGAATGCTTCCCATGGACAGAGGCCCTTTGAATTGTTTTAATTGAATCAGACTGCCTCCTGGGAACAAACCTTTGAAGTCCCAGCTAGCTCAGGATCCTGTTTAGCTTCTGCAATACAGGTCCCCAGTCAGAGTTTAGACCGCTAGCGCCGGTTTGTGTCCAATGCCGGTACTGCACCCATTTTTGGGATCTGTCTTGAATTAATTCAATTTCAAAAAGGGGATTTTACTTGATAGTATATGATCCTTGCTTAACATTGTTTTGATGGGAATCCTTACAGTCGAGTGGTGATGTGGAACACCCCACAAGAAGGTTGAATCTTTAGAGTGGTCTTGTGAGCCATGATTTTAGCAAATTTTTGACATCAAGAAAATGAATTTCCAACAGCTCTGGGTTGCTTTTGGCAATCAGCATTGCCATTCCCAATGGTTTCAGGCTACTGTGTGTATAGCCCAATGGTGGTTTTAGGCAGTGCCCTCCTGTGCTCACAACATAGGCAAAAATGGGTGGCAGCCTAGTCTTCATGTTTCCCTGTGCACTTTCTGGGGAGTTCTGGCCATCATGATGTTTTCAATGCCAGTAATGCACAGTTTTGTGGTAGGGCTTGGATGCAAAGGCATATTCGCGTGTGATTGGAGCGCGTCGGCTCCTCACAGCGTTTTTCCCGCCGACGGCGGGTAGGAGATTCGCGGGTGGAGCGCATCGGCTCCCCGCGACGGCTCACTCCAGTCAAATGGATTTGCTCGTGAGTGGAGCGCATCGGCTCCTCACGCAGAAGCGCGTGAGTGGAGCGCGTCGGCTCCTCACAGCGTTTTCCCACCAGAGGAAGTGGCACCAGTGGGTGGAGCGTGTCGGCTCCCCACAGACATAAAAGGTACGCGTACAACAAACGAAACACACGCGAGTGGAGCACATCTGCTCCACACAGAGACTTTCTCTCTCTTTTTTAAAAAAAAAAATACATTTTTTTTTTTTTTTCCTCTTCCGCTTGCTTTTCTCGCTCATCTTCGTGTGAAGACTGGGAAGTTTTCTCTCTCTCTCCAATTTGAGGAAGCCACGTGGGTGGAGCGCGTCGGCTCCCCACACACGTACATTTTCGTGTCACACACGGAATATCCACCATTTTCAAGTCAAGTCTTGACAGGAAACACGTAGCTGTTGTCATCCAAGTTCCATACCCAATTAGTGCACAGTTGCATATCATCTGTCATGCTTGATGATTCGTCTGAGGAATCACTAACTGTACAAGTAACTCCTGCCAAAACGACACGCACAAGCATGACGGACGGCCTAATAACGCAGCTACCCCCCAACTTTGACTTGAGTGACACCAGCACACTTAGGACCAAGGTGGAAGAAGTGGGTGAGGGATTTTGAAGTGTGTCTCAAGACGGTAGGCCCTTTGGAGGATGAAAGAAAACACAGCCAACTCACCCATGCCATAGGATCAAATGTGAGAGACATTCTGGATGAAATTCCTGCAGATGACATAGACACCTACACCAAATTGAAGACAACCTTAACCAACTATTTCACGCCACACACAAACGTGGACTATGAGCGTCACATCTTCCACACCACTAAACAACTGAAAGGTGAAACAATGGATGCGTTTGTGATGAGATTAAGAATAAAAATGAAACACTGTGATTTTAACAACTACTCAAATGAGGAAGCACTTCGCTCACAGATAATAGTAGGGTGTGAAAGCAGTGATTTCAGAAAACGACTTCTGCAAAAACCTCGAAACCTGGAAGAGATTCTACGCCTGGCTCGATCCGATGCGGCGCTGACAGCACAGGTCGTAGGTCTTGATGGCATCACCATCATTCATGGGAAGCATGAGAATCTACATAAACTTGAGAGCACCACCAAGGGAAACGCAGATCCATTTTGCTATCGTTGCGGACATGAATATCCTCATGAAGGCACATGCCCTGCCATAGGTCAAGTGTGTTCTGCCTGCAGGGGAGAAAATCATTACAAGGCCGTATACTTCATATATCGTAGCAAAATGCGAGGAGGTGGAAAGAATAGACGCTCCACACCAGAAAGAAAGCCAAGACGTTTGAGCCCTGGTCGTGACTCACACTATCAGAATGACGCGACACGCCGCAGACAACGGGAAGAGCCCTCAGATCGAAGACAATCAAGGAGCTCACAGGAATGGCGAGACAACAAACCTGCGTCCTCAGGACGAAGAAGGCGTCCTCAGAGATATGTCAGGTGTTTGGTAGAACAATCACACTCTGACAGCATCTCCAGCACCTCCTCAGAGGACAAACCCAAGAAGGAATCAAATCTACGAAGAGGAGAACCACGGATAAAAGGCTACCTATATGCACTTGCAAACCCCACCGCAAAAGAAAACAGCCCCACTCTCATCATCAACGTCAACCAAGTGGCTGCCGAATTTCTAGTGGACACTGGAGCCACGGTAAATATGGTGAGTGAGGAAGTGTACAACAACATGCCAAATGCGCCACGTTTACAACCAGCCAGAGCACTCATTTTTCCGTATGGTTCCAAGACGCTGTTACCGTGTAAAGGCTTTTTCACGGCAACATGTCGGTACAAAGATCACGTAAAAGAAATACCCATGCATGTTCTTGAAGCTGCCACCGACAGCGTATGCATTCTCAGTTACAAATCGGCAGTTGACATGGGGCTGATTCATGTTCTGTATAGACTCATGATGCATAAACATCTGGACCCCACCGCCAACATTGACAAAATTTTCCCTGCATTGTTCAAAGGACTAGGAAAATTGAAGAACAGACAAATTGAACTACATATAGACAACAGCATTCCTCCGGTAGCGCAGAATTACCGCGGTATTCCCATTAATATACAAAAGCAAGTGGAAACCGAACTAATGAAACTTTTAGAAGCAGACATAATTGAACCGGCTGAAGGCCCCACTCCCTGGGTGTCCCCCATAGTACCAGTCCCCAAAAGAGACTCCGCTTACATTCGCATTTGTGTGGATATGCGAAGACCAAATGAAGCAATCTTGAGAGAACGTCATCAATCTCCTAGGATAACGGACATGGTGCATCTGCTCAATGGAGCCACTGTATTTTCAAAACTGGACCTCAATAAAGGGTACCATCAATTAGAATTCCACAAAAGGTCCAGATACATCACCACTTTTGCTACGCACCTGGGTCTCTATAGATACAAGCGGCTCAGTTTTGGAGTTTCTTCAGCAGCAGAAATTTTCGGAAATTCACAACATAATTAAACACGTGCCAAATTGCTTGAACTACAGCGACGACATCTTAGTATTTGGACAAAATCAAGAGCAACACGATGACACTCTTATGCGTGTGTGCATGGCACTGGAGGAAGCACACCTCACCCTAAACAAGGACAAAAGCGAATTTAGAAAGCCAACCCTACGATTCTTCGGCCACATTTTCTCTAAAAATGGAATGACACCGGATCCTGAGAAGGTCAGTGCACTCACGAGCATGACTCCACCAACCTCCGTCACTGATCTGCGATCGTTTCTAGGCCTAGCAAGCTATTGCACAAGATACATAAAAGACTTTGCATCGGTTAGCTCACCCTTGAGAGCCCTCGCTAAACTCAACGCCGATTTCCGATGGACAGATGAATGCCAACAAGTGTTCCAAGTCATCAAAGATCGCATTGCGGATGCCAAAAATATGGCATATTTTGATCCACGGAAGCACACGGAATTAATAGTGGATGCTAGCCCGGTTGGCCTAGGGGCCATTCTAACTCAACTTGATCACAAAGACGGCAAGGCCATACATGTAGTATCCTATGCCAGCCGCAGCCTCTCAAAAACTGAACAAGCATACTCACAAGCCGAGAGGGAAGGTATGGCTGTTGTGTGGGCATGCAAGCATTTTCATCTCTTCCTTTACGGGAAACCCTTCACATAATCACAGACCATCAGGCATTACTTTTCATCTATGGAAATGCTCCAGCTAAAATGCCTCCCAGAATAGCTCGGTGGGCCCTAAGGCTACAAGACTACCAATTCAACATCATTCATCGACCGGGAAAAGAACAAAATCGAGCGGACTTCCTTTCGCGTCATCCCAATCAAGATTGCAACCCCGATTCGTCCATTGCAGACCAATACAACATGTACGTGGTCCAAGAAAGTACCCCACAAGGTTTGGACATGGAACAAATAGCCAGAGAAACTAACTCAGACCCCGCAATGCAGATCATCATGAGGTGTCTTGAGACAGGTCACTGGAAGCAGGCAAAGCAACTGAAAGAAGACGCTGGAGAGGAAACTAAACAAGACATCTCCTGTCTACTTATAGTAATGGAAGAGCTCGCTGAAACAGAAGGACTCTTACTAAAAGGAACAAATCTTGTGATTCCTCATTCGTTGAGAAAAAAGGTCTTTGAGCTTGCACATGAAGGACACCGAGGAATAATGTCCACCAAGAGGATGTTGCGACAAAGAGTATGGTTCCCTCAAATGGATACACAGGTGGAAGAGCTGCTCAAAAGTTGTCCCACGTGTGTGGTTCTTAACCCTCAAACTAGACCTGAACCGCTCAGAATGACTGAATTGCCCAACGGAACCTGGGAAGAGATTGCGGTAGATCACTATGGTCTTTTGGAAGGGGGAGAATATGTCTTTGTAGCAATCAATGAATAGTCAAGATTCCCAGACGTACAAATTGTACCGTCAACAGCGGCATATCACACCATCCCGGCATTGGATAGGATGTTTGCCACATACGGAATTCCAAAAGTAGTGAAATCAGATAATGGACCTCCATTTACCGGACAAGATTTCAAAACCTTCGCAGAATATATGGGTTTCCATCACAGAAAAGTAACACCGCTATGGCCTCAAGCGAATGGTACAGTTGAGCGTTTCATGGGGAGTGTCAAACGCACCACACAGATAGCTCGCCTAACGGGAGAACCAGTGGAGAAATTACTGTGTAAGCTAATGAGAGACTATCGAAATACCCCACACAGCACCACTGGCAAATCACCATCAGAAGTCATGTTTGGAAGAAATGTGCGAACCAGAATACCCCACATAGAACTAGAAGAAAAGAGGTACAAAGGTGATGCTGAAATGAGACAACAAGACGCATCCCAGAAAGCAAACATGAAAGACACAGCGGATAAGAAAAGAAGGGCTGAAGAGAATATCTTGGAACCAGGAGACATTGTTGTTGCGAGACAGCCACAAAATCGCAAAAACATGGCAGCGTTCAATGAAGAACCCCTCACCATCACGCATAGGAAAGGCTCTCTCATCACAGCTGAAGGAACTACGCGCGTAGTAACAAGAAACAGTTCCCACTTCAGAAGAATGCCAGGGATCATACCCCTAGTCGAACATCACATGCCAAGAGACGTGTTGGTGTGGGATGCACCTTATGAAGGAGATCAGGAGGATTCCGACACTGATGAGCCCTGTTGGCTACCTCAGGAATCAAATGAAAGAAACAATTGGAGACCTCAGAGAACTCGAAGAAGACCACCTCGTCTCATTGAAGAGATGCCCTAATAACGAACTTAATGTTTAGTATCGGGCGGGTGTGATGTCGTCACATAACTCCCTGGTCACGTGGACAGGAACACGGGGCCGCAGGAAGGGGAGGGACAGGAGATGACGTGGGGTTGGGCAGTTCTTGAGGGCAACGTTAGGAATAAAGATGTGTTAGTGAAGACTCTGCGTCCTTTCATTATTTTGGACTGTAAGGGGTGTGTGTGGAAGTCTGGGCACATCTCGACAGGGCACAGGACTTTTTCCCACCATCAAGCGACTTTTTTAGTCATCCAGTAGTTTTCCACAGCATGCGCGGTACGCATGAAACAGCAGGTCATAATCGAGGGAGTTTTTCTCTCTTTCTGTTACACAGGAAACGAACAAGAGGGAAACCAGCACCATTCACAGGAAATAGGGCACCCACAGATAGAGCACATAAAAAACACAAACCAGATGAAGACCCAGTTAAGACACACACTATACTGGTGAGTTGATATTTTTATTCAGATTCTCCCAACGTTCAAGTATGATGCAACTGAAGATGCATCCTTTGTGTGTAGCCTTCACTAGTCAGTTTTCTTTCTAATAGAGCACCATTTGTGTCTCTAGGTTGCTTTGTCCCTAACAGAGTGTGCAACTTCCAGAGCACGAAGAAATCATGCTATGGGATTGTGTTGATGGCAATAGAACATACAATCAAGGTCATTCATGAACACAATCTGAACTGACACTCCTGACGAAGATGGTATCACTTACTTTTCATTTCACTGAAACCGGTTGACGACTTCAATAGATGTGTAAAGATAAAATACGCACCTGGCTAAATTACAGGGATTATACATTTTCAAGTGGAGGTATTTCTCCCCACTAGTTTACTTTTGCCACACACCTATTCAAAGGGTACAATCAAACAATATCAGGAACGATAACAAACAGATGGGGGCGATTAGGAATAGAGGTAATAGTGCTCTCCCACACCTGAGAAATAAAGCAGTATGCTTTTTTAGAGTGTTTTTTTTATTTAGATGTTGGTACAACAGTCGAGAATAAAAATGGAGTATGACTAGTTGAATATCAATCATATTTTAGATAAAATAAAATGCAAATGGGCAGTTCAGTATTAACTAAGGAATATAGACAGGGACAGCTCTCTGTCTTTCACCTTGATAGGTAGCCCACCACTGCTCACTTGGGAAAGCACTCCCGCACATAGGGAGAGTTAGTCTGTGCAGGGACATTTAGCTAGTTGTAGAGGTTTTCTAAATTGAAGTAAAAGTTTCTCTCTTCAGTGTTTTCATGATACAGTTTGGGCGCCAGAGAGGTACCACGCCTTGTCCTACAGGCCTAGCAGTTTGTTTTGTTTTATCGATCTTCCAGCGCCAGCTGCTCTTTGGATACATTTTCTGCATCCCGGGGGACGCAGCACGACTGCACGTCGGCTCTGCCCAACGCCTCTATGGGTCCCACACCAGCCATGACGTCGGGGCCAGTACATATAGATGTGCTGCGCCCTGTGACCGCATTTCCTTTTTTCTGCACACTCTGGTCGCTACTAGGAACACCACTCTTTGCTAAATATTCAGTTTAATGAAAGAGTCTTACTTTTCCTCTTGAATTCATCGCAATCCCGAATCTGATAACGTCTTCGCGGTTCAAACCCTGCATCAATTGCAGGCACTAAATGTCCATGTCCTACCCGCACCGCATATGCGTTTACTGACTTGGTGAAGGCTTCGATGCGCATGACTGCCCATCGTGTCAGTCGGTGCACCCAAAGGCGCTCCGAGAACACACAGCAAAATGTATCACCTTTCTCCACAAGGAGCGAGAGTATAGGTTGACCCGCTCGAGATTGGTGAGCATGGAGCGTGGCACTGTGGAGCTGTCCCCTGTCCAGATGACCAAAAAGAAAAATAAGCACTGCTAGAGGTCGAGGTCGCCCACAGTGTTTCATGACATCACATTGTTCGTCCTCGAAGAAGAGAAGTCACCACTGTAAGTAAACCCAGAAGCCCCAATAACCTTTTCCGACCAAGTCCTCTTAACCAGAGGAATAGGAGGTTTTCTGTTTGAAACAAGCATTGGCAAACCCAACAGGTTTTGGCCATCATGAATGGTAATGTCAACATATGGCTGGTTAGTGTGGTGAACCAGAAGGAGGAGTCGGACAAATTAGTGACATTTTCAACAAGGGTTTTTATTTAAATTAAAAGGTAATAAACTCATAACTTGCCCTATAGCTATGACAGAGGTTCCCTACCTAGCAAAAGAAAAACTAAGGGTGCACGTCAAGTCTAAACAAAAAGTCCTCTGTCTGAAACTGAAGTACCTAGCTGGCTCTACCACTTTGGATAAATACCTAACTAAAAGAAAAGGAAGGCTTGTATAGTAGCCTTAGTCTGGACTTCTGCCTGGCCCACTTGCATTCAAATTGTTTTCAGTCTCGCAGTTCATTGCAGATTGTCTTCACAGATTTATTATTAAGTTCACAAATGTCTTGAGTCTGGGTTTCGCCTCTCTCTTTGATAAGGAAACCATCTGTAATTTGTATATGTTTTAATCCCTCCAGGACGACTTGAAAATGCACTTCTTTCTTTTCCTCTTTGTAGCATTGGGACTTACACAAAGTCTGTTAGCTCTGTGGTAAAAAGTCTTATCACTCTATATACAAATTATCATGGGGTTCTTGCCCAGTCGAATAACACTGATTCCCATGATTTATGCACTATGTTTTTCGTGTTTTAGAGTATTCTGTTTCCATTTACTCTGTTTCAACATTGAACTGTTAGTTGTGCTTACTTTGACACTCTTGGTGCTTACCTCATTTTTTTTATCTTTTCCCACTCTTATTTATCTAGGGCCATGTGCCTGTCTCCTTCTCTTATCTTGGTGTACTTTGTCGGCTATTCCAGCTTTATCTTACATTCTTCGTATCCCTTTCTCTATGGCTCAGTGGGCCTGGGGGCCCGTTGCATTCACCTGACTGTTCATAGTATCAGTGGCTATTCGAGCCTTTCGACACAATGTTCTTATTGTTTGCTCTTTCGTTAAATGGGGCTCTGTGCCAGTCACATTTTCTCTGGGTTTCGTACCTGCGTCGGTTTCTGTACTCCTGGAAACTCGCATGTCCATCTATCGCACACGTCCACAGGATCTTACCATCTCTTTTGCTGTCGGTGCCTCCCGTGGCGCGAAAGATGCTTGCCGGTGCAAGCTTGGGACCGCGGGCTCCTCTTTCCTCTTGGGTCTCTGTGTTAGTTGCTGGGTGCCAAGACCACCACTGCTCTTCAGTGTTCATGCCACCCTGGAAGACAGTTGTCTTTCTGTCCTCTGCCTCGCCTTGATCTGGGCCTCTTGCTTGGGTTAGTCATCCAGCCTCCAGCTAGCAGGTGGTTTGTTCTGCTTGTCACCACTGGTTCTGACGCAGCTCTGCCCCTCCTGAACGTAGGCGCTGCAGGGGCTCGCTTGCGCTTCTCCCACCATGGGAGTTCCCTCTCCATTCATAACATGCTTGATTCTTGTACACGTCCATAGAATGAATGAAGTGATGTCCATCTTCCATGACTATGGCCCTGAGGCAAGGTTCACCATTACCTGAAGCCAATAGGGTCACATAAGGATACTTGTGATTTATAGTTGCAACAGTTTTTCTGACATGCATATATGCATAAAGGGTAGTTTGGAGCGGGAATTCCATGCTGGAATGGGAATCCTTGTCCCAAAGAGGGCAGTCACTCCCAGTGAAGTCCCTCTTGCCCAGATGCCTAGGCTCACATACCTAGCATCAAAGGGGGTGGCTCCCTCTGGGGAGAAGGGACCAATTGTCCAGATTCGTCACATTAGCTACATGTAAGGAATATCATAGCATGCCATTCCGCTTGTATGTCCTCTTTTCTCACATTCTATAACTCAAGACACTGCACTTCTGGTGTCCAGAGCCCATCACAGTTCCGTTCTCTCTGATCCTATTCCTTTGTCTCTTATTCCAAAGTCTATCCCTCTCTACTGTCTTACCATACCTCTCTTTTTAATGTCTCTCTTTTATCTTCAATGTTCCCTACTTCGTTTGAGCATGTTGTGATTGTCCGCATCCTTAAAAAACCCTCACTTGGCCTTTCTATTCCATCTAATTTCTGACCCATCTCAGTTCTTCCCTGTCTTTACAAACTCTTGGAACACCTTGTCTATTCCCTAGTCTCTACTTTTATCTCTTCCAACTCCATTCTTCCACACTTCCAATCTGGCTTCCATTCTCACCACTCCGCAAAGAGTGCATTACTCTCTGTTTGCAACTCTTCTTTCTGCTCGCTATATAACACACTCTTCTCTTCTGATTGTCCTTGATTTGTCAGCCGCCTTTGAAACCGTCAACCACTCCTCTTCTTTCTTCTTATTGATTATCTGGGTCTGTCCTATGTTGGCTTCATTCCTACCTGTCCAATCGTAATTACTCTGTTTCCCGAGTTGGCAAATCATCCTCTACCTTCCCTCTTCACCACAGTTTACCCCAAGGCTCAGTCCTGGGTCATCTTCTTTTTTTCCTCTATACGTCTGCTCTTGCCTCCATAATCTCATCCTTTGGGCTGTCCCACCACCTCTATGCTGACGACACCCAGCTTTTCCTATCCTTTTCTGCCTTCACCTCCTCCATCAACGCTACCTTGACTTTGTGTCTTCTGGTCATCAAACCCTCAATGTCCGACCACTATCTTTTCATTAACAAGGAGAGTGGCTAAGGAGCCATGCAGTAGGTCACGTTTCTGACATGATCCTGCGAGATAACTGCAACTACATGGTGCGTTGGTGCCCTTAAACAGATGCCTGTGTGTGTGAAAAGGCTGTGCAGACAGGCAAGCTAACTGCTGGCTGGAGAAAGACGACCCAACTGATAATTAGCAGAGGAAAGATGGCGACCCGACAAGACGCGGGTGAAGCAAGTTTTCGGATGCAGAAGAACAAAGGACCATGAGGATTATACCTGCGGCTGTGTGGCACAACAGTAGCAAGAATCTGGAGTTTGCTGCATACTAAATTGAGCACTGCGGGATGGACTGGAGATCCAACGGGCCCACCAAAGTCCTAAAAGCAAGAGGCCTGCAAAGGAGCTGTGAATCTCCAAGCGTATCAAACCAGGAGGGTAGCAAAGCGAGTGCGATCACCGGGGCAGGACCGTAATTAACGCTGCCGGAGCTCAGTGACATTAGCAGCAGCTAGGAGGGATAGAAGGTAGCAGCTCCAGCCTACAATCCGACGACTCCGTAAGGACTAGTCAGCTGCAACAAGCGGCATAAAGCTGTGATGGACCGGTGGGTGCAAGAAAGGAAAATATGAATGTGCGACCAGAGGTATTATGCAGCTGCCACTGTGTTCCGGCCTGATCAGCACGAGTGAGGGGCATAGCGTGTTTTAAAAAACGAGTGGCGGTTTTTACTGTGGTCCGGCACACAGCAGTAAGCACCGCCGTGTGACTGTGCGTAACAAAAGGCTGTAGGGCTTCACCGCGTCCGGCCCGTAAGACGGAATGAAGCTTAACCTAGAAGGAGAAATGGAATGCGGTTTCCACTGCAGTCCGGCTCCCGGCGAATGGGCACTATCCAAAAGATTCCATCGTGGTTCCAGCCAAAGGGAATGAGAGGTGCCTAAAGCCTGAATAATTACAGATGCAGGTGGCTTCCACTGCGGTCCGCATACAGTAGCGATCATGTCAATTCCCATTGAGATCCGACCACTGCTCACTCATGACGGATGCTGTTGCGACGAGGGCCAAGAGCACTGCTCATAAGTTACTGCGGACACGGAGCCAGTGCTAGGAAAGATTTCGTAATTATAGGTAATTTTCCTTCCATGTGGCAACCCCTAAACTTTTTGCTGTTGTTTTTCACCTTGTTCTTGACTTTGCCAGAGAAGTGCAGCCTTCTGCCGCACTCCTCTGGGCTTCGCTCCTTTCTTACGGGGAAACTGACATGCCCTTAAGACAGTCAGTACCTGGGAACGCTGTTTCCCGTAGTTTCTTTTATCATGTTGCGGCTTTCGTGCAACATGACACAAGAGGGCACTGTAAGCTAAGTTACAGCTCTCTTGGGTCTCCAGCTTTCTACAGGCCCTAGATACTCGTTTAGGATTGTATCTGATCGGTGCAAGTGATTCAGGGACGGGAATGGTGGCAGCGATCGTTTCTTGTGTTTTGAGCTCCTTTTGGCGTTCTAAGCGCGTTTTCCGCGCTTAACCCAAAATGGTGGCCTGGCTCCCAAAATGGCCAGACCACGAGGCTCCTTTGTCCTGTCCACTGACCATCTTGCTCCCTTCACCTTCCCCAGGTCGAGCCGACCCGGGGCCTTCCTTATTTGGGCATGTACTTTCCCGGGAAACACGGATGCTTTCGCGGGCTTCTACATGTCTTTTGTGTGCCTCCAGGATGTGGGCTGAGATGTCTGGTCCCAATACACATCCTGGGTGCCAGAGAGTCTAGGGTGGTGTGAATGCCTGGGACCACCGTGGTCCGTGATTGGTCCACGAATGGTGTGAGTGTTGATGAGCGGATCTCCCATTGGGTCCCCTCCGTTTTGGCGCGAAGGGAACCGTGGATAAGAGGGGGCTGGAAACACCACTATCATGTCGATCTCCTGAGTTCTCACGAACGAAGGAATACAGGAGCCAAGTATCCTGCAACCAAGAGGCTGGACCGAGGAATCGCTGGTGACCCGCTGAAGGACTTCTCCTCTGCACTGCTGTCGCCTTGTGAAACCCTTTTCGCCTTTGATCGAACCAGAAGGCCTGTACTGGTACTTCGTCCCTTGGAATAGCGGGAACAGCTATTCTCGGCATCTTCACCATCGCCTGCCAGTAAGCCTTCGGAAGCGTCTCTGGGCCATCCAGCTGACTGACCAGCTTACACGGGAGTCTTGCTCTGGAACCGCCGCCAGGTTGTGTAGTATTTCGAGTCCTTGTCACTCTCACACGCTTCGTACACTTGGCGTTCCCAAGTCTGAAGTGAGTAGTGTACATTTGGCTCAGATACACACGGCCGCTCCGTTGCCCTGCTGTGGTAACAAACTGTGCGGGTTTCTTCGATTGGGACGTCTTTTTACTCAACACGACGACGAGGCGTTCCCTGCTCTTCTGAACCTGCCAGCTGCTGAAACGGACGCGGAGAAGCCTGGGTCTGCTTGCATCGGGGACCGGTGAGTAGCATAGCTAGGATCTGGTCGCCCTCCTGCAGGAGCCCATTGCTTTTCCCCGCTGTGTAAAACGGCACCCTTGTCCGTACTCGCGCTCTGCTTCTGCCCACTGTGGAGGCTGCGCTTGAGTCGCGGAACTTGTTCTTCTTCTTTTGTGCACTAAACTGAACTGCCTGATTTCCCTCGAAGAGCTTCTCCTTTTGCCCGTTGGCACCAGCGCGTGCAGGTACTTTTGAGCACAAGGCTCCACTCTTCGCAGGGCTCGGACTTCCATCTAGTTAGGTGCCTCTGAAGGCAAACTGGGTCTAAGCATTATTTCGCACTGCCTGTCTTCCTTCCCTTTTAGGTGGACTACCCATTTTGTGCATATAACGCTTGCGACTGTCGTATTTGTATATATATTGTGTTGATATGGTATGTGTTGGTTTAATATAGTTATATTGTGATTTTCTCGCTACGGTCATTGTTTTAAAGGCCTTGAAATAAATGTGTATATATTTTTAATATAACAACTGTTTGGAGTAGTTTGTAAGTGTTCTTGCTTTGTGTGCTCATTGCAGGCTTTCAGTCACCCTCACCCCTCTTGAGACCTAGTCTTGACCGCCGCGATCGCTACCTTGATTGGTCTGGCTCGTCCAGAGGTTACCCTGTTCCAAGTAATTAGGTTGGCCTTCTGAACTTCTGCGCCACCAGGACAGAGTTCAGAAATCCGTCTTAACAGGCAGCAACATAGGAGAATGGGAACTGCACGATTAGGACAGCGTGGACCTGAGGAAGCCATATCAAAGCGAGTCATTCAGAGCAGTTGCATAAATAATTCTAACATAAATGAACTGCAGCCAGCAGGAGTGAGACACAAGTGTTGTGCAATTGCAGACATATAGTAGACTCGATAAACTTGAGTGCCACAGGTGTGCCATGAGGAGCTGGAGCAGATGGCTATAACCAAAGTACTGCCTGGTAGGCGCGACCAAACAGAAACATGGCAGCTATGTTTATGAGCCCGGTGGGGACTGGTTTTAGTGACCAACGTGAAAAACAGTTCAGCGCCACCCCACATAAGAACTAGTATTACGCATCCAGGGTGGGTGAACACTGCAGTCTTTCCTGGTTGCAGCCAGGCACAAACTGGCGTTCGGGCAATAGCCGTGGGGATAAGTAAGCACCCCGGGAGTCAACCTTTTACAAACACATACAGCGACATCAGATAGCAAAGGAGTGCTCCAGCAGTCATAAGTAGCTCTTTGGTGGCAAAGGTGGGCGGCATAAACTCGAGCAAAGCTCAGGCACAAAGGGCGCTTCTACACTCAGTGACGTGCTAACTAGACGCTACCCTACAACTGATACAGCGTACCAAGCAACAGCTGGGTCACAACACCTGTGGGAACGTGGTGCCTTCTGCCGGAGAGCCGTCTTGTTGTGGTGAAGGACTAAATGGACAAAGTAACACTGCGGGGAACAGGTCCCTGATGTTGAAGTGTAGTCATGGCATCCAAGCCCCAGAAAAGCAAGGCTAAGCAACCTACGTTGGACACTTTCGCTAAGCCCACTATAACAGCAGAAAGTACTGGTTCAAGATCCCCCCCAAGGAGAGCCAACACTCGTGAGAGGAGATCAGCAGATCCTAGAAGCCATAGCATTCCTGAAAGAATGTCTTGTGGCTAAAATAGATGCCATCCGCTTTGATGTGAACCTGTTACGACAAGATGTTAGGGCACTTGCTGAACGCACAGGATCACTTGAAAAGACAGTTACAGAAAATACAAGTGTCCTTAAAGACACCTCTGAAGAGGTCAGGGTACTGCAGCAACAAGTGCGGAATCTAGAAGACAGAGATAAAGATGCAGATGGCAGAGCTAGGTGCAATAATGTACAAGTATTGAGCTGCCGGAAGGAGCGAACCCGACGGAATACATTGAGTTTCTGCTACAGCAAGAAATAGGCCTTGGGACCTTCACACCGAGGCCAATAATAGCCCGGATACTGAACTACCGAGATAGAGAAAAGATCCTTGAGCACTTCTGCAAAGGTGGGACCATCCAACCAGCGTCGGCCACGATAATAGCGTATCCGGATTATACCCTACAAAGCAACGTATGAACTGCATAGCGGCTAAAAGGAGATTCCGAGTGTCTAACTTGAAGTACATGTTGCTGTACCCAGCCAGACTGAGTGATTCACAAAGATTGTGCCATTTTCTTTTAGAACCCTGAAGATGCACACAAATGGATGGACACGCAGAATTTGCCAACCGGAACAGAAGCTGGACCAAGGATTGACGAGTAGGCATATGCACAATACTAGCAGGGGTCTGTAAATATAAAGCAAAGAGATGGGACTACCCTGCCAGATGAAGCTTCAGGAAGACAAGATGGTAAATGCAGGAGTCCACAATGTGGTGCTTATTTAAGAGCGCACCATGCGGGAGCGCCCTACCCCTAAGGTTGGATTAGTTTGTTCAGATACTAGCCATTATGTATCCGCCAACTGCTCCCATGCATCCATGGAGTGACGGCGAGAGGTGGGGATGCCTGAGCACAAGGTATTGAGCTGGGCAATTATTGGGTGGGGAGGAGGGAGTTGGGGTAGTTAGCTGGGAGTTAGTCTATGTATCACAATGCATATGCCGGACTTGAACGTCAGTCTGCTAATATGTGTCCGAATATTCAAGTGCGATGGGGGAACTTAGAATTGTGTTCTGGAATTTCAGAGGCCTTAACAGTTATATTAAACGTAATAGAGTCATGACTTACCTAAGACGTCAGAAAAGTGACATTGTACTTCCTACAGGAGACTCCCCTCACAAAAGAGAAACGGACTGTAATTGGGGCCATCACGCTGGGCTCATACTCTGCTTATGCTAGGGGTATTTTAATATGGGCACCACTGTCGATACCTTTGAGGGTGCTCGAGACCTTCTAAGATAAAGAGGGCAGGTTGTTTGTATTGCAAGGTCGGATTGAACACCAGGAATTCTGTATAATTAACACATACGCACCAAACCAAGAAACTGTGGCTTACTTTCGCACGTTGTATCCATTAATAAGTCAACATATAGATGGTACACTGATATGAGGCAGAGACTTTAATTGTATGCTTAACCCTACACTGGATAGGTCAGATCATACATTTACGCACCCTGCCCCCTCTGACAAAGCCCTAGGCACATTGTTGCAAGCATTTAAGCTCTCAGACATGGCGTACTCAACACCCACAGTCCGGGGATACTCACGTTATGCTGCTCACCAAGATCTGTACACTAGATTAGATTATATATTTACAGGGGAGGACACCCTGGTAGAATTTGTGGGGGTGTAATATAAAGCACAGGTGTTGTCAGATCACACCCCGCTGGTGGTTACATGGGAGTTTTCCCCCCAAAAGCATGTATCCCGATGTGAAGACTAAGAGAGACGATGTGTTTGGGAACATTTAAAAGAAGAGGTGCAAGATTACTGTATGTATAACGAGGTTAGTGTGGAATCGGCGGGCAAGTTATGGGAGGCCTTCAAGGTGGTGATCAGCGGGACGGCAATCGCTAAAGCGAATGGGGCTCAGGCAGCAATAGAGAATGACTTATGCAAGGCGGAAATTAAATTAGAATCCATAAACAGTTTGAAGGACCTCCCTATTGGGAGCGCCCAAGATACTGTTGCCCTACAGCAGGAGTGTTTAGTACACTGGGACAGATTAGGTAACTTGAGTTATAGGAAATATGTGGAGCGACAGCACTCTGAGGGGGATAAACCTTGGTGCTTCCTGCTAGCCTGGTTGTACAAGAGCTAGACGGAAGGTAGCCTGATTAGAGCAATCAAGGCAAAGAACAGAGAGCTTTGTGAGACACAACAGGACATAAATATATGTTTCTTTGAGTTCTATAAGACGTTCTATGAGGAGACATCTGAAACCGGGAGTCAGAGATGGAAGAGGCTTTAGAGCTGATAGATCTTCCAAAACTAGATGCAGAAGAAGTAGACAGGCTTGAAGCCCCCATAACTAAAGAAGAATTGGAACACACCATAAGAGGTTTGCAGTCAGGAAAAGCTCCTGGTGCGGACAAACTACCTAACGAGGTCTATAAAGAATTAATGGCAGAAATGACTCCCCCATTATTGGCAATACTGAATGAATCCCTAGATAAAGGCATTTTGCCACTGTCATTAAGAATGTCAATTATAGTCCCATTGCTAAAGCCTAACAAACCTGATACTGAATGTGGCTCTTACAGACCCCTGTCGCTGCTAAATCAGGATGGGAAGGTACTGACTGCTCTGATGGCTAACAGGTTGAAACCAGTAATTCACAAACTCGTACACTCAGATTAGTCAGGTTATGTCCCAAATAGAAATATCACATGTAATCTAAGATGATTGTACCATGTCATCGACCAAACCCAAGACAGCGTCGACCTCGCTAGATGCAGTCAAGGTTTTCAGTTTGGTCAGGTGGCCATGGCTATTAGCTGTATTGAAAGGTTTCGGTAAAGGCCCTACATATATCAAATGGGTAAAGCTACTACACAGCAACCCGGTGGCTAGAGTAAAGACAGGCACCAAGATATCAGAACAATGGGAATTAAGCAAGGGCACCAGACAGGGCTGTCCTTGATCTCCAGTGTTATTTATATTGGCCTTAGCGCTGTTAGCAGTATACTTACGGAAGGAGTATCATGAGGCTGACATTAGAATACGGGGTAACACACACCTGATCTCCCTGTATGTGGATGACATGCTCCTTTACCTACAACAACCGGAGACCAATTTACAATACATATTGGATGTGTTGGAGCGCTTTCTGGGTTTACAATAAAAGAACAGAAGTCAAGCTTATTCCCTGTTGCAGGGTACAGAAGAAGTCCCCGAGGGGTGTTACCTATTAAATGGAAAACTGACACATTTAGATACTTGGGAGTTGACATTTACCATAATCCTAAAGTAGAACATGAGCAGAATACGGTGAAGGCAGTGAATAAGATTGAGAACTCCATGAAATTTTGGGCCAGGCTTCCGCTGTCACTTATGGGGGAGGGCCACGTTGCTGAAAATGGTGGTGCTTCCTATGCTGCTTCATTGTTTTGCAAATGTCCCATATAATATACCCAGAGCCTTTTTTAAGACAATGAACAACACTTGCCAGAGTTTTCTATGGCATAACTCGAGGTGCAGACTATCGCTGGAAAAATTGCAGAGGCCATACGAGCCAGGAGGAATAAAAGTGCCGGATTTTGAGGGGTATTTTGTAGCGTGCCAGCTACAGTTTGCCACGTATTGGCTATCAGATGAACAGACCCAAGATACAAAAGTTATTGCAACCGGCTTGCACCCCATTCTTTCTGAAAGAGATGGTGTGGAACACGGTACCACAAGATCCCAGGACAATGTGGCAAAGGGCCTGTCGCTTTCTGGGCAACGACACACCCTACTCACCCCAGATCCCATTGGTGACACTTAAGAGTGAGGATGCACAGTTTAGGCTGAATGTTCGGAAATACTGGGAGCCTAGAAAGTTGGTGACATTGGTTGATATACTGATGGAAGGATGACCAAAGAGCGTTCAAGAGATAGCTGCGGGATCAGGAGTACACATAGGGCAACAAATAACCCACGCCTCACTTCTACATAGACTGAAATTGAAATTGCCAGTAACGGAGGAAGATTTGGTAGAAGACGAAACAATAGAAACACTCTATGATATCTCCAAAGGGGGACACAGAGTATCAAGACTATGAGATTCTGATGGCAAAGCCTAATAGTAATCTAATACAGATTTGGCAATGTTGGGAAGTAGATATGCAAGAGCATATATCTACTCCAAGAGCATATATCTACTCCAAGCACCAGACGATGCTTGGAGTAGGATCATGGGGTATCACAAGAAAGTGTCCAGAAATGCAAAGCTACAGGTCATTCAATTATATGTTGCATACAGAGCATATTTAACTCCAAAGAAAATTGCAAAATTTAATAAGGCGACAGAACAAGCTTGTCCGAAATGTGGCCTGATCAACGCAGACCTGCTACGTATGTTCTGGGTCTGTGTGGAAATATGCTTATTTTGGGATGCCGTGGCCCAGACCTTAGCCAGGATCGGCCTATCAGTGGACTCAGTCTCCTCCAAGGCATGCCTGCTGGGTATTTTCCCAAGACCAACGCAGACAAGACATGTTAGTAAATTGAGAGATCTAGCGTACATCTTAGCTAAACGTAGGATAGCAATGGGGTGGAAAGCATATCAAGGCCCAGTTATAAGTGTGTGGGTGAGGGACCTCCAGAAATGGTCACTGGCAGAAACGGCGGTGCTGCAAGAAGGATCCCGCCAGGAGGAGATGAACATGAACCTGATGGCCAGGAAACATGATACAAGAACTGACGCCCTCTTCACATGATGACACACATGCACAGATACACGCACCACCACAAACGGCGGAATAGGGCTACGACATACCATAGGTAGACATGGCAAGTGGAATAGGGTGGGGGGCGGGAAAGGAGGGGGGCGTGGCAGTGTTGAACAGACAAACAACGTGATGTATCATGGGATGTTATTTACAAGTCTGTATGTTAGTTTGTGTGAAAAATCAATAAACATTGTTATAAAAAAAGTCTTTTCATTAACTCATATAAGACTGAAGGCCTTCTCTTTCCGGCTTCAGCCATTCCTCCTCCTTACCCCTTGCTTCTATTTACTTTACCCCACTACTCTTCCTATTTACCCATCTGCTTGCAATCTGTGTGCCCCTGGATTCTTCTCTCTTTTCCTTTGCATATCTCTTCTCTTTCTTGCTCCTGTAGGGCCCATTTTCTTTTAAATCCGCTAGGCCCCTCCATTTCTTAATTTTCATGCTTCCAAGTTGCTAATCTCTCATCATTTCTCGTCTCTTCTGCTGAATCTGCCTCCTCTTTGGACTCCCGTCTTAGTACCCCTAAGTCTATTTTTAAATCTTCTATCAATCACCTGTGTTCTCCCTCCTGTAGGGAAGGCATGGTATCACAATTATGGCACTGGCACAATGGATACCATTTGTAAAACCTTTATTGAAAATGTTGGTGTCAGAGAAACTCCTAATTTTCTCTATAACTAAGATGGGAGTAGCCTCGACCATCAAGCGATAAACAAAACAGTCCTAGTGGCGTCAGTCAAATCAAAATGGCCTATGCTAAGGCTGTCCCTGTAGGCAGGATGATACACTTTGGCTCGGTTACTAACACTCCAAGCAGTTCCAAACCGTGGATTGATGCCTGCCTGGCCTTCCACATTAGTCTTTTTCTTGACTTTCCAAAATGTTAACTCCAACGTAAAGTTCACAAAGGTCCCCCTCTGCCGTGCTCAGACCTCTCACATCACAATTCAAAACAAACTTGCAAGGGGGACTCCCTTCCCCAGGTTTATTGCACTTCTGGTCTCTTTCTCAATCTGGCTTGGACCCCTCTTGAAGACTTTCAAATGTGCGCTGCGCTCCTTTCTTGTTCTGCTATTTTCAATTCATGAGTCAATCCAAATCTGTCTTTCACCCGGGATGGTCGCTGGCGTCCTTGGAACACAATGCAATCTTCACTTGTGGGATCTGGCCTTCACCACATGTCTTTCGCGGTGTGTCGAAAGCAATGACCTCCAGTAGGGAACCCTTGCAGTTTTAGGCCTGTTGTTCTCTTCCCTTGGTCCATTGCTCTGCTCCAGTAGGTGTGCCCTCGACCCAGAAGTTTTTTTAAAAAAACTTATTTTTTTATTAACATTTTAGAATGAACAAGCACAGTGCACCATGTGCCCACAGTCCCTTCCGCTCCCCCACCCCTTGATACACTCCAGCATTAATGCAAAATGTTGTATACATTATGTCCATGATTATATACATTCCATACAGCGAGTTCTGCTTGTGTTCCACCTTGCTCAGAGTGTGTCTTTAGGTGTTACCTTTTATTTGTGTGAGGGAATCTCATTGAATGCAGACATTAGTAAGAAAGAGCACTCTGTGTTCAAAGGCAGGGGAGTTAAATGATTTCAGCAACAACATCAATGTTCAAGGATATGTTCCTAAAATGCCAAAAAGGGGTGCCTAAAAGTCACTATGGTCCTTTTAGGTTAACCAGGTAGGCCAGGGCTCTTGAAATATCTTTGTCTTGGGTGTTGACAGCGTCAATATGCGTTTATAGGGGCTTTTCTGCAGTTGAGCCACTATCCAGACGTTCGAGTCACGTTGATCCAGTGGCGAGCCAACTTTGAGATGGGGCTCGCTGTTGAGCAAGTCAAAATGGTTTGAATCAATGGGTCCCAACAGGTCGAGTTGACAGTGTTCACTGAGTCAAGTCCTTGTTCGGGACGGGTTAGTCGATGGCTTTCAAGTCGGGTCGAGATGATTCTTCTCTGGGTCAAATGGGTGCTTGGAATGCAGCGAGAAGGGTGCTTCCACAGCAGCGATTAGCAATTGAGTAACATCAGTGATGCATTTCACTGGGTTGAGGCAGTTTTAAGAAGCGTGTTAGCGGTTTAAATTCCTTAAATTGCCAAAAGCAGGACCACAGGTACTGGCTTAAAGTGAGACAAGCACTGTTGAGCCAGCAGAGAAATTTCTCGAGCCAGTAACAAGAATTCCAAGCTGCCTCTGGATCTCTGGGTTGCTGGTAGACCCAATTAAAAGTCTCCAGGAACAAGGTGTGTGCTTAGTGCCGAGCTTCCACTCCAGAAGGTTTGTCTCGAACCTACAGGGGTTGCTTCACCTCCAGCCTGCAGGATCCTGGTTCCAGTGCAGAAGCAGCAGAGAGCTCTTGGTCCTGTGAAAAACCTGAAGGTGTTCTTGCAACTACTTCCCAGGGATCTTCTATTCAGGTTGCCTGGGAAGGGCCATCCCTTTTGGATCTCGACCCTGGGGGTGGACAAGCTGGGGCAGATCCTGTGGGTGGAGGATCCTTGGGGCTTGGAGAGAGAGCAACTGAGGGTGAGACATGGTATCCCCCTTTCCTAACTGTATCCCGCCCCACCCTGCCTTCATGGGTTAGCTACAAACCCAACCCATACTTCCATATCCACCCGTACCTAGTACTGGGATGAAGAGAGACTAGGAGTAATGCAAACTTCCTAGGTGAAACACCATTCTAGTACTGAGATGAAAAGGGGTATGCAGGCAGCCACTACTGAAGGTCAGGCATGTCACAGTAATTGGGGATATTTTAGTCAGACAATATCAGCCGACAAGACACGCCTGAGGCACCTTTACCTAGGCTCTGGTGTATAAAATGTGGAGCCTAAATTCATGGAGAGACAGATGCTTTGGTGGAACAAGACCAGTAGGTCGGGAGACTGGCGACGATACTGAAGGGCCTACAGGACCCGGAGCGAACGAGTCGCATGGTGGATGCAGGACCGGGAGCCTGTGAAATGGAAGGACGACAGTTGGAGCTGTCATACTATTGAGAAGTAGAACGTCTGCAATCTGCAGCCGCTCCGTAGGCCGGCGTGTGCATGAAAGTTTCTGACAAGCATCCGGCGAGAAGGCGGTCGGGGTCGCAGCAGTTAAGAAGGTGAGCGAGAGCAGCAGCGGCCACCGCAGGAGAGGATCAAAGAGCCAGTGAGGGTCAGAGGACAAAGAAATACGGAGCACTCCAATGAAACTAAGTGAAGCGAAACTATATTAACAAACCGAACGGAAAGTACTGTGAATGAAATTATGCAACATTGAGCATCGAATTGAACGGAAAGTGCTATTTGAATAAACTTACAGAATATTGAATACCGAACGAAGTGGAAAGTACTTTTTGTTAAATCTAAACCAAGATATATGAAATACTGAATGAACTTTGGGAAATAAGCTGACAAGGAACCTCAGACTGGGTGCAAACAGCACTGTGAAGAGAACCAAAAGCAAATAGGTTAATAAACCAATGTGGAAAAGACTAACAAGTCTATGGGAAAAGCAAAATATCGACACACAGTGGTATTACCGCTACTAAAGAGAATATAAGTGTGAATTCAGAAGCCTGAAGCAGAAGAGGCAGTGAAGGAGTTGCACAAGGCCATAGGGGAACTTATGGTTGTGCGACATGTAATCGGTGGACCGTGTGGTCTGACAACTGCACCCACACCAGGGAGTCCTAACTGGTGACAAGCAAAAGACTTTGTGAAGGAGCCACAGTGAAGTGTGGATTAAATGCTAAAGCAAGCCAGAAGGCGGGTCAAGTGGACCTATTGTTTTCTTACAAGGAACATTAAGCAAGTGCAAGTACTACAGTGCAATCTAGGGGAAGGGAATCCTGAGAACTGAAAGATCTGAGAAATGCTGCCTTGGGGAAGTGAATCTCAAGACCCCCTTTTGTGTGAACTGTGCCGGATTGACCTTGGGGAAGGGATTCTCAAGATTTTGCAGAACATTGGTAAGATAAGCAGCTATTGGGACTGTATTGAACTTATGGAAGAATTTGCGCTGAAGTCAGCTGAGAATTTACTTTTGAACACTTTTGTTGGCTAACCCCACACCATGTTTCGTTCGAGATGTGAGAGCAAGCATAGGTTTTGACAGAGACAGACTTTTGAGTTGGACTTAGAGACACAGACTTCCCTTAGTTTTCTGTAGGAAGGGACATTTCCACCACAGGTTTAGGGCAAGTTAGGTGTTACATCATCCTCATTCTTAATAAAGACTTTTATATCAATTTGTACCAATGTTGTCTGTGTCATCTCATGATACCATGCCTGTCTCACAGTTCACAGCAGTGTCACCCTCAATGTTCATTGTGGATAATTGGGTGGACAGAGCTTTCCCCTGCATTGGAGTGTTCTGTCTTCATGCATGTTTGCATGTTCGTCTTTGTTATTTGTGCACCTGAGGCCCGCAGGCATGTGTTGTGTGAGACGAATTAAATAATAAAATGGCATAGAACTTTGGAATAAACTTTATTATCGCTAGAGTTCCAGTGAATCCTTCTTGTCCTTGTAAGAGTCCAAAGATGAATCTACTGTCAGTATAAAGGCAAATGCTACAGGAGGACAATGGCAGTTGAGAGGGCCCCAATTCCTGTGCAGTACTTAATTGCATCCCCCAATGAATGTGAACCAAAATGCTGGCAGAGTGTTCTCTTCTAATTGCAGACCTATTGAGAAGCAAGAAGAGGAACTACAGCAAAGAAAAGCTGCATCTCCCCACACACAGACCTGTGAACACCTGGGTAAGAAAGACCAACTCCAGGAGGGACAGATGCAATGCCATGGGACCACTAGCACAAAAATACAAATAGCAAAGGTAGAGAGAAATGTAATCAGCTACACCAACATATTATCACAAAATACAAATTTTATTAATCATCATTAAAAACATCATAAAAACACAGATGTTTAAAAGGTTATAAAAAATACATATAAAAAGTGCAAGTGACACAAAAACTGAATGGTAACAAATCAATTGTGATAGTTAGACATCAGTCTTTGACTGGACTAAAGGGCAACTCCTCTAGTACAGCTTTATATGACATGTACAGGAGAGGAAAACACTTTTTGGTCAATGAAGACACAGATACACAAACCAGATGTTCTAATAGCTGGTGTAATGCCTCGACATGTTTCAGTGCATATATTTTCATTCAAACTTTCATCAGGAGGATTTAGTGTTATTCCGTCACTTTTCTTTTTTTCAATCAATAGGGCACTTTAACATATTACAGTGCTCAAACCAAAAAGGTGCTGCTGAAAAAACATTAAAAGAACTGTGTGAGTCTAGATATTCACCACAGCAGAAACAGATTAAATCTGTATAAGCAAGGAAACAGAAAAATAAATACTTCTATTACCTAGCATCAGAGTGGAAGTGATACAGGGGAAGGCTAGAATTAATTCCAACTTCAAGCAGTTTATGCATTGTTCATAATTCTCACTATCTGAAAAAGAATACATATAGGCTGTATAAAAAAAACACTACTTGTGCAGAGCCTCTAAAAACCATCTGTTCACCTGTGCCTATGCATCCCATCTAGGGCATGTGCCAAAATGTTAAACCTCATCTTGCAAAACAACAAACAAAACTAATCAAGTTACAAAAGGGAAAGTAACACCCTCCCATGGGCACAGAGAGTGGAGTCAACATAAATTCGAATAGAGTACTCGGCACTAGACACAAACTGTAAAGAATATGTGTGTCCCCGGACTCTCCTGGATCTAAAATAGCTCAACACGGGTGTTATAGGGGGAGAAGACATAGGGAGAACTCACCAGAAGCCCTGTAAACGAATTATTGCAGCTGCAGAATTTTGACAAAGTTAACTAAGCGTCGTGATGGGGGCGTGTGCAATATGAATTCGGATGCCCGCAAAGAGCAGCGCCACACCGGAGTGGTTGCGGTGCACTGGAAAAAATGTAAGAAGGAACCAAGTAAGGAAGAGCAGTGATAATTCCATGTACGGGGTTCATATCAAAGCGAAAAGTACTTTCAGAGCGGTTTCCCGTACCGCATTAGAAAGAGAGAGAGACACTCACCCTTGCTCGCGCTCGTAAATAAATCACACACCTTTAGCAGGTCAAAGGAGGGCCAGCGTCCCTTGAGGAAGTCAGCATGCAAAGCGAAAATGCAGGCGTTCACAGATAACAATCCCTGCAGGACAACACATTGGCTGTGCTCGGAATTTCGAAAGGGAAAAAATCCCAGCAGTCCATGCAAAAGGAAACGCACGGTACCATCCACCATTTACAAGTAGTTGTATTGCGAGGCAAAGAATGGAAAAAAGGCCCTTTTTAGTGTCAATGCCACAGTCCAAGTCAAAAGGAACACGACACCTAGTGGTAGACCATGGGATAGCTTAGGGAAAGTAAAAAAGT
The DNA here is from genome assembly GCF_040938575.1 of Ambystoma mexicanum. NCBI lineage: Eukaryota > Metazoa > Chordata > Amphibia > Caudata > Ambystomatidae > Ambystoma > Ambystoma mexicanum. Next base: position 18,909,594 of record NC_090933.1, on the reverse strand, counting down.
GCATACAAGCTGTTTATACGAAAAAAGCCCTCATAAGTGGTTCAACCAGTTGATACTCGGGAAGGTACCTCAAACAAAAGTAAAAATGACCCAAAGGTAATGAGTCAAAGGTACACGCAGGCTACAGAAAAGACAACATGATACTAGGGCACTTACTTTACTTTGTGCCACTCGATAGCATCATTTAACCCATTGAGGTCATTGCGAGTTCAAAAAATGAGTTGTTGTTCTAGCACAAACCTGGACAATATGCACTGCGGGCCACACAGAGGAAAGCGGTCAGAATTAAACCTCCATTAAAAACCTTCTTTGTATTTCCTCCCAAGCGGGGACGACAGGGCCCAATTGTATTGGGGCAGACTGCCAATCAGAAGATAAGGGAGCGGATAAGAAATCCGCGAGGAAACAATAAGTTGTGGTTGTTTGGGTAAGGTCAGAGGAGGTGGCAGACCAAGAGACCAGCAGGAGAAAGTACAGTGGAGGAAATCTTTGGAGAGTTGAGGCATTGGTGAGTGGTACAGCATTGTGCATGGAAGATTAACAAGTGTGGTTAGGTGAGACAGTATAAGAAGTGATTGTGAAGGTATGTTATGTTGTATTTGTATATCACCTCCTGCCATAGTTTATTTGTATACATTGATAGTTACATAACTCTTTTGCCAAAGCGCTTAACTTAAAAGAAGAACGACGATACAAAAATGTTGATATAATAAAGTACAAAATGCAATCAAATGTTAAGGGTTCAGGAGAAGAGCCAGAAAATGAGCTTCATGCCAAGCCTGGAAGATATGATTTGTTGCAGAAGAGCAAGTGGCAAGAGGTAGAGTGTTCCAATGAAAGGGGGCATGCAGGTGATAGACAGAATCATGTGCAGTTCCCTTAGGGAGCACTACAGAAGATTAAGACTACAGGTATGAGCAATAAATCCCCTTTGGTATCAGTCTGCACCACAAAGATTTAGTTGGTAGCTGTGGCTAAGCAGTCAGACTTATCTCAAGAGGGAGATGAGCAGTATTTGGGGTTTACACAATAGGACTACAATACTATGGCACAAGGAAACACTGACCAAAGCTTTGTATTAAAAATAATATATAGATTTATTTTACACACTTCTAGTTCAACACATTAATCACAGTTATTAAAGCAAGTTAAAATCAGTCAAGAAAAGTATACACAACTCCCTGGTTAAATTGTAGACAAGTTTGAGCAAGAGTGAAAACCAAACTCAAATGGCACTCTATCAATTTCTCACAAGGGAGGGAAAGGACAAGTCATACAGGAATATACTCTTAGACACCCTAGCAACACTTCCCAATAAGTTTGTGAACAAGTTTAGGCAAGGCAGTACTTTAGCATGTATGATACTGGGCTGAAAACAGAGCAAAATGGCACTTCACAAGTTTTAAAAGTGGGAAGGAAAAGGTGGTAATAATAGTTAGGTGCACCAACACATTTCTAGTTGACAAGCAATCTAGAGAAGGCAGTTATAACAGATTCAGCCAGAGTCAATAGGCCTGTGCTAGAGTCAGTGGTACAGGGCAAAGCGCCCAGGAGCAAAATGTTCTTGTTGCTGCAGTCAAGTCTTTGTTAAACAGGGGCGCTGTTGAGCAGCCCAGAAAATGGCTGCTTAGCCTGTGTGCTCTGTTCCTGCCCGATTGAATCTGCTGAATATCTGCGCTAATCCTCATTTTCCCCCCGACAATACTGCCACGATCCGTTTACTGACACCTTCCCCTCCGTTTGGCCGAAGTTTTGGAGCGGATTCGGTGCCTGGGGCCGTTGGAGTGACACTCGGGCCCGCGACGGCCTGTGGATTCCCTTGCCAGGCCGCCATTGCCATTTCGTTGCTGCCTGCTCCGTCCCGGCCGGGGGGTGCTGCCCCGCATCTAGCCCAGGTGTCGCCTGCCGCAGGCTCCCGGCGGCGCTTCCTCGTCGGGGAGATCTGCTCTCCTGCTGGCGCCCTGTGTGGTGCCCATACATGTATGCAGCCCCCCCGATCTGGAGGTGCAGGAGGCCCGCTTGTCCCGCGCCGGGGCGCCGTACTAACAACTCCGCTGACATCACATGAGTGGGGCTGCTCATCTCCCGGCAGCCCGACACACGTGCACGGGCCGCGGCCCCACCGAGGATCCTCCAGCTTGGCCCCCCAGCGACGTGCCTGGGTTGCGAGGCACTGGGACACTGACGTATCTTGCTATTGTGGAGCCTGCGACGCTGCCCTGCGCTCAGCCTGCGCTCAGCCAGGGCCTCCATGCCTCGTTGGCCCCAGCCCTGGGCTTGCCCTAAAGGGAGTGGGGCGCTGACACCTGAGGGCGCAAGCTCACGCCAGGACACACGGGTCCAGCCACCCCAAGGCTACAAGGTGGGTGCTCTAAGCTACACTGTACCCCTCTGCTCCACCCTGGTGGGGCCCCCTGCCCACCCCAATACTTGCATTTCGAACAGCGTGCTTGGTACAGCAAGGGTGACTGCCTACACAGGTGCCTACTTTGCTCCCCCCAACCCTCGCTATCCACTGTTCCTGCGGCGGCCCACGTGACCACTTCTAAGGGTCCCTAGTCGACGTCTCCCTCAAGCCCCTCGCCTCAGTAGTATTCACGTAACTACGGACTAGGGATCTCCCACTGCGGAACTGAGACTTAGAGGGTGCCATCTAAAGGAGGAATCACCCCATAACACACATAGCCGAAAATAGTGTCTCCTCCTCAACCGGCGGGGGGCCTCCCACTCAACCCACTAGCAGTTCTAAGCACAGCGGGCCCACCCGAACTCCAAAGCGACACTAACCACACAGGGCTCGCTCGACTCCCCCCGGCTCTCTCCACTCACAGTGGCTAAGGCCGCCTCGAGGTGCCTGCGAAGTCCAGTATTATACAGCCCCATCTGCTACTCTCCACCCACGGCTTCTCCACCATTACTGCCCAGCTGCAAACTGCCCTCCACCAGCCCCGTGGGGAAGTACCAATACCGCTGTACTCAAGTTACCGACACGCCGCTACCGTTGGCCTGCCGCCACCCCCTCTACAGGTTCCCGTCCTGCGGCCACCATCTACCCTACCAATTTGGAGTTCCCCCACCACAGCGATGCCCAGCAGGGCGCGGGGTGCTAGCAAGGTAGGCGCCATGGATAGGTTCACCAAGGCGGCGCCCAGGGCAGACTAGGCATCCTCCTCTGCAGCACAAGAAGATAGTGAGGCTCAACCGAACCCCCCGCACCCGGACTTAACCGCCATGATGGAGTCCATGGCTAAAAACTTCGCAGCTTTCTATGAAAAGCTGGATGACATCAACACGAATGTAGCCTCCTTAAGAGCTAAACTAGATCAACATGGGGCCAAAATCACTGAGGCGGAGCAAAGAATAGGAACCAATGAGGACAACGTCCACACCCTACAAAACACAGTCAACAAACTTGTCTGTGACATGAAGCAGGTCAAGGCCAAGTGCACTGACCTTGAATCAAGGACGCGCAGGAATAACATCTGCATAGTGGGGGTTCCCGAATCTGCGCTAAAAGGCCGCATGGAAGTCGCGGTTGAACAACTCCTCAAAGACCTCCTTAACAACCCCGAGCTCTCACCATTTTTCACAGTTGAAAGAGCACATTGCTCACTGGCACCCCGTCCCAAACCAGGAGACTTCCCCATACCAATAATTGCAAAAACTATTAAGTTACAAAGACAGAGACCACATACTTCGACTGGCCAGAGAGAAAGGGGAACTAAGTCTGGACTCACAAATCATCAGGATCTTTCCTGACTTTTCAGTGGGGGTGCAGTTGGAGGGACGCCGATTCGAAGGTGTGAAAAAAATGCTCAGAGACCGGAAAATCGAGTATGCAATGCTCTTCCCTGCTCGCCTAAAATTCACTCATCGCAATAAACTCTATTTTTTCACGGTCCCTGACGAGGCAGTCAAGTTCATCGAGGCACATATCCCACTGGCGGATCCTCCAGAGGAACCTATGGATGACAATTGATACCAGGGCCCATGGCCCCCACTGTAGTCCCCAGCAGCTGTGGCCAACCTATGAACTGCCACCCCCCCGATGGGCTGAGGGTCCCACTCCCTTCGTCCCACTTCGGGCCCAACATAGCCCAGACAGCAGCTTATCAAGATCATAGCTTCTTGGAGGGGGTGCGCCCTGAATCCGCCCGACTATAACACCACACTCTGGGCCCGAACTTTGGTTGCCAGGCCTTACTGTCATACACTGGCCTAAGGCAGTATCATCCTGGATCTCGCTACACTAGATCATGTGTATCCTTTCTTTGTAACCTGTGTTTCATCAGCCGTTCAAAAGATTAATGATGTTTCATCATAAAATGTATTGATAAATGTGGGTCAGGCGGCAGCCCCCACTGCAGCTGCAATGCCTTTTAAGGAAGTGTTCATGTTCAAGCCCCGGTTGGGCTATTGATCAGGCATTGCCGAGTTGGGGATGGCACGCCGTGGCTTGTTCTGGGGGTGGGTATCATCACACTGCTAGTTTGTACCGGGTGGTGAGGGAGGGGCAGCGGACATTGGGGAATGTTTTACACAAAATGGCAGGATGGTTGTGACTGGTCTTACGGAGAGGCGTTTTGCGCCATCACGGGGCACATGGCGATGGTCAGAGACAGATTCTACACCCAGGATGACCCATAAACTGTCTGCATGGCTATTAGAATAATGACATGGAATGTTCAGGGATTGTCGAACTTTACTAAGTCTCGTAGGATCGCGGCATATGCACAAAAACATGGGGTCAAGGTACTTCTATTGCAAGAGACACACGCTATGAAACTCCTATCATCAAACCTAGCACAGACCTGGGGCCCCAACAGATACTATACCCAATACTCCACTCAAGCCAAGGGAGTTCTTACTCTCATCCACAAGTCAGTGAAGTTCGCACTCCACACATCCCACATCGACTCTGTACTGTACCTGTCTTAACTTTCTGCCAATAAACAAAAGTTTAAAAATAAAAAATAAAAGTCTTTGTTAAACGATTCGAAAAGGTGGTCGCAGAAGGTGAAAGACAACGTTAGAGGATGGGGGTAGCCAACCCAGTAGGTAGGTAAAGGATTTAAAACACCTTTAGCGCTACCAAACGAAAAGGGAGGCCTGGCGGAACAAAGTACCTTAAAATGTGGAAGAGGCTCCTGCGGTGGCGGTTGTTCCTGGCAGTTCTTGCAGTTCGGGAGATCCAGCAGAGGAAGAGAGACTCTCGTCGTGGAGGAAGGTTCGAGTTACTGCACTGCCCAGGGATGAAACCAGCCCCGGTGCTGCCAAACGAAATAAAAGGTTTGCTCCTTTAAATTGCGGTCCGGGTGGACGGGTGCCTGGCTATCCCGTCTCTGAGTGCAGGGGACTGGCGATTCGACCAAGGCAGGTCCAGGAAGGTGATTGGCAAACTGGTTGGCCCCACCAGCTCAAGGGAAGAAGGCTCTTGCAGATGAAGATCTTCTCTCGTCGTGTGGAGAAAAGTGGTGAGACGCTGCAGCAGGGCTTCACCAGTGGTTCAGTTGTTGCAGGTGTCTTTGGCTTCTCTCCTCTTCGGCTTCTTAGTTCCAGTGGCGACGTCTTGCTCTTGCAGTCCTCAGGACCCTGCTTTTATGCAAAAAGATCCCCATTCATACAGCCTATCTGTCACTCACACAGTGGAGTGGTCATCCTGGCGGGAGACCCACCAGCCTATCAGGGCAGAGTGTGACATGGCAACCATGTCCAAGGGTCCTACTCCTCCTCCCACACAATGGATCCACCCCAGACTCAGTGGCACCGAAAGGAGGCAGAAGCCCGCCAAAAGGACGAACAAAGGTTCCCGGACCTGGTTTAGGATCGTAGAGAAAGACACGAGAAAGAATTTATATAAAAGTTCTGGCAAATTAAACCTACCGGAGTAAAGTTAATATAAGAATAAACCGGCGGTGTGTTAGAGGCTGTCAGTAAATGTGGTACCCTCGAACAATGGGAAAATCCCATAGAGAAATATTTTTGGTAGTAACCACTGCCATGTGCCAGAAACTTTTGAGAGGGACTGTACGGTATCCTCTCGAAAATGAACATAAGGGAAAAACTATTAACCCTTGCCAGCACCTCCATAGTAAGATGGGTTGTACTGGTTTTGTTCATAAAGAGTGACTAGTAAAGTCAATGGGGACTTTACCTGCCCTGGAGATAATAGTCAGTCCCAGGGTACGGAGTCTATGTTTGGGGGTCGCTACGACACCCCTGTGTCACAGCACGGAGAGTGCTGTGTAACACATGTGGCTAAAGATGGTTCCTATGAGGGTGAGATAAACCCCATAGACATTAAACACAAAACATAGCCTAGAACACACATAGCAAATATGCCTAAGAGTGGGAAAAAGAGTCTCACACTTAGCAGCAGAAAAAAAACAAACCCTTCAAATCCAGCAAAGCTGCTGGGGGACTCTATAGCTAAGGGAAATTAGCCATAGAATGAGAATTCTCCCTAACAGTGGGTAAAAAGCACAAAGCGAGAGGATGGGCAGGGGGCTTTAGGAACAACAAGGCAGATTATAGATTGAGAGTGAAGAGAGAGAGAGAGTGGGGGAATAGGACGACAATAGAGTAGACAGGTAGGAGGGGAGTAAGGCTGTGAAAACATTTGGAAAGAATAAACAAGTAGTAAAACAGGAGCTGAGATTTAAATGGCAGAACGGAAGCAGATAACAGGAAGAAATTGACGCACAAGTAAAGAGAGCGGAAAAAAAGACGAATAGCAGAATTGCAAATGGATCCTAGTGGAGTGAGTTGGATGCTGCAAGACAAATCAAGAGGAGAGAAAGAAGGTCAATCCTGGAGAAAATAAGGGCAGAGATGAGACGTTTAGAGGCATGGAAGGAAAGAAAAGGGTAAGCCTGAGAGCCGTTGAAGTGAAGAAAGTGATAGTTGTGTGCAGCAAGTGAAATAAGCGGAAAAGGATCAAGGAGCATGCCAATATTACAAGCAGTGGAAGAGAAAGAAAGCTGAGAGGGTGAAAAGGAATGAAAGGAGGGGGGATGAAGGAAAGGAAAGAACCTCAGTTTTAGAGGTGTTTAGATGAAGAAAATGGAAAATCCAGGATTGGATGACAGAGGCAGGTGGAAACACGAGCATGAAGACCATCAGAAAATTCTGAAAAGGAAAAGAAGGTTTGAGAATCATTGGCATAAAAATGACAGAATAGATTGAAAGATGAAATAAATGATGAGAGAGGAATAGTATAGAGAGAAAACAAGGGTGGGGCAAGAACTGACCTTTGGGGTACAACGTACAGTAAGGGGCGGTGGGAGAAAAGACTGCCACAGATAAGAGGCTCAGGAAAAGTATGAGGTGGAAAAGGTAGAGGAGCTATGTGTACAACTGGACCAAATTTATTGTGTGCTTCAACTGTATTCTATGGGACGATCACCAAAAGGAGAGATCGCTGGAGAAAAGGTGTTTGCTTGTCTGGTATGGTATATCTGAAATGTACTCACTGCATGGTTAGTTTGGGCATGTTGAAGTTATGCCCAAGGTTATAAAGATGACAAAACCCTTCTACTTACTTCCCTAGACCCTCATTAACATTTGAGAAGGGTTGTATGTCAGAAGTCTGCATTTGCTAAATTTGCAAAAGCTCCCTGAAAAACGAGCGAAAACATCCACACAATTATTTGGTTTTCTCGTGTATGTCATGGTTACCAAAACCCTAGGCTTGTGCTTGTGTGCAAAGTATCTAAGGACACAAAGCCTGTCTATGACTTAGTCATGGTCAGACTTGTGAGCCTTCCACAGTGTCATGGTGAGGCAAAGCATGTAGAAACCATGCCCAAGGAAATGCAGCATGCCAAGCCCCTCTACTTACACCCTTATTCCCAAAAGGCCACATCGACCAGGGTCCATAGCTGGGAAAGTTGAAAGGAAATCTGGGCACATTTAACTGAGGATAGGATTTCTACCACACCTTCCTTCGGGGCAAAAGCCTCAGTCTGGCCTTCCTGGGTGTGCCTTAGTCCTGCTAGGACATTTACGGTAATGGTTATATTAGTGTGTTAGGCAGGAATGCTCTTAGGATGGGAGCTTATGGGAGTTAATTTTCATAATCCAGCCTTTGACTAGCCTTCTCCCCCTGGGCTGTAGTTACTGTGTCCTGTTAATAAAGGGCATTATTAGAATGTTCGGTCAAAACAGGCGCGTATGGTTTTGTTTGTATGTGAGCAAAAGGATGGTGTCTGAATTGGAGGTAGTTTTAGGTGTTGTAGTGTGGAGGAGGAAGTAGTAGTGTGGTGAGGAGGGAGTAGTAGTGTGGATGAGGAAGTAGTGCAGAGGAGGGAGTAGAGTGGGTATGAGGGACTAGTAGACTGGAGCAGGGATTAGTGTGGAGGAATGAGAAGTAGACTAAAGGAGGAAGTAGATCATCGAAGGGTGGAGTCAAGACTTAGGTGTGCGAGACACTGGACGGACAGAGAAGAAAGAAGTAGGAATTAGAGTGAGAGATGGGAGAAGGGGGACGTGGCTTGGCAGCCATGGAATAGGCTGCTCTCTTCGTGAGCTCCTGGATCCGACAACTGATCCGGATGAGCGCATACCTACAAACCATCTACTATAGCAAGAAAAGCAGCATGAAGAAACAGGAAAACAAGCTGAATCTGATGCACGTTCCCACGTGTCGATCCAGTGGAAATGATACGAGTTATGACACTTTGTAGCCTCTGCCGGCGGAAGAGAGGCTGACGAAAAGATGGCGGAGAGATCCGAACTAAGGATCCGAACAAAGGAACTTCTGTGAATGCCGACCGAGCTTAACGTGGAGATCGCTATAGTGGGGGTACAGGAGCGTATTCAAGAGCGAGCCACAGCTACTACCCAGCAAAACGAAGTGTGCGACCGTGTCGCTGCCCACGATGTAACATCTGGGTCACGGCAAAAGCAAGAAAGACCCTGCAGGCGGCGGCAAACGGAGTGCGAAACACAATATTAACGTGAGTATAATCACGCAGTGAAGCATGGGGCCCCCCAAGGCGTGGATGTTAAGCCCCCCCGAAATAGGGCTGAATACAGCAGCCAGAAGATCTGTAAAGCGGCGCTACAAATAAGAGGACTTAACGGTCGTGCACACTAAACAGAGACACGAAAGGGCGTGCGAAGAGAAAGCAGGATCGTGTGAAACAGACACGAATCTCGCAACTTTGTAGCCTCAAACCGAGGACGCTGGCACGGGAGTAAGATGGTGGCGCAACCTAAACAAAGGAGCCTGGATGCATGAACAGAGACTGTTGCAGGGATAGCTGTGACAGGGGCACAGGCTTGTGCACACAAGACGGACGACAGCCGGCATATCCAGCAGTGAAGCAGAGCGAACGGCAGAGCAAGCTGCCTCTGCCGGAGCACATGGGACATAGGAGATGATAGGAGAGACCCTGCGGGAAGAGGAATACGGGGGACGGAACCTCGTGGAGGTGCAGGCACGGCCGTGCTGTGAAGCCCGAGTCCCCCAAGCAAGGTCGCCAGGCACCCAGGAAACAGGCTGAATCCAGCGGCCACACGTGTCGCAAGCAGAGCATGCACCGGAAAGCAATATATAAGTGCACATTAAAGGAACGCGAGGCTACAGAGGGAAAATATCATGTAACACAAGAGCAACCCCACCCTCGCAGATAATGGGCATTGCGAGGAGATAGCAGCATTCCCTGTCCGAGGACCGCAGGATACAGAAAAATGGTGCAGGGAACCTGGCGTGGGCACACAGAAATTGCATTTGCCCAAGGAACTGGTGACACATTCAGGGACACCATACAGCAGGCACAAACATACGTGCACTCCACAGCACAGCTATGCACAAGGAAATGGCGCCTTGAGAAGGCTGGCAAGACTAGGTACAGAATCACGGACCAGAAAAGGTCCCACAGAGACAGTGGAACGGACAGTATCTGAAGGCACACGCACAGGGTACCCGGCCGCAAAGGCGGTGCACCCCCCGAAACTGAACGAAGATGGGGGTGACGGGAGAGGTGAATGGAAGGAAGGGGACATCCCTGATGGGAAGCAAAAGACCCCGCTAACGCCTGCAGGTCAGCTGAAATGGTGCTGAGCACGACCACCTCCAGACCAATGCATCAGCCCCTGGTGGGTTCCGGACACGCTTAGAGCGCCAGTGAGCATGCCGACTGGGCGTGGAAGAGGTGCATGAGATAAAAGGAGGTGAGGCCCAAAGGCGACGGCGCCAAAGCAGAATCAACAGGGCCAGTGTAACACTGACAGCCCTACGGAAAACCTAAGTGCCCCAGAGTTGAGAAGCTGTGGGATCAGAACAGCAGACTGGGCATAGTAGTCCTGCACACCAAAGACTAAGTACACACTGCAGACAGGGCCACAAGGAGCCCTGCACCTGAGAAGCTAAGGCTGAGGGCCAGCACGAATACCAATATGCTACGGCTACGTCTGCAGCCAGTGTAACATACGGGCAGGACTTGGAGCGCTGAGCACAATGGCTCTCAAGGGTGGTAAAGGTAAAGGCAAGCAGCCAACAATGGACAACAATGGACATCTTTACCACAACACAGCAAGCACCGACCACGCCTGCACAAGCCACTGCCAACACAGCGGAAGTAGGGCGTTTTCTCCCTCCTGTGCCCTGAGTACTGGTGAAGGCCAAAAACGGGCAAGATGTGGGGGTGCCTGAGATCCAGGGATGGAACTGGGCAACAGTTGGGATGAGGGAGGGAAGAGAGGGAGTTGGGAATTGAGTTGGGGCAGGGAAGGGAGCGGGGAGGGAAGGGAATGGGGGAGGTTTGGAAATTTGAAGTGTTAATAGTTGAGGGTAGTTTTTGTTGGGGTACGAGCCTGCATGAGATATCTCTGGCATACTGGTCAGGAGGTGGGAAAGCACGAAAGGAGGCGGGGATAGGCTAGAACATGGGGGACCTTAAGGTAATTTCTTGGAATGTCAGGGGGCTCAATAGCTATCTAAAAAGGAATAAGATCATGATGTACCTGAGAAGGAAAAAAATAGATGTAGCCCTACTGCAAGAGACCCACCTCACAAAAGTTAAATTGGAGATGATTCAGAAAAAGTGGGGAGGTACTGTTCTTGGAGCAGCATATTTCACCTACGCCAGGGGAGTGATTACGTGGATAGCACCGCATGTCCCATTTCAACTACTACAATCCATTATTGAAGCGGATGGGAGGTTGGTGGTTATACGGGTCCTGGTGGAAAACAAAGAAATATGTATAATTAATACATACGCCCCAATCCAGGACACTGTTACATATTTTAAGATTTTAAGACCCTATACAGAAAATTGTGTCCGCACATGGGGGAGGCGGTGATCTGGGGAGGAGATTTTAACTGCACATTAAACCCGAAGCTGGACAGGTCGAATAACAAACAAGATAGGCCAGCCATCGCAGCTAAGGCCCTGCAGACCCTGCTTACGGAATTGCAGCTAGAGGATACATGGAGGGTGCGCCATCCACAAGATAGACAATACTCGCATTACTCCTCTCCACATAACCTGCACACGAGGCTAGACTACATGTTCGCCACGCAGGAAGTGGCAGCAGATGTACTACAGACAGAATACAAGGCGAGGGTCCTATCGGACCACTCGCCATTGGTTTTAATATGGCAATATCGTCCCCCAGGGGCCAAGATACCAACCTGGCGACTCAGAGCTGAAGCACTCAAAGACGTAATGTTTAGAGAGGACTTAAGAGAAGAAATTGTACAGTACTTTGAGATTAATACTGGGAGCATGGAGTCGGCTGGTACGTTATGGGAAGCCTTTAAGGTGGTGGTGAGAGGGGTAGCGATAGCCAAATCTAAAGGGCTGCAGGGGGGCATACTAAAAGAATTGCAGAAGGCCGAAACCAAACTAGAGACAGCCTTAAGAAGAGGGGGCGGCACGAAGGAGGAGGCTGAAATCATAGGCCGACTGCAACAGGAATGTACAGAATACTGGGAGAGGTTATGCAACCTGAACTACGAAAAATATATAGAGAGGCAGCATGCGGGGGAGACAAGCCTGAAAGGATGTTAGCATGGCTGTACAAAAGAGAGACCCCCAGACCCACGACAAGCACAATAATAGGGGAAGAAGGGCAACTGATAGACACCCAAGAGGGCATCAACCAAGAGTTCCTGGAATACTATAGGAAAGGATATAGGGATGAAAAAGGTAGTTATAACTGAGAAATAATTGATATGCTGGAGGACATAGGATTGCCATGGATTAGCGCAGCTGGCCGTGAGGACCTAGATACCCTGATTACACTAGAAGAGCTGGAAGAGGTGGTGGTACAACTACCCACTAGTAAGACCCCGGGTGCGGATGGGCTCCCCAGCGAATTCTATAAGATGTACAAGAACAAGGTACTACCCCCGCTACTTGAAATGCTAAATGAGGCATTCAAAATAGGGAGGTTGCCAGAGTCCCTAAGAGAATCAATAATCATTCCTCTTCCAAAACCCAACAAGCCAGGCAAAGACAGCAGATCGTTCAGACCGCTATCGATGCTAAATCAAGATAGCAAAATACTCACAGCGGTATTAGCAAATAGAATGAAAAGGATAATTAACAAATTAATACACCCTGACCAAACAGGGTATGTTCCGCGCAGGAACATATCCGACAACCTCAGAAGACTCCACCGGGTTATAGAACACACAAAAGAGAACTCGGAAGAGATGGCGATTGTATCACTCGATGCGATAAAAGCCTTTGACTCTGTCAAATGGCCATGGCTGATCGCGGCTTTGTCTCACTATGGGATAGGTCCAGGGTACCTCAAATGAGTCAAATTACTGTATAGCGCACCGCTAGCCAGAGTCAAAACTGGAGCAATCATATCCGAAAGATGGCAACTGAGCAGGGGCACTAGACAAGGATGCCCATGGTCTCCGATGCTGTATATTTTAGCACTGGAACCCCTGGCAATATACCTGAGACAGCAGTACGAGATAATAGGGATTGAAATAAAAAGGGAGCCGCACCTAATCTCGCTATACGAAGATGACATGCTGCTATACTTACGATACCCTGAAGAAAACCTCCAATATATTTTGGAAGTGATGGAGCGATTTTCGTCGCTATCGGGTATAGCGGTGAACCCCAGAAAATCATGCATATTCCCACTACAGAGGTATGTAGTGACCCCAAGCGATAAATTACTGGTCTTGCAAATACCATGGGAGCCGCAAATGTTTAGATACCTGGGGATAGACATTTACCAGACGGTAGAGGCGGAACATCAAAACAACACTGAAAAAGCGGTACAGAAAATTGAAAATAGCATGAGGTTCTGGGCCAAACTTCTCCTGGCAATGATGGGAAGGGGGGTGCTGCCGAAGATGGTGGTATTGCCGAGACTATTACACCTTTTTGGAAACATACCATACCTGATACCAAGGCGATTCTTCTTGAAGCTACAGAGCATATGCAGGGGTTTCTATGGCATGGGACGAGGAACAGAATTTCTCTTTGGAAGTTGCAGAATATACATGATAAAGGGGGTATAAAACTGCCGAACTACGAGATCTATTACTTAGCAAGTCAGCTGCAATATGTGGCTAAATGGCTGTCGGAAGACCACACCTCTGAATCAAGATTGCTGCGACTAGAATGTGCCCCGTTCTTCCTAAGAGAAATAATATGGTTGCCCAAAGCAGAGATAAAAGAGCGTTCAAAGATGCTGATATTGGGATGGGAGATATGGCGGAAAGCTTGCCAGGTCATGGAAAACCCGACACGGTGCTCACCCCAAATACCGCTGATTGCACTAGCCGGAAAGGATAAGCAATTAATTAAGACAATTAGGAGGCACTGGGAATCGGTGGGAATTGTAACAATGGGAGATATGTGGCAGGAGGGGGAGATCAAGACATTTCTAGGGCTGGTCGAAGAAACGGGGTTGCACGAGGGGCAGTACATCACATATAACAGAATGATACAGCGGATTAAAAAAACATGGTCAGAGATAACATTAGAAGAGCAACCTGATGCCACCATAGAGACGATATATGATATTGCAGAAGGAGGGCAAACAATATCTAGGCTATATGAACTTCTGATGACCAAAGTGGGGAAGGAGGTGACACAATTGAGACAGGATTGAGAAGGATTGAGAAGAAGAGTTGGGCGAACCAATGAATGATCGGATGTGGGAGAGGTACCTTAAAAAAATATCTAGGAATGCTAGGTTACAGCAAATACAGCTATATATAACCCATGCAGTATATATGACTCCCCAAAGAATAGCCAAATTGAAGAATGCTTGGATGGCAAACCTGCCCAGAATGCGGAGAAGACAATGCGGGGATGAAACATATGTTTTGGGCATGCCCTGAAATTAGGACATTTTGGGAGGAAATAGCCCACCAGCTTGATGAGAAGGTGATTAAATTAAATGTTGAATGAGCGTGGGCATGCCTGATAGGAGAATTCCCTAGGCCACGCCAACTAAAACATGTAAGTAAACTAAAGGACTTGGCATATATACTTGCCAAGCGCAGGATAGCAGTGAGATGGAAAGCATGTAACAGACCTAGAATAGAAACCTGATGGAGTGATCTACAAAAATGGACTGAAGCTGAAACAGCAGTATGGCACGAAACCGGGAATAGAGGAGGGGAGGAAGAGGCAGAAACCATGACAGCCTGGAAGCATTTTGTGGCCACGCTATATGGACCCGCCCAAGACTGCTCAACCGACCAGGACTCAGAGGAGGAGACAGAGAGAGGAATCTCTTAGCAGGAACAGGTGCAGAGCGATACATGGAGCAGCCTTGAATGGGGGAGGGGGGCAGCAGACCTGGAAGTGCAATATAAATCTTGAAATGCTATAATGTGTGTTGTAAGTTTGTTGCATTTGTTTGGCTGTAATAAATAATAATAAAACAATGTTTAAAAAAAGAGATGGAAGGAGTCAGGAGGCGAGTGAGAAGGAGAGGAAGATGTGGGCACTGAAGGCAAAAAACTGAGTCAGGCAAAGTGTCTCGAAGGCACATTCCAATGCATGTATACATTTACTAACCATTGGGTAGAGTAGGGACAGTCTGGCAAGTCCCAGAGTGTGTTCAGATAGAAACGGCAAATGGCCTTTAGGACTTTGTTAGGGAGATGTCTCCAAATGTGCTAATTTTCCTTACCGTTTGAGACCTCAAGCAACTGGATTTATAGGATTTGATGTTTTACCTGGAAAGAGTGTGAGCCTTTTTTTCCCACTCTTTCATGTATTTTGATGTGTGTTTTACTTTTGTGTTCTTTGGTTATGGAGTTTTAACCCAACTCCATAGGCATCAATTTTTTCTGTGTGTCACACAGCACCTTCAGTGCAGTGGCACAGGGTTGGCTTTTAGACTTCCCAAGGTTTAAATACCTTCTCTGTGATTGACTACTGTCTCCCAGAGCATGTAAAGTTAAATTGACTTTACTAGTTTGTTTAAATTTACTGACCCAGCACACCCTATCTTACTATAGAGTGCTGGAGGGGGTTGCCTAGCTTCCCCTGATTCAAAACACTCATGTAACAGTAAAATGTTACCCTTTCCTACTTTAAATGGCTGGTGGCAGTGGTTTAGATCAACTACCGTGATTTTTCCCGACCGCTAACGATAGCTAAAAATCGGGTCAGCCATGTTTTTCAATATGGTGCCCAAGACCTACCTGTAAAAACAGAATGTGGTCATCTTTTTTCACCATTTCTTTTAGGAAAAATCCTTCTTGTGTTTTTCTCTGCGCACCAAACCAGGTTTGGTCCCTTTGTTCGTTGGCCTTTGGCGGGCTTCAGTGCTGAAGCCCTCCTCTGGTGCCAGGGTGTCTGGGGTAGACAGGATGTGAGGGAGGTGCCTGAAACTCCCTGTGCTTAGTCTCCTAGGAGACCTGAAAGCACTTTGGCGTGACTGGCCGGCTGGCTGTGGGGCAAGGACAGCCACCCGGCTGTGTGAGTGACAGCCAGGATGGAATGAATGGGGGAAAACTGTTTAAAAGCCAGTCTCTGGGACTTGGAAAGCAGAGTTGACCACTGGAACGAAAGAACCGAAGACGAGCTGAAGGAAGAGGACTGCTGCAACTCCTGGACGAGCGGTGAAGCCCTGCTGCAGGTCCGAATTGCCTGAAACTCCATCAACAGAGAAGCCCTTCAAGGTGAACGTCTTCCCTTGAGTTTGGTGGGAACAACCAACTCGCAAGCCACCTGGACACCATCCTATTCTGGTCAAATTTTCATCAGAGTGCTGTTGAAAACCGGATAGCCAGAGGGAAGGAAACCAGCTTGTGGATTTTAAGGCACTCACACCTTAAACCGACGTCTAGCTACAGCTTTTGGCATCTTCCCTGGGCAGTGCAGGAACCTCCCAACGTCCTCCTTCTTGTCCCCACGACTGAAGCTCAGGAACAGCGAGATCTGCTCGAACTGCCGGGAACAACAACTCAGCTACAGTTTTCTTCATTGCCAAGGTACTGGGCAAACGCGGTCCGGAAATCTTTTCGGCCATCGAGAAAGTGCGTGAATCTTTCCTCAACTACGAAGGCTCGTCCTTCCCTAAATATTCGACAAACCTTTCACCTAGCCAAATCCTTTAAAAATCAGTGGCAAAGACTTAACCGTTACATATCACAACTGTGCTATCCTATACAAAAGACTCTGAACCATTGACTTTGGCCCAGGCCTATTCAGAAGAATTGCTGGTTGTATTTAACTGAAAACCTTTGCCCTGCCTATAAATGTATTTGGGCTGTCTATTCTCATAACCTTGTCTTTTCCCTCCTTTATTAAGTATCTGAAGTGCCCTTTTGCTCCCACTTCATTTTGGAGCTAAACTTGTTCATTTACTTACCGGTTGGATTTTTGTGGTGTATGGGTGTGTGATATTGAGCTGCTTATGCCAGAGTAATGTTTTATAACTGACTGAGTAAATAAATGTATATTCTTTTACTAAGAAACCTTGAGTAAGTATTTACTTAAATCACTGTAATGTTTGGACCTTTGTGTCACTTGTTCTACTGCTCGCTTAAACTCTTGAGATAAGTCTGGCTGCTCAGCCATCGCTACCACTTTACTGTGTAGTACAGGCTTGTACCAAAGGTGAAATTGTGCTTACACTTGTAGTCCTAATTACCTGTAGTGGTCCCTAAGGGTACTTCAGCTGATTCTGCCTAACAGTCTTCTTCCACTGCGGGAGTCATAACTTAGACATCAGGGATTAATAATCAGTATTTATTAACCTGGAGTAGGGATGTCTGCGTTAGGCAGGAAGGGATTTACTGCACAAGGCAGAGAGGAATGGCCATATGACCCACATAAATATGAATGAAAACTCTTGCACCGTCTTGAAGACCTGGAGTGTTTCTTGAGCCATCAGTGACACTACAAAGATAACTATATGTTTGAGAACTGCCGTGGCTCTTTTATATTTATAATATATCTTATTCAGAGCATATGAAGTAATGTTGAATATAAAACGTTTTTCCCTAACAGCAGTGCATGTGCCCAGCCATCTTCGATATAATATCATGAGAAAGAAATAAATTATTGGGATGGGAGATATGGCGTAATTATTATGAAGGCCTATATGCTTTCAGTGGACCGGATATAAAATGTGTGCATTTAACATGTTAGGAATTAAGCCTATCGAAGTAATAGATGGCAAATGTCAGTGTCCTCATTGCCAAGACTTGTTTTTGTCTGTTCTTCCACTGAATCTAATACAAAGTAACTTCACTTCCACTTATAAAAAAATATGGGGAGACTTCTAGGACCCAGGGAATTTGTTCTGCCATCTGGAAAGCCAAATCTCCAGCTTATATATATCTTTTCATATCTTTGCATTTTAAATGTGCAGTCTCATCCAGCATAGGGCTGGGGTGGTAACATGAGGGAAAGATCGGGTTTTCAGAATCACAGCATCAAAGTGCAAGTTGAAACTTTGGCATTAGGTCAATTGTTTATAGTTTACCATCTGTTAAGATAATGGAATGCTTCATAAAGAGGCCATCTCAACTGTTCATATTAATCATTAACTTCAAAGGAAGCCTTCACATGCAGAGTTCAACAGAAATAAATCTGACCGTTTTGCATGACGTTACTTGGTACTTAAAATAAATTATTTTGGCTCCAACTTCCCAGAGCTTAAGTTTAGATCAAAATAACATAGCTCTGAGCACGTGAAAGCGTGCCCTAAAAAAACCAAAACAAACATGATACATCAATATGTATTTATAGTTATTAAATTATAAAAATAGTAATAATTCAGTCGATTTTCATCTTCATGTTGTGTATGTCTGAATGCAGTGCAATAGTGCGGTTCTGAGAATTCATATTTTTATAATGGGAAAAAATATACCAAACGTTGGGACTTGTTTGTTGAACAGAAAAGATGTGTATTCAACACTACACTGCATCTATCCAATGTCACATGTTATTGAAAGTTACAACACTGCATCAGTGACAGTAAATCAGTTTGAAATTAAAAAAACACCCAAAAAAGCAGCAACACGTGTTTCAACCCGCTTAGGTCATCCTCAGGGCGCAAAAGTAATGAAGTACTGGGGTACAAAAGAATCATTTTTAACATGACAATTTATGCATTGTTTAAAGACAAACTGGGTTAGTCCAAAATAAAAAAAAATAAAAAAGGAGGAAAGGAGGGTTGATAAGAACATAGAAAAGGGAAGAAAAGGGAGAAAAAACAAGAAAGAACACCTATATTAGAAAATATAATTGTAAAACCATATTGGAAACAGAAAATGAAATTGAAACAACATCAAAAAACATGAACTTATTTGAGAAATCAAGCATTCATATTTCTATCGCAATACATTTTGGATAGTTGTAGACCAATACATATGTTTGTACGGACATCCGATCTGTGCCAGGCTAAATGGTGTACTGAAAATTAGGATTAGAAAATAAGGATTTGAAAATATGAAAACGCTCCTTCACCCATGACACTAAGATATATATACACGATTATAAAGAAAACTGGAAAGCAGGTACCTGAACAACCCAAGATAGTGATTAGCTTAGAAATATTATTCCACTCTGCGTGATTTGCGGAGGCTCTTGTTTGGATTGTCCTATCCGTCTAGAGGAATAGTATATATATTTCCATATATTTCCAGAATTCACCCCCTTTCCTCACTACTGCTGCACACCACCACATATATACACTTTTCCTCTTTCTTTTGGGTTTGCGCACAACCAGAATTAGGATATTCTCACTCCAATTACCTTTTGCATCTATATTGTATAGTGCCACCAACGTCACATGTCCAAATATATGAACAACCTATGAAATGATGGGGTGTATTCAATGGGAGTGTCAACCTGTTAAGCAATCGAATGGGAAGATTTCACCATTAAAAGATTGTGATCTAATATGAAATAGTGTTGGAAAAGTAGGGCCTATATAAGAATAAACACACAGGAAGTAGGGAGTGAGCTCTGGGATTCAGAATCCTGCCAAAAGGGGAACCTCTGTCTAACTGGATAAGCGCTGAGTTCGGATGACCACTTGAGGGATGACAGAGACCAGGGGCCTTGTCCAAGAGGAAGCCTCGAGCAGATTTTACCTGTATTGAGACCTTATTTCCAAGAGGTGGTAAGAGAGCAGAGGGTGGAATGGAGAGGTTACCTGTATGCTGTCAGGGTCCATCATGGCTCTGTACCTTATAATAGTTTTCCAAAGGTGTGTATAAAAAGTCCCAATTCAATTAATTAGATAGATGCCCTTCAGTGTCATTTCTATGCCAACTCCTTAGAATTGGTGCAACTGGGAGGGGAAGCAAGTACTAAAAGGGACTGATTTCAAAGCGGCTTGAGATTTGTTTTAAATGAGAACAAATAGCATTTTTCTATGCTGGATGCACGGTTAAATAGATAGCTTTTTTATTGCTCTGTGAACATAGTATTTTACATAACGTAGCCAGGTGAATTCAGTCCCATGTTTTCACAGGTATAGCGAACAACTGGGGTTCTGAACCAAGGCACTCCATAGCCTGGCAGAGAATGTATAAACCAAGACCTGTGAAGGCCTAGTCATATAAAAAGAGAATATAGAAATGAAAGTGAGTTTAGCTGAACCACTTCCATTCCATGCATTTTTTAATGACCAATAAAATCTCACCAATCACATTGTCCAGGAGTTGGGATGATCCAGGATTAGATGCATCCAAAGAGGATTTGGGGTTTAAGGCGGCGGGGGAGTTGTCTTTTGAGAAAACCGCAATTTTTGGTTCATAAATTATGTAAATGAATTAATATTCTGTGCATTCAAAATTGATAACACAGCTTCTCTAAATTCAAGCATCTAGATTTTGACGCAACCTTCCATAGCTTGTAGTTCACTTACATGCATATGCTAGAAATCAGCCATGCCACATTTGCACATGGGAACACATTACTAATGGGAAAAACATAGCAAATGCAAGAAATGTGAAATGCATTTTTCTGTGTAATCTTTTTCTGATAACAAGACTTGTACTTGATATTGGAAAAAATAAAAAGCTTTCAAGAATTGACATTAAATTAAAGCATTAAATTAAAGTAAAGTGATTTATGCTGTACAGGAGTAGCACAAGTGCAACTCATATTAGCTAACAAGTGGCATGTTAAGATCAAACTGCATTGTGCTGCTTAGAAATAGAGACCTAGATGTAGATAAATTTAATTTTGTATGCTATAAAATTAGTTCGAATTTTCCAGGCTGGTTTATTTTCTTTTGTAGCCAGACGCCTTATTTTTGCAAGGTATTGTGGTGACTTCTCCATCATAAAGTTTGGGGACCACATTTGTTAATTTGTCATCAAAACATATATCCACCATAAACCTTACAGCACTAAGCTGACACTATATGATATCCAACAACGGTGACAATATAATTGTGTGACCTGAATAGCCACCATGTCACAACCAGGCTTACTTTTACAGTTTAAAGTGCCACCAGCAACAGAACTTTGCCTTCCAGCAGCTGGCAGGAAGTCACAGGTGACGTGTGAACCTGATCTTCTCGCCACTACAGGACTACTGCTGGGGGTGTCAGGAGACTATCCCAGCAAAGGCACATGCACTATACTTCTGGTGTGGAGCATATTGAAAGGGGGGTCTGATTCACAGGCCTCCCTCGTAAAAACATATTTATCTGCATCATTTTATTACTGGAAACCAAAAAAGGTTCAGGATAACCTTCACCGGATGGCATTCTGTCCCAGTCACCATATGTAAGGGATAGTTTCCCATATGCTGCCATCATAATTGCTGGGTCTGAGACTCAATGGACTAATGTATTCACTAGAATGATCTAGGTCTCACTTCATAGTCACAGGTGCAAATCCTGGCAGGTGCACTCAGCGCTTAATTTTTCTGAGTTTGACATAAGTACCATTGAGTTGGGCAATAATAAACATATATTATTGGTCTTAATCACCAAAGTATGCTCTAAAAGTACATCCTTATGTGTCATATGCCAAGTGCAGCCTCCATTTCTTCCTAATGGATGGCTGCTGATTCACTATATGTAAGGTATAGCTTTCCAGGTGCTACCATTGCATTTGAAATACAGCCACAAATGCCTCAATACTCTTATTGTATGTTGGTCCCCATTGTAATAGCCTTTTAGATGCTACCATCATATGATTAAATAATGGCCTAATAATGCCACCAACACCGCTTCTAAAATTATTTAGAGCCTCTTGGAGCGGAGGGAGGTGTTCATTAATTTGTTTAAAGGACCTCCCAGGTACCATTAAATAAACTAATGTATATATGCCTAAAGTGCTTTTGAGGGTCCCTTTGTAAATGAAAGAAATACTGAGCCTACAGAAACCTGTATTTCTATTTATGAGACGCCAAACAATTTAAGCATGTTGAGCAACATTTATTTTGAATCCAACTTGTGTGCATATGTGACCAACTGGCTTCTGCCTTGAAAGAGTACAAGGTTGAGTAAAGGCTGAAGAGGCTACACAGCCCTCACAATTCTACAAACCTAGGGCCACCACGGTCGTAAAGATGAAACAGACACAGTTAAGAGAAGGCAACACTCTCGAGGGGTGTTAATGTGGTTCAGTATCAACCCAAAAATTGCAGTATAAGAGTCCAAAAATAAAGGAATGCCAATCAAGCTTATATACAAAAATATTTAAAGAAACACACAATGTACAATAATACCTCATTAGAAAATACTGGAAAACCCCACCCCTGTAGAAAGAACACAGAATATACACAATAGCAAGATGCAACACTCTAGGTAATGTGAAAAGGGCAATAAAAACACAATGTTCAAAAGATATGTTCTTGAGCTGCAAAATGGAATGAATGTGACCTCACCTGTCTCATGGGCCTAAAATGGACCAGGGAGGCAGATGTCAGTCAATAATATCTTTGCAGTGTCTTGGCGGTTCGACAACAACGAACCCAGCTCCTGGGTGAAATGTGGCAGACCCAGAGGTCCAACAGCAAGCAGATGTCAAAGCGGGCCTGAACTGAAGAAGGCTGCGGTTTGAACCATGTGGATCGTGGAAGTCATCGGGTTCAGTTCGGAAGTCAAGGTTTGATGCACGACATTCTGATGATGGGATGTGCAGGTGATTCTGTTCGATGTGGAGGCTCAAAGGGCGCTGTAAGGAAGGCATGTATCAACAGTAAGACAGTCACAAGTGACCACAATTCAACAGGGTTTATTGAACTTTAACAAGGGTGTGATAAACACCTATCTAAACCTAAATCTACAGATGGGAGCAAGCTACGACCATCAAATAATAATAATGCAGTCCTAGTGGAGCCTCGTCAAAATAAAAGCCCTATACTAAAAATAACTATTGCCAATCCTTTCCGCTAAACATACATAGTGAGGGGTACTGTTCATGAAAAAGAAAGAACTGTTCACAAAATAATATGTCAGGATGTTGAGGCCACTGGCTTCTCTTCCCCACGTTTTCAGCACAGGACAAGGTGTTTCACTCGAGCAAAGCATACACTCTGGATTCTTCGGCACAAGGACACAGTTCCATTACCAGCATCAGGCCCTCTCTTGGCTTTCCAAAAGTCTCTCGACTCAGAGAGCCTGATGTTTCCTCTTTTCAGGCTGGTTTGGTATCAGTCTCTCCGACTCACCGGCTGAGTTGTCTTTACTGGATCTGCTTTGTTGTAGGATCCAAGGGCAGTACCACGGTGGCATCCACTCCTCCCCGCCTTGTTTATCGACATGGGAGAACCCCGGGTCCCTCTGACACACAATGCAGGTTTATTTTCCGGTTTTAGGTTTCTTACATTCCAAGGTTCACAAAAGTAATGGTCTGAAAAGCTCAAGGGAACTTCCCTCCTTGCAACCCTCTCTGGTCTTGCCGTCTTTCTTCTTGTATTAAACTGCCATCTTGGAACCAGTGTTTCCTCATGTGCTTTGCCTTACTCAGGGTGTGCTTCTGTGCGCCGCCTTTTATCCGTGTGGGGAAGTGTGTCATGATGCCCGCTCCCGGGGAGCCGGTTCAAGCCCTGCGTCCCCAAAAGCGGACATCCAGTCCCCAAGGAAGGACCCAGCAACCCCATATAGGGGCCCTTTGGACAGTGTCCTGGCGCCTATGGTGCCAGGCTCATAAAAGACATGCTAAATCCGCATCCCAGAGACATCTCGCCGACAATCCTGAAAAGGAAGACTTTTATTTTAAAAGCTCATCGCGTCGATCGCTGCAGCGCCGCATTCCACTCACCTTTACAGGGCGCCTCCATGTTCAGCAGCGATCATCCGGATTCGCAGTCACGCCCCAGCGCCTAGGGAGAAAAAGACCAGAACAAAAGGTGAGAGAGAGAAGGGAATAAGGAAAGCTAAATCTCCATGTTAAGACTTACCTGTTGATTCATTCCCTCTTTATTTCGGGTTAATTAGCGAATGAAAAGACATTACCAAAAAACGCTCATTAAAGACTTACCTGATTTCTACAAGGATTTCACCTCTCATCTCGGGTCGGTGCCTGTTCCCCGGCATTCCGTACCCCGGCCCCTATGGGGAAAAAGACACTAGCATTAGTACATTAATGCATGGACACAAGGGGAACCTCTTATCAAAAAACTTACCTGGAAGCCAAGCAAGTTTGGTTCTCACCAATCCGAAAATCCAGTGAAGTAACTGGATACCAATGCGCCCCTGCATCAGAAGCAGGATGGGGAGCTTGTCCTTCCAGACCCTAAGGTGAGACGCTACGAGGAATCACAGAAGGGTTTCGAGGAGGGTGAGAGGGGAAAGAGGGAGGCTGATTGCATTACCCCGCAGACAGTTAATCCCCTATTTCCCCTACAGAAGGATACTTCTGCGAGCCAGACAAGCCATATTTGGGGGCCCGGTCCAGTCCGTCTTCCGAACCCTGCGCATCACCTTAGAAGAGGTCACAACAGCGCGAACCAGGCCAGCCCCTCCGTGGTAGTCAGGTGAGCGTTACAAAGTGTGATGAAAGTCAGGTGTGTGTAATGATCAGTAATTGCCTGACATTGCCTGACCATTGTATTGGACATGTCAGGTACACGGCTCTGGTATTAGTCCGTTTTCGCTCTTGGTGAGCTGTCTGTGAGAAAGTGTTTGTGTCGGGAAAGGGGGGTTGAGTTTCCAGGTATCCTATCTGGTAGGATGAGGAAAAGGTGTTACAGGAAAGGGGATACCACGTCTCACCTTCTGGTGTGCCACTTACACTCCTCAAAGACCCCTCATTCCAGGTGATCCTCGCGCACTGTCCACCCCCATGAACTGGATGTAAAAGCGATGGCCATGTCTTGGCCACCTGGATGACAGATTCCGGGGACTAGCGGGTGAGACACATTCAGGTTTCTCAGCGCAGTTTGGGAAGAATGCCAGTATCGGTATGATGGCGAACGTGTTTGATGATAAAGAAGCTGGAGGTCTGAACAGCGGTTTGGGCAGTACAGATGCAGCTGTACGACATTCAAGCCGAGGCAATGACGCACTTTCAGATGGAGCAGTTTGAGTGCCAAAGGCAGCTCTGGAGGATCCTGGTGGTTCGATCTATGTGGACTACTCTTGACTCACATCCCACAGCGGTTCAACAACAAAATAGCAACAACTATGGCTGTCTTGACCCTCAAGAACTCTGAGTCCTACTCCAGGGTCTCAGGCACACGATGTGCCATTTCTCAGACTACCAAATACAGTGGTGGCTGGCACACACACCTTCACGAGTCATGCAGCATGGGGAGTACCTGGGCAGTATTGTGGCTAGCAGAGATGCAGGTCTTGTTCCAGCAGCAGTTCATCACCAATGGTCCCTGGGGAAGGTTAGTGAACAGTGCATGCTCCTGCCTTGGAACACCGGACTTCACCTCACAACTGAAGGACTTTGGATAAGACTGCTCTCCCAATAGGGTCCAACCAACTCTTCTTGAAGGTTTGGATTCCAGAGATGATTCAAAGAAGTGGTGGGATATTGGCTTAGGTTCATGCTATTCTGCTTACGGGGGCCACCCCCTGTTATTGGAACAAGATTAATTTGCTGTCTGACATCACAAAGTGCTTTGTACTACATGAAGTGGAACGGACAGGAAGGAAAGATAGAGGCAGAGAGAAACAAGATGGTGGAATCTTCCTCCAGCTGTACAGCTCTCTCTATACTAACCCCTCCCTTCTCAATAGAAACAAAGGCCACTTGATATGGAGCACCCTGGTGTGAGGCTACTCCGTTTTGCGGATGGGTGTGCCCTTTCATTCCTATTCCCAGGATAGCTTCCTGTGAAGTGGCTGTCTTTCTGTGGAGGGTGTTACCTGCCCTCACAAAAGAACAGACTGGCAACCCCAAGGCCACAGTCTTGCTGGCCCGCAGAATGACAGCCTGGTGTGGAAAATACACAGAACGCTTCCACAGCTGAACTGGGCTCCCGAGGCTAACACATGTGTGATATCAAATTGATGTGGCTTGGATAACTATTAGAGATGCTTGCCACCATATGTTAAACTCAGATATAGCTTGTAGTTACAGTTTAACTTGCTACCAGGACAGCAATCTCACAGTTATGTAGCTTTTGAAACTGAGACTTGGCTGACACTGCAGCTGTCAAATGTGCACCTGTGACCTCTACACCTGCTCTGTACCACTAGAGAGCAGGCGCTGTGGATCAGGCTACTCATGCATCTGGGCACAGGTGTACAGATGTACACTATGCTTTTGGCATTAAGCTTTTGAAAGGGAAATCTGATCAGCAGATTTACCTTCTGGAAATGGAATTACTCACATCATTTTAGTCACAGCATAGAAATGGAAAAATAGTTTTTCTAATGTGAATGAGCCGCATTTTAAGCAAGTTAACTCTGAATTCCAAAGGTTCCTAGATCCTCATTCATGGTAGGGCAGGCTCCTGCAGAGCTCTAGCCAGTTCATGTTCATTTTTTCAAATGACCTTTTAGGCTCCTTTGAACATACCCTCTTTCCTACGTCTAATGGGCCTGGGGGATCACTTAAGAAATTAAAAAATGCTAACAGCAGTACGGAATGCAGAAGTTCAGAGTAACATTTCGATACATGATGAAATAGGACAAATATAATTTCAATGTACACAGGCCACTCTCACTACTAAAATGACTATTTAGAGCCTCCATCGCTCATGCTCGTCCCCAGCTTTTACTTGCACACCTCCCTGACTTCCTTACCAGGCTCACACATTCTATACATTCTAGGCTAATGAGAATCGAGGGAAGGCTGAGTGGTGAGTTAGCAGGGGACAAATGGGATAGCGGGGAAAGACACAAGGGTAAGGTGAGGACAGGCATGTCAAGCGTGGGTGACATGGGGATATAGGAGGGGAAAATCACAAGGGAAAGGAGAGGACATACATGGCAAAAGGGAAATCTGAGGTCAGGAAACAATACTGTTATTTAGGATCTTGCGCTGAACGGGGGAGTCTTCACTTAAACACACTCTACTAAAGTGAGAGATCCTGAATGTCAGCACTAATGGTCCACTGCCATCTGCTGGCTCTGTCTTAGATTGGTTATTCTCCCCCTATTTCTCTTCTTTGTCCCCCCTAAAAGATGTTCTGCTTAATGCAGCGACTGGAAGAGTTAAGCCACATTCTTGTTTTTGACTTAAAGTGGGTCGGGAGGTCTAAGGGGGTGAAATTGCTACCGGTTTATACTGTTTCCGGAAAAAAGGGAACCCCTGGGAACTTAAAGCAGCAACATCCATTGTACAGCCTTAGCTAGAGGCCTCCACTGAGCCACCAAGACATGTGCACCCACAGAGGCGCACACTGAAATATAGAGGCATATTCTAAGCGCTCCCAAAGAGGGACACTGACTTGGCATTGACACATCTTGAGCACCCACATAGAGCGACACCCACTACGCACTCGGACCAGAAAATGTCAGGTGCATCACGGATTCAGAAACTTAAAGATAGATAACTGACAATCAGGGCACAAACATTGCAAATATGGGCATTTATAGGCAGCATTCCTCACTTAATAAACCTATACAAAGGTGTTCAGTAGCAGCACTAGTGGATAAGGACGTTTCTGGCCATGCACACACACTTCCAGAAGACCAGCTGCAAGTACTGATAGCGAAACTAGCTTAGTTCATTACGTCTTCAACCTTAAAGCCAGTGCTTTGGGCTTATTTTTGTAGGGCCGTGTGCTTGGATGGAAATTCAGGGGCAAAGACAGAGCAAGCACAAGGAATGGAAAGCCTGGAAGACGACACAGGTCCTCATGCTCATGAGAAGGTTACAGTCTTCACTCACCACATGAGCTGTCATGACAGGATACCTACGATAGCCAGGTTATTTGACAAAGCTCCTCCAGAAAATTCAGCAGGGGCTAACAGTTACTTATTTCTTTTTTTTTTTTTTTATTACTTTTAATCAATAAGAGTTTTACAATAGAAAACTTTTCATTTTCAGTGCAAAGCTCTAGTAGCATCAGTGTTGATAAGAACGGGAGAAGTATTGTATTGTATTGAATTGTATTAAGGCCGGAACTGGTCGAAGGTCGTTGGACGGACCGATCAACCTGAGGACGGTCGGCTGAGAAGTTCAGTGTTTATATGGATCAACATTTTGTAGGTGGCCAGCAGCCACGAAGGTCTATCTCAGGCCATCAATCTAGACCAACAAACGTCCTGGTCGCTTAAAATGTGCTCCGAAAAGATCTTCGTCAGGTAGACTGTTCGGATCCTGGCTGTGCGAGGACATGCTAAGAGCAAATGCCTAATCGATTCTGTTGCTCCTGGCGTTTTGCAGAATCGGCACTCGTTCGATGGGGACAGCCCTCTGATTGCTAAAATTTCGTTAGTTAACAGGAGATTTAGCCGCGCTCTCATTATTAAATCGTGAGCGTGTCTAGAAGGGAACTTTTTGATGTACGGTTGTAAGTCGTTGAATCTTCTGGTGTTTGGCGGGAGGTGCTAAGTCAGTTTGTTCTTTAGAGCTGCCTCGTTGGTTTGGATCCAGTCGATTTCTTTCTGTTTTTTTTTAATTTTTGTAGGGTTTCTGACAAGTGTCTCTTCGTCACACTCTGTAGTAGCCAACAGAGCCTGGTTTATTTTTGTCCAACGGTTTAGCATGTTGCTTTGGCCGTTTTCACATTCTTTCTTGATTAGATTGTAAATTGATGGATCAGGCGAAATTCTGGTTTTGCGATAAAGCATGAGCATGCTGGATTTCACTGTTCCCTCAAGTGATAGCAGGCTAAGTTCCTTCCTTATGACGGTCACCGAGGTGGAATTAGGGAGACCCAGTGTCCCTCTCCAAAACATCGCTTCCAGTCTCGGCCACACAACAGTGGGTAAATTCGGAAGGGCTTTGGCGCCGTAGGTCAAGGTGGGAATAAACTTTTTCTTGTAGAAGTCTACAACAGGAATTAGGGAGAAGCGACCGAATTTTCTGTTGATTGCTTTGGCTTGTGCAATCAGCTTTTTCGTTGTTCTTTTGAGTTGGGCTTGCATTGCCAGTTCATTTCTTGAGCCGTCGAGTGTCACTCCAAGGTATCTAAAGTCGGAGACTTTTTCGACCCGCTGCTTTTCCAAGAACAGAGCGTTTTTTTCCACCTTCTTTGGTTTTGTAGACAGGATCATAAATTTTGTCTTTTTTCGTTTATCTCCAATTTGTTGTCAGCCATGTATTCCGAGAGTTTCTTTAGTTGACGCTGCAGGCCCACGAGAGTGTGGCATAGGAGGACCAGGTCGTCTGCGTATAGGATTCTATTCACATGGGTGTAGCCCAACTTTGGTGGGAAGCAGCGGACTTCTTCGAACGTTGTTTGCAGGTCCCCCAGGAAGGAGATTAATAGGGGCGGGGCCAAAGGGCACCCCTGTTTCACCCCTCTGGCGGTTGGAATCGCTGGGGACAGGAGGCCGTGTTGGTTTAATCTTACTCGCATGGTGGTGCCGGTGTACAGTGCTTTGATCAGCTCCAGGATCAGGGTGGGGCAGCCCCAAGTTTCAAGTTTCTGCCAGAGCCGCGGGCGCTCCACTTTGTCGAACGCCTGGGTGAGGTCGATGAAGATTAGCTAAAGTCGCGGTCCACCCTCCTACACTTTCGTGAGCATCAGTATGTTGGCTGCTGTGCCCAGTCCTTTTTTGAAGCCTGTTTGTAGGTAGTCGTGGCAGCCAGCCGTTTTGGCCCAGTTGTTGAATTCTCTCAGAATGAGAGAACCAAACACTTTACCAATACAATCCAGAAGGGCGATCGTCCTATAGTTTTTTGGATCTTCTTTATCTCCCTTCTTGTAAATTGGAACGACTGTGGCCGTTTTCCATGATGGAGGAATAGATTGTAGTTGGGCACATCTTTGAAAGATTTTACTGAGAAGAGGGGCCCATTCTTCCTCGAAGGACTTCAGGTCATCGTTCGAGATGCCGTCCGGGCCTGGGGCTCGGGAGTTTTTAAGTCTCTTAATTTGTGTTGTGATGTCCTCGATGTCATCCACTCTGATCCATGGTAATGATGGCTCTGCCAGCTTCTCTGTTTGCTCTTCTTCAGACTTCTGAAACAATGCACTGAAGAATTTGACCCAGGTAGCTTCGCCGATGTTTGAAATAAAAGCAGTTTTTCCGTCGGAGTGTGTCGAATTCAGGAGGCTCCAGAACTCTCTGCTGTTGTTGGATACTATTGTTTTCAGAATTGCTTCTGAGTCCTGTTGATATAGGGTCAAGCGATAGTTTTTGAGCCAGTTTTTGTACTGTCGGCACCCCTCTGCTGCCTCAGTTATTGCTGCCGCAGTTCCTCTCACTTTAGCTTGTCGTTTTAGCCTTCTCATCTCCTTGCGTTTTAGCACCACGATGTTGTCAAATCTGTGGTGCGAGCAGTTGTGATTGGCTCTGTTGGTGGCCTTGACTTTGTATGTGACCAATAAAGGTAAGTAGTCGATCTGCTTGCTTGTCCCCCGTTCTGCCTGTGCCTGGTATTTGTGTCCTAGTTCTTTTATTACTTTAGCCAATATTTTCACTCTTGTTCGTTGGTTATTCGTGGAGAGCTGTGGCAACGCGTAATCTCTTTCCACCTGTGTTGTTGACCAAACTGTCACCAGCAAGTTGTGGTCACTAGCCGGCGCATTGATCACGTCAAAAGAATTTATCACTGCCAACAACGGCGTGGACACAAATATGTGGTCTATTGTGGCGTTCGCTTCTCGCCTTGCCCAAGTCGGCAGCCGTTTTGGGTCTGGAAAGGCTGCGTCCAGGTTATGGAGTTCACGAGAGTTCATCAAATTCGACCACTGGGCTTCTCTCTTCGCACCCGGGGTGTTCTTGTCCATACGGGAAGTGAGTTTGTCTGAGGACTGGCATGTGGCGTTGATGTCTCCACAAATCAAGAGGTTAGGGCTTAACTGGGCCGACAGTGCATCATCGATCGCTCTTTCCATTTGTTCCAGAAAGGATATGTCACTGATTCCAGCTGGATTCCAATACGTATTTATAATGATCAGTGGCTCCCGTAGTTGGTTGGCTGGGTGTTCTTCGCAATCAGTCTGAACTGCTTTGGTCATCAGGATGGAGGGACTGCTAAATAGCGTGGAGTCGAGTGAAAAGCCACAGCCTTGACGACATGCTGTCAATATTCCAGAGGATGGACGTCCTGTTTGTCCTTTTGTGGCCGGTGAGAGGATGATTTCGTATCCCTCCAATGTCGGGACCTCTGTGAGCCAGGATTCCTGTAGGCATAGAAAATCATAATCTCTTAGTTCAATGGCTCCTGGTCGCGTTAGATGCAAGTGTCCCCTGGTGTTCCATGAGCCTAGTCGGATGCAGGATCTCTCAGCTTTCTTGACGGTCGTGAAGGCTGAACCGGACTCATGGTGCTTGGATTGCTATTTCCTTGGTGCACCAATCGGTGCTTTGGATAACCACGACTCAGGACCCAGGACTAGGTTGAGTCTCGAGTTGCGCCTCAGCGAAAGTTGTATTTGGTCTGCCAAGATCGTTTTTGTAATCGTGAGGTCCATTTTTCTGTTATTTTGTTCTTGGCTTATTCTTGCCGGCGCTTTCTCGCCTCCCTGGTCCTTGTAGGCCTTCTCCTTAGTAGTAGTTTGTAATTCGTGTCTATGATTTGATTTTTCCCCTCTTGTCTCGTGCCGATGGTTTTTTGTGTACTGACGATGTTTTGACGAGGGGCTTCTCATTTCCAGAGCAGCTGAATGATCGCGTTTTGGGCTTGGTCGGTTGAACCGTGTTGATCTAGTTGATTCTATGATGTTGTATCCAAGTTTCAGCAAAGCTTTCGTTTCGGCTATCAGGAGACGAAACACAGATTTAGAAGCCACGTAGAGGTGTGAGAAGGATTTGTGCTGGATCTGGCTGCGGTCCACTATCAGCAGGTCTTTCGTGTTTATAGATCTGAGATTAGGCACGAAGCTCAGTAGTTCTAGCACCGCGCCTCTATTTATTATTCCTCGTCATCGTTTCCAGGGATCTGCTCCAGCTTTAGTATCCATTTCTTCCTTTCTGTGTTTTTTTCATCCTTGCAGTATTTTTCCGTCTTGGAGGTGAAGTGCGGCGCTTTCTGTTTCCAAGATTCTGTGCTAGGTCGAAGGCTTGTTTTGCTTGTGTAGTGCGGCTCTGCATAGGCAGAAGTATGACTTGGGAGCTTGGACGAGTGTCGATTTTCTTTCTCGTGTGGAGGGTTTGTGGACTCCTGGTTGCGCTTGCTCGCTGATCCCCTCGGGCTCTTTGCTTTCCACTGCACCCCTTTATTCAATTTCTTACAGAAATCCTCGAGTGTTAAGAATTCTGAGCTAAATGGTTCATCCTCAAAGTTGGTCCCCGTGCCCGTGTGTGTCTCCCTATGGACGTCTCTTGTTGCCATGAGCGGAGCACACTCGTTTTGTACTTGGGTTGGCTCTTCGTCCAGGTGTTGGCTCATGTTCATCATTGAGTCATCTTCAAGGAAGTCTTCAGCAGATTTGGGCGAGCTCGCCGCTGTTCCGGGTTTGGGGCTCCCACTTGTGATGAACAGTTTTTGGGCTGGGGTCTTCTGTCTCGTTTCTGCCCCCTGCTGTTTTTTATTTTGCTTAGTGGAAGGCTTGGCTTTCATAGCTGTTGTTGATGAGGGGGGTTCTTTCTCGATCAGATAACTGAGCACAGTTGAGCCTTTTGCTTTTCCAATTGACTGTTTAGAAAGTTGAGTTTGCTTCTTATGGGGTTTACTTGGGGCTTCTTGGGCTTGACTATTCTCTTTGGAGGTTTCACCGCCCAGCCCCTGCACCTGCTTGTCGAGGCCTGTCTGAGGTCTCTTTAAGTGCGGTTCTTTCTCTTGGTCCTGACCGATGTCACTGGTTAGATCTATAGTTATGTCCGTTTGCGTCATGGTGGATACTGCGTGCCTCTTTGAGACTGTTGTAGTTATGTTCTGCTCCGTTGTCAGGATTGGTATACTTGTCTCGGTAGGTAGATTGGGAGAGCCTTTATCTCTGGCCATGGTATAAGCCTCTAGAAATATCAGTTTGCTATACATCATGGCTTGTGTTGTGCTAAGATCTTTTAGGTTGTCACTCATGGCCTCGCATAGCTTCATAAAGGGCGCCAAAGCGATTGTTGTTGATGACATAATTGCCAGAATGTCTGCTTTTTTCGAGGGGGTTTCAGCGCCTGTATGGTTTGACGAAGTCGATGTTCTTGTTTTTGCAGGGGTTTCTAGCACTGTGTGCTGCTTTTTGGACCCTAGCCGGGTTCACTGCAGAGGCTCTTGCCGATCCCATATACCTTGGGATGTTGCTAGTTGAGGGTCCTGTTATTGGACTGTTCCATGTTTCCCTGCTCCCCTGATCAGTTGTGTCGCCGCCCGGGTGCGATTGGACTCTCTCAGGTGGAGGGGCAGACGGCCGCGGGCTCCTCGGGGTTAAGAGACCCTCCCCCTTACAAGGGCTCTTTTCACCAATGGATACTGTGGCTGTCCGTCTAAGTTCTGCTTGTTGGAGTGTGGGTTCACCTTTCTCTCGTTCTGCATCCGTGCTCGCGTCTGTTGACTCTGATGCAGGATCGATTTCATGTGACCCGTAAGTGTTAGGTGTGGGTTCCACCGCTTCCCCGTCCCTATGTGTGTCTTCCACCACTGGGCTCGGGTACTCTCCATTTCTTGTCTCTTCGGAAGTCTCTTCAGGGTCTAGTACGATCGCCTCTAGAGAGGAGACCTTTCCTAGGCCTTCCTCTTCGTTAGCTTGTGTCGCCCGGGCCCTTCCTTTTCCATGCTTGTCTTCCTGCGTTGTCCCGGGGCCGCCAGGATGCCCCGTCCTTCCTGCAGTCCCTTCTGAGGGAGGACTCATATGTGCGACAAGCTGCGCCTTAGTGGGCAATCTTGATGTATCGTCTATTCTCCGGCATTTCGCCTGCGGCCAGCAATCCTGCAATGCTTGGAGGATTTCCGTGTCTGACAGTTCCACAGTATTTCTACTTCTATGTGCTGAAGATGGCTTAAAGTAGTATTTTAGACTATGAGTTACTGGTGGTTTTCTTATGGTTTTAATCTCTGGTGTCATTTGCGGAGGTTGATCCCCCTCCGCTGCCTCTTGATTTTTGTATGGCTTCGCTCGAGGCCGTCTGCGGTAACCCGTGCCTTCCTTCGTCCTTGTTTTAGAGGCCCAAGAGCGTGCATTCTCATTTCTTTTTCTCTTGGCTTTGGCTCTGGATGGTTTAGATGTACCCAATCCCAGTTCTGTGGAATCAGCTGTCCCCTCTCCTCCTTCCTGGGAACCAGGCAGAAAGTCACTGTTAGTCCATTGGGCAGGGGCATGCACCATCGCCAGCACCGACAGTGCTGGCCGCCTGCTCTCTTCGCTGCCTGCAGATGGCGCTCCCTGCGTGTCGCTCGGGCGCTCCCCAGCTGCCAGCAAGCCAACCGCTTTGAAGTCTCTCCCCTCTCCTTCTCCCTCTTCCACCCTCTCCCTTGTTCGAACTTCAAGCCCGAGCCGACGCCATCCTCGGCTGGCGTGCTCGGCCCTCCTGACAGATCTTCCTCATGATCACGGACCTCTGCTGGGCTACCGACGCTTTCCTCTTCCATGCTCGGTCTCTCCGACGGCCAGGCGTCAGCTTCCCTGCTCCCCGCGAGCTCCTCCCCGGGCGACCGCCGCACCGCCACGGCCTCCACGAGGACCCGGGTCGGCGACCTAGGACCCAGAGAGGTGATATGCGGGCAGGTGGTCGTAAGGCGGGTTGGGGGCTGCGAGTTGAGGCTGCTTAGTGGAATGTTAACCGCTACGCCCCACAATGGCTCATGGCTGGTGCTGGCGGCTGGGGCAGTTTTGGGAGTTTTTGGTTTGGGACACTGAGCAGGACACGGAATGATTTCCTCCCCACTCGGTGGCCCTATGCCTCGCTCCTCGGCCCCTCCATGTATACTTAGGGGGCTAGGAGTAACTTTGCTGTCTCTGTAGGGGATTCCTTTGCGCTCACCTTTTTTTGCTGTAGCAGGTTTGAGGGCGAACGGCTGTCCAGTTGTGGCGCTCTCTGTGCCCCCTCGTGATCTCAGACTTTTCAGCCGGCCGCCGCAGTCCTCACCTTCTTCCTCCTGGCTATGGCGTGGTGGAGACGATGTTTCGCTCCTGGCGAGCCTGGCCGCCATGACTGCAGGACTGCACCTACTCGTCACCTACTCCGCTCCGCTGGGAAGTGGGGTTTTGATTGTTCACTTTGCACTACTTTGCTCCACCCACTGAAGAGACTGTAGAAAGAATGCTCCAGAGTAGACTGCAGGACTGCACCTACTCGTCACCTACTCTGCTCCGCTCTGCTGGGAAGTGGGGTTTTGATTGTTCACTTTGCACCACTTTGCTCCACCCACTGAAGAGACTGTAGAAAGACTGCTCCAGAGTAGACTGCAGGACTGCACCTACTCGTCACCTACTCCTCTACTACTTATTAATCTCTTTGTTGCCAACAGACCATTTAAATAGGATGCTCTTTGTTAGCCGTGGTTCGTTAAAGTGCCACTTTATTTTCGACAGAACTCTACTCTAATTCGTGTTAATGTTTTGGTGATAAGAACTGATAGATAGATTTGCATCTGGAAGTCCACACAAAGCTCCAATTAGAGACTCAAATCTCATCTTGCTGCGACATTTAATGTGAGTCATACAACAACGTGTCAGACTTTCCATTATTTACATGTGTGCTTGTATAACACACACAAAGGGTTTGATTGTCTTGTGGAATATCCCATTTCTTCACATCATATTTAATAATCTGCCTGCATGCGTGTCATGCATCGCATTCACTGTTGCACCCTGTGCGCAACTTTTTAGCAGGTTTTCCCTAGCTGGTGACTTCTCACTCAGGGAACTGGCAGGATGGGCAGGCCACCATGGTAGGGGCCTGGGCCCCAGAGCCACGATAGACACACCATAGCTCCGCACGCAAAGGGTGCCGCCATCTTGAAGGGTGCCGCCATCTTGAAGGGTGTAGACCGGCACTATGCTCCCACGCATAAATGCGCATTGCGGCTGCTGTCCTCCATTGCCGCAGCAACCCTCTTCCCTCTCGCTGGGACAGGTGATTTAAACCCTCTGCAGCTAGAAATTGACAAGTCTTTAATGCACACCGTACGCTTCTGTGTTTTGCTCTTTTCCTGCCCTCGTTCTTCCCTGCCAGGCGCTTTCCTTTCAGGCCTTTCTCTCCCGTACCCTGCTACTAGCTGCTTTCTGCCTACCGTTATCAGGACCTCTTTGTTATTGTGGTATTTATTGAGCATGGACCTAGCTTCGAGAATCAATGGAGTACTTTACAGAGGTATACAACTGTACAGATGCACATAGCTCTCAACCATTTGTGTTTCAAGGGCGGGTGAAATCAACCAATTTTGTTTTGGGCGGGTGAGACGCCCATTGGAATGCATGGGCATGCAGGAGGCTTGGCGAGTGAGTCAGCTCTTTACAAGGCGGGTGACACCGGTCAAAAGCGTGTGAGTTGAGAGCTATGGATGCATAAGACAGCGATTTTCAGATGTAACAGAACAGATATACTTAATTATTTTATTTATTTTTTGCATTTATAAAGCGCACTGGCAGCCCAGAGTCATCGAGGCACTGTTACCAGAGCGTGTCTTAGCTACGAGGTACATACTTGCTTACAGGTTACAATCAAGGTAGCACAGTTATGTTACATGGGTACAGCGTAAGGTGCTTACAGATGATTTAGTTACATGAGGCAGTTACAATCGACATTTCTATACAATGGGTGTCCTGTAAAGTGGGGAGTGGCAGATTCAGACGAACAGCAGAGTTTTGATTGCTTTGCGGAAGGCTATGTGGGAAGAGAGTCCTCTGAGGTTGCGTGGCAGTGAGTTCCACTGGGTAGCAGCACTGAAAGTGAAGCTGGAGGCTCCTGCCTGTGGGAGTAAGATACAGAGAGACACAAAGGTGGCGGGGAGGAGACGAGCAGACAGCGCTTAGCAAGTCAGGTGGCACGGGGGATGACGTGATGGCCTAGGCATTGAGGAGAGACTCCTTGAGGAGGTGTCTTCAGTTCTTTTCTGAATTGTAGGAGCGTGGGGGTAAGGCTGATGCTGGCGTGGAGGAAGTTCCATAGTCTTGGGACATAAGCAGAGAAGGCTTGTTTTCTGGTCCTCTAATTTTTTGCAGCAGCGAATTTCAAGTCTCCATGTGTTGTGGCTTCTGGTGGTGCGCTCTCCCTTCTGCCTTGTATCTGTCATTTTCTGTGTCTCTGCTTCCCCTGTGGACGCCGCCTGTCCTCCCATTTTCCTTGAAACTGACTGCAACTGTGTCTTCTAGCCTGCCTCTTCATATTGTCAGACGCCTCATCTAGTTAGCCCTTCATGCCAGGCTAGTCTTAGGTTTCACCTGCAGCCACCCAGCTCCTGGTTCAGCACTTGTCCCTGCATAATGTTAATCCAGTGAGCTGCTTCATGGTTCTGGGTGCTGGTTTCTGGGTGTCTAGCTGTGTGAACTCTCAGGGGTCACTCAGAGTCTGGTTCTGTCTCCACACTAATCTTCCACCTCGCTCCTCACACTCTGAATAATCACAGAAGAACACATTTTTGCTCACAACGTCGGAACCATTTGCAGAGCACAGGTCCCCAGCAGAGGCGTGGCCTGGTGATTCACAGGTTAAAACGCATTTCATTCAGCATTCGACATGGACACCATGCTAGAATGGAGGGATGGGGCATGTGGTAGGCCAGACAGCGGACGCGGACAAAGAAGCATAGTTCAACACTGCTTTATTCAGTAAATACACTGTTCTAATCCCTACTTCTAAAATGAGTTCCTTATGCTATAAAATAACAAAAAGGCACTTGTCAGTCCTCCTTCCCAAACCTAGGTGAAACTAAACACTACTCTATTCTATAGGAAAGAAGATAGAAAGATTGTTCCTAAAATATGGCTTAGTTAAGGATTACTTCACCCCAGGAAAAAGTGGTGGCTGGCTTCTGACCTTCACCCCAGATTTCCGAGATATCCTTGTGTCTCAAAATCAAAGAATGTTTTCAAAAGAAAAATACATTCTCTCAAAGGTCCTGTTGTGCTGAAAACAATGACCTCATCCAACCATAGGATTTGTAATCCCGCTACAGGGATATACAGATCTACACTGGAGCCTCAATACTCCCAAGTCCACGAATATGTGCTCCTAGGCACTCGTGGGCTCCTACGCCAGATGTCCCTGTGCATAAACCTTGATTCCTTGGTCCGGTTCACTGTTTCTTTATCTTCCAGTGTTTTGGTACTTTTCTTAGCGCAGTGTGGGTTGTGGACCGCACTGTCCCAGTTGCTTGCTCAGTTTTGTTTACCCCTTCCTGGGGTATACTTGTGGCTGGCCCCTCACAGGCTATGTACTTCTCTGGCCCGTTTGCTTGTTTGGTTTCATTCACCCCACCCTGTGGTATGCTCTCAGTGGACCCCTTGCATGTATTGGCTTTTTTGGCCCTTTTGCTTTGTAAAGACTGGAGGGGGGTTTCTGTACTACTGGCCTCTATATGGCAGAGTAGAAGCACAGAACACTCCAGCCAAAGTTCTCTATTGCTGGTAGCATGGATGAGCAACCAAGGCTTAAGCTCTCAGGAGGTGATGCAGGCTGGTTCTTAAGTACAGTTAGTCCCCAAGCCCCCACAAAGGAATGTCCACACGCTATGTTATGTGATAACACAGTTCTTTATATAAATAAGTTTCAAATATATGTACAAAATCAATAACACACTCTGGCAAATCTAATATGGTAAATATGTACAATGTCTATGTGGTACCACAGTTCACTCTCGGCTCCTTTAAAATGCACCAACTGCTGACAGTTTCAATGGCATACAAATCAAACAGTAATGTGAATCAACATCAGACATAGGAAGGAAGACAAGTTAGGTTGAACAATGGCAGAATACTTTGTCCCACTACCATGAAATAGCTCTGTGTGAGGATCCCCCCACCTGGGCAACCTGTAAATAAAGTGTACCAACAAGCCCAGCCCATATATGTTTAAAATAGTCTTGTTTTCTGCTAAAATGTTCTACTGCCCCAATGTACCTGCGTTTAGCAGAGTTTCTTCGACAGTTCGTCGATGGATCCCTCATGGGTGAACTCCCTTTAAAGCAGGAGCCACAGGGTGTCACGATTCCATGAAGAAAATGTGAACATTGTCGTCGAGAGAACAGCTTCGACCTTCGCGGTGCTCATCGACGATCGGCCGTGGACGTCCTGTGAAGATGAGGCGTGCAGCGCAGCTCGATGACAAGAGTTTGTTGCCACAAGGCAGATCGATGAAGAACGTAGGCCCGGCAGCAGGCGTCGGGTGTCAGCGTTTGGCAACAATGGTTGGGACTTGACCACGGCTGACTTTCGGATCTTCATTGGACTCTGCCTTTGTAGATTTAGGGTGGCAGGAAACCCACCGGCAGATTCTCCTCGGCTTGTCGACGACCTTGACTTTCTGTGGCGGGACAATCCTTTGTTTCAAATGTCTTAAGCAATGGTGGAGCATTGCGGTTCTGGTAGTCGAGCAGCACGGCATCAAGCTGTCCCCGCTTCTGGGCAACACAACTCGACGGGCTTCCAACGGTTATGGCAATCCTCTGAACCCTGGTCGACGGCAATGGGCTTCGATGGCATTGATGTCCGGGTGCTTCACTTTGGGATTTCTCGGCATACCCCGTCTCCAGTCGACAGCCTTTCGGGACTGACTGGCTTGCATGGTGCCTCGATGAAGATCAGCTTCTGCACGATGTTCCCTCGTAGCTCGGAAAGAGGTCTCCTAGCCAGGTCCTCTCTTGGCTCAGTCCTTGACAGACACAACAGCTTTCGGATTGGGTCAAAGGAAAGCAGCAGCAAAACCTTCTTCTTCCAGCTGGGCTTCAAAGTTAAGCATCAAGTTTCGACTTCAGCTTCTGAACAATTATGGTATGTGAGAGGTCCCCAGATATACAGTTCTCTCTCTCATTCACACTGCTGAGCCAAGCTCAGGCAGCCAATCAGTCAGAAGGGCATTCACTTTCACCCAGACACCCATAACAAGGAAGGTGGATTGGGGCAAGCACCAGCCTTTCAGCATACCACACTGCATTCATGTCAGTTTCGGGCAGGGCGGTCTCATTCTTTGTGTCACACACACAGATACCAGGCACCCATAACATGGAACGCATATTGGTCAAACACTCAATTCACCCAGGTCCCACCCCAAGGGTGTACCCACACACAACATACAGTGACTGGGAAGGCTCCAGCCAGTCTGGCCTGGAATTCCCCACAATACAATATATGGTTCTTCCACCCAATAGCCAGTCAGGGAAGGTACAGAGTCAGGGCTTCCCAGGACCTTGGGAAAACAAGGTAACAGGTAATAGAAACCAAGAGGCCACAGGGGCCATCTTGTCTCCTATCAGGAACCCACTGATTCCTATGGCAGGGCCTGGGTATCCCAACATGGAGGATACTCAGAGCACCTGTCAAATTCAGCATGGAGCTGCCACCAGTGCCTACCCTGCTATGTGGGCCACACACAGGTGCCCATAAACATACACTAGGGGCACGGGGTTGTACCCCCACCCATGGGTCCAATAAGGGTATCCCAAGGGTCACTGTTCACCACAACCAAAAAGAGGAAGAGTTGCACTGCCAGGAGTCACACATGGACTCCTGTGCAGAACACAACACAGAACACACATGATAAGGGAGTACAGGACAAGGACATGGAGCCCCGGTCCCTCCAATGCATTTCCAGCATCACATGCTTGTTCAGCTTTGTTCGCCCTGCCCTGGGGTATGTTCTCGGTCTGCCCCTCGCGGGCTATGGGCTTCTCTGGCCCCTTTGTTTGTTTGCTTTCATTCACCCTCTCCTGGGGTATGATTTTGGTTGTCCCCTCAGGATCTACAGACTTCTGGCCCCTCTGCTTGGTAGGTTTAGTTTACTCCATCCTGGGGTATGCTCTCGGTTGGCCCCTTGCAAGATGTGTCTTCTCTGGCCTCTTTTTGTTTGCTTTCATTCACCCCATCCTGGCGTAGGCTCTCGGTTGGCCCGTCATGGTCTATGGGGTTCTCTAGCCCCTCTGCTAGTTTGGTTTTGTTCACCCCATCCTTGGGTATGCTCTTGGTTGGCCCCTTGCAGGCTGCATGTTTCTTCGTCCCGTCGTCTTGTTTGGTTTCATTTAACTGGTCTTGTGGTGGGCTCTGGGCTGGTCCTCGCGGACAATGGGCTTCTCTGGCCCTTTCGATGGCATTGCTCCAAGTGGTCTCATCCTGCTGAGACCATTGGTGTGTGGACTCCAGTACATTGGTACC
Organism: Ambystoma mexicanum; assembly: GCF_040938575.1. Classification (NCBI taxonomy): domain Eukaryota; kingdom Metazoa; phylum Chordata; class Amphibia; order Caudata; family Ambystomatidae; genus Ambystoma; species Ambystoma mexicanum. The sequence goes on along the minus strand of NC_090933.1, from coordinate 18,868,414 downwards.
TCTTGCCTTCAGTGGTGGTGGCACTTACTGCCTCAGTGGTCCCTCTCTGGATTGATGTTCCACCTTCATCGAAACTACAGCCTTCTGCACATTGTCTGTGGATTTCCCTCCAACTCAGTGTCTGCTTCATACTTGGCTCAAACTCTTCGCAGCTCCGCAAGCCCACAATCCTCGCTCTTCAGCCGATGCTCTCCCCTTTACTGCTTGTTTGTCGGTCTTTATGTTCCACCCATGAACGGAAGATGAAACGTGTTTTGTGCTGGCTTCCCCAAGAAGGTGAAGGATGATAAATACACGTCAGAAACAGAGCCTTCAACATTAAAGGGTCCGTGCACACATTTGCCCTGCTTACATCCCATGTAACCAATAAGCATGTCAGACATGTAGGAGATGGATGGTGGTGTGTTATGCTTACTTGAGCAGAGGGGGATCAACCCCAGTGGAATCCCATGTGCCCTGTCCCCTAAGGAGGTTGTTGGGTAGCAGGCTTACCTCCATAGTCCCAAAGGGGGTGGCTCCCCCTTGGGGAGAATGAACAATTTATTTGGATTTGTCACAGGTGCAAGCACGGAAAGGTGATGAAGTGGTCTGCCTAGAACAATAAAATATGGCACTTAGAAGAGCAATAAATAGAGATGTGGTCACGTCCTTGACAGAGAGTGCTGTGGCTCATACTGTAACAATTAAGGTTGATGCAGACCCCGGAAATCTGATGGAGTTCTATAACCATTGTAAGGTACAATTCAGATTCAGACATCAACACTTCCAACAGGACAAGACTAAGATCAGGTTTATCCTCTGTAATTTAATGGGAACATCCCTGCTTGGCTGTCTCCTTATGTGTCAGCCTACGGCCCAATCCTGGACAATTTCAGCCCCTTTGAGAAGGCCTTCCTAGGGGAATTCGATTCTCTGAACCTGGCTGCCACTGCATAGTATCAGCTGCTAGAATTAAACCAAGGACCATCACATCTGGCTAAGCATATCGGCCAATTCTGCAAATTAGCAGCAGTCTCCCAAATTACACAACGTACCCAGTTGCACATGGGGATCTGTGAATACTACAAGGAGGAGCTAGTCCATGCTCCTGATCCAGACACACTACAGGATTTGATTGATCATGTAATGCATATATAGCACTGAATGACTGATCAAGGAGGTGAAAGTGGAAGGAGTAGAGATGGAACGATACAACCAATATGCCTCCAGTCTATACATCTAGGGAGACTGGTGATGAGGCCAGGCATTTGGGAGATTACGAACATCTAATTCAGTGGTAAATGAATGGGCTTGTTCCCGGGTCAGAAGAGGACCACTTGCCCAACTGAGAAGAAGAACTTTCAGGGTTCAGCTCACCTATGAATCCTTCCCACCTCTCATTTGAAAAACAGGAATGCCCAAGCATCTGCTTCAGCCTTAATCAACTCTGGGGCCTCTTGGAAATATGTGAACACATCCTTTTCCCCTTCAAGCTAATATACCATTATTATAGAAAGCCTTTGAGGGGGCGTGGCCAGAGTTCATGCAATGAAGACATGTTTGGTATGTACTCTCCCCTTGATTCTGCTAATGTTCCTGCTTGCAGTGTACCACTATCACGACTCACTTACATCCTTGACCCCTTGATGTCTACAGCTTGGAGACACCCTGACAACGTTCGTCTGAAGCTGCTTGCTGCATCAACGCCAGAGAACAGGTTAAGCGTCTTACTGCCCATACAGGACTTGAAATGGCAGCCGCAGCGGTGGATACAGCGAACATCTAGTAGATCTAGTTGAGATACTGGGGAGGCAATTTGATCCCGAACCAGGTCTGTCCTGCTGGGCATGAGGGATGGAAAGGCTGGGGGGTTGGAGGCTCTCCATAGAGGAGCCAATGCTGTGCCAAGCCGTGACCACACTGGTGGAGTGCTGCTGGCTCAGACTGCAGCACAAGAGCCCCCGGGGGACATCATTTTGTTGGGGAGCCGTTGATCAGGGCTCCGACTGAACACACATACCGTCAACAAGATAGAGGTTAATGCTGATGCTTACTCGACTCTAATGACAAAGCATTTGAAATATGAACTTTGCTTTCCAGGGGCAATACTAGATATATTATGTCCTGGCTTACTGGAGGTGGAGGGGCACTCTAACTGCCATTTAAGCGGGCAGCTTCTGAGATGTCTATCACCCCTGCTGCATGTACTCTGTGGCGTGCACCCCGCCTAAACCTTTTTCTGCCACTACTATTGGGCTTTGAACATTATTATGCTGCCTATGTGTGTGGACTGCTGCACCTTGCCCCAACCCCTTCTCAACTTGCTTCATGACAAGACTTTACTTTACTCTCTGTTTGTGATTACTGCCTGAGCTCTGCTGATGGGTGTCACGCCACATTCATAATATTAATTCTTGGAGCCTGATTGTGAGTAGGGGTGTGGGGGAGGGTCTTTAAAATGGCACTTATTCATCTTGCTGGCTACTGTTGCTTTGCATACTGGGGAGGGTGCACCCCTGTCCACAACAGATATGTCACCATCAAAACATAGGACCACTTATGGACTCCTTTGTGGGTTTGGGAAGTCGCAAGACCCTATACCAGCTGGAACAGCGACACAACTCAGCAGAGCGACTGCACGGGCAGAAACTCAAGAAGACAACATCCTGACTACTATTCCTAACCTGCACTCCTCCCTCGAGAATAAAATTGATGAAGTAAAGGTCGATGTGCAGTTACTAAGACAGGATGTATGATCCCTGGCAGGAAGAGTATTGACTAATGAGGCACTCTTACATGAGTTGGATACTTTGACGTCTTCCCTGGACCCAGAAGGAAAATACTGGAGGCGAAGAACGCCATTTTGGAATTGCACGTTGAGGATTCAGACGGCAGTTCATGCAGGAATATGATACGAGTACTTGGCCTGCCAGAAGGGACTGAGCGATCTGAGCCATTTGCGTACATGGAAAACCTGATCCTACAAACAGTGAGCCCAGGGAAATTGTCACATGGCTTTGCGGAAGGGCCCACCGCTCACTCCAGAAGAAGCTCCCACCAGGATCGCATTCCTAGACCAGTAATTGCTAAGATTGTGAATTACAAAGACTGACAAGTTATATTGCAGTACTCTAGGGTGGGTGGCGAGATTCAAAGGGATCCTCTAAAATAGCAATGTACCCTGATTACACTCCGTTGGTACAAAGAAGAAGGAATATGTTAATTCCCACCAAAAACAGGCTCCGCCAGTTGGCGCTCAAGTACATGCTCATTTACACTGCCAGATTGAAGGTGCTGTACAAGGGCAAGGCTTTGTTCTTTGAGAGTCCGGAGGCGGTCAACATGTGGATAGACCATAATGGCATGGCAGACAAGGAGGTAAACACAGGGAAGGCCATGTGGGAACCAAGAGACAGTGCCAATTATGACTAGACAATGGCACACATTAGAATACTGACTTGGAACGTAAGAGGATTGGGGCCCTATGTGCACAGAAACAGGGTGAAATCCTATCTAAATAGACAGAAGATATCTATAGCCTTAATTCAAGAGACCCACTTACAAACGGAAAATCAGGAAGCAGTTGTAAATCACTGGGGGGGACTGGCTACGGCACCACCTATTCTAAGTTTGCTAGAGGAGTATTCACATGGATTGATGGGAAATTACCTTTCCAATTGTTAGAAACTGAAAGTGATCGAGAAGGGAGATACTTGATTTTACGAGGTTAACTCGATCAAAGGGAAATATGCATTGTGAATTTGTACCTCTGAAAACACACGATACCGGCACACATCCACACATTGTGCAGCCACATTGCTTCAAGACGCAATGTCTTCTTTATGTGGGGTGGGATTTTAATTGTAAAAGGAATGCAACACTCAACAGAAAACCTGCGTATTTAAGACAGGAATATTTAGGGGTGGGTATCAAGGTCGGAGGAATCACACATCTTATATCACTATATGCTGACAATGTTTTACTTTACCTTACCGAGAATGGAACTTCATTATTTGGCTGCTCAATTAAGTTTTGTCACAAAAAGGTTGGCAGATGATTTTATTTCTGAATCTGAGTTACTCCAGACATTGGTGAGACCTGCTTGGCTTAAAGAGATTTTGTGGCTCCCGAAATGTTGCATTAATCCCCAGCCTCTGATTGTGCGATTGGGCAGACAGATCTGGACCAGAAAGTCAAAATGACTTGGGCTAAGACACCCTAACTCACCTAATGTTCTGATTGGTGCTGGTGTGTGCGCAAGCATAGACAAATTACGTGCTGCAAGGCGATGGGATGGTCTGGGCATACCTACCTGGGGAGATATGTACGATAACAGGACATTCAGGGACTTGGAAAGTTTGTCACAGTGGGAGGGACTTCCCAAAGGTCAACTTCTGAGATATTGAAGGTGGCTCGGATGGCTCGATGAACCGGCAAAGACGACGATTTTGGCCCTAATGTATAATCCGGAGGATGACTACAGACCTGTGTCCAGAATGTATGAATATTTGTTGAGTTGAATGTGACTAGCATTAGGGACCCTAAGCTGAAAGTGCGCTGGGCGACTGATGTTGATTCAGAGATTAATGATCAACAATGGGAACAAGCACTAAGTTTTGTTAAGAACGTCTCCCGGAATACTAGATTTAGACTGCTTCAAATTAATGTGCTTCACCGCACATATATGACGCCCAGCAGAGTTGCTGAATTTAACGCGAGCGCTACATTAGCCTGTCCCTGGGGTGAACTGGAAGGCGCTGATTTAAAACACGTGTTCTGGAGATGCACAAAAGCACAAGGGTTCTGGGGTTAAGTTTGAACAAGCTTGTACGACAGTTGAAATGAACAAATATCACTGTAACCCGCTTGAATGTTTACTGGGCATATACTCCAGACCAAGCAAAAACAGACATGTTACCAAATTGCTGGACCTTGCATGTATACTTACAAAAGATGCTTAGCCATGTCATGGAAACTAAAAAAAAGGTCCACAATATGTGATATGGCGTAATGAGTTTAAAATTTGGTGTGATTGCAAAAAGACGCTTAGCCATGTCATGGAAACTAAAAAAAAAAGGTCCACAATATGTGATATGGCGTAATGAGTTTAAAATTTGGTGTGAGGCTGAAATGAAAGTGTGGCTTAGGGCAATACAAGTACATGACAACAGTTCAGCTAGTGCTTTTGAAGCCTGGAAAACACTCACTATAACAATGTTTAATCCATCGAACGATGAACCGCCTGGAACGTAATTTGACTGATATCTAGTTGTGAATGAGTATATGAAATTGCCATGGTCCCAGAACCGCTGTAAATCTATTGCAACAGTGAAATTAACAACGTATAGACTTCACCAGGTATGCAAGCCCTGGCTAGTTGTTTAAAGTTATGTTATGTTTTGGTTTGTTTGAGACATGCCACTAAGATGCTGTAGTGTACCACGGTTGTATCTTTGAGAAGCAGTAACTGGATCATGTATTGCATACATAACATGCTGATAATGTGACAATTACATCAACAAACAAATTAAAAAATACATTGAAAACCTTTGAGTGCAAGATAGACGTCCTCAATGGCACACCCATGGCATCAGGTCCAGTGAGTACACCTATAACACCACTAACGCTGCAGATTGAAGAACACATAGAAGACATTGATTTTGATTTCATCCAAACCACGTTAGATGTTACGTCTTTCATATCTGATGCAACACAATCCATGCATTGACTGGAGTTCCAGGACCTTGCAGTTTCCCTCTGGACATGCATCCTTGATGCATTTGCAAAATGAATCCACAACCCCATCCCCTGGAATGCCTGAAGAGGAACTCCCTTCTCTTATGGGTTATACTCTTCAGAATGTCCCTGATGAATATCATACTTATCAACACGTGTTCACTGAACAGGAGGATATACCCTTTCCTCTGCATCATCCATTTGATTGTGAGATCAAGCCGCCGCCAGATAATCCCATACCGTACAGACGTCTGTACTCTCTGACCATGCAAGAAAAGGAAGAACTTGTTAAATCTTTCCTTTGGAGGATGAACACATCCATAATGCAAAATGAAATCACAAAAGGAGAAATTGTTAAGGAGATTGGATTACTTTGTTGAGGGAAACCGAACATGTCTAGTACAATATTATGGAAAACGTTAAAATGTAACATGGGAGGGGTTATAATTCATATGGTCGGCAATTACAGGAAAACAGAGGAAAGGGAAAGGAACTTTTTATTCAATGAAGCAAAATCCATCATACTCTGTGCAGCGATGAAGGATAAAACTCTCCAGGCAGAACTCGGGAGGAAAAAATACAACCTGTAAATGATTATCTCAGACAAGGTGGAGTATGCCATGTTCGGGAACCAGGTGAACTAATTCAAACAGGGAGAGAAGGGCAGTTGCCACCTTGCACTGTGAGGGGTCAGTAATGTGAGGCAGACAACTGCTTGTAGATTTCTCAAAATATGCCATTTTATTAAAGAAATTATATAAAGAAACCTTGCTTGCCCTACTCTACAGAGAGATTCCCTGCCGAGTCTAACAGCAAACGGAACATTCTCTAGTAAGGGATAACTGGCCCTCACTCTAAACAACTAATATTTTCAGAAAAAATAATATAGGAACACAATATAACAAACAATATTAACACAATGTCCTGGGTAAGGTCCCTTCCCAGGATGATTCAAAGTCAACTCAACATGTTCAACAAAGGAAAAATAAAGGTTTTGAATAAGCCCTTGATAGTTCCAAGTCAAAGGAAAAAGTTCATCAAACACAAATCCACTGGTGACAAATCTTTGTTCCTGGGTGAAAGATCCACTTCCAACTTCCAGAAAAGAAATAGCACCAATGGTGCACATGGTTATGATAAATTGTCTCTTCTTCCAGATAATATGCCACAATTCAAAAGAAGCTGTAATATCCCCCACTGTCTAGGACATTGGTATATTTGTCAGGATGTTTTCTTTGTGCTGCTGTTCCCACTTCAACAACCAGACTTCTACTGTTGATACTATGCGAAGAGTCACCTCTTACTGATTTATACTACTTAAATGTTACATCTGCTGACACCTTATATTACCACCACAGTTTTTTTAGTACTACTACCACGGCTCAGTACTTTGAATTTTTAGGCAGGTTTTGACGAGACTCTTCAAACTCTTCAGGTAGGCAAGGCACTCTTCCTTTTAATGACTCATCATCATCATATGGCTTTTATTCAACAATTTTATAATTTGCCAAAAACACATCATTTCACGGTTAAAATAAGAAATACAGGGTAATACAGAGCATAGTGCATAAATGAATACATCATATTACACATCTTATTATACCATCATGTTATACATAGAGTGGATAAAAATGCATAGCAACATTCTAAAAAGCAGCTAAGGCTATACTTCAATATACGATGGATGATATTGAGAACAGTACATCATATTGTACATCTCGTTATAGCGTCATGTTATACAGTCTGTGAATAAAAGTACAAGACCACATTCTAAAAAGCATCAAGGGCTATACTTCGTTATATCAATTTGTATGCCTATGCGGAATACCAGTCAATCCTAAATGTAATCCTTCCATATAAAAGCATTATGTGAGGCATTATGTGAGGCAATGTAACAATGTGCAAACGAGTTCAAGGAACAAAGCAGCTCTACAATAGCTTTGGAGAGTAAAGCCTTGATGCTTGTAATGAGTGCCTAGAATATTAAAAAACCAGGATGGGCAATGATCTTCTAGACTTCATAGCCGATCTTGGCACAGTGTGCAAAAAGTTACAAGAAAAGTGCGTTAATAGGACTATTAGCAGCGTCATAAGTTTGCACGCAGCAATAAAGTGCATATAGAATTTCATGGATGGTAGTCTGCGATCAAATGTATTTGGTTATGTTGATCACAGTGATAATAATGACCATATGAGATTAATTGTAATCGCCAGTTTCAATAATTACATTTTAATTCCCAAGTCCTCTAGCTTTGAGTATTCTTGCTCTAATACGCCATGCCTGGCGGATAAAACTTGTTTATATCATTACTGCACCTGAAAAGCAAAAGAGCATCCCCTGTTCTATGTATGTTACATATTGTCTTTAGGTACTTGCTCCTGGCCACACAGTAACCATGACAAACAAATAGGAAATGTAGTGTCGATTCCCGGGTTAAACCGCACACCAAACATAAGACATTTCCAGAGGGCTCCCACTTTTTAGTGCGATATGCCAGGTTCAATTGGGAAAACCTAAACTTCATATGTGGGAACTTAAACACAACTAAATAAGCTAAAGAACAGTTACAAATCCTTTGTCATAGATGGAAACATCATTCTAGTCGCTAAAGAAGTAGACACTTGAGGTCTATTTAAACTCCTCGCTTTCTCTAAGAAGACAATTGAATGCGATCACATCTGTGGCGGCATACACAACCAAACTCATTAACGCCTGCAGACTGTTTCTCACCTCTGAGAGCTGTATCACGATAGCCAGAGCATTGATCCTTTCCAGGATATGCTACTGTAATGACCTTTATGCAGGCTCAACCGCTCGTAACATCCAAAAACTCCAGGTAATCCAAAACAGTGCCTTAAGAGCAGCCTTAAACATTCCAAAAAAAGAGCACATCTCGGCTGCTAGAAGAAACACCCACTGGCTGCTGGTTCGTGAGCACTTCATGTTCAAGTGTCTCTCACTAATGCATAAATGCCTTGCTAACACTGCCCCTCTGTACCTATCGAGCAAATATACAGAGCCACAAACTACCAGAACCCTCTGGTTCTTTCCTCAGGAAACTCAAAACATGGTTATTCATGCAAGATCCTTGAGTCACTGGCTTCACCATGCCTGGCTATGCATGTAAATCAGCTTCCTCGTTTATAAATGATAGCACTCATGGTGGGGATTCAGCACCCATTTAACCAGCAAAGCGACCATATGGCTACCAACTTTACTGTTTTGTTCGTCATCCTATTTTCTATGTAACCAGCGATTAGATGCCCACGGTTTCGATGCGCTCTACAAATGTTAAATAAATAAATATACAAACAGCGTGCAAGAGGGGTGTTAACCAGATCTAAATTATTTTCAAACCCTAGAGTTGGCTTACTGGCCAGATATGTAACTCCAGTAGCCATTCCACTGCACACATTAACCAATTAGATCTCGGCTGCCTCTCGTGAAAAATGTTGTTGACTTTTCAGCATCACCTGGGATAATACCCAAGGGGTTATACCACAGGTTTTCCAAATTCAGTTCAAGCAAAGATTTTTTAACATGTGTAAACCAAGGGAAGGATCTACCACTCTCAGTATCCAACATGTATGTTAGTGCCTCACTGTATGTTTTGAGTTCAGGGTTTATCCATATTTTAAGCCTATATAGTACCAGTCTAATGACTTTCTCAAAAGGGGCAGCCTCTTAGCCTCTCCTGTCTGTCTGCCACAATAAAAACCTGATTCTGCCCGCAAGACTCACTTCTCTCTGGCATCCACAATCTTTGGCACCACAGGTTGTATCTACTTTCAGAATATTTTTCAAAAATAATGATTTCCCCTTCCCCTGCTTTACTCACACCTTTATGTTAGTTATCAGCCTCAAGTAATTACCCAAAAGCCTTGGTGCCCCTTTCTTAGATTCAGGTAATACTGGTACACTTGAATTTTCTGCAACTTGAGTGTTCATAACTTGCAGTTAGATGATTCTTTAACTCTTGGAAAGCTTGGTTTCACATTGAAAAGTGGTTGTATCTTGGCTTGGGTAATGTGTGTTCTTCTCTTCAATGGTTTAAACTCTTTACTTCCTAGAAATGAAAAGAGTGTCACTTCTGGATACAATATAAGGTTCAGTGTCTTAGTGGAAACACAATTAGGCACATGCAACCACTCTTTCAAGTAGATTTCAGGTTTAAAGATGAAGAGAGAATTGTATTCCTATGTAATGGCAAAGGAAAAAGTTCTGACTTCCTTTGGGAATCACAATTCGGCATACGCAACCTCCTTTTGATTTAGTTTTCAGACTTTATACCTTGTAACTCGGGTATTGTCAACATGGGGTATTCGGTAATGGTTCAGAGAGCGTTCCCTCTTAATTATGGACACGCAACCACTCTGTTAGACAGCTACAGTCTTTAAGTAGTTCAACAGTGGATTTCAATAACTCACGCAAATGTTAGGTCTTTCACAGTTTATGCGAGTGCTACATTTTCATTGTGAACAATACTTGAAATATAACAAACGGGTTCTGCTCGCATAAAGTCATACGTAACTTAATAAGGAGTTGAAAACCGTTAACGGCATGGCTCGTGCAAAGTGTTAGAATGCTGTGCTTCACTCACTGGCTTCTCAGGTACTGGCATTGCGGGTTGCACTGCTTTCTTGACTTCCACTATAGCTTCCATTGCTTCTGGCTTGCTGGGGACCCACACCCTTCTCCTGCACGGGTGTCTCCGGTCCAGCCACTTGAACTGGGAGTTCCTTTTCCTCCTGAGACCCTCAGCTTGCCTCTTGCTTCTGGCCTCATTCGCCTACACATTCACATCTCTGCAATCACAGCAATAAGGCTCACTTAGGGAAACCTTAGTCTCTGGCATGTCTTTCCCTGTGCAGCCTCTGCATTTCAGATTTTGGGAGAACAGGACTCTCTCAGAACTTGCAGGTGAAATCTGCTGTCTCCACATTCCAGCATCTCTCTTGTCCTCCCACTTTTGTGATTTGCTAGCTTTGTGCTTCTTCTTTACTTCTGCTAGTACAGCTCGCCTTCCAGCTCTCGTTCAGCTCCTTCTACTCGTCCTTTCCTCAGGGGTCCTTTTATGCCTCCCAGGTTCATTAATAATTTTCAGGTGTGTTTGTTTGTTTGTTTTATTATTTGTATTGCGCACCAGACACGTGGGTATCAGGGCGCATAGCATAAGATGATTCACAGCTTAGTTAAACATCAAGGTCATACAATACATCTGAAATATACAGAACAGAGACAAAGTTTAAGCAAAGAGCTAATATGGAAACATAGGCATCGCATAGTGCAACATGAGGACATATACAAGGACAATCAATAATATAGCTGATAACTAAAATAACTAAAATTATTTACATGGATACATGGAAACAGAGCGGGTTAGTTGTGGGTGTAAGGAGCAGGCTGTTAAGCTCAATTGCCCGACTTCTGCAATGGCCACCAGACATAATTGCCTGACTGCTACATCCGCATAACTCTTAAGCCTTCTTCCTCATCCCAGTACCTCTGGGATTCTAGGACTTGTAGTCCCCTTCAATAAAATTTGTTCTTCTGACATTTTAGTCCTTTTTACGGGTAGATTTAATTTCCCTGACCTCTTTAAGAGAAGCACTATTAGAATTAGTTATAGAGGAAGGTAATGTATTATACACAACATTTCTAGATTCATGTAAATCGTACCCTTGGGAGTAAGGAGGGTGTTTGATTTGGGATACCTAAAAAGATCTTTCCTTTGGTAAGGCTTGTTCAGTTTTTATAAAACGTGTGTCCACATTTCTACTTTTAATATAGGAGTTAGGGATATTACAGCGACAATAAGCCATTACCTCTTTAGGTGCATTGGGAAGAGTCTTCCTATCAGGGAAAAAGTACAGTGCCATATCCCACAGAATCTCCTCACCACCCTGGGCCCTGTCTCCTCACAGGTTATCCTCCTGCTGTAAACCACCCCCAGGGTTGGGATCAGGAAGCACCTGCCTTCCCCTGGCCACCTGGGAGGAGTCTTTAGACAGGGTTTCAGTGAGGGATCCATAGGATTCTTCACCGCACAAAGAATTAAGATTGAGGAGAGTGTAAGGGGCATTGCCGTTATTAGAGATGACAGAGGCATCCTAACCAGTACCCCTGAAGGATGAATTTAGGAATTTCTACAAATGCTTATATGGCTCTGAGGCCAAGTGTGATATCCTGGAAATGGAAACTCAGATTGGTTTACCACAATTCATAGAGGATATGCAAGTACTTTAGAAAATACGATCTCAGTGGAAGAAATGTGTTCAGCCATTCTGTGTAGAGCACAAATAAAACCCCTGCAACAGATACACTAACAGAATAGAATTTTACTGTATTCTACCAGACTCTGCCATAAAGCCCCTCCATGAACTGTTCATTCAATTTCTTAAGTCAGGAATCTTGCTGAGCTCTCTCAAACATGTCATAATAACAAATCAAATCTATTGAAGAAATATTAATCACTGACACACTTTGCTAACTACAGACCAATTAGCTTGATCAAAACCAACTGTAAATTCTTGGCCAAAGCCTTGTTGAGTAGCCAAAAATGGGTTATACCTGCTGCGCCATGAAAATCAGGTCGGCTTTGGGGGAGTCATGTTGCAGATAATATGAGAAAATTACTGTTCACCTAGGAACAAATGCAGTGGGCCTCAAATCCTCTTCAGTAGTTTTTCTAGATGCTGTGAAGGCATTTGATTGGATCAAATGGGGAAACCTCTCACGACCGTGAGCAAACTGGAATTTTTATCAACATTCTTACGATGGGTAAACCTTCTTTATACAGTTCCTTCTGCCAGTGTTCTCACCAATGGCCTTTACCTCGAGAATGTTTGGCTATCAAAGGGGTGCTAGACAAGGTTGTCCTCTTTTGCCTCTGCTATTCATTGTTGCGATAGTACCCTTGGCTATTATGCTAAGGAACATTGAAGGCATGGTTATGTGGGAGAGTCAGGAAATATTCGGTTCCGTTCCAGCTGACCAGTAGGTCATCACACAGGAATGCAATTCTCTCTTCATCTGTAAACCTGAAATCTGTGGTGATGCAAGACCCTGATTTAGACGTGGCTTCCCTTATAGATGTGAATGAAACATTCTTCAGAGTCTCTTGTTACTAGGTGTATTGGAACAAGTAAGAGATGCTGTCATTCTTTACATCCCGCAGGGAACATCTGCTTGAACAGTAGAATTTCACATGCTGCCCTACTAAGATGAAATACCTGGGAATCTGGATTTCTACAGAGGTGAATGAGATGATGCAGATTATTTTTACAATGCTACTAACCAAGATCAAATCGGACTTAGAGAGGTGGCTGCTCTTTAAGCTTTCCTTCTGGGGGAAAGTCAGCAGCAGCAAAATGAATATAGCTCCTAGGATCAACTATATCCTTTCAATGCTCCCACTTAAGCAGTACAAAGGGCTCTTCAAAGAAATCAACACTATGATACAACGGTTCCTAAAGGAAGGCAAACTACAGACACTAGCACTTTGGATGCTGCTACCAACTTGCTTCGGGAGTATGAATGTCCCTAATTTCTCTACCTTTGGTGTTCTCCATGAGACGCATCCACAGAAGGACAAGGCCTGATGAAGATGTATGGGCACAGACCAAACAAACCGAACTTCTCAACTGGAACCCAGTGCATTACTAACCACTAAGTCCAGAAACATGCCTGAGAAGAATCCCCTAGAGTATTTACAGGAGGGCTGGCACTCTATATCTCATGCACTCAGTGCTGACGCTTTTGTCTTTTTAGATGCGTCGATATGGACAAATCCCAGTTTCAGGGTCCAGGGGAAGGGCATATTCTGGCCCAACTGGTATCTAGCTGGTATTTGTTATATCAGATACCTTCTTGAAGATGATAAGTGGATCCCTTATAAACAGCTGTGTCAATGGTATGACATTTGAGATTGTACCTACACGGAATACTGGCAACTGAGAGGAATCTTAAGAGCCTGGGAAATATGCCCTGCTCGTTGCATCAGAACGAGTCCTGGTCACAAATGGAACTGTGTGTGTCCAGCGGCCATACAACAGCCGCTTTCTACAGAAATCTGGTGGCAACCAGTAAAGACACAGAAATATTGTCATTGTGGGCTGGGTGAAATATGAGAAACCCTGAGTGCTATGAGCTGTTGCAACAATGTGCGACTAACATCATTGTACTGGAACTTGAGAGCTTGTCAGATCAATGTACTGCATCAGATATATTGGACTCTAGAGCAGATGCATAGGAGGAACTTAACCGATAATGAAATATGTTGGAAGTGTAAGAAGGTTTGGGGAACGTTGAGCCACTTCATTTGGTTCTACCACAAGACCAACAGGTTTTGGAAGGAGGTGTCTGAGAGAATAAAATTGTGCTGGAAACTGATGTGCCGATTAAGGCTTCGCTGTTTATTCTAGGTGATGACAAAACAGTACACAACTTATCAAAAGCAAGTCAAGCTTGGCTGTTCAGGCGGTGCATGCTGGCAAAGAAAATCATACTACTTTCCTGGAAATAAACAAAATGGTTCAGCATCAAATATTGGATCTACAATTTACTATCATCCTTTAAGATGGTCATCTACAATAGCAGAAGAGATCTGAGCACATTCCATGGGATCTGTGGTCTATTCCTAGAGGTGTATGGTTGAATCTGTCCAAACTAATCCATTAAGAACTGTACGTTTCAGATTATCACCTGAGGAGCTTATAAATAACCCAGAATGATATATATATTACTGTCTACCATTTTTCTTTCCTGACAATGCCCTTCTTGATTTTCCCTCACTCACGTAAAGCGGGTTGTGGCTGCCTAGCTTTTAGATAGAGCTGATTTTAGACTAATAGATTATCTGCTATTCGTTTCTTTGGGTTTGTAGTACCTTTTGCCTTCTTGCCTGGACATGGTTCCACTGGCTGTCTAGACTCTGAAAACTTGGTTACTTACCTGGAACCTTGTTGAATACTTGTTTCTAGGTTTGGACCCATTACATTAAGTTTAGCTAGTGCCCTGATGTTGTCGTGCAATTTTATAAAACTCATGATAACTAGTCTAACATATTTCCCCCTACTTTATCTCATTTAATAGCATTGTATTGAACTTTGTTCATTTTAAAGTGTGATAGATGTCCCAATTGGGCACCTCAACTGTGATTGTATGTATATGTGTATAGTTTTTGCTTACCAGTTGAATTCTAGCATAATGAATCTGTGCTTAATAAATAAGTATACTTAATTGTGTTAAAAACTATTCCTTGACAATTGCTTGTTTATTTCAACTGTACTTCAAGCTCCTAGCCTTCTAAGTCTAAGCCTTACTGCTCAGCCACTGATAGTGATAGTTTGGTTGGACTTTTCTGTTAAACCTTGAAGGTTCACTAAGGTTGGCTGTCCAGACCCCTATACCACTAGTAGTTTATCCAAAGGAGCAAAATCTATCAAACAGTGCTATTCAGTGATCAAAGATAATACTCTCCTGGCAAAGCTCAAGAAGAAAAAATAAGAACTGAAAAGGATTATGTCAGACAATGTGGAGTATACCATGTTCAGGAACCAGGCCATCTACTTCCAACAGGGGGAGAAGGGCAGTTGCCTCCTTGCACATAGAATCAAGGATGAGGAGAGTGTAAGGGCCATTATGGTTATTAGCTATGACAGGGGTATCCTGACCATTACCCATGAAGGAATTAATGATAAATTTCTTTGAATACCTCTACGGCTCTGAGACAAAGTGTGATATCATGGAAATAGAAACAGATTAGTTTACCAGAATTCATAGATGATATTACCAGCACTTTAGAAGATACGAACTCTGTGGAAAGAAATGTGTTCAGCCATCCTATGCAGAGCACAAATAAATCTCCTAGAACAGATAAACTACCAACAGAATAGAATTTGACTGTATTCTACCTAACTATGCCATAAAGCTCCTCCACAAACTGTTCACTCAATCTTTTGAGTCAGGCATCTTGCTGAGCTCTCTCAAACTTGACTTTATCAGGATCCTATTAAAGAAAGATAAATCACTGATATGCTTTGCTAACTGCAGACCAATAAGCCTGATCAACTCCAACAGTAAATTCCTGGCCAAATCCTTGTTGAATCGGCTAGGAAATGTGTTATCCCTGCTGCTTCATGAAATCCAGATTGGCTTTGGGGAGTCATGGTGCAGTTAATATGAGGAAACTATTGAGTAGTTTCTCCATATGCTGAGAAGGCATTTGATGGGATCAAATGGAGATTGCTCTCACAACTCTGAGTATGCTGGGATTTGAATTGGCATGTTTATGATGGATGAACCTTCTTAATACAGACCCTTCTGTCAGTGTTCTAAGCAATGGCCTTATCTTGAAACAGTTTGGCAGTCAGAGATGTACTAGACAAGGTTGTCCTCTTTCTCCACTGCTATTCATTGTTGCAATGGAACCCTTGGCTGATGAGAATTTTAGGCATGGTTATGGGGAGAGTCAGGAAACATTTTGGTTTTGCTCCATCTAACCTACTGGTAGAGCTGCAAGACCCTGATTTAGGCATGCTTCTGTTATGTATGTGAATGCAATATTCTCCATAGTCTCTGGTTACAAATTGTATTGGAGCAAGTTAGAGATGTCAGTCCCTCCATCCACGAGGAGATATCTGTTTGAACAATAGAATTTCACTTGCTGCCGCGCTAAGATGAAATACCTGGGAGTATGGATTCCTTCAGATGTGAATAAAATGATGCAGATTAATTTTGCAATGCAAAAACCCAAGATCAAATCGAACCTAGAGAGGTGGTTGCTTTTGAAGCTTTCCCTTTGGGCTAAAGAAAGCAGCATCAAAATGAATATAGCACAGAGGACAAACTCTATCTTTTCAATTCTCTGTGGTGGGTCGGAAGGAGGAGTTGGACATGTTGAGGACATTCTGTACTCTTTTTAATCAAATGTATAGGAATAATGCCTATCTCTCCCTTTAGCCAAAGGGAATACCGTACATTGCTAAAGAAACGAAAGATGCTCATCAGATGTCAGGAAGTCCAAAGTAAATAGGTCCTCCATCCAAATGAACTGTACTTCACCCTACCACTAATGATAACTAAAGTAAATAGGCCAAGAGAATGTCTCCTTTTCTCCCTGTCTTCTCTTCTTTTTATATGCAGGTTCCTTTTTGGCACACATATTTCATAGTGTAATCTCCTTTGATAGTCTATCTTCAACTCTTGCTCGGGTACTGCTCTTCGCTCCTCTCGCTGCATGGATCTCTGTTCTCGGTTCTTCATCGGGTGTCTTCAATCCACAGATGCTTGTGATCAGGAGTTGTTCAGGCTTGCTGTCACGGTAGTCTGAGCACTATTCTTCGGGTGTTCTGCCTACCACTATGCACACATGGTCGCCCCACTACCAGGCAGTACTTATTTTTCATCACAGGTGGTGTGTCCCCCTTGGGGAGAAGGGCCGAATACCTGCAGTTCATTACATACCCTTCGCCGTCGACTTAAATCATCCATATTCCCTTGTTCTTTCCCCTTGCAATGTTCTTCTGTGAAGAAAAATGGTTGTAGACCAAGAAACCACCTCATTACTCTTGGATTAGTATCTTCCTGCTGGTGTATAGATTTGGACGTTCAACCCCGTCATTCTCTTGAGAGAGTACTGCTCCCAAGCCCACTTTTGATGCATCAGTTTGTAAAAGGAATTCCTTGTCAAAGTCTAGCGTCTTAAGAATGGGTTCCTGACACTGGATGCAGGCCTTCGAAGCTGAGTTGGTCTTGTTTACTCCACAGTAATTTCTGGGGTTGCAAAATATTTTGTTTGTCCCTCAGATTACGCAAGGGTTGAGTATCTGGGGATAAATCTCCTGTAATATCCGTTTGGACCCAGGAAGGCTAAAAGATCTCACTTTTTGGAGGCTGGTGTTTGCAACACCATTTTGTCTTTTTCGGTTCGAGGTTGGATACGGGTTGGATAAGGCTGTTCCCCACAAAGTATCCAAGATATTTTATGGCAGACTGGGCCAACTGGCATTTTGGAGTATTTGCTCTTGGACCAGCTTTGCCTGCATGCTATCACCATTCATGATGATGCGCATCAGGAATCCTGTCAACCCAGTTGATGCCAAATACAATGCAGCACACATTGCCACTACGGGCATAGTGCAGCAAACATTCAGACTACTTAAGTCACACTTTGGCTCCCTTGACCACTCAGGTGGAGTATTGCTGTAGGCACCACCTGCAAAATCATAGTGGCATGTTGTGCCTTGGATAATATTGCCACACAACGTGGCATACCTGTAGAGATGCAGGATGGGTTGTGCAATCAGCCATAGGCACTACCTAGTCCCTTAGCAGGCCAAATGGTCAGGGGACAGGGCACATGTAGCAAGGTAGTCTATATAAATTACATTCTTTGTGGAATGCTGTGACGAACTGGCTTCTGCCTCGCAGGAGAACAAAAATGAGTAGGGGTAGAATGGCCCACTCAGCCCTCACAATTCTACAAACCAAAAGCCAATGCAATCATAAAGGTAAAACAGGGACAGTTAAGCAGTGTTATGTTATGAGAATGTATATAGCTCAAACCGTCACCAACTAGGGCATCATGGCGGTAAAGCAAAAAGACAGAGAGAAGCAGCAATGTGAAAAAAAAGAAAATTCGGCAGAAAACAGATGAGTTTTAACAGCACGCCAGAAAGAAAGATGGTTTTGTGGTTACGTGGGCCAAGGGAAGGCTATGCTCTTAAGAGGGGTGTGAAGGTAAACCAGTAGTGACCCAAACAATACAGTATCACAGTCCAAAATAAAGGGAATGTCCGATCAAGGTTCTATAAAAATATACATACTTTAATCAAACACACGATCTGCATGTTGAATGAATAGAAAACACTATACACAAGCCCACCCCAGAGGAAGAACAGAGAAGATGCGACAGACTGGAGAAAGTAGCACTCAGAACGTGCTTCCAGGGGTGGTAGGTAGTCACAAATGTGACAGCCCAGAAGGTGTCTCACCTTCTAGTCCCTCTGGATCTCCCTTAGGTGGCCAGGGCATGGCCATCAACTTTGAATCTAGACCCTGGGGGTGGACCAGTGTGGGAGAATCACCTGGGTGAGGGGTCTTCTGGGAGTGGGACACCGGATGGTAAGATGCGGTATCCCTCCCGCTGTAACACCTTTACCCCATCCTGCCAGGTAGGATACGTGGGAACTTTATCCCCCCCCTCCCCTTTCCCTTCACAAACAATTCCACACTGACAGCCCCTCTGGGAGAAAACAGATTCACACCCGAGCAGTGTACATGACATGTCCCACTACTATGGTCAGGCGAAGTCAGGCAATGACTGACAATCACTCACACCTGACTTCCATTAAACTTCCCCATACAGATAAAAGGAGGAACATGTGGGATATATTTACCCAATCAGCAGTACTTCCCCACATCACCAAGCTGCATTTCAGCAGAAACAGCAAAATGGCTGCGCTGGCTCCTGTGCGCACCATTGCACCCAAACTGCGTTTTGCAGCGACAAAAGGATGGCTGCACTCTTTTGCCAAGAGCCATTGGGCAAGATGAAACAGGTAGCACCCCGAAAAAGGCTACTAGGGTGTGTTCTTGTTGTTCTTAAAAAAATGGAGTAAAAAAGCAGCGCTGTTTTGCTGCAAGCCCAAAATTCCCATTGAAAAAGGGAATATTTCACCTTTAGAATGATGCCACTCTGGTGCTATTTGTCCCTGTTCTTCATCAAACTACTTTTATCAAAAAGACCCTGTCATGCCCAACCATATTCACATTGTGCTCCTTCAGAAAAGAGCATTTTTCCTGAAGTACAGGCTCTGTGCCAGCCAAATCTGAGAAAATCAACAAAAGCTTTACTCAGCTGCACGGAAAAACGCTTAAACGTTTGCTATAAAATGGCAAAAATCACTGCTTGAAAAGAAATTTTAGCTTGCTGTGCACATGTCAGTTTCATGGAGACCTTTGCCTTGTATAGATTGCTGCCTACAAGAAACTTAACTATGGCTGCAAAACAATATTGGGAAGTCAGATGGAAAAACCGAATTTGAAAGCAAAATGGTAGCAGCTTGCACCACATGTGTCAAAATAGGCTTTTATAAACCAAAGAAGGAAATGCCTTTTTTAAAAGGACTATGTTAAACAAAAACATATACTTGCCTAGCAATGTGAAAGGGGATTGTGCTGTGAAATACATGTATGAGATGGTTATTCAGCAGGTGTTCTTCTAATTCAGAGCCAAAAATAAATACAATAAATTAAACTGCATTGGCAACCTGGGAGAAACCAGCCCAAGACATGTTTCTGCTTTGGGGGGATGCTAGCAACAGAAGGCCATTTACAGTACATCCTAACACACAAGTGATAAGTGCTACCTTTACAGACTTTGGTCAGTGCTCCAGTCTCCTACAATGGAACTTCTGGGACGCCAACCTGTGAAGTCATAAACCTTCAATCAAACTGGGAAACCCCCCTCTACAATGGGCTGAACTGACAGTTGGGGGGTAGCTGAAGAGAAGAAAATGCTTCCAGTGAAGGACAAAGGATGCCGATTTGTTTCAAAGACTATTTTTTAAATAAAACTTGTAAGACTTTTATCTTTGCAACAGGACTTCACAAAAATGTGAAAAGTGAACAGTTTAAATGTGATTTTATGGGCTTTAATTTAAGACGTCATAGACTTCACTGCCACATGGGGAATAGAAATGGCAGAGAATTGGGTATTCCACGGAATTGTACAGGATGCCACTGTCAAATTTAACACTGCTATGCCTAATAATAATCTATACACATGTGTAAAGTTATAGAATTTTAAGTAATATCATTCTGACTGAAAAACACGAAAAACTCGTAGAAGGGCGAAACAAGGTCCCACAACCGTGAGGATTGGACTGCTATGCTCTACATACAATATGTAATCGGCCCATGTGATTTGCTGAAGTGCCACAAATGTTTAAAGGTGTAAATTCGGTTATGACTGATTTTTGGCAAAAAGGACTATGGGATGGCTTTTTACCTCATAAAATGCAACTTCATAAACTGGGGCTCCTCCTCGGGGAGGCAACCAATATTGATTGTCCTATCTGCTTCTTGAAGGTAGGCCTAGCTCAGTTCTGCCCACCAATAATTCTGTGATGTCACCATGCTCTATAAATAAGAGCGATTGACAGAGCTCCAGACACACACTCTCCGGAATTTCCAGCGCCTGCGTACCTAATCTTCCACATTCATCTTGCCAGACTACAGATTCCACTACAAGGCCAAAGAAAAGCTGACCAGATTTCACTGCCAGGCCAAAGCATAGCTGACTCTACTCCAGCAAAGGCCTAGATTAAGGAAATGCCACTATAATCCCATTAAATAGGGGAAAGGCTGTGGTACCTTAGCATCCTGAGACCAGATCGGCTTGTCCACTACCTGTGCCATCTAGTGACCCAAATTGCCCAGCTGCACTTGCCATCCTGTCTCCATACCTTTGCCCAGATGTCTTTTGCCAGGAGAGTCCGCTACCTGGTGACCCGAGCGGTGCAGTGACCAAAAACCCGTTGACTGTTCCAAAATTCCCAAACCCAAGCATGGACTGTGAGTATCCCACATCCCATAACACATAGTCTACCCCATCTTGACCAGTTTGTCTTTGTTCCACTCTCTAAGCAATCCTAAACCTACCCTCGTAAATTGTTAACACTGTTAGAATTCTCTGTGCACCCTGTCATTGAATTTCCCAGCGTTAGCGCCACTTTCCTATTTTCCTTTTGTTCTGCATAGATCATAAGTCATTAGCGATATTGTGTTTAAATAAATTAATTTTCCCTAAAGAAAAGTGGTACTCTGCGTGAAGGGTTACAACTGCAGCGTAACTTTGATTTTCACGGGTGGCGTTCCTCTTTTCTTAGCCATTAGATCTAGTTTAAGTAATATTTGTCTTTCATTTTAAAACCGATTTTCTCTTTTTCACTGCTATATTTTCCTAAAAACAACCCTCACTCTACCTTCCAAATCTCTCTCAATTCACCAGCTAGAGACCTATTCTCACCTCTATATTGTCCCTGTGATATATTGTGATATATATCTATCCCCCAGCCCAAAAACCGCATTGAGAATTCAAGTATTTCACCCATTTTTCCTCAAATTCGTTTGTGTCATTTTAAACGGGAATTGAGAATATTGCAACTTTCCAATGTGTCATTCGGCTGCAGCATGTTCTAATTTTCCACTTGTTTTTGAATTGTATGCTTCTTGTTGATACCTTGCCTTTTGTTTTCTAAGGTGTATGCATTACTGTTGTCGTGAGAAGTCATATTTGTCTCAAAGATTTAACTGTACATTAATTATTGATTTGTCACTTTCCGAGTGTCATTTCATGTTATTACAAAGGGTTTTCCCTCTTACTTTGTGAGGGAAGATTCTGATTCTGTTCACTGCCTCTTATCCCTGGCTACCTGCTGCTTCTTTCTATCCACTCAGAATTTGATTATTTGTGGGTTGAGGGAACATTGCAGGGGGAAACCTTAACTTGAGTGCTATCTCTCCGAATTCAAAAAGTGCTCCTATTAAATTGTGCTTTGGATATGTTCTACTAGAAGGTTAACCAAGTGCATTGCTTCCATTTCTATTGTACTTATCACCCCATTGGTGATTGCTGCCCAATATTAAAATGTGTCTGATTTTTGTGAATTCTAAGAATTAATAAATATTGCATTTCACCAACCGGCCTGGTTCATGTCCATTGTGACCCGGGATATTTGTATAAGGGGGTGTGAGACGGGTCGGGCATCGGCTCAATTTGAATTCATCGAAATTCAAGAAAAAGCATTACTATTGAGCACCACATCCCAGGCCAAGACCAAGTGTCCTGGTCCAGTGTGTGACGCTGATTGGTCTCCTTGACAAATCGAGGGCTCAAGTCAGGGATTGAGCTTGTTCCACCAAGTTTTGAGTGAGTTGTACATGACTCCGAAAATTAAAGAGGAACAGACTAACATTGTCAAAATTGCGGCCTATATGTATCTTCATATGGGAGTGATGCTGCAAAAGCATATGCAAAATACAACTCTTACACAAAATCAATCCAAACTTTTAGCTCAAATCCAGATTGAACTGAAATTAGCAGAACAAAAATTGCAGAAGAGCCAAGATTCTGAGGAAGAATCTGGATATTACATAAAAACACTAAAAGAGGGCTTGGCTCTCCAACAGCAGAATAATGTAGACCAAGAGGCCCAATTAAACGTCTTAAGAATGGAGTGTCAAGAAAAGGTTGACTCTTTGGAAGAGGGTCAACTGAAATTAAAACAACAAATAACATATAACAGAGCCTGTTCAGACCAGATAACCACTTTATTAAAACAGGTTGACAAATTGGAAAAGGAGAGCAAGTAATTAATAAATAGAGAGCTTCACCTCCAGACTAACTTTGATCAAGAGCGCCAAAAATTAAATGCCATCAAGCAGCAAAGGGATGACCTGGCTGAACAGAGGGGCATCCAAAATCTGGAGAAAGATGCCCTTGTCAGGAAGTAAGTAATTTAAAAACAGAGTTACAGGAAAGTGAGTTAGGCCTCCAGAAACTAAATGAACTCAAATCAGAATAAGGAAAGCTACTGGAGCACGCCAGATGGGTAGAACGTGCTCTGGAAGAGAACACCCAAACCAAAAATGCACAAACTCCGGAGGTGAGTCTCCTGCAACAAAATTGACTCAGGGTGCCCAAACTATACAGGAAGCGCAGAGAGACAATGAGGCCCTCTGTGGGGAGAACCAACAAATTACTCATGTGCTTTAGGAAGACTTTTTTTTTTTCATTATTATTATCCACATATTGGACTCCACAAACCAGTGGCAGCTCAAGTGCGGGTCATTGAGGCCAGTAAAACCCTAATAGCCAAGCAAAAGGCTCAGATCTTTGCCTATTATCAAGAGATAGGGGCTGAGAAGAAAAAACTAGCAAGGTTGCAGAAAGAGTATTCTAGACCTAATACCGACTGGAGGGACCCCGAACAGGTAGAGAGGGACAGGGCAACCCTTGATCATAGTATGATGACCTCTGTACTAAGGGGCTCAAACCCATCAGAATTAAATAGGACGAGCATAATGGAGCTGACAGGTCAGCGTCCCCCAGAAATTGATAGAAGGGTGTCCCTGTACAGGTACAGAAATATAAAGGCTGATGCCTCTGACCAGGGAACCTCCTATGAGGAGCAGGTCAGGGAATCAGATCTGCAGAATCACTACCTCCAAAGGGACCAGTTGGTTCAATTGGCACAGGAACAGCAGGTAAAGAGGCCCCAAAAGAGCATCCTGAAGACCTTCACCCAATTAGGGCAGTGGGGGGATTCTCAGCCAACCCTGGAAGCAGGGAGGAGTCAGAAGACTACTCTCCTGTGCGCCACAAGGGAGTAGAAACTAGGTCCCACCATTCTGCGATCCTCTCCCAAGCTCAAAGAATCCGGGAGCTCCTAGTTGATCATGAGGGGACTTCAAATAGCAGCACCTCTGAGTCTGAGGGTGAATGGACTCAGGTGACAAAGCCAAAGAAGGCAAATAAACTAAAGAGAGTTATGGCAAAAGACCCCATTAGGCAGATTAAGGCCATTAGGAGTTTCATAACCCCATACCACAAAAATGCAAAATATTCTGACTGGGAACGTTTGGTATGAGCAGATGATGGACTCTTTCCACCTTAAAGACAACCAGAACTGCATAGAGTATGCTAAGTGGACGCTCTTTCCAGAGTACTCCAGCTTCTTTGCTGGACTGGAGGACCAGAACCATTCAAGATGGTCCACCTACAGGGCGGCCATCTTGAAACACTTTTCCGCCCACAGAAACCCCCAAGAGGCTCGCAAAGCGGCCTACAATTCGCAGTGCGGGGAAGATCAGACCCCACGAGAATTTGTGCAGGAGCTAAAATGCGCCTTTGCACAAATCACTAGGAGGGTGCGCACGGATAGCAGGGAGTTTATAACTACCTTCTTTCATGCGCTCCCAAAATATAACATGACCCAGCTGGTGCGGGATTTCCACAATAAAAGATCTCTGGACTGGCTCATAGAGCAGGTGACCCGCATTTTTGAAGTCCAAAAACCTTCAGAAAACAAAAATCAGACCAAAAACCTAAAGCCAGCCAACACCCCTGCTGCTGCTAAGGTAGCGGAGGTGAAGGTTGCCCCCATTTTAGACCTAGAGATGGGAGAGCCTTAAAATGTACCTACACAAAATCAGCAAAATCAGAGATCCAGAAGGCCTTCAGGCCCATCACAAACAGGTGGCGGTCAGGGAGGCAATCCCACCAATGGGACCCCTAACTCCCCATATTATATAAGTCCCAGATACAAGGGCAACCGACCAATCATGGGGTATGTATGGACTCAAAGCCCAAAGGAGGGGGGGGTCCAATCAGGTAAGTACTGCCCCAGGAAACTCCCCTCCTAACCTCCCCCAGGAGGGCAGTAATCCCCCAAATGCTGGGTTAAGTTTATTTCCCTGGTACCCACAAAACCGCAACTTGCAGGACAACCCTCCTTTCTTTCCCCCCTTTCAGGAAACCAAACAACCCAATCCAGGAGAGGGGAGGCCAAGGTTGGAGGCAAAATTCACAATATCCATGGTACTACAGGAGAAGGGATAGTTACCCTTCCAGTGATCCACCTAGATATGAACAGAGACCCCTATACCAGCCGAAACGGGTGTCCCAACTGGAGCGCCAGGTCCAGAACCTTACCCAGGATCTGGGTCGCATGTTGAGGGCTCAACAGAACCCTCAGATGAACATGGCAGCTCAGAACCCCAGAAACCAAGGGTCTGGCACCCCAGAACAATGATGGGGAGAAAACCCTGACAACTCACCGGTTCCAGAGGAGGAGGCACGGGGTAGGGGAAGGTATAAAGCCCTACAGGAAGCTTCCTTCCTCACTCATGAAAAGCCCCTGGACACCCATGAACCGGAACAAAAATCTCCTGCCCCTGGAAATCCTCAACCCAGGGATCAGAGGGTGGGTAGGAGAAATAAAGACAGCAAAAAGGCCCATTTTGTGGAGGAAGTTAGTGTCCTCCTGTTTGAAGGGGAAGAATCCTCAGAGGATTCTGGGAAACCATTTTCTCCTTCAGGGACGGGGAAGTCCTCCCAAAGAAAAATGGGTCCCAAGAGATCTAAATGAAGACTGGGTGGAAGTGGGGACTGATTCAGAATCACCCATTCTTGAAGCCCAGAATTAGCATCCAGAGAATCAAATCTTAAAAGAGGGATCCCAAACCTCACAAACCGATTCTGGTGATTGCCTCCAAGAAGGGGGGGGCAGCCCAGAATCAGAAAATAAGGAGCCTCACACTCCCCAAATAGTAGAGTGTCAAATGTTGCTTTTAGATTCCCAAACTCCAACACAGAATTATACCGCTGTGTTGAAGTCCAAAATAAAGAAATTGACCACCCAGCTTGCCCAAAATGCTCATTACCTTTGCCCACTTGAGGAGAAGGAGGGTAGATTTTATGCCCCGGTCCAAGTGCAAGCGCAATGAACATTTTCGGCGCTGGTGGACACTGAATCCCAAGCCACTCATCTGTCAAAAAGGGCCTTTGAGCAGCTAAATTCAGGAAGGGGGAAGAGATACCAGATCCCTCTAACCCCTCTTCCTGGACAACTCCAGAACTTCGACGGGAATTAAATTCCTGTCAAAGGGAAGGCGGATTTGGAAATAAAAATTGGGTGACACAAAGTGAAACACCCGGTCATAGTCGTGACTCCAGAGGGAACACCCTGTCTACTAGGGAATTACATCCTGCGTAGGTTGTCCCCCTCAATAGACTGTGTGAATAAGGTCCTCTGGACTCAGACTAATAGGCCAATAAAATTAAAAAAGAGTGTCAACCATGTTAGTTTAAATGGCACATGCCACATGGTTGAACAAAAACCTTATCATATTTAGCTTCATTTCCAGAACAATCAAATACCTGACGTGACAGCAATTGCTGTAGGACAACAAACTGGTGATGGGAACTCCTCTCCATTCCTGAAAATCAACCTTCCTTCCAGTTTCAGGTGGCATTCCACACTGGAATGAAATATTTTAAAATTCCATACTAATTCACAATCTGAAAATCCCAATTCTATAGTCAAAAGTGATAAGAAACCAGCTCAAAGTTTAGCTGATATTCAGAAAATTAGAGAACAGTTGTTCATCCCTATTCAGTAAAATGAGGGGAAGGAGTCTGTTCTCGCCCGAGTGTGCGTGAATAACGGTAAGAGCTTCATCAGTGAATCCAATTTCCGAAAGCTTGCAAAAGATTGAGCCACTCCCACATTTAAATTGATCGATAAGTGGGAAATGGACCTGGAAACTCCCAATTCCAAGCATCTCCTGCCTAGCAGATGTATGCTCAAAATGTCTATAGGAAATAAAAGCATAGAACATAATTGTTGAGTCGTGCAAGATGGCCCTGCTGCATTCTATTTAGGCAGTGACATTCTCAATCGTTTTGCCATTAATTTGGACCTGATAAATTACATAGCCTGGTCCCAACTAAGGGGCTATCCCATGGACTTTGATGATTCAGAAAAAGAATTTCAGTCAGCCCAATTGCTGCCGTATCCAGTTGAAGTTCAGATTGGAGAGGAGGTCACCATCCCAGGACGGACCTGACTATTCCCACTTGAATTAAAAATTAAAAGAGGACCAGAACTGCAAAATCCTGCCGCATATGTACACCTCAATGCCCATCTCGAACAGCAGGGGCTGGGGTTAAACCCAACCCCATTAGTCAATACAGAACACCACACCATTCCAATATTGGTGGATAACAGCAACCTCAGGAGTATCACTCTGGGCGCAGGAACCATTATTGGGATGGCGGTTGATGACTGTAATTTTTCCATGAATCTAGGAAATGAACTGATCGGACCAATCCCCAATGACTGTTTTGACAATGACAGTGACAATGATTTACCACCAGACAGGATCTTCACCCGGCAAGGGGGGAATTTCCTGGTGTATTCTTCCTGCCCGTACGGTGAGGAAGAGATGACCTGTGACATCAGGCTGGATGAGGTGATATTCCAGGTCCACAAGGACTGCCTATCCTACCTGAAACCCTCTGTCCAGGTCAATACTCTAACCAGAGACCTCTCCACCCAGCTGGAGGAGGCCGCTGAGATAGCAAAACCGGAAGTCTTTTCAGGCTTCAGGCAAATGGTTGAAGAGCGGGTCAACCTAGCTGATGCCTGTGAGACTCCAGAGCAAAAGCAAAAGTTGAAACAGGTGTTCTTAGATTTTCAAGATCTCTGAAACGATAAACAAAACGGTCCTAGTGGAGTCTGTCAAACAAAACCTAATGCCTGCCCTGGTTGGACCAGCTCTCCTCCCCACGTTAGACCACAGTGACTAAGGCGGTCACTGAAGGCAGGATGACACTCTCTGGCTCGGGTTTTCAACACAATAAACAGTTCCAAAACCTGGATCGAGACCTGCCTGGACTTCCACATTAGAGTCTCTTGTTCCAGACCTCTAAATAATGTTTCAACAAAATGTTCACATAGGCCCCCTCTGCCGGGTTCAGACCTCTTCAAAACACAGTTCACGTGGGTCCCTTCTGCCGGGCTCAGACCTCTTCAGAAGAAAGTTCAACAAAACTTGCAAGGGGGCTCCTTTCCCCAAGCTTATTACACTTCAGGTCTCCCTCAGTCGGGCGCAGACCACTTTCAGATGTAGAACACTTTCGAATGTACGTGGCTTTCTTTACCAACCTCTGCAGGACCACTTCGACTAAAAGTTCAAGGTTCAACTTTCACTATCTCCTTCTATAGGAGTTAATTTTGCTTACTTCACTTTTGCCGTTCATTTGCTTTATCATTACAAACAATGCACCTTTTACTGAGACTTTCGAGTAGGCTACTTCCTTTCGCCGGATGACTCTGTTACTTAGTATCGCTGATTTCACAGCTGCCCTTACTTCAAAGTTCATTCACAGGTCTGACTTTCTTCGCATTTCAGCCACACGCCTGCAGCCTTCACTTGCGATATAATGTTGCCACTTCAAACTTTCTTTGACACACACCGGTCTCTAAGGTCGCTTGCCAACTCCCCAGCTGTGTGCGTTTCTTTCTTGGTTTTACGATTTCCAATTCACAAGTCAAGGTTAGTACCACAGGCTCGGCCTTGCCTCAGGGCAGGGTCGCTGGCGTCCTTGAAATACAATACAGTCTTCTGATGTGGGATCTCGCCATATCCACGTGTCTTTCGCAGCCTGTCGGAGGCAACGACCTCCAGTAGGGACCTCTTGGGGTTTTTGACCCGCTGCTCTTGTCCCTTGGTCCATTGCTCTGCTCCAGTAGGTTTGCCTTCGCCCCGGAAGTCCTGCTCGCACTTGTGTTCCGCCTTGCCCAGAGTGTGCCTCTAGGTTCTGTCTTTTATCCCTGTGAGGAGAGCTAATTGGTATCAGGTGTATGCACTTAAAGTCAAGTGCCTGACTTTGCATGACACGATTAATTGGACATGTCCAGCATGATGCGTGAGAGTTAGTATTGTTAGTGAAAAGAAATGAGTCTCACCTGGGCCGGTGAGACTAAAGCTCTGTGCACACTTTTTATAGCACAAACACAATGCTAAACTTTCTCTTTAACGTTTTTTTAGGTCAATTTAATAAGATAAAAAGATATCAACACCAAATAATTAAACAAACTCATTCATAGATATATTAGAAAATAGATTTCAAATGGTCTGTGTCACACTCCTAGGTCTGTCTCGTCAATTACCTCTTTGGGGTAATTTCAAGATTAGAGTCAATTTTATAGAACAATACAAATTTATATTTCTCACATTTACTTTGCCAACACAATTTTACAATCAATACAATTTCTTCTCTAATAAGAACACATTAGTTCAAGAGTCTGTTTGCATTGAGATAGGTACAAATACACATGTGAATGGTTTTCCAAGTATATCCCTGGGTCTCTTTACGACGCGTTTCGGGCTTACTCACCCTTCATCAGGTATGAACAATTCATAGGTTTCTGGATATTAAAATAGAAAAACTTGTATTTATTTTTTTGTTTCACTTCATTAATCTTAATGCATGAAAGCTCCAACCTACTGACCTTCAAGTTAGGACAATCTCTCCTGATTGTAGTTAAATCAATTCCAGTTATCTGGTGTTTCAATATTCTCCCATATCGGTAATCCGATCTGTGAATAAATCAAAGTTGACTGTATGAGTTTTGGTCATGCTGAATGGGCTAGAACTGGGATCAGTCGCCAAAATCTAGCACTGTGTCCCTGTTCTAAGCCCTGATTTTCACAAGTGCACGTGCAATTTAACTGTTTAATCTTAAGGCTCACCTCAGTGAAAGAAGCGCTAGGAATTGCGCTGGGAAATGACCGTGGTTGATTTGGCATCTACTTCAGAGTAATGATGGTTTCAATCCACGGTTGTTTCTATAATCTGAGATCTTACTTTGTAACCATACATTTGTATATTTGTCTATTTGTTTCTCATTGTGTGCCAGACTGTGCCTGATTTTCCTTTTCTTACCTCGTTTGAACTCTAATCAGTCTGGTAATCTTGCGCGTTCAGCAAGTTCGCCTTATGCCATGTTGTAGCTGTTACTGTGGTTGCCTTGATGTATTCTGGCCAGCTCGGAGATTACTGCCGAGCTGAAGAAGGACTCCATAGATTGTATTCAAAGAGTGCCATCTTTAAAGACAGCGTGTTCAGTAAAACCATTGTGTCTGGGATGATTTTACACGCGTGTAGATGTTATATATTTCTTTAGAAAATGTTAAATGCTTGGTTAAATGAGGCGGCGGATTCTTAACCGCCAGGGACATTTTTTTTGGTTAATTCTAATAAGTTGTGCTCTGCAAGTTCCAGGTCTTCCATGTAAGTCCTTTCAATATGAGATACCGGGTCACTATGTCTGACTCGATACATAAGCCCTGAATCGCATTAATGTATGTGTCTATATTGGTCATTATAAAAAACAGCTTAAGTCCCAATCCATGTTCATCCCATTGGAGGACATGGAATTGAGGCGATCATTCCAATCATTTTCTCTTTGAAGAAGCAATCTATTTAAGTTCCCTCCTCTCCTTGGTGTGCTGACTTGCTCTAGAATAATGAATCTTATTTGAGCAATGGTATGCCTGTGACTTCTAAAGTGCTGTGCCACTGGTGATTTTTCTGATGCCAAACGTATATTTAATTTGTGTTCTGACCACCTGGTTTTCACTTTCCTGGTGGTCAGACCTACGTAATATAAACCACAAGGACATCTTATCCCGTAGATTACGTTTTTGGAATCATATGTCGAAGAATGGTAGAGGTTGATGTTGTATCCCTTGTGTGGATGATTGATACTGTTCCAAATCATTGCAGTTGTTACAGTTATGGCATGGTGTAGTTCCCTTGTATTTCTGTTTTGTCGACCTCTTAGTAGAGAAGTCTGCTTTGATGAGATGATCTCTTATCGATTTGCTTTTATTATATGCGAATAATGGTGGTTCAGGAAATAGTCTTCCCATCATCGGGTCCAATGTTAGGGTTTTCCAGTTCTTCTTGATTATTTTCTTTATCTTTGAACTTTGCTGGGAATATGTTGTCATGTACTAGTTTCTCTGCTTGTTCATGAGTATTAGGATGCAACGCCTCACATCTCCTGATGTTTCTTGCTTTTCTGGTCCTGCATTGATTTTACCTTGATGATATCCTCTTTTTTCAAATTTCTTTTTTAATTCTCCTGTTTTCATAATGTACTCTTCTTGTTCAGATATAATACGCCTGTACCGTAGGAATTGGCTAAACAGTATACTCTCTATTGTTTTCCTGGGATGACAACTGTTCGCATGGAGTAGGATGTTTCTGTCTGTACTTTTGGTGAATACTGTGGTTTCTAATTTGTCTAATTTCATGTATATTTCTACATCCAAATATTCTATTGATTTTCTGCTGGTTTTGGATGAAAGTTTTATTCTGTTCGTCATTGTATTTAGATGCTGAAAAAATTCTAACAAGGCTTCTTGGGGTCCATTCCATATCCGGAATAGATCATCGATAAATCTCGCCGGAAATTTGAGATGTTTAGTCCATTTTGTGTCACAGAAAATGTTTTTCTCCTCAAGGTATGCCATGTAAGTATTTCACTAACTCGCAGCCATGGTGGCCTCATAGAGGTTCCAGATGTCTGAACGAAAATACCTGTCCTCAAACATTAAAAAATTGTTTTGTAGCACTATTTTTAGGAGTTTCAGGACAAATACTTCATCTGCTCTACATTTCCCGGTTGGGGATAATAATAGCCATTCCATGGCTTCAAGTCCACCTTTGTGGGTGATGTTGGTGTACAAACTCACCACATCCATGGTGAATAGGATGTTGTTATGTTCATCAATATTTATGTGCTGTAATTTATTTAGAAAATCATTTGTGTCCTTGATGTACGTTTTGAAATTATGGATCAATAGCTGTGTTGCTCTATCTATGTATTGTGCCAGTGGTTCTAGCAGACGGTTGTTAGCTGCCATTATTGGTCTCCCTGGTGGGTTCATGACATTTTTATGGACCTTTGGCAATATATATATTTTCGGAATTGATGGGTG
The DNA here is from genome assembly GCF_040938575.1 of Ambystoma mexicanum. Taxonomy (NCBI): domain Eukaryota; kingdom Metazoa; phylum Chordata; class Amphibia; order Caudata; family Ambystomatidae; genus Ambystoma; species Ambystoma mexicanum. Next base: position 18,836,115 of record NC_090933.1, on the reverse strand, counting down.
TAATTAGTAAGAAAGTTTTTAGTTCGATGACTGATCAATTTGTCTGCTTCTGCTTCTTCCAGTATTACAGTATATCCAAATGGCGCCAACACAACAGGCACCTGTACAATCACAACAGCCCATGGTGTACACATTGCAGACACAAGGGTCTACATAGCCACCACAAAACAGCCCAGCGAGCACCAGCGCAGCAGAACGCTGTAGCCATGAAATACACAGACTCCACTATGCAGAATCTCATACACAGACTAGGGGGAGTGACTGTAGTGGGGGCAACCTCTTTACGGGGATGGGGATTACTTTATATCCACAATAGGACAGCCCAAATACAGACTTGATGTGTTCAATCATATCTGTTACACTGACCCAAACGAGAAACCACATGTAGGGGTAACCGTTGGTGACAAGACGTTTTCCTTCCTCGTGGATACAGGGGCAACAAGATCCAGTATTAGGGAGGTGAGATACCCAATGTCAGGCATTGCCATGAATGCGCAAGGATTCTCTGGCGCTACAGATTTGGTTTCTTTTACTAACGAACTTGATCTTACCATGCTACTGTTGTATTCCCAACAGACATCAGTTAACATAATGGGAAGGGATATGATGAACAAACTTAACATGACCATTTCATTCACTGATCAGGTGATAGTGTGTTCTACCCCAGGAATCCACCACACAAATGCACCAGAATTTATCCAGACTACCTCATCTGCCCAATGAGGTTTTTTACAGACCAGAGATTCCCTTAGACAAGGAACAAGGGCAGGTGTTTGCATTAGAACTAGAGACGGTTATAGTGAGAGACAAAAGCATAGTACTGCACGGGACTGATGATACAGGACGAGCATGGAGAGCAGTGATCACAGTAGGAGAAGGGCACAAACTAACTGACTTGACAGACAAAGAGTTGTTCAGGGATGACTATTCGGATCTGGAGGCAGGGTTCTTTATGAGCATTACTTATTGAATGAGAATTAATTCAATGGAAGCCCCACAGAGGAAGGCCCTACTGAAAAAGGTGCCAGCACCATTTCTTGAGGAAGATCTAGCACAAGTACCGAGCATTTTATGGACCAACAGCCCGTGTGACGTTGGCTTGTTGAGGGAGTGAAAGCTGTCAAATTCAAGCTCAAGCCTGGGGAGATTTTACCAAGGGCAAAACAATATTTTGTTACCAAGGGCAGACAAAGGCATTTTGAGACAATCTCTGCGCTAGTGCGGAAAGGGATTTTGGTACCATCAAAATCACAGTGTAATACAGCTGTGTACCCAGTGAAGAAGGCAACCGAGGGATCGTGGTGCTTTATTTAGGACTTGTGCCCTCTGAACAACATTGTTGAAGCAGAGCTCCTGTTAGTTCCCAATCCAGTGACAATATTATATAGCATTTTGCCAGAAGCTACCTATTTCACACTGATAGATTTGAAAAATGCTTTCTTCTCTATCCTACCATCCGGAACTCATTTTCCCACATCCCTTCAAACAAATGGAAAGCAATGGTGCATGAAAGACATGTTAAGATGGCTGCCACCATGCCCATAAGAAAACTCCCAAGATTGCAGCAGGTGGGGTCAAGACTTGTTAGATATAAGTAACTGTGCAGTGTTGTAAACGTCCAGCCTTTAAAAAAAACATCTGCCCTTCCTTGTGGTGCTGCCAAAAGGCCCAAAAGACATTCCCCTATACCCATGGGTGCATCTATCTCTAACACATCCTTCATTGTCAAGCATACTTGACCCTAAAATTATTTCAAGGCTGGACAAGACCACCAAATGTGAAGCCAGTCCCTGCACTCCTTACATCTTCGTCAGCAATCCAGGGAAATATCTGGGTACATAGATCTAAGCCTCTAAGGGCATAATGCCATTAGGTGAGGATTTTATACCACATGTCACTTTATTGGATGGACCGAGTGAGCTTCAGGATATTGCCCCATAAAACCTCCCATTACTCCTCTGATATTTGTCGATCCAGTGTAAGTTGCCACTTTCCCATGTATGACCACTTCTCCCGAAAGCCCCCTTCAGATATGAATGCATAGAATGCTGAAATAAGATGTGTGTCTGCTGAGTGAGACATAATACATTTTTCAAATGCAGTGAGTTGTCTGCTGGCAGCTAGTCTATTGAGGGGGCGTATTGTCCAATGTCGCAACTGGTAATAACAAAGCCTATCCCCTTCCATAAGGCCAAAGACTGTTTACACTGCTCAAAGGTTTTGACTTCCTGACCATGCATCAAATCCTTGAGCCTTAAGCATCCCGCTTCCCTCCACTTCCCAAAGGCTCTCACCTCCATCCCTGGCATGAACTGGGTATTCCCAATTAGTGGTGAGAATGGACCTGGAATTGTTGAAATATGCCACTGTTTTACCACATCATCCCACATCGCTTCCACAAGTGCAGTAATCTGTGATGCCATCATACTAGCAGGCTGATCCTCCTTGGCTAACCATAAACTACATCTAGTGCAGCGTCCGCCACTGCTCTATCCATGAAAACCCACAGTTTACTATCGTCCCCGATAGCCATTGTTTTAGCACCCTCAATCGGGACACCCAATAGTACTGTCTAAAATCGGGAACAGCCATTCCTCCCATATTCCCCTTAGCCATTACGGTTCGCAGGGACCCGCAGTCTTTTATTATGCCATATAAATGCAGATAATAGACAGTTGAATGACTTAAATAAAATTCCGGGTAGAGATACCGGCAGGGCCTGATAGTACTAAAGAAAGCGTGGGAGGGCGATCATTTTAATCGAGGCCATCCGCCCCATCCACGATATGTGTAGGGGATTCCAACGTCGGAGGTCTGTTTTATGGGTGCTGAGTAACCGGGGATAGTTCGCCTCGTACTACATTGTCATTCACTTCATAATGTGAATTCCGAAGTATTTGATGTTCTCTTCCACCCACTGAAATCGGGTGCATGCCCATATATCCCTTACCATTTCCCTCGATAGTGTGAGATTTTATATCTCTGATTTATTTCTATTCATCTTTAAACCCGACACTTCACTAAACAATGGCAATTCCGAGGCTATTAGCCTTAGGGAGTCCACTGGATCTGAAAGAGCCAACAGCATATCATCGGCAAATGCCATTATGTTCACGCTCCCCAAAATGAATACCTTTCTCTCCCGGTGCTTCTCGTAGACGCTGTAGAAGGGGTTCCAGAAAAATTGCATAGAGCAAGGGAGATAACAGATACCCCTGTTTTATCCCCCTCTCCAATCGGATAGGGCCAGAGAGCTGTCCATAAATGAACAGGCACAGGGTAGGGGTTTGATAATTGGCTTGTATTCTCGAGAGGTAACGTTTCCTGAACACCATATTTATCCTAGTCCGAAAGAGAAACAACCATTCCACCCGATCTAATGCCTTTTCAGCATCTAAAGCGAGAAGAACCGCTGGGATCCCACGCCTCTCGACCTTTTCTATTAAATGACACACCTTTCTTGTATTATCAAAAGTTTGGCATTGCTTAATGAATCCCGCCTGATCAGGGCCTGTTAAGGTTTGGAGTCTATCCTCCAGTCGAGATGCCAAAATGTTGGCATATATTTTAGAGTCGATATTAATTAGCGCTATTGGGCGATATAACCCGCACTGTGTCAGGTCTTTGCCCGGTTTCTGGAATACCACCAGTTTGGCCTGACGCATTGAGGCTGTAAAGTGCCCAGTTCTTTCAAAGGAATTGTATAGGTTGTTAGATGGGGATAAGGGTTTTCCGACAATTTGTAAAGAAGGCTGCCGTGAAGCCATCAGGGCCTGGATCTTGTTCAAGGGGAGTTTTCCAATGGCCACACTAACTTCCTCCTCCTTGATATCTTTCTCTAGATATTCCCTATCTTCTCTCGACAACATCAGAAGAGTTACAGCTTCCAAATAGGTGTTCTGCGGGTCGTTGCAAGGCCTATCTGAAGAGTACAAAGCCCCATAGAAGCCTTCAAAACACCCTATGATTTCCTCTGTGTCTACCACGTCCTCCCCTTCTCCCTCTCTAATTGTTAAGATTGTTTGGGCTGCCTCCTCTGTCTCAGTTGTCACCCTAGTGACCTCCCGCTCTATTCCCCTTCACATAATAATACAGTTTAGCTTTGAGAGGGATCCTCTCTACCTTTCCAGCCATTAGTAACTCAAGCTGCCCTCGAAGTGCTCTATGGGTTTTCATTGTGTCCCTCATTGGATAGTTACCCATCTTCGGCATGATATCCTTAAGTTTTGCTTCTAAGTCCTCCTCTAGCTGCCGGCTCTGCTTTTCACTCACGGCCTTACATGCTATCGGTTCCCCCTCATTACTGCTTCGAAGGAGTCCCACCATATACCCAGGGAGGTATCTGACATCTCATTCTCTCTAAAATAGGTCTGGATCTTCTCCCCTATCGCTGATGACAAGACTGCCATAGCCCCTTCCGTCGATATGTCATGGTCCAACATCGCGCCCAGGGGTGTGAGATCAGATTGCACAATCGCACCCATGCATACCTCCCGGATGCCTCCCACCAATCTATCATGAATATGAGACTTACATTCTGGGCTCACCTGTTTTTCCTTAGATGCCTTCTCTTTGGAAGCGGTGCCCTTTTCTTTCTTTCTGGTTGTTCTGGATTCAAAGAGATATGTGCATGTCTCCCCCGACGCCACCCTGCCGGCTTTGTCTGCCGAGCAGGCTGACCTCTGGGGCCACTGCCCTCGAAGTGCTGATCTTCATAGCAGGTTCCAAGCGTAAGCGGCGTTCGTTCCAGGAAGGACGAAGTATTCCAGGAAGGGAAACAGTCCGGTAATCCGCAGATGGAGGTCGGCAGCAGAAGCAGTTCCAACACGAAGCACAGGCAAGGCAGGAGGCAGCAGGGAGTAGGCGAGGTAGGGGCAAGGAGCACAGGGAGGGTGGGGAAACGGGCAGCAGAGAGTAGCAAGTACAAGGAGAAAACCAAGAAGGAATTAGCGCTGAAAACGGCTGAAGGCAACCGAACATTGAGATGCGCTGGCTCGCGTTAGAGTGGCGCTTATCAGCTGATTCTGCAACTGTAGAAACTAGACCGCTGTAGCAGTTGATCTCAGCAGCAGCGGCCATGTTGGGAGAAAACATGGATGCCGCAAGGCGATTTCTGCGCGTCCATGCAGTTCAGAAGGGGCGAGTCCGGTATGTCATGACACAATCAGGAGGACACCCTAATATAATCTATGCGCGACTGGGTTCTATGAACATGAAATAGAATGGGAATCCTGTTTTCATACCTGTACAAACGCGCCAAACAACACCAAACCCAAATTGTTTGAACTTTTCTTTAAGTTGCTGGGACGGTGTATCGCATGGCGCATATCCTACTCGACTTCTATCTATCTCCAAGTCCAAGGCCATATTTATGCCCCTGTTAATATGATGTACCCCTCCACTGTATTTCCAAGTGCTGCGAGAGTGGCCCTGAGAAATCCATCTTGTCCGGAATTAGGTGCCTACACTGTTGCTCCAGTAAATACATATGTCTTAGTGCGAAACTTGACTTGCTTATCTTCTGTGGAGCCCAGAACCACCATGTCAGGATTATTTCTGAACCCTGTCAAAACCCATGCTTTTTTATCTTGCACATTAGCCTGAAAGATTTGAGAGTACCCCCTTAATCGAATACGCAATGTATCTTTCTTGCATATGTTGGTTTCTTGGAGCACAAGAAAGTCTGGTTTCTCACGCCTAAACTAATGCTCCAGCTTACATCGCTTTACCAGTCAAACTCACCCTCTAATATTGTATGTGGTGATTTAAAAACCTATGATAAGTTCCCACCCTTCCAATTCCGATCCCGCTTCCTTCGGCCCTTCTCAATGGCCCCATTTAGGAAGTTTAGCCTCCGCATCTACAAAAGTGTGAGTACCCGATGTTCGGACAATTGTACATCACTCTATTTTGCCCGCCTCCCCCACCCGCTCCACCCCACAGATCCCTTTCCCATTCCCTCTCCACCCCTGCCCCCCCAACCTCTTGTAACGACCCAGGCAGGTTCATGGGTCCCAGTGACATCTACAGGGGAAATCCCTGACCATGTACTGGTAAACTACCTAGATCCAACCAACTGCAGAGTGATGAAACTAACCCTCTCCCTAAGATCCCGGTCATGCCACCTAACCCAACTCCCAACCTTAACCCCCCCATAAGAATTACCAATGCTCAGACCAAGCCTGAGTCTGACATCACTGCACGCACTCACCAGTGGGCCGGGCCCTGCCTCCATCACCCCTCTGTACGTGGCATGTCCACTGGCTTTTCCCAGCCTTTTGGTGCCCTACTTGTCTATTTTCATGCATCACCGTGGACCACTCCGATTGCTGCCTCTGCTGACTGGTTCAGCCCCCATCATCCTGTGTCCCGGTCCGATCACTGCTCTCGGGTGTCACCACATTAAGGCCTTCTTCGCATGTTGTCACTCTGAACTGCCTGCCTTTCCAGGAAAATAGCAAACCAAACGGGAAAGTCCACCTATATCGAACCTACTCCTGGTTAAGAATTCCGGTGACAGGTCCCATCAGCCTCCTTTTGATTAGAGTGGAGTATACCAAGTGCTGGAAGAGCTGTACTTCCAAGCCATTGATGGTCAAATATGTGCCTGCTTGTGCTGCACTCAAAGTTTCTTCTTTCTGCCCATAGGAGGTGAATGCTGCCAAAACGTCCCTTGGTCGGGCCCCAGATCTTTTCTTGTCGGCCTCACTCTATGAATCCTGTCTAGATAAATCTTGTCTGAGGGAATCTCCAAGAGAAGGTTGGCACAAAAGGTCTGGGTTGATTGCTTAAGGTCTTTTTCCCCAGTCTCTTCCGGAGCATTCTTAAAGCAAATATTTGAGCGCCTTGACCTATTCTCAAGATCTTCACAATGAAGCTCAGCTCTAAATTGTGTGACATCCATGCTAGTTGTTCCAGGGCTTCATTGTTTTTCAGAGACTCTTCAGTCTATCTTCTGCAAGGATCACTGACTCAGATCTACTCGCTCTCCTAATGTTGAGGGTTCACCTTTTATTTCCTGTACAGCACCTTTTTTTATCAGTTTTTAAAGAGGAAATCTGCTCCTGAAAGGATTCTTGAAGGGATTCCATAAGACGTTGCTGATGGTCCGCTACGCATAGCATCAGTTCTTCCTTGGTAATTGCCATAGTATCCCAATGTTCTGACGTGTCCTCTTTTCGTGCTGCTTGTTGTAGCGATTGGGCCACTCTTGGAGTTCCCTGTGCCTCTATCTGCCAACATTTAGAGATTGTACCCTCAGCCCCCCGAGCATTCGTCGTGGGATGTGCCGGGGTGCCCTTATTCCGTCCTCTTCCTTTGGTTTTCAACATGTGCCCCCCTTAGGGTTGTCTACTTGATGATCCCCTGCTCACTGTCAGTTAAGATCTGTGAACCCGGGTGTACGATCCTACCCTCCAAATGAGTCCCAAGCTTACTGCACACAGTTGGCCCCAATCCGCATCGTATCAGCGTTAGATTGATTAGTGTCTTCTCATTGCACTAGGGCATTCTGTTATGGGTGAGGCCTGAACTCCACCACTATCTTGGCCCCTTTTGCACAACACCGAGCTGGTCTGTTCCCCACTTTGTAATGCAATACCACATTATCTCTTGTCTTGACAGGTGGCGCCCCTTCATCACCACATGCTTGGTATGTCTCAACCTTTACTCATATGGAGGTCTCAATATGGTAAGGGACTTCCCCTTTGCTGGTGAGCTCTAAACATACCGCCGGAACTGGAGCGATCCCCACCATTTGTACCTCTTCTTTTGGTAAAATGCCATAGTAACCGGGGGCCCCCTCACTCCTCCTCACCTGCGCTCCGATCTAGAACTTGTAGCACTCCTAGGCTGGGACAGGCCTCAACGGAGCCCTGCGCTGTCCTCCACCAGTCCTCCTCATTGTTGCTTTGGGCCATGTGTATATAGATAAGGAAGGATGTGCGTCGTCCTCTTTTCGATATGCTAATGCTAGTGTTCCAGAGGGGCCTGTCGCTTTTGGTGTCACAGAGAGGCCACAACCCCACTGCACTTTTCAATTTGCCAGAGGGCACTCCGCAATGTTTCGATGTCAGCCGCCCGTTTCATCAATTGACACGTCCTCAAAGCCGCTCATGTACTCGGACACCTGGGGGGAGAGGAGGACTCCTAAATTGTTCCGAACACTATTGTTCTGTATAAGGCCTCCTTGTCAGAACCCCAGGAAGTGGGAAACACTCTGCGTCCCACATGGGCAGGATTTGGCAAAGTCAGCCGCTCAGGGTAGCAGTCACACCCTGTTTCTTCTCCGGTCTCGTTTCTCCATCGCGGGTACATATTCATAATTCTGGGCCGCACTCACCATTGCTATCTTGATGAGGGCTTCACACTGTGCCTATTCTCCGAGGTGTGCGGTAGCAAGGACAGCTTTTAGTTCACCTTTAGAATGGGGCCAGAGAATAGCAGTAATTAGCACGTCCTCCCCCTGTGCTTGGCCATCTTGGAATCACTAGTTATAATTCTGAAACAAAATAGAGAATTCTTACCTGGTTTGCCAAGGATTCCCATTTCAGCCATTTCAGCATTCCTAGGCCATTTGTGTTGATTCCTGCAAAGTGAAAGACAATGAACTTTTAAAGGACCATTACATAAACATTTCCAGTGCAACAAGAGGCAAGGACATTTTTCTGTTAACCAAAATAGTTTAAAGAAACAAGTTACACATGTTTTCATTTGTTAAATTGTAAGTAGATGGGTTTATGAACTGCAAGCATTAATTACGTGAAGAAAGGAAGATTTGGTTCTTGGATTATTTTTGGCACAGGTTTCTCACCTGCACAACATGTGATTTACATTACAGTCAACTGCACCAGCGCTGGCATCCTGAGAATAGTAGTTTGGTGAGCACTGTTCACATAATTCAGGATTTACCACCGCCAGAGTGAATGAGTTCCTGTCATTAAACACTATAATACATTATTATTCCCTTTGTCCACAGGGGAATATACTCAAGTAAAATCATTTTTGAGAACACAGAAGTATACCCGTCCCTGCTGCAGTTCCCATCACACACAAATATTCCTATCTCTTTTGAGACAAGAGTGAGTGAGCATCAGTTTTGTGCCACATGCTTTTATTTGACTAAAATGTTGGGTATAACGTCTTGTCTCAAGGCACCAGGGATCCACATACAAGGTAACTCTCTGCTCATCCCTGTAAGACCTCAGGTAAGCGTTACACCCACTCGAGGAGTCACAGGATCTGACATAATTTCTATATAGAAGTAAAAAGTGGAACCATACTAGACTCCCACAAGGTTACTGCGAGTCACCTTCTATATTCAACAGGGTCCTACAAATGGACCTAGGGAACAAACATTTGGACAGCATAGTCATTCATTACATGGACATCATTCTGATATGCAGCAGTGTTGGAATGATTCAGTGCAGTTGCTGATAGTGTTGGCAGGGAATGGCTACAAGGTGGACAAGGCAAAGCTACAATATTGCCAAAGTGAGGTTTTGTACATTGGACAGTTAATATCGCAGGAAGGTAGGAAGATAACCCTGAAAGATTTTCAGAATGCCACCACCAAAGACTGTGAAGGAAATGCAGCAATGTTTGGGTCTCAGTAATTATACCTGGGCGATTACAGCACATACACTAGACCTCTTTTAACCCCTTAAATGCCAAGCTCAATGCAAGTCTATGCAAATAGTATGAGCATACTCGTCTTTAGCACTCAGGGGGTTAAGCGGGCTCCTGAATGCCCAGAGGGGGGGGCGGTAAACTGACATGGATGAAGGAGATGAGTGAAGCATTTGAAAACCTGACAGGGGCAATATACACAGCCCCAGTGTTAGGGATTCCTGATTACAGTGAAGAATTTTATTTGTTCTCACTCTTCAACCGACCGGTGATAACAGCAGTACTCACACAGAAAATGACCCTAGGGCATAAACCAATAGCTTACTATAGTAGGCATTTAGATCCAGTAATGAGAGGTCATTACCCTCGTGAACAAGCATTGGCTGTTGCTGCCTTTGCAGTATAGAAGTCAGCAAATGTCATAATCGGATGTAGTACCATGCTGTAGGTGAAGCATTCCCTTTCTGCCATTCTTGAAAAGCCCAAGAGCACATTGACCATGCCCAGAGCGGCTGGATACGAGGTGATTATCTCAAAATTGTTGATAAAGGTAGTACAATGCAGAGTTGTAAACCCGGCGGGGCATTCATGGCAGATCCTGTAGAAGAACAAGACTATGTACACGACTGTACCACATACACATAACATCCCCAGATCAAAGGAGAATGCCCTCGGGGAGGGGGAGTACTTTTTTACAGACGACAAGAGAGAGACATACTGGGACAGCAGTAGTGATGTTAAAACTGAGCCGGACAGTTGAAATAGTAGCACATGCAAGATTTCCCTCACATTTTTCAGTGTAAGCGGCAGAATTCGTAGCTCTTATAATGGCGTTAGAAGCGCATGAGGACGAGGAGATCACAGTGTACTCAGACTCCACCTATGTGACATCAACAGTACACGCAGGACTGTCACATTGGAAAAGGGGGCCTAACAACATGCTGATGGCACACCGGTGCAGCACTCAACCCTATTGGCTATGCTAATAGATGCGCTGCAACTCCCCTCAGCTATAGCCATCGTGAAGTGCGAAGCACACACAAGGGGGTAGGATGCGATCTCCTGCATCAACAAAGCCACAGACACAGAAGTAAAGGAGTTTGACACTCCACCGAATAAATGCATATGCCCGCTCAGCATGATATTGCGAGAGGGGTACAGTACATTACCCATTACCCAAATAGTGGAATTTCAGGGGCGAGCACCAGCATTGGAGAAGGAAGGGAGTCAGCAGTTGCACAGGCTATCCTCTGACAACTATTTGTGTAAGGTAGGGACAGCCTATGTATCCCACCTTCCATTGGTTACCTAGCATGCTTAAAGTGTAAATGCTCTTTTAATGTGGAGGTAGAGCATCAACTGTGTTGTCATGGGCTGCTAGTATTCTATAAAAGATCCATTGCTGGAGAAGTCTTAGTTACTTACCTAACTGTATTTCTCCAGCATGGGGTCTGGCATGGATTCACATGCTCATGAATATTTCCGTCGTCAGGCTAGGAATCCTCAGTAAAGAAAAAATCAGTTTCAGTTTCGTTTCTGAAATGTCTTTCTACTAATAACCAATCACTGTTCTCTGGGTCATACTGCCCCCAGCCAATGACTGGCCTCTACCTAAGCCCCTCCTCTGGCAGCCATCTTCAGATTTTTACCACACGTTCAAGTGTTGGGAGCCCTCGTACTTAGCTCTCAAGCTTTTACTGCGTGTTGCGTTTTTGTTTTTTTCAAAGAGTTTACTCTCATTTTTCGATCAATTCAAGCTTCAAGCTCCACCGATTCATCTTCCGATTAACAGGGACCCGCTTCGGAATTTTCTACGCCCCTAAAGAGCGATTTTTCGTCGAATTTCACTTCTTGGTGGATTCCCGGAAGATTTTTGAGGCCTACACCCAGATCACGCATCATCTGAATCAGTTTTCCATCCTGAACCACTATCAATCTGGATTCAGACAAGGATTTGGTACTGAGACTTCCTTAATGGAGTTGAAGTCTGTCTAGGCTACTAGGACGCATAGACAAAGGACTCACTTCCCTCTTGATCAGTCAGCTGCATTTGATTTGGTTGACCACTCTATCCTGGTAGCCAGAATGTCTGAAGTGGCCAACTTTTCTCTTGTAGCAGCTAAATGGATTAGCTCCTTTCTAGTAAACAGGCAAAGCTGGGTTTGTCTTGAGGAGGCAGTGGCCTCTCCTCTTCCTGTGCTTTATGGGGTGCTGCAAGGACCAAGTACTTCTTCCTGTATCTATAATATCTTTAGGGCCCCTTTCTTTGCGTATTTGGAACACGAAGGGGTCATGTTCTCTAACTACGCTGACACCCAGTGCATTGTCCCCCTAACAGGCATCCATTCAGAAGATGAACAAGAACTTAACAGGGTCTTCACGCTGATAGAGTACTGGATGTTGTGTAACAACCTTGCCCTAAAGAGAGGGAAAATGGAGTTCATGATTGTGGGTACTTACTAGAGTTTTCTACTGGGTGAGGCGAAAATAGCCCAGCAATCGAAAGTAAAAATCATTGGCGTGATCTTGGACCAGCTGTTAAACATGAAGTCTTGTGTGGGTAGTACCGTATCAGCAGCAGTCTATTATGTCAAATTATAGGTTCACCTTAGACCATACATTTCCAAGATGAACGCTGAACTGATTGCGAGAGCAATTATCAATGCTAAGATTGATTACTGTAGCAGCCTCCTGGTTGGAATCTGCAAAGCAGACACAAATAGACTCCAGGTGGTACAAAATGGAGCCATCAGAGTTGTAATGGGTCTTCTCCGTCGCGACCACGTTTCGGAGGCCAGACGCTACTTGCACTTGCTCCCAGTTGAGGCACGTGTCAGATTTAGGCTGCTGGTCATTACTTTCAAATGTAGACTAGGCCTGATTCCCTCATACCTGCAAGAACTCATTATGGCGAAGGCAGGCGGCAGGAACCTCAGGTGCAGCAACTAGAACTACTTGTTTCTCCCTAGATGCAGAATGAAGAAGGTTGAGAACGGAGCATTTTTCATTGCGGCCCCCAAATTGTGGAATGCGCTGCCACCCGCACTGCAAGGACAATCTTCATTAGTGATTTTCAAAAAAGAACTGAAGACGTTGCTGTTTTCTTGATTCATTAGCCTAGTTTCTCCTAGTTCCTTGCGATAGTGTGTTATGTAGTACCTCCTCGCCTTGCCCTGTATGTTTGTCTGTTTCTGTCTGCGCCCTAATGCCTAAGGGTCCAAGGCTGCGGATTACAAATAACCTTAAGTAAAGTAAATTAAAAAGCTCAATACCATCCATGGACCTCTGTTAACACCATCACAACAAACTTATATCAGTCTTTACTTCACTTTTATTGGATGCTCAGCAGATTGAAATGTATATAGATATAGCATGTGCAATGTGTTTATGTTATTCTTGGTTTTATCGTGTGTGAAAGCTTAAAAATGATTGTGTCCTGTAAGGGTGTTGAATAAGGAAGCTGCAACAAAGGTGGCATGGTGGTGGTTATACACTTTTATTTAGAAAGAAAGGCCCTCACTAGCCCTATCGTCTAATACTAAAGGATCTGTTTGAATGTCCATCAAAATCAAAGTGCACTGTCCTATGTCACAACCTACTTCTATCCTTTACACTATAACTAAAGACTAATATAATCCAACAGAAACACCTTCCGCAGGAGAATGACTCTCGTCTCCTGGTTTTTGGGTGGTATTCAAAAGAACGTTCTCGTTAGCAGGGGGAATTACTCCCTTCTCCTAGCTTGTGGGTTCCACGCAATCTTTGCACAAGTCCACCTTCTGGACCAGGAGAATGATTCACATTTCCTGGTACAGTTCACAATAAGACATGGGGGAATGACTTCCTTCCCCTGGCATGGGGTTTCCACACAATCTTTGTACAAATCCACATTCTGGACTAGGATAATGGCTCCCTTCTCCTGGTACTGGTCTGTACAGTTCACAATAAGTCCAGGTGGATTGGCTCCCTTCCCCTGGCGTCTTTGGAATATGTGCCATGGGTTTTTGTGTCTTCCTCAGAAGGATGACTCCCTTCTCCCGGTATTTGAAAAGTAATTTTTTGTGAATTTCAACTTGCTGTATGTTTCACCACTCTCTATTGGTACCAGCAAATGCCCCAAACTCTTCTCTGTTGGTCAATGGCCTTATCTTTGCCACTCCGCTGAGGAAGTTCTCCTCAGGTTCTCAAACCCATTGTACTGGGGTCCCAGACCACTCTCTGGTGGTCAGGGGATTTATGGTTGCCACTGTGATTGGGAGGTTCTCCTCGGATGCCTTCTTTGCAGTTGCTAGCGTCCCATACTCCTCTCTGGTGGTCAGTGGTCTTATTGCTGCCACTGCGATGAGGAAGTTCTCTTCGGTTGCTTGGTTCACTCTTCCTGTGTCCAGTAGCTACTTCATTACTACTGGGATGAGTGAGCCCTTCCCTGATGCACTCTACACAGTTTTGTCTCAAAATAGTGTTATAGCTGCCAGTGCGGTGAGGATCATAACATTATGTCTCTCTCTCTGCCTCCTCCATATCCCTACCTGGTCTCCTGTGCCTCCCTTTCCCTTCTCGTGTGATACGGTGCATCACCCTTGCTGGGATGGGGTTCCTTGCCGGCGGCTTCCTCCACTCCTTACTGTCTTGGCTCTGTTCTGGTACCCGATGGTCCACGTTGTTGAGATCACACCACTGTTTCGTTCCTTCATCCTCTTAGGTTTGTTACTCTCAGACCCACAATGGACTCTTTCAGCCGTCCGCCCACATCCCCTGCACAGCTTTTCTTCCGGCCCTCACTTGGAGTTCAAAGCTCCTGACTTTCCTGCCATTGGACTTCCTTTAGTCCTTCTTCTCTTTCTTTTTGATCTCAGGGACTCTGCCCCGGCACAGCGTCAACACCTGCAGATAATGTTCTTTGGCATTCCACATACCTCCGGTGAGCCACCTTGTGGCAATACTTAAGATTTGGTTACTCTTCATGGTTACTGTGTTCTCCCTCATCTCAGTATGTTCTGTTCTGGCAATATCCCAAGTGCTACAAAAATACATGGGCTCACACTCGATGAAACAGCCTGGTATGCAAGGGGGGGGCTAGGGAATTTTGGGGAGTAACGTGGTTGCAGAGCCTGCCCCCTAGGTGATCGTCCTTGTCCCCAAAGGAGGAGTCCCTTCCCATGAGGTCCTCCTGCATTAAACCACCCTTAGCGGGACTGTTGAGTAGTGGCTGCACCTCCCTAGCCTTGTTGAAAAGGGCTCCCCCTGGGGAGAAGTGATGACACCTTGGGCATCGTCACAGTCCACAGTGGAATATGTTTTGCCAGTAGGGACCAATTTCATGTGTTCAAAAACATATTGCCAATGTTGCTCAGCTTTAGATAATTCCATGAACAATAGTACATAGTTTGCCTTATGCCTGGTGTTAGCTCATAGGTATATGTAGTTATATCAAATGCAGAGAAGCATCTCCTTTCCAACAGAAATGACTTACAAAGTAGTTAAGTACAGAGTGTGAGGCGGTCCTGGGCTAAGGTGTCTCTACTTAAGACCATGGTTGGATTGAATGATGTATAACTTGGTGGTGAAGAGAGAAGAGTAGGAACATGTATGTACAAGGGAGAGGGACTGGAGGGAGTAACACTATTTTTAGCATTGAGCGTTTGAGGCCTGAAAACACATATTTAATAGAGTCGATTTTGGGGAAGAATGCAGACGAGCTTGCTTGGGCAGATAGTTTGGGTCAGAGGGTTGGGGGGCTTGTGCCAATCCTTCCAACACTAGCAGGTGAAGTTTCAACCTCATTTTGAAAAGTTCTACTAAAGATATTTCTTGTTGGCTATGGGAAGAACATTCCAGTGGATTGGGGCAAGAAGGAAAAAGGAGTGAAAGCAGGAAAAGGCAAGGGGCAAGGGAAGGGACTAAATGGCTGTTAGGAGAAGAAGAACAAAGAGTTTGAAAAATGTAGAGTACAGTGAGCAGCAGCCAACTAGGAGGTGGGGGGCAAGACCAAGGAGGTAATTTTAGATTGGTATCTGGAATTTAAAGAGAGATAGAGCGATTTTATATGGAGAGCCATGCAGTGTGGTGATGGTTGGAAGAGGTGTGGAGGATTTTGGCAGGATGAAAAGGGTGCATGTCAAAGAGTTGAGGATGTTGTCGAGGGGAGCAAAAGAGTATAGAAGTAGACCAAGAAGTAGGCATGCACATTACTCCTCTATGCTTATCACAAGTGTAGACATAACTCAGGGTGTTGGTCGAGCAGTGCGTGAAGTGTGGGTGGATTTTGAATGCTTAGGAGTTTAAATCTGGCTTCTGTGGCTGTGATGAACTGGAAGAGTTTCACGTCACTGTCAAATAGAACCCCATGGTTATGAGTGAGGTCAAGGGAAAGGCATGAGAGAGGGGAGATTAGGATTGGCGGCAGGGGGAAAGAGGACTTCCGTCTTTGAAGAGTAGTGCCTGAGGCAGCCAAGAGTTATCCAGTGGCAGAGATGATGGTGTCCACCTCCATGATGCGGCTAGCCTGCACTGCTCAAGTTTGAATCCCCAGCATGGCTGACTCACCCTTTATCCTTTTGAGGACGATAAATTGAGTAGCACTAAGTTGGTTGGTTAATAATAATAGCTATTTCCGATGTAAATAAATTGAATACCATTGAATTGGTTAATAATGAAAGTTATTACTGCATTGCTTATAAAAGGGACCACTGATGCATGAAGCACTGCATACAAGTCTAATATTATTGTCTAAATCACATTTCAAGTATTCTACAGACTTGTGTAGTGTCAATTGTGCGTAAAAGGCACATCAGTAGTGTCCAAGATGCTAAGTAGGAGCCAGTGTGTGGTAGATCACGAGTGGGTCCTCATGTACCTGGATTCCTTGTCTGGAAGGAACTTTGTGATAACCGATAGTTGCTTAGTTGACCTATTTTCTGCTCATGCATTGTATTTATTATTCTTATATAGCGCTTTACTCCAAAGCGCTTTACAATTTAACAACAAGAATACATAGAACATGAAAACAGTAGAAGCAAATTACAAAATATGAACCAAACCAGTAAAACAGTATGTAGAACTATTTGCCTATGAGGATAAAGACAAAAGGAGGGTGTGGGGAAGGGAAAGGAAGAAGGAGAGAGAATGGGGAACAGAGTGAGGAAGTAAGAAGAGGGAGGACGTAGGAGAGAAAGGGAGCAGGTAAAGAGAAGTATGAAGGGGTACTAGAGGCGAGAGAGAGAAAGGTGAAAGGGGATAAGGGTGTCAGGGTGGGGAATGGAGAAGGAGTGATTTCAAGGAGGCACGGAAGGATGAATAGGTGGGGATGGAGTGGATAGAAAGAGCAAGGGGGTTGCAGTGTAGGGGGGCAAAGAGCAGAAAGGAGCGGAAATGAGAAGAGGCACATGGGGGCAGGGGAACAGAAAGTAGGAAGAGATCGGCAGATCGGAGAGGGCGAGAGTGCGTGTATAATGAAAGACGAGAGGAGAGATATGGAGGGCAAGGTCATGAAGAGATTTAAAGACAAGACAGAGGAAGCAAAATGTAAGTTGGGAGTGGAAAGGAAGCAGCCAAGGTAAGAGAGTGAGTAGGAGATGGAGTCGTGAGGAGAGAGAAGACAGAGGGTACGGATAGCAGAGTGGTAGAGGGATTTGAGGGGGGCAAGATGTGTAGCAGGGAGTCCAAAGAGGAGAGAAGAACAATAGAAGAAACAAGAGAAGATGAGGGAGGAGATTAAAAGTTTGGTAGCATGGAAGGTGAGAGAAGAGCAGACTTTACGAATATTGAAAAGGTGGTAGCGACATGCGCGAGAGGTGAGAGAAATATGGTGGGTAAAGGAGAGGGAAGAGTCAAAGTGAATGCCTAGATTACGAGCATGGGTAGAGATGGGAACGTTAGAAGGGGGGAAATGAATAGAGGGAGGGGGAGAGGGATGAGGAAGCGTGTTGGAGGGACAGAATAAGACTTCAGTCTTATCAGTGTTGAGAGAGAGATAGTGGGATGACATCCATTTTTTAATGGCGGTAAAACAGGAAGAGAGATTTACATGTAAATCAGGGGTGAAGGAAGAAAAGGAGAGGAAAAGCTGGGTGTCATCGGCGTAGAAATGGTGAGAAATCCCAAAGGAAAAGATGATGGGGGTGAGGAGGGAAGTGTAAAGAGAGAATAAGAAGGGTCAGAGAACAGACCCTTGGGGACACCGTAGTCCAGGCGGGGAGTAGGGGAGGTTCGGCCACCCCAAGAGACAGCAAAAGAGTGGTGAGAGAGGTAAGAGGAGAGCCAGTCGAGGACAGCTCCCTTGAAACCAAAGGTGGAAAGAGTATTGAGAAGTAAGGGGTGATCGACAGTGTCGAAGGCAGCAGACAGGTCGAGGAGAATGAGGACTGACGATTGCTTTGAGTAGCGAGTAGCGAGCAGTGAGAAGGGAGTTAAGAACGTAAGTGAGAACGGTCTCCGAGGAGTGTTTAGGGCGGAAACCAGCTTGAGAGGGGGGAAGGAGAGAGAGGTTAGTGACAAAAGCTGATAGCTGAAAATAGGCTAGGCGTTCAAGTATTTTAGAGAGTCAAGGAAGAAGTGAGATTGGATGGAAGTTGGATGCAAGAAGGGGATTAGCAGAAGGTTTCTTCAGGATAGGGGTGATAGTGGCGTTCTTGGAAGCAGAAGGGAAGGTGGCAGAGGAGAGACAGATTTTGAAGAAGGAGGTTAGGTAGGGAATGAGAGGAGGGTAAATCTTAGGAATAAGAAGGGTGGGGAGGGGATCGGAAGGGGTGCCGGTAGTATGGGATTTGGTCAGGAGGAGAGAGAGACGCAGGAAGGAGTGATTGGACAGAATTCAGACATGCAAGCTGAAGGGGAGTGGAAGGAGGGGTGGAAGGGGAATAGGAAGGAGAGCAGTTAATGTTTTGGTGAAGAGAGAGAATTTTGGCAGAGAAGAAGTCAGTGAAATCAGAAGGAGAGAGAGAGAGGAGACGTAGATGAGAGGTCAGGAGTGGGAGGGGAGAGAAGATGAGAAAGGGTTTGAAAGATACTGCGAGGATTAGGAGTGAAGGAGGTTGGAATAGTAGGAGCGTTTAGCCGAGTTAAGGCAGGAATCATATAGAGAGTGGTAAGAGAAATAGGAGGTTTGGTTAGAAAGAGTGGGGAATTTGAGCCAGCGACGCTCGAGGCGACAGAGGTGACGACGCATGGACAGGAGGTCAGGGGAGAGTCAGGGTTGGGAAGGTTTACGAGAAGGGCGGAAAGACGAGAGGGGGTAAAGTTGATTGAGACTGGAAGAGATAGAGGAGGACAGAGAGGATAGAGGAAGATCAGTCGGCACAGATGAGAAGTCAGAGAGACGGGGAAGAGTAGAAGAGCAGGTATCAACAAAGAGAGAAGGGCTAAAGTTACAGAGGTCTCGTCGAGAAAAGGATATGGAGGAGGGTAAAGGAGTGGAAGGAGGGAGAGGGGGAGTAAGGGAGTAGGAGAGCAAAGCATGGTCAGATAGATAGTTGGGTAAAGAGGAGACAGGGGAGGAGGAGTAGGTAGAATTAAAGATGAGATCAATAGTGGAGCCAGAAGAGTGAGTAGGAGAAGAAGGGAGAGGGGGTCGAAGTCAAAAATGGAAAGAAGAGGTGAGGGTTGAGGGGGAGTGGGAAGGTGAAGGTTGAAGTCGCCAAGTACAGTGAGGGGAGAGGGGGAGGGGGAGATAAGAGAGAGGAGGTGGTCAAGGTCATCGTAAAAGGAGGAGAGGGGGCCAGGAGGTCTATAGACGATTAGAAAGGAGATAGGGTAAGGGGAAGTAAAGGATTTATACAGGTATTCGAAAGAAGGGAAGGTAGGAAGAGACAATCAGGAGGTAGATGAAAGGTATTTCGGGTGGAAGAGGAGACCAATGCCACTGCCACGACCAGAGGAGCGAGAGACATGAGAGAAGGAAGAGGAAGGGGTGGTGAGAGAGGCAGGAACAGTAGAGTGGTGAAGAGGGATCCAGGTTTTGGTTATACAGAAGAAATGAAGGTTGAGATGGAAGAACATGTCCAAGACAGCTGCAGTCTTATTGCCGAGGGCTCTGGCATTCCAGAGAGCAATGTTGATTAGACTGGAGGGTTGGATAATAGGAGGGTAGAGGAGGTAAGGATGGTGAGGGAGGGAAGGAAAGGGAGAGGGTGTACAGGGGAGGGGGTTGAGCAAGGGAATGGACATGAGGATTAGTGGAAGGAAGAGGAGAAGAGGGAGGGGCTGGGGGAGGAGAGGGGGAAGAGGGTGAAGAGTAAGGTGGTTAAGAAGAGTGAAATCTGGCAATGCGCATGACAAGGGGGAAGAGAGTGCTGTAGGTAAGAGAGTGGAGGGGAGGAGGAGTGTGCAGTGGGGAAGTATGATGAAGAGAGATAAAGAGTAAGAGGAGGTGATGGAGTGATAGAGAGTGCTGAAAGGAAGAGCGAGTGAGGGGAGGTGGAGGCAGGTAGTCCGCAGACCAGAAGGCTCAGGTGGAAGGAGCCAGGGTCCGGGGTGGCGGATTGCCCAGGTAGGGAGGCTGACGGCAGTTCAGAAGGGCCCAGGTGGTAGCAGGCTGCACGTGGGAGAGTAAGGAGCCGAAGGGGAGGCAGGAGGCAGCAGTCAAGAGGGACCCAGGAGGTAGCAGGTGGTCCGCAGATCAGGAGGGCCTTGGTGGTAATAGTTAAGAGGGGCCGAGGTGGTAGCAGGCAGTTCACAGTTCAAAGGGACCTGCAGGTGGCAGGTGGCCAGTGGGAGTGAGGAGTCCAGGTCGTGGGAGGAGCCAGCAGACAGGGAGAGCCAGGTGGTTTTGGGTAGGCCACAGGTCTAAAGGGCCCAGCTAGTAGCAGGCAGCATGTGGGAGAATAAGGAGCCGATGGGGAGGAAGGAGGCCAGCGGTCTAGAAGGACCCAGGAGGTAGCAGGTGGTTCGCAGATCAGGAGGGCCTTGGTGGTAGCGGTTAAGAGGGGCCGAGGTGGTAGCAGGCAGTCCACAGTACAAATGGACCTGGAGGTAGCAGGCGGCCAGTGGGAGTGAGGAGTCCAGGTTGTGGGAGGAGCCAGCAGACAGGGAGAGCCAGGTAGTAATGGGTGGGCCTCAGGTCTGAAGGGTCAAGCTGGTTGTAGATAAGGAGGCTGGTGGTGAGTGGGGGCAGCAGAAAGGAGGGCCCTGAAGGTAGCAGGAAGTCTGCAGTTCAGCAGGGCCAGGAGGTAACTGGCGGCTCGTGGGATTAAAGATCCCTGGTGGTAGCGGGGTGTCAGCAGACGGGGGGGCAGGCAATAGCAGATTGTTCACGGATCAGCAGGGTTCAGGGTAGTTGGCGGTCTGTGGGAAATTAAGAGACCTGGGGGTGGTAGCAGATGGTCCGCCGGTTAGAGGGTCCAGGTGGTAGTTGGCGATCCAAGGGGAAATAAAGAGTCCTGAGCGTGGTAGGGGCCAGCAGAAGGGGGCTCAGTGGTAGCATGCAGTGAGCAGATCAGGGGGCCAGGTGGTGGCAGTCGGCCCAATGAAAGAAAGACCCGGTGGAGGCAGAGGACCGACAGACAGAAAAGGCCCAGGTGGCAGTAGACGGTCCACTGATCAGAGGGGCCTAGGTGGTGGTAGATGATCCAGGAGACAGGGATGGTCCAGGTTGTAGCAGATGGATACCACCAGAAGGGTCCGGGTGGTAGTTGGCGTTCCGAGGGGGATATAGGGTCCTGGTGGAGGTAGGGGGCCAATCGACTGTGGGGGCCCAGGTGGTTGCAGGCAGTCTATGGATCAAGGGGCCAAGTGGTGGCAGGTGGCCAGTGGAAGAAAGAGACCAGGTGGTGGCTGAGGACCAGCAGACAGGAAGGGTCCAGGTAGAATGATGGTGCGGTGGATGGACAACCCCTCCCCAGGAGGCTTGGAAGCATGTATGTGTAATGTCTTGTGTGAGGTACTTGTTTGTACGTTACAGTGCATAAGATGCAGCATTTGGGGTTGGGGCGAGGTGGAAAGACTGTAATTCTCTCGGCACCGTTTGATCGTTCTTAGTATCATAGAATAAGCCATGGGTATTTCGAACAGCGTTTGATTCTGCGGGTTATTGGCGATCTCTTTCGGCTGCATAATCTTTTTCCAACGAGGCGTTTGGACGCTAATATGGCATGGGAGTCCTGTAAATGTGCGTTTGGCTTGTCTTTTTGTCTTCTAGGGCTGTGCAATGCACACGTGTCCGTGTTTTACATTTCCCAGTAATAACGCATTTTCTTGTATTCACGCTCCGTTTTATGTCGGGCAAATGGGTGGTATCTCAATGAAATAAATGTTTTAATTACTCCAAAATATTCGTACAAAATGACATGATAGGTGCACGCCGACGTTCACCGCCCCCTTCAGTAGGGGTATATATTTGTCAGTGAATGATACCATTTATAAAGCCACAAGGTGCATTGACTGTGTACCAGTTCCTGGTTGAAGTTGCCTGGCACCCAGTGTTAAGCAACAGTGTGAGCAGCACAGCTCCGGCCATCCCCCTTTTCCGTTTCCTGGAAACCTGGCGCTGCTTGGGGCAGGAGATCATCCAGCTCTAAACAGCTGACACTCTGCTCTGGCAATGGAAGTCCGATTCCGGCTACACGAAGAGAAGAGGAACCGCAAGCTCCCGGAAGCTGAGACGCAGACAGTCACTGAAGAGAAGCAACAGAGTTTGTGGCCTGGTTTTGGCCACGAATACCGAACTGCGCTGCTGGAGCAGCTTCGTCGTCGCTTGGCGCCAGAGCGACGGCATGCGCTGCTCTGCCTTGGACAGAACGCGCCTTCAGTGGCCGCCGCGCTTCAGAGCTCCTGCAACCTATTAAAGTCCCCCGTGCTCTCGGATGAACAACATTTACCGCCCTGTCACCGGGCTCTGCTGCTTCACCCGCCAGGTGGAGACATCCAGGTAAGTACGGTACAGGAACGAAAAAGAGAGGAAGGGGTTGGCGGTGGAAAGTCCAGTTTTCTGTCGTTTGTGAAACAACACAACACTGCATGGATTTCCTTTTTGGATCTGGCGTTAGGAATATGTATCACTTTGCCAGAGTACACGCAGGAGTTGTACTGGGATCCGAGTGTCAATCACCTGCTTTGTAATGCTGAAAGTTCCCTAATTTGCCTCTTGGCTCATGGCAAAAACGTTCCCCTATTGTAATGGTCATACTGTACAAGCTTTCGGCTCTTTACTTTGGTGGAAAAAGTGCCCCTGTCCTCCTTTGCCGAGACAAGTGAGCCTTTCTACTTTTGTAATGCATACTGTACTTTTTTGCCTTCCCTTGTTACTGAAATTGCAATTGTCATTTTTATAGGGCCCTTCCCCCATTTGTATGGCCTCCATGACCGCTCTTTGGGACCGAAGTCCATGTATGGGAGATTCTAAGAGTTAAGTTTAAGATGTAAAACAAGGGGAGTTCGGTAAGTTTAAGATGCGTGTGTGCATTCTGCCAGTTTAGGATTTTGGAGGGTTGGCTGGGCCCAAGTAAGCTCTGAGGTCAGGCACCGGGGTGGGTGCTGTTGGTGGATTATGATAGAGTGCTAGTGTAGAAGATTTGATGTGTGCCCAGCTAGACCACATTTTTACGTGGGTTGTCGCTGTATACTAATGGCAGAGGTGTTGATGTACATCAGGGGTTTCAGTGTGGACGGCTATGCAAGCTGCTAGACCGGATTTGCATAGCCATAGCTGCATTCTAGAGTGCATGGATGGGGAGCCGTGCCTGTGGCATGTGTTCACAGGCGTGGTGCCAGCTATAAATACACTAGTCTCAGACAGATTTTCTTTCAGTGTTGTTTTCTTACGTCACTCAAGATGGTAGATTGGTCGTTCAAGTGTATCTTCGGTGGTGTTAACATACTACCTTTGTGGAGGACCTGGCTGATGCCTTTCTTTGAGTCCACTATGAAATAAATTAAATAGGTCTTACCACCCAAAGAACTGTCTCTGTTCCTTCCCCCACAGCCATTAAAGTGCAGCCCATGCCCAATAGCCCTGATCGAACTGCTGCATTTCCTCATCACCACCAGCGCGACCTATGGGTTTTTAGGCGTACTGTGCTTTTGGGTAGGCCCTTTGATAATTCGGTAGGGATCTCCAGCTGAGTGCGCAATTCTTAGCTGTCCCCTGTTTAGACAGATCCTGCTCCTGTTGCTGTCTCTGGTGGTCCGTTTCAGCAAGCATTCTTTCCCTGCATCTTTAAGTTGCCACATCCAATGTGCATCATATTTACTGGCGTTGTTAAGTGACTGGATTGCACCGGTTATAGAGTGGGTGGTTCGGGCATGGGACGGGGAGGGCTCGGAGGGACAGGGTTAAAGTAGGATCGTCTGTGGGGAGGGGGGAGAGTGGAAGTATCTGACAGTGTGCTGTTTCGAATGCTGCCGGCATTCACAGTGGTTTGGAAGAGTAGGTGTTTAGTTGGGTCTGGACCAGTACTTGTGTGCGAGGGGCAGGAAGAGAGTGTACGTTTCTCACAGTGTGCCGCTGTGAACGCTGCCGGCATCCACTGTGCTTTGGAAAGACAGTGGGCCTCATTACAAGATTGGAAGTAGCCATGCCGTTTTTAGCGGCATGACTACCTCCAAACTCGGGTCCGGGTCCCGCAAAAGGGGACTTATCGGGCCCTTCCGAACTTGGAGGGCCCAGTAATTCCCTTTCGCGGGACCCGGACCCGGTACATCCCCATTCCCATTGATCCCCCATAGAGCTCAATGGGAATGGGGAGGATGCTAACAACGGGCCTGTTAATGACGGGCCCGTTGTTAGCATCCTGGTCTGCTAGCGGGTACCGCTCTGCACGTCTGGTCTGACTAGGCGTGCAGAGCGGGACCCGCTGCAGACCTCGTAATGTGGCAGCCCAGAATGAACGGTGCTGGTCCCTTACCGGCACCGTTCATTCCGTGGCTGCCTACCTCGTAATGATGCCCAGTGTTGAGTTAGGTCTGTTCCAGTTCGTGTGCTCGGGCAGTCACAATATAGAGTGGGAGAGTTTCAAGAGGAGGAAGTAAAAAGGGCCTTTCCGAATTCGAGGGGATTCCCAGTGTTGTGGTAGGGGCAAAGAGTTCCAGATGGTGGGAGCTTGGACGGAGAAGGAGGATCCGCCCAGTCTGGGGTAGTTATATTGGGGGATAACTAGGACTAAGGCTGCACCGGCTCTGAGTGTTCTGGAGGGCCGGTAGAGTGTTAGTTTGTCTTGGAGGAATTCCAGGCCTATGTTGTGGATGACATGGTGAGTAATGCACATGGATTTAAAGGTAGTTTGTCGTCCAATAGGGAGCTAGTGGGGGACTTTCAGTGTGGGGCTGATGTGTTCTCTGGGAGGGAGGTCAAAGAGCAGGCGGGCCACAGCGTTTTGGACTCTTTGTAGTTTCCTAAGTAGGAACGCCAGTGCACCTAAATAAAGGCAGTTTGCGTTATTTATTTTATTTATTGGGCATTTGAATGGTGCCTATACACAAGTCTTTTTAGGTGCCACAAGACAAAATGGGGGGTATAAGGGAATGAATAGAGTAGAGCAAACAAATAACGGGAGGATAGCTCAGTAGCAACATGCTCTTCCTTGGAAGCAAGACAACACAGAGCGACACAGGTTCGATCCCCGGTCCGAGCTTTGAAACCTCTGGGTATTAAGCGCGTTATAAATAACCTATCACATCACATCACAACGGTTATATTTGCCTTGTGACAATCTTACTGTATAAGTGCTTGAGAGGTTGTGCATGGGGTGGGGGGTAGAGGAGGAAATGCAAGAATGGGGTGCCCCCAGAGAAGGTGGGTGGGCCACTGTGGTAAGTGCAAGGGAAAAAGGGGGAAAGGGAAGATAAGTACAGTGGGCAGAGAGGACCAAGTCCAAAAAAGGGAGCCAAGGGCAAGTGCTGGCAAAGGATGCAAGGGGGACTGGTAGGGTTTTGATGGGACCCTGTATGAATCTGAGGTGACCAGTCCCCAGTAACAATGGCAGAGGAAGAGTTAGCACGGGAGGGGGAGAGGGAAGAAAGAGGAGAAAAGGAAAGCCTTGAGAAGTTTCCGGAACTTTAAAATATCCGGCTCAAGTCTGAGGGTGTGGGGGAGGCCGTTCCAGAGGGAGGGGCCAGCCGAGGAAAGGTATCTACCTTCCGCTCTCTGCTTTGAAAAGCGTTTGACCTGCAGAGAGTTGGAGCCAGAGGACCGAAGGACTCTGGCCGGGAGGTATTTAGGAAAGGAAAACTGGATGTAAAGAGGTCCCAGGCCCCAGACAGCGTAGTGGATGATGCAAATGGTCCTAAATTTGATCCTTGCAGTCACCAGGAGCCAGTGGAGAGATTTTAGGGGTGGCCCGATGCAGTGCCTGGGCTTGAGGCCAAGGATAAGTCTCACAGTCCTTTTCTGGATTAGTTGAAGCGGGCGAAGGGAGGAAACAGGTAAATTGAGGAAGAGGATGTTGCAGTACACAAGCCTAGAGAGAACCCGGGCTCTGGAGACGTTGAGCCTCTGGGGGAAGGTGAGGAACGGTAGAATGCCCCTGAGAACGTGGAGCTAAAAGTTGTACCTCTTGGCAAGGTCAGTGATGTGTGGAGAGAAAAAAGGAGAGGAGTTAAAGATGTTCCCAAGGTGTTTTGCCTCACAGGTGGGTGAGGGGAGGGGGCTCAAGGAGTCAGTCAGGCCAGAGGGGAGGGGGCAAGGAGCAGGTGTCCAATGAGTAGGATCTATGTCTTACTTGCATTAACTTCAAGGAGAGTTGTGTGATGTCTGCATAACATCCAATCCATCCCAGCCTTTCCCTCATACTGCACTACCTGCTGTATTGGCTTCCTCATGTCTTCGGTTTAGTTATGATGCTGTACAATGCCTTTTGCTGACCCATCTGTAACGAGGGTCCCTCTCGCTTTCTGTCTCCTTCTTCTTCATTTCAATGTACACTGTATGCAATTCAACATGTATGTAACTCAAGTCTTTCATGCGCCCAGTTACCCTAGGGTTCGGTGTGCAATATAAATAATAAACAAATACAAATTCAAAACACAAATACAAGCAGGAGGAGAGAAAAGGACCCATTTGCACTTGGGAGGGTCTGTTAGCGAGGAAGGATCAAATCCACGCCTGGCCGTGATGCCGAGGGTATCATAAAGGCGGTTTGTGAGAATGAAGTGGTTGACAGTGTCAAAGGCAGAAGAGAGATCGAGGGGGATTAGAACAGAGGGAGAGCTTGAATTCCTAGGGTAGGTTACATTACAATCAATGCAAGTCTGAACCAACCATTAATCCCTCTTAAATCTCTTCCTAATGATGTATTCAGTTAGAAGAGTGAATTACATAAAGTTGAAGGCGATATTCAGAACATAGAAAGTAATCAGAACATTGGGGGAACATTAGTCCCACAATGACCTAAGTACTGCGATGAAGAAGAGGGGCTCAGAGGCACAGAACTTCAGTATGCAGATAAGTGGTCCTAATGACCCACACCTGAGTGGGACTTTTAGGTATTTAAGGCCCCCTCAGATGCAGGCCATTAGAAGAAGAAGGTGGAGCAGTAGTAGCAGTTGTGAGCCGCAGTTGCAGCAGCTGAAGCAGGGAAATTAAGATGCCAGAACCGCCGCTGTAGTTGAAGTGAATGCCGGTCCTGAGAGGGTCTTACACTGGGAAGCTGTGTTCTGACAGGATGTCCAGTGGAAGAGAGGAACGCTCCTTATTTCATGCCTGGTCCCACACGCTGGTGTGCACCGGAGTGCAGGAGGAGCAATGCAGGCAAAGCAGGTTCCTTTGCGGTGTAGTGTGGGCCGCAGGAACACAATCAAAGCTGTTGGACGTTTAAAGAGCACCAGAAGAAGCAAAGGCAGTGGTTGAAGCGGATTTGTCTAGATATACCAGTAGGTAACCCGGAACACTCCGTAGTCGAACGGTGACTGCTAAAACATATTTTGAATATCAAACTAATACAAGAAAGTTTTATTGGCGTTAGAATCACTTTAACGAAAATCCAGAAAAGAAAGGTTACAATTATTATTGCCAAGATGAAGCGGGGGCAATATTGAAGCCATATAAAGACCTGCGCACAATGGACCTTGGTCAGTGAGATAGGAGAAATAATTTACAAAACAAATTGACTTTGAAAGTATCACAAACCAGTTTTATTCAAACAAATTACTAATACTTGACACTATTTTCTCATAAAGCACATAAATTCAATAGAATACTTGAATTCATTATACTTTCCACATCTTCCTATTCATACCACCATACATTGAGACTTTCATTCATACACATCCAATGCACACTTCTATATACAACATGGGTTATTCAAAACCCAAAAACACTGGTCAATAAATCATTGCCTAACACCTGTGTCAACTGTGAGTATGTATTAAATCAAATAGGACTAGGCTTATTTGAGCAGCATCTACATATGTTTTGGTCGTGGTACATAGGCTTTTCTATTTAGCCCGATCTTAGTCGACCTTCTTCAGGATGGGGATAGAGCTTGAATATTGTCTAGCTCAGGGGTATCGTCAGGTGGAAGATGTCTTCCAGTGCAAATCTAAAAACAAACAAATCATGCATCAAGAATTGCTCCAATCTCTTATTTAAATAAACAAAGATTACTTGTGTGTATGAACCTTCTGTGATTATACTCGTTGTCACTCACCTCCACTAAGTGCTTTACCGTGGGTCAAATCCTCAGTGCTCCTGGGAATAGTCTTGCAGGAATACTGAAAAAAGGGCATGAGGAGAGAGCAAAGGCACAAAATGAGCCACACTCCTCTCTCTGGGTGTACCAATGTAGCTTGACCGATTACAATCCCCAACAAAATGGACCCTTACCTTGTGGTTAGTGGGGTAACTTGCTTCATTGGGATAGGTGGGTGTCACAAATCACCATCTGGTGTAATTATCAGTGGGGTGTCCAACATTAATTCACGTGGTGCCACTTGTCTACAAAAAAAGAACAAGATGACATCACTTGTGTTATATGGAGGTCCTGGCTATCCCTTTATTTTCCATTGTTGACGGATTCCCATTATATCGATTAAATGTGCAAGTGCAATGGTAAGTACTCACCCTCTTAGGGAATATGGTGGACAGATAATATATGAAGCTAGATAGCTGTCCCAGAGGGGAGACCTCTGTGGTGTGAATATATAAGGGTTCCCGTCGCAATTGATGCAGCTCTATGGGTGCAATCCAGAGAAACAGCTATTGGATCGATTGCATCTGAAAAATTCTGTATTGTGTGCACTCACATGTTTAAATAAATATATTTAAATAAACAATGTAGAGTGGGGCCCATATTTGCATCTAGTGGGTTCTCATGGTGCCCCAATCTTACTGTAGCCGACACAGACTGTGTTGGCTAAACATATCCTTTAATGCAGGCATGACGTAGATATAAGCAGCTAAGCCTGCTTCATATCAGAAAGAATGTCCGCAACTGAGCGCAGCCATTAGCACTTCAGGGGATTCAGTGCCCCGAAGGGGATGTCTCAAAGTAGAAATGCGCGTTTGTAATTTCAATGTATAACATGATCACATGGAAAATCCCGTGCCCTGATAACACGCATTCATGAGAGCGCTCGGATCTTACTTTTCCAAGCGTTCAGAAATGCTAGTCCCCCTACATGCGTACATACAAGTGTACGTTCGAGTAAACAGACAGCTGAATTCTTATCTCGTGAATCAGTCCGCAGTATCAGGGAAATCTCTGGCTTTCGCTTTCACTCGTACAGGCAGAAAACACAGCGCCCACAGAAGTGGGGGCGTGGCCATGTATTGTTTTTATAGTAGACATGAAGAGAGGACTATAGTCCGCTCTACTGGCCAAATGCACGCTCTGTGCATTGTCGGTGCTGTATTTCACAAATCAGCCCACATGCAGGTGGGAGTGATTGTTCCATCTGTAATGGGTGCATTGGGGTAGCCTGGTGCCAGAGGTACTAGGCACGGAGTGTCAAAATCTCTTAAAGACAAGGCAGACAGGAGAGTTCATGTATCACAGCACTATGTGGGGTGTGTATGCATATTTCTCAAGACCCAAAAAAATGGGAGCATACAAAAGATGTTGCAGAACAGAAGTTATCAAGAGTATTGTCACACCCTCAACAGTGAGGGGGTTATCGAGGACACATACCGTTATTCAGGTGTGTGGCTCTAACTGAATGTAACCCCAAGGTCAGACTGGGGGAATCCCATGACCGCAATGATGTGTTATCTAGTCACTAATGTATTCACTCAAAGGAGATATTAAGGCCCTGTAGGACCGTATCCAGAGAATGGATCCACCTTTGTTCAACACGATGTAGCATGGTGGACATATCACCACCTTGCATCGGCATTCTTATGGTTTGGAGCACAAACCATCTGATGTCTCGATCGGTGTGTCCCATTCTGCTGAAGTGTTCAACCAGTGGTTTGTCCTGTACTTTATTCCTTACACAGGATTGGTGCTCTGAAATTCTTTGGCGTACTTGTCTCGTTTTTTTGCCCACGTATAACATATCACATGGGCAAGAAATTACATAAATGGCATTTTTTTGTGAGACAATTGGTATGTCCTTTCAATTGCCACTTTTTGTTAATGCCATATTCAAATGTATGTTTGGTCTCGGTAAAAGGACAGGCAGCACAATTATCGCATTTGTAGTGCCCAACTATAGGGGGTAGAGCCCACTGATTCCTTAATGTCTGATCCGACTCAATTTCAGTGTAGGTATGGACCAGTTTCTGCCTTAAGTTCATGTTCCGTTTCAAGGCAAAAATGGTCTTCTTTGCCAGACTGCCACCCTGTTTAACCAGGTGCCAGTTTTTGTTGACACTTTCCTTTAGGGCATTACTGATCGGAGAATATGTGGACACACAGATTAGCTGATCATTGGTGGATTTGGCTTTTGGGGCCAAACATATGTTGCGATATGTATTCAAGGCACGCTTGTAATTCTGTTTAACCAATTTGTTAGGGTATCCCATGTCCATTAATCTGCCCTGTAATTTAGAAGAATGTTCAATGAACTCATCCCTATTGGTGCAATTTCTCTGGATCCGGAGGAACTGCCCATAGGGTAGGTTCAGCTTCAATCCGGCCGGATGGAAACTCAAAAAATGCAAGAGGGAATTTTTATCAGTTGCCTTCATGTATAGAGTTGTTTCTAAAAATGTTTCATTTTTCCGAATCAATAGGTCTAGAAAGTTCCCTTGTTTGTGATCCCACTCCATGGTGAATCTAATATGGAGGTCACACAAATGTACCCAATCAAAGAATGTTTGTAGGGAAGTGGTTGATCCTCTCCATATGAAGAACACATTGTCAATAAAGCGTTTCCACACCACAACCATGTCTCCAAATTCTCTGTTTATTGTCCTGTCCCAAGATGTACATATTTTCAAAATTAGCCATGTACAAATTGACCACATTGGGTGCAAATGTTGCCCCATTGCTTACGCCTCTCAACTGTTTGTATATTTGTTTCTTAAACAGAAAGAAATTCTCACTCTTTGCTAGGGGTGCGCATTACAGTATGAACCCTGTAGGTGTAGTTTGGAGCATCGGGCGCTTATCCAAAACGGCACCTAGTAACTCCAGGCATCTGTGGGATAGATGTATATAATGACTCTACGTCCATGGTTAAGAAGATATCCTCTTGATTTATTGTGATGTCATTGATGATGTTAATCATGTCTGTGGTGTCCTTAATGTAGGCCCGCATGAGTTCCACAAAGAGCTTTAAGAAAAATTCAGTGTGGATTGATAACGGTTCTAATAATGAATTAATAGCTGAGACTATGGGATGGGTCTGCCTGGCGGGTGTTCTGAGTTTTTATGTACTTTAGGGAGTACATAGAATGCACCCTTCTTAGGATGAATTTTGCATAAAAATGCATATTCGTCTTTGCTTATCCATTCTTCTTGGGTAGCATGTTCTATAAGACTCAGAATTTCATCTTGAAGTCTGCTTGTTGGGTCTGATTCAAGTTTCTTACATGATCTCTCATCATCTAGAAATCTCAGGCACTCATCGTCATATTTTTTTATATCTATTATAACTATACCACCGCCTTTATCGGCGAGTTTGATGGTAATGTGATCATTCTCGCATCGTTTTTTCAAACTTTCCCTTTCTTACCTCATCAAATTATCGGGATAGTAGTTTTTCTTTTTTATGGCCTCTTGGATTTGTTTTTTGACAATATTCTCAAATGCAAGGATTTCGGTTGGGCAGGCGTGTGGGCGGGAGTAAATTGTGATTTCATTTTGAGGCCTGTGATGTTTCTCACCTCTTCCGGGTCAATGACAGTATCTTTGTGGCCCATGGTTTGGCTCGGTAGATACATTTCAAAATAGTGTTTTAAACGAATCTTGTGAAAAAATCAATGGAGTTCAATCTCGCAAGTAAAAGGATCTGCTTTTAATACTGGCAGGAAAGAAAGACCCTTTGCCAATAGGTCTAATTCTGTGGTTGTCAAGATGGTGGAGGATAGATTGAAAATCTGTATTTTACCAATTTCTATTGATTTTGGTACCCTTGGCACGTGGGTACCCCTGGTTCAAACTGTTGTTGTCTTTGTCTCAGGCGTCCTATTTGGCCCCCCTCTGGAAAAATCCTGTCATGCATTCAGCCACTCCTTGCAGACCCTCTGATCCACACACACCTACCACTGTTTCCCATGTACTCATCCAGCAGCGACATGTCGGTGTACAGCACCGCGGTCTCCCTTTGACAGGAGGGTTGCAGACACATCATTACCGGCATACGTGGCGTTTTTGGCTGCGTTGGAGGTTGCGGTTCCCATGGAAAAGGAGTGAGGTCTTCGGAGCGCGTCAAACTGATCATGTGACACGACTCCGTTCACGTGACCTGGTCTTGTTTCGGTCACGTGATCACGCTACAGCAAGATAAAAGCAACCCAACCCTGTCCTTCAGCGCTCATCAGCTGTTTTACACAGTTTGTTACGTGCTTCCTCGTTTTGCTGTACTTGGAAATTCTGAATCTACGCTCATGTCCCTAGACTGCTCTTGTTATGTCCTCTGGCTACAATGACTCAGCTTATTCTTGTTTATTCGGTCTTTGAAACCTGGCAAACGCTAAACAGACTGTCTGCATACTCTTTGGATACGACGACCCGGCTACTACCACGTCCAGTTTCTGACCTCAGAACTTTGCACGGATTGCCTCTTCCTGGATTCTGTTTGCAAGGCTGGGACTTCCCTTCATGTTTTGTCTTCTGCGCCTACCTTGATACTGTCAGTTCACAGCCCCTTCACCTTTGGACTACTGAGCCCGCTCCTCCTCATATCCTTTTTTTATTTTTTTTATTTCTTTATTGATTTACCAACATACCAAACTTCCAACATTATCAATGCGACAATCAAATGCTTCCATCATTAATTCCTTCCCTTCCCTCCTGCCCCTCCCCCCCCAAGTCCACAGTCTGTTCTTCAGACCTTGCCGTGCCAGCTTTCGATCTAGGGCTGCCTGGGTCATCTGAGGAAGTATCATCCACGCTGGGATGGAGCAAAGGCACCGTCAGTGCCACCCATTGGTGCAGATCACTGCTGTTGTCCAGCCTCTGTTCTTGTAGCGCACTCTCCCACGCTCCGGTTTTGGCTGTCACCCACCTCAGGAGGTCCCCCTACCACTGTGCCACGCTTGGATTTTTCAGGCTATTCCATCCTATGGCTATGCGTCTTTTCTCTGTTATGTATATTAGGTCCTTCAGTTTATTTAGAGGCTTGTTTTTTCTATTACGTTTGTATCTGCCCAAGATGCAAGCCGCTGGTGTCCGCACCTCCACGTCGATACCCGCCCCTGCCACTTTCGCCGCAACCTGTGTCCAAAACTCTTATATCACTGGACATCCCCAGAACATGTGAGTCATAGCAGCCCCAGGTTCATTACATTTGGGGCATACTTGGATAACCACTCCCCGAAACCTGGAGAGTGCTTCTGGCGTGAGGTATGCTCAGTTAGTTATGTAAAACTGGATGAGTTGCAGGCGTGCGTTCCTGGAGATCTTTTTGTGATAGTGAGTTATTTTCTCCCATTCCTTGTCTTCAAATTCCAGGCTCAGTTTGTGCTCCCACTTCGCCCAGCTTTTGAGTTCATTTCTGGTCGTGCCCTCCGTTAGTGCCCCGTATAGTCGTGAGCTTTCATGACCCCCTTCGGCCGTGTTTAGCATGGTTTCGATTACCTCATGCTCAGTTGCCAGGTTTGTGGCTTCTGGCCATCTGTTCACCATACTCCGCATTACAGCTCTATGAAGCAAGAACTGCCCTGACGGCAGTCCCGTGGCCTCGTTGAGTTCAACGAACGTTAGGATCTCTTGTTCGTGTACCAGGCCCCCTAGTGTCGCCATGCCGTGGGGCTACCATTGGCTACGCGTTTCTGTTTGTCCCCAGGGTCTGTTTGCCATGATTGCTGCTATGGGGATTTGTGGAGAGTACGGGTCGTCTACTCTCACGGTTTTGCTGGCGCGTTTCCACAGCTGGGTCCCTAGCTTAAACAGGTATGGCCTGTTTTGCAGTGTAGCAGTTGGGACCCAGAGTAGGTCCCTAAGTAGCAGCCGAGGCAGGGCTGGTTGTAGGAGTCAGGTGTCTGTTGTGGTTTCGTCCGCCATCCATTTCACTACATGCTTCAGCTGACTTGCTAAGTAATACAGTTCGAAGTTGGGGATTTTCATGCCTCCCCTTTCATAGGGTCTCTGTAGTGTCTCCAGCGCCACTCTGTGCCTGCCTTCCTGCCACAGGAACCGTCTGCAAAGTTTGTTTACTTCTCTGAAGAAGGGAGGGGAATATTGAATGGGACGTTGGTGAAAATGTGTAGTAACCGGGGCAGCACCACCATTTTGAGGAGACCAGCCCTCCCTGCCACAGAGAGCAGCAGTTTCCCCCAGAAGTCCATTGATTTCTCTAGGGCATCCTTGGCTCTAACCTTGTTGAGAATATGTTCAGTTCTGGGGGTCCGATGTATAGTGATTCCCAAGTATCTGAAGGAGGTTGTCTTCCATTGAAGGACCATGGAGGGGAGGGGTCCATATTCGTTGCCGCACAGTGCTGCGAGGGGGTAGAGGCAGGACTTGTACTTTTTAATCTGGATCCCCTTGTAACTGTGGAATCCGTCTAATGTTTCTAGGATATATGGCAGTAGATGTTCTGGATTATGTAGATATAGTAGCATGTCATCAGCGTACATTGAGATGAGGTGGGATACGCCGTCTATCTCTATGCCCTCATCTCCATATCGCTCCTCCTCATATCCTGCAAATGACTTGCAGATGCTGGATACGGCTCCCCTAACACCTGGTACCTGGCACTTCCTTGGGTTGAGCAGTCATTCACTGGGGTTCTGAGGTCTCTCTTCTTCCAAGTCCTTCATCAGCTGTTCCCTAGGTAGGTGTCCGATATGTCCTGATTCTGAACCTCTTGTTGCATACTTCTTGTACCTGACACTGGTTTACTGTTTTTTCCCTGGCAGCTGCCCGGGTACCAGTACTACCATTCCAGCCACCTGTGGTCCCAATAACCAGTCAGCGACTGCCTTTATTCCATCTCTGACTGGTGCTTGGGGACGGAGGTATTCATAGTCTATGTGGATCAGGTTCCTGACAGACTGATAAGCCTTCCACCCAGACTATGGATGCCGCTGCTGGAGACCCGGTAGCCGCTTTGGTTCAGGCCATTACGGTTCTGCAAGCAGAAATGTCGGCTGCCATGGCGGCCATACACCAATGATTGGACGGCATACAGAGCGAACGGCATGCTCTGCCTGCAGACCCGGAATTCGGGGACCCTCCGCCACCCAGCGGTTTCACTCTGCAGACTCCTGTCTATGTACTTACCCCGTGTCCCCTGGCAGCCCCCGAGAAGTACCAAGGGAACCCTAGGAAGTTCCGTACTTTCATTAACCAGTGCAAACTTCACTTTCTGTGTTGCCCTCAGGCGTTTCCAGATTCCACCACAAAGGCTGCTTTCACCCTTTCACATTTAGGTGGAATTGCTGCCACATGGGCCAACTCGTTACTAGAGAACAATAGTCCCGTTCTATATGACTTAGTTTTGTTGGTGGCCGAGATGACCCGTGTGTTTGACACCCGTTACAAGGCACAAGCCCGGGACTTAGAACTACTGGATTTGGCCCAAGGTAAATCGTCTTTGGTTGACTACATCACCCGTTTCAATCAGTTATCTGTTGAGACATCCTGGCCTGAAAGCAAGAAAGCCGTGGTCTTCTATCGGGGACTGAACAACCCTATGAAAGACGCACTGGCTGTGGTACCCTCCTTACCCGCTTAATACCCTGAACTAGTGGACTTAGCCCTCCAGGTTGATACTTGGCGAGCAGAGCGCAAATCCGAGTCAGTACGGGGTCCTGGGTTGTCTTTGTCTCCTGCTCCAGCATCTGGTGAAGCTCCCAGTGAACCTATGCAGATCGGGGGGGCTCGGAGTCTGATCACAGCCGCAGAAAGAGAACGATGCAGGACCTCTAGCACCTGGTTGTACTGTGGTTTGAATGGACACTATGTCAAGGAATGTCCAAGACGTCCCTGTCCCAAGCCACAGGGTTTTCAGAAGGCTCGTCCCTGAATCCGGGGACACGGACGGGCCTACACCAGACCCCCTCGCCGCCTCCTTTTGAACTCACGAATCCTATCATGGTCCATGCTCTCCTTCTATCTTCAGATGACAGTAAACATACCGTACAATTGGTTATCGATTCAGGAGCCACGGGTAACTACATGGACATAGCATTAGCAGCGTCCTTGAATCTACCCTGGCAGAACAAAAAACGACCGGAACCAGTGCAGGCAGTGGACGGTTCCTCACTTGTTTCAGGCCCCATCATGCAGCAGACAGCCCCGTTAACACTAATCATCCATGGCACACAGTGTCCTTTGATCTCATCACTACCGCATGATTTTAGGCACTCCCTGGCTACGTATCCACAACCCTTCCATTGATTGGTCTCGTGGTCAGGTGTTCTCTTAGTCCTCCCATTGCCAAGAACACTGTCTCACGTCCTCTGATGTTGTCTCATCCCCATCTCAAGCTCTGGGTGCCCTAGCACAATTAACTCTAGATGAAGACGAACACCAGTCCATGGATCTAGATCCTCCAGGCCATGTAGTTGGTGTCATTGCTTCTAGCATTCCCTTGGAATACCATGATTACCTAGAGGTCTTCGACAAGGGGGGCGCAGAACATCTTCCGCCCCATCGTCCTTACGATTGCCTTATTGACCTGGTTCCTGGAGCTACTGTCCCCACCGGACGGATATACTCATTATCCCCCTCAGAAGACCAGGCCCTGAAGGAGTACATCCAACACCCCCACCAGATCGGGCACATTAGGCCGTCACAGTCACCTGCGGCCAGTCCCATCTTTTTCGCACCGAAGAAGGAGGGCGTCCTCCGTCCCCGTGTGGACTATAGGCGGCTTAATCAAGTGACTATCAAGAACCGGTATCCCATTCCACTCAACAACCCCCTTCTGAACCGATTGACTCATGCCATAGTCTTCACAAAACTCGTTCTGCACTCGACATGGCCTTTATGAATATACGGTGATACCTTTCGGTCTATGCAACGCTCCCACAACCTTTCAGAGGTTCATGGACGATGTGTTTCACGATATCCTTGACGCCTTTGTCGTCATCTACCTAGACGAAATACTGGTATTCTTTCCTTCTTTACAGGAGAATATAACACATGTCTGGGAGATCCTTGCTCGACTCAAAGCTCATGCATTATATGCAAAGCCCGAAAAGTGTATTTTTCATGCCACAGAAGTGGATTTCTTGGGGTTCCACATCTCTTCTGGTGGATTGTCCATGCACTCTTCCAATGTCAACGCAGTTCTTGACTGGCCTATCCCCAATACAGTAAAGTCCCTTCTGTCCTTCCTTGGGTTTGCCATTTTCTATCGGCGGTTCATACCGGGGTTCTCTTCCATTGTCACTCCCCTGACTGCGTTCACTAGCCCACAGAAACCATTCCTCTGTACTCCTGCACAACAAGAGGCCTTTGTAGCATTAAAAACAGCATTCACCACTGCACCCATACTCCCAACACCCTAACGCAGAGCAGCCTTTTATCGTAGAGGCAGATGGGTTGTGGTAGACTCTTTTACTAAGATGGCACGCTTCATTCCTTGCAGCGGTGTGCTCTCTGCTCCCACTATGGCTGATCTGTTTTTTCGCTCTATTTCTTGCTTTTTTGGCCTCCCTACTATCCTGGTTTCTGATAGGGGTTCTCAATTCACCTCCCTTTTCTGGCGAGCTGTCACCAAACTCACAGGCATCGATGCAAGGTTCTCATCCTCTTATCACCCTGAATCCGACAGACAGATTGAACGTGTCAATCAGTCACTCGAGCAATACCTGCGCTGTCTGTCCCTACAGTTCCAACACTCATGGCATCAGGTATTGCACATAGCTGAATTTGCGTACAACAACGCTCCCCACTCTGCCACTGGTTTCTCTCCCTTTTACGTTTTGTACGGTGAGGATCCCCGTTCCCTGCCTTTCCCCGACCTCCCCGCCTCTAACACCCCTGCTGCCGATGCATGTCTCAGGGATCTGTCCACCATCCAGAACCAGGCCCTTACCCACCTCTGTGAGGCACAGTCCCTTATGTGTCAGGCTGCTGACAGGCATCGTGCCCCAGCCCCTTCGTACCTTGTTGGTGACAAGGTGTGGTTATCCACCAGACATTTGCACATCCCTGCGTGGCGGAAGCTGCTCCCTCGTTTTGTGGGTCCCTACAGGGTTACCAGGGTTATTAATCCCGTAGCTTATCGCCTGTCCTTGCTTGTTACCCTGCGTGTCCACCCTGTGTTCCAGACCTCTCTTCTGAAACCTTGTCCCCCCACCACTCGGGCTGTGCTGCCTCCCTATCCGGTGTTGCAGGGTTCCCCAGACAAGTACCAGGTCAGCGGTATCCTTGGTTCCTGTTTCACTAGGGGGCGCTTGTATTACCTGATAGACTGGGTGGGTTTTGGCCCCGAGGAGAGGTCTTGGGAACCCGCTGCCAACGTCCATGCCCTGCTCTTGACTTCCCGCTTTCACAGGGACAATCCGGCCAGACCACGGGGTCATGGGCCCTTGTGGGGGGATTCTGTCATGCATTCAGCCACTCCTTGCAGCCCCTCTGATCCACACACACCTACCCCTGTTCCCCATGTGCCCATCCAGCAGCGGCATGACGGTGTACAGCGCCGCGGTCTCCCTTTGACAGGAGGGTTGCCAACACATAATTACCAGTGTACGTGGCGTTTTTGGCCGCGTTGGAGGTTGTGGTTCCCATGGCAAAAGAGTGAGGTCTTCGGTCTGCGTCAAACTGGTCAGTTGATATGGCTCCGTTCATGTGACCGGGTCTTCAGTCACGTGATCACGCTACAGCAAGATAAAAGAAACCCAACCCTGTCCTTTATCGCTTATCAGCTGTTTTACACAGTTTGTTATGCGCTTCCTTATTTTGCTGTACTTGGAAATTCTGAATCTACGCTCACGTCCCTGGATTGCTCTTGTTTTGTCCTCTGGTTACGACGACTCGGCTTATTCTTCTTTATTCGGTCTTTGAAACCTGGCAAACGCTATACCGACTTTCTGCAAACTATTTGGATACGACGACTCGGCTACTACCAAGTCCAGTTTCTGACCTCAGAGCTTTGCACGGATTGCCTCTTCCTGGATTCTGTTTGCAAGGCTGGGACTTCCCTTCATGTTTTGTCTTCTGCACCTACCTGCATACTGTCAGTTCACAGCCCCTTCACCTTTGGACTACTGAGCCTGCACCTCCTCATATCCTGCCACCGTTGCTGACTTGCAGTTGCTGGATATGGCTCCCCTAATACCTCGTGCCTGGCACCTCCTTGGTTTGAGCAGTCTTTCATTGGGGTTCTGAGGTCTCTCTTCTTCCAAGCCCTTCCTCAGCTGTTCCTTAGGTAGGTGTCCGATATGTCCTGATTCTGAACCTCTTGATGCATACTTCTTGTACCTGACACTGGTTTACAGTTTTTTCCCTTGCAGCTACCTGGGGTCCAGTACTACCGTTCATGCCACCTGTGGCCCCAATAACCGGTCAGCAAGTGGCTTTATTCCCTCTCTAACTGGTGCTTGGGGACGGAGCTATTCATAGTATACGTGGATTGGGTTCCTGACAAAACCTCATTGTTGTCCTCAGGCATTCCGTGAGCTTGAGCATGCTTGGGCCCCGCTTGATTGGTCTGAGTCACTAGAAGACCATGATGTGTTGCGAAAAAAACGATGGAGTTCAATCTCGCAAGTAAAAGGATCTGCTTTTGATACCAGCACGAAAGAAAGACCCTTTGCCAATAGGTCTAATTCTGTGGTTGTCAGGATGGTGGAAGATATTTTATCAATTTCTATTGATTTTGGTACCATTGGCATGTGCATACCCGTGGTCCAAACTGTTGTTGTCTTTGTCTCGGGCGTCTTCTTTGGCCCCCCTCTGAAAAAAACCTGATGGTTGTCCTCAGGCATTCCCAGAGCTTGGGCCTGCTTGGGCCCCGTTTGATTGTTCTGAGTCACTAGAAGACCCTGATGTTTTCAAAAAAGTTACGTATCGGTTGGGTCTTCGATTGTATGGGCCACTGGTGGTCTCTGTGTAGAACCCTACACGTAGATACGGATAGGTCTTTTCTTCCTTGTAATTGTTTAGATCTTTATTCAGTTTATTAACCTTTCGGTCAAGGTTTAGCTGTTTGAACTTGTTTAACTCATCTTCAGGTTTTTCTAATTGTTGTTTGGCGTCTTTGATGGACTTGTTTTCGGAAAATTCCTTCTCTAAACGTTACAATTCTTCATTTTGTTCCTTTGATTCCTTCTCAGCAGTCTCTATTATTAGAATTATCAGATCTCTGGACCATTTGTTACAGACCCTGCTGAAGTTTTTCTGAAATCTAGGATTATCAATGAATCATCTGGGAATAAATCTTACCTGGAGGCCTTCAGGTATTATTCCTCCCTTTAGATACTGTAGTATAAAGCTTCCATACAATTGGGTTTGAATTTGTTTTTTCTTTTTTGAGTTATTTTGTTTATTTCGTTTGTCCCATCTGGGTTTGTTTCTGTTGTTTTTGCACCTTCAAATAGTGCTGGAATCTCTAGTAGTTTTTTGTAGTGGTCGTTGGAGAATGAGAAGATATTCACACCCGCCATTGGGTGATGCAGTGATCACTTTTGTTTCGTACTAGGTAAGTAATACAGAAAATCGCACAATGGACCTTGGTCAGTGAGATTGGAGAAACAATTTATAAAACAAATTGACTTAGAAAGTATCACAAAACAGTTTTATTCCAACAAATTAATAATACTTGACACTACACTACAAAAGAAGAACAAAATGGCATCACTCGTGTTACATCCATTAAAGGATATGTTTAGCCAACACAGTCTGTGTCGGCTACATTATGATTGGGGCCGCCTTCAAACTCTCCTCCTGCCTCGTGGACGAAAACATGGCGACCTCGTCTTGAATCCCGGTGACTGCTCCCTTTATCAGTCAACTATGCAGCCCCTCCTGTGACTCTATCCATCTACTCCAGACTACAGCGCCCACTACGTCAGGCTGCCCCCCCCTTGTCCGCTCCCTGCGAAGCACCGATTAAGATCCTGCCGCTCTGCAGCTCCTGTGGCCCCCTTCATCTGCCACGGGCTACAGCACCCTCTGCCTCTGGCAGCCGCGGCCCATGTCGGCTCCCTACAACTGAGCAATCTGGATCCTGTCGCCCTTGGTCTGCTCACCATTCTTGCCCCCATTCCAGCCAGTCTACCAGTCTGTCTGCGGCCTCCTTCCTACTGGTTCGCCTCTCTTTGGCTCCTGTCAACCATAGCCGCGGCCGCTCCTGTGTCTCGCTCCATCTACTCTGAGCTGTAGGGCCCGTTGTGACTGGTGGCTGCTGTCCTTGCCGGGACCCTGCGATGACCCGGGTAAGATCCTGCTGCCCTTGCCACTCCTGTAGCCCGCTCCATCTGCTCTGGGCTGCAGCGCCCTCCACGTCTGGCAGCTGCAGCCCTTGCTGGCTCGCTACAACTAAGTGGACAGGATCCTGCTGCCCTTGGCCTCCTTACCATACTTGCTACCTTTCCTGCCAGTCTACGAATCTTGCTGAGATCACAACCATCATCCCACTTGCGCGACTACCACTGGCTCTACAGCGCTCCTCTCTCCGGCTCCTGCTGGGGGTGCAGCCTCCTTCCTGGGCACTCCCGACTGCGTGGCCTGGCCCTCCGGTCCACCTCTCACACGGATTTCTAGTGCCTGCACCTTCTGGTCGCCAACCTTGAACCCACTTGTGCGACTTCCACTGACTCTACAGCGCTCCTCTCTCCAGCTCTTTCTGTGAGTGCAGCCTCCTTCTTGGGCGCTCCTGTCTGCGTGGCCTGGCCCTCCAGACCACCTCTCACCTGGATTTCTAGTGCCTGCTCCTTCTGTTCACCG
This sequence comes from Ambystoma mexicanum, assembly GCF_040938575.1. NCBI lineage: Eukaryota > Metazoa > Chordata > Amphibia > Caudata > Ambystomatidae > Ambystoma > Ambystoma mexicanum. The sequence continues at coordinate 18,794,110 of NC_090933.1, read as the reverse complement.
ACTGTGATCCTGCTCCATTGGCTCTGTCACCCCACTGGCTCTAGCTCTGGCTCGGCAACGGTCTTCTCTTCGGCTCCCGCCGAGAGTGCAGCCTCCTCCTGGGCGCTAGTGACTGCATGGCCAGGTCCATCTCCCACCCGAACCTCAAGAGCCTGCTACTTCTGGTCACCGACTGTGAACTCGATCTACTGGTTTGGTCCGTTTGCACTGAGTTGCCGAGCCTGCAGCGCCTGACTGCTGATACCTTCACCTGCCCCCGGCATCTGGACGTGTGGTTCCTACTGTCCTCGACCTGCCTCACCATTCTGCCAGTGGCTGGGGCCTCCCTCCATCAGCCCACTCCAGAGTGTCTTCCCCACCAGCCCTTCTCAGAAGCGGCTACACCGTTCAGCTCCTACCAGCCCCACTGCTTTCACCTCTGCTGCCTTCCGGTAGCGCTGCCTCCATCTTGTGAGCTCCTGAATGTCGAACCTGATCCACCCAACCTGCAACGCCCTCTCCAGCTTCATGCAACAGCCCTTTGGACCTCTTGCCTCTGAGTGTCCCGGTCTACAGTGCCTGATTCACCCTTCCTTTGGCATCCTCTCCAACATCGCCCTACAGCCCTCTGGACTTCTTTTCCCTTTGTGACGCGGCCTGTTGCTCATGACCCGCCCAACCTCTGAGTCTGCTCTGACTCCACACACCAGCCCTTAGGTCATCTCATCCCTGTGTTCCTTGTTCTATGTTACCTGATCCACCTGACCTCGGCATCACCTCCAGCTCCACGAACCTTCCCCCTGGACTTCTTGTCCCTCAGTGCCCCATGCACCAACCCTCTGGACTTCCTGTCCCTCTGTGTTCCTGATTGTAGCACCTAATCCACCAGACCTCGGAAGTCCGCTCCAGCTCCACGAACCTGGACTTCTCATCTCTGAGTGCTCTGAACTGCAGTGCCTGTTCCACCTTCTGCACCCTGTAACCTCCTGGTTCAAGCCTGCTCTACTTCCCACCCCTAGCTCCTCCTTGTCTATTTTGTACGTACTGCCTCCAGCTCCATAGAGGCTCTTCCCTCCAGTTCCTACCTTCCCCTCCCTCCTTAGGAATACTCCTACAGGTGACCCTCCTCCTCACAGACCACTTTCACGTTAAATTTTGCTCCTTGTTATGCAGTGTTCCTCCTTTCAATCCTGCCCCTCTCGCCTTTCCTCCCCTCTTCCCCCTGCCCTCTCCCCTCTCAAAATCCTCTGTCTTATCATCATGGCCATATCCTCTCTTAACCTCCCCTCCACCCCCACACCCACTCATCATTCCGACACTGCAACCTCATCTACCACAAATCTCCAATACTCCTTACACCTTTGAAGTCACCCTCTGGAATACCAGATCGATCTGCAACAAAAACACTGCTGTTCTTGACCTATTCTTACGCCTCAACCTCCAATTTCTCTGTATCACAGAAACTTGGATCTCTCCCCACAACACCTCTGTTCCCGCATCCCTCACCTCGTCTTCTTCTTTCGCACATGTCCCTTGTTCCTCAGGCCGTGGATGCGGTTTAGGCCTTCTTTTTCATCCTCACTTTACCTCCTCTCCCTCTCCTACTCCTCTACCCACTCTTCCTTTATTTGAATTAATTTATAAAATCTTTAATTCTCCTCATGCTATATCATTCCTCACCATATATCGCCCCCCTGGCCCGGTTGGCTCCTTCTATGAGGACATTGACCATCTTCTCAGCCTCATCGCCCTCAGCTCCTCCCCACTAATCGTACTTGGCGATTTCAATCTCCATCTCTATTCTAACCCTCCCTCCTCTCCTCTCCTGTCCATCCTTGATTCCTACCTTCTCACTACTCACCAATCTTGCTCTACCATTGACCTAATCTTTACCTCCTCCTTCACTGCTTCTCCAATATCTTCTCTACCTAACTATCTTTCTGACCACTCCTTAATCTCCTTTTACCTCCCCCTCTTTCTTCCCCCTCGTCACCACCCCCTTCGCCACCCCTTTCTTCCGACGTGACCTATGTAATTTCAACCCTTCTCTCTTCCTCACTTCCTGCTCCTCTTCCCTCCCCCCTCCCACTTCTCTTTTCTTTCAGCCACTGAAGCCTCTTCCACCTTATCTTCCTCCCTCACCTCTACTCTAGATCTTCTTTACCCTCTCTCCTCTTTCCGCCCTTCTCGCTGACCTGCTCAACCCTGGCTCTCAGCTCATCTTTCCTCTATGCGCCGCCTTCTTAGGCGCCTTGAACGATCCTGGCTCAAACACCCCATCCCCTCCAACCAAGCTGCATACTTCTACAATCACACCCTCTACGACTCTTGTCTTAACTCTGCTAAGCGCTCTTACTTACTTCAACCTTCTCCACTCAATCGTCTCATCCGCGCTGTATCTTTCAAACCTTAACTCGACTTCTCTCTCCACCCACACTCGAACATTCCATCGCCTCTCCTTTCTCTGCCTCTGTTCATGCCACCTTCATCTCTAACGAAGTCCTCAATCTTCGCCAAACTATCCTCTCTTCCCCTTCTTATTCTCCTCCTCCACCTCTTCCTCCTCCCCCTCCCTTTTCCATGTCCTCATTCACCCCTATCACTCAATCTGAAGTTGCCCTCCTCCTTCCCAAAACTCATCCCACTGCATCTCCCACTGACCCCATTCTTACCTCCCTCATTCCTAAAATCTACCCCCTCTTCATACCCTATCTCACCTCCTTTTTCAACACCTGTCCCTCCACATCCACCTTCCCCACTCCTTTTAAGCATGCTACTATCATCCCCATTCTCAAAAAACCTTCTGCTAATCCCCATCTTGCAGCCAGTGAATGCCCCATCTCTCTTCTACCTTTCCTTTCAAACTTCTTGAACGCATTGTCTATTCTCAACTCTCTACCTTCATCTTCAACCATTCTCTCCTCCCCCGACCCAATCCGCATTCCACCCTCAACACTCCACGGAAACTGCTCTCATCTCTTTTCTCAACTCTCTCCTTTCTGCTCGCTACTCTAAGCATTCCTCTATTCTTATCCTCCTTGACCTAACTGCTGCCTTTGATACTGTTGACCACCTTCTACTCTTTAGCTCTCTCTCTTCATTTGGCCTTAAAGACTCTGTTCTCAATTGGTTCTCCTCCTATCTTTCCAACCGCACCTTTTCAGTCTCCTGGGGTGGCTGCACCTCCTCTACCTTACCTCTCAACCACAGCGTTCCCCAAGGTTCTGTCCTTGGCCCCTTTCTCTTCTCACTCTATACTTCCTTCTTAGCTCCCATTATCTCCTCCTTTGGTGTCTCACACCATTTCTATGCTGATGATACCCAGCTCTTCCTCTCTTTCTCCTCCTTCTCTCCCGATATCCACCATAAGCTTTCTTCTTGCCTCTCTGCTATGCTATTAAATCTTAGATGTCCTCACACTTCCTTACTCTTAATGCAGATAAAACCTAAGTCCTATTCTTCCCTGCCAACACTCTTCCTCCTCCCTCCCCTCCTCCTTTCATTCTCTTTTCCCCTTCCCAATTCCCCTTCTCTCCCCACGCCTGCAACCTTGGTCTCCACATTGACCCCCACCTCTCTCTTTCTCACCACATTTCTCTCACTGTCGATCTTGCCGCTTCCACCTCTACAACATGCGTAAAGTTCATCCCTTCCTAACCTTTCACGCTACTAAACTCTTAATCACCTCCCTCATCTTCTCCAGACTCTTCTACTGCTCCACTCTTTTCTTTGGACTCCCTTCCTCTCACCTCTCCCCCTTCAAATCTATCTATAACTCTGCCATCCGCTCCCCCTGCCTTCTCTCACCTCACGACTCCATCTCCTCTTCTCTTAACTCACTAGGTTGGCTCTCTTTTCACTCAACCTCAACAGCACCAAGTGCGTCATCACCTGCAAAAACATGAAAGACAACAAATGGAAACAGGCATGAGCACCATAGCACACACATAGGCCGTGACAAGCCAGAGATCCAGGACATGATTTACACATGTCCCATATGACTATAACCCTGCCATGCATGCACTGTCAAAGAGTTGGAAGTGGAGTCAAAAAGGCAGACACTTGGGAGAGCAAGATGGAAATGCAACACATTTGTAGCATGTTGGGTAGCACTGGCATCACACATCAGGCTGTGAGTGGCATGTCCAATACACATACATGACACATGCCACCACACAGATGTCATGTAGCATAGCCACAGTAAATTACAAAACTACAGCAATATGTCAGTGAATGAGTACTGTCACACATCCATGTCACATCGACATGATGCGAATATTGATGCTGAATAGTGTTGCAAAATATGCATGTGCCACACACTGAAACACATCCAGTGTCCAATAACACAGTCATTGTGGGCTGATCAATGCTTGGTCACTTTAACATTACAGGAAACATCTGTCATCTTCCACATGCAAACAGGCCCTAATAAAACATTTCTGCAGCCCAATACTCCATCGGCCGGAATGGTGTAATCATAAACATAACCAGGTAAAAGTAGTGGCCCAGTGTGGCCTGTAAACAATGACCGAAGCATATCACATATGTTGCAATAGGGCAGAATATTGCGTACTAAAAATGGGAGAGTGGAAACAATCAGCCAGAATGAACACTTACAAAATCTGAACAATTTAGTTGTAAGATGACAGTTCAAGGTAAAGTGCACTAATCTGGGCGTAATTGGCAACTGTGGGCAGAAGGGATACAGTCATACCCAAATCCAAGGCACGTGAATGTATGGGAGGAAGCAAATGGGTGACCCATAACACTTAGGAGTACACACCCTCACCTGGCACTCAATCAGAACCCGTCACCCAAACATACACATGGATTACACACACACGCATGGGCACTCACCAGACAATGCGTCGTAATCAGGTAGTTCTCCCACACCTTGGATCTGTTCCTCTGTGACGAAGGTCCCAGCAACAGACTCAGGTTCAGTGAGTTCGTTGTCCTCTTGTGGAGACCCACCGCCAGTCACCAGAGTAGCGGCATGATTTGAGGCCAGCTTGTTCCTTGCTCTGCATTTCAGGTCATCCCCCGCTTGTAGCAATCATTAGCTGTGCGCCTCACAAATCCAAGGGCACTTATGCGGTCCGCGATGGTCTGCCAGTGTGCCCTACGTTGACCAGGTGTGGTCTTGCACCCTGCAGTCACCAACATTTTGTGGCTATGTGCCTACACATAGCTCACAAGTGCATCATGTTGCGGGTCATTAAAGCTAGGCTTCCTTGACGTGCCGGAGTGTGTAGCCATGTCTGGGGTCTCAGCCTGTTGTGCCAGAGCACCCTTCTTCATCTTTTTCAAAGGTGGAGCGGAGCCTGAGTGGCTTACGCCACTCTGGTCAGTAGGGGCAGAAGCACCGGTGGACTGGGTAGTAGGAGTGTGCGAATGCACAATGACCATAGGCCTTGGTAAAGGCATTGGCAGAAGTGTGATGTTGGCAGGGGGAACGTCAGTTTGATGGACCTGGACCGACAATGTCCTGGCTGGGAGACTCAGAGCTGGGGTGGATGGAGCTGCAGCTGCCTCTGCAGCCTCCCCACCCTGCCTACTTGGGGCAGCAGATGACATAGCTGCCCCAGATCCACGTGGCTTGGTGACACCAACTTGCACCGCCACACATGGCCTAGACTTGCTGACCTGGAAGTCAGCCTGGGAGTCATCCTGTGCCAGGTCAGGTGCCACAATGGGCTGGTCCAACAAGGGCTAAGCTGGGATGGTGTCAGCCAAGTTTCCCTCAACCATGGGGGGGGCATGGGTGTCCTTGATTGGTCCTCCACACATGGGAGTCTGGGGGCACCCTGCAAATCCCGGCCACGTCCACTACCACGATCACCACGCCGACCTTTTGAAGGTCGGCCACCTTTGCCTCCCTTACCGCTTGGTCGCCTCCCAACCATGTTATTGTGCGTATGGGAGTAGCAGTAAACTATTGTCCTGGGCAATTGGGGGTGAAAGGGGTAGGGTACTAGATGGAATTCATACCCTAGTGCTCTAACAAGGCTGTCTGTGACCCCTTGGGGAAGATGACGGGGCACGCAACGCACAGGCAGCCAAAAATCAAAAAATAACGTGCACGCAACCCCCCGTAGACCATGTGCGTGAAAAAATGAACCCGCACTACGCTGTGGCACCCAGAAACACAAAAATAAGCATACGCGTAATACACGCAGCCTACAATGACCTCTGAAGTGGTACGCGACACACGGGGCAAGCACAGTTGGTAAATACGTGCGCTACTCACCGTCTTCCTGGAAAAAGAACGTGAAAAAGACGTGCGTGTGTGTGTTGGCAACACCCCTGCCTAAAGAAGAATTGTACGCTGTCTGAGGAGACAGGACAAAAGAAGAAGTGAACGCTGTTTGAGGAAACAGGCCCAAAAAGAATAAAGAACACTGTCAGAGGTAACAGGGAGTATGAACTTGAAATGCTGTGAAGTAATCGCGTGTGAACCGACAAGAAGTACAGAATACACCCACTCGCTCTCCACGAAAAGCACGTACAAGGGAATGGGGTCCTACACGTACCTTTTAAAACGGCCCACACGTACAGCGTCACTTACGCGTGTACGCGCTAAGGCCCTTTCCTCCAATTACACGAGCTGACACTCGGACGTGCAGTTTTTGGACGTGTACGATGAACATGCACCCGTGTTGATGGAAACGCCGGTGCGCGTCACGTCACTTACGCGCGTAGGCCCTTTCCTCAGATTACACGCATCCACACGCGGACGTGCAGTTTTTCCACGTGCGCTGCCACATCACGAGGGAAACGCCCGCCCGAGTCACGTCACAGAAGCGCTTACGCGCTAAGGGCCTTTGGTCCAATGAAACCGCGTACGTGTGCTGACGCGCTTACGCGCAAAGGGCCTTTCCTCGAATTACACGCTGATGTGCAAGATTTTCACGTGCCAAATCACTCCGTATCAAGCTGGCCACGCAACAACACACGGAAGACCACGCTCCTGCCCAGAAGGCCGATTACTGCCCCCCAGAGCCTCGAGCATGCTCTCACCTGCCATCTGCTGCTGCCTGACTGCCTGCTGCCCACGTGCCCTGCTATTTGCTGCCTGCACGTCAGCCAGGGGTGCAGTTGCTGTGACCACCCCTGCTGGAACCGAAGACTCCCGACTGGGATACCATCGCTCCACAGCCCAGCCCCAGGACCCAGTTGCCCACCCACTCCTGCCTCTGGGGTTGCCATGTCGGGCACAACACCATCTGGCACCCCCAGCCAGAGAGGCAGAGGGCCACCAGCTTCAGTGCCATGGAAGTTGGTGTCCTGGTAGAGCAAGTCCTGGGGCAGTATGATGCCCTCTTTGGAAGTTCGCGCGCCCACAATGAAGGATGGACCAGGATCTGGATGGACATCGTGACTGCCATCAACGCGGAGGGGGTGGCAGTCCGCGACTTACACCATGTCAAGAAGCGCTGGGAGGACTTCAGGTCCAGGACCCTCAACAAAGCCCGGCGCCTCTTGAAGGCAGCGAATGCCAAGGGGCGCCGGGGCCACCTGTCCGACCACCAGATGAGGGTCATCGAACACATATGCCCAGCGCTCCACGTCCAGGTCCTTGAGAGGCAGACCCGTCTGGAGTCGAGCGGTAAGTGTGCATGCATACTGATTGGACGCTGTGCGTGTGGTGGTGTGCCAGTAGTGAGCAGGTTGCACATGTGTTTTCGTAGGGCCATGTAGGGATGTGTATGAACAGGGGCATGAGGCTGCCACATGTGAGTCCTCTTAGGTGTGAGAAACATCGATGGTGTATGTGTTGGTAAGCATGCTGTGCAAATGCAGGTGTGGTAGCACACATGTTTGAATTTCTGTGTATGTACGTTGGCATGGTTGTGGTGTCACACATGGATGGTGGTTCCTGCTGCATGTATCGGCACTGTGTACATGTGCATGTGTGTGTATTTGACAAGTGTGCAACTGTGATGCAACATGGATGCACGTGACACTATTATGTAGAAGGCTGAATGCCAGATGTGACATGTATGGCGATCGCATCACTGCGACAGTTAGAGGAGATGTAGACATGCATATAAGTGTGGTGGAGTGTGTGCGTGTCTAGTGCACTCCCTGTGTTTCATGTGATGTCAGGCTCACCTTTGGCTGTTCATGCTGTTGTATGTGTATGGATGTTGCTGCCTGGTGCAATATTGCTGTGGAAATGCTCATGTGTGTGAGTTGAAATGACATGTGTGTCGTGGAGTGTGATGCCATGTCTGAAGTTTGACACTGCCACTCATGTGCAACTGTCATGTGTGTATCAGTCCATTGTACAGTGCCCTGATGTCTGTGTTTTATCTCTCCCTGTCTGCAGCGTCAACTTATGAAGAGGGCAGAGAGGTTGCTGTGGAGCACAGCGGCAGGGATTGCACCACCAGCCGGAGACGCAAGGCCCAGCTCCCCTCCCAGATTGTCATCTCGTCGGGGAGTGAGGAGTCTGGTGCCGCATCCCAGGCCGCAGCTGCCGAGGGTAGGTCCAAGAGCCAGAGGTCGGAGGTGGACTCCTCAGCAGCAGAAGGGGCAGCTGAGACCCCACAGGGTCCAACGGAGGAAGATGGCACAGAGTCATCCAGGTTGGTGGGGGGTTTGGTGGAGGAGGAGGCCGCGGAAGGGACACACACGGGGTCTGGAGGTGGGGATTCCACTGGTGCTAGTGGTGCAGTGCAGGGGCAGGGACAGGAGGCAGCACAGGCCGCTGCGGAGGTGCCTATGTGTAATCCTGTCCCTGTTCCTGTCACTGCATCATCTGGCACCAGCAGGGATGCCTACGTCCAGACGCGTTTTCAGGGAGGGGATGAGCGCACAACAACTGGCCTTCGTGGCTATCCGGGACCGTGTTGAGCCTATCCTGAGTGGGATAGCGTTGCATCAACGGGGCATGCGAGGTGACCTGCAGTCTTTTCGTGGAGAGACTGCATGTCATCTCGCATGCCTCTTTGACCACGTTGACCTACTGGGACGGGTCACCGGTGCTGGATTCCTCCGTGTGCTGGACCTTCTTGCGACCCCCTCCTCACCTGAACCCCCTACGCGCCAGTCGTCCTCCATGCCATCTTCCCACCCATGTGTCACCTGGGTACCCTGTGGAGCTGCCCCTGACCCAGCGGCCAGGCTGGTGGAGGACACATCCCTGCCACAGTCGGGAGTCGGACGTCCAGCAGGGGTGGCCACCACGACAACTGCACCCCAGCCGGAGGAGGACGTGCAGGCAGCAAGAGCCAGGGCGCAGGCACAGGCACAGCAGCAGCAACATGGTGGGAGCAATGATGGCCTGGGCCTTCAACATCGGAGGGGCAGGCATCGGCCATAGGGCAGGAGGACCCCAGATTTCAAGTGTCTTCCGTGTGGCAGCGGTTGGGCCACGCCATAGATGCGGAGCGGCAGCGGGCGGAAGAGGCACGGCTCACAATGATCAGGGCGGAGAACTCCATGTGGAGGGCCCTGAGGTGGGCCGAGTGCCTCGAGGCAATTTGCAGGGAGTTGGAGGTGAACATGTCGTCGTCCCTGCGAACCCTCGGGGCCATGGAAGAGGACCGCCTCCAGGACATTGAGTGGGAGTTTGATGATGCCCTGGCACGGGACATCAATAAGTGTGCCGTCGAACTAGCCCGCTGCCATTGTAAATAGTTAGATAGTGTTAGGTTTCCTTTCTGTTTTTGTTTATTTTGGGACGATTGGACAATGCATCACGTTTTTGTATATAGTTCTTTATTAGGTAGTCTTTTTTGTAGGTTTCATTTCATTTGTTGGGTTCATGGACCCTGGATTGGTGATTTGTATATAGTTGAACAGTGGATTTTCTTTTTTTTCTTTTCATTTCACCATGGAGCAATGGATTTCACTTATTTTTTCCCCTTCGATTTGCTTTGTTGGACTGAGACTTTGGACACATTTTCATTTGGATTTCTTTGGATTCTGATTTCATATTTTTGATTATTTTCTGGACATGCTGCGTTTTATTTCTTCTTCACATTATTGTGTGTTTTCTTTTCATTACATTCATTTTGGATTCAATACATTTTTGTTTCATACTTCGGTGTGTGGTATTCTCTCATTGATTTCATGCATGTCATGATGTGGGTTTTCACATTCACTTGCACCCATTGTGTGTGTGTGACGGACATGTGTTCATTCACATACTTGCCATTCGGGTTGTATCATGTAATGGGCATTTCTATGTGGGTGGATGCAATACATGGTTGGGTCTTTGGGCTGAGGTGGCATGGGGTGTGATGTGGCTGGCCATTAGGCCCATGATTGAGGATCTTCATGACGTGGGGGCAGGGGGACATGAGTGGGGGCCTGCTAGCAGGTGACCCTGACTGCTGGGGGGTGGAGGTGCTGGGGGACATGAGTGGGACATGAGTGGGGGCCTGCTGGTAGGTGACCCTGACTGCTGGGGGGTGGGGGTGCTGGGGGACATGAGTGGGTCATGAGGGGGGGCCTGCTGGCAGGTGAGCCTGACTTCTGGGGGGTGGGGGTGCTGGGGGACATGAGTGGGGGGCTGCTGGCAGGTGACCCTGACTGCTGGGGGGTGGGGGTGCTGGGGGACATGAGTGGGGGCCTGCTGGCAGGTGCCCCTGACTGCTTGGGGGTGGGGGTGCAGGGGGACATGAGTGGGGGCCAGCTGGCAGGTGCCCCTGACTGCTGGGGGGTGGGGGTGCTGGGGGACATGAGTGGGGGCCTGCTGGCAGGTGACGCTGACTGCTGAGGGGTGGGGGTGCTGGGGGACATGAGTGGGGGCCTGCTGGCAGGTGACCCACACTGCTGGGGGGTGGGGGTACTGGGGGACATGAGTGGGGGCCTGCTGGCAGGTGCCCCTGACTGCTGGGGGTGCAGGGGGACATGAGTGGGGGCCTGCTGGAAGGTGACCCTGACTGCTGTGGGGTGGGGGTGCTGGGGGACATGAGTGGGGGCCTGCTGGCAGGTGCCCCTGACTGCTGGGGGGTGGGGGTGCTGGGGGACATGTGTGGGACATGAGTGGGGGCCTGCTGGCAGGTGACCCTGACTGCTGGGGGGTGGGGGTGCTGGGGGACATGTGGGGGGCCTGCTGGCAGGTGCCCCTGACTGCTGGGGGGTGGGGGTGCAGGGGGACATGAGTGGGACATGAGTGGGGGCCTGCTGGCAGGTGCCCCTGACTGCTGGGGGGTGGGGGTGGAGGGGGACATGAGTGGGACATGAGTGGGGGCCTGCTGGCAGGTGCCCCTGACTGCTGGGGGGTGGGGGTGCTGGGGGACATGAGTGGGGGCCTGCTGGCAGGTGCCCCTGACTGCTGGGAGGGTGGGTGGGCTAGGGGACATGAGTGGGGGCCTGCTGGCAGGTGACCCTGACTGCTGGGGGACATGAGTGGGACATGAGTGGGGGCCTGCTGGCAGGTGACCCTGACTGCTGGGGGTTGGGGGTGCTGGGGGACATGTGTGGGACATGAGTGGGGGCCTGCTGGCAGGTGACCCTGACTGCTGGGGGGTGGGGGTGCTGGGGGACATGAGTGGGGGCCTGCTGGCAGGTGCCCCTGACTGCTGGGGGGTGGGGGTGCTGGGGGACATGTGTGGGACATGAGTGGGGGCCTGCTGGCAGGTGACCCTGACTGCTGGGGGGTAGGGGTGCTGGGGGACATGTGGGGGGCCTGCTGGCAGGTGCCCCTGACTGCTGGGGGGTGGGGGTGCAGAGGGACATGAGTGGGACATGAGTGGGGGCCTGCTGGCAGGTGCCCCTGACTGCTGGGGGGTGGGGGTGGAGGGGGACATGAGTGGGACATGAGTGGGGGCCTGCTGGCAGGTGCCCCTGACTGCTGGGGGGTGGGGGTGCTGGGGGACATGAGTGGGGGCCTGCTGGCAGGTGCCCCTGACTGCTGGGAGGGTGGGGGGGCTAGGGGACATGAGTGGGGGCCTGCTGGCAGGTGACCCTGACTGCTGGGGGACATGAGTGGGACATGAGTGGGGGCCTGCTGGCAGGTGACCCTGACTGCTGGGGGTTGGGGGTGCTGGGGGACATGTGTGGGACATGAGTGGGGGCCTGCTGGCAGGTGACCCTGACTGCTGGGGGGTGGGGGTGCTCGGGGACATGAGTGGGGGCCTGCTGGCAGGTGCCCCTGACTGCTGGGGGTGGGGGTGCAGGGGGACATGAGTGGGACATGAGTGGGGGCCTGCTGGCAGGTGACCCTGACTGCTGGGGGGTGGGGGTGCTGGGGGACATGAGTGGGGGCCTGCTGGCAGGTGCCCCTGACTTCTGGGGGGTGGGGGTGCTGGCGGACATGAGTTGGTGATCAGTAGTGCAAGGTGACATGTGGCTTGGCTGGGGGGCATGCCCATGGTGGATGGGCTGCCTGCGGGACATGACCAGGGGTGCAGGGTAGTCCCCTGTGGTGTGGGCTGCCTGCAGGTGCCGTGGAGGGTGTAGAGGGAACACTTGGGAGGACCCACACTGCCAATTCACGGGTAGGACTCCCCGCGCACCCCCGAAATTCACGCACCCCGCTCGGCTAGCAAAATTGCATGTGAAACTTCCTGCGCACCCCCGAATTACACGTACCCCGCTCTGATCGCGTGTGAAACTTCCCGCGCACCCCAGGAATACACACACCCCGCTCGCACAGGGCCAATCGCATGTGGAACTTCCCGCGCACCCCCGAATTACACGTACCCCGCTCGGATCGTGTGCGAAACTTCCCGCGCACCCCAGTAATACACGCACCCCACTCGCACAGGGCCTATCGCGTGTCAAACTTCCTGCGTACCCTAGGAATACACGTACCCCACTTGCACAGGGCCAATCGCATGTGGAACTTCCCGCGCACCCCCGATTTACATGTACCCTGCTCCGATCTCATGTGAAACTTCCCGCGCACCCCAGGAATACACGTACCCCACTCGCACAGGGCCTATCGCGTGTGAAACTTCCCGCGCACCCCAGACATACACGTACCCTACTCGCACAGGGCCAATCGTGTGTGGAACTTCCCGCAGACCCCCGATTTACACGTACCCCGCTCCGATCACGTGTGAAACTTCCCGCGCACCCCAGGTTACACGCACCCCACTCGCACAGGGCCTATCGCGTGTGAAACTTCCCGCGCACCCCCGATTTACACGTACCCCGCTCTGATCGCGTGTAAAACTTCCCATGCACCCCAGGAATACACGTACCCCACTTGCACAGGGCCAATCACGTGTGGAACTTCCCGCGCACCCCCGATTTACACGTACCCCGCTCCAATCGCGTGTGAAACCTCCCGCGCACCTCAGGAATACACGTACCCCACTCGCACAGGGCCTATCGCATGTGAGACTTCCCGCGAACCCCAGTAATACACGTTCCCCGCTTGCCGTGTGCTGTGTGGCGGCCCTGTATACTGGTACAGGGTTAGCGCAGCCCTTTGCGCTGGATTGGGGATTTTGATTGTTTTTCCTTGCGCGAGGGGCATTCTTGGGGGCGTAACTGGCGCTGCTGCAGGGTCGCAGCACCAGTGTGCGCCACGGCTGGTTTTGGTAGCTAAAATCCATGAATATGCTGTGCGTGGAAATTGATTTTAGCGCACGCGGCTGGCGCAGTGATTCGCACGCACACACTGTGCGCCAGCCGCATGCACCACTTGTGCGCTGAATTCTATGAATTACCCCCATAATTTAGAGTACATGGTTGTATAATGGGGGTTCATCAGGGAAGAGTGGCCACCGTTTTGCAAAAGCTGATCTCATACAATAGTATTGGAGTGTCTTCAGCGGTCCCCCGCCCAGGGCTCTCAGCAAGTCATTTAGGGTCGAGAATTTCCCATTAATAAACATGGTTTTATTTTGCTATTTGGGTCCCAGGATTCCTGTAAACTACTATCATGTGTTGGGGGTATACCTGGATAATTCCATATGGACACCTCTGGGTTATAGGGAGTTTCCAATCCCAGTCTTTTGTATATTGCTTCCCATGCCCTTACCGTGCAGCTCACTGGGTTATACTCACATGTATCTTTGTACTGTTGGTCGAAAATTACAGACTGTATGTTTGTGGGGTGTGTTGTGTATTTCGCCATCCATGCGTGGGGCAGGCCATCGGAGTCCCCATACCAATACTTTGCAAATCGTGCTTGGGCAACATAGTAGTAGAGTTCAAAGTCGGGCGCCGCCAAGCCGCCCAAGGAGTATGGTTCAGTAATTTTTTCCCACCTTATCCTTGCTGTCTACCCATTCCACAAGAAGGTCACCACCATAGATCGGAGCCTGGCAAAGAAGGGCCATCCCGGCCATATTGGGATGTTCAGAAAAAAGTACAACAACTTGGGCAAAATTATCATTTTAAGAATTCCAACTCTGCCATATAGCGAGATTGGAAGGCGTCCCCACAGCTGTAGTTTAGTGTTTAGTGATTGCAGTGCACTTTCATGATTATCTGAGTATAGTGTAAGCCTGTCTCTGGAAACAAGTATCCCCAGATATCTAATGTTTTGCTCTGACCGCTTGAGTCCGTATATCATATCTGGGCACTTGGTTGGTGGTGTAAGTGGGAATATTTCGGATTTGGCCTTGTTTACCTTGTACCCAGAGTACACTGCAAATTCTTGTATCTCCGCCATAATGGGTGTAATGTTCTTCTCTGGCTCACGGACATACAACAGGGTATCATCCGCATATAGGGAGATTAATTGGGTGGAGCCTTTCATCTTTATTCCCCTGTCTGAGTGCCTTAGTCTAACTGCGATTGCCATTGGCTCTATGGTGAGTGTGAATAATATAGGCGAGAATGGGCATCCCTGCCTGGTGCTTCTTCCCAGTAGGAACAATTCGGAAATGGTACGATTAGTTAGCACTCTAGCGCTGGGTTCCGTGTATAGCAATTTCACGTATCTGATCAAATTAGGGCCCATCCCAAACGCCTCCAGAATAGCTAGCAGGTAAGCCCATGACACTAAATCAAAGGATTTTTCGGCGTTGAGAGATATAGCCGCTGCGCTCCTGCCCCGGTCTATCTGCGCCATTATGCTAAAAAGCCTACGGAGATTTAGGGCCGTTGATCTTGTGGGGATAAACCCGTTTTGGTCTGGATGGACCAGAGTCAGGACTGTTGGTAGAAGTCGATTGGCCAGGACTTTTGCAAATATCTTGGCGTCCGTGTTAATAAGTGAAAGGGGTCTATAGGATGATACCTCTTGGGGCAGTCTACGAGGTTTAGGGAACACGGTTATCACAGCCTCCCTCATCGTTGGGGGCAGTATATTGGTCTCAAGGGCTTCCTCCCATACCTGCATTAATATTGGTGCAACTCTTCGCGGAACTCCTTATGGAATTCGGCACCTATCCCGTCCGACCCTGGAGCTTTGCCCGACAACAGCATTTTAATTGCTTCTGTGGTTTCCTCAGCACTTACGGGTTGCTCCATTGCCAGTCGGTCCTCCTCTGAAAGCTTCGGCAGGGTTAGTGCCAGAAGATATGATTTAATTTCACTATCTGTTTTTGTGTCTTTGTTCGCATATAGGTCTTTATAGAATTTAGCAAATACCCTGTTAATCTCCTCTTCCCTCAGAAGAACATCCCCTTGTGATGTTTGTATACTAGTAATCTGATTGGGTTGTCTATCTTGTTTAAGTAGGTTAGACAGTGTTTTCCCCGCTTTGTTCCCATGCCTGTATCTACGAGCCTGCACAGTTGCAGCCATGTAACGGATTTCTCTAGTGGCCAAATTACCAAACTCTTGTAGGTGTGTATGTATTTCCGCCAATATTGCCCTGTTTTGTGTGCGGGTATAGGTCTCTTCTAGTTCACCCAGCTTACGTTCAGTTTCAGTTAGCTCAGTTTGCACACTTTTTAGGAGACCTGCGGACTTAGATATAAAAACTCCCCTGATCCAAACCTTAAAGGACTCCCAGACTGTGGAATATCTATATACTGTTCCAATGTTAGTTGTAAAAAACTCTGTTACTTCAACATGTAATGCCTCCACCACCCCGGGGTCACCCAGTATTCCTTTTGGCATCCTCCATCTTTGTACGGGGTTGGGGGCATTGCAAAGTGCTACCACCAACAACACTGGGGAATGATCGGATAGCGTACGGGGTAATATCTCACAAGTTTTCAGTGCAGCCGTTACAGTGGGGGAAACAAACGAATAGTCGATTCTAGACTCTGAGTCATGGACCGAGGAGTAATACATGTACCTTCTACCATCAGGATGTAATTCCCGCCAGGCATCTACAAGTGATAGCTGCGGTAGAATGTGGGCCAGGGTTTGGACTGTCTTGTTCGGTGCCCTGATGATAGTTTTGGATCTGTGAAGCCTGCGATCCAGGGCAACATTAAAATCTCCTCCCCATATTATATTGGTCACATTGATTGTGGAAATCAACTGATACATAACTGTATAGAAGGCTGGGTCATCAACATTAGTCCCATACGTGTTAACCAGTAGTAGTTGTTGTCCAGCAATCTCATCCCACACCATGACACATTTGCCAAGTTGATCAACCTTTTGGCCTGCCTGTCTGAACCCCAGGCCTGGATGAATAAGGGTAATGACACCTCTGGACTGGGATGAATAATTAGTGTGGAACCTCAGTTTGCCCCATTTGGGCAATATGTGTAAATTGCTAGTCCCTATTGTATGTGTTTCTTGCAGCATCAGGATTTGAGGGCCATGCCTGGCAATATAATTGTACACTTTCTTAGCTTTTACCTGGTTCTTTAGTCCCCTGACATTCCAGGACAGCAGCCTTACCCTCAACCCGTCACCTGTAAAGTAAAGAGGGGGCAAACCTTCCGAAGGCGTGTAACTCACATTGGCAAAGTAATAAGAAAATGATACTGCAGGCAGATTGTGACTAGTATTCCCAGAAAGGCCAAGAGGCAATACTTATGCAATACGCCAACCAGCATTGTCTAAGCCAAAGAAATGAAAATGTTCGAAAGAGACCTTACACAATACGCCAACCAGCATTGCCTAAGCCCAAGAAATGCAAAAATTCGAAAGAGACTTTGTCAGCAATTGTGTGATGTGGATATAACCTGCACTGCATGTGGCAAAAAATAGGGGAACCAACAGCACCAATGTGTATTGTATCCTCACAGAAGAAGTAGTGAATCTCAACGTTATTGAAACTCAAGGACTTTTCTCAAAGTGTGATGAAGCAAACCTAACCACATAGTACTTGTAGTAGTTGTAGGGACATTGTTAGTGGTAGTCCTGGCAGATTAGTGAGCCAGGAAGAACGCATTGAAGTACTGCGTTGTGGTTGTGAAAGAAGGAAAGTGGCAAAGACACTATTGTGTTTGGTGAACTGTGTTGAAAATCATCCTGAAAATAACCTTGTTGTGAATCAAGATGAATTGCGGAAGTGTTTGTTTTCCAAAAAGGGGAAGTGATTTTGAGATATTGAATTTCAGTTGGAAGATAAAAAGACTTTGGGCCTCATTACGACCCCGGCAGTAGAGTAATAACGGCAATGGTAGTGCTGCCAGCGCCGTTATCCCTCTACCGCCACATTACAAGTTCTGCAAGCGGGGCCGCACTGTACGCCTGGTCAGACCAGACGTGCAGAGCGGCACCCGCTAGCAGAACAGGATGCTAACAACGGTCCCGTCATTAATGGGACCGTTGTTAGCATCCTCCCCATTCCCATTGAGCCCTATCGGGGCTCAAATGGGAATGGGGATGTACCGGGTCCGGGTCTCGCGAATGGGAATTACCAGGCCTGCAAATGTCGTAATGGCCCGGTAATTCTCATTTTCAGGACCCAGACCCGAGTTTGTGGGTAGCCATGTCGGTAAAAACGGCATGGCTACCTCAAAACTCGTAATGAGGCCCTTTGTATTTTGTGGAAAGATTGTCAAGTGCCAAGTGAAAGACTTTTGGAAGAAGGAGAACGTTATGAACAGAACTTGGTTACAAAAAGGAACTTTCCTTATTTTGAACTTTGGTTGGAGATCCAGCTGTGAACCTGGGGTAGGGGATTCACCCAGGTTAAAAGGATACATAATAACCAGGTTTATGTAGAGTACAACTGTTATTTTTGTTAAACCTGAAATGCCATATTCTACCTTTATGAGTTTAATGTATGCATAAGTGGATGTGATTGATTCCTTTTTGGAGTGTTTTCTTTTAGTTCCGTTTTGATAGGTGGGGAAATACTCTTTAGGTTAGGTATAGTGAGGCGTTTATCACACCCTTATAAGTTGATAAAATGACTAATTGTGAAAAACCTTTACCAAGTTGTTCGCATCGCATTTCGGACCCCTCCAAACATATACATGTAACAGCCATTTTGAGACCACACGCTCAGTGAATGAATCATCACAATCCTCAGGTCATGCTATTTAGACTGTTCACCAATAAGTTCCACAACTTTAATTGACTCCATCTCACTTGAGACTCACTTGAAATTGTAGGTATTAGTCCCTATTGACAATGTATTCCTCAACCTTTCTTTAGGTTATTTGTTTCCTGTGTATTCAAAGTGCTGATTTCTAGAGTACTCCATTTAGGAGGTACGCACAGACTACCCACTTGCATCTCTTATTTGAAGGGGTTTCTAGTCCACTGGTTATGCCCCCATACTATTTCTACTATCATCATTTTTAGACTGGATACCATTATTTGGCAAAACCAACCATCTGAGTATGAAGCTTTATCTGCTCACAAGTCTTGGAGATAGTTTTCACAGTCTACTGATTCATTAAGGCTACTCCCCAATATGAAGGTAAACAGGTTATGATAGCCATATGAGAAATGTATCCAGGATGTAATTCAGTGTTGTTCTATTTACTGGATGCTGTTAATTTAAAAGTGAGTTGTATAATTTGTTATTTATCTTTCAATTATAGAGTGAATTATGGACTAGTGAAATACCAAACTGATTGTGCTCCCGAAGAAGGGTTTTATTCCCGAAACACGTTGAGCAGGCTATGAAGATGTGTACTCTATTGTTTCTTTAAAGATTTGTTCTTATTTATTGCAGAAAAAATGTATGTCAATACCAGCCTAAGATAGTGTGTAGGGGACGGGAGTAATCTTCACTTTAGGACATTGTTGCTAAATTGCTTTTCACTCACAGCGTCTGTGCCAGAGTTGTTATTTTCTCCCTTGCACCTGCATATTGATTTAATGCAATTATCTCCTTGAACTCTGCATCACTGAGCTCATATTTGTCACCGTTTATTACACAGCACATGCAAACCAGGGATCTCCTTCCCCTACAATGAATGTGGCACACAATAACGATTTAACTTTTATACCTCTGATTCTTTTGAGAAGGACTCCAACCCGTCTCGCACACAGCCTCCACAAACACCCCGTGTGACAATGGACTAGGAACCAGGCCGGTGTGTATCAATAAGATATTTATTAAATTATTTTTGAATATCAAATTAGAATCAACCAATTACAACAGCCACCAATGTTGTGGCAACACAAAAATGCAATGACTTCTATAAAGTGACCAGGTTAAGATATACTGTTACAAAAACTTCCTTTTTAATGACAAAACAGAAGAACAATTCAACACACAATGATAGCACATGAGTTAAGCACTCCCCCTGCGATACTCAAAACCCAAACATCAATTGGACTTGATTACTTTGAATGCAAGGCAGTGGCAGGGAGTAGGAATACAGGGGGGAAATCAATTTGGGGTGGTGCCCAAAGCAAAAATATGGGGAGCCAGCAAAAAAGGGGAAAATTCATTTTTTAGAGCACAATGGAAGAATGGGGTGTTGAATTATTTCTCACAACTGCTATGGGAAAGAAATAGAAAGACGGACCTCGCTTGCTTATGTTTTTAAAGACAGACAGGGCTTTTCAATAATACGAGTCAGCACACAAGGCGAACATCTGTTTTTGGATGTTCAACACGTAGGCAATGTTAAAGAAAATGCAAATGGAAATCCGTTTTTATCTCACAGTGGGGAAAGAAGAACAGAATGGGAAAATCGTTTTTTGGGATGTTGTGCACACTTTCAATGGGAAAGAAAATGAACATTGAATTTGTTTTACTGATGCTTAAAATGACAAGCAAGCTCTGAGAAAGGGGTAGCTCACAAAAGGAAAATCATTTGTTGGTTAGGATGACAGATGCAATGGGAAAATACAGCTGCAGATGGAAATTCGTTTAGCAGGGCACAATTTCAACACAGACAAATTTGTTTTTCAGATCACAATGAGGTTAATTCTTTGGGCAGCACTTTATGACTATACCAATTCACAAGGCACTGGGAGAAGATGGTTGGTTTTGAATTCCAACCATACAAATCCTGTGGAAATAAATGGGGAAATTAATTGATTTGCTTAAAGAAATATACTAAGGATCTGCATAGTCAAATTAGGGGTTTTCCATGGGGATTTGCTGCAATACACAGGCAAATAGGGGATGGGATTTTCAATGGGAAACTCTCTAAGGCAATGCTGAAAAAATATATAGGGTTTATACAATCTATGGCTTGGGGTATGTCTACTTACAGGAGAGGTCTGGACTGGATATCAGGGAGCATCAGAGCATCACTGCTTGGACAGCCGAGGGGGTCAGCCAAGGATCTTCTCCTTCCTCCAAGGGGTCCCAAGTCAGCTACTATGCCTCCGGGCTCCTCTGCAAGATTAGGCCTCACTGCTAGTGCTGTGATTGATCAGAGTTCGGCAGCAGCTCACCTCAGATGTTAGTGGGCAGAAAAGTCTTGATCTGAGGCGGGGTGACTTATTTATAAGGCAAATTATATCAATAATGTGTCATAGTTCCCGCAGAAGGGATTGGTTCTCTGTCATTAATCCACTCCCATCTGTGTGCTGATAGCTCCAAAAAATGTAGAAGTGTTTTGGAACACCAGGGGAGGAGACAACTCCATCATCTTCCTTCGACAGGGGGGATTGGTCTGGTTCAGGGACCTAAAAATCTCATTGCATGACAAGTGCCCTTAATCTCCATATTTTTCCAGATATTAATGCATTTTTGAAACCTATATTTTAATGCGAGTCAAATAACACTACTCAGGAGTTTGTATGTCATTCCTGTGTGGAGCTACAGTGTTTCCTCATTTACTCCAGAATTATATCAGTGAAATATGTGTCCCTTAGTGGGTGGCATATGAATCATATTTGACATGTTTCATCACATTTTGATGGTTCTCACATTCATACGGAGGGCCACATTCAGTTTTTATTAATAATGTTTGGTATGTGGTCTCACCAAAATCGTTTTAGATGGTGAGAAGCAGCTCGCTGACACCTTTTCACAAATCCTACCATGACTATTGTGCGTCAAATATTACCAATTTTAAAAGATGAAAACCATTTCTCCCAATTTACACAATGGACGGTCAAACTACTCCTTAAACCTCGCCCCCACTCTTGCCATGTGCCTGTTCCTGGCTGTAACGTCAAGAGGGGTCGTGTGTTGAGATTAGCTTGCACATTCAAAGAGCTAGTGGCCAGCTAAGACAAGTTTTATTGCGGCCTAAGGGACCTGGGTAATAAAAGCTGGGGAACAGAGATGCCTTTATCTCGTACACACCGCAAATTTGATCTCTAATGGAATTTAAGTTTTATTTTTAAAAGAAGGCCCTCATGTCTGCAGTGAGCCATGCCTAAATCTCCATGACAACGTGGGCTTTGAAATTTAGTTTCTCATTTAAATAAGTCACAAACAGAGAGAAACAAAACCAATGGCAAGCAACCCACTCGCAAGTCCGGAGCTGTACACTTCGCTACAGCACTCGGCGCGTACAGAGGCCAGCAGCAACTACCATTCAGATGGCATAGACGCATGCATTGGTTGCTGCCTCCCATTGGCTTTTGTCACCCGAGTGTCCTCTGACATTTGATTGCCTCCTTGCTCCCTATTTGGATGCCATTCAAGAGGAGACACCAGCACTTCTCTTCAGTTCAGCATTCTTGAACTTCGACAATTCAGCTTGTATCTTTAATCACGGTCCTGACGAAGATGGCTCCAATCATTTACGCCATTGAAACCGGTCGACCCTTTTCGGTCATGAGGGCTCTCATGACCCACATTTGATCTCTCTCATATCAACAAATAGACTTTGCTTTCTAGAAATTGTTTGCTTTAGCACACTCATTACCACCGAGTGAGCTGGTTTTATAAGAGCCAACTTTTAGCCCTTCAGCCCTTTGGCTGCCATTTACTGCATAACATTCCAGTGGTTTCTCCAGCTGTACTGTTTCGAACTCTAAACCACAGTGACCTACGGGCTGTATTAAATGTGCACACTTTGGATGGAATACAAACAGTTGACCTGCTTCTCAGGTTGTACCCATGTCTAAGACCCAGCAGTCACAGAATCTAATCCACAGTTCTGTGGAATACTGCTATACCACTCTGGAGAACACCATTTTTAGTTTTTACGACCATTGGATCATTTTGTCTGCCTGCAGACACTGCCACTAGTATAGAAGGTTGAGGGACAGCTCTCTCCTCTATATCTGTTAGATAGGCGATACACCAGGCGCCACCCAGGGACAGACACCCCTGCCAGGGACAGGGTGTTCGTCTTTAGGGTGAGATACGCTGAGCCGGGTGGCCCCTTTTTTGTGTTCGAGTGTGAGCACTCGCTTGACCCTATTTTTGTATTTTTTACATGTTCGTTGAATGACTACCTTCCTAGAAAACCGTTGTATTTGTGCTACCACATGTTTCCTCGTTAACAGTTAAAAGGACGACCATGGTTAGTCGGTGCTCTTTAGCTTTTTCAAGCTTTCCCTGTTTGTTTCTAGACAAGCAACCCACTTAGCCAACATAACCTTTTAACTAAAATTTTCACTTTAAAATGACTCTTGAAAGGCACACAATTTTAACATGGATAAATGTCCCTGCAAAGTTGTTCCCCGCATACTGTGGTTAAATGAGGGCATCATAATTACATTTTTAAAGGCTTTGGTGCACATCGTGGAGGCAAAACCAAAATGTAATTTTGGTGAATTTCAGCCGTGAAAGAACCTTCATTTTACTGCAGTTCAACATCCCCTGATAGATTCTGTAGACTGTTGTTTCCTCTGTGATGGGCTCATGATAGTCAGAAACCAAGTTCATATTTGAAAGTCTTGCACACATTTTGATGAACATTACTTTAGTTTAAAGGGAAAAAAACAGAATTATTCATTTTATTTAATGTTTATAACAGAAAGCAATCTGCTTCACTGCAACTGCAGCACACAATGCTGACATCCCACTGAGGGTTCTGTGGACTGGTTTCTGAGAATGTTACTTCAGCTCTCCAATAAGTTGGCAAACCTTGCTGCATGTCTTTCCCTTATGCCAGGCAGTTGGCATTCTTAAATGTCTTGACGTTTTGAGGCTCAATTTCACTCCTTCTCGCTTTGATTTCTTAGCCTCATTTTCCACATAATTTCAGGGCAGGCCTTTTTACTTAGGGGCCTGTCTCCCACTGACTCTGGTCTTTTATTATTGGCATCCAGGGGCTATTT
Organism: Ambystoma mexicanum; assembly: GCF_040938575.1. NCBI lineage: Eukaryota > Metazoa > Chordata > Amphibia > Caudata > Ambystomatidae > Ambystoma > Ambystoma mexicanum. The sequence goes on along the minus strand of NC_090933.1, from coordinate 18,770,704 downwards.
CACCCCACATAATTATTGTTGTACTTCCTGTATAACTTTGCTGTTATTCTAAAAATGTTAATAGATTTCTGTTTTCATTGGCAACAACATGGCTTATCCTAGGTGAGCGATAGCATTTTAAAAGGTAGGTGATGCTCTGCTCAATATTGAGTTGTTGTTTGCAGTTGGGTCTGTAAACTTGGGGTCTATGTCCTACATTTTCAGTTTGGATTCCATTGTTGTCGGGTGTGGTGGAGACTCAAAGCAGTTTCGAGTGTTATTGCCATTTGAAGGGTCAAGGTGCAGGGACTGGGCCCAATTCTTGACGGCTTGTGAGAGAAACACTTTTGGAGTCATACTGCAGTGGAGTATGTGTTTACCTTGTGTTTCGCAAAGTGTGCTCCCTGCTCGAGGGTAATCTGGCTTTGGTCTGTTTCTACCTGCAAACTTGGACATGGTTGGTGTATGCTGTCCTTTTCCCCTTCTCCACCCCAGTTGCCCTAGCAAATGGGTTTAGTCACATTTTCTATCCCTAGTACTTGGACAATTTTTTGATGATAAATGTGATCACAACCATCCCCTTTCCTCGTGGTGATTTTCAGGTAGCTTGCTTTTTCTACACTCGAAGCTGGCAGGTTTTCCTCCCACTTCTCTCTACATTTGTGAGCTTGGACTACAGTGTGTGATGGAATTGGGCCCTCCAGTGGGCATCTGATGACCCAACAACTACGCACCACAGTTGGTCCATCACTCTTCTGTTCAACAAGAGGTTGGGCATTTTGGTCATCTCTTGCTTTTTTACCATGTTTTCTTATTGTATGCTATTCTTTCTTGTTTGCTTGTGTTGGTTGTTTTTACATTGCATAATCTTGTACTTTCTCTATAGCGCAAGTAGCCTATGTGTAGATTTGCATTCTCTAAACAATAAATCAAATCAAAGTACCACGGCACAACCTCCTTGCTTCACCCTTGCTGTAAAACCTCTCCCTCGTTTTCTCACCGACCCCAACTGAAACTCCTAACCGCCCACACCCCACCATCAAATCCCCCTTGCCAAACCCAATCACCCTAACACACGCATCCATCCACTCCCACCCCAAACCCGCCAACCTTGCTGCTTTCCCACTTTTCCCACCGATCATCAACCACCCCACCCCTCTCCCTCTCCAGTTTCCACCCTCTCCCCCCCAACCCACCTCGGCTGCAGCTCCGACACCAACCTCACCTACCGAAGTGACTTGCATCCTATTCAATGCCCAATCCATAGCAAAAAACAGAGACAGCATCTTTGACCTCCTCACCTCTGACAAACCAGACCTGGTTTTCATCACCGAAACCTGGCTCTCTGACGACTTCGCCCCAATCGCCAATGAAGCCTTTCCCCCTGACTACTCCCTCATCCACTAAACCGACCCTCTAGAGGAGGGGGAATAGCATTCGTCTTCAAGTCTCACCTCCACGCCTCAATCATCGACAATCAACCTTCCATTCCTTCATGCGAATCACTCCTCGTTAAACTATCCCTCTCCCCGTCGTTCTCACACAGTTTCCTAATAATCTACAGACCCCCTGGCTACGATAGACAATTCTCAAACAACCTCTGCGACTCTATTGCCACCCTTCAACTAAACCATCCCAACCTCACCCTTCTTGGAGACTTCAACATATGGCCCGACATCCCCACCAACCCTATGACTCACTCTCTGGTTGACGGTCTAAACGCGATTAACCTCCAACACCACATAAACGGCCCGACTCACTATAAAGGACATACTCTTGATGCCATCTTTAGCTCTCACAACCGGATACATCTAAACCCCTTCACCCCTATCATCTGGTCCAATCACTTCATTATTTCTTTCGCCATTCGCTCACCCGTACTCGGATCCTGAACCTCCGATTCTACGCAAATGCTGCAAAAAACTAAAAATCGTTCCTGACCTAGCCGACGCACTCCTCCAGTCTCCTCCACCTATCTACCAACTCAATAAACAACTAACCCCGACGCCTTCGACTCATGGCTCAACGCCTCACTAATGTGGCTCACACCCTCTTGCAAACCATCAGCCCGCCGTGGCCTCTTCCCTAGATGGTTCACACCTGATTTGAAAACCACTAAATAACTATATAAATACCTAGAACGTAAATGGCAGAAAGACAAAACCCAAGAGAGCAGAGCCACCTTAGCCCGACACCTTCATCAGTACAAGGATGAAATCCGTAAAGCAAAAAAAGCCCACTACAACTCCTGAATCCTAGACTGCAAAAACCCCAGCAAAGAACTCCACAAAATCATCAACAAATTCACCAAACCGGCTTGCACTACCACTGTCCCGACCCCCTCACAATCACTGTGCGACTCACTCTCTCTCCATTTTTACACAACGGCTCTCAAAAGAACAAATGCGCTAACCACCAAACTAGCTCTCTTACATCCACCAGGCAACCCTCCCCCCATACCGGCCAACCCACATGCGACCACTGCGCAACCAGCATTCGACTCCTTTAGTCCAATATCACCGACCAATTTCGCAAACTTCTCTCTGCCCGCAAACCATCCGGCTCTCCGCTAGACCCTTGCCCGACCACAACCCTCAAAGAAATATTTGCTTCTACCTGCGCAGGAGAACACGCAAGATCCATCATAAATGACTCCCTTTCCACGTTTTTTTTCCTGATGCATTCAAAATGGTTCATGTCAAACCTCTAATAAAAAAACCTTCCCTCGACCCTCTAGAACCCAAAAACTACCGCCCTATCTCAAACACCAGGTTCCTTGCCAAACTCATTGACCAGACCGCCTACACCGAACTAAATGCCTTTGTCGAAGCCAACAATCTCCTTGACCCCGCACAATCAGGTTTCAGAGCCCGGCATGGACCTGAAACCACCCTAACCTCAATCTGGGATGACCTTAAAATCATGGCAGACTCCACGGGATGCGCCGCATTAATCCTTCTCGACCTATCCCCCCGCCTTCGACACAATCACTCAATCCTCCTTGACTGCCTCCACTCCCTAGGAATTAGTGGAACCGCTCTCAAATGGATAGCCTCATTCCTCACAGATAGGTACCAAATAACTATACCCTCCACCTATTCCTCTCAAGCCGGACCTGTCGACACAGGAATTCCACAAGGAGCATGCCTATCTGCCCTCCTGTTCAATCTCTACTTGATCACCCTCCCACCAATAATTCGTTCACACACCATCCTGTGTTACAACTACGCTGATGACACTCAACTGATTCTAAAACTCCTGAACTCAAAACCCAACCGCCGACCTGACCTCGCCTCCTGCCTCCTCGACATTGTTATGCTTGAGCTAAAACATGGCGCTGGTGCGCAGTGCATTCTGGGGGCACTCAGAGCCATAATGGATATTTATTCCATGCCTCAGTGAAAAGCTGTACTTACTTTGCTGAGAGCTGAATTTGCTTTGCTGAAAAAACATGCTTTCCAAACCTGGTATGCAGCCAGTCAAGGACATTCTGCTGGGAAAGCTGGTTTTGTTATGTCTTGCTATGAGTTATGGAACTGTTTTCCGTGGTGTTTGTTCTTAGGAGAGGAGGGAAGCGCTTTGCTCCTTGAGGTTACTGTCGGTTGACCCAGCTGGCAACCAACGGTCACTTATCAATGCGCAAGCGCATTGCTAGAAGGTTCAAGAAATTGCCACCCCTGTTTGAGGAGTGGCAGCGGTCAGACGAGACAAAGACCTCAGTCGGAAGGGGGACGCCTTTGACCGACATACCTGTGGGCTGTTGTGCTCTCGGCCTGGCTGTTACCGGGGTCTTCCAGCCGCTTCTGGCGAGATGAGGGATTCAGTTACGCCCACAGTGATGTATTTTCTTTTGAATTCTCTGTCTTTTCTGTGATTTATTTCTGTGTTATCACTTGTTGCTTCCAAGCTATGAATAAATAGCCGTATAAGTGCTCATTATTTTCTAAGGGTGCGTGTGGTTGTAAGTCATTGTGTCGTGTACCTGCGTTCAAAGTATTGGCTCTGCAACTGCGCTGGTGATTAATGACTGTCTGTGCACTCTGGGCGAGCAATACAGACATAGACCTCTGGATGACCCAAAGCCACCTCTTGTTAAACCCCTCCAAAACCGAAATCATAGTATGTGGCAACTCCGAACTTCTTCCTCACCCACTACCCTGACCATCTGCCATGGGCAACTCACCGACTCCCTCTAACTCAGTAAAAAACCTTGGATGCACCCTTGACTCTGACCTAACACTCTCGCATCAAGCCAGCAACGTCTCAAAGTTCTGCCACTACCACCTATATCAAGACTGTACTACGCTAACCCCCTCTACCTCGGAGTCCACGCTTACCAACTGAATAAACTTCAAAGAGCACAAAACGCTGCAGCCAAACTGCTACTAGCGCTTGGCCCGAGAGACCACGTCTCCCCAGCCCTTAAAACTGCACTGGCTTCCAGTGGCCCGAAGGGTGACTTTCAAAACCTTATGCATTTCTCATTGAGCAGTGAATAAAACCGGACCTCAATATCTTCAAGACAAGCTAAAACCCTATCACCCTCCACATACTCTTAGATCAAGCTCAACCGGCCTCCTAGTCATACCTAAAACAAACTCAGTCAGGTTAGGCGGATCATCATTCTCAGCCTTAGCCCCCACGTTGTGGAATGCACTCCCACCCCACATCCGCCTAACTGAAGATCTAATGTCTTTCCGCAAACTACTGAAAACTTGGCTCTTCCCCTAAAACCAACCCGTACACAAACTAACCAATCTGATATCAACAAGCCAACAAACTACTAGATCTTGAACAACAATAAGACAAATATCAATACAACATCAAGATCCATGCGAGAAAGTGACAACTAACAACCCCAAATGTAAACTAAAAGGACAATCAGAATAGAACGAGTGAAGTAGATCAAAGCAGTAAAGTGGATAAAAAGAATAAATCGTACGAAAACAGTAATGAGGTTTAAATTAATGAAATGGATGCAATGAGTGAAAAATGAACAAAATGGGCGAAATGAATAAAGAGAAGAGGATGGAAAGATGAATACAAGTGACTGTAATGAGTGCAATGAACAAAATGAACAAAATGGGCGAAAGGAATAATGAGAAGAAGATTGAAAGATGAATACAAGAGACTAATGAGTACACAGACAGATGACACCAACTGTATGAATGCATGGCATAAATGGAAAATACAGAAAAGACAATTCAAGTACATGAGACGAGTGTTGTGCATAATAAAGATAGAGAGCACGGAACGGATCCAGCGCGTATGACGTGTAACATGGCCTGAAATCGATAATGCATGGATGAATGAACGAAGTGAATGGAGCGGATTAAGTTGTTAGAATGACTGAAGCGCGTGGAAGAGAGAAGTGCGCTGAGCGGATGAATGCGTTGAGCAGATGAGTGTGTTGACCAGATGAGTGCGTAGAACGCATGAGTATGTTGTGTGGATGAGTGTGTTGAGCGGATAGGGTGTAGAACGGATGAATGTGTAGAGCAGATAGGGTGTAGAACGGATTAATGTATAGAGTGGACGAGTGTGTAGAGCGGATGAGTGCGTAAGTGCGGACGAGTGTGTAGAATGCAAGAGTGCATAGAGCAGATGAATGTGCAGCGGGGACGAGTGTAGAGCGGATGAGTGTGTAGAGTAGATGAGTGTGTAGGGCGGATGAGTGCATACATGCGGAGGAGTGTGGAGAATGCAGGAGTGCATAGAACAGATGAAGGTGTAGAGCGGATGAGTGTATAGAGCGGATGAGTGTATAGAGTGGGTGAGTGTATAGAGTGGATGATTGTAGAGCAGTTGAGTGTATTGAGCGGATGAGTCTATAGAGCAGACGACTTTGTAGAGAAGATGAGTACATATAGCAGATGAATGCGTGAAAAGAACGAGGGCATAGAACGAATGAGTGCTAGGACGAATGAGTGCCAGGAACGGATGAGTACGTGGAGCGGATGGGTGTGCAGAACGGATGTGAGCGCAGAACGGATGTGTGCGCAGAGCGGAAGAGTGCGCGGAACGGAAGAGTGCGTGGAACGGAAGTGTGCGCGGAAGGGAAGAGTGCACGGAGTGGAAGAGTGCGCGAGCGGATGAGTGCACGGAGGAGAAGAGTGCGCGGAGCGGAAGAGTGCACAGAGCAAGGAAGTGTGTAGAACAGAGGAGTGTGTAGAAAAGATTAGTGGGTAGAGCAGACTAGTGCGTAAGAACAAATGGATGCATGAGAGCGGAGGGGTGCGTGACAGCGGAGGGATGCATGAGAGCGGGTGAGTGAGTAGAGCGGATGAGAGCATTGAGCGGATGAGAGCATAGAGAGGATGAGTGCGTAGAGCAGATGAATGCGTAGAGCATGCAGAGCGGATGAGTACCTAGAGCGGATGAGTGTATAGAGTGGGTGAGTGTATAGAGTGGATGATTGTAGAGCAGTTGAGTGTATTGAGCGGATGAGTCTATAGAGCAGACGACTTTGTAGAGAAGATGAGTACATATAGCAGATGAATGCGTGAAAAGAACGAGGGCATAGAACGAATGAGTGCTAGGACGAATGAGTGCCAGGAACGGATGAGTACGTGGAGCGGATGGGTGTGCAGAACGGATGTGAGCGCAGAACGGATGTGTGCGCAGAGCGGAAGAGTGCGCGGAACGGAAGAGTGCGTGGAACGGAAGAGTGCGCGGAAGGGAAGAGTGCACGGAGTGGAAGAGTGCGCGAGCGGATGAGTGCACGGAGGAGAAGAGTGCGCGGAGCGGAAGAGTGCACAGAGCAAGGAAGTGTGTAGAACAGAGGAGTGTGTAGAAAAGATTAGTGGGTAGAGCAGACTAGTGCGTAAGAACAAATGGATGCATGAGAGCGGAGGGGTGCGTGACAGCGGAGGGATGCATGAGAGCGGGTGAGTGAGTAGAGCGGATGAGAGCATTGAGTGGATGAGAGCATAGAGAGGATGAGTGCGTAGAGCAGATGAATGCGTAGAGCATGCAGAGCGGATGAGTACCTAGAGCGGATGAGTGGCTAGAGCAGATGAGTGTGTAGAGCGGATGACTACTTAGAGGCGTTGAGTGCCTAGAACGGACGGAACGGGTGATGTTTGTGGAAGGAATGGGTGATGTATGTAGATAGAACGGGTGACGTATGTTGATGGAACGGGTGATGTATGTAGATGGAACGGGTGACGTATGTGGATGGAACGAGTGACATATGTGGGTGAAACAGGTGAAATAAGTGGATGGAAGGATGAAATATGTGGACGGAAGGGTGAAATATGTGGGTAGAACAAATTAAGTATGTGGAAGGTACTGGTGTAATATGTGAAAGGTACTGGGAAGTATGTGGATGGTACCGGTGAAATAGGTGAATCGAGTATATAAAACAACTGGAGTGGAGCGGACTGGAGTGCGTGGAGCGGACTGGAGTGCATGGAGCGGACTGGAGTGCATGAGCGGACTGGAGTGCATGAGCGAACTGGAGTGCATGAGCGAACTGGAATGCATAGAAATGCGCGATTTACATGAATGGTTTGGAATGCATAGAACGTTTGATGAGCATGTAACCCACCGTTTCACATCACCACGCCTACTCTCTTCTTTACACCACCATTCAACTAGAACACAGAGATACTATGACACCATTCGGTATAACTTTTCTCATACCAACATCTGTCTCATACTCCCCATCACTCTTACTATACACTGCTGGTTACTCACCCCCCAGCCAGGCGTTCTCCTCAGGCCTAACGCAGCCACAATCGGTCTGGATAAATCCTGCCAGAACAAACACATACTCTTGACCTCTCAACCACCACACCTACCGCTAAGAAGCAGCTATTAGACGAATACCGCACCAGCTGCACACATATCCGGTGCTCACACGCACCTTTGACTCTCTCTACTCTCTCTGCTGACCTGAACTTCGGTTCCCAAGGGTGTTCAACCTACCAGCGCCTTCAGACCATACCAATGGTATATAAGGCGCTATATAAATGCAAAGTAACATAACATAACATGTGGTAGTCTTATTGCATGCTAAAACATTTCTACCATGTGAACTGATCATATTTTGGGATGTTGTTTAGGGCTTTGCAAGGGGGCTGCAATGTCTAGCATTATGAATTATTCTACATCAAAAACTCCAAACAACTGTTGTTCAATGGAAAGCTCAATAACACATTTCAATCCTCCTGCAGTACTCATCAGGTAGGCCAGTGTCACCACTGCCTTTCCCATATACAGACAGCCATTTTCTCCAGAATCAAGATATTTTGTAAAATATATTTGTATTTTTGGTTTATATTATAAAAACCTTTATACAATAGGAAGCTTAATACAATAGATAACACTTTAGATTATTCATTAAAATTCAAACCATGTCACAAGTTATTACATTAAATAAAACACATTTTGTTAGAATAAGTCATTACAATTCAAACCATATCAGAAAGTAATTCCATCAGTGCAGTATAAGATAATACATTCTCAACCTCTTATTACTTATCTGTCTTACCAAACTACCAGCACTGTCCCTACACATTGTACATGGTCTTAATAAAGTATGTCAGTTCAATAGTTAGCTTATGGCTATCACCAATCAATAATTGCAATCAGAATTTCTCTGATGACAAAAATGTATCTGGTAATACAAGACAAAAGCCCAACACAAATTTGCCAGAAATTCTCGAGGACAATGATAGAGTGCACAGACATCTTATAATAATATGCACCCAAGACTTCAAGGTTCCCTGATTCTTTTATCCCTTAAAAGCCCCCTTCTAGGACCCCCAAGTTTCTAACATATGGAGTTGATTCAATCTGAATCGCATGAACAGAAATCATAGCTTGGGATCAGGGAAGCCTTTTATGTTTCTAGGGACCTTGTTGTACTTCATAATAGTTTTTGCATATTCTTGTAAGGAGGTCTAATTGTGAATACCCTCATGTTGCAACATCCAGTGAAGTTCACAGATGTTTTGTTTTATTCTGCCTATTCTGCATTTTTTGTTTTATTCTGCCTGGGTTTATTGCCAGCAGGGCTTCATCACAACCCACCTCCCATAATGCAATATTACAATATTAAAACTGCAGTTAAAATCTCCTTTACAATATCGTACATGGAGTTTACCAGAGGGTTTAAAATTGTATAAAGGATCATCAAACTCTTAGTTAATATGATTGAGCTTATTGATTGCAGCCCTAGCTGCAGTCAAATTGGTACTAGCGGAATACATTTTGGGAGACCTAGAAACCCTTTCAATACAAGCCCCTCAATAATATGCAACTATTTGTCCCCTTGGGAATCCACTACTTCAATACAGTATAATAGGGCTTGCAGAATCGTTTGTGTATAAAAACCTTAATGCAGGGATCATTGAAAATTTACAAAATATTTGCTTAATTATTTTCAGTTGTGTCACCAACAGGTTACGTTTACTACATAGTGTAGATAATATAGTCTATCATACCCTTTAAATACTGCTGTTTGGAGAAATGTATGACATGTTGTGATTTAGCAGTTTACATTGCTGACCCAGAGCAAAATCTTTCACACATTTAACATTCAGAGGCTAATTAAGATACAATGGGCCTCATCACGAGTTGGGCGGTATCCCGACTGGGATATTTGAAATACCTGAGGAGATCTGACATAGCGAACCTCCAGAAACCCTTGTTCAGATGGCCAATGAAGGGCTGATCTGCTCAGATTCCAACTCTAGGGGTGACAGGGCGAGAAAGGCTCACCGAGATGGGGAAACCTGGGGTACTACTCAAGGGAATAACCCAAGGGAGACGCGGTATTGTATCGGAGCAGGAGAGGAGGGCGAGATTCTTAAAACCTTCATAGGCTGTATTACATCTGCATCCCTTCCTCCCAGTAGATCTCTCCCATCCCAACCCAACATCCCCTCCATATCCATTAAATACCCTAGGAGCCCAAACCCTATTACACTTCAAAACCGCACCTCACAGAATCCCTGTTTTTCTGTTCCCTACCCGCATACTCCCAGTCATTTTTTTCCAAACCCCTCTAGGCGCTATTTCCCGCACTCCCATTGCTTGGACAAAACACTACCAATGCCATAATCCCCCTTGTTTATTTCAAGATAGGTAACCCAGTCACTCCTGTCTCCCTCACAAATCCTGTCAGTTTCACCCTTCTAAGTTATCAACCGCCCTGGTACAAACACTATAATTTCAAATAACACCTCTTCCTCTGTCTGATCCGCAAGATACTCGAACACTCTAATTCCCGTTTTCTTTTTTTACCCAAACCACCACCGAAAACGGACTGGTAATAAAACCGTTTACCTGACACAAGGTTCAGGGAAAGTCAGACAATTGACTTAAATTGCACATACCTTATTGCCTTTCCTTTTCCCCACAGGGATAAACGGTGGACAAGGGAGCACCGTACGAGCAAGGCAGACCGCACAACGAGACAGCTATCGAGACCCAGCAGTTCAAGAGGAGGAGAAAGGTGGCAAATATTGTGAGGCTGATGAGGAAATACACGGCCTTGCCCTTTTCTACAAAACCCTGCAAACCCTCTGCTGAAAGAAACATGAGACCAAGGACAATAGCCCAAGTGTGCTTCAGCAGATGTCAATGGTACACGGAGCGTATCGAGGCTGATAACCGGAGCGAGGGAGACTCCTGGTTCCGTGGTACCGGCCTTGACTCCAGTAAAAAAGAAAGCCAAGCGGTTCATCACAGATGGTAAGTCGAGGGGAGAGCCGATAAGAACCAGGCTGTGGTGAAGGAAAGTCGTAAAACGTGGCAAAGTGAGAAAGTTCAAAGAACTGTAAGATTGTAAAGGGGAGACCATCTGCAAAAGGGGACTGGCATCACGTGGGTGCTGCTCTGAGAAACTCTGGTCGATCCCAATTTGAGTAAAACTACAGAAACCAGAAGCCGCAAAGATAGGGAAGTGAATCCCATAAAAATTGAAAGTGATTGTGAAGGTGAAGCTGGCAAGTGTGAACCCGGAAGAGGGATGCTGACGAGAAGGGGCCAAAGTCTAAAGTCCCAAGAAACAGTGTGTTGACAAGAGTGAACCCGGCTGAGTTTAACTGTTTAAAAGACATTAAGAGTTGTTAAGGAAGAAAAAGCCATAGTGAACCTGGTGGAGGGAGGCTATCAGTCGAGAGGGGTCTGAGCCCAAACGAGGGAGATCCAGGGGTAAAGCCATCAGCCAAAGTCCATTAAGAGAAGGAACTGTTATTTGATTTGTGGAGTACAATTTGTGAAGGGTCAGCGCCGGAAGAGTGGGACCCAGGGGTGAATCCATCACCCGAGAAATACGTAGAACAGAGCTTTGTGTTTGTTTGCTGTTTTTCTTGGTAAACCTATCAGGCCCGCAGGACTAGGGAACCATAACCCCAGAGGCCTTGATACCGATAGCAACTTTTTTAGGATCCAAACCCAGAAGAGGGCAATCCGAGGGGTGAAAACCGATCACCCAAGACCACGAGGAACAGGGTTCAGTGCCCAGAAGAGGGGGATCTAGGGGTGAAGAATCCTTACCCTAAGTAAAACCAGGAAACTTATTTTTTGATTTTGTTGAAGGAACTTTTGTTATTGAATATGTCAGGCCCTCAAATGCAAGAGACTTTCAAGAGAAATGAGACTTGGCCATCAACGGTCCTGAGACCGGCAAGTGGAACTGTCGACTTGTGCTGAGAAAGCACAAGTGTGTGCTGTGCTCCAAGATCCCATCTATCCCATGCTCAAAACGTGGGGCAGGAGATCCAAGCCACCGAAACCTGACATATTATTATTGGCATTTTAGCTGTTAGCTTGGGGTTAACATGCCAAACTCGAGATTGGGTGGCCCCTTAAATGCCCAACTCGTGATGATGTCCAATATGTGGATATTAAAATCGAATCATGATTTGACATACTCCCAACTTTCCGTAAACTATTTTGAAGGAACCTATTCATGTGGGTGTGGTCCATGGTGTGCAACATGAATCTGCTGTTTCTAATTGATCCAATGTTTAAAGGAATTATATTTTTTAATGCTGGAAAACCTTCCTCTGGTACCGTGTTATGTATCTTCTTAATATCTGCAGAAACTTTCAACACCTATTGAAATGTTTTTTTAGCAATACATAGTGCACCCACTCATGGAGAGTATTTATACTTTTGCCTGCTCAAGTAAGAGTATCAGACGATATTATTTGTTGATGATATCACAAAGCTTGAAACCTTTGTAGATCTGCTTAATCTAGTAGGCACTCGCTACATACATATCTATATTATTTGTGGAAAACTGTGAATACATTGACCCTCAAATTTGTTTAGGATGCTAAACAGATAACTGCAATTATGGCTAAAAAAATTCAAATGTTTTTTAAATTATTGTGATGAACCTGATGGTTTCGTCACTCCTCCTGTTGCCAGGAGACGGCAGCCTATACCTGATCCTGACCCTGGTGCTGGGTATTTGAAGGAGGACCACATGCGGGGAGGCGACCCTAAGGGGGGTGAAGCAACATAATTTGTTGAGACAGGGTATCCCCCATTCCCTTTTAGGGACACCCCTTCAGTACCTCAGGCCTCATGGCATATTTTGTCAGTAATCCTCAATATTCAGCAACACTTAGTCATAGAACTCTCAAACACCCTGCAGTATTATCAGTAAAAAAGACTGACACGAGGAAGTGAGTAATCAGAATAAAGATTACTCAGCTAGACCGCAGTGAATGGTCTAGCTGTTGTAGGAATCTGATTGGCTCCAAACAGCTCCCTCCACTACAGCAGGAGTTCAAATATGGAGTCTTGGAGAGCTGGAGAGAGACCCGACCAGCTAGTGATTGCTGGGGGACGCGAACTGTCAGGGGGACACGCGAGCGAAGAAGGGACATGTAACCGAGTAGCCCACTGACGCTAGGCATGGAGCAGGGAAAGCTCTGCCGTGTATGCCAGTGCATGGAGAGCACAGGCGAGTGCTGGAGACATTAACACTTATGAAAGCACAACCGATGCAGAGAGGAGCACCCGCATAGGACGCTGAAGCCGCCTAAAGAGCCAGAGAAAGCAAAAAGGGGATACCGGGGTTCTGCACGTCGTGAACCACAGAGAAACCCAGACGGGTGGGCTCCATTCTGGGACAGTGAACAAGGGAGCTTGGACATTGTGTAAACCAAGTGGACAAAAGTGAATTTGGGAAAAGCAAGTGTTGTGCGAGTCTGGGACCATTTGTTATTAAAATTACTTTCAAACTCAGGTTCGCCAACACTGTCAGTAATACTTTACCGCTGATTTTCAATGCCTTAATACCAATATCAGAAGATTGCTGACTCTACTACAACTGATTGCTAAATACACTGGACAGAGTGTGTCAGTTAACACTCTCTTTGATACAATACTCCTCTCAAAGCACTAACCGCAAACGTACTAAGGTCCACATTGTTATGGTGAGCGCTCTTTTTCCCAACTCTCCCTTGAATGTTTAAGACCAACCATTTAAGTCTGTCATAACACAAGCCGGATTTACTTATTATAAGACATCCGTATTACCTGTTATAAAGAAAATCAAAACCGAGTCTCTTAGTAGCTTTGAATACGTGTTTGTACACACTGCATCAGTGGAAATGTAAACTATACAAAAGTGACAGTAATTTGTGTACTTTAGTGCACCTGTACTATGCCTACAATATCCTAACATAGTTTTACTCTTTCCTATACTATCTGTTTTTAGTTCAAAAATGTCCTTGGCTCATGAAGAAGAGAGAAATCATCTCGAAACGCGTCAGCCATCCATATTGAACTGAACCTTCTTTATTATTTGCGTTCTGCAATTAAGTTACTTTTTTCTATATGAACTCTAGACAACATTGTCATATTGTGTGTTTTTCAACTCTTTAACCAATTTAAATGTCAAGCGTAACCGGGGAAGTACTGCAGGGAAATACACGGAACCCCCACACGCACGCGAACAACACGTATTCATGGAATCGAATACGGGAAACTCGCGCACGCTAAAAGACGCGGACAGGCTTCAACACGTCCGCCACACGAAGGCAGGCGGAAGCGTCCCCCCCACAGTATAAAAGTGCGCGCAAACAACAAACACGTATATGCAGCTAAAATGAATGCCCCATTTGTCGCAGCACTGATCGTGGGACACTGCAGGAGGAGGAGAATAGCCAGGGCCCGCATTTTGTCCCCCCCTGGACTAGCCTTTTTGGGATGCCTGACGACCAGGTCTATGGCAGGTTTAGGTTTCCACCTTGTATCATCCTAAACCTGGTCAGGGAGTGGGAAGATGACCTTACATCCCCCACCCTGTGCTCCCAAGCATTGAGCCCCTTGGAGAAGGGGCTCAATGTCCTGCATTTTTTTTTGCCACTGGGTCATTTCAGCGGACAACTGCCATAGTGTGGGAGGTGTCACAGGCCACGCAGTCACGCTGCCTACACCAGGTGTTGGCAATCATGACTGCACGCCCCTCAGTCCGCAGGCCCATATACATGCCCAGAACACCCGCAGAAAGGCAGGCCGTGGTCCAGGACTTTTACAGGGTGGCACACTTCCCCAAAGTGCTCGGTGCGATAGATTGCACCCATGTGGCCCTACGTCCACCTAGGGCCACTGAGCACATCTATCAAAACCGCAAGCACTGGCATTCCATCAACGTGCAGGTCGAATGCGATGCAAAGGGAATCATCACCTCTGTCTATGCAAACTACCCTTGCTCCACCCATGACAGTTTCATATACAGAATGTCCGCCCTGAGCCGGGCCCTGGAAGCTGGACAGCATGGCGACACATGGCTCCTAGGTGAGTACAAATGTCTGTGCACATGCATGCATGTCACACACAGACAAATACACAAACCCTAATTATCACAACCATTATCACCTTCCCAGGAGACAGTGCCTACCCTCTGAGCAACCACATGATGACGCCAATCCGGAACCCCACCACACCACCCAAGTTAAGATACAATTCTGCCCACATTGCACCCAGGGGCATAGTGGAGCGCACATTCGGAGTGCTCAAGTCACGCTTCCGCTCCCTTGACCGCTGTGGCGGGCGGCTACTATATGCACCCCCAGTAGTGTGCAGGATCATTGTGGCAGCATGTGTCCTGCACAATGTTGCAACACGGCAGGGTGTACCGGTGGACATGGTGGTGCCCCCACATCCCCAACCACAGGTGCTGCCCATGGGAGGGGATAGGGCACGTGGTGAGGCAACCCGGACCGAGCTTGTGGCCACATTTTTCACCTAAACTCCCACCCCTGCGGAGTGCACACAGTCCTGGCACATACCAGGTGACAATCGATGATGACAAAGAGACACTCAACTGTCACAACCTTACCACCCTGAGAATGTTGCCATGGAAGTGCTACATTGTGTGCATCCCTAGCTACTTAAACCTAACCAATCCTGTGTGACCTATAGGAACACATGCAAGGTGTGTAGCACCCCCCCCACCCCCTGCAAAACAGGCCATGACAATCCCTGGTATGTCACCCAAACCCTCCCAACCCACATCACCCTTGTCTGCCACACCATGACATGGCATGCAATAGCAAAAGCCCAACACATGACCAATAAGATACGAAGTGACATGTGATAAATGGAAAGTGGCCCGAGACAATGACGCCTGACATGGAATCAGATGAAATGACTGACCAACAACCTCCCACACATACCAAGTCATACACAAATGCTTTCCACCAGTCATAGCATGAACATAACACTGAATGCCTGTTCACATGCAAATTGGGCAAGGCAAAATCCCTATCCCGAACCCGTGTGCTGTGTGTGTCTCCTGCAACACACTGCTCAGCACACAGCACAGTGAGCAGCCATTGTGTTGGAGATACACCTTGAGCATCACATGAAAAGGACAAACTAAATAAATAACCAATTGACGCATGTACAGGATCCCCAAATGGTCATAGATCATGCGCTGCAGGGACACAGCGGGCCCAAGAAGGCAATCTGTGTGCACCTGTGGGCATGGAAGGGTGGTTGTACGTGTGGTGGATCATTGTGCAACTGTGTGTGTCAGTAGGGACATGCACTCAATATACGCATGTGAAATCAAGTGACCCTCAGTGTCCTGTACACATCACATGTAAACATTGCCCATGTGTACACCCCAGCATGTCAAACCACACCAATCCCTTGACACCTGAAAAGTAAAGACAACACAGGCACAGGCATTGACCAGCAGAACACATCATGTACATAATACCCCACAATTACAATGTCAGAGTGCCCAAAACACTGTAGCCCAAGCCAACTGTCCATCAACAAAAGGCCCTCCCTCATTTACACATCATCATGACCTTCTGAACAACTGTGTCTGGGGTATGTAGCCTTCTTCCTTCAAGTCTACCTGGCTACAGGTTCACCCTACCCCTTGGTCTCCATGTTCCACCTTGCGTGTAATTAGGGTCCAGCCCCCTCAGAGGCCATCTTGACTGGTAAAAATACCAAATCGCAAGAGAACTCCAAGGAGCCAAACTCACAAACCAGGGAAAAAGCCTGTAGGCACCAAAAAACCCTGGAAGAGTCACCAGTAGATGACTTGAAGTAGCAGAAAATGTCCAGGCACATGTCCAAGCACAATGATAGAACAACCAAGGTAGCACAGTTTAACAATGCTCCAACAGGATGTGTACCATGTTCGGTACATAATATACAATGATGATGCAACAACTGATGGGTAGTGTCACAGCTCCAGTGTCCAGGCGCAGGAGTGGCACGAACCAACCACCCCCTCCGTGGTCTGGGCGCCTGCAAGGTCAAACTTACACAGGCCTCTGAGACCCCGGCGGGAAAGGAGGGTCAGGGATATGTTGTTCGGACAAGCATTGGTATTCAGGATAACCGGAAAGAGGGTCAGGAGAGGGGAGTAGGATTGACAAGGGAAAGTAGGCAAAATACAAAAAACAACTATTGACAATACCACATGCTCAATCAGAGAACACATGTTCATCATGCACATGGTACCAAATGAGTCAAATGCAAGCCAAAGAGAGACTTATCTCTGGGGTGAGGGCTGGCCTCCTGCCTGCGCACTCTCAGGTCCGGTAACTGGAGCAGTTCAATGCTGCAAAGAGAGCGCGAGTTACTAATCTGTGTGTGTTTACAACACACACAACACCATTCATGCCCCAAAGTAAGTGACTTCTCCATAAACAAACACTCTTGTCTGCTGCTTTGTACCCATACGTTAGCTTGCCCCTGTGGTGGTTCATACACTGTCAATGCAGTAAGGCAGGCGCACGAGGGCGCGCAGGAAATGGAAGACCAATGCATCAATAATCACACATGATACAATGGTCCCTGGGTGAGCTGCTAGACAAGTATAGCGAGGTGCAACTTCAGTACAAGTCGTGTTCTGGCAGCAGCGGATTTCAATAGGTAGTGCACGTGCCAATTTGCACATGCAAATGATATGCACTGCACACGAGTCTGTGTCTCGCTGGGTGTCCCTGTGCGCTGTATCAGTTTCTGGCTAGGAACTCTACTGCGCTAATAACTGTGCTTCAATGGAGCAGGGGGGACTCCAGGATATGTTCGATGGCCACTGCGTGTGTCCCTGACAACTTGTAAGGCTACTTGGCATTTGGCCCCCAACACATGTTAGCTGTACTGTGCGCTTCTCCAACATTGCCTGGCAAAGCTCCCCAGCACTGGTGCTACTTAGCATGCATGTGCAAGTGGCCTGGTGGAAGGTTGACTGCGGTGTGGCCCCTTGTGCTGCTCACCTTGCTTGGAGCTCCTGGAAACACGTCTGCCTCTGTCGGACATCTGAGCACAAGCCCTGTACTTCTGCTTGGCAACACATGCGCACGTCTGCACCACCGAATGTGGCCAGGTTTCTGTATTTCTTGCCACTGTGTCTGCTGGCAAAGGTAGCCTGGAGGCTCATTTTCCTGCAGAAAGGGCATACAAGATGTTAATAAGGCTGAAAAGTTCCCTGTGTGTGTGTCTTCATGCTGGTTGTCACTGGGCCAGGTTACAGACCTACATCCAAACTCCTCCCAACATCAGTGTGACTTTGACATGCAAAGGGTGCAGGCTACCGTCTACAGCATGAAGTGCATCAAACACATATACAGGCAAGAAAATAACACACATCACAATCCACATCAATTAAAGGAGATATCAATCATGTACCCACCCAAATTGATTACCGAAATGGCGTGGATAAAACGCATCCAATCCCCACTAGGGGTGTTAACACAAGTAGTACAGCAGCAGACAGGCCACAGTTATGAGGAAAGTCCAAAGCCCTTGTGTACATTTTTGTTACACCGAACCATACTAACGAGCCGATGGATAAGGGAAGCAGGAGTGGCCTATGTGAGTCAGGACCCCAAGCTGCAAACACATACACGAGACAAGCTTGAAGGGCCCAGCTGGAACAGACAGTGGATGCTTTCAAAAGCCACAAAGCACCACAGCATCACATGAATGCACAATAGACAAGCAATTTTAAACTATATTAACTAATTAAACTAACGATGAAAAACCTATATTACCTAACTATCAAAGACAATATTAACTAACTAAACTAAAAAGAAAACTCAAAAATGGCCACATACGACCCGGGGGGGCAACCAAGAGGGGAGAGGTACAGGGTGCACCTCAACACCCACATGCGATGATGTTGAGACAAACATAAAAACCTCCATGGGCTCAACGCCTGTGTTAGGGAGAATTCTCTGTTTAGGCTGAATTTCCTAACCTAGTGAGTCCCCCAGCAGCTTTGCTGGATTCCTGGAGTTTGTTTTTGTCATCCTGCCAAGAGTGAGACTCTTTTTCTCCCACTCTTGGACATGAATGTGGTTGATTCCTTTGAATGTCAATGTGTTCTATGGGCTATGGGGTCTTTTACTCCATAGGGCCTCATGTGTTTTGCTATGTGTGTTACACCGCACCCTCCGTGCTGTAACACTGGGGTGTCCTAGAGGATCCCCACCATAGACTCCATACCATGGGACAGACTACTGTCTCCCAGGGCATGTAAAGTCACCATTGGCTTTACTAGACCTAAATTTACTAACAGAACCCGTACAAACCATCCTATTGTGGACGTACTGGTAGGGGTAATTCGATTACCCCTGGTCTGTTGCTCGAGGGGGCACTGTCCCGTCCCCCCTCGTCGAGTTTTGGCTGGTGGCAGTGGAAACTACTTTTTATATTCGACCCCGAATATATTCGTATGGGATTCTTCCCATTGTTGGAGGCTAATACTTTTTCACATTAGTCTCTAACATACCGCCGGTTTATTTATCTTAAATAAATCCACCGGTTGGTATTTTCTGCCAAGACCCGGTTTTTAAAATGGCGTATGTTTTCGCCTCTGTAACTCCGAACCAAAGGTTGAGCCCTTTGTTCCACTTTTGGCGGGCTTCTGCACAGAGGCCTTCCAAAGTGGTGCCATTCTGTCTGGGTACCACAGGGGGTGTGGGTGTAACGCTCACCTGATTCCCACGGAGGCGCTGATCCCGGCTGGGCTGCTATTGTTTCTTCAATTGAGAAGCGTAGAGCTCGGACGACTCTCAGGACTGGGCTTCCTCTTATCGAATGTCTGACTTGCAGGGTAAGTTTTCTGCAGGTGGAAGAAAAAGGGTTAATCACCGTTTGATGGGATTCCTTCTCCCACCAATCGCCAGTTTCTCCCACAGCCTAGCTTTCTACTTGTCTCAGCGAGCTCTCACCTTAGGCGTATAAATGCTGAGCTCTCCATCCTGCGTCTGGTGCAGGGGTGCGTGGATTCCAGTTACGTCACTGGATGAGTTCAGTGTTGAGGCTCAAGTCTTTTGCGGCCTTAGTTGTGGCACTGGTGCTGGGATGCCGAAGAGCGATGCCGCCTTTAATGCACGAGCGGATGCCTGTAAGTATACTGTAGTCTTTAGGCTTTAAAAGATGGGCACCTCAATAATGTCCCTTTTCCTTTGTTTCAGGCCTCGGGATGCTGTGGGCGTAGTTTTCCGTTGCCGCTGCACGTGCCGATGCACGTAAGTATAATGTTCGTTGGCCGCTTTTAATGGCACCTCTAATAATGTCCTTTTTCTAGTTTTCAGGTGCCGGGATGCTGCGGGCTTTATATCCGTTGCCACTGCACGTGCCGATGCACGTAAGTATAATGATATTTGGCCGCTTTTAATGGCACCTCTAATAATGTCCTTTTTCTAGTTTTCAGGTGCCGGGAGGCTGCGGTTGATGTGGCCGCTTCTGCGCGTGCAAAAACTGGTAAGTTAAGATGAATGCGACTGCCTTCACACAAACCCCTTTTTAATTATGTCCTTTGCCTTTCAGGTGCAGAGAAGCTGCCGAAGAGAAGGCCGCGGTTAGCTCCGTTGCAATCACGGATGGATC
The DNA here is from genome assembly GCF_040938575.1 of Ambystoma mexicanum. NCBI lineage: Eukaryota > Metazoa > Chordata > Amphibia > Caudata > Ambystomatidae > Ambystoma > Ambystoma mexicanum. The sequence goes on along the minus strand of NC_090933.1, from coordinate 18,750,385 downwards.
AGGTAAGCGGGCGCGGCTGCGAGTTGCACTTTTCTAACCTTATGTTTATTCTTTGCAGGTTTTGCCGGTGACTGGATTCCGGGATCTGGTAAGTATTGTTCTGTGTCTTTCTTCATCCACAGGTTGCTGCGCGGAAGCTGAAGATGACTCTGGACCTGGAATGCAGGAGCCGACTCGGTGAACGTCCTGCTGCTGCTGCAGAATAACGCGAAGCACGTGTTTTCCATCGGGCGTGGTTTAAATAGCAGAGAAGTGCTTCCAGTGTGTGTTCTTCCACCGGTTCCACCCAGGTAAGAAAAGAGTTCCTGAATGGAACGAATAGTTCCTCCCAGCCCTGATGGCTGGGGACTTCAACCAGACTGGATTGTTCTGGGTAAATATGCAGCATGGTCTGCCTCAGGTAAGTCCACCCAAGCATTATTACACTGTTTATCAATATGAGGCCGGCGCCTATGGCGCCGGGACTGAAACCCTTCATGAGCCTGGCGCCAAAGGCCCCAGGACACGGTCCAAAGGGCCCCTGTAGGGGTCTGCTGGGTCCGGAGTAGTGGAAGACGGGTCTGCTTCCGAGGGCGCTGGGCCAGTCCTGGCCCCTCGGGAGTAGCGCCCATGACAGCGGGAGGGGGTTTAGGCACCCTGGACTGAGTTGCCTTGCCAACTCAAGTTGCACTCTGGTGTGATTGGCCCAAGTGGTGAGCCACCCCGCTCACCACTTAGCGTGTTTTGATTGACAGCTAGGCTGAATGAATGGGGGTTTTCTGCATAAAAGCAGGGCTTTTGTGACTGGATCTTCAGAAGTCGCCACAGGACCTAAGAATCCGACGAGGGTAAAGCTGAGCCGACCTGCAAGGACGAAACCTCCGGTGGAGCCCTGCTGAACCGACCGACTCACCACTTCCCAACGACAGAGGAGATCTCCCTGCTGCAGAGTCTTCTTCCCCTGACTGGTGGGAACAACCAGTCCCTTTGCTTTTTCTTCGCTTCCAGGGCGTAGTGGTCGAATTGCCCGTGCTGAGCACCCCGGCAACCGGATAGCCACTAGCCCATACCGCGACCAAAAGGTGGTGCCTTGTGACGGAGCACTCCGCGGCTGGTCTCTTCCCTGGTGGTGCAACGATCTTCAACTTTCCTTCGACGACGAGACCATCTCATCTCTTGGCAAAGCCCCGACTTGCATCCACCACCAGGAACAACTGCCCCCGCCGGAGCTGTCTCTTCACTTACAAGGTACTGTGTACGCCTGGCTTCCCTTGTGACGGTTAGCGTGAGGTGTCTTAATCCTTACCTTTCCACTGGGTCGCCTCCAGACCTTCTTAACTTTTTGTTCTAAACTGGTCCAACCTTTCTGTGAAAATTTGCTACAAAGACTCGAAGTGGATTTCCACTGTGATACTTTTTGGGACATATCGCCTTGCCTTTCTCCGAGTGGGCCTGGCCTCTGAACTTTGTGATCTACAGTAGACCCTGCCTTACTTGCCTTGCATTTGCTTCGTAAAAGTTTTGGGGCCGAGTTGGTTTCATACCCTGCCTTTTCTCTCCCGTTCTAACGAATATTAGAGTGCCATCTAGGTTAAAGCATTCACCTCTGTCTGCAAATAAGTGGTGCCGTTGAACCTAGACTTGTCGAAATATTGTTAGGGGATTGATATACTTATAGTAATTGTGATTGAAGTTGTTTGCCGTAATAGTGCTAGTGTGTTTTTCATAGATGTGTTTTTACAATAAATAATTATATATCTTTACACCCAAGCTCTGTTCGGTGTCTGCTTGTTCTACTGTGTAAATTGCCCTATCTTGTATACTCCACATACTGCCTAACTTTTCTTGAGAGAAGTCTGACTGCTCAGCCACATCTACCAAATGAATCTGTGTGGTACAGACTGCTACCAAGTGGGTTTACTGCCAAACACCTGTAGTCCTAAATCTTTTGCAGTGGTCCCAGAGGGAACTGCACAGGTTTCTGCCTAACACTGGTGTACAGCGGTGGGATTTTTTTCGAGTATACAGTTTAGAGTGCTTTTCAACACTTTAGGATAACTAACCACAAAGCTTAGCACTAAAAAGCAACTGTCAAAAACGTGTCTACTATGGAAGTTTACAGTCAAGAGTCCTTGTCAGGTGAAAATACTGAGAGTTTAAGAGCTCTCTGTAGACAAGAGAATCTTTCTGTAAGAGGCAAGAAAGTAGAACTGATAGCGAGATTGCTGGAAAACCAAAGTCTGGGTACTGGTTCAGAAGAACCAACTTCTCCAGCAAATGTAGAAAACAGTGATGGTATTGATCTGAATCAAAGTCTTGATAATGAGTCAGAAGAGGAAAGTGAACCTAATGAAGTTAGCCACTCTGAGCCTCTGTCTGCCTTACCTACTGTACCTACGGGGCCCATACCAGGTCCCACATGTAACCCTGCTTATTTTGAACTGGAAAAAATGAAGCTCGAATTAGAGTACAAACGGTTTTTAGCCCAATCTGAAAGAAACCAAGAGCTAGAGTTCCGAAGAATGAATGCCCAAGCTGAGCAGAAGCAAGCTGAGTTAAGACTCAGAGAAATAGAACTTAATCATGCGTTGGAAATGAAAAAGTTGTCTGTGGAAAGTGCTTCTCTCTCCTCTGGTTCCTCTAGAAGTTCCAGTCCCAAAAGACCCCGGATGCCTAAGGAATTAGTGGGTATGTATGAACCTAGATTGGATGTGTTGGATTGGTTGAAAATATTTGAATATAATCATGGGCTCCAGGACATCACAAGGAATGAGTTACTTCCCTGGTTGTTCTCTAGGCTTCCCCCTGTTGTGACTGATGTGGTAATGGAGTTGGGGGAGGTGGATAAGAAGGATTACGAAAGTGTGAAACTAGCATTGATAGCTAGATTCGGGAAGACCCCTTCCCAGTATCTTAAGAGGTTTAGAACCCTCAAAAAGCATGATGGTACCCCTTGGGCTACCTGGGTGAGTGAAGGGTTGAAAAACTTAGAGGGATGGATTAAGGGTTACAAAGTGAACACTTATGAGGGTATGAACAATCTTTTTATGTTGGAGTCTATTTATGATGCCTGTTCTCCTGAGCTCAGACAGCACTTGGCTGATTCGAAGGAATTGGATTCCAGGACGCTAGCTAGGGCTGCTGACTTATGGGTTGCCAACAGGGCTACTCATAAGGATTCTGGGGCAACTCAGAAAAAGGATGAGGGAAAACAGCCTAAAAAAGACTCAAAAGAGAATTGTAATAACTCAAATTCCAAAGAGGGCCCTAAACAAAACCATAAGGGTAAGCCACAAGGAAAACCACAGCAGAATAGTGTACCTTCTGGTGCCAAACCAGAGGGAGGCCAGAACAAGCCACCATTCCAGAAAGCATTCGGTAAATGCTTTGTTTGTGGCTCGACTGACCATGTGAAAGGAGATCCCAGATGCAAGGGTAAACCTTCAGGGGTCCAGCTTGTCTCCTTAGCCTTCGCTCCAGAGGAGGAAGTCCAAATGGCAAGTGGAAACTTTCTACTGCTGGCTGATGAACCCATTGGAGTCTCAGCCAGTGTTTCTTTAGTGTCTCTGGGGTTGTGGGAACAACAGAATTTAGATGTCTATAATTCTATCCCAGATAATACTAAAGAGTATTATAAGGACAGTGTCCAGGTGAATGGTCAGGAGACTCCTGCCATTAGGGACACTGGGGCCAGCATAACTGTGGTGGATAAACTTTTTTTCAGGCTGAGGATGTTGCTAAGGCACCCAAACGCCTCACCAAGTTAGCTGGAGGGCCTGTGCAGATGCTTCCCCAATTACCAGTTCTCATCCAGTGTAACAACACGACTGTGAAGATACCTGTCAGCATACAGAGTGAGGTACCAGGACGAGTTCTGTTGGGTAACGATTTAAAAACTCTCGGAGTTGTGTCTCATACCCCCAGACCTCCTAGTAAACGGTTACAGGAGCTAACCAGACCTGCAAGGGAGAGAACCATGAGAGGTACTCCCCAGGAGATGATGAAGAAAGATATCACTCCTGCTCCACTGGAATTGTCAGCTGCTGTCTCCAAGAAATCAGAAGCGAAAGGGAAACCTAAGACTTCTATACCGAAACCAGCAGCCAGCATTTCAGTGCAGCCAACAAGGACTTCCCAGCGGTTGTCCAAAGTTACACCCGTAACTCCCACTCCCGCTGCGGCTGAGAGGGTGATACAACCCTGTGTGGTAGAATTAGACTCTGAGGAAGAGCTAATGGAAGGCCAGGAACTCATTGGAGATCTGGATCCTGTTGACCATCCTGAGCAGCAGTCTTTACTGGCAGAAGGTGGACCCAACAGGGCAGACTTCAGTAAGGGACAGAGAGAATGTCCAACTCTGGAAGGTCTTCGCCACCAGGCAGAAGCTCAGGCTGAAGGGCAAGAGCCTGGGAAATATAGGTTGCACTGGGAAGATGGCCTCTTCTACAGCGAACCGACCGAGTCTGCACCTGGAGACTACAAACGACTTGTAGTACCCCAAGAGAACAGACAACAGTTCTTGCAGTTAGCCCACGAGATTCCTTTGGCTGGTCACTTGAGTTTCAAGAAGACTAAGGAAAGGCTCTCTCTCTACTTTTATTGGCCGAAGATGGGGGCCGAAGTAGAAAAACACTGCAGGAGCTGCCACCTCTGGTAAGGTTGGCGCCAAGAATGTGGCACCTTTAGTGCCTCTCCCAGTTGTGGGAGTCCCATTTGAGAGAGTAGGGATTGACATTGTTGGTCCCCTTGATCCTCCACCCTCTTCAGGCAACAGGTTTATACTTGTTGTAGTAGACCATGCTACTAGGTATCCTGAGGCAATTCCTATGAGGACTGTTACGGCTCCGGCTGTGGCTAAGGCCCTCCTTGGTATTTTTACCAGGGTCGGGTTTCCTAAGGAAGTAATCTCTGACAGGGGGTCAAACTTTATGTCCCACTACATGAAAGCCATGTGGAAAACCTGTGGCGTTACTTACAAGTTCTCAACAGACCACCCACAAACCAATGGGTTGGTAGAAAGGTTCAACCGAACCATGAAAAGCATGATAGGTGCTTTAGAGGAACCCCTTAAATGGAAGTGGGACCTTCTACTGCCATGCCTTCTCTTTGCTTATAGAGAAGTCCCTAGGAGGGAGTAGGTTATTCTCTCTTTGAGCTTCTCTATGGTCATCCCGTCAGAGGTCCATTGGCCCTGATTAAGGAGGGGTTGGAGAGTGCTCCTTCCCCCAAGCCAGTCAGAGTGACTGACTACGTGATAGGTCTCCGGAGGAGAATGTCACACATGATGGCAGAAGCAAGCAATAACTTGAAAGCTGGACAAGCTTTGGTCAAGCACTGGCATGATCAAAAGGCTAACATGGTTGAGTTCACTCAAGACCAGCTGGTTCTCGTTATGATCCCAACAAGGCAGAGGGCCTTGCAAGACAAATGGATGGGACCCTTCAGAGTTGTGGGTAAACTCGGAGAGGTCAACTATCTGGTGGACTGAGGCAATCCCAAGGAGGCTCCAACAGTCTTCCACACCAACAGACTCAAAGCGTATGTCTCGAGACCTGATGTAGGAGCGTTGCTTCTAGCATCATCAGAGGAAGAAGAAGAGAGTGAAGCTCTTCCTGATCTCCTCAGAGGCTACCTTTAGATGAAAAAATTGAAGGAGTAAATCTCTCTTCAAATCTGACACCTGAGCAACAAGAAGAGTGCACATCTATGTTGAATCAGTTTGCCTCTCTGTTCTCACTTTCACCAGGCTTGACCCCTTGGGGCCAGCATGACATACTCACTAGTGACTGTCTGCCAGTCAAAAGCAGAGGATACAGAATGTCAGAAAATGTACAAACCCACATCAAAGGTGAGGTCAGCAAGATGCTTGATCTCGGGGTAATAGAACCCTCTACTAGTCCATGGTTTAGCCCAGTTGTGTTAGTACCAAAGGCAGGATCTAAAGAACTTAGATTCTGCGTGGATTATAGAGCTCTTAATGCAGTCACCAAGACTGATGCCCACTCTTTGCCAAGAACAGATGAGTTGGTGGATAGACTTGGTTCAGCCAAGTTCCTCAGCACATTTGACTTGACGTCAGGCTTTTGGCAAATAGCCCTGACAGACCATGACAAGGAGAAAACTGCATTTTCTACCCCAGTTGGCTTATACCAGTTTAAGGTAATGCCTTTCGGATTGAAAAATGCACCTGCTACATTTCAACGGATGGTAAACCAGATTCTTAATGGGATGGAAGACTTCTGCATGGCATACTTGGATGACATAGCAGTGTTCAGCAATTCCTGGGAAGAACATGTAACCCACCTAAGAGATGTTTTGCAGGTTCTTGGACAAGCCAATCTGACCATAAAGGCGAGTAAATGCCAAATTGGACAGCGTAAGGTAGTCTATATTGGACATGCGGTAGTAGGTCGAGAAATAAGGTCTTTGCTCAGTAAGATTGAAGCTGTGCAAAATTGGACAACGCCTACTACTCAGACCGAGGTGAGAGCCTTCGTAGGTCTCACCGGGTATTACAGGAATTTCATTCAGAACTATGGGACCATAGCTTCTCCTCTGAATGTCATCTCCTCTCCAAAATTCCCTAAAAAGGTTAGATGGAACGAGGAGTGCCATCAGGCTTTTGAAAATCAGAAAAAGGCTCTTTGCCAAGCCCCAGTACTCAGAGCTCCTGATTACCACCAAACTTTCATTGTGCAGACAGATGCTTCAAATGTAGGAATAGGTGCAGTACTCAGTCAACTGGATGGGAAAGGTAGGGAGCACCCCGTTTGCTTCTTCAGCCGCAAGCTGAAGGATCCTGAAACAAGGTGGGCAACAATCGAAAGAGAATGCTTTGCTATCTTGTGGGCGCTGAAGAAGTTTAGGCCATACTTGTATGGTTCTACTTTTGTCATTCAGACTGACCACCAACCCTTGAGACGGTTAATGCAAATGAAAGGGGAAAACCCAAAACTACTGAGATGGTCAATCTGCCTGCAAGGGTTTGATTTCACCATTGAGCACAGGTCAGGGTGTCACCACCAAAATGCTGATGGTCTCTCTAGGATGTATGTCATCGACTAGAGGTATGAGATTCATCCAGGAGTGGATTAAATCCTCCTGTCCCTTAGTCTGGGGGGGGGCGAGTGTTAGGGAGAATTCTCTGTTTAGGCTGAATTTCCTAACCTAGTGAGTCCCCCAGCAGCTTTGCTGGATTCCTGGAGTTTGTTTTTGTCATCCTGCCAAGAGTGAGACTCTTTTTCTCCCACTCTTGGACATGAACGTGGTTGATTCCTTTGAATGTCAATGTGTTCTATGGGCTATGGGGTCTTTTACTCCATAGTGCCTCATGTGTTTTGCTATGCGTGTTACACCGCACCCTCCGTGCCGTAACACTGGGGTGTCCTAGAGGATCCCCACCATAGACTCCATACCCTGGGACAGACTACTGTCTCCCAGGGCATGTAAAGTCACCATTGGCTTTACTAGACCTACATTTACTAACAGAACCCGTACAAACCATCCTATTGTGGACGTACTGGTAGGGGTAATTCGATTACCCCTGGTCTGTTGTTCGAGGGGGCACTGTCCCGTCCCCCCTCATCGAGCTTTGGCTGGTGGCAGTGGAAACTACTTTTTATATTCGACCCCAAATATATTCCTATGGGATTCTTCCCATTGTTGGAGGCTAATACTTTTTCACATTAGTCTCTAACATACCGCTGGTTTATTTATCTTAAATAAATCCACCGGTTGGTATTTTCTGCCAAGACTCGGTTTTTAAAATGGCGTATGTGTTCGCCTCTGTAACTCCGAAACAAAGGTTGGCCCTTTGTTCCACTTTTGGCCGGCTTCTGCACAGAGGCCCTCCAAAGTGGTGCCATTCTGTCTGGGCACCACAGGGGGTGTGGGAGGGGTTTAGGCACCCTGGACTGAGTTGCCTTGCCAACTCAAGTTGCACTCTGGTGTGATTGGCCCAAGTGGTGAGCCACCCCGCTCACCACTTAGCGTGTTTTGATTGACAGCTAGGCTGAATGAATGGGGGTTTTCTGCAAAAAAGCAGGGCTTTTGGGACTGGATCTTCAGAAGTCGCCACAGGACCTAAGAATCCGACGAGGGTAAAGCTGAGCCGACCTGCAACGACGACACCTCCAGTGGAGCCCTGCTGAACCGACTCACCACTTCCCAACGACAGAGGAGATCTCCCTGCTGGAGAGTCTTCTTCCGTTAACTGGTGGGAACAACCAGTCCCTTTGCTTTTTCTTCGCTTCCAGGGCGTATTGGTCGAATTGCCCGTGCTGAGGACCCCGGCAACCGGATAGCCACTAGCCCGTACCGCGTCCAAAAGGTGGTGCCTTGTGACGGAGCACTCTGTGGCTGGTCTCTTCCCTGGTGGTGCAACGATCTTCAACTTTCCTTCGACGACGAGACCATCTCATCTCTTGGCAAAGCCCCGACTTGCATCCACCACCAAGAACAACTGCCCCCGCCGGAGCTGTCTCTTCACCTACAAGGTACTGTGTGCGCCTGGCTTCCCTTGTGACGGTTAGCGTGAGGTGTCTTAATCCTTACCTTTCTACTGGGGCGCCTCCAGACCTTCTTAACTTTTTGTTCTAAACTGGTCCAACCTTTCTGTGACAATTTGCTACAAAGATTCGAAGTGCATTTCCACTGTGATACTTTTTGGGACATATCGCCTTGCCTCTCTCCGAGTGGGCCTGGCCTCTGAACTTTGTGATCTACAGTAGACCCTGCCTTACTTGCCTTGCATTTGCTTCGTAAAAGTGTTGGTGCCGAGTTGGTTTCATACCCTGCCTTTTCTGTCCCGTTCTAACGAATATTAGAGTGCCATCTAGGTTAAAGCATTCACCTCTGTCTGCAAATAAGTGGTGCCGTTGAACCTAGACTTGTCGAAATATTGTTAGGGGATTGATATACTTATAGTAATTGTGATTGAAGTTGTTTGCCGTAATAGTGCTAGTGTGTTTTTCATAGATGTGTTTTTACAATAAATAATTATATATCTTTACACCCAAGCTCTGTTCTGTGTCTGCTTGTTCTACTGTGTAAATTGCCCTATCTTGTATACTCCACATGCTGCCTAACTTTTCTTGAGAGAAGTCTGACTGCTCAGCCACAGCTACCAAGTGAATCTGTGTGGTACAGACTGCTACCAAGTGGGTTTACTGCCAAACACCTATAGTCCTAAATCTTTTGCAGTGGTCCCAGAGGGAACTGCACAGGTTTCCGCCTAACAGCCTGCACAGCCCGACCTGTGTGGGAGATATCTCGTCGTCCGAGTCAGCCTCTTCCTGAAAAGGTTGACGTGGCACAGGAGCCTGACCACGCCTATGCGCAGCTTGCCCCTCGTCGGCAGCAAGTCTGCCGGACAGGTGAGTCTGGTTCTGTGCGGCGATGACACGTAGGTCAGCATGCAGAACCTCCCGTGATACACGTGCTTCCTCTTGCAAGGTAACACATGTAACACAGGGTTCTTCCTGCGTGGCCTGGCTAGACAACTGATGCACCTCCCGGCAAGCATGTAGCTTAGCCGAGATGGTACGCTCAAGCTGTGCAAACCTCTCCTCTGACCGCTCCCTCTGGGACATCAAGAGCACACCCAGAGTGGGTCTGAGGGATTCATACTGAACCCTCAGGGCCTCCATGTGTGCCTCTGCGTGAGCAGCAATCGCTTGACACAAAGATACCATTTCAGCCTGAGGCCGCCATACCCAGCTTGAGCGAGCAGGCCCTGGACTGTGCCGCCCGCTGCTGGAGAAGCACCTGCCTAGCAGGGGGGAGCACGAATTGGGCCACACGTTCCATGCTCACAGCGATGTTATCAATTGCTGCCCCCTGGCGTTTGGAATTGGCAGCCATGTCTTGCTCCCATTCAGTATACCTTGGTGGCGCGCGGCCACCGCGTTGCTGGGCTTGACACCTGCGGGGCGCAAGGACTTGTTGGATTGGCACCGCCGGCGGCTGCAGGACTACATTCCCCCGTCGATGTGATGGCCCAGGCACATCAGCGACTGGTGTGGAGGGTGACCAAGCGTCCCGATCCACCACAGGCGGAGGTCCCACCAACGTCTAGCCCCTCAGTGCAGGTGTCGCGGACAGAGGAGCGTCCACATCAGAATCACTCACCCCTGACAAATGGACCTGATGCACATCCAACTCGACATGGACGTCAGAGTGGTCATCTGGGCTGGACTCATTGCCCGCCATAGACAAGATGATCTGTAGCACATGTGGGTTCTCGTGGCCTACCACCCCACGACCCCCACGTGTGCCGTGTTGCTGTTGTGATAACAACCCTGTGCCTGGCATGACAACACCAATCCTCTGGCTCCATTGCGTCATCATCTGAAAAGTGGAGAAAAAATAAAATTAGTACACATGTCAGAAGCACATTACACACACACACATAGACATCACACACACAGCCAACACATGAAGCAGACATGTCACACACAAATGAGAACCTGCCATAAATGGCAGGTCACTTTGACATTGCATCAGGGAGTAGACATGTAGAACGGTGTAACACGGCTCAGAAGTGGGTTGATGCAGTGCAGAACATATGTACGTTACCCACTAGCTACATGAACAAGTACATCATGATGTGTATCAAGAAACGTGAAGGCAGTGCAAGGGCAAGTTCAGGCATCATGTGCAATATGCATGCAATGGGTTGCATGGCTACAAGCACCCCCCTCTCACCCAAGTGAAAATGCAGGGATGCCTTGGATGGTAGCGAAAGGGTGACCAGAGACCTGTGTATTGGCAGACAGTGTGGACTAGCATCAATTGCATCATCTGAGTCAATTGACAACACAGCAGATGATGATGGGAAAGTAAGCAGGACACATGATGAACCCTCAGTAGTACACCCATGTGTGCAGAAGCCACTACACCAGTTGGACAGAGACAGTGGGCGTGAAACAGGGGGAGGCCTGTGCCTCACACAGACTGTGACACCATAAATATGTGTGTGATGCAGGACTGAGCCAGAGTGGCCATGGGATGGCTGATGAAATGCCATGAAATGTAGGTCATCCTGGACACGTACTACAATGATCATCCAGTCAAGGACACATTAGGGCATGCATGGAATGCACATGGAGCATGAATGGGCACTCATGTCCCTGCAGAGCATCTGCCATCTGCACAGTCCAAGTGAGACACCCTGCATGAAGGACAGAGGGTGTACCCCACTGCATGTGTCTGGCAGGTTGGCTGGTGGAAGTTTGCATGTAAACAGGAGGCTTGAACAGGCCATTGCAGTACATCAAAATGATGCACACCAGTGCAATGGTAAACTTGGGGTGCAGGGGGGGGTGGAGGCGCAAGGGAGCATGCCTACGTGGAGTACCCGCATGCAGACAGAAGACACATGCACGTCAGTGATGCAATGACATAGTCCCAGTGCTGAGAGGAAAGACACCCCAGGCTACATGCAGAAGGGCCAGTGAGCTGGAACATGGAACGGAGGGGCATCCGGGTGACTAGCATGTGAGTAGGGTGCAAGTGTGGTGATGAGGACTGTCCCCGGCTGCTCTACATGTCCACCATCCTGCACAGCAGGCACGCATCAGTGAAGCATTGCATGACTTCCATATGAGAAGCATGTACATATGACATGTAGTGGCAGTCATGCACAACACATCACACAAGTAAAACACACATAGCCCTGACAAACACGCAACAACTCTCACTGGACGGGGCATCAAAGTCCTGCATCTCTCCCACGCCTTCGACCAATTCTGTTGGTATGAACCCCGCAATGACGGACTCGTGCGGTGTGAGGTGTTCCTCCTCGGGTGCTGGCCCACTGCCAGTCACAAGAGTCATGTTGTAATTAGAGGCACGCTTCGCCTTATTGCTGCGTTTGAGGTCATTCCAACGCTTCTTGCACTCTGCAGCTGTGTGCACCTTATGGCCGAATGCACTCACATCATCCACAACATGCTTCCAGTGGGTATCACGCTGGGCAGCCGTAGCTTGACAATTCAGCCCCACTAGCACGTAGTCCACAAGGAAGTCCAGTTCCTGCGCACAGAAAGGCTTCTTCCTTTACGTGCTGGAGGCCGTAGCTCTGTCTGGGGTCCCAGCCTGTGCTGCAGGTGCAACCTTCCTCCTCTTGGATGCAGGTCCGACCCTGGCTGGCGAATGCTGACCTGATCAGTATGGGCAGTGGCACTGGTGGAATGAGCCGAGGGAGTGGCAGGTGGAACATGGAGGTAAACCCTGACTTGCGTCAGTGCCTGCTGGGTGCCCTGGAATGGACCCTGCGCAGCAACATCCGCTGTGCCAGGGTCATTGACCAGGACTGTCCTGGTTGTTAGACTCACAACCGGGGTGTTGTTGGCTGCATCTGCCCCTGCACTTACCAACTCCCGGGTGGTTGGGGCAGCAGATGACATTACTGCCCCAAGGACACGTGCCTCGGTTAGGGCAGCCCTGCGTGCACCTACAGTGTGCCTCCTGACCTCCTGGAAATCTTCAATGGACTCTTCGAGTGCCAATGAAGCCTGCGCTGGCAGACCCTGAGCCTGGGTGGTGGTGCCCACAGCTGCACCTGCAGCTACCACTACCCTCGGGCCCGTGGCAGTCAATGAAACGGACTGCCAGGTCACATGGGCGCCAGTGCCAGATGCAAGAACAGCATCACCCGGAGCCGCAGGGGGTGGTGACATGACTGCACCAACACGTGGCACAACATCGTCCCGAGCTGGCGCACCCCTGCCTCTTCCGCCTCTGCAGCCACCCTGGAGAACCGGGAGTCCCCCTACTCCCTGGTCACCCCGGCCACGTCCCTGAGCACACCCGCCACGTGGAGTACACCCAGCTGAGGCGCCCCTCACCTTTCGTGGCCTCCCAGCCATGGCGCAGATGGAGTAGTGCCGGCACAGATGTAGTAGTGCCAATGGGAGGTGTACACTACAATTGTCCTGGGAAACTGGGGTGAAGGGGGTGGGATACAAGATGTTAACAGCACTCCTGCACCTGCAAGGCTGTATGTGACCTCGGTGATGAAGTGACGGGTCACGCAACACTCAGGCACCCCAAAGCTGCAGTAAAACCGTGCACGGAACCCCCGGTAGCCCACGCGTGTGGAGTTAACCTCCCGCAGTACGCGGTGGCACCTAGGGACAGGAAATACACGTATGCGTGGGACACACAGGCTACTTTGACCTCGAAAACGGGTACGCGATACACAGGGGCACCCGCAGTGGGAAAAATAGCGTGCACGACTCATCGTCAGACTAGCATGATAATGAAAAACACGTGTATCCAATACCCCCACCAAAAGAAGAGATACGTCCTTGATCCGCTGTGAAGTTGTCATGGTGCGCAAAACAACACGAAGTAGCCACATACACGTCGGTCTCCACGAAAGGCACGTACAGCGAACTGCTGGCCCCGCTCACCTTTAACCCGTGCTGAGGGAAACGCCTGCGCGCGTCACGTCACTTACGCGCATAGGTCCTTTCCTCGGATTACACGCATTAACACACGGACGTGCTGTTTTTCACGTGCTGAATCACTATGCACCCGTCACAAGGGGAACGCCCGTGCACGTAACGTCACAGATGCGCTTACGCGCTAAGGGCCTTTCCTCGAATTACACGCTGACGTGCAGTTTTTTCATGTGCCAAATCACTCCATATCAAGCTGGCCACGCGACAACACACGAAAGACCACGCTCCTGCCCAGAAGGCCATTTTCCTGCCCCCCACAGCCCCGAGCACGCTCCCACCTGCCATCTGCTGCTGCCCGCCTGCTGCCCATTTGCCCTGCTATTTGGTGCCTGCACGTCAGCCATCTGCAGGGGTCCAGTTGCTGTGACCACCCTTGCTGGAACAGAAGACTCTCGACTGGTATACCATCGCTCCACAGCCCAGCCCCAGGTCCCAGTTGCCCACCCACACCTGCCTCGGGGGTTGCCATGTCCAACACAACACCATCTGACACCAGTGGCAACACCCCAGCAGAGAGGCAGAGGGCTGCCAGCTTCAGTGACAAAGAAGTTGGCATCCTGTTGGAGCAAGTCCTGGGGCATTATGATGCCCTCTTTGGAAGTTCACGCGTCGACTATGAAGGACTGAAGGGGATCTGGAAGGACATGTGGCTGCCATCAATGTGGAGGGGGTGGCAGCCCGCGACATGCAACACGTCCGGAAGCGGTGGGAGGACTTCAGGTCCAGGACCCTCAGCAAGGCCTGGCGCCTCTTGAAGGCAGAGGATGCAGAGGGGTGCCGGGTCTGCCTGACCAACATGCAGACGAGGGTCCTGGAACGCATAAACCCAGCACTCCACGTCCAGATCCTTCAGAGCAGACCCGTATGGAGTTGAGCGGTAAGTGGCCATGCATTGCTGTGTGAAACAGGGCATGTAGCAGTGTGCTCGTAGTCAGCTACTTGCCTGTATGTGTGACATAGGCCATGCATGGATGTGTGTGTGCAGGGACATCATGGTGCTGCATGTGAGACCAGTCATGCGTGAACCACATGGATGGTGCATGTGTTACAATGCGACATGCGGAGCAGCATGCTGAATGCACACATAAATGCACGCCTGTCTCTGTTCTTGGACATGGATGGGGTGTGAGAGATGGGTTCTGCTGTCATGGACATGTATGATGCACATGTCTGTGTGTCTGAGTAGCATGTGTGTGACTTTGAAACGCCATGGATGCATGACACATGTCCGTGACGATGTGTTGATTCACTGATGCAGTCTAGTCATCCTTGTATCCACTGTGTCTGTGGTGTACGAGGCCAGATGCATGAGCCTCCGGTGATGTGTGTGCATGTGATCAGTATGACCCATGATGCATGTGAGTTTAAACCCAGCATTGTATGTTAATAGAGTCCCTTGGACATGGATGCAAATGTTGATTGCATGTGCCGTGCCTGTTTCTGCATGTGTGTTGCCTGCATTGACCCATGTGTTGTGGAGGGACATGATGGAAGTGACGTTTGACAGTGCCACTCATGTGCTATTGCTTCCTGTCTAGGGGACTATTGTACAGTACCCTGATGCTTGTGTTCTATGTCTCCCTCTACACAGCGGCGAGTTAAGAAGAGGGTGGAGACGGCGCTGTGGAGCAAAGCGGCGGGGATGCCTCCACTGGCCGGCGACGCAAGGCCCAGCCACCCTCCCAGGAATTCCCATCATCCGGAAGCGAGGGTACTGGTGCCGCGTCTGCCACTACGGCTGCAGCGGAAGGGGCGGGTGAGTCCCCACAGGGGCTTGCGATGGCGGAAGACGGTGTGGAGCCATCCAGTTTGGTGGTGTACACAGAGGAGGAGGAGGACGCTACTGAGCCGCACATGGGTCCTGGTGGGGGTGGTACCACTGGTGCAAGTGGTGCAGTCCAGGGGCAGGGGCAGGAGGCAGCACAGGTCGCCATGGAGGGGCCTGTGCATGTCAGTGTCCCTGACCCTGTGACTGAACCACCATGCACCAGCACGGATTCCCCGTCCCAGGCCTGTCCGCAGGTAGGGGGGGAGGCCCACGTCACCTGGCACTCCACTACCTGCGGACGAGGAGAACCGTGACCGTATGGAGTCCGTCCTGATTGGTGTCGCGTTGCGCACACGTGACATTCGTGATGAAGTGCGTGCTTCCTGGGGGGAGCACGCATGTCATCACCAAGAGCTGCGTGCCAATGTAGCCCAGTTGGGAGGGGCCCTGGTCGGAGGGTTCGTACATGTGTCGGGCACTCTGGCGGCCCTCTCCTCCTCTGTGCAGACTATGCGCCAGTCGTTCTCCGTGCCGTCTTCCGGCCCAGATTCCACCAGGGCCCCCTGTGAACCTGCCCCGACCAACGCAGCCAGCTCAGTGGAGATCACATCCCTGCCACAGTCGGGAGTAGGAGGTCCAACAGGGGTGGACACCCCACCAACTGGAGCCCAGCAGATGGAGGATGTGCTGGCATCATCAGGCTGGGCACATGCACGACGGCGCCGGTGGATTCCATCAGCCCGGATGCCGTCGTGCTGGCAGAGGCAGGCTCAGTGTGGGAGGCATCATGGCTCAAGGCCATCAACATCAGAGGGGCAGTCATCGGCCGGAGGGCAGGAGGACCGTGGAATGGGAGTGTCTTCCGTGTGGCAGCGGTTGGGCCAGAGGATAGATGTAGAGCGGCGGCGGGCGGAAGAGGCACGGCTCACTATGGTCAGGGCGGAGAACTCCATGCGCAGGGCGTTGAGGTGGGCTGAGTGCCTCGAGGCTACTTGCAGGGAGTTGGAACAGGCCATGACTGCATCCCTGCGAGACCTCGGGGACAGGGGAGAGGCCCGCTTCCGGGACATCAACGTGGAGTTCGATGATGTCCTGGCCCAGAACATCACAGAGTAAGCCGTAGGACTTGCCCGCAGCCATTGTATATAGTTGATTAGTGCTAGGTTTCATCTATATTTTTCTTTCTTTTGGGGCGCATGAACTATGCCCCACCTTTTTGCATATAGTTGGTTAATAGGTAGTTTTTTTTGTAGGTTTCCTTTAAATGGTTGGGCTCATGGACCCTGGATTAGTACATTGTATATAGTTGAAGAATGGATTTGACCTCTATTTTTTTTTACACAAAATGAGCAATGGATTTATCTTTTTTCATCCTTTGGATTTGGTTTGAGTGACAGACACTTTGAAGCCATTTCCATTTGATTTTATTTGGATTCTGCATTGATATATATATATTTTTTTTTTTTTGGGACATCCAGCCTTTTGTTTGTTATCATTTTCTCTTGTGTGATTTTCTTTTATTCCATTGATTTTTCATTTAATACATTTTGGCTTCATACTTCAATTGTGCGGTATTCTCTCATTGGTTTCATGCATGTCACGATGTGGGTTTTCGCATTCACTTGCACCCATTGTGTGTGTGTGACGGACATGTATTGATGTGCATACTTGCCATTTGGGATGTTTCATGTAATGGGGATTTCAATGTGGGGTGGATGGAATACTTGGTTGGGTGTTTGGACTGGGGTGGCGTGGGGTGGGATTTGGGTGGCCATGAGGGCCATGATTGTGGATGGTGATGATGTGTTGGGGGGGACATGTGTCGGGCCTGCAGGCAGGTGTCCGTCAATGCTGGGTGGGTGGGGTGCAGGGGGACTTGAGTCGGGGCCTGCTTGCAGGTGCCCGTCAATGCTGGGTGGGTGGGGGTGCAGGGGGACATGTGTCGGGGCCTGCTGGCATTTGCCCGTCAATGCTGGGTGGGTGGGGGTGCAGGGGGACTTGAGTCGGGGCCTGCTGGCAGGTGCCCGTCAATGCTGGGTGGGTGGGGGTGCAGGGGGACATGTGTCGGGGCCTGCTGGCCGGTGCCCGTCAATGCTGGGTGGGTGGGGGTGCAGGGGGACATGTGTCGGGGCCTGCTGGCAGGTGCCCGTCAATGCTGGGTGGGTGGGGGTCAGGGGGACATGAGTCGGGGCCTGCTGGCAGGTGCCCGTCAATACTGTGTGGGTGGGGGTGCAGGGGAACTTGAGTCAGGGCCTGCTGGCAGGTGCCGTCAATGCTGGGTGGGTGGGGGTGCAGGGGGACTTGAGTCGGGGCCTGCTGGCAGGTGCCGTCAATGGTGGGTGGGACATGTGTTGGGGGTCACGAGTGCATGGTGCCAAGTGGGCCGCCTGCAGGGCATGCCCAGGGTGGATGGGCTGCCTGCGGGGCATGGCCAGAGTGAATGGGCTGCCTGCGGGGCATGGCCAGGGGTGTAGGGTAGTCCCCTGTGGTGTCGGCTGCTTGCAGGGCCTGGGGAGGGGGGAAGGGGCATGCCCGGGAGGACCCACACTGACAAATTGCGTGTGAAACTCCCTGCGCACCCCTCAGAATACACATACCCCTCTCGCGCTACCGAAAACACATGTAAAACTCCCTTTGCACCCCACTGAATACACGTACCGCACTTATGCCAGCGAAAACATGTGTTAAACTCCCCGTGCACGCCCCAGAATTCACGTACCCCTCTCGCGCTACTGAAAATGCATGTATGAGTTCCCACGCACCCCCAAAAGGCACGTACCCCGCTCGCACAAGGCCTATCGTGTGTGATACTTCCCGCACACCCCCCAAATACACAAAGGCACCCCATCCACCCTGGGCATGTCCCACAGGCAGCCCACGCCACAAGGGGGGTGCTTTTTCTACGCAATTTACCTGGCGCGAGCGGGGTATGTGTATTCTGGGACATGTGCAGGGAGTTTTACACGCGTTTTCGCTGGCGCGAGCGGGGTACGTGTATTCTAGGGCGTGCGCTGGGAGTTTTACACGCTATTGGTCTAGCGCGAGCGGGGTACGTGTATTCCTAGGGGTGCGCGGGGAGTTTTACATGCTATTGGCCTAGCACGAGCGGGGTACGTGTATTCTGGGCGTGCTCGGGGAGTTTTACACGCGTTTTCGCTGGTGCGAGTGGGGTATGTGTATTCAGAGGGGTTCGTGGGGAGTTTTACACGCGTTTTGGCTGCCCCAAGCGGGGTACGTGTATTCTGGGGCGTGCGCAGGGAGATTTACATGCTATTGGCCTGGCGGGAGTGGGGTACGTGTATTCTGGGGCATGCGCGGGGAGTTTTACACGCGCTTTCATGGTTGGGGGGCTGTATGCTGGTCCACTGGCCTTTGCGCCATGTACTGGATTTGTGCGCTCTTCATGGCGCACAGGGCGGGGTTGGGGATGCCACTCTGCACCACGGCTGGTTATGGATGTTGAAATCCATAAATACGCTGTGCGCTGAAATGGGTTTTGGTGCACGCGGCTGGCGCAGACTGCCGCACGCGCACACTGTGCGCCAGCCGTGTGCACCACTTGTGCACTGATTTCTATTAATTACTCCCTTACTACCTTAGAGTTACTTATAGAATGGGAGGGCTATGATAAGATTTTGGACAAAGGACATTTTTGCTTTGCACATCTTGAGACACGACAGGCCCTTAGTTTTTGGTTGAGCTAGGGAAATACCTTCTAGATTAGGGACAGTGAGGCATTTTCCAACCCCTTTATTATTTAAATAAAAGTTAAAGGTTTATAGCAATCATCATGAGTCCTCTGTGTCCGTGTCTCGTTTCTGGTTCCTCACATTATGCAATCCGTTTCATATTTCAGTGAATAATTTCCACTCAAAACTATTTTCATATGTGGATAATGCTTACTGATCTACTATGGGCTGCAGAACAAATCATTTTTTGTGGGATCGTTTGCTATTTTGTGTTTCCCACATTGAAAGAAGTACTTAGAAAGTGGTACTAGCAACCAATCCAGCTGTATTCAATATAGTTCTGAAAGCATTTCAGCAACTTTGGTTGAGTGATAATTGTATGTAAATATGTTGTATGATGCTATATAAATAACAAACCATTATCATTATCAGTAACAAATATGCAAGAACCAGAAATGCTTCTGGGAGGGTAACCAAGCATCTATCCCTTACCTAACAGTGACACATTTTTTTTAAGCTAAGTGGAAATCAATGCTTGAACAAATTATTGTTGTGAACATATTTAAAGGTGTGTAATAATATCTCCATCCACCCATACTAGTAAAAAGTAAAATCTAAATGATTGTAAAGTATTATACAGGATACATTCTGATCCATATGGAATGAGTGCATTATATTCACTCATTATACCAAAGGCAGAGCTTGGAAATATGGGACATGGGGATCTCTATCTCTTTGTCACAGTCATGCCAATATACATTAAGCAATCTGAGTTTCCCATACCAGCAAAATGTGTCATTGGCTGGCATCCCTATTGCCTGGACTTCAGGCAATAATGCTACTAGTGCGAGTCTCTGGGGGGGGGGGCAGGTGCGAAGGGCATGGACTAGAAGTGTGGGGGGAAGTGGAAGATGGCAGCAAGGTGAGCTCAGAAGTGAAGGTAAAGAGCAAGGCAATGATGGAAACCCAAGAGTGGCGGATAAAATCCTGTGAGCCATCAGGATCCAAGGCTCACTCACCATTATTGCCCGGAACCCCTGGTTCCTGATTGGCCCCCAGATTACATCATGCCATTCCAGGTGTTATTTAAAATTAATATTTTCTAATATGATATGTTCCCTGACTACAACTTGCTCTGTTGTTGGTTTTCACTCAACCCAAGAAAGCATATTTTCCCTGTGCCCATCTGTACATTTGAATAATCCTCATCATGTTCTTTTTTGTGAATTCAATTTTCTAGAAAGTAACTTGTTTGATAAAACAAGTATACAGGGAATTGGAAGACTTGGGAATACTGCTGCTTGTTTATCGTCCTGGATCTATGACAACCTTGCCACTTTTCGAGAAAGCCAGAAAGAAATTAGCAGAGGAGGAGTACCCTTACATGGTAATTTGTTTCATTTGTCTGACATGATTAGGACTGTGATTTTTTAAACTATGTTTTAAAAATATATTTCAAATGGATTGTGTCCTCCCACGTATTCCTCATCTATGATAAACGTATCTCCCAGCTTCGCACATTTTTTTTTGGCAGAGGGCGCTCTGCACGAGGTCGAGGCGTCAATGTCCCTCGGAGGTCGCTGTATGTCGACGTCATTCGTGGTACAAATAGCTTGTGCTGCCCCCGTTGGTTTCAGTTCCATTTTTCCGAGCTTTGCTTTGAGACAAAGCGCGCTTCATTTTTCTTCCTCAAGAGAAAGATTTCGTCTTCATCAACTCATTCTACCCCGAAATCGGGTTTCAAAAAGTGTAAAGACTACAAGGCAAAAATGTCTATCACAGATCCCCACCGAGTTTGCCTTTGGTGCTTGGGTCCCGACCACCGGACCGGTGACTGTGGCTCCTGCCAATCGATGACAGAGAAAGCTCTTCGCGAACACAAAGGTAAGATAGCGTTGGGTCGGGATGCTTCGAAGTGCTCTTCGAAGAAATTAAAAAAATCAGAGGAATCTAAAGATTCCGCTTGACATAAACACCAGAAGAGGTCTAGATCGAGGAGTCGATCGGAACATTCTTCGACTTCCTCCAAGAAATCAAAAAAGAGACGTCATAGGTCTCCCTCTTCCTCCTCAGACTCCTTCACGGAGCTGGTTCGATGTCTGACCAAATCGGATTCCCCCAGAAAATTGGAGGCATTTCGAACAAAAATAATGCAAATCTTTGAGAATGCGGCTTCAACCCCCTCAAAAGAACCTTGTAAGAGCATGACCCTTGTCGCTCCCCTGGATGACGCAGACAGGTCAAAAGCTACCTTGGCAAGTAGCAAGTCGGAGAAACGACATCGTCGACTCAACGCCAAGGCGTCAAAGTCTTCGACTCGAGAATCGAGTACATCTCCGACCTCGTCGAAGAGACTAAAAAGTCGATGACCTCGACAATTACATCGACGCCATCGGCACGATCACCTCAACGCCAAAAACCTTGATGGTTACGTGCCATCGGGTAAACCATAGGCGCTCTCGATGATTCCGTCGAGTTCCTCTAGGAAAAAGAGAAAATTTACAAACCTGTACCTAGGTTTGACTTTTTTAGATCTATGTCCTCCATATTTGAGGAGGAAAGTGCCTCAGAAGGAGAAGTTTCTCCTCGGGGAGTCAGGTATGGCTCTAGAGATGTGCCTGAAGAATTGATTGATCCTGAGTCAAAGTTTAAAGATCTCTGCGGCTCCCTCCACTCTGCCAGTGGCATTGATACGTCTCCAGAGTTAGAGTTTACTAAACCTGACCCTACGGATCACGCTGATTCGGGGTACAGAAACCTCATGAATAGGGTGACAGATTACATGGGGTTCAGTAGGGCCTCGCCAGCCTTCGAGCAAGACAATATGACCGATATTCTGGATCAGGGGCAGCAAAAAGATCTAGTTCTACCTTTCCATAGGGCTTTGGAGAGAAAGGTAGAGGCAAATTGGGAAACACCTGAATTTAGCTCTGCTATAGATAGAAACCTCACTAGAAAATACAGACCATCGTCTACTGACCCTGATCACCTCAGGAAACATCCCACACCTGAAAGTTTGGTGATCCAAGCTGTGACTGCTTCCAAACAGTCAGCTTATCCCTCTATCCCCTAGATAGAGGAGATAAGAAGGTGGACGCTTGGGCCCACAAGATATTTACCTCAGGCAGTATGACTCTAAAATCCACAAACATCACCTGTACCCTGGCGAGGTTTACACATACCCTGTGGGACTGCATTAAAGGGTCGGCTGAAGATATTCCAGAAGGTGAAGAAAGGGAAGGCTTTCTGAATATTGTAAAAGACGGCAAGAAGGCGATGGGAGAGGACCTCCGATCAGGGTTGGATATGGTTGACAGCGCCAGCAGATCCATGGCTGCGAGCACAGTACTACGTAGATCTCCGTGGTTAAGAAAGTCAGAATTTGCACCGGACATGCAGGCCAAGCTTCTTAACATGCCTTTCGACGGTTTGAGGTTGTTCAGCAGCACGTCAGATGATATTTTGGAGAAGCTACAGACCTCCAGGGCAGCAGCTAAGTCCCTTAGTGGCTCCATTCGACAACCTCAACACCTCTACTCAGGGTAATCTTCCTTCCTACTCCTCATTTGGTAGAGGGAAAGGACA
Organism: Ambystoma mexicanum; assembly: GCF_040938575.1. NCBI lineage: Eukaryota > Metazoa > Chordata > Amphibia > Caudata > Ambystomatidae > Ambystoma > Ambystoma mexicanum. Next base: position 18,727,898 of record NC_090933.1, on the reverse strand, counting down.
GGTCGTACAGAAAGGACAAAGAAAGCTTCCTAGAGGTGGACGAGGAAGAGGGGCAAAATCAGTCTCAGCAGCGGCATCTTACCCTCAGCCACTGCTGCAGCCGCCCCTAGACCGCTTTGAGGCCTTCACCCACAAAACCCCTGTGGGAGGCAGGATTTCTCGACATCTGAAGGTATGGCGTGGCATTACTTCAGATGCTGGGGCACTGGAAACAGTAGACCAAGGTTACTGCCTTCCATTTATAAAAAGGCCTCGAGATCATCCACAGGGATCCAGCTCTGTCAAAATTCAAGACCCGCTCCTTGTGCAGGAAATATTAGCCCTGCTAGAGAAATAGAACATTTACCTATAACGGAGAGGAAAACGGGCTGGTACTCCTCCGTCTTTCTCATCCCCAAGAAAGACGGAGGTCTGAGACCCATCTTGGATTTAAGAAATTGGAACAAATTCCTCAGGAAGGACAAGTTCAAGATGGTCTTTATGAGGCATAATTTCTATTTCATTACTCTATTTCTCCAATTTCTGTATCCATCTTTTATTTAGCGAACTTGTGAGTTTCTCACCATCTATTATCATTGTAAGATGGACGCCTGCATTTCCACAGCTGATCCGGCACCTACATCACGTTTTACATCCATACGTATAACTACGTACAATGGCTGCCGCACATTCACTACAGTCGCCTAGACAACCGCAAACAACTTACAAAGAGGAACGCTGTGCATGCGCTTGACAGCGTTCTGCAACAGCACTTTCACAAGCACTTCACAACAGGTAAGCGTTATATCTCAGTTCAGGTCTGACGTAGTTAGATCCAACACGATTCCGAATCGAGTAATCGGAACAGGTTTTCATATACATCTTTTGTAGACTAAGACGCCGATCCACTAGAGAGACACAGCAATTGCAAGCTACGCTTCTCTATACCATCAGTAGTACAGCACAAACGCTACTAGCAGGTCAGTAATACTGGCACATATCCTCACACGCATGCATACATGAATTTGGTGCTTCTCACGAAGTACAGTAAACAAAGCTACGCTACATATCTCGCTCACAATTTCTTTTATTATTTTTTCTCTCCTTCTCTTATAATTTCATGTATCCTTGACGATGCTTCATTTAATTACTCATCACACGGCATGACATTTGGTAATGTATATGATAAATGTTCATGTGATATTTGTATATTTTGGAATTCTATTCTATGTGTACGAACGCTATTATTTTGCTATGTTATTTCTACTAACTGTTGATGCTGGAAAAAGATGCATGTATATGCAATGTTCTTTCATGTACGAATACGGAGGGAATACCTTGTCATCAAACGGTTCGTTTGTTTATGGACTATAAAATCTATACATCTATGTTGATTTGACCACATGTTAGATAAAAGATATATGATCACAGGCTGTCATGATGCCTACCCCCAGGCATCTGGACCAAGCCCATCAGCCCCGGGAGCAGGCATCTAGACATTTAGTAAAACCTCAGCAGCCCCGGCTAGGGGCTATCTGGGTTCAGTTCTGTAGGCTCATAGTAGGAATCAGTCTTGGCGCCTAAGGCGCCAGGCCCATAGTCATTACTTATCTCAGGCTGCAAATGACTCCAATCCAACATGAAGCCTGAAAGGGACTATTTTTCTACAGGGACTATTTTTTACTCGGGTGTGGTTCTAGGGACTTCTTACCTGGGACTACTTTTGAGGCTATTTAAACCACGCCTGAACAGCAACACACGCTTCGCATTATTCTGCATCCAGCAGCGTAACACTCACCGTGCCTGCAGCCTGCATCCAGTCTTCTGCCACGCCCGCCTCGAATCGGGAGCTCCTAAAACAAAGAGGAAAGAAAGGGACAATGTTAGAAAACGAACTTATTTCTATTCCACACCTGATTCTGGATCCATCTTGTCTCCGGATCTGTAAAGAACATCATTTCTGCACGCGCCACACCTCCAGCTGCAGCGCTGCGCCATACTCACCAGTCTTCACAGCATCCTTCGGGTCGGCGCTGCCTTCATAATTTCTTTGTCGAACTTCGGCACCTAGGAGACAAAAGAAAACCACAAGGTGAGCCGAGGGAACCAACAAATATAATTCTTACCACCATAGACTTACCTGATTTACCACCGGAGGCATCCTTTTGTGACTCTCCATATTTTCACGTGCCGCATCTGTAAAGAGAGACAAAACAACACGTTTTACTCGTGCAACATTTACCGGACAGTGCCGGGTAATACCGACTCTTACCTGAGCGCCACCAGCTGCCACAAGAGCATCTTTTCACGAGCCAGCTGCAAGACAAGAAAGGAAGGGGGGAACAAGAGTGAACATCGGACATATTGAACTCTATGAACTTAATACTTACTGGTCCTTACCAGGAACCTCAGAGTCAATACTCTCCGGAACTCTCCCGAGCCTTCAAACCAGTGAAGTAACTGGAATCAACGCGCCCCTGCAAATCCACGCAGGATGGAGAGCTCATCTTTCAAGAATTTAAGGTGAGATTGCTGTGAGGGCATTTCGGAGGTGATTAGTTGGGGAGGACTGTGGGGGTGCCATCACTTGAATCCACAAGTGGCTAAATTCATCTGACCACTTGCAGGAGAATATTTCTACGGGTTAAGCAGACAAGATTAGGAGGGCAGATCCAGTCAGTCATCGCTGCACTACGCATCACGTGGGTGGGGACCGCAGCTGTCCGGGTCCGACCGACGCCCCTGTGGGAGCCAGGTGAGCGTAACAGAAGGCAAAGCCTATCTACAAATCCCCACCCGGGCGTTATGGAAACCTCAGAAACCGACCAACTAGCCCTATTGTTAGGGGAACTTAGGGCAGAAGTGCACTCCGCGTGCCAAGAGACTAATGCCCTCAGGAGAGAACTGATTGTGTCAAAGGAGCGCACTGATCTTGCTAGACAATTACTGCAAAACCAAGCTGGGCAAACACCATTACCTGGACTCGGGGGGAATCCAACTCCTGTTTCATCGAGCAATCCTGTGCAAGTGGTTCTACCAGGGAGCATTCCATTAGCTCCACGCGAACGTTTTGCTGGGGACCCAAAAAAGTTTGCCGTGTTTATGAACCAATGCCGCTTGCACTTTTTATGCAGACCTGGAGCTTTTCCGAACGACCAAACCAAAGTAGCCTTTGTACTATCATATCTTAGTGGCAGCGCAGCGGATTGGGCAATTCCATTAGTTAACCAGGATGACCCTCTTCTTCGGGATTTTCAAGGTTTTCAATTGAGCATGGAAAGACTATTTGCCAGACATTCACAGGGACAGGCCCTGGATAACGAACCTTTATCATTACGACAAGGTAGCCAGGATCTACTAACCTATATTGCCACTTTCAATAGGTTAGTGGTGGAAACCGGATGGCCAGAGGTAAAACGAATTACATTATTTCATCGTGGACTTCGGGGTAAACGCAAAGACGTTTTGGCCCAAGTTGTGAACCCGCCTCAGGATTGTGCAGAATATATAGACTTAGTGGTCCAGTTAGACCACCGAGTTCAGAATAGAAAGGCTGATCGAGCTAAATTCGAGAATCGGGTATTGGTTAAACCCAAAGTTACCCTCAAAGGAACAGATGTATCAGAACCGATGCAGATCGGGGGGGTCAAGGGACTCTTAACTCAAAAGGAAAGAGAAAGAAGACGGCAGATGCAATTGTGTCTGTACTGTGGGGCCTCAGGACATTTTCTACAGGATTGCCCTATAAAAACATCTAAAAAAGTAGTCGGAGTTGCTGATAAAAATCAAACAGAGCCTGATTCGGGAAACGACCACGCCCGACAAGCGTAGAGGTCGGCTTGCTGAGCTTGAAGAAGGATACTCAGACCTCGCACTTCATCATACCAATGGTCCTTATAGATCCAAGGCAGCCATCACGTATGCACGCAGTGAGGGCATACATTGATAGCGGGGCCATAGGAAACTATGTGGAGCACGAGTTGGCTTCTAGGATGAATCTATCTCTCTGCAAAAAGACCACTTCGGATGTCATCACCACAGTCGATGGAACTGAAATTGCCTCTGGGCCTGTAACTCATTCCACCGCAGAGATGACACTATTGGGTCAGGATGGGCATCGAGAGACTATTATGTTTGATTTAATCAAAGCCCTGCAGTTCCAAATAATACTGGGGATACCTTGGTTGGAAACACATAATCCTTGTATTGATTGGCCAGAGAAGAGAATAACCTTCCCGGATTGTGCACATACTTGTTACCCAAAAAAACCCTTGAACCAAGGCCTGGCCACAGTTACTACTCCAGTCGTGCAGTTACCTCAGGAATATCAAGAATTCCAGGATGTTTTCCAAAAGGAACAGGCAAACACCCTACCACCTCACAGATCATACGATTGTCAAATCAATCTCATACCCGGTGCACAACCTCCATGTAGTAGGATCTACGCCCTTACGGAACCCGAAAACCTTCACCTACGACAATACTTGGACCAATACCTTGCTAATGGCTTCATTCGACCATCCAAGTCCCCTGCATCTTCAGCTTTGTTCTTCGTGCTTAAAAAGGAAGGTGACCTCAGAACGTGCATAGACTACCGTGCATTAAATCAGATCATGGTTAAGAACCGATACCCATTGCCTCTGATCCCGGAATTACTAGACCAAGTAAAGGACGCTTGCATCTACACTAAATTAGATCTCCGAGGGGCATATCATCTGGTACGTGTAAAGAAAGGCGACGAATGGAAGACTGATTTTCGCACTAAGTACGGGTTATTTGAATACAGGTGATGCCCTTTGGGTTGTGCAATGTACCAGCAGCCTTCCAGTATTTTATGAACAATGTCCTTCGTGAACTCATTGACGTCTGTGTTGTTGTATACATAGACGATATTCTAGTGTACTCCTCTTCAGAATCAGACCATGTGAAGCACGTTGTGCAGTCCTTGAGAAACCACGCCAGCACAAGTTATATGCAAAATTGGAAAAATGCGTTTTTCATGCTACGGAAGTTGAATTCCTTGGATTTATCCTGACTCCAAAAGGATACCGAATGGACTCTCGAAAGGTGGACGCAATCCTCAAGTGGCCATCACCCAGTTCAGTTAAAGGGGTACAAAGCATGCTCGGATTTGCTAATTTCTACCGCAGATTAATTCCGGATTTCTCACATGTTGTACACCCTATCACAGCACTTTTGCGAAAAAACAAACGCTTCTTGTGGACTGAAGAAGCTGAAAAGGCCTTCCAAGAGCTGAAAGCGAAATTCACGTCTGCACCTGTCTTAAAGCATCCACGCCCCGAACTTCCATACATAGTTGAAACTGATGCATCCAGTTTAGCCATGGGAGCTGACCTGTCCCAGAAGGCTCCTGAAACCAGTCAACTTCACCCAGTAGCATTTTGGTCCAGAAAGTTCTTGGCACCCGAGTTAAACTATGCGGTTACCGATAAAGAATTATTAGCCATCAAATCCGCCTTCAAGGCTTGGCGGCATTATCTTCTCGGTGCCAGGCATACCAGTACGGTAATCACCGATCACCGGAACTTGCAGTATTTAAAAACAGCCAAGGCCCAATCGTCGCGTCAACTTCGATGGGCATTGTTCTTTGCCAAGTTCGATTTCGTGATCACTTATCGACCAGGTTGTAAAAATGGCAAGGCAGATGCCTTATCCCGAATAGGGATGGGAGAAGTATATGCGAACCCGGAACCGGTGCCTGTAATTTCAGAACAAAGGATTCTTGGCATACACACTCTACATACACTAGAGGATATTCAAGTAAAGATCCAACAACTCTTCTATCCAACAGCCCTGCAGGACTGGGTGAAGAAAGGCCCGGACTACTCAGTCATCAATGACCTACCTTATTATCAAGGGCGACTATTTCTACCACACAAGGAACTACAAGAACTAGTCATCTCCAATTATCATGACACCCTGATGGAAGGACACCCAGGTATCGCAAAAACTGAAGCTAAAATTAAGAGACAATTCTGGTGGCCCACCTGGCGAAAAGACGTAAAGTCATTTGTAATGTCTTGTGGCATTTGCGTCCAAAACAAAAGTCAGAAGAAAAAACCAGCTGGCCTCTTACAACCTTTGGATATTCCACCTACACCATGGCACACCTTATCGTTAGACTTTATTACAGATCTACCTCCATGTAATGGATTTAACACCATTCTAGTTATTGTGGATCTTTTTTCCAAGATGGCCCACTTTATTCCTCTAAAGGGATTACCTCTGCTTCAATTCTGGCCAAGGAGTTCCTCGAAAACATTGTTCGAATACACGGATTTCCTTCCGTATTGGTCTCTGACCGAGGTAGTCAATTCATTTCACATTTTTGGAAGAAATGTTGTCAACTGGCGCAAATCGACGTGAGGTTATCAACCAGTCACCATCCCCAGACCGAGGGTCAGACGGAGAGGACCAACCAGACCCTTGAACAGTACCTACGTTGCATGCTATACCAGACCGAAAGTAATTGGAAAGATATTTTATGGATTTCTGAGTATGCATACAATAACTCTGTACATTCAGGAACCGGACAAAGCCCCTTTTATACCATATATGGGCATCACCCTCGAACCTCAGAACTAGATTCGCCTCAGCATTTAGAAATGCCTGCAGTTAGTCATTTGCATTCTACTATTACACAAGCCTTTAAAGAGGCAACAGAACATTTGAAACAAGCAAAAGAGAAATATAAGAAAAATGTTGATCAACATAGAAGTGAAACTCCACAATACCAGATTGGCTACAAAACACATACCTCTGAAGGGAACTCAGACTTTTAACCCTACATATTTGGGACCTTACACTATTAAGGCCATTATCAACCCGGTAGCCGTCAAATTGGAATTACCCTCTAATATGCGCATTCATCCTGTCTTTCATGTTTCACTTTTAAAACATGTTCAACCAGGAACAAGATTAACCAAACCACCCATCTTGATAGATGGAGAACCTGAATTCGAGGTAAAAAATATCCTGGGCTCCAAGATGGTTAAATCAAAACTTTTTTATTTAATCGATTGGAAGGGCTACGGACCACAAGAAAGGTCATGGGAACCTAGTGACCACGTCCATGCACCTCGGTTGGTGAAAAGATTCCATCGGAACTTCCCAGACAAACCAGGGCCCAGGGGAAGAACAACTTTAGGAGGGGCCTTGGCGGGGAGTGCTGTCATGATGCCTACCCCCAGGCATCCGGACCAAGCCCATCAGCCCCGGGAGCAGGCATCTAGACATTTAGTAAAACCTCATTAGCCCCGGCTAAGGGCTATTTGGGTTCAGTCCTAGCGCCTTAGGCGCCGGGCTCATAGTAGGAATCAGTCCTGGCGCCTAAGGCACCAGGCTCATAGTCATTACTTACCTCAGGCAGACCATGCTGCAAATGACTCCAATCCAACATGAAGCCTGAAAGGGACTATTTTTCTACAGGGACTATTTTTTACTCGGGTGTGGTTCTAGGGACTTCTTACCTGGGACTACTTTTGAGGCTATTTAAACCACGCCCGACCAGCAACACACACTTCGCGTTATTCTGCATCCAGCAGCCTAACACTCACCATGCCTGCAGCCTGCATCCAGTCTTCTGCCACGCCCGCCTCGAATCCGGAGCTCCTAAAACAAAGAGGAAAGAAAGGGACAAGGTTAGAAAAGGAACTTATTTCTATTCCACACCTGATTCTGGATCCATCTTGTCTCCGGATCGGTAAAGAACATCATTTCTGCACGCGCCACACCTCCAGCTGCAGCGCCGCGCCATACTCACCAGTCTTCACAGCATCCTTCGGGTCGGCGCTGCCTCCATCATTTCTTTGTCGAACTTCGGCACCTAGGGACAAAAGAAAACCACAAGGTGAGCCGAGGGAACCAACAAATATAATTCTTACCACCATAGACTTACCTGATTTACCACCGGAGGCATCCTTTTGTGACTCCATATTTTCACGTGCCGCATCTGTAAAGAGAGACAAAACAACACGTTTTCCTCGTGCAACATTTACCGGACAGTGCCGGGTAATACAGACTCTTACCTGAGTGCCTTCATAATTTCTTTGTCGAACTTCGGCACCTAGGAGACAAAAGAAAACCACAAGGTGAGCCGAGGGAACCAACAAATATAATTCTTACCACCATAGACTTACCTGATTTACCACCGGAGGCATCCTTTTGTGACTCTCCATATTTTCACGTGCCGCATCTGTAAAGAGAGACAAAACAACACGTTTTACTCGTGCAACATTTACCGGACAGTGCCGGGTAATACCGACTCTTACCTGAGCGCCACCAGCTGCCACAAGAGCATCTTTTCACGAGCCAGCTGCAAGACAAGAAAGGAAGGGGGGAACAAGAGTGAACATCGGACATATTGAACTCTATGAACTTAATACTTACTGGTCCTTACCAGGAACCTCAGAGTCAATACTCTCCGGAACTCTCCCGAGCCTTCAAACCAGTGAAGTAACTGGAATCAACGCGCCCCTGCAAATCCACGCAGGATGGAGAGCTCATCTTTCAAGAATTTAAGGTGAGATTGCTGTGAGGGCATTTCGGAGGTGATTAGTTGGGGAGGACTGTGGGGGTGCCATCACTTGAATCCACAAGTGGCTAAATCCATCTGTCCACTTGCAGGAGAATATTTCTACGGGTTAAGCAGACAAGATTAGGAGGGCAGATCCAGTCAGTCATCGCTGCACTACGCATCACGTGGGTGGGGACCGCAGCTGTCCGGGTCCGACCGACGCCCCTGTGGGAGCCAGGTGAGCGTAACAGAAGGCAAAGCCTATCTACAAATCCCCACCCGGGCGTTATGGAAACCTCAGAAACCGACCAACTAGCCCTATTGTTAGGGGAACTTAGGGCAGAAGTGCACTCCGCGTGCCAAGAGACTAATGCCCTCAGGAGAGAACTGATTGTGTCAAAGGAGCGCACTGATCTTGCTAGACAATTACTGCAAAACCAAGCTGGGCAAACACCATTACCTGGACTCGGGGGGAATCCAACTCCTGTTTCATCGAGCAATCCTGTGCAAGTGGTTCTACCAGGGAGCATTCCATTAGCTCCACGCGAACGTTTTGCTGGGGACCCAAAAAAGTTTGCCGTGTTTATGAACCAATGCCGCTTGCACTTTTTATGCAGACCTGGAGCTTTTCCGAACGACCAAACCAAAGTAGCCTTTGTACTATCATATCTTAGTGGCAGCGCAGCGGATTGGGCAATTCCATTAGTTAACCAGGATGACCCTCTTCTTCGGGATTTTCAAGGTTTTCAATTGAGCATGGAAAGACTATTTGCCAGACATTCACAGGGACAGGCCCTGGATAACGAACCTTTATCATTACGACAAGGTAGCCAGGATCTACTAACCTATATTGCCACTTTCAATAGGTTAGTGGTGGAAACCGGATGGCCAGAGGTAAAACGAATTACATTATTTCATCGTGGACTTCGGGGTAAACGCAAAGACGTTTTGGCCCAAGTTGTGAACCCGCCTCAGGATTGTGCAGAATATATAGACTTAGTGGTCCAGTTAGACCACCGAGTTCAGAATAGAAAGGCTGATCGAGCTAAATTCGAGAATCGGGTATTGGTTAAACCCAAAGTTACCCTCAAAGGAACAGATGTATCAGAACCGATGCAGATCGGGGGGGTCAAGGGACTCTTAACTCAAAAGGAAAGAGAAAGAAGACGGCAGATGCAATTGTGTCTGTACTGTGGGGCCTCAGGACATTTTCTACAGGATTGCCCTATAAAAACATCTAAAAAAGTAGTCGGAGTTGCTGATAAAAATCAAACAGAGCCTGATTCGGGAAACGACCACGCCCGACAAGCGTAGAGGTCGGCTTGCTGAGCTTGAAGAAGGATACTCAGACCTCGCACTTCATCATACCAATGGTCCTTATAGATCCAAGGCAGCCATCACGTATGCACGCAGTGAGGGCATACATTGATAGCGGGGCCATAGGAAACTATGTGGACCACGAGTTGGCTTCTAGGATGAATCTATCTCTCTGCAAAAAGACCACTTCGGATGTCATCACCACAGTCGATGGAACTGAAATTGCCTCTGGGCCTGTAACTCATTCCACCGCAGAGATGACACTATTGGGTCAGGATGGGCATCGAGAGACTATTATGTTTGATTTAATCAAAGCCCTGCAGTTCCAAATTATACTGGGGATACCTTGGTTGGAAACACATAATCCTTGTATTGATTGGCCAGAGAAGAGAATAACCTTCCCGGATTGTGCACATACTTGTTACCCAAAAAAACCCTTGAACCAAGGCCTGGCCACAGTTACTACTCCAGTCGTGCAGTTACCTCAGGAATATCAAGAATTCCAGGATGTTTTCCAAAAGGAACAGGCAAACACCCTACCACCTCACAGATCATACGATTGTCAAATCAATCTCATACCTGGTGCACAACCTCCATGTAGTAGGATCTACGCCCTTACGGAACCCGAAAACCTTCACCTACGACAATACTTGGACCAATACCTTGCTAATGGCTTCATTCGACCATCCAAGTCCCCTGCATCTTCAGCTTTGTTCTTCGTGCTTAAAAAGGAAGGTGACCTCAGAACGTGCATAGACTACCGTGCATTAAATCAGATCATGGTTAAGAACCGATACCCATTGCCTCTGATCCCCGAATTACTAGACCAAGTAAAGGACGCTTGCATCTACACTAAATCAGATCTCCGAGGGGCATATCATCTGGTACGTGTAAAGAAAGGCGACGAATGGAAGACTGATTTTCGCACTAAGTACGGGTTATTCGAATACAGGTGATGCCCTTTGGGTTGTGCAATGTACCAGCAGCCTTCCAGTATTTTATGAACAATGTCCTTCGTGAACTCATTGACGTCTGTGTTGTTGTATACATAGACGATATTCTAGTGTACTCCTCTTCAGAATCAGACCATGTGAAGCACGTTGTGCAGTCCTTGAGAAACCACGCCAGCACAAGTTATATGCAAAATTGGAAAAATGCGTTTTTCATGCTACGGAAGTTGAATTTCTTGGATTTATCCTGACTCCAAAAGGAGTCCGAATGGACTCTCGAAAGGTGGACGCAATCCTCAAGTGGCCATCACCCAGTTCAGTTAAAGGGGTACAAAGCATGCTCGGATTTGCTAATTTCTACCGCAGATTAATTCCGGATTTCTCACATGTTGTACACCCTATCACAGCACTTTTGCGAAAAAACAAACGCTTCTTGTGGACTGAAGAAGCTGAAAAGGCCTTCCAAGAGCTGAAAGCGAAATTCACGTCTGCACCTGTCTTAAAGCATCCACGCCCCGAACTTCCATACATAGTTGAAACTGATGCATCCAGTTTAGCCATGGGAGCTGACCTGTCCCAGAAGGCTCCTGAAACCAGTCAACTTCACCCAGTAGCATTTTGGTCCAGAAAGTTCTTGGCACCCGAGTTAAACTATGCGGTTACCGATAAAGAATTATTAGCCATCAAATCCGCCTTCAAGGCTTGGCGGCATTATCTTCTCGGTGGCAGGCATACCAGTACGGTAATCACCGATCACCGGAACTTGCAGTATTTAAAAACAGCCAAGGCCCAATCGTCGCCTCAACTTCGATGGGCATTGTTCTTTGCCAAGTTCGATTTCGTGATCACTTATCGACCAGGTTGTAAAAATGGCAAGGCAGATGCCTTATCCCGAATAGGGATGGGAGAAGTATATGCGAACCCGGAACCGGTGCCTGTAATTTCAGAACAAAGGATTCTTGGCATAAACACTCTACATACACTAGAGGATATTCAAGTAAAGATCCAACAACTCTTCGATCCAACAGCCCTGCAGGACTGGGTGAAGAAAGGCCCGGACTACTCAGTCATCAATGACCTACCTTATTATCAAGGGCGACTATTTCTACCACACAAGGAACTACAAGAACTAGTCATCTCCAATTATCATGACACCCTGATGGAAGGACACCCAGGTATCGCAAAAACTGAAGCTAAAATTAAGAGACAATTCTGGTGGCCCACCTGGCGAAAAGACGTAAAGGCATTTGTAATGTCTTGTGGCATTTGCGTCCAAAACAAAAGTCAGAAGAAAAAACCAGCTGGCCTCTTACAACCTTTGGATATTCCACCTACACCATGGCACACCTTATCGTTAGACTTTATTACAGATCTACCTCCATGTAATGGATTTAACACCATTCTAGTTATTGTGGATCTTTTTTCCAAGATGGCCCACTTTATTCCTCTAAAGGGATTACCTCTGCTTCAATTCTGGCCAAGGAGTTCCTCGAAAACATTGTTCGAATACACGGATTTCCTTCCGTATTGGTCTCTGACCGAGGTAGTCAATTCATTTCACATTTTTGGAAGAAATGTTGTCAACTGGCGCAAATCGACGTGAGGTTATCAACCAGTCACCATCCCCAGACCGAGGGTCAGACGGAGAGGACCAACCAGACCCTTGAACAGTACCTACGTTGCATGCTATACCAGACCGAAAGTAATTGGAAAGATATTTTATGGATTTCCGAGTATGCATACAATAACTCTGTACATTCAGGAACCGGACAAAGCCCCTTTTATACCATATATGGGCATCACCCTCGAACCTCAGAACTAGATTCGCCTCAGCATTTAGAAATGCCTGCAGTTAGTCATTTGCATTCTACTATTACACAAGCCTTTAAAGAGGCAACAGAACATTTGAAACAAGCAAAAGAGAAATATAAGAAAAATGTTGATCAACATAGAAGTGAAACTCCACAATACCAGATTGGCTACAAAACACATACCTCTGAAGGGAACTCAGACTTTTAACCCTACATATTTGGGACCTTACACTATTAAGGCCATTATCAACCCGGTAGCCGTCAAATTGGAATTACCCTCTAATATGCGCATTCATCCTGTCTTTCATGTTTCACTTTTAAAACATGTTCAACCAGGAACAAGATTAACCAAACCACCCATCTTGATAGATGGAGAACCTGAATTCGAGGTAAAAAATATCCTGGGCTCCAAGATGGTTAAATCAAAACTTTTTTATTTAATCGATTGGAAGGGCTACGGACCACAAGAAAGGTCATGGGAACCTAGTGACCACGTCCATGCACCTCGGTTGGTGAAAAGATTCCATCGGAACTTCCCAGACAAACCAGGGCCCAGGGGAAGAACAACTTTAGGAGGGGCCTTGGGGGGGAGTGCTGTCATGATGCCTACCCCCAGGCATCCGGACCAAGCCCATCAGCCCCGGGAGCAGGCATCTAGACATTTAGTAAAACCTCATTAGCCCCGGCTAAGGGCTATTTGGGTTCAGTCCTAGCGCCTTAGGCGCCGGGCTCATAGTAGGAATCAGTCCTGGCGCCTAAGGCACCAGGCTCATAGTCATTACTTACCTCAGGCAGACCATGCTGCAAATGACTCCAATCCAACATGAAGCCTGAAAGGGACTATTTTTCTACAGGGACTATTTTTTACTCGGGTGTGGTTCTAGGGACTTCTTACCTGGGACTACTTTTGAGGCTATTTAAACCACGCCCGACCAGCAACACACACTTCGCGTTATTCTGCATCCAGCAGCCTAACACTCACCATGCCTGCAGCCTGCATCCAGTCTTCTGCCACGCCCGCCTCGAATCCGGAGCTCCTAAAACAAAGAGGAAAGAAAGGGACAAGGTTAGAAAAGGAACTTATTTCTATTCCACACCTGATTCTGGATCCATCTTGTCTCCGGATCTGTAAAGAACATCATTTCTGCACGCGCCACACCTCCAGCTGCAGCGCCGCGCCATACTCACCAGTCTTCACAGCATCCTTCGGGTCGGCGCTGCCTCCATCATTTCTTTGTCGAACTTCGGCACCTAGGAGACAAAAGAAAACCACAAGGTGAGCCGAGGGAACCAACAAATATAATTCTTACCACCATAGACTTACCTGATTTACCACCGGAGGCATCCTTTTGTGACTCCATATTTTCACGTGCCGCATCTGTAAAGAGAGACAAAACAACACGTTTTCCTCGTGCAACATTTACCGGACAGTGCCGGGTAATACAGACTCTTACCTGAGCGCCACCAGCTGCCACAAGAGCATCTTTTCACGAGCCAGCTGCAAGACAAGAAAGGAAGGGGGGAACAAGAGTGAACATCGGACATATTGAACTCTATGAACTTAATACTTACTGGTCCTTACCAGGAACCTCAGAGTCAATACTCTCCGGAACTCTCCCGAGCCTTCAAACCAGTGAAGTAACTGGAATCGACGCGCCCCTGCAAATCCACGCAGGATGGAGAGCTCATCTTTCAAGAATTTAAGGTGAGATTGCTGTGAGGGCATTTCGGAGGTGATTAGTTGGGAAGGACTGTGGGGGTGCCATCACTTGAATCCACAAGTGGCTAAATCCATCTCTCCACTTGCAGGAGAATATTTCTACAGGTTAAGCAGACAAGATTAGAAGGGCAGATCCAGTCAGTCATCGCTGCACTACGCATCACGTAGGTGGAGACAGCAGCTGTCCGGGTCCGACCGACGCCCCTGTGGGAGCCAGGTGAGCGTAACACTGAGGAAGGGCATGAATGCCTGAAATGCATAGGCCTACAATGTGACATATCTGCCATTTAAAATACTTTGATCATTAATCTAGAAAAATAACTTTTGACTTAATTAGTGGAAATAAACATTTCTTTCAAAAGCCATATCTACCTTTGTGGAATAAGAATTACTTTATTAAACCACCTCAGGGTGGCTTTAGGGTGTGCAGCCCACACCGCTGGCCTCACGGCCAAGTTTTCTTTTCTACATAAGTTCAAGATGGTAACCATTTCTCAGATCCTTCAGGCTCTCCAACTCGCAAGACTGGTTGGTATCATTGGACCTTCAGGATGCTAACTTTCATGTGCCAATCCATCTCAAATACAGAAAGTACCCGAGGTTCGCAGTTGACGGTTCTCAGTTTCGAGTTCTGCCATTCGGGCTCACCTCGGCCCCAAGGGTTTTCACCAAACTGATGGCGGTAGTGGCAGCGAGTCTCAGGAGAGGGGGGATTCATGCCTACCCCTACCTGGACGATTGTTTAATCAGGGCTCGTTCAACCAAACAGGCCCAGGAACATCCGAAGATCACCTGCCACTTCTTCCACAGGCTGGGCTTCCCCCTCAATTACAAGAAGTCCAATATGATACCCTCTCAAAAACTTCAATTCATCCGAGCTGTCTTGGACACTTCCTTGGGGAAAGCCTCGCCACCCGAAATGAGAGCTCAACACATTCTGCAGATGGTAACATGATTCCAGAATGCCCAGAGTCTACCGGCCTACGATTTTCTGATGTTGCTCGGTCTCATGGCATCCTGTGTTTTTCTGGTGCTGGAGGCCAGACTGAGGATGAGGTCCTTTCAATTGGCCCTCAGAACTCATTGGTCCCAGTTTTTGTGGAATTTGTCAGACCTTGTGGAAGTTCCAAGCAGAGTGGCTCAGGACTTTCTATGGTGGACTTGCAAAGACAATATCCTAGAGGGAGAATGTTTTTGGCAACCATGGCCGGAGATAACGGTAGTGACGGACGCCTCACTTACAGGGTGGGGAGCCCATGTCAACGATCTGTCAATCAGCGGTCATTGGTCTCCATCTGTCATGGTCATGAAGTCAGGGGCACAGGCATGCAGGGGTTGCATGCACAGGAGACCTAGGTGGACACTGTCCTGGTGCCTTTGGCGCCAGGCTCATGAACAAAAGTAAAGAAGAACATCTATTTAATACCAAAAAGCTTTTTTTATGGACATAGCACTTCAGATGCATTAACCTTCAACATGTCATCCATTAAGCAGGATGCATTAAACTTGAGCATTCCATCCATTAAGCAGCCCCAAGTGTGTTCTTGGGTGTGGCTGCTAATGGATTGCCTTGTTACGTGCTCACTCTCTAGGAGTGGCAGGGTGTAGCTGCTAATGGATTGCCTTCCCACGTGCTCTCTCTCTAGGAGTGGCAGGGTGTGGCTGTTAAACTGGCCCTAATGGGTGTGCCCATAATCTCAGCTAAATAAGCTGCACCGATCCTCAAGACAGACGCTCTGCGTTATTCTGCACTTGCAAGCAGTGTAACGTTAACTGTCGCCTGAGGTCAGACTTACCTTTGAAGATCCTGCTTCCTGGACATCCTGCTTCCTCCCAGCATACTTACCAACTGGGGGAAGCTGTTCTTACCTGCACATCTCTTTGGCGAACCAAGTATTCATCGTTACACTTTCCGGAACGCTGATATCTTCATCTTGGCACCACAGCACGACAGGCTCCATTGTCGACAGTAGCGCCTGCAAGGAAAAACAGAAGACAAGGTTAGACATGGAAAAAACAGTCAGTTTAAGGTTGCGCTTCGCCATACTTTGCGCTTTTCCTTAATCCATCACTTACCTGCTGTCGAACATTGTGGTAGCATTCATCTTCCATCCGGCCGCGTCTCGCGTCTCTCAGCTACATTCCATCTAAGGGAAGAAAACAGAAGAGAGACATTATTGCGGGCATAAAAAGGAGCAACATATAAAGACATTAAACAGAACGAACAGCATCACAAGAGCTCAAGAAAGACTTACCAATCAGTAGGAGAAGCATAGTCGCAGCTGGACTGGACTAATCCTTATCAGGGATCAGTGAAGGAATTAGATCCCATTTGACGTGCCCCTGCCAGAAGTAGCAGGACGGAGAGCTTATCTTCCATAATTCACAGGTGAGCTTTATGGGCCGTGTATACACACAAAAACCGTACGTTGGGGTGAAGGGTTCGAGAGGTACAACAATCACAGATTGCCGCACTCACACAAGGTTATCTCCACACAGGAGCAGTATCACCACATACCACCGCTCACAGCTTTTCTACTGAGGGAGAGGCCTGGGGGGTGATTCAAGTTCAGGGAGGGCTGCAACCGTGCCCCAACGCCTCCGCAGAGACCAGGTGAGCGTAACAGAACGCGAAGCCTCTAATACTCTCTGCCTGGGCGTTATAGAAACTTCTGAAACAGATCAGTTAGCCCTCTTACTAGGGGAGTTATGGGCTGAAGTACATGCTTCAAGACAGGAAACCAATTCATTACGGAGGGATCTTATTGTAACTCGAGAAAGAACTGACGAATTGGCAAGACAAATGCAACAAGCACAAGCAGGAAAGGTTCCACTGCCTTGAGTGACCCATTCTCCTCATCCTTCCACACCACAACAATCAACACCGGTTCAGGTGGTTCTTCAGGAGCAGTGCCTCTAGCCCCTCCTGAACGCTTCATTAGCGACCCAAACAAGTTTTCTGTATTTATGAACCAATGTCGCCTTCATTTCTTGTGCAGACCAGGAGCCTTTCCCAATGACCAAGCCAAAGTGGCGTTTGTACTGTCGTATTTAGGAGGTAGTGCGGCGGACTGGTCTATACCTTTGGTAAATCAAGATGACCCTTTACTCCGGAGCTTTGGGAATTTCCAACATGAGATGGAGAAATTGTTTGCCCGTCATAATCAAAGACAAGCTCTGGACAACAAGTTGTTGTCACTCAGACAAGGGAGTCAAGATCTATTAACCTATATTGCAACCTTCAATCGTCTCATAGCCCAGACAAACTGGCCAGTAGAGAAGAGGGCTACAGTCTTTTACCGAGGGTTACGTGGAGAACTTAAGGATGCGTTGGCGCAAGTGGTGAATCCCCCTGAGAGGTGTGCGGACTGCATAGACCTGACGGTGCAACTCGTTAGTAGGTTGCAGAATCGGAAAATGGATCGAGCTAGATCAGAGGGACGGTCAGTTTACGCACGACCTTGTGAGAATCAGACTAAACCACATGAACAGTCTGAGCCAATGCAAATTGGTGGATTACGAAGTCCCCTTACCAAAGCAGAAAGGGAAAAAAGAAGACAACAACAGCTTTGCTTATATCGTGGACTAGCAGATCACTTCCTCCGTGATTGCCCGGTAAAACCACCCAAGAAAACGGTTCGGGCAACAGACAAAAATGATTAAGAAGAAGAACAGAACTCCGGAAAGGCCAATGCCCGGCGAGTGTAGGGGTCTGTTTGTCGAGCATGAAAAAGGAATCCGTACAGACCTCACATTTAGTCCTTCCAGTGCTTTTGGTGAATCACAAGCAACCATCAAAAATACATGCCTTGGAAGCATATATTGATTGTGGAGCTGTGGGTAACTACATTGACCAATATTTGGCTCTCCTAATAGGCCTTCCTCTCCGACAGAAGCAGAAATCGGAAAACGTCACTGCTGTGGATGGTTCTGAGCTATCATCCGGCCCGGTGACACAATACACCTTGAAAGTCAAGCTTATGTGTCAGGACGGGCATCAAGAGGACATTACTTTCGATCTCATCAGTGCTCCTCAGTTCCAGATGATATTGGGAATGCCCTGGTTGGAGACCCACAATCCTAGGATCAACTGGCAAAAACGAGTTCTGACATTTCCTCATGATTGTGCCGACACATGTTACAAAAAAGATGACACAAATCTGGACCAAAGAAAGAAATTGTGTTGGGCCTCATCAGCTCCTTACCGCTTGAATACCAATATTACCAGGATGTCTTCAAAAAAGAGCAAGCCAACGTTCTGCCCCCGCACAGATCCTACGATTGTCAAATAGATCTTGTACTCGGAGCCCAGATCCCTTGCAGCCGAATTAACCCTATAACAGGAATCAGCATCTTAGAACTTACCTGGATCAGTACCTGGCGACCGGTTTTATTCGCCCGTCCAAGTCGCTTGCCTCCTCGCCCTTATTCTTCATGCCTAAAAAGGAGTGGGACTTAAGAACTTGCATCGACTATAGAGCCATCAATCGGATCACAGTAAAAAATCGATATCCTTTACCACTTATACCAGAGCTACTGGACCAAGTGAAACATGCTCAAATCTACACAAAACTGGATTTAAGAGGAGCATACCATCTTGTAAAAGTAAAAGAGAGAGAGACGAGTGGAAAACGGCCTTTTGCATGATGTACGGCCTCTTTGAATACCAGGTCATGCCCTTCGGGCTGTGCAATGCCCCCGTGGGGTTCCAATTCGTTATTAATGATGTACTCCAGGAACTACTGGATGTTTGCGCTCTTGTTTACATTGACGACATTCTTATCTACTCAAATTCCATGGAAGAACTTGTAGGCCATGTCCGGGCAGTCTTAGAGAAGCTTCGACAATACCAATTGTATGACAAGTTGGAAAAATATGTTTTCCATGTAACCGAGGTCGAGTTTCTCGGTTTTATGCTCACACCACAAGGCGTACATATGGATACACGAAAGGTGGATGCAATCCTCCAATGGCCCTCACCAACATCCACGAAAGGAGTGCAAAGTAAGCTCGGATTCGCCAACTTTCATCGTCGGTTTATACCTGGGTTTTCACAAATTGTACATCTAATTACCTCCCTGTTAAAGAAAAATCAAAAGTTCCATTGGTCGAGAGAAGCTGAAGACGCCTTCCAGAAGTTGAAACTAGCATTCACTACAGCACCAGTCCTTCGACACCCACAACCAGACCTACCTTACATAGTTGAGACAGATGCTTCAAAAATAGCCATGGGAGCAGTATTGTCACAATGAGACCCTGAAACAGGACAACTGCACCACGTTGCATTCTGGTCCTGCAAATTTTCAGCCCCTGAGTTAAACTACACAATCACAGATAAGGGATTGGTCGCGATTAATGCAGCATTCAAGGCCAGCAGACATTACCTTCTTGGGGCGAGACATATGGTCACTGTCATCACGGACCACCGTAACTTGCAATACTTGAAAAGCACCAAAGCACAATGTTAGGGAGAATTCCCATTTCCTGGCTAATTTCCCTTACCTAGTGAGTCCCTCAGCAGCTTTGCTGGATCTCTGGAGTTATTTCTTTCCACTTGGTAAGAGTGTGAGCTTTTCACCACTCTTACTTGTGTTTTGCTATGTGTTTTTACCTGTTTTTGTGATTGTGGACTCTGGACTACACCACTTCAGGAGCCCCCTTCTTTTGTGTGTCACACAGTACCTTCTGTGCAGTGGCACAGGATTGTCGTTCAGACTTCCCACCGACTCCATTTCTGAGGCTGACTACTGTCCCCCAGAAAAGGGTAAAGTTACCATTGACTTTACTTAGTAAAATTAACCACAGATCCAGTACACCCCATTTTACATGGAGTACTGGAAGGGTTACCTCTTAGCCCTTTTTATCTGTACCTCGTAGAGCATTGTTTTACTCTTTTAACATTTAGACATGGCTGGTGGCAGTGGTACCTAACCTAATTTTCTACCGCGGTTATCTTATATAACCGTGGTAATATTGTAGGCTATTGTGTTAGCCTCGAACTTAAACCCGCTTGACCAAATACTTTTTCTTTTGGCTCCGGTGCGGTTTATTCGCCATTTCTTTTTGTTAAAATCCTTCTTTGTGCGGCAAACCAAGTTTGCCTTCTTTGTTCACTGTCTTTTGGCGGGCTTCTGCCAAGAAGCCCTCCTCAAGGCGCCTGGGTGTCTAGGTGGGCTGAATGTGATGGAGGGGTGTAGTCACCCCCTGCACAGGGTATCCTAGGAAACCCAAGTCGCACTTCTTCATGATTGGCTGAGGTGGTTGTCCGGGCTGGACAACCCCCCATAGGAGTGATTTACAGCCAGGCTGTGTGAATGGGGGATTGTGGCATAAAAAGCAGGTCTCTTGGGCTGGAAGTCAGAGAGTCGCCACTAGAACTACAAGGAACCGATAAGAAGCGGAGGAGAGGTCGACTGCTGCAACTATCCCGTACCGGTGAAGCCCTGCTGCAGTCCTGACCTATCTACCCTTCAACGACTAGGAGGAGATCCAGTCCGGAGTCTTCTTCCCTTGAGCCTGGTGGGGATAACCAGCTCATCTTCTTCAGCCAGAGGGTGCCTTCGTGGTCGAAATCGCTGCACAGTGCTGTAGTGGTCCGGATAGCCACCTGAAGAGTCTCTGCTGTTTTTAAGGAGCGCGCCTTTTATTCATCGCCGCTGCTGCCGGCCTCATCCCTTGTTAGGGTGAATTCTCCCTCTAGGGCTAATTTCCCTCACGTAGTCAGTCCCCCAGCAGCTTTGCTGGATTTCTGGAGTTTATTTTTTCCACCTGGTAAGAGTGTACATCCTTTTACATGTGTTTTGGCCTATATGTTTTTACTCATTGTGTGATCTTGGGCACTGGAGCACACCACTCCAGATGCCCCTGTTCTTGTATGGGTTACACAGCACCCTCAGTGTAGTAACCCAGGGTTGTCTTTTAGACTACCCTCTGACTCCATTTCACTGGGGCTGACTACTGTCCCCCAGAGAAAGGTAAAGTTGCCATTTACTTTACATAGTCACTTTTACCACAGACCCAGTACATCCCATCTTACATGGAGTACTAGAAAGGGCTAATCTGTACCCCTTTTCTGTCTGTACCTCCCTGAGCATTGTTTTGCTCTTTTAACATTTAGACTTGGCTGGTGGCAGTGGTATCTACCCTAACTTTTCTACCGCGATTATATTAGATAAACGTGGTACTGTTCTTGGCTATTGTATTAACCTCGAACATAAACCCGCTTGACCAAATCGTCTTTCTTTTGGCTCCGGTTGGGTTTATTCACCATTTCTTTTTGTTAAAGTCCTTCTTGTGTTTTACTTGGCGCGGCAAACTAGGCTTGCCTTCTTTGTTCACTGTCTTTTGGCGGCTTCTGCTCAGAAGCCCTCCTCAAGGCGCCTGGGTGTCTAGGTGGGCTGAATGTGAGGCAGGGGTGTAGTCACCCCCTGCACAGGGTATCCTAGGAAACCCAAGTCACACTTTGCCATGATTGGCTGAGGTGGTTGTCCCGGCTGGACAACCCCCCTGCTGCGTGATTGAGAGCCAGGCTGTGTGAATGGGGGTTTTGCGCATAAAAGGCAGGTCTCTTGGGCTAGAAGTCAGAGTCGCCTCTGGAACTACAAGGAACCGAAGAGAAGCGGAGTGAACGATGGCTGCTGCAACTACGGTGCAGCCCTGCTACAGTCCTGAGCTATCTACCCTTCAACGACTAAGAGAAGATCCAGTCCGGAGTCTTCTTCCCTTGAGCCTGGTGGACATAACCAGCTCATCTTCTTCAGACAGAGGTCTCCATCGTGGTCGAAATCGCTGCACACTGCTGTAGTGGTCCGGATAGCCACCTGCCGAGCCTCTCCTGTTTTTAAGGAGCGCACCGTTTATTCGTTGTCGCTGCTGCCGGCTTCATCCCTGTGTGGTGCAGACCCCCTTCAGACGTCCTCCTTCACAACGAAGCTCCAGGAATCGTGGGTCTGCGGGAAACCAACAGGAACAACTGCCAGGGCACCAGCTGCACCATTGAAATAAGGTACTGTGTTCTGCTCGAGGAAACTGGGTGAATCCCTTTTCTTCATCCTCAAGGCTCGTCCTTGTCTTCCCTCCTTCTTATAACTTTTGCTTCCGAACATTGACAATATCAAAGTACTTTTGGGCTACGCTGAATCGTGAACTGTCTAACGGTGTGATCTTCGGCAACAGGTCTCCGGTGTCACTTAACCCTGGCTCCAGCCCTTTGACTTTTGAACTCCTGTTTCTGAGTGTTTTTCGATGCTGTCTGCCTAACCTAAATATTGCCTGTGATTTTTGCCTCCAACTCTCTCTGGGTATCTCAGGTGCTAAGTGTGTTTTTGCCTCGGTAGCATTTCATGTCACGGATATGCTATTATTTAGTAGACCGAACTGTCAAAAAGTGATCGCAACCGTATCCGCGGTATCGTGTTTTGTTCATAAGACCGGTTCATTCAAACATAGGGTACTTACCTTGAGACATACTGTACAAAGTGAATTGGTTAGTTGTAGTATATTTAACGTGTGGTTTTGTTTAAAGGATAATAGAAGTGTTAGTTGTGTTTATAACTGATGGCTTAAAAATAAATGTACTTATATTTTTTACCTGAAACCTTGAGTCAGTGTTTGCAGGAGTCACGGTAATTGTGGTCCCTTTGCGTAATCTCTGCTACTGCTCATATACTCTTGAGATAAGCCTGGCTGCTCTGTTACTGCTACTACTATAACTTAGTAGTACGGGCTTGTACCAAAGGTAAAACTTGTACTACCACCTGTGGTCTTAATCGTGTGTAGAGGTCCCTAAGGGCACTGCACAGGATTCTGCCTAACATCCCTGTGTGGTGTAGACCCCCTTCATCGTCCTTCTTCGTGCCGAAGCCAGGAATCGTGGGTCTACATGAAACTACCAGGAACAACTGCCGTGGCACCAGCTTCTTCTTTGAAAAGGTTCTGTGTCCTGCTTGAGGAATCTTGGGTGAAATCCCTATTTCTCGCTTATAAGGCTTGCGTATTTTTCCCTCCTTATAACTTTTGCTTCCGAACATTTGACAATATCTAAAGAACTTTTGGCAACTTTGAATCGCAAACTATCCGACGTGTGATCCTCGACACAGGAACCCGGTTCCACTTGACACTGGCTTCGGCCTCTTGACTCATGTATTTCTGTCTATGAGTGTTCTTCGATTCTGTCTGCCTACCTAACATATTGCCTATGATTTTTGCCCCCAACTCTCTCTGGGTATCTCAGGTGCTAAGTGTGTTTTTGCCCTGGTAGCATTTCTTGCCACGGATACGCGTTTATTTAGTAGACCGAACTGTCAAAAAAGTGATCGCAATCGTATTCAAGGTAACGTGTATTGTTTCGTAACACCGGTTCTCTCAAACACAGGGTACTTACCTTGATTTATATTGTACAAAGTGAATTGGTCAGTTGTAGTGTATTTAACGTGTGGTTTTAAATTGAATAGAAGTGTTGTGTTAATAACAAATGGTTTAAAAATAAATGTACTTACATTTTTTACCTGAAACCTTGAGTCAGTGTTTGCTTGAGTCACAGTAATTGTGGTCCCTTTGTGTAATCTCTGCTACTGCTCATATACACTTGAGATAGGCCTGGCTGCTCCGCTACTGCTACCACTCTAACATAGTAGTACTGGCTTGTACCAAAGGTAAAACTTGTATTGCCACCTGTAGTCTTAATCGTGTTTAGTGGTCCCTAAGGGCACTGCACAGGATTCTGCCTAACACACAGTCCTTGTGTCAACTTCGTTGGGCTCTCTTTTTCGCGGAATACGATTTTATTATCACTTATAGACCTGGAGTACGCAATGGGAAAGCAGACGCTCTATCACGCATGAGTGAAGAAAAAGAGGCTTTTACAGCATCCAACCCCGTGGCCATAATTCCTGAGGAAAGGATTCAACCCAGAATAGCTGCCACCACGTGTGTGGATGACCAAAGAACCAGTTTGCAATCCCTGATGGATCAATCAACACAACAGGAATGGCTGTTAAAAGGTGACCAGTACACCATCGAAGACAATCTACCGTATTTCCAAGGACGATTATATGTCCAAGACCAAGAACTGCAAAAGCAAATCATCACAAATTACCACGATTCATTACTGGAAGGACACCCAGGAATAGCCAAAACTCAGGCTAAGGTAAAGCAAAACTAATGGTGGCCAACATGGCGAAAAGACATTGCCCAATTTATTGAAACCGGTGGTGTCTG
This sequence comes from Ambystoma mexicanum, assembly GCF_040938575.1. Classification (NCBI taxonomy): domain Eukaryota; kingdom Metazoa; phylum Chordata; class Amphibia; order Caudata; family Ambystomatidae; genus Ambystoma; species Ambystoma mexicanum. The sequence goes on along the minus strand of NC_090933.1, from coordinate 18,703,367 downwards.
TGCACAACACAAGTCTCAGAAACAGAACCCTGCTGGCTTACTACATTCCCTAACCGTACCACCAGCACCTTGGCATATCCTGTCGATGGACTTCATCAAGGTTCTTCCACCCTGCAATGGATACAAGACCATGTTAGTCGTTGTGGATTTATTCTCCAAAATGGCCCATTTCATCCCCCTGAAGGGACTCCCAACTGCGTCAACTCTCGTTTCTGTGTTCCTAGAGCAAATTGTTCGATTGCATGGATTTCCATCAATATTAGTATCTGATCGCGGAACTCAATTTGTTTCTGCCTTTTGGAGAAAGTGTTCTACGATTGCCAAAATCGATCTCCGGTTGTCCACAAGCCATCACCCTCAAACTGATTGCCAAACTGAAAAAACCAACCAAACTTTTGAGCAATATCTCGGGTGTATGTATCAATAGTCTGAGGATTCTTGGAAAAGTATACTCTGGATAGCTGAGTATGCATACAACAACAAGCACAGGGCAAACTCCATTCTACACTATGCACGGAAGAGATCCGAGGACATCAGTATTTGATCCACCCGATACCCTGGAAATGCCAGCCATAAAAAACTTGCATAAAACCATCACTCGGGTTCTTAAGGAGGCGACAGAGCATCTGACCAAGGCTAAGGAAAGACAAAAACTGTTTGCTGATCGACATCGGAAGGAAGCTCCCGCCTACCAGATTGTATAAAAGGTGTGGTTAGCATCCAAATATATTCCTGTGAAGGGGCCAAGAGCTTTCCGCCCAAGATACCTAGGCCCCTATACTATAAAGTCCCTAATCAATCCTGTCGCCATGAAATTGGAGTTACCATCTCACATGAAAATTCACCCTGTATTTCATGTCTCTCTCCTCAAACACATGAAATCCAATACACGGCTTGGTTCTCCGCCAGAGCCCGAAGTAATAGATGGAGAACCAGAATATGAGGTCAAATCCATCCTGGACTCCAAGGTGGTTTGATCGAAATTGTATTACCTAATTGACTGGAAAGGTTACGGACCTCAAGACCGAACTTGGGAACCCAGTGAACACGTCAATGCTCTGCGTTTAATCAGACAATTCCATCACAATAATCCCACCAAACCAGGACCGGGAGGAGAACCACCCATGAGAGGGGCCTTGAGGGGGAGTGCTGTCATGGTCATGAAGTCAGGGGCACAGGCATGTAGGGGTTGCATGCACAGGAGACCTGGGTGGACACTGTCCTGGCGCCTGGCGCCAGGCTCATGAACAAAAGTAAACAAGAACATCCATTTAACAGCAAAAAGCTTTTATTATGGACATAGCACTTCAGATGCATTAACCTTGAACATTCCATCCATTAAGCAGGATGCATTAATCTTGAACATTCCATCCATTAAGCAGCCCCAAGTGTATTCTTGGGTGTGGCTGCTAATGGATTGCCTTCGCACGTGCTCACTCTCTAGGAGTGGCAGGGTGTGGCTGGTAAGCCGGCCCTAATGGGCGTGCCCACGATGTCAGCTATATAAGCTTCCCCGATCCTCAAGACAGACGCTTCGTGTTATTCTGCACTTGCAAGCAGTGTAACGCTCACCATCGCCTGAGGTCAGTCTTACCTTTGAAGATCCTGCTTCCTGGATATCCTGCTTCCTGCCAGCATACTTACCAACTGGGGGAAGCTGTTCTTACCTGTACATCTCTTAGGCGAACCAAGTATTCATCTTTACACTTTCCAGAACGCCGAAATCTTCATCTTGGCACCGCAGCAAAACACGCTCCATCGTCGACAGCAGCGCCTGCAAGGAAAAACAGTAGACAAGGTTAGACATCGAAAAAACAGTCAGTTTAAGGTTGCACTTCGCTATACGTCGCGCTTTTCCTTAAACCATCACTTACCTGCTGTCGAACATTGCGGTAGCATCCGCGTCACACAGCTGTATTGAGGCTGCATTCCATCTAAGGGAAGAAAACAGAAGTGAAACATTATTGCAGGCATAAATAGGAGCAACATATAAAGACATTAAACAGAACAAACAGCATCACAAGAGCTCAAGAAAGACTTACCAATCATAAGGAGAAGCATAGTCGCAGCTGGACTGAACTAATCCTTATCAGGGATCAGTGAAGGAACTAGCTCCCATTCGACACGCCCCTGCCAGAAGTAGCAGGACGGAGAGCTTATCTTCCATAATTCACAGGTGAGATTTATGGGCCGGCGTATGCTCACCGAAACCGTACTTCGGAGTGAAGGGTTCGAGAGGTACAACAATCACAGATTGGTGCACTCACACACTGTTATCTCCATGCAGGAGCAGTATCACCACGTAACACCGCTCACAGCTTTTCTACTGATGGAGAGGCCTGAAGGGGCTGATTCAAGTTCAGGGAGGGCTGCAACCGTGCCCCAACGCCTCTGTAGAGACCAGGTGAGCGTAACACCATCAGAGTCAACCTGTTGGAGCTGAGCGCAATCAGACTAGCACTGACGGCCTTTCTGCCCTGGGTACGGGGAACATTTTTCCTGATAAAGATGGACAACACAGTGGCCATGTACTACCCTCAACAAGAGAGGAGGAGTAGGGTCACTACCCCTGTGCAGAGAGGCAATACAACTCTGGTTCCTGCGCAATACAAGAAGGAATCTCTCTATCGGCAGTTCACCTAACCGTAGAGAAGAACATGACGGCAGACGCTCTGAGCAGGCAGAGCACAGTCTCCCACGAGTGGGAACTAGCTCAGGAAGTCCTTCAAGAGATCTTTGCCCTTTGAGGAGCCCCTCAAGTGGATCTGTTTGCGACTGATACCAACCGAAAATGCGAGCAGTATTGCTCAAGGGAATTTCCCCCAAGAGGAGCTCTAGGGGACGTGTTCGTGGTGGACTAGGAATTTCCACTTCTGTACGCGTTCCCTCCAGTCCCCATGATTCCTCATGTAATAAGGGGCTTGAGAAAGTTCAGGAAAACCATGATTCTAATTGCCCCGGATTGGGCCAGAAGAACGTGGTACCCGGACCTTCTGGACATGTCCATCTGCCCTCCAATTCGTCTTCTACAAAGAGAGGATCTTCTCTCACAAGAGGAAGGTCGGGTTCTCCATCCAGAGGTCAAAACCGCGGGGGTTAAGGGCGTGGGGTGTTGGCGGCCCGCTCTTTGCCTTTTTGTCCCTGGAAGGACTCCGTACTACTGGCCATGCCCCCCGCCTACTTCTACTGCTGTCCCTGGCACGAACGGGTGAAGCCCGCGGGGGTTAAGGGCACGGGGTGTTGGTGGCCCGCTCTTTGCCTTTTTGTCCCTGGAGGGACTCCGTACTACTGGCCACGCCCCACGCCTACTTCTAATGCTGTCCTCAGCCCGAACGGGTGAAGCCTGTGGGGGTTAAGAGCGTGGGGTGTTGGCGGCCCGCTCTTTGCCTTTTTGTCCCTGGGGGGACTCCGTACTACTGGCCATGCTCCCCCGCCTACTTCTACTGGTGGCCTGCTAGGGGTTTTTGCGGTGCCGCAGGGAGCTTGACTTGGCCTGACCCTGATTCGCTGGAAGTTTGCAAAAGTTCAGTCAAAAAGTAAGGCCTGGCTGGACTGGATTGGACCCAGACCTCGTGGTGAGTCAGCTATTGTGGTGGGCATCATTGTTGGGGGAGTTGCGCAACAACCATACAATCTCTGAGTGCCCTGGAACTTTTGGAACTTTTCTGTTTCCTCGGAGCGAAACCCAGGGCTTCTCACTATCTGATTTGCATGATGGTTGGCCCTCCTAGGGACCCCACCCCAGGAGCCACGGATAATGGAGAAATCTCGTCCCCTTTTTCCCCCCACCATCTGTTACAATCCACCCTTTTTCGAAACTCCAAGGTCCCCCGGTCCCACAGGCAGATCGCAAGCCCATTGTGGGAAGAAGATTGAAGAGGGGCTTGTTGTGCTCGGCTCCGAGGGTTGCGCGGGGAAACAGAGCATGTAACAGGAGCCTTTGTGGGAGTGGAGCACCTCTGGCCACTGCCTGCGCGATAAAGAATGTCATAGAGGGAACCTCCGGGGAGCCCATTCTTCTACACCCCCTATCTACAGCCTGCTTCCAGGCCCTTTATCACGGACTCCTGGGTCTTGCAGCACCATGCTATCTCCTCCCTCAACCATCAGCGTGGCTTGTCCTGCCTGGGAGGGATCTACTCTTCCTACAAACTTGCTTACTCCCGGTTGGGGCTTTGACTGTGTGGCCTCCGCTGATCTTCTGAACAACCTGGCCAATGGCTGTGAGAGAATCTCAAGGGGCATTTCGAAGCTGGCCCGTGGCCCTGCTGGTGGTCCTGCCCCGGTGCAGCTGAACCTGCAGGTCCCACCCATGGCCTCATTCAGTACTCCCTTTCTGGAACTGGCCCCCCTTCATCCAACTTCTGCCCCAGGTCCCGATTCCCAAGTTCTGCACCAGGCACTAGTGTTTCTCGAGCACACCCATATCTGCCTCCTGTGCCCATGACTCTGGATTTCAGAGGTGTGGGTGCAGATGGTTTGTGGATGGGTATGGGGGTGAAGACCAGCTTTCCACCTTGCTTTGGGAGCCAGAAGATGCCCCGGACTTCCAAACCCCCCAATAAAGGAGAACATTACCCCCCAGCACCACCTTCCTTTGAATCCACTAACCCGCTTAGTTGTCCCTGTCACCTCTTGCTCCCTGAGCTGGCTGAGGTCAAAAACCTTCTTCTTGTCCTGATTAAAGGGTTGTTGGGGATCAAGGGGGAAGGAGGCGTGGGGAGGGGAAGAATGGGTTCTTTAGGGGTCAGTCCAGGGCGATCAACTCTGTTTTTTTTTAAAGCAACACATTCCATGCATCCTGGACTATTCCATGCCTCTGCGGCTGGGCCTCCCCTGTCCTTGAGGAGCCGACCAGAGGCGGCCCTCCCCCCAGCATCTCCCGAACGAAGGGAGACCAGCGAGATCACCAGATGTACAGTCCTGGGGACCGAGCTCTCACCATTGCGGAATCCCGCTAGGAGAGCCCAGGGCACTTCTTTCCCAGTGGGGAGGGAGGTCGGTGCCCCAATCCCTGGTTTGTGTAAGCCTCCGCCTAGGTACAATTCACGTAAAGGTTGTAGTAGCTCTAGGGTGTTCCTTCATAGTGTTCCAAAACTATCCATCGATTCAAGAGAACCAAGGGATGCCCTTCAGAACAAATGCCTCCATTGGTGGCGGACAGTGGGGGAATGTGGGTTTGTGTCCAGGGGCTCTTTGTTGGAGTGTATCAGACGGCCTAACTCCTCTGGAAAGATGGATACTGTCAAATTAGTCTTTGGGGATAGCCAAATGGCACGGGCTGTGTTGGAAAAGTGCAGTGGCCACGGGCAGTCCTGGAAAAGTGGCATCACAGCCGGTCCATCTCCCATTCACCCCCATGTGTGGCACACTGTGGATAGCCCTGGCAACAGCCCACTCTCAGGGGCAAACCTGACCACCTTGGGTCAGAGGCGGTCCAGGAACTACCAGGCGTTAGGGGTGGGTGGGACCTGACCACTGGCCTACTGATCCGTTTGAGGGCCCTCATTATGGGGGCGGTCTTTCTGCAATGTGCTGTTGTCCTCCTTTGCTGTGTTTTTGTTATCATGCACTAGCATCTGTTTTTAGTTTATGACTGTATTTGCAGGATGTACTTTGATGGCCCTTTTCGGCCGAATAAAGTTGTTTGACTGACTGACTGACAAAACACTCAGCCTTCACGCATGGTTTCTGAGAGACTTGTTGGTCTAGGAAAAATTGACACCTCTAACGATGGACGGCAAACGCATTTTGGTGGCCGAAGTCCAACCGTCTCGTGTACGTAACGATAGAAATACAGTTTTCCGAGTTTGACCAATGAACGGCCATTTTGATGAAACAAGGATCGCCATTTTGTTTTCTAACGATTGCTCATTAATTTCTGTTCAAATTGCTTCGCAGCACATTTCTGCTTACACTGCTCGACTATTAACATTGTTTTCTGAACGTGAAAGGACAAGGCCACAAGGCCGCGAGGCTAATAAGAGTTTGTTGAAACACAACGTAGGCAGCTCCGGAGAGGAATGATGGGCTCCCTCCCAAATGTAGCCTTGAAGCAGAGCCGCAGGGCATTTAATCATTTCACAGCTGCCAGCCAGTCTCGTTATATGGTAGAATATGTTAGAATAAAGCAGCTAAAGGCTTGAATTATGCTCTTCTTACGGCCCCCGTTTTCCGAGCCCTGTAGAGCGTGTCGGCTCCCAGGACACGAATAGCACCTCATAGATAGCAAGGTCTGGAATGTGACTCTTCCCCCGTATGTAGCTCGCTTACAAGAACAGAAGCACTGTGTTCTGTTCAACAAAGAAAAGATGTCTCTGCACTTGCAAGGTTGCATATTGTTACTAGAATAGATATTTGAAGGTGTCATATTCGTCGGAAGTGTCCATCATCAAACCGAGTTCAAAGAAACTCAATAAAGGGGGGTGTTAAACATGTCACAGCTGATTGTATGATATGCATTTTGTATATATGTAACTGATGTACGTAATTCACTCTCTTGCGCTCCTCGAGGTCTAGAGATACACGTCGCGGGGCGTGAGACCGAATTGGCCAACTGAGACTATTTGCTTTGCAATAAACCCTAGCTTTGGGAATACAACCTTGTGTCTGGCATATCTATCGTGTGTGGTGACTTGCCTTGTTTCCATAACGCGAGGGATCCCTAGGGGCCCCTTTCAGGCTGAGATATAAGGATTGGGACCTCCCCGGACGACGTAATGGAGATTTTGCTTTTGGCCATAAGGCCAGCAACTAAATCTTTGTACCGATGTCGTTGGAATAAATTCAGTAACTGGTACAAAGACAAGAATGTGGACCCTTTTCATTGCGGCACTCCCATAGTGCTCTCTTTCCTGCTTCATCTAGCATCTGGGTCTCCAGATTGGAACAATAAAGGGATATTTGGCCGCGCTTTCGATCTTCAAGCGCTCCTCTGAGGAGGTCTCATTATTTCAAGATTCCAATCATCCAGTTTCTAAAAGGGCTCACTAATGTGTTCCCGCCAATAAAATTTCACGTCCCGCCCTGGGATTTAATTCTTGTTTTAAAATCTCTAACGAGTATACCTTTCGAGCCTTTACATTCCTGCCCATTAAGGCTCTTGACATTGAAAACTGCCCTTCTTGTAGTGCTAACATCAGCCCTCAGGGTAAGCGAGTTGCAGGCTTTTTCATGTAAACCACCTTATACTACTTTTCATAAAGACAAGGTAATTCTTAAAGTTAAACCACCCTTCTTGACTTTAACCTGTCGCAGAAAATAATACTTCCAACTGTCTACCCTGCCCCTCATTTGGGTAAAGAGGAGGAGAGATTGCACAGACTCGACCCAAAAAGGGCTCTGAGTTTTTATATTACGAGAATGTCAAGATTACGTCAAGATGACCAGCTCTTTGTTGGTTATACTGGTCCCAAATTGGTTCCATGTAATAATGTCCCCTCGAAAATATCGCCATGCAAAAAAATCGCAGAAAAATTGCAATTTTTTGTGGGGACATTATTACATGGAACATGCGGGGGACACCCCCGCAACGCCCAAACCCTTTTTTCATTTTTCATGGGAAGCAGGGGACATCCCTGCAATCCCTGCTGCCCCTGTCCTTATATATATGGTCACCTATATAATGTCGCCATGACCTTTTCCCAGCGACATTATATACAGCGACCATATATATAGGGATATTATTACCTGATACCCCCAAATTGGGATTAGCAGTCACGAAACAAACTATATCCCATTATATTACTCTAGCCATTATGGAGTGTTACAGACAGGCGGGGAAAGATCCACCGGAAGGGATTAGAGCTCATTCCACGAGGGGCATGTCTACTTCCGTGGCTCTTCAGAGGGGAGTCCCCGTGGCCGACATCTGTTCAGCCGCAACCTGGATTTCATTTCACACATTCGTTAAGTATTACTGCTTAGATACATCATCCTCCCAAGAGTGTTTATTCGCCAAAGCAGTACTTCATTCTGTACATGGAAGAAGTTAAATAGTACTCCCACCTCCAGATTTTTTACTGCTTTGGGAGTCTATCATAGATGAGGAATACGTGGGAGGACACAATCCATTCGAAGAACAAGTTACTTATCAACTGTAACGTTCATTCGACTGGATGTTCCTCCGACGTAATCCTCATCGCCCCACCCATCCTTCCCCGTTGTACAATTTACCAGTTTGCTTGTTGCGTTTTCCAAGAGCTTTCCTTCTGGAGCACACCTATTCCTCTACTTAATAATCGAAAAAACAGAACTGAAACCAAGGGGCGCAGCACAAGCTATTTGTACCACGAGTGACATTGGCATGCTACAGCGACCTCCGAGGGACATCGACGCCTCGACCTTGTGCACAGCGCCCTCTGACGACATTCTTTTTCCAAAGCAGCGAAGCTGGGAGATAGGATTATCATAGATGAGGAATACGTGGGAGGAACATCCAGCCGAAAGAACGTTACAGTTGGTAAGTAACAATAGACTGCCATTTTTCCTGCCTGGTAAGCAGCCACATCTTGCATTGATCCTCAGAATCAAATCTTGAAAATCATTACACCTCTTCACATTTTAGTCTTGAATTATTCTAAGCAGCCCCAATTTCTTAACTCTCTTGAAACATCTGCATACGATACAAGCAAAACAAAACATGTTTTTATTGAATTGCTAAGGCTCCTCTACAGGCCCAATATTTTAGTGATAGTTGAATGATTGCAAAACATACACTTCTAATGTTATTCAAATACTCGGGATAGATAGCCGAATCCAGAACATGCATTATATCCTTTTTTAAATTTGTTTTTCTAACATTGTCATGCACATATCTATGTTGATGTGTAGCACTGCAGTCTTGGTAAGGTAATCATTTTGCATTCACTCTAACTTAAAATTGTATGTAATATTTTTTAAACTTTCAGGATACTTTCTTCAAATTTAACTCTGTGGACATAATGGCTTGAATTACTCCCTGGTCTGCAGCATTGAAAAACAATAGCTGAGCCTTTTCTTCGCTTTTGTGTGAATGACTTGGTCTAGTTTCTGTTCTCTCCTGTTGCTGGTGTCTTGCAGTCCAACCACCCATCTGATCCAGCAATTTCCCATTACTGGTACTTTAGGCCAGGGTATAGATATGCTTGGATTTGTTTTGATGAGGATGTGAGGGAATAGTTGCTGGAACTTTCTGTTCTCTCCCTATTCTTCTGTTCCCTTTTTTTGTATGACTTGTCCATTGTGGCAAGGCTGACATAGAGTAATATGACCCACCTCTAAATCTCTTCTGTGTTGATATAACCATTTGTCAGACATATATGATTATTAAGAATTCTATTATTCCACAATGTGTTTGGGAAGTAAGTAGTAGGAAAAAAATCACAATATTCATTGCAGAGGCTGTGATTGGCCAATGGTAAAATGAATTACAAAGTAGCGGCTTATGTTAACATTCTGGGTTCCTTCTACTCGAGTGAATGATCATGTGCTGTGCTCCCCTATTCTTTTAGTAACTCCCAGATTAGTGACATCACAGATTATCTTTTGGATGGAAGATATAAATCGGCAAATGAATAATAGTGCCTTTGCAATAATTTACATTGACCTAACCAATAACTTATATTTATTTAAATTCCCCCCTTTCAGATAACACAACTCTGAATTCAGACGAGCGCAGAGTGACTCGAGTGCTATTTAATTCAGAATGTTTTGAAACCATTTTAAAAATTCAGGAAACGTATATATGTTTTTGTTGATTTAATTTTGTAGAGTGTGTGAAAGGTAAAGTGATCTAGAATGAACACAACCAGAACTACAAGTATAGTAAAGTACACCTTTTGTTTTTAATTTAAGGAGCCCTAACTTTTTACTTTCTCCAATGCACTTATTTACCAGTGTAGAATGACATGCAGTTTTTTTTTTTCAATTTCGGATGTTGATTGTTTGCATTATTTATAGCGTTAACTCAATCTCAACTCCTAGCTTTCTTGAAATGGTTTATTGTCATTCCTCGGCATGTAATGCATTAAAGAAGATGAATCGGATATATTTAAACCATATCCAAAAGCCAATATGTGTTATGCAACTAGAATTGGGAGTTCGTTGTGGGCTTATGTTTCGCTTGCTTTCAGAAGGAAACCTCATTGCTATAAGTGATTCATAATAATGCATTGAGGTGTTTGTTTGAATTATGTGCCTACATTTCTAAATTGTATTTCACTTGGAAAATACAATTATTTTGTACAAGAATATAATGTTACATTACACCGTACATGAAAAAAATCCATTACATGACACAGCCCATTTCTCAAGCGATAGAAGCCGACAAAGAGCCTGGAAGCCCCCTCTTCTCCAGTTGTGACAAAGGCCTTTTCCTGGTTATATGTGGCTCACTGGGAAGTGACTGGGGAGGTCGGGTGCCACCTGAGCCAATGTTTGGTGAGCCTAGTGGCAGAGAGGGTTGAATCCCTCAGTCCCACTCCCATGGTCTGATTCACTTGCCAGGAGCTAGTAACATTGCCACAGACCAGGCAAGTGCTGGGAGTCTGAATCCATTTGAATATATCTGTTCACCAGGGCAGCTTTCTTCTACACCTGCCGACACCCCTGGGAAAACACTACAGGGTAACGAGAAGGCTTCCTCTCGTCAAATGTGGGAGCCTTCTGCCCTTTCGAAAACAGACCTGCAGCTTCAGTGATGGAAAGTGCTTTTCCCTTTAAGGCCCTTTTTTACCCCTTACTAGACACTATTAACATGCAAGGTAGCATTGTTAAATCTTCATTTGAAGCCTCAGGGAAGTCATTTAACAAAACACAATGAATCAGAGTTTCCCATCGACACAATGTTGCAGGTCAGTAACTTTCTGACCAGGCATTGAATCAAAGTGATAAAGAAGGGACCAACGCTTTGTCTATTAGAAGAGTTTCTGTTCTGGTAGTACAATATATCAGGTTTTCCGAGCACATAGACTGTTCAGTGAACCTAAGAGTATACATAATGTGCCCTGTCTGTTCTAGTATTAAAATCATAAGCTGGGGAAGCAGAAGCTCACAGATACATGCTGGCATCCTCAGGTACAGTCAAAGGGACAATTCTAAAATCCAAAATAAGGAACAGGCCACATATTGGCTTGGCCCAACCCCTGAGCACAAATCGCAGCCAGACTCAATAACCTATCACAGGTGCGGACCCTGAGAGCAAAGCACACTTAGAGGGAGGAGGGAACAGACTATAAAAGCAACCCACCCCAGTTGTGTTGTGTTGTTCGCAGACAGAACAGTCAGGAGCCTGGACAGTGCTATAAAGGTGGAAGAAGGAGAGAAAGAGGAAGAGCAGACTTCTATTAGGGAAAAGAAAAATGTGGTGAGATCAGAAGGTAAAATGGTAGTTATAGTAAGAGGATTGGCAGAGGTGGTGGGAGGTAAAGAGAAGGGGGTAAAGAGGGTAGGACCTGGTTTTGAGCAAACAGAGGTAATAATAGCAGATTATGGTAGGGAGGAGGTAAAAGCTGAAGTGGAGTGGAGGGGCAGGGGGTGGTAATGAAACTGGTAGTAGAAGAGTTGGAGCTAAAACTCTTTTGTGGAAGCAGATGGATCACAAGGACATCTTCAGTTGGTGTAAACGAGCTGGTGGTGAGAACATCATAACGATGTGGTAGAGATGAGTTGGTGGCAAGAAGAGCAATGCAGGGTAATAGAAAGGAGGGGAATCTGTAGAAAAAACAATAAAAAAATCTGAAAGAGAAATCACTGAATTTTTTTGGCCAAAAAACTTGTATATGTATAGTAAATAATAGGTGGGGGTGGGGTAAGGATAGAAGTTAGGGTGGCGGGGGCGGAGAGAGTGAGGGGGAATTGCGAGGGGTCTCCCCCGCATAATCTTTCTTTTGAAGTAGAAAAAGCAAAAAGTAATTTTTGTTTTTCAGTCAAAAAATTAGGTCATTTCTCCATTCATTTTTTTTCATTCGAAATGTTCACGGATATCCAAGTGGAGGTGGTGTTATAAGAGGAGAAATGGCTAGTAGAGATGAGTTGGTCGCGTGAAAAGGAGTGCACGACTGTAGAGAAGAGGCAAAAGTGTTACTTAGAGACTTGAAGGTTGAAGAAGATGAGGTAATCCATCACTGACACAGAGGAGGTTTGAGTGAAGAATATCAGAGAGAAGATGGAGAATATTATAGTGAGGAAAATCTGTCTTACATTGACTAGAGGTTGGGGAGGAAGCAGAGAGTCTTAAAGTTGAGACTGGACCTTTATCGAGGAGCTTCTAACTGAAGCAAAGAATTGAGAAGAGGCTAGTCAGAAAGAGCAGGAAGGTCATGTAAGGCCAGTTCAGACGCTAGGTAGGCTGAGGGTTTTGGGGATGTTTCCTTCTGATATTAGGGACCTTAGTGGTAGTTCAGAGCAGTGGTCTGTCCAGACTCTTTTTGACTGGGGTGGCCCAAGTGGGGCACTGACTTTAGCAGGGGTGGCATGAAGTATGAGCGAAGTGAGATAATGATCATAATTTAGGATAATGGGGTGGCACTTGGGATGGCCAATCATATAGCACCTGCCGCCCCAGGCCACCCCCCGGACACACCTATGGTTCAGAGTGGGACGGGAAAGAACAAGAGGTTCTCTGAGAGTAATAAGAAGTGAACCTTCTGCCTCTCTCTCCTGACTGACCCCTAGACCATTTGTCAGGAGACCTGAAAGAACTTACATAACATCAGATTCTTGGTAAGCCATGTGATATAGGACCTTGGAAAATCCATATCAGGGCTCTCTTGAATAGGGGATACTCTTTTGCCCACAACACGCGGTAGGGTTGGCATATACCCTTTAAAACCTATGGACATAAACCCCTGGGCTACTGTAAAGCCTAGAACAGTTTCCATGTCTCTGTGCTTAAAGGGTATTTATTAGGAACTGTGATATTTTTTGTTTCATTTTGTGGGCACCAATTCACATTGGCAAAAAAGAAAAGTAGTTCAAAACGTAGAACAATTCTTAAAAATAACCGCTGCGTACTGACACATTTTTATACAAAAGATTCACTGGCGCATTTTTTTCTCACCCTGTCAGTGCACGGCATCTGGAGGGGAAGAAGCCTCAGAAATCTCACCTGCCAGCATATTGGGCTCACCTGCTTCTGCAAAATCCTCTTGTGATTTCTATTTGTTTGGATACTGTGATGGGTAATGCTATAGAGAGGAAAGTTGTTACTTATATCCTGTGATCTGCTGGGCGACGGCGAAGAAGGGCATCTAACTTGGGCAAGCGGATTGTCGGGAGATTGCCGGCCGCCCGCAGCAACCCAAAGCAGCCACAGAATGAGAGAACAAAAGGATGCAGTAACCGGAGCGGCAGAGAAACGAAAATGCTCAGGTTACAGGTGTTGTGCACTCTTAGTTTGGTACACAGCCACTTGCCCTCCTAAACTGGGCACGCCTTGATCACTTGACCTCTTGCCCCCTCTGCTATTCTGACCGGAGCCCCTAGAGCCAGTAACAGTCCCGACTAATTCCGATTCTAACAGGGAGTGCATCGCGCAGCCTGCACGTAGAGTCGGATATGGTTGGCAATCTGTAAACTGCGATAGGGGAGTGGTGGCGGCCCATGTTCTTCTTGTGTGAAGTGTGAGCTTGCCCTGGGAGTGTGTGTCGAGTGACTATGACAGACTTCAGAAAAGCCAGATATGGCATACGCAGTTCTACAGCTGCGAGGGGGAAGCGGGGAGTAGCCCGATCACTTTGGCCCGAAAACAGAACATTTTCCCATGTGCAAAAAGAGGAAAAGAAACCCAATCATCTCCACCCGGCAGTCCAACATTATGGGCCTCATTCCGAGGTTCGCGTTAAATTTCTGACTTTACCGGCATGGCGGAAATACCGTATCCGCGTTGATAGCAGGGCGTAATTAGCACCATATTCCGACCTCGCGGGCACAAGCTTTCCGCCATGCCGGTAAACCCCCTAGCGCCATACCGGTAAAGGGCGCGTCAAACCCCTTACCGACAACAACCGAGACGTAACTAACACCATCGCCCTCCACGTAGTGCGTAAATAGCGGTGCCCGTAATTAACGATGACCGTAAATAACGGGCACCGGTAAAAACCGTAGACGGAAATTACGTCATCGAACAGGAACGGGAAGCATCATGGCGGCCATCTTTAAAATCACAATCCATTGCAATCCTCTCCATACAGGACTCATGGGCATATTGTGATAGGCAAAATAGACTCCAGAGACCAGCATCATGCCAAAAGCATTAAAAAAGGGTGCTGCGCGCATCAGGAAGGAGAAATTCTCCCAGGATGAGCTCCAGGTACTCGTCGATACTCTGCATGAACATGCTGAGATTGTTTTCAGCAGCGACATGCGCAGGCCCACCATCCTCAGGAAGAAGGAGATATGGGAGCTGGTCTCGCAGAGGGTGAGCGCTGTCGGAAACCCCCCCCGCAGCACGACGCATTGCCGCAAACGCTGGGATGACCTCCGTCTGAGGGTGCGGGCCATCCTCTCAGCAAACCGCAATCTGGCCCTAGAGACAGGAGGAGGCCCAGCCTCACCCATAAAAATGATGCCCTGGGAGGAAACATGTGCGGAGATGATGGGCACAGAAGCCATCGAAGGTGTTGGCGATATGGATTGCGGTGATCCTTCATCAGCTGACGCAGGTGAGTGCCATGAGTGTAAACAGTACATGCATCCCTAATGCAAGTCATCGCCAAGGGCTGGTCAAGCAGTCACATCATGTTTGGGTAAACCCCCCCCCCCTCCAATGATGCCGTAACAACTGGGACCCAGGATGATGTCAGGTGCAAGGCTGACACCCATATTGGGCATGCCACACAAAAAGCTGGTCAATGTCAGTCACCACAGTACTCCGCCAACATGAGTGACCCTGCCGACAGAATGCTTTTCCCATCCAAGCAAAGATCACAGTCCCACTCAGCACCCAAATGTCACCAAAACGCTGCTATCCCATCGTAATACCATTGTCTGGAAGTAATTCTGACCCCCAGATCATTGCTCATGCCGTCTCTCTCTTGCCCCCCACAGGCACCGGTCATGAAAGTGAGGACCAGGAAGGCCCCTGGACAAGTACCTCCCGGGGCACAGGCAGGGGACAGCGCACACCTGCAAGCAGGAAGAAGGCACATGCCACACCACCTGCCCCAGCAACCCCCATGGAGGGTACACAACCCCCATCCGCGGCCCTGGACATGCCTGCAGTTCTGCGGGACACATGCCCCACGCTGCACCATGAGGAATCGAGTGCGTCAGGGGAGAATGCTGCCATGTGCATCCTCGATGTGCCAGGCAGCACATCACCAAACACCATTCACAACGTGGAGGAGCCCAATGACTATGTACAGAGCCCAGACACTCCCTTGTACAGCCAGGTTGCCCATAGCGACCCTGGGTCGAGTGACGGCCCAGGGCTCACAGGCGAAGGGGATACACCTGTCTGTCATGAGCCCACTCCCCCTGCAGGAAGTCCTGAAAGTCCTGCAGGCACAACAACACGAAGCCTGCCGACCACATCGCCCACATTGGCTGCAGAAACAGTGCGCTGCCAGCACCTCACGGGCATGATAGAGGAGTTTCTCCGGGACAACCGGGATTCAGGGTTGGTGCTTCATAATGACCTTCAGGCTCTGGGCGAGATCATCAGTACCAGCACAAACCGCATCTGTGAGATGCTTGGCAGGATTGCTGATGCCCTGGAGGCAGCACCCCCCAGACCACAGCCCCAGGAGGATGTGCCACCCTCCCAGAGCTCCTCCACGCAGACCAGCCCGGTCCGTAGGTCACTGCGCACGATGCGCCGGAATGGAAGGGATGCCCCAGGCTCTGGCAGTGCCCATTGACCGTGCAGCCACACACATGTGGCCAATGCTGCACTGATGGGAACATTGTGGGGTTGTTGTGGGGGGAGGGTGAGGGGGTTGAGGGTGTGTGTGGGAGTTGGGGGGAGGGTGAGGGGGGTGAGGGTGTGTGTGGGAGTTGGGGGGGAGGGTGAGGGGGTTGAGGGTGTGTGTGGGAGTTGGGGGGAGGGGGAGGGGGTTGAGGGTGTGTGTGGGAGTTGGGGGGGAGTGGGAGGGGGTGAGGGTGAAGGATCTGTTGTACACGTTTGGACATCATCATACAATACACAGTTTGGTCTATCCTACAATACAGAGTGGACATTCATTATTGTGCATGTGTCTTTTAATGTCTCACAGTGCATGTAGTACATGTATCCCCACACCCAGTGCCCAATGCCCTGTCATCCTCACCCCCTCAGCTGACTTGTGATTCAGAAATATTGCTCGATCAATGCTTGACGCACCGAACGTCCCTCCCGTGCATCGGCACCGTGTTGCTGTCCTGCCATTCCTTCCTCCACCTCCTCCTCCTCTGGTGGTAGCAGTCCCACGTCAGGGGGCAGTGGCACGTTCTGACGGATGCACATGTTGTGCAGCATTACACATGCCATGGTGATCTTGGACACCTTCTCGTGGCTGTAGATGAGGGCCCCAGCTGACCGGCTGAGGCAACAGAATCGTGCCTTCAGAAGGCCGAAGGCCTGCTCTATGACCACCCGTGTACGGGTATGAGATCTATTATAGTCCTCCTCGTGCCTGTTTTGGGGGTTGCGGACCGGGGTCATGAGCCACGGTTTCAAAGGGTAGCCAGCATCACCTGCATGAGAGTGGAATGAAGGTAAGTGTTAGTACATTCATGGTGGAGAACTGTGCTAGTCTTACATTGCAGCGGGTGATGACTGGCCATGCACACATGTCCCTGGATACAGTCAACCCATTACTGGTCCGGCCATGTGTGCTGGCCAATGGAATGATGGAGGGGGTAGCTTCTCCCTGATGGGTCATGGTGCGCACTCATGTCTTGTTGCATGTGCATCGTTTATGCATGCAGCAGTGTTGGACTGCATTCATTGATGACTTGCGTAAGACCTGCTGTAAGGGTGTGTTGGTAGTAGTTGGTAGCATACCCTTCATTCAGCACTGATCCCTATCATGGTGATTGGCAGCTATCCTATGGAGGTGCCGAACCAGTCACACGCAGTAGGATCCCTGTTAGACTAACCTCTATGCACTCCCATGGATGACTGTCCTTTGTGTTGAGATGCAGGAGTCAGCGACATGGTGCTATTGCACTGCATGGTGCACGATGACCTTACGGTGTGTAAGTGTTACACCTCGCCCTCGGCCGTGCCGCGTTTCCCGGGTTCTGCCTCGTTGCTCTCGTATGAGCAAGAACAATTGGGGAATTCCGGTTAAAACCAAAATAAGGGACAGGAAAGTGATCGCCCTTCATAAAGGGTTACGGCGCCGGCACGGGCCCTTCTTATCGCGCTGGCAGCTGCCATGGCAAATTTCTACACGAACTACAGTATCCAGAAAACCTGTTACGTTGTAGTTCTCGGCGTTTAGAGGGGAGCCTCATTTTCAAACGATACGCCTCTTGTTGTTATTTATTCCACAGCGGCATACAGAACGCTGCTTCTGTTTAAAGTTACAACCGGCATACTTTCCGAAGTGCCCTCCCGGTATCTTGAATTGTGAAGTCCTTGTTTTTCCCGTGTACCGACCCTGCCTGCACACGGACTCCTTCTTCTGAATCCCCGAATGAACTGTTTTCTGACCACCCGTGTACCAGACCCCTTGCCTGCTTTCGGAACTCTTGGACACTGATTCTGCCGTTTCGTGACCGCTCGTGTACCAGACCCCTGCCTGCTTCCTGGACTCTGAGACAGTAACTACTCCGGTAAGAAAAACACTAATTGGAACACCATTTTCTGTGGAATTCGACTTCATTCCTAAGTGCATCTTTTGAACGCTTTGCTGTGGTGCACCATCCCGAAACCAGTGCGACCCTCGTTCCGTTCGGGGATAGCTACCTTACTAACCTCCCTCTTTTTTATTTTATACTTTCGTTGTTTTCCAGGACTCTTACTTCAATCCTATTTCCATCAGGGGTAAAGTATAGTTTTCCTTGGTTTTTCCATACTGCAGAATTATACGTTAGCCATATACTAAGACCTCTACTTTATAGGTTACTCCGGTTCCTTTGGCTTAAGGGGAGATTAAACCAGGTACTACTAAAGGGAAATAGTCTTGGGAATAAACCAGTTTCATTATTGGCAGATTATTAACTTGTTATCCTTTCCTTTACAGCCTGGGTTTGAGACGGTCTGTTCTCCCCGCTTTTTTGATCGATCGGTCCCCTTGTCTGTACAGTTCAGCAAGTGGTCATATCGGTTTAAAGAGCTCATTCTCTCACAGAGAGGAGGCTTGGGTAGGAGGCTCCAACCCTAGCTCCTTCAAGCAACTCCCCAGCAATAGAGGTCCGGCCTGTTTACGCACTCTCCATATCGGTGAGTAACAGTAAGGTCCACCGATGTGTGGTGCATGTGTCGTGGTCTTTGGCCAGGGTAACTGTTTGTCAGGTACCATTAGGTGTTGGCTCGTATTCACAACTGTGTGGTTAGGTGGTAATGTGGCGTGCCACTTGTCATGGGGCACAGTGTTCTGTGAGGTGCACAACGTACAATGGATTTGACATTCCCTCCTGGGTGGAGTATGCACCCCCCCCCCCACTTTCCCTCCCGGGTGGAGTATGCATCCCCCCCACTTTCCCTCCGGGGTGGAGTATGCAGCCCCCCCACTTTCCCTCCCGGGTGGAGTATGCACCGCCCCCCACTTTCCCTCCCGGGTGGAGTATGCATCTCCCCCACCCCCTTTCACAGTGGGGTATGCTGACAACCTACTCAGAGCCCCAATGCACTGCCATGGCCCATTACGGTTACTCACCAAGCAGCCAGGTACGTTGTCCGGCATGTCGGTCCATGTAGCCTGGTAGTGTTGAGTTCCGCAGGACCAAGGAGTCATGAGTTGATCCGGGGTACCGAGCATTGCATTGTGTGATGGCTTTACTGGCATTACACACCATCTGGACGTTGATGGAGTGGTATTGCTTGCGGTTGCGATACGGCACCTCCATGGCATGAGGAACCACCAATTCTATGTGGGTGCAGTCGAGGGCACCTATGCAATTTGGCATGCCTGCAAGTGCATGGAAGGCAGCTTTGGTATCATATATCTCCTGTGGAGTCCGGGGGAGGCATATGTAGTCCCTTCTGTGCTTGAGGAGGGCATCCAGCACTTGGTTGAGTATCCGGGAAAATATTGGCTGTGAAATGCCATGCATGTGCCCCACTGTATGCTGGTAGGTGCCTGTGGCAAGGAAGTGGAGCACGGACACTACCTTTAGTAGAGGGGGGATGGCAGTGCTGATTTCTATGAGGCTCACTATGTCGGTATGTATCAGGGCCACTATGGTGGTTATGGTGTCCCAGTCAAGCCGGTACAGGGCGTGGATCTGCTCTGGTGTGAGGTTGAAGGGGGTGGCTCTGATGCGGGGAATTGGGGGCTGCCGGCGTGGTAATGGTGGCTGCACCGGTAGGGCATGCTGGCCCTGTCTCACCCTCCTTCTCCTCCTGTGTATCCTCTGTGGTGGGGGCTGTGGTTGCTGTGGTTGCTGTTGTTGCTGTTGTCGTAGTTGCTGCCTTGCAAGCAGGGCCTCCAGCTCCAGGAATGCTGCTACAATTGGTATCATTTTGGTGTGGGAGGGGGTGTTGTGTGTGGGTGTGCTCCTTTTGTGCTGTGCCAGACTCTATTGCCTCCACCTGTGCTGATTGGGTGCACCTGTTCCTCTTCCAAACACTGATCAGGTTTGTTAACACCTTCCCCGCGATGCCGGTATTAACGCCATGGCGGTAAGGTACTTTGCGCCCTTGTGGAGGTCGTTATTTCCATGTTCGGTTTGCTTGGAATCGGAGATGGTTTACGCCTTCCTGTTATTTCCGCGATGGTGTGTCGGGCTCGCGACACTGGTCCGCTATTTACGCCATCGTAGTTTACGGTGGCGTAAATAACGGTGTGGCGGGTCAGAATGGGCCGTAACGGTAAAGGAAGTCGTTATTCCTTTACCGGCCTCGTTTTTCCCTGAACGCCGGACTCGGAATGACCCCCTATGTGTTTTTTCAATAAAGCACTGACAGCATTGCCTAACCACAAATAAGTCTCTGGTTGTCTTACTACCATAGAGACTGAAGTGTGGGAGTCTCTTGACCTACCTATCAGGGGAGCCGATTTATGAATTTTGGGGGGGGGGGGGTTGTGGGCAAATACAGGAAGTGACATCACTTCCTGCATGTAGTCGCCCACCTGGTGCAACGGCGTGCGGGGGGGGAGTGGGGACGCACGCAGCGCAGAACAGTGGAAAAATTTCCTATTATGCACTGCATTTACTAAAGTCAAGTAAGACCCTAATCCACCGCTCTATAATCATCCAGGTTGTAGTAGCCCTCCCTCAAAAGGCAGAGCAACACAACTAGGATGGGAGAGTGAAATGCTTGCTAAACAGAAGGTACAGCTGCAAGGTGGAGTACCACCACCACCAAAAAAATTCCCAATTCAAGGGAAACGAGAAGTAAAGACGTTTCCCGATTAAAAACTACCAAGCAAGACGTGTGTGGTGCCATAGTTCAGTAAAACATCAACAATTCAAACTTACAATTGTGCTGCTGTAGATTGGCCAGCCACAAGTGACATTTGCTAAGATGTTACCTCTGGGTAACCAGATAGAGTTAGGGATGTAGCTTAATCTTAAACCTTTCAGTGGACACATCAGATGTTCTGCTGAAGTATAATGCAATCCTCGCTGAAGTATAATGCAATCAAGTGTGGTTTCAGACTTGGGGGGGGGGGGGAGTGTTAACTGCTTTTAACATTGTAGTTTACCAGAAATTCTGGTAAAGTAGTGTACAATGTTAAAAAGCAGTTACCCAGGCTCACCCTTCACCCAAGTGATGTTTGGGACTGATGGAAGCACTCGCGTCTAAATGTTGTAGCCATGGTTGTCTCCATGTTTTAAAAACTCCCACTTTCCTGGTTTTCAACATTCATTGAAAACACCCCTTATTGCTACTGATATAATAAGAATGTTTTACCAGACCTGCCCACAGCCACTCAATTTATAAGCACTATGGTGTCCTTCACTGAAGTCCTGTTAAAACAAGCCTTGGCAAAGCCAACAGTTTTGACTTGTATGTAGGTACTAGGCATTTGCCAGGCACTGCACTTATATGCCCAGGTAGCCGCACCATTTGCACCTGCTACCATCAATGGCCAGTTTATACCACTACAGCAGTGCCTGGCAAATGCCTTTCCCATGTCTACAAAAAGGCCCAAACCATTGGCATTGCCAATGCTTGTTTCTTTTGTTTTCGTGGTATGGTGCCAAATCTGTCAGGGCACCTGGAGCTGCTGTTTTGAGCTGCCCCACATTCGTTTGTTGATTTCTTTTTATGCATGCTGTCTTAGAAGTCAACCCCTCCTGCAGGGCTATACACATTTCGTGAACACAAGGCTGCGGGGGGGGGGGGGGCGAAGGGGTTGGTGGGAGGACGGTTGATTGAGAACGGTTAGAATCTGGAGTGGGGGCGGCAATCTGACAGTTTTCCTAGGGTGGCAAAATTCCTTGCACCGACCCTGGGCCCTGGTACTCGCACCATTTTGCACCTGCCACAATCAATGGCCAGTTAATACCACTATGGCTGTGCCTGAAAGTGCCTTTCCCCTGCCTGCACAAAAGCCCAAACGGTTGGCATTGCCAATGCTTGTTTGAGGTTACTGTAGATGGATGAAGAGAGAATTAAAGTGTGCAAAATAAAAAACGGCATTCACCGAAATATTCCAAATTGCGAACACTTGAGCAGTTCCACACCATTGCTGCCACCCAGGCCCGTTTCTTGGCCCGGGTGATGTGTGCCCCCACTGTGTCCCAATGTGTGCCCCCACTGGTCCCCGTGCCACAATGTGTGCCCCCACTGGTCCCCATGTCCCACTGTGTCCCAATGTGTGCCCCCACTGGTTCCTGTGTCCCAATGTGTGCCCCCACTGGTCCCTGTGTCCCAATGTTGTGCCCCCACTGGTCCCCGTGTCCCAATGTTGTGCCCCCACTGGTCCCCATGTCCCACTGTTGTGCCCTCACTGGTCCCTGTGTCCCAATGTTGTGCCCCCACTGGTCCCCTTCCCCCAATGTGTGCCCCCACTGGTCCCTGTGTCCCAATGTGTGCCCCTACTGGTCCCTGTGTCCCAATGTTGTGCAGTTTTATATTGAGTTTGGGAGTGGCGCGTGGGGTGCGGTGGGAGTGCGGTGCGGTGGGAGTGGGGCGCGAGGTGGTGGGGTGCATTCCTAGCGTTTCACCCTGGGAACCAAATAGGCTAGAAACTACCCTGCTGCAACCACCCATAGTGCGACAGAGGCTGGGCCTTTTTGGGGCCCCAGGCTCCATTAGGAGCCTATTCATGAAGAAAATAAAAAGCACACACCTTCTTTTGTCTTCATAAATAGGCTGTCAATGGAGCCCCAGGCCTCACAAAGGCCTGGCCTCTGTTGCACTAAGCATGTGTGGCAGGGGCAGTGTATCAGGCTGCTGCTTGTTGATGAAGCAACAGCCCGATCCTTTGGTAATTTATCCTCTTTTTTTTTCTTTTCAAACTGTGGATGCGCGCCCCCCTGGGCATGAGGCTGTGGCCCACGAGAGGGGCGAGCCCCACAGTTTGAATACCGCTGCGCTAAGCCCTCCCCTCCAGGACCATACACCAATATGAGTCCTAGAGGGGAGGGCTTAATCGGGCATGTTCGCACTTTTACCCGGCCTGAAAGAAGTGATGCAGTATCGATGGAAAGGGCCATTGATGCTGCATCACTTCTCTCCGGCCGGGGGGGGGGCTCAGTGTTAGGAAAGATTTCTTAATTGTGGGTAATTTTTCCTTCCATGTGGCAACCCCTAAACTTTTTGCTGTTGTTTTCACCATGATCTAGACTTTGCCAGAGAAGTGCAGCCTTCTGCCGCACTCCTCTGGGCTTTCGCTCCATTCTTACGGGGAAACTGACATGCCCTTAAGACAGTCAGTACCGGGAAACGCTGTTTTCCGTAGTTTCTTTATCATGTTGCGGCTTTCGTGCAAGAGGGCACTGTAAGCTAAGTTACTGCTCTCTTGGGTCTCTAGCCTTCTACAGGCCCTAGATATTCTTTTTGGATTGTAACTGATCGGTGCAAGTGAATCACGGACGGGAATAGTGGCAGCGATCGTTTCTTGTGTTTTTGAGCTCCTTTTGGCGTTTTAAGTGCGTTTCTCGTGCTTAGCCCAAAATGGTGGCCTGGCTCCCAAAATGGCCAGACCACGAGGCTCCTTTGTCCTGTCCGCTGACCATCTTGCCCCCTTCACCTTCCCCAGGTCGAGCCGACCCGGGGCCTTCCTTATTTAGGCATATACTTTCCTGCGAAACACTGATGCTTTCGCGGGCTTCTACAGGCCTTGTGTGTGCCTCCAGGATGTGGGCTGGGATGTCTGGTCCCAATACACATCCTGGGTGCCAGAGAGTCTAGGGTAGTGTGAATGCCTGGGACCACCGTGGTCCATGATAGGTCCACGTATGGTGTGAGTGTTTTATGAGCGGATCTCCCATTGTGTCCCCTCCATTTTGGCACGAAGGGAACCGTGGATAAGAGGGGGCTGGAAACGCCACTACCATGTCGATCTCCTGAGTTCTCACGAACAAAGGAATACAGGAGCCAAGTATCCTGCAACCACGAGGCTGAACCGAGGAATCGCTGGTGACCCGCTGAAGGACTGCTCCTCTGCACTGCTGTCGCCCTGTGAAACCCTTTCTACCTCTGATCGAACCAGAAGGCCTGTACTGGTACTTTGACCCTTGGAATAGCGGGGACAGCTATTCTCGGCATCTTCACCATCCCCTGCACGTAAGCCTTCGGAAGTGTCTCTGGGCCATCCAGCAGACTGACCAGCCTACCCAGGAGTCTTGCTCTGTAACCGCTGCCAGGTTGTGTAGTATTTCGAGTCCTTGTCACTCTCACACGATTCGTACACTTGGCATTCCCAGGTCTGAAGTGAGTAGTGTACATTTGGCTGAGATACACACGGCCGCTCCGTTGCCCTGCTGTGGTAACAAACTGTGCGGGTTCACTTCGTTTGGGACATCTTTAACACAACTCTGCTGCTGCAGAATCTACAGGACGACGAGACGTCCCCTGCTCCCCTGAACCTGCCAGCACTGAAACTGACGTGGAGAAGCCTGGGTCTGCTTGCATCGGGGACCGGTGAGTAGCATAGCGAGGAACTGGTCGCCCTCCTGCAGGAGCCCATAGCTTTTCCCCGCTGTGTCAAACAGCACGCCTTTCCGTACTCGCGCTCTGCTTCTGCCCACAGTGGAGGCTGCGCTTGAGTCGCGGAACTCTGTTCTTCTTCATTTGTGCACCAAACTGAAACGCCTGATTCCCTCGAAGAGACTCCCCCTTTTGCCCGTTGGCACCAGGGTGTGCAGGTACTTTTGAGCACAAGGCTCCACTCTTCATAGGGCTTGGACTTCCTTTTAGATAGGTGCCTCTGAAGGCGGACTGGGTCTAATCATTATTTCGCACTGCCTGTTTTCCTCCCCTTCCAGGTGGACTACACATTTCGTGCATCTAACGCTTTAGACTCGTTTGTATTTGTATATATATTGTATTGGTTTGGTATGTGTTGGTTTACTAGAGTTTTATTGTGATTTCTCGCTACGGTCATTGTTGCAAAGGCCTTGGAATAAATGTGTATATATTTTTAATATAACACCTGTTTGGAGTAGTTTGTAAGTGTCCTTGCTTTGTGTGCTCATTGCGGGCTTTCAGTCACCCTCACCCCTCTTGAGACCTAGTCTTGACTGCCGCGATCGCTACCCTGATTGGTCTGGCTTGTCCAGAGGTTACCCTGTTCCAAGTAATTAGGTTGGCCTTCTGAACTTCTGCGCCGCCAAGACAGAGTTCAGAAATCCGTCTTAACAAATTGGTGTACAGCGGTGGGATACGACTGAAGGTATCCAGTGTTGCGCACGAACTAAGGCATTTCAAGTTATTCCTACCAGGACACCTAGTGAATTGTTATAGTATAACTTTAAAAAGGCCATAGTCCTATCCAAAGGTATGGAAACAAATACCTTGTTAACTTTAAATGCTTCCAAATCCGAAACATTGAAAATTATGTGTGCGGAGAGAGGTGTTTCCTCTCAAGGCACCAAATTGGATATGATCCAAAGAATCGTGGCGTGGCAAGAAGCACAGCTTGACGCTATAACTTCTGAGGACAGTGCAGAAGGAGGTGGGGCTGCTCTCACTGGTAGAACCGACGGTTCTGCCGCTGCACTGATCCACCGCGACCACGAGGACAGGGAGGATGAGATGTCTAATGTTTCCTCTGCCTGTGTTGATGGGGAGGCTATGCTTGAATTCAAGAAGCAAGAACTGCGGTTTAGGCAGAAGGAGCTTGAGTTCAGCATAGCCAAACTACAAATCGAACAGGCAGAAAAACAGAAAGACAGGGATCACTAGCTGGAACTGGCCAAGCTTCAGGTTGCAAATGGGTCCAAGGGTCCTGGACATGGGTCTGGGGCCTCCTCTCATCCACGGTTTCCGAAAGATCTGCTCAGTGTGTATGAGGAAAGGAATGACATTATGGACTGGCTGAATAAGTTTGAGTGTGCATGTGAAGTTCAAGAAGTTGACAATGCTGATAAGATTGCCTGGTTACTCAGCAGACTGCCCCATTCTGGCTGTAGTGCTATTATGGAAATGTCGAAGGCTGAGCGAGCTGATTTCGCAATGTCAAAGCAAACTCTCATTTTAAAGTTTGGAAAGACTCCTGCCCAATATTTTAAACGATTCCGAGAGTACAAGAAAAAAGAAGGTGGTACTTGGGTATCTTATGTAACCGAATCCTTAAAAAACTTAACTGGCCGGGTCGAAGGTTATAAGGTTTCTACCCTTGAAGGCATGATAAATCTTGTCATGCTGGAACACATTTTTGCATCTTCTTCCCCGGAGCTTAAGCAGCATTTGGCCGATTCGAAGGAGATAAATCCTAAGAAGCTGGCCATTGCAGCAGACTTATGGGTGTCACATCGAGTGTCCCATAAGGACAAAACTCATCCTGGTAAGCAGGAGGAATAGAAAAAGTCCAAAGATAAGGAGGGTGGAGAATCTGATAAACTCTTCTTCTCAAAAGGGCCACAAAAAGAAAAATAAGGGTAAGACACAAGAGAACTCACAGGGTAGTGGAGGTCAGCCTCCGAAACAGAACTCTGGTTACAATAAGCCTCCCTATGTAAGCAGACCCAATGGATCTTGTTTTGCTTGTGGAGCAACTGACCACGTGAAGGGAGATCCCCGGTGTAAGGTTAAACGTTTGGGGGTCCACTCCGCTAATCTGGCCTTCTCCTCCTACGAGGAAGAATCGATTACAGGAGCATCCTTCTCCTCAGACTCCTTCCCCAGTGGGATAGAAGCTGAGGTAGTTTTAGTTTCCCTGGGTTCCTGGGAGCCTAAAGTCGCAGAGGCTTATGCTAGGATTCCAGATAATACCAAGCACTACTTTAAAGAGTGTGCTGATCAATGGAGTAGATACTCCAGCTCTTAGGGATAGTGGGTGCAGTTGAACTGTAGTGGATTCTACCTTGGTATACTCAGAGGAAGTTGCTAGAGCTACTCTGATGCCCACTAAGTTGGCTGACGGCCCACTCCGCATGTTTCCAGTAATACCTGTAAATCTTACTTTAAATGGTACAGCAGTCAGGATTCCAGTGAGCATTCAGAGAAACGTCCCAGGAAAGGTCTTGTTAGGCAATGATATCAGAGCTTTAGGGCTCGTAGGAGACACTGCCGACAGACCCTGCACACGGTCTCAAACACGGGCAGCAGTGGCCAAGACCAATGCGCCGCCCCAGCCGAAGGGGAAACCCAAGGCGAAAGGAGTAAACAAGTCAAGACGAGGGAAAGAGAACATTCCCCCGAGCTCGCCTACCACTGCGGTGGAGGAAGTTGGTCAATCGCCCGGGCCTGACGAGGAGGTGGCGATGCCTGAAGTATTTGACCCCAACGACCATCCTGAACTAAAAGACTTGTTAGTAGAAGGTGGTCCTGACAGGGAAGAATTCAGTAAAGGCTAACGTGAGTGCCCATCTCTGGAAGGCCTAAGGAGACAGGCCTGCTCCCAGCTTGAGGGTGAACCTCCTGGGACGCATTGGATTTATTGGGAAGGTGGACTCCTGTACAGTGAGCCCACAGAGTCTACAGAAGGAGACCATAGGAGGTTGGTGGTTCCCCTTGCTGTAAGACCCTTCCTCCTACAGTTGGCGCATGAAGTGCCCCTTGCTGGTCACCTTGGTATTAAGAGGACCAAGCAAAGGTTATCCATGCACTTCTACTGGCCCAAGATGGGGGTGCAAGTAGAAAGTCACTGCAGGAGTTGTGCCTCCTGCCAGTTATCTGGTAAGGTTGGCTCGACAATCCAAGCTCCATTGGTACCACTCCCAGTTGTGGGAATACCATTCGAAAGGATAGGGATCAACATCGTTGGTCCCCTTGACCTGCAAACATCCTTAGGCAATAGGTTTATCCTGGTGCTGGTCGACCATGCAACCAGATATCCTGAGGCCATCCCATTGAAAACTGTAACTGCCAAGTCAGTTGCAAAAGCGTTACTTGGCATATTTACTAGGGTTGGCTTACCTAAAGAAGTTGTGTCGGATCGTGACAGCAACTTTATGTCGAAGTATATGTAGGCTATGTGGAAAGAATGTGGGGTCACCTACAAGTTCTCTTCTGCATACCACCCCCAGACCAATGGTCTGGTGGAACGTTTCAACAGAACGTTAAAGAGCATGATTGGGGCTCTGGAAGAACCTCAGAGAAGAAAATGGGATCTTCTTTTACCATGCTTACTGTTTGCCTACCGAGATGTACCACAGGAGGGTGTTGGCTTCAGCCCCTTCGAACTTCTGTTCGGTCATCCTGTACGGGGACCCTTAGCCATAGTCAAAGAGGGGTGGGAGATGCCCACTCCCCCTGTTACTACCAACGTAGTAGATTATGTGCTGGGGCTCAGAAAACGGATGGTACTTCTGATGGGCTTGGCTAGTGATAAATTGAAGGCAGGACAAGCGCTGGTGAAACATTGGTACGACCAGAAAGCTTCCCTCATCAACTTTACACCTGGTCAGCAAGTCCTGATCATGAATCCCATAAGGCCTCGAGCTTTACAGGACAAATGGTCAGACCCTTACACAGTGGTGGAGCCCCTGGGAGAGGTTAACTATTTAGTGGACCTTGGAAGTCTGAACCTCTCCCCGACCTGCTCCAAAGCGGTCCTTCAGATAGCTCCTTTGAGGGTGTCCGAGTGGCCCCTCACCTGACTTCTGATCAGCAGGCTGAGGTGAAAGGTTTGCTTGGGCAGTTTTCCCCCCTGTTTTCACAGTCGCCTGGTTTGACACCTTGGTGCAAACATAACATAGACACAGGAGACAGTGTACCTACCAAAAGTAGGGGATACAGGATGTCAGAAAAAGTACGGTCTTATATTAAGACCGAGGTCAACAAGATGTTAGACCTTGGGGTGATTGAACCCTCTAGTAGTCCTTGGTCCAGCCCGGTGGTTTTGGTTCCAAAGGCAGGCACTTCTGAATTGAGGTTCTGCGTGGATTACAGGGCTCTGAATGCTGTCACCAAGACAGATGCACACCCCTTGCCTCGAACAGATGAGCTGGTGGATACTTTGGGTGCCTCCAAGTACCTCAGCACGTTTGACCTCACTGCTGGCTATTGGCAAATAGCTTTAGCAGAACATGCCAAGGTGAAGACAGCATTTTCTACTCCAGACGGCCTTTACCAATTCAGGGTAATGCCGTTCGGGTTGAAAAATGCACCTGCCACTTTCCAGAGGCTTGTGAATCATGTGTTGAATGGGTTGGACGAATTCTGTCTTGCATATCTGGACGATATAGCAGTTTTCAGTGCCACCTGGGAAGACCATGTGAAACACCTCGGGATTGTGCTCCAGGCTCTTCAGAAAGCACACCTGACCATAAAGGCTAGTAAATGCCAGATTGGACAAGGCTCAGTGGTTTACCTTGGACATGAAGTAGGTAGAGGGAGGATACAGCCTCTTCCCAGTAAAGTACAAGCAGTACAAGACTGGCCTACCCCCAAAACACAGACCCAAGTGAGAGCCTTCTTAGGACTCACGGGGTATTACCGCAACTTTGTGGCAGACTATGGCACCATAGCTGCCCCTCTGACTGCCCTCACCACTCCGAAGAAACCCAAGAAGGTAACTTGGACCGACGAGTGTGAGAAGGCCTTTAATGGCTTAAAAGACTCCTTGTGCCAGGCCCCTGTCCTCAGGGCCCCTGATTATCAAAGACCTTTTATTGTGCAGACGGACGCCTCTGACACTGGGATAGGAGCTGTACTATCACACATAGATGAGAAGGGTAAGGAACACCCTATTGGTTTTATTAGTCGCCAGCTTAAGGACAGAGAGCTCAGATGGTCCACAGTGGAGAAAGAATGTTTCTCTGTTGTGTGGGCCCTACGGAAGCTGAGGCCCTACCTCTATGGGACCCACTTCACTGTGCAAACTGACCATAAGCCCTTAAAGTGGCTAATGAACATGAAGGGAGAGAATCCAAAGTTGCTTAGGTGGTCCATAAGTCTACAAGGCTTCGACTTCACTATTGAGCATAGTCCAGGTGTCCAACATAGCAATGCTGATGGGTTGTCCAGAATGTTTAACCGACCAGAACAAGAGACTCATCCAGGGGTGGATTATTTCCCCCTGTCCATAGTCTGGGAAGGGCGAGTGTTAGGAAAGATTTCTTAATTGTGGGTAATTTTTCCTTCCATGTGGCAACCCCGAAACTTTTTGCTGTTGTTTTCACCATGATCTTGACTTTGCCAGAGAAGTGCAGCCTTCTGCCGCACTCCTCTGGGCTTTCGCTTTATTCTTACGGGGAAACTGACATGCCCTTAAGACAGTCAGTACCGGGAAACGCTGTTTTCCGTAGTTTCTTTATCATGTTTTGCTTTCGTGCAACATGACACAAGAGGGCACTGTAAGCTAAATTACTGCTCTCTTGGGTCTCTAGCCTTCTACAGGCCCTAGATACTCTTTTTGGATTGTAACTGATCGGTGCAAGTGAATCACGGACGGGAATGGTGGCAGCGATCGTTTCTTGTGTTTTTGAGCTCCTTTTGGCGTTTTAAGCGTGTTTCTCGCGCTTAGCCAAAAATGGTGGCCTGGCTCCCAAAATGGCCAGACCACGAAGCTCCTTTGTCCTGTCCGCTGACCGTCTTGCCCCCTTCACCTCTCCCAGGTCGAGCCGACCCGGGGCCTTCCTTATTTGGGCATGTACTTTCCCGCGAAACACAGATGCTTTCGCGGGCTTCTACAGGCCTTGTGTGTGCCTCCAGGATGTGGGCTGGGATGTCTGGTCCCAATACACATCCTGGGTGCCAGAGAGTCTAGGGTGGTGTGAATGCCTGGGACCACCGTGGTCCGTGATAGGTCCACGTATGGTGTGAGTGTTTTATGAGCGGATCTCCCATTGGGTCCCCTCCGTTTTGGTGCAAAGGGAAGAGTGGATAAGAGGGGGCTGGAAACGCCACTACCATGTCAATCTCCTGAGTTCTCACAAACAAAGGAATACAGGAGCAAAGTATCCTGCAACCACGAGGCTGAACCGAGGAATCGCTGGTGACCCGCTGAAGGACTGCTCCTCTGCACTGCTGTCGCCCTGTGAAACCCTTTCTACCTCTGATCGAACCAGAAGGCCTGCACTGGTACTTCGACCCTTGGAATAGACCAGCCTACCCAGGAGTCTTGCTCTGTAACCGCCGCCAGGTTGTGCAGTATTTCGAGTCCTTGTCACTCTCACACGATTCGTGCACTTGGCATTCCCAGGTCTGAAGTGAGTAGTGTACATTTGGCTGAGATACACACGGCCGCTCCGTTGCCCTGCTGTGGTAACAAACTGTGCGGGTTCACTTCGTTTGGGACATCTTTAACTCAACTCTGCTGCTGCAGAATCTACACGACGACGAGACGTCCCCTGCTCCCCTGAACCTGCCAGCACTGAAACTGACGCGGAGAAGCCTGGGTCTGCTTGCATCAGGGACCGGTGAGTAGCATAGCTAGGAACTGGTCGCCCTCCTGCAGGAGCCCATAGCTTTTCCCCGCTGTGTCAAACAGCACGCCTTTCCGTACTCGCGCTCTGCTTCTGCCCACAGTGGAGGCTGCGCTTGAGTCGCGGAACTCAGTTCTTCTTCATTTGTGCACCAAACTGAAACGCCTGATTCCCTCGAAGAGACTCCCCCTTTTGCCCGTTGGCAACAGCGTGTGCAGGTACTTTTGAGCACAAGGCTCCACTCTTCGTAATGCTTGGACTTCCTTTTAGTTAGGTGCCTCTGAAGGCGGACTGGGTCTAATCATTATTTCACACTGCCTGTTTTCCTCCCCTTCCAGGTGGACTACACATTTCGTGCATCTAACGCTTTAGACTCGTTTGTATTTGTATATATATTGTATTGGTTTGGTATGTGTTGGTTTACTAGAGTTTTATTGTGATTTCTCGCTACGGTCATTGTTGCAGCGGCCTTGGAATAAATGTGTATATATTTTTAATATAAAACCTGTTTGGAGTATTTTGTAAGTGTCCTTGCTTTGTGTGCTCATTGCAGGCTTTCAGTCACCCTCACCCCTCTTGAGACCTAGTCTTGACCGCCGTGATCGCTACCCTGATTGGTCTGGCTTGTCCAGAGGTTACCCTGTTCCAAGTAATTAGGTTGGCCTTCTGAACTTCTGCGCCGCCAGGACAGAGTTCAGAAATCCGTCATAACACTCAGCCCCGACTAGATTTTGCCGGGGGGGCTGGGGTCCTGGAGCCCCCCCGTACTCGGCGCCCCTGCTACCTATACAGGCTCCCAATTTGGTCACTTCTTTTACCATCGATAACAATGGGTCTAAATCTATGTGATAACTTCAGGTGAAAATCGTTGGGACCCGACATCTTGGCAGGGGTGGAACTGCCAGCGACCAACCTTTCAGCTTCCCCTTATCTGGCGAAATTTGCTGCCACAACTCCTTTTTTGGACAATGGCGATATTGATTTCGATGGTGTGACGGAGGACTGCAAAGCAAATAGCTCTGTAAGGTTTGGGGAGGAAGTCTATGGTTCTCCGCAAGGTATTCAGGGCCCGTTTCTCATCTTGGCGCAGTGAGCCTGCTAAATAGCACAACTCACCGCCATTTCTTGACGCCCAGGCACCGCTGCTATCCTCATGTGGGCCTGGGCGTCTTCGCAAAGCACGCCAGTGCTTTCGCTGTAATCCGCCTGTTTCTAATGGAAACAGGCGGATTTCAGAATCTCGGCAGCATTTTCGTTAAATAACGAGGGAATTGTTATTTAACGAAAATGCTGCCGATACACCAAAGTGAGCAGCTTCAACATTGCAGGATGTTGAAGCTGCTTACTTTGGTATATAGGAAAGTGTTCATATACACACGTGTGGTGTATATGAACACTTTCATTTAAAGCGAGCAGCTTCAACGTTGCATCCTGCAACGTTGAAGCTGCTGGCTTTGGCGTAAATTAAAGTGTTCCTATACACCCGTGCTGTGTACATGAACACTTTCATTTACACCAAAGCCAGCAGCTTCAACGTTGCAGAATGTAACGTTGAAGCTGCTTGCATTGGTTTAAATGAAAGTGTTCATATACACCCATGCGGTGTATATGAACACTTTCATTTAAAGCGAGAAGCTTCAATGTTGCATCCTGCAACGTTGAAGCTGCTCGGTTTGGTGTAAATGAAAGTGTTCATATACACCCGTGTGTTGTATATGAACACTTTCATGTACACCAAAGCAAGCAGCTTCAACGTTGCAGCAATGTTGAAGCTGCTTGCTTTGGTGTACATGAAAGTGTCCATATACAACACGGGTGTATATGGACACTTCCATTTACACCAAACAAGGCTTCTTGTGGCACTCCTCCAGTTTAACAGCACCAAAAGGGTACCGTATATGTGCACTAGTTTAGCGCACATATTAAACTGGAGGAGTGCCACAAGAATAGGCTTCCAAAAAGCCAGTTTACAAATGTGGCGGTTGCTAGGTTGGTTTCCAACCCATCCTATCAACCGCCTCATGTATTCCGAAAAAGTGGCGCATTCCTTCCGACTTCGGAAGAATGCGCCACCTTCAGAATAGCTCTTAAGTACCGAAAAGGTCATTAACCCTTTTAACGTCCTTTTCGGTGCTTAACACCTTGATGAGAATCGGGGACTCAGTCTAATGAGGCCAAATTGGAAGCCCTACATATGCTTGTCACAAAATTGGCGGAAAATCAAACTAACACTACCTTTGTTCTTGGGTGAGGTCCTACAGCGGGAATGATGTTAGGCTGAGGACTACAATTTTGATCAACATTGACCTTTGCCCCCTGTCCAGGATCCTTATGGGCTTGCTCTGACCTCAAACACTACACCATCCTCTTGCCCCAGGGGCGGTGTGACCCAGCCATCTAAGGAGCCTCGTAAATGCACCCGCCTTACCATGCCATGCCCCAACTCATTTGTAATAGTGTAATATCCCTGAAAATGTTTACGATTATCTTTAGGTTCGGGTGGTCCAAGATCGGCTACCTGAACCCCCAGAGTTTTAGATACAAGTCCATGTTGAGGACTGCCGTGTACTTTATAGAGGCTCACTGCTGCAGGCTATTTAGCATTGACAGCTCAGCACAGAGCGCTTCAAAAGCATGGTCCTCGAAATGGGCAACAATGTTGACAGTACCTTGTTCAATGGCCGGTTTCTTAGTTGGTTTCTTTATCTCCGATGGCCGCAGAATTTGGGGAATGACAGTGACAATGTCCCGTTTACTGTTGGAAGATTTGGGCCCCAAAGTCATAGACCTGCCTATTTTATTCCAAAAGCTGGGCTTTTCCCCTTGGGAGGGGACACAGACACCGTTCCCTCTAAGTCCAGACCACCTGGTAAGAGCTCCAGCAGTAGGGCAACCAAAACAAAACTTGGTGAGAGAAGGGCATTGGTCGACAAGCAAAATCATCAGCCCATTGGAGGGTGTTTACAAGTGGCAAGGCCTATATAGGATACATATAGGATTGACTTGACTCGTCCCGGACTGGAATCATCCAAGCAGAATAATATACAGGAATTAAACCACACGGGCGAAAAAAATCATCTGTCATCTTGGCTCAGATTGGTTGAATCAACACAACAATGTAGAGACCACTTTCGGCAAGGGGAGGATAATGGGTCTCAGTCCTTGGAGTCTAAGTGTATTAGAATTGTTGAAAGATGCCCTACTGACTCCAGCCCCTTTATAAACCGAACATGGTTATTCCAACTTTTCAGCTTAATCCCTGCGCTTAATAATTTGCCCTGCACTGACATTTCATCTCTTGAACTGCCCAGAGTAAGTAGCCTCTAGCAAAGCAGCGGAGATGATCTGCCAGCATATTGATGATTCTAATGAACTTGGTTATAAGGTGGATATTTTCAGACCTTTTAAAGCACCGGACGCTGAATATGAATTGAGACCAAAGGGCCTTCGGAGTGCCCTGCATACTGCCACCTCAAAAAAGTCACAGAAAAGGAATGATAATTGAGTAGCTGGCACATGGTTAAATATTTCTCCCAACACATACTGATATAAGACTTCCTTTCCACCAATTCGTCTTATTTCCTGGAACTCGCAAGGGCACCGTTCATTCTTGGTACACAGCGAGGGCCAGGTTCAACTGTTGAATGCTAACATTTTCTTCCTACAGGAGACTTGGTTGACAAGCAAGTTTGATTTAGATGGCTTTAAGTTGCTTTTCAGTTTCTCTAAGATTTCTCTTGCAGGGCGCCCCAAAGGCAGTCTTTGCATGGGCACCAAGTCTGCATATAATTTCAAACCTCTCAAGGGCACGTGGACACACAGTAACCTTCTTTCTGGGGTCATGTACAACTCCCCTTCCCACACACGTTCCACATTGTTGATAACTATCTATGACCACCCCCGGACGGAGGCTGTACCGCTTCTCTTATGGCCACAGTCAAAAATATCCTACGAGATTGGCCTACCATCGACCACCAGGGTTTTATTATTTTGGCAGGAGATTTTAATGTGAATTGTGTGGCTGATACAGCTCTGGGTCCCGTGAGTGTCTCTACGGCCCAACAGCGTAAACTTGGAGGGAACTGGTGTTATGGCCTTGCAGATTTCAATGTGGCTGCTTTGTTCCCGAAGGATGAGAGCTACAGACCTACATGGTCCAATGGTTTTACGGCAGCACCAAACTCAGGGACCATGCAATCCTTTCTATGGAGCTATCCTGTTTTGTCAAGCTGAAGGCTAAATTAACTGCTAATCCAGTGGTTAATCGTCAGGGTAATTGTCTTTGCAGGACAGCTGCCAGTATTAGAAAGTTCAATAGTATGGTGACCAACAACGATAAATATCAAGTGGAGAGGCTGGAGGCACATGACTGACAACTTGATCGTTTGGTCAGTATGTTCAGATGTGCCTAGGGTAGACACCTCCTATGTTGGAGACCCAATTCCACGTCCGGTGTGATCTATGATGTGGACATTTAAAAAATGAAGAGAGAAAAATAAAGCCCTTAGGTTTATTCGCAGAAATAACAATCTAGAAGCTGCTGAGAGTATGGCAGAGACCCGCCTTGTTAGATGCTGCTACAAGCAATGGCTATGTAGCCATTGCTGTGGTACCACCAACCAAATTGGTCTTACATTAACAGACTGATTTTCACCAATGATTCTAAGAAATGTTGGCATGTTATCAATTTTGCTTTGGCTGGTGCCTCTATAAGGGAAATTACATCTATTCACGAGGGGGTTTGGGATTCCCATATAAAAAAGATCTATTGGGACCCTAATGAAGTCCTTGATAAGGCTCCAAAAAAATATATGATTGGATATCTGGTATGGGCAAAGAAACTGATTATGTGGGGCTCATTGGTCAAATTAAATCATCTCGTCCAGTAGGGCCTGATGGCATAAACAACATGGTCATTAAGGCTGACCCTGCCTTTTGGGCCAACCTATTTCACTCTCTTTTTGTTTATGTTGGTGAAACAGGATTAATTGGCTTCACTTTGGACCCTGTCCACAAAATTGGCCCCCAAAAGACCCTGATAAATGACTGCCTGCTCGCAATGTTGTACTGCTCTTTGAAAATGTTTGCAAGCTCATTTTTGGAACCCATGACTTCCTGGGCCACTTAAAAGGGACTTCTTCATTTCTCTCAAACAGGTCCTAAACAAGTCAGCACCTTGGCCTCCACTACTCTTTACACTTGTAAACTTATCAGAACCGGTAAAACCTTCCTATCTAACAACAGCTGTATCATCCTGGCCAGAGCCCTCCTTCTGTCCAGGCTTGACTACTGTAACGCTCTCTACATTGGCTCCAACAAAGCAATCATCAGGAAAGTTCAAACACTCCAAAACAATGCCCTTAGGTCGGCCCTTGGAGTGGCTAGGAGAGACCATATCTCTGAGATCAGGCGACAAAACAACTGGCTCTCCACAAACGACAAAATCAAGCTGAAAACTGTGTCACTTACTCATAAATTATTGAACAACGCTGACCCCAGCTATCTATCAGAAAGATTCCATAGAAGGACCTCCGCTAGACCCTCCAGACTAACCTACACTAACTGCCTCCACGTCCCCAGATTGAAACTATCTAAGGTGGGAGGCAGCAGCTTTCCTATTAAGGTAGTCCAGCTTTGGAATTCTCTGCCACCCTCAATCCGGGAAGATCAATCATACCAGAATTTCAGAAATAACTGCACTAACTGGCTGAAATCTACTGATCTCTAACCTCATCCTCTCCTCGATCTTTGTCCTTCATAATGGGGTCATTTGCATTTCCAACTTAGCATCACTCCATTGGTATGGCTACCTACCATATGTATGTATCTGTAATATATAATTTTAAAGATTCCTGCTGTCTTTGTCCGCATCTTATTCATGTATCTGTAATGTATAGTTTATCTATTGTGTAACTAACCTGAGAATTTCCTTGTAACTTATGCGCCCTGATAACCTCGGGTCTGGAGCGCAATACAAATGAACAAACAAACAAACAAACAAACCATAACACTTCCCACCGATCTGGGCCATACAGACGCTTATCTTAGATTCCTGGCAATATATGTTTTATGGATTATTCTGAGGCCTTCGATAGTGTCATACGCAGCCTTCTCTGGGAGATGCTATACAGTTGGGGTATTGATCCCTCCCTCCTTTATTTTCTCAAACAGTTATATTCTGATACGAAAATCCAAATTCATCTATCTCAGGAGGGGAGCTATCCGAACTGTACCCTACAATGTGTCCTATTGAGTGTTCCAGTGAGTACAAATATTTGGCCGTTTACTTACGGAACAATCGCTTCTCCACACACCTGTCAAATAATATTCAGACTAGGGCCTGGAAGGAGTGGTTGGTCCTGAGGAGGATTATAAATAAGATTGGGGGTTGATCCATCGAGGCCAAGATACGGGCTTATAGATGTCTATTGTACCTATTATACTGTATGGTCTAGAGATCTATCCGGAACGCTCCATTAAGTGGCTGGTGACCCTAGAAGCCAAAATACTATGTTCCCTCCTGGGCCTACCTTGTGCCACTCCGGTGGAGTTTATGAGACTTGAGCTGAGGCTCCCATCCCTCTTGGCCTGTTGGAAAATCTCATTTTGTAGACTTTGGGCCAATATCACCTATTCTGAGGTGAATAGCAACCCTCTCCTAAGGTTAGCTATGGCCCACCAGGTGAGGCGTTCTCGCAGCTGCTGGTGTATTGAGCTGGATTTCATGGTCAGAAGCGATGTACTTGAAATTGGGGTGGATAATCCCCCCGGCTACGCTTATTGATTGCCATCTGTCTCACCATGTGGAAAGGACGATGGAATGGGACAGAATTCAGTCACTTACCTATCTGTCAGGTAAAGCCAAATATGAGAGATACACTCACCAAGGTAATTTCGTCGATGAACCCCGTAGCTATCTTACTAAGTGCTACCCTCCCCCTCTCATACGATTTATCTTATATCTTTGAGGCGAACTGTTGCTGGTCTTTGCCAATACAGGTACATGGACTGGGCTGACTAGGGAGGAACGTTAATGCAGCATATGTAATAGAGATATTGAAACCGCCCAACATGTGTTTACCAATTGTAGCATCTTAACTAACATTTATTCTAAAAGTTATGTGAAATTTGGGGATTACGAGTCTGACCAACTTTGCAGTGCCATATATTGTGCTGAATCCTTGGTTATCACGTGGGCCAAATTCCACATTTGGAACCGTATTAAGGACATGATTATCTGACAGCTTGACCTACTTTGAATAACTTTGGGGCCATCTCCTCCCCCCACCCTTTGATGTATTCATACTGATGTATTATTATTGTTTTTATATTTCTTTTTTGTATTACGGCTTTTAACTCTGATGCTTTTTTCTATTAGGTCGTTTTATAATATGAAGGCTGCTTTTACTCATTGAATGTTATGAATTTTAAGTGATATTTATGCCCCTTTTTCTGCCTTTTTGGTCAAATCATGTTTTTACTGAGTTTTAATGCCAGTGTGTAGAAGGTTGTATTACCAATGCACAGTAAAACATGTTTGAAAAAATAAAATACAATGGGATTTCCAAGGGAGGAACCTTGCACTATGGAATTCCATTGCTGGGTGGGTGTAGAGCCATGATGTAATGGACCAATCAAATGCACTGTCTTGGTCAGAGATCAGATGATTAACATCAAGTCTCCTCTATATATTCCTCAAGGGAACTGTGGCAAAGTGCTTAGGCTCTCTCTTTTGCTAGAAAAAGTAGTTTCATGTTTACTCAGATATTCAAAATCCTCCTATTAGACATAAAATATCTTGTCTGAGAACCTCATCACTTGCCACACTCATACTTTAGCAGGATTTGGTTTCTGTTTAATATATCCTTATAGGCTGAGGGAGGGGTCGTTATTGCAGGATAATGACCCACCACCAAGTTATGGCCCAAGGCACATAAGGGTACTTAGATGTAGTGGTATCGGCATTACATGTTTTGGAGTTTTCATGGTGAAGAAAACATTATTACTTTAATAATGAGTAAAGTAAATAGAGAAGCTGATTAAGTAACTTAAATGTGTTTTTATTTTGTAGTATTTAAATAACGTTGTCTTCATAAGTTAAGTATGTAAATTGCAAACTTGGTTATACTAGAGCGGGTTTAACATGGGCATGCATTAGGTTATATGAAAAAGCAAATACAATGGGTCTATAAGAAAGAGAAATCATTTTCCTATGTTTTAGCTTTCTCTTTGTTGTGTTAAATGTGATTCTGCATCCAATAAAAGCTCCTCTGAGATAGGAAGTGTATTGTTGAAGACCAACTTGCCTGGAAATGGCATTATTGTTTCCCTGTTTGCTTTGGAAGACAGAATGTTCAGAATGCAGTCATTACCAATAATTATTGACTGCACTCTGAACATTCTGATTGTCTGAGAGGAGGTCAATAATGATCTCTATGTGCTAATAAAAATGGGTTAATCAATTGATAAAACCGATAAATATTTCACAAGGCACAGTGCATAGAAGGAGGAAGTAACAGTAAGAAAATTAATTGCTAGAATTAATTGTGTATTGTTAGTTCAAGCAAATAGTAGCATTTGCACGTGCTTTAAGATTCCAGTTAATTCCAATGAAGCCAAAGTGATAGGTTTATGCCTGGTTTAATCAAATCCTATATAACATGAGCAATTGTTAAGATAATATGAACCAAAATGGATAACTATTTGTGCAATTGCCAACCATAATATGATGATCTAGGGAGACGGTCCTGCAGTGGAGGAACCTTCTCTTAGCAAAGGGAAAACATTGATTAAAAATGCATGCTGTACTGAAATATCCGAAAAACCTATTAAAGCAGTGTTTGATGAATTGTGTTGTAATACGAGTAGAATGTAATCAAGAAAATAGTTTCTTGACAAAGATTGGCAAATAACTGCCATATCCTGTGGCTAATTGTAAATCAATATTCATAATTATGAATGGTGGATTTAAATCAACAATCCACAGAATTGTGAGATTGATTTACATATACATACATATGTACGTAAAGCGTACATTCAGGGTATCAGCATTCTCCTACATGGCAGGGAGACTTTGGAATTCACTGCCAAAGGAAATAAGAACAACAGAAGATCACCTTAAGTTCAGAAAATTGTTAAAAACATATCTCTTTAATTCACCAAGCTAAATAGGAAACATCATCAAAGGAAAACCGCAAGAACAACACAATAGAAGCCATGAAAACATGATGGCCAGAAACAGGGCCACCCAAAGAAATAAAGCATCATGCGACAAATCACCAAAATAATATTAACTCGATGGATCAACCTAACCTGCAGAAAAGGTCTCAGGCGCCTGCCACTAACCCTACCAAAAACTCTCTAATTTCACCCTCAACCACTGAACAAACCAGGAAACTCTGGCTCAGGAAAAACAAGCAACCAAAAAACCATTGCAAACTGCAGATGCTGCACAACACCGAACAGTACACTATACCAATCGCACACAAAGCACCCATGTGCGGTCAGACACCAAACACCACATAACGTCAACCAACTAAAAACATACTAGAGCCAAAAACATACTAGAGCCACATGGTCATCTGGGTAGACCAACATGTCGGGAAGCTGTACAATTGTGTATATTTAAATATCAGACTGTTGGGATGTAGAAATGCAGGATGTCTCTGACCTAAAACAAATTAATGAACGTGATTGTTTACTGTTTGTATTTGTCAAGTCACTCTAATACTATCCCCCATCAAATGAATAATAGTTGTTTTAAGTGCTTTAAAAAAAGTGTGGTGTGTTTGTTCTATTTTCATCAAAGGTTCTATTTCTCTATATTTGTGCCTAAAGATGTTATATTCTTAAAGATGAATGTAGTGGCAAGAGTGGTGCTTTATGAACGTGGGAGCAGAATGAGCAAATAAAAGGTAGACTCCCGTCAGGAGCTTTGTGCCGTTTGTTGATATTCCTCGTGGTGGGAGAAACTGACTCGGGTACCCGTGTTTTTTGATGCAATTATATGACACAGCCCATAGGTGATACTATTTGGCACTTCAAATCAATTGTTCTTCACTGAAAATCGTAAAGCATTGTCTGTGGCGCCACAACCACAGCATGAGAATCATAGTATACTTTAATAACTTTACTTATTTTCCAAGAGAAACCACTCTTGAAATTGTGAGGTAATGTTTGGCAGTGGACCGCCCCTATCCCTTGGAATGAGGCACACGTAGCAGCCTAAACTGCATGGTTAGGTAAATTGGTCATAATTTCAAATCTTCATATTAGCATGCTCTCTTTTAATAAGAACATGGCCACTGGGGTCCAAAGGACAATGGGCTTCATTATGAGTGTGGCAGTCCCGAAAGAATGGTAAAGAGAAAAGCCCAGGCTGACTACCCCTCTCTCTTTGGTCTGTCAAAGAACACAGGGAAGGGATGCACTAAAACCTGCTTAATAATAGAGCAGAAAACTACACCTGTTGGCTGAAAGGTTATTTAAGACTGGATACTTAATTACAAAAGTAGAAATTTCTTTTAATATTTTCTTTGTTTAAAAAATTGTTAATAAAAACAGACAGTTACAAATTACAACATGCATTCATCAACAGTTACATATCAATCCATAAATTGTATGAGTCCAGGGTGCTACAGTTAACATGTATTTTAAGCATAGTTGTCAATTTCAATATGCGAGACACCAGAAAAAACACAATTAGGTTTTCCTATAGTCGACATATGTTTCGGCCTTTTTGAAATACCAACGTGGTGAGCGCTGGTCAATGAAATAATTATACGGCCATCTTCAGGACGGTCTTGCTTGTTGAGAAACTTAGTTTCTTGCCCCTTGAGTGTCACATCTAAAAACACAAATATACAGAAAAATACAATTAGAGCCAGTCTACCTCAACCAGACTAATCCCAGGGTGATGGCCGGCTATACTAATATGCTGCGCCTAGAATAATGCACCCACCTGTGGTCGACAATGACCTACAGGGAACTCCCCTGTGATCCGACCCCACGCTTGCAAGATGAAATACTGAGTCTTATGAATTATGCAGTAGAAGAAGGGTGGATAGATCTACAAGAAAAAGAGTTTTTGATCAATTCCCATCCAACTATTCCAGCTCTCTATATACTGCCTAAAATTCATAAAAATGATAAATGTCCACCTGGTAGACCAATTGTGGCCGCGATTAACTCTATACTAGAGCCGTTATCTGTATACTCTGATTGGTTTTTGAGACCGTTTGTACCCCAAATGTTATCATATGTAAAAGATACTACTAGCATGATAAAAAAATTGGAAAACATCCATTTGAATCCTCTTGATATTCTGGTCACCCTAGATGTGGTTAGCTTGTACACCAGCATTTCCCAGGGTGATTGCCTTAGAGTGATGGCCAGATACTTAGACAGCCGTACCACTACATTACACCGAGTTCCAACAGCATTCATCTTAGAATGCATTAGGCTAGCCCTAACCGAAAACTTTTTTTCTGTACAAAGATCGGTTTTACAATCAGCTACAAGGGACAAGTATGGGAGCCACTTTTGCCCCAGACTTAGCAAATCTCTATATGGATGACATAGAACAACAATTCATATATAGTCCGCTGAACCCCTATGCTGCTCTCATCAAAAAGTGGTTACGGTATATAGATGATATCTGCCTAATATGGAGTGGTACCTTTGATCAGTTAACGGATTTCCACAGTTGGTTGAACCCTCAAAACCCTCACATTCAATTCACGATGCACACGGATCAAAACAAAATTCCTTTTCTAGATTTAGAAATACAGAAAACCAGAAGTGGTGACATTGAAACCGTGCTTTACAGAAAACCCACGGACAGAAACACACTTTTGAACTACAATAGTTTTCACCCTTTAAGTCTTAAGGAAGGCCTTCCACATGGTCAATTCCTCCGCATTCGGAGAAATTGTACAGATGTTGAAATGTATAAACAGCATGAGACTAATTTGAAAAGTCGATTAAAAGAGAGAGGCTACCCAAAAACAACAATACATAGTGCATACAAACGAGCGCTACACATGAACCGGGCTCTCACCTTAGAACCAACTCAGCGTTATCAAGATGATGATAAAATCACATGTGTAAGCACATACAGTCCAATCAGTAATAATCTACAGAAAATTATCCGTAAGAATTGGAAAATGCTATACACTGAAGACTTTAGTCCATCAATTCCTAGATTTGCTTTTAAACGACAGCAATACATCAAAGACAATCTAGTACACACTTACCAGCAAAACAAACAGGCTAAGAATCTACAGCCACCTCTCTGGGGGCTCCCCCCTGTAGTGGGTTACCATCGATGTGGACACTGTTCTGTCTGTGCACAAACAGCAACCATGAAAGAAATTACCTTGGGCGATACGGTTATTCATTTAAAAGACTTTACCAACTGTCTCACTTCATGGGTAGTATATGCAATCAAGGGGGTAATTCATAGAATTTAGCGCACAAGTGGCGCACGCGGCTGCCGCACAGTGTGCGTGTGCGAATCCCTGCGCCAGCCGCGTGCGCTAAAATCCATTTCCGCGCACAGCTTATTCATGGATTCCAACTACCAAAGCCAGCCGTGGCGCACAGTGGCGCAGCGACCCTGCAGCAGCGCCAGTTACGCTCCCAAGAACGCCTCTCGCGCAGGGAAAAGCCATCAAAATCCCCAATCCAGCGCAAAGGGCTGCGCTAACCCTGTACCACTGGGGTGCGCGGGAAGTACCTCACGTCATTTCAGCTGGGTACGTGTATTTCAGGGGTGCGCTGGAAGTTCCACACGCGATTCCATCAGGGTATGTGTACACCACGGGTGCGCAGGAAGTTTCACACGTGAATTCAGCAGGGTACATGTATATCAGGGGTGCGCGGGAAGTTCCACACGTGAATGTCCTGGCTACGTGTATTTCAGGGTGCGCGGGAAGTTTCATACGCGATATCAGCAGGGTACGTGTAATCCAGGGGTGCGCTGGAAGTTCCACATGCGAATGTCCTGGCTATGTGTATCTTGGGGTGCGCGGGAAGTTTCACACGTGATATCAGCAGGGTACGTGTATATCAGGGGTGCGCGGGAAGTTCCAAACGCGAATGTCCTGGCTACGTGTATTTCGGGGTGCGCGGGAAGTTTCACACGCGACATCAGCAGGGTACGTGTATTCCAGGGGTGCGTGGGAAGTATCACACGCGATTCCATCAGGGTACGTGTATTCCAGGGGTGCGCGGGAAGTGTCACACGCAAAAACAGCAGGGTACGTGTATTCCAGGGGTGCACGGGAAGTTTCACACGCGATATCAGCAGGGTACGTGTATTCCAGGGGTGCGCTGGAAGTTCCACTCGCAAATGTCCTGGCTACTTGTATCTTGGGGTGCGCAGGAAGTTTCACACGCGATATCAGCAGGGTACGTGTATATCAGGGGTGCGCTGGAAGTTCCACTCGCGAATGTCCTGGCTATGTGTATTTCGGGGTGCGCGGGAAGTTTCACACGCGACATCAACAGGGTACG
Organism: Ambystoma mexicanum; assembly: GCF_040938575.1. NCBI lineage: Eukaryota > Metazoa > Chordata > Amphibia > Caudata > Ambystomatidae > Ambystoma > Ambystoma mexicanum. The sequence continues at coordinate 18,658,796 of NC_090933.1, read as the reverse complement.
TGTATTTCAGGGGTGCGCGGGAAGTATCACACGCGATTTCATCAGGGTACGTGTATTCCAGGGGTGTGCGGGAAGTGTCACACGCAAAAACAGCAGGGTACGTGTATTCCATGGGTACACAGGAAGTATCACACGCAAAATCAGCAGGGTACGTGTATTTCAGGGGTGCGCGGAAAGTATCACACGCGATTCCATCAGGGTACGTGTATTACAGGGGTGCGCGGGGAGCACCACACGTGAATTGCACGTGTGGGTCCTCCCAGGTGTTCCCTCTACACCCTCCACGGCCCCTGCAGGTGGCCCACACCACAGGGGCCTACCCTGCACATGTCCTGCAGGCACCCCATCCACCATGGCCATGCCCCCCAGCCAACCCACATGTCACCTTGCACTACTGTCCACCAACACATGTCCCCCTGCACCCCCAGCCACCAGGGGCAGTCTCCACCATGCCCCCACCCATGTCTCCCACCACCCCCACCCCCAGCAGTGCAGGGGCAGCCTCCACCAGGCCCCCACCCATGTCTCCCACCACCCCCACCCCCCAGCCACCAGGGGCAGCCTCCACCAGGCCCCCGCCCATGTCTCCTACCACCCACCCCCCCCCCAGCAGTGCAGGGGCAGCCTCCACCAGGCCCCCACTCATGTCCCCTATCACCCCCACCCCCCAGCCACCAGGGGCAGCCTCCACCAGGCCCCCACCCATGTCTCCCACCACCCCCACCACCCAGCAGTGCAGGGGCAGCCTCCACCAGGCCCCCACCCATGTCTCCCACCACCCCCACCCCCCAGCCACCAGGGGCAGCCTCCACCAGGCCCCCACTCATGTCCCCTATCACCCCCCCCAGCAGTGCAGGGGCAGCCTCCACCAGGCCCCCACTCATGTCTCCCATCACCCCCACCCCCCAGCACTGTGGGGCACCTGCCAGCAGGCCCCAACTCATGTCCAACTCATGTTCCCCTGCACCCCCACCCCCCAGCACTGTGGTGCACCCTCCACCAGGCCCCCACCCATGTCTCCCACCACCCCCACCCCGCAGCCACCAGGGGCAGCCTCCACCAGGCCCCCACCCATGTCTCCCACCACCCCCACCCCCCAGCCACCAGGGGCAGCCTCCACCATTCCCCCACTCATGTCCCCTATCACCCCCACCCCCCAGCCACCAGGGGCAGCCTCCACCAGGCCCCACCCATGTCTACCACCACCCCCATCTCCCAGCAGTGCAGGGGCAGCCTCCACCAGGCACCCACCCATGTCTCCCACCACCCCCACCCCCCAGCAGTGCAGGGGCAGCCTCCACCAGGCCCCCACTCATGTCTCCCACCACCCCCACCCCCCAGCCACCAGGGGCAGCCTCCGCCAGGCCCCCACCCATGTTTCCCACCACCCCCACCCCCCAGCAGTGCAGGGGAAGCCTCCACCAGGCCCCCACCCATGTCTACCACCACCCCCACCCCCCAGCAGTGCAGGGGCAGCCTCCACCAGGCCCCCACTCATGTCCCCTATCACCCCCACCCCCCAGCCACAGCCTCCACCAGGCCCCCACCCATGTCTACCACCACCCTCACCCCCCAGCAGTGCAGGGGCAGCCTCCACCAGGCACCCACCCATGTCTCCCACCACCCCCACCCCCCAGCAGTGCAGGGGCAGCCTCCACCAGGCCCCCACTCATGTCTTCCACCACCCCCAGCCACCAGGGGCAGCCTCCACCAGGCCCCCACCCATGTCTCCCACCACCCCTATCCCCCAGCAGTGCAGGGGCATCCTCCACCAGGCCCCCACTCATGTCCCCTATCACCCCCACCCCCCAGCCACCAGGGGCAGCCTCCACCAGGCCCCCACTCATGTCCCCTATCCCCCCACCCCCCAGCAGTGCAGGGGCAGCCTCCACCAGGCCCCCACCCAAGCCTACCACCAACCCCACCCCCCAGCAGTGCAGGGGCAGCCTCAACCAGGCCCCCACTCATGTCTCCCACCACCCCCACCCCCCAGCCACCAGGGGCAGCCTCCACCAGGCCCCCACTCATGTCTCCCACCACCCCCAGCCACCAGGGGCAGCCTCCACCAGGCCCCCACCCATGTCTCCCACCACCCCCACCCCCCAGCCACCAGGAGCAGCCTCCACCAGGCCCCCACCCATGTCTCCCACCACCCCCACCCCCAGCAGTGCAGGGGCAGCCTCCACCAGGCCCCCACTCATGTCCCCTATCACCTCCACCCCCCAGCAGTGCAGGGGCAGCCTCCACCAGGCCCCCACCCATGTCTCCCACCCCCCCACCCCCCAGCAGTGCAGGGGCAGCCTCCACCAGGCCCCCACTCATGTCCCCTATCACCCCCACCCCCCAGCAGTGCAGGGGCAGCCTCCACCAGGCCCCCACTCATGTCTCCCATCACCCCCACCCCCCAGCACTGTGGGGCACCTGCCAGCAGGCCCCAACTCATGTCCAACTCATGTTCCCCTGCACCCCCACCCCCCAGCACTGTGGGGCACCTGCCAGCAGGCCCCAACTCATGTTCCCCAGCCAACATGTCATCACAATCTAGATCCCTGGTCCCTATGGTCAGCCTCTAAATGCAAAACACCCACCCGAGTATTGCATCCACCCACTTAGAAATGGCAATAACATGATAGAACACCAATTGCAAGTTTGGAAACGAACACATGTCCCTCACATACACCCAATGGGTGTCAGTGAATCTCAAAACCCATATCATGATATGCATGAAACCAATGAGATGATACTACACATTGAAGTTTGATCAAAAAATATGTATTAAAGGAAACATAAATTGAATCAAAAATAAACAAACAGAAATGGGAATGTAAAAAAATGAAAAGAAGCATGTCCGTGAAAAAAAGCAAAACCAAAAATCATAATCCAAAGGAATGGTGTCCAAAGTCACAGTCCACAAAAGAAAATCCAATGGAAAATTATAATTGAAAGCCATTGCTCCATGGGTAAATTGTAAAAGAAAAAGAAAATCCAACAGTGAACTATGTACAGATGAACAAGCCAGGGTCCATTATCCCAACAAAAGAAATGAAACCTATCTAACAACACTAACTAATTAAAAAAAACTATATACAAAAATGTGGCCCATTCTCCAAAAGGTCCAAAAAAAAATCAAAAACAAAGGAAACCTAACACTAACTACATAACAATGTACAAGGGCAGCGGGCTAGTCTGACGGCTCACTTTTGGATGTCCCGGGCCAGGGCATCATCAAACTCCTGCTCAATGTCCCGGAGGCGGTCCTCCTCCATGGCCCCGAGGGTCCGCAGGGCCGTCGATGTGTCCACCTCCAACCCCCTGCGGATTGCCTCGAGGCACTCGGCCCGCCTCAGGGCCCTCCGCATGGAGTTCTCCGCCCTGACCATCGTGAGCCGTGCCTCTTCCGCCCGCTGCCGCTCCGCATCTATGGCGTGGCCCAACCGCTGCCACACGGAAGACACTTTCTGTCCTGGGTCCTCCTGCCCTCTGGCCGATGCCTGCCCCTCCGATGTTGAAGGCCCCGAGCCTTCATGGCTCCCACCACGTTGCTGCTGCTGCTGTGCCTCTGCCCGTGCACTGCCTCCTGCTGCCTGCACATCCTCCGCTGGCTGGGGTGCAGTCGTTGATGTGGCCACCCCTGCTGGACGTCCGACTCCCGACTGTGGCAGGGATGCCTCCTCCACCAGCCTGGCCGCACTGTCAGAGACAGCTCCACAGGGCAGCCAGGTGACTGATGGGTGGGAAGATGGCACGGAGGACGACTGGCACATAGGGGGTTCAGTTGAGGAGGGGGTCGCAGCAAGCCCCATCAAATGGAGGAATCCGGCCTGGGTGACCTGTCCCAGTAGGCCGACGCGGTCAACGAGCCATTCGAGATGACGTGCAGTCTCCTCATGAAAAGACTGCAGGTCACCTCGCATGGCCCGTTGACGCAACGCCACACCAGTCAGGACAGGCTCAACCCGGACCCGGATAGCCACGTCCGCAGGCAGAGGAAGGCCAGTTGTCGTGAGCTCATCCCCTGCCTGAAAACGGGTCTGGACGTAGGCATCCCTGCTGGTGCAAGATGATGCAGGGACAGGATCAGGGACAGGTTTGCACACAGGCACCTCCGCGGCGGCCTGTGCTGCCTCCTGTCCCTGGTCCTGCACTGCACCACTAGCACCAGTGGGATCCCCACCTCCAGACCCCGTCTCTGTTGCTTGCACGGCCTCCTCCTCCACCAAACCCCCCACCAACCTGGATGACTCCGTGCCATCTTCCCCCGTTGGGCCCTTTGGGGTCCCAGCTGCCCCTTCTGCTGCCGAGGAGTCCAACTCCAACCTCCGCCTCTTGGACCTCCCCCCGGCAGCTGCGGCCTGGGACGCAGCACCAGACTCCTCACTCCCCGACGAGATCACAACACGGGAGGGGAGCCGGGCCTTGCGTCTCCGGCTGGCGGTGGGATCCCCGCCGCTGTGCTCCACAGCACCTTCTCCGCCCTCTTCATCAGTTGACGCTGCAGACAGGGAGAAATAAAACACAGGCATCAGGGCACTGTACAATGGACACATACACACATGACAGTTGTACATGAGTGGCATTGGCAAACCTCAGACATGCCATCACAATCCCCAACACACATGTCATTTCAACTCGCACACATGAGCCATACCACAGCCATATTGCAACTGCCAGCACCATCCATACACATACAACAGCATGAGCAGGCAAAGCTGAGCCAGACATCACATGCAACACAGGAAGTGCACTACACATGTACACACACCACCACACTTGCATGCATGTGTACACCTCTGCCAAGTGTCGCAGTGTTCAGATGGGCATCCATGTCACATCTGCCAATCAGGCTTCCACATCCCGCTGTCACATGTATCCATGTTGCATCACTGTTGCACCCTTGTCAAATACACACAAATGCACATGTACACAGTGCTGATACATGCAGCTGAAAACAACATACATGCGTGACATCACGAACATGTCTACTTACATACACATTCATCCAAACATGTGTGCCCACACAACTGCATTTGGCATGCAAGCCTACACACACAAGCACCATCCATGTCTCACACATTACAGCCCTCGCATGTGTTAGCCTCACGGCCCTGTACACCCCCACCCATACTCGACCCCATACAAACAGATGTGCAACCTGCACACTACTGAAACATCACCACACGCACAGCTCACAATCATGATGCATGTACACTTACCGCTCGACTCCAGGACCTGGACGTGGAGCACTGGGGATATGCGTTCCAGGACCCTCATCTGAACTTCCGACAAGTGGCCCCGGCGCCCCTTAGCATCCGCTGGCTTCAAGAGGCGCCGGGCCTTGTTCAGGGTCCTGGACCTGAAGTCCTCCAAGCGCTTCTTGACATGTTGTAAGTCGCGGACTGCCACCCCCTCCGCGTTGATGGCAGTCACGATGTCAGTCCAGATCCGAGTCCGTCCTTCCTTGTGGGCGCGGGAACTTCCGAAGAGGGCATCATACTGCCCCAGGACTTGCTCCACCAGGACACCAACTTCCCTGGCACTGAAGCTGGTGCCCCTCTGCCTCTCTGGCCGGGGGTTGTCAGTGGTGCCAGATGTTGCAGTGCCCATAATGACAACCCCAGAGGCAGGAGCGGGTGGGCAACTGGGTCCTGGGGCTGGGCTGTGGAGCGATGGAATCCCAGTCGGGAGTCTTCAGTTCCAGCAGGGGTGGTCACAGCAACAGCACCCCTGGCTGATGTGCAGGCAGCAAATGGCAGGGCACGTGGGCAGCAGGCAGCCAGGCAGCAGCAGATGGCAGGTGGGAGCGTGCTCGGGGCTCTGGGGGGCAGTAATTCGGCCTTCTGGGCAGGAGCGTGGTCTTCCGTGTGCAAACGCCCCTGTGACGTGACGCGCACAGGCGTGCATGGGCATTTCAGCGTGCGTGAAAAACTGCACGTCCGCGTGTAATCTGAGGAAAGGGCCCATGCGCGTAAGTGATGTGACGCGCGCGGGCGTTTCCCTCAGCACGGGTTAAAGGTGAGCGGGCCCAGCAGTTCGCTGTACGTGCCTTTCGTGGAGACCGACGTGTGTTGCTGCTTCCTGTTGTTTCGCGCGCCATCACAACTTCACAGCTATCAAAGACGTATCTCTTCTTTTGGTGGGGGTATTGGCTACGCGTGTTTTTCTGCATTGCGCTAGTCAGACGGTGAGTCGCACACACTGTTTTTCCCACTGCGGGTGCCCCTGTGTATCGCACCCATTTTCGATGTCATAGTAGCCTGCGTGTCCCACGCGTACGCGTTATTCGTGTTACTGGGTGCCACCGCGTACTGCGGGAGGTTGAATCCACACACGTAGGCTGCAGGGTTGCGTGCACGGTTTTACTGCAGTTTTGGGGTGCCTGAGCGTTGCGTGACCCGTCACTACATCACCGGGGTCACATACAGCCTTGCAGGTGCAGGGGGGCTGTTAACATCTTGCTTCCCACCCCCTTCACCCCAATTGCCCAGGTCAATTGTGGTGTACTCCTCCCATTGGCACCACTCCATCTGTGCCGGCACTACTACATCTGTGCCATGGTTGGGAGGCCACCAAAGGTGAGGGGTGCCTCAGCTGGGCGTCCTCCTCGTAGCGGGCGTGGTCGGGGACGTGGCCGTGGTGACCAGGGAGAAGGGGGTCTCCAGGGTGTCCAGGGCGGCCACAGAGGGGTAAGAGGCAGGGGTGCGCCACTTGAGCACAATGTTGTGCCATGTGTCGGTGCAGTCATGCCACCACCCCCTGTGGTTCCGGGGGATGCAGCTTCAGCATCTGGCACTGGTGCCCTTGTGACCCAGCAGTCTGTTCCATCGACTGCCATGGGCCCAAGGGTAGTGGTAGATGCAGGTGCAGCTGTGGACACCGCCACCCAGGCTCAGGATCTGCCAGCACAGGCTGCGTTGGCACTTGAGGAGCCCTTGGTAGATCTCCAAAAGGCCAGGAGGGAAACCATAGGGGCAGGCCGGTCTGACAATCTGTGTGGCTCACAGGCCTCAGCCTGTTCAATGGCCAATGACTCTGTCCAACTGTTGTTGTGTTTTCTTCACACATGGGCGGAATCCAGAGTTTGCATCATGTGTCCTGCTTACTGTCCCAGCATCATTTGCAGTGTTGTCACTTGAATCACATTAAGCTGTTGATGCCAGTCAACACTGCCTGTCAATACACAGGTGTATGGTCAGCCTTTTGATACCATGCTAGGCAGCCCTGCTTTGGTACTGGGGTGGAGGGGTGCTTGGCTTCTAGATATGGTACACATTGAATGCACAATGCACGTTATGTCTGAATTTGACATTGCACTGCCTTCACATTTCCTGGCACACACCATGGAGTCCTAGTACATGTAGGTAGTGAGTGGCGTACACATTTTCTGCACTGCATAGACCCACTTCCATGGAAACTGCCACCTTTCAACAGGTCTGATCACAGAAGCAATTCAAAGTTGACCCAGCATGCATGCCAGGTTATATGTTGTGTGTCACATGTCTGCCTGATGCGTTTGCTGTCGGTGTGTGTGTGTGTGTTGTGTGCTTCTGACATGTGTAGTGACCTTTTTTCCCTCTATTTTTCAGGTGATGACGCAATGGAGGCGGAGGATGGTGTTGTCATGCCAGACACAGGGTTGTTACCACTACATCAACCCGGCACTAGTGGGGGTAGTGGGGTGGTAGACCACGAAAACCCCCAAGTGCTACAGTCCATCTTGTCTCTGGCTGCCTATGAGTCCAGCCTTGATGACGACTCTGACGTCCATGTTGAGTTGGATGAGCATCAAGTCCATGTGTCAGGGGTGAGTGATTCTGATGTGGACACTCCTCTGTCTGCGACACCTGCACTGAGGGATCAGACAGTCCTGGTTCCTCCGCCCGTGGTGGATCGGGACGCAGGGTCACCCTCCACACCAGTCACTGATGTGCCTGGGACATCACGTCGACGGGGGCATGTAGTCGTGCAGCCGCGGGCAGTGCCAACACAGCGAGGACCCCCGGTCCTTGGGTTCCGCAGGGGTCAAGCCCGGCAACGTGGTCGCCGCGCGCAACCGCAGTATACTGAGTGGGAGCAAGACATGACTGCCAATTCAGAACGGCAGGGGGCAGCAATGGAGAACATCGCTGAGAGCATGGAGCGTGTGGCCCGATCTGTGCTCCCCCCTGCTAGGCAGGTGGCACGGTCCACGGCCCGCTCGCTCAGGCTGGGCATGGCGGCCTCAGACAGGGCACGCCAGGCTGAAATGTCGTCTCTGCGTCAAGCAATTGCTGCTCACGCAGAGGCGCACATGGATGCCCTGAGGGAGGAGTATGCTTCCCTCAGATCCACTCTGGGTGTCCTTATGATGTCCCAGAGGCAGCAGGCAGAGGAGAGGTTTGCACAGCTTGAGCGTACCATCTCGGCTGAGCTACAGGCCTTGCAGGAGGAACTCCGTGTTACACGTGCTACCTTTGTCACAATATGATGAAGTTCCTTCCCCCTGAGACTCCTCACCTGGGTCTTCAGTGGGGTTCGATGGCCTCGGTCTCCTTCTTCTTTCCGTCTGGGGACTCTCTCTTTCGTCACTTGACTTGATAGTCCTTCTTCCCTTCTTGCGTTCGAAGAGATAGGGACGTTCTCCCCCCGAGGCCACCTTGCCCGCCTATGGATCTGGCAGTCAGGTGAACCCAGGGGAGTCCGTTCCTCAAACAGGGAAAAAGCCTGATGGCAGAAAAAACCCTGTGTGTTAGTCGATGGGATTGGTCGATCCGATGGGAAGACTGGAGAGGCTGGTGTAGTCCCGTATCAGGTGAAACAGCAAGTTAAACGAAGGCCTGATCTTCCTGGATAAGGGTTAGCTCCAAGCGATGCTCTGTGAGAGAATGGGGGTTCGGCAGCTCGCTGGAAGCAAGGAACTATTCCAAACAGGAGGCAAATGGAAAAGGATACCAGAGGCTAAAGAGGTGAGGATAGCCACAATAGGAATCTGGAGAAAACAAGAAGAGATGAAGATAACAAGCAGGTGAGAGTACCCGAGAAATCCAGGGAGAAAGAGAGCGAGAGAAAGAGAGAGCGAGAAAGAGAGAGAGAGAGAGAGCGAGAGAGAGAGAGAGAGAGAGAGAGCGAGAGAGAGAGCGAGCGAGAGAGAGAGATAGCGAGAGAGAATAGAAGGTGGGTGAAACACAGAAAAGAATGTGACTGCCCCGAGAAACACAGCGGATGGTAAACAGAGCCCACTAGACCCCGAGGTAGAAATTAAGGGAACAGAAATCGGAAGGCGCACTCGAAAAGTGAGCCTAAGTCGGGAAACAAACAGCCGCGGAAAGGCAGACCGAAGGTAAGAGAAACTCGTGAAAGAGGCTGGACAGGAGAAAAAGGGGTCTGAACGAGAGGGGATAACCAGGGAAGGCACAGGCAAAATTCAAGGGAAAAACTTGTAAGTGAGGCACTGCAGCAAAGCGAAAGTCAATAGACCGACGAATGCGAGTTGCAACGCGAGTTGCAGGGGGCGTGGTCTCCTCTTATACCTGCCGGTCCAAGACGACTAGAGCGTCAAACGGACCGGTAGAGAGGCTCAATATCGCCTCCATCTTGCCCAGAGTTTCCACGGCCGCGGTGTGCCAGTATGCCCTCTCTTCATCGACTCTCCCCCGGGTTTTCCCGGATGTAGGCGATGGAACTGTCTTAGAAGTCGTGGGGCGTGGATATGACATCTGGGCTCCCAAGACCGTTCTGCTACAGAATATCCCTTCCACTGGACCAGATATTGTATAGTTCCATGCTTGTAACGTGAATCAACCAGCCTCTCCACTTCATATTCTTCCGGTTCGGGATCTTGGTTTATAGAGGAGGGTATACGACGGCCCATGGGATCTGGATGATAAGCCTTCAGGAGGGAGGTATGAAAAACAGGGTGTATCCTTTTCAGACTGGAAGGCAGACGTAATCGAAAGGCCACTGGGTTTACTTGAGATAAAATGGGAAATGGGCCTATAAAGCGGGCTGAGAATTTACCAGGATGAACCCAACGTGGGAGATATTTGGTTGACAACCAGACCTTAGTCCCCACTTCCCATTTGGGGTTAGGAGATCTCTTCTTATCAGCATACTTCTTGTATCGAATCCTACTTGCCTCCAGCTTCTGAGCTGCTTCCTTCTGGATGGATCGAAGATCAAACAGGCGCTGGTCTACCGAAGGGACTGAAGTTGGAGGAACCCCAAAGAGAGGTATATGCCTCGGATGATAACCGTAGGTGAAGTAGAAGGGGCTGAAGCCAGTTGACGAATGTTTGGTGTTGTTGTAAGTAAATTCTGCTAAAGTTAGAAAGGACTTCCACTTATCTTGTTCCTGATGACAAAAGCAACGGAGATATTGTTCGAGAGTGGAATTTAGGCGTTCTGTTTGTCCGTTGCTTTGGGGATGATAACCAGAGGATAAGGCTCTCTTTATACCCAAAGCACTACATAAGGCTGACCAGAATCGGGATGTAAATTGGGACCCCCTATCGGAAACTATGGTCCGAGGTAGACCATGCAATCTTACTATATCTCTCAGGAACACTTCGGCGGTTTCGGATGCAGAAGGCAAGCCAGGCAAGGGAGAGAAGTGAGCCATCTTGCTCAATGTATCCACCGTAACCATGATTGCTGTGGATCCCATAGAGAGAGGGAGATCCACGATGAAATCAGTGGAAATGTGTTCCCAAGGTTGTGATGGTAGAGGTTCTTGTTGGAGCAACCCCATGGGCCGATGAGTAATGGGTTTATTAGCCGCACATACCGGACAAGCCATCACATATGTTCTGACGTCCTGGTCCATAGTCGGCCACCAGAAATATCTGGATATCAGATGTAGTGTTGCCCCATGGCCCTTATGTCCTGCCGAAGGAAGGTCATGGCACCAGAATAAGGCTTGCGTCTGGAGTTTTTCCGATGGTAAGTACAGTGATCCTCGATGAAAGTATAGCTTCCCTCTTCTTTCCATGAGGGTCATATGGTCGGGAGAGACTTCAGAGAGACTGGTCGAGCGCTCTACTTCTTGTATGAAGGAGTTGACCATTCCTAGGATTCTCTTACCAGAGAGCATCTCACCCAGGCTCTGATCTTCTTTGGGCTCCAGACTGCGGGACAGAGCGTCCGCTAGGGCATTCTCCTTTCCTGGAAGGTAGGTTATCTCAAAGTCGAACTGGGAATAAAAATACGCCCATCGGGCGTGACGAGAATTGCGGCATTCCATCTGTTGCAAAACCTTAAGATTCCGGTGGTCAGTGCGAACCAGAAATGGATGGGCAGCCCCTTGAAGTAAATGCCTCCATTCAATGCATGCCTGACGAATCGCCAGTAATTCTCGTTCCAACACAGAGTAGTTCCTCTCACTAGGTGTAAGAGTTCTGGAATAATAAGCTACCGGATGTTCTGCTCCGTCTTTGCCTGATTGTAGGAGAGCAGCTCCAATGGCACCTCCGGAAGCATCCGTCTCCACCACAAAAGGAAGAGACTGATTTGGTTGCACTAGGATAGGAGCGGTGGTGAATATCCTCTTAAGTAATAGAAAGGCCTGATCCGCCTCCTTATCCCATTCGAACTTCTGGCCTTTCTTAAGCAAACGGGTGATTGGTAGAACAATATCCGAGAAGCTAGGAATAAATCTTCTGTAAAAGTTAGATAGTCCCAGAAATCTCTGTATATCCTTGGGATTCCTTGGAGTGGGCCATTGAAGAACTGCCTTAACCTTCTCCGAATCCATCTGTACCCCCTCTTTAGAAAGAATGAACCCTAAATAAGATACTGAGGAGGCTTCAAAAACACATTTCTCGGGTTTAACCAGTAGTTGATGTTCTCTCAACCTTTGAAGAACTTGCGTGACGTGCCTTCGATGTTCAGAGAGGGAGGAAGAGAAGATCAAAATATCGTCTAAATAGACCACCACCGAGATATATAGCATATCTGAGAAGATCTTATCTACAAAACGTTGGAACACGGCAGGAGCATTCACTAGTCCGAAGGGCATCACCCTATACTCAAAGTGTCCCAAGGGAGTTCTAAAAGCCGTTTTCCACTCATCTCCCTCCCTTATTCTCAACAAATGATAGGCTCCTCGAAGGTCTAGCTTTGTAAAGATTGAGGCTCCTTCCACTGCTTCAAGTACTTCCTTTATGAGGGGCATAGGGTACCTGTCCCTGATAGTCAGGCTGTTCAGCCCACGGTAGTCTATACACGGTCTTAATTCCGTAGTACCCTTCTTAGGAATGAAGAACATTGAGGCCCCTGCCGGAGAATGGGATTCTTGTATTAAACCGTTTTGCAGATTGGCATCCAAATACTCCTTCAATGCTCTTCTTTCCGGTAGTGACATAGGGTACATACGACCAAAAGGAACAGATGCCTCAGGCTTTAGATCGATACCGCAGTCCTCGGCTCGATGTGGGGGTAGAGTACGAGGTAGTCTGTCTTCGAAGATTGCAGCATACTCCTGATAACGCGGTGGAATCGTTTGGACCACTGTCGTGAAAGTCGAGAGTGCTATCCCCTTCCTCATCAAAGGAGGGGGTTGTGATAGACATTCCTTCGAGCAGTAGTGTGACAAAAAACAGACGGTATTCGCAGACCAATCAATCCTGGGATTATGTTTACGTAGCCAGGGTATGCCCAGGATGATTGGGAAATGAACTGCTCTTATAACATCAAAGACGATCTGTTCTTGGTGCTGAGACAAGGACATGTTAGCCGGAACTGTCTCCTTAATGATGGGACCGGAGGAAAGGGGAGCTCCATCTACCCCTTCTACAGGCAAAGGGCAGGCCTTCCGACGCAAGGGTATGCCTTGTTCTTGAGCCCACTGGATATCAATAAAGTTCCCGGCCGCACCACAATCCAGCATGGCTAAGACTTCTACAGATGGAGAGGAATCAAAGGTAAGGCGCACAGAAAACACCATAAGGCTGTTATTATCCGCAGAAGGTTCCTGGTGGGTGGAATTGCAGGGATTCTTCGATTCTGCCCGGTTCCTTTCCCTGCTCAGGACCGGGGAGGCGCGTTTCCCGGGCGTCTCGGGGGTACCTCTGGACAATTCCGGAGCAAATGTTTCGGAGATCCGCAGTACATGCAAAGACCCAGGTCTCTGCGTCTCTTGCGTTCCTCGGGGGTCAAAGGGCCTCGGGTTGTCCCTATCTGCATAGGCTCTTCCTATTGGGGTCGGTTAGAAGAACTAGCAGTGGGAATTCCTCCTGAGGGATGTGGTCTGAATCTCCTTCTTTCTAACCTCCGTTCCTGCAGTCTGTACTCTAATTGCAGGGATAACGTAACCAATTCTTGAAAGGAGGTAGGACGCGCCATCCTGGCTAGCTCATCCTTGAGCTCATCATGTAAGCCTCGACGAAAAAGGGTCTGCTGGGCCGAATCTGGCCATCCTGAGTCTGTGGCCAATTTGGTAAAAGTAGAGGCATAAGTCTGTACATCTTGATTGCCTTGACGGAGATCTAGAAGGGCTTCATAGGAAGAATACTGGACCTCTGGTCTCTCAAATCTGGAACGCAGCAGTTGAGTGAACTGAGAGTAATCCGATATGGCAGGATCTGCGAGTGCTATCAGTGGGGTTGCCCAAGCCAATGCGTTGCCAGCAAGGTTGGAAACAAGAAACCCTACCTTGGCTCTATCCAGTTCATATGCCCTTGGTCGAAACGTGAAATAAATCATACAAGCGTTCAGGAATTCCTTTAGGAGTTTCGGATTGCCATCATACTTCCCAAAAGAAAAAGTCAGGGGAGGTAGATCGCCTCGGGTTTCTTCTCGTGCCGCTACTTGTTGGCGTAGGTTAGCGTTCTCGGTTTGGAGATTCTGAACCTCGGCTTGAAGGCCCTGAATAGCAGTCACCATCTCCTGGTATTGTTCCAAGGAGGCCATGCCGGTTGTGTGGCGTCGCAATCTGTCACAATATGATGAAGTTCCTTCCCCCTGAGACTCCTCACCTGGGTCTTCAGTGGGGTTCGATGGCCTCGGTCTCCTTCTTCTTTCCGTCTGGGGACTCTCTCTTTCGTCACTTGACTTGATAGTCCTTCTTCCCTTCTTGCGTTCGAAGAGATAGGGACGTTCTCCCCCCGAGGCCACCTTGCCCGCCTATGGATCTGGCAGTCAGGTGAACCCAGGGGAGTCCGTTCCTCAAACAGGGAAAAAGCCTGATGGCAGAAAAAACCCTGTGTGTTAGTCGATGGGATTGGTCGATCCGATGGGAAGACTGGAGAGGCTGGTGTAGTCCCGTATCAGGTGAAACAGCAAGTTAAACGAAGGCCTGATCTTCCTGGATAAGGGTTAGCTCCAAGCGATGCTCTGTGAGAGAATGGGGGTTCGGCAGCTCGCTGGAAGCAAGGAACTATTCCAAACAGGAGGCAAATGGAAAAGGATACCAGAGGCTAAAGAGGTAAGAATAGCCACAATAGGAATCTGGAGAAAACAAGAAGAGATGAAGATAACAAGCCGGTGAGAGTACCCGAGAAATCCAGGGAGAAAGAGAGCGAGAGAAAGAGAGAGCGAGAAAGAGAGAGAGAGAGAGAGCGAGAGAGAGAGAGAGAGAGAGCGAGAGAGAGAGCGAGCGAGAGAGATAGCGAGAGAGAATAGAAGGTGGGTGAAACACAGAAAAGAATGTGACTGCCCCGAGAAACACAGCGGATGGTAAACAGAGCCCACTAGACCCCGAGGTAGAAATTAAGGGAACAGAAATCGGAAGGCGCACTCGAAAAGTGAGCCTAAGTCGGGAAACAAACAGCCGCAGAAAGGCAGACCGAAGGTAAGAGAAACTCGTGAAAGAGGCTGGACAGGAGAAAAAGGGGTCTGAACGAGAGGGGATAACCAGGGAAGGCACAGGCAAAATTCAAGGGAAAAACTCGTAAGTGAGGCACTGCAGCAAAGCGAAAGTCAATAGACCGACGAATGCGAGTTGCAACGCGAGTTGCAGGGGGCGTGGTCTCCTCTTATACCTGCCGGTCCAAGACGACTAGAGCGTCAAACGGACCGGTAGATAGGCTCAATATCGCCTCCATCTTGCCCAGAGTTTCCACGGCCGCGGTGTGACAACCTTGCAAGAGGAAGCACGTGTATCACGTGAGGTTCTGAATGCAGACGTACGTCACATCGCCACACAGAACCAGGCTCACCCGTCCGGCAGACTTGCTGCCGACGAGGGGCAAGCTGCGGCTAGGCGTGGCCAGGCTACTGTGCCACGTCCTCCTTTAAAGGATGAGCCAGACTCGGACGACCATCTATCTCCCACATAGGTCGTGCTGTGTTGGCGTTGAGCCCATGGAGTTTTTTTTGTTTGGCTCAGCATCATCGCATGTGGATGTTGAGCAGCACCCTGTACCTCCCCCCTCCTGGGTGCCTCCCCTCCTCCCCGGGTCGTATGTGGCCATTTTTGATTTTTCTTTTAGTTTAGTTAGTCAAGTTTCTGTTTGATAGTTAGTTTAATTAGGTAATGTAGGTTTTCCATAGTTAGTGTAATTAGTTAATATAGTTTAAAATTGCTTGTCTATTGTGCTTTCATGTGACGGTGCGGTGCTTTGTGGCTTTTGAAGGCATCCACTGTCTGTTCCAGCTGGGCCCTTCAGGCTTGTCTTGTGTATGTGTTTGCTGCTTGGGGTCCTTGACTCACATATGCCACTCCTGCCTCCCTTATCCGTGGGCTCGCAAGGATGGTTCGGTGTCACAATCTTTTATACAATGGCTTCGGACTGTCATATCTGTGGCATGTCTGGTGCTGTGTGGGGATGATTTTAGTGTTATTGTCCACTGTTCAGCTTTTGCTAGATGGGGTGTTTCATGATTAATGTGTACATTCATTGCTATGCATTGTGTAGTATGTTTATTATCTTTACTGTACACGTGCTTGTTGCAATTCATGCTGTAGATAGTGTTCCACACTTTGGATGTGAAAGACGGACTGATGGTGTGATTTATGATGTGACTCTCTGACATGGTCAAGTAATGAGATGCCTGAAGAGACACACACAGATGACTTTGAAGCATTAATCATGTGTTTCATGCCCTTTCTGCAGGGGGGATGAGCCTCCAGAGCACCTTTGCCAGCAGGCATGGCCCATTGGACGACGGAATACTGGACACGTTTGTTGGTGCCCACATGCACATGTGTGCACAAGCAGAGGCACAGGGATTGCAGACCTACATCCTAGAACTGCTGACGTGTTCCAAGGAACTCCAGGCAAGGTGAGCAGCACAGGGGGGCCACAACACAGCAAATCTTGCACCAGGCGAGTTGCACATGCTGGCTTAGTCACAGCACTGAGGGTGAGCTTGGACGAATATTGGTGTTGAAGCACACAGTGCAGCTCAGATGTGTTAGTGGACTGGTGGCTGTTGATTGTAAGGTTGTCTGGGACACCTGCAGGGGCAGTGGCACATACCCTCCGGTACACCAAGGTCCATCGAGGCACTTGTATCAACCATGTAGCCTTCCGAGACATGGAAAGGGCTAGCTCACAGGGACATACAGCAAGGGACATACTCGGGTGCAGTGCATTTAATTTCCATGTACATTATGATAAATGCACTGCCAACTTTGTTTCGGTCATGGTGGTACACAACTTGCTCTGAAGTCATGGCTTGCTATATGGGTATGTCTGCTTACCCAGGGAACATTGCATGTTGTGTGAATTGTGACACATTGGTGTTCCATTTGCCACGCACCCACCGGTGGCTGACTTACTGCATTGACTGTGTATGACCCATCACAGGGGTAATGTTATATATGGGTACGAAGCATCTACACCAGATTGTCTGTTTGTAGAGTAGTTTGTTGCTATGGGGCATGTTTGGTGGTGTGTTTTTGTGTAATTGGCACGTACAGGTTGTTGACTGTGGCTCTCTTTGCAGCATTGCAGTGCTCCTGTAACCGGACCTGAGAGTGCGCAGGCAGGAGGCCAGTACTCAAAACCAGAGCAAAGTGTCTTGTTGTTTTTCTTTCAAACTGCTCTGCATAGGCTTGCTGGGGGGTGCACTAATGCATGGATGTATGTGTAATTCAATTTTGTATGTTTTCTTCCCCCTAATCACCCGGAATCCTATGCAATTTTGAACCCTGTACCCTCTACCCGGTGTTCCTGCTTCCCGTACCTATCCAAGCAACGTTCCCTAACCCTCTTTCCCGCTGGGGTTGCGGATGCCTGTGTAAGCCCAAAACTTGCAGGCGCCAAAACCATAGAGGGGGTGGTTGGTTCGTGACACTCCTAAGCCTGGACTACAGAAGGCCATGACAATGATGTCCAAGTTTGTTTGGATTGTGTATGTGTTCATGCAGGTAGTACATTTTCGTGCATTCCCTACTTTCATGTGTCATTCCTCCTCCCCTCTCCTGCCACTCATTCCAGTTATCCAGTGTGCCAACACCTGTCCTGACTACATATGCCTGAACCTCCTTCCCCACCAGGGTCTCAGGGGCCTGTGTGAGTTTGACCTTGCAGGCACCCTGGACACGGTGGGGGTGGTTGTTTCGTGACACTCCCGCGCCTGTACACGGGACCTGTGACGGTACACATCCGTTCATGGTGCATCATTCTATGTTATGTACCACACATGGTTCACATCCTGTTGTGACATTGTTTTACTGTGCTACCTTGGTTGTTGCATCATTGTGGTAGTACTTGGCCTTTGTGAGGTACTGCTATGTCAAGTCATCTACTGGAGGGTGTTCTGGTTTGTTTTTATGCCTTGGATTTTGTGATTTTGGAAATGAGTGGATTCTGAGGGTGCAGGCACCTTTTTACACACAAGGTGGGAGATGGTGACGAAGGGTAAAGGTGATCCTGTGGCCAGGTGGAATTGAGGGTTGAAGGCTCCATGACCCAGGTGCAGTTGTTCAGTGGGTCATGGTCATTTGTGAGGGAGGGGGGGGTTGTTGTTGATAGTTGCCTTGCCCTGCAGTGTGATGGGAACCCTGACATTGTAATGGTGGTATCCTATGTACATGTTGTGTTCTGCTGATAAATGCCTGTTCATGTGTTGTGTTTACCTTTCAGGTGTGATGGGATAGTTGTGGTTTGACATGCTGGGGTGTACACATGGTGAATGTTCACATGTGATGTGTAGAGAGCACTGATGGTCACTTGATTGCACATGCATATGTTGAGTGCATGTCCTTGCTGACCCACACACTTGCACTCTGATGCACTACATGTACTACCACCCGTGCATATCCATGTGTTCACTGTTTGCCTTCTGGTGCCCACTGTGTCCCTGCAGCACATGTTCTGTGACCAATTATGGATCCTGTACATGCCTAATTTGCTTTTTGATGTGGTCTGTCGCTTAGATGTGATGCTCAGGGTGTGCATCACACACAATGGCTGTTCACTGTGCTGTGCGCTGACCAGTGTGTTGCAGGAGTAGGACACAGCACACAGAAGCTGCAGTGTTGATTTTGCAATGCACAATGTGCATGTAGACAGGCATTCATTGTTATGATACGTCTACAACTCTTGTAATGCATTTGGAAATGACTTATTTTGGGTGGGAGGTTGTTGATCAGTCATTTCATCTGATTCCAGGTCAGGCATCATTGTCTGATGCCACTGTACATTTTGGACATGGCAATGTGTACCTTATTGTTACTGTGTTGGTGTATGGGTATTGCTTGCCATGTCATGTTGTGGTTTGGGAGGGTTTGAGTGACATAACAGTGATGGCCATGGCCTGTTTTGCAGGTGTGTGTGATTCACACCTTGCATGTCAGGGTCATCCGCTTCTCAAAGCAACTAGCTGGGGGTAGATCTCTCTCCGCGGCAGGGCCCTCCCTCTGGAACAGCCTTCCTGCCTCACTGGAACTTGAGGAGAACCATCTCCGGTTCGGGAAGCACCTCAAGACCTTCCTCTTTGCTTCTGCTTTCTCTCTGCCTCTCCCTTGCAAAATTCTTCACTGGAACTGCACTGGATCTGCAACTGGGCCACTCTCACCGACCTCGGTCCCTGGCCCAGCCACTCTCCACTTGCACTGCCTCCCTGGCAACCCCTGCACTGCGGTACTGTCTCTCTAACCCTACAGCCCCCCCTTCCCAGCACTTGTCTGCACTTACCTTTGCAGTTGCCACCAGCTGGCCTATGTATTTGTTTTTGGGTCTACTTACCCTGTACTGCACTCCCCCCCTCCCCTTCCCCTTGCACTTTTCCCTTCCCCCTACCCCTGCACAATCTAAATGACACCTGGCCTAGTAGTACCGTTGTCTGTCTTCCCTTGTTCCCCCCTCCCTGCCTCATTGCACCTTGAAATACTTGTGTATAGGCCATATCATGTCATGTCATATGTGTGCCTTTTGGTCACGCAGGATAGCTTGTGTTTAAGTAGCTAGGGATGCAGACAATGTGGCACTTCCATGGGAACTATCTCAGGGTGGTACGGTTGTGACAGTTGACTGTCTCTTTGTCATCATCGATTGTCACCTGATATGTGCCAGGCCTGTGTGCACTCCGCAGGGGTGGGAGTTTAGGTGAAAAATGTGGCCACAAGCTGGGTCCGGGCTTCCTCGCCACGTGCCCTGTCCCCTCCCATGGGCAGTGCCTGTGCCTGTGGTTGGGGATGTGGGGGCACCACCATGTCCACCGGGACGCCCTGCCGTGTTGCAACATTGTGCAGGACACATGCTGCCACAATGATCCTGCACACTACTGGTGGTGCATAGAGTAGCTGCCCGCCAGAGCGGTCAAGGGAGCGGAAACGTGACTTGAGCACTCCGAATGTGGGCTCCACTATGGCCCTGGTTGCAATATGGGCGGCGTTGTATCTTACCTGGGGTGGTGTGGTGGGGTTCCGGATTGGCGTCATCATTTGGTTGCTCAGAGGGTAGGCACTGTCCCCTTGGGAGGTGTAAATGGTTGTGATTATTGGGGTTTGTTTATTTGTGTGTGTGTGTGTGTGACATGCATGCATGTGCAAGGGCATTTGTACTCACCTAGGAGCCATGTGTCGCCATGCTGCCCAGCTTCCAGGGCCCCGGCTCAGGGCGGACATTCTGTATATGAAACTGTCATGGGTGGAGCCAGGGTAGTTTGCATAGACAGAGGTGATGATTCCCTTTGCATCGCATACCACCTGTACATTGATGGAATGCCAGTGCTTGCGGTTTCGGTAGATGTGCTCAGTGGCCCTAGGTGGACGTAGGGCCACATGGGTGCAATCTATGGCACCGAGCACTTTGGGGAAGTGTGCCACCCTGAAAAAATCCAGGACAACGGCCTGCCTTTCTGCGGGTGTTCTGGGCATGTATATGTGCCTGCGGACTGAGGGGCGCGCTGTCATGATTGCCAGTACCTGGTGTAGGCAGCGTGACTGCGTGGCCTGTGAGACCCCCCCCCACTATGGCAGTAGTTTGCTGAAATGACCCAGTGGCCAAAAAATGCAGGACATTGAGCAGCTTCTCCAAGGGGCTCAATGCTTGGGAGCAAAGGGTGGGGGATGTAAGGTCATCTTCCCACTCCCTGACCAGGTCTAGGATGATGTGGGGTGGAAACCTATACCTGCCATAGACCTGGTCGTCAGGCATCCCAAAAAGGCTTGTCCGTGGTGCGAAAATGCGTGCCCTGGCTATTCTCCTCCTCCTGCGGTGTCCCACGATCAGTGCTGCGACAAATGGGGCATTCATCGTAGCTGTATATACGTGTTTGTTGTTTGCGCGCACTTTTATACTGTGCGCGGGGACGCTTCCGCCTGCCTTCGTGTGGCGGACGCGTTGACGCCTGTGTGCATCTTTTGCCGTGCGCGGGTTTCCCATATTCGGATCCATGAATACGGGTTGTTTGCGTGCGTGTGGGCGTTCCGTGTAGATCCCTGCAATACTTCCCCAGTTACGCCTTCTTTTTCATGCGTTATTCCCCATTCCGCGTGTTACGCCCACTGTTCCGCCCACTTTGGTTGTGTGCGCCGCGCTATGTGCGCTTTTACTGTGTGCGTAGCGCACGCCGTGTATGCCTGCGTGCGCAATGGCTGGATTGGGTGCACGGACAGCGGGAAACACGCGCAGCATCTTCCTTGAATCGCACACGTGCGCGTGCACTGCGTTTCTCGCGCTTGCGCTACCTTGCGCCTGCTTGCGCATAGATTTTCGGCGCACGTTTCTTCCATGAATCAGCCCCCAAGTGTCCATGTACCTTGGTCTATATCGGTAAAACCAGTAGACCTGTACGCCAACGAATCTGCGAGCACAAATCTTGCATTCGCAACCAAATTGAAAATAAACCCCTTGTAGCCCACTTTTCGCAAAAAAAACACAAGTGCACCGACCTAGTATGGTGCGTCATTCAAGTTATCAAACCATCCCCCAGAAAAGGGAACCGAGATCAAACATTGACAAGATGCGAGCAAAAATGGATATACAATCTGCAGACAGTGAAATATTGGCTAACTATATCCGTAGAATGGAGCTCATTCCTTTAAAGATAAGCACTCGCTCTTACAACCTTAAAATCTAGTCATTGTCAATGGTCTCTTACCCTGCCCAGTCACCATTATGCAACAGTCCCTTTGGGTTTTCCCTTTCTGATGTATAGAGATCGTTCATAGATTAATTCATTTCCATTTGTATCAATGGGGCTGTATCAATTTCAGAATCAAGACAACACATCTGTATGTCATCTTTTATTCGACTATGTTCGAGAATATTGATGCAAAATAATCACATTTGTTTGATATGTGATAATTGCTACAATGCAAATTGGCTTTAAACAGACTCAGCAACGTCAATGTATGCCTCGAAGTGACTGTCTTTATAAACATGACCGATCAAAGTAAATCGCGCCATCTGTGTTAAACGATCTTAGTAAAGATCGTTAGCACCCTGACATTAGCAACACATGGCTTTTACGTCCCTAAGACGGGCGTTTTTCTTCCTTCCAGACGTTCGGCAGAGTAGCGGTCACGTGTATTTCACGGCTCCGCTTTCAAAAATCACCCGACACATAAATAATGGCCATGCCCCTCCTTTCAGTGTTTTCAGCATCTACAGCGCGGACCGAGCGACTCCAGCGCGGAACATATTGCCTATACCAACAGACATGAGATGTTTGGTAAATCCAGTTTCCCCCTGTTTAATAGAAATCTGTAGATACAAACCAGCACATACAGAAAACCAGATGTGTGGAAACCGTGCCGCTATAGATAAAGCACATATGGTCACCTTTTAACCCGAAGTGCATGGCGTTGCACAGAGGTTAGAAAATGTTTTAATTGACGTCGCTGACAGTTACCTGCAGCCTTGAATATCGCTTAGTGCTGTAATTACAACTGTAATCTTTAGATAAGAAATGCCTAAATGAGATATTGAATTCAATATTACATTATCCATTTGTTTTGTCCTATTCTATAGGCATTACCACAGATGAATACCACAGGACAAAGCTTAAATTCATATAGCTATCCACTTTTTCTTCCTCTTCTGAAGTAATTGCTTCGCTGAGGCCCCCACCTACATAGAGGTGCTATCCGTAAGTGTCTAACTGCTTTGACCTATATTTTTTTCTAACATCTTAATGGTGTTTCAGACGATTGAGTGTCTCTTCTGTGTTCCCTGTAAATAGGGTTCCGGCTCCTGGCATCCAAATAACGGTTCCAGAAGCCCCCACTCCATGGTCTTCAATCATCATTGTCGACCACAGGTGGGTGCATTATTCTAGGCGCAGCATATTAGTATAGCCGGCCATCACCCTGGGATTAGTCTGGTTGAGGTAGACTGGCTCTAATTGTATTTTTCTGTATATTTGTGTTTTTAGATGTGACACTCAAGGGGCAAGAAACTAAGTTTCTCAATAAGCAAGACCGTCCTGAAGATGGCCGTATAATTGTTTCATTGACCAGCGCTCACCACGTTGGTATTTCAAAAAGGCCGAAACATATGTCGACTATAGGAAAACCTAATTGTGTTTTTTCTGGTGTCTCGCATATTGAAATTGACAACTATGCTTAAAATACATGTTAACTGTAGCACCCTGGACTCATACAATTTATGGATTGATATGTAACTGTTGATGAATGCATGTTGTAATTTGTAACTGTCTGTTTTTATTAACAATTTTTTAAACAAAGAAAATATTAAAAGAAATTTCTACTTTTGTAATTAAGTATCCAGTCTTTTTTTTTTTTATATTTATTTTTGACTTTTTACTGCATCAAATAAACAATGCTCCAACAGGGAGCCTCATAATACAAATCCCAACAACAGTTCTCCCACCCTTCCGCCCCCTACCCCTCGTGTCCACTGTAACTTTGGTTGCCTCCATCCTTTGTCTAAGTTGGAAGGAATGCTTTCCACGTTGTCCTTGTGTTCCCTTATCCCACGGCCCCTCCCTCTAGGGCCTCGGATTGTCTGAGTCTGAAGCTTCAGCGTTGTTCATCAGATAAGTGATGTATGGCCCCCAGATGTCCGGAGGGTGTGCATGCAAAGGCAGCGTTCGAATATATTCGGTGTCCATGTCTTGGCAGTATGTTATATCCCTTTCCCAGTCCACAATCTTGGGGAGTGGGCCGTGACCCCACGACATAGCAATTCTTCTTCGTGCTAGCACCATGAGGAGTGCCGCCAACTTGCGTGACGCTGGATGTAGATATTTAGTGAGACCGAGGAGTGGGCCCAGCGGTAAGGGGGTCATCTGCTCACCTATAATGTCGGATGTTATTTGTATAACGGAAGTCCAGAAGCGTTGAATGCCAGGACAGCCCCATGCCAGGTGAAGAAAATCAGCGTTGGCAAATGCGCATCTCTCGCAATGGGCTGACGCTTCCGGATGGTGTCTATGTTTCCTGACTGGGGTGTAGTATGTTTGGTGCACGAAGTTAAAGTGTATTAGCTTATATCGAAAATTTAGCGCTACCTTTTGAGTCTGTCGAAGAATATAGGCCCAGTCTTCCTCATTAATCGGTTCTTGGATAGCTGATTCCCACTTTCGTTGCTCTTTAGGTTGAAGTTTCCGGGTGTCTCTTAACAGAGTTTTGTACAGAGTTGACACCAGTCTACCTTCACCTTGTGCTAAAATCGTGCTATGTAACAGATCCCACGTAGGGGGTTGCTTAGGGAATGTGGGGAATAACCCCTGAAGGGTGTGGCGGAGTCTAAAATAGAGAAAGACATCCAGGGATGTGTTCCCTCCTCTTTCTTTAGCCATTTGAGGGGTTAGAAAGGTGCCCTCTGGGAAGAGGTCTCCCAGCGATTTTATCCCTATTTTATCTATCCATATCAGGAATACTCTTTCATTCGTGAGGGGGATGCCGGGGATGAATTTTACCGGTAACAGGGGGGAAAATCGTATAGCCACTCCGTATTTGCTAGCGATCTTCTTCCATATCGCATATGTGGATAGGACTGTGTTCAGCGTTTTATGCGGCACGGGAACGTGGCTTATTATGGGGGAAGCTAGGGCCCGTTCCACTTGCACATGTGGTCTGATGTAGTGGGTTGAATACCAGTGACTTAGGAATTGGGCTTGGGCTGCCCAGTAGTATTTCTCTATATCGGGGAGAGCCAGGCCTCCGCTTGATATCGGTAGTGTAAGTGTGTTGTACGCTACCCGCGCTGGTTTCCCCGCCCATAGTAGCTCTAGGATCAAGCTCTCGATTTTTGATAAGAAGGATTTGGGGAGGAGTAGTGGGATATTCGTAAAGAGATACAGAAGTTTAGGGAGAATAACCATTTTTGTCAGTGAGGCCCTGCCCCACAGCGTCAGTGGTAGAGATTTCCATCTCTGGATACGTTCTTGTAAAAGCTGCAGTGTAGTTACATAATTGTCTCTAAATATCTCGTGATGGCTTCATGACATATTGATCCCTAAATAGCGCACCTTCGAGTTTTCCCATTTAAACCCGTGGTCATCTGCAAACTCTGAAGTGCAGGGGGTCAGGGGGAACACTATCGATTTGGAGTGGTTGGTTTTGAGGCCTGACATTAACCCGAATTTTATCACCTCTCGCATTACAGGGTTGATATTGGTTTGTGGATCACTGACAAACAGCATGACGTCGTCAGCATATAAGGAGACGATTAATCTGTGAGGACCCAGCTTTAACCCTCGACATAGTTGCTTGGCTCTCAGCCTCGAGGCAAGGGGTTCCATCACCAGGGCAAAGATAAGAGCCGAGAGTGGGCAACCCTGTCTCGTTCCGCGCTCCAGTGTGATCTCTGTGGATCTGGTATTCCCTAGTGTGATGTATGAGGGTGGTTCGTTATATAACAGAGCTACTAGTTTCAGGAAGAAGTTACCCAAACCCATCTGCCTTAGTGTTGCCTTAGTGTTGCGAACATGAAGGGCCATTCTACTGAATCAAACGCCTTCTCGGCATCTAACAGAACTGCTATTGCCTGTTGCGTCGGGTCCAGGGCCTCAATGACGCCAAATAGTCTCCTGATGCCATAAGTTGTACTACGCCCTGGGATGAACCCGGCTTGGTCGCCCAGCACCAGAGCTGGCATCAAGGGAAGTAATCTGGTCGCCAGAATTTTAGCTAGGATTTTGTTGTCTAAATTAATTTGTGAGATCGGCCTGTACGATGCGCAATTTTCTATAGGTTTGCCAGCTTTGTGCAACATCATTACGTTAGCCTCACGCATCGTGGGAGGGAGTTTCCCTCGCTCCACCGCCTTTCCATAGACTTTAAGAAGAAGGGGGGCCACCATTTCCACGTGTGCTTTATAGAACTCACCATTGAGTCCATCAGGTCCGGGGGCTTTGGTGTTAGGCAAAGATTTGATTGCTGCCTGAATTTCTTCGAGTGATATGGGCGCGTTCAAGGGTTCGCGCAGGTCTTGGCTCACCCAAAATAGTTCAGTGTCATTGAGGTACTCTTGTATCGCGTTGGGATCTGAAGCACCTTTTGAGCTATACAGGTTTTGATAGAATTCTCGGAATGTGTTGGAGATCTCTTCTTCTGTGTAAACCTTCTGACCTTGCGCATCCTCGATATATTCAATGCGGGATGGAACTTTATCTATCCTTAGTAGCCGGGCCAGCAGTGCACTTGGTTTTTGCCCTTCTCCGTACTGTCTGATCTGTTGCCTGCGACCCAGGAATTTCATTTCTCGGTCTGCTGTCTCTCTGAACCCCAAGAGTTCTTCTTTGAGCTCGGCTTGAGTGCGTGGATCTGGGGCATTGGAGAATTTGTGCTCTAGTTCCTTCAGACGAAGCTCTTTACTGAATAATTCCCCCCGGATCAATTTCAATAAACTATTTTCTTTTGCGAGGCAAATTCCTCGTACATAGCACTTGAGCGATTCCCAGATGGTACATGCCGATTCGACTGAGTCTTGGTTGATTTCCAGGAAAGAGACTATTTCTTGTCGCAGTTCTGCTGCAAATACGGCATCTGTGAGTGATCCGGGTTTGAACCGCCAATTGAGGCCAGGTACTGCGACGCCCGCCAGGTTAACCTCTAGCACAACCATCGAATGGTCGGAGTAAGATCTTGGTAGGATATGGCACGCTCCCCATTTGAATGGGCTATGGGAGGATGCCACGATATAATCGATCCTGGAACTGGTGTTGTGCACGGCTGATCGGAAGGTGCAGACCCTGCTGTCTCGGTTTGGTCTTCTCCACATGTCAGATAGATTAAAGGTCTGACAAATCTCTTGAACCTGAGTACTGGCCTTGGATGGGCTTCCCGATGTATTATGGGATTTGTCGAGCCTGGGATCGAGTGGAGTATTGAGGTCCGCACCCCATACCACAGTCGTCGCGTTGGTCACGTCTAGATGGGACATTATCCAGTTGGAATTATCAGGTCCATCTGTGTTCGGTGCGTACGAGTTCACAATCACCACCTCTTTCCCCGCGATTATTCCTTTCACCATTAGGGCCCTCCCCTCAGTATCTTTCTTTGACTCAATGAAGCTGAAATTAGTTCTCTTGTCGATCAGGATCGCGACACCTCTGGCGAATGAGGAGTAGGATGAGAAGTATCGATGGCATCCCCATGATCTGGCCCAGTGTTGTTTCGACAAGGGCAGCAAATGAGTCTCTTGGAGTATCGCTATGTTAATTTTGTGTCTTCAAAGATATTGAAGAATTCTCCTCACTTTCGTAGATTGGTTACCGCCCTGTATGTTCCAGGTGGCGATTTTCAACGTTGCTGATGCCATCTAGAGGGGTCAATGTAATCATGTCGAGCCGGGACTCGCGGGTTTAACTGGAGTCGCATTCGATAGAGGAAAAGGGAGGACTTGACAGTTGTTAAGTACATAGGTCTTCGTGTGACTGTTGTGGAACGGGGGTATGCGGGTTGTGGCGGTTTTGCTGAGCTAACTTCCCTCCCCTGCACGGGCAACCCCCAACTGGCCCGTGATGAACAATCCCGTGTTAACAGTACAACTAGCATTGCTGTGCTCGGGGTGCAGGTGGCCCTCCAAGAGGAGGCTGGCTCCCTTCTTCGGATGCATATTGATCTGTGGTGGTTGTTTCTAGGCAACCACAAAGTCTTGTGCCGCCGCTTTGGGTATCCTATAGGTAAATTTTATGGCGGGTTTCTTCTAGGTCTGTCGCCCCTTTGTGGTCTTCCGTTAAGTGTGGCGGGTCTACAGCCGGAGCGATCTAGGTAGTCGCTTGTCTCCTCTGGGGTGTTAAAAAACAGAGTCCTGCCCTTGTGTTGAATACGGAGTTTGGCCGGGAAGAGCATGGAATATTGGATCTGGTTCTCTTGTAGCCTGCGCTTCACTGCTGTAAACGATCTTCTTTGCACTTGGACTGCTTGGGAGAAGTCCCGGAAAAACTGGATCTTGTCACCATCGTATTGGAGATCTCCCTTTTCCCTGGCCGCCCTTAGAATAGCATCTCGATCCTTATAGTTGAGCAGTCTCGCTATGATTGGGCGGGAATTTGCCCCCGGGATCGGTCTGACGTTGGGAACTCGATGAGCTCTCTCCACGACAAACAGTTTGGACAGGATCTCTGTACCAAAGAGGTCCATACATAACTTTTCAACGTAGTCTTCCATTTTCGCAGTGAGTTGTTGTTCCCTAACTCCCACGATCCTGATGTTGTCGCGCCGAGAGCGACCTTCCAAATCCTCGTTCTTCGCGTTTACTGCTTTCATTTGCACTTCCAGGGAGGCCACTCTGGATGTCAGGGCCGCTGCACCATCGTCGAGGTCAGACACTCTCTGTTCGACTGTGTCCAGTCTGTCAGCGTGTTTGTCCAGCCGGTGCTGGAGTAGGTCGACTTTGGAGGAGTGTGCGTCGAGTTTGCTTCCCAAACCTCCAATCCCGGCCTTAAGTTCAAGGAGGATTTCCCTGATGTCAAACCCGTGGGCCTCCTCTTCATCCTGGGCTGCAACCTGGATGGGAGACTGCGCTCTGCTGTTCGAGGAGGTTGCTTTGGTCGTGGGGCTACTCTCGAAGTTCAGCTTTTTTTGAGATCTGTCAGTTTTCTTCGAGGTCGCCATCGGTGCCTGCGTTGTGGGAGCCAGGGGGCAGAGGGAGGCAGGTCAGGGGTCCTGGGGCGCCCGGCTTGTCGTTTCTCCAGCGGTGGGACTTTTCTAGGGAGGCGCGTTATTGACCGGGCTTCATGAGGAGTTCAGAGTAGTTGCTATGAAGGCTGTGCGGGGTGGCGTGTCTTTTCCGCGTCTCGAGTTCAACAGGGATGTTGGGTTTGCCTGCCGCTCTTCTGTGGACGGTGGTAACCGCTTGATCTCGGCTGTTACCGTGTAGGTCTGCCGAGTAGGGCGTCTGCAGGATGTCCCAGAGCTCACCACTTAGATTTTGGTTGCCCGCTGTGATTTTCGGTCAGGGGCGCACCTCCCCGGGTCGTCGCAGCGCTGTAAGTCTTGCCGTTGGGCCGGTTCGGGCCGTTTGGCCACAGTCTGTGCTGTATATTATGCTTCCTCGAGTTCCGGCAGTGTTTCACGCGCTGGATGCCTCTCGGGGGTGTCAGGGATTCACATGGGGTCTCTTTTGCGAGTGAGTGCTTGTAAAGGCGCTCGGGTCGCACGCATCCGGGCACCAACAATGTTCAGAATCGATGTGGCCGGGTGCTGAGGTTTTGAAATCTCCGGTTCAGCGGGGGCGCTGGGTTTGCCCGCCGATCCTCCGTGGGCGTTATATACAGCTTGCTATCGGCTGAGCAGCGCGCCCGTTGTAGACCCCGGGTCGCGCCACCCTGAATATGGCTTTCATCTGTGTTGTTTACTGTTCATGTGGGCCTGGACTTGTGGATCCCCGCGCCCTTGCGCTTTTCCATAAACTGAATGTCACTCGGGAGAGCCGGGGATCCACCTGGGACCTTTCACGCGTGCGAGGGTGCGCGGGGTGCGCGTACCTGTTCTTCGGCGGTGTTCGGAGAAACCGCCGGCATGGCCTGCTCGCTCGTGTTGGTTCTCCCAGGACTCTGCAGGATTTTCCTTCGTCTCGGCAGCTCCGCGCCCGCCGATCCCCCGCCCGCCGGGGGGCCAGTGCACCGGCGGGGCTCAGCCGGCGCCGCCCGATCGACTCCCTCGGGTCGCAGGCCCGCTCCGCCGCCAGCAGTCTTCCTCGTGCTGGCTCCTCTGCGCCTGGCCTGTGACTGTGCTTCGCTCGCATAGGGATGAGGAGGGGGGGAGCTCTTCACCGTCGAGGGACCGGGACTTGGTGTCCGAGGGTCGACGGATGAAATACCACGTTCTGTGCGGATTCGCCTTGGCTACAGACCGGAGGCGACTTTGGACAATTTGCACACCACAGATGCTTCGATTAGTCAGGATTTTAGGGGAGCTCCATGGTGCTCACAGGGAGGCCGCCATCTTGGACGGCTCTCTAGCGCCCTCTTAACCTTTCACCCAACAGGTGTAGTTTTCTGCTCTATTATTAAGCAGATTTTAGTGCATCCCTTCCCTGTGTTCTTTGACAGACCAAAGAGAGAGGGGTAGTCAGCCTGGGCTTTTCTCTTTCTCTTTAGAATCTCCCTTCCTCCAGCCCTTACCCCCCGACAACAAAAAACTTTGGGAGTATCCATCCTTATAATTATCCCGAAAGAATTGTGCCAGTAAGCTCAGCGGCACCCTTTTCCCGGACAGCCACACTACAAGTTTGCCTGACGGGGCCGCTGCACCCGACAGGTCTGAGCCTGCCGGGCTCAGTGGCCCCGATAGGCAAACTCATCACGGATGCATCAGCACCATTATGAACGGTGCTGATGATTCCCTGAACCCATTCCCATTAGAGTCTGTGGGACCCCATGGGAATGGGGAATAACATTTACCGGCACCCACCTTCCCGGTCCGCCGGGACTTGTAATGTCCCGGTGGCACCAGTAAGCTAGGCAAACTTGTAGTGTGGCGGTCTGCAAACAAGGGTGCTGGTCAGCTTAAAGACACTCTTGTTTCCAGAACACCATACTCCTAATGCGGTGCAAGGTCTCAGTATTCGGTTTTGTAACCCATCTGAGCCCCATTGTGAATCATGAAACCAAAAGGTCTATGCATACATGCCTATATCAACACATTTCAATTCAGGCAGTGTGATTCAGTTGGAAAAAAAAGTTTAATGGGAGTGTTAATTCATAACAGGGAGTGTAGTAGTGGGAAACAACATCCATGTGATTTCTTTTCCAATAGGACCCCAAGAGGATTTTTCACTTGATGGCATTAGATATACTTTATGAGGCTTTATGGAAACCAGATTTTGAAGGAATATGGAACAATTAATTTCTACTGAATTGGCCTCAGAAACTGTTTTATGCTTTTTCGTTCCTTTGAAATAATGCAAGGGATTCTTCAGACATAACGATTTAAAGAGTTCCTAATTCTTCTATTAAACCTCACAATGGCTGCAAGAAAAAACCTAGAAGGAGTAATGTAAGCACAGAAAGTAGAAGCAGAGATTTCCAGCCGACCTGGCGCTTATGGTAGCCTGAATGTAGAAACACAAGTTATTTAAAGGAGAGTTCCGGGACTTTTTTTTTATTGTCCCTACGGGTCGGCCATGTGTTTGTAAGCATAAATCGGTAGATCGTAGGAAACTTTCCTATGGACCTTACCCGACTTTTCGCCCCTTATCGCACTCGAAATCAGCCTCCATTTTGTGATAATCCTATCATTCCGCCGCATCGACCTGGCTCACCTGCCTTTGCGGCACTAAATCAAATCCCCCGCCCCTGAGCCTGACATCAGCAGACGCGTACTGCCCATTTCAAGCACGTCTCGTGTCAACAATCGCTGCGCCTCAGCTATTGACGTGTTGCCATGGAAATGGCAGGACGCCTCTTTCCCCAATAAGTATAAACAGACCGTTTCACAACATACAGCAGCAGATTTTCGATTCCATTCCTCTCTCTGTGTTACTTTGAGTATTCTGTGACTCGTTTCTGTGCTCTGGTCAGCTACCTTCGCCGCTTGTAGCCCGTGTGAACAGATACCAGTACCACCGCTATAAATTATTTTACTATCTTTACCGCACAATGGCCACAATAATGCCGTATATGTACGAGCCCGAGTACACCGAGGAAGAACTACTGGAAAGGCAAGCACGCGAAAACGATGGGGATTCGGACGGCAGTTGGGAGGACCAGTCAACGGATGAAGAGCCTGGACCATGTCGCATGGACGGCGTCTCCACCTGGTGCACGTGCAATCGGTGCGAGCTAATGCCAACTGAGGAGGAGAACTGCTGCTGCCGTGAAAATTCCGGGTGCTTGGCCTACATTTCGGAAAGCGAGCAAAGTCAGCAGGAAGGCGAGCAAAGTCCGCAATGCATCACCGAGCTGCCAGAGTTCAGGGAAGCCTGCCTCTCACGGACAGTGTTGAGGATGATGATGGTGCTTATGCACGAACTTCGTGGCACTGTTCGTCCGCGTAATCCGAGTAACGAGTAAGTATACTCTGTTTGTGATGTCAGTGATGCCACCACTATTTCATGGTCGTCTCCCACATATAAAATTACATTTACATATCATTGGAACGCATGTAAATTGGTTCCATATAGTGCATTTTCTAGATATAATTTTTTTCTAAGGAAAATGACATGTGTTACCTGAATCGACATTGATAAGAAAGTTTGGTCAGTTTAATACAGTTTGCATCTTTTTTTTTCACAGGTGGTACAGGCTGGTGGCCTATCGTTGCTTCACTTGGTGGCTTCACGGGAGGCTCGGACACCGCGTTCGGAGAGTAATACCTGCCTGTGCGGTACTTGCCATTAGACAACATTTCCCCAGTGACAGTGGACAATACCGCGGATTTTCCCTCGATGTGCTGCAACCTCAACTTTACAATGTGTAATGTTTATTATTTATGTTTAATTAAAATCTAAAATAAAGCCCAACATATATTTTAACAATGGTTGTTTTGATTTTTTAAATGAATCTAGTGTATATTCTCCTGGGAGGGTGAGGTATTTATAAACTCACCCCCCTGCCTTCCATGTAGTAGATCCTGCAGCCATCCTCTTACATTCAGTTAGATGGCCTCTCCTTGGTGAGGCCCTGCGGCAAACGGGTCTTGTCTGCACGACCACCGCCCCGATCCACCCCCCGCCTTATCAAAGGCAGTTCGCACCGGGGTACTTGAGCTGCTGGCAAGTGGAGCTGTCAGGGAGCGATAAAGGCCAAGAGGTGCCAAAGACCATGTACACTTCAAAGTGGTCTATAGAGCATGGGTTTGTTGTTCCCATGTCTACCTCCAGACCCCGTGTCTCCTGCCAAGCATCCCCCTCACGCTGGACGGCCCCCTGCAATCCACATAAGTGTGTCTCCATTCACGAGTCTTCCTGTGTCTTGTCTGCACGACCACCGCCCCGATCCACCCCCCGCCCTATCAAAGGCAGTTCGCACCGGGGTACTTGAGCTGCTGGCAAGTGGAGCTGTCAGGGAGCGATAAAGGCCAAGAGGTGCCAAAGACCATGTACACTTCAAAGTGGTCTATAGAGCATGGGTTTGTTGTTCCCATGTCTACCTCCAGACCCCGTGTCTCCTGCCAAGCATCCCCCTCACGCTGGACGGCCCCCTGCAATCCACATAAGTGTGTCTCCATTCACGAGTCTTCCTGTGTCTTGTCTGCACGACCACCGCCCCGATCCACCCCCCGCCCTATCAAAGGCAGTTCGCACCGGGGTACTTGAGCTGCTGGCAAGTGGAGCTGTCAGGGAGCGATAAAGGCCAAGAGGTGCCAAAGACCATGTACACTTCAAAGTGGTCTATAGAGCATGGGTTTGTTGTTCCCATGTCTACCTCCAGACCCCGTGTCTCCTGCCAAGCATCCCCCTCACGCTGGACGGCCCCCTGCAATCCACATAATGCCACGACATATACACGTCATTCATTCACAAACACACCCCTGGTTCGAATTCTTTATAACCCACTTCATATTTCTAATGAGAACTTCTTTGCGCTTTGCTAGTCAACCCGTGAAGGTGCTGGTTATCTGCTCTTCGTCTCTGTGAACTTCCGTGACCACTTTGAGCAAACTCGTCAGTTTGCAACCTGTGAACTGCTCCCTGTTCTACGACAAGAAACTACTCTGATCCCTGCATCTAACTGTTTGTTCGTCAAGGTAAGTCCATGTACCATAATCATTTTGCGTCCAATTTTTTAATTTATATCTATTTGCTAGTAGTCATCAAATTGCATCCATGTTTTCTTTTCGTTCACGACAGTACATGCAAGGAACTAGTCACATGTTCTGAGTTTAGTCAAATTACTTTTTCTATTTTTTGAAAGTTATTGAAATACTTATCCGCATGTGAATAACGTGTATAGTTCCAAGAACCAAAACGGACCTTGCATTGAACCTTTTATGTGTCATTTACTGTTTTAACACATTGGTATTCATAGAGAATTGTTGATCTTTACTTTTCAGAACTTTCCATAATGCCTGCCTGTTCCATTGGCGGTTGCCCTTCGAAGACCCATAACAAATCTGAAGGTACTATAATGCATGTTTTCCCTAAGACAATAGATCAGATAAGAGAATGGGTCCGATATTGCGGATATCCAGCCTCTGAGCTAGAAAGTAGAGTCCTAGAAGTCTTTGCGGACAAGAGGGGTGATCGATACCGCATCTGCAGCAGGCACTTTAGCCCAGACATGTACTCCACATCATTGCTAATAAAGAAGAAAACACCGCGAGCGAGGCGAAAATTGCTCTCAACCGCTATTCCCACTCTATTCGTCCACATCCCTCCACTGGTGAGTCAAGTTTACGTATTTATCTCTCGGCCTTGCGGTAGTGTGTAGCATTAGCTAACAATAATTTCCCCATTTATGTATCCACTCAATATGAAGGCGGAAGATTCTCCATCCGTGTCGTTATTGCAGTCATCAGCCACTTCAAGCGCCTATCGGGTAATCTTACTTAGCTATTCTGACACTGACTTGTTTTAGGCATGTAAATCAATAGTTTTAATTGATCGTGTAATTATTTTACCTAATGGTACACCCTTGTACTCGTCCTCTAGTCTTTGTTTTCAGTTATAATTATTGTTATCCAAAATAATGCAAGTACTGTCTTTCAGGGAGATGCTGAGGAGTCCAACGCATTGACGACAACCGTAGATGTCACTCAGATGCTCGAGGTACGTTTCCGGACAGTTCCATCGATGGAGATCATCAGATCTTGCATTCTTGTAGCGTGATTGTTACACACAATGTTTCTTTCGTTTTTAGCCATTGATATGTCCTTCTGTCGTCGCCCTCCTATTTGTCTTCTTTTTTCAATATTGTGTTCATTACTAATGAAAGTCCTATGTTTCAGGGAGTCGATGGAGCATTAGTCCAAGTAGAAGGGGGAGCATGCAGTTACGGGTCGGCGCAACAGCTTGCAGAAGTGTGCACCGCAGTTACATCGTCCCTTGATGTTCTTATGCATTTCGAGGTATGGATACTGACAGTTCGATCAAGCGAAATCATATGACGTGATTACATCCGCTATACTTCCTTCTTTATTAACGCAAGTACTATGTTTCAGGGAGATGACGGAGCTTCTTCTACAAGAACATCACCCCTAGTAGTTGATGCAGATCTCTGGGTGGTGACACTTCCAACGATCGAGCAAATCGAATCATATTTACATATCCATTATTTATTTTAGACAACTGATCATTTGTGCAGGTCTATTTAGATGAGCCGTTGACGCCTGCTCAAAGTTTATGTTCTTTTTAACAAAATAGAAAAGCATACTAATGCAATTACTGTGTTTCAGGGAGTTGCTGAAGCGTCATCTTCAATAATATCATCAATGGAAGTCTATGCGGAGCCCGAGGTATGGATCTTGACAGTTCAATCTAACTAGATCAACAATGCGTGAACTATTGTCGTTTGAATGTTCTACACAATGCGTTCATTCGTGTTTTGCTATTGAGATGTACGTATGGGTATTGGTCCCCAAGTACATTTTGTGTTTTCAATATTATTATACATACTAATGAAAGTTCTATGTTTCAGGGAGTCGATGGAGCCTCAGTGAGTGATGGATGTGCTTATCATGAAAATATAGTCGTTGCAGCGCGAGAGGAAGTGGAGACATGCACACACGAGTCGGAGCAACAGCGTCCAGATGTTGAAGTTCGAGGCAAGAAAGTTTCAAAGAAAAGAAAGCAAAAGAAGGTTAGTGTCCTGTTCACTATATTATGTTGTCTTTCACTGTCAATAGTTCAATACTGTAAGTTGTGTTTAAACTGAACATCCCTTTTCTAATCTGTCCTCTAGTTGCGAGTGGGTGTAAGAACTAGATCTACACAGACAGTGAAGCGAACGAGAGATGTTGCTTGTCAAACCTTTTGGCAGGGACTTGAGACTGGAGATGCATCGTGCCAATGGGAAGAATATGAAGTGATTGACAAGGGAGCTATACCACCACCAGCCATTGATAGTGAATGTCCTCCTGGTAGTTTGGATGCAGTCGGAGATCAATTCACAGAATCCACACCCGCAAAAAATAAGAGCGCGCGAAAGTTGAAGACATTGTTTTTTTCTCCCATCTCCGGACAAGGAACAGATGTTGCAATGGAAGAGAATGACGTGGACGACAATGAAACACCATCAATATCACTCAGCATAGCGGAAGACGATATCAGAGATTGTACCTTTCATGCGAGTGACATGTCCTCAACGTTACAGGCCGAACCAGCTGGGATGCAGAGTGACAGTATAAGGAAAGAGGCCAAATTCATTGTATTCGATAGCTGTTTGATGGATATTATTATGATGATGAAATGTGGGCATTCGGTTGGTGGGGAAGTATGTGGGGAGCCATTGATTAATGTGACTCGTGCAATTCGAGGCACTAACCTTAAAATACATGCCACCTGTACACAATATCATCCGTTCGCATGGTCTGCACAACCCATGCTGGGGCAACTGCCAGCAGGCAATCTACTTTGTGCAGCGGCCGCACTTTTTAGTGGTTCAAGTTTTAAAAAGTTACAGTATTTCTTTCAGTTTGTGGGAATCCATTTCATTGCGAAAAGTCAGTTCTACAAATACCAAACCGATTATCTATTTCCAGCCATCAGCGAAGCTTGGAGAATGGAAAAAATGTCAATGGAAAGTACATTCGCGGGCAAACGCTTCAGGCTAGCCGGTGATGGACAGTGCGACAGCCCAGGATTTTCAGCCAAGTACTGCACCTACCACTTTCAGGACATGGAAAGTAAGAAAATTGTGAGTTCGGTGGTCGTGCAGGTGTCACAAAGTACATCCTCAGTGGCCATGGAGAAAGTTGGCTTTGTAGCATCATTGCAAGAACTACAATCGCGGGGAATGGTGATCGACCTGATAGCCACGGACAGACACGTTTCAATTGCCAAGACAATGAGAGAAGAGTACAAAAATATAAATCACCAATTTGACGTATGGCATCTTGCAAAAACAATCAATAAAAAATTGTCGGCTGCAGGAAAAAAAAAAGATATGCAAGGTATTTCACAGTGGTCCAAGTCAATCAGCAACCATCTTTGGTGGAGCTCAAAAACATGTGAAGGGTCGTTGGAAATTCTACTGGAAAAATGGCGGTCAGTAATGTTGCACTGTAGCAACGTACATCGATGGTCGACAAATGAGCATTTCCACAAATGTGAACATGGCCATTTGTCCACAGAGGAGGCACGGAAGAAGAAGTGGTTGATTCCTTCATCACCCACTCACAAGGCCATTGAAAAGATTGTATTTGATAAAACTATAACAAGAGATTTGAGGGGACTCACGGAATTCTGCCACACAGGAGATTTGGAGGTGTTCCACAATATGTGCCTAAAGTACAGGCCCAAAAGATTGCATTTTGGCATGGAAGGCATGAAAAATCGGACTCTTCTAGCGGTCTTGGCACATAACCATAATGTTGGCCGTCAACAAAGTAGGACGACCGGAACTTTAGGGACGCTTCGCTACAATAAGGCCTTCACTAAAAGAAGTAAACAATGGGTGATCAAACCAGTGTTTGAGGATATGCAATATGAGTTTATTGAGAGACTTATCGTAGATGTCCTCGATAGGCACATACATGGAGTGGTGAACGAACCTATGCAGGGGACAACTGCATTGCCACCCAACATTGCCTCTGTTCCATGTCCACCTAAAGCAGAGCTCATTGAGAAATACACATCACGGTTTAAATGATTGTAATTTGATTGTCTGTTCTCTCGAGTCTCCTCATGTTGCAGGCCCATTGCAATTAAACCAAACAGTAATATAAATCATTTTTACAAAAATTATAGAATGTTTCCGTATTGCAAAAACATGGCCGACCCATAGGGACAATAAAAAAAAAGGCACGCAGACAAGATGTCCCTAAAACTAACTGCAGCTAACTAGAAATGTGTGCTCGCTCAAAGTGAAGGTCAGCTGCTTTGATGTTTTGCTCGGGTGGCGGAACGGCCCACGACCCAATATAAGGTTCTATTGTGATTTGACCTTGACAGGCCGGGACCATCCTGAAAGACTAAGAAAAGATAATGAATAAAATTTCAGAAACGAAACGATGAGCCACGTTCATTAGAAGAAGTAACGTCGGCAAAGAAGGAGTGGTGTTTCGGGTCTGCCCTACACAGAGACACAATGGAAAATGCAAATATAATGTAAGTAACTTTTGATGAGTTTATACCGCAATTTCATTACTATACAGTGGCTTTAAAGACGGGTTCAGTTGTACTTGTTCGTTCTATGTGGCATATTGTTTTCTACCGCGCACTATCTTGAGGAGAAACATCTGCTTTTACTGAAGCACCTCAAAACCTTCCTCTTTGCTTCTGCTTTCTCTCTCCCTCTCCCCTGCTACAACTGGTCCACTGTCTGCGACCTCAGTCCTGGGCCCTTCCACTCTCCACCTGCACTGCCTCCCTGTCAACCCCTGCACTGGGGGACTGTCTCAGTATCCTACAGCCCCCCCTTCCCAGCACTTGTTCTGCACTTACCTTGCACTTGCCACCAGCTGGCCCTATTTATTTATTATTTTATGCTACTTACCTTGTACTCCACTCCCCCCCCCCCTCCATGCCTCGCCACGCCTTTAAACACTTGTGTACACCCAGTAGCGCTGTCCTCGCTATGAAATGAATAATTTTAATAAGGATCTGATGGTGAGACTAATTTCATTTTTTATGTTTTTAGGTACATCATTCACTACTGTCTGTGTCACGAGTACCAGACACCGGCGGACGGCTTCTACAGCCGCCAGTTGCTTCTCCGCGTGAACAACGTTACCACCCTGACCATTTTATGGGACGATCGCCAAGTACAAGTATGCCCTTATGCGGTACTAACGGTTAGATGCAACATACCTACCGTTGTGGTGGCCTAGTGCCTCGTTGTTGGAACAGCCATGCGATTATCAGTGCGACCGAAGAGCTTATTTTTATCGTAAACCAACACCCTGTGTACTGCACACGAACATCGCTTCCCTCAAGACGAACTAATTTGGATCGAGAGCAAAGAAAAATGCAAATCGCTGAATATTCTCTAAACATTTGATGTCCAATAAACGTACTTTGCCAAATGTACAATCTTGCCGTTTGCTTTTAAACCACGGTTTCACATTCCGAATTGTGGCGCTGTATTGTGAGATGCTCTAAGACCCTGTGTACAGCAAAGGACCATCGCGTTCCTCAATACGAACTTTTTGGAACGTGAGCAAA
Organism: Ambystoma mexicanum; assembly: GCF_040938575.1. Classification (NCBI taxonomy): domain Eukaryota; kingdom Metazoa; phylum Chordata; class Amphibia; order Caudata; family Ambystomatidae; genus Ambystoma; species Ambystoma mexicanum. The sequence continues at coordinate 18,619,752 of NC_090933.1, read as the reverse complement.
TAAAAATGCAAATCGCTGAATATTCTCTAAACATTTGATGTCCAATAAACGTACTTTGCCAAATGTACAATCTTGCGGTTTGATTTCAAAGTACAGTTTCATATTCCGAATTGTGGCGCGCTGTATTGTGAGCTGATCTGTGTTGATTTCCGGGGTCTGTGTGGAGTCGCGTAGAAGACGCCTGGGTGCGTTTGCCTACGCAGCTCAGTCACGTCACGGATAGAGGCGGGGAATATGAATGTTTTGATAAAGTCTGTTTCAGGGGCGGGGGATTTGATTTAGTGCCGCAAAGGCAGGTGAGCCAGGTCGATGCGGCGGAATGATAGGATTATCACAAAATGGAGGCTGATTTCGAGTGCGATAAGGGGCGAAAAGTCGGGTAAGGTCCATAGGAAAGTTTCCTACGATCTACCGATTTATGCTTACAAACACATGGCCGACCCGTAGGGACAATAAAAAAAAAGTCCCGGAACTCTCCTTTAAATAACTTGTGTTTCTACATTCAGGCTACCATAAGCGCCAGGTCGGCTGGAAATCTCTGCTTCTACTTTCTGTGCTTACATTACTCCTTCTAGGTTTTTTCTTGCAGCCATTGTGAGGTGATTGCATCCCATAGCCTGTAGCGGGGCTGTGTGGCTAGTTAAGGGCCAAATATGGCATACACACAGCCTTTTGTGTGACATTTCAAAATGACTCATGCTCCATAGGAAAAGCAAAGAATGAATATCAGTCTGCGTTTGGTGTCCCAACTCTTTTTATTATGGAAATCATGCAAGTAGAAGCCTATTTGTGCCACCTATTCCAACATGACCGCTCAGACTGAGCAGTTAGTGTATTTAGAGTGGTAATTTACTGTGGACATCCCCAGATGGATGGGAATTGGTGAAAAAACCTTCATATCTTGCCTCATGAAGCAATTAGATCACAATGTTCTCCAGTGTTGATATTGGTAGTATCCTTCGACCAGTCTCAATTGCATGGTGAGGGATTGGGTATTCACCAGTTGAAATGCTTTTGAATTAAAGTCATTAGATTGCATTAGTACCCGGCGAGAGACGATCAGAATGCAACAAGCATTCTGATTGGCTCTCGCCGGGTCATTACCCGGCCGAGAATCTTTCGATTCTCGGCCGGGATTCCAGCCGCCTTGTCCTCGGCAGGGGCGTGGCAGCCCCTCAGCCAATGAGGAGGCTCGAAGCGGGGCCATCCCCGCTCCGAGCCTCCCCACAACTGAGAAGCTGCCTTCGCCCCCCGCCAGGGCCTCGGGTAAGCTTTTTCTTTTTCCTTCCCTCCCTCGCTCCCTCCTCCCTACCCCACTTACCTTTTTGCTCCTACGTCCCCGCTGGGCAATGATAGCAGGCTCTAGCAGTGTGGAGACTCAGAGCGGGCTATCCCCGCTCTGCGCCGTCACACGGCTGGAGGCTTCCATCGTCCCCCAGCGGGGACGCAGGTATGTTTTTTTTTTCTTCCCCTCCCTCCCTTCCACCCTCCCAACCCCACTTACCTTCTGCTTCTTTTTTTTCTTTTTTTTTTCGGGAGCGGACGCGCTGGGAACACTTGTGTTCCTAGTGCGTCCGCTCCCGATGGCCACCATGGAAAGGGAAAACTGACTCCGTTTTCCTTTTCCCGGTGGCCATTTTTTTCTTTTTTTTTTTCTTTTTTTTTTCGAAACGCGGCGAAACAGAAAAAAAAATGCCATTAGCACCCCGATCCAACGGGCCAGGGTGCTAATGGCAATAAGACCCTCAGCGGCGGGCCAATACCACCGCAGGTAATGCCCAAGGGCTTCATTAAACTTGGAGGCTTGGAGCGGGAATGGCCCCGCTTCGAGTCTCCACACGGCTGGAGGTTTCCATTGTCCCCCACCGGAGACCGTGGGATAGAAGGTAAGTGGGGTGGGGAGGGAAAAGGGAGGAGGGAGGAAAGGCTTGGGGAAAAAAAAAATCTCACCTGAGTCCCCGGCGGGGGACGAAGGAAGCCTCCAGCCACGGGGAGGCTCGGAGCGGGGATTGCCCAGTTTCAAGCCTCCTCATTGGCTGAGGGCCTGCCATGCCCCTCGCCAGGAACAGAGCAGCCTGCACGCACGGCGTGGACGGGAATACCGTGTGGTATGGCTCGCAAATGAGCCAATCACCACACAGTATTCCTGTTCAGCCGTGCGTGCCGGGTACTAATTTTCAGTATTAGTTGGAGAGAACGAGAGTTCCCAAAGGTGGTATTCTGAGGGTGGTGAGCTTGTCCCCTATTTGTACCCAGCTTGGCGAATGTATATCAGATTCGGGGAGATGAACCTTAGACCTCTGGCTCGTTGGTAAGTACATTATAAATGGGAGAGGTAATCTTGTGCCCTTTTGAATACTGCCCATTAGACAAAGCAGGAGCATGGAAATGGCATCTTTGGACATAAATAACAGTCTTCTCACTAGAGAGATTATCATATTACATCGGCAGGGAGCTCAAATGTAGGTTTAATTTTTGTAGGTGTATTCAATGTATTAATTTTTAGTGGGCTGAATTTTTATTTGTAATACCCTTATGGTTAGCCAGTGTTAAGAAAGGAAGAAGGCATACTATGGCAAAAGGGAAAATGCACACAGTTGCACTGTGAACAACTCTGAATCTAACAACGTGTATATAATACCCAAGTCTTGTGTATATATGTAAAACCCAGGAACGTCAATAAGGTAAAACAGTATTACCAATATAGGAAAAGGGATGTGGGGTAAACACTTAGGACCTCCTTATGACTGAAAGGAAAGTCGGCAAACTCTTTACCCACTATGCTCTTACAGATACTGACAGCGCTAAACCCACGTAGCGGGCAAGCAAGGACAGATTCTGTGAACTGACAATCTGTAGAATACTGAATAAGGAAATTATAAACAGTACTCACGAGGACCGGAAAGACCACTTGAATGTCAGTAATTCACGAACCCTGTAGATCAAACAGGGACCCAGAAGGCTGTAAAAGCAAAAGGGTTAAAGATAACAAAATACATAAACCCTAGTAAAAGGCAAGTCTGAATTGTGATAATAAATCATGAGGAAAACTAAAAGGGGAACACTCTGGAACTTGTAACAACAAACCCACACCTAATAATCAATGGAAAATGAATGCAGAAGTGTAATGGAAAACATGGAGTGGAATCTCAATAAAGTAGGATCAGGAGCAGGGAAAATGATATACATAAACCCTAGTAAAAGGCAAGTCTGAATTGTGATAATAAATCGTGAGGAAAACTAAAAGGGGAACACTCTGGAACTTGTAACAACAAACCCACACCTAATAATCAATGAAAAATGAATGCAGAAGTGTAATGGAAAACATGGAGTGGAATCTCAATAAAGTAGGATCAGGAGCAGGGAAAATGATATCACAAAATGAAATCTTTCCCACCCAATCCAAGGAGAAAAGGCTGTACTAATTCTACGAAAGTAAATATTAATACATCATGCTTTTCAGTAACCAGGACAGCATAAAGGGACAGAAAACACCGGCAGACTGGACTGCATCAAATAGTAAAGTACAGAGAAAGGCTGTCTGCAGACAGAGGAAGACAGAAAGGTAAATTCAGAAAGCATAAATCAAATAAGCGCATAAATCCGAAATCCAGGACAGAGGAACAAGATACAGGAACTAGTAACTGGGCACAAAGCTAGAAACAGGAACTAGGTACAAGGCATGGAACTAGGAACAAGGAACTGGAACTAGATACTTGGCACAATATCTATGAACAAAGAACTGGAACTAGGTACAAGGCACAGAAACTAGGAACAAGGAACTGGAAATAGATACTAGGCTCAATATCTATGAACAGGGAACTGGAACTAGGTACAAGGCACAGAAACTAAGTACAGGAAACAGGGACTAGTCACAACAGGAACACTGCTACAATGACCAGCGCCGGACTGAAGCAAACTGAGGCTTTTAAAGCTGCTTAACAAGCACACCCCTCAGGCGTGCCGCCTGCTGCACCTGCAGCCACAGGTGTTGCCTATCCTCCTCCCAGCGTTGTGCTGCAAGGGAGGAGATGATGCAGTGAGCCAGGCATTCTGGGAAGCAGGAGGTGAAACAGTGAGCCAAGGCATTCTGGGAAACATAGTCATTTGATTTAAGTAGCATGCCGGATGCCAGGGAGGAGATGAAGCAGTGAGCCAGGCATTCTGGGAAGCAGGAGGTGAAATAGTGAGCCAAGGCATTCTGGGAAACATAGTCATTTGATTTAAATAGCATGCTGGCTGCCAAAAACCAGGAATGGATCCGGAAGGGAAGTAACTGGGAAAATAAGGTTTTAACGCTCCCCATTCATCAGAACACTGTAGCATAGGGTTCGAAGGAAATGTCCAGTAAGGAATAAACCCCAGAACATGCCCCCAAGTGGCGGGGACGGGAACGAAGGGAGCGAGAACGGGAGCGAAGAGAACGAGCCGTGACACTATACCCCCTCCCACGGCCGACTCCAGGCGGCCGTTACTCGCACAAAACATCTTCCTTCCATGACTGGAGCGCTTTGTCTTTGGAGGTGGCACTGACGAAAACAATGATCCACAGGCAGAAGCAGAAGGACTGGAATGAATAGAATCAGGCTGCAGTCTATAAGAGTCATAGGCAGGTTTTCGGTGAGGAAAGGACTCATGGGTTGAAGAAAAGCATGAAGGATTTGCAGGACCCGAAGCAGAGTTGGAAAGTCCAGGAAGGTCAGTCTCTGGGAGCGAACACTCATACATCATTGAGGAGGGAGGCTGGCTGGTGCATGCTTTGGACAATGATAGATTCTCTGGTAGCCCCCCTGCTGAGAGCGAACACGCAGGAGGTGAGAAAACAGCGGATTTCAGACAATGTTCATGTTCAGACAAAGAAGGTGGTGACTGGTTCAAGGCCTGTAGTTGAGGGTGACCAAGGTTTGATTGCATTTGTTCCACACCTTGGGGGTCTGGAAGTCCAATGGGTTGTACAAGGCTGGCATTCCTGATGTCAGTTATATGGCCACCTTGTTGCACGTGGGATACAACCGCAGGGACGTTTGGCATACCGATAGGAGTGATAGACACAGTACTTGGTACATCAGGCACACTCGCAGCTGGAGCAATAACAGGCACATCTTGAACTGCAGCAGTCATATCCTCCCTTTGGCTACTTGCACCCGAATGGTGCAGCAGTTGGGGAACCGTGCCCGTCCCTTCCTTCAGGCTCATGTGAGATCCGGCAACAAAAGGGCTGTCAAGCGGCTTGTCATAACCGGCCCCCAAATGTGAACCGTCCGGCCCGTTATCCTGGTTGGCTGCTTGTTCGATGTCTAGGCCATGGCTGATGGTATCCGTCACCCTCTTGTAACACTCCAGGCAAGTCCAACGGCCTTGCATGTAAGGCTCTCCCAAGTCGTGAACCAGCTTGATGTTTTTGGCAGAAGTCTCAGACTCAGATGTAGCATATGCGGGAGGTGCTAATTCTACAGACAAGCAGTTGGAGGAATTAGCTTGTGTAAAAGGCAGGCCTTCTGGTGATCCTCCTGAAGCATAGGATGGGCAGATTGGATGTTCATCCGTAATAAATGTCTGGGATTTAGGAGGTAGCTCTGCAGTAGATGAATCTGCAACATGATCAAACAGAGCAGACAGGTTCACCTCCGATATTGGCAGCGAGGCTGAGCAGGATACAGGTCCTTCATGAACTGAAGCCAAACTAGCAGTAGGCTCTGGGACCGGAGACAGGCACTCAAGATGTGCTACCGGAGGCTTCATGGCTGAAGGATAAACTGTTGGATGAGTCACTGTATCTGAAAACAGGCATGCCAGAGGAAATTCAGAGGCTGAGGGCATGCAAGCTGGAGCCGTCTCGTTAGCTGAAGACAAACTTGTCAAGGTCTTTGGCTCTGACCACGTACATGGTGAAGACTCTTGAGTGACTGGCAGACATAGCAATTGTTCATTGATTGAAGACACGTTTGACAATGATGACTGCAGAGCCGTGGACTGGGTAGTCGAAGAGTCAATAGTTGTAGAAGGACAGACTGAAGTCCCAGAAGTCGACAGACATATTTGTGGCTCAGGAATGGAAAGCACCTTTAAGGCGGTTGACTCCATGACACCATTAACCAAAGACTGAGCTGGACCCATGCCGTACCTTTCCTTAGTGGATGACACAGAGTCATTTCCAAAGTCTCTGTTAATCGGGATTTCGTCAAGTGTCCATTCCTTTGTCTTAACTTCTGAAGGTGGCAGATTATCAATCAACAGTTCAGGAATCGCTTGCCTGGTCCTTGTTTTAGTATACTGTGGAATGAGTCCATCAAAACAAGAATTATGTACTGTCTTTGATTGTTCATTGTGACAAGAATTGGCAGAAGGAGGAGGGAACACAGAGGTAGCATCGTTTTCCACATCAGCTTGAGTGTTTACTTCAGTCTCAGCAGCTGGATCAAGGGCTGAACCTAAGCCTACAGTAATGACTGATTCTGTGTACGCAACCATTGTGGATTGTGTTTGGGATACAGAAGCATGTATGTGTTCAAACTCTGAATTATGAATGACTGCTATAGAGGAATTCTTAGGCAAAGGAGTGACTTGTAAATCTTCTACTAACAGCAATTCCTGACCAACGGTAGAATTGTCAGAATCTGTGCTCTGAATAAGTGTTGTGCAAGAAAGAGGACTTTCACTCCCAATAGGTTTTTCATATTGACAAGTATCATGACCTACTAAAACCTCCTCACTCAGAGATTGAACAGTATTCACTTCATCAACGGATAAAGTTTGAGGTGTAGTCAGAAAAATTCGTAAAGTTTTATTCTCCTCTAGTAAACTGATGTATTCTCGTCTTAATTCCTCAAATTCAACTCTTAACATGCCCAGGCTTAACTGTACATCCCTATCAGTAGTCACAAGGGAAGGCATGGTGGCATCGGGGCTGGAACCTGCCCTAGTCATCTGGACGTGTACTGATTGTACATCGTTATTTACTGCTTGCAGGTCTTGTGATCTATACTCTCGCTTACCGACTTGGTCTGTGTTACCCTTAAGTAAACTACTGACATTATACCTCTTGACATTAGGGACTACAGTAAGTACTTGTGCAGAGGAGTAAGCAGTTGGCTGAGGGCTGAAAACAGAAGTTATGTAATGAACCCCTTCATTCTTTATGTTTGAATCATGAAACTGTTCAATCTGAGGTAAAGCACAACCGGAATCATGGGGTTCAACAACAGATGTACTCATATTTAGTAAATCTAACAGTGTTTTATTTTCCGCTGCTAAGGCTTGTGCGGACATATCTGGATCAAAATTAAAAACAGAATTAGGATCAGGCAATGTATGATGAGCCAGGCGATGGGTATAATATTTTGCACGTAAATACCCATTCGTGTCAAGGAGTTCATTTAAGTCTGGATCAGTGTTTTGATTATCACAGGCAAACGTAGTCAAAACTTTCTGTACACATTTTTTAGTAGCCTTGCTACCCTTCTTTCTTGATCTGGCCGTATACAAACGGGAAGAAGGGCTGGTCATTCTGTTAAGAAAGGAAGAAGGCATACTATGGCAAAAGGGAAAATGCACACAGTTGCACTGTGAACAACTCTGAATCTAACAACGTGTATATAATACCCAAGTCTTGTGTATATATGTAAAACCCAGGAACGTCAATAAGGTAAAACAGTATTACCAATATAGGAAAAGGGATGTGGGGTAAACACTTAGGACCTCCTTATGACTGAAAGGAAAGTCGGCAAACTCTTTACCCACTATGCTCTTACAGATACTGACAGCGCTAAACCCACGTAGCGGGCAAGCAAGGACAGATTCTGTGAACTGACAATCTGTAGAATACTGAATAAGGAAATTATAAACAGTACTCACGAGGACCGGAAAGACCACTTGAATGTCAGTAATTCACGAACCCTGTAGATCAAACAGGGACCCAGAAGGCTGTAAAAGCAAAAGGGTTAAAGATAACAAAATACATAAACCCTAGTAAAAGGCAAGTCTGAATTGTGATAATAAATCGTGAGGAAAACTAAAAGAGGAACACTCTGGAACTTGTAACAACAAACCCACACCTAATAATCAATGGAAAATGAATGCAGAAGTGTAATGGAAAACATGGAGTGGAATCTCAATAAAGTAGGATCAGGAGCAGGGAAAATGATATACATAAACCCTAGTAAAAGGCAAGTCTGAATTGTGATAATAAATCGTGAGGAAAACTAAAAGGGGAACACTCTGGAACTTGTAACAACAAACCCACACCTAATAATCAATGGAAAATGAATGCAGAAGTGTAATGGAAAACATGGAGTGGAATCTCAATAAAGTAGGATCAGGAGCAGGGAAAATGATATCACAAAAGGAAACCTTTCCCACCCAATCCAAGGAGAAAAGGCTGTACTAATTCTACGAAAGTAAATATTAATACATCATGCTTTTCAGTAACCAGGACAGCATAAAGGGACAGAAAACACCGGCAGACTGGACTGCATCAAATAGTAAAGTACAGAGAAAGGCTGTCTGCAGACAGAGGAAGACAGAAAGGTAAATTCAGAAAGCATAAATCAAATAAGCGCATAAATCCGAAATCCAGGACAGAGGAACAAGATACAGGAACTAGTAACTGGGCACAAAGCTAGAAACAGGAACTAGGTACAAGGCATGGAACTAGGAACAAGGAACTGGAACTAGATACTTGGCACAATATCTATGAACAAAGAACTGGAACTAGGTACAAGGCACAGAAACTAGGAACAAGGAACTGGAAATAGATACTAGGCTCAATATCTATGAACAGGGAACTGGAACTAGGTACAAGGCACAGAAACTAAGTACAGGAAACAGGGACTAGTCACAACAGGAACACTGCTACAATGACCAGCGCCGGACTGAAGCAAACTGAGGCTTTTAAAGCTGCTTAACGAGCACACCCCTCAGGCGTGCTGCCTGCTGCACCTGCAGCCACAGGTGTTGCCTATCCTCCTCCCAGCGTTGTGCTGCAAGGGAGGAGATGATGCAGTGAGCCAGGCATTCTGGGAAGCAGGAGGTGAAACAGTGAGCCAAGGCATTCTGGGAAACATAGTCATTTGATTTAAGTAGCATGCCAGATGCCAGGGAGGAGATGAAGCAGTGAGCCAGGCATTCTGGGAAGCAGGAGGTGAAACAGTGACCCAAGGCATTCTGGGAAACATAGTCATTTGATTTAAGTAGCATGCCGGATGCCAGGGAGGAGATGAAGCAGTGAGCCAGGCATTCTGGGAAGCAGGAGGTGAAACAGTGAGCCAAGGCATTCTGGGAAACATAGTCATTTGATTTAAATAGCATGCTGGCTGCCAAAAACCAGGAATGGATCCGGAAGGGAAGTAACTGGGAAAATAAGGTTTTAACGCTCCCCATTCATCAGAACACTGTAGCATAGGGTTCGAAGGAAATGTCCAGTAAGGAATAAACCCCAGAACATGCCCCCAGAACATGCCCCCAAGTGGCGGGGACGGGAACGAAGGGAGCGAGAACGGGAGCGAAGAGAGCGAGCCGTGACAGCCAGTGCCTTGAGACTTGTAATGGTGTGCATCATGCTGTTTAGGAATTTGAACACATATTATTAATAAACCCTTAAACTTTATTTTACCTGATAATCCCTACTATTTCAAATGTATGTATTGTTACAGATCTCAATGTGCATAGGATAGTCTGTAACTTCATAACATCTTCTATTTCTACATTGTGATTATCAAAAAGAAAAGCTCATTTTCGAGTTTATATTCTCTTCTTGGTTAGTTGAGTGAGATGGTTCAAGCAAAAAACTTGGGTGGGTACCTCTAATTTTGGTTCACATTCCAAAAGTGGTAATTTGGCAACAATGGATTTTTTTCTTAAAGTGTACTGAAACCCATGGTTCATTCTTTACACACGTGGACTTTCCATTTTGCCATGCAATACTGAATTGTCTAGCCATTGTGAATGCGAATCAAAATGTTACTGAAGACACTCCCCCAAAGATCAGAGGTGAAGGATTACATGGACAGATAGGAGAGCAGGAAAGGAAGACTGGGGTGGGGGCAATGGGAAATCAGGAGGACGTTATGTGTCTAAGAGAACCTCTGAGAGAGAGTGGCTAAGAATAATGGCCGAACAAAGTGGGCAAGGTCAGATTAAAGGCATGTCAGGAGCTGTCAGGAAGCTGATTGAAACCAGTGCCAAACATTCACAAAGATAGGCTAAATCAAAGCTTAATTAAGGGTATTTACAACATTGGGACAAAGTAAATAAATGCATTGAAACTCCCAACGCATCCTCGTAAATAAACAAGGAGCAAGACACATGGAATTAACTGCACTGATCTCTCCCAAAAACTGCTGCATGAATGTTATTGGCAGTAATGTTTGCTTTCACAATATGAACATGACTCCTGTCAAAGTACTGTGGAAACCAGCATGAGAAGTAGTGAGCATGAACCACCAGGAAGTATCTTGTCATGCCTGAGACAGCATGTCTCCCATTTTTATAAAGAAATGTTAGTACCTGCCACATGACTCCGGTCTGTTTACCAGCCCAGCTAATCCTAAAGGGTCTCATTGTTATCAAAAAATCCCTGGGTAGAATCTCTGGTATGTTATTGATATTGATATTGATATTTTATTTCTTTCGTGCTTATACACAAGTGTTCAGGGTTAGGTAAAGCCACTTAGGTAGGACTATCTCCTTATTAGAGATTCAACCAATTATGGACAACGGAAGTTAAATCCACTTATTCACCAAACCTCTAAGAGGCTCCAGTGCAACTCTAAAATTACACTGAATGAGCAAATTATGTTTACTGTACGGTTAGATGCCCAAGGAAATGTGAAACCATAGATTTCTACCAAAGTCATTGATCTCAGCCATAACTATACGTAGGCTTTGAGTGGAGTTCTTGACATGTATAATAATGTCATATGCGTACAGGTTTATTTCAACTTTTTCAGAATACAATTGTAATCCCCTGTAACCATGGAAAGAACAAATTCATGTAGCAATGGGTTCTACTCCATCAATATTATTGCACCTATCAAAGGTGTTGTCATCACAGATACCATAGTAACTCAGATCCCATGTAAATCTGAATCATTATATTATATTATCCAAGAATCCTCCCATGGTTCAGTGTTATGTACAAAAATAGTAACCTTTCAAAAATATCCAGTGAAGTCTCTAACAACAACCCTATGGCATTTCCTAATTACTGCTAAATTTCATGTTGTTTTTTTATTTTTTCAAAAAACGATATTCTTTCTATTATTTCTCTGATGCACAACTCATGTTTCATCATTTCCTTCTCAACGTGGTTCAATTCCTTCCATCACTATTGTGGAACTTTCATCAGTAGACAAAGTAAAACCATCACATATATTCTGCATTTATTAAATGTATAGGTAAAGCATCCGTCCTTCAATCTCTTAGTAGGTTTGATTGAATCACTTTAAAAACGAATTGATGGAGCAAATGTCTCCCTGTTATTAATACTTAAATGATATGAGTAGCGTCAAAGGATAGTTATTACTTTAATTGTGTCAGTTGTTCAGGTTGTCAATACACATTTTATACATCGGCTCGCCTATAAAAATATAAACGAGCAGTTCTTAGGCTTGGTAGTCAGGTGTAGGTCATTGAGAAATACAGATTGCAGATTATAAATTACTATACACGTGTGTTTATACGGCTGGTATGCCGTTTTAGGAACAATAGTTTCAGATGCACTACTCATCCACCTTTTTATTTCGTATTCTGCAAGAATCCGTATGGGGCCTCGTTTAGGTGTTTATTTTACAATTACATTCATCGAGTATAATGTAAATTACCCAATTCATGTTAAACAGCACTTGCTGCACTAGAATCTCGTTAGTTATTTACTGTTTATTTGCTTATCTTTTTTATTTGTTGTTCCTTGTTCTTCTACCTATCCAAATAATACATATATCCATCAGAACATTTATGTGGATATATACTAATCTTACATAAATATTGCACAGCTCTGCTGCTCTTACCTTTTGTTACAACTGCACAGGTGTTCCTTTGATACGTACCTTTTCCTGATGCGGTTCTGAAACCCGCGGGAAAATGGATTTTCAAATAAACTTACATCTACCCTTATGTAACTCTGTTACCACTGCGTTACCGCTGCATTACCGCACAACCATAGTACCGTTTTGGTGGAGAGGCTGATGAAAAACCACCAAACCAAAATGCTGGAGGTAATTCTGCATTACTGCCAAAAATCGGTAAAATCGGTGGAATTACCACCGGCATAACTATAGCCGGTGGTAACTCCCCCGAAATTCCCTTGTAGTCCTATGAACTCCATAAATGGGGACTAACACCGCCATACCACCACTTGCAATCTGGCTGTAATTCCACCAGACCAAGTGGTGGCAACGGTAATTCAGTTTGGCGGTATATCAGCGGATTTACCGCTGGATACCACCAAACTTGTAGTGAGGCCCATATGATATGATATTTTATTTGTATCCCGCTCATACACAAGTGTTTCAGAGTGCGAATAGTCCATAGTCTTCCCGGCACAGGTACCTGTCCAAGAGTCAGAGACCAGAACATCAATTGGACAGAAAACCAAAGACAGTCATTAGAAACTGATCCGCAGTCACTTCAGTCTCAATCTAATGGTCCATGTAGTACCACCGAAAGTTATTCCACTCAGAGTGTGTAACAGACCCAAAAGGGGGTAGCCAAGTCGAATCTTTAAACCAATAAAGTACGTTCCAAGTCAAATCCTAGAAACCGGAAAGAAATGTACAGACTTTGACGGAGGGGACTGAAGGATGCCCTTTCTTCTATAAGGAAATCTTGGGAAACCTTATGACTTATTGAAACTGTAACCAGAAGCCATGTCTGAGAAAGATAAGAGGAGCATTTCTTTTTTTTTATGTAAGAACTTTTGTGACTCATTGGAACTGTGAAAGCAACAAAGAACATGGAAATCTGAGCGGGGCAATTTCCAGAGATGTTTAGTTGAAACATTGTCATCACCAGCCAACAACAAGCAGACCCATTGTTTGAATTTTATTTTCTTAAATATTGATAAGACCAGGTAGATAGCATCGTTTTTGGACAGAGAACACAAACAGTTTATGTAAGATGTCCGGCAAGAACCTTTTATTTTGAGTTATTAAATAGGGAATCGCCCACGTCGCAATAGCGCTAAGTGAGGGATTTTCATTTTCTTTAATAAAACGTAGTGTTTTGCAGAAATGTCCAGTTGTCCGCGTCCTATCTCTGATCCACCACACAGTTTAATACGAGATATCAAGTGTGCTCCCAATCCCATTCTTATCACCATCTAAAATCACAGTAATCACAGCGATCATTAACTCGATATGGTCGAGCGGGTAAATAGTTGTCTGACATTATGTGAGGTTGAGCGACCAGGAATTAATCCTGATTGATCTGGACAGAACAAATACTGCTTAAGAGGGGGAAGCATGTTTGCTTTGCCTAGCAAGTATTTTGCGGTCCATATAAGTTAAGGCTAGAGATCTATCAGATGAACAGTCTCCCGGTTCCTTGTCATGTTTCAATCATAGGGTGATAAGGGCTTTCCTAGTCATCTCACGTAAATTATTCCTCTTAATAGATTCCTCATACACAGCCAGTAAATGTGGTACAATTCCTGATGGGGCTGCCGGAGCGGCCGCAGCTTTTTCTTCAATCTAACCCCCTCTTCTCTACCTGCACTGCGAAAACAGACACCCTGTAAGGTAAGCCATTAACAATTGGGCCACAACGAGATGCGCGCGATGATGCACCGCAACAAACAATTTATGTAATTAACTCTGCCTACATAGGCATGTGCTCCATCTGCAAGTTACTAACATTGGGAGCCTAGAATCGCTCTGTTTCTTTGCCTCCTTACGACTGCAGGCTCCGTTTAGCTTTGGAGCAGCCATTCCAAGATGGCCGCTCGTATTACCTGCACTGGAGTGCTGGGCATGGTGCTGCTGGGGGTACATGATTGGTTTTTGTCTGCTACATCTGGGCCAATTGGAAGGCCGGCAGGCTTGGCCGGCCCTCCCCACAAGGCCTACCCCTAAGGCCCTGTCCACCACGGTATGCGGCTCCGACGCCACCCCTTTACTGTCTCTGTGTTCCCCCCCCTTGGTCACCTGTGTGTGTGGTGAGTGCCTACCCCCCCCCCTCTTGGTCGTCTGTGTGTGTGGTGAGTGCCTACCCTCCACCCCTTGGCTGCCTGTGTGTTGTTTGAGTGCCCCCCTCGATTTGACACCACATATGTGTGTAGCTGCCGCCCTTTAACTGGAGTCTGGCACCATGCTTTTGTCTTTTGATCTTAACTTTGCACCAGTATGTATCTGCTGCCCTGCAAAATGGGGCTGGCACCATGCTACCCTCTGTTGATTTCGACCATGCATTAGTGTGTAGTTGCCCCATGTAGTTTGTGGCTGGCACCATGCACTTGCCTACTGGTTTTGACTTTGCATGTGTGTGTAGTTGCCGGCTGCAACATGTGGCTGGCACCATGTACTTGCACACTGATTTTGACTTTGCATTTGTGTGTAGTTGCCGCCATGCAACGTGTGGCTGGCACCATGTACTTGCACACAGCCTTTGGCTTTGCATTTCTGTGCAGTTGCCGCCATGTAACATGTGGCTGGCACCATGTATCTGCCCACCTATTGTCCTCAAATACTGTAACTGGAAGCACTTAATGTAACTGTACTGTAACCATGTTCTTAAGTTATAGCGCCTTGATACCTCAGGGTTATGGTGCGCTTCATAAATGTAAAAAATTAAATAAAATAAATAAAATATATCCGGAAATGCCTTATAAAACTTGATCAAAAATCCATTTGGTCCAGGGGCTTTAGCACCAGCCAGGCCCTCATTAGCGTTAATCAACCTGGTTGATCTCAGTCGAAGGTTCAACATTTCCCTAGCACTATCATCAGTCCAGCCCCTGGTATCCTCACTTAGGAATCATTAATCTGCTTGCATGTCACATACCATTTGGGAGTTTACAATGACTCATAAAAGTCCCTGAAAAATATGTTCAAAGCCACATCTTTGGCATTCACTGACCCATCAGCTATAAGAATCTCTCAAATGTTCCCAATTAATCTGTCCCCCCTGTGTAGCCAGGCAAGAGTACTGCCAAGTCTTTCTATCTCCCCTTAATGCCATGTCAAAGTCCAGCAACCAAGAACTTGCCCTTCATGTGAGGCGGTTTAATGAAACCCTATGAAATTATTTTGAATATTTAGCAATATACTCCTATCGCCTTAAATACTATAGGTAGCTTCCGATCCGTTAAGCTCACCCTCTAACAATTACGGTATTGGCCACAGGGATTGTAATGCTCTTGCCTCATTCACAATACCTATTCCTTTCAAGTATGCTTTGAAACTCTCCCATATGGGCACCTTAGAGGTAACTTATTGTATACTTTTACCGAAAAATGCAGTCTTCCTTTTCAGTGTATTATGAAAAGCTAGGTCTGTGAAACTCTTTTTTTAAATCCTATCCCCTGATACATGCTGTGAGGGCAAGAGCAAGCTCCAGGAGCACCTGAGAGTGATTGGATGGGTTATGAGGAAAAATTGAACACTCTATCAACTAGCACACAAACAAAAGATAGAAGTTCATCTTAGAAGTAGACAAATGGAGTGGTGAAAAGAAGTACGCACACTGGCCACTTTTTTATGAACTCTTCACATGTCCATTAACCCATATAATTCAATCATTCTGAAGAACCTTCTGGCCGATCTAGTGATGTCCACAGTTGAACTGCCTGACCTATCAAGGTTGATACTTAAAGTGGTGGTTAGAATTGCCCCCCATGTAATGGTAGTGTGAATGTACTTCAACAGCCTCCCAGCAACCCACTGATAGAAGATGGAAGTGCCTGTATTAGGGGAACATAAAATGATTAAGGTTACATCATGCTTCCCAATTGCCTGAAGGGCCATAAGGCCTCCTAGAAGAGTACTGATAAGTTTTATGATTTGAAATAAAGTGATTTGTGGATGAAGGTAGAGAGACCATGGGCATTAGATAAAAATAAGGAAAAATAACATGGACAACTCCACCTCTTAGCGAAGGAGCCAAGATTGGTCTGAGACAAGTGATTCTTTTTCAGCATTGTATGTTAGTTCAATTCCTTTCCATATAAATGATTACCTTACAGGTTTTAAAAGGAGGTTTTAAGGGCCAAACATTTCACATTAAAGTCCTGATCTTAGTAAAGCAATTCTTCTTCCCAGTCAGATGCATAATTTAAATTAAGCTTCTTGCCCCTTTTAGCTAATCGACATCGAACATTTTGCAAGGCCTTAATGTGATGGATATGAGCACAACTGGATAAGGAGTGCAATTTAAGTAACTGTGTTCACCAACCCACCCGCACAGAACAACCCACCATGTCAATCCATGGTAAAGGAAACCAAACCCAAAAAGGAAAAAGGTAACATCTAAACACCAATAATGCTCGACTAAACAATAACGCAAACAACTATCTTGTGTGGGATTCACTGAGGGAGCTCGTAGCCTCCAGCACTCCACATCACAGTTGTATATTCCATTATGTAATAGGTGAGCTTTGGTTCCCTCATAACAATACCACTCTGCCTTAGTCTAAGGGACCATATTGATCAACTAATTCCTGTTGATCTATTCAGCATCTTTATTGTGACGCCAGGCTCTACCAAATGGTTGGAAAACTTGGCAACCGCTGTAGCAGAGTGTCCAGAAAATCATGTGTGGATTCCGGGGAAGTCAAAAAATGTACTTTACCTTTATTAATTACACTTAATGTTTAAGGAAACAATATGGAGTATTTAATTTACTTTCCGCAAATAATTTTTACTACAATTAACAATTTGCTAGCTGTCTGAATGGCACTTGTAAAATCTGGATAGGAGGATTTGATGGTCCATTTGTAAGGCACCTCACCACATTTTCTGGCCAGTTGAATAATCATGTCTCTGGAATTTAACAATCTAGCAATAATCGGTCACAGAAATGTGTCAGGTATTGGCTTCTCAGCAAAAGATCTGTGTTCACTCACAACAGTAAAAAGTGAGGAGAGCCTGGCCGATCAAACACCCATGTAATGAGAAAAACAGCAACATATTTCCAGTGGATGTAGACACAGGTTCCCAATTATACAGACATTATTCCTACGGGAGCGACCTTCCAAATCCTGTTGTTTCACCTTCAGAACTTTAGCACTCACAGACAATGAATCCATGGTTAATCTGGACATGAGAGGGAAGTTGTCTAAGTTGGAAACATGTTCCTCCACCTGATCCATCCTATCCATCATGTTGCCAAGCATATCCGTCATTGTCTGAATGTAGTTCACTTTACAGGCAAAGTCATCCAATTTGATACTTATGTTCTCAGTGCCTGCTTTCAACTCCTTAAACGTCTCCTGAATATCTGGACATTTTGGGGTGAAACTAGTTGATCTTCCTGCATTGATAACAAGCTCCGGACAACAGTTGTATCCCCCTTGCCTTGTCACATTCCATTGTCAAAGATAAGCTTTTGCTGGTGTCTGGCAGATTTTCCCATAGTGTGAATCCAGTTGTGGCTGAGTATTGGGTGTGTATCACTTTCAGTACAGACAACGCATGGAAATGCAATAATTATTTGTACATTGTGGAGACACTCAACATTGTTATGCAGTTTTGGGACTATAGTCACCACCCAGCTAAATGTATCAGGGGCCTTGGAAAGCTGAGCCCTTGTGCTTTAATCACCACCGCTGCACAAGGTGGAACAGATATGAAGTATGCTCTGTAGGTTTCTGATCCACATTGCCACTGCCCATCACCTGCCACGGTTCATTGTGCTGGTACTACTGTTCTCCAACATGGCCCAGGGACTGCCAAAGCAGGATAAAGGTAATTGACCCATCTGTTCCGTAAGCTCACTGCTGGCTCTGGTCGATCGAAGGCTTCATTGGGTCCCAGTGATTGGTGTCAATTATCCTGTGGGGACAAGGCTGTGGATCTCCCCTAGCCCCTGGCCAATACCTAACATCCAAGTACATGCTAAATGTGCTAGAGTGTGCTAGAGTGCTAGAGAGTTTTGTGCCCAGAGGCGTTCCACAATTCTAACACAAAGTGCAGGATTTTGCAGGATATTAGGGTGCTCGGACCCTGCTACCATGGCGCTGAAAGCTAAAGCTGCCATTGTGTGCTGGGCTTTCTAGCGCCCCCCTAAGTACAAGGTTTTAAAGTGAGATTATTCAGGTGGGTTCTCTCCTTCATTACTCTGACCCAGGTATACCTCTTTTTAGTTCATTGATTATTATTAAACCGCTCACTTTCACCACTATCAGATTCATTCCCATCTTTATCAGGCTGTACTGCTTCCCAGTGATTGAGAGAAACCAATCCACTAACATAGCCCAGATTTATATATGCAGCAGTTTCTTAACTTATTCTGAATAGTCCTCTCAGATCAGCCATGATATAAAAACTCAGCATATTCATGCCAAGTTTTCCACACAAAGTTAAAGACTACTTGTCATTGAAGTACCTATGCCATACAACATTATCCAGCATTACATTAAGACCCACCCTAACTTCACTGAATTCAGGTGATTGATAGCTTCCTTTTCACTACACGAGGCTGGTTGTGTACAGCCATGTGTATAGAGATAATGATTTGATTTCACACTGACCATTTGTTTGCTGAGGGAATCGTTTGGAGGCAGCATCATGACACTGAGAATGTCCTGGGTACTGTGCGGCCTGAGGTATCCTCATATGTCTAATTATGAATGGGAGACTGCTCATCTAGTGTTGTAATGACATCACACTAACCATGGGCATGTGCAGCCTCTGCTTAGGTATGTACACACTATGCCTTGGTGTTGGCACCAGTCACCTCCTTCCTCACTGCTGTAGCCTCATTTGTAGAATCACAGATCTTCACTAACATGGCATTCCTTTTCTGGTTCAATGCTAGCATGCTCTACTTCAACAGCTGCATCAACAGGTTCACTGCACCCCAGGATGAAGACATAGGGGAAACCCCACCAGACATATTAATGAGGTTTCAGTTTGACACATTATTTGGGCATTTACAGAAAACAGGGGAAGGGGATCAAAATGAAGGAATCCTTCTGACAGGCAGAACACAAAATGTCCATAATCCTCCCACCAACTAATTCTTAACTCGCTAGTTGTGGTTGTTGATTGATAAAAAATGTATTTTCCAGGCCTTCCTTCCTGTGTCAGGTTTGGATTATACCTCCACTTTTGAGTAGGACAAAGCCCCTTAAGCAGTTTCTCTGTATACATGAAGGTGGTCCTTTGCTAACAATAGTTTTTCTCCAAGTCTTTCCCCAAACCACTCACAGTCTTTGGTAGTTCAGTTGGTCTATATATTGAGGCAGTCATCAGTGAGTATACCTTTCTCTTGCGACTCTGGTTGAATAGGGATGTTTTGCTGTTTGAGGCATTGATGGTGTAGCCTTCCTAGGTACACCTATTTATTTGCAGACACTGATGGAGCAAGGTACCCAATGTCTTTCATAGGTGAAGTAGTTCAGGTGGAGTATTTAGGTGCCTTCTGGGGTTCTGGCTTACCTCCTTCTCTCAGGGTCCTGAGCCCATTACCCACCTCCTACTTACTTTGGACCTCCCTACTTGGACGCTCACCCATGCCTGTGGGCCTCTCACTGGCTTCTGCATTAGTCATAGAGCTCGCTGCCCATGACTCGAGGATCCATCGCATGCTTGTTGATCCTTTCAGTCACCTCAGATAATGGTTTGGCTGATGTTGTCTCCTCTTCTGTCTAATGCTGTCCTTAATTCACTGAGGAAATATCCATTGCCCTCCTTCTTTGCTTCCTACTTCCTCTCTCAGCCTCCAACTGTTCCTTTTTCTGGTCTCCCACTTTCTTTGACCTCTTCTGACCTTTCCTGCCCCCTCCTCAGGTAGCCAATTCTACTCTTGTTCGCTTTCATCGTAGCCACCTCCTACCTCCCATGCTCTCTCTTTTTCACCTCCAACCTCTCCTGCTATCTCTCTTTCTCAGTGCCTTTCACCACCTCCATTCTCTTCTGCTCTTTTCCATCTTCTGGGGTCTTATCTTCGTCCAGCCACTTCTATCAACCCCTTTCCGTGGTTTCTCCACCTCCAACTTCTTCTGATCTCTTCCCCCCCTGCACTTTCCTGTCTCACCCGCATTGCGTACCTGATCTTGTTTGGTCCTCCATCATACTGGGCAGGATAGGATACTGATGTACGGGCAGCGCATAGAGCGAGTCCGGCACCAAGAGGAAGGGAAACACCTGGGGCTGTCGACCCGACTCCCCACACCATAAAAAGCTTCCCCTGTATTTACATGGTGCAAGGACATAGCGGCGCCCCTTCGGGTATCAGGTGCGCATTACAAATTTCATAACATAACATAACATAACATGGGATTCCGGCATCCCAAACCCGCATGTGACCCAGCCCATCCAGTGCCCAAGCACCACCAGTAATAGAGGGGCTACAGGTAAGTGTGCATGGGTGGATGCATGCTAGTGTGAGTGTCTGTTGTATGCGTGTTTGTGGAATGATGAGCGGGGCATTTGGCACATGAGTATGGAGCTGGCATGTGACACTTCCTCACTTTTTGCTCTACCACCTTCTCCTGAACATTCCACTCTTCCTGCACCCTTTCCTCCTCTTGAACCTTCCATTCTGCCTGCTTATCTACCTCCCGTACCTTTTAGCTCCTTCTGCTCCTCTACTTCTTCCTTCACTTTCCACTCGTCCTGCACATTCACTCTCTCTGCTTCTCCACCTCCTCCTGCACCTTACACTCCTTCTGCACCTCAGCCTCTTTACTGTTTGTTTCTGTGTTAATCCAAACTACTACATCCATTATTTATACGCTCCCTCCCTTTTAATCTGCTCAATCTGCGTCATGTTCAAACTATTGTGTGGCATCTGAAACACCAAATTGTTTGTCATGGGGGATGGGTGCCTGGAAAATCTTGCAGCTGACTCAGGATTGCGTGGTATTTTTTCCTGGCTCTGCTGGGTGCAGTGGACAAGTTAGGTCATGTTGGAATTGTGGGTTGCGCTCATGCATAGGACCAGGCACCTACTGGAAAGAAAGGCATATCATCTGTACAGGGTTCACTATGCTCCACAAGGTCATTACCCTTTTCTGCATATGCGGTAAGCATTTCAAAAGTTGGGGCTTGTTCATGAGACTCGGTAACCACAACGTAACGGCCACAACACTGCAGGCCTTCGGAAATTGGGGTCCACAGAATTTCCACAGATATATGGGAGCCATTCTTAAAGTGGCCTTTCCAACAATGTGATGATTAAATGTGATGATTACCTCTCTGCCCTTCCCATGCTGCACAAAGAGGAGGGGATCCTGCCCATAACACCCCTGGTCCCGACCTCACATAGTGTGTTTTGGGGCCTGGCTCTGAGAGACACCCCAAGGGACAAGCAGGAGATTTCATCTCATACATTTACCTTTCCTTTAAGCCTCCCCAGATGTCTCTAGGTGTCTCGGATAGACAGTCTTCCAGCTGTGGTTGTCTCCTTCTACTGGGTCCAATCTTCCTTGAAGCTCATCAGGTCACTTATTGTGAACATAGGATTTGAAAAATCACCTCCCCCAAGTAATATTAAGATCACTCACAGATACCCCCAGTAGGCACCCCCTGATTTCCATACAATTCTGGTATTGCTTCAGAGGTTTTGATATTGTGGGAGTCCTTCCATTGGGCTTCCTGAAACCAATTTTTGAATCTCAGTTGATTGTTCCCGAGGAGCACTGGCAGTGGGATTCCTTGCATTACACTGTACGTGTTGCATTTCCTCCTGGACTACAAGATGGACCCAGGCCTTTGGATAATCTTCCATATCTTTGGGGCAGTTGTAATGGCGGCTTATATGTGTACAAGCAGCTCTTCGGGATATACCAGGTCCGATCTTATGACAGACTGCTGGCTTCCAGAGTCCAACAAGGCCCAAGTGGCTATTGTCTCTATCTTGACCCGAACATAGTATTTGTCATGGTTGTCTTCTTAGGCCAGCATAGGAATTGGGCTTGAGGTCCTTCTTTTGCACAGTCATATCTCTATTCCAGCTCTTCTCTGCAGGAACACGATAACTCATGTGCACTGGTCTGGCGGCCTTGATTTTTTGTGCTTGGCTTTAGACCTTTCACTGTTATCCTGCCACTAGCCCTTGGAGTGTGCTGCTATCTAACTTCCTTAACAGTTGGCCACATACATGTCCCTTCTCTCATGTCTCTCAACAGTGATTTTGCTGATGTTGTCTTGTCTTGAGCCTGGCGCTGTCCATTCTTCTCCAAGGATTATCCATTGTCCTTTTTGCTTGCTTCCTATTTTTTCTGTGTTTAAAACTGTTGTTCTCTCGTCTAAGCCACTTCCTTACCTCTGCCAACCTCGTCTATTTTCTCCCTTCCTCGGAGGTCTTAACTACGTTCAACCACTTCTGCTCTTTTGTCATCTTTAATATTTACTTCATGCCACCTCTTCTGCCCTTTCTTTCCCCCTCCAACCTCTTCTCATGTCTCTCTTTTGTTTCTTGGCCTCCATTACTCCCTGCCTCTTCTGCTCTCTCCCCTACTCTGGGGTCTTAACTTCTTCCAGCCACTTCTCTTCTCCCCTCCTGTCCCCTCCTGTCCCACCCCTTCTGGGTTTCCAACCTCTTCTGCTCTACCTGTTCCTCCTGCATCTAACAATTCTACGGCTTTCCACTTCTCCTGTGCCTCTATCTCCTCCTGCAGCTTACATTAATTCTGCTATTGTACCTTCTCAAGCAGCTTCTACTCATCCTGCTCCTCCACCTCCTCCATCACCTTTCACTCCCTTTGCTCCTCTGCTTCTTTCACTCCCGCCTCTTCACTGATTGCTTCTTCATTACTTCAGCCACCTACTTCCTTCCTTTCCATTGGAGTTGCATTTGAACTAATAACTGGCACCCGGAACAACTGATTATTTCTCACATGGGATTGGTACGTGGATAATCAGGCGACTGTGTGGTGATTCTTTCCTGCTCTGAGCCTACATTTTATTACCACATAAGGGATAAATACTCAAAAGGCATCATGGGGACAAATGAGTAGCGGAACTAGCACACAAAGGGGAGTCCCCCAGATGAACCATTAACCAAATAGTTCGAAGACCCAGTTTTTACTACGACTGGGCCCTATTCTATGGGTTATTAAATTACCTCAAAGAACAGTACACACAGAGAATAGTATTTTTGTTATACTAAAAATGTTATAGTTTATTACGTAGGCCATAGGTCCTACGATTACAAGCTTTAAAAAAGACCAATTAGGTCTATTTGTAATTATGTAGATAAATCAAAACATAAATACATGAACCAGTATAGAAAATGCATGCATACATACATCAACATTTTATGAATTAATCAAATAAAACTTAAGTGACATGGTGTAATAATCAATTTTTGAGGAAGCACAGGCAAAAAAACTATCTTGCTAGCCCTGTCTGTCTAATGAATCACAGACATCCTCGATTAGCCAATGTCACTTAGTTTGCATTCTAAAAATCATTATTAACTATTTGGTTAATGGTTCATCTGGGGGACTCCCCTTTGTGTGCTAGCTGAGCCTACATTTGGACATCACAGTTACAGGCATTCTGTGACTACTTTGTGTATTACAGGTTTCCAATTCCACATTAAGGTTGATCATGATCCTGACATACTCATCCTGCCAAGATGAGACTCTAGCCCTGGCAATGAGCACCTTTTTGTGAACTGGCAATGTTAAGCAAATACATCATGGATCTGGCTCTTCCGGTTGTTGGTTACTGTTTTGACCGCACTGATATGTTTGCAGATTGCCTGCCACAGGCCAGTTTTGATGCATAATTGTATTATCGTCTTGAGAGACCCAAAGAGCCGGACTACCTCATTCACTTTTACATCCAACAGGATTGTGAGCGCAAAATCAGGGAGATGACCCTTTGTTTTTTTCAAAAGCATCAATTAAAAATTGAAATTCTTTAATTGCACTAACATTGTGAGGTGGCTGTGTTTTTTAAGGTTTACAATGTTCATGTCTAATGGTCACTTTCAGTATATATTTTAGGCATAACAACAATGTTACACTAATCAACAGATAACATTATCAAAAGCTACTATTACCATATACATAAGTTTCTGATATTATACCAAGATGGCCATTCTGGTACACTACTATTGTATACACCTGATAGAAAAGTGAAGGGTACAAATAAGAGCGGGTTGCAGCCGGCTCTGCATAAAAGTGCATTTTAGAAACATAAAAATGACCACAGATATTTATATCGGACAAATATGGTTGATAAAAGGGTTGTAAGCTTGAATCACTCTCTACGCGCTGGTTTCGGTGTTCATTTCATTTTCCACAACACTCACCCTAACATTAAAATGTTCGTAACATTGAACCATATATGTGGAGTTGGATAGCTGCAGGATTAGTATGTGAGAACAGCAAGGCAGTGACCTCAGACCATCCTCTGGTGTCCAAGGGCTCTCCACATGAAGAGGTAATTCTGTGTCATACTCTTTCACCTAGTTCTCGTCTGAATAACTGTTCATACCGGTAGGAAGAGTTAAGGCCTCCCGGAATTAGGCGTCACAGGTCTAGAATGGTTCACATAGATGTCCTGAACACTTGCCACTAACGTACCCCACACAAACATTCCCTTTATTATTTTTTGCTCATGAAGAATTTGTGATTCAATCTTTTGTTCTGTGACAAAATATTTGTCCTGCTTTAAACATCAACAAAGCATGGCAGCATTCCAAATATGATTGAAAACCATTTCTAAAAATGTATTTGCTCTTCACAGAAAGTTCTGGAATGCCTGACTGAGCTGGGAGCCGAAGTTCAGTGGGAAATTGAGCACGTGCCAGTGATAACAAGCAAGGTAAACATAACTTTTCAGCAGAGAAAATGAAATTTGCCAGTCTTGCCTGACATTTCTTTTTAATTTGTCATCATACTTGCATATTAAACTAAGGAAATAATGTCCTTGTCTGATAGTCGGCTGTGATTAAGAAAATGACTTCCTTTTGTACACAAAAACCAAATCCCCAAAATATTGCTGGTGCTCTAGCTATTTTTTTTACGTCTCTAGCAGTTTGAGGCATTATTGCTGTCATTCACATCAGCAGACAATTATGAACAGGGATTATTCAGGTTTTCTTGCCATGATTCTACCTACAAAACCTTTCTGAGGGACGCCACGAGAAAATCTACAACGTATACAAGATGGGCATCCAAATAGGCTTTGGCAAAGCTAATAGATCTGACATCGAAAGCATAGAGAATTCATGTTTTTAGCCCCGTGGAAGAGGGAGGCCTTTATAAATCCAATCTTATGCTCTAGATCTACAAATCCAGGCCTTTTGAGTTTGCCAATGCCTGTTGTGAGTGGGTCTTCCAAACTGACTAGGCAGAGCTACCATGTACCCCTAAAATTCACTGATACAATAGTAATTCAATACAAATCCACTGAAATTACAACTAGTGTTTCAACAATCCAGAATGAATGCCAAAATAGCAGATCAACCCTGTAACCATGCAATGAGAAGGTTTATAGATTATAACATGTTGGATATAAAAAATGGGTTAGGCCTCGCAGCACCTTAATATGGTCCTTTAATCATTTCCAAATAATTTTGTGAGGTGTTTTCAAAAGTGCTGCTTTGCCATTTCTTTTAATAGTAATCATAAATGTTCTTTCAGTATAGGGCACAGAAAGCTCTGTAACCAAATTCCCTTAGAAGTTCATTTGCAAAGTAAACTCCTTGGAAGGCGACTTGTGAATGCTGCCATAATCTGTTCGTGTGCTCTGGTGAGGCGTTGTTTGTAGTGTGACTCTCCACCCCACTTGATCCCAGCCCCCGCACAGAGGAACTGCTCAGTAGCAACACGCTGGTTCTCATGATGGGAAGACTAATGGATCCGTGTGATTTTACCGAACCCAAAGGTTCGATATTTATTTTTTATTTTCTGCAAATATGTATGTGGGGGGACACCCCCCAAAACACCCCCACCTTACCCCTATACATGTTTTATACACTTTACCCCCCCACATATATATATATATATGCAGTAAATTGGGGGTCAGACTTTTGGGAGTCAAACTTTTGGTATTCGGTCCTTTTGTACAATACCAGACTAATGCCTACCTGTTGGCTGTACATTACTTTGGTTGGTGTCTTGGCTGGCACTGGAGGAGTAAAACGCATCTGGCAACGTTGTGTCATCTCCGTCTCCTTCCCTTTCTCAGCATCATGATAGGAAGATTGCAGGTAAAGCCGGCAGTTGGAAAAGACAAGACTGTACAGGGCTTCATTACCAGTTACGAGTTTGTAATTCTGCCAAACTCGTTTTACTGTTAGTGCCGTTTTTCATTATTTATTTCATTGTGGGTATTTATTGAGCACAGACCCGGCTTTGAGAAGCAAAACATGGGTTACTAGGAATCCAGGTTCGTAGCATGATAAACAACCGGGTAGAATACATTACAATTAAGCAACAGGAGCAGTAATTAGGGGTGAGGTGGGATGAGGTCAGGGCTACTCTAGCCATGCGCTGGATGTATTTCTTCCTATTTCCATCCAACCGAGAAATTTGGCGCAGTAATGTAAATGGCAATAATTCTGTTACCGCTAAACCCGAAATGAGAGCGAATAAGTGTCAACCAAAGGAGCGCTTGTTGATTGTTTTTTTTTTTTTTTTTTTTTTAAATTTTTATTTTAATTTTCAAAATTACAATAAGATGAGCAAAAACATATTAAATGATTACAACAAAAACACATATACTCTAACCTACACACTTAACTATATACAAACCCCCAGAGTCAAATCAGATCTAAAATCAGGCCTAATACAATAAAAGAAATTTACCCCATATCTTATTGAACAATGCACTCTTTTTCTCCCTCAGGTACAAAACCCTTTCGATATCAGCCAAAATATGCATCTCAGCAATCCACATTTCAATTGTAACAGGAGTAGATGTTTTCCAGTTTCTCAATATCAATTTCTTTCCCACCATTGCTCCCCGAAAGATCCACTTTCTCTGGGAGGTACTCAAGTCTTCCAGCACATCAGTGCTGCCCAGCACAATAGTCTTGAAATCCAAGTGGATTCTCTCTTCGAGAACTCTCTCACAAATCTGATCAAATTCAAACCACATACCCCTCACTCTTGGACATTCCCACAACATATGTTCAAAGGTGCCCCTCTCCTGAACACATGCCCAACAGTCAGAGTTATCACTCATTCCTCTTTCCATCAAACGCTCCGGTGTCCAATAAGTTCTATGTAGAATCTTAATCTGCCGCGATCTTTCAACCAGACTCAAAGAACACAGTTTCACATTCTCACAGATTCGAGACCAATGCTCTTCCGCAATGTCCTCACCAATCCTTTGGTTCCAACCCAGTCTCACAGCATCATTTATCTTGTAGTTGGACACAATTTGTTTATAAACATAGCTGACTAAGCCACAACCACTCACCCCAGGTATCCAGCCAAGCAAATCCAAATTGACTCCCTTCTCCATATTCACGTCACCTACTGCTCTCCGGATCTTCCGATAGTCTGCCATACAAAAGGCAGGGATATCAAACTTCAACTTGACTTCTCTGGCAGTCAACCAAGTCATACCATTGAAAAGGTCCCCAATCCACTGAACCCCAGCAAGGAACCATTCTTGCCAGAACATAACTTTCCCTTCATATGTAACACTCGGATTCAGCCAAAGTGAAGCATTCGGGTCTCTCAATGCATCGAAACCCAAACACTCATTCAAAGCCAACCACGAAGTCCGTAGACCCTTAGTCAACGGATTCTCCAACCTCCGTCTGCATGGCTGACTCGTTAATAAAGCCCGGGGTGACAACGGACTCACATGACTAGATTCCGCACCAAACCCATCCGCACCATCTGATTTAATACATGCAAATAAGGTACGGGCCATGAAGGCCAGATGATATGCCCTGAAGTCTGGCACCCCTAGCCCGCCTTTCGACAAGGGCAATTGCAGTTTACTTATCCTCAGTCGCGGAGGTTTATGATCCCACAAGAAACCCTGCATAAGCCTATCCAGTTCTCGCCAATACCTTTTCTCAATTTCCAACGGAACCATACTTAAAACATAGTTCACTCTGGGGGTTGACACCATCTTTAAAGCATTCACCTTCCCCCAAAGGGAAAGTTGAAGCAAGGACCATCTATCTATATCTGATTTGAAAGCAGCACAGACCACATTCATATTCACTCTCACAAAATCTGCAATTGTTGGCAAAATCCAAACACCCAGGTACATTAACCTCTCTGCACACCACTTGAAGCCCAACCCAGTAACCAATTGTTTGTCACATAGTGGGACAAGGGGTAGAACTTCTGATTTCGCCCAATTAATCTTGTACCCTGAGCACCGATGAAAGACCTCCAGAATATTCATAAGCACAGGCAATGATTCAGCAAGATTCCTAAGGACCAACAGCAGGTCATCAGCATACAGCCAAGCTTTTTGTTTCAAACCCCAACCATCAATACCCTGCAGGCCATCCTCAGTTCTCAACTTAATGGCCAAAGGTTCAACACTGAGTACAAACAAAAGAGGAGACAACGGGCATCCTTGTCTCGTTCCACGTTCCAAATCAAAAAATTGGGACCTCCAACCATTAGTTTTAACATCCGCCGTGGGCTTGGTATATAGTAGTCTGACCCAAGAACAAAAATGATGACCAAAACCCATTTTTTCCAAAACACTAAACATAAACTGCCAATTGACCCTATCGAATGCTTTTTCGGCATCCAATGAGAGAACCGCCGAGTCTTCTGAAAGTTCTGACGCTCTAGCAATGGTACACAGTAAAGTCCTCATATTGCTGGACGTCGTCCTACCCTTAATAAAACCCGACTGATTCTGATCTATCAGTTTCGGTAGAAGATTTTCCAGCCTTAATGCCAGAACCTTGGCTAGGATTTTGTTGTCCACATTAATTAAACTTATAGGTCTGTAACTGGACGCCAAAGTTTCGTCTTTGCCCTTCTTTAGAAATACCGATATCGTTGCATGTCTAGTTGTATCTGGAAGCAGTCCCCGAGCCTTAGAAGTCACATACATATCCTTTAACAGTTCCAATGCAGAATTAGGCAACCATCTATAAAACTCCACCGGCAGTCCATCAGGGCCCGGAGACCTGCCTGCACTTAATTTAGAAATTGCATTCCTGACCTCATCCACAGTTACCGGTTCCTCCAACAAAGTTGACTCCTCTACAGAAATTTCTGGGACTGGGATTGCCCCCAAAAAATCTACATTGGTTGCATCAGTGTATGTCTTACTTCTATACAAATTCTTATAAAACTTCATGAACACCTCATTTATTCTCAACGGATCAAAAGTAGTCATACCACCAGAGTCCGTAATCGATGTGATTGAACGCTCCGACTCTCTCAACCTCATTCTGTAAGCTAGCCAACGATCACACCTCTCACCCCGTTCAAAATAAGTGCACTTTTGTTGAAAATACCTTTTCTCTACTCTGTCAGAAATCAACACAGTCAATTCCCTTTTCAAACGATTCAACTCCGGAAGTATAAACAACTGTGAAGGATCCACCATCAATTTCCGTGATAAATCATTTATTTTATTCTCTAATTCCATCTGCGAATTGTCCCATTTCTTTTTCAAGCCTCTCGCCAAATTAATAAACATACCCCGTACAGTACATTTGAAAGCCTCCCAAACTGTGCCCAGCTCCACCTCACCATTACAATTTTCCTCCACAAAATAATCTATTTCTGTTGAAAGTTTGTCCATCTCATCAACATTATCCAACAACATAGGATTCAGTCTCCACGTAAATTGTCTGTCCATTGAAAAATCCCATCTCAAATCAAGAACCACATGTGCGTGATCCGTCAACACAATATTACCAATACTACTCGACTTATAACTCTGTAACATACCTCCTGACATCAAAACCATGTCAATCCTTGAATAAGTCGCATGCGCTCCTGAATAGAAACTGTATTCCCTTACCAACGGATTATTCATCCTCCAGCTGTCCTTCAGATCATGCTCCACCATTAAATCCAATAGTGCCTTAGTTTGTACATCAGTTCTCCTGCAGAATCTGTTATTGCTCCTGTCCAAGGTATAGTCAATAACCGTATTGAAATCTCCGCCCAAGATTACGTTACTAGTCCCTAGATCCTGAACTGTTTGTGCAACCTCCCTGAAGAAAGAACCATCATCCACGGTTGGCGCATAAATGTTGCAGAATGAAACCACCTTGCCCTGAATGTTCGTCAGAATGGCAATCATCCTACCACCCTTGTCACCTATTGCTCTTAGTACCTTAATCGGGGCATTTTTCCTTATCAAAATCACCACACCCCTGGACCTTGAATCAAAAGAAGAACCGTATACTCTCCCTACCCAGCCCTTCCTCAAACCATCCAAATCTTCCTTAAGAAGGTGAGTCTCCTGAAGTAAATAAATGTCCCCATTCAAATCATTCAAATAGGACATCACTTTCCGTCTCTTCTGCACATTATTCAGTCCGTTCACATTCCATGAAATAACTCTTAATTGATCCCCCATCCTCCAGAGCAGAAAATCCACCCCACTATCCAATCTATACCACAGGTCCTGATTTGTGATATTGACCCCGAACCCCAACCCAACCCCCCAAAAACAGATGCAAAACACCAAAAACAGTAAACCAGAATAAACTCCTATATTCATTCCAAGTAGTCCAACATCCTGGACACCCCTCCGAATAACTTGAACTCCCATTAAACCTCCCCATTCCATAATAGCCCAACTGCTCCATTTAAACATCCCCCCAGCAGCCCCCAACAGGCACCACAAACCTCGCATCTCCCACCATCAGTTCAATAAAGGCCACGACATGATGTCCCCCAGTAAAGTCCGACCTGCACAAATACAGAGAACCATCCAGGAAGAAGTAGAGTCAAGGAAACTGCCCAAGAGAAAATGCAACGTCCCCATTAACATCGCACCCTAACAGGACAGTCCCAGAGCCCATCTTAGTACCACCATAAAACGCCTAACACAGCCCACTCCGCCACCCCACACATGCAAATCTCCAACTGTGCACTTCTATATCGAGATTCTGCACACAACCCCACCAGCACGGGCATCCGGCCTGCATATAACTTGCCATTCCTGAAAACAGCACATCAAATCCAACTG
This sequence comes from Ambystoma mexicanum, assembly GCF_040938575.1. NCBI lineage: Eukaryota > Metazoa > Chordata > Amphibia > Caudata > Ambystomatidae > Ambystoma > Ambystoma mexicanum. Next base: position 18,588,499 of record NC_090933.1, on the reverse strand, counting down.
TAAAACACATTAGAACGGTGAAGCATTAGACTCCAAGTAACATTGAAGCAGGATCACAGTATTACAGTGAATTGAAAAACCTTTGTATAATCCTTTTACGTACAAGCTGTTGTAGTTTGTGATTATAACATGTAAAACCGTCTTGTGATTAGTGGCTACATGGCAAAATAATCAGTCTTTAAAACATATCAAACACATATATGTCATCTCCCAACCCCTTATGCTTTAGTGAACTTGCAGGGAGGAATAAATCATCCCGTGAAACACTGCACATCCTACTCCTGCCTAAACATGAGGAAAGTTCAGTTCCCCGAGCATACTGAGTGCATATCTTTGACCTTTGGACTGAATAACCACGCATGTAACACCTGCAAAGAAATGACAGACTGACGTCCTCTAGCACACACTGCCTGGCACTACAAAAGAAAGCCAACATTTTTTTTTTTTTTTTTTTTTTTTTGCTCGTATCATTCATTTACATCCGTCAAGCACACTTTAAAGAGCTCGTATCACCAGGTCCCAAAATAAATGGAGCGGGAATACATGCAGAAGGAAAAACACGACAGTCTGCATCTCCGCACCTCTCCTGGAAGTCTGGTGAAATGTGCTGCACTAATCGTGCCATTGTCCTGTTGGTCATTCGATGGACCGGCTTGTGAATGGGTGCGCTCCAATGCACATGACGGCTAAGGCATTGTAACCCCAGTTAAAGTTGTGTGACAGACGGGTATTCCAGAAACATGCATTCGAATGTCATTTCACTCCCTTTCCGTTTCAGCACCTGTTAAAGGTTATTTTCCTTTTATAGACAGTATCTTGTTACAGAGAACTGGGAGACTTGAACCAGGAGACAGCCCAGCCCCCCCACCCTCGCTCTATAACAGGCTCTCCGATGAATAAGCAAGGCAGTTTATATATCAGGGTAAGCTGGGTTGTGCGCTGTTATTTTCAAAGACAGGGCCTCTGCTGGAGCGACCGAGAATTTCGTAACTGATTGGCTTGCTGCCACTGGTTGCATGAGCTCCTTACATTGTCGAGGTAGCCGACAGACAATACATAGCGAGGCCTGGGGGAGAACTGGATGGCAGCCAAAAACGGTGCAAACATGTTTAATCAGCATTATAGCTCGCAGCGCAGCCCGTATTTGACTGAGGATGTAAGCACGTGACACCCCTGCGGCAGAGCAAGTAAAGACGCATAATAATACGGTGCAACATTATGGCCCACGATGGACAAACAAGCTGGGGAACATCATACCGGAAAGACGGAGGAGGGATGCCAGGGGGGAGACTATCGAAGCACAGACGTCGCGCAGTAGGCATTCCGCAGCTGAAAATGATCCGAACTCACCCGAGGTGCTCCATAATAAAATGAGCCGCTCCCATCTCACACCATGATACGTGGTGGCAACACTTCCTCACATTCTTGTTTCCGGGTCAGCTGACCAAGCACATGATGCCACATTTGTTACTGGTCCATTCCTCTAAGCACTCCAATCATTACGCAGCACAGCCTCGGAACACGATGGTGAGGAACGCATCATTTAAATAGCAAGCGTTGAACTGTCGAATGCAATCGGCGCCATTTTCTAGTGTTGTACTCACAGTGGCAAACAGTTTAATTCATACTAAAATATTTAAAAGTCATAAATATACATATTTTCATTTTCATAACAGTGTACCTTCCAGTGCTGCCTCAGTACACACACAGAAACAATCCTGTGCAAGTTAATTATCCATCGTTGCAGATGGGCTATCCCGAGCTGCTTTTAACCAATTAAGGGCTTCATTAGGATCCGTGGTGATCTTCTCTCCTGCAGGAAACACTAAAGTTAACCAATTGGACCTGTTGAGGAAGGCCTTCACCCCCATAGACCTCGCCAATTCCTTTGGTTCTTTAAAGGACTTCCTGATCTCCACCACCTCCTTAGGGTAATCAGGATAGATAAAAATCCGCTTCTGCTTGTAAGAAATCATTTCAAGGAGTCTTGCTGCTTTCAAAACCTCTTCCTTGATCCTGGTGCACATAAAGGAGATCAGAACATGCCTTGCTTTACTTTGAGGGCCCATTTTCCTGCCAATCCTGAAAGTGTTATCAATGTCCATTAAGGTAATCTGTCCATATTTGATTGAGTTCTTCAAAACATCCAGTACTTTTTGGTTCAAATCCTCATTTTCTTCTTCCTCCAAGCCAATGATCCTAATGTTCCTGCATCTAATCTTCAAGTCCAGTTCCAATGTTTTAGCTCTCCCTTTATGGAAGTCTTCCTTCAAATTTTTGTATGCTCTGAAGCTTCCCGAAATTTCTGATGACATAGAGGCATTACTGCTTTCCAAAACTGAAACTCGGCTATCAACTTGAGCCACTTTCATAGATAATTCTTCCATAGACGCTTTGACATCAGTCACATCTTGAGCCACCTTAACCAAGTCTTGAGCCACCTTTAAGAGTAGAGAGTAAATATCCTGTGAACTTGGTACATCTGCCATGTCAGTCGCTGATTTGGTTTTCTTAGGTACAGGGTTATCAGCAGTTTCTATTTTCTTTTTGGAGTTCATTATCTTCAATAATCCATAAAAAGGAGAGGGCCAGGAGCTGCTGGTTTATGCTGCTGCCTCTGCTGCCTGCATTCCGGAATCAAACGCGCTTGTTGATTGGTGCCTTTAGCTACTCACGTGGGACAAATGCAATGGTCAATCGGCCATCACAGAACAGTGAGCCGATGTGTGAAGGCGGAAGCACATATAGCCTTGCAATACATTGTGCGTGGCGCGTGCTGGCTGAACAGACCAGGACATTTGTCCTAATTATATCAATGTGGACTGTCACCACAATAATCAAAGTGTCAAATGAAGCCTAGACAAAAGGAAGCCATTATGCTATCTGCCACAGTGTCTGCAAAGAGGCACAGGGAGGAAACGCGGCTCCTTCCCACCTCAGGGAATATTTGGTTGAAAAAATGTATGCACACCTTTTACACCCATGAGCAACGTGCATAGCACTGTTGATTAGGTGGCATTAGGTGGCATTTTATGGCTTTCTCTCTGCCCTTCACCTGCTCTGCCTCTTGATGACCAGATCTGGACATAATAATGCTAATGAATTTTGGAGAAAAAAAACTCTGATGCCTCTTTGGTCACTCACTAAGTAGTTTAGCACTTATAGATCTCTGATAGTTATCCATTCTATGTTGGATTGATGGTGCCGCCCTTCCAATAATACATACTATGGATTAACTGATAACAGGTCATCATAGTTCAAGATTCTTCAGGCTCCCATTCTACCTTTCTATTCCAATGTTAAAAGAATGGCCTGATGTTTATCACAAGAGTTGGATCGCTTTGCATCTTATTAACATTTGGACCCTCCCAATGATGAAACGTCTAGAATCGTATGGTTTGGAATATTTAAAATACACTGATGATATGCAAATCATACCCTTAAAAAAGCAACAACTGGGGGCGTGGTCAAGCGCCGATGGAAACGGTACCCTGATCCGGCGCTCCTGTCTCAGTACTCTTTATATATACATACTGGTGCCCGATATGGTCTAATAATGTTATAAAACCACTTGCCTGCTTTTGTTGTTGGTGCGGACGGGTTTACAGCATGAGCAGAATCCGAATGAGCCGTATTCCAAAGGATATTTTTTCAACTGCGCATCTCCGGGGGCGCGGCCTACGGCTGGGAGGTCGCGTTGCAAAGGAATCCGACGTGTCTAGTCAGCTGGCCGGCTGACACTTTCTCAAGACTCCAGTTAACGCAAGGAAGCGCGTTTTCAACACAACAAAGGCAATTTCTGATTTAAAGGCACATACTCCTATTTTAAGGTACAGGAATATAAATTAACACTATTAATGTGTTTATTTAGCAAGACATTACGTATTTAAATATGAGAAATCATTTTCCGAGCTGCATACAATTTTTTTAACATGATTAGAAGAAAATAAGCGTCTCTTTGCTTGTTTTTTTCTGCATTTTATACTGATAATCTTTTATATGTGAAGGAATATCCCACCTTTTGTCTCTTACAAGAACTTCAAATGAAAACATTAGATAACCTGAATGGTTTGGATTTCTACAATGCAACTGGCTCCTCATTGTGATTGTTTATGTGCAATTTTACATAGAACAAGGCTGTACAATTGCTGTCTAGATTTTTAATAAGCCTATGGCTAAATACTGAAAAGACACTTTTCCTCTAACAAGGGATATCCTTTGCCACCTGCTTTAGGAAGTGTGTTTCATATCATTCATCCAGGAGCTCTGCATATATTTGGTACTTTGTCTGAAGGCCTCAGCATGACCTCCAAGAAAGCACTTTCAAAGGATCTGCCGTCATCATCTGCTAGCAATGCCCCCAAAAGGCGAAAAGGTGACTCTCCTACACCGAAAGAAGACTTACATGATCCAGTCATGCAAGCCATTCTAGATGAAATCAAATCACTTAAGCCATTCATGGAAGCCACACCGGCCAAACTACAATTGCAAGACGACAAATGGTCTTCTTTTGAAACAAGGATAAATGAAGTTGAGAGAAGAGTCAGCAATACCGAAGATGTTGTAGGAAAGGTTACTTCTCCACAGAAACAAGCAGAGAATTTAGAAAACAGAAACAGGAGGAATAATGTTCGAATTGTTGGACTTCCAGAAAACATTGAAAAAGACAATCCTACTAAATTCCTTTACTACATGCTTCCTCTGCTTCTGGATCTTCCTGCATCTATGCAGCTCAATATCCAAAGAGCCTGTTGGACATAAAACACCATCTAAGAATTCTCAGAGAACTCTAATATTCGCATTGCTTGACTATACCCATGTTCTCCTCATCATGGACAAGGATAAGGAAAAGAAACTACTTATTTGGGAAGGCACAAAAATATTGATCTCACAAGATGTGTAAAATGCCACAGCAGCGAGAAGAAAGGAGTTATTAGCGTTTAGATCAGCATTAAGGCAACTCAACGCCAGATATGGGATCATCCACCCAGCATCCCTAAAGGTTACCCTAAATGGTGACTCGTATACTTTTCAAAATTCAACTGACTTGCGAAGTTTATCCAAAGCCATAAAAGAGAGGAGATGGATACCTCTAGACCAACATCTGCTTAAAGTTATTATATGCACTACCTTTTTCCAATAACTTAACCATCTCGCCGGGATGTGGCAAAGGACGGACCCGTCTGGATCTGGTTCTCCACTCCTACCACATACTGACCTTTCTCGAACATTTATTGGAGCGGCTGTATCCGGCTAGCCACTACTTTGTTCTACAATTGTTGGTTCGAATGGAAGTTAAAACATTCCATGTTCTTTCTGTCTGTCATCCCCCTTTCCTTGTGTTTGTTTCCCATTTATGTCTCCTATTACCAGTGTCTTATTTCTAACTACAAATTTGTCTTTGTTGCAGTTATCACCATCCATGACATTTGACATCGTCACATGGAATGTTAAAGGACTGCACAATCCTATCAAGTGGCAGAAAATCTTCTCGCACCTTAATAGAACTAAGCCATCTATTGCATTTGTACAAGAATCCCACCTTTTGCTAGCAGAAGCTAACAAATTGAAACGTTTATGGGTAGGCCAAGTGATCTCGAGTGCAGCAGATGGGAAAAAGAATGGAGTTATTATTCTCATTAATAAACATCTCCAATCTAAAGTGTTATCCACAGAAACTGATAATGTAGGAAGATGGATCTTAGTTAAACTCCTCATTGACTCCATAGAATACTCTATTTTAAATGTTTATGGTCCCACAAATCCCAATCCTATATTTTGGACTCAGTTTAGGAACCAAACTCTCAAGTCTCATTCTAATTACCTTATTGTATGTGGCGATTGTAACGAGGTTATAGATTATCTTCTTGATAAAAAGTCCAATGTACGCTTTAAATCTACTAAATCCCATATACAATTTCATAACTTTGTGTCTGAATTAGGTCTCATTGAGTCTTGGCGTATTACCCATTCATTGGATCTAGACTATACTTTTTATTCAACTCACCATAATTCCTTTTCAAGAATTGATTATGTCTTTATATCCAAATCACTGGCTAATCGTCTATTAGAGGCCACAACAGAGAGCATCACATTGTCTGATCATGCCTCTGTTCACATTAGAGTATCCAGTGCACAGACTGTTCATCATAATAACAGATGGAGGTTCAACTCAGCTCTCTTGAAAGATGAAACATTTGTGAAATGTATTCATCAACAACATACCCACTTCTTCGATGAAAACTCCTCAGCAGACACTTCAGTACATAACAATTGGCACTGCTATAAAGCGGTACTAAGGGGTCACAATATATCATATTCTGCAGCCAAGAAGAAGAAACTCAAAAAAGAATCTGAAGATATTCTTAAACATATGCAATCCTTTCAATCGGAATAGATTCGGACCAACGCAGCTCCTATTCTTCAGAAGATTATCAAACTAAAAATACACTATAACAACTTATCGACTGAATAATCCAGCACTAATCTTTTGAAGTATAAATCCAAGATTCATCAGTTCTCGAACAAAACTGGGAAATCTCTAGCGTCCTATCTCAAAACAAAAAAGGACAAAGCAAAGGTCACTGTTATTACAGATCAGGATGTTAAAAGAGTTATGAATGATAGAGATATTCTGCAGGTGTTTTTGAGGTTTTATCAAAAATTATATTCTTCAGAGGCAGTGCCTAATAATACTGATGCTGTAGATTTCCTTACGTTTATACATCGTAATTCTTATGTAAATCCTAACTTACAATCTTTAGACTCTCTCATATCCTCTAGTGAAGTACATAAAGCCATTAATGATCTCAAGAAGGGTAAGGCCCTGGACCAAGATGGTTTTTCAATTGCTTATTTTGCCCATTTCAAAGATATACTAGTTCCTAAACTTAATGAACTCTTTGCTTTACCTCATTCATTGCACATGAGGAAGCAGTAGGATCCTTTTCCGAAGCAATGCTTATTGTATTCCCTAAGCCCAATAAAGATCCTGAACTGGTTCCAAATGATAGGCCCATCTCTTTAATTAATACCGACTGTAAAATGTATGCCAAACTTCTAGCTATTAGACTTATCCCCTTTCTTCCACACCTGATTAAAAGTGATCAGGTGGCTTACGTCAAAGGCAGATAATCTTCAGCCAATATCAGACTCTTTATGAATATTCTTAATGTCATTCATGACTCCCCTAATCCATATGCAGCATTAGCCCTTGATGCTGAGAAAGCTTTTGACAGAGTAGAATGGAACTAAATGTTTCAAACTCTTACCTGGCCCAGTATTTCTAATTCAGTCATATCCATGCTTAAAGTACTTTACTCCAATCCCACTACATCAGTTTTTAGAAACAATCATTTACCTCCCTTTTTTCCTCTCTATAGGGGTACTCGCCAATATTGCCCCCTTTCACTCCTTCTATTTATTTTAGCTTCGGAACCGTTCCTGGAAGCAATCCGACAAGATGATAATATATGTGGAATTCAATATAAGAGTATTAAAATTAACACAGTGGCCTATGCAGATTATGTTTTACTCTTTTTATATATATCAGACAAGTGTTTATATCATTTGACTAGCATTATTACACATTTCTCTCTGGCATCAGGCTATAAACTTAATACGGGCAAATCAGAGATTCTACCACTCAACATACATGGCACCAAGCACCACATTGCAAGGTTGGGGATGAAATGGTGCCCAGCTGGTATCAAATATTTAGCTATTCACATAGTGCCCTCAATGAAAAATATAATTAAACAAAACACAGCCAATATTCTAACTAAGGTGAAGGAATTTACAAATTCTTGGTCCCCCCTTTTCTAATCCTGGTGGGGCAGACTCGGAACTGTTAAAATGATGATTTCCCCTATTATACTCTATTATCTATATTCGCTTCCTACTCATATTCCTGCTTCTTTTTTAAAATCATTAGACACCTGTATCCTCAAATTTCTCTGGGGGAAAAAGAATTAACAAATATCATTATGTAAGCTTAAGAAGCCCAGAACAGAGGGAGGAGTATGTTTCCCAGATTATAAAAATTACCACTCAGCCTTTATTTTACCACAAGTTCAGTTGTGGTTTATCCCTACAATTCCTATTGTGCCTAATAGGTATGCTATAGAGAGAGCGATGGTCTCCCCCATAACCTAATGGATTGCCCTTATATTAAAAACAGTAATACATGTTTCAATAGTACTAGTATTAACATCTCTATTACATACCTTAGATCATATTTACTATCGCTAACTTCAAAAATATCCCAGTTCATTTCCCAAAATATTTGGATGAACCCCCTAATAAAAATCAACAAAATAACCATATGTTGGAGACCATGGCTTTCTCTTGACATTAAATATGTGGGATAGTTGTTTAATCAAGGTATTCCTCTCACTTTTGATGAGTTCATAGTCAAATTTAATGCACCATTGTCCCTTTTGCAGCAATATGCTAGGTTATTGGAGGCTATTATGGAAAATTATAATGTCCTAATTTATAATGCAAATACATTTTCCACCCAAAGATTACTTCATTTATTTATCCCTGATGTCACAGCGGCCATGTTATACAATGCCAGTTCATCTGCGCCAACTGATGGAATTTTACTTAAGTGTCTAGAGGCGTGGAATCAAGACTGCTTTCTAAATGACCCTCAGAGGAGCTGGCCCTATGTGTGGTCTAATATTTCCAAAACAACTGTTTCAGCTCGCCTGCTCTAAACAATGTTTTTCTTCCATCATAGGGCATATATCACTCCATTAATGCTATTCAAAAGGGGCCTATCCCAAGATGATAATTTTTTGTATTTGTATTTGTATTTTATTTATTTATATAGTGCAGCCAGGCCCGAGGGCAACCGGGCGCATATCTTGACAAAGGGTGCATATTACAGTACAGGTTACATGTTAACATAGAAACAGTATTATGTGCAAGAGTATCTACAATCACCGAGTAGATGTACATATTTACAGTGTGCATATCACAGTATCTACAAGTAGCAAGAGAATATACAGGCGGAGGTAGTAGATGCACCAGGGAAAGTCCTGTAATATGTTTGGTCATTTAGACAACATTGGAAACTAACCATAATTTGGTTCTTTGTTTGAAAATGGTAGGAGAATGTTCGGATCTAATAGGTAAGGTAATAGAATTCCACAGTTTGGAGGCAAGGACAGGGAAGCTGATTCCCCCAGCTTTCTGCAGTTTGTATCTGGGGATGGTCAGAGAGTGTGCTTGAGCCGATCTGAGTAGACCGGTAGGTGTGTAGTGCGAGAAGCGTGTGGCGAGATAGGTGGGGGCCTGGTTGTTCAGACATTTGTGTGTGAGTGTAAGAGATTTCAACGCAATTCTTTGTGTCACTGATAGCCAGTGTAAGCTTCTCCTAGTCTCGGAGATGTGAGAGGATCTGGAGATGTTGAGGGCAGCTCTAATTGCATTATTTTGTGTAACCTGAAGCTTGTTAAGGTTATGTTGGCTAGTCCCAAGATGTAGGGCATTACAATAGCCTTGATTGGACATAACCAGTGTCCTGGCTAGGATAGTACAGTTCTGTGTGGTGAGGAAGGGGTGACATGCTGTAATAAGCTTACATGTGTAAGCAGATGCCGAGACAACTGAATTGGTTTGTCTATTGAGTGATAGGGTGGAGTCAAGGTAAATTCCTAACGTTTTGGTGTCGGAGGAGACTTTAATAGTGTTACCATCGATAATGAACATCTTGAAGGCAGGGTCAAGTCTGTTCAGTTGTTCTTGGGAACCCAGGATGAGGAGCTCTGTCTTATCGTCGTTAAGACCTAGCTCATGCTGGGCCATCCAAGCTTGGATGACTTGATAAATGTCATTCAAGGCTTTTGTATCCACTAGGTAGTCTCCTGTTATTGGGATGAGTATCTGGGTGTCATCGGTGTAGTTGGTGTAGGTGATACCCAGATAATCAAGGACATCAGTGGTTTAGTGAAGACATTAAATAACGTAGGTGAGGTGCATGAGCCCTGGGGTACCCCGCATGGCACCGGGATGGGTTCTGCAACATCTGTGGGTGAGAATACACTCATCTGTCTGTTGTCCAGAGGATTTCATGGTTGACAAGATCAAAAGCTGCCAATAGATCTAGGAGTAATAGTAGGGCTAATGATGAAGGGTGCAAGTTCATGTGCAGATTCCTTAATGATAGGTGCGGGACAAGAGTCACCTTGACAATTAGAAGGTTTCATTATACTGATGATGCTTTCCACCTCATTAATGGTGAGAGGGGTAAATCTGAAAGGAGGGTGTGTGAATGAGGGGTTTCTAGGTTTAGTGGACGGTGGATTGCTGTTTTGTAGGCAATTTTGTTTAATATTAATTTTAGCCTGTAATGTGGATATTTTATTAAGGAGAGCTTTTTGAATGTTTTCACACCAGGTGCTGTCCTTATTGCAGTTATCTGGGGTGGACGATGGGTTTTCTAGTTCTTTAAGAATTTTGAATAACTCCTTCGTGTTAAATTCAGCCTGTGAGATACGTTGGTTGTACGTCTCTTTTTTGGCTTGTAGGATTGCTTCCTTGTAATTAAGGGTTGCTAAAAAGAGGTTGTCTTTGTTAGTCTCGCAGGGTAGACATTTCCAAAGTGCTTCAGCGCTCCGCTTTGCTTTGCGAAGTGTTCTAAGGTAAGGCGTGAACCAAGAGTTGAGATGTGAACGCTGTTTAGGTTTCCTGGTTTTGAAGGGTGCTATGGTGTTGATAGTTTTGAGCAGGGTTTGATTGAAGATGTCCACCATGACCGTAGGGTCGTCGGGTGAGAGGGCAGGATTATTGAGAATGGGCAGGACCAAGGGGAGAAGTTTGGCCTTGGTGATATCCTTTTTGTTTCTGGTAGGGATGGAAGGCGCAATGATGGGTTTGATGTGGGAATCTATGGTTGGTATATCAAAGATGATTATGTGGTGGTCAGACCAAGCGCAGGGGTCGTTAGAGATCATGTGCGTGTTACAGTTTAAGTCGCCAATCCAATCGAGCGTCCTCCCTTTGGAATGGGTAGGTTCAAGGATGCGATGAGAGAATCCTAGATTTAATATATTGCTGGCTATCTCGCTAGCATGTTAATCATTAGAATCTAGTAGTCCGAGATTAAGGTCACCCAGGAGTAGAACTTGGGAGTTAGGTTTGGTATTGTCTGCCAGGATGGTAGAGATGTCATTAGGGAAGCTAGCAAGTGGACCCGGAGGACTATAAATGAGGTGCAAAGTAGCTGTGCTGTTGTGGGAAAGCGAGAGTTTGACTGAAATGGACCCAGCAGAACTGAGTTATGTGTTAGGGATCGGTCTTATGTTGATGTCATCTTTGTGGATGAATGCGACTCCGCCACCTCTGGAGAGGTTGGAGTTGCGGTCATTTCTGATAATGGAGTAACCGTTTGGAATGGCAAGTGCCAAAAGAAGGCCAGAGGCTGCATGAAGCCATGTTTCCGTGATGGCGATGAAGTCGAGGTTTTGTGTGGTAATGAGATCAGCAATATCAAGGGCATGGGCGGTGAGGGATCTAGCATTGTCTTTTGAGTTGTCTTTGCAATCAGGGAACGTTTAAACACATTGGCTCTCATTCCGAGGTTGATGCAAAGGGAGTTGGAGGACTTGCTTGCATTGCCACAACATCAACTACAACAACAAGAACAACAACAACAACAGCCACCACCACAGAGGAGACACAGGAGGAGAAGGAGGGTGAGACAGGCACAGCATGCCCCACCAGTGCAGCCACCATTACCACCCCGGCAGCCCCCAATCCCTCGCATCAGAGCCAGTCCATTCAATCTAACCCCTGAGCAGATGCACACCCTGTACCGGTTTGACCGGGACACCATCACCACCATAGTGGACTTGATACACGATGACATAGTGAGCCTCATAGAAATACGCACGGCCATCCCCCCTCTACTGAAGGTAGTGTCTGTGCTCCACTTCCTTGCCACAGGCACCTATCAGCACACAGTGGGGCACATGCATGGCATATCACAACCCTTATTTTCCCGGATTCTGAACCAAGTACTGGATGCCCTCCTCAAGCACACAAGGGACTACATATCCCTACCACGGACTCCGCAGGAGATATTCGATACAAAAGTTGCCTTCCATGCACTGGCAGGCATGCCAAATTGTGTAGGTGCCCTCAACTGCACCCACGTGGAGTTGGTGGTCCCGCATGCCATGGAGGTGGTGTATCACAACCGCAAGCAATACCACTCCATCAATGTGCAGATGGTATGCGATGCCAGCAAGATCATCACACATTGCTGTGCCCGATATCCCGGATCTACTCATGCCACTATGTTCCTGCGGAACTCCACGCTACCACGGTTCATGGAGCGACATGCTGGATGACGTGCCTGGCTGCTTGGTGAGTTGACTGACTGGCCCATGACATTGCATCGGGGTTGTGAGGTGGGTGGAAGCATACTCCACCTGGGTGGGAATGGGGGGGATGCATACTCCACCTGGATGGGAATGGGGGGGAGTCATACTCCACCTGGGTGGGAATGGGGGGGTGCATACTCCACCTGGGTGGGAATGGGGGGGGATGCATGCTCCACCTGGGTGGGAATGGGGGGGATGCATACTCCACCTGGGTGGGAATGTTGATGCGACTGGACGATGTGCACATCACCGAATACCGTGCCCCAAAGCATCAGAAACGGTACATGACACTCAATTCCCATAGTGATGAAGTAAGGTTGACACCTATCACTACATGACTAACAGGTAACCAGCCCACATCCCACAACACATGCACCACTCATTAGCGGCCCTCACCCACAGTAAGGCCATCCTGCACCATGCAGTGCATATGCACTATGTTGCTGTCTCCAGCATATCAACACAAAGGACAATCATCCCTGGGAGTGCATTGAACTGAACCTACTAGGGATTCCACAGTGTGTCACCGGGTCGGCACACCCATAGGAGTGCTGCTTGTCACCATGGGAATGATCAGCGCAGAATGCCCAATATTGTACAGACTGCTGCCAACGCTCCCTACTAGTAAATCTCACAGAACACAACACATCACTAATTTGACTCCAACAGTGCTGTATGCATATACGATGCACGTGCAACAAGATGTCAGTGCACACCATGTATCATCTTGAAGATTCAACCCACACCATTAGTCCATGGCACAGGACACATAGAGGGACCTGAAATGGGGTCAATGCATCCAGGGACATGTGCATGTGGGCACTGATTACCTGCAGGCATGTGAGACTAGTACAGTTGTCCAATATGAATTTGCAAACATTTACCTTCATCCCCCTCTCATGCAGGTGATTGGCTATCCCTTGAAGCCGTGGCTCCTGACCCCTGTCCGAAACCCACAGAAAAGTAACGAGGAGGACTACAAGCATTCCCATACCCCTATACGTGTGATCATCGAGCAGACCTTTGGCCTGTTGAAGGCACGATTTTGCTGCCTCAGCCGGTCGGGTGGGGCACTCCTCTACAGACATGAGAAGGTGGCCAAGATCACCATGGCATGTGTAATGCTGCACAATATGTGCATCAGCCGGAACGTGCCCCTGCCCCCTGACATGGAACTGCTACCCCCTGATGATGATGAAGGGGATGATGAAGATGTGGCAGGACATCATCACAGTGGCGATGCACAGGAGGGACGTGCTGTTCACCAGTCAGTGATCGCACAATATTTCTGACATACATGTCAGCAGAGGGCGACTTAATTGTTGGACATAGGGCACTGGGTGTGGGGGTACATGTACACTATGCACTGTGCAAGATTAAATGACACATGCGCAGTGATGAATGTCCACTCTGGTTATTTGTTTTTTTACACAACCGGTGTATTGAAAGTAACAATATTAACGTGAATGGCAAAACCCTCCACCACCCTCCCCCCTCTGCCTCCCCCCACAACTCGCCCACACACCCTCACCCCCCCTTCCCCCACAACTACCCCACACACCCTCATCCCCCTCTCCCTCCCCCCACAACTCCCCCACACAAGTCCCATAGAGTCCACGAAGCCTACATGAGGCTGCCAGACAAGTCACTCAGCACTCCCAGAGCCAGGGGGTGGCATGTCCCGTCGGCGCAGCGCACGAGCCGACTGGCGGAGCGGGCTGGTTTTTGTCGAACTGCTGGTGGATGGTGTGGCCTCATGCTGAGGCTGTGGTGCGGGAAGACCTGCCTCCAAAGCATCAGCAATGCGCCCGAGCACCTCGCAGAGGCGGTTGGTGTTATCTGTGATGGACCGGCCCAGTGCTGTCAACTCTGTGCGCCACTCCCCCCTTGCCTGCCGGTTCTCCTGCACAAATTTGTGGATCAGTGCTGTGAGCAGGTCAGCCTGCTCTGCTCCTGCTGCTGTACCTGTGGCCACGCTGGGAATATGGCTGGCATGCCCAGCCTGCTCATCTTCCCTGGGACTGAATTCTGGACTGATATGTCCGTGGGTGTGGTCTTGCACAGACTGCTCCGGGGTTTTGGTATCAACGGTATCACACATGTATACCTGGGGGGATGCTAATTGTGGTGGGGTGTGGACAACATCCACTGAGTCATCCTCAATGGTGCCCCAGAAGTCATCTGGGCTGTCTTCAACTGCGAGGGGTGCCGTGGCTGCCACCTCCCCAGCCACACTGGACTCCTCAGAACGTGGTGTCGGACAGGTTTCTGCAGGCAGAACAGTGGGGGGTGGGGGTGGGGGTGTTGTGCCCTCCACAGGCCTTGCTGTTGCAGGTGGTATGTGTCCCTGTGGTGGCTTGCTTGCTGGGACACAGCGCCCCCTGCCTTGTCCCCTGGATGTAGACGGACGGTTGCTGGGTCTGCCCTGTGCAGGGGTGCTGTCCTGCTCTTCACTGTCATGATCACTGCCTGTGGGGGTGAAAGAGAGGGACGGCATGAGTGATGTTTGGATAGGCATCATACATACATAGGGATGATTGCACATCCACACAATTGTGGGTAATAGGCATTTGTGTTGGGAAGGGCACGTCATTTCATACATGGGTGGTAAATGCAGACATATGTCGGTGTCACTGATGTTGGCCAGGTACTGTGCTGTCTGACATGCTCACAATTTAGGTCATGCACGCTGTATGCCTCATGGAATATCCACCTTTGTGTGGTATGTGTAATGTACGTTATGGCCTAGCACCAGGCATCGGCATGTGTCTCACTTGGTTTGGCATACTTTACAGGGAGTGTGTGTGTGGCCAGCCATGGCATCACTCTTTAGACAGACATTGGCATTGACTTTCATCAGATTTGGCTTAGCAGTTTTTACTTCGGATACTCACCTCCATCAGCAGATGTCGTGGCGCCACACTCCATCTCACCTATGCCTTCTATTGATTCTGGGCCAATCATGCTCGCACATGTTTCCTCCCACGGGGTGAGCTTAATGGGAGAACTTGCTCCTCCTCCGGTTTCCAAGGCCTGAGAACGATTTACGGATAGAATGTTCCGCACCCTCAGCCGCAGATCATCCCACCTTTTACGTCAATCCTTCACCGTGCGGGGTGTGTTGCTCACTGCACTGACCTTCTGGCCGACAAGTGCCCAAATCTCCTTTTTGCGCACCACTGCCTCCCTCCTCAGGTTGCTGCTGAACACTGTCCCTGCATGCTCATGCAAGGTGTCGACGAGCATCTGCAGTTCATCCTGGCTGAATCTCTCCTTTCGGAGGCGGGCAGATCCCTTCTTGAGTGCTTTAGGCATTCTTGGGTAGTGGGATGTGCTTTTCGGTCGATCACCAGTGTCCCAGGGGTCCTGTGTGCTGAGGATGGCAATGGATTGTGTTTTTAAAGATGGCTGCGGTGCTCCTTCCCGTTCCTGTGCGATGACGCTATTTCCAGTTCCGCTATTTAACGGAGACTGTAAATAGCAGTGTTCGGTAATTACGGTCACCGCTATTTACGGTCACCGCTATTGCCACTTTGGACTATGTCGGTAGTGTTATCTACAATGCGCTTGATGCCGGTAAGGGCTTTTTGGGGCCCTATTGCGGCATGGCGCTAGGTACCTTACCGGCATGGCGCAAAGCTCGTGCCCGCGAAGTCGTAATAGTCCTCTATTAGCGGACTGCTGCCAGCACGGACACGCTATTTGCGCCATGCCGGTAAGGGACGATCCTTACCTCCAAGCTCGGAATGAGGGCCATTTGTTTGAATGTATGCATGCTCAAGGTTTTTGGAAGCAGGTGTGGACAACTCTAGAGCACATTTTTAAGATTCAATTAGTGCTTTCCTTTACAGTTTTATTTCATGGAAGCAAAAGTATCCAACCTGCTATAAACAAGAATAAATGTTACTTGTTTGATCTTTTTTTGGCCATTGCAATTCAGACTATTACTTCCAATTGCAAGGATCGCAAAAGTGTTTATTTTAAACTATGGTGTATTTCAGTTTGCAATTCATAGAATGGAAACATGTAATGCTTCATCCCCACAACTACTGCATAAACATGAATTAAAATGGCAACCGTTTCTAGATTTTCTAGGTAATGTAAAGTTATAGGTATTTGACAAAGATTATAATACTGGTTTTCGCATATCTTAATAACCATTGCTCGCTCCCCTTTCCCTCCTCGTGTTCATATTAGTCATGTTACGTTAGTGTTTGTATTCAAGTTCTTCATCATAAGTACCTTGTTATATAACTACTAGTTCATGTTAGTTTTGCAGCCAACTGCATTTGTGCTTTTTTCCTTATATTCATTATACAAAGTTTGTGTGTTGGCGAACATCTTGCTCTAATATTTGTGTAATGTCTATGTTGTCCATACTATGATGTTCTAAGTATTGTACAAAGCTTGTATTCTTAATGATCTTAATAAAAATGTTTTTTTTAAAAAGCAACTTCTCTCGACTGCATGACTGAAACTGAAAGCTGGATGGCGGCCAATTACATAAAATTGAATGCCTCTATAGCAGAGTTTCTGACAGAAGACCCTCGGACATCTGAGGGCCTGATTCAGAGGTGTGTGTTATCATGGAAAAGTGGTGTGTCTGAGTTGTCAGACACTTTTCCATGAAGACATGCATTCTGAAGTATTACGGTAGTGGCGGCAATAAATAAAGAACGCCACTACCGCAAAGCCATGATTTGTGGCATGGCAACAACCTTGACAACCATCCCACATCTAAGGGTCTGGCAAGGACTGTATTCAGAGGCCAGAACACCCTTCATGCACCAGCCAAAAGAGGCGTTCATTAACGGTACCCTCGGAGGTGCCGTTAAACACCACAGCACACGTTTTCCCATTTCAAACATAGCATTTCTCAGACTGCAGCGCCAATTTTCTAGTTCAATGGAAGTTTATAAAAACGTTCTTAAATTAGAAAAGTGGCAGCCCTTTGGGAAATGCTTGCTAAGCCACGGGAGCACATGCCCCCCCACCCCAAAAAAGAGATTTGAGCAGCTTTTGCTGTTTAGAAAGCCCCCTAAATCCCTCACCGCCCCACAGAATCCCGTGTATTGGTTTCACTGCGTCTAGCCATAGGAAACAAAAATGTTTTCAGTAATATCCCTTTAATGTGGTAATTTTGTTAATGGAAAATGAATACCACATGTACGATTGGAAGGTCATAGGAAGGGTTATTTTCCCCTATTTTTTTCTCATAAGTGTGTGAATGACAGTGTGTGTCAAGTTAACACTTCTTTTGGAAATAATGTAGACTTTACAAAGAACGTTTCTATAACTCTGCAAGTGAATTAGTGTTTAACCACCCTATTGCCTCTTTCCCACATCAGATAAATATGCCCCTTTTAAAAAAATGCATTCAAAATAATATTATCTCACACTAGTCGTCAGTACAGGTTGCATCAATGTATGTTTCAAGTAGGGTATGCATTCCATATTTTTTTTATTAACCCTGGCATTATGTGAAGGAGAATGATTTCAACACGTTTTCCATTTGTCGCTGTAAGCATCAGTTATCGTATAAGATCTGACTTTGTGTGCAAAGAGCAGGGAGGGGATTAGGCATGCAGCACTGTGCAGCTGCTGTGGCGAGGTTGCACTGTTTGAACACCTCTCCCCTTGAGTAGGCGCTGTATAACGAGCAAGGATGGGACCTGAAGCTGGCAGTCAGGTGCCGGAAAAAAGGCAGACGCGAACCGTCTTTTTAAAAATAAATTTAAAATCAGAGTGCCCGAGCACCCCAGTGGGGTTGATGGCTGGCCCTTTTTTTGGGCAGGCACTGGCTCGAGAGGGGGGTCAGGCCAGAGCCTGGGGTGGGGCTCAGGCTGGTCTCGCCCAGCTCTATACTTTCCAACAACACAGAAAGATTCACAGGGTAATTCATAGAATTTCGCAGAAAAGTGTCGCAAGCGGCTGGTGCAGAGTGTCCGCGTGCGATTGACTGCGCCAGGCACGTGCGCTAAAACCGATTTCCGCGCACAGCGTATTCATGGATTTCAGGCCCCCAAACCAGCCGTGGCGCAGAGTATCGCAGCGACCCAGCAGCAGCGCCAGTAACGCCCCCAAGAACGCCCTCGCGCAAGGAAAAGCCATCAAAATCGCAAAATCATCGCAAAGGGCTGCGCTAACCCTGGACCAGTTTACAGGGCTGCCAAACAAGGAACGCAAAGCGGGTAACGTGCATATCAGGGGTACGCGTGAAGTTATACACGCGATTAGCCAGGGTACGTGTATTACAGGGGTACGCGGGAAGTTTAACACGCGATTGGCCAGGGTACGTGTATTACAGGGGTATGCGGGAAGTTTTACATGCGATTAGCCAGGGTACGTGTATTACAGGGGTACGCGGGAAGTTTAACACGCGATTGGCCAGGGTACGTGTATCACAGGGGTACGCGGGAATTATCACATGGGATTTGGCTGTGTACGTGTATTACAGGGGTACACGGGAAGTTTTACACGCGATTCGGCTGGGTACGTGTATTACAGGGGTGCGTGGGAATTATCACATGCGATTTGGCCAGGTACGTGTATTACAGGGGTGCGCAGGAATTATCACACGCGATTTGGCTGGGTACGTGTATTACAGGGGTGCGTGGGAATCATCACACGCGATTTGGCTGGGTACGTGTATTACAGGGGTGCGTGGGAAGTCACACGCGATTAGGCTGGGTGGGTCCTCACAGGTGTTCCCTGTACACCCTCCACGGCCCCTGCAGGCAGCCTACAAAACAGGGGACTACCCTGCACACCTGCTCATGTCCCCCTGCACCCCCACCCCCCAGCAGTGCAGGGGCAGCCTCCACCAGGCCCCCACCCATGTCTCCCACCACCCCCACCCCCCCGCCACCAGGGGCAGCCTCCACCAGGCCCCCACCCAGGCCTCCCACCACCAACGACCCCCAGCAGTGCAGGGGCAGCCTCCACCAGGCCCCCACCCATGCCTCCCACCACCCCCAACCCCCAGCAGTGCAGGGGCAGCCTCCACCAGGCCCCCACCCATGCCTCCCACCACCCCCAACCCCCAGCAGTGCAGGGGCAGCCTCCACCAGGCCCCCACCCATGCCTCCCACCACCCCCAACCCCCAGCAGTGCAGGGGCAGCCTCCACCAGGCCCCCACCCATGCCTCCCACCACCCCCAACCCCCAGCAGTGCAGGGGCAGCCTCCACCAGGCCCCCACCCATGTCTCCCACCACCCCCACCCCCCCGCCACCAGGGGCAGCCTCCACCAGGCCCCCACCCATGCCTCCCACCACCCCCAACCCCCAGCAGTGCAGGGGCAGCCTCCACCAGGCCCCCACCCATGTCTCCCACCACCCCCACCCCCCCGCCACCAGGGGCACCCTCCACCAGGCCCCCACCCAAGTCTCCCACCACCCCCACCCCCCCCGCCACCAGGGGCAGCCTCCACCAGGCCCCCACCCATGCCCCCCACCACGCCCACCCCCCCGCCACCAGGGGCAGCCTCCACCAGGCCCCCACTCATGTCTCCCACCACCCCCACCCTCCCGCCACCAGGGGCAGCCTCCACCAGGCCCCCACCCATGCCTCCCACCACCCCCAAACCCCAGCAGTGCAGGGGCAGCCTCCACCAGGCCCCCACCCATGCCCCCCACCACCCCCACCCCCCGCCACCAGGGGCAGCCTCCACCAGGCCCCCACTCATGTCTCCCACCACCCCCACCCTCCCGCCACCAGGGGCAGCCTCCACCAGGCCCCCACCCATGCCTCCCACCACCCCCAACCCCCAGCAGTGCAGGGGCAGCCTCCACCAGGCCCCCACCCATGCCTCCCACCACCCCCAACCCCCAGCAGTGCAGGGGCAGCCTCCACCAGGCCCCACCCATGTCTCCCACCACCCCCACCCCCCCGCCACCAGGGGCAGCCTCCACCAGGCCCCCACCCATGCCTCCCACCACCCCCAACCCCCAGCAGTGCAGGGGCAGCCTCCACCAAGCCCCCACCCATGTCTCCCACCACCCCCACCCCCCCGCCACCAGGGGCACCATCCACCAGGCCCCCACCCATGTCTCCCACCACCCCCACCCCCCCCGCCACCAGGGGCAGCCTCCACCAGGCCCCCACCCATGCCCCCCACCACCCCCACCCCCCCGCCACCAGGGGCAGCCTCCACCAGGCCCCCACTCATGTCTCCCACCACCCCCACCCTCCCGCCACCAGGGGCAGCCTCCACCAGGCCCCCACCCATGCCTCCCACCACCCCCAACCCCCAGCAGTGCAGGGGCAGCCTCCACCAGGCCCCCACCCATGCCCCCCACCACCCCCACCCCCCGCCACCAGGGGCAGCCTCCACCAGGCCCCCACTCATGTCTCCCACCACCCCCACCCTCCCGCCACCAGGGGCAGCCTCCACCAGGCCCCCACCCATGCCTCCCACCACCCCCAACCCCCAGCAGTGCAGGGGCAGCCTCCATCAGGCCCCCACCCATGCCTCCCACCACCCCCAACCCCCAGCAGTGCAGGGGCAGCCTCCACCAGGCCCCCACCCATGCCTCCCACCACCCCCAACCCCCAGCAGTGCAGGGGCAGCCTCCACCAGGCCCCCACCCATGTCTCCCACCACCCCCACCCCCCCGCCACCAGGGGCAGCCTCCACCAGGCCCCCACCCATGCCTCCCACCACCCCCAACCCCCAGCAGTGCAGGGGCAGCCTCCACCAGGCCCCCACCCATGTCTCCCACCACCCCCACCCCCCCGCCACCAGGGGCACCCTCCACCAGGCCCCCACCCATGTCTCCCACCACCCCCACCCCCCCTGCCACCAGGGGCAGCCTCCACCAGGCCCCCACCCATGCCCCCCACCACCCCCACCCCCCCGCCACCAGGGGCAGCCTCCACCAGGCCCCCACTCATGTCTCCCACCACCCCCACCCCCCCGCCACCAGGGGCAGCCTCCACCAGGCCCCCACCCATGCCTCCCACCACCCCCAACCCCCAGCAGTGCAGGGGCAGCCTCCACCAGGCCCCCACCCATGTCTCCCACCACCCCCACCCCCCCGCCACCAGGGGCACCCTCCACCAGGCCCCCACCCATGTCTCCCACCACCCCCACCCCCCCCCCGCCACCAGGGGCAGCCTCCACCAGGCCCCCACCCATGCCCCCCACCACCCCCACCCCCCCGCCACCAGGGGCAGCCTCCACCAGGCCCCCACTCATGTCTCCCACCACCCCCACCCTCCCGACACCAGGGGCAGCCTCCACCAGGCCCCCACCCATGCCTCCCACCACCCCCAACCCCCAGCAGTGCAGGGGCAGCCTCCACCAGGCCCCCACCCATGCCCCCCACCACCCCCACCCCCCGCCACCAGGGGCAGCCTCCACCAGGCCCCCACTCATGTCTCCCACCACCCCCACCCTCCCGCCACCAGGGGCAGCCTCCACCAGGCCCCCATCCATGCCTCCCACCACCCCCAACCCCCAGCAGTGCAGGGGCAGCCTCCACCAGGCCCCCACCCATGCCTCCCACCACCCCCAACCCCCAGCAGTGCAGGGGCAGCCTCCACCAGGCCCCCACCCATGTCTCCCACCACCCCCACCCCCCCGCCACCAGGGGCACCCTCCACCAGGCCCCCACCCATGTCTCCCACCACCCCCACCCCCCCCGCCACCAGGGGCAGCCTCCACCAGGCCCCCACCCATGCCCCCCACCACCCCCACCCCCCCGCCACCAGGGGCAGCCTCCACCAGGCCCCCACTCATGTCTCCCACCACCCCCACCCTCCCGCCACCAGGGGCAGCCTCCACCAGGCCCCCACCCATGCCTCCCACCACCCCCACCCCCCCGCCACCAGGGGCAGCCTCCACCATGCCCCCACCCATGCCTCCCACCACCCCCACCCCCCCGCCACCAGGGGCAGCCTCCACCAGGCCCCCACCCATGCCTCCCACCACCCCCGCCACCAGGGGCACCCTCCACCAGGCCCCCACCCATGTCTCCCACCACCCCCACCCCCCCGCCACCAGGGGCAGCCTCCACCAGGCCCCCACCCATGCCTCCCACCACCCCCACCCCCCGCCACCAGGGGCACCCTCCACCAGGCCCCCACCCATGTCTCCCACCACCCCCACCCCCCCCGCCACCAGGGGCAGCCTCCACCAGGCCCCCACCCATGCCTCCCACCACCCCCACCCCCCCGCCACCAGGGGCACCCTCCACCAGGCCCCCACCCATGTCTCCCACCACCCCCACCCCCCCCGCCACCAGGGGCAGCCTCCACCAGGCCCCCACCCATGCCCCCCACCACCCCCACCCCTCCGCCACCAGGGGCAGCCTCCACCAGGCCCCCACCCATGTCTCCCAACACCCCCACCCACCAGCACTGTGGGGCACGTGGCCAGCAGGCAGTCAGGCAGCAGCAGATGGCAGGTGGGAGCGTGCTCAGGGCTCTGGGGGGCAGTAATTTGGCCTCCTGGCCAGGAGCGTGGTCTCTCGTGTGTGAACGCGTGGACAGCCTGATAGGGAGTGAAATCCCACACGTCAGCGTGTGAATCGAGGAAAGGCCCTTAGCGCGTAAACCCGTCAACAGCATATGCGCGCCTATAGTCACCTGCACGTGCAGGAAATTGTTGCGTGACACGTCCCAGTGTCAAAGCGTGTGATTGGTGAAAATGGATCTACACGCAGAAGTGACAAAGCGTGTGATTGGTGAAAATGGATCTACACGCAGAAGTGACAAAGCGTGTGATTGGTGAAAATGGATCTACACGCAGAAGTGACAAAGCGTGTGATTGGTGAAAATGGATCCACACGCAGGAGTGACAAAGCGTGTGATTGGTGAACGTACACGCCGCGTAAGTGACGCTGTACGTGTGGGCCTGTATATAAGGTACATGTAGAACACCATTTCCTTGTACGTGCTTTTCGTGGAGAGCGAGTGGGTGAATTCTGTACTTCTTGTCGTTTCACACGCGATTTACTTCACGGCGTTTCCAGTTCGTACTCCCTGTTACCTCTGACAGCTTTTTCTCTATTTTTCCTCTTGTACTGGTTTACCTGGGCCTGTTCCCTCAAACAGTGTCCCCTTCTACTGTTGTCCTGTCTTCTCAGACAGCGTACACATCTTCTTTTGGCGGGGGTTTAGCCAGCCAAACGCGCTCATTTTTCAGGCTCTTTTACCTGGCAGACGGTGAGTCACGCACGTATCCAACTTCTGTGCTTGCCCCGTGTGTAGCCTACCCCTTCAGAGGTCATTCTAGGCTGCGTGTGACACGCATACGTTCATTCTTGTGTTACTGGGTGCCACAGCGTAGTGCAGGTTTTTCTTTCTGCACACGTGGTCTAGGAGGGGTTGCGTGCACGTCATCTCCCTTTTTTGGGCCTCCTGTGCGTTGCGTGACCCGTCATCTTTCCCCAGGGGTTACAATCAGCCGTGCTAGAGCACTAGGGTACAATTACCATCTGGTACCCAACCCCTTTGACCCCCAATTGCCCAGGACAATTGTCTACAGCCACTCCCATACGCACATTAATATCAGTGCCATGGCTGGGAGGCGAGGATTCCGTAAGGGTGGCAAAGGTGGAAGAGCCACAAGTGGTGGCCGTGGTGGATCCGGTAGGGGACGTGGTCGTAACTTGCAGGGTGAGCCTGTCCCCCCATGTGTGGAGGACCAGTCAAGAGCACCCATCATCCCCCCCCCCCTCCCCCCCTCCCGTTGAGGCTGAAGTGGCTGACACCATCCATGCTCAGCCCTTGTTGGACCAGCCCATTGTGGCACCAGACCTGGCTGACTCCATGGCTGACTTCCAGGTCAGCAGGGCTACGACACGTGCGCTGGTGCACGTTGATGCTATCATGCCACGTGGATCTGGGGCAGCAAGGTCATCTGCTGCCCCAAGTAGGCAGGGCGGAGAGGCTGCAGGGGCAGCTGCAGCTCCATCCACCCCAGCTCTCACACACCCAGCCAGGACAGTGTCCGTCCTAGTCCATTCTGCTGACATTCCCCATGACACCATTACACTTGAGCCAATGCCTGCACCAACTCCCATGCTGAGTGTGCAATCCCACACACCTGATACAGAGCCCACCAGGGCTCCTGCCCCTAGTGTCCAGAGCGGCGCAGGACACTCAGGATCACCACCACCTTCCAAGCGGAAGAGGAAGAGTGCTCGTCCGGCACAGGCTGATGCCCCCGACACGGCTACACAGTCCGGTCCGTCGAGGAAGCCCAGCTTCACGGATGTGGAACTGAATGCACTTGTCGAGTATGTGTCCGGACATGATAACGAGATGGTCATTGTTGCAGGATCCAAGACCACACCTGCACAACGCCAGGCACACTGGCAGACCATTGCGGACATCGTAAGTGCCCTTGGAATCGTGAGGCGCACAGCCAATGATTGCTACAAGCGCTGGAATGACCTAAAGCGCAGGGCAAAGAAGAAGCTGGCCTCAAGTCATGCCGCAACTCTAGTGACTGGAGGTGGGTCTCCAGTAGAAGACATGGAACTCACTCCACATGAGTCAGTCGCTGGGACCTACGTCACGGAGGAACAGATCCAAGGCGTGGGAGATCTGCCTGATTACGAGGCATTGTCCGGTGAGTGCACATGCATGTGTGTGTCATCCATGTGCATGGTGTGTGTGTGAGGGCATCTGTTTGTGTGCCAGGTGAGAGTGTGTGCGCCTGAGTCGAATGGGTCAGCCATGTGCTTCATGCAAGACATCCTGGGCAGCTGCATTTCGCCATTGCAGTATCCCTTCTGCCAACAGTAGACATCTAGCCCAACAGCACCCAAGTTGGCCTTGAAGTGTCACCTTGCCACTACATTGTTGATTATTTTCCTATGTTCAATCAGACAGATTGTATGCATTCCACCACTTATACTAGGCATTCCTCAGTCCTCTAGTCACATGTATGGCATGGCCATGGTAAAGTGGAGTTACTTTGTTACCTGGATATC
Source organism: Ambystoma mexicanum (assembly GCF_040938575.1). Classification (NCBI taxonomy): domain Eukaryota; kingdom Metazoa; phylum Chordata; class Amphibia; order Caudata; family Ambystomatidae; genus Ambystoma; species Ambystoma mexicanum. Next base: position 18,563,164 of record NC_090933.1, on the reverse strand, counting down.
ATATGTTCACACATGTCCCTGTGCAATTGGACCATATTGGACTGGCAGCTCCAGGTGATAAAGCAGACCTGTCAGAATTAGAAAAGCTATTGCATGTGGGAACTGGACAGAATGAATAAGTGCTGCCCTCCTCTCCATCTACACTCAATAGCAATGGCACATGCCATCTGTGTGATGGCATGTGTGTGTCACCTGGCAATCACAGGGCAATGTGTGATGCCACTGCCAGGCAGCATGCATGAAATGTGTTCATCTTCCATCTTTGTGTAATGAGTGTGTGCCATTTGCCTGCCCTTCATACGCAGTGAGGGTGCATGCTTGGGAGGGTCTTAGTCATGTGGGACATGTGTCAATCAAGTACTGGTTCTCTTGTTTCACAGCCCTCATTGTGTGCCATGGTGCTAATGCGGGTTTCCATTTCTTTGTCATTATGTCATTGCAGGGGAAGACGCACCTGATACTGCTGGGGTTGTGGAGATGGTGCAGAGCCAGGAGGGGTCCGAGGGCCGACCAACCACCAGTGAGGGACGTGGTGTGCTGGTGGGTGAAAACCCACAAGTGCTGCAGGTCGTGCTCTCAAGGGGTGTCTCTGGCTGCACCTCCCCCGAGCTGTACTCAGCTGTTGACTCGGATGATGAGACCTACGTGCCGTCGCAGGTGAGTGTTCCAGGGAGGGAATCTGTTCTGTCCCACCCACCTGCACCAGGGTCAGAACCCTCAATGGGGATGTCAGTGTTGGCAGCTAGGCCTTTGGTGGTTACGGATGCAGGGTCACACTCCGCGACATCTGATCCTGTTCCTGGGCCAGCAGATCAGAGATGGAATGCAGTCCTGCAGCCTCAGGCAGTGCCGGCACAGCAAGGCGCAGTCCGCCTTGCCCCAGACAGGTGTGGTGCCCGCCGACGTGGTGGGCGTACGCCACCTGGCAATACCGTATGGGAGCAATCCATTTACGGTATGGCTACCCAACAGGCAGCATCATCCGAGATGATGGCTCAGGCCATGGATAGGGTGGCCACTTCCATTGTCCCCCCTGAAAGGCTGATGGAGCGACTAGAGCAGGCAACCGACTCCATCTGCCAGTCACACAGGGAGGACATGTTGGCGTCCAACAGGGACAGGCGGGCGGCACTGGCGACTCTGCAGGAGGCCATCCCCATAGAGTCCCAGGGCCACAGGGAAGCCCTGAGGCAGGAGCTACATCAACTCAGGACGACTCTTGTTGAGCTAGAGGCTTCAACACACCAAAGGACAGAACAGCAGCTGGAGCGTCTCACCCGTACGCTCTCAGCTGAGATGCAAGCAACGAGGGCGGAGGTCCGGGCATCTCGTGAGTTGTTGCATGGGGACCTCCGCACCCTCATCCTCCAGAACGAGACCTACCACACCCGCATGCTTGCAGCCATGGAGGAACAGAGTAGGGCCTTGCGTGGGCTGCCTCCCATAGTGCAACCACCTCCGGATGCAGCTGCACAGGGTGATAATAGCGACAGCAGTGATACTCCCACAATAGGGTAGCCGTGTGGGCCATGAGCCCATGGAGGTGTTTTTTTTTCCCAGGATCCACACAGGTGGTTTCTGGTGTGTACCCTGACCTCGGACCTCCTGGGTGGCCTCCCCAACCCCCCCGGGCCCTTTAATGGCCATTTTTGATTTTCTTTTTATTTTTATATTTTTTAAATTTTTATTTTTAATTTTATATTTTACCCAATTTTTTGGGGACACATTGTTGGCTTCCGTGGTTCCTGTGGGCATACGCTGCATTGTGGCTGGGCACATGCAGGCTTGTCATGTATTAGGTTCAGATGCCTGGGTTTGAGTCACACACACCCCTCCAGCTTCCCGTTTCCATGGGCTTGCAAAGGGTGTGCCCAAGTGACATTGAAGTACATGGTGACATTGGACTCCCACTACATGTGTGGGTAGTCTAGTCAATACTGTGTATACATTCCTAGTGCATATTGCTGTTGTGTTGTACACTGCATGTTGCATTGATGTGTAACTCATCATCTGTGTCTGCCTCCCAATTTGCAGGTCCCTTCCTCATGTCTACACAAGGCCCTCTAGTCTGGAGATGGGGTCCTTGTTGGCAGCAGTGCACCTACAACTCTACATGGCACCAACACTGTTCAGTTGGAAGTGGTGGGAGTGCAGGCATATCCAGGTGGTGAGACAACTGATTTATTACATTACTGAAGTCATGTTTATGGTAGTACGTGCTCAAGTATGTTGTTTGTCCTGCATTACAGTGAGCATTTCAGGTGTAGGAAGTTTCAATTGGGGACACTGTACATCGCAACACTTGTCACGTTGTGGGGATTACTTTGTTTACCTGCACATAGCATGACATGGCACGGTGTGTTGTGTGGCGGTGCTGGGGATGGGTTGGGTGACATGGCACTGTCCTCTTGTTGCATTTAGCAAGTGGGTATTAATTTTGGCTGCTTGAATGTGTTCCTTCACAAAACTGCATTGGTGTTGTGTGTGGGTAGGGATGCACACATTGTAACACTTCCAGGTGAACAATCTCAGGCTGATATGCTTTTCACGGTTGAATCTCCAGACATTCAGGATCAGTGTCAGGTTGAGTCATCATTGATTGTCAGATGGAATGTGCCAGGCCAGTGTGCACTCCACAGGGAAGTGAATACTATGTGAAGTAATTAGCCACTAGCTGTGTACGGGCTGCCTCCCCTCGTGCCCTTTCCCCTCCCATGCGCAGCGGCTGTGCATGTGGTTGGGGATGTGGGGCCACCACCATGTCCACGGGCAGGCCCCGGCGTTTTGCAACGTTGTGCAGGACACATGCTGCCACTATGATCCTGCACACTACTGGGGGAGCGTATAACAGCTGCCCGCCAGAACGGTCAAGGGAGCGAAAGCGTGACTTTAGCACTCCGAATGTGCGCTCCACTATGCCCCGGGTTGTAATGTGGGCTGTGTTATATCTTACCTCGGGTGGCGTGGTGGGGTTATGAATTGGCGTCATCATGTGGGGGCTGAGAGGGTAGGCACTGTCCCCTGTGGAGGTGGTGATTGGTATCATTGGTGGGGTTGTGACCTTGCTCAGTATCCAACATGCATGCATGTGCAGTGGCATACATACTCACCGAGAAGCCATGTATCGCCATGCCGCCCAGCATCTATGTCCCGGCATAGGGTGGACATTCGGTAAATGAAGCTGTCGTGGGTGGACCCGGGATAGTTGGCATATACTGAGGTGATGATTCCCTTGGCATTACATACTACCTGCACGTTGATGGAATGCCAGTGCTTGCGGTTCCTATAGATGTGCTCTGATGCCCTGGGGGGACGTAGAGCCACATGGGTGCAGTCGATGGCACCTAGCACTTTGGGGAATCGTGCCACTCCGTAAAAATCCAGGGCGGCAGCATGCCTTTCAGCAGGTGTTCTGGGCAGGTATATGTGCCTGCGGACTGATGGGCGTGCAGTGATGATGTCCAAGACCTGGTGTAGGCAGCGTGACTGGGTGGCCTGTGACACCCCACCCACTATGGCACTTGTCCGCTGAAATGATCCAGTGGCTAAGAAGTGCAGTACATTGAGGACCTTCTCCAGGGGGCTGAGTGCTTGAGAGCACAGGGTGGGTGATGTGAGGTCATCCTCCCACTCACTCACCAGGTCCAGTATTATGTGTGGTGGAAACCTGTACCTTCCATACACCTGGTCATCAGGCATCCCGAAAAGGCTGGTTCTGGGTGTGAATATTCTGGCCCTGACTCTCCTCCTCCTCCTCCTTTGGTAGCCCACTGCCACTGCTGCTAGGAACGGTATGTTCATCCTGGCATCTGGCTTGTTATTTGAAAAGTGCGCAAATTAATGCTTTGCACGTGTTCTAGGCGAGCGTGTGACCCGCGCACCCCTGGAATCTAGTTCCCACTCCAATAGCGTGTGGAAATTCCCACGCAGCAGCCATTCAGGTGCGCTGACGTACTTGCGTGTGTAAGTGCCCGCGCACCCCTGAAATACACGTACATAGGCCAATCGCGTGTACGCGCACTTTTGTCCAATTACACGCAATGAAATACACGTACATAGGCCAATCACGCGATGACACTCTGACGTGCAGTATTTCCACGTGTGTTCCGTCATCACGTGCTGAGTGGGGAACGCCCGTGCGGGTCACGTCAGACGCGCTTACGCGCTGAGGGACTCTGGTCCAATAGAATCGCGTATGCGTGCTGACGCGCTTACGCGCTAAGGGCCTTTCCTCGGATTTCACGCTGACGTGCAGGATTTTCACGTGCCAAATCACTCCGTATCAAGCTGGCCACCCGAAAACACACGGAACACCACGCTCCTGCCCAGAAGGCCGAGTTACTGCCCCCCAGTGCCCCGAGCAGCCTCCCACGTGCTATCTGCTGCTGCCTGCCTGCCTGCTGCCACCGTGCCCTGCCATTTGGTGCCTGCACATCAGCCATCTGCAGGGGTCCAGTTGCTGTGTCCACCCCTGCTGGAACTGAAGACTCCCAACTGGGATTACATCGCTCCACAGCCCAGCCCCAGGACCCAGTTGCCCACCCACACCTGCCTCTGGGGTTGCCATGTCGGGCACTTCCACATCTGGCACCAGTGGCAACCCCAGGCCAGAGGGGCAGAGGGGCACCAGCTTCACTGCCACCGAAGTTGGTGTCCTGGTGGAGCATGTCCTGGGGCAGTATGATGCCCTCTTTGGATCGTCCCGCGCCAGCAAGGAAGGACGGGAGAGGATCTGGGCCGACTGTGTGGTTGCCATCAACGCGGAGGGGGTGGCAACCCGCAACGTCCAGAAGATCAAGAAGCGCTGGGAGGACTTGAGGTCCAGGACCCTTGTGAAGGCCCGGCGCCTCGTGGAGGGGGGCCGGGGCCGCATGAGTTCCATCCAGAAGAGGGTCCTGGAACGCGTACGCCCAGCGCTCCACGCCCAGGTCCTTGAGAGGGAGGCCCGTCTGGAGTTGAGCGGTATGTGTCCAAGCATTACTGTGTGAGACAGGGCATGTTGCGGTGTGCTGGTTCTATGATACTTGCCTGTATGTGTGCCATGGGCCATGTATGCATGTATGTGTGCAGGGACATCATGGTAATGCATGTGCGACCAGTGATGTGTGACCCACATGGTTGTTGCATGTGTTGAAATGCGGCATGGGGAGCCCTATGCAGATTTTGGACATGAGAGCATGCCAGTCTCTGTACCTGGACATGGATGGGGGTGAAGGATGGGTGCTGATGCCAGGTACATATATGGTAGCCATGTCTGTGTGCCTGACCTGCGTGTCTGTGACTTGTGCATGCCATGGATGCATGACACATGTGTGTGACAATGCACAGATTCAGTGACGCACCCAACTTACCCTTGTTTCGCCTGTGTTCGGTGTGTTTGGGGCCAGATGGATGTGACTGAGGTGAAGTGTGTGCATGTGATATGCATGAGCCATGATGCATGTGAGTTACATATCATTGAATGTTTCTAGAGTCCATTGGACATGCATGGAAATGTCCATGGCATGCACCATGCCTGTTACTGTGTGTGTTTTGCCTGGACTGACCCATGTGTTGTGGAGGGACATGATGGAAGTGTACTTTGACAGTGGTGCTCATCTGCTATTGCTTCCTGTCTAGGGGACCATTGTACAGTAGCCTGATGCTTGTGTCCTTTGTCTCCCTCTACACAGCGGCTAGTGAAGAAGAGGGCGGAGACGGCGCTGTGGAGCAAGGCGGCGGGGATGCCCCCACGGCTGCAGCGGAAGGGGTGGGTGAGCCCCCACAGGGGCCTGCTACGGCGGGAGACGGTGAGGAGCCATCCAGGTTGGTGGTTTGCACAGAGGAGGAGGAGGCCGACACTGGTGCACACATGGGGCCTGGTGGGAGCATCCCTGCTGGTGCAAGTGGTGCAGTCCAGGGCCAGGGGCAGGAGGCAGCACAGGTCACCGTGGAGGGGCCTGTGCATGTCACTGTCCCTGACCCTGTGAGTGCACCACCATGCACCAGCAGGGATGCCCCGTCCCAGGCCCGTCCGCAGGTAGAGGGGATGTCCATGTCACCTGACTCCCCTCCACCTGCGGACGTGGTAACCCCTGGCCGCGTGGAGAAGGTCCTGATTGGGGTCGCGATGCGCACGGCTGTGATTCGTGATGACGTGCGTGCTTCCCGGGAGGAGCACGCACGTCATCACGAAGTGCACCGTGCCGACGTGGCCCAATTGGGATCGGCCATGTTCGGGGGTTTCCTGCATGTGTTGGCCAATCTGACGGCCCTCTCCTCCTCTGTGCAGGCTATCCACCGGTCGTTCTCCTTGCCGTCTTCCGGCCCAGATGCCACCAGGGCCCCCTGTGGACCTGCCCCGACCAATGCAGCCAGCTCGGTGGGGATCCCATCCCTGCCACAGTTGGGAGTCGGAGGTCCAGCAGGGGTGGACAACACAGCAAGTGGACCCCAGCAGATGGAAGATGTGACGGCATCATCGGGCAGGGCACGTGCACGACGGCGTCGGTGATTTCCATCAGCCTGGATGCCGTCGTGCTGGCAGAGGCAGTTGCGTCGGAGGCAGCAGCGGGCTCGACGTGGGAGGCATCATGGCTCGGGGCCATCAAGATCAGAGGGGCAGGCATCGGCCGGAGGGCAGGGCAACCCTGGGATGGTGGTGTGTTCCGTGTGGGAGGAGTTTGGCCAGCGGATAGGTGCGGAGCGGCAGCGGGCGGAAGAGGAGCGGCTCGCCATGGTCAGGGCGGAGTTCTCCATGCGTCGGGCATTGAGGTGGGCTGAGTGCCTCGAGGAAGCTCGCAGGGAGTTTGAGGTGGACATGGGGTTGTCCCTGCGAGACCTCGGGGCCAGGACAGAGTCCCGCCTCCAGGACATCGACATGGAGTTCGATGATGCCCTGGCCAGCAACATCACCAAGTGAGCCGCAGGACTTGCCCGCTGCCTTTGTATATAGTTATTTAGTTAGTTAGTGCTAGGTTTCCTTTATTTATTTTTATTATTTTGGACCGCTCGGACAATGGCCACTTTTTTGTACATATATTTTACATTAGTTAGTGGTAGGTTTCATTTTTGGTGTTGGGCTCATGGACCCTGGAACATTCCTGTAGATAGTTTGTTTTTTTGGGAGATACATTTTTTTAATTTCTTATTGTTTTCACCATGACGTAATGGTTTTTCATTAATTTCCTATGACATGATATTGCTTTGGACAAATTCATTTTAATTTTTTATTCCTTTGTTTTTTTGTTTATCACTTTTGTTCTCGGACATGGACCATTTATTTACTTCGCCACATCGTTGTATGTTTGAAAAGTTCACTTATTTTTGGTATTTAATACATTTTTTATATTTTCTTACACTTGTGTTATTTTCTCATTGGTTTGTTACATGTCATGATATGGGTTTTGACATTCACTTGCACCCATTGTGTATGTGTGTGTGACGGACATGTGTTCTTTTGCATACTTGGCATTGGGGTTGTGTCATGTGATTGCATTCACTATGTGGGTGGATGCAATCCTTGCCTGGGTGTTTGTGCTGGGTATGCTGGCCATTACTGCCATGATTGTGTATCGTCAGGACCTGGGGCCAGGGGGACATGTGTGGGGGCCTGCTGGCAGGTTCCCCACAGTGCTGGGGGGTGGGGGTGGTGGGAGACATGAGTGGGGGCCTGGTGGAGGGTGCCCCTGGTGGCGGGGGGGTGGGGGTGGTGGGAGACATGAGTGGGGGCCTGGTGGAGGGTGCCCCTGGTGGCGGGGGGGGTGGGGGTGGTGGGAGACATGAGTGGGGGCCTGGTGGAGGGTGCCCCTGGTGACTGGGGGGGTGGGGGTGGTGGGTGACATGAGTGGGGGCCTGGTGGAGGGTGCCCCTGGTGACTGGGGGGGTGGGGGTGGTGGGTGACATGAGTGGGGGCCTGGTGGAGGGTGCCCCTGGTGGCGGGGGGGTGGGGGTGGTGGGAGACATGAGTGGGGGCCTGGTGGAGGGTGCCCCTGGTGACTGGGGGGGTGGGGGTGGTGGGTGACATGAGTGGGGGCCTGGTGGAGGGTGCCCCTGGTGACTGGGGGGGTGGGGGTGGTGGGTGACATGAGTGGGGGCCTGGTGGAGGGTGCCCCTGGTGGCGGGGGGGGTGGGGGTGGTGGGTGACATGAGTGGGGGCCTGGTGGAGGGTGCCCCTGGTGGCGGGGGGGTGGGGGTGGTGGGAGGCATGGGTGGGGGCCTGGTGGAGGCTGCCCCTGGTGGCGGGAGGGTGGGGGTGGTGGGAGACATGGGTGGGGGCCTGGTGGAGGCTGCCCCTGCACTGCTGGGGGGTGGGGGTGATAGGGGACATGAGTGGGGGCCTGGTGGAGGGTGCCCCTGGTGACTGGGGGGGTGGGGGTGGTGGGTGACATGAGTGGGGGCCTGGTGGAGGGTGCCCCTGGTGACTGGGTGGGTGGGGGTGGTGGGTGACATGAGTGGGGGCCTGGTGGAGGGTGCCCCTGGTGACTGGGGGGGTGGGGGTGGTTGGTGACATGAGTGGGGGCCTGGTGGAGGGTGCCCCTGGTGGCGGGGGGGTGGGGGTGGTGGGTGACATGAGTGGGGGCCTGGTGGAGGGTGCCCCTGGTGGCGGGGGGGTGGGGGTGGTGGGTGACATGAGTGGGGGCCTGGTGGAGGGTGCCCCTGGTGGCGGGGGGGTGGGGGTGGTGGGAGGCATGGGTGGGGGCCTGGTGGAGGCTGCCCCTGGTGGCGGGAGGGTGGGGGTGGTGGGAGACATGGGTGGGGGCCTGGTGGAGGCTGCCCCTGCACTGCTGGGGGGTGGGGGTGATAGGGGACATGAGTGGGGGCCTGGTGGAGGGTGCCCCTGGTGACTGGGGGGGTGGGGGTGGTGGGTGACATGAGTGGGGGCCTGGTGGAAGGTGCCCCTGGATGGTGGGGGGTGGGGGTGGTGGGAGACATGAGTGGGGGCCTGGTGGAGGCTGCCCCTGCACTGCTGGGGGGTGGGGGTGGTGGGAGACATGGGTGGGGGCCTGGTGGAGGCTGCCCCTGCACTGCTGGGAGGTGGGGGTGGTGGGAGACATGAGTGGGGGCCTGGTGGAGGGTGCCCCTGGTGGCGGGGGGGTGGGTGTGGTGGGAGACATGAGTGGGGGCCTGGTGGAGGGTGCCCCTGGTGGCGGGGGGGTGGGGGTGGTGGGAGACATGAGTGGGGGCCTGGTGGAGGGTGCCCCTGGTGACTGGGGGGGTGGGGGTGGTGGGTGACATGAGTGGGGGCCTGGTGGAGGGTGCCCCTGGTGGCGGGGGGGTGGGGGTGGTGGGAGACATGAGTGGGGGCCTGGTGGAGGCTGCCCCTGGTGGCGGGAGGGTGGGGGTGGTGGGAGACATGGGTGGGGGCCTGGTGGAGGCTGCCCCTGGTGACTGGGGGGGTGGGGGTGGTGGGTGACATGAGTGGGGGCCTGGTGGAGGGTGCCCCTGGTGGCGGGGGGGTGGGGGTGGTGGGTGACATGAGTGGGGGCCTGGTGGAGGGTGCCCCTGGTGGCGGGGGGGTGGGGGTGGTGGGAGGCATGGGTGGGGGCCTGGTGAAGGCTGCCCCTGGTGGCGGGAGGGTGGGGGTGGTGGGAGACATGGGTGGGGGCCTGGTGGAGGGTGCCCCTGGTGACTGGGGGGGTGGGGGTGGTGGGTGACATGAGGGGGGGCCTGGTGGAGGGTGCCCTTGGTGACTGGGGGGGTGGGGGTGGTGGGTGACATGAGTGGGGGCCTGGTGGAGGGTGCCCCTGGTGACTAGGGGGGTGGGGGTGGTGGGTGACATGAGTGGGGGCCTGGTGGAGGGTGCCCCTGGTGGCGGGGGGGTGGGGGTGGTGGGTGACATGAGTGGGGGCCTGGTGGAGGGTGCCCCTGGTGGCGGGGGGGTGGGGGTGGTGGGTGACATGAGTGGGGGCCTGGTGGAGGGTGCCCCTGGTGACTGGGGGGGTGGGGGTGGTGGGTGACATGAGGGGGGGCCTGGTGGAGGGTGCCCTTGGTGACTGGGGGGGTGGGGGTGGTGGGTGACATGAGTGGGGGCCTGGTGGAGGGTGCCCCTGGTGACTATGGGGGTGGGGGTGGTGGGTGACATGAGTGGGGGCCTGGTGGAGGGTGCCCCTGGTGGCGGGGGGGGTGGGGGTGGTGGGTGACATGAGTGGGGGCCTGGTGGAGGGTGCCCCTGGTGGCGGGGGGGTGGGGGTGGTGGGTGACATGAGTGGGGGCCTGGTGGAGGGTGCCCCTGGTGGCGGGGGGGTGGGGGTGGTGGGAGGCATGGGTGGGGGCCTGGTGGAGGCTGCCCCTGGTGGCGGGAGGGTGGGGGTGGTGGGAGACATGGGTGGGGGCCTGGTGGAGGCTGCCCCTGCACTGCTGGGGGGTGGGGGTGATAGGGGACATGAGTGGGGGCCTGGTGGAGGGTGCCCCTGGTGACTGGGGGGGTGGGGGTGGTGGGTGACATGAGTGGGGGGCCTGGTGGAGGGTGCCCCTGGATGGTGGGGGGTGGGGGTGGTGGGAGACATGAGTTGCGGCCTGGTGGAGGCTGCCCCTGCACTGCTGGGGGGTGGGGGTGGTGGGAGACATGGGTGGGGGCCTGGTGGAGGCTGCCCCTGCACTGCTGGGGGGTGGGGGTGGTGGGAGACATGAGTGGGGGCCTGGTGGAGGGTGCCCCTGGATGGTGGGGGCTGGGGGTGGTGGGAGACATGAGTGGGGGCCTGGTGGAGGCTGCCCCTGCACTGCTGGGGGGTGGGGGTGGTGGGAGACATGAGTGGGGGCCTGGTGGAGGCTGCCCCTGGATGGTGGGGGGTGGGGGTGGTGGGAGACATGAGTGGGGGCCTGGTGGAGGCTGCCCCTGCACTGCTGGGGGGTGGGGGTGGTGGGAGACATGAGTGGGGGCCTGGTGGAGGGTGCCCCTGGTGACTGGGGGGGTGGGGGTGGTGGGTGACATGAGTGGGGGCCTGGTGGAGGGTGCCCCTGGTGGCGGGGGGGTGGGGGTGATAGGGGACATGAGTGGGGGCCTGGTGGAGGCTGCCCCTGCACTGCTGGGGGGTGGGGGTGGTGGGAGACATGGGTGGGGGCCTGGTGGAGGCTGCCCCTGGATGGTGGGGGGTGGGGGTGGTGGGGAGACATGAGTGGGGGCCTGGTGGAGGGTGCCCCTGGATGGTGGGGGGTGGGGGTGGTGGGAGTCATAGTTGGGGGCCTGGTGGAGGGTGCCCCTGGATGGATGGGGGGTAGGGGGTGGTGGGAGACATGGTTGGGGGCCTGGTGGAGGGTGCCCCTGGTGACTGGGGGGGTGGGGGTGGTGGGAGACATGAGTGGGGGCCTGGTGGAGGGTGCCCCTGGTGACTGGGGGGGTGGGGGGGGGTGGGTGACATGAGTGGGGGCCTGGTGGAGGGTGCCCCTGGTGACTGGGGGTGGGGTGGTGGGAGACATGGGTGGGGGCCTGGTGGAGGCTGCCCCTGCACTGATGGGGGGTGGGGGTGGTGGTAGACATGAGTGGGGCCTGGTGGAGGGTGCCCCTGGATGGTGGGGCTGGGGGTGGTGGGAGACATGAGTGGGGGCCTGGTGGAGGCTGCCCCTGCACTGCTGGGGGGTGGGGGTGGTGGGAGACATGAGTGGGGGCCTGGTGGAGGCTGCCCCTGGATGGTGGGGGGTGGGGGTGGTGGGAGGACATGGAGTGGGGGCCTGGTGGAGGGTGCCCCTGGATGATGGGGGGTGGGGTGGTGGGAGACATGGTTGGGGGCCTGGTGGAGGGTGCCCCTGGATGGTGGGGGGTTGGGGTGGTGGGAGACATGGTTGGGGGCCTGTGGAGGGTGCCCCTGGTGACTGGGGGGTGGGGGGTGGTGGGAGACATGAGTGGGGGCCTGTGGAGGGTGCCCCTGGTGACTGGGGGGGTGGGGGTGGTGGGAGACATGAGTGGGGGCCTGGTGGAGGGTGCCCCTGGTGACTGGGGGGGTGGGGGTGGTGGGTGACAGAGTGGGGGCCTGGTCGAGGGTGCCCCTGGTGACTGGGGGGTGGGGGTGGTGGGTGAGATGAGTGGGGGCCTGGTGGAGGGTGCCCCTGGTGCGGGGGGTGGGGGTGGTGGGAGACATGAGTGGGGGCCTGGTGGAGGGTGCCCCTGGTGACTGGGGGGGTGGGGGTGGTGGGTGACATGAGTGGGGGGCCTGGTGGAGGGTGCCCCCTGGTGACTGGGGGGGTGGGGGTGGTGGGAGACATGGGTGGGGGCCTGGTGGAGGCTGCCCCTGCACTGCTGGGGGGTGGGGGTGATAGGGGACATGAGTTGGGGCCTGGTGGAGGGTGCCCCTGGTGACTGGGGGGTGGGGGTGGTGGGTGACATGAGTGGGGGCCTGGTGGAGGGTGCCCCTGGTGACTGGGGGGGTGGGGGTGGTGGGTGACATGAATGGGGGGCCTGGTGGAGGTGCCCCTGGTGACTGGGGGGGTGGGGTGGGGGTGGGTGACATGAGTGGGGGCCTGGTGGAGGGTGCCCCTGGTGGCGGGGGGGTGGGGGTGGTGGGTGACATGAGTGGGGGCCTGGTGGAGGGTGCCCCTGGTGGCGTGGGGGGTGGGGGTGGGGGGTGACATGAGTGGGGGCCTGGTGGAGGGTGCCCCTGGTGGCGGGGGGGGTGGTGGTGGTGGGAGGCATGGGTGGGGCCTGGTGGAGGCTGGCCCTGGTGGCGGGAGGGTGGGGGTGGTGGGAGACATGGGTGGGGGCCTGGTGGAGGCTGCCCCTGCACTGCTGGGGGGTGGGGGTGATAGGGGACATGAGTGGGGGCCTGGTGGAGGGTGCCCCTGGTGACTGGGGGGGTGGGGGTGGTGGGTGACATGAGTGGGGGCCTGGTGGAGGGTGCCCCCTGGATGGTGGGGGGTGGGGGTGGTGGGAGACATGAGTGGGGGCCTGGTGGAGGCTGCCCCTGCACTGCTGGGGGGTGGGGGTGGTGGGAGACATGGGTGGGGGCCTGGTGGAGGCTGCCCCTGCACTGCTGGGAGGTGGGGTGGGGTGGGAGACATGAGTGGGGGCCTGGTGGAGGGTGCCCTGGTGGCGGGGGGGTGGGGGTGGTGGGAGACATGAGTGGGGGCCTGGTGGAGGGTGCCCTGGTGGCGGGGGGGGTGGGGTGGGGGAGACATGAGTGGGGCCTTGGTGGAGGGGGTGCCCCTGGTGACTGGGGGGGTGGGGGTGGTGGGTGACATGAGTGGGGCCTGGTGGAGGGTGCCCCTGGTGGCGGGGGGGTGGGGGTGGTGGGAGACATGAGTGGGGGCCTGGTGGAGGCTGCCCCTAGTGGGGGGAGGGTGGGGTGGTGGGAGACATGGGTGGGGGCCTGGTGGAGGCTGCCCCTGGTGACTGGGGGTGGGGGGGGTGGTGGGTGACATGAGTGGGGGGCCCTGGTGGAGGGTGCCCCTGGTGGCGGGGGGTGGGGGTGGTGGGAGGCATGGGTGGGGGCCTGGTGGAGGCTGCCCCTGGTGGCGGGAGGGTGGGGGTGGTGGGAGACATGGGTGGGGGCCTGGTGGAGGCTGCCCCTGCACTGCTGGGGGGTGGGGGTGATAGGGGACATGAGTGGGGGCCTGGTGGAGGGTGCCCCTGGTGACTGGGGGGGTGGGGGCGGTGGGTGACATGAGTGGGGGCCTGGTGGAGGGTGCCCCTGGTGACTGGGGGGTGGGGGTGGTGGGTGACATGAGTGGGGGCCTGGTGGAGGGTGCCCCTGGTGACTGGGGGGTGGGGGTGGTGGGTGACATGAGTGGGGCCTGGTGGAGGGTGCCCCTGGTAGCGGGGGGGTGGGGGGTGGTGGGTGACATGAGTGGGGGCCTGGTGGAGGGTGCCCCTGGTGGCGGGGGGGGTGGGGGGTGGTGGGTGAC